>NC_140590.1:597312676-602557676 GCF_964204655.1 Triturus cristatus
TGCTCGCGCTGGCGAGAGCCCTTTTGTAGGGGGTTTAGAAACGGAGCCTGGAATCGCACATGCTCATGCGTGTGCTTTTCCGTTTGGCATCCGCGATTGGCTTTTGAGTGCGTGTTTTTCTCAAGGATTGCACGCGATAGGCCAAAGGCAGGCGCATTGCTCCGCCCATGGCCTATTGGTGTGTATTATGCGCACCAAAGGACATGTGGTTTCAATTATCGTGCCCAGACACGGGCGCGATAATTGAAACCACATGTCCCACACGCGGGTGTGTTTTTTTTTTCAATGGCTGGCTCTCTGCTTTTGAAATGTACGGCGGAAACAATAGTGTTCCTGGGACAAGGTATCTTTTAGGGCTTTGGTGGAGTGCGCTTTCTGGCAGGGAAAAAAGCAGGGTACAAATGTTCTTTCACACCATGGGCAGTCTATTGCCTTGTAAGGTTGGAGCCCCAAAAACTAGCTCAGATGCACCGCGGGATCTGGAACTGCAATGACATGCTACCTTAAAGACACCTATCATTCCTTTCTCTAAACACACCTGGGGGCAATCTGTGCAGGGGAGGGGGTGGGGGAGCCTGTCGTGTGGCTGTGAGAGTTACGCCACTTGTCACTGTCCTCTGGGGCAGAATAGGCGCTTTGTGTGCGCCCTGGCAGAGGGTTCATCATCTGGCGCGTGGCCCCGCCACCCCCAGAGACCCCTGATTGGCATGCTAGTGCAGGCCTGCCACTGGCAGTTGTCCCAGGCCGCCTATTCACTGGTAGTTGAGCCCGAAGACAAGGGGTCCTGGGAACAAAGACCCTCAGAAAGGATATACCGTGTGTGCCCTTCCCCTCCCCCCACCGCCATGTCCCAAACCTGGCCAACACCTCTCCCCGAATACAACACAGGCACCCTGTACATGATTAGACTTTATTTGCGTTCCATACAGGGACGTAACTTCCATTGGTTCAGCAGGTGCAGTGGCACCGGGGCCCAGCGGTGCCCACTCAACCCTGATCATTGCTGTATTTCACAGTCCAAACAGCAGCCAAGGGACCCATTTCCTTCCTTGCACGAGGGCCCATGACACACTAGCAACGCTACAAGTTATGTATGACGCATATGTAGAAATCTGCATTAAACGCATCAACCCACTGCTTGCAGGTTTGGATTTGCACGTAAAAAGCCCTTTTACGCTGAATGTTCCTTCAAGTTACACTTCAGCTGTTAAGTTTGCCTGGTCCATGCTCGAGGAACTCGTCAGACGTAGGGCTTTTATTTTCCTTCATGGGGCTTTTGGTCTCGATTTTATAATAGGATTTTACTTCGCCATCTTGGCTCCTCTCACAGTCCTAACGATTGAGGCTTTGGTCTCCTCTCAGTGCCGCTCACGTCCATTATCCCACTGAGTAGTCCTTCTTTGCTTTCTTCAGCTGCTCTTAAGGCCCCTCTCTGTTCCGCAGGCACTTCCTATAACTGACCCCTATGTGGAAGGTTTGGGCTTCCTCTTCAACCTTCGCCTTTTGAGTCACCATCTTTGTCACTGGCACAGTGGAGGACTCGTGTCACACCAGAGATGCAACTAGAGCCACACTTCTTTCCTGTTTGTGTTTTAATAATCTTTCATCTGATATTGCTTGCTGTATTTTCTGTTCAGCGCTATATAAATGCAATTACAATACAATACAATTTGTTGTGCAGTTGTCAATAGTGTTCCGCAGGTCAGTGCTTCTGTTGAAGATATCTGCTTGTAAGCAGCTCAATAACTTAACGTCTAAGAAAAAGCTTTTTATTTGTAGCGCTGGGTGTACATCCTATGTGCAGGCAACAGTCCAATGCAATACTACAAGATTCATAGGTTTCTCTGTGTTGTTCCTGCTCCTTTTCATAATGAACTCCCTGACATTACCTGCCACCTTTGGTAGCTCTGACCTTTCCAATGCTCTCCCCCAAGAGTTGTCCCAGCTGGAAGTATATTGGCAAGAATTCCAGCCTCTAATAAGTATTCAGAGCCCAAACAGATCCCTGCCTTTGTGGCATGAGCATTAGTACTGATGGGGTGACCCCATGTCCTACAGAACCTGCAAAATGACTAGTATATAACAACAATTGGTTCTGTAGAAAGAATGTCTGGGATGTTGCAGCTTCCCTGTGTGCTGCAATGCCTGGGGGGGTTCTAGCCTTCACTGTGTGCTGCAAATGCCTGGGGGTACTAGCCTTCACTGTGTGTTACAATGCCGGGGGATTCTAGCCTTCACTGTGTGCTACAATGCTGTGGGATTCTAGCCTTCACTGTGTGCTACAATGCCGGGGGGTTCTAGCCTTCACTGTGTGCTGCAGTGCCTGGGAGGCTTCTGGCCTTCTGTTCATGTGGCATTGTCTAAGAGTCTGTCAACTTCCACTGTGTGCCACAGTGTCTGGGGCTGTTTCCTCTCACAGCCTCCTGCAATATATAGGATGATCCTAACTTTCACAGCGTATTGCATTATTTCAGAGGCTGCTAGCATTTACAGCATGCTGCAGTGTCTGGGAGTCTGCTATCCTCCACTGTGTGCTACAATAGAAGCTTCTAGTGGTTAGTGTGCTGCAATGTATGAAAGCTGCTAAGTCTCGCAGGGTGCTGCAATGTCTGGGAGTCTGCTACAGTGTCTATAGAGGCTTTTAGTGCTTTGTGTGTGTTGCAGTGTCTTTAGAGGCTTATAGTGGTTAATGTACTACAATGTATGGAAGCTGCTAAGTCTCACAGTGTCTGTGAGTCTGCTGCTATCGCTCACAGTGTGCACGCATTTGCAATGCAATAGTTCTCGCATTTGTGAAAGTTTAAGCTATTGGTATTGTAAATGACAATACCTTTTATTTATTGGATTTAAAAACCAACATCTCAAACTCTCATAAATGCGAGACCTATTGCATTGAAAATGCTTGTCTTTAAATGGTGTAAATCCGTTCAGTAGTTTTCGAGATATTAAAGGAAAAAAACCTTTATATATCTGGGTGGGACTTAACTACACAAGCACGAGCTTGGATTTAATTGGCTGCCAAAACTTCAATCCAGGAAGTGTTGGCAGCCATCTTGGTGCAATGCTTTTTAGGTCTCACCTTGTGATGCAGCGCATGCACTGCACACTACACAAACACCACTGCACTGCCCTAAACCCTAAAACACTACCCCAGCACAACCGCCTACACTGCACAAACACCACTGCACTACCCTAAACCCTAAACCCTAAAACACTATCCCAGCACGCCCCCTACACTGCACGAACACCACTGCACTGCATTGCCCTAAACCCTAAAACACCACCCCCAGCATGACCCCATACACTGCCTGAACACCACTGCACTGCCCTAAACCCTAAAACACTATCCCAGCATGAACCCCTACACTGCACGAACACCACTGCACTGCCCTAAACCCTAAAACACCACCCCCAGTACGACCCCATACACTGCCCGAACATCACTGCACTGCCCTAAGCCCTGAAACACCTCCCCAGCACGACCCCCGACACCAAGAAAAAAATGCTCTGCATTTCACCACTTATGAATGTTACTAAGTGCACAGACCAGGATCCTTTTTATGTACATATTTAGTTCCTCGGGGTACTAGTCACCGAGGAAGAAATACGTTTTTTATACCTTAACCTAGTTAGGTATCCCCTCTAGGGGAGCTGGCTAATTCTATGCAAGTTCCAAAATGGTACCTCCAAGAAAGCATCACATTCTATGATGTGTGCTAAGAACAGGCATGCCAAGAATATATTGCAGCATTTACAATATTATATACAAAGTAGCACTTAACTCAAAGTGTGCCGTTTCTCATTACCTGCCTACATAAATTGCAACTTATGTATTTCTCACATTCCCATCACAAATTGACTAATTTCCATATCCATATCACTATATATCACTTTATATATTTGTATCATGTTATCACTTTATCACTTTGTATCACTGTATCACGTTATATTGCTCTATATCACTTTTTATGTCTCACTTTATATCTCTCGGTATATCACTTTATATCTCACGTTATATCACTTTATATCTCACATTTATCTGTGCAGCCGGCGCACTTCTCTCACTATCTCACAAATGACCTTATCTAGCATACGCCTCCAGATTCTAACTGCTAAGTTCTGAGTGACCAAACGGTCATTTTTAGAATACTCACAACAAAAATGTTCTCAGTCAGGAGTGGTAAGCAGTTGGAGGATTCAAATCAGAAAGACCAGAAATATACTGGGCTGCAGAGACAGAATCTCAGTTTATGGTACCTTCTTACTAGAGTCCTGTTCTGTCCTCCTCATTAGATTCCTGTCTCCCATCAAGACCACTCCCTTGGATAGCCACTTCTCTGATGAGCCTCACAGAGGGCACCAATTGAAGAAATCAAAACCTTCTCAGGGGTTTCACTGATACACCTGGTCCTTTTAAACCAACAGCAAAGAAGAGATTGGCACAGAAGCTGTAATATAAAAGACATCTTTTTTATTAACCTCAGATGAGGGAGATTGCGTCACACAGTAATCTCAAGTCACTGTAGGAGGCATTTTAAGGAGCACAGAGAACAGGGGCCTTATATACCCACACAGGGGCTCAAAAGAAGGCAGTACAGGTACACATGAGAAGAGTTACACACATAGATGGTCATACAGAAAATGCACAGTCAACAAGTAGGAGGAGTAATGAGTTGCTGACATCAGTTAGAACAGCCTGACAGTTCTATACTAGGAGCAGGTGCATTCTACTAGCTAGGCCCTTCTGAGCATGTGCAAGGCTCTGGAAGAGGGAGAAAGAAAATGGCTAGCACATAGCTAACTAAAATGGCTGCCAAGTACAAAATGGCTTTCACCTCATGCTAACAGATCCCTGTAATCTTTAACACCCTGGCACCTCTCAAAGCCTGCCTCAATGCGGCCGCCAGACTACTTACCGGCACAAGGAAATACGATCATATTTCCCCACATCTGAAAGCTCTCAACTAGCTTCCCCTGGAAGCAAAAATACAACTCAAACTAGCATGCATCACGCACAAAGCTTTATACTCTAAGTCCCCTGCTTATCTGACTCAGAAACTTGTGATCTCCGGAGGAATCAGAAACTCCCAATCTTCCAGAGACCTCTTGCTCCAACCTGCATGCTTTCGAAAAAAAAAGAACTTACAATTGGGCTTTCTCAGGGGCTGCTCCAAGAATATGGAACTCTCTCCCACCCGACATGAGAAGAATCATGTCTCTCTGACTCGCTTCAAAAAGGATGCCAAAACCTTCCTTATGGGCAAATTTCTCGGCTAATTATTGTCTCAATCAGCACTATGGCTTGACCTATGGCCATCCACTACCTCCCTCGGACTACCTTGTCACCCCATCAGAAACTTGGAGCCTGGCTTGAATAATTGTAAGCGCAATCTGTAAATATGGTATCTCGTCTTGAGTAACTGATAATGTAAACTGTAAATACCTGCTCTTCTTTCCCTTATGTATTCGGCTCCCCTCCCCCTCACTACTTGAGCTGCTACTGGTTGATTTTAAGTCTGTCTATATATTGCTTTGCTCTCCTGTAAAGCGCTCTGATACCCTAACTGGTCAAGTTTGCGCTCTATAAAACACATAAATAAATAAATAAAATTTGACTTCCAATTTTGTAAAATTAGAGACCTGTCCACTGCAATAGCTATTGAACAAAAATATTGTTGTATTTAGACAAATGTTGGATCTCCATTGAACACCCAAAAAGAGCTCATTTAATTGTAGTAATAATGTGGACTGATAAAGCTAGAAATTGATTAATCCTCGAAAAAACCTCAGACCAGAATTGATATAGACCGGGACGGTAAAAATAAATATAGTTCTAAGACCCTATCTCTGGGTTCCCACATCTAAAACAAAACTCCGGAAAGGCCGGAAAATTTTTATTCAGTCTTTTAGGTGTATAATAAGTTAGCCATCTTGACAAATAGGCCATTCTTTTATATTTGCAGCTTTAAGTGCTTTATGGCCTACTTCACATAGATTCTGCCATCCCTTTTGCTGACAATGCAGCCAATTTCTTTCAATAGTTTAGGAAAAAAGTTATCGAGCAATCCAATTACCAGTTTTTCTACGTTTTCCGAAAGCAATATACAAGGCATTAGCTGACCTTGCTTGTCTCATACAATAATTTTTTGATCTAGATAAAATTCCTATATAGCATCTATATTCAAAAATTTGTGAGTGTCAGCTCTTTGGTTTGCAGCTTTCTCGGGGGTCTTTGCAATTATGGCAAGAGGTGTGTTTTTTAATATTTGTGTGACTTTTTTAATACATCTATTTTGATTACCAGTGAGATGTTGTCCCAGCAGCAGCTGGGCCCTAGGTTTCCAGCTTAGGCACTTAGTTTTAATCAAATTTCGAGCTTCTTAAAAGCAAATTATGTTGTGACTAATAATGAAGCTTTGAGTATATTTAAACCAACTATATGGTCAGGGCTTATGTGGCGAAGGCAATTGATATTCTTGCCTAATACAGCTGGGCCATCAGAAAGTACACCACACTTTTCTTGATCAGTTTTAGGTATTCAAAATCATGCTTTTTTGATTGATAGGTATATTAAACTTCATGTATGACTGTCACAAGTTAAAAACATGACACATAACTTTAGTGAAGAAAGCTGACATAAAGTACAACATTGTTTTGTACATAGTTCAATACAACAGATAGACAAAATACAAATAACTGTCCATTTCCTCAAATTGTTCAACATCCGCCCCCTAGCAAAACTACATAAATTTTAGGATGGTTTGGCCAAATACATATCAAGATATCATTACTGGCAGTGAAAATGTAGATATTGTTATTAACCTTACCAGGGGGACCCTGTAATAAATTGATCTTTGGGCACCTCCGTGGTATTTTTAACTCACTACCTCACCTGCTCCACACACCTGCATTCACCATCACGGCATTCCGCATAAAAGATCTTTGCAAGAGCTCTCTCACGGGGCTGTGGGTTATTTCAGGACTGACTTCACGAGGAGAAAACACCTGATGCTAAAGCATGACACCTTCATGGGGTGTGAAGGCATTATTTCCTAATGAGGAAGATCCCCTCCCTAGTACTGACCATCCACCTGTTTATCAACACTTCGTTCGGCATAGCTACCCCTTGTATTCTACGGTTAAAATTTATAGGCATCACTCTAATATATAAGCAGGTAACTTGGACAGGAAACTGGTTAACACACGAACCACAGTTAACTTCTGGAGGAACTTACCTCTATCTCCAAATTGTAGGATTTCATAATACAAAACTGTTTTAATGCCCTGTTCATTACATCACTCTGTCACCATACCAGTGGTCTTTATAAAACGTTTTTTCCAAGAGCTGAGCTTGTTACCGGGAGTTGCTTTGGGACCAGAACAGACATAGGGTAGCCTTATATAAACTATATCGAGGCCTATTACTGAGCTGCGCATGGAGTGATCTCATGGTCAAATCCACCCTTTTCACCTAAGTTGTAATTTCTTGCACACTCCCCTGAAACCACTTCAGTGGCTGAACTATTATATTGCAAAAAATCAACTACCCAATGGTACATATTGACTGCTAGCATTAGCACAACACTGTTACAGCATATATCTCTAAAGATCTATACTACATCAACCTTATGCACTGAAGCACCCATATGGCTATTGCATGGAGGGCGCTGCCCTCCTGGGAAATAAATGCTGCGGAATGAACCTGCGCAGACAGATAGGTCAACTTTTTGAATCTACCCGGTTGATGACCTCTGGAGAGCTGCAACTAGAGACATTGATTCACCTTTGTCAATTTCTAATTCAAGCAGTTTTAACCCCAGTTATTAGATGTATTTGGTGGCCCTCTGATGATGAACCAGACCTAAACAACACCCTGCAGATTGTTCTTAGCTGGGGCGTTGCACAACACCTGTCATTCCACCTTAATAGATTATTCTGTTCCATCCACTTGGTATCCCTCTCGAGCCTGACTTTGAAATAACATTCACTGATGAAGAATGCACAAATGCACTTAAATATGTAGGGAACATATCTAGAAATGCTCCCCTGGAATTGTTACAATGTATTTATTTTCACCAGACATATCTATTCCCAGTCAGACTGCATAAAATTCTTCCCATGTTAGAAATGGGGGTCCCTAATTGGCAGTAGTATGCACCCTGTACAAGTAGGGACCCTTCCTTCTAGTCAGGATAATAGGATTACACATCCAAGATAGCCCCTGCTCGCCCCTTGTTGCTTGGCATGAGGAGTCAGGTGTATCTCAGAGCAAGGTGTAAGGTTGTGGCTGTGATGTAGGAGAAGGTTCTTCCACCTGTTCTGGCTCTGCAGATGCACAGGGTTTCGGCGAGGGCGAGGTCGGTGGATCGGAGGTTTCTCTTGGGTTAGTGGAAGGAGATTCTTTTATGAGATATTGGGGTCTGGAGTTGTGGATGCATTGGTAGGCATGGGTGAGTATTTTGAAAATGACTCTCTTCTCAACGGGGAGCCTGTGGAGGTTCCGTAGATGTTGGGTGGTGCGTTCGTGTCGAGGAATGCAGAGGACGAATCTGTCTGCATTGTTCTGCATGGTCTGGAGCTTGCGGAGCAGAGACTTGTTGATCCCGGCATAGAGGGTGTTTCCGTAGGCCAGTCTGCTGGTTATTAGTGTGTGGGTGGCTGCCTTCCTTGATTTGGGGTGGATCCACTTAAAGGTCTTTCTGAGGATTTTGAGGGTGTTGAAACAGCCAGCGTTGGCAAGGATCTTGTTTTGGATGAAGGTCCTTTTGGTGGATCTGATGAGTTGGTGGTATTGCATCATGGGGTTTTTGTAGGTGGTGCGGTCTTCTGGCATTTTGCTGTTTCTCCAGTTCTTCTCAAGATATCTACAGGTGCATCTGGAGTCTTGGAGATCGGTGGTGAACCAGGTGGCTTTTCTGGGGCGTTGTCTGTCGGGGTTGCGTATTGGTGCAAGCTTCTCTGCGCAGCTGAAGATCCATCTGTCGAGGCCTTTGGCTGCAAGGTTGGCGTCGGTCGACGTGGTGGGGGTCGGTCGGCGTGGTGGGGGTGTCGCGGTTGAGGATGGAGTTGAGTTGTCCCTCAGTGACTTTGCTCCACTTCCTTTGAGGGGGCCGTGGTGCAGGTTTGGGCGGCGTGGGTTTGTCGATGTGAAAGTGTACACAATGGTAGTCTGTCCATGGGGGTTGCATGGTGTGGCTGAAGTGGATGTTGTTTTCTCCTACAAAGATGGGGTCGAGGGTGTGTCCTGCCTTGTGGGTGGACGTGGTGAGGAGCTATTTCAGTCCGATGTTGGTGAGGTTGTCCAGGAGGGTGGCGGAGTTGGGGTTGCTGGGGTTGTTGAGGTGAAAGTTTAGGTCTCCGATGAGTATGCAGGCGATGGCATGGGGTGCGATGATGTCAGCTACAGGAGTGGCAAATGAAGCGCAGGGTCAGGGGGGTCTGTAGGTGAGAGTGCCGCGGAGAGTGGTTCTGGGGCTGGTCTGGATCTGGAAGTGAAGGTGTTCAGTGATGGGGAAGGAGTCCTCTGTGGTGGAAAGTGGAGAGTCGCCAGGAGCTCTTGTGTACAATGGGGAGTCCTCCTCCTGGGCGGTTGGGGCAGTTCTCCCTCTGGATCTTGTGTCCGTCGGGGATGATGGTGGCGATGTCGGGGGCGGAGGAGGCATTGGTCCAGGTCTCTGTAAAGAAGGCGACATCTGGCTAGAGGTTGTCGAGGAGGTCCCAGATATCTACGGTGTGTCTGTACAGGAAGCGCACGTTGAGGAGGATGCACTTCAAGGCTTCGGTGTTGTTGGTGTTCGGTGCGGGGGCCGTAGGGGTGCAGTGAGAGGTGAAGGATTGGCAGCAGTGATGGCAGGAGAACTGGCCATGGATGGTGTTTGGCGTCGACCGCTGGCAGTTGTTGTTCCTGCCGGGGTTGAGTGCGAGGGGGGCAGTGGAGTTGTAGCAGTCGGAGGTTGCAGATCCAGGGTTCCTGGCACTGGCTGCAGTCGGGTCGCGGACAGGCGCAGACGGGCTTGCTTTTGGCACGCCCTCTGCACGGCCACGCAGCGGCCGCCATTAAGTAGGGGAGGGGAGAGGGAAGCGCTTGAACACAAAAGGGGGGGAGGGGCTGTAGGGGCAGAAGCGGTGGGAAAGGGCACGGAGAGCAAACAGGCACAGAAGACAGAACAAAAAGGCTAAATTAGCACAAAGGCACAGGTACAATGACAATACAGGCACAATAAAAATACAGTGAAGTGGCTAGAAGGAAGACAGAAAAACAGGCACAGAAAGACAGAAAAATGGCACAAAGACAGAGACAGACAGCAGCGGCCAGCAGAAGAGCAAGGCTCTCCCACTGGACCACCAGGGATGAGGCGCAGGCAGGAGCCTGCGGGTGAAGGAGGGCTTTGAACACCCACCTGACCGAGCACAGCAGAGTGCACAGAGTAGCTGCACTTAACAGCGGAGCTGCGGGGTGGAGAGCAGGTCCCTGACCAGAAAGTCAGAGGTCTTGCTTGCTCGTATAGTAATGAAATATCTCTACACATATAGTACCAGCATTTAGTAAGGTATAATCAAATATCCATGCAAACCTCTCCTGGATTGCAGCTACTGACATAAAGCTGTTATATGTATGCACAGACATTAGAGAGTTTTATGTGCTCTAGCAATATCACATTTCTTAGAGATTGTTTAGCACAGGGACCTGACTGGGTAGAGCAAGTGCCAAGAGACACATACATATACCTACAATGAAGCTACACAATTGAATGATGTATTTATTGACATAAGGACAGAGGCATTAGGCATAAAGGTTCACACATTAGAAATTGTCTTTTACACATGGCAAAAATGTGAGCATCTGTATTATGTTATGAACTAAACGTTCAATATCTTCATATTGGAATATGTTCAAGGAGGTTGTATTTGAGCTGGCTGAAGAATTACCAGGTTCTAGCATCCTTCTGTTGTCCATGGCTTTGTCGGTACACTTGTTGGAGCACTAGAATAGGCGGTGGCAGGTGGCAGGTGGCAGAGGGCAGATAATGCAGAACCTTCAAAGTAAAAGATCACATGATAAGGATGAGCACAGTTGAGCCCTAATAATTTACAATATAATTATTCTTTGAGTACATTTTGTCTAGACATGCATAGTAAAAATACATTAAGGGCAGTGTTAAGGTATAATAAACAAAGACGCAGGCACACTGCCCCCATTTTGCAAGGGTACCTGCGCTGCATGGATGATTGTTTATCTTGCACTTAAACAATCAATATTGGTGATTTTCACCTTTTTATGTCATGGAAAGAGCAAAAAACGAGGAGAAATTATTAATTTCTCCTTGTTGCGCCATTCTAATGCCTGGTATTCCATAACATTAGTTTTTGGTGCTGGCTCTGCCTTGTAAACCTGAGCAGCATCAAAAAGCAATGGGTTTTGTGGTGGACCGCCCACAGCAACAGCCAATGCATGGCACTTTGCCACAAAGGACTGCAGCGCAAAGGAGCATATTTACAAGGTGCCGTTAATCCATGGAAAGTTCCTTAGCGCCACCTTGTAAATATGTAAAATGGTGCTGCGCCACCGAAGCATCAATAAAAGTGCCACTACGGTGGTGCTGAGGGCTTGTAAATATGCCCCCTGTCTTTAATGAGCAATGGAAGGCGGAGGTGCAGATTTTTTATGCAGCATGGCAGTTGCATATATTCCTTCATTTAGCTTCTCGCTTAAAACTTTCAGCTGTCCTATTTTATCATTTACATTCAAAGCAATGCAGTAAAATGGAGAATAAAGTAAAATAATTCTGTGTACTCTTCCAATAGTCATGTGTTTCTTTAGTCCGACTGCATGCAAACTACTGCGCATGAGATATTTTATTAATGTGGCTTATTGTGTTTCTGGAAATGGAGTAACAATGCATGCCTGAAAATCCTTGTAAAACAATAAATGTACGGAAACATTGCTCTGCTCTTCAGAGAGGTCATTGTGGCTCTGACTCCTGAAGCAATATTACATGCCAGAGAAGTACAATAGAGGTATTGTGTTGTTTCCTGTATAGGCCCATTGAGAGGACACTAAACGATATTTTTAAATTAAAAAGTTAAATTATTGTCTACATTTCACCAGCTGAACCTTTTGGAAATGCCCGTTATAAACACATGCCCTTTAGCAATACTGCATGAAAGAAGCCTATTTTTAGAGTAAGTGGCTATGTTCTCCCATTATAGTGAGACATGTCATGGACAATATGCGAGGGTAGCAGCTGATGATGGATTTCTGCATTGGGATGCTGACTGCAATATGACCTCTGTGCCTGTATATTTCTAGAGTGCACTTAACCGTCTGTTGGATTCCTCAGTAAGCTTCTTGTGTTCTGCTGAAATCTGTAACAGATCTGCAACCTAATAGGTCTCAGATACCCAGAGAAATTAGATTGATTTTTCATCAGTGAATGACTTTATAGCTGAGTAAAATGTTGAGTAATAGTAACAGCATTTTAGGTGCACTTAAAGGCAAAATGGGCCAAACAACATTTTTTATTGTACTTCAATATCAATATTTTCTATGTATGACTTATAAAGAAAACAAGGTTATATATTTTGTTCGTATTGATTCGCTAAAAAAGTATTAGAACTCACTGAGAAATGTATTGTGGTATTGGTACCAGTCTGTGTTACAGTTTCAGTAACCCTTTACCACAGTATATAACTATTTGTAGGTAACAATGAGATCTAATAAACAGCATTATAATAAAGTTACCACTGACATCTTCAAGGGCTGAGAACTCCATTGAAGTCTATGCTACGTCCGTCAATGTTCTTTTATTGAAGAGTGGTAAAATGTTTTATTATCCAGTCAGAACTCACAGGATAGTTTAACCGCTCATCTAAGCGCTAAATGACTATAGGCCATATGTATCATTCCAAATTGCGATCGCAATTTGGCTCAGTGGTATGTATTAAAGAAAAACTGCCTCGCAAAATAAGGAATTGCAAAATTTGCGATTCCTTATTTTGCGATTGCATTTAAGGAATCGTAAATTGCTATTCCTTAAATGCAATGTAAGAAGCACAGAAAAAGTGCAATTTTGCCTTAAGGAATCGCAAATTACCACCAACTTCAAGTTGGTGGTAATTTGCGATTTCTCAGAAAATTCACTTTTTTGCATTTTTCAAACTGCCATGTGGCGCACATACATGCCCTTATGGCATGTATGTGTGCGACATGTGCACACATGCACATTTCAGGGATGCAAAAGGGTGTCCTTTTGACAACCTGGCACCCTTGAAATTGCATTCTCAATTTGCGATTCTCTAATTGAGAATCGCAAATTGAGAATGTCTTCCCATTCATTCCTATGGGCCTCTAGGCCCATACGAATGAATGGAGAGGTATTCCTTAATTGCGAATCGCAATTTGCAATTCACAATTAAGGAATATGTAGGATTCGCAAAATTATTAGCAAATACTACATACTTTTAGGCACATGAATCAACAAAAGCTTTTGCGAGTCCTTAATTGCGAATATTATGGAATCGCAATTAAGGACTCGCAAAAGCCTATGCATGTAGGAACCGCTATTAAAATAGCGATTCCTTCACATTCATTAATTGCGACTCACAAATTGCGAGTCGCAATTATTGAATGGCTTCCCATTCATTCCTATGGGCCTCCAGGCCCATAGGAATGCATTGGAGATTGCGGGAGCAATTTGCGAGTACCAGTAGGTACTCGCAAATTGCTCCCGCAATTTCTAGGGTGCAAGGGTGTCAAAATGACACCCTATTGCACCCATGTATTTGAGCTCTGCACGCATGTTGCATACACACATGCTCTAAGGGCATGTGTGTGCGCAACATGAAACTTAGAAAAATGCAAATAAGTGCATTTTTCTAAGTTTTAGCAAATTACCATGAAGTCCAGCTTCATGGTAATTTGCTCCCGCTAATAGCGAAATCGCTATTTTTTAAACTTTAATGCATTGCATTTAAGGAATCTCAATTAGGGATTCCTTAAATGCAATCGCTATTTAAGGAATCGCTATTTTGAGATTCCTCAAATTGCGATTTTTGCATTTGGGATGATGCATCCCAAATGCAAAAATACCGGTCGCAAAGGGGCAGATTCTGAGAATCTGCCCGTTTGCGACCGGTTTTGTGGTTGATGCATGTGCCTGATAGTGTTTTGCGATTCTCAAATAGCGCTTCACAAAAAATCGCTATTTGAGAATCGCAAAACCAAACTTTCATACATATGCATTAATTTTCTGACTTTTCTTTCTGTTCATACATACACTACAGCTATCATTTATCCATTAACGAAAGTATTTATAGAACACAGACCCGGCCACAATGTAGCTCGGCACTCTACATGCAGCAGATACAGACAGCAGAGAACAGAGCATAACAAAACAAGCCAACTGGACACACTTCCCTTAAACACGCAGTGGCAAAGCTAATGGGTGTGATTTTTGAGGGAACTTTTGGTAAGTTGATCGGCTATGTGCATGTTATTCCTTGCTGTCCTTGAAAGAAAATGGCTTAATCAAGCAACCTAGGGAGGTATGTACAACAGAAGTGGCGGTGTGAGGCGTTAGCTGGCATGGCTTAATGCTTCACTCAGCCACTTCAGAAACGCAAGGCTGCACCATATTTACAACAGGATGGTGCAACCTTGCATTTCCCCCTGCGCTGACGCTAAACTTAGCAGTGTAGCGCCAATGCAGGCACCCTTGCACCATAGTGCAAGGGTGTCTGCGTGCAGGGGAAAGATTGTTTATGTACAGGAAGGTCATCTTCCTGTACATAAACAATCTTGAAATGCCATTTTGTCACTTAATTGTGTTGCTTAATGCAACACACATGGAAGTCATAAAATGTCATATTTTTTTAAGATTGTTTATGTGCAGGAATGAGGACCTTCCTGTACATAAAAAATAAAAGGCTTTTTGCTTTTTCCATGTGTGCTGCAAAAACGAGGAGAAATTTAGTATTTCTCCTCGTTTCGCCAACTTAAGACCAGGTTTTTCCTGGCTTTAATTTTGGCGCTGCCTTCTATTTACGCTACCCTTGTAAATAGAAGGCAGCGTCAATATCAATGGGCGTTGCAGTGCAATGCCCACCGCAACACCCACTGCCCACCCCTTTCACGCTAAGCATAGTGTGAAAGGGGGCCTTATTTACAAGGCAGCGTTAAGCCACTTAACGTGGCTTAACACTGCCTTGTAAATTAGGCGAAGCCCCTATCGCCACGGAAACATCTCAAAAAGTGACGTTCCCGTGGTGATAGGGGCTTGTCCATGTGCCCCCTAGTGGGCTAAAACAATATGGGTGCAGGGAGTAAACTCTTTTGATGAAAAGACATGGGGGCATATTATCAAGAAACGGCTTTAAAATTATCGCCGCTTTAGTGGCAGAAAACTGCTGCTAAAGCGGCGATAATGGGCTTGATAATATGCCCTTGAGAATTCCCATAGTAGCCCATGTTCTGGTGACAACATGGGCTTCTATTGGAATTCTCTGCGGCATATTATCAAGCCCATTATCGCCGCTTTAGCAGCAGTTTTCTGCCACTAAAGCGCCGATACTTTTAACGTCGTGCTTGATAATATGCCCCTTAATTAGCAGAGTTAAGTTTCTACCTTTATGTAGCAGTGTTATAAAAAGGATCCATAAACTTAAGAGTGCATTTCAAATTATATCACAAGGCACAAACATGAAGCATAATAGCTACTTTTGGCAACGGGCAGGTATTTTTGGTGCCGCTGCAAGAAATATTATGCGCATGCACATCTTTGCTTTGTGAGCAAACACGCTGTACAACTAACAATATGTTATCAAGATAGCAATGTAACTGAGCGCCCAAAGTACACAATGTATACATAATGTATTATGGACATAGCAATCCATGTACGGGGGGTGGGTGTGGGAGTTTATTGTGTTCTCTTTTTATAAAAGTAATCTGTTTGCAGTGTATAATATAGTTGACACTTAGGATGGATTGTACTGAGACATGATCACTGTGGAAAGACATACTGTAACGCTTGTCATAAGTAATGTAATATTATGAGTATACTTGTGAACTATGTACGAATGCACTATTTTTCTTTTTCTTTGCTTCTTAACTACAAAACTTAATAAAATGTGTTTTAATGAAATGTGTCAAGATAGCAAAGTAAAACAAATTAATTTGCAAGGTTGATTAATGAATACATTTAGCCTTCCAAAGAGAATAGCAGGACACACTTCCTAAACAAAAAAGCTAAAAACCAGCAATTAAAATGTCATCAAATCAGTAAAGTAAATCAATTAAAGAACACAAGCTGACTGAATTAAAATCTACAAATCATGTTGCTTCTGCAATCAAACAAATGAAGTACAAGAGCACAAACACAAATTGGACAATGTAACAATGCATTAGGGCCATGGCTGTTATTGTCCACTTCTCAAACAATGCTGAACCAGGAAAAATCCAAGAAAGACAATGAATGAAATGGCCCGACTTAAACCCCAATCTCACTGTTCTACTTCTTACATGTGCATTTTAAAATATTGGTAACAAAGGGGCCCATTAGGATGGCGGGCAGACTTCAGTCTGCCCGCCATCCGCACAGTGCTAAGACCGCCCGCCATATGTGCGGCGGTCCAGCACCGCTGATTAGGATGCAACCACCACTATGGTAGCCTCAGTCCTCATATTTGACATTGCGGCGGGTGCTGCTTACAGCAGCACCCGCCGCAATGCCAAATTGACGGTGCCTGCCACCTTGTGCATGGGAATGCAGGGGGGTACCATGGGTACCCCCAAGTGCTCCCCACCACCCCACCCTTGAGTCCTGCACCGTCCCCTAAAGCACATCCCCACCAGCCTTTCCATGGTGGCATCGCCGCCATGGAAAAGCCTTTTCAACCAGGCTCATAATATGGATGGAGGTGCCTTCCAGGCACCGCCACCATATTATGCCCCAACTCCGCCCGGCCGGCAATCGTAACGATTGCCAACCAGCGGAAAAGCAGCAGACGGACTTTCCGTCCGCCGCGATACCACCCACCATAATAATATGGCTGGGCTGAATCAAGTTGGGATGGCGGGCAGATCGCCACCGCCGGCCCGGCGGTGGCAATCAGCCCGCCATTATAATCACCCTCATAGAGTTGACCAGACAGCTAAAGCACTCTGTAGCGAGACAACCTAAAAGCGGGCCGCATCAGCGTGGTCCTTGCAGGTAAATGGGTGGAGTGGAGGCTGGGTGGGCGTGGTAGATGTCGAAAGATGACAAAATATGGAAAAGGAAATAAATACTATTCTGTCATCTGTCGCCATACCCCCCCCCCCCCCCACCTCACTGGGCTTTCCTGCATGGACCGCTGCTGGAGCCAATGAATACTTTAGCAGGGTATTCAACCTACACATTTCTAGCAAAGCTTCTGTAACGGATTGTAGGAAAATGTCCCTTATTGCACAGTCATCCCCATTTTTTTGCTAGATTGTGTTACTGGGTATTTGACTATGCACACTGGGACACTACTGCCTAGTGCTTAGTGTATGTGCATTAGCCCCTACAAACCTGTCAAACTGGTTTACTCCTGTTTGGCATATTTAGCTTACCTATAAGTCCCTAGTAAATGGTACAAATGCATACTGAGTGCCTGTAAGATAAATGTTACTAGTGCACTGAAGCACTTATGTTGCCGCCACCACTAAACTCACAATGAAATGAATGTCTCCTGTGCTGCCCCTGCAAACTAGGGGGCATATTTATACAAATGCCGTGCAGGGCAGAACAAATCTGCACTAAAGTGAAAGGACAGGAATACGCCATACCTATGGCATTCCTGTCCTTCCACTCTGTGCTGCCGCAGTTTCGGCAGCCTAGCACCAATACAGTCACTCTTGCACCATGGTGCAAGGTTGCCTGGGTTGGATGCAGGATGATTTTTTTTGCAGGAAGGGGCGCCTTCCTGCACAAAAACAGTCCTGGGAGGCTTTTTCTTCTTTCTATGTGTGTTGCAATATGCAGCAAACATAGGTGAGGAAGCAACAAGGAGAAATTAAGTTTTTTCTCCTTGTTGCACCTCCCTTGGGGAATCATAGGGTTTTGCAGCATCCCCAGGTTTACATGGTTTTGTAAATCATGAGATGCGTCAAAATTCATGAGTGTTGCATGGAAACACTCACTGCAACACCCAAGGAATGCCTCCCTAGCTCAGAGTAAGGCAACACAGCAATTTGTGCTGCCTTGACTTACTCCATATCTATGAGGCCATTAAACGTCACACAAATCGTTTTTTGTGGCCTCATAAATATGATTCAGTAGTGGTAGACACTGTTGCATCACAAAACGTGACGCAACAGCGGCGCAAGGGACTCGTAAATATGCCCCTAGGTGTGCAGTATTAAAACTACCAATTCAACCTAGCAAAGTTAACATGTCAGGCTTATACATTTCTTATCAATACAAATTAGTTACCCCTCAAGTAAGCCCTACATGTCTGTAGGGCAGAGTGCATGGTATTTTAAAAGTAGGGGATGTGTACTCATGTTTTACATGTCCTGGCACTGAAAACTCTCCAAAGTCATGTTTCACTGTGGTATGTATGGCTTTCCCATGGGAAAACACTGGGTTACATTTTAAAACCTTATAATGCTGAACTTCAGCTTGGGAAAAGCTATAAAAATGATTCAAGGACTCATTTTATTCTTAACCTAAAGGTAAACTTACTGATCAAGTTAGATTTGTGGTTTCTATTTTTAAAATGACACTTTTAGAAAGGTGTTATTTTCCTGCCTGAGCAAATGTGACTTTCTGCCAGTGCTCAGTGTCACCTCACTGTTGATGGCTCCTCCATACTGAAATGTGTTTTGCTCCAACAATGGGCAAAGGGCTCAGGTGTGGGGAGATGTTTTAATCCCTGACAGGATGGCCCTCTGAGCTGTGATTAGAAATGTAATTAACTTCAAAAGGTGCATACCCTGTCACAGGCAGATGTGGAACACTCTTGGGCCTGCCCTCTCTATAGTCCTGCTAGACAGCCTGGTACCAGTCTCAGTGGGAGAAGGGCTGTACCCAGAATCAATTTTGAATGACCATAAAGGAAGGTTTGCTCATTATCATAGCCATGCCTCTGAGTGGGAACAGGGAGCTCTGCATACAGTTCAGATATTTTGGCTATAGGTAGAGAAGTGCTTTCTGATAGTTTCCAGTAAAACACACAGAAAATGCTGCTGAGGTGGGTAGGGTCACACCTGGAAACCTTTACCCCATTTACTAGTGAGTAGCCAGGAGTTCCTCCCAACCACTGAATAGCACTGATCATAAATGTGGTACCCCCAGTACCCTCGTCAGAACATCTTTGGACTTGTGGAAGACAGAAGAAGAACTGCACCTCCTTTTTTGAGGCTGGGCCTACTTCCAATTGCACCCAGAGCTGAGAAGTGGACTTTAGGGGTCAGTTGGCTGCCCTTCTGTTAAGTTACTGGGACAGAGAAGCTTAAGAAGCCTACTTTCCTGAAAAGCCCAACTGACCAGTTTCAGCTGGGCTGGCTATGGATCCTGGTGGTGGCTTCTGCTAGAGTAAGTCCTTGCCCCTAAGTGGTATCTTTATAGTCCTGGGCAATTACATAAGTGTCAGTGTGTACTCCTACTGTCCAATTGTAAAAGCTGGGACTTAGAAACCTTTTCAAGAGTTTTGTTCGGAGAACTTGTCAAGTCAATCCGATGAAGTTGCGTTGCAGCTGAGCCAAATATTCGGATTGCTCCAGCTCAGAGCTTTTCTGCAGCAGAAAATCAATTTCAATTCAACTACAGCTTTGCCCTGCAGGAGGAATCCAAGCTCCAAAACAGTGACTAAGCCCCAAGGTAGAAATCTTCACTGGGCTAAAGCGCCAAGAGCCAGATGTACATGCCTGGAACCTTTTTTGCGGTCGTAAACGGGCTAATCTCCCTTTGCGGCCACAAAAAAGGGTTGCACATCTGCCCCTAAAAGTATTTGGCCAGCAGGTGACCTTCCTTGGATGTGATTTCTGAATATTTCACCTGCTCTGAGCTTCCTCGCCAAAAGTCATTGGCTTCACCAGGACTTCTGACAGGGATGTGGACAACCAGATTCTTAAGGTTGGCACTTTGTGCTTTTGGTGCTGTTTTAGCTAAAGTTTAAAAAAATATTATCTCTGGATCTCCTGATTGGAGTTTTGTTGTTTTGGAGTCATTTTGCTCATTAAAATATTCCATATTTTTTAAGTTGGATTAGGATTTTTATTGTGTTCTGTTTTGGATCGTTGACCTGTTTTGGTACTTCTGCATGTGTTACACATTTCCTTCAGTTAAGCCTTTCTGCTTTGTGCTATAGCTACTAAGGGATGGACTCAGGTTCAAGCCATTGAAACCTTTGCTTGACCTGGCAACAATAGTGGAATTATTACTTGTGGCGGACTATCATCCACTCTAATAATAATCCACTTTCTCACATTGAATGTACCCATTTTTGCAGCATTTTCTGTGTGCTTTACTGCAAACAATCACATCTTACCCCTAAAGCCAAGATGACAGGACCTTTCTGCCCATGTGCAAAGTTCCTATGCCCGTGGAAATGAGCAACCCCTCATCTGTGGTCAATCAAAACTGGGTCTCCCACTGGGAATTCTGCCTGGCTGGCTTGATGGGCACCCCTAGATTTTACGTACATCTGACTGTGACAGGGTAGGCACCTTTGAAGTCAATTAACATCCTGTGCTCACTCCAGAACGTCTTCCTATGAGAGGGAGAGAAAACCTCCACACACCCAAGGCTTTTGGCTCAGCTCTCGGAGTCAGTTCATACCTCTTCAAAAGGTCTATTCAGGTCCAGTGTGTCAATTGTAGCTCATGCAAATGGACTTGGAATTGGAAGAGGCTTTAGGCAGGAAAAAGGTTATTTTCCAAAAGTACCCCAACCAAAATATTTGTTCATCAATGAAGGAATTGGACTTGCAACACATTTTTCAAAATGTCTAAACATGAACTTTGTAACTGCTTTTTAGCAGGAGAGAACACTATTAAATGTACTACTGTATCCCAATGTTTTCCTATGGAACAGGTAACTCTGCTGCAGTGAAAATAGATTTTAGGGCCTTATCACGGTACGAACATGTTTAAAACTAAACTTTTATATGTCCTACTTTTAAATACTTTGAACCCTGCCTTATGGCAGCAGGGCCTACTTAGGAATACATTATTATTATTTTTTTTAAGTTAGGTTTAGGCCAGTCAAAAATATTTTTTTTTACAGGTGGAATTTGCAGTTTAAACTTACACCGTCAGGCTACAGGTAGCATGTCTGAAGTAAGGGTTTCATTGCCACTGCAGTGGATGCAACAATGGGCATTGAAATCCACTTGTGATATTTAGCTTACAGGCCCTGGGTACAGTTTTGTACCATATACTAGAGACATATAGTTAAATGAAATAAGCCAATCAGGGGTATGCTAATTTATCATGTTGAAAAGGGGAGCAAACACACTTTACCATGGGTTAAAAGGGATACAATTCACAGACTTCTAAAGTCAGCAAAAACAGTTAAGGCAAAGTAATGGGGTGGCACCACACAAAATATTATAATGTCCAACACACTACCTCTTAGGTGTAGTGAAAAAAGTAGAAACTCTATGTAAGAGTTAGGGTTCTTAGTTGAGAGGGGTGAGAGCTCGACTCAAATAAAAAATACAATCCCTGTCATGGTGAACCACTTAAGTCACAAAATTTACCAGTGCTTAACCCAGTGATACCTTGGAAGAAAAGCAGTCAGACTTAACCTTGAGGCAATGTGTAAAGTCATCATAGAGCATTCAAACAATAATAAAGTGAATATGCAAACCAAGAAAAATTCCAAAACAATTTAGAAAAATAGAGTATTTTTGATCCATAAACTGTGGCCCAAGTAACAAAAATCCAATTGGTAGAACTGGAGTCATGCATTTATACAGTTTTAACGAAAAATAGCTCCAAGAAGCACAAAGCGCCAATCACAGTAATCGAGTCATGCAGGATTGGGTCAAAGCCAAGAGTTCAGGCCTGCTGCAATGGAGAGCAGGTCGGCTGTAGGGACCAGGTTTATTTATTCAGTGTTTTATTTTGCGCAGACATGACCCAAGAGGGTATCAGAGCGCTTCATATTTACATAGTCTTAATCTTAGTACAGTATGTTTGACACGATCATAAGCAAATAACAGGCGTACAACACTTTGAGAGAAACAATTGTGCTTACAAGATTATCTGTATTTATGCATCGATTTTAGAGAGAAAATGTGTACTTTCATCATAATTTTCATCCTCATATATAAAGTCCTGACGATCACATGCGCTCGATTAGTATTAAAAGGGTGTGTGATCAGGAAAGCAACCAATAGAGTCTAGCCAATTGTTATTATGAGAGGGATTTGCTCATAAAAAATGTCTTGGCTTCTGTTTTTTGAAAGCTGAAGAGGGCGCGATTTTTCTAATTCTCGGTGTGAGTGAGTTCCAAATTTTTGGTGCCGATCCAGAGAAAGCTCTGTCATAAGTTCTCTTCTTACAGAAGAGGGCAGGTTTCAGTAAGAGATCTCCATGGCTCCACGAGACTCTGTGGCCTCCTGATAATGTGATTTTCTGTGCTAGGTATAATGGTGTTTTGTAGTGAATCGCTTTGTGTGTGATACATGCTATCTTTAGTTGGATTCTTGCTTCATATGATGGATTCTTGCTTCATATGGTACCCAATTAAGCGCTTTCAGATGAGAGGTGATGTGGTAAAACTTTCTGGAGCCTGTAATAAGTCTTGTGGCTGCATTAAGACATGATTTTAGTGGGGCTGTTGAAATCTTGGGTAGTCCTGCTAGAGTTGTGCATCCGTATTCTCTGCTCGAGATTACTAATGCCTGGACTGCCACTGTGAGGTCTGAAGTATCTATTAAAAGTTTCAGTTTTCTAAGATAACTTAAATGGAAGCGGGCATTTTTTGCCGTTGTGTTAATGTGGTATCGCATGTTCAGGTTCTTGTATAGCACAATTCTAAGAGAGTTGTCTGAGTCTACTAGATCCGGGGTACAGTTTAGCGCAGTGATCAGCTTGGTCCATTCCATTATACTCGTCGCGCTTTTTTGGGATGAAATCAGAAGGAATTCTGTTTTATGCGGGTTATGCTTGAGATGATTATCAGTAAGCCACTTTATGGTCCTTTTTAAGGCCTGGCTCATGATGGTGATCTCTTCCACCGAAGTTCCAAAACAATTTAGAAAAATAGAGTATTTTTGATACATAAACTGTGGCCCAAGTAACAAAAATCCAATTGGTAGAACTGGAGTCATGCATTTATACAGTTTTAACGAAAAATAGCTCCAAGAAGCACAAAGCGCCAATCACAGTAATCGAGTCATGCAGGATTGGGTCAAAGCCAAGAGTTCAGGCCTGCTGCAATGGAGAGCAGGTCGGCTGTAGGGACCAGGTTTATTTATTCAGTGTTTTATTTTGCGCAGACATGACCCAAGAGGGTATCAGAGCGCTTCATATTTACATAGTCTTAATCTTAGTACAGTATGTTTGACACGATCATAAGCAAATAGCAGGCGTACAACACTTTGAGAGAAACAATTGTGCTTACAAGATTATCTGTATTTATGCATCGATTTTAGAGAGAAAATGTGTACTTTCATCATAATTTTCATCCTCATATATAAAGTCCTGACGATCACATGCGCTCGATTAGTATTAAAAGGGTGTGTGATCAGGAAAGCAACCAATAGAGTCTAGCCAATTGTTATTATGAGAGGGATTTGCTCATAAAAAATGTCTTGGCTTCTGTTTTTTGAAAGCTGAAGAGGACGCGATTTTTCTAATTCTCGGTGTGAGTGAGTTCCAAATTTTTGGTGCCGATCCAGAGAAAGCTCTGTCATAAGTTCTCTTCTTACAGAAGAGGGCAGGTTTCAGTAAGAGATCTCCATGGCTCCACGAGACTCTGTGGCCTCCTGATAATGTGATTTTCTGTGCTAGGTATAATGGTGTTTTGTAGTGAATCGCTTTGTGTGTGATACATGCCATCTTTAGTTGGATTCTTGCTTCATATGATGGATTCTTGCTTCATATGGTACCCAATTAAGCGCTTTCAGATGAGAGGTGATGTGGTAAAACTTTCTGGAGCCTGTAATAAGTCTTGTGGCTGCATTAAGACATGATTTTAGTGGGGCTGTTGAAATCTTGGGTAGTCCTGCTAGAGTTGTGCATCCGTATTCTCTGCTCGAGATTACTAATGCCTGGACTGCCACTGTGAGGTCTGAAGAATCTATTAAAAGTTTCAGTTTTCTAAGATAACTTAAATGGAAGCGGGCATTTTTTGCCGTTGTGTTAATGTGGTATCGCATGTTCAGGTTCTTGTATAGCACAATTCTAAGAGAGTTGTCTGAGTCTACTAGATCCGGGGTACAGTTTAGCGCAGTGATCAGCTTGGTCCATTCCATTATACTCGTCGCGCTTTTTTGGGAGGAAATCAGAAGGAATTCTGTTTTATGCGGGTTATGCTTGAGATGATTATCAGTAAGCCACTTTATGGTCCTTTTTAAGGCCTGGCTCATGATGTTGATCTCTTCCACCGAAGAAATCTTGATTTATAACTGTGTGTCATCCGCATACATGTTGAAGGAGATGTTTGTCTGCTGTAAGATTTCTGTTAGTGGTTCTACATATAGATTGAATAGAGCGGGGGATAGTGCTGATCCCTGTGGTTCACCAATAAGATTTGGGGATGATGCTGATATGGTTTGGTTCACCATGAATCTTTGTGATCTGTTTTCTAAGAAGGATCTACACCACTCTAGGACTGTGCCCGCTAACCCCATTCTTTCCCCATTCATTCTAGAATGTTGGTATTGTTTACTGTGTCGAATGCAGGTGAATGGTCAAGCAGAATTAGAAGGCAGGCTTCGTAGCGGTCTAGGGCAAGTAGAGCGTCATCTACTATGTGAAGAATTGCTGTTTCAGTACTGTGATTAGATCTGAACCCTGATTGGTAGTCATTCAGAAGTTTGAATTCCGAAATTTGTTGTCCTAATTGTTGTTGAACGCATTTTCTGTAACTTTAGCAAGCATGGGGATGTTTGTGACTGGACGAATGTTGTTAGGGTCTGTGGGGGTTCTCTGTAGGTTTTTTTAAGATGGGAATGACTTGCCCTGTTTTTAGGCAGTCTGCTAATGAGCCTTGTGAAAGAGAGGCATTAATAATCTGAGCAAAAGTTTTATTTTAGGCCAGCATTTTGCTGGTAGGGGGTCATTAAACAGGTTGTTTGATTTAATCGTTGAGATAATTTTGGCAAAATCTTTGTCGTCATATAGCTTGAAATCTGACCATAATGCATTGTTTTTAGGCGTTAACAAAACTGGTTGAGAATGAAGCTTATCTGCAAGGCTGTTATGAGTCAGTGGAATCTCCGCAGACAGTTGAGTAGTAGTCCTGAGATGGGTTTCTGTAGGATGACCTTATTGAGTCTTGCTTTTTGGGAATTAAAGTCACTTTTTGCAGGTTGTTAAGGTTTGGTTTTCTGTGGTTGGTCTTTGAAGTTCTATTTACGTTAATAGGGACTGATTGAATGTTATATTCGTCCACCTTAGGGGGGAGATTGGGGGATGTGTCATACGATAGCAATAGGATTTGTATCTCAGCATCTGTCAGATATCTCAGTTGGTTGCGAGGTCAGTGTAGTCTGTTTGTCGCTGACATTGGGATAGTACAGTGTTATGAGGTTCGTGTACTGGTTTTTAGAAAGGCTCAATTTTTGAGAGGTATTTATCTGAGAGGTGTAACATGTTCTTCATATCTCTGATAGCGAGTTGCAAGGCCTTGTAGGTGTTGTTCACTTGACAACTGAGATTATCTAATTCCCTTCGGGAAGGAGGAGAGGTGGGCGAATGTTGGGGTGAACTAGTTGGTATGCTGGGTAATTTTATTTCTGGGAAATTTAAGCTACTTTTTGTCTTTTCTGTAGATGTTTTACTATTTGTTAATGCTATCTTGAGATTCTTGTTATCTGCCCTATGTTTACATCTCCAGATGTCCTGGGGAATGACTGCTGACTCTGTCCTACAGTGTTTTTCTAAGGTAAGGTGTGGTCTGTTATTGGAGCTAGGTCTGGGGCTAGGAGCCTGGGGGTTAGTGGGAGGTACTGCTATTTTAGTGTGTTGCGGACTGTTGATCCTCTCTTTGGGGATTCTGGACCCCTGTTTTGACTGTTGGGGCTTTATTGCGCCTAGATATTCTACTTTGGTGGATTGACTCCTGTGTGGGGTCACTGCTTGTGAGTTGTTTTGCTGGTTTGAGGGAGGGTTGTAAAGAACGCATTCTTTTAAAATTGTGAAGTGTTCGTCAAATAGTTCTAACTCTTTGCTAGCAGCTTCTGTCAGCATTGTGCCATTTTTGTAACATGTTATGTTTAATGTAGCTCTTAGTTTTTGTGAGGGTGTTATCAGCATCTTAGTGCCGTATGGAATGTTTCTTAGTTCCTGTACGGTTAGTAACTTAGGGTATTGCACCATTTTGAAAAAAGAAAGTATGACGGGCACAACCTGGTATTGTGTGAGTAGATCGGAGCGTAGATAATGAAAAGAGAAAGTATGACGCGCACAGGCTGGTATTGCGTGAGTAGATTTGAGCGTAGATAATGAAAAAAGAAAGTATGACGCGCACAGGCTGGTATTGCGTGAGTAGATCGGAGCGCAGATAATGAAAAAAGAAAGTATGACACGCACAACCTGGTATTGCGTGAGTAGATCAGAGCCTAGATAATGAAAAAAGAAAGTTTGACGTGCACAACCTGGTATTGCGTGAGTAGATCGGAGCCTAGATAATGAAAAAATAAAGTATGATGCGCACAACCTGGTAATGCGTGAGTAGATCGGAGCCTAGACAATGAAAAAAGAAAGTATGACGCGCACAACCTGGTATTGCGTGAGTAGATCGGAGCCTAGATAATGAAAAAAGAAAGTATGACACGCACAACCTGGTATTGTGTGAGTGGATCAGAACCTAGATAATGGAAAAAGAAAGTATGACATGCACAACCTGATATTGCGTGAGTGGATCGGAGCCTAGATAATGAAAAAAGAAAGTATGACGTGCACAACCTGAGATTGGGTGAGTGGATCGGAGCCTAGATAATGAAAAAAGAAAGAATGGCGCGCACAACCTGATATTGTGTGAGTGGATCGGAGCCTAGATAATGAAAAAAGAAAGAATGATGCGCACAACCTGGTATTGCATGACTAGAACAGAGCCTAGATAATGAAAAAAGAAAGAACGACGCGCACAACCTGGCATTGCGTGAGTAGATCGGAGAGTAGATAATGAAAAAAGAAAGTATGATGCACACAACCTGGCATTGTGTGAGTGGATCGGAGACTAGATAATGAAAAAAGAAAGTATGACGCGCACAACCCGGTACTGCATGAGTAGATCGGAGCGTAGATAATGAAAAAAGAAAGTATGACGTGCACAACCCGGTATTGAGTGAGTAGATCGGAGCGCAGATAACGGATAAAGAAAGTATGATGCGCACAACCCGGTATTGCGTGAGTAGATTGGAGTGTAGATAATGAAAATAGAAAGTATGATGCGCACAACCTGGCATTGCGTGAGTAGATCGGAGAGCAGATAATGAAAAAAGAAAGTATGACACGCACAACCTGGTATTGCGTGAGTAGAGCACACCAAAAAGACATTATCCATGTCTTACGGAGAGATTTAAAACATAACGGATTTGTAAGTAGACACATTCACTTTCGTGGATGATGAAGTATCTAGAATCTACGCTTTGATACATGAGGAGCCTGGCCAATGTTCAACTAGTCACAATAAGGAACAGAACATAAAACAATTATTGTATTGTATCAATCAGTGGTTACACGTGAGTACTTTGACCAAATATCATTGTGTGCAACGCATACCAAGAGATTTGAGAATTCCTTTGAAACCGTCACTATGTAAAAATGTTCAAAAGTTCAAGGACCGATGGTATGGGATTTTAAACAAATGCTCCCTCGATTTGATCTTATTGATCATCGAGGAGTTGTCAAACATTCTTGAAGAACTTTCCAAAGAAATAACTAACGTTAAAACCGAGTTTATCAATTCAATGCCGGCAGAAGAATGGTCAAAAACACTAGAAGATATTAAAATGCAGTTGACTAAACATACTCAGAAAATCAATGAAAGAAAAATCAGGAAATTCCGCAGGGATATTGTGGACTACAAACTTGGAGAGGTATACAGCTGGGCATATATTTACGCCAAGAGAAGACAGAATAAGCCCTACTCACAAAACATGGAAACATCATCTTCAGAGAGTGACATCTCTAATCAACATCGAAGAAAACCTGGCATACTTTAACAACCAACTGTAGAATTACCTCAAACTTCTGGTGTCTCTTTTTTAGAGTCTGGCCAAGGAGACAAAGATGGCCCCAGTGTGGCCAAAGAAAAAGACAAAGACAAGGATCATCCTCAAACCCGGAGTATCACCACCACCGGGAAGGACAAAGGCAAGAAAACGAGTTAACACAGAACTTAGTGATCAATATTTCCAACTTCCAATTTTATGAATTTGAATTGAACACCTTACAGAAAGGCACATCATTCATCCCGACAAGTTACACTAATTGTCTTGAACTAGAAATATGCCTCTTTAAATTTATGAGGAACTTGAGATTGAGACATTTCTTTGAAAATGTCTTGGAAAAACATCAAGGTACAGAACGAGATTTACTATGCGGTTTGAAACCCCGAAGTACCTACATGGCAACTGTTAGTCATAGGAGTTTGGATATGTTCGAGAATTTGGTCAAACAAGATCTATACAAATTGTACTTCAGAAGAAAGTCCAAGTATATGAACTTAACTCAAAAAGAATTTGGAACACTGCTGAAAATTGCCAGGAATCCTACCATCGTATGTCAGAAAGCAGACAAGGGAGGCGCTTCAGACATCTTAATCCATTGGTCAACGGTCGACGCGAGCACTACCTTCCAGGTGCTGCGCACGACTGTTGGCCAACGCAGCCCCGCCCACCCTTTAGAACACCTGCACTGCGGCAGAATTTCCGTCGCGGTAAACGGGTTAAATATCACCCATTATGAATCCGAAGTTGAAGCGCATATTAATGATGAATACACCTATGCTAAACTCAACACCAACCCAACACCACAATTTTTGAACCTATTGCAACAAGCAGTTGACAAAGCTTTGGAGAATGGTGTGATCAATTAAAAAACAAAGAGATTCCTCATTCTCAGCAATCCCAAAAGTCTGTCGATCTATATGTTACCAAAAATACATAAGGATCTTCCCAACCCTCCTTTTCGACCAATAGTATCTACAAGAGGTAGTATACATGAACCAATTAGAAAATTTCTCGACAAATATCTTCAACCAAGCGTGCTAAAGATAAGTACACACATAGAAGATACAACTGAGCTCCTGAATAAAATCCAGGAAGTTTGCATAACCGATAATGAAACCATCTTGCTGTGTACAATTGATGTAAAATCTTTATACACATCGATCCCCCATGATTTGGGTATTGAAGCAATTGAACACGCACTTCTCCAAACTGATTTTGAGCCAGACTTACAACGATTTTTGATCGAGCTTCTTCACTTTACCTTATACCAAAGATATTTTAAATGGAAAAATATGTGGTTTCTCCAACTGACTGGGACATCTATTGGCAATTATACTGTGCCGGCTTATGCAAATTTAGTCATGAGCAAATTTGAGGAAGATAACATTCTATCAGTATCCCCTTGGAATGCTCACATCAAACTCTTTGTAAGGTATATCAATGACATCTTCATCTTATGGAACGGTTCTCACATTGAAATGCCAGTGAAGATCTTAACAAGGTGAATGAAAGGATTCAATTTACATATGACATACGGAATGATTACATAACGTTTCTTGATGTGACAATCACCAAAACAACACATGGATTGGAAACAGATATTTTTAGAAAACTGACAGATAGAAACAATACCTTGCACTATGGTAGTTTTCAGCAAGAATCACTGAAAAATCATCTTCCTTACTCTCAACTTTTAAGAGTTAAAAGAATTGTTTCTAACCCTGGGACAGCCGTTGAACGCATGGATGCAATGCTCAAGAGATTCACAAAACGAGGTTACCCTGAAACAGTTTTAAATCAAGCCAAACACCGCTGTCAACAGAAATCTCGCAGTGAACTACTCACCCTCCAAATCAAATGTAAACAAACCCGTATGGTGTTAGTTAACCCTGGACGAAGTTCGCAGAGTTGCACTTTGCGAAGCTGCGCGAAGTGCAAAAAAAACTCTGCCGCACTACGCAGGGCTCCGGCGGAGTATGGTAGAAAAATGCAGTTTGCGGTCATTGCACAGTGCAGGATGCTTGTCCGCACTGTGCAATCATTGCGAACAGCACCATACACAGTGCAAGCTTACAATTTCTGCCGCTTGAGTAGATTTTTACTCGAGCGGCAGCTTTCTCAACGCGAACGGGCAGTTTTTCAACGCGAGCGGTCACGAGCATACGTGACCACTCGCAATGAGAAAGCTCACCCCCCCCCTCCCCCCGGTTTGAGAAATCTCGCCAGGAGGTTTATTTTCCACACTCGTCAACTTGATGTTGGCGATCGCGAATAAGGAAAAATCACGCTGGGGTGGATTTTCCTCGCTTGCGCTCACCAACTTGACGTTGGTGAACGCAAGCAGCAAAAAAACTCCGCTACGCTGCGCGAAGCAGATTTATTCGGATCTCTGTGATCTCCACGTAACGCAGAGTGCTGGAAACTCCGCATACTCCGTGAGCGGAGCGGAGTTCACTGCCCAGGCTTGGTGTTAGTATCTAAATTCTCCACAATGAGCAGTCCATTCAGACGAATAATTAAACGTCATTTGCCAATCCTAGAATTAGAACTGGATTTCAAACAATTGTTCATGGAGGATCCAATCTTCGCTTATACTAGAGCCAAAAATCTAGGCGAAATATTAACAAATTCCATTGAGCATTTGCAACACCCCAATCCAAGGAACTGTTCCATGCTTTAACTGTAATAACTGTCATAACATCATGCCAGGATCTACAATTTGTCATCCGAGAAAGGGAACTAATATTGATTTGAAGGTTACTGCCACATGTGACACCCTGAATGTCGTGTACCTACTGAAATGCCCGTGTGGGAAAATATATGTGGGTAAAACTGAAAGAAAAATTACCGTTAGAATTAATGAACATAAAAGTAGTATTAGAACAAGAAACATGAAATTAGTTGTCACATGTCATGTCACTGTTTGGAACAGAATCACAATATCAGTCAATTAAAATTCCTTGTTCTTGAAGTTATCGAAAAACAGGAGGGTAGAGATAACCACACCTACTTGTTACAACGAGAGAATTTTTGGATTAGACATTTAGATGTAATGAAATCACATGGGATGAATGAGCGGATGGAATTTTTGTGCTACTTGTAAATTGTACTCCTGTTAACCATATGTTCGGCTCATTTAACAACTGTTTGTTTATAACAAGGTCATCTTTGAATGGTTTGACTGATTGGTATATACACTATGTACTGAACCTACTCAGGACAATATACAGTGTCATTTGCTCAGATGTAATGTTGTTGATCAACACCGTTTGGTAGATCATTGTGTTGCTTTTTGAAGCAGAACTTGGATATGGATTGCTTTTTTATCCAGTTCCTTTCTTCAATTTAATTTTTCCACCATTTTTTATTATGTAATCATTTTTGTTACTGTACTTTTTTGAAGTTATATATCAGAGACCCACGCACATGGAAATTAACCTTCTATTGATGTTTTAAGCTTTGTTTTATACACTCCAATATGGCCCCCAGTCTTGAATCACATTGATACACATTTTGGTGTTAGATCTTTGTTTATGTCTTATGCGTACTAATTGGTGAACACATGAGCACATCATTTGATTTCGATACGAGAATGCAAAACACGCCACCACATGCATACGCTCGTTTCTAAACATATTCGTGAGTATTAATTTTGGTTACTGAATGAACCGCCTAGTCGCGGTCTCTGACGACTAATAATTTATTAGGCTTGTCACCAGCTCAACATTTGTGCACTTTTGTCGTTTCATTTATCGAAATGCACTTGAGCATGCTCACTGCACCGTGTTTGAACTTAGTATGAAATAAGCGGCTTGTATTTCAAGGGATCGCTAGCAGTTTTTGGCATGTTTACATTTTTCACATCACCATATCACTGCGCTCTTCGTCTAAGCATGGTTTCATGCTTTTCTTTGTACCGTATTTCAAATTTGGCTTTCTTACTCTTTCTGAACATCGCAAACTCTTTATAAGTTTGAGCACTCGTTCTTAATCTTGGGCACTTGGGAATTATTTTTGTTATCATGATTTACACACCCTTTAGCATTTTGGGGTTATTAAGCTGGTTATACCTTCTATATAATAGTTTTAGTTTTTATATATCGTTTCAAACACATTTTTTTCGTGAATGATTCATTGAGTATCTCTTCTCACCATTGTTTCACTATGAGCACACTGGTCACCATATTATGGCTTCATATGACTGATTGGACGGTAACCTCTTAGTACTTCAGTTTGGTTTATATTATAGATTTGACCCCTGATGAAGGGCTAGATGCCCGACATGCATTGGGAAGTCCCAGAAGGACATAAATTGCATTTTGGTTGTAAACTTGCATTTTGGATATGACTACTATGAATTTGAAAACATGAATTAAATCTTGTCTGACGTGAAGATGAGAAACACATAAAAAACATTCAAGTATAAAATTTGGATTACTATGGTTTTTACTCGTGGTATAAACTGAATAGACCCTAACCAGGGTTTGGATAGCGCCTTGGGAGACACACCTATCTTTGGATGTGCTACCACTTCTATTGCGCCAGTTTAGTAGTGAGAAAATTCGGTCGTTAATATGGCGCCTTTTTATGTTAAAGGAGGGGTCAAAGATTAAAGTTTCTGGCATTTATAGAGAGATTAGGGGTGTATGATATAGTATAGGAATTCTTTCCTGCAAGTTTCAGACTGATCCCTGTCATAATTGCGTTTTGAGTATTCATCCCTGTCTATTTTAACCTCTTTAGTTATGTCTATCTTGTGGCAGGAGGTAGCTTAGGAAGATATATTGTACTAGTTTCCCAGGCTGGTTGCTAAATCTGAGAAAGGGGATGGATGTCGCAGACTGATGAAAACCAATGATTGACGGCTACTTCAACATGGCTGCCTCATTGCTGGGAAGTGCATTCCCATTTCTATGATCAGCAGTTTTCCTAGTTCCCTGAGGGTATATGTCCTCTTTCTATTACTGTTATTATTGGAGGGGTGTGGCCTTGGTTAGTTCACTGGAAAATGTCCTCTTTCTATTACTGTTATTATTGGAGTTCATTCTGGTGGAACATTTACTTTCTCACGCTGTCCAGTTCCACTCAAGGACATCAGCCGGATCCTTGCATTGGAGGGGGCTGCAAGTAGACCGTTGTTGGTGGAAAGAGGTTTTTGTCGGTTAGAATTTGACCACAAGAAGATTATTTTTGGCTCGAACAGCAGGTCACCCGTCGGAGCTTCTCATTGGCGGGAGGGGAGGCACAGGTGGTCCTTTCTGAGGAGAAGAGCAGGTTGCTTGTCAGAGCTTCACATTGGTTGGAGACGTAGGTACTGGTTGCGGACACGAAGAGCCCAGAACCTTTGAAGGTTCACCTGGAGTCTAGTTCTTGCAGTTTTCAGGTCAGAGGAGTACACTCTGACACCAGCCAAGGGTCTAGTACTTGGGGTGGCACCTCTTGTGGGTCAGGACGCACTCCAGCACAGACCCTGTAGTGTTCAGTCAGGTCAAGTTAATGCTGGTTAGCTGGGCAGTTGCAGGTAAGGCCTCTGGATGCTTGTTTTGTCCCTGTAGCTTACACAGGAGGTCAGCCAACTGATCCTTGCAGTCACTTCTGAGATCTTGGGTTCAAGGCAAGCAGACCAGTCTTCCTTCTTTAGACAGCAGGGCAGTCCTTCTTCTGAATTGTCCATGGTCCAGGAGTGTTCTGAAGCAAAAGTTTGAGTCTGCCACTTTTATACACAGTGCCAGCCTGTGTGTGGGATCTTCCTCTTTTGCTAACTCTAAACTGGATCTGGACATTTCTTCCCTTTCCCCTGGGTTTGGCTACAATCTGTCAATTATAACTCAAGAACAAATCCTACTTTTTAAATGCCATGTACCCTGCCCTATGAGTTTTAATGCTGACCTTAGGGGTGTCTTGATTGTATTAAAAATGAAGGTTTAGGCCTGGCAAAAGATTTTTTGGGGCATGTCGAAATGGCAGTTAAAAACTGTACTACAGGCTGCAGTGGCGCCTTAGTGGGTGGCAGATGAGTGCCGTAGCCCTCTTGAAGCATTTAATTTACAGGCCTTGGGCACAGGTAGGTCCATTTACTAGGGATTTATAGGTAAATTTAATTGTCAATTAGGTGTGTTCCACTTTTACCATGTTTCAGATGTAGAGCACAGCACGGTAACGCTGGCTCTCAGGAAAAAAGAATTCCGAGTCCTAATGTCAACATAAATGGGTTGTGCAAAGAAATAGGGTAGTGAAGGCAAAATTCTGGGGAATACCAAGCAAAAGATGGTAATTTCCAAAATGTTAGTATAGCGATCTGTGAAGTTTCATAGCATACAATTATACACAGCAATATTTATCTAACATAAAGAAAGTGTAAGTATTACTGCAAGGTAAGGAAAGGTGCATTTTCTTTTTGATTATTTCTATGCTTTGCAGTAGTGAGAAGACTGCAATTCTCACCCCAGACCTAGGGCATGTTCAGTTGTCCATTAAGATGTAGATTGGCTCTCTTTGGAAGGGTGAATAGGTTTCCAATTCACTTTCCTCAATTCTTTGGGAAGATACATCTTAAATCTCCTGTCACCGTGGTCAAAGGAGCAAATCTTGTGATGGGGCTGGAGAGTTCCAGATTCAAGAAATCAAAACTGTGAATAATCTTTCTGTATGACTCAACATGACTCCACATCCTTAGAATTATCTCTCATGCAACCTACAGAATCTGCTATCTTCTCTGCTGCCTGTGTGTTCTGACCCACTTGAGTCTCCTGTCATTTAATAATTTACTGGCACATGCATCAAGCAAAAATCCAGTCGGTAAAATACCGATTCGGTAAAATCAGCCGTTAGCGAGTGTCAAAAACCGAATCCCAATGCATCAACACTAATCGGGAAAAAATAAAGAATCGCTAAATAATGACCCGGAAAAATAAGGAATCGCTAATAACCAACCCGCAAAAATAAATAATCGCTAAATACCGAACTCGCTATCACCGAAATCACTATTAGCTCCCGGCAAGTGCCAATGGCTAATAACGAATCACTACTCAATGCATCAAAAATCGCAAATACCGAAAATCCCAAAAATCGCTATTTAGCATGAGCAGATTAAGGGGAATCAGAACCTCGAGGTAAAGTTACAAACAAAGAAAAAAAAATATATAAAAAAAATGACATGTGCAACAGATGGTACCAATCAGTAAACCCTTAAATTTGGCCCAGGAGACCCTGTTGGCTAGCACAAAATGGCAGCCCTCTACGTGCTTGCAAGGAGGATGCGAATCAATGCAGCAGGACTGCGCAGGAGAAGGGTCCAGGAGAGAGTATTCAGAGTGCGCATCACCTTGCTAGGACAGAATGAGGACGAGGTGTATGACAAGTATCGACTGAATCGTGCCATGATCATGCGCCTCATTGCAGACCTCGAACCACTACTGCAGCACCAGACACATCGGACCAATGCAATCCCTGCGCACGTCCAGGTCCTATGCAGCCTGCACCTACTGGCCTCAGGAAGTTTCCAGGGGGTAATCGCCGTAGCCGGAGGCGTATCGCAAAGCGCACTCTCACGCTTCTTCCACAAATTCATTGATGCCATGCTGACAATGATACACACCCACATCAGCTTCCCCACAACCCCACAGCAGTTGGACTGCAACAAACAGGCATTCTACCAGGTGGCCCATTTCCCCCATGTCATTGGATGCATCGACTGTACGCATGTCCCCATCTGTCCACCCTCTGCCAATGAGTACATATTCCGTAACCGCAAGTCCTACCACTCAATCAACGTGCAGGTTGTGTGCGATGCCAAGCACATCATCACGGACCTAGTGGCACAATTTCCGGGGAGCACACACGACTCCTACATATTCAGACACAGTGGCATCCACAGGCGTCTACTCAACGGAGAATTCGGAGAGGGACTCCTGCTTGGTACGTACACATACCACTTCCACACATGAGCACCACACATGTATATACATCACCGTTGCTAAGCCTTTGCTTCTATCTTGTAGGTGACAGTGCATACGCCCTGCGGGAATATATACTCACCCCCTACATCAATCCAGCAACACCACAGGAGCAACGATACAACGCGGTCCACATAAGCACAAGGAATGTCATAGAGAGGACATTTGGGATTCTGAAGAGTCGCTTTAGAATCCTACATAAGACTGGCGGTGCCTTGCAATACAAACCTGATACCTGCTGCAGGATTGTAGCTGTATGTGCAATGCTGCACAACATTGCGACCAGAAGGGGGATACCCATAGAGGTGGACAGGAAGGACGACTACCGGGATGACCAACCACCCGCGCAACACCGACAGGCACACGTCCCTAACACAGCTGAGGGCCATAAGAGGCGGACATACATCACGAAACATCATTTCTGAACCAGGTAAGAATGAAACATGACGATTTCATTGGTGCTGCTACTGTTTAATGCACAGGAGCACTGAGGTATGTGCGACCAAACAAGCAATAAAATAATATATCCCCAACAAAAGTGTAACAACAAATGGCTGTTGTAGTCACGGCTGTGCAGCGTCAAATAGGGGAGGACCCTGGTTGCCCCACCACGGTCAAGTATGACTGTCAGTTAGTCTAGTGGCGCTTGCCACGAACGCCAAGCCTCCTCTCAGGTGTCTCCACCACCTCACCACGGCCTGTCCCTGTGGAGCACCGTGAACTGCGCCGCCTGGTGCTGGCCTCTGCAACCGAAACACTGCTCACACTTGAGCCAGCCACACTGCCGTCCTCCCCTCCCAATGCGCTAGCACTGAATGTACCGCTCTGCAGGTGTTCAACTGCAGCGGTGACCTGTCCTAGGGCCTTGGCAACATCACCGCAAAAGTGTCCAAGGTCCACCTGCAGTGACACCGAGCGGCGTGCCAACACTGCGGTGCTGTTGCTCAGCCTGGTGATGGCCTTCGTAGAGGCTGCGGACCAGAGCAAGTTCTGCCGGTGCCTCCTCCTCTCGCTGTCATGGCCTTCTCTCATGGCACGGGTGAGTTCCTGTATGTCCTCCCTCAGGTACCCATTGCCCTCTGCCTCCACAGTGCTCATGTCCCTCACTGCCGCAGTCATGGAACGCATTTCTTTAGCAAGGCGCGCTATGTCACAGCTGATTGTAGCCATGTGTCTCCCCTGCAGGCGCTGGATACGCAGCATCCGTTCCTCGATGCCACCATTTGGGGAGCTTGCAACGTCACCTACAGATTGTGAACTGCGCAGAGACCTGCGGCGCTGTGGGGGTCTGACACGTGCTGGTGGTGCTGCAGGCGGTGGGATGATACTCAGACTTTGGCCCGATGGTGTTGCAGGTGTTTGACATGTATCCATCACCTGCATGGGTGGAACTTGTGACCTGCGTCTCCGCTCTTTAGTTGCAGTTGTTGCGCCAGCAGGTGTTGCTGGTGCTGGTGGTGGTGGTGGTGTTGGTGTGGTTGCTGGTGGAGGTGGTGATTGCGTCTCTTGCGGTGTATCCACGTCCGAATCGGCTGGTGTCTCCGAAATGATCAGCCGGCCGCTGTCGTCGGAATCGCCATCTGTGTGTGAAACAGTGCATGGTTAGTGGGATAGTTACACCTACGTAGTATTGTAAACATACATGTCCCTCTGTGATCCACTAAATAAACTGTCTATATCCAGCCTCTACTGATGTAGTGAATTTAAATTTTAGTTTTATCCTGTGCATGCACACCGGGCTGACTTGACTACAACTCCCATGATGCACTACTGTTATAAGTAAAGTTGTGTGGGGCAAACCTGCATGCACACTCTGATCGTGCTGGGAGTTTGGGAATGGTTTAGCGCAATGCTGGGTATGGGCACAGGCATGCATCTTACCTTGGGCACTTGTGGCTGCGCCGGAGGTATCCATCTGGGTAACTCCCATGACGGCCTCAGGCTCGATGGTCCCTTCCACCAGCTCTTCCAGGGCAGTGTTTGCTTGCACTGTTGAAGGTCCGCCTCCCGTTCTGGATGCCTCCCGGAGCCTCTCCGCAATCCTCTCCTTGGCCCGCTTCCTCAGGTCGTACCGCCGCTTTTTTAGATCATCTATGCTGCGGGGCGTCACTCCCACCGCATTGACCCTCTCTCGGATGCGCAGCCATATGCGCCGCTTCTCTGACTCTGGCATCTTTAGGGACAGCTTCCCGAACAGCCGATCGTGTTTGCTGCTCACCCCCTCGATCAAGTGCTCCAGCTCCCGGTCGGAAAACTTGCGTTTTCTCTTGCGTGCAGCTTCTGCGCTGGATGATGCTTCTTTCTCCATCCTGATTGTGTAGGGTGGTAGTCCTGTTAGTTTAGCTTCAATGGGCTCAGGCAGTCTCCAGTACCAGCTGCTGTTTTCTCCTCTGGCGAGGCAATGAGGGTGGTGCTGCAGTATTTCCTCGTGGTGATGTCATAATGCCGTTCCCGGAGCGACCCGTTATTTCACGTTTTCGCTAATAGCGATTTCGCAAATACCGATTTTGCTAATACCGAAATCGGTATTAGCTAAATCGGTGATGCCGATTTCGCTTTTTGCTAATCGGTGTTTTCTTTACTCGCTATTGTATATTCAGTAAAATATAGCGATTTTTAAAGAATCGCTATATTTTACCGAATCTGTTGATGCATTCTGAAAAGCGATTTCTTGATACCGATTCCTTATTTATCGCTATTAAGGAATCGCTTTTGCTTTTGTTTATGCATGTGCACCATATTTAATTTTGGTCGGTATAACGTGTTGATTTTAATAATTGTTGCTCTGTAAGGGTTGTAAATAATAATTTAAAGTGTTGAATAGGTATATAAGAAATATGCAAATTAAGTTGTACAGTGTGTGGATGGCAAGAAATGAAGGTAGGAAAGTGGTATAGGTAGATAAAAAAATACTGAAACACTTGTGCTCCCTTTCAGCAAGTTCTTATCTTGGGAATTGCACAGTTGCTAGTTCAGCTCTTTGGAAAGTTGCAGCCACCTAAAAATGTCAGTCCAAATTTCAGCTATCCAATGTTGAGCCATCTAATTTCCTCACACCTCCTCTTGCTGTCTCTTCAACTCTGTCAGTGTTACACTCAAAATAAGCATTGGAGTGTGTAAGTTGTTTTTTAGCGTCTAGCTTCACTCCAGTAGCTTCCTTGTCATCTTGTTTAATTTCTCAGTTAATCCTCTTTAGTTTTATGTTAGAAACTGGGCTTCTCTGCAGATGCCCCCACATTTTGCTCCATTTTAGACTGGTAGAGGCTGGGTTTTGATTCTGATGGTGCACTGGACCCTGCTAAACAGGCCCCAGTGCCCGTGCTCTTTTCCCTGAAAGTGATGTGAATTGGTACACAAAATTGGTAAGGTACTTAGGTCCCTTATAAGTCCCTAGCAGATTGTACCAGGGGTACCTAGGGCAAGGGTGGTAAAGGTATCACCAGGACTGCAGACACTATATTGTGCCACCCTGTATGACCCAAGTAAAAGTGTATCTGCAGGTCTGCGATTACAGCCCTGCACAAGCAGCCTATCTGCTCAAGAGTGACTCTGCACACACCATTTGCTGCAGAGCATCACCAATGGCTTAATATAAGTGAGTCACTCTTAAGTTTGTTCCCCTAAGCCCAGGAGGTAGAGCGCATTATATTAAAGGTGTGGCTAAACAGGTTTATGCATCTATATCCCAACAGAAACCATGTAAAGCAAGGTTTTACAGTAAGCGACAGGTGGTCCATAGAGTAACATGGGATGGCAACTCAGAAAACTCGAGATAGTCAGCTCCATTATGGAATGATCAAATTGTGTCATGTTTGGTGTCAAACATTGTGCATTTTCCCCCAACACGATTCTCATGTTGAGGGTGAGCTAGCATGCAAGCAGGTGCCACCTTGAGTGGGTGCCCAACTAAGGTTTAGTGCTCCAGTGCCTTGGTGAGCTTCCCGGAGCAATTTGCCATCAAGACAAGAACCTGCCCTCCTGGTGAGATGTGCTAACACTTCCACAGGATGGTGACAAAGGCTTGGACAGGAAGGAGGCTACATCTCAGTCCTCCCAGGAAGGCTAGTGGTTACAGCTATCAAGGCAGTGAGTGTCAAGGGCTTCACCACACTTGATATGCAAGAGTACTTGCCCCCACATGAGGACAAAGCCCTTCCCGCCCTGTCCAGCATGACAGGTGGGAACATAGGTTATGCAGGAGGTGTATACCTCCAAAAAGCTTGCCACAACTTTAGGGTGATCTTGGAGGTCCGTACAGCCATGGAAGGGTGGCAGACCCTGAAAGAGAGGACTCTAGCTAGAAAGGTGACATACACCCACAGGATAATGTCACCTCAGGGGCGAGTCAGCCGCAGGGACCAGTAGCCCATTGGCCACTGACCCTCATGCCCTAACACCCTCTAAACTAGGATTTAAGGGGCTCCCCTAGCACCAGAACCTTTGTTCTGACTTTGAATTTGAGAAGAGGCACAAAGTAGTATGCCACCACCGACAACAGGACCGTGGACTCTGCTGTTGTGCAATGCTGGGGACACTGAAGTGCCCTGAAGAAAACATACTGGAATGAGTGTTTGACGTGTGTCCATGGCAAAAACTCATTACTCCCAGAAAGAGGGAATCCAGTGGACACCAGAAACGGAAGCAGACTACCTTGGATAGGTGGGACTAGACCCATGTACGCTACAGGAAAATCTATCTGCTGTATGACAAGAATTGTGACCTGCTGGGCATGTCAAGAGTGAGCCCAAAGAGAAGTAGTGTCCAGCAAGTTCAGATTGGTAGCTAAGCTTTCCCCAAGTTTCAAGCAGATGCTTCACTCCTGCTCACCTTCAGATGCCAAAGTAACCATGAACTACATTTGCCTCAGCCAAAGCTTTGTAATCGCCAGTGCAGTGATTGACTCCTTGAACATCATCAACGTCCCCGCTACTGTGTTCCTGCATCCTGAAGTTGGAGTTGTCTAGTGTGTGGCAAAGCATATTTGCACCCGCGATTGACTGCTGCCTGCCACCTATGCATTTGAAGCCACCGAGCACGGTATTAGGTATCCAGCTGTTGAAAACTGGTCTGAGGACCCCAAAGACCTCTACTCTCCGTGGATAGAGTGAAACTCCATCTCCATGTATGGGTTTCTCGAGTGCTGCAAGTTTGACAGCTACCATAGATCCAGTCAGCACCAAGGACAGCCAAAGAACCTCTGCGCCCAGACTCTCTGGGCAAGGTAAAGAAGTAGTGAGTGTTGAGTCTTGGTCTAGGGACCCTCATGACCTTATCCATAAGAGGGTCATTTTGAACTCACCCTGAAAGTGACCAAGTGTCACCTGTGATATCCCCCATTGACTCCAATGGGATCCATTAGAAAGATTTTGTGCATTTATTTTTCAACACTTCAAAAATCCACAACTTTCGATTGTATGTATAATACAAAGTTTGTTTTTGTGCCTATATTTAGCATAAAAATATAGTCTATTTTTATGAATTGATGCCAAGATTGCTTTCGAGTCATGTCACTTACTTATTCTCAATGCAGTTAGGTGAAATGCTTAACACATGTTCCTCTAAGTACGCCTGACTGGTCTGTGCCACACTACCAGGACCAAGCTAAGGCTGCTAAGGGCGAATCCAAGGTTTATCTTTGTGTATTGTGTTAGTATTACATGTAAGGCACTCCAGCCATATCATATAATACTTACACCTTGCAACATTATATAAATAGGGTATGTGTTGTAATCAATAAAAGAAGGCTTCTTTGTAGATAAGTCAGGGAGCCTGGCTGAGCAGCAGGGAACTGGGAACTATGGAGAGGATGCATAGCAACAACCACAGGTTACAATATGGCCAAGTCTGGAGTAGGGAAGTGCCAAGCAAACAGGCAATTGCACACTACACAACACTCAGCAGGTGGAGCTACTTGTGTTTCAGGTCTGGCGTACAGTATTAGGCGCTGATACTAATGCAGTGCCGGTTGCATAATGGAGCTTAGAGCGTGGTTTCCTAGTAACGAAAGTCTAAGGGGGATATTCACAAGGTTAGCGGCACTTTATCGCAGTCAAATCGGTGATAAATTCATCGCACCATTCACAAGCTGGTGCGAACAGCTGATATCACCAATTTACCTGCGATAGTAGCCCCAAAAAACAATGCCACGGATGACACCGGCAACTAACGCTAATGAGATGCAGAGTAGGCGTTCCAGTGCAAAAACACTCGAAAAAACCACAACACCACTTTCACAATGAACTGCCAGAACTGCGATGCGCATCAAAACCACGCAATAAGCCATGGTAGCCGCAGGTTTTTAACACCTGCCTCAAGCAGGTGTAAAGACAGTGACTCCCTGCAGTAGGGAACGGAGCCCCGCACACAGCCACACCGGAAGAACAAACAACACCATGGAGCTACTCATGCAGCTCGGAGCCCCAACAGGGCCACAACACCCACCGACACCACCCCAAGGACCTCCACCTCGACCTGGACCCGGACCCGCCCCCCCCGGACGACCACAGAGGCAGCGCAGAGTAAGACAGAAGACCTACTGAAAACGCACCACTTTCACAGACAACGCCCGTGGAAGTCATTGCCCACTACAGGCTCAAAAGTGCAACCATCCTCCGCATCCAGACCCACATTGCCCACAGGCTGACGGCACCAACACAGTGGACAACCAACACCCCTCCACAGACAAAGCTACTGGCTGTGCTGCATCTGTTGGCCTCTAGTATCTTCCAAACAACAACTGCCAGAGTCAGAGATGTCTCACAGTCAGGCCTATCAAAGTTCATCACACCTGTCCTGGATGCCATCCTCAGCTTCATACCCCAGTTCCTTCACTTCCCCAACACTGCACAGGAACAGCTGGAGACAAAGCAGGGCTTCTACGCCATAGCCGGATTCCTGGCCATGTTGGGGGCAATCAAATGAACACATGTCCCACTTGGTTCCCCTGCGGATACTGCACACCACTACCGCAACAGAAAGTATCAGCATTTCATCAATGTGCAGGCAATAGTGGACCACGGGGACTCTTCACCAGTGTTGTCGCCAACCAGGCAGTGTGCATGATTCCTTCATCTTCCGACAGTCCATCATCAACCAGTGCTTCCAGGATGGCACATATGGAACGGAACTGCTCGTTGGTAAGTGCCAAATCAACACATCACACACCCCAAAGCCACCAACACAGAATGCACAACTGTGGGAATGCACACGTGACCAAACCATATACAGCATGTCAAACTATACGACCACCTACCTAACATGACAACACCACTCCATGGCCATCCTGGGCTACCCCTGCACCCAATACAGACGTTACATGGCACCACAGCCACACAACAGCTGAACGTGTGGAGATGCGGAATGCAGCCATGTGCGAGGATGCATGTGACCCGTGAATGAGAATGTACACAACAAGAAGTGAGCCGTGGATGTGCAGGACAGACATGACTATGCAAACCACAGACATGTCCATGCAGACCACAACTGCTGGTGACTGGAGAGTAGTGAGTATTGGAAGCAACAATGTCACCCCGGACGTGGAACAGATAGCGGAAGTGTCACACGATGCCTACCCCCCTGTGTTCGTGAGTGTAGTGTGTTGGCCCTGAGTACGCCAGGACTGCACAGGGGTGTGGTGACAAACCCTGTCGCGCAGGGTGTGGTCCACTCCCGGGAAGGCCAACGTCACTGACAGGGCAGTTCCTCGCAGTCCGCCACAAGGCTGACACCGTGAGCAGCGGGGCCTGCGACCCTGTGCGCCTGCTGCACCCCAGGATGTTGATGCACAGACCAGGCCTGCCCGCCCCAGCACACTACGGCCACACTGCTCAGCTGCTGACACCATTGTGTGTCGAAGAGGACCCAACAAGTGCTGGTGCAAGCTCCAGGCCCCAGTCACGCAAGCTCAGCAGCCTCCGCAGACCCTCGCTGGCCCACATCACTCCTTACTTATTGACATGCTCCACCGGCGTCCTCTTCAGACCAGTAGGTCCCACATGTGGAACAGTGTCCTGAGGCCTGAATAACAGTGACCCCAAGTCTGTGGCAGCGGCCACAGCACCAGACTCCCTTCGATCAGTGTGGCATAATTCCATTAAGCAGGCCTGCGACACGTGATGCCACTAGCCCTGTGCACCATGAGTGACCGTCATCTGCCGGCAGAACATCGTTGGTGTCTGAGCCTGTGGCATGAGGGTTTTCATCAGTGCTGCAATGGGCAGGTACGGACTTTGTGTCGGGCCTGGGTCTGTGGCATTCATATGCGCCATGTTGCTGGACACAGCTGGCATGTGCCCTCTGCATCATGCCCTAGGGGTAGGCCCCCTATTCTCCCCCACGACACTCCACGGAATGCAAATACGAGACCCTGCTATGCCCTCATGACCCAAACCCAGTCTCCTGCAGTTCAGTGTCCGGTGTCGGTGGGCCCGTGTCGGCCGCTGTGCATCTGGGGCCACTGGCCGTGTGTGACTCGAGTCATTCCCCCTTGTTGTACTGACATTGCATTATTGAGTGCCTGATGACTGTTGGAGTTGTTGCCAACACCAGCTACTCCCTGAGGGCTGTCTTACACTAACCCCACACACAGCCAGCACACGCGTCACTGTATTGGTTGGCCTGCCATCACATTGTGCCGAACCAAGTATTGACTCTTTTCTCCCTGCACTGTCACAGGTGATCAAGGATATGCACTCTGCCCTTGGATGATGACACCCCTCCAAGACCCGAACACACCCGCCCAGAGGCAGTACAATGCGGCCCACATACGCACCAGGGGCATCATTGAACGCACATATGGCGTGTTGAAGTCACGTTTCAGGTGCCTGGATGTCACAGGTGGAAAGCTCCTGTACAGCCTGGACATCGTGTGCAAGATGATTGTTGCATGTTGTGTGTTGCAAAACGTCTGTGTTCGCACCAATGCCCCATGGATCCCAGTTCCAGAGGTACCGGACAATGATGGCGACGATGGGGCAGGTGGCCCACATCCCACTGCAGCTGCAGCTGGAATGGCCCATAGAAACTCCATCATTGACACTTACTTCGCAAGAGGACGTCACATTGTGGCCATCCATGGCAATCGTGGGAAAATTGAGGATGTCCAATAGCGATGCATGTGTGATTAAAACATATTTGCCGGTAACAGGTTGTACTTGTACAATGTCATGTTCCATGTCCCTGCAGTTTCAGGTGTGATTTTCCATGGTGTGCACATTTGCGGAACCTGTGGTGTTCTGTGTTCTGTTGTGGAGGTGTTGCTGTTTGTACCGGGATGTTGGCAATGTCTAGGTGCACTTCTGCTTATGTGCGTATGCTGCACGGTGGGCGAGTCAGTATCAACATGTACCTTTCCTGTTTTCCTACCTTTCCTCTCCTCATAAACCCCACTGGGGAAGTTGTATAACCTAGTGCACGATTATCTGAAAAAAAAAAGATGCAACATTTTCAAGAGCTACAGCCTGTGGTTGGAGGTGGGACCGGGAACCGGGACTTATTTCTCATCAACAAACTGACACATAATAAGAGAGAAAAAAAGGAGAAAGGAGCAAAAGAAGGAATGAAAAACTGACAAAGGGAGAAAGCTGTGCTAAAAGATGACCTGTAAGAGTGAGATTAAGAGGCAGGGAGTGCATAGGGCCCTGGCAGTTATTATTTTACAAATTAAACACTGAAAACATGTGAGCCACACCCAGTAAAGAGGAAAGAATGGCCAGTGGTAAGAAAGGTGGGAGGGAATTAAACTACCTAGCAGAGTGACATGAATTGGCCTCGAACGCTATCTACCAAGTCCCCACAGGAAGATGTTAGGGTGATGTGAGGTGAACGCCTCGCTCTTCGCTGACCCGCTTTATTTTCTGAGTACTTGAGGAACAAGTGTCTCTAAATTTCAGACGCTAGGTGCCGACGTATATAAACCTGACCACTTCTCGTGTGTTTGATAGTTCTTTCTTTTTCAAAGGCGAAAAGAAAAAGTCAGCAGCAAAGTTAAATTGCATCAGAAAGCAAGACATTTCTAGTGTAACGCTGTTGCCATCTAGCGTTACAAAATAAACCACAAGTATTCTACAAAACAAAGCGACAGAAAGCCTCAAGAAAGTCAGCAATAAATTGAACCTTGTTAAAAAATATATTGAGCGGAAAACATCATACTAGGGATTAACAAATGACTATGTACATTTTTCTAAATTGGATCAGTGCGATTTTTAGTCATCCTGAAAACCAAGCCGAAAGTCAGTGTTCACAACCCAGATTAGAGATTTAGAATTGCCAATATGGAAATCTCCCACTAGACACGTGGGATAGTTGAGACACATATTTCAATAGGCATTAACCTCCATAAAGTATCAGTGAAGATGTGTCGACATGGCCTTTTCTTGACACTCCTGTAGGCTACATGTCTTCATCGTGTTCTTTATTCGTTTTTTGACTTATTTTACAGGGGTATTACATTACTATTATTATATAGTTTTTTGCATAATTATGTTTGTTTGCATTTTACGCGATATGTGCCACATGCTACTTAAGGACCAATGCTTATCACATCGATGTGAATTACTGTGTATTTCTTTAAACGTTGTATAGAGTTAATGATACCATGTTGTTCGACATGTACCACTGTAATTGTTTTTGATTTCTGTATTTCTGTTTCTGTATTTCTGTTTTTTCTCTCTAAAAACAACCAATAAAAATATTTGAAATGAAAGAAAGAAATTTAAAAAAAAGAATTGCCAATAATACCACTAAAATTACTTTTACAGGCTTTTTAGACCCTGAAGCTTGTGGTAAAGTGGGGCAAATGGTGCATATCCCCTTTTAGAACAAGCAACGAATTAGAAGTACGCTTTCAATGCAGGCACGTTCATTTCACACTTGCTCAAATCATTACAAATATGGTATGGTGCTCCATATGCTATAAATACGCAAGAACCACTTCCAAGCTTTAGTACCAATTTTTAGGTCTTGCCTACAGACAGCTTCAGCTGAATGAATGAATGAGTGAAATAAGATTTCTAAAGCTAGTATCTACCAATACAGCATCCAGGCGCTACAGCTTCTGCTCCAACATGAGAAAATCACTGAAGGGACAGGTATTCCGCAGTTTGGCAGCCGGATAAGAAAGGCTCTGGCCTCAGGTCTCACAAGCATAATTTGGGGATATTTAGGAGTTAGAGAGAGGCTGAGCTAAGTTTGAATGCAGGGATATAAAAGAGAATTTCTGTCTCAGGTAGTTCAAGGTCTTATATGTGAAACACATGGATTTCAACTTGTTTCGGCACAGGGTGGGAGCCAATTTACGGAGGCGAGAAAAGGGGTAACCGAGTTCTGCTCGGGAATGTCCAGAAGTTTGGGAGCAGCATTCTGGGCAATCTTAAGACGTTTCAGAATGCAAAGAGGAATACCTAAATAAAGGAATAAAGGGAGTTGGCATAGTTCAGCCCAGGGTCGGATGGGGATCACAATTTGGCCTAGGCACTGTCAAAAAAAGTGGCTAAAATCTGTGGGGCGTGCCCTTTAATGAAACACCATTTGGTTACACTCAAACATCTCATTTGTACAGAAATGTTTGGTAAATTAAGCATTTCAACAATGGTAAAGACTAGGAGCCCTGCAATTCTGAAAACTGAATACTCACTTGCAGTCTTAACACCCTGTACAATGTAGTTAGATACTCTTTTCCGACCAGTTATGTCCTTGACACTGATCATAACATAAATCAGAAATCTAGTACAAAGTCAAGGGGAAAAAGTTAGTTTGGAATCTCTTGGAATACAAAAAGTAGGAGGAAGAGTAGCTCCGAACCTCTGCCTTGGAGAATAGAACCTCTAATGCATTTTGCAAATCAGCCATAAAATCATTTTGCAAAACACTCAAAAGAAATTAAATCCACCTCACTCACACATTTTGAGAAGTTAAGTAGAACCAGAAATCAGGTAGTGATAAATGAGATAGGAGAGACATGAGGGAAAGAGAATATGTATCAAATGCCACACAGAATTCAGAAGAAACAATAAAAACCCTCTGTTCAGAATCATGGTTAAAGTGACCGGAAGACAACAAGTGATATTGGTTTAAATAATCCCTCACAATTCTTCACATGCCCCTTCATGTGTTAGACACATGCTGTACCACCAAATCTGAGGCACGTTCTGTGGGTCACATGCATGATAACAAAAAACAACCAACCAGAAAAAGTTGTGCATACCAAATAGCCCTCCTCTGGCAGGCAGAATTAAGCCACATGTTTGGGCATAACAGGGCCTAACCCCTTACACAGACGAGAGGCAGTTATCTTGCAGAAAAACTCCTCTATGGATGGCAATAACCATGAAAAATATAGAAAATCAACAACAAGGACATATAAACTAAACGTGCTAGAAAAGGCAATCCTGCTGAGACCGAAGTGTCAAGTTTGCAAAATTTGCTTAGGCCCAGAGTAGGGCCTAGCTTAGACTGAGGCTCAAACTGTTCTCTTTTGAGAAAGCACATTACACAAAGTCTTATACATATCCTGACATCAACACACATATGCTGGCACATTCCAGCCTAGGACCTAAAACAGAGTCCAGTCAGAATGACCTAAAGAGTTCAGCCATAACCAAAATTTACAAATTAATATTCCTGGCATATGGAGAAATAAGTCCCTTGTGTGCATTTTAGATGAGACCTTTAAAATAGAGCTACACGGTTTGCTGGCACACAAATGATTTAGTTTAATTGTGCAAATAATTGGTAAAAATAAAATCAAAAAAAATAGTTGCTACCTGTTCCTTCTTGCTACAGAGCAAGGGATCGGCTAACAGCATACTGCATTTCTGGGTGCTGTATGTGGTAAGTCAGTAAAGCTTTGGAGCAGACCTACTGCACTGAGCCTAGTACAGGATTCTCTGGATGTGGTGGGATCGCTATTGAGGAACATGAGATGTGGCTTTCAGTACTGCTTTACTCAGCCTGCTTTCATCAGCCCAGTGGAGAGTGGAGAGTGGGGTGCCAGGGGGAATAGATGGCCCTCTTGAGTTGGAGCTTGGCCTTGTGGTGCATCTGGTTAGAAGAGCAACCAAATAGAAAAGGCCAGGTGAACACTCTGTAGTTCTGTACGGGAGGGCCAGGACTGTGTTCCTCCTAAGACTCAGGAGTTGGACTGGGCCACCGAAGGCCCAAACATGGATTCATCCCTCCTGGGAGAGATAGGAAAAGGTTGGGGCCTCAAGAGGTGAAAATGTAACCTGAACCAGAAGCCTGTTGAAGCATGTTTTCTGGGCATCTGAGGGCTGGACAAGTCTTTGCTTTGACCTCCTGCTGCGACTTCTGGGTAAGATCCTCCTGCTGATGGGCGCTGGAGACTCCAACTTAAAGTTGTCTGGTGCAAGCTGCTGGCCAGCTGCTTTTATGTTCCTCACCTGGCTAAAGTGGGAGTGCTAATTAGGAGGCGGGAAGGAATTCTATGAATTCTCATCCCCACTTCAAACCAGAAAATTCATCTTACTGACTGACTGAGAAAGGGGGTGTGGTCAGAGCAGTGAGACAGATACCCATAGACCTAAAGTTTTTACACTCATGCAGGCAGTGAGGGAGGGGTGTGGCCAGATGGAGGTCAGGCAGGAAATTTGAAAGAACCTTTTTGTTGGGGAGGGAAAGCCAAAAGCTTCACCCAACAAGATCCCCCGTTGCAGGTTGAGGAGGGACTCACTTAAAAATATGAACACAACAAAATGTTAAACTCTTAGGGGCATATTCACAAGGAACTATCGCTGAGTTAACTGCACTTTATCGCAGCCAAAGTTGCGATAAATCTATCGCCCCATTCACAAGCTGGAGTTAACAGCCCACAGCACCAGTTTACCTGAGATAGCAGCCGCAAAAAACATCGCCACAGAAGACCCCTGCAACTATCGCTAATGAGATGCAGAGTAGGCGTTCCCGTGCCCAAAGCCACGACAACACCACTCCACAACATTCACAACGACCAGACAGAACTGCAATAAGAACACGAAACAGGTGATAAGGCGCGTTAGCAGCAGGAAAATTACACCTGCTCTGACCTGGTGCTAAGTCGGACCACAGTCTGCACCACAAAAGGGAGACCAGCCCACAGCCACGCCTGAAGAACAACAGATGCACCCGGGCAACTGAACATGCAGCCCAGAGGGCCGAAAGGGAAACAAAACCTGCTGCAACCACCCCCAGTACCCCTCCTCCCCAGCCCCCCGACCAAAGACATGCCACATCAGCTACACCCAATCACGTACAAAATTATCCACATGATGTTGCTGAATCACAACTGGTTACATGCATGTGTCATCACAAAAATGAGCCTCACACATTAATTTCCGAAGCAACAAATCAAACTTTATTAAAATGAACACAGAAATGAAATGAAGACACATTGCGGCTCCTCTCGGGCCAATCCGTAGGTCACAGCCTGCAAGACAAAAATCATGATGAGAAGGTGTGTCCTGCGCACATCAAAGGACAGAGAGAGAGCGAAGGAGAGAGAGAGGAAGAGAGGGAAAGAGAGAGAGAGGAAGAGAGGGGGAGAGAGAGAGAGAAGAAGAGAGTATTAGAGAGAGAGAGAGAAGGAACAGAGGGAGAGAGAAAGAGAGAGAAGAAGAGAGTGGGAGAGAGAGAGAGAGCAAGGGAGGGGGAGAGAGAGAGAGAGAGAGAGAAGAAGAGAGTGGGAGAGAGAGAGAGAGAGAGGAAGAGAGGGGGAGAGAGAGACAGAGAGAGAAGAAGAGAGTGAGAGAGAGAGAGGAAGAGAAGGGGAGAGAGAGAGAGAAGGAGAGAGAGAGAGAGAAGAAGAGAGTGGGAGAGAGAGAGAGGAAGAGGGGGAGAGAGAGAGAGAAGACGAGAGTGGGAGAGAGAGAGAGAGGAAGAGGGGGAGAGAGAGAGAGAGAAGAAGAAGAGAGGGGGAGAGTGAGAGAGAAGAAGAAGAGAGGGGGAGAGAGAGAGAGAGAGAGAGAGAGAGCGCTGCCCCTGCGCACCCAGGCCACACTGCACACCTGCTGCCATCGGTGTGTTTCCAACCACTTGCCGGCATGAAGTGCAGTCCATTAGGGCACACATCTGAGACAGACCCGTCATCTGAAACAGAGTCCAGATACATGTTTGGTACAGTACACAAAATCGCACAAGACAACATTGCCTGCCCGCCCGGGCACACACAGACAGTGGCACCCCAGCCCCTCCCGCCGCCCATCTGTGCATTCCCGCCCATGCACACCCAGGCCGCACTGCTCACCTTCTGCCACCGGAGTGCAGACAGGAGGTCCCACCACCTGCCACCGCAGGCCACAAGCCCGGGGCCCGCGGACATGGCACACTCCACACCATGCCGCCCCGCTCCGCAGGCCACCAGGTCTCATGTTTGGTGCTGGGTCTTGATCACTCCATGGCAGAGGACATACCAAGGCACCCGGCCTCATCTCAGGCTGCACACCTGCTCAGCCCAATAGGTGCCACCAACTCCGTGAACCCGGAAGCGACGCCACGTGGCGGTAGGCCCGGGCTGCCCACTGGCTCTGGCCTACAATGCGGTCCAGCAGGGCACACAAAACCTGAGCTGTCTGGACCGCCGGGATGGGGCATCATCGCAGGCTGCACACCCGCTCAGCAGCTTAAGGTGCCACTGGCTCAGTGCACCCAAAGTCACCGTCCCATGGCAGGGTGCCTGTGCCGGCGGCAATGCTCCAGGTGCCACTAACCCTGTGCAAGCCCAGTCAGCACCATGTGGTGGCAGGCCTGTGACGGACGCAATGCCGTGGGTGCCATTAACCCTGTGCACAACAACACATGGGCCCTTTATGATTAAGAACCGTGGAACGTCCGTCATCTATTGACCACCGGCAGAGGGGAATGTGACGTCGTCGGCCCCTTATGTTGGCAGAGTCACATGGCCTGTGACGCCTGTGCCGGATGGGTGTGGTGTGCGTGTAAACCTGCCCTCAGGGAGTGTCTGTGACATGCTGACAACGAGATCAGTGACCTGCACACCACCAACTAGTACGCCTGCGACAGGTAACAATGAGGGCCCCTCCTCGGAGCATAAGAGGAGTGGTCTGGCCTGCCTTACGCTTTACCAGCACAGGGCTTGTAACAATGACACATGGGATCTGGGCGTGATTCAGTCCATGTCCGGACATGGAAGTGACTGATGCATGTGTCCCTGTTGTAGTGTTCATGGGACCCGGTACACAATATGCTATGTAGCACCCTCTGAATAGCATCCCACAGGATGAGTATCATTAACACAAGGGACATCACTGACCCTACATTCACCCACACGTTCATACATGGATGATGAACGACATAACACAGCAGTGCGTCACTGGATGTTTATTGCACATCCAGTGCAGTCCTGTAGCTGGAGCGGTACAGGGCAATGCCGAGCACACTACACAATATGGGCCTGTGGAGGGCCAGCCAGAGTCCATCCGGGGATGACAAATCCTGTGGAAGAGGTATGGTACAGTCTGTAGTGTGGTTGCCGTGTCATTGGTCATCAAACAGGATATGGCAGTCCATGTCGCTGTCCATAGTGAGTGCATCGGAGTGTATCGGGGGTCAGTGGTAGGTCATGGGGCCATGTGCAGCACCAAGCAGGAACAGGCCAGGTGGCGGAAATGAATGCTAGTGCCTCCTGATCACAAACCCATCCACGTCCTTGTCCCCAGATGTGTGCTCTGCCCCACCTGTGGGTGTTGCAGTACCGGCTGGGGCACTGTGGGCCACTGACACATCAGGGGCCAGAGTAGGGTTGTCGGCTGCACTGTGTGGCAGTGACACATCAGGTCCCGGAGTGGATATGCCTGCTGCACAGTGGGGCACTGACACACCAGGGGCAGAGATGTGGATGGTGTGGGGTCAGCAGCATTCATCAGGGCCACGCCTTGTGGCAGCAATGCTATGATGATGGTCTGCAGGGCCTGTTATATCCCAGCTACATTTCCCTGATGTTTAGCGGTGGCTGCCATCCTTTCTGCCTCCATCCACACCATGTCCTCCATGAGCCTCCGCATGTATGCCAGCTCACGGCTGCTATCACTGGAGCCCCTCTGAGCAGACAGGTGTTCTTCTCTCCGCGTCAGGACTCCAGTGATGTCAGTCAGGGCTCGTTGGAGGCCATGGAGTGGGCCTAGACACCCATGGATGGCGTCCAGTTTGGTAGCCATGAGGTCGAACCCCACCCGCACCTGCTCAGCCTTCTCCCTCTGGGACTCCAGCACATGGTGTTGGAAGGCCATGTGTTGTTCCTGGGGGTCTTGGGAGACTGGTGGGCCGTGGGTGCTTCCTGCTGGGTGGTTTGGGTGGTGGGTGGGGTCTCCTCGAGGCAGCTGGTCAGCCCTGATCCTGGAGGTGAGTCACAGATGATGTCAATGATGTCTAGGAGGGCTTGGGTGTCGATGCTGAGGTTGTCCTGCTCATCATCAGTGAAGAGTGCCTGGGACTGCTCTGCAGGGGGTGTTGCCAGTGGCCCTACAATGTGAAGGGGAGATGGTGTATTGCAATGTGTCCACATGTATGTGGCCGCATGATACATGTTGACATTGTGACAGTCTATGGATCTGGGCGATGTTCCAGAGTCATTGAGGGTGTGCACTGTGCTCTGCTTGATTTTGCATGTGTGCCATCTTGGCCATCGTGGCCATCTCCATCTGTCTCCCCAGTACCTGGTGGTCACTCACCCTGTTGTGGTTGTGTTGTGTCCTGTCGAGCAGTGTCCGGTCCCCCGACTCCGGCCACAGTATCCACACTGATGACTGTCGACACCAGCTCCTCCATGTCATCCAGCACGAGCTGTGGCGCTGGGCCCCCGCCTCCAGTCTGCATTGCTGCCTTTTGGTTGGCTGCAAGTTTCTCCATAGTCTTCCGCTTGATGTCATTCCATCGCCTCTTGACCTCTTGACCTCGTCCATTGTCCTCTTGTGCTCTCTGACGGCATTCACTTTATCCATGATGTCCCGTCATATTCCAGTTTTGGACTTTTGGTGCCCAATGACACTTTGGAGGTGACGAACAGTTGTTGATGGTGTTCCATCACCTCAGTGACTATGATCCTGTTCACCTGCGGACTGAACTTCGTCTTCCTCTTCTTCTTGCCCTTCTCTGTCCCCGAGGTCCCGGGCTGGTCGTCCGGGGTGCTTGTGGGGTTGCGCTCGTCCTCTGCGCCTGCTCCGGCTGCCTCCATGGTGCTTGGGTGTTGGTCAGTTTGTGTTTGGGTGTTTTTTTCCAATTTTATGGAGATTTTTCCCACCGCCCAGATGTGTGTTGCAGGCCTGGCGCTGCTTATCGCTGATTTCCTCATCGCCCTTCGGCCCATCGCAGGTGTTTGGGTGTTGTGGTGTGTGTTTTTATCTCAAATGAGGTGATTGTGTCACAGACATTGTCCACTGTTTCAGCAGACTATCGCATGGCACCGCCTTGTTGTGAATTCCACGTTGACACGGTGTTATTTTCCCGCAATGGGCTGCGATTCTGAGAGTTGCGTAAAGCTACTCTTGCGGTAGTTATCACGCGATCTTGTGAATATGCCCCTTAAACTCTCCCTGAATAACAAAAACAATATAGAAGTAGAATGTTGCATCCAACAAGAGGTACAGATTGGCTTGTTTCAGAACACAGCCTCCACAACATAGGAAATCTAGACCGTGAGGCACTAAGGGGAAGTAAATGAAAATTTTGCAGCAATATTAACTGAAACACTTAATTTGTCCCTATGTGAAAAAGGAGACATTAATTACCTTTTGTCCAAGCGGGCGAGGTGAAATGGCCACAACACCTATATGACTAGTTTTGCCACTTGGACGGTTTGTTACTGGCATGGCTGGCATTTTCCTTTTCTGGTGGGTTCAACATGATTTTAATCACTCAAATCTGGTATTTTTTCAGTATGTACTTTGAACAGTAAACATAAGGGAAAGCATCTTAAAATGTGTTCTGCCTGAATGATCCATGACTGATAGTTAAATTAAACAAAGGCAGAAAAGCAGTGTTAAAGAATCCGGATGTGTTTTTATAAAGCTTTCTCTTTAATTCTCATGTTCCCTTTGTAGAATCATAAAGCAAGAACAAATGGTTATTAGGTCAAGCCTAGGCAGCGCGCATGTGCTATCTTCAAGACCTGCTGTAATCACTATATGGAGTGTAATCCCACCTGCTGGTTGCCATTGGTTCACTCCTGCATTGCTCTTCTTTTGTGGCTCCCTATTGGTTGCTGCTCCTGATATAAATTTCCATTTTTATGCCAAAAAGCACCAACCAACTACAGTTTATTTACTTACACTATCTGGAGGAGGAGCAAGTTGTGAGCCAGAAGCATCATGCCCTCTGTGTCAGCAGTTGGATGAAGGAGCCGGGAACTACTCTGTTTTGAGCATGCCTTTCCCGTTATCAAGCACCTCTACCCCCGCCACTGGACGCCGTGTGTATGGAGGCGGGTGTGGCCTGGATGACCTCTCCATCTAGGCCTCGACAACCATTTCCTTCTCAGTCACTGAAGTCAGCCCAGGGGCGGTAGCCCCCTGAGCACGCAGCATGTCAGGCAAACACTACAAGTGGCCCAAGGTTAGCTGCAGCATTGTTTCAATGTGTTCCCGACCCAGCCCTTCTCCGAGGTTCAGCAGCTGCCTATGTAAAGTCCATGGGGTTAAAACAACAGTCAGACAGGCCACATCAATGAAGGCAGTAAGTGACAGTAGGCAGGCAGTGAGTACGCAGCTTTGCATGGTGCACGTGGTGTTGCTGCTTCCACAGCATTGTGTCAGTTGCTGCAGCCAGGTACTGTGATGCCTGTTTGTGAACTGGACAGGCAGTGGCTTCTATCTGACCTGTTTAGCAGTGTTACAGAAGAAACATGTCCTGCCCCACACCTGCTGCATGCACATTTGGAACACACACCATTTAGGAAAATCATAAACTAGTCATACACAAACCATAAACATATTTGTCCAGGCCTCTCTCTGCCCCCTGTCCCTCGTTCAGACCTCAACCAGTAGTTTTTCCTGAACCCTACCACATCCCCTCCCGCCCCCTCTTTCTTGGAGTCTTTCTCCCCACTCACAAAGACTAAGGAGTGTATTTTCAAGCCCTATCGACACAGGCAAGTCACTTTTAATGATGTTCCTGTGGAAATAGGGGTTTCGTGGCGTAATGTCGCCTTGTAAATAAGGCACCCTTTCACGCCGCAACACCCACTGATTTTGCTGCTGCCCCCTATTTACAATGGTGGCATGAACAGGAGGCAGGGCCAAAATTAAGACCAGGGAAAACCTGGTCTTAACATGGCGAAACGAGGAGAAATATTTTATTTCTCTTTGTGTTTGCGGTTTCTATGTGTGCTGCATTGTGCATCACACCTAGAATCAACTACATGCTATGAAGGATTGTTTATGTGCAGGAAGGTATCCCTTCCTGCACATGAACAGTCATTAAGAAAATTACGATGACGATTTGCAACTTCTATTTGTGCTGCACAGTGCAGTATACATAGAAGTTTCAAATCGACATTTGTGATTGTTTATGTGCAGGAAGGGACACATTCCTGCACATAAACAATCATTCCCTCAATGCAGACACCCTTTCACTATGGTGCAAGGGTGCCTGCTTTGGCGACAAGCAGCTTAATTTGGAGCCAGAGCTAGGGAAAATGCAGGGATGTGCCATTTCTTTGTAAATACATCTCATCCCTGCGCTTTTGGAAAGGAGGAGCTTGGTCTAAACATTTTGTGCTTAATGACATGCTCCGCCATTTCCTGCTAAATATGCTGCTAAATCTGTCTACCACCAAACCTCCTCCGGAACACTGTTCTGGTCTTCCATCCCACGGACCTTCCCTCACCCAGACACTGGCCATACCTCTCACTGCCGACCCCTTTCCTGCAGATTACTTTATACCGCAGTTTAAGGATACACAGAATGAAGGATCCTGAAGCCACCCTTGGGTAAGTCCCTGTCTTTCTCAGCCCTTAGTTCTTCAATTAGTAGGTAGCTATCATTGACGCAGCATTGTAGTGCACCAGTTCCTATTAGTTTAAAAGGCACATTGCGCCTTATTTACAGCTGTCTTTTATTGCTCAATAAAAGGTTGTGGGTGTCATGAACCATACCAGCAGATTTCTAATATCTGACATTTTTGTTAAACCTAGAACGCCGGCAAAAAGTACACTACCTCCTAAGCTCTTTTTGCATTGTATTTGAACATATATATTACGCATACTACCTGTGGGAGCACTGAAGCGCTTACCTACATTGATATCACTCTACACCGTGTGGGCAGAAAGATTTTGTTTTTTTTTATCCTGTTGGGAATCGTTTCCTTGTCATGCATGATGGTCACTGAGGTGTGGTTATCGTGTTATGGGACAGAGCACTTCGAAATGAAGAAGTTTGAGAAACATGCACACAGCTTATGGTTTTAGTAAGCCAGCAGATTTTAGTGGCTCTACAGGTCCCGTATTGTATTTCTTATTTCCATAGTTCATACTGCTGTGAGGGGATGTCTATGGAAGCTTCTTGTTTATTTTTAGCTTGTCGTCTTCCCTCACTCACTACCTGTTGCTTCCTCCTTCCTACTCCACCCATCCACCTCTGCTGCACCCCATGATCTTTTATTCATTTATTTAGGAGAGCGTAGTAGCAATTGCCAACAGCTGCTCAAACTTATAAAAAGCGATTTGCACTACGTGGAATTTCATTTCTTTTTATTTACCGATTTATTTATTTACTTTTTTATTCCCTCCGTTTACCTCTACCGCCTTCTCACTTCGGACGATTTCTCAGTGGGTTAAACGCACTTTGGGGAGGTTTGAACCTTGAGTCCGATAAAATGTTCATCCTTCCCACGTAGATGAAATGGCACTGGTACAAAACACTACTGCTTTCCTGGTTCAAATCCCTTCATGGTATCCATTCAGTCAGCACTGCACACCCACAATACTTGGAGTGTATTGTAGCTCCCAGGATCTCCCTTTGTAGATGCAAATTTTGCATGACGGTGCGGATATGTCTATGGTCATGATGTGCACATCTTTGATGTCACTGGTATTGGTCTGGACAAGAAGACATCAGCGCTGTACAGAACAACAGCAAAGATGTGCAACTAATGCACAAAGAAAAAAAGATTACTAATCTATTATTAACCTCTAATCTTGGGTTCCGGGGTAGCTTGCTACTCATAACGAAGTGCTTCAACTCATCGTCAGGGGTAGTAAGCGCTTTTTAAATATAATTTACAATATATTATTTAAGCAGGTGGTTCTGTGGGATGAAATGTATCCCTCAGTTTTATTTATATTTTTACAACTTTTTTGCTAGTATCTGAAAGGCAACATGGCTTTTAAGTACATTTGATACCACATATCAACAATGCACATAAATATACTCCACATCATACCTCATAATTCTAATCAGCATAATTTCATTCTGCACCACAGTTTCACTCCACACAATATAATTCCACAGAATTCAGCAACACACCACAGAATTCAACACATTTACACAATACACCACATACATCCAATCCACACCACACAATACCATATCATGCCACAAACTTCAACCACACACCACGTAATTAAACTTCACAACATAGCATAACACAAATTACCATACCACATAATTCCACTCCATGACACACAATCCCAGTCTACATAATTCCAGTACTCTCAAAACCACATAATTACAATCCACATAATTCCACTGCACACCATGCCTCATAATTCTAAGCCACACAGTTGCACAATCCAACCCAAATAATTCCACTCCACACCACATTCCACCACTTCACTCCATAACACATGAGTAAAACACATTGTCATTAAAACACCAAAGACTCTAACTCTAACAAATGCGAGACCTAGCGGCATTGCAAATGCTTGTTTGTTATTGTTGTTCTTCATTTTGACAGCTTTATATAGTGTGAGAGGCTGTTCCAGTGCTATTCATGAGCACCAATTACAGTATTCAAGGGGCTGGGAGATGAAGTGATTTGCCCAGAATCACAGAATTTTGAGTGTAGACGTTGGGACTCGAACCTAATCCCCCATCTCTGCAACTCTGACCTTCAGGCCTATGCACATGCAAGTCATGAAAGTGGGAGGATATTGTTCTTGGGAAGGAAACCTAGGACAAGGTAACAATGGCCTAAAGCCTGAGCAACAACAACTCAAAGGCACATACTATTATTAAATTATTCAAACCCTTCCCAGCTCTCCACTGTCTTGGGGCAATGGCCTGGTAGGGGAGGGGATTAAGCATAAAACACAGCTGCTGGACCATCCATATGGGTGGGCTGAGTGCAAGATGGCCTAAGTCCACAACATCCCCAGTCCCCCACAGCGAGACCCCAGCATAAACCCACCCTCCCCCGCCCACCATGCCCTAGATGAGAAGGGTGGTGGGTGAGGTGTCAGATAAAAACACAGTTTCTGGGCTGCATAGGCCCCAGGGCGGCCAAGGTGAGAAATTGACCCAGGATTCTCGCAGTCATCTCATCCCCAGCCCACAATCAGGGCTATTGTTTGGCAAGGCAGGGGGTCAAGGGGAGGCCACAGCTGATCATCACCCATGGGCCATATTACACAGCCCCCCAGTTAGGCTGCTTTACTTTCCCAGTCCAGTGCAATCTGTGGGTTGGGAAAGAAAAAAAACAGCCCACAGAGGGCACTGAGTCACCGGCTCTTCGGCCAGTGCCCAATTGCCTGTATTACCAATACGTTCCTGGTTCAGCCTCAATGTGATGTGTGCTTGGAGAACAGTTGTACGTGCACATAAAGGTAAACATGGTAACATTTTGAGAAGAGATTTTAGCATGCCAATACAGATGGCTGCCACATTCATAGTTTGATCGGCAAAGGACAGTGCATCATCTAGTGGTGGCTGTTGCAACTAAAACTTGGTAGGCAGCATGGGTGACAAAAAAAAATAACTTACCTGCTGCTCCCGGATGCCAAGTCGGTGCTCCTCTGCTCCAGCCACCTCGGTGTTCCTCTGCTCACCTTCCAATGTAATCCAGACACTGCTCTCATGCTATTACCCAGCATGAGTGAAGCACCGGTATTGAAATGCCACTCAGCTGAGGACCAGGAGCCTGTGTCTTTTCTCCCACCAGGCTATGCAAGACAGCTGGGTCTTGGAAATTTAGGTGTGCCTGTCAGTCTGGCCATCCTAAGAAGGCCGGCCAAACCAACATGCGCACTTACAGTGCACCTACCACTCATACTCTGTGGGCATGGCTGCTGCTGACCCAGAGCATGGCCAGCGTACTTCTCTAGACTCAGTAGACTCAGCCGAGTAAGTGAAAAATTAAAGGATGATAGATTAGTTTTACTATTATTTTATTTTTAATTTGCTACCTTTCAGCAGTGGAGCAATAAAGGAGGAGGAGCCCCCTGCATCCTCAAGTATCAGTGCAAGTTGTTTAGTTGATTTGGCCAGAGAGGGAGGAGTGACCATATCATTGTGCCACCACTCAGGAGCCAGGGAAACAACAGCATCAGTTTTAACCAGATTTGAAGAGATCGTCTCATGCATTGGACAACCACTGCCATACAATTTTGTCAAATATAGATACAATTCAGTGGCGGTGCGTCCATTGGGGGCGTTGGGGCGTAGCCCCCCCGCCCAGCTCCCGCCCGTAGCTCCCTCGGCATTTCTAAACTTGTCTTAAGTAAACACTTGACGCCGAGGGAGAACCAACTGACAATCATGTCAGTCAGCATGACGTCGGACCGCCCACCCCCTTCAGAGTCTGAAGGGGGTGGGCGGTCCGGCGTCATGTTGACTGCCATTCTTGTCAGACCAGGGAGGGACAACAGGCAGCAGCACAAGTGCGCATGAGTGGGGAAGGTGAGCGAATTTTCACCCATGCCCAGTCATGCGCACTTGTATTTGCACTGGCTTGCGCATGCCCATTAGGAGCCCCTCGGTCTCCTAATGGGCAGGCGGCGGGCGTAGCGTAAGCTGTGCCGTCAGCCAATCCTGGCGCTGCTGGCAGCGCCAGGATTGGCTGAGAGGGGTTGGCAGGCCCCTCCAGTGCCGTTCGTGAAGGCGCCAAGGGGAGCAGAGGTCTGAGAGGTGGCGTGGACCGGCTGTAAGGTAAGTTTAGTTTTTTGTTTAATACTTAATTTCCCCCGTGCGCGACCCCCCCCCCACGAGCCGCGCGGCGACTGTAAGGGTGTGTGTTATAACTTATTAGTTAGTTGTTATTGTAATTGAACATGCTTATATCAGATATGAGAGTTCTGATTGTGAGTTACCGTCTGTTTTGAGTGGTGGGTTGCTTCCTTGTCTAAAAAAAGAATAAGAGAAATAAGGTTTGTCTTTAGCTGAATTGAGTCCTTAATCATGGGCTCGTAATCTCCCACTTTAACACTATGCAGCAAGCCTGCTGTCGATTTTGCATATTACTTTTTGTGTTGGTTGAAATATCTGTTCTGCTGTTGTTGAGCTCATGGGCTGAAAGGCAGCCGTTTGTAGAGGTTGAAAGACGCCTTTTTGCAGTGTCCATGATATTCTGTGGTGTGCGTTATTGATGGGTTGAGGTTATTTTATGTTCTGTTACATTGTAGTAAGAAGGAAGTATGGTGTATCTTTTTCCTGGGCTGATGGGTCATAACTTCAAAACTACCTGGTTATTTTACATTATATAGGAATTAATGTTTCACCCTGGTCTGTGATGTTGTCGAGTCTCTTGTGTCATTCTGTTGCTGTGTTGCGTTGAACAGAGGCGTTTTGCTTCACCCACTGCACAACATACTTCAACCATTACATTTTACTTTCTGTGTTTTAGGATATATTCGTGAAAGAAATCGTAGACTGGTTATTCTGGGTCTCACAATGCCGTTGCACAAATAACCCTACAGTTTTCCTCCCCGTTATTTCAGAAATTCCCCTACACATGTTGGCTCCAAGAAAACCCTGCGCCCATTGCTCCTAGTGGTGAAGTGAAACTACAAGAAACAGGGGGAGTGTCAATGCTGGTCTGGACTTACCCTGGTATTAAACATACCTCTTAAGATGTATGCTCTGGAAACACACACTAAAGAATGTTTGCTAGAAGGAATACAACTGAAATAAAGAAATCACACAGACGTACTGGCTCATTGATAGGTCATTACTTTTGATAGTCGAGCTCCCAATGTGTCACTCTGTAAAGAACCACGGCAAGCAAAGATAGACGGTTTCATTTTTATTTTTACATATTTCCCATTCGAGTTAATCATTAGTTTACGCAGAAAAGGCTTCTGTAACAGGTTTTGGGTTAACGTACTATCTGTTTTAATGTTTGGTGCTTTTCACCTATTCGTTGATGCTTACAGATAAAATGAGCACCACCAAGTGGGGTGATAGCAAAATGTGTGAGCCTGAGGCAAATGCGTGCTTTATTAAAACATCTGGTGTCATTAGTCAAACACTTCGTTTTATGGATAAAGCACTAAGTGAAGTGGCCAGTAGAAGCGACATGTTTCACTTGCTGATATTTTGTTCCTACTGCTATGGTCTTAGCACTAGAAGTCGAGGGTAAAAAATATTTTAATATTTTATGAGCTTCTGGTATACTGACTATGACTTGGAGAATGCTTCTTTCGCTTGGATACTAGTATATGCCAGGTTCCTTCCTTTGTTATCACTTACTATCTTTAGAACTGAAGCAGAATTTAAATAGATGCTGAACAACTGGAGACAGGACAGCACAGTCATGGAGTTTCCTTCCTAAGAGCTGGCATATCACCGGTGTCTGGTGGGTCTGCTGTTGTTTGCAGTTGTCTTTTAATCATTGATAGGTCGATTAGTGTTATTGCTGTGGCCAACGTTCTTGTCGAAGCATTTGGCTGGTGTTCTGGTTTCTTGCCTTCCCATTTCCTGGCATGATGTGAGTACATTAACTCTCCATCAGCACAAAACATTTTTGCTCCCTCTGTCTCTTTGTCATGTTCTTCATTATGTTGAGTCTCAAGATGTGCCTGTGTATGTCTGTAAGTGTGTGTTATGGTATGTGTGTATGTATGTGCGACTGTGTGTGTGTATTTGTGCTTTATTGTACGTGATTCTTTTTTTTGTTTTTACAATGTGCTTAATGCATGTGTGGATGGTCTATGAATGTTCCTAATTTTGCCTGAAAATGTAATGAAGAAACAGGATGGGGAACTCATTTTCTGGGGATGACTCTCTTTGTTAAGTGGGGAAACTGAGATTATAATGTTAATGCATTTTAGTTTCAGCAGGACTTCACCTAATAACTTACCCTCTGCAGTGGGCTCTGTGTGTTTGCAGCTCTAGTCTCTGTGCTTCTCAAATTTGCTTGAAAATGCACCCTTTACCCACTTTTTTTTCAAAGTTTTCTCGGGGGGAAAATCCCCCCGAACCCCCTCTAAAGTGGTCGACCTAACTCTCCCCATGTTTTCTAGTTAATAATACATCGTGAGCAACTGTGTCCCATGATGTATTCAAATCTAAAAGGATCACTGGGGCAGACCCTTGTCAATCAAAGATCATTCTTCAGTCGTCAGATAGAGCTACTAGTGCTGATTCTGTGCTATTGTCTGCTCTAAACCCCGATTGTGAAGACTCGAGTCATTGTAGAACTAAGTACAATGAACCATACCAGCTGAGAGTTTACTGCTTTTCACTGACATAAGCTGGCAATGAAAGTAAAGATATTGATCTAAAGTTAGACAGATTAGATGGTCTCCGGAAGGCTTCTTAAGCAGTGCTGTTAGAATTGCTGTCTTCCATGGACGCCATTTAGGGGTTGCCAGGGATCACAGACAGGGCTGGACTGGCCGTAGCAGGCACCGGGCAAATCCCCGGTATGCCGCACGGTTGGGGACCGGTTTTGGGCCCCTGGGGGCCGTATTTGTTACAGGGTCGGCCTTGTAACAAAATAGGCCGAAAACCGGCCCTGGCAAAGAGCTCTAAGGCACCCCCAACCCTGGGGGGGGGGGAGGTCGAGTCTTTTGCAAGGGCCGGTTTTGGTTCCCAGTCCGGCCCTGATCGCAGCTGTGACCCATGACTTGCCCTTTGCTTTCCCTAGCACTGCCTTTACTACCCCTGACCTCCGAGGTGACAAATTCAGTGCCAGGAACACAGGGGCAGCTGGGACTCCACTCTCTTTAGTTTCTGTCAATTATTTATTGCACTATTAGTGAATAAATAAAATATTTCATTCAATAATAGTGTAATAAAAACAGAGTACAATAAGCTGGAATATGTCCTTCCATGGCAGCTGAGGTACGTAAAATATGCTTTTCAATGTATGTAGTGTGTGTGTTTGTGGGTGAGAGTGTGTTTTTGTGTGAAAGATTGCATGTGTGTGAATTTGTTTGTATGAGTAAGTATCTGTCTGTAAGTGAAAGTGGAGGCCAAAGGGCATGTGATGCCACTTCCACAACTCCTGGCATTTCGGTGAATTGCCATCCATGCTGTCTTCCAAGCTAAAGCAAAGTTTGCTGCTGTGAAAGGCTGGTGACAGAGCTCAGTACGTACAGACAAGACATTTTCCAAGGCTAATTTTAAAATTTGGCATTATGAATTTGTATGTATGAGTCAGTATCTGTCTGTAAGTGAAAGTGGAGACCGAAGGGCATGTGATGCCACTTCCGCAGCCCCTGGCCTTTCGGTGAATTGCCGTCCATGCTGTCTTCCAAGCTAAAGCAAAGTTTGCTGCTGTGAAAGGCTGGTGACAGAGCTCAGTACGCACAGACAAGACATTTTCCAAGGCTAATTTTAAAATTTGGCATTGTGAATTTGTATGTATGAGTCAGTATCTGTCTGTAAGTGAAAGTGGAGACCGAAGGGCATTTGATGCCACTTCCGCAGCCCCTGGCATTTCGGTGAATTGCCGTTCATGCTGTCTTCCAAGCTAAAGCAAAGTTTGCTGCTGTGAAAGGTTGGTAACACAGCTCAGTAAGAACAGACAAGACATTGTCCAAGGCTAATTTTAATATTTGGCATTGTCTAAGGCTAATTTTAATATTTCAGGGGGATGTGGATTGGAAGGAGATCTTGAATTTGTGGTCAGGACTTGAATAACTGAGGCTCATTCTAAAAGAAAAGGTCCTGAAGTGGGTGTGGTGCTCTCAGAGTACTGGTTGGAGAGATTTAGAAAGTTCACATAAATAGTTTCATTTGTGCTTTTAAAAAAGATAGCAAGCTGATCACAGAGCTTTTGAGATGGAGGAACGGGAAAATAGCACATTTTTGGATTTTAGCTGCTTTACAGTGGAAAAGAGCTCGAACCCTGGGTTTTAGAATTAACAATATGGGATGTTTAATACATATTGTTAGCATTTTTGATAAGTTGTTATATTTGTGTAACTGACTACGAAATTGTATTTTCTTTTCAGAATTGTATTGCTCCCTCCAGCTCTTTTCCATTTGATTTCTGATTTTTCTTCTAAGTATGTAACGGTTCTGTAAACCAGGGGTCAGTGGATTGTTTTTCAAACTGGTCTGTATTTACAGCCAGGGGCAAAAAAGTTGAGTGTTCTAGATGTCCACTGATTGAAAGTTTCTGCTGCATCAATGTTTTCAACAGTAGTAATTGGAATCTTCTCAAGTGCATGATTGAAATTATGAGGGAGGTGTTTCTGAAAGGGGCATGTCTCTGAAATTCTCTCAAAGGCCAGACTGTGAGGGGCATGTCGATAAACTCTCTCAAAGGCTAGACGGCGAGAGGCATTCCTCTAAAACTCTCAAAGGATACACTGCGAGGGGCATATCCCTAAAGTCTCCAAAAGGCTAGACTTCGAGGGGCATGTTCCAAAAGTTTGTCAAAGGTTAGACTTTCGAGGGGCATGTCTCTTAAGATGCTCAAAGGCTAAACAGCGAGGGGCATGTCTATAAAGCCTCTCAAAGGCTAGACTGCGAGGGGCATGTCTCAAAAGACATGCCCCCAAGACTTAGGATCGGCTGATTCTAAAGAACAAAGCTTATTGTAATGGTGACATGGTCTGACCGAATCATTGGGAGTGGTTGGTGGGCCCTTTTCAGAACATAATTTGTAAATGTTGTATCAAGTGTATGGCCTGCTAAGGTGCAGATCCCTTGACCAGTTGAACAAAGTCAGAGCAGCCACGACTCATCCTGCAAGCTCAGAGTAGTACTGAAAAGTAATAGCTGAATAGCTGAAAGACCTATTTGTTCAATGCCAATACTTACAGTGAGTTTTAGGTCAGCCTGTTACTTGTTATTGTCTGGCTTTATTATAACTTTCTTTTACTTGTTTGTAATCCAATGTCTTTCATTAAAGCCGTCAATTGTATTTTTGTATTTTTTTGTGTCTTAAGATGTTCACTATGGGGAACAACCTTTTTTCCTTACTACTGATGCTGTTTGGCATCAGCAATAAGCAATGTCAAAGCCAAAAGGTTGTCTACCACTTTTGAAAGGCGAAGTGAAGAAGGTTAAGTTGCAGAATAAATACAACATGAGATGGTAGAAGTGTATCAAAAAATGCCTTCTTTATTGCAGCAAAAGGAGCACACGTCTTGCAAATCCTCTCTCCACCAGCCCCCAACTGCAATTGAGTAAACTGAAGTTCGCAACCATAGTGAAGGAACACAGAACCTGAAGCTCGAGACAAGAGTAAACAGTGCATGCGATCCTGCATTACAAATAGCAGTCGTGCTGAACATTAAAGGAGATAGACAACAGACTATCACTACATCATCTCCCTCCTTACAAAAACATAGCACAACGATAAATATTAAAGAACAACTCAAATACCTAGATTTAATATAACCAAGGGGCTCAAATCAGGTCTTATAAAAAACCCTTGAGTCTAGCAGGTAAAGATACTTTGCGTGATACTCTACAGCCATGAGTTGAAACACCATTTTCGCTAGAAACAGGGTTACTTGAAATATGTGGAGCAACAGTACAGTCAGTCTGCAAGTCCCTTACCCCAGTCAACCCTTCATGAGGACACACAGCTGAAGCAGAAGTTGACATCACACCAGCAGACAATTGAGCAGAACCGATCTGCTGTGTTGAGACTTCGTGACCATGGTGACTATTGGGTAAATATTCCGAGTGGGGTGGCAATCCAAATATCATCAGAACTTTGATCAGTGCCACATTTCTCTCTGACTTCGCTTATAATCTTAGCCTGTTCAGGTGCAGGTTTAACTACTGCTCTTTTACTCCACCACCCTCTTCCATCAATTTGAAGTGAACCTTTCGCAACTCAAATAACTTTGAGGGAAACAGAACATTTTGGTCCCGATTCGGATCCTGTAAAACCCGGGTAAGATTCGTCGTACGGAGCGTATTCTCCATACGACTCGTACCCGGGAAATCCACCGTACAATCCAGCAAGTACGATTCGTACAGAAATATCATTTCCGTACGAATCGTACAAAACACCGTATGGCGAAAAAATACCTACGAGTCTGATCCTGGACAGCGCGTACGCGACGTCCGTACGGAGTCACTCAGCGTTTTACGGACCAGCAAGTACGATTCGTCCCTACGTCACTCCGCGCAACTATTTTTTTACGGCAGCCAAAAAAAACGGAAAACTGAGTCCGACGCGAAAACGGAGCCCCGGTACGCGACGGACAGCCATGGACCCCATCCTACGTGTCATCCCGGCCCTCTTAGCCTATGACCTGGTGCACGGAACCCGACGCACACGCCGTAGAAGGTGAGAACAACACCCAGGGGCCAAGGGGGGGTGAGGGGCAGGAAACATACCCCCTACCCAAATTAAAACCTACAATATTGAGGACAAACATTACCTCAAGGGTCTGGTCACTCCGGGGGGCGTGTCCACCAATCCCTGTGTCACGCAACAACGGAAGTGGATGTGTACGCCTACACCTACGGCAACACTACAATAATGATACGCACCGTACTCACACATACATAGCGTGGGTATGGTCCTTAGCACTATATCAGTGGTGCCGTGGGGGTATGCATGGTACGGACCATACACACGCCCCCAGAGCATGTGTACGGTCCGTATCACCATTGTAGTGGTGCCGTAGGGGTACTCGTGGTACGGACCGTACACACACCCTCAGAGCGTGTGTACGGTCCGTATCACCATTGTAGTGGTGCCGTAGGGGTACGCGTGGTACGGACCGTACACGTGCCCTCAGAGCGTGTGTACGGTCCGTAACACCATTGGAGTGGTGCCGTAGGGGTACGCGTGGTACGGACCGTACACACGCCCTCAGAGCGTGTGTACGGTCCATATCACCATTGTAGTGGTGCCGTAAAGGTACGCGTGGTACGGATCGTACACGCGCCCTCAGAGCATGTGTACGGTCCGTAACACCATTGTAGTGGTGCCGTAGGGGTACGCGTGGAACGGACTGTACACACACTCTCAGGGCGTGTGTACGGGCCGTACCACACGTACCCCTATGGCACCACTACTATAGTGATACGGACCGCACCCACGCATACATAGCGTGGGTATGGGCCGTATCACCATTGTATTTGTGCCGTAGGGGTACACGTGGTACGGACCGTACACACTCCATGAATGCGGGGGTACGGTCCGTATCACACGTACCCCTACGGCACCAGTACATTTGGGATACAAGGCGTACACACACCACGAATGTTGGCCTACGGCCTGGTGCAGCATATTACCTCTATATTGGTGTGTGTGTAGGCCCAGGACAGCAGTGTACTGCATCAAGGGGGTTGGTTGGTTGATTGGGTGGCTGCATAGGGGTGGGTGCATATCACTCCCAGCAGTAGTCAGACATGTGAGGGGTGGGTGCAGAGGACTCCCAGCAGTGGACAGACATGGGGGTGGGTGCATATCACTCCCAGCAGTGGACAGACATGTGAGGGGTTGGTGCAGAGGACTCCCAGCAGTGACCTGCAATATGAGGGGTGTGTGCATATCACTCCCAGCAGTGGACAGACATGTGAGGGGTGGGTGCAGAGGACTCCCAGCAGTGGACAGAGACATGGGGGTGGGTGCATATCACGCCCAGTAGTGGACAGACATGTGAGGGGTGGGTGCAGAGGACTCCCAGCAGTGGCCTGCAATATATGGGGTGGGTGCATATCACTCCCAGCAGTGGACAGACATGTGAGGGGTGGGTGCAGAGGACTCCCAGCAGTGGCCAGACATGAGGGTGAGTGCATATCACTCCCAGCAGTGAACAGACATGTGAGGGGAGGGTGCAGAGGACTCCCAGCAGTGGACAGACATATGAGGGGTGGGTGCATATCACTCCCAGCAGTGGACAGAGACATGGGGGTGGGTATAGAGGACTCCCAGCAGTGGCCTGCAATATGAGGGGTGGGTGCATCGCACTCCCAGCAGTGGACAGACATGTGAGGGGTGGGTGCAAAGGACTCCCAGTAGTGGACAGAGACATGGGGGGTGTACATCATTATCAGATGACCCTAACTCCATGGGTGTATGTACGCATCCCTAACTGTGGACAATGATGATAGTGCCATAACAACACATCACTGACAGCAGTGTCCCACTCCCAGGAGGAAGGATGTCACTCCCCCACTGCATGACACACCACATGTGGGTGTGAGGACAAATAACACATGCATACCCACCCCTGGCGGATGCAGCACAATACACACACTGAGATCATGCCACAAGACTGTACAGTCATGTCACTGCCTACTAAACTAAGAGAGCCAAAGGGAACACACACTGTCACGCACATCCCAGGACTGATAGGAATGTTCAGGTGCTGGGCCAGCCACCAAGATGTTGTCTCTCATGGAAGGACTAGGGTGGAGTTCCCACAGATACAATGCCCACAATTGTGAGTCAGGTGCCCAAATACCCTGCAGAAAAAGTACCATATGTGTGCTAGGCCGGGAGTACACACATGCATAGTGCTGAAAAGGGAGAATTTCTCCATGAAGGCATTTAGACATACTCAACACACAAGTACAGTGACTAGCAAGGATGGTACAGACGATGCAGCCGGAGACATTGCTGAGCAGGCATGGCCATAGTTGAAGGGATCCGTCACCAACAAAGGAAATGTAGACACAGGTCAGCACAACAATTGTGCAACTCTTTGCAGGGAAGATGTCAGGTGCCACAGAGGAAGGAACACTCCTTGGGACAATGTCTCAAAACCAAAATAACACACACTAACAATGATTCTTTGCAGAGACCTTGTGATGGCACGCAGAAACCATGGTCCACCTCATGACCATCAGAGTAGAACATTTCTCAGAACCATAACACATTACCACAACACCAACTCCAGGAGCCTCAGCACCATCATCAATACCTGAAATGCAATAGTGTGCAAAGTAAAAATAAAATGCTTTATTCAGCATAAAAGCATAAAAAAAAAAATTATGAAATGACACTATATACAAAGGCCAATGGCCAGTCCACAATAGAAGTCCTTGGGGGGACACATGGGCACGCGTCTCCCCTAGCTTGCCTGCACATTGGTACCCTCAGGTTCGTCGACCGGGGGGGGAGCATCATGTGGGGAAGAACCAGGCACCGCAGGGACAAGAGGGGGAAGGGCAGGTGTGGTGGGTGCAGGGGTGGACGTCTCCAACGCAGGGGGTGGGGCAGCGGCAAAGGTGGATGTTAGCACGTTGCTGCACATTGCTGCCAGGGCGTTCAGGGTAAGCCCTGCACCGGAAGAAACCCCAGGGCCAACGGAGGGGGGGGGTGGCCGAGGGATGGGGTGCAGCGCTCGTGGGGGAGGGGGTGGACAGGGGGGGACTTGACTACCCTGCCCGGGGACTTCCTCGCCCACTTGCGGGGTGGTGTCACAGTGGGGGTGATGGCCAGCTCTTCGGGTGTCAGTTTGGCAGGGGAGCCAAGGGGAGTGCTTTTGGAGGGACTGGGTTGTGAGGCCTGCGGACTCAGACTGTGGCTGCATGTATGTCTTTTTGCCTCAGACCCAGTGGGTGTGCCTACATCCCCCTGAGTGTGCGTGACAGGAGGAGTGTGCTTGCCCTTACTTGGTGGTGTGCTGCCTGTGTCTGGTGGGGTCCGGGCTTGGGAATGTCTGGGTGTGCATGGGACAGGTATGGGAGAGGGAAGTGTGGATGGGGCTGGGGTAGGGGGGGACGAAGCGCTGCAGTAGATTCACTGCTGACGTTAGTGAAGAGTCCATGGACCGCAGAAACCTGCGTTGTTCAGACATCGATGCTGACATGCCCTCCATGAACGACACCATCTGTGTTAGCAGTGTGGTGTGGCCATGGAGGACAATCAGCACCGATGCCTGCCCAACCTGCAACTGCCGCAGTATGTCCACAGACTCTGCACTGAGGGCAGCAGGGGTGACAGGGGCAGGGGGTGTGGTGCCTGTCCCAAAGGAGATATGGTGGTGCCCTGCACGGACAGAAGGGACCGGAGCAACTGGGAGGGCGGTGCTGGGAATGGAGGAGGCGGGGACAGATGTTGGGCTGCTGCCAGGTGTTGTAGCAGGCTCCGCCCCCTCGATGAGGTCAGCCTCAGACCCGTCTGCGTCGTAGTTGGATTCACCACCAGACAGGTCCTCTGACTGACTCCCCTCGCCCTCCGTGCCACTGGCTCCTGCAGACTCGCCAGCACTGGTGGCACTGGTGCTGGGTCCCTCATCCAGGTCCGTGCCGGTGTCTCCCTCGGTTTCCAATGATGATGCTGTGGGCAAGGTGAAGATACAGAAAAACATCAGTCACCTGTATACATCTGACACATGAGTACAAAAACAATAGGTCACAGTGCATATACAAGCAATGCATCATGAGTAACAGCTAGATTACTCCGCACATATGTAAGCCCTGTACTCCCCAGTTGGTAGAACCACCATGGCACTTGGACACAAGGAACAATAGGACACACCAGCCCAAAACTTGAATGAGAAAACACTGAGGAGCTAGTGTCTGGGAACAGGTGGGCACAGCAATACAATGAAGTCATGCCACCTCTTGTGTACCCTGAAAGAAACAGTAGTGGTGCACCCAAAGCAAAGTAACACACCTCAATACCAAAGGTGTCCCCACACTCAGAGACCTGTAAGTACTTTGGAACACAAAACGAAAAAAAGTTGGTCCCTTGGGAATCACAATACTTGACACAATCGACATGGTCAGAATGTGGGAATGTGCCATTTTGTGAACAGAACACACATGTGCCTTCATAACAGATGGCTCCCAAGGAGGTGCACACAAAACTACATTTACCCAGTCATTGAAGAAGCTGGCAGCCTTCTTTAAAGAAGCCACTGTTAGAAAGAAATGTTGTTGCAGAAAGTACATATACATGGGCCCACGTAGGGCTTGATGACTTGACACTCGTAAGTTGGTATCACCAACCACCAAGGACCTACCCAATTTCCACAACAGTGGGGGAACATGTATATGTATAATCTGAAAAACAGTCTCATTAGAACAGTGCCTTCTTTAAAATTGTGCCAGTGTGTTCCCTGAAAGTGTAAAGGTGGTTTGGTGTGCACTTCCTTGGGAGACATCTGTCATGCAGGCACATTATTGTTCTTAACAACAAAACATCAAACTAAAGCATAGAAAACATGAAGACCTGTTGACAAGTGTTGTGAGTGCCAAGGTACAATACCTTGTGACTAACAACTTGAATTATGTCAGTTGTCACATGGCCATCCGTTACCTGATGACACAGTTGCCAACACATCTGCCCCACTGCCTGTCATGTGAAGTGGCACACATGTCCAAACCCAGGACAATGCATGAGCTTATGGGCCTGCTATTGTGTTGTAAAAAGGCATAACTGCACTGAGGAGACACCCCCATGGCAAGCCAGAATGTCCACACAGAAGTCAGCGCGCAAAGACCAAACTAGGTAGCATCTTGACCACACACTGGTGCAAAAAATGAATGAGCAGGAATCATGTATCTAAACAATTGACACATGCTGCAAAGCACAAACATTAAACCCTGCACAACATCACTGGGACACTGCACGTTGAGTCTCTGTCCAGCCAATTATCACACACAGGTCCGACCTGGCAAGGAGACATAAGGTCTGACCACGTAGGCCTCGCCCGCACAAATCCCCCATACCCGAGACAATATGATTGAGACAGATCAAGAAGTGACACCTCTTAATCAGGCTTTACTAAAATGTGCAGCAAGACTTCCCAAATGTACTCCACATCACCTTGTGAGGCTGCCAACACATATTTGTGACTAACAACCATCGACAGATAGTTGTGAATAGACCCACAGGCACTGCCCAGTGTGAGTATGCACAAGCCAAATGGGGTCTCCCTGTCCAGTGGACACATGTAGCACACTTTGGATAAATACAAATGAGGCCAGGGAACAATGCCACAGAGGCAAACATATGCTGAACACACTGAGAATGGACACAGTGTTGGATGACACACATGATTACGAGGCAAGGGTGTCTCAGGGGACTGTAGTGGGCACAATGCTCCATGTTCCTGGAATGATCTGACTGTAACATTAGCAACCGTCCTGCCACTATGCATATCTCCCACTCATGCACATCATGTCTGAGGCCACAACATTGGTCATGCATGCTGCAAGGGTGTTCATTTGAAACCTCACACTCCCATGTTGAGACTCATCATCAGTGCCAACAAATATGGACCCCCAACAGAGTGAACAGGACAGGGCACAGGCAAAGTAACAACACATGTCACATACCACCCTCCCACATGATGCAGAAAGCAATGTGCACTTGGATCAACTGGCAGGCTAGATGACCATGTGCAATTGTGATTAAACACAGACCAGGGGACACATGTCAAGCAAGGGAAGGGACAAATAAGAGCACCGGTTGACTTTGGGGAACAGAATATGCGCTGCACATATAAACCCTGGCAGTGTATCCAGGCTACAGAGCACTTCCAAAAGCTGGGGACACACAACACAACAAACAGACAGGTACCTACCCCCTCCTTGCTGCTGTCCCTCCTGTAACTGCCTATCCAGGTCAGGGAACACCACCACCAGGACACGCATCATGTGGGTGGTCAGGCGTCGGCGCCCGCCGTGGGGGCGTGGAGGTGAGAGCCCCAGCTGGACCCGGGCGATCCGCCGGGTCCAGCACCGGATGTCCTGTCACAGTTTTCTGACTTTGGCTAGGCGCCAACTGCGACCCCCGCCACTCTCACGGCCCTGAGGATCCGCTTCCAGATCCCCCCCTTCTCGTAGGCAGTTACCTGTGAGGATGACAAAGTGAGACAACATCACTACACCTGCTCCATGTCACAAAGACACACATTTAAACATCGATGATATGTTGAACAGGGCATAGGATGCTGCCAAGGAATCCCATCTTACTCATATCGACATTGGCCTCTGTGGAAGCCCCAATGCACTACATGGCATTGAAACTACACAGGTGGCAGGAGTGGTGCGACACACTCCCTGATCATGGCACACACTGTGCATCACATACAACACCAGGTTGATGGACAGCACCTCAAAGCAGTTACATGCCCCAGCCCACTGACGCAACCTCAGCAGAGTACACAGACACACACAGGCACAGATCAATCACCTGCCATTGGCAACAGCGGATATATACCTCACTCTGCACATGTGCCACTTGCCTGTGGGGTGTCACAGGTGTCGGGCTAGCTCAGCAAGTCAGAGACACAGTACAGCTTACTCCTCACATCAGATGGGTAGAGCTGTTGCCTCCTCCATGCAGCTGTGGTGCAACACTTCACATAGACACTCACCCACATGACAAGGAACCTTCACACACATCAATGTCCAGGAGGGCGTACACATCACTTGGACACTCTCACCACAGCTCCCCTCAACTCATACACATCTGTGGGTACAGTCACCTGTCACACCGGGGGGACCACTGAATCACCTCCGGACAATAGCCAAAAATGCCACCAAGGATTTGCCAGGCTGAATGTGTCATGCACTATGCAGTGAATGTCACAGTAAGCACAATGCAAGTGAGGAGTGCACACAGGAATTACTTCATGCTCTGCATGACAGACATAAGCCTTCCCCCCCCCTGGGACCCACTCTAAACCTCTTTGCATGTCTGTCACAACTGGACACAATGCCAGAAGTGACAGCCACGAAACAGGTGCACAGTCAAAGGTAGTGGGGTCAGCACTCACCTGCTCCCCTGGTCTCCCATACAGGCTGGGGTATTGTGGGAGGAGGACATTCAGCAAGGCCTCATTCTCCTCAAGTGTGAATGGCTGGGCCCTCTCCACAGTCCGCGACATGGTGCCAGAGGAAGCACAGACAGCAGCAGTGTGGTCGACAGGAAAGTTGTGCAGGCAAGTGCCCTCTCATGGGTTCTGGCTGACTTATATCTGTCTTGCTGGGGGCTTTCATTTACAGGAGTACAGAGTGATTGGTCAGACTCATTTGCATCCTAAGTTTCCTTCAATCCCTTTAAACATATACCAATGACACAAATTTGCATGGTTCAAATTTTGAGCATCATGGCAAGGTAAACACCACTTTGCAACATTGTAATTTTTGAGCCAACTGACTTTTCAAGCCCACATGATGGCCACATTGCAACTGAAATCTCTGTATCCATGACAATCAGCATGCATTTTGGGCCTAATACTTGTCCCCTATGTAATTTTTGATTTAAAAAAACATGTACGGTGTGTTTCACACGTACCCGTACACGTACGGCACCACTACAATAGTGATACGGACCGTACACATGCTCTGAGAGCCTGTGTACGGTCCGTATCACTATAGTAGTGGTGCCGTAGGAGTACGCATGTGTGTACGGTCCATAACACGTGTACTCCTATGGCACCACTACTATAGTGATACGGACTGAACATACGCTCTGAGAGCGTGTGTACGATCCGTATCACTATAGTAGTGGTGCCTTAGGAGTACGGGTGTGTGTACGGTCCGTAACACGCGTACGCCTACGGCACCACTGCTATAGTGATAAGGACCGTACATACGCTCTGAGAGTGTGTGTACAGTCCGTAACACGCGTACTCCTATGGCACCACTACTATAGTGATACTGACCGTACATACGCTTTGAGAGCGTGGGTACGGTCCGTACCACGCGTACTCCTACGGCACCACTACTATAGTGATACGGACCGTACATACGCTCTGAGAGCGTGTGTACGGTCCGTACCACGCGTACTCCTATGGCACCACTACCATAGTGATACGGACCGTACATACGCTCTGAGAGCGTGTGTACGGTCCGTAACAAGCGTACTCCTACGGCACCACTACTATAGTGATACGGACCGTACATACGCTCTGAGAGCGTGTGTACGGTCCGTACCACGCGTACTCCTATGGCACCACTACCATAGTGATACGGACCGTACATACGCTCTGAGAGCGTGTGTACGGTCCGTAACAAGCGTACTCCTACGGCACCACTACAATAGTGATACGGACCATACACACACTCTCAGAGCGTGTGTATGGTGCGTTTCACATGCTTACACTGGTGATAGGAGGCGCACACGAAAGGAATGGAGGTCTCCGACTCACACAAGGCTGTACATCAAGTCATTGTCATTGCAGACTTTCATGTGCAGGGCCTAGGTGTGTCAGGCAGTGATATTGCACATGTCTCCTCATGTAGTTGCACAATTGATGTGTGATGACCTGTGTACACATGTCATGTGTGATGGGGCACTATGTGGCACACTTCTCTTCACACTTTGCACATGTGTGCCTGTAGTACAAACGTGTCAAGCACAGCATCACTGGTATGGCACAGTCACCACCACCCGCAATTGTCCCCTGATGCCAGGGACAGGGACACTAACAACTGACATTTCACAATCAGCGTGCCCCAATGTGACTATGTCATGTGTGTGTCATGTGTTCCCATGAGCTTACTGTTACTGTTCCGTCAACTATATCTGCTGTTGCTGCATCCAACATGTGTCTGTGTGGAGATGGGCATGGCACACATCTACGCACACCATGCCACATGTGGATTCCCACGTAAGCAGGGTCTGTATGCATCGGACATGATATTTTCACATCAGGACATATCTGCGTCGTCTCAATGTCTATGTTTTCTGTTTTCACGTGTACCCCTTCATCGCAATGTGTGTAAACTGTACATTTGACACTCCATGTGACCTGTGCGTCTAGCTTGCCGTCAGCTGTCTGTATGAGATGACATCCTTTAAATGCAGCTATGTGGATGTATGTCACTCCTGTGATGTCCCTGGCTGTTCACTCAGACTGGCCCCCAGCTCGTTTCAGGGCATGTCATGTAGACTTGCCAATCAACGGGTGTATCTGGCTTTTCGTAGGAGTATCACCAAGCTAGCATACGTGTCCTGGATGTATTGCACACACCAGACTCTGTATTTAGCAGATGTGTAGTAGCAGTTGAGCATGTGCTCTGTTCATTGACATTGATGTTGTTATCTTCTCAATTTTCGTCATTCATCACAATTTTCAGCAGGGCACCACCTGTCCCCCGACCAATGCCAGACTTGGGTGCCATGAGGGAACGTGCCTGCATCCGATGTTACAGATTCACTCAACAGTTGATTGAGGGCTTGACTGCCAAGGTGGCACCACACCTCCAACCGCGACCCAGGTATCCCACTGCGCTGACCCCCAAGATGAAGGTGATGGCAGCCCTACATTTTTTTGCCACAGGTACGTTTCAATTCACCATAGCTGATGTTGGTGGCATGTCACAGACAATGTTCAGCCGTGTCCTGCATGTTGGAGCACCTTGATGAATTCATCCATTTTCCGACTCCTGAGGAGTTGACAGGTGTCAAGGGTGATTTCTATGCCCTGGGAGGGATGCCCCATGTCATTGGGTCCATTGATGGGACACATGTGGCTTTGGTACCACCACAGGCACAGGAGGTAGCCTATCGCAACCGTAAACATTACCACTTTATAAATGCCCTTGTGGTGTGTCTTGCTAACATGCTGATTTCCCATGTCTGTGCACGTTTTCCATGGTCAGCACATGATGCCTACATCATGAGGCATAGCAGGGTGCCACAAATGATGCTGCGGCAGCACAACAAACGAGCATGTCTTGTTGGTGGGTATACTCTGTTTGTCCTGTGTGTTGCGGTATCTCTGGCTCTTACGGCATCTCCTGACCCACTTATTTAAATGATGTTTCCATGTAGGGGACTCTGGCTATCCCAACATGCCATGGCTGATGACGCCTCTCCGCAACCCAAGAGCAGCTGCAGATCACCGGTACAACAATGCACACGGGCAGACCAGGCGAGTGATTGAGAGGACGTTTGGCCTCCTGAAGAGCCGATTCCGGTGCCTTCACAAGATAGGCGGGTCCCTCCCATATGCACCGGCAAAGGTTTTCAAAATCTTCCTTGTGTGCTGCATGCTGCACAACATGGCAGTGGAGAAGGCAGTGCCACTCATCCTGTAGCAGGATGAGCAGGAACATCCACCCATTGGAGGATGAAGGGCTTGGTCACGAGGCAAGTGAGGAGAAGGAGGAGGAAATCCGGAGTCAGCTCATACGCAACTTCTTCTCATAATGGTGAGTCACTGGGTCTGAGTGTGCACGCTTGTAGCCTTGGGTGGCATGTGTTGTAATGTGTGTGTCCAGCTGACTGTATGCTAAGTGACTTAGATGTGTGTTCTGATGTGTCACTCGAGTGATGATGTCATTCCACACATTTTAGCAGGCACACTTTCTTTTAAATTGGCATGGGGACAACATTATTCCTGTTCAGTAAATGACCATGTATGTGGAGAAAAATCTTTTAGCTGACTTCTTGTGTGTCTGTCATTCCCAGGTTCTTGCGCATGTTGTCTGCTCGTGTCATCGTTGTCCTCCTGCTATTCGTCATGAGTATTGCAACGTGTGCTGAATCAGCGTTCCATGCATGGACATGGGGACATGGGGAAATTTCATTTTGGGTAAGGATTGCAGCAAGGCATTTTGAGGGTGGTACTTGTTTGGAATGTGTGGGGACTGCTTCTGTGCATGTTGTGTTACCATGCATACATGTTGACTCACCATGGGGCACATAACATGTAGCATGACTTCCATGAATTCACAGTCACCCTTCATCTGTAATGGTTTTTGGATTCTGATGAAGGCATCAATGTGTGTAAAAATTCCCTCGGGATGCTACGGGTGGACATAGTGTGGGACATCCCCATGACGGGCTCAATTGGGAATTGCAGCCTCTCCGTGTGCAGCAGGAGGTGTTTGGCTCATCCCCTTAACTTGTGTGCCAGTTCATTTGGATTTACAACATCCGTGTTGTGAAGGGGGTGTCCAGCGTAGGTCCCACATGTTCAGTCAAATGACCTGTGAGTCTGTTCATATTGATGCATTTCCCTCAGTGTGAGCTTGAGTAATAAAGGTGTTCCTCACCCTTCGAAGTGCCTCATCTCTGTCAATGCAGGACTCTTGCCACTTTGCATGCGTCATCTCTGGCATAGTTGTCAAAGATTGTGCATATGAGTGTATGTGTAGTTCGGCAACATGCATGCAGTTCTTCATGGATAATAATCTCTATTGTGCATGAAGTCCATGGTTGTGTATGTATTTGGGCAGGTTGCTCCCACCAACAGGCCGTCAACGCCTGCTGAGGGTGTGTCTCCTGTGCGCAGCTTGGCCTTCTGTTTCCTGATCCTGTGTCAGTCATCTTTGGTGATTGTTCATCCATTTTCTCTGGGTGAGCCATGAGTAACCTGACACTCCTTCCTTTACATGCACCTGTTGCAGTTGTCCTTTCTGACATCCTTGTCTTTGTGTGCTACTTTTGGCCTAGTTTCCAGTACATGCCGCCTGCTGCTGCGGGCCCTGCGGCAAGGGCCCACCAAGTTCCCCGATTCAGCAACCCACATGCCTCCAAGATGCTCCTCCCTTCCTCCCTCCACCCATTCATTAGGCTGTCATCAGCTTGTCTGTGCCACTGTTGCGGCCAGCCGGTGCCAAAGGCAGGATCGTCAGCGCATGCAACGTGCACATTGCACGACCCTCATGTCCTTGCATGACCCACATCACACAACAGTCTCATGTTGCAGCCACCCTCCAAGCAATGTCCAAGCGAAAATCAACCGCCTGCTCTCAGGCATACCCTAAGCGCACACACCACACCTTCGCATGCTGAGTGCACAACTCCAACTGCCTACACAGCGCTGCCCCGCCTTCCAGGCCCTGTCACACCAACCAGGTCATGTCCCTCTTACTCCACACCGGCTCCGTCCAACAGCACGCCATTGGACTCTGTTACCTCCTCAACACAACAAGCCCACACATCACCATCATGACAGTGACCTGGATGAAAGCATCCTCAGCACACAACTTCTTCATTGCCATCTCAGACGGATACAAGAGCACCCGCAGGGATGGCACTAACAATCCCAGAGGATGAATTGATATCTATTCCCAAGTACGCACTCAGGATCACAAATCCGGTTTGGCACAAACCCCCTGCAAACCATCAGAGTAACACTCATCTACAGATCTCCAGGCCTACAGCCACAATTCCGCAAAGCCATCAACACGTCCATCGTCACGCACGCCCTCACATCCACAGGATACATGTGGCTGTGGGCCAGGAACTTCTGGCTGGATGAGAACCACACCAGCATCCATCATTGGTCCATCCACATTAGCATCCACGTCTCTGACGGGCAACAGACTGCCACACACCCCGCTACCAATCCCCCAAAGATGCTTGATGTAAGTTAACACAGACATGCTGTGTGGGACACTGGAACCAACACCACCGCCACACCCTGCAACCTCACACACTGGATCAGCAACTGATCCAACAATCTAGCCACGTTGACGGACTTTCCTGTGACGCACATCAACAATTAAGCCACCTGGGACAAGGCATACCTACTGGACTCATACACGTCTCGCAGGACTCTTGTGCACAGCTTGCAACACAAATAACCATCAGTGGCCTTACAACCCTGGAAAACGACACACACAGCCATCACCATATCATCAGCAAGGACAATTGGAGATCCTTCAGATGGAGACGAGGACAAAAAACAGCACGACATCAAGGAGCTCATCAGCATCGTGAGTGCACTGACATCAGCTCTCCATCCAAAAGACACCCCACCCTTGCAAGGCTGAGCCAATCCCTTGCAACTTTCTACCACTGCAAGCTCATGGACATACACGCAAGCCTTGGCACACAGAGGCAGAACGCACTATTATACGTGTGACCAACCACCCTCAGGTTTTGGACTTCCATCATCAGCAGATACAACACCTGGCTCATGTGCAACATCCCCTGGGGATCTCCATCAGGACCCTTCCCACACAACATCTCAACCACATCATTCCCCATCATTGTAGCCCCCGTCCAGCACGTCATGTATGTATCTTTGGAGATAGCCACATTCCATGGTAGATAGAGGCATGCAGTGACCCAGGCCCTTCTTAGACAATGGACGGCAGGAACGCTGGCTCTCAAGGAACCTCAACGTGCTTCCCTAGCCAGCAAATGTCATCAGGGAGACAGTCAACGAGCAACTGACAAACTTCCTCCACGCAAAGAACTCCAGGCAACTTGCACAAGACCGTCTTCCACAGTAATCACCCCACTGCAACCGTCATCATTGCCACCAACACCGACAACTTTGCCCTGCTCAACAATGGTGAGGCCACCACCCTTGACCTCTCCACAGCATTATGCACGATGTGCTCACACACTGTCAGCTCACACATCTCCAACACTGGTATCCAGGGGATGGACCAGGATGAAATCACAAAGTGGCTCACCAGCAAGGCCATGGGAGTTGGACTCAAGCCTTCAGCATGTAGTACCGTGGCGTCATCTGGCACATGGCCCAGGGCTCATCTCTCAGCGTGTCAATATTCAATGTGTCCATGACCCCCCTCTCCACCATCACATGCGCACACAACCTCATCATCATCTCGTATGCCATTGACAGCCGGCTGCTCCTCACCCTCAACAAAGACACAGCCATTGCCAGTTCCAACCTTCAAGAAGGCATGAGGTCCGTTAATGAATGGCGGGACATCAGCCACCTGAGGCTGGACTTGTACAGGACTGAGATAATCATCTGAGGATTGTCCCCTTACAGCTGGGTCAACTCCTTGGGTCCCACCCGCCAGGGCACTGCACCAGCACTCAGTGGCCACGCACACAAGATGGTGTGCATCATGGACTCGTCGATCACAATTGCCATGCAACTCACCAGCATCAGTACCTCATGCTGCAACACCCTCCGCATGATGCACATGACCCACAGATAGATCCACTCCAAGGCAAGACAGACCGTCCCCCAGGTCCACGACACCAGCCATGTCAACTACAGCCCCGCCCTCTACGGAGCAAGTACAGCCAAACTCCTGGAAAACTTGTCCACATCCAGGGTGCATAGTTTTCCCACCTGGCTACACATACCTGGGCACCTCCACATGAGCCATGACCTCTACACCTTAATGATGCTCTTCCAAATTGGTCTGTCTGCACAGTATTGCAAGCCCCCCTCAGCAGCTTGAGGCCATCACGGGTGAGTATTGTGCTCCATGTCTGTATTGGATGATACATTGTGACCCATGTGTGTCCTGTGCCGGACTCAGATCCCAGGGTATGGATGGCTGGAGTTAGTGCAACACTCAGGCATAGTTTGACATTTCCCCACACACATGTTGTGGACTCATGAAAAATGACTACAACATCTAATTTAAGAAATTTAGTTTTATTCTCGGTGGGGGCGTCTATTGTGGGTGAAAATAGGTGCTATACAGTGTGCCTAGAATCCAAAGTTCACAGGGGGAGATGGGATCCTTTGCATTTGAAGTCATCAGATTCCAGAACACAGTGTTTGTCATCATTGGTCAGACTGTGACCAGCAAGTCCATGTGACAGAGAATGTCAGTGGATGAGGTGCTGCTGTTGCGCATGAAGGCCAGGTGCCAGGCCAGGTGACCTGGGAGATGTGGATGGTCCGCTGCCTCTCACGGTATTTTCCGTGGACGACCCACCTTCCTCGCGGGACCCTCAGATGCAGGCCTTGATGATGTTTGGGATGCTCCGTCGGTCGAATCCTCCTCCTCCTCCCTCCCTGTGGTTGGTGTTGGTCTTCGCCTAGTGGCACAGGGAGGGGTGCCCATGTTGTCAACGATCCGACGGAGTGAACGGCTTATGTCCGTTTGCACTGCCAGGAGCTCAGCCAGTCTTGCCTCCATCCGTCCTTGGTGTTGTTGTTGACTGGCGTGTTGCTCGGCATGCTGGTTCTTAATCTCTGTGAGGGTCTCCACTACCTGGCTGATGGCCCTGGTGTCACGCCGGTATGCGTCCATGATGTTGCGTACGTGTGACATACCGGTCCCTTCATATGGCTGGTCAGGTTCTCACCTCCGCCTGCCTCCACTCCCACCACCCCTTCCCACACAAGCCTGGCCTGCCGTTGTGGGCACATCGGGTCTACGGGACTCCTGAGGGATGGCAGTTGCGGGGTTGTCTGTCTGGGTGCCCGGCGAACCTTGTCCCTCCAGGTCACACTGGCTCAGTTGTTCAGTGCGGGCAGGGCTCCTGGGTGTTGAGGTCATTCAGTTTTAACTCCATTCTGTATTCTGTCACCATTTTGTTGCCCTCACTCAGGCAGCTTGGTAAACCGAGTGTTTTTGCCCTTTGTACTGCCACGTGTCAAATAACCTTCTCTTCCTTGTTGTGAAGCTAATTCCAGGAACTAGCCAGACTGACTAAATCCCTGCCTATCCCAACTATTTGTTGGCCTTCAGTATTCTTTCTCCGCATTATCCTATTTTGCAAGTTGTCCTTTGAAGCACACAAACATGTCCTGCCGTTACTGATTGACCTATAGGTGCTGTCATTGATTGACTTATGGGGTTGGGCAAAAACACGACTCAAGGGGGACGTTCTGGTTACATGATGCCTTGTTTTGAATGTTTTCCTATTGGCTAATATTTGGCAGATCTTGTATGTCCATATTGGCATTTTGCATGCTTGCATGAGCCAGGACTGCCCCTTTCTTTTATGCTGAGTATGTAACCCTCTCATATATAAGGCCCCAGTGTTCTGCTCTCTTTGGACTGCCTCATTCAGTTGCTGCGGCTTCTGGGTGACGTAGTCACACTCCTTTTGAGTTTAATAAAGATGTTCTTTTATATTTCAGTTTCTGTGCCAACTTCTTTTTTTTGTTAGTTTAACCCTGAGAAGGAGTTTTGAATTTCATCAATTGGTGCCCTCTCTGAGGATCATCAGGAGTGGCTATCTGAGGGAGCGATCTTGTCAGGAGACTGAAATCTACTGAGGAGGACAGGACAGGACTCTACTAAGGAGGTACTCTGTGCACGGAGATTCTGGGGATTCTTTGTCTCTGCAGCCCAGTATATTTCTGATCTTCCTGATTTTGATCCTCCACATGATATCACTCCTGACTGAGAACTTTTTTCTTGGCGTGAGTATTCTAAAAAAAGACCGTTAGGTCATTCAGAACTTGGCAGTTAGAATTTGGACAACCTTTTTATTGGTAAGAGTCGTTATGAATTTGTGTTGGCCAACTTTGGATTTGTGTTGGATTGATATGCAAAGTGCAATTTGTGTAGGCAGGTCATGAGGAGATTTTTCTCTACTTTGTATAAAATTTGAACGGTGCAACGTACGGAGAGTACCTTAAGCACTACTTTGGTTATAAATACTTGCATATTCTGCAGTATTTTTTTGCCATGCCTGTTTCAAGCTCACATCGAAGAATGTGTTGCTTTTTTGGTTTCTTAGTGAGATGTGATTTAAATTAGCCGTCTCCCATGAGGGAATACCTAAATAGGTTTAGGTATAAAAACATATTTCTTCCTTGGTGATTCTGTATCCCCAGGGAATTAAAATATGGACATAATACATACAAGGATCCTTTGTTCTGCGCAATCTTATGAATGGAGTGTATTTTGGCTTCTTGGACATATAGGTGCCAATTGCGATCCTGTAAAAAAATTCCCCGTACGACTCGTATCCGGTCTTTTTACCGTACGAATCGTACAAGTGCCGTACAAACTGCCAAGTACGAATCGCATGTGAAAAAGTCCATACGAATCGCATTGGGAATAATTCCCCACACGTCCTCGGGTCGGAAAATGTGTCCAACACATCCTCGGACGATTTACCGTACAAATGTGAAAAGTGAAGTCCGACCGCGCTAGTACGATCCATCCCGTGCGTCCGATGTTACAACCGGATGGAAAAAACACCGTCCGCAACGAACTCCCATAGCAACCATGGAGACATGTGCCCGCATACGCGCCCAACACTCCCCCCAGCCCTCCTATGTATGAGTCGAATCCCCACCCGTGTATGTACACCCGTGTATGTACGAGACGTACCCCCACCCGTGAATTTACACCCGTGTATGTACACCCGTGTCTGTACGAGACGTACCCCAACCCGTGTATGTACACCCCCGTACGTATGGCCCATACCCCCACCCGCGTATGTATGGAGCGTACCCCCACCCCAACCGTGTATGTACGACCCGTACCCTCACCCGCGTATGTATGGAGCGTACCCCCACCCCAACCGTGTTTGTACGACACGTACCCCCACCCCAACCGTGTATGTACGACCCATACCCTCACCCGCGTATGCATGGAGCGTACCCCCACCCCAACCGTGTATGTACGACCCGTACCCTCACCCGCGTACGTATGGAGCGTACCCCCATGCCAACAGTGTACGTACGGACCGTACCCCCACCCTGTATGCATGGAGCGTACCCCCACCCCAACCGTGTATGTACGACCCGTACCCTCACCCGCGTATGTATGGAGCGAACCCCCACCCCAACAGTGTATGTACGACCCGTACTCCCACTCCAACCGTGTATGTATGACCCATACCCTCACCCGCGTATGCATGGAGCGTACCCCCACCCCAACCGTGTATGTACGACCCATACCCCCACCACAACCGTGTATGTACGACCCGTACCCTCACCCGCGTATGCATGGAGCGTACCCCACCCCAACCGTGTATGTACAACCCGTACCCTCACCCGCGTATGTATGAAGCGTACCCCCATGCCAACAGTGTACGTGTGGACCGTACCCCCACCCGTATGCATGGAGCATACCCCCACCCCAACCGTGTATGTACGACCCGTACCCTTACCCGCGTATGTATGGAGCGAACCCCCACCCCAACAGTGTATGTACGACCTGTACCCCCACCCCAACCGTGTATGTACGACCCGTACCCTCACCCGTGTATGCATGGAGCGTACCCCCACCCCAACCGTGTATGTACGACCCGTACCCTCACCTGCGTATGTATGGAGCGTACCCCCACCCCAACCGTGTATGTACGACCCGTACCCTCACCCGCGTATGTATGGAGCGAACCCCCACCCCAACAGTGTATGTACGGACCGTACCCCCACCCCAACCGTGTATGTACGACCCGTACCCTCACCCGCGTATGCATGGAGCGTACCCCCACCCCAACCGTGTATGTACGACCCGTACCCCCATCCGCGTATGTATGGAGCGTACCCCCACCCCAACCGTGTATGTACGACCCGTACCCTCACCCGCGTACGTATGGAGCGTACCCCCACCCCAACCGTGTATGTATGACCCGTACCCTCACCCGCGTATGTATGGAGCGTACCCCCACCCCAACATTCTAAGTACGGAGCGCACCCCAGGCCCCAACACCAGCACCTTCACACAACATCGCGCATGTACGAGTCGTACCAAGCCAGACACAAGGACAGCACTGTACAACAAAATTGCCGAAGTACACACCGTACACACGCTAAAAACGCACGTACACAACCAGGACAAAGCACAACAACACAAGAATACACTATTCGAATGGCACAAAGCCACAAAACATGTCCAACAAGCACAAATACAACACATTCACTGACCTGCAACTGCCAAAATCCCAAACAGAGGCCCAAAACACAACCACTCCTTATAACACAGCCACCCAAAGTTCAAACACAGCCACACCCACCAATGGACCAATAAAAAGGGCCCACAGACACAAACCATGAGCCTTTGCAACAGACTCACTGCTGCCAGACCCCAGAGACAACCTACAGCACCATACTTGAACCTTTACTACACCTTACACTTGCACACCTTCACACACCCACCTTCACAAACACCCCCTCATCACATTCACACACACACCTGCACAACCACACCCACACACCCACAACCATCCACACCCACACCCCCCACAACCATCCACACCCACACCCCTCACCATGCCCACTAACAAGAATCCAAAGTTCACTAGCCAAGAGTTGGAGGTCCTTTTCGACGACATCCTCAGAGTCGAGCCACACCTCTTTGGAACATTTGTCAGACAGACCAGCATTTCCGAAAAAACAGCCATGTGGCAGAGGATTGTCGATGCTGTCAATGCTGTTGCGTCCACCAGAAGACCAGGCATGAATGCCAAGCCAGGTGGTACGATCTGCGGAGGAGGGTCCGAGCCAAAATGACCGACGACCACAACCAGGCCAACATCACAGGAGGAGGGCCGCCCCGCAGACCCTTACAATACCATCCCTGGGAGGAGAGGGTGATGGCCATGCTGCCGGTGGTGTCAGTGGACGGATTAGAAGGACTCCGAGACCCGGGTGAGTACACAAACAACTCACCTCACATGGAGGGAACGTCATCCACAACCAAACTCACAATCATTCACGCAACCACCCCAAGCTATTGCATGACTCAACCACACTCCATGAACACGCACATGCCACTAGCGCCACCATGCCCCATGCACCCAGCTGGACAATGCCAAGTCACAGGCCACAGAAAACACCAACACAAGACACGGTAATCCGGATGGCGGGAGTGTGGGCCCCAAAAATCACATAGTGCAACTCAGAAGCAGACAACAATGCCCTCTGCCCATTTGGCCTAGGTCACAGCCAGACAAATAGTGTGTCCCCACACAGGAAAGACTTGCCAGCAAATGGCGGACGCCTTGCATTAAGACATGGGGGTGAAGGCACGTTTTTGCACATGACAGCAGCTAATGAACAGCCAACACTGTGAAAGAGTGGCAGCACACACCACCACAGCAGCAGCGCAGACACAGACACTACACCCAATGGGTGCCTGGAGATCAGAAACAAACTCACATCAACAAGCCAAGGGCCATTCAAAGATCTGCAAAAAGTGTGTGCCTAGGAAGCTGGGCTGAGGTGACAGAGGGTGACACACAGAGGGAGGGAGAGGGGGAGAGAGAGGGAGGGAGACACAGGGAGACGGACAGAGGGAGGAGGCTGACACAGGGAGGGAGGGAGAGGGGGACAGAGAGGGAGTGAGAAAGGGACACACAGGGAGACCAATTCAGCCTTGTGGGGTGTGGGAATGTCTGCTCGTCAGCAGGTGGACTGCGTGCATGTAGACAAGGGTGGCCAGTGCCTGAATCCCCCTCTCTTCTCCATGGCAAAACACAGGGCCATGTCTCAACCTGTGCACAAGCACAACGCCAGCTACCTGCATTATATAAGTGTGTGGAACAACTCCATGTGCCCACGTACAGTGCAACACGGAAGGCGCCAATGCATGGCTCGCCACACCTGCTCACTCCACTGCTGACTGCAGTCACAATTGACGCAGCAAGTAAGACTGTGCCACACATAGGTAAAGTCTCAAAAGCTGTGGTCAAGGGACATACCCATGCACAAGTGCACTGTGAGTGGAATGCAAGACATATCCAAATTCCCAGAGGAAATGTGCCAACTTAGAAACGAATGAAACATGGATGTTGCATGGAACAAAATTAACATTGTCTCTCTCACACACAGGTCAACGTCGTGGATCACCCCCCAACACTGGGGGGGAAGACTCACAGGACCCGGCTCTGCGGGATGACGGACCCACCGGCAGCGACGACTCTCACCACTCTGTGGACGACCCCGACCAATCTGGCCCCTCTGGTGTCCAACCACCTGCAGCACCTGCGTCAGGTACAACTGGGCCTACCACCACCCCCACTCCTGCCACATCCCAGGAGACACCCAGGATCCCTGCCCCACCACCACGACGCAGCCAGGCTGACCAGGAGGAACACGGTGTACCGGGCACCCAGGAGGAGGCAGGCGACAACGCAAATGCCACCCCTCAGGGGTCCCGGAGACCCGATGTGCCCACAAGGGCAGGCCAGGTGCAAGTGGGCAGGGGTGGTGGGAGTGGAGGACGGCGGAGGTGCGAGCCTGACCAGTTGGCTGCGGAACCGGTATATTCCCATGTCAGAAACATCCTGGACACATACCGGCAGGACACCATGGGCATGGCCCAGGTTGTGTCCATCCTCGAGGAGATCAAGACCCAGCAGGCCCAGCAACATGCGGAGCAACATGCCTGTCTACTGCGACACCAAGGGCGGATGGAGGACAGACAGGCTGAGCTCGTGACGGTGTTCACGGGAATTCACAGTACACTCCGTCGGATAGCCGACAACATGGGCAACCCTCCCTGTGCCACCAGGCATAGAACATCACCACCCACAGGGAGGGATCAGGAGGAGGAGGAGGAGACATCCGACGGAGCATCCCAAACATCGTCACGGCCTGCTTCTGAGGGTTCCCACAGGAGGGCGGGTCGTCCATGGAAAAGACCGTGAGGGTCGGCGCAACAGCACCATCTCCCAGGACACCTGGCCTGGCACCTGGCCCACTGGACCAACAGCAGCACATCAGCAAAAGACATTCTCTGCCACATGGACTTGCTGGTCACTGTCTGACCAATGTTGACAAAGACTGTGGCATGGACTCTGAGGATTTCCAATGGCAAGGACACCAACTCCCCTAGTGAACTTTGGATTCCACACACCCGGAAAGCCCCTCATGTCATACCCCCCCCACGTACCCAAACAAAAATAAAAAGTTACACGATAAAGAGATGATGCCTACATTTTGCATTATTACCTTACATGTGTCTTGTTAAGTCTAACCATGCCTGAGTTCTCTTATGACTTCAACCATCCACACCCTGGGGCCTTAGTCTGGCACAGGACCCACATGGGTCACAATGTATTAGGCAACACAGACATGGAGCACCATACACACCCGTGATGGGCCCAACCAGCTGAGGGGGTGGCCGCACAACCGTGCCGACAGACATATTGAGTACAGCGACATCCATGCGCAGAGGTCAGGGATCATGTGGAGTGTCCTGGGGGGCACCCAGGTATGTGTGGACAGGTGGCAGAAGCATGTCCTGCAAGCTTGAGTCAGGTGGATGCAGAGAATGGTGGCCTGGCCAACGTTGGATGCATGGGGATGGCACATGTCATAATACCCACACAGTCATGGACATCATGCACAATACACAGTCTAATCCCACACAAACAGCTTGCATCTTGCTACTCGACACATAGACACATAGCCACTATCACGGAAAACCATGCCAGACATGCCGGATTCACCGTGGCAACACACCAGCATTGACTGAGAATAGGCACCTTGGAGGCATAGGGACACCTTTATTATTCATGTATTCGGGAATGCAGAGGCAACTCGGAGTACACATAAACAGGTCATGTGGAGTAACATGTGGGTCCAACACTGGAACCCCCCTTCTGCAGCAAAAATGCGTGATAGCCATGGAACTGGCACACAAGTGTCGGCTAACAGCTAAACACCCCCTGCTGCTCACGGAGAGGCTGCCATACACCATTGATCCTCTGATGTGGAAGTCCCACACCATGTCAAGCCAATGCAAACCGTATGTGTCCGAGGGCAGTGTTACACACATTGATGCCATCATCACAATACACTATCCCATCACAGATGACTGTCAACAAGTCTGACCATCTATCCAGGTGTACCCAGCTACATGTCATGTGTCCCATGGTGATGCGACATGTCTGCAGAGGAACCAAACATCGACAGGGGCAGTGTGCACACATCGTAAACAACTGCCACACCCAATACACCCCTGATGCATCCCTTACCCTAAGGAGACTTCCAAACGTGTCCGTGCGTGTAACGCTGAGTCAGCACACGATGACGGGTCCATGAGGAATAGCAGTGCCACAACAATGCAACCAGCAGACGGCATGCGCAAGTACCTGGGGATGAGAGACACATAAGAAGTCAGCCACAAAAAGCACAGCCACTTGCATGTGCATGTACTCGACACATGTAAGGATGACAACATGCTAGGTCACAATTATGACTGGGGAAATACACTCATCACTGGCACCATCACTCCAGTGACACATCCACACACACCTCTGACTCACTTGGCATACATGCAGATGGACACACACATCGCAACACATGCCACATGGGGACCAATGCGTGCACACACAGACACTGGTACTCACCACTAAGCAAAGAAGTCGCGTATGAGCCGACTCCGGATGTCCTCTTGCGGAACCACATCCTCCACATCACTAGCCCCATTGCCAAGCTCTTCGTCCTCCACGGGTGGATGGTCCTGATCATCTTGATCCAGGATGAGTGGCACAGCTTTCTCAACTGCCATGTTGTGCAGCATGCAGCAGACCATGAAGATTTTGCAGACCTTTGCCGGGGCATATGGGAGGGCGCCGCCGGTCTTGTGGAGGCATCTGAATCGGCTCTTCAGGAGGCCAAATGTCCTCTCTATCACTTGCCTTGTCGGGCCATGGGCGGTGTTGAAGCGGAGCTGGGCCGGCGTGATGGGGTTGCGGAGAGGTGTGATCAGCCATGGCATGTTGGGATAGCCAGCGTCCCCTACATGGAAACCACATGGACATAAGTAGGACAGGAGAAGCGGTCGTGCTGGAAGTCTACGCAAAATACAGGACAGACAGAGTGTACCCACCAACAACACATGCTCGTTCGTTGTGCAGCTGCGTCATCATTTCAGGCACTCTGCTACGCCTCATGATGTAGGCATTGTGTGCTGATCCTGGAAAACGAGCACAGACATGTGAAATCACCATGTCGGACAGACACACCACAAGGGCATTGATGGAGTGGTAGTGTTTGCGATTCCTATACGCTACCTCCTGTGCCTGTGGTGGTACCAAAGCCACATGTGTCCCATCTATGGACCCAATGACATGGGGCATCCCTCCCAGGGCATAGAATCCATGCTTGACCCCAGTCAACAGTTCAGGAATTGGGAAATGGATGAACTGATCCAGGTGAAGCAACATGGCCTCTAAGAAATCATGCAGCACACGGCTGAACATGCTCTGGGACATGCCACCAACATGAGCTATGGTATATTGAAAGGTACCCGTGGCAAGAAAATGTAGGGCTGCCATTACCTTCAGCTTGGGTGTCAGTGCCGTAGGATACCTGTGTAGCGGTTGCAGGTGTGGTGCCAGCCTTGCCGTCAACTCCTCAATCAACGGTTGGGGGAAGCGGTAGCACCTTATACAGTCATTCTCCCGCATGTCAGCCAAGTCCGGAATTGGTCGGGGAAGAGGCGGCGCTCTGCAGTAATTTGGAAGTGACAAGGAAGAGTGAGTGCACTACAACAACAATTTATTTGTACTGAGCACATGTTAATCTGTCAATACACATATGCTACATACGGAGTCAGGTATGTGCCACATGCCCTGGACACGTATGGCTGCCAGGTGACACTCCTACCAAGACCCAGCTACACATGGAGATTGTGAACCTCCACATGCCATGGCATGGGATTAGCTGTGTCCCAGTGTAAGTGAACAGCCAGACGCAACACAGGAGTGACATACATCAACACATCAGCAGAAGTAGGATGTCGATTTCAGTGACAGGTAGCGGAACACTAGAGCCACAGGTCACATGACATTACACTAGGACAGCCCACACACCTTGCCATGAAGGTGTACATGTAATGACTCACCACACATTCATTGAGAGGATGCAGACATGTCCTTGTTACGCTACTCCGTGCCCCATGCATACATACGCACCTCACATCCGATACCACATGTGGCCTGGTGTGCGTAACATTGTGCCATGTCCATCTACACACAGACACATGTTGGTTGCTGCAACAGCTGATGCTTTTGAGGGAGCACCAACATCAAGCTAATGGGAACACCCCACACATACATGACATAGACACATCGTGCACCGTGGGTAGTCACATGTCTGGTGTGGTAACCCCTGTAGCGGGCATCAGGGGACACTTGCGTGTGTTGTTGACTGTGCCATGCCAGTGACGCTCATCCCAAGTGTGCAGTACGACATGCACACATGTCAAAGGAGTTAAGGGCATGCCTGGCACACATTGCACCGTCACACATAACATCTGTACACATCTCATCATACATCTGTTGCCTTCTCGACTCAGGAGTAATGTGCCACATCACAGCCTTTCACACCTGTGCCCCACACATGTAGTACTGCCCAGACAATGCCTTGATGTCCATCCATGGACAAGTATGTCAGCTCTATTCCTTCCTGTGTGCTGCCTGTCACCACTGTGATGTGTGAAAGGCACCGTACATTCGCTCAGAGGGCCTGTGTACGTTCCCTATCACTATGGGAGTGCTGCCGTATGCGTACCCATAGTGATAGTGAGCGTACAGGCGTGTGTACGGTCCGTATCACTATGGGTACGCATACGCGAGCATACCCATAGTGATAGTGAGCGTACAGGCGTGTGTACGGTCCGTATCACTATGGGTGTGCTCGCGTATGCGTACTCATAGTGATAGTGAGCGTACAGGCGTGTGTACGGTCCGTATCACTATGGGTACGCATACGCGAGCACACCCATAGTGATACGGACCGTACACACGCCTGTACGCTCACTATCACTATGGGTACGCATACGCGAGCACACCCATAGTGATACGGACCGTACACACGCCTGTACGCTCACTATCACTATGGGTACGCATACGCGAGCACACCCATAGTGATACAGACCGTACACACGCCTGTACGCTCACTATCACTATGTGTATGCATACGCGAGCACACCCATAGTGATACGGACCGTACACATGCCTGTACGCTCACTATCACTATGGGTACGCATACGCGAGCACACCCATAGTGATACGGACCGTACACACGCCTGTACCCTCACTATCACTATGGGTACGCATACGCGAGCACACCCATAGTGATACGGACCGTACACACGCCTGTACGCTCATTATCACTATGGGTACGCATACGCGAGCACACCCATAGTGATACGGACCGTACACACGCCTGTACGCTCACTATCACTATGGGTTCGCATACACGCCTGTACGGGCCGTTGCTATGAATTTGGGGTGCCCTAGGGCCCCGGTACGCACTGTACCTGTGTGTGAAACTCCAAATTACATAGGGGACACATGAGGGACAAGTATAAAGGCCTACATGCATGCTGGTTGTCATGGAGACCAAGTTTAAAGTTTGAAGGTGTACATGTAATGACTCACCACACATTCATTGAGAGGATGCAGACATGTCCTTGTTACGCTACTCCGTGTCCCATGCATACATACGCACCTCACATCCGATACCACATGTGGCCTGGTGTGCGTAACATTGTGCCATGTCCATCTACACACAGACACATGTTGGTTGCTGCAACAGCTGATGCTTTTGAGGGAGCACCAACATCAAGCTAATGGGAACACCCCACACATACATGACATAGACACATCGTGCACCGTGGGTAGTCACATGTCTGGTGTGGTAACCCCTGTAGCGGGCATCAGGGGACACTTGCGTGTGTTGTTGACTGTGCCATGCCAGTGACGCTCATCCCAAGTGTGCAGTACGACATGCACACATGTCAAAGGAGTTAAGGGCATGCCTGGCACACATTGCACCGTCACACATAACATCTGTACACATCTCATCATACATCTGTTGCCTTCTCGACTCAGGAGTAATGTGCCACATCACAGCCTTTCACACCTGTGCCCCACACATGTAGTACTGCCCAGACAATGCCTTGATGTCCATCCATGGACAAGTATGTCAGCTCTATTTCTTCCTGTGTGCTGCCTGTCACCACTGTGATGTGTGAAAGGCAGCGTACATTCGCTCAGAGGGCCTGTGTACGTTCCCTATCACTATGAGAGTGCTGCCGTATGCGTACCCATAGTGATAGTGAGCGTACAGGCGTGTGTACGGTCCGTATCACTATGGGTACGCATACGCGAGCACACCCATAGTGATAGTGAGCGTACAGGCGTGTGTACGGTCCGTATCACTATGGGTGTGCTCGCGTATGCGTACCCATAGTGATAGTGAGTGTACAGGCGTGTGTAGGGTCCGTATCACTATGGGTACGCATACTTGAGCACACCCATAGTGATACGGACCGTAAACACGCCTCTACGCTCACTATCACTATGGGTACGCATACGCGAGCACACCCATAGTGATACGGACCGTACACACGCCTGTACGCTCACTATCACTATGGGTACGCATACGCGAGCACACGCATAGTGATACGGACCGTACACACGCCTGTACGCTCACTATCACTATGGGTATGCATATGCGAGCACACCCATAGTGATACGGACCGTACACACGCCTGTACCCTCACTATCACTATGGGTACGCATACGCGAGCACACCCATAGTGATACGGACCATACACACGCCTGTACGCTCATTATCACTATGGGTACGCATACGCGAGCACACCCATAGTGATACGGACCGTACACACGCCTGTACGCTCACTATCACTATGGGTACGCATACGCGAGCACACCCATAGTGATACGGACCGTACACACGCCTGTACGGGCCGTTGCTATGCATTTGGGGTGCCCTAGGGCCCCGGTACGCACCGTACCTGTGTGTGAAACTCCAAATTACATAGGGGACACATGAGGGACAAGTATAAAGGCCTACATGCATGCTGGTTGTCATGGAGACCAAGTTTAAAGTTTGAATTTTTTCCGGAAGGTGCACAGCAGAAGTCAGTTTGAATGAATCTACTTTGTTGCAATGTGGTTCTGGAGTTGACATCATGCTGAAGAAAAAAAACAATAAAAACCCACTGACTGTGCTAGGTTTGAAGGGATTGGAGGAAACATAGGATGCAAATGTGAGTGACCAATCACTCTGTACTCCTGTGCATGAAACAGGCCAGCAAGGCAGATATTAGGCAGCCAGGTCCCATGAGGGAGCACTTGCCTGCACATCTTTGGATTCTAAGACCCAGCTGCTGCTCCTGATTCCCTGGAACCATGTCAAGGTCTGTGGAGAGGGCACAGCCTTTCACCCTGGAGGAGAACCTGGCATTGCTGGATGTGATCCTCCCACAGTACCCCCTGCTGTATGGGCGACCAGGGTATCAGGTGAGTGCAGAGTCTACTAGCACAGACTGTGTCCCTTTTTTGTGACTGTGACTTCTGGCATTGTGTCCAAGTGTGACACACATGCTATGTACTGTAGGGGGGGTCCCAGGGGGGGGGAATGCCTGATGTCTCCCAGCCAGAGCATGCTGTGGTGCATGTCTGCCATCCTCACTTGCATTGTGTTTACTGTGACAATCACTGCATGGTGCATGCCACATTCAGCCTGTCTTGTCCTCCTGGGAATGTAGCCTCTACAGTCCTCACTTGATTATGTGGTCAGCCCAGTGTGACAGGTTACTGTACCCACAGATGTGTGTTAGTTCTGTGTACCTGTGCTGAGAGTGTCCACATGATGTGTTCGTACCCTGGACATGGGTGTGTGTATAAGTCCCCTGTCATGTGGGTGGGTGCATATGTGGAGTGTAGCACCCGGGCTGCATGAGGGATGGATATACCCTGCCCATCTGATGTGAGCAGGGAGCAGTGCTGTGTGTCTGACGTGCAGAGCCAGCCCCACACCTGTGAGCCCCCCGTCTAGTGGCACATGTGCAAAGTGAGGTTTGTCGCTGCATTTGGCAATGGCAGGTGAATGTCCTGTGCCTGTGTGTGTCTGTGTACTCTGCTGAGGTAGCATCAGTGGCCTGTGGCATGTGACTGCTTAGAGGTGCTGCACATAATCCTGGTGTAGCTTGTGATGCACAGTGTGAGCCTGGATCATTGATTGTGTCGTTGCACTCATTCCACCTGTGTACTTTCAATGGCACGTACTGCTTTTGCCCTTCCCCAGAGGATCATGTCCCTATGACAAAGGTGCAATGCGTTGGATGCATACTATGCCTTGTTGTAAACAGCAAATTTGTTCTAATATGTGTCTCTGTGACATGTGCCAGATGTATTGATGTAGTGTCAGTTGTTCATCCTCACAGGTAGGCGCCTCTGCCAAGAAGCAGATCTGGATGAACGCCGTCAGTGCCGTGAGGAGGACGGAGGGTCGCAAGCGGCACCTGGCCCAGGTGAGAAAACGCTGGCAGGATATCTGGTGCTGGACCAGGAGGATCGCACGGGTCCTGCTGGGGGACTCACCTGAGACCCATAAGAACCGCGGGCGCCGCCGTCTGACCCACATCCACAAGCGTGTGCTGGCGGTGGTCTTTCCAGACTTGGACAGGCGCTTACAGGAGAAGCAGCAGCAGGAAGGGGGTAGGTACATGTGTGTTTGTTGTGTGTCACCAGCATTTGTAAGTGCACAGTTGCATGGATACACTGCCAGGGTTTAAAGGTGCTGTGCAGATCCTGTTACCCACAGTATAGCGGTGCTCTCCTGCCCCCCTTCTCCTCCTTGCAATGTGTTACCTGGTCTGTGTGTAGTCACTCCTTCACAAGGTTATCTAGGCTGGCACTTTATCCACGTGAACAATGCCTGTAGCATCATGTGTGGGGGTGGTGTGTAACAGGTTTTGGGACCTTGCCTGTGCCCTGTCCAGTTCAGTACTTGTGGGTTCCATGTCAGTTGGCACTGATGCTGAGTCCAGACATGGGAGTTAGTCTCTCAAGTGTCATGCCTTACAGCACGCATGTCCTATGTTGTGGCCTGTGACATGATGTGCATGAGTGTGCGATATGCATGGTGCAGGGATAGTGGCGTGTGTTGCAGTCATTCCCATTCAGGACCATGGAGTTGTGTGGCCACTACTGTCCCCTGGGGCATATTTTCATAGGTGTCATGTGTGTCATCACAAAATGTGGACACTCTCAGTGTCTACAGCATAGGTTGTGCTCTGTGCCATTGTCCTCTGGCACCATGTATATTGACGTAAAATGTAGTACAAGTGTCCACTGTACAGCCTGACCTGATTTTCCTTGTTCATACTCACGGTGGCCAGTGCCTGTGTGTCTTGTTACAATCATCTGATGATGACCATTTGTACATGATTATTTGGACAGGCGCACCTTGGGTATTTGGTGTCCAATCTTGCATTTATGCAGCCCATGTGTATTTCACCCAGACTAAGAGATGTAAGTGCTTCCTGTGTCTCAACTAATTGTCTCATGTAGGGGGTGGTTGGTGCGGGCAAAGCCTACATGTCAAAACCTGATATCTCCTTGCTAGGTCTGGCCAGTGTGTGATGTTTGTCTGGACATACACTCAAGGTGCAGTGAGCCAGTCATGGTGGGCATGTTTTCAGTATTACCTATGCAGCATGTGCCTCAAGTTCATGGATATGGCCCCTGCTCATCCCTATTTTCGGCGACGCTGTGTGGTGCAGATGCAGTGCTGGATTGTCCCCAGGGCCTGGCTCCTCTGTCAAAATCCATTTCATGTCATTTGCTATTGTGTCATGCTCTCCATAGTTTTTCAGTGGCATGGTGGGTCAACCAACTGTGTGTTGCATGCCCTACATATGTACCTTGTTTTGTAGATGTTACTCATCTTTCTTTTCAGGCTATGCACTGTAACCTATGTAGATTGGACTCATGTGACATATGTATACAGGTGTATGATTAATTGCTGTCTCTTCACCTTGCCCACAGCATCGTCGGGGGACACGGAGGGAGACATCAGCACAGACGGAGCGGAGGGACCGAGCACCAGTGCAGCGGTGACATCGTGGCTGGCACATCGAGTGGAACTGATGCAGAGGAGAGTGAGGCCGAGGACCTGTCCACTGCCACCACAGAATATGAAGCTGACGGGTCCGAGGATGATCTCTCCGAGTGGCCGAGGCTGCACCAGCAGCTGACAGCGGCACAACATCTCTCCCCACGCACTCCATTGCCATCAGCCGCCTCCCACTTGCTCGTGTCCCTTCCCAGCGAGCCCAGTCACCGCATGTCTCCTTCCTGCCAGGCACCGCACCCCCTGCCCCTGTCTCCACTGCTGCCGCCAATGCCGAGTCTGTGGACATCCAGTGGCAGTTGCAGGTTGGTCAGGCTGCGATGCTTAATGTCCTCCATGGCCACAGCCAAGTGCTGAACAACATGGAGGCATACTTGGAGGGCATTTTCTCATCGCAGGCTGACCAACGCAACTTGCTGTGGTCCATTGACTCGACACTGACTGCAGCAGTGGGTCTCCTGCAGCGCTTCGTCCAACCCCCTACCCCTGACCCATCCACACTTCCCACTCCCATGCCTGTCCCACGTACACCCAGACGTCAGCATGCACCCACCACAACAGACACAGGCACCACACCAGCAGGGAAGGTCAAACGCATACCTCCTGGCACGCACACACAGGGTGAAGTAGGCACAACCACTGGGTCGGGGGGCAAACGTAAGACACGCAGCCAGAGTGGGAGTCCGCATTCCACCAAATCCACTCCCTCCAAATCCCCTCCCCTCAGCTCTCCTGGCCACATATCCGGCAAAGACTCCTTCATGGCTGCTCTATCCCTGAGCCCCACAGTGACACCACCCCGCAAGCTGTCAAGGGAGTCCCCGGTCAGGGTGGTTAAGTCCCCCCCCTGTCCACACCCTCCCCCAGTGGCGCTGCCACCCATCCCTCTGACCCCCCCCCTCCTTGGGGCCGGTGGTTCCTTCGGGTGCAGGGGAGTCGCTGGAGGACCTTGCTAAGGTGTGCAGCGCCATCCTGGCCTCCGCCTTTGGCCCTGCCCCACTCCCTGTGGTGGAGTCCTCCATCCCTGCACCCACGACGCCTACCCTTCGCCCTCATGTCCCTGCGGTGCCTGGTCCTTCCCCCCCACATGATGCCCTCCCCCCTCTGGAAGACGAAGGAGTCTGACTGTGCAGGCAAGCTAGGGAACACGCGTCCCACTGTGTCCCCCACCTGGATTTGAACTTTGGATTGCCCTATGGGCATTGTACATTTTGAACTTTCAAGGGACAAACAGATTTTTGGATGCTGAATAAAGCAATTTATTTTTCCTTAGTACACTACTGTCTGTCTGGTATTGCTGTTGGTGGACCGGCCCCATTATTTTGGGTGTTGATTATGTGTTGGGTGTGTGGGAATTGTAGTCTTGTGCTGGTCATATGGTGGATCCTGGTATCTGTGTGCCATCACAAGCTGTTGGCTACATAACTTTGTTCATGTAAGCAGTTACTGCATGGTGACATCGTCCCAAGATGTGTTCCTTCCTCTGTGTAACCTGACATCTTCCCTGCAGGGTCTTTCCAATATGTGGTGCTGAGCTGTGTCTACATTGGCTGGGTGTGTGACGGACTCGTTATACTTGGGCCATGCATGCTGAGCGATGTCTCCACCTGCATCAATCGTGGCGTCCTTGGTGGTCACTGTACTTGTGTATGTAGACTGTTGTCATGACTTCATGTGGACATGTTTTCTTTTCGGCGCTATGCATGTGTATACTCCCAGCCTCGCACACATGTGGTACATGTACTGCAGGATCTTTGTGCACCTGACTGACATTTGTGGGCATTGGATCTGTGGGTACTCCACCCTTTTCTTTGCAGGGGCACTGCTGTGAGTGTTAGGCACCCACCCCTCCTGTGTCTGGGCACTGCTGGGAGGCCTCTGCACACACCCCTCCTGTGTCTGGGCACTGCTGGGAGGACCCTGCACCCACCCCTCCTGTGTCTGGGCACTGCTTGGAGGACTCTGCACACACCCCTCTTGTGACTGGGCACTGCCGGGAGGCCTCTGCACATACCCCTCCTGTGTCTGGGCACTGCTGGGAGGACTCTGCACACACCCCTCCTGTGTCTGGGCACTGCTGGGAGGCCTCTGTACACACCCCTCCTGTGTCTGGGCACTGCTGTGAGTCTTAGGCACCCACCCCTCCTGTGTCTGGGCACTGCTGTGAGTGTTAGGCACAAACCCCTCTTATGACTGGGCACTGCTGGGAGGACTCTGCACACACCCCTCCTATGACTGGGCACTGCTGGGAGGCCTCTGCACACACCCCTCCTGTGTCTGGGCACTGCTGTGAGTGTTAGGCACCCACCCCTCCTGTGTCTGGGCACTGCTGTGAGTGTTAGGCACCCACCCTCCTGTGTCTGGCCACTGCTGGGAGTGTTAGGCACCCACCCCTCCTGTGTCTGGGCACTGCTGTGAGTGTTAGGCACACACCCCTCTTATCACTGGGCACTGCTGGGAGGCCTCTGCACACACCCCTCCTGTGTCTGGGAACTGCTGGGAGTGTTAGGCACCCACCCCTCCTGTGTCTGGGCACTGCTGTGAGTGTTAGGCACACACCCCTCTTATGACTGGGCACTGCTGGGAGGACTCTGCACACACCCCTCTTATGACTGGGCACTGCTGGGAGGACTCTGCACACACCCCTCCTGTGTCTGGGCACTTCTGTGAGTGTTAGGCACCCACCCCTCCTGTGTCTGGGCACTGCTGGAAGGCCTCTGTACCCACCCCTCCTGTGTCTGAGCACTGCTGGGAGGACTCTGCACACACCCCTCTTATGACTGGGCACTGCTGGGAGGACTCTGCACACAACCCTCTTGTGACTGGGCACTGCTGGGAGGACTCTGCACCCACCCCTCCTGTGTCTGGGCACTGCTGGGAGGACTCTGCACCCACCCCTCCTGTGTCTGGGCACTGCTGGGAGGCCTCTGCACATACCCCTCCTGTGTCTGGGCACTGCTGGGAGTGTTAGGCACCCACCCCTCCTGTGTCTGGGCACTGCTGGGAGGACTCTGCACCCACCCCTCCTGTGTCTGGGCACTGCTGGGAGGCCTCTGCACACACCCCTCCTGTGTCTGGGCACTGCTGGGAGGACTCTGCACCCACCCCTCCTGTGTCTGGGCACTGCTGGGAGGACTCTGCACCCACCCCTCCTGTGTCTGGGCACTGCTGGGAGGCCTCTGCACACACCCCTCCTGTGTCTGGGCACTTCTGGGAGGCCTCTGCACCCACCCCTCCTGTGTCTGGGCACTGCTGGGAGGACTCTGCACACACCCATCTTATGACTGGGCACTGCTGGGAGGACTCTGCACACACCCCTCCTGTGTCTGGGCACTGCTGTGAGTGTTAGGCACCCACCCCTCCTGTGTCTGGGCACTGCTGTGAGTGTTAGGCACCCACCCCTCCTGTGTCTGGGCATTGCTGGGAGTGTTAGGCACCCACCCTCCTGTGTCTGGGCACTGCTGTGAGTGTTAGGCACACACCCCTCTTATGACTGGTGTGAGACCCGGCCCTCGTAACGTAGTCAGACCTGACCCCTGCACCTCACACCAGCCCCGAGCCCACGGCCTAGCCGATCCTTCCCACCAGAACACACACACCCGACCCGGACTTCCCCCATCCGTGGCTGTTAGACGGACCGGGAGGGTCGGCCGAGGACAAGGGGAGAGGTCTCCGGGGAGAGCCGTCTCCAGCGATCGTACAGATGAGTAACTTCCCCCCCACAGATACACACCACACAAGGATAGGATTTAACGTTCTTTATAGGTGATTTCTTGAGGTACGATGAAATGGTACAAGGAGGTCTGGACTCAGGGGTCCCCTCGATTCTAGTCTCTTGGTTTGGGAAAAGGGGGTAGCGGGACAGTCTGGTTACCAATCTGGTAGCTGAGATGGTATGGTGGGTAGCTCACAATCCTCGAGCTCGGTGTTCTAGCTTGGACGGGCCGCGGCAGCGCCAGCAGGTCCCGGTGAAGGTGGTCGTTACACGGTCCGCGGCAGCGCCAGCAGGTCCCGATGAAGGTGGTCATTACACGGTCCGCGGCAGCGCCAGCAGGTCCCGATGAAGGTGGTCGTTACAACGGTCCGCGGCAGCGCCAGCAGGTCCCGACGAGGATGGATGATGCAGAAGGCCGCGGCAGCGCCAGCAGGCAGGACGATAATTCACAAGGCAGGGCTACGGCAGCGCCAGTAGTCCGTCAAGGCTGAGTTCTTCTCGGTGTCTCTCGACTCCAGGATACAACTGCCTTCCTGCTCTGGAGCTGCCCTAGTTATAGGTCTGGCGCCCTTTGATGTCCGGACCCTCGCACTTGGAGGTCGGGGGGTCCGGGATGAGGGAGTCCAGACACCCAGCAGGGGGTGGAGCCAGCGCCCGGGGGAGCTGGAGGGCGATCGGCACCTGGCGGGGGAGAGCCATCGACACTTCTTTCTCCCATTGACCTGCCAAGTGGTCCGTTCACCTCCTGGGTGGATGGTGGTGCCGGGCTGTCGGGGCCGGGCCAGGCCCAGGGTTAGGGTCGAGCTGAGGCCACGCGGCCTCGTGGCGCAGTGTCCAAGATGGCGGCTGATCCGGCCGGGGGAGCCGGTAGGGGTTCGGCCCCATGATACATGGATGTCCGGGGGCAGGAGTTCCGTCGGGAGACGGGGTGCGGGTTGCTCTTGTGGGTAACACCTAGGAGTCCGGGGCTTGGGCCGTGTCATGCGGGGAGGGAGTGAGCCCTTCATGTGGCCTGTCCAACATGCGTCCCCCCCAGCTGAAGGCGGGGAGAGTCACCCATCCTCTTGGGGACTCTCCTCGTCGAGGCGGAAAAAGCGTGACAGGCTATCTGCGTTGGCGTGGTCTTGGCCCGGTCGATGTTCCACAGTGAAGTCCATCCCCTGCAGGGAGATGGACCAGCGCAATAGTTGTGGGTTTTCCCCCCGCATCTGCATTAGCCACTGCAGGGGTCGATGATCGGTTTGCACCCGGAAGTGGGTACCAAAGAGATAGGGCCGGAGCTTTTTGAGGGCCCACACCACTGCAAAGGCCTCCCTCTCGATTGTGCTCCAGCGCTGTTCTCGGGCCAGGAGGCGTCTGCTGATGAAGGCCACCGGCTGGTCAAGACCCTCGGGGTTCAGCTGGGAGAGAACCGCCCCGATGCCGTGGTCGGAGGCGTCCGTTTGCACAATGAACTCCCGACTGTAATCGGGGGCCTGGAGCACAGGGGCGGTGCACAGGGCGGCTTTCAGCTTCTCGAAGGCCGCTTGACAGTCGGGGGTCCAGTTAATCTTCTTCGGTTGGTTTTTGGACGTGAGACCCGTGAGGGGCCCCACAATGCTGCCATAGTCCCTCACGAACCGCCGGTAGTAGCCGGTGAGTCCCAAGAAGGCTCGGACCTCGGTCTGCGTGACTGGGGGTTGCCAGGACTGGATGGCAGCGATTTTGAGTTGCAGAGGGGCCACCAGACCGCTTCCCACCTGGTGTCCGAGGTAGGTCACGGACCTCTGACCGATTTGGCACTTGCCGGCCTTGATTGTGAGGCCGGCCCGCTGGAGGGCTTGCAGGACCTCTCGGAGGTGGTGGAGGTGGTCGGACCAGTGGTGGCTGTACACAGCGATATCGTCCAGGTAGGCGGCGCTGAACTCTTCGAGCCCCGCCAAGACCTGGTTCACTAGTCGCTGAAAAGTAGCTGGGGCATTCTTCATGCCGAAGGGCATGACCTTGAAGTGGTAGTGGTCATCGGGGGTAGAAAAGGCGGACCGTTCTTGGGCTCGGGGTGTGAGACCGATCTGCCAGTAGCCCGCTGTCAGGTCGAAGATGCTGAGGTAGCGGGCAGCCCCCATGCGGTCGATCAATTCATCCGCTCGGGGGATGGGATGAGCATCGGTCCTGGTGACAGCATTCAAGCCCCGATAGTCGACGCAGAATCGGAGTTCAGGAGTGGTGCCGGGGGCAGCGGCTTTGGGGACCAGCACGACCGGGCTGGCCCAGGGACTGTCCGAGGGCTCGATGACCCCGAGCGTGAGCATCTTGAACACTTCCTCTTGGATGCAGGCCCGCACCCGATCTGGTACGCGGTATGCCCGGTGTCTGATAGGGGGACTGTCCCCCGTGTCCACGTCGTGCAAGCACCAGGGGGTGACCCCTGGGGTGAGGGAAAACAGAGTAGCAAACTGCAGCAGGAGGTCCCGGCAGCCTTGGCGTTGCTCTGGGGTGAGGGCATCGGAGAGCCGGACCCCGTCCACGGAATCGTCTTTCTCCTGAGTCTTCAGGAGATCAGGGAGAGGCTCGGAGTCTTCTTCCGCCCCACTGTCTGTAGCCATCAGGAGGCTGAGTTCCGAGCGCACAAAGTGGGGTTTGAGTCTGTTGGTGTGGAGGACCCGGAGGGGGTTCCGGGGAGACTCCATATCGATGAGATAGGTGACGGGGCTCTTGCGTTCGACCACTTTGAAGGGCCCCGTCCACTTGTCCTGCAAGGCACATGGTTCGGTGGGGGACATCCCCCACACTTGTTGACCAGGTTCGAATTCGACGGAGGAGGCATTTTGATCGTACCATTTCTTCATGTCCTCCTGACTGGCCTCAAGATTCGCTTTTGCCATTTCCCTGAATCGCCGGGTCTGATTGCGTAGTGCCAGGAGGTACTTGAAGACGTCTGGAGGGGTCTTTAGGGGGGCCATCTCCCAACCTTCTTTGACTAGGCTGAGGGGCCCTCGCACAGGGTGCCCGTACAACAGTTCGAAGGGGCTAAAACCGAGGGACTTCTGGGGAACTTCTCGATAGGCGAAGAGGAGGCACGGAAGTAGTACATCCCACTGGCGACGGAGGGGCTCTTCCAATCCCCCAATCATTCCCTTGAGCGTGCGGTTGAATCGCTCAACTAGTCCGTTTCCTTGAGGATGATAGGGGGTCGTGAATCGGTAGGTGACCCCGCACTGTTGCCAGAGGGACTTCATATATTTTGAGATAAAGTTTGTGCCTCGGTCGCTGACGACTTCTCGGGGGAAGCCCACCCGGGAGAAGATCCCCATTAAGGCCCGGCCGACCACCGGAGCTGTTACAGTTCGCAGGGGCACAGCCTCGGGGTAGCGGGTGGCGTGGTCCACCAGTACCAGGATGAACCGATGTCCTTGTGCTGTGCGGGGGTCCAGGGGCCCCACAATGTCTATTCCCACCCTCTCGAACGGGGTGGTGACAACTGGGAAGGGTTGCAGAGGTGCTTTGAGCTTGCGGCCGCTCTTCCCGCTGGCCTGGCACGTGGGGCAGGACCGGCAGTGGTTGAGGACGTCGTTTCGCATCCTCGGCCAGAAAAAGTGGGTCACCAGGCGACTGTAGGTTTTGTCCTGGCCCAGGTGTCCCGCCAGAGGGACATCGTGGGCCAAATTTAGCAGGAAGTCTCTGAAACGGAGGGGCACCACCAGCACTCGACTGGCCCCTAACTCCGCGATTCTCTGTTCACTGTATAACAGGTCGTTATCCCAATAGACCCAATGGGCTCCGGTGGAGTCCCCTGCGCTCTGGGCGATGGCTTGCGGGCGGAGTCCCTCGAGGGAGGGACAGGTCTTCTGCTCCTGGCGGAACTGTTCCTGGGTGGGCCCCCCTTCTTGACGCCACTGAGCCAGGCCGGGAAGGTCCTGGGGCTGGGCGACCCCTTCGGGGGTTGGCTCTGGGGGGTCGGTATAGTCGGTGTCCTCTACTGGAGCGATCGGGGGAGGAGGTGCAGGCCATTCTGGTTCTTCTGGTCGGGGGATGGCACGGGCGGCCATGGACCGGGTGGTTACGCACGCCCAGTCCGGGAGGCCCAGCATCCCCAGGTGCTCTCTTCTTTCGACGGCGGCCCACGGGGAACTCTCAAGATCATTCCCCAGGAGACAGTCCACGGGGGCATCATCCCGGACCGTCACCTTCAACATGCCGGAGACCCCTCCCCATTCGAAGGGGACGCAGGCCATCCGACATAGACTCTCGGAATTGTCGGCTGAGCGGACGGGGCAGAGAATGTTCGGCAGGATCTGCTCTGGTTTTACCAGGTGACAGCGGACGGCCGTCACACTGGCCCCTGTGTCACGTAGGGCTTCGGCCCGGCGCCCATTAATGTTCACCCACTGGCTATATTTTCTGGTGTTGGCGGGTAGGGGAGCCCGCGGGACCATGTCTTTTCCCCCTAGGCACGCTAGAACCATGGCGGCCGGTTCCCACTCTTGTTGTGCCTGCTCATATTCTTCTTGTTCCTCGGAGATTTGTTCTACCCCCAGGGCGGCGGCAGCTACCTGGCAGGGTTTTGGCGTTTGGTTCTGCGGGCAGTTCGGGTCATTGGCGTAGTGGCCGACTCGCTGGCATCGGTGACACGTGACATTGGCTCGGAACCCCGGGCGCATCGGGGGGTTGCCCCGGCCGGCCGGGGGCGGGGTGCTGGCAGCGGGAGTGGCCGGGACGGTGTCTCTCCCTCGCCCCTGGCCTCCTCCTCCTCCTCGGGGACGGTGCTGACCTTGGTTGTTCCGGTTTTGCTCGTGTGGCCTTTTCTCCGGCCCACTCGGGTGCTTTCCCACCGGTCAGCTTCGGCGGCGAGTTGCCGTGGGTCAGTCAATTTACTGTCGAGGAGGTGCTGCCTGAGCTCGACGAAGCAGTTGTTAGACAGGTGCTCCCACACCATGAGGTTAAAAAGTTGCTCGTAGGTCGTTACGTGGCTTCCCTTGATCCAACCCTCGAAGGCTCGGCTGAAATAGTTGACATATTCCACCCACGTTGTACCCGGGATCCGGGTGCAGTCCCGAAACCTCTGGCGGTACATTTCGGGTGTGAGCCCATATCGGGTGAGGAGGGCAGCCTTCATGTGGTCATAGGATGACATCTGATGGTCTGGGAGCTGCAGTAGGGCATCGCGGCCTTCGTTGACGAACCTCCCCCATAGGCCGGCTCCCCAGTCACTCCGATCGATCCGGTGGGAGGTCATGGCGATCTCGTAGGCCTTGAACCACTGTTGTATGTCGTCCTCTCGGACATACTCTCGGACAACATCCTTGGGGATGTGGACTTTCTTTTCTGTCGCTCCCGGGGTGCGCGGTCGCTCGGGCACCTCCGGTTCTTTGTTCTGCTTCCGTAGTTCTATTTCTGCCAGTTTGCGCTCGTGTTCGAATGTTAGTCTTTTTTCTTCGAGCTCTCTCTGCCTCTGTTTTTCTTCCCATTCTTCTCGGAGCCGCAGATGTTCTAGGTTCAGTTTTTGCTCGGCTAATTTTAGTTCACCGTCCATTTTGAGTCGTGCCATTTCCAACTCATGTAATCTGTTTTTTTCTCTTTCTTGGATCTCTTCCTGCGAGAGGCCCGTTCCTCCCTCCTCGGGAGCCGTGGCGTTCCTCTCCGATGCTGCACCGTTTTGGTCTGGGGATCCGGCGACCCCGGTTTCTGCCCACGACTCAATGGCGTGCTTAAAATCGTCTTTGGTACTCAGGCCGGTGGTAGCAATGCCTAGTTCCATGCAGAATTGTTTCAGTTCACGATGGCTATACTCTTCCAAATTATCCATCTGGAATTTCTCGGTGGATCCGCTCTCTTTGGTTGACATCGTGGTTTTGTCGTGGGGTGAGCTACTCTCTGTACGATTACGCGTTGATTCGGATCGCGCCGCTGGCCACCAATGTTAGACGGACCGGGAGGGTCGGCCGAGGACAAGGGGAGAGGTCTCCGGGGAGAGCCGTCTCCAGCGATCGTACAGATGAGTAACTTCCCCCCCACAGATACACACCACACAAGGATAGGATTTAACGTTCTTTATAGGTGATTTCTTGAGGTACGATGAAATGGTACAAGGAAGTCTGGACTCAGGGGTCCCCTCGATTCTAGTCTCTTGGTTTGGGAAAAGGGGGTAGCGGGACAGTCTGGTTACCAATCTGGTAGCTGAGATGGTATGGTGGGTAGCTCACAATCCTCGAGCTCGGTGTTCTAGCTTGGACGGGCCGCGGCAGCGCCAGCAGGTCCCGGTGAAGGTGGTCGTTACACGGTCCGCGGCAGCGCCAGCAGGTCCCGATGAAGGTGGTCGTTACACGGTCCGCGGCAGCGCCAGCAGGTCCCGATGAAGGTGGTCGTTACAACGGTCCGCGGCAGCGCCAGCAGGTCCCGACGAGGATGGATGATGCAGAAGGCCGCGGCAGCGCCAGCAGGCAGGACGATAATTCACAAGGCAGGGCTACGGCAGCGCCAGTAGTCCGTCAAGGCTGAGTTCTTCTCGGTGTCTCTCGACTCCAGGATACAACTGCCTTCCTGCTCTGGAGCTGCCCTAGTTATAGGTCTGGCGCCCTTTGATGTCCGGACCCTCGCACTTGGAGGTCGGGGGGTCCGGGATGAGGGAGTCCAGACACCCAGCAGGGGGTGGAGCCACGCCCGGGGGAGCTGGAGGGCGATCGGCACCTGGCGGGGGAGAGCCATCGACACTTCTTTCTCCCATTGACCTGCCAAGTGGTCCGTTCACCTCCTGGGTGGATGGTGGTGCCCGGCTGTCGGGGCCGGGCCAGGCCTAGGGTTAGGGTCGAGCTGAGGCCACGCGGCCTCGTGGCGCAGTGTCCAAGATGGCGGCTGATCCGGCCAGGGGAGCCGGTAGGGGTTCGGCCCCATGATACATGGATGTCCGGGGGCAGGAGTTCCGTCGGGAGACGGGGTGCGGGTTGCTCTTGTGGGTAACACCTAGGAGTCCGGGGCTTGGGCCGTGTCATGCGGGGAGGGAGCGAGCCCTTCATGTGGCCTGTCCAACAGTGGCCTTCCTCCTTCGGCCATCCCGGGCCCGCGTGCCCACTTCATGCACCAAGATGGCCGCCCGGCCCCAGCGCGACCCTAGCCTATAGGCGCCACTCCGGCTGGAGGACATCGCGCTCCCCTTGGGATGAGAAAGGGAGGAGCAGTTTCCATCACACCTCTGCGCTTCCCTGGGAAGGTGGGTTTCGATCGACCCGCCGGCCTCCCTGAGGGCTGGCTCCACGCCTGCTGGGTGTCTGGGACTCCTCCCGACCCGGCCCTGAAAGGATCAAAGGACAATGGCAGGAAACCCCCAACAAGTGACCCCCAGGCGACAAGACCCCTGCCTGCACAAGACTCCGGACATCAAAGAGGAGTCGCCCTATAACAAGGGGTGCTCTGGGACTGTCCGGCAGATTCGCCTTGGAAACACCTGAGCCCTGCTGAGTGACTCGCGGCTCCCTGAAGATCGTAAGACCTCCGAACTTGTACTCGAGCCTGCTGAGTGACTCGCGGCTCCCACAGACTCTCTTGGTCCCGCCGGACCCCACGACGACAAGCGTATCCCCCAGCTCGAGGATTGTGAGCTGTGCGCCGGGTACGCTCCTGCATTTGATCCCTATCCCCAAAGACTGTCCCGCTACCTCCTAACCCCTCTCCAAGACTTTGCGAGCCCGCGCTCTACTTGTATATATTTTGCCTTGCTGATCATAAAGATCCTACCACTCCGATCTGATAAAGATTTGCTCTTAAGAACTCCTCGTGTGGTGTCTCTCTGTCGTGTGGTGCAGAGTGTGGGATCCTAGATACGAGGTTCCTCCCCTGAGGAATCTCCCGCCAGTGCCCGGCTACGATACCTCGAGGGTGGGTCTCAGGGCAGTCAGGGCCCCCTCCGGGCCCCTCTGAGGTCGCCTTCTAACATTGGTGGCAAGCGACGGGATTCGGGCCCATAATCTAGAGATCGTACCGTGAACGGCTGACGCACTACCGACAAAGATGGCAGAAGGAAACACCGTGGTTCTCGTAGAAGACGACGCCAGTACCGTGTTCCAGGTGGAACAACTGGAAGAGTACACTCACAAAGAACTAAAGCAATTTTGTAAGGAACTCAGAATCGCTACCACTGGTCTCAACACCAAAGAAGATATGCAAAAGGCACTGAAAGCTTGGGTGGATTCTGGAGCCTCCCGCCCAGAAGGAGAGGGGGAGCCCCACAACGAAGCTGGACCCTCTCAAGGAGAACGCAGCAGCAACCAGGTGCGAGGCTTCATACCAGACGGGGGCCTATCCCCGGAGGAACTCGCAGACAGAGAAAAAAGTCGCCATCACGAGCTCGAATTAGCCAAACTCAAAATCGAGGGCGAGTTGAAATTAGCCGAGAAAAAGCTAGCAGTAGAACAGTTGCGAGTACAGGGAGAACTAGAAGAGAAGAAACTCCAATGAGAACACGAGGGAAGGAGACTTCAACTGGAACATGAACGCAGCTTGAAGGAAATAGAACTGAAAGCAAGAAGCGAAGAAGCGCGGCCCCCGGGGAACCGGGAGGCGGCCGCCCCGACGGAGCAGAAGGTCCACATCCCCAAGGATGTGGTCAAAGAATATTACAAAAATGATGACATTCAGCAGTGGTTCCGGGCCTAGGATTGGGGGGCGGGGTTATGGGGACGATTCCTGAGCGAAGGGAGAGACACCCTGCTCGACCTACCCACCTCCATGCAGACCTCCTATGAACACATGAAAACGGCCCTCCTCACAAGGTACGGCCTCACCCCTGAGATGTACCGCCAGCGGTTCCGGGACTGCAGGAAGATCCCGGGTACCACCTGGGTGGAATATGTGAATTTCTTCAGCCGCGCCTTCGATGGGTGGATCAAGGGCAGCAAGGTAACCACCCTGGAAGAACTAACCGACCTTATGTTGTGGGAACACCTGGCTGCCAACTGCTTTGTGGAACTACGCCAGCATCTGCTCGACAGCAAGCTCACGGACCCGAGAAAGCTGGCTGTCGAGGCGGATCGCTGGACCAACACCCGGGTCTCCCGGGGCCCTGTAGGAGAGTACCCCCGAGCCAGTCAGGGACCACCCCGCCAGAGAGGGGGGGGAAACCAGGGAGGGCAGAGAGAGTCCCAGGCTAGTCCCCCAAAGTCCCAACCTCCACCTTTCCCGGCACCCCCACCAGCTGTATCCGGCCCCCCCCCTGAGACGGAGGCACCGGGTAACCATCACTTGTTTCCGTTGCCAGAAGCCCGGGCATTACGCCAACGACCCTGAATGCCCCATGGCCCCACGCACCACCCAGGCAGCACCCCCCGCTAGACAGATAGCCAATGTAGCCCTGGGGGAGGAGGTTGAGGAGGCCGAGGAGTGGGAACCCGCCACTATGGCCCTAGTGTCCTTAGGGGATAGAGGGATGGTCCCTGGGAGCCTCCTGCCCTCTAACACAAAGAAATATGGGCAACTCGTAACGATCAATGGCCACCAAGTAGAAGCCCTCCGTGACACCGGGGCCAGCATCACCGGTGTCCTCAGCCATTTAGTCCACGAAGACCAGGTCCTCCCCAACGTATTTTGCCCTGTCATTTCAGCCGACAACCCAGAAAGCCTATGTAAGGTAGCCCTGGTGCCCTTCGAGTGGGGAGGGGTGGTCGGTAAACTGAAGGTCGCAGTGAGAACCTCCCAGCCCGTCGACTGTCTCCTGGGGAACGACCTGGAAAGTTCCCCCTGGGGACAAGTTGAGCGCAAGACCCACCTAGGGATGCTGGGCCTCCCTGAGTGGGTGTGCGCCACCACTCGATCCATGGCGGCTCGACTGACCCCCCTGAGGGACGTTGACGACGCCCCGACCCCTGAAGATGGGATAGCCCCGGCCGAGGGCCCCCACATTCCCCCACCAGAAGAGTCGATCGCCAGTTACGAACCCCCGCCTTCCGACTCCACCCCAGATGCCGAGTTAGGCGATCTGCCCGAATTAGCCCAGTGGCGCCACGAGGGGGGCCCCTCCCGAGAGGAGTTCTGCCGAGGGCAGGCTACCTGTCCCTCCCTGGTCGGGCCCCGGCAACAGGCAGAGGCCCAGGCCGCAGGCGACCAGACGGGGACGCACCGGGTGTATTGGGAGAATGACCTTTTGTACAGCGAACAGAAGTCGGTGGAGCTATGGTCCGGCCGGGTGCTGGTGGTACCCCTACGCTTCCGAAACCTCCTCCTGGGCTTGGCCCACGACGTTCCCCTCGCAGGTCACTTGGGTCAGGACAAAACATACAGTCGCCTCGTGACTCACTTCTACTGGCCCAGAATGAAAGCGGATGTGGAAGCCCACTGCAAGTCCTGTCCCACGTGCCAGGCCAGTGGGAAGAGTGGAGGGAAGCGCAAGGCTCCCCTCCAACCCTTCCCTGTCGTCAGTACCCCTTTTGAGCGGGTCGGAATCGACATTGTAGGACCTCTGGACCCCCCAACTTCCCAGGGGCACCGGTTCATCCACGTCCTGGTGGACCATGCCACCCGTTACCCTGAGGCCATCCCCCTGCGCACCGTCACGGCCCCCGTGGTGGGCCGGGCGCTGATGGGGATCTTCTCCCGCATGGGTTTTCCCCGTGAGGTCGTGAGCGATCGCGGTACCAACTTTATCTCCCGATACATGAAGTCCTTATGGCAACAGTGCGGGGTGTCCTACAAGTTCACCACCCCGTACCACCCCGAAGGAAACGGCCTGGTAGAGCGGTTTAACCGGACTCTGAAGGGGATGATCGCGGGCCTGGAAGAGCCCCTCCGGCATAAGTGGGACCTCCTGCTCCCCTGCCTCCTATTCGCATACCGAGAAGTTCCCCAGAAATCCTTGGGTTTCAGCCCCTTTGAGTTACTCTACGGGCACCCCGTCAGGGGGCCCCTCAGCCTGGTCAAGGAAGAGTGGGAGGTGGCGCCCCGAGGCCCCCCCCGAGACGTGTTCCGTTACGTCCTGACCCTCCGAAACCAGACTAGGAGGTTCCGGGAGATGGCAGAGGCCAACCTGAAGGCGAGTCAGGAGGAGATGAAGCGCTGGTATGACCAGAACGCCGCGCTAGTCGAGTTTCAGCCGGGCCAGCTGGTGTGGGTCATGGCCCCTGTGAAACCCTGCGCTCTCCAGGATAAATGGACCGGGCCCTTCAAAGTAGTTGAGCGAAGAGCCCGGTCACATACTTGGTAGACATCCAGTCACCCCGGGACCCCTTCCGGGTCCTCCACGTGAACCGCCGCAAGCCCCACTTTGTGCGGACGGAGCTGAGCCTCCTACTGGCCACTGACGACGGGTCCGAAGAAGAGTCAGATCCGCTCCCTGATCTTCTGTGCACCAAGGAGAAGGACGGCTCCGTAGAGGGAGTGAACCTCTCCCCGTCTCTCACTCCCCAGCAACGTGAGGATTGCCGCCAGCTCCTCGGGCAGTTTCCGGACCTTTTCTCCCTGGTCCCCAAGGTCACCGACTGGTGTGTCCATGATGTGGATACCGGGGACAGCCCGCCAGTGAGACACCGAGCCTACCGAGTCCCTGATCGGGTCCGGTCCTGTATCCAAGCCGAAGTCTCGAAAATGTTGACCCTAGGCGTGATAGAACCCTCAGACAGCCCCTGGGCCAGCCGCGTAGTCCTGGTCCCAAAAGCAGCTGCCCCCGGGGTCGCCCCGGAACTCCGCTTCTGCGTGGACTACCGGGGACTCAATGAAGTCACCCGAGCCGATGCCCACCCCATTCCCCGAGCCGACGAGCTCATTGACCGGCTCGGGGCTGCTCGGTTCCTTAGCACCTTCGATCTCACCTGCGGCTACTGGCAAATTGCGCTCACAGAGGGAGCCAAGGAGCGGTCCGCCTTCTCCACCTCGGATGGGCACTATCGCTTTCGCGTGATGCCCTTCGGGATGAAAAATGCCCCGGCCACCTTCCAGCGACTGGTAAATAAAGTCCTGGCCGGGCTGGAAAAATTCAGCGCTGCATATCTCGACGATATCGCAGTTTTTAGTTCCGAATGGAGTGAGTACCTCCAGCACCTCCGGAGGGTGCTAACCGCCCTACGCCAGGCGGGCCTCACCGTGAAAGCCAGCAAATGCCAGATTGGGCAAGGTTCGGTAACCTACCTGGGGCACCAGGTCGGAAGCGGGCAGGTCGCCCCTCTGCAGCCCAAAATCGACGCCATCCTAGCCTGGGAACCCCCCACTACCCAAACAGAGGTCCGAGCCTTTCTGGGCCTCACGGGCTACTACCGGAGATTCATCCGGAATTACGGCAGCCTGGTCGGTCCCCTCACGGGACTCACGTCCAAGAAGCAGCCCAAGAAGGTACAGTGGTCCCCTGCCTGCCAAGAGGCGTTCAATGCCCTGAAAACGGCCATGTGTACGGCCACCGTCCTCCAGGCCCCCGACTACTCCAAAGAGTTTGTGGTACAAACTGATGCCTCCGAGCATGGCATCGGGGCAGTCCTCTCCCAGGTAATTGACCAGGGTCTAGACCAGCCCGTGGCCTTCCTCAGCCGAAGGCTGTTGCCCCGGGAACAGAGATGGAGTACCATCGAGCGCGAGGCGTTCGCCGTAGTCTGGGCCCTCAAGAAACTACGCCCTTACCTGTTCGGCACCCATTTCAGGGTCCAAACCGACCATCGCCCCTTGCGATGGCTCATGCAGATGCGAGGAGAAAACCCCAAGCTTCTGCGGTGGTCAATCTCCCTCCAGGGGATGGATTTCACTGTGGAACATCGCCCTGGGACGGACCACGCCAACGCCGATGGCCTCTCCCGATTCTTCCGCCTCAGCAAAGAGAACCCCCAAGAAGATGGGTAGTTCTCTCCGGCTTTCAGCTGGGGGGGACGCGTGTTAGACCCTGCCCTCGTAACGTAGTCAGACCTGACCCCTGCACCTCACACCAGCCCCGAGCCCACGGCCTAGCCGATCCTTCCCACCAGAACACACACACCCGACCCGGACTTCCCCCGTCCGTGGCCTTCCTCCTTCGGCCATCCCGGGCCCGCGTGCCCACTTCATGCACCAAGAAGGCCGCCCGGCCCCAGCGCGACCCTAGCCTATAGGCGCCACTCCGGCTGGAGGACATCGCGCTCCCCTTGGGATGAGAAAGGGAGGAGCAGTTTCCATCACAACTCTGCGCTTCCCTGGGAAGGTGGGTTTCGATCGACCCGCCGGCCTCCCCGAGGGCTGGCTCCACGCCTGCTGGGTGTCTGAGACTCCTCCCGACCCGGCCCTGAAAGGATCAAAGGACAATGGCAGGAAACCCCCAACAAGCGACCCCCAGGCGACAAGACCCCTGCCTGCACAAGACTCCGGACATCAAAGAGGAGTCTCCCTATAACAAGGGGTGCTCTGGGACTGTCCGGCAGATTCGCCTTGGAAACACCTGAGCCCTGCTGAGTGACTCGCGGCTCCCTGAAGATCGTAAGACCTCCGACTTTGTGCTTGAGCCCTGCTGAGTGACCCGCGGCTCCCTGAAGATCGTAAGACCTCCGGACTTTGTGCTTGAGCCCTGCTGAGTGACTCGCGGCTCCCTGAAGATCGTAAGACCTCCGAACTTGTGCTTGAGCCCTGCTGAGTGACTCGCGGCTCCCTGAAGATCGTAAGACCTCCGAACTTGTACTCGAGCCTGCTGAGTGACTCGCGGCTCCCACAGACTCTCTTGGTCCCGCCGGACCCCACGACGACAAGCGTATCCCCCAGCTCGAGGATTGTGAGCTGTGCGCCGGGTACGCTCCTGCATTTGATCCCTATCCCCAAAGACTGTCCCGCTACCTCCTAACCCCTCTCCAAGACTTTGCGAGCCCGCGCTCTACTTGTATATATTTTGCCTTGCTGATCATAAAGATCCTACCACTCCGATCTGATAAAGATTTGCTCTTAAGAACTCCTCGTGTGGTGTCTCTCTGTCGTGTGGTGCAGAGTGTGCGATCCTAGATACGAAGTTCCTCCCCTGAGGAATCTCCTGCCAGTGCCCGGCTACGATACCTCGAGGGTGGGTCTCAGGGCAGTCAGGGCCCCCTCCGGGCCCCTCTGAGGTCGCCTTCTAACAACTGGGCACTGCTGGGAGGACTCTGCACACACACCCCTCTTATGACTGGGCACTGCTGGGAGGACTCTGCACACACCCCTCTTGTGACTGGGCACTGCTGGGAGGACTCTGCAAACACCCCTCCTGTGTCTGGGCACTGCTGGGAGGCCTCTGCACACACCCCTCCTGTGTCTGGGCACTGCTGGGAGGACTCTGCACCCACATCTCCTGTGTCTGGGCACTGCTGGGAGGACTCTGCACCCACCCCTCCTGTGTCTGGGCACTGCTGGGAGGCCTCTGCACACACCCCTCCTGTGTCTGGGCACTGCTGGGAGGCCTCTGCACCCACCCCTCCTGTGTCTGGGCACTGCTGGGAGGACTCTGCACACACCCCTCTTATGACTGGGCACTGCTGGGAGGACTCTGCACCCAACCCTCCTATTTCAGGATATGTACGCTTAGGACATACACGGGTGGGGGTATGCTCCATGCATACGGGGTGGGGGTACGGTCCGTACGTACACTGTTGGCATGGGGGGTACGCTCCATACGTACGCGGGTGAGGGTACGGGTCGTACATACACGGTTGGGGTGGGGGTACGCTCCATACATATGCGGGTGAGGGTACGGGTCGTACATACACTGTTGGGGTGGGGGGTACGCTCCATACGTACGCCGGTGAGGTTACGGGTCGTACATACACGGTTGGGGTGGAGGTACGCTCCATGCATACGCGGGTGAGGGTATGGGTCGTACATACACGGTTGGGGTGGGGGTACGCTCCATACATATGCGGGTGAGGGTACAGGTCGTACTTACACTGTTGGGGTGGGGGTATGCTCCATGCATACGGGGTGGGGGTATGGTCCATACGTACACTGTTGGCATGGGGGTACGCTCCATACGTACGCGGGTGAGGGTACGGGTCGTACATACATGGTTGGGGTGGGGGTACGCTCCAGACATACGCGGGTGAGGGTACGGGTCGTACATACACTGTTGGGGTGGGGGTACGCTCCATATGTACGCGGGTGAGGGTATGGGTCGTACATACACGGTTGGGGTGGAGGTACGCTCCATGCATACGCGGGTGAGGGTGCGGGTCGTACATACACGGTTGGGGTGGGGGTACGCTCCATGCATACGGGGTGGGGGTACAGTCCGTACGTACACTGTTGGCATGGGGGGTATGCTCCATACGTACGCGGGTGAGGGTATGGGTCGTACATACACGGTTGGGGTGGAGGTACGCTCCATACATACGCGGGTGAGGGTACGGGTCGTACATACACGGTTGGGGTGGGGGTACGCTCCATGCATATGGGGTGGGGGTACGGTCCGTACGTACACTGTTGGCATGGGGGGTACGCTCCATAAGTACGCGGGTGAGGGTACGGGTCGTACATACACGGTTGGGGTGGGGGTACGCTCCATACATACGCGGGTGAGGGTACGGGTCGTACTTACACTGTTGGGGTGGGGGTACGCTCCATGCATACGGGGTGGGGGTACGGTCCGTACGTACACTGTTGGCATGGGGGTATGCTCCATACGTACGCGGGTGAGGGTACGGGTCGTACATACACGGTTGGGGTGGAGGTACGCTCCATACATACGCGGGTGAGGGTATGGGTCGTACATACACGGTTGGGGTGGGGGTACGCTCCATGCATATGGGGTGGGGGTACGGTCCGTACGTACACTGTTGGCATGGGGGTACGCTCCATACGTACGCGGGTGAGGGTACGGGTCGTACATACACGGTTGGGGTGGGGGGTACGCTCCATGCATACGGGGGTGGGGGTTCGGTCCGTACATATCCGTACCCACGCTGTGGAATGCTTGTGCGGGCCGTACCCAGGCCTTTGCCACGTGGGTACAGCTGTCCCGCCATTGTTGGGGTGACGTAGGTGTGGGCATGGTACGACTCGTACCCACGCTCTTAAGGCGTGGGTACGGGACGTACCTGTACTGCTGTGTTGCCGGTTCGCATCGTCAACCACTTCCATTGTGGCGGACGCTGGCTTTGCTGGACACGCCCCCACCCCCTCGTAGTGACCAGGGCCTGGGGGTCAGGTATGTCCAGGGCATGTGTGCTGTGTGACTTTGGTGGGGGTTTTGTGGCCTGGCCCTGCTCCTGCCCCCCCTTTCCCCCCTCCCTTTGTTGTTCTGACCTTCTGCGGCGTCTGCGTCGTAACCTGTAGAGGAGGTCGACTGCTATGAGGGCCGGGATGACACGTAGCTTCGGTTCCATGTCTATCCGTCGCGTGCAGGTACTCCTTGTTCGCGTCGTCCTGATTTCCCGGCAGTTTTTGGCTGCCGGAAAATATTCTCCGTGCGGGATGACGTCGGTGCGAATCGTACTTCCTGGTTCGTGAATGGCAGGCTGCGTGCGTCCCGACGTCACGTCGGCGCTTTCCCGGATCACATTTGTATGTTTATTTTCGTCGGTCGGGATTTTGTACGATTCGTACGGAAATAGTATTTCCGTGCGAATCGTACTTCCATGTTTGTACATTGTTACGACCGGGTACGCGTCGGACGGGGAATATGTTCCGTTCGACGGTTCGTACCTGGTTTTTACAGGATCGTAATCGGCACCAAAGCAGTCTGTTGGGCTGGTTTTTTGGAACACTATTAAGAAGTGTTTCTTGTCAATATGACTTGCAACTAGTATTTATAAATGGTTTGGTTTAAGTACAGTCTGTGGGCTGTCCTTTGTTTCTGTCCTAAGTGTTGATCTGTGGGTTAAATGTGTGTTTCTGTGGGTTAAATATATGTGTCCTGAGTGTTTGACCCCTTTCTGTTTATGTCTGAATTGAGCTCAATGTGTGTTTGTGGTTTTTCTTGATGTTTTCAGTCTGTTAAGCAAAATGTCAGTTAATTAATATTAAGTAGAAATTAAATAAAAATCCAGAAATGAACCATGTGATATGCTAAATAGCTATATGTTGCTATATAATTTATAGAGTAAGCAATTATGCACATGTACAAACTGTTAAATGCTTAAAAAAATAAAATTAAAATTTACATTCACTAGGAATACAATGGCCTCAAAAATGAAATTGTGTGTTTTGTAGAAAAATAAACTTATAGTATTTTTTACTTACATACATTGTATTAGATATTAACAGGCAAACACTTCAGCTGAAGTAAATTTTTGCTGAACTCAAACGCAACACGCATTGATATGTCTTAGTTTGAAAAAGACTGCCACCGTGCTCATGTTACAACACTGAGAGACAAGCTTTTATTGTCGCTAAGCAAGCAGCTCTAATAGACAGGAATGTTTACTCAGCCAGGACTTCGCCCTCAGTTGAACACGGGTGAAACTTTGCATTTCAAAATGTTGTTTTAAAAAGGTTCCAAAACTAAGGATCATTATTTTGTATTACAGGAAGGCATTTAAATGATAGGCAAGGGATGCAGCTTGCTTTTATATGTGAAATTATCAAAAATGATTGGGTTTATCAAAAATAATTATTAATTATGAAAAATAATTATTAAAAATAAGTGCTTCTAAATTCATTTTTTTACTATTTATAAAGCTTAATACTCATACTGTGACCTCCTAGCATTATAATTTAATTTAAGTTGTGTTGTACTGCATAATGAGCTGGGGGAGTGGCCTAGTGTGGATGTAACTAGGACTGCAATGTGCACTGCTGTAAAGTTGTTTCAGTCATTTAATTCATTTAACATACAATTCACAATAATCATATACAATTTTTTGATATGCGTTTCTGTGATTACACAATATACATAATCATTCAATATGTGTACACTTGTACATAAATGTTGAACATAAATTGAAAATCAAATAACATTACAAGCACCCAATGCATTTGGTGCTTGTAATGTTATTTGATTTTCAATTTATGTTCAACATTTATGTACAAGTGTACACATATTGAATGATTATGTATATTGTGTAATCACAGAAACGCATATCAAAAAATTGTATATGATTATTGTGCATTGTATGTTAAATGAATTAAATGACTGAAACAACTTTACAGCAGTGCACATTGCAGTCCTAGTTACATCCACACTAGGCCACTCCCCCAGTTCATTCCACGTGCCACGCAAGCATATGGCAATGCTGCACGCATACCGTTAAATTTTTGCTTTACAATTCAAACACGAGTGCGCTCACCACCCATTTCTACGTACTGCATAATGAGGACATTTGTATATGGAATTTCACTTGGTGCAGGCTTAAAACACTCATTTTTCTAAAGGATTTGCAAGAGATATGTCTAATGTCCAATATCTGCAATCTGTAAAGAACATTCTGAGGATGATTAATATGTATCACAATTATAGGATATTTATTTTTAAGTGCCCCAAATATCAAAGTCGAAATTGGGTAAAATAGACTATTTAACAGCATTCTTGCCCTTTACGATAGCTTTAAAGTGCCTTAGGCTTCAGTAAATGCATATATTTAGGTATAATACAATTTGCAGGTTGTTCCCATTTGCGGTTGCTTTTAATGTCTCAGTGAGCCAATGTGCCCAGTGCAGAGGTGTGGGTTTAATATCAAGATTGAAGGTTCTAAATCTAGCTAGACCTACTGAGACGTTCATCCTTTGTAGGTTGATGAACTAAGTACCGTTGCATAGGGTAGTAACAAACATTTGTTCTAAAGCTAGTATGTTATGTTATTATGTTCTGTGAGTTATTCACAGTAAATGTTTTAATAATTTAAGAATAGAAATAAACTGTAGCCCCTAAAAGAAGTAATATATATAACATGTGTTTTTAAAAAGGGTTAATTATTGCAGGTTAGGAAGAGTTAGGAAGTTTTTTTTGTCTGTGACAAGCTTCAGGGTGAGGAGAGAGACAGGGCTGAGGAGCGCAGAACGCGAGGCAGATTTTGACCTTGAGGTCAGTAAGGTGGGAGTTAGGAGTGAGTGTAAACAGATGGAGAAACCATTGCTTGGAAAAGCTTCTCTGACAAGAAGACATTAATGCTTGCACACTATAGGAACCTTGAAAAGTGGCGGGGACCAGGAATGCTGGCAGAGGCTGGACAGCAGCCCAGAAAGTTCTGCTGAGGTGTTATTCTTAGCTCTTGGAGGACTGTGCAAGGTCGAGAAGTGCATTCCTGCACGGCCTCGCTCAAAGCAGGGCCTCAAAGGGGGTGATACATTCATATTTTTGCTTTTGAAAATACTGTCCATGTAGTTGCCTTAATTTAAGATGGTTGGTTACAATTGATATTTTGTGTGTTATGTGATGTATCAGCAGTAGGTTGAAACAAGATGATTTTTTTTTGTATGACTTCTTTGAAAACAAAGCAAAATGTTTGTGTGTTTACCATGTTTTTGCATTTTGTCCTTCTATGAATTGTTCCTGCTGGTCCTGTGTGTCAGAAGCGACACAGTAAGTTATATTTGACAGCCGGGCACCACTAACTGGTGACCAGCTGTCAAACGGAGGGTTAGGAAAGTAAAAGAGTGTAATTTTCATTTTAAGCCTGACAAATTAAGCAGGCCCGAATATTGGGTTTTGGGCTGCAGGTTCATAGTGCATAAAGTACATGACATGGTGTTGTGAGGAACTGGAACATTAGCTGAGATTACCGTATGTGGTGTAGGGGCCAGCGGTAGAGTGAAAATTTGTGTACTATTTTGACTTTTGTGTATCACCCATACTCTTGGTATTGTGTCACAAACTTGACTATCACCCGAGTAATTTTTGCTCTTCCTATAGATTTTTCTTTTGCCGCTTCTCCCCTGATTGATGTTGCATTGTGCCTAGTTATTGGGGATTTTAGCTATGTCCTAGTCCCATATCTCTTTTTCGAGTTCCTTTCACCAGTCAGCCCTTTTATTATTATTGGTGTATTGTTCAGGTTCACATTTCCAGACTGTAGTAATGTACCAGGGACCCCCATATTATGTATAATTACCTTTTTGTATGACCAGACTGGTTTTTAAGAATTTTCTTTAGGCCTACTTCAATGTTTTCCAGTCTGACTGTCAGGGTAGTGATGGACTGGTTAACTGACTCAATACTATAGTAAGACAAGTTTTCCACCTCAATAGGAGATACTTTAAATTTTTATTTTTTTGAACATGACAAATTTTCAATGACTATTTTAATTTGGTTTTTTACCCTTTTGTTCCTGCTTCTTTAATTTTCGGTGGGATCAGATGTGTTCTAAATAATGGAAATACCAGGACTCTCTAGTTCTTGTCTTTTGTTTCCACATTTGATTATTAGCCTGTGTATTGCATAGTGCACCTGATGCACAGTTATTAAAGGGAGGTATCTACATGTCCCTGATAATCTGTATCATGTGATTTCTCTTTTGAGGTGTTCTAGATAAGGAATTTAGGAACACCTAGACGTAATCATTGATAAAAAAAAGAATAAAAAAAAAGGTTTACCCCATTAGGCAATGCCACCATGTGATAGAATTCCCATGCAATTATCTACCCTCAGATGGCAGAGGATAATGAAGGGTACCCAAATTGAAGAGACTAGAAGTACTGCCTTTTAGAATGACAGTGTATTCTAGACCAGAGTTGTCCTATGGCTTATGGTCACTCCCTTGCAGATTCTAGGCCACCTGCTTGCAGTCCCATTGTTAAATACAATGAACTGTTTTTATACTAAACTGAGGGAAACTAACAACTGTGTCACATTTCCTACGTCACTAGATTCTGCGGGAATTAAGTCATAATAACCTGCAGAACACTGATTTAAACCTAATTCCCATCAGTGACAGCTACGGATGAAAGACGGATGTCTTGGCCCTACAGTCCCAGCACCCAGAAAGTAGCAAGGCTGGACAGCGATCGCAAGCGCGCCATCAATGGTATCTCCAAAGCATCGTACTTGCTCCATCAGACGGCGTTGGACATCACAAAACCAGAGTTTCAGTGTAAAAGAGCGAAAGAGAAGGATCCCTGTTGTTGATGGCAGAGCTGGTTTGAGGCTTCATTTTTCTACCTGTCATGTGCTGGTAACCTCTGACAGTGTGCAGTTCCTTGAGCCCCTTGGCTGGAGTTTGGCCACCCCCCCTCTCTTTTCTTTGCTCCAACGGAAGGGCAGTGCACCGGAGGATCTAAGGCACTACATGATGAAAGGAAAATTAAATGAAAGAGCAGCCCAAACATCCTCTGACACTGAATAGCGAGTGTTGGTGCCTGAAAGTGTTGCTGAGCGTGAAAGTCTGTTGCCTCTTTCCGATTAATAGTACTTGGGTCTGCACGGGATGATCTTTGCCCATGACCAACGAAGAGCCCAATATCTGTAGTGCCTGCCGCAGAGGAAATATATTGGTGCACTGCCTTGAGACATTGAGACTTTCGAGTAAGCTGTGAGTGTTTGCCAGGAGGGCACTCCAACGGATACTGAGAAGCACTATTTTCATGGAAGGCCTGAATGAAGAGGCCCAATGCAGAAGAAAACAACAGAAGCAGATTTGATGGACGATAGAAGCCTACCAGAGAGGCTTAGAACGGACTTTGGCATAGTTATGCTTGCACAAGCGGTTCCCGTGCAATTGCAGAGAATGGGTGTTAGGAGACTGATTCTTATTGTTTTGCTGGCATTGTTTTAGAGTAGTATTCTGTTTAGTAAAAGCAGAATGAGGTCTATCCTCTGTTGAAGAGTATCCCCATTTCACCTGAGAACATTGATAAGGATCGCCACTGTTTCACCTGAGTATACAATAGTCACTGAAATGCATAGGAGCCCTGAAAAGGTTCACTAAATAATTTTAGGATTTGCTTTTGCCTAGGGTTATGAAAAAATGATAATCCTTTTTGTAATAATGGTCATTACTTTCTTCTGCTATCTGAATGTTAATTATGACTCGATGCTTTGTTCTCTTTGTATCCCTGTTGATAGCTTACATATACCTGCTTAAATGAAATGTGTAGAATGGAAAATGCTCACCTAGCAATGAATTAGGATTTGCCTGAGTAATGGCAAAAGGAGGGTCTGAGGTAATTCAGTTTTAACTCCATTCTGTATTCTGTCGCCATTTTGTTGCCCTCACTCAGGCAGCTTGGTAAACCGAGTATTTTTGCCCTTTGTACTGCCACGTGTCAAATAACCTTCCCTTCCTTGTTGTGAAGCCAATTCCAGGAACTAGCCAGACTCACTAAATCCCTGCCTATCCCAACTATTTGTTGGCCTTCAGTATTCTTTCTCCGCATTATCCTATTTTGCAAGTTGTCCTTTGAAGCACACAAACATGTCCTGCCGTTACTGATTGACCTATAGGTGCTGTCATTGATTGACTTATGGGGTTGGGCAAAAACACGACTCAAGGCAGATCTTGTATGTCCATATTGCCATTTTGCATGCTTGCATGAGCCAGGACTGCCCCTTTCTTTTATGCTGAGTATGTAACCCTCACATATATAAGGCCCCAGTGTTCTGCTCTCTTTGGACTGCCTCATTCAGTTGCTGCGGCTTCTGGGTGACGTAGTCACACTCATTTTGAGTTTAATAAAGATGTTCTTTTATATTTCAGTTTCTGTGCCAACTTCTTTTTTTTGTTAGTTTAACCCTCAGAAGGATTTTTGAATTTCTTCAGTGTCTCCTGGGATGTGGCAGGAATGGGGGTGGTGGTTGGCAAAGATGTACCTGAGGCAGGTGCTGCAGGGGCTTGGACACCAGAGGGTCCAGGTGGTTTGGGGTCATCCACGGAGTGCTGAGAGGCGTCGCTGCCGGTGGGATCAGGTTCCTCCCGAGCCTGGGACTGTGATTCTTCCCCCCCATTGTTGGGGGGAGATCCATGACGTTGCCCTGTGTGTGAGAGAGAGACAATGTTAATGCTGTTTCATGCGACATCCATGTTTCATACATATTCAAGTTGGCACAGTTCCTCCAGGTAGTTGTATGTGCCTAGCATTCCCCTCACTGTTCACTTGTGGATGGGTATGTTTTGGGGGACAGATTGATATGTTCTCCTGAGTGTTTGACATGTAGATTTTTGGCTTGGATGCTTCTTTGGCTATGGATTGATCTTGTTGTGTGACATGTCCATTGTGAGAGTGGGTAAATCCATTGCCTGCCTCGGGGGTGTGTGCTTGTGTGAGGGGTGTGTGTGACAGGGCCTGCTGGTGGGTGTAGTGTGATTTGGCTGTGGGTCTCCCAGGTGATGTATCTGTCCCCTCATGGTGCATGCTGGCATGACAGTGAGTGTGAGTTCCTGTCCTAGATATCTGAGCTTGTGGTGTTGGTGTTTGAGTTTACAGTGATCACAAGAGGGCCTTGTGCTGGCTACAGCAGGGCCAAGTGTCAGCTACCTTGTCAGTACTGTGCCAGTCCCTGTGCATTGATCATGGTGCATGGGTATGTACCTGGGCCATATGGGCTGAGGGCAATGGTGTCTGATTCAGAGTTGAACAATGTGTTTTGTGAGCCCCACCCTCCCAGCATCCCGGACATCCAGTCTTGGGTTTGTGCTTCGTGTAGCCTGGGACATGGCATGGCCTTGCTTTGTGGATGGGGTATACACATGTTAGTGGTATGAGCGTTGTTTTTGAGTGCGGTGGTGTCCGTGAGGGTTTGGGGGTGTTGCATGCATTTGGTGTAGTTGGGGTGTGGATGCCATTACCCCCATGTTACGTAAGTTGTTTGTGTACTCACCAGGCTCTGCAACTCCTTCAACTCTGTGTACTCCCACCGGTGGAAGCAGGGCCATCACCTTCTCCTCCCAGGGATGGTAATGTACCGGTCTGCGGGGCAGCCCACCTCCAGTGATGTTGCTCTGGGCGTAGTCCTCGTTCATTTTGCGCTTGACTGCCTGCCGCCGATCGTATCACCTGGCTTGGCATTCATTCCTGGTCCTTCTGATGGGCGCAACAGCATTCACCCTATCGACGATCCTCTGCCACAGGCGTGATTATTCGGCTATGCTGGTCTGTCTGACCAATGTTCCAAAGAGCTGTGGCTCGACTCTGATGACTTTGTTGACAAGGATGTCCAGCTCCTCCCTTGTGAACTTTGGATTCTTGTCTGTGGGCATGGTGTGGGGTGAGGGTGTGGAGGGTTGTGGGTGTGAATGTGAAGTTGTGTGTGGGAATGTGGAGAGGGGGTTTGTGTGAAGGAGTGTGTGGGAAGGTGTATATGTTAAGGTGTATATGTTAAGGTGTATGGGTGCAGTTGTTGGGGTGTGCTCTGTAGCTGCAGTGAGTCTGTTGCAAAGGCTCATGGTTTGTGTGTGTGGGCCCTTTTTATTGGTCCATTTGTGGGTAAGCCTGAGTTTGAATTTTTGGTGGGTGTGGTATAAGAGGTGGTTGTGAGTTTGTGCCTATGTTTACCTGTTTGGATGTGCCAGGTCAGTCATTTTGATGTTTTTTGTACTGTAGACGTGTTTTGTGGTGTTGTGCGAGTCGAATTGACCCTCCCTGTGCTGTTTTACATTGTCCTGGATCCGTACGAGTTGTTTTCGCGTATGTAAGGTGCGTCCATACGCGATGTTGTTATACCGTGCTCGCATACGCAATGTTGTTGTAAGGTCCGTACACACGCAATGCTGGGGGACGGTGCTGGGGTACGGTGCGTCCAAGTACAGGGCTGGGGGACGGTGCTGGGGTTTGGTGCGTACAAGTATGGTTGTGGGGTACGGTACATCTAAGTACGGGGCTGAGGTACGGTGTGTCCAAGTACGGGGCTGGGGTACGGTGCTGGGGTACAGTGCGTACAAGTAGGGGGCTGAGGTACGGTGCTGGGGTACGGGGCGTCCAAGTACGGGGCTGGGGCACGGTGCTGGGGTACAGTGTGTACAAGTACGGGGCTGGGGTATGGTCCTGGGGTACGGTGCATACAAGTACGGGGCTGGGGTACAGTGCGTACTAGTACGGGGCTTGGGTACGGTGCGTCCAAGTATGGGGCTGGGGTACGGTGCTGGGGTACAGTGCGTAGAAGTACGGGGCTGGGGTACGGTGCGTCCAAGTACGGGGCTGGGGTACGGTGCTGGGGTACGGTGCGTACAAGTGCGGTGCTGGGGTACGGTGCATCCAAGTACGGGGCTGGGGTACGGTGCTGGGGTACGGTGCGTACAAGTACATGGCTTGGGTACGGTGCGTCCAAGTACGGGGCTGGGGTACGGTGCTGGGGTATGGTGCGTACAAGTACGGGGCTTGGGTACAGTGCGTCCAAGTATGGGGCTGGGGTACGGTGCTGGGGTACGGTGCGTACAAGTATGGGGCTTGGGTACGGTGCATCCAGGTACGGGGCTGGGGTACGGTGCTGGGGTACGGTGCGTCCAAGTACGGGGCTGGGGTACGGTGCTGGGGTATGGTGCGTCCAAGTACGGGGCTGGGGTACGGTGCGTCCAAGTACGGGGCTGGGGTACGGTGCTGGGGTACGGTGCGTACAAGTACGGGGCTGGGGTATGATGCGGACATGGGGGGTACGGTGCTGACATACGGGGGTACGGTGCTGACATACGGGGGGATGTGCGGACATACGCGGGGGGAGGGGGAGCTGTACGACTCATATCCCGGGCACAAGTTTACCCGGGATACGAGTGGTACAGAGTTCGCTCCGTATGGGACGTTTTACATACGCTTGCATATTCGGAAGGGCGGTACGGATCGTACTTGTGCGCTCGGACTTCAGTTTTACGATTTGTACGTAAAACTGGCCGGGTACGTCTCGTAGACCTTTTCCCGAAGCGATTCGTATGTATTTTACACGTACGAATTGTACTTCACCGGTGGGACGGGACTTGTACGATTCGTCCGTAAAAATATACGGATACGAGTCGTACGGGAAATTATTTTACCCGATCAGAATCGGCACCTTTGTTTCTCCCTTTTTCACCATGTGGAGTCTTGCTCATCACAAAATCACCAACACAAAAATCTACATGCCTAATGCTGTGCTTATCATCATAGTGCTTCCTTTGAATTTCTTGTGCATGGGGCACACTTGACTTGACCAGATCATTGAGCTCACACCAACAGGTTTTATCCTTAGTAAGCAGATCTCTAATCCAATCAGGACAAGTATTATTCTTGGGTGACCTTTTTTTAAATACACAAAAAAGAGCCAAGCCCACAGTGCAATGTGGTGTAAAGGAATATGCCCAACTTTTCTCTCTTAAAAAATCTTCAACAGGTAGTTTGCTCATTACAGCTGTTTGAACTCCTTCCTCAACAAACTGATTCACTCTCTTAACCAAATCATTGGACGTGGGCAACTAGAGTGCAACTTACACGTGCTTAACATGATGTTTGGCCAGAAAACCCTTCATTTGTGTGGAAGTGTAATGGGTGGCTTTGTCTGTCATTATCTCTCTAGGTGGGACTTTCAAAGCAAAACCGTTTTGTAAAAAGTTAATAACATTAGCTGTAGGGGGGTGCCAGAACAAAATCAAAATAGACCCACTTAGAGAAATAGTCCACAAGAACAATAAGATATTTTTGAGAAAAAGGTAGAATGTTGAAAGGCCCAGCAAAATCCATAGCTACTTTGGACCAAACATCATCTGGTAGAGGCACTGAATGAAGAGGTGTGAGGCGGGTTGCCCAATGTTTGTGAGACATCAGGCAAGTAGTACATTTTGAAACCCAATTCACAACTTATGTGTCCCAAGATGGCCACCAAAAGAACTGTTTGACATTTTTACATGTACCACCCACTCCTAAATGACCAGAATGTTCTGCTGAAATAATTCTTTCTTTCAAAGAAGTAGGAGGAACACACAAATCGTTTCTCATAAGAACACCATCAACTAAAGAGAGCTTGTCTTGAATTTGTGCAAATAGTTTCAAGGGTGCTACTAAGGATCTCTTTATCAAGAACTCTTTAACCAATAAAAGTACTTCATCCTTATCTAAAGCTTCCATACACTGAAGTTTTGAAATAGTACCAGAATAGGATAGAAGGGCATCATAAAGACTAGGAACCATGCATTCAACATCATTTTTAATTTTTAATTACGTTAGGTTCCAAAATTCGTCAATGGCAAACTTAACAGGCAGTCAGCCCTGACATTTTTCCCCCCTGATAAATGTAAAATCGTGATGTTATGCTCCTGGAGCTGCGACAAAAGTCTTACGAACCTTGCAGATGCTTTACCTGAACCATTTCCGTTTCACCAGGTGGAGTAATGGCTTATGATTAGGGCTCCCGGTATTATAGTATTTAGTTTTTTGCCATTTCTGTCTGTATTTATCCATATTTATTTTTTGGGCATTTTTTCTGTATTTAACCACATTTATTTTGGCCACAAGCAAAAGACGACGCTACAGCTAGTATTTTTCCACATTTATTTAAATTGACAATGCATGATTATTTTCAGTAATATATATATAAATACGCTGCTGCTGTGTTACAACAATATTGAAAACACACCTCACTATCCCAGAATAATTGACGTAAACACATTTAGAATTTGAAGGAGTGTTCCTGTGCACTCTAATGACCTGGCAAAAGAGGGCACGAAAAGCTGAAACACATGCTGGTTCCATATTAAAAAGAAATTACATGAAAACTGTAGCTAAGCACTCTTTTAAATACATATTCAAGGACATTAGGGCAAGACTGCAGAACAGAGCTGGCTCTATCAGGGGGCCCATGAAAGAATAAAGTAAGGCAACATTTCAAATTGCTGTTTGACTGCAGGGTAAGTAAGAGGCCACAGGGGTGAATGGGCATGCGCAAGATGTCAGGTGGTCTGGAATTAGGGTGCTGAGCATGAGCAACCGAGGCAAATGAAAAGGATAAAATGAGGAAATACTGTGCCCATGAAAATTAGTATAATGTTGATGTATAATGGTAAAAGTGTTCTCTTTTGTTAATATCTTTATTTTCCATTTTCTTTCCACAACAATATACACAATGCCTCCAAAATCAACTCAGCAGTCAAAACATTAATGTATCCCGTGGGGAGTACCAGAGGCGCAACTAGAGTGAAATTTCGGGAGTGGCTAATCAAAATTTCGGGGCAGGGGGAGGGCTGATTCTTCCAGCAATCGGCAGAGTGAATATGCAGGGGCTCTGAGAAGGAGTGAAAGAACAAAGCCTTGTTAGCAAGTGAATGGTCTTTTAAAGACCTGTGAAGTACTCGGGTCCGGCTGTGTGTGAGCCCGTTAAGCTGTCTCTGCCAGGCTGACACACATGAAGGGGGGGGCTGAAGCTCTTTGAGCGTAATGGGTGTTGCTCGCCTGGGGAGTACAGTAAAAAGACGAAATTACAACATTTCTAAACGTATGCAAACTTTGCTAGTATTTTGCCATTTTTACATATAAATACAGAAAACGGAAAACCAGGAGCCCTAGTTATGATCCATGTACTGTGTAAAATGTGTGCCCCAAAGTAAACTCTTAAACGTCTCTATTGCCCATGAGCACGCCAAAGCCTTTCTTTCAATAGTACTTAATGCCCTTTCAGATTGTAACAAAAGACGAGAGGAAAATGCAATGGTGCGTTCAATACCTTGTACATTCTGAGAAAGAACCGCACCTAGACCTATTTGGCTAGCATCAATCATTAACGCACACTCACAACCAGACTTGTAGGAAGGAAGTGCTGGAGCTTGAGCAATTAGCTGTTTGATGAATTCAAAAGCTTGTGCTACTGAGTTTTCCCATACAAATTTTCCCCTTTTTAAAAAATATTACTGAGAGGTTGTACACGAAACCCTACTCTTGAAAGAATCGTGAGTAGTATTTGCTCATCCCAATGAATGATTTTAATTCCTCTTTGTCCTTGGGGTGGTTCCTCTGAGATAGCTCTCACCAGGGAAAATATTCACATTCTTGTGCTAAGAGGAGACATTTATCACGCTTCAATGTGATTCCATACTTTTTTAAAACATCCAAAACATTGAATAGTCTATCATTATGCTCCTTGGTGGACCTACTAAAAATCAGTACATCATTTTGATAAGCAGGAGGACCAGTAATATTCAGCAATATAGTATTCGTGAGCTTTTGGAAAACACTCACTGCAGATGCCAACCCAAAATGAAGCCTAAGAAATTTTTGAGCTCCAAATGGGGTCACAAAGTTGGTCAAATCTTGGGAATCTGCAGCGAGTGGTACCTGGTGGTAAGCTGAGCGTAAATCTACCTTGCCACTGACAAAGTGGCTAAGAAATCCTGAATTTTAGGAAGTGGGTGACAATCAATCAGTATATTGTTGTTAAGTGTGCGCAAGTCCACACATAGACGAATAGCACCATCTGTTTTATGATGATGGGACTCACACACTCAGAGGAGTCTGTGGGAGTAATTATCGCTTCTGAAACTAATTTGTTAAACAACTCCTGCAGTTCTGCTCTTACTGATAATGATACAGGCCTAGGTTTATGAGAAATTGGTATGGTATGGGGTTTCAATTAGATTTTGTGCTCAAAATCAGAAAAGATGCCTATTTTAGATTGATACACATCTGGATAAGCTTTTGCAATACCTTTAATCTGTTCAATGTCTTCTGATGAATCACCACAAGCAGGAGCAATGCATGCAGGATGGACTACCACTGGAACATCAGACCATGAATTAGCATAAGGCTTAGTTTAGCTAGATCTTGCCAAGCAATATTAAATATTCCTTTCAAAGCTACATACATTTTCATTGTAACTTTCCTACCAAAGCACTTCAGTTCTTCAAAAAAGAAACCTAGCATGGTGATGTCTTGATCCCCCTATGCTTTAGGATTAAAATCTGTTGTCAACAAGGATTTATGAGCAGCCCAATGTTGGTTGTATAAAATATCAGAAACAATGGTAATGGGGGCTCCTGGATCAGCCATCGTTTGCAACATTACTCCTCCAACCATATCTTCACACAGAGGTCCCTTGACAGATTTGCTTGTACAATCAATAGCGTCTAGTGTAAGAACCACCTTGGAAAGATCATGTGAAACCAGAGAAACACACGGGTCTGCATCTAAAGTATGAACATGTGCATTTCCCTTGCTCCTACATACTCCCTGAAAGTGTCCAACCTTGTGGCATTTGTTACACCTCTTACCTAGAGCTGGACAACCAGTACAATTGTTCATGTAAACTTTTGAACCAAATCTGAAACAAAACCCAGAACCCTTTTTGGGTACAAACTTTTTACCTGTCTTTTTTAAAGGTAAAGCATTTACAGTATTCCCATTCCATCTTTTCATACTTTATTCCATTCTTTCAACATTCCATGCATCCACCCTTTCATTATTTAGTTTTCCATCCATCTATCCTTCTGATCACAGTTCCAAACAGTCATACATCCTTTTACGCATCCATCCATTCTTCTTCATCCATCCACCAATTCACCCTCCTTTCCTCAATCCAGCAATCCATCCTTCCACACCTTCATTCAGACGACCATTCATCCATTCACCCATTCATCTAGACTGTTATCATTCCAGCCACTTTCTTTCTCTCACTCATGAAAATATTGTCACACCCTTACATCCAGCAGTCCATTCACCCTTGCATACATCCTTCCATCCTTTTTACCCTTCCTTCTCATCACAATTTCTTCTTTATTTTTATATGCCCTTCATTTCACTCTTCCTTCCAGCCCCCTCTCTCTCTCACTTTCTCTCCATCTCTTTTGTTCTTCATTTCTTTGCTGTAAATACATTTCCTTGCTTGACCTCCATTATCGTTGTCCCGTGTTCTTAAAATCCTTTGTCAACAGAGCTGCAAATAGGAAAGGGTCATAAATAACTGTGAGTGTCAACACCACTCCCCTTAAGCTGTGAAAGAGGGGGGTTCACAACGCCACTGGAGAGGAGAAGCGATGTGTTAAAATCCCACAGCTGGCCCTTTCTGTTGGGCGATGCGTTGAAGAAAGGGTGCACAGGTGCGATGTGTGAAAAATCTAGACACGCTGGGGTTGATGCGATGGTTTTTCAGCCGCACAGCTGAGCCTGCATCAGAGTCAAAGTGGATGTCCCGGAGGTCAGAGACATGGTGCTCAGGACTCGGACTGCGGCAAACTTGGAGCCACATGAACTGGCACGGTATTGATTCTACCAGCTGTGAAAAGTAGTTGTGCTGATCCTTCAGACAGAGCATGGCGATGCCTTGGTTTTTCAACTGCATAGCAAGTTTGTGGTGGGAAAAACAGGCACGGAGGGTCACAGCATGGATTATTTTCAAAACCACCTCCAAGGGCCCAGAACTGGATTTGGCGTCACTTGGCAGGTCAGACCTCCAAGCAGAGGAATCCAGTGTCTGTGAAGTCTTTGATGGCCCTGATACTTCTTAACAAATGGAGAGCACACACTAGCCCTTGGAGAATCTTCTCAAGAAGGATACAAAGCAAAGTCCAGTCCTTTTCCTCTCCAAGACAGAAGCAGCAACTGCAGGCCAACCCAGCAAAGCAACACAGCAAAGGGGTGGTACGCCTCCTGATAGCTCTCCAGATCATCCTCATGGTAGAGTCTCTTTTTGATCCAGAAGTGTTTTAAATATGTTGGGTTACAGGTCCAATACTTATACCCCATTTGGCATACTTCAGAGAATAGTATTTATAGATAACACACAGAGAGGCAACACTCCAAAATGCAAAGACTGTACACTAGGCATTTAAGTCCAAGTTTTTTAATTGATACATGATGTGTTCTTTAATGTTGCAAGATGATCATATACAGCAGCAGCAAAACAGCCAACGCGTTTCGCACGACAACGGGCTTCCTCAGGGCAAAATTAGAAACTAGTCCAATCTTGTGCAAATCACTGATATATCACGATCGCTGCTTGATTAGCTTCACAATCATACGACATTTCTTCTTTAATTTCCAATATTTATAAAAGAAGGAATTCTTCAGTTAATCCCAATTTTGAGGTAAGTATTCCACAAAAAAGCTGTGACCGTATTAAGTCCACAATTCGCGTTATTAGAATCCAAGTCTTGTAGGACACTCACGAACGTTCACTACGATTGGTGAATTTTCTGAGCAACAGGCTCGAACGTTCGTGAGTGTCCTACAACACTTGGATTCTAATAACGCGAATTGTGGACTTAATACGGTCACAGCTTTTTTGTGGAATACTTACCTCAAAATTGGGATTAACTGAAGAATTCCTTCCTTTATAAATATTGTAAATTAAAGAAGAACTGTTGTATGATTGTGAAGCTAATCAAGCAGCGATCGTGATATATCAGTGATTTGCACAAGATTGGACTAGTTTCTAATTTTGCCCTGAGGAAGCCCGTTGTCGGGCGAAATGCGTTGGCTATTTTGCTGCTGCTGTATATGATCATCTTGCGACATTAAAGAACACATCATGTATCAATGGAAAAACTTGAACTTAAATGTCTAGTGTACAGTCTTTGCATTTTGGAGTGTTGCCTCCCTGTGTGTTATCTATAAGTGTTACATGTATATGGTCCTAAGGCAGTGGACCAGAGAGTTGGGCAAACTGAATCTAGAAATGTACTCACATCTTGTGTATAGGAGGGTGGTGCCGCTGTTGTTTTCCCAAACTGCCTATATTGCTGTATATTTAGAGAATAGTATTTGTAGTGCACAGATCCTGCCTTGCCCTGTGTTGGGTCCAGATATACTACAGGGAGTGGAAACAGCATTGAAGGATCATATTGCAACCAACTTAGAAAAACTGCAATCTGTTTGCGTCTATTGTTTAGCCCATTTGCATTATGACAAAACATTACAAAATCTGTACCCTTATTCGCTATCTATTATCTGAATGCTTAACCTTCTTTACTGCACAACAAACCTTTTCTCTAGTTTACCCAGAAAAGCAATGGCCAGCTGCTGTGTCCAAGCAATTTTTCCCCCTCTAAGCCAGTGTTACGACCAACCATCAAAAAGCGTGTCCCCTCCACCAAAGAAACCAACTAGTAAAACAAACCAATATTTCCCCAGAAGCCCCAATCTAGTGATCCCTCACCAACCCTCATCTCTTGGGCCCCTCCCACAATGACCCCTGAGCCCCATTAACTCTCTTGGCACCCTGATGCTGTGCCCAACCAACCTGCCTCAACCCTCCTGCAGAAAAAGAACCAACAAAGTTAAATCATAACAAATAAATCAACGGAGCTATTGCTTAGTAGAAAAAGTCTTTAAGAACCCCAGTGCTTCATCAGCCGATGCAAACCAGTTCAACTGTCCATTGTGCAAAACCTTCAGTTTGGCAGGATAAAAATTAATTGCCTGAGATCCAGCCTGGCAAACCAGAGGAAGCATGGCTTAAAACTCCATTCTACGACAGGCAGATCTATGGTCATGTCTGAAAAACTATAAATTGAGAACTCCTTGTTTATGTGAAATTATTTTGCTTGCATGGCCCTGCTTAAGTCTTTATCCCTGACCCTATAATTCTAAAAATTTAGCAAAAATGTGTGAGGGTACTGTGAGTTTACTGACATCTTGGCGGGTACATTAGATGCTCACTCTCTTGTTAGATCTGCATAATAACCTGGAAGAACTTATTTCTTTATAATATTATTCACAAATAATACCAGCCGCTCTGCATCCTCCTCGTGCTCTGGAATGCCAGTTATACGCAGATTGGATCCCCGTGAGTGATTTTCCAACTCCTCAAGTTTCATTTTCAGGGCTCCTAGCTGTTTTTCCAACTGCTGCATCACTCCCATCATTTACAGTACTTTGACCTCACAGTCAGAAATACGTTGATTCAGTGTTTCCATTAGGTCAAGAGCCTGAGAAACTGACTCAGCTCAAGACTGCAGATGGCGTGCAGACGGCTCCCATGACACGTTACACGTCGATCTTTGCCCCGCCCACCACCGATCCCATAGGGATGATGATGTGACCATGCTGATCTCAGCTGCTACTGCTGAAACTACATGAGGCAGCTCCCTGCCTGGATTGTGCACCGCATTTGAAAGGCTCAGGGGAAATCTTCATTATAGCCCCATGAAGGAGTGAGCAGCAGGAGTTGCAGGAGGTTAGCAGGCAGGATTGTGTACTTAGCACATCCCATAAAGAAGATAATTAGGGGCAATTGGATGCTGGGCAGTCGGTCCCCTAATAATCTACAGCGGTTCAGTGACTAAATATCGAGGGACATAATATAGAATGCCCAAAATATCGACTCCAAAATATCGAAGTACAGAATATAGAATCCCTATCTACAAACAGGTAAGTACTAAAATATCGATTCCAAAATATAGAATGTTAAATTATAGTTAACTAAAATATCGATTTTTTTAAATGTAATAAAAATAACATAAAATGTATGTATGTAAATGTATGTGTCTTGTAAAAGTAATTATATATTAAAAACAATTAAATAAAACATACTTAAAATAATATAAAAAAGCTTAAAATGTAATGTAAAAAAAGTCGAGATTTTGTTGGATAGTGAGAGCGTAAAAATTACTATTCCCACTCCAGTGAGTGCAACAGTAGGGAAAACGTTGGCTAGCGTAGGGGTAAAAATTACTATTCCCACTCCAAAGAGTGCAACAGTAGTTAAAGCGTTGAATAGCGGGAGGGTAAAAATTACTATTCCCACTCCAGAGATTGCAACAGTAGGGAAAGCGTTGAATAGCGGGAGAGTAACAGTTACTATTCCCAGTCCAGTGAGTGCAACAGTAGGGAAAACGTTGGATAGCGTACGGGTAAAAATTACTATTCCCACTCCAGTGAGTGCAACAGTAGGGAAAGCATTGGATAGCGGGAGGGTGAAAATTACTATTCCCACTCCAGTGAGTGCAACAGTAGGGGAAGCATTGGATAGCGAGAGGGTAAAAATTACTATTCCCACTCCAGAGAGTGCAACAGTAGAGGAAGCATTGGATAGCAAGAGGGTAAAAATTACTATTCCCACTCCAGAGAGTGCAACAGTAGGGACAGCGTTGGATAGCGGCAAGGTAAAAATTACTATTCCCACTCCAGTGAGTGCAACAGTAGGGAAAGCATTGGATAGCTTAGGGGTAAAAATGACTATTCCCACTCCAGTGAGTGCAACACTAGGGAAAACATTGGATAGCGTATGGGCAAAAATTACTATTCCCACTCCAGTGAGTGCAACAGTAGGGCAAGCGTTGGATAGCAGGAGGGTAAACATTACTATTCCCACTCCAAAGACTGCAACAGCAGGGAAAGCATTGGATAGCGGGTGGGTAAAAATTACTACTCCCACTCCAGAGAGTGCAACAGTAGGGAAAGCGTTGGATAGCGGGAAGGTAAAAATTACTATTCCCACTCCGGTGAGTGCAACAGTAGGGAAAGCGTTGGATAGCGTAGGGGTAAAAATTACTATTCCCACTCCAGTGAGTGCAACAGTAGGGAAAATGTTGGATAGCGTAGGGGTAAAAATTACTATTCCCACTCCAAAGAGTGCAACAGTAGGGAAAGCGTTGAATAGCGGGAGGGAAACAATTACTATTCCCACTCCAGTGACTGCAACAGGAGGGAAAGCGTTGGATAGTGGGAGGGTAGAAATTACTATTCCCACTCCTGAGAGTGCAACAGTATGGAAAGTAATGATTTAATATTAAAATAAGATTAAATTAAATATCAATACCAAAAAAAAATTAATTAAAAATAATTACCAATTAATAAAATTAACTACCATTGAAATACAATAATTACCAATTAATAAAAATTAATTACCAATTAATAATTAATTATCAATTAATTATCGAAACATATAAATAAAAATTAATATTTACTTTATTACAATTAATTTACTTCCCACCCAATTCCCCTATAAGCCCACAACCCACTCCCAATAATAAAAAATACAATTAACATTATTATCAATTAATCATTTAATAATTACCAATTAATAAAATTAACTACCATTGAAATACAATAATTACCAATTAATAAAAATTAATTACCAATTAATAATTAATTATCAATTAATTATCGAAACATATAAATAAAAATTAATATTTACTTTATTACAATTAATTTACTTCCCACCCAATTCCCCTATAAGCCCACAACCCACTCCCAATAATAAAAAATACAATTAACATTATTATCAATTAATCATTTAATAAAAACTAATTACCAATTAATAAAAATTACTTACCAATTAATAATTAATTATCAATCAATTAATTATCAATACATATAAATACAAATTAATATTTAATTCACTATAATTAAATTACTTCCCACCCTATTCCCCTATAAACCCACAACTCGCCATGGAATTAAATTACGCAAAAATTTAATTACATAACATTCACTACTTTAAAAAAATTAAACATACATTACAAAAATAATACATAATTTTAACACATATACTACCATACCTAACACTAAAAAAAAAATCGATATTATGGAAATCTATATTTTTAAATTCGATATTATGGAAATCGATATTTCATACCACAATTTCGATATTCTATCCTATCTATATTTTGGTAATTCTATGTTCTGTGCTATCTATATTTTGGAGTCGATATTCTGTCCTGTCTATATTTTGGATTCTATATTTTGGTCGTTTACCATCTTCAGCACTGTTGTGACAGTTGGTTTGACTTTTCTCAGGCTTTCTTTAGTCCCCAGTTTCTGCTTGCCGTTTGGTGCTGTTTGGGGATAGAAGCAAGAAGCTTCCCACGTGGCAGTTTCTGTGTTGACTTTTCCTGGAATCTCTATAAGAGGGTTACTTGTTCTTTTCAAATTTTATACTGATCCTGGTTTGAGCTGCAATTAGAGTATGCTGTAAAAGTTAACGAAGGGGGGGCAATAGATCATGTAAAGCAACTCCTGTGGGGAAACACCCTCGAGCAGGTGGGGTGAAAATGTTGGGTTTTATTCAGTTTAGTGGAGTTAAAGGTGGTGTGGGGGATTACCCAGGAATAAGATCAGAAAGTAGGCCACAATCGGAGATGGCAGATTCTGAGTTCTTACAGAGGGACCCCACTACACAAGCTCAAATCCTGCAAGTTTCTCAAACATGTAATCCCAACAGCAGCCAGGCTCACAATCAGAAAAGATGCCTATGGTCGACTTCAGGACGTACTATCAGGAGGGGGCCTTTGCCGGTAGCAGTCCCCAGGGAAGTGTAGTGTAGTTTCTATTTCCCTAATATGCTCTGTGTATTGGAATAATATACACTATAGGTTTGGCATAGGACTGAGGTCAGTATGCCCCTATCGAGTATATTAAATTTAATTTACTTTGTACCAGCTAACTCAGAGGCCACTAGAAACTCCTGGTAAACAAGAAGGGAGTAGTTTCTGGCATAAACATGACAACTTTGTTTCCCTTTAGAATCTGAACACGTCTCAGAATCGTGGAAACAACAGATATATTCGGGAAAGAAATGTGCAGGAGAAAAAAAAGCATTTACCAACTCAGTGCCAGCAGGGCAGAGCTCAGAAACAAGAACTGTAGATGTTTTGAGAATATACAGAGTCCTTCCGTGTTTGAAAAGCCTCTTCTCTTAACATAAAAACTCCAGAGTCTTAATAGTCTCTTATACATTATTCAACCCCCGTCTGCTGTGGATTAGGCAGTTTTCTTGCAAGTTCTAAACTTCTAGATGACTAGAATACCCAAGTGAACTGCATTGCAGCCCTAGGAAGCAACCTACATTTCTGCACCATGGTCATTGCCTCACTGGCTCCCAGTAGCTAGAAGGATTTCTTTCAAAGTAGCTTCCTTATATAGAAAGATAACTACATTGGTGTCCCCTTGAATTGAAGGAAAACAATAACTCCATATTTTCTGTCGATACAGCAAGGTGAATTAAACAAACTAGGTTAAATCTTACTTCCAAAAAAGGATTTATTTATCAGAATCCCACCATCTTAAGTTTGACCTCTAGGGGAATAAACACTGCCTCATAATACTTTCTTTGAAGACATGTTAAAGTCTGGAGCCTACATTTACTTTGTTAACAAAATCACCAGTTTATAGAGATGGCCAAGGAATGCTTAATTTTAGCCAGTGGTTTTCGGGGTTCTGCACTGGCACTTAATTGTCAACACCAGCACTGATGACAGTCTGTCACATGGCGGCGATGTTTGGCTAATTTAGAGTTGAGCACAACAAAGTTCAATGTTCAAAATAAGCTTTATTTGATTTCAGTCATATGAAATCACAAAAGCAAGTAGATTAAAAAACATTTCATAATATTCTTTACATTAAAATCCAAATATACTATAATACCACATTTCATTGTTTTCCAAATGCACTTAATACCAGGATATTGTGTTGAGAGATAAACACTACAAACAAAATAATCCTACAGAATGTAGTACATTCTAACCTGTTTTCTAAAGAGTTTGAGCACTAATACTTTTCCTTAGTCTCAGTAAGGTTTTTAAAAAGCCAGCCATAACTCCAATACAATAATCACCGTCCAATAATTGCAAATATTTGTTTATCAATTCAATATACATTATGAATGACTAGTGCTTGCCACGTAAGCCATTCTTATAGCTCTGGGGGCCTGGAATATTCTGAATTGTCACCTTTGTAGGAGTGTGATGGTTAGTAGTTATGTAGGTACTGTAACTTGCAGTGCTGAATGGGGCAATGGGTGGTGCAAGCTGCAGCGCCCTATTTACAAGGCCCCTGGCACTTATATCTTCACAAATTAAGCACTGTGGCCAGGATTTACTATCTAGGTGATGTGACTCACTCATTCAAATGTTCCAAAAAGGTAATTCTTTTATGCTGTGCCACATCATGAAACAGGGCATTTGAGCATCTGTTACAGAGCATTTCAAGAATATCTCTCTCCTTTTCAGTAGTATGAACCAAAGCAAAGCATTCAAACTTCACCTCTATCACTGCCTGGATTCTTTCTTAGAAATCATATGTAGGACATTCCAGTCTAAGTTGAGTCGTGCCTCTGTAATACATTATTAATTTTCTGATGGTTTTGTCTATGAGATGTATGTTTTCGTCTTCAAAAGGTAGGCACTGTATACTGAAATGAAATGTCTATGTTGTGCCAGTCCAGACCATATGACTGCTATTGTCACCAAGCATCTCACATAAGTGAAATACCCAGATCAGCAGGGGTGTAGCAGACACTACATTTCTTGAGGGGGCACAGGGACAGCCTTGGGGACTTTCCATTGACTATATTAAGTGCCTGTGGTCTGAGAGACTCCGGATTCGATAAACATATACAATTGATTAGTTCTGCAAGTACGCTTTGTGAGTACCGAAAAGTAATAAAGTTAGACTTTTGGTCCAAGTTTACTTTCATGAATACCAAAAAGTAGTAAACTTACACAAAAGTGTACGTTTATCTTTGTGAATCGGACCCAATGTGCCTAATTCTGCAGAATCTGAGTGCTTTTGTAACTCCATGGAAATCCGTGAAGGGAAACTCTGCGAGTTCCGCCCAGGACTAAACAAAACTTGCTCTCATGTGTTGTAGATTAGAGGGTAGCAAAGTAACACTGCAGTGTATTTGTTGATGGGGAGAGATATGATACTGGATCCAATCATCCATGATGATCTGTGCCAAACAAGCCTTTAATTGACACCTTGTAAGTGGGCAGAAGAGAAGCAGCACCGCGGGGGGCATAAGAAACTATTAAAACAAAACGTCATTACTTTTAAAAGGCCTTTGAAAAGCCTGTGCCATCCAGGCTACAACAGTGCACAGCAGAGGTGGGGCAGGAATCTGAAGCATTTTTAGTGCAATAGACATTGCACGCCTGGAGCCGTGAAAAGAGCCCTGCTGAAACAGCAACTCTTGCTTAACCCCTTCAGCGCTGGGCGAATTCCGCCGCGGTGCTGAAGGGTTCGAGCGCGGGCGGGACCATGACGGAACGGTTCCGTCATGAGCACAGCTCAACCGTGGCTCATGACGGAACCGTTCCGTCATGAGCATGGAAGGGGTTAAACTTATTTCTGTTTTCAGACCCGGTGCTTTTAATGCACTGAAAAATAATAAAGTTGAAATAGGAAATGCATCGCAGCCTCTTTGAACTTCAGGGTTGTTTGTCCCCCATGTCCCCACACCCTTGTCTTCTGTGTACCCCCACATCCAGGACTTTAAGTGGACCGGGTCTCACCGGTGCTCCGGCAGTATGTTAAAGGAGGCCTCGAAACGGGTCTCTATGGGGCTCTGTTTTGATCCCTGGCACATGCGGTGCGTTTTTTTCCGGACTACAGTGACATCGATGTGCGTGTGCTCACACTGCTCACTTCTCAGTAGTGGAGAAGTTACGGCATGACGTCATGCCAGGTGAGCGTTGAAGGGGAAGGGAAATCCTTTAAAGAGAGCCATTTTCTCTCTGGATTTACCTTCTCTTTTTGAAATTCAGGAGCAGAAACATTGCTGTGGCGTCACTAGGGCTTTAAGTGGGAGCTTTTTCAATATTATTACAAATAATAGTTGCTGCTTATTTATCTTATGCAACTAACAACCATTGACAAAGCCAACCACCTGGCTTGAAGTTATGATGTTACTTGTTGTATGATATATATGGATGCAATGACAGAAACAGCAAAATGCAAGTCGGGCGGCATACTATGCTAAGCTCAGTTTTGTGGCTTACCTGTTTTTAAGCCACGTCCTTAAATTCATAAGCCACGCCCCTTTGAGAGACCCCCCCAGTTTTTTCATCCCACTTAAAGCTCTGCCCACATCCACAATCTGAGGGTGTACCTCTTGTCCTCCACACTTCGTACTCCCATGCGCTGTTTATTTGTGCTGGAAGTATTGCGGTGAGGGAGGGGGTGGTGTTTCATTGAGCAGGAGTCCTGTTGTAAATAGGAGGTGCCCCCATCACGGCTGATCGTGATTATCTTGGTGCTTCTGAAGGTGAACGAGTGATTGGTCGCTGACGAAGCCTCTGTACCCTTAGCAGAGGGCCATCTGTCACAGGGCTGCTCTCACCTGATTTGGGACAGGTCTTTCAGAACTGATTTTCTCCAACCGCATGAGCCACGCTCAAAAATCGTAGCGGATAGCTCCAACGCTGCCATAGCGTAGTGAGGACGGAGTGCTCAATATCCTGTTGTTATATTGTCATGACCTGCCTGCTGGTTGCTGAGCCACACAACGCCCTGTACGTCACTGACGAATGCTATTGTGCCTACACGGAACAAAATCTAGCCAATATAAACCTTTTTAAGCTGTACCTGTTGAAGAACACGAATGGGGCACAGTAGAGGGACCACTTCTGCGCTGCCCGTTCGGGCAGACATTGAACGTTGGGACACATTGCTTGATACGGCTGAACTATACACTATATAGGACGGAATAAATTCAGGTACAGCTAAGCCCTAATGAGAAATGTATAGAAACCAGGATACATGAGCTCTATAGGATAAGGGGTCATTGGCCTTCGGGGGCGCGATTGGTGAAGTTCAGTATGTTCAAGCTAACTTGGCAATGTTGCAACTGTATAAACATGTCTGCCAGGCAGGTGGATTAAGCAGGGCATAGTGTCTATAAGGCGGGAGATCCTGTTCATTGGTAACTGTACATGGGCCTGCTTTTTGGGTTTCAGAAAGACCTCGTTGTTCTCTTTTTTACGCCTCCGTCTTTGGAAATCTGAGGTTTTTTGCTGCCGGCCTATATGGTTGTATGCGAATAAGCTGTGTAATGACTCTGGCAAGACCTTTAAAATCAATAAAAGTTGGTTAAAAAAAAAAAAAAATCGTACTTTAGCACAGAGAGTAAACTCCCTGCACATCAGAGCTATTTTTTATTTTTCCCCAGAAGAGAACCCCCTCTGCGCGCAGCAGAGAAGGTGGTGTTTCTGAGAAATACAAAAACTTGCCAAATTGCCCACTGCAACGTAGTTATATAGTTGGCATTAATTGCTGGCAACAGTGCTCCCACCAAATCGAAAAAACACTTTCTCTAGAAATTATCCACCAATTCGACAGAAGTCTGTAGGTGGGCAGTCTGACTGGACATGGGTGGAGCTAGTGGTATATTCGAGAACAAACTGCTAGCGAGAGCAGTGTGCTCTCAATTCGGGGCCGGCGCTGGGCATGGGCAGGTGCCCAGGGCCTCGCCTCTGCTTAAAGTCATGGGGCTTTGCACCTTTGCAGACTCCAGAGTTACGAGACCCAGGAGGCCTCCTTGAAGTTTATATTCTTTTATTTTTGTTCAGTTCCCATAGTAGGCTCTCTATCTGGGCCAAATCGCTGCATCTGCATGATGATGACAGCAATTAGACAGACACCTAAGTGTGCTTAGGAGTGAAATGAGCTCTGTGTATGAATGAAAAGCAGGAAACCCTGGCGGGCTCACAACAAAAGAAAGAATCAGGTAGCATCACAGTGGCATTGCTTACCAAGGATGCAGGGGAAAGAAGCAGAGCAGAGAATGGCCTAGACAGGTGAATGAAAGAGGTAAGACAAATGAAAGAATGTGGGAGGAGGAGGTGAGCAGATAGATGAAAATACAGCGTGAGACAAGGGATGCATGCAGAGGAGAAGAAGAGCAGAATCAGCAAGAAATAGTAAGTTCCTGGAGAAAGAAAGAAAGGCGGGGAAGAGGAGACGTGATGCAATAGGCAGAATCAATTAGAAGAGACTGGGAGAAAGATGGGGTGCAGGGCATAGCACGCAAAAGAGAGGGATGTAAGGGGGCAGAATCCATGCAGAAAGGAAAGAGGCAGGGGCAGCGGATGAACTTTGAAAGAGGTTGGGCTTAGATACCTACCTCAAAGAGGATTTATCGAGTGAGGCAGGTGAGCGCAACTTCCCCTTTGAGGTTTTAAAGGCATTCTCCCGAGAGTATTTTGAAAGGCAGGGCTAATTGGCATAGTTACAACACAAATGTCACACAATTGACAGAACATACTGAGGTTCCTAATGAAACGTACAATCATTTGTGGCGTGCCAAGCACGTCTTACCCTTCCCAGTGGTTTGGGGTGTTCACACTCCCCAGGAACAGATTGAAAAATCATGAAAGATAGAGTTTTTGGCCCAGTGATCTTAAAACGTGTCCAAAAAGCGACGTGTGATCCATTCTAACCAGCTTGCACCACTTTTATGTTCCTCATTCTCCTCATGTAAGCACTGTACTCCTGTGTTGTGCCTTCTGCCTCCTGTAATCTCCACTTTCTTGTGTGAACCCTTTTTCTCCCTTCAATTTCCAAACTTGGCTGTCTACAACCTTCTCCCCCAGTAATCACCTCTGTCTAGCGTGTACTGTTCTCTAGTGTGTAAATTTCTGCTCTCTAAGCACTTTTCTCATAGGTACACCGGTATAACCCCATGTGTAACTAACTTCTGTTGTCTTCACTCCACCTACTGGACAAAACAGGAGCAAGCACTATTTGCATGTGGATCCTAATATAAACACTACTGCTAAAACTGGTGAAAATAGTTTTTGCACCTATTTCTGCCATGCCTGGGACTAAATTACCCTGACTAAAGAGGATGATAACAGTTATGTCCGTCTGGACTCAGAAAACATTGTATCTCTTTTAGACAGGGCAATCATCCAGGAATTTGATATTTCAACTCATGTCAGAATGTAGGTTTGTGTAGGGAATGAAACATATTTAAATCTAAGTGGCAATGGTCAGTAGGTCACAAGTTACAATCCTGACTAAACCAACTCAGCAATTCTTTCTTTACTGTCATAAATAGAATACCATTACGTGTCTAATATTAAAACATATTTACAGCGCTTAGTATGGGCAAATGTGTGATATTAAGCGCTACATAAAAAGGTTATTGTTCCATTTACTTCTCTTTTCAAAAGAAGCATTCCTACCCTTTGGAATATGTGCCTACTCAAGGGTAGACACTGCCTATCTATAGGGTTTCCAGGAAATCAATTTAAGTCTGAATTACACCGAGGGTTCTCACTGTTTTGTGCAGATTATAAGTTTATGTTCAAACTTGGAAACAGCACATTTTGCAGCATAGGAGGTACATTGGAGAATAGTGCCAATAAACATTCGTTTTCCTCAACTGACACTTTTTTTTTTTTTTAAATCCTCATTTTGCGATTGTATAGATAAGGAGGTTTCTGGAGTCTGATGATCTTTTTTGTTAATCTTTGCCGTCACAGCCCCATCACTTTCCGAGATTGCTTTTTTGGGGAGTATCCCATTCATTGTTTTGATCCATCAGTTTTTCTCCACTTACCCTTTATCGTTTCCAATATTACCATTGGTTGGTGGGGGGGAGCTAGCCAGTTTGACTACTCGGCAGAAATCATTTCTGCCTGGTATTATGGTTTGTCGCGTTAATCATTGGATTTGTTGTTCATGACCCAGTAAAAGATTTTAGTTACTTTGAAAATGTTGTTCCCAAATTTCCCAAAAATTTGTTCTCTTCGTATAGCCACTGTTTCTATCGAAGTTGTTGATTTTAATGGTGTAATTTAACCAGTTTGTGTAACTTGGAGCGATCGGTTTAACCCAATTAATGCAGATTTCTCTCCGGGCTAATAGCATTAATACAAAGAGTAAATTTTCCTGTTTTTTATTTACCTTTTTTCTTTCAGCACCTGTGTTACTGTGTATCCCCCAAAAAATGAGAGGGGTACTTACAGTTATGTTGGTTCTTAGTATCGTATTCACTGTCTTACCAATCTCCTCCCAATAGTTGGTTATTGCGGGGCATTTTTGAAACATATGGATGTCATCCGCTCTTGCTTCTCCGCACTTGGGACAGAGCTTAATATTGGATCCTTTGAATTTAGACAGTTTCTTTGGGGTCCAGTAAGCCCGGTGAACTGTAAACAAGTGATTCCTTCTTAATGGTGATGATTTTATACAGGACCAGCATTTCCTCATAGATTCTTGCCATATCAGTTGTAGATCTATCTCTTGATCTGGTATGTCTTTCCTCCAAAATTTTTCCGGGATTGAGAAATCTTCCTCTCCTGATTCAATAAGTGTCCAATACCACTTTGATATTTCTTTTCTTATTAGTGTGGTTCTTATCGTTTCGCTTTCAAGTGTCTCGTTTCCGGTATTTTTCTCTTGTAGCGACTTGGCCCAATTTGATAGCTGGTAATATTTAAATTTCGATATCTTACCGTCTGTTAGTTCATATAGCAAGTTCCATGGGATTATCTCATTTCCTTTTAATATTTGTCCCCATAGTACTATTCCTGCTGCTTTAAGTGGCACTGCTAAAGAGTCTTTTAAGCATTCCGGTGACCCTGGAGAATCCCATATTGGTGCTTTTGTACTGTAATACGGTATATTTACTGAGCTTCTTATTTGGAACCAAAGTCTAGCAGCGTTATATAAAATCTTCAGTTTTATTTTTTTGAAAAATTTTGGATGTCCGAATTTAAACAGGAAGTGGTCTGTTTTCTCGGTCATGTTTTGCAGGAAACTTGGGTAGTCTTGATACTTTCTCAATAATGATCTAAAATTCTTAAATTGGAAGGATCTATAATATTCAAATAAATCAGGACTAGCTATCCCTCCTTCTTCCTCCTGAGTTTACTCCAGGCTATTCTCGTTCCTTTTGAGGCCCAGATAAAACTTGCAATTTCGCCTTGAATCTTCTTCATGAGTTCTTTTTTAAAATCCAATGGTATGGTATTGAAAAGGTATGTGAATTTTGGGATAATAGACATTTTTATTACATTGGATCTTCCCAGGAAAGTTAATGGTAGGCTTGACCATGTTTTAAGTAGTCTTCTCATTTCTTTAGCAATTATCGTTAAATTTAGTTGCGGGACTTTGTCCATTTCTTTTACCAGGGTGATTCCTAGATATTTTAGTTTGTCCCTACTATACGGTGAAAGTGGATTACAGTTCCAGCTCATTGTTTCAGTTTTTTCTTTGTTTGTTAAATAGCCTGAGACTTTACCAAAGTCACTCATCATCTTATCCAATGCTTGGTAGGCACTTTCGTAGTTTGTTGTAAATACCATTAAGTCATCAGCATATAATGCTATTTTCTTTGACCAGTTTTGATATTTAAAAGTAGAGATCTGTGGGTGGTCCCTAATCAGAGTGGCCAGTGGTTCGATATAAAGATTAAAAAGTAACGGCGATAACGGGCAACCTTGCCTTGTACTACGTTGTATTTTAATGTTGTTAGTCAGGTTGCCGTTGACTATTATTTTAGCCCTTGGATTCTTGTATATTTCTTTTATCGCATGAGCGACACTTTCCCCCAGATCATATTTTCCTATTGCTTCGTTTAGGAAAGCCCAATTTACCCTATCGAACTTGCTTTAGCGGCGTCGTAGGTGATTATAGTGAGGGGGAGTTTTTTGGAGGTGGCGATATCAATTGCTGCAAACAACTCATGAGTAATTTCATGAATTTGACGCCCTTTTATAAATCCTTTCTAATCTAAATTAATCAATCCAGGCATAACCTTAGCGAGTCGTTTTGCTATGACTTGTGTGAAAATTTTATAGTCGCAGTTCAGTAGCGATATTGGTCTATATGACTCGCATGTTTTGGGGTTTTTCCCGGGCTTTAAAATAATACTGATTATCACGTCGTTCCAAGAATCTGGGATCTTTTCATGATCTATATATATGCTATTCATTAGGTCTGTTAGTTTATTAACTAGGTGCTCTTTTAGTGTTATATAGAATTCATTTGGAAGGGCATCTGGCCCAGCGGCTTTTCCTCTTTTTAGATTGCTTATCGCTTCTCTGACTTCCTCAGGTTTAATCCTTTGATTTAACTCTGTCTTTTCTTCATTTGTTAATTTTGGAAGGGGAATAGCTTCTAAATATTTACCGATTTGTTCTTTGGTTGGATTTATATCTTCTTTATATATGCCAGAGTAAAATTTTGAGAACTCCTGTCTTATTATATTATCTTCGAATGTTTCTAGTGATTGTTCTGACATCTGGATGCATGGTATATTATTCCTAGATTGTTCACATTTTGTTTTCCATGCCAATAGTTTTCCGCACCCTTCCCCATATTCATAATTTGCTAGTTTACTGTTTTCCCATTTTTCTCTCACAATGGTTTCTAAATAATTTGCTAGCTTTTCTTTTAATCTTCGATGTTTTATCTCTAAATCTTCCTTTTTTTCTGGGGAGGTTTCGTTCTCTAGTTGTAACTCCACATTTTTAATGTCTAATTCCATTTTGTTGATTTCCAGTTTCTTAGCTTTTACTTTATGTGCTCCTAAGCTGAGTAATTTACCCCTTATCACGGCTTTGTATGCGTCCCAGGTTGTTTGTTTTGAGGTGCCTGTTGCATTGTCTTCGAAATAGTGTAGTGAAACCGTTTCTAGCTGGCTGATGTATTGTTGGTTGTGTAGTAAAGATCGATCTACTGTCCATCTAGAAGGAGTTATATCTTTGGGTAGAAGCAAAGTTAATTTTACCGCTGAGTGGTCAGATAAGTGTGTAGGAATGTGTTCAATACAATTAACTATATTCTGTAAGGATCTATTTAAGAGGAAAAAGTCTATCCTTGATTTGTGTCCTAATTTCTTATTGTGGAAGGTGAAGGGATATACTTTATCTCCTTTTTGTGACCACATATCTTCCAAATCTAAATCTTTTTTGTATATGCTTAGCCATTCCCTCATCTTGGGTAGGATGAGGTGTTTGTTTGGGGGTGATCTATCTTTTTTTGGATCCAGTATTATATTATAGTCTCCTCCTATTATTATGGGATCAGATGTTGATAGAAGTTCCGAGTATAGATTTTGGAGAGGTGTAGGGTCATCTATGTTTGGGCCATAGTATCCTACTATGTTAAGTATGTTTCCTTCTATTCTTATTTTCGCTATGGCCCATCTTCCTTTATTGTCTACTTTCTTGCTTATCACTTTTGCCTTTAAGGATTTTTTTAAGATAATTGCTACCCCCTTCACATTACAGTCTTGGGTAGTATATATACATGTTTCTACCCAATTTAATCTTTTTATTATCTGTTCCCACTCAGTACTAACAAGGTGAGTTTCTTGAAGTATAATAATCTCACTCTCCATCTTGTATAGTTCATTTTATCTTAACTGACCTCTTTTTAACGTACATATAGTATTGAATTTTATAGCTTGTATCTATTTTAGCATTATTTATGTGTATATAATGATTAATCGCATACGCGATATGTTCTTATTTTGTATTAATTGTATTTTCTTTTGTCTGAGTGTATTTAATTTAATCCCTTGTCTTTTTATGATATTGATTTATCGAAATAAAGTACTATGACTGACTGACACTCTCCGTCTCTTTTATATATTCCATAATTTTTCTCCTTCTGTTGGGAGTTCTTAGTCCGTTAACGTTCCATGAGAGAACATTTACTGTTTTTTCACTCGTCATTTCTTCTTAAAGAGTTTTACAGAGAGGGCTGTGTTAAGGCATTCTTGTATGTATTTTGTTTGACATCCTTTTGACTCCATTTTTGGTTTATGAGGATATTTTTTCTAATTTTTTCCCTAATTTGCTCCCCACCCGTGTATTTCTTTTTACATTATAGTGTTTCTGCGAGGTTCGTTTTTCCCTCCCTGAGGAAGCCTCCCTTCTTCTTTTGGATGGAATTTTCCACCCGATTCGAGCTCCGGTTCACCAGTTTTCTTACTTAAAAATGTTTTAAGATTTACTTTCCTTCTTCGATTAGATTATTCTGGAGGGATATTTCTTGTGTTTAAATTAATTTGATTTCTCCCTTTGGATCTGATCTTTTATTTGGTTTATAAGGTTTTCTACTTCTTGAGGCTCTCTAGTATTGTGCATTTTGTTTCGCCACATGATTCTTAATGCTGCTGGGAATTTCATCTGGACAGTTGCCCCCAATGTTTTCAACTCCTGCATATATTGTCCCAATTCCCACTGTCTATCTTGTGTGGCTTTACATATATCTGAGCGGATTTTGAATGACCAGTTGTCTTTGTTTAGTGTTCCATTTTTTAAACCCTCACTCAGTATTTTTTCTTTAAGGGTGTAGGTCATAAAATTGACCAAAATTTTTCTTGGATTTTTCTTTTCTTTACTTTTTCTGAAAGGATCCCTGTGGACCCTCTGAATGCCCACCATCAAGTTGCAGCTTTTGGCCCACGGGAAAAATTCTTCAAGAAGAGAGACAATAAACGATTTTATATCCGATCCTTCCATATTTTCCGGTACATTTAAAATCCTGAGGTTATTTTTTCTCCCTTGGTTTTCCAGTGATTCCAACTTTTCTTTGATTGTTTTCTCGTTGTCTTTTAGTTTTCGAATTTCTTTTTGATTCGTGCTAACCTTTTTACTAAGGGATTCCACTGCTGCTTCTACTGCGGTAACTCTCTCTCCCAAGACATTTAATTTTTGGTCTAAACCTTCACATACTTCGCGTATCTTGTTTTGATTCTCCTCAGAGACTGAGAATTTTTCTGTCATTGCTGCCATTATTTTTTCAGCAAATACCTCCATGACTTTTTCGGTTGTGATTAATTCTTGCTCTGTTGCTGTTGCTAATGCTTCTTGTTCTATAGGTCTCTCTGTGGGTTTAGTTTGTGGTAATGTTACCTCCATTAAATGTGTAGTTATTGGGGTTGCGTTAACCAGGATAGTTGACCTTTCTCTTCCGGTAATCTTCGACGTCTCCTCACCACTCACATTGCCTAGGTCCTTCTTATGTGTAGGTGATCTGTCTAAATGAGCTCCGGTGCTTATTGGTGGTTCAGTGGGCTCGCTCTGTATAGAGAAATGGCCACCTCTTACTTGCACTGATTGTTGAACCTTAAAATAAGACCGCAGGGAGGGAGTAACTCTAATTTTTTGATTCGTGGAGAGCTTTGATCTTGTAGATCTTAATTTAACATTTTCAGACAGTTCTGCTAGTTTAGGTAACACTCTCTGTTTTCGTTTAGTTGTTCCTGGAGACACACCCTTTTTTATCGGTTCAAACTGTGGTACTAATTTGCGATTCCTTAAGCAATAAGAGGATTTTCCTCCTCCTTCCAGATCTTTGTCTTTCTCTGCCTCTGTTATTGCACTTGAATCAGGGTTTCTTTCTATTTTCCTGGATCTTGTATTATACACCCTCGTTTTAGGTTGTGCTTGGGTGTGTCTCTCCTCTTTGCTCTTTCCAATGTCCTCTTGATTAAAACAGCTTGCAATTAAGTCTGGTGCTGTTCTCTCCAATCTGCCCGCCCCACCACTGGGTATGCTTTTTGCGTTGGTAATGTTCTCTGATTTTGTCAGATTTTCTGAAACTCCCTGGTCTCTGTTAATCTGTGAAACAGAGGAAAACACTTTTCCCTCAGTTATCAGTAGCGAAATGTCCTTCTTAGAGTTCATTAGCCGAGGGTGTTCTAGGTTTACAGCTTGCAAATTGATGTTAATAATATGCTCTTTATTTTCTCTTTTCAGTTCCCCTGCTGTTTGATTTGGGTTCAGAGTCTTATTCTGTCCGCTCGGCTCGCTGCTTTGTGTGGCTCTCTGTCTATCGGTTTCTCCCCCGCTGACCCTGCCGCTCGTGCCCCGGAACTGGAAAGTGACTCTCTGGAACGCCATCCGGCAGCTCCACGTCGCTCTTCGTGCACTCACCCAGGCTCCGGTGTTAGGGAAAGACTGCTGCGGGAGTCCCAGCTTCAACGGTATGCTCAGGTTCAGCCGGTTTCTATTTACCATATCTCTCTATGTGTTTTCTGTGTGCCGCTCGAACGTTCTTTTTTTTTTCGTTTCAACTCCTTTCGTCGAGAGTTTCCAGTTGCTTTAATCCCTCTTTTCAAGAATCCGTAAAAACGTTACGGAAAGGTTAATCTTTGATTTTCATTTGGCTGTTGAGTCGAAGCTCCCGACCGAGCGTGTTAGCCGGCCGCCATCTTCCTCCTGGATGTTTTTTTTCTCAACTGACACTTTTGTGGAAATTCTGTTTCTGCATGAGAGGGTGGACTGACAGGGTTCAGACGAGTGTAAGTTCTCTGCTCCCCCACGTAGCGAGCAATTGCCCACATCAAAGCAGATATTATAAGAGTGAACATTTACACAATGTGCGGCGGTCCCTTTACCTGAGCACTGTTGACTGGGTGGGGAATGAGTTAGGGAGGGTGGAGGGAGGGTTCTTTTCTTAAGGAACAGTATGGGGCATTCAGGACCTTTCTACAGAGATAGGCGCTTAAAATGTTTAGATTTTTTGCTGGATTTTTCACAGATAAGAAAGCAACTGTATTCCTTTTATTGTTCTAACATGGCTAATGGGAACTATCTGGAAGTGCTAATACTCTGTGTCGATACTGGAAATGGTCAATGAAAAGAAATTTGAGGGGAAAAAAATGACACACCTTACGATTTAGGAATATCTATTCATAAACCATGCACTCTGTGGCATGCCTTAGAGATGTAAATATGGTGCCAAAAGTATTGTGTTTTGTGAGGCCTTCACCCTGGGCCCTATGGCAGTCTGTAGATACAGTTTTTCCAAAAAAGGTGAGAGGCATAATCCTCTAATAAACAAGTTATTTCTTTTCAGACGCAATATGCCACAATGTCTTTATAATCCTTAATACTGCGCTTTGTGCCAATGTAAAGTGTTGTAAATACCTGAGTCACTTTTACACATTTTAATGCTTCTCTATTTGTTGATCTAGGCAGAATGAAAGCTGAGCCAGCCTTGGTGTGATTCGTTCTCAACACACCACACTGATCCATTGTACTGGTTTTAAAAACAAATTCCTTGCACAATCATGGCTAGTACTTAGAGAATATATTGCAAAGTCATCCTGAGCCCTGGGCAACCCCATTTTTTGCTAACTGGTACTGGGGTAACTGACTCTGGTGGCCCCTGGGCTCTGCCTAACCAGGTCCATGGCCAGTGCTATGGTGAAAACACAGTGACAACACACACACCTCTGGGTACCCTCTGTGTTAGGTGTCTCCCTATGGTTGTCATGACCTAACCTATAAGTCCCTAGTACATAATAGGGCAGGGGATTGAAACTACCTTTAAGTCCCTAGTATATAATAGGGCATGACTATTTGGAGGCCAGCAGTCCTTTCTGCACTTGCATATGTGCATTGCTTGAGAGTCTGAGGTCCTTTTAAAAACAGCCTTGTGCTGCAGTACTGCTTTTAAATATAAATTGTGCCCAAACTCGACTTGATATACAACAATATTTTGGCAACCAGTCTCCCCTAGGTGTCCCAGGGGTGGGGGATTGGGTACTTTATAGGGAATATCTTTATAAAAGATGTTTTATATGCCTTGGAGATAGATAAATTACACATTTCACTTCCCTCATTGTAGTAAAGTTCTTCCCAAAATCGACTTTTGTGTAGGCCTGGGCAGTGAACTTCGCTCCGTTCGCGGAATGTGAGGAGTTTACTGAACTTTGCACTCCGCGGAGCTCGCGGAGTACAGAAAACTCCGCTTCGCGATGTGCAGCGGAGTTTATTCCCCGTTCGCGATCGCAAATGGTAAAGTCGCGATCGCGTACGGTAAGTTCACGAGAGCGAGCTGCCGCTCGTGTAGAATTTCTACCCGAGCGGCAGGAATACCAGCACAAACTGCAGTTCGCACTGCAGTTTGTAACTTCACGGAGTTCCGTGTAGCTAAACTCCGCGAACTACGCCCAGACCTACTTTTGTGCTAGGAGCACTGTGGAGTGAGGATCTAAATTATTTTTGCATATTCAGGACCCCTGAAGTCTCACATAGTTGTCACAGGGGTGGGGGGTTATGTAGCTATAAGCAGGGTCCTTATAAAAGATGTTTGATAGTCCCTGGTGCTGGAGAAACTGAACATTTCATGTTCCTCATTGTAGACCGGCAGCCACATAGGTTAACATAGCAATAGTTTATTAATGAACAACTATTGCTAGGATTTCAAGAAAAATATCTTTCAAGGACTTAAGAGAATGGTATTGATAAATCCAACAATATGCTATTGTTGAATTTATCCTGAAATATACAGAAATAAGTTATAGGACTTTTTTGTCTTTAAGCCAAAGTTCAACCTTCCTGTGGTCTCCTCTAATTGGTCAGAGTAAAGAGGATTAGCCAGGCTGCTTAGATAAAGTGATGTGGCACCCAGGGAGAGAAGCTATCTGGTAGGAAAGGGCTCTGATACACAGGAATTCCAGAGCAGTGGGGAGGGGTCATAAACTATGGAGGTTCAAAGGAGGATAGGACAGGCAGGGAATGTCAGGGAATGGCAGGCCCATCTACCTACCATCCCATCTGGACTCAGCCAGATGACAGGCTTAAGGAAGGAATTTGCAGATGTCAGGGGAGGAGATCTATGAAAATGAGTCATACTGAAGGTTGGTTTTACTAGTTCTTGCTCCTCAGCTGATAATTCAGCCATAATGTATTTTGGAGGAATAGTGCTTCCTGAGAGACCATTGTGCCATAGTTTGGAGGAAGAGGTCATGCTCTGGGGTGCACCTCATTGGACAGGAGTGCTCTCCTGCTTGGCCCCAGAGAACACTGAATAAGCATCTGAGAGTCTGAGAGGAGCAGAGCCTCTCACATCTGCTGCTTGAAACTAAGAGTTGAAAAGAAGGGTCCATGCTGGAAGTTTGATTTGCACTATTCAGGCCCTGCACTCTGACTGACTCCGCGTGCTGCAAAATCTGGAACTACAGCCCTGTGTACCTAACTTGCTTCAAGAGGAATAAAGAGTAGATTCCCTGCAAGCTACTGGTTAACAGAGCTCACCTGGACCCTCACCACCAGGAATGCCCAGTCTGGAGTGAGTCTGGTGGATTTGTAAGGGTTTTGTCCAAGTGAATTGTGGGAAATAAAGTCCCAAAATTACAAGACCCATCATAGAGATGCCAGACCTTTGGATTGTGTTTTTGACACTTTGGGACCCCCAGAGAAACCTCAGGAAAAGTTCCAGAAGTTTGGAGCTACTTTGGAAAAAAGCTCCAGATGGGGACTTACTCAACCACGAGAGCCTGTCCTGCTGGTTCGTCCCATTGAAAAGCTCTGGAGGTCCAACTTCCAGCGTTTAACTGGGAGACACCTGGAAAGCAAGTTGGCGAACCCGGACTGGTGAAGAGCATCAAGGGACCCCATCATAAAAAGCTTCAGAAAAGTTTCTAATTCTGAAGGTGAAACTTTGAGCCATGCAGGGCTTGATCGCGGTCGGCCTAAAACTTCGACTTTGTCGCACTCTAGTGTGACCAGATGTCCCTTAGGTGCTAAAAGTTTCTCTGTGCCATATATAGTGCTAAATGAAAATCTCTGGTTCCGTACATTGGATTTGTTTCATTTTGGTGTAATTTTAAAGATACAAATATTCCCTATCTTCATTGATTGGTGTTGGGTTTTTATTGTGTGGTGTCTCTAAATTATTTATTGAATTGGTATTTTTAAATGCTTCACATAACTTCCTCTTAAGTTAAGCCTGACTGCTGGCAGCCAAGCTACCAAGAGTTGAGCATGGGAATAATTTCTTGAGACCTATCCTGAGCACTAGACTGCGTTAGTGGCCTTATTTCTATTGGTAGATACGCATGTACTACTACTAATAACCCACTTTACAACAGAATACATTTTATTTACATGTGCAATAAGGCTATTGTGGTAAATGAATATGAAGGGTAGCCAATAGTAAATGTAAAACAGGATAAGATTGAATCTAAAGGTAGCGTCACAGCTTACAGGTTTGGTGGTAGAAAGGAAGCAGGAAGGACACACCAGGAGCAGCACCTTTGCTGCTCAGCCCACGCATTTCAACTGACACTCACTTAAATCATGCACCCATCAGCAGTCTATTGCCTCACACTCACACTAGCTGAGCAGCAGGGGATATTTAACTAAGGAGAGAATGTATTGAATAGACATGAAAAAACCACACACCTCCCTTCTTTACAGCAAAAATAGACAATATTAATTCAGAAAAGAAAGTAATACATAACAGCCATGGAATGAGCACAAAGCATGGGAGTAACAAATTCAATACAGAAGAAGATCATACTCAACATCATGAAATTAACACATATGGTGTAAGTAAAAATTAAATCATACAATACATAAAATAAACAGACCAGGGAAAGAAATAATGATACCTGGTCAAGAGATACACATACATACATCACTCAAGAGAAACACCCACACTCTCCCACCAACAGCAGACAATAAAATATAGAGGAGCAACAAAACTGGCACCTCACACTAAAGTCACTGACTCTACAGCATAGCACAAGGATGCAATACGGGTGCCATACATCTTTACAATCAACAAACCACACAGAAATATCTAAGACATTGCAAAATATATGCCCCTGTGGGTGCAACACATATAACCCAAAGCTAGTTGTCCGGTTGCAAGAAAAAATGCTCCATCACCAATACTAGTAGAAAGTTGAAATGTAATATTGTTTTGGTAGCAACTCACCAGCCCATCACAATGTAAGATTAGGGTGCAAGTAAAAAATGCCCCAACACATATAAACATAAGTACGGTTTAGGCACAACGTAAATGCCTATCACCAGCAACTTAAATGTAAGTACGGCCATCACCAGCAACAGTAAGAAATGTCTGGGTGTGAATAAGCAACCCTAAGTACAAGTAGAAGAACGTATAGATTGGGTGCAACACTGTGCTTCATCATCGCCAGCAACAGTAAGCATGTTTGGGTATAAATAAACATCCCCCAGTACAAGAAAAAGAAAGTATGATTTGGTTGCAACAACGTGCCCCATCACCAGTAACATGAATGTAAGTGCGGTTTGGGCACAACATAAATGCCCATCACCAGCAACATAAATGTAAGTATGGTTTCAGAGCAACACAAATGCCCATCACCAGCAACAGTAAGAATGTATGGGTGCAGAAGAAAATGTAAGTAACATTAGCTCAAGGAGTAACACTCATGCAGCACACAGGGGTTTACTTCATACTCCGTAATGATCGAATAATGCACATCATGAGGCAAGTACTTATACTAATAATCTAAGCAGGCAGTGAATGACCGAAAAGGACAGAAAAATTCTGCATGGCATACAAACACATGCAAGCACAAATTCAGCATGACATAAAAAAATAGACAGAAAATCAAGATCAGCATTCAGCCAACTGCTAGCATGGCAATATATATTGATAAAATGTTCTGCTCATTCACTCTCAAACATCCAGCATACTCCAACAAGAGTGCATATGACAAGTGGCATTCCAGGTAGAGGAAGCTGAAAAAAGCACAGAACATGGCGACAGAACTGCAAAGTTGCGGCATCAAAGAAGAAATGTCAATCACATGAGCAGGAGTACCAAGCTCCTTTCAAATGTTGATGTCTGAGCCGTGCGCATCAGCGTCAGTGCTCTGAGCGCTTCTCCCAACACCGATTACCAGCACACACGAGATGAAAATGGCATTTCAAATAAGCACTAGTGCCTGGACCGTTAGAAAGCAGCAAACAATAAATGCTGACAGTCAGTCCCCTTTGGTAGCAAATAAAACACAAGAGAAGACATGAACTGGCATCACAGTAAACGTTCTCTCCCACAATTCCAGGAATCTTCTTGTTCACAGCATGTAATTGATGCTCCCTGTTGAAAATAAACAGCAAGTACCCCATGAAAACAACTCCTCGTAGGAAATGAGCCTGGGAGAGCTGCAGTCACTGAAACGCAACTGACCAAAGTGCGGTGACAAGTTGCTAAGCAACTACTCAAAAGGTCTGAGCGGTGAAATGTAGAGGCTACATCCTGACACACCACGAGGTGAAGATGTTACACGAATAGTCAGGTGCAAGAAAACTCCCTTTTTGAAAATCTAGTCTCAGCCCAAGAAAATGTTTGGCCTTGCACAGTAGCAGTGGATTTCTGAATGAAGACAAATTAATTCAAACCTTGTAGAGATAAGTTAGAGGTTCTCATCTCCAAGTAGTCTCATACCATATGGTGTTTTCTTTGGTGGCCAGTGTAGCTGGGTCACTCGCCCACTGTGGCAGTAAGCCAAAAAAAATCTTGGATTTATTTTCCAGCATTTTCTCTCCTTTTCAGAACGGATTCATCCACTTGCTTTTGCTACATCCAAAAGTAACACAAAAGCACTCTTTTTCCCCCTCTCACCAACTTAAGGCTGTTGTGCAGTCTAATAATAATTTTTATTGCATGATTAATTAAAATCTTACAATTCACGAATAACCAACACTCAATCACTAAAAGGTATCTACACAAGAGAGTTCATAAAATACATTGAATACGCAAGTTCAATTAATCCTTATTACGATTCATTATTACTAATATTAAAATAACAATTATTTACAGTTATAATTTCTTTACTTTTGTGCAGTATCTCATATGCAAATGTTGCTCTAACTGTCAGCAGCTTCCAGTCCTAATATGCTTGAATCATTAACTTCCAACTTCTTTCTTACAAGGGTCATAAATTTAGTAAATTTCGCAATCATTAGTATATCCATTGGGTTAAAACAAGCTAACAGAGCTTGTCTACACAATCGTATCCCTTTTTTTTTATAAAACCAGGTTTTTAAGTACCTCTTTCTTTCAGCCTTCAATGATGTACAAATGTAAACCAAATGTATAATGTTTTCTTCCCATCGGTTACATAGTCTACAGGGGGTTGGCTTGGTTGGTCTCAGCCCATGCTTAGCATGTATTAGTCCCGGCAGACTGCCAAATCTTGCGGTCATAAATATGTTTTTTATTTGGGCTGTCTACTGTATTTCTAGATATGGTTGCACTTTGAGGGTAGTGTTTTCATTCACCATCATTGTTAATCTATTAATTCGTTTTTTAAAAGATAATGGTGTTATTTACATCTCCCACATCTCGTGTGCATACAGTTTTTTTAGTGCTGTTAGGAGGTATGTACAAAAACGAAAAGTTTTGTTCTGTTGCATTTCTTGACAGAGTAGACAGCTCATTGGATTAAGATATTAGTTTTGATTTGCTTCCATACCTTTACATACTGGCCCATCCTCGCAACTTGCTGATTACAAAAGCCAAATTCCACTCTGATCTGAAATGCTGATGCATTAACCGGCAGTCGAAACAGCATTTTAAATGTTTTTGTTATAGCATTGTTCAAAAGTACAGATTCCACAACGCAAAGAACTTCACTTCCATAAGTGAGACTGGGCATTAATTTTGCTTTTATAACCTTTAATAGTGGCAGATAAGTTGGACCGCCCAAAGAGCTATGTAGTGAACGAAAGGCCGTAATCAAGCAGTTACTTCTTTTTTCAGCTCTGTTTTGTGTTGAGAAAAGGAACCCTCCTCATCAAACCATAATCCCAAATATTTGTAGTATTTTATTTGTTCAAGGTGCCGATTTTGTAAATACCATTTTTGTTTGCTGTGGCTCGATGCCCTATTGCAGGCTACCATTATTTTTGTTTTTGTTTCATTTATTATCATCTTGTTCTTTGCAGAATACATTGATATTTTATTTATAAGTCACTGCAGCCCTATCTTTGTTTGGCTGAGTAAAATAACATCATCAGCGTACATTAGTTTGAAATCTGTTTGTTAGCCAATTTTGGTGAGTGAGCCAACTCATTGTCCAGTTCTTTCGTAAGGTCCGCTAAAAATAGATTAAATAAGTACGGCACTAATACGCATCCTTGCTTTAGACCTTGAGATGTATCTATTCTTTATAACCGTAAGCCATCACCTAATCGAACCCTTGTCCAAGTCTGGGTATATAATCATTGAATTGCTTTTAAAAGGCCGGCGTTAATACCGTAATTTTCCAACTTCCTCCATAAAATGTGTCTATCTAAACAGTCAAATGCTGATTTAAAATCAACGAAACATAGATATAGTGGCTGTTTTATCTTTTTGTATTTTTCTGTTAACATTCAAAGTATTAATATATTCGTTGTTGTACCTAGTCCTTGTATAAAACCTGATTGGTTTGGGGGAATTAAATGCTTTGCCGCTGCCCATTCTGTTAGTTCTTTTAGAAGAATTGATGCAAAGACCTTAGCTTCGATATCTTGCAGTGTTATTAATCTATAATTAGCAGGATTTGACCACTCACCGCTTTTATAAATAGGTGAGATAATGGAACCCCTCCAAGAGGAAGGGATAGTTGATGTTTGCACCGCTTGACTAAATACTAATGTTAAGTATTTGGTCCATAATAAAGCCTTCTCTTTATAAAAGGCCGCTGGAATCCCATTTGGACTAGGAGCACCGTCAGATCTCTTTTTCTTTATAAGTTTGGATACTTGACTTTCTGAGATAGAAATGTTGGTATTTTTTTTATCCTCTGACTGTCTCGAATTATTTATGCCGGGATTCCAGTCCATGCTTGTGTTTATATTGGAGTTTAGGTGTGAATGAATGAAGTTGAACCAATCTGACTCAGGGATAACAGAGGATGTAGTTGCTCTTCTAGATCTATTTAAATTGTTGATTAAAGACCAAAACTCCCTTGCATTATTCTTTTTACTGGTATATAATGCCTTAGCCCAAAGTTCTTGTTTTTTTGCATTTTCTTAGTCTAAATTCGTTTTCTTACTTCTGCATTTATTTTCTTTAATTTATCTCCATAGAATTGATTCCCTGGGTGTTTCTTAACCAATCTCAAGATTTTATTACGCTCCTTTTTAGGTCTCGCCTGACCCAGCGCTTGCGCTGGTCTGGCGAGACTTTAAGTAAGGGCTTCAAAAAATGCTACCGCCGGCTACAGCTTGCAGTGCATGTGTGTGGGCGCACGCTTGAGTAGAGGCGCCATATGGCATTCCTCATGCTCATTAAGCGCATCGCTTGCCGCGCGCTTAATTGCGATCACTTTTGCGTCGTGCGACGGCCACGCGCGCACCACTCGTGAGACTACCACTGCCACCCCTTGGCCTTAAATAGCACGGCATCTCCTGTATTTAAGGCTTGCAGGTACCGGTTGTGTAATTCAGTGATATTATGCAATAATAAACATTGATATTATGCAATAATAAACATTTTACAATAACTATGTGTAGGTCGGATTCTTCTCGGAAACCAATCCCTTTGTCAAGCCATGACAACCCCCAATGTGCTAAACAGTTTAATATTACTAAAGTTAAGATTGCAATTAACTAGTGTGCATATTTACATCTCGGAATTAAATCATACGTAACAGCTTCATAAAAGTTCAATACATCAAGTCAGTACTGGAATCCAAGTCTAATAACCTATGATACAGAGCCACCCGATTCATCTAATCAAAACCAACCTAGACCTTCATCCGATTCGAAACCTCGGTGCTTCAATGTGTGCATTGTATTAATTGTGTTTGTAATTAGCAGAGTTAACACCCAGTGTACTGTTCTGGGATGGCAGGGTGCCCTACACACGCCTACAAACCTCGAGTGGGAGTCATATTCATGTTTTCCACGAAACACATGCCTACAGGGGCTCGAGGGTTGCTGTGGGATCCCCAACATGCTCTGTCATGCAGCATCAACTCTCTCTCTCTTTCATGCACACAAGCTCTCTCTCTCCCTCTCTCACACACGCATGCATGCACACATGCATGCTCTCTCTCTCTCTCCCCCTCTCTCTCACACACACACAGGCACGCACACATGCACGCTCTCTCTCTCTTTCTCACACACAGACAGGCACACATGCACGCTCTCTCGCACACACACACACGCATACTCCATCCTCTGTAATCTTTCCCGCACCAGTACTCTCCGTGTTGCTTCTGAGCCCTGCTTTCGTTATTTCCCTCCACCCACCTTAAAAAAAAAAAAAAAGCTTTGGCACTACTTTCTTTTTCTTTCTTTACCAGTACAACTTGGATCAGTAAATAAAAAAAAAAGAAAACTTCACACGCACGCTTTAGGTGCATTCATGTGTTGTGCTTTTACCCACAAAATGACACAGCTGCTGCGACTGCATAATAGCATTTTTTTTTTTTAATGGGGGGTTCCTCTTTATCAATGCTGCACAACATTGCTAAACAAGCATTGGCATAGCCAATTGGTCTTGCCTTTGGGACATTAAGTGTTTAGTTATCCAGCACAATATCCTTGGTGCAACAACATCAACTGTTGCATGGCTAAACACTTATAAGGTACAAGGTTTAGCCATGCAACAGCTGATGTTGTTGCACTAAGGATATTGTGTTGCAAAACTAAATACTTATAAGGTCCCAAAAGCGAGACCTATTGGCTATGACAATGCTTGTTTAATAGGTGACTTTTCGAAGACAATTTGACCAGCCCTGTTGATTTTATGCCCTTCTGATCTTTATTATAAACTTTTTATTTTTGACTTAAGACTAATTTATTTGTGAAGAGGGGCCATTTTTCAATAGCGTTCAGACCTTCATCATCAAAACAGGTTTCAACCATTACTTTCGATGTTGCTGTGATTGATTGTTTGGTACTTTCAGTCCAATAAAGTTTCTTATAATTTACCGTGTTTATATCTCCCAAAAGCGTCACATATTCTCCGTGTTTTACACAGTTTAATTATAACTCTATTATTTGTTGATTATGGTCACTTCAGTTCGCTTCACCGATCTGGTAGGTTGAAATCTTTTGAAATAGGTTTAATGACGCTATTGTGTAATCTATTCATGATTTATTACCCAAGGCTTGATAAGTACAGGCAGGTGGTATATCTTGTGGAAAACGTCCGTTTAACACACTTAAACCAAAGGCTTCTAGATCTTTTAGAAAATTCTTCCCAATTTTCCCTTTCCTCTCTTCCCTAGTATCCGCTGTAAGGCATTGGCTTGGTATTGCCCATAAATAGTTCTGTTCTTGTATTTCTTCATCTATCACGTAAGACCATAATATGTTCATATTAAAGTCACCCGTAATGATGACCTCAGGTTGCGTGTCATTTTCCAGTTGCTGAAGTACTATAGTTGACAAACTGGTAACCATTGCTTTTCTTAAACTGCCATCAGGGTGTATATAAACATTTATTAATAGGAGTGTTTTATTTTCCCATTTATCATTATATCATAGTTTTACAATCAAACAGTCGGTGATATTTTGTATTTCCTCTTCACTTTCCATTTTTATTTCTGTTGAAATAAAAGTTGCCAGGCCCCCACTAGATCTGCAGAAATTGTTTGTTTTAGTGGCGGACGTATAGTATACCCTAAAAGCATTCTAATATAAAAGGTTTGTTTGCCCAGGTCTCTTGTAGGCAGATAACTTGAGAAGCTTCTGACCCATGAGTCAGTTGTTCATTTTGTAGTTTAGATTGAATTTCTTTTATGTTCCAGGAGCATAGTCGTATTGTGTCCCTTAGATTTGTTACTTCCTTCTTGGAAACATCATTTGTAAGTCGTCAATCCTCCCTTGCTCCGTGGAGTGCTGTCAATAACCAACCTAGTTGCAATTCCTCCATTGGTTCTTTTTTGATCACTGTAGAGAAATTTGATGTTTGCCCCATGTTTTGTCCTATTGGATTTTTTAATATTGAGTATGCCTGGTTGTTCTCCGACCCCGCCCGATATGTAGTTGTTTTTCTCGGTCTAATAAACGGGCTTGGGGAGGAAGGTTGGGGCGGTATCGTAACTTTTATTCCCCAAGCCAAAAAAAGGTCATATTCTTGAATGATAAGATCTACAGAGGTGGATGAGGTCCAAGTTACCAGAGTTGGTTCATGATTGCTGCTTTCCTTTGCTAAAAATTCAATTGATATCATTCTTTCTAGAGCCGGTATTGCTTTACACAATCTCAAGATGTTACTACGATTTAGGATGTCGTTGTTTCCCCTGGATTTATATTCAGGTTTAAAAATCAGTTGGACACCTCCCTCCTTTTGAACTTGTTTTTTTATTTTGGCTTTTTGTAGTGGATTACAATAATTTGGCAGCTCTTGCTCTTTTGGCTCACCTGTATGTTTCGGTGGCTCCTGGGTCCATAAAGGTTGTTTTACTGATTGATTAGCCTGGGATATTACATTTGACATATTAAGAATTTTTATTCTTTCTGTATCACACTCTCGTGCTGTCTTACTTTCTTTGTGATTTTTTATCTTACCTGTAATATCTTCAGTTACTGTGAATTGGTCAGATTTTATTTTTGAGTTTTCATTGTGAGATCGTTAGCTTCTCACTTTTGTATCAATGTCCTTAGCTTTTGTGCTGTCCGTATGATGTTTCTTAGTTTCTAAGGCATCCAGTTTTTATAATACACCAGGCCTTTGATGTTTTTATTCATTACGTCTGACAGTTTTTTATTAAACAAAGGATAGAGGTGTTTTGTTTCTTCTACAACTTTGTTTACTTGTTTCAAAGTTACGTTTGTTGGTCCTTTTGCATTCAATAGGCTGTTCCCTGCTGTTCCCTGCATTTATTAACTCAATCTCAGGGGAAGAGATAGTTTTTGAAGCTTTTCTAACCTTGCTTTCCGTAGTTTTTTTCTCTGTCTTTTTGATAATTGGTGTTCCTGTGGTGTTTCCGATTGTATTGTTTGGGAAGCAGGTGAAATTCTTCCTGCTTGGGTTTCATTTTTTTCGTGAATTAAATCCTTACTACTTTCACCGTTTTGTTAATCGTAATTTTTTCAGTTGTACTCCCATTTTTGTTTGCATGGTTAAATAAATTCCCTTTTAAGTTTTCAATTATTGTATTTATTACTTCCGGAATTGTGGCCAGTTTGTCAATCAGTGGAGCACAGCTACAATCTGTGTATGAGGGTATTGGTTGTGACTGAGCTCTTATTACCAGGTTATTTAGCATGTCTATCTTGTGATCAATTCCCGCTACTGAGGTTGCCATGGTGCTAAGCAAGTCTACCTGCAAATCCATTTTATTTTACTGATAAGTCAGGGCTTCTAGTATTAATTGTGAGGTCCTAAAGAACAGATCCCATATTGATCCTGAGTCCCAGTTGACCATACAATGTGCATCCTGAATTTGGCTGTTTACAGAACAATGTTATTTATTTGATTCTTCGTCTTTATTTCCTAATTCGATCAATTCTAGCTTTTTATTACGTTCATCCTTTTGATAAGGTGTACTCCATCGCTGCAGATTATCCGATTTTGTAATGTAGTCATCCATATTATTTTGAAATATATTAGTCTGCTCGATATTTTCCTGACCTGCATTTTGCTCTACATCCTTTGACGTTGACATAGTGTCGGTTTGAAGGGGATTCGATAAATTCACATTGACCTTTGTTATTACTTTTCGGCTTTCACCCCCTTTTTTTTATTTGACTTGTTGACATTGGTTTGGCTGCACCTGATTGGTTGGGTCGCCTGCTATAGTAGCTTTTTTTTACGTTTACCTGCACTTCAATTGGTAATGGTGCCCTTGTTACTAAGAGGTGTTCGAAATCTCCATGCTGTGTTCTCGTATCGATTGGGTCTTCTTGTTGCACGTGACCTGTTAGAGGTATTTTTAACATCTCTAGATCAGTTATTTGGCCCCATTGATTGTCGGAATACTCATTCATTTTTATAGTTTGCTCCTTTCACAACTGATCAGTCTCCAAAATATCTTGTTTTTGGGATATTGCCGTTGATTCATTCACTAGTTTGATTGGTGTTTGTAGTCCACTTGAATCAGTTTGTAAATTTAGCTTTGCTCCCGTTGGGTCTTTCATAAAGTCAAACTTTGTCGGGAGCTTTGTTGTTTTCCCAAATATATGTGCCATAGCTGCTTTTGAAGCCAGGTTTTCCCCTGCTTGTTTTATTTTTATTTTGTTTAAAATTGCTGTTGATTGTACGTTTTTTTTCCTTCTAATGGGGGGGAATGGTGGTCGCTCCTTTCCTGACCTCATACCTCCCACTTAGTTGTACAGATATAAAAACTACTTTGTATAAGCAGGGCAAAGCATAGCAACAACTGCTTGCGACAACAGCTTGTAAGATCATGCGCTTCTCAAAAACCTCACCTCTCGCAGTTGCAATCGCAGTTGCAGTTTGCAGTTATAGCTGTTCCTTGATGACTGTAGCTGTATGTGTTCACTGTGAATGTCTCTGTAGTCACTGTAAATATCACAAGGGCCATGTGAATGTCAAAATTGTATTGCCCACCACAGAGAGCTGAGACCGGGAGGTTCCACTCTGGCACCGCTCTGCTCTGCACACTCTGCCCGCCTGGCCCAAGACTTGAGGAAGGAGAGCAGGCAGAGTTTGAGGGACTGTTGCTGGACACTAGCAGATCCCTTGGAGTGTCCCTTGGAGTGTCACACTGTGTCAGATTGTGAGCCAAAAGGGGCCAATGAGGGCCAAGCGGGACCAAGCAGGGCCAGCGGAGGGAACAGGCGGGTACAGGCTGGTTAATTGCCACCGTTGCGCTTCACCTCCTAACAGTGGCTCGAAAGACAATGCTGCCGCTGCGAGACGCTAATGCCGTTTGAGACCACTGCACTCTCAGCAGCACTCACGGCGCTACACCCCCTCTTCCCTGCCCGCTGCAAGGTGGAAAGATGCTGGAAAATGCGGGGGTGAAACAGGTGCCTGCAACCGGCTGGAAAAAGCCTCCTGGCTTCCTCACTCGCTCACTAGCTCCTAGCCATCCCCCTCACTGTAGCCCAGGAAATCTGAGAGACCGTTGGAACCTAGTCTCAGCAGCGGCGGCGCTTGGCTCCACCGCTTCTCACCGCTTCTCACCGCGGGCGGCCTGGGAAACCAAGGTCTGCGGTTCCGTTTGCTCAGCCAAGAACAGAATGCGGTGTTTCCCTCGGCACTCTCTGCAGCTCTCTGCAGCTCTCAGCAGCGACCGCGACCGTAGCAGCGCCTCTCACCTCTGACTCCAACGCTCTTGCTCTGCTCTGTTCTGCGGCGGCGAAATGTTGTACAGTCACTTAACATCTCACAACTGGATTATGCAAATGCTCTCTATCTTGGGCTTCCTGCCTTCTTGCATTTGGTACCCTACAAATAAGTCAGAAAAGTGCTAGTCTCCTCATCTGAGCCTGCTGCAGTGCTATGTCGTTTCTTCTCACCTTTCTGCTGGTTTACAGTTACCAAACCCTCGGGCATATTATCAAGGACGATGTTAAAATTATCGCCGGTTTAGCGGCAGAAAACTGCCGCTAAAGCGGCGATAATGGGCTTGATAATATGCCCTGGAGAATTCCCACAGAAGCCCAGGTTCTGGTGTGAACCTGGGCTTCTATGGGAATTCACAAGGGCATATTATCAAGCTCATTATCGCCGCTTTAGCGGTGGTTTTCTGCCGCTAAAGCGGCGATAATGTTAACACCGTTCCTTGATAATATGGCCCCCTCTAGCTGTAAAGCATTATCAATTTGTCATTGTGCGCTGCAGAAAATGGTTCTCTCTTTTGTCAGCACTCCTTGCATTCATTCCAGAATCTTATACACTGTGACTACCAAGCTCCTGTGCCCTCCTAAAATCAAGAGGGCACACACTGGAGTAAGATTCTTCACCTTTCTGGCTAAGCAGGACTGGAACCCTTTCTCTCTTGAGCAATGGTGCAACTCCAATCTACTGGAGAAACACTTAAAACTGGCTTTTCTCCACATTAGTAAAGACAACACCTCTCTTTTGGGAATCCCTTTGCACCAGGATGCTCAATTAGCGAATAAGTTTCATTAATCCAATTCAATAAAAATAACTAAAGATATGTGCTGCAATTTTTCAAAAAGTGCTTGGGGCACTGGGAGGTAAGGTCACCTTAATATCTTGTAAAGGTATTTTTTAGGCCTAGTAAGACGAGACCAAAGCATCTGCCCCAGTGTGCTTAAGAGTGTTGAACAATGCATCATTTGTCACTAACTGTCCCAGAAACTAGAACCATATATTGTACTAGCTATACTTACGAAACCATGCATTAATATGTGAACAATTAGTGAACACTGGATTAATTATGTCAGTTTTGGAGAGACATAGGCCTGGCTATTCCACCTAGTTAATTCATCTAATGTATTTCCACTTAATAGAGATTAAAAATAGATGTGCTTATTTTATTAGGATCATTCCTTGTATTTTGTACCACTTTGCTGATATTGAAACTAGCTCCTTGCATAGTGGTTTCAATGATGCTAGATAATTAATGGCTAATTGATGTTAATTCCTGTGATGTCACTTCTTGTGAGGTTACAATTTAAGGCAAATTATAGGGCCTGCATATTCCTATTCTGTTCAGGACCCCACAAATTCTAGAACCCGCCCTGTGTGTTTATTGGTGTGCTTGCTCAAGTGAATCCATTATGGGAGCTCCCCTTCGGTAGATAGGCCAAGTTTAAATGTACAAATACCGTAAAGGTCACCAGGTGGCAGAGTAAACCTAATTCATTTCCAGTGTTAGCTTTTGAGATTGTACCCAGTCTGACATCCCTAATTGGTTATTACCAATGACTCAACAGTTTACGAAATTAGGGGTATATTATCAAGAAATGGCGTTAAAATTATCGCCGGTTTAGCGGCTGAAAAACTGCCGCTAGAGCGGAGATAATGGGCTTGATAATATGCCCTTGAGAATTCCCATAGAAGCCCATGTTCTGGTGTCAACATGGTCTTCTATTGGAATTCTCTGCGGCATATTATCAAGCCCATTATCGCCGCTTTAGCGGTAGTTTTCTGCCGCTAAAGCGGCGCTAAATTTTAACGCCGTCCTTGATAATATGCCCCTAATTTTGGGTTCACCTCAGATGAGGAGTCCGAAATTGTTCTTTGTCAGGGCATATTGGTGTCGAATAGAGTTATTCCTGTAATGCCAACTACGCATTCGTTGCTGTTTATTGGACATTGATAATTTTGTTTTTATTAATCAAGAGAATAGCCTTTTGATGGTCTGAAATGCAACCCTTTTGATGGATTCCTCTGGCGTCAATAGTACACACGCAGGCGCGGTTTTGCAGGCGTGCTTGCGGTGAGCCTGGCGCTCCCTCAGTCAGTCCGTCTGCCTCAGAGGGAGATTATTATCCTCCAGGCCCGTGGGTATTGAACATACACTCGCTAGCCACGAGAAACAAACGGAATCTTACCACTTCCAGGAAGAAATCAAAACCCTTTTTTGTCTGTAAGCACTGGCGAAAGCAAACCACTGGCAGCTGGATGGCGATCACTGAATGGTCATAAAATCAGCAGCCAGAGCGCTTGATGAAGCAGGATTTGGAAAAGCTCGAGCGTAGGATTAAGTAGAAAACACAATTGGGCTGTTTGGATTCGGCGCATATTAAAAGTTAAATGTAAGCAGCGCCTGATTTAAGAAGGTCTCTCACGGCTGGATCCAACAGGAGGTGGCCTGGAGTGAAAAGGGACGATGGGCAGGGGTGCGGCCCCAAGTAATGACCAGTGGCACAGGTAACTGTGTTTGGAGAGCTGGACTAGGACCGGGGTTCGTGAATTTAGCACCGGACTCGGGGTGCCAGCAGGGGCGGCTGGTGACATTTGAAAGAGGTGGGGCGTAAAAGTGCCGGGCAGTGCAGTGTGGCAAGCGAGCGAGATCTACCCTATGAAGAATTTTTTAAAAAGAAAGTGCAAATGGTGCATTTTCAGGCACATTTCAGAAAGCAAGAATGTTAATAAACCATTCTATATATTCGCACCTTTCATCTTCTCCCTCATTATCTTTCATTCTTTCCGTCATCACTCTTACTCCTACCTTTAACCCTGCACTTAATCCTACTTACGCTTAATCATATTTCACATCTCTTTTTACTCTTAGTCCTACAGAAACTTCTACTTACTCATACTTACACAAATTTGCACCTACTCAGTCCTATTTACACCAAATCATACTTCTAATTAGTCCTACACTTCTTACTCCTTTCTTTTCTTGCTTATTTCTCTTCTTACTACTATGCTGATACTTCACCGCAAATACATAATGTAATAGCAGTCAAGGCTCGCAAATTATACCAAATGTAAACTGTCCAACTAGATAGGTACCAACTGGATGTAACCCAACTGAGGCAGAAGCCAACCTTCATGCGCGAGGCAGGCACTGCGCATCATAATACTAGAAAAACAATTTTGGTGAACATAATAAACTGTTTTGAAAGAAGCACGCCACTCTTGCTTCCAAAACGGAATGTAAATTAAGTACATCCCGTTTGGGAAGCAAGAGTGATTGTGCTTCTTTTAAAACAGTTTCTTATGTTCACCAAATTTGTTTTTCTAGTAATATGATGCGCAGTGGCAGTGCCAAATTTGGTGAACAACATAAACAGTTTTAAAAGAAGCACAATCCCGTTTTGGTAGCAAGAGTGATTGTGCTTCTATTAAAACAGTTTATCAATCAAGGCTAGGCCCAGGGTGGGTCGAGTGCTTCTGGAAAGGGCCTGGTGCATCCAGAGCAAGCAAGAGGCGTATTATAAACAATGAGTCATTTTATATGTGACTGTTCTGCCTCTGTTTTTCGTCACATTCAATTTGGCATTCACGGTATTTGCTGCTAGAAATCCGAGCTGTAATGTGAAGGGCATGTTAAAATATGACCTAGTGAGGAGGAGAATGGGAAATTCTGAATGCGGACCAAGTGTACAGAGTGTTAACTGAGCCCACCCTTCACTGCATAAGTATTTCAGTACGTTTCCACAGTTTTTTTTTTTTTTTTAACATTTAGCGAAATGTTCCAGCATGCGGCGACAAAAAAATCAAAACTTATTTCAACACCATCAAAAACTCTGCGCAAAGCCTAGCTTTGAATTGCGCTCTGCTGTTGAATTAACCTGCCATTTTTTTTTACCTTAAAAAGATTGCGTTTCGAGCTAAAGCAGTTTGCTTCGGTATCTAAATTCCCTTCACGCTTCTCCTTTCTAGGTGTTCGCCTTCTGCACTGGCTTCATTTTGCAAAAAGTGACTTTACTTTAACTTTGGGACGTAAATTTAAGTAGCTAGTGAATCCCATCCACACAAGAGTCTCGTCAGAGTTGACCCAGGGCCACTCTCAGGATAAACATCCGAATAAATGCATATCCTTACGATCAAGAACGGATTATCGAGACCTTTGTTTCCTTCATATGAAAGTTCTAAAAACAAACGGAACTACCTATTTCAAACGGTCGAGCCAGGACAAACGTGTAGTCAATGCCAGCAACATCACTTAGCATTTAAATGAGGTGATGCAGAGAAAACGATTCCACGCCAGAAGCCACAAAGGTCACATGATTTAAACGAAAGGCCACGCATACAACAAACATTACCTCCGCTCCGAAAACAGATAAAGAGCAGTTGGAGAATATAAGCCTTAGCGAGTGCTCAGTCATTACTCTCGAAGGCTTTTACTGAAAATCGTCTTTTTTCTTTTTTATGAGTATTATAACTAACTCACCTATGGAACGTTCTCGCGCCCAGGCTCCTCGTGTCTGCAGACAGCGTGGCGAAGCCAGAACTGGAAAGTGCTGGATTCTAACTCCTCCCCCAGCCCCCAGCCCACCAATCATTTAAAAAATAAGCAACTGGAAGGAAGAGACAGAAGTGACTGACACGCCCCCACGCCTACACTGTTTTAACCGGACTGCCCTGCCCCCAGCTATTGAAATGAATGGAGAGTTTCTGACTCCTCCCTGGGCCTGCTTTCTGGCTGAAGGTCGAAGAAATCTTCGCCCAGCCAGAAAAGCATGCACAGCAGATCCAAGGGCCATCCTCCGCCGCACCCTCAAAGAAAATACCCAGATTTACACATGTTTATTCACCGAGCAGCCAGCACAATTTATTGTTAGCTGCTCGGTGTTCCATCTTGCATTTTTTAATCCCCCCAGGGTGGCGGGGCGACGCCCATCTCGCCCCTTAGCACCAGCCGCCACTGGGTGCCAGTCGTACAGCCCAACATGGCTAGTTTCGGGGTCCCTGCCACACCAGTCGTGTCAGAGAGTCAGGCGCGGAATAATACTTCGTGCCTCCCGTGAGCGGGAGAGGGGAGATCCATGCCATGGGGAGAAAGTGTGCATTGAGAGCGCCACACGGAGGGCAGCTGGAGTCAGGCCAAAGTAGCCCCCTTTATAGAGTCTGACTGGAGTGTTATATGTAGGAATCCGAACTGTATTAGGGGTCGTCCGCTGGGGAGTAGTGCTCTTATTTCGCTGCAGCAGTATTTCGAGTCCTTGTCCGTTATAGTGTCACTGAGGTCTTCAACCCACTACGCCCTCGAATTGCGAGTGGACGCTACTGATTCCCTCTGCATCTCACTGTAGAGTCTTTTTAAATATAAAAAAAATTCTTGAGAGTTCATTTTACAGATATGTATACATAAAGTGCCTGTATAGTTCCATTTTACCGTTATAATCTTAACTCATATTCTCAAGTTTACATAATTGATCAATACAATATACTTCAAATATATAAAAGTAGAGGCTATTACTTAAAACGGTGGATTAAAAGCGCATACTACACGAAACCTTATAATAAATTACAGTTCTCAAATTTAGGATAAGTGACCATTTTCTATTTGATTTTGATTCTCTGCTGACTAGTTTCCTATAGATTTCAAACGGGTTATACATTGTCTATAGGAGCCTGAACGTAAAGCGTAACGCTTTTCCATTTCTCTGACTTCATGCAACTTCGACTTCCAGTGGAGAATTGTGGGTATAGTCTCACTCCACCAACTCTGCAGTATTAGTGATCTTGCCACCAATGCTAAAATATATAATCCTTCCGCTTGTGGGGTGCTAACAGTTATGTTTGGGGAATATCCCAGAGTTGCAACATATCCATCAATGGTTGTCCTAGGGCCTAATTTAAGTTTACAGTATTTTTCAATCTCTCCCCAGAAATATTTAGTTTCCGGACATTCCCATACAATATTGGTCCAGTTGCCTCCCCCCTCTGCTGAGCACCGGAAACATTTGTCTTCTATCTGAGGATATATATTATGCAGAAAGGACGGGGTCCTGTACAATAGACATTTAGTATAGTATTGCATTTTCCTAAAATTGGCGCCTCTTAGGAGTGTTGAATTGAAGTTGTTCATACTACTGCAGACCGACCTTGAGACCTGGAGGTCTTCTTTCCTGTGCCATTTATCTTGGGCCTTTTCATACACCCTCTTATCCTTATTCTCATTAAGGATTTGCAACCATCTGCTTTCTGACCTGTGTCTAGCTGTTTCCGAGAGAGCCTCGCTAAGTTCTAATGTTGCCCTGAGTTTGAGGGGGTCTATATTCGTAAAAAAAAAGTGATTAATTTGTAGGAAAGACCACTTGAGTATATTTTTAAAACAGCTTAGGCAGCACTCGATTTCTGACCATTTCTTACAGATTTCAAAATTAATAAAATCTAATTTCCCTAAAATATTAGGTTGGCTACGCCTCTGTTCCCCATTCTATAGGTCTGTTAGACGTGTAGAACCATTTATTGAAGGTGTATCATAATATTTAAACAGTTGTGTTTTCCATGTAAAAAAACACTGGGGTACCTTATACCGCATTTTTTTTTTGGGGGGGGGGGGGGGGTTCACCAGTCTCATTGTGTCCGAGATTTTGTATTCCTTCAGTATTATTATTACAAATACATTTTCTGTGCCAAATGAGTCAAGATTGTTAAAAAATCTGTAAGTGTTATGTGCAAAGTTCACATACAAGTATTCCCTCAAATTGGCAAGGGACAACCCACCTTCCTTATTTGGATTACTTAAAGGGCCTAGTGCTAATTGTGGTGATTTATTGGCCCATATAAAAGATGAAAATAACCCATCTAATTCTTTAAAAAAGGACATTTGCAATTTATAAGGGATTTCTGAGAATAGAAAGTTAAATAATGGTAACATCGATATTCATATCAGTGCTACCCGTCTAATTATTGAGATTGGAAGTTAGTTCAATTTTGCGAACAAATGCTTAATCTTTTGTAATAGTGGAACATAATTTAAAATATAGAGATCATTCACATTTTCCATAGTTAATATATATCTAGATATTTTTTAGGCCTTACATTGCATAATGGCTGGAGTTCCGAGATTAATGTGTCCTGGGAACAATTTCAGAGTAAAATTTCCATCTTAGCAATATTTATTTTGTATCCACCCCGTGCCTGGAATTCCCTAAAAATTTGCTAAGATTTCCTTTTGAATGTTCTCCCCAGGTTTAAGGAAAAGGACAACGTCGTCAACATATAATTTTATATTAGATATACCTTGCATTGGTGCAGATAAAGGCGTGTTTCGTCTAATGGCCATTGCCAGGGGTTCTAAAAATAGTGCAAAAATTATTGGGGCTAATGGACTCCCCTGGCGTGTGCCCTCACAACAGCGTGGGACCTGTATCCAAGCAGTCCGACATGCGCATAGCGATTGCATGCGCAGTTTTATTAAAAAGCCCTTTTTAAGCCTGTTGCAGGTACATGGATCGATGTGACCTGTCTTTCAACTTCATTTAAGGCTACCGCATATCGGAGCTACATCCCTTTAAAATAGGACAATTAATTCCAAAGCCTGGCCATCAAATAACCACGTATTTGCATTAGCCAATGCACTGCCCTGCAGTCCAGCTCTCCTGTCATTACCCCCCTTCCCCTCACAGGGTGCCCGGCTGGGTCACATGTGAGTAACCGCTTGCTTCCACTTTTTCACCAACCTGGGGTGCCCATGTATCACGATGACAGAGTATACCTCTATTCAGATGTCCCTATATTGCTAGGTCCTGAAGAGAACCCTCATACCTAAAGGGGTTGAAACGCCGTCGGCGACAATAAAGTGACCATCCTCATCATTTAGTTCTCTGGATGGCCAACTTTAAAAATTCAGTTGGAAACCATTTATAATTGTCACTAACTTGTCACATACTGTTGTATGTTCCAAGTTCACTGGGGACACAATGCACTGTACAATTGCATAATTGTGTTTATATTTACACAAATAACTATTACTTATACCCAAGATTGTGTTGTGTATGGTTCTTCTCTTTCAGATATCGCATTAACCCAGTCCTGCATTGCGATTGCGCTTATGAATATTATTATTTCCTATAGATATTACTCTTTCCCACAGGAACCACTGTTTCTGCATATAGTCTATTTACTTTGCAGCTTCCTGCATTTCTAAAATTGATAATTATATGTGCTGAGGAATCCTCATACAAATGCTGCGCTATTTGTATCTATTTTTGGGGAATACAAATCTATCAAGGATTACAAAATGACTTTCCCAGCACACTAGGTCAAAAGCTTTCTTAGCATCTAAAAATAGCATCTGGGCCCTTATTTTATTTTGGGTCAAAAAATCTAGGGCCTCTATTAAGAACTTTGTATTTGGGAAGAGCTGTTGTACGCCCACAAATCCACATTGATCGAGATGTATAATTGATCCTACAATTCTATTTAGTCTATTCGCCAACAGTTTTGTGAAGATTTTATAATCAAAACTAAGTAGGCTTATGGGCCTATAAGAATTAATGATTTCCTTATACTTGTCTTTCTTCAAAATGCTGACTACTACGGCTGTATGAAATGATGTTGGGGGTTCTCCACCATTTAAAATATGGTTGGCGAGCTTTAATAAATATATGTTTAACATTTTTGCAAATTTCTTATATATTTCAGCTGGTAGGCCATCCCACCCAGCTGATTTGCCATTAGCAATCGAGTTCACTGTTGTGTCTATCTCCTCCAGAGAAAACTCGGCCGTTATCATATGACTTGTTCCTCTGTTAGGGACGGTATTGGGAGTTTGTCTAAAAATCTTAAAGAATGGTCAGCCATGATTTGATCGTCTGTCTGATAGATTTCCTCATAATGTAATAAGAAAGCATTCCCAATCTCTGAGGAGCTGGTGATCCACGTTTTTAAGACTGCATCTGTCAGTTATAGGATCCTGTTTTGAACCTGTCGATCTTTAGCCTGCCATGCTAATAGTCTCCCTGTACACTCACTTTCCTCATATACCCTCGGAAGATAAGCCATATTGGCTGTACTACCCCGTGCATAATAATAATCCTGCATTTCTGATTTGGCCTGTGATAACTCCTGCTTTGCCGCAGAGTTATTTGTTTGAGATTAGGTTCAATTGGCTTGCTCTAGTCTGCTTTCTAGCTCACCTCTTTTTGCCCTTTTCTCTCTCTGTTGTTTCATTTCTTTAGAGGTGATGAAGCCCCGAAGAACAGCCTTGAAGGCATCCCAAACAATATCTACCCGGGTGGTGCCTGTATTGATCAGAAAGACGTTTTTTATCTCATTTGCTACCTCTGTACACCATTCTTCACTCTCCAGATTGACTTTATTAGAAAGCCATCTTCTGGGTGCTTTTTCGAGCCCCACCATTGCTATTTTCATTTTAACCAGTGCATGGTCTGAAAAAGCATTTGGAATGTATTAATGAGTGAGAAGTTCCAACCCATGTGATACTAAGAAATAATCTTTTCTGGGGGCAGAATTGTACTTTGCTGGGAAGCATGAAAAAACCTGTTCCTTGGGGTGTTGTAAGTGCCATAGATCGGCCAGGTCTAATTCATTTTTAGATCGACCTAGACAGTGCAGCTGTTTCTTTGAGACCTGCTATATTCGGTCTGTGGGCATCAAGTCTATGCCCTTTCTTGGCATTGTTTTTCATTTGTCTATGTCAGTGTCCTTTAAAAATTCCTGCTTGCTAGTGTCACTCCTGCCTCTTTGTCCCTCCTTTTCCTTTTCCGTTCCTCCTACAGAGCAGGGACTTAGTACTGTATCATTCCACCCTGGCTCTTTATCTGTTATTTAGGGGACTATTTTCTCCTTGGTTTCCTGCTCTATTACTGTTTGTCTGTAATTAGCTTCAGTGCCCTAGCTGCTTATATTCAAATATAGTATTTTTCCTCCCACCTCCTCTTAATGCCAGAGATGTGCTACCACTGCATTTTTTACTACTGTGTCCCACATCGTGGCTCCCTCTCTGTTGTTTGTATTTTTTGTATTATCCTTTTTACATTTTTTGATCTCCATCATCATTTGGGCATTTTCTAGTAGGATAAAGCCTTGGTTGAGCTTCCCCTTACAGGAGATTGGGCGTGTTTTTAGGTATGGCCTGCAAAGGGTTTACATCCGGTCCCCTTTCTTTTCTTGCTCTTCATTGGTTCCTGTGCGGGCCACTTGCTTTTCCTCCAGTTCTACTGGCTGTAGCATATTTTATTGCATGGACCAATGCTTGTTTTCACACAACTTCAGCCCTTCAACATCTTCAACATGTGGGTGTAGAAAGCTCTCTCTTTCATTATTCCTCCTTAAAGGTATCTTTCTGCACAACAGGTGCGGACAAGCCAGACTTAACAAATAAGTCACTACAAACAAAGTAAAGAAGAGGCTATCACATAGACGGTGTCATGTTTTGTGAAACTAAGGTTAATTTGATACGAGCTGCAAGCAAGAACTACAATTTCTTGAAAATAATTTGTGAACTACAGTTACAGTATTTAATTTATGATCGAGGTAGTTATATCGGCATACTAAACTGTAAATGGTTTGAATTGCATTAATAAAGAAACTTCAGTCAGTCAGTCAGTCAAAATTACTTTATTCGGTTCAAAGCAAAAACCATAAAAGTACGACGAACATAAAACAGTACAACCATTTAAAAACATTTGACATAAAATTACAATAAATATTTACTCAGACAATAAAAATGATATACACTATAACCATGTGATCTTTTTCCTCAATCTCATTGACATTACTAAAAAAGTGGCAATATTAAATATCTCCCAAGGAGAACCCAACATCTGAAGATACATGAGGGCTGGTTTCGCCTGTCTGAAACCTTTGTTTTTTAAGAGAGGAATGATGTACTTTTTACGGATTAAAGACAGGTGGTCACAGAAAAAGATAAAGTGCATAGTGTCTTTTATGGAGAATCTGTCACACGAACAGATCCCCAAATCCTTCTCCTTAGTCCAACCAGGGGAGTCAGTCAATAAGAGATGGAATTTGTTCAATCTGAACTTGATTAATAAAAAACGATGGTCCATCTTATTGACAATACCCAGGTAAGGCTCTAAACTGTTAGATGTAGTGATCAGCTGGTGTGCCTTTACAGTGGGTTTGAGTAATTCTCTTTCCTCCCTTATTATCATAGCCCTCTGTTTATAGGTGTCTTTAGCCCATTTTAAATCCCCCCTTACTATAGTGCTTGGATTCTCAAATAACTCAGGTCGACCCAGATACCTTACTAGAAATTTAATTTGGTTCAACCACGGTATAGTTTTTCCATACTCTAAGGATAAGCAATCTTTTAAAATTGCATGGTTCAGTTCTAGTTCAGGATTTAGCCAAATTGAGATCCATTTCAAAAGTGGGGCAATGGCTATACGGTCAGTTAAGTAGTCAATCCCACACTCTTGATGAACAATATAGCTTGATGTAGAACATGGGAGGGATAATAGTGATTTTAAAAATCTATTTTCTACAACTTGTAGGTCAGAAATATTTTTAAAACCCCACAGGTCTGCCCCATATAATGCAATGGAGGTGCATTTTGCTACGTAAACCTTCAACATAGCTTGCATGGGCTTCACCCCCAATTTGCGTCCAAACTCTAAGACAGCAAGTGTGGCCCTAGCAAAAGCGTTGCGTTTGGCAGCCAGTTGTGGGGCCCAAGTAGACTTGTCGTCAAAAATTACACCTAAATAAGGGAATCTTGAGACCCGTGATAGAACATGACCTTCACAAGACATAAAGAAACTTATTTTATAAAAGGTCATTCCTTATTAAGCCTGGGCGTAGAGTGCAAAAAAAAAAACGCCGCACTACGCGATGCTCGGTGACCATGCACAGTGCAAGCGGGCGCTGCTTTCTTTATGTCGCTCAAGTAGATTTTCACTCGAGCTGCAGCTTTTCTCAACGGGAATGGACAGTTTCCCAACGAGAGCCATCACGAACGTATGCGACCACTCGCAATGAGAAATCTGACCGCCGGCGTTTAGCAATCTCGCTGGGAGGTTGATTTTAAAACGCTCGCTCTCACCAACTTGATGTTGACGATCGCGAACAAGGAAAAATTTCACCGGGAGATGGATTTTCCTTGCTCACACTTGCCAACTTGACGTTGACGAACGCGAGCAAGGGAAAAATCTCTGCTCCGCTACGCGAAGAGGAGTTTTTCGGAACTCTGCGAGCTTCGGGTAATGCGGAGTGGGGAAAACTCCGCAAACTCTGCGAGCAGAAAAGAGTTCACTGCCCAGACCTATTCATTATTCAACCTAACGTGTATGAAATTCGGGATATGAATTATGTTATTCAGCGGATTCTTCAGTGATTGGCTGAAATATTGTATCTTCAAGACGGTCACAGTTTCAGATACTCAGAGCTCTGAATGGCTGTCCTTTTTTGATGTCTATCTCTTTCCCAAGAATCTAGGGAACTTGGTGCTCCAGATGTGCTACCACATGACCCACAGCGATTAACAAGCGACGTGAGTTCCATAGAGAAGAACATGGCGGTGGAGGCTGCTGTGGAGTTGCTTTTCATTCAACATTCAAACACCAGAACAGTGAGGTATGTGCAGGGAGTGGGGAATTGAGAAGAGGCTGTGCAGGCAATGGCAGAGATGGCATAGCAGTTCTTGGAATTGCTCGGACCATTATGATCTGCAGCTCAGCTGGATATGTTTATTTTCTGGACAGACAGACAGGCTGTGCGATCAGTTTGTAACTTGGAGGAATTGAACGCACGAACCACAGTTAGCCATGTCCTCAGCCGCGGTCGGTAGTAGGAGTAACTGCAGGGCGGTGACGTGGGAAGGGGGAAGGGCAGGGTGTGGGGTAGTAAACTATGGATTACGGAGATTTACAGGTAAGTTAACATATAAATTAATAAAACGAATTTTGTTGCGTGCACTGCATCGCATTTGGGGATGCAGTGCATGCAACGAAATTCGTTTTATTAATTTATATGTAAACTTACCTGTAAATCTCCGTAATCCATAGTTTACTCCCCCCCCACCCTGCCCCTCCCCACGTCACCGCCCTGCAGTTACTTCTACTACCGACCGCGGCTGCATGTCCTCCTTATGGAGCAAGAATAACTGCTGGACCTGGAGTGTCTCACACTAAATACGTGTACCACAGTCCGCAGGATTGCCCTGCTGTAAAAAAAAATACCATGCATGCAATTGAAGCGTAATTAAATTCAAGAGCGTCAATGGCAGTGTCATGTACAATATTAATTACATTACTTATTGAGGACTGCCCTTTGCTTTCCTCCACATCGGAGCGATAAACAGAGTTTGAAAGTCTTGAGGCAGGAAAGCAATGCTCGCAACCCAGTGTCTCCTGTCATGACTGCTTTATTTATTTTTTACGTGGAGTTCATTAGTTGGGTTGTTTTATGGCTTTTCTCAAGAGATTGTAGATTGGTTCTGCTATCAGTTTAGTCTTTGCATACATTTTGAAGTGCTTCTGGTACTCCTGTAAGAGCTGTCAAAGTGTGCATTTACATAATGAAAAACTGACAGGAAACAGATGTCATTCCACAGGTCACCAGCTGCTGATAGTTCTAGTCACACAATCCAAACTTGTTTCCAGTAACAGTAAGGAAGGATAGCATCAAACCCTCTAAGCAACATGTTGTGCAGCGCTACAGGCTGCTGTGACATCAAGATTCATGAAGTTTGATTGCATGTTCTTGTCCAACGTGACAAACAGATCTCTCATATTACCAAGAGTGGATTTGGTGCCCTTTGCACACCTGAAAGCATGCGATAGTCCTATCATTTGATTTTGTCTGTCATAAGCTTGAAGCTGTCTCGTTACATCTCTCACCGTGACCGGGATCTTGTTGGGGAGGCTGGTTTGGTAATGTTCCGGCCAGTGGTTACCCACAACCTTCAAGGTAGCTGTTTGTTTCCTTAGGGTTTCTCAAGTGGCTAGAAAAGACTAGTTTGAAGCTTCAGTCCTGGATGTAACGTCAGCTTCAAAACTTTGTATGAAGTGCATTAAGGATTGGCTGGCCCGAGCTCTGCATGCAGGTTGAATTCTATACTTTCTGGATCAGTCTTTAGATCTCCAACATAATAAGTGGGGAATGCATGGTGAATGAATCAAAGGTGAAATAACTGATGAATGAGGTGAAACTTTGAATAAGTAGGCATGTAATTGCATATTTTGTTCTTGAGTCACTCAGGGCATTTTTAAAGGTTTATCAATTGATAGTTTTCTGGTTTGCGGTATTTTCAATGTGTTTAACACGGTAATTATTTTGTCTCTCTTTAATTTTTTTCAGTGTTATTAATGGTCTTACTCTTCCAAGATGTCGGGATGAAGACTCTATGTTGGTATGCAAATAAAAATGCACTTGCATTTGTAAAACAAGCATTAAAGTAATCTGTATTCGCCTTCCACATGATGCTTTATTTTGTCCTATGAGCCTGGGGAAAAGGTGCACCAGTTGAGGCGCTGCGCCCTTACATTTCACTTCTATGTTATGCCGCTGTTCATTTGTAAGTCTCTGTCAGAACTGATGATTCGGACTCTCATCCTTCAGAGCTTAAGTAGTAAAAACTATTGGATTGTAGGAGTATCACTTCTTAAAAACCTTTTTGGTTACTTCTATATTGGTGTAACTTGCTTAATTATCTTACTGTTGCCTATGCCCTGAAATCAACCTGCACCTCCTATATTGCAAACAAAACTTTTTAAATGAACACCCACCATATGTTATTATGTAAATCACCAATTTTAAATCGCACTCTTGGAAACTTTTATTTTTCTAAACCATTTTTGTAAAGCATGTATATGCTTTATGAAACGTGTCTGACCCAAAAAACATATTATTTTTTTTAAATTTTTTTTTTATTGAAGTTGAATGGTGTCATACATATACTAAATATAAAATACCAGATATATACAATGAAAACAGAAATGAAGCACACAAAAAAAATTAAAAAAAATCCTCACCATGAAAATATCCTGCTTTCAGCATTAAATATAGACAGATAATGAATTTAAAATGAAACCATGGTGAAGAGACAGACACAATATTTGAAAAAATTAATCAAAAAGGTACCCCAAATTTTATCGAATTTCCTCCCCCCCCCAGTCCTCAGAGCGTAACTTCGCTCACTTCTCTTTACTCTTCGCATTTTAGAAAGCCATTGATGAATGGATGGAATTTGATTTGTGCGCCAATTTTGAAGTAGCAGAGATCTAGCAACGGCCATACAAATATAGACAAATTGTACCAATGGTACAGATAGATTAAGGTGCGGATCAAAACCATAAAGCATCAAATTGACATTTAAGGATATCTGAATATAACAATTAGAGCTTAAGAAAACAAAAATTTCAACCCAAAATGTTTTAACCAAGCTACAATCAGCGATTACATGAGTCCAGTTTGCAGGGGCGAAATTTAAACATCGAAAACAATTTGGAGAATAACTACTATACATTTTGGCGATTCCCGCAGGAGTACGATACAAAAGCCATTTTCCAAAAAATAACATTCTACGCCAATTGGCTCCCCTTAATGTGGAAAAATTCAGTTTATTAATAGATCGCCATGTAGACACTGTCAGAACGTGATTTTCTTGCTCCCACCATTTTTTTACAGCTTTGGCACCCAGATCCCTTTGTCTTGATTGAGCAAGACAACGTTTCCACTCTCCAGGTTTCCTTACAAGGTTATAATTAAAAAAGAGATCGTTATTTAATGGCGAGATCTGAGTAAATAATGTGGGGACATATTGCTGCAAGAGTTGATAAATGTGAATATAGGAGCCAATTAACAAAAAATTTCTTGGAATGAGTAATCTCATCTCCATCGGGGATATCCATCTTGTATTTTGTAAAAAATCACCCACTGTACTAAATCCAGCTTTTGTCCAGTGACCCATTAAATCAGAACTAAGCGCCTGTCCATCAAATGACAGTAGGTTAATAAACGGAGACAAGGAATGAAACAAGGATAAAGATTATCTTTTTAACATGGCCGTGCGTTTCCTAAAAAACCAAGCAATTATTTTAAACCTGACCAATTTAGGGGATTTAGTAACCTGGAGAGGGGGGGAAATTTGACTTTCCGAAAAAATCAAATCAACAAAAAAACTAATAAAAACGTTGGAGTTTGACCTTGGAGATTTAAATCGGGTCAAATACAGAGCAAAATAAGCATCATAATAATCTCTAATATTGGGTAATGTGAGACCGCCACTATCCAAATCCTCATAAAGAGTATTCAGTGCAATGCGAGGCGTTTTGTGCGTCCATAAAAAGCGCGAAAATATCAATTCAACTTTAGAGAAAAAACTACCCGAGAGAAAACAGGGGATAGTTGAAAACAGAAAATTAAACAACGGTAGAATTGACATTTTAATCAAAGCGACGCGGCCCAGGATTGACAATGGTAATTTATTCCAACGAGTGAGCATTGAGCCAACTTTCTGAAGAAGGGGTTCAAAATTAAGACTGAAAAGGTCTTTAACAGAGGCTGTAAAGAAAACCCCTAGATATCTTTTAGGCTTATTATTAATGCAGCTCCTTAGGTCCGGATATAATTCAGGTTTATGGTTACCACAGATCAATATTTCTGTCTTTTTTTTATTGATACGATATCCCCCGAGAGTCTCAAATTCCTCAAAAAGCTGAAATACAGAAACTTGAGACTGCAAATCAGATTTAATAAGAAGCATAATATCGTCAGCGTAAAGTTTTATTTTTGACATTGATGGAATCGGAGGTAAAATCTCAGCACATTGCCGAATTGCAATTGCGAGGGGTTCAATAAAAAAGGCGAAAAGAATAGGTGATAGAGGGCAACCCTGACGTGTACCCCGATTAACTGACACGGATCCCACTGTCGATGAATTAATGATAATATTGGCTTTAGCACCCGTGTAAAGATTGCGAATAAAATTAATAATAATTAATGGGATGTGGAAATATTGCAAAATAATAAAAAGAGTTTCCCAGACCACCAAATCAAAAGCTTTTTCCGCATCAAATAACATAATTAGAGCTGGAATCGCCTGTGTCTGAAAATAGTCCAAGGCTTCCGAAAGGAAATGAGTATTAGTCATCAATTGTCTGCCGGCGATAAACCCATTTTGATCTTCATGGATCAGATCCGGGGCAATATGATTGAACCGGATGGCTAGTAATTTAGTAAGAATCTTATAATCCGAATTTAAAAGAGTAATGGGGCGATATGAATTAGGGTCCTTAGCGTCCTTCCCCTTTTTCAGAAAGCTGACCACCGTGCCCTCGCGAAACGAATCTGGAATGGAGGCTCCAGCGAGCATCGAGTTGATGAGTTGTATAAAAAGATCAGAAAGAACGGGAAAAAAAACTTTAAAAAATTCGGCAGTTAATCCATCCGGGCCGGGGGCTTTTCCTGATGGGAGTTCTTTCACTACCGATTGTACTTCTAGTAGGGAAAATTCACTGACCATATTAAATTGCTCAGATTCGGAGAGAGAAGGGATCACCTCCCTTCCCAAAAATGCTTTTAATTTAAGGTGATCGATTTCATGCTGATGACTATATATTTTTTGATAATGAGAATGCATTATCTTACCTATCCCCTCGGAGTCAGTCACATATTGATCAGTGACGGGACAGATTAGACCAGGAATTAAATTGGAGGCGGCTTGTTCTTTAGCCTGCCAGGCCAGAAATCTCCCCGTGAAGTTACTTTCTTCATAGATTTTCTGATATTGACGACAGAAAAACGCCTCTCCTTGCTCAAATAAATATGAGCGGAATTCGCGTTTAGCTTCATCTAGTTGATCTTTAATATTTCTAGAAGAATCTTGTTGGCGTAGCTCGCTTAGAACCTGAATGCGTTGTTCAAAGGCGTTTTTTGTAGCCCTAGCAGCAATAGACGTAGCAGCATCTTTTGTGATTATGAGTCCACGGATAAACGCTTTTAGAGCATCCCAGATAATACTAAGAGGGGCGGTGCCGGTATTATGAGCTATAAATTCTGTAATCATATCTTTAAGTTCAGAGACCCATATCTCATCGTTGAGATATAATTTATTAAAAACCCATCTTTTGGAAGACCTTACAGTATCCCCTAAAATAAATTCCCTAATGAGAATAACGCGGTCTGAGAATACATTGTGAACCGTGCTGGAATAACCTAGCCTAAGATTACGTGAGGCGAGAACAAAATCAATACGAGATGAGGACTTAAATCTACTCGACCAACAAGTATATTCTTTTTTGGAGGGATTATCTAGACGCCAATGATCAGAGAGATCCAGAAGTCTTTTATAATTAGAGATGGTCTGAAAAATTTTAGGTTTAAGTTGTTTTTTTTGTTGAGATGATGAATCCAAATTGGGATTCATTAAGACGTTGAAGTCGCCAGCGATCACAATATCCCCTGACACAGTCAATAAAGATTGAAACATCTCTTCAAAAATATTGAAATCATCATTTAATGGGCCGTAGCAACTGAGAAAAATAAAAGGTCGCGGTCTATTTTTAACTCTACAAGAAACCCAGCACCAACGCCCTGAGCCCCCAGTTTCTGAGTGGATAATTTCCGCATATACATTTTTGTTTATAAATATCGCGACCCCCGTTTAGATTCATTACATGATGCAAAGCACCGATATGAAGCCCATGATTTAAACATAGAAAACTGATCTATCTTAAAAGAAGAAATATGGGTCTCCTGAAATAAAACTACCGATGGATTTTTTGCCTTAATCCAAATTTCAACCGCTCGTCTTTTCTTGATGTTATTTAACCCATTGACATTAAGAGAAAACAATCTCAGACTGTCCTTATTTGACATCTTAAATTATCTAAATATAGGGAATCGTCTGCAGGCCTCATCTCGCCCATGCCTACTAACACAAAAAAACCTGACATCATCAACTTCATTTTTGATTATAACACCACAGCCCTCCCACCAAACTACGTGACCACCCTCACCAATCACCCCCATCCCCGTCCCCACCCTCACCCCCCAGAACCCCACCCGCCAATGGCCCAAATCTCCCTTCCCACGCTGACCATCGGAGCCTACCCCCCTGCATTGGGGTGACCTGTCGCACCCCCTGGGCCCCCTGGATTACACACTCCCTTATGCATCGCTGATCCCCCCCCAAATCCTACCAAACAGTTCGCACCCCAAAAGAAAAATCAAGACTTATAACATTTAAGAACACAAAAAGAGCTATACGCAAAATCCTCCAAGTTATGACTTAATTAAAAATTCGAAATCTCCTTGAGCAAGTCCCTTGCTGCTGCAATATCGGATAGCATAAAGAATTTGCCTTTCACTAAGACTTTGAGTTTAGACTGTTGTGCTGTCGAGGCTTGGGCCCCTTTAGCTTTAAATAGCTGTAGCATTTGGACGAACTCTTTTCTTCTCCGGGCAGCTGAAGCGGACATCTCTGAAAAAATGCGACATTTCACAGTTTCATTAAAAAAAAATTGTCTTTTCTGAATTGCTGTCGAAAGAATAGTCTCTTTAATCCGTATATCAGAAAAGTTTAATAAAATTTTACGAGGAAGGGAGGAATTTGGAAAGGGTTGAGCAGGGACTCGATGAGCGCGCCTAATAGTTAGGTCACCCTCATGATTAGGAATCACTTTTGATTTTAAAAAAGAGGTAACCCACTGCAGCGTACTAGAGCCTTCAAGACCTTCGGGAACCCCCACTATGCGAAGATTTGATCGACGATTATAATTCTCCAAATCATCTAATTTAGATTCTAATAATCGTGAGGCAAGGGAGAACTGATTTGTGTCTTTTTTTACCTTAATCATTTGATCCTCCAGAGTAGAGATTCGGGTTTCGGCTTCTTGAAGACGGACAGGGAATGTAGAGAAGAGCTCTTCCATTTTGTCCAGACGCTGATTGATCAAAACGAGCTCAGATTTTTGAGACCTCTTCAGCTCTCGGACCTCATCAAGGATTAGGTTTAACATATCTTTAACTGACATCTGGATCTCTCCGACAGTCTCAGTATCCAAGTCTAACAAAGGACTGAGCGGACGGTCAATAGAACCAGTGGCTACCGGAGTAGTTAGAGACTTGTCAAGGTGAGGTACAGTTGTAGCCGTATTTTCCAAAGTCAAAGCTTCTTTCTGAGTATCATCCGTGATGTTCATAGGGTGTACCACAAGGTTATCTTTGAATGAAGATATCGAGATTGTAGACGGTACCAAGGGTGTCACGTGGTTGGGCTGATGCAGGAATTTAGGGGGTTGAATAGTCGAGGAAGAGAAGGAAGAACAGGCTTTAGTAGAGATACTTTGACAGAGGACAGCATTTTTCTTATCAAAAAGAGGAAAAGGTTTTGCGCCCTTAGAGACCTCCGCTAAACCATCATGTTCGGTGGTGGAATCCTGAGGAGGTGAAGAGCATACTGCCTCTACGCTGTGAGATACCTCTAAATCAGGGGACAAAGTCTCCCCGAAAGATTCCTCTAGCTCTACGGAACTTTCCGCGCTGTCACTTTTATCCTTCATACCGCCTTTACCGCCTGTAGTGTTAAGTAATTTGGCTGCTTTCCTCGCTTCTTTGACCTGAATGCGCAGAGCTTTGGCCTTGCGAGTATTTATTAATTTTCCCATACTGAGAGTGAAGAATGTGTAATAGTTGCCCCCCTAAAATGTAGTCCCGGCACCTTTAACTCTCTGCAGTCCAATAATACAAAGTCAAAGAACCTACCGAGACACAAAATAGGATTATAAATCCAAATCCAAGTGGCCGGATGCAGTTGCAGCGAATCCGGATAGGCAGTACCACAGGAACTAACAGCCGCTCCAGCGCCGCAAGTGAGACCGAGGATATGAGGGTATGAAGAATCCTTTCACTTCGGTGAAAAAAAGCACTCCGCTCCGGTGAAACTCCAACTCAAACTGCCAGGCGCCCCCTGCCAGTCACCATCGATCTACTCCTCAGCTGCAGAGCAGAAAACGGTCGGAAAACGGCCTGAAACTGGAGATTAATTTAGGAATGCCTGAGAGCATAAGAAGTAAGAAACCACTCCATTCCGCTGTGGTCCGATCGATTTTCAGGCTTGCAGAGATTTACAAGGACCGAAAAAACGCCGCCAGCCGCTGCCAGCCGCCATCAGCCTCTTCACCGCCGTGCAGCCTCGAGGGAGAGGGGAGGAGTCAGAAACCTGGGAATCCTCAGGTGTGCATGGAGGCGTGGATCTCCCGTGCACCGGCCCCCAATGGAACTGGCATATTAGTGATAAATGTTAGAATGTGTTCTCATGTAAAATGTATTCGAAAATAAAAAGTGCAGTGAAAGCTACAGAATACTAATGCAAATGTGGTAGAAACTGACAATATGCAATAAAGCTATCCAAAATAATAACATATGGCAATTTGTGGCTTATTTTGTCTTCGAGTTGTTGTAGATGAATCGAGTGATGGGTCTTGAAAAAAATTAAATCTCCACCTAGAATGATCTGATCCAGGATATTAGTTAGGGCCTGTTTTAGCTGTAACCACATAGATTGTTGCCATGGACAGGTTAGAATGAATAAGTCTCCCATTTATGAATGCCCCCCCCCCCCAAGTCTGTCTGCATGGCTTTTATTTGATATGGGACATGTTTACCAACATATATCCCTACCCCCTTCTGAACGCAGCTAGCATTTGATAAAAAAAAAAACCCATCCCATTGTTGTAAATACCTATTCACACTGTGTACCTTCTTAAAGTTTCCTGCAGGGGTACGATATCTGGGCTGGAACCCCTTAACCAGCTTTCTATAGCCTGGGCTTTGCGTATGGTATTGAGCCCATTGGCATTAAAATAAATTACTTTCAAAGCATCTTTACATGACATTGTTTGTTAATAACCATCATAAAGTGACTAGTGCTTTTTCTATTATAAACAAGTTGAAAGCCCCCAAAAAGCGTTGTGCATATTATTCCAAAATGTGAATCCATTGCAACTGATCTAATATAATATCCACTATAACATGATCTATATGGATCACATATTCCACAAGAGGTGAGAGATCTTTTCCGCAGTCTAGCGCCACATTCAATTTAACTGTTAATATATCTGCTATATATGTGTTATGAATACATCCCGTTCCCCATCCTACAAAAAGTGTCAAGTGAAGTTTTAGGAGTTCTAAACCTTTCTATCCTCATTTCTGAATGTTCCATAACTTTGTCTTTTATGTCCTATTCCTATTTTGTCCCGATGGAAATCCAAGCACTTAACTTTGAAATCTCCTTTTTTATTTTGTCTCACCCCGCCCACCACAATCCCCCATGCCCTCCCTGGAAGACAGATTTGCCCGCTGCTCCCTCACCCCTGTCTACCTCTGGATGCCTTTGTAGTGCATCCTTTCCACGCTCCTTGTACCTCCATCAGAAGCTCAAGATTCTGATGCCCCTCCACCTGCCCTGGAAAAAAAACTTTTACTTTACGACTAGCTAAATGGGTTGCTCCCCCATTAGATATCTTCAGCCCCTCATTTATTCCTGTTAGACAGGTTCGTTAACATAGATTGAGCTTCTGGTATATCCCTAAATAAATCAAATTGCCCATTATCTAATACTTTAAGCTTCAATTGTTGTATTATCGTGGCCTGCCCCCCCCCCTCCCTTTAAACAGGTCGATAATTTTAACAAATTCTTTTCTTTGCCATGCTGTTGCCGCTGACATGTCTGGGAATATCTTAAATTTTGAAATTTCCATTGTGGAGAAAGAATTCTTAGCAATTGCAGTACTTAATATTCGTTCCTTTACTCGAAACTCCGCAAAATTATGTAGTATTGTACAGGTAAATTTTGCATCCGCTGTCTCTGTGCGGGAACTCTGTGAACCCCCTGCAATTGTTAGGTCCCCTTCCAGCTCCGACATGACTTTCTTTAGAAATGATACGGCCCATTTGGGAGCCTGGGCGTCTTCGCATCCTTCTGGGACACCCACCAGGCGGAGCTTGGAGCGTCTATTATAGTTTTATAAGTCCTGGAGATTAAGCTCCACCTGGTTTTTGCTTTTTCCCATTTCTGATAGTTCTTGCTGAATGGTGGTCAGTTTGTTCTCCAGTTCCGAGATGCATTTTTGTTTGGTGTGTTGGACATATTTTCTTCCAACTTAGACAGCCTCTCATGTAGCGTAGCAATCTCATGAGCCTGTGAAGTCTTCAGATCTCTAATCTCGCCTAATATAGTGATTAACATGTTTCAAATTGAAGTTTCTCCCCCCTCTCCATCTCCCGACTTTCTTCTCAGGAGCTGTGTCAAGCGGTCTTCCTTCATATGAGTTCCACTTAGAGTTGCATCTCTCTCTGTACTTCCGCTGTTTGTCTCCCTAGTGGACCTAGTTGATGCTTGAATATCCTGGAGAGATGATGATGTACCATTGGGGGAGCTTAATGGCGACTCAGGCAAGGTAGCCATTTATGGTTGAGCTGAGAGCTAGCATGATCTAGAGCACGTGTGCCTTTATTTGGTGAGAGTGAGACTTGAGGCTCATCGGCCGGCTTCTGCTGCTTTTGAAAAAGTGGATACTGTTTAGAGGGGGTAGGCCTGTTGCTCTGACCAGAATTTGTCAACCGTGCCTATGGTCTCATCATCTCACATTCTACATTGGAAGTAGTAGCTATGGGTCAAGCTGTGTCTCGGGAGCACATCCCATATTTTCCACCTCTGACGTTTTCTCAGTGTCTGAGGTATCATCCAAGTCAGCTTGTCTTTCTTTTTCAATCAGCGCGTTAGCTTTGAGCTCCATTCTGTGTTGTGTATTTCTCTGTCCCTTGCATTTTGTTCTAGCAGCTGGTGAGGGAGTGGACTGATCTGGCGTTTAGTTATTATGTTTCTAGTTATTTTCAACTGTTTAGTGCGCATTCTACAGATCCGTGCCCAGTGGCGTAGCTAGAGCATGTGGCGCCCGGGGCTATCCCTCAGATTGCCGCCCCCCCCCCCGGCGGGTGGGGCGGGGGGAGGGCATGCACTTCAAAGAGGTCCGAGAGACACGTAGTATCGCCGCTAATAGTTACCTTGATCATGCAACTTACATGCACATACATGACACGGTCCAAGGCTACACAGTTGAATACAGCGGTGACTGGCAGTACAAAAGAGAACACACAGACTGCATGATCTATCTGGGGACTCAGAAAAACCGCATGTGACATCCATCAGAGAGCTGCGTGAACAATTACCTGGTAATCCCCTCAACACAATGCAAACATGCATATACATGACACTGTTCATGTAACCTTCATCTACAGCTGACATTAAATGACCATACATCATGGTCCCCTCCATTAAAGCAGTGGGGACCTGCACAAACGTGATGTGCTCTGTGGACCCAAAACCAACTTAACAGTGTCGAAGCCTGTGATTCTTTATCTTTCAAAAACAGCAAATTAATTATTCACAGGGAATGACTCGCTGTGTGCCCTTACAACTAAACGCAGCACAAAGGGGTCAGTCAGCTCCACCTTGCCAACACAGACCGGATACAAAGCCCACTCTGGTGGCCCAAAGGCAACAACCAGGGGTCGCTCCCTGTCATTACTTCCAAGCAGCAGCAACCAACTCCCTTGGAATGAAAAGACGTGCTCTTGGTACCCAAAACCAGCTTGTAATAGTGCATCTCTCCTTCACAGCAGTCTCAGCACACACATGGTGCATAGCCTGCCTGGGGGCCCAAAGCTAAAATACAGGGAAGGGTGGCCATGAGAACTTGTTCAACTCTATCCAAGACCCGGGACAAACTGTTCCGGCGCTGCGGCACTCCTTGAATATTCAGAAGAAACAAGAAAAATAGGACCAGTAAAACTCACTCTTTTCCAAATCTCTTTCTAAATATTATCACTTTCCATGTAATGTTCCTTTGATGGGAAGAGGAGGTTTCTGAGGTGGGAGTATCAGGCAAGTGATACTACTCAGGCTCCATCTGTTCAAGCCTTCATGGAGGATCCCTCTTCATTACTACATCCACCTGACCCCGGACTTGGCAACGCTCTCCCTTACAGGCTTGATTATCCACTACTCCTCTCTCCAGTGCACCTTATCTCACAGCTGACCTTGGGCCCCAGCCCCATATCAGGCACCATCGGGCTCCACTTTGATTTTTCCCGGTAAAAACATTAGTAAAATCACCTTCAAACTTAAAACATTGAAAGTAGCAGTTAATATAATTAGCATGCACTTTAAAGTATGTTCCACAGTAGCCCTTATGACCCGACTGATAATTAAATAAACAAAAACAGAAAGGCCATGACAGGGCCGGCTTTACCGCTGATGCGAAAGTCTTTTTTGGCGCCACACTAATAACCTCTTTCTCCGTAAATACCTTTACTACCACCTTCCAACCGTGCCCCTCATCCCTCCTTGGCCCCCCTAGTGACCTCCTCCTCAGATTGCCTCACGCCACAAGTGCCCCTCACCTCCCCATAGCCCCTCCCCCTCATGACCTCCTCCTTGGACTCCCTCACTGCCACCATCCACCAGTGCCCTTTATCTCTCTGTAGCCGCCTCTCCCCCTCATGACCTCCTACTCAGACTCCCTCACTACCACCCTCCACCAGTGCTCATCTCACCCTAGCTCCCCCTCGACACCATGACCTCTTCCTCGGATTCCCTCACTGTCACCCAGGGCACAAGTCCTAAAAAAAGAAGTGGGTGGGGGGACGCTGACGTCACAACAGCAAGTGATGTCACGTAAGGTGGCTTGCACCATCAGACTCATTGCCTCCCCTCGCTCACCCCTTAGATGTCATTACATCAGAGAAGCCAGCGCGTGAGCAGCGTTCTGAATGAGCTCCGATCTCGCCCCAGAGAGGCCAAAGAGTAAATGTGTGGCTCCATTTGCTCCAGTAATCGATCTCCCATTAAAATAAGTGAGGGACGCCATCCACCCGCCTGGTACCCCGACTCGAGCCCTGCAGTCACCCTCCACCAGTGCCCCTCATCGCTCCACAGCCCCTCCCTCCAACTACCTCCTCCTCAGATTCCCTCACTGCCACCCTCCACCAGTGCCCCTCATCGCTCCGTAGCCCCTCTCTCATATGCATTTGTTGTTTAGCGCTACTCATATCAGTGTAGTGTGTCTGCACTTTACACCACGAACACATTATACAGAGACAACGAATCATACAAGTATGTAAATCAGTCTACAGGGAATGTCACATAAGCCAATGAGGATTACAAGGTGTAGGAATCTGCTGCATACTTAGAAAGAGGACACAACAACCATAAATAAAGATATTTCTCCCCTTTGTGCCTCTGGTGGGGAGGCGTACAATTCTGATACATTCCCAGGTCTACTAATGTTGGTGAATCTGGGAATGTGTCAGAATCCATGGTTAAATGTGCTGGAACACCTACACTCCACCTGAGGCATGCCTCCCTGCTGCAGATTAACGCAAGGCAGCGATTGCGCTGCCTTGTGTTACTCTAGATTCCTCAAACCAAGGTGGCCTTGCGTGACTAGATAAATCTCATTTAGGTTTTGTGACGCCGTTTTGTGCCCTTGCGACGACGCAAAACCTTGATAAATATGCCCCTGTTTGTCTTTTCTTGTCTCTGCAAAGTGTTCACATTTGAATTCATCCACACCCTCTTTCATCTTGTTTCATTGCTACAGATACAATGATTTCGTTGTAATGTTAGCACAATGGAATTAAACATGTTGAGGAGGGAAGCAAAAGTGTGATTTGTTATGAAATGTCTCTAAAAACCTCCCCAATAAAAGATTATTCGCAGCAAAACACTCCAAGTGTTGCTTTATGTGTATGCTATTTCAACTGCATACACTCCTGCTTGCTGCAAAAACCTAATACCTTTTTTCTTTTTCAATTTATTTTGAAGCCACATTTAATTATTAATTTGTGTGATTCAATGTGAACTGTACCTGACCAGCTACAAACGTATTTCATTGAATCTATTACCCTGCATTATCCTAGTAACCAGAACAGCACCATCGGTGATGGCTGGGCAGCACCTGCCAGTATGGATAAACATCATACCAACACTTAAAAACTCATGCTAAGTAGAGGTGTGTGTTCACACTGGTCGATTTGATGGGGACATGGATTGCTTGCTGTACTCTGTACTGTTTTCACCACAGTGACCAGAAGGCACACTTAGACCTTGCCTTATTTCCTCTGAGTCATGGTATTGGACTAATTGCAGTAACCAGCCGTAACATGCCATGAAGGCCAAGCAACATACCCTGTACCCTCTGGGGATGCTGTCTTCTCTGCGTTCATCTCATCTCAGGTGAGGGTGGTAAGTGTGACTTTAGGAATGAAATTGTTTGCCGCGGGAACAGAGTTGTTACAGATAGACTATGGGTATAGTGGATTGTTTGTTACTTAACCTTTCAATATGCACGTTGCCATCCAGTCAATCCATGGAGTTGACTGGTGGCAAGGGGCTGTGGGGAGCTGCTCGGTATCATCTGTGGGAGCAGTGGGTGATGGCCCATGATCTTCATGCAAGGCAAGGGAAGTGCTCGTAGGCTGGCTTCTGCTCTACGAGGATGCAGTCTCATCCATCCCTCCCACCCAGCCTGTGCTCTTGCTGCTACCCCACCAACACGTGGGCTATGAACCAAAGGCACAGCATTTTGACAGAGCAGGTGATGTTGCAGGAAGCCCCTGTAGTGCCGCTTCTTCCTTATACCCCTCTTCCTTTTGTTACTACCCACTGAAGGGGATGTCCAAGTGATACAGGGTCCACATGCTTAGAATACCAAGTGCTGATGCTGCTAAAAGAACATTTTTACTTCTCTCTAACTAAGAGCCATGAAGCTCATTCATTAAAGGCCCACATTTGTGACCAGTCATGGCATTGTACTGAAGGTCCCAACTCACCCAAAGTTGGGATTTTCATGCTAAAAGCAATGAGTGCAAATCTCCAATGTAAGACCACATATGTACCCACATGTGTCTGTTCTTGTGTGTGTGAGTGCGCAAAGATGATCAAGCAATGTCCATGCTAATAGGCTTGTAACGGAACGTGCCTCTTCAGTCACTAATTAGTTGAGGCACTGAATAAGTCATCCCACTTTCTTTCACTTTGTGCCTCATCCTTGCACTCATACATCAACACGCTGACTTATTCGGTGACGGATTCATTCAAGTATTTCCGTCGATTTTCTAAGTGAGACGCCTAAGTGTCATAAGCATGTCCTATTTGGACCCCGGCCTAGTTTGCTCTTCTGTTGGACTCAGGCTGCACCCGACCCACCCCACCCCACTGACGAGGCCCGCCGCCCGACAAGGCCGAACCGAACGTACAATGTGTACAATCTGATTGCATCAACTCACATATGCACTGACTGTGCACGTGGCATCAGGCAAGCGTAGTTCTCACCGCCAGACTTCCATGTTGAGCAGACACATGCCCCTTGGGCTTGCATTGATTTTACAGGAGCTCATGAAGTATCTATGTAGAATCTGGAAATAAGACTAACTCCTGGCCTGAGTGACATACTTTAATAGTGAATTATAGTGAGAAACCCCCCAGGCCAGGATGAAAAGATAGGGGAAGGGGCGGGTGTGTTTGAAACCAAGGACGGCCTGTAGAGGTAGGGGGACGGGGCAGCAACACTGAGAAGTAGTGCGTGGGAGGGGAAAGATGCAAAACGGGTTATGGTTAACAAAAAGTCCCTCAATCACGGCGCGAGTAGCGGAGAGACACTAAAAAGAATAAATCTGTACTTGATATGTGCACCTGAGATGAAACAGGAAGTGACGCCTGGGCTGCACTGTCTAATTAGGAGGCAGCCAAGAAGAATGACTCTGAAGTCAAACAAATGTTAAGAAATGGGCAGGTTCCAAGCCCTTTATGTAAACAATAGTAGCACCTGCTGCTCACACTGGCTCGACCCTAAAAACCGGCCAGCAAATCATAAAACAGTACCACAAACAGCCAGATATCCTGCCCACACAGTGACCTGTGAGACCGTACACTCGGTCATTCCCTAATGTACCCTATAGGCCAGTCTGACCCTGCTAAATATTATAGATTTCCTATGAATAACTCCAATGAAGTGATATTTTTGTCAGCAATGCTTAGGTCTTGATATTTATTCCAGGCGCTATTCTTCATTGATATTCTGGCACTGTACCCTCTGCACACAGCACACAACTCTTCAAGCGTGACCCATCGACAAATTGGCAGCAAATAGAGTTCTACTCCGCCCAGGGGGTGCGGCGGGCCGCGGCTCGTGTTCCCACCCACTTAGTGGGCTCTCTCTAGTCTGCTGGAGCCAAGTCAGCCCTGCACATGGCTCGTCCCGGCACAGGTGAGGAAAAAATAAAACAATGGAATGAATTGAATAACCCCGACTCGAGTCAAAGCACTGGCTAGGATAAATGCAACCATTATTACGAATCACTGTATCCCAGCACAGACTTTTTGGTGGTAACTTGTTTCTTGTTGCAGGCCCTGGCCCGGGTCTGCTACCAATTCTCTAAGGCAGGCGCTGCGCGCAGCAACCCACTGCTTCCACACAAGATTGGAAGATGTAAACTAAACTGTCGGTATTCTCGCAAAGCATCTGCGTGATGTCACAGTTTGTTGGTTAGAAAAATAACCAAGCTGCATGCATTCCCCATCAATGAGAAAATGACGGGCTGTATTGATGCCCGCATTCATGCATTATTCATCCGTGACGCGGGCCGGCTGACAGCTTATCAGCATGGCATGGCTGGACTGGGGAACCAAAATCAGTCCTCTCTCCTGTTCTTCCTAAAATTCCTGAAATGCACCTGGCGGCGCGGGGCAGTAACAGAGGCATGAAGAGCGGCCTTGGGCTTCCAAACCGGCCTCAATGGGGTTCAATCCACCTGGGAAATGTCCTGTCCTGTGGAATAAAAGGTCTGCCGCCCGTCCCTGCGTATCAGTCTGTGTACCGGTTTGACCGTTTGACGCATACACTTGCTGCCTATGACCGAAGTAGGCCCTAAATGTACGTTCACGCATTGCTTCTCTGTGACGTCACAGTTTGACCTCCTAAATACAGGCTGCAATCATAATTTCATTTTCTATTGCATTACAAACACCATGTACATTTGTAAACAAGTATGACATATGCATTTGACACAAAATACAGTTCATCCAGTTATTTGAAAACTAACAGACAAATAATTGCTCTCCACTAGCGGATCATTAATCACCAGCGTTATTGGGCCATCTTTTAAATTTATTGTCTTATTGTTGTCCTGCACCGGCCATGATAAATAATGATAAAAAATGAAGCGCACAGGAAGTACGTGTCCTGCTGGGCCTGCCACCTGCGCATATTTTTAAAAAAGAAAAGAAACACGGAACCCACTTCCGACTGTTTTCCTCTCTCTACTATATCTTTCTTTTGTGAAAGACACGGCGACTGCAAAGCGCATTCCCATAGAAATCAGGGTAAAATATAGCCTTAAAGTGCACCTTTGTTGGGCACCTACCAGTGTAGTGTTTTTGCTGATGATGTCACAAGCGTCCACTTTGCCCACTTCCGGGTTGGTCATTTGACCTACTCACTGCCGGAGGAGGTACCTTCTAGATCTGCCGAAGGGAGCTGGGCTTCTAATGACAAATGTAACCATGTGAAGTCACCGGAAGTGACATCACTGGAAGTGGCACCCCTTGACGTGGCCCTGACGAAAGTGGGAAGATATATTTGTTATGTGGAACTGAGGCCGCCCTAGGGACTCTGGTTTTCTTAAAGGCTTTAGGCTTTACAACTAATATTTTAATACACCAGCTGGACTCAGGCTTTCAAAGTCATTCTGATATGGTCTGTTGTACTTTCTCCATCTCTCTCGCTCTATCAGGCCCAATAAGAGGTCAGACCTATAATACTGGCACTGTAATGGAAGGTGTGATCTGAAGCATGCCTACAGCAGGCGCTTAACCAACTTGGGTACCACATTGGGTCTGAAGCCTCTAACGTGCAGGTGTCAGTTTGCGGCATGCCCTTAACTCATCCCTGGTTACTGCCAGCGACCCCATAACTGTGTCATACAAACTGCAGAGACCCCAGTACAAGGTTGTGTAAACCGCACAATGTGCGGTTAACACCTAAATATGGACATTGGGGACTATTATTGCCCACCAGGGCTTTACATTCATAAAATGATATTTTGCTGTAGGTTCTGTGGTAAATAAAAATACCGGACTGAATTTCATACGGAATCTTAAAATAAAGTAAATAGCTCAAAATAACAAGAGGCAGAATCCGTGGTATAAGAGGTTTTCTAATGGGCTTTATTCCATTCAAAATGGCCGACTCGAGTCGCGGCCTTCAGGTTCCGTCACCACGAGGGTTCAGGAAGTGAAGTACAATAATTTATTAACAGACATGTATTTTTATAATAAGTACATTACAATGAAACGAATGTAGAAGGCGTAACATTTGATAAGAAAAGTGACAAAACAGTGACATAATCGAAACTAGGCGTAATAAGGAATAAAAGAAACATGATTGGTTAGAATTATCAGACATAGGTGGATCTATAAGATAATACTTGGCATAGATGCGCGCGCGGCAGCATGACGTGTAATTGACGTGCAACTAGGGGGTGAAGGGGACTTGACATTTAGCTCTACATGTGGAGACGAGAAGTCTGGGGGTCAAGTCAACCTAATCCCAAATCATATCTAACATCCTATGTTTAAAGAACTATGTTATCCACAAGGAAGAGACTCTCGGACAGAATCTATTCTATACTGACTGTGTACGTGTACAAGCGTCTAAGTGTCTATATGAGATGCGAGGGATAGAAAACTTTCCATGGCAACAGGGCTATGAATCACTTGCAGGAGGACGGAAAGGCTGAGTCCTTTGCTTGTGAGCTAAAGGAAATGTTTACCTAAATCACTGGACAGGAATGCATCGGCTGGAGAGCAAAATAGATAATTCGAAGGTGAAATACAACTTCTTGGCAGACAGGCGAAAACTGGCCGAGGCAGGCACCGTTAGCTGCACAGGGAGTAGGACAAAGTTCATGGATACAGATGCGAGCTCAAGCTGAAGCTGTCAGAGACAGAGAGCAGGGAAAGGCTTTGAGGACAGAATCGGGCCTACTCGCCTGAACTGTAAAAATGGAGTAACTTAGCCATATAAAGTCGGTGGCCTGTCATACCTAGGAATCGAATATCCAGCCCATTGATGGCGGATCTGACAGAGAACATGTCGACGGTAGACACACATATGTTTGCGTCTTAGAAACTGGAACTGGAGGGAACATACATGTACTTGTAACATGCATATAGAACCGTTGGGGTCCAAGATAGGGGACATAACTGATCAGGAAAATCCACATTTCCACATTCCCTCCTTGTCCCCTTCTTGCCCTTCACGAGACATCAATCTTCATCATTCCATTGATTTGCTCATGGAGCATCATTTCTTCTTCCTTCCGGCATTCTGAACGGGACCTGTGATGTGGAATGCATGATGTGGCACACAGACCACAAATCGCTGGTCCACCTTGCAGGCATAAACAACAACTGAAGAGCATAAGAAGGCCAATACCTAGGAAGGATAAAACTCTCCATCCCCAGGCTGATATCACACTCCAAAACCACCCGGACCACGTCCAAGTGCCTGGATTTTCGTGTATCTGGCTTACAATCTTATGAAGGTGTGTTATAGCTTTATATACAGATGGCGAATTTTCTGGTATGAATATGCAGCAGCTGGATCCGATGACCCTGCAAGCTCCGCCCCTATCGGCCAGGATGACGTCAAGGACAAGACGATTCTGGAGAACAACAATTCTCATCACTGATTGTTCCTCTGTCAGATTGCCTAGGGCGGCTATAGTCTCGTTTACTACAGCTTCAAGAGTCTTGGTGAGTCTGCGTATCAGCTTACTATTGGATATTGTACCTATATAGGGAAAGATACCTTTATTGAAATCTACATACTTGTCCCATGCTGTCTCAGTATAATCGACAACTGGGAGATCTCTTTGCTCTCTATTGTGTACTAAATGAACATTTCGATAATAATCAGGGGGAGCTAGGAAAACAGGTGGCAAAAGGAATGCTATGTAACAGGTACCATCCCAATCTAGAGGCAGACGCATATATGCCGTCTGACCACATATGAAGTAAGAATGGCGAGAAGCTCTAAATGAAGATTTACCTTGATCACTATATTCTACTGTAGTAACGCATTGGCTATGGCCCATATGTATGGAACCAACTTTTCTTACACATAATTCACCCTTAACTGGAAATACTGACATAGTGGGCAGAATTAGTTCAACTTCGGATTTGACATTCAGAATCATAAGATTAGGCGTAAAATTACCTAATTTATACACTTCATTTTCTAAATCAGTTCCTGTTCTACTGGGGTGACCCTCCTTATTAGGGTGACAGACTTTGAATAAAACTAGATTCAGATTTCCCCATATCCAATGTTGTTGATAAACTGCTGTGTCTGGGTCTATGGAATTTAATAAACTAAACCATGCTCCACAGGAGCCATTGTGTGTGAATGGATGTGGAAAGAAAGGCAGAACTCCTTTGTTATTCTGATAGGGAGGAAGTCGGCCACACACCCAACAATTGGTCGCATTACTAGTCTGATGGGAATGATGTAACATACTAATGAAGGTGTTATTGCGCAGCGCAAGTCTATAAGATAATTCATGTGGCGGTAGGTCACTAAAAGAATGTTCTGCAGCAACATTATAAACATGTCTAGAGATAGGATGATATATGTGCAAAATCACACTCGTAATAATTACTAAAATACTCAATAAAAACAAAATTAATAATGTCCTCATACAGTAGCTACGCAGTGATTTACAATACGCCTGTCGTTTCAACATTTCTCGGGTATTTTCTCTACTCAGGTCCAAGGGATACATGTCGGAGACAATTCAACCGCTTCACCTTGGAGAGGACTTAAACAATCAAATTGCTCGACTGTTTGGGCCTAAGCTTTAATTTATAGTACTGAGAGTCATTCTGTTCAACAAAAGGAAGTTTTGAATCAGTCTGTGAGGGAGTGCAGGGCACAGTGTCTATATCTGAAGGTAGTCCATGAAATTTTTTGACGTGACTTGAATGAATCCACCCTTTGCGTCCCTCGATCTTCACGGCTGTTCTTGTGGTCAACAGGACCAACTTGGGTGCTTTCCACCTGGGCTCCAGTTGACTTTTCCTGTCGAAATTTCTCACAAAGACAAGATTACCCGGAACAACGTCATGGGGTTTCGCCTCAGTGTTGTCGGGAAAGGCTGCAGCTACCTGTGAACGAGAAGATTGTAGTGCAGACATCAAGGAAGCCAAGTAATCTGTCAGCATGTTACAGTCAATGTCAGTTATTTTGCGTGGTATAGGCGTCCCCCACATATTCGGTGGTCTACCAAAGATCACCTCATACGGGGATAGCCCTGTTCTAGAGTGTGCTACCATTCTCATGTAAAAGAGTGCAACTGGTAATGCTACTATCCAGTCGACACCTTTCTCTCTACATATTTTGGACAGTCTGATTTTCAGTGTCTGGTTATGTCTTTCTACGAGACCTGCTGCCTCGGGGTGTCGGACACAGTGGAATTTCTACTGATATCCCAACAAGAGTGAGACATGTTTCATTAATTCGGATGAGAAAGGCTGACCGTTATCTGAATATACAACACGTGGTAAACCGTACCGTGGGAAGAATTCTCGAACTAGCTGCTTGGCAGTAGTCGGGGCAGTGTAATCTGATACGGGATACGCCTCTGTCCAACGGGAGAGAGCGCAGACAACTACGAGGACATATTTGAATCCTCGACAACGTTCCATCTGAATATAATCCATCTGGAGGACTTCAAAAGGATGGTCAGGAGGCTGAAATCCACCCTGCTCTACGGGAACACTCTTTCCTGGATTAAACTGACAACATATCATACAGGTACGAACTTTTTGTTTAGCTGCTGCTCGTAAATGTTTGTTGAACCAAATGTGCTGAATGCTGTCTAGCATAGCCTTCTCTCCTAAATGTGCTGGACTGTGAACTGTAGCTATAATGGCTTGAACCATGGAATCAGGGAGAAACCATACAGATTTCTCCTTCGTCATCCACCCTTGATCTGTCTGGATCCCTCCTAGTTCAGTCCACTTCTTTATTTCTTCTGCTGTGGCATGTGTCTGTATGTCAATTACGTCAAGTGCGGGATCCTTAATTGTCATACACTGTGTTGGTGTCTGAACTATTGGCTTTGTCATGTCTAATGTGCGATTCTGAGCAGTCTGTTTAGCTGTTTTGTCAGCTAAATCATTGCCTTGAGAAATGGTATCAGTAACCTTCGTGTGTGCTTTACATTTCATAATCGATATAGCAGTGGGTAGATGTATTGCATCTAACAAAGCATGAATGAGGGGCCCGTGCTGAATGTGGGCACCATGGGACGTTAAATAACCTCTCTCTCGCCACAGCACGCCGAAGTCGTGTACAACTCCGAATGCATAACGTGAGTCAGTGTATACATTAACTTTCTTATTTGTGGCTTGAATACAGGCTTGCGTTAGAGCAATAAGTTCTGCTGCTTGGGCTGACAGAGTATCTATACAATGTGTCTCAATAACTTCAGTGTCTGTTGTGACTGCATACGCGGCCACTAAATCTCCTGTACTTGCTCTCATGCATGATCCGTCTACATACAACGTCAGGTCTGGATCTAACAATGGAACGTCTGTCAAGTCTTGTCTAGGTTTCGTCTTTATTTCAATGATTTCAACACAATCATGAGCTAGTGGGTCTGTTCCAATTACAGGTAATAGTGTAGCAGGATTCAATGTATTACACCGTCGGATCTCTATGTGTGGTTGAAACAATGTCAGTTCATAACCGGTAAGTCTTGCTATGGTCAAGTGTTGTGTTTGTGTTCGGTTCACAAGAACCTCTACTGCATGTGGTACTTGAACTGTCAATGGGTGTCCTAATACTATGGCATCGCTTTGTCTGATTGCTAAAGCTGTCGCTGCCACTGATTTCAGGCATGCAGGCAAAGCCTGAGCTACGGGATCTAATGTACTGGAAAAATAAGCACATGGCTTGCATGATCCTGCTTGATCCTGAGTGAGTACTGACAAGGCAGTACCTTCGCGTTCTGTAACAAAGAGTGTAAAAGGTTTGCTATAACATGGTGTTGCTAAAACAGGTGCTTGACATAAAGCTTCCTTTAGGCTTTCAAAAGCTTGTGTATGTTCCTGAGTCCAAGGGAGAACAGTCGATGTGGCTGCCTCCTGTGTGGTTAACTGAATGAGTGGTTTTGCTAGAAATGCGTACTGAGGGATCCACTGCCTACAATATGAAGTGAGACCTATGAAAGCTCGCACCTCCTTTTGTGTCCGGGGTATTGACATGTTAGCAATTAACTGGATGCGATCTGGTGTAAGCTGCCTTCCCTCCTTGGACAGCGAGTGACCAAGATAAATAACTCGCTGAACACAGAATTGCAGCTTAGAAGGGGACACCTTGTGCCCCTTGTCGGCTAGGAAATGTAAAACTGTCAGAGAAGCTTTTTCACATTCTGACTCGCTTCTCGCGGTGATCAGCAGATCATCGACATATTGAAGCAGTGCAGTATTGACTGGCATGTGGATACTGTCAAGTTCTCGTTTCAATGCTTGGCTGTAGATGCTGGGGCTTTCTGTGAATCCTTGGGGAGCGCGTGAGAATTTAAAACTGCGCCCATTTAAACTGAATCCGAACAAGTATTGGCTTTCCGGATCTATTGGGACGCTGAAAAAGGCATTCTTGAGATCAATTACAGTAAAGAATGTTGCTTCGGAATCAATTGCTGTCAACAATGATGATATATCAGGGACCACAGGGAATTGTGGTACAATACACTTGTTTAGTTCACGCAAATCAATAACCAATCGGTACACTGGTGGGGCAGTAGGATCAGTTCGTTTAAGAATCGGAATTATCGGTGAATTACATACATTGGAGTCTGTTTCTACAACTACTCCCTGGGCAATTAGCTCATCAATGATTTTCAGCAAAGCCACTACAGCATCATGCGGTAACTTGTATTGTCGCATTCGTGGTAGTACCACTCCTGCTTTCAATGTAACTCGATAGGGTGTAATGTTCATGCAGCCAACATCCGTAGGGCCTTGTGCCCATAGATGTACTGGTAAAGTCTGTAGTCGGGGATCCATGTCTCTAGACACATAGTGACCTTTAAAATCACGCAAAAACAACCTTACTCCTTCCGGAGAACAACATATTATGGCTCCTAGTGCTTTCAGAGTTTTAATTCCTAACAGATTTTCTGGGCATGATTTAGTAAGCAATAAATCTGTAGTTCGTGTCAAAGGTCCTATCGTAAGTGGTAGAGGCTGTGATACTTCATTAACAATAGGTTTTCCTGAAAAACCAAGGGAAACATTTTGAGAGCCTGAGAGGGGTGCCCCTGGAACTTCACTACGTTTTATGGTTGTTCGACTTGCCCCTGTATCGAGTAAGAATTTTCTATCTTGACCTAATAATTCACTATGTACATAAGGTCCTTCTTGATCTACAGGAATCTCGATAAGCGGTAAGTCAACTTCCCTCTCTAGGCTGGTTCATGCGTAACGCTGATACTCAGGGTATTCATACTGTGCAGTCTGATACATTTGTCGTGTTGTGGTTTGTGTGGCAGTAGCAGGCAACGGTGGTGCAGCTGGCACAAACTGTATGGGTTGCTGTGAGGCTGGCATGGACTGTTGCTGAACTGGCATGGACTGTCCATGCTGCATAGCTCCTTGTTCATTCTGATCTTGTCTAACTAATCGTGGTCTCTCTTTTGCAATACCTGTAGCTATATTACGTTTCAGGACTGGACAATCGTGTACATAATGGCCTAGTTGTTTACAGTAATTGCAGGTTCCTTTTACAGGAACTGCAGAATCACCAGAATGTGTCACACCCTTTTTGTGACCATCTGCTGGTACTGTCTGAGAAACTAGCATTTTCATTTTTGTATCCTTCATGCGTCTATGCTCGTGTTCTTGTTCATCCCTAATTCTATTGTGATGATACTGTAACATTTGTAGCATTTGCGACGGAGTGTTACTTTGCCAGGTACTCTCGAATTTCAATATTCTATTCTTTACTGGAGGTAATGCATTTTCCACTAATTTTGTCACAAATAAATGTGGATATGAATCACTACTTGCTTTTATACCACTATTTATACCAAAACATTTTTCAAATCGAGCATAATAATCGCTTGTGTCTTCATCTTGCTTTTGTTTACAGGCTGTGATTGCACCCCAATCTTCCTTTTTTGTAGTTAATAAACGTGGCAGTACCTGTACTAGTAAACCTGGTAATAGTTTAACTTTATCCCCGAGCCCTGAACCTGCAGCTCGGCCCCTTTCTTCCTCTGCTAATGCTGTCCAGTCTATCTTTTGGTCTCCCACTTCCCACTCTTTTTCTTTCAGTTTTTCATATATGCCAGCAGGCAAAAGCACCTTTAATATCGTCATAATATCAGGAAAGGTGTACTCTCCCATCAGTAACATGTCTTTAATTTCTCGGTGGAAACCCGCTGGGTCTTTGTCATGACTAGGTACTACTTTTTTCATTTCTAATAATTCCATTTTTGATATGGGTGTGTAAACAAATACACGGTGAAACTCATTGTCTTCGCCTTTTATTGGGTGCACTTCTCGTAGGGGATTTTGTCTATCCATATAGTACGGCGCTCTTTCTCTGTGGGGCAGCGAGAGAGAATCCGGACTTACAAAAAGGACATACTGCTTACGTGACACTAATATCTCTTTAATTAGCTTGTTACTAGAACCTCTCCATCTGTTCGTGAGTAGTTCCGTTAATATATCAGGTAAAGGACCAGGGTCAGCATGTTGGCTCTTATATAATATGAGGAGTTGCTGAATCATATATATTCCAGCTAAACGTTGTTCATCTGTACTGAGGTTAAAAAACGTGTGTGCTACGGTCTCATCACCGTATTTTTCAGGACTGTCAATCCAGTGAACGGCTGATCTGGCTAATTCTTGCTCATCCATGGAATCGAGGAGGTGGTAACCTCTTCGTTCTCGTAGTATTTTATCTGCGGCTTGAAACGAATGTTCAGGAGATTTCAGATTTATTACAGGCGTCGGATACGTTCTGCTATTATTTGGACATACAGAGTGTATGGGATCAGAAAAACATCTAGTATTTTCACAGTATCTTCCTCTGCCTACATAGGCTATGGTCTCTGACTGTCTTGCGGAATTCCCTGATTCGGACACTTCATCTTGCTCAAACTCGTCTGTTCCCAATCTCTCTTCATGAATACGCTCTATTTCTTTACGTATTTTTCGGCACATGGCTATTATACAATTTTGCTTATCGTGTCTCCCTTCTGATATATTCTGACTCCATCTTGTAAGAATAAGCATTGCATTCGGGTCTACCCCCGGACGATCTTGATTTCTGATTACACAGTTTATGAGGAAACGTAACAGTTCCCCCTGTATCTCTACTTTCTGGAATTCCATAGCTCTGTTAATACATCCTGGATCTCGTCCTGTTTGAACAAAATGATATATGTTATCTAGATGCGTAGTCATCCCTGGTAACCTTGCTAAATACTCTGCGGCTCGCCTGATACGTAATGATGCCAGGACCATTTCGTCCTCTTTACCAACCACTGGGTCATATCTACAATTTACAAGGAGTTCCTTAAGCGTACGTTCACTTACGAATTTAGGTGTACGTGAATGCGCTGACTCTTGAAAAACAAGTTTATTTATTCTGGGTGGTGTAAAGGTACTGCTAGCACCTCCCGTGGCCCCATCTGGGGCGTCGGGTGTGAATGGATTCGTTGAACGTGACACAGCAACTACGGGTGTCGATACCCCTATAGGATCGACTGCGGAGACAGATGCGGAAACAGATGTGCTTGCCGAAGCTTGTATCGGGACTTGCTGTTGCACGGGGACAGATACCTGATCCTGACGTTGAACCCCTCCGCCAGACGGTCTATGTGGTGTGGCGTTAGCATACTCGGGAGCTGCATCGTCTAGATATGAGGAAAGAAAAACATCTTCTGCGGTTCTGGGATGCCCCTTTGGATGTACCTTAATTGGAAATAATGGGGGTGGCAAGTCTTTTGGCATCTCTGTAACAGCCTTAGGTAGTCCTTCGGCTAGAAGGGGATACATACCATTCATAAGAGCATTTCTTTGTCTATTCACTTGTTCTGATTTCACTCGGATACCTTCCTCAATTAATAGATTTTCTTGAACTTTATTTGAACTTTCTTTACTCCTCTCTTCTTGTCTACGTGCTTTTTCTGTTCGTCTATGAGATTCTTTACGCCATAACTCAACAGCGTCTTTCTGTGACTGTCTGACCTTTTTTTTCCATAACTCTTCCTCCACTTTCATGATGCACTCTGCATCCCAGGTTCCCGCTATGGGCCACCTTTGACTTTCCGGTAATCCTTTGGTATAATCTACCCATAGATCAAGAAACAATATGGCATCTAAGCCATGTTTATGGTACATAAAATGCCCTGGGGTGTCCCTAGGAGGAATAGGAACTGCTTCTTCAAGCACCCCTTTTCTGGTAGTAATCTGTCTTAACTTCGAGAAGAGCGGCATATTGACAACTGATCTGATACTTACTCTTGAATTTTCTTAATACGAAAAACACCATAAATGAACAGTGAACAATGAACAGTCATTCATACCACAATATGCAAGACATTTCTGAATACTTTAAACATTAAACATTAAACATTATAACAATGATCGACAATGATGACAGTCTGCCTAACTAATCACCACGCTGAATTCTTGACAATAACTGAATACTTCGGAATACTTGATATACTGCTAAACAGTACATATACACTGCTAAACAGTGCAGACCGGATTTGTGTACCCAAATCCGTCTTGACCGGCACAACCTATGTGCGCGTCAACACGCCTCCCCGGCGATGGTACTCACCGAGTAGCTCCTTGAAACGGAAGGCCTCAGAGAATGGACAGGACTCGATAACTGCGGACATCGGACCCTCTGGACGTCGGGATTTCGGAAAACCTGGTGGGCCTCTGTATACCTCGGATCTTGCTCTCTCAGCTAGGCTCTGGTCGGGATACTTCGCACTTCTCACCGCCTCGTCTGGGTTGATCGCAGCCTCAGTCGCCCCCGCTTGACCGGAGGGAGCTTACAGGAAATCCTGCTGGTACGCGTTTATGGTCCGTCCAGCTGTGGCAACGCGCCGGCGCGTGAGATGAGAAAGTGTCCCTGTTCGGGCGCCATTATGTGGTAAATAAAAATACCGGACTGAATTTCATACGGAATCTTAAAATAAAGTAAATAGCTCAAAATAACAAGAGGCAGAATCCGTGGTATAAGAGGTTTTCTAATGGGCTTTATTCCATTCAAAATGGCCGACTCGAGTCGCGGCCTTCAGGTTCCGTCACCACGAGGGTTCAGGAAGTGAAGTACAATAATTTATTAACAGACATGTATTTTTATAATAAGTACATTACAATGAAACGAATGTAGAAGGCGTAACATTTGATAAGAAAAGTGACAAAACAGTGACATAATCGAAACTAGGCGTAATAAGGAATAAAAGAAACATGATTGGTTAGAATTATCAGACATAGGTGGATCTATAAGATAATACTTGGCATAGATGCGCGCGCGGCAGCATGACGTGTAATTGACGTGCAACTAGGGGGTGAAGGGGACTTGACATTTAGCTCTACATGTGGAGACGAGAAGTCTGGGGGTCAAGTCAACCTAATCCCAAATCATATCTAACATCCTATGTTTAAAGAACTATGTTATCCACAAGGAAGAGACTCTCGGACAGAATCTATTCTATACTGACTGTGTACGTGTACAAGCGTCTAAGTGTCTATATGAGATGCGAGGGATAGAAAACTTTCCATGGCAACAGGGCTATGAATCACTTGCAGGAGGACGGAAAGGCTGAGTCCTTTGCTTGTGAGCTAAAGGAAATGTTTACCTAAATCACTGGACAGGAATGCATCGGCTGGAGAGCAAAATAGATAATTCGAAGGTGAAATACAACTTCTTGGCAGACAGGCGAAAACTGGCCGAGGCAGGCACCGTTAGCTGCACAGGGAGTAGGACAAAGTTCATGGATACAGATGCGAGCTCAAGCTGAAGCTGTCAGAGACAGAGAGCAGGGAAAGGCTTTGAGGACAGAATCGGGCCTACTCGCCTGAACTGTAAAAATGGAGTAACTTAGCCATATAAAGTCGGTGGCCTGTCATACCTAGGAATCGAATATCCAGCCCATTGATGGCGGATCTGACAGAGAACATGTCGACGGTAGACACACATATGTTTGCGTCTTAGAAACTGGAACTGGAGGGAACATACATGTACTTGTAACATGCATATAGAACCGTTGGGGTCCAAGATAGGGGACATAACTGATCAGGAAAATCCACATTTCCACAGTTCCACGAATATTCTTTAGAGAACAGCACCATTCATCACATCCTCAATAAAGAGATCTTAACATGGCAAACAACCTTGGCTAAACTTTTGCCATAATGTGCTATAGAATGGAGTTTTTCTCAGATCCCCGAGGAATAAGACGAAACCTCCCTGTAAGAGGCTGTTCGTGTTCTTGAATCCGTGGATTTAAAAAACACTATTTTGCTTTCTTTTTATGAAAAGATAATCGAAGGAGCACGCCCAGACTCGAGCTCGGGTTTAACATCCTCTCAAGCTTGCAACCATGGAAGTGTCTAAGAGTGCTTCCCAGATGCACACTAACATGCAAGAATAAGACCCCTGATTCGGGGCATGATTCAGGCATACGAGACCCATCCGGGTATTGGACTTGGAAAATGCCAGGGGGGTTGTGTTGTCCTGATTAGGACCCGTCACATTTTAGCCAAAATTATTGGCCATTTTCCTATCTATCTCACCCAGTCGAGGGGATTCATTTCTCATCCCTCCCCATAAACTCCGGCAGAAACACCCGGCATGTGGAGAAGATGTCAGATGACAAGGAGGCTGCAAATCTGGGAAGGCAGGCCAGAGGCCCAGAGAGGACGAGATGAAAGTATTTATAGTGCACCGTGTGCTCGCCTCCCTGTTACTCTCTCACAATCCTACCCTTCATCTTTCTGCTCTCCTCTTGGTCTTTGGCTCTCTGCTTCTTTCATATGTCTCGTTCATCCCTCTTTTATCAACCTGCAATCCATTATCTTGCACTTTCTGTACACTCTTCATTCCATTACTGTTTACATCAATGTTAATCTCTCTGCTTTACCTTTATAAACATATCTCTCACAAAATCTGTCATCTCTTGGTTTTGTTTCTGAAAATTCCACCCATCTTCACACTTCCACTGCATATCACTTTTCTATTGCTCTCATTTTTCTGTATTTCTGAATTACCTTATTTTATGTTTTTATGCTTACCTATCTTTCAACCTCTCTTTTCTCATCTATCTTACTTTTTCATTCTTGTTTATTTTACTCTCTAGCCTCAATTAATTTTCCCAGCCCCCTCTACTCTAATTTCCATCTCCATCGGTTCGCTTTCCTGTGCCTTCCCTACTTCCTCTGTCAGGTTCTGCCTCCCATTTTCCTGCCGCCTCTTCCCCCATTTTTCTGCAAAGTCTACTTCACCCACAAACACAGAAGCGGCGCGCTCCTCACACAGGGACGGTACTATCTGCAGAAAATCTTCCTTTTACTTCTGCCGATCAAAGCCCTTCACCTACTAGGAAAGATCAAGGAAGCACGTCATTATGGGGTGATCTCGCGCATCTCTCAGGTAAGGATTTATGATGCTGGTTATTGATGTCTAAAATGCATTCCTTAGAAGCTTGTTGAGTGTTTGTTCATCGTTGTTTTGAAACTGCATTTAATTTGGAATCTACTTATTAGTCAGTGTGTGCATAATGAAATGTGTGATGATTTCTATCTACTTGTTTCGCATTGATTTTTAGTGCATCCTTTTTAAAGTTGTTTTTGCAAAGAATCGATGGCGGCCTGGCGGGTCTCATTTCGCACTCACTGGGGAGTTTCAGAAATAAATAAATACATATCTTATTTTTGCAAAAGTCAACTAAGATGAACAGTATCAAACCCCTGGCCTGGCTCAGTCGAACCCCCGGGCTGCTGCAGAAAGGGCGTCTTTCATTTCTTTCAATTATTAGTCAGTCTACAACAACCAATGAAATCCTGGTAGGTCTATGTGAACTATGAGTATTTGATGGGAAAACAAAGGATACAGGTACAAAGCCGAAAAGCACCCTGATTCTCTTACCTATTACTGCAGACACTAAAACGAATTATCGGTGACGCAGCAGAGCCAGAGACTGCCAGTGCCCGTGCCCCAGGCCACAAGGTCGTCACGAGAGTGCGTAGCGGTGAAGCGCGTGACGCGTCACCGCTACGTTCTCATCGCGAGGGCCAGGCAAGAATGTAGCCCAGGGCCGTCATTGGGCGCTGGCGCGCTCTCCAAGATTGACAGACGGCCCTGGAGCAGGCACTGGCAGGCTGGGATGGGCCAGTGAAGTCAACGTATGCGCGCCGGGGCGGCGCCGCGGCCGCGGGTAGAGATTAACGTTACGTAACAACGGACGGTCATCATTTTGATTCATGTGGCAAATTTAGTGGGCAAATTGCAGGCAGCCGCCCTAAATATAGTGCCGCCTGGGGCGGTCTGCCCCCACCGCCCCCCCCTAGTTACGCGCCTGTCCGTGCCCTCAAACGAATCCAATCTGGAATGAATAATAAACAAAGTGCTTACTGCCCACTTGGAGCAGCCTCAGAGGGGCTCCACAAGCTCCATTAGTCCTAAAAGTCCGAAGGTTCGAAAAAAGTTATGTGAGCCCCTCCCCAGCTGCTTCATGAGGATGCCTACCTCCTGTGCTTGGCTCTTTGTAGCTTTGAGCACTCACCTTCGATTACAGCATCTATATCCTCTGCTAGCTCTTTGAGTCCATAGATTTTTGTATGACTCCAATACCACAGAGGCCTGTCCCGCTGTCTCTCTGTCTCGCTGCCGGATTCCTTCTGATCAAAAGTACGGAACTGAGAGCTGAATTCCATTGCGCGCTGCATCGTTGACCATTCTTCAGCAGCAGCTGTGTAACGCGTCTCCTATCACAGCCGTGAAAGAGGAGATGGGCGGGAGGAGGGGGGAGAGCTGGAGGCGAAGATAGTGACCCTAATAGGGTCACCCTGGTCCCTCGTGACCACCTCTAAGCCTTCCTAACAAATGAGTCAGTTAGACAGTAGAGAATACAAACCAAAAGTATTTATTAGAGGTACACTCGAGTGGAGTCTGGTCTGACCAGCCTCCTTAGATTGCTGCAGAGGAACTGACTTCTGCTAACATGGTAACACATTATGTACGTCTTCAGAATCACTAAAGACACACCCAGACTGATATTTTCCGGACGAAAGCAGCTACACAAAGGGGTGCAGAAGGATCAGTTTTAATTCTGAGGCCAGGCACACACTATCACTAAACCAAGGTCGTTCTGGCCGTACCCACCACTAGACTAGTGGGAGCAGACCTCTATCTAGTGGGAAAGGTATGCGCTAATAAGAACAGTGTATTCATTAGAACAGCAAGGCTCAACCTTGGAGAAACGAAAACTATCACAGCTGCCTTCAGCAGGGACAGAGTGAAATTAGTTTCGATCATGGTATAAGATGGCAGCCAAAAATAAAAATGGTGCAGCGAATGCTAACTTAAATCGTACAATGCACAGAGTATTCAACTAAAAGTATTTCTAGTCCAACAGAGCGCTTACGGCTACGTGCCTGGGCTACGTCAGCTGTCATCCAGCGAGTTCGATTTTCCTCACTCTAGAGTCTGGCTACAAGTCGTCTATGTGAATGGGCAGTAATAAGTGTAGTCAAGGTGTTGCAGTCTGGTGATCTATGAGGAAAGGTTGCATAATTAGTCTTGCATAATGTTCTCAACTGGATATATATCAAGGCGTCACTCAATTAAATTTCTACACTTCTGGGCCTCTAAGCTCTGTGAAGCACCAGTGCGATATTAGTTCTGAATTTACAAATAGACAAGTTATTCATTGTTTCCTGAACAAACCTTCTTCCTCAATCCTCCTAGTAGGTAAATCATTCCATAGTTTTGTCAAGAGAAAGGACAACAATCAACCTCAACTCCTAACTTTGCACACTGCAGGCAATTTGGCTGTCCTTCAGGAGAATGATCTCTAAGATCCCCTGTGCTCATAAGGACGGAGCTTGGGAAACAGAATTTGAGGGCCTTTTTTATGATAAGCTGTATGGGTAGTACATAATGATATAAATGTAATTCTATGTTTAACTGCAAGTCAGTGCACAACAGCCAGGGAGCTGCACACCAATTGATACCTCAGTATCTTTAGTAAAAGCCGCGCCGCTGTGTCCTGAATTGCCTGAAGTCTTTTCAACACAAGAACCAAGTATGCAACGTGGAGGGAATTTCCGCAGTCTAATCAGAAAATAATCATAGCCTGCACCACAGTCTTCCAAGAGCTCGGTGGGAGGACGTCTAACATTTTTTAAAGCATCCTAATGATAACAAAATAAATGGAGCACAGTTTGTAAGCTTGGGTCTAAAAAGAGAGTTTTTCATCCATCCACACACCTCGACTTTTAATTGTTGGTTTGGGCGGGGGCTGACATCCTAAGGGTCCTCAGCACTACGCTTTTATTGAACCCTGCGGAAACCGTCTGAACGCCCGCAATCTCGTATAGAGCCGCGTAGAGTTTGGAAAGGGGTAACAGCCTCTGCATTTAGCAGGCTCTATACCCCCCCCCTGTACTGTGGAGCGGGAATAACTGCGATCTGGCTTTAGAGCTATTTGAGGCCTCCATCACTGAGGTCCTCGATGTGATTGCACCCTTGAAGATGGAAAGGATTCAGGCCAGAGTAGCCCCTGCTCCATGGTACACAGACACACTAAGAAAGGAAAAGGCTTCATGCAGAGCAATTGAAAGAAAGTCGAGAAAGTCCAAGTCTGCAGCAGATGAATGGTGCTATCGTGAGGCCCATAGAATTTACTTATACAGCTGCAGTGTAGCCAGGAGAGCATATCTAGGCTCCCGGATTATGGAAGCTAAGAACTCATCGCGGGAGCACTTCACCATTCTGAGAGAGTTTACAAGCCCAGGGGCAAATAACCCGCTCCAACCGGCAACACAGGAGCTTTGTGATCACCTAGCATCCCATTTTACCAATAAGATGGATACAATATATTGTTCGTTTGGGGCAGTAGAGGAGATCCACGAGAGTAAGGTCCCCAAGGCAACCCCCGGCCGTCCGATGCTAGAGGAGTTCCCCATCATCACGGGGGAACAGGTGGGTGTTCCACTGGCCCAGGCCGAATCGGGTTCGATTTTAAACCCATTACCACCCATGGCTATGAATGAGCTAGCCCCGGTCTTGGCAGACACTTTGGCAGATATTTTTAATATCTCCTTAGCCACAGCCACCTTTCCACGTAAATGGAAAGTAGCGCGTATTAAACCTTTGCTGAAAAAGGCTCTAGCAGACCCTATTGACGCGAAAAACTACAGACCTATTTCCCTTCTCCCGTGCTGTTCCAAAATTATGTAAACACTAATAAACCGTCATTTTTCTAGCTCTCTACAACAGAACAAGATACTGGATCCATCTCAGTCAGGCTTCCACGCATCTTATAGCACGGAGGTCGCCTTGCTAGAGGTCACGGATACGCTGAGAATGTCGCTGGATAAGGACTCCCCAGTTATGTTAGTACTGCTTGATTTTTCGGCAGCCTTCGACACCATCTCCCATTGTATCCTGTTGAACAGGCTTCGAGAGATTGGTGTCGGAGGCCTGGCCTATAAATGGATCCAGAGTTACCTCTCCGACAGAACACGTGTCCAGTTAGAATCCTATGTGTCGCCTACAGCTGCAGTGGACAAGGGGGTACCTCAGGCTCTATATTGAACCCCACATTGTTCAACCTATATGTTGCCCCTTTGGCCTTAATCATCAGGAATTGTGGGTTTGAAACTATATTCTACGCTGATGATACGCAGCTGATAGTACATATAGAGAATGATCCTGCTGCAACGAAAGCCAAGTTCCTAAATTGTATGATCAGCATAGCAGACTGGATGAGGAAACGAAAAAAAATTTACAACTAAATTCCTCGAAAACAGAGATTCTCTTGTTTGGCAAAGCAGAAGAACTGTGGACTTCCGATTGGTGGCCTTCTGAACTGGGAGAAGCCCCCTCCCCGAGAAGCAGGGCGAAGAACCTAGGGATCAAAATCGATAACAAGCTTTCAATGGAGGAACCAATTAAGACACTTGTAGGCTCCTGTTTCGGGACCATGCGGATGCTTAGAAAGATCTTCCCATAGATTTCGCTCAACGCCAGGTAGACTCTCATTCAGGCGCTGTTAATTAGCCGCCTTGACTATGGCAATTCCCTGCTGGTAGGAATTAGGGAGGACCTGTTAGCCAAACTACAGGTCGTGCAAAATACAGCCGCCCGCCTCGCCCTTTTTAAACCAGCCCGAACCCCCTCTCTTCCTCTCCTACAAAAAACTTAATTGGCTTCCGGTCAGGAGATGGGCCATCTTCAAGTTGTTGTGCTTGGTCTATAGGTCCTTGCATGGAATGGGTCTGGCTTATTTGACCAACAAACTTGAACGGTATCAGCCTGTACGTCAGCTTAGATCCAGCAACTGCCACCTGCTCTGCAGCCCAAGAATTAGGAAGGTTAAAATGGGGGGTCGTGCCTTTTCCTATCTGGCTCCCAAACTCTGGAACGACCTCCACGACCAAATCCGGGACTGCCCCAATCTGCCCAAATTTTAAAAAATGCTTAAGACATGGCTCTTTTAAGTCGCACTTCACATGATGCCTTTGTTCTCAGGCGCCGAGAGATCCCCTTGGGGATGATTTGTGAGCGATACATATGATTTAAAGTAAAGTAAAGTATATTCCATAGATTTTATGACAAAGACATTGGCTATTTCATTAGTGTGGGCCACCGAAGGTGTCAAGGCGGACCCATTACTTTACTTTTTTTTTTTTAATTTGACTGCTCCATATAAATCTCTGAAAGAACTTGCTGCAGATTCTATATTTTTGGCATGACATTCTACTGTGTCCTTCTGCTAGCATGATGATATTTATTGATTGCCTTTCTATAATCTTTTTTTGTTATTAGGATTATATCCATTCCTTCACTGCCTCTCACACACTTCTTTTAGTTCTTGCAGCTGAGCATTAAACCAAGGTGCTCTTGTTTGCAGCCTGGAAGGCCTAAACTTCTTAAGAGGACTGTTATTGTTTAGTGTGGAAGCAATACATTCATTGCATCAAGCAAATTTTCTTCAGGTCTGGGTATAGTGTCTAAGAGAAAAACTTAAAATTTTAGAAAGTCAAGCTTAGACCAAAAGCAATCAAATTTGGGAGCAGCTGTGTGCTCCATACATAGTCAGCAGCAAACAGTGGCGTCCTGTGTACATACACAGGACTCAGGAGCTTATCATAACTCATGTATGTACAGACTTCGCCATACTTGCATACCTCATTCTTTGAAAAACGACTTACCTAGGAGTATTTACTGCAACTTCTGGACCAATATTGACCAGGAGAAGAGCCTTGAAGAAGCCATGTATGTGACAAAACATAGGTTGGCTGTACTGCATGATGTTGGATGTACCATTATTCAGAACATTTTGACAATAAGAAAAGCTTGGACCGAACATTTCCTGAACGTGACTTTTTGGACTAAATCCATAACTAACTAAATACTTTGTGTGAGCACTGCAACATCTCTTGAATTTAAAGTACCTATTAAGTCTGTAATAACTAGGGGAGAAAGGGAGAAGACTAAACAAGCTTTATATACTATACACACCTCCCTGCCCAACTTGTTTGGCGGATCTTTCTTGCAATATTTTACCCTATTTGTAGTGCCTGACAGACGTAGATCCTTTGTGGAGCCAAGGTGCCATTAGGAACATAATATCTGGCTGCTTGTCATCTAAAAATGTAAAATGTTTAAGTTTATGGCCAGGCAGTTATCTACAGTTAATTAAAAATAGCTTTCAATTGAGTGGGTCTGTATTATTTATATTACTAATGTCAGGTCTCAAATCTTTTGAAGGGAGAAATCGCAATGCACACATGCACACCTTTCATCCCCTACATCAATAGATTGGGTGCCCATATACATTCGAATTACTTTTAGTGCATGTAGTTGTTCAGGGAAATAAGTCCTTCTCTCTGGCCTTGGAGAGCCAGGGTTTGTGGCCCCTGGTACTGGCCAGATGCGGAATGGTGTCGGCAGGCCTGCCTTTGGCGTGCCAGCTACGCGTCCATGCACCAGCATCCACTAAATAGATGGACCAGAAAACAGCTAGAGTGCTAACCAAGATGGCGACTCACACTGGCCCAATAATGGCTGACACTCACCAAAATGTAATTGGTTTCAGCACAGTACGATGGCAAAAGTGCAATATGGGCATAAAAAGAAAAGTCCTCCTTTCAGTTTCCCCCTCTATTAACCTCCCATCGAGTCACCCCAACCATGAGAATGATTCTCCTTCAAACAAAAGTAAAAACAATAAAAAATGCGGCAAAGACATTTAAAACCAATGGCACTGAATGCGGGGCATCCACGCAGCGGCATCCATTAAAGAAGGTGGACCAGAAAACAGCTGGAGCTCCAAGCAAGATGGCGACTCGCACTGGCCCAATAATAGCTGACATCCACTAAAATGGAACTAGTGTCAGCACCATACAATAGCAAAAGTACAATGTGCCCAAAAGAAGAAAATTCCTCCTTCACTTTCCTCCTCAATTATCCTCCTATCGAGTTACCACAACAATAAGAATGATTCCCCTTCAAACAAAGGCAAAAACGATTAAAAACACAGAAAAGACATTTAAAACAAATAGCACTGACTGTGGGACACCCTCACACCGTCATCCATTAAATAGGGTGAAGCAGAAAACAGCAAGAGCACCAGCCAAGATGGCAACTCACACTGGCCCAATAATTGCTGACAACCACCAATATCTCACTGGTGTCAGCACAGTACAATGGCAAAAGTGCAAATGTCCCTAAAAGAAGAAAAGTCCTTCATTAGGTTTCCCCCTCAATTATTCCCCCATTGACTCCCCCAAACAATCATGCACTGTGGAACTCTCCCAGTTTGCGATGGTCACATTTTCAAGAATATGATCATTGGTAAATTGGACTCCAATGGTTCGAACATTCTCCCATGCTATCTGTGTGCATGTCACTGTTTATCTTGGCTCACCAATGGTGGGGAGGCTGTCCTATGAGAGGCTCATAGTGAGGTGCGGTGGGCTATTTCATGCTCAATAGCCAGGTGACCCATGTATGGAGGGTTGCAGCCAATGGGCTGCAAAGGGTGGCTGGGCACTATAATAATATTTGATTTAGTTGATTGATCGATTTATATATTTGCAAAGCACTCAAAGGCCCAGAGGCATGTTGGTGCTGCTTCTTTCCAAAGATAGGCTGAATACCTTATTTGCTGAAAAGCCAGGCTTTAAGGGATTTCCAAAAAGAGAGGAGGTTCAGAATTTCCTTCAACTGCAGCGGGAGAGAGTTCCACAGTCTAGCAGTTCCGTAATGAACCTTCTACCTCCCCAAGAGGCATGTTTAAGCTTAGGGACAGCCACATATTTGGCTATGGAGGATCTAAGCTTTCTGGGGGAACAGTACCAGATACATTTTTTCTTAAAATATTCAGGGCCAGAGTTGTGTAAGCCCTTGAAGGCAAAGCAGAGTGGCATGAATTCTATCCCTTTTAGGTCACGCCTCGGCAAGACCTGTTGTAATCTCTTTTGTGGTCTTTTGGCACACCGACCAATTGCCATTGGTTGTTATATGTGGTATTCAGAAATGCGAGCTTGTTATGTTATATATATAGGTTGCCGAATAGAGGCCTGGGTAGCATCCCAACCTTTTACCTATATTTGTCCCTATATTACATTCATAACGGGCTGCTAGGACTGACCCTTGGCCTAGTTACTGTACTGCTTACAGAATGTGGGGTTTTCCCTGAACAATAGCCTCATACATTATGCATGAGGATTCTTGGATTCTTGGAAACTCGGCAGGACTACCATCTCCTGCATAATAACTATGTGCAAGGTTCATTCCCTACGTCATCCTAAGTCCGACAAGTAGCACAGCAGGTTAGAACCCCCGGGGAGACCTTTTGGTATATAAACATCACATCTTGCTGAGATCATGACTTCCATGCTGACACACTGACGCAAGACGCTGAGGTTCCTGCATGCCGAAACTCCAGATCACAGTGGTCTAACATCCCTTGCGGGTTGCCCAACTCGAGACCAAGGTGGGGTCCCACAGTCTCTCATTTCAGGTAATGGGGTTGGCTTTGTCCTAGAGGGACTCTTGGCTTAACAGCTACATACATGCTAGGTACACTTAGGTACATCTAGTTAGGGTAGCATCATAGGAGTGCGCATTTTATTATCATGTATTTTTGTACTTGTGAGTATTCCTGATTATAGCAAGATGGTATAAATCTACCATCCTTTTACTTTCTTAGTGTTGCTAATCATTTATATCTGTTACTATCTAATGGTTGTTTCAGCACACCTATTTTACACTAGAATAAAAACTGTTCAATAAATGCTTCTTGAAAAACGTTCATACCATTTGTACTGTGTATCTCTCTGAGACTAAGTGAGCACAAGTGACTGAGCGAAAAGTAGTGCACTGTTTCCCCAGTCCTGAAGGATCAGGGTTGTCATGTTCGATAGTTGCCAAGAACTATTTTCTCCTTGGTAAGAGGAGTTTCTAGTGACACTGTAAGCTAGCTGGATACCCGGTGGGTGTGTCAGGAATCAGTCTGGACACCAAACCCGCAGTGTTTGTTGTCTACATGCGCAGATCCTCTATAGGTTTTATAGGAACTACACAACAGTTATTGGTGTTTGTCCGTGTTGGTTCCCCCTTTGTGTGTCTGTGCCCGCCCTATGGTGATTTCACTAATGGTTTCTTTTGGTCGGCTGCAATGCTCCATCGCAGCCCGTGATGGCCCCTCCTCCCATCTGAAAATGAGTATCAAGAATTGAGTTTCGTGTCCAGCAATCCATCACAGTCATCTCACTTGGAGGGCTCAAGCTGAGTTCGCTCTTTGGTGCTCGTGTTTCTTTTGTGTTTGGTGCTACCCCCGTCATCACTCTTCGTCACTCCCCCTCTGCTTTCATGGTTCCTCCTGGTCGTCCCAATGGCGCAGGTCCCAGCTGTTCCTGTTATTCGCCCATAATCACAGGATGCTGAGTGGACGCCGAGACTTGAACTCTTTTCCTCAAATGCAAAGAAGGCAGCTCTGGCTGTTATGCCAATCCTACCCCTATCATTCTGTCCCTCTTCTTGAGTTACCTTCTTTCCTCCCTTGACGGCACCCCACTTTTGGCGAGAAATCTCCCTCTCTAGCGCTTAATGAAGCTTCTCCTCCTCCTCTAGTGAAACACTCATCCTCCCTCTCTCTCACATTCCTGTATGGTTAACATGGGGAGCGCCTGGGAGGGGTTGAAGAGCTGGTGCACCTCTTTCACCTCTGACTTCTGTCCTCATACACTCGGTAGCTTGGAGAGAGACCCCATGGGGAGGGCCTCTTCGGCACTTGTGTACAGCGCCCACCGGCACGTCTAGCCTTTTTGGAAACCCGGGTGAGACTGTGACCAGAAGCCCACAGCCATCGGCGGATGTCTGCGAGCTGGCGTGGTCCATGTGATGGTAAGTACTGGCTTTGCAATTTTTTTTTCACATACTGAGTTGTACTAATTTGTAAGACCTCCGCTGGTGCATTTTGTTCCCCTCCGACCCCCCTCTCAGGGCCTAAACACCCCATTTGTCCTTGCTTCAACAGTCTCTCCGACTCCTCCATTGTTCTTCTTCTCCCCACAGACTGAGGATGCTGCCTCACTCTAAAGGTGTTTGTGTACAGGATACAAAATTGGGTACAAATTGCTTTATGTCTTGAAATGTGTGTTATTTCTGGAAAGTAGCCTCGTACACTGCATTAAATGACTACCCATCAGACCATCAAAACCATTTAAGCAGCCCCAGCCCACAAGCCCCTCTGATCATCTCATTTGAACCTGTTATAAGGACAACTGCGCAGGCAAAGGCCACCCACCTAACTCATGTCAAATCTTTATGTCTAACGCTTTTTAGTTCTTGATGGACCTCTTGTGGGCAGCATAGCAGACAGCACAAGCACGTATTTTCATGCTTTAACTTATAGTTTACTATGCAGCAAGTCTACATATCATTTCGTAAGACGTGTCATGTTAGCTAATCACACAATGGCTGTGGTGTATGTTTTTAACCTGTTCACACAGCACACACATGCTTCAGGATTAATACGTGAAAATAAGTTTTAATAGAAATTGACATGTCTTGTTTAACAGGACTTTGGTGTGCGACATAAATGTTATTCAGGAATTATTTTGTAAAATATAGAAACTTCTGGGGTGTGTGCATCAGTATAAACTAGCTTGCCTTTGCATTCTGTAGTCTTGTTTAGTCCCCGTTTAAAGGCACATTGCAAGTGCCAGAACTCAAACAAACGAACCTGGGCTGGAAAAGATATTTATGCATGGACGATAGAAACCCAAGAGCTCCCATACCCATTTTCCAGTATTTATTATGCAATTGTAGTTATTATAATAAAACAAACTACAAGTCCCAGAATCCAGAGTGATACTTGTTATGGCATGCCTGGCAGAAGCAGGTTGACCATCATGCTACAGAACCAGTGTTGGATCTGGGGGTCTCTAGTTGGCAGAGGCATGTACCAGTGTCCAAATAGGGGCCCTTACTTCTAGTCAGGTAAGGGGGATACACTCTTTAGATAACCCCTGCTCACCCCCTTGGTAGCTTGGCACGAGCAGACAGGCTTATCAAAGGCAATGTGTAAAGTATTTGTACCAACACTCACAGTAACCCAGTGAAAACACCACAAATGGACTCCACACCAGTGTAGATAAATAAAGAACTTTTATATAAACTACACAAGACCAAAACGACAAAAATCCAACATACACAGTTCAAGAATATGATTTCAAAAGAGTTCTTAGCTTAGCGACAAAATAATCCACATTAGTGTTGATTTTAGCCAACAGTACCTGGTGATGCGATAAAAGTTCCTAGCGGTGCTCAGGCATCGAAAAACAAGCAACAGCGTCAGTCCTGAGACCCTGGGGAGGTGATGCGACAACCCTGCTGCACGCAGCGGGCGTGTGCGACGAATCCGGCCTGTATGGGGAGTGAGGCAATACTTGTATGGATTCCAAGGCGTAGCTTCTCCGGTAGAAATTTACTCGCAAAGGCACGATGCGACGATCTTCGATGTTTCTCCGACGATGTTCGCAGCAATGAAATACGGCCCGCTAACGAGCGGTGCGACGATCTTCGATGGCTCTGCAACGATGTTCGCAGCGACGAAATGCAGCCCGCTAATGAGTCTTGCGACGATCTCACTTAGTGGCGGCAGGCTCTGCGACAATACTCGCAGCAACGGAAATCTTCCCGCTCCGGGGGCGATGCGCGCCGAAGATGAACGTGGCGTTGACGCTGCAGCGGCGACAGGCGCTGCGACGTTCTTCGCGGCGACGGAAATGTTCTTGCTAAGCCGGCGGTGCGTGAAAAAGTTGCAGATCTTTTACTTCTTTTCTCTTGGTCAGCTTCCCAACAGCAGGCACCACTTCCAGAGGCCCCACAATTGGATCAAGCACTCTAGGAAGGGCAGAACTCACACAGCAGAGTTCAGGGGGAAGCTGGGGGTGAAGTCCTTTTGTTCCTGGGACTTCTTAACAGGAGGCCAGCTCTACTCAGGCCCTTGGAGATTCCTTCAAGCCAGGGGACACAGCACACAGCAAAGTCTTTCCCCTCTCCTTGGCAGCAAAGCAACTGCAGGTCAGCCTTACAGCAGGTCAGTCCTTCTTCTTCAGTCTTCCAGCTTTCTCCTTGGCAGAGGTTCCTTCTTGATTCCGGGATGATCTAATTTCTTGGGATCAGGGTCCCAATATTTATACCCCAAAGTCCTTTGTCCTCTGAGGGCAGAGGGGCCTTTGTCCAGTCCAAACTAGTTCTGGAGCACTCTGTTTACATGACTCCTTCTTTCCTTTCACAGTGCAGGGCAGAAACATCAGACGCCCCACCGGAGGTGGAGCCAGCATTGTGGAGGGAAAGCACAGCCCTGGAGCACTGTGTTGACATGATTCCTTCTCTCCTTTCACAGTGCAGGGCAGAGACATCAGACGCACCACGGGGGTGGAGCCAGAACTGTGGGGGGCAGGCACTGTCCTATTCAGGTCCCAGGTGCAACTCCTCCCTCCCATCTAGATGCAGATCTCTCTATTCAGCCCTGTGCTGACTCACCCTGTCTCGGTGAATTCCCCAGCCCCTGTCACTCAAATCTCCAGACAAGGAATACACAGCCTTGCAAATGCAGGTTTGGATGGTTAGACAAGAAAATACCTACTTTCTAAAAGTGGTATTTTCAAACACAGAATGTTCAAACCAACTTCACTAAAAGATGTATTTTATCATTCTGAGTTCAGGCATACTAAACCCGAATTTCTACCATGTTCCCTGAGTCCGTTTAGGATTATAAAATGTAATAATCAAACTGCCCATTCTGGCCTATGGAGAACAGGTAGCCTTGCAATAGTGAAAAAAGAAAATGGCTGTAATTCGCTATTAGGACATGCCACACACATCAGGGCTTGTCCTACCTTATACTTACAATGCACCATGCCCTTGGGCCTACCATAGGGGTGACTAATGCAGAAAAGGGAAGTTTTGGGGACTGGCAAGTGGGTGCACTTGCCCAGTCAGCATGGCAGTTAGCAACTGCACACAGGCAATGCGGTGGCAGGCCTGAGACACCATTTTAGGGCTACTCATGTGGGTGGCACAATCAGTACTGCAGGCCCACTAGTAGCATTTAAATCACCAGAACTGGCACACTCAGTGCACTTTACTAGGGACTTCCTGGTAACACAAATATGCCAATCATGGATAACCAATTACAATAACAACTTACCTAGGGAGCACTTGCACTTTGACACTGATCAGCAGTGACAAAGTGCCCAAAGCATCTAAACCAGCAAAAACGAAATCCAGAACAGCATCAAATATACAGGGGGTAGAGGCAAAAAGTCAGGGGAAACTACGCCGAAGATGCCAGGTCTCACAACCAGTAGACAATAGACATGACTTGTCTCACCGGAAGTTGTATGGCAAATTTCATATGTTTTTCATTGTAAAATAGTAAATAACTTTATTGGCAATGAAAACATAAGAATATGTTCTTTTCCATGAACTCTGGAATTCGGTGGTTAAAGGTAAACATCCACTATTCCGAATACTCTCCTTGTCACGTAGGCGCTCTCTCCAAAGGCCCCATTTTACATGCTTATGTGTGTACCCAGCGGGTCAGGAGCCGGTTTTATTTGCACCAGATTTGAATAGCGGTCAGGTGGGGTGTGGCCAGTGTGACGTGTTGCCACACGGGGTCCATAAATCCCCTCTACACTACACATCGGGTCTGTTGTGTTGTTCTGAGCAGACCGACATAAACTAAGTGGCATCATCATACCTCACATATTGCATTCTGGGAATTGTAGTCTTCTTGGTTTCACTATTCTGAGACAATTGGGCAATAATGCCAGTGAGTAGCAGTTTTTGCATCAGAAAATCACATGTCTGTATATACTGTGCGCCGTGACACAGGGCCAGGAGAGCAGCTGCAGACGGGCGTCACCTGAGCTCAGGTACCAAGATTTTTATTCCACTACACTGGATTTTAGTGCACCAGTGTTTGCATAGCTATGTATTTCCACATGTGGTTTTATGTATGAATGTATGTTCCTTGTACAGTGCCCGATGCCCTAAAAAGAGTACAGCTCTATATTGCATTTAGTATTAACTGCCAGAGCTTTCTTTACTGTTTATCTAAGTGGTGAGATGTTGGCTGACTCTGTGGTGATCCAACTCGGCGCCATGCCTATTTTGCGGAGTTCTCTGCAACAGGCCCCCAACATGCTGAGCTACCCTTGCAGCCACTTGTGCAACAGAGCTCCTTTGCTCTCAGTGGCCTAAAAATTTGTTTCCTCTAAATGCTGGCTTAGAAGTTAAAGTATATGTGTTAAAGTGCATTATTAACACTTGAGGGATGTTACCACTTAACTGAAAGCTCTTCAGCGCCTCGCCAGGAGCATGAAGCACCACATTATACAAAATATGTTTAATTTTCTTAATAATAGCCCCGGTTCGCACACTTTGAACCAAACATCCTGGCGCAGGCAGACCCTGCCCACGTCCCACCTGCAAATAATGCTCTACATCTTGTACGGGTCATTTTAAGACAGAAGCATCACATTATCATTTCAGTGTTTTTTGTCCTGAAATGTTCTTTCCTAGTTTCACCTATCGATTTATCGGGCCCACCTGTTTCTAAGCGCTTAAAAAGTACCTGATAAAGTAAGCAGGACTAGGAATATCTGAGTTTCTGAAGTGTCGGGACCCTCTTTAATTTGGCGGAGAGCGAGGAACTTCTGTGAGGGACGGTGAGGCAAATTCCTCTACTTTACACCACCGTAAGATGGCATAATAACAGTTTGTGTGGTTTGGCAGTGCTTGAAGGTCTTATCCAGGAGACCACCTCTACTGCTTGGGTCTGCACAGCTTCATCTGTGGTTGGTAATAGTGATTTAATGTACTTCATGAAAATCCCAAACGTAAGTGAGTTTCCAGAACTGCTTGTTACCAGATAGATCTCTGCAGTGTGTGCTCTGAACACAAGTGAATTTAACGACCAATTTTTAGGTCTCGCCTGACACAGCCCATGCGCTGGACTGGCGAGACTTTTTGTGAGGGTTTAAAAAAATGCTACTGCCGGCCTAGAGCTACAGTGCATGTGCGCGGGCACGCGCTTACGACAGAGGCTTTCCTTCTCATGCTCATTAAGCGCATCGCTCGCCGCGCTTGATCGCCAATGTGATCACTTTCACTTTCGCGGCCATCTGCCTCCCAGCGCGATCACTGTTGCGCGCGCAGAGCGCGTCCTCGCTATCACGATCACTTCCTCTTTCAGGGTCGCGCGGCCGCGGCCAATGCTTGTTCTCCTTCCCAGTAACAATGTTCCCCCTTCCTCGTCGTTTCTACCACCAATGTAATTGTCGGCGTCTCAAGTCAACTTTCATAGATCTTTAATGACTATTTTACTATTTTTAAATAACCTTCCAGTAACAGATAGGGTGATTAAGCAACAACAAAGAGGGGATGTATATGGTTACACATGCATACACACGAAGGTCAACCTGGAACACAAGATGCCTTGTGCTTTACCGACTGGGCTGTCTGCTCTACAGGTCATCACAACTTAACAGCTCATCGCCAGAGAATGGTTTGTTCAGAATAGAGAACAGCTCTAAACCCAGCTCTACAAGTCCCTCACATTTGTACGGCATTCTAGTACTTTCTTTGATAGCGCCTCATGTTTGTAAAAGAGCGATCAAAAACGTAAATGCTGCTGAGTGCGACATATTTCCCCGTGTGTCAACACTAGTGCAGGTTTCTCATTATACAACTTAAGCTGTCAGTGTTGGTTTTCTGCTAAACCAGGAGTATCACTGTGATGCCAGTGTTTACATTGCCTCATTATGGAAACCCCGCATTGCCATCAGTTTTCAACTGCCTCCTTACACAAAATACCACTGCAATATGCAAAGCACTACTTGTGAGAATATGAAAAACATCAATGTCACATCAGAAACCGAATTGTGTTGGTACTTTTCTAGATGCCAGTGTTTGTTCTGCCACAGTAAGAACACCACACGCCGCCATGCAGTTTCTACACTCCTGCACCATATAAATATGAGTGTGCCACCAGGAACCACACATCATTGCAATGCGGGAAACAACAATGTCCTCGGATATACAGAAACAGTGCTACACCATACCATAATCCATACTGCCTAGTAATATACTGCACTGCCTTTCAGTGCAAACACCCACACTGCCCTGGTTTAAGAAGCAACACTCGAATTTGTGCTAGAGTCCTCTCTGCTGTCAAACGCACAGCGTTATTGGCATGGCAAACCCCACATTGTGCAGCTACGCACCCTGCCACTGCATTACGAAAAACCCGGCATTAACTAAGGTAATGTATACCATGCTTAGTGCAGTTATTTACATTTTTCCTTTCCACATCACACTCAAAGAATTTAGGGGTAGATCTATGTTGGAGTTGCGCCACTTTTACGCCGCCGTTGCGTCACTTTTGTGACGCAGCGGTGGCGTAAACCCTGCGCCACGTTGCGCCCTATTTACATCGTGACGCATCTATGGAGATGCGTAACGGTGTAAAGCCCTGCGCCACATGAAACCTGCGTCTGGTTTCATGTGGGCATTTCCACGCAGGGGGGGCGTTCCGTCGCAGGAACGCCCCTGAAAAGTGACTCAGTGAAATCTATAAGATTTCACTGAGTCACTTTCCCAACGCTGATGCGTCAAAACCCTCCGCCTGCTTGAAGCAGGCGTAAGGCTTGACGCACCATGTTAGGTATGGGGTAGGTTGGAACAGTGCTGAAGTTACGTCGCGCTTGCGACACAACTTCAGCACTGCGCCAACCTTACGCCGGCAGATACGTCACGCATCTGCTTGTCCTTGCGCCACGATGCACCGCATTGTAAATACGGCGCATCTGCGGTGGCACAAGGGCAAACTTGCGTGATGCATCTTCCCTGGCGCATCCATGCTGATTTGCAGGGATGCGCCAGGGAACATAAATCTGCCCCTCTGTCTGTCTCCTTTTTTTATATTGTTGACACACCCCTTTCATGTTGACAACAGTCACCGTGAAAATGTTATGCTTTAACAGTTCTCATAATTGAGAATATTTTAATGGAGGAAAAACATGATAGATTTACTGAAACTATGTTTACAGGATCGATATTAATACATCAACAAAATAGTGAACATGTACTGGGCGATCAACCACTAAACTAATCAGGTCATTATATAAATGTAATGATTACAAGATATTCTGCAACCCTATGTACTGGACATACTCAGTATTACGTGTGAACGTGATGAACCCCTAATTACTATAGACCTCTTTTTAAAATGGATTAGGGAGGAGGAGCCAAGATGGCGGACGGACAGGACGTCTGAGCTCCCGGCTCCGCAGCCCGTCTGCTGTTTACATGACATCCTGATCTTTAATCCTGCCTACGGCGCGAGCAAATGTAACCACGAATGCGCTGATACTTTCCGCATTCCTCCGATGTCCCCGCCGGCTTTTTTGGTCGAGGATTCATAGAGTTTGCCGACTTCGGACCTTGCCCACGCACTCTGGCCTGACCACCGTCACCGGACACCGCTTATCACGTACGGTGAGACGACCTGGGGCTGGACCGGCGCCTGGGGAAATGTGACCGGATGTGGAGTGGGCGGCTTGGCGGAGCCTTCTTCGCGACGGAGAGAATTCCTGTATGATTGGGTCCGGGCTGGCGAACCTTCCTTTGTCCTGCTACCAGCGGTCAGAGCGGTATCCATTTTAGAGCGCCCACCACCCGCATTGCAATACAGCAGAGGGCTCTCCCATCGTGTGAGCCCCGTATAGCGAGCAGTAACTCTTCTTGCCTTAACTACTATTCCTCCGTCCTATGGAGTCGCCCTCACCCCTCCGATGTGGGCTAACTGCAAAAATGGTGGCGGTGCCGGTCTACCTCGCCGGAAAGACGGAAGCCTCCATATCCCTGACGCAAGCTTCCCTGCCTACTGTCGAGCTGGAGGGTGTCCCGGTGGCGCCTTTACATACTGCCGACATGCGGAAGCGAGGAGCAGACCTGACCTATGGTGATATCCTTCTAGCCCTGGAAGACTTGAGGGCGACATGGTGCCAAAACACTCGAGAACTGGAGCGGAAGATCGATGCTGCTATGCCATCCAGGGAACTACTGCGGTTGTCTGACCCCCCAATGCCTCTCATTCCCTTCGAGGCGGATACAATGTGGCGACAGGGGGATACTGTGGAACGTCCTCTCCCTGGCTACAGTGTCGAGTGTTCTTTTAATGACAAAGTTGCAGATACAAAGCTCCCTTCCACTTTACAAGCTGAGACTCTGCCTCTGCAAGTGTTGCCACGGCTTCCTCAACATCGCCGGAGTGTGTGCCGTTCTGTGGGGAAAACTGTGTTGGTCACTATCGCTGTGGTGATGGTCTATGATTGGGAACTCTCGCTTCCTCTCCCTCTGCGTCTTCTATGCCGGGAGCGGCCATCTTGCTCCTTTGTTCTGCCTGAGGTACACTCCCAGCGGTGGCCATGCTTGGTGGGGTCTCAGCGTTCTGGCCAGGGCTGATGTTGTCTCCCTTGATGATCCTGCCTGACCGCCTGGCATGACCCGGACTAGAATATTTGTCTATGTATTTGCTGTGCCGCATGTGTGTAATTTGCTATTGTTGATTGCGGGGGTGGATCTGTGGGGCCACTTAGGATCGGGCCAGGGCTGGGCGATTCCCTTTAGTTTGCTGTACGTATTGGCGGGCGGGGACTAGGACGGGACTGCTAATTATCTGATTTATTCGCACATTTGGAATGGAGTCTCCCCACCTGCTGCTTTGCTTGCTACTTCAGTTGTGCTGATGATATTCAGGGTGGGGGATGCTTATGGGGCTGTGGTGACCGGGAGTATGTAAAATTTCCTCCTCCTGCCTTCTCTGGGAGTCGGAGACTGGGATGTTCTTTCCCACTCTCCAGACTCTCTTTCCTACCTGGGGTTCATTTGGGGCGACAGGCATGCCTATTGGGGGGGGGTGGGCCGTGGCCTTCCGCTGGTATGCAGGGTGGGGGGATGGGATGTGTTCTATGTCTTTTCTTCGTCTCTATGGCCCTCTTTCTCTTTCTTTCTCTCTTCTTCTTCGGTTTCTTTCTCTTTTATGTTTCTTTGTTTCTTCGGGGTCGGGGTTCAGTGTTAGTAGGGAGTTTATTGTGTTCTATCATTCTGTGGTATAGTGTTTGCTCTTAGTTCCCGGATGGTGGCCACCTGTTTCCTTACAAATGCTTTCCTATATAACGCCTCCTTCTGGGAGCTCCGTGAACGGTGATGTCTCTCCTGGTCAATGTCAGCTTCGACTCTTTTCGTAGTTCACTACATTGTACTCGACAAAATCATAAAATTAAACCTTTTCTTATCCTGACATTATTGTTCTATGTTCTACAATGTCATAGCGGCCGGCCCCGAGGGGTTGTAGGCAGACGCTGTGTATTGTGCATTTACCGAAATAAAGGTTTTAAAAAATAAATAAATAAATAAATAAATAAATAAAATGGATTAGGGTGCGCTTACATTTCCTAATTGTAAATAAAACCAGATGCATTCTAGTATTTTTAAGAATGATGTTAACTTCATGTTTTGATACCAATGCTAGATAAATGTAATTACATTTTTTTGGGATTGATAAGAACGTTGATTGAATTATTCATGTATGTTATGGTGATAAATTATAGTTCATGAGAAGAAGGAATTATCTTTTTTGAAGAAATAAAAAAGGTCACAGTACTTAAACTTAGGTTTTTAGATGTATGAAGAAGCCTTAGCAAACAGAAACAAGCATTGGCATAGCCAATAGGTCTCGCCTTTGGGACCTTATAAGTGTTTAGTTATCCAGCACAATATCCTTGGTACAACAACATCAACTGTTGCATGGCTAAACACTTACAAGGTCCCAAAGGCGAGACCTATTGGCTATGCCAATGCTTGTTTATTTTCCTCCAGATATTTCTAACAAACATCACATTTGCTTGATGTCTGTCTATAACTTGGACAATAAGCGCATCGAAACCAATAAGCATCACCCAATCCCAAGTTCTGATGTGTGTGCAAACTGAAGTTTGTCATAGATCAACATTCTGTTCAATTCTTGGAACCAGAGCCAGAGAATGTTGTCCATAGACACAACACACTTTGTCGCACCAAAGGCACACATGCAATGCACTAAATATGTAAGCAGGCAGAATCACATACTACTCGCTGTACAGTGCTTTAACTCCTCTTCAGGAATAGTAAGCACTATATAAATCCAATTACAACATCTTTTTAGTAAGGGTGAAAGGGAAATGGTGCGGCGCTTAGGAACTAACATGTCTGTTGCTGTGTACCCATGTGTTGCTTCTTCTGTGCATGTAATCTCTCCAGGTGTGTGTATTGTAAAAAGTGGGGTCTGAGGTCCTCTTAAAGAAGCAGTATAAATGTTATCTTCTTTTTTTTCTCCTTATTTTTCACTCCATTCCAAACCAAAACATTGGGTAAAAGAGATTGTCATTTACAATGCCTCTAACTCTCCCAAATGTGAGACCAATTGCAATGCACATGCTTGTTATAATGGGAAGCTTGTGGAATTTAACCAAGGCCTTAGATGCCAATTTGGTATTTGTGGATTCCTAGTAGAAGATGTGCTGAAGCATTCTGCAGTATCTGTAGTTTGTGGACAAATGTTTGTTGAACATTCAGAAAAAGAGCGTTGTAATAGTTCAATTTGGAAAAGGCAAGTGTAGTTACTATGGTTTTCTAAAGGTCTATATGAATGGAGGAACATACCTTCCTGATAATTTTCAAGGTAAAGAAAACTGAGGAGGCTGAGGCGTTGGCCTGATCTCTGAAGGTCAATCTGTTGTCAAATACAAACCCAGACTTCTCATTTTCTTCATGGAATTGGGCAGTACGCCTAGTTCTTGTAGACACCAGCTAGCTGTCCAGAAGAAGGTTTAATTGCTGTTAGAAATGGGAATCTCTAGTTGGCAATAATTTGCACCTTTGTCCCAGTAGGGACCCTTCTTCCTAGTAACCGCTGCTCACCCACTTGGAGCTTGGCATGAGCAGACAGGCTTATTTCAGAGGCAGTGTATTAAGCATTTGTGCATGCATACAGTAACGCAGTGAAAACACTACAAATGGACACCACACCAGTTTAGAAACAGAAGTATTCTTTATCTAAACCAAACAAGACCAAAATTGAACAAAATCTAACATACAACATTGTAAAAATAGTTACTTTGCAAGATGACATTAAATTTTTTGCTAAAGCTGAAAAACACAGTTCTTCCGAGATGGTAACTCCATCCGGGGCGTCCGCAATGCTGAGAACGACAGAGTCTAACAATTCCAGCTTACTGCATCAGTACAGGTCAGCTAAAGCATCAACAGACTAGTAGACAGTACCTTTCTCGTTGCGGCCGATCCCGTTGGTACGAGTCAGTTGGGGCAACCGTAGCAGTTGCGATGTGAAGTGGAAGCAGTGGAGCGTGCGGTTCCCTCATGGGGCAGTGCAGGCGGTGACTCGGTGACGGTCGTCTAACGGCATCGGTGAGACCAAGGCGTACGATGCGGAGTGAGGCAGTGCTCAATACAAGTGGAATGTATGTCGTTACTACACCATCCATTAGCCCGCAGTAGGTCACAACGCGGACGTTACATCATCCGCGTTGTTACCACGCATGGCTTTACATCGCAAGTCGTTTCTACGACTTGTGCTAGATGGCGCGCTGGACTTAGGAATAGTATAAATTACTACTACTACTCCAGTTAGCGCAACAGCAGGGAATGTGTTGGATTTAAAATCCAACACATTCCCTGGTGTTGCACGCCATCTAGCGCAAGTTGTTGAAACGACTTGCTATGTGATGCCATGCATGGTAACAACGCGGATGATATAACGTCCGCGTTGTAACCTACCCGTGTGGTATTACCAGCATTGTAAACGCTGTTTCCCATGCAAGTGTTGGCAGGTCATGGTGCGGCAATGGAGCCAGTCGATGTTCGGGTCGGGCAGGGACGGTGTCGGTGACACCAGGGCAGATTGAAGCGAGGCGGTGCGGAGTGTAGTGCCCACTGGATGCAGTGCATGCAACAGCTCAGTGAACGTCACCCAGCGGTGTCGGTGAGACCAAGGATGTGGTGCGAAGTATGGCGGTGCCTTCTGCAGTGCCTTCAGGTCACGGAACCCGCGACGGACTCGGTAACAGAGTCGGCGGCTCTTTTCTTCTGCTGCAACTGAAACCAGCGGTTCCAGAGATGGTGCCCAGAAGGATGGTGAAGTCTTTGCTGTTCCTGAGACTTCTGTAACAGGGATCAAGCTCTACCTCAAGCCCTTGGAGATACTTTGTCAAGCAGATTACACACACAGTTCCTCTCCTTGGCAGAAACAGCTAGTGCAAGCCAACCCAGACAGCACACAGCGAAGCGGCAGTACTCCTCCTCCAGCTTCTTCCAGCTCTTCTCCTTGGCAGAGGTTCCTCTTGAAGTCCAACAGTGATGTAAAAGTCTGGGGTCTGGGCCCCACTTTTTATAGCAGAAATTCCTTTTGTTTTCTGGTGGCAGAGAAGCTTGTTGTCCAGCCAAAACCAGTTCTGCCCTCTCTGGTGCAGCTGCCCGGAAGGGGGTGAAGAGAGCATTGTCCAAGGCAGACCAGGCCCATTAAGGTGGGAAAGAAATCTCCTCCCCTACTCTGAATGCAGACCAGGTCTATTCAGCCCAGCCTTGACTCACCCTGGAAAGGCAGGACACCCCTCACGCCCACAAGTGGCTTTCTGAACGGAATGCACATTCCCAGCCCCTGTCACTTCAAAGCCAGACAGTCAATACACAGACCTAGCAAAAACACACAGGATGGCTTGGCAAGAAAATACCCACTTACTAAAAGTTGTACTTCCAAACACAGAATCATCGTTACTAAAGATACATCTTTATATTCCGAGTTCAGGCAGACTAACCTATACCTTCCTATCGTGTCCCCAAGGAAAGTTATATTTATAAGATTTTATAAATAAACTTCCATTCTATCCTATGGGACAGATAGCCTTTCAACAGTGAAAAACAAAATTGCCAGTATTTCACTATCAGGACATGCCACACACATCAGGGCCTGTCCTACCTTTCACATACACTGCACCCTGCCCACAGGGGTACCTTGGGCCTACATTAGGGGTGACTCACATGTAAGAAAAGGGAAGGTTAGGGCCTGGCAATTGGGTGCACTTGCCAGGTCGACATGGCAGTATGAAGTGCACATAGGCACTGCAAAGGCAGGCCTGAGACCCTTTTGTAAGTCTGCTAGTGTTGGTGGCACAATCTGTGCTGCAAGCCCACTAGCACATTTTGTTTGCAGGCCCTGGGCACACATAATGCACTGTACTTGCAGTAAATCAAATAAACCAATTGTGGACACACTAATCCATAATAACAATTTACAGTGGGAGCACTTGCACGTTGGTACTGAAAAGCAGTGGCAAAGTGGCCAAAGCATCTAGACCAGCAAAAGCGAAGTCCAACACACAGTAAAACACAGGAGGCAAAGGCAAAAAATACAGGGAAATCCACTCCAAGAATGCCAGGTCTAACAATTGCATAAAAGAAGAACCTGTTTTCCCGGAGGTCAGTTTAAGACAGTTGATTTTCATCCAATTGTTTCTCTGACTCCTGCAGTTATTAAATCTAGTCACTATCTTCTCTGGATTACTGGAAACTGACACCATTATCTGAGTATCGTCAGCATATGAGGCATCAGAAAATCCAAAGGATTTGATGAGCCTGCCGAGCGGGGTGACCTAAAGATTAAAAGAGTGGGGCTCAGGGAGGAGCTCTGGAGCACTCCACATGGCAGCTGGAACACATCACAATTAAATTCACTCATGGCTACAAATTGTTTACTCTCTGATACAAAAGATTTCAGAAGATTGAGAGCAGATCCTTTAATTCCAAGATTAAAAAAAGATCAAGCAATAGGTCATGACTGACCGTATCAAATGCCGCTGAGAGATCCAGCAGTGTATCGGTATCCATGACCCCCTTATCAAGTATGGATCTCAACTCTTCAGAAGTGATAATAAGAGCCTATTCTGCACTATGAGCACCTATAAAACTGAATTGTGTGGTGTCCAAGAGCATGTTGGCATCAATAAAGGAGGCAAGTTTAAGATTTAATGCCGTTTCTAAGATTTAAGCTGGAAAAGGTAACTGGGAAATAGGCCTATAACTACTGTGGTCTTGCGAATTAAGGTTGGGTTTCTTGAGAAGAGTAAGGATCGAAGCTTTCCTCTATTCAACTGATAATAGAGCTTAAAGTCCAGTGTAGCAATTCCCCTCTGTTCATACTTTAGTGTCAATGTTTCCCATACAACCTGGTCCTGTTTGCCCGCCTCTACAAGAGTAGTCATGTGTGATCTGAGTGTTTAAAAGAAACGTCTGGTGGGTGGAATGGAAATGTAAAAAAGATACAATTGCTTGAGAAGTATTGTCATTTTCATGAGTTAATTCTACCATGCAGCGAATAGGGGAACCCTGATCCATCTGTGTGCTTTGACAATGGCTGTACCATAGTGTTCAGTGACAACTGTATTTGTGTCTTCACTAACCCAGATTCCTAGGTATTTTACTCTGGATGTGCTCCAGGGAAGAGGATAATCTAGAGTTCAAACCTTTATCACCCTCATCAACGGGAAGACCGTCATTTTGCTCCAATTATTGATATGCCAGATAGGGCATTGAAAAGTGTACATTTTGATACTACTGGCCCTAGATCAGTTTTAGGGTCACTGAAATATATTATAATGTCATCCACATAGAGCGATAAAATGATATTGTGGGAAGAAGGCTAGCCCTCGATGTCCGTGCAATTGCCTTGCACAAGCCAGGGGTTGTGAGGCCATGGTGTATGAAATAGGTGACAATGAGCTTCCCTGAACCTAAACGGGTCAGAGAACAATCCATTGAGGTGTACTCTAGCAGCAGGGCCAGTATACAGTAGCTTTCATAGTTGAAGGAAGGAAGAGGAAAACCCCATCTGAGCAAATACAACAAATAGATATGCCAATTCTAAAGAGTCGAAGGCTTTGGGAGCGTCCAGGAACAAAGCCACAATCTCATGGTCCTGTTCTAGCTGGTGAAATAAGGGTATAATGTCTCAAGTTATGTGCTGTGAATTTGCCAGATATGAAGCCTGACTAGTCAGGAAGTACCAAAGTAGGGAGGAGCAGCAGAATTTGGTTGGAGAGAATTTTGGCGAATATCTTGGTATTGCAGTTTATGAGGGATAGTGCTCTGTAGGATGACTGCCAGTGTGGGTGATATGCTCATTTTTACTAGGGTAACTAGGGAGGCTTCCCTAAAGAGAAGGGGGGGCGGGTAAGGTTGCTTGCCTTGCCGTTTTCTCAAAAAACTTTTGAAGTTAGATTACCAAGGTAGCATATGTCTTTTATATAATTCTGCAGGAATCCATTGTTCCCAGGACTTTTACAGGTTGGGAGCCTGCAATTGTGGCTACGATTTCATTGGTGGAGATGGGTTCTGCCAAGTACTGTTTTTGGGGTCCCTCTATCCATGCCAAGGCTTTGCTTTTCAATCAGTGTGTGTAATCGTACTATGTTCAGTCGATGTGAGATGTATCTAGTCGAGAGTAGTGAGTGACGAATTGTACCGGAATATTGTCTGAACTGTAGAGCGTGCCTCCATTCTCATTATCTTTTTGTTTCCCATGGGAGAGGAGCATATCTGGACGATGCATTAGTATGGCCAGGATCATGCCTGACCTATCCACCTTTCCATATCACCGTGTCATGATATATTTATATTGATGCTTGACCTCTCACTCAGCCTCTTCATTGAATTCTATTACCTTGGCCATAATTTCTGCTAGAGACTTGGAGAAAGGGTTAGTTCTATAGGTGCACTGCAATGTGCTGTCATGTAGTTCTTATGAACCTATATAAGATCTGCTAGTTTAGACAACTTACACTGTAGTATTGGTGTCAGACTGATTCTAGACCCCCCCAAAGCGTATGTTGCCCTGTGTACCAGCTAGTTGACAGTGCCACTAGAAACTCCTCTTACCAAGGAGGTAATAGTTCTTAGCAACTATTCTAACATGACAACCCTGATCCCTCAGGACCGTGGAAACAGTGTACTACTTTTTGCTCAGTCACTCGTGCTCACTTGGTCTCAGAGAGATACACAGAATAAACGGTAGGAACGTTTTTCAATCGGCATGTATTGAACAGTCATTAATCTAGTGTAAAATAGGTGTGCTGAAACAACCACTAGACAGAAACAGATATAAATGATTAGAAGCAGTAAGAAAGTAAAAGGATGGTAGATTTCTACCATTTTGCTATAACCATGGCTACAGGCAAGAATATAAAATACATGACAATAAAAATGTGTACTCCTACGATGCTACCCTAAGTGTATCTAGCATGTATGTAGCTGTTAAGCCAAGAATCCCTCTAGGATAGAGTCAACCCCATTACCTGAAGTGAGAGACTGTGGGACCCCCGTCTTGATCTTGAGTTGGACACCCCACAAGGGATGTTACACCACAGCGAGCTGGAGTATCTGAATGCAGGAACCTCAGCGTCTCGGTGTCAGTGTGTCGGCAGGGAAGTCCTGATCTCCTCTGTCTATCTCAGCAAAATGAGGTGTTTATTTACTCAAAGGAATCCCCAGGGGTTCTACCTTGCTGTGCCATTGTCGGACGTAGGATGACACCGGGAATGAACCTTGTACATAGTTATTATGCAGGAGATGGTAGTCCTGCTGAGTTTCCAAGAATCCAAGAATCCTCATGCATACTGTATGAGGCTATTTTTCAGGGTAAACCCCATGTTCTGTAAGCAGTAACGTAACTAGGTAAAGAGTCAGTCATAGCAGTCGTTATGTATGTAATGTAGGCACGAATATAGGTGAAAGCTTGGGATGTTACCCGGGCCTATATTGGGGTACCTAGATGGAATATAACAGTTCATAGTTTATTATCTAATTTATCTAGTTGGTTGCGAAGGGCCTTTCGAACACCATGTTGCTTAGCAATACAGAGTCGTCATGTGTATGTCATAAATGCATTGCACAATATACCCAGAGAGCTTACCAAGTTCTCATTAGCCCAGAAGAACTCTATTATTTCAGTTTCCAAGTGTTCCCGGAAGGCCTCGTCTGTGAGCACCATGGGAGAGAGACGACATGTGAATGCTCATTCTTTAGAGTCCAGCAGTTCAAGATTCAGTTTAAGTGGGGAGTGATCTGAGTACTTGTGTGAAAGGTGCTTGGTGCACTTTGGCCAATCACACATGTCTTTTGTGCATTTCCAGTAATCTAATTTTGCCAGCAACTCATTCGCTGTGGATGCGTGTGTACCTTGCTTCACATATGGGAATATGCAGCTCCAGATGTCAATGAAGTCATGCATGTCCATTGTGTCACAATGAGCCATTGCTGCTGCATGGTGAGTGTGCCTACTGTAAGCAGTCCATATGTGTGTCTAATACTAGATTGAAATCTCCACCCCATGTTATTGCTGGTCGATAGCACCATGCATTTTAGCTACATTTGTTCAATGAACTCTGAGTCTTCAGTATTAGATGCAAATACACTTTGAAATGTAATGTTCTGGTCTGCTAGTCGTACTTGTATCAGGTTGCACTTGCCTTGCATGTAATTTTCTTCATGTGTAAGAGTGAAGAGGAGGCCATGAAGAGCAAGTATAGCTGTGCCCCAGGCATATATTGAGAAGTTTGCTAGAGAACTGTGGCAACAGCATCTTATTGCCAGAGAAGTGGGCTGGAGGCTTCCGAGGTGCGTTTCCTGTATAATGCGACATCAATATTATATATATCCATGTAGGTTAATATGTGTTGTGCTTTGCAGGGTTGTTTAAGCCTTGTACATTCCATGCCAGTAAGCTAATTTGTGGGGGAGTCTGTTGGTGTGACGACATGGATTTTGTGAATTAGTGAACAAGGGGAGTGGTTGAATCATATCTTAGAATCAACTGTCTGTGTGTGTCTGTGAGTCGTAGCAAGTATGACATTTGTAGACAGCAGTGGTGGTGTTTGAACAACCCATTCCCTCCCACTGTGTAAACAAATAACCCTTAAAACCCTCTCCAGCCCACTCCAACATCCCAACTAGATTGAGGAAACAATATCTACCCTCCCACCCATAGATGAAATGAAACCCACATAGATAAAGTGAAACCATCACCAGCAGCTTACATAGGGGGAAATAAATGGGAGGTATCTCTGACAGGGCCAGAGAGGTAGGTGAACAACCAATCTCAGGAGGCAGACAGGTGGCCAAGCGAGGTTGAGGAGAAACGTTTTTTTGGAGTTTACTCTATTCTTGCCATGTGCTGTGGAATTACAACCTGTGATAGATGTCCAGTACCCCGGGTGATGACAGTTTAGCTGGGGCTGTGAAAGGCCGTCACAAGGTTGTGATATTAAGTGTTATCTATTCCGGCCTCTGCCACTTTCTCCTGTAACCAACTGCAGTCAGTCATTGTCACTTAAGCAATTGCTTCCTCCCTTTTCTCATCCATGTGATCCACTGGGGAGACGCAGGCCTGTTTGTGATAACCTAACAGCTAGAGCAGTGGACCTCAAACCTGGGGAACCGGGTTCTAGTCTTGGCATGGATGCACAACATCCTGTGCTTCCGGGCAAATCAATTAAACTCCCCGTGCCTAACAAAAAGTGAATGTGTCTGTCTGAACAGCACTCTTATACCTTCCGGTCTAGTTTGCGCTATATAAAACTCCTCCCCACCAAAAAAAGTTGACCACCTCATGGGATCTGTGAAGATGTGAGGTCTACCCTGATGAAAAACTCAGCTTTGCGTGGTACACTAAAACATGTTTGATTCCTGCCTTGCAGAGCATATGTTTAGTGGGTAGAAATTAGCACCTGGCAGTCTGATCTATAGCGTGAAGTCCGGGTAGAATGACAGCTGGTTTACTGAATAGTGCAGTTCTCCACACTCAAAGGTCATTACCAGTATAGTGTCCCAGTTCTTATCATTTTCAGGCAAGCAATTATTAGGCAGGCTGATGCTCCCAAGGGGGTATGGGTGCCCAATTAGTGGTAGGCTCATTCCAAGGTGAACAATATCCTGAGTGACCCTCCATACAGTGTGGTTAGCATTGTTTTGACATACTCTTCAACCCTGTATATCTCTGTATTTTCTGGAATGCTTACAATCTTTATGTTATTCCATCTAGATCACGCTTCTAAGACCTTGTCCATTACTTTGATCACCTTAAGCTCTTTGTCCATTTGCGTAACCTGTGTGTGTGAGCAGGGGTGCAGCCTCCAGTTTGACCTACTCAATTTTCTAAGTGCTCTCTTTGGTGGTTGTGCTTGTTAATCCTTTCTTTCATATGGTCCAGTCTGGTTATGTGTGTGTCTATTTTGGAGTCAATGGTACGGAGACTACATTTCATATCAGTGAGGTTGGCTCTGATATCTTCAGCCGGAGATCCACCACTGCATCAGTGAGCGGCAGGCCTCCGACATGCTGTGCAGTTTGGTTGGACCGCTTTGTGATAAATTGTAGTTTTGATTGATGTTGTTCCTGCTTTCCCATGTTTTGCATCTTCAGGTGGGTGTATCCTGCCGACAATCACAATGAAAATACCCTACACTGTAATTAGATCAACTGCCAAGGACACGAGCAGACCTATAGTCCTTAGACACTTGAAGTGTTCCCAGCTGGTCATTGTAGGGGCCCTTGGGTCTACCCAACGCGGCCCTCTCTTATCCGATTTCCTGGCAGTATCTAAAGGCTGCTGTTTCTTGGGCACTTTGTTTCCCCCAGGTATTTAGGGCCCAGAGGTGACTGCCATGAGGTGTCCACACATAAATTGAGGCCTCTTCCTCCCTACTCTAACTTCTCTGAGCAGCAGTTTTCTAACAACATTTCACTGCTCATGGGCACCAGATCGGCTGGCAGCTCTCACATCTAAGGTCAGCCCATGGGAGCCACTGTCCTTCTCTCCAGGACTCCGCAGAAAGGTCCAGAATCACATCCCCACCCACTGGTGTTTCAGTCTTCAGTCACCGGGTGTGAGCTCTGGCCTGTTGTTGTTCAGCAGTAGTCCTCTACAGCCAGGAGAGATCGGGTAGGGTACAGCAGAGATCTAGGCAGGTGCTGGAGGCCAGGAGAAGGGTGTGAAACTGGGTACAAAAAGTAAGACCCTGGCTCAGCAGCTGGCCCAAATCTGCCAGTGCGAGCAACCACAAATCCTGCCCTGGCCACTTTTCCGGCTGCGTGAGGACCACCTAAACCCGGTTGTTTTCTCCAGAGTCACAAAGGTAATCTGCCCACTTCAAGAACAGTGGCACAATGGATGGGAGAGGGTAACCTCCCAAGTACCAAAGGCTTCACTCAGCAGGGCGGGCCAGTATGGTTGTGGTTAATATCTTGGCTAGGCCGTGGGCACCTTTCACAACCTGGATCTCAGTTGGTCAGTCAGCAATGTGGGACGATTCTCTAGCCCCGATAAGTTATATCCTTTATCCTTTTGTGGTGCACTTGGTAGTGTCAGGCAGGATTGATGCTGCTTGCTGTACTCAGCTGGTGGACTCACTATTGTGTGGCCATCTTGCTGCCCAGGTCTCTGGTGCCTCCTGGCCGATATTAATTCAAGCTTTCCAGCCACCATTTTTTTGTTTGTTTTAGTGGATCTTCTTAAGTTTTGGGGATATGCCCAGACTTGAGTCCTGTGCATGCTGTCACTAGTAGCAGCCTATACCTGGCTGATAAGCCCAAAATAGGGCAAAACCGGTCCTGTGTTGCTTGTGTTGTAGTTCCAGGGCGATCTGGCTTGGCAGTTTGGGCTTATTTGTTTCCACTGAAACATGACCCAGAATCATTTGCATATGCCTGGCTCCAAACTGGGGTGGCGTTGTGTGAGAAATAACAATGAACTGGGATGCCTGCCCAAGCAATTAACAGTGGCTGAGATTATTTCAAGCATTCCAACCATCACTTTTTTGTAACTTTTAGAAAGTTGGTAGTTTCCTGCTCTAAACCTTCTAAGGCCTTTTAGGAGTTTCCAGCTGCCTGGGTCTTTTAATTGATCCCTCATCAGAAAAGCATGTTTGGCCCAGACAGTGAATAATAGGACCTGGGAATGGGGGCACGGGGCAAAGCTGTTCTCTGCCCCACTTACATTTCAAAGGGCTGTTTCCCGCAACCCTACAAAGGAATTTGACACTAGACATTTGCCACCCTACACCTCTTGGAGGCTGGGCAGGGAAAGAAAGGAAAAAGATGTAACTTTCCAGAACCAGATGTGAGGGTGGACTAAAAGATTCCCCCATGACAAAGGGTAACACTAAATGTCAATTGTGATCCTCCTGAACCATTCATCAATACACTCCTGGACCTGTGAACATTAAAGTAGAAGGACTGCCTTGTTTCCCAAAGGGGGGTCAGAAAATTCAGTTCATTTTCATAGACAATTTTATTTCACTTAGCTGCAAAATGGCTGAACGGATTATTAATAAACGTTCAAATGTACTTTAGACTATCTAAATGATTCTTTTAGCTATTGCAAATATCATGTACAATAGACCATGTAAATGTACATTAGACAATGTAGATGATTCTTTTAGCTATTGCAAATATGAAGTGGTTATGAAGTTATAAGAGCCAACTTCTCAGTGATATCTTGTAGTACAATACTACTAAAAGTAGCAAGGAAACCCAAAACATAAACTAGATTGCTTTTTTACTACATGAACAACTGAAAGGCCCATCTTAATCTACATACATTTTCTTTGCATGCTCTCTGGCTCACAAAATAATATTGGCCCAACAAGCTGTGCAAAAACTATCTTTCCTATACAACAAAATAAAAAATTACCCTGGCAGTTAGCTACACAAACTACTATTTGGAGGACATGATAATTAACCACTAGGAACAAAATAATAATCTCCTTTTTTATAATAATAACAATGATTACCTTTCATTCACTTTGGCCTTCATATGTAGCGCAATACTTCTAAAAGTAGCAACAAAGCTCAAAGAATGAACTAGCCTGACTATGTAAAGTTTCAGATTTACTAAATGAACAACTGAAAGACCCACTGATGGTCCTATTCTAATGGAAACCAATGAACAATACATGGCAAACAGAATACAATTTAAAGTGCATACGTTTTTGTTTCATGCTCTCTCCTTCACAAAAGAAAACGGAGCCCAACAAGCCAAATAAAAATCATCTTACTTTTGTACTCCTGTGCAACAAAATGGTAAAGTGACCTATCAGTGAGCTACATAAACTACTATATGGAGTAAATGATAATTGGCCATTAGGAAAAAAATTATCTTGATTTGGGCTTTCATTCAGTTTGGGATTTATATGTAGCCCAATCCTACTAAAAGTAGCAAGGAAGTCCAAAAAAGTAAACTAGACTGCATGTGTAAAGTTTCGGAATAGCTACATGTCCAACTAAATGACACATTTATAGTCACATGATTATCTAAACCAATGAACAAATACATAACAAATACAATGGATAAAAAGGAAGAAATCACATTAAATCTGATTGCCTTTCTGTAGTTATAGTTAGTATTCTCAAAGATAGGAAGTCCTCGGATATTAGCCCCCTAACTTTTCCACCTGTTCGATGAATCACCACAAAACTTTCCAGACCTATAGCATTATGTACATTTCGAGATTATTTAAATTTTAGTGGTGAATTGTTAAGGGGGTACAAAGAAAAAAAGATTTCCTACATCACTTTTTTCCACCAATGCATTTTCCACAGACTATTGTATTTGATGTAGCTGAATGGATTTACATGAAATTTAGCAGGATTATACTTTATGGTGCAGAGATGATGTTTTTTTGGGTACTGCAGATAAGTAGCATAAGTACTTTTTAATATAATATTACACATTTAAACTTAGTGATATCTGTTACCACTGTATTTTTGCAGAATTTCACAAAATGTTGTGAAACTATCATGGTACATGACTATAAATGTATTTGAAAATTTATAAAAAATATAACTGAATTTCCCTATAGGTAGGGACCTTCTACTTACCTATATCTATGGCCATGAAACACTGAACACAGCCAAATTGTAGTAAAACCAATTTGACTGCCTTTTTATTTTAAAAAAATAGCCATTACCCAATTATATACTGGCTTGTCATCACCGTGTATCACAGTATACTGCAACGTTATAATAGTAGACCATGGCCCAAAATATAACTAAGGCCTAGTTGTATTATTGGTTTAAGGTACCCCTGTGTCACTTCTGGTGTGCCATGGGCAATGCAATACTTAAGTAAGTTTTACACAGGAATGCAAGGCCACCATACATGGCATTGTGTTGATTGGTAAATCTGGAGAAACGCACGGCAGAGCACTTCACTATTTTTCATTAATCTGCATACCATAATCTACATTGCTGCTAAATTTCACATGCATCTATATGGCATGCCTGAAAGACCCATTTAGGGCCTATTCTAATGGAAACCTATGAACAAATACATGCCAAACAGAATACAATTTAAAGTACATATGTTTTTGTTTCATGCTCTCTCCTTCACAAAAGACAACTGTGCCCAACAAGCCAAATGAAAATCATCCTACTTTTGTACTCCTGTGCAACAAAATGGTAAAGTGACCTATCAGTGAGCTACATAAACTACTATATGGAGTAAATTATAATTGCAATATAACAAAAGAGAGAGAAAGGGATTTCACAACTAAGTTGTAAGGGGTACTCCCAGTCCCCTGAGGTACACAAAATAAACAAAGAAGGGGGTATCCTTAAATGAGAGAAGGTAAAGACCTTCTGTCTGTTGGAGAGTTCTCAGAGAAGTAAAAAGAGAAATTATTTCTTTTTTATGAAACCCCTCACTCACCAACCGTCTGTCTCCCTTATGAGCCCATGACACGATTCGAGTAAGAATCGCGAGTTCATCTATACACAGAGGACTCCTTGAACCCTTTTTACCACCTTCGCAAGTATATGTGGGTGGCACACAGACGCTCCAGGGTTGGATGCACCTTAGTGCGTGTAGACCGCCCGGTGTGTCGATAGGTCCTGACGAAAACCTGTGATTACACTCAAAGGTTGAAACATGTAGACCGTCAATATTTGGATAATACTGTAGGTCAAATTAAACCTACATTAGTATTACACTTCACCACTTTTTTAATCGTGACCCTGCTGCTCCATATTAAATTTGTTAGGGAGTACAGTAGGATTACTTTTAACTTTATTTCACTCACTCACACACGTCACTTACACGTACTGATATAATAACAAACCTGCTCCGCTGTAATCAGGCGTGGAAGCACACCCGAGTGGTATTCGACTGCTCGGGTGGACCCCGATGATGAAGCATGTCCCCAACCAGGTTGGTGAGTGAGGGGTTTCATAAAAAAGAAATAATTTCTCTTTTTACTTCTCTGAGAACTCTCTAACAGACAGAAGGTCTTTACCTTCTCTCATTTAAGGATACCCCCTTCTTTGTTAATTTTGTAAATTATAATTGGCCATTAGGAAAAACATTATCTTAATTTGGCCTTTCATTCAGTTTGGGAATTATATGTAGCCCAATTCTACTAAAAGTAGCAAGGAAGTCCAAAAAAGTAAACTAGACTGCATATGTAAAGTTTCAGAATAGCTACATGTCCAACTAAATGACACATTAATAGTCACATGATTATCTAAACCAATGAACAAATACATAACAAATACAATGGATAAAAAGAAAGAAATCACATTAAATCTGATTGCCATTCTGTAGTTATAGTTAGTATTCTCAAAGATAGGAAGTCCTCGGATATTAGCCCCCTAACTTTTCCACCTGTTTGATGAATCACCACAAAACTTTCCAGACCTATAGCATTATGTACATTTTGAGATTATTTAAATTTTAGTGGTGAATTGTTAAGGGGGTACAAAGAAAAAAGGATTTCCTACATCACATTTTTCCACCAATGCATTTTCCATAGACTATTGTATTTGATGTAGCTGAATGGATTTACATGAAATTTAGCAGGATTATACATTATGGTGCAGAGATGATGTTTTTTGGGTACTGCAGATAAGTAGCGCAAGTACTTTTTGATATAATATTACACATTTAAACTTAGTGATATCTGTTACCACTGTATTTTTGCAGAATTTCACAAAATGTTGAGAAACTATCATGGTACAGGACTATAAATGTTTTTGAAAATGTATCAAAAATATAACTGCATTTCCCTATAGGTAGGGACCTTCTACTTACCTATATCTATGGCCCTGAAACACTGAACACAGCCAAATTGTAGTAAAACCAATTTGACTGCCTTTTTATATTCTAAAAATAGCCATTACCCAATTATATACTGGCTTGTCATCACCATGTATCACAGTATACTGCAACATTATAATAGTAGACCATGGCCCAAAATATAACTAAGGCCTAGTTGTATTATTGGTTTAAGGTACCCCTGTGTCACTTCTGGTGTGCCATGGGCAATGCAATACTTAAGTAAGTTTTACAATGCAAGGCCACCATACGTGGCATTGTGTTGATTGGTAAATCTGGAGAAACGCACGGCAGAGCACTTCACTATTTTTCATTACTCCGCATACCATAATCTACATTGCTGCTAAATTTCACATGCATCTATATGGCATGACACTGCAGCCAGTGCACTATACAAGTCTCCACTCTATGCCACTCCACTATAAGCTACTAAACTGTACGCAATGCCACTGTATGCTAGTACACTCTATACTCTTACACTGTACACACTTCCACTCTGTCACTCCATTCTATGTCACTGGCCTGCTGAAAATGAGGTGCTTGAGTGGATTTTCTCCTCCAATGGACCGTTCGCACTCACTCTCGAAGGTTACAGAATACAGTTAGGAAATACAATATAAAAAAACCTTAGAAATTCACTTAAAAAGCAAAGGTTACACGTAGACCCAGGCATAAAACTCTGCTCTGTTTGCAAAGTTTGTGGAATTTGGGCACTCAGCGCTCCTCGACAGAGCACAGAGATCCTGGATTCCACCTTCTGTGTCTTTTTACATTTGCACACTTGAAATTTGTTTTGGTACTCGCTCGCGAGTACCACAATATTCTCGGGCCACTACTGAATGCGTGTAAAACTTTATGCCCACTCACACAGCCTCCAGTTGTGAAGCACCACTTGAGTAGCTTTTGTGTTCAAGAAGCAGCTAAAGAGGCGTTTGAGTGGATTTTCTCCGCCAACGGACCATTGGAATTTTTTTTGTACAACAAGCCATTTTTTAAATTTTCGTTTTCCAAGAGGAAGGAAGTGCCCCAGAGACTCTAAATTCCTGTTCCTGTCCAACAGGCTTCTTCAGTGCTTTGTACATCTTTGGGTCACTTTTCATTTGTATTTGGAGCTGGAATGATCACTCACTTCTGCATATATACCATTGGATTTAAGGACTTTTTATTTGAGAATTCTCAAGAAAGTTAAAACAATCTTGAATAAGGGTGTTGTCGGTTTGATAGAGGGTATGTATCAGTATTTATTTGAACTTTAACTTGAATTTTCAGTTATTGTGGTGGATGGCCAGAATTTTCAGTATGGGCCTAGTTATATTTTTGTATTTATGTTATCTTCTTTTATTAAGAAACAATGTTGTATAGTTCTGTACATTTTCTTCATGTTGTTAAATTTTCAATATTTATTTATTTTACTTTGTGGCCTAGTCTGCCAAGGGGCCATCTAGAAGGCCCAGGCCAGTGCTAGTCATGGGTGCATGAGACAACTGTTTCTGTGGTGTATATGTTGTTTCAAAACATCATTTAGGGATGGGATGGCATTGGATTAAATTAAAAATGTGGTTTTTTTGTTGTATTTCAGTTTTTTTGTGTGCAAAAAGTGTACATGTGGAGTAATATTTGATACCTTGGGAGGATGTGTGTTGTTGTACAATTTTGTGGCTCAGTTAATTTTTGTTTTTGGCATTGCTGGATTAATTGTAGTGTTTTCTTCAGTGTTACCGTGCCTCCTTTGTCAGTATGTGTATGTGTGTTTTCCATAGGCCACCATTTCTTTGTCTTGTTTCTCCATGCCTTGTGTTCCCCACGCCTCCTTGCTTGCTGTTGTGTGGCAATATGGCTGGCAGCCGTTTTGTGCATCCAGCCAGTGTGCCTTTGCCAAAGGCTTGCATGTGTTCTTTATTCCCCATGATTCCTTGCTTGTTGTTGTTCGACCATGTGGCACTTTCTGGCAGCCATTTTGTGCATCCAGCCAGTGTGCCTTTGTGAGTCCACACCTGCCTCTTTTCAGCTGTGACATAGAGGGTTGTACCAGGGCAGCTAATTCCTGGCTTGTCAAGGCAGCCAATGGCATTGGCTTTTTAAATTAAGTAAGGTCAAATCCTCCGCAAAACGACTGTTAGTCCTTTGGTTCAATGAGGCGCTCAAGGGGCTGTGTAAAAATTGTGAGAAATTTGAAATAATTTGAAGGTGACATTATTTCCAGCTTGATAAATCTAGATACAGAAGGGCCTTAAGGCACTTTCATAAAGCTCTAAAATAAAAGCTTAATCCAAATTTCTTACTGCTCAAATAGATGCATCAAACAACAAAATTGGTGAGGTCTTATAAAATTGCAAAGAAATTCACCCATCCAGACGCTTTGCTTCAGCCTTTAACACCTTCACCCAATCTCTGCTCTCAACTTTGATACTATATTGATAATAAAATTAAAATCACAATTTATTCCCTACCACTGACTGATAAGGCTCCATTAAAGGCCGCTTCCTTCTAGTTCAGCAGGAGGTTGGTAAGCCACCCAATGGCCAATTACTAAAGGTCTTTGCTCCTATTTTGTTGGAAGATTCTGCACGTGCATTAAGATCTTGGAATTCTGGGTCACCAGACGACCCCTGTCTTCCTCACATTTTAGCTTCTAAATGCAATGGTATTACCCCATCCTTAAACCAGCTCTTGAATAATTCGATTCATTCAGCGATAGTGCCTAACAGCTGGAAACAAGCAAAGTTAATCTCATTATTAAAGAAACCATCTGCTGATAAAAACTATTCTTGCTAACTATCGCCCCATCTCTCCGCTCTCAGTCTTCACCAGGATATTATGGAAACTTACTAATAAACAGCTTTCTGCCTTTTTAGAGCACAATGGCTTAATCCAACCTTCCCAGTCAGGCTTCTGCCCAGGCTTCAGCACCAAGACCACTCTGTTGGAGGTAGCAGACGCAATCAGGCTAGCAGTGGATCAGGGAAAACGGGTTGTCCCGGTTCTCCTTGATCCATCTGCAGCTTTTGAGATTGTATTGCATCTCATTCTTCTGCAGCGTCTTGGTGCTGTAGGTGTGTGTGGTTTAACCATGACATGGTTGAGTTCCTTTCTGGCAGAGAGGTCTCAATGAGTGTGGATTGCCCCTTATGCCTCAGAACCTAAGGCATTGGGTGTTGGTGTTCCCCAGGGCTTGGCATCGAGCTCTACATTATTTAATGTGTATATGACTCTTCTGGCAACATTGACTGAATCATTTGGCTTCACATTGTCTCATACGCCTGGGATATGCAACTTCTATTTTAAGACATGTCTGTCTGCTGTATTTCAATAGATGCATGATAGCAGTCTCCAATGTAATGCTTGCAAGACTAAAATTATTCTTTTTGGGTCCTCACCTGACCTGGAACAATGGCCTGTGGCCACAGTATGTTCCTCCCCCCACCCTCTCCAGCTATGGTAGTGCATAATCTGGGAGTGAAATTTGATAATTCTGTGTCTTTTGCACCTCAGGTGGCTGGGGTAGTGCTCTTTTTTCAGCAGCAAAAAATTGTGATCACTTTCAGGCTGGACTATGCCAACTCACTTTACTGGGGGTTGCCTGCCTAGCTCCTCAGGAGGTTGCAATTAGTACAGAACGTGGCTGCTCAACTTTTGTTTTATCTCCCCAGGAGAGCTCATATTCAGCCAGCCCTAAAAAATCTACAGTGTTTACAAGATTGTTACAAGATTGTGTTGGGTTTAAAGGCTTAGTCCTTACTCAAACAGCTTTCCATCGCATGGGCCCTCAATATCTGTCCAATAGAGTCACTCAGTATCATCCGACCAGATCTATTCAGTCCTCCAATTCTTTGTTGGTGGTCACTCCGCATGTGTTCTGTGCTCCCCATGCCTCCTTGCTTGCTGTTATTGTTTGAGCATGTGGCACTGGCTGGCCTGGCAGCAATTTTGTGCGTCCAGCCAGTGTGCATTTGCCATAGGCTTGCGTATGTTCTTTGTTCCCCATGCCTCCTTGCTTGCTGCTCTTGTTTGACCGCTAGAAGACTTGCTTTGCTGAATACAAAGAGACCCAATGCGGTCCGTTTTTTTGTGAAAATTAAAGCAATCTGAGCCACCGCTGATAAAACAAGCTGCGGAACAGCCTCGAACAAAATATCCGACATCGCCGGCATGGCAAACATTGCCCGATGAAAGCTCAACTAAGCTTCCTTTTACCGCCAACAAGCATAACTACTGCATTGGTAGAAGTATCGCTCGATTGGCGCAAGTCATCATACTTATATTTTAACTTGCATCTTTTCGCCTGCAACACGCAAATTGCTTACTCAAATCAATCAGTTAACCAGTCCACGCTCTGAAGAGAATCCCATAAGCCACCCTGGGAAAGGAAACGCGTCAGCATTACACAACAGGGGGACTGTTGTATTTGATTACATTTTTACGCCCAGTGGAAATGCTTTTTGAATTGTCTCACTACTGGGTTTGATTGTTTTATTCCCCATGATAGCAGCTACTTAACTCAGTTATACAATGTGGATGTTAAAGGATATCCAAGTAGCTGCTTTGTTTGTGAATTAAGACTGGTGACATAATGTTTGAATAATTTGTTGTTTTGTATCACTACTTCATCACAAAGTTTGTATGTTTTTGTTTGATCTGTGGCATAAATAAGTGTAATTTGTTCTAGTCTGAAACGTATATAACTTCTCTGAACCATGATTCGAATGTGGAGTACATAGAAATGAGCAGCAAAGAAATGCCTCAAGCCACTATCAACTCAATAGTTGGTTCATAGTCTGTTTTATTAATGTAGCAGCATTTGAAAGGTGATGGCTAGGACATTTCTTGCTCTTAGTTGTTTGACCATGAGGCACTGGCTGGCAACCAGTTTGCGCATCCAGACAATGTACCTTTGCCATAAGCTTGCATGTCTTCTTTGTTCCCTATGCCTCCTTGCTTCCTGCTGTTGTTTGACCATGTGGCACTGTCTGGCAGCCATTTTGTGCATCCAGACAATTTGCCATTGCCATAGTCATGCATGTGTTCTTTGTTCCCTATGCCTCCTTGGTTGCCGCTGATGTTTGTCCATGTGGCACTGTCTGGCAGCCATTTTGTGCATCCAGCCAGTGTGCCTTTGCCAAAGGCTTGCATGAATGGGTGTGATTTCAGTTTAATAGTATGCTTGAGGATCATTGTAGTATGTGTATTAAGAATATGATTTTGATGCCTACATACCACTTTTTAAAAATATTTTTGTTATTTAGGTAATTTTGTTATTCGATATTTTAAAATGTTTTTTTTGCCTCGGTTGATCCATCCATCCACCATAGGAGGACTTCCATGCAACAACATTCAATATGTTTTAGGTGTAATTTAATTTCCTCCTGGGCACCCTGGCTGCAGTGCACTGCAGACACATCAGCATCATTCATTTCTTTAATGATTTTTCCATTTCCCACTGGCCCACATTGCCTGTCATAGGGGCCCACTAACCTCTAGTTTTCAAAAGATAATTATTCAATTTACCCATGCAGTTCCCTGAGTGCCACAGGTTTCTCCTCTAGAATATATGGACATTGTAGGAGATTGGCATCGACTGAATAGTTGCCCCCAACTTTTTGCTGATGTTTTGACTGTTTCTTGACTCTAGCCAGGCTGTGGCCCTGCTATCCAGGACCCCAGCCTATCTGCTTCCTATCTAAACTGATGTGAGTACCCTAGGTAGATACCAATTGGATACTGAGGACACCCTATGAGCCCCTTGTAGATGGTACCCTAGGTACCCAGGGCATGGGTCCCTCAGAGGCCTACCAGGGGCTGAAGCACTTATTGTGCCACCCCTGGGACAGCCATACAAACTGACACCACCAGACCACTACTGTAGTCTGGGTAAGGTGGTGCTTGCACCCCTTACAGGGATATAGGTATCCTGTATCCCACTTAAGTACAACACATAAATCCTCTTAGGTCACCCGTAAGGCAGCCCTTGCTATTCCTACAAGGCAGGGTGCTCACATATGTGTGAGGGGGAACCCCTACCTGAGTAGGGCGCCTCTGCAACTTTCGTAGAAATGAATGCGAGGTTGTTTGTAGTGCAGCCATACCATATACTCTTAAGCGCATTATAATCAATCGCGATAGCATGCTAACTTGAGAATGGCTGCACAGAACCATGTCGTGTTTGGTGTCAAACATCTTGGAATCATACCCTCAATCCAGTCATTGGAGAGAGGGCATGATTCCACCCTGCTAGTAGGGTGATATGGTAAAAGCGGTTGGTTGATTTTAGACACCAATTTAAAAGAGCACATTTAGTACAAAATAGATGCTACCCGCCACCCACACGATTCTGGCTGCCTATTGCTGGGCAGAACTCCAGCCACGGCAGCTGGACAATAGGGATCTTGTTGCAGGGAGGTGTCCTCACCTCCCCAGACAGACTATGTGGATTGGAACTGGGTGGGTGCACCTTAGGATGTCTTTCAAACTTGCACGTAGGCTTCTCCAGTGCCTACTTCTGCATACACCGGCTCAGACCGGTTCAGGGGCATCCTGTCCCCTGCCCCGGTGGGAAACACACAAAGGGGAGAGGTTGTAGCCACCCTTTCCCGCCTGAACTCCCATTGGTGGGCTCTGATTTAGACACTCCCCTATTCCCTGGATAAAGGTGGGTGCAGGGTCCCCAGAGCCTCAGATTAATCTTGGACGAGAACTCTGCTTCAAAGACTTGAAACTTTGACGAGCTGCCGCTCAGCTGACGGAAGAAATCTCCCTTGGGGTAAAGGAGTTACCCCCCTGCTTGGCAGGCACCTGAAACACTGCAAGTGACCTGGTAGGAACTCCGCTGCTCCTACGGACATCGAAGACTTCTGCCTACCCTGAGGTGGGTTCCCAAGCATCCCAGAGGCCAGTGAGTGTGCACAGCAAGGCTGAGCACCGTGGACCCTGAGGGTGCCGAGATACCCAATACCCCAGCACACCGGCCACCTCTTGCCCAGCACACGAACCCGACGAGGGAGGAAGTTGTGCTTTGGCCCATCATTGAGCCAACCTCTCAGCATCAACTGTGCCATAGATCAACGCCCAAGCCCGCTCCGGCGACCCGTGGGCACATCTTTACGCACTCCAAATTGCTGCCTCCCGCGGTCCCTTGTCTCTCGACTGGTGGGCCCTGGCGGAAGTGAAACTTTACTTTCAAGGGCTCCCCTGGTTGCTCCAGGCCTGCTCTACAGTCTCCTCGCTGAAGACCTCGCTCAGACCTCGTGGGTCTGCACCGTAGCTGTTTCTTGATCCTTCCATGGGTTGAGGTTGCCAAGGCTTAGTGGACCCAATCCCGACACTAACACCGCAGCGGCCTTCATCCTTTGTGGGACAGTTGCCCTCCAGCAGCTGGCCTTCCTTGAAGCCTCCTGGACCCCGTGGCTGCTAATCCAAGCTACCCGTCTTCAACCTGGAAGCACCCGACATTGAAGGGCTCTTTCTCCTAAGGCCCCTGGTCACTGGCGAGTGACCCAGACTCTGTCCCCTCTGCTTTCAGGTCCTTTCCTACAAGATCTACATCTTCAATCTGCACGACATCGACGACGCTCCTCGCCAGCAGCAGTTCTTCACGTTTTTCCATAGAAAATGAGACATTGACCCGACACTGAAAATGACCTATGCACCCGGCTTCCCTGGGGCAGGTAACACTAGTACCTCGGTACTATCGTAGGTGTGGGCCCTCCAAGAGCTTAACTTAAAACTCCTGAACTTGAACTCCTGCTAGAAGTGTCTAGATTCTTGCATTTTCCAACCGCGACATTTCCCATAGGGTTTAACAGGGATCCCGACTGTAGTTTAAATCACTACCTTGGGTGGTTTCATAAGGGGTCAGCGATCCTAAGTGCCCTAGGCACTGTCTGCAGAACTGTCGTGGATCTTATACCACTTTTTTAATATATGGTTTGGTCCCCCCGTGGGGCCCTGTGATTCCAGTGCTATTCATTGTGTTTATAAATGCTTTATTGAATTGTATCTTTACCTCCAGCCTCACAAGAGACTAGTGGGATTTGTTCTTAGAATAAATACAGATATTATGAATATATACCTGTGTGGACTACTCTTTCATTTGGTCATTCAAGAGGTTATCCATGGTAAAACAATAAGCTTAACACTCCTTCAAGACTTAGCCTGAAGGCTGCTCTCCACAGCTACCACTAGGATAGCTTTCTTTAAAGGTTGTCTTTTAACCTATCACCTTAAGAGTCGAATTGGACTGGTGCAAGGTGTCCCCTATAACTAGTGGACAGCATATGCCAGGCCAAATTCTCACATTGGTGTGCAGCGGTTGAATTCAAGCTTGCCATTGTTTTACCAGATAACAAATTGAATTTCTAAAGTGAAAGCCACTTTGGTACTAGAGGCACATATAAATTCAGCATAGAATACAATAAGTTCTACTGAACTTAGGAGTTGTGTGTAGAGGGCTTAGCACACCTTGACTACAACTCAAGAAAGGCTTCAGTAGGCCACACCTAGTGTAGGTAGATGCAACAATCCACTACACTAGAAATGTCTTCAGGATCAGGAGCCCATAAGGCCCTGGAAGGACCTCTAAGGGTCCCAGTCGACAGGTATGACAATCTCACTTTTGCTGAGCTAAGGGAGATGTGCACTGCTAGACATTTGAAGACAACCAAAGGTGCCAACACACATCTCAGAGAAATTCTGATCATTGCAGACTTCAAGCAGACTCTAGTGTCTGCACCCACTTCGCCGGCCACACGCTCGACCCACTCTTCTCGTCCAGCAAGCACGTCACCTTTAGCCACTCCACCGGACTTCACTGGACCGACCACAGCTGCGTCCATTTCAGCTTCAGAAAGAACACGGTCCACAATCACCCGAAGCAGGCTCCCCACAGAAACTGGAGCAAGATCACCGCCGACCAGCTCGCCACCTCCCTCAGCCAGAGCCCACCTGCCAGGACCACGGACCCTAACACAGCTGCCCTCGACCTCACGCAGTGGCTGACCTCCTGTGCCGACGACCTCGCCCCACTGAAGAACCCCCCCTCCAGACCCAGAAGCAAGAAGGCCCCCTGGTTCACCGACGAACTCAAGGACTCCAAGAAGGCCTGCCGCACCCTCGAGAAGGCCTGGCTCCTCAACAAGACCGCCGACAACAGAACAGCACTCAAACTCGCCACTCGCAGACATCACCAGCTCATCCGCACCACCAAGAAGAAATCTCTGCGGGAACGACTGGACAAGAACGCCCATGACAGCAAGGAGCTCTTCAACATCGTCAAGGAGTTCTCCAACCCCAGCACCGGCAACAACGACATCACTCCCTCACAGGACCTCTGCGACTCCCTCGCCTCGTACTTCCACCGCAAGATCGCCGACATCCACAACAGCTTCGACATTTCACCCCCGCACCCATCGGTTGTACCTTCGCGCCCCGCCGCCACCCTCCAGACATGGACCGAGGTGACCCCCGAAGACACGTCACGCATGATGAACACCATCCACTCCGGATCTCCGACCGACCCGTGCCCCCATCATGTCTTCAACAAGGCAGCCTCTACCATCGCACCCCACCTCCGAGACATCATCAACACCTCCTTCAACACAGCAACCTTCCCGGAGAGCTGGAAGCACGCCGAACTCAGCGCTCTGCTGAAGAAACCAACAGCGGACCCGACCGACCTCAAGAACTACCGCCCCATCTCGCTCCTTCCTTTCCCGGCCAAAGTCATCGAGAAGGTCGTCAACAAGCAACTGGCAGCCTTCCTCGAGACGAACGGATCCCTCGACCCATCACAGTCCGGATTCAGAGCCAACCACAGCACCGAGACAGCCCTCATCGCAGCCACCGACGACATCCGAGCCCTGCTCGACAACGGCGAAACAGCGGCACTCATCCTCCTAGACCTCTCCGCAGCATTTGACACTGTCTGCCACCGCACACTAGTCCAACGCCTCAACGACACCGGCATCCAAGGGAAGGCTCTGGAATGGATCATCTCATACCTCTCCGGCAGAACACAGAGAGTACGCCTCCCTCCGTTCCGCTCCGAGGCCACCGAAGTCATCTGCGGCGTCCCGCAAGGATCGTCGCTCAGCCCTACTCTCTTCAACATCTACATGAAACCCCTCGCTGCCATCGCACGCCAACACAACCTCAACATCATTTCCTACGCCGATGACACCCAGCTGATTCTCTCCCTCTCCAGAGACCCCGACACCGCCAAAGCCAGCCTGCACGAAGGGATGACAGACGTCGCTGAATGGATGAACATCAGCCGCCTGAAACTGAACACGGACAAGACAGAAGTCCTCATTCTGGGACCATCACCCTCCGCATGGGACGACTCCTGGTGGCCCCCGGCACTAGGCACCGCACCTGAACCGACGGACCACGCACGCAACTTGGGCGTCATACTGGATTCCTCCCTATCGATGACCAGACAAGTCAACGCCGTCTCCTCAGCTTGCTTCCACAACCTCCGCTTGCTCCGAAAGATCTTCCGATGGATCCCGACCGAGACCAGGAAGACGGTCACCCACGCTCTCGTCACCAGCAGACTAGACTACGGAAACACCCTCTACGCCGGTACTACAGCCAAGCTTCAGAAAAGACTTCAGCGTATCCAGAACGCCTCCGCCCGACTCATCCTGGACGTCCCCCGACGCAGCCACATCTCGTGCCACCTGAGAGACCTGCACTGGCTCCCTGTCAACAAGAGGATCACGTTCAGACTCCTCACCCACGCACACAAGTCCCTCCACGACCTAGGCCCAGGGTACCTCAACAGCCGCCTCACCTTCTACACGCCCACCCGCCGGCTACGTTCCGCTAACCTCGCCCTCGCCGTCGTCCCTCGCATCCAGAGAGCCACCGCTGGAGGAAGGTCATTCTCCTACCTGGCAGCTAAGACTTGGAACTCCCTACCCGTCCACCTGCGGATGACCCAGGACCACCTGGCCTTCAGGAAACAGCTCAAGACCTGGCTGTTCGAGCAGTAGCAGACCCCCTTCCCCAAGCGCCTTGAGACCCTTACGGGTGAGTAGTGCGCGATATAAGTTCCATGATTGATTGATTGATTGATTGATGGGGTAGACTGGTTGGGTGGGTATCCCACAGAAGAGAACACCCAGGTGGTGGACTCTTATGAGGACCAGGAAGAGGATAATGAACTCGACCTGGAAGAACAAGACCACTCACAACATGGAGGTGGGGACCCAATGGGCACCCCTCCATCCTTAATGGGAGAGTGGAGGATCTATACAGGAGGAACAGATCACCCTCGGGGGGGTCTGCCCATTCTGGGAGATCCAAAAGGACCACTGCCTCTTCTCAGAGAAGAGATTCCTCTGAAGAGAGGAAATGCAGACTGATCCAGTTTGAGCAAGCCAAGCTTCAGCTCAGGAGAGAACAGCTAGCATTAGATAGGGAGTCCCTGGAGCTTCAGAAAACTTCAAAAAGGTGGGGTCTAGAGACCCCTGGTGGCAGTAATAATACCCCTAGAGCTAGAGAGAAAGCTCCTGACAATAGGAACCTGCATAAGATTGTGCACCCTATCAGGCAGGGGATGACATCCATAAATGGATCACTGCACTTGAAAGGGCCTGTAAGGTTCAAAGGGTCCCAGTAGAGCAGTGGGCAGCAATCTTATGGCTCTCCTTTGCTGAAAAGAGGATGCTGATGATTATTATATCTTGAGGAGTGCTTTAATAGATGGGTTTGGTCTAACCACTGATCAATACAGATTAAAGTTCAGAGATACCCAGAAAGCACAGAATCAAGATTGGGTAGACTTTGTAGATTGTGCTACCAAGGCTCTGGAGGGTTGGTTAAATGGCAGTAAAGTAAATGATTATCAAGGATTATACAATCTGATCCTGAGGGAGTAGATCCTTAATAACTGTAAGAATCAGCTATTGCATCAGCACCTGGTGGACTCAGATCTGACCTCTCCCCAAGAATTGGGAAAGAAGGCAGACAAATGGGTCAGAACCAGGATCAAGCAAAAGGTCCAGCCCTTGGGGGGTGCAACTAAAAAGGAAGATGCCAAAAACTCTGAGAAGGGTGGGGAAAATGGAAAAGACCAGCAGTCTTCAACAGGCCCCCAAAAAGTAGCATCTGGAAATTCCCAATCTAACAAAGCTAAGCAGCCAAGGAAGCCATGGTGTAAAAACTGTAAGCAGAAAACCCATTGGACTTCAGACTGTAACAAGGACAAAGACTCCACAACTACCACTACACCTGCCCCTAAGGCATCTGTTCTCCCTAGTCCAGCTATAAGTGGTGGTACACAGAACAAGGAATTAGTAGGGTTGACCAGGGTTCTGGAGAGGACTCTGGCCTAGTCAGAACACCTACTCAGGCTGTGCTAGTTTGCGATGGGGACCTGTCCCTGTTTGTGAGTCCCAGTGGTCTGTACAAATTCAAACAACAGCCTAGGATAAATGGAAGGGAGTCTCTAGCATACAGGGACACAGAGGCTAGTGTCACCATGGTGACTAAGGACCTTGTGGACCCTAGCCAAATCATACTTGGGGAAACTTACCAAGTGACCAATGCGAGCAATGTCAGTACTAACCATGCTCTGGCAGTTGTTAACTTCTCTTGGGGAGGGGTAACTGGCCTAAAGAAGGTTGTTGTAAGTACAGACCTACCAGTAGAATGTTTGCTAGGAAATGATTTGGAGACCTCAGCATGGGCTGAGGTGGAGCTAACTACCCATGCAGCAATGCTGGGTATCCCTGCAGAAGTGTTTGCCCTGACAAGGTCAAAAGCTAAGCTGACAGAAACTGAACAGGCCTTGGATCCTGGAAAAATGGACCAAGAGGAGGAGTAGCAGGGGTAAGGCAGTGCCTTCCCCCCAGGATCAGTCTGATGAAACTATTGTAGCAGAAGAGGATCTGACCCCTGAAGAAGGAACTGTCTCAGATGAACTTGAGCCTGATCAGGTTGAGTTCTTAGGGACAGGAGGACCTTCTAGGGCAGACTTGAGCCTGGAGCAGCAAAGCTGCCCCACTCTTGAACCCCTCAGACAGCAGGCTGCTGCTGAGGCTGCTGGGAATGCTAGTGGAACCCATAAAGTATATTGGGATGATGGGCTCCTTTACTCTGAGGGTCGAGACCCCAAGCCTGGTGCAGCCAGGAGGTTGGTCATACCTCAGAAGTTTAGGGGTTTCCTGCTCACACTAGCCCATGATATTCCCTTAGCAGGACACCTAGGCCAAAATAAGACTTGGGACAGACTTGTCCCTCACTTTCATTGGTCTCAAATGAGTGAGGACTGCAGGAGTTTTTGTAGCTCTTGTATTACCTGCCAGGCCAGTGGCAAGGCAGGTAAGTCCACAAAGGCCCCCCTGATAACACTACCTATGGTGGGGGTTCCCTTTGAACGGGTAGGGATTGACATTGTTGGTCCCCTTGACCCACCAACAGCATCTGGGCACAGGTTTATTCTGGTGGTAGTGGATCATGCCACCAGGTACCCAGAAGCTATTCCCCTTAGAACCATCACAGCACCTGTGGTGGCAAGAGCCCTCCAGGGAATATTTTCCAGGGTAGGGTTCCCAAAGGAGGCATTGTCTGACAGAGGCACACACTTTATGAGTAGTTAACTCAAGGCAATGTGGAAGGAGTGTGGTGTTAACTAGAGGTTCACCACCCCTTATCATCCTCAATGCAATGGGCTTGTTGAAAGATTTAACAAGACCCTCAAGGGCATGATCAAAGGACTACCAGTAAAGCTGAGGCGAAAATGGGATGTTCTTCTGCACTGCCTTCTCTATGCACACAGGGAGGTGCCACAGAAGGGGGTTGGTTACAGCCCTTTTGAACTTTTGTTTGGCCACCCTTCCAGAGGGCCACTCTGTCTAGTAAAGGAGGGATGGGAGTTACCTCTCAACCCCCCTAAACATGATATTGTGGACTATGTACTTGGTCTCCGCTCCAGGATGGCCGAGTACATGAAGGAGGCAACAAAAAACCTTGAGGCAAGTCAGGAATTACAAAAAGCCTGGCATGATCAAAATTCTGTACTGGTGGTGTACCAGCCAGGACAGAAGGTATGGGTGTTGGAGCCAGTGGCCCCAGCAGCCCTCCAAGACAAATGGAGTGGACCCCATACCATAATGGAACAGAAGGGAGAGGTCACCTACTTGGTGGACCTTGGCATTCCCAGAAGTCCCCACAGGGTACTTCACGTAAACAGACTGAAACCATATGCAGACAGGGCTGACATGGGCTTGCTCATTGCAACTGATGAGGGACAGGAGGAGGAGAGTGACCCTCTCCCAGACCTGCTCTCTCACAACCCTGATGATGGGTCAGTAGATGGTGTAGCCTTGGCAGGCAGCCTCACTGCTCAGCAACAGTCTGACTGCAGACAAGTTCTCCAGTCATTCAGACATATGTTTTCACTGACTCCAAGTCAGACCATCTGGTGCACTCATGAAGTGGACACTGGGCACAGTCTGCCTGTGAAGAATAAGATCTACAGGCAACCTGACCATGTCAGGGACTGCATAAGGACAGAAGTCCAAAAGATGTTGGAATTGGGAGTTATTGAGCCCTCAGATAGCCCTTGGGTTAGCCCAGTAGTCCTGGTACCCAAACCTCACACCCAGGGTGGTAAGAAAGAGATGAGGTTCTGTGTAGACTACAGAGGACTCAATGCAGTCACTAGGACTGATGCACATCCCATTCCCAGAGCAGATGAGCTCATAGATAAATTGGCCTCAGCCAAATATCTGAGCACATTTGATCTGACAGCTGGCTACTGGCAGATAGGGTTAGCTGAAGCTGCAAAAGCCAAGACAGCATTTTCAACCCCTAGTGGGCACTATCAATTTATTGTAATGCCCTTTGGTCTGAAGAATGCACCTGCCACTTTGCAAAGGTTGGTGAACCAAGTACTCACAGGCCTGGATGACTTTAGTGCAGCATATCTAGATGATATTGCCGTCTTCAGCTCCACCTGGGAGGATCACCTGATCCACCTGAGGAACGTTTTGGAAGCCCTGCAAAAGGCAGGACTCACTATCAAGGCTACCAAGTGCCAGATAGGGCAGAGTCAGGTTGTGTACCTGGGCCACCTTGTAGGTGGAGGCCAGGTTCAACCACTACAGAGCAAAATCCAGACCATCATGGACTGGGTTGCTCCAACCACCCAGACTCAGGTCCGAGCTTTCTTAGGCCTGACTGGGTACCACAGAAGATTTGTAAAGGGATATGGATCCAATGTGACCCCCTTAAATGACTTAACCTCTAAGAGGATGCCCAAGAAGGTTCAGTGGACTTTCAGCTGTCAGAAAGCTTTTGATTACCTAAAACAGGCCATGTGCTCTGCTCCAGTGCTCCAAAGCCCCAACTACTCCAAAGAATTCATAGTTCAAACTGATGCATCTGAGGTGGGGGTAGGTGCTGTATTATCACAACTGAATGAAGAGGGCCAGGATCAACCAGTAGCTTTTATTAGCAGAAGGTTGACCCCCAGAGAGAAACGTTGGTCAGCTATAGAGAGGGAGGCCTTTGCTGTGGTCTGGGCCTTGAAGAAGCTGAGGCCATACTTGTTTGGCACTCACTTCATTGTTCAAACCGACCATAAGCCCCTCCTATGGCCAAAACAGATGAAGGGTGAAACCCCCAAACTAATCAGGTGGTCCATTTCCCTACAGGGGATGGACTATACAGTGGCACATAGACCTGGGAGCAATCATGCCAATGCAGATGGCCTCTCCAGATATTTCCACTTAGAACATGAAGACTCAACTGGTCAAGGTTAGTTTAATGTCCCTGCATTTGGGGGGGGTTATGTAGGAGATTGGCATCAACTGCATAGTTGCCCCCAACTTTTTGCTGATGTTTTGACTGTTTTTTGACTCTAGCCAGGCTGTGGCCCTGCTATCCAGGACCCCTGCCTATCTGCTTCCTCTCTAAACTGATGTGAGTACCCTAGGTACATACCAATTGAATACTGAGGACACCCTATGAGCCCCTTGTAGATGGTACCCTAGGTACCCAGGGCATGGGTCCCTCAGAGGCCTACCAGGGGCTGAAGCACTTATTGTGCCACCCCTGGGACAGCCATACAAACTGACACCACCAGACCACTACTGTAGTCTGGGTAAGGTGGTGCTTGCACCCCTTACAGGGATATAGGTATCCTGTATCCCACTTAAGTACAACACATATATCCTCATAGGTCACCCCTAAGGCAGGCCTTGCTAATCCTACAAGGCAGGGTGCTGAGATATGTGTGAGGGGGAACCCCTACCTGAGTAGTGTGGTAAATATTTCATTACCGGTACTATTTTTTATGCGGTAAAGTCTAGTAAGAATAACTCAGTAAATATAAGAGGCAGAATCCGTGGTATTAGAGGTTCTAAAAGGCTTTATTCCTCTACAAAGGAATTACAATTCGAACTGCAGGCTTCCAATTCCATCACCATAGGGGTTCAGGAAGGAAGGCCATACATTATTGACAAGTAATGGTATTTATATGGAAAGCATTACATTTAAGACAGATGCAAGAGGCGTAACAGCTGATAATACAGATATGGTATGCATACGTAACTAAAAAAGGCGGACATATAGGCGTAACTTAGTAAACGTCATTATACATGATGTCACAAGTGGGTGGATCCATAAGAGAATCCTGCAATGTCAGCAGAAATATTTGGCAGAGATGCGTGCGCAGCCGCATGACGTGTGATTGACGTGCAACTAGAGGGTAAAGGGGACTTGACATTTAGCTCTACATGTGGAGACAGAAGTCTGGAGGGTCATGTCAACCTAATCCCAAATCATATCTAACTTCTTATGTTTAAAGAACTGTATTATCCAAAAGGAAAGGTCTCTATGATGAAATCTATTCTATACTGACTGTTAGTGCGTGTACAAGCGTCTAAGTGTCTACATGAGATGCGAGGGGGCAGGAATCTTCCATGGTAACAGGGGCTATGAATTACTTGCACTTGGACAGCGAGGCCTGGCCCTTAGTACGGTAGCTGGAAGAATGTTTACCTAAACTACTAGACAGGAATGCATCGGATGAGGAGCGGAGCAGATAATCTTGAAGGTGAAATACAATTTTTGGCAGGCAACAGGCTGGATCAGGCACCGTTAGCCGCGCAGGGAGTAGGACAAAGTTCATGGATACAGATGCAGGCTCGGACTGGAGCTTTCAGAGGCAGAAGGCAGGAAAAGGCTTGATGGCAGAATTCAGGGCCTACTCGCCTGAATCTGTAAAATGTGGAAAGTGAACCACATAAAGTCGGTGGCCTTTCATACTTAGGAATGGAATATCTGACCCATTCATGGCGGATCTGAAAGAGGACATGTTGACGGTGGACGCACATGTATTTGCGTCTTCAAAACTGGAACTGGAGGGAACATACATGTACTTATAGCATGCACATGGAGCCGTTGGGGTCTACGATAGGGGACATAACTGATCACAAAATTCATATTTCCTCATTAGGGCCCCTCTGCAACTTTCGTAGAAATGAATGCGAGGTTGTTTGTAGTGCAGCCATACCATATACTCTTAAGCGCATTATAATCAATCGCGATAGCATGCTAACTTGAGAATGGCTGCACAGAACCATGTCGTGTTTGGTGTCAAACATCTTGGAATCATACCCCCAATCCAGTCATTGGAGAGAGGGCATAGTTCCACCCTGCTAGTAGGGTGATATGGTAAAAGCGGTTGATTTTAGACACCACGTAGTACAAAATGAATGCTACCCGCCACCCACACAATTCTGGCTGCCTGTTGCTGGGCAGAACTCCAGCCACGGCAGCTGGACAATAGGGATCTTGTTGCAGGGAGGTGTCCTCACCTCCCCAGACAGACTATGTGGATTGGAACTGGGTGGGTGCACCTTAGGATGTCTTTCAAACTTGCACGTAGGCTTCTCCAGTGCCTACTTCTGCACACACCGGCTCAGACTGGTTCAGGGGCATCCTGTCCCCTGCCCCGGCGGGAAACACACAAAGGGGAGAGGGTGTAGTCACCCTTTCCCGCCTGAACTCCCATTGGTGGGTTCTGATTTAGACACTCCCCTAATCCCTGGATAAAGGTGGATGCAGGGTCCCCAGAGCCTCAGATTAATCTTGGACGAGAACTCTGCTTCAAAGACTTGAAACTTCGATGAGCTGCCACTCAGTTTGCGTCTTCAAAACTGGAACTGGAGGGAACATACATGTACTTATAGCATGCACATGGAGCCGTTGGGGTCTACGATAGGGGACATAACTGATCACAAAATTCATATTTCCTCATTCCCTCCTTTTCCCCTACGAACCCTCAGGAGATATCGATCTTCATCAATCCATCGATCTGTTCATATAGCATCATTTGTTCTTCTTTCTTCTTCCGGGATTTTGGACGAAAACTTGGAGGTGGGATACACGATGTGGCACACAGGCCACAAATCGCTGGCCCACATTGTAGACATAAGCAGCAACTGAATAGTATGAGGAAGCCAATACCTAGGAAGGATAGGATCCTCCATCCCCAGGCGGACAACACGCCCCAGAACCAACCGGACCAAGTCCAGGTGCCTGGACTCTGGTGTATCTGGCTTATAATCTTATGAAGGCGGGTTATGGCTTTATATACTGACGGCGAATTTTCTGGTATGAAAATGCAGCAACTTGATCCGATGACCTTACAAGCTCCGCCCCTATCGGCCAGGATGACGTCAAGGACAAGACGATTTTGAAGCACAACAATCCGCATAGCAGACTGCTCTTCTGTTAAATTGCCTAAGGCGGAAGTAGTCTCGTTCACTACTGCTTCAAGGGTTCTAGTTAATCTACGTATCAGCTTACTATTAGTGACTGTACCTATATAGGGAAAGAAACCTTTATTGAAATCTGTGTATTGCTCCCATGCCGTTTCAGTGTAATCGACAATCGGGAGATCTCTCTGCTGTCTATTGTGTACTAAATGGGTATTTCTATGATAATCAGGAGGAGCTAGGAAAACAGGTGGCAGAAGGAATGCTATGTAACAGGTACCATCCCAATCTAGAGGTAGACGTATATATGCGGTCTGGCCACATATGAAGTAGGAATGACGGGAAGCTCTAAATGTAGACTTGCCTTGATCACTGAATTTTATTACAGTGGTGCATTTACTATGGCCCATGTGTATGGAACCATTCTTTCTTACACATAATTCCCCTTTAACTGGGAATACTGACATGGCGGGCGAGATAGGTGTAGTTTCAGATTCAACGTTCAGGATCATGAGGTTAAGTGTAAAATTACCTAATCCATATACTTCATTTTCTAGATCAGTTCCTGTTCTTTTGGGAAGTCCCTCCTTGTTAGGGTAGCAGACTTTAAGCAAAACTAGGTTCAGGTTTCCCCATACCCAGTTGTCTTGATAAACTGCGGAATTTGAATCTAGGGAATTAATCAAACTAAACCATGCTCCACAGGAGCCATTGTGTGTGAACGGATATGGAAAGAGGGGCAAAACTCCCTTATAGTTCTGATAGGGAGGGAGTCGGCCACATATCCAACAATTTGTAGCATTGCTGGTCTGATGGGAATGATGTAACATACTAATGAATGTGTTGTTGCGCAGCGCAAATCTATAAGACAACTCATGCGGGGGGAATTCACTAAAAGAATGTTCAGCAGTAACATTGTAAGCACGTTTAGAAATAGGGTAATACATATGCAGCAATATACTAGAAATGATGATCAGAAGACTTAGAAAAAACAAAATTAATAATGTTACTGTGCAGTGACTACGAAGTGATTTACAATACGCATGCTTTTTAAGTTGCATCTGTCGATTTCTTTCTCTATTCCGGTCTAGAGGATACATGTCAGAGACAAATTCAACCGATTCACCTTGGAGAGGACTTAAACAATCAAATTGTCTGACTTGCTAGACCTTAATTTCAGTTTATAAAGTTCGCGTTTTGTTGGTTCAACCAAGGGGAGCTTTGAGTCTGTTTGTGAGGGCATGCAGGGCTGAGTGTTCACACTGGACGGTAGTCCATAAAATTTCTTGATATGACTCGAGTGCAACCACCCTTTACGTCCCTCGATCTTCACGGCTGTCCTTGTTGTTAGTAGAACGAGTTTAGGCGACTTCCACCTAGGCTCCAGTTGGGTCTTCCGGTCGAAATTCCGTACCAGAACCAAGTCACCTGGAACCACGTCATGGGGCTTCACCTCAGTGTTATCGGGAAAAGCTGCAGCTACCTGTGAACGACAAGATTGTAGTGCAGACATCAAGGAAGCCAGGTAATCTGTCAGCATATTACAGTCAACATCAGTGATTTTGCGAGGTATAGGCGTCCCCCACATATTTGGTGGTCTACCGAAGATCACCTCGTACGGGGATAGCCCTGTTCAAGAATGTGCTACCATTCTCATGTAAAAGAGCGCAACTGGTAAGGCTACTATCCAATCGACACCTTTTTCTCTACATATTTTGGACAATCTAATTTTCAGAGTTTGATTATGGCGTTCCACGAGACCTGCTGCCTCAGGATGTCGGACACAGTGGAATTTCCATTGGTAGCCTAACAAAAGTGAAACGTGTTTCATTAATTCGGATGAGAATGGCTGGCCGTTATCTGAGTAGACAACACGTGGCAAACCATACCGTGGGAAGAATTCTCGAACTAACTGTTTGGCAGTAGTCGGGGCAGTGTAATCTGAAACCGGGTAGGCTTCTGTCCAACGGGAAAGAGCACAAACAACTACGAGAACATATTTGAATCCTCGACATCGTTCCATCTGGATATAATCCATCTGGAGGGCTTCAAAAGCATGATCGGGAGGTTGAAATCCACCCTGCTCTACGGGGATGCTTTTACCTGGATTAAACTGACAACATATCATACAGGTACGTACTTTCTGTTTGGCTGCTGCTCGCAAGTGTTTGTTGAACCAAATGTGTTGAATACTATCTAGCATAGCTTTTTCTCCTAGGTGCGCTGGACTATGTATTGTGTTAATGATGACTTGAACCATGGAGTCGGGAAGAAACCATATAGATTTTTCCTTCGTCATCCATCCTTGATCCGTTTGGATCCCTCCTAATTCAGTCCATTTCTTTATTTCTTCTGGTGTAGCATGTGTCTGTATGTCAATTACATCAAGGGCAGGATCCTTAACTGTCATGCAATGTGTTGGTGTCAGAACTATTGTCTTTGTCGCGTCAGTTATATGAGTCTGGTTCTGAGCAGTCTGTTTAGCTGTTCTGTCAGCTAAGTCGTTACCCTGAGAAATGATATCGGTAACTTTTGTATGGGCTTTGCATTTCATAATCGATATTGCAGTAGGTAAATGAATCGCGTCTAATAGGGCTTGAATGAGGGGTCCGTGTTGGATGTGGGCACCGTGAGAAGTTAAATAACCTCTCTCTCGCCACAGTACGCCGAAGTCATGGACGACTCCGAATGCATAACGTGAATCTGTGTATATGTTGACTTTCTTATTTTTGGCTTGGATACAGGCTTGTGTCAGAGCGATGAGCTCTGCTGCTTGAGCTGACAAAGTGTTAATACAATTTGTTTCAATGACTTCAGTGTCTGTTGTGACTGCGTAAGCGGCCACTAACTCTCCTGTACTTGTTCTCATACATGAACCATCTACATACAATGTCAAGTCTGGATCTGATAAAGGGATATCTGTCAAGTCTTGTCTGGGTTTCGTCGTGATAGTAATGACTTCAATACAATCATGTGCTAATGGATCTGTTCCATTTACTGGCAAAAGTGTGGCAGGATTTAACGTATTACAACGTCTGATTTCTATGTGTGGCTGAAACAATGTCAATTCGTAACCGGTGAGTCTCGCTATAGTCAAGTGTTGTGTTTGTGTGCGGTTCAAGAGAACCTCTACTGCGTGTGGTACTTGTACTGTCAATTGATGTCCTAACACTATGGCATCGCTTTGTCTGATTGCTAAAGCTGTTGCTGCCACTGATTTCAGGCACGCAGGAAGAGCCTGAGCTACTGGATCTAATGTACTAGAGAAATAAGCACATGGTTTGTGTGATCCTGCTTGTTCCTGAGTGAGTACTGACAGGGCAGTACCGTCGCGTTCTGTAACAAAGAGTGTAAACTGTTTACTGTAACATGGTGTTGCTAAAACAGGTGCTTGGCATAAAGCTTTCTTTAAGCTTTCAAAGGCATGTGTATGTTCTTGAGTCCAAGGGAGAACAGTCGATGTGGCTGCCTCCTGTGTTGTCAACTGGATGAGAGGTTTTGCTAGAAATGCATATTGAGGGATCCACTGCCTACAGTATGAAGTGAGACCTATAAAAGCCCGCACCTCCTTTTGTGTCTTGGGCGGTGGCATGTTAGCAATTAACTGGATGCGGTCGGGTGTAAGCTGTCTTCCCTCCTTGGACAGCGAGTGCCCAAGGTAAACAACTCGCTGGACACAGAATTGCAGCTTAGAAGGGGACACCTTGTGCCCCTTGTCGGCCAGAAATTTTAAAACCGTCAGTGACGCTGTTTCACATTCAGGTTCGCTTCGGGCGGTGATCAGCAGATCATCGACATATTGAAGCAAGGCAGTGTTGACTGGCATGTGGATACTGTCAAGTTCTCGTTTCAGTGCTTGGCTATAGATGCTGGGGCTTTCTGTAAATCCTTGAGGTGCGCGTGTGAATTTAAAACTTCGGCCATTTAAACTGAATCCGAACAGATATTGACTTTCCGGATCTATTGGGACGCTAAAGAAAGCATTCTTGAGATCAATTACAGTGAAGAACGTTGCTTCTGAGTCAATAGCTGTTAGTAATGAAGAGATATCTGGGACCACAGGGTATTGTGGTACAATACATTTATTTAATTATTTATTATTTAATTCGCGCAGATCAATAACTAATCGATATACTGGTGGTGCTTTTGGATCCGTTCTTTTAAGAATCGGAATTATTGGGGAATTACATACATTGGAGTCGGTTTCTACAACCACTCCTTGTGCAATGAGCTCGTCAATGATTTGCAGCAAAGCCACAACAGCATCTGGTGGTAACTTGTATTGTCGCATTCGTGGTAGTACTACTCCTGTTTTCAGTGTGACACGATATGGTGTAATGTTCATGCAACCAACATCAGTGGGGCCTTGTGCCCATAAATGTGTAGGTAAATTCTGCAGCCGGTGATCCATGTCTCTGGACACGTAGTGACCTTTAAAGTCACGTAAAAATAGTCGTACTCCTTCCGGAGAACAACATATTATAGCTCCTAGAGCTTTCAATGTTTTTATACCTAACAAGTTTTCTGGACATGATTTAGTAAGCAATAAATCTGTAGTACGTGTCAATGGACCAACCGTAAGTGGAAGGGGTTGCGTTACTTCATTAATTATAGGTTTTCCTGAGAATCCAAGGGAAATATTTTGTGAGCCTGAGAGGGGTGCCCCTGGAACTTCACTGCGTCGTATAGTTGTTCTGCTTGCCCCTGTATCAAGTAAAAACTTTCTGTCTTCCCCTAATAGTTCACTATGTACATAAGGTCCCTCTTGGTCTACAGGAACCTCAATAAGGGGTAAGCCAACTTCCCTCTCTAGGCTATTTCATGTGTATCGCTGATAATCGGGATAATCTGCTTGCGCATACTGGTACATCTGTTGCGTCGTTGCTTGTGTTGCAGCAATAGGCTGCGCTTGTGGTGGTGCTACCATCGGTTGTGGAGCTGCCTGTTGCGGAGCTAGTTGTTGCGGATCCTGTCTAGGTGGACGTGGTCTTTCCTGGGTTCTACCTGTGGCAATATTATGTTTCAAGACTGGACAATCGTGTATATAATGACCTTGTTGTTTACAATAGTTGCATGTCCCTTTAACTGGACCTGTCGAATCACCCTTTTGATGACCATCAGCTGGAACTGACTGAGCAACAAGCATTTTCATTTTCGTATCTTTCATACGTCTTTGTTCATGTTCTTGTTCTTCTCTAATTCTATTGTGGTGATATTGTAACATCTGTAACATCTGTGACGGGGTGTTTCCTTGCCAGGTACTCTCAAATTTCAATACTCTATTCTTAACTTGTGGCAGGGAATTTTCAACTAATTTTGTCACAAACAGATGTGGATATGACTCACTACTGGCTTTTATGCCACTATTTATACCAAAACATTTTTCAAATCGGGAATAGAAATCACTAGTGTCTTCATCTTGCTTTTGTTTACAGGCTGAGATTGCACCCCAGTCCTCCTTTTTTGTGGTTAATAAACGTGGTAGTACCTGCACTAGTAATCCTGGTAGTGCTGTAGTCTTTTCCCCAAGCCCTGATCCTGCAGCTCGGGCCTTTTCTTCGTTTTCTAATGCTGTCCAATCTATCTTTTGGTCTCCCACCTCCCATTCCTTTTCATTGAGTTTCTCGTAAATACCGGCAGGCATTAACACTTTCAATATTTTCATAATGTCGGGGTAGGTATACTCTCCCATGAGTAACATGTCTTTTATCTCACGGTGGAAACCTGCTGGATCCTTGTCATGGCTGGGTACTACTTTCTTCATTTCTAATAATTCAATTTTGGTTATAGGTGTGTACACAAACACGCGTGTAAAGTTATTACCTTCACCTCTGATTGGGTGTACTTCGCGTAACGGATTCTGTCTATCTATGTGATACATTTTTCTTCCCATAATGGGAACTGGAACGTGTTCTGGGCACACGAAAGTTATATACTGGTTTCGAAATTCTAGAATTTCTTTAGTTAAATCAGTACCTGACCCTCTCCATTTATTCGTGAGTAGTTCTGTCAATATGTCAGGTAAGGGTCCTGGATCGGAGTGTTGGCTTTTGTATAATATAAGGAGGTGTTGAATCATGTATATACTAGCTAAACGCTGTTCGTATGGGGCAAGATTCAGAAACGTGTGTACTAGTGCATCATCATTGTATTCGCTGGGACTGTCAGCCCATTGTACTGCTGACCTGGCTAATTCTTGTTCGTCCATGGAATCGAGCATATGGTACCCCCTTCGATCTCGGAGTAATTTATCAGCGGCTTGGAATAGGTGTTCAGGGGACCTTGTATTTAACATAGGGGTTTGAAAATGTCTGTTACATTCTGGACGTATCGGACGTATCGGATCATTAAAGCCCCTAGCATTATTATGGGGTCTTCCTCTACCTACGTAAGCTATCGTTTCTAATTGTTCTGATTCTTGCTCCTCCTCTTCCTCTGATTCAATTCTGTCTGCTTCTCGTCTTTCTTTATGTATTCGTTCTACTTCCTTGCGGATCTTTCGATACATGGCGATTATACACGCTTGTTTATCATGTTTCTCGTCTGATATGTTCTGACCCCATTTGGCAAGTTTTTGTATGGTATCATGATCTGCCCCAGGCCTGTCTTGGTTCCTAATCACGCAGTTTATGAAAAAACGTAGTAGTTGTCTTTGGACATCCACTTTTTGGTATTCCATAGCTTCGTTAATACTCTCTGGACCTCGCCCTGTTTGGACAAAGTGATATATATTGTCTAGGTGTTCAACCATTCCTGGTATCGTCATTAAATACAATGTAGCTCGTCGTATTGTGGAAATATGGATTTTTATGGTCGGTTATGTCCCCTATCTTGGACCCCAACGGTTTCATGTATAAGTTACAAGTACATGTATGTTCCCTCCAGTTCCAGTTATGAAGACGCAAACACATGTGCGTCCACCGTCAACATGTCCTCTTTCAGATCCGCCATGAATGGGCCGGATATTCTATTCCTAAGTATGAAAGGCCACCGGCTTTATATGGTTCATTTATCCCATTTTACAGTCCAGGCGAGTAGGCCCTGATTCTGCCATTAAGCCTTTTCCTGCCTTCTGCCTCTGAAAGCTCCAGTCTGAGCTCGCATCTGTGACCATGAACTATGTCTTACTCCCTGCGCGGCTAACGGTGCCTGACTCGGCCTGTCTGCCTGCCAAAAACTGTATTTCACCTTCAAGATTATCTGCTCTGCTCCGCTCCGCATCCAATGCATTCCTGTCTAGTAGTTTAGGTAAACATTCCTCCAGCTACCGCGCAAAGGGCCAGGCCTCGCTGCCCTCATGCAAGTAATCATAGCCCTGTTACCATGGAATATTCCTACCCCCTCGCATCTAGTGTAGACACTTAGACGCTTGTACACGCACTAACAGTCAGTATAGTCAGTATAGAATAAGATTCTATCCTAAGAGACCTCTCTTTTGGATAACACAGTTCTTTAAACATAGGATATTAGATATGATTTGGGATTAGGTTGACATAACCCCAGACTTCTGTCTCCACATGTAGAGCTAAATGTCAAGTCCCTCTCTCCCCCTAGTTGCACGTCAAATCACACGTCATGCTGCTGCGCGCGCATCTCTGCCAAGTATTTTTGCTGACATTGCGAAATTCTTTCATGGAACCACCCATTTGTGACATCATACCTAATGACGTTCTTTAGTTACGCCTAGTTACACCCATTTTAGTTACGCATGTATGTCTTTATCTCTGTTATCAACTGTTACGCCTCCTGCATCTGTTTCACTGTAATGCCTCTTCTATAAAAATGATTACCTGTCAATAATGTGTTGTTCCTTCCTTCCTGAACTTTCGTGGTGATGGAATAGAAGGCCCATAATTCGAATTATGTTCCTTTGTATAGGAATAAAGCCCGTTCGGAACCTCTAATACCACGGATTCTGCCTCTTATTTTACTGAGCTATTCTTGTTAATTTTCCGCATCAAATTAAGTTCCGGTAATTAAATTATTTACCACATATATGGCGCCCGAACAGGGACACTTTCTCATCTCACGCGCCGGAGGTGCGTTGCAGGCCCGGTCTCCTGCCACAGCTGGACGGACAACAACGCGTACCCACAGGATTTCCTGTATCTCCCTCCTGCCGAGCGGGGGTAACTGAGGCTGCGATCAACACCCAGACGAGGCGGTGAGAAGTGCGAAGTATCCCGACCAGAGCCTAGCTGAGAGAGCAAGATCCGAGGTATACAGAGGCCCACCAAGTTCCGAAGTTCCGAAGTATCGAGTCGAGTCCAGTCTGGTCCAAGTCCAGTTCAGTTCAGTTCCGAGGCCTTCCGTTCCGAGCTACCCGGTGAGTACCATTGCCGGGGAGGCGTTCTGACGTGCACATAGGTTGTGCCGGTCAAGACGGGTTTGGGTACACAAATCCGGTCTGCACTGTTTCAGCAGTGTATCTGTACTGTTTAGCAGTATATCAAGTATGTCTAGTATATAATTCAGAATTACCTAGTTAGTGCCGAGTATTATGCTTAGTGACTAGTTCCCTAAATGGCCATCATTGTTGTTCATTAAATGTTAAATGTTAAATGTTCTAAATACGTTCTGCATATTGTGGTGTGAATGACTGTTCATTATTGTGTTTTATTGTATTAAAGGTGTTCAAAATTAGGTCTCAGATCAGTTCTCAATATGCCGCTCTTTTCGAAATTAAGACAGATCAAAACTAGAAAAGGGGTACTCGAAGAAGCTGTTCCCATTCCTCCTAGGGACACTCCAGGGTACTTCATGTACCATAAACATGGCCTAGACGCCATATTATTTCTTGATTTATGGGTAGACTACACTAAGGAATTACCAGAAAGTCAGAGGTGGCCCGCAGCTGGGACCTGGGATGCAGAATGCATCATGAAAGTAGAGGAAGAATTATGGAAAAAGAAAGCTAGACAATCACAGAAAGATGCCATTGAATTATGGCGTAAAGAATCATATAGACGTACAGAAAAAGCACTCAGACAGGAAGAGAAAAGTAAGGAGAATTCAAATAAAGTCCGAGAAAATCTATTAATTGAAGAAGGTACCCGAGCAAAAGCAGAACAAGTAGACAGACAAAGAAATGCCCTTATGAATGGTATGTATCCTCTTCTGGCCGAAGGGTTACCTAAGGCTACTCCGGAGATACCAAAAGACTTGCCACCTCCATTGTTTCCGATAAAAGCACATTCCAAAGGGCATCCCAGAACCGCAGAAGATGTTTTCCTTTCCTCTTATTTAGACGACGCAGCTCCCGAGTATGCTAATACTGCACCACATAGATCGCCTGCCGAGGGGGTTCAACGCCAAGACCCTCCGTCTGTACCTCCGCAACGACAAACTCCGACACAAGTTCCGGCAAGCACATCTGTTTCTACAGCCGTACCCACACCTATGGTTGCTATATCACGTTCAACGAATCCTTTCACATCCAGCACCCCAGGCGGTGCTACAGGAGGTACGACAAACATTTTTTCCACGCCACCCAGAGTAAATAAACTTTCCTTTCAAGAATTAGCTCACCAACGTACGCCCAAACTAGTAACTCCCGACATGCTTAAGGAACTTCTAGTAGATTGTAGATATGACCCTGTGCCCGGCAAAGAGGACGAAATGCTGCTGGCATCATTACGTATCCGACGAGCTGCAATATATTTAGGGAGGCTACCAGGAATGACTACACATTTAGAAAATATATATCACTTTGTCCAGTCAGGGCGAGATTCTGAAAGTATTAATAGAGCCATGGAGTACCAGAAAGTGGAGATACAGGGGGAACTGTTACGTTTCCTCATAAATTGTGTGATCAGAAATCAAGACCGACCAGGGGTAAATCCGGAAGAAATGCGAATTCTTACCACATGGAGTCGGAATATATCAGAGGGGAGACATGATAAACTATTAAGTATAGTAGCTATGTGCCGAAAGATCCGCAAAGAAGTAGAACGAATACACGAAGAAAGATTGGCGGTAGACCAGCTTGAACAAAACGAGGAGGAGGAAGAATTAGAACTGCCCACAGGACAGTTAGAAACTATGGCCTATGTAGGTAGAGGAAGATCTTGTAATAATACTAGATGCTTTACTGATCCGATACGTCCGATACGTCCAGATAATAACAGAAATTTCCAAAACCCTATAATAAATATAAGGTCCCCCGAACATTCGTTCCAAGCCGCTGACAAATTACTCCGAGAACGAAGGGGTTATCATATACTCGATTCTATGGACGAACAAGAATTAGCCAGGTCAGCCGTTCACTGGGTTGACAGTCCCGGAAAATATAGTGATGATACACTAGCACACACGTTTTTGAACCTCACCCCAGATGAACAGCGTTTAGCTGGTATCTACATGATTCAACAACTCCTTATATTATATAAAAGCCAACACTCCGATCCTGGTCCCTTACCTGATATATTGACTGAATTACTCACGAATAAATGGAGAGGTTCAGGTAATGAGTTAATTAGAGAAATACTAGAATCCAGAAAGCAGTACATTCTTTTTGTATGCCCCGAACATGTCTCACTGCCCATCAAGGAAAGAACGACGTATTATATGGATAGACAGAATCCCTTACGCGAAGTGCATCCGATAAAAGGTGATGACAATCAGTTTAAACATGTGTTTGTATACACACCCATATCTAAAATAGAACTATTAGAAATGAAGAAAGTGGTACCCAGTCATGACAAAGACCCAGCGGGTTTCCACCGTGAAATTAAAGACATGTTGCTCATGGGAGAGTATACCTATCCCGACATTATGAAAATATTAAAGGTATTAATGCCTGCGGGCATTTACGAAAAACTCAAAGAAAAGGATTGGGAGGTGGGAGACCAAAAGATAGATTGGACAGCATTAGAAAACGAAGAAACAGCTCGAGGTCCAGGTTTAGGGCTTGGGGAAAAGACCAAAATACTACCAGGTTTATTAGTACAGGTACTGCCACGTTTATTAACTACGAAAAAGGAAGACTGGGGTGCAATCTCAGCCTGTAAACAAAAGCAAGATGAAGACACTAGTGATTTCTATGCCCGATTCGAAAAATGTTTTGGTATAAATAGTGGAATAAAAGCAAGTAGCGAATCGTATCCACATCTGTTTGTGACAAAATTAGTTGAAAATGCCTTGCCCCAAGTTAAGAATAGAGTATTGAAATTCGAGAGTACCTGGCAAGGTAACACTCCGTCACAAATGTTACAAATGCTACAGTACCATCACAATAGAATTAGAGAGGAACAAGAACATGAACAAAGACGCATGAAAGACACGAAAATGAAAATGCTAGTTTCCCAGACAGTTCCAGCTGACGGTCATAAAAAGGGTATGACACAGTCCAGTGTTTCAGCAGGTTCTGTAAAAGGGACATGCAACTATTGTAAACAGCCAGGTCATTATGTACACGATTGTCCAGTTTTAAAACATAATATCGCCATAGGTAATACAAAAGAAAGACCACGGCCACTTAGACAGGATCAGAACCAACAAGGAGCCCCGCAGCATGCACAGTCCATGCCAGCTCCGCAACCGTCTATGCCAGCTCCACCACCGCAGCCTATTGCTGCCACACAAACAACCACACAACAGATGTACCAGACCGCACAGTATGACTATCCTGATTATCAACGATACTCATGAAACAGCCTAGAGAGGGAAGTTGGCTTACCCCTTATAGAGGTCCCTGTAGATCAAGAAGGACCTTATGTACACAGTGAACTATTAGGCCAAGATAGAAAATTTTTACTTGATACAGGGGCAAGCCGAACAACCATAAAACGTAGTGAAGTTCCAGGGGCACCCCTCTCAGGCTCACAGAATATTTCCCTTGGTTTTTCAGGAAAACCTATCATTAACGAAGTATCACAGCCTCTCCCACTTACGATTGGTCCCTTGACACGAACTACAGATTTATTACTTACTAAATCATGTCCAGAAAACCTGTTAGGTATAAAAACATTGAAAGCTCTAGGAGCTATAATATGTTGTTCTCCGGAAGGAGTAAGATTGTTTTTACGTGATTTCAAAGGGCACTATGTGTCCCGAGACATGGATCACCGACTGCAGACTTTACCCACACATTTATGGGCACAAGGCCCTACAGATGTTGGTTGCATGAACATTACACCATATCGAGTCACACTAAAGACAGGAGTGGTACTACCACGAATGCGACAATACAAGTTACCCCCAGATGCTGTAGTGGCTTTACTGCAAATCATTGACGAGCTTATTACCCAAGGAGTGGTTGTGGAAACCGACTCCAATGTATGTAATTCCCCGATAATTCCGATTCTTAAACGAACTGATCCAAAAGCCCCGCCAGTATATCGATTGGTTATTGATCTGCGCGAATTAAATAAATGTATTGTACCACAATACCCCGTAGTCCCAGACATTTCTTCATTACTGACCGCCATTGATTCCGAAGCAACATTCTTTTCTGTAATTGATCTCAAGAATGCCTTTTTCAGCGTCCCAATAGATCCGGAAAGCCAATACTTGTTCGGATTTAGTTTAAATGGACGAAGCTTTAAATTCACACGCGCACCTCAAGGATTCACAGAAAGCCCCAGCATCTATAGCCAAGCACTGAAACGAGAACTTGACAGTATCCACATGCCAGTCAACACTGCCCTGCTTCAATATGTCGATGATCTGCTGATCACCGCTAGAAGCGAACCTGAATGTGAAAAAGCCTCACTGACGGTTTTACAATTTTTGGCCGAAAAGGGGCACAAGGTGTCCCCTTCTAAGCTGCAATTCTGTGTCCAGCGAGTTGTTTACCTTGGGCACTCGCTGTCCAAGGAGGGAAGGCAGCTTACACCCGATCGCATCCAGTTAATTGCTAACATGCCAATACCCAAGACACAAAAGGAGGTACGGGCTTTTATAGGCCTCACTTCATATTGTAGGCAGTGGATCCCTCAGTATGCATTTCTAGCAAAACCACTCATTCAGTTGACAACACAGGAGGCAGCCACATCGACTGTCCTCCCTTGGACTCAGGAACATACACAAGCTTTTGAAAACCTAAAGAAAGCTTTATGTCAAGCACCTGTTTTAGCAACACCATGTTACAATAAACATTTTACGCTCTTTGTTACAGAACGCGAAGGTACTGCCTTGTCAGTACTCACACAGGAACAAGCAGGATCACACAAACCATGTGCTTATTTTTCTAGTACATTAGATCCCGTAGCTCAGGCTCTGCCTGAATGCCTGAAATCAGTGGCAGCGACAGCTTTAGCAATCAGACAAAGCGATGCCATAGTGTTAGGACATCCATTGACAGTACAAGTACCACATGCAGTAGAGGTTCTCTTGAACCGCACACAAACACAACACCTGACTATAGCAAGACTCACCGGTTACGAATTAACATTGTTTCAGCCACACATAGAAATCAGACGTTGTAGTACATTGAATCCTGCCACACTTTTGCCAGTAAACGGGACAGACCCACTAGCACATGATTGTATTGAGGTTATTACTATCACGACGAAACCCAGACAAGACTTGACAGACGTCCCATTGTCAGATCCAGACCTGACGTTGTATGTAGATGGTTCATGTATGAGAACAAGTACAGGAGAGCTAGTGGCCGCGTATGCAGTCACAACAGACACTGAAGTCGTTGAAACCAATTGTATAAATACTTTGTCAGCTCAAGCAGCAGAGCTCATCGCTCTGACACAAGCCTGTATTCAAGCCACAAATAAGAAAGTCAACATATACACTGATTCACGTTATGCATTCGGAGTTGTACATGACTTCGGCGTGCTGTGGCGAGAGAGAGGTTATTTAACTTCTCACGGTGCCCACATTCAGCACGGACCCCTCATCCATGCCTTATTAGATGCAATACATCTTCCCACTGCAATATCAATTATGAAATGTAAAGCTCACACGAAAGTTACTGATATCATTTCCCAAGGCAATGATCTAGCTGATAGAACAGCTAAACAGACTGCTCAAACTCACACATCTGACATGACAAAGACAATAGTTCTGACACCGACACATTGCATGACGGTTAAGGATCCCGCTCTTGACGTAATTGACATACAGACACATGCTACACCAGACGAAATAAAGAAATGGACTGAATTAGGAGGGATCCAAACGGATCAAGGATGGATGACGAAGGAAAAATCTGTATGGTTTCTTCCCGACTCAATGGTCCAAGTTATCAATAATACAATACATAGTCCAGCGCACCTAGGAGAAAAAGCTATGCTAGACAGCATTCAACACATTTGGTTCAACAAAAATTTACGAGCAGCAGCTAAACAAAAAGTTCGTACCTGTATGATCTGTTGTCAGTTTAACCCAGGTAAAAGCATTCCCGTAGAACAGGGTGGATTTCAGCCTCCTGATCACCCTTTTGAAGTCCTCCAGATGGATTATATCCAGATGGAACGATGTCGAGGATTCAAATATGTTCTCGTAGTTGTCTGTGCTCTTTCCCGTTGGACAGAAGCATACGCGGTTTCAGATTACACTGCCCCGACTACTGCCAAACAGTTAGTTCGAGAATTCTTCCCACGGTACGGTTTACCACGTGTTGTCTACTCAGATAACGGCCAGCCGTTCTCATCCGAACGAATGAAACACGTTTCACTTTTGTTAGGCTATCAATGGAGATTTCACTGTGTCCGACACCCCGAGGCAGCAGGTCTCGTGGAACGACATAATCAAACTCTGAAAATTAGATTGTCCAAAATATGTAGGGAGAAAGGTGTCGACTGGGTAGTAGCCTTACCAGTTGCACTCTTTTACATGAGAATGGTAGCACATTCTCGAACAGGGCTATCCCCTTATGAGGTGATCTTCGGTAGACCACCAAATATGTGGGGGACGCCTATACCACGCAAAATAACTGATGTTGACTGTAATATGCTGACAGATTACCTGGCTTCCTTGATGTCTGCACTACAATCTTGTCGTTCACAGGTAGCTGCAGCCTTTCCCGACAACACCGAGGTGAAACCCCATGACGTAGTTCCCGGGGACCTGGTGTTAGCGCGTAATTTCGATCGGAAGACTCAGCTGGATCCTAGGTGGAAATCGCCTCAACTTGTACTACTCACCACGAGGACAGCCGTGAAGATCGAAGGTCGCAAAGGTTGGATACGTTCAAGTCATATCAAGAAATTTCATGGACTACCGTCTGATGTAAATGATACACCTTGCGTGTCTTCACCGATTGACTCAAAGCTTCCTTTGGTTGAACTAAGCGATAAGGAACTATACAAACTAAAACTACGGTCTAATAAGTCAGACAATTTGATTGTTTAAGTCCTCTCCAAGGTGAATCGGTCGAATTTGTCTCTGACATGTATCCCCTAGACCTGAATAGAGAAAGAAACCGAAAGATACAGTTGAAACAACATGCGTACTGTAAATCACTGCGTAGTCATTGCACAGTGACGTTATTAATTTTAAAAAGTCTTTTAATAATCACTGCAAGTATATTGTTGCACATATATTATCCTATTTCTAAACATGTTTACAATGTTACTGCTGAACATTCTTTTAGTGAATTACCCCCGCATGAGTTGTCCTATAGATTTGCGCTGCGCAATAACACTTTTATTAGTATGTTACATCATTCCCATCAGACTAGTAATGCTACAAATTGTTGGATATGTGGCCGACTCCCTCCCTATCAGAACTATAAGGGAGTTTTGCCCCTCTTTCCCTATCCGTTCACACACAATGGCTCCTGTGGAGCATGGTTTAGTTTGATCAATTCCCTAGATTCGGATTCCACAGTTTATCAAGACAACTGGGTATGGGGAAACCTGAACTTAGTTTTGCTTAAAATCTGCTACCCTAACAAGGAGGGACTTCCCAAAAGAACAGGAACTGATCTAGAAAATGAAGTATATGGATTAGGTAATTTTACACTTAACCTCATGATCCTGAACGTTGAATCTGAAGCTACACCAATCTTGTCCGCCATGTCCGTATTCCCAGTAAAAGGGGAACTATGTGTAAGAAAGAATGGCTCCATACACATGGGCCATAGTAAATGCACCACTGTGATAAAATTCAGTGATCAAGGCAAGTCTACATTTAGAGCTTCTCGTCATTCCTACTTTATATGTGGCCAGACCGCATATATACGCCTACCTCTAGATTGGGATGGTACCTGTTACATAGCATTCCTCCTACCACCTGTTTTCCTAGCTCCTCCTGATTATCATAGAAATACTCATTTAGTACACAATAGACAGCAGAGAGATCTCCCAATCGTCGATTACACTGAAACAGCATGGGAAAAATACACAGATTTCAATAAAGGTTTTTTTCCTTATATAGGTACAGTCACTAATAGTAAGCTGATACGTAGATTAACCAGAACCCTTGAAGCAGTAGTGAACGAAACTATTTCCGCCTTAGGCAATTTAACAGAAGAGCAGTCTGCTATGCGGATTGTTGTGCTTCAAAATCGTCTTGTCCTTGACGTCATCCTGGCCGATAGGGGCGGAGCTTGTAAGGTCATCGGATCAAGTTGTTGCATTTTCATACCAGAAAATTCGCCATCAGTATATAAAGCCATAACCCGCCTTCATAAGATTGTAAGCCAGATACACCAGAATCCAGGCACCTGGACTTGGTCCGGTTGGTTTTGGAGTGTATTGTCAGCCTGGGGACGGAGGGTCCTATCCTTCCTAGGTATTGGCTTTCTCATACTATTCAGTTGCTGCTTATGCCTACAATGCGGACCAGCGATTTGTGGTCTGTGTGCCACCTCGTGTATCCCACATCCAAGTTTTCATTCGAGATCCCGGAAGAAGAAAGAAGAACAAATGATGTTATATGAACAGATCGATGGATTGATGAAGATTGATATCTCTTAAGGGCAAGTAGGGGACAAGGAGGGAATGTGGAAATATGGATTTTTATGGTCGGTTATGTCCCCTATCTTGGACCCCAACGGTTTCATGTATAAGTTACAAGTACATGTATGTTCCCTCCAGTTCCAGTTATGAAGACGCAAACACATGTGCGTCCACCGTCAACATGTCCTCTTTCAGATCCGCCATGAATGGGCCGGATATTCTATTCCTAAGTATGAAAGGCCACCGGCTTTATATGGTTCATTTATCCCATTTTACAGTCCAGGCGAGTAGGCCCTGATTCTGCCATTAAGCCTTTTCCTGCCTTCTGCCTCTGAAAGCTCCAGTCTGAGCTCGCATCTGTGACCATGAACTATGTCTTACTCCCTGCGCGGCTAACGGTGCCTGACTCGGCCTGTCTGCCTGCCAAAAACTGTATTTCACCTTCAAGATTATCTGCTCTGCTCCGCTCCGCATCCAATGCATTCCTGTCTAGTAGTTTAGGTAAACATTCCTCCAGCTACCGCGCAAAGGGCCAGGCCTCGCTGCCCTCATGCAAGTAATTCATAGCCCTGTTACCATGGAATATTCCTACCCCCTCGCATCTAGTGTAGACACTTAGACGCTTGTACACGCACTAACAGTCAGTATAGTCAGTATAGAATAAGATTCTATCCTAAGAGACCTCTCTTTTGGATAACACAGTTCTTTAAACATAGGATATTAGATATGATTTGGGATTAGGTTGACATAACCCCAGACTTCTGTCTCCACATGTAGAGCTAAATGTCAAGTCCCTCTCTCCCCCTAGTTGCACGTCAAATCACACGTCATGCTGCTGCGCGCGCATCTCTGCCAAGTATTTGCGAAATTCTTTCATGGAACCACCCATTTGTGACATCATACCTAATGACGTTCTTTAGTTACGCCTAGTTACACCCATTTTAGTTACGCATGTATGTCTTTATCTCTGTTATCAACTGTTACGCCTCCTGCATCTGTTTCACTGTAATGCCTCTTCTATAAAAATGATTACCTGTCAATAATGTGTTGTTCCTTCCTTCCTGAACTTTCGTGGTGATGGAATAGAAGGCCCATAATTCGAATTATGTTCCTTTGTATAGGAATAAAGCCCGTTCGGAACCTCTAATACCACGGATTCTGCCTCTTATTTTACTGAGCTATTCTTGTTAATTTTCCGCATCAAATTAAGTTCCGGTAATTAAATTATTTACCACAGTATACGTAGTGATGATATTAGTAATCTGTCCTGTTTACCTGGCACTGGATCGTATCTACAATCCACAAGATGTTCTTTAAACATGTCGGACGTCGCTAGTTGGGGTGTACGTTGGAGTGCTAAATCTCTAAGGGTCTGTTTATTTCGCGGCGGTGTGGCAAACATGTCTGTCGTACCTCCTGTAGCACCATCTGAGGTGCTGGACAAAAAAGGATTCGTTGGACGTAAGATAGAAATTGTAGATGCGGGAAAAACAGTAGAAACGGATGGACCTGTGGGAAGGGGCGTAGGAGTTTGTTGTTGCGGGGATACAGACGGATGATCTTGACGTTGAACACCATCGTCATGCGGTGTGTGTGGTATGGTATTAGCATATTTGGGAGCTACGTCATCTAAATAGAAGGAAAGGAAAACGTCCTTTGCTGTTTTGGGATGTGTTTAGGGATGTGCTTTTATCGGGAGCAATGGAGGAGTTAAGTCTTTTGGTATTTCCGGGGTAGCCTTAGGTAACCCTTCGGCCAGAAGAGGATACATACCATTCATAAGAGTGTTTCTTTGTCTATCTACTTGTTCTGATTTTACTCGGGTACCTTCCTCAATTAATAGATTTTCTCGGGCTTTATTTGAATTCTCCCTACCTTTCTCTTCCTGTCTGAGCGCTTTTTCTGTACGTCTATATGATTCTTTACGCCATAATTCAATGGCATCTTTCTGTGACTGTCTGGCTTTCTTTTTCCATAATTCTTCTTCTACTCTCATGATGCAATCTGCATCCCAGGTCCCCGTTGCGGGCCATCTCTGACTTTCTGGCAAATCCTTGGTGTAGTCCACCCATAAATCAAGAAATAATACGGCATCTAGGCCATGTTTATGATACATGAAGTATCCTGGAGTGTCCCTAGGTGGAATGGGAACAGCTTCTTCGAGTACCCCTTTTCTAGTTTTGATCTGTCTTAATTTCGAAAAGAGCGGCATTTTTAGATCTGGTTACTTAATCTTAAACACACTTAATACAGTAAACACAATGATGAACAATCATTCACACCACAATATGTAGAACGTATTTAAAACATTTAACATTTAACAGTCTTAACGAACGATAATAACTAATAGAAAACTAGTTACTGACATATTACTGACACTAGATAATACTTAATTATATGTAAGACATACTAGATATACTGCTAAACAGTACAGATACACTGCTGAAACAGTGCAGACCGGATTTGTGTACCCAAACCCGTCTTGACCGGCACAGACTATGTGCACGTTAAATGCCTCCCCGGCAATGGTACTCACCGGGTAGCGCGGAACGGAAGGCCTCGGAACTGAACTGAAACTGGACCGGACTGGACTCGACTCGACTGGACTTGGAACTTCGGAACCTGGTGGGCCTCTGTATACCTCGGATCTTGCTCTCTCAGCTAGGCTCTGGTCGGGATACTTCGCACTTCTCACCGCCTCGTCTGGGTGTTGATCGCAGCCTCAGTCACCCCCGCTTGGCCGGAGGGAGATACAGGAAATCCTGCAGGTACGCGTTTTTGTCCGTTCAGCTGTGGCAGGAGACCGGGCCTGCAACGCACCTCCGGCGCGTGAGATGAGAAAGTGTCCCTGTTCGGGCGCCAATTTATGTGGTAAATATTTCATTACCGGTACTATTTTTTATGCGGTAAAGTCTAGTAAGAATAACTCAGTAAATATAAGAGGCAGAATCCGTGGTATTAGAGGTTCTAAAAGGCTTTATTCCTCTACAAAGGAATTACAATTCGAACTGCAGGCTTCCAATTCCATCACCATAGGGGTTCAGGAAGGAAGGCCATACATTATTGACAAGTAATGGTATTTATATGGAAAGCATTACATTTAAGACAGATGCAAGAGGCGTAACAGCTGATAATACAGATATGGTATGCATACGTAACTAAAAAAGGCGGACATATAGGCGTAACTTAGTAAACGTCATTATACATGATGTCACAAGTGGGTGGATCCATAAGAGAATCCTGCAATGTCAGCAGAAATATTTGGCAGAGATGCGTGCGCAGCCGCATGACGTGTGATTGACGTGCAACTAGAGGGTAAAGGGGACTTGACATTTAGCTCTACATGTGGAGACAGAAGTCTGGAGGGTCATGTCAACCTAATCCCAAATCATATCTAACTTCTTATGTTTAAAGAACTGTATTATCCAAAAGGAAAGGTCTCTATGATGAAATCTATTCTATACTGACTGTTAGTGCGTGTACAAGCGTCTAAGTGTCTACATGAGATGCGAGGGGGCAGGAATCTTCCATGGTAACAGGGGCTATGAATTACTTGCACTTGGACAGCGAGGCCTGGCCCTTAGTACGGTAGCTGGAAGAATGTTTACCTAAACTACTAGACAGGAATGCATCGCATGAGGAGCGGAGCAGATAATCTTGAAGGTGAAATACAATTTTTGGCAGGCAACAGGCTGGATCAGGCACCGTTAGCCGCGCAGGGAGTAGGACAAAGTTCATGGATACAGATGCAGGCTCGGACTGGAGCTTTCAGAGGCAGAAGGCAGGAAAAGGCTTGATGGCAGAATTCAGGGCCTACTCGCCTGAATCTGTAAAATGTGGAAAGTGAACCACATAAAGTCGGTGGCCTTTCATACTTAGGAATGGAATATCCGACCCATTCATGGCGGATCTGAAAGAGGACATGTTGACGGTGGACGCACATGTATTTGCGTCTTCAAAACTGGAACTGGAGGGAACATACATGTACTTATAGCATGCACATGGAGCCGTTGGGGTCTACGATAGGGGACATAACTGATCACAAAATTCATATTTCCTCATTAGGGCCCCTCTGCAACTTTCGTAGAAATGAATGCGAGGTTGTTTGTAGTGCAGCCATACCATATACTCTTAAGCGCATTATAATCAATCGCGATAGCATGCTAACTTGAGAATGGCTGCACAGAACCATGTCGTGTTTGGTGTCAAACATCTTGGAATCATACCCCCAATCCAGTCATTGGAGAGAGGGCATAGTTCCACCCTGCTAGTAGGGTGATATGGTAAAAGCGGTTGATTTTAGACACCACGTAGTACAAAATGAATGCTACCCGCCACCCACACAATTCTGGCTGCCTGTTGCTGGGCAGAACTCCAGCCACGGCAGCTGGACAATAGGGATCTTGTTGCAGGGAGGTGTCCTCACCTCCCCAGACAGACTATGTGGATTGGAACTGGGTGGGTGCACCTTAGGATGTCTTTCAAACTTGCACGTAGGCTTCTCCAGTGCCTACTTCTGCACACACCGGCTCAGACTGGTTCAGGGGCATCCTGTCCCCTGCCCCGGCGGGAAACACACAAAGGGGAGAGGGTGTAGTCACCCTTTCCCGCCTGAACTCCCATTGGTGGGTTCTGATTTAGACACTCCCCTAATCCCTGGATAAAGGTGGATGCAGGGTCCCCAGAGCCTCAGATTAATCTTGGACGAGAACTCTGCTTCAAAGACTTGAAACTTCGATGAGCTGCCACTCAGTTGACGGAAGAAATCTCCCTTGGGGTAAAGGAGTTACCCCCCTGCTTGGCAGGCACCTGAAACATGTAAGTGACCCAGTTGGAACTCCGCTGCTCCTATGGACATAGTACCCTGAGGTGGGTTCCCAAGCATCCCAGAGGCCAGTGTGTGTGCACAGCAAAGTTGAGCACCGTGGACCCCGTGGGTGCTGAGATACCCAATACCCCATGACACCGGCCACCTCTTGCCCAGCACACAAACCCGATGAGTGGGGAAGTTGTGCTTTGGCTCATCATTGAGCCAACCTCTCAGCATCACCTGTGCCAAAGATCGACACCCCAGCCCGCTCCGGCAACCCGTGTGCGCATCTTTATGCACTCCAAATTGCTGCCTCCCGCGGTCCCTTGTCTCTCGACTGGTGGGCCCTGGCGGAGGTCAAACTTTACTTTCAAGGGCTCCCCTGGTTGCTCCAGGCCTGCTCTACAGTCTCCTTGCTGGAGACCTTGCTCAAACCTCGTGGGTCTGCACCATAGCTGTTTCTTGATCCTTGCGTGGGTTGAGGTTGCCAAGGCTTAGTGGATCCAATCCAGACACTAATACCGCAGCGGCCTTCATCCTTCATGGGACAGTTGCCCTCCAGCAGCTGACCTTCCTTGAAGCCTCCTGGACCCAGTGGCTGCTGATCCAAGCTACCCGTCTTCAACCTGGAAGCACCCGACATTGAAGGGCTCTTTCTCCTAAGACCCCTGGTCACTGGCTAGTGACCCAGACTCTGTCCCCTCTGCTTTCAGGTCCTTTCCTACAAGATCTACATCTTCAATCTGCACGACATCGGCGACGCTCCTCACCAGCAGCAGTTCTTCACGTTTTTCCATAGAAAATGAGACATCGACCCGACACTGAAAACGACCTATGCACCCGGCTTCCCTGGGGCAGGTAACACTGGTACCTCAGTACTTTCGTGGGTGTGGGCCCTCCAAGAGCTTAACTTAAAACTCCTGAACTTGAACTCCTGATAGAAGTGTCTAGATTCTTGCATTTTCCAACCGCAACATTTCCCATAGGGTTTAACAGGGATCCCGACTGTAGTTTAAACACTGCACACGCTCCCCGTGGGTCCCCTTCCTCACTACCTTGGGTGGTTTCGTAAGGGGCCAGCGATCCTAAGTGCCCTAGGCACTGTCTGCAAAACTGTCGTGGTTCTTATACCACTTTTTTAATATATGGTTTGGTCCCCCCCCCCCCCGGGCCCTCTGATTCCAGTGCTATTTATTGTGTTTATAAATGCTTTATTGAATTGTATCTTTACCTCCAGCCTCACAAGAGACTAGTGGGATTTGTTCTTAGAATAAATACATATATTTTGAATATATACCTGTGTGGACTACTCTTTCATTTGGTCATTCAAGAGTTTATCCATGGTAAAACAATAAGCTTAACACTCCTTCAAGACTTAGCCTGAAGGCTGCTCTCCACAGCTACCACTAGGATAGCTTTCTTTAAAGGTTGTCTTTTAACCTATCACCTTAAGAGTCAAATTGGACTGGTGCAAGGTGTCCCCTATAACTAGTGGACAGCATATGCCAGGCCAACTTCTCACAGACATAAAGGAAAGAGCTCTATCTGCATATTGTGTGTTATCCTGATGGGGAATTACCTTTTGTGGTTTGACTTTATAGTGGTTATTACCTAAGCAACCAACCACACTTATATTGCCTTAGTCTGTTCCAATTCCAACTGCAACAATGCCACATTTCACTAAATGTTTTTCTTGCTTGTTTGCTTTTAGGTGCACATGAGAAGAAGAGACATCAACCGCAGTACTGCCAAACAGAAGGTCTGAACAGCGATGTTGGACTTGGCCCTTTTTGCAGGGTCATCCCTAAACTTTTTGCTTTTCTCCTAGCAATTTTTCTGACATAGTATTGGTGGTTTTAGGCCTCTGGGCACTTTAGCACTGCTGTCCAGTGTAAAGTGCATGCGCTCTCTGTGTTAAATATGTTAAGATTGGTCTACACCTGTTTAGCCTATTTAATTTACCTGTCAGCCCCTTGTAATGTGGTATCTCAGATACCCAGGGCTGGTAAGTTAACTGCTACTGGTGGACTTGCAGCACTGATTGTGCCACCCACCAAAGTAGCCTTGCAAACCTATCTCAGGCTTCTGCCATTGCAGGGCCTGTTGCGCGCAGTGTTACTGCCGCTGCGACGTGACACCTAAAGTGAGTGCCATGTCCGTGACCCCCCTTTTACTAGATGTCAGTCACCCCTAAGGTAGGCCCTAGCTAGCCGTATGGGCAGGGTGCATTGTAAATAAAAGATAGGACATGTACCTTAAGTGTGTGACATGCCCTGGTAGTGACAAACAGCCATTTTAGTTCCTCACTACTATGGGGCTGCCCTCCCATAGGAATGCATTGGGGATTCCCTGATAAGTGTTTCAGTGGTAATCCCTGATAAGAGAGGCGCAGCATGGTCAAATATGGTATGTTTGGAATAGTGATAATAAATCCTATGAAATGGTGGCTTATGAGTGACAGGGACTGGTGAGGTGTGTGTGGCTCCAGGAGGGGCAGGGTGATTCAGCGCGAGGCCGAATAGGACATCTATATTTTGAGTAGTGGGAGGGGAAGTCCCTGAATAGGCTTGTGCCTGCCCTAGTGAATGCCGTCTCCGTTCCCCTGTGGTGTGTCCCATGGGACCCAGTTGCCTTCCTCTGCTGGGAGGCCCTGCGTGCTGGCCTCCTGGTGGGAGTCTCAGGGACCCACAAGGACACAGGAAGAGGTCTGTAGTGCTGGGATCTTCTGTGACAGAGAGGAGCATTTTGGTGGGTCTGCAGTGCCGCGCTGCTGGAGAGAGGGAATCCCCGGCGGAGGGATTTCCCCAAGCTGCTGCAAGGAGCGGGTGCCCACCCCGCATTCTGTGCTGACTGGCAGGTGCCCACCCTGCTTACATGTTCAAATTTGAGCCGCGGGTGCCCACCCGCATTGTGCCTGGAGAGTGGGTGCCCACCCCGCATACCTGCTTGAAAGCCGAGTGGGAACCTACCCCGTGTCGGTTCCCAACAGGGCGGGGGCCCACTCCGCATTCACCTTTGGTCTCGCGGGTGCCCACCCCGCATTGAGGATGTATTGATGAGCGGGTGCCCACCCCACGATTGCCTTGTTTGTGGCGGGTGCCCACCCCACTCTTTACTGAGTGAAGCAGCCGCCGAGGAGGATCGCCGGGCCGTGGCCAGATGTGACGCGGAAGCCAGGCGCCTGCGGCCTGATAGTGGGCATAGCCAATCACAGACATAGACGGCAGGAGAGAGGTTGTCTTCACCCAGGCGGGGTTCCCGTGACCGGAGAGAGCCCCGCGTGCTGAGGAAGTGACTGTCGGCCCGAGTGGGCTACCGTGTTGTTGGGAGGAACCCGCAGGCAGCCCAGGAAGACCGGAGCCTCTTAGGCTCCTTGCCGAAGTCCCGGTCACAGGGGAGGGACCGGGTGAAGCACAGAGATCACCGGATGTGAGGAGATGACGCCGGAGTCCTGAACCAGCCCGGTGAGTGGGGCTGGCTCTAAAAGTATTTCGGGTGCGGGGATTGGCACCAGAGGAGCCCAGTGACGTGGGGCTCCCTGAGGCACATTGTCGGTGCCTGGGTGGTCCCGCAGGAGAGCGGGCCACTCCAACGGTGGGGGCCATTGCTTACAAAGCCCCAGAGGGGGGCTCCCAAGGCACCGTGGTGCCTGGGCTCATTTTCTCTACAGCTGCCCCGCCGGATAGTGGGCGGCTGCAACGGTTGGCTAGTCTTGGGGCTCCCGAAGCAGCACAGTTCCGCCAGGGCCGTTTTTCTTGAAGAGTCCCAGTGGCGATTCAGGGCCAGGAGCCCCAGTGCCTGTTTTGTTCTCCAGTTGCGCCACCGTAGCGGGCTACTGCAACATGGAGGGCCTGTTCTTTTGGCAGTAGAGAAGGAGCGCCCCAGCGCCAGTGCACACTTTGTGTTTGCTGCCAAAGCAGCCAGGGGGGCGCTTTCAGAGGTCCCCCCTTAGCACCCTAACTTTCTGGACATAGGGCAGTGGGGGCCCCAGTGAAAGTTCAGTTGGCCTGGGGGTCAGTTGAGAGTTTTAGTAGGGTGCCAGGCCCTAATGTGATGACCCATGCATAAATGTTCAGGCCTACAGTGATTGCATACCGTGTCAATGCTTAGGATATTTATGCCAATGTTCTGGCCTAATTGTGATTCAGACATAATGTGCTTTATGCTTGTGATGCCTATGACAGAATGAATTTATGTTTAGGAGTTTTATGCACAATGTGTTTATGCTGGTGAGGCCTAGTGCATAATGTGGTTCTGCTAATGAGGTTTGGGCCTAATGAGATTCATCGCCTAATGTCATGTTATGATATTTTAGGATGGTGTCTAATGCTAATGTGATATAGTCCCCTGTAGATATTGCCCAGTGCCAGTTGGCACAGTGTGAATGTGTGATTACTATTCTATGTGTTTATGATAATACAAAGACTATTTTTGATATAACCTTGTGTGGAGTTTCTTTTGTAGTGTGCCTAGTGTGTTGCTGCTGTATATGTGTGTTGCGCAAACGCTTTACACATTGCCTCCGGAATAAGCCTGGCTGCTCGTGCCAAGCTACCAAGGGGATGAGCAGGGGTTATCTTTGGCGTGTAACTCCCTTGCCCTGACTAGAGTGGTGGTTTCTGCCTGGCTTTGGCACAAGCCGTAGCCAACCAGAAATCCCATTTCTAACAAGGGACATCACACATCAGTCCTCCAATCGCTTCCGCTTGTGCAGCTTAGTGCCACTGCCAACTGAGAGCTTTGAGATGGTCTGAAACAGCAAACCCCCACCTCAACCTAAGCCCAAACCCACATCTGATAGTGAGGCAGCCACTTCCAGACAATCATGGTGATGCCCACAAGTAGTGACTTTGAATTGGATTTATCCCTGTCGCAAAATAGTATTCAGTCATTTCGGGAAACAGAGCAAAGTGGACAGCAGCCACAGCCAGCAATAGTACATCTTCCTGATGTTGGAGCAGAACTGGAGATTGCGATTTCTGCCAAGCAAGAACCTACTCTTTTAGAATCATTGGCTCCTAGACCTCCAAAAAGGAAAAGGAAGGGTACTACTCCACCATCTTCCTCAAGCACCACTTCTGATGATGATTATAGGGACGTGGCATGTACCCAACCAGAGTCCAGGAGAAATCAGGAGAGGCAAGGGTAAAGAAACATTCCTGAAAGCCTTAGAATTCTAGAAGGGGATGATCACAACAACCTAGTCATTGTGGAAGATGACACAGAGGAGTCTGACATTGCTATTCAACCTGCTTTAATGGATGTGGCACAGGTAGCACCACCAGCTCCCATATTTGGAAAGCCCCAACTGAGACCTGCACTAACCACTACCTCAGTAGAAGTATGTGCTGCAGAGAGGCAATCACCAACACACCCATTTACCTTCTGTTTTTCTTCAGGCTTTGGCAGTAGTCCAGTAAAAAAGTACTTCTCCCCAGTTTATGACTTTTTTACCGTATTTGCAACACACGTTCATCAAGGTAAGCCTGGTTCACATTATGGTACTGGAAGGCAAATGACCCATATGAAAAAACACCATGCAATCCGATGGGAGGGGCACCTTAAATAATACTCTGAACGTGGTCATGGTGGTGAAGGTCAGGAGAGCTGGGGAACATCAACTACAAGTTCAATCAAAGTGGGAGGTGATGATGAGGAAGAAGAGGATGCCATCCTTGTGCAAAGCAGTCCTGTCCCCAGACGTATGCCAGAAGAATCACCTTCCTCAGCAACTTCGCAATGGCACAAGTCTTAGAGTCAGATGGAGACACCAAGGCATACAGTGACTGCTCCACCATGACACACACAAGTCTACCACCAGCTACTTCTCAAAAGTCACCTATTTCAGTGGAAAAGAAGAAAAAAATACAGGCTACTATTACAGGCATGTTTAGGCAGGAGGGGCCGAATGTATAATGTTACATCGCGGTCTTCACACCGTGATACGTTTACAATGCAGTCATTACAATGCAAGTGTTACAACAACTTGCGCTGGGGGGCGCTGGACTTTGGAATAGTATAAGTTACTATTCCAACTCCGGCCTACGCAACAGTAGGGAAGGTGTTGGAATAGTAAATCATACTATTCCTTAGTGTCTAGCTCCATCCAGCGCAAGTTGTTGTAACGCTTGCGTTGTAATGGCCACATTGTAAACATATTGCAGTGTGAAGACCGCGATGTAACGGATGTCTCCCGGAGAGGCCCTACGACCGCAACCACCCAACAGCCCTTTTGTACAATGAGAAACTGTCAAAAATGTTAGCGATGGACCTCCTCCCTTTTCTTTTGTAGAAGTAGTGGGTTTCTTAGAATTTGTAGCAGCTAACTGCCCAAAATGGAAGGTTCCAAGTAGGATCAATTTTGCCAGAGTTGCTGTTCCAACGCTTGTTTACACTATCCACCTAACAACAGACATGTGGACCAGTTGTCAGGTGACTGATTACATGTGAATCACTGCACAATGGATCTCTTGAGGAGGTAAAGCAAAAGATATCTACAGGTCTCAGTCCTGAGGAAAGTTTCAAGAGTGTTCGGTGACATGCAACAGTGGTCACGTTCGCCGTGGAGAAATCACAAACAGCTGCAAACATCTCGGACAAATTTAACAGCAAGGTGTCTGAATGGCTGCGACCAAGGGGTCTCAGAAGTGGATTTGTTGCCACAGCCATGGCAGACAGTGGCTATTTCAGGGTCTTATGTTTGGCCCATTGCATCAACTTGGTGGTGCAAGACTTTCTAAAAAAAGAAGACATAATCAGCAACTAACTGACCATCTACACTCATTTCAGTCATCTTTTAAATCCCCAAAGCATTTGCAGATTATTCAGCATGCTAACAGACTACCAGTGAAAGCCCTGATACAGGTGGTGCCAACAGGTTGCAACTCGACCTATTGCATGTCACAACCTCTTTCTGAGCAGTACAAACAGATCAATTAATATGTCATTCAAAGAGGAGGGGATACAATTGGTAAAGCTATGACCATGGATGTGGATAAATGAAACCTAGTCAAATGCCTGACACAGATGCTATTCCCTTTTGAGGTTTTCACACGAGAAGTTAGTAAGGAGGACAGTACAATGGGTCAAGCTATCACGTTGTTGCATCTGCTACATGACAAGCTAAAGAAGGTGTCTGCAAAGTTTGCACTCACAGGTGTGAATGAAAACACAGAAACGCATGCCTTGGTTGAGAGCTTACTCTTTCACTTGGCTTGTAATGGAAGACTGCAAGATGGCATCAAAGAGTACAGCTGTGCCACACTAGTTGATCCATGGTACAAAACAATTCTGCCCACTTTCATTCCTTTTCCAGAAGAATGGCTGGAAGTTAAAGGGCCACTCCACAGATCTGGGGGGCCGCTTTTAACTTGCAGAGAGGTCAGTCCTCTCTCACAGAAACCAACACCCTCACCCTGAAAACTGGCAACAACAGCAATAGAAGGATCTGAAGCAGCCTTTGCATTGTATTGGTATCAAATGGCAGGGCTTAAGTCAAGTGGAGAGGCCATGACAAAAGAGGTCGAGCAACTGGCAGCACCAAGGACCATCCAGAGGATGTTCCAGAAGTATCTGGATGATCTATGTGGATCAAAACCCATTGATGTATTGGTATGGGAAGATGCGCCAATGGCCAGAGCTCAGCATAGTGGCAATAACGTATCTGGCTTGACCCGTAGACAGTGAGTCTGCTGGGCATGTGTTCTGTGCAGCTGTTGCAGTTGTTCCAGTGAGAAGGACCAGTCTCTTGCCTCAAAATGTAGAGAGATTGACCATGATCAAAATGAACCAACATTTCATAACACACAACTAGACCGTTCCTGAAACAGGAGGAGAAGGATTGGTCAGAAGTGTGTTACCAGACCAACTTCTGGGTGAACCACCTGAGTTTAAGGACAAACTCTACTTACTGGACTGAGTATGCCCGTGCCACCATAGAGTATTTTTTCAATTATTTCTCATTAAACTTATTTCTTTGTAAAATAAAAAGTATCTAGTAGAACATTATGTTTGTGTCAGATGTATGCTGTCCCACCAGTTTTAAGTCACGTATATGACCGGATTGCAGTTGGACCAGCATACAGTTAATAAGCCGCCACAATTCCTTTATGAGATTGAGACAATGCTTGCCTCCCTCTCATGACTATCCTTTTTTGCATCACTTATTAGAGCTGCCCTAGAAGATCATTGATTTACAAGAGTGCAAATACCAAATTCCAATGTGTTGACAGTGTCAAAGATACAATTGTGTACCTACTACCTAACCTACCCACGTTTGGATTGGAAATGGTAGCTACAACTATTGCAACAATAAGGGAGGCAGTATGAGTGATGATTGATGATTCATGTGGTGGTAGGCAGTGAGGGAGGGTGTTAAACTAAATTGTAAACTTGATTTAGATGATTTGAAATGTTTGGGGCCTGAATGATGGGTCAAAATTTTCCTGAATGTGACTGGCCATTACAAACTTACTTAGTGAAAATTAACCTATAGGGTCCACTCTTTCCTTCGTTTTTTCATCACCTAGAAGTGCCTAAAAGGGCCCCAGAAGATCATTTGATTTACAAGACTGCCAAATTCAGATCTGTTGCTTGCATCAAAGAGGAGATACTATTGTGTACCAGCCACCTACTTGGATTAGAACAGATAACTATTGCACCAATGAGTAAAATAATATTCAGTGATTGTCAGTGATGATTGATGATTTAATGGTGGCAGACAGTGAGGGAGAGTGTTCAACTATAATCTGTAAACTTGATTGAACTAATTTGCAATGTTTGGGGCCTGAATGATGGGTGATCATTTTCTTGAAAGTGACTGGCCTTTTCACAGTTAGAAAGATTTACTTGCAGGGTCCACCCTTTTTTTCTGGAGACCGACCAGTCAATTTAATTAACGAACAGAAACTTATACAAAATACAGCAATTGTGTTTCTCTACTTGTTCTTCAACAGCAGTGCACTACCCATCTATCTTGCTCGGGTCGGGCTGGGACGAAGTTACTCAGTGTCAGAAGGAGGATGGAAGAACACAGGGTGGGTCTACGTCATCAACAGCTAGAAGAAGAAAGTTATCGATGTCAAAGGGAACCCATAACTCTGATGCCTAGTACTCAGCTATGTGGATTGGAAAGAGGTTTGTTGATTTGGCAAATGCTTCTGAGTGTATATGTTGCACTGGTGGCAAAATTGAAACGCCTAGTCCTTCTTTTTTGCTCTGCTTCTGATTCTTCTTGGTAGACTCCTCATGAATCTCACCTTTCTTCCGTCCTTCTCCTTGACTCTACAATACAGTTACTGTTTTACAGTCAGCAGGCCTTCTCGTCTCCTGCATGAATGAACGGCCAAAGCTGAGCTCAACACTCCTGCTTCGATACGGGACCTACCAGACAGGCACCCAAGAATGATGGAAATTCCTGAGGAAAATGCAGATGCACCACCGAATTTTGCAATACAATATTATTTTTCTCTTGTTGGACCTGGCCCTTTTGGCAGGTTCACCCCTAAACTTTTTGCATTTATCCTGGCCTTATTCCCTATGTAGTGTTAGTATTTTTAGGCCTCTAGGCACTTTAGCACTGTATCCCAGTGTAAAGTGCGTGCGCTCTGTGTTACATGTAGTGAGACTGGCTTGCCCTCCCATAGGAATGCATGGGGGATATGTGTGTCCATAGTAGTTCCTGATGTGAGAGGGGTGCAGGGGCAAGTTTTGTATGTGCGAACTCGTGAGAATAAATGCTGTGCAATGGTGTGCGCAGATTAAGTGTGACTGGTGGAGCAGTGCCACTTCTAGAAGTTGGCATTTCTGTGTGCTGTGTGATGTGAATTGCCTGTCTTGCTTGTGATTGACAGGAGCTGAGGGGGCTGGGCCTTCCCTTCACAATGCTGGCTCCACCTCCTGTGGTGCGTCTGATGTCCCTGGCCTGTCCTGTGAATAGAGAGGGGAGCTGAGCAAAACAAAGTGCTCCTGAACCAGTTGCATCTGGTTCTCCCCTTTCCCTACAGTTGCAGAACAAAGGAAAATGCTGTATAAAAGAAGGGGCTGTGACCCCATGAAAATGTTCTTGTTTTTGGACTGGAATCTGCCAGGGGCGTGCTGCTGCTGGGGCCCAGGGGAAGGCTTGCCTCCCTGGGCCCTGCCCTGCCCCTGGATGCCTGGAAGACCTTTTTTTTGGGACCTTTTGCTCTGATCCTCCAGGACCGTGGAGGACCTTGTCCTGATCCTGGCGCCTGGTGAGCGCTTGTCTCATTTTGCTACCGAGCGCTTTGTCTTTTTCTGGAGAGGAGTGCTCCTGTTCTCCCCCTGCAGGTGCCCACCCTGCATCTTTGTTTTTGGTTTTATGATTAATGCGGGTGCCCACCCCGCTTGTTTGAGCCCAACACGGGTGCCCACCCCGCTTCTACATTTGTTTTCGCTTTCGAGGGAGCCTACCCCTCATTTGCCGCCGTTCAAATCACCGCGGCGGCCCGAGACACAGACAGGGCGGAGGTCAGGCAACGACGTGCCTGACAGCGGGCGGGACTTTGGGTTTTGAGAAGGAAGTCACGCGCACGCCGCCGGAGAAGCTGCCCAGGAGGATGGTGATGGCGCCTGTCCGTGCGGGGCTCCCGTTGCTGAGGGAGAGCCCCACAGGCGCCAGCCAGTAGGAATTGAAGGCGAAGGGGGCGCGAGGCACCTTGCCGGTGCCTGCCCTCGCTGCAGGTGAAAGCCCCAGTCCCAGAAGAGGGACCGGGTGAAGAGGAGACCGGAGGAGCGGAGTCCCCCAAGAGCAGCCCGGTGAGTGAGAAAGGGCTGAGGGGGCTCCGTGTTGTCAAGTGCTGGTGCCTGATTGAGGCACAGTGTGGTCGGGGCATTTAGAGCGGCCCCGGATGGCAGCGGGCCGCTCCAACCTCGGGGTCATGTTTATTTAAAGCGCCAGTGCTTGGGGGCCTGATTTGTTTTAGGGCCTTGGTGGCTCCAACGTGAGGGCACAGAGGTGCCCAGGCCCCATAGCTGCATTTCGCCCAGCTGCCCCGCTCGCAGCAGGCAGCTGCACCTCAGGGCATGCTTATTTTTAGAGCCCCCATGGCTCCAACATTTGCATATTTGGGTTTCAGAGCCCAGATGGCTCCAATGTGCGCACTATTTGTTCCAAGAGCTTAGGTGGCTCCAACGCTTCCCAACTTTTTGCATATTGATTTCAAGGGCCAGTGAGAGCCCATGCCGCATTTTAACTTTTACAGCTGCCCAGCAAGTAGTGGGTAGCCGCACCGTTTAGGTCTTGTTTTCTTTTAGGGGAAATGATTAAGCCAGGAGTAAGACGCACTCCTTCGCCCCCATCTTTGCCTGCACAGCTGCGCAGCAATTATTGCCAGCTTCAATGTTTGGGTTTGCGCAGTGGCACACCCTTTACCTTCGCTGCCTAGGCAGTAGCCCTGACTCTTTGGACATAGGGCATTTGAGCCCCTTTTCTGAGATGGCCAGTTGGCCGGAGGGGACGCCAGGACCCTAATGTGATTTATGTTCATGTGGTTATGCCTAATGTGATTTATGATTAGGATGTTAGTGTCTAATGCGTTAGAATTCTAATGTGAGTGTGGTGCTAGGAAATGTTATTCATTTAGTATGATTTACGCACCCTGTGTTATACCTCTAACTGTGGTTTATGATTATGAGGTTGGTTTGCATATTATGGTTTATGCTAGCGAGATTTATTCCCTAATGTAGTTATGCTTAGGAGGCTAGGGTCTAATGTGTTTAGACTTGTGAGAGAAATGTATAATGTGTTTATGCTGATGAGGTTGGCGTACAATGCGTTTGGCGCCTAATGTGATACTGTGCATATTGAAGTTTATGTTACAGGCTGATGCTAAGTACAGTGGTTACCAGTAGTTACTGGTTGTGTTCGCTGTTTAGGATAAGTTCTACATTTACTAAGTTCACTTTGTGATGTACTGACTGGGGTCCAGTTGGCCCTGTCAGGTGTAAATAATCCCTTGTGAATATTGCCCAGTGCCAGTTGGCACAGTGTATAATATGTGCTTACTATTCTAATGTGTTATGATAATACAAAGGCTATTTTTATATATAACCTTGTGTGGAGTTTCTTTTGTGGTGGGCCTGGGATGCTGTTGCTGGGTGTGTGCGCAAATGCTTTACACATTGCCTCCGGGATAAGCCTGTCTGCTCGTGTCAAGCTACCAAGGGGGTGAGCAGGGGTTATCTTTGGCATGTAACTTCCTTGCCCTGACTAGAGTGGTGGTTTATGCCTGGCTTTGGCGCACGCCTTAGCCAGACAGAAATCCCATTTCTAACATCTCTTAACAATCATAGTTTTTAGAACTTGGTGGGTTCCCTTCTCCATAATTTGATTTGTTCAAACCTAGAAGGCAGAACATTTAGATATCTGATAACATGAGTCTCTGGGGCAGAAGGACTGTTTCCAATGCATTTAATTGTACTGTATGATACTAATTCCTTTGTTTCCACACACAATATATTGATGATGATGATGCGCTGCTCATTGCCCAAATTAAAAGTGTCTTTGTATAGTGTTTGTCTTTGTCACACCTTTACCCAAATCCCCTTTCCCATCCATTCATCAAACCTTTAAACTCCCGCAATGTGCGATTTATTGAGGTGTGACTTAATATACAACATTAGTGGACCACACACTTGGTGGGGTAGATGTGGTGAAAGCGACACCAACTCACTGCAGGATCTCCTATTACCTAAGCAATAACCCACACTGGCCCCATTTACCCACCCACGCATAAAAGTGATGCATATTTTAGATATAGGAGAATATCAGTCATCAGCATCATCATTCAGGCCTTGTGTTGTGTAAACGCTTAGCTTAGTCCACTCCAGACTTTGAGTCTAATTTTCATGACCCAAAGATTTTTTAATTTTAGTTTTAATTAAATACTAGCTCCCCATTGCTCAGAAGTTACTATTGCTATTTTATGTTATTTTATCACTGTGCAGTATTCTTTGTTGGATCATATAGTGGTCTGGACTTAATTCTTTGTAAATCTATGATATAATTTATAACTCACTAACTGAGTGTTTTTATTTCCATTAAGTTGCCTGTGATGAATAATCTTTCTGATTATTCCTACAGTTGGAGCTCACCAGGGTGGAAGTGGGACCTCGCTTTTGAAGTTGTGATGCCTTCCCTGTTCTTGCTTCATCTCTATTCAGGTAAGAGAACTATAGAGTGAAGTGAACTAGTTAAGTTAGTAAGTAAGCAAATAACTGCTACTGCAGATAAGTAATCGTTTATCTAGGTTGTTGTAGGCAATATAGGTCATGGGAGCATCCCCATTAATGGTCAAGATAGTTACAGGGGTACATAACTAGATATAACTAGCCAGTAACATTTTTATACGCAGATTTAAAAAAGCAGCAGTGCAAAGTAAAAGCTAAACTCAAATAAACTACTTCAGGCATAAATTGTGATGACATATAATCCTCTCCTTTATTTTTTACAAAAAAAAACCACACTCTCCACATGCAACAGACCCACCCCTCTCCCCAAATAAATTGACCCACCCCCATTCCACAATCAATGTCCTTGAAAATGTCCAACATATTAACAAAACCTGGTTCCAACTCCATTCCTACTCACCCCACTCACAACAAGTCCCTACCACCAAAACAAAAAATTAAAAAAGGGCTAGAAGAGGGCATTGTCCATTTGGGGCTGGAGCTGATCCAGGCTTCACTCTATCCAGCCGAGCCAGCTCTCCATACATTCCAACCATGCCAGGATACACCGGAGCATTATCCTCTCAGAGATGGAGTATCAGCAGTTCCAGTCAGGGCCTCTGACAGCTGGTGCCGGTGATAGGATGGCTGGGAGGCTGGAGGCCTCTAGGTGACTGGCCGCACTGGGGCTCAGCTCAGAGGCAGCTATTTTCACTTCTTCATCGCCAATGCCACCAGCAGCAGATATTCCTGCTAGATAGTCTCCAACCTCTGCCACCGCAGCTGGTGCACTATCTCCTGCCTAGTGGGTGGCAGGGGTTGACCAGCAGGAGTAGCTATATCAAGAAAGGCAAAAATAAAAAAGACAATGTAGCAGTACATTGCTGGTCCCCAGGGCCATTGGAATTTGATGTGATTATAGTTGGGAAAGTCACAAGGACAATTTGATATTTTATCCACACATGCCTCGCATAAAAAGCACTGACTGACTGGCAGAAAAGTATTATCGCAGAATAGCACCACATTGAAAAATAACAGTGATGTGAGTAATTTTTTCTTTTAAAGGCTTTTCTAGGAACTAAACAGGCACTTTAAGTGAAAAATTACAAATAAATTGCCTCTCATTAATGAGTAAGGCACTATGCACTATGGAGTACAAGTTGTGTTGTGCTAAATTAATGGAGGCATGCCAGCCAGCGCATCAGGTATTTTGCTACTCTTTGCAGCTGGGGAAGCTGTAGTTGACATTTTTCTATCTTTAATTCCAATGGCCCCTGCTCTTCTTCAAATGCCTTTCACTTTCTATCATGACTCCAAAGTAGCAGATGAATAATAAATATGATCACACACCACATGTATAAATGCGGATATTATCCTGTCTGCCATAAGTAGACATTGGGGAAAACGATGCACTGCACTATAGAGGAAGGAACAGGCTATGTATTTGTTTTTGGGATGTTCAACACAGAGTATACCATTCGTCAAACTAGAAATCAAATCAGGCACTTTGACCCACTTTACTCACTGGCCTCGCCCACCATCACAAATGATTTCCAATGAATTCATTTGCTAGGCAGTAAGGAAAGGAAACTTGATTTACTCTACTGCAGTGTAAGGTAGAGAGATTAGGCAGGTAGGTAGAGCTTTTGATATAGAAAAGAGGGGTGACACTGGTCATCGATTTGTCATGGGACTTTTAAGCATTGGCCTATTCAGTCACTAAAAAGGCATTAAATACATCTGTTATCGGAAACCTAAAATATATTCTGGAATGACTTCAAATGGCCATAAAATGTAGCACATGCCAGGAATGGAATTTCCAATTTTTCGGTAGGCTTGGTCAGAAAAACGTAGAAAAGAATAAAGGAGTGAATGAGTGGATGAAGAGAAACTCATCTTGTGTGTTCAGTTTGCTATGCATGGAAAACTTTGTAAATGCCACATTAACTGAAGCACACGCACATTATACAGTCAACACTGCAGTTAAGAATTGATCCATACTGCACTTCATTCATGGGTGGCAAAATGCCATAGGTAGTGATGGGGGTGATGAATGAGGATGTTTGGGATACATAACTACCTTGCTTAACAGATACAGTGAGTCAAGGGAGTTGAACAAAAATACAAATTAAACACTTTGGGGGAGATTTTCCAAAAAGTATTGCAACGCAGCACAGACCCCCGTGAGGCTGCGCTGTGTTGCGTGACTGGGAGGGAGCAGGAGAGCCCCATATCTTCAGAGATATGGCTCTCTCTTTCCCTTGCTTGGGTGCTAATTTCAGCTGCTGTGTGCCATGCACACACCTTAGTGCCGTAGCGCTAGTGTGTGTGCATGAGTGTAGCATAGTTTTTGTATAGGAAGAGTATACTTCCAGTACAAAATACTATGCTAGGGACAATGCAAAGCTTTTTCCACTTTGCATACGTGCTGCACTGTGCAGCACGCATGCAAAGTCGTAAAAGCATGGAGAAATAAAAGCATTTCTCCTGTTAGCGCCTCCTTTGAAGGGGAATTAACTTTTGGCGCAAAACCATGTTTACAAATCTTCGTAAATAAGGATTTGCATCAAAAGGCATGGGTGGTTGCATGGGAACGCCCATGTACCACCCATGTAACGCCCCCTTGGCGCAAAGTAACGCAAAGCAGTGCTTTGCGCTACTTAGAGGGTGCTTTCCAGCAGAAAGATAATAGCAAACAAAATTTAAGCTGGTTAGCGTTACTTTTGTGACGCTAAACCAGCGCAAAAGGTTTGAAAATCTCCCCCATAGAACCATAGCTTTGATTACCATAAAACAAAGTAAGTGAAGTAGGCGAGCAGCATGCCGCTCTCCAATAGTGCTTCCATGCCTACTCATCCAAGCAATCCAATTATTCATTCATCCTTTCATTCTTCTATTTTCACCCATAGCCACCATGGTTTAAGCTTTACTTTCTCTTATCCAGTCTTTCATCAAAATTTCCAATCCATCCATTCAGTATCCACCGTTCCTTTCACCCATTCATCCCTTTACCTAATACCCACCCACACATCCTTTCACTCATATACCATTTCACCCATCCTTTCTTTTAACCTTCTGTTCTTTTATGATTCCCTCAAGCCATCACTTTTAGCATTCATTATGTGAGCATTTGCTGAGTTGCAGATAGAAGAGGCCATAACTCAACCATGGCTGCAGCTGGTAAAGCGGAGTGTTCACGATCATGAGTCACAAAGATGAACTTGTAGCCACTGAGTATAATAGTAATTGTCAATAAGCAAGCAATGTAACTTACCACCGCCCATCCCTGCCACCACTTCGCCCTCTCCAACTGACTCTCCTTCAACTCCTACAACAACACTTGAGGAGGCATCACTGGTGTCTGTGTGGCTAGAAAAAAACATTATACATTTTGTAGTTGCCAGATACCTCCCCTTAATTTTTTTAATCAAACAAATGCAACCACAATACATCACTACAGTTCAGTTAGCACTGCAGTATCTTCTAAAACAAATATCACTCTGGGCATTTTGTTGTTTGACAATGTTAGCAAAGCCAAGTAGTGAAGCCAACCAAAACCTTTTCGTAATGGGAGACATAGCTATGGCCTAAGATGATCATGTTGACTCTGAGTCATTGAAGCACAATGAAGGGGTGGAATAATAGTCAATGAAAGACATATGGTATTGGGTGGCAAATGCAATGGGACCTCATACTTTCTAGCCAGGCTGCACAATCATGGAAACTGCTCGTATACTGCATAAATGAATTACAAAGCACAACAATGAAGGAGTAGAGGGTTGGTTCATGGCCATGGCCACTCTCTTGTTGACTGTTCATGAGCAAGAAAAAGAAAGCCTTCCCAACAAATATTCATGGTGAATATTATTTATAATTCTAACTTATTTGGGCCTGCAATCTTCACAGTAGAGTACCACAAATCTGTTCTTAGACTTACAGCACCACAAAATATATTGGGGAGAGGGAATGATTACTAACAAAGCAGAAGAAAAGTGAACTAGAAACTAGTACAGACCGGAAAAAGTAATCTACCAAAAAATAAGGGGGAAAAAAGATAATGCAGGGATAACAGGAATGAAACAAAAATTAGATAGGGGAGCTGGAAAAAAAGAAGACAGCATAAAAAAATAAACAAGGCAAATTTTAAAAGTAGAATTATAGGCAGAGGTAAAAGAGCTAATCCATTTTGCTTTGCACACATGGGTTTGTATCCCATCCTCATCACCACGTGAAAGGAAGAAGGCAGGTAAGGGTGTTAGAGCAACTTTATTTCTAACCAGCAACACCAGGCTCCAGGCAGCAACACTTGTCCTGGAACACAGCACCAACTTTCCTATATGCCAAGATTGCACCCTAATCCCACAACAATCATAAAACCCAACATTAGGACTTAATAGGCTGAGAAAAGTCCTCAGCAGCGGCGCTCGTGGTTGGATCCCCATTCCCAGCTCTTCCTGGACCTGCCACAGCACTGCCCCTCTTCTTGACATTGTGTGCTGATGTAAGAAATGAAGTAGATAAAACAAATAGATTAGTGGTGCAGTTAATCTCCACAAAATTATTATGACAGGCAAACTCAGTCACATTGTACTTATCTAAAACAGATTGCCTATTGTACTAGTAACTAGTCTATTGATTATCGTTGAGTTGGCCATAATAATCCTAAAATACCAATTCCAAATTTGATTAACGAAAACTACATTTGGAACGAATGCATTGCAATGAATGATCTTTGACTCTATTCTCCTTTCTCAACCCCCTTGATGGACCAACTAAGTCTCCCTTTTTTGCAATGCATAGATTCATACTACATATCATTGTGAAGTAGCTTGGGACTGTACGAGCTACATAAAGAAAGTCACAGAGAATGCTAGCTCACTGATATCACTGGATCACCCTGGGGACAGGAGGACAGAAGAGTCTGCAATGGCTTATTAATTAATCAGCCAAAGCGGGCGCCATTGAGGGCAATTAGATAGTGTTGAGCACCAGCCTAGCTGAAACTGGATCACATAATAATAATATTTTTAACGTAGACTAAACGTAACTTTCCTCTGAGTGTGAGCAGCATGCTATTCTGGAAAGCAGTTTTGCATTGTAGAATACGCATACATCGCACCCTCCCCCAGCACAGCCGACGCTCCTGCAGTATGTCCCCACTGCCAGGCCTGATGCCCGCTGGTAGCATGGAAGGGAGGAGGCTTTTCATGAAAACAAACTAGTGCTGCCACATCTACCTCACTAAAGATAGCCTGGGGCTGCACACCTTGGTGTCACTGCCATCCACAGGGTAGGCGGGTGCTTGCTTTTCGGGGGACCTAGCACCTAGCACCACTGCTCCCCTGTTGCCCTTGCTCTGACATGGCACTGGATGAGGGGGATTAAAAACAGGGGGAGAAAGGAAGGATATAAAATACAAAGGAAGTTAAGGAAAAATACAAAAAAGTGCAAAATGTCATAAAAAACACACAAAAAATGAAAAAAACGCAAATCACATAGAAACAAGAATACACACTAATATAATAAGTAAAAATTAGGAGTGGATTATTTAGGAGGGTGGAGGATTGAAAGGATTAACAAGAGATTCATAAATTGGCCCAGCACCAAGAGCAGAACAGAGAAACAAGATGGCCATGCCCAAGCAAGCCACACGGTGCCTCCTATTTTTCTGAATTAATTTTTGAAGGCCTTGAAGGGATCTGTCCAATTTACCACTGCTAACCAGTGCTAAAGTGCTAGTGCTCTCTCCTTAAAACATGTTGCATTGGCTTTAACCCAATAGGCACATTTGGCACAGTTACTTGTAAGACCCTAGTAAAGGGGCATTGCCTGTGCCCAGGGCCTGTCATTTATATGCTACTATTGGGCCTGCAGCACTGATAGTACCACCCACTTAAGTAGCACTTTAAATATGCCTCAGGCCTGCTTTGCAGCCTGTGTGTGCAGTTTTAAACTGCCATTGTGATCTGGCAAATTAAATCTTTTTCCAGGCCCAAACCTTCCTCTTTAATACATATAAGTGACCACTGGGGTAGTACCTGGTCAGCCCTTAGGGTAGGATGCAATGTATGTAAAACGTAGGACATGTACATTCAAGTTTTACATGTCTTGGTAGTGAAAAACTCTTACAATCATTTTTCATTACTGCAAGGCCTTTCTCACCCATAGGATAACCTATTACATTTTATAATTGTAATTTTCAAATGGGAAGAGATGACTAACTCATGTTTGGTGTCTGGAGTCACAATTTAAAATCTTAACTTATGATGAAGTAAGATTTTAAATTGTAATTCTGAAAATGCCACTATTAGAAAGTTGCCTACAAAGAGGTTGGGCCTTTTAATCAGCTGGGTTGGGCCACCATTATATTGTATGCATAAAGTGTAGCTAGACTGTAATATTTCAGTCAACACTTCTTTACTGAGAGATCAAGTAATTTAATTACCTTGATCATTGTTCAATTTTAAGACTTTGTAGTATTTTGTACATTTCACAAACACATAGACATATCTTCAAGACAACATTAAAGAATAAGGCACAATATTTACAGCCCTGTCTAAAAATCCTTAGTTTACAAAAATCACATGAAAACATAATTTTTCAAAGGAAAATGAATCAAGTGCATTCAATTTTTCATACATATAACAAAAAATACAATACTTAAACTACTTTCAATTTAAACTAGTCTTATGATTTGCATGGTATTTAGGTTGCAATTATTAGTCTTATTTTTTTCAAGTTCCGAACTTTCTGCTCAAATTGTCCCTTAGCGGTTGTAGGACACACTCTATTTGAGTGGGACATTAATGTCTCTTTTAGGATTGCCTATATTGGGTTTTCACTTTCACTGAAAACTCCCCAAGTCTTGTTGACGACGCATTTCGAACTTCTCATTGCTTTTGAATTCTCCTCAGGACCTTGACTGGTTGATTCTCATTCTCACTGTAGTTTCACTTGTTGACTGTTACGGTGGGGCCTCTGTCAGTTTCCTCTTGACTCCTTCTTTTGTAAGGACGGTTTATTAATCAAGGTAGTGTCTTCACAATTCTTTTCAAGGATTTCTGGCTTAGCCTCTTTGAGTGTTTCTTGAAAGCAGTCCAGCGTGTCTGACCGTTGGTGCTTTTAGAAAGTTTGCATTTACTTGCCTTAGCCATGTGGTGCCTGCCACGTCTCTCTGGGTCACCTGAATAGATTTAGCTGACAGTTGGGCTTTGTGTATTCCTTCTAGACACCCACACACAATGGGAAGCTTAGGTGTGAATGGATCACTGACAGCATGGGTGGGAGGAGCTGGGCCGAGTCCCATTTGCACTTGAATATGTTGTGCCCTGTCTAAACACAAAGAACTGCACACCCCATGTAGCTAGACTGGAGCCAGGGCAAAAGAAGGCATGGCATCTGTGCACTTCAAAGGCATGCCTCTAGAAGCTTCTCCCAACTTCAGAGGTACAATTGTGTATGAAAGAAAGACCTCAGATGCCAACTCTTCAGTACACTTCTGGACCTGTGGGTTCTCTGCCAGGAAGAAGGAATACTGTGCTGCTACAAGGACTACCACCTTGCTGATCTTCTGCTCTAAAGGACCTGCTGCCCTGCTGTGCTGACCTGCTGCCTGCTGCCCTCTTGCCAGGGGAAGAAGAACCTGACCTGCACTTACAACCTGAACCCATGACCCCAGAGTGACTCCAAGGGCTAGTCTGCAGGCCTCCTGATCTGAGCCTCAGAGACGTAAAAGGCTTCCCAACCAGTTCCTGGACCCAGTTGTTGTGAGTTCCTGACCCCCATATGGTGCTGCTTATAATCCTGGACTCTTGCCATGTCTCAGCGCTCTTAAAATCAATCTTTTGATCTGTTCACAACTGCAAATGGGCCCATTCGCACATCACAGTGCCGCTCGCACCACAATCAATAGCGAGCCACCACCAGCCCGTCACTTTGCACTGCTGCATCAACAGCCTGCAGGGGACCTCCAATTCAAAACTTTAGCCTGCCAATCCGCAACATCTGGACTGCTCTTCGCGTGACGCCAACACAACCGCACGCTACGCTTGTTATTGTCCCCTATAGCTTCGACAATGCAAACTGAACTCTTGGCACAAAACCTGTGAAGGTAAAACTTCAGTGGGACTAATCTGTTATGTTATGTTATGTAAATAAAATCTATTGAGTGCACGAATACCCGGAGGTGTCTTGGTGCTAAGACAGTGGTGAGCCCTAGATAAAAGCACTAGTTCTGAAAAAGCCATGTTTTTAGTTCCTTTCTGAAAGTAGTGAGTGAGCCGGCATTTCTAATATCAAATAGTAGCTCATTCCATAATTTTGCTGTGCTGTTTGAGATACTATGGCCTCCTCAGCATAAGGTTTGGATCCTTGGAACCCTCATGAGTCTGGTGCCTGAAGAGCGTAGTTGTCTGGCTGGGCGATACCAGGAAACAAGCTTTTGGAAAAACATTGGTCCGGTGTTGTTCAAGGCCTTGTAAGCTAGACATAGTGCCTTGAACTTAATGCGCTGCGCCATCGGGAGCCAGTGAAGTCTTCAAATTTTCTTGGTTACAGACTCATATTTAGGAATACTTGGTAGAAGTCTTGCGGATGCGTTTTGAATCATCTGCAGTTTTTTTCGATTTTGCTTCTGCATATTTAGGTAGAGTCCGTTGCAGTAGTCTAACTTTGACTGCACAAGTGTAGTCACTACCGTCCTTTTGGAGTTATCAGTAATATACGGTAGAATCTTCAATTTCTTGATCAGAAAATGGGAGGTAGATACAATGGCATTGGTTTGCTGAGATAAGGTGAGTTTATTATCAATCAGCACCCCCAGGTTTTTTACCTTCTGGACTGGTTTTGGCAGTTCCCCCATATCCGCCGGCCGCCAAAGGTCATCCCATCGGGTTACAGATTCCCAAAGATTACCACTTCAGTTTTTCCAGAACTGAGCCTAAAACAGTGGTTTCCCATCCATCTATTTATTTCCACCATACAGTTTTGAAACTGCATGATGGGGAGGCTTGATCTTTATACGCTGCCACCACCATCTGGGTATCAACGGCTAATGAATTAAGACTAAAACCGAAGTCTTGGATCAACTGGGCAAGTTCTAAAACATAAACGTTAAAAAGTACTGGACTAAGCGATGAGCCCTGTGGGACTCCGCATGGAAGGACATAAGGTATTGACTTAGACTGGCCCAGTGTCACCGTTTTTCTCCTATCCTTTCGAAAAGAGGATAGCAAGGCTAGTGCCGGGCCATTAACTCCTAGCATTTCCTGCCACGATAGCAGTAGGTTATGATCCACAGTATCGAAATCCGCCGAGAGATCAAATCGGATTAGGGCGGCAGCATCCCCTTTATCAATCACCCTCCTGATCTCTTTGGTGGCCTTAATTACTGCAGTTTCTGTGCTGCGTTCAGGGCGAACCCCAAATTGGGAGGGATCAAGTAAGTCATTTTCCTGTATGAAAATGGATAGCTTCTTGTTCACAATTTTCTGCACAATTTTTGCCGGGAGAGGTAGTCTGGATATCGGGCAATAGTTATTGGGGTCAGAGTCGTCTAGATTGTTTTTTTTTATCAAAGGCAGTATTGACGCATCCTTCCACAAGGTCGGGAAGGTACCAGAGTAACATATTGTTAAATATTTCTGTAAGCAAAGGGCTCACCTCCTTCACTATCTCTTTCTGAAAAGCGGGAGGACAAGGATCTTGGTGGGACCCAGATTTAGTTTTTTTGATGTGTTTTTCCGCTAGTTCCATATTAACGAGCGAGAAGCTGCGACAAGTGTTATCACTGGAATCTGAGCATGGGCGTATATCAATAGGAACCTGGGTGGGGATAGTTTCAAAAGAATCATAGATATTTTTAACTTTATTTCTAAAAGCTTCTGCAATAACCTCACAAAAACTGTGGTTGTTCTTAGTGCATTTTTAATTTGGCAGAGAGGAAAGCTTCTCTACTACCCCAAACAGTTCTTTGGAGGAGTTCTTGGCTTCTTTCGATCTGCCTCGTAAAACATGCCTTTTTTTCTGCGCTCAGCAGAGTTTTGAAATGAATTAGTGCAGTTTTATAAATGCCTTTATCTGTTGTATCATGTTTTGTTCACCAGCATCTTTCAAACCTGTGACATTTTTGTTTTTCCTGCCGTAAGGCCTCAGTAAGCCAAGGGGCTGAAGGTAGGTTGCGGTTCCCTGAAATGTTTCCGATGGGTACCGTGGCCCCGATTGCTTCATTAAGCCAATCAGTATATTTGCTAACTGCTAAGTCTGGGGACACATTTAAAGGAGGTCGTGTCCTATCCAGTTGGTGGCAGAGTGAGGCTTTATCAGCCATGTTCCAGACCTTATATGTTAATGAGTGGGATTTAATTACTCCTCCTTTCTGGACTTTAGGGATAGTATAATCGATTGTGATTAGAGAGTGGTCTGACCATGTGAGAGTGTGAATGTCATTAATTATTAGGCTAGATACAGATGTGAAAATGCCGTCCAGTGTGTTTCCTGCCTCGGGGTGGGCTTGTGCACCACTTGAGATAGGCCTAGTGTCCCTAGGGTCTCTAGTAGAGAACTAGTGTCTTTATTCCCCCCCTATCTTCCAGGTACACATTAAAATCGCCCAGAATGGTGAACTCATCAGTGGAGAAGATAGGTTCCATGAGAACATCTAGGTTACTGTTAAACGTACTTCTGGATCCTGGGGGATGGTTGAGAAGTATGCCCCTAAAGGCTTTTTAGCATTTGCTGCTAAGGTGAAATGCAAAGCTTCATATTAAGGTGTGGGAGCTGGTGAGAAGGTGGCTTCAAACTTTTCCCTATATATTACAGCCACTCCACCTCCCCTCTTAATTGGCCTGTCTACCCTAAATGATAGTAAACCCTGTGGGGCTGCTATCACAAAGTCCGGGTCTGAGGCAGCATCGGCCCAGGTTTCTGTGAGGAACAAGACATCTAACTCATGTGATGTTATGATGTCTGCTACCTCATATTTATGTTTCGCAATGGATATGATATTAATGAGGCCCAGTGTGCTTTTATTTAGTCTGGGGGTTCTAACAATTTTACCTCATGGTTGTTTCTGGAAGTTTGGAGCACCTTAACCATCTGTTGTGGTGGGACCGCAAAACCACAGGCACAGTTTTGTTTAGCATGTGCTTGATTCTTATTCAGTTTAAAAGTACAGTAGCTCCCTGTGGGAGGGCAGGTCGGATAATCAGACGAGGAGGCTGTATATAGTGGGATACTCGGCGGGTTTTGTTTGAAATAACAGGATTTGGGCCACTCGAAGATTTTATAGGGCTGTTAACTGTCCCCTCGGGCTCTTCTGTTTTTCCTGGTCCCCCTGCTGATGGTTCTTCCCTTCGGGCTACTCCTAGTTCGTCTTCGGACGTCTCGTCCCCTGGTTGTTCACCTGGACCAACGGTTGTCCCACGGAGGCTCATAGGAGAGAGGAAAATAAGGAACTGTCAGATACTCATAATAGATATGCCATGGTTTTTAGATCACCGTCACCGCACCACCGTGTTTGAAGGTGAATTCCACTAAAAGTCAGGGGGGGTAAAAAGGAAAAGTGATCACGGGTGAGGTATAGGAAGGGGAATCGGGGTTGGAGGGTTGGTTGGGTGTGCTAGCGTGACTGGAAGTGCCCGCTACTCCTCTGGAGACCCCGTTCTTCCTCCTCCCTACGAACACTGCTTCCCAATTCAACTTTAAAGGGTGAATACCAGGTGAGTGCAGACCTACTTAAACAATTCTCAGTGTCGGCATCCAATCCCTCCCTTCATACCATGTCCCTCCCGCCACCCGCTCTCCGTTCACCCTCGCTCGGGGTTACTCACAGGCTCCGCCGCAACTCTCTTGAGTTGCGGCCGCTCTCCAGCCTCCTCCGGTGGGGACCACCACTCCTCGTACCACTTCTCGTCCTCTTCGGGATATTCGTTGCCTTCGGTCTTCGTCCCGAATCGTTCTCCGTCCTCGCGTCCTACGTCTTCTTCTCTTCCGCTTCTCGATTCCTTCAGTCCTCCGTCCACTCTCTCCTCGATCTGGCGTCTCTCGTTCCTTTTCACTTCTGGGTCCTCAGTGCTTCCGGGGTTAGTCCCTCCCCTTACCACGCCCTCAACGTCGACGATCTGTTCCTGCAAGTGTAGAGGACAAGGGGGGGGAGGTTATCCTTTTCGTCACCGTTGCGAAGGACCTTTGGGGTCGGTTGGCGACTCTCTAGGCTCCCCCGGACCTGGGTATATGGCGGCCCCCAGAAGGTGAGTGGCGCTGGGGACCCGGTCCCTTCTCACACTCCCTTTAACATGGGCGAACTCATGTAGTTCTTTTCTTGTGTACCTTACTAGGTTGATTGTCAATGGACCAGAGTTTCCGGCACTGGGCCCGGTCCATGCGCGGATGGGAAGGTATCACTTTTAAAATACCGAGTATACAGGTTAAATAGATTAACAGGTTAAAAATCCAAGCTAAAATACTAAAAGGTCCCAGTAAGACCATCTCTAAAATCCACTGTACTGAAAATAAGGACTTTACAGCAATGGCTCGCAGTGAACAGGGCGTACATGAGTCTGCTGCGTGGCCGCACCATCTTCCACGGATATTGTGTGGGATGGTGAAGACTAGACCGCACGTTGCCGGAAGTGTAACACACTGTGTGCCAGCGGAAGTTGGAATCCATGCTGCAACGCCCTCCGCTCAATCAGCACGCCAGTCATGGCAGAACCGGGCAGGAGACAGCGGGAAGCGAGGGTAAGTGCCAAATAGTGCAAACAGGTTTAAAATATGGCAGATACCACTTTTAAATAACCGAGTATACAGGGTAAATGGGTTAACAGGTTAAAAATCCAAGCTAAAATTCTAAAAGGTCCCAGTAAGACTGTCTCTAAAATCCACTGTACTGAAAATAAGGACTTTACAGCAATGGCTCGCAGCGAGCATGGCTTACATGAGTCAGCTGTGCAGCCGCACCATCCTCCACTGATAGTGTGGGATGGTGAAGACTAGACCTCACGTTGCCGAAGTGTAACACACTGTGCGCCAGCGGAAGCTGGAATCCGCGCTGCAATGCCCTCCGCTCAATCGGCACGTCAGCCGTGGCAGAACCAGGCAGGATACAGCGGGAAGCTCGGGTTAGTGCCAAACAGTGCAAACACGATTCAAATATGGCAGATACCACTTTTAAAATACCGAGTCTACAGGTTAAATAGGTTAACAGGTTAAAAATCCAAATTAAAATACTAAAAGGTCCCAGTAAGACCGTCTCTAAAATCCACTGTACTGAAAATAAGGACTTTACAGCAATGGCTCGCAGTGAGCAGGGCTTACATGAGTCCGCTGCGCGGCCGCACCATCCTCCACTGATATAGTGTGGGATGATGAAGACTAGACCGCACGTTGTCGGAAGTGTAACACACTGTGTGCCAGCGGAAGTTGGAATACGCGCTGCAACGCCCTCTGCTCAATCGGCACGTCAGCCATGGCAGAACCAGACAGGAGACAGTGGGAAGCAAGGGTAAGTGCCAAACAATGCAAACAGGATACAAATATGGCAGGTACCACTTTTAAAATACTTAGTATACAGGTAAAATAGGTAAACAGGTTAAATATCCAAGATAAAATACTAAAAGTTCCCAGTAAGACTGTCTCTAAAATCCACTGTACTGAAAATAAGGACTTTACAGCAATGGCTCGCAGTGAGCAGGGCTTACATGAGTCCGCTGCACGGCCGCACCATCCTCCACTGATATAGTGTGGAATGGTGAAGACTAGACCGCACGTTGCCGGAAGTGTAACACACTGTGTGCCAACGGAAGTTGGAATCCGCGCTGCAACGCCCTCCGCTCAATCGGCACGTCAGCCGTGGCAGAACCAGACAGGAGACAGCGGGAAGCGAGGGTAAGTGCCAAACAGTGCAAACAGGATTAAAATATGAGAGGTACCACTTTTAAAATACCGAGTATGCAGGGTAAATAGGTTAACAGGTTAAACATCCGAGCTAAAATACTAAAAGGTCCAAATGAGACCGTCTCTAAAATCCACTGTACTGAAAATAAAGACTTTACAGCAATGGCTCGCAGTGAGCAGGGCTTACATGAGTCCGCTGCACGGCCGCACCATCCTCCACTGATATAGTGTGGGATGGTGAAGACTAGACCGCACGTTGCTGGAAGTGTAACACACTGTGTGCCAGCGGAAGTTAGAATCCGTGCTGCAACGCCTTCCGCTCAATCGGCACGTCAGCCGTGGTGGAACTAGACAGGAGACAGCGGGAAGCGAGGGTAAATGCCAAACAGTGCAAACAGGATTCAAATATGGCAGATACCACTTTTAAAATACCGAGTATACAGGTTAAATAGGTTAACAGGTTAAAAGTCAAAGCTAAAATACTAAAAGGTCCCAGTAAGACCATCTCTAAAATCCACTATACTGAAAATAAGGACTTTACAGCAATGGCTCGCAGTGACCAGGGCTTACATGAGTCTGCTGCGCGGCCACATCATCCTCCACTCATATAGTGTTGGATGGTGAAGACTAGACCGCACCTTGCCAGAAGTGTAAGACACTGTGTGCCAGCAGAAGTTGGAATCTGCACTGCAACGCCCTCTGCTCAATCAGTACGTCAGCCAGGCGGAAGCAGGCAGGAGACAGCGGGAAGCGAAGGTAAGTGCCAAATAGTGCAAACAGGAGTAAAATATGGCAGATACCACTTTTAAAATACCAAGTACACAGGTTAAATAGGTTAACAGGTTAAAGGTCCAAGCTAAAATACTAAAAGGTCCTAGTAAGACCATCTCTAAAATCCACTGTACTGAAAATAAGGACTTTACAGCAATGGCTCGCAGTGAGCAGGGCTTACATGAGTCCGCTGTGCGGCCGCACCATCCTCCACTGATAGTGTGTGGGATGGTGAAGACTAGACCGCACATTGCCGGAAGTGTAACACACTGTGTGCCAGCAGAAGTTGGAATCCTCACTGCAACGCCCTCCGCCCAACCAGCACGCCAGCCACGGCGGAACCGGGCAGGAGACAGCAGGAATCAAGGGCAAGCCCCAAACAGTGCAAACAGGACCAAACCCCTGCAGGCACCACCCTCAAAACACAGAGACTGTATTCAGCTCTGAACATTTAACTTTGACCTGGTCCAGCACGGCCAGAGAGCCAATGTTGGTGCTTTGTGCTTTTAGGCCTTATTTTACAATTTATTCTTAAAAATGTATAACTCCGATTCTGCTGATTGGATTATTGGTGTTTTGGTCTTGGTATATGTACAAAATGTTGCTCTTTTTTCTAACCTGGTGTGTGATCTTTTTGTGTGGATCATTCAGAGTTTTGCTGTTTGAAGTGTTGCACAAATATCTTACACATTGCCTCTAAATTAAGCCTAGCCAATCTGTGCTAAGCTACCAGGGGGTTGAGCACAGGTAGATGTTGGGTTTGCTTGTGCTTTACCCTGACAAGGATTGTGGTTGCTGCTTGACCAGGGCTCACACCCCAGTCAACCAGCAATCCAATTTCTCACACCTGTAAGTAGGCCTTAAACAATGATGCAACTTTATTCACTCCACTCATCCAGTATTGACAGCGGTTACTTCACTGTTTTGTAATTACAATAGCAGATAATGCAACACATTAACGAAGCACTTTTAGTTCAGTGTCTCAAAGCACAGTGTAATGCTTGCTGGTGTTAAATCAAAAGATAAAAGAGCCAGCACTGTTCATGAGGTTTCTCTTGTTACAAATCATGGTTTGCATTGTTGTGTGTGAAGATGGGATGATGGTGTAGATGTGGGAAGAACGATAGTTTGGTGTAGTGATGAGAGATAGCAGAAAAGTATCTGGTAAATCTTGGGACTGCATGCCGGCATATTCTCTGGAAGCTGTTTTGTTACTATTTGTATTTTGTTACGGTTTATTTCTCTCAGGAAGCAAAATTAGGCAGAGGTCGGAGGCTGGTCTATCTGGTAACTGTTGAGACCAATGGATGAGTGGCACAAAGAAGTCTTGAGAGCGAGCAAAGAAGACGAGCCAGTAACATAGCTTTCACACCATGTGATGACTCAAATGGGCACTGTTCCCATAAACTCTTACGCTTCTGTGAACTTTCAACAGAGCTGTGTTACTCTCACTAACTCACTAGGTGGTTGCTGTCAGAAAGTGGGTTGCAATTAGTCCTTATCAACTTAATAAACACGCCATAAGTAGGCCTCAGCCCAAGTCTCAGTTCTACTCCGCTCAGCCCCTGCTAGCTGTGGCACAAGAAGACGGCACCACTGCAGAAAATTCTGTCGTAATTTCAAGCAGTACCAATCATTTTAAACTGATGAAATAACACCTCTGAACCACTACAATTGATAAACATGTTCTCCTGCCTGTCAGACCAAAGAACTGTTTTAACCCGGTGCTGGATTTGAACCCCGATTTGGGATCTCCAAGTCAAAAGAGGTAGAGTAAAGGCTGTCCTTTGTTCTGGCATCTGTTTCTGCACTCACAGATTTCTTGTCCATTTGAAGTGGCAAGTCTATTGTCCTCTGTAGAGCAAGGCCATTAACTCCAGCCAGCAACATGTATTGGCCTCTAGAGGTGAGATGAGTTTTAAAAGTGGTTCTAAGCCAGATTTGGGTCAGGCAGAACACAGTGTATTTATACACCTTTACTTTCCTAGTAATGTTATCAAAAATCTGATTTCATCATTAAATTATATTTTTAAAACTTTGTGGAATTTTTTTTTTCTAGAAGGTTCCTAGGCCTTCATAGAAATTAAGGATCCTAATTTTACCTGGGCTTGTTCATGGGAAATGAAGGTAAGCCTCCACAATAAAAACAACTTTTGGACAGTTGATTACTGTAAGGGCACACTATTCTAAATATATAGGGTGTCAGATTGTTATTGTTTAAGCTTTCAGCCCTGTGACTATAGTAGACTCATTGTCAGGTTGACTTGCCAATATGCAAAAATAGGTTTTCCTACATGGCAAGGGCACTTTTATTTTCTATGTGTTACTGTCGTGCTCTTTTAAACTGCACCCCAGCCAGAGCATGGTGGTGCTTCTGACAGCCATATATTTTTGTCATATATCTGGGTGGTGTACATGCAAACAACTGCCCACGTGATATTTGACTTCCATGCTATTGGATCATTGCTATTTTCTGCTAAATCCAGTTATATTGCAGGAAAGTTAAATAGGTAATTGGTTGAAACCTATTTCGGTAGTACGGTTTTACGCCCAGAGCGCACACACAGTGGCACTGAACAGCAATGTTACAGTGCAGTCCTAATGCCAGCAAAAGTAGAAAGGTTCTAGAAAAAGGTGAAAAAAAACATGGTGACCTTGCGGATTTGTGGTGGTTCTTAGTAAAATGTCTGAAATAGAATTTAACTGAGAGTTGGCATAGTTTGCCATTTTATTCTCAAAGAACCATGTACATAAGAGACAGCATATCAGGGAACATATTTATAACTGGGTCAGGTGAACTTTGACATGTTTTCAGAATGTATCAATTTTTTCAATGGCAAAACATCAGGTAGTTTGTTGTACAAAGTTAAAGTCATAAGGAAGAACCAGAACATGAGACCTCAGGAGCACCACTTTAACAGTATTCCTTTATGAGCTCTTCATGCAATATTTAAGGAGCGAAATCTCCTTTTCTTTTCTCTCTTTCTTCATAGAAATCAAAGTGGAGGAACTGTATCATAAGCAGAGGTCACTTTTTAATATGGGGATACATGTAGTGCGCTGCAGTACATTTCCCAGGAGTTCTTTTTCGCATCAGAAATTCTGAAATATTCGCGTTGCTGATGCTCACAGTGGTGAGAAAGTGAAGCACTCTCTGTTCTGAACCATCACAGTACCATCCACCTTTGTAACAGGGCACAGACGCGTCAGATCAAAGTAGACAGTCGAGCTTTAGAGGTGACAAAAATGAAGGCGCTGCTGGGATCAATCACATTTTTAAAGGGATTTGAAATTGCCTTGGGTAATCTTATGCTGCCTGCAATGACCTGTGTTAGGCGCCGATGTAAAGCACTGAAATGTAAGTTCCTGCTGGCCTGCTGCCTCTGAGACGATACAATGTGACGGAGCATTATGTATTCTAAGGGCAAATAAAAAAGACATTTCAAATTAGTGGTGAGATTGCAGAAAAAGTTAATTTTTCATGTTGTGTTAGAGAAGTAGATAACTCATGGGCGGCAGGGGCATACCTTCAGGGGGAGGTGTAGGGTGTCACGGCCCTAATAAATGCACTTTAAGTCTTACCCTGTTCTTTCAAAGCGGGGTGAGACAGTGTCTGTGTTCTGTGTTCATAAAGTCGCAGCCCTCACTTCAGAGATGCCAGACCTTGGACAATGGAATAGTTCCCACAAGCAACTAGCCAGGCAAAACAAATATTGTCATTAATTGACACTGCTACCTGACGACTCTGTAAACAGCCAATGCCTAGCAAGATTTTACATTTAAAATTATTAGTTTAAAATTGTTTTTGCTTGTTTACTTTTTGTGTAGCTACTTGAATCTAGGCTTAACTGCATAGAGTACCCAGTTCATAAACGTTTTTTTTTAAACTCTTTTTATTGATCACAGCACAAGTTGATGATACAGTACAAGGAATATCAGCGATATTTCAACCAAATACCTGGAATAGGAATATGTCCATCCCTTCATTGTTCACATGGCGTTGTGAAGTGTAAATACGGCATTGTCATGATATGTTCTTCAGCTCTCCAACAGCGATAGGCCCCTTGCAGGGGGGGGGTACACAGCCCTCCCCTATAGGCATTCCATCCTCCCCATACCTGTTCCGATTTTTAGGGCATCCTCTATTTATATAGACTGCCTTCTCGGCTACCATGGCTCAGTCTATAACTTTGCACCATTCAGCATGTGTAGGTGTGGTCTGTACTTCCCAGTATTTAGCAATATTGCACTTTGTGATCATCATACCTAGTGTCGCCCAGTCTTGCATTTTACAGGTAAGGTCCGTCGCCTCCCAAATATTGAGGAGACACATGTTGGGCTTGGGTGGTACTGGGGTCTTGCATACCTGTATCATTGTGTGCATGACTGCCCTCCAGTAATTTCCAATCTCTGGATAGTCCCATAGGATATGGTAGAATGTGCCTGCCATTCCACACAGATGCAAACAGAGTGGGGAATCAATGTGTCCCATTTTGACTAGTGTTTCTATGGGTACCTTGAGTTGAATTAAGCGCAATCTAGAGGGTATTGTCACCTCCCGCGGGGATTCTAGCGCTTCCTGACAGTCAGTATCATCTAGTTCCCCGATATCCTTTTGCCATCTCTCACTGAGGCCCTGCATTGGATCTGGCAAGTTATTGATTCATTTTTGGTATGTTAGGGAGACCACCTTATGGTCCATCTTGCCCCTGAGCAGCCTGTCCTCTAATGGTGACACTTGCGGGAGGGTTTTGCCGTCAGGGATCACTATCATGAGTGCATGCCTGATCTGTAAATATCGGAATGTTTCCATTATAGCCATTTTATATTGTTGTTGCAGTTTTTCAAAATGAGCAACTTTACCCTTGTCCCAGAGATCTCCCACCCTTGAGATTCCAATAAGATCCCACTTTTGCAATCCTTTACAGTCAATTTATCTTCCCAGCTTCTCTGTCTCCCAGAGTGGGGTAAACAGCATCAGATTACTGTGCCAGCCCAGCTTTTGGTGTACTGCATGCCATAGGTGAACTGTTTGCGCTGTAGGCCCTGTGAGGCTTCTATTGTTCGATTTGACATATATGGCTCATTTCCGATCTCGCTGGGAAAGCCCTACGGCCGACCTGCGCCCGTAGAGCTTTCCGAGCGACTCGGGCTGCTGGGCTCCGAGCGACCAAGTACGATGCAATTCAGCGCTGACGGACTCGGGTCACTCGGAGCCCCATTGAAGTGAATGGGAGCCTGTTGTACAGAGCGTACATACGATCCTATTGACGAAAAAGGCACTTCTCGGAAAAGGCGCCCCCTGTAACAGGGTCACCTCGGTGCACGCCGCACCTTGCATGCATTTGAAGGGGGGACCCCTGGGTCCCCCCTGCTGGCCGAGTCGTGGGGCCCCGGATGAAGGGGATCTGCTGCAGACCCCCGAAGTGCACTTCCCAGAGCTTTTTCGAGTCGGAGGCTCCGACTCTCTCCAGCTGCTCGAAACGCACATAGCAATTGCTCGGTCGGAAATCGTACACATTGCACTGTACGTGTCGGCCATCTTGGAGTCGCTCGTAAGGCATCGCTGACGGGTACGAGTCATTTGTAGCGCGAGGCTTAAAACGCATCATACTTGCTCGCTTGTACACCGGTACAAATCGGTTGGAATCGGGTCTATAAATTGGACCCACGCTTGAGGGATGAGATTCGTAGCCCTTGTGAGCGAGATCGGAATCGGGCGCATAGTGTTCACAGGGCACCTCCCTCACCCAAACATTATCTATCTATTTGAAATGTGGAGTCGGTATGAAGGCAGTGTGTTCAATGGTTAAGGACTATGAGCTGTGATGCCCAGTAATACGCTTGTTTGTGGGGGAGAGCTATGCCACCATCGTACCATCCCGTAACTCATTTTTGGGTGGCTATGCGAGGTGTCTTCCCATCCCATAGTAGGGTACGTACTTCAGTGTCAATTACTTGAAAGTATGTTTGTGTTATCTGGAATGGAGTGTTCTGGGGGGCATATAGGAATCTGGGCAACGCCATCATTTTAAAGAGTGCTGCATGCCCTAGTAATGTTAGTGGGAGGAGTGCCAGTGCCTGACATCACTCCGTAGGCGCCTCAAGGGCTCCTGGAGGTTCTTATTCATAAACTCCTCAGGGTTCAATGTGGCAAAGATACCCAAAAAGCAAAAGCCGTCCGTTACAACTGTCACTTCACACCCTCTGGGTATCATTGGGGGAGAACAGTGAGGACATTTGGAATTGATTTGTTCCAATTTATCATGTAACCAGAATATTTCCGAAATTTGTAAAGATGTTCATTATTCTAGCATGTTAGTGAAGCCACGTAAAGCAGGATGTCGTCAGCATATAATGATATTCGGTCCTCCCAGTCTGCCATCCAGCGGAGTCCCCGTATCAAGGGGTCTTCTCTTACCCATGCTGCAAGGGGTTCTAATACAAGAGCGAAGAGTATTGGCAACAGGGGTCATCCCTGTCATGTCCCATGCCCTAAGGAAAAGGTCCCTGATAGTCTAGCATTGACCACTACCTGCGCCAGGGGTTTTGTGCATAGGAGGCGAACCCAGGACCTGAATTTGGAGCCAAGCCCCAAACTCTCTAGGACTACAAAGAGAAAGGTCCACTCAGTGGAGTCAAAAGCAATACATGCATCTAAGGAAAGGATAATTGCCTCCTCCTGGATGGTGTCTCTCCTCCACAGTACCCCATGTAGACGTCGCAGAGTAAAGGCAGTGTTCCTGCCCAGCATAAAGCTGGGTTGATCTGGGTGTACCAGTTTATTAGGGTGTCAGTCTGTCTGACAATGCTGCTTCTGCATTAAGCAGTGAGATGGGTCGGTAGGAGCCACACTCCGTCGCTGGCCTACCTGGTTTATGGATTGTGACTATTGTTGCTAGACGTTGGTCTCTAGGGAGCTCCCCTGCCTTTATGCTGGCCCGGTACATCTCTATAAGGTGTGGCATTAATTGTGTCACTGTCCTTTCATACAATTCGATTGGAATGCCGTTGGGGCCTACGGCCTTCCCTGACTTCATATCGCCAATGGCCAAGGTTATTTCTTCCTCTGAGATCACTCTCGAGGTACAGTGTCTCTTCTGCAGTGAGTGTGGCAACACCGATGTCCCTGACATGTTCAGCAGTTTCTGCTGCTGTGGTGGTGGTCACTGGGGGATAGAACTTGGCATAATAATTTGCAATCTCTTCTACAATTAATTGTGGGTCTTTGATTAAGGTCCCTGAGTCAGCCTGGAGTCCGGCTTCACCACCTATCTGCTGGTTCATGTCTATCCAACCAGGCCAGTAGTCTACCTGCTTTGCCCTCCACTTCATAGATCTTGTGTCGAGTCGTTGCCTTTCTAGCCCTAACTTCCTCCCACATGTGTTCCTTGCATTCTTGCTTTTAAGTGTTGAGTCGATGTGTTTTGGATTCAGAGGGGTCCTTGGAGTGTAGCACCTCTAAGTCCAGGACATCCTGCTCTAGAGTGTCAGTCATACTTTTTTTTTTCTTTTTTGTGACCTGATATACTGGAAATGGCCTGTCCCCTTATTACTGATTTATATGCTTCCCAAAGGCGGATCAGGGAGGTGACCGAGTGTTCATTTTCCGTGAAGTAATGTTGTGTGGCTGTGAGGAGGCCATTTCATATTTGCAGGTTTTTAAGATACCCAGGGTATACAGAAAATGTGCGATGTGAACGTAGGGTGTCCAAGGCGTAGCTGGCCAACACAGGAGAGTGATCAGAGATGCCCCTTGCTAAATGGTGTATATCCGTAAACCGAGCGACTCTATCTGTCAGCGTGAGAATTAAATCTATTTGTGAGAGACTATTATGTGCCCATGAATGAAACGTGTATTGTCGAAGTTGTGGATAATGTGCTCGCCAAAACTCAGCAAGCCCCATGGCTCCCAAGATCCCAGATCGCAACTCCACTACCCCGATCGACAACCTCGCCAACCTAGGACTCCGAGAACTCATCACAACACCCACCCACTCCGCCGGCCACACGCTTGATCCCATCTTCTCCGCAAGCGTCCACGTCTCCTTCAACCACACCACCGAACTCCACTGGACCGACCATCGCTGCATCCACTTCATCTTCCAGAAACCCACCACGCACTACCACCCCCAACAGATCCCCCGCCGCTGCTGCAGCACAGTCACCGAAGACCTGCTAACCACCACCCTTGCCCGGAGCCCACCCACCGACCCCGACCCCGCCGCCCGCAACCTCAGACAATGGATCGACGACTGTGCCAACACCCTCACCCCAATCAAGAAACCCTCCAACAGACACGCCAACAAGAAAGCCAGCTAGTTCACTGAAGACTTCCATGCCTCCAAGCAAACCTGCCGAAAGCTAGAGAAGAAATGGCACCATGAACAGACACCGGACAGCTACGCAGCCCACAAGTATGCCACCCGCAGACACCATCACCTCATCAAATCCGCCAAAAGGGCCTCCTTCAAAGACCGCCTAGACAACAACGCACACAACAGCAAAGAGCTCTTCAACATCGTGAAGGAACTCTCCAACCCCAGCTCCAACACCAACGACATCCCACCTTCGCAAGACCTGTGCGACTCCCTTGCCACCTTCTTCCATTGCAAGATCGCAGACATCCACGACAGCTTTTATGTCACGACCACCCCGACAACCACTGAGACCTCCGTCCCCACGGCCACCATCCGCACCGACCCCCTGCTCCCCTGGAACAACATAAACAACAACGACACCATTAAAATCATGATCACCATCCACTCCAGATCTCCGTCAGACCCATGCTCACACCACATCTTCAACAAAGCCAGCACCACCATCGCACCCAATCTCCAGAAAGCCATCAACATCTCCTTTAAGACAGCAACCTTCCCGGAGATCTGGAAGCACTCCGAGATCAACGCCTTACTCAAAAAACCCAAGGCTGACCCCAAGGACCTCAAGAACTGCCGGCCCATCTCCCTGCTCCCGTTCCCGGCGAAGGTCATCGAGAAGACCGTCAACAGACAACTGACCCACTACCTCGAGGAGAACAGCATCCTGGACCCGTCCTAGTCCGGGTTCCTCAGCAACCACAGCACCGAAACTGCCCTCATCGCAGCCACCGATGACATCAGGGCCCTGCTGGACAACGGAGAAACCGCGGCCCTCATCCTCCTGGACCTGTCAGACGCCTTGGACACTATCTGCCACCGCACCCTACGCACACGCCTCCACGACGCTGGGATCCAAGACAAGCCTCTGGACTGGACCACCTTCTTCCTCTCCGGCAGAACCCAGAGCGTCCACCTCTCCACTTTCCGCTCTGAAGCCACCAAGATCATCTGCGGCATACCCCAGGGCTCATCCCTCAGCCCAACATTGTTCAACATCTACATGGCACCGCTCGCCCACGTCACCCGACTGCACGACCTCAACATCATCTCCTATGCCGACGACACCCAGCTGATCCTCTCCCTCACCAAGGACCCCCTTACTGCCAAAACCAACCTCCACAAAGGAATGAAAGCCGTCGCCGAGTGGATGAAGAACAGCCAACTGAAGCTAAACTCGGACAAGACGGAAGTCCTCATCCCCGGCTCCACTCCCTTGGCCTGGGACGACTTCTCATGGCCGACCGCACAGGAAACAGCTCCAACACCCACCGACCACGCACACAACCTAGGGTTCATCCTCGACTCTACTCTCTCCATGATAAAACAGGTCAACGCCGTCTCGCTCTCCTGCTTCAACACACTCCGCATGCTCTGCAAGATCTACAGGTGGATCCCCACAGAAACAAGAAGAATGGTCACCCAGGCCCTCGTCAGCAGCAGGTTGGACTACGGAAACGCCCTCTACGCAGGAGCCTCGGCCAAACTCCTGAAACTACTCCAACGCATTTAAAACACCTCTGCATGCCTGATCCTCGACATCCCTTGCTGCAGCCACATCACACTCCACCTGAGAGACCTGAACTGGCTCCCCATCAACAAGAGGATCACCTTCAAGCTCCTCACCCACGCACACAAGGCACTCCACAAGACCGGACCAGCATACTTCAACAGACGACTCAGCTTCTACACCCCCAACCTCTAGCTCCTCTCCACCGACCTCGCCCTCGCCACAGTCCCCCGCATCCGAAGAGTGACCTCCGGCGGCAGATCGTTCTCCCACCTCGCCGCCAAGACCTGGAACACTCTCCCCATCCCCCTACGGCAGGCCCAGGACCTGCTAACCTTCAGAAGACTCCTCAAGACCTGGCTATTCGAGCAGTAGCAGCATCCCCCCCCTCCAGCACCTTGAGACCCTCACGGGTAAGTGGTGCGCTTTACAAATGTTCTGATTGTTTGATTGATTGATTGAGAGAGCTGTGACATGTGTCAGTCGGCTTCCAATGTGGATGGCGTTCTACTTGATCAAATAGGGCTCTGTTAAAATCCCCACCGGTTATCAGATCTCCCTCCGGAAGTTTGAGTAAGAATGTGCTCAGTGCAGGGAAAGCTATGTTATGCAGTGCCGGCAGGATATAGACTGTAAGTATGTTGATGGGCTTTCCTTCCCAGTGTCCATGTCTGCTATATAATTAGGGGAAATTGTTTCCTGACTAAGATACCCACACCTCTTGATCTGGAAGTGAATTCGGAGTGTACCACTAGCTTGAAGCACCATCTGTCTAAAGCTTTATACGAGGTGTCTACCAGGTGTGTCTCTTGTAAGAGGACCACGTCAGGTGATTGACGTTTGATATACTGTAGTACCAGCCCTCTTTTCAATTTATCTTTAACACCGTTCACATTCCATGAAAAGAGCGGGAGATGTAAGTCAGCTGGTGGTGTTTGCATTGTTTGCGATGGGTGGAAAATCTAACTTTCTGAATGCTATTTTCGCCCACTCCCCTTTCTGCCTGACAAGGCATTTAGCTTCTTGCTGCTGTATGTGTCATTATCCCATAACGCCCAACCCCCATTTCCTCCCCCACCCTGTCTCCCTGCATGACGGACTTAAAACTACCTGCCTACCCAACAATGCAGAGAGCCTGTCGTTCCCACCCCAGTACCTCTTTGAGGTGAGCATTCTGGTCATCCCCCTCGTCAACTCCCCAACCAGAAAGTACTGTTCTTCCAGTTAGGACTATCTGCAAGGAAGTCTCTTGAGGACGATCAATGACACATGTCTTTGTGACTTATTAGGTATTACCCCTCTAGATGTCCTGTAGGTACAGACCCATTTTTCATCCGTACAAAACCCCTCAGTCCTCCCGCGTACTGCCTTTGTTTTCTTAGAGAGAGTTTATCCGTTCCAGGGCTGGACAATACCCCAAGGGTTAATGTGAGTTTACGCTGCAGAGTTTGTGGGATTATCTTCAGTGTGTCATATGGCATTTCCTGTAGCTTCTGCTTGTTTTCTTGTCTACGCTGTGATTGCTGACTTGACACCATCACTAAAGCTAATCCCAGGCCTCTTCTGTTGTCAGGAAGAACCATACTTTCCCTTCTGATTCAACACGCAATTTTGCAGGGAACAGCATTGAATATTTAGGTTCATGTTGTCTTAGTTCCTTCATACTTCAAGAAAGCACTGCCACCATGTAGTCTGGAAATAAGGTTATTGTACTTTTGGCTTAGCATAGCGGTAGGGCAGTGAAAGCTGTTTGGAGGATTGCGTTGCGGAAGTTAAAAATTCGAGCCAGGACTGGTTTCGGTGGGGCTCCTGGTTTCAATCAATCAATCAAGACATTTGTAAAGCGCGCTACTCACCCGGAGGGTCTCAAGGCGCTAGGGGGAGGGGGGTCCGCTACTGCTCGAACAGCCAGGTCTTGAGTTGCTTCCTGAAGGAGAGGTGGTCTTGGGTCAGGCGGAGGTGGATGGGGAGGGAGTTCCAAGTCTTGGCTGCCAGGTAGGAGAAGGATCTTTCTCCCATGGTGGCTCTTCGGATGCGTGGAATGGCGGCGAGGGCGTGGCTGGTCGATCGTAGCTGGCGGGTGGGTGTGTAGAAGGTCAGGCGGTTGTTGAGGTATCTGGGGCCCAGGTCGTGGAGGGCCTTGTGTGCGTGGGTGAGGAGTCGGAACGTGATTCTCTTGCTGACGGGGAGCCAGTGCAGGTCTCTCAGGTGTCCGGAGATGTGGCTGTGTCGGGGGATGTCAAGGATGAGTCGTGCGGAGGCGTTCAGGATGCGTTGGAGTCTTTTCTGTAGTTTGGCTGTGGTTCCGGTGTAGAGGGTGTTTCCATAGTCCAGTCGGCTGGTGACGAGAGCCTGGGTGACCGTCTTTCTGGTTTCGGTGGGGATCCATCGGAAGATCTTTCGGAGCATGCGTAGGATGTTGAAACATGATGATGAGACGGCATTGACTTGTCTGGTCATCGAGGAGTCCAGGATGAAGCCCAGGTTGCGTGCGTGGTCCGTAGGTTTGGGTGCGCTGCCCAGGGCGGGGGGCCACCAGGAGTCGTCCCAGGCGGAGGGTGATGATCCCAGGATGAGGACTTCCATCTTGTCTGAGTTCAGTTTCAGGCGGCTGTTCATCATCCACTCGGCTACATCTTTCATCCCTTCGTGTAGGTTGGTTCTGGCGGTGGCTGGGTCGTTGGTGAGGGAGAGGATCAGCTGAGTGTCGTCGGCGTAGGAGATGATGTTGAGGTTGTGTTGGCGTGCGATGGCTGCGAGGGGGCTCATGTAGACGTTGAAGAGGGTGGGGCTGAGTGATGATCCTTGCGGAACGCCGCAGATGACTTCGGTGGCCTCGGATCTGAACGGGGGGAGCCGGACTCTCTGGGTTCTTCCGGCGAGGAACGAGATGATCCAATCTAGTGCCTTCTCTTGGATTCCGATGTTGCTGAGGCGCTGTACTAGGGTGCAGTGGCAGACAGTATTGAACGCTGCGGAGAGGTCCAGGAGGATGAGGGCCGCTGTTTTCCCGTTGTTGAGCAGGGCTCGGATGTCGTCAGTGGCTGCGATGAGGGCGGTCTCGGTGCTGTGGTTGGCTCGGAAGCCGGACTGCGAGTGGTCGAGGGATCCGTTTGTCTCGAGGAAGGCGGCAAGCTGTCTGTTGACGGTCTTCTCGATGACTTTGGCAGGAAAAGGGAGGAGCGAGATGGGGCGGTAGTTCTTGAGGTCGGAGGGGTCTGCTGATGGCTTCTTCAGGAGGGCGCTGAGTTCGGCATGCTTCCAGCTCTCCGGGAAGGTGGCGGTGTTGAAGGAGCAGTTGATGATGTCCCGGAGTTGGGGTGCGATGACGGAGTCGGCCTTGTTGAAGACTTGGTGGGGGCATGGGTCGGTTGGTGATCCGGAGTGGATGGTGTTCATCGTGTGGATGGTGTCTTCGGTGCTGACAGGGGTCCAGGCACGGAGGGTGGTGGTGGGGGTCGTCGGTTCGGTGGTTGGGTGCGTGGTCTGTGCGCCGAAGCTGTTGTGTATCTCGGCGATCTTGCGAAGAAAGAACGAGGCGAGTGAGTCGCAGAGGTCTTGTGAGGGAGTGATGTCGTTGTTTCCGGCGCTGGGGTTGGAGAGCTCTTTGACGATGCTGAAGAGTTCCTTGCTGTTGTGTGCGTTGTTGTCTAGTTGTTCCTTGAATGCTGTCCTCTTGGTGGTGTGGATCAGCTGGTGGTGTTTGTGGGAGGCGTGCTTGAGGGCGGTCATGTTATCTGTAGTCGGGTTTTTTCGCCAGGCCTTCTCGAAGGTACGGCAGTTCTTCTTGGAGTTCTTGAGGTCGTCGTTGAACCAGGAGGCTTTCTTGCTGCCGGGCCTGCTGGGATGGTTTTTCAGAGGTGCGAGGTCGTCAGCGCAGTTGGTGATCCACTGTGTGAGGTTGTTGGCTGTTTGGTTGGGGTCCGTTGAGCTGGCGGGAGGGTTCTGGCTCAGTGATGTGGTGAGTTGGTCGGTGGTGATCTTGTTCCAGCTCCTGTGGGGAGCCTGTTGCGGGTGGTGGTAAGTCGTGGTTCTTCTGAAGCTGAAGTGGACGCAGCTGTGGTCTGTCCAGTGGAGTCCGGTGGCGTGGCTGAAGGAGATGTACTTGCTGGAGGAGAAGACTGGATCAAGCGTGTGTCTGGCGTAGTGGGTGGGGGAGTTCACCAGTTGCTTGAGTCCGAGGTTGGCGAGGTTGTCCAGCAGGGTGTTGGTGTTGTTGTCGTTGTTCTCCAGGTGGAAGTTGAGGTCCCCTAGGAGGATGTAGTCAGCGGAGGGGAGGGCGTGTGGGCTGATGAAGTCTGCGATGTCTTCGCTGAATTGAGTGCGGGGTCCTGGGGGTCTGTAGATGAGGGTGCCTCTGAGTGTGGTCTTGGGGTCGGTGTGTATCTGGAAGTGAAGATGTTCGGCAGCTGTGAGGGTGTCGTCGGAGTTGGTCGTGATGCGGATGGTGTTCTTGTGGACGATGGCGAGGCCTCCTCCTGTCTGGTTGACGCGGTCCCTCTGGGTGATCTTGTATCCATCTGGGATGGCGATGGCGATGTCGGGTGCTGAGGAGGCGTTCATCCATGTTTCCGTGAGGAAAGCGACGTCTGGAGATGTGGTGTCGGCAGGTTCCAGAGTTCCACGGCGTGTCTGTGGACGGAGCGGGTGTTGAGCAGGATGCACTTCAGGTGGTTGCTGCTGGTGCTCGGCTTGGCGGGTGCGGTACAGGTCCGGATGCAGGAGAACTTGCAGGAATGGCAGGTGAATGGTCCGTGGGTGCGTCTTGGGGTGGCTCGGTAGCAGCCAGGGATCCGGCCGGTGTTGAGTGCGATGAGGGTGGCGGCGTCGTAGGTCCTGCGGGTGGGCTGGCGTCTGCGGGGGCCAGGGGGTCTGGCGCTGGGCGCGGTCCGGCCGTGGACGGGCGCAGACGGGCTTGCCTTAGGCACGCCAGTGGCGCGTCCGCTGCGCGCGTCCGCTGCGCGGCCTCCATATGAGGGGGCGAGGGAGGGAGGAGCAGCTGGGAGGTGGGAGCGGGGCGGCCAATGGGGATCAAGGGGGCAGGGCCGCAGGGACACAGCGGCGGGAAAGGCGTGGCGGGGGACACGGAGGCAACGGGCCAGAGGAGAAAGAGTCCAAAATGAAGAACGGGCTCAGTGGGTACAGAAGGCAAAGGTGGCAGAGGCAGGGAGTACAAAGAAAATCAGGGGTACAGTGCGGAATAAACGGGCACAGTGGGTACAGAAGGCAAAAGGTGGCAGAGGCAGGGAGTACAAAGAAAATCACGGGTACAGTGCGGAATAAACGGGCACAGTGGGTACAGAAGGCAAAAGGTGGCAGAGGCAGTGAGTACAAAGAAAAACAAGGGTACAATGCGGAATGAACGGGCTCAGTGGGTACAGAAGGCAAAGGAGGCACAGGCAGAGAAGCAGCAGTCAGGACACAGTGCTTACGAGCGGCAGAGGCGGCGAGATGCAGGAACACACAGGGGTCTGTGTGGCGGTGAGGGGAGCGACCTACCTGGTGGCAGGGTCAAAGGTCGCTCTCTCTACCGCTGCGCGTTCTCCATATGAGGGGGAGAGGGAGGGAGGAGCAGCTGGGAGGTGGGAGCGGGGCAGCCAATGGGGATCAAGGGGGCGGGGCCGCAGGGACGCAGCGGCGGGAAAGGCGCATCGGGGGACACGGAGGCAACGGGCCAGAGGAGAAAGGGTCCAAAATGAAGAACGGGCTCAGTGGGTACAGAAGGCAAAAGGTGGCAGAGGCCGGGAGTACAAAGAAAGTAACGGGAACAGTGCGAAATAAATGGGCACAGTGGGTACAGAAGGCAAAAGGTGGCAGAGGCAGCGAGTACAAAGAAAAACAAGGGTACAATGCGGAATGAACGGGCTCAGTGGGTACAGAAGGCAAAGGAGGCACAGGCAGAGAAGCAGCAGTCAGGACACAGTGCTTACGAGCGGCAGAGGCGGCGAGATGCAGGAACACACAGGGGTCTGTGTGGCGGTGAGGTTTGGGTCTTCCCCCTTGCACCCGGTGAGCACATTCCACAAAGAAATAGTTTGACAGCCCTCGGGGTTGCAGATGCTTTGGAACTAGTTCTTCCACAAATAAGTCAGTGGCTGGCCCCTTCGCTTTCTCTGCACCCCAATGTCCCTCACATTATTACACCGTGAGCGGCCTTCATAATCATCGAGTTTGGTGGTAAGCATCTTATTTGTGTCTTATAGCTGTCGGATTTGAAGTTTAAGGTTATCTGTGTCATCATGTAGCACTGCAGTTGTTTTCTCCACCTCCGTGACCCTCGCATTCATGTTTTTGAGGTCTGCTTGAACCAAGGAGATTGCTATGGATATTGAGTCTATATGAGTTTCCAAGGATGAGTGTACTTTATTAAGTATGGACATGATGTCTTGTAGTGTAATTTCCTTCTCCTCTGTGGGGGTTTGGCTTTCTGCCTCAGCCGTTACGTGGTCTTGCAGGTTCTGGTTGTCCTTTTGCCCATATAAATTTGTCGAGTTTCGTTTGGTGTGCATTGCATGGCCCTCTACTCCCCGTCATTTTCGGGACTGTGTCGATATTGAGGATCTTACATGATTTTTGGATGGGAGTAGTCACCTATGCCTGCCTGTGGGAGAGTGTGAACCTACGTGGCCTTTCGGTTTTCCTGCCTCGTTTTGTCCCTTAAGTACTTTATTTCAATGTGGGATATGGCGGGGGGTCTCTACACAGGTGTGTTCCATCTTCGGTGGTCCCAGACCTGTCTGTCACTGAGACACCAAGGATATAGCAGTGCTGTGGAAGTGCTGTTGTTGTTCGAGTTTTAGGGCCCCAATGGGTGGCCACCGCAGGCCAGTCCGAGGGAAGAGTCCCCGTGGGCCCTCCGGCCTTATTTCAGTCCTCACAATCCTCCGCAATGCAATGTGGTGCTAGGTTACTTTCCTGACTTCAACAAATATGTGGGGGAGGAGAACCGGAGCACTGCACAATGCCTGGTTGTGTGATTGCTGCTTTATTCAATGGGACCTCTTTGTGCTGATTTATTCCCTCTGCATATGAGTTCTTTGCCTGGTCTCTGGCTTATGGTATAAGGAGGAAGGGATCCAGCTACTTTCGCCCGTGATTTCAGATATGGTCTTACCCCTCTTGCCGGATCGTTGAGTTGTGTGCTGATGGCGGCTATTATTATTTATTATTAGGGAGGTTTATAAAGCGCTTGGTTACGCTAGGAAGCGTGTCCCCGCGCTATGGGTTGAGGGGAGGGGTTTCCCTGTCCTCCTTCCCGAATTACGGGTTGTTGCCAATTAAGTGGTGCCCAAAGTATCACACGCACCTGGTTCTGCCGGTTCCATCACCGGGAGGCAGCTGACACTATTCTGGGCCTCAGCTCCTCTGCAACCCAAGTCCCCGGTTTTCCTTTGTGAGCAGGCTGCAGCTTCCCCGCTCGCCTCCGATACTTCTACCACTCTCCTCCCTGGTCAAAAAGGAAGATCATCCTGGAGCCATTCTGAAGTCATTCGATGACTTCAGCCAGGCTATTCCTGCAATTATCTGGGGACGTCAGACCAAACCATCCTGAAGTATGCCTATAGGGGGAAATATTTAAATGGGATGACTCTTACTGTAATCACAAAAACTACTCTAGGATGGTGTTCTGATGACTTCCACTGGCAGGGAGTGATTACCTTTTACAACTCCACGAATACTAATTGACAACTTTGGGATGAGTGTGAATTACTCCAGGATGGGTTCCAGACAATTTAAGGATGATTGTGGATTATTCCTGGATGATCCTATTACCGCTTTAGGATGGAAGTTGATTACTCTGGAATGATCCCATGATAATTTCAGGATGAGTGTGGATTACTCCAGGATGATTTAATGATAACTCAAAAATTAGCATAGATTATTTAGGATTATATTAGGACAACTACAGAATGAGTGTGGATTACTAGACAATGACTACATAAGGTCTTTAAGATGGTTATGAAATACTCTTGCAGGCCAAGTGTAGATAGCTCTCAGGTGATTTAATGGATAAATCAGAGTGGCTGTGGATCACTAATAAATCATTACGGTCTGGATTACACCTTAAAATTTCCATGTTACAAGCACATTAGCTGACTGTCAGTATTTCCTTGCAGGGTCCCACTATTAGTTTAGGAATATGGATGTGCTGGTAGGGAAATATTTAGAGGATCACCTCCTCAATGAACCTTCCTGTCAAAAAAAAAGCCTCTTGAATGCAATATGCCTCCTTTATACAATACCAGGAATTATTTGCAATTCCATAAGTTCTAAAGTAAGACCTAGATTTATAAGTGTCACTTAATGCAGCTCAACACCCAAATTTGCTGAGTTGCATCACAGGGTGAGAGCAGGAAAGTGCCATGTCTACCCCTCTCCCTTGCAACAGTGCACCATTAGGCAGTCGAGCACCATGCACACACATTTGCACTATGGTGCAAAGGTGTCTGCGAGAGTCTAGCTTTGGTTTTGTACTGGAAGGGCCCCCTTGCAGTACAAAAAATGCTATGCCTAGAAAAACCTGAAAATGTTTCCCATTGTGGATGAGTGTTGTAACAAATAACAATTTGCTCTGGTTTATAAATCCTGAAAAGATTTTGCGTCAAGTCCGCATTATAAAACTTAAGCAAACCAAAAAAAAAAACTTCCATAAATCTGGTCCCAATAATAAGATGAATATTCTCCTACTCTGGAAAGATTACTTTTTAAACTCTGCCGTGAGATGCAGGCACTGTACAAAATAAATCTCAGAAACATTCCTTTTGGCTAGCTTTGTGCTGTAGAAATACCATATGCATACAAAAGTAGTGGCTTCAACAATGTTATACTTTACATTCAGATAAGATTAACAACTTGTCCAGCTACTCCTATACTCCTGACTCACTGGGACTTGCCTTACTTTGAGGTACAGAGCATTATCTGAAGCTGTTTAATGTAGTGACCAGTGGCAAAAGACTGAAAAAGTAATAGTTAAATGAAAAAGCACCAAAGGGGATGCGTTAACATGTAATTTTATTGATCTAAAACACAACTTTGGCCCCATAGGAACCAGGATACTGAACAATAGAACATAAAGAAAGTCCAGGACACTCTTCAAGATGGGAAAAAAAATGCCAGAATACTACAACAAAAACAAAAAGGCTTAATGAAAGCCAGCAACTTCAATGTTTGTTTTTAGATTCAGAGTTTTCTTTAGTCCTCCTCCAGTATTGCAAATCTTTATAGCCAGCTTCCTTCTCATAGTTCTGTTGTCCAGTGATGGCCAGCCTTCATCCCTGCACATATAATTCATAGAGTCTGGAGGAAAAAGAAATTAACATACATCAGTATCATGTTAACACCACTATTTTAGGTTTTTAGTAGGACTGGGTTGCCTTTAAAATGTTCCATCCTTTTATTTCATATAGTGTACCCGATGAGATATGGTTACAAGGGCTCATAAGTTTAACATTAAGGTTACTTGGTCAAAGAGGTAATGGTGAGAGCAAGGCATTGATGAAGAGGTGGGCAGGAGGTTAAGAAAGAAGACTCACCTGTCCAAGTGAAAAAAACGCCGCTGTTCACCAGACGCTGTCACGCTTTCTCTGCAAACAGAAAGCAATCAATACCAGATTTCATTTACAAAACCATCATGGAGGCAGCTATGTTGAGCCTGAACTCTACCTACAGTATTCTTATTTGGAAAACAGGCTAAAAAATTACCATACTGACCAGGGTTCAAACATTTTTGTAAAACTGAATCTCAATGCACAGCCACGGTTTCAGTGGCTTTCACATGGCCAAGTGTTGGTGCAGGTCAGAAACAGACGTCTAAGACATCCTGAGACAGGACAGAGATATCCTGTGTGTTCTTTTCTAGCTTGGGGAAGTGACAAGTTTGGCATTTAACAGTTGACTGATTCAATGTTGTCCCTTTACAGTTGCATGACGTGGGAATTTAAGAATTCTACATTTTCTCCACACAGATGATAATGGCCACAAAAAAAAACGTGCAAATAACTGCTTCATGGGCCGTCCCTAAATAAATCGAGCATTAGCAAAACCAATAGGTCTTGCCTATGCAAGAGCTATTGGCTTTGCCAATATGTTTTATCCATGTTGCACACCAACGTGACTACTGTTCAGCATGGTTAAAGGTTAGTGGGCTAAAGAGCGGCATGGAGTGGAGTGTCGTGAAGTAGAATGGAGAGTCATGGAGTGGCGTGGAATGGCATGGAGGAAGTAGTGTTGTATAGTGGAGATGAGGTGAGTGGCGTAGAGTGTCAGAGAGGAGTGGAGTCGTGTAGAGTGGAGTGGAGTGACAGAGGGTGTTGTGTAGAGTGGTGTAGAGTAGATGGTTGTAGAGTGGAGAAGTGTAGGAGAGCGGAATGGCATAGAGTGGAGAAATGTGTCAGAGTGGAGCAAAGTGGGACAGAGGGAGTCGTGTAGAGAGTCGTGGAGTAGTTTTGTAGAGTGGCATTGAGTGGAGTAGGGTGTCAGAGTGGAGTAAAGTTTAAAATAATAGACCGTCTTAGAGTGGAGTGTTGTAGAGTGGCCTAGAGTGAAGTGGCGTAAAGGACAGTGGTGCAGAGTAGACTGGTGGAGTGCAATGGGTTTGAGTGAAGTAGTGTAGAATCAATTAGCATAGAGTAGATTGTTTCAGAGTAGAGTGAAGTGATGTAGAGTGGAGTGGTTCAGGGTAGAGTGGAGTGGTTCAGTGTAGAGTGGAGTGGTTCGGGGTAGAGTAGTGTGGCGTAGAGTGCAGTGGTGTGGAGTCAGTGGTACAGAATAGATTAGAGTGGCATGGAGTGATGCAGTGTAGTGGCGTAGAGTGCCATATATTTATGTGTTGCAGAGTAGAGTGCAGTGACAGAGTAGAGTGGTGCAGAGAGCAGTGTTATAGAGTAGAATAGAGTGGCATAGATTGCAGCGAAATAGAGCGCAATGGTGTGGAGTATAGAGGTGCAGATGAGGAATGAAAGAATGCAAAAAAGGAAGAAGGAAGTGGCAGACTCAAAAAAAAGATTCAGAAAAGATCAGAGAAATAGCAAAAGGCATTTTATCTGAGAAACGTCACAAACAAAGCCCTCTAACTTCACTGCAGGATCATTTGCATTCATGAAAGCATCCTAGACTCAACTGGACTACCTGCATATCACAATATGATCTCAGTATACTTAGGAGAGTCTCCATGACACATAGCTGTAGTTGTATGTGTAATAGACTTACTTGAAGAAGCTTTTCCTCATACCTCTACATCTATAGGTCTGTCCTTTTCAATAAATCCACTACAGCATGGAGCAGCACACTTCACACATTGGCTAACTTCGCTTTCAGTGACGGCAATCTTTCCTTTCACCAGAAACACATTCACACACAAAGTATTTTCCTTAAAGGCCAGGGGCTAATATGCCACGGTGTGCTTTTAAAGACACATTTTTGTTTTCAACCAATTGTTTTAGATTGATGTGGGCCTGACAGGTTTCCTAACCATGTTTCGCAACATAAATGATAAAACAAAAACTGACAAATCGAAAAGGCATGCTGTCAATGCCAGCCCTTTAAGCTTAGCCACTGCGTTTTCTATATTTTTGAACATTCAACCCCAGTCCTGTCACTTTGTTGCCGAACTGTGACCATTGCCAAGCAGTAGCATCATCGTAAGAGAGTGATTCTGAGTTTTTGGCCTATGCTGGCTGAGACCTGCAATTTAGTGATCAAGCAACCCCAGGAAAGAGGGCTGGGGAATGGGGCAATTTGGTACCTTTCAGTTCCTGTGTGCACTACACAGAGAAGAGTGCATGGTGCTGTTTGCGAAGAATCCAAGTAAAAATTGGGCTGGTCAGATGAGTCCTGAACAAGCAGTTCTGGTGATAGCAGTACTGCACAAAATGTAGCAGTTAACTGCACAGTGCATGAACTATCATTGTGCTAATGTACCAGGTCTGGATTGCAACGTGTAAACACTTTCTGAAGTGGGGGGTATGGAGGAAGAGTAGAGAAAAGGAAGCAGGCAGGTGGAAGTCATGAAAGAGATGTACAAGAAGGAAAATCATAAAAGGGAGAGTGAGGAAGGAGGAGAGATCGGAATGCAAAGGAAGACACATAATTTGAAGAGAACTGGGGAGAGCACAGATAGGAGTACAAGATTGGAGTGGAACATGAAGAGCGTGAAAAGGAGTAGACAAGAGCAAGAAGCAGCGGTAGAAGAGCAGTCCTAGAAGAGGGCGTGAAGGGAGAGAGTGATGGAAAGACGTGAAGCTGAACAACAAAAAGCAGTTAGCGAGAGGAGTACCGAGAGAAGGGGGAAACTCGAACATAGGGAAGAGCATGAGTGGAGAGAAAGAAAAAAGGTGAGAAGAGGAGGAAGAAAAGCAGATAGTGAAGGAGAGAAAAACAGTGTAGCTATTCATTATTAAACAGAAAGTAATTTAATATGTACGGCTGAGGGATTGGCAGGGCTGGAGTTTCCACGGCCTGCTTCAATAGTGGCTAGTTCTGCTGTCGAAGACATGCAATAAAAATTCTTTAACTGTGTTAAGGTCTGCTGATGTTAAAAGGAATTTCTGTAGCATCACCATTGGTACAAGTTAATAAGGTTTCAGTAATTCCATCAGGATCAAACTTTGGTGGAGATCGGGCTCTGTAGCTTCAAGGAGTTATATTACATGATCAGGCTGTAAGACACAAATCCTACTGCCACCTCTTTCAAAACGAAGTCAGACACACATTAGGACAGGCTTTCACGCGCACCTTTGACATAATTAAGCACTAAATTCAGCTGAGTCTGCTCCATGGTTGTTGTTGAGATGTGAGCATAACCCCTCCCCCACATACAACATATTTGCTCGGTGTCTCAAACAAAGCCCCAAGCACATTCATACAATCTAACTCATATGTGGTTCGATTCCCACATTTTCAAGAGACAAAATAATTAAAGCTCAGAGGAGCGGACTCCTGCATTCACCACTTCTCCCATACAAAGCACTACATGTTTGCGCGGCATATTAAAGAGTGGCCGGTTCCCGCCTTAAAGCGCTGCGTTTCCCTACAAAAGTGCGAGTAGAGGCGGCAAAAATCAAACCCATCGCACTCTCTGCCTCTTCCCCCGAGCCAAAATACCAACGAAACGGAGCAAATCTCTCTTCTTTCCCCCTCTAGTAGTCTCCCCGAATCGGTACACTTTCGACGAAGAACTTTCTCTGCTTCCCAGCGGGTTCCCCTGCACCTCAACTTCCGCTTCCGTCCAATGCAGAGTAGGCACTACGGTGGGATTCAGGAAATAGAGGATGGACTAGAAAGACTTATCTAGTCATCAAGCACTGGTAATGACAACCAATGTCCTAACTTGCTAACATACAATGTAAAGGTAGCGGTGACCCTACAAACTAATAGCAAGACCTGAGCTCAGGCTGTAAAATGCTGGTTTATGATCAGAGTTTGAAAATATGTTGTATGTTAGCATACAACATAGATCATGTTACAATAAAATAAGGTGTCTTTAAAGTTCAAGCAAGTGTATATCTTTATGCGCTGATGCCATTTGCCTTAGCAAATCATATTATGTGCTATCTTTTAAAAGTGAACGTTTTAAAACATTAACCCGAGAAACAATTCTGGCCCCGCTCTGATGACATTTCTGAACTAAGAGGCAGGCAGAGGTCATGCATATCCCTGTATTTCCACAAGGACATTTATGCAAACCCTCCCGATTCAGATGGGAGACTACCGATTTCGAGCCTAATCTCCCGATTCATGATTGTAAACATCCGATTTTGAGACTGCTGCTGACAGGCGATTAGTTGTCAGCCTGGTTTCCTAAACCTGCCCTGACTCTGTTATTGATTTAAATGTAGGGCGTGGAGTGGGTCATGGGCAGGGACTGAAGAAAGGTATTCAGTGCAGCCAAGGTGCAGTCTGTGCCTCCGTTAAATGGCACTGCAGTGACAGGCAGTGAGTGGTCCGATGCCTTGAAGTGTGGTGCAAGCAGGCGCGCAACACCCATTGGACTCACAGGGCTCCAGCCCCCCCCCCCCCCCCCCCCCGTCGCGTGTGGCAGCCCGGGATGAAACAGCTTCCCGGCGCAACACAGCCGCACCCCAGCACTTCACAGGTCTTTAAAAGACCATTTGCATGTTAATGAGGCCTCGCTGTTGTTTCACCCCTTCTAAGAGCCCCTGCAGCTCCACTCTGCCTATGGCCGAAAAGATTCAGCCCCCCCGAAATTTTTTCTTAGCCCCCCCCCCCCGAAATTTGGCTCTAGTTGCGCCTCTGGGTGCAAGTAACCTGCTGCTTAAGCCTACCAACTCCCTGCAGCACTCTAATGCGCCATGACAATCAAACATGTGTCCCTCTGAGCCACAGAGCTGTCTGTACTCTTGCCACAGTTAAGGTCAAACAAAGTATTGATCCGATAGGATAGTGGGTGCCAGTCCATAGTAACACACTGTATGTACTGCGGGGGGGGGGGGGGGGGGGGGTCGCTCAGTAGCAATATCAGCTTTTTCTAAGCCTGACGCACGCTCATAGTCATGAGCAATGCCAATAGCTCTAACTTTAACAATGCCGAGACCATTGCATTGTAAATGCTTGTTCTCCTTGTAATTTGCACCGTACCTCAATAGCACATGATTTTCACTTTTGCCTCTTGCAAGTGCTTTTGTAACTTGTTCATTGTTCATATCGCTCTGACACTTCGGGTAAAGTCCGCGTATATATAAAACGCATAAATAAATAAATAAGTAAGAATTGGCAGCTGCTCTCCAGGACCTGGTTCGAGGCCCATCCGGCAAACTGATCTGAGAAAAACAAGCATGCAGGGGGAAACAAAAGTTCAGACCTTTAACGCTGCATACATTTTGCTATTCATGCACAGCACCATTTCTGCCCTTTTTGTTTATTAAAAATTGCAAAGCAATTTTTCACCTTTGTATAAAAATGCACAACCACGCGATATAATCACCCCGCAAACTTTTACTCCGCATATGCCTTTACCACGCATGCCATGACAACGCAAAGGCGTGCACGGTGAATGCATAAACTTTGTAAAAGTGTTTATGGTAAATATATATATATTTTTTAATATGATATGTATATATATATTTAATTTTAATATTTTTTTAAAAAAAACTAAAAACCAAAAAAGTTCTTTTTTATCCCAATAACTAAACACCCCTAACATTGTTAAATTACCCATACCACCCCAATACCCATGCCCACTAAAATCTTAAATTACCCTTGGCACCCCAAATCCACCCTGAACCCTAAAACACACCCTGACCACTAACAATACCCCTACACCCCCAATCCCACCCTGAACCCTTAAACTACCCTAGCACCCCAAAACCTAAACTGAACCCTGTACACTAAAATTACCATGAGCACCCCAAAAACAAAACACACCCTGATCCCTAAATGTTCTACTACACCCCAAACCTAAAGCCACCATGAACCCTAAAAATCCCCCAGCACCTCTAAACCCAAACACACCCTGAACCCTAAAAATTCCCCTACACCCCAAAACCCTAACCCACCATGCCACTTAAAAATACCCCAGCACCCCAAAAACTAAACCCACCCTGAACCCTAAAAATACCCCAGCACCCCAAAACCCAAACATACCCTTAACCCTAAAATTACCCATAACCACTAAAAATAAACCTGCACCCCAAAACCTAAAATGACCCTGAACCCTAAAAATACCCCTGCACCCCAAAACCTAAACCCACCCTGAACCCCAAAAATACCCTGGGCACCCCGAAACCCAAACATGTCCTTAACCCTAAAACTACCCCGGACCACTAAAAATAAACCTGCACCCCAAAACCTAAACCTTAAAAATACCCCTGCACCCCAAAAACTAAACCCACCCTGAACCCTAAAAATTCCCCAGCACCCAAAAACCCAAACATACCCTTAACCCTAAAATTAGCCATGACCACTAAAAATAAATCTGCACCCCAAAACCTAAAATGACCCTGAACCCTAAAAATACCCCTGCACCCCAAAACCTAAACCCACCCTGAACCCCAAAAATACCCTGGGCACCCCAAAACCCAAACATGTCCTTAACCCTAAAACTACCCCGGACCACTAAAAATAAACATGCACACCAAAACCTAAACCTTAAAAATACCCCTGCACCCCAAAAACTAAACCCACCCTGAACCCTAAAAATACCCCAGCGCCCCAAAACCCAAACATACCCTTAACCCTAAAATTAGCCATGACCACTAAAAATAAACCTGCACCCCAAAACCTACTACGACCCTGAACCCTTAAAATACCCCTGCACCCCAAAACCTAAACCCACCCTGAACCCCAAAAATACCCTGGGCACCCCAAAACCCAAACATGCCCTTAACCCTAAAACTACCCCTGACAACTACAAATAAACCTGCACCCCAAAACCTAAACCCTAAAAATACCCCTGCACCCTAAAACCTAAACCCACCCTGAACCCTAAAAATACCCCAGCATCCCAAAACCCAAACATGCCCTTAACCCTAAAATTACTCCTGACCACTAAAAATAAACCTGCACCCCAAAACCTAAACCCACCCTGAACCCTAAAAATACCCCTGCACCCCAAAATCTAAACCCACCCTGAACCCTAAAAATACCCAGACACCCCAAAACCTAAACCCACCCTTAACCCTATAAATACCCCAGCACCCCAAACGCCTTAACCCTAAAATTACCCCTGAACCCCAAAACATATAACCCTACACTCCAAAACCCAAACCCTATACATACCTTATACTTACATATAAATCACATATGCTTCTACCAGTCATGCATTTACAACAACTTTCATGTATGGTAAATGCATATGCATTGTAATGCCATGCGTTGTAATGGCATTGCCGAGTATTGGTAGTTGCATTGTGATGGTATGCGGGGTGATGGTAGTAGTGGTGAAAGATTAGTTGTAATGGGTGTTTACCTCTTGCACTAGAAGTATAATCATTCTCAAAACATAAGGAGCAATTTCATCATGTTAAGAAGAAATGATGCTTGTGGAGATTTGGATGTTTATTTTCAAATCATCAAGCACAATTGAATCTTATGAAGAAATCACATACTCATTCTTAAATCCTCCTGAAGTCATCAGGAATAGTCACACCTTGTGAAGTCATCGCATACTCATTCTTAAGTCTTCCCGAAGTCATCAGGAATAGTCACACCTTGTGAAGTCATCGCATACTCATTCTTAAGTCTTCCCGAAGTCATCAGGAATAGTCACACCTTGTGAAGTCATCAGATGCTCATTTTCAAGTCATCCACAAGTCATCGAGCTCAAGTTTCTAAACTCTGCTGATGACTTCAAGAGCTTGATGATGTCTGATGATGTGAAAATGACTTCTAGAGTAGTTGGATGATCATCCAATGACTCTGGGATTGCTTCTAAAGTAATCCTGTTTGACCTGGGCTGTCTCTGGTCGCAGAGTCTCTTCGGCAGTCGTCCCTGCCGATATTTTTGATCCCTTCTACGTATCCTATCGGAGTAGGGTGCTGTCGTCTTCGGCTTCAGCCCGCCCTTCACTGAAGGCCCCAGCTTCACATCCTCGCGCAGGCCCCAATCCTCCTGATGGCTCTGACAAGTGTTTTCTGGCTTATTTGGGGATTTAACCATCCCGGCCCTGGTGGCTTCCGCTTCCTTTTCCGCCTTGTTTGGCAGTCTGCAACCGGATGAATTAGCGGATTTGCTAGGGGAGTTGAACAGGGTATTCAGGAGCTACATTAGTGGCTGGCCATTTCGCTCGGCAGCCAGGCCATAAACATATTTTCTGCCATAAACTCACATTTGAGTCATAAAATTTCACTGTAACACATGCCAGGATGTCACCAGAGGACTCCTAGCAGGCGTACATAGTTTACCAACTGCGAATTTCACCCAACTCAAGTTTGGAGAACTCCACAATAGTAAATACTACCACAAAGGATGGGAAGTGGGTATTCCTATGTATGGTGAGTCTTGTACATTTGGGAACTCCCACAAACTTTTAACTTTTAATTTGTGGGCATTGCAAAACTCATCTAACCATTTCCAGCACTTGAAAGGGTCGGTAATGTACTGCTGTCAAGGATTGAAGTGATCCCTGCTCCAAGAAGGAAAAGAGAAAGTATTACTCATGGATTTGGTGGGGAAGGGCTTTCTCACTGGAGAAAACTATATTTTTTTTAACTGCGCATTTGCACAGTGATAGCCATCCTCCCTGTGCTTAATTCTATGGTATATACAAGTCTGCACATGTAGAATAGGAGCCATGGAGAAATGTCACATAACATTCCCAGTAATATGCATGAATGCCTTCACCTGATGCAGCTTTTCAGGCATACTATTGGAAATGTATGTTTTTTGCAAATAGAAGTAAATCAACACCAATAGGTAGGATTACTTTTTTAGGGCAGATCTTATACGTTCTTTGTGCCAGGTCCAAAAATGTCTAAATATAATTTAGGCTATGGGAAATGGTAGAAATCAATTCAATAATTTTATCTACATTAACAGCATGGTTTATTTTTTAAATACTCTTTTCTCTGGAAACGTTGAACATAATTTAAAAAGAATTAGGAAGTGTGAAGGAAAATGCTTCTCAAGGCCTAATTTACTTTCCACAGGAATATACCCAGAATTGAAACATGCACCAGGCATTTAGGGCTAGACATACGCAATTTGCAGCCAGTATTTTGTGACCAGTGTGGCGACTGGTGTGAGGCCACTGCCTACTCTAAAAAAATGATTTTTCAACATTTACAAAAGGGAAGGATTTCTTTGTTCCCCTTCCCGTTTGCAAATGGCTACCACCTCTTTGAAGGAGGTGGTAAAAAATATAGTTTTGCAATCGGAATTGGGTCACAAAACATACAAATTTCAATCGGTATTTTGACGGGATGCCCTAAACACGGCCCTATCAAATACTGATTTGTACGCCCGTCCTGACCTTGTTGCCTGCCACAGAGGGGAGAGGGGAACCAGGACCATCAGTCTCAGCCTCCCACGTGGCCGCTGCTGCCAATGTCACTCTTCTGTGCCCGGAGGTGCTTTATAAATCCTCGCGGGCTCTCGCAGTGCGGGAAGCCCGTCCTGACCTTGTTGCCTGCCACAGAGGGGAGAGGGGGACCAGGACCAGCAGGACCAACCTCCCACGCGGCCGCTGCTGCCAACGTGATTCTTCTGTGCCCGGAGGCGCTTTAAAAATCCTCGTGGGCTCCCGCAGCGCGGGAAGCCTGTCCTGACCTTGTTGCCTGCCACAGAGGGGAGAGGAGGACCAGGACCACCACTCCCAGCCTCCCACGCGGCCGCTGCTGCCAACATCACTCTTCTGTGCCCAGAGACGCTTTAAAAGTCCTCGTGGGCTCCCACAGTGCGGGAAGCCCGTCTTGACCTTGTTGCCTGCCACAGAGGGGTGAGGGGGACCAGGACCACCAGTCCCAGCCTCCTCCCACGCAGCCACTGCTGCCAACGCCACTCTTCTGCGCCCGGAGGTGCTTTAAAAATTCTCACGGGCTCCTGCAGCGCGGGAAGCCCATCCTGACCTTGTTGCCTGCCACAGAGGGGAGAGGGGGACCAGGACCACCAATCTCAGCCTCCCACCGGCCGCTGCCGCCTATGTCACTCTTCTGCATCCGTAGGTGCTTTAAAAATCCTCACGGGCTCCCGCGACATCTGTCAGAGCGAGGACGAGGCTGGGCTGGGTCCACCCTCTTGGCTCTCAATCTTTACTTTTTGTTCCATTTTCTTTTTCTTGGAATAGGATTGTTTGGATCTGTGACCTCCTCTGACGAAGTTTGCCAAGTAAGTTTGCTCTGATTTACCCCCATCTAGTGTGACTAAATTTAGCTTGGGACTATGGCAAAAGTGAAGCAAACGGGGAAGAGGGAGAGTACTCCCAAACCCCTTCAGAACTCCACCCTTGACTCTTTCCTAACACGTTCCGCGAAAGCCATAAATAAAGAAATATTAGTAGTACAACGCCGGCTATCTATAGAGGGAGGCTCCACTATATGTATGAACCAGGATATCTCTACAAGTGTCCAAACAAAGAATATGTATTTAGAGAGCCTTACTGTTGATCAATCTATATTGGAACTGACTCCTCCTGTGATTCCCATGCCCGATCTCAAGCATCCCCAATACCTTGCCCCCCAGGAAAAAGGAAGAGGAAGCAAAAACATCTGGAGCCCGCTCTAGCAGCTAATACAAGATCAAAGAGAAAAACCAAAGAGGCCCCAATTGTGGACAGTAATAGCTCTATTCTAGTATCACAAACAGCATTACACGCCCACCCTGTGCCACCTCTCCCTGCAGTTTTATCTTTGCATGATCTCAAGCTTTTAATGAACGGATTTGAGAAAAGAATGCAAAATAGTCTGTTACCTATCATCAATAGGCTTGACAACCTAGAAGTTAGTGTGGAAAATATTTAAAAAGTCGCTTTCAATGGTAGCAATAGAGAATGGGAATTATGGCCCCTCATGTCCAGATTCTGTAGATCAATTAGGAGCTAAAAGTTGCAGGAAGTCTAACAGTATGGTGGAAAAAACACTCCTGTAATCCAATACAGCCTTTAGCCATAACCAATGCTCAAGTAAATGGTCATGATATACGAGAAGTCCCATTTAAGTGCAAAACTATGGTGCACAACTCTGGTATTTATCCTGGACTTAACATCGCTAGCCCACCACTAACTAGGAAAGGAACTGAACCATCTAGACAGTCTGACTTACATTTAGTTTATCCTTCCACAGGGGCAGACACCCGTAACGATGTGACTCTTCACCTCCTTTCAGAATGCTGTCCATATGTGGTTATTTGAACTAATGCCCCACCACTTACGGACAACCAAAAGGAATCTACCACCAAGTTGAGGAACAAAGTATGTCACTGGCTATCTCAGAACACTGACTTCTCCAATTCTCGTTTTCATGACATCCTGTTTGTTTGAACAGTGAGCTGGGTTGGTCCGCTACGAAAGGCTACCAAAGGAGACAACTTAGTGATTAACTGCAGATCTCCAGATCTTGCAGGGCAGTTACTCCAAAGTAGGAAGAAGCCATCTGGGAGGGGCCCAGGCCAAGGAATTGAGCTAGTGCCACTTGATTTCTTTTATAAGCATCTTAAGCCAGCTGGGTTATTTCTCCCATCGAATGCTCGCTCTGTCCAGAATTCATCAAATAGAAAAGTTAATTTCCCCATAGAAGTCAGTAATAGATATGCAGCTCTCACTGATCTGGTAAGCCCTGACTGACTAAACCAAGGGAATGGAAACCCAAAGCTGCCCCATGTTGTAGCTAAAAGCATCCTAGCACAGGGAATAACTACAGTTGGTAATTATTTCTATAATGAGTTAGTGAATAATACCTCACCTATCAAATCAGCTACTTGTGAAACTGCTCAGGACCCATCGCAAGCAAACTGTATAACCAGCTGCCTGCAACAGGGAAGCAAGGGTGCTGAACAGCCACTTCAGTTTGTTTCTTGGAATATTGCAGGAATAGAATCTAAATTAAGGGACCTTGAGTGGAGCAAGATGGTGGACAGTTGTCGTGTATGCCTGTATCAAGAAACCGGGGCGACAGAGGGGGTGTACAGGGTGAGGTTCACCACATTTAGCATTGAGGCTAGGCCATCAACAGTGGGACGCCAGGCTGGAGGTCTGCTAATTTGGGTTAGGACAACACTGGAGTGTAAATTCAAACTACTTGAGGTAGAATCCCAGGAGATCCTTGGCATCGATATGATATGGCCCAAAAGGAATATCCATATTAGATTATTCAACATATATAATAGTTTTAGTAGCCATCATAAGCACTCTGAAACTATAGCAACGCTTGCCGATTTCCTTGAAACCTGTAGCGGAGAGTATTACCTTGTCCTAGCTGGCGGTTTTAAGACAACCTAAGAGCCAGTAGACTTTGTACAAGAACTTGTACAGGAAGAAGAGCAAGCAAGGGGTGTAACAAGCTACATATTTCCCCTATTAAAAGATGCACCAAGGTTGGACAGCAGGTATTGTCACTTACTCTAGCCCTTGGGGTGCGTGCCTGTAATGGGCGGACATCATCTGATGAGGAAGCCAAATTTACATTCAAGGAGGGGAGTGCCACAAGTAGGATAGTTTATATTATGGTGGACCTTGACTTGTGGCCATATGTCAAGTATATGGTTGTCTAAAACCGTGAGGATAGTGATCAAAATGCCCTCTTTTTGGAGCTAACTGTCCTTCCTAGCTTTAATAATCAAGCCTATAAAACAGCAGCCCCAATTGTTTCCTCGAATAACAACAGAATTAAGTGGCCTCAGGTTAAGGCAGATGGGAAAATTCTCCCAGTAATCTATAAAGATGTGGCACAGACTTATTGTGGCCAGCTTCCAAAAACTGTCCAATAGTATTAAACCTCACTTTAGTAAATTGTCCAACTTTAAAACTTCCAAACGAAAAATCGCCCCGTGGTACAATGAGGACTGCAGACTAGCTAAGGTCCATCTAACGGTGGCAGTAAAGCAGGGGACACAAGATGACATTAAGAACATTGTATAAGAGGGTGCAGGACAGGGCTAAAAGAAGAAGGGAGGATGACAATTGGCGTTCATTGGCAGAGGCCTCTGGACGGAAGGATAGTTGACTCTTTTGGCACCTTCTTTCTAAGGCCCCAACTAAACAGGTCAGTGAAGATAATTATTATATACAACCAAATGTCTAAGAAGAATATTTTAAAAAGCATTTATATTGGTGTGGCCCTTGACCCTGAGAAAGGAATAGTAGCAGTACTAGGGTAAGGTATTTTAATGTCAACATATGAATATCCTGAGAGTTTCTCTTTAAAGGACGTTATAATAGCAATCAAGTCACTCCAGTCTGGGAAAACTCCTGGCCTAGATAGACTTCCAGGAGACCTGTACAAAGCTGAGCCCAACATCTGGGGTCCTTTGCTCCACAAGGTCTTCAATGCCATCCAGTGTGGTGGGGATATCCCTCCAACCTGGAAAGTAGCTGAAATAATTCCCATTTTAAAAAAAGGAGACAAATGGGAATCCTCAAACTACAGACCAATAAGCCTTATTGGTGAAGTCATTCTGCTACGTCTCCAGAATTGGATGGAGGAGAACAGCATTATCTAACATTTGCAGGCAGGCTTTAGGCCATCCATGAGTACCCTAGATCAAGTGTTTGGATTCCTGTTGCTCATTTGGAAGGAAGTGAAGATCCAGAAGGGTCACTTATATGTTGTATTCGTTGACCTTAAAACAGCATTCAATTCCATTGACCGCACCAAGCTTTGGGCCACACTTGGAAAATTAGGACTCCCAGGTGACTTACTCCACCTATTGGTCCATTTACATCAGGATAACGAGGCAAAAGTTAGGTGGAAGTCAGATAGCAGCCTCTCTAGCAGCATATTAATTTCCAAAGGTGTACGCCAGGGTTTTGTACTTGCCCAAACTCTTTTCACTTTGTACATTAACGGGCTAATAAAAGAGTTTTACGACTGTGAAGGTGACCCACCAAGACTAGCAGGGAGCCTTCTTCCCTCCTTGCTATTCGCAGACACATTGCTCATCTCTAAGACTCCGATAGGCATTCAGAATATCGAGCTCCATGTAAAAGAAACGGTGGTGGAATCACTAACCCTTCAAAGCCAGACTGGTCAACTGCCCTGGTTTAATAGGATCAGGGAGTGGCTTTTTAGATTGGGTCTAGATGCGATGAGGGAGGCCCCACAGTCTATTACAAAAGATAGTGCCCCCCCCCCCCCCCGTTACATTTTATTTTTTGGTGTCCCAGGTATGCAAGCTCAAGGTAATCATGGATTATTCCAGTATGCCGACTGCTTTCCTTCTCCCGCCACTTGAAGCTTTACGCTTATTCAGGTCAGATTTTAAAAAATGGCTTGTCTTTGCAATAACTAGATACCTACTATATACTTAGTGAAAGAGATCGGAAGTTATATCATGAAGAGCTTGGGGCTAGACTAGTTTGAATATATGTGTCTTTCATTGGATATTTTCATCTCTTAGACTTGTGAAATTTTAATTTGTCTTAAAGTCTATCTGACAGCTGAGCCATGCTATGTTGTATATTATTGTGTTAAAGAATCAGTTTTTAAAGTTTTTTATGTAATAATGTGTATATGAGATTTTATGCTGTATATGATCATGTTATTGGTCAATCAATAAAATATATTTAACTACTGATTAGGACTTTGGTCGCAAATCTAAATTCCTATTCGGTAACATGATACCCAATCGTAAGTAATGATTTGTACATATAGAAAAGTCTTTTTGCAGTATCAAACAGCCCGATTCTGTGAATCTGATCTTTTGTGAATGAAAAAAATGTTAAGTGCATCGGTCCTTAGTCCTCTGCAGTAGTCTAGTGGTGGAAATCAGGACCTATTTGCTGCGTCTTCTCACTTTTTGCCCCATTTGAGACCCCTAGATGCTGGCTTTCTGTTTCGGAGAGTGCCCTAGGCTCTGCTGGAAAGGCCCAGGACCAGTGCTATGTTGAACACACAGTGAAAACACTTATATGAGGGTTGTTGGAATGTGGATTATTAGTGGTGATAAATATATATCTAACACTGACAATAAGGCCACTGACACAGTCTAGGGCTCAGAATAGGTCTCAGAAAATTATTCCCATGCTTAACCCTTGGTAGCGTAACTGCAAGCAGGCAGGCTTAACTTCAGAGACAGGTACGTAAAGCATTTAAAAACACCAATTCAGTAAATAATTAAGACACAACACAAAATAAAAATCCAACACAATAGGAAATATTTTTATCTTTAAAATGACACCAAAATGAAGTATATTCAATGTAGGGAACCGGTGATATGATTTTTTCAAAGATTTAGAACTATGTAGCACATAGAAACCAATAGCACCTAATAGCACTATTTGTTCATGCTAGACTGGGACAAATTCAAAGTTTTGGCTGACCTCGATGAAGCCCTGCAGTAGGCCTTGGCCAATGTTTTTACCTTCTGACTTAGAAACTTTTCTGGAGCTTTTCTTCCCGGGGTCCCTCGAAGCTCTCAGACAGTCTGGATTCGATGAGGATTCGCCAGGGTGCCTTGCGACGAGCTCCCAGTCAAACCTATGGATCCAGGCTGGCTCGTGGCTGAAGGTGGGCAGTTTGACTCTCACAGTTGGTCCGGGTCACCTTTCCTACGTTCGTACTTAGAAACATTTACAGAGCTTTTTCTCCTGGGGTCACTCGATGCTCTTCAACAGCCTGGATTCGGATTCAACTAGCTTATAGTGAAACTCTGGAAGTCGGACCTCCAGAACATTTCAACAGGACGAACCTGGAGGGCAAGCCCAGTCGTGCCTGAGGGTCACCGGCTTGGCTGGCCAGGTTGAGGGTGTCCACTTATGGAGCATTTTTCAATGTTGTTCCAAAGTTCTCCAAACTTCTAGAACGTCTTCTTGAAGTTCCTTTGAGGGTCCCGAACTGTCCAAAACTTTCTCCAAGGGTCTAGAAGTTCCAAGATGGTCCTTGAAAGTTTGAGATGTCAATTCCCACAATTCACTTGGACAAAACACCTACAAATCCACTGGTAGTGTTCCAGGCTAGGGATTCTTGGTAGGGATGGTCCCGGTGAGATCTGTTAACCTGTAGCTTGGAGGGAGCCCACTCCTTTTGAAGCAGGTTTGATCCACAGACTGAAGTTCGAGATTGAGCAGCAGGAGCAAGTCTGTCAGAGTGCAGGGCCTTGTTGGTGGAAATCAAACTTACAGCATAGACCCTTGTTCTTCCTTTAGTTTCAAGCAGTAAATCTGAGTGTCACTGCCCTTCTCAGATACTGAGGGGCTCATTTATGAGCCCCTGCGTCACATTTGTGCCACCGGTGCGTCACTCTTTGTGATGCACCAGTGGCGTAAAACGTGCCATGTTGCGCCATATTTACGAAGTGATGCATCTAGGTAGATGCGTCACTTCGTAAACCCCTGTGCTACATTATACCTGCACCAGGTATAATGTATGCAGGGTGGGCGTACCCCCGCAAGAAAGGGTTGTAGGAGTGGCGCAGCGAAATCTATGAGATTTCGCTGCGCTACTTCTAGGACGCCAATGCGTCAAAACCTTAAGCCTGCCTCATGGCAGGCGTAAGGGTGACGCAGGCCCTTTCACATGGGGCTTGCCCCCATGTGAAAGGAACATTGCTGGAGTTGTGTCAGGCTTCCGACATAACTCCAGCAATGCACCACTTTCTGCGCCTACAGATACGTCAGTTATACTGACGTATCTGTCCTTCCTTGCGACATGATGCATCATATTATAAATATGACGCATCATTGGTGTCGCAAGGAGGGCGCACTGAGAAGTGACGCATCGCTGCTTTAATGCAGCGATGCGTCACTTGTCATAAATGAGGCCCTTATTCAGTATTCTCTGGGGTCACACAGGAGGGAACTTCTGTCCAATGAGGTGCAGGGCTACACCCCAGAGCATGACCATTTCTTCCAAAGTGTGGCATAGTGGGCTCACAGAAAGCACTATTTCGTCCAAAATTCAATATGACTGAAGTCTAAGCAGAGAGGCAAGAGCAGGCTAAACTAACCTCTAGGATGGCTCATCTCTATATTCTCCCTCCCCCTGGTGTCTGCACATTCCTTCCTTAAGCCTGCCATGGTGCTGGGTTCAAAGAGTAGGGGTGTAATGAAATTCGTGTTTTCTGCCCATCCCCTCCTTCTTTTAAAGATCATGGTTTACGACTCCTCCACCAGGCATTCTTATGCAGTAAAACCTTTCCTCCCAGAATGGCTCCTAACCCCATGGGCTACTTATCACCTCATCAAAGCAGCCTGGCTAATCAACTGAACTCTGACCAATCAGAACAGATCACTGGAAGGCTGAATTTTGGCTTACAGACTTTACTACAATGTGGGAAGTGCAATGTGCAATTTCACAAAACCCAAGGCATAGAAAACTTATTTTATGAGGGTTCTCCTTATACGTACTTTTGCCTCACAATAGGGCAGGGGATTAGAACTACCTTTAAGTCCCTGGTATGTAATAGGGCATGGATGTTTAGAGGCCAGCAGCCTATTCTGCACTTGCATGTGTGCACTGCTGAGTCCTGAGGTCAGTTTAAAAGCAGCCCTGTGTTGCAGGACTACTTTCAAATGTAAATTGTGCCCAAACGCGACTTTGATGGTAGGGGCATTTAAAAATGACAAACTACAATATATTGGCATATTAGGTATCCCAGGGTCTACCATAGGTGTCCCAGGGGTGGGGGGAGTCAGGTACTTATAAGGAGGGCCCTTATAAAAGATGTTACATATGCCCTGGGGATAGAGAAATTGCACATTTCACTTCCCCCGTTGTAGTAAGGTGCTCCCCAAAATTGTCTTTTGCACTAGGGGCCCTGTGGAGTGAGGATCTACAACATTTTTAAATATTCAGGACCCCTAAAGTCTCCCCCAGGTGTCCCAGAGGTGTGGGGGTCATGTAGCTATAAGCAGGGACCTTATAAAAGATGTTTTATAAGCCCAGGTGTTGAAGAAATTTCACGTTTCATTTTCTGATCCCCAGCCACATAGGATAACATCGCAATAGTGTATGAATGCATAACTATTGTTAAGAATCAAAGAAAATATCATTCAAAGACTTAGGAGAATGGTATTGCTAAATCCAGCAATACACACAACGTGATGGATATGCCGTCACCTAAAACATAAATCCCATAGGATATAATGGGATTTATATTTTAGCACACAGGATATCCGTCACCATTGTGATGGAGAAACCCATCTGGCGAGATTTAAATCAGGCACCATGTTCTTCTCAAAAGAGAGTGGCCAGCCTGTTTCCACTTTCTCTGTCCTGCTTCATCTAAGAACATTGAAACCAAGAGAGATTGCTATTTTGATGGCAAGTTGGATAAAACATTTAGCCAAGTTTCAGTAACACAAAGAATACTTAGATTTCTATCAAAGACAACTTGATATATAACTCCATTGGGTATCCAGTAGGAGTTGATCAGTCCCAGCTTGAGCCCATCACAGATGGGGTATGCTGGAAACTGTGCTCACCTGAGACTGGCGGGTAGACGTCTGTGGCATCACCGATACAAAGTGCCATGATGCAGTTTCAGTTTTAGATGAGGCTTGCTGATACAACTGGCAAGCACAGCCATGTCCTCCTGGGAGTAACTAGCTGCCTGGGAAGGCTTTTTCTCCTACCATGACTACATTTGCAACTTTTTTTATGGCTGGAAATGGTCAGAGAGAAGTTTAATAATACCCAAATATCACATATTTTTAGGGCATTCAGAAACTTTCCAGGGAAACTCAACTTTGGAACACTCACTTTTCCACCCTACAATGAGGATTAAATCATAAACGGTTCCGAAATATTGTGCATGAGCAAAGGGATTTACAACTGCAGCATCAGCTTTTATGGCTGTCCTACAGTCATAAATCTAGCCAATTGTACATGTGTGTCATGGAAATGTTTGTTTTACTTGGTCCCTTTACTTTAACCTATGCTCATTATAATTTGCATATCTGCTGGTCTTTGTGTCTAGGCGACTCCTTGTCAGTTGGTCCGCCTATATTGATACATTATATGTTGTTATCTGTGTGCAATGGTGCTTGCAGTGTTGTGTAAGTCCCTAATAAAGTGCACGGTGTGTGCCCAGGGCCTGTAAATCAAATTCTACTAGTGGGTCTGCAGTACTGATTGTGCCACCCATATGCGTAGCCCTGCAAATATGTCTCAGACCTGCCAGTGCAGTGTCTTTGAGTTCTGATTTAAGCTGCCATGTCGACCTGACAAGTGTACCCACTTGTCAGGCCCAAACCTTCCCTTTTATTACATGTAAATTGCCACTAAGATACACCCAACGTAGCCCCATGGGCAGGGTGAAGGGTGCAGTGTATGTGGAAGGTAGGACATGTACTGGTGTGTTTTACATGTCATTATAGTGAAATACTGTATATTTCATTCTTCACTTGTGCAAGGACTGTCTCTCCCATAGGTTATTCTTGGAGCTGCTTTATAACATCTTACAAGTGTAGCTTTCAATTGGGAAGAGCTAGAGATTTGTAGGTTTGTCTCCCTGAGCTCAGGATTAAAAAATGTATCTGTTAGTGAAGATGGTTTTTAAATTGAGTGTTTGAAAATGCCACTTTTAGAAAGTGGGCACTTTCTTGCTTTACCAACTTCTGCCTCTGCCTGTCTGTGGAATCAAAATCTGGTTTAAACTGACAGTTGGGCTGTTTGTGCATTCATTCTAGACAGTCACGCAAAGGGAGCTGATGTGTGCCCTGCATAGGCTGATGGGCCTTCCTAAGCTAGAATGGTGGGAGGAGTTAGTGACACCTGAATAGGGTTGTGCCTGGCATCTCACAATGCTGTTTCCACTCCCCTCCCCACTTCCCCCCTGTAGTGTGTCTGGAGCCAAAACAGGGCAAGGCAGGATCTGTGCACCACAAAGACTATCCATTGCAGTATGCCTACTTCAAAGGCCAAAAAGGGTATACGTATTGGACCTATAACCCCAGACTTTTAGAACACTTCTGGATCAAGAAGAACTCTGCCAAGAGGAAGAGCTGAAGAACGGTCAGGAGGAGTACTGCTCCTTTGCTATGTTTGCTTTGCTGGGTTGGCCTACAGTTGCTGCTTCTGTCTTGGAGAGAAAAAGGACTGGAATTATGCTTTGTCGTCCTGCTTGAGAAGATTCTCCAAGGGATTGTGTGTGCTTGCCTTTTGTTAAGAAGTCTCAGGACCATTAATGAAGGGGCCCTTCTCATCTACATGCAATCTATGTCCCTCACCTATCACCTCTGCAAGGCCTTTCGGAACCGCACAACATATAGACACTTTCAGCAGAACTATTCCCAGATTACACAAATCTTCAGGCTGTGGATTGAGACTGTGATGTACCTCTAGTAAAATAAAAGGCTTATAGGCTGCACACACTAAATGGCATCAACCAGACTGGGTGGTAAACTGGGGAGTAGGTATGTTACTGATACAAGAAAGAGAGGCATCTTCGACAAATTACTATTGTTCTTAGTGTATGCAATGCTTGTGCTGGCAGAGAGGAAATCAGAAGATCTAAAAAGATATTTTATTTAATTGTCAAAATGGCAGAGCTGGAATGCAAAGAACTTTAGAAAAGAATGGAAATCAATCAATCAGGAGCCTTATGTAGTGCAAATGCCAAAAGCACTAAGCACTGAGCACTGACAAACTCAATACTTTGTTTCAGGATTTGGGGACATGGTAGGCAGAAACCTTGAGGCTTTTTATTAACCAATAAGCACACATTTGAGGATGTTGGTGCCTCTGTCTGAGGCAGCCAGTCTATCTAGTAGGCATAAGTTTAAACCCTTGTCTAGTTTGTCCATTTATCACCAAAGGCAGATGTGTAGAACAGCAGAAAGAAGGTGGAGGAAGAAAGAATTTGAGGAAGACAGGGCTTGCTGTAGGAAGCATCTGCAGTTCCATTAGGAACTGGAAAAGGCAAACATATGTATTATATAACTGCAATAATGGAAGCCATAACATCAAGCTTCTAGGGGGGTTCAGTTAGCTTACTCATCCATCAGCCCTCTTCCTGATGGCATTGCCTTCACATAATTTGACGACCAACTGGGACTCTTGCCTTTCAACACAAGATCATTATAATCCAGCACAAAATATGAATATTCTCTAGTCAGGAATTCTATTTTCTTCTCCATATCTCACTGGGTGAGGCACTGTTGGGTCACTGCACAGCAGCATGTTGTGGTATCTGTCCCTGTTATGGCAAGAGGGTGTGGTCTCACAAAACTTTAAAACAGCTGCTGTGACTCCCCATCTTAAAAAAGGAGGTCTTCTCAAGGATGACTGACAATTTTAGACCCAGTTTTTAATTGCCGGTATTCACCAAGTGTCAGAGGGAGCAGTACAGCATGTTTGTAAGTTTTACTTACACAGTAAATGTTAATTAGGGTTTCAACTGGGGCATGGTACAGAGACAGTCATTTTTTTTATTGAACCTGTCCGTGTCCTATGCTACAATAGATCCATCTGTTCTTCTGGAAAGGGAAAACTGTCCCCTACAGATTTTAGGTATAAAGCTTGGCTGTAATCAGCTTTAGACCGGGTTTGTGATTAAGATAATTATTCCATGACGAGGGAGCTTTGTTCTTGAGCTGCCACCGGTTTCTCCAGTTTATCCATTGTTTTTTAAAGGATATATGGCTGTACTTTCAACTGGACTGGACTTTCAGCACTAAATAGATGACACCCAAATAAGGGTTCATCTGGAGGAATGGTAGTTGCCAGGCTCTGTTCCCACATTCTTACTGGCTCACAGAGATTGTGGTCTCTCGATGGCAACATTTAATCACAGAATCATTGCCTTCATCCAAGAGCCTACATCAGCAACCACACCAAGCACAGAACTAGCTATTGTTTTGCACACGCCTTCTCGTCAGTGAACGGAAGACAGCAAATGCCTTTAAGAAAACTCTGATCACTTGAACATGCTCAAGTATCAGTACACTTAAAAAGGAGTTTAGCTCCAACTGTCAGTGTTCCACAGCGTTTCGTTGCAGTACACAACTTCTCCAGCTCATCTAAGCATCCTCAATTGTCCTCCTGCTCACCACTGCTCCACATTCTTCTCCTTGCCTGCCCTTTAGCATATACTCTCTCACTCTTCCAGATTTCCTACAGTCTTTAAGTTCCAAGTGATCCTCTTTGCCTTTTTAATGCCACTGTGCAACTTTTCTACTTGCCTACTATATTTAGCCCAGGTCAGACAGATACCTTTATTACCAGGCATTTTCAGATCAGCATTTCAACTAGCAGGGCATCACTCCAGGCTTCTGGTTTCTTTGCCATCTATGGCTAGTCTGCAGTTGGTCAACTCTACTGCTGATTACCATTTCACTCCAGAACCTTTTATATTGGCAAGTTCAAAGGCACAATCTTGAAAGGCAGAAATTAGACTGCCATCATCCTGAGGCTTGGTTCTGCCTCTTCTTTTAAATCAGGAGGCATGCACCATTTTTGTGTGAAGGTTGTTTTATTCTATCCCCTCATGTCTGACAATAGAGAGAGACCAAATAACAGCTTCTTGTGGGGATAAGAGCAAGTGAATCAACTTTCAGTGGTGGAAAAAATGAAATATCACAAAATGGAGTGGCTAATCCATTGTTATCTCTGTTTTATTGGCCAGAGTCCCTTACAGCAGCATCATGAACCAGCTCTACTGTTAAGAACCTGAGAGTCTATACTGACCATCAACACTCTTTAGTTACCATAATTAGGACAGAAGTGAAAGGTTTAGTCCAGACTGGCCAGAAATCTTCTTCCATTCTTGGTCTCAATGAAAAGGGCTGCATTTATGAAGGTTATAATTTTATTTAGTATAACAACGTCCTTCATCATAACTGCTAGATAGATTTACATGTTCAGATGGCACAAGACCAAGCTATGTGATTGATTTACAGAGTGAAGAAACCACATTATGTTGTGCTCCATAGAATTAAAGGTACAAAGTCTGGCCCATAGAGCTATTTATAACAAAGGGGATATGTGCCTTCAAAAGTCATTACACGATACTGCCCCAGAAGACATTTGAGGTATTCAGCTCCAATGAGACCTATCTCTCTGAGGTACTGTAAACGTCATTCCATTGGAGCCTTCTTTGTCATCTTCGTGGTTTCCCTATGTTACAATAACTAGGCAACTGAGAAACTGTTAAAAAGCCACCATTTCTAGAAAATGTATAGCTAGTTGCTGCTCTACTGGGTAATGCTGTTCTTCGTACAGTGGCCAACACTCTAAAAACATACATATTCTCCATGATATAACACTAGAATGTTAATCTATATTTGTAATAGGACATGATTACTTTTCTCCTTTGTGTTGTACTCCTCTGCAAGTTTCCCCTTCTTTAGCTATTCTACCCATCTGTGTTTTCTCCTACTAATATTCTACCTCATGTCACCTTCTCTTTTTACTCTCTCCTTCATATCTTCCGTGCCCTATGGTTCTCCCCTCCCTTTCTCTGTCTTTTATTTCGCTTCTCTCCTCTGCCCTCTCTTCCATGCTTTTTTTTGTCATCTCCCCTCCACAGGGTTGTCTGTCATTTACCCATTCCATATTGCTCGTCTCTGAGTCACCTGTTTTCCTCTCTCACCCCCCCCCCCTTTCTCATGTCTCTTCATCATCACCGCTACTTTTTCCTATCAGTTGTTTCTTGATTACATATATGTCTCTTTATTACCTCTTTCACCCTTCTCCCCCTCTTGCTCAGCTATCTCTCACTCACATAATTATCATTCAATTACCTCTTTTCTATATCTTTTCCATACCTGTCCCTTCATATCCTGCCTGTCCCTTTATCAACTCGTTATCTATCCCCACCCCCTCTGCTCTCTTTCTAACCTATCACCATGCTCTCTATTAACTCCACACTCTCTCTGACTCTCAATTATTTCTTATCTGTATCTGTCTCTTGATTTACCCTCCTCTTTCTCCCCACTATCTGTCACCTGTCTCTTGATCATGTCCACCATCACTTCTCCCCTCTTTCTCTCTCTCTGCTGCCCCACTCTCATGTCTGTAGCTTAATCACCTCTTTTAGCTCGTCCCTTTCTTACCTCTCTCACTAACCTGTATGTCTCTTTCTCATCCCTCTCTTTTGTGACTTCTTATGCTCTTTCAAGGCTATTGCTTTCTTGGCTGTCTCTTTATAACCTCTCTCATCTGCCACCCTTTTTACCTCTCTCAATTGTCTTTCACCTCTCTTCATCCCTCTCAAACGCCTGTCTCCTCCCTATCTCTGTCTCTTCTACTGTGCAGCCCTTTTTTCACTTCTCGCTCTTAATCACCCACTCTATCCCACTCACCTTTCTTCCCTTCCCAGTCCTTCTCCCTCACCCATGCCCCCCTCTGTGTGTCCTTTAAGCTGTCTATTTCTCATATTTCTCTATGTCTTTATCACCTTTCTCACACAAATCTCTCCTTCCATATCTCTCATCTGTGTTTAACTAATCTCCCTCCCAAAAACTGCCTGTCTCTTTCTCAACTGCCTTTGTTTCTTACTGTTCTGGCTCTATCACTTCTCTCCCATTCTCTCTATAAATGTCTCTCACTTGTCTGCTCTCTCTCTCACATTTGTCTCGTCCACACTGTTATCCTCAGTTGTCCTTTATAACACCGCTGTCACTTTACCAACCGCCATCTCACTCACTCTGTCTCTCTTTCTTTCTCTCAACTATTTCTTTTCTTGCCGCAGTCTCTTTTATATCTTTTTAACTGGCCTCTCCTCTATCAATCCCTATGGTGTTTCACCTCTCTATCGCTCACACACCTCTTTCTTCTCTGTCTCTCAACCCTGTTCATTTCTCACCTGCCTCCTTATTTATCACCTCTTATTCTAATTCTCTGGCAGCTGTCTCTCGCCTATTTCTGTCTCACACCTGTCTCATCTCTCATCTGCCTTTTTCTCACCTCTCCCACGTCTCCACCTCTCTCTGTATGAAACTTGTTCTTTGTTACCTCACACTAATTCTCGCACTTCTCTCTCTCTCTTTCCCCCTCTCACCTGTGCCTTTTAAGTGTCCGCTATTTCTCATTTGTCTTTCTCCTTCCCTGTGATGTCTTTACCCTCTCTCACCCTGGGCTCTGCAGATATTTCCCTCCTCAATGACACAAAGAGACATGGAGGAGCATTTTTCCAGGGGGCCTCCTCTGCCAACATTAATTCATTTTGAAAGTTTGTTATGAGTGTTTCACTGTGCTGGGATATCCCATCCCGTACAGCAGGCTTCACCGCATCAGCCAGGCAACAGCTGTCATGTTTTTTCTTGCAGCTTTTGTGAGAAGGCTTCGGAAGTGGATGGGGGCCCCCTCCAGAGCAAGGGTACCTGGGCCCCCCCTGCACTGTGGGGGCTGCGAGGGCCTGTGTTACGCCTCTGACCTGCCAAGTGGTGCTAATTCCACTCTGGGCCACTTGGAGTTGGCTTCTGCTGCAAGAAGAGCTGAAAGTACATGCATTGCCTTTCAGCTCTGGTTTTCCCCACCACAAGCTTGCAGTGCGGTTGAAAAACCAATGCATCCCCAAAGTGCGGCAGAAAAGGTTGACACAGCACCTGTTCACAGCCAGAAGAACCGCCGCACATCGAGTCCAGTGCACCTAGTCTCCAACGTCTGAGTCCCATGCTCCGACTCCAACACAGGCCCTGGTCTGCGGCTGACGGAATCAAAGCATCACCTGTTCTCAGCTGGAAGAATCTATGCAGCGACTGTTTTACCACTGCCTCATTGACTCCAATGCATCCGGATTTTCCACTCATTGCACCTGAGTGACAAGTCTACATTGACGCTGGGCTTCAGTAAGGAACCGAGGCTATGTACGCGGAGGAAGGAACCATCACCTCCCCCGCATAGTAAGAAACCAGCGCATCTCCTCCTCTCACAGTAAGGAACCGATGCATCCCATTATCTGCGTAGCAGTATGGAACCGATGCATCACCTTCCCAGGGAATAAGAAACTGATGCATCACCTTCTCTGATGGGAAGAACCAACGCACCGCTTTGCTTTCCAGCGCCCCACCTCCCCAGCGCCTGTTTTCATCTTGTGATTTTGACGCATCCCAAGTACTTTGTACAAAAAGTGACATAGCTATAGTTTTATATGGACTGAACTGTTTTAAACATTTTTTAAAGTAATATCTTGATATGTGTATGTTGGATTTTTGTTGATTTGGTCTTCTTTGGTTTAAGATCAAGATTTGTATTTTTTTAAACTGGTGTGGTATCCATTTGTGGAGTTTTCACTGTGTTACAATGTGTGTTGTTGTGCAAATGCTTTACACATTGCCTCTGAGATAGGCCTGGCTGCTCATGCCAAGCTACCAATGGGGTGACCAGGGGTTAGCTTAGCTGTGTAATCCCCTTACCCTGACTAGAAGGAAGGGTCCATACTTGCACCGGGTACAAACCACTGCCAACTAGAGACCCCCATTTCCAACCCAATTCATAAGCAAACACGATCCTACTTATAACTACCTTGTAGTGACCCCCACTAGGTAATAAAATGTATGTTTGAACTAGTTAAAGGATGTGCTGGAGTGCATTTACCACTGTTTTGACACCTTTAGGGCTCTAAAAAGTTAAGAAGTATATTTTGTGAATTGCCATTGTCTTACTCTTTGTGAGTTTGAGTTTTATATTCGCTCGTCCCTGTCAAACTCCTAGATTTCCCCAAACACAACTCCCATTTAGTAGTAATTATTTTCCTGCCACAAAACATGTATGTTTGTGTGCGGAAATCTCTGCCACAGTGACAGAGAACTCCATACACAAAGTTGCATGTTGTGATAAATAATACTACAGTAGTACTACTTACATACTACAAAGTGCAGTTCATGAATCAGACTAGCGTGTTTTTCCTTTTACTTCCAAACTTGCATTTGCAATGCACGTTGAATACCTTTCTGTACTCGGTACCGATTTAAGACCCGTCGCAGGATACTTCATTTAGGTTTGGACCATTGATACATTAATTCTTGGGAAGCCCCGTGGAGATAGAAAAATGGGTGACTAGGATGTGCTCTCTGAATTTCCATACTTTGTATCAGGCAGAAGGAGAGCTTCCGCAATGGAACTTACGTGCGGCCCCGCGCTAACGTGAGATGCACAGTTTTCATTGGTGCTGCCGGTTATAGTATTTGCCCTCGCCTTCCCCCTGTATCTGTCAGACGCTGCTGTACTCCATTTTGGGAAGCATGCATAATTGACTGACTCAAATTAGTGTGTTTCTGTATTTTCTGTTCCCGATGTAAATGTTTCCACATCAGCGTCGTGATGTGTGTCAAAAAGAAGCCATTAAACTTACACTGGATGTTATTTGGTTTTGTGTCACATGGCAATCATTTGTTGCACATTTTCAGCGCTGGGAATTCTCAGAAGAAACCCCCTTCTTGCTGTTAAGAACACACTGTTATTCAGAATGTAGCAAACTTAAAAAGCACAGACTGCTTTATTTGCAAACCCTGTAGCTATATGTCAGCGTTGGAAACTTACGAAATCTCTTAAAAGCAGAAAAACTAAAATAAATCAGAGACACATTTAGAAAACAACACGTTTTTTGTTTCCATTAACCCGAGTCGGCATGAAGAATGAGGCCACGAAGCCTCTGTCTTGAGTGACCCCTTCACCCTTGCTGTTTTTGGCTACTTTGCAACTGTGGATGTGTAGTTTTTGTTTTATGATTGTATTTATACATTTACAATTTTGCCGTTGGCCAAAACCTCATGCCTTGTCACACAAGACATGAAACTACTTGGTTGCCTGTGCACGATTGCCTGCGTGAGAGCTGTATGTGTGCGGCCTTCATGCGTGGGTGCCTCTGTGCATTGGTGACTATATGTGTGTTCACAAAGCACGTGGGTGACTGCGTGCCTTTTGGTCCTTGTGTGCATGGAAACCTCTAGTTGTGCTGCTCTTTTTGCACACTTGTGTTACAAAAGTACAAGTTGTGTAAAATGTCCCCGCATATTGTGGAGTTATGTGTGCATGTACCTACAAACACAAAGCCATTGCTTGGTCATTGATTAATGGCAAAGTGCTGTCGTTTTCTGAAAGGTTTACTAGAACTAATTTGATAAGTTCCGCTGAATCTGTGTGTCAGTGATTAATTGAGGGCGATCTTGAGTTTAGGCATCGCCTCTCTGCATGGTATTTATTACAAGTAACCTAACAGCCTTTTCAAACAACGTCTCAAACCCAAAAGTGTTTAGTAAGTTCCTGGGAACTTAGCACAAACCTACAACGCCATCCAATCTGTGGCCCACAGATGTCTCTCTCCTCGTGCTTGGACCATTCTCAAACATCGACGGTATTTCGAATCAGAAACTTGAGAACTGAGAATACTGCCAAGGCAATGAGCAAAGATTAACAAGCCAGGTGATAAAATTATCGCGGCTTTAGCGGCAGAAAACTGCCGCTAAAACGGCGATAATGGGCTTGATAATATGCTCTATGGAATTCCAATTGAAGCCCATGTTAGATTTGAAGGACGTCTAACATGGGCTTCAATTAGAATTCCATAGAGCATATTATCAAGCCCATTATCGCCGTTTTAGCGGCAGTTTTCTGCCGCTAAAGCGGCGATAATTTTATCGCCTGGCTTGTTAATATGCCCCATAGTTCCCATACAAACTTTTTTAACTGGTTGAATATATAGCCCACTAAAATACCGAGCATTGGTTGAGTTAAGGCAAGCAATATGCATTCTATGGGGCAAGACATCGACGTGTAACTGAGAAAATCACCTCTCTGCAAACAATCTACAAACTCAAAAGAATTTCGAAAAAAAGGGCACAGTGGCATCTTCGACTTACTATTGGTAGTGCTGGTATCTAGTTTCTGATTTTATAATTCCTGGTGGTACAAGTCCGCTGTGTACCTAGAAGTTGCCTCTAACAGCTTGCTAGAGGCACCAGCATTCTCTTTGTGCCCATGAGTGCAAAGGGTGCAGGGCCTCTTTTAGTGTATGGAGGGAAATGAAAATCCTCCCATTTCTGAATCCACAGACTCATATATGAGGATATGAGTGTTGAGGAAATGCATTAGGTACTCCCTGTTTAGACTTTCCTCGAGAAAAATGGACGATTATTTTTTTTTAAATGACGATTTCTAGTTGACTCCAAACTCTATTCGAGACTCTGGGTATGTGTTGGCATAGCATAATGACCGTAGAGGGAATAATCAGAGAAATAGACAACCCAAATCTTAGATCCTGTTAGATCATTAACAGAAGCTAACAGGTAGGCAGGGTCACTGGAATTATGCAAATATGTGGCCGGGGTGTTTTTCTCATAATTAAAGATTTACAACATTTGCCACATTATCCATCATCTTCTGCATAATCTGCAGATTTTGACAAAACAACATTTTGTTCAAATGGTTCAAAGGTTGCTAAAAACGCAGCAACTCATTGTGTCATGCAGTGTAAGGCCCTTCAAAAGGTTGACTGGTCAAATTTCTGTTGTTTATTCCTATATTCAGGAGTTAAACAGGTAGCAATGTGGTGCAACATATGTCCAGAGAAAGTTAACAAGTGTAAAAATGTCAAAATGATTAAATATTACTATCACAAAATAAGCTGCATTGTGGCACATAATTTGGCTTTTCTTACAGCATAATTTAGGTAACCCTGCCGCATAATTTGGCATCGTTATATAAACAAGAGGGTTTTTAATTGCTTTCTAAAGATGAGTGGGTTAATATTGGCCCTAACATTGTGGGTCACTACATCTCTAACATCTACATTGCTGAAGGTATGTTCTCTAATTGATAATGGTGTCTCGTTTAATAATAAAACTTCATCAATTTAAATTTGATTAAATCGTTTTATGGGGTGAAGAACATTAATAAACAATTATTTAAATTAATTTCATATGCCAGATTAAAGTAAAAAATAAAGGATGATAGTTTTTTGGGGAGGTAAGCAGTTAGGCTTTCCCTGAGGTATAATATTTATATTATTTCATATAGTATATAAAAAAATAATATATGATTTAAATATGATTAAATCATTTTGGCAATAGAGGTATTAATTAAAATAAAATGAAATTTACGTACCTTTAGTTAACTATTTGAAGAAGTAAATAAAAAAGGTAGCTCATCAAGAGATATATTAATAGCCAACATCGATTAAATACAAATTTATATTTTGAGACATATTTGTAGGATAGGATAATTTTAACATGTATTAATTAATTAATCACCTGATTGCAAGTTACATAAATAGATTAACAGGTTCATGATATAGTATGAAAATAAAATTATAGATATGTGTGAAAAAATTGTGAAAGGTGAGGTATAGAGTATTAAAGGAAATAGAAACAAATGTAAAAAGAAATAGGAAACGTTTAGGTCAATATAACATATTTGTTTTTCAATTAAATGAGCAAACACACTAAAAGAATTGTGTACGGATTATAATTGAATTTAATTATAACTGTACAACATATAAAATGGGGTTAGGTAATTAAATTACACAATTTGAAAATGTATTACATTTGTTTAAATGTTTGGAGGTTACTTAAATGAGTACCATGGACTCAGTGGATTTAGTTAGGTATAACCCTTCGGCTTCTATTGTGGGTACAATGATTATTGAGGGGCAATAACATCTCTGATCCTGGATGGGTTTTGTTCTCGATTTGTTTTTGTCCCTTTAGTCTGTGACTATCCCATAGAGGAGTACTATTGGCTGTACCTGTTCAGGGACTTTATCCCTTTAATGGACTTTTTTCAAGTATGTGGATCTTTTTGTACATAAATAACTTTAGAGGCTATGCACATTTGGTTCAAGATGGTGACGGTGGGCTCATTTTATAATTTCTTTTTCTACTCTGTTGTCCCTTGTTATTTCATCTATTTTTTCAGTTCTCACCTGGTTGTAACATATAAAACTTTATACAATTTTATTCGATGTTGGCTGCTACTCCTTCATTCTTCTTATTCTCTTGAATCTTACTTTGGAATGGTTTCTTGCTCCTGCTTGCTAATTGTTAGCTGCAATTTCTTCTGACATATTTTATTTTTAAAAAACAATTCCTTCCTCCACAGACCAACAGTTTAAATGTGAATGAAGCTCTGCATCATTCTGAAAATTATGGTCAGAAATTAAGCCCATGGTTTGTCTCAAACTAAACTAACCTATTGGGCCCTGAAGAAGGAGCTTGCTGAGTTGCATGGGATCTCCGAAATGCGCGTCGGCGCTTTTTCTCTTTTTTGTTTATTATTTTTTGTATGTATATGCTGTATTGTATTTTGTCATTTAATGTTTTGTTGAGTTCTTTTTGTTAGGTTTATTGTAGTCTTTTTATGTATTGAGTTAGGTCCTTTCATGTATTCTCAGTTATTGATTCCTTAACTATTGTGCTTGCTGGGCTGAGATTTTGTCTCATTGGGTTGCTTTCTTGTTATGTCATGTTTTGTATTATATACAAAAATATAAGAAAAAGATGAATACATTATCATCATGAAAAATATATTTTTGATAAATAAATGAAACAAATTAATGTATTATAACTATACTCTTGGTCTGTGGGTGCTTCTAATTCTATGGACGTATTGCCAATATTTGAAGGTATATTGTGAGGGAAGTTCTGTTATTTTTTGATATTGTTGTTTCCCTGATTACTTCCTCACCTATCTAATTAATTCAGGGTCCCTCTCTTGTGGTTTTGTTAATGGGCCCCATAGGCCCCTTACTACTCTGGGCTTCGGCGTTTCAAAGGGAAGATTCACCTCTGCTTCTTGTTGGACACTACAAGCCCCTTTTTTAGAGTTACACCTCTGCTCCAAGGTGGATCCCATAGACTGTTTCACTTTTGTCCCTGGATGGAATCCATAGTCTGACCACTCCATAGTCTGCTGGTTAGGCGGTAGCACGTGCAATGCGAGTGAATCCCACAGACCCCTACTAATGTGGGTCAGTAGATTCTGAAGGACATTGACTCCTTTGTTTATGGTGGACCCTTTGGACCCCTAACAATTGCGGCCTCATGAGATCCCAGGCCTAGTTATACCTTCACTCCTATGTCTTCCTTATACATTGACCACTGTTGTGTGCTTAGTTTATTCTCTAAGGAAGAGTCAGTGGTTTCTATACAGTGGAAATAATTTTGCAGTATAAAAAGAACTATGTGATTCAGTCAAACAAGAATTCTCCCAACTACAATATCTTAGTCGTGCCAGGAATATATCCTTTCTGAGACATATCCTTCACCTATTACTTCTTCTTACTTCTCTACCTATTTCTTCCTCATATATACAGTTCACATCTTCTGTCCTCACCAACTTTCCGTATACTCTTTGACACCTCCACATTACACTCTCCTCCACCCCACACTCTAAGAAAACATTATTTTCAGCTGCTGGCGATAACCCATTTTGCCCTATCCTGCTCCTTTCATCCCTTCAACTCTCAACACATCCCTTTTATCTGTACTTCTCCTCTGACCTAGCTTCTATTTCCCATCAAAAGTCCCACATGTATTTTGCTACTGTTTAGCTTCCACCCTCTTTCGCTCATGTCCCTAATTTAAATACCAATCATAAAATACACAGAGCTGATCAATCTACAGTTTTCTTTATGCAGCTACAGCTTACCCTTGGAAGGACCCCCAATTCCACACTTATCTTTATAACTGCCTCTAACCAACCACCCTCCATACTCTTTGAACATCTGCATGTCTATATATCTTTTTCACCAACCACCCTCTATACTCTTTGAACATGTGCATGTCTATACATTTTACTCCTTTTCCTAAGCATCCACCTAACAGCCCCTTCACAGCACTCGTAATGCATATACCTCCTACTTCTAACCATATCCAGTAAGGTCAATGTTCTTACTTTTAGACCAACTGGACAAACCTGACAATAGAACCTGCTCTCCACCTCTGCTGCCACATCGACCAGAGATGCAACATAAGCACTATTCTGTTAACACTGAGGTTAGCCTCTTAAGGTACAAAAATATTAAACATCTCCTCCATCACCTATAACATACCTACCCTCCACCTGGCCTAACCAACAACAATATTAGTAGGAGAAATCTTCAGTTTTCACTTGAACTAACCTGAATATAAGTGATACCCTCCAACTTGACAAGAAACATCCAATAATTACTGTCGGCTCACCACAGCAGCTGAAAACGCAGTAAAAAGCCACCCAGTGACCAAAAAGTAACAAAGACTACATGATCCTGCCTGTAAACCCTGCCCTGAATATATACCTGTCTGCAAGACCAACTTTTAGCAGATTACAACAAACCTAATACCTTACATATTTCCAGAGATTACATTAAGCATGCTTCCTATTCAATGATGTATCAGTAAGCAACAACAGAGAGTGTCATTCTAGCAGATGTCAGACCTGACAACTTCTTCCTCACAGACACTTGGCATGGTGACGAAGGACCTCCTGTATTACATGAAGCAATACTCGACAGATACTTAATCCTCTTCAGAAATTCACCAGATAAGAATGGCAGGAGAATAGCAGAGGTCCACAAAAATGTGCTACCTTTGCCCTACATCACAGAATCCACGTTTTTCCGGATCAGACTCATGGCAAATCTCTTGCTTTCCAACCACACCATCTCAACCGCCAGCCTCCTCATCTACCAACTGCAGCACACACACATTCTTTAGCAGAATCTTTACTGGTGCCAATAGTGGGCATTTCACAAGACCCTCTACATATCATGGAATTGCAACATCTGATTTGAAACACCAGCACATCATCAGCCCTCATGCTTAGAATAGGTTGCATTTAGAATTACAATTAAGAAAAAATATATAAGTATTGAAAAGGTGATCTAAAAATGTAGGTTAAGATTGGGCTACTGTAGCAGCGTTCAATGTAAAGATACAAAAAACATATAAAACATTCATGGATAATTTAGTGGAGGACATAGTCAAAGGTGGACTTAATGGTGGAGAGTGCAACATACAACACATTTATGTAAGTGTAAACAACGATGGTAAATAATACCAACTAGTTCCTTTTTCAGTGAGTGATTCCGTGCCCTCTGTGACAGGATGGCTGTGAACTCATAAAAGGAGGTATGTTGGGTGTCAATAGCACAGCGATCTCAGTGCATGCCGATATTCCAGATTCAACCAGATTCAACTAGTTCGTCATATTTTACTTGTTGAATTGTTATCATTCATCTTATGCACCGTCTTAAACCCTCTGCAGTGGACTTGCTGTCATGAGCCATTGCAGCAAGTAATGTATCTGTACTTTTGACCTCACCTTTTAGGGCTGTCTCCATGCCACCAACAACATTAGGGAGTCTGCATATCTTGAGAAGCATTGCAGTCTGATATTTATTGGCCTTAGCTGTGCAGCAAAACACATTTTTATTTTGGATCACTATGGTTTGCACCATCTATCAGTTATTGTCCAATGGTCCACCTCATAATCTGCAAAGAGTGTGTCTTCTGTGTGTACTCGTTTGGACACTCAAGGGTTACCTCATTGTTTAAAGGAAATATCACCACATAGTTTTCTGTTTAGTAAGAATGCTTACAATGTGGAGAAAGAGAGAAGGCTTCGTCAAACTGGTTTGCCTTTCTTGTTAACATTCCGTAAATACCACAATACGATTCAACTTTATTCAAAACAAGACCATGTAAAGATAGTGAGTGATATCAAACACTTGAAAAGAATAATACGAGTTAAACTTTACAAACGTCCATCTTTGCTTACATCTCCAAATAGTACTAAGGTCCATAGTCTAACAAGATGGTGTCAGAAGAATTGCTTAATGGTCCATGGGAAAAAATGGTAACAAGCAGAAGATATCACGCTACCTACAAACTATTTACTAAACAAATGTAATTGAAATAAAAATGGAGTCCACTAAATATATACATCTCATTCATCCTTGTGCAATTATGCATTATTATACAAGTCAAATAAATCACACCGTACTTGGTTCACTGGGTTGCTTTTACGTCTGAAGTACAAGTTCACTCTGGAAGCTAGAGAGCTCTTGTAACCGTCCAAATCGACTAAAACACTTTATTTTCTACCATTACTGCTCTTATAATCAAACTTCCTTTATCCGACCTGCAAAACGTCTTGGGTCAGCTCATTAAATATAATAAAACACCCCAAGTGTGATGAAGACTAGACTGGGAAGAGCTGCAGGATCACTCCCCACTGGAAGCAAAGATACTGATGGCAAACTTGGACAGGGAAGCAGTATCTCACATATATCGAATGATAGTCAACAACCTGCCAGATGTCCTTACAGTCCTTAGAGGGAGATATGAGAAGGATGTGGGTGATTTTGATGACATTGAGTGGGACAAACCCCTAGTGTGTGCAAGAGAGGTAGTAATTCAGTCCTTTAATTCAACTTAAAATCCTGCGTAGGATTTACGTAGCAGAAGCTTGGTGATAGACACCACATGAGTGAAATATCAGGTGGTGCCATCGACCTTCTTGAGCACTATTTCTGAGAGTTTGGTTATATGGCACTTATTATCAAATTTAGATACAGAACTACAGAGGGTTCTGAGAGAAAAGTTTTGATCTATTTCTGAAAATGCCCCTACTGGGTATGAAGGGGTAATGCATTCTTGCAAAGTTCAGGGTCAGGCTCTAAGAGTGAGGAAGAAAAGGCTGCGGCTGCTTAGAACTAGGGAAAGGACCTAGACTGCATTGTGAGCTGAAAAGCTACCTGAGCTCACTGGAAAAGGGTAAGACTCTGCCTCAATGTGTGTTGCTGTGAGTACAAAGATTCTGCTCACAACTAGGCCAGTCCGACTGAGGACTAATGACAGAAAAGATCACCCTTCTTGTCTCTCTCTATGTAGCATCCATGAGAGAAATTCCCCTGAGCAAAGCCTCAACACAAGTTTGAGGGAAGAACTCAGAAGCAAGTGATGCAAAGTGCTGCCTATCTGTGGAAGAACCTGCTGCACTTTTACTCCAGTGAAAATGGCCCCCCTTTGTCTCCATGATCTCAGGTGCTGTGGGCCTTCCTGCACTTTGCCACTGCCCCCTGGTAAGCTAATATGCAAATGCTTCATTGCCCAATCCCCATGTCAGGACTGACCCCTACATTTGCTGCTGCCTGTTGGAATGGCCTCCATCTTATAGATTTGGAACCCCAGTTCCCTGGGGGCTAATATACCCTTCCACACTCAAGGCACCATCTCAAATGCAGTGATCAGCTCCAACAGCATGCCCTTAATCTGGCAGCCACAGTTCCTTTCGTTGGCCTCTTCTTTAGTCCACACAGGTGCAGCATGATTTAAAATGACACAAGGTGGACTATCTTCCTGGATCCCAGGATCAGAATATATGTAGAATTAGTTCCAGTGTCCGCCAAGCTAGCTACCCACCTACAGATCATGCAACACTTGAGAATTTTGAAAGAACCAACCAAAAAAAGGAGCATCTTGTCATCTCATAAAGCCAACAGTGTTTCTGCTGTCACTATGATGATGACAGTTATCCTTTAACGCTATTAGAGAATGTTTATCATCTCAAGTCAATTTTCAACTAGCTTTATTCGAGCTTTTTTTTTTAATAGTCATAAAAGCACAAATAAGACAAAACACATTCCTTATACAGCCATAATCAATAAAGTATTCACATAAAAATCTAAAAAGTGCATTTTATTATGAACACATCAGTATGGATTTTCTACAAGTTAAAACATTCTTTAAAAACACTAAGATTAATTCAGCAATATAATCTTCTCCTAATAATTGTAAAAACAAAAATTGCAGGACAACATCGACTTAATCCGTTTTTCCTTCCTGTGCAAGGAAATACATTTACAGAAAAATAAAATATGAATAATTGATTGGGCTGATACATTATCACATGGACAATTGCACAACACTCTTGACCAATCATTCTGGAGGGGGAACGAGGTCAATCTATGAACAATTCCCAGTTTAAAGCGAGTCAGCAGAAATCTGTTCAAATCTCCTGTAATGAACCCTATATAGAGTTGGATTTTATATGTGGTCAGAATAAGGTGGTATGCTTGAACAGTTACTTTATTAATCTCATATTTAGGTCTCGCCTACGCTGCATAGGAAAAAGACCTTTAGAAATCGCTTTGGCTTTTCAGCCAAAAACGTGCCCGCATTGCATTGCTTTCAATGGCAATGTGTGCACGTGTGGCGATTCCCTTGCGGGAGCGAGCTTGACACCATTTGATTGTAATTAACTTGCAAACACATGGTGCCCAAGGCTCGCTCCCGCAAGGGAATCGCTGTGTGTTCTCTCGCCCACCCCTCCCACTTGTTAGGCCGGAGTACTGTTTCACTTTCGTGGCCGAGGGGCCGCGTTTGTGTTTCAGCGCTTGTTTTAAATATACATGTATACGCTTCATAATGGAATATACCCGGCTAAGTGGACTAGGTTTACATATATATGTAGCCACCCTCTTTTCTTCAAGTGGTTGGTTAAATTGGCCTTGAACTAAAAAGAAAAACTGCTTCAGTGTCTGTAAAAGGAGATGTTATTTCTGGACGCACTCAACATACAAAAGCAGTCTATTTTTAGCTGAACCTCGTTTTCAGAAAAAGGCAAGTGAAACAAAGTAGTGTTAGTTTAATGCAGGTCTCATCTTGGCAGCGAGGCTCAAGTGCTTTTTTAAAAATCTACATGCGATGCTGTAGCAGTGCAAATATCACATTCTGTTATGCCCACATTAGACATTGCTGGGCTGTTAGAAGTACATGGTACGTGTAGTAAACCTGCTATGCCCCCTGTTCATGGCAAAAAACAGTAAACAAAAAAAACAGGAGTGACATAAAGAACAGTTATTAGAACTTCACTTAAATTAAATAAGCCCTTTTTACTGTATTTTGGTTTTTAAAATCCAGTTCTTAAGGGTGAATAAGCCCACATGGTAAACTGCCTCAATCAGTAGCCATTTTAAGGCGGAATGTGTCTTTATTTATGTCTGTGTGGCCAGTTGCTGAACTGTTCACTGTGCAGCCAGCAGACCAGAGTTCTTAATCCAGTTTGACCAAATTGTGTAATTTATCCCTCTTTCCTTAATTGACAGAGTCCAGGTGCACAACGAGACATGCAAGCATCCGTCAAAATAATGCTTTGAGGAAAGAGAAGCAGTTGGTGGGGTGTTTCTTCACTAGTTTCTCTCCGTTTATTCCATTAACTAGATTGTGATTTTCCTTACAGCAGTAGTTTGCCATTGAACAGAGACGATATAACCTGCCCCTGACAGCCGGAAGGGTTCGTTTATTGAGAGCAAGATAGGAAAATTCAATTTTCTGCCCTGGCCCAACTTGTCAAAGCTTCCATTAGTGCCTTACTGCGGACGCATAAAGGTCTGCAGTTTGATTATTATTTTCATTAATCCTATTCCTTATGTGTTTTAAGGCCCAACTGTTACTATTTGTTCCCTCTCGGAGTGCATTGCCGGCTACAATAAGTTACTGTCACATTTTTACTCGGGATAGAAAGCGTTTTAATTTAAACCTAGTCAGGGAGCCAGTTCTCTTTAATTAGTTTAACATTTTCCTCCGAGAACCAACACACTCAAAGTCTAAATACTTTGACAGTCTTCTTAGATTTTGTATAATTTATATTTTGTATAGAGCTGCCCGTCTTGTACGCTTTTTTCTAAACCTGAGCCACAGTGTTTGTGTACGAGTATGATTTTGCACAAATTCCGCATACCCTCATATGTTTAATACATATGCATATTGAAACGTTGTTATTCTACAATAAATCTTGAGATTTGTGGTCTGTAGAAGTTGCTTTGTTACAGTATCAACAAGACGACCAGCTCAGGCAAACTCCCGACTGCAACTGTCACGGAAAGAACATTTCCCTTCTAACATTCCATCCCTACATTCTGTAGTACTGGCTATCAACACAGAATTAATTCCACTTTCTAATAAAACAGAAGCGATGTGTGTGTGTGTGTGTGTGTGTGTATGTGTGTATATATATATATATATATATATACATACATATACAACATATGAGAACTACATTTCAATCTTAATGGTCTACATTAACTGAAGGCAAACTGGTTAATGACAATATATGCACATCATATATAAACCTTGGTGGTAATTTCCTTGTTGTAAACTTCTTCACAAATCTGTTCATTCTGTTGATCTGACCTGCACTCCAGGCAAGCTGTTTTGTTGATTTCAATCTTCCTTTGACCCACCATTTGAAGAAGATGTAGACAAGCCTTTCCTGTCACTGCATTTTGCCATTTCAGCTACCCCACATTTCACCGCATTCCTTACATTCCATCTTTTGCCATCTTCTAACACAACTGTAAACAGCCCAGCTCTCTTCACTATTTTTGCCATTTACCACTTAGATGAACCTTTTCTCACACCAGCTTGTATCCTGCAACTCGCGTAATACCCTTTTTAGGTCGAGTCTAGCGCAGCGAGCATGCGCTGCTCTAGGAGAGGGCTTCTTGGAATTACTCCAGACTTTCGCTAAACTCGTGCGTGTGGCTTTTTATTTTCCACATAGTCTATTGGCCTTTGCGTGTGGCTTTCAAAAATAAAAGCACGCAATTGGCCAAAGGCGGGTGCATGTCCCACCTTCTCTGTAAATGTTCACTCCCAAGGCCTCCAGCTGTCGGGAGCGAGCAGCTGCGCGCAGGGTACCATCTGTTGTGGATCATGTTACAAATTAGCGTGGTCGCTTTCACTTGCGCGGCCGCGCATGTTTTTCATAGTCAAAATGAATGCCAGCATCCTTTCTGACGCCTTTCCCGGAATGCCCTGGCCACTGCCAGAATATTTTGTTTTGTTTATTGCAGGAGTTACTTTTCTGTAAATCACTTCGGTGACATTAGGGGCTCTTAACTTCCGTTGTGAAGGCGAGTTTGTTTTCTGAAATATACCCAGAGCTGAGCAATTTCTTTGTGTACATTCGGTTCAGACATTCTTGGGTTCTCATGCAATCGCCATCTCTGTGCTCGTGGTTGGAGTGAATTTGCAAAGGGGAGTTGTAAGTAACGACGACACTGCACGGACAACGGTCTGTCAGTGCAGGTAGTGCGTACATTTGATGTAACACATTTGGATCACGGGCTGTCTACTAGAGCGCTGTTTCACATCTTCCGTGGTGTCTGCGTTTCTCTTCTGCGTTGCCCCCTGCGAATGAAAACAGCGCACTGCCAAGCCTGTGCGATTCCTACTATAGAGGGCACTCCCACGTGCTGCGCGCTACTGGTCTGCCAACGCGTTTTGAAGCCTTGTCAGGAGTCAGAACCGTTATTGAAATACAAACACTGTAGCCTACCACAATGCGTTATTTAGGGAAGGCCAGCTCTAAACTGTCAGATACTGGAATGAACATCTTCTTTATGTTTATATGCCATTAAACAGGGGACAGTATATTTAGTGAGAAGACACCTTGGTGCACAGTGTGCTCAGTAAGACGTCCACTGCTGTAACGGTGACGATGTTTGAACCTGAGGAGATGGAAGGACTTGCTGAGTGTCTTGGAACACCTCATTCACACCGAGAAGTGCCCATGAAAGTGAACGGCTGCAGAAAGAGACTCCCCAGCACATGCAGTCAGCGCAGGCACCCAGGGCCTGTCAGCTTGAAGCATTGACTCTTCTGATGGCTGTCTATCTGTCTGTCCAGCCCCCCTTCTTGTTTTCGGCAGGAGGTTTATATAGTTCCTGAAGCGGGTAGCTTTTAGGTTTTGTTTTGAACTTGAAGTATTGTGTTGGAAGGACGTAAGTGGCAAATACATAAATAATTGCCTTCAGCACCTTGAAATCTAGGTCTCTACTAACACATACTTCCAATTACCCAGTAAGTGCGCACAGGCCTTATGCAGTAGGCACCAAAATGCAGCACATTTTATAACAGTATTACCTCATTATTTTGTCAGTACAAAAACTAAAATTAAGGATACTTTATTAAAGTTGTTAACACATAAACAGCACCTTTAAATATGGGTAACTACATCACCTTAATAATCTCTTATAAGGTCCCAAAGGCGAGACATATTGGCTATGCCAATGCTTGTTTCTTCTTATTTCTTTATGGTATACAGACAACTGTCTTTTAGGTCTTTCCTTTGTACTAAACGTAAACTTGTGGGATCTGAAAAATACTCAGGATGACCTAGGCTAGACATAACATTTCTGACATACTCAAACCATCTAATGTGCGCCGCCCCATCCAGCCAGCAACTATCTTCTAAAATCTGTCTGTTCAGAAGTCCAAATCCTATGCCACAAGAGGGCTGGTTGGATTTTACAAATATCCATTATATAGGGCATACCTAATTCGAGTGACAGATAAAAGTGGAGGTACTCTCAGGAACAATCAGCAGAAACCTAAAACACCTATTCTCAAGAAGTTGCAGGGGTTTTACATCCTCATAGCCCCAGATGCCTGCTCCATAGGTTGCTATGCTAATGCACTTAGCCTTGTAGATCTGCAAAAGTTCCTCTGGCGCCCGTTTTCCTAGTTTCCTACTAAAATTAATTAGAGCAGCCATGGCTTTTGAGAACTGCAGCCTCCTTGCCTTGATCTCCTGAGTCCTGGACCCTCGTCTGTCAAATAAGATCCCAAGATAGGAAAAGGTGTCAGTGCATTCAATTTGTTTGGTGCCTAGAAATAAAGACCTGCACTTCCTACTGCCAGTCCCACATTTCATCACAAAGGTCTGAGATATGTTGATATTTAAACCTAAATTTGACTTAAAATTTGCAAAGCTACACACTAATTTCTGAATACCCCTCGGAGTACGGCCCATTAAGACCTCATCATCGGCATACATTAGTGCTGGTATTGGGCGTTCTCCTATTAGTGATAGGTCCTGGCACTCATTCTCCAATGTTCTTCCTAAATCATTTATGTATAACGTAAAGAGAAATGGTGCCAGGACACAACCCTGCCTCACTCCTCTCATCACCCTAAAGTGTTCTGTACATTCACCCCCACACCAAACCGGACCCTTGCTATTGCCCCAGCATATAGCTGCCTTAAAAACAATAATAAAGATGCATCCCCCCCATATTTTAAAAAATTGCCATCGTTTTTCACGTATAACACAGTCAAATGCCGCAGTTAAATCGACAAAGGGTAAAAAAAGGCTGCCCCCTTTGGCCTTAGTATATTTGCCTATCAACGTATTTAAATTCAAACCTTGCTCCACAGTGCCTAGACCCTTGCGGAAGCCAAACTGTAAGTCACTAATGATCGAATGATCCTCCGCCCAATCTTGTAGTCTGGTTAGTAGCACTCTACCAATAACTTTAACCGTGGAGTTGAGCAGGAATATAGGCCTGTAGCATGCTGGACTAGACCGGTCCCCCTTTTTAAAAATCTGGACCAGTATCGATTCAAACCAAGATGGCAAAAGTCCAGTCCTACTACTGGCATTTATAACTTGTGTTAATAATGGACCCCATAAGTCAATATTATATTTAAAAAGATCAACCGATATGCCATCAGGGCCTGGGGCCTTCCCGACCATACTTGACATTATTGCCAGGTTAACCTCACTGAGATCAAAACTTGAATTGGGTTGCTTACCTAACTGATAGTTACTTGACACTTCTGCAACTACACCTTCCGGGCTTAGGACCAAAAAAGGATTGCTATATAACTTTGCATAAAGTTCCACCCATTCCACCTCACTGATGGCTATCTCGATTGTCGGCCTATCTCCATTTACTAGAAAGGGATTATTTGCCGCCTTCCAAAAGGCTGAAGAATCCCTCACCTTTGAAGCTAAATGTAGCGCTTGCCATGCTTCATCTTTTAACGACCTTTTCCTTAATTTTAATGTCCTGTTATACTCCCTTCTGGCTTCTCTAATCTCATCATAGTTTTTTGTTGTTTTGTGTAGGGAGTTTTTAAGCTTAGTGTAAGCTTTGGTGCACCTGGTATCAAACCATCCCTTTTTTTGCCCTACTCTTTTATTATCCTTCATTTGTAAATCCTTTTTAATAAACTCAGCTATTAGCGAAAAGCCAGCTATGATCTCATTGTATGTAGATTCTTCATTTAAACAGGCTATAAATGCCTCATTACAACTTGTAATGATCTTATTTGTAAACTTCTCTGGGTCTAATTTATCCCATTTCAGGGCATAACCATTTTGCCTGATCAAGTTTATGTTCCCAACAGTTCGGGTGGAATGATCTCTCATACTCGCCATATTACTTTTCATCATAACTGTCAAACTCTGGGCAAAGTGATCACTCACTGAAATTTCGTGTGTGCTAAAGTCCACGATCCTTGTTGCAAATCTACAAGAGGCTAATATAAAATCTATGGTTGAAAATATGCCCCGTCCATTAAATGTAGGGTTAAATGGTCAAACATAAACTGTTTGCAAAACCCAAGTCTGCTTCAAACATGATTTCATTCAAAATATCTCCATAAAAACTATGAGCAAAGTGTTGAAAGGATAAATTATTGTTGCTAGCAATTCAACAGAGCCCATTATCTGCATGCTTACATACAGTACAGTTAAAATACCCTCCCCATCTTGTAAACAGATCTTTAGATATTGAGGCCTGACTATTTTGTATGGATGTATGATGGTACAACGCGTACCATCACAACGCGGTATGTTACATCGCGGTTTTGACAACGCAAGTCGTTACATCAACTTGCGTTGGAGGGCGCTGGATTTAAGAATAGTGTGAATTACTATTCCAACTCCAGTCTACGTACAGTAGGGAAGGTGTTGGAATAGTAATTCACACTATTCCTTAGCTTAGAGCGCCCTCCAGTGCAAGTCGGTGTAACGACTTTCGTTGTAAAAACCACGATGTAACCATACCGCCTTGTAATGGTTGCGTGGTAAAGGATGTTTCCCATTTTGTATAATAGCGCTTATCAACCTCAATATTCCCTCGAGTCTTTCATATGGGGCGTTGTTGTAAAAATTCACTAAAACAATACTCAAAGATTTATCAACGTCTAATAACAGGACCAGGAAATATGAGTCACCGCCAATCATCCTCATTTTTGTCAAGTTCAGATGGTTTGATACAAAGGTGCTTAACCCCCCTTTAGCTCTACCATGTGTCGATGCAATAGCCGGCTTATGATACATCCTAAACCCATTTATATAAATCGGACCCTCTGCCCAGGTCTCCTGTATACTAACTATTTCAAATTTTTTCACAAAATCACTCCATACCTGCTTATTCACCTTAGTTTTTATACCTGCTACGTTCCCCCTGATTCTTTTACTACTGGTCCCAAATTAAAGTCTGTTGCCGTGGGCTGGGAGAAGTCATGGATCTCTGGCCTAATATATGTAGCTGGTATAGTGGAACTTACAATACTCGTTGTCAAGATGGCAGGGGGTTCAGTGTCAAAGCCCTCCCCATTGATGGGGGGATCATGTGTTATCACCGACCCTTCATTAAGATGTACATTAAATTTTCCCCCCTTCTGGTTACCTGCACTTTTGGCTGAGAAGTTGACCCCAAATGTCTGCTGGTTTACTTGTTCTAGACACAGTCAGTCCACGTCTTCTAGGTCAGGAAGGTTGTCAAACCTGTTATGGACTGGTAAATTATACAAATGATTGTAATTTGCTGGTTATAGGTCGCAAAAGTCTGAGGGGCTGATGTTAGTCAATGGTTGGTAAAAGTAGCCCAACGGGAGAATGTTAATAGCAGTTCTTGAAAGGACCTGATTTCCTGCCCTATGCAGGATCATTTGTACAAAGTGCGGTGTTGTAAATGTCAAAACTACACAATCGCCACTTAACTTCTTCAACCCTCTCCCTATCCAGCTTTTCCTTCTTGCCATCTTAAACTCAGCAAACAATCCATTCCGTTTGACCTATTTTCGAACCAGCCAGCATAAGGATTTATTCCTTAGGGAATCCCAAGTCTCTTCGACCCCATTAGAAAGTTTGGGTACGCTTGCTAGAATGACCGTATATGGCGTGACGGCTGAAGGTAAATCTAATGTAATGAGAGTGAGGGGATCTTCTTGATTTGGCTGAGTAGCTTGAGCTCTTATGCGTCTACCCTCGAGACTTATTAATGGTTGTGGCCCAGCATTTATCCTCTCTGGTGTGCAGATTATAATATCGTCCTGAGAGAGAAAGACATTATTTAACTTAGGTGAGGGCAATAAAGCTGTACTTACGGGGTTAGACGAACCATTTGACCGGGTGGAATTCATGGTGTAATCTTTCTTCTCCGTTACCTTCCTTTTAGTTAGTCGATTACTCAAGTTAGGTTCCCCACTACTAGGTTGTGGCTTCGAAATTTTACCCTCTATATCTATCCTACTATTTTGCATTCTGGTAGTGTTAGAGATAAGTGATTGTTGTAACTCAAAACACTTTAATGGTGAGTCCTCAATTTTACCCATTCTAATGGTCACATTTGTCAGAGTATCTCTAATAAAAGAATCTTGTGAGTCTAGTTTGAGTTTTAGTTTATCACTTTCAGTCGTATTAAGCCGTTGAGCCCACCCACCGGGTTTAACTTTTAATTTTTCTTTTGTCATAAGGTGAGCCTTATCTTTCTTAGGTGTTTTTTTAGATGCTTTATTTGGTTTAACTCTGGCTTCTGTACCGTTGTTAAAATTTGGGGGAGATCTACCTATCGTGGGCGCTTGATTGGTGGTGATGGTTGTGAGTCACTTTCCTGATCACTAACAAAGATTTCATCAGAGGCATCCAGTACGCACCCATTTGTCTCAACCAAACCTCTTTGTGGGGTATCCTGTGGCGAGGAGATGGTAAGTGGCCCTGATTCGACTGTTTCTACAATTTTGTTTACCTCTGGGCTACGCTTATCAGTGTTTAGTACTTCTTCCACAGAGATGATCTGCTGCTCTATGGCCCCCATTGGCCCCGTTAAATAATTTAATAAAGTCTGTCGGGAACCTGCCTCCGAGTTTTTCTTCTGTAAACTCGAATTTTATCTCTTCCCCGTTATAAATAGAGAAAAGACGAGACAGTTCTTACCTATTAGAAATTAAATACACACAATAAAAAGTCAGGTATCCAATAACTAGATGTATCCTTTCCAAAAAATACCATGTCCATTAAAAGTTCCAACTTGATGATTTTTAAGTCAATATTGTCCCAGCTCACATTCCAGCTGGCAGTTACGAAAAGGGGTTTTCCTATTTTGGAGCAAAACCAGGAGATGTGGTCCAGCCTCTTCCGGGCTATGACGGGCTAAGACGGGCCCATCTTGGCCCAGTCTTCGCCCGGGCTGCGCCCGGGTACGTCCCGCACACATCCCGCGCTGCGGGCCTGCTTTCTCCTTATATCTGCCCGCCCTCCTCCAAGGAGCGGGTGCAAAGTGCGGCAAAGTTGGGAACAGCAGAGGTCCGGGAGTAAAGTGCGGTTGTGCTTGCTTGTGGCGTCCTGAGCTGCGGGCCTGCTTTCTCCTTATATCTGCCCGCCCTCTTCCAGGGAGCGGGTGCAAAGTGCGGCAAAGTTGGGAACAGCAGAGGTCCGGGAGTAAAGTACGGTTGTGCTTGCTTGTGGCGTCCCGTGCTGCGGGGCCTGCTTTCTCCTTTTATCTGCCCGCCCTCCTCCAGGGAGCGGGTGCAAAGTGCGGCAAAGTTGGGAACAGCAGAGGTCCGGGAGTAAAGTACGGTCGTGCTTGCTTGTGGCGTCCCCAAGTCAAACCTCGGCCCGCCAGATGATGCTGCCAGGGCTTTATGTATCTCTGTGAAGTCGGGAACGTGTATCTACCACATCCCTTTGTTCAGATGAGATTAAGAACGTTGACTATTCCCTTTCCCCTTTGAGTAGGTGTTGCATTTTTAGGCTGCAGGAAGACATATCTAAACTGTCTGGGTGCAATGGTTATGAAGATCCCTCCCTGCTCCATTGTGCGGTGCTCTGAGACAGATGCACAGTAAACATTGATTTATGAGCCTGCAGGTAGGGAAGAGGAAGGACATTGTTATGTTTATGGGGAACACCCCCCTGATCACAGAGAGGGTGGTCTGGGCTGTGACCCGGAAGAGATGCATATAATAAATGGGGGCCGGACCGGATGATCCGGGTCAGTGCACCAAAGCGTAAGCGTGGAGTAGGTGTGTGTTTAATCATTCCCCGATCCCGGAGCGCATGCTGCCCTCCTACCCACATACTGCTATCGTCACACTAGCCGACAATTTAACAACTGGCGACGAAGGTGGGATCTTTCCTGATTCTCGACCCACGGCGGCTGCATCTTCGCTGCCTGCTCACCCGGAGGCCGTTGTGTTTCGAGCGCCGGAGCGCTGCCTGACCCGCTCTGGTGGCGGCTGCCACGCGGAGCGCTGAGCCTCGCCCACGAGTGCGCCTACGAGGCCTGCAACTTTTTGCTCCCTGCCACCTCCCGGTGCAGTATTCTACAGGGCCCGCGACAGGGCTGAACACGTCCCGGTGACGGCGCACGCGCACGTGCCTGCGTATCTCTCGCAACGAGCGCATGTGGGGGCGCTCTCTTCGTCTAACCTGCTGCCTGGCTGCATCCTAACACGCGAGTGAGTGCCGGAGGTGCTGCAAAGAAGGAAGCCACCTACAGCCTGCTCTCCCTGGTTAGTTCACGTGTGTGTGCCCTGTGAAGTGGACTGCTGACCGTGGTGGATGCATCAGTGTGGCGAATGGGCTGCTGGGAGAGACGGGGTGTTCATGACTGCTGAGTCTCGCCCAGGGAGTCTATCCTAATACCACTGGTTGAAACGTGGGGCGCAATCACCTACGCTGGACGCCCATAACCTGAAGCCTGGCTGATGAGTGCCTGTAGGCCGAAGTCTTGCTGCTGCCTGAGCCGGAGGTGCGGGTGCTAATTATTTTGACTGCGTTCACTCCCGGAGCACGTCCTCTGTCATGTCCAGGTCAGCCTGCGCCGGCTGAATCAAGGCTACTGACCAGTCAGCGTGAGGATGACGACGGTGCCCCCGATTGAAGCGTTCGTAGTGGACGGCCCGCCGTCCGCACAGGTGGCTAAGTGGAAAGAATGGCTGGAGCGCCTGGAGAACTATTTTGCCGCAGTCGGCCTAAAGCCCGAAAGACATCGGCCCATGCTATTGCATCTGGGTGGTCCTGCCATTCACCGACTGGGAAAATCCGTGGTGGAAGCCGGCCCTCCCCATACCTATGCTACGCTCAAAGCAGCCTTGACCGCACATTTTGAACCCCTAGCAAACCCAGATTACGAACGTTTTCTCCTACGACAAGCTAGACAACAGCCGGAAGAATCGGTCGACACCTTCTATGCTCGTTTGAAGGAACTGGCAAGCACCTGTACCCTACCGGACACAGATGACGAGCTGTGGGCACAGTTCATCCAGGGATGTTCGTCCATTAAGTTGAGAGAAAAGGTACTCGAAACGCCCGGAATCTCCATGGCCGACATTCTCACCATGGGCCGGTCTAAGGAGTTGTCCAAAGTGCGCGCCGCACATATGGAGACGGCCCTTCAACGGCAAGTGAAGACAGAGCCAGTGAACGCGGTGGTGGCGACTACCTCGAAGAAAGCGTCTACAAAGAAACCGGAACACAGCAAACCACCACCCTCAACTCGTTCCTGCTACATGTGTGGAGGGTCGTACCCACACCAAGGTCCATGCCCTGCTCAAGGGAAAAGATGTTCGGCGTGTCGCCGTCTGAATCACCTAGCCAAAGTGTGCCGCTCTGCGGGACGTCAGCGGCAACAAGGTCGGCAGATCAATGCAGTGGATGCCCCACAACAGGGGGCTGAGGAAGACGATATGGATGACGATGAGGACGAAGGCACGGTCCATGTAATTCACGCCCTACAACCTGATGGATGTCCGAGACGGAGGGTCCCAAAGTGTAACGTCAAGATTGCAGGACATCTGACGCCGGTGCTGATTGACACAGGTGCGTCCATAAACATAATGGCCCAGTCCATGCTGAGATCCTTCCCGATACAGCCCATCTTGAAGCCAACGTCCATACAGGTGTTTGCTTATGGCTCCGGCACACCACTCACGGTGTTAGGCGTCTTCACCACCGACATCACCCACGAGTCAAGTTCCGTTCGCACAAAGGTGTACGTCACCAAGGAAGGTGCTGGAATGCTGCTGGGCTGTCGTACGGCAGAACATCTGCAACTGGTGGTGTTTGCATTCGCTGTGCACGTGGAGAATGTTGAGTCACTGATGGAAGAATTTCGAGACCTGTTTGACGGTATCGGGTGCTTAAAGGACTACCTGGTACGGCTTCACATAGACCAATCAGTACAACCAGTCGCTCTCAAGCATCGGAGAGTAGCGTTTCATCTGCGGCCGAAGGTCGAAGAGGAGCTAAGAAAATTGGAGGCCGCTGACATCATCGAGAGAGTGGAAGGACCGACACCATGGGTCTCCCCCATTGTGATAGCCCGAAAACCGAAACAACCAGGTGAAGTCAGGATATGCGTGGATATGCGTTTGCCGAATCATGCCATCAAGCGGGAACGCCATCTGACACCCACGGTCGATGACATCATTGCGGAGGTCAGCGGATCACACTGGTTCTCGAAGATGGACCTTCGGGCGGGCTACCATCAACTCCTGCTGGATCCCGAGTCAAGGGCCATAACCACTTTCTCCACCCATGTGGGTCTGCGCCGCTACAAGCGCCTCAGCTTTGGAGTGTCCAGCGCGGCGGAAGTATTTCAAGATACCATCAGAGGTGTATTGGCTGGCCTCAGAGGGGTCATAAACGTCAGTGATGACATTTTAGTACACGCACCGACTCTGGAGGAACACATGAACCGTCTACGATGCGTGTTCCAGAGGCTCCAGGACAGTGGCCTTACGTTGCATCGCGAAAAGTGCGAGTTCCTAAAAAAAGAAATAGCGTTTTTTGGATATCACTTCTCACAACAAGGAGTGTCACCCGACCCAGCGAAAGTTCGTGACATTCAGACGGCACCTGCCCCGACCACAGTCACCGGAGTGAGAAGCTTCCTAGGCATGGTCACCTATTGTGGTCGTTTTATCCGAAACTTAACGAATCTAACGGCGCCCCTACGAGAACTCACGAAGAATGCCGCCACATGGGAATGGTGTCCCATTCAGGAGAAGGCTTTTCAGGACACCAAACACGCCTTGTCCGCCGAAACCACCTTAGCGTATTTTGACCCCGCCCGGGAGTCCGAACTGTCGGTGGATGCCAGCCCCATTGGTTTGGGTGCCGTATTGTCTCAGAAACAACTGGACGGAGAGTTGGCCCCGGTAGCCTACGCGAGCCGAGCTCTGCCAGAAACAGAGCAAAGATACTCACACATAGAAAAGGAAGCGATTGCAATCCATTGGGGGTGTCGTCATTTCCACCTATACCTATATGGGCAGCCATTCACGGTTCACACTGACCACAAACCGCTGATTCCTCTTTTCATGGGCGTGTCGTCGAAACCACCTCCAAGAATTGAAAAGTGGATCCTGCAGCTTCAAGAATACCAATTCAAAGTGGTCTACCGCCCAGGGACACAAAATCCGGCGGACTTCCTATCCAGACATGCCCGCCAGTTACCCGAGAAGAGGAGTCTGAAGCGCAGGAGACGGAGGAATATGTCAGGCTGGTGGTGGAACGCTCTCGGCCTCTGCCCATCAGGCTAGAGGACATCCTGGAAGCGACCAAACGGGATGACTGCTGGGAGATGGTGATATCCGCGGTTGGATCAGTAAGATGGCATCCCCTGTTGGAGAACCTGACACACCGAACGGATGATGCACAAATGGCGTTAAAAGCTCTTCACAATGTCCGTTCCGAATTGGCCGTGTCCCCCGAGGGATGTCTGATGAGAGGCACGCGTCTGGTTATCCCCAGGTCACTACAGCAGCGAGTGGTGGACTTAGCTCACATTGCGCACCAAGGTGTGGTAAAGACAAAATCACGTCTGAGGAGCAAGGTGTGATTCCCTGATCTGGACAGTGTGGTGGAGAGGACTGTCCGGTCCTGTGCGCTCTGCCAAGCGGTGGGGCCCGCTGATCCGCCAGCCCCAATACTGACGGAAGACATACCTCCTCACCCGTGGCACCGGGCGAGTGCCGATTTTGGGAGCCTACCGGATGGCCGACACATGCTTGTCGTCATTGATGACTTTTCAAAATACCCCGAGGTTGAGATACTGGACTCAATCACTGCGAGCAACACAATACCTCGTTTCGAGAAAATCATGGCCAGCCATGGGCTAATCAAGGAGCTACGCACAGACAATGGTCCGCCATTCGCCAGCCACGAGTTCTCTGAATACCTCCGATCAAGAGGTGTTCGACACGTGAAGATCACACCCCGGTGGCCACAGGCCAATGGCGAGGCCGAGCGTTTCATGCGCACCCTAAACAAAGTACTCAGGATAGCAATGTCCCGAGAACAGAACATGGAATGTGCCCTGTACACTTTCGTGTAAGAATACAGACTTACACCTCACTCTACAACGATGGCCAGCCCCGGTCTCTTGTGCAATCAACGGGTGCTGAATGATGTGTTTCCTCATTTGACACCATCCTCGCCTGCACATCGTCAAGTATGCGAACGCCTTCGGCAGAGGCGGGCCAAGAATGACCGCATGTCCAAGAGGCGCCATGCCGGGAGCAGATCGTTGGTGGCAGGTGACCTGGTGTTGGTGAAGAATCGCCATCCATGAGGGAAGTTCTCCCTTCCGTTCGAACCTGAGCCCTGGGTGATTCAGATGGTCAAGGGCACAATGGTCACTGCCCAGAGGGATCACGAGACAGTCACCAGGAACATCTCCCAGTTCAAAAAGTACCAGTGTCCGGTGCGACCAAGTGTGGTGGTGCCAGAGTCCGAGGATGGCGAACCGACGGGTGACGCCCTCGACGAGGAGAGTGTCTCACCTGGGCCAGCCCCACCAATGTCCGGGGCAGCTGTGGAACATTTGTCAGGGGCAGCTGGAGCTGAAGGCGGTAGAGACGGGAGTGAAGGTCGAGGCGGACAAAGATATCATCTCCGGGCCAATCCAGCAGTGTCGTCTCGACTGAGAGGTTTTGTGATGGACTAAGGAAAAGAAATGCATTTGGGTTCTTTTCTATCTCTCTCTCTCTCTCTCTCTCTCTCTCTCTCTCTCTCTCTCTCTCTCTCTCTCTCTCTCTCTATACTGGAGTGTTTTTCAACCGGTGTTTTTGTTGTTTTTGTTTTGCCATGATAAAGGAGGAATGTTATGTTTATGGGGAACACCCCCCTGATCACAGAGAGGGTGGTCTGGGCTGTGACCCGGAAGAGATGCATATAATAAATGGGGGCCGGACCGGATGATCCGGGTCAGTGCACCGAAGCGTAAGCGTGGAGTAGGTGTGTGTTTAATCATTCCCCGATCCCGGAGCGCATGCTGCCCTCCTACCCACATACTGCTATCGTCACACTAGCCGACGATTTAACAGACATAACATGGACAAGGAGGGGACAAATGAGAAGACAGCGTCCAGCAAGGTGGTGAACTGTTCAGTTGGTGAACAACTATCTGCTATTACACAGGCATTGTATTTTGGCTTAGACACTGGAACACTAGTCAACCGTGCTAAAAGGGGTTGGATCCGTGCCTTCAGCTGAATTTTATTTTGCCAGGGAGAAAAGTAACCAAAAACATAATAGACACCCTCCAGGAAGAGGATGCCATACTGGTACGGTCAGCACTTGTGAAATAATGTGCTAGGTAGGTCACAGTATTGCTGCCTCAGAGATTTTCAGCTCGACACTTCGGTTGCATTTTAAAATTGTATTAATTTTATACATGATGTGACATTTTTATAGCCACATCCTCAATATTACTCCTCTTGATGTCAAAACATCAAAGGTTGCCTTTATGTTATTGTTTCTTACTTTTTCTTTATTCTGCTTTAGGACGTTTGCTGTGCCAGGGTTCACAGTGTCGTTTTGCAAATATTTGGCTTTGTTGTGAGTATACAGCACTCCTCTGGCTTCGCACCAGGACGTTGTGCTCTTAATGTAATTGATAAATAAACACCGAGCATTGCCATCAGACCCAATGATAGTGTGATTTCACTTCCTATGAAGTGATTGGTGGTAATGGTTATGATAACGTCACGTTTTGTGATGTCATGACAGGGGTGAAAGGGAAAGTGTGCGTCATGCTACTTACAATGTGATTCTGGCGAAATTACATTTCACTGCCTAATTAAGAAGGGAGACGAATTTGTGATTGTATCCCCTGCTGCACGTTTATCATATCCTGTAATGTTCCAGTATGACGCGCTCGGCAAGTAGGTTCGCCTCGTCAGTCCTCCGGTAGTCACTAAAGCCGAATCGCAGCCAGGTGCTTGTTTTCCACGCTGTGAACACCTCTGCCTCCTCCCTCGCAGGTGATCATTATTTACACAACAGGACCTCTGTGTGCCAGGTGCCCGTTCAGTGCTGTACCCGCTGCCGCTTCCTGGTCCCCGCAGCCTCTGCACGCCTCTCGTTCCGGCCCCTCCCTCCGCGCCCAGTGCGTGCACACCCCGGCTCTGAGCGCTGGGTAAAGTTCAGGGCAGATAAAGTCACCGGGACGACCCAGTTGCTGACATCTTGTCTCTAGGTGGATTTGTCATTTCTTTCATAAATCTGGATTCACGCAGCCATGGCTTTTGGGAAGACTTCAAAGGATCCTTTCAGCACACACGTAGGACACCTGATCGGTAAGATTCACAGATCTCTGTCAAGTGAGGCACTGGCGCGCCCGACCAGAGCTGTACAGGAAACTCCATCGTTAATGAGCAACGCATATCCATTCCTGTTATTTAAAGCGAAGCTAAGCAAGGAGTAAATGAAATAGTAAAGCGATGGAATGTGTAATATTTGATACCAGCACGCTCTAGAACACAGGTGGGCTTCAGGTGGGAAGGGGGAGGAGCCACGCCTGGAAGGAACGTGTTTTCGTTCGCCTGTCTCTTTACCATAAAGTGTTTGGCGAATCCTTGTTACTGTAGTCATCTTGGCATTACAAATCATACTTATTTCTGTAACAGTAGTATCAGGGAATGTTTGACTATTCGCATATGCCATCACAATGTCACCAAGCCACTGTTTTGTTGGGTGATTTATGATTCTGGGTTGATTTAGGAGCTAATTGAGTATTTCGACATGCTACTTATTCAGACTTTTATATACACTATTCAGTAGACAGAATTAAAAAAACAAGTTTAACATAGCCAAAGCCTCCGGTTTTATTAAGGGAGAGTGAAGAAAATCATATGTTTCTCAGTTATAAGGAACACTTGTATCCAAGTTATCCCAGGGATGTTGCTCCATCAAAATTCCAGGGGTAGACGAAGGGGCTATTGCTAATTGACATCTTTGCATCCTTCCTTTTCCTCTTTCCAGTCCCCACTTTTGATTAGTTCACAGATTCACAGCAGTATCTGTCAAACTCTCAAGGTCCACCCACCACAATCCCGAAAACTTACAGCAGCCATTGCCCCACAATTCTGTTGCTTTATTACCTATCCCCAGTGAGGCAAGTGTGTGGTTGGTAGCAACTTCGATGGGCATTTTGGGTGACAGATGGTGCAGTGATGGAAGTGTGACGGATTAAATGTACTGGTTCAGTTGAGCATGTGTCTTTGCATTACGGTTCCAAGTTTGTGCCAGTGCAGAGGAAGCGTGAACCAAAAATGTAAAGGAGTAATGCAGCTTTATGTACCTTTTAATCATTTTGCTCTGTCATAGAGAGTATTAGTGAAGTACTCATTCCAGTAGGAACAAGTCCACCTTTTAGCATCCTTTGACTTGGGGGAGAGCTAACAGCCATTGGTTAAGAAACATAGGGTACCGTGGAGTAGCACAAGGGGGCGTGGACTGATAATCTTCCTGAAAACAGGTGTCAGATTTGGCGAGGCATATGGAGGAGACTGGTAGCATATACAGTTTACCTATTTCCCCTACTTAATCACCTAGCTACAAGGTTTGCTCCAGCACAGCAGAAGAGACAGTGGAAAGCAAAGTGGAGCTTCCCTTTTGAGAGAGGATGTGGCACCTATCAAGGCCCACGAGAAGAAATACAAGTTTTCTTAAGCCGAAGGGACAGTGGCTATCACCAGAAACAGTTTCAAAGCAAGCTGATGCTTCAAGGCAGACATGTTTTGCAATGATTCTTCTGCAATGGAAGGACGGGGAAAGGGTCAACATGCCATACTACATGGCTATGATTATATGTACTTTATTCGGTATAAAACTCTTTCTCAGGGTCCGCACCGATGCCACATGCGCTGCAGTTCCTCGCTGAGGACTCTTAGGCCTTCTTTTAGGTGATGGGTGAAGGCGAAGAGTCTGCATTCCTATTTGAGGGCACACAGAAACAAGTGGAGTAACCATTAGGTATTTATTTGGGTGGTTTGAGAACATTAGCTCCACCAGCAGGGGAATATATCACAACCAGGCGACATTTGCATGCCTGAGACTGCAGAAGAAAGCGATACCAAAGGGAATGATGGACGGAGCGTTTGAGCAAATCAAACACCCATCCCCAGTCAACTGATCTGGGTTTAATCCATCATCATTCTTTAGCTCGCTCCACCATCCCAGTTTAGACATGGCCATATGCAAATCAGTCAGAAGAGGCACAGATGAATGCAACCTTAATTTCTACTATTCAAAAGGTGGGACTAACTGTCAATTGGTTAGAATAGAAAGCCTACAAGACCTTTAAAGAAAGGATCTTCCAGGCAAGAATGCAGATATCCTATTGTGTTCTTTTCCGCAAATCAAAAATCAGTCCTACTTTTCAAGGCTAAGGGAGTAAAGCTGGCAGTAAAGTATCACCGACATTTCAAGACTTCCTGGGAAAAATCTACGCCAGACACTTGGATATTAGAAGTCTATTGGACCAGTTATTGCATAGATATGTCCTCAACATTAACCCTGAAGGGTGCAAGAAACACCCCACTCGAGGAATGGAACACAGAGAGTAACCTCCTTAGGAGAGGATAGTGGCTTCTGCACTACAAAGCCATTTTCCAGTATTACAGGAAGTGTTAGGTGAGCATTAAACCTATGCATTAAGGCGCCTCCTGGTTGAGGCATTAAACAAACGGATTCCTTTCATAACAGGCATTTGCAATGCAATAGGTCTCACATTAATTAAAGTTTGTGCTATTGGCATTGCAATATTTCTCACATCTGTTTGAGTTATAGCTATTGGCATTATAAAGGGTACCTATATCTTATGGAATATATGTATGTAGTGCTTAGTGGAATTATGTGTATTGGATTGGATTAGCTAGTTAAATTTGTGGTATGGCATAGTGTGGCGTGGATTGGATTTGTGTAGTGGGTTTATATGGCATGGTATGCTGTAAAATTATATGGATATTAAATATGTGGTTTGAGTGTACTGGAATTATGTGGAATGGGATTGTGGGTTATGGATGGTGGGCAGGACCCAGAGCCCCAGGTAGCACCGCGGCCAATCGCCGCAACTCACGTCACCAGCAGGGCCACCCTCTTTACATCTGACCCAAGGATCGCGCTGTTTGCCAGCATCCGCCCCTTAAGGTACTGTTTTTCCTGCTGTTTTATCACCATTTATTGACAATATACAGATACACAATATACAGATACTACTGAGGACCATACTGCTATTCATTGGGGACAATCCATTGGGACTCTTGTGTGACTCTTGTGCTCTCATCAGAGTGTGTGGTTAACCTACTATCTGTGTACTGATTCCCTTGTATTGCTGGTCTCTGGGCTCTGAGGGATGGGGAAGAGAAAATCAATGAAGGGCTTAGGTGGAGGTGGTGGCAACCACGTAGGGAAAGGGAAAAAGGCCAGTATGTTGTCAAAACAGCCAAACAATAATTGTGTCTTTGATCGCATTGACACTCTTATCAGCGAGTGTGAAGGCATCCTAGGGAAGATCAAACTGCGCATGTCACCCTAGGTAGCCCCCCCCGGCCAATACCCTCCCCTCCCCTCCCCGAGCCCCAAACCCTTGGTCTATCTCCAGCTCAAGTCGCATGCCTACCATCCCAACAATGTTTCAAAGACCATCTTCTAAGAAGACGCATACAGCGACGCAGAGGATAATGCTAGATACTGCGGAGCTATGCCAACCTTATACTACTTCCCTCAACGCCCCTGATATTGATACCCAGCAGCTTGAGCCCACAATTCATTGCGCAAATAGATTCTTGCCTCTCCAGGACCTAACCGATGATCACAACGGTGATACATTCCAGCCTCCCCCTCCACCCACAGTTATGACCAGCTGAGTACACAAACTAGAAGACACACACTATCTTATAAATATGGTTAGAACTGAGATAGGTTCTATGAGATCCATGATAGAAGGACTAACCATCTTAAGTTAAAAGATTATTGCAGACTGATCCATTTTGATTAAAGAATGGCACCCACACATTAAGTCGCTATTTGCAACCTCCTTACAATTTTTGCGTGACGCAAAAGCCAATTCTACATGGAATAGGTATTGCCCCTCATGGTTCCTTTTCGCACCACCCTGCCACTCCTGCCATTCCTGTCCATAGGCAAGACTCACCTGACCCCATAGAAAAGCGAACTAACAATCCTAACAATATTCCTCACAATAAATTCCAGAACCCAGTGGCTGTACAAGATTCTTTAAAAGGATCAGGGCCATACCCCCACTGGGTGTTCAGCATCTTTCTCACAGTGGCCAATATCAGTCGGCCCCTCTAGCCACCATACCTCCGTTACATACCTAGAAAATCTACATGACTAATGTTCGTAAAGTCAATACAAAGAATGGCTACGAGAGCGGAGAATCTCTGACTAATAAAGTGATCCACTGGATCCGCCACATCAGGGGCTGGTGCTCAGTAATTAGAGACAACATTTCCAGGGCTCGGAGGTGTACCTCTTCTATCTATCCACTCAACTACATTGAACTTGCCTTCAAGGGGGCCAAGCTGGTGGAAAACCTCTTTGCCCTGAATTTACAACCTGTCCCCCCAACGGATCCTCTATTCAGTTTAGGCACTCTCCTATTCACGATCAGAGCAAGCCATCATCCCTCCAACTATCAACTTGTCTAGCAAGTAGCTCTTTATTGGAGGATAATGATTGACTACAGAACATAGCCCTACATAACTCTGTTTTAACCACCATTATTTCTAACTATATAGTTAGCCCCCCTGGAATTCTAGCTCTGCAGACCATGCCTTACCATAAAGAAGATAGTTCTCAGGGGGAGGCAGGACTAAGCAGCTACAACATCACCACCCAAGAAGAGGAGGGTAATGACCAGTTCACGTGCCCAACTCTGCAAACACCAGCTCATCCTCTAACTAGCAATTCCATCCCTATTCAAAGTGTTGCACTTGGTCTGGCACACCATCAGCAGCGGAGGATTTTATCATAGAATGTGGCCGGGCTAAGTAGCAAAATGCCAATACTCCATTGGAACAAATTAGTGGAAGGATTTGATGTTTGTATCTTCCAAGAGACCTGGAGTCTGGTTCTGCCACACAAATCTGGTCATGCTTGTATCCATTCACCTGCAATTTTATCAGGGAGAGGCCGCCCGTCAGGGGACTGACCATTTGGGTGAATATTGCTCGACTGTTGAATCATCCGTCAAAAAAGCTTGAGCCCAGATATCTTGGGGCTCAGCATTACGGGGCCAAGGGGGGGGGGGCACAATTGAACTGTTCAGTGTTTATGCGAGGGGGACAAAAGGGGACAGACTCTCCCCCACTATCTCAGCTTTGGAGGAATGGCTTGCCAACTGCTCACCCCATGCCAGAGTGGTGGTGGCAGGAGACTTTAACTGCACCTTTGAACCCCTGGCTAATGAAGATCTAATGGGAACTGAAGAACATGATAACAGATGGGCAGTCCCCCAACTAGACCTACCTCCAGTTAAGCGATGGATGCAGCAGGCACTCCAGTTGAATGCTATCACTATAGAGTATGGTCTGAGTGCAGTTAATGGTAGGTCACCATCAGACAAACACGGTGCTAATACCTATAATAGAGACAGTTGCCTGCCCCGGATTGACTTCATCCTTCTTGATGTGAAACTGTGGGGGGATATGGTCGATATGATCGTGGGTACTACCACAGAGAGTGACCATACCCTCTCTAATTAACTTTGAAACCCCTGTGGGAGGCACCCTACTATCATGGGCGCAATTCACTATTGATTTCTACCAGAGAGTTAATTCCCTCAAACTGCAAAAAGTTCTTGAAATGGCAGAAGGTAATCTTGCATGATACTAAGATCGCTGGCATAAATCACGATTTAGTCGTAGGCATATCATAGCTCGAGGCTGCCGCCTATAGTGTAACTAGACTGACGGATGTACCTAAGGTCCATCTGTGCACCGTCAACCGAATTAGTTCATATTTCCAAGTCCCTAACTTGGGCAAAAAACCTAGTATGCCCACAAAAGGGTCATACTTGTGGTACAAAAAAAATTGTAGGCAAAAAATTAGATCTTAGCAGTAGCAATTAAAGATAAGAACCAGCCCCTCATAAATCTGCCAGGAAGTCCTATAAAGCAGTCTTACAGGAGGCAAAGTTAGCATGGGATGATTTGCACTGGCAGGAACTTAAGGAAGCATGTACAGCCAAGAATACCATTCTGTTTTGGAATTTAATCATCTGGGGGAACAAATCATGGGCATGCCCATCTGCAAACCACATCACGGGGCAGGTATGGCATGATCATTTTAGAAAACTCTACTCAACATCGGAGGCCACCCTATCTGTGGAGTCAGATGATTTAAATGGGTCCTTTGTAGATGATGAGTGCTTTGACCTAGCGGAGTTAAAGGCTGCAATAAACAAAATAGTGCCCTCCAAAGCACCAGGACCAGATAGCCTGCCAGGCGATCTCTTCCTCGCTGACCCCTCCAATTGGGCATGTTATATTCTACTCCTAGCAAATGCTATAGCCAGTGGAGCTCTGGTCCCTAGGTCTTGGAGGAGCGCCAAGGTGGTCTCAATCTACAAAAAGGAGCCAGAGATGATCCTTCCAATTACAGACCCATTAGTTTGTTTGATGCTCTGTGGAAGGTCTTTGGTCGAGTCCTTCTGCAGAGGATTCAGCCATGGACTGAGGACGAAGCCATCCTTTCCCAGTGCCAGGCTGGCTTCAGGCCAAAAACTGGAACCAGGTGACTCCTCCTAGTCCATTGGAAGGTAGTGGTGATTGGCAAGGGCAGTCTTTATCTCACATTTATCGATTTAAAGACTGTCTTTGACCTGGTCCCTAGAAATAAGTTGTGTTCAATGCTTAGTGAGAGGGGTATTCCCCCTTCATCCTTAAACCGCTGATCCGGCTACACAAGGGCAACTTCGCCCAGGTTAGATGGGGCACAAGGACAATTAACAGAACGCATCCCCATCAACAAAGGAGTTTCACAGGGTTGTGTTCTGGCCCCCACCCTATTCTCTCTTTACATGAATGAGGTGATTGGCTTTCTGCAAGAAGATCCAGCAGACACACCAACTCTGGGGGGCGAAAAGGTACCAACACTGATATTCGCCGATGACACTCTACTGATATCTAAGACCCCACCCGGGCTGCAGCGCCTACTAAACAGGTTCCAAATTTTTTGTGACAATCAGGGTCTGGCCATAAAGACCTCGAAGACCAAATTCATGGCCTTTAACTGTCATAAGTCATACAGGAGAAGCCCTTTGCTTGGAAAGGGTAGACACCTTCGACTATCTAGACTCTCTAACAAAATGTCATGGAGGCCCCACCTAGCAAAGATGCTGTTGGGGCACAAACGAGTGGTTGGAGCGCTGGGGAAAGAACATCGCTCCTCACATTCTAGGCCGGTAGCCCCTGCCCTTCAAGTTTACGACGCCAAAGCAGTCAGCTCAGCCCTTTACGGAGCAGAGGTCCAGGGATTTGAGAAGGCTGATGATCTCACAGATCTGAGTATAAGTTTCTCAGAGGCCTGGTGATGCTACCTCAAAACATCTCCCTCACCCCCTTATTGCTGGATATGGGTAGGCGGTCGATTGGAGATATTGCCAGGTTGCTCCCACTGCTCTTCTGGGCTCGCAATAGGCGAACCCCAGAGCTTCTCCCCCATGCTGAAGCTCTTACTGAGATCATCCGGTTAGATACTGGCCACAAAGTAGGTTGGATCTCAACTGTTAGAAAATTGCTGACAGCTATGGGGCTTCAAGATTATTGGGAAAGGCAAGAACCCCCAAGGAAAGACAAGCTCAAACGATTGTACTGGGAATGGGTGGAACAACGGGAAAGCTGCAAACCCAATCTGGGCAGATTAACAGTAGAATTTTATCTACATTAAAAAAACAGACATTTAGAGCCTTTTTTAGATATAATCCAGATCCCTAGGGACAGGATGCTGTATATACATTTTAAGTTCGGAACTCTCCCTGTCTGTGAGATGACAGCGAAATGGCACTCATGTAATGAGAAATCAAAAGACTGCCCGTGTTGCAGAGCCCCGCAAGAAAGTTCTGCCCACGTTATGTTCGCCTGCCCGGCATATAACATCTTGTGGGCTAAGTGGCTAAAATTGATCTGTCAGCAACTGGGCACACGGGACTACCAGGCAGCCCTGCATATCCTTAGGTCCAATCCCAGACCGCTTTTTGCTTGTTGCATGGCAAAGTTCCTCAGCCAGGCATAGCTTATTAGATTGAAAGTATTCCAAAGAGCGGCACAGCACCAACTGAACTAGGCTGTGATGAAATCGTTGTACGACTCTAAGGTTGTTTGGCCAAGCCACAACACCAGACCTCATGCACAAGCACTTTATCTGTTAATTTCTGCTGCTATCCTATGGAAGCTCAAACCCCTAAAGCAAAAGTAATGCTCTCAACAGAGCCCACTATAAAGATTATTACTAAGATGAATTATTGTACAGCTTTTTATCCTATTTTTATTGTATATAATGTATATTTATATCGATATGTGGTGTATCAATTTGAAAAACAATTGAATATGGCAATTGTGTTATGTGTCGTGTGTCTGATATCCTATTCTATTGTACTGTCTGTTTGTATAAGTTTTAGGTTGTTGTATGTTACATTTATTCTGTTTGTATTTTAAAGCATTTTTCTATAGCTTTTATGACATTATCTGTCGAAATAAACCTTACGCAACAACAACAGCATAGAGCGGGATGGCATTAAATGGAGTGACATTGTACAGAGTGGTGTTGCGTGGAGTGGCATTTTGTAGCTTAGAGTGGTGCGGCGTAGAATGTAGTTGTATGGAGTGCAGTTGTGTAGAGTGGAGTGGGGTTGCATAAAGTGGAGTGTAGTTGCATGGAGTGGAGTGCAGGGACATTTTAAGGATTTTGGGGGCCCTGGGCCAAACATATTTTGGGGGCCCCTGTTCGGAATAACTTTGAATTCACTGTCCATTTTACGTTCATTCACACCCTTGTTATGTCACGCAATATTTAATGATACATTCAAAATGTATGAAACAGTAAAAGAAAGAAGAAAAATGAGCTGTAATTACTTATATTACATTTTATAGTGATTATGTTACTTGAATCCACACCTGAAGACAAATGAAGATCAGTGGGGCCCTCTGGTTGTGCTAGGCCACTCTCTCAGGCACTCTAGGTATCACATATAACATTATTGAAGTAGGCCAGAGTGATGTTGTCCCATTTTCTAGCAAAATTCAAATTGTTTAAGGCCTTAACAATGTTGATTCTGGGATGAACTTTATTGCATAGGCTGACAGCAAACAGTAATAAATACAGAAAAGCATTGGCGTTCAACCTTCTTCAACGTGTTCTGTGCAATAGGTGGTTGTTTGGATGATATCATATATATCATGGTTCATAGGTTTAACAGAACATGATTGAACAAATATCCTTGTTGGACCTCATTTTGTATCTCTGCAAATCTTGTTACCTACACCTGACCTGTGCAGTAATTGTGTTAAGGAGTTCTATTTTAATTTTGAGGAATTGAACATAAAAGCTGCTGGGTTTGGAAGTTTTGTTGAAGGCAATGTTTGCTGCCTGTATCAAAGGCTTGAATTAAGTTTCAATGATAAGTAGAAAGTTATAGACCATAGAAAGCTATAGGCTTTTGTGAACTGCTGACAATAAGTTTATGATGCTCAGATGGACCCTAGTTATGATTTACCATTTTTCAGGTCTATTCAGTCTTAGAGATGCCTGCAAGGCATCCATGCTGTTTTCCTGAATGGTCAGGCCCTCTTTGGTTGTTTTATAGTTGGAGAAGGATGAAATAGGCAAGATTGAGTACAAGAACTCTATGCTGTTGGCTTGAATTTTGACAATGCCGTTTGTCACATAGAATACGGTTTTGGTATTTTCTTGCGAACATTATTCAAAGTGATTTTGTTCTTGGATCTTCTTCCCATTTGTCAGTTTTTCTTGTCATATAATGTCAAATGCTATAAGTGCACAATGTGCTGTGATTCCAGAGCATCTTGGGGTATTTTAAGTGCAGTTTAGGATGTAGAAGTCAAACATCTTAATGCAGATGATTTTTAGAAAAGAGGAAGGTAAATGTGTTTCTATGAATATTTACTTAGATTCAATGAATACCAAAACTGTCACTGTGTGTTTCTGCAAATTAAAGCTTCTAAGTCAAACCTTGGAGCATCTCTGTACAATATTAGGCACCTGTAAGGCACTACTTAAAGTATGCATCTCTTTCTGGATTTGCTAGCAGCAAACTCATTAACCAGATCAGCAAATTCTATTTCTTGGAGCATTTCTGACTCAATACTCAGCAGAGCCAGAGAATTGAGTCTGGCTTGTAGCATTCGATTACGTAGCTCATTTTTTATGAGCTTCAACTTTGAAAAGGACCTTTCACCACTACAGTTTGTGACCATCATCGACAAGAATATTCGCAGTGCAATTTCAATGTTAGGGAAAGTGTTCTCCAGTTTATCAGTTTTTATTTTCTTGTAAACACAAGACATTGAAATTTTTTCATTTTTGTGTACAGGATAATGTTTGAACTGCTGGCATTCCTTGATGAGATCAGATTTGTTCAGGTCTTTATAGTACAAATAGGCAAGTTTTTCACACCACCCTTCGATTTCTTTGGTGTTCATGTTTTTTAATTCTATAAAGAAGCCAAACCGATTATTTAGGTCTCTATATGCTTCGCTTCGCCGTGTTAAACCATCAATCAGAGCATCCATGATCGGTAAGTATGCTTCTACCTTAAATTTGTTCCGCCCTTCAAGTACGGTGTCACTAGAGGGTCCTTCAAACCGAGTTTGTCTACTGCTTCGTTGTTTAGTATGCTTTCCAAAATCGCTGTAATGAGTATCAGGAGCTTTTGCCTTGCATTCATAGTCATCAAATTGGTCTCTCAACTCTTGGACATAAGACTTCAAAGATTGAATAATGTTGACTACAACAGATAGGTTAACATCTTTTTGTACAGTCTTGCTTGTTTCGTTGAAATGCATTAGTATGTAATTCCAGAGAATGGTCAAAAAAATGGTTTCCAGCTTGTCCATTTTTTTAAGGAGACTAAGTGCATCATGCATTGTATCTTTTGACTGAATGTGATCATTTGTCAGTGAATCAAGAGCAGCTTTAATTCTTTCATAGCCACCACACAATGCATTGAGGGCATCTGCATGAGCTGACCATCGAGTATCAGACAAGCGTTTTACAACCTTGTGATCTGGGCCTACAGAATGAAGTAGCACATCCCAACGATGAGTAGAAGCAGCAAAAAAAGTGTACAAAATTTGAACAAAGGCAAAAAAGACACAACCTGCATGCTGCACTCAGCCGCTTTTATACCCACCAGGTTCAAAGAATGGCCAGCACATGGCACATAAAAAGCAAATTCGTTGATCTCTTTCAGTCTTGCCTGTAAGCCCGAAAATTGACCAGACATATTGGATGCATTATCATATGACTGACCACGGCAATCTGATAATGGAATACCAGCCCGCTCTAGGAATTTCACTACAGCAAGATACTCTGCCCCATGACCATGAATGGAGATAAATTCCAAAAAACGCTCCTTTGGTACGTGACCCTTTACATACCTCACAGTGAATGTCAACTGATCGATGTGACACACATCTGGAGTGGAGTCTACACTGAGAGAATAATATTTTGCCTCTTTTATTTCTGATATTATTGCAGAGAAAAATGTCTTGCTCATTTATGCGATAAATTCTTCACAAATTGTTGCTGATAGGTATGAGGGATTGCCCTTTCCAGCGTTTCCATATTTCCTGATGTGTTCTTCAAGAAACGGGTCAAATTGGCTTAGAAGTTCTAAAATCCCCAAATAATTTCCATTGTGCAGTGATCCTATCATCTGGTTTTCTCCTCTGAATGGCATACCTCTTCCTGCTAAAAATTTAACAACTGCTACAATTCTTTTCAGCACACGCTACCAGTATATTTGTTCATGTTTTATCTGTTCCTCTAATTCAGAATCAATTTTACCAGTTTCTTTTTGATGGGTGGTGTATACTAACATGCATTTTTGATGCTCAGGGCAAGCTTCATGTTGAGAAATCCGACAGGCTGCATGCTTCCAGTCGTTAAAACCAGATCTACTGAAGGCAGAATCTGTGCTAGAAAACAAACGACAAGCAAAACAGTACACTGTTCCTTGTGAAGGAGAATATAATAGCCATGTACGACTTACAAATTCCCCATTTTGCAGTTGCTGCTTGAAAGCAGCATCGGATAAATTCCGCTTGTGTTTCTTTTCTCCAATTTGATAAACACGAGCAGAACTGGAAAAATCACTATTTTGATTTTGACAGGTTGAAGGCCCTCTTTGAACCCAATATGATCGTGTTACTTTTGTGATAGGATTCCATAAGGCAGGATCTGTTGCGTAGCTCACTGCTGTTGGTTGTGGAATTTGTGAACATTGGCTGTCATCTGTTATCATACTCTGAGAAGCATTTCCGGCAGTAGTTTGTAAATCTATAATGTTAGAGGATGTGGAAACAGATACATCCTCAGTATATTCTCTTACTGGCTCATTAGCAACAAGATCATCTCATTTATACTGAGACTGCGCCGCATTATCAGTACAACATTTCGATTGTACCGTAAAAAATGAAGTTACTTTTTGAAGCTTTGCAAGCTTCTGTTTTACTTCAGATTTTTTTTCCTTTTCATAGCTCCACTCACATATGAACGCCTCATTTTGTGCAGTGAGCAACTTTTCAGACTATATAAAGATTCAATAACGTATGTGCTCAAGAGCTGAGGAAGTAAGAAAACAGTACATTGTTGTTTGTTATTTATATCGGTAACCATTTGTTCAACACACTATTGCAGACTATGATGTGGGGCATACAAATATGTTCAGGAAATCCAGAAACATGATCAAACATTCTGGACCTACTAGGCCAAGGTATAAAATATGTACATTTCAAATTTACCATCCCTATCAGCAATGTGGTGGGAGGTTGGGGCACAAAGTAACTAGCATTCAGTTATACGTGTAATTGCATGAACAATACTCACATTTCTTTTTACTTAGGGAGCAATAGAAAGGTATCACTTTCCTTTGTGGGACTTAATTTGTTTTTGGGCAACTTTAATTTTTCACATGAAGACAGGGCAGGTTTATGATTCCTTTAAAAATATATTTGCATACATATTAGTATGGATACATTTATTTTGGACACATCATCCAAATATTCACAGTGAGTCAATTTCTAATAGAAGTGGATTTTCCAAATTAGCTATGTATTGAAACATAAAACAAAAGAAAACTTAAATACAGGCAACTCAACTAGCTAATAAATTACGCAAAGCATGTCCTTTGGATTTCTAATTTACTTGGTAAATAGTGTCTATCAATATTTCAATTATCTGCGTAAGAGGAATACATTAGTACATTATTTGGGATCAATAATATATGATTAGTACACGAGGGGCATCATTTAGGAGTCACCAGGGGTGGCAGCTCTGGCCCCTGGCCCCTGGCTTGCCCTTTGTAATCGCTGAAACTGGCTTTGTGATCCCTGGCCTCAGAGGTGGCAAAATCAGTGCCAGCAACACAGTGACAGCTCGATCTTATGGACCTCAGTTAGGGCTTCACTCTTTGTTTACTGTCAAAGTTTTATTACACTAATAATGAATGATATTACATTATTCATTCTTAGTGAAATAAAAAATGGAGCACCGTTAGCTGAAATATGACCATTTACTGGCAACTGAGATATGTAAAGAATATGCTTTTAAATGCACTTTATGCTGTGCATTGTATGTCCTGCATACCATAACTGGCCGACTTGAGAGGTTTCACATGTTTGCATTAGCTGAATCACAACAGCAGTGTTTTACTCTCTCTATCGACACACACACACACCTACACATCAAACGTATCTAACTTTCTGCTGTTTCTTTTCCATGGATTAACTTAATAGAAAAGACAAGGAGTGGGCATCTTTTGCCCCAGTGACACAGATGTGGTATCTCTGTATGGATTTAGATTACAGTTCCACTTCTGAGTATGTCAATGTTTCGGGCCTCATTATGAGTGCAGATACAGAGTCCCTGCACTTCTTTAATATATAAGGGAGAGTTCCTATGCTCCTCAGCAGACTGCCAATACTCTTAATGGGAGAGCACATTTACATCTCAGGAGCAAACAGATACTCCGGGATAATGAGTACCTACACTTTCATATTTCCATTTGATGCACTGAAGTTGTTTCAAAATTCCAAATGGAGCTGGTAACTGTTACTGGCCACTTCTGGAATTCTCATTAGGTGGTACATAGTCTATGGAAACTCTGTCATGTTTCCCCTGAAAATTTTGGCTGCATGAAGCTGCCAAAATAGCTGGGGCTATGGGGGTGGAGGGAGGATGAGTAATTACTGGGAGAATCAAACCCAGAATTACCAATTTCCCCCAGTAATTCCTCATTAATCAGGCTTCTACCTGGAATCACCATTAATTCCGCACCTTCACAGTTAGCAGGACCCTGGTATCTATATCTCTTGAGGTGCAGAATTAACATCCCAGCATCAGTTATTTGTAATGGGGCTCTAAGTAAGTGTTCAAGCATATAGTAAAGATGGCCTCACATCGAGCATAAGACGTTTGTATACACTGGCGGACAGTGTAAAATGTAATTTGTTTTTAAATACCATTTCTAGCAGAACAGAATATCAAAATTAAACTTTAACAAATGGGAATATTTAGCCATTTTCATTGGATTGGGTAAATGTTACAAGAACCGTGGGGCGTAACATTATTGGCATACTGCACTGTGGTGAGCTAGCGTAGTGAACGAATCTGAACAACCTACGGGAGTTCGGGGGGGTTCTCCCCCCCAAAGAAAATTTGAAAAAAGAGTGGACAAATGGTGCATTTTCAAGCAAATTTGAGAAAGCAGGAAGGTTAATAAAGCAATTGTGAAAGTGCAATTATTACATTAATAAAGAGATGTCATATAACAACATAGGTAGCTATATAAAACTGCAAAAAAGGGCCCTACTGTCCCATTCAAAGTACAATAGTGCTGGAGTGCCATACTGCCTCATTCAAAGCACAGTAACGCTTGAGTGTGATACTGTCCCATTCAACACACAGTAGCACTGGAATGGCCTAGAGTCCCAATCAAAGTCCACTAGAACCAGAGCTCTCAACTGTCCCATTCAAAGCACATTAGCCATGGAGAGCCGTGGAGAACCCCACTGTCCCACTGAAAGTACAGTTGCACTGATGAGAAGCGCCTTACTTTCCGATTGAAATCATAGTAGCACTGAAAAAACTCAACTGTTCTACTCACATCATTATAAACCTGGAGTGCCCTTCCGCCCTATTCATAGCACAGTTGCACTGGAGTCCTCTACTGTTCAATTCAAATACAGCAGCCCTAGAGTGTCCTACTATCTACTTCAAAACGCAGTAGCTCTGGGGTGCCCTACTGTCCCTCCGAAAGTAAAACTGCACTGGTGAGAATTGTCGTTCCATTCAAAGCAAAGTAGCTCTGGAGTGCCTAACTGCTCCACTGAAAGTACAAAACACTAATGAGAAATGCCCTTCTGTCTCATGCAAAGCTCTGTAGCGCTGGGAAGCCCTTCAGTTCTTTTCAAAGCACAGTAACGCAGGTGTGCACTAATTTCACATTCAAAGCCCACTACCCTGATAAAGGAGCTCAAACCCCTACAGTGTGGCTCTAGAGCTCTACAGATAGCTGCATTTGTCTTTTAATTTGAATGCCATTACTATAGCAGTGCTACCGATGCCTGTTTTCATTATGAGAGGGCCTTCTGTCATTCCATATTTAATAAACATGTGGACCACAATTACAAGGTAGGTGCCTAGCAGCACTTTTTGGCAATGAAGAGGGCAGCTTTATTGAAAGGAAGAGTTTTCCATATAGCATTGCTGAAAATGTTGTATATCACAGTTCATCTGAATTAACATGTGGTTTGAGGTACGAAAATGAAATGGAGTTAGTTTTACTTAAAAAGTGGGAGTGTAACAGCAAGATTGTTATCGGTGGCAACTGTGCTGCTGTTAATAGGCCTTCATGTGACTTTCACTTTTGAGATAAATACGGGTGGGAAGCTTCCGGAAGTATTGTTTTGTATAGTTTACCCATAGTAAGTAAAATAATTGCACATGACCTACATTATGTGATTGCTTTTAGGAGATATAGAAGAAATAGTAAACAAAAATAATTTCTCCTCAGGTCACACACACACACAACATTCTAATTTATTAAAAGTACGTTTGTCATCCAGGAGGTTACACTAACTACACGTGGATCTGGAAGGCAGCCTGACTGAGCCGGCCCCCATCCAGTCTAAACTCTATAGCAGGTTGCCTCACCCAGACTGAGAAATACACATGGGGACATGTGCGAGCTGGCCATTGACATGATTGGCGGAGGTAAGCGAGGACCACCTTAAGTTAGCAGCCAAAGCTCAAATTACACGACCTCTATGCCCATACCGAACACAACCCTGCCCTGTACTGCTTTCACTGCTACAGTGATAACAACTCTGACACATGGGGGACATATATCCGAACCAAAAATCAATTCCATTAAAGGAATTTATAGCCCAAACACATTCCCCTACACTGGACATTCCAGGGTATCATATAATCTCATACATGTAATGAAACGATTAATCCCAACATTTCCAGAAGCCCGTCAGACAGGGGTCTGCTATTTTACTTGTTAGAGAAACTAACCCCTAAACCTCTTATAGCTCGTATTTATATTATAGCATACTGGGCTGCGCAACTTCAGAACCAGAGGGTTAAGCCTGCATACTGTGGTCCATAGACATAAGTAATGAAAACACTGACAAATAATGATCCTTTTGCTGTGTGCATGCTAAATGCCGCACATTGGCAGGGTCTAAATGCCGCGGATGTGCTGCCCCTGGGTCAGATAGATTTCGAGCACTTGGTGTGCTCCTGCCCCGCCCAACAGCTGCAACATCTCGGTCCCAGGTAATTCACACGCTAGAGCTAATGATTCCTATGATAATATAAGAGGGAACTGAATTAACATATTCCATTTTAAAATGGAAAACATTTAGGTTGTACGGCAACCTGCATGTAAATTAACAAATCGTGTTCACTGCCCCCAATGGCGCTCAATGCACAAAGCACTTTTGCACATACCACGCTGCATTTTAAACAGGGTATTTTCCTTAGGCCGAATGCTAATTTGTACTAATGTAAGTAAACAGACATAGAAAACATATATCAGGGATTCTGAAGAGCTCAAGGCTCACCACCCCTAAAGTAGTAAAAGGTTAAACGCATAACCCGCACTGAAGCTCAGCAAACAAATGTAGTAATCAGAGGGTAATGACGCCAATACATTTAAGGACCTAAGCACTCTTTAGCACTAATTGAGCAGTTAGTGGCCTATGCACGCAGCACTTTATCTTCGCACAAGTTGCACTTACATAAAAGCACACATTCTAACTGGGTTCAAAGCATGGGAAACCGAGATCCGTGACTTTTTGAGGTTCAAGACAACACACCTCACTCACTAGCTCTCAAGTTGTATGAAGATGAATGTAAAAATTACTTTAGTATCAGTCAAGTCGCTTTCTACTAATACGACAATTCCCAGGTTTGGTATTACACACACACAACCTTATTTACCTCGGGAGTCGGGACTCTCCTTCGACATGCATCTCTCTGATTCTTACTCCTGGATTCGGCCTCCCACAAACTGCGCGCCAGTCTGAACAAGCGGAAGCTGTCATGAATGATAACTTTTGCTCATCTTGGCCTGTCAAGCGAGTTTCTGCCATATCAGATGCTAGGATAGGGTTGGAGGCGAGTCCACCTCCTCTATCCTGCCATCTGATAGGATATCGGGATGAAGAGTGACAAGCCCCACCGAAGCCTCATTAGCAGACATGCTGCACTGCCGGAGGCAAGTGCTTCATGTCTGCTCTACACTGTGAATGTGCAACTCCACTGCGCCCCCTATGGGCGAGCCGGTAAAGCACACAATGCATTGTGCTTACATTGATTAGTAGCTGGGACTTTGCAAGGGGCCCCTTGTGAGGTGGGGGCCCTGGGCCAGAGCCCACTTTGCCCCTGCCTTAAAACGTCTCTGGTGGAGTGCAGTTTCGTGGAGTGGATTGGCAGTGGAGTGGCATTGCGTGGAGTGGCGTGTGGCATGCAGCTGTGTGGAATGCAGCGGTGTGGAGTGGCATTGCATAGAAAGGAGTGACGTTGCGTGACGTGGAGTTGCATAAAGCAGGGTGGCGTGGCTTTGTATTGAGTGACATTGTACTAAGTGGTGTTGCGTGGAGTGACATTAGTAGAGTAGAATGGTGTGGTCTAGAGTACAGTTGTTTAGGGTTGAATGGGCTTGCAGTTGCGTGGAGTGGTGTTGCATTGAGCGTCTTTTCATGGAGCGGAGTGGCGTTGCTTTGAGTGTCAGTGCTTGGAGTGGCGCTGCATAGAGTGTAGTGGGTTGGGTAGAGTGAAGTTAAGTTGTATGGAGTACAGCTACGTAGAGTAAATTTGCATTGCGTGGAGTGGTGCTAGTGAAACAATTGGCTTGTTAGGAAATATCAAATTCAGAACTACATTAAAGAATTGTACTTCAACTGCATAAGAAAAAATACTAAAACTGTGAAAATGTGCATAAACTGTATTAGCAGTAACTCAAAGCAGTGCAATTGTAGTTATTCATCTATCATTCTACCTTTTAGATGGAGAACCATTGGTTCCAAATAAACCTTTATATTCATATCATTCAAAAAACCTCTCAGCCGTGAATCTGTTAAAAATCCTCATGAAAGTCTGGTTTGTTAACTATCCCCTTTAGATCAGACTTGCGAGCGATGATCAATAAAATGTTTTTTCTGCACCTTTTTATTTGTCTTTAAAACACAGCAAGCAGAACATTCTAGAGGGATTGATGGGATGACCTTTTTGCCCATTATTTACCTAGTGAAACGTTATGTTATGTCCTTTAAAAGCACTTATCAAAGTGCGAGAAATGCTTGGTTTTCACTCACAAGGGAACTGCCAGAGTCAGTTATTTGTGCCAGAGCTTGTGCTACGGTTTGGGGAAACGACTGCAGTACGTTAAGAACTGGCTTCAGTCTTTAAGCTATTATTGTTACCAGTCTTTGTGCCAAAGTCTCTTTTGGGACTTGTCTCAATATCTCTTCTCACTGTCAGGGTGTTTCTACCACTTTGGATAAAGGTGAAGGTTGAGAAGCATATTTTGAAAGGGATGTAAGAACCTCTTGAGCTCTTCGATGCCTCATCAGGGGTAGTAAGCGCTATATGAATACAATTAAAACTACAAACGGAGTGTTAATACATGAGGGCCATCTGGCTGGTTTGGGGTGGGTGGGATGGAGGGGGGAGAGGCTATAGGAGAGAGTGCAAATGAAGAGCTATATATTTTAAACGTTGGCGAAGGCATGCACCGAGGCTTTACAGACCCATGAATCAGTTTAAAATAACGACGGGTGAAGCATCAATTGCATCAAGCACAAGGGCAAACAAGCTCATGATGCAGTCCAAACATGCAAACTGTATTTGTTAAACTTAATGAACACAACAAAGGGGGTAACAACCCACAGAATCATCCAAAAGCAGACATACCACCACTGAATTCCTCATACAAGGTCTGCCAAATTAAGATCTCAAAACAAATGCATGAAACCTCCAGTGTGCGCACGTTTCTGCTTATATCTGTGATTTATTAAAAGCCTGGAGCACGTGCCAAAGGAGAAAGCAGCTAGATGCTTCAGGACAGCAATAAATCTTAAGTGTAAGTACTGAACATCAGGCCCAGGGGCTTTTTTGCTCTAAAAGACAAGAATACAGCCTGTGCACAGCCCTCTCTCTCCGTCTCCCTGGCTCCAGTGTTCTGCTGTGAGACATGCCAGGCTGGAGCCCCGTGACTGATTGAAAGGACGGGGTGGGGGGAGAGCAGAGAGAGTGTGATTGAGGAGCAGAGGAAGAGACAGGAGAATGAAAGCAAAACCAGCGCTGGGCCCGTGAAACGAGCGCAGCGCTGAGAAAGTATGTCCACAATTATTTTAAAAAGTAGCAATAGAGCTGGAGGCAGCAGTAACACAACTCTGGCATTAAGAGGAGGTGGGAGGGTGGAATGCTATATTTAAATATAAGCAGCCAGAGCGCTGAAGCTCAACACAGGCAAACACTAACAGAGCAGGCAACCAAGAAAAAAATAGCCCCCCCCCCCCAAAGAACAGGTAAAGAACCATAGCAGCATGAGACAGTACTAAGTCCTTACTATGTGGGAGGAACAGAAGAAAGAAAGGAGGGACAAAGAGGCAGGACTAACCACTAGCAAGCAGGGATTTTTAAAATACACTGACATCGACAGAAGAAAAGCAATGGCAAGAAATGGGGTGGACTTGAAGCCTACAGACTGATTACAGCAGGTCACAAGGAGATAGCGCATTTTCTGTCTAGTTTGACCTAAAAAGGAATTACCTTTGTAGCTGTACCCTAGAATTGTAATAGAGGGCCAGCACTACCATTTTTCAGTCTTCTCACTCAAGTTGAATTTCTCTTCAGAGGCCTTGACAAGCAGTATGAGGCCTTTATTGCTGTCCATCCCTAGACAGATATCTTTATACTCTTATACGATAATTACTTAATTTCACAACCACAGTCATTTCAGGACATTGAGCATCAGATGCAGGTGATGTATGACACAATGAGTTTTCAAGGTGTTCATATCAACTAATCAAAATCCTACCTAACACTGTCTCAGGATATAGGTTATTTTATTTAAAATAATTGCTAAGTTACTTAAACCCATTGCAATAAAAGTTAAACATGATATATAAAAAAAAAATATGATATGCATAAAAATTTGGAATTCTATAATTAAATCTTTGCATTAAAATTTAAAAATGTTGAATGGTAAGACAGAAGGTGGAAATCAGTGTTTAAGAAAACAGGAAGCCCTATTTTAGCAGATTCGATGTTATCACTTAGGTCAATGTCACATAACAGGGAGAACTCTTTATACTTTTTTATAGTTTAGTTTCAGGAATATTTACTGCTCTTGTCATTTCATTGAGGAGATTTGGTTCAAGAATAAAACAGGTCAGCAGCAGTGTTGCCTTGGTGGAGGGACATATTGTTTCTTAAAAGTGATGTAACTATTTAAGCAGCAGTGAATGTCCGCAGCGCTGAACAAATTACATTTTGCTGTAACCTTTGCTGCACCTTTAACAAAACTTTGACAAAGGAGCAGTTTATTTGGGGTCCCCTGCATCAAAACGGGCTAGAATTGCCACCTTTTTGTTCAAATTCCCCTTTGGTAAATGCCCTGGTTAATAGTTGTTTCCTTTCTGCCTGAACAATGTTGCAGGAACACACTAAGTGCAACAGATCTTCCTTATTGCTCCCGCAGAGTCGGCAGGTAACAGGGAAAGTTCCACACAGCCACGGTACCATATGATCTTTAACTGGTAATAACCCCAGCCGGTATTTTTAAAACTGCAGCTTGATAAAAGCTGGGTAACCAGTGGCAAAGTAATCTTGAAGGGCAATAAATTTATAGTTATTTATTGTCATCCATCCATGTGCTCTTTTTGCTAGTATAGCTTTGACCTCTATAACAGATTGAGTTTTATGTGACTTCTTGACCAAACGCTTGAAAGTCTGTAAATTGGTTGGAGTTTCCCATAGTTGTGTGAGGCCAGCAAGGATGAGAGACTCTTGCAGGCATGCTCTAGCCAGTGACATATTGTGGTGCTGTAACTCGTCCTATAATGTGATTCAGTGTGTTGGGTTCGGAATTCCTAATCTTTTACAGCTTATTATGTATGCATCGCGTTTGGCTAGTACTGTTTAAGCAACCCGAATTCTGATTTTATCTGCGCTGGTGAGGAATAACTTGGTAAGGAGAATATAATTCTGTAAGCATGAGTGATTGCGGAGTCAAGGGTGTTGGCGTCCTGCCCTCTTAATGCTTCACTTCCATATGAGATTGTTGGGAGAAGCTTTGCTCTTACGGCTTCCATCAGTGGCTTCAGAGAGGGTCCAGCACGTTTTTAAATGCTATGGCAGGAACCATTCCTTCCTTTTGGATCACAACATTCTGTGTTAAAAAGCTGCCTATGTTATCAATAGTTACCCCAAGATACTTGTATTCATCTGCGCTTTCCAGCCGCGTTTCGCCCAAAAACCAGGCCTGCATTTAGGAGCTCTTGATGTTATAACTCATGGTTCTTGTTTTGCCCAAGTGGATCGACAGGCCTTTGGCTAGTGAGTACACATCATTGTGTTGAGCAGTCATTGAAGCCCACTGAGTGCGACTAGCCAGTACCACGTCATTGGCACGTAAAAAACTCGATATTGGTTTTTTGCCTAGTTTAGAAGCCTGAGGATTACATGATCGTGGTGATTCCATCAATTCTGGTAGAAAGTGTTTGAATAAGGTTGGTGCCAGATCGCGTCCTTATTTTAGGCTTCGAGTGGTTTGAATTTTTCGAGAGAGATGGGCACCTGCTCCTATTTTGACTTGAATCCATGTATCTCTATGCAACATTATCAACATATTTAAAAGGTTTTGCAGTATATTCCTGTTTGATAACTTCCGCCATATCTTCCCCGGGTCCACACAGTCGAATGCTGCTTTAAAATCAAAATAACCAAAGTATAATGGTGTTTTGGAGGCATGGGCAGTACCCGTAAGTAAAGAAATTGCTAAAATGTTCATAATCGTACCAGGTGACTTTAAAAATCCGATCTGATTTTATGCTATTGCTGCAGCGTGGAGTACAAAATCCCTCCCTCCGTCACAGACCAAAGATCTCACAAACATACACTATCCATACATTCACTGGTGGGGCCCATAACACCAACATTCACTCACCATCAATCTGTGTTTCTCGGGAGGCGATTATCTTCCAAACGCTGACATGAAAGGAATTACCTCTTTACCCTAATGAGCAACAAATCTACGCAACCTTCTGATACTCATTAGGCCCTCAACTTCACCTTTAGTATTCCTCTCATAAATTGGGATGGACCAGTTAGTTGCAGGTTTAGGTTGACTTCCAATTCTCTAATTTACCTTTAAATCAATACATTTTCAATGAATAAACAACCCAACTCATTCTGTAGTTAATCAATTCAATCTTTATCTAATTAATGCAAATTAAATCAGTCCTTTCTTCAAGTCGCCAATCATATTGACCTATTCTGGCTAATTGTCGTCCTCTAAGTCAAATCGGGTAGTCTCGCAAATCTATGCCCATCAAATTTAGTAATTTCAGTTCATCAGGAGTTTGGGCATTAATTCAGTCCGTCAAAGATTCAGGGAAACAGCTGTCCTGCAGCATCACCGTCCTCTCCGTCAGCATAACGTCAGGAAATCGAGAAAAGCCAAAAACAAACCAGCACCAACCTCTCTATTCTACCATAATTTATAGTAAAATCGTTGACAAAATGTAACAAGTATTGGTTTCCGGCTCCTCTGATTGGACAATCGAAGATCGTCTGACAGAGTTCTCATGAACTAATGTCTCTTAGATCATCAGTCCTGTTGGTTCCGGTTTTAAGAGGCGTCTTATTGTTCTTCTGAAAAGCTGGCTTGCTTCCCAGGGCGGCCTTGGTGGGTACAGTCTGGTTAGGGTCATGACGAGGCCACTGTAGCTGGCGTTAGCGCAGGCGCACTTCACCCAAAACCTCGTGTAGTGTCGACGGTCAAGTTAGATACCGGAGGCAGCCATTTTGTAGCAGGCCCAAATGGTCAACTTAAGCAAAAGAAACACAAAATGCAATTAATACATAGAAATAACTAATAAAATGTTATTCCCTCGCTAATACCCTTAAGTGTATGTATTTATCTAGCAATAAGCAACACTCAAGCGGTTTATACTTACTGAATAAAGCACAAATCACAAATACATCACTAAAGCAACATATATCATGCAATATTCTAATTGTCTATCATTAGTATGCGTACATAATTTAGTTTACGAAATAATAAAGTCATGCAAAGCAATCCCACGTGTATTTCAGTTATTAATAAGATTAATTAATAATTTCCACTTCAATCCATTAGTTCGATAATAATTGAGTAATTAATTTAATTAGCATAAACATGCAAAATGGAGAGGATATACAATTTTTTTTTAATTACCCGCTCCAGCACTATGACAGTGTTGCTAAAGGCCCATGATGGTAGCTCTTCAAGCACAATTCTGTCAAAGTATTTAGCATCAACATCCATCAGAGTTATAAAATGATAGTTTGCTTGAAGAGATCTGTCCCCACCTTCAAAAATGGGAGAACCTTTCTAAGATGCAATTTGTGTGCTTCTGACCTCAGAAAAAACTGGGGCTAAGGTTCCTACCCAGAAATCTGGGTCATATTTAAATACCACTAGAGGTATGCTGTTTGGGCCTGGGGCTCCTTTTTGCCATTTCGTTATTTATTTTTTAATGCTATCTGCATTCACCTCAGGCCGTCCCTCATGTTGTATATTTGTTAGAGTATCCCAGATTCCCATCTAGAGGGTATCTGTAGATACGTCATTGAAGTGATTATATAGTTAGTGAATCCATGAAGAATCAGTGATATATGAGTTTATACCTCTATTGCTTGGTTTGAGAATTGGATTCACTGTAGCCTAGAACCTAGTGCCATTGTTATATTTCATATCAGTGAAATTTAGCCCATATTCATTGTCCTGGCCTCTTTGTATTGTCCATCTTAAGTTCTTTAGCACTTGATTATTTGGCCTTAAAGCTGTGAAAGCTGTTAAATCTCCTGACTTTTTCCTTAGACTTCTGAGGGCTTTATTTATTCCAGTTTTGTACCCCCTGGTTCTAGAGTCATGTGTTGCACTGGTGAACTCTACATCCTTTATTATCACATTTGGATTTATTTGCTTTAGCATGTTTTTCTAGTAGTGTTCCAATGAGAGTTTCTTATGTATTTACTGCAGTAGTTGCATTACCTAAAATGTCTTGAAGTATGTCCTTTATGGTTACATGCAGGTGAGTAAACCTGACTGGTGTGCTCTTAATGTGTCTCTAATTTGTGAGGTATATTTTGTCATTTGTCTCCCTTACATGATTTGGGGTAGTGAAGTATGGTGAAAAGGTGACTTCTTGTGGAAGATGGTCACTGCCACATCTGTCTGTGATTTGACATGAATAGACATGTTTAAATATGGACAGGGATGCAAAAGTGTAGTCAAAGCAAGTACTGGTTTTGTTGGAGCGGAATATGGCATTCGGTGGATTATCTGTTTGGAACCTGCAGTTCAGGGACGACAGCTGAGGGTCCGACCACTAGCATTGTAATGCGGCGGTTCAACCATTGGTGACCCGACTGCCCAACATCGTAATGAGGGACTATGTGCATATTTTTGGAGGTGCCCTAAGGCGTAAGTGTTTAAGGTCATCCAGTAATCGACTCCCAATGTTTGTTAGGTGCCCGGATGTATTGCTGTCCTGGTTGGGTATTTTCCAAAGTGCTGTTTAGGCTATTGTTAAGTCGCCTGACGAGGTGCCCATTAAATATAGATTAAAGTCACCAGATATAACAAAGTGGATCGAATTTTCCTCCTCCTGCAATCTTGTTCATTCTTGCACTACTTTTTAACTGTCATTGGATTGGTTGTTAGGGTGAATATAGATATTAACACGAATTACATCAGTAGCGATGCCTTCAAAGTTAATGGTGCATTTTGTTGCATTAATTCCTGTGGCTTTAATGTCTAGGGCTGTAGCCGTGGCTGCGCTGGCTATAGAAACATAGTTTGACAACACTCCTGAGGGAGGCCCGTGTTTTGCCTGTTTTACATCTGGAGTAAAAAGCGAATGTAGCCTTGGATATAGACAGGCTCAAATAGCCACGTTTCCTGGAGAAAAATAATATCAAAGACAGCAGATAGTCTCAGGATATAAACGCCAGACCCTATACCCATAAAGGCAAAGACTTTGTTTCAGAAATGTGAGTGAAAATATTACGATCTATGGTTCAATAGACTGGGATCGCAGCGTCTGTGAGTGCAACAGATGCACGGCCCCTTATATATTTTTATTGCCCTCAGCTATGCTACTTCTTTAACCACCAGTCAAGTGCCTGCATTCTTTTTGGATTCTGAACACTGAGGGCTTCAACACAGGAATAGTAATCCTGGACTCAGCGAGGGTGGCCTCCAATAGTAACTGGTTGCAGCCAACCTAAAAGAAAGTGTATCCTTGGATACTCCTTCTATGATAACTGTGACAACTGATGGCAGTGGGCATAGTTGGGGTGAGACATTGGATCACAGGGAAGGGCCAGCAGGTAATCCAAAGAAGAGAGATGGAAATTCATCAACGAGAAGGGGTTTGAAATGGTTTTCAATCCATTTTGTGGGTAAAGGCTCAGGTTGCATCAGTGTTGACAGACAATACAACAGCCTTGGCCTATGTCAAGATTAGAGATCATGAGGTCCAGCACAGTGACCAATTTGAGTCTCCAGCAGGATCTTTGCTGAATGATTGTGTGGAAAATAAAATATTACGCTCTCAGAATTTTTCAGAATATCAATAGGATCATGCATAAAGCAAGAGGCTGAGTCTGTGGTATCAGGTTCAAAAAGGGCTTTATTCCAATAACTCGAGTCAAAGGGAGAATATTACCATCACCAAAAAAGGATCTGGAAAGGGACTCAAAAGTATTCTCAATATTCTCAAAACATTATTCACAGAGAACAGTATATATACATTTCTCAATTGTACGTAAGCAAAAGAGCAAGAGAGAATGAGATAAGAGCATGTGGGCGTGTAAGTAGGCGTGAAGGTGGGCGTCCATGTGGGCGTCCACTTGATGATAATGGGTAATTTGTCATGTGTGGGTGGATACCTGGAGAATCCTGCAATGTCAGCAGAAATATTTGGCAGAGATGCGTGCGCAGTCGCATGACGTGTGATAGACGTGCAACTAGAGGGAGAAAGGGACTTGACATTTAGCTCTACATGTGGAGACAAAAGTCTGGGGTTATGTCAACCTAATCCCAAATCATATCTAACATCCTATGTTTAAAGAACTATGTTATCCAAAAAGAAAGGTCTCTCGAACAAAATCTATTCTATACTGACTGTGAGTGCGTGTACAAGCGTCTAAGTGTCTACACTAGATGCGAGGGCAGAAATCTTCCATAGTAACAGGGCTATGAATTACTTGCATAAAGACAGAGAAGCCGGGCCCTTTGCTCGATAGCTGGAAGAATGTTTACTTAAACTACTAGACAGGAATGCATTGGGTAGGGAGCGGAGCAGATAATCTCGAAGGTGAAATACAGTTTTTGGCAGGCAACAGGCTGGAGTCAGGCACCGTTAGCCGCGCAGGGAATAGGACAAAGTTCATGGATACAGATGCGAGCTCAGACTGGAGCTTTCAGAGGCAGAAGGCAGGAAAAGGCTTAACGGCAGAATCAGGGCCTACTCGCCTGGACTGAAAAATGGGATAAATGAACCATATAAAGCCGGTGGCCTTTCATACTTAGAAATAGAATATCCGGCCCATTCATGGCGGATCTGAAAGAGGACATGTTGACGGTGGACGCACAAGTGTTTGCGTCTTCATAACTGGAACTGGAGGGAACATACATGTACTTGTGATTTATACATGAAACCGTTGGGGTCCAAGATAGGGGACATAACTGATCATAAAAATCCATATTTCCACATTCCCTCCTTGTCCCCTACTTGCCCTTAAGAGATATCAATCTTCATCAATCCGTTGATCTGTTCATATAACATCATTTGTTCTTCTTTTTTCTTCCGGGATGAATGAAATTTTGGTGGTGGAATACACGATGTGGCACACAGACCACAAATCGCTGGTCCACATTGTAGGCATAAGCAGCAACTGAATAGTATGAGAAAGCCAATACCTAGGAAGGATAGGACCCTCCGTCCAAAGGTAGATAATACACTCCAAAACCAACCGGATCAAGTCCAGGTGCCTGGATTCTGGTGTATCTGGCTTACAATCTTATGAAGGCGAGTTATGGCTTTATATACAGATGGCGAATTTTCTGGTATGAAAATGCAACAGCTTGATCCGATGACCCTACAAGCTCCGCCCCTATCGGCCAGGATAACGTCAAGGACAAGACGATTTTGAAGCACAACAATCCGCATAGCAGACTGCTCTTCTGTTAAATTGCCTAAGGCGGAAATAGTTTCGTTCACTACTGCTTCAAGGGTTCTGGTTAATCTACGTATCAGCTTACTATTGGTAACTGTACCTATATAGGGAAAGAGACCTTTATTGAAATCTGTGTATTTTTCCCATGCTGTCTCAGTGTAATCGACTATTGGGAGATCTCTCCGTTCTCTATTGTGTACTAAATGAGTATTTCTATGATAATCAGGAGGAGCTAGGAAAACAGGTGGCAAAAGGAATCCGATGTAGCAGGTACCATCCCAATCTAGAGGTAGGCGTATATATGCGGTCTGGCCACATATAAAGTAGGAATGACGAGAAGCTCTAAATGTAGACTTGCCTTGATCACTGAATTTTATTACAGTGGTGCATTTACTATGGCCCATGTGTATGGAGCCATTCTTTCTTATACATAATTCCCCTTTTACTGCGAATACGGACATGCGGGCAAGATTGGTGTAGCTTCAGATTCAACGTTCAGGATCATGAGGTTAAGTGTAAAATTACCTAATCCATATACTTCATTTTCTAGATCAGTTCCTGTTCTTTTGGGAAGTCCCTCCTTGTTAGGGTAGCAGACTTTAAGCAAAACTAAGTTCAGGTTTCCCCATACCCAGTTGTCTTGATAAACTGCGGAATTCGAATCTAGGGAATTCATCAAACTAAACCATGCTCCACAGGAGCCATTGTGTGTGAACGGATAGAGAAAGAGGGGCAAAACTCCCTTATAGTTCTGATAGGGGGGGAGTCGGCCACAGACCCAGCAGTCTGTAGCATTGCTAGTCTGATGTGAATGGTGCAGCATCTGAATAAAGGTATTGTTGCGTAAGGCAAGTCGATATGATAGCTCATAGGATGGCAGATCACTAAATGTGTGCTTTATGGTATCATTAGTGGAGGAGTATAAGAGTGAGGCAATAGGAGGAAAAATAGCATGTAGTATTAAGCTGATACATATTATCGTGATGCACATCTTGCTCTTTTTTATCAATATTATTGTCCAAGATCTTATGCAAGCCAGAATACATGTTCAACCGCTTCACCACCTAGTGGACTTAATTGATCAAACGGGTTCTGACTTTTTAGATCTAAGTTTAGCTTTGTGGAAACTGCTGGGGAGTCTCCTCTAGAAAATGGTGTTCAAAATCCAAAATCCAAGTTCAAAGTCTTTTTCCTTTGTAAAAGAGTGGTGAAGGTGCAACCATCTTTTCCGCCCTTTGACTTTAACGGCCGTCCCCGTGGTCCAGAGCACTGACTTTGGCGCCTTCCATCCAGGAGCGATGGAGTATTCTTTGACCTGGGTGTTGTCAGGGAAGGCGGCAGCAACCTGCGAACAACAAGAGAGTAGTGCAGACATCAAGGAAGCCAGGTAATCTGTCAGCATGTTATTATCAACATCAATAATCTTTTAGGCATTGGAGTGCCCCACATATTTGGTGGTCTACCAAAGACCACTTCATAGGGAGATAAGCCTGTTCTAGAATGAGCTACCATTCGCATGTAAAAGAGGGCAACCGGCAGGGCTACCATCCAATCTACACCTTTGTCTGCGCAAATTTTTAATGTCTGATTATGTCTTTCTACAAGGCCTGCTGCTTCAGGATGTCGCACACAATGGAATTTCCAGGTATACCCTAACAGAAGGGACACCTGCTTCATTAGTACCAGGACATATTTGTAACCTCTACATCTGTTTATTTGGATATAATCCATTTGGAGCACTTCAAAAGGGTGGTCAGGTGGATGGAATCCACCTTGTTCCATCGGAATGCCTTTACCTGGATTGAATTGGCAACAGATCATACATGTTCTGACCTTTTGTTTCGCTGCTGCACGCAGGTGCTTGTTGAACCATATATTCTGTAAGCTATCTATCATTGCTTTCTCTCCTAAGTGTGCATCAGTACCCCTCCTTGTTCCGACCATTTCTTTAATTCATCTATAGTAGCATGTGTCTGTATGTCTTGTACATCCTTGGAAGGATCCCTAACTGTCATGGCTTTGGACACTTATTGAACCTGTAACTTTGTCATGTCTAGTGGGGTCTGAGCTGTCTGTTTAGCTGTTCGGTCTGCCAGATCATTGCCTTGGGAAATGGTATCTGTGGCTCTAGTATGTGCTTTACATTTTAGGATAGCTATGGCTGTTGGTAAATGTATTGCTTCCAGTAGGGCTTGAATATGGGGGCCATGCTGTATCTTGGCCCCATGAGAGGTCAAGAAACCTCTTTCTCGCCAGAGAATCGGTGTAAATGTTTACTCTCAGGTGCTTAGCTCTTATGCACGCTTGTGTCAGGGCGATGAGCTCTGCTGCTTGTGCTGACAATATGTCTATTCTTTTAGTCTCTATTATTACAGTATCAGTAGTCACTGCATATGCTGCCACTAATTCTCCCGCCCCTGTCCTCATGCATGAGCCGTCAACTTATAGTGTTAGGTCGGGGTCTGGGAGTGCAACGTCTGTCAAGTCTTGTCTTGGTTTAGTCACGGTATGTATTACTTCAACACAGTCGTGTGGTGAAACGCTTTCTGTACTGGAGGGCAAAAGGGTAGCAGGATTCAGTATGTTGCATCGTCTGATCTCTATGTGTGGTTGAAATAACGTTGGCTCATAGCCTGTCAGTCTAGCTACAGTCAGGTGTTGTGTTTGTGTCCGGTTCAAGAGAACCTCTACTGCGTGTGGTACTTGTACTGTCAGAGGGTGGCCCAGCACTATCGAGTCACTTTGTCTTATGGCTAAGGCCGTTGCTGCAACTGATTTTAGGCACGCAGGCAAAGCCTGTGCTACTGGGTCTAATGTACTAGAAAAATAAGCACAGGGCTCGTGTTTTCCTGCATGATCTTGTGTTAGGACAGATAGTGCTGTTCCATCCCGCTCTGTCACAAAAAGCATAAACGATTTGTTGTAATCAGGGTTTGCTAAAACTGGTGCTTGACATAAAGCTCTCTTTAATTCTTCAAATGCCACAGTGTGTTCTTGAGGACTTTAGTCTTTTTGTGTCTTGGGCTGTGAAAAACCAGAAATCAATTGAATACGTTCCGGTGCCCACAACTAATTCCCCTGAAAGATCACAATAAAACATGAGAAAAAGGGGAAAGCACCATACCTATTTCCTCGACTTAATTTCTAAGGGGGCTAATTTCTAAGGGGCTTAATTTCTTAAGGGGCTAGCGGGAAGCGAACCTCCTCAGGGGCCAGCAGAAAGCCAATATTCTCCTCCTTCCCCCCCTTTTTGACAGGAGGAAATCTGAAACAGATTTCACTGCTGTCAAACACTATCAAACCCTGTGTCTTGTCAACACTATTAATCCCTGTGTGTAGCTACTGGGCGTAAGCAAAATTATAGGAGATACACAGCGTATTTGAAACGGCGAGAAATCCTTCAAATTAATGTACAAACCTCATTGTGTTAGCTCATAAGCTGGCCAAATGACATCTCATATGCAAATGTCCCTATTACATGAACCTACACCAACCTGAAGTCAATATTAATGCTAGGAGGCCCTAATAGGAATGCTAAATTACCTAAATATTCGGAAAACCAAGTTTAAGAACAGTTGTTAATGTTGATAATTAATAATTAATCTGCTAAAAAAAAATCAGTAATTCTGCAATAATTTCCACCTATACAATAAACAGCCTAATTTAAAAACAAGTCAACTTTTGGGGCCACCACTTACAAGAATGAGCTTACTAAAGCAAACTTTAAAAAGGAAATCCTGTCAGATATTTTCTCATTACCCTAAATACCGAGCCTCATTTGTCACTCTGTGGTGGCAGTCCTTATTTAAAACAGGCCTTTCAAGAGTTAAGATGCGAGTGCACAAATCATAATCGTTCCTTAATGTCCAATCTGGAAACATATGACCGAGGCTGCCTGTCTATAAGAGAAAGGCAGTTATGTGAAAAATATTTTAGTCTTGCATAGCCTTTTTCTTTTGTTTCATTCATCTCCAACACCAATTAGACATACACTGATAACGTGTTGTCTCCTATTTTGACAGCATGATAATGGTAATATCAGCCTTAAAAAAACGACAATCAAACCATTGCTGAAGAAACCCTCTTTGGATAAAGAGGAACTTAAGAACTATAGACCTATCGCAGGCCTCCCTTTCTTGGCAAAGGTTCTTGAGAAAGCCATAAATCTCCAACTGGCAGAATATATAGAGCAAAATAAACTGCTTGATGACACTCAATTTGGTTTTCGGAAGCTACACGGTACGGAGACCGCCTTGATTAAAGCCGCTGATGAAATCAGAGTCATCAAAGATCAAGGGGGGACCGCAGTTTTAATACTACTGGACCTCTCTGCAGCATTCGACACGGTCAATCATTCTATTTTGATTGACCGTGTTGGAAATCTAGGCATTCAAGCAAAAGCCAAGGACCTGCTTACCTCCTTCTTATCGGGCAGAACACAGGTGGTAACAATAGGCCCTTTTAAATCTGTAAGCCTGGCATTGCCATGTGGGGTTCCGCAGGGCTCATCCCTAAGCCCGACACTCTTTAATATCTATGTGTCTGATCTGGCTAGGGTCATCAAACAACATGGGATGAGCCTGACCTCTTACGCGGACGATACCCAGCTTGTGCTTGCCATTAAGAACGATGGGAAGGAGGTAGCAGGAAGGTTCCAGGAAGGTATGCTCGCAATTAGAGACTGGATGGCAGGAAATTGCCTCAAATTAAACTCGGAGAAAACAGAGGTGATCATTTTTGGAAAACTAGTGCCTGATTGGTCCTCCGTCTGGTGGCCTTCTTCCATGGGCGCCCTACCGACTCCAGTATCTAAAGTTAGGAACTTGGGCATCATCTTTGATGATAAACTCAATTTTGCCTTACATGCAAATCAGACCGCTTCAGCTGCTTTCCAGAAATTGAGGACTATTAAGAAGGTCATCCCGTTCCTACCTGACAATGTGGCAAAAACAGTTGTGAGCACTTTAGTACTATCTTCCTTGGATTATTGCAATGGTCTTTTTGCTAATGCTCAAATACGGGTGATAGCAAAATTGCAATCGATTCAGAATGCAGCGGCAAGACTGCTTTCCAAGGTATCTAAATTTGATCCCATTAGTCAAACTATTAGGGACTTTCACTGGCTTACTGTCAGGAATAGGATTAGATTTAAGACCTTATGTCTTACGTTTAAAGCTTTAAATAAGCAAGGTCCACAAGTCTTTCAAGACCAATTGATTCTATATCAACCCCCAAGATCCTTGAGATCAACAACAAGTTTCCAAATTTCGGTCCCGCGCACAAAAACCGTGTCTTGGGGAGATAGACGCTTTGTGGTAGCGGCCGCAAAAATGTGGAATGTGCTACCGTTACACATTAAATTAAGTCACACTCTGCTGCAGTTTAGGAAATTATTGAAAACATGGCTCTTTAATCAATAATCATTGCTAACCACCAGCGTTCCATTCTATTAATGATAAGTTCTGGATTCTGTTAAAGTCTCAGCGCCAAGACACCCAAGGGCATACGTACGCGCTTAATAAATTGCAAAAATAAATAAATAAATAAATAAATAAATGTCTGTGAAATTTAGTAATTGTGAACAAGTTCCAGCCAAGCGCTGTGCAAAGATTGCCGTCGTCACGACCATCTCTGTACTTGCACAGGAGAACTTTGTATTAAACGCTAAACAGACTGGTCAATACAACACAAAAACAAAACATATATAAAATACATATGCCAAGCCATCAGTATACCAAGCACAGAAAGCATAGACAATTACACTAACATATATAAATGAGCAGTGATGCGCAATTACAGTACCTACAGCTCAGAGGCGAACATTCTGGCCTGCTTAATTTGTCAGGCTTATAATCAATAACTGATTTACCTGCCCTATACAACCCCATCTGGCAGTGGGTCATCCCAATGATGACCGTGTCAAGTCTGACACACAGGATCAGCAACAATAATCAAAAATGAAGAACACACGAACCTTTTTGTTTTCTTTTATAAAAACAGAATCAGCAATAATAATCAAAAACGAAGAACACACGAACCTGTTTGTTTTCTTTTATAAAAATGAGCTATGCATCTTCGTCAACACAATGTACCCTAATGTCCCAGACGAAGACGCACCTCTCATCTCTACTCACAGACTTTTAACCACTGGATCATTTATCCAATGCAACTGGTGGCAGCTTGTGGCCACAATTCAAAAATGTCTGAATTTGAAAATCGTTTTTATATAGGCACATAGCCCTTAAAATTCCAAGCAAGAGCAACATTTTACTTTCTGGCCAGAAGCAATATAACATTTGCTAAAAAATAAAACAAATCTTCTCCATAGACATTTCCCCGGGGCACTGGTTTAGCACAGAATAGACCAAGGGAATCTTTCTCGACTTACATTTCTCAGCTGCCCTGTCTTATCAGAGAAGCTAAAAATAGCCCCTCAGCGCGGCCTGAGCCTGGGCTGCCAGCCAACTTTTTTGTTGTTCCGGCTGCAGGCATTACACAGATGCGATGTCAGAGAAGCTTTCTAAGCAGTGCCTCTGTTCTGCTCCTCTCACCGGCCCCCACCTACACTGGCTACAAGGTCAGAATCTGTCTCCGATTTCTGTATCACATTCTGCTCTACACAGCCCCCTCCTTCTCCTCACTCTGAAGCTGTCAAAGACAAAAAGACTACTCAATTCCATAAAAACTGCAATAATTCGCTCAATTGAAAAATTATTTTTACATACAATTTTGCACTCAGGGGGTCATAATCTCACCGACTTGACCCAGCACATTGGCTCACTGGACCACCAAGAACACAAACCTGTATTCTTGAACAATTTGCAAATTCGAAATACCCACAATTCTTTTTTCAAGCTAAACTGTTCAAAAATTACTTTTTCGTTAGCACTTTGTACATTAGGGGTGTCATCAAATCACAGGTGTTGCTCCTTCTCTAGCTACACCCCTCTCAATTTCCTATTGACAACGTAGTCAAATGTTGGACCATGTAAACACCAGCTATGCGCTGTTCATTTGGTGGGTGGCTCAAGAACCTTTGGGCTACTATATCATTATTATATGTATCGTGGTACTTGCGGTGGCACTCTAACTGGTCTTTCTACTGGGGCCACTCTTGCTAGGTCCTCTGAAAGGACGGGATAAATACCAGCAACGTCAGTATTTCTTTCTCTGTCAGCCTGCGCTCATTTTACCTGCTCCACTTCCTCCTGTAACATCCTTTCCTTGGCTTTTCCAGACTCCAGTCTACTTCTCTCTGCTTCGTGAAACACTTACTCTGACCTCCTATGTGACTCCTTGCACCAAAACTCAATGGCATCCTTCCAAGCTGGTCTACATTTTCTCTTTCATAAGAGTGTTTCGTTGTCTATCTACTTGTTCTGCTTTTACTCGGATACCTTCCTCAACTAACACGTTTTCTCGGGCTTTGTCTGAATCCTCCCTACTTTTCTCTTCTTTTCTGAGCGCTTACTCTGTGCGTCTATGCTATTCTTTACGCCATAATTCAATGGCATCTTTCTGTTACTGTCTGGCTATCTTTTTCCATAATTCTTCTTCTACTCTCATGATGCAATCTGCATCCCATGTCCCAACTGCGGGCCACCTCTGACTTTCTGGTAAATCCTTGGTGTAGTTCACCCATAAATCAAGAAATAATACGGCATCTAGGCCATGCTTATGATACATAAAGTACCCTGGAGTGTCCCTACGTTGAATGGGAACAGCTTCTTCGAGTACCCCTTTTCTAGTTTTGATCTGTCTTAATTTTGAAAAGAGCGGCATTTTTAGACCTTATTACTTGAACACACTTAATACAATAAACACAATAATGAACAGTCATTCACACCACAATATGTAGAACGTATTTAAAACATTTAACATTTAACATTTAACGAACAACAATGGCCATTAGGGAACTAATCACTTAGCATAATACTCGACACTAACTAGGTGATTCTGAATTATATACTAGACATACTAGATATACTGCTAAACAGTACAGATACACTGCTGAAACAGTGCAGACCGGATTTGTGTACCCAAACCCGTCTTGACCGGCACAACCTATGTGCACGTCAGAACGCCTCCCCGGCAATGGTACTCACCGGGTAGCTCGGAACGGAAGGCCTCGGAACTGAACTGGACTGGACTGGACCGGACTGGACTGGACTGGACTCTACTCGTGACCTGGATACTTCGGAACTTCGGAATCTGGTGGGCCTCTGTATACCTCGGACACAGCTCTCTCGCAGGTGGGCTCTGGGTAGGACAATCTGCGTTCCTCACCGCCTCGTATGGATGCCTGGTCGCAGTCTGTCCCCTTCGTTGGCCTGAGGGAGTTGGCGGGAAGACCCGCGACGTGCGCGCTTGAAGTCCGTCACGGCTATGGAAGGGGGCAAAACTGGACCTTCATCTCCGGCGTGTGGGGAAAGAGATTAAACTGTTCGGGCGCCATTATGTGGTAAATAAAATATTACGCTCTCAGAATTTTTCAGAATATCAATAGGATCATGCATAAAGCAAGAGGCTGAGTCTGTGGTATCAGGTTCAAAAAGGGCTTTATTCCAATAACTCGAGTCAAAGGGAGAATATTACCATCACCAAAAAAGGATCTGGAAAGGGACTCAAAAGTATTCTCAATATTCTCAAAACATTATTCACAGAGTACAGTATATATACATTTCTCAATTGTACGTAAGCAAAAGAGCAAGAGAGAATGAGATAAGAGCATGTGGGCGTGTAAGTAGGCGTGAAGGTGGGCGTCCATGTGGGCGTCCACTTGATGATAATGGGTAATTTGTCATGTGTGGGTGGATACCTGGAGAATCCTGCAATGTCAGCAGAAATATTTGGCAGAGATGCGTGCGCAGTCGCATGACGTGTGATAGACGTGCAACTAGAGGGAGAAAGGGACTTGACATTTAGCTCTACATGTGGAGACAAAAGTCTGGGGTTATGTCAACCTAATCCCAAATCATATCTAACATCCTATGTTTAAAGAACTATGTTATCCAAAAAGAAAGGTCTCTCGAACAAAATCTATTCTATACTGACTGTGAGTGCGTGTACAAGCGTCTAAGTGTCTACACTAGATGTGAGGGCAGAAATCTTCCATAGTAACAGGGCTATGAATTACTTGCATAAAGACAGAGAAGCCGGGCCCTTTGCTCGATAGCTGGAAGAATGTTTACTTAAACTACTAGACAGGAATGCATTGGGTAGGGAGCGGAGCAGATAATCTCGAAGGTGAAATACAGTTTTTGGCAGGCAACAGGCTGGAGTCAGGCACCGTTAGCCGCGCAGGGAATAGGACAAAGTTCATGGATACAGATGCGAGCTCAGACTGGAGCTTTCAGAGGCAGAAGGCAGGAAAAGGCTTAACGGCAGAATCAGGGCCTACTCGCCTGGACTGAAAAATGGGATAAATGAACCATATAAAGCCGGTGGCCTTTCATACTTAGAAATAGAATATCCGGCCCATTCATGGCGGATCTGAAAGAGGACATGTTGACGGTGGACGCACAAGTGTTTGCGTCTTCATAACTGGAACTGGAGGGAACATACATGTACTTGTGATTTATACATGAAACCGTTGGGGTCCAAGATAGGGGACATAACTGATCATAAAAATCCATATTTCCACAATTGTCTAGTCTCACTATCTGCAGCATACATAGCAGCTGTGGTCACCATGAAGGGAAATTGATTAAGCAGGAAATTTGCTTTTCAGGGAAGTTCATTTTAAAATGGCAGCTATTTCAGCAGGTGTATCACAAGTCTGGGATACCACACTTGCATTTTTTAAATTCACTGTGAATGTTTTTCTTCCGCATGGTACCCCACCCGTTTCCTCTGGTCTGGCATTTTGACTCTGGGCATGTGGAGACTGAAATTGCCACTAGTGCATGTGCTCTGTCCCCTGAAACTTGGTAACAGCTGGCTGGTTAATTCTAATGGTCACACCTGGTCTTTTGCTAAGAGCTGAATAATATATTCTGCAGAAAGTGCACCAGTGGCACAAAGGTCATATGTCACATGTGGGCTGCAATGTAATTTTACACCTACCACATGTGTAACTTCAAAAGCGTACCTTGAGGACTGCCAGATTTTTGGAGGTGTCTCCATATACTTTGGTTGAAATGATAGTAACTGCCTTGAATGGCTGTGTGGGGGGTATATTTCTTGTGTGGTTTGAATCATGGCTTACTCAAAGTCTATGTGTATATTTGGGGGATGGTAGTAATTTGTTTTATGTTTTATATGGTTCAAGGACTCTTAATAAGGGGCCGATTTCGATCCGTGTCGGAAAGCTCTCCGACCAAGCCGGATCCAGAGTGTTTTCCGACCGAGCCGGAGTCCTGCAGTTCGACCGAGCGAGTACGATGAGGCCGTATGCTGCCGGACTCGGTTCGGTCGGACTCCCATAGAAGTCAATGGGAGCCGGTCGTACGACGCGTACATGGGCTACCATTGACTGAATGGGTACCTCTCGCACAAGGGCGCCCCCTAAAGTGGGTACGCATCGGTGCCATCCGCAACATACATGCCTGTGTTGGGGGTACCCATGGGTCTCCCCCTGTGTCCGAGTCGTAGAGCTACGGGTGTCAAGGGGTCCAACGTGGACCCCCAAAGGCAACTTCCCGGACGTTTTGCAAGCCGGCACTCCGTCTCACACCAGCTGTCGGATGCGTGCATCGTACTGGCTCGGTCGTAAATCGCATCCATTGCACGCCATGGTTAGCTTACGGCTGAGACGTACGGAGCGGTTCGGACCTTGAAACGACTCGGTCGGTGAATTTCACGTAGCTTGCATCGTACTTGCTGGCTCGACCAGCTGTACGAGTCAGGCGGAAAGCACTCGTACGGCTCGTAGTTTTTCCGGCCGGATCGCGTTCGGTGCCCTTCCGTCCCGGATCGAAATCGGCCCCTAAGTGTTGCTTTGTCTATATAGTCGTAAGTCATATCTAAAAGGGATGTCTGTGTTTTGATATTCACCATTTGGGGTGTATATGTGATTGAATGGTTTGAGACACATTTTGAAGGTCCTGTCCATCATCCAGTTTTGATATTGGCTAAGTTTTATTAAGTTGTTTGTTGGAGAGAATGTTAGGATTTGTTTCACATTATTTAGGTTGTCATGTAAAATGAATGGTTCCCCATGATTTGTAATTGTTAAAAGATCAGGTATGTCTGTGTCTTAGGGGCCGATTACGATATCGTTAGGAAACTCATCCAACCGAATCGGTTTCTGAATAATTTCCGAGCAAATCGGGTTCTGCGAGTCCGAAGGACCGATTACAATGCTACCGAACATTGTTCGTTGGACTCACATTGACTTCAATCGGAGCCTGTGTTCCGGACGAGAACACAGGCTCCCATTGAAACAAGCATTTGCAATGCAATAGGTCTCACATTTGTGAAATTTTAAGCTATTGGCATTGTGAATGACAATGCCTTTTATTTATCTGTTTTGATAATTAACACAAAAGTAAAATGCCAATAGTTCAAACTCTTGCAAAAGCAAAACCTATTTCACTTTAAAGAAGTGGCCGCCATTTTCCCGGGCTGCTTGTAAAGTGAAAGCGCGCATGGCGTGCTGAATGCTGCAGGAAAGCATGTTGTGTCTGCAGTAGGAGAAACTCATGTGCTAACAGACTAAATAAGACATACCATGTAACAGAAGTAAAAGGGCCAGTCCTCATGGGAGGTTACAAATGAAGGCGGTAATAAGGAGGGACTAACAAGCCTATTCACAAATCAGAAACCAGCATTTATTGAGGACAATGACACAAGCCAATGGAAAATATGGGCGGAGAGTGGGCAGAGCTTCAAGTCTACACTCGAATACAGCATGCCTCGCAGCGCATGCATTACCCAGGCTCGACCTAAAAAGCAGAATGTTCTGAGCTGGCCTGCTCATGAAAATCAGGATGTTCTCCACCCTTGGAACTCTCTTTCAACATCCCTCACCTCCCTCGTCCTCAAGTAGCTCAGAGGTGGATACTACTAAGCTGCAAACTAATGCTTATTGGGTGAAGCAGGTCCCTTACAGCAGACTGCAGAAACTTTCCACAGAGGAATTAGGAGCAATTAATTTATGTTTTAGAGTTGTATGATTTCTTCACTTCATGGATACTTCATAATACTTTTATATATGGTGGGAGGAATGGTAAAGTTTCAGTGCTCATGGATCAGGGAATGGAGAGTAGCCTGGGGCAACAAAAAGACACATTAACAAGCCATGTTCAGTTTGGATGCTGGAATGGATAGGACAGGTGGGATAAAGGGGGAGGTTAGATCAAGAAAATGTTTAGGGAAGACTATGGTGGAGAAGATGGTGGTGTCAGAAAGAGAGATGGTCACACAAAAAGAATAAAAAAAGCCACATGTATGCTTACCAGAATATTGTATAAACTATGCACGTATGTGCAGTGGAGTACTGCGAAAACTGCCAAGGTTGCTGGCCTTGTGCGCTTTGAAATGCTCTATTCTGAAATAAGATTTACTGAACGATACTCCCACAGTCCACCACTTCTGAAGCTGTGACAAACAAAGTAGTGTCGCAATTTTCTTTATGATGAGATCCTGAAACTTCCCTGTAAAGCAGTTATTAATCCCATCAGGTTTTAACCAATGTCATTAGGACTACATGCTTTTAAAATAACCATTGGCAACTTCCACAATGTGATTTGAAATGTGCTACTCTGTCATTTAAAATAAAAAAAAGTCCTCAGGGTATGAAACACAAAACCTCAAGCAGGAGGTCTTTACATCCCAACAAAGTTTTGTACAATGCTGTGGGCCATGTCCGTTTCGTAAATCATATTCACCACTAGTGTCTCAGAACAAAGCATGTGGGGGGACTGGCACGAATGTGACACCAAATAACAGACGACGAGACAGATGTTTGATACTTTAAATGACTAGGTACGGAAGATATCCCAGTTGCCTTGGTGAAGGTGACCTAACGTATTTAAGATCAGGAGCATTTTTGCGAAAATTTTAGCATTGTTTTTAAATGTTGCGTTTGGGCCCTCTTCTTAAAATATCATACAAAACAATTATGGCACGAAAGCACTTCATGTGATGGCACCTGCTGCACCTGTGCTTTGACCGAAATGTGTGCCTTAGTACGTCTGAGCCCCACTTTCCTCTAGAAAACGTTAAACTTGACACCTATTTAGCATGTAAGACTAGGGGGTTTAAACTAAAATGTTGCTCCCCTCAATTGAATGTTTTAAATACGGGAATCCTGAAAGGCTTTGTATGACACAATGAAATGCAAGTAAACCATGGACTCCAAGAGACTTTGCAAAACAAAAGGGGATGATGGACGGAGTGTTGAACATTGCAGGCACTACCCCCAGTCAACTGATCTGGGTTTAATCCATCATCATTCTTTAGCTCACTCCACCACCCCAGTTCAGACATGGCCATATGCAAATCAGTCTGACCCTGTGCCTCATGGGAACAGTCCAGCCCGAACTGCCAAGCCATGTCTTCCCTGGACCGGAAACAAGCATCCTGGGACCGGTTTCTGGCTAAACAGCCGTCATCAGCCAGGCAAGCTTGAATCCAGTGGCAAAGTGAGCAAGGGACCCACGTCTGGGCACACCCTGCCAACTTAGGGCGAACAAAGCAAAACCAAAGGGGATGATGGCTTGGCAGTTCAGGCTGGACTGTTCCCATGAGGCATAGGGTCAGACTGATTTGCATATGGCCATGTCTGAACAGGGGTGGCGGAGTGAGCTAAAGAATGATGATGGATTAAACCCAGATCAGTTGACTGGGGGTGAGTGCTTGCAATGTTCAACATTTCTTGCTTAATGGTTTGTTGCAAGAATCTGACAGAGTTTCCTTGTCTTGCAGTGTTTACCTTTTTTGAAGTGTTTAATTGTTTAAATTAGTGGGCCTTTCATACTGTTGATTTAATTGTTTGTTTAAGTTTATTGGTTAAATTTGTTTATAGTTTTATTTTACTGGTTGGTTTAATATAGTTTGATTTTTTTTTATCAGTTGAATCCTTCTATGGTAAACCCAAATTTAGGATTTATTTTTTATGTATAATGTATAGTTTGATATTTTTGGTTATAGATTTATTAATATTGGTGTTTCAATGTTTGTTAGTAATGCTAATTTATTGGTGGGTTTTATTGTAAATATTTTAGGTATAAACTTTTTGGGGGTAAATGGTAATGATTTTTTTGATGTGATATATTTGTATTTAATTTAAACATGTGTATAACAAGTTTTGGGTTTAATGGAAGTAATTGTTTTATGTGAAAAGCAGTTTTTGTCTTTGATTATTTAATTATGTTGGCGATAATATTTTAGTCGATATTTTTTGCATACTATATGTTTATTTAAAGGTAACACAATTTTAGTTTGAAGTATTTCTGTTTTCGATATTTATAAAAATTTATATTTCAAGCAATGATATTTGTGCTCTCGATATTTGTGGTTTTTATACTTAAGTATACAAAGTTGATATTTTGCATATTATGGATTGATAGTATGTCAGTGATCCCTCTGACTATTAAGTAGGCCTGGGCTAATATTCCATTCCGCTCACGGAAATTGCGATAATTTGACATTTTCGCGTTCCGCGGAGAGCGCGAAAATGTCAAAATTGCCGCAATCCGCATCTTACCGGAAATTTTTTTTTTGCTCGCGCTGTAAAAAAATACATTCTCGCGTTTTCCCGATCCGGTCACGTTCTCCACGAGATGTTGGATTGTTGGTAGCCATTTGCGCTGTCTCGTGACAGTTCGCGCCCGCATTAACGTCATTTGTCGCGCGATCACGACATTCGTCGCGCGATCACGTCTTTCTTCTCGCGATCATGCACTGCGAAAGTATGAGATGATTGAGATCTCGCGCCCGTGAGCAACCGCATGGGTAAGTTGGCGAGCCGCGATCACGCAGAAAATGCCGCGAACGGGCGGGAAAAAAACTTCCGCGTCTTCGCGATATTTTCGCGTGTTTGCGGAGATTTTTCACATTTTCGCGATAGTTTGAGAAAGTGAATTTCACAAATTATGCCCACCCCTACTATTAAGAGGAACCACCATGCGGCGGTTCCTGTCAATGTATTGAAAGTGTTCCATACAGCTCCAACAATATGACCATGCCTTAAGGCACTCTTCCAATACGTTTCTTTATTTTCTTTAACAAAATCTAAAAGTGGAATTTTATTTTTGAAATAAAAAACTTATGACCCTTTCTCCATGGAAATGTTCTCCTTTGGTATGGGATTCTTTTGAAAGATTTTACTTTCACTTCCCATCACTTTTATACTGGCCATTTGACTCCTACTCTAAAACTTACACCTTTTACCCTCACAGAGCAGAGCTATTCCACAGGTTACAGAGACCTATGTGAACTGGCTTTTTATATAAGAGTTATCCCTCAGCTGAAAATGCAGTCTTCAAATGACAGATTAATGTTAAGATTTGTCACTAGACATGAGAGCTATGTTTCACATTATGAATGTCTTCGGGGTGTTAGCTTTATACTGCAGCACTACCCTTTTGGTGACTTCAGACATTGGGGCCTATTTCGATGCGGTTGGAAACGGCTCTGAGGGTCAGTCAGAGCTGCCCCGACCACATCAAAATGTCCCGTATGTATTCCTTTCTGGCCAACCCATTTTGATGGGGTTGGTCAGAAAGGAATCCGAACCGGATATCTGAATAGCATCCGACAGGCTCGGAGAGCCTGGATGCCATTCGGAAATCCTCCATCAATCCCTCGGGTGGCTCTTTCCGGCTGAGGGATTACTATGGAAGATTCCCACAGCCTTTTTTTGCCGGCCTTTCTGACACAGAAAGGCTGTAGGAATCTGACTTTGGGGCTCCCCAACAGGTGCCCCCAGTTGATTTCTGCACCCGGTGGCAGGCACCTAGAGGTGCCTGCCACGGGGTGGTTGATGAACTGTACTGCTGCTCTTTACAATGCTATCATGCATTCCATTCAGAATGCATGTTCCCATTGCAAAGTATAGGATTTGTCACATCCTATTTGCTGGTGTGGAACCGACAACAAGTGGTCATTAGGTTGCAGTTCCCAAACGATGTCGGATGGACTCGGGTCTGGCCCACATCGTAGTCGGGCCCTTGAAGATTCTGGCAACAAATAGACAGCAGGGTTATTTTGTGGGCAACACAGGCCTTAGAAGTGCGGCCATCAGATATCTTTCGGAACGTGTGTTTCAGCTTACATGAATATGACAGCCTGAAGCCTTGATTAGCAGGTCAACACCTCAAGTAAAGCAGGTTAACATTTTCTAACTTTAGATAGCAGAGCTATATATCAAATGCAAAAGGATTACAGTGCCAGACAGCACACAGAACTATCCCTCCAATTTCACAGATCTTACAGCTATTTATTTTACTACATCACAACTATTCTACAGGTAATACATATTTTTAAGGTTGTTACTTTAAGACAGCAAAGATAGCCCTCAGGTTTCACAAACCTCATAGGTTCAGACCTCTTTTCACAGGCAGCAGAGCTAGCCCTTAATTTGCAGGGAATGTTCATGATTTGAGTTTTAACAGCAGCGTTCTTCCATGGGTCAATCAAAACTGTCAGGTTTAAGATTCTGAATCCAGAGTTATCAGTCTACATAGAATAGTATACCTGTATTTACAAACTCAAACAGCACAGCTAAGATTCAGGCTCAGGCTTAAGAAAGTGCAGCTATCTCACAGGTTAAACAGATCTGACAATAAAAGTCCTTAAGATGCAGAACTAGCACTCATCGTATATTGTTCCTACCACATGAACTACTTAGTGTAAGAGATTGGATTATTTGTTGAAGTAGGTGAGAGCCCACTTCAAAGAACAGTAACAATCCTCATCAGGGTGAACCACAAAAGTCACTAAATAAACATGTGCTCAACCCTCTGGTAGCTTGGTACGAAAGCAGTCATGCTTTACTTAGAGGCAATGTGTAATGTATTTATTCATCACTCAAACAGAAATAAAGAGAAAACACAACACAAGAAAAATGCAAATAACATGACACCAGAATGTAAAAAATTGAATCATTAGAACCGAGGACATGAATTCCTAAAATTTGAAATAAAAATAGCGCTAAAAAGCACAAAGCGACAACCACGGTTATTTGGTCGTGCTGGACATAGTCAAAGTCAAACGTTAAGGCAGACCGTGATGGAGCATAGGTCAAATATAGCAATCAGGTTTCTTCTGTTGGAAAGCTTGTTTTTAGACTTGGACATTTTTCTCGAGAAAAGTTGTCATGAATGAGCCAGGACAACCTGCCAGCTGGATCCTCTGCAGGGCTCAACAACGGTAGGTTGCTGAAGAGCGGGGTCCTGGCACTTTTGCCGACGAAGGCAGGAAAGATCAAAGCAGGAAAAGTTTGAAGTCCATGCCCAGGAAAGCAATGATGTCAAAGCGTTGCGGCTTGGTGTCGATCCTGCTGAAACCCTCCACGTTCGGACCTAGAAACTTTTCTGCGAGGCAAATATCCTTCAGTAGGGCAAACCATACAGTTTAATTCAACCAGTGATTAAATGTCGATTGCTTCAGCTCAATACAAGCCCCAGTCTCCTGCCTGTTCTTTGAGGGAATTTCGTTTTTAAATTCACAGCTGTCGCAGTTTGGAAAGAAGTGCTCTCTAACACCAGCCTTTCCTCCAGGACCTGGGAGGCACAACTTGAGGGTTAGGACTCACTCAAACAGTGGCCAGCAGTAGGGTCCTGGGCCGGTCCAGTTGGAACTGCTTAGCTGGGCAGTTGCAGGGAGATACCACTTGAAGCTTGTTGTGTTCTTGTAACTTTATCAAGAGGCCAGCCAACTGACCCTTGGCCTCCCTTGTGGGGTTCTTGCTTTAGGCACCAGGGCAGTCTTTCTTTTGATCTTCATGGGTCCAGGAGTTTTCTGAGAGGAGTATCTGGGTTGCCACTTGTGTGCCCAACATCTTCCTGGTGGTGTGGGAAACTCCTGCCCTTTCCATATCAAATGGGGCTAAAGGTCCTAGGGGTGACCCTAACCACTTTTGCAGCACACCCTATGTGTTTCACTTTAAACTATCCCAGAGTGCCATTCTCCACCTAATTCCAACATGGTAGAACTCTTCTTCCTTTGATAGAGTTACCCCTGACCACCCATAGGTATGGCTATTCCAAACCAGGTTTGAGGCAGCTCCGCCCTTCCACTGGGTTTAGAGCCAAGCAGATGAGGAAGTCAAAGTCAAGCAAACAGTTAGACCTTCCATCCCTAGGTTGAGCTTGCCCCAAATGTCTTGCTTTTTGCCTCCATGTTTTGCTGAATATTGTTGTTGGCCTTAGGACTCTGAGCACTTTACCACTGCTCACCAGTGCTAAAGTGCATGTGTTCTTCCCTAAAGTCAATCAATCAATAATCTTATATAGCGCTACTATTCACCTCTTAGTGTCTTAAGGTGCTAAGTGGGGGGTCTGCGGTTCAGTCCAATAGTCAGGTCTTGGGGTTCTTTCTGAAATGCAGCAGGGATGGTGATTGTCCGAGGTGCAGAGGCAGGGAGTTCCAGGTCTTTGCAGCTCGGTAGGAGAAGAATCTTCCTCCAGCCATGGTCTGCGGATCCATGGGATGGTGGCCAGGGCCAGTTGGGAGGAGCAGAGATGTCTGGTGTGAGGGTGGAAGGAGAGGCAGTGGTTGAGGTACACAGGTCCAGCGTTGTGGTGGGCTTTGTAGGCATGTATGAGGAACTTGAAGGTGATTCTTTTGTTGAGAGGTAGTCAGTGTAGGTCTCTCAGGTGGCCGGTGATGTGGTTACAGCGTGAGATGTTCAGGATGAGTTTGATGGAGGCTTTCTGGATGTTCTGTAGTTTTTTCTGGTGTTTCTGGGTGGTGCCAGCATAGAGCGCATTGCCATAGTCGAGTCTGATGCTGTCTAGCGCATGGGTGACCATTTTGCTGGACTCTGTGGAGATCCACTTGAAGATCTTATGAAACAGGCAGAGCATATGTAAGCTTAAAACGAAACCGCATTGATTTGGCGGTTAATTAGGAGCGAGGAGTCAAGGATGAAACCGAGGTTTCGTGCATGGTCTCTGGGTGTGGGAGGCTTCTGAGCGCTGCAGGCCACAAAGAGTCATCCCAGGTGGAGGGAGAGGAGCCCAGGTTGAGGATTTTGTTCTTATCTGAGTTAATCTTGAGGCAACTGTCCTTCATCCAGGTGGGGACTGCCTTAATTTTGTTGTGGAAATTGCTGTTGGTGGCTATGGGTTCATCTGTGATGGAGAGAATCAGCTGGATGTCATCAGCGTAGGAGATGTTGTTGAGTCTGTGGCTTCTGATGATGGCTACAAGCAGCCCATGTAGATGTTGAAGTGGGTGGGGCCAAGGGAGGATCCCTGAGGCACTCTGCAGCTGATCTCTGTGGGTTCTGAGTTGCACAGTAGAAGTCTGACTATGCGTTCGGCTGGTGAGGAAGGAGTGGATCCATTCTAGGACTTTGGAATGGATACTGGCATTGTGGAGTCTTGTGCAGAGGGTGTGGTGGAAGACGGTATTGAAGGTGGCAGAGTGGGCCAGGAGGATGGGGGCAGCAGTCTCTTCACAGACAAGGAGGGGGAGGATGTTGTCTGTTGTGGCGAGGAATGTTGCTTCTGAATCCCGATTGTAAGAGGTCCAGGATGTTGTTCATTTCTATGGACTTGGAGAGTTGGGCTTTTATAACTTTCTTGATGACTTTGGCTAAGAAGGGGAGCAGAGAGGTGGGTATGTAGTTCTAGCGGTCTGTTGGGTTGGCAAAGGGTTTCTTCAGCAGGGGGAAGGTTGCGGACTCGATGGAGCATTTGATAGTATGGCAGAGTTTGGGTGCAATGGAGGTGCAGTCTCTATTGAAGATGTGGTGAGGGGATCTGAGGGGCCTCCAGAGGGGATGCTCTTCATGATCCTGAGTGTCTCGTCACAGGTAAGGGTAGTCCAGCTGGTCAAGGTCTGCTGGGGTTTGGAACCATTGGATGTAGTGGTTGCAGGTAGGGCGGGTGTGTCTTGGGTTGCAAAGCTGTCGTAGATGTCCTTGATCCTGCAGTGGAAGAAGGTGGCGAGGTTGTAACAGAGGTCTTGAGACGGGACAATGTCTGCTGTCTCTGTGCTGGGTTTAGAGATTTAAACTTGTATGTAATTGATGTATACATGATTAGTATATTCAATTTACCTGTAAGTACAATATAAAGTGGTATACCATATACCCAGGGCCTGTAAGTTAAATGCTACTGGTGGGCTTGCGGCACTGATTGTGCCACACACATAAGTAGCCTTTCAAATCTGTCTGAGGTCTGCCACTGAAGTGCCTGTGTGTGCACTGCAGTGCCTGTGTGTGCAGTTTACTGTCACTTTGACTTGACATTTAAACCTATTTGCCAATCCTTAAACTCCCCTTTCCTTACACATAATCCATCTCTAAGGTAGGCCCTGTGTAGCCCTAAAGGAGAGGGTGCAGTGTAAGTAAAAGGTAGGACATGTACTTTTATTATTTGCACATCCTGGCAGTGACAAACACTTAAATTAATTTTTCCACTACTGTGAGGCCTACTGCTCCTATAGTTTAACATTTGGAATTCCTTAATACACATTTAAGCTCTAATTCCTGATCAGAAATGGGTAGCTAGTTTATGGGCATGCAGATCCCCCCGGACCCTAGACCACTTCCCCTGGGCCAGCAATTAAAATATATGTGGGAGGGGGACCAAGCAGCCCCTCTCCTGTGCCACGTACAGCCTCAGGGAGTGCCACCTCCCTGGGGCGAGCCCATGACTTGGAAAGAAGGGGAGCAGTATGGCCCATGTTGTGGAGCCATTAATGGCCCTGGGGATCACCAACCCCAGGGACAGTTCTTGTTATGTCCCGCAGTGACCACCCCCGGGACATAGCTGTTTGCTTTTGCTTGGTGGGAGATGACAGCTCCCGCCCAGCAAAAGAAAACACTCCATTCCCGGAAATGGTAGCTGTCAAACCACTCCCGCTTGCTGGAGGCAGAGTTTTCATCTCTTTTCCTGCCCGCACATATGCAGGCAGGGAAAGAGATGAAAGATTGCACTTGCACACGGAGAGCTGCATTTCCAGCAGCTTCCTGTGTACAAGACCAATGCCGGCCCCCGCAGAAAGCGGGAAGCTGTCTGGGACCATGGGGGCCTTGAGGGTCCCCCTCGGTCCCAATCCTGCACACTGGGTGCCATGACTGGGACCAAGGCAACAAGGGACATATGGCCGGGCCCCCGAGGATTCGTTCCCTGGGGCTGAAACTGCCACAGGGAGGGGAGGCCCCCTCGCCATTCAAGCTATATAAATTAAGGCTGTGCCCTTGAGAATGGGGTCCACAGGGCTAAAATTGGCCTGGGTAGGGGGGCCACGTGGCCCCCTCCTCTATTCAATTAAGGCCAGGCCCTAGTGGATGGGGTCTCCAGGGCTAAAATCAGCCTGGAAAGGGGGACCAGGCAGCCCCCCCATTAATTCATGGCCAAGCCCCAGGGGAAGGGGCCTCCGGAGCCATTGTGGCCCTGATGCTCTTTTCACAAAAATTACTCCTCAACAGTAAGCTCTTACACATATAATGATAGACGGTACCCCCATTGAAGCTTCACTTCTGTAAAGAAAATATGATCCTAACTCCTGGGCAATGGCAACGCAAGTGTGTTTGCTCTGAAATGCTTCATGGAGGTGAATGCATCTTTGATCTATAGGAGCACAATCTTTATGTGACTGTGATGAGTGAGTTATTTCTTGTCCTGTCCCGGTGAGAGCAGAGTCCATGGTTCACCCCTTGAATGACTACGAGTATGGAAATGTGCAAACCACTTGGACGCTTCACCTGTTTGGCCCCACCCACCTTCATCGTATGTAAAGGTCATCCTGCCTTTTTCCAAGATGATGGACAGCTTCACAAGCTGCACCCAGGGAGTTTCCAACCGATTTTGTTGAGGAGTTCTTGATGCCTAGGAATATGAGGCCTTCTCCACCAAACAAAGAAGAACTTACTTCATATAGTCAAGAGGAAGGGCCCTTATTGGTGGCGAGATACCTCTTTCTACTCTTGTCATCTTCTCTATAGGAAGATTCATGGTATGACAGATTTCTGGATAAAGACTCACAAGCTACAATTACAATACCAAAACTGTCACAAGGTCACTGCTGACATTTCCCCATGCTCCATTACGCAGCTGTAGTACAGAATACGTACTGGCCCTTTTCCCAAAGGAGGTAGCACTTAAAAATTAACCAGTAGAAAGTACTCCACTTGGGTAGATATTTTGGGCAAAACTATGGCCTCTTTTTGGATACAGGGGCAGGTGCAGTTGCGCTGTGGCCCAGTTACTAACACAGCTAGTAACACACTCACACAGACACTTAGATATATATTAACACACTCAGGCACTCACACACCCACTGACAGACCCACTCAGATACTAATATACCTACTCACAGACCCAGTCAGACACTCACACACCTACTCACAGACCTATTTAACCACCCACTCACATACCTACTCAGACAATCACTCACACTCATAGACCCACTAATACACTCATGTAACCACTAACAGATACACTCAGACACGCTGATACCCACTCAGGCAGTCATGCACCCACTCACAGACCCATTCAGATATTAATGTACCCATTCACAGACCCACTCAGAAATGTACACCCACTCACAGACCCCTCAGATACTCATGCACCCACGTATAGGCCCACTCATTCTCTCTCACTCCCACTCCCTGACCTACTCAGAGATTCATGTACTAACTCACAGACCCACACAGAGACTCCCACTCACAGACCCACTCAGAGACTCATGCATCTACTCAAAGACCCACTCAGACACTCATGAACTCACTCGCAGCCTTACTCTCACACGCACATGAAGGCACTTGCAAACCCACTCAGACATTCTCACATCCACTCACAAACCCACTCAGACACACACAACCATTCACACACTCAATTATACACTTATGCAGCCACTCTGAGACCCACTCAAACACTCACATACCCACTCACACATCCATTGAGACACTCACTCACCCAATGAGACACACATGCACTCACTCACACATTCACTATCAAAGGTTACAGGTTACAGTCAGGAAATAAAATAAAATAAACTCTAGAAATTCACTGAAAAAAACAAAGGTTACAGGGACATTATAGTTAGGAAATAGAATTTTAAAAAACCTTAGAAATTCACTGAAAAAAACAAAGGTTACAGGGACGTTGTAGTTAGGAAATAGAATTGAAAAAAACCTCAGAAATTCACTGAGAAAATCAATGGTTAAAGGAATGTTCTAGTTAGGCTCAGAGTTCACTCGCACACAACCATGGAAATTCAGAAGTTATAGTTACCTGAGTTGACTATAACTGCTTATGATCTAACATATTACATCGCTCATGACATAATCAGTGACATTCTTCATGACATCTCAAATGATACCACTGATTACATCATCCAGAGAACCGCTTAAACAGCCACTCACACCACCATAGAACATCTTATACATCCACACTAACTCCCACGCAACCTCTCACATACCCATTTGCAGACCCATACCAGTTTTCACACAACCAATCACTTAACCATTGAGCCCCTCATATATCCACCCACTAACTTACCCATACAGCTACTCATGCACCCAATCACTCCTCAATACAGCCACTCACACATCTAGTCATACAGACACTTACATACCCACTCGTACACCCTTCCAGCCACTCACACACCCACTCAATCACCCAGACAGAAACTCACATGGCAACTCACTTGCCCATACAGGTACTCACATACCCACACACTCACCAGTACAGCCATTTACACCTACTCGCTCAATCAGCCACTCACACAGCCACTCATTTACCTATACAAGCACTTACACCCCTACCAAACCACTTACATACACATTCATACATCCATACAACCACTCACACACCCACTCACTCACACTTATAGCCACCCATATACCCATACACACACTCATACAGCTACTTACTCACCCATACAGCCTCTCACACACCCACTCCCTCACCCATATATCCAATCACACAGCCACCCAGTTACCCATACAGCCACTCACACACCCACACACACACACCTATTTGCCGCACACACAGCCACAAACTCACCTATACAGCCACTTACACACCCACTCACTCTCTAATACAGCCTCTCACTCTCCCATACATCTATTCAAATGCCCACTTACACAACCATAGTGCCGCTCAGACATCCACTCACACACTGATACAGACAGTAACACAGTCACTCAGATGAGATATGTTTGAAATAGCAATTACTGGTACAGAAAGAATAGTAATTTAACTTATGCTATCGCTTAGTATATATCTTTAAGTGTCAGAAACGATTACGAAACACTTACACTCATGGGATGCTGTCATTAGTGATGTCATTTGAGATGTCATGAGTTATGTCAATGACCATGACATGAGTGATGCAGTATGTGTGGTCATAAGCAGTGCATTGCCGGGGCAAAGGTTATAGTTAGCTCAGGTAACTATAACTGCTGAACATCTACAGTTCTGTATGAGTGAAATCTGAACCTAACTATAACACCCATCTAACCTTTGTTTTTTTCATGGAATATATATATCTATATATAAGGACCCAATTGGGTTTCATTATTCAGTGTGGCCCCCAACAGCACCCACTTGGGCTATACTTACGGCTTTTGGACTGCATTAACCAGTATGCCTTGCGGTGTGCAAGGCGAGTGAATTCCTGCAAGGGGCGGGACTCTATTTTAAATAAAAAGCAGGTGTTCCAAAACCATGCTGTTGGCATCCTCATTCTGATTTGCTTGTGAGTAAGGAAGAAATTTCGAAACGCGTCGAGTCTTTGGCCACGGTTGAGATCAAGGGCTGGTACCTGTGGCTGATCCTGCATTACAAGAATAAGCTGGCGTGAGGTCTCTCCTACTATGGGCAACTTTGGTGTTTGAATGTATATATATATATATAAATATATATATCTATATATGTATATTATCTACTGGCGGTCGCCAGTAGATAGTTATAGTTAGGACCGTGTTTCCATAGGAAATCCGCAACATTCTATTTGGAATAACTTTGGCGCCGGTTGACGAATCCTCGCGAAATTTTCAAAACTAATGGGGCGCTATGCTCCGCTCCTACCCTGAAAGTCTCGGGGGGATTCGTCAAGCGGGGGCTGAGAAAAAAGGGGTTCCCAAAACGCGTTTTCCCCATGCATTTTCCCATAGGACCTTTAGTCCGAGCTACAGCCCGAACGGCTGAACAGAATTATTTGAAATTTGGCAGAGAGGTAGTCCTCAGGTCAGAGATGTGCCTTTTGCAGGTCTGGTGTAAATCTGTTCAGTAGGTCCTGAGAAAATAGCATTTAAATCAATATATATATCTGTAAGCGTGCTCCGTGCGCTTACGGTAAGCTTACCGTACGCGTACGGTGCCGTGCGCGAGCTCAATTCTGATTGGTGGTTACATGACTGTAAACATTCGAATCGGTAGAAATCAGAAAGTGTCGGCCGCCATTTTATGTCTCTCGCTCTGAAAAACAAAGGTGGATAACGTGAAAAGGGGGCAACGAAGAGAGTTGCAGACCCCCTAGCGTTTGTGAGGGGGTCCAGGAAGGACCAAAAAGTACGAAAAATACAATTAATAATTTTTAAAAAAAAATCGCGGAGTGCGCGTACGGTAAGCTTACCGTACGGTAAAAAAAAAGAATAAAAAAAAAAGAATTAACAATCACATTTAATATATAAAGCTAAGGACCCCCAAGGGAGAAAAAAACAATTGATATTTTGTAAAAAATGGCGAGGCGTGCACGGCACGAAATGCGCAACGTGGGAGCTCGGTGCGCGAAACGCACCGAGTGCCCACAGCGCGCGCACGGTGCGCGAAGCGCACCCTGCGCGCAGGGTGTGTGCACGATGAAAAACCAGAAAAAAAAATTAAAAATAAATACATAACTTAGCATTTAAAAAACCGTACAAATTAACTGAAAAAACCATAGGTTTCACACACGTTATAGTTAGGAATTAGCATTTAAAAAACCTTGCAAATTCACTTAAAAAACCATAGGTTTCACACAAGTTATAGTTAGCTGTACATTTCACACGTAAAAAACCAATGAAATTCCACGTTATAGTTAGATCAGGTAACTATAACTTGCGCGACCGCAATCCACAATGTGTCATTTCAGATGTCATCATTGATGTCATGAGTGATGTCACTGACCATGTCATGAGTGATGTAATATGTGACGTCATCAGCAGTTTATTGTGGGCGCGCAAGTTATAGTTACCTGATCTAACTATAACGTGGAATTTCATTGGTTTTTTACGTGTGAAATGTACAGCTAACTATAACTTGTGTGAAACCTATGGTTTTTTAAGTGAATATATATATATACATATTCACTGAAAAAACTATAGGTTTCAGGCATGTTATAGTTAGGAATTAGCATTTAAAATCCTTAGAAATTCACTGAAAAAACCATAGGTTTCAGGGGCGTTATAGTTAGCTGGACTTTTCACTCGTACAAAACCATTTAAATTCCCCCGTTATAGTTAGTTCAGCTAACTATAACTCATGCGCCCGCAATGCACTGCTGATGACGTCACATATTACATCACTCATGACATGGTCAGTGACATCACTCATGACATCACTGATGATATCTCAAATGACATCACTGATGACATCACTGATGACATCATCGAATGAATGTGTGTTTTTCTGAAAATTACATATGTTTTATATATGTATATCTCAAGGTCGATGGAAGAATAAATGGGTATATAAGTGTCTAAATGGATGATTTGTTTTTGAAAAATTGATTGTATAACTGACTGATTAAGTGTATCTTAGTGAATACATGGCTTAGTGAGTAATGTTTAAATATGTAAACATCTGTATCAGTCTCTCACTTTGTGTATAAGTGGCTGCATGGGTTGGTGAGTAGCTACATGAGTGTCTATATAGGTTATTAGTTGTTTGTTTGAGTATCAGTATGAGTGTCTGAGTGTCTGTATGGTTTGGTGGGGGGTATTATGTAGTGCATAGGTACACGAATGAGCGACTCACTGTTTGTATGTGTTGAAGACAGCATGTGTGCAGGACTGTATGGGTGGATGAGTGTGTGCATGGGTGTGTTAGTGAGTGAATGACTGTCTCAATAGTGTCTTTATGAGGAACTACATATGTTTTAAACTAGTATATGTGACTATTGGTGTATATAAGGGAGTATATGTGAGAATGAGAGATTGAAAGAGTTCCTGTAAGAATAAGTATGTGTTTCTATAAGTGATTGTTTAAAAGACTAAGTATGTGTAATTTCTGTAGAAGTAAGTGTGGTGGTGTGTGTATAACTGTGTATGCAAGTAAATGGATGTTTGATTCTTTATTAGCATGAGTGACTATGTGTGTGAGTAACTCTATGGGTGAGTGGCATTGTGTAACAGGATGTATAGGTGTATGAGTACATATGATGAGTGAGTACATGTATGAGTAGCTGTATAGGACTGTTGGTGAATGAGTGGATGTGTATGTGGATCTTAGAATTACTGAATAGGTTGTTGTAACTGACATTGGTATGTCCATTGTTTTGTAAATTTTAGTTTCTATTTTTGAATGTGTGTATCAAAGGTTATATTAGGGGGAGAGGAGGTCTGCCACTCTATCACAAGGATGATGTAATCAGTGATGTCATTTGAGATGTCATGAGTGATGTCACTGACCATGTCATGAGTGATGTAATATGTGACGTCATCAGCAGTGCATTGCGGGCGCGCGAGTTATAGTTAGCTGAACTAACTATAACGGGGGAATTTCAAAGGTTTTGTACGAGTGAAAAGTCCAGCTAACTATAACGCCCCTGAAACCTATGGTTTTTTCAGTGAATCTATATATACATATATCTATTACCTACTGGCAGTCGCCAGTAGGTAGTTATAGTTAGGACCTATTTTCCATAGGAAATCCGCAACTTTCTATTTGGAATAACGTTGGTGCCGATTGACGAAACTTCGTGAAATTTTCCAAACTTTTGGCCAGCTCCGGTCCGCTCCTATCCTGAAAATTTCACGGTGATTCGTCAAGCGGGGGCCGAAAAAAAGGGGGGTCCCAAAACACTTTTTCCCCATGCATTTTCCCATAGGACCTGTTGACGCAGCTACAGCCCGAATTGCTGAACGGAATTACACCAAATTTGGCAAAGAGGTAGTCCTCAGTTCAGACTCGTGCCTTTTGCTTAAATGGTGTAAATCCGTTCAGTAGGTCCTGAGAAAATTAGAGTTAAAAAGATAGATATAGCTGGGCGGAGCTTAACCACACATCTCATCGTGAGATCTGATTGGCTGTCAGTACTTCATCCAAGAAGTGTTGGCAGCCATCTTGGGACCAATATACATGATAGCACCTCATTAAAAAGCACTGCAGTTAATAGAAGGTTTTAAGACTTTAGTTACATTATAAACCATTTGTTGATGTTACCATACTCATTTTAGGAATTGTGGTGTGTTCTAAGGTGATTTTACCATGTGAAAAAGCCTTTTGCTGTGATATCATGAATCATGTTTGAGAGAAAACTATTTTCTCATGATTTTCCCACAGAGGTTTGGAAGGTGATCTATAAGCTAAACTGAGAGTATATTTTCTGTAAATTCACATTATCTTTCTCAGTCATGTGAGAATGAAGTCTGACATTCTCAGTAAAACATGTACATCCAACAAGGGAAGAGACTGTCAGTTGATTCCTTTGTGATCTCCTGCAGCTTCCCAGAGTGTTCTAAAGAACAACTAGAGCGCTAACAGTCCTACTTATGACAAACGTATTGCACACCTGAAGCCATCTTGATTGGAATAAAGTGGTAACTCTTAAAACATTTAATTTAAAAAGGAACAAAATGAGGGGGTTCATTTTTCCATAGAAAGTATGATTAGTGCTGCAGAAAGAAAAATTAGGGCACATTTTGAGTGACTTCTCAAATCCTCTCCTATTTCATTAAAAAATTCTGACATGCAGACTGAAACATGCACTTTCAATACCAGCAGCAGACTTCCCTGGTGAGCAGTAGCTTTACTACAGTGATCTAATAAGCAACTAGAGTGCTAACATTCTGAATTTATGGCAAATGTGTGACACATCTGAATGCCTTCTTTATGGCATCAAAGTAAAAAACTGAAATTATTTCCTACTGAGGAGACTGTAGTAAAAGAGGAAATTAGGAAACTTCATAACAAATAAGTCTCCCAAAATGGCCACCAGAGACAAAAGAGCCCAAATGTAGCACAAATATCACCCAGATGTAGCCCAAGTATAGCCCAATGACAGAATGTCCCAGAGTGTTCTAACGAACAACTAGAGCGCTAACAGTCTTACTTATGACAAAAGTATGGCACACCTGAAGCCATCTTGATTGGAATAAAGTGGTAACACTTAAAACATTTAATTTACAAAGGAACAAAATGAGGGGGTTCATTTTGCCATAGAAATTATGATTAGTGCTGCAGAAAGAAAACATAGGGCACATTTTGACTTCTCAAATCATCTTCTATTTCATTAAAAAATTCTGACATGCAGACTGAAACATGCACTTTGAATAACAGCAGCAGACTTCCCTGGTGAGCAGTAGCTTTACTACAGTGATCTAAGAAGCAACTAGAGTGCTAACATTCAGAATTTATGGCAAATGTGTGACACATCTGAATGCCTTCTTGATGGAACCAAAGTAAAAAACTAAAAGTATTTCCTACTGAGGAGACTGCAGTAAATGAGGAAATTAGGAAACTTCATAACAAATAAATCTCCCAAGATGGCCACCAGAGACAAAAGAGCCCAAATGTAGCCCAAATATCACCCAGATGTAGCCCAAGTATAGCCCAAGGACATAATGTCCCAGAGTGTTCTTAAGAACAACTAGAGCACTTACTGTCTTACTTATGACAAAAGTATGGCACACCTGAAGCCATCTTGATTTGAATAAACTGGTAACACTTAAAACATTTAATTTAAAAAGGAACACAATGAGGGGGTTTATTTTGACATAGAAATTATGATAAGTGCTGAAGAAAGAAAAATTAGGGCACATTTTGAGTGACTTCTCAAATCCTCTTCTATTTCATTAAAAAAATTTGATATGCAGACTGAAACATGCAATTTTAATACCAGCTGCAGACTTCTGTGGTGAGCAGTAGCTTTACCACAGTGATCTAATGAGCAACTAGAGTGCTAACATTCAGAATTTATGGCAAATGTGTGACATATCTGAATACTTTGTGATGGAATCAAAGTAAAGAACTGAAAGCATTTCCTACTGAGGAGACTTCAGTAAATGAGGAAATTAGGAAACTTCATAACAAATAAATCTCCCAAGATGGCCACCAGAGACAAAAGAGCCCAAATGCAGCACAAATATCACCCAGATGTAGCCCACATGTAGCCCAATGACAGAAGTGTGCAAAACACTTATTTTTTGTGTATTTGCAGTTTTATATAGTGCAGACTTGTCAGGTATTGGAGTGCTTTACATGAGCATTGGTTACATCACACAAGATCAAATTCATTTTGGTTGTAGACATGGGGAGATTAAGTGATTTGACCAGAATCACAGAATGTTGAGCTGAAGCAGAAACTCCAACCTGGTTCCCCAGTTGTAAAGTCTGCAGCTCTGGAAGTAACACCACATCCTCTCCCCTAGGTGCAGCATTTAATCAAGTGGTCAACTGGATAAAAAACATAAAGATTACAAATAATTTAAAAGTTCTTTGTCGCTATTTGAAAACTCAGAAAATATGTCCTCATTTTAGTTTTTTAGAGCACTAACCATAATTTTGATGCAAATAAGACCCTCTCATATATGTAATTTCTAAAGGAAATGCTCAGGGTATTACAGTTTTGATTACATCAAGATGACGTCAGGCGTTCCACACTTTTGTAATAAATATAGAATGTTAGCAATCTAGTTGTTTATTGGGATACTGTTGAGAGGCAGAGGCCATGGGCACGGACTCTGAAAATTGAAGGCAGGTAGAAGAGTGCAGAGGCAACAATTTGACCACACTGGGCAGGCAGGAAGGGCAATGGCGGCACAACAGACTATGGAGGGCAGTGGAAATGGGGGCAGGGGCAACAAACCAACAATACAGGACTGTCAAGAGAGGCTGTGGCAATATATTAGACCATTGTGGGCAGAAGGAAGAGGCAGTGGTAGTACAACCATACATGCCAACAGACCCGTTTCAGCCAGGAAACGTCCAATGTTTTTAAGCTCAAATGGGCTTTATTTGATCTGTCTCCTGTCTACAATCTCCTCTTTTTCAATGTAACTCAAAGGGGAAAATCAATATCCCAGTTTGTTTTCAAAATCTCCCTCTTACCAAGTTCAAAATGTTCGCAAGTATGGTACATTGGAACATTGGATCATGGTAGGCAGGAGGAATTGGGGTAGGGACATGGACTCGGATAACAGAGGACAGGAGGGACATGGAGAGGTGCACCAAACTGACCCTACAGGGCAGGCATCAGGGTTTGCAGCAGCGCAATACACCACACAGGGCATGTGGGACGGGAGCGCAGCACAACAATCCATAGAAAGGAATAGGGAGGGGACAGGACCATGCACATGGACAACATAGAACAGAGGGGAAAGAGGCAATGGTAGCTAGCTGACCATAATGGACAGACAGGAGAGGAAGCTGCAGCATAACAGACCATAAAGGGCAGGAGGGACGGATCAGGGGCATTACAATGGAACAGACATGCCAGGAGGGAGGTAATAGGGGTCTGCACATGGAAACAGAGGGCTGGGGCAAGGGGGCAGGGCAGGAGCAGCAAGATGACCATGGAGGTCAGGCAGGATGGGCACTAGAAAAAAGACACACCATGGAGAGCAACAGTGAGACTATGATGGCATACACACAGACCATGGAAGGAAGGTGGGACGGGGTCAGGGGCAGCTAGCTGACTACACATGGAAGGTGGGAGGGGCCATGGCAGCACAGAAGACCATGCATGGCAAGCGGGAGGGTTAGTGGCAGCACAATGGCTATGATGGCCAAGAAGGAGGGTGCAGGGGCATGCACAAAGGACCATGGAGGATAGAAGGGAGGGTCAGGACCTTGGCACAGACAAGAGAGTTCAGGGGAAGGGACCTCACAACAGACTGCACTGGGCAGGCAGGAGGAGCAGTTGCAGCACAACAGACCAGGGAGGGCAGAAGGTTGTGGCAGTAAAATGGACCATGGAGGACAGGAGGAAGGGGATAGGGGCATGGCATGTGAACAGGTAGGGTGGAGGTGGCAGGGACTGGTCACAGTCATCTGACAATGCTAGGCAGGTGGGAGGGGAGTGGCAGCTCAACAGAACACTCAGAGTAGATAGGAGTGGCAGGTCCATGGAACATGGTGGGCAAAAAGGATGGAGCAGGGGCATGCACAAAGACATCGGAGGGCAGGGGGAAGGAGAATAGGGGCAGCAAGCTAAGCACAGAGGCTAAGCAGGAGGTCAATGTTTGGGCAATGGAGGGCAGGAGGAGTGGACTGGTACATCATGCTAAATGGAGGGCAGTGGCAGCACATCAGACCATGCATGGCAGGAGGGAGGAGGCTAGTCCATGGATTCAGACAACAGAGGATAGGGAGGAGGTGGATGAGGCAGCAAGCTTACTGTTCAGAGAAGGTGGGTATTAGGAACTTTATTGTTTTTAAAATGTGTGTCTGTGCGAACTACTTAAAATATGAACAAGTATGCAGCATAATCTCACTTTTATTCAGGAATAAGAGGACGTTTGTGACTGTGACTCCGGGCTCACTTGGCAGAAACACCCCCTGACCCTCCACCCCCCATCGCAAAATGTAATTCCCATGAAAAGGGTAGGTGGATGCAGTGTTACATAGAACATAGTCCGGAGAGCACGATTGAAAATGAAAACTAGATATAGTATATGGTATAAACTATGCACCAAAAAGTGTGATATAAGATGAACCAGGGCGTGAAATATAATATGCAATACATTGTCTGCAATGACAGATTCATTGGAGAGCGCAAGATAGCACAGGCACTAGCGCGTGCTATGCGATATGCGCCTTGGAGTGTAATATGTACAGGGCAGTGTTGTGTAACCTAACTAGTCTCTAAAGTTGTAATATAAAATATGTGCTGGGGAGAGTAACGTTACATATGCACTATGACAAAGATGTGAATCCCAGATTGTAATATGTATGGCATAGCGCTGTGCGTTATAACATAGGCATCGAGGAAGACACATTAGATGGGGCAATATAACCCGTGCGAAGGCAAGTGTGGCATGACATATTCACGGGGTGGTGTTACAGTGCACATGGGCTAGAGAGTGTCATAGCATACGCACGAGCTGGTGGAATACAACACAGAGGTGTGTGGCACTCGGCGGGCACTGGTGGGTGTAACACAGCATTGGGCTCAGCCAGGAGCATGCTGTGACTCTCAAGTGAGGTTCGTCTCCTTTCCAGAGAGTAAAATACAAAGTATTACACATCCGGCGGTGGATGTGTGTTTTATTAACTGTGAGGGGGGTTTCTTGCATAGTTTGGTCGAATTTTTGTCGAATCCCCTTTGAATGGCTTGGTGTGCGTGTGCATTAAATGTGCCCGTCAATAGCTACCCATGTTTGTATAAATAAACGACAAGGGTGTCTACTTGGAGAGTACCCACCGGCGGGGGCGCCGGGATTATGCATGGTAGGGCGTCAGACACGTCAGAGCTTCACTAGCGGTGTAAATACATTCCACGTGGATTCATTGTATGCATAGTCGCCTTTTAATGAATATCACACAAATCGTCATGGTGATAGGTATATACGGTTTGTCCAGCATGTCCTAGGTGTTTCTATAAATATGTTTTTTTTTTTTAAATGATAAAAAACAAAGGCCGGCCCCGGGGGATGGGATCCCCGGGGCTATAAGTGGCCTGAGGAGGGGGGCAACGCATCCCCCTCCTAAAGAATAAAAAAAAAAAAGGCCATGACCTGGGGGTTGGGGTCCCCGGGGCCGATTTAGGCCTTGAGAGGGCCATATTTATTTTTTTCAACAAAATAAATTAGGATGCAGGCCCTGGGGGATGGGGTCCCCAGGGCCAAAAATTTAGAAAAAGAAGGGGGGGCCACACAGCACTCCTTCTTCAAAAAATAAAATAAATAAAAGACCGGCATCGCGCCGGAGGCCACGCCCCCTCCTTGCAGCACTCTGCAAACGCGCCCCCTGGCCAGTTGTAAGTTGGGGAATTAATTCCCCTTCAATACTGAGGGTACCTGAGGGCCAACTATCCCAACAGGTATCTCCAGTATGCGCCAGGGAGCTGCGTTGCAGACAGGTGTTCTGAGGCCACGCCCCTTTTTACACCTCTCTGCAATGCCGCTCTGTGGCACTTACTGGAGGTACCTAGTGGGATAGTTTGACCCTAGGAACCCTTAGGATTCAAGGGGACTTAATCTCCCAACTTAAAACGGCCACAGGGCGTGTTTACACAGTGGGGAAGGGAGGGGACGGGGCCTGAGGTGACATGTGCAAACACGCCCTGTGGCACGTTTTAAGAGGTAGTTTTAATCCCCTGCCCTATTATATACTAGGGGCTTACAGAGGAGGTCATCCTAATCACAGGGGGACCCCAACGCATAGTGTTCCCTAGTGTATGTAGGTGTTTCCACTGTATTCTAAGTGTCTTTTAACATAGCACTGGCTTTAGGACTGGTTAGTCAGACTCAGTTACCACCAGTATCCATCTGAAAAAGTTGAGGGTGCAGGATGATTTTGCAACAAGGCTTCTTTCTGCTCTTCTGTTTGTTCTTTCTGCACGTTATCCTTATTCCTGCACTTTTCTTCGTCTTTGAGGACTTCTGTTGCTTCTTTCTGCATTTTTTTTTCTTTCTGTGCGTTTTTTCTTCTTTCTTCACATGTCCTAACATAGGCATAGTTAGAAATTAGCATTTAAAAAACCTTTGAAATTCACTGAAAAAAACATAGGTTTCAGGCACGTTATAGTTGGGAATTAGCATTTAAAAAACCTTAGAAATTCACTGAAAAAACCATAGGTTTCAGGGGCGTTATAGTTAGGTGGACTTTTCTCTCGTACAAAACCATTGAAATTCCCCCGTTATAGTTAGTTCAGCTAACTATAACTCGCGCGCCCGCAATGCACTGCTGATGACGTCACATATAACATCACTCATGACATGGTCAGTGACATCACTCATGACATCACTCATGACATCTCAAATGACATCACTGATGACATCATCCTTGTGATAGAGTGGCAGACCTCCTCTCCCCCTAATATAACCTTTGATACACACATTCAAAAATAGAAACTAAAATTTTCAAAACAATGGACATACCAATACCAGTTACAACAACCTATTCAGTAATTCTAAGATCCACATACACATCCACCCATTCACCAACAGTCCTATACAGTCACTCATACATGTACTCACTCATCATATGTACTCATACACCTATACATCCTGTTACACAACGCCACTCATCCATAGAGTTACTCACACACATAGTCACTCATGCTAATAAAGAATCAAACATCCATTTACTTGCATATACAGTTATACACACACCACCACACTCACTTCTACAGAAACTTACACATACTTAGTCTTTTAAACAATCACTTATAGAAACACATACTTATTCATACAGGAACTCTTTCAATCTCTCACTCTCACATATACTCACTTATATACACCAATAGTCACATATACTAGTTTACAATATATGTAGTTACTCATAAAGACACTATGGAGACAGTCATTCACTCACTAACACACCCATGCACACACTCGTCCACCCATACAGTCCTGCACACATGCTGTCTTCAACACATACAAACAGTGAGTCACTCATTCATGCACCTATGCACTACGTAATACCCCTCACCGAACCATACAGACACTCAGACACTCATACTGTTACTCAAAAAACCAACTAATAACCTATATAGACACTCATATAGCTATTCACCAACCCATGCAGCCACTTATACACAAAGTGAGAGACTGATACAGATATTTACATATTTAAACAGCCATGTATTCACTAAGATACACTTAATCAGTCAGTTATACAATCAATTTTTCAAAAACAAATCATCCATTTAGACACTTATATACCCATTTATTCTTCCATCGAACTTGAGATATTCATACATAAAACATATGTAATTTTCAGAAAAACACACATTCACTGGATGATGTCATCAGTGATGTCATTTGACATGTCATCAGTGAAGTCATGAGTGATGTCACTGACCATGTCATAAGTGATGTAATATGTGACGTCATCAGCAGTTCATTGCGGGCGCGCGAGTTATAGTTAGCTGAACTAACTATAACGGGGAAATTTCAATGGTTTTGTACGAGTGAAAAGTCCAGCTAACTGTAACGCCCCTGAAACCTATGGTTTTTTCAGTGAATTTCTAAGGTTTTTTAAATGCTAATTCCTAACTATAACGTGCCTGAAACCTATGCTTTTTCAGTGAATCTATCTATCTATCTATCTATCTATCTATCTATCTATCTATCTATCTATCTATCTATCTATCTATCTATCTATCTATCTATCTATCTATCTATCTATCTATCTATCTATCTATCTATCTATCTATCTATCTGTCTATCTATCTATCTATCTATCTATATATATATATATATATATATATATATATATATATATATATATATATATATATATATATATATATTAGATAGTTATGGTTAGGACCTATTTTCCATAGGAAATCTGAAACATTCTATTTGGAATAACGTTGGCGCCGGTTAACGAATCCTCGCGCAATTTTCAAAACTTTTGGCCAGCTCCGCTCCGCTCATACCCTGAAAGTTTTGCGGTGATCCGTCAAGCGGGGGTCGAGAAAAAAGGGGGGTCCCAAAACGCGTTTTCCCCATGCAATTTCTCATAGGATCTGTTGTCGCAGCTACAGCCCGAACCACTGAACGGAATGACACCAAATTTGGCAAAGAGGTAGTCCTCAGTTCGGACTCGTGCCTTTTGTGCATATGGTGTGAATCTGTTCAGTAGTTCCTGAGAAAATGAAGGTAAAAAAGTTAGTGATATCTATGGCCAGGGAGGATCCGCGGACCCTACCCGCACCCTAAGCGCACCCTCCCCGAACCGAGCGCGCACCCTCCCGATCGCGCGCTGAATGCTAATTGGCTGTTGAGTGTCTCTCTACATTCGAAACCAGGAACTGTTGGCGGCCATTTTCTGCCTCGTTAGAAGCGAGGCTGAAGATGGAAGGGGAATAAGTGTGTAAAACATATAAATGGGGCAGAGTGGAAATACTCTGACCCTCTAGAGGTGCTTAGGGGGTCCCAGAAGGACCCCCTGGGGCCCCAGAAGGACCCCCTGGTGCCCCCTTTTTTTTAAAACACGGGGAACTGCACGCACGGTGCGCGCATCCTATCGCGTTGGATGCCCGGATTCTCTCGCGGTGGGTGCGCGGATTCACGGAAACATTTTTTGAAAAATGACAAGAAATCATTGGTTGTATGACAACTTTCTACACTGAAAGGTAGGGTGTATATTTCTGTTTTTTAAAGGTATGATTGTTATTGGTTAACAAAAACAGATTGTAAGGAACATTATATATGATAAGCTGATATGTTGAAAAGTCAAGCACACTTCATGTCTTGTGTAGGAACATTGTGTGCTGAACTTGTGACCTGTGAGCTCAGTGCAGTGTTCCATGACCTGTTTCTATGGTAACAAGCAGAAGGCAGATTGGGGGAAGGGTTGAAATGTATTTCAGTTGGAAATCGTTGAAATGTTTAACCAATAGAAATGTGTGTTTGCTTTTGAGTTTATGTGTGAAGGATTTTGATTTGATGTTTACATGTATATGTGTGGAAAATAAAAGGGAAACTTTTTCATTCTTTGCTTTTGCTGAGAGGTGCACAGTGCAGAGATTCTGTAAAAGAAAATATGGTGAGTGATTGATATACTTCTTAATCTACAAAAGAACTTGAAAGATGAGTTATTTAATTGTGAGGGGATGTATGTAGACTATTTTGATTTTAATCAGACTAATGTATTTTTCCTGCTAAAGTGTAGGGAGTACTTTTTTCTCTACAATGTGTGTGCATGTAGAAACCATTCTGTGATAAGCATTTGTGTTTTTCATGTGTTTTTAAACAGATAACTGTGCAGTTTTTATATTTTGGTAGAATTAGAAACCAGTCATTGTTTATGAATTTGTGAAATGAGTTATGTTATGTTTCTATACTAAAATGTAGTACTACTTCTAGATGAAGAAATGTGTTTTGGTATAGTGCAAGGGATAGTGTTGTTTGTCTAGAATCACACAGTGAGTCTGTGTGCATTTGGGAACCACTGTGAGAGAAGCATTTGGTAACATCGTGTATTTGCTGACAGATAACTGTTTTAACTTGTCATGTTGTGAAGTTTTAGTAGCATTTGAAGACAGTTATGGCTTATGATTTGATTAAATGTGTCAGGCTTTGACAGAAAAGTGCAGTCCTGAAATATGTAGATTGTGTGCAGTTCCCTTACCAGTTGCACTGTAGTGAATGAGTTTTGGTAAACTCCCAGGGATAGTGGTGCATGTCTAGAATCACAGTGTGAGTTAGTGTGTATTTGGGATCAGTGCGAGAGAAGCATTTGGTGATCTCATGTATTTGCTTACAGATAACTTTTTTAAAACCTGTCATGTTGTGAAGCTTTAGTAGCATTAGAATCCAGTCTTTGGTTATGCGTTGATTAAATGAGTCATGCTTTGACACTGATGTGCTATACTTAAATATGTAGATTGTGTTCAGTACCATTAACTCTTCTAGACTAGTGAATGAGTTTTGGTATACTCCTAGGATAGTGTTGATTGTCTAAAATCACACTGTGAGTCTGTGTGCATTTGGGTAAGGATTGTGAGAGAAGCATTTGGTAATATTGTGTATTTGCTGACAGATAACTGTTTTAAAACCGGTCATGTTGTCAAGTTTTAGTAGCATTAGAAGCCAGTCTTTGTTTATGCTTTGATTAAATGAGTCAGGCTTTGACACAAAAGTGCAGTCCTGAAATATGTAGATTGTGTGCAGTTCCCTTACCACTTGCACTATAGTGAATGAGTTTTGGTAAACTCATAGGGATAGTGGTGCTTGTCTAGAATCACACTGTGAGTAAGTGTGTGTTTGGGATCAGTGTGAGAGAATCATTTGGTAACATCATGTATTTGCTAACAGATAACTGTTTTAAAATCTGTCATGTGAAGTTTTAGTAGCATTAGAATCCAGTCTTTGCTTATATGTTGATTAAATGAGTCATGCTTTGACACTGATGTGCTGTACTTAAATATGTAGATTGCGTGCAGTCCCCTTACCCCTTCCACAGTAGTGAATGAGTTTTGGTAAAGTCCTAGGATAGTGTTGATTGTCTAAAATCACACTGTGAGTCTGTGTGCATTTGGGTGAGGATTGTGAGAGAAGCATTTGGTAACATCGTGTATTTACTGACAGATAACTGTTTTAAAAACCTGTCATGTTGTCAAGTTTTAGTAGCATTAGAAGCCAGTCTTTGCTTATGCGTTGATTAAATTAGTCAGGCATTGACATTAAAATGTAGCCGTGAAATATGTAGATTGTGTGCAGTTCCTTTACCACTTCCACTGTAGTGAATGAGTTTTGGTAAACTCCTAGGATAGTGTAGTTTATCTAGAATCACACTGTGAGTCTGTGTGCATTTGGGAACCACTGTGAGAGAAGTGTTTGGTAACATCGTGTATTTGCTGACAGATAAGTGTTGTAAAACATGTCATGTTGTCAAGTTTTAGTAGCATTAGAAGACAGTTGTGACTTATGCTTTCATTATATGAGTCAGGGATTGACAGTAAATTGCAGTTGTGAAATATGTAGATTGTGTGCAGTTCCCTTACCACTTGCACTGTAGCGAATGAGTTTTGGTAAACTCATAGGGATAGTGGTGCTTGTCTAGAATCACACTGTGAGTTAGTGTGTATTTGGGATCACTGTGAGAGAAGCATTTGGTAACATCATGTATTTGCTGACAGATAACTGTTTTAAAACCTGTCATGTTGTGAAGTTTTAGTAGGATTAGAATCCAGTCTTTGCTTATGCGTTGATTAAATGAGTCATGCTTTGACACTGATGTGGTGTACTTAAATATGTAGATTGTGTGCAGTACCATTAACTCTTTCAGAGTAGTGAATGAGTTTTGGTAAACTCCTAGGATAGTGTTGCTTGTCTAAAATCACACTGTGAGTCTGTGTGCATTTGGGTAAGGATTGTGAGAGAAGCATTTGGTAACATCGTGTATTTGCTGACATATACCTGTTTTAAAACCGGTCATGTTGTGAAGTTTTAGTAGCATTAGAAGCCAGTCTTTGCTTATGCTTTGATTATATGAGTCAGGCTTTGACATAAAAGTGCAGTCCTGAAATATAAAGATTGTGTGCAGTTCGCTTACCACTTCCACAGAAGTGAAAGAGTTTTGGTAAACACCTAGGTATAGTGGTTGTTGTCTAGAATTACACTGTGAGTCTGTGTGCATTTAAAATCCACTGTGAGAGAAGCATTTGGTAAGATCGTGTATTTGCTGACAGATAACTAATTTAAAACTTCTCATGTTGTCAAGTTTTAGTAGCATTAGAAGCTAGTCTTTGCTTATGCATTGATAAAATAAGTCAGGGTTTGACACTAAGGTGCAGTACCATGTACTATTCTGTTCACTGTGGCAGAACAGAAAATTTAAAAGTTTTACCTAAGCACTGTCCTAGAAGTAGTCTGATTATTTAGTCAGTTTCTAAGTACCAAATAGACTGCTTCAAATGTCTATGCAGTATGCATGTAGTGTTCTAACATACTGTACACTTGTCTTTTACACCTTCAATTCCCTAGTCAGTATCCATACACTTCCAGGAAACATCCTGTCACTTCCTTTGCAGTCCTCTAGAGACCCATTCAACCGCATGCACTAATCCATTCACTGTGCCAAAACCCAAACACTTATATATTCACCAAGGCACTCTCTTTCCAGTACTGATTCAGTCACTGCCTAAGTATTCATGCACTGAGCCAGGTCTTAGCACATGGACTTCTTCAAACCCCTATCCACTATGCATGCAGTCCTCTAAGCACCTACACACTTGTCTTTCACACCTTCAATTCCCCAGTCAGTATCCATACACTTCCAGCAAACACCCTGTCCCTCCCCTTGCACTCCTCTAGTGACCTTATTAAGCATCATGTACTAATCCATTCACTGCGCCAAACCCTAATAAATTCACCCAGGCACTCTCCTTGCAGTACTCTAATCATTCAGTCAGTACCCAAGTACTCATGCAGTGACCCAGGCCTTAGTATATGGACTGCTTCAAACCCTTGTCCACTATGCATGCAGTCCTCTAACCACCTATACAATTGTCTTTCTCACCTTCAATTCCCTAGTCAGTATCCATACACTTCCAGGAAATACCCTGTCACTCCCTTTGCAGTCCTCTAGTGACCCATTCAGCACCATGTACTAATCCATTCACTGTGCTAAAACCCAAACACTTATAAATTCACCAAGATACTATCTTTGCAGTACTCTAATCATTCAGTCAGTGCCTAAGTATTCATACACTGAGCCAGGCCTTAGCACATGGACTGCTTCAAACCTCTATGCACTATGCATGCAGTCTTCTAACCACCTAGACACTTGTCTTTCACACTTTCAATTTCCTAGTCAGTATCCATACAGTCCAGTACTTGTGACTGCCTTTGCTCTAGTGACCCATTCAGTACCAAGTACTGATCCATTCCCTGTGCGAAAAGCCTAGCACTTATAAATTCACCTAGGCACTCACCTTGCTGTACTCTAATCATTCAGTCAGTACCCAAGTAGTCATGCAGTGAGCCAGGACTTAGCACATGGACTGCTTTAAATGCCTATGCAGTATGGATGCAGTCCTCTAATCACCTACACAGTTGGGTTTCACACCTTCAATTCCCTAGTTAGTATTCATACTCTTCTAGCAAACACCCTGTCACTCACTCAGTGTGTCTCCTTATAGTACTGTAATCATTTAGTCAGTTAGCATGTAGTCTTTTAGTGAGGTAGGCTTTAGGGCATGAACTGCTTCAAAGTAGTATGCACTATGCATGTAGTGTTTTAACGATCGTCACACTTGTGGTTCAGGGCTATAGTTTCTTAGTCAGTTTTTATATAAAATGTGTTTGTACAGTAATGGAATAGTATAAATTTGAAAGTTATTAATATACATTTATTTGTGATTCTTTTTTACAGATACAGAACAGGAGTGTTTCTCATCTGTTTGCACTCTTCTCGTGCAAGATTGTTTGGATGAAGGGTCCTTAGGTGTTTGATCATACTTGCCGTGCCGCACGAGTATTTTTTGTTAGGATCCCCTCGTAACAGAACTCTTTGGCAAATCTTGCGAATGAAGAAGGTGGCATTGGTCTTTGTTTGCCCCTTGGAAAAAGTTAAAAATTTCTTCACCACTGAAGAAAAACGTAGTGGGCGTGGTGCCTTCTGCAAAAAAATTTCCTCAGATTCAGTAAATATTTTAAAGGGGCAACATTTACAGTTTTTGTAAGTTAAACTTATAACATTTTGTTAGCTGTATACATTTTATTTATCTGTGATTTGTTTCTTGTGGTATTTTGTTGTGAATACCATGTTGTTGTTTTTTTAACAATCTTTCTGATTTTCCAGGTCTGTCGTCGACATCCGTAGTTCCCACAGGAGTATTCCGCCTTGTTGTTTTGTATTATTGTTGTTACATTTTGTTTATTAGTTTATTGTTTATATTTATGTTAATAATAAAAAAAAATGAAAATAGTTTATCGTTTATATATTTATTATTATCAAAAATAAAGTTTGAAAAAAAAATTAATAATGTTTTTGGTTGTTCTCTTAACTGCTGTGGGACTCTTTCTTGTTCTTATTACTGTTATTTGATGGAGTCCACCATGGTGTTAAATTTTGGGGCACTTATCGCTGGAATACTGGTGATATCTGCAGTTTGCACCAACTTCTGAATAGTGTGTTAGATTTATCTCAACTTTACTTCCGTTAAAGTGCTGATAATGAAATGGAGAGTAGCCGTTCCCGTGCAAAAAGACACAAGGTGCACCTTTGCGATTTATTCTAAATACTAAAATCCTGTATTGTATTGCACTGAGGTATTGGCTGCACTTACAGTGTACACACAAAATCTATTAAGAAATCTCATTGTATTTATATTGATTGGGAATAGTGCGTCAGGTGCTGGATCTTGACGAGATACACTGCTCAGTTCGTATATTGTTGTGCACATGAAAAAATCACATCACAACTTTCACACCAATTGCAATGTGAAACAAATTCCGGCGATAAGACACGTTAGCACCAGGGATTTAACACCTGCTTTCTGCTGGTGTTAAGCAGGACAACTACCTACACCATGAAAGGGAACACAGCCAAGAGCCACACCAGAACACCCACAGGTGCCATAGAGTCAATGAGCCTGATACAGGGATACCCATGAGGGCCAGACGACTCATCTCAACAACTCCAGGACCGCCAATGCCCCCCAAACCCACATCTTAGTAAGTGTGTCCCTGTGGTCATTGTCTTAGCATGATAGGCACGAGCCCTGCAACATCACAGTGTGCTGTCACCTCAGCGTTGGCAGTGAGCCTGGATGTGTAGCTACGTACGCATCCTCCTGCATGCACAACTGGTGTGTGCTGGTCTGTCATTCACAGGTCAGTGCAGGGGTGTGCCTATCCGGCAAGGGGAATGGGGTGTCTTGGACATGTCCGTGTACAGGAAGTGCGGTAAGTGTGTCTCTGTGTTTAGGTGTGGCCTGTTACAAGAGCCGCAGCAGTCGATGTTGTAAAGTGGCATGCACCACCTCCAAACGGCACTGTGATTTTGTAGTTGGAATGTAGCAGGACATGCGCAAATAGGCATTACAATGGCGTGCCATACGAGTGCACGAGATACAACAGCTCACCGTACAAAAGTGTGGGGGCTTGTGGGAGGGAGGAGCAGCCGTTTGGCAACATAACACACAGTGAACTCAACCATGTGCCACATGCTGGGCATCTCATCCATGATGACCATGGTCGCAGACATCCCACAACACCAACGGCTGGCCTTTGTACACATTCTGTATGAATGCAGCGTGGTTTTCACTTCTATGCTCGTTCAGTGGTGTGATGTTGGCAGGTTGTGTGACTTGTGCTCCTTGTTGGTGTGTTTCATTTTGGCCATTGTTAGTCTATATGTGTGTTGTACTTAATTGTGCATGTGTGCCATTCTGCCCATCTACCCCCTCCCCCCACTCCCTGTTTCTTCCTTTTCCTAGTGCTGTTGTGTCTATAATTTTGTTGCTGCACACATAAATACATGTAAAGAATAAATTAGAATCGTTCCTTGATTCTTTTAGGTTTGAAAACTTCTCTATTGGTTTCTTTTTAATTTTCCATATGAACCGTTTTTTTAATATTCAACAACACATAGAAGTCAGAAGTGCAACGTATTCTATCAACACACTTTCTAGAACATTCTACAACACGTGCAGGTTAAAAGTTCATCAATTTTTTAAAACTTAGCGATTTATTTTGCAACAATTTGTTGAACATTTAACGACACATGCAGGTTAAAAGTTGACGATTGTTTTAAGTTCGAACAGTGCCTTCCAAATGCAAGTAGCAGGTGTGGTTGAGCTGAGCAAATCTTATCCTATGATATGTACTCCACGTTGAAACTGCTTTTTCTTAACCAATCACAAAGATGCTTTTCCACAAAACTAATGTGCGCCCTACTTTAAAAAAAAAATGTTTTTCATGATATCTTCAGAGATAAGTTATAGATAGGAATTAGCATTTAAAAAACCTTTGAAATTCACTGAAAAAAACATAGGTTTCATGCACGTTATAGTTAGGAATTGGGATTTAAAAAACCTTTGAAATTCACTGAAAAAACCATAGGTTTCAGGGGCGTTATAGTTAGGAATTGGCATTTAAAAAACCTTAGAAATTCACTGAAAAAAACCATAGGTTTCAGGGGTGTTATAGTTAGCTGGACATTTCCCTCGTACAAAACCCTAGAAATTCCCCTGTTAGTTCAGCTAACTATAACTCGCGCCCCCGCAATGCACTGCTGATGATGTCACATATTACATCACTCATGACATGGTCAGTGACATCAATGATGACATCACTGATGACATCTCAAATGACATCACTGATGACGTCATCCATGTGAAAAATTAGTGTATCTTCTCACACCCTAATATAACCTTTGATACACCGACTCAAAATTTCAGACAGCCATTTTGACAACCATAGATACTCCAATACCAATATCTACTCACCCACTCATTGACTTTTAAGTCTACATACATCTCCACTCACTCACCTGTACAGTCACTCATACTTACAGTCACTCTGTGCATTTATTCACCTATATAGACACTCACACACCGCCAATCATCCATTGAGGTACTGACACATTTAGTCAGTCATGCAAATAATTAATCACAGTAAAATTTACTCACCTATACAGTTAAAAACACTCAAGTTCACTTACTCATAAAAATACTAACAAATTCTGTGTCTTCCTGCAGAAAAACAAACAGCACATGACACAGATATCCTTGCACTATGGCGCATACAGCCACTCCCAAAATCACACACTCTCACATATAGATAGTTATATACTCTTAAACACATATACACTGCGCTTCACATATGTAGTTACTGACACATGTACAACTGAGATATACATTCAATCACTAACACACCCATACATACACCCACCCAACCATACAGTCCATCACAGATGCACTCTTAAAAACATGCACCCACTGAATCACCCACTCACACATCTAGTCACAGAGTCACACACACCCTACCCACACAAACACTCAGGCACCCATACAGATACTCAGACAACCAATCAATAACCCAAATAGCGACTCATATAGCTATTCACAAAACCATGCAGCCACTTATACACCAACACACAGACACATACAGACATTCACACAGTTTAGTCACTAGTCTGCCGTAAGATACATTTAATGACTCACTTATAGACTCAGTTACGCACCTAGAAAATCATCCATTCACACACTTGTACACCCACTTATTTTTCAACAGGCCTTTCCCTATATATATTAAACATAATAAAACTGTTCAGAAACACATACTCAATGGATGATGTCATCAGTGATGTCATCAGTGATGTCATTTGAGATGTCATCAGTGATGTCATCAGTAATGTCACTGACCATGTCATGAGTGATGTAATATGTGACGTCATCAGCAGTGCATTGCGGGGGCGCGAGTTATAGTTAGCTGAACTAACTATAACAGGGGAATTTTTAGGGTTTTGTACGAGGGAAATGTCCAGCTAACTCTAACACCCCTGAAATCTATGTTTTTTTTCAGTGAACATATATATATATATATATATAGCTAGATATATTATAGATATATATAGATATATATGTAGATGTATTACCTACTGGCGGTTGCCTGTAGGCAGTGTCATAGTTAGGTCCTATTTTCCACAGGAAAAGCGTTTTTTCTTTTCCCAATAACTTTAGTGCCGATTGATGAATCTTCGCGAAAGTTTCAAAAAAAGTGGCCAGTTCCGGTCAGCTTCTGTCTTGAAAGTTTTGGGGTGATTCGTCAAGCGGGGGCTGAGAAAAAAGGGGGGTCCCAAAACTTGTTTTCCCCATGTTAATTTCCATAGGAAACTTTAGACAAAGCTACTACCCAAACTGCTGACTGGAATTACACCAAATTTGGCAAGAAGGTAGGTCTTGGTTCAGAAAGAGCCTTTTTTGTTAAATGGTGTAAATCCGTTCAGTAGTTGCTGAGAGATTAGAAAAAGAATGTTTTGATATCTGAACACCAAGGAGGGTTCGCACACCCTCCCGGGCACGTGCTATACTCTGATTGACCGTCAACGCTCCAAACCAGAAAGTGTTGGCAGCCATCTTGTGACTCGGTTGAACTGAGTGACAAGAAAAAGGGAAAATAAAAGGTTAACAAACAAGAAAAGGGGGCAGAGAAGAAACACCCTGACCCCCTAGTGTTGAAAACTAAAACAGCGATATGATTAAGCATTCACTAAAGACATGAATTCTCTCTAGTTGAAACATGTTTCTTGTCTTATGTTGACTAATGTCCGGACTCCATTTTGTATTGTCGTGTCTCCACGTGCTCAGCACGAGAAGAGTCCTACCTCTTTGCTAGTTGTTCTTGTAATCTGCCTAGTAACAGTCTATAAATAGCTCCTTTGTCCGTCTGGCGCATGCCCAGACTTGACCACATCTGTTATCAGTTAGTCCTTGCTTGACCATGTTTTCGTGGGCTCAGGAAATTAGTTACTCCGCCCACATATTGATTCTGTATCGAAAATGCCCATAAAAGGTAATGAATTTCGCTTCATGTTGTATCCACCCACTTATGAGCCCCTCTTTTGTGTATAAAAGGGGACCATGTACGCAAGTTCTTTGTGCTACTCTATGCAATACTGAAGAGTGTTGTATAGGTTGTAGGACCACCCTTAAGGGTTAATAAACTCTGTCTTTGTACTTTGCAGTTTCCGTGCCAACTTCCTTCCAGTTTTTATTACAGGAGAGCGAACCCTTGTACTCTGCGGGCCTAGCTGGGGCCTGTATTCATCACTAGGCCTGTTCAGGCGGTCCCAGGGCCCAAAAAAAGCATTTAAATTTTTTAAAAAAAAATTCACGCTGGGTGCGCGAATCCTGCCAAAAATAAAAAAAACAAAGCACGGGCTCCCGCGCTTCGTTTTCAAAGTCCCTGGGTGGACCAAGTCCCGGGGACAATTTATTTATGTAGCGGGGGCCCACGGGTGCACCCGCTGCCCCAGGGACTGCCACCTCCCTGGTGCTAGAATTAATGAAATAGGTGTGGGGGAGCCCCTGCTCCCCCACACTGCTCCGGGGGACCACCACCTCCCCAGTAAACAAATTGTTCAAAAGGAGTGGTCCGTTACGGGCCCCCGAGCCCCGGGGACCACTACCTCCCCGGGGCTATGTTAATAAAAGGAGGGGGGCCACGCAGCCCCTCTCCTGGAGCCCTCCATGGCCCTGGGGACCACCAACCCCCAGGTCCGGCTCTTGCAGAGTCCTGGGGTGCCCACCCCCGGGACACTGCTGTTTGCAATGGCAGGGTTGGCGCCATGCGGCTCCTGTCCTGCCATAGCAAACTCTGCTTTGCTTCATTGAAGCGAGGGCAGGGAAACCTGCGCTCGCTTCAATGAAGCAAAGCAGATTGCTTTTCCACAGTTGGAGCTGCATGTCAGCACCTCCGCCTGTGGAAAAGCAATGCCGGCTCCCGCAGGAGGGGGGGTGCTGGCGGGACCTTGGGGGAATTGGGGCTCCCCCCATGGTCCCCAATGGAGAGGCCAGGTGCCGGGGGATGGGGTCCCCGGTGCCAGAAGTGGCCCGTGAGTGGAGCCACGTGACCCTCCTCCCTCAAAATAAAAAAAACATAGAGGCAGAGCCCGAGGGGATGGGGTCCCTGGGGCTAATAGAGGCCTCAGGAGGGGGCCATGCAGCCCCCCTCCTTAAAAAATATTTTTTTAAATAAATAAATATATGGCTATGCCCCGGGATGGGGTCCCCGGACCGAAATTGGCCTCGGGAGGGTGTGCCACGTGGCCCCCTTCCCGTTTATTATTTTTTTTAAATAGGGGTCAGGCCCTGTGGAATGGGGTCCCCAGGGCCGCAAAAATGGGAAAAGAAGGGGGGCCACACAGCCCCCCTTCAGAAAAAAGAACAAAAAAGCTGGCATTGCACCGGAGGCCCCGCCCCCTCCCTGCAGCACTCTGCAAACGTGACACCTGGCATGTTGTAAGTTGGGGGATTAATTCCCCTTCTCTCCTGAGGGTCCCTGGGGGCCAACTAGCCCACCAGGAACCTCCAGTAAGCACCACAGAGCTGCGTTGCAGAGAGGTGGTTCGAGACCACGCCCCTTTTTACACCTCTCTGAAACGCAGCTCTGTGGGGCTTACCGGAGGTACCTGGTGGGCTAGTTAGCCCCCAGGGACCCTCCAGATTCAAGGGTACTTAATCCTCCAAGTTACAACACACCAGAGGGTGCGTTTGCACAGTGGTACAGGGAGGGGGTGGGGCCTGATATAACAAGTTAGCAATCTTGCTGTGTGAGACATACTGGAGGTAATAGAAGGGTTAGTTGGTCTCCAAGGTTGATGTTGGGGGCTAACTACCCCTCCTGTTACCTCCAGTAAATTCCACACAGTGGGATTGCTAAAAGGTGTTTGGAGGCCACGCTCACCTTTCTCCACCACTCTGAAAATGAGTCTGCTATGTTATAGTTAGAAATTAGCATTTAAGAAACCTTTGAAATTCACTGAAAAACCATAGCTTCAGGGACGTCATAGTTAGATATTAGCATTTAAAAAACCATTGAAATTCACTGAAAAAAAACATAGGTTTCAGACATGTTATAGTTAGAAATCAGCATTTAAAAAACCTTAGAAATTCACTGAAAAATCCACAGGTTTCAGGGACATTATAGTTAGTTGGACATTTCACTCATACAAAACCATAGAAATTCCGCCGTTAGTTAGTTTAGCTAACTATAACTCGCGCCCCCGCAATGCACTGCTGATGACGTCACATATTACATCATTCATGACATGGTCAGTGACACCACTGATGACATCACAAATGACATCACTAATGTCATTATGTGTCCCCACCATTCAAACAGTGTCCATGTGGGCACCAGCATAGACCATTGCAATAAGGTAGCAATTTTGGAACAAGAAGTACCATTAGTTTCCATAATGGATTTGGCTCACTTGATAAGTCCTGCACCTGAGGGTGGAGTCCTGCACCTGAGGGTGGAGGTTGAATACCTCAAAGGAATATTCTGTGAGAGATGACTAAAACAGTCGATCTCTTTCATTGCTTGTATGGGCCGCCGGTCAGTCTGTGCCTTCAGGAATGGCCAGTGCTGGCCATCGCTTGGTCCGTATTGTGATGAAATGATATATCCTTAGGAAACTGCAAGTGCAAGGATTAGGGCGATGAATTAGACAAGAAGGATTGTTCTGAGGAGGCAGTGGTGCGTGGTGACTTGTGCGATCATCTTTAGATCTCCTTCACATAGGGAGGTGCAAGAAAGTGCCCCTTGTAGTCTCAGCTAACAAAGCTATGCTTGGCTTGCTGCTGGCCTCAGCCAATCTGCTCATCTGAAGAGTGTTGTTCAGTACTTGTTAAATCACTGCTTGTGCTGCAAATTTGATGTACTGTGGGGTGTCATTTTTTCCACCTTCAGCAGACATTTGACAAATCGACAGTTCAGTTGGGGATCTACCAGCTGTCTCCTTTAGCCTTGTGTTGCTTCACAGGTGCAGGCAAGATGGAGCAAATCTTCTTTCCCAGCCCCACAAGCCAGCAGATGTCAGAGAGGCCTTCTCATAGCCAGGGGAGAAGGTGGACTTTTGAGGGTACCCGTTCCAGCCAGTATATTAAAGATTGCACCTTGACAGATGCTGCGTATCCGATGGTAAAATATTTCTGTGGTTGAAGATTTTTGTAGTTGTTTAATGTTGCCCATCCATGAGCTCTGCTCAACAGTGATGCCTTGTCTTTGACAAGCGAGTTGTTTTCTAAAGACCAACTTTTTAAAACCTAGTGACTGGTTGGCATATCCCAAAGTTTTGTGAGACCTGTGACTTCTAAAAATTCCTGAAGGTCGGCCCTTGCTGGCGACAGATCACGGTCCTGCAACTTCATCCATAGCAGATGGTTTTGTGAGTTTACCTCTGCTTTCCTGATCTTGTTTTAGCATATTGTGTACACTCCCTGCCTAATCAGTCCTTGTTTTAGCAGCCCCAATTCAGATCTGGATCTGTGCCGGTAAAGTGAAATGCAGGAGTGAAAAGATAATTCTGTAAGAGCGTGCCATTATGTTATTCAAGACTCTGGCATCTCTGCCTCTTAATAGTTCACTTCCATATGAGATTGTCAGTATGAGTTTGGCTCATGCTACTTAAAGGAGGGGTGTCAAAGAGGGACCGGACAGTTTTTTCTTTAGCTTTTTAAGAGTTACAGCCAGAGCCAAGCATTTTCTCTTTATCACTTCGTTTGGGTAGTAAAGGAACATTTCTTGCCAATGTTCACACCTAAGTATTTTTACTTGTCCATGCTTTCTATCCGAGTGCTTCCCAGAATCATGTAGATGTGTTTTTTTGCTTGTTGTTATATGTCATGGTCTTGGTTTTCCCAAGATTGATGTTCAGCCTATTGGCCGTAGAATAGTCCTCTGTAGCGTCAAGTAGCTGTTGCAGCCCCACCTGAGTGCAGCTGGCCAAGAACCCATCATCGGCATTGAGAAAGCTAGCTATTATCTTGCCCCATAATTTTGGAGCATGGGAGTTACAGGATTGCAGCTGGGGAGTCAGGTCCGCCAGAAAGGGATTGAAAGGGTCCTTGCCAGGACGCACCCATGCTTTAAGCGGTGGATGGTTGGTATTTCCATAGAAAGCTGTGTTCCAGCACCCAGCTTGACCCATACTCAGGTATACTTGTAGAGGAGAATTAGCATATTCATCAGTTCTTGAGGTATTTTCCAGTATGACACCTTGCGCCACAACTTTCCCCGGTCAAAGTGGTAGAAGGCCGCTTTAAAATCAGTAAAGCAGAAGTGAAATGGCATTTTGGCTCTTTGTGCTGCATCCACTAAAAGAGAGATTGATAGTAAGTTTGTTGTTGTACCTGACATTTTCAAAAACCTTGTCTGGTTGAATGGAATGATTAAGTTCCTAGAAGCCCAGAGTAATTGATCTTCAAGCAGAGCACTGACAAAATATTTGGCTATTAGATGATAGTTGGTTGACAGAGATCTTTTAAAGATTGGTAAGATTATCGAGCCTCCCCACGAGGCTGGCAGGATGCTCAAACTCCCGATCTGCGAGAATACTGGAGCTAAGGTTTCTGCCCAAAGAGCTGGGTCATGTTTAAAGACCACTGGTGGAATCCCGTATGAGCCTGAGGAGCCTTCCCTTCGCCCCTTGGCTATGTGCTTCTTGATTTTGTCTGCATCCTCCAGGTTGGGCCCTTTGGTGAGTATAGTGTGTGCAACTTCCTGAGTGCCCAGCAGGGGACTACCTGTCACTGGGCATTTCAAGTTGTCTTTTAGAAACTGTGCCCAGGTGGCTTCGGAGATGTGAGAGGTAATGCCTCCATGATCAGGTTGAAGGAGATGTTAATGGGGGCCCAGACCCTAGCGCTGTCATTATGTTTTAAGTAGGGGTGGGCGGAATTTGCGAAATTAACTGTCGCAAACTATCGCGAAAATGCTGAAAATCTCCGCAAACACGCCAAAAATATCGCGAAGACGCGGAAGTTTTTTCCCGCTTGTTCGCGGTAATTTTTGTGTGATCGCGGGTCGCCAACTTACCCATACGGTTGCTCATGGGCGCGGCCATCTTGTTTTCACTTGTCCTGCCCTCTCGCGATGCTTACTTCCTGTTCCGGGTCGCACAATGCATGTTCGCGCCCGTTCACGGTCGATATTTCCTGTTCGCGACCGCTTTTACTTGATCGCGTTGCTTTTTGCATGCTCGGGAGAAAATATCGCGCAAACTTGCGCACATGGTCGCAATGGGCGCGGCCATCTTGTTTTTCACTCTATTGCATGGTTCTGGGGCCTGATTTTTAATCCTCCCAAAATCTTTTCAATCCTTTGTTTATAGCCACTTTTTTTGGATCTTTATTACTTATTATTTCTCTAACTATTTTCCTGCCTCTATATTTTTGGTTTTTGTCTACTTTTTTTTTTGTTTTATAGCTACTTTTTCTCTTTCTATTGCCTGCTATTTATTTCCTTTACTCCTTTATTTATTTTACCTTTTCTTTCCCGCCCCATCCCCAGAACCATGTCCAAGGGTAGGGCTGTTCGCCGGCGCAGCCAGAGCCGCGACCGCCTTCCTTGCGGAAGGCGGCGCCCACAAGGGGTGCAGGCACGGGCCTTATTTGGGGAGGTGGAGTTGGCTGCACTAATTTTCTTTGTGCAGCGCCACCTCCCCTCAACCCTGGCAGCAGGTGGCAGGCCTGGGTCCGGGTACGGCCTCCGGGAGCGTTGGCAGCGGTGGGGGTAGGTGTGCCGGGCAGTGTCACGCTTCTCTGGTGTTCGGCGCACCCAGGCGCAGCTGACGCACCGGTGGTCCGACATCTTGGACCGTGAGCAGGACCTGCTGGACCTGCTGGGAGTGGAGGTCCCGGGGCTTGGTGAGTACCTATTTAATTATTACTACTTTGTGTCTGTTCTTCTGCTCTGTGTTATATATTGCGAATATCTTTTTTTTCTTACAACCAGCTAGAATGTTGCTGCTTACATTCCAGGTGAATTACGTTAAAAAGTCTGTGATTTTTTTGACACAGGTGCTCTTCTGCGCTAATCTTACTTGTTTGCAGCTTTGCGTTTGCGCTTGCTTAGAGTGATTCTTTACGAGTTTATTTTAGAGAAATTAAGTTACGTAATGTTACAGTGACTCTAGTCCACTCCTTACTTTGTCCTGTCACTAATAGATAGGGGCGGATTGATACTTCGGTTTAGGTACTTTGTATGAGCTTCTAATTTGTTAGTGGTATGCGTGATGCACCCTAACTCAGTTACGTGACGTGCTGGTAGTACGGCTGTCTTTATTAGAACCTTTTCTAGTTTGTTCAATGAGTGGTGGTAGGCTTAGCAGTTACTTAGCACGAGCAGATCAGCATCAATCAATCAAACCCAAATTTGGTGTATACAAAACATGTAGTCATGTTCATGTGTCCTCCATGATTTGACCATATGCATTGTTGAGGAATACAGTGGAAATGCATACTTAATGTACAATTGGCATGCCTGGAATAGGTGGGCTAGGTTGGGTGGTACGTTGTACTTAGGCTTAGTTGTAACTTGGTATTCTGGAATCAGAATGGAAGACTGGATTACTGTTGATAGATAGTAACTTAAGTAGTCGAACTGCGAATCCACCGATATTACTTGTTGACCAGATGAGATCGGTCAATTTAGTTATTGCAATTGTTGTTTACATAAGTGTTTTTTGAGCGTTGTTGAAAAATATTGTATTTGTTTGACACCATCCATCAATGTTTGTCTCTTTCTTATATCTTTCCTGTTCATCAGCACCCAGGGGCAGACCGACAGGAACTGGGCAGTCGGCGGGACACACAGACGAACACCACCAGGAGGACACCGCTGAGGGCTCCTCTGCTGGCCCCAGTAAGTCTTCTTGTTTTTAATAATATTTCTTATTCCATAACTTGTACTGCCCCATATTTTTCCCGAACTATTGTTTGTTTCCAAATGCTATTTTTTTACCACCAATTATCCTTCGATCTGTACGGTTTCAAAAATCTTATCCCTGCCTCCGCTATGATGACTGAGTACTACTACATACTGTCAGTCTGTCTGTACTGTAGTAGCTAGTCTTGCACAGTTGGCCAGTGCCACTCTTTGTGAAAGGTTGTAATATAAAACTCATATTCACCAGTAGCTCGAGCCATTGAGTCCAATCCGTTGGGTCGTTGTCTTGTACTACTTTTACTCTTATAGATCTTGAGGCTTTGAAAGTTCACAGCAACAGCCCTACCAGATTTATTCCTATTTTGATATGATACCCTATAGGACATACTACTGTTGTAGGGATCTTGCACATACACAGACATTTGCACCAGAAAATAGGATGTTGGTGATGGTATGGTTGGACCTTGCTTGCACACCTCAATCAGAAATTCCGCACCCACCACAATTCCACTGCTTGACTATAGTACTGTCTTGTCATAACTATTAGGTCTCGGAACCTCCCCCCAAGATACCCAACAAGTAGACAACCCAGAACATAACACACCCAACCTCTCAGTCGTGGAAGCAATTCACATGCACACCCTTACTTTAATTTGCTCACTCGTGTAAGTTAGTCCATACCAAATACCACCAAGTCTATGTAAGTTCAAAATGTTTATTTCAATTTGAGAAGGTCTGTACACTGTTTTCTTATAAATGCAGCACCAACCGGAAAATCAATAACATTAAAACAATATACATTGTTACACTTATACAGTTGGGAATTAAATCATGATAACTGAACAGTGGTGGAAGGCAGCACCACCATCCCATAGCAATTTAGTTTATTTAAATTCATAAATGAAGATGTGAGTGAAGGGACCCCTCACCTTAGAAGAACCTAGTACTGGTAGTTGTTGCATCATTCAGAAGCTCTGGTTCGTAGAAGGGAATCTCGCTTCTGTAATGCGAAAAATGAAATGGTGTGCGTTAGTATTGCAACCTGCAAGCATTTCTCAGCCGTGCCAAAAAGTGTAGCATTTATGGATAAGCAATATGGACTAACAGTAACAGTAGTACACCAGTACTTCCTAAAAAAGTGGCTTGTTAATGTTTGGTGACCGCTTGTACGCAGCACGTAGACTAGACAGTAGCAGTGTGAGGCAGGTCATGTGGGCTCAAAGGTGTCTTATACAAGAAGCTGCAAGGTAACGTCACATGTGCAAAAATAAAAGACACAAAGGTAAAATGGTAGCATGGCTAGGGCTAATTAAGCAAAGGCTACAATGATCATATATAACTATTAGTGTCTACTCTACTACTACCTGATTTGTACTAGTGATGTATGTCAGTATTAACTCATTTTTCAACCTTGCTACTGATCAATAGGGGGGAGGTGTATATGACGCCTAATAAATGTGTAATGTTTTCTAGGCGCACTACCGACCACCATTGCCGGGGCCAGCGAAGGCGACGCGGAGGGCGAGGATGCGGCAGTTGCTGCAGATAGCAACGGAGCGGTAGGGGTAGTGGCAGCACCAGTGGCAGGCGGTGGTAAGTTAGATTCATAATCCTTAACTATTGTTGAACTTGACAGTACACTCACTGCAAGGGTGTACTGTATGTATATGTATACTGTACAGTTGTGACTTAGGGCCCCATTAGGATGGTGGGCGCATTGCCCCCGCCGGGCCGGCTGGAATTCACTGCTGACACCGCAGGGACAAACCTCCCGCCATCCCTGTAGAAAATATTCAGACCCCCCACATGTCGACCAGGCGGAAAAGGGTTCAATATGGCGGTGGTGTTTCTCTGAACACACCGCCAGCCATATAATCTGCATTTTGGAATGCCTTTGCGTGGCGGCATTGCCGTCCGCCACGGAAAGGCATGCAGACATTGCAGAGTATGCTTGGGGGCCCCCATGGAGGGTACCTACCTATGCTATGGTACCCTCCCGCCTTTCAAAGCAAAACGTGACAGGCTCCGTGCGGGGCCCGTCATGTTGTGCTTGGAAAAGCAGCACAACATTTTAGCATTGCTTTCAGCAAAGCCAACCAGAATGTAAAAAAAGAAAACAGGATGCGCCCACCACTGTGCCGGGCGCATCATCCTAATTAATTGTCCCCACGGGACCCCCACCCTTTTTAGCATGAGGATGGCGGGCGGACAAAGTCCGCCCGCTATCCGATGTCGTAAGTAAGTATGAGTTGTTGGGGACGTTTGAAGAGTGAACTAGAAGACTAGAATTCCCTTTAATTGGCATAGGACTAGGAGCCGGAGTATTGAGTAACCAATGGCCTCATCTATCTGATTTCAACTCCGCTTTGAAAGTTTTATGGAGAAGAGCACCTGGTGCACTGTTCAACTAAAAAGTGAAAGACGGGTGGAAGGAAGAAGGACGGGCGACATTTAAAATGTTATGTACTACTGTGCTTTATTTTATAGTGCTACTCTACCATGCCACTATGTGTATAAATAATTACCTTGTCCTACTGTTTTTCTAAGAGTATATTTTACAATTGTCTTTTTTTTTCTTTTTGATACACAGCTACTCCGAAACTCAACCGGAAGGAGTTGGCCGCCAAGGCACGGCGCCGGAATCCAGCGGGAATACCGGCGGCTGGTGGTCCTAGCCGAGGAGGAGGAGGAGACTGCGGCAGCAATTGTTCAAGCCTCCTCCAGTGCCCCGGGCCCCAGCCACCGACCTCCAGCGGTACAGCGCCACCGTCTGGCGGCTGCCCGCCGCCACCGTGCCATCTCCGGTGCCCCCCCACTGTGGCTGCAACTGCCTCTGCCTTAGACGCCGCTTCGCCCGTTTAGAGGACGAGATGCGCCAGATGCGTGTCCTCCTTCAGTCTCGCCCCACCACTTAGCCCCTGTCATCCTGTTCTGCCCCTTTTTTAATTCTTGTTTGGGTGGGTGGGTGGGAACTTGTTAGGGTGTTACGGACTTCTATGGACATTAGTTGGGGTTAGGGAGGGGGGTGGGTCAGCTTTTGTGGGTTTAGTTTATTTTTGTTAGGGTAAATTAAATATATTTTTCTATGTTACATGCAATGTTGTTAATGTTTTGTAGGTGGGGTAACTGTTTTACATCACACTGTTTCCTTGCTGGTGCATGGCCTCCCATAGCCTGTGTTTGATTTCAATAATTGGCTGACTGTATAAGACACAAACAGATAGATGCGACACACCTCACTCATTGACTGATCCTTCTAGTACTTTCAGTCTGTCCTGTAGTCTATGCATTCTTTGGAGTGGTGTGTGAAAATGAAATCATTGACAACATGTCCATAATTAATTCTGCCTCCCCCAAACTTCTCTCTTACCGGTGCTTGATGTTTATGTCCAACTGTGGCACAGCACTGGCTACATGGTGAAGATGGTTTCCTTTTTCATGCCATGATTGGGGTGGTGGTGGTAGCAGCATAGTAGTAGTAGTAGACACTGGCAGGGCGGCAGCATTTGCAAAATAAGAGAAGGAGACAGTCAATCGCCTTTGAGAGACTGTTAGGAGTAGTTGAATGAAGTACAGTACAGAACTTACCGAGCAACAATAATATGCTCAAATATTGGACAAAAAAACAGAATGGTGGTTAGGAGGATAGCCTACTAGACAGAGTTACAAACTATAGTTGTGTCGAGTCACTTGACTAGGCCTACAGCCTAACAGTTAGTGCTGTATATGAGGAATGACAAGAAACACATCCAATCAATGGCGGCAATTCATGCTGAGGTATATGTTCCTTTGTTAAAAAAAATAACCTCTGAAATATCCTACTCATGGGTGGCCAAGCAGAAGAAGATCATCGCTCTGCCTTGAAATTGAAGTAGTGTTGCTTTCACCACATCCTCCCCAGCAAGTGTGTGATTAAGTATTGGTGTACATTTAATTTAGTTACACCTCGACAATAAGTCACACAGCCCGGGGAAAGAGGGTTAGGGTTTGTTGAATGGATGGGAAGGGGGTTTTTGGGAAAGGTTTGACATAGAAAAACAGTATGCATACATAGACAAACAAATGACAATCATTGAAGACTACCATATCCATATGTTAAGGGAGAAAAAGGCAATGCATGCATGATGATGAGAGACCCGTATTACATACACTTCTAGTTCTTGTTCTGTTATGCCAGCCTTAATACTTTAACAGATACCAAATAGAAATTTTAAATATTGGTAGGGAAGAATCGTAATTACACAGAGCAAACCTAATGATGATTGATAATAACAACTCCAAGAACACACTGTTGTAAAGATTGTATACAAGATATTAATCAAATTATTTAAAAGAAGATAAAAGTGGATACTGTTACTGTCTTATCCTGGTCAAAAATGTGGACTGGATTTTTGCATCTCGGCATTCCTCTTGCTCCTCTCGTCCATCAATCTTGGGTGTGTCGCCTCGCCACTCGCCACTGCCCGGCTGGAAAAAAAAAGGTGATTGATTGGTAAGGTAATTAATATGCATTTTAATGTTTTACAAAGTTTCAGGCAAGGCCTGGCCTGTAATTGTAGATGGAAAACCAAAGGGGATATTGAGAAAGAAAGTTAAAACAAATGCACAAGTGATGGTGTAGTGCAACAAGAACACTTTCCGAGGTGGCATCTATGCATCATCTCTACTCTAGTCTGTTTCCAGCATTGACCTTCAACAGTAACAGGAGAGAGCAGGCCCACAGTGCTTAGCATTTAGCACATCCTACGTTAACACTTAAAATTCTTTTTTTTTCTCTCAAAGAGTTGGACAAACGCAAAGCACATTATCCATCCCAAACATAGCATTTTACAGTTTAAGTTAGTAAAATCAATGCACTGCAGTCATCCCACCGCCACACTCTATTCAACTTCTACACAGACATTTGGGTCTGCTGTGGTTGTTGTTGTTGACGTGTTTACCTTTTGGCTTTTCCGTTTATGCCACTCATGAAACGTCCTCCTGAGTCCTGACTTAATCATCATCATCTCTGATACTTTTACTGACTGACTGTGAAGATCGGCCTGCAGTATAAGTAACATTTTTATGACACAACAAGAGTAGAAATATAAATATTATTGACTTGAGTCATTCTTTATTGTGTACAGAAAGATAGATTACTAGTACACTTTGACATCACTTTGTGCACAACAAACAAACAACGGAAACACAAAGACCAATCGCTCAGAGTCAGGTGTCCAATGCATGCCATTAATTGTCATTACCAGTTCCTTCTCATCTTAAGTTAACGGGCCGTCTATTTCGCCATCATCATGATGGACGGGTCTGTTGTGTCAATCATACTCATTGCGCAGATTGAGTGAGTCCCCTTCCTGTATTGAATTAAAAGCAATGTATCACCTAGCTGTAGGAGAAGTACAAATTTACACTTTTTACACATCTCTGCAACGCAGCTCTGTGGCACTTACTGGAGGTACCTAGTGGGCTAGTTGGACCCTAGGGACCCTCAGGATTCAAATTAACTTAATCTCCCAACTAAAAACGGACACATGGCGTGTTTACACAGTGGTGAAGGGAGGGGACGGGGCCTGAGTTAACATGTGCAAAAACGCCCTGTGGCCTGTTTTAAGGGGTAGTATTAATCCCCCTGCCCTATTATATACTAGGGGCTTACAGAGGAGGTCCTGCTAATCACAGGGGGACCCCAACGCATAATGTTCCCTAGTGTATGTAGGTGTTTTCACTGTATTCTAAGTGTCTTTTAACATAGCACTGGCTCTAGGACTGGTTAGTCAGACTCAGTTACCACCAGTATCCGTCTGAAAAAGTTGAGGGTACAGGATAATTTTGCAACAAGGCTTCTTTCTGCTCTTCTTTTTGTTCTTTCTGCACGTTATCCTTCTTCCTGCACTTTTCTTCGTCTTTGAGGACTTCTGTTGCTTCTTTCTGCACTTCTTTTTTTTCTGTCTGTGCATCTTTTCTTCTTCCTTCACATGTCCTATCTCTGTAGGCATAGTTAGAAATTAGCATTTAAAAAACCTTTGAAATTCACTGAAAAAACCATAGGTTTCAGGCACGTTATAGTTAGGAATTAGCATTTAAAAAACCTCAGAAATTCACTGAAAAAACCATAGGTTTCAGGGGTGTTATAGTTAGCTGGACTTTTCACTTGTACAAAACCATTGAAATTCCCCCGTTATAGTTGGTTCAGCTAACTATAACTCGCGCGCCCGCAATGCACTGCTGATGACGTCACATATTACATCACTCATGACATGGTCAGTGACATCACTCATGACATCACTGATGACATCTCAAATGACATCACTGATGACATCACTGATGACATCATCCTTGTGATAGAGTGGCAGACCTCCTCTCACCCTAATATAACTTTTGATACACACATTCAAAAATAGAGACTAAAATTTTCAAAACAATGGACATACCAATACCAGTTACAACAACCTCTTCAGTAATTCTAAGATCCACATACACATCCACTCATTCACCAACAGTCCTATACAGTGACTCATACATGTACTCACTCATCATATGTACTCATACACCTATACATCCTGTTACACAATGCCACTCATCTATAGAGTTACTCACACACATAGTCACTCATGCTAATAAAGAATCAAACATACATTTACTTGCATATACAGTTATACACACACCACCACACTTACTTCTACGGAAACTTACACATACTTAGTCTTTTAAACAATCACTTATAGAAACACATACTTATTCATACAGGAACTCTTTCAAACTCTCACTCTCACATATACTCACTTATATACACCAATAGTCACATATACTAGTTTAAAACATATGTAGTTACTCATAAAGACACTATTGAGACAGTCATTCACTCACTAACACACCCATGCACACACTCATCCACCCATACAGTCCTGCACACATGCTGTCTTCAACACATACAAACAGTGAGTCACTCATTCATGCACCTATGCACTATGTAATACCCCCCACCGAACCATGCAGACACTCAGACTGATACTCAAAAAACGAACTAATAACCTATAACCTAATATAGACACCCATGTAGCTACTCACCAACCCATGCAGCCACTTATACACAAAGTGAGAGACTGATACAGATATTTACATATTTAAACATTACTCACTAAGCCATGTATTCACTATGATACACTTAATCAGTCAGTTACACAATCAATTTTTCAAAAACAAATAATCCATTTAGACACTTATATACCCATTTATTCTTCCATCGACCTTGAGATATACATATATAAAACATATTTAATTTTCAGAAAAACACACATTCACTGGATGATGTCATCAGTGATGTCATCAGTGATGTCATCAGTGATGTCATCTGAGATGTCATCAGTGATGTCATGAGTGATGTCACTGACCATGTCATCAGTGATGTAATATGTGACGTCATCAGCAGTGCAGTGCGGGCGCGCGAGTTATAGTTAGCTGAACTAACTATAACGGGGGAATTTCAATGGTTTTGTACAAGTGAAAAGTCCAGCTAACTATAACACCCCTGAAACCTATGGTTTTTTCAGTGAATATATATATATATATATAATTATATATACTGAAAAAACCAACAAAGGTATCACTGATGACAACATTTGAGATGTCATAAGTGATGTCACTGACCATGTCATGAGTGATGTAATATGTGAGGTCACAAGCAGTGCATTGTTGGGGTGTGAGTTATAGTTTGCTCAGCTAACTATAACTGCTGAAGTTTTCAGGTTTTGTATGAGTGACATGTCAGCCTAACTATAACATCCCTGTAACCTTTTGTTTTTTCTGTGAATATATATATATATATATATATATATATATATATATATATATATATATATATATATATATATTACCTACTGGCGGTCGCCAGTAGGTAGTTATAGTTAGGACCCTGTTTCCATAGGAAATCCGCAACATTCTATTTTGAATAACTTTTGCGCCGGTCAACGAATCCTTGTGAATTTTTCAAAATAGGTGGGGCGCTACGCTCCGCTCCTACCCTGAAAGTCTCGGGGGGATTCGTCAAGCGGGGGCTGAGATAAAAGGGGGGTCCCAAAACGCGTTTTTCCCATGCATTTTTCCATAGGACCTTTAGACACAGCTACAGCCCGAACGGCTGAACAGAATTACTTGAAATTTGGCAGAGAGGTAGCCATAAGGTCAAGGAAGTGCCTTTTGCAGGTCTGGTGTAAATCTGTTCAGTATTTCCTGAGTAAATAGCATTTAAAAGCATATATATATGTGGGCGGAGCCTAACCACACATCTCATCCTGAGATCTGATTGGCTGTCAGCACTTCATCCAAGAAGTGTTGGCAGCCATCTTGGGACCAATATACATGATAGCACCTCATTAAAAAGCATTGCAGTTAATAGAAGGTTTTAAGACTTTAGTTACATTATAAATCATTTGTTGATGGTACCATACTCATTTTAGGAATTGTGGTATGTTCTAAGGTGATTTCACCATGTGAAAAAGCCTTCTGCTGGGATATCATGATTGAGAGAAAAATATTTTCTCATGCTTTTACCACAGAGGTTTGGAAGGTGATCTATAGGCTAAACTGAGAGCTTATTTTCTGTAAATTCACATTATCTTTCTCAGTCATGTGAGAATGAAGTCTGACATTCTCAGTAAAACATGTACATCCAACAAGGGCAGAGACTGTCAGTTGATTCCTTTGTGTTCTACTGCAGCTTCCCAGAGTGTTCCAAAGAACTACTAGAGCGCTAACAGTCCTACTTATGATAAACGTATGGCACACCTGAAGCCATCTTGCTTGGATTAAAGTGGTAACTCTTAAAACATTTAATTTGAAAAGGAACAAAATGAGGGGGTTCATTTTTCCATAAAAAGTATGATTAGTGCTGCAGAAAGAAAAATTAGGGCACATTTTGAGTGACTTCTCAAATCCTCTTCTATTTCATTAAAAAATTCTGACATGCAGACTGAAACATGCACTTTCAATACCAGCAGCAGTTTTCCCTGGTGAGCAGTAGCTTTACTACAGTGATCTAATGAGCAAAAAGAGTGCTAACATTCTGAATTTATGGCAAATGTGTGACACATCTGAATGCCTTCTTGATGGAATCAAAGTAAAACACTGAAAGTATTTCCTACTGAGGAGACTGCAGTAAATGAGGAAATTAGGAAACTTCATAACAAATAAGTCTCCCAAGATGGCCACCAGAGACAAAAGAGCCCAAATGTAGCCCAAATATCACCCAGATGTAGCCCAAGTATAGCCCAATGACAGAATGTCCCAGAATGTTCTTAAAAACAACTAGAGCGCTTACTGTCTTCATTATGACAAAAGTATGGCACACCTGAAGCCATCTTGATTGGAATAAACTGGTAACACTTAAAACATTTCATTTAATTTAAAAAGGAACACAATGAGGAGGTTCATTTTGCCATAGAAATTATGATTAATGCTGAAGAAAGAAAATGAGGGCACATTTTGAGTGACTTCTCAAATCCTCTTCTATTTCATTAAAAAAATTTGATATGCAGACTGAAACATGCACTTTTAATACCAGGAGCAGACTTCCATGGTGGAGTAGTTTTACTACAGTGATCTAATGAGCAACTAGAGTGCTAACATTCAGAATTTATGGCAAATGTGTGACATATCTGAATACCTTCATGATGGAATCAAAGTAAAAAACTGAAAGCATTTCCTACTGAGGAGACTGCAGTACATGAGGAAATTAGGAAACTTCATAACAAATAAATCTCCCAAGATGGCCACCGGAGACAAAAGAGCCCAAATGTAGCCCAAAATCAACCAGATGTAGCCCAAATATAGCCCAATGACAGAAGTGTGCAAAACACTTATTATTTTGTGTTTTTGCAGTGTTATATAGTGCAGACTTGTCAGGTATTGGAGTGCTTTACATGAGCATTGGTTACATCACACAAGAACAAATTCATTTTGGTTGTAGACATGGGGAGACTAAGTGATTTGACCAGAATCACAGAATGTCGAGCTGAAGCAGAAACTTCAACCTGGTTCCCCAGTTGCAAAGTCTGCAGTTCTGGAAGTAACACCACATCCTCTCCCCTAAGTGCAACATTTAATCAAGTGGTCAACTGGATAAAAAAACATAAAGATAACAAATAATTTTAAAGTGCTTTGTCGCTATTTGAAAACTCAGAAAATATGTCCTTATTTTAGTCTTTTAGAGCACTAACCATAATTTTGATGCCAATAAGACCCTCTCATATATGTAATTTCTAAAGGAAATGCTCTAGGTATTACAGTTTTGATTACATCAAGATGATGTCAGGCGTTCCACATTTTTGTAATAAATATAGAATGTTAGCAATCTAGTTGTTCATTAGGATACTGTTGAGAGGCAGAGGCCAGGGGCACGGACTCTGAAAATTGAAGGCAGGTAGGAGGGTGCAAAGGCAACAATTTAACCACACTGAGCAGGCAGGAAGGGCCGTGGAAGCACAACAGACTATGGAGGGCAGTGGAAAGGGGGGCAGGGGCAACAAACCAACAATACAGGACTTGCAAGAGAGGCTGTTGGAGGGAAGATCTATTACGGGTCAAGGAAGCTAGGGGCGGTCCCCAGATCCCCGGGAGCCACCACAGAACTGAGCAGGAGAGTGAGTCAGGGACAAAAGGGGCACCTTAATTTGAGCCGGGGTGCCTAGGAACGCTTGCTCCAAAAATGAAGAAAACAGACATATGAGACATGGAATTGGAGGCAGAATACAATGGCAGTTTAATGAGAAGATGCAACTTCAAAGAAACCGCAGAATAGAGACATAAAGTACAAAATACAGAATCCAGATAATCATACAGCTGTCATAATATTCTCTGTATCTCAATTAATGTACTGACAGAGAGAGAGAGAAAACACATCTATAAATGCATCATGAGAAACAAGTTACACCAAGGAAAATGTTACCTAGGAACACTCACGTTTACTCTTAGAGCAAGCATTCCTGCAATTACAATACAAAATCTTTTAAATGCAAAAGTAAAGAGAACAATGGTTAAACATAACATGACATTTCATATAGGTAAAATAGAATAAGATACTTCAAGCAAAGCAGAGCAAGACATTTTAAGCAAAGGAAGACAAGAGCTCCCAGCTCTTGGGGAAAACCTGCACTGCCTGTTAACCTACATACAGACGGCGAGGTAGTCCGTCGATATCTGTGGGTGCTCCCTTTTTATATCATTTTGTGGGCTCCTTTGCACGCTACATCTACCTACGTATGCTACCCAAAAGCTTCGTCTGCAGATTTTACCAGACATTTCGTCATTTACCCACTTAATGCTGACAATGGACTGGGTGAAAAGGTCAGTCTCTCAGGCCAATCGCTTATCGTAAGTTCCATAGAGCAAGCAGAAAATAATGGGTATTGTACGGGAATTCAATATATTTATGTATAAAATCTCCTCAGTTCTCCTAACTTGACGCTCTGCGGTTGCCACTTCCTTAAAAGCGGGAAACCTGCCCAGGAAGCAAGTACCAGTCCAGGATGCAGCCTACTGTATGTCGACAGCTTCAGGGGGATGTTGAACTTTGATACCGAGCACGGAGCACTCGGGTAGGGTGGGGGCTACTAGTTTGGATCAGAAGGCCTCGCAGACCTGCCTTCAGACTGCTATACACTAAAATTGCAGAGCTATGGTCAATTTAACAAAGAGGCCTACATATTGAACAGAAGGGCCTACACAGGGGTTTTATGCTGGCTGAGTGGTAAGGATGTCTCAGGATAATTATATAGCAACACAGGACCCGCTGGTCAATTTAATACGGCCTACAAATGCAGCTGGCAGGGCAAGGACAAGGGTCTCATACTTCAGGTGTGGACAGAACGGGCCAGGGGCCCCCTGTGATACAAAATCTACCCTCCTTCAAGGCTGTGGCAATGTAATAGACCATTGTGGGCAGAAGGAAGAGGCAATGGTAGTACAACCATACATGCCAACAGACCCGATTCAGCCAGGAAACGTCCAATGTTTTTAAGCTCAAATGGGCTTTATTTGATCTGTCTCCTGTCTACAATATCCTCTTTTTCAATGTAACTCAAAGGGGAAAATCAATACCCCAGTTTTTTTTCAAAATCTCCCTCTTACCAAGTTCAAAATGTTCGCAAGTATGGTACATTGGATCATGGAAGGAAATGGGATAGGGACATGGACTTGGATAACAAAGGACAGGAGGGACATGGAGAGGTGCACCAAACTGACCCTGCAGGGCAGGCATCAGGGTTTGCAGCAGCACAATACACCACACAGGGCATGCAGGACGGGAGTGCAGCACAACAATCCATAGAAAGCAAGAGGGAGGGGACAGGACCATGCACATGGACAACAGAGAACAGAGGGGCAAGAGGCAATGGTAGCTAGCTGACCATAATGGACAGACAGGAGAGAAAGCTGCAGCATAACAGACCATAAAGGGCAGGAGGGACGGATCAGGGGCATTACAATGGAACAGACAAGCCAGGAGGGAGGGAGTAGGGCTGGGGGCAAGGGGGCAGGGCAGGAGCAGCAAGATAGCCATGGAGGTCAGGCAGGATGGGCACTAGAAGCAAGACACACCATGAAGAGCAACAGTGAGACTGTGATGGCATACACACAGACCATGGAGGGAAGGTGGGAGGGGGTCAGGGGCAGCTAACTGACCACACAGGGAAGGTGGGAGGGGCCATGGCAGCACAGAAGACCATGCATGGCAAGTGGGAGGGTTAGTGGCAGCACAATGGCTATGATGGGCAAGAAGGAGGGTGGAGGGGCATGCACAAAGGACAATGGAGGATAGAAGGGAGGGTCAGGACCTGTGCACAGACAAGAAAGTTCAGGGGAAGGGACCTCACAACAGACCACACGGGGCAGGCAGGAGGAGCAGTTGCAGCACAACAGACCAGGGAGGGCAGAAGGGTGTGGCAGTACAATGGACCATGTAGGACAGGAGGAAGAGGATAGGGGCATGGCATGTGGACAGGCAGGGTGGAGGTGGCAGGGACAGGTTACAGTCATCTAACAATGCTAGGCAGGTGGGAGGGGAGTGGCAGCTCAACAGAACACTCAGAGTAGATAGGAGTGGCAGGTCCATGGGACATGGTGGGCAAAAAGGATGGAGCAGGGGCATGCACAAATACATCGGAGGGCAGGGGGAAGGAGAATAGGGGCAGCAAGCTAAGCACAGAGTTTAAGCAGGAGGTCAATGATGGGGCATAGAATTGGGCAATGGAGGGCAGGAGGAGTGGACTGGTACATCATACTAAATTGAGGGCAGTGGCAGCACATCAGACCATGCATGGCAGGAGGGAGGAGGCTAGTCCATGGATTCACACAACAGAGGATAGGGAGGAAGGGGATGGGGCAGCAAGCTAACTGTTCAGAGAAGGCGGGTATTAGGAACTTTATTGTTTTTAAAACATTGTGTCTGTGCGAACTACTTAAAATATGAACAAGTATGCAGCATAATCTCACTTTTATTCAGGAAGAAGAGGACGTTTGTGACTGTGACTCCGGGCTCACTTGGCAGAAACACCCCCTGACCCTCCACCCCCTATCGCAAAATGTAATGCCCGTGAAAAGGGTAGGTGAACACAGTGTTATATAGAACATAGTCCTGAGAGCACGATTGAAAATGAAAACTAGATATAGTGTATGGTATAAACTATGCACCAAAAAGTGTGATATAAGATGAACCGGGCGTGAAATATAATATGCAATACATTGTGCGCAATGACAGATTCATTGGAGAGCGCGAGATAGCACAGGCACTAGCGCGTGCTATGCGATATGCGCCTTGGAGTGTAATATGCACAGGGCAGTGTTGTGTAACCTAACTAGTCTCTAAAGTTGTAATATAAAATATGTGCTGGGGAGTGTAACGTTGCATATGCACTGTGACAAATATATGGATCCCAGATTGTAATATGTATGGCATAGCACTGTGCGTTATAACATAGGCATCGAGAAAGGCACGTTAGATGGGGCAATATAACCCGTGCGAAGACAAGTGTGGCATGACATATTCACGGGGTGGTGTTACAGTGCACATGGGCTAGAGAGTGTCATAGCATATGCACTAGCTAGTGGAATACAACACAGAGGTGTGTGGCACTCGGCAGGCAATGGTGGGTGTAACACAGCATTGGGCTCTGTCAGGAGCACGCTGTGACTCTCAAGTGATGTTCGTCCCCTTTCCAGAGAGTAAAATAAAAAGTATTACACATCCGGCAGTGGATGTGTGTTTTATTAACCGTGAGGGGGGTTTCTTGCATAGTTTTGGTCGAATTTTTGTCGAATCCCCTTTGAATGGCTTGGTGTGCATGTGTATTAAATGTGCCCGTCAATAGCTACCCATGTTTGTATAAATAAACGACAAGGGTGTCTACCAGGATTAGGCACGGTAGGGCATCAGACATGTCAGAGCTTCACTAGTGGTGTAAATACATTCCACGTGGATTCATTGCATGCATAGTCGCCTTTTAATGAATATCACGCAAATCGTCATGGTGATAGGTACGTACGGTTTGTCCAGCATGTCCTAGGTGTGTCTATAAATATATATTTTTTAAAAATAATAAAAAACAGTGGCCGGCCCTGGGGATTGGGGTCAAAAAAATATAATTAGGAGACTGGCCCTGGGTTATGGGGTCATCAGGGCCAATAAATTAGAATAAGAAGGGGAACCAAACAGCCCCCCTTCTTAAAAAACTAAAATAAATAAAAGACTGGCATCGTGCCGGAGGCCATGCCCCCTCCGTGCAGCACTCTGCAAACGCGCCCCCAACAGGCATCTCCAGTATGCGCCAGGGAGCTGCGCTGCAGCCAGGTGTTCTGAGGCCAAGCCCCTTTTTACACCTCTCTGCAACGCAGCTCTGTGGCGCTTACTGGAGGTACCTAGTGGTCTAGTTTGACCCTAGGGACCCTTAGGATTCAGGGGGACTTAATCTCTCAACTTAGAACAGCCACAGGGCGCGTTTACACAGTGGTGAAGGGAGGGGACGGGGCCTGAGGTGACGTGTGCAAACACGCACTATGGCATGTTTTAAATTGGGGATATAATTTCCCTTCAATACTGAGGGCCCCTGGGGGCTAACTAGCCCACCAAGTGCTTCCAGTAAGCGCCACTGAGCTGCATTGCAGAGAGGTGGTCCAGGCCGTGCCACTTTTTACACCTCTCTGCAACGCAGCTCTGTGGCACTTACTGGAGGTACCTAGTGGGCTAGTTGGACCCTAGGGACCCTCAGGATTCAAATGAACTTAATCTCCCAACTAAAAATGGACACAGGGCGTGTTTACACAGTGGTGAAGGGAGGGGACGGGGCCTGAGTTAACGTGTGCAAAAACGCCCTGTGGCCTGTTTTAAGAGGTAGTTTTAATCCCCATGCCCTATTATACACTAGGGGCTTACAGAGGAGGTCATGCTAATCACAGGGGGACCCCAACGCATAATGTTCCCTAGTGTATGTAGGTGTTTTCACTGTATTCTAAGTGTCTTTTAACATAGCACTGGCTCCAGGACTGGTTAGTCAGACTCAGTTACCACCAGTATCCGTCTGAAAAAGTTGAGGGTCCAGGATGATTTTGCAACAAGGCTTCTTTCTGCTCTTCTTTTTGTTCTTTCTGCACGTTATCCTTCTTCCTGCACTTATCTTCGTATTTGAGGACTTCTGTTGCGACTTTCTGCACTTCTTTTGTTTCTTTCTGTGCATTTTTTCTTCTTTCTTCACATGTCCTATCTCTGTAGGCATAGTTAGAAATTAGCATTTAAAAAACCTTTGAAATTCACAGAAAAAACCATAGGTTTCAGGCACGTTATAGTTAGGAATTAGCATTTAAAAAACCTCAGAAATTCACTGAAAAAACCATAGGTTTCAGGGGTGTTATAGTTAGCTGGACTTTTCACTTGTACAAAACCATTGAAATTCCCCCGTTATAGTTAGTTCAGCTAACTATAACTCGCGCGCCCGCAATGCACTGCTGATGACGTCACATATTACATCACTCATGACATGGTCAGTGACATCACTCATGACATCACTGATGACATCTCAAATGACATCACTGATGACATCACTGATGACATCATCCTTGTGATAGAGTGGCAGACCTCCTCTCACCCTAATATAACCTTTGATACACACATTCAAAAATAGAGACTAAAATTTTCAAAACAATGGACATACCAATACCAGTTACAACAACCTCTTCAGTAATTCTAAGATCCACATACACATCCACTCATTCACCAACAGTCCTATACAGTCACTCATACATGTACTCACTCATCATATGTACTCATACACCTATACATCCTGTTACACAATGCCACTCATCCATAGAGTTACTCACACACATAGTCACTCATGCTAATAAAGAATCAAACATACATTTACTTGCATATACAGTTATACACACACCACCATACTTACTTCTACGGAAACTTACACATACTTAGTCTTTTAAACAATCACTTATAGAAACACATACTTATTCATACAGGAACTCTTTCAATCTCTCACTCTCACATATACTCACATATATACACCAATAGTCACATATACTAGTTTAAAACATATGTAGTTACTCATAAAGACACTATTGAGACAGTCATTCACTCACTAACACACCCATACACACACTCATCCACCCATACAGTCCTGCACACATGCTGTGTTCGACACATACAAACAGTGAGTCACTCATTCATGCACCTATGCACTACGTAATACCCCCCACCGAACCATGCAGACACTCAGACTGATACTCAAAAAACCAACTAATAACCTATATAGACACCCATGTAGCTACTCACCAACCCATGCAGCCACTTATACACAAAGTGAGAGACTGATACAGATATTTACATATTTAAACATTACTCACTAAGCCATGTATTCACTATGATACACTTAATCAGTCAGTTACACAATCAATTTTTCAAAAACAAATCATCCATTTAGACACTTATATACCCATTTATTCTTCCATCGACCTTGAGATATACATATATAAAACATATTTAATTTTCAGAAAAACACACATTCACTGGATGATGTCATCAGTGATGTCATCAGTGATGTCATTTGAGATGTCATCAGTGATGTCATGAGTGATGTCACTGACCATGTCATGAGTGATGTAATATGTGACGTCATCAGCAGTGCATTGCGGGCGCGCGAGTTATAGTTAGCTGAACTAACTATAACGGGGGAATTTCAATGGTTTTGTACAAGTGAAAAGTCCAGCTAACTATAACACCCCTGAAACCTATGGTTTTTTCAGTGAATTTCTGAGGTTTTTTAAATGCTAATTCCTAACTATAACGTGCCTGAAACCTATGGTTTTTTCTGTGAATATATATATATATATTCACTTAAAAAACCATAGGTTTCACTCATGTTATAGTTAGCTGGACATTTCACTCGTAAAAAACCAATGAAATTCCCCGTTATAGTTAGTTCAGATAACTATAACTCGCGCGCCCGCAATCCACTGCTCATGACGTCACATATTACATCACTCATGACATGGTCAGTGGCATCACTCATGACATCACTGATGACATCATCCTTGTGATAGAGTGGCGGTCGCGCGAGTTATAGTTATCTGAACTAACTATAACGGGGGAATTTCATTGGTTTTTTACGAGTGAAATGTCCAGCTAACTATAACATGTGTGAAACCTATGGTTTTTTAAGTGAATTTGCAAGGTTTTTTAAATGCTAATTCCTAACTATAACGTGTGTGAAACCTATGGTTTTTTAAGTGAATATATATATACAGAGAGAGAGAGAGAGATACAGATATATATTTGTGTTTAAAATACTGTTGTATAATTAAAAAAAACAATTCGGGTTGTGGGGAGGTTTGTATGGGTAGTGATATTTTGATTTGAATTGTCATTTAATTCGACGACTTACATTATTTCTCAAATTTATAGAATGAATTATTGGGGTTCATTGATTTGTGTTTTTTTTCACATTTGTCTTTAATAAAAAATGGTATCTTCATTTTGAACTATTTTATATAAAGGTGTCAAATTGTCATTATTAAAATTCCAATTATCTTATTATTCTTTTTTGAAGTCTATTTGTTTAGAAAATACAGTTTAGTAGTAAGTAAAATGCATTGGCGTTCTTAGTTTTTTTTTATTGATATATTTTATATGTTTTTCAAAGTAAAAAAAATGTATATATTAATCCTATTTTTTCTATAAAGTGATGTTGTTATGATGTATTTAAATGTACAAGATGTACATATTCCATTCTAAACAATATTGTTTGACTTGATTCCTTTTCCCCGATATCTGCACTTTCTTTAAATGTGTGTTTAGCTAGAGTTCGAACAGGAAATTTGCTGGGGACAAACTAGAGAAATGGTCCAACCACCATCTTTAATATTTCTTTAAAATCCAATTCAATGATGAAGTTAGATTTTAATCAATATTTAAGAAAGATAACTGTTATAAAGTTACCTATTCCAATCACTACCTGAAGCTTCTGTAGGCTAATTTGCATTAGTCTTCCAGCAGCTCCCCCCTCCGGTGCTTGATCGTAATAAGGTGTGAAAACTGCTCTCAAAGCACATGACAAGAGCAGCTGGGAGAGCTCAGGAGTTTAATTCACTTTAAAGGGACAAGGGTGAGGGTGAAAGCCTCTGATCTATAGGCCTTCTGTAGCCGAATAGATACCAGCCCAAAGGGAGGGAGTGGTGGTTCTAGGGCGGTTTGGTGTAGCTGAGAAGGGCACTGTTCATTTTCCTAAACACACCCATGACTGGCCCAAGGCTTCTAAGAGGAAGTAGGCCTGTACCATCTTAGATATCCCTTAGAAGGGTGCACTGTGGCATAGTTAACTAGACGAGAAACAGGATATGCTTTAAAGGTAGGAAGGGTTGCCCCTGGAAACCTTTTCTTACTGGTTAGGTAGTGTTAAACAGTCAACCCATCCACCACAAAACACTCAGTAACTGAAGAAGAACAGAATAGGAGTGGACTTGCTGTTTCTGACCTACTTTGAGATCTGAAGAGCTGGACCTGCTCCCACCTGTACCCAGTGCTAAGATTTAGATTACAAGAGTTAGTTCGCTGTTCTACCCTGTAGCTACAGGGCATTTCAAGCTGAAAGAGGCCTTCTCCCAGAAGTTCCAGTTCTCCAGTAGCAACTTGAACTGGATTGGACCCTGATAGTGGCTGGAGGGAGGGCCCCTAAATGCTGTCCCTAGGGTCCTCGGAGCCTCAAAAGTGACCAAGAAGAACTGCTCCAGAAACTCCTAAAAGTTGAAACTTTGCACATTTTTGGACTTGCAAGACCTTCGGTGCATAAGTGGCATGGCACGGAACAGGTGTTGATTTTAATATAACTTCATCATATACAGCTTCAGGTTTACCCTGCAGCAGGATTTCAGACTCCATAAACAAGACTAGGGGGATATTTATGAGGGGGTTTGCATTGCATTTGTACCATGCAACATGGTACATGCACATTGCAAACCCCAAATGCAGTTTATGAAGTCATGCAAAGCCACTTTACATGGCCCTGAGTGGCTTCATAAATCTGGAATAACGCAACGCAGTGCAAATCGCTGTGTTGCATTACTCTACCCTGGGAAGGCATTCCATTGGGATTGCGTGGGTGCTCCCATGCAACTCTCATGGATTTTGACACATTCCCAGATATACCAGAACTGGTACACCTTGCAATACACCAACAGGATATGCCTTCCCAGGGGAGGCGTAATGAGGAGAAGTATCTATATTTCTACTCGTTACTTCCTCTTTCTATGTGTGCTGCATTTTACTGCACAGATACTGATAGGAAGGTGCCCCTTCCTGCACAAAAACCATGGTGCAAGGGAGCTTGCTTTGGTGCTAGGCTGCCAAAAGGGTGCCAGCACCAGCACAGGGACAAAGTAGGAATGCACCATATTCTTCTAAATACAGTGCATTCCTGCCCTGTCCCTGTGGTGCAGCACCACAGTCCCATAAATCGGCCCCTAAGCCTGAGGGTAAAAATCTTGAATGGGCAAAAGTACAAAAAATACCCATCAGAATCTAGAACTTTGGTAATCAAGAAATTTGAACATCTCATGCTCCTAATCTTCCTCGCTAAAACCAATGGCTTCACCAAGACCTCATCCAGGATAACTGTGCTGGTGTCCAGGTGTCCAGGTGTACCTGACTGCTCAGCAGCGTTGATATCCATTCACCACCATGCTGTTGTCTGCATTTTCCACACCTAAGAGGACTGGCGGCCAAGATGTTGTATAGGTTTCTCTTCAGCTTTGCGGGTTAGCAATAATTTAGCCACACTCTCATCTGAAGCCTCACCACTGCCAGTCATATGTGGAGACCCACATAGTACTTTTAGATGGAGAGAGTGTTCTGTCTCGTAGATTGTGCTGCTGGAATAAATTTGTTTGACAGCTGTGTTTTTACAACTTGTGATGTTAAATTGTCAGTAAATGCATGTTTTTACTATTTTTTTAAAATATGCTTTATACCAGTGACAAAGTGTCAAAATGCTTTTGATGACCGCGAAAAGTATTACAGCAAAATATGAACAATAAACATCACTTGTTATGTTATGGAATGTTATGTTAAGTAGTTTTATTAAGCACTCGAATAACTGAGGGTGTCTTGGCGCTAGCAACATTTTGCAGATCGGGATAAAACCGAGACTCATTATGAAGAGTTAAATTGCCAAGTCTTAAGGGTCTTTCTGAAGATCAGAAGATTTGGGGAAATTTCATATGTAAAGGAAGATTATTCCAGGCTTGAAAGGCTTCCCGCACAAAGCTGCCTCCGCCCCAGGTTGCACGTTTGAATCTGGGCATGATCACAGCTTTGGCGACAGAGAATCTCAAAGGCCTATTGGGAATGTACCAGTTAAAACTATTTCTGAGGAACAAGGGCCCCCTTGGTCGTGTAGAGCTTTATAAACAATGCATAAAGCCTTGAAAGTAACTCTTTGCCTGATGGACAGCCAATGCAGCTTCTTCATAGGTTTAGACACTGATTGGTGTTTGGCAAATTTAAGATGAAGCCGGGCAGCTGCATTTTGCCAGGTTTGTAGCCTATTAAGCACATGTTGATGTGCAGTTAGATACAGACCGGGATGAAAGGGAGTATCTTCTTTATTACCCTAAGACTGTGAAAGACTTTGAAAGTGTCCACATTGACTTGGTCAGTAAGAAACAATGTATTATTAATAAGGACACCCAGGTTACGGGTTTTGTTGACAGGAGCAGGAAGAGGGCCCATGTCTTGGGGCCACCAGGCGGGAGTCCATAACAAGTGCTGAGCGCCGAAGAGCAGGACCGCAGTCTTTCCTGAATTTAACTGTAGGCAGTTCTCCGCCATCCATTGGCCTACAGCCTGCATACAGTTACAAAAGTTGGTTTCTATGCCAGATGCGTCATTGGCAAAGGAGACAACAATTTGAGTCTCATCGGCATAGGAAGTAAGTAAGAGCCAAACGAATTGATAAGCTCAGCCAAAGGGGTTTCGTAAATGTTAAATAGTGCCATGCTTAGTGAGGACCTCACACGGAGGGAAATAAGACTTTGAAACAAAATTGTCCAAATGGACTGATTGTTCATGACCATGAAGGAACAAACTAAGAAGATTCCAAGCAGTGCCAGTGATACCGATATTGGCTAGACGAACTAACAGTCTGCCATGCTTAAAGGTATCAAAAGCCGCTCCCAAATCTAATAAGATCAGGGCAGCTTTGCCTTTCAGGTCTAGGGATTACCTATATTCCTCTGTTGCCTTGTCTAATGCAGTTTCCATGCGATGGCCAGAATGAAGCCAAACTGGGTGGCAGCCAGCAAATTGTTGTCTGAGATGAAGTCAACAAGATGGGTATTCATTACATTCTCAATTACCTTGGCAGGCAAGTGGAGACACAATATGGGGTGATAGCTTTATGGATGTCGAGGATCCAATAAAAGGTTTCTTCAAAAGAGGAAGCACTGATGCTATTTTCTAACTAGTTGGAAAGGAGCCAGACTGAAACATTCACTGAAAAATAGTCAGTGTGGGAGCGATTGTTTAAGCAATGAGAATGGCGTCACTGGGAGGACATGGGTCACCTGGGAAGCCACACCTGATGGCTTTGATCAGCCTTATGATTGTCTTGGTAGAGGGAGGATTGAAAGAATTATAGATGGGCTCAACCAAGGTCAGGCTGGAGGGGATGTGACTGCAATAAGGAGTGGCTAAATTAGGAAAAGTATCATAGATATATGGAACTTTCTGAAGAAAACAACTGGCCAAGGAGTTGCAAAATGATTGGCTAGAGTTAGTAGAGTGCTTTGTCAGTTGTAAGCTTGATGACCCTAGAAGAATCTTTTGCTGATCTGATTTTATTGGCTAATACGCAGTCTTTACTATAAGAATTCTCAATTTGTAGGTACTCAGACACTTCTTGTGCTTGACTCTTTCCACATTGTTGTATTCTTGTCACCATTTTTTATTTGCCTTCTAGAGCTCTCTTTGAGAGCTCTCAAGACTTCTGAGAACCAAGGGGCAGAGACCCTATTTCTCTCAGGTTTAACAGCCTTGGGGGGGGGGCACGGTACCGGCGACAGAGTCCATCCAATGTGTGTGCTGGGTAACCACAGTGCTCAGACCATCAGAGAGGGCAGGTTGAGAGTTTGATAGCAATCTGGCCAAATTTTCAGAGTCACCTTTGTGCCAGGTCTGGGTGAGGACTGTGTGGGGAATAGATCTAGTAGGAAGAAGAGGCACCCTGGCAGTAATATGAAACAGGATGGCACTGTGAACTGACCAGGTTAGAGGAAGAATATCTGTGATGGTCAAGGAATAATTATTAGAAAAGATACTGTCTAATGTATTACCTGCCAAGTGGGTAGGGTCAAAAATCAAATGAGGGAGCCCTAACGAGAACATGGTTTGAAGAAAGGCTGAAGTGGCAGTATCTGACTCGGCCTCCAAATGGAAGTTGAAATCACCCAACACCATATAGTCACTAATAATTATGTCATCCTCTAACAGGCTGCTAAATTCTTGCATGAAGATTGGGCGGGGGCCTGGAGGGTGGTAAACCAGAGTACCCTTGAAAGATTGGGTCTTAAATAGAGGGATGCTGAAAGACAGCGCCTTGCAGTAAGGAGATGGCAAGGGGTTGCAGGAAACTTTTTATTAATAACATTTTATATAGTGCAAACTTGACCCTAGAAGAGTATCAGAGTTCTTTACAAATAGTTCAATAAGTAGAAAATAGATAACCAAGTAACATAAATGCTGACACTATCCGTGGCAAATCAGGAGTGGGATAGTGACTTTTAATCGTGGACTTGGCGAGTGCAAGCCGTAGTAGGAGAACTGCGTCATATCAGCATCCAGAGAATGAGTCAGTGGGTTCAGAGTAGAGATTTGGTCATTAAAAGCAGTTTGACTTCTTTTTTTAATGAAGTGATTGAAAGAATAAGTCTGATTTCATGGGGCAGGGAGTTCCAGATTCTAGCAGCCAATCCAGAGAAGACTCGTTGTAGATTTTCTTTTTCTGAAATTTTTGAGGTTTCAACAGTAAGGTGCTGGTGCTCTAGATGATCTGCCATCCCCAGACAGTTCCAGTTACTCAGCTAGGTACTTTGGTGTGTTGAACTGTAGGGCTTTGTGGGTCACATAAGCAATTTTCATCTGAATCCTTGCCTCATAAGTGAGCCAGTTTAGTACCTTCAGATCTGGAGTGATGTGGTTGTACCTTTTGGATCCAGTGATGAGTCTTGCAGCAGAGTTAATGGATGCCCTTAGTGGAGCCAACTTGGATTTCGGCAGACCACATAGAGTAGCACTCCCATGTCTAACCTAGGGATCACTAGAGCTTTCACCGTTGATTTAAGTTCGTTGAAGGTGAGGAAGGGTTTTATTTTTTTTTAAATTCTGATTTGAAAGTTTGCTCCTTAAGTGGCTGAGATGATGTGTTCCTGCATGTTGAGATTCTTGTCAAGTGTAATTCCTAGTGATATTGTGGAATCTATAATGTGTGGAAGTCAGTTGAAGGCTGTTAAATGTTTCATCCAATCTTTGATGTTGAGGCATCATTTTGGTGGGGCAAATAAGAAGAATTTGGTTTTGAGCGAGTTGAAGTTAAGTTTTTTTCTGGTTAGCCAGTTTGGGGTTTTTAGCAGAGTTGTGTTGAGTAGATGGATATTCTCAGGGGTGGACATTTTAAGGTATAGTTGAGTGTCATCTGCATACGTGTGTTATTGTACATTGGAAAATTTCAGAATGTCGAAAATAGATGCTCCATAGACAGGCTAAAGAGAGTAGGTAATAAGGTGGACCCCTGAGGGACCCCTAAAGTGACCAGGGTGGTAGTGGACAGGGATTGGTTAACCTTAATTATTTGAGTTCTGTTGTGTACAAATGAGGCGAACCAATTTAGGACAAGATTAGACCAATAAATCAATGCTAAGCCACCCCACCTGCTGTCAGGTCTATCCTGGGGGGGATTGCATAACCCACAGTAATAGCTCCAGGAATTCCGGAACAGATGCAGAGTTCACCCAAGTTTCAGTAATAAAGGCAAAAGAAAGTTTGTAAGTTTCCATGAAAAGAAGGAATTCTGCATGGTGCTTTGCCTGTGATCTTGCATTGATGAGCACACAGGACAAGCGTTTGTTAGATTTAGGTGGAAGCCTCTTTTGAGTGACAGGAATATTGTCAAAAGAGCATAGAGTAGGAGCGAAAGGGCCCATTCTTAGGTTACAAATAGGGCAAATATAGTGACCAATTAAGAAAACATCAGTCATGTCTAATGTAAATGTAAATGTACAGATATTTATATAGCGCAAATCACCAACCGGTCTCTAAGCGCTTGCTTAGGGAACCCGTCCTGGTATTCCCCTGTGAGATAACCCAGCAGGGCATCCACAAGGTGAAAGCCAGGCATCCCACCACGAGGGGCCATTGTGGAGATTAAGCAAGCTATTGCCCAGAGTCGCAGAGTGTGAACCCATGAATTGAGTATGCACTGGAGCGAGAATTATCGAGTCCATGGACAATTTATGGACTCATGACCCAGCTGAGCCGGGAATTGAACCCTGGTCCCGGGCTGACCTCTGCTTCCAGATCTGCCTACTCTAACCAGTGAGCCACACTTCTCCACAATGGGAATGGAGATGTGCACTAACCTGTAGACCTGAGCGCTAAAAGAGTGTCTCAGGAGTACCTGCTTACCGGCCACAGGTCTGGATGGTGAGAGAAAGGGGGACTGGTGCTCAGCGTGAAATGGGCACAGACAGGCACCGATGGACTTGCCTTAGGTGCACCGTTGGCGCGCCAGCTGTACTGACATGCTTTGCCGGTAAAGAAATAGCCCGACATGGGCAGGGGACATGGGCAGGCGTGTCGCCTAACACGCTGTGGAGCACGAAGCCACATAGAACATGGAACATGTGGTAACAAATTTAAATGCCATCCGGGGTCCAGCAACCCCTGAGACACATCAGCAGGCTCCCCTGTCTGAGGGTCTCAACTGCTAAAAGAACAATGTGAAATTAAAACTCAAAAATTAAAGGGCAGAAACCCCTCTAAAATGATGCTGCCTTGCCTATTGCTAAGTGAAAGGGGCTATGAGCTTAAACAGATCACACACAAAAGTAACCTTGGCAGCATTGCAGTTCACAGAATACACTGCTCTTGTAAAAATACTCCAACTGTTGACATGGCAACAAAATTATTATTTTCGGAAATGTGAAGTATAGACGACTTCATTATTGTTCACACCAGTTATAAACATCAATACATGTATTTATTTCCTCACACACGGTCTCCACACGCGCTTGCCATGAGAACTGTTATTGCAGGATGTCAACAAACTCACTTAAGTTGGTAAAAACTGTCTTTTTTAAACAGGATAAGTAACCCAATTACAAATATAATAGAGGTGATAATGTGAAATATTTTAATTATGTTGTCATGTTGTGATTGATAATTGTATACCACAGGTTTGTCATCAGTGGCTCCATGACACAGCAACAATGCATGCTGGCATCACAGAAAGGTGTATTAGATTTAAAGTTCTTGTGCATTCATGCACACATATCGTGAGATCCTTGGGTAACACTTTCCTGATTTGGAGTTTTGCAGACGGGTTACTCTGTCACAAATGTTCACCGTAATTCAAGAGCTTTATATCCAGTGACACTTGTAATACGGCAGACGGGATATCCATCACTTGTGCAACAGAGTAACCCATCCAGCCAACTCTGAATCAGGCCCAAAGAAATTAAGGGTAGAATTTAGCTGTGGTTGAAATGGTTGCAAAATGGACATGAACCTTATGAGACGAGTGTTTAGGCAATATTCTAGTAGGTATTAGAGGAATGTAGCATACATTTTTATTGACCCTCTTGAATAAGAGGTGGTCCTAGACGTTTAAGCGATTTAGTATTTTGTTCTCAAAATGAAGAGCTCTTAATCCAGGTCTGGATGCATTGAGCAAAGAATACCTGAGTCCCCACCTCGCTGGTGCAGAGCCACTTGCCACATTTAGAGATCCTGGTCTGCCTGGTGGGAATCCTTATGGCTTCAGTGCAACCAATGGTGTGGCAGTTTTGCGCTTGGGCATAATTTTCATTCGACCCTCTTGGAAAACTTTTTTATATTTTTCAAGAATAAACTCCAAAATTGTAAGTTTGTCCCAAAAAACTAAAACATCAACGACCCCGGTGTGCAGGAACTTTCCTTACTGTGGGTAGAGGACGTTGAGCTTCACCAAAACTTAAAGTGAGGGCCTATGTGTAGGGTGGTAGCAGCACATTTTACCTGGCATGATTCTGTTTGAATATCGATGTGCAATGGATATATTTTTTAGCAAAATTTCAAATTTCAAGTCTACTGGCTTACGCATCTCTAGCATCCATTTTCAGTATTCTTTTGATTTGTCTACACCAATGCATATAAAACACAATAGGTATCCAAATTTCAAGCACTAAAACATGTTCATGGTAACTGGATCACTGCAAACACCAGAATAATTCTAAAATGAAAACTCTGTTTTACAACGCAGTTACCATAATGAAACCAATAGATGATTCAACACTATCAGTACTAACTGAATGCCAAACCTATCTTGTACCATGGAAGCTCGTAATCCACCAACCAAAACATGATTACTTTCTGTGAGGATTCACAACTACCATTCATGATGTTACTTATTGCAACCACTGAAACTGACAGAAACAAATAAAACACAATCTGTTGCTTACAACTGTATACATGCCTGTATGTGTCTACCTCTGTGTTGGGTTGTAGACATGGGTACCTGGCTATTTCTGGCTTGCTCTGCCATCTCGAGAAATCCATTATTCCTAACTTTCTGTCATACCAGAATTCCATTCACTGTGTGATTCCTTTCCCAAAATGTATCACCCCTACATGTGCCCGCTCCCGCCTACACCCTCCCTTCTCTACTTGCACATTAGACAACTAAGCTTTGTCACTAACTACTGCTCTGATTCGGAGAGGTTCATTCCATTCACAAGAAACCTGTCTTATTAGCTCTCATTTCCTCCTTTCCACTCGCATTTAGAGTATTTAGATGGCCAAAGAGCAGCATACATAACCATACAAACTAGTAAAATAACATAGCTCTCTTATGGTCTCCATCTGTTTAGAAAATAACAAAAGTATCGGTGACAAAACTTTAATTAAAAATATTCAGGACACAATTATTGACTTTATATGCTGTAGGCCTCATGTACGTATTTTTGCCGTGGGGAGTGCAGCAGGCCTTCCTTCCTGTGCTGCCCTACGGCAAAAGAAAAGGGTAGGAATGCGCCATATCCATGAGATACGGCGCAATCCTGTCCTTTTCCCCATCGCCGGCACACCATAGGTTGCCATGCGCCAACGCAGGCACCTTTGCACAATGGTGCTAGGGGGTCTGCCTTGAGGGGATGATTGTTTTTGTGCAGGAAGGGACACTTTCCTGCACAAAAACAATCAGAAGAGGCTTTTTCCTTTTTCTATGTGTGCTGCAGAATGCAGAGTGCAACACACATAGAAAAAGGAGAAATAAATATATTTCTACTCGTTGTGCCTCCCTTACGCCCCCTCTGGGGAGGCATACGTTTTTGAGGTTGCCTCAGATTTAAGAGTTCTCATAAATCTGGGGCAATGTCAAAATGCCATGGATGTTGCTGGGAACGCCCACAGCAACACTCATTGCATGCCCCTTTAATGCAGAAAACTGCGTTAAATAAATAATAATAATAAAGCCACTTATAGAGCGCCTGGTTACACTCAAAACGGTGTGTCCCCGCGCTAAGAAATGCTAATGCCTCCCCGAAAGGCTGATGACCGGGACTAAAATAAAACCTAGGCTAGAAAGAGAAAATTATTAACATGGGAAAAGGTAAGTTTTTAGCTTCAGTCTAAATCTAGTTTCGGATGGTTCCATGCGCAAGTCAAGAGGGAGGTTGTTCCAGTGCCTACTCACTAGAAGGCGAAAGGAGCTACCTCCCATCCTGGTACTGCGTACGCGAGGAAGCTGGAACAGCATCGCTCCAGCAGATCTCAGGTTACGAGTAGGGCGATGGATATTAAGAAGATTTTGCAGGTAACCTGGACCTTTTCCCTGGGCAATGCGATGGGCAAAGCAAAGTGCTTTGAACTTGATGCACTCTTCAATAGGGAGCCAGTGAAGTTTCCATAATGCTGTTTTTCCAGAAGCCCTGCGAGGAAGATTGAGAACCAGGCGGGCGGCAGCATTTTGGACGCACTGCAATTGGTGTATGCCTTTTCTGCTTAGGCCTAGGAGAAGAGCATTGCAGTAGTCCAAGTGTGGAGTGACTAGGGCATGAATCAATGTTTTCCTGGCACTAATAGGGAGCAGAGTGAGAACTTTCCGAAGTGTTTTTAATATTCCAAAACATTTTCCCGTAATTTTACTAATCTGTTGTTTGAAATAAAGCTCCGCATCCAGCCAAATTCCTAGATTTCTAACGGAGTCTGCCGGGACGGGGATCGCACCTAATTCTGATGGCCACCAAGCCTGGGTCCAGGCAGAGGGGGATTTTCCAACCACCAACAGTTCTGTTTTATCGCCATTAAGGCGTAGGCAGTTGTTGTTCATCCACTCTGCCACGGACCGCATGCAGTTGGAGAAGTTTATGGCATCCTCTGCCTGATTGTTGGTAAGTTTAATTATTAGTTGGGTATCGTCAGCATATGTGACGATATCCACACCAAAAGCATCCACAATATGTGCTAGGGGCTCCATGTAAAGGTTAAACAGCGTGGGGCTCAGACTTGAGCCCTGTGGCACCCCATGCCTCAACTTACGAAGAGTCGATATGTACGGAGGGCAGTGTACCTGAAAACTCCTGTTTTCTAAAAAAGATTCTACCCATTTCAGGGCTGGTCCTTCAACTCCCAAGTCTGAGAGGCGAGACAGCAGCGTCAAGTGCAGCACGGTGTCAAAAGCTGCACTAAGATCTAATAGAACCAACGCTGCCGTCTGCCCCTCATCAGCAAGTTGTCTCAAACATTCAGTGGAGAAGAGAACCGCCGACTCTGTAGAGTGACCTGTTCTAAACCCTGACTGCGTGGAGTGGAGACGAGAGTTCTCCTCAATGAACTTCATGGGAACAATATTTAAGAGGCAACATTAAGCCAAAGAAAGTGGCATAGAGCTGCCTCGTAAATATGGGACTGGTTCCTGTGCCACGGAACGTCACAAAAAGTGACATTCCGATGGTGCAAGGGGCATCATAAATGAGGTCCTTTGTATGTAAAGTCAAAAATATTGACTGCAAAAATATAGAAGAACACAATATTGTCAAAGTATATTGAGTTTGTACTACATACTTATAATAAAAATTATACTTTCAAATTAGTGCAAAAATAGAAAACTTAATATTTGAAATATAAATCTATGTACACATTTATCATAAGAATATGAATACAATTATTTGTAAGATCAAATACTAAATATAACCAATTCAATATCGACTCTGGTCGAGGACACACTCTCTCCCCAGCAGCTCCACACCAATTTCCCTGCCGCCGAAGCCTCCTCACCTCCTATTGAGAGGGGCTCGAGCCCCCTGCGTGCCAGTCACCACCGCTGATTAGAATTTTTTATTCTCTGTGGGCTAGTTTGTTTTGTTGTGTCTTGACTGCTGTGCTTATTGTTGTGTCTTCACTGCTGTGCCTATTGTGGTGTCTTACTACTGCGCTTTTCTCCCAGCTTCATTCTCCCACCTCTATGCACCTGCGACCCTGCCCCCCTCCTCCTCCCATCCCACCTCCCAGCTGATCGTCCCTCCCCTTCTTAATTGCAGTCGCTGTGCGGTCGCACCTTCGGCGCCTAAAGCAAACCCTGGTTCTCCAAGACCCCACCGCTACGACCCCACCACCCTCCACGCACTCAATCCCGGAATACACACCGACTGCAAAAGAGCCTCGCCGAACACCACCCCTGGACAGTTCTCGTGCAGAACCTGCCGCAGATCCTTCATCTTTGACAATGCCCCTTGAACCGTCGAAGGCCCGCCGAAGGCACACACAGCCAAAACCCTGACATGCATCCTCCTCAACGTGCGCTCCCTACGACAACACGCCGTAGAGATCTGAGACCTGATCGACACCCTCTCGCCCAACATCGCGAGAAACCTGGACCAACGCCACCTTCGGCCCCGACATCGCCACTGCCTTCCCCGACGTCTACAAGATCCAGAGGAAGGACAGTCCCATCACCCAGGAGGAGGACTCGCCATCGCACACAAAACCCCCCTCAGACTCTCCACCTCCAGCACGAGCAACCCCCACTCCAACACAGAACACCTCCACTTCTAGATCCAGACCAGCCCCATGACCATGCTACGCGGAACCCTCATCTACAGACCACCGAGACCTCGCACCCAGTCCGCAACCACCATCTTTTAGCTCGTCGCACCCCACGCTATCACCTCCATGGACTAAATTCTACCCAGGGACCTGAACTTCCATCTCGACAACTGCAACGACCCCGACTCCACCACTCTCCTTGACAACCTCGACAACCTCGGACTGAAGCAGCTTGCCAACACACCCACGCACAGAGCTGGACACACCCTCGACCCCATCTTCACAGGAGGGACAAACATCTGTTTCAGCCACACCACCCTGCCCCTCTGGATGGACCACCACTGCGTCCACTTCACCTTCAACACCACCACCGCACCAAAGCCCGCCCCCTCTAAGGAACAGGAGCAAAGTCACTGAGGAACACCTCAACACTACCCTCCTCCAAGACCCCCCCAGCGCCACGACCAACACCAATGCCGCAGCCATAGAATTTCACCGCTGGATCTCCTGCTGCGCCGACAAGCTCGCTCCCCTCCACCACCCCGCCAAACAACGACCTCTGAAGGCCGCCTGGTTCACCACTGAACTTCAGGAAGGCAGGCGCTCCTGCAGACACCTAGAGAAAACCTGGCAAAACCAGAAAACCACAGAAGCACAGAACAACCACAGGAGCGCCCTGAAGGAATACCATCAGAGCATAAGAGACACCAAATGGACCTTCATCAGAGATAAGTGCACACCAACACAACCAACGCCAAAGAACTGTTCAACGTCATACAGCATTTCACCAAACCCCCCGGAGAAGCCACGGACGTCACACCTTCCCAGGAACTCTGCAACAAGCTCAGCTCCTACTTCCATCAGAAGATCAAGGTCCTCTATGACAACTTTAGCGAACAGACGCCGGGCACCACCCCCCTCCCCACTGCCTCTGACAAGCCTACCATCACGTACTGGAATCCCGCCACAATCGAACACATCACCGCGACCATGAAGAAAACCCACTCAGGAGCCCCGATGGATCCCTGCCCATCGCACATATTCCAGAGGGCCGCCATCGCACCCGAACTAGGACGAATCATCAACGCCTCCTTCAGAGCCGGCATTTTCCCAGACGACTGCAAACGTGCGGAGGTTAAACCCCTCCTCAAAAAACCTACGGCCGACCCAACGGACCTGAAAAACTACCGGCCCATCTCTCTCCTCCCCTTCGTGGCCAAAGTCACCGAGAGGCTCGTAAATGCTCAGCTGACCGCCTTCTTCGAAGAGAAATCCATCCTAGATGCCTCCCGGGATTCTGCAGCAATCACAGCACCAAGACCTCCGTCCTCGCCACCACTGACAACATCCGAATGCTACTAGACCAGGGACACACTGCGGCCCTCATCCTTCTAGACCTTTCTGCAGCCTTCGACACCATTTCACATCGCATGCTAGCTGCCAGATTTCACAACACGGATACAGGGAGCTGCCCTCGACTGGATCCAATCTTTCCTCTCTGGCAGAACACAGAGGATCAGACTCCCTCCCTTCCTCTCCAAACCCACTGATATCAACTGTGGAGTACCCCAAGGATCATCGCTCAGCCCAACGCTTTTCAACATCTACATGGGCCCCCCTTACCGCCATCGTCAGACAGCATGGACTCAGCATAGTATCCTACGCCGATGATACCCAGCTCATCCTCTCTCTCATGAAGAATCCCGAAGGTACCAGATTCTGCTTCCAGGAAGGAATGAAGGATGTCGCAGCCTGGATGAAAGACAGCTGCTTGAAGCTCAACTCAGAGAAAACCGAGGCCCTCATCCTCGGACCCTGCACCTCCACCTGCGATAACACCTGGTGGTCCTCGGCCCTTGGGAATCCACCCACCCCTACAGACCACGCACAAAACCTCGGCATCATCCTTGAATCCTCCCTCTTCATGAACCGCCAGATCAACGCCTTTGCTTCCACTAGTTTCAACTGCCTGTGCATCCTCCGCAAGACCTTCAAATGGATCCCCCTGACTGCAGAAGGACCATCACACATGCACTGATAACGCGCAGACTGGACTACGGCATTGCCCTCTATGCCGGAATCAACAGAATTCTTCTACACAAACTCCAAACCATCCGGAACTCCGCAGCAAGACTCGTCCTCGGGACACCGCGCCACGAACACATGACCCAACACCTACGAGAACTCCACTGGCTCCCCGTTGAGAAGAGGGTCACCTTCAAACTCCTCACCCACGCCTACAAATCCCTCAACAACATCAGACCCAAATACCTCAACAAGAGAGTCTCCTTCCACGTATCCAATAGGAACCTCCGCTCTGCCGACCTCGCCTTGGCAGAGGTCCCCTGCATCCACAGAAACAGAGCAGGCGGGAGAGCCTTCTCCCACATCACTGCCAAGACCTGGAACAAGCTACCGGTGAACATCCAACTGTCCCCTACCCTGCAAACATTCGGAAAGGAACACAAGACCTGGCTCTTCGACTGATCCAGAGCTGCACCCCTACCTTTCCCCCGCAGCGCCTTGTGACCCTCACGGGTGAGTAGCATGCTTTATAAACCCCTGATTGATTGATTGAATATGCATTCAATATTTAATTTAAAACATAAGCCAGTTTCCCCCCCACCCCCCCATTGCTACACAAGAGATCAACTACTCAATCTAAATACCGGTGAGTGCCTCAACCCGACCGTACTGATAGAGTACGGCAATAATGGACCAACTAAATGCAATTTGTGCGGTCTTATAGCTATGTATCTACCTAGCAAAAATATAGCTGGTAATGACAACATGGGTACAGCTCCACCTCCTCTAACAAAGGGATATCAGGATAGCACCAAAAGGATAGGAGCCTCTCTTGTACTGCCAACTCACCAATGCGCTAGCACAGCGGTCATCCATAAGGTGGCAGCACCTCGCAGTGCTCCACTGCCGATCCAATTATATGTATTCTTCTGAAGACTAGATCAGTGATAAAACACAGATATGAATTTGAGTGTTTGATGTAACTCTCGCAAACCCAGATCTCGTCTTTTTAACAGAGACCTGGGCGAACGCTACATCAGAACCTGATTGGAATGTCGCATTACCTGCAGGTTATCAATTAGCCTGTGCAGACGGGAAGGGGAAAATAGGGGGGTATAGCTATAATTTATCAGTCCCATTTTAATGTTAGGATGGAGCCCACTCAGCAACTGGAAGCAGAGGCTGTGATTTTTAACATCAAATGTAACAACTATGTGTCTTTCCCGGGCTACTTCTTTACTGGCCACCAATGGGTCAGGTCCACTTTCACCCACTCACTCCAGACCTTTTTAGAATCATGTTTAGAAACTCCCACTTTTACAATTCTAGGGGATTTCAATCTCCACCTAGAAGCAAACAACAATGAAGATACTGCCATTCTGCTGGACAATCTTGCAGGTTATGGTTTAAAACAGATTGTGTCTGAATCCACGCATAGGGCGGGCCATACCCTGGATGTCATATTTACTAACAATCCTAACATTAAGTTGGTCAACACGCTGCCTCTGCCGTGGACCGATCACAAAGCAATATATTTTAATATACTAATTTCCACCACTAGCAGCCCCCATCTGAACAGATTACCCCTGGTCAAATCTCGACCTTGGAATAGAAACCAAAAAAGTGAACTTGAAGCAGTCCTTGTGAGGAACCCCCCTAATGATGTCTCTGACCTCAATTGGGCAACAAGCAAATTTGATGACTGGATTCGGTCATCAGTAAATCTGTTAGCTCCAGAAGTCAAGCGTCTGCACCCTGGTATAATGCAGATCTCAGACTTATCAAATCCAAATGTAGACGTTTTGAATGACTCTGGAGGACAGATTATAGTGAGGAATGCAAAATGGCCCATGATCTAGAGGAATATAAGGCAGCTATAAAAATGCTAAAACGGTATTCTTTACAACCAAAATAGATGCGGCCAAAAACTCCTCGAAGAAGCTCTTTAAAACAGTGACGGTTCTACCAAGCTGCAGCAGGATAGGCAATTTACTCCTGACCAAAATTTTGCTGACAAGACTGCTACCTCTTTCTAGACTAAAATACAGACAGTCTATGATGAACTTCTCAAGTCGCTACCTAATTCGAGTGGAAACAATGAAGATACCTGGGAGGATAATCCAACTCATGGTAGCCTGTCAAGGTTCTCTACTCTAATGATAGAGAAAGTAAATGAGCTGCTGCTATTGACAAAGTCTGGCTCTCCTACTGATCCATGTTCCCCTTCTATTTTGCACTCGGTCTCTGGAAAAATTAGCGCTCATTTGACCCCTCTCCTAAATGAGGTTACCAGCTCTGGGACCTTTCCATAGTCATGAAAAAAGGCTTGTATTAGGATTATCCTGAAGAAAGCTACATTGGATCCTACTGAGCTATCGTGTTTACCTATACCAGCTAAAATTCAAGAAAAATCTAGAAACAGGGAACTCACCGACTACCTAGATTGCAACAACCTCCTAGATGCTACCCAACATGGCTTTAGATCTCGCCACTCCACAGAGTCAGTCCTGATCATGGCCGTATAGACAGATGGATTGTGGGGCAGCATTTGATACCATTAACCATGAGATGCTGATGCGGCAGCTGAAGGCAATAGGTATCAAAGAGATGGCCTTAACCTTACTATCATCCTTCCTGACATCCAGGGAGCAGATGATCTACTGGGACAGTCTCAAATCAGAAAACTTTTGCCTCCTGTGTGGTGTTCCACAAGGATCGGCTCTATCACCAACGTTGTTCAATATATATGTCACCCCTCTGGCTAGATTAATCAAAGATCATGGGCTTATGTTAATTTCATATGCAGACGCTACCCAGATAGTAGCATCTGTCACACAGAGGGTGGACGCTACAGCCACCAGTTTTCGAAATTGTCAATGAGTTTGGGCAGGGTCCTTCCATATGGAGCCAATTGTGGTGGCCATCTGAGGTGCAGGATTGCCCCATTCCTGCTATTAAGGCAAGAAACCTCTGATTCATATTTGACCACGAACTAAAGTTTGCAAAACAAATCAACTACTTAACCTCCTCCTGTTTCTTTACATTGAAAATTTTGCGTAAAATGTTGCCATTTATTCCATTAAGCCTTAGGAAAACGGTAATAGGAGCTCTTGTCCTTTTGAAAATCGATTATGGGAATGCGCTATCCCTGGGCATCGAGAAAGGCCAGACTGCCTAACTGCAGTCCATGCAGAATGTGGCAGCACAAGTACTGCTTGACATTCCCAAACACCATCTCACATCCGCCAGTATAAGGCAGCTGCAATGGCTTCCAGTCCGACAGCGAGTAGAATTCAAAGCTCTCTGTCTTGTGCATAAGGCACTCTATGGAGGGGGAGCCATGGTCATTCAGAAACCTTTCTCCTGGTAATCCCCACAATGGAATCTCAGGTCAGCCAACACAGGGCTAGTACAGGTTCCTAAAATAATAAAAGCAAGATGGGAAGGCAAAAGCATCTCCCATCAAGCAGCTAAATTATGGAACACACTACCAACTACCATTGGACTACAGTCTAATAGGCTTCTATTTACGAAATAGGTAAAGACCTGGCTTTTCCCTCAACACTAACCTCAACGAGCCTGTGCACGGCAACAAGGCACTCATAGCGCCAAGACGCCTAGGTAATCGAGCGCTTTATAAGTATGTCAGTCAGTCATAAACAAAATGCATATTAAAAAAGATTAAAGACAGAATTTACAATAAACAAACTTTTAAAATTAAAGCAAAGGAAAGAAAAGAATTCCACTTGAGGGCATACAATTAATTCACTATCCCACTACAATCTGAGCAACAGAAGAGAAAGTGTTGGACTTTCAATGGGTCAGATTTACTATTCCCATTTCAACCCGAGCAACAATAAGAAAAGTGTAGGACTTTGGAGGGGTTAGATTTACTAATACCCCGCCAACATAAGCAAGAGTAGGGAAAGTGTTGGATTTTGGAGGCGAGAGAACAACTATTCCAACTCAAGCATCAGCAACTGTACAGAAAATATAAAATTTTAGAGAGCTTAGATTAAGTCTTTACTATCCAGAATTAACACAATATAAATCACATATATAAAATAAAAGATGTAAAATATATTGGCATAAACACATTTACATTAGCAAAAAGTAAAATCACAAAAAGCTAATAGAATTAGAAATTAAAATGAAATCAAATAAAATATTTACATTATAAATTTAAAATGCTTCCCAACCTATTTCCATAATATTCAAACAATCACAAAAACAAATTATTAAGTAAAAATAATACACAACAGTGTGACAATATAATACAACTATGAAATGAATTATTAAACAAAAAAGTATATATAATACAGTTATTATATGTAACAAGTAAAAAATGAATATTTAAAATATTTTGCACCCTATTCCCCTACAAATCCAAAAACCTGAAAAAAGTTACATGAGAAAAAAAACGTTACATTTATTGCCGAATTAAAAAAAACACTGATAAAAAATTCAACCTCCTTAACATTAAAATAACAGCAACTTATAACACAAAAACAAATATAATTCAATTAAATGATTGTTAAATTAGATTATGTAAAACTAATTAGAAACAGCATATTAAAAAAACCTAATCAAACATTTAAAACAATTCTTGCCTTCTATGTTCTGTCCGACAATATTTTAGCCATCACAATTTTTTGCTATAATGTTTGCGACTCACAATATTTTTTGCACAATATATTGTCAGAATACCCCATGCCTGTGAGTGACTGCATTTCTGCTGGGCTGTGTATATAAATATGTGTAGGTCGATTGGCCTGTGTATCTATGACTATCAGTGGGCATGCTATTTTTTGCAAATGTGCGTGAATTTGCCATATGAGTCAATGTAGCATTAATGCAGTTCTAGTTCATAAACATTGTTAGAAATATCTGAACCTGCTTTCCACATGAGCATTTTTTAACTTTGCAGTGATATACGCATCATTGTCCTCCGGAAGCTATTTCATCTTAGTATTAAACATGTTTTGATGTAAATCTGCTAAGCACTTATTCAGGATGTGAACTGCAGAGACCAACAATTGTTAAACATGTTTTTGACACTGTTTCCTTCAGTACGGCCACTCAGTGATTTCAGTGCATTGTCCACACAAGCGTCCTCTGACTGGGTTAATTTCTCAGTACTGCCCTTATGATCCTCAAATTCTTCTCTTGAGACACAATTAAAATGCATGCTCAGACAACTATTTCATCCAAAAAGACAGGCCAGCATTACAGCTCTAAAACTAAAATTGTGACGGTACACTGTGTAGGATAACCACGAGATTTAGACTGTTACTGATTATTTGTTTGTTGCATTGTGCATCGAAGTTTAAGAACAGCAACCTGATCAACAAGCTACACAATTTTGTTAAATCTCTTCAGGGATATTTGTCTTTTGTTTGCCACTCTATGGTTGCAGCTCACTTCGATTGATTTTATGATGATAGAAGAGGTATTGGACTTCATTTGCATGGCCTCTAATGCTTCATTAACTCTTCTCTGGTCATTTTCTCTTCAAAGATTATTTATTTATTTGCATCCTTTGGTACAGCAAATTTCAAAGGCTTAGAAGACATTCTGACTTTCTTGTTCAAGGGCTTGCTTCTTCCACTGCACTTCCTTCAACCAAAATATTTTAGAAAAAGATGCTTTTTGAATAGAACACATCACTAGATTTGGAGTGGGTTGGAAGGGGGTTTGAAGGCAGGAGGGGTTGGGTCTAATTGAGACTTTCAGCACCGCTTTCTCATCCCCTCAATTGTTACAACTTATTTTGCCCTTCTGGGTGCCAATGGGCTCCTAATAGCCTCAGAGGCACATGCAGCTTTGCCCCTTCATTTTAGAGCCATGCTGATGAGTCGTTTAAGAAGTGGGACCTGGATTCAAGCAATGTGGACAGGCAATCTCCAGCTTGAAGGAAAATATTTGTTTTATATTATTAAACTTTGTATTGCGGTGAGAGAGTGTCTGGAAACTTAGGGAGAATCTTCCTCTTTGCAAGTATGTAAAATGATTTACTGCTTGTATCCACAGTGCTCGGTGCTCAAAAGTGCTCTTAAAATGTAACAGGCATATGAAGAATATGACAATGGAGCCACACAAATTGATTCAGAGAGACAATGGCAATACAGAATGTTATGCATCACTAGAAGATTAAATCCCAACAGTGCTCCATTTGCCTTGACCCTGAACAGCTAATGGATCATCATCATTGTAGCATCCTCACCGGCTGCGGTACATGTAAATGATTCCGCCATACACAGAGCTTGCTATTACACATCTGTATTCCTCAGTGTATGACCGTGAACTCAAAATTCTAAATCATGAACTCTATTAACCACACCCAAACACTTACATCACAGTTTTACGGAGTCTGTCAGGAGCCAAAAGGTTCCCGTCATCTTTACGTCACAAGGCGCTACATCTCCACCATGTTAAATAAAAAGTACAAATATCACATATATACATCACAACTCTTCAATAAGTCATCGTGGAGCTAGAATCAGTCACCCAGAGCGTATCATATGAGGCTGTGAAGCGATAGGAGAAATCTCCATTATTGGCACTTGTGATATAGAGACAGGTGCAGTTAATGAGCTCTCAGAAGTCTCCATTGAAACAGGCTCATTTCTGAACCTGGAGTTAGTCAATGATGAGACAGATGCTTGAAATGTGGAGATTCTTGCGTAATGGAATTTTCAGGGAGGTGAGCAGTCACCATATGTCCTTTATAAGTCACAACTTTAAAGGTTTCAGAATCAAATGGAGCATCAGACTTGTGTTTTCTCTTTTGTCTTGGTAGGACTCAATCTCCTTCTGTAAACACAGTGTTCTTAGCATATCATCTTTTGTCTGCGTAGATTTTCATCTTGTGCTTGTGACACAAATCTGTTTGACGAAGTTTACCATCATTTTTTGATCTTTCATTACTCCATTGTGGCAACTTGATCGTCATGCCTCTTCCAAACATCAGGGTGGTAGGACTTTCACCTGTCGTTGAATGGGGAGTAGACCAGTAGGCACGAAGAGCAGAATGAACAGCTGATTTGAGATCAAGTTTCTCCAGGGCAGCATGCTGAACGGTATACTTGAGTGTGCTCTTAAAACTCTTAACAACGCCGTTCGATTATGGCCTAAAAGGTGAGCTTTTCTGATGCTTAACTTTGAGATGATTAAGAAAGTCTCTGAATTCTCGACTTTTGAAAGGTGGGCCATTATCCGACTTGTCAAAGGGCCCAAAGAAGTCAAAAGCAATTCTCTCCCACACACGCTTTGGAAGATCAGACATGTTCAACGGATGCTGGGTTGTTTTGGGAGATAAGCAGTTGCACAAAGGACAGGTCTTTAATACCCTTTCAACTCTTTTGGCAAGATGATGAAACCTAGCTTGGTCTAGGGGGGCTTGCTTAGTGACAAGACGGGCCAGGATGTCCTTCATGTGCCACTTCAATTGCTTGTTACCGCAGACTCTCCAGTATGACAATTCTCAAACTTCATAAGACAATACCTTCTTGAGGAATAGACAACCGTTCATCTTTCACATTTCTATATTCTCTGTCATTTGTAAGAGTTTGAGTGTGCTCGTTCCAGGTTTGATGTGCAATAATGTCTTTAATTATTAGCATGCCACTATCTATGCTCATGGTAGTAATGATTTGTTCCAACGAAATAGCAGCAAGTGTACTGGACTCTATGATGAAGTTAATATATGCTTCAGCTGCTTTGGAATGGAAAAATGACACTGTACTGGCACTCATGAAAAATAGTCAACAGGGTTTTGATCTTTCCCAGGTCGGTGCACAATAGTGTAATCATATTCCTGAAGTCGCAAATGCCAACGTTCATGTGAGGCGGTATCATGGCTTTAGGATTGTCTAAAATGGTAAGCAATGCTTGAAGATCTGTGACAAGAGTGAAATGCTTTCCATATAAAAATATGTGGAAATGTTCACAAGCCCACACCACTACTAAACATTCTTTTTCCGGCACGTTCAGTTTGTGAGAAACTTCTGCTAGCATATGCCACAATATGCCTTTGAGTATTTGGATGTCCATTGTGTTGGGCAAGGATCGTGCCCCACAGATGAGGCTTGAGTTAACAACAACCTCTGCATGAAGCTTTGTTCACATTTATTTGACCAGTGAAATGAAGCATTTTGTTTAGTTAAGTCTCTTAAGCCAGAAATGACTGTGGCAAAGTCATGTATGTACCTAGAACAGTAACTGGCCATGCCAAGACAAGAATGTAACATGGTAACATCTTGTGGGGGACAGCTGGCTGACAATGTCTGTTCTTCAGCTGGATCTAGAGTCATTTTCCCATCGGAGAAAATATGGCCAAAAATATTAGGTTTTTTTTGCGGCACTATTTGTCTGCATTCAAGGTTAGACCTGAATCAGCACGTAATCAATAAACTTGTGTAAGAGCTTTATTGTGTTCTTTTTTGTATGGCCCCAAAGACGAATATGTCATCACTGTAATTTGAAGCATTCATGACAGTCTGCATTATAAATCTAATGATGTCTTGAAAAAGTTCTGCAGCTGATAACTGACAAAAACGTGATCTTTTGTATCTGAACAAACCAATATGGGTAGTAAAGGTGGTTATGTACCTGCAATTTTCTTTGAGTTCCAATTGATTGTATCCTTGGTTCAGATTGAGGCGAGAGAAAGCTTTGGCACCATTTAGCTGTGTGATCATGTGGTGTCTGACCAGAAGATTGCTCAATTATATCATGCTTTAGTAATGTCTCAAGTTCCTATCCAACAGCTTCTTGTAAATGAAATGCTATTTGACAATGTCTTTGAGCAACAGAAGGAACGTCCTCACGGATATGCAGTTGCACTTTCATGGTCTTAAGTTTTTTTAATCCATGAAACAAAGTTTGATGAGCCTTCATGTTGTAGTTTATAGATATCAGTGAATGGGTGCTTGTACTTTTGTCTTTTTGTGTTTCGTGGTTGGTACGAATGAACCTTGACTTTTTAATGCCGTTGATGCCACCCATGTATTCACTTTAATCTTCGATGGGGCACTGGAGACAGTTTATTAAACTTCTCCTCAAGCATAATGTTTATTGACGCACCGCTATCCATAATAAAATGAATGAAGCAACCGTTCACTTTTAGTGTAATTTTAGGACAGTGTTTGAATGACTTTTATGATTTGACTTGTCGACTTTTCATTGGCACATCTTCTTCCTTGCATGCGGCGAGTCCGACATGCATGCGTTTCTCTGAGGTAAACATTGACACTGCACATCCATCGTCTTCACTGTCGCTTGAAAATGACACCCAAGAACTCTTAGACGAAGATTTAACAACAATCGACATCATGATGAGGTCTCGGGACCGACCGACCTCCAGTCGCATACCCCATTTGTCTATGAGAGCTTGTGCTGCGGCCATAAACCGGCTGTAGCACAAGCTCCCATAGACAAATGGGAGAATCTTTTCATCCCTGAATCGTGTGGCATGCACCATGCAGTGCCTGCCATGGAATAGAGATTATCATGCCCCCAACCAGAGGCTTCAGGGTGAAGAGGGCCCTGTAAAGGGACAATGTTGCTTTCTGGCAGGCTTTCCCTGTTGGAAAACCCGACATTTTAATCCCTACAGAGGAAACGCCGTCCATAGGGATTACGCGCTGATCTCCGACTGGCTGACGGGCTCGTTGAGCCTGTCAGGATCTAGCTGGAACGACCGGTCGGTTTCACTTTCAACCGCCTGCAACATAAGCGGCAGTCAAAACTGGAAATGTGATGAGACTCAGAATGAGTGACTAAGTGTTTCCCTCAGCATTCATTGTCTGAATGAATCTAACAAACATCCATCTCCAACTCAGAGATGTATGGCTTCTTAATCATTGAATTAATTGAACTTAGAGTGTTTGAGAGTATCAAGTCTTATGACAAATTAATTGATAATTTCACTAGCTTTCTGTTGTTCCTGACTGAAAACATTTATTTCATAATTGACATTCGGCATTGGATCTAATTTAATATTTAGCACCTTTTTGACCTGATAGTATTATACTTCATCAGCATGAGGTACTTTATTACCTCCTTTACTTCTTCACCAGCAAGATTTTTGAGATATTTGATAATCTTTTTGTTATCTGTTTCTTCCAGTGCATCGATTAAATCATCAAACGTTTCTATCCAGGCAGTCCATCTGTCCATCTGTCACCAATATTCTGCTTTTTGGCAGTATCGAATGGAGGTGGTTGTTTTAGAATGGGGGCAGCATTATAACCATTTGAGGAACTAAATGACGTTGAAAGTGGGGTTCTCTCCTGAACCACCTGCTGTCTGCTGGGACCTCCTTTATGACATCTCTGAGGTCTTGCGACATGCCTGTAACAGGGTAGTTACAGACACTTTGAGGTTGGGTGGTCTCTTTCTTTGTGGCCATTGAAATCCTTCATCTTCTCAAATACTTTTTGAGTTGTTCTGAGCTCCACCCAGCACCATTGGTAGTGTGCCACTTCAAGGATTGACCTCTCTGTAAACACAACCTCTGCACTTTCACTTGGGTCACTTCGCCCAATGCTGTGGTGGTCTGATGAGTTGCTTTACTCAGGTTTCGGTAAGTACAATGAAATGCTTTATGGTTGAATATTCTTTCAGCTAACACTTCTTTGTACCCAGTTTTCACTGCTTTTATTGCTTCTTTGCACATTGCTATCGCTGCCTTCAGTGCTCATTTTCATTCAGCTATTGCTGCCTTAAGTTAATTTCTCTACCAAGATGTTGCTGCTTTTAGCGTTTCTCTGTCCCTGGTTGTTTCCGCCTTTAGAGTTATCGTTCTGTATGACTTATAGCTCAGTGTTGCGTTGTGGCAGAGTACCTCTTACACTGCCTTTCCAGCAGGTTTTTGGCTAACTATGAGTAAACTTCTTTCTTTTAAAGCTTCGCACTGGGTGGAGTGGTGTTTTGACTCCACGTACACCTACCTTAGACCTTAGATCTTCACTTTGACTGAGGCATTAGCAGTTTGCTGGTGCACGGCAATCCCTCTGGGAGTGCACTGTTGACTCTTTGGGTTACCATCCTGTTGGAAAACGAGACGGTATCTGTGAGGCCTTCACAAATAACATGTCACATTGGTCCTTCACTGGGAACCAAACACCCCATTGTACCGCTTGGCTCTCAAAGGGTAGCGTTGCAGAGAAGTCTAAGGCTTACTTAAGGGAGGTGGTGTAGGCTAGTAATCGCCATTTACCAGTACGCAGCAATAACACTCAATAATTGACTGTCCAGTCTGAACTTTGCTTTATAAAAGAAAGAGTACATTTATTAAACACACACACTACTCATGACTAAGCACCAATTTACCAATATAAATAAGCAGCTGGAATTACTTTGTGACATTGCATAACATCTCCACCCCTCCTGCAGGGGGAGTGGGGTCTAGTACCACCACTCCCATGTATGCACATCATCTTGCCCCCTAATGCAGTTGGTTGACACAACCTGGAGCGAGGGCCTTGCCAGTCTCGGCCCACACCATCATCTCAACAAGCATTAAAAATAGGTACACCTGCCCTGGGGACACATAACCCTGACTGAGCATCTTATACTGACCATACAGTATGCACCCTACATCACAGTCGGGGTTGTTCTTCCCCTAATGCAGTAGTAAGAATGCATGTTTGGGCATCACTTTAAATGAGGTACTTATCATCGCTGATAACAATTGTACGGCTTTGCAATCACAGCCCCTATAAGGCATCACAGTTATAATCACAGGATTAGGCATATGCTGCCACACACCCTAGCAGGAATGTCCGGCAACATAATCCCACTTTGCTTATGAATTCACAATTGCACCTCTTCACCTCCAGGAGATGCCCTTCTCCAGACATCCCCAGCACAGCCTTCCACACATTGAGGCAATTCTTAAGGCACCCCCCAGCTGTAGAACAAATGTTCCAGCCCAGGTAAAAGTTGATTGCTGGCTGAGCCCATGAGGGGTTCTTCTATCGAGCCCCCCAGAGGCTGAGGGCGGGACTTAATATGTTCATGCTGGGGGAGTCTGCGTTGCTCCTGCAGCTCCCTGCCACCTCTTTCAGCAAATGGGGGTGACCCACCCCTCCTCTGGCGGCCACCAGGCACCAACACCAGTAGCTTTCCCCATGCCTTGCAAGACATTATGGGGCGCTTCGTGCTCAGCCCATGCATTTTAGAACAGCGGCTCTCCCGCTGCTCCGGGGAGAGCCGCCCTGCCCTGGCTGGTGCCCTATTGCTGCACCTGCTCTTGTTGGGGACCCGGTCCCACCCAGACCCCGTACTGCCAGGTGAGTGCTGTGGGGCTCGGGGAGCCCACCCCCGGCCGCTCCCTGTATGGCCCGCACCCTCGTGGGCAGCCGCAGTAGCCGGCGCATTCATTCTGTTCTGCCCGCTCCCACGGACAGACACGGAGGCTGCTCCCTCTCCAGCGGGGCTTCGGGTGAGTGCAACAGCACTCTCATGGCCTTCCCACTACCACGGGGAAGTGAGACGGCACTCCCCCTGCCTCCGCCTTCTATCCGTGGACAGGAGATGGGGTCCAGGGCCACTAGTGCATCTTTGCGGGGAGCGTGACGGCATTTGTTTCTCACACGAGGGGGGTGTGACAGTGCTCCCCTCTCTCCAGTTTCATCGGGGGCCTGGGTGGGCTCCTGGCACCCCTTGTGGGCAGTTTCACAGGGAGCGCGACAGCGTTGCTCGGCTTACCTTCTTGTGGGGGCAGCCCCTGGGACCTGACCCACCTCGGGGGCCGATTTCAGACCAGCGACAGAACCCCACACGCTTCGTTGTCAGTCAGGCCAGATGTCCAAGATCGCCTACCTTCTGGGGGGCATATCTCAGCCCCCAGGAACCGATCTTCACCATTTTGGCCACTTCTTGCTCTTGTTGGCGAGCCCCAGCCACTGGGAGCATGTTCTTTTGCCCTCCTGGTCTCATGGAGGGTGAATTCATCAGGGAGCTGTCTTCACTGGCTCCCTGCACCAGCCTTTCGCCTGGCTCTCCTCCTGGGTCTCTCTTCTCCTTGCTCCGAGGCCCAGACTTCTGCTCACTGGTCCTGGTCTCCCCTTGTGGTGCAAGTCAGGGTCCTGGGCCAGTCTGGAGGTTCTTCCTTCCAGCTGCCCATGGCGCCAGGCTCCAGCACCAGTCTTCCTCAGCAGACCACCCCCCAGAGAGGTCCTCTTCCTGTGCAAACTCTTTTTAAAGAATTTGGAGGGGGCTGGCAGGAAGTCTCTGCCCCTGCTCCCTCCTTCCTGCCCAGGCCTCTAGGTTAGCTCAAGATGGCGTCGTCCAGGGTTATCATGCCACATGGTCTCTGAAAGCCCCTTCTCCCCTTTCTGCCTTCTCTCCAGAGCAGCTTGGTGCCTGGTTCCAGGAGACAGTTGCTGATGGATTGACCTGTAGCTCCACCCATCTTCTGTTCTTGGAGAGGAGGTCTTTGCCCTTGGAATGCTTGTTGTGAAGGGCTAGGCCTCTGATGCTACAGCTTGGAGAGAAAGGTCATTAATCCAGCCTGACAGGGTCAGCCCCATCCAGGTTCTGGTTATGAGCTGACTCAGAGGAATATGACATTTCTGGATGACCCAAAAACAGTACAGATATGACTTTGGACTCTGCAGAATACTTCTTCTCACCTAAGTTACAGTGGACTTTAGTGCGTGTCTGTAATTTGTAGGCCCTAGGGAAGTGAAACTATCCCATGTGATCCCCATCCTCATAGAGGACTAATGAAATGGTCTTTCAGTGAAAACAGTAAAGCACACTGACTTTCCCTTACATGTTTCTTCCCATTGTATAAACCCTATTCCATTTCACAACCCAGCTCTGCATAATTCCTGCCACACCATTCAATTTGTAGCTGCTCCTGGGCTGCGCATGCCAGGAATCTCCCCTGCACAGCCCTTACACTTGTGCACATGCATGTACACACATGTCTGCATGTAACCGGCCTGGTTCCCCTTACTCTGGCTGCAGTGCAGCGGCCTACTCGCGCCAGGGAGACACCGGTAAAATACATATGTAAATAAATTAAATGTTAATTTGATATTTGTATAGCGCACTACTCACCCGCAAAGGTCTCAAGGCGCTTGTACGAATACCGCTGTGGAACCCATCCTGGCTTTCCCTGTGAGGCGTCCACTCCTGGGCACCCCCAAGGTGGAGGCCAGGCATCTTTAGCGTTGTGGGGGCCATTGTGGAGATTAAGCAAGCTTTTGCCCAGAGTTGCAGAGTGGGACTCCATGATTGGAATAGGCACCGAGGCGAGAATTATCAGGTCCGTGGAATTTTTGAGCCCAAGACCCGCCGAGGTGGGGAATTGAACCCTGGTCCCGGGCTAGACCTCTGCATCAGGGTCTGCTGCTCTAATCATTGAGCCACACTTCTCCAGGTATCTCAACTCCTCTATGCAGTCCGTTTCATCATGAGTTCACTGTGGGTGAGTCCCAACTTATGAGGCTCTCCCACAGTAAAAGCTCAACAAATAGGTGTTCAAAAAGCAAAAAATCCCGGCGGCTCAGATGGTCAGAACCACCTTCTAACACATCCCATATCTCATCCCCAGTTGTAGCATCTTCCTTAGCCTCAGTACATGTGTATGATTACACCAAACACAGAGCTTGGTATTACACATCTTTATTCCTCAGCGTGTAACCGTGAACTCAACATTCTAAGTCATGAATTCTATTAACCACACCGAATACTTATGCCACAGATCTAGGGAGTCCGTCAGGAGCCAAAACGGTCCCATCATTTCTAACTCACAAGACACTACTTGCACAACTGTAGGTAAAATTAGAGAGCAGCAAACCATTAATCATGGCAACTTGTCACAAATTAATGAGGATTATGTCGTTGTCATACTTTATCTGCTTGCAGTGGGCTACAAGAGAAAGCATCTAACCTAGACGAATGAAACACCAGGAAAGTTTCTAGAGGGCACAGTCCCAGTACAGTGAACCCCAGCAGGCAATCTTCAGCTGCGGGAAAATGTATCAGGGCCTATGCAGAGAGCAGCAGCCAGTGTCTGCTCTGAAACACTTCTACAGTCGGCATCTCAAAGTATAAAGGAAAAAGACTGAATGAAGGATGGAGGAAAGGAAGGAAATATCAGAATTTCCTTGTGAAGCGCACTCCCATAAATGACTGAAGGGCTCGTTTCCCTCAAATGTTTGCTCATTGCTATCTGGATATGGGAAAAATCGAGGGGTATTTTATTTTTCTGGCTAATTCCTTGGCAGGGTGAGGAGGTTGTATATTTTTCTAGTCTTCTGATTGGACTCTGGAAAGCTTTAAATGTTGACAAGTGTCAAACTTCATTGTTGTTGGTGTGAGTTGGTCTTGAAATACTGCCCACTGTATTGTTTACATTCTTTAGGTGCTGGTCATTTTTGTAACCATGCTGCTGCTTAACATTTAGCTAGCATGTGCCAATGGCTCTGATGAAATCAGGGGAAAGTGACATCTCTCACTTCCAAGTAGCAGGTGCGCACAATTATCCTTAGACCCGTTAAGGTCTAGTCATATTTAATCTGTTTTATAAAGAAATCCATTTAATCCATTGTGTTTATGTTCATTTCATTTATTATTCTTATTCTTCAAATTGTCACGTTTACTCATTTCTTTAGTAAAGCAACTAAATCTTTTTACATATTCACATGTTCACACTACCCAATGCATTTCGGGTCAATGAAAAAGACCCTTCTTCAGGGGTCTGTAACAGAAAAATAAAGGAAATATAATGAGCAATTCAGTCGTCTAATCATACTCTTTCAGTATTTGACTCTATCTAATATACAAAAATTGTCAATGTATCTCGTTTATAATAAGGTTTTCATTATTCTGTCAGTTGGCGAAGTCTAAAAATCTTTACAACTCTATACCTTGAAAATCCAGTGCCTGTATTACCCCTGTCAATGTTTAAATAAAACACCTGAAAAGATAATCCTAATGAAATAAAGTTCATTAACATTCAAATTGCAAAAAATATATCTGAAAAATGAAGACTAAAAGCTAACATATCTAAAAGATGAAGGCTGAAAGCTAGCGTAACTATTCTTTGCAAGTCTGCCGGTTACTTACTTCCATGTGCAACACGAAGTTCCCAACTCTCCTTCAATGCGAGTTCAGTTTACAAAACAGCCCTAGTGTGTGATATTTATACATGACTTAATTGGTTGAAAGCATGATGACACATCGTGCCTACAGCCAATCATATGTAGTGGTTACTGGTTACTGGTAACCACTACATATGATTGGCTGTAGGCACGATGTGTCATCATGCTTTCAACCAATTAAGTCATGTATAAATATCACACACTAGGGCTGTTTTGTAAACTGAACTCGCATTGAAGGAGAGTTGGGAACTTCGTGTTGCACATGGAAGTAAGTAACCGGCAGACTTGCAAAGAATAGTTACGCTAGCTTTCAGCCTTCATCTTTTAGATATGTTAGCTTTTAGTCTTCATTTTTCAGATATATTTTTTGCAATTTGAATGTTAATGAATTGTAGTTAGCACGAACTTTATTTCATTAGGATTATCTTTTCAGGTGTTTTATTTAAACATTGACAGGGGTAATACAGGCACTGGATTTTCAAGGTATAGAGTTGTAAAGATTTTTAGACTTCGCCAACTGACAGAATAATGAAAACCTTATTATAAACGAGATACATTGACAATTTTTGTATATTAGATAGAGTCAAATACTGAAAGAGTATGATTAGACGACTGAATTGCTCATTATATTTCCTTTATTTTTCTGTTACAGACCCCTGAAGAAGGGTCTTTTTCATTGACCCGAAATGCATTGGGTAGTGTGAACATGTGAATATGTAAAAAGATTTAGTTGCTTTACTAAAGAAATGAGTAAACGTGACAATTTGAAGAATAAGAATAATAAATGAAATGAACATAAACACAATGGATTAAATGGATTTCTTTATAAAACAGATTAAATATGACTAGACCTTAACGGGTCTAAGGATAATTGTGCGCACCTGCTACTTGGAAGTGAGAGATGTCACTTTCCCCTGATTTCATGTTTCATAAATAGTGTTCCTAGACAAAACACTAAAAGAGGGAGCAGCACACCATAAATACGAAATTACCAGAAAACGTTAATAAGAGTGCCGGATGGATAAATAAACGAATTATTCCAATGGCTCTGATCTCATGTTACAAACCAGGTACATATTTTGAGCAAGCAGGCTCTGTTATTTAAGGTTTTTACTGTATTTAAGCATTTGTATAGTACTTAATACTCATAACAAGGCTAAAATGCACTTTTGCATGATTCGTCTCAGGTTTGTATAAGCCCTTTTGATTAGTTTGGTTGGTTGTATATTTGTTGATATTTGTCCCACATAGAAGAAGCTGGCATTGCTTCTTTTGCTATTCTGTTCCATTTATTATCATGGAATCCACAGCTACCAGCACCTTAAAGTGTCTTGTGTCTCGAAATCTTCATTTTTATCTGCTATGACATGGAGGACCTTCTCCATACTGTGAAGAGTAGTATCATATATGGTGAATGAATCCTCCACTGTGGAGATCTCCCACTCCACCCGGGAGATGCAATCATCGTTTTGTTAAGTTTTCTGCTGATGGATTTCATATGAGTAGCTAGGGGATCGATTTTGGAATCAGTGGAGACCAGGCTCTCTTATATGGCTTTCCTCGGTGCCTTCATATCCTCTTCACTGGTCACCACTTCTATGGGGGTATCCACATCCTCCATGGTCGTCAAATCTTGTTAGCGACTTGGCACCCCTATGGGACTGGAATGATAGCTCTGTCTGCTTATTATCGGCTTTACCCATGATGAAAGAGACTGTTCTGCGCAGCCGGTGTCTAGACCCCTCTGATGATGCTCATAAATGAGCCTTTCTCGCACAGTTTCACATATGGGGGTGGAGGAATCACAGACTGCAAGCAAATGCATAGGTTTGTGATGTCAAGTCTCCAAAGTGACCTTTTGCTGCTCCCCCCCTTCGGGAAGTATCATGTAGGGGAGGATGGTCAACCAATGTCCAGCTACAGGTGGAATATTCCAGATGCTGTAAGGTGACTCATACCCTTAAGTTTCCCAGCCACGACAGGTGCCACCTTCACCCTGGCCCATCAGAGGCCGCAGTGGGGCACAAGCAGATCCAGGGCTGTTCCGCCCTCCTACTGATGTGCACAAGATTCGCCATCAGCCGGTCCCACCATGCAGTTACTCTAGGCCAAAGGGGAGTTCGCGCCTACCAAGAGTGGGGGGCAGGATCAACAAATCATCCCAAATGGGGCCTCCAGCCAAACAGAGTGGAAGGACTGGCCGGCCACCTGCCGAGGGCTGCAGGGAAACTCCAGCGCTGGAGATGGGGATAAGACACCTCTCAGCACGGTGCAGAGGGCCCCGCTCAGGCTCCATATTGACAATGGTTGCTGGAGGGGCAAGCACAAGGCCCAGGCCTCCCTGCTCCCTCCCAATGTATTTCCCTCTGGCCTCATCGCTAGCCAAACACTCAAGGCAATCTCTCTGAGCCTCTCTCACCGGATCACGCTTCTATCCTAGAAGGCGGCGACCCAACCCTGTCCCATCGACCACTGCCTCACTGACCAGACACCCTGCGGCAGCTACACCCACCACCGCCTGTGGTGCCACTGGGCCAGCAGAGTCCATCTCTTCTCCCTCATGTGATGGGCCATCGAGCTGAGTCTCTGCCTCCTCCCATCACAGGCCACACTCGGATCTGCCTCCAGGCTGCGGGAGTCACAACAGGCAACTGCAGCACAGCCATACAGTGCAAATATATTTTCCGTGCAGATTTAGATGCCCCGGCACGTTAGGAAAATGTGTCTGGCCCCATGGGGGTTGAAAACGAGCGTTTAGTAGCAGAGGATGCTGCGTGATGTCCCTTGGCTGCAGGAGCCTCCTGTGTGTGTGCCCATCTGTCTCGCAGGCTCTCTGGCCCCCCGAGAAAGTGATTTCTGCTTCGTCTCTACAGCTGCTTTCAAGTTTAATGATACAGATTAGCATCTTTACAGGAAACCCCTACTCGTTGTATTTTGGAACTTTTTGGGGATCATTTTTATCCTTTGTTAATCCTGGACTTAAGCATCTTTGTCAGCATTTTGCCAAGTCCAAAACGATGAGTGGTTTCATTTGGGTACGTTAAGCTGACACGCGTCGCTTCCTGAAAAATCCAATAAAGTTTGGACCATCACTTCACATACCTTCTGCTTGGAGTTTGTGATCTAGTCCTGAAATAGTTTGCAATAGACAAGTTAACTAAATTATGAATTTTACAGCACCATTCTTTTCAAATATGGTGGTTAAAAAGCCATAAAATGTACGCACAGTTCTGGAGGGAAGAATTAAAATTTTCTACAACTGAAATATTCAAATACTTCAAGATCTGGCACAGAACCCAAGAGCAGTATTTCCATAGAGAAGCAAGTGTATTTCCTAAAAGGGAATGATATGTTTAGTACAATGAACTAACTGTACAATAGGCAAATATTTGTGGCAGTCGGAAGAAATCTATCTGAAACATTGTGACTATAATTTTCCATACCAGTTATAGCACACAAAAAGATGTGTGACAGAAAGAATGGGCTTCTCTGTCGTGGACCTGTGTGTACATATGGTCCTGATCATGCATATTTTTATCCTTTGATTGTGAGGTACCATTGTCATTTGTACTGGAGTGCTCTGTTGCGATCCTGCCAGTGTCACTCTATACAAATTAAATAACATACATCCATGTTTAGTGTTTTACATATAGGGCAATATGGAAATATGCATCCAGACATCTTCTTCATGGCTCGTATTAAGGACACATTACCATGTCCGATTTCACATAATCCAATCACTAAAGCACTTGCGATCGGCAATATTTCTTTATATATGCAATAATATGAAAATATGAAATGTGCATGGCTTGTGCTTTGCACAGTTTCCTGTTTACAAAGAACGCATTAAAGATAGCCCTGTGAGAAATGTTTGTTATTCTGGCATGATCTTGCATCCTTACTGAATTTTGCATTCTGAAATGTGCAACATTTTCGCAATTTCGCGTAGCATGAAGTGTTGTGTAATTTTTCCCGACAACAAACTGCTTTGAGTAGGAAACGTCTCATCAAGACACAATTTTTCCTCAAACAAGACATTATCCTTGAGCCAGTCTAATATTGGTGCCTTGTATGACTGTTCTATGCAATGTATACTACCGTTAAGAAAAGTTACTTGAGATAGCGGTGGAATGTATCTTGCATAATATGTGTAATTTTATTAAAGTTATGAGTATGATATCAAAAATATGCAAATTCTGCGCACCCACAATTACAATATGCGTTCCACATTGCCTGGTATAAAAAGTGCACAGTAAGTGGCTTTCATGCCCTGCTCGCTAGACCTATGCAGGCAATGAAATGCCAGAGGCAGAAAACACAAAGGAGCAGGGATACAGGCCAGGGGAGTATCTCCTTTAACAAAACAAGCATTTGCAATGCAATCGGTCTCAGCTTTGGTACCTTATATGTATTTAGCTATGCAGCACATGAACCTGGGTGCTGAAATATCTAGGGGTCATGCATTGATTTCTATGAACTCCCAAGGCCAATCAAACGAGCCCTTGGAAAGAGACGAATAGGAACTAGAGTCCTTTACTTCTAGGGTCAGCAACTTAATAGAAAAGTACCGTATTTACAGCCTACCTTTGCGAGGCCTCAAGCGGGGCATGGTCTAATAGATCATATCATTGTTTCAGAAGCAAAGGCTTGACTTGTGAAGAACACTATTGCAGTTAACTCTACAGCAGTCACACAGTCCCATCAGAGGCAGGGGCTTGACTTGTGACTCAGTCATTCCTGGTACTACCACGATATCAAGAGCATGACTTTTGACTGCCACTGCACAAGCCATAACAGTAAGCTGGTCAAGCATGACCTGCAACTGTCTCTTCCCAAGCTCTACTGGTGTTTCATATCTACCACGAAGAAACAAAGAAAGAAAAAAAAAGAAATTAGAGGACTCGTTCATAAAGCAAGTCACAAATGTGCAACTGCAGCTCTATAACCTTTAAGGCCTGCAGATTTATAACTTGGGGCATTTATAAGAGCTTACAGAAGTTAGCCTAGAAATCATACACTTAGCAAACTTCTTTGAATTCCATTTGACATGGGCAAATATACACATGCACATCTGCTTTTGCAAAACCAGTGCAAATTCATTTGTTAAAACTTTGTTTTCTGTTTTCTACAATAGGAAATATTTTCCTTAATGGAGAAAGTCCTTTACCTACATCGCCCCTTCTTTTTGAAATTTTGCAAGGGTTGGTCCCTTCTCACTCTAGAAAAGGTTTTACTACTGCCCTTGTCAGGAGTAGATTTGCAACCTTTTGAATGAGTTAGACGGAAGTTGGAAATATAATACCCTTAAACATGCAGGTTTTTGGGTGTGCACAAACTCACTGTGCATTCCAGCCCTGAAACTACTACTTCTCACCTGCTTCCAGGTCTTATTTAATTTTTTCACACAAAAATCTTAATGTGAGTTAATCATTTTTTTAACATAAAACTACATTTTGCATGAGTAAGGTAAGCTTAGTTACCTAAATAACTTTGATCATCAGGCCCATAACATTTTGACTCTCACAAGACCTAACATAGTTCATATAAATGTAAATAGAAAACCAATTATTGAACCATATAGAACTGGAGAGATGTTCACAATTGTGCAAAGAAGGGGACTGAGGCACACTGAGAGCATGTGATCAACCCAAGACTTATACAATGTGCTTAAGTGGCGAAGCTTAGACTGAGTGGTCTTGTTGATCTTCAGTTAGCAACCTGGGCACTGGAGCACAAATAAAATCCATCTTTATTTGAAAACATTTTGTGACGTTGAGGAAATGCTTAAAACTATGTATGCCAATGCATTACACAAACTGATTCTTTGGAAACTCATGTAAGAAACCGAGCTATGGCACAATGCAGTAGTATATACTAAACTCTAAGAAAAAACAGGAGGGAGATACCCTTCAATATTTACTAAGGAATAGGGTCAATAGATCCAAAAAGTCAAAACATCCCAAACAACAAAACAACAATTCAAACCATATATGTAGTGCCAGTATTGATGGGGAATTACTCAAACAAAAAAATGTCAAAAATAGTCTTAGACAGTCATTGCAAAATCAATAAGTCAGTATCACATAAAAAACAATAACACAAAATATTAAAAATTGATAGACAAATTTATTCAGCGTTTGTACAGTAACAAAGTTTAAAAACAATTTTTTTTTTTTAAACAGAGACAGAAAAGTCGACACAGCGTTTCGGTGGTTGAGTGATCTTTCACCCTCTTCAGGACAATTCTCTAAACAATAGAAACAATCACCATTCATTATTATTTTCATGTGATACTGACAGCAATTCATAAATAATAAATAATAACAAAATTGGCAGTGGTTTAAAATCTTTTTATAAAAAGAAGAATGATTATTAAGACCATTGTTATCAAAAACATCATTGTCTAAGAGCATTTCAGAATACAAAATACAATCCCCAGCACATACATAATGCAACACTTTAAATGCTGATGAGCATTGATGTACTAATCATGTAAGCATCTTACTAACAATGCCTAATCAACACATAATCAAAACACATACCCAATATACTTTCTGGATATAGCAAGTTTTTTCCATCACTTGACCTTCGTGTGTAGCAATTTTCTATCTTTTGCTATACGGGATTTGAGGATGTCCCACTTATAAAAACCTTAATACATGGAAGAACAAACCAAACATCAGGATAAGTATTATACTATAATGGTCCCTTCCAAAAACACATATCATGTGTAAAGATAAATGTTGATTTATAGTTACCTTAAAATAAAACCCAAAGTATGTTGGTTTTGTTCGTTCGTGCCACCGTACTAATATGGAGACTAGAGTTTCTATAATGATAAGAAACATTCCTTTATTCATATATGAAAGTATTATTAAAAATTAGTTTCTCCAAGAGGAAATTAGCTTACCCTTATATTAAGTTGAGATTCATAGATTAATGATAATCCAAAGTGCTGAGATTTGATCTATTCTCAGTATTATATACCCAGATTTAATACAGGGTCATACCTTGATAATACTGAGAATAGATCAAATCTCAGCACTTTGGATTATCATTAATCTATGAATCTCAACTTAAAATAAGGGTAAGCTAATTTCCTCTTGGAGAAACGAATTTTTATTAATACTTTCATATATGAATAAAGGAATGTTTCTTATCATTATAGAAACTCTAGTCTCCATATAAGTACGGTGGCACGAATGAACAAAACCAACGTACTTTTTTTATTTTTTTTTTAACAACAAACTTTATTGTTTTGTACAGTGCAAGGGTCAATCAAGAAAGGCGACTTCGTAATAGTGTGACACACATAAGCCCCTTCACTGCAATTTCCTCCCACTTCCCTGGTCTGCAAACATCAGACCCCTAACCCCCCCTCCCTTCCCAACTCATGCCCACACCCTCTTCTTCCTCATTGCACAACATGACAATTACCACAACTTTGTTTTTTATTTTAAGGTAACTATAAATCAACATTTACCTATGCACATGATATGTGTTTTCGGAAGGGACCATTATAGTATAATACTTATCCTGATGATTGGTTTGTTCTTCCATGTATTAAGGTTTTTATAGGTGGGACATCCTCAAATCCTGTATAGCAAAAGATAGAAAATTGCTACACACGAAGGTCAAGTGATGGAAAAAGCTTGCTATATGCAGAAAGTATATTAGGTGTGTGTTTTGATTATGTGTTGATTAGGCATTGTTAGTAAGATGCTTACATGATTAGTACATCAATGCTCATCAGCATTTAAAGTGTTGCATTATGTATGTGCTGGGGATTGTATTTTGTATTCTGACATGCTCTTAGACAATGATGTTTTTGATAACAATGGTCCTAATAATCATTCTTCCCTTTTATAAAAAGATTTTAAACCACTGCCAATTTTGTTATTATTTATTATTTATTAATTGCTGTCAGTATCACATGAAAATAATAATGAATGGTGATTGTTTCTGTTGTTTAGAGAATTGTCCTGAAGAAGGTGAAAGATCACCCAACCACCGAAACACTGCGTCGACTTTTCTATCTCTGTTTAAAAAAAAATAATTTGTTTTTAAAGTTTGTTACTGTACAAACACTGAATAAATTTGTCTATCAATTTTTAATATTTTGTGTTATTGTTTTTGTATGTGATACTGACTTATTGATGTTGAAATGACTTTCTAAGACTGTTTTTGAATTTTTGTTTGAGTAATTCCCCATCAATACTGGCACTACATATACGGTTTGAATTGTTGTTTTGTTGTTTGGGATGTTTTGAATTTTTGGATATACTAAACTCTGGCATAACCTAGTCACTGGCATATTAAGAACCTTGTGGTGATCAAAACACTGCCCTTAAAAGAGGCCATTCATTAAAAAAAACATTGAATAGCAAACTGTTCTAGTTGGAGGGCTGGGTCTTCATACAAGAGTTAGTAGCCATTCAGGTAGGAGGCAAGTTTTCTATTCCATGTTAGGCACTAATGGTACAGTCACAATAGATTTGTACTGTTAGGGCTCTATTCTTGCTCAAACTGTATCTTTCAAAGGATGAAATCAGACTGCAGGGGTTGTTTTTTGTGACCCCCCTAATTAGTTGATCAAGTCTTGATTTTGACTTGTAAACAGATGTAAAATTCATCTTGAAACGGCTGTGCAGATATTTTGTTCATGTTCTGCCACCTCAGAAAAATGCTGCAAGCCAACAACTTTCTTTCCAGAGTTCTTTACCAATTTATTTAAGTTGGCAGTCAGGAGATCCTGCTCATGTCCCTCTGAACTAAACAACCTTCCTCACTCTGCCTGTCTATGAAAATCAATGTAGCCTAAGCTTTCTAACTTCAGTGATGCTGAAAAAATAAAAGAGAAACATAAATCAGTTTGGTGACCTAAGCACACCTACAGCTGGATAGAACAAGGGTTTACACCAGAAAGCAATCCTAAATGGGGTTTGTAGCACTGCAAAACAGGTGCACATGTAACACAAATGCACCCACCAATGCTGGAATCGAAGACTCCGTTAGGAGGCATCATCCTGTAGCCAGGCAACAAGCAGCAAGCCACACACACCACTCACAAAGAGCATCCTCTTTTGGACTGACACAAACAGAGTACCACGAGGAGCACCGGCTACTCCTGCAGCTTTCACAGATCCCATTCTCTGCGCACCACAGCTGGCACTCACCGAAGGAGGGGGGCATGGATGCTGTGCAGTGGGGCACAGAGGCACGACTAGAGCCAATTTTTAGGGGGGGGCTACAAAAATGTTTGGGGGGGCTGATTCTTCCAGCAAAAGGCAGGGTGGAGATAGAGGGGCCCTAAGAAGGGGTGAGAAGCAACAAAGCCTCATTAACAAGCAAATGGTCTTTGATAGACCTTTGAAGTGCTCGGATGCGGCTGTGTGTGTGCCCGGGAAGCTGTCTCAGCCCGGGCTGACACACATGGCAATGGGGGGGCTGAAGCCCTTTGAGCCCAATGCATTGCGCGTCTGGATGCTGTGCAAGAGGGCAGCTACACAGAGAGAGAGCAAAGGAAGGGTGGCGAAGGGTTCTTTCCTGGAGCAAAAGTTGACTTGCCATGCGCCCCAACCCGTGGCTAACAAGCATATAAAAATAAAGTGCAATGACACTCATCCTGGTGTACAAAAGGTACTTAAGAGGGATAGGAAAATGAATCACTTGACCTCTGGGGTAAACTGAGATGTACTAAAAATATGTACAGCCCCACCTGAACATCCTGTGATTCTGGGCAAATCACTCAATCTCCCCATACCTAAAAAACATAATTAACATCCCCTTGTTTAAAGTAACTGGTGATCGTATAGAAGTTTCAATTCCTAGGGGCACCAGTTTGCGTTATATAAAACTGAAAAAATACTGAATCCATGATGTTGGCTGTATTTGGTTATTTCCGTTTAGTCATCCTCTCTAAATGCTGTACAAGACTCTAGGTCGGTTCGGTTATCAGAGTGGTCCATCGCCCCTTCTCCATCACAAATAGCTTTCCACTGGACGTCAATAATGGGACAAGGAAACAATGAATACTGCAGGGTGAAAACTAACGTAGCTCAACATCCCAGCAGGCAGAAGAGAGCACGTGTAAGAGGACTCCACGTTTAAGCCTGGTTGTGAAATTAGTAGTCCATGCAGACATCAATTATAGTTAAATAGTAAAAGAATTGCAACGTCAGGGGAGCCTCACCTTCAAGAACTGACAGCGGGAAGGTTCGCAGAATAAACGCTAGTGAAATAATGTGCCATTCCTCAGGTTAGGTTGGAGGCACAAACAATTGTTAATGTGAATACGGCGAACAGCGGCATTGCGCAGGCCAATAAAGGGCTGCACATAACAATGCTATGCAATCGCAACACCCGATCCATTAAACTGAAAGTGCGGCATGGGTGCACTTAAAAAAAAATTGTTAATGTAAATACGGCGGGGAACCGTGCCAGTGAAGAGCTGCGCATGACACCTCTATGCAATTGCTGCACCCACGTCATTAAACTGAAAGTGTGGCCATTGGGTGCCCTTTAAAAAATATATTGGCAATGTAAATACGGCGAACCACAGCATTGCGCGTGCCAGAAAAGGGCTGCGCATGACACCTCAAAGCAATCATGGCACCCGCGCCATTAATCTGAAAGTGTGGCATGGGTGCCCTTTAAAAACAAGCTTGCTGTCCTCCCATTTACCCTCCCAGTGCATCACTGATCACAGCAGTTTGACAAAGCTGCGTTTACAGTATCGTTTCACACAGAGTCGCAATTTTCAAGTATTGGGGTTTGATGAGGGAAAACATTTGCGTTCGGATGGTGGGGGGGAGGGCTTATAACATGAAGCAGAAGGGAGAAGCAATCAAAACAAGTTGTGACAGGCGGCTAGCAACAATAAAGTAAACAAGTCCAAGCGCCCGAAGGATTGGTGAAGATCTCATGCATGATCTTATCTCCCAGTAACATCATGTCGCTGGTAGCGATCTCCAATAGTTTACTAAAGTCACCATGCTCATGCTTTTTAATATGCGTGGTAGTAGTAGTAGTGGTGAAGAACAAGAACAATGGACTACATTCCAAGACGTGAGCCTGCTTATGACGCACTGTAACTAAAATCTCTCCTGCATTTCTGCTCCTCGTACAAAAAAGCTGAACGATGCATTACATTAAGGTAATCAAACCGGAAAGGACTCGGAAATCAAATAATAGCTTAAATCTATCTCGGCTAGATTCCAAAACATGTGAAACTCTTTTACTCACCTAATCTTTGTTGAGAAGAAAAACCAGCGGTGGCGAAGTTGGAAAGGCATCATTGTCACGCTGCCTTGAAAGTGGGCGTGGCCGCTGAATGAAGCACGTCGTCATGCTTGAGTTCAGATAAACTCAATAAAGAAAATAGAACAGGTCCAGTGCCACAACCTAGTAAACGGCCCAATAGACATGGGAGGAATGAATTGACGACAAGGACGTACTAAGGAGGGGCTAACAAGCCTCAAAATCAATCAAAAGCCAGCATAAAAGCCAGCATTTAGAAGGACAAACACACAAGCCAATGACAAAGATGGGCAGGGTAGTGGGCGGAGCTTCCCCCGCTATACTGTATACAGCATCTCTTGACGAGACAGCGCATGGGCTGCATAGCCGAGACCTAAAAATGCAATGGGTATATGGGCCCGATTATAAAACAGTATGCAAGGAGACAATCCTCATTTAAAGAGACAATGGCAGGCCAAGGAAGCCTGTATTCAAAAGCTATCCCCCAAAATAAAGCTGACCGTGTCTTCCAAATATGCACAGAATGGCACCAGGGAAACAACATTCATTGGCAGAGCAAAGAGGTCTGGCGCTGGCTGCCAGTCTTTTGGCTTAAGCAATTCATGTTTTTTTTTTCTGTGGTGGTTTTTGCAAAACTCTTCTGTTGATTTTTTTTGGGTAAGCTGCTGTCCCCTCATCAATATATAAAAAAAGTTGGTTGACAGCAATAATATTCTTTGGTCTGCAAAAAGCACTCATTATTATAGTGCTCCTCGGCACCCAAGAGGACTACATTTGTATGGAAGTATTCGTTGTGAAATGGATGCATGCCATAACTTACAGTGAAGTCAGCCAGTGGATGAAAGGGACTGACTGGTTGCCCCATGATGCATGCTGGAGTGGGTAGAAGAAAAATATGAGACACAAAAACAGACTAATGGATGAAATCTGGCTGAAAAACCCTATAAATAAATATGGTGCATACATAATTTTAGTAAAATCAAAAGGTACTGGATAACAACGGACCTAAAAAGGGCCAACTGGGCTATGATTGGTGGCCAGCCTCTTTGCCAATGGTTTTTTTGTGATGCCTTTGTAAATGTTTATTACAAATAGGTAAGAAGCATTGAAAAGATTATTAAAAAAGGAGCCATGCAAAGACAGATAGAGAGTGTTCTATAGAAATATTGATTTGCTAGATGAATAGATAAATACCCACAGCCATTTTGATAAACAAAGCAGACAGAGAGTTAGACAAACAGCGCAGACAGAGAGTTAGGCAGAACAGACAGGTGGATAGATAGCTAGATAGATAGACCGACAGACAGACAGAAAGAGATAGATAGATAGATAGATAGATAGATAGATAGATAGATAGATAGATAGATAGATAGATAGATAGATAGATAGATAGATAGATAGATAGACAGACCAGACTGTGAGTGAGACCAACAGACAGGTAGATAGATAGACAGAGCAGACAGAGTTAGTCAGACAGACATGGGGATAGATAGAAAAACAGAGCAGATGGAGAGTGAGACAGACAGATGGGTAGATAGCTAGACAGGCAGACAGGCAGACAGACATAGATAGATAGATAGATAGATAGATAGATAGATAGATAGATGATAGATAGATAGATAGATAGATAGATAGATAGATAGATAGATAGATAGATAGATAGATAGATAGATAGATAGATAGATAGATAGATAATTTAAATGTCTATATAAGCACAACATAGAAGAGCACTGAAAGTAATCTAGAGAGTAATACAAGCAGGATATAAATACTTTAGTATACACATATATACCCATACTACGTTAAAGAGTACTGAAAATAAACTAGAAGGCCATACATGCATGACATACAGACTGAATTGATTTACAAATATAACTCTAATCCTCAAGTAAAATACATACCACACAACATACAGGAGTACAGTTAGAAAAGTACTTTATTGTGTGCATTATAAAGACACCTTCCTGAAGAACAGTTTCAAATTCTTGCACTCTAGTATGTTGTTAAATAGTAGCAGCCACATAATAAGAAGACCACTCTTAAAGAAATGTACAAGATCATTAGCAGGATGCAGGAAAGGATCAAGCTGGAATGTATCCTGTGCCTTGAAGAGCTGGTAGAAAGCATCCTGCTATCTTATCAGACTCTAAATACAAACGCAACATCAAAGTAATAAAGTAAAAATAAAAAAATGAAAATAACTCCCTTGTGTGCTGATGTGTTTATTGTGAAAGAGCAAAATGCAGTCACTCAAAGTGAAGTTTTCCAATGGCTGAAGTGGGCTGACTCCTTTCCCCATGCTGTATGTTGGTAATGGGTGGAAGCAACATATGAATATTTGTTTTAAATCTAACATCAAACCTAAGGAGCAGCATGGTGAGGGAGGATGAAAAAGGAGCCAGTGAGAACGTCACCATCTGTCCCACAGTTAAATGCCCAGTTTGATGGAAAACTGGAGTGCTGATATCTGAATGATGGAATGAAAGTTAGGCAGCTGTAAACAAAACACACTGTTAAAATCGAAGCTATGCAAGTTTTGTATATCCTCTGGGGCAAGATGAAGGAAATTAGTTTTTACAATATTTGACCAATTGTGCTTCTGCACTTGTTCTGGATGTCTAATTGCAGGCCAGATACACCCTGTCAAACTGAGGCACTTCAGAGTCAGATTGTCAGATTTCTATAACTCCATAATCATTCAAATTCAGCACTCATTTTTGGGAGTGGGGAAGTGTCATGTTCCAGAAGTGGAGGACGTTCTTGATCATATTTTGCTGTGGACTCCATCATTTTGTGTTGATAATGAAGGTGTATCCATTGAAAAAGCTGGAGCACATGAAATGAAGTCGGGAGTGAGGAGATGTCTGTGAAGTGAACCCTACTTTCGTGATCGAGACAATTTCAGTAAAGAGCTCATGCTTCAAGTAGCATTTTCAGAGATGGACTTTTTTGATGATAAACTGGTTTTTCCAACTTGGTCGGTAAAATCTGTAGGTCAAATGCCTATAGAAATAGCAATAGCACACCTTAGATTTTCCAGTGGAAGTTTTATATCCCAATTCTTAGTGTCGCAGAATGAAAGAAATCATACTGTTTCAATTTACCACATGATTAAACCAAATGCTTTCCTCTTTCCCAACTTTCAAAACCTAAAATTGAGCGCCAGATATACTATTATAGAGTTCACAAAAAAATGGGCACCAACTTATTTGTGACCTATATTTGATGTTGCAAAGTGACTTATGAACTATTACATAGCTTTACAAAATCATCATTCACAGAGGATCACAGAACAGCCTGCCAAATTACTACTAATTAGGCAAGTTGCAATTTGTGTTTTACTGTGGCTGGCAGTAAAAACAGGGATGTTGACATACTAGGGACCGCAGACACCAATCCCTGTGTTAGCATTCCCAAATACGAAACTTTGTTTTGAATTAGTCACTTTCCTTTAAGGAAGCGCTGCTACTTTAAAAATAATAAAGACATTTCCATATAGGGGCATATAGGGGTGCAGGAACTAGACCACTGAATACTCCCCCGTAGGCTGCCAACACAATTCCCAAAGGAGAAGGTGTCCAAATCTATTACCACCTCCTTTGACATGTTGGTAGCTGTTCAGTGGTTTGCCAGCAGAACTGCCATTAATACACTACACAACGAATCACAATTTGGGAGAAACTCCCCTTCGAAATTACATTGTGGTATGGGTCTTAAAACCCCAAAACTTTTCAATCTTGCAAAATGGGTTTTCTAACTAGAAACAGCCATTTTGCAGTCACAAAACCTGTGATTTGGGGAATCACAGGATTTGCTATAGCAAAATTACTGGCTTCAGCAACATCTGTGTTTCATGAGTAAATATCACCATGCATTACCTGTTTGGGGATAATCAGTCTTAGCTCCTTTTGTCTGGAATCAGAATGTTAAATTGGGTGAAGAGATGTGGGTGCAGAATTTTTTATATTCCTTGAGATTACAAATGAGAACTAGAGAGCCAGCCCAGCATGTATCCTTGTACACAAAGTAGTTGGGAGGTTTGAATTGCCATTTTATTAATGAATGATTCTTCTGTCATAGCACATGCTAAAAACTGGATTGATTCTAGGCATTGTTGTTGTTTACTAACCGAGGCACAATGAAAAAGGTGTTGGCAATGTGAAAAGGTCTGGCTTATAAATGAAAGAGCTTCTTCTGTCATTTATGGTTTCACTCAAAATGTCATTAAACATACAAAATGTCATTGATCTTTGCATTCATGCTTCCATTATCCACCCACTGGCTCATTCTGACATTCACACGCTCACAATAAGATAAACACAACAACATTTTTAGAATAAATGTAAAGAATAAAAGTAGAGAAAAGAAAACATGCTGCTGCCTAAACATGGAATGAATATGTTTTCAACAATAAACAGAATTAAGCATCGCAGCTGGTGGCCATCTTGCAATGGTATAATACATAGTGTATCATTGTTTTGAATTTACAGCATGGCTGTCAGGTTTAGAGCCAACATGTTGACCATCTTGGAATGGTAAAACAATGATACACTATGGACAACAAAATTCCATGTTGGCTGCTTGATCTAGCACCAGGGCTGATTGGTATTTGCCTTCACCAACCGGCAAGCGAGACAATGGCTGAAGTAGGCTGCCCAGTTCCCTATGCTGTATGTTCTCATAGATGGAAGCAAAGTGTAAACAAGACCCATTCAGACCAATGACAGAAGAGGGCTGACCCAAAGCCCATCTGGTTTTGTATGTGTATGCATGTTGGACTTGTCCTTTTCTGCAGGGTCATCTGCAAAATGTTTACCTTCACCCTCCTGTTCTCTGAATCTGTTTTTGTTAGCTCTTAGGACTCTGCAGATTTTAGCACTGCTAATCAGTGTTAAAGTGTTTGTGCTCTCTCTTATTTAAACATGGTAACATTTTGGCACTTTTATTTTACCTGTAAGTCCCTGGTAAAGTGTACTACGTGTGCACCCAGGGCCTGTAAATTAAATGTTACTAGTGGGCTTGCAGCACCCTTTGTGCCACCCACTTGAGTTGTCTTTTAAACATGTCTCAGGCCAGACATTTGTGTGCACTATAAACTGCCATTTCCACCCAGCAAAATAAACCTTTCCAGGCCCAAACCTCTCTTTTTAATCCATATTAGGCCCCTACTATCTCATAGGGCCGTGTGCAGTGCATTTAACAATCTGGACATGTACTTTAACTTTTACATGTCCTGGTAGTGAAAAACTCCTAAATTTGATTTTCACTACTGTAAGGCCATTCCTCTCCTATTGGATAACATTGGGTTACCTTATTACATTTAGCAAGTGATAACTTTAAATTGGGAGCACATAGGAATATCTAGTTTGGCGTTTAAAGAATTGTACTTTTTAGTGATAAAGTTGGATTTTAGGCCACAGCTGAAAATGCCACTTTTAGAAAGTTGTGATTTTCTTGTCCCAGCCATTTGGTGTCCACGGCCTGTACCCTGGGTCACTTAACTAGGCGCAGCCAGTAGTTTGCCTTTGTGTATTGCTCCCAGACAGTGAGGCAAAGGACAATAGGTGTTGGCAGGAGGGCCATCTCTGACAGGATCAAGGGAAGGCTCTGTCATCTGCAATGCTTGAATATCAAAAAGGCTCTGCGAGGGCACATTTGCAAAGGTTTTGACACTAGTATTTTGTGACCCCAGACAAGCTTGGGCCAGGACAGGGAGGCAGGCAATTCGAAACACCTTTAGGGATGGAAAGCACAGAAACTTCTCCTATTTCAAAGCTAGCACCAGGTACAAATACTGGACCATCAGACCCAACTCTTCAGTACACCAATGGACCTGTAGAAGACTCAAAAGAACTGCTGTACAGCTCTGCTGCAAGGAGGACTTTTACTCTGCTGCCCTGTTACTCAGCTGCCCTGCTGCCCCTCTGCACTACTGCCTGAGTGAGAAGGACTGTAGCTACATCTTGAACCCAAGACCACCAAAGTGGCTCCAAGAGCTAGTTGGCTGGCATCCTGATCAGAGCTTCAGGGAGAGAAATGGCTCCAACCACATTGAATCCCGCACCAGCTCTCTGCCTGCGGGGATTCCTGCCCTACAAGTGAGACAACCCCAGTCCTGGACCCTTGGAAATGGGTGTGAAGGGGCTCTGCCAGCCCAGCTTTGGTCCCCATGGGAACCAACGCAAAGCGATGTGAAGCCCTGCAAAGCCTCACCGCTTAGCCGCCAGCCTCATCAGAATCTACGCAGAGCAATGCTAAGCATTGCCGCACAGCTGTCAGCTCCATCTGAACTGACGGAAAGACCCACCAAGCTTCATCACACAGGTCACCCGAATTGAATCAAAGTGACACAGATCGACGCAAAGCCTCATCGACAGCTTCATCATAACTGATGCTGTATGACCTGAAGACTCACAAAGCAATGGCGTGCAGACCACACACCTGGATTTAAGGTATTTTGTTCTGAGGACCAAACTTGTTTCCTTTATCTGGCCCACACTCCACTGTGGTCGGCCTGTCCTATTCCTTCGCAACCAGATGAGCACAGTTGGCTATTTGTTCTTCTAGGCACTGTTTTCACATAAATCGTTAAACCTGCATAGTTCCAGTTCTACTGATTGGATTTATATTGTTTTGGTCTCAAGTAATGTATTACATTTTCCTCCATTTTTCTAAATTGTTGTGGGATATTTCTTGTTTTGTGTGTTCACTTTATTACTGTTTGAAGTGCTGCATAAATACTTAACACATTGCCTCTAAGTTAAGCCTGACTGCTTTTTGCCAAGCTACCAGAGAGTTAAGCACAGGTTAACTTGGGGTTGCTTTTGTTTCACAGAGATTGTGGTTGCTGCTTAAGTAGGGTTTCATCCCCCCATCTGTAACCCAATTTCTAATAATGCATATTATATATATGTTTGTATATTTGTATTTTCTAAATTAACTTTTTAGTACAAGATCCCAAAAGACAACAAAGCCTTCCAAAGATATTCTAGCAATAATTATTACAGTGCAAATGTTGTTCGTATTGGGTAGGTATCATTCAACTCTTGGCAACTTGTCTAGGGTGCAAATTTCAACTGGGAAAAAAAGAAATCCTGCTAGGGTTTAAATGGGGATTAGGTGGGCATGGTGGCTCAATAATATTAATAGCAATTGTCAGCACTCATCTATGCATTTCTAGAGCCTCGATCAGTCTTCTTCCGCTGAAAGTAACTGAGTGGTGGGCACTGTTATGGCTAATTTTTTGATGTGATCTAGCAATTGCTAAAGAGAGAGGCCTTCATTCAATTAAGAAATTTGAGAAGATCTGGTCCAGGTAACTGCGGGATTGATTAGACTTTTTGCAATACATATTGCTTGATTCCGGATCAATTCACTACTTTTTCTTATTTTCTATTTTCTTGTATTCTCCCTCATTTTGTAGATCTGTATTAAAATGTTAGAATTTGAATGCCCATATGTAACCTGTTATCTTGATGTCTTTAACTTCATACTCCCCAAAAACAATAAAAATATTTTTTTTAAAAGAAGAAATAAAAATGTTGTTTGTCAAAGGGTATTAGTAGACACAAAATACTTCCCTACAAAGCTAATAAGTAACATTTCATGTAACAAGGCTTTAATGCAGTGCAGAAACAATAAAGCAGTAAAGACTTGGCTTTACCATATGTGCACATAGAGAAAAAAGGGAGTGACCCTACTATCCAAGAGACAGGGTACTGCAGGTAATGCTAAAAAAACAAATTCTCTTGGACCAGATTTAGGAAAATTATTATTCAAAATCCACTCATACAGCTACTTCAGTACTTCACACTGATCACACACATATATGAACCCAGAAAACAATTGCAAAAATACACAAAAAGAACCTATAACTTATAAGTGCAAAAACATTCTTATTTTTATAATGAAATATTTTTTATTTTTGATAAATAATCATCATATAAAAGATCTCAGTGGTAGACGAAATGCAGAATCACAAACACATAAAACAATTTTATACAGCAAATAAAAACTATGTTTAAAAACTATGAGAGACACATGACATGTGAGACATTAAAAACATCATAAAGTGGTTATCCCTACAAGAATCAATTAAACGTATAGATGTCCACTATTCAATAGTTAAGTGGGACCACAAACGTTCCTTGGGTATAACTCTCAACACACAAAGCGTCAACCTGTTTCGGTGGTAACAAGACAGTTTATACGACCACCTTCATCAGGACACAGTTAATAAGTAGTCTATCCTATTGCTGAAATGATTTCATTGCACCTATTTAAAAACCCAGAATGTTACAATTTTTTTATTACATCAATCATAATAATATCTAAACACAACCTAACTTTACACCTATATAGACTCTATTAACATAACATAGTCAAAAGCACAGACGTTTGTCAGAGTCTTCTTACAATTGTTTATAAGGGTCCACTATTACTCATACAACACTATGCTCATACATTCATTTATTAAAACCATCATATTCATTTGTTCATACTATACTCTATTTTTGTCTTAGGGGATCAGAAATATAATGTCTTGACCCCTTACTCGTGTATATAAAATTTCACATGTTGTCGCATCTCTAATTACGAGTTTTAAGAAATGTTCTTATTGTTGTTAATTTACACCCACCTTGGCGTGGTAGTATCCTATCGCCCAATTTTGTGAAGTAGCAAGAATTAAAACCTTTTCTTTCTTTATGCACTGTGATCTCAAATTCCTATAGAAACAAGACTCGCAATTAGTTTAAATTGGCTACAAGGGATATATATCTAATGTTTCACTTGCCCAAAATTCCCTAATTTGGCACAAAATCTATTTAGCCAAACCTACCCTAAAAGAGTTGGTCAAACCAAAGACTGAATAATCCACAAGTCTTTATTAGAGTTGGGCAAACTGTACATCAGTGGTGGAACCGCATTACTCCCCTGTGTTATCAGTGGGATCCTTAATGGGGTAAAAAGCATAGAAAATTGTAAATATGTCACTTCAATATTTAACATGCCCCTGTTTACCCATTACTGTAACTAAGCTGTATCATTTAAGGTTACATACATTTGAATACTAGTCTTATGTTCCTCTACAAAGACGGATTTATCGGTAGTCTTTGGTATTCTAATGGCGTGCCGTTATGATATTCTATCCGGTCATTGTTTTAGGCATTCCCTTAGCTTCAATCTGAAATAATATTACATTACTACTCAGCGAGGTATACTGCAAAACCCTATTTTACAAAAACATATATGCCTAAATTCGTCATCTCGAGGTTTGAATTGGTTTAGGGAATGGTAAATATTAATTACTACTCTTTACTTTCTTCAGATAACATAAAACCGTTTCATTAAGTGGCCAAACCTCTTATATTTATACAACCTTAAGCAAGGCCTTTTTTATTTAAACTTCAGTTTTGAGAAATTAACCGAATTTCTATATTTTTAAACTCATTTCCAAATGCATACAAACATCACCAGAATAAACACCACTTCTCTTTTGTAATACCTACTTGTGTGCATGTTGGTGTATTATAAGTTGTTACATAAAACTACCCTGGATTGGTTGTATCTTTATCGGAATTTGATGGGTTGTTTTTTGATCATGTTAAATCCCTATTAGGTATTTTTTATTAATCAAACTCAGGGCGCCCCAGGCCTCAAAATAAAAATAACATAACTCGCAGCAGCCAGCTTGATATAAGGCGTGCAGCTCAGCACAAGGGTGAAGCACCCCTGTCACCATGAACGTCATTTAGGGGTTGCATGGGATCGTACTAGCAACCCATTTCTTGCCTCTTTCAAACCCTAGTACTGCTTTTGCGACCGCTGCTTAATAAGTGTCAAAAATCCAGTAAGCGGCTGGCATGGCTTCAGGTGGCGGGGAGGACGTGGGGGAGTCGCGAGGGGGAATAAAAAAAATAATCTTACCTTGCCGCCGGGTCACGCGTCTCCGCTCCTGCTCTCCTGCCTCCGACTCCAGGGACAGAAAGGAGGAAGCCAGGCTCCCTTCCCTAAGAAATGCAGCATTATGATTGGTCTGAGCGCCATGACATGGTACTCAGCCAGGGGCTGGAGGGGTGGGCATGTTCTCCATGCAGGCTGTAATGCAGCCTGCATGGAGAGTGGGGAAAGTGCACATGACTGGTTTGGGCAGCCTGAGAGGGCCTCCAAACAGTCATTGTGCACTTAGGAGTGGGCAAACCACTCCTCCCCTGCTCCAAGAGCAGAGCAGCAATGCCCATCCCGCAAAGCAGCAGGACACAAATTATAAAATGATAATACCTCTAAGTTAACATCATTTTATGTTTCTACTTGGCACTGCTTAAAATCCATAGGGCGAAGCTCCTCCGCCATAGCGGAGGAGCCACCACTGCAAAAATAAAAATCAGCAATAGAAACATAGAAGCAGCTCCAGTGGTGTAACAAACTTGAGGGGCCCCCCTGCTAAGTACATGAAGGCCCCTCAGCCCACCACAACACTAATAACTAGCCCCAGACCTAGTCAAAGTACTGTGCTGAGGGGCCTCCCTGAGCCTTGGAGCACCCCTGCACCACGGGGGCTGCAAGAGCTAATGTTACATTACTGGGCAACTGGTTCCTACATGTGTTGATTGGGGCTCCATAATCCTTGATTTCTGCCAAATGTTTTTATTACACTAATGCCCAGTTAAGAAAACTGTATGTCTTGTAAAATGTATTTGAAATATACCAATGTCCCCCAGAAAGGAAGTTGTGTTATTGTTGAACAAATGTGATTCTCAAAAATAGTTTTGAGAACTAAACTATTAAAAACACTTAATACAATTATATAAAGGAAACTGTGTGAAACTTTTTCAGTTGTAGCAACAAGGAGACTCTAAACTTAAGGTGAACTTGGATTCCAGTCACAATGAAACAATAGGTTTAGATGGCAAAGTATTTGGACCAAAATCTTGAGATCCAGTTCACAGGGCCAGCTGGCCGAAGTGGCTGGTGTCACAGTCATAGGCTACAGATCAATGGGGGTCCGCTTGCAGTCCTAACCGGTTATCGTCAGTTATAGTTTTTACAGCAGGGGGCTCATGGTACTGGATTTGGGCAAGCATCTAATGTAATTTCTCTAGGAGGCGTTCATGAGTAAATATCTCATTCATAACTGCTTGAAACAAGGATCTTCATTGTCTGGGTGCTTTCTCTCACATAGCTGCTGGGGTAATAAAATAAAATAAATGCTTTCAAATGTATGTTGTATGCATGCTTCCCGATGAAAAAGTGCTTATGTGAAAGACAGTTTGTGTATGTGTGAATGTTTGAATATGTGTAAGCATGTGTGTGTAAGTGGAAGTGAGTGACAGTCAGTGACTAATAGTGAATGATAATGTGTGAGATTGAGTGTCAGAAAGTGAGTGTGCATGAGTCAGAGTGAGTGCGACTGAGTGTGAGTGAGGTAATGTAAGTCAGCATGAGTGAGAATGCTTGTGAGTCTGTTGTTTGATCTAGCATAGTGATTGTAATTCTTGTCTGATGGAAAAATACTCCTATCGACAATCCTTAGCATGACAGGCACCTGTGACAAAATACTGGCAGACTGCAGTTAACCCTTGGTATAATTGTATTTGTAATTGCATTTATATAGCGCTTAGTACCCCTGATGAGGCCTCAAAGTGCTTTTTGGCGAGTAGCACGCTACTCCAGAATCCCAGAATCATTAGTGGTGAGTTTGTATAGGGAAATATGAAATTTATTTGAGCGGTGGACATGTTAGTGTTATTTGGGTTGAAAAGGATAGTGGACAGAGAAGAGGGAGGTGTTTGAAATTCTAAAGTGCTTAATAGCCCTGATGAGGCATCAAAGTGCCTTGAGCAGTAGCATGCTACTACAAAATCCAAACAGGATTAGTGGTGGAATTTGTATAGGTAAATATGAAATTGCTTTGAGCGCTGGACATGTGAGTTTGTTAGTTGAATTGAAAAGAATAGTGGAAGGATTGAAGAGGGAAAGGTCTAGAAAGAGTTTGTTTGGAGATCATAGCGGTAAGAGCAGATTTGGGATGAGTAGTGAGGAGTGTCATAGGAAAGGGTTTAGAAAGGCTTGATTGGGAGAACTGAATAGTGAAATAGGTTTGTGATGATGTAAGGGAGGGTTAGAGGAGGGAAGAGACTCGAAAGGGTTATTTTGGGATCATAGTAAGGGCAGAGAAGGGAAGAGTCTTGAAAAATGTTTTTTTGAGAGATCATAGTAGTCAGAGAGTGGAGGTAGAAGATATTGAGAGAGGCATAGGGTGAAACACAGGGTAGTGCATTGGAGAGAGTAGTAGATTGAGGTTTGGGATAAGTCAAAGAGTTGTGGTAGGGAATATATTGAGAGAGGTGTGGGGTGAGATATAGGATAAGACATAGTGTAGTGCATTGGAGATGCAGATGTTAAAATACCGGTACTGGCTTCCTCAAGGTATTAGGTACTAGAGGTAGATTTTGGCATAATGGTAAAATACTGGTTCTTGTGCACTTGAGGTAATTCTTGGCATATAGGGCACACATGGAAAATTCTTAAGCTGGCATACTTGAGGAAATTGTTGCCATGGGGGCACTCTTGGCAGCATGCTAGCACTAGCACATTGGAATTAATTATTGTCATGAGAGAGGACAACCGTAGCATATGAAGGGGGCAACCATGACAAAATACTGGCCCTGAAATAGTGAGGTAATATTTGAAATAGGGGTCAAAAATGGTATATGGATAGCATTAGTGGTAACATTCTGGCTCTGGTATATTATGGAAGGCGCCCATGGCAAAATGCTGACTCTGGTACAATGGAGGTACCTTTTGACATATGGAGGCACGTGTAGCACATCTTTTAAAAATGGGATCAACTCCTGGATAATGTCAGGTTTCAATGGCTTGGCATGCCATTATATGTCTTGAATATTTAAGGCTTGTCCCTTTGGAGCCTGTGGCTTTTTCATAAATTTATGTGAACATTGTGTTTCGAAATTTTCAGTGGTACATGAACCCCTCTTCCCTCTTAGATGAGATCTGGCTCACTTGCTCCACCCACTTGCTACAAATCAGGGCTAGAGTTACACCCTAGAGCTTTCAAAGATCATGTCAGCATGCTAATATAGGCGGTATCTAAAACAGACATGTGTTGTGTTGTGATAAAGGAAACACAATAAATTAGGGCCAAGGGAGATTTAAAGAACAGCATGGGTTGACTCCCCAAGTTACCACTATACCACACAAATAGACACCTGTACCTACCGTACCTCTGAAAACATCAGTTGAACTCCTCTTTCGCAGTGAAAGAGTTGTAGCCTGCAACGTGACTAGCTATCACGGTACAAGAAGGCACCCGATGATGAAGCATGCCACCTTTGGTGGGTGAGGGAAATCTTCCTTAAAAAGGAATATCCCATCCCAGTTAGGATACCTTTGCTTCCTTTATTTGTTTCTCGTCTTCTTACTTAGACCCCTTACTTAGGGATGTGTATTTGTGTGGTATAGTGTTGTTATATTAGTCATGCAGTTATTATGGAACTTTAGAGATGTTACTTATCGTGATGTCATCAGGAGTAAGGTTATGTGACCTGACCTCCTTGTAAAACGTCACTACCTGTGATGTCATTAAGAATAAAGGGTGTGTGTTGCCACTTCTGCTACCCCTGGCATTTTGATAAATCGATGTCCATGCCCGTGGCCCCTGTAGAAAACAAATTACCAAGGTTTACTTACAGCTAAACACATGGTTCACTTGCTGACACTTGTTAATCAGTATCATAATCTCATTTATAATGTGCTTCAGGCCAGCAGGTCAATAGGCATAGCTGTGTCGCTTAGATAAGTAATAAGATAAAAATGATTTTAGTCTTTTCCTGAAAGATAATAAATCTTCATGGAGACAAGGTGAATCTGCAGTTTATGAAATATGCTGGCTACTCTGTGCAGTAAGCTGCTTTCTCTTGCTGTTGAGCTAAGAGCATTCTATTAATGGAAGGCATATCTCTTTTTTATTGTTAGATCTGTAATATGCTCTTCAGTAAGTCCAAATCCATATATTGATTTTTGTGCTAGTGTGAGAGATTTAAACTTAGTTCTTTCATTGAAAGGAAGGTAGTGCAGGTATCTCCTCATGGTGAAAATGTGATGTAGTAGGATGTCCTTTACTGATCTAACTGAAGTGTTCTGTAAGACATGTGGTCTTTGGACATGTACCGTAGATGTACCTAAATATAGGGTATTAGATTAAGCTTTCTTCGAGCCCACTGGTAATTGTGGCTTTATGTTTCGCGTCTTGAAGCAGTTTGCAGAATCTGAGCAGTTGATGTGGTTGAGGTTAGAGTAGAGTACTGGAATAATTTGAGAATCTGTCAGACTTAAATCACTAATAACCTGTAGATCAGAATGTTATTGTTGGAATAATGTGGAACATATCCACGTCTGTGCTCCACACTAAAGATATAGAAGGGGGATTGGGATAAGGATATAAGAGAAGGCACACAAGAAACATCATCAGTTTGTAATCACAAAAGTAGTCTTGTCAGATGGAGCTTCTCTCAGATTTTCTGCAGCCTCTCATAAGAGATAGCTTTTTTTATACAAAATAAAACACAAGACTATTTTTACTCTCTGCTCCTATACACTTACAATATACACAGTATTTTTATTTACATGGATTTTGCATAAATGTTAACATTCTACAGGAAATGAGACGTACGCAAGATATACTCTAATAACTGATGCACTATGGTAAACATTCAACATATTAACGGCAAAGTAGCTGTATTATGTTAGAGACAAAAAAAATTGAATGAAACGGGCCTTTTTCTGATTTCCTATAGCAGGTTTTATAGCGCCACAACTTGAGGATCCAATCAGAAACAAAGACACACACATGATCTTCATATAACACTGTGACGGTCCTAGAGGCAGTTGTTACACTGCAAGTTTGAGACCATGACAAAATCTCAATATGCAGTAAATGCAGGGCCAGTGCAGGGGCCCAACAGGAGTCCCACAATTCAATCTAATAATATGTGATGCTCTCCAGCTATCACTAATCTCTGAAGGCCTTCCATGGCCTCTGAAGACAGCACTGGAGGAGGATTATTAATTCTAAGAAAGCAAGGAAAGTTTCTGAGGTGACACTGCAGAAGGTATTTCAAGAAGTGTCACAAAGAGAAAACTTCTGGGAACATGTTCCAGATGTCTACTTGAAGTTAATTCTGACTGGAGTGTCAGGAACACAGGTGAAGCTGAGCCTAAGCAGAGAAACACATTTGAAGAACAGAGCCCAACAGAGGAACAGGTAACAGGGAAGAAGTCTACCACCTGGCCATGCCCTGGGTGTGGTTATTATAGCTTGCAGGATCCACAAATTCTGCAGTAGATCCTCAAATCCCAGGATTCTTGAATCCCATGGTAAATCCTCAAATCCTAGGACCCTCCAATTTTGCTGTAGATTCTTGAACCCCGCTGTATCCTGCTACTCAAATGGGGCATACATTCAAGCTAAGATTTACTTGGATTTTGTGTTGGAGTTGCAGCACTTATTTGGTGTAGCTCGAACTCAAAATCTATTTTGGGATTTATAAAGCCACACAAACCCCGATGCATGTCATTGTTTAAAAAAGTACAGTAATTTATTGCCCTGCCTTCCTACACCTTCCACTAGATAACCCATGTATGGTGATGCAAACGCGTATTTACAGAGCCGTGTTAACATTAGTTTGCACCATAACTGTGCAAATACTTGAGGCTCATGTAACAAGCAGAAATATATTTCCTCGCTATTCCCTCTTTGCATGTGTGCTACATTCTAAAAAGGGACATCTTTCTGTTAAAAAATGATCCCTACAACAATGCAGGAACCCTTGTGCCATGATGCACAGGCCCCCTGCATTGGTGCCAGGCAGCCCCAAATGGGTCCACTCTAGGAGAGAGCAGAGCTGCGCCATATCTTTGGAAAATATGGCACTGTTCTGTTCTCTCTCTTTCTCCTACATACAACCCAGTGCAGCAACTTATTTTGCTGCTCTGATCTGCATTGCATGAAATGTTAGTAAATATGTCCCTCACGATTTTAAGGGTACCTACAGTGGGACAGATTGAAAGTGCTGGTGATGAAGGTAACATGTGGGAAGCACAAATGGGACAGCCTCAATCCTGGGAAGCATAATTCCTATCACACAGCACGGATGACAGCCTGGGATGCATTGACCTGGTGGCAGAAGGGGCAGGTAATAATGCCCAGGAACAGATTTGATGGAAGTAGAGGGGAACACTTGTGATAAGCCATGACAGAATCCAATGATTTTCTCTTTTCAAAAATACCCCAGTGTTTTAATCTTATCGTTAGGTAATAATAGAATGCTTACCACATTAATATGGAAAGAAGGCCCTAGGTCTGATTTGTTTCTGGTTCCAGAGTGTCACCAGGACCTCGATTTTGTATTCATTAAGGTTTTAAAAGTTAAGACTCCATCCATTCCTTGGTGTTGCTTCCCTGTTAGAGAGATTGAACACTACTCTAGTGTCATTGGCATAGTTATCCAAATAAAGACTCTAAGTACAGAAAATATTTCAGAATGTCTAAAACCACGTAGTTGCTGATTCAGAGATGTCCATCAGTTCTTGTAATCTCTGGACCATGATGCTATGGACAGGAGATTCAGTGGCTGAGGGGGTGTCGAATAGCATCATTCAGACAGAGTAACTTTTATTCAATACGTTATAAATGTATATCTGCACATCAACCAAAGCAGATTCAGGACCTCCAATCTGATAGCCAGGAGATTATCTGATTCAATATAAGATTCATTATACTACAGCTGATTTGTAATGAGGGCATATGATAGGAAAGAATAAACAGCTGTTCACTTAAAATTGTGGTGACCTGCAGTCGTTGTGCAAATTGCTTCCAAGGTAATGGTGCAGTCTTCAATATTTCTGGGAGCACAGCACAGCATTATGAGAATGCAGGTTGTGCCTTCCAAGATCACAAAACAGGTTAAATCAAAGTTATGTAACTGGAGGTTACATGTTGTTGAAATAATATGTATGATGAAAGATGTGTAAAGGTCATTGAGTTGATCATGGCTCAACAGTAGAATGTAAAACCATTATCTTACTCTATCTCTATCTCTTTCACTTTCTCTCTCTCTCTCTCTGCGATGAATGAGTGTATGGTCAATGGCCTGTGTGAAATCAAATTAGGACCCTGACAAACATACCATTATGGAATTGTTATTAACTCAGTGGAGGATAAATCATTATTTTGCTGTTTCCCAATGTATTTGCTGTAGACATCTGTTGTTTACAACTGTAGTGGCTGAACATCTTATAATGAGGTCACAGTCACATTTGCTCTGATAAAAAAAGATAGCCATTTTACTATAAATTACCATATCTGTCAGTCCGGGACATGGACTGTCTCTTTGCAGAGCTTTCACGCAGTTGTAAAACTAGTAGATATGGTGTGCAGGACTAAAACAATACTTTAGTAGCTCAGTCCTGGAAGTATGCAAACTCTGCCCTGCTGAATTCCAGTTACCATGTGGTAGCATACAACTTGTGCTGTTTTTGGAGAGTGCATGCGATTTTTGATCTTTAACAACACTGACCTTATAAAAACATTGAAAACCCTAGATAAAAGGACACTGTGACACTCCATCTGCTGCTGCTACAGTTCCCTGATAACTGCCACAAACCTAAATAAGGAGGAAGCATATCACCCGCACATGTGTATGAATGGACTAACCTCTGTGTGTTTCCCTAGCTAGTGGTGGATGGAAATCTGTTGTAAGATAATATATAATTTGGTGGTTTAACATGTGCTTAAAGTATGTGTCGTCCTCTATTTGATCAAAAACTGCAATCCTGGGGAGAGGATGTGGTCTGACAGCTAGACTGCTGACTTTGGTGCTGGAAACCAGGGTTCGAGCCTCGGGGTCGCGTCCACATCCTGTGATTCTGGGCAAATCATTTAATCTCCCCGTGCCTGAATGTGTAACGTAACCGGTGCTCATGTAAAGCGCTCCAATATCTTCGGGTCGAGATTGCGCTAAATAAATCTGATATAAAAAAAAATGAAATCCCTCTACTGTGTCGAGCTTTGGTGTACTGCCAAAATTCATCCTTCTCATTACCATTGCATTGAGGGCTACCATGCTGGATTCTCAGAAACAACTTGTGTAATTTGCACCTAGTTACCACTTGCCTCCAATGGATCGTAATTTGCGGGTAACCCCATTTTTACCAACATTCTCAAATTGCAAGTGCTTCATACATTCCATTCGTGAATCGGCATGAAAAAATGGGTTCTTGGATGAGGTGGGTGAAACCCTACTCAACCCTACTCAATCAACAGCTAATAGCCCTGTTAAGGTGAGCCACAAAAAGTCACTAAACTATCTGGTGCTTAACCCTCTGGTAGCTTTCCGCAAAATAATTCTGGAGAACTTAGAGGCAACATGTAAAGTACTTATGCAGCACTTAAAGAAACAAAGTGAAAACGCAACTCAAGGAAAAAAACACACCAATTTAGAAATATAGAGTAACATGTAATAAAATATTTGATAACAAAATGGCACGAATCCAATCAGTACAACCGAAGATATGCAATTTTAAAGATGTAACATAAGAATAGTGCCTTAAAGCACTATGCCACACTTCGGTTAACTAGACATGCAAGACCGTATAAAAGTCACAAGTTCAGGCCGGCTGCAATGGAGAACAGGCTGGAAACAGTTACCAGGTTAGTACTGCTAAAAAATGTACCATCTAAAGTCCAGGGCAAAGAATCCAGTTCAAAGTGGAGGAAGCTTCAAGGAGCAGGGAAAGCATTGCGGATGGTTGTAGCTGCACTGCAAAGAGCAGGACAGGCATAGCGGATGGTCATCACTGTGGACCAAAGATCCTATTGGACATTGTGAATAGTCATTTCTGGTTCTTATAGTCGGCGGTCATCACAGGCTGTAAAGTGAGGTGCAGATCTCATTTTGCGGAACGTCACTGGCGGTCACTGTAGCGTGAACAGTCGGGTTCACTGGAGCATTACATTGACGGTCTGTGCAGACGGTAAGATCTTGAGGTGAAAAGGGCTTTTTTGTGGTCATTATGAGCCCAAAACTGTAGGAATTCTCCTTTTCTTCGAGAAGGAGCTGAAGTTGAAGACAATAATAGAAGTGAGAGTAAAAAGGAAGAAGAAATTAATATAACAAACATAGGTCTATTTAAATAACAGAATAGTCATCTATTGTATCATAATGTTGTGGAAATTCAACACAAAAAAGTACTGTTTTTTCTGCTGAATCTGCCCAACATTATGATTCCTTTGAAACATCATGCATCTTCTTCAATGATTATAGCGGACAGCGTTATTTAAATAGACCTATGTTTCCTGCCTTACTATCTTCTCCCTTTTTACTCTCAGTTGTACTTATTTTCTTAATCTAATTCTTTTTTTTTGCACCATATTGTCATATGGTGGGGGTGGGCACATGCACTATTACTTGAATCCCTGTAACATCAAGTATTTTAAAACTTTTTTATATACACCTATATTAAGGCATTTGTTTGCATACACTATATGTGATTCTATAAATTGAAGCATTATATATGCTGATTGAGTGTTTTATCCAATACTTGTGGTTGAGATCTTGCAGTGTGGTGAATCGGCTTCCTAAGGGAAGACTATATTTTACTGTCTAATGTGGTTCTCCTTCCCTTGGATTGTGGGCCTCTCTCTCTTGTCGTGTTTGCAGAATTATGAATCCAACTTTTCTTTTACAGAGGGTTTAATTTACAATTCCTTAGACACCAAACATGATTCTCCTATCTGCTCACAAAATAAAAGTTAGCACTTATTAAACATAATAAGGTATCCCAATGTTAACCAATGGTAAGAGTAGACCTCACAGTAGTAAAAAATGAATATTAAAAATACATGTCCAACTATTTATTTCACCCTGTCCAATGGGCTATTTATGTCCTACCCTAGAAGTAATTTATATGTATTAAAATGTGTATTTTGCCAGGTCCAAGAGGCAGTTTAAAACTGTTTACAAAGGCTGCACACAAAGGTAGGAATGAGACATTTTTAAAATGGTCACTTAAGTGGTTAGCACAATAAGTTCTGCAGGGCCACTCATAGTATTTACTTTATGGGCCCTGGATATATGCTAAAGTACTTTACTAGGGACTTACAAGTTATTAAAATGTGCCAATTGAGTGTAATCCGATCTTAACATATTTACAGGAGTGAGCACAAGTACTTTAGCACTGGTTAGCAGTGGTAAAGTTTGCAGAGTCCTTTAGCCAACAAAAACTAATCCCGCAAAACAGGAGGAGTGAAGGCAAAAGGTTTGGGAGAAAAGACACCAAGGATGTCAGTTCTAACAATCTATATCAGGTAATTGCTATTTGGTAATTAAAAATGTTATCTTAAATAAAGAAAGTTTAAATTATTCGGTTAGCTGTGCTGAATTAGCAAGCCATTATTTTTTAAGGCTTCTTGCATTGCAATATATTATTTTAGCATTCTGTAATCACTATGCAACTTGTTACCAGTTCACAAATACATAAGGGCATATTTATCAAATATTCACGCAGTGCAACATAGCAAGACACCTTACTGCTCTAAGTGAAAGGGCAGGAATATGCAGTATTTAACATTAAGCAGAGCATTCCTTCTTTCTGTCTGCTCTGGTGCACAAACTGCTGTCTATTGGCAATGCAGACACCCTTGTGCCATGGTGCAAGGGTGCCTGCATTGCTTGCAGGATTGTTTAATGCAAGAGGAACCCTTTCACACACAAAAATAATCCTCCAAGGCTTTTTTCTCTTTCTACATGTGCTGCACAATGGAGCACATGTAAAAGAATGGAAAAAACAAATAAAAAAAATAAACATATTTCTCCTCGATATGCCTCCCCGGGGAGTGTGTAACATTTTAAAGCATTCCCAGGTCTACCACTAATGGTAAATCTTGGGATGTTCCACAATCCATGGGTAGGTTTGTGGGAACATCCATGCTCCTCCCATGGAACACCTCCCTGGGGCAGAGTAAGACATGGCAGCAACTTGTGCTGCCTTGCTTTGCTCCACAAGCAGGGCCATGCAAGGTTCTAGGTTTTGTGTCACCCTTGCACCCCCTTGCGTGTCGCAAGAGGGATGGAAAACCATGATATATATGGCCTTTAGTATACTGGGCCCTACATGTACTGATCAAATGTTTTGAACAGTTGGCATTGAGTATGATATGCAAATAAAATATTTTCACTGTCCACTGTCTCCTTTTTTTCAGAAATAAGTACAGTTGGAACAGTACATACTGAAGATTGGGGTCAGTTTATGAACATCTGTGACTTCATCAACACAACAGAGGAAGGGTGAATAAAATATTCCATTATTTATTTTGTTTTGCATAGAGGATGGAGATGTCTGCAGCAAAGTTGAAATGTTAATTATTACCATTTGGAAAGTTTTTTGATGTGCTAAGGCAGACATAATAGGGTATATTTACCAATTTTTCACACAGTGAAACACAACAAGTCACCTTGCTGCACTGCTCTGCATGAAAGGGAAAGGGCAGGAATGTGCCATATTTAATATTATACAGCGCATTCCTGTCCTTTTCTAGTGCTTGCACACTTTTGGCTGCCAACGCAGACACCCTTGCATCATGTTGCAAGGGACACCTTCATACACAAAAACAATCCTAAGAGGCTTTTTCATGTTTCTACATATGCTACAGAATGCAGCAAATGTAAAAAGAGGAACAAAACAAGAAGAAATAAAGATATGTTTTCTCGTTACGCCTCACATGGGAAGGTGTAGCATTTTGCTCACGCCCAGGTCTACCACGAATGGTAAATCTGGGAATGCACTAAAATCCATGGGTGGATGCATGTGAACACCCACACTCCACCCATGGAACTCCTCCCTGGGGCAGAGTAATGCAAGGCAGTGATTTGCACTACCTTGCGTTACTCCACATTTATCAAGCCATGCAGGGCCTCGCAAGGTGGCCTTGCATAGCTTGATAAATCTCAAACCTTGCAGGGTACCTTGATAAAACTGGACCAAAGTTTTCATGTGTGTATATAATATATGATCAGTGCCCTGGTTGTGCTCATTTTCCTTTACAATATTTCCAACAATACGTTTCTACTGGTTATAGCAGTTTTTCTACACTCAACTTTGATGCTATTAAATGAATTCACTTTATTGGTCCTTTTCACACAAATCACTTGTTTCATAAGATATTAGAACATAATTCCTCTAACATAGCTGAGGCCCAAAAAGAATATTGGAATCCCCTAACTCATCTCTTCTTAACCTGTAGTCTGGGACCCCCTGTAACTGGAACACCCAGTCAGAGTGTCCGCCAATAAATATTTAACAGATTAATAAAGTGTACATAAATAAAGATTCAACATATAAAACTGAAAATTTGAAAACATTCCATAAATGTGGAGGGATTTGAAAGTGGAGGATAACAATTAAGCTGGTGTACTCAGAATGATTCATGGGAGTAGTACAAATGTATCAAACAGAATATAGAATGTATGATGGGTGGCCTCACTTGAATTTAGAAAAGCCCCAACCTTCCCATTAAGATAAAAAACATTTTTTTTCATATTTGGGAATTAAATATGATACTTAATATTTTTGGGGTTTGTTTGATGTATACTTGTTTCTCCATTTTTATTTATTGTGCTGAGGTGCAAATATTAGAAATGGGGAACAACCTTTACAACGCAACTTTTACAACGCACTACCATTACAACGCATTTTTTACAACGCATAATCCATTACAACGCATGATATTACAACGCATGACACTACAACGCATTTTTAAAAACTACCTTTACAACGCATTCCATTACAACGCATACTACCATTACAACGCATACCATTACAACACATAATATTACACTATACTATCCAACACTTACCCTACTGATGCACCCCCTGGAGTTAGAATAGTAATTTTTACCCCTATACTATCCAACACTTACCCTACTGATGCACCCCCTGGAGTTAGAATAGTAATTTTTACCCCTATACTATCCAACACTTACCCTACTGATGCACCCCCTGGAGTTAGAATAGTAATTTTTACCCCTATACTATCCAACACTTACCCTACTGATGCACCCCCTGGAGTTAGAATAGTAATTTTTACCCCTATACTATCCAACACTTACCCTACTGATGCACCCCCTGGAGTTAGAATAGTAATTTTTACCCCTATACTATCCAACACTTACCCTACTGTTGCAACCCCTTGAGTTAGAATAGTAATTTTTACCCCTATACTATCCAACACTTTCCCTACTGTTGCACCCCCTGGAGTTAGAATAGTAATTTTTACCCCTACACTATCCAACACTTACCCTACTGTTGCACCCCCTGGAGTTAGAATAGTAATTTTTACCCCTACACTATCCAACACTTACCCTACTGTTGCACCCCCTGGAGTTAGAATAGTAATTTTTACCCCTACACTATCCAACACTTACCCTACTGTTGCACCCCCTGGAGTTAGAATAGTAATTTTTACCCCTATACTATCTAATACTTACCTTAAATGTAATTTAATATTATGCGTTGTAATGGTATGCGTTGTAAAGGTAGTATGCGTTGTAATGGTAGTGCGTTGTAAAGGTATTTTTTAAAAATGCGTTGTAGTGTCATGCGTTGTAATGTCATGCGTTGTAATGGATTATGCGTTGTAAAAAATGCGTTGTAAGTGCATGCGTTGTAATAGTGTGCGTTGTAACGTCATACATCCATTAGAAATTGCTTAAGCCAGCTTCCAGTAATGGCTGAATTGGGGTCCCCGGATTTGAGTAATGATGAAGTGGGTGTTGACAGAAATCAAAAAGTTGAGAGCCGTTTCTGTAACTCAGTTTCTCGGGTTGGGGGGCATATCCTTTCTTTTGCTGTATTTATTCATGGCACACTAGGACTGGGTACAAAACACCCACCCAGTGCAAGCTGCAAATTCCCCGGTGCTCTTTGCAAGCAAGCACATATTAATTAGTTGCATCTGTTGTGGGAACATGGTACCTCTCCAATTGAAATTCTCCGGTGCCACTGCATCTACATGGTGTAGTGGCACTCTTGAAACCTACACCAGTGAGACACCTAAAGCTCCTGCCTATAGTGAATGCTCGCTCGAGAACCATAATTGTTACAAAGAACAATAGCTCCTTTTTTTACATAAAATCTAACGTTATTGCTAATGCTTATATGAATTTTACATGCAAATAGAAACCAACATTTGTTAAATATTACCAAGCGCACAGTGGGAGACGTTGTAAAACATAAAGTGGACCAGCATTGGATACACAACATAAATTATCCAGCTGCACAAAAGAATTGAGAAATCAATCACGTATTCCAAAATCTAATATATATATATATATATATATATATATATTTTTTTTTTTTCTGCAAAGCGACCCACTTCGGAAATCACAGGGCGCTCTCAGGCGGTGCGTTCAGAGACGGCAGGGTCAGGCCGTGATTAATTGTTCATTCGTTTCCCCGTGGGGCTGGGTTCTCGCGCACTCCCGGAAAGAACAGATCGTCACCAAATCATTTCGTCAGGTTTCTTTCTTTATTACAGCATGCCAGTTAGAAAAAGCTCTACGCGTTTCAGTCCCACCAGGGACCTTGTTCACGAGACTGGTCTTTGGTCAAACTTTTTTTTGTTTGTTTTAAATCCACCTCTACAATCAACAGTGACATCACTTCCTATTCCGGAGCTAAGCATTCTGGTACATGAAGTTCAATCAGTTTTAGCTTCGAAGTTCATACTGTCCCCCATTAAATTAAATAAAACGAATACTGGGATTCAAACCCTTAAGTAAGGATGCAACATAGGTATATGTACATAATTACGACAACCTTCGTGAATAATGCAATAATATAACTGAAATTCTATTTCATTGGTTTGAAACTAACACCCTCTAGTGGGTCATCCTTTTTAACCTAAGTAATACACTCATAATTAATTTAACTGGGTGTCGAATTCGCCCTCTGGTGGGCCCTTATTAATAAAACATTGTTTTCTAACTGAATTTCTTCCCAGTCTGTTTTTCGTTTCGATTCTTATTTTGGTTAAGATTAATACTGTTCTGCCCAGTGCTCCCGAGTCTACCCAAACTGTGATGAAGATAAATAATCAATTAATCAAAAATCAAAAAATAAACAATTAAAACAGCTGAAATTGCTGACAGTTAACGAGAATGTCACTCATGGTGAAAAATAGTTCTGCATTTTAAAGATGGTAGTGGAGTTCCTCGTCTTGATTTAGACCGTCAGGGGTCAAAGTTCTGAAATTAAGGATGTGCTTCGATTCTTTTTGCCTCATCACTCTTTCACGATCTCCTCCTCTGGGATGTGTCCCCACTGCTTCGATGGCATAAAATCTCAGATCTTTCCAGTTTCCTTTATGTACCTTCTCCATATGTTTGGCCACCGCATTGCTCCTATCGATGTTGATGGTGGCCCTTACGTGTTCCAAGATGCGTTTTTTCAATTCGCATTTTGTACTCCCCACATATTTCATAGGGCATGGACATTCTATGATGTAGATTACAAATTGGGTCTTACAGTTAATCAGCTGTTGAATTTGCCATGTACGTTTGTTTGCCATCAGTACTTCTTTAGTGTTTTGTGCGATAGTACATACTTTGCAGCTTGTGCATTTAAAAAATCCTTTGGGTTTAAGCCAAGTGTCTTGTTTTTTAGGATTTCTAAAATGACTATGGACCAGTTGATCTCTTAGGTTTTTGGCCCTTCTGTACGTGATGTTTGGGTGATCCCCCATTATAGTAGCTGTTGTGGTGTCCATATGGAGGATATGCCAGTTTTTGCGAAGTATTTGCATCACTTTTGAATTTTCCGTGGAGTGGGTAGTAATGAATCTTATTTTGTTTTCTTCGTTTGTTTCTTTGGGTTTTTCTTTCAACAGGTCCTGCCTGATGATATTAGTCGTTTTTAGCAATGAGGTTTGAATCGTCTTGGTACTGTAATTTCTTTGTTTAAATCTTGAGATGGCTTGATTTCGATGTTTAACCCACTCCTCCTCTTTAGAGCAAATTCTTTTAATCCTCAGGAACTCGCCGTAAGGAATGTTGTCAATTAGACTTTTTTGGTGAAAACTCCCAGCGTGAAGAACTGCATTGGTCGCTGTGTTTTTGCGGTGCAAGGTGGTGTGGACAGTGTTTTCTGAGATATAAATTTCAGTATCTAGGAATACCACTCTTTGGTCACTGATGTTGTATGTGAATTTCAAATTGAAATATGAATTATTCAAGATTTCAAAGTAATCCGCAAATTCCTGCTCCGTTCCTTCCCAGACAATCAACAAGTCGTCGATATATCTAAACCAGGCTATGGTTTTGTTGACAAAGATGTCATTTTCCATGCTCCATGCCCAGGTTTTCTCCCATTGACCCATGGTTAGGCAGGCGTATGATGGACTGAAGGAAAATCCCATAGCAGTACCCTTGCGTTGGCGAAATATTTCCTCTCCAAACATGAACGAGTTCTGTTCCAGACACATCTGGATCATTTCTAACAACATCTTGTTGTGGTTGGAAAAATGAATGTTTCTCTCCGACAAGAAGTGTTTACATGCGTTGAGTCCAATGTCGTTCTGGATGTTAGAGTATAATGAAATAACATCCATCGTTATGAGTTTGTATGTCGAGTGCCATGGGGTATCTAATAAGTGTCTCAATAGATCTCCTGTGTCTTGAAGATATGAAGGGAGGCCCTTGACAAATGGTAAAAGGAACACATCTAGAAAGTTGGCCATTGGTTCCAATAAAGCATCCTTGGCTGAAATTATTGGTCTGCCTGGAGGGTGTTTTGAGTTCTTATGTATTTTCGGCAGAAAATAAATTGTGGCCATTTTGGGATATTCCGTTCTAAGATATTTTGCTTCGTCCTCATCCAATAAACCCTGCTTGCTCCATGTGTCCAATTTCATATCCAGTTCTTCTTTCCATTTCTTAGTAGGGTTAGTTTTCAATTTTTCATAGTATTCTTCATTTCTGAGTTGTGAGTATGCTTCTTTCATGTAAGCCTCTTTGTCTAAAACAATGACGTTTCCTCCCTTATCTGCCATTTTTATTTCGATGGTATCATCATTTTTTAGAATGGACAGCGCTTTTCGTTCTTCAAATGTCAAATTGTCTCGTTTTTTTGAGTGGTTAAGTTTATAAAGATCTCGTATCACACACTCGTGAAACAAATCAATTTTGTTTCCGTGTGGCAATTGCGGATAGAATTTAGATTGCGATTTCTTCCGACTGGTTCCTGCTCCCAGTTGGTCACAATAAGCCTGTAGGTCCCCTCTTTCTTCTTCAGGGTTTTTATCCAATTCCATTAGGGTGATGAAGTGTTCTGCATCCTGTGCAATTAGATCCATGTTCGGTGTTGTAGTGGTACCACTGAGTTTGGCCATTTTTGGGTTTTCGGTGAACAGTTTCGCTAGTTTGATTTTTCTGATGAATTTGTATAGATCTATTCTTGTTTCCGCTAGATCCAGGCCACTGGTGGGACAAAAGTTGAGGCCACGTTTAAGGAGTTCCATTTCGGTTTCCGTGAGGACTTTTTTTGAGAGGTTGATGACTTGTAGTTCGTTTATGTCATTGGTGACAGTGTTCTCAAGATTTTTTAGGTCCATTTCTGTCGCATGCTCCGTGTCATCGTTCCCACTCGGTTTGCGCTGAAACTTTGTTTTGTACTTTCGCTTGCCTCTCCTTGTTGGTTTCTGCGGGCGTTGCCACGTCCCCTGCCTCTTCCTCGATTGTTGGGGGATGGTCCTCCCGTTGTCTTTTCCCAATTCTTTTGTTGCAGGGCCAATCTCATTTCCCCTAAAAAAGAGCGCTTTGTTCTTGCTTCAGTTGGATCTCCCTCTAGGTCACTTAAGTCCGTTGATGTGAGTGAGGACAGACTGCTACTATTTGTTTCTATGTCAGATTTTTCATACTGTTTGAAGCGGTCGTATTTCCTCGCATAGGTGAAAATGCGGCCTTCCAAGTAGTCTTCCTTGTCACGTTGAAATTTGGATTGTTTTCTGCTTCGCACAGTAACTTCATGTTTTTCAATATAGTGCTCCAATTCTTCTTTGAATTTAATTAAATCCGAGTTCATCTCCGCAGTTGCGAGTTCTTTCTCGATTTCTTTTAGTTGAGAGGTGGTCTTCTCTAAAGCAATGGCAATGTGTTTAACTAAGATTTCCATCAATCCTAGTGATGATTTTAAGATGAATTCGCCCCATTCACTTAATAATTCATTACTTGTGTCCACATGATTGGGCATCAGGCCAATGCGAAGTCCACGTGGCACTCGTTTGACTTCAAGATATTTCTTTAGAGACGCCACCTCCCACCACTTGTTTATTTCTATTTTTCACCATGAGTGACATTCTCGTTAACTGTCAGCAATTTCAGCTGTTTTAATTGTTTATTTTTTGATTTTTGATTAATTGATTATTTATCTTCATCACAGTTTGGGTAGACTCGGGAGCACTGGGCAGAACAGTATTAATCTTAACCAAAATAAGAATCGAAACGAAAAACAGACTGGGAAGAAATTCAGTTAGAAAACAATGTTTTATTAATAAGGGCCCACCAGAGGGCGAATTCGACACCCAGTTAAATTAATTATGAGTGTATTACTTAGGTTAAAAAGGATGACCCACTAGAGGGTGTTAGTTTCAAACCAATGAAATAGAATTTCAGTTATATTATTGCATTATTCACGAAGGTTGTCGTAATTATGTACATATACCTATGTTGCATCCTTACTTAAGGGTTTGAATCCCAGTATTCGTTTTATTTAATTTAATGGGGGACAGTATGAACTTCGAAGCTAAAACTGATTGAACTTCATGTACCAGAATGCTTAGCTCCGGAATAGGAAGTGATGTCACTGTTGATTGTAGAGGTGGATTTAAAACAAACAAAAAAAAGTTTGACCAAAGACCAGTCTCCTGAACAAGGTCCCTGGTGGGACTGAAACGCGTAGAGCTTTTTCTAACTGGCATGCTGTAATAAAGAAAGAAACCTGACGAAATGATTTGGTGACGATCTGTTCTTTCCGGGAGTGCGCGAGAACCCAGCCCCACGGGGAAACGAATGAACACATATATATATATATATATATATGTATATATATATATATATGTATATATATATATATATATATATATATATATATATATATATATATATATATATATATATATATTCACTGAAAAAACCATAGGTTTCACACATGTTATAGTTAGCTGGACATTTTACTGATAAAAAAACAATGAAATTCCCCCGTTATAGTTACTGTAGGCAACTATAACTCACGCGACCGTAATCCTCTGCTGATGCTAATACTGTATTTAGACACTTATTTGCCCATGTCTTCTTCCATTAAATTTTAGCTATACATATATTACAAATATTTTTTTTTCATAAAGACACATATGTCATCAGCAGAGGGTTACGGTCGCGTGAGTTATAGTTGCCTACAGTAACTATAACGGGGGAATTTCATTGGTTTTTTATCAGTAAAATGTCCAGCTAACTATAACATGTGTGAAACCTATGGTTTTTTCAGTGAATTTGCAAGGTTTTTTAAATGCTAATTCCTAACTATAACGTGTGTGAAACCTATGGTTTTTTCAGTGAATTTGTACGGTTTTTTAAATGCTAAGTTACTTTACGCCATTTGTGGCGTGCGCGCCCACTTAACGCAGTTCGTTCCGTGCGCGCACGGTGCGGTTCGCGCACTGTGCGCGCACAGTGAGCACGCGGTGCGCTTCGCGCACCGCGTGCCCACGTTACGCTAGATGGGCCATGAACGCACGATGCGCTTCGCGCACCGTGCGCACATGGAGGACATATGATGAGCATCGTTGTGACAGGTAAAATATATGTTTTGCTTTTGATGTAATAAGCCATGCACAAATGGTGCCCTGCGGGCACCGTTTGCACACGGGGTGGGGAGAATGTGGATATTTTTTTTTTTGTATTATTATTTATTACCGTACGCGTACGGTAAGCGTAATCGGCGAAATTTTCGCAAAAATTAAAATTGCCTTTTTTCACTTGGGGGATCGTTGGGGACTCCCTCGACATGGCTAGGTGCTTGGGAGCTGTCTAAACAGCCCCTTTATATGTTTTTGCACTTTGTTTTTCAACCCCCTGTCAGAGTGCGAGTGAGAAAATGGCGGCCGCTGCTTCCTGGTTTTGACCGATTCGAATGTTTACTAAGATCTAAGAGCCAATCAGAATCGCGCTCGCGCACGTCACCGTATGCGTACGGTAAGCGCACCGTAAGCGCACCGTAAGCTGGCTCAGATATATATATTGATTTAAAGGCTATTTTCTCAGAATCTACTGAACAGATTTACACCAAACCTACAAAAGGCACTTCCTTGACCTGAGGACTACCTCTCTGCCAAATTTCAAGTAATTCTGTTCAGCCGTTCGGGCTGTAGCTGTGTCTAAAGGTCCTTTGGAAAAATGCATGGGAAAAACGTGTTTTGGGACCCCCCTTTTATCTCAGCCCCCGCTTGACGAATCCCCCCGAGACTTTCAGGGTAGGAGCGGAGCGTAGCGCCCCACCTATTTTGAAAAATTCGCGAGGATTCGTCAACCGGCGCCAAAGTTATTCAAAATAGAATGTTGCGGATTTCCTATGGAAACGTGGTCCTAACTATAACTACCTACTGGCGACCGCCAGTAGGTAATACTCGGTTTTGGGTACGATTACCCATTGAGAGTGTGGAGCTTGGATATATATATACCTTAGAGGGGGGAATAGATTACTAGCACTTCGTAGACTTGAATCCAGCTATATTTTTCTTCTTAATTCTAAGATCCCTCACGGCATGAATGTTGACAAAGCTCTTTCCATGCACCTGTAATTTAACGCTGCTTGTCCCAAACCACACCCAGCTCTCCGTTTTTCCGTAGGCTTTCCTTTTTCATTTTTTGGGGTATTTATCTAGTGGTCGTTTTAGAATGCACTACCCCAGTATCCTCTGTGGTTTATGGATATCTGAGTGCCTTTTCTGTATATAACATCCTGTTGTTGGACTGTTGGCCCACTTGGGCAGCACGTTTTTACCTAGCTTTTACCTAACTTTTGGATCCCATGGCCCACTAAGGTCTGAGTCCCATAATGCAGTGTAGAATTATTAACACACCATTTAGATATACTTATCTTAATTGGGTTAGGTAACCAGTCCTATGACAAGTACTAACTATGATTATAAATTCATTACCTAGCTTATATACAGACTAGATGTGTTTCTACCGTCCTAATCGGAGCACTTGCTAGGAATTATGGCTTTTGGGGTTTTGTCTAATTCTATTGTGAAGATAAATGCATAAGAGAATTACGAGACATAGAGTCTGTTGTTTAGAATAGATCCATTGTTCTGTAACAACTGCTTTCTGTTCTTTTATCGTTTTTCTTGCTCTTTATAATTTTCAATTTTGTCAAAGATATATTTTGTCTAACAAGTTGTGCTTGTTATGTTATTTTTGTACATATTCTTTTAGATAACCAGTATTTGCTCAGGAGATTGCTTTGAGTTCACTCTTTATGTTCATTACGAGCGGGGTTGCTGTAACAACCCCTAGAACGACTCATATACTTAATGCCAGATAGGAGTTAAGCCCGGAGGTGTGACGAAGGCGGCTTGCTGTCGAAATGCGTTGTGGCCTTCTTTTTTGTCAATAATGAATTTTCTTGTTCCATTCTCATGGAGTTGGCGCCTGTTTGTTTGATGACTGACGGGATTGGTTACATATATATATATATATATATATTATCTACTGGCGGTCGCCAGTAGATAGTTATAGTTAGGACCCTGTTTCCATAGGAAATCCGCAACATTCTATTTGGAATAACTTTGGCGCCGGTCGATGAATCCTCGCGAAATTTTCAAAATAGGTGGGGCGCTATGCTCCGCTCCTACCCTGAAAGTCTCGGGGGGATTCGTCAAGCGGGGGCTGAGAAAAAAGGGGGGTCCCAAAACGCGTTTTTCCCATGCATTTTTCCATAGGACCTTTAGACACAGCTACAGCCCGAACGGCTGAACAGAGTTACTTGAAATTTGGCAGAGAGGTAGTCCTCAGGTCAAGGAAGTGCCTTTTGTAGGTCTGGTGTAAATCTGTTCAGTAGTTCCTGAGAAAATAGCATTTAAATCAATATATATATGTGGGCGGAGCCTAACCACACATCTCATCCTGAGATCTGATTGGCTGTCAGCACTTCATCCAAGAAGTGTTGGCAGCCATCTTGGGACCAATATACATGATAGCACCTCATTAAAAAGCATTGCAGTTAATAGAAGAATTTAAGACTTTAGTTACATTATAAATCATTTGTTGATGGTGCCATACTCATTTTAGGAATTGTGGTATGTTCTAAGGTGATTTCACCATGTGAAAAAGCCTTCTGCTGGGATATCATGATTGAGAGAAAAATATTTTCTCATGCTTTTACCACAGAGGTTTGGAAGGTGATCTATAAGCTAAACTGAGAGCTTATTTTCTGTAAATTCACATTATCTTTCTCAGTCATGTGAGAATGAAGTCTGACATTCTCAGTAAAACATGTACATCCAACAAGGGCAGAGACTGTCAGTTGATTCCTTTGTGTTCTACTGCAGCTTTCCAGAGTGTTCCAAAGAACTACTAGAGCGCTAACCGTCCTACTTATGATAAATGTATGGCACACCTGAAGCCATCTTGCTTGGATTAAAGTGGTAACTCTTAAAACATTTAATTTAAAAAGGAACAAAATGAGGTGGTTCATTTTTCCATAAAAAGTATGATTAGTGCTGCATAAAGAAAAATTAGGGCACATTTTGAGTGACTTCTCAAATCCTGGCATGCAGACTGAAACATGCACTTTCAATACCAGCAGCAGTTTTCCCTGGTGAGCAGTAGCTTTACTACAGTGATCTAATGAGCAAAAAGAGTGCTAACATTCTGATTTTATGGCAAATGTGTGACACATTTGAATGCCTTCTTGATGGAATCAAAGTAAAAAACTGAAAGTATTTCCTACTGAGGAGACTGCAGTAAATGAGGAAATTAGGAAACTTCATAACAAATAAGTCTCCCAAGATGGCCACCAGAGACAAAAGAGCCCAAATGTAGCCCAAATATCACCCAGATGTAGCCCAAGTATAGCCCAATGACAGAATGTCCAAGAATGTTCTTAAAAACAACTAGAGCACTTACTGTCTTCATTATGACAAAAGTATGGCACACCTGAAGCCATCTTGATTGGAATAAACTGGTAACACTTAAAACATTTAATTTAAAAAGGAACACAATGAGGGGGTTCATTTTGCCATAGAAATTATGATTAATGCTGAAGAAAGAAAATGAGGGCACATTTTGAGTGACTTCTCAAATCCTCTTCTATTTCATTAAAAACTTCTGACATGCAGACTGAAACATGCACTTTTAATACCAGGAGCAGACTTCCATGGTGAGCAGTAGTTTTACTACAGTGATCTAATGAGCAACTAGAGTGCTAACATTCAGAATTCATGGCAAATGTGTGACATATCTGAATACCTTCATGATGGAATCAAAGTAAAAAACTGAAAGCATTTCCGACTGAGGAGACTGCAGTACATGAGGAAATTAGGAAACTTCATAACAAATAAATCTCCCAAGATGGCCACCGGAGACAAAAGAGCCCAAATGTAGCCCAAAATCACCCAGATATAGCCCAAATATAGCCCAATGACAGAAGTGTGCAAAACACTTATTATTTTGTGTTTTTGCAGTGTTATATAGTGCAGACTTGTCAGGTATTGGAGTGCTTTACATGAGCATTGGTTACATCACACAAGAACAAATTCATTTTGGTTGTAGACATGGGGAGACTAAGTGATTTGACCAGAATCACAGAATGTCGAGCTGAAGCAGAAACTTCAACCTGGTTCCCCAGTTGCAAAGTCTGCAGTTCTGGAAGTAACACCACATCCTCTCCCCTAAGTGCAACATTTAATCAAGTTGTCAACTAGATAAAAAAACATAAAGATAACAAATAATTTAAAAGTGCTTTGTCGCTATTTGAAAACTCAGAAAATATGTCCTTATTTTAGTCTTTTAGAGCACTAACCATAATTTTGATGCCAATAAGACCCTCTCATATATGTAATTTCTAAAGGAATGCTCTAGGTATTACAGTTTTGATTACATCAAGATGATGTCAGGCGCTCCACACTTTTGTAATAAATATAGAATGTTAGCAATCTAGTTGTTCATTAGGATACTGTTGAGAGGCAGAGGCCAGGGGCACGGACTCTGAAAATTGAAGGCAGGTAGGAGGGTGCAAAGGCAACAATTTAACCACACTGAGCAGGCAGGAAGGGCCGTGGAAGCACAACAGACTATGGAGGGCAGTGGAAAGGGGGGCAGGGGCAACAAACCAACAATACAGGACTTGCAAGAGAGGCTGTTGGAGGGAAGATCTATTACGGGTCAAGGAAGCTAGGGGCGGTCCCCAGAGCCCCGGGAGCCACCACAGAACTGAGCAGGAGAGTGAGTCAGGGACAAAAGGGGCACCTTAATTTGAGCCGGGGTGCCTAGGAACGCTTGCTCCAAAAATGAAGAAAACAGACATATGAGACATGGAATTGGAGGCAGAATACAATGGCAGTTTAATGAGAAGATGCAACTTCAAAGAAACCGCAGAATAGAGACCTAAAGTACAAAATACAGAATCCAGATAATCATACAGCTGTCATGATATTCTCTGTATCTCAATTAATGGACTGACAGAGAGAGAGAGAAAACACATCTATAAATGCATCATGAGAAACAAGTTACACCAAGGAAAATGTTACCTAGGGACACTCACATTTACTCTTAGAGCAAGCATTCCTGCAATTACAATACAACATCTTTTAAATGCAAAAGTAAAGAGAACAATGGTTAAACATAACATGACATTTCATATAGGTAAAATAGAATAAGATACTTCAAGCAAAGCCGAGCAAGACATTTTAAGCAAAGGAAGACAAGAGCTCCCAGTTCTTGGGGAAAACCTGCACAGCCTGTTAACCTACATACAGACGGCGAGGTTGTCCGTCGATATCTGTGGGTGCTCCCTTTTTATATCATTTTGTGGGCTCCTTTGCACGCTACATCTACCTACGTATGCTACCCAAAAGCTTCGTCTGCAGATTTTACCAGACATTTCGTCATTTACCCACTTAATGCTGACAATGGACTGGGTGAAAAGGTCAGTCTCTCAGGCCAATCGCTTATCATAAGTTCCATAGAGCAAGCAGAAAATAATGGGTATTGTACAGGAATTCAATATATTCATGTATAAAATCTCCTCAGTTCTCCTAACTTGACGCTCTGCGGTTGCCACTTCCTTAAAAGCGGGAAACCTGCCCAGGAAGCAAGTACCAGTCCAGGATGCAGCCTACTGTATGTCGACAGCTTCAGGGGGATGTTGAACTTTGATACCGAGCACGGAGCACTCGGGTAGGGTGGGGGCTACTAGTTTGGAGCAGAAGGCCTCGCAGACCTGCCTTCAGACTGCTATACACTAAAATTGCAGAGCTATGGTCAATTTAACAAAGAGGCCTACATATTGAACAGAAGGGCCTACACAGGGGTTTTATGCTGGCTGAGTGGTAAGGATGTCTCAGGATAATTATATAGCAACACAGGACCCGCTGGTCAATTTAATACGGCCTACAAATGCGGCTGGCAGGGCAAGGACAAGGGTCTCATACTTCAGGTGTGGACAGAACGGGCCAGGGGCCCCCTGTGATACAAAATCTACCCTCCTTCAAGGCTGTGGCAATGTAATAGACCATTGTGGGCAGAAGGAAGAGGCAATGGTAGTACAACCATACATGCCAACAGACCCGATTCAGCCAGGAAACGTCCAATGTTTTTAAGCTCAAATGGGCTTTATTTGATCTGTCTCCTGTCTACAATATCCTCTTTTTCAATGTAACTCAAAGGGGAAAATCAATACCCCAGTTTTTTTTCAAAATCTCCCTCTTACCAAGTTCAAAATGTTCGCAAGTATGGTACATTGGATCATGGAAGGAAATGGGATAGGGACATGGACTTGGATAACAGAGGACAGGAGAGACATGGAGAGGTGCACCAAACTGACCCTGCAGGGCAGGCATCAGGGTTTGCAGCAGCACAATACACCACACAGGGCATGCAGGACGGGAGTGCAGCACAACAATCCATAGAAAGCAAGAGGGAGGGGACAGGACCATGCACATGGACAACAGAGAACAGAGGGGCAAGAGGCAATGGTAGCTAGCTGACCATAATGGACAGACAGGAGAGAAGGCTGCAGCATAACAGACTATAAAGGGCAGGAGGGACGGATCAGGGGCATTACAATGGAACAGACAAGCCAGGAGGGAGGGAGTAGGGGTCTGCACATGTAAACAGAGGGCTGGGGGCAAGGGGGCAGGGCAGGAGCAGCAAGATGGCCATGGAGGTCAGGCAGGATGGGCACTAGAAGCAAGACACAACATGAAGAGCACAGACAAGAAAGTTCAGGGGAAGGGGCCTCACAACAGACCACACGGGGCAGGCAGGAGGAGCAGTTGCAGCACAACAGACCAGGGAGGGCAGAAGGGTGTGGCAGTACAATGGACCATGTAGGACAGGAGGAAGAGGATAGAGGCATGGCATGTGGAGGTGGCAGGGACAGGTTACAGTCATCTGACAATGCTAGGCAGGTGGGAGGGGAGTGGCAGCTCAACAGAACACTCAGAGTAGATAGGAGTGGCAGGTCCATGGGACATGGTGGGCAAAAAGGATGGAGCAGGGGCATGCACAAAGACATCGGAGGGCAGGGGGAAGGAGAATAGGGGCAGCAAGCTAAGCACAGAGTTTAAGCAGGAGGTCAATGATGGGGCATAGAATTGGGCAATGGAGGGCAGGAGGAGTGGACTGGTACATCATACTAAATTGAGGGCAGTGGCAGCACATCAGACCATGCATGGCAGGAGGGAGGAGGCTAGTCCATGGATTCACACAACAGAGGATAGGGAGGAGGGGGATGGGGCAGCAAGCTAACTGTTCAGAGAAGGCGGGTATTAGAAACTTTATTGTTTTTAAAACATTTTGTCTGTGCAAACTACTTAAAATATGAACAAGTATGCAGCATAATCTCACTTTTATTCAGGAAGAAGAAGACGTTAGTGACTGTGACTCCGGGCTCACTTGGCAAAAACACCCCCTGACCCTCCACCCCCTATCGCAAAATGTAATGCCCGTGAAAAGGGTAGGTGAACACAGTGTTATATAGAACATAGTCCTGAGAGCACGATTGAAAATGAAAACTAGATATAGTGTATGGTATAAACTATGCACCAAAAAGTGTGATATAAGATGAACCAGGCGTGAAATATAATATACAATACATTGTGCGCAATGACAGATTCATTGGAGAGCGCGAGATAGCACAGGCACTAGCGTGTGCTATGCGATATGCGCCTTGGAGTGTAATATGCACAGGGCAGTGTTGTGTAACCTAACTAGTCTCTAAAGTTGTAATATAAAATATGTGCTGGGGAGTGTAACGTTGCATATGCACTGTGACAAAGATATGGATCCCAAATTGTAATATGTATGGCATAGCACTGTGCGTTATAACATAGGCATCGAGGAAGGCACGTTAGATGGGGCAATATAACCCGTGCGAAGACAAGTGTGGCATGACATTTTCACGGGGTGGTGTTACAGTGCACATGGGCTAGAGAGTGTCATAGCATATGCACTAGCTAGTGGAATACAATACAGAGGTGTGTGGCACTCGGCAGGCAATGGTGGGTGTAACACAGCATTGGGCTCTGTCAGGAGCGCGCTGTGACTCGCAAGTGATGTTCGTCCCCTTTCCAGAGAGTAAAATAAAAAGTATTACACATCCGGCAGTGGATGTGTGTTTTATTAACTGTGAGGGGGGTTTCTTGCATAGTTTTGGTCGAATTTTTGTCGAATCCCCTTTGAATGGCTTGGTGTGCATGTGTATTAAATGTGCCCGTCAATAGCTACCCATGTTTGTATAAATAAACGACAAGGGTGTCTACCGGGATTAGGCACGGTAGAGCATCAGACATGTCAGAGCTTCACTAGTGGTGTAAATACATTCCACGTGGATTAATTGCATGCATAGTCGCCTTTTAATGAATATCACGCAAATCGTCATGGTGATAGGTACGTACGGTTTGTCCAGCATGTCCTAGGTGTGTCTATAAATATATATGTTTTAAAAATAATAAAAAACAGTGGCCGGCCCTGGGGATTGGGGTCAAAAAAATATAATTAGGAGACAGGCCCTGGGGGATGGGGTCATCAGGGCCAATAAATTAGAATAAGAAGGGGAACCACACAGCCCCCCTTCTTAAAAAAATAAAATAAATAAAAGACTGGCATCGTGCCAGAGGCCATGCCCCCTCCATGCAGCACTCTGCAAACGCGCCCCCAACAGGCATCTCCAGTATGCGCCAGGGAGCTGCGCTGCAGACAGGTGTTCTGAGGCCAAGCCCCTTTTTACACCTCTCTGCAACGCAGCTCAGTGGTGCTTACTGGAGGTACCTAGTGGTCTAGTGTGACCCTAGGGACCCTTAGGATTCAAGGGGACTTAATCTCTCAACTTAGAACAGCCACAGGGCGCGTTTACACAGTGGTGAAGGGAGGGGACGGGGCCTGAGGTGACGTGTGCAAACACGCACCATGGCACGTTTTAAATTGGGGATATAATTTCCCTTCAATACTGAGGGCCCCTGGGGGCTAACTAGCCCACCAAGTGCTTCCAGTAAGCGCCACTGAGCTGCATTGCAGAGAGGTGGTCCAGGCCGTGCCACTTTTTACACCTCTCTGCAACGCAGCTCTGTGGCACTTACTGGAGGTACCTAGTGGGCTAGTTGGACCCTAGGGACCCTCAGGACTCAAATGAACTTAATCTCCCAACTAAAAACGGACACAGGGCGTGTTTACACAATGGTGAAAGGAGGGGACGGGGCCTGAGTTAACGTGTGCAAAAACGCCCTGTGGCCTGTTTTAAGAGGTAGTTTTAATCCCCATGCCCTATTATATACTAGGGGCTTATAGAGGAGGTAAGGCTAATCACAGGGGGACCCCAACGCATAATGTTCCCTAGTGTATGTAGGTGTTTTCACTGTATTCTAAGTGTCTTTTAACATAGCACTGGCTCTAGGACTGGTTAGTCAGACTCCGTTACCACCAGTATCCGTCTGAAAAAGTTGAGGGTACAGGATGATTTTGCAACAAGGCTTCTTTCTGCTCTTCTTTTTGTTCTTTCTGCACGTTATCCTTCTTCCTGCACTTATCTTCGTATTTGAGGACTTCTGTTGCTTCTTTCTGCACTTCTTTTGTTTCTTTCTGTGCATTTTTTCTTCTTTCTTCACATGTCCTATCTCTGTAGGCATAGTTAGAAATTAGCATTTAAAAAACCTTTGAAATTAACAGAAAAAACCATAGGTTTCAGGCACGTTATAGTTAGGAATTAGCATTTAAAAAACCTCAGAAATTCACTGAAAAAACCATAGGTTTCAGGGGTGTTATAGTTAGCTGGACTTTTCACTTGTACAAAACCATTGAAATTCCCCCGTTATAGTTAGTTCAGCTAACTATAACTCGCGCGCCCGCAATGCACTGCTGATGACGTCACATATTACATCACTCATGACATGGTCAGTGACATCACTCATGACATCACTGATGACATCTCAAATGACATCACTGATGACATCATCCTTGTGATAGAGTGGCAGACCTCCTCTCACCCTAATATAACCTTTGATACACACATTCAAAAATAGAGACTAAAATTTTCAAAACAATGGACATACCAATACCAGTTACAACAACCTCTTCAGTAATTCTAAGATCCACATACACATCCACTCATTCACCAACAGTCCAATACAGTCACTCATACATGTACTCACTCATCATATGTACTCATACACCTATACATCCTGTTACACAATGCCACTCATCCATAGTTACTCACACACATAGTCCCTCATGCTAATAAAGAATCAAACATACATTTACTTGCATATACAGTTATACACACACCACCACACTTACTTCTACGGAAACTTACACATACTTAGTCTTTTAAACAATCACTTATAGAAACACATACTTATTCATACAGGAACTCTTTCAATCTCTCACTCTCACATATACTCACATATATACACCAATAGTCACATATACTAGTTTAAAACATATGTAGTTACTCATAAAGACACTATTGAGACAGTCATTCACTCACTAACACACCCATACACACACTCATCCACCCATACAGTCCTGCACACATACTGTGTTCAACACATACAAACAGTGAGTCACTCATTCATGCACCTATGCACTACGTAATACCCCCACCGAACCATGCAGACACTCAGACTGATACTCAAAAAACCAACTAATAACCTATATAGACACCCATGTAGCTACTCACCAACCCATGCAGCCACTTATACACAAAGTGAGAGACTGATACAGATATTTACATATTTAAACATTTCTCACTAAGCCATGTATTCACTATGATACACTTAATCAGTCAGTTACACAATCAATTTTTCAAAAACAAATCATCCATTTAGACACTTATATACCCATTTATTCTTCCATCGACCTTGAGATATACATATATAAAACATATTTAATTTTCAGAATAACACACATTCACTGGATGATGTCATCAGTGATGTCATTTGAGATGTCATCAGTGATGTCATGAGTGATGTCACTGACCATGTCATGAGTGATGTAATATGTGACGTCATCAGCAGTGCATTGCGGGCGCGCGAGTTATAGTTAGCTGAACTAACTATAACGGGAGAATTTCAATGGTTTTGTACAAGTGAAAAGTCCAGCTAACTATAACACCCCTGAAACCTATGGTTTTTTCAGTGAATATATATATATATATATATATATTTATCATACCCTTTCCGCAAAGAAAGAAATAGGTCGCACTCTGGTAAAAGTGTCCCACTTTTGTTGGTTTTATTTTCAAGGTTTTCAGTTGTACTCCCGAGGCAATAACAAACCAACGCGTTTCGGTCTCCACCGAGACCTTGTTCACGGTAACGCCCCTTCTGGAAATCAAATGTTATAAACATTTGTTTATCATTACATCATTTCCTGTGTCTCATACTGGGGCATTATGGGATTTGTAGTGAATTCTTTCTCAAATTGAGTCCAATAAAACATGCACATTATAAATAATAACCAAATTGAAACAAAATTAAAACTTTAAGTCTAAAATAACCTTTCCTCAACCTTACACTTCATATATTTTATACTTGGGATACCAGTTGCAGAATCAAAGAGGTCAAGTAAGAGGAAAAGGGAAACAACGTACAAATGTAAACAGACAAGAAGAGGAAGGAGGGGCTGCCTTTGGAGAAAAAGTAGGAGTGAGTACTCGGAGTATGCAAGTGAAAAAAACCTTTTAGAAGACACACAGGAATTAACAATTGTGAATTTATCCAGCAGACCAATCACAGATTCGGAAAGTTCTTTGTTAAAACGAGGCCTCAATTTTTGCCCCAGTGCACACATGGACATTGCACAGACTTGTATTGACCTGTACAGATATGTAAGAAAAATAAAATTGGCAAAAATCTTTAAGGAAAAAAAAGAAAATGAATTTAAACATCAAAGTACGCCAATTGATACACCAACTTAAACTTTCTCAGCAAAAGATTCAGAAGGTTTTTTAACTTTAATGAATTTGGATGCAAGAGCAGAGTCAGAACACGTGGTTTTGGAGGAAGTATGCACACAATTGGGAGCAGGCCTAAGCAAAAAGAGACCTAAATCCCACTTCTATCCACAATTGCCAGCAGGAAATAAGATAGATATCTTTCATGAAGCCATCATTCAAGATATCTATAAAATAAAAAAACAAAGATATGTGGATAATCTGAAGGTGGAGGAGCGTAAAGCTTTGGCAACCTTAACTCAAGATGAAAAAATCGAAATAAAAATGGCCGACAAAGGTGCAAGTATTATCATCTGGGATAAACAAGACTATATAAATGTGGCATTTGAACAACTAAATGATACAACTTATTATGAAAAATTACAAACAAATCCCACACCAAAAAAGAAGATCAATCTGGACAAAACACTGAAAGAATGGCTAGATTTGGAATTAATAGATCAAGATGAATGTAAATATTTGACAGTTGAACATCCCGTAACAGCGACAATGTATTTTCTCTCCATGATCCATAAGAATCGCACTAGACCACCAGGGCGTCCTATAGAATCAGCAAATGGATCCTTATTTGAACCGATGGCCAACTACATTGATCATTTTTTGTTACCATTTGTTCCCAAGTTAAGCTCGTACATCAAGGACACTAGCGACATGTTGAGACATCTGAATGGCACCCCATGGCAAACATCTTACAAATTGATAACGATGGACGTTGTGTCTTTGTACACGAATATAAACCATAAGATTGGGATTTCAGCCTGCAAATTTTTCTTAAAAGAAAGAAACATCCACCATAATCAATATAACATCATGTTGGAAAAAATGATTGAAATATGCCTAACACAAAATGTATTTTATTTTGGAGAGGACATTTTTTATCAGACAAAAGGCACTGCAATGGGTTTTTCTTTCAGCCCAAGCTACGCCTGCCTCACAATGGGCTGGTGGGAGCAAAGGTGGGCTTGGCAATCCGATAATGACACATTTTTTAATAAAATAATTCTTTGGTTACGTTTCATCGATGACCTCCTGATTATTTGGGATGGGTCGGACCAGGAGTTCAAGGAATACTTTGCAATTCTCAATACAACACCAGCAAATTTTAAGTTCACATATGAATTAAGTCAAACGAGAGTTACTTTTCTGGACAATGAAATTTATATCTCAGATAATCAAATTCAAACAACTTTACACAGAAAGATTACTGCAACAAATGCAATGTTACATGCAAGTAGTTTTCATCAACAATGTTTGTTCCAAAATATTCCATATGGTGAATTCTTAAGACTGTGGAGAATCTGCTCTGAAAATAAGGAATGGCTCAAACACAGTGTCTTAACATCAAAAAGATTTGAAAAAAGAAGTTATCCAAAAACACAAATCAACAAAGGTTGGGAAAGGGGAAACCAAGTAAACAGAAAAGACCTATAGTTTATATTAGGGCATCAGTATGTGCATCAGATTATCACGTGGATGATGTCATCAGTGATGTCATTTGAGATGTCATCAGTGTTGTCATCAGTGATGTCACTGACTATGTCATGAGTGATGTAATATGTGACGTCATCAGCAGTGCATTACGGGCGCGCAAGTTATAGTTAGCTCAACTAACTATAACAGGTGAATTTCTCTGGTTTTACATGAGTCAAATGTCCAACTAACTATAACGTCCCTGAAATCTATGGGTTTTTTTAGGGAATTTCAAAGATTTTTTAAATGCTAATTCCTAACTATAACGTCTGTAAAACCTATGGTTTTTTCAGTGAATATATATATATATATATATATATATATATGGGACTGCTCCAAATGCACCAAAAACGAGTCACTCGCGGTCGGGTGCTGTAATACGGCGGTGCCTGCCGTATAAAATTAACGCTCCAAATTCTTAAATTGTAAAGAATATAAGCACTCACGGATAGCGTGGCAACAGGTCTTTTATTCCCGGAACAGACGCGTTTCGGCGGTCTGCCTTCCTCGGTGTTAACAACACACCGGGAAGCGCCATATTTTATACATTGCATCTCCGCGTGGCATAGTATAATAGACATAGACATAGGACAGCGTAAAGTGTTGGTGGAATCACCAGCGCCATCTTGTAATGTGTCAATATACATATATACAGTGCAAATCATACAGTATATACATTATATACAAATTAATTCATAGCGTTCCATATGTTATTCACTTGAAATACACGCCGAAATCAAATATAGATCAAACATCAAATTAATGCATCACTGAAAGATGGCTGCCATACCACCTCTATTCATGATTGAGCCGTGTATCGGCAATGCTCGTGATGATGCCGTATATCGGCTTACGCTGGCTGTCAAGAACTCCATAATTTAATGTATAATACAATTAATCTAGTCTTGACACAAATAGCAAATTGGTAATCAAAGCGGCCACAACAGCAGCAGGTCGCCGCAGCCAGAGGACAAAATCCATCACACTTACATTAGATATCCTGATAAACATATTATTCTAGATAACATATTAATTTCCCAAATGTACTGACAGCTCTTCATTACTGTTAAGACCTGACGGAAATTTTGACTGAAGGTCAATAATGTAACGTGATTCTAACCTCCGCAATTTCTGCAGGCGGTCGCCGCCTCTGATATTTTCTGGGACAGAATCTAGACCGAAAAACTGTAAAACATTCTTACTACTTGGATGTTTTTCTTGATAATGTCTCGCTACAGGGTAAGAAGCATCCCCTTTCAATATTGCCCTCCTGTGTTCTAGTATTCTGATTTTCAACGAGTGAATGGTGCTGCCTATGTACAATAGGCCGCATGGGCAAACGAGACAGTAGACAGCATAGGGGGTACTGCAAGTCAAAAACTTTCTAATGGGCTTTTTAAATTCACATTAGGTATTGTGTAATTAAGTACTCTATGGCTGTTAGAACAAGCCTTACACTTGCCACATGGAAAGAACCCTTGCATATCTTTCAGGGTGCCCTGTTGTAATGTTGGTTTGGTTAAATGACTGCTAACCAATCTATCTTTTAAAGATCTTGCCTTTTTATAGGTAATCATCGGATGATCAGGAATATCATCCCCTATGATGGCATCACTTTTCAAAATATGCCAATTTTTTCTTAACATCCTTTTCAAGAAATTAGACTCAGCAGAGTATGTCGTAATCATTCTGAATTTGCCTTCATGTGAATTGACCAAATCTTTCCTTGTAACTGTCTTCTCTTCTAGCAGATGTTGTCTAGGAATACCTCTAACTTTATTGAGTGTTGTCTCCAGTAATGCCTGTCCATATCCTCTGATACGAAATCTATTTACACATTGATTAGCTGCCAATTCAAAATCACAGGTTCTGGAGCTATTGCGTTTTAATCGTAATAGCTCCCCATATGGTATACTCTGTATCAGTTTGGGGGGATGATTGCTAGTTGCAAAGAGGATCGAATTCCCCGCTGTGGCCTTACGGTACAAGGATGTTTCTAATTTCCCCTCAGAAATAAATACCTTTAGGTCCAGATAGTCCACTGCCACTGGACTTACTGTACCTGAAAAGTGTAGATTAAGGTTATTGGTGTTAAGATCCTCAATGTATCCTTCCGCTGATTCCATGGTACCCTCCCAAACAATGAACAGGTCATCGATATAACGATACCATGCTTTTACCTGGCCTGTCACTTCTCCTTTTTCATAGGTTCGGGACACTTGCTCCTCCCACCAGCCCACCAACAAGTTGGCGTAGCTGGGGGCGAAACAAGTGCCCATCGCAGTCCCTGAGATTTGTTTATAGTACTGATCACCAAATAGAAAAATATTATTTGAAAGGCAAAAACTTGTAAATTCAATCAACATGGAATTATGTTCCGCAAATCTCAATTGTCGTCTATTGAGGAAAAACTGGACGGCTTGAATCCCATCTTCATGTTTTATACATGTGTACAGACTAGTAATGTCCAATACCATTAAAACATACTTGGAGTCCCAGTTTAGGCTATTCACTTTCCTCAAAAAGTCTTTCGTGTCTCTCACATAAGATTTTAATTGTGACACGAATGGGAACAAAAAGTGGTCGATAAACATGGACATATGTTCTGTTAAACTCCCTTGTGAGGAGACTATGGGTCTACCTGGTGGATTGACATTATCCTTGTGAATTTTAGGGATATGATAAAATGTTGCCACCAGTGGAGTAGTTTTTCTCAAAAATAGATACTCATCAGTCCCCAACATGGATTTATCATACCATTTTTTAATTAACAGATCATAGCTCTGGACACTGGTTAGATAGAGTTCACGAGAGGATTTGATGTAATAGTTGTTATCCGATAATTGTCTGAGTGCTTCAGCACAATATTGCTCCTGAGTTTGTAGCACTACGTTGCCGCCTTTATCTGAAGGCTTGATTATGATTGACGTGTCCTGCAATAAGCCATCAAGTGCTTGCTTCTCCTCCTTTGTCAAATTTTCACCGGAATTGCGTTTTTGAGTTCTGCATCTGAATTTCACTAGATCTTTCACCATTGTATCAGAAAATGTATCTATAGAATCAAAAGGCATTTGAGGTACAAAAGTTGATTTTAATTTGAAGGGACTTACTTCCAGTTCTTGCTCAATGCCCACCGCTTTTGCTCTTGCAGCCGTATCTTCCGATACACTTCGTTGAATGGATGTGCCAGAGTGCAGATTCTGCAGAAGTTCCACTCCAGATAGATCATTGCAAGTCAATATGTCAGTGGCAGTAATCCTTGCTCCTGCCGAAGTAGATTTCATTAAGTTCGGCCTCAATTTGAAGTATTTATGTAGCTTCAATTTACGAATGAAATTGTACAGGTCAATCCTGGTTTGCGTGAACTCCAACTTGCTAGTCGGACAGAAGGTCAGTCCTAGGGTAAGTACCTTAATCTCACTTGTTGTTAGTTCTTTCGACGTGAGATTAACCACTGTTAGATTAGATTCTTCTATTGGCGCTTGTAGTTCCTCTTCTTGCGCATCCACGTAGATCTTCCTCTGCCTCTGGCGGCCCCACCCTGATCGACGTGTTCTCCTGTTTGATATTCGGGTGGTTTGTTCTTCCCGCCTCTCAGCCATGATTGCCTGATTATTTGGAACTCGTCGTGAAAAGGAGTCGGCCCCATAGTTCCTTCCACTACAGGTCTTGACCGCTCGTCTCCTGATTCATTCTCCGTTAAATCGGATTCTGACGTTTCCACTTGTACATTGGCTTTGGCTGTGCTTCTTTGCGTTAGTTCTTTTCGTGGCCCATCAAATTTGCGCGCAAAGGTTAGTACTCTGCCCTGTAGATAGTCCCTCTCATCGCGCTCAAATTTCTCTTGTTTTCTGGTTTTAATTTTTCCTTCATATTTCAGCAGTCGTGCTTTCATTTGCTTCATTAGTTCTTCCACTTGTATTTTGTCTTCCTCTTTCGTTAACAACTCCTCTAGAGTTTTGATCTCCTCCAAAGCTTTCTCTCGGTCACTCCAGGCATACTTGACTAAAATATCAAGAGTGCCCTGGCAATACTTTGCAGTGTGTTCTGCCCATTCTGATAATAAATTCGGGTCAGGATTTTCATATGAGGGAACAGTGTACACTCTTAAGCCTCTGGGAACTCTATTAGTGTCCACATAACTCTGTAGAGAGGTGGCCTCCCACCACTTCCTTGTTTCGCGTTCATACAGTCTTTCCAATTTGGTCAGAGTGTTATGTAGGTTGCCACCCAGCCGCGGCGCCTCTGCCGCATCGGCCCCCTCGGTTCCTCTTCGCCGTTGGGTTTTAAACATATCCTTTGCCGCTTCCGTCAGGTCTTAACAGTAATGAAGAGCTGTCAGTACATTTGGGAAATTAATATGTTATCTAGAATAATATGTTTATCAGGATATCTAATGTAAGTGTGATGGATTTTGTCCTCTGGCTGCGGCGACCTGCTGCTGTTGTGGCCGCTTTGATTACCAATTTGCTATTTGTGTCAAGACTAGATTAATTGTATTATACATTAAATTATGGAGTTCTTGACAGCCAGCGTAAGCCGATATACGGCATCATCACGAGCATTGCCGATACACGGCTCAATCATGAATAAAGGTGGTATGGCAGCCATCTTTCAGTGATGCATTAATTTGATGTTTGATCTATATTTGATTTCGGCGTGTATTTCAAGTGAATAACATATGGAACGCTATGAATTAATTTGTATATAATGTATATACTGTATGATTTGCACTGTATATATGTATATTGACACATTACAAGATGGCGCTGGTGATTCCACCAACACTTTACGCTGTCCTATGTCTATGTCTATTATACTATGCCACGCGGAGATGCAATGTATAAAATATGGCGCTTCCCGGTGTGTTGTTAACACCGAGGAAGGCAGACCGCCGAAACGCGTCTGTTCCGGGAATAAAAGACCTGTTGCCACGCTATCCGTGAGTGCTTATATTCTTTACAATTTAAGAATTTGGAGCGTTAATATATATATATATATATATATATATATATATATATATATATATATATATATATATATATATATATATTCACTGAAAAAACCATAGGTTTCATGGGTGTTATAGTTAGTTGGACATTTCACTCATACAAAACCATAGAAATTCCTCCGTTATAGTTAGTTCTGCTAACTATAATTCGCGCCCCCGCAATGAACTGCTGATGATGTCACATACTACATCACTCATGACATGGTCAGTGACATCACTGATGACATCTCAAATGACATCGCTGATGACATCACTGATGACATCATCCAGTCACTGTGTGTTTCTCTAAAGTTTAAATATGTTTACTATATATAGGGAAAGATGTATTGAAGAATGAGTGGGTGTATAAGTGTCTGAATGGATGATTTAGTAGGTGCGTGACTGACTCTATAAGTGAGTGATTAAACGTATCTTACTGAATGCATGGGTTAGTGATTAACTGTGTGAATGTCTGTATCCGGCTGTCTGTTAGTGTGTAACCGGCTATATGGGTTTGTGAATAGCTACATGAGTTTCTATATGTGTTATTGATTGGTTGTCTGAGTATCTGTATGGGTGCCTGAGTGTTTATGTGGGTGGGGTGTGTGTGACTCTGTGCATAGATGTGTGAGTGGGTGATTCACTGGGTGCATGGTTTCAAGAGTGCATCTGTGATGGGCTGTATGGTTGGGTGAGTGTGTGTATGGGTGTGTTAGTGAGTGAATGTATATCTCAGTGGTACATGTGTGAGTAACTACATATGTGAAAGGCAGTATATATGTGTGTTGGAGTATATAAATGGCTATAAGTGAGAGTGTGTGATTCTGAGAGTGGATGTATGGATGACTGTGTGCTTGTATCAGTGATTGTATAAGAGCTTAAGAATGTGCTAGTATTTGTGTGAGTGATTGAGCTGGTGTGTGTATAACTGAATAGGTGAGTAAATGGCAGTGTGATTAATTATTTGCATGACTGACTCGGTGTGTGAGTACCTCTATGGATGAGTGGTGGTGTGTGAGTGTTTATGTAGGTGTATGAGTGCATATGATAGTCCTGTACTGAGTGACAATAAGTATGAGTGCCTGTATGGGTGAGTGAGTGGATGTGTGTGTAAACCTAAGAATCAGTGAGTCTGTATGTAGCTATTGCTGTTGGAGTGTCTATGGTTTTGAGAATGGCAGTCTGTTATTTAGCGTGGGTGTATCAAAGGTTATATTAGGGTGTGAGAAGATGCATCAATTTATCACATGGATGATGTCATCAGTGATGTCATCAGTGATGTCATTTGAGATGCTATCAGTAATGTCATGAGTGATGTCACTGACCATGTCATGAGTGATGTAATATGTGACATCATCAGCAGTGCATTGCGGGGGCGCGAGTTATAGTTAGCAGAACTAACTATAACGGAGGAATTTCTATGGTTTTGTACGAGTGAAATGTCCAACGAACTATAACACCCATGAAGCCTATGTTTTTTTCTGGGAATTTCTAAGGTTTTTTAAATGCTAATTTCTAACTATAACGTGCCTAAAACCTCTGTTTTTTCAGTGAATTTCAAAGGTTTTTTAAATGCTAATTTCTAACTATAACGTGCCTGAAGCCTATGGTATTTTCAGTGAATTTCAAAGGTTTTTCAAATGCTAGTTTCTAACTATACCTACAGAGGTAGGACATGTGAAGAAAGAAGAAAAAACACACAGAAAGAAGCTTAAGAAATGCAGAAAGAAGCAACAGAAGTCCAGAAAGACAAAGAAAAGTGCAGGAAGAAGCAAGACATGTGCAGAAAGAACCAACAGAGGAGCAGAAAGAGGCCTTGTTCCAAAATTATCCTGTGCCCACAACTTTTTCAGATGGGTACTGGTGGTAACTGACTCTGACTAACCAGGCCTAGAGCCAGTGCTATGGTAAAACACACTTAGAATACAGTTAAAACACCTACATACACTAGGGAAAACTATGCGTTGGGGTACCCCTGTGATTAGCATGACCTCCTCTGTAAGGCCCTAGTACATAATAGAGCCGGGGGATTAAAACTACCTCTTAAAACGCGCTACGGGGTGCGTTTGCACAGTGGTGAAGGGAGGGGAGGGGGCCTGAGGTGACATGTGTGCAAACAGGCCCTGTGGCCATTGTAAGTTGGGAGATTAAGTCTCCTTGAATCCTGACGGTCCCTGGTGTCCAACTAGCCAACCAGGTATTGCCAGTAAGCGCCACAGAGCTGCATTGCTGAGAGGTGTAAAAAGGGGCGTGGCCTGGCCCACCTCTCCACAACGCAGCTCTGTTGCGCTTACTGGAGGTACCTGGTGGGGTTGTTGGCCCCCAGGGACCCTCAGAATCAAATAGGAATTAATTCCTCAACTTAAAACGCACCACAGGGCGTGTTTGCACACATGTCACCTCAGGCCCTGCCCCCTCCCTTCACCACTGTGCAAACACACCCCGTGGCGCGTTTTGAGTTGGGAGGCTAAGTCCCCTTGAATCCTGAGGGTCCCTGGGGTCCAACTAACCCACCAGGTATGTCCAATAAGTGTCACAGAGTTGCATTGCAGAGAGGTGTAAAATGGGGCATGGCCTTGGACCAACTCTCTGCAACGCAGCTCTGTAGTACTTACGAGGGGTACATGGTGCGCTAGTTGAGCCCAGGGACTCTCAGGATTCAAGGAGACTTAATCCCCCAACTTAAAACGTGCCACAGGGCGCTTTTGCACAGTGGTAAAGGGAGGGGGCGGGGCCAGAGGTGACGTGTGCAAACACGCCCTGTGGCACGTTTTAAGTTGGGGAATTAATTCCCCTTCAATCCTGAGGGCCCCTGGGGGCCAACTAGGCCACCAGGTACCTCCAGTAAGCGCCACAGGGCTTCGTTGCAGAGAGGTGGTCCAGGCCATGCCCCTTTTTACACCTCTGTGCAACGCAGCTCTGTGGCGCTTACTGGAGGTACCTGGTGGGCTAGTTGGACCCCAGGGACCCTCAGGATTCAAGGGGACTTAATCTCCCAACTTAAAATGGCCACAGGGAGTGTTTGCACACATGTCACCTCAGGCCCTCCCTCCCTTCACCACTGTGCAAACGCGCACCGTGGTGCGTTTTAAGAGGTAGTTTTAATCCCCCTGCCCCATTATGTACTAGGGACTTACAGAGGAGGTCATGCTAATCACAGGGGTACCCAAACGCATAGTGTTCCCTAGTGTATGTAGGTGTTTTCACTGTATTCTAAGTGTCTTTTAGCATAGCACTGGCTCTAGGCCTGGTTAGTCAGAATCAGTTACCACCAGTACCCGTCTGAAAAAGTTGTGGGCACAGGATGATTTTGCAACAAGGCCTCTTTCTGCTCCACTGTCGGCTCTTTCTGCACGTCTTCCTTCTTCCTGCACTTTCCTTCGTCTTTGTGGACTTCTGTTGTTTCTTTCGGCATTTCTTTTGCTTCTTTCTGTGCTTTTTTTCTTCTTACTTCACATGTCCTACCTCTGTAGGCATAGTTAGAAACTAGCATTTAAAAAACCTTTGAAATTCACTGAAAAAACCATAGGATTCAGGCACGTTATAGTTAGAAATTAGCATTTCAAAAACCTTTAAAATTCACTGAAAAAACCATAGGTTTCAGGCACATTATAGTTAGAAATTAGCATTTAAAAAACCTTAGAAATTCACTGAAAAAACCATTGGTGTTAGGAAAAGTTATAGTTAGTTGGACATTGCAGTCGTACAAAACCCGTGAAATTCCCCCGTTATAGTTAGTTCAGCTAACTATAACTCGCGCCCCCGCAATGCACTGCTGATGACGTCACATATTACATCACTCATGACATGGTCAGTGACATCACTGATGACATCACTGATGACATCTCAAATGACATCACTGATGACATCACTGATGACATCATCCATGTGATAAATTGATGCATCTTCTCACACCCTAATATAATCTTTGATACACCCACTCTAAATAACAGACAGCCATTATCAAACCCATTGACACTGCAACACCAATAACTTCATACCCACTCGCTGATTCTTAGGTCTACACACACATCCACTCACTCACCCGTACAGCCACTCATACTTATGGTCACTCAGTACAGGACTATCATATGCACTCATACACCTATATAGACAGTCACACACCACCACTCATCCAGAGAGGTACTCACACATCTAGTCAGTTACGCAAATAAATAATCACACACCCATTTACTCACCTATATAGTTATACACACACCTGCTCACTTACTCATACAAATACTAGAACATTCTTATGCTCTTATACAATCACTGATACAACCACACACTCATCCATACAGCCACTCTCACAATCGCACACTCTCACTTATATCCACTTAAATACTCTAACACACATATATACTGCCTTTTAAATATGTAGTTACTCGCACATGTACCACTGAGATATACATTCACTCACTAACACACCCATACACACACTCACCCACCCATGCAATCCATCACAGATGCACTCTTGAAACCATGCACCCAGTGAATCACCCACTCACACATGTATGCACAGAGTCACACACAACCCACCCACACAAACACTCAGCCACACATACAGATACTCAGACAACCAATCAATAACTCATATAGACACTCATGTAGCTATTCACAAACCCATGCAGCCGCTTACACACTAACAGACAGATGGATATAGACATTCACACAGTTTACTCACCAACCCATGCATTCAGTAAGATACGTTTAATCACTCACTTATACACTCAGTTACGCACACACTAAATAAATCATCCATTCAGACACTTATACACCCACTCATTCTTCAATACACCTTTCCCTTTATATATTAAACATAGTTAAACTTTACAGAAACACACAGCCACTGGATGATGTCATCAGTGATGTCATCAGTGATGTCATTTGAGATGTCATCATCGATGTCATCAGTGATGTCACTGACCGTGTCATGAGTGATGTAATATATGACGTCATCAGCAGTGCATTGCTGAACTAACTATAACAGGGGAATTTCACGTGTTTTGTACGAGTGCAATGTCCAACTAACTATAACTTTCCCTAAAACCTATGGTTTTTTCAGTGAATTTCTAAGGTTTTTTAAATGCTAATTTCTAACTATAAGGTGACTGAAACCTATGTTTTTTTCAGTGAAAATATATATATATAAATATTACCTACTGGCAGTCGCCAGTAGGTAGTTATAGTTAGGACCTATTTTCTATAGGAAATCCGCAACATTCTATTTGGAGTAACTTTAGCGCCAATTGACGAATCTTCGTGAAATTTCCCAAACTTTTGGCCAGCTCCGGTCCGCTCCTATCCTGAAAATGTCATGGTGATTCGTCAAGCGGGGGCCGAGGAAAAAGAGGGGGCCCAAAATGCATTTTCCCATCATATATATATATATATATATATATATATATATATATATATATATATATATATATATATAACAAACAAAGTTACCCTGAAGAGCCGCACTGCAAGTATGATAATCCGCTTTATTACGTGAAAGGCAGCAATCAGACACGGTGGAAAGAACATCACAGTATTCAGCCAGCAGGGTGGAGGTGGCAGGGACAGGTTACAGTCATCTGACAATGCTAGGCAGGTGGGAGGGGAGTGGCAGCTCAACAGAACACTCAGAGTAGATAGGAGTGGCAGGTCCATGGAACATGGTGAGCAAAAAGGATGGAGCAGGGGCATGCACAAAGACATCGGAGGGCAGGGGGAAGGAGAATAGGGGCAGCAAGCTAAGCACAGAGTTTAAGCAGGAGGTCAATGATGGGGCATAGAATTGGGCAATGGAGGGCAGGAGGAGTGGACTGGTACATCATACTAAATTGAGGGCAATGGCAGCACATCAGACCATGCATGGCAGGAGGGAGGAGGCTAGTCCATGGATTCACACAACAGAGGATAGGGAGGAGGGGGATGGGGCAGCAAGCTAACTGTTCAGAGAAGGCGAGTATTAGGAACTTTATTGTTTTTAAAACGTGTGTCTGTGCGAACTACTTAAAATATGAACAAGTATGCAGCATAATCTCACTTTTATTCTGTTAAATGGTAGCGGCACCTTCAGTCGATAACCTTCAAGTATTGCCCGGCGGTAATCGCCTCTTATACCATTCGATAATTAACCAACAAAAGAGGCAGGCGCCGTAGACTGGAAGGCAGGAAACAAAGTTTTATTCCGTCGGAGCAGAACACGTCAGATCGGACAGCAAGGTATCGTCTCGAGGTGCTCTAACCGCATCTCTGAGGCCTGGCCTCTTATACACAGGTTTATTGCTTTATTACATGTGATACATTCTTGTTGAGACTTTGATGTACGGAAAGACATCCTTGGAATCCCCACTTCAAGCTTGTTCCCACATATGTCTACAGTAGAAGTCCCCACCCCACCCACAGTAGGAGATGGTTATCACACAGCTGGACATTCCGCCAATTCCCGGGGGTGTGTGCGACTGATCGGGTCTCAGGGGGTGGGGGCTTTGATCTACTGTAATCCCTTTGATGTGAGGTGTTTCCCTTTCAGTAGGGGCAATAAACTGCATCCGCAGGGCTAGGTGATGGCCTGGGATCGGTTCGGACAATCGGGCGCAGAGGAAGGGGGTTATCAAAAGGATGTATGACCATGTATGGGATGAAAAGGAGGTGTTGGTCAGGCACGGGATGTGGTTCCATGGCAGGGTCGCGCAGAAGGAGAGGGTTTAAGGCCCATGTATGAGAGAGCGGGGGGTGGCCGGCGCGCGGGGGATGTTTGCAGCGCCTGAGGGGCACACTGGCGATCGGCAATGAGACCATGGCGCCTAAAATGGCCGTTGCGCGTTTTCTGCATGTGGCGCTTGGGCAGAGACAAGATGGCGCAGATAATGTTCAGATACGAACTAAATTTCCACAGTCCTCCCTTTTAACATATCTCGCCAGCTTGTTTAGTTCGGATCTATCCCCATAATACCACGTACTTCTGTTTCGTACAGGGCTTTCATTCGTTCTGCTTCAAAGTTCAGAGTCTTGGGGCAGATGTAGTTCGTGAAAAGTGAACATAAAGGTGGCAAGCACTGAATCCCCAGGCAACATCCACATAGAATCACAATCGGCATTAGGATAAACGTAAACAACCTCCACCCCCAGTTCTTTATTGAGTCCCAAAACCAATTCCCAAGCGACCATCCTTCTTGTTCCTGATGCACCTCTGAGGAAAGTCTGTGGAGGTGTTCGATCGCCTTGTAGACGGAGGGTGAGTTGTCCGGTACGTAGGTACAACAGCTGGACCCAATGATGCGGCATGCTTCTCCACGATCAGCCAGAACCACATCTAGAACAAGGCGGTTCTGGAGAGCCACCAGGCGGACGGCCTGAAGCTCGGCGGTGTTGTTGGTGAGGATGCCAGCCGTAATGTTCATTGTTGTTTCGACTGCCTGGGTTAAGTGCCGGATGGCACGGCTGTTCGCCATTGGACCCCAAAGCGGGACAAGTCCTTTTACTGAATCCATGAACTGTGCTCCGGTGGAGTCGGCTTGCACAATGTCCTTGGCACGGTACTGCCGGTGGTGGTTTGCTGGAGCCACATATGTTGGAGGAAGGATAAAAGCGATGTAACAGGTGCCTCCCCAGCCTTTCGGAAGCCAGGTGTAGGCCTTAGTACCACAGACGAAGTACATATTTGGGGAGGTAACAAAGGAGGGTGGGTCGACTGAGTCCAATGTTCGGGTGATGAGACAGGAACTGCGGCCCACCGGCTGTGTTCCCAGACCTTCGAGGCACACAAGACCTGTGATGTTGATGACGGACAGAGCCACTGTTAGGGTGGCGGCCGTTCGTTTCCGGAGGTAAGAGAAGGTGGGTCTGGCTGGGTTGTTGAACACCTGCATTTCAACTCATTCTTTGGCAGGGATGTCTATATGAAAGGAAGTGTTTGATCCTAGAGGACAGAAGGGAGCAGAAGTTTTTCCAGTTTTGTTCAGCCAGAACCCATGGTAGAAGTGTTTTGCTGGAAGTGGCATTGTCCTTGTAGCTTTCTTGCAGGAGGATTAGCCAAGCGAGGCAGGAGCCATGGACAGAGAAAGGTGAGGGGATGAAAGGGATAGAGTGTCCAGTGGCATGCGGTAGCAATCCACAGATCCAGCAATTAGTGGCATTGGCGGCAAGATTGTGTTGGTGGAGCAACTGCACGAAAGAGTTATTCCAGAACTCCTTACGCCTTTCTCGCAGTTGGGGAGAAAGCGAGATCAAATGGTGTTCTTTCATGGTGGTAGGTTGAACAGTGGTCAGCAATGTCTTATGAGCGGGTGAGCTCTCTTCCATGATCCAGAAGGTGGCCATGAGGAGAAGGTAAAAGAGAAGGGTAATAAAAAGTGCGATAGTCTTTGAGCTGTGCATCTTGTCAGTCTTTGGGTTTTGATAGTGGATCTTCGGACGTCCGGTTGCTTCCATCACCTTCATGTCGGGCGCTTCCATCATCTTCAAGGGACTCGGTAGCGGGCAGAACCACTGGCTTTGTTTAGTTCCTCTCCTGGAAGCCTTTTGAGGTGATTAGGCTACCGATCTGGGATCTCAACTTAGTTCGTGGTCTGCTTAGCCGAAGTTCCCTCCTTTCGTCGCAGGTTATACCCTTCTTTGGATGGCACAGTGGGGTCGGGATATTTCGTTAATTCAAGTGTCACTGTATTCTGGTAGCAGCTCAGGGATGGTCGGTCTTTGTCCGGGGGTAATCCTTGGCCGGTGATGTTGTCGGTTGTCATCAGGGTCGGTGATACCTTCTTACTGTGATGTGCGTGCAGCCAGTTGCGCTTCCCCTCCACTCGAAGAGCTGTTCGGGTGGTGATCAAGACTTGCAGAGGGCCCGTCCACCGGGGCTCCAGACTCCTTGCACGCTGGAAATTACGCACTAGGACGTAATCTCCGGGTCGGATATCGTGTCCGGGACCCCTGGAAGCGTCGGGAATGGCTTGCAGCACCTGCTGATGGATAACATACAATGTTTTAGTTAGGTTGTACAAATAGTCAGACATGAGGACGTCCGGGACGTCGCGAATGGATGTCGGTTTTGGTGCAGTCCAAAGGTTCATGGGCCGCCCGAAGACGACCTCGTAGGGGGTTAAGTGGTGTTTGGTGGGAGTGGAATGCATTGATAGCAATGCTAGCGGGAGGGCGTCTGGCCACTTCAATCCTGTGGTGGCAACTATTTTGGCTATTTTGAGCTTCAATGTGGCGTTATGTCGCTCAACCAAGCCTGCAGATTGGGGGTGGAAAACCGCATGGAACTTTTGTTTTACACCCAACCCTTTTAAGATGAGTTGGATAACTTCGGCTACGAAGTGGGGGCCGTTGTCGCTCCATAAAATTCGACAAAGACCGTAACGGGGGAAGAATTCCTTCAGTAGTACTTTTGCGGTAGTCATAGCAGTGTTGTCGCGGGTTGGGTAGGCTTCCACCCATTTGCTGAAGGCGCACACAACGACAAGTACGTACTTCAGGCTCTGGCACCTTTCTAACTGGATGTAGTCCATCTGCAGGACCTCGAAGGGATGGTTAGGAACCCCAAACCCTCCCCGGGGTACAGCAGTTCCTTCACCAGGGTTGTGTTGGAGGCATACCAGGCATTGTTGGACCAGACGTTTGGCTGAGTCTGGGATCTTATCGTTGTGCCAAACTTTGGAGATGAGTTCGATCATGGGGGCAGACCCTATGTGTGCGGGGGAGTGTGTCATGGTCAGCATGGGAATCAGGAATGAGTCAGGTAGCAACCATTTGTTTGTGTCTTTAGTCTGCCAGCAGCCTTCATCACCTTTCAATCCTACCCGTGCCCATTCAGTCAATTCGTGTGGTGTGCTGGCTAATTGGATGTCCCTAATCATTTCCCTGGCATCCTTCCATCTCTCAGTTTGTGACCTGGTCACGTACATACGTGTCGTGGACCTATTCTCGGCTGTGGTTCGGGCAGTAATGTCAGCCAGAGCATTTCCCTGTCCTATAATGTCTGTCACCTTCTTGTGTGCCTGGCATTTGATCACAGCCAGCCGTGCGGGGAGGAGGACTGCTTCGGTCAGGGCAGAGACTAGATCTCCATGTAGGATGGGTGTGCCATGGGAGGTTAGGAATCCCCTCTCCTTCCATAGGAGTCCAAAGTGGTGAACCACCCCGAAGGCGTACTGACTGTCGGTGTAAATGTTTGCGGTTGTCCCTGCTGCTAGGATGCACGCTCGTGTGAGAGCAATCAGCTCAGCCGCCTGTGCGGATCGCTGTGTGATGCGGGCTGTTTCAACAACTGTTCGGGCCGTGGTGACTGCATAGGCTGCTGAGGTGGTGCCATCGGGGAGCTTGATGCATGAGCCATCTACCCACAGTTCTCCGTCAGGGTCCGGGAAGGCAGTGTCTCGGAGGTCAACCCTACTCTTGGTCTGTTCATCGGTGAGGGTCACGCAGTCATGTATAGGGGACGCATTGGGGTCAGTGTCAGGGAGAGGTAGCAGAGTGGCTGGATTCAGGGTGGTGCATCGCTTCAGCGTGATATGGGGTGCAAGCAGAGTCAGCTCGTAACCAGTCAGTCGTGCGCTAGTCAGGTGTTGAGTCTTGGTCTGGTTCAGGAGGGTGTCAACTGCATGGGGTACTAGCACGGTGAGGGGGTTTGAAAGCACGATCCCCTCACTTTGTCGGATAGAGACAGCGGCGGCGGCTACTGCTCGAAGGCAGGCGGGCAAGGCTCTGGCTACAGGGTCGAGAGTGGCAGAGAAGTAGGCGCAAGGGCGTTGCTTGGGACCTATGGACTGTGTTAGAACAGACAATGCGCACCCCTCCCTTTCGTGGGTGAAGAGGGAGAAAGGTTTAGTGTCTGGGGTCCCTAGGACTGGTGCTGAACAAAGGGCATCTCGTAATTCCTTGAAGGAGGATTGGCATTCGGGTGTCCAGGGGATGGGGAAGGGGACGTCTTTGACCAACAGGGAAAGCAGAGGTTTTACGATAAGACTGAAGTTTGGCAACCACTGTCGGCAGAAGGAGGTGAGGCCTACCAGGGACCGCACTTGCTTCTGAGTTTTGGGAACGGGGGTTTCTAGGATGGTCTGAATTCGATCAGGTGCAAGCTTCCTCCCATCTTTGGATAGGAGGTGGCCTAGGTATGTCACTTGGGGTTGGCAGAATTGCAACTTCTTCCTGGAGACCTGGTGACCGTTCTCCGCGAGGAAGTGGAGGAGGTGGATGGTGGCTGTGACTGCGAGTGGAGTGGTGTCGGCCGCCAAAAGAATATCATCAACGTATTGTATTAACACCAGTCCATCTGGTAGTTGGACTGCATCTAGTTGTCTTTTGAGGGCTTGGCTATAAATGCTGGGACTCTCAGTGTAGCCTTGGGGTGCCCTACAGAATCTGTACGAACGGGCTTTTAAGGTGAAGCCAAAAAGGTAGCGGCTGTCTGGGTGGATGGGGATGGAAAAGAATGCGTTCTTGAGATCAATAACAGTGAAGGTAGTGGCAGTGGATGGAATCAGGGTGAGGATGGTGGTGATGTCTGAGACTATGGGGTACTGAGGTATGACTACTTTGTTAACTTCTCGTAAGTCAACAATGAAGCGGTATGCTTTCCCATCTCCTTCGCCTTGTTTCTTTACAATGGGTAGGATAGGGCTGTTGCAAACATTACTGACTACTTCTTCTACCACTCCTGCGTCGACTAGGGACTGGATGATTTCCACCAATGCCTTCTCGCCTTCGGGCGATATCCGATACTATGGAAGCTTTGGGAGCACCGCGTCCGGTCGGACAGTTATGTGTACAGGGTCGATCACCATGCGTCCTACGTCTGAGTCGGTTTTAGCCCACAGGTGTGAGGGTAACGTGTCGAGTAGGGACAAGTCAGCATCGGTTATAGAGAACATACGTTGCGTGAGACAAGGCCTGAACAGATCTGGGTTATCGTGCAGTATGACTCGGACTCCGTCTGGGGAACATCTGATGGTAGCTCGGAAATGTTTTAGTGAATCAAGACCCATAATAGCGTCGGGGGTGTTGGAGGAGAGCAGAAACGTCGTGTCAGTGGTGTTATTTTCCAAGTCAAAGGAGATTGGTGCGGACAAGGGATTAGTGGAGGGCGTTCCATCGAAGCCTATTGAGGTTACGTGTGAGCCAGACAAGGGTGCCCTCGGAATCAGTTGTTTAGATAATGCACTACGTGTCGCCCCGGTATCTACCAAAAATGGAGACTTTGTGCCCAGGACCTTAGCAGTGACGTAAGGACCTTGCTGGTCAACACGGAGTTCGACTGGATCCCTCCCTTGCCCCTGGCGGTCCTATGCCAAGTCATGGGCGTTTTCATAGTCGGACTGCTGACACTGGTTCTGTCGGGGGCGGTCAAAGGTGTTTGGTCTGCCTGGCCTGTCGTTGGTGGTGTCGTTCGTGTACCCTCGTCCCTGTCCTCTATTTCTGGGGCTATTTGCTATGTCTCTTGTGTCCCTATTCTTGTTCATATCCAGAAGGACCGGGCACTGGGACTTCCAGTGTCCAAACCCTTTGCAGAACGCGCACTGATTCTCGTCTAAGTCCCTGCGTCCACCGTAGGTTGTGGGTGCATGGTCTCTAGGGGGTAGTTTTCTAGGAGCAGTCGGTTGGTAGTTTCCCTTGGGAGGTTCCCTTCCTATGGTCACCCCTTGCAGCTGTGCGATCATTACCCTTTCCTTCAGTTCCTTTTTCTTTCTCTCGGACGCCCTATCGTTCTCATTCTTTTGGTGTTCATAGTACTGGGCCAGCTGGAGGATAGACGCGGGTTTGGAGGCTGCCCAACTACACTCGCTGGTCTGTAACTTCTGGGAGATGTCCTGTGACAGACCCTTCACATAATTCTGGACAAAGAGGTGGTGTCCGGTTGCAGTGGCCATGTCCTGGCCACTATAATCGGAAAACACTGTTTCGAATCGAGAGAAGTACTCGGACACATCCTCCTGGGGTTTCTGGCGGCAAGCCGTCACTATCGACCAGTCTACCTTCCTTTCTGGGATTAGGGTCTTCAATTTCTGTACAATCTTGTCTGGGAGTTCCAATATGGCCTTTAGAGGTTTCTGTCCAGGTCCTCGCTGTTTGTCTATGGTATCGAGTTGTGCCCAGGTATATCCGAACGGCTCAGCGTGGTCGACTTTCCGGATTTGCTTCCACACATCCGCCGGCAGACACAACCCGAAGAACAAATCGATATCCACCAAGGTCATTATAGTTGAACCTAAGGCCGTACCTAGTTCTGTGTAAAAGGCAGTCGGGTTCTTTCTTAAGTCGGGTAGGGTTTTTCTAAAGGTCAAGATGTCTTGTCGGTCCCATGGCTGATAGACCCAGTTATATACAACCCTTCCCTTCGCATCTTGGTGGTTGATATCGTCGTGTGTTCCCTGACCTCGTGGGGGGACCCAGTAAGGAGCAGCTTCCTTGATGGGCATCATGGTATCAGCTTTTCCTGCCTGGGGTTCAGTCGCTATGGGGGTCTCTGCCTTGGTTGTCTGTCTGTGTTCTTTAAGATGCCGGAAGACTTCGAGTGTACGAGTGAAGAGGTCCGTTACATCGCTCTCTCCCCCCTCCCCCATATCTACCTTCCTATACAAGGTCGCTAAGCCTTCGGGACCTCGATCTTGGTACCTATCCTCATAGGCATTCAGGGTGTGATAACAAAGTCGTTCGACAAAGTGTCGTCTGTGGTTGTCGGCATGCGAGTTATACATGTCTGTTATATACTCCTCACTTTCCTTCCGTTCTACTAGTGTTCTTACTACCTTATCGATTTTGGCTCGTTCATCCTTTGTTAGTCGATTCACTCTGGCGGAATCCCTCTTTCTCATCTCAGGGTCATCTAACGTTATTGCTAACGTTGTGTTCAGTACAAGTGGCTCGGCCGGTGCGGAGGCCGTGAGGACCGAGGCCCTGGTACTGCTTTCGCTTGCGTTCGGGGGTTGCGGGTGCTGCACTATGGGTTGGGAGGGAGCATATGGAGGGGGCATGTAGATGATCGGGGGATCTAATAGTAATTCGTCATTCACTCGTTGCTTGGAAGGTAACTCAGGGTAGAGCGTAGAGGAGGTCCTAACAGGGCACTGGCCTGATGTTTCAAACTCTTGTTTTAGTTTAGCTTCCTTTCTCTCCTTTATCTCTTCCTCTAACTTTCTAGCGGCAAGGTGAGCTGCCTTACGCAATTCCTTTTCTGCTTTTACTTCTTCCCTCTTTTTTCGTTGTGTTGCTTCTTTATGCCATAATTTGCTATAAGCTACGGTGACTCGTCCATATTTAGTAAACATGTCCTTATTAGGGGTGCCTTCCAGTGGAGCCGGATGGTTCATCTCTAATAAGCGGTCCGGGCATAACCAACTACCAATCAGTGGGGAGAAGATAGGCATGACGGGTTACAACGGGGACAAAAGTCTGCACTACCTATCTTTTCACTGCTTGCAAAGACTAGATAGAATATCTCTATTCTACGTTATTTGCAAGTAGAGAATACCTCCAAAGAACCAATATCGAACAACCAGTGTTCGGACAATCAATCAATCAAATGGTGAGAAAGAGATAGGCACGACGGGTTACAACGGGGACAAAAGTCTGCGTTACCTACCCTTCACTATTTGCAAAGACTAGACAGAATATTTCTATTCTTCGTTATTTGCAAACAGAGAATATCTCAAAGAACCAATATTCTTCAAAACAATCAATGTTCGGACAATCAATCAGTGGGGAGAAAAAAATAGGCACGACGGGTTACAATGGGGACAAAAGTCTGCGTTACCTACCCTTCACTATCTGCAAAGGAAGAGAGAGTATTTCTACTCTTCCCCGTTTGTAGACAGCGAATATCTCAAAGAACAATCAAGTAAGCAATACTAGTATTTTCAATCAATCAATCAATCGTTTCGCAATTCGTCGTGTTACACGACCTTACCCAGACCGTATGGACAGTTTCTCGTCTTCCGCCTCCAGCGCCTGATCGTCCTCTACTCTCCGTATTTGCCGCGGCACTCCTGACGGTTCCCAGTCAGGACCGTAGATCACTCGAGAGAGGTCTGTTCGGAACCAGTGAAGTTCGGATGATCGGCTGCCAGACGAGGGTCTATCAGGCAGGAGCTCTTCCCGATCGTTGCAGTTGTTCACTTTGTCGTCAGGACCTCTCCCACTGGATCCACGTGTCGCTGATGGGCCCCACGCTTGGAACGCCAATTGTTAAATGGTAGCGGCACCTTCAGTCGATAACCTTCAAGTATTGCCCGGCGGTAATCGCCTCTTATACCAATCGATAATTAACCAACAAAAGAGGCAGGCGCCGGAGACTGGAAGGCAGGAAACAAAGTTTTATTCCGTCGGAGCAGAACACGTCAGATCGGACAGCAAGGTATCGTCTCGAGGTGCTCTAACCGCATCTCTGAGGCCTGGCCTCTTATACACAGGTTTATTGCTTTATTACATGTGATACATTCTTGTTGAGACTTTGATGTACGGAAAGACATCCTTGGAATCCCCACTTCAAGCTTGTTCCCACACATGTCTACAGTAGAAGTCCCCACCCCACCCACAGTAGGAGATGGTTATCACACAGCTGGACATTCCGCCAATTCCCGGGGGTGTGTGCGACTGATCGGGTCTCAGGGGGTGGGGGCTTTGATCTACTGTAATCCCTTTGATGTGAGGTGTTTCCCTTACAGTAGGGGCAATAAACTGCATCCGCAGGGCTAGGTGATGGCCTGGGATCGGTTCGGACAATCGGGCGCAGAGGAAGGGGGTTATCAAAAGGATGTATGACCATGTATGGGATGAAAAGGAGGTGTTGGTCAGGCGCGGGATGTGGTTCCATGGCAGGGTCGCACAGAAGGAGAGGGTTTAAGGCCCATGTATGAGAGAGCGGGGGGGTGGCCGGCGCGCGGGGGACGTTTGCAGCGCCTGAGGGGCACGCTGGCGATCGGCAATGAGACCATGGTGCCTAAAATGGCCGTCGCGCGTTTTCTGCGTGTGGCGCTTGGGGAGAGACAAGATGGCGCAGATAATGTTCAGATACAAACTAAATTTTCACAATTCAGGAAGAAGAGGACGTTTGTGACTGTGACTCCGGGCTCACTTGGCAGAAACACCCCCTGACCCTCCACCCCCTATCGCAAAATGTAATGCCCGTGAAAAGGGTAGGTGAACACAGTGTTATATAGAACATAGTCCTGAGAGCACGATTGAAAATGATAACTAGATATAGTGTATGGTATAAACTATGCACCAAAAAGTGTGATATAAGATGAACCGGGCATGAAATATAATATGCAATACATTGTGCGCAATGACAGATTCATTGGAGAGCGCGAGATAGCACAGGCACTAGCGCGTGCTATGCGATATGCGCCTTGGAGTGTAATATGCACAGGGCAGTGTTGTGTAACCTAACTAGTCTCTAAAGTTGTAATATAAAATATGTGCTGTGGAGTGTAACGTTGCATATGCCCTGTGACAAAGATATGGATCCCAGATTGTAATATGTATGGCATAGCACTGTGCGTTATAACATAGGCATCGAGGAAGGCACGTTAGATGGGGCAATATAACCCGTGCGAAGACAAGTGTGGCATGACATATACACGGGGTGGTGTTACAGTGCACATGGGCTAGAGAGTGTCATAGCATATGCACTAGCTAGTGGAATACAACACAGAGGTGTGTGGCACTCAGCAGGCAATGGTGGGTGTAACACAGCATTGGGCTCTGCCAGGAGCGCGCTGTGACTCTCAAGTGATGTTCGCCCTCTTTCCACAGAGTAAAATAAAAAGTATTACACATCCGGCAGTGGATGTGTGTTTTATTAACCGTGAGGGGGGTTTCTTGCATAGTTTTGGTCGAATTTTTGTTGAATCCCCTTTGAATGGCTTGGTGTGCATGTGTATTAAATGTGCCCGTCAATAGCTACCCATGTTTGTATAAATAAACGACAAGGGTGTCTACCGGGATTAGGCACGGTAGGGCATCAGACATGTCAGAGCTTCACTAGTGGTGTTAATACATTCCACGTGAATTCATTGTATGCATAGTCGCCTTTTAATGAATATCACGCAAATCGTTATGGTGATAGGTACGTACGGTTTGTCCAGCATGTCCTAGGTGTGTCTATAAATAGATATTTTTTTTAAAATAATAAAAAACAGTGGCCGGCCCTGGGGATTGGGGTCAAAAAAATATAATTAGGAGACAGGCCCTGGGGGATGGGGTCATCAGGGCCAATAAATTAGAATAAGAAGGGGAACCACACAGCCCCCCTTCTTAAAAATATTAAAATAAATAAAAGACTGGCATCGTGCCGGAGGCCATGCCCCCTCCTTGCAGCACTCTGCAAACGCGCCCCCTGGCGAGTTGTAAGTTGGGGAAATAATTCCTCTTCAATACTGAGGGTCCCTGAGGGCCAACTAGCCCAACAGGCATCTCCAGTATGCGCCAGGGAGCTACGCTGCAGACAGGTGTTCTGAGGCCAAGCCCCTTTTTACACCTCTCTGCAACGCAGCTCTGTGGCACTTACTGGAGGTACCTAGTGGTCTAGTTTGACCCTAGGGACCCTTAGGATTCAAGGGGACTTAATCTCTCAACTTAGAACAGCCACAGGGCGCGTTTACACAGTGGTGAAGGGAGGGGACGGGGCATAATGTTCCCTAGTGTATGTAGGTGTTTTCACTGTATTCTAAGTGTCTTTTAACATAGCACTGGCTCTAGGACTGGTTAGTCAGACTCAGTTACCACCAGTATCCGACTGAAAAAGTTGAGGGTACAGGATGATTTTGCAACAAGGCTTCTTTCTGCTCTTCTTTTTGTTCTTTCTACACGTTATCCTTCTTCCTGCACTTATCTTCGTATTTGAGGACTTCTGTTGCTTCTTTCTGCACTTCTTTTGTTTCTTTCTGTGCATTTTTTCTTCTTTCTTTACATGTCCTATCTCTGTAGGCATAGTTAGAAATTAGCATTTAAAAAACCTTTGAAATTCACAGAAAAAAACATAGGTTTCAGGCACGTTATAGTTAGGAATTAGCATTTAAAAAACCTCAGAAATTCACTGAAAAAACCATAGGTTTCAGGGGTGTTATAGTTAGCTGGACTTTTCACTTGTACAAAACCATTGAAATTCCCCCGTTATAGTTAATTCAGCTAACTATAACTCGCGCGCCCGCAATGCACTGCTGATGACGTCACATATCACATCACTCATGACATGGTCAGTGACATCACTCATGACATCACTGATGACATCTCAAATGACATCACTGATGACATCACTGATGACATCATCCTTGTGATAGAGTGGCAGACCTCCTCTCACCCTAATATAACCTTTGATACACACATTCAAAAATAGAGACTAAAATTTTCAAAACAATGGACATACCAATACCAGTTACAACAACCTCTTCAGTAATTCTAAGATCCACATACACATCCACTCATTCACCAACAGTCCTATACAGTCACTCATACATGTACTCACTCATCATATGTACTCATACACCTATACATCCTGTTACACAATGCCACTCATCCATAGAGTTACTCACACACATAGTCACTCATGCTAATAAAGAATCAAACATACATTTACTTGCATATACAGTTATACACACACCACCACACTTACTTCTACAGAAACTTACACATACTTAGTCTTTTAAACAATCACTTATAGAAACACATACTTATTCATACAGGAACTCTTTCAATTTCTCACTCTCACATATACTCACATTTATACATCAATAGTCACATATACTAGTTTAAAACATATGTAGTTACTCATAAAGACACTATTGAGACAGTCATTCACTCACTAACACACCTATACACACACTCATCCACCCATACAGTGCTGCACACATGCTGTGTTCAACACATACAAACAGTGAGTCACTCATTCATGCACCTATGCACTATGTAATACCCCCACCGTACCATGCAGACTCTCAGACTGATACTCAAAAAACCAACTAATAACCTATATAGACACCCATGTAGCTACTCACCAACCCATGCAGCCACTTATATACAAAGTGAGAGACTGATACAGATATTTACATATTTAAACATTACTCACTAAGCCATGTATTCACTATGATACACTTAATCAGTCAGTTACACAATCAATTTTTCAAAAACAAATCATCCATTTAGACACTTATTCTTATATACCCATTTATTCTTCCATCGACCTTGAGATATACATATATAAAACATATTTAATTTTCAGAAAAACACACATTCACTGGATGATGTCATCAGTGATGTCATCAGTGATGTCATTTGAGATGTCATCAGTGATGTCATGAGTGATGTCACTGACCATGTCATGAGTGATGTAATATGTGACGTCATCAGCAGTGCATTACGGGCGCGCAAGTTATAGTTAGCTGAACTAACTATAACGGGGGAATTTCAATGGTTTTGTACAAGTGAAAAGTCCAGCTAACTATAACACCCCTGAAACCTATGGTTTTTTCAGTGAATATATATATATATACCAATTCAATATATGCACAAAAACGCTTTGCAAATCTGGCCCATAGTTCTTTATACATTCCAGTAATATTTAGCATTAAATTAACGAACCCTCGAACTTACATTGTATTTCAAAATTGTGCTATTTCCCTTATTCATGCATTTTAATGGATTTTTCTGCTTACTATTTCTTTAATTTGAACCACTATAATAGTTCAAATGTATTTACCATCTATATTACGATGAGGTTGGACCACACAAAAAATTAGAACGTAATGGGATTCATTGAACATGTTAAACAAAACGTTTCTTCTAACAACCAGTAGAAATCTGAGGGAATCTGCCCGTGGGAAAGAATGGTCTGTTCCTAAAAGAAAATGAGCGATAATTGGAGATCTCCTTTGTAATAAACTTTTTGCATTGTTACGTAGAGTCTTTCTGGATTTTTCAAAACTACTACACGTACATGGGATTCCTTAATACAAAAGGTTGCAGTGGCATTATGGTGCAAGGAAGGGTGCTCTCTGGGAAAATATGAGTGACAGCAAGGATTGCCAGTTTAGGGCATGCCTTAATTAACTTGATGACATGCATAATATTAATTAACTGGCACAGTTGTGTTTCTAAATATTAAGTGTCTCGTTGCAAGCCTAGCATGGAAGACTGGCTTCAGGTAAGGTTGTCCATATTTCTTTGTAGATGAATATAGGGTGGCCACCTAAGTCCATGGCAGTGTAGCTAGAGTTTTCAGTTCTGCACTTCAATGTGACTCTTAAACACGTTATGGATGCTGCAGTCTACGTTTTCTGTCTTTAAGTTAATTTGACTAACACACCTGATAAGACGAACCAACTCATTGTGGGTTTAAATCCCATGACTGGAAGCAATGTCAGCTATGAAATGGACTGAGGTGGTCACGGTCCAAGCCACCTCAGAGTGTGCAAGAAGGGTGAGATGTGCTCAAGCCTTCTCATTCCCACAGCCAGCCTGGCAGTAGCATGTAGGTTTACTTTCAGAGAAGGTAGGTGCACTTTAGCAATACCTGTGAGTACAGAGTTAAATGGGTAACTAACAATTTTAGGTTAAAGTATAAATGGTGTAATTCCACATAGGAGTTTGATTGGGACTCCTTTTGCCTTTGCATTGTTGTGTGATTGCATGTTAACGTTCTTGTCCAGATTGAGCCCAAGGGATTTAGCAGACTCTACAATTAAAGAGCTGCATTTAACATCACGATTGAGTTTAGGCATGTTTGCAATAGGATGAAAGAGTTTGCTGGAGAAAGCAGTGGGAGGTCAGTTTGTGGCTTAAACTTCAGGTGTGTTGACATTCTCATGCTTTAGAGGCTTGGCTAAATTTTCTTTAGAGGAGGAGACTTTCAAATACATCTGATTGTTATCAATATAGAAATGGTAAAAAAATATAGTGCAGCTGAGAGTAGAAGCAGTGATTCAATGTTAAGAATAAGGAGGGTGGCGGATCGATTAGGCTATTGAGGTAATCCTAGTTACTCTGTAATAGGGTCAGAGAGGCAGTTGACTGTCTCCTGGATTGTCCCTGGTTGTCTCAGTATGAGGTGAACTGATTTTTAGAAACACTGTGAATGAACTGCTAGACCTTGATAAGACATGTTAGAAAATGGTCCCTATAGTTGGGTCTTGTTTGCTTCTAGTTTAATCCAGAAAGGTTAACACCTTCCTCAAAATTCCATCTACTGGGATTACACCCTAGCCAATCTTTCCTTTAACCGTGTTTTGGGGGGACTATCAGAAGCGTTTTTGACATTTAAGGACAATCCTTAGTATGAACCTTTTCTGGATATGCTGCAACCTCAATTGGCAAAATCTATGTATCTTAAATTTTGCTATGATACTCTGGAAACAGGGTCCTTCCCATCACAGAGGATTACTGGAAGGCCAACAGACCACTTTGAGTAATATTCTATCTGCTGCCTACCCCTTAAGGAAAATATTGACCATGTTCTCTTCTTCTGTCTTGCCTATACAAAGTTGTGAGCTAAGTGGATTTACCCATCATGTATTTGGCTTGGCCTTAGACATTATCGGGAGGCTTCAAGGCTACTAAGAAGTGACACTTCAACTAATATTGTGTTTCACCTGAGTAAATACCTATACACAGTGGGGCTAATAAGAAAACAGAAAGATCTAAAGTTCTATTCCTACAGAACCCTGAGTGTGGGTTCTAGACCTAAATTAAATATTATTGTATTAGTGTCGAATTTCAGCTCTATTGAACTTCATTCTTTGGGTATTGCAATTTAGTTCACTATCATATTTATAACTAAGCAAGCACTACTAGTATTTTAACACTTGGAATCCTGTTCCCAGAGTTATGGTGCACTTAAACCTTAGAGATGCTGGCCCGTGACTATGGAAGATGTTTTATTGATTACATAGGTTTTGAGGCAAAGGGACATATTAAGCAGTTGGTCATGTATTCAATTGGTTAGAAAACTGGTCTTTTGGATTACAGGTTGTACGAGTCACCCACAATGGATTTATTTTACAGGGTAGCACATGTACTTTTGTACTGAACCCTATTGCTTATGAAACTGTATGTTCTTTGGCCCCCTGAAGTACCTCTTGCCCTCATTGAGTTTAAACCTCATATTATTACTAATTCCCTTTTTCAATATTTTCTTTCTCTTAATTTTATTCATCCATGTATTTTAGCTTGTATATTACTGTTTTTAATGTTGCTATATGCATACAACTTTTTGGAGCCTTACTTCCACATCAGGCGTTGGTTGGACTGCAATGGAACAGTAAGAACTATGATATGGTCTACATATTTACTATTGGTCCTACGAGACTGGCTGTACACAGTGAACTTGTCTTGAATTTAATGTTTTTATTGTATTGTATGCATTGTTGTTTTATGGAATGACATTCTCAAAAAAAACACTTTAAATGACAAACGATTCAGCTATTGAGGCAATCCTGGGTACTCTGTAATAGGGTCAAAGAGGTAGTTGGCTAGTTCCTGAATTGTCCCTGGCTGTCTCGGTATGAGGTGAACTGATTTAGTGATATGTTACTAATAGCCATTCTCTTTTAAAGGATTTCTAGGAATGTTACATGGCTATCTGTGTCAATGGCAATTGATAAATCAAGGAGTAGAGAGAAACGTGATTCACCCTTATCCAGTATACATCATGTATATTTTTTAAGATTGTTGTCTCAATGCTCCAGTTTGACCAGAAACCTGATTTCAGATCATATAGTCAATTTCTTTCCTAGATAAAGTTGTAATTGGGTTTCCACACATCTCTCTAATATTTTTAACAGGAAATGTAGATTTAATGTAGAGTGACTTTAATTAACCTCCGTTCAATATTCACCACCATTGTTTAGTGGATGTGATACTTGTCCTATTTTTAAACTATGTGGCAATTTTCCTTGTGAAAATGAGGTGCTAATCAGGTAGCTTCCATGTGGAATAGTAGCTAATATCACTGATAATAGTAGAGGGAATAGTTTCATTAAGATGAGACAAGTGTTTACTTTTGGCTATTAGTTTGTGCAATTCCAGCAGAGTGATTTCCTCTAAGGTAGGGTCAGGTGATCCTTTGCCATCTGTGCTTTGTCTTTCCAGACTTGTGATTTTACAGGGTAAAGTAATCAGAATTCTATCTTTCTTAGCTAGTCATCAAGAAGGTGGAGAACCCTTCACATTCTGGTTTTAATATATTAGAGGTCACAAATTGCTTTGGGAGGGAGTGTAATTTATCACTATGCTGAAGTGTTTTTCCTAATGGTATTTAGCTCGATTGTCTCCACAATGTGTGTGGTTTTTGTTCTGATGATACCTTTTTATACTCAGTTTTTTTCTGTGCAATTGTACTAAGTTCTATGCTCTGGGTTTTTTGCTGCTTGTTCATTCTGTTGTTCTAAGAGTTTTTCTGAGTGATTTGATGAAAACACTTCCATTACTCTTGCTATGGTGTTTGATGTACCAACCTGTTAGCTCCTTGACTTTCTGCTCTAGGACAATCGATTGTGATGCACGTGTTGGTTCCATAGCTAGTCTGGCAGTTTTAATATGTCTATCAGTTTGAACCCATTGCTTGCGTCCCCTCAGGTGGCCACTGGCTATAACTGTTGGTTTATTATTCCTGCGAAGTGGAAGGAATGGGTATGAGGAAATGTTTGCAACAGACTGTTGTGACTGGCACCAGTCTCACAATTTCCTCTTGTTTTGTTATGAGGAGCTCCAGGCTGGAGCCTTTTCTGTGTATGTACCAGAAGTTGAGACATGTTGTCAGGATAGGAGTGAGGCTAGGCTTGATGCTGCATAATCCCAATGGTCATCCCTTTGAGGTTAACATCTCCAAGGAAGATTATACTTGAGTTAATTATTGAGACAGGGATGAGTTCCATAATTTATTTCATGAAACCTTTCTCTTTCTTCCACAAAAAACTTTTACCTCCCAACTGCTTTTTTTAATCTCAAACTGCCTTATTACCACCCGTCACGTAACTTGATTTCTCACAGCTATCCGCTGCTACACTCTTATGAAATGTTCTATATTTTTTCATCAATGTCATCTAGCAACTTTGTGTGGCCCCCTTGTCTTTACATCCCAAAGCACATCCTTCTGGGTGGGTGTTATGTATTAGTAAATCCTTCTCTGTGTTATTGGTTACTACGGAGGGACTCCATTTTGAATGGTTCCTGCTTTATTTTAAGTTCATATGAGTGTGAAAAAACATCCTATTAAAAGAGAAGAACAATTTACATAATATATCATTCAAATTCAAATGGATTGTATGTGTCGAAAAGCAAATGATAGGTACTAATCATTTCCCGAGAAATTTAAGAGCTATGCTTCATAAAACAGCTTTTTGAGGTGCATACATTTGTAAGATGTATACTATGAACTACATTCAGTAAGCTATATTAATCACGATGCATGACAAAAATCAATAACTTCTGAATTTGGAATGCCTACCTACCCTAGAAAGGAATTAAAAATTAAAATATGGCAGCTTTGCCTAATACATTTTAAGGTGGTATAATGTAATTTATTGGGTTTATTAGTAAGTTATAAGTTTTTGACTACAAGTGTTCAAGTTTTGTATATTTTCATGTTTTATTGTTGTAATGTCCCCTTTTTGTACTTGTGCTGCAGGCCAAAGGAAGCGGTAAAAGCGATAAAGAGAAGGATTTCCAAAAATTATAACCATAAAGAAGTTAGACTTTCTCTATCAGTGAGTACTGAGATTTTATATTGTCAATTTAAAAAGCAAAAACATGTTCAGCATAAACCCAGGGATTATAATCAAATTTAAATACCATGGATTCAATTTACAAAGATGTTTTCTGCCTTAATTAGAAGTAGCTAAGTGTGTCAGGGGTCCACAAAGTGCTGCCTAGCTAGTGTAATGGAATGTAAAACTGTATAATTGTATGTCATACCTGCAAATGACTACAGAGTAGTAAACTTCATGGTAGTTGCAAGGAGTGGGCAGATCAACACCTTGGAAGGCTGGAGTAAATCCCTTCAAAGATGGAAAAGGAAACAGGGCATGCAGAAACTTTGTTGGGGTTCAGGCAAATGGTTTTCTCCGCAGGAAAAAATATCCCATATGGAGAAAAAAAGAAGAGAGAAAAAATGTACTCTTGCGCAGCAGAGCTGCCTTTACCCAATGTGGAATTGTACTGCATGTACGATTCTGTATTGTTAGTAATAGAATCCAGACGTGCTGGTTTGGTTTCTAAGTAATTAGTTGTATTTTCTGTTTTCAACTAAACTGGCATTGGCCCTATGTGAAGATATTTTACTTCTAGATGCACAAACTCTAGCCAAAGCTCACTGGTTGTTCTTTAAAAGGAAAGAAGATGGGTTTGGTGGTCTATGCTCAGTCCCGGGTTAATGTCATGGCAGCTCTTCATGAAGCTAAATTGGTACTTTTACTTACAGTAGTATATACTTGATAACCTGCAGTTTGGAAAATGTTTATTACATTATAATACATGGAATTCTACAATCCTTGTATAAACAACACTCACTAATTTCTTTAAAATCAACGACTTGTGGTGCACCAAGTTGCCCATTATAATGGAAAGACGTCAGAACTCGACAATTATAAGGTTATTACAGTCGAGTTCTGATCTCACAATGCCTGCTTGCAGTAGGCGAGGTGCGAGGCAGGTCAGGTGACAGAGCATAATTAAAGTAGCTGTTTAAGGCAACAAACTGAACATTGCTTTCCTGTCTTCTGCTCTATTTTATTAGATTACAATGACAAGCAGAGAGAAAATTTATATTTTTTGCACTGCTTCAATAGAGAAAAGCTGGAAGCATTCTGCATGTTCGTAGAGGTTCTGAGCTACTACAGCTTTTTTTTTAAACTGACTTGTACTGTTCTAATATATGTTTGCAACAATTATCTAACAGAATTTTAATGTGTTTGATTTTGCACTAGAGGTTTTATTTTTGTTTTTCGTGTTTGCAAGTTGCACACTAAGGTTTTCTGTGGCTTGTGGGAAAGGTGGTAGTGTGAGCATATATTATATGGGATAAAATAATGCCTGGCATACATGATAGCGATATTACAAGTCACTTCAGAATTTATTTTTTTATTTATTTTATAACACTTGTAAGGCGCACAGCTACCCACAAAGGGTTTCCCGGCGCCGGATCAGCGTCACGTACAAACGTCCACTGGACAAGGAGCAAACTTGAAACACATTATTTATCGAACAACCAGGTCTTTATACTTTTTCTAAAGCTCATGAGATTTTCCTCCTTACGTATATGGATGGGTAAGGTGTTCCACAGAACTGGGCCCAAATAGGAAAACGATCTTCCGCCTATTCTGGCCCGCTTGAACCTAGGTACCACAAAATTCGCAGCAGTGCCTGAACGGAGGCTGCGATTGGGAAAATAGAGTTTAGCAAGGTCCTGTAAATATTTAGGGGCGATACCGGCTTTGATTTTAAATAAATAAATCAGGGTTTTGAACCGAATCCGGTTTTCGACCCTGAGCCAGTGCAGGTCCTTAAGATATTTGGTGATCCCAGCGGATCTGGGGATTCTGCAAAGCAGTCTGGCAGCGGCGTTTTGCACCAGTTGCAGCCGTCTTATTGCCACTTTATTTGAACCCAGGTACAAGATGTTTCCGTAGTCAAGCCGAGATGTCACTAAAGCATTGACTACGGTCTTCTGGGTGGAAGGGGGTGGCATCCAGGCAATTTTACGAAGCCATTTAAGAATGGCAAAACATGTGCCAGCCACTTTGTTAGCTTGCTGTGTCATAGATAAACTATCATCTATGATGACTCCGAGGTTTCTGACCTGAGAGGCAGGAGGAGGAAGTTTGCCAAACGATAATGGCCAGTGGAGATCGCTCCACAGCTCTTTGCTATTTCCCAGGAGGAGGACCTCCGTTTTTTCCCCGTTTAGTTTGAGTTGGTTAACTGACATCCAATTAAATATTTCCTGGAGGCCTATTTTTAGTGCAGATGGAGCAGATGAATCGGATTTTGAGAGAGAGAACAAAATTTGAGAGTCATCTGCATAAGTCATTAAGACAAGGCCAAATTTTTCAACTAGACCTGCCAATGGACGAAGGTACAAATTAAAAAGCAGCGGGCTCAGTATCGATCCCTGTGGCACGCCGTGAGGAGAGTGGAATATCTCAGAGCATGCCTCCGAGGAAGAGATCTGAAAGGTGCGGAGGGATAAGTATGATCTTATCCATTCAAGTGCCTTGCCCTCGACACCATTCTCCCCCAGCCTGTCGAGCAGTATGGAGTGAGAAATGGTGTCGAAGGCCGCACTTAAATCCAACAGGACCAGTGCTACCGTTTGGCCATCGTCCATGAGCTCCCTAATTTTTTCTGTGACCCCAAGTAGGGCCGTCTCAGTGGAGAAACCACTCCTAAAGCCAGATTGGGACGAGTGAAGAAGCTCGTTTTTTTCCACATAGGATGAGAGTGCTTTGTGGATGTGCCTCTCAAGGATTTTTGAGAAGGCAGGCAGCAATGAAATTGGGCGGTAGTTGGCCAGTATCAAAGGGTCTGCGCCCGGCTTTTTAAGTAGAGGAGTGACCATTGCATGTTTCCATAGTGCAGGGACTGAAGCCTGCTCAATGGAGGCGTTCAGTAATTCCGCTATGGGGACCAAAGTCGAGTCCTCTAATTTACTTAAAATACTTATAGGAATAATGTCACGTGGGGAGCCTGATTTAATCGATTTTAGGAGTTCCTTCAGTGTATTCAGATTAATGGGAGGCCAGGCCCCGAGATGACAAATTCCTCTGAAAACTTGAGGGATGTTAAAGTGTTTATGCGTGGTTATACTGTCCCTATTGATGTTGGAGACAATGTTATCAATTTTGTCAGTAAAAAATGAAGCCAAGTCTTGACATTGCTGGGTGTTAAGGGGGGTAGGTTCCGCTCTTGAATTTTCACCAGCCAGCTCCCTTACGGTATTAAAGAGAGTCTGAGATTTATTTACGGCCATATTAATGCTGGTGGTCACATAGCATGCTTTAGCTTTCATGCATGCTGAATGATAGCTGTTTCTGGCTTTACGGTAGACTTCTTTTTGATGGAGTTCATAGTTTTTTCGCCACTGCCTCTCAAGATTCTTACATATGGATTTTTCTTTCTTGAGAGCTTCAGTATACCAGGGGGCAGGAGGGCGATGTATTTTCCCTTTACAGCGGGATAAGGGTACACAGGAATCCGCTGCATCATTTAGCCATCTTTGTGTGGCTTCTGCTATGCTATCCATGTCTCCATCTAGGCATGGATGATCTTTCCTCAGCGCATTATTAAAATCCTCCAAATTTAAGGATTTCCAATTTCTCCTACGGGATTCTAGCTCGGTCGTAACTGGGCGATGTATAGGTTTAAGTGAGATGGCAAAACGTAAAAGAAAATGATCAGACCAGAGAACGGGCGTAGTGTCAAGCCAAGAGAGTTCCTTCATGTTTGTTATGATAGGGTCTAACAAATGTCCAGCTCTATGTGTAGGACCCTTGTTGCGTACCGTCATATCTAAAACCATGAAGTTATCTATAAAGTTCTTACAGGTCTTATCATTACCGTCTTCAAGGTGAAGATTTAAATCTCCAAGGACCGTGTAATTTTGAGCATTCAGATATTCGGGTAGGATAGAATTTACCAAAGAGTCTGACCAGGCAAGATTTTTTACTGGCGGTCGATAGACCAGTACGCCGGAAAAGGTGAAATTGGGACTAAGAATAATTTTAAATAATGCCGCTTCGCAGTTGGGAATATCTACAGGTTCGAAGTTACATACAAAATCTCTACTGTAAATAATAGCAATGCCCCCTCCTATTTGTCCTACCCGATCCCTCCTTACAATAGCATAATTCGGGGGGAGGGCCATGGCAACGTCCGGACCTGATCCTTCATGAAGCCAGGTCTCAGTTAAAAATAAAGCGGTAGGCTTTTTTTCCATTAACAGATGAAAAATATCAAGTTTATGTTGTACTAGTGAACGGCAGTTAACCGAGTAAAATATACAATTGTTAGACCTCGCTCCCTGCTGGCGAGATTTAATGGTAGTACCCTGTGTGATTTCACGATAGGGCTGGAAATTAATTAAGGACAGAGTACATTCGGGGCATGTTTGTGATCCAGCTAATAACGGGTTCAGGGTTATACAGTTGTCATGGTTAATGGGGCGTAGCGCCCTAAGTGTAACACTTGTTATCATACCGTATAGTGTGGAAACAGAGTAATACGCCCTAAGTCCCGGCCTGGACGGGCACAGACGGGCTGACTCTGGCTAGACTCCGGCGAAGACGAGGCGCGTCCGCTCAAAACGCGTCCGCTATCGCGGAGAGAGACTGTTTCCTTTTATCCCTGAGCCTAGAGCGCTCTCACCGCTCTGTCCCGCCCTAAGATGGCCGCCACTAAAACCCTGGTGCTCGGTGCCTTGCCCTGATTCGGCAGGTATCGAGCGCGAGTCTGCTGGCGCCGGAATGGGTAAGCCCCCCAGTGTGCTAACTGTCAATTTCTACATTTAAAAACATGCTAATTCAAATTCAATACAGTACAATTTTAAAAAGGTTTCAGTTCGTTTAAAAAATGCAGTTTATACTCTCTAGCATAGTAGGTAAAGCAGAAGGATGATACGCTGCTCGAGCGCTCGCTAATCCCATAACCTTCTAAAGGAACTCCGCCTTTGGCCTTGTTACTCTATATGGGTATAGAATTCCTTGGTGGCTTGCAATATCCTTATAATGTACTGCAGGAGTTACTTCATTCTTTATATCTATCAGACATGATTAATTGCATCTGCACTTTCTGTTTACCATACACAAACACTGTGTCCTTAGAATTAAAAACCTTCACAAAACATAGTCTGATGAGTACAGGTTCCCTTCAGACTGTTGCAGGTAATTCTGAATGTACACCTGACCATCCACCCATTTTGGCCTTAAATAACCCCAACCCATCTCTGCTTCTTGGTGTAAGCCCAGGAAATCCAGGAGTATGGGTGAAGACTCATACCCATATGTCCTGGGTGTTCGTTCTGGCTGCATGTGGCAATTGTGCATATTTTGATGCACATCTGGTGTCAGCTCACATTCCTCTGTCAAGCATGAGTTTATCATCTGGTTGCTCCTGCCACTTCTGCCACTACACAAACATATATTGTGTGGCTTTAACAGGGGGCATTGTTATAACAAACCATATTTGCACTGGTCTAAACCATCCTTTTTGCAAATAATATTGCTCTAAATGTTGAGAACCATTTTACCTATCTTATTAAATAAATGTATATGGATTTTGGATTTATAATCCCTGGCCATCCTACAGATCATTTTCCAGCATATGAGTATATGTTCACTGCAGTCTCACAGTGCTAGAGTTGAGTGGTAAAAAGAAAATGAGCAGACTGTCACACCATCATCCACGGTATAGAGGTAAAAGAAGGAGCTGGTTGTTGAAATATGGCTATCTCTGGAAGGTCACCCCAAAATGTTGCCTTCCTCCTCCTCATTTTCTGGATTTTTTGTTGGCTTTAGGACTCTGGGCACTTTACCACTGCTGACAAGTGTGAAAGTGCACGTGCTCCCTCCTCTAAAAATTGTATAATTGATTTACACCTGTTTGGCATATTTGATTTGCTTGTAAGTCTCTTGTAAAGTGATTCACCATATACCCAGGTACCGTAAATTACATGCTACTAGTGGGCCTGCAGCAAAGATTGTGCCACTCAGAGTGTGGCCTTTCAAACCGGTCTCAGGCCTTCCATTGCAGCACCTGTGTGTGCCTTTTACTGCCACTTGGACTCAGAATTTAAAATTACTTGCCAAGCTTTAAACTCCCCTTTTATTACACATACGTCAGTCCTAAGGTAGGCCCTAGGTAGCCCTAAGGGTAGGGTGCTGTGTAAATGAAAGGTAAGACATGTTGTATGCTTTGCATGTCCTGGAAGTGACAAACAGCCTATTCCGTGTTTCACTACTGTTAGGCCTACTCCTCTCCTTGGTTAGCATTTGGAATTTCTTAATACACTTTTAAGCTGTAATTCCTGATTAGAGAAGAGAAGCTTTTTCATGTTTCATATGTTTGGAATGGTAATGACAAATCCTACTTACTGGTGAAGTTGGATTTAGCATTACTGTTTCGTAAATGCCACTTTTAGAAAGTGGATTTTGCTCTGTGCTTATAACTCTGTGTGCGCTGTTGCCTGTCTCCAATGCATGTCTGGACTATGCATTCCTTCTAAACAGCCACAACACAGGAAGGATAGGTGTGTCTGGGTACCTATCTACGTACATTTTCATTCTGATGACCTTGCATGGGCAAGATGGAAGGGAGGAGCTAACATTTCACTTGAATTAGCTGTGTTCGGTCCCCACACAAAGGACTGATTATCCCCCACAGATAGCCTGGCAGACAGTGATAGGTTGAAAGGAATGCATGTGCACTTCAGACAGGAGCTTTGAATTCACCCCCACATCAAAGGCACTTTGGTATATAAGTGCTGGGTCTCTGACCCTCTAATATCAAACACTACTGGACTTGTAACTGAAGCTCTGCCATAACTGCTATGCTGCTTAAAGGACTTATTTTTGGACTGCAGACTTGAAATGTCTGCTTTCTCTTGTGTTGCCTTCCTGCCTTCTGCTCTCTGACTCTGCTGAATCAGAGCTGGACTCTGCCTTACCTCCAAATGATCTCCAAAAGCTTGTTGGCTTTCCTCCTGTTGCTTGAGACTCTGGGAAATCAACGTCTCTGCCCCTGCTCCTGTGCCTGGCTCACTGTCAGAGGCCAAGGTACTTTCAATACAGACTTCAACGCATCTCCTGTGGGAGTGTAGCAGAACCAGCGCATCGACCCGGTTTCCTGAGTAAAATCAGTGCATTGCATCGGAACCAATGCTTTCCCCCAGAGATTGATGCATCAGACAGCGTATCACCGCCGTTGCAGCTCAGTCGGATCAACACAGCCCCTTGACTGCGATGTAGAAACCAGCACATCACTCGATGCCTCTCAACTCTAGCACCCATCTTCAGAACTGAATCATCGCCTTCACTGCATGGAGAAGATTGACGCATCCTGCACCTGCACGCCTCGACAACGAGCATCTTGCTGTTTGCGACTAGGAAAGGTATTTGTTTTCACTGGGAATAGCATGGGTCCTGTAGCCAACCAGCACTTCATCACGATCAGCCCAAACTTTGACTTTGCCTTGGTCTAGTGCGACCCAAAGAAAATATTTTAGTGCTACTTGCTTTACTGCATCTATTCTTTTAGAATTCAATATCTCAACCTCTATACATTAGGTTTGTTGTTTTGGTCTTGTTTTGTTCAGAATATAATAGTCTACTTTTCTAACACTGTGTGGAGTCTTTTTGTGGTGTCTTTATTGTTTTACTATGTGTGTGTGTGTGTGTGTTGCACAAATACTTTATACATTGCCTCTTTACATCTGCCTGACTGCTCTGTGCCAAACTACCAGAGGGAGAATACAGGTTATCTTTTAGCGAGTATCTATCCTACCCAGACTAGGACTGTGGCTTCTGCTTGGACAGGGTGCATACCTGTGCCACCCAGAAACCCAATTTCTAACACTGGTAATGAACTGGAGTACTTCCTTTGACTGAAACCGCAATATGTCTCCAGTGGTGGTAAATTCTTAGAGGTGAACATCTAAACATTCTTGTGGGATTTAGAAGAAATATTTGTGATAAAACCTCCAGTATGACGTTTTGAATTCCTCTTTTTGAGATGCATGTGTAAATGGTGATTGGTTTAAACAATCTTAACCAAATTTCTCTTATTGAATATAATTTAAGAAAATGTCTGAAAGATTTTTAAGAGTAATTAACTTTATGAACAATTTATAGGAAATAAAGAGTGATTTTTTCTCTGAAATATTTTTTGCTTAAGCTACTACATAATATATACCTTCCTGAGTATTGATACAAGAAAAAGGCTACCTACATCACCAAAATGCATTTTTCTTCATTTCAGAAAGTGGATGAACACTGTAGCTTGCATACTAAGCCCAATATACAAATACAATAGGTTGCATAGTTAATGCCCACCATAGAGCAAAATTAGAACAGGCACAATATCTGAACTCTATACTAACACTTTCCTTTTTTTCTTTTATTTTAGCTTCTAGACATGTGCATGCAGAACTGCTGTGTAACCTTCAAAGCTCTTGTTGTGAAGAAGGACTTCTGCAAAGTGCTAGTTAAACAGTTGAAGCCAAAATACAACCTACCAATTGTTATGCAAAATAAAATTTTACATTTCATCATGGTAAGTAGTGTACTTAAATGTGTAAAAGTTGTAACGAGAAAAAAAAGGACAGAGAGACAGGAACACATATGGGGCCATTTAAAGATGAGAAGATTTGGATATGTACTATAAATTAATGGATGTCCTTTTCTTCCCACCTTGCTTTTTTTCTGTATCATTTGTAGTCAAGTAATTGCTGAGTTTCTGAAGGTAGAGACTGACCCTGACTACAATTCTCCTTATGATCCATGTCCAGTGGTAGCTTTAAAGCTAGCCCCAGAACCGGTTACGATATCGTTGAAAGGATATTTCCCCATAGCCTGGAAATCCGCTTCAATTTTGCCTCTACTTAAGAAACCTAACCTGTACCCGTAGGACTCTAATAACTTTCAACCTATCTCGCGTATCCCTCTGCCAGCTAAACTGGCCGAGAAAAGTATGAACGCACAACTTACTACATACTTACGAGAAGCCCAAGTATTAGATCCAACCCAGTACGGGTTCAGAGCAGGTCATAGCACGGAGTCCGCTCTGTTAAAATCTACAGAGGAAATTAGGACCGCACTAGATCAGGGAGGCAAAGCCGCAATGATCATGCTGGACTTGTCCGCGGCCATCGACACGGTCCATCATGATTTGTTGATGGACCGGTTGTGGGAGTGTGGAGTACAAGGCAAAGCATGGGAACTCCTGAAGTCTTTCCTCTCGGACAGAAAGCAGACAGTGTCTCTAGGCACTTTTTGTTCTAAACCGTTTTCTCTCCCCAGTGGGGTGCCGGAAGGCTCCTCTCTTAGTCCAACATTATTTAATATATACGTGTCCTCTCTTGCCCCTCTGATCAGGTCATTTGGATTTGATCTGACCTCCTATGCAGATGACACTCAGATTGTGGTGTCTCTGCTACTAGGGCAAGAGAGGGAGACAGAACTACGATTTCATGATTGTATGGATGCAGTGGGTATATGGATGTCCCAGAACTGCCTAAAACTTAACTCAAGCAAGAAGGAGGTCATTTTGTTTGGTAATGATCCCACGTTCTGGACCCCAAGTTGGTGGCCAGTTTCGCTGGGCTTACTTCCAACTCCTTCCAGGAAAGTAAAGAACCTGGGAGTTTTGATTGATGATAGATTTCAGTTTGAAGATCAAGTCAACTCAGTTGTCTCGGCTACCACATTTGCCCTGAGAACCTGTAAAAAAATTCTACAGTATCTTCCAAAGGAAAATCAAAGCACAGTAGTGACTGCATTGACTATGACAAGGCTGGACTATTGCAACAGCCTTTACCTTAACATCCAGGAGCGTCTGTTGCAAAGATTATAACTTCTACAGAACTCGGCCGCCAGACTGTTTACAGGGACACCTAAGTTCGCCTCTGTTTCCGGCGACATCAGAAGACTCCACTGGTTGCCTATTAAGAAACGGGTGCAGTTTAAGTCACTTTGCACCGTTTTAAAAGCACTTCATGAGACTGGCCCAGAACATCTGAAGCAGCAGTTTCAATGGTATGTTCCAAATAGACTATTGCGATCCCTAGGAGCTAAATTGGTAGCAGTTCCAACCTTCAGAAAAACTGGCTGGGGAGGCAGGAGTTTTCGTGTGGGGGCAGCCAAAGCTTGGAATGCCCTCCCATTTCAGCTTCGAAATAGTACGAATCTCATGGCTTTTAGGAAAGCCTTAAAAACCTGGATGTTTAATGTGTAATATGCGGCTTTTTTTGGTGAGCTATTTAGGAGGTTCTTTGTAGATAGCGCCAGGACACCTTCGGGTAACAGTTTGCGCTTTAGAAATATTATAACATAACATAACATAACATAACAATTCTGGCACCCCTTAGTTAATGGTCTTTCTGCTACAGCGTCGGTACATTGACCTTTTAGAGCAACCCTTTGAATATTGTTTTTTTCTGTCATAACCACTGAAAAAGCCACTTTTTTGTTAACAGGAAAGTATAACGATGTTCCCGCATACTGGGAACTATGGCATTAGTGATATGGCGGGTGGGATATCAGCCACATTCCTAAGTTAGTATCCCGTTTGCCAAACTCTATATAAGGCCCTAAATTGATAAAAATAAATAAGTGAGATAATGATCTAAAATGCTATAAAAGTAGCTCCTTTATCGTTAACATCCACAAAGGGCGATAAGTGATCAGATTGTTTGTTGAAGGCAAAATAGCCCACCACACAGATTTTCATACAGAGGGCTGGCTGGTGCGGTTTTGGTTATCCTGCTTTGATGCACACTGCTGCTAAGAAGGGGATGCTATAGAAAAGCTCCAAGGAGTGTTTATGTTTTCAGCAGCCATGTAAGTGTGCATGGGCTAGTATCTGGATAGTAAGACAGATAGAGAGACACCGTTACAGCACTATATTTGAAACACTAAATAAAAAATAATCTTTGCATCATAAATATCCCCCCCATGTAATTTTACCAAACTTTTGGAAAAAATAAAGATCTGAATTAAGGATTTCATCCTGCCATACTTGGTTTAGAGTGTTCCAAGTGGGGCAGGAAGATTGGAAGGAATAATGGGGATTCGAAAACGTGCTTTTCTCCGACTTTCTCTGCATCTAGCAACAAACATTGGTAAAGCCACGCCTCACCTATTGGCTTTTCCAAAACATTTTGTGGATGATGTTCAGCATTAGCAAAATAGACAAAATGTTTTTGCTGCTGTTGTACATGTACGTGCATGCATGCATCACAAGACTACGGCCTCCCAACCTCATGAGATGTGCATACGCATACGTAACAAAGCATATGCATGCCTACAGCAATACGCAGCCAGCATTTTTGACTGTTTCATGATGGTGAGCGAGCTGGGTAGGTGGAGAAGAGAGCAACATTGAGGTGGGAAACAGCACACGAAGGAGAAAGTGAGTGAACACTTTCACTCCCTTGGAGTTCTGCAAGAAAAAGAAAAAGAACTTCCCTGATGTGAGCAGTGAAAGGTTACAAATCATCCAATCAAAAGGAAGGTAACATAGCTATACTCCAGCATATGGACAAATACAAGAAGAGGAAGGAAAGTCGTTGAATAAGAAGCAGGCAAACGGAATTGGCATAAAACCAACCAATTGTAAGCAGTGGACTGGCCGAAATGCCACTGTAAATATTGTCCTCCATTGTTCTTTGAGATCAGGCAGCTAAATGCTTCTTCAAGGTGACACCCAAAAAGGGTTAAAAGTTAGTACACCAAATTGTCATATATGTACGGCCTAAACCTATTGGGTGCCTGTGCTTAGTTTGGTATATATTCCTCCAGCAGTTTGTGAGAAACAAACAAAAACAATGTGGCTATAGCACATGCTCAAGTTCTCTATATTTCACTTAATGTTACAATGTGACATTAAGGCCATTTTTTAAAACTAAGCATCCATTGGCAAAACAAGGCAATATTCATGAACATCATTTGGCATATTTAGAAGGAATCCCCCGGGGGAATTCATGCCAGTTCCATTGTTTGATTCAGGCGAATGTAGGTTTGGGAGGCTCTACGTTGCATTTGCCATAGTTTTCGAGATTTGGGCCCATTCAAATAAGCAGATATTTCCATAATGCTACAAGCTTTGCCCAATGGTTCACAGGGCTTGGGACACCCTGACACTGCCTTGATTAAGAACAGGATGAAGGCTGGTCTTCCTTTTTAAATCCCTAACCAGAACCTTCTGTGGCCCCACTATTACCCATTTTGGCCAAAGCTGTGTGAAGTTCCTCAGCTATGATGCCGAACTATGGGGATGTTTTGTCAGCACTCCTAACCTTCCCCACGTGCAAGGGGTCTTTTTACCATCCTTCTACCTTGCCAAATACACCATATTACTGTTGCCCTTTGCCCAACCTACACTGTGTGCAAGAGCAGGGGCACTGTGGTTAGCTGCTGCACAGCCCTGTACACATTTGCAAACAGGGAATGGAACAAGTGTCAACAACAAGGGTAAAGAAGGCCGGGGAGAGATGGCATTGGAGATGCTGCCCAGCTTCCACTTGTGAACAAGACAGTGAGATAGTGAGGATCAGACAGCTAAAAGCTGACAGCTGTTCACACTGCCCTGTTTGCATTTGCGAATGGACCAGGGGGCAACTGCTAGTATTCCCAGAACTATTTGAACCCTTTTGTGAGGGTGAAGTAGGGTCGGAACAGATGTTAGCTGCTTTGAGAACCCTCAAATTAACCCACTACCTGGCCTTTTACAATGCGGGAAAACTACATAGCCTGGATCCTCGGGAAAGGTGGGGGCACTAAGAGCCACAGGTACAAAGCATTTTTTGGTCGCAAACAGCTCCATTTGTAACCGAAAAAATGCAAAATGCGATTTGGTAACTTACTATTTTGCATTTGCAATTTGGTATTTGGAAGGGGCATGTTTAGGGCCAAATTCCGGTCACAAAACAATAATACTTTACCACAAGTTTTGAACTGGTGGTAACCCAGTCGCAAAAAGGGGAAGGGGTTCCTTGGGGACCACTTCCCCTTTACGAATTTGAAAAAATGAAACTGCAAAGTTTATTTTTTTCTTTTTAACCACATAAAACTTTCCTTTAAGGAAAACAGGTTGCATTTAAAAAAAAAAGTCTGCTTTATTCAAAAGCAATCACAGTCATGCTGGTCTGCTGACCCCAGTAGGCCACCATCCCTGTGATGGACTCGATTCCTTGTGGGCCACAAATATGCATGATGTAGGTCTATTTGCGACCCACTAGGATTCACTAATGAACCTCTGGAGAGTTCCATACATTAGGAATACTGATTTCCTAATTGCGATTCAGAGAGAATTGCAATTTGGAAATCGGTATTCCTAATGTTTTCATATCTGGCCCTAAATACCCTACTCTTTTTGGGCAAGGGGAGCAGATCACTTTAAAGCCCTGACCAGGTCTAGTTTTAGGGCTGTGCAACCAATGTAGCTGCACCTGGTACTGCCCTCGGAGGGGGTGGGCAATGTGTTTATAAGCAACTTATTGTTTTAAAAGCACCTGCTGCAGAGTTCCATGTGTGTCTAGTAGTTTTCAGGCAACAATAAACATGTCAAGATAACTCTGGTGATTGATGTTCCTGCTGCAGAGAGAAGGAGTTTTGTCTAGAGGCAGTTTTGACTCATCATAAAGTAGCACAGACGATTAATCTGCCTTCTGCAAAGAACGTGTAACATGCAGATCATAGAACTGAGTGTGAGTGAACTATGATTAGCGCTATAAAAAAAGGAAATTAACTTGTGAGGATGGGATTCGGATCCAACTTTATAAAATGGATCCAACTACTTTATGCCTGCCCGACCGCACAGGTTGTGGTAAACAATCATACCTCCACACAGTTTCGATTAGCGAGAGGAACCAGGCAGGGGTGCACTCTTTCGTCTTTGCTCTTCGCCCTGGTGCTGGAGCCTCTTGCGGTCTAGGTCAGGGGGGACCCGCTGATCCGTGGACTGAAGTGGACGGAGAGCCATGAGGACCGCATTTCATTATATGCGGATGATATCCTTTTATACATGGCCTCACCATCAGTCTCTCCACCGTGTTCTATACATATTCCACATATTCGTAACTCACTCAGAGTACACCATTAATTGGACCAAATCTCAGCTCCATGTACTGTGGAGGGCACCACCATGCAACCCTAGGGGACATGACATCCCATTGGCATTGAGGGGCTTCCGATATCTAGGTATATACATTACACTTGATCCAGCCCTATTCTATGATGTAAAGTTGCTTGAACCTCTGGCACGTTTCCGTGCCAACACCAAGCACTGGTGCTCCCTCCCCCTCACTCTCTTGGAACGTGCAGCCCTCTTTAAGATGCTAGCACTGCCACGCTTCCTCTAAGTGTTGCAAAACTTCCCAGACAAGATCCCTGACACTTATTTTACGAACTTCGAGGGCGCCGTACAAGCGTGGTATGGGACAGTCGAGCCTCTCGGATAGCCATGAAAAAATTAATGGCAGGGTCACCAAGCAAATGGAAAGAGCGGGAGGTAAGACCCTAAAGACCTCCCCACAGCTCTGCCTATTAAACATCTGGGATGCCACTGACCTCACGCAAACTGAGAAAACATGGGCCTTGCTTGTATAGGCCATTGCCAAACGAAATATTGCACAGACGTTTGGGGGTTGTGGTAATTTCTGTTGTGCGTGACTGGGCAGCTTATATGGATAGGGCAATGATAGCTGAAAAGGATGTCTTCAAACACAGGGGATGCCCTAGAAAATGGGATTGCAAGTGGGGTGGGTGGAATAGATATAGAGGCAACATATGCCTGTCTCCGACAGCCGAACTGCGACGCGACCGACACAACATTGTGGACTTACCCGATATTGACAATGTGATTTCGCATGAGGATGGGTAATGTGATCGTCTATATGTCGACTAATATATGCCATATATATGTATACCGTGACCCTGGTGCAATGTTATATCTAAACTGTGGACATATCTGGTATTGGAAATATGATTCTGCATGGGGATGTTTAACATCATTCCCGAATACCAACTAAATCGATGACATATATGTTTACTGTGACCTTGATACATTGCTGTACTGCTGCTTTAAGTTTTCTTTTGATCAATAAAAAGTTTATCCAAAAAAAAAAGAAAAAGGAAATGCATGTCAGAGAGGGGCTATGGAGAGATGTGGGCACATTTGGGGGATGGTAGTGAGGGAATTCATGAAGAAGGAGGTCACTGGGAGGGACTGTCACACCGGGTGTCACCAGTCTTAAAGCCGGCACTGGCCATGACTTTGGACATGGCAGGAGACATAAATGTTTCTTCAATCATACCTCAAAATCAAGGGTATATTATTATCAACTCTTCCTATGACGTGATATTGGACACTAGTTTTATATATGTATATATTCCCCCCCCAAAAAGGTAATGATAAGTTAGTAAAACTTTATTTATGTTTGGTATAGAAACCCAACTTAAACTACACAAACATTTGAAATTCTAAAGTTATATTTATCTCTTAAATGGATCATTTATGCACCTCTTATGCACTTATCTATTTCTTATTTGTTACAAACGCAACCTAAACCACACAAACATTAGAAATTCAAAAGTTATAGTTATATCTTAAATTTATCAGTTATATACCACTTTCAAATTACTATGTCATACTTATGACTCACATTTAAACTTACGCACCACCTTCAAATGTGTATAACTGGTGCACCTCAATACACAATCTTGCCACCTTAGTCACCTCACTACATTAACTACAACTTGTCCCTTCTCCATGCATTAGCTATACCCTTGCACATTACTTAAGTTATAGCATGTGACATCATTACATTAATAACAACACGTATGACAACTGAAATTATATGATCTGACACGACACAGTGCATGATCTAGTGGCAAGTTATAGTTAATATAGTGTGGCGAGTGAGGTGACAAAATTGTGTATGGAGGTGTGCGAGTTATATGAATTTGAAAGTGGTGCATAGGTATAAATGTGAGTTCTAGGTATGACATAGTGGGTAAAGCTCTAAGGAGAAGTCAGGGCCTGATATTTTGAGCTAGAAACCCCAGACAAGAACCAAGAGACATTAAAGCTGATTTTAGGTGTGGCCAGGAGCTGTATATATAAAAAGGGGGGTCTGACCTGTCTAATATCCGTTGTTAAAAAAAGTGGTCTTAAAAACCTATGCCGAATGGTGTTGTATTTAGGGCAGATATGTACAATGTGCAAAGAGTCACACGTTGAACCTTGGCCACAGGTGCAAGATGGTACATATGTGATTCTATACCAGGTACCTTTTGAGAAAAGAAGCTGGTGGAATATGCCCAGCCTAAAATAGGTCAAAAAATGCTTTGATGGTTGAGCATTTCTAGGGGAACATATGGTTCTACCCCATTAACTGTTTTTATCATAGTATATTTACTATTTTTTTGTGGATATAGCAGAAGCTTCCCAATCAGCAGCCGCTCTATGATGAAAAGCCTGCTTTAGGAATGCAAAGGAGTTTGATCCAGTAAGGCCTGATCCGCTGGGAGGGCTCAGTATCAAAACACAAGAATTCTCATAGAAACCCAACACGGCCATCAATCAACATTAATTTAAGGAATACTACGTACACTTCAATCTTGTGTGTATGAGTATTTATCTCATTTCTCATATATATATTTTTTCTTCATATTTGTCATCTTTTGGTGATCATATCCATCTGGTACAATCAAAACAATACAGTGGACAAACAACAGCAAACACTCCTCAAATCAAATCACAACAGAATATAGTCACAAAAAAACATGAACAAAATTCAAAAATACATTAGCTGCTGAATAAAAATAAACTTGGTATCGCTTTGTTCGCCCTAAGTTGGCACGGTATGCCCAGACGTGGGTCCCTTGCTCACTTTGCCACTGGATTCAAGATAGCCTGGCTGATGAGGGTTATGAACTCGAAACCGGTCCTAGGAAGCTTATTTCCGGTCCAGGGAAGACATGGCTTAGCAGTTCGGGCTGGACTGTTCCCATGAGGCACAGGGTCAGACTGATTTGCATATCGCCATGTCTGAACTGGGGTGGTGGAGTAAGCTAAAGAATGATGATGGATTAAACCCAGATCAGTTGACTGGGGATGAGTGTTTGATTTGTCCAAACGCTCCGTCCATCATCCCCTTTGGTATCGCTTTGCTTTAGCCAGACAACATCTTGTTTTGTGATCTTCCCAGGGTTAGAAAATAGCTCAGGTCTCCGAAGGGCTTTAACATGTACCCTCTCAAAGTGCAGCCAGGCTATATTGGACATATTATCCAGTTTCAAACAGTCCTGAATGACTAACCTATTAATGCTTAGCTCCTTAGTAAGCCAAACTGAGCGACATAATAATAAAGGGTTGCAGCCATATAAAATCAGCAATGTAGTTCATGCCACCCTCTTTGTGTATAATCTCAGAGGGCGAGCATTTACCTACGCTCAAAAGACTCCTAAAATGTATTCTCTGCCCCCAAAAGCGGGGCTATAATGGCATAGCCCCATATCTCAGAACCAAAGGTGGATATTCGGATACACTTAGCTTTATAAATGTATTAGTGTGGTGGAGTGGTGTAAAGTATAGTGTGTAAATGTAAGCAGGGGTACCATGAAATTGTGTGAAAAGATGTCAATGTTATGTTGCCAAAACATATATTATAATGTGTAAATGTGAATTTGTATATGTATAAAACATCGTTATATATTGCGTTTTGTGCCATTTGGTCAAGGGGGTGCAAAGAAAAAAGCGGGATCCCAAAACAGGTTTGCAATCAAGTGCATTTTACGCAAACCTTTATATTTCGGATTTGGATGAAATTTGTCAAGATTACAAACTATAGTACACAGATGGTTTTTATGGGTAGTGCAGGTAAGTAGGGTAAGTATTTTTAAGGTACTGTAAGTTAGTGATATTTGTTGCAGCAGTATTTTAGCAAATGTTTTCTGTATTTTATGGGAGCACCATGGAACATAGCAATGACAACTGATTAGGTGATTTGCAAATGACTGTCTTTACACAAGTTCAAGACAGCCTTGTTGTTTTTAGAGACAGTTTGCTCGTGTTGTCACTGACCATGCTATGAGTGATTTAATATGTGAGGTCATACCAGTGCATTGTGGGGCATATGTTATAGTTAGGACAGCTAACTATAACTGCTGAATTTCACTGGTTTTGTACAAGTGAAATCTGAGCCTAACTATAATGTCCTTGTATTCTTTGTTTTTTTCAGTGAATTTCTAAGTTTAAAAAAAATTCTATTTCCTAACTATAATGTCCCTATAACCTTTGTTTTTTTCAGTGAATATATATAGATATATACACATATACACAAATACAAGTGCGCACATATGCTCTATTGACATTTCCAGGGGCCCCATCCACTCTTCCTGTAGCCCAGTGCATTCCACCCTAAAAATACACTCTTCTAGAGACTGACAATTCATGTTATTGCACTTGGAGTGGTTTGTAACATGCTAATAATCATCCTGTGGGGGTCTCAGAGTGCCATTGGTAGAATTGCTCAAACAGTTTGCCCACCTTGCTAGCAGTCTTTGTTTCTCGTACCCAGGTACATATAAATTAGTTTTAGACATGGACTATGAGCCAGTTGGAAGCTGTGAGAGTCAACAGCGCTGTGTTAGCATCTGCACAATAGTAGCCTGAGTTCAACCCTCACCACTTCTGATGGCTGGTCTGTGGTGAACACTACATCTTGCGCTGTTCTTGTTTTATGTGAAGTTATTATGTGGGCGTGAAGCTGATTGAGTCAAATGCATTGTGCATTTTCCAAAGAGACTAAGGACACATTGCTGTGGGTTGGAGCTTTTCCAGGGCTCTATGGGAGCATTCCCCTGTATCTGGAGTCCTTCACTTGCGGTAGTGCCCATCTCTCTGTGTGTTGCTGTGCTGGAGCGTGTTTCCTTGCAGCAAGCATCAGGGAGCAGGTTGCAGAAGGGAGGAGGGCTGCTGAATGGGAGGCAAATGTAAACCGGTGGGGGGGGGCGGACAGAAGCTGCATGTCTAGTAGCAGGTAAAAGGCTGAAGACACCGGGTAAAGGGTGGGGGAGGAGTTGGCATTGCAGGGGCAAGGCAAATGCTGCTGCAAGATGGGTAAGGAGCAGGGAATAGGCTAGGTACTGGGAGATGGAGCATGGGATGGGATGTTGTTAATCCGCAGCTAAGGAACAGACCAAAGCTGCTAGTACAGAGCTCGGGTGTTACAGAACTTAGACAGGGCTGCCCGTGCATTGTGTGGACCTGCGGTGTAAGGGAGGATCGCAGGTTGATGCATGTGGCTCATTTGTATAGATGCCTGCCACACCTCTCCTGTGGCATGGATAGAGTCACAGGAAGTTAGAAGTGTTTGCTGCAGGACCTGCCATAAGGGATTAGTTGGAACATTTTTACCCAGACTGATTTTGATTCCCACTCCAGCACAGGACTTATTGTTACTTTGGGAGAAGTGTAACCCATGTGGATGCATGAAGGGCACCCGGAAGTTCCTACCAGGAACAGATACCTGCAGATGAAGCTTTGTTTCCTGTGTGTGGGTTGTGTGGATGCTAGGGAGAGGGAGATCCTGTGTGGCAAAGCAGCACTGACTGCTATGTACTGGTGACACTGATTAATGCCTGACAGCTGCTGGCTGCTCCTGCTTGCCTACCGCATGGTCACCAGGGCTTCTGACCCTGGCACTGGCGAGGGTGCCCCAGCAGCAGCCTGGGGCTCACCAGTTTGCTATGAGGGTGTGCCACAGGTGATATGGATAATAACAAAGCTTGCTGCTACTGTGCTGCTCCTCTTTTCACTAGAAATACAGTTTCCTGCATGTGAGAGCAATAGTTTCATCTCTTTCCCAGCCAACATGACAGCAGGCAGGCGAAGTGATGGAACTTCCACTTCCAGCAAGCAGGCATACTCTCACAGCTCCCGCTTGCTGGAAGCAGATTCTTTGCTTTTGCTTGGTGGGAGCTGTCACAGCTACCGCCAAGCAAAAGCAAACAGCTAAATCCCATGGGTGGGCTCACCGGGACATAGCAGAAACCAGCCTTTGATAGTGGCTCTCCCCAGGGCCATATATGGCTCCAGGAGGGGGGGGGGGGGCGTGTGGCTCCCCTCCTTTCTTGTGCAGCGGCCAGCCCCAGGGAGATGGTTGTCCCTGGGACTTATATTGCCCCATCTTAATTTTTTTTAAGTATTTGTCTTTGGGGAACTGTTTTTCCCTGCGGTCTGGAGTGCGCAAGTGGCCCCCCTATCTATTTTAAAATTAAAGCCCATGGGAGGTGGTGGTCCCCTGGAGTCTGCGCGCCCCTGCCTATCTATTTTTAAATTTAGAGCCTGGGGAAGTGGTGCTCCTGAGAGATCCAAGTAGCCTCCTTGTCATAATGTAAACATCAGCCCTAGGTAGGTGGTGGTCCCCGGGACATAAATAAGCCCTAGGAGGGGGTCCGTGCGCCTCCCTCCTTATTAATAAAAGTACACATGGCCCTGGGACCTGACCCACCTGGGGGAAATACTCAAAGCAAGCGCGGGAGAACATGCTTGTTTTTTTTTGGTGTTAAATTCACAGCAATATTCGTGACAGTTAATGAATCTCCATTAAAGATAATGGGGTAACCCAGTAGCCCTCAGAACCTGGGCACTATAGTAAAAGCAAAAAAACAATGGTTCTGTCGGGAAACATACAGACTTATTTGGGTATGTACTTAATACAATGGAGAACAACGAAGGACACACACAAAAACCAGGATAACAGAAATGAATTTGTTTTACTGGATGGAATTATATCAAATATCATATAAAAACACCGAAGTGTTTACAGGATGACCCAACCAGGAAGCACATACAAAATTAAACAATTAGTGAAACACTGTGTACTTTCACAAACCAAAACCTCACATATCACAATTATGTACAATGGACAATACATAAAAATAATAATAAACAGACAGATCCAGTTTGGAGTACATAAACCACAATAGGCTATAATTTCCTAATTCTGTATGCGGATTTGCATGGACGCATTGGACAAGTAACGTCGACGTTTCGACCCTATATGGTGGTGCCAATTAGTATGCATCAAAGGTGGGTCTTCATCAGGACAGAAGATTGGTTGGGGACCTGGGAGAACCAATTTATTCTATTGGAAATGGATTCCTCGTATAGCGTTAGTGGTAAGCCGGCATCTACTTTGGTAATGAATTCTGAAAAACGGTAATTTCATTTAGAAAGGAAGAGTGGTGCTGTCATGACAATCGCCACGTAATGGTATCCGTGTGCTGGACGTCTTTATACTAATTAGCGGCCGAGGTTTTGACGGATAAAGACGTCCAGCACACGGATACCATTACGTGGCGATTGTCATGACAGCACCACTCTTCCTTTCTAAATGAAATTACAGTTTTTCAGAATTCATTACCAAAGTAGATGCCGGCTTACCACTAACGCGATACGAAAAATCCATTTCCAATAGAATAAATTGGTTCTCCCAGGTCCCCAACCAATCTTCTGTCCTGATGAAGACCCACCTTTGATGCATACTAATTGGCACCACCATATAGGGTCGAAACGTCGACGTTACTTGTGTGGTAAATATTCTTTTCACCTAAACTGAATTTCATACGGAATCTTAAAATAAAGTAAAATAGCTCAGAATAACAAGAGGCAGAATCCGTGGTATAAGAGGTTTTCTAAATGGGCTTTATTCCAAAATGGCCGACTCGAGTCGCGGCCTTCAGGTTCCGTCACCACGAGGGTTCAGGAAGTGAAGTACAATACTTTATTGACAAGAAGTAACTTTTATAGGTCATACATTACAATGAAACGAATGCAAAAGGCGTAACAATTGATAAGATAAATGACATGGTAATACGTAATCGAAACTAGGCGTAATAAGGAGCAAAAAGAAACATGATTGGCTCTGATTATCTTACATAGGTGGATCTATAAGATAATCCTTAACATAGATGCGCGCGCAGCAGCATGACGTGTGATTGACGTGCAACTAGGGGGTGAAGGGGACTTGACATTTAGCTCTACATGTGGAGACGAGAAGTCTGGGGGGTCAAGTCAACCTAATCCCAAATCATATCTAACATCCTATGTTTAGAGAACGATGTTATCCACAAGGAAGGACTCTCGGACAGAATCTATTCTATACTGACTGTGTGTGCGTGGACAAGCGTCTAAGTGCCTATATGAGATGCGAGGGGCAGAAAACTTTCCATGGCAACAGGGCTATGAATCACTTGCAGGAGGACGGAAAGGCTGAGTCCTTTGCTTGTGAGCAAAAGGAAATGTTTACCTAAATCACTAGACAGGAATGCATCGGCTGAAGAGCAAAATAGATAATTCGAAGGTGAAATACAGCTTCTTGGCAGGCAGGCGAAAACTGGCCGAGGCAGGCACCGTTAGCTGCACAGGGAGTAGGACAAAGTTCATGGATACAGATGCGGGCTCAAGCTGAAACTGTCAGAGACAGAGAGCAGGGAAAGGCTTTGAGGAAAGAATCGGGCCTACTTGCCTGAACGGTAAAAATGGAATAACTTAGCCATATAAAGTCGGTGGTCTTTCATACTTAGGAATCGAATATCCAGCCCATTGATGGCGGATCTGACAGAGAACATGTCGACGGTAGACACACATATGTTTGCGTCTTGGAAACTGGAACTGGAGGGAACATACATGTACTTGTAACATGCATATAGAACCGTTGGGGTCCAAGATAGGGGACATAACTGATCAGGAAAATCCACATTTCCACATTCCCTCCTTGTCCCCTACTTGCCCTTCAAGAGATATCAATCTTCATTATTCCATCGATTTGCTCATGGAGCATCATTTCTTCTTCCTTCTTTTTCCGGCATTTTGAACGAGAACTTTGATATGGAATGCATGATGTGGCACACAGACCACAAATCGCTGGTCCACATTGTAGGCATAAACAACAACTGAAGAGCATAAGAAGGCCAATACCTAGGAAGGATAGAACTCTCCATCCCCAGGCTGATATCACACTCCAAAACCACCCGGACCACGTCCAAGTGCCTGGATTCTCGTGTATCTGGCTTACAATCTTATGAAGGCGTGTTATAGCTTTATATACAGATGGCGAATTTTCTGGTATGAATATGCAGCAGCTGGATCCGATGACCCTGCAAGCTCCGCCCCTATCGGCCAGGATGACGTCAAGGACGAGACGATTCTGGAGAACAACAATTCTCATCACTGATTGTTCCTCTGTCAGATTGCCTAGGGCGGCTATAGTCTCGTTTACTACAGCTTCAAGAGTCTTGGTTAGTCTGCGTATCAGCTTACTATTTGATATTGTACCTATATAGGGAAAGATACCTTTATTGAAATCTACATACTTGTCCCATGCCGTCTCAGTATAATCGACAACTGGGATATCTCTTCGCTCTCTTTTGTGTACTAAATGAACATTTCGATAATAATCAGGGGGGGCTAGGAAAACAGGTGGTAAAAGGAATGCTATGTAACAGGTACCATCCCAATCTAGAGGCAGACGCATATATGCCGTCTGACCACATATAAAGTAAGAATGGCGAGAAGCTCTAAATGAAGATTTACCTTGATCCCTATATTCTATTGTAGTAACACATTGGCTATGGCCCATATGTATGGAACCAACTTTTCTTACACATAATTCACCCTTAACTGGAAATACTGACATAGTGGGCAGAATTAGTTCAACTTCGGATTTGACATTCAGAATCATAAGATTAGGCGTAAAATTACCTAATTTATACACTTCGTTTTCTAAATCAGTTCCTGTTCTACTGGGGTGACCCTCCTTATTAGGGTGACAGACTTTGAATAAAACTAGATTCAAATTTCCCCATATCCAATGTTGTTGATAAACTGCTGTGTCTGGGTCTATGGAATTTAGTAAACTAAACCATGCTCCACAGGAGCCATTGTGTGTGAACGGATGTGGAAAGAAAGGCAGAACTCCTTGGTTATTCTGATAGGGAGGGAGTCGGCCACACACCCAACAATTGGTGGCATTACTAGTCTGATGGGAATGATGTAACATACTAATGAAAGTGTTATTGCGCAGCGCAAGTCTATAAGATAATTCATGTGGCGGTAGGTCACTAAAAGAATGTTCAGCAGCAACATTATAAACATGTCTAGAAATAGGATGATATATGTGCAAAATCACACTCGTAATGATTATAAAAACACTCAATAAAAACAGAATTAATAATGTCCTCACACAGTAGCTACGCAGTGATTTACAATACGCCTGTCGTTTCAACATTTCTCTGGTATTTTCTCTACTCAGGTCCAAGGGATACATGTCAGAGACAATTCAACCGCTTCACCTTGGAGAGGACTTAAACAATCAAATTGCTCGACTGTTTGGGCCTAAGTTTTAATTTATAGCACTGAGAGTCATTCTTTTCAACAAAGGGAAGTTTTGAATCAGTCTGTGAGGGAGTGCAGGGCACAGTGTCTATATCCGAGGATAGTCCATGAAATTTCTTAACGTGGCTGGAATGTATCCATCCTTTGCGGCCCTCCACTTTCACGGCTGTTCTTGTGGTCAGCAGGACTAGCTTCGGTGTTTTCCACCTGGGCTCCAATTGGGTTTTCCGATCGAAATTCCTCACAAACACTAGATCCCCCGGAGCGACGTCATGGGGTTTCACCTCAGTGTTGTCAGGAAAAGCTGCAGCTACCTGTGAACGACAAGATTGTAGTGCAGACATCAAGGAAGCCAAGTAATCTGTCAGCATATTACAATTAACATCAGTTATTTTACGTGGTATAGGCGTCCCCCACATATTTGGTGGCCTTCCGAAGATCACCTCATACGGGGATAGCCCTGTTCGAGAGTGTGCTACCATTCTTATGTAAAATAGTGCAACTGGTAAGGCTACTATCCAGTCAACACCTTTCTCCTTACATATTTTAGACAATCTGATTTTCAAAATTTGATTATGTCGTTCCACGAGACCTGCTGCCTCGGGGTGTCGGACACAGTGGAATTTCCACTGATATCCCAACAAAAGTGAGACATGTTTCATTAATTCGGATGAGAAAGGCTGGCCGTTATCTGAATATACAACACGTGGTAGCCCGTACCGTGGGAAGAATTCTCGAACTAACTGTTTGGCAGTAGTCGGGGCCGTGTAATCTGATACTGGGTACGCCTCAGTCCATCGGGAGAGAGCGCAGACAACTACAAGAACATATTTGAATCCTCGACATCGTTCCATCTGGATATAATCCATTTGGAGCACTTCAAAAGGATGATCAGGAGTCTGGAATCCACCCTGTTCTACGGGAACACTTTTTCCTGGGTTGAACTGACAACATATCATACAGGTACGGACCTTTTGTTTAGCTGCTGCTCGTAAATGTTTATTGAACCAAATGTGTTGAATGCTATCTAACATAGCTTTTTCTCCTAAATGCGCCGGGCTGTGAATTGTAGCTATAATGGCTTGGACCATAGAGTCAGGAAGAAACCATACAGATTTCTCCTTCGTCATCCATCCCTGATCTGTCTGGATCCCTCCTAGTTCAGTCCATTTCTTTAATTCTTCTGCAGTAGCATGTGTCTGTATGTCAATTACGTCAAGTGCGGGATCCTTAATTGTCATACACTGTGTTGGTGTCTGAACTATTGGCTTTGTCATGTCTAATGTGCGGTTCTGAGCAGTCTGTTTAGCTGTTCTGTCAGCTAAATCATTGCCTTGAGAAATGATATCAGTAACCTTCGTGTGTGCTTTACATTTCATAATCGATATAGCAGTGGGCAGATGTATTGCGTCTAACAAGGCATGAATGAGGGGTCCGTGCTGAATGTGGGCACCGTGGGAGGTTAAATAACCTCTCTCTCGCCACAGCACGCCGAAGTCGTGTACAACTCCGAATGCATAACGTGAGTCAGTATATACATTAACTTTCTTATTTGTGGCTTGAATACAGGCTTGTGTTAGAGCAATAAGTTCTGCTGCTTGGGCTGACAAAGTATCTATACAATTTGTCTCAATAACTTCAGTGTCTGTTGTGACTGCATACGCGGCCACTAAATCTCCTGTACTTGTTCTCATGCACGATCCGTCTACATACAGCGTCAGGTCTGGATCTAACAATGGAACGTCTGTCAAGTCTTGTCTAGGTTTCGTCTTTATTTCAATGATTTCAACACAATCATGAGCTAGTGGGTCTGTTCCAATTACAGGTAATAGTGTAGCAGGATTCAATGTATTACACCGTCGGATCTCTATGTGTGGCTGAAACAATGTTAGTTCATAACCGGTAAGTCTTGCTATGGTCAAGTGTTGTGTTTGTGTTCGGTTCACAAGAACCTCTACTGCATGCGGTACTTGTACTGTCAATGGATGTCCTAACACTATGGCATCGCTTTGTCTGATTGCTAAAGCTGTCGCTGCCACTGATTTCAGGCATGCAGGCAAAGCCTGAGCTACGGGATCTAATGTACTGGAAAAATAAGCACATGGCTTGCGTGATCCTGCTTGATCCTGAGTGAGTACTGACAAGGCCGTACCTTCACGTTCTGTAACAAAGAGTATAAAATGTTTGCTATAACATGGTGTTGCTAAAACAGGTGCTTGACATAAGGCTTCCTTTAGGCTTTCAAAAGCTTGTGTATGTTCCTGAGTCCAAGGGAGAACAGTCGATGTGGCTGCCTCCTGTGTGGTTAACTGAATGAGTGGTTTTGCTAGAAATGCGTACTGAGGGATCCACTGCCTACAATATGAAGTGAGGCCTATGAAAGCCCGCACCTCCTTTTGTGTCTGGGGTATTGACATGTTAGCAATTAACTGGATGCGATCTGGTGTAAGCTGCCTTCCCTCCTTGGACAGCGAGTGACCAAGATAAATAACTCGCTGGACACAGAATTGCAGCTTAGAAGGAGACACCTTGTGCCCCTTGTCGGCTAGAAAATGTAAAACTGTCAGAGAAGCCTTTTCACATTCAGGTTCGCTTCTCGCGGTGATCAGCAGATCATCGACATATTGAAGCAGTGCAGTATTGACTGGCATGTGGATACTGTCAAGTTCTCGTTTCAGTGCTTGGCTGTAGATGCTGGGGCTTTCTGTGAATCCTTGGGGAGCGCGTGAGAATTTAAAGCTGCGCCCATTTAAACTGAATCCGAACAAGTATTGGCTTTCCGGATCTATTGGGACGCTGAAAAAGGCATTCTTGAGATCAATTACAGTAAAGAATGTTGCTTCGGAATCAATTGCTGTCAATAATGATGATATATCAGGGACCACAGGAAATTGTGGTACAATGCACTTGTTTAGTTCACGCAAATCAATAACCAATCGGTATACTGGTGGGGCAGTAGGATCAGTTCGTTTAAGAATCGGAATTATCGGTGAATTACATACATTGGAGTCTGTTTCTACAACTACTCCCTGGGCAATTAGCTCATCAATGATTTTCAACAAAGCCACTACAGCATCATGCGGTAACTTGTATTGTCGCATTCGTGGCAGTACCACTCCTGCTTTCAATGTGACTCGGTATGGTGTAATGTTCATGCAGCCGACATCCGTAGGGCCTTGTGCCCATAGATGTACTGGTAAAGTCTGTAGTCGGGGATCCATGTCTCTAGACACATAGTGACCTTTAAAATCACGTAAAAACAACCTTACTCCTTCCGGAGAACAACATATTATGGCTCCTAGTGCTTTCAGAGTTTTAATTCCTAACAGATTTTCTGGGCATGATTTAGTAAGCAATAAATCTGTAGTTCGTGTCAAAGGTCCTATCGTAAGTGGGAGAGGCTGTGATACTTCATTAACAATAGGTTTTCCTGAAAAACCAAGGGAAACATTTTGTGAGCCTGAGAGGGGTGCCCCTGGAACTTCACTACGTTTTATAGTGGTTCGACTTGCCCCTGTATCGAGTAAGAATTTTCTATCTTGACCTAATAATTCACTATGTACATAAGGTCCTTCTTGATCTACAGGAATCTCGATAAGCGGTAAGTCAACTTCCCTCTCTAGGCTTGTTCATGCGTAACGCTGATACTCAGGATATTCATACTGTGCAGTCTGATACATTTGTCGTGTTGTGGTTTGTGTGGCAGTAGCAGGCAACAGTGGTGCAGCTGGCACAAACTGTATTGGCTGTTGTGCGGCTGGCATGGCCTGGGGATGCGGCATAGCTCCTTGTTCATTCTGATCTTGTCTGAGTGGCCGCGATCTTTCTTGTGTTTTACCTATGGCGATATTATGTTTTAAAACTGGACAATCGTGTACGTAATGACCTGGCTTTTTGCAATAATTGCATGTTCCTTTTACCGGTCCTGCTGAATCGGACTGTGTCATACCCTTTTTATGTCCTTCAGCCGGTACTGTCTGAGACACTAGCATTTTCATTTTTGTATCTTTCATACGTCTTTGTTCGTGTTCTTGTTCATCTCTAATTCTATTGTGATGATACTGTAACATTTGTAGCATTTGTGACGGAGTGTTACTTTGCCAGGTACTCTCGAATTTCAATATTCTATTCTTTACTTGAGGTAATGCATTTTCTACTAATTTTGTCACAAATAAGTGTGGATACGATTCACTACTTGTTTTTATCCCACTATTTATTCCAAAACATTTTTCAAATCGGGCATAATAATCACTTGTGTCTTCATCATGCTTTTGTTTACAGGCCGTGATTGCACCCCAATCTTCCTTTTTCGTAGTTAATAAACGTGGCAGTACTTGTACTAGTAAACCTGGTAATGCTTTGACTTTATCCCCGAGTCCTGAACCTGCAGTTCGGGCCTTTTCCTCCGTTTCTAATGCTGTCCAATCTATCTTTTGGTCGCCCACTTCCCACTCTTTTTCTTTCAGTTTTTCATAAATGCCAGCAGGTAAGAGCACCTTTAATATCGTCATAATATCAGGATAGGTATACTCTCCCATCAGTAACATGTCCTTAATTTCTCGGTGGAAACCCGCTGGGTCTTTGTCATGACTTGGTACTACTTTCTTCATTTCTAACAATTCAATTTTTGATATGGGTGTGTATACAAATACACGGTGAAACTGATTGTCTTCGCCTTTTATTGGGTGCACTTCTCGTAAGGGATTTTGTCTATCCATATAGTACGGCGTTCTTTCTCTGCGGGGCAGCGAGAGAGAATCCGGACTTACAAAAAGGACATACTGTTTACGTGACACCAATATCTCTTTAATTAACTTGTTACTAGAACCTCTCCATCTGTTCGTGAGTAGTTCCGTTAATATATCAGGTAAAGGACCAGGGTCAGCATGTTGGCTCTTATATAATATAAGGAGTTGCTGAATCATATAGATTCCAGCTAAACGTTGTTCATCTGCACTGAGATTAAAAAACGTGTGTGCTACGGTCTCATCACCGTATTTTTCAGGACTGTCAATCCAGTGAACGGCTGATCTGGCTAATTCTTGCTCATCCATGGAATCGAGGAGGTGGTAACCCCTTCGTTCTCGTAGTATTTTATCTGCGGCTTGAAACAAATGTTCAGGAGACTTCAGATTTATTACAGGCGTCGGGTACGTTCTGCTGTTATTTGGGCATACAGAGTGTATGGGATCAGAAAAACATCTAGTATTATCACAGGATCTTCCTCTGCCTACATAGGCTATGGTCTCTGACTGTCTTGCGGAATTCCCTGATTCGGACACTTCATCTTGCTCGAACTCGTCTGTTTCCAATCTTTCTTCATGAATACGCTCTATCTCTCTACGGATTTTTCGGCACATGGCTATTATACAGTTTTTCTTATCGTGTCTCCCTTCTGATATATTCTGGCTCCATCTTGTAAGAATAAGCATTGCATTCGGGTCTACCCCCGGACGGTCTTGATTTCTGATCACACAGTTTATGAGGAAACGTAACAGTTCCCCCTGTATCTCTACTTTCTGGAATTCCATAGCTCTGTTAATACATTCTGGATCTCGCCCTGTTTGAACAAAATGATATATTTCGTCTAGATGCGTAGTCATTCCTGGTAACCTCGCTAAATACTCTGCGGCTCGTCTGATACGTAATGATGCCAGGACCATTTCGTCCTCTTTACCAACCACCGGGTCATATCTACAATTTACAAGGAGTTCCTTAAGCGTACGTTCACTTACGAATTTGGGTGTACGTGAATGCGCTGACTCTTGAAAGACAAGTTTATTTATTCTAGGTGGTGTAAAGGTATTGCTAGCACCTCCCGTGGCCCCATCTGGGGCGTCGGGTGTGAATGGGTTCGTTGAACGTGACACAGCAACTATGGGTGTCGATACCACTGTAGAATCGACTGCGGGGACAGATGCGGAAACAGATGTGCTTGCCGAAGCTTGTATCGGGACTTGCTGTTGCACGGGGACGGATACCTGATCCTGACGTTGAACCCCTCCGCCAGACGGTCTATGTGGTGTGGCGTTAGCATACTCGGGAGCTGCGTCGTCTAGATATGAGGAAAGAAAAACATCTTCTGCGGTTCTGGGATGCCCTTCTGGATGTACCTTAATTGGAAATAATGGGGGTGGCAAGTCTTTTGGCATCTCTGGAACAGCCTTAGGTAGTCCTTCGGCTAGAAGGGGGTACATACCATTCGTAAGAGCATTTCTTTGTCTATTTACTTGTTCTGATTTCACTCGGATACCTTCCTCAATTAATAGATTTTCTTGAACTTCCTTTGAACTTTCTTTGCTCCTCTCTTCTTGTCTACGTGCTTTTTCTGTGCGTCTATGAGATTCTTTACGCCATAACTCAACAGCGTCTTTCTGTGACTGTCTGACCTTTCTTTTCCATAACTCTTCCTCCACTTTCATGATGCACTCTGCATCCCAGGTTCCCGCTGCGGGCCACCTTTGACTTTCCGGCAATCCCTTGGTATAATCTACCCATAGATCAAGAAACAATATGGCATCTAAGCCATGCTTGTGATACATAAAATGCCCTGGAGTGTCCCTAGGAGGAATAGGAACTGCTTCTTCAAGCACCCCTTTTCTGGTAGTAATCTGTCTTAACTTCGAGAAGAGCGGCATCTTGACAACTGATCTGATACTTACTCTTGAATTCACTTAATACGAAAAACACAATAATGAACAGTGAACAATGAACAATCATTCATACCACAATATTTGAACACTTTAAACATTAAACATTAAACATTTTAACAATGACCGACAATGATGACAGTCTGCCTAACTAATCACCACGCTGAATTCTTGACAATAACTGAATACTTCGGAATACTTGATATACTGCTAAACAGTACATATACACTGCTAAACAGTGCAGACCGGATTTGTGTACCCAAATCCGTCTTGACCGGCACAACCTATGTGCGCGTCAACACGCCTCCCCGGCGATGGTACTCACCGAGTAGCTCCTTGAAACGGAAGGCCTCAGAGAATGGACGGGACTCGATGACTGCGGACAGCGGACCCTCTGGACATCGGGATTTCGAAAGACCTGGTGGGCCTCTGTATACCTCGGATCTTGCTCTCTCAGCTAGGCTCTGGTCGGGATACTTCGCACTTCTCACCGCCTCGTCTGGGTTGATCGCAGCCTCAGTCGCCCCCGCTTGACCGGAGGGAGCTTACAGGAAATCCTGCTGGTACGCGTTTATGGTCCGTCCAGCTGTGGCAGGAGACCGGGCCTGCAACGCACCGCCGGCGCGTGAGATGAGAAAGTGTCCCTATTCGGGCGCCATTATGTGGTAAATATTCTTTTCACCTAAACTGAATTTCATACGGAATCTTAAAATAAAGTAAAATAGCTCAGAATAACAAGAGGCAGAATCCGTGGTATAAGAGGTTTTCTAAATGGGCTTTATTCCAAAATGGCCGACTCGAGTCGCGGCCTTCAGGTTCCGTCACCACGAGGGTTCAGGAAGTGAAGTACAATACTTTATTGACAAGAAGTAACTTTTATAGGTCATACATTACAATGAAACGAATGCAAAAGGCGTAACAATTGATAAGATAAATGACATGGTAATACGTAATCGAAACTAGGCGTAATAAGGAGCAAAAAGAAACATGATTGGCTCTGATTATCTTACATAGGTGGATCTATAAGATAATCCTTAACATAGATGCGCGCGCAGCAGCATGACGTGTGATTGACGTGCAACTAGGGGGTGAAGGGGACTTGACATTTAGCTCTACATGTGGAGACGAGAAGTCTGGGGGGTCAAGTCAACCTAATCCCAAATCATATCTAACATCCTATGTTTAGAGAACAATGTTATCCACAAGGAAGGACTCTCGGACAGAATCTATTCTATACTGACTGTGTGTGCGTGTACAAGCGTCTAAGTGCCTATATGAGATGCGAGGGGCAGAAAACTTTCCATGGCAACAGGGCTATGAATCACTTGCAGGAGGACGGAAAGGCTGAGTCCTTTGCTTGTGAGCAAAAGGAAATGTTTACCTAAATCACTAGACAGGAATGCATCGGCTGAAGAGCAAAATAGATAATTCGAAGGTGAAATACAGCTTCTTGGCAGGCAGGCGAAAACTGGCCGAGGCAGGCACCGTTAGCTGCACAGGGAGTAGGACAAAGTTCATGGATACAGATGCGGGCTCAAGCTGAAACTGTCAGAGACAGAGAGCAGGGAAAGGCTTTGAGGAAAGAATCGGGCCTACTTGCCTGAACGGTAAAAATGGAATAACTTAGCCATATAAAGTCGGTGGTCTTTCATACTTAGGAATCGAATATCCAGCCCATTGATGGTGGATCTGACAGAGAACATGTCGACGGTAGACACACATATGTTTGCGTCTTGGAAACTGGAACTGGAGGGAACATACATGTACTTGTAACATGCATATAGAACCGTTGGGGTCCAAGATAGGGGACATAACTGATCAGGAAAATCCACATTTCCACACTTGTCCAATGCGTCCATGCAAATCCGCATACAGAATTAGGAAATTATAGCCTATTGTGGTTTATGTACTCCAAACTGGATCTGTCTGTTTATTATTATTTTTATGTATTGTCCATTGTACATAATTGTGATATGTGAGGTTTTGGTTTGTGAAAGTACACAGTGTTTCACTAATTGTTTAATTTTGTATGTGCTTCCTGGTTGGGTCATCCTGTAAACACTTCGGTGTTTTTATATGATATTTGATATAATTCCATCCAGTATAACAAATTCATTTCTGTTATCCTGGTTTTTGTGTGTGTCCTTCGATGTTCTCCATTGTATTAAGTACATACCCAAATAAGTCTGTATGTTTCCCGACAGAACCATTGTTTTTTTGCTTTTAGTTAATGAATCTCACCATGAATTTGTTTTTTAAATGCTTTTATGCCCTGGCGTGGGTGTGTGTGGTGGGTGTGAGTGTAGTTGTGTCTTGAGAGAGTCGGTGTTTGTGGGTGTTGGCTGTGTGTGTGCAAGTGGCTGAGAGAGGGGGTGATTGTGTGCATCTGAGTGTTGTGTTTGTGTTACTTTTTTGTGTGTGGGGGCTATGGGTGCGTACAGGTCTGTGTGTATAGGTATGCTGCTGAGTCTGTTCAGAGTTCCTGAGGAAACTCATGGGGCCATGCAGAGTGTTGCAGCTGTACCACATCACTGCAAAAGAAAAGTTGTTTTTAAAGGAACCCCAGGGGGTCCGGATACCCCAACTGTGTCTCTTTATGTTTTATTTGTATTTTTTTTGGGTGGCTGCAACATTTGTCTTCATGTTGCGGTCAGCCAATCAGGCCTTATGATGTATTTGAACCTTACAGTGATGCGGTAGTACAGAGACAGTACTGCAGCCTAAAATAAGTAGAAAACGTTTAACGTTAACTTTGCAAAAACGACTGTCTCATAAATCATATAAAAACATGCTTTCTGTGTAAAGGTCTAGCTTCTCCTAAATTAATTTGGTTTTATTCTGTTTAGTCGTACTGGCTCTCCTATGAGAAATTGCATGGGAAAATGTGTTTTTGAACCCATCCTTTTTCTCAACCTTTGCTTGACAGATCACACCAAAACTTGCCAGAAAGGTACTGAAGTGGATCAACTTTTTAGGGAAACTTTCCCTAAGATTTGTCAAACTGCCTCAAAGTTATTAGAAAAACAATAGTGGTGACCGCCACTGTATAGTTATACATTTGAATGGGCTTTTGTAGGAAATGGAAAAAGTTAAAATTAAGTTATTCCTAGCTTTAGTTAAAATGTCTTAACATGTGTTTAAAAACCTTTAGATATTCACTGAAAAAAACACAGTTTAGGTGGAGTTAAGTTTGCGAATCGGAAACGAAACACCACAGAAAGTCTCAAGTTATGGTTAGGACCACAATCCACAAATCATACCACAGAAAAGCAAGCTATAACTTATACTTGACCTCACCCTTGATGTGAGAGATCGCATTACGAATGCCGTAAATAGTTTTAGAGATGAGATTGCATATCATTCTATAATCAAAACTATGAAAGAGACAACTATGATTTTAGTATTATTTTTTGTTGAGTGTATTGTTATGTAATACCATTGTAATTGTAGGTGTTGTTATTTATTTTAATAAATTCTGGAAGGACTTAAGCATTTTTTTCACAACTTTGTCCAAGATTCATGCCTCCTGTGACCAATTTACTAATCTTGAAGCCCATGAGGTCCCCGGGACCCGGGGAGGTTTCTATTTATTTTATTGTTGGGGATCCCTTTGGCAGCCACACATTTTCTTGGTGTCCGGGTAGGTTCAGCCCTTCTCCTTTTTCCAATTCTTATTTTACTTTCCCAACATGGTGCTCCATGCACAGTGCTTGGTAACAACAGAAACATTTTCATTACAACCAGCCAATAATAATGCAGTGGATTTGTGAATCATGGCCAGATTTGCAAATCCTCATGTGTAACGGGAGAAAAATGATCCCTTGCACAATGGTGTGCCTCTATTCTTTAATTGTATTTGCAAATCCACTATGGAATCACAAATCTGCTGAGGGCCTGCAGATTAACAGTCCATCATTCTAAAATGTAACCTCTTCATTCCAACACCGGAACATGTCATGATTTCTTGAAAACTCCTACACAAAAAATGTATACCAAATCAAGCAAAGGCACCTCATTGAGTAACATTCTATGTACATGCCAAGTCTGGTGCAATTCCATTCAGCTGTTTTTCTGTATCGAGGAGTAAATTTAATCCACCTCAGCTCCTTCCTATAGATTTTCACTCTGATCCATCAAACACAGGCCAAGGAAAAAGGGGGTGGGGTCCTAAAATAGTCTCAATGGAATTACACCACGTTCGACAAAAATATAGATCTTTTTCAACAAAGTGTACTTTTTGTAATTGGTATAAATCCATTCAGCTCTTTTTGAGAAATTTGTGTTTAAAGAGGTTCGGGTTGGGGCTGAAGGGGTTAAAAAGTCAGGTATAGCTCTACATTCTGAGAATTATTTAAGAAGAATATAAGGGGGCAAGATAAACACCCCCTGGCTCCCAGGGTCATGGGTAGTGGGTTTTTCAATGGGAACCCAACTTGTTTTGCTGGCAACACAATATAGAAATCACACTGTGTCATCCATTACAAGACTTGGGATAATAGTACCTTTTTGAATTGCATTGTAGTGAAGGAATGTTTTTGAATGGTTATAACAGATCACAATATAAATAATTTGTTGGTGATGTTGTACTCATTTTAGGAATTCTGGTGAGTTCTCGGGTGATTTTACGCTGTGAAAATTACTGGTCCAAAACTAGGATTTGATGTCCCATGTTTAAGAGAAAACAGTTTGGTTTTCTCTAATGCTTTTCTCAAAGAGGTTATGGAAATGTGCACCAAAAGCTAAACACTGAACACATTTCTTACAAGGGCACACTATCTTCCTCAGCCATATGAGAACAAAGTCTGATATTCTGAGTAAAACGTTCTTCCAATAGCAGCAGCAGCCTGTCAGTTGATATCCCAGTGTTCTATTGCAGCTTCCCACGGTGGTCTAATGAACAACTGAAGTGCTAACATTCTGTATGTATGACAACATTGATAACACTTGAACACCATCCTGATGGCATCAAAGGTGTAAAACGTAAAGCATTTCCTTTATAAATGAACAAAATGAGAGGGGGTATTTTTTTTCATAGAGTTTATGGTTACTGCTCTAGAAAGCAAATTGAGGAGTATCAATTCTCAAAATCTTCCTCATCCATGTCAGTAATCATTCTGAAATGCCGAGGGGAATATGTACTTCCAACACCAGCAGCGGTCTGTGAGGTAACTCCCTAATAATCAATTGGAGAATCACTACAATGAACAACCATAGCACTAGCATTTTGAGTTCAAAACAAAAGTGAGGCACTCCTGAACGCCATTTGTTGAAATAGGAGCTGTTGAATTTCCTGAGGAGCAGGCTGAAGTAAATGAGCATTGAGATTAGGCCTGTGAGTAATTTTAATTACACCGGAGTAATTTTGGTAATTTCTAAATACTCTTTGACACAGAGTTGCCACCAATTACGTGATTACGAGCTTGCATGATTCAAAGTAGTACTTTGGGGGAAAATAATTTCCTTGTTATGGGGATGGGCATATGGATTACTTCTTCAAACCAAGTCATGGCCCTTGGGACCCCATCCACCCGGGTCAATGCCTTGTTAACTGGGAGGAGGCCTTCTCTTTCAGAGTCATCCTATACCCCGGGTAACCCATCCAGCTAGGCCAAAGCAATTTTTGATTGAGGAGGGTACGTGGGGCCCTTTTCCCCAAGCCATCCTATAGCCACCGGGTACCACACCGCCTAGGGCCCAATGACATGGAGTGTCCCTGAGACACCACCCCCATGGACACTGTGCTGTTCTCTACCCGTGAGAGTGTGAAAAGGTAATAAAAATCTAATTCACTGCCTGCCCTTTCTTAGGCAGGGAATACAGCGTTGCTCCCACCTGGCAAGAGCAGAGAAAAAAGCTGCTCCTGCTTGGCGAGAGCAAAGCAGCATAGCCAGTTCATGCTGCACCCAGGATGAGTGCTAGCTGGGGAGCCAGCAGGGGCAGAGGGGTTCATCAGGCTCCCACTGGTGACCTCCAAAATTAAACAAGCATTGGCATAGCCAATAGGTCTCGCCTTAAAAGTGTTTAGCCATGCAGCACATTATCCTGTTAATAATCCGGCCACACAATTTTATGCCCTATGATGTTTAAGGACGTGCTCCCTGTGTGTCATGGACAGAAACATGCTTTGTAATGTACTGTGGTAACACTGAGCTGCAGAAGTCAGTGAAGACTATCAGTCTATGCAGTTTGACCAGTGGAGATGTCTGTTAAAAAACATATCTTCCACTCATGTGGTAAAATGCAGGCGTGTGCAAATGGTGGCAACACATCATACTGTAAATACACCAGCCGGCACATGTGAAGTATTCTAGAAGAATCCCCCACCAGGGACCTGTCAAGAGCTACCCCCATTGCTTAATGAGCTGACAAGTCACTAGTGGAGCACACTCGGCTCAGCTCCTGAATGAGGTGTGTGCCAAACCATCACATTCAGGGCCCCTGGAACTGTGCGGCAGGGTACGGCCAAATTATGCGGCAGGGTTGACTAAATTAGGTGGCAAGAAATGGCAAATTATGTGCCATCATCCGGCACATTTTCTGATAGGATCAGTTCATTTTTCTGTCTTTTTTTTATACTTGCTAACGCTGTCTTGACATAGGTTGCACCTACTTAGTACCAGTTTAGCACCCAGACCCTGATCATACCTTTAACAAAACCAATACACACAATGTTGGGACTAAAAGGCCGCAGTTTAATAAACAATTCAATTCTCATGTCCCCCTCGCGGGCGGCATGGAATTGATTTTTTCATGTGAGGTGCTGGCGATGAAGTAAGTAATGTTCTTTTAGTCCAAGTTCCTGAACCCTGTAATGGACTGACGTAGCTACTGCCCCTTTAAACACCAATCATCCCTTGCCTTTTTACCCTCAACAGCACATCCACAGCCCCCCACAAACCATTTACAGCAAGGAGATTAAACATGCCACGTTGCCACCCACACAACACCGCACGCAGCTGCGTAATTGGTAATAATGCGTCTCAACGAGGCAGCCTTTTTAGGCCGGGCAACAGAGCAGAATCCAATAAACAGCAAGTGATTTTGCACTACATTAATACAGATAATGCACTAAACTGATATATTCCACCCAGCATCTGTGCAGCGCCAACTATGACTGTGCAGCGCACTGCAGACATTTTTTTGCAGTTTTATAAAGCGCAAACTCGACACGAAGGTATCAGAGCACTTTACATGAGCACCAGATGCATTACAGATGGACGCATTCATTTTTAGGCGCAGGGAGATTGTTATTTGTCCAGAATCACGGGATTTTTTGAGTCTCCAGCCAGACTCGAACCTGGTCCCACAGCTTAAAAGTCGACTGCTCTAGCCGTTAAGCCAGACATTGCCAATGAGTGTGCAACTTGACTTCTCTTAGCGCCTGCCCCACATTCATGTTGGCACCCATCTCCTGAGAGTAAGAATGATAGCAGTTTGCTGTACAAATGTTGTGAACAAGACATGACACCCTGTCACCTAGAATATAACGTTTTGGGCTGAAATGCTGCAATGCTTAATACAACAGTCTGTAACATTAACATCAATTTGCAAGCAGAAAGAGGGTTCCGATTTGAGGGCACTCTAGACATACCATGTGGTGTGAAAGGCGATAGGCTACTGTCAGCAGTGCAGCTGCTGTTTGCAGTGGCACTGTGCCCCCAGAGCGTGAGGTGGCAGTGCACCCTGATTCTTTCTGTCATTTCCTATCCAACTGTCGGGGGAGCAGCCTTTTCCTTGAGTACGGGCTATTGGCATCCTTTCTACCCGCTGTCTGGGTTAAAGGTCACAGGGTACTTGGAATAGGACTAGGAGGCTATGCCCTCTCTTAAGCAGACATAGATATGATGTGCTTCTTGATTTTGCTTTTAAAATCAACCAAAAAAAATTCTAAGTCAGCAGAAAGGAAGTAGAAGGAAAGTAGGCCTGGCGTTAGTGGCAATGCATCGATAAACCCACGGCAGCAGGCGGCACAGTCTATCAGTGTCACATATGCGAGCCATGCACTTTGAAACCATTACGCCGGTCTGCCGTTAGTTAAATAAACGGAAGAAAGAGCAAGTCGTAGCTAAGAGAACTCATAATGTCTGCTGAGCTGAAACAAAGCACAAGTTTTTAGCAAAATCACGTACACAGTTTTAAGACCAAAGAGAGAGTATGTGAGCAGATATAAACAAACATACAACAGCTCACGCCAATAGAAAAACAAACCAGCACGGCCGCGTGGCGACCGCGCTAATTAGAAACATGATCCCGAACAGATGGCGCTCCTGCTCGTAACCGCAAGCCATAGCCCATGTGGGACATGCACCCGCCTTTGCCCAATTGCGTGCTGTCTTTTTGGAAAGACGCACGCAAAGCTCAATAGAAATAATGACGAAAAAAAAACACACGCACTAGCGTGTGAAAAGTCCTGATGGATTCCAAGAGGTTGTTTTCCTAGAGTAGCTCGATCTAAAGAGGCTTAGCTCAAGGATGGGGGGGGGGGGAGGGAGGGGCCTAGCAACGAAGGCGTTAAAGGCCTGTTTACAGAAAGCCAGTTTGTAGAAGACTACAATAAACAAGGTTTGGGCAGCAGGAGGGATGGACTCAAGCTGGACAGTCTAACACAAATAAAGCCAGCAAATGGAAAGCCAAAAAATGGGAGTTTCAACCCACAAAGCCAATGGTAAGCAACTGGCAGAATGCATTCCTAAGTCAGCTTTCTGAATGTCCCCAAGAGGTCTTCAGCAAACTAGACAGTTTTGCTGTCTGGTAGGCTGTGGCCTAAAAAAGAGATACACCAGAACATGTCTTGAAAAGCGATGTCATGATCCCATAACTCTGCCCACTAGTATCCTCCTGTAATTCACCTCTTGTGGCTAAGCTATTTGAAAAGTTGGTTGCCTAAAAACCCTACGCACAACTCACTTCAAACATAAAAGCACCACTTCCTTAAAGTAGAATCAGCCAAGGAAAAAGCAATGAATTTGACCAAGTTTTCTGAAGGTAAACTTACTGTAGACTCCAAACAAGAGAAATTGGAGATGGGGTACTGCAGCTGTCCTTTTGGAATTATCTGTATCTCTGATACAATATACCATAACATTTTGATCATTAAAACAGTTGAAATTGTAGCAGTTGGTCAAACAGCGACCCAGTTACAAAAATCCTTCCAATAACCGGCTCATATTGTGCATATCTGGAACCATCAATGACTCCCACAGGATTACACAAGAATCACCACCTCCTCCAATAATTTCAAATAATAACCCAAAACCTATGACCATTAGCAACTCCGATCTGAAATATCATGCGTTCAATGATGAAAGACACCAAAATTAAATTACCCGAAGATGGAAACTTGGTGTTAAATCCTCCCCCCACCCCTATTGTTTTGCCCAAAAATATGGACTCATTAAAAACTCTAAATTCAACACCAAAAAAACACTGATGGGATAAACACATTGTTCTTTCAAACCTTATCCGATAACTCTGCCTAGAAACTTGGGCTTGTATCGACACTGTCCACAAAGAACACAATCAAGCAAAAGCTCTAAATCATCCTCCAAAATATAAGTTGCAAAACGACCATTTACAAACTTTCATCCTTAAAAAAATGCAGGACAGAGTTGCTTATCATGCTCTATGACCTACTCCCTTGAAAATATCTCAACAAGTTGCAAATGGACCTCAAGCCTCATTGGAAAAATGCTCCAAGCAATTCATCTGCCCATGCGTTAAGGCCCCCACCATCATCAGCTCCACAACAAAAGACAAGGAGTATCAAATTCAAGAACACGACACACCTGCAGATTAAATGAAAATTAATCACCTTGTCCCTCCAAAATACATTTCCCTAACTTTTTCCACCTCACTATGTCTCACTCCTTAGGGCATATTAATACAATCCAACAATGCCATAATATACAGTGCATGAGATGCCCTCTCACAAACTCTGAATTTTTCCTTTTGTAAATGACTCTTAATACGAGCATGTTATAATCTGCTCTATCACTCAAGACAACCAGCACCCCATAGAACCTGGCAGGAAAGTCACAAGAACGCTCTCCACAATGTAAATTCAACCATAACAAGCACTGGCAAAGCCAATAGTTCTAGCATTGGCATGCTACTACAATGGTCACTTTTAGTTCTTCATTGTTTAATGCAAACATCTGCTGTAAAAATAAAAAAAAGAAGACAGGCCGCCACCTACATGTGACCACAATATGTCTAAAATAAAAAAACATCTACAGTGTCAGTTAAACAATATTTATAACAAAGTTAAAATGAAGACAGGTATTAAATCATCTAACTGTGCACCTGAAGAGGAGGGAAAATACATAACAGGTTTTTAAAAGAAAAAAGATAATTAGGGCTCCCGGTTTTATGTTTTTTCTTTCTTTTTTTAACATTTCCATCTGTATTTATTCATATATATTTTTGGGCCATCTTATTGGTATTTATCCATATTTATTTTGTGTTTTGAAAATAAAAATCTTAAGATAGTATATTTCCACATTTTTCAATCTTTTAGATATGCACTCATACATAAATGCCTGTTTCGTTTTAGCAAATTGAGCAGTCATATATAACAAAACACTACACCCACAGGTATATATCAGTGTTAAACAACAAATATATGTTAACATATCCTGTTTTTTCAACTCCCCATGAGGTGTATCTGCTCAGCTTTTGCCTGCAATTCATGAAAGACAGCATGGAGAGTCTCTCACAAAAAAACACACTTTTCAATATTTGTCTGCTTTTAAAAATAAATACAGACAGGAAACACATTGTTTTTGTATGCATTTATCTTTAAAAAAAATAAAAACAGTAAAAACTGAAAACTGGGAGCCTTAAATATACATAAATAAAATGAAAAAAACTTACTTTAAGAAGCTGTCACTGAAAGAAAAGGAACTGTTTTTAAGCAGAAGTGAACAATGTGCACAGTTTTGAGCAGTCACTTGAAGTGAATGGAACCACTTGGAAAAGCTGGCTGACCCACTGCACCAAGCTGTATACTCTGGTGGTCGGAAGCCCGTGGAGGAAATCTGCTTATCAAAAGCCCCTCTTTGTATAGATATTATGTGAGGTGTGTTGGGAAAACAATGATCTAGCTACACATTTAAAGCTGTCTCAAAGGCCAGACCTAACAAAAAAAAAAAAAAGAAAAAATGAAGCTCTGAATTTTAGTACAATCTTGTTAAATCACTCGTACTCAATGTGTTATCTACCATATAACAGCAACATACTCACTATAACTGGCCTTGCCTAAAACCTCCATGGCAACTTTAAGAATATTTTACCAGGAGGTTTCCCTGCTGCAGTAAACAGGATCAGCACACCACAACATTGCCATACAAATAGCCAGGGAGATACAAAGGTGTCACATGTTCATAGGGCAGAGATGTTAGGTAGACCACTGCCCAGCAGGCTGTTCTTGAATTTTACATTCTGCTACTCTGAATGCAACTCCGCCAAAAGAAGTCAATGCATTACCAAAAATCATACAATCATGCAATACTTATCAAAGCTTTCCATGAATGTCCTGAGACAAACCAAACAAGGGATGTCTGAACTTTAAGTCTGCTAAAATTAGACTGCCCCCCCTTTTGTTCCTCTCTCTCATAGGGCGAACCTCCATTCAATAGGCACTAGTGAAAAAACAATAATTGAAAGCAGCAGTATTTGTTAGTCAACTCTTGAAACTATTATGCATAAAACACATTCATGGGCCATTTAATGGGCTAAACTTCTGTCATCCAAGCATCACATCTAGATAAAGCCTTTACTACGCATCACAGTGCCAGAATAGTGCACATTAGACAACTCCTGTCACCATTATACATACAAAATGGATCCAAGGAAAATAGTTGGCCAAGAAGTTGCCATGTCAATGGTCCACTCAGATAAATCCCTTTCCTCTCTTAACCTTAGAAAAACATTAAGCAAGAGACAACTCCTGACACCATCTTAAGCAAGTGGCTCCAAGCCATCTAGTTGGCTAACATTTGCCACCTCAACTGCAAAGCTACATCAAGCTATTGTTGGAGCTCACTCTTCGCCAACATATAGCATACAACCATTGCCCTTCACTTGTACAACAAGGCTCCAATATATATAGCTAGCTCAGTATTTGCCATTGCAACAATACACGTAACCCATCGTCAAATAGCATCAGATACTCCTAAAGGGCTAAGCTGTAAAATGTCACAACTAACCAGAAGCAAAGCCACTTCAGGCGAACAAACGGCAACATTAAATGGCGCACGCACATCAATTCACATAATTACAGTATTCATAACATGATCTAGCAGCTCACTTCCATTTACAAAGTACAATTACAAACATAAAATGTTTAAGACTTCTAAAGGCGTTCTCACTTTCACCTAACCTAAAACAACAAGCCCAGGGAAAATCACTTTCCCAAACCTTCTTTTTATTTGACAGTTTTTGATCCAACACTGCTAGACCCATAAGAGCAACAGAGTCTGTCACAATGAATGAAAATATAGGAATAACTTTCCCAACATTTACGGTGGAAGATGAATTACATAATAAATGAAATGGTGATGCAAGTTAGAGGAACTACTAATCTTCACCCTGCCAGTTCCAAAGCACTGCTATATAGAAAGAATGACGCTCGCTCCCCATTAAGTTACACAAAAACGCTATTTGTAGAATGCTCTCTGAAATGCACTAGTAGCTTTTCATCACTTGCTGTTCATCACTGATATTTCATTTAAGTGCAAGAAGCACGCCCCTCGGGGCAGATAAGCCTCTGATACTAGTGTCCAGCAGAGGTAGGATGCGAGCACCCGCAGAGGAAGGCTCCGCACCAATGGGTAGAGAGGACCGCCCGCACAGGTTGCAAAAATGTTTACAGGGTAGCCCCCTGCCGAGCTCCACGCCCCCTGCAACAAATACGCCCCCGGGGGCCACCCAAGTTTTATACAGCTTCTCATGGACCACCATTCATTCAATGTGTGTCCGTGCGCCTACTGGCAAGCAGTCACTCTCAATAAGCATCAGCACCCACCCCCTTACTGCTCACCTTTGCCAGTATCCCACAACACTCGCTCCAGCTGCGGGAAGGTAAATTCGGGCAGCTCCAGCAGCGTCCCGTACCGCTCCAGGAATGAGCAAACCACTGCGAAATCCAGCAAGGAGTCCGGGCAGGTGTCTTCTTCCATGGGCGCCTGTATCTCCGCCGCTGCCTTCGCTGCCGCCATCTTGGACCTGCTGGGGAATGAGGGGGTGACCAGGCTCGAGCTTCCGGAGGAGCCTGCCGCGATCCCACAATGCACCGAAAGAGGCAGCAGAAGCAGCCCAGGTTGCAGTGACGCTCCTCCCCGACTGCCCTCTCGCTCTCCCTCCCCCTTCCCCCGTTCTAGTCTGGCCTTGTGTGACACGAATATGAAAACAAAAGAGCATAGAGATCTAGTGGTTTGAGAGCGGAGACCGAGTGGAAATAGACAACGGACGACCAGCTGAAGATTTCGTTTGTTGATCTACAAGGTAGCCATCTTGGGAATAAAGCAGGGGTTCAGAAACGAGTCAAACAAGAAAAAATAATTATTTTAAACTAATTTTGGGAACAAATCCAATTCCAAGAGACTGACATATGTTAAATGTTTATACAAAAGCTCGCTAAAGCATTTGATAAGATATTGTATCTTTTAAATTCTACTCTGTTTTATATGAGCAGAAAGCTCAGATGCTTACACTGTATTTTTTGTTAAGCATATGTAAAGTAACATTGAAACTTAGATACATTAATAAGATAATTACTGTAGTTAAACACTGCTCTTCAGACTGTCGCGCGGTCGAATGCGCAGAGATGGGTCCTTGAACGTTTGCCTTCCAGTTAGCCCCATTTCTGTTTCTATGAAGTGGGTGGTTGGCTTTAAAAGGCACAAGAAACTTAAATCACAATTGGCCAGTTAGGAGGGGGCTGTGTTAAAACGTGAACTGTAGCCAACAGCAGCACAGAGGAGGCATGGTCAATTGAACATTGTTTACCTCCTAAGCGTGGGGTTCAAAGAACTATTTAACAAGCAAAAGCAGGTGCGTGCCTCGCGCAGCAGCAGGGGGAGGGGGCCTGCTCGATTACCTTGCAGGAGCGAGCGGCAAGGCGCGATAATTGATACCATATGGCGCTGCCGCTCGCTCCCACAAGGGAATCGCCAGACGTGCACACGTTGCCATTGAAGGCAATGGAACGCGTGCACGTTTTTGGGCGAAAAAGTGAACCAATGGCTAAAGGTCTCATCCTATGCAGCGCATACGCGCTACGTAGGCGAGACCTAAAAATGTGTGGGTGCCACGAGTGACTCTGGGTTTCCATTGGAAAAATGAAAAATGTCTGGCTCCCACTTGCACACAGTATCGGGGCTGGCTGGTGAACCGGCAAGGGATCGGTGGCTCAGATAGAGTACAAATGTGGCCTACTCTGTTTCAAATCTAAACCCCCCAGGGCCCGGGGGTGGTACATTTCTATTTTTTTGGGAGGAGGGAGTGCGACACCCCTCCCAAAGCCCTTTTAGGCTTTAGGGCCCACATCACCTGTAGCCTCTTTTTAATGATTGGGGACCCCCTCCAAGAACTCAGAGCATTTTGTTTACTATGTAGAAAAAACATTTGAATCCTCCATGCCACACAGACTTCTAAATTCCCACAGCTACCCTTCACAGCCATGAGACTTGTGAAAAGCATTCTGGGTCACTGCAAGTGTAGATCCACCAGAATGACCCATGCTTCAAGCTGATCAGCAGCGGGTGAGCTCAGCACTTGAGAATCTTCTGATGCATAACACACGGACTGCTTGTCCTTCTGAGCCCAGGCAGACTCTGGTAAATTCTTTTTACTGCCTTTTGTAGAGCTCCTAGTTAAAGTGTAACAGTATGTTTTCTCCTGAAGTTCCATTATAATCATGGTGTTATTGAAAGAAAGTTTGAATTAGTAAAGAGGCATGAATTGAAGAAGCATCATTTGTAGAGTGTTTGTAAGTGAACAATCCTTCAAATGGATCAGAAGCCAACCTTGCAACTCCAGAGAATCACACATTTCTTGAATCTCATATTTAGGTTGTCCTTGTACATGACTGATGAATCTTACATGTATGTGACAAGGTCAACTAGAAACCCAAAGGACTGATCTGATGAGTTATCATAAATACATGTATTAAATATTTTCTATTGTGTCCTACATTTAAAAAAATACATAAAATTAATTCAAATAAAAAAATAAAAAATGTACTATTTTGGGGGGTTAATAAACATTCTTATTGTCCCCAACTTTTACAATCGGCATGGCTTTTTCTGCAGGATTGGATAAGAGCTGGTACTAAGTATCAGAAAAATAGCTAGCCAACAAGTAAAGTAAGGCCTGATTTTCCAGATTCTATTGGTGTGGAAAGAACTCATTCAGTTGAATTTGAAGTGTATGCAGGAAACTGATATTTCATTGTGGTTGCAAGAATTATTCTATTGAACTGAATTGGAGAAAAGGTATATTTCAGATACATTAATGCCTTAAAAGCATTCATGAATTATGATTTATTTTTTCTTATGGGTTGCCATGTAGTTAATTTATCATTGGTTTATGTATTCTCTTGTGGAACATGGAAATGTGATCACTACTCCTCCTTCCATGCCTGTGCTATTGAGCCTTTATCACTTTAAATTCTTTCTTAGACTTGATGGTTACTTTTAGTGATCAATCTATTATTCTTAGTATTATAAACTAATCAATGTATTGTACCATTCTAGTAATGCTAAGATCAAATGTCCCTAAAAAGAATATGAACTGTGAACAGGGGAGTGTAGAAGGAAAAAGAATAGGACAATGGTTGAAAGTCCAACATAAAACGATAAAAAAGTTTAATGCAATATGTAGTAATTTAGGTAATGAGCTCTTCAAAAATAAGCTTATGATTGGTGTGATTGGTTTGCAAGTTATCCTGTTGACTACTAATGAAATAAACGGTGTTGTATGAATATGGCACTGTGCCTAGAAGGAGAAAATATATCTGTCTTAGTGATGTTAAGATTAAACTTAGAGTCCATGTCCAAGTACACACTAGGTACTAAACTCAAGCAAGCACTCAGTGAGACATTTGTAGATTACATTAGAAAAGGAGGAAGAAGGAAACTGCATGTGCCTGTATGTCTGCACATGTGCCATCGGCATAGAAATAAAAAGTGCAACTTTAAACACAGTCACTGAATAAATTGTCATATTTTACCTAAAAGAGGTCAGAGTACAAAAAACAGATCCTGCAATAACTTCATAGGGCAGAAACTGTGGAGTAGAAGTCTCAGTTCAAGAAGAGACAGATAAAGAATGTGAACAAAGATAGAAGAGAGCAATTTCATAAAAGTCCGAGAAATATCTAAAGAAGAAAGTGAATGACGAAAACCACTGTACTTCAGCAAGCTGACAAGGGCTGATTAGAATGAGCAAGCACAGCAGGTCCTTAGGGAGTCCTTGTGGAAGTTATTGAGGCTGTAGATACAGTTATGAGAGTGAAGAAAACATGACAGGTGATAGGGAGCAGTCCTTTAGATTACTTTGGGCAGGTAACAAAGAAAAGAATTAGGATAGTAGTCAAAAGGAAGCTACAAGTCAGCTGAAGCCTTTTCTAAATAAGAATGCCTTGATGTGGGTTTGAAAAATTGGGTAGGCTGGAGAATGAAAATAAGGGTTGCAATAAGTTAACGATTTTGAAGTGGTAGTAGTAGGATTATCTTGATTAAATAGCTTTGGTGCACTCAGAAACTGGGTGAAAGTTTGTCAACATCTTAACTATGCTAGGGAGAGACTGATGGGTTAGATATGAGAAAACACAGTATTGAGATAAAAAGACCACAATTTCAAATTTTGACATGAGACTTGAGAATGAGTCTTTCATGAGCCAGAGCTAATGATAGAGGTGGATCTGGCAGAAGATTAACATGAACCAGAAAAAATCCAAACATTTCAGTGCCTGTCTTTTCAAGTTGAGAATTTTAATAACTTTATTTCACTGTCTGTGTTGTGAAGAGAGTCATATATGTCTGTTTTAATTCTGACTTTTTTGACAAAACAGGTCTGGTCGAAAGGGCTTGAAGGTGGATCCGTTGATGTGAGTGATGTGAAGGATGTTTACCTGGATTTACTGAAAAAAGGAATATTATTTCCAAGTCAAGAGACAAACGGAGAGATGTCATGTGAAGAGCACATGGTAGGTAGTTATGTTATAGGTACTTTTACAAATACAAAATAGCCCTTGTTGATTGGCAATCTATATATGAGGGAATGTGAAAGATTGTGTGATATTATAATACAGGAAATATAGGCGTTCATTTCAACTGTTCAATGTGTGTTTGAGAAAATGCGCACAGTGAGTGATTTTTAACATTAATATGCACATTTGTGATTTATTCAAAATATTGCAGGTGCTATTTTTTTGCAGGGTAACTAATAAAATGATGCATTTTTTCCTGTAAAGTTCTCTGACATATTCAAAAACGTTTCACTCATTAAGAGAGGAACCCAAATTAACTTTCAATTATAATTTCTTGATACCCTGAACCCATGCCTGGGCTGGGAGCCATCAGTAGCTCTGTAGTTTATGTTCATACTATCCCCTCACTGCACCGAGAGGGCAAGCATGTCCAATGTTTCCCTGCAAAGTTCTGGATCCCCCAATAAAATATTGTAACAAATGAGGGCCACATGGTGCATGCCAAAGCTGTTTTTATTAAACAAATCACTCAAGAAATTAGATATGCCAAAACATAAACTAATGGTTCATTAACATTTCATAGATTTTGCCATAGTATACGGAGGCACTGATTCTCTACAGCAGCAAGAGATGGAGGTACATGCAAAACACATTTACTATTCTTACTCTAGTCTTAGCAACAGTAGGTAAACTACTTCACTACAAACACATTTCATACCTGAATAGCCCTATTAATTTTGAAAAAATATAAAACTTTGAATATAAACATTATTACTTAACTTAATAAATAATGCTTATTTAAATATTACTTCATTAACTTTCCACCCTACACCAATACAAGCCTAGCAACCAATACCTAAAATATAATGAGTATACCGCAATGTATGTAATTGATAAACAGTTACATAATTATTGTTAATTAAATATTACAAGTATCACCACCCTATAACCTCTAGCAGCCCACACCTAAAAAATAACTAAAATATATAATTATTACACAATTTACATAATTAATGATCAAATCGAAATGTTTATATACAATAATCATTATTATTTTTTATGTATTAACTAACTTCCCACTATATACATCTACAAACCTAGCAACCTGCAACTATAATACAACTAAAATAAATCAATATTACATAATGTGAATAAATAATAATCAATTCATAAATGATAATACATTATTAATTAATTGTTAATTATTACTTAATTAACCTCCTACCCTACACCACTACAGGCGCTTCAGTCTACACCTAAAATATAACTAAAATATATTATTCTTACACAATTTCCATCATTAATAATCAATTTAAATAATTCATAATAAATTATAAAATAATTGTAAATTATTGATCACCTAATTAATAATAATCCACATTTGTAAAGCGCAAACAATTACCCGTAATTGTCTCTAGGCGCTGGGGGCCGTCGGGAAGATTAAGCAAGCTATTGCCCAGAGTCACATGGTGCTGGGCTAATCTGCCGCCGGGGATCAAACTGTGATCCCCAGATTCCGGAGGCAGTCACCCTGGCAGCGGCGCCACACCTCTTCCCTAATTAATTTCCTACCCATAGCCCTACAAAGATAGAAACCTGCATGTAAAATCTAAGTATAATAAGTAAATATATTACATAATATACATAATGAATATCAATCACATACTTGTTTCAAAATTAATTCATTCATAATTATTTATTACTTACCTTCCTACCCTATCCCCCTACAAACCCAACATCCCACTATCACACTATAAATTACTATTAGCAATTAAATGTAAAATTCTAAATGATGTACAATTACAAACTATATTTAAAAAAATGAATAATTATACAAACAATACTCCCTGAGCCCTGATTGGGCGCAATGTTATCATCCATGTTTGCCCTTGACTGTTACTATCTTGTCTGTATATATGTCAGCTTGGACTTTGCGTTAGCAGATCCATGCACCTGGGGAGCTGCTACATCCTATACCGTTTTCTAATATGTGTTTTTGCTTTCTTTATCTTTTTGCATGACCATTTGTAAAGCACTCTGATACCCCATGGGTCATATTCCTGCTATATAAAGTTTTTATAAATAAAAATTTAAAAGAAATGTTACACATAAAATAAATAAATAAACTAAAACAAATGAATCCAATGAAACAATTATATTCTTTACATCTGTATTATTTAAAACAATATTTACAACAATATTCTTAACAACGATCTTACTTACCTGAAAAAACTATATTTTTGACAACAATATTTCTGCATCACGATATTTTTGCATCACAATAATTTTTTTTAGATAATTCTGTCTCCCAATATTTAGAACTCAATATTTTGTCTAAATACCACTTCTATAAGGTTGTGAGAAAATGAGAATGTTGTTAATGTTTCTGTTTCCCCTGTCCCCCTTCTCTATTTGCATTGGGTCTGAGGTCTGAGCAAGCTATTTGTATAAGGGTTTGCCCAAGGCTTTGGCTAAGAGTTTGGTGGAAACAAGTAATTTCCCCATCTCTTCTTCCCTGTTCAGTCTCCCAACCAATAATGAAACTCATGCGCTAGGTCTATCAACTCACAGTTATCTGAATGGTGTGGTACCTGAGCCAAAACGTTCTTCAGTTCTTCACTAAGAGTCGTATTTTCTCCATTTGACCTCTAACACTTGGTTTAGGTATGTAATCAAGTAGTTTTACCGATTCAGTATCTAATAAATTAGTTATTGTACCCTGTCAGACATAAATATGACATATCACTTACTTAAAAGTCAACGTGATGCATGAAAGGAACTATTATATGCAACCAAGATCAATGACCATGCCACAGCATCACCAGACAAAAATATGAATGCTAAAGGGGATTCAGCTGTGGGAAAGGGTGGTGGTCTACATGCAAAAATGGAATTCCCACTAAGTCAAATAGATTTTAAACATTTATAAGACTCTAGTATAAAATTCCATGACTAGTACTGGGGTATCCAAATAATGGTCCTACTTTAGTGGTGATAGCAGAAGCTGGCATCTGAACCAGAGGACTGCATATTACAGGTAAAGCAAGAGTGCTCGGGATGTCGGGAGTCTATCCAATCTGTATGACATTCCTGAAACCTCCTCCTTCAACCATCTGTTCTCCTTTCTGGCTTCAACCACCTCTGCCAAATTTTTTACAGCATCCTTCACAAATTGAGAAGAATAATCCATGACAAGACTCATGGCACCCCGGTAAAGAGACTCAGTGGGCACCTCAAACTGTCTAAGTTGTATCTCAATTTAGTGCAGTGGTGCCATGGATAAGTGTTTCACTGGAATTAAAGACTTTATATGAAGCGCAAAGGGAATGAGAAGCGCTATCTGACTTCTTTCTGCTCACTAATTAATTAGGTTGTGTTCTTGATTTCTGTTCAGCTGAAGTGTCTCTGGGTGTGTTTGTGCAATGAGCAGTATCTCATTTGTCTTAAAGAGTGATATAAAGAGCACTATATGCACAAGTTTGTGATTAGACATAACATCTATTTTCTGTTATTCCTGTGTATCTACCTGCTTCAGGTCTGTACCTAGCTCAGGCTACTTTTTCTCTGTTGATAGACCTATAAAAAACTTCCAACCTGCCAAGCAAACAAAATAGGTTGGCTACTACTTATGATTAACTGACTAATCTCCCAGGTTTGCCCCCACCCCTTCAATCTATGCCTACATTGGTCTTAGGAGTAGCTGGAGGTCGCTTTTAGTAGTGTTTTTTCAAACACACATTAGCATCTTGATTTCCTCAAAGTCATCAGTCCTTTGTAAAAATAGGTGCTGCTCCAGTAGGAGTCTGTGTGGGCCCTAACATTACCAAGGACTCGTGTACCAAAGTCTTTTGAGCCAGAGCCTCCATCGCTGTCTTCTGATTGGCCCAATTTGCTGCCATAGAAGACGTTTTCCTGGTAGTCTTAACGATGGTTGCTAGGCTGGATGTTTTTGTGACTCCTGAGAGGAGCAATAGGCATGGCTCTGACTGCAACGATAAAAGTAGCATCCACAAACCACAGTCTACTGGGAAAATTTCCTGGGTGACAAAACTGCTCAATTCGAGGAGTTTTCTAAATGTAGGTAATTTCCTTTTACGTAATTGTTTGAAATTTCTGAAAAATGATGTGCAATAACGCAAAATGCTAATCTAGCACTTGACAGTAGTGCAGAGAACAGATTCTGTTTGTTCGCCTTATTTGCCTGCAATAGGATTCTTACCACTGCCTCCCCAATTGTGCCATTCAGTGTAGTTGCAGAATTTAATGGTATTTCATGCAAAAAGTGTAACATGAAGTGATGGAAATTATGTCAATTTTGCTGGTGTTATTTAATTCTCTCCTGGGCCTTTTAATAAAAAGCAATGATAGGATAAGGGAGGAATCTAATATGTATTAGATTAATTAATGTACTTTGTGATAAGCGAAACTTGCATAAAGCCCTATAAGTGGGCTGCAGAGCGAAATCCCTCCGTACATTTATAGAATTTTATTTAAAAGTGATCCAGGATGAAAAAAGAGTCTGCACCTCATTAAATTTGTTTCTAGTGGTCATCTAGAGTTAAATAAAGCACACACAAGATGATTGGAGAAAAGCTTCTAAATAGTCCAACCTGCTGGCTATTGCTCTCTGTAGCATTACAACCCGTTGTTGTTCACCCACTGTGGCACTTTAGTCAGAGTCCTGACCTATGCAAATCAGTAGAGATCCTGCTCCTTATGTTAACAATCCATCCTCAACGGCCAGGCTTGGTTCCCTCCAGAAGGGAGCACAAGCAACCACATATGGTTTCATCCTTTTTAGGCCTCATCGGTAAGGTGTCCTTGGTGGATTTCATGCAAAGAGTCATTTGACAATCACTTGCGTTAGTACTGCAATCCATTGTTTTTTGCCTACTGGGCCATGCTAGACCGTGGTTTGCCTTATGAGCATCATTATTGACTTTGTTTCAAGTTACACAGAAATACAGAATTGCGTGAGAAGGATCTTTGGAGATAAATGCCTTGCACTCCTGATTTAGTAAATGCTTTCAGTTTTTTTTTTATGTCAACGTTGCTTTTGGGACGAGTGTAAAAGCAGCAATATATTACTTTTTACTGTTGTAGTTAAGGTGCCTGGCAGTATTCCTAAATGTTTCCGCTTCCTTGCTGCTGGTTAGTTCTTCATGAACTTTGTTGCGTTTTCCCATTTTGATTCTGTTAGGAATTGGGTTTGTGGATTGTAGAGGTATGCACGCTGTCCAAGCAGGAACCACAATCCTAGTCAGGGTAAGCTAGATACACACTAAAAGATAACCTGGTAGCTTGGTACAGAGCAGTGAGGCTTATTAAAAGAGTCAAAGTGTAAAGTATTTGTGCAACACACACACACACACACAGTAAAACAATGAACACCACAAAAAGACTCCACGCTGGTTTGGAAAAATACACAATAATTGTAAGAATAAACCAAGAGTAAAATGACGAAAATCTAATAAGTAGAAACAGAGTTATGAATTTCTAAAGATTAAATCAAACTATAGTACTGCAAGTCATTAGGCGCCAAATGAGGACTTCTGGGCACGCTAGACCAGGATAAATACAAAGTTCAGGCTGAGCGTGATGGAGAGCAGGAGTCCCACAGGTCCCTCTGAAAACGTACCTTGGATGGAGGAAGCGTAGATGTCGAAGACTCGATGTGAGGAGCAGAGGAGGCGATGCATCACCGTCGATCCCGTGGGTAGACTCATTGCGTCAGTTCTGATCCGCACAGTCGATGAAGGCTTTGTCATTTGTCATTTGTCATTTGTGGGGTATTTCTAGAGCGCGACGTTCGCTCCGGAGGGAGCATCTTGGCGCTGAGGATCCTGAATGAACCAGTCCATGAGGATTTATATGGAAGCTTTGGAGTAATCGTCCGAGAGATTAAAGATCCATGTCTTTAGAAGCTTTCTAAAGGGTTTTTCCTGGGTTTGTTGTCTGAGTGTTTTGGGCAGTTTGTTCCAAGCTTTAGCTGCAAGGAAACTGAGAGTCTTCTCACCCTTCGTTTTCAGATTGTATTTAGGGGGAAGGATGAGGTTGTCGTGGGTCGAACGAAGGTGACGGTTGGGCAAGTAGTGGGGACAGCGCTTGGTGAGATATTTAGGGCCTGTTTGGTTGTACCCACGAAAGGCTATAATCAGGATTTTGAAGAGAATCCTTTTGTGAAGGGGGAGCCAGTGAAGTGAACGAAGCGCTGCAGAGATAGAGGATCTGCGGGGTAGGCCCAGGACAAGACGGGCAGCTGTGTGCAGAACGCTCTGCAGTTTTAGGATGGTGCTCTTTTTGACTCCTGCAAGCAGGCCGTTGCCGTAGTCCAGTCGTGAGATTATGAGTGCTACTGTCCCCGTTTTTCTGGCATCGACGGGGAGGAAGTCGAAGAACTTTCTCAGGGATCTGATCGTTCCGAAGCATTTGCCTGCGACGGTTCTGGCATGCTGCTCAAAGGAGAGTTCGGAGTCAAAGATTACGCCGAGATTCCGGGCTGACGACACTGTCTGGGGGGGGCAACAGAATTATCTGGCCACCAAAGTGCTGGAGAGAAGGAGATGTTAATACCAATCGGGAGAATCTCCGTTTTACTCGAGTTGCATTTCAAGTGGTTGTTGTCCATCCATCGAAATACTTCGGTCAGGCAGTGTTTCAGGTTAAGTTCAGCTTTGGTAGATCGTTCGTCCAGTGGCACAATGAGTTGTGTGTCATCGGCATACGAAGTGACAGGTATGCCGAATGATTCTATCAGATTAAGAAGGGGAATAAGGTAAATGTTAAAAAGGAGAGGGCTAAGGATGGATCCTTGCGGGACGCCTGAGGGGACAAGTTTGTCTTTGGAGTGGAATGGGCCCAGAGCGACTGTTTGGGATCGGTCGAAGAGAAAAGACTTTATCCAAGATAGGGCGGAGTCAGAGATGCCAATGTCCCTGAGTCTACTGATGAGGATGGTGTGGGAGATGGTATCAAACGCCGCCGTTAAGTCGAGGAGGATTAGAATGGAGTTTTTTCTCTGATCTTGTAGGGATTTTATGGTGTCAGACAGTTCGATAAGAGCGGTTTCTGTCGAATGCTTGGGGCGGAATCCAGATTGTTGGGGATGAAGAAGGTTGTTTTCATCGAGGTAGCGTTTAAGTTCGTTGTGGACTAGGTGTTCCGTAATTTTTCCCAAAGCCGGGAGTAGCGAAATTGGGCGGAGGTTGGTTAGGTCAGTCGGGGATTTATTTGCCTTCTTCATAAGGGGTTTGACAATTCCTTTTTTCCAACGGCTGGGTACTGAACCTGAGCTAAGCGAGGAGTTGATTAGGTTGTTGATGGTCGGGTTAACCTCGTCAATTAATTGGTGAAGTATCTTGGGGGGACAAGGATCAGACGGGGCGCCCGATTTGCAGGCCAGGATGGCTTTTCTCGACTGCTCAAGAGTGACAGAGGGGAAGCTACTTAGTGTGCAGCCTTGGGGGACCAGTGGAGGGGGCACAGGGGGAGTGGTGGGGGGGGGAAATTGATTTGGATAGAGGCAATTTTGTCCTCGAAATAATCAGAAATTTGGTCACAGAATTTCTGGGAAGGGGGGATTTCAGGTAAGAGTGCCTTAGGCTGCGTGAATGATTTAACTATAGCGAACAGCACCTTTTGTTTTTGGCCAGCGTTTTTAATGGCGTTGACGTAGTAGTTTTTTTTACCCAGTTTGATTTCCAAAAGGTAATTTTTCCTTGTCGCGATATAGGAAGTACGATTAGTGGCCTCGTATGTCTTTCGCCAATTTCTTTCTGCTTTTTTACATAGCAGATGCGCATTTGCAAGTTCTGGTGTGAACCAGGGGGCATTTGTTTTGGTTTTTGCCCGGGAGGAGCGGGGGCGTGGGGGCGGGATTCTGGATTTAATTTCTTGAGTGATCCAGTTGTGAAAAAGATCGGCGTCGGTGTCGACATTGCCGGAAAGGATGGGTGCTTGAGTTTGCATTGAGGGATTAAGAGTGATGTTATCCTGAACCTTTTTGCAATTGATATGATTGTCGGGGTGAGAAGCAGCTTTGTTACGGTTGGGTAGATTTTCGCTCAGAATGTGGAATGGGATTAGGGAGTGATCAGACCAGATCTGAGGCAAAGGGGATAGTGTGATCAAGGAGGGAGAGTTTGTGCAGACTCCATCGAGGGTGTGACCTAGGGAGTGGGTCGGTGAGGTGACGAGTTGCTTAAAATTCAACATGTCGAGGGTTTGTACGAAATTGATGGTTTGAACATCTATTTTCGATTCTAGATGAAGGTTAAAATCACCAAGGAGGGTGAAGAATGGGTATCTGAGTGAGAATTGTCCTAAAGAATCATACAGTGAGTCGAGGAACACAGATTTGTCAATATACCCCTTAAGAATGAAGGCGATGCATTGTCATCCAGCTGCGCAATCCGCTGTCGTCGAGCGGTGCAGTCTGTCAAAGCGATGTTGCCAAGCAGCTGCGTCTGCACTAAAGGAAATGTGACGGTTCTGATCAGGGAAAAGTCGTCGAAGCATAGGTTCTGTTGGGTCAACACGTAAAAAGGCACTTCCGAGGGCCCAGCACTGGATTGGCAGCACTTGGCATGGCAGGACTCACAGTTGGCAGAACCAAATATGCTGATGCAGGGTTGGAAGAAGCCTTTGATGGCCCTGAGACTTCTGAACTGGGGGCAAACCAGCAAGCCCTTGTAGTCACCCTGGGTTCAAGGGAGATGGGTCCAGTCCTCTTCCTCAGCAGGGCAGAAGGCAGCAGACAGCACAGCAGAGCAGAAAAGCAGTTCCTCCAGAGCAGCAGTCTAGCAGAGCAGCATGATTGAAATATATTTTTTTTTTGTTTGATACAATTTGGAAAAGGTCATTGGTAAATGTACGCATACCTGTAAAGTCACATTGTTTAAGCACATATGCACTTGCACCCCATAACACCTCATTGGGTGTAGTACAAATGTTTTCTTCATCCATATGTGGAAATCCATATGTGGAAATATGGATTTTTCTGATCAGTTATGTCCCCTATCTTGGACCCCAACGGTTCCATGTATGAATCACAAGTACATGTATGTTCCCTCCAGTTCCAGTTATGAAGACGCAAATACATGTGCGTCCACCGTCAACATGTCCTCTGTCAGATCCGCCATGAATAGGCCGGATATTCCATTCCTAAGTATGAAAGGCCACCGGCTTTATATGGTTCACTTATGCCATTTTACAGTCCAGGCAAGTAGGCCCTGATTCTGTCATCAAACTCTTCTTGCCTTCTGCCTCTGAAAGCTCCAGTCTGAGCCTGCATTTGTGACCATGAACTTTGTCTCATTCTCTGCGCGGCTCACGAAGCCTGACATCAGCCTATTCTCTGCCAAAAACTGTATTTCACCTTCGAAATTATCTGCTCCGTTCCCTGGCCGATGCATTCCTGTCTAGTAGTTTAGATAAACATTCTTCCAGCTACCGAGCAAAGGCCCGGCTTCTCTGTCTTTATGCAAGTAAATTCATAGCCCTATTTTGTGGAAGATTTCCGCCCTCGCATCTGGTGTAGACACTCAGACGCTTGTACACGCACTGGCAGTCAGTATAGTCAGTATAGAATAAGATTCTACTCGAAGAGACCTCTCTTTTGGATAACATAGTTCTTTAAACATAGGATGTTAGATATGATTTGGGATTAGGTTGACTTGACCCTCCAGACTTCTGTCGCCACATGTAGAGCTAAATGTCAAGTCCCCTTCACCCCCTAGTTGCACGTCAATTACACGTCATGCTGCTGCGCGCGCATTTCTGCCAAGTATTTCTGCTGACATTGTGAAATTCTTTCATAGAACCACCCTAATATGACATCACATCTAATGACGTTCTTTCATCACTCCCAGTTACGCCTATTTTTACTACGCACGAATATATTATCCGTATTATCAATTGTTACGCCTCTTGTATTTGCCTCACTGTAATGCCTATTGTATAAAAGTAATTGATTGTCAATAACGTATGTACTTCACTTCCTGAACCTTCGTGGTGATGGAACTTGGAGCAACCGATTATAATCGACCATTGGAATAAAGCCCATTCCGAACCTCTAATACCACGGATTCTGCCTCTTATTTACTGAGCTATTTTATTATGTTTCTGTATCAAATTAAGTCCCGGTAATTAAATTATTTACCACATGAATGGCGCCCGAACAGGGACAGTTTCTCATCTCACGCGCCGGCGGTGAGTTGCAGGCCCGGTCTCCTGCCACAGCTGGACGGACAATTACGCGTACCAGCAGGATTTCCTGTATCTCCCTCCGGTCAAGCGGGGGCGACTGAGGCTGCGATCAACACCCAGACGAGGCGGTGAGAAGTGCGAAGTATCCCGACCAGAGCCTAGCTGAGAGAGCAAGATCCGAGGTATACAGAGGCCCACCAGTTCCCGAAGTCCTGAGTCGAGTCCAGTTTCCGAAGTGTTCGAGTCGAGTCGAGTCCAGTCCGGTTCAAGTTCAGTTCAGTTTCGGAGGCCTTCCGTTTCCGAGCTACCCGGTGAGTACCATTACTGGGGAGGCGTTCTGACGTGCACATAGGTTGTGCCGGTCAAGACGGGTTTGGGTACACAAATCCGGTCTGCACTGTTTCAGCAGTGTATCTGTACTGTTTAGCAGTATATCTAGTATATCAAGTATATAAATTCAGAATAACTCAGTTAAAGTCGAGTATTATGTTTTAGTGATTAAGTTTTCCTTAGATCGTCAGCATCATTGTTGCTCAGTTAAATGTTAAATGTTAAATGTTTTAAGTACGTTCTGCATATTGTGGTATGAATGACTGTTCATTATCGTGTTTACTGTATTAAGTTTGTTCAAAATCAAGTATCAGATCAGTTTTCAATATGCCGCTCTTTTCGAAATTAAGACAGATCACAACAAGAAAAGGGGTACTCGAAGAAGCCGTTCCTATTCCTCCTAGGGACACTCCAGGGTACTTTATGTATCATAAACATGGCTTAGACGCTATATTATTTCTTGATTTATGGGTAGACTACACCAAGGAATTACCAGAAAGTCAGAGGTGGCCCGCAGCGGGGACCTGGGATGCAGAGTGCATCATGAAAGTAGAGGAAGAGTTATGGAAAAGGAAAGTCAGACAGTCACAGAAAGACGCCATTGAGTTATGGCGTAAAGAATCTCATAGACGTACAGAAAAAGCCCTCCGACAGGAAGAGAGAAATAGAGAGAATTCAAATAAAGTCCGAGAAAACCTATTAATTGAAGAAGGTACAAGAGTGAAATCAGAACAAGTAGACAGACAAAGAAATGCCCTTATGAATGGTATGTATCCCCTTCTGGCCGAAGGATTACCTAAGGCTACTCCAGAGATACCAAAAGACTTGCCACCCCCATTATTTCCAATAAAGGTACATCCTAAGGGGCATCCTAGAACCGCAGAAGATGTTTTTCTTTCCTCATATTTAGATGACGCAGCTCCCGAGTATGCTAATTCCGCCCCACATAGACCGCCTGCCAGGGAGGTTCAACGCCAAGATCCAGTACCCGTATCTCTACAGCAACAAGTCCTGACACAAGTTCCGGCAAGCACATCTGTTTCTACCTCTGCTCCTACAGCTACTTCTATAGCTGTGTCCACACCTATAGTTGCTGTATCGCGTTCAACGAATCCTTTCACGCGCGATACCCCAGATGGGGCTACGGGAGGTGCTACCAACATTTTTTCTACGCCACCCAGAATAAATAAACTTACCTTTCAAGAGTCAGCACATTCACGTACCCCCAAACTCATAAATGCCCGTACGCTTAAGGAACTTCTTGTAGATTGTAGATATGACCCTGTGCCCGGCAAAGAGGACGAAATGATCCTGGCATCATTACGTATCAGACGAGCCGCAGTGTATTTAGGGAAGTTACCAGGAATGACTACGCATCTCGACAATATATATCATTTTGTTCAAACAGGGCGAGATTCAGAATGTATTAACAGAGCTATGGAATACCAGAAAGTGGAGATACAGGGGGAACTGTTACGTTTCCTCATAAATTGTGTGATCAGAAATCAAGACCGACCGGGGGTAGACCCGGAAGCAATGCAAATTCTTACCAGATGGAGCCAGAATATATCAGAAGGGAGACATGATAAGCAAAATTGTATAATAGCCATGTGCCGAAAGATCCGTAAAGAAATAGAACGCCTACACGAAGAAAGATTAGCGGTAGACCAGTTCGAACAAGGCGAGGAAGAAGGATCAGGACTGCCCACGGGACAGTCAGACACCATAGCCTATGTAGGTAGAGGAAGATCTTGTAATAGTAATAGATGTCTTATTGACCCGATACGTCCGATATGTCCAGATAATAACAGGAATTTCCCAACACCTATAGTCCATATAAGGTCTAACGAGCATTCGTTCCAAGCCGCTGACAAATTACTCCGAGAACGAAGGGGTTATCATTTTCTCGATTCTATGGATGAACAAGAATTAGCCAGGTCAGCTGTCCATTGGGTTGACAGTCCCGGAAAGTACAGTGATGATACAGTAGCACGCACATTTTTGAATCTCACCCCAGATGAACAGCGTTTAGCTGGGATTTATATGATTCAACAACTCCTTATACTATATCAGAGTCAGCATTCGGACCCTGGTCCCTTACCTGATATATTGACTGAATTACTCATGAATAGATGGAGAGGTTCAGGTACTAAATTAATTAAAGAAATACTAGAATCAAGAAAGCAGTACATTCTTTTTGTATGCTCAGAACATGTCTCATTGCCCATCAAGGAAAGAACCACGTATTACATGGACAGACAGAATCCCTTACGAGAAGTGCATCCAATAAAAGGCGAGGACAACGAGTTTAAACGCGTATTTGTATATACGCCCATATCGAAAATAGAATTGTTAGAAATTAAGAAAGTGGTACCCAGTCATGACAAAGACCCAGCGGGTTTTCACCGAGAAATTAAAGACATGTTACTCATGGGAGAGTATACCTATCCCGACATTATGACAATATTAAAGGTATTGATGCCTGCTGGCATTTATGAAAAACTCAGGGAAAAAGAGTGGGAGGTAGGAGACCAAAAGATAGAATGGTCAGCATTAGAAGCAGAAGAAAAGGCCCGAACTGCAGGAGCAGGACTTGGGGATAAAACTAAAGCACTACCAGGTTTACTAGTACAGGTACTGCCACGTTTATTAACTACGAAAAAGGAAGATTGGGGTACAATTTCAGCCTGTAAACAGAAGCAAGATGAAGACACTAGTGATTACTATGCCCGATTTGAAAAATGTTTTGGTATAAATAGTGGCATAAAAGCAAGTAGCGAATCATACCCACACCTGTTTGTGACAAAATTAGTAGAGAATGCCTTGCCTCAAGTGAAGAATAGAGTGTTAAAATTTGAGAGTACATGGCAAGGTAACACTCCATCACAAATGTTACAAATGTTACAGTACCATCACAATAGAATTAGAGAGGAACAAGAACATGAACAAAGACGCATGAAAGACACGAAAATGAAAATGCTAGTCTCCCAGACAGTTCCAGCTGAAGGACATAAAAAGGGTATGACACATTCCGGTGATTCAACAGGACCTGTAAAAGGGACATGCAATTATTGTAAAAAGCCAGGTCATTACGTACACGATTGTCCAGTTTTGAAACATAATATCGCCATAGGTAATACAAAAGAAAGACCACGGCCACTTAGACAGGATCAGAATGAACAAGGAGCCACGCAGCATGCACAGTCCATGCCAGCTCCACCACAGTCTATACAGTTTGTGCCGGCCGCACCAGCGCTGCCTGTTGCTGCCACACAAACCACGACACGACAGCTGTACCAGACCGCACAGTACGACTATCCTGAGTATCAACGATACGCATGAACAAGCCTAGAGAGGGAAGTTGACTTACCCCTTATCGAGGTCCCTGTAGACCAAGAAGGACCTTATGTACATAGTGAATTATTAGGCCAAGACAGAAAATTTTTACTCGATACAGGGGCAAGTCGAACAACCATAAAACGTAGTGAAGTTCCAGGGGCACCCCTCTCAGGCTCACAGAATATTTCCCTTGGTTTTTCAGGAAAACCTATTGTTAATGAAGTGTCACAACCTCTTCCACTTACGATAGGACCTTTGACCCGAACTACAGATTTATTGCTTACTAAATCATGTCCAGAAAATTTGTTAGGAATAAAAACACTGAAAGCTCTAGGAGCTATAATATGTTGTTCTCCGGAAGGAGTAAGATTGTTTTTACGTGATTTTAAAGGTCACTATGTGTCTAGAGACATGGATCCCCGACTGCAGACTTTACCTACACATCTATGGGCACAAGGCCCTACTGATGTTGGTTGCATGAATATTACACCATATCGAGTAACACTAAAGGCAGGAGTGGTACTACCACGAATGCGACAATACAAGTTACCACCAGATGCTGTAGTGGCTTTACTGCAAATCATTGACGAGCTTATTGCCCAAGGAGTGGTTGTGGAAACAGACTCCAATGTATGTAATTCACCGATAATTCCGATTCTTAAATGAACAGATCCGAAGGCCCCGCCAGTATATCGATTGGTTATTGATCTGCGCGAATTAAACAAGTGCATTGTGCCACAATTCCCTGTGGTCCCAGATATCTCGTCATTACTGACAGCTATTGATTCCGAAGCAACATTCTTTACTGTAATTGATCTCAAGAATGCCTTCTTCAGCGTCCCAATAGATCCGGAAAGCCAATATTTGTTCGGATTTAGTTTAAATGGACGTAGCTTTAAATTCTCCCGCGCACCTCAAGGATTTACAGAAAGCCCCAGCATCTATAGCCAAGCACTGAAACGAGAACTTGACAGTATCCACATGCCAGTTAACACTGCTCTGCTTCAATATGTCGATGATCTGCTGATCACCGCGAGAAGCGAACCGGAATGTGAGAAAGCATCACTGACAGTTTTACAATTTCTAGCCGAAAAGGGGCACAAGGTGTCCCCTTCTAAGCTGCAATTCTGTGTCCAGCGAGTTGTTTATCTTGGACACTCGCTGTCCAAGGAGGGAAGGCAGCTTACACCCGACCGCATTCAGTTAATAGCTAACATGCCAATACCCAAGACACAAAAGGAGGTACGGGCTTTCATAGGCCTCACTTCATATTGTAGGCAGTGGATCCCTCAGTATGCATTTCTAGCAAAATCACTCATTCAGTTGACAACACAGGAGGCAGCCACATCGACTGTTCTCCCTTGGACTCAGGAACATACACAAGCTTTTGAAAGCCTAAAGAAAGCTTTATGTCAAGCACCTGTTTTAGCAACGCCATGTTACAGTAAACAGTTTACACTCTTTGTTACAGAACGCGAAGGTACTGCCTTGTCAGTACTCACACAGGAACAAGCAGGAGCACACAAACCATGTGCTTATTTTTCTAGTACATTAGATCCCGTAGCTCAGGCTTTGCCTGCATGCCTAAAATCAGTGGCAGCGACAGCTTTAGCAATCAGACAAAGCGATGCCATAGTGTTAGGACATCCATTGACAGTTCAAGTACCACATGCAGTAGAGGTTCTTGTGAATAGAACACAAACACAACACTTGACTATAGCGCGACTTACAGGGTACGAACTAACATTGTTTCAGCCACATATAGAAATCAGACGCTGTAACACATTGAATCCTGCCACACTTTTACCTGTGATCGGAACAGACCCACTAGCCCATGACTGTATTGAAGTTATTACAATCACGACGAAACCCAGACAAGACTTAACCGATGTCCCATTGTCAGACCCAGACCTGACGTTGTATGTAGATGGTTCATGTATGAGAACAAGTACAGGAGAGTTAGTGGCTGCTTACGCAGTCACAACAGATACTGAAGTCATTGAAACAAATCGCATAAATACCTTGTCAGCTCAAGCCGCAGAGCTCATCGCTCTGACCCAAGCCTGTATTCAAGCCACAAATAAAAAAGTCAACATATACACTGATTCACGTTATGCATTCGGAGTTGTACATGACTTCGGCGTGCTGTGGCGAGAGAGAGGTTATTTAACTTCCCACGGTGCCCACATTCAGCACGGACCCCTCATCCATGCCTTATTAGATGCAATACATCTACCCACTGCAATATCAATTATGAAATGTAAAGCTCATACGAAAGTTACTGATATCATTTCTCAAGGCAATGATCTAGCCGACAGAACAGCTAAACAGACTGCTCAAACTCAAACATCCGACATGACAAAGACAATAGTCCCGATGCCGACACATTGTATGACGGTTAAAGATCCTACTCTTGATGTAATTGACATACAGACACATGCTACACCAGACGAAATAAAGAAATGGACCGAATTAGGAGGGATTCAAACGGATCAAGGATGGATGATGAAGGAAAAATCTGTGTGGTTCCTTCCTGATTCAATGGTCCAAGTTATAATTAACACTATACATAGTCCAGCACATCTAGGAGAAAAAGCTATGCTAGATAGCATTCAACACATTTGGTTCAATAAACATTTACGAGCAGCAGCTAAACAAAAAGTTCGTACCTGTATGATCTGTTGCCAGTTCAACCCAGGAAAAAGCGTTCCCGTAGAACAGGGTGGATTTCAGCCTCCTGATCACCCTTTTGAAGTCCTCCAGATGGATTATATCCAGATGGAACGATGTCGAGGATTCAAATATGTTCTCGTAGTTGTTTGTGCTCTTTCCCGTTGGACGGAGGCATACCCGGTTTCAGATTACACTGCCCCGACTACTGCCAAACAGTTGGTTCGAGAATTCTTCCCACGATACGGTTTACCACGTGTTGTTCACTCAGATAACGGCCAGCCGTTCTCATCCGAATTAATGAAACACGTTTCACTTTTGTTAGGCTATCAGTGGAAATTCCACTGTGTCCGACACCCCGAGGCAGCAGGTCTCGTAGAAAGACATAATCAGATACTGAAAATCAGATTGTCCAAAATATGCAGAGAGAAAGGTGTCGACTGGGTAGTAGCATTACCAGTTGCACTCTTTTACATGAGAATGGTAGCACACTCTCGAACAGGGCTATCCCCGTATGAAGTGATCTTCGGCAGACCACCAAATATGTGGGGGACGCCCATACCACGCAAAATAACTGATATTGACTGTAATATGCTGACAGATTACTTGGCTTCCTTGATGTCTGCACTACAATCTTGTCGTTCACAGGTAGCTGCAGCTTTTCCTGACAACACTGAGGTGAAACCCCATGACGTAGTCCCGGGGGACTTGGTCCTGGTGAGGAACTTTGATCGAAAGACTCAGCTGGAACCTAGGTGGAAGTCGCCTCAGCTGGTCTTGCTCACCACGAGGACAGCCGTGAAGATCGAAGGCAGAAAAGGTTGGATTCATTCAAGTCATATCAAGAAATTCCATGGACTACAATCAGATGTGAATACCACCCCTTGTGTGTCTTCACCCATTGACTCAAAACTTCCTTTTGTTGAAAAGAGTAAATCCGAACTGTATAAACTAAAACTCAGGCCCAATCAGTCAAGCAATTTGATTGTTTAAGTCCTCTCCAAGGTGAAGCGGTTGAATTGTCTCTGACATGTATCCCTTGGACCTGAATAGAGAAAACACCCGAAAAATGTTGAAACGACAGGCGTACTGTAAATCACTGCGTAGTCATTGCACAGTGACGTTATTAATTTTGTTTTTCTTAAGTCTTTTAATAATTACTGCAAGTATATTGTTGCACATATATTATCCTATTTCTAGACATGTTTATAATATTACTGCTGAACATTCTTTTAGTGAATTACCTCCGCTTGAGTTGTCTTATAGATTTGCGCTGCGCAATAACACGTTTATTAGTATGTTACATCATTCCCATCAGGTTAGCAATGCTACAAATTGTTGGATATGTGGCCGACTCCCTCCCTATCAGAATTATAAAGGAATTTTACCTCTCTTTCCATACCCGTTCACACACAACGGCTCCTGTGGAGCATGGTTTAGTTTAATTAATTCTCTAGATTCGAATTCTGCAGTTTATCAAGATAACTGGGTATGGGGAAATTTGAACTTAGTTTTGCTTAAGGTCTGCTACCCTAACAAGGAGGGACTTCCCCAGAGAACAGGAACTGATCTAGAAAACGAAGTGTATGGATTAGGTAATTTTACGCTTAATCTTATGATCCTAAATGTCGAATCCGAAGCTACTCCAATTTTGCCCGCTATGCCAATATTTCCAGTAAAAGGTGAACTATGTGTAAGAAAAAATGGTTCCATACATATGGGCCATAGTAGATGCACGACTGTAGTAGAATTTAGTGATCAAGGCAAGTCTACATTTAGAGCTTCCCGCCATTCCTATTTCATATGTGGTCAGACGGCATATGTACGTTTGCCTCTAGATTGGGATGGTACTTGCTACATTGGATTCCTTTTGCCACCTGTTTTTCTAGCTCCTCCTGATTATCACAGAAACACTCATCTAGTAAATAATAGAGTAAGGAGAGATCTCCCAATAGTCGATTACACTGAAACAGCATGGGAAAAATACACAGATTTCAATAAAGGTCTCTTTCCCTATATAGGTACCGTTACTAATAGTAAGCTGATACGTAGATTAACTAGAACCCTTGAAGCAGTAGTGAACGAAACTATTTCCGCCTTAGGCAATTTAACAGAAGAGCAGTCTGCTATGCGGATTGTTGTGCTTCAAAATCGTCTTGTCCTTGACGTCATCCTGGCCGATGGGGGCGGAGCTTGTAGGGTCATCGGATCAAGCTGTTGCATTTTCATACCAGAAAATTCGCCATCTGTATATAAAGCCATAACTCGCCTTCATAAGATTGTAAGCCAGATACATCAGAACCCAGGCACCTGGACTTGGTCCGGTTGGTTTTGGAGTGTATTATCTACCTTTGGATGGAAGGTCCTATCTTTCCTAGGTATTGGCCTTCTCATACTATTCAGTTGCTGTCTATGTCTACAATGTGGACCAGCGATCTGTGGTCTGTGTGCCACATCGTGTATTCCACCACCAAGATTTCATTCATCACGGAAGAAGAAAGAAGAACAAATGATGCTATATGAACAGATCAATGGATTGATGAAGATTGATATCTCTTAACGGGCAAGTAGGGGACAAGGAGGGAATGTGGAAATATGGATTTTTCTGATCAGTTATGTCCCCTATCTTGGACCCCAACGGTTCCATGTATGAATCACAAGTACATGTATGTTCCCTCCAGTTCCAGTTATGAAGACGCAAATACATGTGCGTCCACCGTCAACATGTCCTCTGTCAGATCCGCCATGAATAGGCCGGATATTCCATTCCTAAGTATGAAAGGCCACCGGCTTTATATGGTTCACTTATGCCATTTTACAGTCCAGGCAAGTAGGCCCTGATTCTGTCATCAAACTCTTCTTGCCTTCTGCCTCTGAAAGCTCCAGTCTGAGCCTGCATTTGTGACCATGAACTTTTTCTCATTCTCTGCGCGGCTCACGAAGCCTGACATCAGCCTATTCTCTGCCAAAAACTGTATTTCACCTTCGAAATTATCTGCTCCGTTCCCTGGCCGATGCATTCCTGTCTAGTAGTTTAGATAAACATTCTTCCAGCTACCGAGCAAAGGCCCGGCTTCTCTGTCTTTATGCAAGTAAATTCATAGCCCTATTTTGTGGAAGATTTCCGCCCTCGCATCTGGTGTAGACACTCAGACGCTTGTACACGCACTGGCAGTCAGTATAGTCAGTATAGAATAAGATTCTACTCGAAGAGACCTCTCTTTTGGATAACATAGTTCTTTAAACATAGGATGTTAGATATGATTTGGGATTAGGTTGACTTGACCCTCCAGACTTCTGTCGCCACATGTAGAGCTAAATGTCAAGTCCCCTTCACCCCCTAGTTGCACGTCAATTACACGTCATGCTGCTGCGCGCGCATTTCTGCCAAGTATTTCTGCTGACATTGTGAAATTCTTTCATAGAACCACCCTAATATGACATCACATCTAATGACGTTCTTTCATCACTCCCAGTTACGCCTATTTTTACTACGCACGAATATATTATCCGTATTATCAATTGTTACGCCTCTTGTATTTGCCTCACTGTAATGCCTATTGTATAAAAGTAATTGATTGTCAATAACGTATGTACTTCACTTCCTGAACCTTCGTGGTGATGGAACTTGGAGCAACCGATTATAATCGACCATTGGAATAAAGCCCATTCCGAACCTCTAATACCACGGATTCTGCCTCTTATTTACTGAGCTATTTTATTATGTTTCTGTATCAAATTAAGTCCCGGTAATTAAATTATTTACCACAGGGAAGAAAATGAGGAACATTTGAATATGCACATTGACTCTAAAAAATCACGACCCAGCACATTTTCTACAGTTTTAGGGATGACAGGTCAACACACAAGAAAAAGTATGAAAATCATAGTTTTCTTTGAGTCTACCCGGTACACTGTGAATTGTGATACATGCAGAAATCCACTGAAATCTGAAGCACAAGTCTTCATCTTGATGTGTGAATATTACTGAGGAGGAAGGACTTTTGTTATTTCTGAAAATATTCACAGGTTGGAACATTATAAAATTGACAAGGAAAGTTCATAATAAAGTTAGCTAACTTTAACATTATGTCCGTAGAGTTCATCGCAGAACACCAAGCAACCTCTGTCCTGTACTCAGCCTAAAACATGTCCGGTAGACCGTCCTCCTGCATCGTCAACAGTATTGCTGGCTCCCGAACAGGTACATAAAACATTATCTAAATGTATATTTATATCTTCATAACATTTCTTTCCTACAGTAGGGGCAAATATTGAGTGCAAAATAATGTAACCTCTCTTCAGCATCATGTGGGATACAAGAAGAATGCATGCAGAGAACTCTGATGTTTCTAAGACAAAACCTAGTTTTGGGGGCCTATTTATGAGCCGGTTTGTATCGCTCTTGCACCACGCAACGTGGTGCAAGAACGACGCACACCTTACTTGTGATTTATATAGTGGTGCAAGGCCACTCTGTGTTTATTTATTTTGAAGGTTTTATATAGCGCGAACAAGACTCTTGCGAGTATCAGAGCGCTTTACAGGATGGAAGGTGGCAAAGTATAGTATACATAGACAACAGACAATAAGAAAAATAACAATGAGTAGATATAGAGTTCAAGTGAATTTAGCCATGAGGATAGCTTTCACTTCTCTTTTGAAGGTTGAAGTGGAAGGGTTCATTCTTGTTTCACTGGGTAAAGCGTTCCAAATCTTCGGAGCCATACCCGAGAAGGAACGGTTATAAGTTTTTTTTCTTGGCAAATCGTTGAGGTTGTAGGAGAAGGGTTTTGGCACTCCTAGAGGCTCTGTTGCCCGCAGAGAGAACCAGTTTATGTGCTAGGTATTGTGGGGTTTTGTGGTAGAGGGCCTTGTGCGTCATGCAGGCAAGTTTTAGGTGACTTCTGGCTTCAAATGGAAGCCAGTTGATGGCTCTCAAGTCAGGGGAGATGTGAGCGTTTCTTTTTGATCCTGTGATGAGTCTCGCAGCTGAATTGATCGTGGCTCTTAACGGTGCTGTTGAGGATCTTGGGAGGCCGCATAGGGTAACTGCTCCGTATTCCACTCGGGGAATTACTAGGGTTTGAACTGCTTGTTTGAAATCGTGTGCAGGCAGAAAGGGTTTCAGTTTTCGCAGGGTCTTTAGTTAGAAGTTAGCTCCTTTAGTTGCGGTGCTAATGTGTTTCTCCATCTTTAAGTTACTGTCTAGCGTTATCCCCAGAGATTTCGCTGAGTCGACTATGAGCGTGTGACCATTTAGAGCTGTTAGGTGCTTCATCCAGTCCAGGATAGTGTGGGTTTTGTTAGGGGGGGCGATTAAAAGGAATTCCGTTTTGAGAGAATTAAGTTTCAGATGGTTTTCTGCCAACCATGTTTGGGTTTTTTGAAGTGTGGTGTTGAGCGATTTGATGTCCTCTAGTGAGTGTATCTTGATGTATATTTGTGTGTCATCTGCGTACATGTGGAAGTGTATCTTGGTAAGGCTTAGGAGATCTGTGAGAGGTTCCATGAAGAGGTTGAACAAGGTGGGTGAGAGAGAGGAGCCTTGAGGGACTCCTAACGTGACTGGCATAGGGTTGGACAGGAATTGGTTGACCTTGAATCTTTGGGATCTATTTTGGAGGAAGGAGGTGAACCAGTTCAATACATTTCCAGATATTCCCATTCTGTGTTTTAGGAGGTCAAGTAGGTTGTCGTGTTTGACGGTGTCAAAAGCTGATGACAGGTCGAGTAGGATTAGTAGATGTTAGACATGGCACCATTGGCGTGAGTCTCCCTTCCATTTTTTCGCTGTGTCTCCTCTGTTTTTGCTGGTTATAGATGCTCTGGGCGCTGTGCCACTGCCATTCAGTGCCACAGCGCGAATGCTCCCTTCGTAAAGATGACATATGAATTGGTACATCCATGATTGGCTTATTTGGTTTACCTGTTAGTCCCTAGTAGCGTGGCCTGTGTGTGCCCAGGGCTGGTAAACCGAATGCTGCTGGTGGGCCTGCAGCACGGGATTGTGCCACCCACAGAAGCAGCTTGTAAAGTGTGTCTCAGACCTGCCACTGCAGTGTCTGCGTGCAGTCCAGAACTGCCATCTTGGCTGTGAAGTGCACCCACTTCCCAGCCCCTAAACCTTCCCTTGGCATCCTGTAAGCCCCCCTTATGATAGGGCGCATGGTATGTGTAAGGTAGGACATGCCCTGATGTGTGTAGCATGTCCTAGTAGTGAATTACACCCCATTTCCTTTTTCACTACTGTAAGGCTACCTGTTCTCCATAGGACAGAATGGGAGGTCTGGGCTATTACACTCTATAGTCCTAACTGACCCACAGAACATGGTAGAAAAACGAATCTAATATGCCTGAGCTCAGAATATTAAAATACATCTTTTAGTGAAGGTTATTTTTATATTCTGTGTTTGAAACTACCACTTTTAGAGTTAAGGTACTTTCTTGCCTAAGCCTTCCAGTTTGCTCTGCTATGATGTGTATTGGCTGTCTGGTTTTGGAGGGACAGGGCAGGCTGAGTCAGACCTGGGTTGAATAGAGCGACCTGCCTTGGTGTGAGGGGAGGGGTAGCTCCTGCACTTGAATAGGACTGTGCCTGGCAAGGTGAACGCTGGCTCCACCTCCCACTGTGCGTCTGAGGCAGACCCCCTCATTCTGAAAGGAAGGATGCAGCCTGATCAACAAAGTGCTCCAGGGCTGGGCAGAACTGGTTCTGGCTGGGTTCAGAGACTTGGGACCCCTAAGAACAAAGACTTTGGGGGTATAAATATTTGTGCACAAACCCCTACAAGTTGTATTGCTCCTGGATAACAAGAAGAACCTCTGTCCGTGTGGCTACAAGAATCTGCAGGAGAAGGACTGTCCTTGTGCTTGTGTGCTGTTCCTGGGACTGGCCTGCAGCTGTTACTACTGGACTTCAAGAAGAGGAAAGGAACTTTGATTTGACTTTTATTTCTTTTACTACAGCAACTACCCAAGGGCTAGGAGAGAGCTAGCCTCCTGCTGGAGTCTCAGGCACATCAGACTCCACCATCAGCCTCCTGTTTCCTCCCAGCGAGGATTACTATCTGCAGGTGAGGCTCCTGTGTGTTCCAGGACCTCTATTTCTACTGCTGAGAAGAGAGCGCTGAAAATCGTCGCTAACCTCCGTTAGCGAGCCGCTGCAGCTGGTGAGCATGAGAACAATCGCCGCTCCGCTGTCGCCGAGTGCTCGCTAACCCCGAAGATCGTCGCTGCACCTGTCTGCGGACCTGAAAACGCCCGCTATCCGAAGATCGTCGCAGCACCTGTCTGCGGGCCTGAAAACGCCCGCTATCTGGAAATCATCGCAACAGGATCATCGCAGCGCGGACGCCGAGCGTTCGCCATTTTTCCCCGCATCGAATCCGGATCGTCGCTCCCTCGCGGAGCGCCATCTTTTGTCAACGCAGCAAGATCGCACACGCAACAGGCTCGGTGCATCATCCTCTCTTCGCGGCAAGGATTTCATCGCATCACCGGCTTAGCGTGAGGAAGTTTGTAGCTTTGTCCTGCCCGCAACCCAGCGCATCATCCTCCCTTGCGGTAAGGATTCAACGCATCGTTGGTTAGCGTGAGTAAATTTATCGCTACAACGCCTTAGCGACATTTTTGTTGCTTTGCCCCAGGAACCAGATACTTTGTGAGTAAAAGGGTCGCAGAGACCACTGCCTTGAACTAAACATCATTTTGTGCATCCTGAACTATTTTTCCTTGCAGCATTTCTAAAGTAATTATATTTTTATAGTATTGTGGATTTTTACTGTTATTGGTCTTGTGATTAAGTCTATATAAAAATACCTATTTTTCATAACTACTTGAGTGGTGTCCATTTGTAGTGTTCCTCATTATATTACTGTGTATGGTCATAAATGCTTCACACACTGCCTCTGAGATAAGCCTAGCTGCTCGTGCTACGTTACCACAGGGTTGAGCAGGGGTTGTCAAAGGGTGTAGGCTGCTTACTCTGACTTAGGAAGAAGGGTCCCTACTTGGACAGTGGCCAGCCATTGCCAACTAGAGACCCCCATTTCTAACATTGGTGGTCAGCGGTGAGGATCTGGACTTGCATTTATGATTGCATACAGTAATTATAGTGTACACTACTAGTGAGTGCAGACCATAACATAACCACGTACGTTGTTGAGATTTTTTTATTCTATTTTTGATCGTTATTGCCAGTTATTGCCACAATGGGCAAGCCCAGATCCAATGCCTCTGAGGATCTCTCCTGGGAAGAAGAGAAATTAGACACCTACAATGCCAAGCAGCTCAAATATTTTTGCAAACGCTTCACAGTCCCTATCACAGGTCTCACTAGAAGGGAAGAGTATTACAAGGCGCTGAAGGCCTGGTTAGAAGCCAGGGATGCCCCTAGGAATGTGGAAGAGCCTGTGGAGGGGGGAGAGAATGCAGGAGAGCAGCAGGACGAAATTGTAGATTTGGTAGGGGATAAAGCAGTTTCCAGCCCGGGCACTAGTGTGTCCTCAAGGGGCCTGACTCCAGAAGAGATGGAGGACAGGGAGAGAGATAGGCGGCATAATATGGAGATGGCCAAGCTTAAATTGGATGGTCAGAAGGACCTAGAGAATAAGAAGTTGGAAGTTGAGATAATGAAGATGAAATTTGAAAATGAGAGAATTTTGAGGGAATTGGAGATTAAGGCCAAGAGTATTGAGATCTCCCCCTCTGGTGGCAGCATACCAGTAGTGCATACTGATAGTAGAGTATATATCCCTAAAGATGTTATTAAGGATTTTCATAAAAGTGAGGATATTGGGCAATGGTTTGCCGCTTATGAATTAGCTATGGTGTCCCACCGGGTCCCTGAGAAGGATTGGGGAGCGGGGCTGTGGGGACGCTTTGTGAGTGAGGGGAGGGATACCTTGTTGGACCTACCCCCAGAAAGTAGGATGATTTATGCTCACATGAAGGAAGCTTTGATTACCCGCTATGGTTTAACCCCTGAGATGTACAGGCAGAGATTTAGAACCTGCAAGAAGATAGAGGGTACCACGTGGGTTGAATATGTGTCTTTTTTTGGCAGAGCAATGGAGCGCTGAGTAAAAGGCAGCAAAGTAGAAACTTTTGAGCAACTGTATGACTTGATTGCATGGGAGCATTTTTCTAGTAACTGTTTTCCTGAGCTACGCCAGCATCTGATAGATTGCAAGCTGACTAACCCTAGGAAGCTTGCTGAGGAGGCGGACCGCTGGGTGAGCACCCGGGTTCGCAAGGGTCCAGTGGGAGACTTCGCCAAAGGTGGGCAGGGTCCCCAGCAGAGAGGTGGGGGGGACAGGGGTAAACCAAGGGAGTTCCACCGAGGGCCCCAAGATAATTCCCAAGGGAACCAGGCAGTGGTATCCCAGCCTCCCCCAGATAAGAAGCCAGTGCCTCCAACAGGTAATCCTGTTCCAAGGAGGCCCCCTACGTGTTTTAAGTGTGGCCAGGTGGGCCACAGATACTTTGACCCCCAGTGTCCCCAAAAGGATACTGCTGCACCACCCCGTGCACCGCCCGCCAGCTTGCTAGTGTAGCCCTGGGGGAGGAGGAGATGGGTGCCCCAGGTGGGTGGGACCCCGTAGAGTTGACCCTTGTCTCAATAGGAGACTTTGAAATGGTTCCTAAACCTGCACTGCCTGATAACACTAAAAAATACAGGCAGTGGGTAACCATCAATGGCCATAGAGTGGAGGCTCTGAGGGACACAGGAGCCAGTGTAACTGCTGTCAGCTCCCGGTTGGTGTCCAAAGAGCAGGTTGTGCCCCATGCATTCTACCCAGTAGTGTCGGCAGACAACACAGAGAGCCAATGTGAGGTGGCCCAGGTTCCCTTTGAGTGTGGGGGGGTCTCAGGAAATCTTCAGGTGGCTGTGAGGCCCGCCATGCCTGTGGACTGTCTGTTGGGCAATGATTTAGAGAACTCACTGTGGGCTACAGTGGAGAGGAGAGCTCACTTGCAAATGTTGGGACTGCCTGAGTGGGCATGTGCTACCACTCGGTCCATGGCAGCCAAAGAGAGTGTTGAGAAAGACCTGGAGCCTGAGAATATGGCCCAGGTCCCTGCCTTAGAGGGAGGGGGCAGGGGGCACGGGAAACCGGCCCCCTTGGTTCCCACGGCCCAGGAGGGAGCAGACCCTGAGGGGGATGCCCTGGATCCTACCGGGGAGCAGAGTACCGACCTGGGGGACCTGCCTGAGCTGACCCAGTGGCAGCAGGAAGGGGGGCCCACCAGGGAGGAGTTTTGTGAACAGCAGAGAACTTGCCCCTCTCTTGAGGGTATGCGGCAACAGGCTGCAGCCCAGGCAGCAGGTGATATGTCTGGTTCACATCTGATTTATTGGGAGAACAGTCTCCTGTATAGTGAGCCTAAGGTTGCTGAGCCGGGGTCAGCCCGTGTGCTGGTGGTACCCGAGTGCTTCAGAACCTTCCTACTGGGGTTAGCTCATGACATTCCATTGGCAGGACATCTGGGGCAGACCAAGACCTTTGAAAGGCTGGTCACCCACTTTTATTGGCCCCAGATGCGCAAGAGTTCAGATACATATTGTAGGTCCTGTGAGACTTGCCAGGCAAGTGGGAAGAGTGGGGGGAAGATCAAGGCCCCACTCCAACCCTTCCCAGTTGTTAGCACCCCATTCGAGCGAGTGGGCATTGACATTGTGGGGCCTCTGGACCCCAAGACAGCCATGGGCAACAGGTACATCCTGGTCTTGGTGGACCATGCCACCCGGTACCCTGAAGCCATCCCGCTCAGGACAGTGACGGCCCCCGTGGTGGGACGTGCACTGATGGGGATCTTCTCCCGTGTGGGGTTCCCCAGAGAGGTGGTGAGCGACAGGGGGACCAACTTCATCTCCCAGTATATGAAGTCTCTGTGGAAGGAGTGTGGGGTGACTTACAAGTTCACCACTCCTTACCACCCCCAGGGTAACGGTCTGGTTGAGAGATTCAACCGGACCTTGAAGGGCATGATCATGGGCCTAGAGGAGCCCCTGAGGCGTAAGTGGGACGTCCTCTTGCCATGCCTGTTGTTTGCATACCGTGAAGTGCCACAGAAGTCCTTAGGGTTCAGCCCCTTTGAACTGCTCTATGGCCATCCGGTAAGAGGGCCTCTGAGTCTGGTCAAGGAAGGCTGGGAGCAATCTCCCAGGAAACCTCCCAGGATGTGTTTAGCTACATCCTGGCCTTCAGGAACCAAACTCGGCGTTTCAGAAACATTGCTGAGGCAAATCTGGAAGCCAGCCAGGAGGAGATGAAACGTTGGCACGACCAGAATGCCACTCTGGTCGAGTTTCAACCTGGTCAAAAGGTTTGGGTACTGGCCCCAGTGGAGCCCTGTGCGCTCCAAGATAAGTGGACCGGTCCATTTGAGGTGGTGGAGCGAAAAAGTCAAGTTACCTATTTGGTGGACTTTAAATCTCCCAGGAACCCCCTGCGGGTCCTGCATGTGAATCGCCTAAAGCCCCACTTTGCGAGGTCTGAAGTGGGCATGCTTCTTGCCACAGATGCAGGGATGGAGGAGGAGAGTGAGCCTCTTCCTGACCTCCTGTGTGCAGGAGAGAAGGATGGGTCAGTGGAGGGTGTGGTCCTCTCCACCACACTGACCCCAGAACAGCAGAGAGATTGCCACCAGCTGTTGGGGCAATTCCCAGATTTATTTTCCCTGGTACCTGGTGTCACTGACTGGTGCGTCCATGAGGTAGACACCGGGGACAGTCCTCCTGTCAAGCACAAGGCTTACTGGGTGACCGACAGGGTAAGGGCCTGCATTAAGGAGGAGGTCTCCAAAATGTTTGCCCTGGGGGTGATTGAGTCCTCTAGCAGCCCTTGGTCCAGCCCCGTGGTCTTGGTACCAAAGGCTGCAGCGCCTGGTGACACTCCAGAACTTAGGTTCTGTGTGGACTACCGAGGTCTCAATTCGGTCACGAGGACCGACGCGCACCCCATCCCCAGAGCTGATGAGCTCATAGATCGGTTGGGGGCTGCCCGGTACCTCAGCACGTTTGATCTGACGTCTGGGTACTGGCAGATCGCCTTAACTGAGGGGGCAAAGGAGAGGTCCGCATTCTCCACCCCAGATGGGCACTACCAGTTCCATGTGATGCCTTTTGGGATGAAGAATGCCCCTGCCACCTTTCAGAGGTTGGTCAACCAGGTGTTGGCTGGGCTGGAGGATTTCAGTGCCGCCTACCTGGACGACATTGCTGTATTTAGTTCCTCATGGGAGGACCACTTACGCCACCTCTGGGAAGTGTTGATGGCGCTGCGCAGAGCAGGCCTCACAATCAAGGCCAGTAAGTGCCAGATTGGGCAGGGTTCGGTGGTGTACTTAGGACACCAGGTAGGGAGTGGCCAGGTGGCCCCTCTACAGCCCAAGATTGAGACCATCCTGGCTTGGGAGCCCCCAAGGACCCAGACCCAGGTGAGGGCCTTCTTAGGACTCACGGGTTATTACAGGAGGTTTGTCAAGGGGTATGGCAGCATTGTTGCCCCCTTGACTGAGCTGACTTCCAAGAAGCAGCCCAAGATTGTGAACTGGACTGACACCTGTCAGAAAGCTTTTGATGCTCTCAAGACTGCCATGTGTACAGCACCCGTACTCCAGGCGCCCAACTTTGCTAAGGAATTTATTGTCCAGACAGACGCTTCAGAGCATGGGGTGGGGGCTGTTCTGTCACAGATGAATGAGGAGGGACTAGACCAACCTGTAGCCTTCATCAGTAGGAGGTTACTTCCACGGGAACAGAGGTGGAGTGCGATCGAGCGAGAGGCATTTGCTGTGGTCTGGGCGCTGAAGAAGCTGAGACCATACCTGTTTGGGACTCACTTCCGGGTTCAGACCGACCACAGGCCCCTCAGGTGGTTAATGCAGATGAGGGATGAGAATCCCAAGTTGTTAAGGTGGTCCATTTCCCTACAGGGTATGGACTTTACGGTGGAACACCGCCCTGGTACAGAACACGCCAATGCTGATGGTCTGTCCAGATTTTTCCGCCTTAGTGATGAGAACCTCCCAGGGGATGGGTAGTTCTCCCCACATTTCAGCTGGAGGGGACATGTGTTAGACCTGGCACCATTGGCGTGAGTCTCCCTTCCATTTTTTCGCTGTGTCTCCTCTGTTTTTGCTGGTTATAGATGCTCTGGGCGCTGTGCCACTGCCATTCAGTGCCACAGCGCGAATGCTCCCTTCGTAAAGATGACATATGAGTTGGTACATCCATGATTGGCTTATTTGGTTTACCTGTTAGTCCCTAGTAGCGTGGCCTGTGTGTGCCCAGGGCTGGTAAACCGAATGCTGCTGGTGGGCCTGCAGCACGGGATTGTGCCACCCACAGAAGCAGCTTGTAAAGTGTGTCTCAGACCTGCCACTGCAGTGTCTGCGTGCAGTCCAGAACTGCCATCTTGGCTGTGAAGTGCACCCACTTCCCAGCCCCTAAACCTTCCCTTGGCATCCTGTAAGCCCCCCTTATGATAGGGCGCATGGTATGTGTAAGGTAGGACATGCCCTGATGGTGTGTAGCATGTCCTAGTAGTGAATTACACCCCATTTCGTTTTTCACTACTGTAAGGCTACCTGTTCTCCATAGGCCAGAATGGGAGGTCTGGGCTATTACACTCTATAGTCCTACCTGACCCACAGAACATGGTAGAAAAACGAATCTAATATGCCTGAGCTCAGAATATTAAAATACATCTTTTAGTGAAGGTTATTTTTATATTCTGTGTTTGAAACTACCACTTTTAGAGTATAGGTACTTTCTTGCCTAAGCCTTCCAGTTTGCTCTGCTATGATGTGTATTGGCTGTCTGGTTTTGGAGGGACAGGGCAGGCTGAGTCAGACCTGGGTTGAATAGAGCGACCTGCCTTGGTGTGAGGGGAGGGGTAGCTCCTGCACTTGAATAGGACTGTGCCTGGCAAGGTGAACGCTGGCTCCACCACCCACTGTGCGTCTGATGCAGACCCCCTCTTTCTGAAAGGAAGGATGCAGCCTGATCAACAAAGTGCTCCAGGGCTGGGCAGAACTGGTTCTGGCTGGGTTCAGAGACTTGGGACCCCTAAGAACAAAGACTTTGGGGGTATAAATATTTGTGCACAAACCCCTACAAGTTGTATTGCTCCTGGATAACAAGAAGAACCTCTGTCCGTGTGGCTACAAGAATCTGCAGGAGAAGGACTGTCCTTGTGCTTGTGTGCTGTTCCTGGGACTGGCCTGCAGCTGTTACTACTGGACTTCAAGAAGAGGAAAGGAACTTTGATTTGACTTTTATTTCTTTTACTACAGCAACTACCCAAGGGCTAGGAGAGAGCTAGCCTCCTGCTGGAGTCTCAGGCACATCAGACTCCACCATCAGCCTCCTGTTTCCTCCCAGCGAGGATTACTATCTGCAGGTGAGGCTCCTGTGTGTTCCAGGACCTCTATTTCTACTGCTGAGAAGAGAGCGCTGAAAATCGTCGCTAACCTCCGTTAGCGAGCCGCTGCAGCTGGTGAGCGTGAGAACAATCGCCGCTCCGCTGTCGCCGAGTGCTCGCTAACCCCGAAGATCGTCGCTGCACCTGTCTGCGGGCCTGAAAACGCCCGCTATCCGAAGATCGTCGCAGCACCTGTCTGCGGGCCTGAAAACGCCCGCTATCTGGAAATCATCGCAACAGGATCATCTCAGCGCGGACGCCGAGCGTTCGCCATTTTTCCCCGCATCGAATCCGGATCGTCGCTCCCTCGCGGAGCGCCATCTTTTGTCAACGCAGCAAGATCGCACACGCAACAGGCTCGGTGCATCATCCTCCCTTCGCGGCAAGGATTTCATCGCATCACCGGCTTAGCGTGAGGAAGTTTGTAGCTTTGTCCTGCCCGCAACCCAGCGAATCATCCTCCCTTGCAGTAAGGATTCAACGCATCGCTGGTTAGCGGGAGGAAATTTATCGCTACAACGCCTTAGCGACATTTTTGTTGCTTTGCCCCAGGAACCAGATACTTTGTGAGTAAAAGGGTCGCAGAGACCACTGCCTTGAACTAAACATCATTTTGTGCATCCTGAACTATTTTTCCTTGCAGCATTTCTAAAGTAATTATATTTTTATAGTATTGTGGATTTTTACTGTTATTGGTCTTGTGATTAAGTCTATATAAAAATACCTATTTTTCAAAACTACTTGAGTGGTGTCCATTTGTAGTGTTCCTCATTATATTACTGTGTATGGTCATAAATGCTTCACACACTGCCTCTGTGATAAGCCTAGCTGCTCGTGCTACGTTACCACAGGGTTGAGCAGGGGTTGTCAAAGGATGTAGGCTGCTTACTCTGACTTAGGAAGAATGGTCCCTACTTGGACAGTGGCCAGCCATTGCCAACTAGAGACCCCCATTTCTAACAGTAGACAAGCTTCATTTTGGTCTAGGATTTTGATCGCGTCGTCTACAACATGAGCCATGGCTGACTCGGTGCTGTGACCGGCTCTGAAGCCTGATTGAAATTGGTTCAGCAAGTTGTATCGATCAATGTGACTGTTCAGCTGTAAGTTAACACATTTTTCCAGGAGTTTGGCTAACATAGGGATATTAGATATCGGACGATAGTTGTTGGGGTCCGAGGGGTCCACTGTGGTTTTCTTAATGGATAGGTGAGACCTGCCCAGTTTTCAGGATGTCAGGGATGGAGCCTTGAAGGAGGGAAGTGTTAATGATCTTGGTCCAGCTGGGTAGTATGAGAGGAATGAAGTCTTTTAGGTAGTTCGCAGGGAGCGGGTCAGTGAAGTAATTGGAGGGCTTCAGAGTGTTGAGTGTTTTTAATATGGAGTCTTCAGAGAAAATGTCAAAATGGAACCAAGTTGCATTGTTTTTTAGTTTAAATAATGGGCGGATATTAGCTAAAGCACCATCAAGAGGGAGTGAAGGGCTCTTAGTCAAATCTGATAAGGAGCTAAGGTCCTTGAGTAGGTCCGATTTAATGGATTCTGTCTTGGAGGCGAAGAAGGAAGCAAACTCCTCACAGTTGGGTAGAGAGAGTGGGCTGGCATTGAGGGCATTAGGTAGGCTTTTAGTTTGGGTTTTGATAAGGTCGAATAGCTTTTTGGGGCGGTTCTTGGCAAGGTCTAATTGAGACCTGAAGAAATCAGTTTTAGATTTTTTGATCTTTCTAAAATAGGCGTTTCTGGATGTTCTCAGAGTTTGGAGGAGGTCCGTTGAGGGAGTATCTCTCCATCGGCGTTCAATTAATCTAAGCGAGCGTCGGTCATCATTTAGCCTCCCATCGTACCATGGTTTAGAGTCTTTTGAGGAGGTTCTTTTCAGTTGTAATGGGGCCATTTTGTCAAGCAGGTTGTTCATGGAGTGAAAGTAGTGATTTGTCAGCCCCTGTACATCATTCATGTCTTCCGGGGGACGGAGAGGGTTTGCGTTATCTAAGGATGAGAGGTCAGATCCGATGTTTTTCAGGTTTCTCTTCCAAATCTTAGTTCTCAGGGGTTGTGTCGGGCGTCGTTTAAAAGATTCAAGGATTTGGAAAGTAATGATATGATGGTCAGACCAGTCGCATGGGTGTATCGAGTCTAGCTATGTGGAATCCGCTTTGGAGATAATTAGGTTGAGCGTTGCACCCTTGTCGTGTGTAGGGCTGTTGCAAATTTGAGTGAGATTGAGGTCTGTGAGGAAGGCTTTGAGACTGTTAACCGCAGGGCCGTTCTGGTCATCCCAGTGAAGGTTAAAGTCCCCTAAGAAAATTTGTTTAACATGTTGATTGTCATTAGAGGCTAATATGTCCATGAAGTGTTCTATGAAGTTGAGGTTATCTCCCGGAGGATGGTAGAAGGTGTGGAGAGAACAGATTTGTTTGTTGTTGTTGGCGATGTTTAAGCATAGGTATTCGCAGGATGGTGTAGCAGGGGCATAGGAATTGGTCACAGTTAGGTTGGTCTGGTGTATGCAAGCTATCCCACCGCCTGGCCTGTCAGTTCTGTCAAGTCTGGTGATGTCATAGTTAGGAGGTAACAAGATGTCCAGGATGGGAGTAGAAGTTTCATTTAGCCATGTTTCTGTCAAGATCAAAATGTCTGGTTCGTTTGTGATGAGTAAGTCGGCAATATCAGCTGCGTGTCTGGAGGCGGACCTGCAGTTGAGGAGTATACATCTTAGACGTGGCTGGGTGCTTACAGTGGTAGGTTCAACTGTGATGGGGATTTAGTGAGGTATTTTTCAACAATGCCTCTGGAGTTGAGTCTCGGGGCTCTGTGTGTATTGATTGGAATGGAATTAATTTGGGAATCAGATTGCGGGCAGACTGGAGGTCCCGTGTTGAGAAAAGGGTAAACTAGATCGTAGGATTGGAGGAGGGCCATTAGGTCCAAGTCAGATAGAGGGTTTAACCTCCTGACCGGGCGGGATGTGGCATTAGGGAGTGGGACTGTGATCCAGCGTGGAGAGCCATGTGTGTGGGAGTTTGCAGGATGATGTTGGATGTGGTTAAAGATCTTAGGGTGTGGGAACGGGCTGTATTTTTGTTTAGCACAAGTGGACTTAGGTTGGTGTAGGATAAGGTCTTGAAGGGCTCCAATGTCTGATTTGACTTGTTGAAGGGTTGACAATATCAGGTCAAGTCTCATATCAGGCAAGATGGATTCGTTAAAGGATGGGGGGACCAAGGGAGTGTACGGTGAAGTAGTTTAATTAGATATGGCTGTGTAAAGAGCCGTGGGGGTAAGTGTAGGGTTTATGTGTCCAGGGGAGGAGCTGTAAGAAGAAGTGGAGCAGGGGGGTGAGATATGGAGAGCCAGGTGAGAGGTTCAGGTGGTGTGGGGGGTGTGGGGGGGGGAGTCCTTACTGGGGTTTAAGTGAGTGGTAATGGGGCTGATAAGAGGCGCCGGGAGAAGAGGAGAGGGGGGAGGGTGCTATAAGGAAAGCGGTGGGAGTGGGTAGTGGGGTGTCAGTGCTGGGGTCCGAGGGGGTAATGTTGGGGTTGTTGCAATGACGGGAGGTGTTGGGTGTAGCGGTGAGGGGGCAGGGGGGTGCGAAAGTGCAGGGAGTGGGGGGATGGGGAGTGAATTGTCGATGTTAAGAAGTGGGGTGGTGGTAAGGTGGTAATTGTCGTTGGGTGGGTTGTCTTCGGGGTCTGAAGATAAAGTTGTGGTGGGTAGGGTCATCTGTGAGTTCTGATTTATTTCAGTCGCAGGATGAGAATTGTAAGGGACCAGGTGAGGAGAGGGGGGGGAGGGGAGAGCAAGAGTGACTCTATCCTTAGTAACGATCAATGTATGAAATGTGTCACAATGGCTGAATTTTAGTGAGAGAAACCACGCAAAACATGCACAGAATGTATACATACGTTAGTCATGAGCCTAAGTTAGTGTTTCTTCTATAGGCATAAATGGTCTGTCTTCACCTGTTCTTTCCTTCTTTGTTGGTGCCATCTGTCTTCCATTTCTACGGTGCTGGTATGGTGCATCAACTGAGTTGTCTGGTTCCATTGCTGGCATCTCTCTTCTAGTTGGGATGTTTAAAGTTCTCCTTCTTGGTTATTGACAATGCCGCCATGGGTCTGAGCTTACAGAAGATCAGAGTCCAGTGTGGGTGTCTGTGCATGTGTGGTTGCTGCTGCCCATAGAGGTGCTCCATATACACCGGCCTTGTCTGCGGGTGGGACCATGGGAGTTCACTATGGGACGAGACCCCACTTTTTGTTTCTGCCACGTTTTCGGGGCTATGACCCCCAACCAGGAGGCTGTGTACCCGCATGCATGCAACCACTGGTGCAGTGTTTCTTTCAGGGCTACACAACGCTACTGTGATCGCTTATGGGCAAACAGGTTCCACAAAAGATCTACACACTCGAGTGTGGGTGAGTAAAATTCCTAAGTTTTTGTGTGTCCCGCTATCGGTGGCTGTGTGTGAGCAGTTGAGCTGGTCGTGCTTCTCACGGGCGAACAGCTCCTCAAAGGAGCTACATAGTATTGTGTAGAGTGGAGCAGAACTCCGCGTAATTCCACTGAGGCCATGAAAGCCATGCTAAAGATGTTCCTCCATCCAAAATCTGAAACTTAGGACATGGAAAAATTTATACCAAAAAGAGGGTTGAGAACTGAGAGGAAACCGGGACCTACCTGCTCACCGACCCTCCCGAGGTGCATTGCCGGTCGGCCTAAAATTGCGGCAGCTCCCGCTACATTCTTATCTGCATCAGCAAATCTTGAACCCCACGGAAAGGGTATCTGGACTTGTGGAGCACTCCTCAGCTACAGCCTGCAGCTGGAGATTTCCAATAAAATTCTGAATGTAGATTTCTACACAGTGACTGTGTCCAGCAGCTCCCCGATGATGACGCCTCCTCCTTGGATGACCGTCGGCTACCTTGTCTCGCTGAACTCTACCTACTCAGGAACTTTTCTTCAAATAAATGTCTACATCAGAGTGTAAGCCGAGACCGGGTGCAATCCACCTCGTGGTCAGTCTTAACTTTAGACTTTGCCCTGGTCTTGCGAGACTAGATACCGGCGGCTGGCGCATTAATCTTTTAGATGCTATTTTTAACTTAAATCTTTACAAATTCATAACTCTGATTCTACTGATTGAATTTAATTAGTTTTGGGGTAATTGTATTTATTAAAATATTCTTTATTTCCCTAAATTGATGTAGGAGTTTTTCCTGTTCTATGTTTTCACTTTAGGACTGTTTGTGTGCTGCATAAATACTTAACACAGTTCTTGTAAGTTAACCTGACTGATTTTGTGCCAAGCTACCAGAGGGTTAAGATCTGGTTAATTTAGTGACTTTTGTGGTTCACCTTGACAGGGATTATGGCTGTTGCTTGAAAAGAGTCGTCCCCCAACAAAACCCCAATTTACTATACCAACATTATATAAATCTGTTGTTAAAGTGGGTATTTATCTATAAGAGTGGAGTGTGAGTTAGAGCCATTGTGTCTTCTACAAGTTGCAGTAGCCACATGTTTACATTTTTTCTCATCAATATGAGAATTAGAAAACATAAGGGAAACTCATAAACTGCTTTAAAGTGGATTTTTCAAATTTTTGGTTGTAACATAATGGGAGGGTTGTAAACCCCACGGAAAGGGTATCTGGACTTGTGGAGCACTCCTCAGCTACAGCCTGCAGCTGGAGATTTCCAATAAAATTCTGAATGTAGATTTCTACACAGTGACTGTGTCCAGCAGCTCCCCGATGATGACGCCTCCTCCTTGGATGACCGTCGGCTACCTTGTCTCGCTGAACTCTACCTACTCAGGAACTTTTCTTCAAATAAATGTCTACATCAGAGTGTAAGCCGAGACCGGGTGCAATCCACCTCGTGGTCAGTCTTAACTTTAGACTTTGCCCTGGTCTTGCGAGACTAGATACCGGCGGCTGGCGCATTAATCTTTTAGATGCTATTTTTAACTTAAATCTTTACAAATTCATAACTCTGATTCTACTGATTGAATTTAATTAGTTTTGGGGTAATTGTATTTATTAAAATATTCTTTATTTCCCTAAATTGATGTAGGAGTTTTTCCTGTTCTATGTTTTCACTTTAGGACTGTTTGTGTGCTGCATAAATACTTAACACAGTTCTTGTAAGTTAACCTGACTGATTTTGTGCCAAGCTACCAGAGGGTTAAGATCTGGTTAATTTAGTGACTTTTGTGGTTCACCTTGACAGGGATTATGGCTGTTGCTTGAAAAGAGTCGTCCCCCAACAAAACCCCAATTTACTATACCAACATTATATAAATCTGTTGTTAAAGTGGGTATTTATCTATAAGAGTGGAGTGTGAGTTAGAGCCATTGTGTCTTCTACAAGTTGCAGTAGCCACATGTTTACATTTTTTCTCATCAATATGAGAATTAGAAAACATAAAGGAAACTCATAAACTGCTTTAAAGTGGATTTTTCAAATTTTTGGTTGTAACATAATGGGAGGGTTGTAAATGCTTCCTCGAATGGGAATTCTTTGACAGTGTTTCTTTTTTTCCAATACATAGATTGGCAAACTCTACAGTGAATTGGATATGGTGAAAACAAATGTGACTGTTATGTCAGCAATTCTACTAGAAAATGCTCCGGACACGACGAATCTTCAAGACATGGATCTTTTACAGGTAAAAGGCAACACTTTTCTGGGCCATTTCCCACTATTTAATCTAATCTGTGGTGTATGGTATGCACTTATAAAGTACGCGTTCACCAAGGTATTATGGCACTTAAAACCAGAAGTCGCTGTTCGACTAAGCCGAACAAAAGAGTAAATTTAAAATAAATATGTTTTCAAGACTTTCTTGAATTTTTGTAAAAAATTTTCAGAGCAAAGGACTTGAGGGAAAGAGATCCATGGCTTGGCAGAACACTCAAAAAGGATATGCCTCTGTACTTCCAAGAGCAAGCTCTTGGAACAATAAGCTGAAAAGCCTTGGCAGAACATAATTCTCTCTTGGGGACACAAATACAGCTTGTTTTAGCTAAAAAATCTGAAGAATGTTGATATATTGCCCTTCGACCAATTTCCATGACTCTAAAGAAGATCCTGTTCTTCCCTGGTTGCCAGTGAAACTGGTGTAGAATGGTGGACCTGTGAGATCTTTTAGAATCATTAATAACTAGCAAAGATGCATTTTGTACTAACTGAGGTTGGTGAAGAAGGACATCTAAATAGATGGCTGATTCCAAGCATTTACATTAGTTACGTGGTAAGTAGGATCAGTAACTGGCAACAAAAGATCTTAACGTTTTAAGTTGCCACAAGTTTTCAAAACAATATTCATCTGGGTTTTTAGCATTTCATCAGACAGCAAAATGTACCCGCTTGCTCACACCTTTCCCCAGATTCTAACCCATAAGTAGAAATGTGACTCATTATATGTGATATAATTGCTGCTTTATTTAGACTTAAATTGACATCCTTGGGTTGAGCAACAGATTATTTCAAGTGACATTTTCTCTTACTCACTGTTCCCCACAACAGTCATTACAAGCAGCGGGTGAGTCTACAGATCTCTAGAAACACATCCATAAAAGCTGATTGCATAATTATAAAGGCATTTCAGCTCTCCCACTGATGAGAATTTTGGAAACCGTAAAAGTGTTCTTCTTTTTACAGCATAATGAAAGAGCATGGCCCAGGTTTTTTATCCATGCAGGTTATGGTCCGTGCAACGTAATAGAAGCTGTTTTATTAAACTGATGGTTACCACTCTCAAAGGTAACTGTGTTTTCCGTATTCATATACATGGAAAAGAATGCATGGTGCCTTCTCTAGAGACAAGGGCTGTGTATTTATTCAATGTCAGAGACTCTTTGGTATGCAATTCAATTCTCCATTTTAGATATAGGGCTGCTTATTCTTTGAAAGTGATGGCTGTTAAATTGTGATAAGGTCAAATGGTTTGTTGTTAGGATCTAAAGTATGACCTGTCTGATGTAGTGGTTTAGTGGACATGTTACTTAAAATAAATCCACCATTTCTGTCCTGAAAAAGGCAGTCCGTAGTTCTGCGCATACTGAAACATAAACACTGACTCCCTCAAGCGATTCTATGAATGATCCATGCTAACTCATTCCTGTTACCCATCTCTTTTGTGGTTGTTTTGTATTAATCTGCTCTCAACATAATTTAATAATTGTGGTTGGAGATATGTTGTGTGTCATTGAAAGTAAATATTTAATGTTGTTTTGTATTTATGATATACATACAATGTTTATATTTTGAATAAGGCATGCGTGTCAGGATCTCTCACAATATGACTTGCGAACTGCATTACATGGTGATTACCACTATTACTACACTTACATCTATTCAAAGGGGAATGGGACCACTTGAATGTAGCCCCTAAAAAGGTTTAATCAAGTTCTGCTCCAGGCCATCTAATCCAGTGGCACAGAGATCACCAATCACAATTATATGGCTGTGCTTATCAATGACTGCAGCTGAATACTTGAAAACAAAATCATTGGGGTTGTATTGCTTGAGTGACTTAATGCTAAACTCTCTTGTGGTCATTATGTTCACATTATAAAGAAATAGTGCATTATTCCAGAAACCTTCCTTTGCCTCACTCTCTCCACTCTCCCTCCCTTTCTTTTCCCTTTTTCCCACTTTTTTCCCCCTGTATTATGTGCAGGTGTAGTATGATGTAGTTAATGCATCACCTTCTTTTTTTATGATATCTTTTTATTAAAACATAAACATTGACAGTCGGCCAAGCAATATACACTTACATGGGATCGATTCAGATGGCGAATACATTTCGACATCATAGGCAGCTGGGACACACATCGGGTACACAGATGGGTTTCAAGGAGACATAGGTTCATCCTCCAAAGGTACCACAGGAGCCGGACATATATCTCCCCGGTAGACATTCCACTTAGACCATACAGAGGACCACTTCTTAGGACATCCCGTGCCACATACACCGTTTTCTCCCTGAACATACACCACTCTAAGTTCTTTTTCCAGGTATCCAGGGTCGGAGGCGTCCCCGCCCCCCACATTTGGGCTATATCACGTTTGGCCACCATTGCACCCAGAGTAGCCCAGAGCCTCTCCACACCGGTCAAATTGGTGGGTTCTAAAACATTAAGGAGACATCTTTTCACCTCCGGGCGTATGTCTTTGTGTAACACTCCCCTCATGACCTCCTGCAAACCCCGCCAGTACTCCTGGATCTGTTCACACTCCCATAGTATGTGTAGGAAAGTGCCCATCTGACCACAGCGCCTTCTGCAATCTCTCCCTCCCCATATGAACCAGCTGGGGCCCAGTGACGTACGTTCTATGCAATATTTTGAGCTGGACCAGGCGTAGCGGAGCAGAAATCGCCACCTCATGGGGGGAGGCCACCGCCTCCCGCCACTCCTCGTCGTCAAGCTCCAGGCCATCCCCCACCCAACACTCACAGAGCAGCTCAAGGGGATCGGGGTTTTATTAATCAATTTTCAAAGTTAACGAAATTGCTTCCTGTGGGAGGTACCCATCAAGTAATCTGTCTTCGAAAGGTGAAGACTCAGGAGTGTAAGAGCCCTTCTGTAGGGCCGTTACAAGAGCATGACGGATTTGTAGATAACAGAAAAACTCGGGGAGTTCACATTGCTGTTGGAGAGTATTGACCGCAATCATATCACCTTTCACCCAGAGGTCACCTATCTGGGGGATACCAATAAGATCCCATTTGTCAAAACCCTTTGAGGAACGCAGGTTGCCCAGTTGATCCGAGTCCCACAAGGGAGTTGCCAGTGTGAGCTTCCTGTCCCAACCTAAGCTTTTAGTAGCTGCATGCCAAACCTGGACCGAGTGTTTGGTTGGACCAGTTAAAGGGAGTTTCCTGGGGTTCGAATAAAGGGCTCTGTTGTAGTTCCCACCAGGTAGAAGCCATCTATCCATGGTGAATCCTGGATTGTCTGGCCTTTGGTAGGTGCCCTGATAAATAGCGGCAAGGTGGGAAGCCAATAGTATTTCCTGATTTCGGGAAGGCCTATGCCACCGTCATACCAGTTTAAGACCAATTTGTTGAGAGCTATTCGGGGCCTCCCATCCCACAGTAACTACCTCTGTAAGCCCTCAATTTCCTGAAAGTATCTTGCAGGGACCGTCTCAGGGTAGTTTTGCAGGGCGTAGAGGAAACGGGGCAGGGACATCATTTTGAATGGGGCTGCCCTGCCCAGCAGTGACAGTGGGAGTGCCTTCCAGCTGGCGATATCTCGCCTCAGCCTCTGCAAGGGCGGGAGCAGGTTTCTCTCGTAACGAAGCTTAGAATCTGCGATGACAAAGATCCAGACGTAGCGAAAGCCATCTCTAACAGTTTGCATTTGGCAGTCCCTGGGCAGAGCGGGAGAATCACCTCCTAGAATATATATGAGCGACTTGCTCCAATTAATAGAATAGCCAGAGTATCCACCAAAGATCGTGAAAATAAATAGCACACATCTTAGGGACATTTTGGGGGAGGCTAGACAGAGGAGTATATCATCTGCATAAAGCAAGATATGGTCCTCCCAGTCTGCCGACCACCTGTATCACAGGGAAAGGGCGAACAGGAGGGGCGACATCAGACATCCCTGATGGGTACCACGACTCAGTTGGAATGGGTCTGATTGTTTATTGTTGACCACCACCTGCGCCAATGGCTCCGAGTAGAGTAGTCTAACCCATGCAGTGAAGACAGACTCAAACCCCATTTTGGCAAGAACAGCGAGAAGGTATGGCCATTCGATGGTGTTGAACGAGATAGAGACATCCAAGGAGACAATCACGGCCGCCTCTTCAATGGTGTCAACTCTCCCCAGCACTCCATGTACCCTCCGCAGATTCAGGGCCGTGTTTCGGTGGGGCACAAAGCCCGATTGATCAGGGTGCACCAGAGTATTTATCATCCGGGTCAAACGAGTGGCCAAGAGTTTAGCCAGGATTTCGGGTTCTGCATTATGCAAGGAGGTGGACCTGTAGGAGGCAAATTTATTTCTAGGGTTACCCTCTTTATGAATCACGACAAGTGACGCGAGAAGCTGGTCCGGTGGGAGCAACCCCACCCTCCTACTCTCCATGAACATGGCCCGTAGATGAGGAGCAATTTTATCTGGACGCAGTTTATAAACTTCGATCGGCATTCCGTTGGGGCCCAGTGCCTTTCCCGACCGAAGGCTCCTGAGTGCCTGGGCTATTTCATCATTGGTGATGTCACTTTCCAGGAAACTCTTATCCTCCTCAGAGAGGACGAGGATGTGGATATCTCGAAGGAGATCCATGGAGTCCTCCTCGAGTAAGGAGGAGCGTGATTGATATATCACGCTGTAGTGCGCTGTGAACTCACCAACAATTTTTAGGGGGTATGTGATTGTTCCGTCTTCATTATCCGCCAACCTGGAACAAGCCTGTTGGCCCTTTCTTTCCTGTCTAGCCAGGCCAGAAGCTTCCTGGCTTTGTCTTCCCATTCATACACTCTACCATCCCTCTCTCCCCACCAAGTTCTAGCCCTGTCAGTGGCAATACTTTTATATTTGTCCCACTTTCATTTCAAAAGGTGAAGTTTTTCTGGACTCACGTCCTCAACGAGACTCTCCTCCAGCTGGAGGATCTCCTCCTCCACAGTTTCAAAGTCTTTTTGTTTTTCTTTCTTGACTCCGGCAATTAGTGAAAGAGTCTGCCCCCTGATTACCAATTTGAACGCTTCCCACAATATTTGGGGGGATTCGAAGGACCCCTGATTTTCTTGAAAGTAGTGGTCGATGGCTAGCAAGAGCTCTTTGCGAACCACAGGGTTGCGTAGGAACCAAGGGCTGATGGGCGCGACCATTCCCATCCACGTGTCCCCCAGGACCAACCGGGTCCATATCGGGGAGTGATCGGAGATACCCCATGCCAAGTGCCTTATCTCCTGAATGTGGGCGAGTTGAGACGCAGGAGCCAGGAGGTAGTCAATGTGGAAAAAGCTATGGTGCGCCCCTGAAAAAAAGGTATGCTGTATACTATCAGGATGAAACGCCCTCCATACATCCGGTAGGCCGAGGGCTTCCAGAAAGTCAGGAATCCAGCGACACGAGGGTCCTATGTCGCGGGAGGGTTGACGTTCCAGGGAGCCAGAGGCAACCGCATTGAAATCTCCTCCCACCAGTAAAAGACCTTCAGGATGTGAGAGCAGTTGGGTATCCGGATTGTTGAACGCTTGGCTCTGTAACCCAGGCGGGACATAAACAACATTAAGGTTAGTATGTTGCCCACCCAATGCCCCGTGATAGCGATATATCTACCCCATTCATCGGATCGCATAGACTGAATTGAAAAGGGGAAGGTGTATTTGATCATGATGCCCACTTCCCTGGTCCCAGAAGTAAATCTGGAATGGGCCAATAGCTTATACCCCCCATCTGTTTAATGCTTTACAAGTGTTACCCACCAGGTGCGACTCCTGGAGGAAAACCACATCAGGGGAGTGGCGTTTGAGCTATTGTAGGACTAAAGTATGCTTCCCCTTGTCTCCGAGCCCATTTACATTCCAGCTCAATAGAGTAAAACTTTTATCCCAGTGTGTACCCATGACGATTTTTCAGTTGTGAGCCTATCTCCATGCGCAATTGTAGCCGTTGCTGCCAATTGAACCATTGCAAATGAACACCCCCCCCAATCCTTCTCGTTCCCCGTCTCCGGGCAAAGGGTGAAAATAGGCATCGGAGCTCACCAAGCCAGGGAACATCTCATACTCAGAGTTCCATATTGATCGAGTGTCAGCAGGCATTGTGTTCCTTGGCGTCTCTCCATCCCTCCAGCCAGTCTGCCACTGCCTCCGGGTGATCAAAAAACCAGGCCTTTCCATCCGCCCCAACCCGCAGCCGAGTCGGGAAAAGCATTGCATATTTCAGTCCTTTGTCCCTAAGTCTCTTTTTGACAGGAAGAAAGGATCGCCTTTGTTTCTGCACAGCTTGAGTAAAGTCTGGAAAGAAAGAGATGACTGCATTTTCATACTTGAGCGGTGGCGCCACCCTTGCGCTCTGCAGGATCACATTGCGGTCTCGAAAGTTAAGCAGCCTAGCTAAAATCAGACGGGGAGGGGCGCCGGGTTTTGGACGCCCCCCTGGGGACTCTGTGGGCCCGCTGAACCACAAAGAATTGCAACAGGCCCTTGGGGCGTAGATGATTGAGTATAAGGTCCTCGACGAATAGATCCAGTGCCTGTCCCTCTGCCTTCTCCGGCACCTACAATATGGAATTATAGCCTAAACCTTCGGAAACAGATGCACTAAAATAGATGCATACTCAAGCTGCCTCGTGTCAACCGTCCACATCGCACCCAAAGAAAGCTTGAACAAGCATTGATAAAGTAATTTATTTTTAAATTTGGATCTACATTTATTTTACTTGCAACATCAATATTTAACATGGAATTCAGTGTATAAGCAGGTTGTTACTCCCATTCAGCAGCGGCTCCTCCGCTAAGGCAGAGGAGCGCTTTCCCCCTGCTCTTTGAGCAGTGCAAAAAACAAAAATAAAATGATAACGCAACATTATTATTATTTATTTTTCTATACTGAGGGAGATTTATGGGGCGGGGCGGGGCTGGGCTGTCGTCAAAGCCAGCAGGGGAGGAGTGGCTGGGGCACTTAAGTCCACATGACGGTTTAGTCAGCTGTCATGGGTCGGCCAAAGCATCATGTCTACTTTGCATGCTATCCACGAGCTGTATTGTACAGCCTCAGTGGAGAACATGAACAGGCTCATAGTCCCCTTCTGAGTGCCAAACCAAGGCGCTCAGACCAATCACAATGCTGCTGTCATGGAGACAGCAGCATCGTGATTGTCTTAGGGGAGCCTGTGTGTGCTTCCTGCTTCCGGCAGGAACAGGAAAGGACGGAGGCGAGACGACGGCCGGCAGCCAGGTAAGTAATTTTATTGATTTTTCTGACCCTTCCCGGCCCCAACAAACAGGTACTTTTTGGTGGCAGCCGCTACTGCTCCCATTGTAAGAAAAACAAGCTTAAAGTTGACTTGTGAGATGTTTAGTGGACTATTGCATAATATTAAATTAAGCTAAATGCACATAGCACTTAAAATTGTAGCTTAAGTTGCCAAACACTTGTAATCACCCTCTTCGTTACTGGCATTAATGCTGCAACATTGAAAATGAAATTACTGATCTGAGAATTTCGAACATTCTACTGGTTAAAGTCTAATAGCATTCTACTAATTTATCTTCCCCTGTCTTGTCCATCTTCTCCTCTTCTATCTGTACCCTTCTCTGGCTCAACACACACCTGTAACCCTTCTAAGTAAGAGAAATGGGATGGGGCATCATATAAGGGATAGACAGAGACATAAAGAAAACTGTATAGCAATAGTGCTAAGTAGAGGGAGAAGGAGGTGGAGAAAGAGATCAATCAATGAAACAAGATTTGTAAAGTGCTGCTATTCACATGCAAGTGCATCCAGGCTCTGAGGGCAATCTGCTTTGGTGGAAGCAGTTTAACAACCAGGTCTTGAGTCCCTTTCTGAATTCCTAAAGAGAGGGTGATTTCCAGAGGTGGAGGAAGAAAGAGGCTGTTCCAGGACTTCACAGCGAGGCAGGAAAAGGAACGTCCGCTACTGTTGCTTTGGCAAGGGATAGGGGAGTGACGAGGGATAGGGGAGTGGAGTGCAGGTGCCTGGAGGGTTGGTGGAAGATCAAGCAGTAGTTGATGAATACCAGTCCTTGATTGTGCAGGGCTTTGTTGGCAGGGGTCATCATCTTGAATTGACATTAGTGAATGGGGAGCCAGTGGAACTTCTTGTGGTGTGGGGTGATGTGGGTCCATTTGGGAAGGTCGAGGATGAGTGAGACTTCTGAGTTCTGTCTGGTCTGCAGTCTCTTTAGGAGGTTGGTGGTGATTACTACGTAGAATGCATTGTCATAGTCCAGGCAGCTAGTGACGAGGGCTTGAGTGAAGCTATGTCTGTTGCTTACTGGGAGCCATCTGAGGATCTTTTAGAGCAGGTGAAGATAGAGGATGCAGGCGGAGGAGACTGCGTTGATCTGATATTTCATGGTGAGTTTGCTGTCCAAGATGATGTTGAGCTTCCAGGCATGGTCTCTAGGAGTGGTCGAATGTCCAAGTTCAGCAGGCCAACAGGGTTGTTCCATGGGGAGGTGTTGTTTCCGAAGATCAGTACTTCTGTTTTGTCTGTGTTGAGTTTGATGCAGTTGTTTTGCATCCAGTCGGCGATGCTGGTCATGTGCAGGTGGAAGTTGGACCACGTGGTGGATGGTTCTTCTGATAGAGAGAGGATGAGCTGGGTGTCATCTGCGTACGATATTATTTTCAGTCCATGTGTTCTGACGATGTTCGCCAGGGTGGTCATGTAGGCGTTGAACAGGTTAGAGCTGAGGTATGAGCCTTGGAGGACGCTGCAGATGACGTCTTCGGGTTCCCAGGTGAACGATGGTAGGCAGATTCTCTGGGCTCTTCCGGTGAGGAAGGATGTGATCCATTTGAGGGAGTCTTCTTGGATATCGATCTGAAGAAGCCTCTCAATCAAGGTGTGGTGGGACACAGTGTCCATGGCTACTGAGTGGTCAAGAAGGATCAGGGTGGCCGTCCTTCCTTGGTCTAGGAGGATTCTAATGTTGTCGGTGGCTATGATCAGGGCGGCTTCGCTACTGTTGTTTGTGTAGAAACCGTATTGTGAAGTGTCGAAAAGGTCATAGTTTTGCAGGTATTCGATCAGTTGGCAGGAAAGGGGGGGGAGAGATGGGCCGGTAGTTCTTGCGCTCTTTGGGCTCAGCAGATGGATTACTGAGGAGGGGCTTGACTGTGGGGTGTTTCCATTCTTCTAGGACGGTGGTCGATGTGATGGATGCGTTCAAGATGGCAGGGAGCATTTTGCTGATGATCCTGTTTTTGAGATTGAACAAGTTGTGGGAACAGGGGTCCGTGGGTGCTCCTGAGTAGAAGGAGTCCATGATAGCTCAGGTGCTCTGTGTGGTGAGCTGTTCCCAGGCAGTGATCCAGTGATCGAGTTTTTGTCTGTGGGAGCGAGGAGACTGAGGATGTCAGAGGCAAAAGGTTGAGGTTTGAAGTGTTTGTAGATGGTGCTGATCTCTTCATGGAAGAAGTCGGTCAGAATGTTGCAGAGTTCCCGGGAGAGGGTGATGATGTTTCTGGTTGTTGATGGGTTGGAGAACTCCTTCACAATGCTGTAGAGTGCTTTGCTGTGGTTAGGACTTGCTTCGATCTGGTAGGCTAGGGCATTCTGTTTTGTCGCCTTCAGGAGTTGGTGACAGTGGATGAGCGATATCTTGAAGATGGTGCTGTCTGTGAGGTCCTTTCTGGTGCACCATTTCCTTCCTGGATGTTTGCAGATGCATTTTGAGGTGGTCAGTTCCGGAGTGTATCCGCTAGCAATTTTGGTTGATATCTTGAGTTTGGTGGGTTTGATTGGGGCAACTTTGTTGGAGCAGCCGGTGATCCAGGTAGTGAAGTTCTTGACAGCCTGTTCAAGGTTGGTTGTGCTCTCTGGGTGGGAGATGCTGCTGTAGAAATATATGTGAGTTCGAAAGAGAAGTAAAGCAAATAGAGAAAGCTGAGAAGTCAGATGGAAAAATAAAGAGAGGTAGAAAGAGGAAGGTTGTAGGAGTGTGGTGGAAAGATAGAGAGAGAGAAATTTAGGGAGTAGGAAATGCAGACAGAGGCGAACGGTACTCCAAGGAGTGAGATAGAGAGAGAGGTAATGCAGAAAAAGGGGTGAATTAGAGAGGGGTAAAGGCAGCAAGAAGCGGAGGTAGATAAAGACACTTGAGTAAAAACAAAAAGATGTACTATTTTATTATATTTTAGAATGTAAGATGTAAGCTAGTGAGTGAAAAATGGTATTGAAAAATGGGCCAGATAAAGAGAGTGTGGCAGAGAAGGAAAGGTAGACAGTGTGTTCAATGGTAGAAAGAGAAATGTGGCATAGAGTGAAAGGAGGAATTTGAGGGACATACATGAAATAGAGAAACAGAAGTTGGGTGTACACAGAGGTAGGGAGTTGTGAGAGGAAGATATCGTAATGAAGAGAAATCTATAAAAACAAGTTTGAGTTAGACATTTGAGCTGGAGGGGTGGTTTTAAATGGAGAAGCAACTCAACAAATAGGTATGTGTCTGTGTGAGAGAAGAATGCAGAGAGAGAAGTTGATGATGGAGCAAGAGTGGTAGAGTTGCAGATATAGAGGTAGCCGTAAAGGAGTAAGATATTAAGAGAGGTGAAGGAAAGGGAACAGAGGTAGAACGAGAGGAAAGGGAGGTGGAGAGGTGAGGTAGTGAACTAATAGTGAGGTCAATTGAGAGGTTCAGTGGCGGCTCTTCTGCTAAGGCAGAGGAGCGTCACTCCACTGCTTTTTTGCAGTGAAATAAAGGGAAAATAAAATGATGAGAACTTGTCTTATTATCGTTTTATTTTCTCCATCTTCAGCAACTTTGCATTAGGAGGCAGGGGTAGGAAAGGAGTGGTAGCACCCTTCTAAGTGTGCAATGGCTACTTGGCCGGCCCTCTCGGGCCGCCCAAAACAGTCTTGCCCACGCCACATCTTCTTTTTGCAGGCTGCATTACAGCCTGCATGGAGAACAAGCCCAGGCTCCCAGTCAGCGCCTGAGTGCCGAAACACGGCACCTACCAATCATAACGCTGCTAAGGCAGCATTGTGATTGGCAGACTGGGATCCTAGCTGTGCTTCCTGTTGAGGCCGTGCGAGGGAGGACTGCAGAGGAGAGATGCAGCCAGGAAGCGGCGAGAAGTTATGTGTTTTTTTAAAATATATATCTGCTTCCCCCGTCGCACCTGCCCCCTACCTCCGATCCGTGCCGGCCCCCGCTGGAAAGGTTAGCTAGTGACACAGAGAGAGTATAAGAATTGAAAGATGTGAGGTAATGAGGGAGATGTGAAGTACAGAGAGAAATGAGATAGAGAGGAGAGAGTAAGTAGTGAGTTAGAGAAAGGACTGAGAGTGAGGTAAAGAGAGTGTCGGAGGGATGGTCGGAAGCAGAAGCGAGGAGGACGTATCTGTTCAATAGTGGTGTTTATTGCAAGTATATGTCACAGTCTGAAAAACACAAGACAACTCAGTTTGAGTAAATGGTACGTAGTTTAAAGAGTTCAGAATGATAGATGGCAGGGAGTAGGCAGTCTTCCCAGGTCTTGGATGAACTTGATGAAGGTGTTTCCTTTCTTTGACGGCCGAGAAACCTATTACGGGTTTCTAGAGGTCCACTGGGTTCCCAGAATAGACTCCCAAAAATAAACAAAAAAAGAAAAGTAGCGGTTAATATCGGGTTCTACTTTGAATGGGAATACCGTCACCATGCCACGTGAAAAATATTTTAAAAAATAGGAATGCGTGGTTTTCTAAGGGAGTTTAGGTGAAGGGGAGTGCGTAGGGTATACGTGAAAACGTGAGGTAAGACAGGCTAGGTGCAGTATTGGTGGCCAAAAACCGGGGTGTCAACAGAAAGTGCTTTTAAACCTGTCAACCCCCTACCGCCTTTACAACTCCCCTCCCCTTCCCTAAGATCCCCTGCCCCGTTTTACGTACCGCCAGGAGCCACAACTCTCCTGAGTTGTGGCAGCTCGTACGTCCTCCGGGATCCACCACTCTTCGGTCCACCTCTCGAGGGCGTCCTCTTCTGTTTCCCCTGCTCCGGCATTGGCGTTGCTCCTGGACAGCGTCTCGGTCTCTCGGTCCTCTGGTTCCGGGGTCTCCTCCGCTGGCATACCTATCGTTGTGTCTCTTCCCTTTTTCTGCTGGCCCCAGCCTTCTACCGGCGTTCCTGATTGGCCTATACGGCTTCCCGTCCCGCCTTCCTGATGCCCGATCAATTCCAGGTTAGTTCCGACGTTCTGTGGGAGGAGGGAAGAGGTATCCATTAGAGATGTCGTGCCGGGGAAGTTCTTCTCTTTGCTAAGGTAAGGCCTAAATGACGGACATTGCAAAAGTCTTCCATTATTAGCGGTTTCACCTTCGGAGACTCCCTCACAGAGAGGTAAGGTGGTAGAGGCATGGAGAGAAAGGAGTAGTAAAGATAGAGAGGAGGTTATGTGAGAAGTGAAGGGAAGAGGGATGAGGTATAGAAAGTTAAGATATAGAGAGGTGATTAGGACAGAGAAATATAGATGTAGGCAGAGAAAGTGATAGCGAGAAGGCATGGTCAGGAGAAACAGTGCATGGTAAATGGGATATTGAGAGAGAGGTGTGGTAGGAAGACCTGAGATAATGAGACTGGGTGAAGATAAACAGAAAAGTAAAGAGAGAGAGAGAGGGCGTTAACATAGTAGAAGCAAGGTAAAGTAGGGAGAGAGAAATCACAAATTAAAATTATGTTTCAATTTAATTGCCACCAACTGCCTGAGAATGCGTGGGTTAAGTCTTGGCAGGCCAGGCATGCACATTGAGGGGCAGGGTTGTCGTGCACAAGCTTTGCACCATGATGTAGATGTGTGAACTTGCTGTCTAGCATAGGATTTGCACCGGAAGCAGACTCCTTCTGTTACTAAATTCTGTGACTATACAGCATTCTACACTTCATGTGTGCTGAGTAGCTCATATGTATTATGTGGAAAATGTGTAGAAATGTAAACTTTTCTTCAAGTTAGCAACAGTTTCAAGGAGGTGTTCTTTTTTTATGCCATTCTGACTGTTTGTGAACCCGTTTGTGCATGCAAAAACAGCATGGGCCCTGTGCAAAGCCTATTTAGCGAGTCACAATGTATTTGCAACTCACTAAATAGGTTTTGTGACTTGCTATTAGGAAAGGGCATTCCCTTCCTAATAGCGTGCGCAAGCCCATGTATGAATTTTTTGCGTCTGCAATTGCGGGCGCAAAATACCACACTATTCAAGAGGGTGGCAATGCATTTGCAAAAGAGAATGGGTCCCCAGGGGACCCCTTCCCCTTTGCAAATGCATGGGAAAATTATTTTTTAAGGGAAGGCAGTGGTCCCAGGGACCACTATCTGCCCTTGAAAAATGAAACAAAAACGTTTCATGTTTTTCTTGTTTAATTGCATCCTGTTTTCCTTTAAGGAAAACGGGCTGCATTAAAAAAAAAAACTTCTTTATTTAAAAGCAGTCCCAGACATGGTGGTCTGCTGACCCCAGCAGGGCACCATACCTGGGAGGGCCTGCCATTCCCAATGGGGTTGCATATTCCAAGAGGCTCATTAATATTCATGAGCCTCTCAATTTGGGAATCGCTAACAGTGTGGTACTCACTTTTGTACATTCAAAATAGCGCCTCGCAAATTGCGAGTCGCAAAAAACTCCGAATTTGCGTGGCGCTATTTTGGGCGTCATACATCCTGCCCTTTGTGTCAAAAACTATGGGTGCTTGCACTAATCTGCCCAAGTTACACGGAAGTATCGACCATTGCAACAAAGTAGTACAAAGCACTGAAATATTTTGTGCTGGAAAGTAAATTCCCCTGGAAAGTAAATTTGTGCAGCTTTGAGCCAGTTTGCATTACTTCGCCCTGACATAAACCCTCAGTAAATCTGGCCCTAAACTTCTGTTAAGATGCCCAGCGGTCAAATTAAAAAAGAAGGTGGCTTTTATGAGCAATGTTATTATGGCAGGATTCACTTAGCCAGAGGGGGCCTTGGAAGGTAACAGACTTGTGGAAATACGTACTTTGTGCATGCCTTAAAACATCTAAGATGCACACCTGCTAGGGTTAAGGAAACCCCAAAGTACACTAGTAAGCTCAACCTGTAAGACTTGGCTGATATTGTGTTTATGTGATATTGCGCCATTCATTTCCAATACTGTGTAGTTCAATGGCATAGTACCTTACAGATTCAAGCATTAGTACTCCATCTTTTCAGGTACTTTGAGGACAGTGAGTCTGGGCAGACATGCCTTTTCCTGTTTATTATGCACATAATGAGATGCATGTGAGATCCCTTAACACTGAGATGCAATTGTGGTTATGTGCTAGAATTAGGGTGTAAGGCAGCAATGCCAAACTCCGGTCAGGATAGGCAGACCTCAAGAGATAAGGCACCTTCAGATGGGCTGATAATTGTTGCAACAAAAGGGAGGGGTGGGCGTGGTGACGAGAATGCAAGCACTGAGTCATAGTCACTGATTTTGGCCTTAGATTGTAAAATGAGGTGGATATGTTACCCGTTTCTTCAGATCTCTAAACACAGGAGAGGAAGGGATAAATGTTCTGAATTTTGCCAGATGTGCCAAACCTCGAATTGTTACGGAATTAGCTAGGAAATTAAAAAGAGCATAACTATAATGTGCATATAATTTCATTTGTGTGCAGATTAGTGAAGAAAGTTTGGGGGTCCTAAAATTATAATTTCCAACTGACTTTCCCATATGGAAACCCTGGAAAGCTCGAACACAAAACCTGTTAACGTACACCCATGCCCTATGGATATATTGGGGATATGAGGAGGGAGCTGAGCACAAAATGTGGCAAAAACACACCTGTCCAGATCCCGGAGGATATTGCCAGAAGCCATCACCAGCTGCTCCGAGGTGTGGACATTAGCCATGGCCGGAGACTATGTCTCATGTCCATTGCTCGGTTGGCATGGCCATAGGCACTGGGTCCATGGAGACTTTAGGTGTGGACGCAGGTTAGCTGTGTGGCACTGACCCAACTGCGCTCTTCTCATGGCTCAAGACCATAACCAGCAATGACTGGTGACTGAGAGAGGTTTTGTAAAGGAAAGGTCAAGCAGAAGGGGACAAAAATCTGAGGTTTGGTCTAGCCCAGATTGTTCTGCGGACTAGGGCAAAGATGTCATTGTAAATCCCAGAAGAAAATGGAATCATTTAAGTCGTTTGTTTTAAAAAACGTTAAGAATGCACACTAATATTGGCTGCTTGTCAATGTTGAAAGAAACCTTCACCTTTTCTTCTGGTGATGGAGCATTATGATTATTGCCCAAAACTTAGAAAGCTCTGAAAGTAACTAGTCATGCTAAACTGTGAAACTGACACACCCAACGAGCTTAGCTAATACCCGCTCTTCTGGCATTAGTGACTGCATCTCAAATGACATCACAGGTTGTCGCCAGAATTGCAGCCTTGTGTGCTCATGATCTTTCGAAACAAAACTACTTGTTGACAGTCCTACTGCTGCCTCAACATCATTTAATGTCTGTCTGAAAATCTGCTATTATTTAATACTGTGATTCCAGCTGCCTCGCGTCTCCCTACAATCTCTGCATGGGCATTTAGCTACTAGTAGTGGAACTGCAGCATTCCATCTGCACCTAATGCATGCGACAATATCATGAAATTCATATTGTAGCTGCTGAGGCCTTTCTTAATATAAAATCATTGGGCATCTAGTTTCGAGCAGCACTATTATACACTTTAATATTTGTGAGTATGTCATCAGCCTTGCCTCTCTTTGTAAAATCTGAGAGGACATCAAGTCGCAGCCAGCAGCACTGCAAGGTTCACTCCGCATGTAATCTTTACCAAGACATTTCTTTGAAGGGGTTGTAGCCATTTCTTCTATGAAGGTAGTCACCGCTCACTGCAGCATTGTAACTTCTATTTAAATGTGATAACCAAAGAATGGCTTCTCAGTGCGATGCAATATGGAATGCCCCATTATATAATCGCCAGTACTGTCAATTGTGATGTCAACAGTGACTGAAGATTTCATATATTACTATGTACTTAAGGCAAAAGTATGAGGTCTTGATAAGTGCATTGGTGAGGTTACACGCAGACACTCTGGCTCAAGTGAGGTGGGGTTAGGATGGGCATTGTCGGAATCCAATCATATTGATAAAGGGGTAAGGCAGGTGTGCGTACTGGTGCCAATGTTGTTCACTCTATATATTAATGGTGTCATTGAGTATTTAAACAAAGATGGGTTCAACGCTAAGGAGCCCCCGCACTCCTTTTTGTAAATTACACGTTGCTGATTTCAAAGTTGCCCCAGGCGCTGCAGCCACTGTTGAACAGTTTCCATGCGTTCTGTCTGGAGGGATGTATGACGTTACAACGCATACTTTTACAACGCATGCACTTACAACGCAATTTTTACAACGCAACATCCACTACAACGCATTCCATTACATCGCATGACACTACAACGCATTTTTAAAAACTACCTTTACAATGCATTCCATTACATCGCATACTACCTTTACAACGCATACCATTACAACGCATACCATTACAACGCATAATGTTTAAATTGCATTTAAGGTAAGTATTGGATAGTATAGGGGTAAAAATTACCATTTTACTCCAGGGGGTGCCACAGTAGGGTAAGTGTTGGATAGTATAGGGGTAAAAATTACTATTCTAACTCCAGGGGGTGCAACAGTAGGGTAAGTGTTGGATAGTATAGGGGTAAAAATTACTATTCTAACTCCAGGGGGTGCAACAGTAGGGTAAGTGTTGGATAGTATAGGGGTAAAAATTACTATTCTAACTCCAGGGGGTGCAACAGTAGGGTAAGTGTTGGATAGTATAGGGGTAAAAATTACTATTCTAACTCCAGGGGGTGCAACAGTAGGGTAAGTGTTGGATAGTGTAGGGGTTAAAAATTACTATTCTAACTCCAATGGTATGCATTGTAATGGTATGCGTTGTAATGGTATGCGTTGTAATGCCTGCGTTGTAGTGACATGCGATGTAGTGTCTGCGTTGTAATGGTATGCGTTGTAATGCTATGCGTTGTAGTGTCATGCGTTGTAAAGGATGTTGCGTTGTAATGCCTGCGTTGTAAGTGTAGTGCGATGTAATAGTTGCGTTGTAAAGGTTGTTTCCCGTCTGGAGCAGGGTTTGGAGCTTCATAGACCACATGTATGATCGTTTCCTCCAGATCAACGACTCAGTGCAGTAGACAGATGTTTGTGGTTCACATCCCTTTAGAAGTAGTGGCTGAGTTTAACTATTTGGGTATAAAACTCACAAGAAACCTATGTTGGTCTCCACATGTGGAAAGGGCACAGTTGTCCCTCGTGCAACAGACAGCAAATGTAGCAAACATTCACCATGAAACCATATCTAGAAGGGAGCCCCCCGCATTAAAGATTTATAATGTTACGGCTCTAGGGGCAGTCTCATATGGTGTGGAGCTATGGGGCTGCACAAAACTTAATAGTTTGATAGTGACATAATAAACATTTCTTAGATCTTAATTAAACCTTCCAATGAGTCCCTTTACTTAGACTTGGTGCAAAAATGACCCATAAGATTAAGTGTAGGCTGCTTATGTTTTGGTACTGATTATGGTCCACAACAACCCTGGTATCTTATAGGGTTAGACTCCATGACCTAATGTGACCAAAATGTGTGATTAAGATTTTATGGCTCTGCTCTTTAAAGAGTCTTTTACAGAGGCTAAGCCTTGACAGATATTGGGACTTCCCAGAGATTTTGGGTCTAAACCAAAAGCCCAGTCTCAAAGCTGCGTACTAGGGTAGTGTTGCAGTGAACAATATTGAAAATTGCAAAGGTTCACTGACTGCTGCTTTTATTGATTTTAAACCGGCCCCATTTTACGAGAGCACCATTGACAAAATTGTCAAATTGTCCCCCCATTAACAAGGAAACTATACCTACAATTTAGATTTGGATGTCTACCTGTAAATACCTTTAAAAGGAAGTGGCATAAAGAAATGGATATGGTGGATGTTAGATTTGGGGGTCTCTAGTTGGCATAGGTAGGTACCTGTGACAAATAGGGACCCTTGCGTCTAGTCAGGATAAGGGGGTACACATCTAAAATAACCCCTGCTCACCCCCTTGGTAGCTTGGCACGAGCAGACAGGCTCATCTCAGAGGCAGTGCGTAAAGCATTTGTGAACACATACAGTAATCAAGTGACAACACCACAGATGGACACCACACAAATTTTATATAAAAAATAAGTATTCTTTATATAGATTTATCACAAGACCATAAACAACAAAAATCCACAATACTGTTAGTTTAAAATGGTAGAATTTATCTTATTTCTCACAAGATGGTAAATTCGACACTCAGAGTTCAATGTACCTTAAGATGTGACACGCAGGGCAACAAAAGTGTTGCAAGGATGGTGATGTGTTGAAGATCCGGTGCAAAGAAACAAAGATGGCGCTTTCTTCTTGATGCAACACGCTTTTCGGTGATGCTGCGGTGCCTGATGCAACGTCAATCCTCTTCTCCGGTGATGCGAGATGTTTCCACACGATGTGAACCGTGACAGGCCCTGCAACACTCATCCCGGTGATGCGGCGTCTGCTGCGACGTCGATCTTCTTCTCCAGTGAAGAGCCGCGACAGGCCCTGCGACGTGCTTCTCGAAGATGCGGCGGCTTCTGATGCGACGTCGATCCTTGTCTCCAGCAATGAGCCGCGACAGGCCCTGCGACACGCATCCCAGTGATGTGGCAGCGTCTGCTGTGACGTCGATCCTCTTCTCCTGGCGATGCAAGGCGCTTCGGTGGACCTGCGATGACTCAACAATTCTTCTGTGACACGCTTCCTGGTGATGCGGCGGCGTCTACTGCGACGCCGATCCTCTTTTCTGGCGATGCGAGGTGCTCCGGGTTGTGAAGCGGCAGCGGCAGTTCGGCAACACGCTTCTTGTTCTTGAATCACGCTTCCAGCTCCTTGCAACACGCAAGTCCTCAAAAAGTCCAGCACAACCGCAGGCACTTCAAAAGAACTCTTGGGGAGCTGGTGGGTGAAGTCTGTTGGCCCTGATACTTCAGCAGGAGGCAAGCTCTTTTCCAAGCCCTTGGAGATCCTTCACAAGTTGAATAAAGTGCACACAAAGTCCTTTCTCCTTTCTTTGGCAGTCAGGCAACCACTGCAGGTCAATCCCCCAAGCAGCACTTCAGCTTAGGGATAGTCTCTCCTCAGTTTCTTCTGGGTCATGTCCTCAGCAAAGGTTTCTTCTTGTTTCCCAAAGTGATCTAAAGTTCTTGGGTTTGGGTCCCAATATTTATACCCAGTTTCTCTTTGTTCTCTGAAAGCAGAGAGGCCTTTGCCTAGTCCAAACCAGTTCTGGTCAGTCCTGGAGCACTTTGTTGACAAGACTCCTTCTTTCCATTCAGAGTGCAGGGCAGAGACATCAGACGCACCACAGGGGGTAGAGCCAGCATTGTGGAGGGAAGGCACAGCCCTATTCAGGTCCCAGGTGCAACTCCTCCCACGCATCTAGATGCTGATCTCTCTATTCAGTCCTGTGCTGACTCACCCTGTCTCCTGGAATTTCCCCAGCCCCTGTCACTCAAACTCCAGACAAGGAATACACAGCCTAACAGAGGCAGGTTTGGATGGTTCGACAAGAAAATACCTGCTTTCTAAAAGTGGTATTTTCAAACACAGGATGTTAAAACCAACTTCACTAAAAGATGTATTTTATCATTCTGAGTTCAGGCATACTAAACTCGAATTTCTACCATGTTCCCTGAGTCAGTTAGGATTATGGGATGTAATAATCAAACTGCCCATTCTGGCCTATGGAGAACAGGTAGCCTTGCAATAGTGAAAAACGAAAATGGCTGTAATTCACTATTAGAACATGCCACATACACCTGGGCATGTCCTACCTTATACTTACACTGCACCCTGACCTTGGGCCTACCATAGGGGTGTCTGATATGAAGAAAAGGGAAGGTTTAGGGACTGGTAAGTGGGTGCACTTGCCCAGTCAGCATGACAGTACCAGACTGCACGCAGGCTCTGCAATGGCAGGCCTTAGACACGCTTTTACAGGCTGCTTCTGTGGGTGGCACAACCAGTGCTGCAAGCCCAACAGCAGTATTTGGATTACCAGCCCTGGGCACTCCTGGTGCACTGTACTAGGGTCTGACAGGTAACCCAAACCAACCAATATTGGAATCACTAATTCATACATCAATTTACAATAGGGAGCACTTGCACCGTGGCACTGGACAGCAGTGGCACAGTGCCCAAAGCATCTAACGCCAGCAAAAACACTTGAGGAAACAGCAAAAATTGAAGGGAGACCCAGGCCAAGGTGCCAGGTCTAACAGTGGATGAGCATTGTACCTGTTGCCAAGGAGAAGTCACTCAAGCAGGTTGTATATTTTTGTCCCCTTTATAGACAGTGCCTAGGTAGATGGATAGCCCCCTTCTGCAGGAACCTAGGAATTAGGAAGCACCAGGAGTCGTTAAGAATACTTCAGACACATTCAAACTATATTGTGGTATTCTGTATGGACGAATTCCTAATGGCAATGTGGATTAGGCGTGCCAAGTGTCTACTTGGTAGTCTTTAAAAGCCAACACTCCCTGGTGTCTCTTGCTACTTGGATACCTTGGTGTTAACTAATGTCTTTTAGTATTTATAGAAGATTTGTATCCTACTTTTTTTTTTGCTATTATAACAAAAGTGTTTTAATGGTGAACTTTTATGGTCTTTATAAATGAAAACTTCTCTTTTCTGCTGCAATTGAAATGGTCCGACAAAGGGGTATTTAAAGTTTTATGTGTACTATTTTGTGTTTGCCAGTGTACGGTTTCGTGTAGTACTTTTTTAATCTAAAGTGATCAAAATAAATGTTTCTGAACTGATAAGTGCATTGGGCATTTTATGTGTGTGTAACCTTTCATGCAAAGCGAATTTTATTGTGTTTAGGTGTTGGATCATACCCATAATGCCCCTTCATATGTAGTCTTTCCAGGAAGTTTTTTTTATACCATTGATTAATATTTGATCTTAGTAGGCAACCATTAATGAGATTTGTTTTAGTAAATATATAATGTATACCCTCTAACATTGTATATGTAATAAATAGTCTGACATCAGGAAACAGTAATGTGGGGCATTGGTGGTTTCTGCACAACAGTGATTGTGAATCCACTCATGAAGAGAGCAGCTTTCACGCAGTGATTAGCTGCTGCTGCTCACATACAGGGTAGGAGATTATAGCAGCAGCTCAGTCATTCCTTGCGGGATACAAAATAGTACTTGGGTGTTAAGAACAAATACACTTCTACCTCCTCACAGCAACACAGTTAGTCTGTGCGGTGCCTAATATTGGCCTAAGGTGATGAAAATCTGTAAGGATTTCTTTGTGCTTGTCATCTAGTTCCGCCTCTCACCTTCTTAGGCCTGTGTGAAACTGAGGCCTAGGATAGGTGGCAGGGTCAAGGATGGATGAGAATGAGTCTCTCTGTATTCACACCTCTTCCTCGGATGTCCCCAACTACACATATAAAGGGAGAATGTGGAAATGGAGAATGAATTTCAGAAACATCTGTCTGAGGACAGCATTAAAATCAAGGTGCCTATCCTAGAAATAGTGTAGGACAGCAGGGTAATCCAGATGCATAACCAGGCTGCTTCACAGGGTTGCTCAATACTTAATGTGCATTTGATACATTGGGAAGTTAGACTTTCACTGCCATGAGACAAAACGTAACAGGCCTGAGTCACAAACTCGGTTTTGTAGTCCTCAAAGTAGTACTACAGTAGTACTATTTACTTACTAGAAAATGCATAAACAAACTTACAAGTATACATTTCCACCTCCACTTCTCGTTTTCAATGGGACTCACAGTTGTAACCTTGCTAAATAATAACAAATGTTGAAGAGACTTGGGAATTGCTGGAAAAGGGGGCTATTATAAGAGAATCATAAATGCAGCAAATTACTAGAAGAACTGTATTTGTTTCCTCATGCTCTTTGGACCGACCATTGCTGCGTCTACTTCTCCTTCACCAAACCCACCATTCACCACCACTCCCCCCACTACCCTTGCAGAAGTTGGAACAAGGTCACCGAAGAACAGCTCACCACCTCCCTCAGCAAAACACCACTTCCAACTTCGGTGGATGCCAATAACTCAGCACTCAAACTCCACCGGTGGATCTCCAACTAAGCCAACACACTGGCTCCCCTCAAGAAAGCACCAGGCAAGCAACCCTCCAAAAATTCTGCTAGTTCTTTCCCACCCTTCCTGAGTCCAGACGGGTCGAGAAGAGATGGAGGAGAAGCAAGATCTCAGAAGGTTGCTCACCCTTCCGAACCACCACCGCATTAGAACAACAAATAAAGTGGCCCTACAAGAAAGGATCAACTCCAATGCACTCAATAGCAAAGAACTTTTCACTGTGGTCAAAGAATTTGCCAAACCCAGCAGAGAGACAGCAGTCATCTTACCCTCTCAAGACCTATGCAACAAACTCAGCACCTTCTTCCACTGCAAAATTAAGGAGATCTACGACTGCTTCAACAGCCTTGATAACCAAGACCCTCTCACCCCACTCGCAACAATTGCACCCAAAGACACCTGACCCCAGCAGACCCTGCGTAGCTGGAATCCCTCACCGCTGACAACACCCTCAAGATCATGAAGAGCATCCATTACGTAGCCCCCTCGGACCCCTGCCTGGACCACCTCTTCAACAAAGCCTATACACGAAACCTCGCTCATGCCTACAAATGCCTACACACAACGTACACAAAAGAATCCTCCGATCTTCCAACCTTGCACTGGCCGAAACCCCACGCATTCACAGAGCCAGAGCAGGCAAAAGATCCTTCTCTCACATTGCAGCCAAGACCTGGAACGAGCTACCAGCCGACATTAGACGCGCCCCTTCCCTGAACATCTTCAGGAAGACCCTCAAGACCTGACTCTTCGGCTAAACAGATCTGCGGACTCCCCCTCAGCACCTTGAGACCCTCACGGGTGAGTAGCGTGCTTACAATTCCCTAATTGATTGATTGATCATAGTTTCTACTTCCCATTTTTTTAAAGTTATTAATGTCAATAAGGGTATATGGAGAGCATGAATCAGTATACACTTCAAAGGCTATGACATCAAGAGTGATGGTGCAAGTATGATATGACACATTTTTACAGTTAGACTTGGTGGTAGTGTTTACTTCAAATATGTTTTCATAGTTATCTCCACCTTCATCGGTGACAACATGGACTTTTTTGTTGACAAAATCTCCACAGACCATAACAAAATGCCCTATTTTGATCAATTCCTTGCAGGGTACCCCTGCCCCCAACCACATACCAATTTCGGTTATTTGCCAAGTACTTACTGTCACCACAGAGAAAACAGCGGATTTTCTGGTTATGTACTTTTATTTTCTGAGAGTCAGAATTATTCTTTTCAATATGGGTACTCTTTATTTTGATCCACTTTTTTCTATAGATGATTCTCGTATGTATTTACTTACTAGTTTCATTTCTTTTATGCATACTGCTGTATGTTCAATACTTTTGGCCACTCTATGGCTTCTTTGAGGTCAGGATTAAGCAATAAAACGTTTTCTTGTACTTGTACTTCGGCTCGGGCCTTTAACGCTGCAGCGGGCCTTTAATAGCCGGTATAGCCCGCTACGGCGGGCTATAAGGCTATATTAATGAATCCGTCAAAGGTCCAAAATCAGAGGTCAATGATAATCCTCTAAGGATTGCTATGTAACTGGTAACTCTTTATTTTTACCCAGACTTAAGTTAAAGGACTACATTAATGTTTTCTCCAAAGTGTTCTTCTATTTTCTTGACTGTAGTTTGATATACATCTGAATCAGTCTCCTTTTCATCATCATTCTCATTCATGTCCATGCCCACCAGGTTTTCAAATACCTTCCTACCCTGTATGCCTAAATCATGCAGCAATATGTGCTGTTTACATAAAGAGGAACATTTTTCCCCCCTATGGCTATTAGGTAGGATTCAAAGAATGTTACCCAATCCTTCCATGGACAAATAAGTTCACCTGAGTCAAAATTTAGTAATAGCTTGAAATATTAACAAATTGTAGTCCTTTTAAGCAAAATAGAAATACGTTTACCATTACCACTGGGGAAATACAATAATCCACAGAGAGTCCTGTTTCTATGTTCATTAACTAGCACATGTCATGTGCCTAATCTTGTGTAAGAGGTGGTCCTACGACTCCAGAAGAGAGGGAGCAGTAACCGAGGGGAATCTGGAAGATTTAGACAGAGAGAGCAAGCATACAACTTAACAACAGGCTATGCTATAATTATTATGATACAAAGTACGATATTTGTAAATGGAGGTGAGAAGTCAAATTGTAAATCAGCACCTCAAAGAAAGACATTAAAATGCTTTTGGAGTTGATCTGTCAAGAAACTGATGCTCACTTTACTATGTACACATTCGGGGGAGTGTGCCAGGGGTGTGTACTGGCATCTACTTTATTCTCTCTATTTATTAACAGGGTCGTTGACCATTTCGATGTCGAGAGGGGAGATCTCCGAAGTTGAGCGGAATTAAGGTTCCTGCGCTCCTCTTTGCGGATGATACCCTTCTCCTCTCTCAAACTCCGTCTGGTTTCCAACTTCTTTTAACCAAGTTCGAGGACTTTTGCGAGACAAGAGGTTGGGAATTAACACATAGAAGATCAAACTCATGGCTTTTAGACCCCTTAGTAACCTTAGGTAACAGCTCACCCTCAGCTTGACCCCCTGCAGTCGGTATCAACCTTTGACTATCTTGGGGTAAGGATCTCTAACTCCCTCTCTTGGTCACCCCAAATTCTCAAAAGATTATTCCCTAAACTTATGCTGGCATCATAAAAATGAACATGTTCTACCAATCCAGGCGACCCTGCACTGAAGGTATACAGAGCCAAAACACAAACGGCAGCTCTTTACAGTGCCAAGCTATTGGGACACACAAATTCCAACTTGCTAAAATCAAAAGAGCTTAAGTTCCTCAAGGTGCTACTTAAACTCCCTCATTCTGCCCCTACCTTCCCTATCATTATTGACACCACACATAAAAGTATAGAGCATCTTGCAGCCTTAAGACCTGTTCTTTATTAGATCTGACTTTGGTCCAACCAGGAACTTGATCTCTATAGAAGGAATGTCCGTGAAATCAGGAGCCTAGGTGTAGGCAACAAGATCAAGTGGTTCACTCATCTCATGGACTGGTTTGCAAAAGTGGGATTGCAGTCCTTTTATACCACTACTGAATGCATCACTGCTAATTCAAAGACCATTTTAAAGACTGAATATTACTCCAATTCCTGACTTGCAAACCTACACCAAAATTTGAGAGTTATCATGACGAAATCACCCCTCCCATGGCAAAAGGTTTGTACATTAAATGTAGTTTTGGCATACTGCCTCTGGGGGCCTTTGCCAGTAATAGGACGCAGGACCCCCCTTTGATGAGCGGTTGTAAATTATAAGGGCATAAACGTGAGGATATTAGCACTTCCTGTTTTTCTGGCCATTTTCCTGCAGCCTGATGCAAATGGACCACCCTTCCCTTTGTGACTCACTTTGGTTATCAACGGATCCCTGGAAGCTCGTAGGATCTTTACAACTGGTCCTGCAAGAATTAATGCATTCGCCACCAGCAGATAACCCCATGCGGCCTGGTTCATTCGATCCAGGTGACTCTCAAAATATCCTAAGAGCTCATCCTAAATCCTTAGGTAACACTTGCCTTCTGTATCTCCAACTGTACACATGATATGACAGGTAATCTACTGATTCTGTACATTACAACTACGAACTTCGTTGACCCAAAAAGAATAGGTCATATGTATGTCCTTATCTTTTCTTTCCCTTCACCATGCTATGTTCACACCCAACCCTTTAACAAACTGTAGACACCATAGCCCCACGGCTTATATAGCTTTGTTGTGTGTTGGGTCCTTTCCTATGCCTTGTTCAAGTATTTAAAACCAACTGCACAATTGTAGTAGCACATAGTGGACCCTAAATTGAGGTTTCTGTCTCCTCTTTCGCTTTTTCTACTTGATCACATAATCTTTCTAGCTACTATACATTGGTTTCTAGATGTGTAAATTTTCTTTTATCGTCTTTTGTTTTTTTTTTTACTGTTTTAATGATGCTGTCATCCGTTTTACCGTGCTCATGCAATGTATTGTATAAAGTGGGGCGTCAAATGCACAATTGCTTTTTTTTTTTAACCCTTGCGCATCATCGTCGGAGTGTTCTACCTAATCTGTGCACGTACCGATCTATGTCGATATGCCACTGTGCACTTTATTCGAATGTCTTTCCTCACCCGCACTGCATCTTTTTGTAACATGGGATTTCCAATTACAGTTGTATCTATTGATCTGTGACAAATGCCAACTTGTGCTTTGTTTGTATTCTGTACTTTTATAGTCCTGCGGCCGAAATGAAGATGTTACTACTACTAGTAACATCTGCCATTTAAAGCACTTTAAAAAGGTAGATGTGTTGTATGAAGTGCTACATAAAAACAAGTTATTATTTTAATCCTCAAAATGATGAATTGTTCCAAAATCCTGCCTTTATTTTAATATATGATCAGATTCCTGCAGGAGATGCATTTACCCACTGAGGCACCACGCCCAAGAATCCTCTAGATTAGAAGAACGGGGGATGGGCCTGCTTAGGATGAAAAGCGGAGGCCTTGCCTAGATGCTCCGCGTTTATGGCGAGCTGATATTGCGTGACAGCTCATGTGGATATGAAGACGTTGTTTGCTCTTGATACAGCGCCATGCTATTTGTACTAGAGGGCACTTACTCACAGCTATCGTGGATATTTCATAAATCATGTGAAGCTATTTGACGAGGTGCGCTGCGAGCTGCATCGAACCCCGGTGTCAGAATCCGAGACTGCTGTCTGCGCGCCAAGGAGGCGAGATCGTGTGAGCTACGGGGTGTCTCTTCTGTCTGAGCCTGCAGTTTTCATGTTGCCTTAGGAACAGCTTTGCTGTCTGCGGATTTCAGCGATGTCTAACTCGAGGGATAGCTCCCGTGTCTAATGCCCGAGACTGCAATATTCACACAGCGTTTCATTTTCGCCTTTGTTCCCTTTCAAACAGATTCGGAATTCTACTTTTGAATTTTAGCCACAATATTTAGGGGATTGAGAATGTGTCTTACTTTCCTTGATGCTATTTATTCACAGGAAACATGGCCAAGCCACGGAGGGACAGGGCTTGTTTGTTTTTCCAGTTGATTTCTGAGGTTGGTGTACATGCCCCTCCCACTCGCCTATGCTATCGTCAGCACTGCAACGAGTAGCACTTATTCGAAGTATTAACAGGGCGATGACGCTGTGTTCTAAGTGTTCGTTTTGGTGACATCAATCATGTGGTAACAGATTTTCTCCCGCTTCCATTCAGTTTTTGGGGGTCTGGCTTCATTTTAAGCAGCCGCAATAAGCTGTTCGGGGCGTGCTCACCACTCCTAAGACTTTACTGCAGTGAAAACAATATTTAAGTTAGATCAGGTGCCACTACCTGAAGCCTCTTGTGTACATGATGACACAGGGAAGGGCTGAGCAGGAACAATAGCTCGGAGCATAGCTCAGTGGAGTAATGATTGACTCGTGGGCCTGTGCGTAATCTGACGTCACACGTTCCAACCCAGCAGGGCTGACTCAGCCACCCGATTGGTGTAGTAAATACCACCGAGTTGGGTAATGCGCACACAATGTGCTGCTACTGGCAGACTTTGTGCTAATATTTCTAACCAGAGAGCTGGGCTGTCAACATCATTATGTTTCTCAGCTTTTCAACACATAGATGTAAGAAAATACCTCTTTTTGCACGATGACTCCCATTTTTATTTGGACTGATGCTGTTTGTTTTTCGACTCTAAACTCTAGGATCCTGCTAACGAGGCCAACAAGCATGTGCTCTGACCCTTAAAATGTGGTGAAATTGTTAAAAATCCTAATTGGCACAATTAACTTACAGATAAGTTCCTAGTATATGGCACCTGGTGTAGTTTAAACCCCCATCCAGGCGGCGAATCTCCCCTCCCCGCTTCCCCCCTCGTACCATCCAGCTATGCTCTGCTACCTCAAATCACCACTGACAACTTTTTTTTGGGTGCCTGAAAAGGTCGCAGTTTATTCGCATAATAACACTTTATACATTTGTATCACATTGTTCATGGTTATGTACATGTTGCATTATTATTCTTGACCCAGCTTTATCGATCACCTGGGAGGGGAGGGAACCCTTTTTGTGTTTCCTGCTTCCGGGTCTAGGCTTCAGCTTGCTACCGATTAGGCGGGTCTCCGTTTGGACCGGTCTGGGCCGCAAGTGCCGTCCCGCTCGCCCTGTGCCCTTACGTGGGCCCTCCCTTCACCCAGAGGCCCCTGCCGGCTGGCATCCCAAGGGCCTTCCTTGCGTATCTACTTTAATTTCTTGTGACTGGGTCCTTTGCTTTTGTCTCCTTCTGAGCCCCTGCCGTGAGGCATCCCAAGGGTCATGGGGAGAGCATTGTCTCTAGTCTTTGCTGGCGGCGTGCTGCCCTTTTGGCTCCCTCAGTGCCCCTGCCGTGCGGCATCCCCAAGGCACTGCGAGAGCCTCTCATCTATCTTCTAATGGGTTCTCCCCTTTCGTTTGTTAATTTAGTCCGTCTAGCTCCGCTACCCTCCACCTTGCAGCTGCGACGCCCGACTCTTAGGTGTGGGTGGGTGGGATTCTTCTTTCCTTGTCCTTGGCCCGGGGGGGGGATTTGTGACTCCACTGGACCCTGTGTCCCCCTTTTATCCCCCCCCCCTGGCCCCTGTGCTCGCCCCCTGATTGGGGAGGGCTTGCTCGCGCCATCGGGGGCCAATCCTGGCCCCCGTCGGCCTAGCCCTTATGTAAATGCGGGACGGGGGTGGCCGGGGGAGGGGCGCCACCCCCGGACGGCGTTTTGCCCGGGCCTCTAATGGGTCCGGCTTTGCCTACCCGGCCCGGGTTCTATGTCACTGGTGGACTGCAGCATTTATTGAACCACCACTAGAGCGACAAAGCATGCCCCCAGGTTTTCCCCTGAAGCCTTAGTGTGCAGTTTTGAAACTGCAAAATATTACCAGGTAAAATAAATCCTTTGCCAGAATTTCATATTAATACTTATAAGTCGCCTGTAGGTGGAACCTAAATACCCATAGGGCAGAGTGAATAGTATTTAAAAGTAGGACATCTGTTATTAGGTTTTACATGTCCTGTCAGGGAAAAATCTTCCAAGTCATTTTGCACTTTGGCAAGTTTGGCTCTCTCATAGAGAAGCATTGGGTTTGATTGCAACATATTATGAATAACTTCAGTTTGAGAATGGCTAAAACCATTATTTAGGGGCTCAAATTATTATTAATTCATAGTTTAATCTGATGCTGATGTCTGATTTAAAATTATGAGTTTGAAAACACCACTTTAAAAAATTTGACGTTTTATGCCTGAAGCCTCAATAGCCTTTTCAGTGTTAAACCCCTGCTGTCACATGGCCGCCTGCTGGCCTTGGGGGGTAATTGAGCTCTGCAGTAGTCTCTGGGTGCCAGAATTTAGATTCAGTGTAGACTAGAGGGGACTCAGTGCTGTCACCAAGACTGAATCACACCCCATTACCCAGAACTGATGATCTCATTGACCCACTTCAGGGAAGTACATCAGGCCTTAAAACAAGCAGGCCTGACTATCAAAGCCAGGCAGTACCAGATAGGGCAGGGTTCTGTGGTGTGCCAAGGCCACCCAGTCGGTTAAGGACATGAGCAACCTCTCCAGCTCAAGAACCAAACCATCATGGTCTATGCCTCCTAAACACAGACCCAGATCAGGGCCTTTCTGGGCCTGACTCGGTATTACAGGAGATTTGAGAAAGGGTATGGCACTATTGTGCCACCCCTGACAGAATTCACCTAAAAGAAACAGTCCAAGAAAGTCATTTGGACTCATGAGTGTCAGAAGGCATTTGATACCTTGATAGAGGCACTGGGATTTGGGCAGTATTGTCATAGTCGAAGGATGAGGGTTAAGATCAACTAGTTGCCTTTATTGGTAGGCAAATCCTCACCAAAGAGCAGCATGGAGTGCCATTTAGAGGGAACCTTTGCTATGGCTTGGTCCCTAAAGAATATAATACCCTACCTATTTAAGACTCACTTCAAGGCCTCCCAAATGGCTAATGCAGATGAGAGGGGAAAACCCCAAACTGTTGAGGTGGTCAGTCTCTCTGGAAGGAATTGACCTTACAGTGGAATATAGACCTAGGGCTGACCATGCCATTGCAGATGCCGTAGAAGCACAGAGGGAATTGTTAAATTTCTCCTCATCTTTCATCTGCAAGGGGACGTGTAAGAAAATGACTCTTTTTGCATGATCATCCCCCATTTTGTGAACTTATACTGTTTGTTTTTGGAATTTATACACTTGGACCCTGCTAACCAGGCCCCAGTCCTTAGTATAAGGTACCCATTGTAACCATGGCCTGTAAGGTAAGTGTTACTGGTGGACTGCAACACCCTATAGGGCAGGGTGCATGGCATTTAACAAGTAAGACATGTGCACTAATGTGTTACTTGTCCTGGTGGTGAAAACTCTAAAACTTTTTTTTTTAATGTGGCAAAGCTTGATCTCACATAGAAAAGCACTGGGTTGCATAATAACACCTTTTAATGCATACCTTTAGTTTGGGAATATCTGGCACCATGATTCAAGGACTCAAAATAATAGTAATTTAAAATCTAATCTAATGGTCAAGTCAAATTTTAAATTACCATTTTGAAAATGCCATTTTTAGAAAGATGGCATTTAATGCCTAAATCCTCTAGTAGCATTTTGAGAATTAATCCCCAACAGTCCTCAGCCAGCCTACTTGCCCCCAACAAGGAGGTGTAAATGGCTCCCAGGAAAGGGAACAAAAGGCCCTTGGCTGGGAGGATGTGTGATCCCCTCCTGACATGAGGGGCGGAGGGTTGTGCCCACTAACTGCACAGTCTTGAAAGGGGCGTCCTCTGTCACAGGCAAATGTGACTTACACCTAGGCCTGCTCCTGCCATCATCTACGTAGCCATAGAGGCACTAATCCCAGTAGTGGGAAAACCTGTTTCAGAATTGGTTTGCAGGGGGAGTTCCTCATTTCCCCAGACATACCTCAGGGGTGTGCCCAGAGCTCTGCTGAGGGGAAAAAAGGTTCTGCCCTGTTAGATTTTGGCAGAACAGTGCACTGTGGCATTGTTTAGAGCCAACCCCCCACTAAGTGATGTTAAAGTGAGTAGGGTTGCCCTTGGACACGTTTTCCATATTAGTCAAGGAGTTTCTCCCACCCACAAGCAGGTGTCAGTCATAACTGTGGCACTCCTGGATACATTTTTCAGAACCTCTCTGGGGCTGTGGAAGACAGACTAATGACTGCACCTGATGTTTAACCTGTGGAGAGAAACCCCTGGACCCATGATTGGTGTTAGAGTTCAATTTCCCCCCTTCAAAAGTACAAGAATGGACACTTAGAAACCTTTCAAGAACGTTTTGCAAAAAGAACCAGAATCTACCACTGAACTGCATCCGAGCTGCAGCCAGCACCCCACTGACTACAACACTTTCCCGAACTTCAGACTTTGTGAGCTTGTTGTTTCCTCATCATCAGCATAGAGATCCTTGAACTTCCCACCAGAGCTGAGGCTCCCACAAGGTCCTGTGCTTCAGCCAGCAGCTGTCAATGAACTCTATAAATCCAGCTGGCATCCCAACTCACCAATAACCTCATCACCAATGACTTTTCTCTAGTAAAACAACCTCAGAAGGTAAACCTCCCACCGAGATGAACCTGGTTCCTGTATCTGACCCACCCTACAACTTGATTGGCCATAACCTTTGGCTTTGACCCAGTCTAGCAAGACCAGATACCCACGGTTGGTGCTGTTTGTTTTTTGGTGCTAGAAACACCTACAACTTTTAAAAACCATATCTCCAGTTCCTTACATCAGATTTCTGCAATCTGGTCGAAATTGGAATGAGATTTTTGTTGTGTTGTGTCTATTTTATAACTTTTTGATACTGATAGATGTGTTACACATTTCTTCTAATTTGAGCCTCCTGCCTGCTTTGTGCTACAGCAACCAGGGTTTACGTTCAGGTTTAAATTATTGAGACCTAATTGGACCTAGTAAGGAATAGTGCCATTGTTATTTGAATGGGTCTACTATCCACTCAACTAATAAGCCACTTTCTCATAATTGTTAAAAATAAAAAAAAGTGAAATATTGTGTTGTTAGCCTCCCGTCAAATACCAGAGAACCAGCAAACATATGGGATGGTTCAGATTGTCTTCACATCTTGATAGATATGATGACTATGGAAAGCCAAAGAGAGAATCCCCACAACTGTTTTCTACCTGTGACACTAATCCTTCTTGTCCTAATATTGATTTCCAACGGTTTCCTGTCCGTCTTTCAATCAAAGCAACCCTTAGATCCCCTCTAGGATCTAATCTGTACCATGCCTACTGCTGGCAAGCACATAGAATCCCATACAAGCATAAAAAACGCACTAACAAACTACACAAAAAGTTAAGTGATCTAGCACTCTAAAGAGGCTACAAATAAAAACAAACATTGGAAAAGCCAGCAGGCATGGCATTAGTGTTCCAAAAGATGTAAACCCAGATATAACAGATGTAAACAAAGGCATTCACAAATGCTGCATGCATGCATTCTAGGCATACATGTTGTTTAGCACCTTAAAATCAGCCCTCCTGCCTTTGCTAGTGCTGGGAAAAAATTGCTCTCTGTGTAGAATCAATATATATTAGAAATAGAACTGCATCCGATAAACATGGTAGTTGCGTACATTTTACCGGTTCAGAATAGTCCCTCATACATTCTAATTTAAGTACTTTCTGAAGAGGGTTATGGTACATCACCTGATAGCATGAAGTGAGAGGGTAATACTCCTCTGAGTGGAGCCGATTCAAAGCTCTACCTATTCATAATTTAACAAAAACCGATAAAAATATGTCATCCAGACCGTTGAACTGTCAAGCTACATCTAACAAGGAAGGTTTACCTTACACAGATAGGCTATTAGTTAGCATAATATTTGGTGTATTTTGTCATTCATGGACTTCTTTGGGAGTCATACAGAGCATGAAGGAAGCTGTAAAAGATCTAGTGAAATGTGTTGACAGTGGTCTTCTGTGCATGTAATGCTATTTTTGCTTTTAAAGAAAAGTTCTGCATTATGTGTCAGTTAGTACTAGAGCACAAGAAAGTAGCTGATGCTAATTCTACACCAATAGTTATGGTAAAACTGACAGAACCAATGCTTACCCATTTAGATCCAAATTTGAGGTAATGTCATGAATACTGGCTGTGGTAATGCTATTACCAAATTGTGGTATAACAGCAAAAATCTGATATTCTGTAAATGACTTAGTGAAGTGTTTATCATTTCTCCTATATAGCAATGCAGCACAGTTCCACCGTACATAAACAGTAGAATATATTCCTTCGGAGTCCGCAAAGTGCTTTCCCTGATGCACTAAAAACATTCTTCTAATCAAACTCTTTAAAAAGGTAAGTATTTTTGAGTTGCTCAACACAACCAAGGGCCTTTTAATGACATCCCTGATTTTACCAGGTAACTCTACCCTAGAGTTACCAATGCCCGGGGCATTGATAACTGCAAGAGGGAGGTGATGATAGAAATAACAGGGATCACAAGTGGGACCCTATGTGTCCCCTTAGAAAGGAGGAATTACCAGGGGAATCCCTAATGTGGTTCCCAATTTTTCCCAGTATTTCACCCATAAGCTCCACTTGTTTTCAGCACCAGAGTTTCTAGGGGACATAAAGGGGTAGTAAGGGTTTTTTAGGGATCAAGGAAGGATAACATTAATAGGTAGTAAGGAGTTTTCAGGGTTCAGGAAAGAGGAGCCTTAAAGGATAGAAAGATGTTTTTACGGTTCAGGAAAGGGTAGTTTTAAGTGGTACTAAGGTGTTTTGAGGTTCAGTGAAAAGTAGCGGTAAGATGTAGTAAGGTTTTCAAGTGTTCAAGGAAGGCCAGCATTGAGGAATTGTAATGGGTTTTTAGGGTTTACGGAAAGGTAGTGTTAAGAAGTAGTAAAGGTTATTATGGTTCATTGTTAGGTAGCGGTAACGAATAAGGGTTTTCTGGGCTAAGTGTAGTGTCATATTGAGGTATAGTAAGGGGCTTTTATGGTTTAGGAAAGGGAAGTATTAAGGGATAGTAAAGGATTTTCGGGGTTAACAGAAGGGTAGCATTAAGCGGTAGTAAGTGGCTTTTAGGGTTCAGGGATAGGTAGTATTAGGGAATAATAATGGGTTTCTGGGATTCAGGGAAGGGCATTAATGGGTAGTAATGTGTTTTTAGGTTTCATGGAATGGTAATGTTAAGAGGTAGTAAGGAGTTATCAGGTTTCAGGGAAAGGTTGTGTTAGGCAATAATAAGGGGCTTTTAACGTATAGTTCAGGGAAGAGAAGCATTAAGAGATACTAAGAGGGGGTTAGGTTTCAAGGGAGGATAGCATTAAAGTGTTTTTAGGATTCAGGTATGGACCATTTAAAATTACAGTGTATTATATAAATGATAAATACATTAATTTAATTTAAGCAAATAATACATTTGAAATAATACATTTGAAGTAAACTAAATATATTATTATTGTAATGTTTTTTAATTAAATGCTACATTAAAATGTATAATTATATTGACTTATTAGAGTTGATATAAAGTTATTATTAATACTTACAAACTTACCTGCAAAGTTAAAGCACCTCAGATGTAAAAACAAAAGTGAAGGAAAGATTCTCGTGGTGTGCTCACATTACTGCATTGGCTCCTCATGTAAGGGTTATGTTGGAAGTGGGGTACTTGGCCCTCACCGCCGCCACCAAATGCTGGAGGCGGGAGTCCCCTTCCCACACCGCTGTTGCTAGGTGTGAGATCCAGACCCCTCGTTTCAACGTTAGGCTAAGTAAGGACACCGTCTGAGATAGCCCTGCTCACCCCCTTAGCAGCTTGGCACGAACAGCCAGGCTTATCTCCAAGGCACTAGTGTACAGTATGTGCAACCACACTCTCAGCAACCCACTGATGTCACCACAAATAAACTCCACACAAGTTTTTATAAAACTAATATAATCTTTATATAAGAAGATAAACGATATGACCACCCGCTACAAAACCAACATATAATAATGGGTAGTATTCCTTAAGGTGGAGTGGTAGGTTCTTATGCCAACCACTGCTTCTAACCAACAGTTGAGTTTACTTCTAACCGTACCCAAAAGGTTAGGCAGGTTGTATTGCTAGAGCCACACACGTTGCAAAAGAAAAGAAATACTGCAATACGTAACGATATACCCCCATACTGTGCACTAGAAAAACAATGCCATAAGTAGCGCCACAATCATGTACTTTGCAACAGAAGGAATAATGCGTATCACTACCAGCAGGCCCTGTACAAAGAAGAAACAAAGCAATGCATCACGCTACAATCATGTACTTGCGCAATGGAAAAACAATGCAAGGCGCCACGTAATAATCCTGGACTATGCGATGAAGAAAGAATGCAATGCGCCACGTTACAATCATGTACTCTGCAATGGAAAAATAACGCAGTGCGTAGCGCACTCAGCATCTAGTCCGTCAGGCACAATTAAGGTCAGGCATCATACGACAGTTCGATAGTTCGTTAGCAGCAGTAATGCAAAGTGTAATACAACAGTTTAGGTGCTCCGTTAACAGTTGCCCCCCAATCATGGATCAATGATGACACAAAAGTACCGCTTCTCACTCTGGCCCCAGTACTGCCCCTTCTTGGGCCAGCACAGGCCTAGATCCGAACAGAAGCAACAGGCTTGTGCAGCTGACCGAAGCGAGAGGCCGAGAGAGTGTCCCTCCAGACCAGCACCCCACCCCAGGTGGTGATCCACGTTACCAGGGGGAGGAGGTGCGACCCAACTCTCCTCTCCTTCTTCATCGACTTGGGCCTTGATCCAGAACTCCGTTAAATGGGCACGGTAAGCTCATGCTGGCGGCTCTGCTCCTCCGGGGCTGCCAGTCCATGCCGCTACTGCTTCACTCCGAGGGCCCGATGACCTGGCCCTCTTTCCGGTGCTCTCAGTAGACACCGAGACCCGCCCTCAGCACTGTGAAGACCTATTTCGATTTTGGTGCACACACCACCCAGGCACTCCTCACCAGCGCCTGTGGTCGCACCACGACACGAACTCTGCGCTTCCGAGACTCGCCTCTTATCTGGTGCACACGATGACCAGGCGCTCTTCAGCAACGCCTCGACTTGCACCATGACACGCACCATGCGCGTCCGAGACTCACTTCATCTCCAGGTGCACACAACGATCAGGTGCTCCTCACCAATGCCCAGGCTGCACCCTGACACGCTTCTTGCGCGTCCGCGACTCAGTTTACTCCCGTGTGCCCACGATCACAAGGCACGACTTCTGAGGGTCTCAAGCTGCAAAAGAACACACACGCCGCGTTGCTTGGGATTTCCCTGGAAACTTTTATGTTCCTGTGTTTCCAAACAGGGAGCCAGCTCACCTCGGGCCTTTGGGGTTCAGGACACAGCACAGAGCAGAGTCCTGCTCAAGAAGGGGGGGGGGACACCACCCACTGCAATGTCCCTTCAGTCTCTTCCTTAGTAAAAGCTACAAACTGCAGGCCAGCCCCAGATCATGAAGCAAGGGTCAGTCCTATCCAGCAGTCTCTTCAGCAACTCCTTCTTTGGCAGAGGTTCTTCTTGATCACGAAAGAAGCCAACGCCTTTTCAGACTCGACCTGCCCATTTCGTCATTCAAAACGACACGGCATTTTAGGGGTTTCAGTTCTCTTAGTTATACCCCTTCATGTCTTTGAAGTTCTTTGTGCTCAGGGGTCCCTGACCCCTCCCTAAATCAGTTCTGGGTGTCTCCCTCCCGGTGTCACCTTTCGCCCTTTGATACTGGGGGTCTGGATCCTTAATCAATCAGATGGAGATGGGTCAATTGGTTTATAGCACCAGCCCAGGCCATTTCACCTCCCGGGCTTCTTCTCCCCCTACTCTACAGATGCAGCCAGCCTGGTGCCATCTCAACCCCAACCTGGGTCAAGACCTCTCCCAGCTCCCCTCACCTCACAGATCCAGACAGTCAATCCACATTCAGCAGACACACACAGAAATGCTTAAAGCACAAACTCAGCCACTTTCTAAAAGAGTGGTTTATGAACACACAGTGACAAAATCACTTTTACACATACATACTAAACTTCACCTCTCCATTATAAACTTACAGGAAACTGGGCTACCAAAACACAACCCCCAGCCTCCCCTATTCTATCCTATGGGCAGGATGGCCTTTCACCAGTGAAAAACGAAATGGAGTGTTTTTCACTGTCAGGACATAACACACACCTCAGTAGATATCCTGCCTTTTACCTACACTGCACCCTGCCCAGGGGTTACCTGGAACCTACTACAGGTGTGCCCCGTGTGTATGCAAAAGGGAAAGTAAGGCCTGACAAGTGGTTGCACTTGTCAGGACAACATGCTAACTTAGCACTTTGCGTGCAGGCCCTACACTGAAGGCCTGAGTTCCCTTCTCTGCGTGCCTTTGCATTACTAGCCCCTGAACACACAGTGCACATCACTAGGGACTTTACTGGTAAGGCCAACATACTAATCATGGCCAACCAATTACCACTACACTTTACATAGAGAACCCTTGTACTTTGACACTGATTAGCAGTGGCAAAGTACTAAAGCATCTAAATTGGCAACTCTATGTCAGGAAAACGGTCTAGGGGGAAAGCAAAAAGTTAAGGTTAACAAAATAATGATTGACAGGATCGTTGACACAAATAAAGAGAGAGGAATAAACAAACAATAGCCAAGGAGCTTTAAAAAAAGTCTCTGTATGCATGTCCAACATCGTTAAACTAGGAATTAGAAAGAAAAAACACATTGTTCTCATGCAATGCCATGTTAAGATATCTCTGATGTTGATGGTGGAAGGGGTGTGGGAGGAGCTGGGACTGCAATACAGCAACACATTCCTCCTGACTATGCTGCTCCCATTTGAGCTGTTGTCTGAGAAGAACAAACACCGTCATTATCTAGGAGACAAATAGCAGCATAACAGGTCAAGTCAAATCCTATCAACAGAAGTTTGACTTGATAAAGAGCCATAGATCATGCAGTTTGATAAACAAATGATTACAGTTACTTTTAGGGTAAGCACACCTTATGTGGAAGCACACAGCATTGATAAAAAAAACTGTTTTTCTCCAATGAACCAGCATCGGGGTGGACCTACAGTTCCTCTCTGAAGTACTAATTAAAGCTCTGTTCTTAAATTTATCAATTCTGGCAACAGCTACACTGTCAATTGTGCTTTTAAAACAGCAAAAATAAATGACTGAATGACCGCTCTCTGCATTCAATTGGTTGAATTGCATCTCACTAAAGGAAACATACAGATAACCATCAGACTAATTAGTGTTAAAATTCCTCCTTTACTAATGGGCCCACAATGAAACAAAACCACATCAGAGAATTACTAAAAATACCATTGCCTTCCCCTTTTGTCCCAACCCATCAGAATGTTCATATAATGCATGCATGCTCAGGCTATGCAATGATGATTGCACACATGTAGTGCAGGTGCAAGGCGCAAATGGCTTATGGAGACCAGAAGCATCAGACTTTACACGTTTTATAAATGCACATGAAAAACTACCATGAAAAGTCTGTCGGGAACACATATTGGGGGCCACAAACAGGACCCCCTTCCATCATGGGGCACTCAGTGACCCAGGGGGGCACATGTAGTGCCCCCACGCACCTCCATGTCCACTGCAATAGTCCACTCTAAACTACGGGTGTATGTGCCAGGACCCTACCACCATATGTTCTGTCCTGTTTAAGACCAGCCTGTTATTTCAGTCACTGTTGGATGCCGGCCATCATTTGTTTGATTTCTTGTCATAAATATATGACCAGAAAAATAGCTATGTATTTTGCTTTAGTTGCAAATAGGAATAAATGTTGAATAGCATCTATGCTTCTATGTGTGACTCTATATGTCGTAGGAAGTGATTTAAAGAACATCTTTCATTGGTAAACTGCCATTCTGGTGTGTTTACTGGGTGTCTTTCATCCTTGAAGAGTCTCAGGTACAGTTTGTAATCGTATTTAATTTTGATCCTTATTTCAAGAAATACCAGATCATTTGTGTTGGAGTAGAAGGGTTTGCTGGGCACTCATGACTGGATGACTGATTTTGTGGTTCTCTAGATAGGCCTGTACCTAGTCAGCATACCGTGCACGTAGTTCGTTTGCATTTAAGGTGTAGTATAATTCTTCGGAATTCTAGATTTTTTTTACTGCTGAATAGCTGAATACTGAATATTTCAATGTGTTACAGGTGAGCAAACAAACGCCCATCCATTTAAGAATATCCTTTAGCTAGAGGTTCAGGCTTTATAAGATGTCATAGAAATTGTCAGGCAAGAATACAAATGGCTATCCACTGCACAAAAACGCAAACTTACACCGTGGGTTCTAATGACATTTGGAAATAGGAGAAAACACAATAATGGATCAGAGGTAATTTACTGCTGTGTGTATGAAGCTGAAAATAACTGGTTTGATCTGTTGAGCTTGATACACTATTAAATGATTTTAGTGGACCAACGACAGAATATTGAAAGGAACAATATTGTGTAACACAAACATTGTTTAAAAAATATTGTTTACAAAAATTTTGTGTTGCCACCCGTATAATGATAAGTACAGTAATATCAGAACAAAGTATAATTTCACAATAATATCATTAAAAAACATTCAAAAATATTGTTTTATATATATATATATATATATATTAAAAAAATATGTCTTAAATATGTTGCTATATACCATTAACATAATGATAGTTAAATACATTACACTAATATTTCATACTATATATAACTATATACCTATAAAAACACATATATGCATATATAGTTTTGTGTGTACATATGTATGTACTACTGTTTAAAAAGTACATTATGGAGGGGCATGATCTTTATGTAATATGGAGAAGCACTGAAGAGAGTGTTACACGGTTTGTAGAGTTAATTAATGTAAATTATTTAAATTTAAAGTTTACAAATGAGATCAACCCATAAAAGTGATTTTAAAGGTATTTATTTATAATGGCAGGATAGAAACCAAATTGTTTCAAAAGAAGAGCACATGAAATACACTATTGCATGCATCTAGCTTTCATCCGAAACATCTTGTAGGGAGCATCCCCTATGTTGAGATGCTAAGAGTCAAGTGTAATTACAGCTTGGGGATGTGACAGTGTGCCAACAAACAATGACCACAAGATTTCGCCAAAGTGGCTACAGCATGCAGGTGTTAGAAGAAACATACAAAGCAGCCAGTAGGAAGGAGAGGGAGAAAATCCTTTTTGAAAAGCCAAACAACAAGGTAAAGGTGTTGTTTGGCTGATTACACTGAAAGGGCTGGGCCCATAAGTTTTGGACCTATTCTAGAATCACTACCCGATATTATTTTTAGCAGCATGTAAGAGTAGAGGGGAGAAAGTTGGAATTATTGCCAATCAATTCAACAGGAACTTCTCAGGACACATATTAACCTCAGACAACTACCAAAGGTTAGTTAATTTATTACAAAGTAAAAAATAACTGTACATAAAGACACCTCAAGAATGGAGTGTAGAAATACATTGGAATCAGCATGAAGCCAAACTTGTGCATCCAATTTGAACAGTACAGAATAAACAAAACAATTAACTCAAGAAGCAGGATACAAAGGATCAGAAAGTCTGAGTCCAAGTTTCCCTGCATCGAGGGTTGATGAATATAAAGCATTAATCTATCCCTGCACTTACGCTAATATGACATCCCAACTTAAGCATCTTCAGGGACAAGAAATAAAAGGTGTCAGCATGTGGAGTCTTCCTAAGAAGTCTCTCCACCATCGATGGGTCAATAGCATAAAGCTAAGGTGCTCTCTATCCAAGGGCAGAAGGAGAAGTGGGCACTTTCCCTACTCCCAACAACACAATATTGAAGATAATGTTCCCAAGATCCTTTACAGGTCACAGCATCTGGTCTGGGTATCGTCCTAAAGGTAGTTTTCCGTGGTACAACGGTGTTCTTCATATCACCTTTGCCCTTGGTTCCCAAGCCTTCTAGTGTGCGAAGGACAATGGCCTTCCATTATCGATTCAGACCGTACAATGTAACTTTTTTTCTCTCCTTGCCTGACTAATAAAACAAATACATTATTCTAGCTAACAAGAGTGCTTCTTTCTCCTGCAACACAAGGCGTGAGAAAGAACGATTCCCACAGCACACATGAAATTCAAACTGTTAATTCTAAAGCAAGAGCTTTCAGGGAAAATGTGTTTCAGGCCTACAAGATTCAGTTGACATAAGAAAATGGCATGCGAGCTTAATGTAATTGAATAGGAAATAAGGCATATTCAGTTAATGCATTTACCTACATGTAGACAACAAATTAATAAACATATTTAATAAATGAATGATGGTCAGTTACACAACGCAAACTTTTCACGTTGATGTTTGCTGCTTGTCACATTCATTTTCTTGGTTAATTCTCCAGGTTACTATTCAATGGTCTAAACACATCATGTGTCATGTTATTATATTTCAAAATTCTAACTCTCCATTTTAATACGATAAAGGATTATATGCGGGTGCATTCTACACGTGTGATTATAATGCACCCATACAAATGAACTTCAATATCCACTACATCAGTTCCCTCCTTTGATGATGTTGAGTCATCACAAAACACTTTAATTCCCTGTAGAGTAGACTGATCTAAACAGACGTCATAGCTAGTCTCCTCTGTTTGAACTCCTCCAAAAGCTTCAGATTCTTGTTATGACTGTCCTGCATTCTTTCCACCCTTTCTTTCTCTCTCATAAAGGAATCCTCCATTTGCCTTGCCTTGTGCTATGCGTATGCCCTGATCATACCTTGCAAGATGATAACACAGACCACAAAAAATTATTATTGGCTTCAAGATATATCAAAGAATTCCCTTTCCTAGGTTAGAAAACCAACTTCCAACTGCTGCAAATCCTTTTCCAATCTTATCCCAAACTCCCTCAGTTGCCAAGTCATGTATCTCATGATCTATCTCAGTGATGTTAATTATATATCCCCTCACTTCTTTATCAGGAATGTGAGTACAACACTGTTGAACCTTCAGCATCCTACAGACTCCGACCTCTTTTGCTAATACCACATCTAAAACATAGACGGTTTGCATCACCATCGCCCTTATCGAAACTATTTCTCCATCTATGAGTAACAAAGGCTGTGCTGTGTTCACCAACAACTTTTCCACAATGGTAGGCAACCTTCTAATCTTGATGTCATTCGACACCACACCCAAACTAGGTATCATCGCTCCAAATACGTCTCCCACAATTTCACCACCAATTTATGTTTAGATGTTCCCTCCAAACTCTCCAAATCCTCCACATGATAAATCTTTGGAAACACAACTGCCACATGACAAGCACCATACAATTATTCGGAAGCTGAACATAGGCATTCTTCCCACAAACAAAATATACTTCTGGCACCACTTGCACTGCTTCTTGGAGGAACTTTTTCGAAGAAGCATCAATTAGGACAATGTGATCACACACACTCTGTCCCACAAAAATAGTGTTGTAACGGGTCTGTGCCGGTCGAATTGCTTCACTTAGCCTTGTGAGCTAACTCCTCCTTGGTCCATTCAAAGTTTCCCTCCCTATTGTTAAGTTTAACAGTTAAACCTCTAACATCTATCCTCTACTTGATCTGTAAATTTCCTCAAGTTAAATTATATATATGCGCATAAGCAGTGCCTAGTGTTACTGTGGATACAAAATACTTTCCCATTCTCTCTTCCTGTCCTTCTTGTAATAATCATATCTGTTCAGATGTTTATAGACTGGTATCTCTGTGAAAACTAAATCATAATTCGTGAAATAGTACTCGTAATGACCCTTTCAATAAAACATACTAACGAGCAAACTACATGTAATGCCATATGTCAGAGGTAGGTGATGATACCTGATCCCCTTCTCAACTGAAGCAGGCAATTGCATACATATCAATCTCTTACATCCATCGAATTCACATATCCGTAGCACAGTTTAGCATAAGCATTCAGCGTTCAATCACCTTTAGACAAATCTACATGCAGGAAGCTACTAGTTTCCTCTATTAAGCCTTTATCAGATCCTAATGTACTCTCCTTTGAGGCAGCAGTGGTAGACGCAGATTTTCCATGTGCCACCACTCCCTGTTCCTCAACTTTGTGTGCACTTAAAATGGACTCAGTAATGACTACAGCTATTTCTATGATTACCCCTACAATACGTGTACCCATAATAAATTTGTGTCTCCGATTTGAAATTCCAGACTCCATTTTTAAAGTGGCTTGGATTGTAGCTGTAACAGGATTAACACACGGAGTCTCTTTTCTCTACCTCTAATTTTTTTGCGGCAACAGTCTTTGAGCAGCTTTCTTTTGGGTGTTAGAAAATTCTGTAGCAGTCTTTGGCACAATATTTACACAGCTTGGAAGACTTCCTTAGCCCTCTTTCTTCTTCTAATGGAAAGTCCCTATTTTTCTTCTTCTTCCACTCGGGCCTAGGTTATCTTCTTTCAAGCAATTTTTATTTCCAGTTCAAATGTTCAATTTACTTCCCTTATGAGATCAGAGCCAATCTCCTCAATGACTCGCTGGAACAGTTCTGCTCTGAATGCTGCGGTCTCTTGAAGAGGCAGTTAAGTTACGAAGCTCGGAAATTGGATGTCTTCCAGAACTAGAGTCAGTATACCACTCAACCTTGGTGATTAAGGCCCAGTCAATGACAGGATTGCATTATCCTCTATTTCAGGAACTCTCTGCAAGATCTTGACGATCAGTATCGAGAACTCGGATCTCGCTCTCCCTGGCATTGGTAACCAGATAAGTCCACTTGGAAGAGGAATATCTCTGATACAGCACTCTTGCTCTCCGTGATCTCCTTATACTTCCTGGGGCTTGGTCAGACTCACTCAGATCAGACTCAGACTATTCACTTATTGGTGCAAGTTCTCTATCAGATGCAAGTCTCAAGTTCCTTCTTTTCTGTCTCACAGGCCACATTTAATCTGCGGCATCTTTCTTCCTTGACTGCACACACCTGATTTCCATGCCTGTTTCTTCTACTGAGTCAGACTCTAAACCTCTCACAATGTTTCCGTTTCCCACAGAGTCTTTATCTGGGTCTTTTATAGCTTGACCTCCCTCAGCTTGATATAGTGGGTTTCCAGCCTCGTTAGGAACTTCCACCGCTTGGCTTACCCTCTCCGGTGACCCTTCAATTAAAGCTAGAACTACTTCTGGGAGAGGAGCTGTTTCATCGGAGGAACCTGGGACTCGTCGGGCATGGGAAGCGTGGATCCAGTTCGGCACTCCTCCACACTTTGCAGGAGTCTGGTCACCAGTATCACCTGATATGGTCCACACCACCGAAAGTCAAGACAGTTCTTCCTTACATGCTTTCGGATGTGCACCAAGTTCCAAGAGCTCAGGTCATTGCGAAGGGCTTTCAATGTTGGTGCAGTTGTCTCTTCAACCTGATGAGACACAAAATTAACCACATCAACCAATCCTTTACAGTAGACAAGGATGAAATCTTCTGTTATGTTTATCAAATGTCATTGGCACTGCAGGAGGGCGCACCGCCCTTCCTATCAGAATTTTTTTGCAGTCATAACCCAGTTCTCCTGTCAGGAATGCTGTGCAAGCTTATTAGAACCAAGGGCAACACAACATGTTGAAACACATGCTTTTGCCAGCCTCACCTTTAAAGTCTCATTAATTTGCTCCACAATGCCTGATGCCTCTGGTCTGTAACTACAATGCAGTCTTTGGTCCACACTCAAGAGGGTACACAACAGCTTCATGATCTCGCTGTGGAAGTCAATTCCTCTATCCTACTCCAATGTAGTTGGAAATTTGAAACAAGGTATAAGCTTCCCCAACTATAACTTTGCTACTGTGAAACTGTCACACCTCCTAGCTGAATAAGCTTCTACCCACTGAGAAAAGATGCACACAACAACCAGGATGTATCTCAGTCCATTATACATAGGCATCTCAACACAATCTAATTGGATCCGATTGGAGGGACCCCATGATCTGCCAATATGACTCAGAGCAACAACCATCTTTTTCCCAGCATTGATCTGTTGGTATGTGACACACCAATGGCACACTGCTTCTACATACACAAAACCTTGGATTGAACAAAGTCTGCCTGAACAATGTCACCATTGCATCCCTTCCTATTTGAGGTGCTCCATGAATCTGCTCTGCCATTGGATTGATCTAACAATTAGGTAACACTGCCCTACCTTCAGTTGAAACCTATATGTCACTTTCTCCTTTCTCACAACCTGCTCTGATCCAACCCACTTGTTCCTGATCTGTTTCTTCCATTTGCAGATGCCTAACTTCATCCGATGTGTCTGCGACAACTAGCATCATCTTCTCTGCACTCTCGCCAACATATTCCCCATTGAAAAGGCATGCATGTGTAGCACAAAAGCGTGCAACTCCTTCCGCATAGAGGTCTCCCATCATGACAAAGTCATCTCCCTTCCCATGGACAGCACATTTAATGACTCCACTACCTTTGGTAACTGTCATATATTCCCCTTCCCTAATGGGAGAGCCTGATGACGTTAGGAACCCTCTCTGCGACCATAGCTGTCCGAAGTCATGGACCACACTGAAACTGTACTGGCTATTGGTATAGATGGTGAGGTGACTCAGATCTACTCAGAGTCAAGACATGTACGGGTCAACGCAATGATTTTGGCTACTTGCGCGGAGTGTACTCCCTGTAAACAAGCAGCTTCCACAACTCCAAAGATAGAACATACAGTAAACGCTGCTCTCAAATTACCCTCATTGTCTCTTAGACATGAACCATCAACAAAAAGGACTTGATGAGGATCAAACAATGGTTCATCGACAATGTCAGGTCTTGGCTTGGTGCAAAGCTTAATAATGTCCAGATAGTCATGGTCTCCACTATCTTTCCCATCAGCATTGGGAACTGGAAATAAGATAGCAGGATTTAACACAGAACAGAGTTTCAGAGTGACATTCTCTATGGCAAGCAGCAACTGCTCATATCTTTTCAGCCTGTTATTAGTCAAATGCTGTGTGTTCGTTCTCGTCATCAGGAGCTCAATTTATTGCTGTACATATACAGTAAGTGGATGACCCATCACAATGCTCCGCCTGGGACGACTCCTGGTGGCCCCCTGCCCTGGGCACCGCCCCCAAGCCCACGGACCACGCACGCAACCTGGGCTTCATCCTTGACTCCTTCCTCATGATGACCTTGCAAGTCAACGCAGTCTCATCCTCATGCTTCAACACCCTTCGCATGCTCCGAAACCAGAAAGGCGGTCACCCAGGCCCTCGTCACCAGCCGGCTGGACTACGGGAACGCTCTCTACGCTGGAACCACAGCCAAACTACAGAAAAGACTCCAGCACATACAGAACGCATCTGCACGACTCATCCTGGACATCCCTCGTCACTCCCACATCTCCGCCCACCTGAGAGACCTGCACTGGCTCCCCGTCAGCAAGAGGATCACGTTCAGGCTCCTCACCCACGCACACAAAGCTCTCCACGACAGAGGCCCCGAATACCTCAACAACCACCTTACTTTCTACTCGCCGGCCCGCCAGCTCCGCTCCGCCAGCCTCGCCCTCGCCACCGTCCCACGGATTCGCAGAACCACCACCAGAGGAAGATCCTTCTTCTACCTGGCCGCCAAAATGTGGAACTCCTTCCCCACCCACCTACGACTGACCCAGGACCACCTCTCCTTCAGGAAGCACCTCAAGACCTGGCTCTTCAAGCAGTAGCAGCACCCCCCTCCCCAGCGCCTTAAGACCCGCTCGGGTGAATAGCGTGCTCTATAAATTTTGTGATTGATTGATTGATTGAATGCTTTCACATCATTCGATACTGATACCTGTTGCAGCAATGGACAAAAGGCATTCAGGCAACGCTGATGGTACAGGATCTAATGTAGCTGAGAAATAGGCCATGGGTCTATGGGCACCTCCATGTGTCTGGGTAAGTACAGAAAGAGCACAACCCTCCCTTTTGTGGCAGAACAGCGAAACTGCTTTTTGTAAGCAGGCATTCCTAAAGCTGGAGCGTAACAAAGGCGCACTCTCAGCTCCGAGAAGGCAAGTAATCAGTCGTTAGCCAAAGGTACGGGATCACTCACATCCTTGTGGCTCAGCATCTGCAAAGGTTTTGCCATGAAGGAGAAATTCAAAATCCATTGTTGGCAGTAGCCAACCATCCCCCAAAAAATCCTGACCTCTTTTGGATGGTAGGCAGATTCATTTTCATGATCGCCTGCACTCGTTCTAGTGGCACCTTCCTCTTGCCTCTCTCGATTTGATGACCCAAATACTGAACTTCAGTCAGACAGTACTGAAGTTTGCTCAGAGACACCTTATGCCCATTGTCAGCCAGATGGTTCATTAAAGCAATAGTATCGTCCCTACAAGCCTCCTGTATTTCAGATGCAATGAGGAGGTCATCGATATACTGAACTAGCACTGAGTTTCAGGGAGGAATCAATCTCTCAAGGTTCTTCTTCAAGAACTGATTGAAGATGGATGGACTTTCAATATACCCTTGAGGGATATGACACCATGTTAAGATACGATTCTTCAGACGGAAGGCAAATAAAAATTGGCTTTCCTAGTGCAATGGAATAGAGAGAAATGCCTAACAGCGGCCAATCACTGTGAACCAGACAGCTTCGCAAGGAATCTGGAATAGAATCACAGATAGATTTGGTACCACATTATAACATAGAATCACAATGTTATTCACCTTTCAAAGGTCCTGGACTATGCAATACCTTCCATTCGGTTTCTGCAATCCCATAATGGATCTCCTTCAGTATGCCCTGCGCAATCATGGACTAAATCACAGGTGGAATCCCTACCACCGTTTCGGTGGTAAGGTTGTACTGAGGTATTCTCTGAAATTCTGCAATAGGCTTGACTTGTATGCGCACTGCCTCAACTTTTCGATTTAGTCCGATTTCCTCTCCAGTGAAGTCCCATTCCACGGGAGAGACATCTTGGATCAATTTTCCCAAAAGGGGTAGGTTTGGGACTACTACAGATCTCACAGTAGAATTGGTAGCACCACTATCAATCAGGAATGTAATGGGATAACCATCTATGTCAGCTTCTACATAGGGTCCACTCTGGTCTACCTCCAAGATTGAGCCAAGTGTACAGTTTTCCTCCCCCCTGAGGCACCGTCATAAGGATGGGTCCTGATCTAATCCATCCAGCGCTTCCATTAAGGGCATCTGATTGTATGTTTGATTTTCCTGCAAGATTCTCTGAGGTTGGGGCACTTGCCCTAACTGGTTTTGATTACCCCCGCCTCATCACTGTCGGTAATTCCCCGTATTAATCGGCACTCCCACTTCTGACAAACATGACAGGCAATGGTCTTTTTTAGAGTAGCAACATCTATACCTGTTTTAGGATCTATGAGGACACCTCTTCCTCTTCCCTGACCCGCCGGAACGGCAACTGATATAATCTGAACTATGCCTGGGACATTCTCTGATTGTGAATTACCATTCCTCCGGTTACCTGTACCTGCTCTCCCTTCTGTGCATTTCACATTAAACTAGCATTTACTTCGCTTTTTTATTCCTATGTTTGGAATCCACCTCACCACTGCAATACCTGGTGTACCATAGAATTTCATCCACTGACTTATTTTGCCAGCAGATCAAATGTTGCTGGATCATAAGGCTGATTTCCGGTCTCAGTCATGTCACAAATTTTGAGACAAATTGGCCCATGTCTTTAGGGTCGAGTTTGTCCAACCACTGTACTGCTTAAATGCTTGCAATATTTTTTTATAGTAGCATGTACTGCCTCTTTAGGCTCCTGGGTCATTCGATCTATCTTAGCCCAATCGATGTCTTGAGGGGCTGTTTTGGAATGCAACCATGTGATCACCTGATCATACTTTTTTTTAACCAGCAGCGGAGAACCATGAGTGACTGATTTCCTCTCTGGCTTAGCAGCAGGCCACTCAATAGCTATTATACAAGCAGACCAGAGATCACTAGAAACCACAATTTGAAACAAGGTGTTCAAATCAATTCACACACTTTTGAGATTTTAACAAAGCGAACAGCTTGCTTGCACCATTCAGCAGGTTTCTGCCTCAACCTGGGAGAGTCATCATAAATGTAGCAAGGTCACCTCTACTCCACGGAACATGCCCATACCCTCCACTAAGCATATCCTGTAACGAATATGTCTCAACTCCCAACGTTCCCCCTCCTGGAGTTGGTGTTTCCCCTGTCACCCTTCTAGTTGTCTGCTAAGTGTCCTGGCTGTGCTTTTTGTCAATAAAATTATTTTGAAGTGAGCGCTTTGTAGCATAGTATGGTTTTGATACTAGTGTGAGGTAATGTAATGTAATGTAAAACGGATTTATAGAGCGCACTATCACCCCACGGGTATCTTCGCGCTGAGATTACCTTAAATTCCAATTAACACATAAGCTACCAGACCAGACGGATTTTCCAAAAGTGGTGACTAGGCTCCATTATACCCTAGGGAAGAGCCAAGTTTTAAGGCTTTTTCTGAAATGAAGAAGATCTTCTGTTTGTCTAAGATCGTCCGGGAGTTCATTCCCTAGTTGCGCAGCTACAGAGATAAATGCTCTGCCTCCAAGCCTGATCTTTCTGAATGTGGGTATGTTCACCAGCTTAGCTGCTGGTGAACGAAGGCTTCTGGTCGGGGCATACCAGGTAAATTTACTCTGTAGTGGCCTAGGTCCCATACCATGTAATGCCTTCAAAACGATGCAGAGAGATTTAAACTGTATTCTTTGCATGATTGGCAGCCAGTGAAGGTCTTTAAGGGACAAAGAAGCAGATGCCCTACGCTGTCTCTTTAGAGCTAACTTGGCAGCTATTATCTGGATTCTCTGAAGCTTCTTTATCAAAGAGTTCAGAGCACCCAGTAGCAGAGTGTTACAGTAGTCTAACCGACTCAGGATAGCGCTTCTCACCACCAGTGCTCTAGCGGAAGTTGGTAGCATAGGTAGTATTTTACGTAATGCTCTAATGAGAGAGAAACAGGTTCCAACTGTTTTGTTCACTTGGGCATCTAGACTTGGGTTATCACCCCCCACATCACCCCCAGATTGTGCACTGTCTTAGAGGGAGTCAGTGGTTTTTCTGTGAGGGACTTTCTTTGCCGTACAGTATAGAATTTCTGTCTTATCTCCGTTGAACTGTAGGTAGTTGTCTCTGAGCCAGCTTGCAGTTCTTTGCACACCCTCATGGAACCTGTCAAGTGATACTGATTGATTCCCTTCTATTGAGAAAATGAGTTGTGTATTGTCTGCAGAATTCGTCACTTCAATTCCATAAAAATGTGTTAATTGGGATTAGTGGACTCAAGTATATGTGAAATAAAATCAGGCTACTCGCCGAGCCCTGGGGGACACCATGCTGGATGGAACTATATTTAGATAGAAAGGGAGGCAGAGCCACTGCCTATCTGACAGGTATGATTGAAACCAATTTAGTGCCATTGCCTCTATCCCAATATCCATAAGTCTATTCAGAAGGACTTTGTGGTTAACCGTATTGCATGCGGCTGACATATCCAATAGCACCAGTATAACTGATTGGCCTGTGTCTGATCGCATTCTGAGTTTATCTAGAACTGTTACTAAGGCAGTTTCTGTTCCATGGACTGGACGAAAACTAAATTGTACATCTTCTAACTTATGGTTAACTTCTAAGAATTATGAAAGAGTTTTGCTGACTAATTGCTCTAGAATTTTTACCGGGTAGGGCAAAAGGGAAATGGGTCTATAATTGGATAGGCATAGGGGGTCGAGCGTAGTTTTCTTCAACAAAGGTGTCACCGTTGCCTGTTTCCAACATACCGGCACTACTCCATTGCTCAGTGGTTGGCAACAGATTTGATGGAGCTGTGGAAAGAGCTCGTCCTTAAATTCTCTCCACACCCTGTGTGGGAGAGGGCCCATTGAGGACCCGGATGAGACACTCAGAGACAATTTATTAAAATCTTCCTCTGTGGGAGGCTGGAAGTGATCCAGAATTGCCGGCTTCTCATTGTCTACTCCCTCCTCCTGCTTCGCAGGTGGCATCGGCTCAGGTAATCCGATTTTACCATCTGTTTTATTCTCTTTGTTCATTCCCAGACCACTAATAATTTTAGCGATCTCCTCAAAATAGACTGCCAGACCATCCCATAGATCTTGGGGTGCAGTGATCTTGTTTTTTATGCAGTCAGGTTTGGAGAGGTCGCTCACTATTTTAAATATAGCTCTGGCACAATTAGTCACCTTTAGAATGGTGTTTATGTAATACTTGGTTTTTGCCTTGGCAATTGTCCCTTTATATTTGCCCAATACTGCCTTCAAGGCTATTTTGTCCTCTTCCTCATAGAGTTTCCTCCACTTTCAGTCTGCTCATTTGCAACCCTTCTTTAGCTCATCATTATACCAGGGGGCTGATGATTTATACGTATTTTTTAGATCTTTCTTTGGAGCCAACTGATCGAGAGTATGGTTTATCTGGTCGCAGAATTTCAGATCGTTTTTCTCCACTGATTTACTGGCATCGAAGGAGTTATTCTCTCTAAGTACAGGGGAGTGTTTTATTTTCAACAATTTGTTCCTTTCCCTTCCACGTTGTTGGTTTTTCATAGGAACAGTTTTTTTAATTTGTTCTGGCATTCAATACTGAAAATTGGATGAGATCAGTCCAACATAGAGACAGTATATTTTCCACCTCTACAACCTTACTATCTGCAAATATTACGTCTGTTGCATGGCCTCCCTGAAGTGTTGGGTCCAGCACCAGCTGTTGCAGATAAGGATCTTGCATGCTTGAAGTAGATCTTTCAAGGCTGGGCCTAGATTCCCATTTTCCCAAAGATGAAAATCTTCCAGAATGATCATTCTAGAGTGAGTGAGTGACATATTATAGAAACTGTCAATTAGTGATTGTTGCTCAGGGCTCATTGAGCCAGGGGGTCTATAACAAACTATGCCAGTAAGCAATTGTCCTTTAACTTCTTTAAGGGAGAACCCTAAGAGTTCAATGCTCTCCACTTTATTGACATCCATAGGAGCGTAATTCCATTTATACTTGTAGATATCTCCTAACCCCCCTCCTCTTCCAGTGAGTCGTGGTTTGTGGAAAGCTTTATAACCTGGAGGACATGCCAGCCCCAGCTTGACCTCTGAATCAGGGCGTGTCCATGTTTCAGTTAAGAATAGCACATCCAAATTGTGAAATTCTAACACGAGATGTATTTCCTGATGATGTTTCACCAGGGATCTAACATTAATTAGGCCACATTTGAAGTTACCTACTATGCTTTTCTCAGGCGTTGCACTCAATTCCCTCAGTTCTATATATTTAGAGAGGCCGGATCACCCTGCTCACCTATTAACAGAAGCTGCTCCTTCTAGTAACGGTAATTGACTTTCCCCATTGGGCAGTGTCCCAAACCGGCAGCATGGCTGGGGCTGTGCGTGGCCGGTGCGTGTACGGGAGCAGACGGGCTAGCCTCTGGCATGCCTTCAGCGCACCAGCGCCGCGCCCATCGCACGTGTCCGCTGCGCGCTCGCATTTCCTTAAGAAGGAATGGAACCTCCTTTGTAAGAAGAGCTAGAGCGCTGATCAAAATGGCGTGTGCTCGGTGACCCGCTCTTACATGCGGCTTACACCAGCTCATCTTGGTCAGAATTACAAGCAAGTGTAAATTTGGGAGGTTAAAACATATTTACAATTATACATGCAATTTTAAAATCAATGCAGTTTTTAAAACACAGTGCACTTTCAAGACGCCATAGTTCCAATCTATCTAGTAATAGCAATATGTGCAAGTGGTAATCCTACAGTCTCCACGCTCGCGTTTGCCTCTCCTTAAATAGGGAGGAAACCTCCTCTGTAAGAAGAGCTAGAGTGCTGACCAAGATGGCGTGTTCTCGGTGACCTGCTCTTACATGCGGCGTACACCAGCTCACCTTGGTTAGAATTACGAGCAAGTGCAAATTTTGGTGGTTAAAACAGATTTACAATTATACACACAATTTTAAAATAAATGTGGTTTTTAAAACACAGCGCACTTTCATGACGCTCTAGTTCCAATCTATCTAGTAATAGCGATGTGTGCAACGGGTAATCTTACAGTCCCCACGCTCGCGTTTGCTTTTCCTTAAGTAGGGAGGGAACCTCCTCTGTAAGAAGAGCTAGAGCACTGACCAAGATGGCGTAAGCTCGGTGACCCACTCTTACATGCAGTGTACACCAGCTCACCTTGGTCAGAATTACGAGCAAGTGCAAATTTGTGTGGTTTAAACAGATTTACAATTATACATGCAATTTTAAAATCAATACAGTTTTTAAAACACAATGCACTTAGAAGACGTGCTAGTTTCAATCTATCTAGTAATAGCGATGTGTGCAAAGGGTAATCTTACAGGTAATGGATGCATCATGCAGTGCTACCCTTCTGTGGATGGTGTAGTGTTTTGGGGATCTCGTGGCTTAGCAATGTTAATAGTTGGAGAGTTTGGGCTGTTTTTTTGTAGATGGGCTGTTTATTCTGAGCTTTTGCAAAGTAGGTATCATTTGAATGATTAAATAGATGAAATAATTAATGGGTGCATGCATAAATAAGAGAATATTTGAAAAAATGAAAATTTATGTTGAACATTACAGAGAGATGCCCCCATGCACATATTGGTTGGCAACTGCCCAAATGATCACAGAGATAGTGTTCCATCAAGTCACTGAATTACTTATGCATTGAAGCATACTAAATACTGTTAGGAAACGTACCCTAGAAGTGGACATCTTTTGACTGTATTGTGTATGTGCTAAAGGAATCAACCACCAACAGGCCTTATTTGAATATGTTACTAAAAAAGGATCACAAGTGCCACCCAGGGTGTATCAGGGCATACTGTCCTGTAATTATCTAGGTGCAGCATCTCTAATTCACTCATAGAATGTAGAGAGCGATTAAAGCTTGCTAGGGAATTCAATTCTTTAATATCCTATTTGTGGGCCTAACTCTGCATTTTGGACTTTTTGTAGAGAGAAAATATACAAGTTTGAAATAAGATTGTATAATTGATGGTGTAGTCAATGGGTGTCCAACACAGAACCAGAAGGACCAGTTCCATTCTAGATTTGCAGGATATGCATGGAAGATAATCGTATATATAGTGATTTTGAATTGAAAACATTTACACAGTGGTTACTGTGAACTGATAGTATGGATCTGACCATCCTAAACCTAGGTTTGGCATGCCTAGTTTAGTGTTCCAGGAGCTCACAGTGGAGCCTGTAACACCAGGACATATATTGGTCCTTTGTTTAGCCAAATGAAACAATACATGTTTCCAAAATTCTTAGTCTGTGGCCTTAGAAAGAGGTTATCAAGAAGAAAATCCCTAAATTCTTAAATGTTTGTGCTAGAGTCGCAGTTACACCAAAGAAGGAGGAAACTGAGTTAAGATATTCATTTCGGATAGACAGTCTGTGGTTCCACACACAATTGCCTCTTTTTCCATGATACAATTACTTGCAGCTCTCTTTCATCTGACTCTCAATATCTCATAAACATTTGTGGAGATCATAGAACCACCAAGATTACAAAGAATTTGCTAACATAAAGAGGTTTGCCCAGGAACCTGATGACTTGTACTACAAAACCTTTCCACTGGTTCCAAGATTTGGCTATTCAATGGAGTCTCTAGTGATGATATAAATGCAGGGGACTCAGCTGATTTCTTTGAGTTTATTTATCAGTTTTTAAATGTACATAACAGCATCACAATATCTAACTTAACAATGAAGTGACATTATACCAGCTAATCTCAGTACTTGTGACTGCACCATAACAATTTAAGGGATTTTATCAGATATTTCAAAACTTGATATACATTACAACACCTCTATTACTCAATTGCCATACAAAAACATAACCGAGAACCTTTTAACCTTTTAACTATTTGTATCCTCCATCTGAATATTGGATTTATCAGATTTAAAGTTAAACCTTCTAATCATTTTATAAAATATTAATATTAATATTATAAAATATTAAATATATTTTTTAATAACATCATATAGTACCAATTAACGCTTTATAAATGTAATCACCTAAAGCATGAGACTTAGCTCTGTTTACAAATGTTCATATCAATGCAGTGGCTCAATTGGAGCCTATATCCTACTTACCTTCATCCTCTCTAATGTCATCTACCTCCACAATGGCCCTCTAATACATCTATTGTTTTACTCGTACAAGAAAGCCACATTAGATCATCATAGGTCAAAGGAGAGCATACTTTAGAGTGCTATGCAACCAATACTGGCTGTAAAGAATAGCCACTATATATGATGTTAAAACATAAACGTGCAAATATATTTGCATCTGCAAGGGCCCCATCTCAGGATACATTGTTTTTGAATACTGAGATAGCATGTTTAACATTAATTGCAATCCAAGGGCAGTCTGGTCACAAAATGACAGATCCTTGTCGCAACATGATGCTATGACTTTTAAGTTTACACCATCACACACACTTATAGTTCAAGAATGGTACAGCTACTTCAACAAAGGAGCAATGGTGCCAGTAACACACAAGGCCTTACTGTGCCCTGCCTCACCACCAAAGCAGTAGGGGTGGGGCTGCTCTCAGTGGTTTGCACTCCCTATGTGAGCATGAGTGGTTGGCCGGCCCACTCGGGCCGCCAAAATGCTTCATGCACGCATAACGTGTTCTCCATGCAGGCTGCATTAAAGCCTTCATGGAGAACATGCCCATCACTCCAGCCACCGGATTAACGCCATGTCACAGTGCTCAGACCAATCACAATGCTGCATTGCGGCATTGTGATTGGCTGCAGGCAGCCTGGGAGCCCTGGTGCTTCCTGCTTCCTGTCTCCCCCAAGAAGCCAGGAAGAGGACGTAGGAGAGGCTGCGGCCAGCCTGAAGGTAAGTGAATTTTTTTAACCCATCCCCCCAAACCACACCCCTGCCCTTTCCCCCCACCTGCCCCACTGCTGCTTCCAGGTAGTAGCTGCCACTGAATGAGAGGGTCCAAATCCATATTGTCCTTTCAGTGCATCTCCCACTGAACCACTGACTCATTCAGCTAAGTAAAACTGGTTGACCATGTTAGGGAAATAACCTTGCCAGTCATTGTTTTTATCATTGCATTCTAAATCTTGTAGTTTGGTTTTCATTACAAATGCAAAAGAAAAACCAAATTGAATAAACTATTCACACAAGACATGCAACAACTAAGAATAAATCCATCAATGCATAAATGCTGAACGTTTCTTACATGAGGTAAATAGCAACGTTCAGTGTACGCATTGAAATTATATCACTGTGCACATCTATTTGGGGATCAATGGAGCACTGTGCATGGCAATAGAGATGAAATAGGACTGAAGGACAGAATGACAGTTGGCAGTCCCAATAATGGACAAATGACTGCTGTATCCTCCCAGGAAACTCTTTGACTGTTGAACTTGAAGTACTGCACTCTCTAAGTTATGCCCATCTACAGTATGATGATTTAAAAATCATGTAACTCTTTTTATATCTCTTCCTATAGAAACTGAACACAACATGTCGCAGTATGCAGGAGAGGATTATGGAGCTGCTGGTGGCCGTACAGAACGATGAAGTGACAGCTGAACTCATACAAGTGAATGATGATCTAAACAATGTTTTCCTGAGATACGAAAGGTAGCTAAATCAAAAAATTGCTTTAATGGCTACACTTGGTAATCATGGCTAAGTTTGATCTGCAGAAATTCAATGTTATAAATGCAGACAACATATTTAGATTGTATCTAACAAAAATAGTGGAGGCTAAGGCAAAAGAAACATATTGGAAAGTTATGGATTATAAAAAGGTAATATCAGTGACATGATGCTTAAAATTAGATTTAAAATCCTTCAAAATACAGACAATTCCTCAAGACAATTGCGCCTCATATCAATTTGTTGTAAGAAACAAGTGGTGCCCTCTAAGGCTTTGTTATTTGAGCCACTTTAAATATCCCCAATGCCAATAAAGCACTGTATAATAATTTTAGACTTCATCCCCCTTTTACAGTTGAAACATTGTGTGGATATTTTAATCTTTACTAATCCCACACATAATTCTGTTCTCTACAGCATTGTGCTAGTAGGCTTTTTGATCTTTCTGCAAGACCAACGGAAAGCCAAAAGAATAGAAACCGATTTGATCTTTATATCTTACGTTTCCCCAAATGAGATCCAGTTTCAGATTTGGAAACAATGATATTCATGTTGGTTTTGTCTTAAATAATAAAGTTATATGATACTGACAGATTGTCCACCAAGACACAGCTGAGATCGGATCTTTTTTTTTATTGCACAGCTCCTTAGCTATATGGAACCCACACCCAATATGCTATAATTATTGACCTTTAAGATAGAATGAACTTCAAATTTTCTAGCACGTCCTTTGAAATTAGCCATTGACTGATCCATTAAAATATGTTCTTAGAATTGGTTATAGATCTTGCATGTTATTGTGTCAAGATATACACATGAATTAGATTAAAAATAAGAAGGGCAGCATCAAGAGTGTCTAACGTATTATCTAGTCTAGCCATCACATCAGTCTCATTCATACCATGCATCTGACTGGACTACTAATATGTCCAACAAATTTGTAATGTATACATTGATACCATCCTAAAGTCCTGAGTCCTAAAGCTCAAGCACATGTTAGATAGATCAGCTTCAGAATACGTTGTGCCAAACTGATTGTACTATTCACTTTGAGAATTGAAATAGGCGCATTGCCACTATGAAGACTCAGTGTGCAAATCTAGAGCTTTATGAAGTACCATGGCTCAAAACTAATTGATATGTCGCTCAGAAGTTAAAATATTTTATTCCATTTAAAAATATTTACAGATAATAACAGCATAAACAATATATTAGGAAGAGACATTACAAATGGTAACTAATCTTACGTGCAGTTGAGGATCAGACATTGGGCCCCATACACTGTAAGTTTGCCATGATTCAAAACGTATGTGAAAGCTTAACAGCAGTATCATTACTAAAATTAATAAGACATTCCTTATCCATAACTGTCAAATAATACTTAATGTGAAATCCATGCAAGATACCACATAGATATTCCATTCCTCCACAAACATTCCATTCCTCCATACTTCACGTCCTTAAGCCGTCTTCTAATAACAGAATATTAGTCTACAACACATCCAGAAGCTAGAAGAGACTATTGCATCCACTCATTTTATATAGAATGTCATCCAACTGTGGCTAGGTAGAACCTATCAGCTCTATGTCTATGTTAAAGAAGTGAAATATTTGTATATGTGTCCCTCATACAAAATGTAATTATGTGCCCATGTTCCTGTCACTAGCAAGGATCAGCAGATCATTTCACAGCTGGTAGAAAGAGAGTAAGTTACGTTTAAAGTTGGAATTTGCTATTTTAAAAAAAAACTCTTTTTATTGAACAAAACAACAAAAAGCACAGCAAGACAGACCATCAGTTGTATACATATAGGGACAGTAAATGTACAGATTGCTCTCAATGTACTGCTCCAGAAATATTTCATCATCCCGATATCTCCCCCTTGATATTTAATAGGTCTTGCAGTCCTATGTCATGGTGACGTAGCTCCACCGTAGGGGACAAGCATATTTCACCCATGTTCATGTTCCAGGCAGTCTACTTACGATCCCATTTTTTAGGGCATCCTCTGTGTTTAAAATCATCCTTCTCTGCAATCATGGCTCTATCCATATCTGAAACCCATTCTCTGATTGTTGGTGATTCCCCCACACCCCATTTTTGTGCGATGTTTCGCTTTGCGAGGGCCCAGCCTAATGAAACCCTTGATTTCTCAGTTTGGGTTAGATCCGTGGCCTCCCATATGTTTAGTAGGCATAATTTCGGTGTGGCAGTTAGTTTCCCCCCCCCCCCTGCTCTCTCCATTTGTTCTGTGACTGCTTTCCGGACATTTGGGGAACTGTGTGAAAGAAAGTTCCCTCCAGGTGGCACTACCTGAGGCAATAATGTCGGCCCTCCTACCATCTTGACCAGAACTCCTGCAGCAAGGTAGACGTGGTGCAGAATTTTAAGTTGGACTAGCCTCAGTGTCATGGGAATGGCTATTTCCCTGGGAGAGGCCAGAGCGTCTCGCCAGTCGCCTTCCTCTAACTCACCGAGGTCCCCATCCCAATGCTGCTGCAAGTGCGTTAACAAGTAAGGTCTATTATTGATCATTTTTTTTGTACCTGCCTTCTTGGTCATGGGGTCTAGTATTAGTCTGTCTTCTTCAGAGGAAGCTTCAGGAAGTGGGTCGCCCCCCAGTATTGCTGTTTTGAGAGCATGGCTGATCTGCAGATATCTGAATGTTTCGGATTGTGCAAGGTCATATTCCTTCTGTAGTTCTGCAAATGTGGCCAACCCTCTTGTATTCTACATGTCCCTCACGATTGATATACCAATCAGATTCCACTTATCGAACTGGGGCAAGCGCTCAGACGGCCCAACTGTTCGAGTTCACAGAGTGGAGACGCACGTGCAATTTTGTGGTGCAAGCCAGAAGCCAGGAAACTCAGGTCTCCCCGAGAACCATGGGCCCAGCGGTTGACCACCACGAGTTGGGATGCCCAATAGTATGACCTGAGGTTAGGTAAGGCGATTCCCCCGTCGTACCATCATGACGTTAATTTCTGCATCACTATTATTATTATTATTATTATTATTATTTGGAGTTTTATACCGCGCACGGTTACCCTTGGGCATCCCAGCGCTGTCAATAGATCGGAACAGCGCCCAGCGCATATCATCTCAAACCGGGAACAGGTGGGTTTTTAAAAGTTTACGGAAACGCAGAGTATTGGTTTCTGCCCGGAGTCTGAGTGGCAGGGAATTCCAGGCGGAGGCCGTATTCACTGAGAACCGTCTCCCACCAGTGCGGGCTCGTCTTACTCTATCAGACTGGAGAAGAAATTTATGATCAGAGCGAAGAGCCCTTGCTGCTTTGTAAGGTTGGATCATATTCCTCAGGATCGCTGGGCCCTTCCCCTGCAGACTCTTCTGCGCCATGCAGAGGGCCTTGAAGGTTACTCTTTCCCGTATCGGGAGCCAATGCAGTGCCCTCAATGCTGGTTTAGCAGACTGCCTTCTGGGGACATTAGTTAGCAGTCTGGCTGCTGCATTTTGCACCTGCTGCAACTTCTTGAACGTGGATTCCGGAGCGCCCAAGAAGAGAGCATTTCTGTAATCCAGCCTGGAGATGATGAGCCCCTGTATAAGCAGCTTGCGAGAGGTCTCAGGGAGGAGTGACAGAATCTTGCGGGCTGACCGGAGCATACCAAAACAGACACCCGCGGTCTTTTTGGCGTGTGTACTAAACGTCAGGTCTTGCTCCAGCCACACTCCCAGGCTCTTCATCTCCTTCTTTGGGCTGGGAAGAGCTCCCATGCAGTCAGGCCAACAGCTAGGAGAAAGGGAGAAGGAGGACTGGCCTAAGATCATAATCTCGGTCTTAGAGCCGTTCAGTTTCAGGTTTGAGTTACACCTCCACCCAAATACTGCCTCCAGGCAGGAATGGAGCGCCGCTGGGTGCTTATCTAACTGAGAAAGCCCCACCACCAGCTGCGTGTCGTCCGCATAGCTGATGATGTTAAAGCCGAACGGAGACACCACATCCTCCAGGGGGGCCATATATACATTAAATAATGTAGGGCTCAGTGATGAGCCCTGAGGAACCCCCCACTGGAGGGCGAAAGGGGGGGACTTCTCGTTTCCTTCCCAAACTTCAAATGACCGTCCACCTAAAAAGGAGGCCAGCCATCCCAGAGCCTTCCCTGTGACACCCAGCCCTTCCAGTCGCTGGAGTAATACCTGATGATTCACGGTATCAAAGGCCGCACTCAGGTCCAGGAGGATCACTGCCACTGACCCCCCTGAATCCAGAATGCATCTGGCCTCCTCCACCACGGCCAGAAGGGCAGTGTCTGTACCCTGTCCAGGCCTGAATCCTGTCTGGGAGTCCCGTAGCCGGCCATTCGACTCCAGGAAATTCGAAAGTTGGTAGTTGACCAGCCTTTCAGCCACCTTACTCATCCCGGGGAGCAGGGAAATCGGCCGAAAGTTAGCCAAGTCAGTGGGATCAAGGCTCGGCTTCTTCAAGAGAGCTTTTACAACTGCTTCTTTCCATCCAGGTGGCACCACCCCCTGTGAAAGCGACAGGTTGATCAACTCGGTCACTGGGGCCGCAATAGTCGACGCGACTTGTTTAAGATATCGCATCGGGACAGGGTCTTTGGGAGAACCACTCTTCAATTTCCCAAGCACATTCAGCACTTCCTCCGTAGTCACGGGGCCAAAAAAGTCCAGCTCAGCGGCTCCTACCCTTTGCTGAGCAATTGGCTCTGCTACTGCAGTTGGCTGAGGGAGTGAGCGTAGGATGGTCTCGATTTTTGAGTTAAAGTAAGTAGCCAACTCCCGGCATTTTCCCTGGGGATTGTTGTGTATAACCGGTGGGTCGGGAGTTTTTATTAACTCTTTCATTACTTTAAAAGATTCTCTTGAAGAACAGGTGGCTTTGCAGATTCTTTCATTGAAGTGTTGGATCTTAGCTTCCTTTATCGCGTTCTTATATGCTCTCATTGCTGAGCGGTAGTTGTTCTTACTAACTGTCCCCCAGTCCTTCCTCCACTCCCGTTCCAGCCTTTTACAGCTCTTTCTCAGAGCCCTCAGTTCAGGAGAGTACCATGGGGCCGAGCCCACTCTCTTATCCCTGATGAGCATCTTTTTCATTGGGAGAATGGCATCTAAGGAGCTACTCAGCCAGGTCTCTAGGCTGGCGTCCGCCGCCACCGGGTCAGAGTCCCCATGGGGGCATGTTGATTCCAAGAGGGTAGCCCATTTATCCATAGGGAGCCTCGACCAGGCTCTATCCGTCCTGAACGTCCTAAGTGGGGGAGAATCCCAGATCCCAGGGGCCCAACTGAATAAGACCAGGGAGTGGTCTGTCCATGGGAGGGCAAGGGGAGGTGGGGCAGTCAGGTACTCCATATTGGAAAAAATAGGGTCTAGCAGGTGACCCTTTTCATGGGTCGCCCCTGAGTTGATTCGTCTCAATTGAATGGCATTCAGGTCGCATTGTAGGTTAGTGGCCGACACGTCCATTGAGTCCTCGAAATGGAGATTCAAATCTCCTAGTAGGATAAAGTTCGTCGTAGAGGAGGCTATACAGGTAACGGATTCCATTAATGAGTCAATGAAACCGGCCACTGCCCCCGGGGGGCGGTAAACCAGGAGGCCTGAAATAGCGACCGTGGGGGAGAGTCGCAGGGAAAATTGACAGCTTTCGCAGTCCTTAACCCCGGCTTCCTGCGTTTTACACGTGAACGTATCACGGTACAGAATGGCCATACCCCCTCCCCGTCCCATGGGCCTGTCGAGATGCAAAATAACAAATCCCGGTGGAAGGGCACGAACCATATCTGGGCCTGATGTGGACGTAGTCCATGTCTCTGTTAGAAATAAGACATCAAGGTCCTGGTCCAGGATTAAGGAATTTATTTCTGTGGCATGACAGGGCAGTGACCTGCAGTTCAGCAGACCGCATGCTAAGTGTTTTCTAGCCTTATGGGCCCCAAACCCTGGACGACACCTCTTGCAACTGACAAAAGGTTGCCCATCCTTCACAAGGTACCCACATGTATCCACTTTAAGAGGACGTAATGACAGGAGCTCACTTGCTTCGTACCGACGACGGTTGTCCTGCAAAGATGTCACGACGGGCATATTGGCAGGCCCTAGGCCCGGTCGGGCCCGGACGGGCACAGACGGGCTTTCCTCTGGCGCTCCTCCGGCGCGACGCTGCGCGCGTGCGCTGCACGCGACCATTTCCTCCCCTAAGTAGTGTATGGCAAGGGGCGGCGGTCCGAGCTAGAGCGCTAATCCCGGAAGCGACGTGGGAGCGCTTCCGACCCACACCTAAGATGGCGGTCGGGGGTAGGGCAGCGAAGAAACACCCAAATGGTGAGTCTAGTGCATAAACTTTTAAATGCAAGCAATGCGATCGTGTTGGGGAGGCAGATAACAATAAAAGCACAATTTAGCACCGTTTTAAAAGCACGAGGATCAGCAGTTAATACACAATACAAATGTTAAAAAAGGAGAGCCACAGACAATATCACGTTTCAGGAGGCAGCGTTAGGTGACAGTCCTATCTATTGACCAGCCGGACACCAACAGCGCCCCCTAAATAGTGTTTGCCAAGGGGCGGCGGTCCGAACTAGAGCGCTAATCCCGGAAGCGACGTGGGAGCGCTTCCGACCCACACCTAAGATGGCGGTCGGGGGTAGGGCAGCGAAGAAACACCCAAATGGTGAGTCTAGTGCATAAACTTTTAAATGCAAGCAATGCGATCGTGTTGGGGAGGCAGATAACAATAAAAGCACAATTTAGCACCGTTTTAAAAGCACGAGGATCAGCAGTTAATACACAATACAAATGTTAAAAAAGGAGAGCCACAGACAATATCACGTTTCAGGAGGCAGCGTTAGGTGACAGTCCTATCTATTGACCAGCCGGACACCAACAGCGCCCCCTAAATAGTGTTTACCAAGGGGCGGCGGTCCGAACTAGAGCGCTAATCCCGGAAGCGACGTGGGAGCGCTTCCGACCCACACCTAAGATGGCGGTCGGGGGTAGGGCAGCGAAGAAACACCCAAATGGTGAGTCTAGTGCATAAACTTTTAAATGCAAGCAATGCGATCGTGTTGGGGAGGCAGATAACAATAAAAGCACAATTTAGCACCGTTTTAAAAGCACGAGGATCAGCAGTTAATACACAATACAAATGTTAAAAAAGGAGAGCCACAGACAATATCACGTTTCAGGAGGCAGCGTTAGGTGACAGTCCTATCTATTGACCAGCCGGACACCAACAGCGCCCCCTAAATAGTGTTTGCCAATGGGCGGCGGTCCGAACTAGAGCGCTAATCCCGGAAGCGACGTGGGAGCGCTTCCGACCCACACCTAAGATGGCGGTCGGGGGTAGGGCAGCGAAGAAACACCCAAATGGTGAGTCTAGTGCATAAACTTTTAAATGCAAGCAATGCGATCGTGTTGGGGAGGCAGATAACAATAAAAGCACAATTTAGCACCGTTTTAAAAGCACGAGGATCAGCAGTTAATACACAATACAAATGTTAAAAAAGGAGAGCCACAGACAATATCACGTTTCAGGAGGCAGCGTTAGGTGACAGTCCTATCTATTGACCAGCCGGACACCAACAGCGCCCCCTAAATAGTGTTTGCCAAGGGGCGGCGGTCCGAACTAGAGCGCTAATCCCGGAAGCGACGTGGGAGCGCTTCCGACCCACACCTAAGATGGCGGTCGGGGGTAGGGCAGCGAAGAAACACCCAAATGGTGAGTCTAGTGCATAAACTTTTAAATGCAAGCAATGCGATCGTGTTGGGGAGGCAGATAACAATAAAAGCACAATTTAGCACCGTTTTAAAAGCACGAGGATCAGCAGTTAATACACAATACAAATGTTAAAAAAGGAGAGCCACAGACAATATCACGTTTCAGGAGGCAGCGTTAGGTGACAGTCCTATCTATGTGCAGTGCCTGTCCGAACTACAGCAGGGTGCACATGGTGCTACCAGGCTAATCCTTGGGGTGATCTGTACTGGCCCCCAGAATTAGGAAAAACTCCTACTCCCGGTACGGTGGTAAAAAGTCTAGGTCTAAAGATCGATGCAGATCTCACCATGGCCCCTCAAGTTTCGGCTGTGGTAGGCTCTTGCACGGATGTGTTGAGGCAATTACGCAAGCTGACCCCTATTCTTTCAGCTTCCACCCTACAAACCATTGTCTCTGCTACAGTCATCTCGAGGCTAGATTATGGCAACGCTCTGTATCTTGGCTTGCCACAGAAGTTGCTGAGGATGCTGCAGGTCGTGCAGAACGACGCAGCTAGACTGATTTTTTCTCTACCGAGAAACTCATATGCAACCCCACTCCTTTGGAAGCTGCACTGGCTGCCTGTGAAGCTCAGGGTTCAGTTCAAATGTCTCTGTGTGGCCCATAAGGCACTTTTGGTAAAGCCCCAGAGTACATTAAGCAGCGCCTGAGGAGGTATGTTCCCGGCAGAACTTTGCGCTCAGGTCAGGCCTCCAATCTGACTCAACCCAGATTTAAACTAAAAACTAAAGGAGCTAGAGCCTTTTCGGTGATTCTTCCGCAACTTTGGAATGAGCTACCGACCAGTCTGAAGGAAGATTCACAGCTATTTTCCTTCAGGAAGAAACTGAACACGTACCTATTTAAAAAGGCAATACTTCCGGCCTAATCAGAAATGGCAGAGGGTTTCGGGGTGACAGTATGTTATGTTCTTTCTGTTTAAGCGCTTAGAGACCGGCGGTGAAAGGCGCTATACAAAAACTTTATAACATAACATAACATAACATGTTTGAGAAGTAGGAGCCTGGGACCCTGTAGGGAGTGTTTTGCAGAGCTCAGAGAAAGTGTCGCAGTGCCAACATTTTAAAAAGAGCCGCACGCCCCAGGAGAGTAAATGGTAGGGAACGCTAGTGGTTTACATCAATGCGGAAGCACGTCAGGGGCCCTTGCAGATTTGCTTCGTAGAAGCAGGTTGGATCCATCGTTATGTATATTCCTACATAACAGAAGCCCTCCGCTGCCACCAGGATGTCATACTTCCTTGGTATGCGCGGCTGCGGGCCATGCAATGGGAATAACTGCGACTTAGACCAGTTTATTCTGTAGCCTGAGTGGTTAACGAATATGAGGAAAATGTGGAGGATACGGTGAAGAGCCATAGATAACAATATATCATCCGCATAGAGCGAAACTCTGTTCTTGTGATTCTCAGTCCATTTGAATCCCTGGATCAGAGGGTCTCCCCCCACCCAGATTGCCAATGGTTCTAATATTAAAGCAAATATTAGGGGCGACAGGGGGCACCCTTGCTAAGTTTCCCTACCCAGCTGAAACTGTCCAGGTGTGTGCCAGTTCACCACGATTTGGGCTGTTGGGCTAGTGTATAATAGCTTAATCCATTTTATGAAATTGGTCCGAAGCCCATTCTTTCGAGGACAGCAAACATATATGTCCATTCATTAGTATCAAAGGTCATTTTGGCATCGATGGACAACAGGGCCACATCTTCCCTTATTGTGTGTTTCCTACTCAGCACCCCGTGCAGGTGTTGTAGATTCAAGGCAGTGTTCCGGCCGGGCATAAAGCCTGACTGGTCTGGGTGTATCAGGCCTGTTATCAATAGGATGAGTCTATTGGCCAATAATTTTGCGAGTATTTTAGCCTCAGTCGTGAGGTGAGAAATAGGCCTGTATGCCTTACAGTCGTTGGTTGGTTTGCCCTGCTTGTGTATTACCACGATCATGGCTAACTGGATCTCATTTGGCAACAGACCTGTCTCATAACTTTCTAAACACATCTGGCCGAGGTGGGGAGTAAGTTTGGTGGCAGCCGACTTGAAAAGCTCAATCGGGAGCCCATTGGGTCCCATGGCCTTGCCCAAGCGTATGTCTCGAATAGCGTGTCTTCTACTGTGGGTTCCCCTTCAAGAGAGTCTCTCTCATATGGTGAGAGGCAGTTAACATTGATAGTGGAGAGGAATTCCCATGCGGCAAGTGGCATGACTGCCACCACCAACGTATACACCGATTCGAAGTAAGTAGCAAATATTTCTGCAATATTCCGGGGATCAGTTATGTCTTCTCCCTTGGGCCCTTGTAGTTGGTGTACCCACCTAGATGCCTGCTCCCTCCTTTCCAACCAGGCCAATATCTAGCCTGTTTTCTCCCCATGTTCATATATCTTATGATAGATTGACTTTTGTTTCATCTTGGCCGCCTCCGTGAGGAGCTGTCTGTGGTCTAGTGTCTTGACCGCCAGTAACTGCTGAGCAGCATGGTCGGGGACTGTGTCAGGGCTTTTTCTCCCCTCAGGATTTCTACTTCGAGTTGGTCTATGCGCTTTGTTAATTCCTTCTTTTGTCCCACCATCAAGGCCACTGCTCTTCCCTTAATAACTGCCCCAAATGTCCCCCATAGAATTTGGGACGAAGTTACCGAGCCAACATTTTCCTTAAAGTATAGGTTGTAATCTTTTAATAATGCCACCTTGATGTGTGGCATTTTAAACGCCCACAGGTTTATCGTCAGTGTCATACGTCATTTTAGTCAGACTGGGCGAACGGTCCGAATTTCCATGTGCCAAGCAGCGGGGCTCACTAAATTCGGACATGTCCTCAGCGTGTGTAAGCATGTAATCTATACGCGATTGACTGTTGTGGGCCCCTGAGTGGAAAGTGAATTATGTGGTCATGGGGTTAAGTTGTCGGCAGATATCAACCAGGCCGAGAGCCGAACAGAATTCAGCCAGTCTAGACCCAGGGCCAGGATTTCTGCACGGGGGCAGCCGGTCAAGCAAACCGTCTACGGTGAGGTTAAAGTCCCCTCCTATCGCTAATGTACCAACCGGAAATTCAAGGATAAATTCACTGAGATCTTGTAGGGCGGACTGTTGCAGTGCTGGGGGAAAATAGACAGAGAGCACATTTAGTATTTTCCCCTCCCAGGAGCCAGATGCTGCCGCAAATCTACCCTGAGGGTCCACCCATGTTTTCCTAACAATATAGGGGCAGTTCATCCGCAGGAGCACGCCAGTCCCACAGGAACTGGAGGTAAAACCCCACATGCACTATCAATCGGTAGCCCCATCTATTTAGGGCCTTGCAGGTATTGTCTATCTGGTGTGTTTATTATTGAAGAGCTTTGTCAGTAGCATGTCTCTCTAGATACTGGAGGACAATTCCTTGCTTCAGTTTGTTCCTGAGCCCATTTACGTTCCCTGTAAGGAACTTAAGCTCTGCACTCAGCCACAGTGGCATAGATGTGTGTGGAGGCCAAGTGTGGTAACAGCGGTACAGCCATTACCCAGGGATTACAGTGATATTTTGTTTTACGGACACTCAGGTTATTTACTTGTTTGTAAATTTGGAATCTCTCTGCTGCACGAAGACCGACACAGATTACGCCCCCCATACTCTATTGCAATGATGCTGGATATTCAGGAGTTACAATCTAGTTCTGATACTGACCATTGAGCAATGTTTCATTGCTGTGCTAAACTAAAACAAGTAACCAAACTAACAACCCCCCACCCAGAACTCCCTCCACCCCCCTCCCTGCCTCCCTGCATAATGGAATCCACTTACTTTCTTCCCTAACTGTGCAGAGTGCCCGTCACCTTCCCAACCCTGAAGTGGAGAAAACGTAGGCTCAACCCTCCACTCCCACTCCCCTAGTCCCCCCTCTCCCTGGTAACCATATCTTGTGCTACAGGCACAATTATATACAGTTAATATATGCTCATCGCAGTCCTGGAACAACATTCCCCAGTCCTTGGTGCAGTTTTCCCACTCATTCTCCACCTGTGACAGGACAATATTGGCAGCCAGTATATCAACAGTTCCGTGTAAACCTTGCAGCTCATTTTGGTGGCAAACAGAGTCGGTACACCCCCACCGCATATGTTAGCCTATGGTTTGCATTAGCTAGTTCGCAGTGCCACTAGAATCTCCTGCTATCAGAGAGATTAGTTTTTGGCAGCCTCAGAACACAATAACCTCAGACTCGTGGAATCAATATACTACTTTTCACTCAGTCACTCGTGCTTGCTTGTTTTGCTCTCAGGGAGATACACAGAAGAAACAGTTGAGCGTGTTTACAATAAGAATTTATTGTACCGTTGTTCTTCTCATGTAAAATAAGTGCGCTGCTAGAACTGTAACACAGTAGCAGAGATATAATATCAGCAATACAGTGAATAAAAAGGAATAGTTCAGCTCTACCATTTTTCAATAGTCATGACCCTATACATGAATATATAATGCATTTATAAAATAAAGTGCGTACTCCTAAGATGCCAGTCTAGATGTACCTAGTGTACCTAGCATGTGAGTAGGTGCGAAAGAGCTAATCAGCCTAAGAGCTTAGTAGCCTAGAATCTAAGAGCCAAGAATCCTGCTAGGATTTAGTCGAACCCCCATACCTGAATAGTGAGAGTGGGGTACTTCGTCCTGGACTTGAGTTGGACACCCCATCAGGGATAGTTAGACCACTGTCAGCTGGAGCGATGGCATGACGGAGCCGCAGCGTCTCTGGTCAGTCTGTTGGCCTTGAAGTCTTGGTTCCCTCCTGCTTACTGATAGCAAGAGGAGCTGTATTTATACAGTCTATGTACGTGTGTTACCCATTGTTTAGTATGAGGATGATGGGGATTATATTTTTGATCATAGATAGGAGAGGTGAAGTATGCTCCCCTGGAGAGTGTACTCATAAATTATTCATATATGCTAAGGATGACGTCTTAGCAATATCGATCGAGAAAACCCACCCTCGGCATGGAACTAGGTAAAAGGTTTAGTCCATAAAAGGCTACAGCCCTTCTAAAGCGTTATGTCCATACAAGGCAGTCTATCCTTATTTGGAGTTATGTCCTTATAAGGCTTCATATGAAATGACGGGGAGATGATGTAGGGAAAGTGTACGATGTTCTCTAAACCTATGTCAGGGTACCGATATGAAATATGACACCTCCAGGAATGAACGTCTTTGCTTCTGGACTTTAGCGGTGAAATCAGGGAAAAACGTGATCGTGCTGTTTTCAAATCTGAGTAGGGGGCACATCGGGCTATTTAAATGGTCTCGGTCTCTAAAGTTAAACACCCTCCCCAACATAGGTCGAGAGGGGCTTGGGCCTACCTCCTGGTATACGATGGGCTCACTCAATAGAGTAATAGTTGGAGAGTTAATTTGGTTGCAGATGCTTAGTTACAAGGTCCTCAACAAAAAGGTCCACTGCTGGCCCCTCGGCCCTCTCCTTCACCCCTAGGATGCGGACGTTATTGCCCCTCGATCTTCCTTCATAGTCATCGAGTTGGACCATGAGAAGCTCGGTACGTTGTTGTAGTTCAGAGACTTGTTTTTTCAAGGTGAATGCATTGGTGACCAGGTCTTGTGTGACATCCTCTGCCTCCTTCACTCGAGAGTCCATTTTTCCTAAGTCCGCCCTAAGCAAGTATATGTTGGTGGTGACTGAATCAATGTGCGAATGCCATTGATTGCCACCAGGACGTCTTGAAGCATGGGTGGGTCTTGCTTGCTCAATTTCTGCTGGGTGTCTTGCTCCACTACCAGGTTTAGCTGACCCCCGTCCTACACCTTTTACCATGCACATTTATCAATTTATGACTGCTACGAGCCACTCTGACTCAAGTCAGGGTACTCACTGCTGCCTACTATGACAGATACCACATGGCCTGTCGGTATTTCTCCCCCTGCAGAGCCACAGCCTCCTAGAAGCAAGTTTTAGGATATGCGTGTCGGGACGGTGTGTCTCAGTGCCCGTTGTTATAATACCGGTCTAAAAGGTGGCATCTGAGGTTCCCACTGTATGCAGGCAGCAGCTATTGGAGGGCTAAGTGGGAGGTGCCGTCTTCCCGCCACCCCCGGTGCACCCCTCAGACCTTGGGCCACACGCAAAAGAGAGGACCCCTATTAGGGCCCTTCAGCGATCAGGCAAGTGCCCCGCCACACACTTATAGATCAATGTTGATCCCCTTGAATCAGGTTGCCCACATATGTTGTAATATCACTATCTCTCCCATACCGTTAACTTGTATCCAGGATAAGGGTTGTAGGGTCAACTGGCGTCGTGAGGTCACAAGGACAAGCCTTCCGATCGAAGTCCCTGAAGGGGATGCTCTCGGGCGCAGTCCGCCAGGTGGTAGGTAGCATTTTAAATTGCACCTCCATCTCACTCACCCCCAGGTGTCCGTGTGCATGAGTGCACTGTGTGGCGGCTCGGGTTATGCAGTCTTAGCGTGTTTAAAGTCTGAATAAGACCTGCGTCATCAGTCGTGCCCAGTACTGGGCCTTGCACACCATGGGGAAAAAACAGACTTACTTGACAGTCTTTCCACTGCACTGACCACGCTTGGGATATCCAGAATCCATTGTGATGCAATATTGTACTGGTGTCAGAATATTCAGATGCTTAATCCATTAGTAATGTGGTGTTTGACTTGCTAAATATTCGCCAAATCTGTATCAAATGTGTCAGCCATGTTGATCATTTGACACAGGTTATATGTAAATTTTCAACTTTCATGGAGAAGTATGAATTAGTCAATACATGTTTTGAATGGATCAAAAAGTTCAGTTTCTCATTTTCACTCCAATAGAATATTTTACTCTCACTTAGACTAAAAACTGTAAAACGATGTATACTGAACTTGGTATAAAGATTGAACTTTTTACTTTGTTTTCTTTTGGGGGGGGTTGGTTAGCATAAATCCAAAATCTGCCCTATTGACTTTGAATGGCTAATCTTTAGTACATTTTATTAGGTTTGGTCCCATATGATCTTGAACCGTAATTCTAAACTACCTAAGTTTGATTGGTCAAGAATGTTATTTTTTGCAGCCATGCATTTCAGAGTTGTAAGAAATTGGGCAATTGGTTTTAGGGAACAACCACAATCCTTGCCAGGGTGAATCACAAAAGCCACCAAAATAAACTATGCTTAACCCTCTGGTAGCTTGGCACAAAGCTGTGAGGCTTAAATTAGAGGCCATGGGCAAAGTATTTTTGCAGCACACAAACAGTAATAAAGTGAAACGACAACACTGAAAAACACTAAAAAATCCCAAACCAATTAAGAAAGATAGAATAAAATGTAATAAATAAACTGACAGCAAATGCTAATTTAATTAAAGCAGTAGAACCCAATTCATGATTTGTTAAAATTCTTATTGCAAAACAGTGCCTAAAGATCAAAGCTCCTACCGCACTTATTTGGTCACGTGAGACAGGGGAAAGTCAAATATTAGCATCGACCATGAAGGGGGCAAGATACAGCGGGTGGATTGGACCCATCTCGGCTTACCTTCAGAATTAGAAAAAATCCTGAAGAAAAGTCCCTGAGAAGGTAAAGTTCAGAGGGGCCCAGCAGCAGGCGGTGTCTGAGGAGGAGTGGTCATCATCAGGGAGCTGCTGGACAATGTTATAGTGACGATTTTTACCCTTTGACTTAATCACTTTTGTGGAAGTGGAAAAACCCCAGTGGAATGAAGCTGCAAGCTATAGCCGAAAAGGGGCCCATGAGGCCAGAAACCTCCACTGAACAGTATTTGCTGCTATAGAGAAGACGTAGCAGAGCTACAATGAAGTCAGGCCAGCCGGTAATGTACCTTGTGCAAATCGTCTGCAGGTAGGTCCCGTTATCCTGTCAGTTTGCATGGCACGTTTTGGTGAAAATATTTCTAGGTCCCATGTTTTAGGGTTAGGCTGGAGCAGAACCTCTAGCACCATTTCCAAATGTCAAGAACCTGGCGGACACCACTTGGGCGCATTAGGACTCAGAGGCCAGGTGCAGGGTTCAAGGCATCAGGAGATTTGTATGTCTCTTTAGCTCACGCAGGAGTCTAGCCATCTAGCACTTGGGGTCACTTCTGGTGGTCGTGGGTTCAAGGAGATGGTCCAGTTCTCCTTTGAGCATTAAGGCTGGCCTGCAATTCATACTTTAGTTTCCACTGTTTAATGTTAGATTGAAATGTTCTAAATGTTCGGGCGACAGGGAAGGGAGATCGGCCATTGAGCCTAATATAGCGCCTCAAGCCTGGGAGACTCGCTTTGGCGCATTGTACTCCTCCAGGGATGGTGGGCCTGGCAACACTCCTAGTTCCAGTATGGCACAGGAGTTCCAACAGGAGGGGGACATCAAGATCACTATGATCGAAGTGAAAAAACGCTATTAACAAGCTGCACCGTAATAAAGCGCCAGGTCTAGACAAATTACCGGGGGACCTCTTCCGTGAAGAACCCAAAATTTGGGTTCCATATTTGTGTGCCCTATTTAACACTGTCCTGAAGGGCATGGATCCCCCCGATACCTGGCGAAGGGCTGAGATAGTTCCCATATTCAAACAAGCATTGGCATAGCCAATAGGTGTCGCTTTTGGGACCTTCTAAGTATTTAGTTATGCAGCACAATATCCTTGGTGCAACCACATCAACTGTTGTGTGGCTAAACACTTATAAGGTCCCAAAGGCGAGAACTATTGGCTATGCCAATGCTTGGTGTGGTTGTGTGTGGTTGTGTGTGGTTGTGTGTGTGTGTGTGTGTGTGTGTGCGTGTGTGTGGTTGTGTGTGTGTGTGGGTGTGGTTGTGGTTGTGGGTGTGTGGTTGTGTGGTTGTGCGTGTGGTTGTGTGTGTGGTTGTGGTTGTGTGTGTGACAGTAATCTTAAAAGCATCTCAAAATAAAGGAACACAAACATCGAGTTTGTGGAAAGAGAAAGCACGTTGTAAGTCAAATGGGTGCAGCAAAGCATTAACACAACAACAAAACAAACAAGATCACTTAGCGAGGACTGAGTGCTGATAATGAATACACACAGCCCATCATCTTAAGAGTTCGATTGCAGCCAATGTGCACTCAACCCTGCCCCCTCCTTGTGAGTTGCACTCCATATTTCATGAGATGTAACTGCTGCACCCACCATAGCGCTTTGAGATCTAAAGCGCTACATAGGTCTAATCGATTAACCAGTCGCCAACATGCTGTGCTTTTAAAGAGAATGTGCCAAAAGTTTCCAATTTCCTCATCATGTCCTCATGAAAGCGCCAACGAAAGGACTCCCTGAATGGTGCAACGGACATGAAGCAGCCACTGCGATCAGAAATAAACACTGTGAACGTTGTCCAGTTTCACAGTAACATTTCCTTAATGTTCTTTAAGTCACAAAACAGTAATACTAAAAGCATCTCAAAATAAAGGAACACAAACATCGAGTTTGTGGAAAGAGAAAGCTCATTGTAAGTCAAACGGGCGCAGCAAAGCATTAACACATCAACATGTTCTTTGATGTTTGATGTTCTTTGAACGAGAACATCAAAGGGGCGCCGCGAAAGTGATCGCGGGCGAAAGTGAAAGTGATCGCGGGCGCTTATTGAGCATGACGAGGTTTGCCAGCCTCTGCTCCTAAGCGCGCGCCCGCGCACATGCACTGTAGCTCTAGGCTGGCCATGGTAGCATTTTTTAAGCCCTCACAAAAAGTCTCGCCTGACCCAGCGCATGCGCTGGGTCAGGCGAGACCTAAAAATAGGGGATGGAAGTAAGTAAAAGTTAGATAAAATGTCAATTTTTAATGCATGGTTTTAGGGAATATAGTAGGCGAAGAATTTTAGCATGCAATTTGTTGATGTAAACCTGTTGAAAGAAACACTTATAAATTCTGCTCCTAAGAAATGTAGCTTATACAATCTTTCAACAGGCACTTAAGAGATAACACAGATGCTTCCAACAGTGAAAAGGAAGCCCAGTGCTTGTTGAAACCCCTTTACTGTCAAGCAATCAGACAAATAAGCATATTCCGTTACCGGTAATTACAATGAGAGCTCCTAGAGAGACCCTGTTATACACCTACTGCAGCAGTTTATTTACTACTGAGAAGAATCAGTATGGTTTATGCATATCATATGCCCCATACATAAACTATACATATAATATGAAACATGTGTTATGTAGGCACCCACCAATTTTAAAATATAACAAGGCAATAGATAAACACATTGCAGTAATCATGAATATATTGACTATGTCTTCATGATCTCTCATTCGTCATTACTACACTGGTAGCGTAGAGTTAATCATGTATAGCCCTCAACATTGCATTTAGGTATTCAAAGAGCACCATGTTGGAAAGATACAAAATACCAAAATAAATCAAGTGATTACCTAGGTACGACTATAGTATAAATGTAATGGAAGAAGTGGGGGGGGCAACTCTGGAAACTGGAGTTCTAGGTAAAATGAACATTCCTTTCAGTGTGTTTTTCACACAGTTAATTACTATATTTATTATATTACTTTTAAGGGCAAATGTGTGTTCACCTTTAATTGTACACCATGAAGTCATTGTGAAACTTTCATATGAAAAAAAACTGAAGCAGGCTGCTGTAGAAGTATTCTCTTAAGTACGGGTCAGTACATGCAACAGAAGGGTGTACAGAAGATATTTTTAAACCAGTATATTTTATATCGGATTACGTTTAGCCATGCATTTCCGTATTTGGGTCAGTGAGACGTAGGCTCTGTTAAAAAGGAGTTTGAACAATCATAATAAAAGGGATTATACAATAAATGCGGATGTACCAATTTACACACACTTTAACTTCAAAACGCTAGCTCTGATAATGGCCCTACAAACTCGGTTCACACGGAAGAGGGAGGGGGTAGTAATACACATGGCTTAAAATTGTGTTTATAGAGCGCTTACTATCCCTGACGAGGCGTTGAATGACGAGTCACTGGGTAAGAATCAGTTTTAGCTCACCCAGGCCTCTAAGTCCAACGCTGCTCCTAGTCCCCGTGCACCACCCCTCCTGGCATTTCCCAGCATGCACTTGTATTTTAATCTGCTGACAAGACAGGTCTTGATTGCTAATGCTTGTGAACGCAATCAACTGAGCCAGAGCTCTCAGTAAACCTGACGTGGAATTCCAAATATGCGCAGGCCTCACCCAGAGGGCTCGTTGCCTCCCGCCACCGGGGCAGTGCACTGCGTGGCATCCGGTCTGGTGATGGTGCTCGTTCAAGCCTGCTGGTTCAAGTGGCATAACGGCCAGAGATGGCGACTTTGGAACTGTCGTGCCTACCAAAAATGAATATGTCCATGTGTAACGTAACTGGTGCTTATGTAAAGCGCTCCAATACATTGGGGTCGAGTTCCCCCTATATAAAAACTGCCCAGAAAAAAAAACAACTAGCGCTATAATCCTTCCATTGTAAGTTAGCAGGAGCCAACTGTGCAGCTTGCCTTAGTAAACCTATGAACGCACAAGGCTCACAAAAACAGCAGACATGACGAGCAAAGATGACGCACACGGGGCCAATCTATGGGGAAGTAATTACTAATTTGTCTCCAATTTAGAAGGATGGAGGACACAGTCAGCCGGTATGTGCTTTCATCCTGTCACACAAGTCTGGACAACGGACCCCTGAACCTGCCAAGCTATCTTCATTAATGTTTTTCCTGCCATTAAATGGCTGCTTGCGGTTATAGAACTGTTTTTTTTTTCATTTTAAGTCCTTATGCTCGTTCAAAAACAATGTGAATGACGACATCAAGTGATTCCAAAGTATATTCCAACTGCACGGTGCCCCCATGGCATAGGCAGGGGCAGGGTGCCTGAAACCACTGTCCCTTGTAATTGCAGCCACACGGCGGAAGAAACAATTAGCTTAGGTGGCAGTAGCTGTGAGCTTCAAATGAGCTAAAGACAATATAGAAGAAAAGGTTTCCCTCAGTGTTAAATATGATGTTTATGTACAGCGTGCTGAGAAGATTATACAACCAAGCCGGACAGAATCTCAGACAGTAACATGCATTGGCCGCGCAGCCGTAAAAGTAACGCAGCGCGGCGCGAAATTAAATTTTTTAAAAAACAAGCATTGACAGTAAAAGTGCCGCGCGGCCGTAAAAGCGAATGTCATTGCGTTCGCGGATGCGATGACGCGCTAAAGAGCATGAGTTTTCAAAGTGCCGCTGAAGGCTAGCGGCACTTTGAAAACTCACCTCCAAAATGTCTCTCCGAGCCGGTGCATGCGCTGGGCTCAGCGAGACCTAAAAAGGGTGTCCCCTCTCACCCTCCAACTATAGGCCGATCAGCCTAATTGACATCACCCAAAAACTCTTCAGCTGGTTGGTTCTGGACCGCCTTCAGTGCCTGGCTGGAAAAAGAAAAAATTTTAAGTCCCTACCAGGCCGGCTTCAGAGCAAATATGTCAACTGTAGACCAGATATTCTGACTATAACTACTCTTCTGGAAAAAGGTGACTATAGAGGGTGGCAGCCTCTATCTAATATTTGTTGATCTGAAATCGGACTTCGACCTTTTACCCCGGGAGAAACTGTTTAAGGTGATGCGTGACCTTGTGACCTCTCTTTATCTTCTAAATGTTAAAGAGAGGCTCCACATGGAAAATTTTGCACAGGTGCGATGCGGAAAATATGGGGAACTCACCTCACGTTTTCCTGTCAAAAAGGGGGTACATCAGGGATGTGTTTTAGCCCCTACTTTATTTTGTCTTTTTATTAAGGGTCTTATTGACCATCTTAAAAAAATTCAGGACAAAGATGCCCCCAAGTTAGTCTCCGGGAAGGTCCCCGCACTGATGTTTGCAGACGATACCCTGGTACTTTCAAAAACACCAATGGGTATCCAGAGCATTCTTGATGGCTTTGCCAATTTTTGTAAGCTACGAGGGCTGGAGATCAATCTAATATAAACTAAATATAAGGTTTTCAACCCCCCCAACACACCCCGTCCAAACCTTTCTTTACACGGCATTCCTCTGGAAAGAGTGAAGATATTCGATTATCTGGGAGTCACCCTCTCAGAGCATTTTGAATGGGGGCCACAGTTGGACAAAGCAAGACTCCGGCTAATCCAGACAGTGGGCAGAATAATGAAACTGTATAGCTCCTCAGCTTTCAAACCAGCCGCCCCTGTGGTGGAAATCTATAAAGCTCAAGCAAGGGGTGCCACACTATACGGGGTGGAGTTGTGGGGGCACTGCCCTACTTTACCAATAAGGAAATTTCTGCTGTTCCTCAATATATGAAAAAAGAGGAAGAAGAGGAAGAGTCAAGGGGAAGGCTGGAACCAACTACATACAGTGTGTGTTTAGAGTTGGTAATCCATTTGTTGGATAATAATGCCCTCACACACCCTTTCAGGTGTCATGCTTCATCATATGGGCTGCTCCTCGTCGGGCCGGCGGTGCAATGCCTAACGGGCTCCCTTTGTAAGGGGCACTTTATCGGAGATCTTCAATCCAACTGCCGTATGGTGAAGTGCGGGTGTGGGGGCCTAAGTGGTGTAGACGTGACTAAGTGATATAAAACAGGGTTAAGAGTGCCAGCTAGGAATTCATTTTATTCTGGGGGCCTCCTTCCCTGATTAAAAACGTGAAGGTGTGGCACTCATCAGAGTGTAATGTCTCATGTGTGAGTGGCCTATGTAAAGATGGTCAACATGTTTCTCGCTAAGAGTTGTTACACTCGCGATTCTTCAGGACCTATGTAAAAAACTATCTACAGCTAAAGAGAATGTAATATTAACAATATTCTCAATTAGGTGGTATGAATTGAGTCATTAACTACTATTTAAAATACCTGTCGGTGTCTGGTGTTACCCTATTCAGTATTAATCCAAACCGCGACAGTACCCGGTGGGTGCACCATGAGTTACAATTCCTCATCAAGTAGGAGTTTACAGTAGCTCATGTCGTCCGGTTAGACCTACCCTCACCACCGAGTCTGGAACTGCCCTACTACCAACCTGATGACGGTGGAAAAGAACTTCATGCGACAGTTTATAGGTTTACCCCATAGTACCCCCTTACTCCCCCCCCTTACTCCCCTTCGCATGGACCTGGGTATTAGGCCCCTTGTTGATGAGATTGCCCTGAGACCTCTAACCTTCTGATGGAGATTATGGGTGACCCCTGAGTTGTCCTTATATAGGGCAGAGTTAAAAGATCTCTTAGCCATATGCACCATCAAGAAAATTCCATGGCTTTGCCACATAAGGGACCTTGCCTCTGGGCCAGGCATGCCGGACCTCTGGAGAACTCCCGAGACCTCATGCGCCATGATTTCGAGGTTGGAACTAGTCAAACGCTATAGACTAGCCAAGTTATTCTCCATTCAAGAAAGTACCTCATGTGGTCGTTTGACAGCAGAATTCCTGCAAGTGAAAGATGTATACAGCAGCGAAAACTTCCTGGATTTCATTCAACCACCACTGGCCAGGAAATTGTATGTGCAACTCAGACTAGGGACTCTTCCATTACTAGCGTTCACTAGCAAATGGGTGAAAGACCAAAGGGCTGAATGCCCTGCATGCAATTACAAGGAAGAGTCCGATCTACATGTCTTGCTCCTCTGTCCTGCCTATCGACTGCCGCACAAGCGGTGCTTATTCCAGCTATGTAAGAATTTGGGCTTTGTGCGCTGTATTGAGGCCTACAGAGTTTTAAAGTAGACACTCATCCACCAATTGTCTTTGCTGTATCACGGTACTTAAAGTGCATGTGGCACATCCGGTGGGCCTGTCTAAAGTAGATCCCAACGGGGAAGCACAAATGCACTGAATTTGCACAGGTTGAGTAACTGTGTACTCATGATGGGGGATTTGTATCTTTGTTCTATATTTTTAGCTTTTGTAAAAAAATTAATTTTAGATTACAGCTCATCTTTGGATGGTTGTTTTTATTCTGTTTTTAATGGGTTGCAGATAGTTTTAGACATAATTCTACATCCCTGCTGTATTTTCTATGCACTGTGGGTTTTCTTTTTTTCTTGTTCTCTTGTGGGATGAACTCTGTAAGAGAAGATGATTGGGAGTTATCCCAATTTTTAACTATAAGTGTACAGTATCTGTTTTATTGTTCTTGCACTTTTATGGCCCTAGTGGGCGAAGTAAAGTTAATAAATGGAAAGAAAAAATGGGAATGTCTATGATTCAGATTCATCTTGATAGATTAAACATTGACCCACCATTTGTTTTGGAACTCAAGGGTTCAATATAAATAAAAAAAAATAGGTAGAATCAGGTTTACCTGAACCAAACATTTGTAAAATACTTAGAGCCTGTCCTTTGGTGTAAAATATTTAAGGATGTACAGCACCAGAAATTGATCCTACCCATTTTCGGCTTGCTCTGCTTAATAGGTGCCAGTGCCTTAAGAAAATCAACACTCCATGCTACAAATGCAAAACAGACTGCCAGTTTCATCTGGAATTAAAGCCAGGATTTTCATTAGAAAGAAGTTGATAACAAGCAAATAGGTTGTTACCAACAGGTGATATCTCTGGAGGCCATATTCAGTGAGTTTACTCGTTGGGCAGCAGTCGTGTGGCAAAATATTGACTAGAAAATATTGTTATACAATAATATTTCGTTCAAAACCGCAACCACAATAATATTTAGGGGCATATTTACGAGTCCCTTGTACTGCGGGAGCATCACTTTTTGTGATGCTCCGGCAGCGGAAATCACGAAATCATATCTAGGAGGCCACGCAAAGCCACTATACATGACTTTGAATGGTCTCATAGATATGGAGTAAAGCAAGGTGGTGCATATCACTGCGTTGCCTTTCTCTGAGCACGGGTGGCATTCCATGGGCGTTGCAGTAGATTTTGCCACGCAAACCCCATGGATTTTGACACTTCCCCATATTTATGAGAGCATGTAAAGCTGGGGAAGTGCCAAAACTTTACGCCTCCCGAGTTGAGCCGTAACAAGGAGAAATAACTTTATTTCTCCTAGTTTTTTCCTCTTTCTAAGTGTGCTATATTCTGCAGCACACTTACAAAAAGGAAAACACCTCTTAGGATTGTTTCTGTACAGGAAGGTGCCTCCTCCTGCGCAAAAACAATCCTTCCGACAACACAGGCACCATTTCACCATGGTGCAAGGGTGCCTGCATTGTTGCTAGGCTGCTTAAACTGCACCAGTGCAGTGGTAAAGGGCAGGAATGCACCGTACTGCATAAATACGGTGCATTCCTGCCCTTTCACTGTGGGGTAGGGCAGCACAGCAAGATGACTTGCTGCACTGGATTACGCCAAATCGCCATAAATAAGGGCTTTATTATACATAGAGATATGCAAACTACAAAAATTAAATTGTGTGCACCAAACTACTGTAATCAATAATTTTGGCAATGATAATTATATATTTAAATGTAATTATCAATATTATAATTTAAAATAACATTAACATTATTCAAAAAAATACTTTATAACAAACCAAATATACTGAATATATCACATATAAACATTAGTTTATTAACTTTAGAAATATTTAATTAAACTACGTCTAATTTTAAACAAGTATCAATGATCAAAAGAGATGTTAATATTGAATTATAACTTATAATAAATATATTATACTGATACAAATAATTCCTAAATAAAAATATATAACATTAGTAATTTATAAAGAATATAACACAGCATACAAATTGAATTATTATCTATTTGTAAACAACATAAGAGCATATTTAAAAAATTATGATATAATAGTAAATAGTATCTGGAAATACAACAAAAACTAACATTTTTAAAATAAAAAAATGTAACAAATAGTCAATAATATAAAAAAAATTGAAAACATTTGAAAGTATTTACTATTCTAAGCCCAGCGTAACAAACATTGGATAAAGTGCATGTTATATTCTATTGTCTCACTCTTATGTTCTGTCCTGCTCTCGGTTCCACCATGTGGAAGTCCATTCCGTTAAGGAATTTCATAATGCTTGTAGCGAGGGCAGTTACAGAGCGAAGCCTCTCCCGACCGGATTGTTGATTCCTGCATCTTGAATAAATCAACATACCTACTGAACTGTGTGTGGAGGTGACTTTATTTCAGTGTACACATTGGGGGTACAAATATTTCCTTCATCAATGCATTATTGCTGCTTTATCTCCACACATCTAAAATGGTCAGACAAATAGCATTAAAGAACTACTGAAAGAAATATCTTCTTATGCCAGTAGTTGAAATCCTGAAATTGTCTCACATAAGACACCAATTTTCACAGGACATCTTATCTGGACTAATAGGGACAATTATCAATGGTGAAGGATGTCCTTCCTTTGAAAAGCTCACCTTCAAAACTTAAAAGAAGTTCAACAGAAAGACATTGCCTCTGAATTCATGAAAGCAGCAAATAAGCCATTCGACAGAATTCTGCTAAAAGAGCGTCCATAAAGCTTTCGTAGCAGAGGTGTACAACTAGTAGGTTTGAGGGCTGACTACATATCCAATTTTCAGATCATTTATATAAGATAAATTTGCAGACAATGAAATTAAGTGAAACTAAATCACAGGGTTAAATCATAAAAAGCCCTCCTGGACCTATATAGGACAATCCTGTTCTATAGTAAATCGTACTAGGACTAAAGACTCCACCCTAGCAAGGAAGAGCAAATCCTTAACAAGTTCACCCCCTCATCTTGCCTATTTCCAAAGTAAGTTTTTGAGCAATAAGCTGCTTAGACCGTCAAGCAGGCCTAAGAATGTAATTTAATTGTTTTCTCACATATTTTCAGGAGATGTTAGTATTTCTGTAGTTCCTTCCTTTCTCAAAAATGGATTTCCAACTTCCCCAAGTCTAAAATCAAAAGAGATATTTGAACTAATTTATTTAGTTCAGGTAAACTATCGTTAACACTGTGCAAATCAAGTTAGTAGCCTACCGGACCTCTAAATGTTATTAGCCTAGAGTTGAATTTATTTACTGCCATATGGAAGTGCACTTTTGTGTTGTCTGTTTTCTTTCTGAACATTTCAGTGAATATTAGAAAATAATAAAAATTATACTGCTATCTTTATCGTACATGTAAATGTTTAAGTGTACAGACAGTCTGGAGATTCATACTTTTCTTCTAGTATGATAGCAGGTGCTGCATTAAAAGTGAAGACTATTTCATTTTAAACAGAACACACAGTGGATGTGGCCTCTTTGGCATACAATAGACCAATTTATAGTCCATAACCCAGGAGTCCAAAAAGAGAAAAACTCTGATTTTATTGGCACATATACATTACTAGCCAAGCCTACCATATTGAGAAGTCTACAAATGCTAAGAAAATATGTTATTTTAAGATAAAATAATTGCCTTCTGTGTGGATGAAAGGCATATTCTTTTATCCAGCATCTACTTCTTTAAAGGCAATGACCTTTTGGTATTTCAGTACATTAAAATATGTTGTGCTTCATCACAGGTTCTCTCGAAACAGAATCCGTTTGACAGAGGACCACATAAGACAAGCTGATTGTACAGAGGTATGATATTAAATGTAAAAAAACAAACCAATATTAAACAATGCTTACAGTTGTCGAGGTGGGAAATTACAAATTTTCCTCTAAACATAGAATTAGTGATAATGTACACACTGCAGGAGATAATTCTATGATCAAGAGAACTGAACTGTATATTCCTTTCAGTGTTTATCTTATATCTCATTCATATACCTGATCTTAGATCAGTTGTCATCTCTTTCCTTTCCTTTAGTGTTATTCTACTTTGTTTACATATGCAATAAGAATGGAATTTAAAAAAAGATCTGGGCTAATTCATACTGATAGTGATAGCCCATTACAAAAATCCCTTATCCTTCTAAGATTCCCCAAAAATATGCTGTCATACAATGGTACATTGAAGACCATCACATTCTCTGTCTGCGAATTCTATTCTGCATTTAAGCCCAGCAAAGGCATTGACCCCTGTGTCTATGACCATCTGAGAATCATGATAGGTGACACAAAACCGCCTGACCTTTGACAGATCTTTTTAGTAAGAGGCATTTTACAATGGATTGTTCACTCGCTTAAACTCACTAAGCTCTCTACAATGCCTGAATAAATATGGTTCTCTATGGTAATGTCATTCTTTCTTGTATGGCTATACCTAAAGCATCAGTCTTCTCTACCATTACCCCTGTCTCCGGTGGTGTCCCACACGGCTGCACTATCACCACTTCGGTTTAACAGCTGTTTGAAACCCCAGTCAGATTTGAGCAGAAGTTATTTACTTCAGTTTCAAATATTTCTATTACAAAAACCATATTTTGTCTGGCTGCACAACAGGATCAGTAGCAATAGCCTCCACCTGACCAATGATTGCCTCAAATCCATCCCAAAATTCGAAATCCACTTAGTATGCTCAGAGAGAGTAACCAGAGACAGACATAGCAACTTATCTCTCCAAAACAAAGTGCCATTTGTTCATTATTAGGCAGAAATAAAAGAAGAAAAATTAATTACTGGAAAGGTAGGAAAATAGATCTGCTAGGGAAAACAATCTTACAACACAGTAGTCATAAATGGATCAAATAGAAAACAAGTATATCTAAAACCAACAGCTGAAGAGTGTCTCTCAGGTAACATTTAAAAAGACTATTTGCTAAAGAATTTCAGATGGGAAGAAAAGGAAATTCTCCAAAAAGAGATTCTCCAAAATGACTGAAGTGAAGTCCTTACCTGCATTGCTGTAGTGGATGCATGCTGGTGCTGGTTATCTGCATTTATGTTGGAAAGTTCACAAAAATGCATGTGAACACTTCATCCTCATGTAAGGGGAATGAACTCTGTAGCTATCCCAAAGAAAAAGCTGCCACTGGTTTTAAAGATACATCTGTGCCCAAGTGAAGTTGACATGGTGAATGAATACTGCACAGATGCCTTTTGGTGTTCTAAGGCGGGATATCCAGTGACGGAGCTGGAGGAACACCACAGTTATTGCCGGCACCAGACCAGTCACTAGCACATCATGCCCATATCCATGGCACAGAAAAAAGTGCAGCCACTCAGCGTCCCTACGTGTCCATCTACAGACTGTTCTGAGCATCGCAGCTGTCTACTTTAGTAACTCATGGCATTTGAGCTGCCACTTCAGTAATCCAGGCAAATAAGCAGGCAAGGCTACTCCTCCAGTACATGTCTTAAATTGTGAAGCTGGCTCGTCTACACTCGTTGTCATAGTTCGGTTAAATTCATGTAGCTTGCATCAGTAGGACACAGTAATCATGCAGCCCTGTCGGGCCATACTTGTTTCACATAGGGAGAGTCATGTAGGCAGCACAAGAGTGATGTAAATAATTATTGAATCGATCTGCATCACTGGCGATCACTATAAGAGCATTCCATTTTTATTAACTCATGGTGGGAGGTCTCAGGTAGAAATCTGCAAGACCCATTGTGGACTTTGGCTGCTTCTATTCACTCTTTTAACTTTCTCTGTATATAACCATAATGCGGTTTTAACGTGTTCACTGTGGGGATTAGTCTATTGTGAAGATACGTTTTTATCAGTTATACAGTATGCTACAGTATTTATATTGGTTGTTGGTTATTAGTTTGCTGCTATATTTTAGTACATTTATTTTAGGTAATTAAGAAATTAATACCTGGCATTTGTGTCTGTGGAGATCTATCGAACACTCTTATATTAAGTATATTCATATAGCATGAGTGTTTTTTTCTGGTTTCTGTTTCCGTGTGGATGAAGTGACACAAAGCTGTTATTATGAAATCAAAATGACAATAATGCTTCATAAAGAATATGATACAAAACTGGGGGAGTTTAGTACGAAATTATCCTAATATAAAGACTTAGCTGTGATTGTGGCATGGAATATATGCTGTTTTCAAGACTCATATGTGAGACTATAGAGGTTATGTCTTAAAAATACCCAAGTTATTTTGTCCCAGGAAACATAGCATAACTGATTTGATATTCTGAATGTGGTATAGCTGCGGATTAATGCATCCACTGTAGGGAACGCTGCTTGACCCCCGCCTCCCACCCCTCATCAGAGTTAGGTTCATCATTTCAAGTTTAAAAAAGTGAGTAACGCTAAGATGTGTGAAAATGAGCATCCATATTCTGTCAGTAGCACTAAAAAGGGGTAACATCTGCAGAACCTTGCACGGACTGTGCTACCCTGGTCTGAGGAGTAATGAAGAAAGTGTCAGGAAAAGGAAGTAAAGAAGGTTGTTAGATCTGTTTACTGTAGTGTCCACTATCTGCTCTTCAGGCCCTCATCTGCTCATAGAGGACTATTGAGGGGTCAAGAGTGGGACACAGAATCCAGCATGTGACGTTGCTGGGACCAAATGATGCATGATATCGCTGCTGCTACCCTATACATTTTGATAAATTATTGTGCATGCAAGCAATATGTTTGGCATAAAGACTTCAGAGCTATGTACTCCACAACACTCCTTCAGGAGTGGTAACTATCTATGCCAACAATTTTTTTCAACATCTATGCTCATCCAAACGCCCAAGATAAATCGGCAATATTCAAAAAGTTAATACACTAAATAGCCGAAGTAAGATAATACCCTGAATTGGGAAATATTGATTACAGGTGACTTTAATACTCATCTGATTTACACACCAGATGATGATGATGACCAGTTAGCAGCAGAAAATGAAATCTGGTTGGTAAATCATCAAACGACCCATCCTTGGAGGAAAGCCAATAAAGTAGACAAAGAACTGGTCACCACCTCAGAATATTTTGGTTTAGAGTAATCAATGGGAGAACACAGGACGATAATCCTCCAAATTTAACATATTACAGACCAACGTCTAGGTCTATAATTGACTATACTATTCTTTCTTTACCACTAGTACAGCAACTAAGCATGTTCAAAATTAAGTACACTACACCCAGCGACCATTCAATACAGCAAATAGCTATAGATATAAATCCAGACAGATATCAGTTCGCTCCAACAATGGATGAGGGAAGTGCAGTAACTACCTAAAAACAATTAAATTGGTCAACTCATCGACTTCCAAAACTCGCAGACAAAGCTAAAACGATCTTGGAGACTAGTATAGCGTTCTCTCCAACGGCACTAAACGCCTGGATAAAATTTGTGACAGAATTGACAAACCAAAAACCACATTCAATATCAAGACGCACTAAAAGTCACATTCACCCATCATCTCAGAAAATTAAAGAATTAAAAAAAGAATTGAGAAGAGAAATGAGGAAGGTAAAACAACTAGGTACTCAAGTAGTAGCATGGGAAAAATGAAAGCCATTGAAGAAGGAATTTAAGAAACAGGTCTGGCAAGGAAAAAGAAAAAGGACAGAAGGGTTCTGGGCAAAGCTGCTCCATGATTCCAAACAATCAAATACCAAAGCTTTTTGGAAAACAATAAATGGCTTAAACAAGGTAAACAATGTAACAGTATCATCAAATGTTACGGAACAAGAATGGATACTTTATCTGACAAAATTCTTCACTAACGAAGATCAGTTACAATTAAACAAAACCAACAAAGCCATCGAGACTCAGATAACAACCAGGATCGAAACATTGCCTTTCCTTGAGTATATAACCGCTTCAGATAATACATCTTGGACGCTCTCAAGAGTTGAAAACGTGATTAAAGCTGGCAGAAGTGACAGCTCCCCAGGTCCAAACGGTATTCCACAGGCAATATTTAAATTGGACCCAAAATATTGGGCTAACCCGTTAATGGCATTGCCTAAAGAGGTGGAAAACACAGGTATGATTCCAGATAGTTGGAGGTGCCCAATAATAAATCCACTTTTTAAGGGGGGTGACAAGACAAAGCCAGCAAATTATACAGATTAATAGTTATTGATTCAGAAGCAAAATATTATGCATCATTTATATTGTAAGATTTAATAGAGTGGTCAAATGCCAAGAATTTGATTCCACCCTAACAAACAGGATTTTGGAAAGGGTACGGTACCTCAATTAATATAACAACAGTTGCTCTAATTGCGGAAAAAAGTAAACACCTATAGAAAAAACTAAAACTATGCTTTATCGATCTAAAAGCAGCTTTCGATCAGGTGGATCAACCACTCCTATGGGCTAAACTAATATGGTAGGGTATCCAAGAAAAAATCTTAAGAGCAATTGAAACTCTATATACAGAGACATGGAGTAAAATTAAGGTGGGAGATGGGAAGAGAATATCAAGAAAAGTACCAACCGCAAAGGGCCTTAAGCAAGGGTGTGTGCTAGCACCACATTTGTTTAACCTATTTACTGCTGATATATCTTCCCACCTGGATCAAGTAAATTCACACACTCCCAGGCTAGGCCCATTAATGATATCCCATCTGTCATAAGCCAATGATATTGTGCTGCGGAGTCACACAGAAGTTGGACTACAAAGATTAATTGTAGAAACTGCAGCATATACAAAACTCAATAAATTGGAAATTAATATTGCTAAGACTAAAATCATGTCTATAGGAAACAATCCCTATCCCTCACTAAAGATCAAGCTGGGTAATGCAATCATAGAAGAAGTCAGCACTTATAAATACTTGGGCTTCAATTTTGATAAAAATGTTAACTTTCATACACACCAGCAGTACATGGTTAGATAAAACGATACTCTAATGCACTTATTCTGTTTACGTGTAAAAAACTAGACAGCCCCCTCCTATCAATCACTGCTTTCTGTTATCAAGGCAAAATTGCTTCCATCGCTAACTTATGCAAGTATGGTGATGCATGGCAAGGATTCCAAAATGTTGGATAGACTACAAATTAAAACATACAAACTTTCTTTGGTCTCACCTGTAATGCTTCTCCTGCTCAAATCTGTTTGGAATTTGGATCGACCCAGCAAATTATAGCAAGAAGATATAATTTTATTAAATCTATGTACAAAAGCTCAAAAAATCAGTCCAGCCCTTTAATCAGCACTTTATGGGAATCCCTGATCAACGATGTGAATTCAAGTTACAACAAATATTTGCGATCATCATTACAAATATCTAATACTGGTGACTTATGGGACTTGAATCTGACGCATTCCACTTTTTGCCAAACGATGAATAAAGCAGCAAAAATGAATTTGCTAGTTGATGATAAAAACATATTCTCGCGGCGATCCCATGCCTGGATGACAATTCAAGCATATGTCACATTGCAACCTGCAATATTTTCACATCTAACCTACCCGGCTTATCCCAAGAAAAAAATATTGGTTATACGCTTAGGAGAACTGCCATCCTTAGTAAATAAACCACCATGGAGATATAAAGGCCCAAAACGTGCAGATTATGTGGTGCCCTAAACGAGGATTTCTTGCATTCGGTCTGTATATGTTCCATACTAAGTAATGTACGCCGTATACTCTTAAAGCGACTATGAAATGAGAGAGGGAGTCACACATGTAGGGATTCATACCAGCATGAGAAGCCTGGACCCCACAGACCCTCAGCCAAACTGCAAACTTTTAAAGTTTCTACAATTGCACGAGAAACCAGTTAAACTGAATTCCAAGCAGCTTACATCAGTATAAGGAACTTGGCCTATATTGTGAGCAAAAGACATTGATATGATATTGACACAACTGTGGGGTGTTGACATTTGGAGCTGCGGATATTTATATAAACAAAATTAGTTGCTAATTTCATACTGATGCACATTCCACTTTATAATAACCGAGAAGAGTGTTAATGTTTATGAAGTGAAATAATTTTATAATAACACGCTGCAAAGAGGACCAATATATTTTCCTGTTTTGTGGCAATATTAATCAATGCTTTTAAGAAAACTGATCATTTTAAATAAAAGTATTTCAATTTGAAATATGCCCACTTAATTTGTATTAATTTAATTGTAAAATATTGTGATGGTTTTTATTAACTAATAACAATAAACTTCAACTCAAACTATGCCAGATCTTTGCTGGTGGAATTGCAGAAGGATTGGCAATTTTAACCTTTTGTTCTTTCAGTGGCCTGCACTGAGGGAATTTAGTGGTGTTCAGTGGTGTTGTTTCTAAAAAGATTGACTTCACTCTGTTGATTACTACAGGCAGAATGTCATTTTACTTGCTTCTGAAAATTGAAATGACCCTTTCAACTTTGGTGTAGAAAAGAGGCCCAGCTTTGCCCTTGCATCATCATGCCCTGAAGATACTCTGTAACAGATAATGTGGAGTTGAAAACCCTAACTAAGAGATCAGTTCTGAAAAGCTGACAATATAAATACCTCTAGTGTTCTGTGGTTGGTGTTGGAGATGCTGTACATGTGTCTCATGGAACAGAGAGGCATGATACCAGGCGTTGCACAGTACATGTAAGGTAGAGGGTACGTAGATGTAATAGAGGAACTTTCAGTGACCATCTCCTGTATCCTCAGATGCCTGACTGATGTTACCACGACAGAAATCTAAATGTATACCTCTCCTCACATTAGCAGTAGACTAAGTTCCAAATGTCAGGAGGGCTCTTCCAAGAAGTCCACCGGGTGACACAGGAAAGATTTAAAGACAGAAGAACAGCATTTGTGCACACGGTCAACAGAACATCAACATTGATACTCTGTTTCAAAAGACCCACATTCAAGATACTGATATTAATTTACAGCTTCCAATGAGACTGCATATCAGAATAGCATCTGGTGCGATGAGGGTTCAGTTGTGAAGCTGGAAACCACGTTGGAATGTGTTGCTCTATAGCCCAGTAATGATGGCTGCCATGTTGAAATGCTTTAAACATCGGGTGACTAGAGTAGCATGAGGAATTTGCCATGTTAGGAAGGAATTCTGTGACACGATAAGCAGGCACAGAAGGTGCAGATGCAAGCACCCTATTACACAAGATGGATGTGCAAACCCTACAAATCTGTAATTTACACGTCCAAGGCGCTCACATCTAAAAACTTGAGTTGGAGTTTGAATCCACGTCTTCTATTTACGTTTTGCTTAGAAACATGCACCCACAGTTAAAAATAGCAGTCAATATGATTTTTTAGAAAATCCGTGTGGATTGTGAGACCCCCTTGGCGCTGAGCACTGGAATAGCACCAAGAGTATTGGGTCTAACGGTCGCTACAGAGGAGAGGGTAAGTATTTGTGAGATCGAGTGCACACTTAAAATGAAATATAATGAATTTTGCAAGTAATTTTCGGTCCTGCACACAATAAGAAGGGGGGATAGGTTACATTCCTACCCCGACCTCCCCAGTCACAGACTATAATACACAAAAGGAGGTAGGAAAGTGTTTTCTGGTGGTAGCACGTGCTCAGTGAGTAAAAACTTCCCTCACTCAGAAAATTGTGACATATACACTCATTTTCGGTCCCAGAGAAAAGCTGTGGCATTTCCCACTACTTAAGATCACATGTCTTCAAAAGGATGACAACTGCAGGAGTTATCCGATTATTGGTACCTGTTCGTAGTACGTCGATGTCAGTACGTAGATAGGAACGCTGCAAGAAAAATGGCTGCAAAGGCCAAAAATATTTATCCAAAGAAAACTTAGGAAACTGTGCCACGTTTTCATGACAATAAATAGCTCTAAAATGATCTCTTAAATTGATCTGGGAACACATTTAACTGTGGATTGTTAGTGGGATTTAAACCTAATTTTGTTCTACTTTTAAACACGTCTCTGTAAAGCATTGGCAGCTTTTGTGACACGAATAGTTTGTTCAGCAGTGGGGTAGCAATTATGCAAGCAGGGGAAGTGGACCAGCGTCGCTCCCTACTGGACAGTGAGCACTGATGACAGTGTGCCTGCTGCACTATTGATAGACAACTCCCTGCTTTTGTTAGAGAACGAAACTCGATGACAACATTCATGTGAAGTGCAGGAGGTACGATAAACAACGAAACACTGCTTATATGTAAAACATTTGAAAAGGAAGAAAAGGTACGCAGAACAGCTGGAACAGACCAGTGGATTCATGTTTGCAGAGTTAGCTAATTTGCACGGCGCCATGTGCACCACTCTATTTAAAAGAATCTATTAAGCACTTCCCAATAAAGCTGCAGTCTTCTAGAGCTTGACACATGAATGTGGTCCTGAAATAACATCAAAGAAAGAACACAGCTACATCAGCACGGCAGGCAGGCTGAGGCCTCTCAATGGGGTGGGTGGTCCCCCAGAGGGTCTAAGTGACTCTCTCAGACTATGTGCATGAAGCCAGTAAAGAGCTTGCGTTCTGAATGTCACTGGTACTGTCCTCTGTTAATGATATACCAAGGAAACGAAACTAATAAAGGAATTGTCGATGCTGCCCAAAAGCACCAGAGGTTATTTTCATATTATTGTGATTGCACCTGCAGCACTTGTTTTAAAGAACAAAAAACTAAAAATCATTGGAAACTATCTTTGATGTAACGAATGATCTCTGAAAAGAAAAAGTTACAAATATAAAAGGATAGATAAGTTTCCCAAGTCCTTTCAGTTGGTGTGCTTGGAGTTGGAATGAAACGTTCTCAAGTATTAGGATCAGTCTTAAAATTATACATAAAAACAAACCTTTCATCAATGTTTATGAAACACTGTGATACAAGCACCTTCTTTTTAAAACCAATTTCATAGGGCTAGTTGTTGGACCCGGCCATTTTTGCAGGAATATCCCTAAACTATTTGCCATCCTCCCGAATTTTTTCTGACCTGTTTTTGTCGGCTTTAGGACTCTGGGCACTTTACCACTACTAATCAGTGCTAAAGTGCATGTACTCTTTTGTTTAAACATGGTTTGATTGGTCTACACCTGTTTGGCATATTTAATTTACTTATAAGGCCATTGTACAGTGGTATCCCATATACCTGTAAATTAAATGCTACTAGTGGGCCTGAAGCGTTGCTTTTGCCACCCACAGAAGTAGTCTCTCAAATCTGTCTCAGGCTTGCCACTGCAGAGCCTGCATGCACAGTTTACTGCCACATTGGCTTGGCCTCAAACTCCCATTTTACTACAAATAGGTCACCCCTAAGGTAGACCCTAGGTAGCCCTATGCTGTGTAGGTAAAAGGTAGGACGTGTGCTTTTATTCTGTGGCATGTCCTGGTAGTGACAAACACCCTATTTAGTTTGTCTCTACTGTAAGTGCTGCTTCTCTCATAGGTTAGCATTGGAATGCCTTTAAAAGTCTTTAAGTGTTTATTTCTGATCTGAAAGGAGTAGCGTTGCCATGTTTGGTATGCTTGGAATAGTGGTGATAAATCTTGATTTTTTTATTACTATGGTAGAAATACCACTTTTTTTTTTTTTTTTTTTTTTTTTTTTTTTGAAAACCTTTATTTCGAAATTCAGGACACAGCTATTCAGCCGACAGCCCGAAGGTTCGGCAGCATTGCAAGTTAGATACAGTAATGCGTCCCGGATACAGTACGAAGTGTAATGCAAAGGTCCAATTTTAAATAAACACAGAAAAAACACACAACAAACCCCAGCAAGGCAGAACATTGAAAACCCATGGCGAAAGCCCCCAGGGGAGGCAGGACCCCACTCATCTACTAAGTATAAGACTGTGTGCGGAGGAAGAAGGGGAACCGCAGAGGCCCAGAACGGGTACCTAAACCAAACTGTGCTGGACGGTAGGTCCGGGGGAAAGCTGTTCCTCGGGAGGTTCCAGATCCGGGGCAAGACATATTCCCCCCCTATATTGGTTCCACCGCCCCCAGATGGCGTGCCACTTCCGGGGGCGACCTCTAGAGCAGTAGACCGTCTTCTCCCTAAACATGCTCCAATCCATGTTCTCCTTCCACGCGGTCAGTGTAGGGGGACCCGAGGAGCCCCATAATCGCGCGATATCCCTCTTAGCCACCATGTTACCCAGAGTCACCCATTGGGTCTGTGCCTCATCGAGATCAGTGGGCCCCCAAACGTTCAGGAGGCAACACCGCGCCTCCGGCTGTACCACAATGCCCGTCACCTCCCCCATAACTGCATGGACTCTCCTCCAGAACTCCACGATGACCCCACATTCCCAAATGATGTGCAGGAAAGTACCCACCATACCACATCCCCTTCTACACAGGCCGTCCTCCGAGAATCCCATGTGGACCAGCCGTGGCCCCGTAACATACACCCGGTGCAGTATTTTGAGCTGCACCAGCCTCAGACGCGACGGGATCGCAACCTCCTTAGGCGAAGAAACCGCTGACTGCCAGTCCTCATTATCCAACTCGAGGCCATCCCTGGTCCACTGTTCTCTCAGCCCCAATAGCAAGTCCGCCCGGACGTTTATCAACTTCTTATATATGAGCGAAATCGTGCTCTCGGGCATATGACCATCAAGGACTCGGTCCTCAAGGGGAGAGGACTCCGGCACCTTCTCACCCTCCACTAGGACTGACCGGAGGGCGTGGCGCAGCTGGATATACCTAAAATACTCTGAAGGCCCTAGCTCAAACTCAGTCTGCAACTCCTCGAAAGACTTCACCCTCCCCTTATGCAGCACATCCCCCACCTTGGATATCCCTATCAGATCCCACTTATCAAAGCCCTTCGTATGCCAAAGTCTTCCCAACCGTTCCGATTCAAACAATGGGGTAGCGAGGGTTAGCCTGTCCTTCCAGCCCAGCGAGTCGGTCGCCATCTTCCACACGCGCACCGCCACACCTGTGGGCCCCGTGAGGGACGAGTCTAGGGACCGCGAATACAACGCCCTGTAGTAGTTGCCGCCGCGCAGCAGCCACCTATCCACGGCATACCCAGGGCTGAGGGCAGGGCCGTAAAACCCATGGTTGATCGCGCTCAACTGCGTGGCCCAGTAGTACCGTCGGATGTCTGGGAGCGCAATGCCCCCATCGTACCATGGGAGCGTCAACTTTGAAATAGCTATTCGCGGCCGCCCATCCCACAGCAACGTCCGTTGGAGGCCTTCGACCTCCCGAAAATATTTAGCCGGTACCCAGTCCAAGGTGTTCTGGAGGGCGTAGAGGAAGCGGGGAAGAGACATCATTTTGAACAGGGCCGCACGCCCAACAAGGGAGAGCGGCAGCCTCCGCCAACCCTCAACATCTCGCCTCAAGCGTGCCAAGGGGGGGAGCAGGTTCCTCTCATAGCGCACAGCAGGATCCATGGATATAAAAATCCCCAAATACACAAAACCTTGCTGGGCAACCTGTATCGAACATGTTCTAGGGATCGGTGGGACCTCGCCACTAAGAACGTACAAGTACGATTTGCCCCAATTAATCACAAGCCCCGAGTTCCTACCGAACGATGCGAGTACGTCACAGACCACTATAAGTGACTTCTTAGGTGAGGCAAGATAAAGCAGGATATCATCGGCATAAAGTGAAATACGGTCCTCATGATCAGGCGACCACCGAAGGCCCCGTATATCCGGGTGCCAACGTATCCACGCAGCCAACGGTTCAAGGGCGAGGGCGAACAACAGAGGCGACAGGGGGCAGCCCTGCCGAGTACCCCTTCCAAGCTGAAACGGAGCAGATGCCCGACCATTCACCACAACCTTCGCTAGTGGCCCCTCGTACAGCAACCGGACCCAACTCACAAACCCGCGACCGAAACCAAACTTGGCCAGCACGGCCCATAAGTATGCCCACTCCACCGTGTCAAAGGCCATCGTGGCATCGAGAGATGCCACAACAGCCGGTTCACGCAGCGTGCCCGCCCTGGCGATGACGCCATGAAGACGCCTAAGGTTCAATGCTGTGTTTCGGTGCGGGATAAAGCCAGATTGATCCGGGTGGACCAGATCGCCAAGTACTCTAATCAGACGGGTTGCCAGGAGTTTGGCCAGAATTTTCGGCTCAGCGTTGAGGAGTGAGATGGGCCGATAGGAGGCGCATCTATCTCGGGGCTTACCCTCTTTGTGTATGACCACGATCGACGCCAGCCGCTGATCCAACGGAAGGATCCCATCTCCCCGCGCCTCCAAGAACATGGCGCGCAGGTGAGGGGCGACCCTATCCGGGAACAGTTTGTACAGATCGATCGGCAGTCCGTTCGGTCCAGAGGCCTTACCCGAATTCAACGCGCGAATCGCCCCCGCCACCTCGTCAACCGTGATGTCGCCATCCAAATCGTCCCTATCTATGTCAGAGAGGCAGGGCAACTCGATATCACGAAGGAGATCAGACGAGTCCTCGGGCGGCCTGTCCGACACAGAGGAATAAACCCTATGAAAGTACTCCGCGAAACACTCCACAATCCCTTCAGGTTCCACAATCACCTCTCCCCCCTCTCCAATCAACTCTGGCACCACTCTATTGACCCGTTCCTTCCTGTCCAGCCACGCCAGGAGTTTCCCTGCCTTATCTCCAACATCATACAGACGGCCCTGTTGTTCCCTGCTGAGGGTCTTGGCGGCGTCCGTCACCAGGTCCCTATACTCCGCCTGCTTCAAGCAAAGCTCATGCAATGAGGACTCTGTGACCTCCTCCTCCATATCCCCTTCAAGGGCCGCAATCTCCTCCTCTACTTGCCGCACTTCGCAATCCCTCCGATTCTTGGCAGTCACCACCAGGGAGAGGGCCTCCCCCCGAAGCACGGTCTTAAAAGCTTCCCACAGCGAGATCGCCGAGTCCACAGATCCCAGATTGTCCTTAAAGTAATTATCTACCTTCTTTACCAGGGCGCTATGCATCTTGGGATCTCGGAAATACCAAGGGTTAATGGGGGCCACCCTCCCTCCTCCCTCCCGACCAAGATCCAGCCGGATCCACACTGGCGAGTGATCAGAGATACCACGTGCCATGTGCCTCGCCTCGGATATCAACGAGGCATGTGTGGCCAAAGTGAGCAGGTAGTCAATCCTGGAGAGGCTACCATGCGCCCCGGAGTGAAACGTGTATTGACTCTGTGTGGGGTGCCGGAGCCTCCAGCAGTCTATCAGGCCAAACGTGTCTAGGAGGTCTGGAAGCCATTTCTGAGCCCCCCCTGTGTCCCTGGGCGGGTATCTATCCAGCAGGCCGGAACCCACAGCGTTGAAATCCCCTCCCACTACCAGCATGCCCCCCGGGAGATTCAGCAAAGCCCTGCCCAACTCAGCAAATGTGGCGGCCTGCAGGGCCGGCGGGACATAAACCGAAACCAAAACCAAAGTCCTTCCTTCCCACCGCCCCGCCACCGCCACAAACCTCCCCCTATCGTCAACAATGGTGGAGTCCACCTCAAAAGGCAGCGAGGCTCTAACGAGGATGCCCACCCCCCTGGACCCAGAAGAGAATCCCGAGTGTGCAATGAATTTATACCCCTTCCTATTCAGGGCATAGCACGTATTGCCTATGAGGTGCGTCTCCTGCAGCAGTACAACGTCTGGCATTGAGCGTTTCAGAAATTGCAAAACAATCCCCCTCTTAATGCGATCCCCCAAACCATTAACATTCCAGCTTATAACACTTAGGCCTCTACCCCCCATCCTCAAACGGAAAGAGGCCCACCCCACACCCGAGGCGCCACCATGGAACAGCCCTGAGGATAATCATCATGCCTTGCAGAAATAAACCCCCCAACAACAAACTCAAACTCCCCATAACTCCCCCCACCCTGCACCCCTGCTGCTGCTTAAAAAGCCCCCCCAACTTGCAGTGTGCCTGTCGCCCTACAAAAACAAAAATCTACAAAAAGTACCCCAAGGGAGGAAAAGAGCACCCCTCGTCCTCCCGCAACCCTCCACAGTTACTGCACTCTATTCAAATCTACAAATATGGTCAAATCAAGTCAGGCCGGCTTTGAGTTATCAGCCCTGGCCATCCCGGCCACTGTCTCCATGCTCAGCTGTGTCGTCCCCGGTCCGTCGCCGGGGCAAGGCGTCCAGCCATTCATCGGCCATAACAGGAGAGTCAAAAAAGAATGTCCGATCTTCATGCACCACCCGTAGTCTGGCGGGGAAAAGCATGGCATACTTTAGGTCCCGCTCCCGAAGCCTTCGCTTCACCCCCAGGAAGCTCTGTCGCTGTCTCTGCACCTGCTGGGTAAAGTCCGGGTAAAAATTCACCGACGCATTCTGGAAGGGGACTGGGCCCGTCACCCTCGAAGCTTGCAGGATAGCGTCCCGATCTCGGAAATGAAAGAGCCGGGCGACAATCGGCCGCGGCGGGGCACCCGCCTTGGGCCGTCCGCCTGGCACCCTATGGGCTCTTTCCACCGCAAAAAACTTCCCAAGGCCCTTAGGCTTCAGATGGTTGAGGACCAAATCTTCCACAAGCAGGTCCGCCGAAGCCTCATCTGAGGACTCCGGGACCCCGATTACGCGCACGTTGTTGCGCCTGGACCGGCTCTCGAAGTCCTCCAGCCGGCGGGCGGCGAGGTCACTCTCGGCCCTCAGCTTCCGGACCTCGTTCTGCAGTTCCGCGACCTCATCAGTGAGGCCCGTGGTCTTGTGGTCCAGGTCCTTAACGCGCTCGTTTGTCTTGCCCAGGTCCGAGCGGATCAAGTTGACATCCACCAGGATGGCATCCACCTTATGCGCCAGGGCCTCGAATTGCCTCCCCATCGAGGTCTGCATCCCATCAAGCGCGCCCATGACATCCTGCAGGGAGAGCTCCGGGGTCCCAGGCGAGTCCTCCTTCTGGGCATCCGGCGCCTGGCTCGATCCACTCGGCGATGTCTTCAGGAGGGCGTAACGGTCCATACTATTGACTTGGGAGTACGTTCCCCGCCTGGTGGACTTAGTCTTCAACCTATCTCCTTCTGCCTTGCCCGACATAATGGACTCCAAGCAGTCCAATGCAGAGAGGACCGTCCCCTCTCAGAGAGAGGTATAAAGAGTGAGCAGGTCCGCCTTGTTCTTCCAAAATAGCCCACCGAGGTGCAGTAATTTAGGCATGAAATATAGGGCTCATCGACTTCTGGGCACCTATGGTGGGTTATTTAGTAATTCTACTAGTTTTCCATGTGCAGCAAGTTCCTAAAGAAAGCTAGCCTGAGGGCGATCGGAAACCCGTCAGGGATCAGTCCCGCAAACCTGCTCCCCCAGGTACGTTTTCCCGGGAAAGATGGGGCCACCCACACTGGGGATTCGATGGGGAGGTCTCCCCTGGTCCCCCCACGTGCTAAAAACAGAAGAGTATGGCTGCCCATAGTATTGGGGGACCGCTTGTGAAGCCCGCGAAGCTTCACAAGCGGTCCCCCAATACTATGGGCAGAAGTCAGATAACACTGGCTCACCTCCATTCAGCCTCTCTCAGGAAGCTAGCATACTTAAAAATGGAGACAGCCGCATTGATTTAGCCAATGAGTTGGAACTTTGGCTACCACTAGATATCACCACTTTTAAACAGCACTTAGCATTAAATTCCGCTCCCCTCGTGATCTACTTCCCATCTCAGTACTGCAACAGCTTGAGCTGCCTCCACTTTTTATGGAGCTTCTCAATTCATCCTTAAAAGAGGCAACGGTCCCCTCTGATTGGAAGCATGCTATGGTTTTACCTTTGCTAAAAAAGACTAATGCTGATACCACTGTGTTCGCTAATTATCGGCCGATCTCTCTCCTCCCAGCGCTCTCTAAAGTTTTAGAGAAACACATCAATGGACAACTAGCCCAATTTGTCGCAACTCAACATTTTCTCCACCCATCACAATTTGGCTTTAGAGACGGCTTTTCTACAGAAACAACTCTTCACGGAGTTACAGAAGCGTTACGTCATCATTAGGATATTGGAGATACAGTGGCACTTATATTACTTGACTTAAGCGCGGCCTTCGACACAGTGTCTCACATCGTGTTACTGAAGGCCCTTCAATCCTTGGGGGTTGTTGGCCTAGCATTAAGTTGGTTAAAATCTTATCTCACGGACCGTACGTTTCAAGTCTTTTCTCCGGTGGCCTCTTCTAATATCCACTCCTCTCCCTATGGGGTTCCCCAAGGGTGTATTCTTAGTCCCCTGCTTTTTAACATTTACATCAAACTCCTAGCAGTGATTGCAGAGGAATCGGGGTTGTCTCTATTTTCTTATGCAGACAACACCCAGATTATTTTCTCTCCCTCTATGCGGGGAAGGAGTTGGAGACTTCCATTCTTCAGACGGGATTGCGCAAAATCGCTTCCTGGATGCAAACTAATTTTCTTAAGCTTCATAGTGAAAAGACTGAGGCTCTCATTTTGGAGAAAAACAAAGATCTTTGGGGCCCCCACCATTGGCCCCCAGAAATGGGCATTTTGCCTCAGCCCTCCCATCATGTTCGTAATCTTGGCTTTCTTATTGACGACTCACTATCTATGCGTCAACAAACCTTCATGGTGGCTGCAATATGTTTCACCATACTGAAATGGCTAAAGAAAAAGTGTCTGGATGCTGCCCATCTCCACCCAGAGGACCGTAGTCCAAGCTCTTATTACATCTAGACTGGACTACGGCAACATCCTTTATCTGGGGGCCAATAAAGATGTGACGCACAAACTACAACTGGTGCAGAACTCCGCTGCTAGACTGCTCTGCCAGGTTCCTAGAGCTGCATCCATCTCAGGTTCTCTGAGAGACCTCCATTGGCTTAGGGTCGAGAGCTGCATCAAGTTTAAAGCTTTGAACTACATGTTCAAAATATTCCAGGTGCCTAGGATTAGATTGTCCCGTATGGGAGGTCGCTCCTTTGCTTACCTAGGCCCTTCCTTGTGGAATACACTGCCTTTGCCTCTCCGCAAGGAAACTTCTTATGTGCATTTTCGCAAGTCACTAAAAACCTGGTTGTTCAATCAGTAACTTCTGACCTCTCTGTTCCTCTCTGGCTGGTGCCGGGAGACCCTTTTGGGTAGCTGTCGCGCCTATTTCAAATGTAATTGACATAACATTCAGGATTCACATTTGTTTGCACGGTGATGGTGTTTTTATGATATGTGCAACTATAAGTATTTATCCAATTGCACTAACTGTGATGTTATGACAATTGCCTATTTGACAAAGTAATTGTCAGTTCATGTTGTTTTGGTCTATATTTATATGGAATACAGGAATGTATGTTTATATATAATTTTGCGTGTAATCTCTTTTGGGATGTATTTATGGTGTCACTGATGTGAGAATGTTGCATAAATGCTTTACACATTGCCTCTGGGATAAGTCTGACTGTTTGTTCCAAGCTACCAAGTGGGTGAGCAGGGATTATCTTATGTGTGTAACTCCATTACCCTGACTAGAGTGGTGGGTTCTGCCTAGCTTAGGTGCATACTCTAGCAGACCAGAAACCCCCTTCCTAGCCTTAGTTATGTCCTATTCATACACTGATTGAGCGATGTACTATAGCCTTATAGCCCGCCGTAGCGGGCTATACCGGCTAATAAAGGCCCGCTGCAGCGTTAAAGGCCCGAGTCGAAGGCGAGGGCATTTAACAAAAGCAGCGGGACTTTAATAGCGGTATAGCCCTGCTACGAAGGGCTATAAGGCTATTAGAACATTCTGCCACTAGAGGGCAGAATGTTCTAACAAATTAAACAAAGGCTTCTCGAAGCTCGAGGGGATTTAAATCCCCTCTAGATTCGAGAGGCTTTTGTAAAACATTGGAATGTTGCTCTGCGGGCCTTTTGCGGGCGTTTACCGGCCCGTAGAAGCATGGAGCACTCCATTGTCTACAATGGAGTGCTCCACATTCCAATGTTCTAATATGAAATATTGACCAGAAGCCCTAGGATAATGAACTTCGGCCTTGATTTTGAGTTTTGCGGACATCTTACTCTGTCACAAAAGCTATGAATATCCTGCCAACCTTGTTACAAGTGCATTATATCTCCTGGCACTTGTAATAATAAGGATGTGACATCCACCATGTTTGAGGGACTTTAACAAAAGCAGCGGGACTTTAATAGTGGTATAGCCCTGGTACGAAGGGATATAAAGCTATTAGAACATTCTGCCACTAGAGGGCAGAATGTTCTAACAAATTAAACAAAGGCTTCTCGAAGCTCAAGAGGATTTAAATCCCCTCGAGCTTCGAGAGGCTTTTGTAAAACATTGGAATGTTGCTCTGCGGGCCTTTACCGGCCCGTAGAAGCATGGAGTACTCCATTGTCTACAATGGAGTGCTCCACATTCCAATGTTCTAATATGAAATATTGACCAGAAGCCCTAGGATAATGAACTTCGGCCTTGATTTTGTGTTTTGCCGACATCTTACTCTGTCACAAAAGCTACAAATATCCTGCCAACCTTGTTACAAGTGCATTATTTCTCCTGGCACTTGTAATAATATGGATGTGACATCCCCCATGTTTGTGCCGGAGTAACCCTTCTGCCAAACTCTATATCAGGGCCTTCATTTATTAGACAGCACCGCATCATGTATACTTGCTTCTACCATGACCTACAGCTAGGCACTCAATTTATGGCACACCTGATGCTGCTGTTGAACCATTAGAGAAGATTGGGTAATGGGATCAAGTCATACATGCCCTCTTCTCCCACTCCTGTTACTTACCCTGATTAGTTCAGCTTTTGTGGTCCTTGACCTCACGTTAATGTCTTCATGCTCAGTGTGAATAAAGTTAAGCCACTTTTGAACACCCCAATCCTGCACATCTCAAATTCCCATTTATAGAGAAGTCCGGTGAATCATTTCAGCCCATGGTTGCCGATGGGGCTCAATACACTCATTTTTGGGGACCACCACTTATTTTTCCTCATTAGGAATTTCCCAAGAGCAAGAGAGGTGAAAACAAAGAAAAAAGAGAAACGCAGAAAACAGTCACAAAAGAGGAAAGAAGGAATCTGCAAGAAGGAGTTAACAAGGCATATGATGGATTCCAGACTACACAGCGTTAGGATTCAGTGTGCTGACGTTTAATAGCACTGACCGCCAGCTTCTGAGTAGAGCTTCAAGTACCTGTACTCGTTCTTTTACAAGCTAAGCACTGGGGAGAGCATAGGGCTTGTACTTGTCAGAAGTCTCTACTACAGTGTGTAATGCTTGTTGCGATCTATATGAGGCATGTATCATGCGTGTATGTGAGATTTATATCTGTACCTTTTATATGGTCCTATTGTGGTCCAGACTATATGCATGACAGATCCAGGTTTGAGTCCCGGCATCAGCTCAACATCCTGTGACTCTGTGAAAATCACTTAATCTCCCTGTGCCTAGGAACAGCGACTACAGACAACCCCAAGTGATTAGGAGTGCCATACCAATCTGAGTATCATTATTATTATTAGCCGAAATGTTTACATTGGGTAGAATACAGTACATAGTCATGTTCATATAAAGGAATGCATAAGAACATAAATGTGTATATTCTTCCAGGCAAAAAATCTGAGTAAGTGCAGCTGTATGAATGTTTCTCCACAGGGTAAATATTTTACCCTCTGGAGAAATCCTTTCCCTTACAACCACATACATTTAGGGATTTTCCAAAGTTCTCCCCTGACTTAACAGGCATTTTCTCCAATCTTCCCATGATTACATTGGTGTACTTTTAAATGCTTAAAATAGGCCAGAACATCGTTTGTGAATACATAGAAACATGGAAGTTTGTGGATGTGCACAAACATCTAGCATTTTCCCACCCTTGAACACTGACTTCACAAGCAACCTCATATCATACCAATTTACAAATGTGAAACCAACTTTTCTTAGCTGGAAATGTGGCTTGTGCTCCTTAATCACGCTACATGCATGTGTCATTCTATCCAAGATTAGTTTTATAGATACCTGATAATTAACTTTTATTCAACTTGTTAACATTGTTGTATGCTTGCCAATAGCATGTAATTTACATTAGTCCTCCAGCTGCTGCCTAGCCAGTGCTTGACAAAAAGGAGGTGTGAAAACTGCTGCAGCCCATAAACAATAGCCTGGATGTGAGGGGTGAAGTTTTCTTCCTCTTGCAGGAAGAATAGTTAGGGTGCAGCAAGGAACTTTATTAACTTGTAAAGGGGGCTGCCATTTCACAAGCTAATGTAACATGATACCTAGAGAAGGCAACCTTTTGTTACTGCAGCTGGAATATCACCATACCCAGTTGGAAGGGAGCTACCACCAGAACCAGTTTTGAGTGACGAGACTGCTCACTTCCCTGGCCTCACATTATTGGGCACATAGGCTCTGCACAGAGTAGCAAGGGTTCCCACTGTGGATTTTGTGAGTAAGATACACATTGGGATTGTTTACAGTAGGGCTAACAGATACCTGCTGCAAAAGTGGTTAGGGTTACCCTTGGTTAGGGAGGAACCAGAAGTCACCCCAATCACGAGCTGACACCAGCCATAAGTATGACAATGCACCCTCCTCCAAACAGTCTCTGAACATCTGGATGAACAAAGGATGGACTGCAATTTCTGTTTGAGGCATGTAAGAAGACCACATGGTTTGGACCTGCTCCCACTTATACCATGGACAAAGAAGTGGACTCCAAGGGTTGGTTGTCGAACCCCCTGTGCAGCTAGAGAGAAACAAGCTCCAAGAGGCTTTTTCCCCCTGAAGTGCGTAGCTGACCAGAAGCAACTAGACCTGCAGTGGACCCTGCTGGTGGCCTCTGCTGTGCTGAGTCTGATCCACAAGTGCTTTTCCTGAGGTCTTGGAAACCTTGGTGTTGTCTAACTGTACTTCTCCTAACCACTCTAAAATGTTGGGGCTTGCAGACCACGGGAGGACTAGAACCCACCAACCAGACCAATCTGCCCAAGGTGAAACTTCTCAGGGCTGAAGAAACAGGTGTTTCATCAATAAGCCTCGTGGAACTCATAATCTGAAGTATCCTTCAACCTTGTGCCTTTGGAGGCTCTAGAAAAGAGACTAAATCTGAACATAGAAATCTTTAGCTGGCAGGAAAAGGTATCAGGCTGAAGCAGGGCTTTCTCTGAGTGCAAAATTAGAATTTTGCCAGTCAGAGCTTTTCCAACCAAGAGCAAGACCTCGTCCAATAGCTATCCGACTTCAAGTGAACTTTCTCAGATACAGCCTGCAAACTTGCCCCCCTGGAGGACTTTGGCTACCATTTTAAAAGACTAAGAGCCTGATTTAGAGTTTGGCGGATGGGATACTCCATCACGAAAAGTGAAGGATTGCCCGTCAGCCTTATTACAAGTGCATTATATCCTTGATATTTTTTTAACTCTTCGGTCTGTCGAAACTAGAAAAACGGTGATCCAAGCCCTGATTACTTCCATGCTAGACTACGGAAATTTCCTTTATTTAGGTCTGTCCAACCATCTTCTGAGTCTTCTACAAGTGGTCCAGAATGCGGCTGCCAGAATAGTCCTTAATCTTGCTCCTAGAACCCATATGACCCAGTTTCTGAGATCATTCCACTGGCTACCCATTAAAAAGAGGATAAAGTCCTGCATGAGAAAGGTGCAGTGTATCTGAGGAGGAGGATTTGTGCTTATGCCCCTCCCAGTGTTTTACGGTCAACCTATGGCCATCTAACCAGCATCCTTGAAATTCAATGGGCCAGAATTGGTGGAAGATCCTTTTCTTGTCTTGGAGCAAGGGCCTAGAACAAACTCCCCCTGTAACTGCATGTTATCCCAAAACGTTTGGTTATCAGGAAAAGGCTAAAAACCTGGCTTTTCAAGCAAGTGGCATAAACATTCTTTCTTTTAGTCTGCGGGAGAACTCTCTCTCTAGTAGCGGGACACTCCTTGGAGTATGCATGCCCTCTTCAAATGCCTTTTTATTCATTCATCCTATGGCACTTGTAATAAGGTGGCCAGAATATCCATCCCGCTTATGGAGCAACACACCCGCCAAACTCTAATCAGGCCCTTTATCTTAAGGTTAACTCTCTGACAGGGACAAACCTGCTTGGCGTATCCCACCGGTGCTCTATTGCAGTCAGCCTGAAATCGCACCCAGGTCCTGGTCACCCAAAAACAGTGACTATTGATTGTTGTTTTACTTTTGCATGGCTGTTTTTCTCTTAAACATTTACAAATTCATATCTCTAGTGCACAGAGTGAAAGTAGTGCTAAGACCATTTTGACCAGTGTTTTAGAGGCCATCATCAGGAACAAGCCAACTCAACTGGCACGTAAACACTTGGATAAGTGTTTTCCATAATAACAATGCGACTAGTTTGAACTGGAACAAAGGTGTTGCTTTAAACTTTTGATTGCACAGTTATTAGATTAATTGGCCATTTGTAGTATTGTTTTACCAAAAAGTAACACGACCTGGATAAAATGCGCCTTACAACTCCAATCATGACCTTTTCTAATCCTTTCCTAAGACTCCTTCAGGGTTGGTAGGTCAACCTATAGTTTAATGGACAGACAAATCAAACAACTTATATATAAATAAGATATTACTATGTACTATGTAGATGTTGCAGATTTGGACTCTGACAATCATTTAGATTTACTGTTTATCACGGAGACATGGCTTGCTGTCTTTTCAAACCCCATCGTGGCCTTGGCCACACCTGTTGGCTTCAAAGTCCATCGGGTGGCTCGCCCAGTTGGCAGAGGTGGTGGTTTGGCGATTTTGTACAGGGAATGCTGGACCCTGCATAGCGAGACATCCACTCTCTGGGGGGACTGTGAGGTTCTGGATTTTAGCCTACAACTTTCCGCTCACTTTACTCTGGGCGGGTCTCTGATTTATCGGCCACCTGGATCAGCCAGTGCCTTTTTGGAAACTTGCGGGGATGCACTGGTAGAGCGTGCATTGCGCTTAACGCAAGAAGAGTCAGCACCATTGTTGGTCCAGCTTACTCCTATCAAGTGGTGCCGTACTTAAAACTCCCAATCCCTGGGGAGTTAAAGATGAAACACCTAAGGCTACGGTTCAGCCTGTTTGACACAAGTGAAATCCATCACAACTGGAAATACAAAAGGAGGAGATACAGCCTGCCACTTTCACAATTATAAATGTGAATCTCTGGCACATCAATGTGCTTCTTGGGGATGTCAATATCCATCTTGACCACTCGGAGATGACCAACTCTGCAGCTTTTCTGGACTCCCTTCACTTGACCCAATGGGTCAGATATCCTACCCATCAAGGAGGGCACACTTTGGACACCATCTGCTCTAATTTTCCTATATCAGTGGCGAGGCCTTTGCCGGTCTCCTGGTCAGACCATTTCCCCATATTTTTCTCATGGGATATTAAGCGTCCTTCACGACTGGTCAACTGCCATCGACCACCCCTCCTTTAGGAAAATGGACCCCAGGCAACTTAGCAGTTCTCTGGCAGCCTCCCGGCCTTCCCTCCTTGGGGACCTGGAGGAAAATGTGTCTAGGTTTGCAGACTGGATCTCCGACTCGATTGGTACTCTATCTGCACCATGTCAACCAAAGCTGAGGAGAGAGTCCCCCTCCAAGCCTTGGTTTACCCATGAGCTGAAGACTCTTAAACATGTGTGTAAAATATTGGAGAGAGCATGGTGCTCCTGCGGCAATTATTCCACTGCCAAACATGTGCTTAGAGCTAAACAAAAACTTTACTATGCGGCTATTGGAGTGGCTAAAGGCCAGCATTACTCCACTCGCATTGATCGGGCCAATAAAAATTCGAAAGAAATCTTTGCCACTGTGCAGAGTTTCTTGGCCCCTAGCGCCCAGGTGGCGTTAGTTCCAGTTTCAGAGTCCTGGTGTAATACCGTGGCGAAATTATTTAGGGACAAAATAATGAGCATCCAAGAGAAGTTTCTGACTATTCCCAGGAAGCCTATAGACGCCCTGTCAGGGAATCCGGTGTCAGAATCCGCCTCCACTTTTTCTATGTTCAGACCGATCGATCAGCCCAGCTCTCTCAGAATCCTTAAGGCACTAAAATCGGGATCACCTAATAACCCGTGTGCGGCCAGGCTTCTGTCCGAAGTGGCGGATACTATTAATCCAGAGGTGAATCTTATGGTCAAGAAATCACTGAGCGAGGCGCACGTTCCAATGTCATGGAAACAGGCGCTGATTCTTCCCCTCCTCAAAAAGCCGACACTTGACCCTCTGTTACCTGAGAACTACCGCCCTATCTCGCTTCTGCCAAGTTTGGCTAAGGTCGGCGAGAAGGTGGTCACGTCTCAACTTACCAACTATGTAGAGGTGTCAGGCCTGTTCAATCCGGCACAATCCGGTTTCCGTGCCTCGTCTAGTACGGAGTCAGCACTGTTAGAGGTGACAGAGGCAATCCGGGAGTGTCTGGATGCCGGCGGGAGAGCAGCTTTGGTTATGCTAGATCTCTCGGCAGCATTTAACACTGTGCCCCACTCCCTGCTCCTTGATCGATTGTCTGTAATAGGCATTTCTAGACCAGCTCTGCAGTGGATCAGGTCCTTCTTGGAAGGCCGGTCGCAGCAGTTCTGGCTCCCTCCATGTGCCTCCGTGCCTATGCAGGTGACTACCGGTGTGCCGCAGGGGTCATCACTTAGCCCCCTCCTCTTTAACATCTATGTGACTCCGCTGGTTTATCTCGCGGAGTCATTAGGGACCAAAGTGATGGCTTACGCTGATGATACTCAGCTTTTGTTTTCTTGAAGTAAGGAGGATGACTCGGTTGTGGCTGCGCAACATTGTCTGTCTTCTGTGTTTCACTGGCTTGCGAATGCACAGTTGAAGTGCAATGAAGGAAAATCGGAGGTGCTCCTGTATGGTTCTTTCTCGGCGGATTTTAGAGAAAGGCTATGGCCTCCTGGTTTTCCGCGGCCAACTGTGGGAAAAGGTGCTGTAAAAAATCTAGGCGTCTGGTTCGATGAAAATGTTAACTTTTCGACATAAGTGAAGAAGTTGGCTGGGACCTGCTTTGGCACTCTAAAAACTCTGAGGAAGTTTCTCCCCCTTTTGCCTGAGAGCGCCAAAGAAACTGTGGTCCGTGCCCTGATTTTGTCCTGCTTGGACTACGCCAACACTCTTCTGGTTGGTAGTCCGGGCTTTCTTGCTAAGAAATTGCAAGTGGTCCAAAACTCGGCAGCCAGACTGCTTTTGGGTCTGTCTTCTAGGCATAGTGTTCGCACCCACCTGCGTTCCTTACATTGGCTCCCAGTTGAATCTCGTCTGAAATTCAAAATGCTGTCCATCGTACATCGAGCCCTCTATGGCTTAGGCCCTATCTATCTTCAGAAGAGATTTGCCTTTTACAAGCCAGGGAGACAGCTCCGCTTGTCTGCTCAGCTGATGATACAGACCCCCAGATTCAATCGTCAAAGGATTGGTGGGAACTCCTTTGTTTGGAAAGCTGGTCTGGCTTGGAACATGCTGCCTTTTGCCCTTTGGGGCATCCAGGATCCTCTGCTTTTTAAGAAAAAACTAAAAATGCTGCTTTTTTAGCCTCTGATTTGTGTGCATTGTTCTTCCTGGAGCAAGCGCCGGGACACTGTATAAATTAAATATAACATAACATAACATATTGAAGACGGAAGCATGAAAAATATAGATATTCAATCATCATGAGGGTTCCCACTTCTAGAGTCAAAATGAGAGACACCCATTTCCCTCTAAGTGTCGCTCAGATTTTATGGCAAGACCCAGATTCTATCATTATACATTAATCTCCTAATTGTTGCACCTCATAGTAGCTTTAAAGTACAAGCAAACACATGATGAATGAGCATATGCTTTAGATGATGGTCATTTTGGTGAGGTGTTTGGTGCGGAGGATCAAAGGAAACCATTGAAACGGTAGCATCAGAGACCCTCAGATGAATGAGATGTTTAGCCCCGGAGTGATACTCCATCTGTAAGAAATCGTGTTATTGGTTGGGGGCATGAAACCCCTACTCAAGCAGCAACCAAAATCCTTATCAGAGTGAACCACAAACTCACTAAATAAAGATTAACCCTCTGGTAGTTTGGCTCAAAATTAGTCAGGCTTCACTTAGAGATAAGTAGAAACTATGTATGCAGCACACAAACAGTAGAAAAGTGAAAACAAGGCACAAGAAAAAGTCCAAAGTAATTTACAAAAATAGAGAAACGTTTAATGAATAAAATGATAGTAGAACAACAAGAATCCAATGAGTAGAACTGGAGATCCTGAAATGCTAAAGTTTAAGTAAAAATGGCACCAAGAAGCAGAAAGCGCTAACTGTGGGTATCTGGTTTTGCTGGACAAGAACAAAGTCACAAGTCTCACTACCATGGAGTACAGGGCGGGCACAGAACCATGTTTGGCCTGCTGAGAACTATAACTTATATCCTTGTTGGAAGGTCTGCATGGTGTTGCTTTGCTTGGATTTGCATCATCCAGCTTTGGGTCTGATAAAACTGTGCAGCAAACCTTTGAAGGGTTTTGCATCACTCAATGTCAGTTCCTTTGAAGCTTGCATCTGTGCGGCAAAACTGCGGGGCTTTGCATCGCTATACGTCAGTTCAGGGGTCATGTAAGTGCAGTTGCAAGCCCAGGTATGTCTAGTGCTGCAGGTCAGCTGGGCAGTTGCAGGGAGGCCTCTGGAACTTGTTGTGTCCCAGAACAGAAGTTCAGCCAACTGACCCTTGGAGTCACTCAGGTTAGCCTGGGATGAAAGAAGCAGGTCCGCCTACCTTCTCAAAAATTAGAGCACTCTATCCTCTGGAGAACAAGGCAGGATCAAACAACAGAGCAGTCTTCTGGGGATAAGGCAGCCATTCTGTAATATCTACAGGTCTTGTAGTGTACTGAAGAGGTGGTTGTGGAGGTCCAATATTTAAAACTGGTGCCAGACGTTGAAGTGAGGGGGGCTTCCTGGCTACCCCCTCAGTTAGTTCTGGAAAGTTCTTCCCTTCTCTTGCAAAGGCTTCAAGTAGTCTAGAGTGACAAAAGACTGGTGTGTGTGCGCTGAAGGCAGCCACTTGAAATGTAGTGGGGCAGTTAACATCTCCACCTTACCCATCCTGGCATGATTGCCATCCTGCTATCAACTAGTCCCCCTTTGTCTCACTGTCAGGCAAGAATACCCAAAGGACAGCAGCTGAGCTATTCACAGCCAGGACACAGGCAGCAGGTACGAAATGGTTAGGACAAGAAAATGCCATCTTTCTAAAAGGTGTAATGAAGGGCACCTCTCTCGAGTCCCCATCTGTCGCACTGCTGAAAAAGGGATGCTTCTTCCCATTTGTTCTCATCCTCATTAGTTATCCATATTTTAGCCACTGTAGTCCAAACATATTCCAAAATCTTCTTCCTTCTTCATATCTGTTTATATAATCACTACGGAGACATGTTCAAAATCAATGAAAGAATATGTTCCCAATTGCCGTAATCTACTGATGGCACAACCGCAGAAACAAACTTTAGTGAGTCTGCACCCCATGGATTCGTAAACCACGATTTATGTAGGGGGAACAGTTAAATGAGTAATCACTTCGGAGACAGAGATCACGGACGATATGGAATGGACTATGGAGTTACGTCGTAACTCGTCTGATGTGAACTAGCATTTTATTTAAAAGAACAGTTGAACTGAGTTTGTTTCTGCGGTTGTACCATCAGTAGATTACGGCAATTGGGAGCGTATTCTTTCATTGATTTTGAACATGTCATTGTTGATTTATCTGTTTTTTGTGGCAGTACGTTTTTATTATCATTTTAATTAATGATTATTTTTTGGTAATTCTTTTTTTTTTACGTTGACTAGCGAGAGTTGGTTGGAGTGTGGAGCACCTGAATGGGGTTTTGCTGGTTGGGTGCCTGAGGAGGGAATTGTGGGATTTGGAGTTTTCACATATTATATAATTTTAAATAGAGGCATTACTATTGGATGAATAGGTCACGGGGTTAATTAGTGTTCTATTTGAATTCTTTGAGCACACGAGGGTGGGTTTATCTCAAACAACGGTTCGATCAGAAGGGAGAGAGAGGAAATAGGTACTCTTCTGAAGAGCATTTAGAAGTTAGGCTGCCAGGCATGGCTCTTTGAGGTAATTCACAAAATTGTTTCGTTTGATTGGGACTCGAGGATGATGAGTTTGAAAGGGTAGTGGGAATGTACTTTGAATGTAGGGTCACTGTTAGGGGGAGCAGGGATTGAAATAGTTGTTTGGGTGTAGTTGATGAATTTTGTTGTATAATATTAGTAGTATTATTTTACGTAACAGTGTAACTGTTTGGTTTAGTCGGAGAGCATGCAGAGGGGTGAAGTTCAAACACTTTGAGAGGATACACGAGTGGTTATCAGGGATGAGGTTGGGGTGGGGAGTAAAGGTTGATGAGTGATACTGCATTGATCATTTAGGTTTTCTTTATTGTGTTTAATAAGCTCACAATGAGCAGCCGGTTGAACTGTTGTTTTCATTATTTCAGAGACCCCTGACGAAGAGCTTAGGCTCGAAATGCATTGGGTATAATCAAATGAGTCTTTCTTGGTGTTTGATTGACCTGCACGTGCCATTTGTGAAAGCCTGGATGGGCACACAACAGGTGCTTGAAAATGTTGAATAAAGAATTAAGGTGCAATCAAACTGTCTCCGTAGTGATTATATAAACAGATATGAAGAAGGAAGAAGATTTTGGAATATGTTTGGACTACAGTGGCTAAAATATGGATAACTAATGAGGATGAGAACAAATGGGAAAAAACATCCCTTTTTCAGCAGTGCGACAGTTGGGGACTCGAGAGAGGTGCCCTTCATTACACTTTGTAAGTGGCTGTGATGCTGGACGGTTCGCAGCATCTGAACGCACGCAGCACAAAATACCGTTTTTTTTTCCGAATGTTTATGGACAAGGGGAGGAGTGCACTTTCACACTTACTCATCTTTCTAAAAGGGGCATTTTCAGAATTGAGACTTAAAATCCAACCTTACCATTAAAGAGAATTCATTTAAGTCCAACCTTGACATCCCTATCTGCCCCAATTAAAAGTTAGCACTTATAAAGTGTAATAAGGCAACCCAAAGTTATCCAAAAAGAGAGGTTTAAGGACATGAACAACCTACAAACACAGGTTTTACTTTTTAAATACAATGCACCCCACCTTATGGACTGTTTAGGGCATACCATAATAAATAAAAAGGATTATGTACAAGGCCAAATAGGCAGCTTAAAACTGCACTAGAGGCTGCAATGCCAGGCCTGAGACATGTTTAAAGTTATATTTAAGTGGGTGGCACAATGAGCAATGCAGGCCTTCTAGTAGCATTTAATTTACAGGCCCTAAATGCATGCGGTACCATATACTAGGGAACTGTACATACATTAAATATGCCAGTCATGTCTAAGCCAATTCTAACATGTTTTAGGGAGATATTACAAGCATTTTAGTACAGGTTAGCAGTGTCAAAGTGCACAGATACTAATGCCAACAAAAACAAAAGTCGGAAAACAAGAGGAGTGAAGGCAAAAAGTTAGAGGTTGTCCCTGCAGAAAGGGACACGTCCAAAACTATCCATGAAGTGACCATTGGAAAATGTAGCTCGATATGTGACATATCGGAAAAGAAACCCTCTTAAAAAGAAAACTAGAGTGATTATGAGAGCCATGTGCTATGCCTTCAATAAAGGATAACATATGCCCAATGCCTAACTTTGATCCAGAAATGTTTTTGCTCAGGTCAGGAAGGGATCGAAAGAAAGGCTAGGAGAGATCATGGAAGCAGTACAAGGACAAAATGTTGAACATTTTGGATCTTTTAAAAAAAAACTTGATTTAGCTGAGAACACTCACTGTGATTATTTCCTTCCTTAGAGGATGGAGCCATAGTGCCCTGTTTTTGGCTGATGCAAATATGACATTAATACCAGAAAGACAAAATGCTTCTTTGAGGTATATCAATCTAAACTGGGTTATATGGTTAGCAAGGAGGTTAGTACAAATGCCTATGGTCTACTCTTTAGAGAAAGAATGTTCGCATCCAGAATGTTGAATCAACTGAAGAGATATTTCAGTTGGAAGATGTAACCAGGCACATTCTTGGTGGTTGCATTGAAGCAGGTATGAACACAAAAAGAGCTTTTGAGGAGACCAGAAGGAGAAGACCATCTAATGATAGAAAGTATGCTCTTGTTTGGAAAGTGTCAGGTGAGCTAGAGAATTTGAGAAACTTTCACAGGAGGCTTCAAATCTGTGTGAGGACCCTTGGGCACCAGCTACAAAAAGGAGGGGCAAGAGTGCATAGTTGTTGTGGGTATGTTGGTGCCTGGATTTTGTGTGTGAATTCTATGAAGTCAGATGTGGTGAATCTGGCTAGATTGCTACCAGATTTATTTATCCAAGGTTTTAGTAACAGGACGATTAATTGTTACAGAGCTGAGGCCTCAGCAACACATCCTCTGAGAGATGGTAGGGCCGGGGAAGTGATTATTTGGTTTGCATGGCCATAAAATGAATTAGGATTCAGAGGGCACCTAGCACAGTTCAATGTGAAAATTAGAGGTGATTTGATTATGGCCTTGCCGTCAAACATGCACCTAGATTTGAGGGCACTGAATGGAAAGTTTGCCAATCTTTTATCATTAGTACAGAAGGGAGTCAAGTGTATAGATTTTGGAACTGTGCAACAGCTTTATTTCCTGAATATTGTTCTTTCGATATAACGAGCATAAACAAGACAATTAATGTTTCTATATTTATTCTATGTTTGAAGAATATCCTAAGTAGTGTGTGTTCGAATGTATGCAGGAATATGAGAGAAGACTGGTGGACGACAGACCCGCAGGTGAAGAGCAGTTGCTGATATCTTATGTGAAGCCGATCAAGGCTTTCCTGACAGTTACTAGAGTAAGATGGGTCAAGAAAGTGATTGAGGAGTCAGGAGTGTATATGTTGTTGTTTTTTGCTTATTCAGCGAAGGGGGCAGGCTAGTAAGATGTTTCATTCGGAAAGAAATCTGCAAGAGATTTTGAGGGCAGAAGATTCATTGAATGCAGATGTGTTTGCAAGATAATATTTAAGAACAGTAGTTCATATTTCAAAAGTAACCGTAGGAGGCTTTGAAAATGCATAATGATAGCCTTCAGGTCTTGTCATAAAATGTTGATTCTTTTAATGATGGCGAGAAAATCCGTGATTTTTGCATACATAATTAATTTTGATTTTATAGTCAGTTATAGTTAGTAATAATATGAGCGAAGGTTGGCAGAAGGAACATGGGGCCATGGTTTGGATTTGGAGTTTAGGAAGAAACGACTCCTTAATCACCTTTAAAAAGTACTTGAAAGGTGGTTGTTTTCTCTAATGATACTGTTGATGGATTACATTGATGGTGTGTTGTTTTGTGTCTCAATATGGTTAAATCTGTGTGTATTCTAAGTATATAATCACATTTTCCCAGCTCAATCCATGACAGGTTCACGTAACCAATCGTAGGTCACCCACCTACCAGATTGATTGTGAGCACATCGGCGCTACACTCTCTGGTCCTGCTCACCAATTGGCCCATTGGGACAAAGATGTTTGTAGAAAAAGATTTATTTATAAAATCATATGTCTCAGCATACTGTAAATGTTTAGAGGGTTCATATGAATCCAATTCTGTGTTATCGCTCTCCAAAAGTTTGATTGTGAGCATGTTCCTGAGTTAGGGACCAAGGATTCATAGTCAAGAATCAGTGGTCAATATAATTATTCCAAGACAACAGTGGTGCCATAAGGAATGACAGCTTTGTTGAATGGAGTTATAAGCTGCGACGGTGTCATTTGAGGACCTACTCTTGCCTGAACCAGAAGCCACTGCAGGGATTTTCCCAGATTTGAGACTTTGTCTCAACTACAGAAAGTAGTCTGTGTTATTACTTAGTCGTCACTGTTTATTGTAATGGTGTAAAACTAGTCTCTCTGACACTTTACGTGCAAGACTTGTCTACATTTCTAGCATGGGACTTGTACAAAAATGTAAAAAAGATCCTAACTGCAAGGTGGTTTAATTATTTCAGAGAATTCACCAAACAAATCACAGAGGGGCAAAATCAATTTGCATTCCAGAAGATTAGCGCATCATGTTTTGAGTCCAAGCAGCAATATGTGCTCTGTAAATACAAAATCCACTACTAAGTTCCCGAGTGCTCACTCCATACTGTCACAATCCATGTTGTCTTTGTAGTTTTAAATTAGCACTACACTACAATGTAAAAGCGGATTTTTAAGACAATGAAACACAATATCAATGAAGCAGGGTAACAGTCATTTTTGTGCATAGCAATGCAGTATACAGGGAGATGTGCAAATTGAAAAATGTTGTGGCTTCCCATCTTCTGATTCATGCTTGTGTCAACATGCTCATAGAAATAGAATTTTTTCACCACATTACTGCTTGGGCAGAGCTATTAGTATTTACAAGGCACGATTGAAATGTTATTAAGGCTCTTGTGTTTTTTATGTTTCAGATAGAAACAAACAGACCATCAGCCCCAAAGAGTTACTTGATTGATCTGAGTTCTAGATCACAAGCTCCTGATTGTCAGACTCAAGCAATCAAAGCCTCTCTTCCAGCCACTAACATGGACATTCTGTCAATGGGTTTTGCACCTTCTATGGATCCATTCCAATCTCATCATTATTGCAGTGAGTATTCCAAGCAGTATATGCTATGTTTTGTGAAATGTTGTTGATTATTTAACAAAACTAAAATAATAATAACAACTATAAAATCATAGTTTTTATACAGTGCTCACTACCACAATATTGCCACTTCATACATCTCTGGGTAAGAGGTGTTACTGTCACCAACAGTGATTGTACCAAATAAAGCATGAAGCATTTGTTAACATAGATCAGTTGTATTGCCTATGAGTTGTTAAATGTCTGCCTGTCTGTTGCTCCACATTATGGATTGAGAAATGATACTAAACGATATCCATACTTTTTTTTAAAATTGAAAACCATATAGAATACAAACAATTTGAGTCCAAATATACATCCAATAAAATCTATCAATGACATTCAAAGGAGTAATACATAGCACCAATTAATCAAGAAGCAATACATCCAGTAATAAATAAGCCGGGGGGATCTTAAAATAGCATTTTTAAGCCAAAAGATAAAAGAAACACCTAAAATCTTAAAACTTTTATCCACTACCTCAAAAAACTACCAATTAAGCAAAACTTTAAATTTAAGGTATCTAAAATATATGTAAGATCGTATCAAAAACATGTAACTTAGTCCGATAAGACTAATAAACTGACATGAATTATACTATACATATTAAAGTGCCAAGCTCTGAGATTCATAAAAGTAAGGACAGATTAGAAAAAATACTACCGGTTATATACTAATTTTCAGAAATCACAGTCAAAAGAAAATGCCCAGATCTTCTCACACTTTTTAAGCCCACCAATTCGTGAAGCATAAACTCTTTCGCTTCTTTTAACCTGACCCATTTTCCGAACCCATTCATTTTTAGATGGAATTAGATCCGTTCGCCATCTTTGAAGTAAAAGTAATCTGGCAACAGCCATTCCAATATATAATAATTTAATCAGCTTCTCTGGTAGCCGAAGATCTGGGTCATAACCCAACACTATCAACCAAGAGTTAAACACAGTTGTTATTAAACATTCTTTTGCCAAATAATCAAAAATATTGTTCCAAAATTTCTAGATCAAGAGGCACTGTAATATTATGAGTCCAGTTGGCTGAAGGGTGAATATGACAACGGAAACACTGCCCCGATTGATTGGGATAAACGTTGGCTACGAAGCAAGGGGTTCTATAAAGTAACCACTTGCTAAAATATAACATCCTTCCTCAGTTAGCCCCTCTAACTGAAATAAAATTAAATTTATTAATTGCAGACCACATAATTGCTTTAATTTCCAAGTCCTCGTATTTACCCCATTTTGTTATGGCCTTGGCCTCCAGATCTATCCCTGTAATTGAGGCTAAACGTTTTTTTCCATTCCCCCGGCTTTTTTACTACCCTTTCTTCAAGTAAGTCATAAACTAATTGTTTCTGGCCAATAACCTGAAGCAGATCAAGTTTGCTAAGGAACTTACTGAGAATGTTATATCACCCAAGGAGGAGAAAATTGCCGGGGATTAATTGAGATATTTCACTAATATTCAGCCATCTATCATTCCGAAGAAAATCCGAGAGTTTATGGAAGCCGACCTACGTCCAATTTTCTATAATTAGAAAAGAATCTCTAATTCCTGCTTAGGCGAAAAGTCCATCTATTGGGGTTGCGACATTATTAGCTGAAATAGAATACCTTCTAAAAAATGCCTGACGTTTATGAAAGAACCACTGTAAACACTTATATCTTACTAATTTAGGAGAACTAAATATTGAAAGCGGGCAGTGGATCTGATTTTCTTTACATATTCAATTCTTGAAGAAGTTAATAAAAAGACCCGGATATGGACCCTGCTTAAATCTAGACATTTATTGTGCAAAATATGCAAAGTTGTATTCCCTCAAATTGGGCAGGGCTGAGCTGCCATCTTCCAGTTTCTCATATAAAATGCTGAGGGAACTTACTTGTCCCACAAGAATGATGTAGACATTGACTCTAATTTAGTAAAAAAGAAGTTCACTGAAACACAGGGAATTGCTGAAAAAAGGGAATTAAACAGTGGAAGCACTGACATTTTGATCAAGGCGACCCTGCCGAGAATGGTTAAAGGGAGAGAGTTCCATCGTGAAAATAAGCTTTCATTAATTTTGTAGCCACCGAACGACTCGTAGAGGTAAAAAATCTGGGAGGCTTTTGCCTGCACTTCCTCCTCCGGCTTTATAATAAGCATAATTTTGTCGGCGTATAATTTAACTTTACCCATGGTTGGAAGTGGAGGGCAGATGTCCCCATTATTCCTGATAGCTATCACGAGGGGCTCAATAAAAAAGGCGAATAGCACCAGGGATAATGGACATCCTTGTCTGGTTGCCCTTTTAACTTTTACTTGGCCAACCTCAGTAGCATTAATAATACAGGGCCATATGTAGGTAATTTCTATTTACCGATTCCTAAATACCGAATTTTACCGATTCGGTATTTAAGAATCGGTAAATAGAATGCAGGTAAAAAATCGGTAAATTTTACCGATTCGGTAATATTCGTTATTACCGATTCGGTATTTACGGAATCGGTAATAAGGCATACCTTCCCATTCATTCCTATGGGCCTGGAGGCCCATAGGAATGAATGGGAAGCCATTCACTATTACCGATTCGGTAAATACCGAATCAGTAATAGGGGGAGCATATGCAAGGGTGGCAGGGTGTCACATTGACACCCTGTTGCACCCCTGAATCGTGCATGTGTGCACATGTGGCGCACATACATGCCCTAAGGGCATGTATGTCTTCCACATGGCACTTTTAAAAAAGCACAAAATTGCTTTTGAAAAGGTATTCGGTATTTACCATCAACTTGTAGTTGGTGGTAAATAACGAATCCTTGAACCAAAAATGCACTCACTTGAGTGCTCCCTTCATAGTATTTAAGGATTCGGTAATTTACTGATTCAGTATTTTACCGATTTCTTAAAATACCGAATCGGTAAATTACCGAATCCTTCAATCCAGCCTCCTATATCTCAAAGGGCTAAATACTGGTCGGTAACGGAAAATTTACCGATTTTCGGCCGTTACCGACCGGTATTAGCCCACCTACATATGGCCCATTGTCCTCTGCGTTCAAATATAATTTCTCAACTAACCCTGTAATTTAGAGGGTATGCCAAATTTCGCTAAAATACAAAATAAAGTCTCCCAAATCACCAAATCGAATGCCTTCTCGGCGTCTAAAAAAAGTACTAATGCTGGTATTTTCCAGGTCTCAAAATAGTCTAGTGCCTCCTCTAAAAAATGCGTATTAGTTCCGAGCTGCCTCCCGGCTATAAAACCATTTTGATCTGGATGGATTAAATGTGAGGCGATCTCGTTAAATCGATTGGCTAAAAGTTTAGTAACTAATTTGTAGACAGAATTTAAAAGCGTAATCAGGTGATATGAATTGAGATCTTCGCTATTTTTGCCCTTTTTAAAAAAACTGACTCCATTCCCTTTTCTAAAAGACGGAGGTATAAGCCCTCATTCAAGAATTGAGTTTACCAATAAAATGAGATAATTAACAATTACACTAGCGAATGTTTTAAAAAAAATTCGGCAGGGAGGCCCTCCGGCCCACAGGCTTTACCATTTGGGAGATTTTTAATTACCTCACCTAGCTCTTCTTTTGTGAATGGTCTCGCCATGTTCCTTTTTTTCTAAGTCGGTTAAGACAGGTAATTCATAGTCCTGAAGAAAATCTCCCAAAGATGACATATCGATAGATTGTTGTTGACATATATCCTCTTATAATGTTGTACCATTATGTCACCTATCGCTTCCGAATCCTTCAAACGAGAGCCGGAAGTAGGACATCTCAGTGCGACTATTTGATTATTTTCAGCCCGTTCCCTTGCCTGCCATGCCAGAAATCTACCTGTATAATTGCTTTCCTCATAAATCTTTTACCTATCATGCTGAAATAGGGATTCACTTTTAGCATAATATTTTTCGGCCAGGTTCCGCTTAGCTTGAGCCAGCTGTCGTCGGTTCACCGCCGAGGGGCTAGAAAGGAATATATCGTAAAACTTTTGCACTTTTTGCTCAAGTGTGTGCTTCTTCTCCTTCCTAATCCTTGAGTTCTCCGCCTCTTTACTAATAGCAAGCCCTCGAAAAAAGGCTTTAAACGAGTACCAGACCACCTGCAGTGGAGCTGAGCCATGATATCGCCCACAGCAGAACGATATCCATACTTGAAGAAATCCTTTGTGCTTTTGCATTTGGATGCGGCTACTTTCATTAAAAAACAGCTGCAGTTAAGTCTTACGAATGGGATGTAATCCACGTGGTCAAAATTAGCAACACGCCAGGATGAAAATCATCGACTTCAAACCAAGCATGTAGACTTCTTAAAATTGTGGTCCGAGGAAGCAGTTAAGTTTGACCTGCCTTTTGTTTACCCTCTTCCTGAACCCCCTTGATAAATGTGCTTGTAAAGACCCCGATGAACTGTACAGCAGAGTAAAAGCTTGCGGGAGGACGCTTTACACCGGCAATTGTGCCAGACATTTTACTACCATGTGTGCAGGTGCAGAAGGGAGTGGGGGAATGTCCTGGAAGTAACGGTCGGGCCGAAGAGATCTTCACCACTGGTTGCTGCAACACACTGGATCCACTACCTCTCAATCGGGATTGGGCACTGTAGTGTTGTGGGCACACATGCTACAAATAATGGACACGGTCTCAATGGTATATGGTACTGTAAGTGGCCCAGGGCACGTGTGCCCGGCCCCTTTTATTTGAAGGGTCACCTGACTGGTGATGCCTGTGATGGGTGGGTGCTGGTGTTAGTGTACGAACAGGCAGAACACTAAAACGTGTCCCGCAGGACACTACAGGCACCACCCAATAATCCTGACGATGGCATCAGACTTCTCAACGGCCTAAAAAACCATCTCGGCGAGCGTAGAACAACTCTCCCAGGACTGCCATAGTCTGTCATTAAGGTGGAAGAGGGCCTGAGGTGCTGCAGTGAATGTTGCCATACCGCCGCTGCTGTGAAGCCGAAGCACGGGAAACCTTCCTGCCTTCAGGTACCACTGGCCTTGCCTGTTCCCTGCTTGTACTGACTTTCTAGCATTTCTGGTATTACCTTTGGGGTGGGACTTTGACCCCCAGCAGTCCTGTGGCGAGAGAAGGGGCCAGCACATGCTGATAAGTGCACAAGCATCCCACAGCACAGGTCAGACCAACAATCCTGTTCCTTGCCCACAGTGATTTTCCTTCATTTCTGGCATTAGCACTGGGCGGGGTCTTTTTCCTCCAGCAGCCCCATTGCAAGAGGAGGGGTCAGCACACACTGATCTGCATGTGAGCCTTCCGCAGAGTGGGACGTGCGGGTTCAGACCGGTCTCAGAGCGGGCCCATCTTTGCCTGTCATTACCAGTAAGAGGTCAGGCCCCCTGTATTTATTTAGAGAACATTAATATCCAAAAGTCTGCAACAGGGGGCAGACCACAAGACCCAGTTACCTCTGCAGCAGGAAGCCACCAACCCCAATGTCTGCGCCCGGAGACCCCTCATTAATATGGCCTGGGCTCCCGCAGGACAGGGAAGAGACCACAACAGGGGGCATACCACATGCCAGAGTTACTTCTGTGGCAGGAAGCCACCAACACCAACATCCGCACCCGGAGGCGCCTGATTATTTCGGCCTGGGCTCCCGCAGCCAAGACCGGACCAAGAGCGGGACTGTCTGGGCCCGTCAGCACAGGAGGAGGCGGGCCATCCCCTTTGGTCCTGTTGTTGAGCACTGTGGAGCAGTGGATAATTATATACCCATATTTCCATGTCCAGGACAAGGTACTGTTTCTCTAGCTTACTCTTCTTGACTGGCTCGTTAGACTGGGCCAAGTGGCCACCTTCTTGGTGATTTCGCCTCAGCAATTCTTAGAGGGGTTAACCTGACAAAAGGGCTAATGGTGTTAAATGATGCAATGAAGATGGGGACGAAGAAAGGTCCTTCTATTATACGCCCTCATCAGCAGCCCCTCATGTCAATACCATAGAAGGTTTTCTCCAACAGGCAGTGGGGCTGTAGCCAAGGAAATAGAGCTGGTTGAAAGGAGACTCTCTTTGAACAGGGACAGGTCCCTCATTCTCCCCATGGGTCACCGGCAAGTTCTGGTTTGGAGGGGCCTCCTCTCGATTTGAGTCATCTGGGTGGGCAGGAGGAAGCTCTGGGGGGGTCACCCACGGGAGTCATGAAAGTAACTCCATAACTCCTACCACACCAGTTGTCAACCCAAAGCAGAAGAGAAAAAGGAAAATTGCCCAGCCTCTTGTTGAGCCCAAAATGGGTGGTCGTTCTACTACTATTTTAACAGATAAGGAGGGGGGTTTGTCCTGCAGAAATGTATTGCTTAAAGATTTGGAGTCAATGTTAAATAACAAATTGGATCCAATTTTGGTGAGACTTTCTCAGATTGAAGAGAGGGTCACAGAGATATTTACCATGATGAACAAGGAGAGGGTGGGGTTAGCCGGGAGCAGGGCCCACTTGAGCCTTCTTGCCAGGGGAGGGACCCTGTGTTAAATCATGTTGTTCCAGCCACAGATCCTGTCCTTATTGCTCCTAAGCCAGGAAGGGGGTGGAGTCTCCGGATGCCGCTTCTTACCCCTGTCTTCTGGTTACTGATGGGTTGGTCAGCCTCCTGGGCATCCCATTAAGTTATGAGAAGTGCTAAATCTGCCCCCAGAAGCAACCCACTATGCAGTTGTTTTAGGGAATGTCCCTCCCTGCACCACCCCCAGGGGCGAATCATATGAAGAACTCAAGATAAGGTGGTATACTGGTTTAGCGCACATATGCCCTGAAGTAGGGTGTTAGCAGACTCCATCATCGTGGCCCGTAGAGTAAGCTGGGTAGGTAAGGATAGGAAACCCTGGGGGGAAGACTGTGTGGTGATTAACTTCAACAATCCCTGGCAAGCGGGTAAACGTCTTGAGGCTGCCTCCCACCCGATAAAGGGAATATCAGGGATAGTCGTCCTTATAGTGGGATTTTTCTATAAACCAAGCAGGACAATTGGTTCGTTAGATTTTTGTCATATTCACAGGGGGTCCCGCTAACTAGTGAACACCTTGAATCTGTCTCTAATAGATCTCTCCCATTGACTGGGTTAGAGTCCTGTGACTGACTGGAGGTATGAAATCCTGTTAGTGCCCCGGGGTATCCTTGCTTCGGTTCCCTGAAGGAGTCCCCTCTCAGTCTTTAAAAAGTTATACACTGTTGTTGTGGAGTATAGCAGGTCTCCCCACCAAGTTTTCTGATCCAAGGTGGGTCCAGTTTGTTAAATCTTTCCATATCATTTGTCTCCAAGAAACTTGGTAAATAGTTACTATCTTGAGGGATATGCGACTTATTTTGAATCAGCTATACCCTCAAGGGCAGGTAGGTCGAAGGGGGGATTAATTCAGTTTATTGAAGTCGAATTGAGTGGTTGCATTTTTGATCTCTAGTGGCATGTACATATAATGCAGGGACTCCGGTTAACACTCCCTGGCTCCCTATCAGTGGGTTTAGTCAATTTCTATAATAGTAAATGTGGTAGTTATGAGCCGGGGTTAGGGGTTTGCAATTGGACCGCCTTTTGCGCTCCATTTCAGCCAAGGGTGACAGGCAAGTTCCAACAGTTATTTTGGGTGATATAAATTGTCATTTATGCAACGACCCCCCCCCCCCCCCAGGACAGTGAGGCACAACATTGTAGTTGTCTGCTGAGTGAAGGGCGACATTTTGAGCATTCACGGAAAGACCAGGAGCTCAATGAGTTCAGATGGTCATAATCTGGTCTTCGCTACGGAGACATTTTTGAATTTCTCCAACTTTTAAAGGGAGGGGCTGTAAGTCGATTATTGATATTATTTTTGTTTCTGCATCACTATATTGGTTCATTACCCATTTTAAGATCATTTTTAGTCCTTTTCTGTAACTTTGGATGTAGCCAAGCTCCCCCGGTTATAGCATATGGGGGCTTTGAGGAGGCTCTCCACTGTTCAGCAGGGAGATGGCTGAAATGGTCTCAGATGGACCCCCAACACCTCCAAGCAGCGCTTTTTCTTTGCACTTTGTCTTAGTGAAATTAAAAGCTGTCTTGATAGTGCTGCGTGAAATAGGGATGTCCTGGAGCCTTTTAAAGCTTTTGCTGCTGGGGTTCTTAAAGTGATGACAGTTTCAGATTCTAGCAGTAAGGAGTTGCATGTCCCCAAATGGTTTGACAGGGATTCCCCTAAAACCCTGCGTCTTCTGAAGGCGACTAAGCAGCAGTCAACGAGGGACGGGCAATTGGTAAAGATTGCAGACGGACTTACAAGCAGGCTCAAGGAACCTGTAAATATAATTTATAGGACGTAGCATGGGAGGAGCTCTGTCAAGCATGTGAGATGAGGGACAGCTCTCTCTCTTTTGGAGGGTGGTAAACAAATCCGATCTTGAGAGGGTCCCAGGTGGCTCATTTCGAGAGCATATATAACTAGGGGGTGTGTATGAGTGACAAAACTCCTGCTGGATCAATTACAGCCTGTGTACCAGTGGTATGGACCCTAGATTAGGTTGCACAGGGTATTCTCGCTTTGTCTAATAACAAGGCTCCGGGTCCTGACAGCATTCCAACAGATTTGTTTAAATCAAATATTGAGGTCAGCGCTCCACTCTTAACACAAGTGTTGAATGCAGTAGCTCAGGTTGGGATTTTGCCCTCTTGGTCCACTGCTGTCCTTGTTCCCATCTTAAGAAAGAGGGCAAAGACAATCCATAATGTTATTGACCTGTACCTTTGCTGGATTCAATGGTTAAGGTTTTGGGGAGGGTGATTTTAAATAGGCTAAGTGATTGGGCAGAAGAAAACAACATTCTGAGTGATGTACAGTATGGTTTTAGAGCTGTGAGGTCCACTTCAGACCACTATCTAAATCTCCATCTAATTATTAATAAATATATGGTGGCTCGGTCTGAATCTATGCACTTAGCCTTCATGGATTTGACATTCACTTTCAACGGGGTGAACCAGGCAAACCTGTGAACCCTGCTTAGCGAGATGGGGATTGAGCCAAGAATATTGGCCATACTAGCCAACCTGCACTCAGAGACCTATGCCTGGGACAGTTTTCCTCAGGACACCGCATGTACTCGTTCATTCCGAACCTGCTCAGCGGTGTGCATCAAGGATGCATTTTGGCTCCTTTTCTATTTACCCTTTATGTAAATGGGCTTGAGTCCGCGCTGTTATCAGCTGCGCCGGATTGCACCAAGGCTGGTGACAGATTTCTCCCTGTGCTATTATACGTCGATGATGGGGTTCTCATGGCGCAGATCACTTAGAGGCTGGACGTACTTCTAGCCAGTTACATATCTTTCATGGGGAATCTTGATCTGGCTGTTAATTTTTTAAAGTCATACGTGATGGTAGTAGGTCCCAAATCAACTAAGAGCAACACCTATAACGTTGCTAATTCTACCCTGGGCAAAGTGAAGGTGTTCCCTTATTGAGGGGTTTAATTTGATGTAAATAATTGTTGGAAATTTTTGTTGGAGGCTAAGAGTGCTGAGTTTCTAAAAACTACATGGCTGGTTTTTAGTTTTGCACAGAGGGTTGGCACTAGGGCACCGAGGGATTTGTTAAAAATTTACCATACTAAGTGTATCTCTCAGCTACAATACAGTGGTGAGGTATGGGGGTACACCAAGCTGGATCGAAACCAAGCAGTTGAAAATTAATTTCTTCGTAGAATGGTACAGGTTCCACACTCTACCCCAGCTTTTTCTGCAGAGGCGGAACTTGAGCTTGATCAAGTGTCAGATTTGATATCACTGAGTCCACTCCTGCCTTGGGTGAAGATTTGGAGCAGGGCGGAATTTTCTTTAAACCAATTGATCCTAGTGGACTGCCTGGTCCTTGATCGGGCGCATAGTATACCTTGGATAGCTCATGTCAAAGCTGCTTTTAACAACATATATAGGTCAAATATTTTTGATGATGCAGGAGGTGGGGGTGTTAAAAGGTTGTTCTTAGAACAGTTCCACCTGGAGAGAGGCACTTAGAGCTTCATAAAAAATCAGTTCAGGGTCAAATGTTGCTAAAATCTGTGCAGGGGTTGGAACCGTATCTCGCCAAGGTTCGCTCACAACACAATAGGTTTCTGTTGGCCAGATTTAGGTTCAACCAATTGCATCACCTTTTGACACCCCCTCTGGATGGGTACTGCCTAAGGCAAGGGTAACCTGCGGCTGCGACAATACAACTCCACAGGATATGTTGCATTTTGCAAAGATTTGTTCTTATAATAGTTGACGAAGGAAGCAATTATTAGCTCCTTTGTTGAAATCTTTGAATTTTAATCTAGTCAGGGCAGCCTTGTTGTATCTTCAGATGCTTCCCACTGATCATGCTATTCTTACAGTTTTGCCCTTTTTACAAGCAGCCTTGGCATCCAGAAGAACGAGACCTGATTAATCGCCCCTTTAATCGTTATTTATTGTGTAATTTAACTTGTTCTTGGTTTGTATGCTTTTATGGTGATTTTATCAACCAAATAAAGATTTTACTGACTGATATCCATGCTTAGTTATTTTGTAGAATGGTGTCAGGTAGCTACTAAATACTAATCAGTAAGTGACTTATTCAGCCATTTGCTTTTGTAGCTGCCAAACACTGCAAATGTTACAAAATTGAAATAAGCGTTATTGAGCATGAAATACAGAAGCAGTAGGAAAGAAGCAGTAGCAAAATCATTTATTATCTCATTGTAATACTGTCCTGAGGGAAAGTGGACTTAGACAAGGTTATGGTTCACGCAGCATGATGGGGCAGTTCCCTTCATAACTCTGAAGGTTTTCCAAACAGACACCATGCTTCAATTGATTGGTCAGCATACCTTTTATGTATTGAGCAAATAAACTTCTACAAAAAAAACCAAATAAGCCAGATGCACAGGGAGTTTTCTTCTTAGACATGGGGGACATTCTATATTTTTAATTTGTCCTTTTCTGCTATGCTTAGAAAGGGAAAATGAGTAACCAGGGCAGGATAACCATCATTGTGACTTGTTGGAGCCAGCGGATATGCCAGTAGTGTAAATACAGCAACCCATCTCTGAACAGAGCGAAGGAACTGCAAGTTTGGATGGGCAGGAGCACTGCCATTTTACTACGGTGTTCCCAATCCATCAAACTGTAAATGAGGCCCTTCGTTTCTTTATATGTTTTCTAATTTGCACCCATGGTTTCTTAACTCCAAACTAAAAATTATTTTAACAATGTATTTTTTTGTAAAAAATAGTAAGAATATTTTGGTAGAGCATAAGAAACAGTAGTTTAGTCTGATTGTGTATCTTTTACACATTTTGTTAGTGGTGCACAGACAGATGCCTGGTCTATGGTGTCCTTTTTCCAGACAAATGTTACTCCTCATTAGATCTGTTCCCATAATACTTGTTTTTTGACTGCTGTGAACTTGATGTTGAGTGGATACCTTGTGAATATACATTTTAGCCTCTCAATTTACAGTAAAAGTACTGTATTTACTTTACATGATCTAGATGTATGTTTCCTTTTGTATTCCTTGCTATGGATGTACATTCGTCAGGACCCCCATACATGTATTTGTCCAAATGTACATTGTTTTGGGCTTATTTCGAAGTCTTTCTCAAAGTTAATGATGTGGACATTGTACTGCCTTCACTAACAAATGCATGTGTCTATATTGTCAAAAAAGATTTGTGGAGAAGAGCGCATTTCAATTACATCTTTGCATGTACTGTTTTGCATAGAACTTTGCTCTGTTTGCGATTGATTCATACATAAATCCAACCTCAGTGAAATTACTTTTTTCTCTTAAATCACTGGATCCCGAGTTTTACAAGCCAGGAGCCAGCTACAGAGCACGTGGTTTGTTGATCCTGAACCTTTGACCAGCCAGTGGACTTACCTGATATGTTTGTATGACTTCTCTACGGGGTCAAAGTCTGTTTTCTTCTTGTCAACAGTAGTCCCAAAGCAAGTTTATTTGCTGTGCAACAGGCATCGTAGTGACTGGGATTTTCAAGCGATTTCGAACGATTGATCGAGTCTGACCAGCAGCAAGGATGTCACATGCACTCGCGGAGACCGGAGTTTCAGAGAATACTGCCAAGATCACCCTCTCTGCCCTTTCTGCCGCGGGCTGATATTCTAACGCTGCGCACAGCCATGTTGGCCCCCTCAATCCCCTTCAACCCCCCTAAATCCTCACTCTGGCCTTTGCCCCTTTGGCTCCACAGGTGCATCCCCAGGGGGCAGGAGTTTCCAGACAAAGTGCAGCCCACAGCATCGACACCCCACCGTACCTCTGCCTGGGGACCGGTCTGAGTGTCCGGCATGGACTGCATTAGAACAGTGGTTGAAGTGGCAGAGGGGCTAACCGGACTATGAGGTAAACAGGGGTTCAGGGGTCGACAAAGACTGCAGATTTGCAGAGACTGCTGAGAATTGGGCAGGCGGGAGATTGTGCTGTGAGCCCCAGGGTGGCTAGTGGTGCTTGCCCTCACCTGCCTGCTCCCTTACCTTACCTTTGCCTTGCTATGGCTTCTTATAAATTTGAGGCCACCACTTGCATTCCCTAACCAGCACCTGCCTTACCCGCCCCATCTACCCAATTCAATGAGGAGGGCCTAGACTCTCCCTAATGTCAGTACCCCGGATGGATGGTAGAGGGCGCAGCAGTACAGTACAGCAGCAGCTCAGAGTCACACCAGGAGGTTTGTTATTAAGTCCAGCCCACGAGCATGGCGGTGGTAGCCACCGACTGTTAAAAGTGAACCCGGGTATCTGCGGAAGCAGCTCAGCCAGGTCTGGGTGCAGCTTGCAGGAGGCCTGGTGTGTTCCCACTCAGCTTATTACCCAGACCCACTGTAGTGTGCCAACAGACAAAACCAACTTGCCAGACAAACCAGCAGTGGCCAAACTAACTCCAGCAACCAACAGAAATCGCCATTAGAAGGAGACCCTGCAGGCCTATCTACCCAAACTAATTAACCATCAAATACACAGCCAGGAAAATGATATCTGGAAGGGTCACAAAAAAATTCAAATCAAAGGAAAATGACAAAAAGCACAAAAAATCTAAAATCCAACAAAATCTGTTCAAAACCCTAGTGCAAAATTAATATCTCCTATCTACTCAATATTTGGGGCAATGAATCCTACCAGTAAATTCACCTTCCTAAAGGATCCAACTACAGCTATCTATGCAACAACAGATAAAATAACAGATCTTCCAAAACCGCTGACACTGCAAAAGTTTGGCATTCCATTAGAAGAGGACTCAATTTTAAACATAGATCAGAGTCTAACTACAACAGAAGCAATCTCAATTCTCAACAAAAATCTGAGCCTAATAGTAACAACTAATAAGGATGAGGAATCAAAAACAATAAATCCTGTAAGTAATAGACAAGTGACACACGCCCAAGTGCAAACCAGAAATTTAGTTCACTCCACCCAAGATTGGAGACTTTGAAAAGTGTTACACAACGGGAAAATTCAAACTTGGACACAGCAAATGATTCATGGCTTGAATCAATCCCACTGACAAACAACATGGATTCAGTACAAGTGTTAGAAATCTCAACAAAGATCCCAGATGCTAATTAAACCAGTAACCCTTCCAAGGAATAAATGGAAATTCAACAACAAGCAATTACCGAGATATCAAACTTATTAGAGCAAGCAAGCAGTGGCGATTTGTATCCATCTCACAAACACCAAACAAAAGATGGACAACAAAGAAATCTCAACAAAGAAATCTTAACAAAGATCCTGGATGATGGGGAGGAGCCTAGCGCTTGACCAAGATGGCCGCGTGAGCTCTGAGCTCCCGAGAGCCTCGCGCCCTCCGTCGATTATCCTGTCTCCAATCCTGTCTGTATGCATGGCATCGTGTAGATGACCTGTCAGGGAGTCGATTGATGCTACCCGCGGTCGAATCGCCCACCGGGAACCGAAGTTAAGCATGGCGGAAGATTGCGGCCTATCTCCGAGGGATGCCAGGGGCTAGAGTTGGAAGGATGCCCGACTTCTAGTTGAACAACAACGGCCAGGCGAGGTGTGAACTGTCGGATGGAGGTCCCCGTCCTTTCACTTTCGTTTTCTCTCCCTTTGTCTGCCCTGCCCCTGGAGAGCTCTTGGTGGCTTTATTATCCTTTGGACGCTTTACATGCTACTCTGGCGGCCCATTGCAGAACTGATCACTCCTGATTCCTCTCGTTGAGAGGGGGCCGTCTTATCTGAACCGACCCGCTTGGCACCAACCATGTCGGGCAAAGCAGAGGTGGATCGGCTGAAGCCTAAGTCTACCAGGCGGGGAGCCTATACTCAAGTCAATAATATGGACCGCTATGCTCTGCAGAAGGGATCACCGAGTGGGTCGAGCCAGTCGCCGGATACCCAGAAGGAGGCTTCGCCCTTGGCCCCGGAGCTCTCGCTGCAGGATGTCATGGGTGCGATCGAAGGGATGCAGACCTCGATTGGGAGACAGTTTGATGCCCTGGCGCATAAGGTGGATGCCATTTTGGTGGATGTTAACCTGATCCGTGCGGACTTGGGCTAAACGAATGAACGGGTCAAAACCCTGGACCTAAAGACCACGGGCCTCGCCGATGATGTCACGGAATTGCAGACCGAGGTTCGTAAGCTGAGGACCGAGAGTGATCTCGCCGCCCGCCGGCTGGAGGACTTTGAGAGCCGGGCCAGGCGCAACAACGTGCGCGTTATCGGGGTCCCGGAGTCCTCGGATGAGGCTTCGGTTGACCTGCTCGTCGAGGACTTGGTGCTTAACCATCTGCAGCCTAAGGGTCTTGGAAAGTTCTTTGCGGTTGAAAGGGCCCATAGAGTGCCGGGGGGGAGGCCCAAGGTGGGAGCCCCACCGAGGCCGATTGTCGCCCGGCTCTTTCATTTTCGAGATCGGGACGCTATCCTGCAAGCATCGAGGGTGACGGGCCCGGTCCCCTTCCAGAACGCGTCGGTGAATTTCTATCCGGACTTCACCCAGCAGGTGCAGAGGCAGAGACAAGGCTTTCTGGGGGTGAAGAGGCGACTTCGGGAGAGGGATCTGAAGTATGCCATGTTCTTCCCTGCCAGACTACGTGTGGTGTACGAAGATCGGACATTCTTCTTTGAGTCTCCTGTCATGGCCGATGAATGGCTGGACGCTTTGCCCCGGCGGCGGCCGGGAGAGGACACTGCCGCGGATGGGGAAAATGGCCGGGATGGGCAGGGCAGATTTTTCGGAGCCGGTCTGACTCGATTTGACTTTATTTGATGACTTGATCAGAGTGCAGTATATGCGGAGGGTTGCGGGAGGACGAGGGGAGCTCTTTCCTCCCTTAGGGTGCTTTTTGTAGATTTTGGGTTTTGTCGGGCGACAGGCACACTGCAAGTTGGGGGGGCTTTGTAAGCTGCAGCAGGGGTGCAGGGTGGGGGGGATGGTTGGGATTTCGGGGTTGTTGTTGGGGGGTCTGTTTCTGCAAGGCGTAGTGATCATCTTCGGTATTGTCCCATGGTGGCTCTTCGGGGGGGGGGTGGGCCTCCTTGTGGTTGGGGATGGGGGGTAGAGGTTTAAGTGTTATTAGCTGGAATGTTAATGGTTTGGGGGATCGCATTAAGCGCGGGATAGTCTTGCAACACTTGAAACGGTCAATGCCAGATGTTGCCCTACTGCAGGAGACACACCTTATAGGTAACACGTGTTTTGCTCTTAATAGGAAGGGTTACAAATTCATAGCTCATTCGGGTTTCTCCTCCGGGTCTAGGGGTGTGGGCATCCTTGTCAGGGCCTCGTTACCATTTGAGGTGGACTCCACCGTTGTTGACGATAGGGGGAGGTTTGTGGCGGTGGCGGGGAGGTGGGAAGGTAAAACTTTGGTTTTAGTTTCGGTTTATGTCCCTCCAGCCCTGCAGGCCTCCACGTTTGTAGATCTGGGTAGGGCCTTGCTGGATCTCCCGGGGGGTATGTTAGTGGTAGGGGGGGACTTCAATGCTGTTGGCTCTGGACTGCTGGATAGGTACCCGCCCAGAGACACAGGGGGGGCTCAGAAGTGGCTTCCAGACTTCCTAGACACACTCGGCCTGATAGACTGCTGGAGGCTCCGACACCCCACACAGCGTTAATACACCTTCCACTCTGGGGCGCATGGTAGCCTTTCTAGGATTGACTATTTGCTCACTTTGGCTGTGCACGCCCCCTTGGTGTCTGAGGCCAGGCACATGGCGCGTGGCATATCGGACCATTCGCCAGTGTGGATCAGGCTGGATGTCGGCCGAGAGGGAGGGGGAAGGGTGGCTCCTATCAACCCCTGGTACTTTCGAGATTCCAAGATGCGCAGCGCACTGGTAAAGACAGTAGATAATTTTTTCAAGGATAATCAGGGGTCCGTGGACTCGGCAGTGTCGCTCTGGGAAGCATTTAAGACCGTGCTGAGAGGGGAGGCCCTCTCACTTGTAGTGGCGGCCAAGCGGCGGAGAGATGGCGAGGTTATGCAGGTGGAGGAGGAGATCGTGGCTTTGGAGGGAGCGCTAGAGGAGGAGGTAACAGCGGCCTCACTGCATGAGCTGAGCTTGAAGCAAGCCGAGTATAAGGACCTTGTGACAAATGCCGCTAAGACCCTCAGTAGGGAACAGCAGGGCCGCCTGTATGATGTTGGTGATAAGGCCGGGAAGCTCTTAGCTTGGCTGGATAAAAAAGAACGGGTTAATAGAGTAGTGCCGGAGCTGATGGGAGAGGGGGGAGAGGTGATTGTGGAACCTGAGGGGATTGTCCAATGTTTCTTGGACTATTTCCGTAAGGTTTATGCCTCAGTGTCGGATAGGCCGCCCGAGGACTCGTGTGACCTCCTGCGGGATATCGCTCTGCCCTGTCTTTCTGCTGTAGATAGAGATGATCTTGATGGAGACTTAACGGTCGATGAGGTGGCGGGAGCTATTAGCGCGCTGAACTCGGGCAAGGCCTCGGGCCCGAATGGCTTGCCGATTGACCTGTATAAACTGTTCCCGGATAAGGTGGCCCCTCACCTGCGCGCCATGTTCGTGGAGGCACGGGGGAGTGGGACCCTCCCGTTGGACCAGAGGCTGGCGACAATTGTTGTGATACATAAAGATGGTAAACCCCGAGATAAGTGTGCCTCATATAGGCCCATATCACTCCTCAATGCCGAGCCGAAGATCCTGGCTAAAATCCTGGCGGGCAGATTGGTCAGGGTACTTGGAGACTTGATTCATCCTGATCAATCCGGTTTTATTCCGCATCGCAACACCGCGTTGAACCTTCGGCGCCTTCATGGGGTGATCGCCAGGGCTGGCACGCTGCGAGAGCCGGCTATTGTGGCGTCTCTTGATGCCACGATGGCCTTCGATACGGTGGAATGGGAGTATTTGTGGGCTGTGCTAGCCAAGTTCGGCTTTGGCCCTGGTTTTGTGAGCTGGGTGAGGTTGCTGTATGAGGGACCCCTTGCGAGTGTGGTGGTAAATGGCCGGGCATCGACTCCGTTCCGGCTTGGGAGGGGGACTCGACAGGGCTGCCCCCTGTCCCCTCTGTTGTTCGCTCTTGCTCTTGAACCTCTGGCGGCGTGGATACGCTGGCACCCGGATATACGTGGCCTTCGGTGGTCGCCCGAACACGAGGACCGCATTTCGCTATATGCTGATGACATCTTGTTGTACCTTGCCTCGCCCAAGAACTCACTCATAGTGGTCTGTGACGTTCTTACGTCCTTCGGTAGGAATTCGGGTCTCGTCATCAACTGGAGTAAATCGTATTTATACGTCCTGAGTGGTGAGGTTCCGCCGGTCCCGCGAACTTGTTCGATCCAGATTGCTCAGCAGGGCTTCGTGTACCTGGGGATCTTTATCTCCATGGACCCCGCCCTGCGGTATGAGAGAAACCTGCTCCCCCCCTGGCGCGCCTGCGGCGGGATGTTGAGGGCTGGCGGAGGCTGCCGCTCTCCCTCGTCGGGCGCGCTGCCTTGTTCAAAATGATGTCCCTTCCCCGGTTCCTCTACGCATTGCAAAACACTCTAGATTGGGTGCCGGCCAAGTACTTTCGGGAGGTCGAAAGCCTCCAACGGACGTTGTTGTGGGATGGGCGGCCGCGGATAGCGATCGCTAAATTGACGCTTCCATGGTATGACGGGGGTATTGCGCTTCCAGACATCCGACGCTATTACTGGGCCACCCAGTTGTCCGCGATTAACCACGGTTTCTATGGCCCGGCCCTCAGCCCTGGTTATGCCATGGACAGATGGTTGTTGCGCGGTGGAAACTATCTTAGGGCGTTGTATTCGCGGTCCCTCGACTCATCCCTCACGGGGCCCACTGGGGTGGCGGTGCGTGTATGGAAGATGGCGACTGACTCCCTGGGCTGGAAGGATAGGCTCACCCTAGCAGCCCCGTTGTTCGAATCTGAAAGGTTGGGTAGGCTTTGGCATACGAAAGGGTTTGACAAATGGGACTTGATCGGCATCTCCAGGGTTGGTGATATGCTGATTAAGGGTAGGGTGAAGTCCTTTGAAGAGTTGCAGAAGGAGTACGAGTTGGGGGCGTCTGAGTTTTTCCGATATGTTCAGGTGCGTCATGCCCTGCGGTCAGTCCTCGTGGAGGGTGAGAGGGTGCCCGAGTCCTCTCCTTTGGAGGACCGGATCCTTGATGGCCATATGCCGGAGAGCACGATCTCGCTCATCTACAAGAAACTGATAAATGTTCGGGCTGATTTGCTACTGGGGCTGCGGGACCAGTGGACTAGGGACGGACTCGAGTTGGATGATGAGGACTGGCAGTCTGCTGTTTCCTCTCCTAAGGAGGTTGCGATCCCGTCGCGTCTGAGGCTGGTGCAGCTCAAGATCCTGCATCGAGTGTATGTGACGGGGCCGCGACTGGTTCATATGGGATACTCTGAGGAAGGCCTATGTAGGAGGGGATGCGGTATGGTGGGTACTTTCCTACATATCATCTGGGAATGTGGTGTCATCACGGAATTTTGGAGGCGAGTCCATGCGGTGATGGGGGAGGTGACGGGCATTGCTATGCAGCCGGAAGCGCGGTGTTGTCTCCTGAATGTCTGGGGGCCTACTGACCATGATGAGGCACAGACCCAGTGGGTGACCCTGGGTAACATGGTTGCTAAGAGGGACATCGCGCGCTTGTGGGGTTCCGGGGGGCCCCCCACGTTAACTGCGTGGAAAGAAAATATGGACTGGAGTATGCTCAGGGAGAAGACAGTCTATTGCGCCAGAGGCCGCCTTCGGAAGTGGCATGCCATCTGGGGGCGGTGGAATCAATACAGGGGGGGAATATGTCTTGCCCCTGATCTGGATCCTCCCGAGGAACAGCTTTCTTCTTGACCTTTCCAGCTCAGTATGCAGATGTGATGGTTAATTGACTCTTGGGCCTCTGCTTTTCCCCCTTTTTCCTCTTATTATAGTACTGTGACTGTTAGACGATTGGGGTCCGGCTCCCCCTGAGGGGCTACCACCGTGGGCATTCAGTGTTGTTGCCTTGCTGGGGTTTGTTGTGTGTTTGTAATTATTAAAAATGGAACCTTCTCACTGCTCCTTCAATGTACTGTGGACGATTCTTTGTATTCTCCTATCGAAGCTGCCGAACCTCCGGGTTGTCGGCTGAATAGCTGTGTCCAGACTCTTGAAGAAATAAAGGTTTTAAAAAAAAAAAAAAGATCCCGGATGATAATTAAACCAGTAACATTTCTAAAGAACAAATGGAAATTCAACAACAAGCAATAATCGAGATATCAAGCTTATTAGAGCAAGCAAGCAGTGGCGATTTGTATCCATCTCACAAACAGCAAATAAAAGATTGACAACAAATAAATCTAGGCCAAATATATAGCAGAGCCAGTTCACCAGACAGAATATAGTCACCAAAGGCAATAAAAAGGAAAAAGGAAGAGATCACTACAATAATGCCAAAGGTAAAAGTGGATAAGCCGTAAATAAAAATGGAGGACCTTTTTAATATGCATACCCTTCTAATAAACTTGTTGCAGACCTCAGTCAGTGTACTTAATATGCAGTCGGATACATTGGCTATCCAGATAAACTTGATGGGCATAATAGCAGCACATATCACTGGTATAAACTCAAAACTTGAAATGCTGATGGACTTTATAACCCCCAAAAAAACAAAATTGCTACGATCACTGAAGTCCGCTGTGCATATGGACCTATGGTTGACAAATTAAGTGCAGTACCAGCTATCCTAATGAGCATACTCAATGAAAATAAACAGAGTAACCAGAGACCCACACCAAACGGCATACCAAAGTGGGACTCAGCAGCTGGGAGGAAAAGAACTATGTCACAGGAAACACAAACACTAGCAGACAAACCTATCCCAGGGATCATTACTTTTTTGCAAGAACCCGGCAAAAATGATAAGAAACCAGTTAAACTAGAAAACACTGTAACAACACCAAATGTTTCAACTAATAGCAATACAGACATCACAGAGAAATCAATCAATCAGCAAGACAACCAAGACAAGTCCCTGAGCTTTCACCAAATAAAAAGGCAGAAGAAGCGCACCAGGAAGGCCAGAAAAAAACAACAACATAAAGGAAAGGCTGGCCTACCAGGAAACAGATTATATCCAATATTATACCCAATATTTGCCGTAATACCCAAGGAGCAAGACTTAACGAATCAAGAACCTGAGGCAGATCAAAAACATATCCCAGAAATCGCTTCGCCAATGGATTTATCAATTAGAGAAACCATGGGGTCAAAACGTGTATATGAACCACCAGACAATTTCAAGATCAACTGCAAAGAGTATGTTAATAGAAACAAAGAACCATCCAGATCGAAGGACGCAGCTTCCTAAATGGGCAGTGAACACTGAAGGGGATACTAGGACTAAAATCTATACATGATTGGCTGTAATTGATTGAGAAACATTGCACACGACAAACGAAGGAATTGGCAAGTGCAAAAGATTGGTTACAGGCTCAATCCACAAGGAAAACAATGAACCTAAAAAAACTAAACGAGAAGTGGTCTTACAGAAGGGCAAAATGAACTGATACTAATAAGTATAAATTCACCCCATGACAACATGATGCAACAATCCTCAAGACAACAATTAATAATACGGAGCCCTGTATATATCCTCTTCCTCGTCTAAACCAAGAAGCAAACGCAAAATTTAAACAATCAGATTGTACTAACACCACAGTACATATCACAAGGCCCTCAGGAGAACGTGAATACAGTAAATGTCCTAAGCGTAATGGCAGTAATACCATCATTAATCTATCTCACCACGACTGACCTGCTAGCTATTGAGTTTATCAACTAGGGAAGTACGAATCAAAATTAACAAACTCTTTCCACCTGGAGCCTGTCTTATTAATCTTAAACGCAGCCCAACAATGCAAAGACTAGGGCATAACATTTTCTAAGCCCAAAAGGTGATGCTACCCCAAAAAAAGATGGCTGATCACTCCAGTTCAAGTAGCAGGCTACACCCTACTACATCATGTAGAGGCAACAAGATCCCAATGATATGGCAGGCTAAAAGGTTGCCTGGCCGTTTACATCTCCACAGCACTAAATATCACATCTGCTCAAATGCCAGCAACAACATCTGATATGTAATTGATTAACATCAATCTAGGGTACAGCAAAGTAGCAAATACAATCATTCTTATAAATCTATATGCACATCCAAAAAGTGAGAGAAAAAATGCCCTATTTAACAAACTGATCAACATAATAATGGAAATAAGGTTTGAGGACCCATTGTGGGATATAATAACAGGCGATTTTAATTCTAATTTAATTTATACGGCAGAGGAAGATGATCATTTAAGTGCGGAAAACACAATATGGGCAGTGCTAACTCAAGCACCCCTACTCCTCAAATGATATGATTTAAGAGGACAGAAATTAGTGCCAAATCTACAATATCTTGGCATGAGAGTAATAAGTGGAAGAGCCCAACAGGACACACGTCTGAACTTCACATACTGTGGTGTGAAGGCACGGTCCTTTATAGATTATACAATACTTACTTTACCGCTGCTTGCTCTAGTAAAGGAGTTTTCCATTAAATACACCACCAAAAGTGATCATTTATACGAACATCTTGAATTACTTGCCTCCTTACCAAGGCTCACAACAGCCCCTCCAGAGGCAGGACAAATATCAACGGCCAATGTAAAACGCATAAGATGGTCGATTAATGCTCTCCCTGAAATAGCCACCGAAGCATAGGAACTGATAATAAAACACTATACCATGGATGGCTCCCAGATAACCCCCTGGGTAACCTCTTTAACAAATCTGTTTAACCACGCCTCTACAACAAACTACTCTGCAAGACCACGGCAGACGCAGCTTAAACATAGGGGGAAGCCTGGAGTAGAAGGAAAGAATTAAGAGGCCTAATTAGATCCATAAGGGATACAGTCGTGTCTACAAGCACCTAGGTAAAAATAAAAGACCTCAACAAACAGTACATAAAGGAAATCTGGGAGGACAAGAGAATGCAAACAGACAACTTTTGGTCCAAACTTCTTTTTAATGCTAACCATTCAAATGCCAGAGCTTTTTGGAACAGGTAAATGGCCTTACAAGACCATCAAAAATATACAGAGCAAGTGGAATATAAAAGGGATGATCTTATAAAAAACCCTAAACACCTACCAACGAAGGATGACAATATAACAACATACTTAACTAGAAGAAGGCCAAGTATCGATACTATCCTCCCAAACTCAAATAGCACAATAGATCAGGCCAAACCATCATACATTTTACAAAGACATCAGAAAAACCACATTATGTACCGAATGTTGTAAAATATATAACAGAAAATTCTCCAACACAATACACAAAAAACAAAGATTCCAAAGTAACGAGATCAGGCCAAATGGATGGTGCCTCAGGTCCAAATGGTATCCCTCAGGCGATCTTCCAATCGGACCTTGACTTTTGGGCTTTCCGTTGTCTTATTTATACAACAAAGTGAGTAGCACAGCCATACTTCCAGAAAGCTGGAGAGGCTCTATAATTAATCCTGTATTAAAAAGGAGGGGACCAGACGGAACCAGTCAACTACAGAATGATTGCTTTAATCGAATCGGAAGCAAAATATTACATCTCGTTAGTTCCTAGAGACCTGATAGACTGGTCAGATAATAACAACATAGTCCCTATTAACCAATCTGGATTTCGCAGGGGTTCTGGCACAATCGCAAACATTGTAGCCCTAGGTAGTATGGCAGAAAAGACCATACAACAGTGGAAAAATCTACATCTATGTTTAATAGATTTCATAGCAGCATTTGACCGTGTCAAGAGAGCAATCTTATGAAACAAACTAAGGCAGTGAGGTCTCCCAGGCCCAAGCCTCCGAGCCATTATGCAGCTGTACACAAATACGTGGATGCAAGTTAAAGTAGTAGAGGGCACCAGACTTATGAGGAAAATATTTACCGAAACAGGACGGATATTGACCTAGATAACCCACGATCTATTGTTTGGTCTGACCATTTTTTGCTCACTTTCTGGTTGAAAAAAGAGCGCAACAAGACCCGGTCTCAGGGTATCCAACAAATGAAAGAAGTCAGATCTTTTAAACTAATTACACCAGACTCTCTGGCAGAAATACTAAGTTTTCATCCTATCCTTGTGGAAGGGCCTCTAGATGATGGAACACTTGCTCTCGAAAGTTGGCTGCATAATTGGATATTACACCTGGCTCCTCCTAAGACGCATAGGGCCTTACGGGGCAATCCTTTGGCTCCTTGGTTCTCCGAGGCGCTGAAGAAGAGCAAAAGTGCTTGCAAATGCCTGGAGCGCTTATGGAGGAAAAGTTATGATCCTCTGAGTAAACTCATATACAAACAGGCCCTTAAAGCACATTATATTAAAGTTTGCGATGAGAAAAAAAGCTTCCTTGCCAAAAAAATCGATTCTGCCAGAAATTGCAGTAAGGAATTATTTAAGATTGTGAAAGATTTTGCCTTCCCCAATGTTACCCAGAGTCTTTTCACCCCCACTCTTGAATGGACAAATCAGATTGCAAAGTTTTTTTTGGACAAAATTAAGTCCATCCAAGACACATTTGATGTATCCGCTTATACGAGTCAGGCCGCTGCGCCTGACTATAAAGAACTTTTTAGGGAAGAATCACTTCTGGAGTTTCCGCCTGTCTCCTTGGATACCTCACTCACCATCATGAAGGTGCTAAAATCTGGGTTGCCTACAGACCCTTGCCCTGCAAAAATAGTAGCTTCTGTCGCCAAGGTTTTAAATCCTGCTGTTAACTAAGTTATGAATCTTTCCCTGGCTAATGGCAAAGTTCCAGTAAGGTGGAAACAGGGTAATATCCTCCCTCTCTTGAAGAAACCCTCAGCTGACCTAGCTGTAGTTAGTAACTATAGACCCATAACACTGCTTGCTTTCTTTGCCAAGGCGTTGGAGAAGTATGTGAATGCAGTAATTACGAACTTTATTACTAATACCCTCCATCCCAGTCAATCGGGTTTTAGAGCTAACTACAGCACTGAAACGGCTTTATTGGAAGTCACTGAAAGTATTAAAGTCACCCTTGATAGAGGAGAGAAGGCAGTTTTAATACTGCTGGACCACTCGGCGGCTTTTGACACTGCGCCCTGCGATCGACTCCTTCAGAGACTTAGGGAATGTGGTTTCGGGGGTACAGTTCTTAGCTGGTTCTCCTCCTTCTTGAATGACCATCAGCAAGCTGTCTGGTCTCCACCGTTTTCAGCTGACATTCCTTCGCTGAATGTCGGAGTGCCTCAGGGCTCAGTTTTGAGTCCTACTCTTTTTAATATCTATATGGCTCCTCTGGCACTACTTGCGGAAAAATTTGGGGCCAAGGTTATAACCTACGCTGATGATTCTCAACTGCTGTTTACTTAAAGAAAGGATGAACCATTTAATGAAAGTGAAATCTATCAATGTTTGACCAATGTCTTTGACTGTTTTCGACAGAATCAACTGTCTTGCAATTCCGCCAAAACCGTAATTTTCTTTTTTGGACATACACCTAGTGATGAATGGTGGAATTGGTGGCCTAAGGACCAACCTCCCCCCCCCTAGCCCAGTCACCACTGTAAAAAACCTTGGAGTCTTACTAGATTTGGATCTCTCTATGAAGTCGCAGGTTCCATCTGTGACTGGTATGTGTTTTAGGCTCCTAAAGATGATGAGAACCTTTCTCTCATTACTGCCTCTGTCTCATAGGCAGACGGTAGTACAAGCCTTGATCACCTCAAGGCTGGATTATGCCAATGTTTTGTACTTGGGCATCCCGAAATACTTATTAGGCCACCTCCAGATAGTGCAAAATGTGGCTGCTAGAGCTATCTTGATGGTTGGAATTTGGCAATTCATCTGAAAACTTTACACTGGTTATCAGTGAAAAATAGAATTGATTTTAAGGCGCTGGTGTTGGCTTTTAAGGCTTTTCATGATAGAGGGGCCCAGTATCTCAGAAACAGAATTACACCCTACTGTCTGGTCAGGATACTGAGATCTTCGGCCCAACATCTGTTAGTGGTGCCAAAATTATTTCAAGCTAGGAAGGGAGGACGCTCCTTTCAGGTGGCTGTAGGTAGATTATGGAATTCACTGCCTCTTTCTCTCAGACTTGAACCTGTTCTCATAAATTTTAGACGCCAACTTAAGACCTGGCTGTTCCATCAATAATCTATGTCGTGCAGGACTGGAAGCTTTCAGGATCTCTATTCGCAAGGGGTACCTTCTTAGCGCCGGGACACTCTCCGGAGTAGCCGTGCGCTTTACAAAGCCCCCATAACATAACATAACATAACATAACAAACAATCTGTTTTAGCCCCTCACTTGTTTAGTCTTTTCATGGCTGATTCTCTCACCAAAATTAGACCAGGCAAACCTGCATCCACCCTCCCTAGGTCCATTACGACTAATGCATTTATCTTAAGCAAACGATATAGTTCTGCTAAGTCACACAAGAGTAGGTCTCCAAAGAGGGAGTAATGAACTGAAAAATGTTGCCAAGGAAATCTTACTAGAAATAAACATAACAAAAACTAAAGTCATGACCATAAGCCATTGATTCCTGGCACAACAACCATTTAAGCTTGGCAACATGAACCTGGAGGTAGTCTCAAATTACAAATACCTCGGCTTACATATAGACAACCAATTTAACTTCAAAATACACAACGATAATTTAACTAAAAAAGGATATGGGTTGATATACACCTTCTGCACCATAGCAAAGAGTTTAAGCGGTCCGTCGTTTAAACCATTATTAGCCGTCATTAAATAGAAACTCCTGGTGACCTTAGCCTATGCGAAATGAAGTCCAACACAGTAAAGATGCAGCAATTGTTGAGAGACTGCAAATAAAGACATATAAAACAGTATTTGGATTACTGCGGAACTCCTCTCCAGCACAGATCTGCCTGGAATTTGGACTACTGTAGCAACATCTAGCCAGGGGGTACGCGACAATTAAACTATGGTACAAAATCTGGCCAAACCGTCAGAATCTACTTAATACTGCTATGTGAAAGGCACAGGAAGATGATCCTTGATCAGCCTACAACAAGTACCTGCGGTTATCAATAAACTCAATGAATGTGACAGATCTTTGGCAACGCAACTTACCATACTCGACATTTCACTGAACAAAGTAGAAAAAAGGCACTCGCAAATGGAAGATAAGATCGTATTTAGCAAGCACTCCCACGCGTCGATGTTACTGAAATCGTATTCAATTTTACAATCCAGCAGCATATTTGAGTATAACACTCCCTACATTTGAAAAGTAAGCGGCTAGCAATATGTCTTGGTTCACTACCGACTAATGCTGATCAACCAGCCTGGAAATACAGTGGGCCACCATCCTGCACCCTATGTGGTGCAACAAACAGGACTTTGTTAATTTAATCTTCATATATGCCGTTGTAAAATCAAATCGACTTTGCTAAAAAAAACTTTTAATGCTAAGGGCATTCGCACCTGCAGATCAGCCATACTAAAGTGTCTTGATCCGCAACTTACTTGAAACTTGGTAACATATTTACTTTTATATGCAAAACTAATCTGAACACGTCTCTGGACAAGCACAACAGCCCTTATATAAAAGAATTATTTTGGCACATTTGTTCAAATATTGTCTCCTGTGTCTGTAAACGTACTATTGCTGACCATCAGCTTTTATTTTTGTGACAATTTGTTCAAATATTGTCTCATCTGCAATTATACTACTGGTGACCACACATTTTAACATGTATATTATATTTGTGATAAAATGCCCGTTTTCTTTATTGAAATATTGTTATGGTTTTAATCTTAATTAAGATTATACATACACTGGATCAGGTGTCGTCAATTTTGAAGTGCATTTGTGGTGTAAGTAGGTTATATACGTGCATGCCAAATTTGGTAAAAACGTTATCAGATATTTAACTTTTTATATTCTATGTAAGAGTTCATGTTAAAAAAGTGATCAAACTGACTTGAAAATGCATTTCACCCTAGGACATCCATGGCCTAAAGTCACCAAACTTTGTTAATACAAACACATTTGAGGTCCAGAAACTTTTTGGCAACCTGGTTATTTTAGTCAAAAAGGTCCAAAGTCATAAGCAAAACTTACATTTAATTTTCCATATGGAACTCTAAATGAAATTTTAATAGAGTGTGACAATAATAAATGGATGGATGGATGAACAGATGGACAAATGGACAGGTGGGTTAAGCTGTGTATGTATCATTCTTATATAACGTCTCCCAAAATATTTTTAAAGACGATTTAAAGAGGTCAGCCAGTGAATGATTTCACAATGTCTCAATTGCCCAGCAGATGTCACAAATAAGCAACATCCTAGAATGCTTATTGTTGGTTATTGCTAGTGATGCAGGACCAGGAAAAAAGAAATATGTTTTCCCTTGAATGTGAATAAATGTGAGTTTATAAAGTGTACAGCTTCCTAAAGGCATCCCAGCACTAGGATTACTGCTACTGCAAAGGAAGCATATAGCAGTTATTGAGGAGAGAATGCCAGGTTGTAAAATGTTTAGGAACGAGAGTATAATCACATTTAAATCTCAAGTATAAGGAGAGTGAGTCCCATAATTTGGTTGCAAAGTAGGAGAAAGATCTACCTCACAGTTGGCAGAACTTGATGGTAGGAATGTTAATCATATAATTAGACTCTGATCTGAGATTACGAAGAGGTTTAGAAAAGGAGAATTTAGTGAAAGATATGTAGATCTGGTTTTCTGAAGAACTTTGTGTACACAACTATAAGCCCTAAAGGAAATTCTTTTATGAATTGGAAGCCAGTGTAAAGAGGAAAGGTAGCATTCCAACGATGTGCACTCTGTCTTTGGATGCTTGAGAGTTGTAATGAGAGTTCCTAGAAACAAGGAATTGCCCAAAATAGTTCTTGAGAAAAAAGGCCTTCAACAATTGTCTTTCTAGAATTGTAAGGGAGAAGAGGGTGCAAGCGAAAGCTATTTTGGAAATATGAAGCTAAAATGTCAGCTAAAATGTCACCTGTTGGGTGTCCAAATTTCACATTGTTTACCAAAAACTAAAATTGACATCTTATCTCCATTAAGACTGAGGCAATTGTTGTGCATCCAGGTTAAAACTGCCTTTATATAATTTTGAAAGTTAGTTTTGGCCTCACAAGGAGTGTCTGAAATATTGATGACAAATTTAGACAACATCTGAGTAGGGTATCAACTTGAGATCGAAAGATCTAACTAGGGCTGCAAGGGAGAACTTTTAAATGCCAGTAAGTGTGAGTCTCAATGACAATCCTTTAGGGACCCAACATCCTAAAGAAAATTAATCAAACTGAAACAGTCCAAGAACAAGTGTCTGAGCTCTATTTCTTGGGAAGGGGAGTATCTATTTCAGGGCTGTAGCTCCAAAGCCAAAGTTTATTAATCTAATTTTGAGTATTTCATGGGACACCTTGCCAGATGGTGTTAAAAGATCTGGTAATACAAGGTCTGCTGTGCCAACTTGATGAAGAATAAGCTTAATATCATTAGCTTAGTAAGGAGGGCTGCTTTGTTGCTGTGTCCTTGCCTGAGCCCAGACTGTGAGGGATCTAGGATATTATAAGCTTCAATGTAATGAGAGATTTGAATGTTGGCTCTATCCTGATCACTTTGCAGGGTAGTGGCACCATGGAGATGGGCCTATAGTTGTCCACGATGGAAGGATCTAATGTGGGCTTTTCAAGTAACAGCGTTATATACTGACACGTTTCCAGACTGCTGGTATTAATGCTGATTGCAGGGACAGATTGTGGATTCTAGAATCAGATTTTGGATTTCAGAGATAGACTGCAGATTCATCACAGGATGAGCATTCTAAAGAGAGAAGGAGAATTGAATGTATCTGAAACAATGATTCGGGGTTTGTTATACATGGCAGTTTTAACACACTCAGTTGGCACAATGGAGATAAATAACTTTTATTTTACAAATGAATGTGAAAATGTGCTGTTAAATACTACATTGGTCGGGGTACAAGTAGCACAATGAAGTATGAACCAATGCGATTTGAGATCACCGCCATACCATTTATTTTAAGAATGACTTCATATCTGCCATTCTTGAACTGTGCAGACCATGTCATGCCTTCATTTCCTACGAGGTTATCTCCTGTTTATACCATGGATTCTCATTACATGAACAGGTGCACTGCAACCTGTTTTTCAGGTTCGCCAATATTTCATTGCATCACACCACTAATTTTCCGCTTACTAGATTAGTGCCAATTAACTTAATCTAGATCAGATGCCCAGGGACAGCATGTTGGTCGTACCTTGGCAACTGTTTCTCTGAGTTACACTAATCAGTGTTTGCAGAAACTTCTGTTTACTCTGTGTCTACTTGTGACTGCCAGTGGAAAGAGAGACAACAGGCTCGCAAGTATTTAACAGTCGCTTGCAGTTATTTCATGCTAAGCATAAGTTAGATCTTCCCAGAGATCACGACTCGCTGTTTGTTGAGTTGCTTAAAATGGGACCTGGCAATCCGGGTTCTCGTCCCAATTTAGGCACTTAAAAAAACAGTGTATGAATTCTAAGTAAATCTTGTCATTTACCTGTGCTAAAATTGTAAATATGTGTATAAAGTAAAAAACAAAAGTATGTCAATATGAGTAATGTAAATGAGATGTAATGCACTCTCATTCATTGCATTCAGACCTACCATGGTTTTGCGGCTGAAAGTGGCAAACTTTGCGGCCAACTAAAGCAAAATTTGCAGTCTAAAACCTTAAGATTTTCTGTATTTGTGCGCTGGGAAAAAATGTGCCTGCCACAAACTTACTGCAGAGCCTGTGCTATCACTGCTGGAGACTGTGCTATGTCACAATTTGTAACCTTGCAGAGACTCAAGCAGCACAGCCCATCAAACTGGAGGATATCTGATGCCAAAGACAGCAGATTATAAGATGAAACCTGCTCTTGTTTGCACCAGACAACATGCGTTCTTTGCCCTGTGCAGGGCAGCAGGGGCAGTGGGGGGTGGCAGTGGATGTCATAGGCATAGAAAAAAGCAACAAAAAAAAACCAAATAAGGCGACATGGTGGGGTTAGGCGTTAAGTGAAGACAGAGAGGGCCGAGGTAGAGGACTGACTGCAGTAGAGGGAAGGGGGCAAACGTGCCTTTAAAACGCCTGCAGAGTCTGCAGGGAGCACATTAAAACGTGTGAGGCAGGCTGCATGCTAATTGCACAGGAGGGTTTTCCGTGCATTTTAAAGGTAGGTGACAAAGGAAATTAACATCTTAGCTGCCTGCTAGCCTGCTGCTCACCCTCCCTGTACTGGCTCAGAGGCAGGGTAGAGCCAGGTAAGAGAGAGTCGACCCCATGAGTTTTTTTTCCTAACACAAATGTTAAAGGCACCTTTGTAAACATTCCGGTATCCTGGAGGGTCTGTGTATAGTCCATTTCATCACCAATCGTCTCAAAGAACGGTGCCAAATAGGAGGAGTTGTGGGAGGCACTTGTCCTGGGCCGTGAATGTACAGTGCACCCTCTGCAGCTTGTGCCACCCTTCTTTTAGAAGACAGAAAGTTTGGCAAGCTATAAAGGAAAACTGTGAGACAGTGTGCAACGTAAAGCAATTATTATGGAAGATACACAGGATATGGAGGTATGGGGAAGGACAGAAAAAAATATAAAGTTTAAGTCCTTCTCTAAGCATGAGGCACTCTATTAAAATATTTCAGGAAACAATCCCCTATTTTTTCAGTAAACAGCTTGTATGTGTGTTGAATAATAAACAGACCTTACTTGTGAATATCTTTGGAAAACGCTGATCATCTGGACACTTGGTTTATTTTTCTTTATGATGTGGCACAATAACTGTACCCTCTTTAGGTCGGACTTGGCAGCACAGCCTCAGCTCAGGCCTATTGTTAACTACTGTTTGTTTTAAATATACATAGAGTGGGCTTTGACTCCATCCAATTGAGTATTTCCCTTACCCTCATGCTAGTGGCTGTTTGGTGTATCATTCTGCCTCCTAAGGGGTTACACCTCAAAAGTACAGTCAATCACATTAAGGGCTAGATGTATGAACAGTAGCAATTATTATTCCTAAAAATGTTTTTGTGAATCGCTATTTGATTATCGCTATTACCAATGTACTAAATTGAAATCTGGCCCTGATTTCCAAATAGTTATTCCAAGTGGGTCAAAAATAGACCAATCTCATGAATATTAATAAGGTAGGTCGCAATTTATGAACCACTAGGATTTGCTGCCATCACAGAAATTGTGGTCTGCTGGGGTCAGCAGACCACCATAGTTGTGATTGCATTTAAAGAAAGCAATCATTTATTTTTAAATGCAGACCATTCATATTCTCTCTTTGAAAGGGCCACACTGAACACACCCCTTCAAAATAGCAATTCAGTTTGTTTTCCAAATCCAAACTGCGATTTAGTAACAAATTACCAAATTGCAATTCACCAAATCAAGTTGTTTGCTACAGCAAAAATACTTAGTATATCTTGCCCTGAATTTTTTCCTTCAGAGATGCACTATATATAGAAAGCGATAGTTCGATGTTCCATTTCCTCACTACATCACACTTGTTAATGTTTTTTCGGGGATCAAAATACCTACTGATTTTGTCAATGCGTGTTAAATATGCAATCGGAGAAAGCTGTGGTGTGCAAACCAGCGCCAACCAGATCTGTTCCTTTGTGGGCTCTGGCGGCCGTTATGGCGCCGGCCCTCGATGCCCCCTTCGGGGGCAGCCTTTGCTAAAACATGTCTACAGCACACCCCTATTGACCAGAACCCTTTTCTTTTTGGCGCCTAGTTATCCTTCAGGCAGTTTGAACAGAGATTGACAGTTTTATCATTTGGGAGCCTTAAGAGCTTCATCCCAGATCATGAGCCAATGCAAAAGGATATAAATAAAATAGAAACCAGAAACCTTGAGCAAGCCCTCGATTCTGCAACTATAAAAGAGCCAAAAAGTAAAGCGAGGAAAAGTGTATTGAAAAAAACACTGAAGAATGATCGAATAGCAAGAATACCCTCTCGTGTTTTGGTTTTTTTGCACAATATGGCCTGAGGCTGAAGCCATGTTGAAAACGTTTATTGTTGAAGCGCGGGTACCTCCGTCTTCTTTGCTGTAAGCCTAGAGGCACACTGTAAGAGTATCCAGAGTCAGTCTACTGGGAAAAAAAAGTCACAGTGTTGGTGCGAGCTGTGGCTGAATTTCCTTACTGGCCAGTCAGACGATTCCATGAAAATAAATAGCTTTCAATAAGGCGAGCAGTCTTGTCTCACCTTGACTAGCTTACCCTGAGCAATAAGACAATTGTCTGAGAAAGTGATTGTGGCTTTGTGTGCAACGTGTTAAACAAAAAAAGAGTTTAGAAAGAATTTAAAGGTTCATGTGGTTTCTGTAAAAAAGAGAAAATACTCAAAGTAAGAAATAATGCACAAAGAAACCGCACTAGGGTTCAAGAGATATTTAATATGAGACTTCCTAGGTAGAGCACACAAAAGGTACTATTATCTTTGGAATGCTGTAACCCGAAAGCATAGTTCAAACAAACCAAGACGATTAAAAAAAACAAGGAGAAGGAATGGTAAGCATTAGCTAAGTAAAGTATTTACTCACCATGCCTGACACCAAAGGATACTTCTTTTTAGAATACATGTTTACATATGATGAAGAAAAAATTAATCTAGCACAATCCATGCGAATTTAGTCGCACCATTCAGGTTCTTCTTCTTATTACCCCAAAAAAGCTTCAGTGGGGTTTGTTATTCTTTGTTGAATGTTCTTCGTTTTGAGGTTATGTAAGAAATTCCATCTACAAAATTAGTTTCCTCTTGTTTTTTTATGTTGGGCTTCTGGATTTTTGGCCTCTGTTCTGGATTGGGGACTGATAGTTCATCATCACATGTTGTTACATCTGTAAGTTTAGGGTGGTCTTCCCCCAAACATTTTGCCATACTCCTCCATATTTTTCTGATTTCATTTTTGTTGGCTTTAGGACTCCCCACTGCTAACCAGTACTAAAGTGTGTGCGCTCACTCCTTAAACATGGTAATATTGGCCTGATCCCAATTGGCATATTTAGTTTACTCATAAATCCCTAGCAAAGTGGGACTACATGTACCCAGGGCCTGTAAATTGAATGTTACTAGTGGGCCTGCAGCACTTATTGTGTAAACACACTTAAGTAGCCTTTTAAGCATGCCTCAGGCCTGCCATTGCAGCATATGTGTGCAGTTTTAAACTGCCATTTCGACCTGGTCAAATAAAACGTTTGCTAGGCTCAAACCTGTCTTTTTAATACTTATAAGTCACCTTTAGGGTACACCATAACAACCCTCTGGGCAGGATGTAATCTATTTAAAAAGTAGGACATATAATTATAGGTTTTGCCTGTCCTTGGCAAGAAAAACTCATACATTCTTTTTTCACTACTGCAAGGCCTGCTTCTCCCATAGGATAACATTGGGGTTACCGTATTACATTCCATTTGCTGTAACTTCCAGATGAGAACAGGAAAACATTTCATTTTTATTGTCTTTGGAATTGTAATGAAAAATCCTCTTTTATGGTGAAAACAGATTTTTAATTACAATTTTGAAAATGCCACCTTTAGAAAGTTGCCATTTTCCTGCCTAAGCCATTTAGTGCCTGTAGCCTGTCTCTGACTCACACGTTGGGTGTATTTGGCAGTTGGTCTTTGTGAATTCCTCATAGACAGTCAAGCACAATAGAGAGCATAGGTGTGCCTGGATGGATGATAACTGGCATAATGGGAGGGTGGAGTTAGGCGCAGCCCCACTTACACCTGAATAGGCCGTGTCCTGCTTTCACACAAAGGATTGCATGTCCCCTGTAGTTAGCCTGGAGCCATACCAGGGGATGGTGGAAGCTGTGTTCTTCAAAGGAAAACCTCTAGAAGCTTCTCTCACTTCAAAGGAGGCACCAGATATCAATTTTGGACCTCCGACACCAACCTTTCAGTAAACTTCTGGACCTGTGAAAGACTCTGCCAGGAAGAAGGACTTCTGTGCTGCTGAAAGGGCTGCCACTCTGCACATTATACTCATTATTGGGTGTATAGCATTTGTCTTCTCTTTATTGAAAATAATGTGACCACATGATACAATTATTTTGTACACAAACTGCTCCTCGCATTTATTATACACAATTTATTTCTGACATCAGCTAGCTTATTATTTTAATAATATGTACAGAACTGTTCTGTAATATGTTTCATATAGCGCAAAAGGGATTATGTGTACGTTCCATCTGACATTCTGGAGGATATACCAACGGGGCTGAGGATGAGTATTTTATAGCAAAACCTGTGGCATCGACATCCTGCACAGCGTATCACTGCTGTCAGAACGTCTGCCATCAACTATGGGAACGGAGAGTGTAGCTCAAGTTGGGAGAACCATTACTAGTGCCCACATATCAGTTTTTCTACACATGTTAATGGGTATCTTCAGAGCTTAGACACATTATAGTTACCCTTCATGAAAGTCCCCCACCATATACATTGAAGTCCAGTTGCCACCCAGTAAGTCATGGTGGCAGCTAATCCACCCATGACATCTGTACTTTAGCAGAGCTGGAGAATTCTTTACCAGAATGGCACTCTTCAGCTGAGGTGGAACCGTATCGGCCACCTACCACTTACTGGCAGATCTTCTGTCCTTCTCTAAATACGGCCCTTCTCTAAATCAGGCCCCCAATGTATTGCCACTAATTGCGAGCAGTGCATCTGCTTCTAAATACGTTTCTTTTTGAGTTCCCCATGAAATATGAATATATCATGCTACCAGAGTTTATTCATTTTTTTGCACATCTGTTTTATAATTTTTTTTTAAATATTATTACAACATATGGCATATATGTATAAGCATTGCTGTGCATTCTATCTGTTATATAAGGTACGGTACATATACATTTATATATTCCTAACCCATTCACAAGGCAGTATTAATGCTGTTAAAACAAGACTTTTAGGTGCAGTTTCAATTCGTGCCCAATAGGTAGGCGAGGGAAGAAAACAAAGGGGGGGACAGAAGTCATGTCAATTACATATTAGTTTACATTTCTGATTGAACGTTGGAGTATATACGCTATGACATGCCTACCTCTGCACGCCTTTACTTCCCCTAACATACAGATAAAGTGGTTGTACCGGTACGCATAGAAACGTGTGTAACAATTGCTCACCCCTCAACCCCTCCCCGTTTCCATGCATAGCGTTGTATGTTACTCTTACAGCCTGTAGCTACTAGCTGCCCCCCAGTTTCTAAAGTGTGTGGTTGTATACAGACACAGTCAGCGCATATTTGCCAGTAAAAGGGTGTCGTGGTGTATACGCTATCTCAGTTTGCATGTATGGTAGGTACCTATAGCCTGCGCATCAGAGGAGACCCCGGCTGTCGTGGCTACCAGAGTTTATTCATATGTTTAGTGTAAGGGAACTCTGTACGCTCAATTAGAGTGAGTGCTTCCATCCACAGCTCCATTGAAGAACATAGTTATATAAGAGAAGAATAACATGTTGACAATCCTGGCATGATGATGTCACTTAAATTGGGTATATTCAAACAAATGTGAACCTCACCGCAAATTACGTCTTTGTCTGTCACTATGCTATGATTTTCACAGCAATCACGAGCAAAGCCATTCCCCTTCCTGTAGCATCGCGCCACGAGTAATCACACGCACTACTGGTGATCGTAAGCAGAGCTTTATTCTCTACATCCAACCTCGACCCTGTCCCTACTCTAACTGCCCTCATCCTGTGTCGACTCCTCCCCTTCCCTTCACCCCACTCGCTCCGCCCCCCCAGCTACTGGGCTGCTAACTTCATTACATCTCCCCTTTTCTTAATAAAACAAACAACAGTGCTTCAGTCCATCTCTTCAATGAGTCTCTTTGGTGGCTGGATATCACGACGTGGCCGCAATGACATGTTACCGGTGGACACAGTCGGCCTGGGCTCACTCTGCTGACCTCCTCCTTCTATGGCACCAAGGTCAGGCTCTTCACATGCGGGGGTGCCAGTAGGGCTCATCCCAGGTCCCTGTATGTCTCGCGGACACCTCTTGAAGTGGGAGATGTTCCTGGTGACTCTGCGGTGTTCAGATTCCGCGGTCACCATGGTGCCCTTCTGTTGGGTCACTAACAGTGGCTCGTCCCGGAATCGGGAATCAGTCTTTCTCTGCTGCTCCTGTTTGATGAAGACGTGATCCCCTTCATGCAAGGATGGAGAACGCGCTCTCCTTTTGGCATCAGCATACACTTTCATTCTGTCTTTGTTATGCCTGTCAGTCACAGCCATTTCCTGGTGAATGTCGTTTGGCGATACCGCTTGCAAGGCACCTTCCCATGTTGGGATGCGATTTCTCATTGGCCGCCTGAAGTAAGTACACCGCAGGTAAGTTATGAAAAGACTTTATTAAGTCAGAAGTTAACTGGCACTCCAGGCAGCTGGCTGTCATGACATCTGTGAAGGCAGTATGTCAACATTCCAAGGCTGCCTTCACTCCAACATTCTAAGCTGTACCAACAGCTGATAAGGGGAGGGGGGGGAAACATGGAACCTACCAAGTGGCAAGTTATAACACATCTTCCCCCTTTAATATAGACAGTTACAAAAAGAATGTAAACCGATAACCAGAACCATACCTAGAAGGAAAGAAAGGGTTAAGCAAATACAAAGATCACTCCCTTCTGAAGTCCTTGAGCCAACTAGGGGGATTGCGTTGTCTGAAACCCCTTCCCTCTTGGGTTCCCCTTGCTCTGGATCCCGTTCCCAGATTCCCACTGCGCCCCACCTGGAAAGAGTCCTTCTGTCCTGTGGCAACCCGATCCATGCTCAATTTCCGCCCATCCTCCATGATGACAATGTTTCTCTTGACCTCCCTAATCTTTTCTGGAGCATAGAACTTGTCCTCCTTACTTCCCCTTGCCACAGGTTTGCGAATATACACTTCCTGTCCTCTGCTGAAGGTTCTTTCTTTGGCGCCCCATTTGTTGTCATAGGAATCTTTGTACCTCTTTTGCCTAGCTTCCACATTCTTACTAAACTCTTCTTGATCGACTACCACAGGATCCTTGGTCTTCAGACAATTAGGCGATAGTTTAGATCCTGCTTTCCTTCCTCTCAACAGTTCGAAGGGTGTGTGTCCCGTGGATAGACTAGGCGTCGTGTGGTATGACCAGAGCATGTCTCTCAATGCTGCGTCTATGTTCCCCCCAGACTTAACCGCTAGTTGGATACATTCCTTCAGCATACGGTTGGCTCTTTCTACTTTGCCGTTGGCTCGCGGGCAGTACAATGGAGAACGTATATGCTTTATGGACAAGTCCCTTAGGAACTCTCCCATCTCCTCTGACACCAGTTGGACTCCATTGTCTGTGATCAATGTTGAGGGTATGCCCTCCTTTGAAAAAGTGTCACTCAGAAATTCAACTATTGCCTTGGTGTTGATGCTGGTTACAAACTTGTGGGAGACCCAGTTGGAATAATAGTCAATGATCACTAAAAGGTACCATTGCTGCGGCCCCTTTGCCCTGATGGGACCCGTGATGTCGAATCCCAACTTGTCCCATGGGGACTTTGGAACCTCCACCGGACTAAGTGGGGATCTCCTGGTGTTCTTTGACTTGTCGCTAACTTCGCACGCGTAACATTCTTTCACTCTCTCTTCCATGCTGGAATCCATGCCTGGGAACCAATAATCTGATCTTAATCTAGCCTTGCATAGACTCCTTCCCAGGTGACCTTCATGGGTTAGGTCAATAATTTGCTTCCTTAACCCCTCCGGGGGAACTAGTCTGCCTGCTTTGAGGAGGTACTCTCCTTCAATTGACAGTTCATTTCGTACATTCCAATAGGGTCGTAAGTTCTCCGGCAAGCCTCCACATTTGTTAGGCCACCCTCTGACAACCCATGTTTTAACTTCTCGGAGGATATTGTCCTGTTCCATGTGACCATCCCACTGCTCTCTGGTCATGGCCGGGATTTTTATTTCCAAGACCCTCTCCCGGTCTTCTTCCTGTCCTTCCACTGGAGCTCTGGATAAGAAATCTGCTACTTTGTTCTGTTGGCCAGGAACATACGTAGTTCTGAAATTGTAGCCTTGTAACCCCAGCACCCACTTAGCGATGCGGGGAGTGATATTCTCCAACACTTTGTTTCCGAACAGGTTGACCAAAGGCTTATGGTCGGTACATACTACGAATGGTAGACCCCAGACATAAAAACTGAAATGTTTGATTGCCCAGTACACCGCCAGAGCCTCCTTCTCGATAGTGGAATAGTTGGATTCCGCCCCAGACAAGGTCCTTGATGCAAATGCCACTACTTTTACTGTATCATCCACTCTCTGTGACAGCATGGCCCCCACACCTTTTCCACTTGCATCAGTAGTGATCACGGTGTCCTTGTTTACATCAAAGTTTCCGATGTAAGGTGCCGACACGATAGCCTCTTTAATCTTCTCAAAGGCCAGCTCCTGATCTCTCTCCCACTTGAATGGTGTGTTTTTTTTTAACATTTCTCTGAGTGGATGGGCTATCATGGCAACATTTTTTATGAACCTAGCCATGTACTCGGCTAAACCCAGAAAAGAAAGTACTTCTTCCTTGCAAGATGGCATGGGTGCTTTTCTTACTGCCTCCACCAAGTCTATTTTGGGCTTTATCCCCTCCTCCGAGATGGTGTGCCCTAAATAATCCACTGTGGTAACTCCTATTTTGCATTTGCTCTCCTTGGTGGTGAAACCAACCTCTCTTAAACATCTGAGTACCCTTTTCACATTTTCCTCATGTTCAGTGTCACTCGCCCCATAAATCAAAATATCGTCCTGAAAACACATGGACTTAGGACAATCCCTCAACACGTGTTGCATAGCCCTTTGAAACGCTGCTGCCGCTGACGCCAACCCAAAAGGCATTCTCATAAATTTAAAATTGCCAAATGGTGTGGTGAAAGCCGTCAAGGGTTGAGATTCGGGGTGCAGTCGGATTTGATGGTAGGCCGATGAGAGGTCGAGCACACTAAAGAACTTGGCTCCCTGTAAAGTACTCAACATTTCATGTATCCTTGGGAGAGGATGCCTGTCCACCACAATATTAGCGTTAAGCGCCCTCAAGTCTACGCATAACCTAATGCTTTTCCCACCTTCCTTGCTTGTAATGACAATGGGCGCCAACCATGCAGAGCATTCTATCTCTTGTATGACCCCTTGTTTTAACAACTTCTCCAACTCCATTCTTAAAGGCTCTCTCATTAGCAGGGGAATGGACCGTGTTTTGTGTACAGTAGGTGTTGCTCCTTCCTTGAGTTCAATCCTATGCATGTAGTTTTTTAGTACCCCCAGTTTCTCATTAAACACCTCTGGAAATTCTTTCACTAGGTTAGACCCCACCCCCGGGGATTCTATAAGAAGTACCTGCTCCTGGTTGTTCGGATCAAGTCTTATACCTAATTCTTTCTGATGTTTCCACCCTAATAGACTTGATCCTTCTCGGGTAACATATACCTTCCCCACAGTATGCCTGTCTTTGAAGGATATTCTCATTCTCACCATCCCATCCAACTGGATAGGTACTCTGTTGTACCCTGTGGGGGCTATGTCAGCTGACTCTAAAGTGATGTTATGTTTCGCAAATTTTTCACTGAACACTTGCTTATCTATTAAGGTGAACGGAGAGCAAGAGTCTGCAAACACCTTAAATTTCTCTCCATCAAGTTTTATTTCGCAAGTTGGGTACTGTGTACTTTGTTCCTTACTTTCGTCTTCAATCTGACAAATAAAATTCTTCTCCTCCCCCACTACGTCTTCAGGGTGATCTACCATGTGAACCTTTGAGCTCCCTACATTGCATGTTTTGGCAAAATGGCCCTTTCTGTTACATCTTCTGCAAGTGACGTTCCTTGCAGGGCATCGCCAATTGTTGGCCAGGTGGTTGTGGTTCCCACACCTAAAACATTTAAGACCTTCCGTCTTGTTGCTCACCCCTTCTCTAAACTTGTTCTCCAATTTGCACACTGTTTCCCCCTCCGATGCCTCTTTAGACATAGATTTTTCTTTCCTTTCTTCTGACACTTTCATCTCTCTCATACATATGGCTGTATGTTCCAGACCCTTTGCTATGCTTATGGCTTCCTCCAGATCCGGATTCCTTGTGAGTAACTCCTCTTGCACTTTCTCTTCATTGGTGCACCTTACTAATTGGTCTCTGATTAATGAATCAGTAAGTGCCCCGAACTCACATGTAGCTGCCATTCCTCTCAACACAGCAATGTATGAAGACACTTTCTCCTCTTTTCTTAGCACCCTTTTGAAAAATTTGTGTCTTTCTAAGACTACATTAATTTTCACTTTAAAATGTGCTTCTAACTTACGCAATGTGTATTCATAAACATCAACCCCTTCATCCTCATCCTGAACCTCATCCTCTACTAATCTCCCTGTTATGTCCTCGTAAACTTTCCTTCCCTGTATACCTAAATTATGTAACAGTATGTGCTGTTTCCTAATATTAGAGAAGTTCCCTCCACCAATGGCTATCAGGTATGATTTGAAAATACCTTCCCACCTTTTCCAGGGGATGTCAGGTTCCCCTAATTCATTCAAAAACGGTGGAGGTTGACTCATTCCAGCCCCCGCCATGGTCGGGTACTGCTTTATCCAGAGGAAAACTCTAAAAAAAAATTTAAGAGACTAAACAGAAGAGAATGTAATAATAACCTTATATGTGAGGGTGAGTGGCAAGGAATTTAAAGATATGGGGTATGGCTGCTTGTAAATAGGCTCCTAGAGCCCTCTTCAAAGGTGACACCCTTCAAAAACCATACAAAGAGTCTGATACACCAAAAGAAATGCCTAACTGAAGTTCAGTCCCCTTTCTATCTCCACTGTAGACTCCCAGCAGTCCCTTCGTGTGTTTCCTGTCTCTCTTCCTGCCTTTCGTTTGAAGAGATCAGCGTGTTCTCCTGAGGAAAGGATACCAGCACAGACTGCATTCACTGAGGTGCCTCTCGTTCACAGACTGCTTCCCTCACCGTGATGTGAGCACCGCTGCCCCAGAGACAACAGCAAAGACGCGTCTCACTCCAGCATACCACCGCTACTCACGGACGGTCCTCGGTGTACCTCCAGCGTCGCGCGGGACCGGGACCTCCCCTGAGATGCCATGGCAACGACCGCTGCACAACAAAGGCGCTCCTCACCCCGGCAAACAGCAGCTTCTCACACCCGGTCTCCTGTGCTCCTCCCAGATCGCGCGTGACAGGAACCACACCTGAGGTGATACGGCGTCTGCCAATACAGGTCACGCCAATATGCTGCTGGTATAGTTCTCGCCTCAGCCTCCGCTGCCCCACGAGCCTCACCAGACCGGACAGCTCCAGCAGTCAAACAAACGCCACAACCAGAACGACCCCTCCGTTGTCCATCCGCTACAGACTGCGCCACTCGTGTAAAGTCTCCTCATAAATCAGGCTGCATTCTTTCGCCACAACGATCGCCTCTCACGCAGAGATGTACCACAAAGTTCCTTCGCATTGAGCTCATAAATCAGGCTGCATTCTTTCGCCACAACGATCGCCTCTCACGCAGAGATGTACCACAAAGTTCCTTCGCATTGAGCTCACCACTGCACAGCCTTAAAGCGAGGGTCAACGTTGGCGCTCCGCTACCCAGCCTCACGATTCTTTTCTTCTAAGTTGCCAGCATGCCGAATTTTTCGCAGGGAAGAGTGCCACGCTGTCCCTGCCACAGCCACAGTTCTCCTCGTCGCCAAGATGAAGGAAGTACACCGCAGGTAAGTTATGAAAAGACTTTATTAAGTCAGAAGTTAACTGGCACTCCAGGCAGCTGGCTGTCATGACATCTGTGAAGGCAGTCTGTCAACATTCCAAGGCTGCCTTCACTCCAACATTCTAAGCTGTACCAACAGCTGATAAGGGGAGGGGGGGGAAACATGGAACCTACCAAGTGGCAAGTTATAACACCGCCCTAGCATGAGCGTTGCAGGGCATTGTCCGGTGGTTGAGTGAGGAGTTGTCCTGTAGGCTCTGAGAACTTCATTCAGAGCTGCCTGTAGTTCTTTCTTCTCAGCAGTGGCGTGCTGAAATGTCTTTTTGATCGTAGCCATAAACCTTTCGATGGTGCCATTTGCCTGGGGCCAGAGTGGTTTGACTTTTCTGTGCTTAAAGTCCATGTGTTTCGCAAAGGCACTGAATTTGTGTCCATTGAATGGGGGTCCATTGTCCGTTGTGATCACTTTGGGGACACCCCATATTGTAAATACCTTATCTAGCACCTTGAGAGTGCAGGAGGCGCTTGTAGACGATATTATTTGTGCGATGGGAAATCGTGAATATTCGTCAATTATGGCAACCACATATTTTCCAGACTGCAGCGGTCCATAAAAGTCCATGGCAATTTCTTGCCAAACTCCACTGGGTAGGGTGGTCATTTGTAGTGGTGCCGGTGGATTGCTTTTGCTGGTCAGCTGACAGGGGTGGCAATCCTTTAGTGTAGACTCCACCATCCGGTCCAGAAAGGGGAACCAGACGCGTTCCCGTAGAGCTCGTTTTGTAGATACTACTCCTCTGTGGCCTTCATGGGCCAGATCGATAACCCCCTGCCGTAGTTGACTGGGGATGACAAGTCGTTGACCTCTTAGGATGACTCCATCAGTGGTGACCGACAGTTCGTCGCGGACGTGCCGGAATGCTTGTATCTCTTTCCGGATTGTAGAGTCTGTGTCTTCTTCTTGCGGGTTGTATCTCCATCTATTAGTTGGGATCCGGTGGAGTACCATTTGCAGGATAGTGTCTTAGGCGGTCACTTCCCGGATGGCGTCCATGGGAATGGCAGGTGGCAATGCTTGGTCAGCCACGAAGTGGATGAACTCCTCAGCAATCGATGGTTTGGATTCTGACGACGGCTGAGGGTGGCGGGACATGTAGTCAGCCGGGTTCTCCGCCTTCCCCGGTTTGTGAACAAACTTGCTGACACAGTTCTGATTGTCGTTGACTTTGAATAAGACTTCCACCAGATAAAGACGCTCTGCGGTGGGGAGGCTAAGTAGGCAGTCGGCTTCAGGCCCTTTGATGACATGTATAACCGCCTGTACGGTGATGTCGTCATGGGTGAGAGTTGTGTGGAATTTACCCAGACAGGGCAGTGGTTTTTTGGACATCCACGTGAAGACACGGACCGGTGCAAACGTTAGTGGGGGTTTTGGGACCATTTTCTCGTGTTCCGTAACTGGAATATAGTTCAGCGAGGCTCCGCTGTCCAATACGAATTTGGTGTCATGATTCCCCACTCTAATGTCTAGGCGTGGATACTTTTTCAGTTGATCAGGGTCCGCAATCATGTTCACGTATTCCACAGTGTAGGTCGAGTCTGTGGAGGAAGATGATCTCGAGTCCCGAGATGGGGAACTGCATTCCCATCGTGACCTGCATGATTCCCGGCTGGAATCTGATGAGCCAGGGGACCGCATGGACTCTCCTTGAACAGCTCGTATGTGATGTTTCCTTGTGTCTGATCAGGATGATCTCGTTGTTTCACTTCGACTTTCCTTGTGATAGTCCCCGCACATTGCTTCGAAGTGGTTGGATCGCCCACATTTCCTGCATCGCTGACCCATGGCCGGACAGGTGTCTGCATGAGGATAGTCATATCCACACCGATAGCATCGTTTAGTCCTCTCTGGCTTTCGGTCCCTTCGCCCCGTTTCTCTTCTCCTGTACTCCGGGCGTCGTTGGTGAGACGACGGTCTCTGTCTCCATTTATTCTCCCGCAAATACTTCCTTCTGCTAAGAGGTCGGTCTTGAACACGGTGTGCTTGCTCCTGTCAGCCGTTGTGTCCCGTTTCGATGGTGGCGGCGTGTTCCTCCGCTTCGTCGTATATACGAGTCATTTCTTCTATCTCTTCCAGTTCGTGGGGCTTCCTCAGTAGCCGTCTCCTGAGAGCTTCTGAGTGACAGCCAGCTATGATTTGTGATTTGATAGCAGCGTCAGGCGAGAAGGTTTCAAACTCACAGTGTCTCGACAGCCGTCGTAACCGGGTGATAAATACACTCATTGCCTCCTCTTTTCCTTGACGCGCTTGGTGAAACTCGTGGCGCTCATAGTCCACGTTTCTTTTATGTAGAAACTTTTTGTTCAGTGCCTCACGCACCTTGTCATATGTTCCAGTATCCGCAGGCAAAAAATCCTTGATGATTTTGCTTATTTCCCAGCCTGCTAGGTTGCGGAGGGCACTTAACTTCTCTTTGTCTTCCGTCACTTTGGATCCCTCGATGTAATCCTCGAATTCTTCTAACCATTCTTGCCACTTGGGGCCCATTCTCCCTCCCGTGGTCACGGTCAGAGGTTCCGGAGCTCGCAGGTGTGATCCTCCCGCAACAAGGAGCTTCCGCTGTGGTGAGGTCGCCATTGTGTCGTTGTCTTCTTTCCACCCCTTTGTTGGGGCCTGTTTCTTTATGTATTCTCACCAATGCTTGTTTTGTTACTCTTGACAATGCTTGTTTATTTTTTCTCGCCAATGCTTGTTTATTTGCTCTCGTCAATGCTTGTTTATTTGCTCTTGTCAGTGCTTGTTTCTGTTACTGTGTGCCTGACTTCAAAATGGCCGCTCTACAACAATCAAGGGGTCTGTCTTGAAAAGTGCCTGACTCCAAGATGGCCGCTGTCACTACATGCACACGAGGCTTGCTCTCATGGCTCACTCGGTCTTCTTTTCACTCCGGACTCACCAGCGGGCAGCTTCAGAGGCAGCACACGTCAGGACCTGCATCTCCCCCACGGCGGCTATGATCAGGTGAGTTGGGGTGGGCTCCCGCCTTACTCTGCAGATTACCTCGTTTTTCCTCGCGCCAGCATGCCAAGACTCACTCATCTGGGGTGAGATCTTCCGACGTCGATGGGCACTCAAGCCCAGACTTCACGGTGCTCGGCGGCGCTCGCCGGCGGGCCTTCAGGGACAGTGTCCCTTACACTGGGCACTCCTCTGGCGCTCTCGGGGTGCAAGGCAGGGTCGGGGTGGGCTCCCGACTTCTGCGCTTATCAGCCTCCCTCACAGCACACGCTTCTGGCGTGAGTCGCGCTTGGTGCGATCGCAGCGTTCTCTTCGACGTTGCCTCAGACAGGGTGACCTCATGGGTTTCTTATGAGCGGTGGGGGCTCAGTCATCCCACCCTCATCGCCAGTTGTAGCATCGCGCTACAAGTAATCACACGCACTACTGGTGATCGTAAGCAGAGCTTTATTCTCTACATCCAACCTCGACCCTGTCCCTACTCTAACTGCCCTCATCCTGTGTCGACTCCTCCCCTTCCCTTCACCCCACTCGCTCCGCCCCCCCCCCAGCTACTGGGCTGCTAACTTCATTACACTTCCTTTCAAGGGAGCTTTGAAACTTCCTTTGTTAATTCCGTTCTCATATCTGTTTCTGTCCTATTGGTTAGCATTTCTTTGCTAACAATGTACTCATTTATTTCATTTCCGCTCATAGATTATTGTCAAAGGGATAAGGAAAGTCCTGCTTATTTTGAAAAAATAATTGTTCACTATACACTTTTTTTTATATATCCGGCCACATTTGTGCTGTGCATGAAGATTAAATATAAACAGAATTATTCAGGGTTCGAGTTTTCTGTTTTGGGTCATATTAGGAAATAGATGTAATTGATGACTAGCACAATTGTTTAAATAAATGATTCCAAACAGCACTTGCTTCACATCTAACTTTTATATTTCTATTATGTATTCTGGACTTCAAATACTCTCATGCTTTCTCATCAAAAGGCCGTACCATGTCAAAACGCATTTCTAATTATCTATTGCATAATTATTTCACTCTGTGGATATTTTCTACTGATGGCCTTGTGAAAATGAAAATACCTGAAACACTGTGCAGCCTTATCATGTATTCCATATTTCCATTGTCCATGAGAGTTGCCTTGGCTTTTTAGGTCTGGCCTTAGTCAAGATTTTGCTAAGATTAGATATATAATATACTTAAAGGGGGTTTCTTCCAGCACTCTTCATCCATTAGTCTCTTTTGGTGTTATTCAAATGTTGCTTCTGCCCACTACAGCATACACCATGGGGTTGTGGGTCAGCCTCCATCAGCCCCTGGCTAATCTCACTTTAGTGACTACATTTTGGTCTTTCACAAGGAAAACATCCATAGTTCCCTTTAGTGCCACTGTTTCTGTTTTTAGGTCGAGCCTGAGCCAGCACACAAGTGCTGCTCTAGTGATCTGTTGTAGATAGAGTACGGAGGAGAAGCTCCGCCCACATTTTTCTTTGGCTTGTGTCTTTGCCCTTCATAAATGCGGGCATCTTATTCCTTAATAGGCTTGTTAGTCCCTCCTTAGTACAGCCATGTCGTCATTTGTATCCTTCCGTTGCTACTGGCCTTTTTACTTGGCTGTTACTCTTTTTTGGTTTCCTGTTGTGCTTTACTTTGCTCCTGCCCCCCTACCGTTGTCCGTGTTCTCCATCCTCCCGCCCCCCTCCCGTTGTCTGCCTTCCCTGTGTTCTGGCCCCATCCCGTTGTCTGCGTTCTCCATCCTCCCGCCCCCCTCCTGTTGTCCATGTTCTCCAAATAGATATGCAAACTACAACGCACACAATCCCCATATTCACTTTCTTCTCATCCCATCCCGTTGTCTGTGTTCACTTTGTTGCCGCCCCCTCCCCTTCTCCATATTCACTTTCTTCCCACCCCCTCCCGTTGTCTGTGTTAACTTTGTTCCCGCCCCCTCCCGTTCTCCATATCCACTTTCTTCCCGCCCCCTTTCGTTGTCCATGTTAACTTTCCTCCCTCCCCAGCAGCAGGAGTCCTTGCGGTGAGATGTGGCCCATATGAAGAGTCATGGGGCAAAGTTGGTGAGTAGTGCCTCGTGAGGTATCACTCTGCAAAATCATGTTCTTTTCAATTTTATTAATAGCGCTAGCGCGCTACGGTAGTGCCTGTCCGACTATCTGCATTTTACTAGGATTCAGCCTATACCTTTACCAGTCTCACCATCCCCTCACAGCTCAACACATACCAAGCCTCCTCCCCACCACCTCAATTCAGGCTCTTCGTATTAACGCACCCAACACAGAGCAAGGCCTTTCTCTTGTGCAATACTACTGATTTGGGCATCAGGCAGGTGTGCTTGTGACCTACAAGGCGGATTTATGAAGTCCCTGCTCTGTACTGCTTGCTTTTGTTTCCGATTACAACAGCGCTGAAGGGGCCGCTTTCATTGCTGTTTTCACCTCAGGGTGTTTTTTGTTTGTGCAGTGGTTGCTTGTTGTTTACTAAAGTATGATCAAAAGAATATCCCCCACATACCAGATGCTAAACCTTATTCGTATATTCACGAATCTATCAAAACTCACATATTCTCTATTCTCATAACACTGAACCCTGATATATGCAAAAATGTCTGATATTTTTTATGTTAATTAAATGTACATATACAAGACAGTTAAAATAGTTAAAAAATCATTCCATTAGCCTTCAATATACACTTTATCTCCTGTGTCCCTTTTGTAATGATGTATTCATACAATGTCATAGGAAAAAAACATGTTTCATAAAAAGTCAATTTCATTTAAAATAAACCTTTTCCTTTTTATACACAGTGTGCAAATAAGCAAAATGGGGAAAAAAGTTTTTAATGAAATATCACATTCCTTTTAAAATGCTATGCAGCATGTTGTTGGCGACGCAGCGTTTCAGAGGAAGGAAATCGATATACCACCTTCTTCAGGACTCTAGTTAATGACAACAATCATCTATAAAAAATATACATAAAGTATAATTACAAGGCTGGTATATATTTAAGTATAGGGGAATGCTCATGCTTAGGTCTTCGAATTAGATACAATCATTTAATAAATTGGGCAAACTATGGATTTAAGGAGCTAAGACACTTTATTACCCAAAATAGATTAGTTTCATGGCAGGAAGTTATAGCAAGAGCTAAAAGTCCCAATTTACCTATTTTCTTCGAATATTTGCAGATTGTTCATTTTTTGAGTAGTATAGAAGGCTTTATTAACCCAGTAAGCAGTCGAGTGGCAGCCCTGTACGGGGCAGGAACGAAGGGTATGGGAAAATGGTATAAACTAATGCACAATCAAGGTCATATACAATTAATTGATAAACATTTAGCCAAAATAGCTAATGAAACACAATGTGTTTTGTCGACCAGGGAGTGGGAAAAAATCTGCCATCTTGGAAATAAAACCCTGCGTGCAGCTAATTTTAAAAAGATGGCCTTTTTATCTCGATGGTTGGCCTATCTGACTCCAGAAGCTTTGGGGAAACGGTATGCGGAAGTCGAAAATCGCTGCTTTAGGTGTCATATTAATGGTCAGGGAGGTTGGCATCATATATTTTATACATGTTCCCAAATCCAACCCTTCTGGGAGGCAGTCTTTTTAGATATAAATTTGGCAATTGGAAAGAGACTAGAGCCTGAAAGAGAATCAGCCTTGTTTGGTATATCCAAGGAAAATATGTTAATGACCAAGGCCGAAGAAGTATTTTTATATATCTCTTGTACTGTAACTCGATCATTAATATTGCAGAACTGGAAGTCTAGAGATGTACCCTCCCCATTGAAATGGTATAATAAAATGAAAAGGATTTATAAATTCGAAAAAGCATATGCAAGCAGAGTAGGAGCTCTCAAAAAATTTGAAGTGAATTGGAGATATTTTGAAAATTTAGAAAAGGCTAAAGGGGATTAAAATGAAAAAATTTTATATTATTATTTAAATGGATTCAGTCAGCATATTTATAAGTATCTGCACTTTACTTGTGGAAATAGTACTCATTAGATATGAAGAGCTAATAAGCATCTTGCACTTTCTATGGCTATCGCACTTTAGTTAAAATTTCTGTACACTTTTGTCAAAAAGGAAAATTGAATATGGCAGTATAGAGGTTATTGAATACTACTGAGAGTCCTTCTTCTTCGTTGTGTTTTTTTTTTCTTTTCTCTGTATTGTTAATTGTATTTTAAATATCTAATTGTATTTTAACATCTGATGGTAAAAAGAAATATATATTTTATTGTATGCCATGCTCAATAAAAACATATAAAAATAAAGGCTGGTATATACATGACAAAGTTACATATACAGAGTTCAATAAAATCAATCCCACTAATATCCATGTAGGATATCCTGACTTTCAACCAGGTGCCATTACTATTATATTGAGCGAGTAAATCATGACTCTGTTTCTTATCTACTCATAGGTCTCCAAATTTATATAGATAACCTAGTTTTTTACTATCTTGTGAGAATGATGGCTAATTACCTTTCATCTGATTGTCCAAGATTAGCACTTAATGAATTTCATGCTTCTTGATTAGTACTGGATCTATAACAAAACCCACATTTAGTTTACTCATTTTTACGAAGGTACCAAACTATTTAACTATTTTAGTATACTAATTAATTCTTACCTCCTGAATGATATTCATACATTTATCTTCAATCTCCAGGTAAAGCATTCTCTCTGAATAGGGTATGAACTAAGGAGTTCAACAGTGTGTATTAGAAAAAATATTTTCTCTTTTTGATTTTATGTACATGCCCTACATTCGGAAGGTTGTATTTCTCACCTTTTGTTTAAAATCCTTTTACCACATACTTACATTTTTCGTGGTTGATGGATTACGACTCCTTAAAAACACATTTGGTAGGTAATCACCAATGTTCTTTTTAATTTTGATGGTGGCACCCTTTTGTAATCTGAAGGTAACAAACAATGTCCACATGGTGTTTTATTACAAAGTTACACACCTAATTTTGAACTTTCACAACTTATAATACATTTCTTTTAGTTAATGTGGTTTCTTTGTGGCCTTACCTTGAGAAAGGACAAATGCAAGTTCCTTCAAGAGGGTGTGGACTATCTGGTTCACCATATCTCTGTCATGGGTGTCAAACCTAAACTGAAAATTATGGAGGCTATTCAAAATGGACCCACACCTGTGAACAAAGACCAGCTTTGCTCTTTTTTGAGGTAGGTAGAATACTACACTAAATTTGTGAGCAATTTTTCCAGCAAAACTGCGTCTATCCGTGGTCTCTTGAAGAAGAATGCTAAGTATGGATGACGATTGTAGCAACAATTTCAAATCGATTAAGCAAGAGATTGTTCATGCCCGCTCTCTTAAAATATTCAACATTAATGACCAGTGCATTGTGTCCACTGAAGCAATGTGGGTTTGGGTGCTGTTCTTTTGCAGAAAAGAGCTGATGGCTGCAAAGAAACAATTGCTTTGGCCTCTAGAACTTTAAAGGGTGCTGAAAGTACTTATTCTACTATCGAGAAATTAGCTTTAGCGTTGTGTTGTTAGGCAAGTGTGTGTGTGTTACCGCCTGACGATTTGGAAATGGTTTGTGCGGTGTGTTCTTTGGAGAATACTCTGGGTGGGGCTCTTTCGGAGTAAGAATGGTTGCAAGCCTTGTCAAGGGATGTTGAAATTAGAATGGTCATTGACTCTTTATCAGGTGTGTGGCCCATCAACAAGGACTGTCCTGCTGAATTGATTCCTTACAAAAGGATCAGCGAGAAGTTATCTGTGGTTGGTGGTGTTCTTAGGAGAGGTGGTTTACTGGTGGTTCCAGTGTGTATGCGCAAAAGAGTTTTGAACTTAGCCCATGAAGGTCATCTGTGCATTCGTGCTGTGAAACACAGAGTTAGGGAGGATTTTTGTTGGCCCGGTTTAGACAGAGATTTTGAACACTATGTTCGTGACTGCTGCATTTGTGTTGTCAGCGGCAAATCTCAGATGACTCATCCTTCCCTGTTTGATCAGGTGGTTGTAAAAAAGTCACCCTGGTGTAAACTTGCTTTTGATGTTGCCGGTCACTTTGGGTTGATTGGGAGTCCACCCAAGTATGCTTTGGTCCTCATTGATTATATGTTAAAATGGCCCGAAGTCAGGTTTGTAAATAATTGTGAATTCTTCGCCTGTCAAAGTTTCAAAGCTCCCTTGAAAGGAAGGGGAATGGCTTTGCTCGTGATTGCTGTGAAAATCATAGCATAGTGACAGACAAAGACGTCTCTTGAAGAAGAATGCTATGTATGGATGACGATTGTAGCAACAATTTCAAATTGATTAAGCAAGAGATTGTTCATGCCCGCCCTCTTAAAATATTCAACATTAATGACCAGTGCATTGTGTCCACTGAAGCAATGTGGGTTTGGGTGCTGTTCTTTTGCAGAAAAGAGCTGATGGTTGCAAAGAAACAATTGCTTTGGCCTCTAGAACTTTAAAGGGTGCTGAAAGTACTTATTCTACTATCGAGAAATAAGCTTTAGCATTGTGGTGGGGTGTTTAACATTTCAGGAATTTCTTGTGGGGTAATGAATTTGTCTTAAGGACTGATCACAAACCTTTGATTGATCTTTTCACTACCAAAGGTGGTCGGAGGGCTACTCCCCGTATAGCGAAGTGGCAGTATAGACTGCAGGAATTTCATTACCGCCTGGAATATGTTGCTGGTGCAAAAATCTCCTGACCAATTGCTTATCTAGGCTACCCCTTAAGGCAAGTGTGTGTGTGTTACCGCCTGACGATTTGGAAATGGTTTGTGCGGTGTGTTCTTTGGAGAATACTGTGGGTGGGGCTCTTTCGGAGTAAGAATGGTTGCAAGCCTTGTCAAGGGATGTTGAAATTAGAATGGTCATTGACTCTTTATCAGGTGTGTGGCCCATCAACAAGGACTGTCCTGCTGAATTGATTCCTTACAAAAGGATCAGCGAGAAGTTATCTGTGGTTGGTGGTGTTCTGATGAGAGGTGGTTTACTGGTGGTTCCAGTGTGTATGCGCAAAAGAGTTTTGGACTTAGCCAATGAAGGTCATCTGTGCATTCGTGCTGTGAAACACAGAGTTAGGGAGGATTTTTGTTGGCCCGGTTTAGACAGAGATTTTGAACACTATGTTCGTGACTGCTGCATTTGTGTTGTCAGCGGCAAATCTCAGGTGACTCATCCTTCCCTGTTTGATCAGGTGGTTGTAAAAAAGTCACCCTGGTGTAAACTTGCTTTTGATGTTGCCGGTCACTTTGGGTTGATTGGGAGTCCACCCAAGTATGCTTTGGTCCTCATTGATTATATGTTAAAATAGCCCGAAGTCAGGTTTGTAAATAATTGTGAATTTTTCGCCTGTCATCAAATTTTTCCAAGATGTTTTTCTCAGGGAGGGTCTTCCTGAAGAGCTAGTGTCGGACAATGGAACCCAATTGGTTTCCATGGAAATGCAAGTCTTTCTCAAAGACGCTGGTGTTAAGCATATCCTGACTTCACTTTATCATCCCCGCAGCAATGGTTTGGTAGAACGCTTTAATCATGTTATCAAGGCACATTTGCAATTGCCTTTGGTTAATGGCTTGCATTGGCGGCAGGCTGTTACCGACATGTTGTGGACGGTGAGAACTACTCCTCATGTTAGCACTGGCATGCTCCATTCACTTTACTTAGAGGTAGAGATGCAGGCTCCAAGTTGAATAAGGAGTGGATGTCTAGAAAGGAGATTGATTCGGAAAAGATGTTAGATGTGGAGGATGTTAGAACTGCTGTTCAAGCCAAGTATGGCACTAGGTCTGCAATGCTGGTTCTTTGTGTGTCAAGGTTGATGATTGCGTCAGAGTCAAGAAACCGGGCTTTATTTGCAAAGGCGAGTCACGCTTTTCGGTGCCAATGAGAGTGTCTGTGGTGAAAGATCATGTAGTCGTGTTAGAGAGTTGACAAGGTATGGAACAAGAGTGCTATTTCTGTGATTCCTGAATCCAAGGTTGGGTATGTCAATGAAAGAACCGGTGTTCATTCTCCTCCTGTGGTTGTGCCTGGTGGTGCTCATGGGAGGTTGGCTGTTCAGTCTGGTTGTGTTCCCGTAAGAAGTGTTTCCTCCAGGTTGAAGTCTTTTCCTCACAAGTTCCAAGATTACGTTATGCTGTAGATCATATTCACTTCTGGGCCTCACATGTCATCACTAACTATGTGCGTGTCATTGCTTTTATTATACTTACCATGTTTTGCAAATTTTGTTCATTCTGTTTTGCCATTGATATTTTCTTATTATTATATTGTTACTTTTGTTGTGTTATGAAGGAAGGGGGATGTGTTGGTATCTGGAATGTGTGTGGGCGGGTGCTCGTGGGTTTAGGGGGTTCCTTGTTGGAACGTGGAGTGTCGTGGAAGCGGCAGTTGCTGCCGGGGGTTGAAGTCTACTGAACGTAGTAAAGAAGTACTTGACACTACCTGTACCTATGATCTTCTCTTCACTTGGCATGGATAGCACTTTGCTAATCCTATGCTTAAACACTTTGCTGTATCAATGGCAAAAAACTTTCTAGAAAAATAGCCATTTGAGGTGAGCAGATTCAGAGTGTCGCTGATTTTGCAGGGTGCTTTATATGGGAGCTTCTCTCCACCTAAATTTGGGAACTACCCAGAGTTCTCTGCTTCCTATTTGCATAATTTATTCAACATTCTAAGCCTGAAAGAGTATTGTTTTGACTTTTACTGGGTGCTCACTGGTGTCTGAACAAAGCTATACCTCTCTAAAGAGCTCTAATGAGAGTGAAACACCTGTCAGGGGTTGCTTTTGTGCATTCCAAGTTGGCTTGGATGTTTTTTACCAATCCAAAGCTGTAATACTGTGCTAGGAGTGGTAAAAGACTTTTATCATTTCTTTCTATCTGCCTCTTTACATCTCTATTAAATGTTTATCTTTAGTTGTAAATCTATCCATCTATCTATCTAGACAAACCTCTCTGTCTTATGCATTCTATCTATCTATCTATCTATCTATCTATCTATCTATCTATCTATCTATCTATCTATCTATCTATCTATCTATCTATCTATCTATCTATCTATCTATCTATCTATCTATCTATCTATCTATCTATCTATCTATCTATCTATCTATCTATCTATCTATCTATCTATCTATCTATCTATCTATCTATCTATTCTAGCTGTGCCCCTGTCCACCTATCAACCTATCTTGCTAGCGATCTTTCTGTGCAACACTATCTATCTATACTCGCACACTATTTATCTGGCTTTGCAAGACTTTCTTTTCATCTATCTTTTCAACGTTCTCTATCTATTTTTTCTAAATATTTAGAAAGATATTGCAAAATAAATATTAACAGAGGTATGCCGCCAAGGCCAGACCAACTGGCTTTTTGTAGGTCTGGTGTAAACCAAGACCTTCAGATGTTACCAAATGTGTGTGTATAAAATAGCTATGGGAGTTTTCAACCAGACATCATCCATTAGGTTGTTGTTGTGTCATTCATGTTTTTCTACCACTCACGCTAGCATGCATAGAGGAGTGGGTCAGTCTACCTCAAACATCGGCTGACTTCACTGTGTGTTACCAAGGCGCACATCCACACATAAAGTAGTTTCCTTAAGTGTCTGGACTAATATTTATATGTTTAGAGTTTTATATCGGGCAAACAACCCTTACGGGTGACAGATCGCTTTACAGGACAAGCAAAAGCAGACAAATAATAATAACAAAATTTGTATAGTCTGATATAAAATAGATAAGATAGCATATATCATGAAGAACGGTATATGCATACACAGAGGGTTAGAAGAAAGATAAGACAACATAGTCTAAGAAATTCCCAGCCTGAAAGTAGTTCAAGGGATGGAGGAATGTAGTTTAAATGACAGAGAAACGCAGGAGAAAGAACAATGCAAGACACAGGAGCAGGTGGGAGCAAATAAGTCCTCAGTGGGTGGTGAATTTGTTGGAATGTGGAAGGGTTGTATCTGACCTTGGGAGGGAGAGCTTCCAGATTCTATGAAAATTGTCAGAGAAGAATCTGTTGTATGTTTCTTTTTCTTGATTTTTTGTGGCTTGAATATTAGGGAGCTTGAACTTCTGTAAGATCTGTTTCCACCCAAAAGTGTCAGTTTCTTAGCCAGGTAGGAAGGGGTATTGTGGTGCAACGTTTTATGAGTCATACCTGCAATTTCTAATTGGATCCTAGCCACATAGAGTACCAATTTCAGTGGCTGGAGGTCCAGGGTGATCTTATCTCTTTTTTTGATCCCGTAATGAGCCTAGCTGCTGCATTTAGTGTGGCCTTCAGAGGTGCAAGTGATGTTTTTGGGAGGCCCACAAGGGTAGAGTTACAGTAGTCTAGTTTCAGTAGTGCAAGATCTTGAACCACAGTTTTGAAGACTTCTGGGAGGAAGAAAAGTTTAAATATCCTAGGAAGATGCAACTGATGGTTAGCACCCCCTGGTGGCAGCATTGATGTGTTTTTGTATGGAGAGCACTTTGTCCAAGGTTATACCTAGGGATTTAGCAAAGTCAACAAGCTGTGGGGTACAGTTAAAGACAGTAAGATGTGGAAGCCAGTTTTTGATACCAGGGACAATGGAAGGTGGCGAGATCAATAAGAATTCAGTTTTTAGGGTATTACGTTTCAGGCGATTATGAGTCAGCCAGTGTTGCATTTTCATCAAAGTGAGGTTGAGGATATTGGTGTAATCAGGGGAAGTGATTTTCATGTAGAGTTGAGTATCGTATATATGGTAGGAAATGTGGGCAAGTTTAGGGATTTCCATTAGGGACTCAATGTATAGGTTAAACGGTCTCGGGGAGAGAGTTGAGCCTTAGGGTCGAGTCAGCATCCCTGGCAACTGGTCAGAAAGAACATAGTTGAGTAGGATGCGCTGAGATCTGTTGTGTAGGAAAGAGGAGAACAATTTAAGAATGGTGCCAGAGAGACTTATCCTGTGTTCTAGAAGGTTTAAGAGGTCAAGTACAATTAGGAGGCAAGATTAATTCTGGTCGAGTGAGCGTAGGGCATTGTCGACAATGTGGACCATTGCGGTTTCGGTGCTATGGCTTAATCGAAAACCTGACTGCTATTGGTCTAGGAATTGGAATTGTTCAATGTGATTTTGAAGCTGTAAGTGATCACATCTTTCTAAGAGTTTGGCCAAAGTTGCGATATTGGAGATAGGGCAGTAGTTGTTGGGATCAGACTAGTCTGAGTTGGTTTTTTTCTATGATAGGCGTAACCTGGCTGCTTTTTAGGCAGTCGGGCAAGGAACCTTGAGTGATTAAGGCATTGATTATCATGGCCCATAAAGGGAGACGTAGGTGAGTGGACTAGTTGAGAAATTTGGAAGGAAGGGGATCGTTAAAGTGGTTGGAGTATTTCAAAGAGGTCAGAAGATTGAATAGCTCATTGTTGTTGAAGGTTTTAAAGCTAGACCAGATGGCATGATTATTAGGTGTGGAGGGGTTCTCGGGCATACTTCCTGATCAAGAGAGGTGGGAAATGGGAGGTTCATGTGGCAAGAGTTGAAGATCATTTTGGATATCATTGGTGATTAGTGTATTTTTCTTGGCAAAAAAAGAGGCAAAGGTTTCACAGCTGGGTGAACTTTTCTTTTCTGAGGAGATGGACTCGCTTTTTCGGATCAAATGGTTTTTGATGATCTCACACAGTTTTTTTTGTTGGTTTGTTTCCGTGTGTGGTTGGTTTTGTAAGAAAGTTGCTTCGGATATCCTAATGCACCTATTGTAGGCCCTACGTCTTTGTCATAGGAGTTTTAGGCAGAAAGGGGGTATGTCATTAGGCTCTTTGTGTACTTCTGAGTTGTCGACGTTATTCATTATGGTTACAATTAAACCAGAGGTTGGATTTTATTGACGGGATTCTCTTAAGTTGTTTGGGGGCAAGGGTGTCCATGATATTAGACATAGACTAGATGTAGTGATCAGTGAGGTCCTGAGCATCTTGCATGAAGGGGGGAGGGAGCAGGGTGTTGTTACTCAGAGCCTGCAAGGAGAGTGAGTTGATGTTATGTGTGTCACAGACCCAGTGTTTGGCTTTCACAGGTTGGCCCTTAGATATAGTTGTTTTTTCTGAGACAAAGAAGGTGATGAGCTGATGGCCCATCCAGTTGCAGGGTAGTTTTCTGTGTGCTTTGTGTTCTGGTACATTTGTAATGTGAAACGAAACTGACGTGGCAAAATGGGGGAAGCACAGAGTGCACTGCATACAGGAAAATGTGGCATCTCTGGGGCCATGTTTGGTGTAGCGGTGAGAGCTCTGCTGTGCTTGCCTTTACTGAAAGGGGTGGGAGTGGTGTGCAGAAGATTTTCCAGAGCTATGTAATCCGAGAGCTTTGTCTCCCACCCACCCCCTTAGGAGTTACTAATGAGCAGTGTAGTATCCGATTGATGTTACTGCCTGTCTCATTTCTGACACAGATCTGTATCACAATGGTTTACTTTGAATCCCCATGGTCTTCATGCACCTCACAAGACCCCGAGCCACTTCATGTGGTTGGGTAAGGTTAATTTATGCAGTTACTACTGAGGTTGGTGTTACTCAGGGGCGGCTGGTAACATTTGAAAGTGGTAAGGCGTAAAATATTTGGCATACTGCACCATAGCAAACAAGCGTGCCCGAACAACCTAAGGGGAGTTCGGGGGGTTTCTCCCCCTGAGAAAATTTTGAAAAAGAGGAAAAATGGTGCATTTTCAAGCAAATTTGAGAAAGCAGGAAGGTTAATAAAGCAATTGTTAAAGTGCAGTTATTACATTAATACAGCATATTGTTAGTATCCATGGCACAATGGGGTCTTGGGAATGTGGTGGTAATTCTTGTTATCCTCTAGGCATCCATTACATAACAGCAATCAGTGGTATATTGTTGGTGTCATGACAGAATGGTGTTAATTCTTTATATATTGTCGGATATCAAGTGCAAATCAGTCAGACGTGCTAATAATGAGTAATGAGTACCACCACTACGCGTTATCCGAACTAGTCCAGCGGAGCGAGGTCAGTCCTCCTTCACCCTCCCCCAGGTGCATAGACTCTGGCTTGTTCTCACACTGTGCTCCCGAGGGCGGAAATGGAATTGGAAGAGAGACACCGTGGCCCCAGTGCATGCATGGGAAGCACATATAACAGGAGAATCATTTTGTATTTGACCCCATCGTACTGCCTCACAGCCACATCGGTATATTGCTGAACTCTTCCTTAACTAAGAACTTGTCATCAATTTTATCCTCACCGAATGCTTCTTGGATTTGCAGCACCTGCGCAACACCAGCTTCACAATAGTTGCCCCCTCTACTACTTAATGAATCACACATGACATGAAGAATACCATGCAATTTTATACTGTTCTGAGAACACTGTGCGACAGTGCTGTGAGTGACGTGTCTTTGTTTCTAAATCCTCCTCCCTGTTGACTTATTGCTGCATTTGTCTGATGGCTCCTGTTGATCGGGACAGACTGGGACTGAAAAATGTGTGGGGATCAAAAGAAATGTGGCCCCTGCTCACTAAGCACCCAGTCCCCGCCGCACCAATTGTACACTTAGTTGTGTAGTACACTGTCTCTGCACCGTCCGTGACCCGGACCCCACTGTCCCCGGCCCTCAGCCTCAGACATATGTTGTATCCCCACTACACCCGGCCGGGACCTCAACAAAAGTCAATCATATATATTTATTATCATCACATTATGTGTACAATAATACGGGGGCCGGCCAGAGGCTGCTCTGGCCCGGGTCACAGAGGGGACCCCCGCCCGACTCTTACTTGTTGTTCCAACTTCCAACTATTCACGAATAGATTATTAGCAATAGCCACGAGCGAGCAGTAGACTGTAGAGACACCGGCACGAGGTCGGTCTGTGTGGTGCGACTCGTGACTCGTGTGGCGCGGTGACGTGTCGGACGCTGCGATGACAGCGTAGGAAATGGCCAATCACTACTGCATGGCTTCACATAGGCCACAGTGATTGGCCATATAAGTGCGGCAGTGCCACCATCCACGCGCGGCAACCATATCCATATGCCATTGCCTGCCTCAGGCTCGGGCTTAGCGGTCTCTCAGCCAATCCTGGCACTTTTAATGCAGTGCCACTGCACCAGGATTGGCTAAGGGACATGGTTACTCCTCGCCCATTATGAGACCCGGGAGCTGCAGTATGAAGCACCCTCGGGTCCCTCGCCAGTCGCTACTACTGAAGGGGAAGGGAAGGTACTACTGTGCGCATGTTCGGGCTGGTCATAAAAATGACCAGCCCAAAAACTGACATGCGCACTGCTTGCTGCACTGCTGCACGATAGTGCCGTGCTCACTCAAGCTGCCGCAGCCCTGCCCCACCCCCACCCCCTTCAGCGCCATCCGATTGAGTTGGGCTTGTACTGCACTGCGGCGAGAATACTTTGTTACTGAATTAAATTTTAGCGTGACCGTCGTCCATGTGGCTTAGTGGGGCAACGCCCCAACGCCCCGATGGACGCACTGCCCTGTTACTGTAGAAATAATAGAGCAGTGGGAACTGATGGATATGTGTGCCGTCTCACTCACTACGAGTGGCTGCAGATGGGGCTAACAAGCGTTTTCCGTTTGTTCCATTTAAGTGAGGGGTAGCGCAGCTCTCACCGGCTGCATTACCGGAGGGATAAATTGCAATTTTAGAACCAAGGGAGAGCTCTGTAACGTAAGGGCTAGGCCACCATATTTACAAGGATGTGGGGCAGCCTTGCATTTCCCCCTACGCTAGTGCTACCCTTAGCAGTGCAGCGCCAACGCAGGCACCCTTGCACCATAGGGCAACGGTGTCTGCGTGCAGGGTAGGGTTAGTTATGCTTCATGCAGCACACATGGAAGTTACAAAATGGCATTTTTTTAAGGATTGTTTATGTGCAGGAAAGGTCAGCTTCCTACACATAAACAGTCAAAGGCGTTTTGCTTTTTCCATGTGTGCTGCACAAGGCAGCACACATGGAAAAAGCAAAAACATGGAGAAATAAAGCATTTCTTCTCATTTCGCTAACTTAAGACCAAGTTTTTCCTAGTCTAAATTGTGGCGCTGCCACCTACTTATGCTGCGCTTGTAAATAGCTGGCAGCATCAAAAACAATGGGTGTTGCGTGGAATGCCCACCGCAACACCCAACCCCACCCCTTTCACGCTAACCATAGCGTGAAAGGGGGCCTTATTTACAAGGCAGCGTTAAACCACGTTAAGTGGCTTAACGGTGCCTTGTAAATAAGGCGGGGGCCCCTATCGCCAGCACAACGTCACTAAAAGTGACGTTGTGGTGGCGATAGGGGCTTATAAATATGCCCCTAAGTGGCTTAGGCAGGCCAGACGTTTATCGTAAGCCATAGCTTTTAAGAAGTCTAACAATCCCTGGCCCTTAAGAGAACTTCATGCCCCAGAGAGCAGAGTCCCTGGAACAAGTGAAATCCTCAGTCACGTTGATTTCGTGACTGAAACACATATAGTTCTGAACTTTTGTGGACCCGTGGGTTTAACTCTGATGCTTGGTGCACATTACACAAATAAGCACAGCTGGACAGGTGGTAAACTCTGAGACTGACACAAATCTGTCATTACTGCTCAAACATTGAATACCCACTGCACAGTCCCCAGAGTGTATTCGTCTGGGTGACACCAACTGTGCACTGCTCATTTTTTTGGACCTTTTATCCTGTATTCGGCGTACATACATTATGCCCATTTTCAGAATGTGCCATGCATGCTAGTATTTATCTTCTGTCTCAGATCCGGCTGCTCGCTGTCGGCCTCCTTCATCCACAGGCTTAGAGAAGGAGAGCTAATAAAAAAGTTATTAGCATTCTAACACTGTATTCATTGCCTAAACGACTGGGGGTGTCTAACAATCGGTACTTTTATCGTGACGTTTTAGGAACCGTTGCATGTTTACTGCTTGTATGGTTTCTATGTACTGTTTTATGGGTTCGCTAGGAGTCTAAGATAAACATCACTACAACAACACCTCCTGCTATTACTACAACTACTATATCTACAACTGCATCTTTTTATCACTAGTTATAGAGAGCAAGATGTGGGCATTCAGGGACTGCATCCTGCATTGGCATAGTTCTGTCTCTTCATCAATGCTACCAGACTGTGCCAGGAAATGACAACATTCAACATTAGCATCCCCATTCAAGTGCCAATTGAGAAATTGTCATTGAGTTTGAAGTGGATTCTGCAACAAAATAAATCAGCTTTATGGGTAGATTGTAAGGACATTTTCAGCATTTTAAGGGTGTGACACAGTCCCCAGGACCGCTATTTTTCTGAGGCAGGAGATCATATCTGAGCCTGTAACAAGCAGAGTGCCTCTCCCTCAGGGCTCCTTCCGGGTTCATCATCCAACCCAACCATTAAGGAAGTCTGCTGATTTCCCTCCTATCAGGTGAAGGGATTCTCTCTGTTTGTGTGACCAGCCCAGTTAGGCCGGGCCCTTCTCTCTGTGGTGAACCTGTAGGGAGGAATAGGGAGCAAATCTCTTGTCTGGTTCAAGTGAGGATGTGGGCAGAATTCAGTGGAGCCAGGCTGACTCTCCAGGAATTGCCTGTTGATCTACACTCGGCAGACCCATTAAGTGATGTTGTATTCCCGAACATCTGCCTACATAGTGCCCTGTCAAAAGCAGCTCGCCCTCTTCATGCTGCCCTGAGCAGATGATGTCCATTGGTGTAGCTGCGTATCTAACATGGCACTTGAAAACGTACTGTCTACCTGTGTGCCCATCAGTGTCGCCCCCTCAATATCCGCAGTCCTCATTTGTGTATCTCTGTATGGTGCCTCCAGAGGAGCTGTTATTCCTCTGCTGGGTGGCTTAAGAAGGAATGTTGTCTTCTTGTTTGATTCCCTCTCCATATCTTCCATTTCTTATGACTATATGGTAAACTTTAAATTAATACTTTGCACCAGAGCGAGTACTGTTTCAATTCCTCCTGCATAGCTGCTGTCGTCTCTTGCTGTTGCCTGTATGATTCTATCCCTGTGTTTGAAGCCACACAAAGAATTGTAATCCCCTTATATGGTGCCAATGGACAGATGCTGTCTCGATGAAGCTACTCACGCAGTGCCCACTGAACAGCATGGTACTGAATGATGCTATCTTATATAAAGCAATGTCTCAAGGCACAGCCATCATATCCATGCCTACCCTAACACACTCAGGCACAGCAATCATATGACTATGAGTGGCATATCTCAAATACCCTAATAACCCCTCAAATCCACAGAGATGGTACCATATGCAAAGGCAAACCGTCATATACCAAACTATGCATTCAAATGCCGAAGCGCAGCCCAGATGCTCAAGTCTAACCTCAAATGCCTAATTCATGCTCTCAGATGTCCATGTGCAAGTTCAAATGCTCAGATATAGCCTTAAATACACATGTACAACTTCGAGGGCCCATATACAGCCTCATCTGCTATAGTAAGGTCTTATATGCTTCCCCCACCACACTCCTCCTCAAGGTGAAGGTAGGAGATGGAGAGTAGGAAATCGCCCCATTATGTTTGCTATTACAATGGCTCTTTGAAGAGTCTGTGTCCTCGTCACTGGCATCTCAACCCACGTGTGCAAGAGCAGGAGAGGCAAAGGGAAGCCATCTAGCACTTGAGGGGAACTGCAAGTTTAGCTGGGCAGGAGAACAGCCAGTTTGCGGTGCTTCTTCTATAGCACCATACTGTTAATGGCCCCCTCTTTTCTGCAACATCTCGGTGATGGTAAGGCAATACTAGCTGGTCCCTCAAGACGTTTCCAGCTTATCTGAAAGCCATCTTCGACACTGCAGCCTGCCTTATCAAAGATGTTAAACGTTCAGATGGTATCAATGTTATCATGAGAGACCACCAATGGTTTCTACTTTCAAATAGCTTACTTTACTCACAATCCTTTGAATTTCGGTCTACCTAACTATTTGAAAGATAAGCTCCTCGTCACAGGATTGAAAACAAATGCCAGACGTTCACTAATGTTACTCCATGGAAGCACAAACACGAAAAATGTAAAATGTTGAACTAGACCGCATTTCAAGACTGAAAATACTGAGCTTTATTCTCAAGCTACTCTCTAGGAAAAACGTGAAACATATCTATTTAATCTCTAACTCAAACACTGACATTTCTGTTGGGTAACTCTAAAACCCTAGTTCTATCACTTTATTATTGCATTTCTTGTGTCATATGAAGTGCTTCATTGCCCATGTCGATGGTACACGCAGTGAAACTATCTCATTAAATAAATAAATAGAATACTACTCAAGAGCATGGTGAGGGGCATGGAGCAGGAACAGAAGGAGGTACATAGGGGCAGATTTATGTTTCCTGGCGCATCCCTGCAAATCAGCAAGGATGCGCCAGGAATGATGCGTCACGCAAGTTTACCCTTGCGCCACACATGATGCACCGCATTTACAATGCGGCGCATCATGGCGCAGGAATAAACAGATGCGTGACGCATCCCATGGCGTAAGGTTGGCGCAGTGCTTCAATTGCGTCGCAAGCGCGACGCAACACCAGCACTGTTCCAACCTACCCTATCCCTAACATGGTGCGTCAAGCCTTACGCCTGCTTCAAGCAGGCGCAGGGTTTTGGCGCATCAGCGTTGGGAAAGTGACTCAGTCAAATCTTATAGATTTGACTGAGTCACTTTTCAGGGGCGTTCCTGCGACGGAATGCCCCCCCCTCTGTCGACACGCCCACGTGAAACCTGACACAGGTTTTACGTGGCGCAGGGCTTTACATCGTGACGCATCTCCATAGATGCGTCACGATGTAAATATGGCGCAACGTGGCGCAGGGTTTACACCGCCGCTGCGTCACAAAAGTGACGCAACGGCGGCGTAAAAGTGGCGCATCTCCAATATAGATCTGCCCCATAGGGTTTTTAGACAGCACAAAATCTGGTGGTCTTTGAAGAATGTCCAGTTTCACTTAGTAGAAGATAAAAAGTGAGCAAGGCTACTTACAGGTAAAAGAGGACCGTAGGGGCAAGCAACGAGGTGACTTGAGACTTGAATTTCTGACACAAACACTAAAAATTGAAATAAACATATGTGCTATTGTAGTACCTTTGTTCATCATATACCCACACTTTATTATGCCATCAGTAGATGTGGTTGAGTGGCCATATTGCAAAACTAGAAAGCCTGGTTTCATATGATGAAGTCTGCACATTGACAAATTGTGTGATTCAGTGAATCATTCTGCATGTATTCACCTCGATTTATGCTGGGGTAAAGCACTGTTTCCTCCCAGACTTCAATTCTCTTACAACCCTGTCCTTCGAGTGCCATGACAGTGAGTGGAAATTTCCTTTGGTTACGGAGTAAGTTGTGTCGTGGATGTATAATGGCGGTAATGGACTTCAGTTAATGACACTAGTAAAAGCTGAAGAAAACTAAAATAAGTTCAGTCCTCACCATTAGTGTTGATTAAGGACAGGCATTGAATTAGGTTGTGTTTTGTCCTTTTCACTCCACGGTAGTAACTGCATGTTTGTGGACAGCATAACCATAGGGATGGTGCAAGACTGATTCCATGCACCCCCTCAGGATATGCCATCCTAAAGGCCAGCTAGCTCACAGTGCCACCATAAGCCCCCCCTAACCCTAGGCAGGTAGCAAATGGTTCTGGCAACCACTGAACATGACAAACCTGATCCCCCAAGAATTGTTGTAACAGATCTAGAATCCTTTTTCTTTTTCTCAGTCACTCGTGCTCTCTTTCTCTCAGAGAAATATACAAGGTATACACAGTGGGACATTTTCGATATTTATTGAACCAACAATATATGTGCTGAAATGATCAATCGACAGAAACAAATGAAAGTTATTAGAAGTATTAGGTCAGTGAACAGAATGTAAAGTTCCACCATTGTGGTAGAACAATGAATATATGCAAGCATTTAAAACAATATAGAAATCTGGCATACTCTTACTACCTGTCGCCTAACCCAAGCGTCTAGGGTGTGTGTGTTTGTTTTGTCAAGAATCCCCGTACTGGGTGATCCAACCCCGGTTAACTGAAGGGAAAGAATGTAGGTCCCCATCATGGTCATGAGCTGGACACCCCTCACAGAGATATCAAGAGGATGCTGGGCCAAAACATCAGCATGTAAAGACCTCGCCAATGACAGCAAAGTGCTCCTTTGCCAACACCCAGAAACTGATGTTCATTTATAACAAAAGGCATCCTTGCCTTGGGTCGAGGTCTTGGTCAGGCAGCCATTGTTTATGTGGTGTAGATAGCTCTGTTGCCATATTTACCCAACAAATAATCACATTTGCACAATGTATGCATTAACCTTGTACATGATATGTCAAGGTATCATGATAGTATTCTTGTAAAGTTGGTTTGTAAGCAAGTATAATTTCCTAAAAACTAATCCTCACTGTCACGGCTGCAAATGTGTGGCAAAAGTCATTGTGTGAGAGTGAAGGCTACTTTTGGATGAAACCTGTCTACATGTAAAAATGGCATTGTTTCCCTCTAGGCCTAACTGGGACACATGATATTGATGTTCACCCTATAAGTAGAAGAACATTTTAGCTACCGGCTGATACCATTTGAAATAATTCAATGTTCGCTGGATGTCAAATGCATTGTGCAATTAAAGGGATCTGTCAATAGATTACAATATTTACTCCTGTTATTTACGCACTCCACCTTTTCTTACAAAAATTGAATGCAGTGAATGTCCAAAAAGGACCTAGGGTGTTCCCACCTATCTACCATCTACAACATTTAGGCCCTATTTTCAAGACTGAGCCATACAACGCAACTGATCGTTAGCACGTTTGTTCTCATTTAAACTTGGAAATGCACCCAAACTCTTGATCCTGGACTAATTTTAGGTTGACTACTTTTTTAATAATCTTGGGTAGTTTGCAGTAGTCTAATTCGCAGTCAAAAATGCATGTAGTAAGATGTGTCCTTTTTGTATGAAAAGAAAGAGGTAAGCTCATTAGATTTTTTCTTCAGAAATCTTGTTGTTGCCTACTTTCACTAGAAAATGGAAGGCCATGATAATATACAGCTTCTAAGGGGCATATCAGCAACAACCGGCGATAATTATCACTAAGCGCACTTAGCGCTAGGATAATTATCACCAGCTAGCGTGGATTTTTATCGCTGAGATAGCGTGCTATTAGCAATGCTTATCTCAAAAGCGATAAAAATACTAGCGCTACCTGCCAAACGTGAGATTATCCCAGCGATAATCCCACAAAGTTTGGCGATAGCTTGCTGATAGGGCCTCACATACTTAGCCATGATATCCACCTTCCATAGGATATCATGGCTAAGTCAGTTTCAAAGCAGGCGTAAGGAAAGTAGCGATAACAGAGGTTATCGGCACTTTTCTTCTTGCTAAGCTGCTTTGCGTGAGGCTTGATAATAGGAGAAATTTCGCTTAGCGACATTTCTCCCGTAACCCTGGGGAGGAACGCCCACTTTGCATCTCATTAGAGATGCAAAGATGGGCGTTAGGAATTCAGGCGCTAAGGCAAGGTTTCACGCGATAGCGTGACCTTGCTGATATAGCGTAAAATTATCGCCGCTTTTCGGCTGAAAACGGCCGAAAAAGCGGCGATAATTTTATATCGCCTCCTTGCTGATATGCCCCTTAGTTATTGGTCATTGTTACTAAAATGATAGGATTGCTAAAATATCTTGACTAGATCGGTGAGAAGGTGTGGTTGGAGTAAAAGTTGGAATAGAGGAATTCAGGTATTCAAATATTTAAGGTGAGTCATTTGGATGTAGAGGACTGTCAAGAATTCATGAATTGAGAGGGAGCCCTATGATTTGTACAGTAGTTCAGTGTCCTACGTATACTTATGATAGACATAAAGCAGTGCGTGAAATGTAAGAGTGAAAGAACTGAGCCTTGACAGGCACCTTTGCTACATTTAGACATTTCAGATTTCAAAGTGCCAATTTTCAAACAGTAGGTGCAATCAGTAAAAAAAAATAGGAAAGAGTGAAGAGCATAATGTATGTATTGGGTTGATTCTGTAAAGTGGAATGGGATAGCTTTAATACAGAAAACTGCAAAAGGGTCTATTAGTTCAAGGAGGTCCTGGAATTGAAATCCTCTGCCATGAGCAGTTTTTCTTCTAATGTAGAGTAAAGTCCATTTCCTTATGGGAGTTTGTACATCGGTCAGAAACCGGCCACAACACAAGCACCCATTGAGAAATGGGAGTTCCTGTAAATCCCTGCACCATGTGGCAGTCACCACACAGTGCCTGCCACACGATGCAGGGATTTACAGGGGGGCACTGTAGGGGCCTTCTGGCCCACAACTGGAGGTCGGGAGGCATGGGTCCCTGCTAGGACCCCCCCAAAGTTGCTTTCCGACAGGTATTTCATTCCAGAAAGCACAGTATTAAAATCCCATAATCCCGACGCAGAAACGCCGTCCATAGGGGATTATGATCGACCTCCGACTGGTCAACCGACTCCTTGCCGGTCGGTCCGACCGGTCGGTTTAAACTCCATCTGCCTACATTGTAATTAGGTGGTTGGACTTTAAACCAAGGATGTTGGTCAGCAAGCCTCCGACCTGCAGTTGAAGGCTTTCCAATGTAGTGTACACAGATCAAAATGGGTGCAATAATTTTAGAGTTCTAGATGTTTGAGTCTAGAGTCTTTGGATTTATTCTGGAATAGGGTGGTCTGGACTTTTTTAATAGAAGACTGGATTAACTGTTGGAAGTGTTGTCTTCCCAAAGGTGTGAGAACTCTGCGTGGTGGTTTTCTGCAGGTGCAGTGCTTCCACAAACCTCTGGTAAGATATTGATAGTGAGCTGGAGAAGAATTCTAAACTATGCATGCATCTAAAATGATTGATTGTGTCTTCATGGAGTTTTATTGATTGTGCTCTCACTGAAATGTATGATTGCTTTGGAAGACTCCAGGTAGGAGATCAATCTGTAGTCAGTACAAGATAAGTGAATCAGGGTGCGCTGGCTTATAGGCATCCATGTGTAGCCTTAATCCTGGTATCCCAGTACATGGGTTGGAGGATGATCACCCCAGAGGAGGACCCTGATCATGAAAGGGGCCTTTCTTGAAAGTTAAACAACCCCCTCAAGGACCCAAGGGACTGTGTATGCTAGCCATGGATGGGGTACAACCATCCACTGAGCTAATTCCTCCAGTCATCTTGACCCCAGCCTGTCTTCTTGAGATACACATGATGGAGAGAAGACTCAGCATTCTGTTGCCTTTAATTTCTTTGTAAAATCTAAGTGGGCAATGTACTGATAGAACTACGTACCTTGAGGGTGGCATAAGGTAGGATGGGTCTAAAAAAATTACAAATAAAGGCAGGATGGGTCTCTGCATTCCGTATTTGAAGGTTGAACCTCCTCAAGACTTGTGCTAGTTTCCTGGAAAGCAAAGGCCAACACCTGACAAGCCCTTTTGGGACTCAGGTACTTATGCATTCTGTGCCGTCGCCCAGCTGAAGGTTTAAGTTACATCTTTCACCTATGGAAACCGGTGGAGCAAAAATGGCAAGGACTGTGTATGCTTTAAGCAGTCTCCAAGTGAGTGTGTTATTTGAACCAATATGTAACCCATCTTTTTTAGATAAATGTGGTACTCTATATAGTTCAAACTAATTATGCCCTTCTGGTTAAGAGGCAGGTGATTTGTTATGTATGGCTCTCACTGCTAAGTATGGGTTCTTATTGGGACTGTGTAAGACACATGGATGTAGAGTTTGGGAGCCAGACAGGCAATTGGAGGCACTAAGTTACATGGAATGATGATGCTGAGAATGGTGTTTAGGCCCTCTATTCACTTTTTCTGATGTATCATGATGTGAGCTCGCTCCTGTATAAGTTAGCACCATCACAGACATTTTGCCTGAGAGGGTGTCTGTCACAGATATGGGGAACCAGAGCTGTAAGAAACTGGGTAATTGGTTGAGGGGGTGAAACACCCACTTAGGCAACAACCACAATCATTGTCAGGGTGAACCACAAAAGAAACTAAATTAACCTGTGCTAAACTGTCTGGTAGCTTGGCACAAAAGCAGTCAAGTTTAACTTAATGGAATGTGTAAAGTATTTATGCAGCACACAAACAATTATTAAGTGAAAACACAACACAGGAAAAATCCCAAACCAATTTAGACAAACAGAGCAAATTGTAATAGATAAAAAGATACCGGGAACAATAAAAATCATATCAGTAGAAATGGAGATGTGCAATTTTAAAGTTTTTGTTGAAAAAATTACACCCTGAAGCACTTGAGGTCCTCCCATTGCGCTAGACCAGGGGAAAGTAACAGGTTCAGGCCAACCATAATGAAGTGCCAGTCGGATACAGTGACCAGGTAAATCCTGCTGAAAAGACCGGCATGAAGAGTTCTGTTTTCATTGAAGGAGGCCACGAATAGGGGGCTGAGCATCACAGATGGTTGTTGTGCAGCTCAAGAGCAAGCCAGGCATTACACAGTTGTCATTGTAGCACAAAGAGCCAGTCAGGCGTCGCGGATGATGTAGCTTTGCATTTGAGGTCATCACAGGCTATTGTTGCTATATCACGAAGTGCAGGTCTTGCATTTTATGCCGTCGCTGTTGGCATGAAGACCCGGTCACACTGGAGCTTTATTGTGGCTATTGTCAGTGACGGCAGAGTCTCTGCAAAAAAGTGCACATTCAAATTCACGAAGAGCCGAGGCTTCAGGATTTCACCTTTTCTTGAGGAGGAGTATACGCTGATGCCAGCCAGGACCTGGGGAGGCACCTCATGGGGATCAGGGACTCACTCCAGTGGAGGCCAGCAGGGCTCTGTTGGGATCAGTTGCCGGCTCCATTGGAGCAGGTCAGCTGTGTAGTTGCAGGGAGGCCTCTGAAGCTTGTTGTATCTCTGTAGCTCACACAGGAGGTCAGTCATCTGACCCTTGGAGTCACTCTAGTTCACCTGAGATGAAGGCAAGCAGATGCAGTCTTCCTTCTTAGACAGCGAGGGAGTCCTTCAAGCATCAGGGCAGTCCCCTGGCAGCCGGGTACTGCTTCTATAACTTCCACAGGTCCAGGAGTGTTCTGAAGAGTGACTCTGGAGGTCCAATATTTATACCTGGTACTAACCTTTGTGTGGGGGGACAACCCAAATCCAGGTTCTGGTGCTGGAAAGTGTTTCCTCTGTCAAGGCACCAAACTGTCTGGGGCTGATAAAAGGCAAGGCAGGCCTAGTGTCAGGTTCCTTTGTGTGTGCTGGAGACAAAGTAATCTGGAGTGAATGTGGGGCATGATACATCCCCTCCCCAATCCTCCTACCAGGAAGGTGCATCCTGTCCACACCTAATCCTTCTTTATGTTACTGTCTGGAGGCAATACACAACCACCAAGAGTAGAGCCATTTACAGTCATGCTACCCAATACACTGTCAGAAGGCACATATGGTTGGGACTAGAAAATGGCAACTTTTTAAAAGTGAAAAAGCAACTACCCAGAAATGTATCTGGGAATGTCCAGTGCACTACTGTCGATACACTACCCAGTGTACATAATATAATCAACATATATAATAATCGTAAACACTTTGTAATCATCAACAATCATAATCCAATTGGTGTTCAATGAATCAATGAAATAGAATCCAATATTCAAACAGTCCAAATTGCGAAGTTGATGTAAATCTGCTTTATTTCTGAAAAATGCAGATGTAGGTTTGGTTGTAACAGAGAATGCAGCTTGTAATCAGCGAACACAACAAGGTTTCAAATATCCCAATGCATTTCGGGCTCTTCCACATGAGCCCTTCGTCAGGAGAATCTGTGAAAAGCGATAATAACCTCATTGTGACACATATATCATCATGACATGAACTTCATAGCCAACTTAGGACCTTAGAGGGCAGGACGAATATGAACTAACAGTCTCATTCGGTGAAAGAAGATAAAAACATGTGAAAATGAGCGACAACAAACAGAAATCGATTTAAGAGCCAAAACAAAGGTATAGGTCAACCGGACCCCCACCAAGTGATAAAAAATAAAGTAGTGAAATAGCCCACGTGAACATCATTATGACAAAGTGAAACCAGAGTAAATGCCGAAAGTGCTTCATACCTCTAACGTTTAAAGTATGTGAACTCTAAACAAAGATAGGAGCAACGTCAAACCGACTGACTGTACCTGAAGAAAAAGATATGCTCATATGACGTAGAGTGAATGAATGCGGACAGAGTATTTGAGCAAAACTGAGTTCTGCGCTTACCAATGAATTTGAGTGAAAACGCACACACCAAAATTTCCCGAAGAAAATCTAGAAAAAACCAGAGAAGGAACATTGTATTGAAAATTCCCAGAAACGGGAAATACAAGCATAAATTAACTTTGGAAATACAACAGCAACTATGAAACGCCCGACACTTACGGGACCATCATATCTTTTAATGAACATCCCAATTAGTCCGCCAGCACAGAAAGGCTCGCCTACAGGCAACCACTCAATCCATATCATCTATAACTAAGGGAGCGCTAACCCAAACGAGCGTTCTCATGTAATCCTGCACATAAAAAGCATACCAGTACACGGTAAATTTGCCAGCATAATGCGGGGCTCACCTGAGGGGAACCAGTCCAAACACCTCAACATCAGCTCGGAGAACGCCAGCATCAACAGGTGTTCTCGTAAACCCGCACATTTAAAGGCATATCAGTCCACGGAGGTATAGAAATGAAAATAGGACTGGGAATACATAATAAACGGTGGCCATGATAGCAGGGTAAAACCACAATCACCACAGTACAAAAGTGAGAACTGCTTCCCCACCTATCCAGGTTGGCTGCCCAGGAGCAGATATACGTTGTCTAAATATAGATACCACTTTGTCAATTGGCAGCCAATCAGAGTGTCTGAAATAAACCTAGTATTTCAGTCAATCACATGTGCTATCAGTTAATACAAATGGCTTCCTGGGTGTAATGCTTTTCTGGTTGGCTGTTAGGAGGGCCAAAGGAATAGCTTGGTCTGTCTGACCCATGTTGACCCTGGGATTCAGCCTTTACAGCAAGGTTTTTACCATTGATTTTTTTACCACAAATGTTTTTAGAACGCATATGCTTTTGAAAGATATGCCTTTACCACGCATTTAAGGGAAGTTCAGGGGCGTGGAGGGTCTCCCCCCACAAATAGATTGTTTCTATATATATCTATATCTATATCTATATCTATATATATATAGATATATATACAAACAATGCGTGGTAAAGTCATGTGTTGTAAAAGAATATGCGATCTAAAGAATTGCAGGGTAAAAAATGTATTTCTCCGGGTTATTCTGTCATAGAAACGTTGACCCTACTTTGTAGTCCAGGGTGGTGTTTGTGGTATTGGGCTAAGAGAATTTTTTTCGAACGAATTCTGTTGCATACATTTCAAGTGTAGAAAACACTTGATTTACTGTTGCTAGAGGACTGATGAAAAAGGTTTATTCTGAAAGTTTCGCATTCCAGGGAGAAATGTTTCACTCCTCTATTTATAAACTGTGCCACAATCTACTGGTTGACTTGAAAGATCCAGGTCAGCTATTATAATACTAATTTTATGTTCCGTGAACATTGATCGTCTTGTCATTGCACTTACCTTCTAACATAATTATAAGAGTATTGCTATAGAGTAGCTTTTTTACTTTTTACTGCATATTCTGCCCATCTTGTTGATCCACAGATGGGTGTGCTTTTTCAGAAATGTCACAAAAGTGCAAAAGAAACTCATCTATTGCTGGTGTATACGTACAGTAGTGTGCGTTAAGCTCATTCGTGCTGTAAGGGAAATGAAAACAGCACGCTAAGCTGACAGTGTCTTATAGTGATGTTAATAGCGGTAGAGTCTTAATTGACAGACAGGTAAAATGCAAAGATGGATCGAATATGTAAGCGATCTATTTGAGACTTAGTAGATACTAAATAGAGAAGATTTGTATATTTAGTAAATGCACTTACAGCAGTATTGCCCGGGTGGGCTTATGGCAAAAAAATCTCTGCTACGAAAAAATGTCTAAATACAGTTTGTAAATAACTGTAGAGTGGGCCTCCTAAGGCGTAAGCTAACAAGTAGGTAAATGGACGTACAGAGATAAAGAAAACCGGTTGCTGAAATATGTTTAAAGAAAAAGCAAGGCTAATGTGTGCCTAAGTTAAAATAGTGTGTGTCCTAAACGTTGCAGGGTTGGGAAAGAGTTGGGAAAGAGTAGCGGGATAAGCAGCAAGGGATTGATCAGAGGTTTACAGTTAATGCTTCATCCGCATTCATTCCATTGGGGATTTTGGATTTGTAGAGGATGATGTAGCGTGATTCGAGTCTCCTAAGGGCAAGTTGTCTATTGCCCCCCCTGGGATTTTTGGGGATGGTGTCCACCACATAAAAGGAAAGATCTTGCACCTTGCCATTGTGGACTGCATTGATATGGCGAGTGACATGGTAGGCAGGGTCATTATTAGTGATAGCTCTCAAGTGTTGTATAATACGTACGTGTACTGGGTGGATGGTGCTACCCACATAGATTTTCCCACAGGTACACGATAACACATACACAACAAAATCAGATTTGCATGTGTAGTGCCCTCTGATGATGTAGGGGGATTGTCTGAAAGGTAATCTGACCTCTTTGGTATTGATGCCGTGTCTACATGCCTTGCACTTGGCGCATTTATAGAAACGTCTAGGTGATTTGAGCCAAGAGCCCTCATTTTTAATTTTTCCGGGAGCGTTGTTTACTATCTCCTGTCTCATAGATTTGGCTCTCCTGAAGGTGATTTGAGGGTTTTTGCTGGAGATGGTCCCAATAACAGGGTCATTCCTGACTGAGTTCCAGTGTCTGTATATGATTTTTCTAACTTGAGTGTGATATGCATTGAAACCTGTTATTAGTCTAGGAGTGTTGATAGCAGAACACTCGGTTTGTTTCACAGTGGTACCTGAGGCTAAAAGCACTCTACGGGTTTTGGTTGCAGTTTTCATTCTTGCTTTGGTAAGTGTTTCTTGGCTATATCCCCTAAGGGCGAATCTGTGGCATAGATCTCCTGTTGCTTCAACAAGGCTTTTATTGGGGCTGCAGTTACGCTTCATGCGGAGGCATTCGGCGTAGGGTATACTTTCTTTCAAAGAGGTGGGGTGGAAACTGTGTGCATGCAGTATAGCGTTCCCAGCAGTGGGTTTTCTGTAAGTTTTAGACTGCAGTTTGTCATCTTCAACGTACAGCTCTAGGTGGAAAGTGTATGCTCTCTTTACTCATATTACAGGTAAAACTGAGATTTAATGAATTGTTGTTAATTTCTTCGGAGAAGGCTTTGGCACTCTCTACAGACCCTTTCCATAATATAAAAATGTCGTCGATGTACCTGACGTACATTTTTACATGTTCTGATAATGTGGCATTATGTGAAACTGCGAACACCTGCTCCTCCCACCAGCCCATATGCAAATTAGCATAGCTGGGGGCGAAGCAGGTACCCATGGCAGTGCCCTGCAGTTGTTTATATGTCAAACCATCAAACATAAAGACATTATTATCCAGACACATCTCAGCCATCTGTACAATCATCATAGAGTGCTGAAACATTTGCATAGGTTGTTTGCCCAAGAAATGATGTAAGGCATTAAGTCCATCTGTATGTCTGATGCTGGTGTAGAGTGTGTTGACATCTAGGGTCATTAGCAGAAGGTCCTTTTCCCATGTTACATCATAAATTTTATTGAGAAAATCGCCTGTGTCCTTGATGTATGCTGGAAGGCTGCAGACTGATGGCTGTAAGAAGTGGTCTATGTATCTTGAGGCATATGTATAATATTGTATGGCAGCAAAGGCAACTCAGAAATACATAACAAAGGCAGGTTGTGACAAGAGTTGCAGAGTCTGAGAAATAAGCCTTCACCTTCTTCCTGACTTCAGTCATGCTACACAGAGAAGGAGGGAGGAACTACACAGTACTAAAAAATGATTGTGGTGGGTCTGAGGGTCTCAGATTTTCTCTACCAATTGTGCTTTGAGGGATGTACAAGGACAAAACATGTGTTCTCCCAACCACAATCGATGAGAGACTACTTAGATAGAAAGCATTTAGGTGAGACGGGTTCAGCAAGGGCCTGCACACACGAGTGGACTTTGTGAGGTATCTGACACAATCATGTCCTGAGGATGGCCTGGGTGTCATGGGGACAAACATTTTGAGAATTCCTAAACTCCTAGGTTTTTTACCAGAATATCCAATCCCCTCGTCCCCCACCCTTCCACTCTTCACTTTCAGCACCCCTTCTGGAAAAAGAAACCATAAGTATACAACAACCTAGAGTGTGTATTCTTTCATTGTGTAGTTAATTAAAATGGGTGCAATAACAAGTGTTCTCTCTGTAACATTTGGCCTGTAATGTGTAGTGGATGCTCCATAATATGTCTTTAATGGAAAAAAGAGTTTTCATTGGATGAAACTGTTATTTAAAAAATGCAGTTGGCAGTACTAAGCAGCAGAAAGAGCACCAACAGCAGAGGGACACAAAAGTGGCCCTGAAAGCAACAAATGGTCCAGTTTAAAAAAAAAAAGAGAGATGAAAAATGCAGTAAAGTGTTACTTCGCATATCATAATATTCATTGCACTGACCCTGAATTCAACATACTAGCGTGATTAAAATTAGTCACAGCAGACTGAATTATTGTGTACAAGTATGTTTTTACGCTTTTCATTAGTTTTTTATCCAAGCCTGGAAGATGAAATATTTTGCCAACAATAGATTTCTTCCCTGTTGCAGATCAGGAATCCAATACAACTGATGCTGTCCCAACTATGCCTTTTCTATATCCCCAGCTAAGCTCGCTAATGCTGGAAGACAACAGAACAGCTCTGTGAGTACATTTTGTCTAGAAATACTAATTTGAATGTAGGATTTTCATGAATTAATCAATTCACCTGTTTTTGACTGTTTTTAGGCTACCAGAAATTTCTAGTTACTGGTTATTTAACCACTGATTAAGTGCTAAATACTATGGGGCTTATTACAATGTCAGGTGGCCGTCCGCTGCAGATTGGGAGCTGCTGGACCTTAGGTCAGTGGTTCTGACCCCAGTATTTGGACCTGACCACCCACAGGCAAGTCGGAAACATCAATTTTTCAATGGAAGCTTGTGCAGCAGGCAGAACAGGCACACAGCACAAGTTTCCATTGAAATATTTGTTTTCAAACATCCCTGCACTGTGTGGCAGGCACCTGTCGGTGCCTGCCATATGGTGCAGGGATGTTTAGGCCCCAGAGTGAAGGTACAGAAAGGAAGGGGGCCCTTCTAGGGGTCCCCAATGTCACTTTATGACAGCCTTTCCATGTCAGAAAGGCTGACATGGAATAGCTGCCGGAAACCGGCACCATAATCCCGCCGCCTGAGCCACCGTCATTAATGGATTATTTAGGGTCCAATACGCACCAATGGGCTCCTTGAGCCCATCGGAAGTGCCACGGACGATCCCTCGGCCTGCTGCCTCCGAACATACGCATGGTAATGCGTCGGTAGGACCACAGCAGAGATGGCAGTCGAACCGCAACTGACGAGCCGTCGGGTGCGGTCCGACCACCATCGTAATGCACCCCTTGTGTTGATCTACTTTTGGAATCCCTCGACTAATCCCTTGTAAATACCCTTCTAGTTCCTATGCAAATTTGATGATCCTTCTAAGGATACCATTACAAATTCAAGGCTGAATTCATGATCCATGTATTTTGAAGAATGGCCCTCTCTGAAGGGTCACCCCAAACTTTTTGCCTTTCTCCTCATGTTTGTCTTACCTCGTTTTTGTTGGCTTTAGGACTCTGAGCACATTTTCACTGCTGCCAGCGCTAAAGTGCATGTGCTCTCTCCTCTAAACTAGGAATACTTGGTTTACACCTGTTTGGCATATTTGATTTACCTGTAAGTCCCTTGTAAAATGGTATATCATATACACAGGGCCTGTAAATGTGATGCTACTAGTGGCCTGCAGCACTAATTGTGCCACCCAAAGAAGTAGCCTTTGAAAGCTGTCTCAGGCCTGCCACTGCATGGTCTGTGAGTGAAGTTTACTGCCTCTTCGACTTGGCATTTAAACTACTTGCTAGGCCTAAAACTCCCCTTTAATTACATTTAAGTCACCCCTGTGGTAGGCCCTAGGTAGCCTTAAGGGCAGGCTGCTATGGAAGTAAAAAGTAGTGCTTTTATATTGTGCATGTCCTGGTAGAGACAAACAGCCTATTTCGGTACAAGGGTGCTAAATTGCATGCAGGAATCCTCTGAGGCTTTTTCCTCTTTCTATGTGTGCTGCAGATTGTAAAACAAGTAGAAATAAACATATATTTCTCCTCATTATGCCTCCCCTGGGGAGGTGTAATATTATGATGCATTCCCAGGTCTAGCACTAATGGTAAATCTGGGAAGGTGCCACAATCCTTGGGTAGAAGTGTGAAAACATCTATGCTCCACCCATGGAACACCTCCCTGGGGCAGAGCAACTCAAGGCAGCAACTTGTGCTGACTTACTTTCCTCCACATTGACCAAGCCAAACAGGGCCACGCGAGGTTCTATATTTTGTGTCATCCTTAATCCTCCTTGCATGTTGCAAGGGCAACTCAAAACCATGATAAATATGGCCCTTAGTATATTGGGCCCTACCAGTACTGATCAAATGTTTAGGTTGGGTGACAGGTACACTTTGTGCATTCCCTCTAGACAGCCACAAGCACAGGAAAGTGAGGTGAATTTGCATTCTTAGGTATCATCTGCATTCATCTGCATGCTGATGGGTCTGCATGAGCAGGGAGGAATGGGAGGGGCTGACATTTACATTTCATTAGGTAGTGTCCTGTCCACACACACAGCACTGATTTAATGCCAAGGGTCAGCCTGTCACACAGGACAAGGTTGAAAGGGATTCTTGTGCACTTCAGAGAGTTCCTGTGAAGTTACCCCCTACATCAAAGGCAGTTTCGGGTATACGTACTGGGTCTCTGGTCCCCTAAAATGAGACACTTCGGGATCTTGAATTGAACCTCTATCAGAAGGACTGTTGTGCTGCTTAAAGGACTCAACTGGACTGCTTTTCTGCTGGTTACCCTGGTGCCTGTTGTTCCATGACTCTGCATTCCTCCAATTGATCTCCAAGGGCTTGGTAGCTTGTCTCCTTTTTTCCTTAAGTCTCAGGGATACATAAGACTGCCTACAATTATATTGGTGCTGCTGGACTCTGCATTCTGTGAGTCCTACCCTTGCCTGAGGTGCCCCTCCAGGCTCCGCGCCTCAAAAGTAGGTTCTGCAGCTGTTTCATCAATACCCGACGCATTGCATCGACTGAGTGAGAAATTCCGCTGCATTGCCATTCGACTCTGATGCAGAGGCTACCCGGTGACAGCACTTTCAAAGCTCGAAAACAACGCTCTGTGCGGTTCAGCAACAATGCATTGCCTTCACTTCACTGAAGCTCGACGACGGTGCAGACACCAGACTGCATGGTAAAGATCAACACTTAACTCCATCCAAGGCACCTTCTCAATGGGCCCTGTGTGGGACCTGTAGCCAGCCTGTCCTCTATTGCATTTGGCCTGAAATTTGGATTTGCACCAGTCCCTCGCAACCTCAAGTAACATTTTGACCGATGGTGACTTCTAAGCACTATTTTTGCATTTAATCTTTTTACATTCATAACTATGGTTCTACTTATTGGATTCTGTTGTTATGGTCTTGAGTTATTCATGAAAATATAATCTATATTTTTTAACCTATTGTTGTGTGGCGCCTATAACCCTATATAGGATCTGTGCGTTTAGACAACATAGACTGTGGGATTGGTGTCCAGACTGATTCCAGACCCCCCCACCGGGTATGTTTGCCTGTATACCAGCTAGCTCACAGTGCCACTAGAAACCCCTCTTACCAAGGAGAGAATAGTTCTTGGCAACTATCGAACATGAGAACCCTGTCCCATCAGGGATTGTGGAAACAGTGCGATACTTTTCGGTCAGTCACTCCTGCTCACTTTCTTTTAGAGAGATACACAGAATAAACAATGGAAACGTTTTCAATAAGCATTTATTCAACCAGCTTTTCCAACGCATTTGTTTACAATGTGGTTTTTACATCTCAACATCCATTAGAATGCATGATTTTACAACGCATGCCATTACAACGCATTTATAGAAACTACACTTACATCTCATTTCATTACAACGCATACCATTACAACGCATACCATAACAACGCATAATACTTTTAGGGCAACAGTAGTGTAAGTGTTGGATAGTGTAGGGGTAAAAATTACTATTGTATACAACAAAGACCTGTTCACACTGTGAGCCAATATTTCATACATCCGGATTGTTGGCCATAAACATTAGACCCTCATTTGTAGCTTGCGATTCTGTCGTCTAAGCTATTCTACGGTGTGGTTCATTAAAAAGAAGATAGAGACAAATTGCCTACGAGGAATGTCAATTTGACTATTTATGTATAATAACCTTATGTCTCCCACCCCCAAATGTGGTGAAAAAAGAGTGAACAGGAGTGTTGGTGCCTCACGGTAGCGCCACCAAGGAGGGTTAAGCAGGATGGTACTCTGAGCACACTCCGTGCAGGAAAATTGAGCACCAAATTGGTGCAACATTTTCAAACGCAAAAACATACTGCGCAAGAAGTGCGCTGGGTAGTCCTTGAAAAAGTCACAGGTGATCAATACAGTATTGAATCCAGACTAAGTAACAGGGAAGCACGGTGGATTTACCAAGAGGGAGTGGACCAGAATGGATTGAATGACCTTATAGAATGGAGTAAGGTAATTGCATGATCGCTCAATAGAACATAGAGGCTATACCAACAGGGTAAGGAGTATACATGCAGTACATGGCGTAAATGAATCAATGGTGCCAGTAACGCCATTCTAGTATACTCAAACCTTGACCATTGATCGTCGGAGCCTCTGCACACTTTATCCGCATTTGGGAGGGATCAATATTTGTAAACACACCTACAGGAGTAACCTAGGAAATACATCACCTTGGGTACTCGGCAAAGTAAGCATGCCATTACGTGCAGACAAGCATAATAAAACATTCCCTATTGGAAAATGGTTATTGCACTTTCTGTGTCACACTGAGTCTTTCCTTTAAACACCACATCGAGCATTATAAAAGGTAGACTGAGTAAATGACACTAAACTGGTATTATGGAAGGGCTAAACGGGAAGAATATTGAGTAAATTAACAACAATGTAGAGCCTCACGGCGAGCCTTTATTTGCTCATTCCAAAATGGCGCTCCGCTTTTATCACCGAGCTCCCTCATTAGCGCAGCATAGTCAAATGGCACTTTTTGCATCACACAGAGCCCCCTTTTCATACCACATCGAGCATTCACATCACCATAGGACGAAAAGCAGATTTAATAGATGACATTTAACTCGTGCAATGGAATGGCTAGGCTACTATAATACGGAGTAAACTAATAATAATGTATATTCTCATGGTGAGCCTAACTTTTATTCGCCCATTCCAAAATGGCGCTCCATTTTCATTGATGAGCTCCCTTGTCAGCGCAGTACAGTCACATGGTACGCGTGATTACGCTTTTAAAGAGCGCCGTGTAACGATCGTGTTGTTCCGGGGCTGAGTCAACGCCAGTTACGAACAGTTACACGGTGAGTGGTGACAGATGGTGTGAGTCTGGGAGAATTGAACTTGAGACAGGCTAAGTAGTGGAGATTTGGATGTGGCTTATAACGAGGTAGTGGGGAGAAGGTTGTCCATTTGGAAGGGAACTATTTTAAAGGGTGATGTTAAAAGTAAGGCACTGATCAAAAATGATTTTCTGAGATGTGGCGGCATCGCTTGAGACGGGAAGGGGATAGATCAGTATGTACCCACGAATGAGATATAAAAACGGGAACCAGCTTACATTTCTCATCTTGTGTTATACATTACAGACTCACGTTTGGAGTGGTACAAGGGATGCCTTGAACGCGCACACAGAGCCGCAAGGTCCCAAGGGTAAAGGTATGCCCATGTTGGGCTACATCCTGGTAAATATATGCCTTATGGGGGGGGTCCTCAAGACTATATACGAGATTTGCCCTAATTTTAACAGGTTACCAACCTAGCCATGTTGTTGTGTGTGTGTATGTTCTCTTTTGTCTCCCACAGAATTGTTTTTAAACGACAAACAAAGGTGCAGGGATAAATGAACAGACCCCAAGCCCTGAAGAAGTTACCGTGAGTGTTGTCCGATGGTAACGAAACATGTCGGCATTTTAACATATGAGCTATCACGCAGCTGAGAATAAAGTATGCAAGCCAGTGTGATTTAGCTCTTTCTCTGATATTAATATATATCACTTAGGGGGTTCTTTGAGACGGTGCACACATTCTAGCACAGCTTCTTTTCTTTTTTATTCAATACACACCCTAGCACCTATTTAGTTCATCACTAGCTTCATGCACAATTTCTTGCTGTTGGAGTGTTGGTAGCTGATGATGAGAAATTGAGGTAGCAGGCGAGTACCATCCTGCTTAACCCTCCTTGGTGGCGCTACCGTGAGGCACCAACACTCCTGTTCACTCTTTTTTCACCACATTTGGGGGTGGGAGACATAAGGTTATTATACATAAATAGTCAAATTGACATTCCTCGTAGGCAATTTGTCTCTATCTTCTTTTTAATGAACCACACCGTAGAATAGCTTAGACGACAGAATCGCAAGCTACAAATGAGGGTCTAATGTTTATGGCCAACAATCCGGATGTATGAAATATTGGCTCACAGTGTGAACAGGTCTTTGTTGTATACAATGCATTGAGTGGGGGATGACCTGTTCTCTGCCCCTTTAGCTCCTTTTTGTAGACTGGTCTTGAGAACGGCAGCTTAGCCGTGAGAGCTTTTTAAGATTATTTTCATTTTGCACACGAGGCACAGCACAGCACTTCATGACCCGGTTGGTTACCTGTAGATAGGCTTTTTTGTAGACAATTGTACACCCTTCCCTCTCCCTTTTCTTTCCCTCCACTAGCACTTACGTCATCACAGTGCAAGATGGATAAGTTTTGTCTAGCCTTTACTGACGAACACATTGCATCCATATTATCAGGTCCTTCCCTCCTGCCTAATGCACCTCTTGATGGGACAACTTCAGCTAGGGAAGAATGGGAGAAACTGTCGAATACTAGAAAACGACAAGTAAGAATTGCACTCCATGGAGCGCTCATGACGGAATACCTTAGAGCAGGAGCAGCACCAGCCAGCCTCCTAGTGCGCATTGAGCCTAAGATCTTTTTAGAAGACAAGAGATTCCGGGTGGACTGGAGCTATATAGCTAACAAGTGCACCCGGGACTGGCTTGTCTTGATAATTAATACAGCAAAACGACTCAGTGATGAACTCCTCAAAGAAATCTTGGAAATCGAGGAAACCCTAAAAGCGGATACCACCATCACTGACACAAAGGAACAACTAGCAAGAATCCAAAATGACCTGGGGGAATACCAGGCGTATATGGTTAATCAAAAGATTAAAGGCTTAAAGCGCAACCTAGAGCGATTCAGTCATGAATGGGCTTTTCCCTATGTTGATGATCAGTATTATCAGCAACCACCACCTCCCCAATCCACGTTTCAACCTCGGGGACGGGGAGGCCGTCAACAGGGCAGGAGGACACCTAACAACTGGACATTTGATAATACAAGTAGCGAGGATGAAGAAACTGGTGCCCAAACAACAACTTCCAATCCTAGGGTTAGGTTTAATCCTCAAGAGAGATCTAATGAGGATCTAGGAGCTATGTTCAGGGTTTTTTTAGGTCAACAAACACTCAACACGGGAGACCAGAGGGGGAACAACTACAGAGGCCGGGGACGGGGCCGGGCTCGGCAGAACCCGAACTCAACCTGGCAGGCCTTCTCCCCCAGAATTACCCGCAGCAGAGGCAGAACACCCCTGTAATTGCCAAGGTCAACAACATTGTGGTTAATCTCTCTCATTATTCCCTTACAGAGGCGGAATCCACTATACTTAACAAGGGGTTGGGATTTGTCCCCACCCCACGCCATGATGGGTTCCAACTGCGGGCGGAGCTGTACGGGCTAATGAGGAAGATAAAACTTAAAAAGTTCTTTGCTGGGAAGGAAAAGGAGGACACATCCAATTTTTGCACAAATTTGCGGCGTCCTTCTCAGTTTTGCCCTCCGGGTAACACAACAGGCCCAGAAACTGTGGTGTTTGAACAAAAGATTCTACAAGAGATTGGTAAAATTGAACAAAGTATGCAAACTGTGGATTATAGCAATATGAGCTCTAGAGACTGGCAGGCATTAACAAGCCTACAAAACAACCAAACAATTACCATCAAGCCAGCCGATAAAGGCGGGGCGGTCGTAGTGATGGATACACTTGACTACGACACAGAGGTGGCCAGGCTGCTGGGGAACCGCTGCAACTACAGACCTCTAGCGCGGGATCCTACCAATGACTTGCAGACGACCATTATCCATTTGGTTACTGAGGCTAAAGAAAAGAAATGGGTTACGTACAGGGAAGCCGAATTCCTGATTAACACAAAACCGAGGATGCCGGCATTCTATATCGTACCCAAAATTCATAAAAAACAACAGCCCCCGCCCGGACGACCTATTGTCTCCGGCATCCAGTCACTACTAGAACCTCTTTCCCAGTTTGCAGACTATTTTCTCAGGGAATGTGTCATCACCCAACCCTCATATGTCCAGGACACCACGGACATATTGAGAATTCTGGAGAATGTTTCTTACAACCCAGTAAACCAATTTCTAATCACCATCGACATAGAGTCGCTGTATACCAGCATCCCTCAGGAGGCCACGCTGGTGGCAGCGGCGCGTGCCCTGAGGGACTCTGAATGGTTTTATGATTGCCCCCAAACCTTTGTCCTTCAATGCATAGAAATTGCATTGACCCAAAACTTCTTCTCTTGTAAAGAACAGATATATCTCCAAGTGTCGGGGACTTCGATGGGGGCTACATTCGCCCCCAGTCTGGCCTGCATTTATGTGGGCCAGTTCGAAGCTTACCACATCAATACAGACACTAATCTCTTCCAGAGGAACATTGTCCTCTGGAAGAGATACATAGATGATATACTTTGCATATGGGAGGGGACCGAGGAAGAATTAAATGAATTCCTTGCTTGGCTCAATGGTTTGGATGAGTGCTTAAAGTTCACCTGGGAAGTAAGCAAAACCAGAGCAGTCTATTTGGACTTAGATATCCTAGCTGAGGGTGACAGGTTGGTGACCACGGTCCACCATAAACCAACGGACAGAAATTCTCTCCTACACTATAGCTCCTATCACCCGAGGGCCCTTCGGGACAACCTACCTGTGGGACAGTTTCTGAGATACCGCCGAAACTGTTCCACCACACAGGAATACTCCACACAATCAAACATCCTGGCCACTAAGCTACAGGACCGAGCTTACCCGAGGAAGGTCATACGACAGGCTAAAAAACGGGCATATAACACCCCCCGTGCAGCCCTGTTGGAAAAGACCAAAAAGGAGAAAGGAGAATGCATCCCAGTGGTCACCACTTTTGGACCACTTTCCACGAAAATCAGGCAAATCATCCGGAAGCATTGGCATCTCCTCAGTACCACCAATATGCAGATGCCCCCTCCTCGTTTCGCATTTAAAAGGTCTGCAAACATTCGGGACCGGCTGGTCCACACTAGACCCAAAATTAGTCCACGTGAAACCAATATCCCTTCCGGGCATTACCCATGTGGTAATTGCTCCGTGTGCGTATTTACATCATCAACCAAAAGTGTTACTCTTAAAAACAACAATTTAGCAACTGTAATACCTCGCATGTAATATACAGATTGACATGCCCCTGTGAGCTCCACTACATCGGCCTTACCACCAGGAAGGTAAAAACAAGAATACAGGAACATCTGAGCACACTCCGTGCAGGAAAATTGAGCACCAAATTGGTGCAACATTTTCAAACGCAAAAACATACTGCGCAAGAAGTGCGCTGGGTAGTCCTTGAAAAAGTCACAGGTGATCAATACAGTATTGAATCCAGACTAAGTAACAGGGAAGCACGGTGGATTTACCAAGAGGGAGTGGACCAGAATGGATTGAATGACCTTATAGAATGGAGTAAGGTAATTGCATGATCGCTCAATAGAACATAGAGGCTATACCAACAGGGTAAGGAGTATACATGCAGTACATGGCGTAAATGAATCAATGGTGCCAGTAACGCCATTCTAGTATACTCAAACCTTGACCATTGATCGTCGGAGCCTCTGCACACTTTATCCGCATTTGGGAGGGATCAATATTTGTAAACACACCTACAGGAGTAACCTAGGAAATACATCACCTTGGGTACTCGGCAAAGTAAGCATGCCATTACGTGCAGACAAGCATAATAAAACATTCCCTATTGGAAAATGGTTATTGCACTTTCTGTGTCACACTGAGTCTTTCCTTTAAACACCACATCGAGCATTATAAAAGGTAGACTGAGTAAATGACACTAAACTGGTATTATGGAAGGGCTAAACGGGAAGAATATTGAGTAAATTAACAACAATGTAGAGCCTCACGGCGAGCCTTTATTTGCTCATTCCAAAATGGCGCTCCGCTTTTATCACCGAGCTCCCTCATTAGCGCAGCATAGTCAAATGGCACTTTTTGCATCACACAGAGCCCCCTTTTCATACCACATCGAGCATTCACATCACCATAGGACGAAAAGCAGATTTAATAGATGACATTTAACTCGTGCAATGGAATGGCTAGGCTACTATAATACGGAGTAAACTAATAATAATGTATATTCTCATGGTGAGCCTAACTTTTATTCGCCCATTCCAAAATGGCGCTCCATTTTCATTGATGAGCTCCCTTGTCAGCGCAGTACAGTCACATGGTACGCGTGATTACGCTTTTAAAGAGCGCCGTGTAACGATCGTGTTGTTCCGGGGCTGAGTCAACGCCAGTTACGAACAGTTACACGGTGAGTGGTGACAGATGGTGTGAGTCTGGGAGAATTGAACTTGAGACAGGCTAAGTAGTGGAGATTTGGATGTGGCTTATAACGAGGTAGTGGGGAGAAGGTTGTCCATTTGGAAGGGAACTATTTTAAAGGGTGATGTTAAAAGTAAGGCACTGATCAAAAATGATTTTCTGAGATGTGGCGGCATCGCTTGAGACGGGAAGGGGATAGATCAGTATGTACCCACGAATGAGATATAAAAACGGGAACCAGCTTACATTTCTCATCTTGTGTTATACATTACAGACTCACGTTTGGAGTGGTACAAGGGATGCCTTGAACGCGCACACAGAGCCGCAAGGTCCCAAGGGTAAAGGTATGCCCATGTTGGGCTACATCCTGGTAAATATATGCCTTATGGGGGGGGTCCTCAAGACTATATACGAGATTTGCCCTAATTTTAACAGGTTACCAACCTAGCCATGTTGTTGTGTGTGTGTATGTTCTCTTTTGTCTCCCACAGAATTGTTTTTAAACGACAAACAAAGGTGCAGGGATAAATGAACAGACCCCAAGCCCTGAAGAAGTTACCGTGAGTGTTGTCCGATGGTAACGAAACATGTCGGCATTTTAACATATGAGCTATCACGCAGCTGAGAATAAAGTATGCAAGCCAGTGTGATTTAGCTCTTTCTCTGATATTAATATATATCACTTAGGGGGTTCTTTGAGACGGTGCACACATTCTAGCACAGCTTCTTTTCTTTTTTATTCAATACACACCCTAGCACCTATTTAGTTCATCACTAGCTTCATGCACAATTTCTTGCTGTTGGAGTGTTGGTAGCTGATGATGAGAAATTGAGGTAGCAGGCGAGTACCATCCTGCTTAACCCTCCTTGGTGGCGCTACCGTGAGGCACCAACACTCCTGTTCACTCTTTTTTCACCACATTTGGGGGTGGGAGACATAAGGTTATTATACATAAATAGTCAAATTGACATTCCTCGTAGGCAATTTGTCTCTATCTTCTTTTTAATGAACCACACCATAGAATAGCTTAGACGACAGAATCGCAAGCTACAAATGAGGGTCTAATGTTTATGGCCAACAATCCGGATGTATGAAATATTGGCTCACAGTGTGAACAGGTCTTTGTTGTATACAATGCATTGAGTGGGGGATGACCTGTTCTCTGCCCCTTTAGCTCCTTTTTGTAGACTGGTAAAAATTACTATGCCAACTCCAGTGAGTGCAACAGTAGGGTAAGTGTTGAATAGTGTAGGGGTAAAAATTACGATTCCCTCTCCAGTGAGTGCAAAAGTAGGGTAAGTGTTGGATAGTGTATGGGAAACACTTACTATTCCCAATCCAGTGAGTGCAACAGTAGGGTAAGTGTTGGATAGTGTAGGGGTAAAAATTACTATTTCACATTAACTACCTTATAATGTGTTGTGATGGCATGTGTTGTAGTTGAATGCATTGTAATGGCATGCGTTGTAGTGACATGTGTTGTAATGGTTGCGTTGAAATGGCATGCGATGTAAAGGATGTTGGGTTGTAATGACTGCGTTGTAAAGGTAGTGCGTTGTAATGGTTGTTTCCAGTAAAATAGGTGTGCTGAAACAACCATAAGACAGAAACAGATATAAATGATTATAAGCATCAACAGAGTAAATGGATGGTAGATTTCTACCATAGTGCTAAAACAATGAATACAGGCAAGTCTACAAATACATGACAGTAATAATGCGTACTTCTACCATGCGACCCTAACTAGATGTACCTAAGTGTACCTAGCATGTATGTAGGTGTAGAGCCAAGAATCCCTCTAGGATAAAGTCAACCTCATTACCTGAAGTTAGAGACTGTGGGGCCCTGTTTTGGTCTCAAGACCACTGCGAGCTGGAGTGTCTGCGTGCAGGAACCTCAGAGTATTGCATCTGTGTGTCAGCATGGAAGTCCTTTTTCTCCTCTCCCTGCCTCAGCAAAGATATGGTGTTTATATATATGTTCAAAGTGGTACCCTTTGGGGATCTACCTTGCTGTGTCATGTCGGACTTAGGATGATGGAAGGAATAACCCTTATACATAGTTATTATGCAGGAGATGGTAGTCCTGCTGAGTTTCCAAGAATCCTCATGCATAATGAATGAGGCTAGTTTTCAGGGAAAACCCCACGTTCTGTTAGCAGTACCGTAACTAGGTAAAAGGTCAGTCCCAAGAACTGTTATGTAGTGTAATGGCAGGTGAAATATAGGTGAGGAGAGAGAGGAGAGAGAGGAGAGAGAGAGAGAGAGAGAGAGAGAGAGAGCGAGAGAGAGAGAGAGAGAGTGTGTCGCACAAATACTTTACACATTGCCTCTTACCATAAACCTCACTGGTCTGTGCAAAGCTATCAAATGGTGAGCACAGGTTATCTTTTAGCATTTATCTAGTTTACCCTGACTAGAGTGGTGGTTCCTGCCTGGCCTGGGTGCATACCTCAGCCAACCAGGAATCCAATTTCTAACAATGTTCAAACCTTGCTTGTTTTTGCTAGTAACAAATTGTGTTTAGGCAGCTAAATTCCTTTAGGTTTCATTTCTGAAATCGGAATCTGCTACAGGTACTTGATGTTTCTCTCACCTGGTTATTATAGTTGTCTTGAGCTCTGTGAGTGAAAATGGTTATAAACTATGCATCCTTGTGATGTCAGGTAGGGCCAGGGTTTCTGGTGTCCCACTTGAGACACCTGTTCCTGTACACTACATTCCCTTTCTTTCTTGCTCCCAATCCAGTCACTAGAGAGTGATGGAGCTTCTGTCCGTGAACAGAGGAAAAGGAGAGGGAATCGGATTTGTGTAGGACAGTTGCATTGTTAGATAGAAGCAGATGATAATCCATAAGGAACATTTCAATTGGGACACAGCTCCTGCATCTTCACAGGCATGATTGTTAGCACAAACAATGCTTTAGTGATGGCCACAATACTAGTGACTCAGGATTTTCAAGGATGCTCAATGATGAACAGGATATCATATAAGAAGATATTTCCATGATGAACAGGATCTGAGGTGGCCATATGGAACACCTCGCAGATATGCTGTGCCTTTGGAGGAAGTCCTAGATGACTGAGAGAACACAAGAAAATAAGGTCAGTCTGGAAAATGAATCTTACTAAGTTACAAAAAACTACAGTATCTTCTCAGGCTGGCACCTGAGACGGGTAAAAGTTGTAGGTACAAGGTGGTCAGTCAAGAAAGGGTTTTTGACAACCTTACCTTACCTTCCATAGTTCTGCCTCTGTCTATATTAAACATTAATTTTCTTTAAACATAGGCAAAAGGGAAAAAGAGACCAGTGACATTCTCGTAAGTCCATCTTCAATGGCAACCTTGATTCGGTATTAACATGCCAAAAGAATTGGGGCAAGTTGAGCTAACAGCACATCTCTACTGTCAGGCCTTGATATGATATTTAAAGGGTACTGTGGAAAGGACCAGAGCTGCGATTAGGGTGTGTTAGACATTTGTATTGGGCCTCTGACATTTGCTGAGATTTGTCCTGGCAGACACACCATTTGTGGAAGATTTCTCATGCTATTTGTGTTTTTTTTTTTTAAACAAAGCAAACATTGTGACGTTCATCACGACTGTTAAGTTTCTCTGAAAATGTTCACACACATTCAGAGGACACACTTTTGCAAATTCGCACATCCTACACTGCCCAGTAGAGGAGAGATGAGTGGACAAATTTGCCTTTTCCTGACCCTACATAAGAATTTAAGCTATTTCACTCAACCAATTCCCATCCCAGATGAGAGCTATGTATGTAGGCCACTCTACATGAAACAGAAGAGAGTGATCAGACACCACCCACAATTGATTGCCATGGAAGAATGGAAGAAGCCACCACATGTACAACAGGGACCTGGAGGGAGCAAATGAGGCGAAGCTAATGAAAGAGTTCAAGGGTAGAAAGCTTACGATGGGAGAAGGGGGATTACGGAAAAGTGTAATTTAAATGTTAAAATATGCAATTTCATATTTTTCGTCACTAGAAAGCTAAAAAGAGATATTTAGGTCAAAGGGAAAGTCGATTTCAATGGGCAACTAAGAAAATTGCATGAATATTTCCAGCTGAAGGAGCAGAACCTTAAAGCACACATTTCCCAACCTTAAGAGCGGTATGTTAGATGTCTGCAACAAAACAATTATGAAGTATTTTGCCCCACAAATATTCTGCTTCACTGAGTGAACAAAAAGGGTGTGAATGTAGATGGCCTTTATCCACTTCTCACCACCCACCCCTTCAGATGGACTAAGTAAGATCTATTGAGATTAATATGGTCATAACTTCAAATTCATATTATTATGACATGATATATCGAGGTCAGGAAGATGATTGTGCAGAATAGAGTAAGCTCCTATTTTTGTCTACGTAATCAATATTCCTAGATGTTTCATGATGATGCTGTGAAGCCAATTAAGATTTATGGAATATTTCAAGCTAATAAGTCAGTGGCCATTCATACATTTACTGAATGATGTTTTGGTGACAATCTTGCAGCTTGCAAAAACATACTTATTTTGAGGGGTGTTGGAAATGGGGCTTCTTGTTGGCTAGGATATGCACCTAAGCCAGGCAGAACCCACCACTCTAGTCAGGGCAAGGGAGTTACAAACCGAAGATAACCCCTGCTCACCCCCTTGGTAGCTTGGCTGAGCAGTCAAGCTTATCCCAGAGGAAATGCGAAAGCGTTTTTCCAAACACACTCACACAGCAGCGACACACTAGGCACACCACAAAAGAGGTTATATAAAATATCATTTGTATTATTAATAGAAAACACATTAGACCACAATCACATATATCACTTTGCCACTATACACTTGTCATGACATCACAGGGATTACATAAACCTTTTGGCCAATTGGGCCACTGTCATAAACATTACAGATAGGAATACCCAGTAACTACTGGTAGGACTGTACTGAGCATAAAACATTATGCATAAACCCCATCAATAGGGTACTATAGTGCACCCTTGTAAGCTGCACACCTTATACTAATATCCTTACTGGTAACCTTACCTCTGGGCAAAACCCATCCACATTACACGTTATGCAGTAATTCTCCACACAGCGTGGTGCACGAAAGCCTCCGGGCCTCCCTTATGGGAAATGCAGAAATGTCATGGAGGTTCCTCCCTCCTCAAGGACTTGGGGGCCTCCATCGAGGTCTCGCCCTGCCCTAGCAACAAGATGCGGTGCTCCAAACAGGCTCAGCTGGTCCGGGACCTCCATAGAGGCTCCCTTACCGTTAAGTCCGCTGTGCGGGAACTGCTCCCCTGGGTAGGGTCACCCATGCAGGGGAATGGTGCCCACACTGTCCCAAAAACGATGGAGAGAAATACCTTGGTGTCCCCCATGTGGGCGCATGACTGAAGAATCGCCCGAGGGCGTTGCCTACGATCCCACGGTGCTGCTGCCTGGTAAATGCCATGAGGGGCATGGATTCCGCACTGGCCTCCTCTGTGCAGCGGCGGCAGGACACGGAGCGAAGTCTCAGTCGACTTTGCTTCTCCTCCGCTTGGCCTTCCACTCCAGTGGGCCCAGCCCACAATTACATTGGCATAGCTCGGCAACGCTGGAACCCAAGCCCGGGTTTCCTCTTCCGATGGGACAGTTTGCAGCAACTGGGATCTGCAAGGTCTCCCCTTTGCGGCAGTCACAGTGCTGGTGCTGCGGGTGAGGTGGCCAGTCCCAATGCTCGAGCTGTCACCGCCTCCGATCCCCATTATGGTAAGAGGCACAAGTAGGTTTCTTTCAACAACAGCTCCCACCCAATTTGTCTACACAACATCTATCGCCCCCTGGAGCCCCCCAGCCCTTCATCGAGGACTTATCTGAGCTCCTGACACAATCCTCATTATCCAACTCAAAAAACCTCTTTCTTGGAGATCTTAACCTCCATTGGAACGACTCTGATGATCCTATTATCTCCCTCCTCAATAATCTACTGGAGATCAATGAACTCAAACAACTATGCCTGTCCCCTACTCACACTAAAGGAGCCATCCTTGACGCCATCCTTTCCAACGAAGATCTGGCCTCCATGACTAATATCGTCCCCATCGACTGGTCTGACCATCACCTTATACTGTTCACCATCGCTACCACTGCAAATCTCCCTACCTCCAAAATAAACAGACCTAAGAAATTGACCAGGAATCTAAAATGTATACTCCCTGGTGTTGTTGAGTCTAAACTCCAAGCTCAACGTCTTCTCATTCTCCCCTCACAAAATGCCAATGAGCTCACTGAACGCTTTAACAATACTGTCACCGGTATCCTTGACCAATTGGCCCCACCTAAACTCAAAAACCAAAGAAACACTCCCTCTAACTCTTGGTTTACTACCAAGCTTAATAACGAAAGACGGTCTCTCAGACTGTCGGAAAGAACCTGGAGACACCATCCCTCTCCCTCCTATCTTGCACTCCTCAGATATGCTAGATCCACGTACAAAAAACACATCTTCAAGGAGAAGGCATCCTTCTTCCGCACTCAATTTGATCATGCCAAAAACAGACCTAGGGAACTCTTCAAAATCATTCGAAACCAAACTTCCACCGCACCTCCACATCTGCTCGCCTCCTCTGCCAGATGTGAAGAAATTTCCCACTTTTTCTCGGAAAAAATAGCTAAAATTGATCAATCCTTCCTTCCCACATAGCTCCCCTCCAACTCCCAATGCAAACCTGTCTTCACCGCTAATTCCTATGCCACATCGCCTCCACCTATTGACCCCTTCTCTCTTCCACCCGCTACCCTACCGCTCCCCAGTGAATCTCCTCACCCACCTACTTCCCCACCCCCCTAACCACTCCTCACACCTATCCCCTACCACATCTCCAGAATCCAACTCCCCTAAATCACAATTAAAGAATAATGCCTCATTGCTCAAATTCCTACCCATGACTGAGCTAGAAGTCCTTAAAATAATTGGTAATCGTAAACCGTCCTCCCACACAAAAGACCCCTTACCCTCTAACCTAACCTTATCCCTGCCCTTAAGCACATCATTACCCCATACTGGACCACAATCATCAACACCTCTCTCTCCACTGGCTGTGTCCCCACCTCCCTTCAACTTTGACAAATCTCTCCCATAATCAAGAACCCCAATGCTGACCCCAATGACCAAAATAATCTCCGCCCCATCACTAACCTCCCACTTCTCTCAAAAGTCCTTGAAAAATGTGTCCTACTACAACTAGACAAACACATCGAAAACTTCAACCTACTCGACCCCTTTCAATCAGGCTTCAGGAATGCTTAATGTTATCGATGACATCCACCACTCACTTGATAATGGTGAGACTTGCCTTCCTATCCTCCTTGATCTCTCCGCAGCATTGGATACAGTCAACCATTCAGCCCTCCTTAACGTGCTTAGGACCCGTTTCGACCTTAATGGTACTGCCTACAAATGGTTCGTCTCCTACCTACAACACTGAACTCAGCAAATCAAAATTAAAAACTGTCTTTCTAACCCCCCCTCCTGTCTCCCTTGGAGTCCCCCAAGGATCTATTCTCTCTCCCTCCCTCTTTAACCTCTTCATGGAACCCCTCACCCTCATTCTTAAACAAGCAGGCATCAACTACCACCTCTACGCCGATGACACCCAAATCTATTACAAGATTAAAACTCATGATGACATCCTACACCTGAACAACACCCTCATGAAGATCCAAACCTGGTTCCATTCCAATCATCTCAAACTTAACCCTAATAAAACCGAAGTCATTCTCTTCTCCCCAAAAAATAACCCTCTGCCCATTCAATCCTGGATCACTGATCTTAACGCACTCAACTGCTCACTCATCTTGTCCAACTCCATCAAATCTCTTGGTATTTCTATTGACAACACCCTAAGCCTCAATGTCCACATCAAAAACTCTGCTAAAGCAGCCCGCTTCACTCTCCGTCACCTCAAGAAAATCAAACCCTTTATTCCTACCGATGATTTTAAACTTGTTATTCAGTCACTTGTTCTTTCACGTATTGATTATGGTAACGCCATCCTCAACGGAATCCCAAAGGTCCACCTTGCTCCAATCAAAGCTGTGCTCAACCTTGCAGCTAGGCTCATCACAGACTGCAAATGTTTCGATCATATATCCCCAGCTCTCAAATCTCTTAAATGGCTCCCTATTGAAGGCAGATCCGCCTACAAAACTGCCTGCATTACTCATAAAGTCCTCCACCAAAACAATCCGCAGTACCTCTTCAAGAAACTCCTCATTGCAGGCACCACACGAAGTCTGAGAAGCACCAACACCCTCCTCCTAATCCCACCACTTCATAAAAAGAAATCCAGACAATCGCGCGCCTTGCGTGGTAATGCCCCTATCATCCGGAATGCCCTTCCAAAAAACCTGCGCTGTAACCCCTCCTATTCCAGCTTCAAAAAAGACCTCAAAATCCACCTCCTCAATCATTATTGGGGATCCTAACCTCTGACCTGTACTTGATCTCCAATCACCATGTTATATTTAGCCAGTAAAACCTGTCCATTTCCTGAACATCACTACCTAATTGCCTGAAATATATAGCTTTTGCCCCTGTTTACCTATTTGATTTGTACATCCCGCATTTTGTCTTCATTATTTCTTATCTATTTGTATGCCATGTAGGCCCAATTACTATTGGGGGTCTAACCTGTGACCTGCACTCGATCCCCAATCACCATGTTATATTTGTCCAATTATTTGTCCATTTTCCTAACATCACCTACCTAATTACTTGAAGTGTTTATCTCTTGCACCTGTTTACCTATTTTGATTTGTATACTTCACATGTTGTTTCAGTATCTTTTATTTACTTGTATGCCATGTGTATATTATCTTACTCATGTAAAGCGCTCTGATACCTCTGAGTCTAGCCAGCGCTATCTAAAACTTTTAAAATAAATAAAATAAAATAAACAAAACAGCTGCGGCTCTCCATCAACACCCCCCAGGCCTCCGTTTGGGCAACCCGAATTTGCAGCCCGGGGCCAGTTAGGAGAGCCCCGACTGCTGGTAAGCAAATCGATGCTGGGGAGAGAGATTCCGTCCTCTCCTCTCCCACTTCTGTAGTTCCAAGAGGGACTGTAGCACTCCTCTAGGGAGTCACATAAGAACCCAAGCGCCAGGGCTCTTGCCAGTAAGAATGCACCACCCAACTTGACAGCATTCACCACACGCTGATAACAAAAAACAACTCACAGGGTGGCAATCACAGCACTCACCCAGTGCTGCTTCCAATTGAATGTATGTCGATACTTCGCATTGTTTTTACTTTGCATAAACCATTACTTCGCAAGTTTTAACTGCCCATGCATTTAGAACGCAAATCGTTAGAAATGTACTTTAAATGCTTTTATTCCGCATTCTATTACTACGCATAGCACTACTACGTTTTTTTCCTGTAATGGTTTATTCTAATTAAACAAATTGCACTAAAAATTCACCCTCACACACTACACTACCCTACACTACTCAAAAACCACTACACTACCCTAAACCCTGATACACTACTCCTTACACGACCGTCCCCCTTGCCCTGCCTGAACCCTACACTCTAACACTACACTTCACGACCCCCCGACACTACCCTAAACCCTAAAACACTACCCTACACTACACCAACACCATACCACTACCCTAAACCCTAATTCACCATAAAATCTCCACACTACCCAAACCCTCACACACTACACTACCCTAAACTACTCAAACACCACTACATTACCCAAAACCCTAATACACTACCCCCTACACAACCTTTCCCCTTCCCCCTGCCTGGACCCTACACTCTAACACTACACTTCACCACCCCCGACACTACTCTAAACCTTGAAACACTACCCTACACTACAAAAATATCACACCACTACCCTAAACCATAATTCACTACCTCTTACCCATTCCCCCGACCCACAGTCCTGTCCCTACTCCCAAACACTACCCTTCTCGACCCCCGTCACTACCCTAAACCCAAATTACACTACACCAACACTACCCTTAAACCTTAAACACAACCCCCTGCACGACCCTAAAAAATACACTGCCCCACTTACCTCTCTCCCCTTATGTTCCCTCTCTTCACCTTCACTCTTCGATCCACTCTTCTCCTTCTTCAAGCGTCTTAAGAGAAGAACTTCGTTGTTTGGAAACGGAAGCGCCTCCTTTTCCAAACAACGATGTGGATAATCTGCAAAGTATTTCACTTTGCGAAGTAATGGTAATTGCGTAGTAACAGCTTGCTAAGTAAAAGCATGCAAACTAAAAAATGTGCAGTAATAGTAATATGTAGAAATGCCACGAAGTAATGGTAGATTGCCCTTCCAATTACCCAGGGCACAGGCAGGCCAGCACACAGGGTCCCTTAGCAGAGTGGCAGTCCATTCATCTGCCCAGCAGGCAGCAGGTTCAGTCCCCCAAGTAGGTAGTCCCAGATAGCGGTTCCTCCTCGCACACAGCAGTCCTCTCATCCCACGCACTGTCTCCTCATGGGGGCACAGCCCCTTTCCTTATAGTCCTAGTGTCTTTGTTCTGGGGGCACTTCAAAATTCAATTTCAAGTGCACACCCCCCATTCACAGTGTAAGCCTTGGCCCCAGATACACCACAGGGGGGGAGCTAGCATTGTGGAAGGCAGGCACAGCCCTATTCAGGTGCAGGTGCTACTCCTCCCACCGCTCCAAATGCAGACCACACCTATTTAGGTGCAAGGGAAAACTCCTCCCGCTACTCTAAAATTCAGCCAATGTCTATTCAGCCTAGCACTGAGTCAGCCAGGCAGGGCAGGACACACCTCAATCCCCACACCGCCCAAGGGACTGGCTGGAGTGAATGAATATCCCCTCTCCCCTGTCAGAACCAGACCGTCAATACACATCCAGGCAGGGCACAAAGACACATAGCACACAGAAATGCCCACTTCTTAAAGGTGGCATTTCTAAAATAGTGATAATAAATCTGCTTTCACCAATAAACAGGATTTATCACTACTATTCCAAACATACCAAACACGGTCGTACTACTCCTCCCATGTCAGGAATTAACACTGAAGTGCATATCAGGCAATCCCCAATGCAACCCTATGAGTGGGCAGCCTCACAGCCGTGAGAAACCAAATAGGCTGTTTGTCACTACCAGGACATGGCACACAGTTAAGGCACATGTCCTACCTTTTACCTACACTGCACCCTGCTCATAGGGCTAGCTAGGGCCTACCTAAGGGGTGACTGATATGTATTAAAAGAGGAGTTGCAGACATGACAACGACTTTAAATGTCACGCCACAGCAGCAGTAAACTGATCACGCAGGCCCTGCAGTGGCAGAGGCCTGAGACAGGTTTGAAAGGCTACTTCGGTGGTGGCACAAGCAGCGCTGAAAGCCCACCGGTAGTATTTAACTTACTGGCCCTGGGCATATGAGATACCACTGTACAAGGGAATAATAGGTAAATTAAATATGGCAAGCTGGTGTAGACCAATCTTCCCAAGTTTATCAGAGAGAGCACATGCACTTTAGCACTGTTCAGAAGTGATAAAGTGACCAGAGTCATAAAACCACCAACAACAGGTCAGAAAAAATACAGGAGGAAGGAAAAAAGTTCTGGGATGACCCTGCATAAAGGGCTAACTCCAACAAAGGGCTATGAGAAAATCACACTAAAGGGATTTTGCAGTTGCACATACTGTGATTCACAAATTCATGGTGTTGCGAACGCAGAATACAACTTCTCATTGTAAAAAAGAAACTTGGTGAGTTGGAAATGTATTGTGATTCATTTGGATGGTGGAAGGGACGTGACAGGGGCATCACACCCTCCTCCTACCAACGCATAATGGAATGTATCCTTCATTGGTTTCCGACTTTGGCTGGGATTACATAGCACTGATTAGATACCCACCAGTCAAAGCAATGTGCTTATTGCAAGCTGTCCATGGCAGGCCACTTCCATTTAGGAATGACAGCTGTGGACAGTGGGGGTCTCATTACAAGAGGCCTGTTATTAGGAGAGGTAATACTCCATTTGGTAAATACCAGCCTTTGAGGGTGCAGTATTACCTCCGTATTTGAAGTTCTGCACCTCCAAATATGGTATACGGTGGTAACCCCACACATTTTCCTTTGTTTTAAGGTGCAAAGTATTTGGGCTTTATTCTTCTCTTGTTCTGCCTGGTGGTCGCCGGCAAAATTTGTGCAAAAGAAACAGTGTTACATTTGTTCAATACCTGGGATCCTGACTCAGGCACAAACCCCTGTTGTACCTAATACGGGGTTAAGTGCAATCATATAGGACTAAATAACCTATACTCATTGAAGAATCACATTTTATGACATATTCCTGACATTGTGATGCCCATACGTTTTATTTACAATCATGTGGAATTTTTTATGTGTAAGAATGGCTTTTTCTTAAAATAAGGACGTTTAACCTGAAGTTAGCTTTAAAGATTTAATAAAGTTTGTTGGATAATTGCCATTATTACAGGGTAACCCGTGATTGTTTGCCTTTTACTTGAAAACTATTTTTGTTGGCTGTAGAACTCTGTGCACTTTAACCCTGCTAACCAGATGTAAAGTGCTTGTATTCATCCTCTCTAAATATGTTAGAATTGACATACCCCTAATTGGCACGATTAATTTATTTCTAAGTCCCTAGTAAATGGAACCACGTGTAGCCAGGGACTGTTAATCAAATGCTGCTAGCGCTAGCTGGCTGCGGCCCTGATTGAGCCACCCACTAAAGTAGCATTGTAAAACACGTTGCCAGGCCTTTCAGCCTGGTGTGCAGTTTTAAACTGTCATTTCGACCTGCCAAAACAAACCCTTCGGCAAGATCTACACTTAATTTGTGGATTTCGGCTGCACAGTGCTTGTGCTGTGCTTGTGAAATCTCTTGTATTTAATATATCTTAAAAGGGGGCTCCTATCATTTCCCATTACCTAATTACTGTGTTTGTTTGCATTTGTGTGGAACTTTATATTTTTACTTCCCCTTGCTGCACGCATTTACAATACTTCTACTAAAGCTGTTCACACTGTTTAAGCCCCATTCACTGTCAAGATAAGATTTCTTCCCACAGAAAAGGCAGACAGCTTCTAACAGTATGCTGAAATGCTTACATTTTATTACTTCATTGTGTAAAGCAGATGCTATAACATTAGAACATTTGTGGCATTTCCTATTCATGCCACAGTATCTTTCTTTGCACTTTGTAGGCAATTATGGGATTGATTTTTTCCACTTATTCGAATTGGTCATTATAATCAGATTCTAACTGTTGTAATAAACAATGTGTGTTAAAAATAAAGTTAATATACAACAGCTATGCTACATTTGACTGCTAAACAGGCATCTACAGGTGCAGTTACGTCACAGACAACAGGGTCATTATTTGAATGATGCAGCATGTGCAGTAGCACCGGGCCCAAAAGTTGCCAGAACTTCTCTACACACATAACATTGCTATATTGGACTACTAAACAGGTAGCCACAATTGCAGTTACATTTCAGTTAAAAGAGACTTGATTTGAATGGTGCAGCAAGTGCAGTGGCACTGAGTCAAAAGATTTAGAAACCCTATTAAATATAGATTATAGCTAAAATGTAAAACTAAGCTGGCAGCCACAAGTGCAGATGCCTTACAGGCAATAGGGTCATGATTTGAATGGTGCAGCAGGTGCAGTGGTACTGGGGCCAAACGTCATGATAACTACTTTATACACCAAATATTGCTATATATTAGTACTAAACAGGCTGTCACAAATGTAGTTATATTGCAGGCACTAGGGTCATGATTTGAATGGTGCAGCAGGTGCAGTGCTACAGGGACAACACATTGTCAGAACTCCTCTACACACCTAATATTGCTCTATTCTACTACTAAACAGGCAGTGACAACTGCAGTTACCTTGTAATTGAAAGGGCCTTGATTTAAATGGTGCAGCAGGTGCAGTGGCACTAGGGCCTGAAGTTGTCATAACTCCACTAAACGCCAAATATTGCTATATTTAACTACTAAACAGGCAGTCATAATGCAGTTATCTAACAAGCACCAGTGTCATGATTTCAATAATGCAGCAGGTACAGTCGCACCAGGATCAAAAACTCCATGGACCCCTCTAAACACCTAATATTGGTATATTTTATGTCTAAACAGGTCATGATTTCAATGGTGTAACAGGGGCAGTAACACCGGGCCCAAATGTTGTCAGAACGCCTCTAAACACATAATATTGCTATTTTTGACTATTAAACAGGCAGTCACATTTGCAGTTACCTTGCTGTTAAAAGGGACTTGATTTGAATGTTGCAGGAAGTGCAGTGGCCCTGGGTTCAATAGCTCTAGGGACCCCACTTAACCCAGATTATTGCTAAATTGTACTGCTAAACAAGACAGGCACAAGTGCAGTTATCTAGCAGGCACTATGGTCATGATTTGAATGGTGTAGCAGGTGCAGTAGCACCAGGTCCAAAGGTTGTCAGAACTCCTCTAAATACCAAATATTGCTATGTTTTACGTCTGCACAGGTAGTCACAAATGCAGTCATCTTTCAGGCACTAGGTGCATGATTTGAATGGTGCACAATGTGCATTGCTACTGTGCTCAAAAGTTGTCAGAACTCCTCTAAACTACTAATATTTCAATTACATCAATTCAATCTATCATTTCCCTCTTTCATTTCTTTTCTCAAAATGTTGCTAATATTTACCCCCACTATACCACTAGTAACACCACAATAGATTGCCTTTATGTACATAAACAAGTCCTAACACTTTAACAGAATTTCTGTAATTATTGTACAACTACTCAGCAAGCTACAGCTTACAACAAAAAACAGCTTATAATTATTCACACATAATTATTCCCTAATGTATTTACCAATGTTTGGTAATACTTACAAGTCACCCTTAAAGTAGGCTAAAAATGCACATAGTGCAGGATGTATGGTATTTAAAAAGTAGGATATGTTAGATGGAGTGTCTCCTTACCTATATCCTCATGTGGGGCCTGCTGTGGAGCTTGACTGCCTCCACACCTGCCATGCGTCTCCTATCCTGACATGTTCAGGCTGTGCTGACTCCTCCTGCAGCGATGACGCAACAGAGTCCTCATTGGTGGCCATGTTGAGGTCAGGCATCTGCTGAATAGATTGCAAAGGGTAGGATGAGCAAAAATGATTTTTATCTTACCTGATTTCATGAAGGCATATAAAAGAAAAAGTCATATGTCAATTTCTTTCTCCTTCCCAATCCAAGATCGCAGAGTATTTTCTTTTAGAGTGATGTCATGTCATGTTATCTGCTTTAGAAGGGCTCCATTTTCAGGACCACTTGTGTTGCTCTTTGTTATGTACCATTGCTAGCTTAACCGACCGCATGGATTCTATGTTCTTTTTAGTTCCTGTGTTTTACACTCTCGGTTGCCTTCTGTTTGGCCTGGTCAGTTTCAATGATTTTTCTGGCTTCCAGTTTTTTCCCATCTAGCTAAATTATTTTCTTGAGCATTATTAGACTTCCTATTCCAATCTAACATCTGGTACTGCCTCCAAGGATAAGAGGCCTTTTTTTAACCAAGACACTACAAGTGTCACCCAGAAGACCCATGCTTGAGGTATATATAATGTTATGTAATATTTTAAATGACAAAGCAGTAAAAAACCTCCAAAGTTGTTTTTCATAGTGGCAGGACTGGCCTTCCGATAGGTCAAGGCTGGTTTCCATTTGACCTTTAATAAGTGCTGAATTCAGTTTGGGGGTAGCTAGTAAAATAGATCAAATACCCATTTTAAAAGTAATTTAAAATTCAACTTAATATTCAAATCTGATTCTATATAATAATATTACTATCCTTACCCCTCATGTCTTCCTTGTGGTGAGATGTGCATTGCTTCCAGACAGTAGACATAGGAACCTGAGAATAGAGAGGCGACACCCACCTTGACAGGCTGGCCTGGGCGGTATCCAGCCTCTTCCTGAGCTTGAAAGGATGCTTACATAGACACTGACAGATAAAGTTCACACCTAGGCCTGCCTCTCCGTTGGCTCTCTTATCGGGCTGGCACCAAGTCCAGTGGGGGGTAGAGGAACTGAACAAAACTGGTTGAGGGAGTGGACCGTGGCTTGCCCTCCACCCACAGGCTGGCATGAGCAATAAATATGGACCCCACAGACCTCTCCTCAGAACACTTATAGGCCTGTGAAGAACCAGAAGAAGGAATGTCCTGCTGTCTGAAGAACCTGAAGGAAGACTGGACTTGCTTGTCTTGAACCAATGCCCCGAGAAGTGTTTCCACAGGTCAGTTGGCTGACCTCTTGTTTGAGCTAGAAAGACACAAGCTTGCAGAGGACACTGTCCCTGAATAGCCTAGCCAACCAGTTCCAAGTGGACAATCCATGGACCCTGCTGCTGATCTCTGTTGGAGTGAGTCCTATCCTCCAAGTGGTGTCCCCTATGTCATGAACCCTTGGCTTGTGTTAGAGTGCACTCCTCCTGTCCACATTGCAAAAGGTGGGACCTAGAATCTTTTTGCCAACTTTCTTCCAGGAAAACGGATTGAGACCGGGATCGCCATTGGAGTTGGAATCATCAACACTGAATTACTGCTCAGCCTCAGCTTGCTGGTTTGAACCACTGAAGGAGAGTTGACTTCCAGAAAGGTTTTGACATAGAATGCTTCATCAAGACCATCACAAAGCTGACGCCGATCTATTTTGAGGCCTACCTGTGCACAGACTCCAGACTATACCCGCTCACAGCTATGACACTTCAACACCATCTGCACCTGGCTTAACCCTGACCCTAAGCTTCAGCAACCTGCTGTCGTCGAGCCCTGTTTCGGATCCAGCTTGCAGCTTGCCCCAACGGCAAACAAGTTTTCACCATAAATGTTTATAATTCAGACAGTAAAACTTTCACCTGGATAAACATGGTCACTGCATCTAACCTGCACTCCATCACAGTCAGCCTTAACTTTTAACTTTGATCCAGCCCAGCAGGATCAGATAACCACAGTTGGTGCATTGTGCTTTTTGACACTGTTTTTAATTTTATTTTAATGTTTATATCTCCAGTTCTAAGTATTGGAGTTTTGTCATTTTATTTATCAAAATGTACTCTATTTTTCTAAGTTAGCTTGGAATTTTTCTTGTGTTGTGTTTTCACTTTATTACTGTTTGAGCACTAGATAAATACTTTATACATTGCCCCTCTCCAAATTACGCCAAACTGGTTTGTGCCAAGCTGACTGAGGGTTAAACACACCCATATTTATTGAGTGTGATGGTTCACCCTGACAAGGTTTGTGATTATTTGAGGTGAGTTGTCATCCTCCTGAACTAATACTACAAGTTTCCAAATTCTTCAATGTGTTGCCAATAAACCCAACAACAAAATGCAAGTGCACATTTGTGCATTGTTTCTAATTTTCAATTATATTCATGCATTTTTAGGTTTACAAAAGGAACGCCATGTGAAGGTCAACATGTGCTACCACCTCGTATCTATGACAATGTGAGTAATAATGAAAAGACTACATTTTTGATTTCGTGTTTTATAATGTATATGGAGATGAACGTTTTAAGGAGGGTTTAACAAGTGAACTGTACAGAGTTCAGTGAAAAATATAGAAGGAGAGCACTCGGTTCATCACTGTAGTATTCTTGGTCAAATAAAACACCCACAATAAAGTTTCTTGCATTAAAAGGAGTTCATCAATCTAAAACTTTCATTCTAAAACACTATAATTGTATAACATTTCCACCCTAAATCACACTAATTACATGATTTGTATTCAGTGATTCTCTCTCTAACTCAATTTATATGCAAAATACGAACACTCATTTAGAAACTAATACTAATCTCAAGTACAAAAGGATAAAAGGCTTACCCTACCTTTCTAAGACTATAAAGCAAAGCCATTTCACATACACATATCCATGAAGAATGCAACGCATATTTGTACGTTTAAACGTAGGTAAATTATGCCTAAACAGGAATGGAATCTTCAAAGAAACCACTTATTAAGTGCTCAAGTCATGTTTTATTTATTCAGCCTCTTTCATGCATGCACATAAAACAAAAGTATTAAAGATTGAGTTAAGTGCATTTCTAACTGTGTGCAGGTTTAGAATGTGCTGTCCCTAAACGTGTCGTGCTGGTGAATTGATTACATCCAAATAGCTTGTTTAACTTTCCGGTACGGTCGTGGCACAATGGTGCTGGAAATGAACCAGTGATATGTAAATTAAATGTCATAAGTGGGCTGCAGTGTGCATTTACATGGCCCACATGTATAATTAAAGTGTCCAGTTCCAGAGAACACCAGTGTGTTACGATTGGGCTACAGTTTGAAACCACTGCAGTGACACAAAGGAAGAAAAAGGTTTTTGCCCTGTAGAAAATCCAATTTTATACAATAGCCAATTCACTTGTAACTCATGAAGCCACTGGGTTGGGGGCCTAATGTAAAATGTGTGACGTTCTAAATATTAGATGAAAATATGTCACCACAGTGAAATGTTACCAAAAGCTGCTTGTCACTGTACCGGTCAAGTTACTTTTTCTAAGAATAGGCATGAGACTGAATGAAAATCGAGTTTCTCAACTCTACTTGGGAAAAGAGTAGAAATATCTTTAAATGCTGCTTTCCACATTTTGCCAAAAAATGAGTTCAATGGTGAACGTAAATGTTTGTAAGTGTACTGGAAAAGTAACTTTTTTAAAGTATTCTTGGACTACCGCGAATTAAAATTAGTTTGACTGGATACCGCCACTCCAGTGACAATAGTTAGCTTTGAACATTAGGTATGAGCAACTGGCCTCCTGGAGGATAATGCATCCTCTGGAAGGCTGGAGTCATGTAAACACTGATTAGTTAGCAGGGATGATTCAACTGGGTGGGAATAAAAACAGAAGATAACACAAAGGACTTCCACAGCTGTTTTTCCTTTTGAAAGGAAATTCCAAAGGCACACAGAACAGACGAATAACCAAATCCAGAGCTCCTTAAATGATTCGTCCATTACCGCAGCTGCAAGGTAAACTGTCTACAGCAAATGGAGATACGGTGTTGTCTCATTTCCACAGGGGTGGAAGGTTCTTTGGTTGTGCTGAATGAGTGATGATTCTGGGAAGATTAGATTTCTGTGGTTGGCCTGATTGGGTATAGAGCATACTCTAGTCATTGGCTAGTGCACTGAACAATCTTGGCAACTCTCCACCACCGAACATTCCTGATCTTGGAAGAACGTCTCAAGGTAGACGATTCTGCCAGACGTCTGGGAAACAAAACCATAAGGACTCCTAACCCCTACTGGCACGCAGGAACTGGAATTGTCTCTATGGGTCATCTAGTTGGTCTACCACTTACTACTACATGAAATTAAAAGGCAGAATGGCTCTGTGCTCTGAAGTAGTGGTTGTAAGTGGACTGCGGTGGATTGTAAGAGAGCCCCGCTGGAGAGAAGAGATATCTGGTTCATCAAGCCTCCCCTGAGGACATAGACCTCTAGGAGAGATTGGGACTGATATTACCCAGCATCGTAAAACTCTTGGGATTTTCTAATTTTTGTAAACTCTAGAGCAGAGGATTGGGACAGGGTGCTGAGATTACAACAAGGAAGGTTTACTCTCAGCAGGCAATATCATCAGGTTCATCCTACTCATCCTGAGTTTTTGCCCCTGAAAAAGGTGTTTTCTGCGAGGTCTTGCACTGAAGGTAATAAACCGTGTGCAGAGGCCTGTCCAGCCATAGATCTCAGACTTTCCCAGTGGAAAATAATTCTGAGAACCAAAAAAGTGAACAAGTCCAGAGGTAAAACTTGTTGTGGGGCGAGAGGCAGGGTACCCACTCTCTAATTTATAACTATACCTCTTACATATGCCCATTGCCATGGAAGACATTGGCACAGGCTAATCACCTCAAAATGTGGTGAACAGGAATTAAAACATATCTGACACCCTAATTTGCTATTGTTTGCAGCACTGTAGTACTCTGCGCAAGCATTGATGCAAGGCAACCTATGTGGCTGGAGCATATTCACAAATTCAAAACTCTGTTGGGTTGGTACAGCACCGCAACAGTTATGGATAACATACACAGCAAAGGACAAGCTGAATAGGATCCAACTGCCAGCTTCCAAACCCGGAGTGGGTCTTTGAATTCATAGAGTAGACCCTAATCCATCCTGGAAAGAAAATCCATCCTGGAAAGTAAATCCACCTTTTTGTCTTGCTCCCTACCATTTTATGTTTTCTGGAAATCTGGTGTCTTGAACTATTCAGAGTCTTTGAGCTGCTAAGAAGACTCCGTCATACCTGCTGTGTTTAACAATGATAGGTATATTTATTTCAATATTGCCAGTATTGCCCCTATGGTAAAACAACGGGAGCTTAAGTTATCGCTCACTGCTATCATCGTTTCTTATTTGCAGATCACAAGATCAAATCCCAGCAAGGGCAGTTCAACCGTTTATCCTTCTGAGGTTGGTAAGCCAAATACCATTAAATTGTGTAATTGTAAAAAAGGGAGTGTTAATAAATGCAGAAGTGTTGTATGAAGCACTTTATAAAAACAAGTTATTATTGATAGAAGTTTGTAATACAAAATATATACTGTCTAAGCGCAGCTGATTTCAAAGTGCATGCACATTTCTTTCTCAGATTGTTACAATTCACACCTTTTGTTGGTTCTGTTCACCTGCTGTCACTTCAAAGGACCAGCCACAGACTGGCAAGGTTGGGAGTGAGGTTAACCACAGGGGCCTCAAAGAAGGACATCTCTGTTTGAATTGATTGATATGACAAGTTTGCATTTACAGTAGTGGCTTAGGAGACTGAGTGGAGCATGGCTTGCAGTATGCTTGCTACATGTTTTGAATCAGAGGATGAAATAAGCTTTGGAGTGCAGTGGGTTGAACTTGTAGATGGAACTGGGTGTAAGGAGAGAGCTCTGTACAGCTGAGTCAGTTTGGGAGCATGAAACTCTGGGATTGCGTCACAAACAGATACTTCTCACATGAACTGCATCACTTTCTTACAAAACTAGGATCGAGAAGGCTGTGATTTCTATTCGAATTGGCTAGACCTAACAAAAACTCACTGGATTGCCCTTTAACGTACCCTGTATGGCACACTCCACATCCAGAACCTGTCTATAGCTGAAGATTAGCTATAACTTCCCTGACTGCTGCACTTAAGAATTGCAGTCTTCGTGTCCGGGTACTAGTAAAAGTGGACGCCAGCTCTGTCATGAACGCATTCTAGCACTATGGTGAGATGCATGCAGGTCCAGTCTCAGGCTTGCAAATAGGACTAAGTGGTTCTGCCAGTCCATCCTACTTGCCCCTGTGGAACCTCTCTCTTTCCTTCCCATGGCTGAAGGTTGCAGAATGTCTTGGAACAGAGAAATGCGTTGTTGGCCTGGAAGAATTCCATGGTCCCCTTTGGAAATGGACCTTCCATATGGTCCTGAATGCAGAGATGTATGAACCCTCTCTTAAACAGAAACAGTGCACTAGAGTTTGAGGAGCAAGTCTTGAAGACTTCAAGACTTTTCGTCAAGGTAGCAGCTCTACAGTAATTATGAAGAAACTGTAATTCCTGCATTCCTGAAGGACTAGATCACCCTGCAAAGCCTCCATAATAATGACACAATCTCTGTGGCTTTCATTTTGTATGTTTCCCTCCTCCCCGCCATTCAACATATTCAAACGTGAGGCGCTCTCTCCAGGTAAAGATACTAGAAGTTTGAAGTTAAAAGCTCTGTGTGGGAATAATCAACATTTATGTGACAGTGCCTATTCACAGGTCTGCCACAGAGGATGGTTAGATTCCTATTAACCAATTGATGTTTATTTATTTTCTCAGTTTCTTTTTTTTACACCGTATGATAACATTAAACAAAACTTTAAATGCTTTTCTCTGGGGTGATTCCTATACTAATTTTCATCATAATTAAAATAATATTAATATTACATTTTGTTCTACTCAGTTAGCTTGGTGTAAACCCCCTAAGTTTGTTTTCAATCTATTGTTTTGTCTGCTTTTTTGCACATTCACCGCATGCATTTTCTCTGAGGAAAGCCTTCCTGTTTGTGCTCAGTTACCAAAAGAAATTTGCAATATGAACAATTTACTTTCTGGGTCTAATTGTCGACGCCCTGTGAGAGCTCACTCATGGCTCACATTAACACCTTTCTCTCCTCTAACCTATCTCATTTAACTCTCTGATTCACTAAATATTCCTAAATGAGAGGTGTATTTTATGTGCATATGTATAATATTCAAGAAGCACTGACACTGAAAAAGCATCTGTTTATCTGGCTGATTCTGTCTAGGTTTTGATTAGTAGAGACATTAACCAAGTGCTCCAATTACTCTATGACCTTCTGCCTAGTAGACTGATTGTGAACAATGCCATACAAGAGCTCTTTATCTTGTCTATGGGGGCTAGACAAGGATGTCCAATCTTCTCATCCTTGTACAACCTTCAGCTCTGCAATTTCATTCCAATTATTATTTGAATCAGTTTGCATATTGTAGCATTCAAGATCTCCGTATAGGCAAATTGTGAGATTTTGGATATATTTGGAAGAGGAGGGACCACGCTTACGTCATATCACAATATCATAGTGGGTCAAAACACAGCTTCAATGAGAAAATTGGGCTGAACTCCTGGTAGCAAAGGCCTAACACCACACGATTTTCCCTAGAGAAATGTGGGAAGTAATAAAGCATCCAGCAGCAAAAAAGTCATATTAAATTCAGAAAAGCAAATAATAACATTCCTAAACTAATTCAGCACACAAGAGAGTAACTTAATAAACCTGATGACTAAAAATTATCAAAATTTAAGTAAGTCAACAGGAGATATTCGTTTTTGAAGCAGATGTCTATAAATCCCCATAGGAGCAATGGGAGTGTAAAAGTCACAGTTAGTTTATGTGCATCACCAAATGCTGCCACCTGAGTCCACTCTTGCATCAAAATGAAAAGCAAGAACATGTTATACCCATGTTAGTATACTACAATGATTACAAACTTTTCAGGTGACTGGATAATAATCATCATAGATTACAGTTATGCAGTGGGATGCAGACTCAACTACTCGCTTATACTTGAGCTACAGCACATTTCAGCAGTGCGAAGCAGGCTCAACCACTCAGGCCAGCTAGGGGCTCCTTCATGGTTCAACATTGGGAGGTACCCAACTATAGGAACAGACATGACTCTAAAAAATCCCAGCTCAAACTTTTTCTTCGCAGCAGGTTCCTATTAGGAACTAACTAAAAATGAATGGCGACAGAATGCCCCTTTGTATTAATCAGTACTTAATTTGTTTTGGTAGGCCCCACCAGCAATTCTTTATTTGGGACCAGGACTTTTCTAGCCTTTCAATTCTTTGAATCTGATAATCTTCCGTAGCTGCCTGCTCTCTCTCTGAGGCCAACAAATGTCCAGGTATAGACGATGTAGCATCAACTTACATTAGGCTGCTGCTTAAATGGTGTGGGTTGGTGCAGTAAAGTGCCCCATGCAGTTAGTTTTCACTCAGTTCTTTCACTGTGCTGTCCTGACCATGCTGACTGGAACAGCACAGTAGTCCCCACATCCTGGGATGCCTAAGTAGTACTCTGCCTGTATTACCTTTGTAGTCTCCCTTTCCATGCCTTCTGAATTTCTCACCAATGATCTGGCCTTCAACACGGTAACTGGGAGCCTGGGCCAATCACTATCCCCAAGTCTGGAGTTTGTGTGTAGCGCCGCTGGACTCGGCTGGCGGACAACACTACACTCCAGAGTTGGGAACATGCCCTAGACACACCACAGCAGAAAGCATTGGTTCTGTCACTAAGTGACAGCCTCGGTCCTCAACACACACACACATGCAACATGGTGAACAGCTTGGAAGGGAGGTGTCATCTAGTAAGACAGTATATTCTGAACCTGTTCCATTGTTTAAGAACAGACTGGTGTGGTTCGCTCGTGCCTCAATTTTTGCTGCCATTATCAGATCAGATCAGACGTAGAAAGAATCACTTGTAAGGTTTGATGTTGATAATTACAGATCGTCCTCCTGTCCCTCAGTGTGTTGCAGGATACCTGAGTAGAGTAATGTTTGTAGGCCACATAAAATTACATTCCAGCCTAAATTATTCAGCACTGAAACTGTGTTTACTGAACCAAGGCCGAGGGATAGGCTTAGAGGGAAGGGGCTACAGCTCTGAGAGAACTTTATTTGCCCAGATATCAAGTGATTGAACCATGGGGGGAGGCTAGCTCTGTCCAGGCTTTGCGAGGTGCCAAGGTTACCACCTTAGTAAAATAACATTTTGGCCAAAGCATGTCGCTGTGTTCCAACCACTGAGCAGTGTGACTGATTATAAGAAAGAGGACGCTTCGCTAGGAATTTTGTGCATTCTGTGTTGTAACACATTCGTGTTTATATAAATAATAGATACTTACAATTTTAGTTATGTCTGGCTTGTTCAAAGAATTCAGTGTGATTTTGAGACACTGTCTGCGCTGATTAATTCTATCTGGTCACGTACTTTGTATATATAGATACCGTCCAGACTTCGATATGAACTTTGTAGCTTGAAGTAAAATTAGGATGAATTGTGTAAATATGGGATTGTTACCATATTTAGCATCTTTTGTATATTTGCACATATTAGATAATTTACCTGGAATTTGCACCTCGTTATAAATATAATGTGGATGCTTTGTTGGAAGATTAAGCTTAATTGTGTATTATTCAAGGAAGCACTATGCACTTTAACAATGTGTTAAATATAGTTTTCTGTTATGTCCTGTGTATAAGACATTTTAGTCTAATATGTATTTTTAAATGTTTGTTCTGCTTATATGGTTGTATTTTTACATACCGAATAAAGCTTTTGAACTTGAACTTGAACTTGAGACACTGTTAAATATTGCATGCACTTAAAAGATAAACACATAAAAAAGCAACAAATGTAAAAACTACAAATTCTGAAAGACACATATGGCCTGAGTCAGGAGACAGCGCTAAGATAAAGATGGGAGATGACAGAGAGCAGGACTGAAAGGCAGAGAGGTGAAAAGATAGAAAAACAATTGTTATGAGAGATAAAAGAGAACAATGTAGAAGCAAGAGAAAAGAACGAATCAGTTAGGTAGGGGTGGACGGTTAACTCCACTAAGCGGATGAAGTTTGCATAATTTTGTGACTCCGCGCTGTGCTGGGAGTGCTGAGTACAGCAAATAAAAGACCTTGATTCAGCCGCATAGTGGAGTTTGCCCCCACCATTATGCTGTGAGGTCACCTGGGTACTCTTGCACAAGTGCAAGACTACTCTTGTGCATGCGCACACTGTAGTGAGGATACGGGATTCACTGCGGACATTGCTAAGTTAGCATATGTTAGTACATGCTTGGCTGCCATGTTGCAGCTGTTGTAAACATTTCTACATGAATTTGTTTTCGCCACACCAGTGCTTGGGCTCGTTCACATGAGAACGGTCTACCTTTCACTTTTGATGTGCTCTGTGGGTTTCGTCTGCACATCATGTTCAAGGTCGAAAAACAATGTCTCTCGTTAATCTGCTTTGGTCACACACACACACAGCTGCACTACTGAAAATCGAGTGCTTTTAATATGGCATGGCATGCATGTTAGGCACTTCAAGAAAAATCTTTCCAGAGAGAAGAGCTGTGCTTGAAAGGAGATGTAAACTTTCGCATCTAAACCTAGAGGTATGGGGTCCCCCCTGACAAAGCACAGAGGTCTTCTATTTCTATAATAAACTAATTCCTAGCACGGGGAGGGTGGCAAGGAACGGTAGTCCTTTTACCATTATCTTTATAGAATGATATCCCCGTTTATTTTCTATGAAATTGTAACAATGCTTATTATCTTGTGTTTATGCATTTTGCTGCTAGTATTGGCTGGTATACTGCATTATAGAGCATGTTAGTTAAAATAAACATTTTAAACTATACAGTGTCTCTGATTATTCACGTTGTGGACAAGTAGTGAGTGAACGAAAGAGTGTTCTTGCTCCTGCGATCCCTGAGAGGATCTGAGTTACATGTTCTAGGATGTCTAATCATTGGTAGCTTTGCTGTAGTATGGAGAATGAATGAGACACTATAGCTAGTCGGATTGGGGTTCCGGGCACTAAGGTGGGTTTTTGGTACACCACAATACACTGAGGTCCTGGTTTCCTGTGCATAGTTCTGTATATGTGCAGAATCCCTGCAACATGGCGCACCTAACATTTGGAGTGGTTCTTATCTGCGAGACGCTTGAGTACTGCTTGTCCACATTCCCTTCGCATCTGTTTCCGGAAACAGCTGTGACGGTGTAACCTCCTTTATTGATGTTTATATAGGTTTTGTCAAGCTTAATATTATTAAAAGCTGTTTACTTTTCATTGTTAACTCTTTATTGCGCTGCCACACATTAGGTTGTTGCACGTTCTTCTTCTTCATGGCTGAAGTTGTGCTCCGTCGTCATTTGACCGGTTATGGAGTGGCTGACGTGGGTGTCGCTCTTATCTTTGTGGTTGGAGCTGACCCGGCTTACCAATTTTAGGCATTTTATTCTTGGGTCACATTTCCGGCAGTCGATGGAACCGACAATTTGTTCCATGTATACACTCCTTCGGCCCTTCCTAATGTATATCGACCTTATAGGACTCTTGAAGTTCCGTTGTCGGCATGGCAACACCACATTTGGTTTAATGGCGCCCTCCCTCACCCAGTGACTCCGATCCGTTTAGGCCCCGTATCAATAGATGGGGCAACTTTGACTGTTTTAGCTGGGTACACACCACATCCACGGCATCTAACAGTTCCTATAGAGGAGCTCTGCGTCTTGCACACCACTTTAATTTGGGTGCAGAGGGCTGTTAAACAATATGTCTCTAACAACATTCTGGTGGGACCACCTGGAGTTGCTGTTCAACCAGCTGGACCTAGCGGTGTGACTATCAGTCCCTTTATGGTTAATTCGGTAATGGGCAAGCGACCACAGAATAAGGATGATTTACCTTATTGGCTTGCTGAAAAATTTGACCAGCTGGAGGCAGTATATCCGAATACCTCTCCTGTGGAAAAACACAGGATTTTGCTTATTAGTTTGCAGAAAGACTTAGGGGCATATGTATCAACATCACCATTTGCGATTCTCAAATAGCGATTTTTAAGGAATCGCTATTTGAGAATTGCAAAACGGGATGTATTTAAAAAATTGCAAACTTTTTGCGATTTCTTAAAATTCCTTAATTGCGATTAGCAAATTGCGAAATCGCAATTAAGGAATACCTGCCCATTCATTCCTATGGGCCAGGAGACCCATAGGAATGTATGGGAAGTAATTCTCAAATTGCGAATCGCAATTTGCTAATCGCAATTTGAGAATAATTTCAAAGGTGCAAGGGTGTCAGAATGACACCCTGATACACCCCTGAAATTAGCATGTGTGGTCATATGGCGCACATACATGCCCTAAGGGCATGTATGTGCGTCACATGGCACTTTGTAAAATTACAAAACGTGCATTTTTAAAAGAAATCGCAAAATAACACCAACTAGTAGTTGGTGGTAATTTGCGATTTCTTAAGGATTAATCGCAATCCTTTGGTGAGTGTTACATTTCATTTAAGAAATCGCAATTTGCGATTTCTTAAATGCTTACGCAAACTTAAGAAATCGCAAAATTAGCGATTCCTTAAATTTGCGTTGGGAATTTGCCTAATACATCCCGTTTTGCGAATTTTTAATCGCAAACGCTGTATTTTGCAAATCGCAGCGTTTGCGACTAAAAATTTGCTTGATACATATGCCCCTTAATCCCCGAGTTAACCGATTGGGGTAAGGTGTCCGCGGCAGTATATGCAAAGTGTTTCGGCACTCCCCCAATGACCGTACTCCTCTCCGTGATTAAGCGGGTTTAAGATTAGCACGGCCCTGAGGCGGCAGTTGAATTGGGGATGCGATTGGTGGGGTGTTTTACATGGTTGCTGATCTCATCCTTGCAAACGTGACTGGAGATACAGTGAACTTTCAAGTAGCTAATGCTTTGGCTCTCGTCCCAGAGGATGAGAAGCCAGGCGAATTGCTGAAAACTATTGCACAGGCTTATAAAACCATTGGCCGCAATAGATTGGGTGTTAAGCTTTTTGCTAAAATACCACCTCTAACGCAAACACAACAAAAGTCTCAGTCTGATAAGGACCAGCACCCAATCTTTTCTAAGAAAAATTGAAGAACTAAAAAACAGGGGTCGCGTACTGCGTCACCGACACCAATGTCTTCTGAGCGCACTTATGATTTGCGCGACCGCGCGAGAATTAGGTCTCCTGATAGGTTTCAGGTTCCTGATCAGCATTCTCCTCATTCTTTGCAGGAAGCATCAGGCTCTCCAGGCGGTGGAGGGGAACACCAGGAGCGCGACAGAGGACGGGGTGCACCACAAGGACGTGAGCAGCCTTGTCAGACTGACGGAAAAGGAAAACAAGACAATTTTCCGCATCAGCGCCCACAGTTCACAGTTTCAGAAAAAGAAAGTTGCAGCTTTAACAGCGAGATATGCCACAGACGGTGAGAACCCAGCTACTGAATTTAACGGGCAGTGACTCTGCTCCACAGCGCAGCGGAAGTTACCATAATGCGGCAAGCACTACGTCCATTTCTGTAGGCGACAGCAACTAAAACTTTCATTACAGTTGAAACCGCTGACACTCAAGTGGCTCCCCCTGACAGACTATATGACATAGTTCTTTTAATTGAAGGTGAGGTACAGCGTGTCATTGATGGGATTTTTTGGGACAATCTAACCTCTTCTTATAACATTTTATTAGCAGAGACAGATTGGCCCCCACCTTTTGTTCTTGCAGCTCCAAAAGGAGAGGAGGTGATACTTCCAAGTTTTTCCAAAAACGTCTCCAAGGAGCATGCAGAGGCTTTTGCAGAGGACTGAGCTTTGGTGCTTGCACCGGCTCTGTACCGTACTCATGTGTGTTGGGATAAAGATTCTCCACCCTTTGAGATACCATTGCGGTCAATGCCACAGCCACAACCCCAATATCCCCTCCGACGGGAACCGAAGGGTCCCGTTTCTGAGATTTTAACACAATTAGAGTATCATGGAGTGATTGAGACATGTGTGTCACTGATGAATAACCCTCTTTTTACCGTTACAAAACCCGATGGGTCGTACCACATAGTTTTGGATTACCGGCATTTGAACTCTCATTGCCGCACTTTTGCTGTATAAAATACCCACAGTTCTGCTCTTGCAGACAGTTTTGTTGGTAAAAAATATAAAACTACACTAGACATTTCAAATGGCTTTTTCAGTCACAGCTTATCTCCGGCATGCAGTCAATGTACCACATTCACAGCCGGCGGTAAACAAAAACAATTTAGGCGACTAGCTATGGGCTACAAGAACAGCCCTGGTGTTTTCGCCACCCGTGTTGTCCCTTTGCTAGACAGCATAGACCCAGATGCATACTCGTACGTTGATGATATTTATCTAACGGACGACGAATTCTGGCCGCATCTGTGCCGTGTTGACCGCATCATTATTTTGTTTGTGGACTACGGTTATAAATCAACTTTGCAAAATCACACATTGCTGAGTACACAGTGTTGTTTTTGGGCTATGAGCTCAATAATGAAGGTAGAGGCTTAGTGCCTTACTTCCTGGAGAAATACGCACATTTACGCCCTCCTACAGCCCTGAAAAAACGTCAATCATTGCTGGGAGTTTTGAATTTCAGTCGTACTTATATTCCTGAATATGCCCAGCATATCAAGCCTCTTTATGCTCTGATACAACCAACATTTTCTAAAGCCTCCTGGCTTCCGGAACATTCAACTATCCTGCACTCTTTGCAGTCTGATCTTCTTGAATCTAAATACTTGTTAACTCATGATAACCACACAAAGCTGGTAATAAGAATTGTTCCAGGTGCAGTTGGTTTCACTTACTTGACGTTTAATGAGGGTGACACAGTACAGTGTATTTATACACTTATGCCGAGTTGCGGTTTTCCACTGTTGAAAAAGTCTTGACAGCTGTATAGATGGCGATCCTGAAGGAACGTGCACTGGCACAGGGGAAACGCATTTTGGTGGTGACACCATACCCTGCACTTGAAGCTGTGACTAAGGCAAGTGTACCAAACTCTAAGGCTTTTCACCCTCATTGGATACAATGGGCGACTTCTTTGATGTCTCAGGTCGTGACATTTGTTTTTGACTCCTCACTTCAGACTCAGGAGTTCTTGCAGTATGAGTTTGTTCATCCTCCTCCTCTGTCACTACGCCCGCTTGAGTAGTACGCTTGTATCATTTACACCGATGGTTTGGCCCAACCAGGCACTGGGTCTAAGCATGCTTATTCGGCAGTCTTTGCAATAGTGGCAGGTACCATTGTGAACGGTGAGTTCAAGTCCAGTGTCGTACAAACGCAGGCGCTCGGTGACTGTACCGCCCAATTCGCCGAGCTGCACTCTTTGGTGTTTTCTCTCGAATTTGCTGATCTTAATGTCACTACTCTCATTGTGAGTTATTCTTATTACTGTGTACAGTCTTTCATGACAACTTATTCTTTTGGTCTCAGAATGACTATTGTGATTCCAAGGGCAGCGTAATTAAGCATAAGATGCTTTGGGTTCGAGTGGCAGATCTTAAAGAACGTCTACCTCTCACACAAGTTATTCACACTCTTAGCCACCAGCGTGTGGGGACACACGCTGTTGGTAACAGTTTGACTGATGAAGCAGCCAAATCAACAGTAGCCACATGTCTAGTTGCAGCTGTTACAAGATCCATGACTCATGTTAATAATGTCATTTTGGCAGCTGTTGCTGCTACGGAGAAGGGTGATAATTACCCTCAAGGGTTCCCTTCAAAGTACTCTTATCATTTAAGTCCCAACCGAGTTCCTTATGTGAGAATACATAACGTTGGTGACAGGTTGATTCCCAATGCGGACCGACCGCAGACTTTCTTTGATAACAGCCGCACACGAGGACATGGCTTCGGCACACGTTACTGGTTTATACAACAGAGCCGTAATTATGTACTTTCTTGTGACATTTGTCATCAGATTAAACCATCTACAGTTACACGTCCACCGCAGACACAGCTCTGCTTTTCTAATAAGCCTTTTGGCTGGGTATATCTTGATCACTGCGGTCCATTTTCTTCAGATACTGCTTATAAATACATCTTTCATGTGGGTTTGGCCACAACGCAGTGCTGACGCTCGAAATGTCATCAGGGATTTGCGTGTCTTTGTGGGAATATTTGCATGTGGCACCTTCCATTCTGACGAAGGTCCAGCGTTCGCCTCTAAGGCATACAAGGATTCGATGACGTTTTTGGGGGTGCTGGTGAACTTTTTGTCTCCATACAGGCCTGAGGGCAACTCAGTTGTGGACGAATGAACCGTGACTTAAAGCACTCCTTGACAGCTAAAGTCTTAGGTACTGGCAGGAACTGGCTAGCCCACTTGTATAGCATGCAACGTGCACCAAATAATTTCCCTAGAAGATCTCTACGAAAGGCTCTTTGGCATAAAAATGTTTGTTCCAGACATTGATGTTTTAGACATGGCGGCGGCAGCTGCCTGCTTTGATGTAGATAATCATTCTACTATGTTACAGGACTTACAAGAGACCCGTGACAGTCTTGCAAAAGAACATTTACCCTCGGCCACTGATGCAGCACTACAGATTGCGGTAGTTGGCTGGCTACCGAAGGTTGGAGAACTGGTCCGAGAGAAGGTGGAGAACAAAAAAGAATTTGGCCCCTCTTATTGTGCTCTGGTTCCAGTGCTTGGCGTGAAGGGTACTCGTACAGTCATTTTACCACCACTTCCTTGTCGCAAAGACAATAGATACATCTCAGTGGACAATGTCAAGCTACAACATCTGGCCGATCCTGAATAGTACAACACCATCTTCCTCATGTCCAGCAATATCCAGGAATCCTGTGTTTGGCGCATCTGACGACACACAGCGTGACACTGCCATTGAGATGAACTCTGTCACTAATCCCTTGGTGACCCCACCAGCCTCAACCTGTACTGACGAAACTGAATATGCTTATCCCACAAGCGAGTCGTGGCCTGGTTTGCAACCAACTACACTTAGCCAGTCACGTTTTTCTTTTGACTCGACTTCCACCTCATCATTTGACCCTACAAAATTCAGTATTTTTGTCTCCTGGTTTAAACAGACTTATTTGGTCCCTCCTTGGACATACATCTGGTCGGTGCTGATCCTAATTTTTCTGTTCATGTCCATTGGTTTTGTGACAGTATTTTTCTTACTCATCAATGGTCACTACTTGCCAGAACGCTCTGCTGTTGGTATTTGGAACTTTGGCTCCGCACTCGTCTTCCCACATCATGAAGCGAGACCATTTCTGCCTTTCCAGTCGCTGATGGCATAGTCTAGGATGCTGTGGATTTCCAAATTCATTGCCCAACAGAGATTAATGTACCAAATGTACTTCGTGTATCAATGGGTGATGTAGTGAAACAGAACATACGTTCAGATGATTGGGATGTGCAAGCAGTACAATCTTTATTTTCAGATTTGAAGTGTTATGCTGCCTTTGATGCGGAAGATTTGTATTTAAATACTGCTAATTGTGCCGATTTATATTGTTACCAGCATTTTGGACACCATTACCTGCATTAGGCTAATACATTTAGAAATGTTTTTATTACACACAATGGGAACATTGCCCAACTTCATTAGAAGGCAGCTCCAAAACCCTGTTTAAGAAATTTACAAATTTTATGGATTTTGATAGGTCAAACCCAGAGTCCTTTTATTTTAAATTAAACATTTCATCTACTCCCAAAGGGATGTTGACTCACACAAAATTGTTGTATTCCAATTCATTTATAAATAGCTTATCAGTGTGTGGCTATGAACATTGGAAGGCCACCTTTGATTTGAAATCAGTCTGGGGTTCTAGATCCTGGCAGGTACACTGCACTGAAGCTTTGCATCGTGCGTGCCTAATCCCAACACAAATCCTGTTTTTGAATGATTCCATATATCAAACAAACTGTTTTGGCCAAGCAACTACAAAACAGATGAATGCCCCTACCATCATTACTGGCTCAATATCATAACTGGAGCTTGCATACTGATTACTCCATTGAGGAACTGCAAGCTTTGTTTCAGAATATATCATTTAATGTCTCCAGTTTAGACCCCCTAGGTTGGTTAGTTTGGCAGACGACTTCTGATACCTGCCAATTACGTTTCCATAACGCAGTCCCTGGTTACAAACAGGTTAGACCTGGTCCATGTTTTGCAAATACACATTCAGTTACCACGTAATCTGTGGATAAATTGTGTCAAAATTGGTTACAGCAATCATCCCTATCGAACGTTAAACAACATTTATCATTGTTAACAAATAACATTGATTTGGCCGACTTTATCAAGGGGCCTGCTAGTCCTAGGAGAAAAAGATTTATGTCTAATCATTGGTAGCTTCGCTGTAGTACGGAGAACAATTAAGACACTATAGCTGGTCGGATTGGGGTTCCGAGCACTAAGGTGGGTTTTTGGTACACCACAATACACAGAGGTCCTGGTTTCCTGCGCACAGTTCTGTATATGTGCAGAATCCCTGCAACAACACGTGCAGTACACTGGAGAATCAACAGGGATGGATTACAGCGGTATAGGGCACAGTGGAGCTTCGGGCATAGTGGAGCTTGACTTTAAATGTTGTTGCAGGTGAAGGAGTGAAAATTAACAAAAACGTAAAGGGGTGGTGGAGAGTGCTGTACTGTCAGTGTGAGCGGCAGGAGGCGGTTGACCGATAAATTGTGGTGCGCACAAGTGTGCCCCTCTGTCCTGTTTGTCTCATGGGCTGTGAGGCATTCTTGCGTCTTCACACATTGCACTACTTTCTGGAGTGACCGTAGCCGGAGTTTGTGCAGGTGCTGGCGGCTCGAGGGCGGGTGACTGGAGCCATTAGATGTTAATCGTATTACTCAATATGTTCTATTTGAACGGTCTTGATTGCCGATATAGGTGAAGCCCATGTTTTGTGCACACAGCTTCTTGTGCTTAGGCACATTCAAGTTATGAAAATGGTTCTCAATGATATGCAAGCCCATCTGCTCTTTCATCCTTGGAAATCGTGTGCATTTTGCTCAGGTTTGAGTACACGTTTTCTTTTTGTGAACTGGTCCCTGTGTTAGCAAGTGCTAACTACACAGACAAGGAAAACGTAGTACTATGTGTTTGACTTCTCTGCATATCACTGTTAGATTTGGGGGTCTCTAGTTGGCATGGGTAGGTACCTGTGACAAATAGGGATCCTTGCGTCTAGTCAGGGTAATGGGGTACACTCCTAAAATAACCCCTGCTCACCCCCTTGGTAGCTTGGCACGAGCAGACAGGCTTATCTCAGAGGCAGTGTGTAAAGCATTTGTGAACACATACAGTAATCTAGTGACAGCACTACAGATGGACACCACACAAGTTTTATATAACAAATAAGTATTCTTTATATAGATTTATCACAAGACCATAAACGAAAAAAATCCACAATACTGTTACTTTAAGATGGTAGAATTTAGCTTTGTTCTCTTAAGATGGTAAATGCGACACTCAGAGTTCAATGTACCATAGATGCGGCACGCAGGGCAACAAAAGTGTTGGAGAGATGGTGATGCATTGAAGATCCGGTGCAAATAAACAAAGATGGCGCTTTCTTCTTGATGCGACACGCTTCCCGGTGATGCGGCGGCACCTGATGCGATGTCGATCCTCTCCCCTGGCAATGCGAGTTGCTTCCACAGCGATGCTAGCCGCGACAGGCCCTGTGACACTCTTCCTGGTGATGCGGCGGCGTTTGCTGCGACGTCGATCCTCTCCCCTGGCAATGCGAGTTGCTTCCACAACGATGCGAGCCGCGACAGACCCTGCGACACGCTTCTCGGAGATGCGGCGGCGTCTGATGCAACGTTGATCCTTGTCTCCTGCGATGAGCCGTGACAGGCCCTGCAACACCCTACCCAGTGATGCGGCGGCGTCTGCTGCGACGTCGATCCTCTTCTCCTGGCAATGCGCGTCGCTTCGGTGGACCTGCGTTGACTCAACGGTTCTTCTGCGACACGCTTCCCAGTGATGCGGCGGTGTCTGCTGCGACGTCGATCCTCTTCTCCGGCGAGGCGCTTCGTGTTGTGCAGCGGCAGTTCGGCGACACGCTTGAGTCGGGCTTTCAGCTCCTTGCGATGCGCAAGTCCTCAAACAGTCCAGCACAACTGCAGGCACTTTAAAAGAACTCTTGGGGAGCTGGTGGGTGAAGTCTGTTGTCCCTGAGACTTCAGCAGGAGGCAAGCTCTTTTCCAAGCCCTAAGTTGAATGAAAATGCACACCAAGTCCTTTCTCCTTTCTTTGGCAGTCAGGCAACCACTGCAGGCCAATCGCCCAAGCAGCACTTCAGTTTAGGGATAGTCTCTCCTCAGTTTGTTCTGGTTCCACTCCTCAGCAAAGGTTTCTTCTTGTTTCCCAAAGTGATCTAAAGTTCTTCAGTTGGGTCCCAATATTTATACCAAGTTTCTCTTTGTTCTCTGAAGGCAGAGAGGCCTTTGCTAGTCCAAACCAGTTCTGGCCAGTCCTGGAGCACTTTGTTTACATGTTTTCTTTCCTTTCAGAGTGCAGGGCAGAGACATCAGACGCACCACAGGAGGTGGAGCCAGCATTGTGGAGGAAAGGCCCAGCCCTATTCAGGTCCCAGGTGCAACTCCTCCCACCCATCTAGATGCAGATCTCTCTATTCAGCCCTGTGCAGACTCACCCTGTCTCCTGGAAACCCCCAGCCCCTGTCACTCAAACTCCAGACAAGGAATACACAGCCTAGCAGAGGCAGGTTTGGATGGTTAGACAAGAAAATACCTACTTTCTAAAAGTTGTATTTTCAAACACAGAATATTAAAACCAACTTCACTAAAAGATGTATTTTATCATTCTGAGTTCAGGCATACTAAATTTGAATGTCTACCATGTTCCCTGAGTCAGTTAGGATTATAAGATGGAATAATCAAACTGCCCATTCTGGCCTATGGAGAACAGGTAGCCTTGCAATAGTGAACAACGAAAATGGCTGTAATTCACTATTAGAACATGCCACACACACCAGGGCATGTCCTAACTTATACTTACAATGCACCCTGCCCTTTTGCCTACCATAGGGGTGTCTGATATGAAGAAAGGGGAAGGTTTAGGGACTGGCAAGTGGGTGCACTGGCCCAGTCAGCATGACAGTACCAGACTACACGCAGGCTCTGCAATGGCAGGCCTTAGACACACTTTTACAGGCTGCTTCTGTGGGTGGCACAACCAGTGCTGCAAGCCCACCAGCAGTATTTGGATTACCAGCCCTGGGCACTCCTGGTGCACTGTACTAGGGACTGACAGGTAAACCAAACCAACCAATCATGGAATCACTGATTCATACATTAATTTACAATAGGGAGAACTTGCACTGTGGCACTGGACAGCAGTGTCACAGTGCCCAAAGCATCTAACACCAGCAAAAACACATAAGGCAACAGCAGAAATGGACGGGAGACCCACTCCAAGGTGCCAAGTCTAACAGTCACTCATCCTGTTACTTTGTATATTTTACAACTCCACTTAAGCTGCCGTGCTGTATTATTTGGCCATGTAGAATGCCTATAAGTCCTTCAGGTCCAATTAAACAGGCGAAATCAAACTCTAACTGCGCTCCGTAAAGGTCTAACTAATTGAATTAATTGGCAGCGAGCTATAATTATTATTTCAAATGTATGGGCGTTTTCAACCTGAGCAAGGGGTAATGAGTAGGGCGGAGCAGAAATTCACGGAATTCCACTGAGTTTTTATGCAACACAGTGAAATTCCAGCCTGGCTTGGTATATGGTGCACACAGCTAAAGGAATGATGCCCCCTACAATAATCCAGGCAACTCTTACGGTGATTTTAGTTGGCTTTGATAACCTTATATGTTCTCAAAGGGGTAGATGTGGAGAGCAGCCTTCAGGCTTATCTTGAAGGAGTGCAAAGCAGATTGTTTCACGACATTTAAACAAGAGTGTAGGTTAGATGAGAAAAAAAATCACACAGTGTTTATGAAAGATAAGTTTATATATTAACACAGCACAATCACTATCACTTTGTATATCTCCTATCCGGAGATATCAACAATACACATAAGAATACTTCAAAGAAATCAGGTGAGTGGTGCAAATACACTTTGATCTCCAGGGGGAGACCAAACCATATACTAAATGACTTAGAAGAGCTTGGAGAACTAGGAACCATCCAAAGTAAGTACCTAGAAACAGCCATGTGTTCAATAGAAGTCAAAGGAGAAATAGAGTTTGCATTTTAAAGAAAAAGGACTCTTCCCAGAGTACCCCTAAGAAACCCTTTGGAAAATATGAGGTTGGAAAGCCACCCCACCAGGGGATGCCCCAGAAACCAGGTTACCTGCACCAGGAAAGCCAGGTACATAGGGTTGAAGTGATGTCGAAACCTCTCGAAGACGACAATGGGCGACTTGGGAGGAAAGGCCTTTGGACAAGTCTGTGAAGAAGTCCGGTGGAATCCAATGATGGATTCTGGAAGAGGAGAACCTGCAAGCAGATGGGACAGAGTCTATGCCACTTGGAGGTGACCAGGATGCGTGGATGCACAATGCTCAACCTTGGCAGGAAGCTCAGGAGTTCACGAGGACCTTGTCGCTGCAGCTGTGGGAACCAGCCAATGCTATGGAAGACCAGTAACCGTACACAAGCTGTCTTGCGTTGGAGGTCGATGTCCAGTTGGTGGTGTCCGGCGGGAGCCACAAGAAGCTTTGGTAGCCACAACTGGTGTGGAAGATAAACAGATGCAATTGTTGGGACCAGCAAGGTATAAGGGACTCACCACATGCAGGAAAGTCAGAGTAGGCCATGAGCAAGCAGGGGAGCCAACCACAGCTGAAGGATACCCTTGAGAGGACCCACAGGCCGAAGGCACAGGAGTTACAAGAGGACCTCAGGCAGCTCACCAAAGATGGAGGCCCACGATGAAAGGGATGCAGAGAGGACGCTGGTCTTTGAGGGATGAGATGCTGGAGATTCATATAGTCTGAAGATCTCCGGAGTGCAGCACCAACAAGCCTTTTCAAAGGCAAGTTCACATGGTGCACAGAGGTTTGCATCCAGCGACTCCAAAGAGGAATACTGTCCTCCACATCAAAGGGCAGACAGGTCAGGCCTCTGGGAAGCCACAGATCCACCACCTGTGTCGCTGAGCTTCGGGAAGGATGACAGGAGCAGCAGACTGGTCAGCTTCAATGCGGTGCCTGCAGATGCAGGGAAGTGACTCCTTCACTGCAAGGGAGATTACTTCAGATGGCCTTGATGCGCACCGACCCCTGGAGAGCCTTAGAGAAGCATAGACACAGAGGAGGCAGAATACTTGCAGAACAGTTAGACCAGAATCAGCAGGAGTCTTCCTTGATGCAGTCTCCGTTCCAGGCGAAGTCCAGGTGTCCAGACGGTCGAAGAATGTCTTGGTTTCAGAGGTCATGTCTAGGGGTGGCCGCACCTCTCTGTGGCAGGAAACCTTTTGTTTTACCTTCCCTTGCTCAAACTCTGCTCAGCAGCAGGATGGTAGAACAGTGTCTGTGGCCGGCGGCAGAATTAGCTTGCTGGCAGACCCTGAAAGGCGGTAACTGGGAGTACAGGGGGCTCCTCTAAGGAGCTCCCCAGTGCATGGGATGATACCACCAACACCAGAATGACGGTTGAATATGATTCCAACATGTTTGAAACCAAACATGACCAGGTTCAGCTCAGCCATTATATAGTTAGACATCTCGTAATGACTGATGTCCACTATATATCTTAAAATGAATAACAGCACTCACAAAGCCTGGAGAATCAACTCCATAGGTTTGTGTGGGTGTCCTGCTCATGCAGGGGCACACTCAGACTTATAACCAAGCACCCTGCCCTCAGGACTAGAGGGCCTACCATAGAGGTGACTTGTACGTTTTAATTGCAGTGACCTCAGATATAAGAAAACCTATATCTGTCATGAGCGGTGCAAGCATCATTTCATTCAGGATGCAATGGCAGGCCTGTAGTCAGTGTTTAAGTGGACTCCCATGGGTGGCACAGTGCATGCTGCAGCCCATGGAAGACCCCTGGTGTACCTATGCCCTTGGTACCTTAGTACCATATACTAAGGACTTATAAGCGTACACCAGTAGCCAATTGTGGAGGTACCAAAGTATTTAACAAAGCCATTTTTTTGGAGCGAGAGCACAGATGCAAGGGTCCTGGTTAGCAAGACCCCAGCAAACTACAGTCAAAACATACTGGCACCAGGCAAAAAGTGGGGAGAAGCATAAAAGAAAGATCTTACTTTCCTACAGTGGTACAATAAACATGAAGGAAAACAAGGAGATAAATATTACACCGAAAAGAGCTGCGAAGGGGTAAGTTGGAGAGCGAGATGATGAGGAGTGGAGGGGAGACAATAGAAAAGAGACAGGGTATATAGGTAAGAAAGGGATGGTGCAGGGAAAGTAAGTGGTAAAATAGAGAGAAAAGGTGTTAGATCTGGGGGTCTCTAGTTGGCAGAGGTAGGCACCACTGTCCAAATAGGGACCCTTGCTTCTAGTCAGGGCAAGGGGGATATAGTCTTTAGATAACCCCTGCTCACCACATTGGTAGCTTGGCACGAGCAGACAGGCTTATCAAAGGCAATGAGTAAAGTATTTGTATCAAACCTCACAGTAACACAGTGAAAACACCACAAATGGACTCCACACCAGTTTAGAAAAATAAAAGTATTTAATCTAAACTAAACACGACCAAAACGACAGCATTGTGGAAGGCAGGCACAGCCCTATTCAGGCCCAGGTGCTATCCCCTCCCACCAATCAAGATGCAGATGGAGCTATTCAGCCTAGGGCTGACTCACTCAGCCTCTGGGAGCCACCCCAGCCCCTGTCACTCACAAACCAGACAGTCAATTCACAAACAGGCCAAGGCACACAGAAAGGTCAGACAAGAAAACAGCCACTTTCTAAAAGTGTTGTTTTCAAACACAGGATTTAAGTTTAGGGATACCAGACTTTCATTTTCTATCTTGCTCCTATGGGAAGATATGCAGGTAAACCTTATACACAGCATTCCCCATTATAGCCTATGGGCAAGATAGCCTTTCAAGAGTGAAAAACGAAAATGGCTGTAATTCACTACCAGAACATGTCACCCACACTAGTACATGCTCTACCTTTCACATACACTGCACCCTGCCCAGGGGGGTACCTAGGGCCTTCCATAGGAGTTTCCAATGTGTATAGAAAGGGAAGGGTTAGACCTGGCCAGTGTGGACACTGGCCAGGGCCGCATGGCAGTTAGAAACTGCACCCAGGCACCCCAGTGGCAGGCCTGAGACACCATTTTAGGGCTACTCCTGTGGGTGGCACAATCAGTGCTGCAGGCCCACTAGTACCATTTGAATCACCAGCCCTGGCACACTTGGTGCACTTTACTAGGGACTTCCTGGTAACACAAATATGCCAATCATGGATAACCAATTGCAATAACAATTTACCTAGGGAGCACTTGCACTTTGACACTGATCAGCAGTGGCAAAGTGCCCAAAGCATCTAAAGCAGCAAAAACGAAATCCAGCACAGCGTCAAAAATACAGGAGGGAGAGGCAAAAAGTCAGGGGAAACCACGCCAAAGATGCCAGGTCTAACAAAAGGCATATTAGAAATTAGAGGGTATGTGGTGAGAGACCATGGGTAATAAAGAAAAGAACAAAGAGGAAGAGGTTACAGATAGTAGAACAAGATAGAAATGGAGGCAATGGCAGAGGTGAAAGTGGGCTACACCCATCATAGAAGTTGGCCATATCAGTTTTATTTTGAATCATGCCCGGTCTTATACTCAATAAAGCACAATTGGATTAAATGAAAGAGGATAACTCATCATGAATCCCTACTGAATGTGGCCAGAGACTTAGTGGAGAGTGGGAGACAGTATTGAATGGATAAATCAGATTCAGTACCACTAATACTGCACCGTGTCCGCTGTCCAGCAGCAGACAGATTTGACTGCCAGCATAGCCTACCACAGAGGGGATGGAAACCAGCCTTAGTTGAATCCAAGACATTATTATTTTTTATAAAAGTAGAACGTTGGGTGTTAATCCCCCTTTTCAGTATCTTGGAATTCTTTAACTCATTAGAACAATAAAAGTGAGTACATGCTTTCCTTCAAAATCAATCACACTTATAACCATCCCTATAATGCACTATTTAAATTTGTATCTAAAACTAAAAAGCAATTTGGAAAAGACCCAGAGAGCTCCATAAAAGTCACTTCAAGTTTCCATTGATCATAATTACGCCCAACTTTGCCTCTTATGTTTGTTTTTCTCGCCTTCTACCTTTAAGGATGATAAACAGAACAGGGTAAGTCCCTGATACTTTTTTAATTTCCAAAATCCCTCTAAGCACCGTTGGCACCATGCACAACTGTGGTAAGCATGCTCACACCCAAATGTGAATCCAATGTTGTCCATTTTGTGTAAATTAATATACAAAAACATTTATTTCCAGGCAAATGTTATGCATGATTATATCAAGTAAAACTGCTATGGTGATTGTGTTTGGTGGATATTAGCAGACTAATTCCATAAAAAACTCAATTATTAATCAATATTTTTTCAATTTACGTACTTAGTCATTTTAGTACTTTGGAAGGGTCAAGGTGCATTGAGCCTGCTTCATTTTGTTTGGCCCTACACCACTTCAACCTATTCTAGAGTTTCAAACAGAAAATGGCATTGTCATTTTCCATGTAAATCAATAGTTTAATCTAATAAAATGTAATTTGCCAGAGAAAAGCATTACCTGGTTATTTATTGGCTGAATGCATTTTAACACAACCAAAACCAAGCCTCTTTAAAAAATACAGAGTCCTTGCAAAATCTAAACACTTCGTATTTGCTAGCTAAAGCCCAGCCTTACCTATCAGTTGTTATCAACCTCAGAACATGGAGAGAGTTCATGAATATGCGTTTGCTGGGCCTAATAATACTTGACTTCACTCCGGCATAGGCCAACCAGCCCAATGGAAGTACTTGTAGGTTATGTAACTACAAACGTGAATCATGGCTGCACCTTCTGTGCTGTTGTCCTGCCATGATCTAAGAAAGGAGAGTTTTACTCAGGCAGATATTTCTGAGGCAAGGGGTCCGTACCTGCATAGAGGCATCGGCAGTATTTGTTTCACAATCTGCTGTCTCCACCCTCGCACGTTGAAGGAGGATTTGTAACAAGCATTGGCATAGCCAATAGGTCTCGCCTTTGGGACCTTATAAGTGTTTAGCCATGCAACAGTTGATGTTTTTGCACCAAGGATATTGTGCTGAATAACTAAACACTTATAAAGTCCCAAAGGGCAAGACCTATTGGCTATGCCAATGCTTGGTAAAAGGTGTAACAGAACTAATGTTCAAGTCTAAACATACTTTAACATTTCAAATTGAATAATTGTGAAAAATTCTGAAGGGGGAGGCCACTGAGTTGTTTTTTTTTTAAATACTGGGGTGGCTCGTCATTAAAAAGTTTGAAAATCACTACTCTTAATTAATCAGATGGCGCCTACATCGCTCGGTTTCTGTAGAATCTAAAAACAACTTTATTTCTGCAAAATAAATGAAAATGGCGTTCGAACGTCCCAACTATGGGGGACTAGCTTAAACCAAAACAAAACAATGCCGCTTATACTGACAGATCTTCCGGTGATCCAAGTCAAGTTCCCTGCATTACTAAATTGCCTTTCATGTGTGCACGGGGTGTGAAGGGACGGTTTGCCTTTTAAGTGCGGCTCTGCTCATTTGTGCAAGGCGAGGTAGTCTGCCACAGACCTGCCCCTGCGCTGAGATGCTAGTTTACCTTTCTGCTTCTCGCCGTGGCTTGGCTCAGCGCTTCTTCCCGTATCTCCTCAGTTGAACGAGCTGTGGTGATTTTAAGCCCCTGTTCTCATTTCAGCGACTCACTTCCTATATTTTTCCAGCAGCCAGTGGCAGGTATCGGCGGCCGACGTCCGTGACGTAACCCTGTCTCAGCTTGAGAGCTGCGTGGGTTTGTGTACAGATGCGATGACCCTTGTTTTGCTGAGGGGGAGGAGTTTATTGCTTCAGAGGCGTGGAGAGCATGGCGGGACATCTATTATGTGAGTCATGAGGAAAGAGGACCTGCAACTCGTTACGGGTGGGAGGAGCCGTACAGCATACATGTGACTGCCTGACTCATGGATGAGGAAGCGTGACCAGAAAGGCAGTTTAGTTTGCACAAAGGTCTTGCAGTGTGCCTTCCTGCTGCGCTGAATAATATACGCAATTGAACATTTCTGGTGTTCTTTAAATTGTATTAAGTGAACAGGTCCTTTATGGTGTCCTCATTAAATTATAGTTTCAAAACGAGTATCAGAATGCTAAGATAAAACCTGACTTGTGCACCTAAAGTAATGGACTTGTAAACCGCAACTTTTCATGTCAGAGTACTGTGGGGGCGAACTCTCAAGTGCCCACTGTTTTTAAAAGCTGATCTCGCGGGCGTCAATCCACTCGGGATGGCTCGGTGGAGGTGGGGGAGGAAGATGTACATACATTGGGCATTCAAACAGTTTGTTGATTTTATTTTTGTGATAAGAGTGGTGCCCTACCACACGCTTACCAGTCCCAGGTGCTTAAAGTGGTATCACAGCCAAGTAGGCTGGTGTGGAGTAACAGAATAGGCGATCAGTGGTTGTGTTGATCTTACTTTTTATTCCCTAGGGCTAAAAGCTTGTCTGGTCTCAAAATTTTGGGCTATGGCTGAGCATGCACGTTAGAATTTATGGGGACTGATAGCAACCATACTCCAAGTATGGAAGGACTTGGGCTCATGTGTCCATTTGATACAGCGGTTTAGCGTTTCAGTATGCTAAATGTGGCATATCAGAAGATTACCGCTTCTTCATGTGCGAGGCAATGAGAGTTTGGGGATAAATAACACTTGACAGCAGCTGGCTCATATGCAGCTTTTGAAAGATTAGCTGTAGTACCGCAACTAGTAACCTTGTCTTTTAGTTGTAGGTTGTACTCTTCTGGACCAACTAGTAAGCATTCATGTTTTGTGTTATTGAAACAGTCATTTGTGAATGAACTTTACGTGACTGACATCTTTGTGTTCAGAGTTATTGACTAAAAGATGAGTATCACTCGCATCTAAGATGACTCGGTCATCAGCTCTAATGTATGTCTCAAGAGGAGGTACATAGAAATATTGAAACAAGCATCTGCAATGTAATCGGTCCGATTGCATTGCAAATGCTTAAGTTTAAAACTGAGCGCGACGCCCCTCCACGGACACCGCACTCGGTTTCTTTATATATTTCTTAACTTCAACACTGAGCGCGGTGTCCTTGAAACGGGTGCTGCGCTCAGTGCTAAAGTTAAGAAATATATAAATAAACTGAGCGCTGTGTCCGTGAAGCGGCGCCGCGCTCAGTTTCAAAGTTAAACGAGCGAGACTCGCAGAGTGTTTCCCTTGCGTGAGCGAGCCAAGGGCACCATCTGTTTGCAAGTTAATTACAAACAGATGGTCTCAAGCTCGCTCCCGCAAGGGAATCGCCAAATGTGCACGCGTTGCCATTGAAAGCAATGCAACGTGTGCATGTTTTTGGCCAAAAAACCGAGTCGATTACAAGAGGTCCCCTCCTAAGGAGCGCATGCGCGCTGCGTATGCGAGACATAAAAAGGCTTAGTGATGCTATATACCCTCGACCTGAATCCATGCAACACCGGCACTAAGTCCAGAAATGTATAACTACCTACTATATAAGAACAACGGGAGTCAAATACCCAGCCTAGTGCAATTAGCGAATATAGCAAGCACTAGCCCTTTTAATGCTGCTCGAAAATCTGATAGTGTTTTAAGAGACACTTATAATTACATAACGCATTTCTCCCAAATAAAATAGAGTATACATTTGTTGAAGTGGTTGAGGCGGAAAACATGGTGGTGATAAGTTGTCTTGATACACTTGTGTAAATTAATTTGCTGCTTTTAAAGTTTTGTATCTTTTTGTAATGGTTTTAATTAACTGATACAAATAAAGAATTGAAACATTTTGACACACATTAATAACTCTTTTTTTCCTCGATAGGGCTTTACTCCTTTATCATCCAGCCATCAACTACAAACAGCGCTTGAAACACTGGAACCTGTTAGTGTTACAGTAAATACTGAGGCAAGATCGGAAAGTCTGCCAGCAGAACAGGACACAGGTAATCTCTGAGAGCCATGCTTCCACTGCCCTATTCTAGTGTAGCTCTACTAGAGAATGCATGAGGGCCTATTCACTACTACGGTAGTCTTCCTGCGTCGTTTTCAGCAGATTTATGATTTTATGGTGGTTAACAAAGGTTTCCACAAGTACTCATAGGAAACTAAAAGGGTTGCTGTTGTACCTGGATTACCCCTGAAATACTTTGTGAATTCCATTTTCGCATGAACAAATAGCCACATGTAAACATTTCATGATAAAATCCCAGACTATGCACAATACCACTGGCCACTGTCTTTGTACCTTTTACTCTTCATAGAAAATGTTTACACCTCTAAGAATATCCCTTCCACTGCACCCCGCCAATTTTGAGTGTTCCCTGCCCTTTCTCACCCTGAAACAGGATTGACCCTTCTTTTACATGAATGGGTCAGGAAAAACACTTCTGTACTGGGTGAGGCTGTGGTCCTCCCCAGCTCTCCACTATTATAGGCTAGCAGTAGAGGATAGACTGTGTCACAGAAAAGTCCATCTCCTCCCCTGGTTTACGTTTGTTAAATCTCACTTTATTGACTTAGGTTTGAGTGATTATTGAAGTAATCCTTCTAAAATTGGGGTCGGCCCCAAGGGTAGAGTCAAAGCTGTGTTCTGGGACAAGAAAATCAATGAACACCATCAAAAAGCAAAAGGGGGGTTGATTGAAGCATTCGTAGCCTGTAAAGTTCACCCAGCTAATGAAGCATATGTAGATCAGATCCAACCATCTATGGCAAGCACGATTTATATAAAATTTAGACTGGGAACACTTTTAGTGAATACGTTTACACACAGATGGAAGCTTCACCAATCTATCCCATTAGCCTGTCAATTTTTGCAGATATGCCAGTGAGGATGTTGAACACATCTTATTTTTTTGTCCAATATATGCCAGGTCCAGGCGGAGAGGGATTAAACCATTGTGTAGTCTGGGGGAGGGGTGGGGGGGCGGTGAGATCCTATCAGCTGGTTTATCATATTTTGAGATCAAATACAAGCCAGGTTGTGGTTTTCGGAATTAGCCGATACCTCTATACTGTCTGGTTATCCAGGGTTATCATGGTTTATGAGGTCTGGAAACTGTATTATTGCTTTCTCCTGTTTCAAATGGAACTATGTTTGTTGGTATATTTATTTTTTAGCGTTTTTTTTAACATGGTTCTTGTGTTATTCTCTCTAACTTCAGGACTGAGGCTCTTCTTTTCATCTGCTCCAACTGACTCTCATTGAAAATTGTCATAACATGCTCTCTCAACTCATTTTATTCGATTTAGTTTAGAATTGACTATATTATGAATTTGTTTTCTAAATTGATATTTGTATACATTTTATGTAACATGCGATTATGGTTTAAAGAACCGAAATAGAATTGAATTGATTTATTAAGTCAGGAAAACAGTTTGCCAGTACTCACAAACAAGAACCTTTGGGTACGCTGCACAAACTATTAAAGCATTCCTGATATGTGTCAGGTTTACGTGGTCTTTATGCGCAGGTAGCGGGGCCTTTTTCTGCCCCTCACCATTCACACAAATGACCACATATATGGAAATACAATGGCTAACTGTAGAGGCAGGGAAAGTGGAATGGAGGAAGAAAACAAACAGAGACATAGCACTCCATCACTTTTGCCTCGTTACTTGGTGGTTGGTCCATGAGGTCTGTAGAATGTACTGAGCAAGGTTATAAAATCCGCTACCCTTAGCACTCGAGGTTCAAATGAGATTTCTTCTTTTTGACAACAAAAATGTTGCATATGGATTATTAATTCTTAACACCTTATTGGGTTTATTTATCTTCACTTTATGTTTCTTACAAATAAATAACATAACGTAGTATAAAATACATAACATAGTTACACATATTTGTATTACATACTCAAATATTTGTAAATTGACAGAGTTAGATGGATTGTTTTGGGGAGCTATACCTGGAACAGCTGAGAAACATTGTCAGGCAGAATTCCCTCTGTGGGACTATGTTGATCACATGCATAACCGAGGCCCCGCAGTCCCCCCGATGCGGGGGTAGGCCCACACCGTACACCTCAAAGGAGACCCCATCGGGCTGGCTAGCTGCAAACAAATAAAACACTCAGAAGAATAGGTAAAAGGGGCCCCTCACCTTAGCTTGCCGGGGACGGGGGCCCCCTAAAGTTCTGTTACGCCACTGGTGTTGGTTGTGTGTGCTCTTTTAAGTGCAGGGAAAGATTGACCAAACAAACTTACTGTTCACAGCAACTGCTACTGAATTTGTATGGCCCATGTGGTTGGCATTGGTATAGTCACATGCCATGTAGTTTAGCTCACACAGGTGATAGAGCATTAGCAATTTGGAATTGCAATCTACTGACGTAGATTATGCACGCACTCTTTTTCATAGCAATAGACTTGGAGATGATATGCTGGGTAGTGCATGTCTCTTTGCACCGAATGCCACACATTTGTTTGTGTGTGTGTGTATGTATGTGTATGCATCAGTGGAAAATATGGAAACATGGGTTGCGTGCCGAGCTCTATGCAGATTCCTCAATATTTACCCAAAATGTACTTGCTAAATCTCATGTTCACCACTTGTTTCATTTGGTAACATTTCATAGCATCTTAGACAGGATAGGAAGTATGGCCATCATTGGTGTGATCACTTGACATATAGTTTATCTCACACTGGTGAAAAGCCCTATGCAATGTGGAAATTGGGAATCAACTATTCCCAAAAGGAAATTGGGAATCAGATATTATCCAGTTCAAGCAATCTTACATGCTGTAGCAGTCTCACCACCTCCCACAAGAATAAAGGTATCCAATGGCGTATTTCAAACTGGAGTCATGTAGGTCATGATAATATCAAGATTTGCCACCATCTTAAGAGAAATGATTTGGTAATTCTTCACAACATCTTAGGTAGAATATTGATAATGTCGCCCCGAGATTAAAGCGATCTTGAATAGTGTAGATCAAGATCAAGGATGTCTGATGATGTCTTTGGATGTGGAGACTTTTAGTTATAAACTACGAACTGTAATTTGGAAGTCACAAGAAATACATTCCTTACCTTTTGAAAATTACTTTTTTGGTTGGACCTCCTAAATAGTTTTACTTTGTAATAATGCAAGAAAGGATTCCCCAGAGGTTAACTGGTACATTCACATTTTAATACTTTATTCGGTTTAAAAGAGCCATAAAAGCATACAATAAAACAATTAAAACCTCTAATCATCGCACTGGAATATATTCAATAAATTCATCTTAAAACACAAATCCGAATAAAGTGCTTCAATATAAATGTAATAAAATAGACTTATTAATAAAAACATTTCATTCAATAATATTTAGAACAGGAATCCTGATAAAACTCATCATTTCCCCATCAGTTTTCTGAATTTCATAACATGAACAATAAATCTATATGCAGTTATGCAGACTTGATTCATCTGGAGCATTTGTAAATGCTCTAAAGCCTTAAAGCCTCTTTACACTTTCTGATACTTAAAATGTTCAAGATTGGCTTTAAAAACATTTTCTCTGTTCTCAATAAAGCTCACTAAAAAGAGCATGTGCAATTTGGATTGGAGCGTAACTGTATGGGCATAGATCCAGATCCTTCTCCGAGAAAACATTAGAAGGGTAAGACACCGGAAAATGGGTCACGCCCAGTCTAAATTTCAGCAAAAGAAATCTCTGATGATGAGGCACCATCAACAACAATGGCTCAATGCCAGGTGTAGTACACAATGGGAGGTACATTACCACCCTACCCTTCTTCTACTCAGCTTCCCACTTCTTTTCAACTATAAGGTCCAATAATTCATTTTTAACCAGTAATCTGGTCTGAAGGTTGGTAGACGTCAGGTTGCTGAACAGGGCATTGACAATAGCCTACGCAAAAAAATGTTTTTACCATTTTGTAACTGGTATATATAAATGGGGTGATCGCCAGGCCTTGATCCTATTTACCTACTAACCAAATTAATTGTATGTGTCCGTGTTACTCAGCATTGGACATGGCGAGGCTTTGCCAGCCGCCAGGCACAATGAAGCTGGCATCACTAAAGTCTATTTAAGATTCTGCACTGTCAGGATGATTTAATGGCAGATCAGTAGCTGTGACATGTCCTCTGTTAGACCTGACATCCTTGGCATGTTTTCCCCCCAAACATTTTGCCTTCCTTTCTCCTGATTTACTGAATTTGTTTTTGTTGGCTGTTAGACCTGGCATATCTTGGTGTGATTACCCCTGACTTTTTGCCTCTACCTCCTTTGCTTTTAGATGCTTTGGGTACTTTGCCACTGTTGATCAGTGTCAAAGTACAAGTGTTCCCTGTGTAAAGTGTGATGGTAATTGGTTGGCCATTATTGGTATGTTTGCCTTACTACTAAAGTCCCTAGTGCTGTGCACTGTGTGTACCAGGGCTAGCAATGCAAAGGTGCTCGGAGAAGGGAACTCAGGCCTGCAGTGTAGGGCCGACGCGCAGTTTGCTAAGTTAGCATGTTGTCCTGACAAGTGCAACCACTTGTCAGGCCTTACTTTCCCTTTTCCGTACACAGTGGGCACCCCTGTGGTAGGTCCCTGGTAACCCCTGGGCAGGGTGCAGTGTAAGTAAAAGGCAGGACATATACTGAGGTGTGTGCTATGTCCTGACAGTGAACAACACTCCATTTCGTTTTTCACTGGTGAAAGGCCATCCTGCCCATAGGACAGAATGGGGAAGGCAGGGTATTGTGTTTTGTTAGCTTAGATTCCTATAAGTTTAAAAAGGAGAGGTGAAGTTTAGTATGTATGAACTCACAGTGTCATAACACATCCTTCTATGAAAGCGTTTTTGTCACTGTGTGCTCAGAAGCCACTCTTTTAGAAAGTGGCTGAGTTTTGTGCTTTAAGCATTTCTGTGTGTCTCTGCTGAATGTGGATTGACTGTCCGGATCTGAGAGGTGAGAGGAGCTGGGGTAGGTCTTGACCCAGGGAGGGGGTTGAGATGGCACCAGGCTGACCTGCATCTCGAGAGTAGGTGAGGAGAAGCTCCGGGAGGTGAAGAGGCCTGGGTTGCTGCTATAAAACAATTGTCCCATCTCCTGCTGAGTGATTAAGGATCCAGACCCCCAGTATCAAAGGGAGAAAGGTGACACTGGGAGGGAGACACCCAGAACTGATTTAGGCAGGGGTCAGGGACCCCTGAGCACAACGAACTTCAAAGACATTTAGGGGTATAACAATAAGAGCTGAGGCCCCTGAATGTTGAAATAGAAATGGATTGAGACTGAAAATTTTTGGATCCATTTCATGGTCAAGAGGAACCTCTGCTAAGGAAGGAACAACTGAAGAGACTACTGGGAAGGACCAACCCTTGCTTCGTGAACTGGGGCTGGTCTGCAGTTTGCTGTTTTAACCAAGGAATAGGCTGTTGGGACTGTGCTGTGTGCGCTGGGTCCCCCTGCTTGAAGAAGACTGTGCTTTGTGCTGTGTCTTGTTACCCCAAGGGCCCGAGGTGAGCTGGCTCCCTGTTTGGAAACACAGGAACATAAAAGTTTCAGGAGAAGTTTCAAGCGACACTGTGGGTGCGTGTTGTGGCAGCCTGAGACCCTCAGAAGGTGTGCCCTGTGATCTTGGACACACGGAGGAGAAGTGAGACTCGGACACGCTGGTTTCGTGTCGTGGTGCACAGGAGGCATTGGTGAAGAGCGCCTAGTCAACGTGTGCATCGAAGGTGAAGTGAGTCTCGGGCACGCTGGGTGCGTGTCGTGGTGCACCGCAGGCATTGGTGAAGAGCGCCTGGTCAGCGTGTGCATCGGAGGTGAAGTGAGACTCGGACGGGCAGGGTGCGTGTCATGGTGCACCGCAGGCACTGGTGATGAGCGCATGGTCAGCATGTGCATCGGAGGTAAAGGGAGTCTTGGACGTGAGGGTGCGTGTCATGGTGCACAGGAGGCGTTGGTGAGGAACTCCTGGTCAACGTGTGCATCGGAAGTGGAGTTAGTCTTGGACATGCATGTTGGGGTGCACCGGAGGTGCTGGTGAAGAGCACCTGGTCATCGAGTGCACCGGAGGAGAAGTGAGGCTCGGACACGGTGAGCATGTTGTGGTGTCGCCGAAGGCGTTGGTGAAGAGGGCCGGGATATCGGGGCACCGGAGTTGGAGTAAGTCTTAGTGAAGCAGTGTGCGTGTGGTGCAACCTGGGACTTTGGAGGTGATCAGCGGATCATCGTGTGCACTGGAAGAAAGTGAGTCTCTGCAGCGTGGTATGTGTGTCTTGGTGCCAACTAAGATCGAAGGAAGGAAAGCCTGGTGAACGTGCACTCAGAGTCGACGTGAAGTCCCATCAGCATTGTGTGTGTGGCTTCGTGCCAGAGGAAACCCGGAGGGTGCTGTGGTGAACATGCACCCGGAGTAACGTAATCTCAGAGGCGTGGGGTACGTGTGCCCCGCAGCCGCCTGAGACCTTCCTAACAGTAGTGGCCCGGACCAGCAGCCCCGGAGGAGCTGAGCTGCCAGGCCGAGACGCTGAGGCCCATTGAGAAAGTTCTGCGCGGAAGGCCCAGTTCACTGAAGGAGGAGAGAAGAGTGGGGTCGCGCCCCAGGTAATGTGGATCACTACCTGGGCGGGCTGCGGGCTCGGAGGGACACTCTCTCGGCCTCTCAGTCCTTCTGGCAATGTGAGCCTTAGCTTCGGCTCAGATTGGAGCCCATACTGACCAAAGGAGTGGCCGTACTGGGGCCAGAGTGAGAAGCTGTACTGTAAGTCATCGTTGATACGTGTGGGGGGCAACTGTTATCGAAGAGGCTGATTGTCTTAATACACATTGCCAATATTGCTGCTAACGAACTGCCGGACTGTCTTATGACGCCTGACATTATGTCTGCATAATGAAGTACACGATTGTAGCGCTACGCATTACATTATTTCTCCATTGCAAAGTACATGATTGTAGCCGTGAGCATTGCATTATTTCTTCATTGCAAAGTACGTGATTGGTGTGTGACGCATTGCATTATTCCGCAATTGCACAGTACATGATTGTAGCGGTACGCATTGCATTATTTCTCTCAGTGCAAGGTACTGTGGTATATCATTATGCATTGTATTATTTCTCCTTTGCCCTGGATTGTATCGTTACGCAGTGCATTATTGTTTGTCCATTACACCGTGTGTGATTCTAGCATTGTGACCAGCATAGCATTTTGAAAGCGGTGGTTGGGATTTGAACCTACCCTCCAGCAGGAATGAATATTACCCATTATTATATGTTGGCTTTTGTATCGTGTGGTCTGATTGTATATCTTTTTATATAAAGTTTATACTCGTTTTATCAAACTTGTGTGGAGTCCATTTGTGGTGTCACCAGTGGGTTGCTGTGGGTGTGGTTGCACATACTGTACACTTGTGCCTTGGAGATAGGCCTGGCTGCTTGTGCCAAGCTACTAAGGGGGTGAGCAGGGCTATCTCAAGCGGTGGTCTTACTTGGCCTAACGTTGAGTGAGGAGTCCCGGGTCTTGCATTTGGTGACAGTGGTGCGGGACGGGGACTCCGGCTTCCAACATTGGCATTAGGACTCTGCACACTTTACCGCTGCTAACCAGTGCTAAAGTGCTTGTGTTCACTCCTGTAATCATGGTAAAATTGGCTTACACCCAATTCGCAACCTTTAATGTGCTTGTATGTAACTATAGCTTGTAAATTAAATGCTACTAGTGGGCCTGCAGCACTCATTGTGCCACCCACTTGAGTAGCCCTTCAAAAACATGTTTCAGGCCTTCCAGTGCAGCCTATGTGGAGTTTTGAACTGCCATTTCAGGCTGACATAATAAGCCTCTTGCCAGGCCTACACCTTCCTTTTTAATACATATGTCACCCATAAGGTATGCCCTAAACCGCATTTAGGGCAGGGCACAGTGTATTTTAAAAGTTGGACATGTCCTGTCCTGGTAGTGAAAAACACTCATGTTTGTTTTTCATTACTACAAGGCCTACCTCTCCCATAGGATAACATTGGGTTACCTTATTACATTTAATGAGCAATAACATTTGTTTGGGAATAGGTAGAAATGTCATGTTCTAAAGAGTTGTAATTCAAAATAATCTTCAATGGCAATGTCCGATTTTACGTCACAGGTTTGAAAATGCCACATATAGAACTTGCCAGTTTCTTGTCCTAAACCATTTGGTGCCTGCAGCCTGTATCCTGGGTCACATGACTAGGTGTGGTTGGCAGTTGGCCTTGGTGTATTCCTCCTAGACAGTGATACAAAAGGGGGCTAGGTGTTGTCAGGATGGGCTATCTTGTCAGGATGGGAGGGGTGGAGCTGTCACCAATTTAGTGAAAGAGGCACTCTTTTGGTTTGGCACCCTATGATGACCTTCGACTACCATCATTTTAATTGACTTTAGTGTGTTATTTTACCCTAGCCTGGATATATGAGATGGTCCTGCATATGCATGCTTCTCTTCTTTTTTGTAATCTTGCTGTCTTTCAGTGGAAGCTGTCACGGAGTAGAATAACCTTGCCAAGAATAGGAGGTGTGGTATGTACTCTTTGGTTTCGAAGTGCAGTGTTGTGGGCAGTGATGCACACATGTGCTCGGTGTTGTACATTGGTGAGAATTATGAAGGTTTTACTATTGGCTTTGACATGGCCTCATGTCATCCTTTTTTCCTGGCTTTGCCTTGCTGCAGTTTTTCTGCATGCATAGCAGTGCTTTCAAGTTGTTTGGGTTATTCACATTCAAGGTCTTTCTGTATTTCTGAGCGATTGCTTTTGTTTAATGTACTCTGGAAGGCCTTGTGGGAGCTTTGTCAAGATAGAGGCTGGAAGATGTGAGAATGTACAACTCTGCCTCGGAGACAAAATACGGGAGCTTGGCCAGCCTCCATCTTGGCCTTTACGCAGACTGGTACAGCCAGCTCGGTCTTTTCTAATGAGAAGGGGGCGAGGTTTTCTCGAAGCTTTGCTTTGCCTCACGTTGAGTAATGATATTTAAGCTGGGAACCTTCCAGGGCCAGGTGGAAGTTCACCACAGAATAGACGTATTGCTGTGGAGGTGATGGAACTTGAGTCCTGATTGAACTCCTTCCTGGGCTGTTGAAGGGCTTCCCCAGCTTGAGTTGGCAAGGATGATGCAAATTAAATCGGTGAGGTGTTCCTAACCATTTTGTATATATTTTCTAATTTTTGCTACTTGTATATACTGCATTTTATTCTAATTGTACCATTTTAGTCACTTGATACTTGGGAATCTGCATTCACTGATATATTTGGCCTACCGCCATTAATAAACTTGTGTGTGTTATTTTAAATGCACCTGAATTTGCTTTCTTGCCTCACCTAAAGGGAGTGCTGCATCCTTTCCTCGTCTTTAGGGAGTGCTGCTCAAAGTGTGTGTTACTTTAAATGCACCTGAATTTGTTTTCTTGCCTCCCCTAAAGGGAGTGCTGCGTCCTTTCCTCGTCTTTAGGGAGTGCTGCTCAAAGTGTATTATTTAAAGGTGCAGTGGTATATTTGCCTCCAAAGTGGGAGTGCAGGGTTTGGGTGTGTCCTTTTAGCGAAAAGCACATTAATTACACACCAACCACACTTGCACTTCAAAGGGGCTATCTCAGCACACTCACAAAGGACTCACACTAGTTTATTGTCACCCGAGACCCCTTGGAGCCAGGGCTGGGGAAGGAAGGAAATTCCAGAAGCAGGAGTGGGGGTAAGTCTACAAGTTTTTCCCATTTCAAAGCTGGTACCAGGTATTTATATTGGACCGTTGGGCTCACTCTTCAGATCACTTCTGGACATGTGGAAGACTCAGGAGAAGGGAGGCCCTGCTGCTGGAAGCCTGCCCTGCTGCCTGAGAGGGACATCTGGACCTACTCCATTCATCCCAGGCTCCCTGAGTGACTCCAAGGGTCAGTTGGCTGACTTCCTGTCTGAGCTATAGGGACACAACAAGCTCCAGAGGGCTCCCTGCAACTGATCAGCTGAGCCGCTGAAACTGGCCTTCTTGGACATGCAACTAGACCTGCTTGAGCTCTGCTGGCCTCTGCAAGACGGAATTTCTAGTCCCAAAGAGGCGTCCCCCCAGATCCTGGGCCCTTTGTTGGTATCAAAGTGCACTCTTCTGAAGACAAAGGAGAAATGCTGAAGGTGTGGTCTCTTTGTAAATGGACCCGGTTGCACTGAGATCTTGCCACCTGTCGCGACTACCAATGCAAAACTCCAGTGGACACGATTCCTTGAGCTACAGCGACCGCCAGCGATAACCGGTAATGCAAGACCTGCACTTCATGCTACAATGACGACAGCCCCCAGAGACTGCCAATGTGAAGCTCCAGCAATGACAGTCTGCGATATACGTAATTTCTTTTTACCGTTAGTCTTGTGTGTGTTGGTTGTTGTGTCAGACGTGTGAGGTTCTTTTGTATATTTTGCGATTTTTGGCTCACTTCTCAGCACAGCGCCGGCATGGAGAAAGTTACCTAATGTTTCTTTTTTAAAACCACATAGAGGCACATCAGAGGCAAGAGTGTACGAACACTTGGGTGTAGTGTGCTCACAATTGATAATGATAACAGTGCATATGACTTTTTGTTCCTTTAATATTTGTATTTAATTGTATCCTACAGATATTGCCTGACGTACATTACGTATGTATTAATTGTAACGCATGCCTTACAGTTGCAGCGTCTCACTTTTGCACCTTAATTAGGTTAACTAGGAGTGGTGCTTTCACACTTGGCTGGTCCCGGTGGAGTCCTGAAGAAGAGCTGGGGAAGCTCGAAACTAGTTGACCATATGCTAGGTACACCTATCCATTATAGTTAGGGCCTTTAGCATATCACCCCGTTTTTAAGTCAATTAGCTAGGATCATTAATAAAATTTATTTTGGCCCACTAGCTGATTATTTTAATTTACCTTATCCCACTCCACCACACTTTCACTTGCACTACACATAATCTGATTTTTAGTGCTCCTACGTAATTCGCAAGTCGCAGCACACCTCAGTCCGTAGAGGACTGGGAGGACCCCAATGATGAAGCATGTCCCCGTGGGGAGACCCTGGTGAGTGAGGGGACTCAAGAAAGAGATAATTTTCTCCTTTCTCTCTATTTTGGTGGACTTCAGAATCCAATAGATTTCTGACACCTTCCTCTCCCTTAGGTTAGGTTCTTTGACTTGACTAGTTCAGGTGGTTTTTGATACCCGTCTGCGATATACGACAGGATATTCGCATTACAGCAATGACCATCCGTGATGCTGTCTTCTATCCACGCTGGCTCCTTCACTGTGAACTGGACTGTTCGCACCAGGCTTTAAGAAGGTAAGTTTTTCAGCAGGACTAACCTGGTCCCGGTATCCAGCCCATGCTCCATCAGGGTTGGCATGAGTTTTCCCCAGGTCTATCACAACCAGATTGCCATGAGTGGCGCTTTGTGCTTTAGCGCGCTATACTTACCTAAATCTTTGAAAATTCATAACTCTGGTTCTACTGATTAGATTCTTGTTGTTTTGGTGTCAAATAATTTAGTAAAATTTACTCCGTTTTTCTAGACTTTTGTGGAATTTTGTTTTGTGTTGTGTTTTTACTTTATTACAGTTGGAGTGCTGCACAAATACTTCACACATTGCCTCTAAGTGAAGCCTGATTGCCTTTGTTCCAAGCTACTAGAGGATTAAGCACAGACTAATTTAGTGACTTTTTGTGTTTCACCCTGACATGGGTTGTGGCTGTTGCTTGAGTAGGGTTTCACCCTCCACAACCAATAACCCAATTTCTCACATCCTCCCTCAGTTCTTCCAACAACTCCTCTTCCCATAACTTTTGCCGAGCAGTCTTACATATGTAATTTGGTCGGACTGTGCCACTTTTCCAGCTGCAATTTCAAATGTTGATACTTTAAAATTGAAGCCGGTTTCAAAGAATGATACCAAGAGGAATTCAGTATTGCTTTTCATACTTACTTTTGTACATCTTCACAAAAATCCTGAAGTCATCCTTTAACCAGCTCCACTATCTCTGACTTTCCAGAAAACTCCTGTTCTGCACCTTAGTGCCACTCTGAATTTTAAAGCATTTTAGTTAACTTCATTGGCAGCCTTCTAAAAATATCAGGCCATACAACAGACATTGCTCCTGAACTGCCACTGAGTTGTGAGGTGTACTCATCCAGTGCTCAGGTATGAGTGCAAGAGTAGTCACTTACTACAGGGCGGTGCTTGTTCTGGTGGTGTAGCATCTGCAGTACTAACTGAATGTTGGAGAGCACAGGATATTTTCGTCTGATGGCATGAACATTTATGACACCTCTTAAAAGGCACAAACCATTTCTGAGTGTATGACTAGTTGAAACCAGAACAAATCTAGTCAACTACATAATGCATCACTCTGATAGATGTGCAGTGGTTGTCAAATTGTGTCACCACAAAATTAGAGGACATAGGCAAAAGAAGGTAAATTACCTGACTTGAGCAACCTTAAAGCAACAATCACATTGGGTCCACAGACTCCACAAAACCCAAATGTAATTGAGAGGTAGAAAGTAACTGTGATGCTACTTCTACCAGTATCTCACAAATGTCAGCTCCCTTGCTGGTGAATAACCGGAGATTAACCACTGTCTATTTGCTAGTCTTGGACTCCAGATGTCTGCCAATCAAAGTGAACGTGCCCCTGTATATGGTAGTCAGTGCATTGAGTACTAGTCCACATGTCCTTACTCGGGTGCACTGTACTGACCTGGGATGTGGGTAATGTTTTAACAATTTGATATTCACTAAACTATTACCTTGTATACAATGTTGCTCCTACAGGCAATTTTTCTGCAGTGGTTTGCCACTGCTCTCAACTATTTGAAACCATGTATTTCGACAGAGTAGGAGCTCTGCTGCTGGCATTGTAGCAAGGTCGGCACTCCGCATGTGTCATGAATCATAGTGTTTAGGTCACTTTCCGCCTCTGTGACACTGGGCTGGTGTTTTAGCATCACATAATCAGTATGTCAGTGCTAAGAAGCATTGTATATTTCTTTTAGGCACTGTGATGGTTTATGGAGAGGGTCTAAAACACAATGTATTACTGTTTATGGGCCTTCTGTGAGCCATCTCTGCCAGCATTGTGACAACTGGGTTGATTTCTTTGTCACCGGTGATGTTCTGAAATAAGACTTTCCACCAAGCCAAAGGAGCAGGACCATAGTCAAACTCTTGATCATCATCGAGATCAGGCTCAAACTCTTCAATTTCTGGTTGGGGTTGAAGTCTGCATGTCAAGCCCTAATACACTCATTCCCCGAACTTCTGGCATCTGCAGGGCTACTCTGCTGCCCCAGAACCAGCAGACTGATGGCCATCCCCTGGCATGCCCTGGTATTATCTGACTTCACCAGTTACTATGTGGCTATGGGCATGGAAAAGATGGTAGTTGTGATAATCCTTCACAGGCCATTTTTGGTCTGACTCCTGTGTGTTGTTTGAGACAGCTGCTGTGCCTGCATTGGCATTTAATGATGTGGCGTCAGCAGCCTCTGCACACGCTCATCTAGTGTGATGGACCTACAGAGTAAATTGTATGTAAAATTGATACTTGTATAGCGCACTACTCACCCGCAAGGGTCTCAAGGCGCTTGTACGAATACCGCTGTGCAACCCATCCTGGCTTTCCCTGCGAGGCGTCCACTCCTGGGCACCCCCAAGGTGGAGGCCAGGCATCCTTAGCATTGTGGGGGCCGTTGTGGAGATTAAGCAAGCTATTGCCCAGAGTTGCAGAGTGAGACTCCATGATTGGAATGGCACCGAGGCGAGAATTATCAGGTCCGTGGAGCCCAAGACCCGCCGAGGCGGGGAATTGAACCCTGGTCCCGGGCTAGACCTTTGCATCAGGGTCTGCCGCTCTAATCATTGACCCACACTTCTTTATGCTTTGTTGGCAGCAAAGCACCATAGTTTAATTGTTACTCACCTGTATTGTATTGCTGCAACTACCACACACCAACTTCAAATCTTCCCCTGCCCAGGACATATTAGTGGAGAATTAGGGCACGTTTACAGGAGAAGTCAATCTCTCCAGCAATGGAGTATCCTGCCGTCATAAATAATGTACTGTTGGCACAAAATGTCATATCTGTGGCTCTCAGATGGTAATGCTTACAGGTTTCTCTCACATCACGCCACAAGTGAAACGCCGCCTGCCATCTCAGTCTCTCTAATAGGTCAGAGTGCGCCTGTCAAATATAAACTGACTCTGGGGAACAAATGTTGTTATCTGTCTCCCAGGAGGTAACACGTGCGATTTTACTCATGTGACTCTGCAAGGGAATGGACAAAGCCTGTCGCAGGCTCTCAAAAAGTGCAGTGTTGTTCTGTTAAAAATACATGTACTTTACGGAAAGGATGTTTTGTTCTCTAAGGAGGTAAATTGGTTCCTCAGTGCTGTTACAATTCAACAGACCCTGCCCGCTTCCATCTTTATCAGTGCAGAACGCACTCAAACTAACAGCATGGCTATCTCAGTGCCAAATAACGATTGCACACTCTGCCTGCTTATCTCACTCACTAGCAGTGCAGTAATCTCTCATACTGTTTCTTATCTCGATCCAGGGGAGCTCAAATAGCAAATTCAACAACAAGTGATTCATCAAAGTAAAAATCAAATGGTAAATCATATGCCTTTCCCAGTACCTTAATTCTAGCAATGTTCATAAAGTAGCAGTGCAAATTACATTTTCAATCTAGCTCAAACACTCAATATTCCTCTCTGAGGATTTCTTTAGGAAGGAAAAACAACGAGCTGTTGCCTGGGCTGATTCACCATTTTGTCTGCACGAAACAACTAAAGTAACTAAATTAAAAACTGGCCCAATTGCTGCATTTGCTTGTGGAGTAGCATCATTTTGGCTCCATCCTTCTACTTTTGGCTAAGCCATGTACATATGTATTTACACTTGGCCTTATGTACTTATGTGACGCAATAACACTAAAGAGATTTGGAGCACCGAAGGTATAGAAGTGCATATATGGTGTGTTTGACATATATGTGTATGTATATTAAAATGTTTCCTTTTCAGAAACATATGGGCGTGTCTTATTATGCCTTAGAACGTGCTCATCATGTCCACTGGTGGTCCCCGCTGCCTGGAGCGGCCCTCCGTTTAGTGTTGGAGAAATGTTTGCCCTATAAGAACAGAGACCATATTCTGTCTCAGGCCAGACTTAGTGGGGACATTATGCTTGAGAATCACAGAATAATGTTCTGCCCTGATTACACACTTGAGGTACAGAAGAAAAGGGCCTCCGTTGTGGATGGCAAGAAACGCCTTTGTCTACAGGGCATCACATAGGCTTTGTTATTCCGAGCTAGATTGAGGGTGACCTTGGGAGATGAGATACCATTTTTTACGTCTCCACAATCCCTGTGCAAATGGATAGATCAACTTCCTCAATGGAAAGAAGATCTTTCCCTGAAAAAATGGCAACGAGGCTGCCGACTGCCCCTCAGGAAAGCAAAGGGCACATGGACAACTGCTCCGTCGCAGTTGCAGGTGCTTGAGCCCCGGCGCGTGGTGGAGGCGGTGGCTACCTTGAGTAAAGGGGGCTCTGCTTTGCCGTCTGTCAATGAGGATGGAGAACTGCATGATTCAGACTCTGACCAAGCATCAGTCTTGAATTTGGGATCTACTGAATCTTTGCCAAAGATTTCTTCAGGGGCTTTGGACGAGATAATCTAAAAGCTCTCCTATCTGCTATGCATGAGTATGGGTTCTGTATTAGCAAAGAATATTGTAGTACTAGTTTGTTTGTCTAACAGGGTTAAAATATTAGGTGACTATTTCATGTGTGGCCTAATTTTGTGGGGATTATTTTGTATGTTTCATGTAGAGATGGTGTGTTGTGGTAGGCGCCCAACCCCAAATTGTTGTGGGGCTTGTCATGCATGCACGTAAGTTGGATGGTTTCCAACTAGTTTGGATGGGGAGTCATTTGCTTCTGGTCCTGGGGATGGGGAGTTGGATTAGTTGTAAGTATTTATGGGTTTTGAAAAAGGTTACCCCTACCTGCTGCTCTTGGATACTATTGACAGAAAGAAGGGCCCCTGTCGTGAGAGCTAGAATGATTCTTCCCCTTCCCCTTCATACGGCATCCCCCGTAAAGTATAACTTCATCTTCCGGAACGTCCAGGGTCTTGATAATATGGCTAAGAGATACAAAGTTTACTTCTACCTTAAGAGACGGGGAGCACATATAGTTGGAAACCCATCTTACTAAGTCTAAGGAATTGGCTCTCCATAAAAAATGGCAGGGTCAAGTGTTTGCTACATCTTAGTCTTTGCCAGAAGAGTTTTGTTATGGATAAGACCTGAGATCCCCTTCCAGAAAACTTATGAGATTATAAACCTGGACGGTAGATATGTGGTTGTTACAGGGAGACTGGCGGGTCGTGATTTAAAAATAGTTGCATACTATGCTCCCAGTACTGACCATATGCTTTATTTTACAGAGCTTTCTATGGTTTTGGCTCCAGACCTGACTCAGACCATATTATTGAGTGGTGACTTTAATTGTGTTACTGACCCCACCCTTGATCATTCCCATCCACCTTTAGGGGATTCCCTGGTTGCCCGGTTAGTGCGCATCTTCTCTGACTGGCAACGTCTGTGGGGATTGGTAGATTCTTGGAGACAGCTTCACCCGGTGGCCTGAAACCACTTGTTTTATTCTGGTATGCATGAGCTTCATGTTTGACTTGATACTTTCTGTGCCCTAAGCCTGTGCTTCTAACGGTACATGGTGTAGGATATTTATGCCATTTAATTTCATTTCATAACCCAGTGTTACTCGATCTGAATTGGGAGTGTGAGCGGGCACGCATCCCTTATTGGTGACTTCAGGTAGCGTCATTGGATGATCCAGTCTTTAAAAAAGCATTAGTGAGGCCATTGGGGACTATTTTGCAGTTAATGCTGGGTCTGCTTCTTCGCCTTAAATTGAGTGCGATGCATTTAAAACTGTGATCAGAAGTCGCTGTATTGTGGAAGGGGTTGAATTTTAACATATGCCAGTAGTTGAGGCTGAATCCCAGGAAAGGGCATTGGAGGACATGGAGTGGCAGAGGCAGGGGAATCCCACCCTTAAGTACCCATTGATTGAGGCAAAGGATTTACTGGAATCTCAAGTTGGGAGGCTCCACTGTTTTGATTACAGGGAGTATCTGACTCGTGCACATGTGGAGCGTGACAAAGCAAGCAAATAAGAAGTGTGGTTTGCCAACCTGAAAAATAGGGGATCCATGATTTTAGAGGTCGAATCAGACTAGGGTGCACCTTTATATAGTCTATCTTCCATTAAAACTAGATTCTGGGACTTTTATGCATCCCTCTACAACCCATCACAAAAGATACATCCTCAGGCCATTGAAGACTTCCTATCACTGGGTCAGCTTTGAGTGCTCCCACAGGTAGATGCAGATAAGTTAGGAAGAGATATTGAAGTTGAGGAAATAAGAGATGCCATTAAAAATATGGTTTGCTGTAAAGTTCATGGTGCCTGTCGAGTTCTTTGCCACTTATGGGAACACTTTTGTCACGAAATTAGTAGAACTCTACACTACAGCCAGCCAAATCAAGTCGTCTTTCTGTATTTACATGTGAAACTTTGGTTAACCCTTTATTGAAACCAGGTCGCCCTGACATGGATGTCAGCGCTGTCAGCCTTTGTCTATGCTTAATGTGGATTAAAAAACACTTCATAGAATTCTGGTGTCTCATCTCTTGCCCCACTTGCCTACTTTAATTCATATGGATCAAATGGAATTTATTCCTGGGTGCAATACTTTACTTAATATCTGTAGACTCCTTTCACTTATGAATAAAGAGTTTGTAGACAAAAGTACAGCAGCTGTTTTGGCAATAGATATAGAGAAGGACATTGACAGTCTGAGTTGGGACTTCCTGTATCAAGTAATGGTTCATATGGGGTTGGGACCTGGGTTCATATGCTGGGTCAGACTCCTTTATACGGGTCCAACAGCATGGGTTCACACTGGCAGAAATATCTCTGCTTCAGATGAAGTGGGACGAGGTATTTAGCAGGGGTGTCCACTCTTTCCCATATTGTTTGCAATTGTAATGGAACCGTTGGCCAGCAGTGCTTGTGCAGGGGGATTTTACTGTGGGTGGGAAGTTTGTGGGCAATCTCACCATTCTGCTTTATATGAAGATTATATGCTATAGTTTCTCAGAGATGTTGGAATTGGCCTGTCTGGTGCAATAGATTTGCTAGAGCACTTTGGCACAGTCTCATGCCTATACGTTATTTGGCAGAAATCCCATCTGTTTCTTCATTGTGGGGACACCAGCCCTCCTCAGACCAACTTGATCTTACCTGGAACCCTACATGTGTTTAGGAGTTAACATATATCATAACCACCAAGATGTATTGAATAGTAATGTTGGGGCAGCAACTGGAGCGCTCAGAAGTAGTATAAACATTTGGTTGACATTGCCTTTAGCTGTGCCCAGTAGAATAGTGATGGCCAAGATGGTGGTGCTTCCGAGACTGCTTTAGTTGTTCTCTACCTTGCCAGTATTGGTGTTTATCTGGCTGTTCTAAGAACTGGAATCACAACTTTTGGAATTGATTTGGGGGACTGGTAGACGTAGAGTATCACTAGATAAGTTGAAGAGCCCTGTAGCAGAGGGTGGGTTGGCTGCACTGGACTTTGAAGCATATTACTTGGCGGCTCAACTTCAGTGGTTCAACCAGTGGATCTTTTGTAGATTGAAGCCTGATACAGGTGTTATTGGTGCACCTCCTGACTTGAGGGACTTATTGTGGGTCCTCTTGTTTCCCAGGAGGCAGTGGCATACAGCCACTCGTAAGCTCATGGTGATACAGCATTGTTGGCAGCATTGCTTACAGTGAACCTGCAACCCAAAACCCTATTTGTCAGATTTGTCACTTAGGTGATTGAAGACAGTGGCCCATGAGAGGGGTTTGGGGGAAAGGCAGGGCGGACTGCTTATGATTTAAACCATAATAGAAATCTGAATCAGGACAGAGAATTACATTCATTTGCAGACTTGGTAGAAGACTTCGGAATTCCTGAGGGCCAATTCTTGTTGCACCAGGTAATAGTAGTCACTATTAGGAATCACTGGGGAAATGGATACTTGGAACCTGCAATGCACAAAGTCTGTCATCTGTTCTGTACAATGACTGGTCATGGTAAAGCGGTCATCTCATTGTGCCTTGCCATTTGTGCGAACATTCTAACTTCCCTCACAGATCTGAAAGTTAAATGCGAGACAGACCTGGAGATGCAGATTTCTGATATCGATTGGGAAAAGATCCTAACACACATACCACCTGTTTTCTGAGATTCCAGATTCAAACTAATTCATTTTTATTTTCATCATAGAGCTTACCTTACACCTGCCGGGAATATGGAGCAGAATTGTTCCATATGGTATGGTCCTGTCCATCTTTGACAACCAATAGAGAGGCGGTGGTGGACTGTCTAAATGATATCCCTTTTTCAACTCTGGCTTGTCTCTTTGGGGGTTTGCTATGCCCTAAAAAGTGAAAGAAACACTACTAGATTGATGTATTTAGCATTGATTCTTGCAAAAAGAAAATTGACAGTGCATTGGAAATCTGCTGGGAGACATCAAGTGCTTAGATGGAGGGGTGAGCTAGTTAAAGGGGCTGGACTGGAGAGTACTATATTATTTCATGAATTGAAAAAAGGGCGAGGGAAAATTGATCGAGCTAGAGCATGGGAAAATTTAGTTTCTAACTTTCAATCTCCGGACGTATGGCTCAGATGCATCTGACAGCTCTCAAAATTTGCAGAAGGATTCTGAGGCAGGAAGTAATTCACTTTATTGAAGTTGATTTGGGTGTGAAGAGAGCAAAAAATCTGACAACCAGGTAAGGGGTAGCTATGGGTGAGGGACGGGTGTAGTTGGTTGTTAATTGCTAACTACTGAGAAATAATGGCATATTTTAATTTGCATACACTTGAGTTGTACAAGTTTGAAACGTGCATAAATTTGGGTTGTCAATGAATTACAATACGTAGATTGTTGTTTGATTCTGATGTCTAGTATTACCACTATTCATAAGATATTCTCTGTTTCTGTAATACTAAGTTCTGGCACTCATTTTCTGTATTTTGTGTTACAAGAAAAAAATACAATTTTGTTTAAAATAAATCTGGACTGCTGATATTAATCTTTTATAGGTTTGGATTGCAAGGTGTTTGTAAAATGTATTTGATCCAGTGAACTCGTCAGAGATTAGTGAGAATGAATCCTATGTGTCTTAAAATGTGACCAGTTGACGTTTTTGCTTGATAAAATGTATGGGTATATTGTGCCACATACATTCCATCCATCCATTGTTTCTTTTGCATATGTCGCCCTAAGTGGGAAGGGAATGCCCAGACGTGGGTTCCAGGATGCTTGTTTCCGGTTCAGGGAGTATCTGGCTTGGCAGTTCGGGCTGGACTGTTCCGACAAGGAACAGGGTCAAGACTGATTTGCATATGGCTGGGTCCAAACTGGAGTGGTGTGGTGAGCAAAAGAATGATGGATTAAACCCAGATCCTTGTGACTGGGGGGTGAATGTTTGCATTGTCCAGCATTCCATCCATCGATTGTTTCTTTTGCTCACCACACCACTCCAGTTTGGACCCAGCCATATGCAAATCAGTCGTGACCCTGTTCCTTGTGGGAATAGTCCAGCCCGAACTGCCAATCCAGGTCCTCCCTGGACCGGAAACAAGCATCCTGGGACCGGTTTCTGGGCATCAGTGAAAAGCACATTGTATTTCAGAGATAGTGAGACGAGGAAGAGCTGGCAAGGTCAAATGATTTTAATGAAGAACAAAATTATGATGTGAATGAACTCATGTTTTACTTAGATTCCCTTTAGACTTGGAGATGTACATACCTCTCTTGACATCTCTGATTGTGTGGCTTCATGCTATACATGATTCTTTCATTATACATCTCCTACAGAGATTCTGAGGCTGGAACCTTTCTTGCTACCTTCATTCAATAGGGTTTTCCATACTCTTAGTTTAGTGTAGGATTTAGTAAATGTCGTAAATCTTTTCCATGTATGGGAGGAAGGATTGAAACCATTCCACGAGTCATCAAATTCTTTTCCTTATTTTTTGTAATGCCTCTATGGAGATCCTTAAATGCTTATTTGCTGTTGAGGACCAATATTGTAAGTCACTTAGGTCTCCCTTTGGTTATTTTATACTTTATATTATGTTTTTGAGACTGATATACATCATTCTGGCTTTGGGTTTGTAATAAACCTTTTCGATTGCAAGTTATTGACTCAGACTTGTATTATGTAATCCTAATGATCACACTGTACTTTGAGATTTAAAATGTTGCTAACCCCTCTTCCTCTCAGGCTACTACAAAGGTCTATAGAACAGAGCTGAATGGGAAGATGTGGCCCATAGCTTTCTCGATTGCCTCACAGTGAACCTAGCTAGTATGCATCTATCCTACTTTGAAAATCTGCATATCACACGGACCTCCTTCCATAAATACTCTGATTACAAGCTATAGCAGATTGACCTTTTATAGCCTAATTCGAATCACTGAAAAAATTCAAGCCTTGGTTAAATCTCGAATTGCTTAAAATTAAAAAGTGGGAGATGCAAGTCTGATCAGTTTTATTAAGCCCAATGCTATCTACTAAAGGCATTGGGTTACTGGCAATTGTCAGATAGTGACTACTTCACATCTTAACTCAAAGGTCGTAACGCACTGCTGATATCTTTTGGCATTGAAACTCAAATATTTTTTATGTATCAAACTTAATGAAGTGTATCTGTTAGCCTGTCACAGTCAGGGTATGAATATTGTGGCTGCAGATTATTTAAACAGGGTGAGATTCTAGAATAATAAATGGTGGTAGGACCAGGTATGGTCTCCAGCAAAGTTAGTAAGCTACTTCCTTATTACTGTTCACTGAGAAAACCTGATCAAAAATCTTGGTAGCAATGAAACAAAGCAGCAGGCTTTCCCTAGAGAAATGAGAACTGCATATTTAAGCAGCACAAAGCTAATATTAAAGTCCGAAAACAAATCTTAAATTCCAGAACCAATATAGTGAAAGGAGATTAAATCTAATGATTAAAACAAGAAAAAGCTGGTAATGGAGTTGTAAAAATCAGTGTTATTAAAAGTGGGCAATGAAAGACATTCTCACACCCAAATGAAAACAGCAATACATTACCAGCATGTTCTTCTGCCTTAAAGAGGCCGTGAAAGCAGAGACTGAGCTTGTTACCTTTCAGGCTGGTACACTTAAACAATTCCAATTGTCCTGCTGCTCTTCTGAAGAACTCCAGCCTACAGTTCCAATTTCTCGAGGTTGAAACACCTCTAGGAGGCCATCGGTACTCAGCCCGCAGGCACCCCTGTGGACGATGCCAAGAACCATGGGATCATCCTGGGCACCAGCTTATCCATGAGCAAACAGATCAACGCTGTCTCCTCATCATGCTTTCACATTCTGTGAATGCTACAAAATATTTTCAAGTGGAACCCACTGAACACCAGGCAAATGGTCACCCAGGCTCTTAAATAAAAATAAAAAAATGTAAATGCATATTTGTAAAGCACAAACTACTCACCCTTATGGGTCTCAAGGCGCTGGGGGCGTCATGGAAATTAGGTGAGCTATTGCCCAGAGTCACATGGTGCTGAGCTGAGCTGCCCCTGGAGCCGGGGATCGAACCGTGAACCCTGTGCTCCGAAGTCAGCTGCCTTGGCCGCTGCACCACACCTCTCCACTCTTATCACAAGTACACTTGATTGCAGAAATGCCCTCATTGTCAGAACCCCAGCCTATATCCTATGTCAATTCTAAACCACCCAGAACGCCGTCGCAGGACTCATCATGAACATCTCACGAAAAACCCACATCTCTCCACATCCCAACAATCTCCACTAGCACCCAGTCCAGGAAAGATGTAAGTTTAAGTTACTCACCCACACTTACAACGCTCTCCACATCACCGGTCCAGCTTACTTCAACCACTGCCTCAACGTCTACCAACCCACCAGACACCTTCAATCTGCGTCCCAGGCAAGAGTACACCTCCCTCGCATCAATAAGACCAGAAGCAGAGGATGCTCGTTCTCATACCTCACAACCAAGACCTGGAACTGTCTTCTGAAATTCATCAGAGCCTCCCCTTTCCCTCATGAACGTCTTGAAGGAAACTCAAGACATGGATCTTCCAGATTGGACATGCATGATCTTCTCTTCCCCCCTCAGACCAGGCCTGGCCTTCTCAGCGCCTGGATACCCTCTCGGGTGATTATCCGTGCTCTACAAATTCACATAACATAACACCCTTCAGCTCACTTATAAACTCTCAGAGTGGCTCTAGTGTTCAAGCCATACTACAGCAGTGGGAGGAACCCTCAACTTCTCGCTCCAGACAGGTCTTCATTATGGGTCCCAGCGCCCACAGGTCTACTAGCCCTTCAGAGCCCCTTCAAATCTGTGATACATGGGTGAACTAGTACTCTGTCCTCAGTCTTTACCTAGTAGATATAACATAACAACAGATCTTCCACTTGTGTTCTTCTTCTTGTCCAGTTATGTTCTGATTGGCTATTCAAGGAAAGACTGATGTATAGGGCATACTTACTAGTTATTGGTGACAACTTTTAATCAAATCATAAGAAAACTCCCAGTCCAAAAAAACAGCCTAGCTTTGCAGTACTTCTTGACACTTTTTGGTAAACAATCCCAGGAAGCCTTCTTCTGGTTGTCTTTCAAAAAGTCAAACACCCACGGCAAGTGTGGGGACCCCCCCCCCTTATGCCCTCCCAGCAGCTGTCTGACTCAGATGAGGGAACTCTCGTTGAAAACCAAATGTCAAGTTCCCCCCTACACTTAGCAGGAACAGGTTGGCTGAGAACAGCCCACTAGCAAGGCCCACCTCTCACAAGGCCATTGTCAATCCTCTACATGCTAAATATCCAGGCCTGTAATCAGCTGCTTCCTGATTTCCTGCCACAAAGGCAATCAAATTGTCTTCTCCCAAGTAGGGCTTTTCACACCTCTAAAGAATTAATCACTATCACTGGGGAAGGACATTCTTTGTCAGAAATGGTTTAACTACGGCCATGTTTATAGACAGAAACAAAAATATTTTATCAAATTAAACTTTGAAGTCTATTGTAAAAATGTGTTATTATCAATACTTTATAATTCTGTTATATAACAGGACAGGGATAAAGTTTGTAGCTTTCTACTAGCCTGGCATTTGTTAAATTTGACTTTTTATTAAAAGTAGTTACAAAAAAGGGGTAAACTCAATAAAGCCACTGGGACCTGGGTAGGGAACAGTACGGTAGAGAATTGGTCCCAGTAGAACGATTCTTAAGAAGAAACAAAATTAAAACACATTAGGCATAAATACACTAATACACTATAGATATATAGAACACTGTTATTTAATCACATTGAACATCTTTGGATGCTTGTAAATCAGCAAATGACTCAGCACAAATGACTCAAAAAGTAGTACCAAACCAGTGCCCCAGGTAATGGGAGAGAAAGGGAAAGAGAGAGGGTATTGTGCATCAAGTGAGGGTTGGAAAAGTGTAGAGGGAAAGTAGTGAAATGCTATTCATTGCATAATTAATTACAGTGAAACACGGCTTGTTTTAAGCCACACAATTGAGTGATAAACAATACATAGCCATGATTTGGAGTACTATATCACAGTGAAAAAGCACTGTTGATCCAACTGGCATGTGACAATGAAACAGTCAACGTTTCGACCCCCAAGAAACAAAGTTGGCTGCTTAAATCCTTACGATGGGGTCTTCCTCAGGGCTGAAAAATAGGGCACCATGAGCCACCCTGAACTGGATGGTATTGACGTTGTGGTTGGGCCCAGAAGCTCCAAAAGACAGAGAGCAGAACAAAAAAGCCCGCCATTTGAAAGGCCTTGAAAATAAATTAAATCAAATAAGGGCTGCTGAGCAACACCATGGAAGATGGGATAGTTCCTGAATATCTAAACACAATGCTTCCAAGAAACAATCACAAGAAAATATGACTATTAATATATAAAGAAAGAGAAAAGATCATTTAGAGGAGCATGTCTGTGAGCAAACTTGAAAAATATTAGATATTTAATAATGTATGCAAAACTAAAGTTATACAAATATTTGAGTAAGTGAATATGAAATAAAGAAAACAATAAACGCACCTATACACATACACAAAGACAATCATTTTTACTGAAGATAACATGCCATTTATTTTTTATTTTAAAGAATGGTCTGCTATCTCAATATTCGAATACTACTCCATCTGATCAGAAAAATATACAGTAGTATCAAGTCCTTCAATAATAACATGGATCAGTGTTGGAGTTTTAGTAAAGGACAAAGAAGGCTTTCTGGATGGAGCCTCCATCAAATCATCATCAGTGGATGGCGAGCCACTATTAACAATACCTCATGATCAAATCAGGTCTTAAACAAATCACATCCAAAAGAGTAAATCAATCCAAAGTAGACATTGTTTGAAGAAGTAACAGAGAGCCTGCTCTTGAATAATAGAATATGCAGCCTGCAAGTTAGGACATCATAGTTACAGAGCACAGTGTAGATGTCCCTCCTTCACACACAGATTGGGAAGTATGGGCAAGAATAGAACAAGCTTCTTTACACACAGAACGGGTAAATAAACGGTGGCAGCAGTGCAAGCTTCCCTCAAACATGGCATGGACCACGTGCAGCACAGCGGGCAACAGTGCAAGGCTCTCACACAGACCCTTACTGCACAAACAGCAGTGGTACATGCTTTCCTCATGCAACCAATAGGTGCAACAAAGGCAGCAGCTATTAATCCTCATACACACATAATCGATATTTATTAAAGGTGGGTGATAAATTCCCCTCCCCTGGCAGAGTTCACTGAGTTTTGTCCACTCCGCGTTTTAAACGTAATGCGGAGTTCCGGCCAAACTTTTACACTTTTTTCTCACACATGGCTCGCCAATGGTAAGCTGACAAGCACGAGCGAGAATTAGCATCCCATAGCGCGATTTTCCCAACGCAGGCGGTCGATGGTGGTCGCAACCGTTCCTAGTGAGAAAGCTGCAGTTCGAATAGAAAATCTACTCGAGCAGCAGCAAAACTAACTTGAGAAGCACCGCCCTCTGGCATGCTGCGTGGTACAGTTCGCACTGATTTTTCAGCACGGAAGATCTTCCAGCACTAAAAATCAGTGCGAGGAGCGCAACGTGCTAATTCCCGCCAATTTGCAGAACTTCACAGACTCTTTTGAGTTTTCATGTAACTCCGCGGAATTCCACGTAGTGAAACTCCACAAGTTACGTCCAAACCTAGTATTATCAAGCAGCAGTGTAAGCTTTTATCACACACTAGAGGTGGGATACTCAGCAGCATAGCAGGCATTCCTCAGCCAAAGAATGGGTAGAGTGTTCAGGAGAAGTGCATTCTTTCCTCATTCTCAGAACATGTACAGCGATGCTTAATCTGTAAAATATTAGATGTTGGGGTCCAATGTTTTGCTCAGAAGGCAGCAGCCTGCACTATCAAAGGTCAGGGTACTGAATACCAAAGTTGTGTAGTCTTGATTACACTTGATGCCTCTGTAACCCACCACCAGGCACTCTCTGCGTCTTTATCTCACCCTTACAGGTTATTTTTCATCCTTTGTCACCGTTTTTCCATCTTTCTCTTCCTCCCTCTTTCAACCCTTTTGTGTTTTTCTCTCTCTTGCTCTAAAATAAAGTCGGCTTGGGGAAAAGGTGCCTGTCCCCAAAATGAGGTGCGGTGTGCCCCACCTGCAACCATCAGCTCCAGTTAAGTACTGAGCACAGGAATTGGTAGTGCAAGCTTCCCTCACACTCTACAGGTGAAATAGCCAGCAGCATTGCAAGTGCCCCTCGGCCAAAGAATAGGTGGGGTGTCCAGCGGCAAGCAGTGCATGCTTCCTTCAATCACAGAACATGCGTACAACTGGTATTGGTAGTGCAAGCTTCTTTCAGCACAGAACATACGTAGAACTGGTTATTGGTAGTGCAAGCTTCTTTCAACACAGAACATGTGTAGAACTGGTTGTTGGTAGTGCAAGCTTCTTTCAGCACAGAACATGTGTAGAACTGGTTATTGGTAGTGCAAGCTTCTTTCAGCACAGAACATGTGTAGAACTGGTATTGGTAGTGCAAGCTTCTTTCAGCACAGAACATGTGTAAAACTGGTTATTGGTAGTGCAAGCTTCTTTCAGCACAGAACATGTGTAGAACTGGTTATTGGCAGTGCAAGCTTCTTTCAGCACAGAACTGACATATTAAGCTGAAATAAGCACCCAGGTGGCGATTGCTGGTGTAATGCACGTTTGGAAAGTTATCAAGAAACAACTTTTAATTGCTTTTTTAATAACACATTTGTAAAGTTCTGAAGAATCAACTCTTTAATAATGCTGGTATGCGAGTTGTGGCACGGAGTAAAGAGACCGCTGTTAGCACTGCTGGAAACTTCAAAAATCCACGTGTTTTGGGGTAATCCACGATTGCACCCCGGTAGATGTCTGTGGCAATGCTAGGCCGTGTGTGGACGCTTCACGACTCACCTTCAGCATTTTTCTCTTCCAGGCACCATCAAAGAGAGTTCGCTGCCACCGAGCTACTACGAGCTAATAGAGTTCGATCCACTGGCGGACACCGGCCATTCAGAGTAAGTGGGCGCTGCAAAATGACAGACTGAAGCTTGGTCAGCCCTGGCTTTGCGCATTTAAGGATTATATTCACATCTCCTATTGGATGGATGCCAGTTTATGCTATATAGAGCGTAGACAATCATCAAGAGGTCACAAGGACAACGATAAACAACTTTAATCAAAATCTCGAACACTAATAATGTGTGTAGTAAGAGAATACTGGTTTCAAGGCTGATGCGTTTACTTATAGTAAATCAGTGTAGGAATGGATGCTTTTTATTTGTAGTTATTAGCCATAGATTTAAGGTTTTCTACTCTTACGTCCTTTCTCGCCTCGTGTCTGAATACACTGTTTTCATTTGAGAAGAGGGCAAAGGGGTCTTGTCCCATTTTACAGAAACCAGAGCAGACAAATATGTAGCATTTATGGAGCACGCATCCAGCCCACGCCACTGAATACTCAAGGCTTTGCCCGCAGCCTCGGCAATTGCTGTTCAGTCTCGGACGTTAAGGGTCAGAAGCAATTTTCTTGGGGTCATCCGCATTTCCTCCACAACAGTCATAAATGTGAATCTAGGATTCCTATTATGTGCAGCTTGGCAAACAACCCGTCCTCTGGAGGGTGCTGAGCAGGACAAAATGTGTTATTTGATTTTAAGCCTGTCCCCATTGAATAGTCTATCAAACAGCCCTAACAAAACGGCAAAGCATTTATATTAGCTTTAGGAGGGTGTGCAAGCTTTAATACATGTGCAAAATGGTAAATGTAATCAGATGTCACGTTTAATATACCATTGTGCCATATGTTTGGGTAGAAATATATAAAGATTCCAATATGTAATGACTGGTCCGTCGATTCCTAACATGCACATATTTATAGAGTGGGTCTAATCTGTCCGTATGTATTCATTAGCTTTCTCTTAGGGGGTTTCATCATCAGCACGTCATCAAGGGGTTAAAGAAAACAGATATTTTACGCAGAACACTAAAACCTAAAGAACTATTAACACGATTTGACAAGATCCCCTAAACACTCCGAATGTTTGTGATATGTATTGCTGCACTCTGAGTCGTTGACCGTCACGGGGGCCAACTCAGAGTCGTTGACTGTCACGGGTGCCAACTCAGAGTCGTTGTACATCACAGGTGCCAACTCCGAGTCGTTGACCGTCACGGGGGCCAACTCAGAGTCGTTGTACGTCACAGGTGCCAACTCAGAGTTGTTGCACGTCACAGGTGCCCAACTCCTTGGGTTAACACTTAATATGTAGGACAATTTACACAAAAGTGATAGAAGGTCGTCATAAAGTGTAATTATCTATCAATTAGTCCAGATAAAGGTGTATTGACAAAGTTATTTTACCTTTGCCCAAAAGGATATGCAATTGCAGTTGAAATATTATTAGACAAATTGTAGATGAGATAATAGTATTTTTTTCATTCTTGGGCTCTTCAGAATTATCACCTTGATCTGGACTCACTGAGTGATAATTACTCTTTACGGTGTACCCCCCTCAACTTTGTATGAATCACAAGATTTGGGGTCTTTTTTCTCGAATAATTGAAAGGAATTTAACAAATCACTTCTTGTGTTACTGCATTCAATTACTACGATTGTACCACAAATCAACTTTTAAATGTGGAATAATGCAGTGAAATAGTACTTCAGGAAGTTTCCCCCCATTTAATGGTGTGGGTTAAGCACCAGCCTATTGAGGTGCTGCTGGTAAAGCCTTCCCGTGCTGCAAGGTGGTAATGACACTTTACAAAGGTGAGATCATCATGCTTGGAATGTGGTGCGCTTATCACATATTTGAGTGCTCTCTAATTGAAGGCCAATGTTTCATAAACAAAATAAAGAGTTGCACCCCACCAGGCATTAGTTAAGTGGGAATATATGCCTAAAGGTGACTGTTGCTCCTTTTCTAGAAAGTGTAAATACAATACCTACCAAGAACGAGTCAATCAAACAACAACAAGTGTAAATACAATACCTACCAAGAACGAGTCAATCAAACAACAACAAGTGTAAATACAATACCTACCAAGAACGAGTCAATCAAACAACAACAAGTGTAAATACAATACCTACCAAGAACGAGTTAATCAAACAATAACAAGTGTAAATACAATACCTACAGCACGAGTTAATCAAACAATAACAAGTGTAAATACAATACCTACCAAGAACGAGTTAATCAAACAATAAAAAGTGTAAATACAATACCTACCACAAAAGAGTTAATCAAACAATAAAAAGTGTAAATACAATGCCTACCAAGAACGACTTCATCAAAAAATAAATGTTTCTGACTAAAACAGAACCTACCTCCGGAAGCATCAACGAGACTCAAAATTGCTCACTCTCTCTCTGTGTACAGAAAGATGATTTTGTGCAGCAGCGGCCCGTGGAGGGAGTTCCGTGGGGCGGTAAGTAAACAATTAAATAAATAAAACTAATTTCGTAGCGCGCCCTGCATCACAAAATGCGGTGCAGCGCGCGCTACGAAATTCGTTTTATTTATTTAATTGTTTACTTACTTCCAATTATCCATATTCCGGTGTTTAGTACCCCCCACCCTGCCCCTCCCCCGCCCCGCCTTTCCGCCACATGGAACTCCCTCCACGGACCGCTGCTGATTTTGTGTCGCTTTGTGTTGCATTGTCTTAGGCTGTAAATGAGTTTCTTGACTTTGTAGTATTTTCGGAAATTGGTATCAAGGGTGTGAAAAACAGGACACCACAGACCGAGGTAAGCTTCTTAATCAGATGATTTATTTCAAGATCGTTACAATCACCCCACCCGGTTAAGCACCGCCTGCCTTCGCTGGACCAGCTCCCCAACACCCCTTAATTTGAATTGCTACATTCTTAGTACCCTGGTTCACCTTGCAACAGGCCAGGCACACACAGGGGTTCTATTCTACCTCTCTAACTACCACACACCTACCCTTCTTAACAATACATAACATTAATTTCTTCTTTTCAAAACCACGTTACAAATTCACATATGTACATCATTTTACAAAATCCTTCAAGTATGATGGTTTGATGATAGTTCTTGCGCTTCTTCCCAGATCCTCATGATTTCCTCCACCTTTGCTGCAGCACTCAGAGCTCACTTCTTTATCGCCTTCCAACTCCACCATATTGAATTTTGCAACTCTGTTCAAATTCCATATTTTATGATCATCTGTCTTGACCGCATTAGTAAACAATTTGATTACCTTTATTGCCTTGGCAAATTTAGAAAATTCAGCACAAGACCCTGGCAGTCTGATCCCTATCCAGTCTCCAATCTTAATACATCTATTAGCTTCACTTTCTTCCGATTGTCAAACTCTTCCTTCATTTTTCCTATAATTTCTTCCACTGTTCACTTCCACTTTGCCTCATCAACATTGCGTATGAAGCTGGCTCTGTATATACTATACCTAAACGAAGTATAGTGTGCACAGAGTCCAGTGGAACTCCGAAGGTAGGCAGCGGTAAAAGTAGATAGCACCTTACTCTCTATTTGTGATAGTGTGGGGGAGCAGTAAGGATTTATCAGAGGGTAGCGTTAAGCATTTGTTGTACACACAAAGCCAAGAAATGTCACACACTCAAAAACTGAACTCAGACCAATTTGTTTGTGTCAAAAATATTATTTAGTTATTTTAGCCTGGTGCAGGTAAGTGAAATAATACTTTGCAAAATCTCATGCAGTGATTTACAGTTGAATGCAGGTTCAAATACAGTTGGTTGAATTATATGTAAATTAGCAGTTTGAAATTACTTTTAGTTACTTTACAGATTACCGTGCATGTTACTTTTTAGATTACTTTTTAAGTTACTTTTGCTATTCAGTGTGATATGCCGACATATCACACTGAGACATTTCTTAGACGATAGGTAAGTAATTAACTTTTAGTACATTTGCAGTTTTTCAATGATTCATACAAACCAACTCCACACTTTTCTAGGAAAAGCAGTCAATGCAATCCTATGGAAGGCAATGAAGTTAATGGTTTGCAGGTAAGTACTTATTTGTGGGAGTTGGTATTTTGGGGTTAGAACCAGGGTTCCCCCAGGATATAGAATGCACTCTCAGAACACCCTCAGCGGCACTAGGGTGGCTGGGTGCAGAGTGCTGAGGCCCAATATTATCCAATGGGGGAAAGCGGGCCTCCGGTTGGTGGCTGCTCACGAGCTGGCCACAAGGTTAAGGGAGCAACGCTCGTGATGTTAGGCTCAGGACAAAGGGGGATCTGAGTTAGCACCCAAAGTGCAGGGTGCTGTTTTGGCGTTTTTGCCCGGTTTTCAATGGGGATTCTCCGGTTGCAACAAAGACTGCAGGCTCAGGGACGAAGATCTTCTGGAGGTGATCACCAGTTGAAGAGGTAAGTTGGGATGCCTGGGGATGCTGGGAGACCTTCTGTTGGGCCACTCATGGCCATGGGACATCGAGTGCAGGGGTGTCCTTAGGTGTCGGGTTTTCTTACCAGCTCCGGTTGCGGTCAAGGAGATCCTCCGGAATGGGGCTGCAGGCATCGATTGGAGATTTGAAGCAGGTCAGAGATCACCAGATCTCAGGTCAGGATCACTGGGAGACCTCCTTGTGGTGTTGGGCCACTCAAACTCGGGTCGGGTGCAGCGTCATGCAGACTCGCAAATTTGACAAACCCAGAGTCTGTGGGTGAGCAAATCTGGTGCTCACAGGAGACAAAGTCTTGGTTTTGGAAGCCAGAGCAGGTCCTTTGGGTTCTTGAGGGCTGCTGGCTGCAGGACACACTGAGATTTTGCTGGAGCAGTTTCGAGGTGAGGAAAGGCCGGTAGGGCTTGGGCCAAGTCAGTGGACGTTCCCCTCTTCTTAGTTCAGCATGGCTTCTTCGGCCCTTCTTCTTCTCTTCTGGTCCGTTCAATGTCTAAGGAGGCAAGGTGCAGGGTTGCGCTAAATACTTGATTTATAGGTGTTACAGGTAAGTAAAGGTCGGGATCAATGGGTCCCTTCCTTGGGGTGGGTACACCCCCTATTTTTCCACCCTCCAGTGGAGGTGGGTATATGCCTCTCTAAGAGTTGTGCTTCACCTCACCTCCCCTATCTGAGGGGTGGGGGTGGCAAAGGTGGGCACACCTCCTTTCCTCACTTGGCACTTGGTTTTCCCCCTGATTCTCCTGCCCAAAATGGGGGTCAAAACCAGTAGAGGCTAGTTGCTGAAAGTAGCAAATGGCTGACGTAGCTCACAAAGGCTGCAAGCCTTTGAAGCTTCCCCTTCGTGGACCCTGCCCATTCTGGGGGAGGAGGCTTGGCACCACGTCCCAGGATGTGCATTGTTTCAGACCCACAAGAGCAGTAGGCTCTCGACCCAAGGGTCCAGAAACATGTCTGGTGGTGCTTGTGCTCAGGTCCACCAAGTAAGAGACCTCAATTTTCTTCTCTAAGATGGGTTAAAGGCCACTCCATTTGTCCTGGAGAGCCCTTGGCGCCACAGGCTCCAAAGCGCACACCTTTTGCCCTGGTTGGAACTCCACCAGCGCAGCTTTTTGGTTATACCAGTGATTCTGAAGCTCCTGGCTGGCCTCAATATTTTTGGAAGTTTTTTCAATGTACTCTGCCATTCTGGACCTTCGGCCTAGTACATAGTCCACAATATCCTATTTGGGTTCTATGAGAGGCTTCTCCCAACCCTCTTTTACAAGACCGAGTGGTCCCCTAACAGGATGGCCAAACAGAAGTTCAGAGGGGGAAACCCCTACTCCCTTCTGAGGCACCACTCTGTAGGCGAAAAGCAAGCATGGTAAGAGGATATCCCATCTCCTTTTGCGCTTTTCAGGGAACTCCATAATCATGCTCTTCAATATCTTGTTAAACCTTTCAACAAGACCATTGGTTTGTGGGTGCAGTAAATTTGCACTGCACTCCACACTCTTTCCACATGTGTTTTAGGTAAGCAGACATGAAGTTTGGCCTCTGTCTGAAACTACCTCCTTAGGAAACCATACCCTGGTGAAGACACCAATGAGGGCCTTGGCTACTGCAGGGGTTGTAGTAGTCCTAAGGGGAATTGCTTCAGGATACCTGATGGCATGATCCACTACCACCAGTACAAATTTGTTTCCTGATGCTGAGGAAGGTTCAAGTGGACCCACTATGTCCACACCTATCCTTTCAAAGGGAATCCCAACCACCTGTAGTGGAATTAAGGGGCCTTTGGGTTTCCACCTGTTTTGCCAATGGCTTGACAGGTGACACAGGAGCTGACAAACTCCTTTACCTTCTGAGACATCTGGGGCCAGTATAAGTGGCTAACTAGCCATTCCCAAGTTTTGTTTTGGCCCTGATGCCAGGCTAGGGGGATGTCATGAGCCAAAGTGAGTAAGAACTCCCTGTACTTCTGAGGCACTACCACTCTCCTGGGTTGGGGGGTCTCTGACCTCAGTGTACAGTAGTCCTTCCTCCCAGTAGGCTCTGTGGGTGCCACTGTCATCTTCCTTTTCCTGTGCAGCAGCTTGCTGCCTCAGGATTTCAAGAGTTGGACAGGTCAGCTGTCCTAGGCACAGCTAAACCCTAGTGGGTCCCCTTGGGCCTAAGAGCTCAACCGGATAAGGATCAAGTTCCATGGGCTCATTTCCCTCAGGGGCTTCCAAGTTCTCTCCCTGAGGAGAGAACCCCTGAGTTTTTGGCTGTTCAGAAGCTGGTTTACCAGTCTTCTTACCTTTCCTCTTGGAAGGTTGGGCCATTCTTTGAGGTTCCAACAGTTCCTTTTCACCCTGTTTTCGGCTCTGTGCTCTAGTCTTGACACACCCAATCTCAGGGATGTCCAGCATTGCTGCATGGGTTTTCAATTCTACCCCAGACCATTCTGAGGTCTCCAGGTCATTTCCAAGCAGACAGGAATCTGAAAGCTATGGAGAGACCACTACCTGTTTCAGGGCAGTAACCCCTCCACCCCCCAGGCTAATATCACCAAAGCCATGACATGGTTAGCGCAGCGGGCGCGCCGAAGGCGCGCCTAAGGCAAGCCCGTCTGCGCCCTTCCGCGCCTGTGCCGCGACCTGCGCCGGGCGTGCTGTCGGTGGCCCCCCAACCTGGCGAACTTGCTGGTCGAGGTCTCAACTATTAGCACTGAGGCCTTTGCCCGGCTGTGGGAACACCAAATGCAACCCTGCACAGCTACTTACTAAGCACTTTGTATGTAAGGACTGTTCCTTCTCTCTCGCCTATGTATCAGACAGTCCACGAGTATGTAGGATAGAGAAGCCACACCAAGCACCACCTAGAGAAATAAAAGCCTGCCTCCTCAACTGCCGGTCTCTCCCAAAACACGCGGGTGACATCTGGCTATCTCTTACATCTCACTCTTGGGACCTGATGTTCCTGACTGAGACCTGGCTTAAAGATACTTCCAAACCTGATATCACCCTAGCAATCCCCCTGGACTACCACTTTGCTGGGATTAGTCGGCCAGGTACCAAAGTGGGTGGAGGGATCGCCATAATATTGCGAAAACAATGGAACGTCACATCTAGGAAATCAGCTAATTCCGGCCCTATCGAAGCCATGTATTTTAGTATTTCAGACTCAACACATCTGATTCTTGCAGGAGCCCTGATTTACAACCCTCTGGGCACACAACCTACGTATCTCTCGGAGCTATTAGTGACCCTAGCAGACCTATCATTGAAACATCCCCACTTTACCATTCTAGGCGATTTCAACCTGCATGTTGATGACATGTCATGCCCAAAAGCGAGGTCTCTAGTAGAAACTCTGGAGGGTATAAACCTAGACCAGAGAATTCACGGTCCTACGCATAAGGCGGGTCACACCCTGGACCTCATATTCACAAACCTACCAGTCCTTACTACCCTGCAGCCGCTTCCCCTGATCTGGTCCGACCACTTTTTAATCCCGTTTAACCTGACCTCCATTCCCCTGCTGGCCACTGACAGTAGGAAGGAGGGCTTGGGGAGAAAGTGGTATAAAGTCACCTGTGACACAATCAAGCCCAAATTGGCCAACCTGAAATGGCATTCTTCGGATGATCTAAACGCCGATGTTGAGAAGTTTAATATGTACCTCTCCTCAGTTGTTGACACTATTGCCCCTTTACAACCCATCTCTTTGGTTCGTTCAAAACCCACTTCCCCCTGGTTCTCTCCAATGCTACGTGAAGAAAAAAGTATATGTAAGAAGCTCGAATGTTGATGGCGACTAACTTATGACCCTTCTGCTAAGGTTATTTACAGATATATATGAACAATGGTTCCGTAGGGGAATTAATATTTACAATGAAGAAAAATCAATAGAACAAAAACACAGCAATCAATGATCTAGCAAGCAATTAATCTTAAAGAATGAATAATACTTCAAAAAACGTAACAATTTATTTTTAGTATTTCATGTGAATTTTAAATCATTCATCAACTCCTTTAGATATGTACAAAAAATGAGAACGGGCTGTATATACAATAATATTTACAAAACAACGACGCAGTGACAAAGTGAATAAGGTGACTCTGTGTGATAGTGCAGAAGTGGATATTTACAATATCAATAAAATACAAAGGAAGTTTTTTACACAAAAAGTCCTCGGCTAATTTATGGATAGGTAATGAGCCTTGTATGGCACACGTCCTGTAATCTGTATATACAAGGGATTCCAATTAGTGCAGGACTGTGGAACCGTCAACGTTTCGACCCTGTATCGACCAGTTGTTCTATATGGTCATGTCGGGTCTTCTTCAGGACATTGGGGATGTATAACAGCCTGCATGAAATAGATATAGATCAATATCTGCTGTGTTAAAATTAAAAATAGGGAAGGTATAAGTTTCCCATAAACTCACCCAATTAGAGGTGAAAGGACCGATGTCAAACAGTATGGCGTGATTACCGCTCAGTGCCAGTCAGAGGAGAATACCTATTGACATATGTGCACATTAGTAATCAAATATTAAATGCCAATCTTACTTAAACACCATATAAGACACGTAAAAATATTAATTTTTACCAATATCACAGAAGGTCTAGATTCTTCTTCGCCTAGTTATCTACTCTTTTTCTTCTTTTGTCATTCTGGTTAGCGTGCCCGCTGTGAGTCACTGCAAACATGAACGCAAATAAGGATATTCAGAATAATAACTATAGAGTTTAAATTAGGCGCCATTAGAGCTTAGTGGTCCATGTGATAGCTCACCTGACTTCAGGGTAATTTATTTAGCGCTGCTGGAGTCTAGGTCATCAGGATATCACTTCAACTAGAATAAATCACAAATCAGCCCTCATTAAATATTGGACTAGTATGATCTGTAAACATTTCAACATTTCTGAACTCTTGAGTCATATTAGGCTCCGATTCGTACAAAACGCAAGCATATTTAAGTGAGAATCCTATGATAACGATATATCATAAGTACCCCCTCATAATAGCAAGTGTGATCTATGGGTATTTAGAAGAGTGTTATAATTTCTCTCCTTAAAACTCAGACCTGTGACCCAATTAAAGAGTGGTTGTTATGGTGGCGAGAAATCAATTCCAGAGTCCATCAAAAGGCGTAAAATACACTAATCAATTGTCTGCAGTACAATAGTTACTTCACACACCACCTGCGGTCCGTACGGCAAAAGCCAAATAAACTTACTCGGCTATAATTGGCAATCGTTGCTTCACGCGCTGCGAGCGTAAAGCCGTATATAAAGGAGATTTCTCCTACCTGATGTGTGAAATGTATTCTCAGCGTCTCGGGGAGTCAGTCTGAAGCGCGCCACCAACCCGACTGTGGAGCGTGCAGCAGCTAAATAGTAGCTGCTATGGATAAAGAAATAGGACTGGTGTGGGTGTTTGTTTTAGTTTTATAAATTTAAAATTTCCACAATTGTTTGCGATGTTAATTTGGATAGTATATTTAAGGTGGGTAAGGGCCTAATTAAATAAATTGAATGCTCGAACTACGACATTTGTCAGAATCTAAACCAACCTGGCTGGGTCGCGTGCGATGTTATTTTTGAAGTGTATTAGGGCGGGAAATCCGTTTTGCTCAACCGCAAGGTTCTAACTAGCGTACCAATGCGCTAGAAAGTGATCAGTTTATACAAAATGAGACAAATTGCTCAACTCCCAAACAAAATAAAAATAAATAAACAGAACTTAGCCTATAGGCATTTCAATACCATATAGGTAAATTCTAGATATTTAGAAACAGAACACATCATGTTTAGAATGCTTGGGAACAATAAATCTATTAAACCACCGATGCCGATAGAGTTTTCAATGTTCTGTGATCAGAAGCGGTTATTCCAAACACAGTCAGAGGTCATGGATACACTTTAACCTAAGCAATTCTTTGGACCCATGTGAGCAAACCCTATATATATATATGATAACATTTGGTGGCATTATGACGATTGTTACTTACATTGCATATCATGTAGCATATGAGTGACATAGAAAGACTGTCATTATATATGCGTTTTTTACAATATTTCATCGCACCTTGGTGACAGGACAACAAAAGGTAGTCATGGCATGTATCTTCGAAATAATGTCAAAGGAAGCATATCAATAAAATGGGTTTCATACAAAATAGCCGTAATGTGCATATTGATGTCAATACATGTGCATTTTAACAATTCCTTAGAGTGATCATGAACTTAGACTGTGGATTGTTAGCAAACTTCCCCAAAGCTTATCGCAGACAAGTCAAGTGGTAATTGTCTAATTACCTAAAGCATAACATTCCCAGTTGTTTGTTAGTCTCCTCATTTTCGTTGAGCCCTGTCTTTACAGAATCTAGGGAGTGGATCCACCTACACTCCTTATAATTGAGCATGGAATGGATATTCCCGCCTCTCGGGTGCAGCCGCACCCTCTCAATTACTGTCCATCTCATACTGTCTGGTGGATGATTGAAGCTCAAGAAATGGTCAACTAGAGGTGCACCTTGCGTTCTGCATTTGACCCTGCTCATATGCTGCAGAATTCTACATTTGATTTTTTGTGTAGTTTGCCCTACATATACTTTATCGCATGGACAATAAATTGCATAGATAACGTTGTTACTGTTGCAATTGGTAAATGTAGGTCGTGTGAAGTTCTTTGTACCATACACGAAAGACATACCCTCTATCGATGAGTCACAAGCCTTGCAGTTGCCACATTTTTTATGGCCCAAGATGGGTGGCAATGATAGTTGAGAACGTAAGTCTGGTTTAGGGGGACCATGAAGGTAGGCACTGACTACTGTATCTTTTATACTCTTGCCACGTTTGAAGGCAAATAGTGGTAATTCCGTAGTTCCAATTTCCGTGGCTACCAGATTCCAATATTTGGCAATAGTTTTTTTAATGGATTGGCTATCTGGGTTAAAAGTGGTAACACAGACTATTCTATCACTCGTCTTCTCACTTTTTTTAGTCTCTAGTAGAGTTTCTCGTGGGCAGTACCAGGCTCTTTTTTTAGCCCGTTTCAGGAGGATGTTAGGGTAACCTCTATCTCTTAGCCTTTTTGTGAGAACAGTTGCTTCCGCAAAATAATCTGCTCTCAGTGTGCAATTACGGCGCAGTCTAAGAAACTGCCCATAGGGCAGATTATCTCGAAGACTGCGGGGATGGTTCGAATTATAGCTAAGAAGAGCGTTTCTCTCAATTGGTTTTCTGTACAATCCAGTATAGAGTACCCCATCTGCCGTTTTCACATTGAGATCTAAGAAGCTTATGGTTTCATTGTTTTCATTCATTGTAAATTTTATGTCGTTGGATCTTCCATTTAACCAGTCAAAAAACGACTTGAGGGTCGTAGTTGAGCCGGTCCAAATCATAAAAACATCATCAATATATCTTTTCCATATATTGATGCTGTCTCTATAAGGATTGCTTTCGTCATAAAGAAAGGTCCACTCAAAATGATTCATGTAAAGGTTTGCTAAGGACGGCGCATAGCTTGCGCCCATGGCAACGCCCTTGCATTGAAAAAAGTATTGATTATGAAACACAAAGTAGTTTTTTGTCATTGCGATGTCCAACATGGCTATTAAGAAATCCGTAGGGATTCTATGGGGTGCAGGTCTTGTATTGAGTACTTCTTGTATTACAAACAGAGCATCTTTTTGTGGTATGCTCGTGTATAAGGAGGAAACGTCTAGAGTTACTAAGAGTTGTTTCTCCTTATCAAATGGATGGTCCTCTATGAACTGGATCATTTGAGTTGAATCCCGAACATAGGATTTGGTGGCAATCACAAATGGCTGTAGAAAGTAATCAATATATTGATTTAAAGGTTCCAGTATGGAGCCACAGCCCGATACAATTGGGCGTCCCGGTGGTTTATCAAGGTTCTTATGGACTTTCGGCAGAGTATAAATTGTTGGAATTCTGGGGTTAGTTTGAGTAAGAAATTTGGACTCTGGAATACTAAGGAAACCTGAATCAAGTGCTTGTGTTAGTAAGGAATCAATCAGAATTTTTATTTCGGGTGTAGGGTCCTTTGTGATTGGTTGGTAGCTATCACGGTCATTAAGTTGTCCTTGGATTTCATCTATGTAATCACTCCGATTTTGTATTATGATTGAGCCCCCTTTATCAGCAGCTTTGATAATTATTTGGTCGTTGTTCTTTAGGGACTGTAGGGCCAATTTTTCTCTCAATGGAATATTATAGGGGACAAATCTAGGTTTGTCCAATATGGACAAAACTTCATGTGTAACAATTTGTTCAAAAGCTACAATTTTCTGGCTCATATTCTGTATACCGGGTGTAAAGACAGAGTTAGGTTTGAAAGGTGTTGCTGCAATAGACCGAGCAAAAGGTTCTCTATGTGCATAAAAGTACTTTAGTCTAACCTTTCTGAAAAACTGCATCAGTTCAAGTTTTACCATAAAAGGATCTGTTCTCTGAGTGGGCACAAAAGATAGCCCTTTGGATAGAATATTATTTTCTTCTTGCGACAAAGTATAGTTTGAGAGATTAATGATAGGATTACTCTCATTTACAATCGCCGATTCAATTTGGATGTTATTGGGGATGAGGGCATCTCTAGTGTCAACCTCTCTAAGAGGAACATATGTCGGTGGTAAGGTCGTATCTGAATTTACAGTAATTAAGGTGTCAGACGTTGTATTAGGGGAAGTTGATGTTACCATCGGTATGTCTGGCGTCTTGTTGAAATTTCCCCATGATTCACCTGGTCGTAGAATCTCACTTGTTGGTTGCCTCGTTGGGGTGGGGGATTCTGATTTCCCCTTTGGGGGTGGGCCTGTTGGTTCCCGCCCCTGCCACGATACCTAGTTGGTAGATACTTGAACTGAACTGATGCAGTTTTTCAGAAAGGTTAGACTAAAGTACTTTTATGCACATAGAGAACCTTTTGCTCGGTCTATTGCAGCAACACCTTTCAAACCTAACTCTGTCTTTACACCCGGTATACAGAATATGAGCCAGAAAATTGTAGCTTTTGAACAAATTGTTACACATGAAGTTTTGTCCATATTGGACAAACCTAGATTTGTCCCCTATAATATTCCATTGAGAGAAAAATTGGCCCTACAGTCCCTAAAGAACAACGACCAAATAATTATCAAAGCTGCTGATAAAGGGGGCTCAATCATAATACAAAATCGGAGTGATTACATAGATGAAATCCAAGGACAACTTAATGACCGTGATAGCTACCAACCAATCACAAAGGACCCTACACCCGAAATAAAAATTCTGATTGATTCCTTACTAACACAAGCACTTGATTCAGGTTTCCTTAGTATTCCAGAGTCCAAATTTCTTACTCAAACTAACCCCAGAATTCCAACAATTTATACTCTGCCGAAAGTCCATAAGAACCTTGATAAACCACCGGGACGCCCAATTGTATCGGGCTGTGGCTCCATACTGGAACCTTTAAATCAATATATTGATTACTTTCTACAGCCATTTGTGATTGCCACCAAATCCTATGTTCGGGATTCAACTCAAATGATCCAGTTCATAGAGGACCATCCATTTGATAAGGAGAAACAACTCTTAGTAACTCTAGACGTTTCCTCCTTATACACGAGCATACCACAAAAAGATGCTCTGTTTGTAATACAAGAAGTACTCAATACAAGACCTGCACCCCATAGAATCCCTACGGATTTCTTAATAGCCATGTTGGACATCGCAATGACAAAAAACTACTTTGTGTTTCATAATCAATACTTTTTTCAATGCAAGGGCATTGCCATGGGCGCAAGCTATGCGCCGTCCTTAGCAAACCTTTACATGAATCATTTTGAGTGGACCTTTCTTTATGACGAAAGCAATCCTTATAGAGACAGCATCAATATATGGAAAAGATATATTGATGATGTTTTTATGATTTGGACCGGCTCAACTACGACCCTCAAGTCGTTTTTTGACTGGTTAAATGGAAGATCCAACGACATAAAATTTACAATGAATGAAAACAATGAAACCATAAGCTTCTTAGATCTCAATGTGAAAACGGCAGATGGGGTACTCTATACTGGATTGTACAGAAAACCAATTGAGAGAAACGCTCTTCTTAGCTATAATTCGAACCATCCCCGCAGTCTTCGAGATAATCTGCCCTATGGGCAGTTTCTTAGACTGCGCCGTAATTGCACACTGAGAGCAGATTATTTTGCGGAAGCAACTGTTCTCACAAAAAGGCTAAGAGATAGAGGTTACCCTAACATCCTCCTGAAACGGGCTAAAAAAAGAGCCTGGTACTGCCCACGAGAAACTCTACTAGAGACTAAAAAAAGTGAGAAGACGAGTGATAGAATAGTCTGTGTTACCACTTTTAACCCAGATAGCCAATCCATTAAAAAAACTATTGCCAAATATTGGAATCTGGTAGCCACGGAAATTGGAACTACGGAATTACCACTATTTGCCTTCAAACGTGGCAAGAGTATAAAAGATACAGTAGTCAGTGCCTACCTTCATGGTCCCCCTAAACCAGACTTACGTTCTCAACTATCATTGCCACCCATCTTGGGCCATAAAAAATGTGGCAACTGCAAGGCTTGTGACTCATCGATAGAGGGTATGTCTTTCGTGTATGGTACAAAGAACTTCACACGACCTACATTTACCAATTGCAACAGTAACAACGTTATCTATGCAATTTATTGTCCATGCGATAAAGTATATGTAGGGCAAACTACACAAAAAATCAAATGTAGAATTCTGCAGAATATGAGCAGGGTCAAATGCAGAACGCAAGGTGCACCTCTAGTTGACCATTTCTTGAGCTTCAATCATCCACCAGACAGTATGAGATGGACAGTAATTGAGAGGGTGCGGCTGCACCCGAGAGGCGGGAATATCCATTCCATGCTCAATTATAAGGAGTGTAGGTGGATCCACTCCCTAGATTCTGTAAAGACAGGGCTCAACGAAAATGAGGAGACTAACAAACAACTGGGAATGTTATGCTTTAGGTAATTAGACAATTACCACTTGACTTGTCTGCGATAAGCTTTGGGGAAGTTTGCTAACAATCCACAGTCTAAGTTCATGATCACTCTAAGGAATTGTTAAAATGCACATGTATTGACATCAATATGCACATTACGGCTATTTTGTATGAAACCCATTTTATTGATATGCTTCCTTTGACATTATTTCGAAGATACATGCCATGACTACCTTTTGTTGTCCTGTCACCAAGGTGCGATGAAATATTGTAAAAAACGCATATATAATGACAGTCTTTCTATGTCACTCATATGCTACATGATATGCAATGTAAGTAACAATCGTCATAATGCCACCAAATGTTATCATATATATATATAGGGTTTGCTCACATGGGTCCAAAGAATTGCTTAGGTTAAAGTGTATCCATGACCTCTGACTGTGTTTGGAATAACCGCTTCTGATCACAGAACATTGAAAACTCTATCGGCATCGGTGGTTTAATAGATTTATTGTTCCCAAGCATTCTAAACATGATGTGTTCTGTTTCTAAATATCTCGAATTTACCTATATGGTATTGAAATGCCTATAGGCTAAGTTCTGTTTATTTATTTTTATTTTGTTTGGGAGTTGAGCAATTTGTCTCATTTTGTATAAACTGATCACTTTCTAGCGCATTGGTACGCTAGTTAGAACCTTGCGGTTGAGCAAAACGGATTTCCCGCCCTAATACACTTCAAAAATAACATCGCACGCGACCAAGCCAGGTTGGTTTAGATTCTGACAAATGTCGTAGTTCGAGCATTCAATTTATTTAATTAGGCCCTTACCCATCTTAAATATACTATCCAAATTAACATCGCAAACAATTGTGGAAATTTTAAATTTATAAAACTAAAACAAACACCCACACCAGTCCTATTTCTTTATCCATAGCAGCTACTATTTAGCTGCTGCACGCTCCACAGTCGGGTTGGTGGCGCGCTTCAGACTGACTCCCCGAGACGCTGAGAATACATTTCACACATCAGGTAGGAGAAATCTCCTTTATATACGGCTTTACGCTCGCAGCGCGTGAAGCAACGATTGCCAATTATAGCCGAGTAAGTTTATTTGGCTTTTGCCGTACGGACCGCAGGTGGTGTGTGAAGTAACTATTGTACTGCAGACAATTGATTAGTGTATTTTACACCTTTTGATGGACTCTGGAATTGATTTCTCGCCACCATAACAACCACTCTTTAATTGGGTCACAGGTCTGAGTTTTAAGGAGAGAAATTATAACACTCTTCTAAATACCCATAGATCACACTTGCTATTATGAGGGGGTACTTATGATATATCGTTATCATAGGATTCTCACTTAAATATGCTTGCGTTTTGTACGAATCGGAGCCTAATATGACTCAAGAGTTCAGAAATTTTGAAATGTTTACAGATCATACTAGTCCAATATTTAATGAGGGCTGATTTGTGATTTATTCTAGTTGAAGTGATATCCTGATGACCTAGACTCCAGCAGCGCTAAATAAATTACCCTGAAGTCAGGTGAGCTATCACATGGACCACTAAGCTCTAATGGCGCCTAATTTAAACTCTATAGTTATTATTCTGAATATCCTTATTTGCGTTCATGTTTGCAGTGACTCACAGCGGGCACGCTAACCAGAATGACAAAAGAAGAAAAAGAGTAGATAACTAGGCGAAGAAGAATCTAGACCTTCTGTGATATTGGTAAAAATTAATATTTTTACGTGTCTTATATGGTGTTTAAGTAAGATTGGCATTAAATATTTGATTACTAATGTGCACATATGTCAATAGGTATTCTCCTCTGACTGGCACTGAGCGGTAATCACGCCATACTGTTTGACATCGGTCCTTTCACCTCTAATTGGGTGAGTTTATGGGAAACTTATACCTTCCCTATTTTTACTTTTAACACAGCAGATATTGATCTATATCTATTTCATGCAGGCTGTTATACATCCCCAATGTCCTGAAGAAGACCCGACATGACCATATAGAACAACTGGTCGATACAGGGTCGAAACGTTGACGGTTCCACAGTCCTGCACTAATTGGAATCCCTTGTATATACAGATTACAGGACGTGTGCCATACAAGGCTCATTACCTATCCATAAATTAGCCGAGGACTTTTTGTGTAAAAAACTTCCTTTGTATTTTATTGATATTGTAAATATCCCCTTCTGCACTATCACACAGAGTCACCTTATTCACTTTGTCACTGCGTCGTTGTTTTGTAAATATTATTGTATATACAGCCCGTTCTCATTTTTTGTACATATCTAAAGGAGTTGATGAATGATTTAAAATTCACATGAAATACTAAAAATAAATTGTTACGTTTTTTGAAGTATTATTCATTCTTTAAGATTAATTGCTTGCTAGATCATTGATTGCTGTGTTTTTGTTCTATTGATTTTTCTTCATTGTAAATATTAATTCCCCTACGGAACCATTGTTCATATATATTTACGAGGCCCAGGTTCCTTGGGTTAAAGGGTTACCCCTGTGTGCTTAACAAAGGTTATTTACAGAGCTGCTGTGAAAAAATTCCACACACTCAAAAAGGCCACTATGAAAGAATATTTTTCCAACAAAAATATTACTGCGGAAAATTCGGCCAAAACACTATATCAAATCGTGAAGAATTTGGCTAAACCGACAGCCCTTACTCGCCTTACAAAACCTAGTCAAGAACTCTGCGACGGCCTTTCTGACTTTTTTCACAATAAAATTATTGATATATTCTCTTCTTTTAATCCCACGGAGAGGGCAGGTGAGGCCACACCTCCTCAGGATCCCATCCCCTCCAACGTAATATTGTTCCATGCCTTCAAAGCAATCCCACATGACACTGCTTTATTAAAAATACAGCGGTGCAAATCAGGTTCACCTCTCGACCCCGTTCCCGCTCAGGTGTTTACGACCCTAGCCCCAGCTATTATCCAACCGCTAATTTCAATTTGGAATTCATCTCTCTCCTCTGGCCAGTTCCCTATAACATGGAAACAGGCCATGTTGATCCCTATCTTAAAAAAGGCAGAAGCTGATTCGTCAGTCTATTCTAACTATCGACCCATATCACTTCTACCCAAACCAGCCAAAATATTAGAAAAAGTCGTGCAGGAACAGCTGGCCGACTATTTAGAGACCCAAAATCTCCTCCACGACTCACAATCAGGTTTTATATCCGGTTATAGTGCTGAGACAGCACTATTAGAGGTCACTGAAACAATTAGGGAAAGCGTGGACAGAGGCGAGGTAGCCATGCTGGTACTCCTCGATCTGTCCGCAGCTTTCGACACCGTCTCGCACTCCATACTGTTGGACAGACTCTATAATATGGGGATACGAGACACGCCTTTGGCCTGGATTAAATCCTTTTTAACGGATAGAACCCAACAGGTGTGGTGTCATCCCTATATGTCCAAAGACCCTCAGCTGCGGAGTCCCTCAAGGGTCGGCTCTCAGCCCCCTTTTTTTCAATGTTTACCTGTCACCATTGGCAAAGGTCGTGGAGGCCTCTGGAGTCAGAGTGGTCTCTTATGCTGATGATACACAGCTTATTTTTTCTTTCAGAGACCACTCTGACACCGGACTCTCTAATTTAAAAAGCTTCCTCTCTAACATTGTATCTTGGATGACCTCCAATACCCTGAAGCTAAACACCGACAAAACCGAGGTGCTTTTTTTTAACCAAAAATCACCTTTACTTCCATCCTTATGGTGGCCGTCGGATTTAAACCCTCCCCCATCACCTGTTAAAACCGCCCGTAATTTGGGCTTTCAAATTGATGACTAGTTGTTGGGTAAGACCCAAAATCATAAGGTCACTTCTGCCTGCTTTGGCAAATTGCGCATGATAAAAAAGATATCCCCCTATTTGCCCATGGATTCTTTAAAGACTATTGTGCATGCTCTCATTACTTCCCACCTGGACTATTGTAATAGCCTATACGTGGGTGCACCAGCATATCTCCTCCACCGACTTCAGATGGTTCAAAACGCGGCGGCCAGGTTGATCTGTCATATCCCTTACCGCCATTCGATCTCCCCTCATCTGAAGAACCTTCATTGGCTTCCGATTTCCTCCCGCATTCAGTTTAAAGCACTGATCCTGACGTTCAGGGCCTTGAATGGTAAGGGGCCAGGATATCTCAGACATAGGCTGAAGCGAGTCCATTCCTCTTGAGCGCTTAGATCCAATCACCTCCGTCTCCTGCTTCCCCCCAGGTTCTACAGATCTAGGAAAGGTGGCAGAGCTTTTGCAGTGATTACTGCAAGGCAATGGAATGCCCTCCCACTTAACATCCGTATGATCGACTCAGAATTTCAGTTCAGATGTAAACTGAAGACATGGCTGTTTGCCAGCTATTAGCTTTTATGTTCTCTGCTGCTGCTGTCCTCAGCGCCGGGACACCCCCGTTGGGGGTAGCCACGCGTTTAACAAATTTCATAATAATAATAATAGTAACACTGTCAGCGTTGGTGACTGACTAAGAGTTCCCAATCAGGTATTGCTCTGGGGAAAACGAGTGTGTCTCTCACCACAGTGACACTGGCACCTGTATCCCTCAGGGCTTCTAGTCTAGTCCCATTGAGGCAGTGGAATTGCAAATACTTCTTTAAGTTCATGGCCACACAGCTAATAGTGGCAAACTCAACTTCACCCTCAGTGACTAGAACTGCTTCAGTGTGAACCCTGATTTGCTCTGAGCTCACTGTTGATCCCATCTGGAGACTGACTACACCAGTAGTAGCTGTAGGAAGACTAGGGGGTTTCTTGCTAGGAGAAGCAGCATCTCCAGTTAAGACTTAAGACTCTGTTTTTTTTATCTTTGGGGGTCTCGCCCCCTTCCCTCTGCAGAGGTTTTGTAACCCCTTTCTTTTGGTCGCCCCCCGTGGCTGTTTTTGTTACCCTAGTCTTGACCCAGCAGTCTGCCTTCTTTCCCAATTCTTGGGGAGAAATGAGACCCAGGTCAATCCAGGGCTGATTTGGGGTTTTGTGAGCCTCCCTGAATCTAGTTCTATATTCCTCAGTTGTGGGTCCAAAGCTCTCAATCACAGTATTCTTAATGAGGTCATAAGACCCAGCATCTGCCCCGGTAAGGGTCAGGAGTCTCTCCCTGCAGTTACCAGTAAACCGTTACCAAAGGAGTGACCCCCAGTGTGACTTCTTCACTTTTCTCATTTCACAAGCGTTCTCAAAAGCTGTGAACCATTTGGTGATGTCATCACCTTCCTCATATGTGGGGACATTCCCTTTAGGGAATTTGGTATCATAAGATTACTCTCTGTCCCTATTTGGTATATTGCTGCCACCATTGATGGGAGCTAAGCCCATCTCTGCACTCTCTTTTCCTAGAGCCAGGAGTCTAGTCTCTAGATCTAATCTTTATATCAACCTCACTAAAAGATTGTTTCCTCATTGAGGCTGTCCTCAATGTCCTCAGAAGCATCTGACCCACTTATGTGGACTCTGGGTGCTGAGAGGTGTATTCTTGGAGTCAGGGCCACTGGGGCCCTTTTCTCCCTAAGAAGTGGAGGGGGTGGGGGTATGAAGGTGTCCTCATCCACTTCATCTTCTTCCCCATCTGAGAGGTCTTCACCATTCTCAGAGGGATGATCCTTAACATACCATGCCAACAACTCCTGGAGCTTTTGTTTGGAGGGACGGGACCGCATGTTAATATTTTTAAGTTTACATAGAGACCTTAACTTCCTAAACTCTAAGTGGAGGTAAGGGCAAGGTTGAGCGCCTCAACCTGGTTCTCTATGTCATTGTTGTTATCTTCACTAATGGCTGGCTTCTTGTTAAGAGACATTGTAAAAGAAAACTTCTAACCCCTCTTAACCCTAACTAAAGTGAGCTTTTTTTTTTCTAAAATTCTAAAAGGACTTAACCAAGGCCTTAACAAGACTTTTAGTAATTTTGAAAAATGTGTCAATTCAAAAATTCAGAATTCCTAAAGACAATTTAGTAGTTCTGTCGTGCGATCAGGCATTGAGCAAGTCAATCCAACAAATGCAAAGTTGTACATCCCACCGTTGATCCACCAATGTAGGAATCTAGCTCTGTGTGTACAATACCAAAATGAGGTATAGTTTTCACAGAGTCCAGTGGAACCCCAAAGGTAGGCAGAGGTAAATGTAGATACCACCTTACTCTCTATTTGTGTTAGTGTGGGTGAGCACTAAGGCTTTATCACAGGGAAGTGTTAAGCATTTGTTGTACACACTCAGGCATGACATTATGTCAAAGACTGAACTCAGCCCAATTTGTTTGTCTCAAAAATATAATTTACTTACTTTATTTCTAGAACCAAGCCAAGCCTGGTGCAGGTAAGTGAAATAATACTTTGCAAAATCCTATGCAGTGATTTACAGTCAAATGCAGGTTCAAATGCAGTTGGTTGAATTACAGGTAAGTCAACAGTTTGAAATTACTTTTTAGTTACATTCCCGTGGCGATAGGGGCTAGTACATATGCCCCCTTTTTTGAAACTGGAAATGGCGCTTTTAGTTCTTAAGTGCCCTGAGAGCATATTACATAAACAGTTTTATGTGAACAGTATTTGAATTTGTCTGTAACAAAAACTGACTGTATTTGTCAATTTATTAGCTGTATGTTTATTCATCCCCACATCAAGGCAGATCCAATTGAACAATTTAATCTAATTCAGATTCCCTGATTGACTCCTTCTAATTTAAAATAACTCACACACTGTAATCAGGAATATTTCCTCCAGCAAATACTTGAATCACAAACTAAAAGGAATGGAAAATTGTCAAGGAATCATGAGTAGCACGCCAGAGGTCTTCTGTTACCTCTGTTGTTTAAAATCTATCTGTTCTTGACTACTCAGTAAATTCATTAGAATCCGGTCCTCCTCATCTTCTCCATACTTGGTCCACATCTCAATGGAAAAAGCGGTGGGAGTCCACGCAAATAACAACAAGTACCCGTGCAATCAACAGATGGAGGAAATTACCTTTGACTGAATAGAGTCAAAGCTGTTATTGGGTGGACATTGAAATGGTCTTATTCATTTGTTTTATGGACATCACAGTTCCAGAGACAGAAAGATGGCAATGTGGAATGATATTACAAGCAGATATTGTATTTGGAAACTCAAGTCAATGAGCCATTGAAGGGCAACAAATTTCAGTGCTGTGAAAGACCCATCTTACTAAATCAAATCCGTCATTGAGTGGAATTTGATCTACACCAATCACCTCTAAAGCTTTTAGAGAACCTACATAGACCTCCAACCTAGGAGGACAGACTGTGCCTTAATGTGAAAAGTGTAATCATATGAAAACATCCCTATAAGCACTCTACTTAGTAAATCCAACACCAGATTTAAAGTATGCACCACAAAAAGACCAAATGAAGCAATTGTACCCAAGAAACATGCACCACATGAATATCAGCATGGAATCTCTCATAGACAAGCACACACAAACCATTTGCCAATCATTATTCAAGTAAATGTACCTCAATGTTCCCAACCCAACACACTTTAATACCACATTAACATGCATGAAAGCAACCTCACTTGAGAAAATCTGCTTCTTATTATATTTCTATCTTTCCACTTAAACTTGTGATTTGAAGATTGTATTTTGTTATTGGTTGGATTTTTATACAACCTACAAAACCTTTCATTGGGCACGTGTCACTGTAGGCTACCAAAGGTGATTCATGGTTGTACTTATTTCTACTTCTGTGAACCACAATTCTAGGCATGTCATAATAATGCATTTTGTACCATATGTCACTTCAGATGTAATTACATCTTTCTTGTTCTCTAGACTTGTTCCTGTGCCCATCTTTCTGCGCTCAGGAAGATGAGGCAAACCTTGGCCCGTGTCTAGTGTGCATTAACTGAATGGTGCTCTACTGGGAATAAGAAGTTTGGATGTCTTACTTTCCCTTTCTCTATATCTCTCTATCTCTCACTCTCTCCTCCTTATTTTTGAGTCTAAGGGCAATTGGATTTCATAGGGAACATATTGGTATGTGCATTGTGACCACAGGGAGGTTAGGTGGGTTTCTGTGATATTTTCTGCAATTTGGCAGTCCTGGACATATACCTCTACCCTCTTCAGCACTAGAGGACGGACAGTTTCCTCGATTTATTGGCTTTGGAGCTAGGAGAACCATCATTAGACTCTTTCAGAGTAATGGAGAAATGCGGACTACCATCCTGCAAAGAAACGCAACCTGGTTTCCTCAGGGGAAAAAAGTTGAGTGTGTAACCAAGGAGGAGGAAAAGAAAGCAGAGGATTAAATAATTTTGTCAATCATACAGTATAACAGCAAGAAGACGTGTGAGCTCTGGGTGACAATACATGGCCTCTCAGACCCGTGTTTACAATTTTCTTCTCTTTAGAGGCTTAAGACTCCAACTGCCTCAATTTTAACAGACAACACTCAGGTGGTAGTCTTTAGAAAAGAAAGCCTCACCTTAGGACTTCACCTATTGGCCCTCAGACCATGGACCCACCCCCATGCTCTGCTTGAAAGCAAGAAACCTCAGAATTATCATAGAAAACAAACTGGACATAACTGCATAAGTCAATACAGTGGTCTCAGCCTGCTTCAACACACTAAGGATGCCGATGAAAAACTTGAAGTGGCTACCAGTCAATACCAGGGTAACGATTCACCTAGCCTTCATCAACAGCAGCCTAGGCTATGGAAACACCCTGTATGCAGGGATTACCCACCAGCTCACAGGAAGACTGAAGACCACCAAAACTCAGCTGCCAGACTATTCCTCAATCTTCTACACCTTAGGCAACTCCACTGGCTTCTGATACGCGTGCATGCACACTTTAAACTTCTCACCCGCACCTACAGGCACTCCACAACACTGACACTGACTACCTGAGCAGCTGCATTAATTTCAACTACCTTCCAGACACCTCCGCTCTTCAGATCCCTTACTAGCCCACACCTAACGCACAAAAAAGCGAAGCAGGGAGATGAGCCTTCTTGCACCTGGCCGCTAAAGCCTGGAATGGCGTGCCACAACACATCAGAACCTCCTCCTTTCTTATTGACTTTTGCAAGAAGCTAAATACCTGGCTTTTTGAGTAAGCCCCCAGAGCTGTCCTGACAAACCAGCTACATAGCGCATTGATACCCTCACATGTGACTAGTATGCTATGAAAACACTGATGAATAACAAACAGAATCAAAAAGTGTGGCAACAAAGAATAGCAAATAAAGAGTCATGATACCTTTGAATCTACAGATTATTTATCTAACATAATTAATATAGCTAAAAAAGCCATATGCACCACATGTGTTACAAATATATTTGAACAGTTCAAAATTTGATGGACTGGATGATTCGTTGATTGATAGAGTGTTTGACAGTTCATCTCACTATATCAGCACTGGTCTAGAACCATAATGTTTACATCTGTTGGCATGAAACATGATCAAGTTAACACTTTATCCCCATGCATTTCTGGATAGACTGATAGAAACACTATTAATAACATCCTAGAATTTTATAGTGATCATCGATCTGTCAAACCTTTTACACTTTTTATTGACAGTGACAAGATACAGATAACGTTTGCTGGCAGATGTGCTTAATTTTTAGACTCTCAAAGAGAGTGAATGGTTCTGTGATTCATCAGATTACGGACAAAGCAAAGTGAACTATTGTAATGTTTTAAGTAAAATATCTAATTCTGTTTTCTATTTTAGAGCAATTTATGAAGAGATTGACAAGTACCTCTTTAATACAGAAGCCAAACAAAACACGGAATGCTAAAAGAACAGGTAAAGTATTTTTTCTGCAGATCAGAATACAAAAATCTCCTCTGTTTCACCAATATGTTTTCTTTAAAGATTGGTGATTGTTCCTGCTGAACTCCCGTAAATGGAAATGCATGTCCTTCTTCATCAAGGTACTGGAAAGCTTTGATAGCGCTGAAGCAAACAGGAACGAAGTTGATACTTGTTAGACCTGTCAGCCTTCGGGTGGTCTCCACTCCCCCACCAAACTTTTAGCCTTCCTTCTCCATTATTCTGATGTCGTTTTTGCTGACCTTAAGGCTTTTGAGCACTTTACCACTGCCAACCAGTGCTAAAGTGCATGTGATCTTGCCTCTAAAACATGGTAATATTGGCTCATACCCAATTGGCATATTACACTTTGCCTATAAATCCCCAGTACAGTGCAGTACATGTCCCGAGGGCCTGTAAATTAAATATTACTTATGGGCCTGCCCACTAAAGTATTTAAAAAAAAAGACCAGACGTGAGTCTTGTGCTCACTGTGTCACTAAGACCAAGCTGTACCTGGCTGATGAGCCGATAACTAGGGAAAAACCAGTCTTGGGTTGCTTGCGTTCCAGTTCAAGGAGGACCTGGCTTGGTAGTTCATGCTGGACTGCTCCAATTGGAGCAGTGTCAAGATTGATTTGCATATAGCTAGGTCCAAACTGAGATTTCATGGCTTTCTAAATAACTGTGGAGTGGGATGCAGCTTGATTAATTACAAGTGGCTGAGATTAATTCAAGCATTCCATCCATCAAATTTTTGTATACTAGTGGGACTGGTGGCCTGCAGCACTAATTGTGCGACCTACTTAAGTAGCCCTTTAAACATGTCTCAGGCCTGCCATTGCAAAGCCTTTGTGTGCAGTTTAAACTGCCTTTTTGAACTGTTAAAATTAACATTTTGCCCAGCCTGATAGTTTTTTTTAATACATACAAGTCATCCCTAGGGTAGGACCTGTACAGCCCAGGGGGCAGGGTGCAATGCATTAAAAGAGCAAGACATGTACTTTTAAGTTGTATATGTCCTGGTAGTGAAAAACTCTTAAATCAGTTTTTCACCACTGCAAGGTCTGTCTCTCCCACAGGATAACATTGGGATTACCTTATAAGGTATTTTATCAGTGTAATTTCCAAATGGGAAGATATAACTGGTGCAAATTTGGTGTGTCTAGAATCCTAATTTAAAATCCTGACTCACTGGGTTCTGAAGTCGGATTTTAAATTACTATTCTGAAAATACCACTTTTAGAAAGTTGGCATTTTCTTGCCTTGGACAATTGGTACCTGCAGTCTGTCTCTGGTTACATGACAGGGTGTAGTTGGCAGTTGGTCTTTTGTGCATTCATCCTAGACAGCCACACACAGTGGGAGCTTAGGTGTGACTGAGTGAGAAGGACTTGAACTGCATCTCTATAAAACCCAGAACACAGATTGGCTCCAAGGGCTAGTTGGCTGGCCTCCTGATCTGACGCCTCAGGGACATAAGAGGCTTCCATCAACCTTGCACCTTGCGTCCTTAAGTCTACCCTGCTAAGTGGTTCCACCCCAGTCTTGTTCCTAAGGTTCTTGCAGGTGTAACCAATGTATTTTCTCTAATGAGCTGCGCATCCCTGAGTAGAACCGAAGCACCTCCTCTGCTGAGTTGAGCCTAACTGAGCAGAACCTACACATTGTCACTGCTGCGTGGATTGGACCCATTGAAAAGACCAACAATATCTCAGCAGTCCTTGGATCCAACTCATCGCACCGACAGCGCTACACTTCCACACTGCAGGTACCTGCATCTCTTGTTGATGGCAGCCTTGACGATGATGCTGGACTCCGCATCAGCCTGGCAGCTCTTTTCGGAACTGACACATCATCAGGTACTGCAGCATCCCTGATACTGGACTTCACATCGCAAGCCCAATCAATGGGATCCTCAGTGACACCGCAACAGGACCTTGCACTGCAGTCTCGCTGCATCTCGGATCTGATGCATCACTTTGGCTGTGTGTTGCATCTTCGATGCATATCCACGCAACGTTCCACTACCAGTATTTAAGACACTCTGTTCAGTGGGCCTAACTGGGTGCCTCTATCTAGCCTGTGCTCCATCACGTTCGGCCTGGTCCTGGGCGACCAGATATCTCCAGTTGGCGCTTTGTGCTTTTTGGTGCTATTTTCACTAAAACCTTTACCATTTAATATCTCCGGCTCTATTAATTGCACTCTTGTCATTCTGGTCTTTATTTATTAGAAGTTATTCTATTTGTCTAAATCTGTTGTGTGCTCCTTTTGTGGTGTGTTTAAACTGTTGTACTGTTTGAAGTGCTACACAAATACTTTAAAGATTGCCTCTGAGTTAAGCCTGACTGCTCTGTGCCAAGCTACCAAGGGCGTGAGCACAGGTTCATTTGGTAATTCGCATGTGCCTTACCCTGACAAGGATTGTGGTTGCTGTTTATCTTTATTTTTGCAATTATTAATCATTTAAGGCATTGAGTGTCAACTGGTATCTTACATCAGACACTCTAATTTGTTCAGTTAACGGAAATACTGCAACTATATCTCACAAAGGAATCCAGTATCACAAGACCACTTCATCCCCCACAATTAAAGTGGGAACACTACAGTTTAGAATTTCAACACTCCCTTGTAAACTCGACAGCTGTTATAGTTCAATTGCTTCCTTTGGTCACAGAGAACTTTCACTAAACTATTGCATCCAATAGCCAAACATCCTCCAGCAGAGAAGCATGCTTACTAAATAGATTTTAACCTTTGAAATCACTTAAGGACATTGGTCCAATCCTTGTGCAAGGCTTATCTAATAGATGAATCTGGGTATAATGCCTGAACACACTTCCAAAACTGGCTGCACTAGCACAATAGAGGTTTCAGTGCCACTGTGTGAAATCTTAAACAGGAGGACTGGGATACACAGCTGATTTTAAAGAAAACTTCAACTATGTCAATAATTTAGGAATCCTTAGTTAATCTATACTGAATGAAATGCCATCCTGCGCACACCTTCTTTTTAAGAAAAATTCTATGAAAACCACAGAAGTGCTTCACAAACCGATAAGGTGTCCCCACAAAATAAAAGAAGCTAAAAGATTCCCTCCAAGATGAGTGTCGACATTCCGCTGTCAGTATCTGTAAAAGAATACATATCTGAATCAACCAGAAAAAGTGGCAGTTCCCCCAGCATCCTCAGGTGTGGCATGATGCTCAAAAGGGCCCATCTTGAGGAACCACGGACTATGATTACTACTACAGTACAAAGCATCAGAGTCGCCAAATGGAGGGAAACAATTGGGTAAAGTGACAGCAGGGAAAATAAACTTTTAAGGGCAAAATATGAGCAGGAATATCTGCCTCTGTCTACTCGGGGGGTAACACAGGCCCCTGGGGCGCAGGGAGCCCTCAACCCTCCAGGGCCCCCCTAACTCCTCAAGGTGCCCACAGTCAGCCAGGGACTAAGGAATTTCTGAGAGATATGGGAAATTCAAGGCCTCTTCACATTCTGCAATGGGGCCGATCATTTTGAGTTCCACCACTGCTCTCTATTATTGTAGCTTCCTGTTACAATGGGCCGCCTCCCACCTTCACTGTAGTACTCCTAACTTCCTGCCAATCAGGCGGCGGACATTTATTGGACCAGTTAAGGCTCAATGTTTATTCTGCTGTCCCAAGAGAACGGAGTATTGTTAGTTGAATGACCTTATCACATGATCCATTGATCCTGACAAGATCACAGGAAGCGACACCACTTAGTGTTTTAAAAAATCTTCAGTAGGTACAACTTCACGACCAAAGGTTATTTTTACCTAAAGGTACCATAGGGTGTGGTGCCTTCTGTTGTTGAACACCACTCATTAATCCACTGAACACTTGTGAGATTACAAAATTCCACCATGTTCCTATTTAATTTACATGGCTTGTCTCATGGATAATGTCAAACAACAAACTCTAATCAGGGAGTTGCAGAATTAGCTCTGAAAAAGGCAATAAGTCTGTCTGCTTCATCAATGAGATGTCAGCTAATCTACTCTCTGATCTTTGTAGGGAAGTGGACTTTAGGGAAATTTCAGCCCATCATAAATCTAAAGTCTTAATTTCTAGATCATGAAAATTCTCTTAAAAGTAGACTTTACAGTGCATCATTTCTTTGATTTCTGCAGATGGACGAATGATAAATCTTTAGTATGCTTATTTGTATATACCGCTCGCAGCTGTGTGCAGAGTTCGTGACTTTGATCTTAACACCCTGTTCGTTTGCCTACAGAAGTGGTGGAGTGGAGCTTTGGTCATTTTACCGTGGCCGAGGAGAGTGTGAGGCGCTTTCAACAGGGGCCGGGACTGCGAGACCCAGGGTTCCGCGCAGGATCAACGCAGCGCACCTGGAGTCTCTTCCCGCCCCCTGCTCCTCCCCGTTTGCCTTGCCTGGCTTGCCCCTTCATAACAGCTCGCGGCCCCCGCTTCGCGGGAGCCGCTCGCAGCTGTGTGCAGAGTTCGTGACTTTGATCTTAACACCCTGTTCGTTTGCCTACAGAAGTGGTGGAGTGGAGCTTTGGTCATTTTACCGTGGCCGAGGAGAGTGTGAGGCGCTTTCAACAGGGGCCGGGACTGCGAGACCCAGGGTTCCGCGCAGGATCAACGCAGCGCACCTGGAGTCTCTTCCCGCCCCCTGCTCCTCCTATAAAATCGTGCCCCTGACGCATAGCGGGACGCGTGTGCGGGACGCCGGACGAAGCCCGGACAAAGGGCGGACAGTCTTAGACAGTCCGAGACAGGATGAGACTGGACTGGACACGCTACTCAGCCCTTACTGTCTTCGTTTTGCGTGGTTTGCAGTAAGACTATTCATACTTGTTTCTACTTCTTGGATATACCGTCATCCATTATAACATTGTTGTTATTTGGTTATTATCACTAGTTCAAGAAGAATGCCTAAAAAGAATTTAGCGGCGGGAGGTAACTCAATAGAAAACTATATGATACAAGTAGTCTCTAAGATTAACAACGAGAGGCGCGAATCCTTAGGTCTTAGCCTGTCCCCTAACTTATCTCCCCTAAGCCCTTCACCTGATTCACCCTGGATTGATAAACCTTCTCAGGTCGAGGGAAGTGCAGTTTTAGACTCTGATACCTTAGAACATGGCATTTCAAACCTGAGTACTCGTACAACACAGGGCCAAGACATAGCTCGGGCTAATGACTCGGAATGTCAGGTAGTTGACACTGATCAAGACCAAGATCAAATTGTGCAGGAGAGTGAGCAGCCAAATAATGAAGCTGATCCCCCAGTTCTAGATCATGCGCCACGTGCCATCAGAAAATGTAGAAAAACTCAGTTATACCGTGGTGGAGTTCTTTTAGGGAAGAAGAGGGTTGCGTCACCCGTGAGAAGTAGGGACAAAAGCAGGGGGATAATAGAAGAACCCGAGAAGTATAATGTGGATGAGGAGTTATTATCAAGATTAGCTGATTTAATTGACACTAAACTTAAAATCTTAATTAAACCAGTAGTGACCAAATTGGACAAGCTAACTGCTGATATAAAGAAACTAGGTGCAGATCAAAAAAAGTTAGTAGAAGCTGTGTCTAATATATCAGACACAGTTACCAGCCTAGCTCTACCCGTAAAAGAGGCTCTTTTTCCTTCATCTGAGGGAGGCACTACCTCAAACACTATACACGCAAATCTACAGGAACAGTCCTCAACTACAGCGACACATCATTTACTGCCAGGAGATACACTACCCCCAATTCCGCCTGTAATACCTGCACCTACTATAGAAGAAGTTATGGTACAGTTTCTGGAAGATGCGGCTCCATTAGTACTGGTATTGGCTAACGTCCCCCCACTAGCCCCAGACCAATCAGAATCCCCCCCGGCAGTAACAAGTAAGGCCCTGCACTGGTTATCAGGCAATATGCAGCTGGCCCCGTGGGGGAAACAACAGCTAGCTGGTGACATTAAGTCAGCCAGAAGGGTCCCATGGATAGGTCAAAACCCTAAAAAATTCAAGGGTGACTGCATTATTATAAATTTTGCCAATTCTGCAGTTTTACCAAACATCCTGCCAAATATTTTGCCGCCGCAGTGCAGAAGAGGTACCATCATTCCTCTCACCCTAGAATTTTTCGGCAAAAAACAGCGGAGCATGTCCTATCCTAAGCCTACCCATAATTTCACCAGGCCTATATGGCCAGCGACATCTAATGGCTGGGGTTTTGAGGTACCAACTAATAACTGGGGGTATAGTCAGGATAGAAGGGAACGTCCAATACGACCACCCCCTCCAGATCAATATTACTCTACTCATTTTAATAATCACTTTAACATCCCCATCTCCAATAGGTATGGCATCTTCTCAGATGAGGGGGGACTGGATGGGGTGGAATGACTACCTGACATATCTTCTAACCTCCTCCCCACCGACCGATTGCCAGAAGTTACAGACTTTGGAGATATTCTACAAGGGTTAGAACCGCAAGGCAGTAAGGATGGGGGTTTGGTTGGCTGGAATCAGGTTTACCCACTGATATAAACCCAGCCTGTCCTCCAGCTTGTTCTTCGGCTAATCCCGGGACAGATGGGGTACGCTGCTGTACAGGCTTAACACCTACCACTCAAATTGTATGTGGAAATGTGGCTATAATACAACATGAACCAATTAAATATAAGGAGGGGCTATTATCCTGGAATATAGCTGGACTGCAGGATAAATTGTTTAATATAGATTGGTTATCCTTTGTTAAAAATTACCCCGTTATATGCCTCCAAGAAACCTGGGCAGTGGGGAAAAATATACACATTGACGGTTATGAGAGTTTTATAACTTCGGCAGTTCCTTCACCTAGTGGTAGAGCTAAAGGGGGTTTGGCAATCTTTGTTAACTTATCACTAATATGCCTTAAAACTGTACATCACTCTGGCAATAATAATATTCAGGTTGTCGAATTTAAGAGGGGCAGTACAAGTTTTGCTCTGATCAACTTTTATAACGCAGTGAGTCAGTCTGGCGATTGCAATATGGAGTCATTGCGTGAATTCCTAAGGGCCAAAGATGATTCCCTTCCCCGCCTTAAGATAATAGCGGGTGATTTCAACACTCATTTATGTGGGAATCCTAGCCTGAGTCCTGTTGGTCATTTGGGTTGTAACAATCTGGAAGGAATACACTTTGATCACTCGCGAAGGGGTTCATGTTTAAATGACTTAATGAATGAATATAACCTTTTCACTGCTATGTCAATAGTTGAGGAACAAACTGTATTTTCAACCCCTACTTTTAAAGGTCACGCAACAGGGTCATATATAGACCATATTCTATTATCGGCAGAATTTGTTAATTTTGTTGGGGATTTTTCGATTATTTCAAGCATTTTTAGCGATCACAATCCTTTATGTATCACTATGGGTGTGAACTTACTCGAAAAACATAACCCTCGAGAGGACTGTGGTACCACTAAATGTATTAATGGTAAGCGACGCTTAAAGTGGTCAATGGTGGACTGTAAGCAATTTTATTTTTCTATCAACAATGTATGCCATCATGATCTGATAATATGTACATCTACTGCTTCAGCACCATTACAAATTCTGACGTCTTTTAATGAGATTGCTAAAAAGGTGGAGTCACTTTTAACGTTACCTGCTAAGAGGATAGCTAACTCATCCAATAATCCAAAATGGTTTGACAGCAACTGTTCGAAGGCCAGTCGCGAGCTCAAGAAAGCATTAAAAACAAACCAGAGAGATCCTTCAACCATCAGGGTGTTGCGGGCTGAGTACAAAAAGTCTCTTGCCATTCGCAAACGTGCTATTAAGAAAAGCGTTTGGGAGTCCTTGTTAGATCCAGAGATACTAAAAAATAGCTCTAAGTTCTGGGAGATCATTAACAAGCCCTTATTTGATCATCCCAGTATTTCAAGTACAGGCACCAAAATCCCAGAAGAAGTTTGGATTAACCACTTCAGTTCCATTTTTAAAGGTAATGGTTCCCAGGTACAATGCAGTCTAAAAGAAATTAGTGAAAAATCCCTGTTCTTCACAACTGATGAGGTAATAAAGGGCATAGAAGGCCTATCAAACAACAAGGCCCCAGGACCTGACGGTCTCCCTCCTGATCTTTTTAAATCTTGTATAACACTCTGGGCACCGGTCCTTACAGCTGTACTTAATGCTGCTGTGCTTTGTGGATGCCCAAAATCATGGGGGGTATCCACTATTGTGCCTATTTTTAAAAAAGGAGACCGCAGTAGCCCTGCCTGCTATCGACCAATATCTTTAATAAACTCCGTGGTTAAAGTTGTGGGAGGAGTAATTTTGAACAGATTGGTCAGATGGTCAGAAGAAAATAATATAATATCTTCAATCCAGTATGGATTCAGGCCTGGTCATTCTACGATTTCACAATGTTTAAACTTATACCTCATCATCGCGAAGTATACTAAGGCTCGAAGAGGAACGATCCATATGGCGTTCATGGATCTTTCCTCGGCTTTCGATTGTGTGAGCCGGGGGAAGCTCTGGGACGCCATGCTAAAAATGGGTGTGGATCCAAACTTAGTTGATTTGTTAGATGATATGCACTCGGACACCAATGCAAATGTCAGATTCACCCAAGACCTGAATGTGACCAAAGACTTTGGGGTGCATCGTGGTGTCCGACAAGGCTGCATCCTGGCCCCATTCCTTTTTAACTTATACATAAATGATCTGGAAGAGCATCTTTTAAGCACCAATACGGATTATCCGTACATAGGCCGTAGGGGGCTGCCAGTCCTTTTATATGCGGATGACGCAGTTCTCCTATCAAGAACAGCAAACGGACTACAAATCTTACTAGACTCCTTCCATTCTTTCATGACCTCAAGAGAGTTAAGCATTAATAACTCTAAATCATACATAATGAAGGTCGGACAGGGAAATAAAAAAGTAAACTGCCTAAATGTAAATGGTGTACGTATTCCTACTACACATACATTTTCCTATCTCGGGGTCCTCTTTGACAGTCAATTAAATTGGGGACCCGTGATTGAAAAAAAGAAGGGAGAAGTCACTAGGGTAAACGCGGCAATAATGGACTTTTCTAAGAAAGTGGGCAATAGTCCAGTTGCCGCCTTGCTCCAACTTTACCAAGCAAAAAGTGTCTCCACAGCGTGCTATGGAAGTGAAATTTGGGGTTATGTTCCTCCGGATCCCTTACAGACTGTTGAAAATAACTTCTTGAAATTAGTATTAAGGGTTCCCAGGGGCACGGCCAACTTCTCCGTGAACGAGGAACTGGGGGTTTCCTTCGTAAGTGACAAGATTGCTGTTAATCCCATGTTATGCTGGATGAATTGTTGGTTAAATGATAACATTCCACTAACCCAGCTTATTTTAAGAGAGTCACTCACATGGGACAACAGGATGAAGGTTCCCTGGTTAAAGTATCTTTATAAGTGCTTTGCTGATCTAGGTCGCCCTGAACTCTTTTTATCCCCTGAATCGATCACTAAACAGGATGTTATAACGGTCAAGAAAGCTTTTATTGATCTTAAAATCCTAGATAGGGAATCACGTGAGCTAAAAAAAGAAAGTGTTCGTAATCATGTATTAGTAAAAAGCACCTTGCTCATGGAACCCTATTTATCCTGGCAATTGTCCAGTTATGACCGTTTCTTACTGATCAGGTTCAGGTTTAATCTGTTTCATTTTCTGCTGGCTGTACCTAGGGGATCTCATCGTGGACAAGTGTTGCCGGCTTGCGGCTGCGACGATATGTCTCCGCAAGACCTGGCACACTTTCTTTTCTTTTGTCCCTTTTATACTGTACCGAGGAATCTATATTTAAAACCCTGTCTGAAAAAACTAAATTTTATACAATATCGTCCTGCACTGCACTTTTTACAGCTATTAAGTTGTGAATATACCTTGTATCTATGTAGTTTTTTAAAATTGGCAGTAAAATTTAGAAATAGTATGGAAGGATAAAAATAATATATGAATTGCTATTACCTCTTTTTTATAATGGACTCCACAAAATACTCTGAATGCTTGTTGTATATTTGTCTTCACCTGCTTATCTTACAACTGTATTTTATCTTTATGTATTAATGTGTTCTTTCTAAATGTAGTGTAAATGCTTTTATGGTTGTCAATTCGCACAACCGAATAAAGTTTACTGACCTGACCTGACCACTCTTTCCAAATCACCACAAGGTTCTTTGTAGGAATTCTTCATTGGCAGTTTCAGGTCCCAACGTTTGGACTAGAGATTCCACCAAGAGTATTCACTAAGCTGTTGGCTCCTGTACCATCTCTTTTTCACAACAAGGGAATCATGGTGTGTTTCTCCCTAGATGATTGGCTGATCTCCTTTCCTTCAAATTCAAAAAGACACAACCAGGGTCTGTCCTCTACTAGTCAAACACAAACTGACCCTCAGGACCTAGAATTCATGGAATAATTGATGTATGCTGCAATGTCCCTTCCAAAAGCTGTTTTTCTTCTTGTTTTCAAAGCACAAGTATAAGAAAGGCTTATAGGTCAGCATTCCAGCCCGATCTGGGGCTGGTACTATCCTGGGGCAACATAGTAAGCCTCGGTCTTGAGGAGACTCCGTTGAGTTGTCTGCTCACTTTAAGGTAACAATATTTTGAGTTATCTTTTTCTGTATATGTCTGCTGGCCCCCTGTGTATTAATGGCACCATGGCCCCAGGATTACGGCCTTCCTATACCAATACCCAGTTCAACCTGAGAAGATATTCAACAATGACTTCTTTCCCTAGATATAACAAAGATGCTCCACTTTCTCTGTTTCCTCCAGTGGTTTTGTACCACAGCCACTCACAAACTAGGATGGGGAGCAACTTTAGAAACCCAATCAGCTCAGGATAGGTGGCTTCCAGAGGTAACTGATGTCACACTACTGCTCTCTGCTTTGGTTTGATCCTCTTCTGCAGAGATAGGGGTTATATTTTGGACAGACATTACAGTCACACAGCCTATCACAAGAATAGTTTGGATGGGTCTCAGGGTTTAGCATCTTTTGCCTTTCAAACAAGGAACTGAGCAAAACACCATCTAATGTTTCTCTTTCAGGGTGTTCAGACATTGTGGTAGCAGACCAGCTAAGCAGAATCTTTTCTCCTTACCATGACTTTTGTCTAGCTTGCCACATCTTTTTAAAGATAAGAAAGCATTTAGGACCCCTGCAATCGATTTATTTGCCACCTCCAAGTATGCTCTTTTTCTGTATTTTGTTTCTGGACGCAGAAGATTGAGAGGTGGATACTCGGATGTCTGCATGGGGTCCACTACTCTTTTCTATTCTACCATTCCATCTGATTCACACATTTTTAACGTGCCTTTGAAGGAAAAAGGTGGTATGTATTTTAGTGGCTTGCTGTCCCAGACTCAAGGCTAGGCTCCAGAGTGGATCTTCCCTCAAACTGTTTGGCCTATTCCCTGCCAGTCCTCCTGCCAGTGAATGTGTTTATCAACTTGGCTGTAGGCTGTTGAGAGGTATGGTTTCAAGAATCTAAACCTTCATTCCCAGAGGCAGCCTAAGTACAAAACTCTTATCTGCAGTTTAATCAATGATCTTGTGATTACCACTAAGCATTGTTTTCTTCATGACATTTAAGCATAGCCTTAGACCATTCGAATTAAACCGAAGTTGTGTGTCCAGCTTTACAAGGTGGATATAATCAGGTTTTAGAATCATCCACCCTTCGTGCCCAATGTTTAGCAATGAAGGCAATCAGATTTCCTGAGTGGGGTCTTTCTAAGAAGGAAAGTCTAGGCTCCCCGTCAACAAGAGGATATCCTTCAAGCTTCTCATCCATGCACACAAGGCATTCCACAAGACCGGCCCAGCCTACCTCAACAGACGACTTTCCTTCTACATCCCCAACCGCCAGCTCTGCTCCGCCGACCTCGCACTCGCCACCGTCCCTCGCATCTGGAGAACAACCACCGGCGGAAGATCATTCTCCCACCTTGCCGCCAAGACCTGGAACACCCTCCCATCGAGCCTACGAAGGACCCAAGACCTGCTGACCTTCAGGAGGCTACTCAAGACCTGGCTGTTTCACCAGTAGCGCCCCCACCTCCCAGCGCCTTGAGACCCTCGCGGGTATGTAGTGCGCTCTACAAATGATTGATTGATTGATAGGCAGGAGATTACAGAGTGTTTTTTCTCTTCAGTGACCTCCTGTTAGACTAACCATTGCTACATTGGATTTACACCTAGTTTTTACTGCTCTTCAATTCTCTCCCTTTCGACCCCTTGTGGAAATTGACCTTACGTTTTTACCACTATTTCTCCCTGGCTCCTAGATTTGGAGAACTGGGGTCTTTATCTATTAGGTCTGCATATTTACGAATATACTGTGACAGATTACTGTTACATCCGGGACCAGGTTTTTATCCCAAATTGATTTCTTCCTTTCATCATGATCAGGGTATCTCTGTTACTTCTTTTTTTCTTGTTGACATCTTCACCTGCAGAGCTGGCTTGGTATATGTTGAATGATATCTGAGCTGCTTGTCTTGTAAGAGTACTTGATTACAGTCCCTTGGGACCTTTACGGGTGAGTAGCTGTGCTATATAAATTCCTGATTGATTAATTGAAGGTGAGAATCTCTTGGAAAATGTTGGGGTCTTCTGACAAGGATATAAAGCTTCTTTTTCAACCTAGCACAGTTGAATGGACAATCGTATATACCCTTCAATGATTTTCTTTCCAGGTTCTGATTCAGTAATATCTACTCAAGGAATGGCTGCATCATGGACCAAGGCCTGTCGTGATGGGGTTAGTGTGACTCTCTTTGTGGGAGGACATATAATTGCTCTATTCTATTTTTTGATTTCGCCATATAAAAATATAAGTGGGACAGTTTAACCCATTAATGGGACCAGATACACTGGGCAGGTTGTCAGAATGTCAGATGAGTGCATCCGCAAACAACTCTTCTACCGAGAACTCACTGAGGGAGAGCGCTCCCACAGAAGACAAAAGAAGCGGTTAAAGGGCACACGGACAGCCTCCCTGAAGTCCCTCGAGATCAACACTGCCACCTGGGAAACCCTTGCACTAAACCATCCAGTGTGGTGCCGCCTCATTCATAAAGGCTGCCAAACCTCTGAGGCAAGACGTACTGCTGAGGCTCAATGAAAGCATGATCTGCGCAAGCCCAGAGCTGCCCGCACATCACCAACAGTGTCATCACATGTCTCCCTGACTTGTGAAAAGACATTTCACGCCCAAATCAGACTACTTATCATCTTCGGACGCACAGAGCCGGATCAACCAATCAATGAGGTGTTGAACTCTTCATGGACAAAGGTTGGCTGAACATTAATGATTTTATGTAATGCCCAAGGGGCATTTTCCTGATGTGTTGATTTCACTGGCTACCATATCCCCTTGCAACAATATTTATCAAGGTACAGAGTATTGTGTTTTGTAGATTAATAACCAAATCACAGGGCTGAAGACTTTGGCAAGAATCATAGCGTCTTCCAAGGATGGTGTGGTGGTGATATCCAGAGAAGCAGCGAACCAACATTGAAGGCCCCTGGAACAGGAGGCATTGGATCATGAAGGTTTTTTTTTTGACAAACACAAGGATCACTATAACAAGTGGCAAGAGGATGAAGGGTGGAGCCTCCCATAAAGAGGCTGGGTATGGCTTGCTCTAACTACTACAAACTCGAATAGGAGAAGTTGAAGAGGGAAAAGGGAAGGCCATCAACAGGAGTATTTTGGAACCAAACCATAGGAGGTGAAATATCTGCAACCATTTGTTTTCTCCATTTTTATATATCCTAAAGGGTCTTATGTATTCCAGAAACCAACCTATAGGATAAGACAAGAAGGGCTGATAAAGAAAGACAGGATCCCATCCAGAACAAAGGAATGACTGTCTTTGAACCCAATCCAGTGAGGAAGGAAAAATGAAAAGCTGCACTTATTACCTGCAAATGCTCTGACGCAGATGTAGCAGCAGTCAGTTGGCGCTGATTAAAGTTTACAAGGCCAAGGAGAACCAGTGTGGTTGTGGATTTAGAGCACGACTAATGAATCTGTTGCATTTATACCACAGACCTAACAAGAATTCCCACAGGACACCTAATGACATGGGTTGCATGTATTGTGTGTGATAGTGGTTAGGCATTGTGAAGGAAGGAAACATACTTGATCGTTGGTCCTATCATGCTGTGCGTTGGGTCAGCCTGACCCTATAAAAAGGCGGATCCTAGGAGAGAGGTATTTAGCAGAAGTGCGAGAACTAATTAGTTCCTTGCAGTTATTAGACTGGCACAAATAAAGAGATCACAGGACATTTGTGGATGATTGGGTTTTCATGGATTTGCCACACCACTAGGCAGGAAGAAGGGAACTATATGGGTGTGGGTCTAGAACAGTGGTGAAGGAAAGTGTGAGTCATGCTGAGGGTGTGAGCCCAAGGCTGAGTTACCAGAGAGTCTTTGCCCCATATGCCTTGAAATCTTGCATTTCTGACCACAAAACCTAACGGAAAAATGTGGGTTACATTAATACAGCCCCAAAAGAGACGCATCAAAAGTTAAATGGACGCACGGCTGGTTAACATGCCTGGCACCTGCCATATGGCACAATAACTATATGACTTGAGCAGCAGGAGGCTCAATAACAGCCATCTCAATTCTCAAACCTGGGTGTAGTGGGGGATCAGAAGGCGTCGAGCAGAATGCTATCCTATCTGGAATCTAGCCACAGTGTTGGTTTAAATATTGGCCCCCCATGCAGGATGGGTAAAGGGCACACTTGTGTACTGCTGAGCCAGGAGAGGGCTCCAAACTGCCACAAAGGATCTGCAGAGAATGACAGTTCAGCTGATTCACAGCAGCTCCGCCATTGGAACAATTGCGTAAACTGTAAACAACTAGAGGCATATTTATTCATTTTTGATACAGGGCAGCGCAGAATGTCACTTTGCTACTGCATTAAAAGAAAAGGGCAGGAATGTGGTGTATCTATGAAATACAGCGCATTTCTGTTCTCTTCCACCACAGTGGCGCACAATTGGCTGCTTGTGCCAATACAGGCACCCTTGCACTATGGTGCAAGGGTGTCTGCATTGTAGGAATTGAGGTTTTTCATCCTTCTACGTGTGCTGCAGAATGTAGCATGCAAAGAAAGAGGAAAATGCGAGGAGAAATAAAGGTATATCTCCTCGTTATGCCTCCCCTTGGGAGGTGTATGCCTTTGACGTATTTCCAGGTTTACAAATCCTTATAAATCTGTAAATGCGTTAAAATCCATGGGTTTTGCATGGGAACACCCACTGCAACGACCATGGAATGCATCTTTTACGCCGACTAAGGCAATGCAGCAACCTGGCTGCTTTGCCTTGCTCCATATCTATGAGGCCATAAAAAGCCATGCAAAGGGGCTCTGCGTGTCCTCGTGGATATGGGTCTGCACTCTGCGTTGCCTGTGTGTCCAAAAAAGTGACGCATTGGCGGCGCAATGGGCATGTAAATAAGCCCCGTAGTTCTCTTCTATGATAATGTCTCCGAAAAGCATCCATTTCTCTGTGCATACTGATCAAGGTCCTTTAATGGGGGTAATTCTCATTTCTTCTACATCTGCAGGATAAGAGAAGAGGCTTGGAAATCTAGGCCCAGGTCAGTGTGCCATTTGCCTATGCTCTGGCCATGATTATTACAAGACTGACAGCCTCATGGATAAAGACACATTCGTTAATGAGATTCTCCATCAGCATAACTGAACATGTTTCACCCCATCTACCCTGAAGCAGCTAGACTTTGGGGTGAATTACACAGTGAACCTTGACAATAGTCATAAGTGAGAAGATGGTTGCTTGCATGCACTGACACTGGAAGTAGGTTGAATGCAAATTCAAGGTCACTCATAGCATTCCTAATCATCTTTGCAAGTTCCATTCACCTGGGATTACCAAAGCATTTGCAAACCTACTGGACATGCTTCAGAGTGTGCTTCCACCGCACCATCTGCTGGTGGGAGTCTGAAAATATAAGCCTAGGTTTTTTCATCTTAGTGAATGGTTGTGTTACATGCAGTGTAGCCTGTCAGGCAAAATCTAATCTGCACTGCCTTTAGAATGAACAAAGTGTTTTTGCATAATATGCATTTTGTTGGTGCCTATGCATGATTAGAGTAGGACTTTGTCATTCAAAGTCTAAATTAAACTGCCTTTAGAATTGCAAAAGTACCCAGCCCAGTTGCATGTGGCCCAGAATGCAGGTGAGAGTCGGTAAATGCAAGCCTGCATTCTTTTATCTCAAGGCTCTGCACTACTTAGCATTCAGCAGCATATATCCTTCAAGATCCTTTGCATTGTACTCTGTGTCATTTTTAGATCACGTCTAGACAGTGTTTGACCTGTCTCTTTGACACATGTTGTATATACTTTGTGGGCGTGCAGCCTGTTCACAGGCTTCCCATTTGCTGGCCCCATCGTCGCGCTCCTGTTCTCCCCGTTTGCCCATGCATGCATTTGTCATGACTCTTGCTGTGTTTAGCCCTCCCAGAGAGCAGGGACCAAGTACTATATAAATACACTGTTCACCATTTTAACATCTGTTCAGGAACTCCTTTTTTCTTTCTTAAAAAATAATTTACACAATCAGTCCTGTTTTCACTTGCTCGGAGCTTGCTGCGTCTCTGTAAACAGGCTTGTAAATCTTGCTCTTATATTTTCTTCTGTCACTGGTCTCCAGTGACAGCTGCGACTACTGCTGATTGTTTGGCTGGCATCAGCCAGCAGCTGCGAGGCCAGTGAGCCAGCCATCCAGGTCTCTTTGTTCCGGTTCCTTCTGCCAAAGCCTTCTTTCCTCAAAAGTTTGTGTTTATGACCAGGACTGCTTTGGTTTTCTCTCCACGTATGTGTAAAGCGATAAGAAGCCCCTGTACTTTGTTTGAAGGGGGCGGCTCTTGTTCTTTCCTACTGTTGCTTGACAGCAGCTATCATTAAATTCCCAAAGCGTCACGCATTGCTAGGAATGTTTGCCAGAGAAGCATTTTGTTTTCTTAGAAAACTTTGCTATTGTTGTTTTTAACCAGATCTGAATTTGAACCCGCTGTATTCCCACTGAGGTCTCGCTGTCCACAGAAAAAAACACAAGTTCTTCAAATTTGATTGTTTTATGAATTTATTTATTTATTATTTATTTGAAAACAAGATGCTATCTATGGCACGGAAGAAGGAAACTTAGCATGATTTTATTCAGGTTTTGTGGGCGGGCGGCCTACAAATTCGATGCAAGTCAAACCTGGTTCCACTGCCACCTCTGTTCCCCCAGATTTTAAGTCTTTATATATTGTGTATGCAGGGCTACAGTATATGTGACTATTAAATACTTCCTTTCGGTGCATGTGCATACATCAGTTCCAGCCAATCCGAAGATGACAGTGTCAGGCATGTATACTGGAACATCGCATTTTATTTTCTCTCGGTTTTCGTTTATTTCTGTGTATTTCATTGTCTTCTGCATTGCATCGCAGTGTTGGACTGAATGATGATCAGCATAACAACATAGCTTGTTCTTACTCACCCGTGCCCCCATGCTAGTTGTTTTTCTCGTCTTTTCAAAAAGCATACATTGTGATTTTGCAACGATAATACTTTAATTGCGCTCACTTGTTTTTGGTTGCCAGCTTTTGGTAGGGTAGATATTGGGTAGTAAGGAAAGGGAGCTATGTGGTCTTGAAGGTCCTTACACTAAAGCAGGAGTTACGTATGAACATTCTATTCCAAACCTTTTTATTTTTGTCCAAGGTAATACCGTATCATTTTCCCTCTAGGCTCAGTTTAACGGGCAAAAACAAACAAGCATTGGCATAGCCAATAGGTCTCGCCTTTGGGACCTTATAAGTGTTTAGCCATGTAACAGTTGCATAACTAAATACTTATAAGGTCCCAAAAGCAAGACCTATTGGCTATGCCAAGCTGCCGTGCGGCCACGAAAGTGATCGGGATCAAACATCAAAGCGACCGCGAAAGTGCAAGTAATCGCGGTCAAGCGCGGTGCGCGCGCCCGCGCACATGCACTGTAGCTCTAGGCTGGCCTGGTAGCACTTTTTGGAGCCCTCTCAAAAAGTTTCGCCAGACCAGCACATGCGCTGGGTCAGGCGAGACCTAAAAAGCGACACGAGAAGTCCTTGAATTAATCTCTGCCACTGATAGTTACACTGGGCTGTCATTACATGGAAGAGCTTCTTGGTCAGTTCTGTTCAGTGTGAGGCGAAGCTATTAAATCAGGACGCCCACCCCGCACCCAAACGCTCTGCTATGCAAACCTCGGAATATGAAATGAGGGTGTCGAAAGGCGGGGGGTAACGGGCATTAGCTGTTCTTGTTAACCTTCCCTCAAAACTAAAAGTTTTTTTTAAAACTGACCATTATTTGAGTAAAGATAGAGACTTTAGGCGGCAGCAGCTCTTGACATCACAGCTCACAGTATATAATCAAGCGCATGCTTTGTTATGTTGCAGAATTACAGGTTTAAAGCAAAGGGATCAGTAAAATCAAGCCATTCGGATAGCTCAGTGGGTTGAGTGCCTGGAGCAGGCATGTATGTGTAACATGGAACTCACAAGTATGAATTCCACTAAGGCAGAAGGTAACGTCTGTTCTGGAGAGGTGAAAAACATAAGTATCATGATTTTACTAGGTAATTTTGTCTGCACTCGTTAAAGGGAATTGACGCATTTCATATTATGTTTTGCTCTATATCAAACGGTAAATTTAATTTAGGATGCCTTGTTCATGTATGCCCATGGTTACACAAAGGAAAAGGAGTACCGGTGCATCAGCTGCGGGCGCTTTGGTGCTGCTTCTGCCTGGTTACAATTTATGTTACATTTACTCAAGGAGTATTTTGGCAAATGTGTGTGCTTTGTGACCTGCTCACTTGAAATTGCTGATAGTATCTCATGTCAGTATGGAAAAGTTGGAGGATTATTCGGAGAAAGGAGAACTGCAGAATTACACCCTTTCTCACCGCATTGACTTGGGGGACAAATGTGAGTTTGGAACTGAAAGGTATCCCCAGGTACCTGACCTTCATGAAGGTTGAAAAAGGGGTTCTAAGGTCAGAAGCCCAGAGGAAGAGTAATGAACTGGGCTCCCGCTCGCTCATAACTAGAACCGTAGACTTGGCTTCATTCAAGTACAGATAGCTCCCTTCATCCAGAGGAGCATTGTTTATGGAAGCTTAGATAAAACCGTATGCTTTTCTAGAATAATGTTTTATCATTTTCTTGTTTTGATTTCCCTTGAATGGCTTCAGCATCTCATGTTATGTTTGGACAGTACACACTCACCCAAGCCGTTTTATTCACAAATGCATCCATACGACGTTAAAGGATTATTTTGAAAGCCAAAAAACTACAATAAAGAAGCAAAACTATGTGAAGGAAAATACAGTTCCTTTAACTTATTCATGAACCTTTTATGTTTTTCTTTATTGCAGAACTATTCCAACTGATGGACAATGAAGTGCATGGTACAACTATAGCAACAACTAAGTTAAATCTAAAGAAAATGGAACTATTTTCAAAAATATTGCAGTCTAACCTAGCAACTCGTTTTTTAAAGGCCTTTTATTTTTAAGTAATGGGCACTATTCCTCCCATGTTGATGTTCAAGGTAATATATTGCACTGCCGAGACAAGATGTTCCTTTTTAGATGGTTTATAAACTAGAATGATGTGCTACCGGACTGCATTTTCATGGGTGAATTACATTTCATGCTTTGTGAAAAGCCAAGCAGATGACAGAGATCGAATACTATATTTGTTTGGTATGCACTATAAAGCAATATTTGAGTTCAATTTATGTTTGCCTTCTAGCAGACGAAAATTCTTTAAAAAACGTTATTGAAAACGTTATATAAAAATGTATGTAATAAAGTTGCTGTAAACTGCTGGTGACAAGTTTCAGACCGCACTGTAACATATTGCAGATACTTTCTTGAAGTGGTTTTTTAAAAATATATATTTTTAAACATTTGGATAGTAAAATGATTTATGTTGAAAATAATTTGCTTGTGACAAAAATGAGTTGTCGACCTGTCTCTTAGAACACGTTTGCTGATTGTCACATTAAATCTAAGTTGACCATGAAAGATAGTGACGTGAGGTTTATTGGTTCTGAAGCACACATATTCACATAAATGCAATGACAAAAAATACCACAAAACTATATCATTAAAACCAACAACAGAGCAATATAAAATAGACAAACTACCAAAAAGATAGGATAATATTGCAATTTAACCAGATTATCGTTATTCTAAGACCCATGGATCACATTTTACAAACACCCAAGGACATCAGAAATGGCACTTGGGTGATACTGACTGCAGACAAGATTGCCACTTCGAAGACGGGTATTTCTGAGGACTCGTTTCTGTGATGTCCTTTGGCGACGGAATATTAGGGACATAAATACAAAAGGATGCAAGCTGACACAACGGTTGGTTGAATGTTGGGCGGACCTTTGCCAAAGTGTTTTGTTAACTTAGGATAAACTGTTTTTGCTTTTAGAGCAGCTCTTCCATGTAGACAGTCAGCCATGCAGCATACCAAGTTATCCATGTGGTGTTTTCCGACAGGTCCCTTCCAGTATACTCTCGGGTACACTTGTGCTTTAAATTCTGCAAAGTCGGCTGCATTGCCTTACCTCAAAAGATTCATATTTAGCCTACAGAGACGCCATGACAGGCCACGAGCAATGAAAGCATGGGTGCCCATAGCTATCAGACATATTGGGATCGCAAAGAAGAGGTGCATTTAGGCAAAGGTTTAAAAAGCCCACTGTTTGTTTATGAAATTAAACTTGTTACATTGAGTTAGGGAGCTCGTCATTCCCACAGAGGTCAACGCTGTTCAACGCATGGTGCAGAGGACTCCGTATTGGACACTGTTATAGTTGCCTTTATATACGATCCCCCAAATCGATAGTTGAAATTAGCAAGAACGGAGAACATGGCTAGGCAGCAGAGAAGAAGTATGTGAGAGAGTGGAGTTCAGCTGTATACCCCACTTTATACTGATATTATCCTGTATGCCGCCAACGCAAGCATTGGACTCCATTGTCCATCACCACCCCCTTTTGTACCGCTTTGTTCGCCATAAGTTGGCAGGGTATGCTCAGACGTGAGTCCCTTGCTCACTTTGCCACTGGATTCAAGCAAGCTTGGCTGACGATGGCTGAAATGCCAGAAACCGGTCCTAGGAAGCTTGTTTCCGGTCCAGGGAAGGCATGGCTTGGCAGTTCGGGCTGGACTGTTCCCATGAGGCACAGGGTCAGACTGATTTGCATATGGCCATGTCTGAACTGGGTTGGCAGAGTGGGCTAAAGAACGGTGATGGATCAAACCCAGATCTGTTGACTGGGTGTGAGTGTTTGATTGGTTCTGATGCTCCGTCCATCACCACCCCCTTTTGTACCGCTTTGTTCGCCATAAGTTGGCAGGGTATGCTCAGACGTGAGTCCCTTGCTCACTTTGCCACTGGATTCAAGCAAGCCTGGCTGACGACGGCTGAAATGCCAGAAACCGGTCCTAGGAAGCTTGTTTCCGGTCCAGGGAAGGCATGGCTTGGCAGTTCGGGCTGGACTGTTCCCATGAGGCACAGGGTCAGACTGATTTGCATATGGCCATGTCTGAACTGGGAGGGCAGAGTGGTCTAAAGAACGGTGATGGATCAAACCCAGATCTGTTGACTGGGTGTGAGTGTTTGATTGGTTCTGATGCTCCGTCCATCACCAACCCCTTTTGTACCGCTTTGTTCGCCATAAGTTGGCAGGGTATGCTCAGAGGTGAGTCCCTTGCTCACTTTGCCCCTGGATTCAAGCAAGCCTGGCTGACGGCGTCTGAAATGCCAGAAACCGGTCCTAGGAAGCTTGTTTCCGGTCCAGGGAAGGCATGTCTTGGCAGTTCGGGCTGGACTATTCCCATGAGGCACAGGGTCAGACTGATTTGCATATGGCCATGTCTGAACTGGGGTGGCAGAGTGGGCTAAAGAACGGTGATGGATCAAACCCAGATCTGTTGACTGGGTGTGAGTGTTTGATTGGTTCTGATGCTCCATCCATCACCACCCCCTTTTGTACCTCTTAAGTGTAGGGCAACAGATGCTTGTCTGCATGCCCGCTGTCTCTACTATGCAACCTTGTGGATAGAATCTAAGGTCATACATAGCATTGTGGGATGCATGGCTGGCACACACCCTTTGTCTCAATTTGAGATGGCCTCTATTGACCAGAGCCACTTCATTTGACCACAGTGTACCTGGCCACAGTGGAGAAACAACCCAACGATCTAGCCAACAAGTGCCCCTTGAGGAGCTCCACTATGCTACCACTATGTACCAAGGATGCCCTTACTGGTAGCAAATGTTCTGCTCCACTGATAGAGTGTGTTGGTGCTCGCCCCACAGCTGGTGTTGAAGATTGAGTGCTAAGATGGTAACACAAATGTAGGAGATGGTCAGCTACCTTCATGCACTGTGAAATTCTACCTGTGACTGTGAATTTGACTCCTGCCGCTAATGAGCTCTGCTATATGGAGACACATCAAGATTCAGAAGAGAATCAGACCACCAAGTGAATCACTTTGTATAGCTGAAGCGACTGTGATACATTAATGTTGCATGCATTGGCCATCCTGGGCTCCCATGCACATGGAGGCTCAGTGATTATGACATTACAGCAAGGTCTGATAAAAAATTTAAAAAAATATTGAAAATGCAGCATAGCAACAAACTAATCTGAAGCACTAGTGAATTAGGCAGAGAGAGCAACTCCCACGTTCAAATCACAGGTGATGGTTGTCAGAGGTGCAACTAGACTTGACTTTCGGAGGGGGCGCTAACTCTTCCAGTCAATTGGGCGGGACAACAATTTCAATCAATGTAAGTGGAGATATCTTTATAGCCAATATGAGGGAAAGAAGTGCCAAGCTGCAGTTTAAACGTATTGGACAAATATAATCATATTATGTTTGACAGACTGTAGTCCTTATTATCCCAAGATAACTCCTTTGGGCTCAGTTGTTTGGTGGTGGGCCTAGTTGCTGACGCCATATTTTTGATGGGTGGTGTTTGATCCAATTGCTGAATATGGATACTTCGATTTGTGATCATTTTTGTTTGCTGTGGTTAGATGTAATCCATTATTTGACTGAGACATTGTCCGATTGAGTTTGAGTCAAAGTCGGACAGGTTATCATAAGTATGATATGTTTATTATCTGCTTAACAGTAACACTTGAGATTAAAGGAGTATCAAAGGCAAGGCAGAGTTAAAGTAGTAGGTGTGACGGTACTCCATTTTTAAGCCACTTTAGTTTTAAAATCAATCCACATGGAAATCACTGCTGCTTCTGTGCGTCAGCCATACCAGAATCTGTTTTGGTAGTCTGAAAGCAGGTTATTTTCTTTGAATGTAAGTATATGTTTTGAGGTAGATCCTTCAATTGTTCTGTCTTTTTGACTACCAACTGTCTGTTATTAGCCAGCGATTAGAAAGCTCTCTTGGCACAAAGCCTGTTTCGTCTAGGGAGGGTTTTATGTAAGGCTTTTAGAGTTCCTTTTCAACAAGGTGTTGGCTGTTTGCAGAGATAGTCATGAGAACCTGGTTCTGCAGGTGATTCTGCTGGCCCACAGGCATTTTCAAAATTGAGGAAGGACTGATGAACCCTTGATGAGATTTAAGGTGAGTGAATGTAGATCTTTTTGTGTTTTCTTATATGGTGAACTGTACTGAGCTTCTGGAATTGTGGTTAGGCAGTGGGAAGGGATGCAAGAAGAGTTAAATTGGTGGGTGGGAAGTAATACAGGTTTGCCCTTCAAACAGCAAGGGCCGGTGATGAGGAGGCTTTCAGCTGTACTGCCAAGGAATCAAAATCTCCTAAGGTAGTACCAGTCCTCTGAAACCTTCTAGCAAAGCTGCTTTTTGTGACCTTGAGGCATTTCATCAGGTCTGCCGGCCCCTCACCAGCTCTCACTATTCATATCTTCTGCCCCACGTTTAGGGCTTTTGGCCACTCTCTGCTCTTCAGGGAGTAGGTAAGCTCTCCAGGGCATAGGGCCTTGAGAAAGGCAGACACCAAGTAGCAAGGATTGTTTATTTTATTGACTCCTTTCAGCTTTCCTTGCTACCACGTCATCAGGCTTTTGAACAAATAAACATCCAAGTGACTCACCATTTAGAGGGTGAGGAGCAGCTACTCCTGGATGTGTGCACTGTGTAGGGATGGGCAATGATTGGAAATAATGTATATTCACACCAATGTTTATTCATTGAGATACAAATATGCACTTGTTTAGTATCCACAAAATGCATATTTTCTGGAGTCAACTAAACATATATGTAGTGAAAAGACATAAGTCATTTAACGTAGGAAAAATATAATATTGCCTGAACATGCTGATGCACTGGTAATATTCCCTGTGGGGTGTGCCATCATTGTGTTATCTTCTGAGGGCCTGACTGCGACTATTTTTTGTCCCAATTATTGCTTTTGCTCTAGGCTCACGCTAATATAACAGGTGCAGAGGCTTACACCTGTTCCTGATACAAACTAAGACCTGGAACTTTCCTGTGACCTGGAGGGGTGCACCAAGTGTGCCCTCATTTTGCTGACAGTTGGACTACCAGCCTGTCATGGGTTTAGCATGAACAGTGGTGGTGGCAACATACCATCTTTTGTGAATTCACAGTAATGACCAGACTTCTATCTGTGTTGCCTACCTCGCTTGTGTAAAGTTTTGCAGCAGTATGTTACCTAGATCCTAGTACTGACATCCCAAGTGGATTTTGTGTGTTTATGGCTTGTGTAGAGCATGCAGTATGTGCATGAGTGAGCCAGAGTAATGAAGGCCTGTCGGTCCCATTCTGGAAGCCCCGAGCCTGCTCTTTTGCACAAACTATACTTGCAATTGTTTTCACAACCAGTGGAAGAGTATTCTGTCAGTCCTGAAAATAGAGAGAGGAGATAAGACAAATTCACATGAGGAGCCCATGCTGAGTAGAGATGCTGATTAATTGTCCTATGGTACTGCCAATTGGTAGGTGGTTGGGGTGGGACTCTTGTCTCTGTTGTTTAGTGTGAGAAAGATCTCTTAGGTGAGGCTTGTCTTTTGTCTGCATCCTGATCGTGATCACTAGTGAAAAAACTGTTGCAGAAACCTCACACCTCTTTGGGCCTTTGTTGTAGGTACTCCAGGCAGGAAACTACCCTGCTGTGAAGAGCATCACTCTACTCAAAGGCTGTGTCTGGAGATCAGCCTAGTGAGGACACTTGACAGAAGAACAGCTGCAAACCTGTTTTGAGATTGCATACAGAGAATCCACGTTCCTTATCTGCATTGATTGCATAAAAGTGGTAGCCTGCTTAGAGAGTGAAAGAGCTTGTCAAGCTGAAGGAGGTGTGACTGTCCAGGGGATGCCACAAACTACCAGGCTCTAGTATGGAGGGTCTACCAGGAGAAATAAGGCAGCAGAGATCAATCTGCATGTCCGAAGAGGGTGGGTGCAGTCTCTCCAGAAGTGCAGTTCCAAAAGGGAATCACAGGTGGATGGCCAACCTTGCCATTATGAAATAGGAACAATCATGGTTGACCTTGCTGCTTAAATCAAGAACTGTGCACATGATGAATGTAGGCCCCAAAACCCAGAGCCGTGCTTGTGGCTCTCATCTCCACAGAAGTCAAGAAGTGTGTCCATGGTGGACATCGCCCTCAAAGCCAAGACTTGTGTACATAGAGGTCACTACTGAAGTATCTATAAAAGTGCATCCTGAGACTGCCAGCATGCTGCTGTGAAACCCATGTAAGTGGCGGTTCATCTGCTGCCCAGCGACCCATTACCTTCATTCACTGATGGTCTCATGGCTGCGGCTCTGGCAGCCCCATCCTGCTTCAGCCTGCCCAGTTTGACGGCCACTTCTGCAACTATGCTGTCTTATCCTATAAGCGAGCAAGATCAAAGACACATCATGCTGAAACACACAGAGTCCTGCATTGTGGAGAGACTGTATCTAGAGGACTGTACTGAACTAAGCACAACCATAATTAGTAGGAAAGTGCCTCTTTTTGCATGGTTCACCCTGACTTTTTGCCTAATGCCTGATGTGATTTTGAAATGTAAATGCACTGGGTCCCTGCTAACCAGGTCCCCAATGCCAGATCTCTTTCCCAAAATACTGTACCATGATTGCCACAACTTCAGCTACCCCTGTAAGTCCCTAGAAAATGATACCCCTGGTACCTCGGGCATGGGGCTGCAGCACTGGTTGTGCCACCCAATGGCCCCCCTCACCAAGGCTTTGAACTCTGCCATTGCAGGCTGTGTGTCTTGGTGCAGGATAATTTGACGAGTCGACATGGCACACAGCCCTGTGTGCCATGCCACCCGTACACTGCATAAGATATAGGTAAGTGACCCACTACTGCTGGCCTTTGCCCGAAGGCAGGGTGCAATATATCCTATGTGTGGGCATATCAGCATGAGCAAATATGCCCCTATAATGTCCAGTCCATTCTGTGATGTTGTGAGTGAACAGGGAAGTCATAGTGTAGATGGGCTAGATACTTGTCAACAGGAGTTTCCTAGCTCCATGATGGCTTCATTGATTTCTAAGTTGATTGGTACCAAACCTCTTGTCTGATGCCAGTTTTGGATTTAATAAAATATTTCACACAGGAGATCCAATGCTCTCAGAGGACAGAAACAATACCTGCTGTGGACGGGGCTGTTTCACACCTCCTCATGGACAGGATGCCCTTCCTCGGTGGGAAGCTTCAACGGCAATAACACCTTTGAAATCTAACCCAGAAACCCCCCAGATAGCAGGGGAGGCCAAGCCCCTTTCCATCTCCACTTTTGGTGGGAGGAAAAGTGGGAGAATTAGTTAGATGAGAAGATGGGTCCCCCCTTAGCCTGCACCACCCCTAGGGCAGGGTAGGAGAGGTGAACCCCTCTCCCAAAATTCCACTGTCTTAAGATTGTGGAAAAACCTCCAATCAGGACTAGGGTAGTGCCTCTTCCCACAGAAAGTGGTTACTAGACGGTGTAGACATCCTACGGTTAGCAGCCCATTGGCTACTATCTGTCTCCCCTTGTAACACCCCTAAATTAAGTGTTTAGGTGGCTCCCCGAGACCTGAACATCAGATTCATCAGACCAAAGAAGACCAGGACAAAAGAAGACCTGCTTTGTGAGAACAGAAGCGCTGCTGCAGAAAGAAAAGGTGCCAAACTCTGCCAGATGCAAGAAGGACTCAACAATCGCTGCTGCTGTTCCATCCTGAAACCTGAAAGGACTCCAAGAACTCTGAAGCACTTCCATCCTTGGAGAAATTGAAGAGACGCTCCCTTGGAGTGAAGATATCACTCCCCTGCACACCGCAGGCACCAATCCCATGAAGTCCGGTATGTCAACTTGCTGCTGCCTGACGACCTCGACGCAGCACCAAAGCAAGAAGAGGTAAAACAGCTCTGAAGGGTCAGATCTGCCTCTCCACCAAGTTTGGAGGGACCAGGACCTACTGGAACTTCAGCGTACCAATACCTGATGTACCAGACTCCAAACTGTAAAAACCAAGAAGAGTCCACCCCGCACACCATAAGCAAGCACATGTTGAGGAACTTTGAGACACGTGAGACCCTCTTCCAGAGTGGCACAAATATTCTGAGACTGCCTCTCCAATTTGTCGGCTCCTGACCACAAGGACCTCAAGACGCACAATGCCCGGCTTACTTGTGTTCTCTTTGTTCCCGACCCCACTGGCCCCTGCCCCAACTAACCAGCCTGCTCCCGTGGTCCACAGGCCCTAGCAACTTCTTCCCGCTAAGGAGACCCATGGACTTACCTGTCCAGTGCAGTGCATTTTTAAGTGGTCACCTTCGTCTTTGATCTCCAGCTTGATCTGGTATGCTCCCAAATGTATTCTGCTGGAACTTTGGACCTTATCCCTACATCGAACCAAAACGAGAAGGTGAACTTTGTGAAATCATTGCCTGATTTGAAATGCATTTTCCCCCTTCGATTCCTATGGTGCGTAATTTTGCACAGAAGTTATATATTTTCGGAACTTTGAAAAATTGCAACTCTGAAAGTATTTACCTTAGAACTGTGTTCTTGGTCTTAAAAAATACATAAAAATTTACTTTAGTTTTGCAAATTGGTCTCGGATTTTTTCCTGAGTGTGTGTCCCATTTATTGCATCTGTGAGTATAACAAATGCTTAGCACTACCCTCTGATAAGCCTAACTGCTCACCCACACTACCACAAAAAGAGCATTATAATTATCTGCTTTTACCTCTGTGTACCATTTGGGGATTCTCTGGACACTCTGCCCAGTTTACTTCATTTTACTACACTATATAGAAAGCCAGCTTCCTACATAATTGAACGGAGGTACCTCCTGTTTAATGTCTCACAAAACTAACCTAATGAGGACCGGCCAAGACTCACAAGAGGAGGGACTCATGTAAAAGAAAGAAGAGTAATAGTAAACAGTATGCATTAAACCAAGTTGCAGTGCATATTATTGTACCTGCTGCAGTATACCGTTTTGAGCGTGTCTATTAAAGTATGTTTCTTATCAAAATAAAGCACTGGTTTGGACAAAATGTACTTGCTCTGCTGGGTGATCTGAGTCTCCATACCTCTACACTACCTCCCTGAGAAGTGCGTGACTGCTCCAAAGTGCTACCACTGAGAGTCAAGTGTGAAGGGGTTGTACCTAGCTCATTTTGTGAAGCCATAGTAGGACAGAATGTAGGTCATCCCAGGCACACCACCCCTGCCCCCACGCAGAGGTCTAGTAGCTATTGCTTGCCCCATTCCCCCTGAACTGGATCTGACACATTCCCTCTGCCGGAAATGTATTGTATTCATAATGTCTAACTATACAGGGGAGAGGATGTGGCCTCACGTCAAGAGCTGCCGACTTTGGAGCCGGGGTACCAGGTTCGAGCCTCAGCATCGGCTCAGTATCCTGTGATTCTGGGCAAATCACTTAATCTCCCTGTCTCTACCCAAAAAAAAAATTAATGTGTCCTTGTGTACACGTAACTGGTGCTCATGTAAAGTGTTCCAATACCTTCTGGTCGGTTTGCGCTATATAAATCTGCAAAAAAATACACTAAGTCTATATAGTCAATGTTATTCACTTAATAATACGTTTTCAATTGGAGTCAAGGGCACAAAGGATGCAGGTAGGAATGGTGCAAGAGTCTGGGCACTAAAGGCATTAAAGGAACAAAATGAAAACAGGGTATTTTGAATAAAACTGATAACATTATAAAAAACACTTCACTACTTTTGGATATTCACCAGTACTGCACAACACATGACAAAAATCCATTTGTTATTCTTGAAGCATTAATGTACTTAGGTTACTGTATAGTTTTACAATGTGTGTTTTTAAGCACCTGACGGGATGTATTTCAATACTTATGAAATGTACTTTTTAGGTCTAGCTTGGCAGCACAGCTGTCACCATACCTTATGTGATAAACAGCAAAAACCTTTAAGAAGCACAACTGTCAGAAACGTTGGCTCCTCCCACATGTTTACCATGATTACGGCATTTGATTGGGCAGAACTTGTGTGGTGCTGCCGAGAAATAGTGCAGTGCTTCTTCCACTCCTATTGACGCCTGAGTGGTATTCCCTCTCCTTACAGGGCTGCACCATCAAAATACAATAACGTGGAAGTGGGAAGAAAAAGACCCTCCACAATGTGATCGTACTGGCTAAGAGTATTGCTTTGTGTGCTAGCTACAGTATAACTGATAGAAGTATTATTGAAAAGAGCTTTGCAATAAGGGATTTCCCCCATTCAAAATTGTTGCTATGTCCACCGTGATGACACAGTGGCATCTGAGTTTATTTGTTTTTTCTTCCCCATTTGAATTGGTGGCATTAAGATCAAAAAAAGGTTGTTTTTCCCAACCTTCCTGGCACTCCAGAAGCACTGCTCACTGAAGCCGTATCCTGTGATCCTGTGACACAACAGTCTCATGCCAGTACCTCCTCCTACACCAACCTACATCCTTAGTTCACTCTCCCCAACTTCACCTGCTCCCCCACGGCCTGCTCTCATCTCAAACAACAGCTGCAGTCGAAGAAAGTTCTCGCCTCCAATCCCAGTACCGTAGAGCGCTACTGGCATGCAGGACAACAGGGCCCAGATTTTGGTCTACATCATGCCTTCAGAAGCAGCAAAAACAGCATGTCTTGCCAAAGGTGACCCCCCCCCCCCTATCTGCACACCAGGTGTTATGAAGGCCAATAGAGCTCAGTGCAGGGCCAACAAGTGCCTCTTGAGCTGGGGACGCGCTTACAGCCTGGTGCCATATTTCTGCCATACCCCTGCATAACGACGCTGCTGTGAGGGAAACGGCTCATTGGGGACATCTTGCCTTTAAACAACTCTTCGCCTACCTCGTATCCTTGCCGTGAGGGGAACGGCCTTATCAGGACTTCATATCCCAGAATTCCCAGCCCCGGGCGCTTGCCGTAGTTGTCATCAAGGCAGCGCCTGGGCTCTACATAAGGGCTGCAAAAGACCCGCTGCGCGGGACGCGCGCGTGCAGCGCCCGGGCCAATGGCGGGCCCATCCTTGCCCGTCATCGTCAGATATTGCCAGGGCAGGGCCAACCCCCTAACGCCATTGTCCCGCTGGGGTTCTTAAGGTATTAGTGTTGCGTTGGCGCTGTTGGGGCTCACATATTTGTTCATAATTGTTTGTTATCCCTGAAACCAGGGACTGAGATCTCATTGTTAGTAGCGGATATAGTACAGCTTACATTGTTTTTCTGTGCCGCTGTTATAACATCTGGATATATCCACAAGAATATATATTTGAAGTCTGGTGTGCACTTCTGATCTAATAGGGGTTGAGAAGCGCCTTCAGTAGAAAGAAATGACAACAAAGTCGGGGAAGCTGGGGAAGAGTGGGAAAGTGGTCCCTACAGGCTCAGTTATGGGAACACTGGACCAATTTATCGTACGTGCCTCTTCTATTTTGGCCTATAAAATTGACTGTACCGAAAAAAGACTATCATTGGACATTGCGGCCAATAGAAGGTCCTCGATGGGTCTTTTAGCCGGTGCGTTGTCTCCTATTCCCTCTAACAGCATTCCATCTATCCCTATTACCATCCCGGGCCCAGAAATCCAGCCAGTGGTTTGTACCGGAACGATCCAGGATGCTCATACTGCCCTTGTACACGCAGCCTCTAATGAACCCCATAGGGGGTTGGAACTCGCTTCAACACTTGTATCTTCATCTGAGGGCCAAATGGGCTCTTTTGTTGGTAGTATATCGCCTGATCCTGTGGAGAGTAATGCCAGGACTCGCTATAAACGTAGCGTAAAACCAGCGCTCCCACTGCTAGTAACTAAGAGGAAGCGTGGGAACACGGCACAGAAGGGCAGGAAGGCCAAACTCCTGAAGCCAAATGTCTTAACTGAAAATTCGGGAGATGGATTGCCGCCCGCAGAGAATAGTGCTGAGTTCTCGTCTTTAAGAACGGTCGAGTCAGGTCAAGAATTGTTGCCTGCGGTAGTTACTCCGTCTAAATTATCACAGACAACATGGGATAAAATTGAACAGCTATTCAATAGAATTTGTATCCCTATTTACAAAAGATTGATCTCTATAGAGGAAAGACTTGACCTATTTGAAGGTGCAAATGTAAAAACTACTAATAATGTAAGGGCCAAGGATAGTGCTAGCAAAGGTCAGAATATAATGGGGTCCATTGAGATCAGTTCAAGGCTAGAACCTCCAGCTCAGCCCCCACAGATTGCTGTATCTAAAAGTAACCCTACTGTGAATGCGAGTGCTTCTAATCCCCTGACCTCCACTCGGCCTATAATTAGATCACAGGCCCCATGTGGAGTGGATGCATCATTGGGTGGTTCTAACATAATTCCCCCGGTCTCTGATAGGGGTAGTAGGGTGCCAAATGATCTATCCTTAGGCAGACTCCCATGTATAGACCTCCCTCCTGCATCTACTCCATATGTGTGTATTTTGACAGGGGTACCTGTATTGAGAAAGAGTCAACGTGAGGATTACATTGATTTAAAAAACAAGTGCGTTCATTGGCTCAACGCGAACAGACCATTACCCCCTGGTGTTTTGGCAAAAATTATTTTTGCAAGGAGGGTGGATTGGGTTGGGCCAACAAAGAAAACGATCAAGTGTGACTGTATCATTATTAACTTTGGGGACACTAGGGCTGGGGAGCACATCTGTGGCCGATATCACCAAGGCATGGCTTCTAGGATAATACCCCTTCCCCTAACATATTTCTACCCTGCCCCCCATTCTGGCCCCTGGGAAGTTAGCGAAAGACGGAACGACACGGTTGGTGGTCTTGGGGGGGAGCTAGGCGTTCTGTTGGAAAATAGATTTGATGTTTTATCTGGTTTAGAGGAGTGTGATTGACAACAAACCACAATTAATTATCACAATTCGGCATGTACCCCAAAAGGCATATACTTTCCAGATTTAAGCCCGAAGATGCACGACGTGGGACATAGTAATAGGATTGCTTCTAGTCACCCTTTGAACAGGATTATAGCAAGTAAAACCCCTACCTTTGTCAGTGAGAAAAGACACGGGGAAAATGGGAGTAATGATCGAGCATTACAATCTAGGACGTCTATGACTTTGGGTCCTCCCCTCCTTAATCTAGATAGCCCTATGATTAAGGATCCTTGTACCCAGGGACCACTGGCTTTGAAGTTCCTGTCCTGGAATATTGCAGGGTTGGGTTCCAAAATGGCTCATTCCGAATGGTCGGATTTTATCGAAACCCACGATTTATGCTTTTTTCAAGAATCATGGGCAATAGTGCCCCTGTTCCGCCTGGGGTATCTTACTTTCCAGATCCCTGCAGTAAGACAGGAGAAGGGCCGCCCAATGGGGGGCCTGATCATTTGGGTAAGGCAGGCTTTAAGGTGTAAAATCATACAAGCACCCACTAATAGCATTGACATCCTTGCAATAAAAATTATTCCAGAAAAAAGTCCTAGCCTATATATCTTTAATGTCTATGCCAGAGGCTTGGTGTGTGGCCAACGTTCTGACGTTGTAGCCGTCCTGGATAGGCTATTGGATGATGTACCAAGGGAATTTAGCACAGTGGTCGTGGGGGATTTCAATACTACGTTTGAACTCCTTGGGTTAAAGGACCATGAACTAACGGAGAATGAGGATATAAAATGGGGCATACCCGCCCTTGAGGCCGAGCCAATTAAAAAATGGACCGAGGCGGCCATACAAATGAAAGTGCTGTGTATTGGGCATCGGTTGAGGGCCGTAAATGGGCGCACAATATCTGACAAGAAAGGGGCCGATACCTTTAATAATGGACGTAGGGCAAGTCGTATTGACTATGTCTTGGTAGGCCTGGACTTGTGGTACTGCGTGAGGGATATGACCGTGGTTACTAGGTTGGAAAGTGACCATGACCCACTCATTGTTACAATGTACGGGTTACTAGAAGAAGTAATGCAAGTTAACCCAGTGGTAGAAAGTGACGACCTGGTACTGGCAAATGATGTTCGGCATCTACGATTGAAAAATGTTGCAAGATCTCAGACAGCATTGTCAGCGATGAATAAAGAGGTGGACAGGGTATTAGAAATTTGGGGTTTGGGTGAAGGTAGCCAGATTCCCTTGACCTAGATTACTGAGATGCATATAGCCCTGTTTGAACAACTGAAATTGTTCTTTTGTAAACCTGCCAAGCACAGTCAGGGCAAGAAAAAGGATACTGTTGGATGGTTTACTAATAATTGTCGACAGTTGCAGAGAAATTTGGGCCTAGTTATAGGAGAGGGAGACCCAGTGAATGTAAGGTTGGCACGGGACTCCTATAAAAGAGCAGTTAAAGCTGCAAATAAAGCATGGGACCAGGCAAGATGGACAGAGCTTAAAGAAGCTTGTGAGTCACGTAACTCAAAAACATTCTGGGACACATTTAAGTGGGACAGGGGAGGGAATCCGGATCCCCCGCAGAATAATGTTGCACACCACTTATGGGTGGAATATTTCAAATCCCAGTACGCCTCCTTTGAGGACGAACAGTCCATGGGCCCTATTGAGCTAACCTTTTTCTCTGGCGAGGTGTTCACGCTAGGGGAAGTAGATAGGGCCCTAGATACTATTACCCCTAGTCGTGCTCCTGGAATGGATAACATTCCCGGAGACGTGTTTTTGAGTTATAAAACCTCATAGCGTCTGTACATAAAATATTTAGCAAATGCCATTGCGTGTGGGGCACCAATCCCGGCCTCTTGGAAAGGGGCCGAGATAATACCGAGATTTAAGCCCGAAGATGCACGACGTGGGACATAGTAATAGGATTGCTTCTAGTCACCCTTTGAACAGGATTATAGCAAGTAAAACCCCTACCTTTGTCAGTGAGAAAAGACACGGGGAAAATGGGAGTAATGATCGAGCATTACAATCTAGGACGTCTATGACTTTGGGTCCTCCCCTCCTTAATCTAGATAGCCCTATGATTAAGGATCCTTGTACCCAGGGACCACTGGCTTTGAAGTTCCTGTCCTGGAATATTGCAGGGTTGGGTTCCAAAATGGCTCATTCCGAATGGTCGGATTTTATCGAAACCCACGATTTATGCTTTTTTCAAGAATCATGGGCAATAGTGCCCCTGTTCCGCCTGGGGTATCTTACTTTCCAGATCCCTGCAGTAAGACAGGAGAAGGGCCGCCCAATGGGGGGCCTGATCATTTGGGTAAGGCAGGCTTTAAGGTGTAAAATCATACAAGCACCCACTAATAGCATTGACATCCTTGCAATAAAAATTATTCCAGAAAAAAGTCCTAGCCTATATATCTTTAATGTCTATGCCAGAGGCTTGGTGTGTGGCCAACGTTCTGACGTTGTAGCCGTCCTGGATAGGCTATTGGATGATGTACCAAGGGAATTTAGCACAGTGGTCGTGGGGGATTTCAATACTACGTTTGAACTCCTTGGGTTAAAGGACCATGAACTAACGGAGAATGAGGATATAAAATGGGGCATACCCGCCCTTGAGGCCGAGCCAATTAAAAAATGGACCGAGGCGGCCATACAAATGAAAGTGCTGTGTATTGGGCATCGGTTGAGGGCCGTAAATGGGCGCACAATATCTGACAAGAAAGGGGCCGATACCTTTAATAATGGACGTAGGGCAAGTCGTATTGACTATGTCTTGGTAGGCCTGGACTTGTGGTACTGCGTGAGGGATATGACCGTGGTTACTAGGTTGGAAAGTGACCATGACCCACTCATTGTTACAATGTACGGGTTACTAGAAGAAGTAATGCAAGTTAACCCAGTGGTAGAAAGTGACGACCTGGTACTGGCAAATGATGTTCGGCATCTACGATTGAAAAATGTTGCAAGATCTCAGACAGCATTGTCAGCGATGAATAAAGAGGTGGACAGGGTATTAGAAATTTGGGGTTTGGGTGAAGGTAGCCAGATTCCCTTGACCTAGATTACTGAGATGCATATAGCCCTGTTTGAACAACTGAAATTGTTCTTTTGTAAACCTGCCAAGCACAGTCAGGGCAAGAAAAAGGATACTGTTGGATGGTTTACTAATAATTGTCGACAGTTGCAGAGAAATTTGGGCCTAGTTATAGGAGAGGGAGACCCAGTGAATGTAAGGTTGGCACGGGACTCCTATAAAAGAGCAGTTAAAGCTGCAAATAAAGCATGGGACCAGGCAAGATGGACAGAGCTTAAAGAAGCTTGTGAGTCACGTAACTCAAAAACATTCTGGGACACATTTAAGTGGGACAGGGGAGGGAATCCGGATCCCCCGCAGAATAATGTTGCACACCACTTATGGGTGGAATATTTCAAATCCCAGTACGCCTCCTTTGAGGACGAACAGTCCATGGGCCCTATTGAGCTAACCTTTTTCTCTGGCGAGGTGTTCACGCTAGGGGAAGTAGATAGGGCCCTAGATACTATTACCCCTAGTCGTGCTCCTGGAATGGATAACATTCCCGGAGACGTGTTTTTGAGTTATAAAACCTCATAGCGTCTGTACATAAAATATTTAGCAAATGCCATTGCGTGTGGGGCACCAATCCCGGCCTCTTGGAAAGGGGCCGAGATAATACCGTTTTTTAAAAAGGGGGATAAATCTGTTGCCGCTAATTACAGACCAATAAGTCTTATAGATTCCATCCAAAAGATCATGGGCAGAATGATTTTAAAAAAGCTACAGTTATGGATGGACGATGAGCAAATCCTTACCCCACTGCAAGCGGGCTCCCGCCCCCTAACAAGCACTATTGACCAGGTCTTCCGTTTTATTAACATTTATTGGAAGACAGTTATACTAGGGAAAGGAGCCCTCTATGCGGTATTTGTTGATTTGAAGGCAGCCTTCGATTTGGTGCCACGACAAAGGCTGTGGGATGTCCTAAGCGAAATGGCGATGCCGGCTGAATTGCTGTCCTTGATCGTCCGCTTACATGAGGATAACCATGCGCGGGTCCGGTGGGGTGTAAAGGGTGAGGTTACTGAAGCATTCCCCGTTGACAGAGGAGTGCGCCAGGGTTGTGTGCTTGCGCCTACCCTGTTTTCGCTCTTCGTGAACGGGGTGGCCGATTTCCTCCTTGAGACACCCACCAACGCCCCTGTGCTGGCGAAAGAATATATTCCTATCCTCATGTTCGCGGACGATACCCTGATAATATCCAAGACCCCTAGTGGTTTACAGAGAGCCCTTAGCAGGTTTGAGGCTTTCTGTGTAACCCGGGGACTTGTAATAAATACAGAAAAATCTAAGTTTATGACTTTTAATGAGCATAAATCTTTTAGGGGTAGGGTTTTCATGAATGATTTACCCCTTGATAGAGTAGACGCTTTCAAGTATTTGGGGGTTGTACTCCAGTCAGACATGAGCTGGTCCAAACAAATTAACTTAGCCACCCTAAAACATAAACAACAGGCGGGGATCCTCATGGTTAACTTTAACACTTCTTTTTCTAAACCAATCGGCCCATTGATGGAAATTTATGGTTTGAAAGTCCTAAGCTCCCCCCGATATGGTGCGGAGCTATGGGGGTTCCAGAACCTTCATACCATAACTGTTGCTGAAAACGCCTTTTTGCGTAAGGTCATCGGTGTCCCAAAAAGCACCCCCATCTCCCCATTATTCCTTGATCTGGGAAGGAAAGCACTTCGAGATTTGGCTAAACTTCGCCCTCTTTTATATTGGCGAAGATTGTGGTGTACGGTTGAACTCTCACACTACGCCAAAGGGGTAAAAGACGTAATGGACTTAGACCGTTTTCACAGGATCAAATGGCTACGGGAGTTAAGGTCGTTGTTGGTGAAATTAGATCTGCTAGAACTTTGGGCTGACCCCCAAAATGCTTCTTTTCCTTCAAAAAAGATATTGAAGGAGAAGTATTGGGAGATGATAATGGAATCCGCTCGTGTGAAGGATACAACAAAACATCTGTCAGGTCGTTTTCTTGAATTTAAGGCAAAACCCGTATTAGAACATTATTGAGATTCTATAGAAAAACCTCTAGACAGGAAGCTTTACTTTCAAATGAGGATTGGTACCCTTCCCATTAGATCATTTACTGGCAACTGGGTTGGGGCTATTACGAAAGTCTGCCCAAATTGCTTAGATAAAGATGAAACGGTTAGCCATTTGTTGTTTTTTTGCCCACTGTATAAAAAACCTCGGGCCAAGTGGGTAATACCTAGTTGCAAGCTTTTAGGCTTTAGTAAACACGAGGAGGCCCTACGAATTCTTACTACGGACCCCTCACAGCCTATAGCTGTTGCAATGGCTAAGTTTCTAGGTTGGGCCTGGCTCATCAGATCTAGGGTGTTGACCAGGCTTACTGATTCTACTGCCCTTAGTCCCAAAGTCATGATTTGCTTGAGATAAACTGTGTGATTATGCATTGTAATGTTTTAGTATCACTATATTCGGCAGTACTTAAGTTTAATTCGTTTTTAAATGTTTTAGACTCAGTATATTTATAATCTTATTATATATGTTTTAATGTATATGTTCTGCTTTTATGACTAATCTGTCGAATAAAGCTTTGTTGAAATGAAATGCCTCTTGAGCTGTAATTTTTTCCACCCCCTACACCATTCCCTTAGCTGCAGTCCCAGTCAACTGCCACACCACCTCACAGCCTCAGTTGCAGTGCGTCATTCTTAGACTGTTGTGATGCTCCCCTCCTGCTACCTCTGGCTGCTTTCACCACTGCCTCTTGGCTGATCTCCAAATTTTAAGACTAATCCTGCCTCCCAAACCAGCTCCCACTGCCTCATCTGAATCGTGTTTCTCTTACCATCCCACAGTGTTAATACATTTTCCCCACTTGAACTGGGCCTGTAGTTGTGGATGGAACTGAATAAGCATCTCACACTACAGGAATAGCAGGTATCCTATGCATACATTTGTAGGCATGGGTGCCTGTTCACAAGTGTTGGGTAGTTTAATGTGTGCTGTGTTAGAGGAATGATGTGTAAGTGCTGAATGATGGTGGATGGTGTAAGAGCAGGGTGAGCAGTGTGAGTGCAGGGTGAAAGGAATGCCTGTTTAAGTGCAGGGTGAGAGGTATGAGTGGTGTTTCCATGTGACAACTTGTTGACCAGGGTACTCTTGTGAGTGGATCAGGAGAGTAAACGGTGAGCCCATGTGAGGGAAGGATGATTAGTAAACTTATATGAGTGTAGTGGGAGCTGTGTGAATGCAGGATGATTTATCCCTAGACACTCTAAGTAATTCACCATGTCCTTGTCAGTTGACAAGTGGGGATTCTGGTGTAATTTGAACTATGATTATCAAAGCTGATTCTGCACCAATATGTCATATATTTGGACATGTGGAAAGTTACTTTTCTAGAAGTGGAAGAGCGATTGTAGGTCAGAGCCAGTTGCTGAGCTCTGGAAAAAGTCTTGTGGAAATTTGAGTCAAGACTTCATGTGGCTTCTGCCACCCATGTCCTTATTGCAGTCACCAAGCCACTTACCCTTCATCTAGTAACTAAATTGTACACTGTAAAATCAAGAAACCTGGTTTACCTGCTGACAAAAAAAAAATTCAGAAGGCAATTACCTTATTTCATTGTGCCTTCATATGTTTTATTGTTCCTTTTAAGAGTACAATAAAAAAAACTCACTTTTTTGTTTTAATTGACCTTATTGTTGCTCTTATGTTATAATAGACCATAATGTTTCTCTTATGTTATAAAAATCTAAGCGGGGTTCACATGGCAACTGACTTGCCTCTTGGCTGACTAATAGCCAGAGCCACTGGAGTTATGCGGCAGAAGTGGACCAAATTATGCAGCAGTTTTGATTAAATTATGTGGCAAGACAAGGTAAATTATGCGGCTTAATGTGGTTTATTTTGTGATAGTAGTACTTCATTATATTGTAATTTTTACACACTGTAACACTTTCTCTGAAAAGATTTCAACTTATTACTACTAATTTAACATCTAAATACAGCAATTAGCAACTGAAATATAACCACACAATCTTTGCAAAGGTCTGTACAGAGTGCAGTAACATGTATTGCCATGTTTTAGTAGCTTTTAATCCATTTGAGCTAAAAACTATTTTCTTTTTGTTGGAATCTACAGATTATGTAGCAGCCAAAGGATTATGCGGCAAATGCGGCAAATCCATTATTATTCGTACAACACTGCAGCCCCAGAATCACACAATTCCAGTGGCCCTGCTAATAGCATCGTCATCGAAGCCTTAAATGTTTCAAAGTTTACATTTAGAAATTGTGACTGCTGATAAATGTCATAGTCAATGCAGAAATTCATACTAGTGTACTGAAGTGAAATGCTTTCAAGTTAAAGAAATGTACTTTAAAGAAATTTGAGTCTCTAGCACATTTTTAAATGATGAATTGTATACCACGCAGAGGGTTCCAGTTCCTATTTTGGAGCTTAGAGCCAAACCAGACCATTTGCTGGGCTCTGGCTCAGCACTCCCTATTCACGTGCCGCTTGCCCATTGTATTGTTAACGACTTTCTTTCTCCTACTCTGGCAGCAACAGCCCATAACAAGAGTGGGGACAGCAGGGAGGCCAAAAGAAATTAAAACACATCTGGACTGAAAAATGGTCTTTTGCAGACCTGTGAAATACTTTGGAGGAGGCCGAGATGTCAGCCCCTGAACAGCCAGCCACAGCCCCGAAACAGTTCAAGAACTGCCTGTATACTTCATGCTAAGAGAAACAAAGGTCCCTTACAATTGGATTAAGACACAATGTCACAATTTGGTAATACAAATTGGAAAGTAATAATATATCAATGAAATATTTAATGAATAGATAAATTGAACGCAGAAATTTAAAAAAAGAGTGAGTGACCAAACCGTGATAGGCAGAGGGAAATCGGCCGATTTCCTTACCACAGGCAAGTGACTTAAAAAGGTGACTTTTTAATAAGCGAGCATATGAATAAACAGAAAGTCACAATCTATTTAACATCTCATACTCCACATTTTAGTATAGAGTTGGAGACGTGTGTGTCGACGACGTTTCAATCCCTTAAGGAATAACGGGATCTCATCAGGACTAACTGATAGAACAGATGCCTGGAAAGTTGCCTGGATAAAATAAGAAAAGGAGAGAAGGGAGGAAGAGTAAAAACGATCAGTGGGAGTTAAAACGATCAGTGGGGGTAAAAAAATATATTAAATTAGGGGAAGAGGGAAGAGAGAGAGGGGAGTAATAGCAAATAGTAGCAAGGGTCATAATTGAAAATTGGGTAGGGTTAGATAACCTGCATCAAGAGGGGGAGTTAAAATGATAGCAAGGACATAGGGAGAGAAGGCTGTAGAACAAGGTACTTAAATATTAGTTACAAAACAAAAGGAGAGATAGAGGGCCGTTACCAGTGCAGAATTTGAGCAATTAGAGGGCAACCGAGTGAGTGGTCAGGTTCTATGTTGGGAGAGAAGGGGGGAAGGGGGACAAGTCTACTGAGAAGGGGATACTGACCAGTGGAGGAACTTCCCTGACAGTCAGGGGAAGGTAGAATCAGCATGGAGTACGTGGAGTAAGCGAACTGCGTTGGGTGTCAAGCGATCTAAAATAAAAGGGGTGTAAAATGAAGGAAGAGCAGTCGCAGATGGTGGAGGAACCATGAATTGCGGTGATGCTGGCTGGGGAGATCTTACCAGCTTGTGCTACAGCAGACAACGAAGGGGCTAAAGCACTTTCAGCCCAATAGGCATTGTATGCCTGGTGGTTCCAACAATAGGCATCATTCAATCAATCAAAGTGAAGAGTGGGTTGTGAGCAGCCGCGGTCGGTAGTAGGAGTAACTGAAGGGCGGTGACGTGGGGAGGGGGAGGGGCAGGGTGGGGGGTAGTAAACTATGGATTATGGAGGTTTACAGGTAAGTTAACATATAAATCAATAAAACGAATTTCGTTGCGTGCACTGCATCCCCAAATGCGATGCAGTGCACGCAACGAAATTCATTTTATTAATTTATATGTTAACTTACCTGTAAACCTCCGTAATCCATAGTTTGCTACCCTCCACCCTGCCCCTCCCCCTCCCCACGTCACCGCCCTGCAGTTACTCCTACTACCGACTGCGGCTGGTTGTGAGCATATATTCCTCCTTTCCAAACGCATATATGTATCCATCAATAGGTTAATTCCTTTTCCAGATGTAACACAGTACAAGTATTAGGAGTGAAAGTAGTTCTTTTTATTAATCACTTGATTGAATCCATTTCACTCATTGTGAGATTTTCTCAGAGAAAACGTTGGAAAAGAAAGAGAGAACAGCCGACACATGTTTCGCCCCGTGTGGCAAATGAAGCCAGGGATTTTTCAAGGCTATTTATAATATTCTAGCAACACAGAGTTTTTTCAATGTAAAATTCGTACATTTCCACAAAGAGTTGCATTACATTTTAAAAAAACATTCAAATTTCAAAACGAATCAGTATAGGTTCCCGTCTGGTCACCGGGTAAATCCGCAATCAATCAATCAATCAATCACTCAGGGGGTTTATAGAGCGTGCTACTTACCCGTGAGGGTCTCAGGGCAGTCTGGCTGGTCTGCGAATGGGCTCCCAACTGTACAGAGCAACTGATAACTGTATGCTTATTTCTTAGAACACCTGTGAGCCAAACAGATGATGGAGTGGGAACTTCTTCACCTCTTTTGTAGTTAGTGGCACTTCACTTAGCTCATCAGATCTTTCCCCCGCAACCATACTTTTCACAGAATTCCTTTGTGTACCTCATAGCATAAAAACTAGTGGTCTAAAGTTTCTCACAACCATGCTGTGCAAGACTAATGCTTTAAGGTATCCTTTTCAAATCACTACCTTGTAATGGCACAGCCAATAGGTCTGGCTGATGACTTTGCCAATATGTTTTAGTTTTGTTGTATATTAGTGTGGTTGTTATTTAGTATGGCCAAAAGTTAGTTGTGTACAGGAGCGTTGAGTAATGTTTTGTAAAGTTGAGCTGTGTAATATAGGGAGTATAGTGTTGTATAGTGAAAGGCTATAGTGTTGAGTGGAGTTGATTGTTAGAGAGGAGTATAATTTCTGAGTTTAGAGTGTTGCATAGAGGGTTGTGGAGTGGTGTAGAGTAGATTTGTGTGGTGTGAAGGGAATTGTGTAGATTGGAGTAGGTTGTTGTAACACAGAGTGGCTTAGAGTAGACTAGATTGTGAATGAGAAGTTGTATAGAGTGTAGCAGAGTAGGAGAGTGTAATGGTATAGAGTGGGGTAGAGTGGTGTAAAGTTTAGTGACTGAGTATAGTGGAGTGGCATGGAGTGGAGGTGTAGGGTGTATTAATGTGTTGTATATTAGAGTGGACTAAAGTGGTAAGAAGTGGTATTGAGGGTGCTGCATAGACTGTTGTTGAGTGCTTTACTATTTTAGGGTGGAATAGTGTAAACTTGATTGGTGTAGATTTGATTTGTAGAGTAATGTAGAGTTTTGTTGCATTGATTGATATAGATTGGATTAGAGTGTGATGTTGGAGTAAAGTTTAATGGACCTTTTACTCTTTTAAGTGGAATAATGTAGATTTTTGTTTTGTTGACTGGAGGTAGAGTGGGGTGTTGTAGAGTGGTTTTGGGTGGAGTTGTGTAAAGCATAGTTGTGCAGAGGAGTAGGTTGCTGTCAATTACAGTGCTGTTGATTGTATGTTGTGTGAGTATGAAAAAAAAGAAGCTTTATTTATATGTATAGCTCAGGTTTTTATTTTGCCTAGTAGTTTTATTGCATACATACATACTATTATGCATGTTTAGGCTTTACAGTTTTCAGTTTCTATTATTTGTAAATTCTGGTGGTTTTTTTCCAGTGATTTCAATACCTGAAAAAAAAGTACTTATCAGTGGTTACACATTTTGGCGCCATTAAAAACAGCAGAAGCACTGTTTATGGAATGTTTTGCCTTTATTATTGCTTGTTTTCTGCACTGATAGTGCATGGTTTATAGACAATGTACGTATAGTGTATATGAGGTCCAAATACATTTTTTACAAATCAAACCTATTTTAAGACACCATACAATACTTCTTCAGTGAGTCTTTGGTCATGCTCTCTTGCTCTTTCCTTCCCATGTAAACTTTTATCTGTGAAAAGGCTCTCTCAACACTGGCACTCGAGACAGGCAACGCCAAAACACCCATTACATAATTTGCTAACTCTGGCCACTGATAAAGCTTTCCATGCCAATACTGGTGCACCTGAAGATTGTGATTCTCTGGGACAGGTTCACCAACAAATGCATTGAACTGGGTGCATATGCCCTCAGAGTTATTGATGTAGTAAAAAATGGCGCAGTCCTTTTCAAAGTCAGGGTAAAATTCTCCTTTATGGAAGGGATCTAAAACTTGTGCAAAGTAACACAGTGAGGCTTCTTTGACTTCAAATGCCATGGTTGGTGAAAGGACATTTCTATGCATCAATGCAAGCCATTTCTCATACATTGTAAAATCAAATGTCCTGAAATTTTCCTCAACATTTTTTTGCTTACCAAGTGGCAAGCATTCTAACATGGACCATGTTGCAGTTCCAAAGTCACTAAAAGTGTTGCCCAGCCTATTCTCAAGGAGATGTTTCACATCTACACCAATTATGCTGAAAACTTGGTAGTCAAAGGTGTTTTCAGACTCTAGTTTTTTAATATGTCCATGACAGCAGTCATGTTTTCTTGTAAAAATCTAAGAACGCAGTGGAGTGTACTTTTCTCAAATCCCTATCAACATGCGACCAAAGATCTTCACATTCCGTGCCTTTGGCATCATCACTAAGCAAAAATTCTGTAAGCTCAGGTATCAACTTTTTCATATACTTAGATGAATGACTGCAAATACAAACAATATCACTCCAATCTTTTTTTAACCTGGTAAGAACATTTTGCAGCAGCATTCTAAGTAACACTGCATTCCGTGTTTTCCAAAAGTCTGGTGTCATGTTTTTACCACTATCCCAGATGCCCGATGACAGCACTCATTTCACATATACCTGGCGCTACACCGTGCAGTGAATGTTTAATGCCTGGGCTGTTTGGCAATTCACCTACTATCTATGCTGACTCACTAGAGAATGTGGCTGATGTATCAAAGGGTTTCACCCATTCTCTGTCTGTGGGTAAATGTGATGGTACATATTGGGAAAGATTCTTATGAAACAAGTCATTTTACCTATCAGTGAAAGAATCACACCTAGCCAAAATATCAAATAAGACTTTGATATTTTCTGATTCTCTACAGTTTGTAAAATAATTTAAATAAGACCTAAAACATGCTTCTAAAACCTGCATCCTTAGATCAAACACCATGAAACTGAAAAAAGCAAAAGGAAGAAGAAACAATATTTTTGTGATATTCCTAAACAACAAAACTCAAGCACAATATTAGTAGCCCAGTGTTTCTTACTGTTACCTTGTATAACAAAGTTACATTGTATTGGCCTCTTCAGGAAGGACTAAAAATGACTCTTTCACACTTTCTTTGAATGGCATTTAGTTTGTGGTTGTGCGGGTGTTTTTTTCAGTGTTGATATGTTTACTCTGGTGAGGGCTATTTCTCCTTTCGGTGGGGATTTATCAGTTAATATAGGTTTAAACCTGAAATTTGTTTCTATTATAAAGTCTTTTTTGTTGTTGGAAAGGGAGTGTGTAGGCACATTGTTTGGGTAAATTATTGCTTATCGGGGAAGAGAGACATGCTGCCAGCATGCAAGCTGTTTGAAAGCGCTGACACTTTATTGTATTAGAAGTGAGAATGGTGCAACAAGGAGGGAAGAGTGGCAAAGGCGGGTTGAATAGTTTCTGGTTGTGTTGTGAAAGCAGACTCATAGCTATAAAGATTTCTAGCACTCTTGTGAACTACATGTGGATTTTGTTTGGGAATGTAAACCTTTAGTGAATTGCTCGAAATTACAAGATGGGAAGCTATTGACCGACATATGACCTTAGTTTACAAGCTATAAATACATTTGATGGAGCTACTAAACTACATCTGGTCTGTTTTATGTATATTTTAGTCTTTGTAAATAGTTAAGTGTTTTTTGGGGAAATGTGTTATTAGGGCATCTAAAAGGCAGTGTGTGTTTTTGTTCTTAAAACAGTATGCCTATATACGAAACATTTTCAATTTAAAAACAAATTTGAAGATAAAGACACACTACCTTTCAGATGCACCTAAAGCCTATTACCAAAAATCAATTGGAAAAGAGACACACAGCCTTTCAATTTGCATAAATACACTGATAAATTTAAAAGTTTAAGTAAATAAGCACATACTTTTTTATAACCCACAAACACAATGTAGAATGAAAATACTGTAGCAGTTGAGCAAACAACAGTAAGAGACACTGCCTTTCTATTTGCACACCCTTTATGCAAATTAAATGGCAGGGTCTCTTTCTCTCGTTTGCTAGTCTGCTACAGTATTTGAATGCTACGTTGCGTTTAGACCTAATAAAAAGAATTGGCTTGTTTAATACATTTTCACATTTGTCAGTGCCTTTTTGCAAATTGAAAGGGAATGACAGGCAGATGGAGTGCAGGACTGTTTAAAAATAAGATTGAATGTCGGAGCGAGAATGCTCTACCCAAAATTGCGCCACTGAGATAAAAAACGAGCGACACGTAGATAAAGATCAAAATACTGAGCACAACTCAGAAAACAAGCAGGAAAGTAAAACAAGTCAACAGTACTATATCTTTCTGTGTACGACTGCGTCACCAGAGTATTGAGCAGCCTATGAAAAAAAGCAGTGAAGTACTTTCCAGTGGCAGAGGTGTTACACACCTCTACCCCCAGGCCTCAATTTACCAGGCAACCTTCTACAGCGTTTTCCATTCAAAACACTGCTTGCACCATCTGTTTACCAGCAAGTCCCTGGCCCCGCCCTCTGTCCCAGCGCCCTGGATATAGGAGCACTGGACATTGCAACAAAAACAAAATGCTCCCATTTGTCAAGTAAAGCTGAAATAATGAATAAACTGGGACAGCATCTGCCTCACTTAATCTTTGTGCACCTAAAAACAAAAATAATGAACCCAAGGGAGCTGCCGTGAATTTGCTTTGAAATTAGAGCTCGGAGAGGAGGAGATGAAAGAGGCAGCGGGCAGGCATGCCATTAAGCGACATGGGAGGAGGTGGGAGGGATGAATGCTGCTTCCATTTGTCAGGTAGAGGGGAAATAATGAATAAACTGGGGCGGCGTCATCACTTAATCTCCACGCACCTAAAAACAAAACAATGAACCTGACCTTGTGTAATGTAACTGATGCTTTTGTAAAGTGCTTAATATCTTTGAGTCAGTCAAGTTCGCACTCTATAAAAATGTCCCCAAAACAGGATCTGACATTGTTTAATGTAACTAATGTGCTCCAACATCTTCGAGTTGCTCAAGTTCACATTATATATGAAAAATGCATCACGTTTCCTGGGAAGCTGCTGTGAATGTGCTTTGAAATTAGAGCCCCAAGAGGAGGAGGATGTCAGGAAGAGGCAGTGGTCAGGTATGCGGCGACATGGGAGGAGGTGGGAGGGACGAATGCTGCTCCCATTTGTCAGGTAGAGGGAACATAATGATTAAACAGGGGCAATGTTGACATCACTTAATCTCTGCGCACCTAAAAACAAAAAAATTAAACTGACCATATGCAATGTAATAGGTACTTTTGTAAGCGCTTCAATACTTTTGGGTCAGTTGAGCTCGCTCTCAATAAAAATGCCCCCCAAAATGTATCTGACATGGAGCAATGTAACTAGCGCTCTTATAAAGTGCTCCAACAGCTTTGAGTTGCTCAAGTTCTCATCATACAAGCAAGCATCAAATAAAATGCGACAGGAGTTGCCCAGGCCTTTGCTTTAACTATGCTGCAAGGTTGGATTGCTGAAGGTCTGGTGGCCGAGGCTTGCTAAAGCAAGAAGCAGTAAAATGGGAGGGGCTTGGGAGAAATGCTAACACTTTGAAGTCAGAGAAAATTAAAGGGGCGATTTTGAAAACAGCGCCTGAAGTGTCTGACCTTAAATCTCAGCATTTAAACGGGACGGGGAGATTAAGTGACGGGTGCCAAAGCTGAACCACCAAAGATGGGCCAACAGGGACACAAGCAGGAATCAAAGAAAACAATAGTCCCTCAAATGAACAAATAAACACAGAAGAGTAATGTTGAAAGTATTTGGGCGGTGCTCTGTGGAAGGAAGTCAAACATAACAAGCATTGGCATAGCCAATAGGTCTCGCCTTTGGGGCCTTATAAGTGTTTAGCCATGCAACAGTTGCATAACTAAATACTTATAAGGACCCAAAAGCAAGACCTATTGGCTATGCAAAGCGGCCGCGAAAGTGAAAGTGATCACGATCAAACATCAAAGTGGCCGTGCAGATGCGAAAGTGAGAGTAATCGCGGTAAAGCGCGGCGCCCGCGCCCGCGCACATTCACTGTAGCTCTAGGCTGGCCTGGTAGCACTTTTTGGAGCCCTCTCAATAAGTCTCGCCAGACCAGCGCATGCGCTGGGTCAGGCGAGACCTAAAAAGGCCAAACACAAAAAGGAGGAACAAAGAGGAAGGAGTAACCACTAGCAAGCAAGCATTTTGGAACGACATTCGATGGGACAAATAAAAAGGCAATGAGGGGGCTGTAAGCACACAGGGTGAATACAGCTTTTCTCAAGGAGACAGTGCATGCGCTGCCTAAGCTCAACCTAAAAACAGAATCCTTAAATGAGCAACAGTGTGCATACTGAGAAAAGTATGCAAGCCTCATTCTGCAGTAACTAGTCTCCACTGCTCACTGGCCCCTGAAAATGTAAAACATGGCAAATCTTGTGGCCTTCACAGCAGCATGCATTAAAAATCAATCACATTAAATTAATGGCATTTGTACCCAACTTACGGGTACGAGAAAGATGATCTGCAGTATGACTGAGGTGGAGAATGCAGCAGTCATATGCAAGATGAAACCACAACAACCACTGAAGATGTCTGCATCTGCCTTGTACCCATACATCGACATAACCTACAGGAGTTCTGGAGAAGACAGAGATTGGTACTCTGATCTTCCTTCAGCCATACCTTGAAATTTTTACAGAAGAGATATTAGCACCCTCCATTACTGATCTAGCCTTGGTGTCTCCAGTGGCCATCTCAGATCCAGAGCTCTGTGGAGTCCTACATTTTATGGATTGGAAACAAGAAGATTGTTGAGGCAGCAACACTGCAACTTACTATCTGTGTAACTGTGCCAGAGTCTCCTTCTCCCCCAGGGTGAGTTAAATGGTCCAACAGGAAAGCTGCATCTTCAACAGTATCCAAGCTGAACTTAGGAAGTGTCAAATAGGTATGCCATGTTGCTTCAGACAGCCCCAGACTTTCACTCTTTGATTAAAGCTTTCACTGTTGCCATCTCTCTGAAGCACACCCCTCGCCTCTGATCCGCATAATCTCCATCTCCTTGCACCATACAAGTATATGATGCACGCCTTAAAACTATTCTGCTATTGTTAACTTGGTTCATAATTGTGTTATGTTACATTTAATTTCAGTTCCTGATGCTCCATAAACGATCATTTCACTTCCAGCATCAATAGTTACAGAATCGCCCTGGGAGGTTGGGAGGAATGCAAGGTATTTTCATAAGGATACAGAGGGTAATAATGAGATTTAGCTCCTTAGATATTCGATGGAACACTTTCCCTGGTCAAGAGGTATAAGGTTTGCCACAAGACTAGGAGAACAATTTTACAAAAGACCCCACTTCTATGATGCACCGTCCTCTTGATTTGATGACTTGTAGTCAAAGTAGTTATTCCTCACTCCTGCTCACAGATGTTACTGTAAGAGCACCTGAAGTATGACATTAAACAATAATGGCGTACGTCCACTAACCCTCCTCGCACCACATGCCATTTGCTGATACCCAAACCTAGAAAACAGGCCGAAATCATTATTACATTATAACTCACGATATAGGATTTCACACCAGGAGTAGGAGGAGGTCGGACATGTCTCAGAGCCAGTATATTCTACTGGTCCAAATGACCCAGAAGAGCCTCAGTTAGAGAGAGAGCAGCTCAGTCCTAGGATAAGGAACACCAGCAGTTTAAATACAGTGGTAAAGGTTTGAAAACAGCTGTAAATCTACCCTCTGGATCTTCCTCTACATTCCACTGTCAGAACAAAGCGACCCACACATCCAGATGTTTTAAGATAATTCAAAGCAATGTGACAAGCCAGGCAGACAGGAAGTAGTACCATCATTAAGGAAACCCTAATGCAAATCCATGATTATGTTAGCAGAAGAAGGCCCTGCAAAGACACAGAATGAATTTGAGGGGTAGCCCATAATGAAAAGAATACAGCTTTGTGCAGTAGAATAATAGTACATCAGCTATCAATGTTCTGAATCTGTGAAATTAGTAAAAATGGCAAAATACTATTAATTATAACTAGTGAAAAGATCAGAACAGCTCCCTTTTCCTCAACAGTTTAAGCCGTTTTCATGTACAAAGGAGACACTTAAAACATGTGCTAACATACAATATTTTGGGTTTGTTTCTTGTTCTCTCACTCCTTATTAAATGGTTCGCATATGCAGCATTCTCAGAATTCTCCACAAATCTCTTACTTTGCAGGTATCTAAATAACTTCCTAACTTTCCACACACCACCATTCTCTTGAACTAAGGGTATACGATTCACGATTATTACTCACTTTCTTCCTTCCTGCTCCTGTGAACATTATTTTTTTTAAACCATCTTTACTGAATATTAGAAAATTGGAATGTTGGGCTCTCCATTGAAGACAATGTAACTCCCAGCTCCAACATTCCAATGTCTACACTATCACTGTTAATAGTAGAGAGACCCTTGCCTGGAAAGTCAAATATGTTTTATTGTGAATGCCCTGACATCGCTAATTCACATTCACCGTGTCTTAATCAATTAATCTTTTCAAACAAGAGGAACCAGGAGCTTAACTAGGTCCAGCACACATGCTCCTTGAGATGATAATTTAGATACAGGAGTGTGCAGTTTCTTTAGAGGAAAGTTGCAGAAAAAGAGGAAAAATGAAAAATAATACATTTCCAGGTCACTGGAATCAGCTCCTATAGGAGCAAGTGCCCTCACACACCCCGAAAGGTGTCATGCTTCATCATTTGGGCATGCTCTTTGTCAGACCGGCACTGCAATGCCCGACGGGCACCCACGAGGAGGCTCTTTGCCGGAGGTCTTTTGATTCGCCGTATGATGAGGTGTGAGTTGAGTACAATATGTAGTGTGGTGGTAGAATGTGAATTAAAATAGATCCAATGATGCTAGATTAGGAGACATTTACTGATCAAGCTCACTAAACTAATTAAAAAACGGTGGCGCTCGTCTGTGTTACAATGAGCAGTCTGGATCATTCGTTGTAATGTGAGGTCAACATGTTTCTTGCCTAAATCAGTTCACAAAGGATCTACTCTACTGTGTGACTTGATTAAAAAGTTAGTGATATGTGCTTAAGTAATCAGTCACACTCAACAAAGCACTCATGTTCCTTGTATTGCAAACTGACCTGGGAAACAAAGAGACAAACATCTCATAAAGCATTTAGATGTCCATTCTGAAATTCTACCCATTGATCGGTAGTATTTGTGCATGCATGTGATAATTTTTATTTTTTTACTACATGCCCCACTTGGTTTTTCAAGAAAATTGAGACGGTACGCAAATATGGGTTAGGTATGGTAAACCATGGATTAAAACCACACCGAACACCAAGTTGAAACACCCTTGTGCAAACCCCTTCTTTCATAAGATCGTGCTGTGTACCATGAACACTGATAACACACACGTCAGTGATCGTGTTTTTATCGGGTTCCCAAGGGACACACACATGCATGTAAATGGGTTCCGCTCTTAGTACAGCACACTCACCTGTATTAGAGCCAGTACCGGTCTCAGGGGGATGAAGCAGAGAATAACGCTCATTCGCGTCCTGGGTGAATAAGCAAGAGAGTTTTAAACAGGTACAGACTTCTTACGGGTGAGTGCGCTGTACTAAGAGCGGAACCCATTTACATGCACGTGTGTGACTCTTGTCAACGACACACAGCACGTAAGTTTAGAAGTTGAGTTTTGTGCAAGGTTTATGGCACTATGATGTTTGTTGTGGTTTTAATTCTGGGAACCAGATAAGAACACGATCACTGATGTGTGTTATCAGTTTTAACCGTACACGGCACGATCTTATGAAAGAAGGGGTTTGCGCAAGGGTGTTTCAACTTGGTGTGGTTTTAATCCCGGGTTTACCATACCTAACCTTTTATTTTGCTTACCGTTTCCATTTTCTTGAGAAACCACGTGGGGCACGTAGTGAAAAAAGAACAAATATCACATGCATTCACAAAACTAATGAACAACGAGTAGAATTACAGAATAGACATCTAAATGTTTTATGACATGTTTGTCTGTTTGTTTTCCAGGTCAGTTTCCAATACAAGGTACATGAGTGCTTTGTTGTGTGTGACTGATTACTTGAGCACTTATCACTAACTTTTGAATCAAGTTACACAGTAGTAAAGGTTATAGTTTTTTTGGTCCTGATAAATTGCCAGCAGATCTCTAGTGGACTGATTTTGGCAAGAAACATTACAACGAATGATACAGACTGCTCCTTAGGACCATTGTATCCCAGATGAGAGCCACAGTTTTTTAATTAGGTAAGTGAGCTTGATTAGTAAAAGTTTCCCAATCTAGCATCATTAGACCTATTTTAATTCACATTCCACCACCACACTACATATTTTACACAACCCACATAACCACACCTCATCATATAGCGAATCCAAAGTCCTCTGGCAAAGAGCCCCCTCGTGGTTGCCAGTCGGGCATTGCAGTGACGGCCCGATGAGGAGCATGCCCAAATGATAAAGCATGACACCTTTCGGGGTGTGTGAGGGCACTTGCTCCTATTGGAGATGATTCTAGTGACCTGGAAACTTATTATTTTTCATTTTTCCTCTTCTTTTTCCAACTTTTCTCTAAAGGAAGTGCACACTTCTGTATCCAAATCAATTATTTAAATGACAGCATCGGCGTACGCACGGAGCATGGATCAGATGGAGAACCCAATTTAAGCCGCTTAATGGCAGCTAATATTTGGGAAGATGCAAAATGAAGGAATCTCAGAAGTGGACTTGCTGGGAAGTACCAACTCATGGGGAATATATGTAGCCTGGAAGTCAGTAAGCAGGCTAGCTTGGATAGTAGTTTTGTTGTGAAAATAGGAGGCCAGTAGGCCACACCATTCAGCTGAAGGTTGTTGGCTCTTAGCAGCAGCATCTGGATTCCTAAACATTTTTATAATTTTAAACATTTCTTTAGATTTATTACCTGATTCTTCCATCATAGTCACAAAAATGCTTTTTATTGTTAAGCGACCTGAGAATAATAATCTTTTAATTTTCTTGTTTTGAGGTGTTTGCAATGCATTTCTACAGTCCTATGGTTCTCATTGAACCAAGGGGCTTGACTGTTTGATTCTGAGGGAACTGAACGTGGAGTCCAGGGCTAGGCCATTAATAGCATTACAAATCCATTCATCCATGCGCTTCACATCCAATTCCAGATCTCCAGACAGAGATGGGAATCTGCCTCCAGAGAGCCGCACAGGTCTGAGGGGACAATTTTGTGATAGGCTCTTGACATGGTATGGATTATTTCAGAAGAAGCTAGTTAAAATTGGATTTAGGCCATCTGAACTGTATTAAATAATGATCTGACCATACTAAGGGCCATGATGATTTTGCCTTTATGTTAGAGAGACTTGGTCAATAATATGACCAGCCTGGTGAGTAGGTTTGAACACCTGTTGGGTGAGACCAAGGGAAGACATAAGTGGTTACCTTGGAATCAGATGGTTAATACATATGAAGTTTAAAATCACCAAGTGCAAAACAATTAGAATATTGGAGAGACCACGGTGCCAAGGCAGTGCTCAGTAATCTCAGGAAGGGGGCAGCATGCCCTGGAGGTCTACAAATCAAAACCCCAGAAATGGACTGTTGGGGGGACAAAGTGCAACAGAAGTCTAAACTCGCAGCTCCTTCCAATCCTTCAGAGGGATAGATACACAGTCACACTCGCTTTTATATATACCTCTGACATTTTTAAGATACTGCCTAAGGATTTTATATCCCAGAGGGATAGCAGTAGAAAGAGACAGATTTCAGATTTCTGTAAGCCAGATTTCTGTAATAAACAGAATGTCTGGCTTTACTTCATCTAGGAGCTCAAAATGCTTTTGCAACAAGCGGACGTTTAGTAAATAAGCGGAGAATTCTGACGTAACTGAATTACTGGTAAGAGTATCAGTAGTGGACTTATTCCCTGCAATGGGATATGGAGTCGAATGACGGTGTGGACAGAAGAAATCAGTTTTAAGTAAGCCATTTTAGGAGCTAAGCTGTGCAGAACTATGCTGTCATAGGTTACACAAGGTTTACCTTCAGACTTACTAGTGGCTGGTGCTGGCAGCTTCTGAGATGCTGACGGGTGCAGACAGGCTTGCCTTTGGCGGGTCAGAGGCGCTTCGCTCAGCACGTCTCCTTAAATATATGCGGCCAAAGACAAGAGCGCGCACTACTCAAGATGTCGTCACTCTATGTCCCAAAAAGAGTAAAAATGGTGAGAAAAGATTTGATTTTTCTAAGTGGATTTTAGCTGCTCCCACCTCCCTCACAGGCCCAAACAGCAGCAGCAATTTCAATTCCCCTTATAATGTGCAAATAGCTAATAATCCCAAGTTTAAGAACAAAATTAAAACACTATTAAAACAAAACAGCAGTTGTGCCTAAAAAAACACATGGAGACCTAATTGCATCCGCACAGTGCCTCTCCTTAAATGCGTGGCCAGTACAGATGGCTACAGAGGGCTATAAGGCTATATTCTAGTATTAGATGGCATGCAATACGCAATGTCTACATAAGAATAATTACATTACATGCACTCGTCATACAATGTAATTGCCTCACTTAAAACAATAGACTCAGGATGGTACAGCTGTCTGAAAAACAGGAACAAGAAAAAAAAGTCCAATGATCTAAACTTCGAGCTTCCCTCCCTGATGCGGGTTATTGCACATCTTAATCCGGAATGTTCTTTGATGGCGTGGAGTGGTGTACCGAGCTCATGAGTGATATGTTAGCCTGGCATCTCGAAAATAACTTCACTCTGTACCATGACCCAATATTCATCAGAACAGGGACCTCACCTGCAACTACGGTGGTCGGATGTCAGTGTCAGGCTGGAGTGAGCTCCTCCCACGCTGCCACGATGGGGTTTTGTGTAGACCACGGACTCCCTCCTGCCACAGTGCTGCAGATTTGGCCTCTGCCCACTTGATAATTGCGGCTTACCAATGTGAGACCCACAGGAGTGACGCCGCCTTACACCCCATCACAATTAAACATCTAGTTAATAAAAGCGCTAACTCGCTCCGTTTATAAAGGCCCAGGACACAGTGCCCATGCTATTTAAGTCTTGTCAGCCTGTTACTCACAGGAGAGTCACGCAGACTGCACGCCAGAAGGTTCACGCTACTGGGCAGCCATCGAACATGTGTAAGAAGTTAGCTGGAGGAGCTTGACAGGGAGGGCAAGCAGGTGACACTGTGGGGTATATTCTGTGAAATGGGCCTTGTGGAGAATGTTCTGCTGTATATATTGGAAGCGTGCATTGCGGGAGACCTTGCGCAGGTAAATGCCCCAGTTACTTACCGGTAATCTTCATACGCCGAGTATAGACTTCCTCGCCACATGAATAACAAAGTGAGCTTCAGTTCCACACCAGAACCCTCCAAAGCAAAACGTTAGCCTCCCATGCCTTCCCAATATGGCTGACCCATATCACCCTTGACCTCTATAAGAGGCGGGCCGGCCCAACCATTCAGCCTGAAACTACCAAGTCGAAACATGAAGCCGATAGCCAGACAGGGAGGGAGGGATGGGAAGTCATGTGGCGAGGAAGACTATACTCGGAGTAATAATGATAACCGGTAAGAAACAGGGGCATTACCTCCTCGTAAGTCTTCCTCGCCACATGAATAACAAAGTGAGCACGTACCGAAGCCAAACGGCTTCATGGAAACTCACAAGAAACCAACGGACCAGGAGCGGATGCCAACGAAGCAGGGCAAACCCAGAAAACACAGACAAGTGGAAGGAACCACCCAAGAGAGGCAACCACGAGCAGGAAGAACTAGCCCTGGACAGAGAGACACCGGAAGGGCCGAAAACCCGAACCACTGAGACTCGTAGGCAGAAAAGTGGCCTGAGAAAGCACTGGCCAAAACCGCACTGGGCCGAAAGCAACAACAAACAAGCCCCAGAAGCGAAGCAGCAAGCCAAACCAAAAACACCAAGACCGGCCAACGGACAGCCAACAGCGAGACGGAAGCAAAAGCCCAAACCTCGTGGCCGAAGAACAGAGGGCACCCCCACCACAGTGACACAAGAATCCACAGCCGAAAAGAGAGGCAGTCCGACTGAAACACAGCCACACCACACGGCTGGCCACCAACAGCGAGAGAACCAGACCGCCCCACAACCAACGACCGGAGGAGAAGACGGAACAAAACCCCCCCAGGCCTGGAGGCAACCGAGACCGACGCCGAGGAACCAGATGGGCAGGAGCCGTAAGAACGGATAGAGGCGCAGAAAGGAACCCAGCACCCCAACTACAAAAAAAAAAAAAGAAGGCCACCAACACTCCACCAGCAAGGAGAGAAACAGGTGGGACACAGCAGAACCCAGGCAGGTACAGGGCAAAAAAGGACCCAGGAGGCCATAGGAAAGGACTCAGAAGCGACCCGGCCACCTTGGGAACCCAACCGACTACCAGCGCACAGCGGAAAACCCACAAGGCCGACCATGGAGGCCGAAGAGCGGAAGGGACCAGGCCCAAGGCCAAGTCACCAGAAAGGAATGCGAACGACCACCAGGGGCCACCACGCACCAGGAAGCAGAAAGAACCCGGCAGAAAGGGCACTGCAGAACAAATGAGGGAGACAGGCCCGCGTAGGGCCCAAAGAAAGTGTCCTCGCAACGTCCCACGTGTAGCAAACGAGTCGCCGAATCGAGCACCCAGGAGGCCAGTCATACAACCAACGACCAGGCCTGACCTAGCTGAACAATGGCGAGTCGACAGGAACAGGAGCGTACATGTAGGAAAGGCCACAGGCAGAGAAACACCAAAGGCGAGAAGGGAGCAGACCCGAGCCAGCATGCCCCAATACACGGGAAGACCCCCGGCCGCACCGGAGACAGGGCAGGAAGGAAGCCACTGGGGCAAGAGAAGAGACACCCAAGGGAAGCCGGGAAGGAACCGGAACCAAGGAAGGCCCAAAGGCACTGAGACCAAACGGACGGGGAGGACCCCCAATGGACCGACCGGTCAAGCACCGTTGGGCAACAAGGCACAAAGACACCCCAAAACACTCCCCGTGGAAGGCCCCACCAAGGGAGGGAACCCCGACACGAACAGCCGGAGGGCCACACAAAACCAGTCGATGGGGGACAGGCACCAGGAGGAAGGCAACCAAAAAATGGAAAACCAGAAACCGGGTGAGGAAAGCACCAACACCACACCGGTAAACCGGAACCGGCCCAACAGACCAGGCCAAAACACACACCCCAGCAGAGGCGTGCGACGAACCCCTGGCCCAACCAAGCCGCCACCACCCAAAAGGGCAGTAGAACAACCAAGAGCCACAGCACCCCGGACACGAGTAGGGGAGCCCCCCTCAACTGAAAACCGGTGACAACCGGCGTGGCCCGGCAGCAGGCAGGACCCAAGGAACGAGACAGAGGCCACCCAGGACAGGAGGAGAGGCAACAGAAGTACACCAACCCCCAGGAAGTGAGGAGAAGCACGACCAGAAAGTGGGTACAGGAGCCGCACACTGAGCCAGAGGAGGAGGAGGAGGCGCCACGACTTAGGCCCCGGAAAAGGCAAGCCTTCCAGAAGCAGAAGCAAAAAGCCCACATGGCGTCCACCAAAGCAGACCAGAGAAGGACGGACAGACGCCAACAGCCGCCCGCCCCCAACAGATACGCAGCAGGCAACAGCCCCCGGAACCCCCAGGAGGACGCCTCACCAGGGACCAAACAGGCCAGACCCTGCACAGAAACGGAGAGCAGATGGGAACAGGAGTAGACAGGACGGAAGGACCATGAGCCCAAAGCCCAGAAGGAGAGAAGAAGTCAGGGGCAAACCAGCAAACAAAACGAAGCCACGGCCCCGCGATACACCCCTAAATGACAGCAAAACACCAAGACATGAAGACATGAACACACCACCCAAAGAGCAAAAGGGCGTCCAACTGGCTCCCAACAGGACAGACCCGAATGGCAAATCACACAGCCCTCGCCAGAAGAGCGAATGAATACCCAACGGAACTTGCCATGGTAATCATAGTAGCCCGAAAGACCGAGAAAACACCCGAATGTGGCCCCCAGGGGAAGTGAGGTCGACAGACCAGTCTTCCCATGGGATGTATGACGTTACAACGCATGCTATTACAACGCATACCTTTACAACGCATTTTTTACACCGCAAGTACTACTACAACGCATTACTTTACAACGAATACTCTTACAACGCAAAACCTATTAAAATACTGAAAAGTGCTGTTACAACGAAATCTATTACAACGCATACCATTACAACGCGATTTTTTTTTTTTTATTAAATTAAAAGTACAATAAAATCTGGCACGGGATGCAGGGAAATTAGGGGTTTTAGGGTGGGGAAGTGTATTAAAATGTGGAGAACAACTGAGCGTAAATCTACTTAAATGCTTAACAAAATTAGTACTCGGGTATTAAAATTAATACTCGAGTATTAAAATTAATACTCAAACCCCCCAAATAAATTCCGTTTTCACACATTTCAAAGATTAACAAAAAGAACGATAGTTAAAACAACAGTACTAACACAATTTGTATCATGAATAAATCGGAAAGTAAGTAAACAGAGTAAAACACACATAAAGATAGGCGCCATTTTAACCATCTCACTTGTAAAACTTGTCCTACCACAGTTTCTATGTAAACAATACCAAAAGACATGTTCCAAAATGGATGCCAAAACGGAGCAAATGAATGAAAACAATATTTTTTACAAAGCATTTTTAAATTATCATTTTCCACAGTAAAACAAAGCATTTAAAAAAACACAACGAACGCAGTTTTTAAAAAAATTAATAGTGACACAGAGCAAAACTTATAAATACAAGGAAGACACCATTTTGCACTCAGTTGATTATCAACTAGCAGAGAGCCCAGACGTGAAAAGCTGACCCTCTGTCACCTCCACTGCGACCTCCTCAGAGAGAGCACGGATTTCATTCGTAAAAGCATTACAATAGAGCAACTACTAGTAAGTCATTATAATAATTTTAAACGTTGGTTTTGAGGAAAATATATTTTCTTAACCCAAAAAAATTTTAAATTAAATTCTTAATAATAACTTTTAAAATGTACTGTTTCTAATTTATTATCACTAAAAATACACACCAACTTAAAACAAGTATTTTATTTTCCAAAAACAGAAACTCGGAATATATTGAGATTCAACAACAGGTGTACCTAATTGAGCATCACCACCACGTAAACGGCTGACATATAAAATTGTGAAGGTAAATGTAATTTATTTGTAATGGTTTTAATTGTAAAACATATTTTTAAAAATTACCTAAAGTGATGTATGGCAATGGTGTTTTGTTTTTAAACCTCAATCTCACTACATCATAAACGAAAAAATAGCATGATGCAGGAGTAACAATTACTAATAAGACTTCAGTTGGGTACTACATCTGAAAAAGCGATTCATATTACTAGGGCAACTATTTCTATTCAAAGTCCTTGAATATTCTGCATTATAGCAATTTAGTGATAGTATCAGATTAACCTTTTTTTTTTTGCGAAAAATGCATTAAATGTGTAATATGTTTTCTTTCACCAATTGTTACTCATACTCCTTTGTCATATATCAAATTGTTGTTAAAATTTATTTTTTAAACAACCAACGTTGGCTAAGGAACAATAAGTTATTCAAGTTTTTTTTTCCACAGAGTACATCTGTACCCAAAAAAAAGTTTATCCTGCTGCAAGCATTAGCTTAAAGGCACGAAAACAAGCAATAACAGAAAAAGGTATGTTACCTTTTGAGTATTATTTTTACTATACATTTTTAAACCTTCTTTTTGCAATTATTACTCCTCTAACGTACCAAATTAGTAAAATAATGGATAGTTTAGAGTAACAATATACTATTTCTTCTCCAGGAAGGTGCAACATTAGGGAGATTTTTTTATAGTGTAGGGGTACATATCTCTATTTCAACTACAGGAAGGTGCATTGGTTAGTACAGTGTCATGTAGTATTAGTTATATTGTATGTCATTATTAATTTAAATATACTCAGATTTTAAATTTCAAACCAACGTTAATTTTTTTTTTATCGTCTTTTTTTTCAAAAGACAACAATTTGATTCCTTACAGAAAGATTCTTTCCACCATACACGTTAAATCTAGAATCAACAGACCAAATCATCCTCCGAAGCCTCATCCAGAAAAGCAAGTTCTACAAAACAAGGTATTGATTTTCATGATGGTTTCTTAACCTTCAATATATTAGACTAGCTATCTCATTGCTAATGTTGAAAAAAAACCCAATTTAATTATGGTTACATTTGCAGAATTCAGAATTTTATTTCATGACTAAAGGATGGTGTAGCATTAGGGAAAGTGTTCTCTACTGCAACTTATAACAAATATACAAGTTTTCAAAAATTATTGTAAAATTGCATTTCTCAACATCGTTCAGTTTTCTCATTCTTTTCTATTTTCACTTTTTCAGACATTTATTTTTCCATTCCAAATCCAATCACCTCATAACTGTCTACTGCTGCCTACACGCCATTCCCAATTTAGAAAAGTCAGCAAGAAAAGCAAATTCGAAATAAAAAGGTAATTTTATCCAACATTCTAAGGTGCACCAGTTCTAAATATGTACCATGCTGTAGGGGTAACAATTACTATTCTAACTCCAGGAAGGTGCATCAGTAGGGAAAGTGTTGGATGGTGTAGGGGTAACAATTTACTATTCTAACTCCAGGAAGGTGCATCAGTAGGGAATGTGTTGGATGGTGTTGGGGTGCAATTTACTATTCTAACTCCAGGAAGGTGCATCAGTAGGGAATGTGTTGGATGGTGTAGGGGTGCAATTTACTATTCTAACTCCAGGAAGGTGCAGCAGTAGGGAAAGTGTTGGAGGGTGTTGGGGTGCAATTTACTATTCTAACTCCAGGAAGGTGCAGCAGTAGGGAATGTGTTGGAGGGTGTAGGGGTGCAATTTAGTATTCTAACTCCAGGAAGGTGCAGCAGTAGGGAAAGTGTTTGATGGTGTAGGGGTGCAATTTACTATTCTAACTCCAGGAAGGTGCATCAGTAGGGAATGTGTTGGATGGTGTTGGGGTGCAATTTACTATTCTAACTCCAGGAAGGTGCAGCAGTAGGGAAAGTGTTGGATGGTGTAGGGGTGCAATTTACTATTCTAACTCCAGGAAGGTGCATCAGTAGGGAAAGTGTTGGCTGGTGTAGGGGTGCAATTTACTATTCTAACTCCAGGAAGGTGCAGCAGTAGGGAATGTGTTGGATGGTGTAGGGGTGCAATTTACTATTCTAACTCCAGGAAGGTGCATCAGTAGGGAAAGTGTTGGCTGGTGTAGGAGTGCAATTTACTATTCTAACTCCAGGAAGGTGCATCAGTAGGGAATGTGTTGGATGGTGTTGGGGTGCAATTTACTATTCTAACTCCAGGAAGGTGCAGCAGTAGGGAAAGTGTTGGATGGTGTAGGGGTGCAATTTACTATTCTAACTCCAGGAAGGTGCATCAGTAGGGAAAGTGTTGGATGATCTAGGGGTGCAATTTAGTATTCTAACTCCAGGAAGGTGCAGCAGTAGGGAAAGAGTTGGATGGTGTAGGGGTGCAATTGACTATTCTAACTCCAGGAAGGTGCAGCAGTAGGGAATGTGTTGGATGGTGTTGGGGTGCAATTTAGTATTCTAACTCCAGGAAGGTGCAGCAGTAGGGAAAGTGTTTGATGGTGTAGGGGTGCAATTTACTATTCTAACTCCAGGAAGGTGCATCAGTAGGGAATGTGTTGGATGGTGTTGGGGTGCAATTTACTATTCTAACTCCAGGAAGGTGCAGCAGTAGGGAAAGTGTTGGATGGTGTAGGGGTGCAATTTACTATTCTAACTCCAGGAAGGTGCATCAGTAGGGAAAGTGTTGGATGATGTAGGGGTGCAATTTACTATTCTAACTCCAGGAAGGTGCATCAGTAGGGAAAGTGTTGGATGGTGTAGGGGTGCAATTTACTATTCTAACTCCAGGAAGGTGCATCAGTAGGGAAAGTGTTGGATGATGTAGGGGTGCAATTTACTATTCTAACTCCAGGAAGGTGCAGCAGTAGGGAAAGTGTTGGATGGTGTTGGGGGCAATTTACTATTCTAACTCCAGGAAGGTGCAGCAGTAGGGAAAGTGTTGGATGGTGTAGGGGTGCAATTTACTATTCTAACTCCAGGAAGGTGCATCAGTAGGGAAAGTGTTGGATGGTGTTGGGGTGCAATTTACTATTCTAACTCCAGGAAGGTGCATCAGTAGGGAAAGTGTTGGATGATGTTGGGGTGCAATTTACTATTCTAACTCCAGGAAGGTGCATCAGTATAGAATGTGTTTGATGGTGTAGGGGTGCAATTTACTATTCTAACTCCAGGAAGGTGCAGCAGTAGGGAAAGTGTTGGATGGTGTAGGGGTGCAATTTACTATTCTAACTCCAGGAAGGTGCATCAGTAGGGAATGTGTTGGCTGGTGTTGGGGTGCAATTTACTATTCTAACTCCAGGAAGGTGCATCAGTAGGGAAAGTGTTGGATGGTGTAGGGGTGCAATTTACTATTCTAACTCCAGGAAGGTGCATCAGTAGGGAAAGTGTTGGAGGGTGTAGGGGTGCAATTTACTATTCTAACTCCAGGAAGGTGCAGCAGTAGGGAATGTTTAGGATGGTGTAAATGTTATGTTTTAGGTAAATCATAAATTTATTCAGGCTAATTTTTGTGTCTTTTCTCCTCTTTTCAGATAATGTCTAGCCTGGGAGCTGCCAACTTTATTAAATCCAGGAAGGGCAAAAATTTGTTAAACCATGGTGGATACATATATAGTAAGGAAAGAATAAGTTTAACTAGAAATCATTGGAGGTGTGTGCAATACTACACTACCCATTGCAGTGGCAAAGCGGTTACTGTTGATAATTTGGTTGTGAAAACCACAGAACATAACCACTCTGCCTCTGCAATGGATGTAGAAATTAGAGAAACAATAAACGAGATGAAAGCTATTGCAAGCACCTCCAATGATTCCACAGGATCAATTTTAAGAGAGGTTGCACAGCATGTCCCCAGTCATGTTGCTAGTAACATGCCTATAATACCTAATTTGAGAAGAATTATTCAGAGACAAAAGCAGGCAAGTAACATTCAATTATCTACACCACATACTTTCTCTGACATTAGAATTCCTCATGATCTTTCTATTTCTTTTTCTGATGAACCTTTCCTTCTGCATGACAACGAAAACCCTCAGAAACGTATTTTAATTTTTAGTACCCCACGTAACCTTGCTAAGTTAGAAACTAGTGAAATTTGGATGATGGATGGGACGTTTAAAAGTACACCCCATCCTTTCACTCAAATTTACACTATACATGCTAAAATTAACAATAGTGTAATTCCCTTAGTTTATAGTTTGCTACCTGATAAGACTTCTGCAACATACACTGAACTTTTATCAGTGATTAAAAGTAAAACATCTCAAAGTCCTCGAAAAATAATTATTGATTTTGAATTGAGTATGATCAATGTGATCACTAAAACGTACACGGATACCCAAATTCAGGGATGTTTTTTCCATTTTTCGCAGGCATTTTGGCGTAAATTACAGAAAACATCCCTAGTTGCAGAATATTCTCGGGATAGCAAACTACAATTTGAACTAAAAAAATTAACTGCACTTTGTTTTGTTCCTCCCGATAGTGTGGACGAGTACTACACTGCAATTATAGAATCTGTTTATTATACGAGTAACGAAGAAAAATTGGCACCCATTCTAAATTATTTTGAGGACACATGGATTGGACACCTAAGCAGATCGGGTCGCAGGAGGAAGCCACGATTCCATGTGGAGTGGTGGAACTGCTACACGAGTTGTTTAGAGGGAGAAGCAAAAACAAACAATGCCATTGAGGGATGGCATAACTCCTTCAACCATACAATTGGTAAACCACATCCTAACTTCTACTCATTTTTGGAAACTTTGAAGAAGGAGCAAAGTTTCCAAGAAATGAGAATAGACCAAACACTCGCAGGTAGTCTAAACCCACGAGTAACAGTCAAAACAAGGGAAATGTCTGAGAGACTATTGGCAATTCTACAACAATTTTCGTTGTGTGTGGCTATAGACTACCTGGAAAATCTTTCTAACATTCTTTCTTTTTAAAATAATGTAATTACTTACTTTCCTGCTTTGCTTTAAATTTTACTAATTTTCAAATTACAATTGGCATACCAAGGTATTTTCTAAAAATGTTTTCAAACAAACAAGTCGGGTTTATTTTTTTTTAAAACAAATCTTCATTTCAAGCAAAACCTACCAATGTCTACAAATTTACTGTCCCATAGTATTTGAACTATTGTTCGACATCGGAACTCCATTAATTAAATTACCGAAAAAATCCAATTTAATTACCTTCAAAACTAATCTCCAAAAATGAAACATATGTAAAATCTACAATTCAAACCATATTCCGAAATGCACTTTGCAGCTTAATCATCATTTTTATAACAATCGTTATTTTTCAAAATTTGAAAGTACGCAACTTTTTTGCAGTTCGACATGAAGATCGACATTACTTTTGTTACTTCCTAAATAAACAAATCAACTTTCTGAACAGTAACTTATAATTTTTTAACAGTTACATACTTTTTTAAACAAAATAAATAAATTTTAGCGACCCGACATAGGCATACATTAATGACATTAATGTGGACATGTTTAAAAACAATTAAGTAATCAATTAGTTTTCCCGCAACCTCCCCTTATTCTTTCCTCACTATATATGTATCCCTTTTAAAGGTTTATTCTACAATTACAAATGAAAATATTTCCTACCTGGCCGCAGATCAGCTTCCTGCTGCTTCCTCCTCCGATGCTCTGCAAAATGGCGTATTACGTCGACGCTCACGTCATTACGTCATCGCGTGCATCTAAATTTGAAGCGGACTACTTTATTTAACTAACCTGTAAATAAATGTTTATAAATGTTAATAAAATATTTATATTTTGTTTCAAAAATGTTACTTACATTGCAAAATTCATTAAAAATATGGTTTATTTTTTCATGATTTTTCAATAAATAAAAAATGTGAAAACAAAAATTGTTTCCTGTCATTATTTTTTATATAGTTATTTAACTTTCAAATTTATAACTAATTAAATGTAAATTCACTAAATATGTTCCTTACCTCGACTCTATTGTCTTTTCCTTTCAAAACTTTCTCTTTCTTCACTTTCTGATCCTTCTTTTCTTGTTCCGCGGGTTGTATATTCTGATGCTACCAAAATAAATAAAGGACAAAGACACTCATAGACTTCAATGGAAAAGCGTGGGAATTTTTTTTAAAAAGTAAGTAATTATTTATTTTTTTTTGTTTTAAACTATTACTGTTTTTAAAATGCATTTTTTATTACTCTTTTAATATTTCAAATATTATTATATTTTTAATTATTTTTAATAAATTTATCTAATTTTTATAATAAATAATCCAAAAGTACTCTTCCTTTTTTTAAAAACAATGTTCTCTATTTTTTGTACTTATAAATACTTTAGTATTTACATATCTTATTTCTTAAATTTTTGATAGATACTGTAGTATTAATATTTTTAAAAAGTACTCACAAACTTTAAATAAATTAAATTTAAAATATGCTGTTTCTTAATTTGAAAAAACCAATGAACTAAATTAATTTAAGAAATACACTTTAATATTTAAAAAATACTCAACTATTAAAATGTATTTACTCACTCTTATTTTTTTGAAAAAATATATTAAATACTCTTTCAATTTAGAATAATTCTCAATTATTTATTTATCTTTAAAAATACTCACTATTCACTGTAATATGTATCAAATTAAATATAAAAACAATCATTCCATTTTCAGAAATACTCAAGTATTAATTTAACTATCCAACAAAACATTCCTAGTAAAGAAAATACTCAAGTATTAAGTATCAAGAATTAATATTAAAATACTCAAGTATTAATTTAACTATCCAACAAAACATTCCTACTAGACAAAATACTCAAGTATTAATATTAAAATACTCAAGTATTAATTAAACTATCCAACAAAACATTTCTACTAGACAAAATACTAAAGTATTAATATTTTGATAAACAACTCACTTTATTTCAAATACAATTTTTTTTATAACAAATAATTATACGATATATATTTATTTTAATTAAAATACCAATATTAAAAAATGCGTTGTAATAGTATATGCGTTGTAAAAGTACTTACCATATAACATCTTGCGTTGTAAATGCATGCGTTGTAAATGCATGCGTTGTAAAGGCATTTTCAAATAATGCGTTGTAAAGGTATATGCGTTGTAAAAGTACTTACCATATAATAGCATGCGTTGTAAAAGCATGCGTTGTAAAAGTTTTTGCGTTGTAAAAAATGCGTTGTAATAGCATAGCGTTGTAAAAGTTGCGTTGTAAAGGTGGTTCCCCTTCCCATGGGGAATTCGCGCGAGCCCTCAGGACAGGGTTTAGTTAGTTTTGGGGGGTGGGGTCTTAGGAAGGGTTAAAAGGGGGCAGGAGAGGAAGCTCTTCCTCTTCCTGTCCCCAGCGCAGTTAGGGAACGATTAGGAAAAGTTTTGTTGTCCACCATCCCACCCTACTTGTTTAAGAAGTGGGTAAGGTGTGTAATTGAATAAAGCGTGCCAGTTTAGGACGGATTGAAGTGTATGTTGGCGGTACTTGGGGGGCGGGGGAGGAATACTCACCCTTCCGGTGAGGGGGATACAGGTGCAAGGTGGGGGTGCGTCATGCAGGAGTGCGATGGCTGGAGATGCTGGAGGAGGTTGAAAGAGAAGTGAGGAAGCGAATGGGATAAGTGAAGAGGTCGCTGGGTGATGTGGGAGTGAGTAATGGGAGTGTGGGAGTGAATGGAGGGATGAAAGACATGAGGTTGGGGATTGTTAAGGGGTTATTGTATATTTGGTCAACCCTGTCCTAATAAATGGCCTTTTACGCTAACTAACAGTGTGGAGTGGTTATTGCGCGAAAAGCCCAATGCAGTGAAGAGTACGGCACAGCACACACACGGACCCGTAACGCCGCCTCAAAAAAAAAATCACAAAGCCGTACCAAAAAAACCAGGCAATAATGACCAGCCGGCAAGACACCCAAAGACGGGTCTGAACAAGGCTAGCACGGAGAGGAACAACGTACATAAAGCCCAAAGCTGAAACCGCACCATACACACAGCGCAATGAAGCAGCCTGTCAAAACCAGTGTAATCGGGGGGAAACCAAAGACACATCCGCATCCAGGCTGTAAGGTTGCGTCAATGCGTGACTGAGAAATCACAACCCGTGAAACAATAGGATGTGGACACATACCCCTTGGAGTAAGAGTCAGAGACCGTAACCTGCAGGCCACAGTGACACCCAGTACCCAAAGACAGCAGCCAGACAAACCTAGACAGACCGCCGCTTCGGGTGACTGAAACCCAATCAGCAACACCAAAAGATCTACATATACATCTATAAAGCACTCACCCAGAGTACGGTGAACCCCCACGACCCAAAAAACAACGCTACAGAAGAGCCTGACACGCGACAGCAGCAGAAGAGGGGTGCAGACTCGAGAGCACTGAACAGCATATGCACCCAAGCACAGCAAGCTGAAAACCAGGATAACAGTTGCGCCGCCTGAGCACAACGTAGAGCGTGCGCAAGACACACCAAACAAACAACACCAGATGAAAGCTACGTGCTCGTAAGGTGACAGCACAACACAATACACACTGAAAGGTCGCAGAACGAATGCACCCTAAAGCATGGCGTCACACATGGACACATACTCCCTGGCCAAACAGTACGTGCACACAGTGGTCAAAGTGGGGAAAAAAATGTAGGGGAACTGTGGGCGGAGGATCAGGGGGCGGGAATAACCAGAGGTTTGGGTCAGTGGGCGGAGCCAGAGGTGTGGCTAGAAAGAGCAAAACATACCAATTTTTAGTAGTTTGGGTATTTCACTGACCAGTTACAGCTTAGAATGTTATTTAATGCAACCAATAGATACACGTTTATTTGAGGTTTAATATATGAGTTATTGACATTAAAATACATTTACAATGTGGGATATTTTTCAATCACAGAATATCCTGTATACGCTTATAAGTGGAATCATAAGCCATTTGTCTCCGAGCCATGCAGTTTCTTTCATCAGCACTTCTCCTTTTTTCAAACCATTTCTGAACATAACATTTGTGTTTAAATTCTATGACAGGAGACCCCACGTTTTGGAGAGCACTATTGATTTTATCATTCTGTACCCCACGGTCAATGCAAAATTGTAGTCCTACATTTTTTATGTGCTTCACGCAACATGTCATGAAGCCAGCATTAGATCCCTCTTTGTTTCCTGTTATTGTATCTAGACATAGCACTCATAAGTGAATATATACATCTAAAACAACCCAGACATGTTGTTTTTGCAGATGCTTTAAGCAGTATCAGATGAATGAGATACAACTATTATATTAGTAGGATGTGCAATTACTACTCAAGGTAGTTAGCATTGAGAATTGCAAATGTATCAACTCTGGAATTATGAGTGTAGGAAGCTGGCTCTGTGTACACTATACCTTACTTTGGCATAGTATATAAAGAGTCCAGTGGATTCCCGAATACTTACAAAAGTAGATAATACCTTACTCTCTATTTGTGGTAGTGTGGGTGAGCAGTAATGCTTTATCAGAGAGTAGTGGTGAGCAGTTATTGTACACACTCAGGCAAGAAATGATAGCACACACTCAAAGAATGAACTCAGACCAATTGTTTGTATAAAAACACTTTTCATTGTATTTTATTTTTAGAACCAAGCAGGACTTGGTAATGGTAAGTAAAATTGTAATTTCACAGACAGGTTGATAAGAATATGCAAGCTGAATTAATTTGACTTTGTTACAGGTTGGTACAATGCTTAAAAACAGTTGTACTTACTTTTGGAATACTTGGCGATTACTTTTTAGGTTACTTTTTCTACTCAATGTGATATGCCTAGATATCACACTGGGACATTTCCTAGACAAAGGTAAGTAAAACACTTTTACATTAAAAATACAGTTACTTAGGTTTCCATACAAACACATCTCAACACAGAACTTTTTCAGAGAAAAACAGTCTTTGCAATCCTACGGAGGAAAATGTGGTTATTGGTTTGCAGGTAAGTAATCGGTCTTGAGGGTTGAGTTTCAGGGGTTAGAACAAGGAATACCCCAGGGTCAAGGATGAACTCAAAAAGCAGCACTAGGGCAACTGGCTGCAGAGTGCTGATGCCCAATGTTAGCCTATGGGGCTAGGGGGGCCTTTGGTTGGTGGCTGTTCACGGGCAGGCTACTCGGTCTTGGGATCCAAGCTCCTTGGGTTAAGGTCAGGGCAAAGGCGGGTCCCAGGTCAGCAGGTCAGCACTAAGTCCACAACACAAGCGGTGCCGGGACGGCCATGTGCAGAGTGCTTAGGAGGGCTCGGGAGCCCAATGCAATCCTACGGAGATTGCCTGTTTAGTTTTTTAGCTGCAGGCTCGGTCCAAGAAGACTTCCAGGAGGAACCAACAGCTGGGCAGGTAAGTTTGAGGGGTCGGAGATGCAGGCGCACCTCAGGTCCTCTTCTCTAGGGTGCAGGGCGGCAAGATGCAGGGGTGCCTTTTGAGGTCAGATTTCACTCAAGGTTGGGGGGGGTCTCCTTACAGAGGCTGTAGGCAATGTCAGGGAGTCCTGGAGGGGTCAACCCATGAAGGACTTGGACTCCGGAGAGCTAAGAGACCTCACTGGGACTGGTGGGCCACTTGGACTTGGACTGTAGGCGACGGGTGTAGTGGTGGTTCCAGGCATAGGGTTTGTCTTCAGCAGGCTCAGAGTCTTTCTTTGGGTATTCTTTTGAACAGAGTTGCTGTTCACAGGATATCCTCTGTTGAAGGCATTCAGTCCTCCCAGGGGTTCTGGAGGTCGCTGGCTGCAGGACAAGACGACTTCTGGTGCAGGACCTCTGGAAACTGCAGACGGACTGGGACCAGGTCAGTTCTCCTCTGCTGTGCATCTTCTTTCGTCCTGTTTTGTAGGTTGTTGGAATCACCCTTTTGGGTCCAGGGCAGCCCCCAAATCACAGTATTTAGGAGGCGTTTTAGGGGTCTCGGATTAGTAACCAATAGGCTACTGACCTTCGGGTGACTGCACCCTTGGTGTGCTCACCCCACGTGGGGGAGTGGGCACAATCCCTAACCCGGATTGGAGAGTGCCTGCCATCTGCAAGATGGCAGGCACTGAAGAGTGGGCTTCACCTCGCCTCCCCCACCTGAGGGGTGGGGTTGGCAGAGGTGGGCATATCTACTAGGGTGTCCTAATTGTGCCCGCCTGTCTTCTTGCCGAAAAGGAGGTGAGGCAGGAAGGGGGCCTGCTCCTGATAGCAGGAGAGGCTGGTATTGCAAAGGCAGCAAGGCCTATGAAGCTCCCCTGCCACAGATGGCTCTCCCTGACCTGAGGGAGGTGTGAACACCTCCGCCCAGAAATGGCTTTGTTTCTGGCCTCAGAGAGTGAAGGCTCCCACCGTAGGGGTCCAGAAACTTGTCTTGTAGCAAGCTGGTGTCTACCAGTAAGGGAACCCACCAGAGGCTGGTTTTTTTTCAGGTGGCATCTCTAAGATGCCCTCTGAGTGCAATCTAGAATAAATCCCACACTGGCATCAGTGTACCTTTCTGCACAAAAACAATCCTGAGAGGCTTTTTTCTCTTTTCATGTGTGCTGCACATATAGAAGGAAGAAAAAACAGGGAGAAATAAAGATATTTCTCCTTGTTGTGCCTCCCTTGGGGGAGGCGTAAGATTTTGATGCATTCCCAGGTTTACAAGTCCTTGTAAATATGGGAATGCATCAAAAAACATGGAAGTTGAGTGGGAATGCCCACTGCAATGCCTTCCTTGTGCAGAGTAAGGCAAAGCTGCGATTTGCTCTGTGTTGCATTACTCCATATTTATGAAACCATTCAATCTCATGCAAAGTTGCTTTGCGTGGCCTCATAAATATGACTTGGAGATTTGTGTCATGCATTTACCACGTTCTGTGGTGCAAGCATGACACAAGGCCCTCATAAATATGCCCATTAGTTTTGGGTGCGTGCAAATTATGCATTGCTGATCCCTGGTGAGTTGCACTACTACTGCTGGAACAAGGCCAATGGAGCCACCAATGGGTGAGGCGGACTGGCCTCAAGGGTCCTGTAACCTCAATGACAACGTCTCTGTTGATCTAGGGTGTGCTGCTTTGTAGGCCTGCCTGCAAGACTGAAGGTGAACCTAAGTATGGATTGTGGTGTACAGGGCTTAAAGGTTAGCCCACACTGGCCACTGGTAGTGTCCACCTGCTGATGCTAAGAGACCAGGGCTTCTATGGTCCTGCGGGGGCCATCTATGGTCCAGTAGGGAAATGTGCTCCCTCAGGATAGTTGTTTAGGTGACTGGTCATGATGCCTGATCCTGGTTCCCCAGTTCCAAATTTGGTAGCTCTGGCCATAGTGCCACATCCTCTTCCCCCTGAACACTTTTTCTGCCCCACCGAGAGAAACATGCACTGCCTTCAGCTACAACGCAATTGTGCCCTGTAATAAAAGCCTGGATGTGATGCAATTCAAATTATACACTGCCTGGAAAAAAATAATAACATCTTGGAAAAAGCAAACACCCATAGGGAATGCAAGATTTTGTAAAGCATGCGAAATATAAACAGGAACAACATGGTTACCTTAACGCTTTAACACTCACTGTTCAGAAATCAAGGAGTGTCTCTTGCCTCAAACGTTGAGGACACAAATACAGGGCTCCTCCTGTACACAGGTGTGCCTTTGTTGCACTCATGGACAGGAAGGAAGGGGTTAAGTAGGGCTCATAAGATAAAGGGACTCTTCAGGAAAATCAGATCTGACTCACGGAAATCCACAAGGGCTTCTCCACATTCATGCCAGCTAGCTGCTCAAACAACGACATTATGTATTCAAGTGTCCTGCAAAGGATACTTTTTGAACTGTCCAGTTTGGCTAACTCTCCTTCCCACAAAAAACTTGAGCTCTTGAGAGTAAAAGGCAAAAATTATATTTTCACTTGGGAAGTGAAGGATACATCTAACTTTATTTTTTTGGGTGACACTATAGTATGTTAGTGATGCTGAAAAGCGTCGCTAAAACAATTCACAAACCTAAGAGGTCCCAAAGACAAGACCCAATTGGCTTTGCTAATGCTTGTTCAGTTATCTAAATTGCTAAATGGGGCACTTTTAATTTGGTGCCAGACAGGGCTGAACTGGGATCCCAAAGCAGTCCTAGCAAAGAGGTCCCAAAGACAAGACCTATTGGCTTTGCAACTGCTTGTTTAGATATCTCATTTGCTAAATTGGGCGCTTTTAATTTGCTGCCACACAAGGCTGAACTGGGATCCAAAAGCAGCCCTGGCAATTTGTCCATCCCCTGTACGGTGTGTTGCGAGCGAACGCAGTAAGCGAGCCTGATTACTACAAAAGGGGCATGGGATGAGAGTGTTCTCTCCCCAAGACAATTTTGAAAAAATTACAAAAAGAGTGCATTCTACAACACATTTTATTATATATTCAATTGTATTGGCATTTAGAGCACAGTAAATGATGACCTTACAGTGCACCAGGATACGACAATCTTGTTGGGGCTCTTAAATGTTTCCCTCACTATCATCCTCCAACACTGACCCTCATCCCTCCATTGCCCCTCTCACATGTATTTAATTTGTTTTATAGAGCCTCTCATACCAGTGTAGCGTTGCACAACAGGGAGGGAGCAGCAGAGGGACATATTTTCAGAGATATGGCTCACTCCTCCCCTTGCGCTGGCGCTCATTACACCTGTCGTGCGCCACACACACACACACACACACCTTAGCGCCATAGCGCTAGAGTGTGTGAGTGAGCCCAGCATAGGTTTTGTACAGGAAGGGTACCCTTCCTGTACAAAATACGATGCCCAGACACATGCAAAGTTTTTCTGACTTTGCAGCACGCATACAAAGTCGGAAAAGGAAGGAGAAATTAAAGCATTTCTCCTTCCGTATGCCTACTTGAAAAAGACTCCGTTTTCTCACGCTAAACCCAATCTACTTAATTTAGTAAATTGGGTCTAGTGTGAGAAACCCTGGGAGAGTGCTTGGGAACACCCATGCTCCATCCTTGATACGCCCCCATGGAGCTAAGTAATGCAAAGAAGCGCAATGTGCTGCTTCACATTACCTTTCCGTTCTTTCCAAGTAAATTGGGAAAAAAAGATTTTGTGCCGATTTGCGTCACTTTTGTGACACAAAATCGGCACAAAATCTTAGTAAATCTCCCCCTTAGTGTGCTGGACAGCCCTGCTAGTTTTGTTACTGGGGGACGGTTTTGCAGCCCCGAGTAGCCTCCCACTCCCCCAGCCTCCCTCCCAATGCCCATTACGCCAGTCCGGCCTTGGAGCCTGGACCTATTTGTTTTCACAGTCCGACCCTGGATGGGGTCCACAAGGGGCTCTGGTGCTTGGGTGTCACGGAACTGGACTCCTCGGGCTGCTTTTATGTCATATCCTTAAAAAAGGTAAACAGTATTTTTAAAAATACCCATCCCTGACAGAGCAGTAGTACACAATCTATAAAATAAAATAAGGAAGACATTAAACGTTTTCCACGTTTTTTTTTTTTAAAGCGCCAAGGTTAGGACACAGTCTGCCACAAATTCCACACTGGAGTCCTCTTCCTTTTCTTGTGGCGTCATCAGTCTGGGTGAGGGCAGGGCTGCCAATGCATCCTGATGTGACAAATTGTATTAGTCACAGTGGGGGGGCAGACCGGTAGCATCGTGTAAAGGAGATGTAAAAATCATTGCAGCAGCAGGGCCATCATTGGAAGCCACTTTCTCATGCTGCTGTATTGCTCCTACAGTGCAAAACGGCTTCTACAGTGTTCCTGGGCAGGCCCCTTCCCACAGATACAGAGGGGAAGGGGAGGAGGTCCCGTAACTGCAGAGGTTATCTTCAATGTGCACCAAACAGGGCTCGTAATATTTTTTCAAGTTCGGACCATTCCTGCCGTCCTGGGACGCATTTTAAAAATAAAGAAGTGGGGGAACGGACTTTGTTACATTAAAAAAGTAGGAGCACGCCATGCCCTTCCGATCCCGCCCACTTCGACCACTGCGTGCACACATGGATACTGTGCAAGACACAAGCTGCACGCCCCTGGCTGTAAAACATCAGGAGATGGGCATGCGAACCTCGACACGACTGCCGAAACGTACCACAGGACCTTAAGAAACGCTGCAGCGGCAGAGCCCTGTCCTGAGGAACGGGCGAGGCCGTGGCTACCAACGGGACCGGGAGAAAATCGGCCACGCGGGAAGCAGGACGAGCCCCGCCCCGCCCCTCAGAGGCCAGACCAAGAACGCTGGAGGCACTTGTAGAAGAGGACCGAGGAACAAGCCAGCGCCAAGCCCTGGAAATGCACCCCTCCCAGCGACAAAGGGTAAGCCCAATGAGGCAGTGATGTTTTTAGGAAGGAATAATTCTTGTATCTCTACTGAGCACAGCATATCTGTACTGAGCACAGCAGAGACCTCTGTCAGATTGGACCATGCCAACCGTTAGAGCTGAGCTGCAAAATAAAGGTGCTTAAAGATCGGCGCCCCCAGCCCACCACTATCCGTGGTTAATTGTAATTTAGAAAGGGTGACTCTGGGGCTGGAGTTCAGAGATGGCACTCATTAAATTGCCCTCAAGAGATCAAGGGCAGAACATGTGGGCCTCCCATTTAATCTGGTAGTTATCTACCATGATAGGGTAAACAGGGCAGTCCCAGTGCAATGGAAAAAGGCTGATTTTCGACCAGTTAACCCCTGGGCCTGAGGCATTCTTGAAGTCGCTCAGTTCACACGCTATGTCATTCATGCAATTTTGTATATCTCGAACATAAACAAGAACATCTTCTGCATACCGTGTATGCTTTGCCTCATAAAGGAATACCCAGGCTCTTCCAGAGTGCCGTACTCACTGCGCCAAAGGCTCTATGACCAAAGCGAATAAAAGCAGCAGTGATGGGCTGCCCTGGCATGTTTCCCAACTACCGGTAAAGGGGCTGAGATCAACTGATCCACTATGGTAACAACCAGCTGCCAAAGCTGTGGTGTTCACTTGCTCGTTTTGGGATCAACAGATCAGCGTTCATCTTAAAGAACTCGATGGGAAAACCGGCAAATCTTGGAGTTTTGCATATTAGGGAATCATGGATGGCGCATCTGATCTCTTGTTCTAATATTGAGGCATTCAAGGACAGTCACTGTTCCGCCATCACAATTGAGAATACAGTGGTGGAGGTGGTCAAATATTCTTCTGGCCCCAGGTGTTGCGGTCTTACCTGGAGTATAGAGGAGTTGGTGAAGGATAAGAAATGTCTCATGGATTGCTGCCTGTGAGCACACTACAGTAGTGGGGCCAGTATGAATTGCCATTATTGGTTCATGTGTGGTCTCCCTTTTGAGGAGCCAAGAAAATAAACAGCCAGGCGTATTGCCCACTGAATGCATTTTTGCTTGGTATGTTGGTAGCCCAGGCCTCGTAAGAACTCCAAGAGGCAGGCGTGGTGCTGCCGTGTCTCCTGTAGGTTGGATCAGGCCACCTAGTCAGCTAAAGGATCAGTTTCGGGTCAGTGTAGGGCACTTCCTACGACACAGGTACTCAAACAATTTTTTCATGGGCCACAAAGTTTGGACTGTGATGTGATCGAGGGCTGCATTGGTGTCAGAAGGGTGGCAGTCAAGGGTTGGGAGTGGATTGGTGGATGGTGGGTTGGGTGTTTGGAGAAGCAAAGCATGTACATCTAAGGCCTTATTTATGAGGCCATTATGCCACTGTTATGCCACTTTTTGTGACACTACGGCGGCGTAAAAAATGCATCCAAGTGCGCCATATTTATAAAGTGACACATCCGGGCAGATGCGCCACTTTGTACACCCCTGCGCTACATTATACCTGCATTAGGTATAATATATGCAGGATGGGCGTTCCATCACAGCAAAGCCATGTAGAAATGACGCTGCGAAATTTATGAGATTTCACTGCGCCACTTCTAGGGTGTCACAATGTCAAATCGTTATGCCTGATGGAAGGATGCATAAGGAGTGTCTCAGGGCTTTTCACATGGGGCGTGCCCCATGTGAAAAGACATATTGCTTGAGTTGCATCTTTTTTCAGACACACTCCAGCAATGCACCAATTTTGCGCCTACAAATACGTCAGGATTCCTGACAATCCTGTCAATCCTTGCGAAATGGAGGGCCATACAGTAAATACGGCGCATTAATGGTGTCACAAGGAGAGCGCAGTGAAAAGTGTGGCATCTCTGTTTTAACGTAGCGATGTAACACTTTTCATAAATGTGGCCTTTAGTGTCTGAATTGCACAATGTGAAACCAAAAACTTGGAGTCAGTACCGGCTTCTCCACTTAACCAAGTGGGGGATCCTAGGAAACTGTTTTCTTTCCCTTTTCCTTCATTATCACATATATAAGTACCTCAAAATACATGACGTTAGAGTGTGTACTGTACAAAACTTTCTCCTGTATTTGATTTAATAAACTATAATATTGTTCATGTATAATAGAAACCCATTCCATCCAAACAGTGCATATAACAACTGGTTTGCCTCTTGGTGCATTGTTCTCTGGGTGAGGGGGGTTACTGTTTCTAAATTCATGTTGGAAAACTATCACTTAAAAAATAAACACTTCTGAATGCACCAATATAATTTGATGTACTGTAGGTAAAACAGTTCTGCGTGTTAATGATATACGGTTTTGAATTTTGAAGAGAGTTTATCATACTTTTGTACTTTTGCTACAAGAGGTCTTTAAAAATGAAGGTATTTAAGTTAAGTGGTGCAGGACACCGTAGTTGCTTCCTTTCTTTAACTTCAGTTAACCTTTAAATAAATACTTGCCTGTTTATTTAACATATTTTCAAATGTTAGTGCTATGTCAAGTAAGTAGTCCGGCTTTTGACCAGAGGGCTGAATGTAAAGGTCAGGAGGGCCGCATGCACCCCTGGCCGCAATTTGAGTATCACTGTTAGGTGGTCGCGGTCTTTATTCATTGTGCCCTGTGCGCCAATAAGCACTTGTATACAGTGCCTTCTGACTACTGTTTTCATTGCATCCCATTCAACCAACCATGTAGAGGCCGTATTTGCATTCATGGTAAAGTAATTTGTGAGCATGTCATGAGTGGTGGTGCAGAATGCTTGATCCAGTGCTGTGGACTGAAAGTGCCAAGTAGGCACTGGCAAAGTATGTCCCCTCCTCAACTGAGTCGCAAGAGGAGGGGGTTGTGGAATGAAAGGTCTTGCCCAGATATTTAGCATCTAATACCTGTAGTTGTGTGGCCGGGTGACAGAAGATTCTATCAAGGCTAACATGTAAATTATGGGAAGGGGTATAAAAGGAGTACTCTCTAGCATCGGGGTACATCGCTCTCCAGCTGTCGACTAGTGACTATTGTATGGCCTATAGTGATAGGAAGGCCGCAGCGTGTGACATAGATGAATTTGGGAGGGGGTGTGTGTGAGCGGTCCAATACAGTGTCAAGAACACAATTGAAGTCTCACCCTAGCATCCAAAGATTATTGGGACCAGTGAACTGCAATTGTCCAGTATTCTCCAGATAAATGCTACCCAGTAGTACGGCCATTCTGTCCAATGTTCACTCCACCAGGATGTAACGTCCCTTCGGGTCTACCTCTATTGTAACTTGGCGAACGGGATCACAAGTCGCATCTATTTGAGCACCCCTATAGCATACCCAGAATAGATAGAGTCATAGCACTGATCCCTCCAGCACTTTGGAATTTTCTTATCCTCTCCCTTGGCTAGGTGGGTTTCTAGCAAGAAAGTAATATGGGCACACTGCCTTTTTATAAACTGATACACAGAAAGCAGCCATCTTGCCCTGCTCATGCCACAGATGTTCCAAGTCAGCAATGTTAATTTAGTGTGATGATTAGATGTGGACAGAGGAGGAGGCCGGGTTGAGGAGGAAGACAAATCTGTGTCTCCCAGCTCCATCTCCAGGCCAGTGGAGCTGGGAAGACACAAGCAGCCTCACGTTGTGTCTCAGCCTTTGTTGGAGGATTGTCTAAGATGCTGGAAAAATGTGTTATTCAACAGCTGCCTCAGGGGCGAGGCCAACAAGATGGCAGAGCTGCAGCACTGAGCGTTCGATCGGGCCCCAGAAATTGAATCTTATAACATACAGCTGCTCCTGTGCCCCAGAACACTGCCTGTTCACCACATGCAAGTAGTGAGAAGTGGGGTGTCCGCTGCCAGGTGAATGCAATTGATTGGAATGCGGGCCACCTGGAAAGCCGTTAACATCGTGGCGTGTTGAAGAGCTGGCCCGGGGGGCTGCGGTCACCCTGACTGGTGGTGGAGGAGCTGGGCTGGATGGGGAAAGAAGCTGTGGTGTTTCCCCGCTTTCCAGGAGACACCAAGCCTGGCCCACACCCTGCCACAAGGAAGACTGAGGAAGTTGGCAGCAGTTCGGTGCCCGGCGCAGGGGCCCCGGCGAGCAGGCACAGTGTGCTTTTCTAGAAAGGACTTGGGGCCTGTGGAACTGGGGACTTTTGTCCCTGAGCTCGCCCTGCAGAGGACTGGATCAGGCGGACCGTGGCCCGGCACCAAGAGGAACTGAGCGAGGCTGGTAGGGCCCATGGACAAGGAGCTTTCGTCGGACTCAACTGCAGAAGTATAGAGGACTGGGTGTGGCAGCCTGTGAAGAGGTGCACCCGGAGCGGCCCATGCCAGGAGGGAAGGTGCACAAGTTGTGAAGTCCCCCGGCAGAGGCAACGTACACAGAACAGAAGTGTCCCCTGGATGTTCAATAACCTGATTGAGTCAAGGAGTGCTGTTGTCCCTCCCAGGGTTGACTTACCGTCCTAGTGACTACAAAAAAAATGTGTGGTTCTGGGCCATTTTGAACATCGCAACAGTTGGCGCGTTCAAGGCTTCCCCATTACAGTGCCAGCTGTGGTTCATTGCCTTCTTGCAGATGGGTCCGCACTGTTCAGAGATGGGTATGGTGAAGGCCTTCCTGGTGTAGCTTGTCACAGAGTATTTGGGGACCCGTGCTACAACTGCATCAGGTACCCCACTCCCTGGTGTTCAGCTAGCCCAAGCTTTGGGGTCAGCGACAATTGAGCTACTTTGTGGTAAAGGCGTTGTATAGCACCCTGGGAGCAGATGAGGCAACAAGGACCACGCGCCAATGAAAATGGACCGATACACTGCCTCACAAACAAGCAGTAGTCAGCAAACTACGGAGGGGGGAGACATCTTTAAATGTGCCTTTAAGCCCTTTCAAATGTAATGGAGGCCAGGATGGAATATGCAAAACGGTGATCGCGCAGATGCAACCTCTGATCTGTGAGATCCGAAGATTTCTTGGAATGCTGGATTAAATCGATGCTCTTATTTGCCAAGTTTTCCAAATTTCTCCCAGGGAAAGGGCATATAGATCCTTGGCCCCGCCGCGGCTGGCTGGGGCTCCCCCTCAAACAATTATTCCCAAATTTCTGAACCAGGATGAAATCCTGCAGATGATCCGCATCTGGGGGACCCGAAATTCATCAATGCTACCATTTGAATTTTCACAGATTACACCAGGGCTTTACAGCAGCAGAGACAACTGTTCCGAGGTGTCAAGAAAAAATGTCAGTCATGGGACTACAATATATGCTTCTGTATCCCACCAAGTTGAAGGTGATTCATGATGGCCAGACTTTCTTAACAATGCTGGAGGAAAAAAGAGAGTGTCTGAAAATAAGGAGTGGTGACCAAATACAAGCTAGGTCCATGGTGAGGAGATGAGATACGTCTAGGAACCAGGCGGCAATGGTCACACAACCGCGGAAATGGAGCAGTCGTCGATGGAGGACTCAGTCAGCTCCAAGAGTGATAGTAAAGACTGATGGAACTATCTCATTGGAATCCCAACCACCGGAGAGGGCGGAGGCCAGGGCACTGGTCGAGATGGTTACATCGGCTTCAGTGCCAGGTCGAAGATGCAGGAGGAGACTTGTGGCTCACTATTGGACACTGCTGAGGTCTGGAAGGAGGGGTGTCTGTGGGATTTGGGTATGGGGCTGCATCCCCACCACTTGGTTAGTTAGAGACAAAAACCTGCCTCTAATGGGGTGATTGATCTGAAAGTGATTTAATGCGCCTATCGGGGATAAGCACACCAGCACTATGAGACTATGTGTTTGTTCAGTCACATGTCCACATTCCTTGAGCAGTGTCTCTGGACTTCTGTTTACACATTTAGTGACATTGAGATAGGTGTATGGGGAGGCTGCTTCCAGGGGGGGACAGACATGTTCCTTTTCAATATCTCCTATCAGTACTATTTTGATTTGCACATTGTTTTACATTTATTATTATAGATCATTTGGACATTTGATAACAATGAGTAACCGCTGTGCACACACACACAATCTTAGGAGAGGTGTGTTATTGGGACACATAGGAGTGGGACAGTGAGTGGGTTAGTTTAACTTAACCATCTGACTCCTTAGCGTTTTTTAAATTAGGTAACGTCCGTTGCAGATCCCACCGCACTCCAACACTTGTGTGGCATAGCGGTGTTGACGGAGAGGTGGTTGTTGCATTTGTATATTTTTGAAAGTGTATTTACAGGCGTGTTTGTTTGACCATGATAGCTGATCAATTTGCAGTAGTTAGTATAGTCAGACCTTGGGACAAGTTATGGAGTTACAGCGGCCGAGGCACCAGGTTAAATGGATGTATCTATGGGAACAGTTCCTATTCGGGCAGATACTGCATTGTGTGGTGTTTGCTATGGTAGGTATTGCAGCTTGCCTTGGCCATTGTTGAGGTGTTTGGGCTTACTGTGACACCTGGAATGTAGGGTGGATATGTGTTCCAAGTTGGTACTTGTTTCTCCACACATGTGGGTGTTGTATTGTCATACCTATTTGGTACTTTGGATGCACATATAACCATTTACATGTGTCCTTCACGTGCCACGAGTGCCCCAGTTTGAGTAACCCATTTCTGCAAGGAGTCTTTACAAAGTGGATTTCAAATGTTTGGCACTGTGGGCTGTGTGCATTCCATTTCCCTGCCTTTTCTTTTTCATGTGGGTAATGTGTGATAGCCCATTGCAATGTTTTAGCTGCGTAGGGGTTTTTTATGTTCCTGAGACATCCATACTGATGTCTGTTCAATGTGACAGCAGGACCTAGCTCAATAACAATGTGAGGGTGTCATAGAAGTTGATTTCTATATCATTGATGTGGAGGGACTATTTAGTGACACTATTTAATGCACACATCAGTACACACGTTTCTGAATGATCAGTAATTTGTCACCCTTCTGACATAGGAAAACCTTTAGGTATGTGATACTAGGAGCTGCACTGCCCATACATGTAGCCAGGACTATTGGATTTGGCAATGGTTGTTAGTAACATTAGTTAGTAGGGATGTCTGCTGTGCCATCATTTGATTGGATTAAAATACTGCCTCAGTATTGAGCAGCCAACACTGGGAATGGTGTATTGAGAGTGTCTTTGCAGTTACATCTGTGTAAAATTTCTGCTGCTGAATTTATGTAGCACCCTGAGGGTGAGGGTAAATATGGAGAGTAAAATGGGAATCATGTCTGCATCAGCTTTTTCAGCCTGCAGGTAGTAACCGCAGGCAGACCCTACACTACTCTCACTACTCACCATGTCAACTGTCCCGTCAGGCCCCCTCATGTCATGTTTCTCATGCAAAATGTATTAGCAACATTTCCCCGCTTGTTGACTTGGAGACATGTTACTCACACAATGTCCCCACTCATACTGGCAAGGTCTGCCCTTGCTTGTCCATGGCAGTGCATCGTTTGGCTGTGGACTGACTGTACAGAGGTAAGTGTGAGACTTACTGGCGGTTGTATCCACAACGGTGTGTAATTGGAACAGCATCGAGCAGGTAGAGCAGTGGCAGGACGTGTGCAATGGGCTCCATGGCACCACAGGATGTGCAAAGCAGTGTACAGCTGGGTTTGGCCCTCTTCTCCCTCTTTTTGGGCCCGCTCTGACGAGCTGGTTGGACTGCCACGATTACATCGTCAGTATGGCACACTGTAATTTAGCAACCGGATTGTGAGACGTTCCGCTGCCCAACGGTCTCCATTGATCCTTTCTGACACCATCGAAGTTGTAATTTAATGCCGGGGAGTTTTGAAAAGTGTCTATTCACATGTATTGTAATAAGGCGGTCGGACCGACAGCTTCCAATGAGATCTTCGGCGGTACAACCACCTCCGTCAGGACTGGGGAAGTCAGTCCAACAGCATCGTAATGAGGCCCTATGTTTGGAAATCTACTGGACCCTGAAGGAGTCAAATTTACTATTCCTACTCCAATATAAGCCACTTGAGGAAGCTGTTGGACACTAAAGGGGTAACAGTTACTATTCCAACTCCAATGTAAGCCATTTTGGGAAAGGTGTTGGTCAATAAAGTGTCAAATGTACTCCAATTTAAATCGTTTTGGGGAAGGTGTTGAACGCTAAAATGGTAAGTTTTACTATTCCCACACCAATATAAAGGTGTTGAACACTAAATGGGTAACATTTACTATCTCCTAGAAGCACAGTCCTCAAGGCTTGAGGAGCGTCTCCAATTGCACTCAATCGTGACTGTAAAATCAATTATTCCATTCTTCTTAAGTTATTTGCAAACTTCTTTACTGATTTTTTGGGTTATTCTTCATAGGTTTCGTTCTTTGATTATTCATGACGATACTTTTCATTCATATGTTAATACTTCACATATGCTCTGATGCCCAATGGATATCAGGCTGTTGCCCTTCATCAGGGGTTTGTTCAACACCGCGTTTGCATTTTACTCAAGCTCTTTCCTCGTTATATTAATTGTCTGTAAAACATATCCGTGCTCGATGTAAGGTGCGTGAGCGGCTTCTCCCGGTGCAGTTAATGGCTACTATGATGAATGGCAACAGGCCGAAAGTCTAATTACCACGCAGACCACCACAGCCCTCATGTCCTCAACCCACTCCAGAGCACCCACGGACCCATTCCTTCACAATTTCTTCAACCCAAGAAATCAGCACCGAACTCACTAACATCCTCAATGCCTCCATCACTACAGCAACCTTCCCTGACAGATGCAAACACGCGGAGGTAAGACCGCTTCTGAAGAAACCCTCTGTTGACTCCAGTGAACTCAAGAACTACCGCCCATCTCACTGCTTCCATACGCTGCCAAAGTCCTCAAAAAGGCCATCAACTGCCAGCTCACCAGATACCTAGAAGAAAATAACCTGCTCAACACCTCTCAATCTGGCTTTCACACAAATCACAACACCGAAACAGCCCTAACTGCAGCCACTGACATCAGATTCCTCCTCGACCACAGTGAAACAGCAGCCCTGATCCTCCTCTACCTCTCAGTGCATTTGACACAGTATCTCATCACACCCTCATCAACAGACTCAACCACATCAGCATCCAATGGATCTCATCCTTTCTCAGGGAATCCACCTGCCTCCCTCACCTACGTACACAATACTATCACCAGCAAGGGTCCCCCAAGGATTGTCCCTCAGCCCCACACCTACATGACTCCCCTCACAGACATTGTCAAATGACATCCCATGGGCTCAACATGGTATCCTAATCAAACGACACAATTCATTCTCTCACTCTCACCAATGACCCCTTAACCACCAGAACAAACTTCTGCAACGCCATGACCAGCGTCACCAACTTGAAGATGACCAACTGCCTGCTCAAAATGGAAGTGCTGATCTTCTGGAAGAACACCTCCCCGTTGGTCAGCAGCTGGTGGACCACCACACAAGCAGACCATACCTGCAACCTTGGCATAATCCTCAACACCGAACTCACCATGAAGCAACAAATCAATGCAGTCACCTCCTTGTTGTTCCACACCCTTTTGTATGCTCCAGAAAATCTTTAAATGGATCCCTGTGAACACCAAGAAAACAGTCACCCTAGCCATCGTCACCAGCCATCTCGACTACGATGTTATATTCCATATAGGTACCCTATACAGGCATAGGTAACATCACAACCTTTCACCTATATTCTTCCCTACATTACATACATAACGGTTCTTAGGTACTGACCATTTACCTAGATACGACACTGCATTCAAAATGCGGGTTTTTCCCTGGTTCGATACTCATACATTATGCATGAGGCTTCTTGGAAGCACAGCAGGACTCACAGCAGGATGAACATCTCCTGTATAATATCCATGTTAAAGTTCAAGCCCAATGTCATGCTTTAGGCCGACACAGTAACACAGCAAGGTAGGACCCCTGGGGAGACCTTTGTGGATATATACATCATGTTTTGCTTGGAGAGACGGAGGAGACCGTGACTTCCCGGCTGACACGCTGACCAGACACTGAGGTTCCTGCATGCAGATGCTCCAGCTAGCAGTGGTCTAACATCTCTCGCGGGGTGTCCAACTCGAGACCAGGATGGGGTCCCACATTCTCTAATTCTTAGGTGATGGGGTGGACTAGACCTTAGAGGGATTCTTGGCATAACACCTACACTGATGCTAGGTACATTTAGGTAAATCTAATTATGGAAACATCATAGGAGTACGCACTTTCTTATGTGTTTTATGTACTTGTATATATTCACGATTACTGCAAAATGGTAGCACTGTACCATCCCTTTACTTTTGTTGTACTGCTAACCATATATCTATGCTACTGTCTGATGGTTGTTACAGCACATCTATTTGACACGAGAATAACAACTGTTCAATAAAAACGTATTGAAACGCCCAGACTGTTTATTCTGTGCATCTCTGAGATGAAGTAGGTAAGCACGAGAGACTGAGCGAAAAGTAGTATATGGTTTCCACGATTCTGAGGGATCAGGGTTGTCATGTTCTGAGGTTGCCAGAAACTATTCTCTCCCCAATAAGAGGAGATTTCAGTGGCACTGTGAGCTAGCTAATGCTAGCAGGTTAACGTATCCGGTGGGGGTGCACGGAACCAGTCTGCCACCAAACACACAGCGCGCAGATCCTGTATAGGGTATATAGGAACTACACAACAACGGGAATGCTCTCTATGCCAGAATCACCACCCAACTCACCAAGAGCTCTTGACAATTGAACATGGTTTGATTAAAACTATTTTTAATTGGGAAAGTTACAGCACTGAATAAAAGTTATGTTGAGCTAGTAAGCTTTACCTCATTTTTAACTTTGGGAATTGCATTTCTATTCTCACGGGGTCCAGTGGGCACTTTAGTGATATTTCGCACTGACAGTTCGTTTACATTTGGTTTTTCGAGAATTTCACGATAGAACACACACTTTTTCTTTATGGGGAGAAAGCAACTGATGATGATGATAAGTGGGTATGCTAGGGAGTACCAACCAACGACCGTGAGGTGCTTTCTGTCCTCTCTAAAAATTTTCTCGTGTATGGGTGGGAGTCTTCCTATGTTGTATTGACATTTTTGTTATAAATAAAACACACTGACACTTGGATTAGCGATAGTGAGTCGCCCATGTGAGGGAGTATTTGAAAGACGTTAGAAACCCCTACAGTGTCCTGAATTTAATGGAAGGTGTTATCGCTAAGTCAGGCCTTCCCCATTAAGAGAGGCCACTTCAAGCTCTTAACATACACCTACCTAGCTCTACACGAACAATGACCAGCCTTCATCAACCACTGGATAAACTTCCACCAACCAGCCAGACACCTGCTCTCCACTCCCAGACCATCGCACACATCCCCTGTATCTGCCACAGCATAGGCCATGCCTTCTCCTATCATGCCACGACAGCCTGGAACGACTTGCCCTTCAACCTACAAGCATCTTCCTCCCTGTTGGAATTTAGAAGAGAACTCAAGACCCAGATTTTTGAATGAGACCACCCATACCTCGGCGCCTGGATACCCTCAGGGGTGCGGAGCAGCTCTTTACTAGACAAATTTAAAAAACAATAACATTTATAAAAAGTAGAGAGAAAAAAATGACTTTGCATTTATTTTATCATTTTAAAAACACTGAAACATAACAATACATAGACACTTTTTAATATTTACATTTTATTAACCAAACAAAATATACATTAAAGAAATGTACATAAACAAAATTATATCAAGAACATTTAAATTTTTATGAAAAATCCAAATTTAAAACAGTTTTATAACTTTTAGAAATTAAAATAAGAAAAACAACAAGAACAATTTTAACATTAACACATATATATATATATATATATATATATACATATATATATATATACACATGCATTAATATAGTGTAAAATGTAAAACTTCTAAATTATAAAAGTACTAATTAAAAAAATTACATTTACATAAAATAATTATTTACAAAAATATATTTTCAAAATCTCTGCACAAGTTTCACCTTTAAACTCAACATCCCTCTTCTAAAAATGTCAAAGCTATTTTTTTTTATTTAAAATGTTCTCAATAAATACATATTACAATTAAATACAATAAACTTTACAGTTAGATTTTCAAATAAATATATATTGCCTTAAACTACTGTAAATGCAAATACTTAAACTAAATGTTAAAACTAACAACAGTTTAACAAACATATCGTAAAAACTGACATTATATACAAGGGTTTTTTTAGTAAATGATATATTTAACAATATTAAAAGTAACACTAAAAACAATATACTTGCCTTCAATATTTATGTTGATGATATTTTTGACATCAGGATATTCCTCTGACAAACTCCTAAAAGAGGGGAGTGGAGGGCAAGAGAGCAGAACAAATGTGGGTGCAAAGTAAACAATCAGGGACAAGGAAGGAGTAAGTGTCCCCAAATGGGTAGCGATGAATTGGAAAGATGAGTGGTAATGCATCGGGGAGGGGGCATACTCTGTATAGAGAATAGAAACGCCCATCCTGACAATTCTCCATTCCGGTCAGCCACCCAATCTGCTCTCCACTCCAGGAACGAACCCTAGACATCATCAACACCTTCACATTATACTACAGTCTATAATTAATGTGTTGGTGAGATGCCAGCTGGATGAGCTATGGGACTCATTCACCCTAAGCAGATGCAGAAGTTCATAGCCAGTGCCTCAGTAAACATATCTTAATAGTCAACAATAAGTATGCAATGCATTGCCTCTAGTGTGACAGCGCAGAGTCCATGTCAGTCATGTCAATCAGAATGGTTAATTTAGGAGAAGGATGAAAGGGACTGTAGCTTATATATTTCTTATTGCCACCGGCAACTCTTGCAAGTAATCTGATATGGCAGGGAATGACCATAGTATGTGTAACAGATCGTAGCAGCGAGCCTTTTATCTGCAGTACAAATTGTCAGATTTTTTACATGTTTCTTTTATGTGGCTACCAACCTCAGGGAATAATCCCAATCCTTGTCAGGGTAAATGCTTAAAGTCAATTAATTACAGTTCAAGTGCAAAACAAGAAAGTACCAAACCAAATTTGAAAAATAAAGTAAAATGTAATAAACAAAATGACACTGAATTGACAAAATTCCAATAGGCAGAACAGGAGATATGATTTTTATTTAAACCTTTAAGTAGGAATAGCCCCAAGAAGCACAAAGTGCCAATGATCGTCTATAGTTGCAATTTGACACTGAACGTTATGTAGTGCGGCTTGGGACAATGACCGTGATGTTTTGTGACTTGGATACACCAACCCGTTTCCTCCTCTTCAAAGATTTTTCCTTCTGACTTTAATCCTTTAGGTCCCCATCCACCACATGAGCACACTTATAAAGCCCCCCATGAACTTAGGGAAGGCAATTAAGGAGTCACAAAGTGTGAGGCAGAGGCCAAACAGTAGGGTCCAGGATAGGTCCAGTTGCCAATGGCCAGCTGGGGATTGCATAAAAAGGCCTCCTGTAGGTTGTTGTGTCACTATAACTTTAACAGGAGGTCAACATTATGGCCCTTTAAGCCCACTTCTTTGTTGTGAGCAAAAGTGAGAGCAGGTCCAGTCATTCAGGGCTCTCTGCTCAGGTCAGACAGCAAGACCAGTCCCTTTCTGTTCTCCTCAGGTCCAGGGGTCTTCAGAAATGGGTGTCTGGAGGTGCCAAATTTGCTCTTGGGAGAAACTTCACACCACTTTCACATCGATTTAAAGGCTAATTACTGGCTGGCATAAGTCGGAGAGCAAATAGAAATTTAGCCTTCTGGAACTTTAATCAGGAAAAATGTACTTTTCCTTAACATTTATTAGAAATCCAACTTGACCATTGAATTGGAGTTTTAATAACTATCAAACAAAAGTTGTTGAATTATTTTTCTATCTTGTCCTATTCCCAAGATACAATATAAGGATTTTAATGTAGACTCTGGATTTTGACATATGACAGCTATGCCTGCCATAGAAGAAAACAGTGTTTCTGTATTAGTCCCTTGTACGGATATGTTACATGTCCTGCTTTTGAATACCATGCACCTGCTTTGTGAGTTGCAAGGCTTAAAAAGGGTGACTTATGAATATTTAAAAGGAAGCTTTGAACCAGTCAAAAGGGTTTATTTTTACAGGTCGAATTGTAGGTTTTAAACTGCCACAGTCAGGGTACAATAGTAGGCCTGAAGCCATGTTTTTCACTGCCATTGTAGCGTTTGACATAATGGGTGCTACAGTCCACTAGTGACATTTAACTTACAAGCCTTGGGTACATTTTGTACAATTTACCAGGGACTTATAGGTAAGTTATATATACCAATTAGGAATATGCCAATTCAACCATGTTTAAAAGGGGAGCACTGGCACATCACTACTGTAAAGTGTACAATGTTCCACGCCAGCGAAAAGCAAAAAATAAGGAGTGACCATGCACAAAAGGCAGATTTCCTACAAAGCCTTAGTAGTAGGATTTGCTCATGGAAATTTCACAATTTTGGCAGATTTTCTGTACAAGCAAAAATCACTTACAGGGCAGATTTCCCAACATTCGTGACCGTGAAACAGGAATGGGATTTTGAACTTGACGTTGCATATAGATTTTCAAATATCTTTGTGACTCAGGTCCACCTCTTTATAATGATCATTTTCCCAGTGTATATGGCAGAATAAAATGTGAGTCAATAAATTATTTACATTCAATAAGTATGTAAATATAATTGAATACATGTAAAAAAATGTATCTGCGGATTTGTGTTTATGAGCATATGGCAGCACTATGAACTACAAATAACAACCATATTGAAATATTTTGAAATAAAGAAGCACATATTTTAAAACATTTCAATATATTAAACCGTTAACGCTGATGAGTTGACATGCCGGTATTGTAAAGAAGTTACAAATTGCATTTTAATTGTATTCATTCACAGGATACTCTCCGCAGGAGGATCGAAAATGTAATTGAGTTCAAGCTGTACTGACATTCTCCCTGGTGTCCTGGGATATAATGAATGATCTATCAAAACATTTAATGTTTCCTCTGTCAAAATATTTACTGTGTGATCTGTCACTGTCAGGACATTCCAGAAGAATGATATTCACAATGCATATTTTTAAGTGATCATTTTGTCCTCAACAACTTCCTTACTCCAGACAAAATAGTTACCTTCATATTGCATTGCTTTGCACATGCATTTCACAAATTATGTTCACCCAGTTTTCGATGGAAGTTTTTTTTTCTTTACTGTAGGCTTTTAATGAATATCATTTACCTGTATATTTCTTTTCACATATAGTCAAACCTCCTTCGGGAGCCAGGGCGCAAGCATGCCATACTGGGCTACTTGGGGTCTGGGATTATTCGCAACTGATGTCCCAGAGTACATCCAAATATGGCTCTGAAAACTGAGCAAAGAAAAGCCCCTTCATCATTTGATTCTCAGTGGTAGAGATGGAGAACAGTCACAGGCCTCAAAGGGAGGTCATGTTGGGGTGCTTGAAGCTCAGGGGCCGTATCATGAAGAGCTGCGCTTGATCCACAGAGGGAGCGCCAGATTTTTTGCAAAAGCAGTGTCTAAAGTTCAAACATACAGTTCAAAGTTAATGAATGAAATGTAGGCAGCACAAGTCTATACCTGCTTTTTCTCTGTTTCAGGCTTGTTTGAACAGTAGACACCTCACATGCAAAAAGAATCACTGGTGTTCCACAACTGTACTTGCGGCTGGTAATCCATCCTGCTCTCCTCGCCTCACTCTGTCGCCTCTCCCAGGTTCAAGTTCCGTCTTGGGCAAGTATCATGAAAAGATGCAGTGTTACTGTCTCTATTAAGTCTCTGTGCTCAGTTACTCTTTTAGGCCCAATTGTCTTTATTTGACAACTGTAGATTTGTGTCTGTTCTTCGGCCACAACAGTGACCTGCAGTCCAATTCTGGCTGTGTCTCACTCTTCCAATAGTGGTGACAATGGCCTTGAGTGCTTTGGCACCGAGGCCAAGTCCGCGAAACAGAACAGCAGAGGCCGCCACCCTCATTCTGTGCAGACGCTATTGTGGTGCAGCCATTCACAGGAGGAGACTGCACTCCTGTCCCTGGAGCACACAGCCCACTCTTCATCTTCTTAAGTGGTCGGATCCTTAACCTTCGAGGTCAGCTGCTTCTGGCTTGTCATGGACAATCACACCTCCTGCAGGAATGGCATGTCCCTCCCCATAGCAGGCAGGTTGGCCTTCAGGCAATTCAGGACAAGCGGACAGCTTTTTCCTTCCAGCTCAGACTCCAGGTGATGTTCCCTCACTTCTGAAATGTTGACTATGAAGCATACACCAGCTCTGTTTGCACAGCAGTGCTCTTTGGAGCACTTCTTCCTTGGTCAAAACAACTTGGAACCGGAACAACAAATGTGTCAGTGGCTCTCACTTTTTATATAGTGAAAGCAGACTGGGCATGCAGATTGTCTGTCGGTACTTTCAGAACCAGTTACGAGTGGTTCGTTTAAGTAATCTCTTCAGGCTGTTCTCCACACAGCCTTTGTGCAGAGCGGTGCTCGTCACAGCAACGTAGTCTCCAGCCTGAAGTGCCCAGAACAAAGGCACATGCTATAAACATGTTTCTAAAAAGGAGGGACGTGGGGGCGTTTAAAGAGGTCCAGCATACATGCCCAATGGTACTGTACGGAAGAAGGGTATGGAGTTCCTCAAAGTGAAAGAACAGAGAGATACAGTGGGACTTAACTCAGGATAGTCCCACACTGAAAAAATAAAGAAGGGGGAAATTCCCCTTTTCTGAACTAGGGCTCTCACACACCTAGCAAGCTAGGTGTCATGCTTCATCATATAAGCCTGCCCCTCATCAGGTTGGTGCTGCAATACCCGACGGGCACCCGGTACGGGGCTCTTTGGTGGGGATCTTTTGTTCGTGCCGTTGGGTGCAGTGGGGGTAAGGGGCCTAGTGTGCGTAGATGTGAAAGGGGAGTGAGTTAAAACAGGTCAGTTAGTCCTAACAGTTATTTATTTAAGAAGGTAAACTGCCTGATTAAAGATTGGTAGAGAGTGGCGGTGAACTAGAGGCTATGTATCTAGCTATATACGCCTTACTCTCGGTTGGTCAACATGTTTCGTGCCCTGGGTGTCAGGAGGATCTAGGCACTTCTTCAGGACCAGAATTAAACACTATCTACACAACGTGATAAGGGAAATACTACGTACCACTTTTTCAGGTAAATTACCACTACTGTTGTCTAATGTAGACTGCAACAGTATCCGGCGGTCGTAAAAGACACCAATTTGTGTCCAGCGTCTGTTGAAAGCTCTGCCTGTGTCCTACCCTGCCGCCGGCAGAGCGGTGCTCCTCACAGCAACGTAGTATCCAGCCTGAAGTGTCCAGAACAAAGGCACATGCTATAAACAACCACACAAAACAGTGATCATGAAAGAGATAAAAAAATTTTTTAAAAAGGATGGCTTCACCTAAAGGACCCTTCAAACACTGAACAAGGGAGTGCAGCGTGACCCTTTACACTCGCAATGTACCAAATGGCAGTGTTCAAGAGGACCGATCAGCAGACCCTCTCTGCAAAAGGATCTAATTGAATTTTTAGAGGGAGCCCTGTCTCCTACGTCCAGCATCAAGAATATTTGAAATACACTTCTACTATCTGGGAAAACAACCACATAATCATCTTGTGTACATGAACAGGCCAGGGGCTTGCATAATGGAACCCGGAGGTCTGTTTTAGTCTGGCTCATTCATACGCACAATTTATATACCACCTGGTCACACACGCACATGATACATTTGTTATGTCAGTGCTAGGATCAAGGTTAGCGAATAGGAATGGAAATTTACACGAGTGGGTCAGGAGAGCTCCACTTCTGTTACACAAATAAAAGAGTCAGCTCATAACTACTGATTGTGAACACTGTTTTACATGCCAAATGAGAACACTCTTTGCACGTTCCAGAACACACCCCCCCCCTAATGTCAGGGGACGGAATCAATCAATCTCTCTCTCTCTCTCTCTCTCTCTCTCTCTCTCACTCTCTCAAACAAAAATTATGCTTCAACTTGTGCCAAAATTAATTTATCAAATAGTGAAACCAAAGTGCATCAGCATAATATGTAACATCTGCTTAAGGAGGAGGCCCTTCATCACAGATGAAGAAACCATCACTAGGGGAATGCTATTCTTCATCCTAAATTAAACCACAAAATGCAGAGGCCTCAATAGAAACTAAATAGCGAAGCGGGCAAGATGCATGATGGATACTGCGCATAACATACATTCTACTCCTTCTTGAAGGAGGAGCCATTTTATCTGGTGCAGTTATTCACCACATCCTTCTTTTACATGGCAACTTGGGTATACTTGAAGTGACTAAGTTTGGCGACCCTAAGAATGCTTTCAACAGATTTTAACCAGGGTATTTTCTGTTAGCATTTTGCTTGATAAAACATGGTCTGGGGATTCTGGAAGACCTTTGTATGCAAGTTATGCCAACATCGAATCCAAATTATTAGGTGTCTTTGCCTTGACTAGGTCTCAATGGGGTGAATTGAGAGTATGATTACTGAGTAGGGCCCCGGTGCAAAACAGAGCAAAAGCAGATAATGTATGTGCATGGACAGCACATGAAGCTCCTTCACTATCAGCTAATAAGCTATATTAGGGGCACAGTCCATGGCTAATATGCACACTGGAGAAGTAGGATTCAAACACTTAGGCCCGATTACAATCTGTGTGGAACAGATTACTCATGGGATGCCCCGGTGCAAAACAGAGCAAAAGCAGATAATGTATGTGCATGGACAGCACATGAAGCTCCTTTACTATCAGCTAATAAGCTATATTAGGGGCACAGTCCATGGCTAATATGCACACTGGAGAAGTAGGATTCAAACACTTAGGCCCGATTACAAGCTGTGTGGAACAGATTTACTCATGGGATGGCAAGTGTTCCTGCACCCAGATTTTTCAGGTGCCACAACAGACCAAATGTTACCAGCTGTGAAAACCATACATTTAAATGGCATTGGGAACGGGCAGCATTGCATCCCAAATCATTTCCTGCTCCCTGCCTGATCATCAAACAAGGCAGGTGGCGAGCATGTAATGCTCCATCCTGTCAGGTAACATATACTCATTCCCTACAAACCTCCCTTTCCCTTCCAAGTGTAGATCCCACACACACATTTGCCACTTGCTCAGGGCAGGTGGTGGGTGGGCGAGAGAGAGAAAGAGAGAGAGAGATAAACAACAGAGAACTGGGCATTTTGTACATAATACCACACAGTAAATCTGGGTCAGTATTTACTCATTCTGAGGGGTTTAACGCATAACAGGATTAAACGTGTTTGGCAACCACAGTCGGAAACCGTAATCTTGCACAAAAAAAATCTCTGCACATATTTACTCAAGAACTATAATTAGGGTCCTAATGGGGGAGAGTATAGGGATGGCCAGGGTGTAAACATATACACAAACACAGAAGGTGCAGAAGGCCACAAACATGTACTGCCTAGTTGGAGTGGTTTGAGGAGAAGTGACACTGATCCACTCTACATACCTGATTGCATTCGAAGATCAAACAAAGGGACATATGTCCACATTGAAATGCATTGAGGAGACACCTGTGATGTCTTCCGAGTGTGACTTGTAGGGCTTAATGTGAAGCTATGAGAAGTGCAATGACGGGATGAGGTGGTTTAGATGCTCACCATATCCTGCAAGTGTAATTGACTTAAGGTTTTGCACCAAAGCTTAATAGAAGAATTACATTTCTTTACAATAAGCTTTATTCTCCTTTTTGAGCAAATAATCCTAACTAGCATGCAATCAAGTTATTTTTCACTTGAGACATATTTCACTAGAGGAAACCTTGAGTTAAGTCTTATTTAAGCTTCAATAGAGTTTAAGAGGGTATACATCACAAATTCTCAGAAGAGAGAAAAAAGACAAGTTAGAGTAGTATGTTAAATTTAACTCCTACCATCATGTGTAAAAGATGGGAAACATAGGACATTACGAAACTGATTGTGTCACTGAAGGTGCAAGACTTTGAATGATTCAGTCATAAGAATAGTGTGGTGACAAAAAGTGTGTTCCACTTCCTTCCCAGACCTTACCTAAAACTGGAGGGAGAAGCATGTCTTACTCCCCTGACGTGAGCCACAGCAGGGGTGGGAGAGGACCTTTTGCCAGGTTTAACAAAGCAGAGGGCTACTGTCAATTGAACCTGGTCCTCCATGGCCTGCACCATTTGGTGAGCTAAGAGGTAATGGGCTTCCCACCCCTGGCTAATTGCTACTTATTGTCCAAGGGCAAGGTTGTTGGGTGAAGGGGGGATACTAAATAAGCAAGGTGGATGAGCAGAGCAACAAATACCTCCTATCCTTGAACAAGGTGGAATGGGCTACCATTTACCCACCTGCCTCCACCCATAAGGAATCCAGTGGTGCTAAGAGAGGACACTGATACAGATCCTCTTTGAGGGCACAGTCCATTGACAACAAACAAAAACTAAAAAATATCAAAAGAAAGCTTACAGTCAAGTCAGGGAAGTAATTGGAAATACATATGTACTTCCAACTGCACTTCCTAACTTTTCTGTGACTATAGAAGTCTTTTTTTCAATAATTGAGGATAAAAGCAGAAATAGATTGCAGGCCCTACGATCGAGGCCAGAAGTAAGAAATAACACGTACAGATCAAAAGAAGATAGCAGTTTTCACGTCCTGTGAACAGAAAAGAGGACTCAATCAATCAAGTAGTATTTGTAAAGCACTACTTATCATCCTGAGGGTAGGTCAGTCGCGAAGTGTGACCAGAGCATCCCGTGACTCCAGAGCTTCTGGCCCCTTCCTCCTGCACTCCCGGTCCCTACTCAGGAGGAACTTTGTTGTAGTTGGTGTATTTTGGTGAGGGCACGGTTATTAAATTTTACACATAGGTATGAACCACCCTTCTATGAGTAGCAAGTAGGGTATTTAGGTCCTGAATAAATGTCACGATCTTTATGACACAACAGGGATTAAAACATGTTGACCATTATCCTTACTCAAAACACTTGACAAAACTATTATAATCTCTTTGTGCAGGTATTACAGGTTTTATTCATGACATAGAACCCCCCTAATTAAAGTTAGTGCAACTGGCTCCCATAGTTATTTTTAAAATGTACTCACCCCAGACTCTATTCAATTTCGTATATACACCACATATCTTTGGAAACTATTTCCGGCAACACCGAGAAGCATTAGACCTTTGCTGAACATAGCGCGCTCATTAGGGGCATTATGGCAGTTTTAAAAGTTCCCGTTTTGCTCGTTTTTAATTTAAAAATTGTTTCACCATAGTACCTTGTTTTTATCTTTCATCTCACTGCCTCCGCCTCATACCTGCACTTAAAATTTGAAAGCACCGCGTTTGGAGCGGGCCCCTTTCCCCCACTTGCATTAGCATTGGTTCACACTGCCAGAACGGCGGACATCTTTGGTGAGGGCTGAGGATCGCTGCGGTCTAGTCGTCACAAGGACGCTAGACCGGTACTTAAGACGGGTAAATTAGGCGGCCGGTCATCTTTGGAAACTATTTCCGGCAACACAGAGAAGCATTAGACCTTTGCTGAACATAGCGCGCTCATTAGGGGCATTATAGCAGTTTTAAAAGTTCCCGTTTTGCTTGTTTTTAATTTAAAAATTGTTTCACCATTGTACCTTGTTTTTATCTTTCATCTCACTGCCTCCGCCTCATACCTGCACTTAAAATTTGAAAGCACCGCGTTTGGAGCGGGCCCCTTTCCCCCACTTGCATTAGCATTGGTTCACACTGCCAGAACGGCGGACATCTTGGGTGAGGGCTGAGGATCGCTGCGGTCTAGTCGTCACAAGGACGCTAGACCGGTACTTAAGACGGGTAAATTAGGCGGCCGGTCATTTTTGGAAACTATTTCCGGCAACACAGAGAAGCATTAGACCTTTGCTGAACATAGCGCGCTCATTAGGGGCATTATAGCAGTTTTAAAAGTTCCCGTTTTGCTCGTTTTTAATTTAAAAATTGTTTCACCATTGTACCTTGTTTTTATCTTTCATCTCACTGCCTCCGCCTCATACCTGCACTTAAAATTTGAAAGCACCGCGTTTGGAGCGGGCCCCTTTACCCCACTTGCATTAGCATTGGTTCACACTGCCAGAACGGCAGACATCTTGGGTGAGGGCTGAGGATCGCTGCGGTCTAGTCGTCACAAGGACGCTAGACCGGTACTTAAGACGGGTAAATTAGGCGGCCGGTCATCTTTGGAAACTATTTCCGGCAACACAGAGAAGCATTAGACCTTTGCTGAACATAGCGCGCTCATTAGAGGCATTATAGCAGTTTTAAAAGTTCCCGTTTTGCTCGTTTTTAATTTAAAAATTGTTTCACCATTGTACCTTGTTTTTATCTTTCATCTCACTGCCTCCGCCTCATACCTGCACTTAAAATTTGAAAGCACCGCGTTTGGAGCGGGCCCCTTTTCCCCACTTGCATTAGCATTGGTTCACACTGCCAGAACGGCGGACATCTTGGGTGAGGGCTGAGGATCGCTGCGGTCTAGTCGTCACAAGGACGCTAGACCGGTACTTAAGACGGTCATGCTGACGCGCAGCGGGCACGCGCTGCGGGTTCGCCAGAGCATCGCCGGAGTCACGCCAGAGTCCAGCCCGTCTGCGCCCGTCCGCGCACGGACAGGCCCGGCGGCTCGGACATCTGGCTACAGGCTTACTTACTCCTCAGAGGAGCTGCGCAGTCTGGATAAAGGTGAGAGGGGTCCGGACTACGAAACCCTGAGGACTATCAAGACTCATGCTATATCTCGCCCTCATAAGGTCATTCCCTCAGGCCGGGGCTCTATACTGAGGATTGCCAGCTTAAATACGAGATCACTCCACTGCCATCATGTAGAGGTATATAACCTACTCCAGGACAATGACATCGATGTCCTGACCCTCTCTGAGACCTGGCTGGACGACAACTCGTTGCCTGACATCATTGCCGCTCTCCCAGGGGGCTATGATGCCATATGGCACAACCGTCCGGGAGGTGCTCGGGGGGGAGGGGTAGCTATCCTCTATAAAAAGAGCCTGTCAGTCGAGCTACTGTTATCTGAATCAGTGGATTTATCTGACTTGCTTGGGGTAAAGCTAACAATGTCTAATGTCTGCTGGGTGATTCTGTCAGTATACCGCCCACCAAAGTCTACCCCGCTTTTCTACGACCTTTTCGGACCCATTATGTCGGACCTGTGTACCCAATACACGAAAATCTTGGTGACAGGAGATTTTAATTTGCATTGGGATAACCCCCACCGGGACTTGGCCACACGTCAATTGGATATTATGATGACTGCCCTGAATTTTACACAACTTGTCGACACTCCCACGCACATTAAAGGCCATATTCTTGACCTTGTGTGGACGACAGACACAAATGTCACTCTTAAAGATGTTACTCATTGTATATGGTCAGATCACCATCTAGTCTCTTGTAAGATACCCATTGATGGCCATATACATATTACATCATCAGAAACCAGGAGTACCCGTAATTGGACTGAGGTTGATTTAATGGCCTTAACTAAGGTACTACTGCCATTGAATCAATCCTCAGATTTGGAACGCAGCCTGGACCAAGAATATACGGGTCTAATACAGAGCCTGGCCCAGGCCATTGACCAAATAGCGCCAGTAAAATCACAGCTGATAAGGGGTGCTGGTAAGGGGGCTCCCTGGTTCACGCCTTTATTAAGGGAACATAAAAGAAAGCTCAGAGCCTTGGAAAGGGGTTGGAGGAAAACCAAGCAAGACACAGCTAGAAACCTCTACAAAGCCTCCCTTAATTCTTATAAAAAGCTTACCGCTCTAGCTAAAGCGGAATATTATGAGTCCCGGCTAAATAAGGCAGCCAACATTCAGAAAGAGACCTTTAAAATCCTGTCAGAGCTAAGCAAAAAATCTGACAATTCCAAGTCCCCTATAGACTGTAACTCCTTTCAGGCGTACTTTTTAGAAAAAGTGAAGGCCATTATCACGGAAATAAAGAGTGGGTTGTTAAACGGAACTGCCACAACTTCAACCTCGCATAATCTAGCTGGCTGTACTATTACAGCATTTCCAGAGCTGGATGAGTTGAGTCTGGAGAAACTGATGGGAAAAACTAAATCTGGCTCTCCAGCAGATCCGTGCCCACCCAGCGTCTTTCGTGTAGCCCGTCCTCTATTGGAGAAATGTATCATGTCTCTCCTCAATAGATCTCTGGAAACAGGGTATATACCGGTGGAATTCAAGGAGGCACGTGTAAGGCCACTACTGAAGAAACCCGGTACGGATCCTGCAGTGCTAAAGAACTACTGGCCTATTTCCCAACTGCCTTTCCTCTCCAAAATACTTGAACAACATGTATTAAAATCCCTGTCCCTGTATCTGGAATCTCACCATCTACTCCATGAGCGGCAGGCAGGATTTCGAGCTCATCACAGCACCGAGTTGGTGATGCTCTCGGTGCTGGATGAATTAAGAGGCATGGCTGACCATAAGAAACCGAGCGCCCTGATTCTGTTAGATCTATCAGCGGCGTTCGATACGGTCAGTCATGCCTTGCTTTTGGAGAGATTGAGAGACTTTGGGATCAAAGGTCTGGCCTTTAAGTGGTTGCAATCCTTCCTTCTCGGAAGAACGCAAAGGATACAACTTGGGGAACACACATCTGAGGTGGGGACCCTGGAATGTGGGGTGCCACAGGGCTCTGCCCTATCCCCACTGTTATTTAATATCTACCTACAACCGCTGATTGCATCACTGGCCAGCAGGGGCTGCAGAGTCTTTAACTACGCGGACGACACTCAGCTGTTGCTGAGTGTCGATAATTCAAGTACCGCACAACTCAATGCTCAGAACATATTGAGGTATACTGTGCAATGGATGACTGGAAACCTATTAAAGATCAATCCAGACAAGACCGAGGTACTGGTGATTCCTTCTACCGCCTCACCCTGGAGTGACCTCTATTGGCCAGCTGAGTTGGGCCCTGCTCCAAAACCAAGCATGAACGTAAAGAGTTTGGGGATCAAACTGGATTGCGACTTGTCAATGGGCAGTCAAATTTCATCTGTGGTGGGGAGCTGTACAAACATCATCCGACAGCTACGAAAGTTAACCCCGGTCCTCTCCCAGTCAATGATGCGTTCAATTGTAGCAGCAACCGCCATCTCAAGGATAGACTACGGAAACGCTCTCTACCTTGGCTTACCCAAAACTCTTACTAACAGGCTGCAGATCGTGATGAATGATGCTGCATGACTAATTTTTAGACTCCCAAGGAGAACTAAGGCCTCTCCCCTGTTACACAGCTTGCATTGGCTCCCCATTAAAGAGCACGTGGAATTCAAAAACTTATGTACAGCTCATAAGGCAATCTATGGTCAGGCACCAGCTTACATCACTGAGCGTCTGGAGGTGTATAGTCCAGTGAGAACACTTAGATCCTCAGACTCTCAGCTTTTGGTCTGCCCCCGTTACAAACTTGTAACTAAGGGAGGAAGAGCCTTCTCTGTATTAGTCCCTCAGCTATGGAACACACTGCCTGAGGTGATGCGCAGGGAGGGGAATCTTCTGCGATTTAGAAGGACGCTAAAAACATTGCTGTTTAAAAGAACCCTGGGTGTAAATTAGACCAAAAAGTGCCTCTCTTTCTGTGTTTGCCGAGTTTATTGTCTGTTACCATCGATTTCCGCGCGCCTAGAGACCTGTAGGTGATTGGGCGCGATATAAATCCAAAATAACAATAACAATAACATATCCCACACACACCCACTTCATCAAACGGCTAAGATCACAGGGAAAAGATCTCCGGCAAACAGCCCCCCTGCAGGACCCGTTGGGCACTGCAGCGCCAGCCTAAGGAGGAGCTACCCTATGATGAAGCTTGACACCCTCTGGTGTGTGTGAGGGTCCTTGCTCCTTATAGGAGTTATTCCCCTTCCTGTTTGGGTCTCTAACCCCCAGAAAAACCCTTCCTTCCTTCTTTTAGGAACAGCACACCTCATAGTTTGCAGTTCATATCTTGGGGCTCATGTGCCGGACCTTTATTGCCCCTGGTCCACCCCTTGTTGATGTGTTGCATTCCAAAAGAAAACATGAATGGTGTAGAAAATCTCCAGGGAATATTTAATGTGAAAAAAATGAATAGAGTCAGGAGGAAATCATTTTAGGTACATATTTTCCAGAAAAAGCGCAGTCCACACGTTTCCTTGCCAACATGAGACAATAATTTAAGACTGAATGAATCCCTAGGCTATTTATCACAACTGTAAGAAAACAGATTTGCATTTCAAAAGGTCTGACTTAATATTGATTTTTCAAACAATATTTAACAGTTGACCACATGAATATAACAAATTTTAGAACCATCACATTCTCTTAATTTATACTAAACGTTTGGTGTTTAAGACATCCTTTTTGATTTTATAGTGATGCACACTCAGTGAGAGATCCAAAGTAGCCCTGGCAAATAGAAAAGAAAATTAATGATGGAGACATCATATATAATTAAGGAGTTATAGTTAGGGGAAACACCGGTTTGCTGTTAATTTTGATTAGACTGGTACCACAGATTTCAACGATGGGCCCCCTTAATTCCAATGAACAGGTTCATACTTTTGCTTTCATTGTCTTTATGTGCCCAGAAGGAATATTTTAAGATAGTCTTAATGATAACAAAATTTGAAAATTCCAAATGCATACAATGTGAAAGACAGAAACTTGTGATTGTGCAGAGTGGCTTTAGGTTTGCTCTTAAATATAGATGTTGGTTTGATTTCTGTAATTGTTTAATCACGTTTTTTTGGCAAACACACAATACATATCAATTCTCTCATAGATGAAAAATAAGTTAAGCACTTTCTTTAATCCTATTAAAAAAATATTAAATGTTCACATTCTGATCATAGGACATCTTCAAAAAAAGACTATAATATGTCAATGAAAACGCTGCAAATCTAAAATCTACAAGTTTCATCAATACAGCTGATTGTTTCCTTTTATGTACAAAACTGAACAATGGGCATTTCGCCTGGTCGTATGTACTTGTTTCAAAGACTGCACAAAGAAAACTGTAGCAGATTTAACTAGGTATCAGAGTCCAATACTGTAGTAAAACAAGGATTTCAAAAGGTTTGAAACAGGGTGCCTACTGGAACTCCTGTTTCTTTAGGGTCAAGCCTGCAAGATCATGGCCTAGCAAATGCAGTTTGTTTGGGGGACACTATTGTTTACAAAAAGGGGTTGGAACCCTCCCATTGCTTATTACTTGTGCCCTTCAGCGTCACTCTTTTTGCAGGTCCTAATTGGCTAGTCAACCAACGTCACTTCAGATGTTTGCTGTGGAGCACAGACAAAGCAGGGATTGATTTAACTTAAACAGTCACCGTTCGCTACTCCCGACATGATTAAGGCACTATTTATTCCCCTCTTATTCCTGCTGCTGCTCCCGCTGTTGTTTCTTCTCCTCTTCTTCCCTATCATGTTGTTGCTTCCTCCTCATTGTTTATTGCCTGCTGATTGCACCCACCGCAATCACGTACTTGTTTGCACACCCTGTCCTACTTGCGTCCCTCTCCTCCTTTCCCCATTCTCAACTCCTGTAGTTATTGCTTGTTTTATTACAATTTTTTATGCTGGTCTTTGCAGTGTGAATAAAAGGCTTTAGGGGATAAATCATAGTGTATTCTGGGATAAGCAGTGTAGAGATCTTAAGACCAGCTCATCCCATTTTCAATTCATCTTTTGCAATCTGGCAGGTGGAATGCCGGGCCTGTCGTTACTAAATGTAGGATGCATTTTGGGATATGTGCTTCTCCCAGATATTTCATCCAGTCCTCAGCTACTTCTTTGAATCCTGAGATCTGTAGGCAGGGGAATGTGAAAGGGGTTCTTCCTAGATATACCCATTGCCTTGGAGTTGTAGTTTTGCAAAATAGGGAAAACCTCTTTGGATTGCCTCAGGAATATGAAACCATTATGTGCCAAGTAATGGGTTCACCTTGCTCTACACAGAGCACAATATCCGGGAAAAAGGCAAAGACCTACTTGCTCCGCTAATGATTTTGTTACCCTGGCTTCAAAGACAGTTAGCCCAGCTCGTTGATTACTCGCCAAATAATGCTAGCAAAATGCACTGGCGACGGCGAAAAAAGAAACGCCTGGTGCTTGGGGGTAGAATGATTTCAGACATTATTAGTCTATCTTTACTTGTGTGGCATTTTCTTCCACAGCAACATATTTTTATGCTTACTGCGAAACAATATACATTAAGTAGGAGTCATGTATGGAATCTTTAGATTTAACTACCTATTTGGCATCTCTTTTACTGCAATTGTAAAAGTAGAAATTTATCTGCCTCTATATACCACAGGACTTTTGCAGAGTCATAATGCTAAACACTGCTTGGAGAGAAAATGTTCGAAGCAGGCTTGCCCTCTCCTGAAAACATCCACCTGAAGATCTGTGACCAAAACTCGGTCTGGCGCAAATTAATTTGTGGGTTTGGGTAATTCTTCTAGGTGTGACATTTTTCTGTCCTGTAGGTTAGCCCACAGTGTTAGCTAAGGGGAATTACTGAATGATTAGAGGATCGGATATGCACTAACTCCATACCTTGTCTGATCAACCAATTGCAGGCAGCAATGCCCATTGTGTAGATGATAGTTATCATGCATGCCACAGTTGGTTAAACTGACATTTAATAAAAAAAATATTAGATTCAAAAGTTTGACAAATCATGGGGTCAGTCACATCTCTCCGCGCCAGCTGTCGCCATGCATGCACAAATCAAGGCAGTTGCAACTGAAAATAGCAAACCACCAATTACCACATCCGGGGGCATACTTTTGCAGTTGGCTCAGAATTATACAGTGAGATTCTGTGAGCTGTTTCAAAGGTAGCAAGTTACTGTTTTCCTTAGAGCAGAAACACATCTAGGGAGGATACTGCACTTGGAGTTAAAAATGCCACAAATGTTGTACCATATTTTATTCCACAATTGCCATATCTTTTGAAATTCAAACAACATATGGAGCACATTACCGCCATATGTTGTCAGTGTCTGTATGCAAACCTTTTGTTTTTGGCTAGGCACCTAAGTGACCTATTATCAGCCACGCACCTACCTAGTGAAATAGGTGCAGTCGTTCAATTAAAATGGGGTAGGTATTTCAAACCAACAATAGTTTGTTAGAATAGGTAATTTAGTTCTCCTAATGTCTCTGCTCCAATCATCACTATTTATGAAAGCTCGGTTTGTAGGAGTACAATTAATTATATAACTTAGATTCCACAAATCCCTTTTGCAACGGTTTTAGCAGAAAATGCATGCGTGAGACCAGGTTTGACCCAAACAATATCTTGTTTGGGAACAGGCACCTATATTAACATGTTCAGAGTTAGATTTGCAGTTGGGCATAGGATAGCAGGCAGTGTCCATCTGAGTGAAACACACTGAAATGCTGTGAGAAATTGGGTTATTGTTTGAGTTGGATGTTAACCATGTTCAAGCAACAGCCACAGTCCCTGTCAGGGTGAACCACAAGGTCTCTAAGTTAACCCATGCTTAACCCTCTGTTAGCTTGGCACAAAGGCAATCAGGCTTAACTTAGAGGCAACGTGTAAAGTATTTAGCACACAACACTAATAAAGTAAAAACAAAACACAAGAAAAGCCCCACACCAATTTACAAAAATAGAGAAAACTGTAATAAATTATTTGACACCAAAACAAAATCTAATCACTAGAACTAGAGTGATGAATTATTAGAGGTTAAGGTAAAAAAAAAAATATAAAGCGCCTACAAGGGTCGACCACGGACACCTATTCATGCAAGACCTGGTGAATGACTGCTGAACAGGATTTGTTGCTGCAGAGAAAAGCATAGGGGGAGCTGTGGCGGAGTCAGGCCAGCCGGCGATGCACCTTGGAGGGGGGGGGGGGGGGGGGGAGGATGAGGGGATACACAAGCAGGTTGTTCTCAGTTCTCTCTCAGTTCTCAGAGTGGATTCAGCCCCAAAAAAGTTTAAATTTCAAAGATGTGGTTATCTGGGCACCTCTAGCACCATCACCAAGGGTCCAGGACTAGAGGGGCATCATATGTGTGGGTCAAGAATCACTCAGGCTGGGTCCAGGTGCAGGTTGACGATGGTTGGAGCCTTTTCTGACCCTTGGGCTCTGCTCATGTGGCCAACCAAATAGCCCTTGGAGTCACTCCAGTAGTCCTGGGTTCAAGAATGGGAACAAACCACAAGCAGCACGGCAGGCATCTGAGGGTTCAAGGCAGGCTCCAGGCAGAAAAGCAGTTATTCCAGGTGCAGCAAAGCAGTCTTGTGGAGTACACAACAGCAGGGAGTCCTCAGAGTCCTTCTGCAGGTCCAGAACGTAAACTGAAGAGTGAACCTGAGGGTCCTATTTCAATACCTGATGCTTTCTTTGAAGTATAAGTTTCAAGAGAATTCCCTATGAAGTGCTTGAAGATTCCTGCTGCCTAGCCCTGGCTCATGGCTGTTTACAGGAACAATGCAGGAGTGATTAGACCTTTGTGTGAAGGCAGGGCACTGCCTATTAAGGTGCAAGTGGGGCTGTGCCCAGTTACGCCCCCACATCCTGTCAGATGACGGGCCATCCTGGCAACCCTAATCTCTCAATTGTGTGTCTGTTTGGGAGGAATACAAGTCCAGCTGCCAACTACACCCAGTCATGTGAACCAGGAATAGGCTACAGGCACAAAATAGCAAGAGCAGGACAATGCCAACTTTCTTACAATTTCTCAAACACCAAACATGAAATAATTACCTGTCCCCAATCAAACGTTAGTACTTCTTAAATATAATAAGACAACCCAAAGTTATCCTATGGGCGAGGTGACCTCACGGTAGTGAAAAACAAATGTAGAAGTTTTCCACTAACAGCACATGTAAAACAAACATACATGTCTAACCTTTTAATTACAATGCACCCTGCCCTATGGGCTACTTATGGCCCACTGCAGGGATGACGTATATGCAATAAAAGGGGCGTTTAAAGCTTGGCAAGAGGTTGTATTGCCAAGTCCAATTAAAGGTGGACATTGTACTCTGAAAGTCAACAGCAACAGGCACCTCCAAAGCCATGTATTGTCAGTCTACACGTAGTACTGAATAACAGTCTCAACAATGGACGGAGTAAGGCAAGTAAAATATTCTTAGTTATCGATGGTGAACTTGGCAAGTACAATTTGTATTTTTAGAGTAACTCCAATTACTTTAGTCTTTGAAGCATGCAAAAGGAATCTCTTCGTTCAAAACAGTGCTCTGTATATTTTATGTTCCTTATGTGCTACTGGTTGCTTCACATTCAAGGTCACTACAACTCTCACGCCTCATTCACCCTACTTACAGGGCTGAAAGTAGAAACCAAACTGCTACTGCTGTTGTTGTCTGTACTTTTTACCATTAAAGGGACCGACTGGACAAATCGGGGCTTTGTGCGAGTTGCAAAGAACGTGAGCCAAAGCAATAATATACAAGAAAACCCACATGAGAAAAACCACACAGAAATTCGACCCTGAAAAACACACAAGGGGCAAGATTCAAGTAGAAAACCATGACAGTTAATTTAAAATGTAGTATTACTGAAGGCAAAGAGGCAAATGGTTAGTCAATTCAATCTAAAATATTAATAATGCAAACAAATGTGAATTGATGTAGGCAACAAAAGCTCAGTCCTATACTAGTTAGCAGCCGGAACCAAAAAACATAGGGATTGTTTTGTTTTTAAGGAAAAGGAGAATAATGGAAAATCTCCAAGTACACTCCTTTGAGTAGCCATGCACTTTGCAAGTCGCATTTCATTCATTCATGTATTGAATCAATAAGAAGACCAAAATGAAGTCCAACTTTAAGGAGAACAAGGGAAGTCCTTCAGTCTAGAGTAAATAAACAGACTAATGTGGGATCTGCTCTCTAAGGGAAGCCAAGAAGGACCAGGTTCCAGTGCTTAATTTTTGACAGTGGTTTCCGGTGCTCAGCACCGGCACTTATGACAGTCTGCCACATGGTGGCACTGTCTGGCTAATTTAGAGATCAGCATAACAGTTGTTTAATGATTCAATATGCATTAAAATGACTGATGCCTTCCGCTCAAGCCATTCATAAAGCTTTGGGGGCCCTCATATATTCTCAGTTGTCACACTTGTAGGTGTGTGATGGCAGTAATTGTGTTAGTACTGTCACTGGCAATGGGTGGTGTAAGCTGCAGTGACCTCTTGACGATGGACTGGCACTTATTTATTTTCAAATTAATTCCTGCCTAGCTCACATTACAGAAACAATATGTTATGTAGCTTTTCAAACAGAAACATGAAACAAATGACACATTAAAACATCCAATGGCAAAACAAGACACAGCATATAGGAAATTATAATACAATCATGCATGAATAATACATAATTAGCCTAAATACAAGTAAATAGCAAACAATGGCACATTTCAAAATACATATGTAGTCTCCGTTAACCTAAGGAAATGGCCTTGTAAAGCTATAGTCGAGCTCTGCTCCTTCATTTAGGGACATCACAAACAAGAAAAGGACTAACACAAGTTACATGAGGGCAACTTTGCAAAACTGCCCGAGTTAAGAATATTTAATACAAAACCCATAAGGACATATTTTAACTTAAGATGCCCAGAGAATGAAACGAGAAACCACGTTTAATTGTGCACATTAAAACACATGCAAGTAGACCACTGTCTTATGTCAAATACAGTATACAGTTCTTAACACGATTTGAGAAGCATATATGTTAATTAAACTCACAAACTCATTGATTTTACATTCCCTCCCACACTACGTACATAACGCATTCCTTGTGAAGGAGGTAATTGTGAAGAATGGCAATCACAATCATGTGATAATTGTGTAGCTCTGTTCCTGTATTGGCCTAATGAAGCAGTTTTGTCGTAAGTAAGGACCATTTTTACTTTACTCCTACTGGAGGTACTACGTCTCAACTAACAGAACGATGAGACCCACTTCTGTTTCAAGCAGAGTGCACTATGACTAACATCCAAATGCCAGTTGTGTAACCAGACCAGACCAATCAGGAAAAGAAGTGCGAACCGTAAAATACTGGAATATAGTCAACTGATGTCAAAAAAGCTCTGCTGCAGTTCTCGTTCAAAATAGGACTATGGAGTAGAAAAACACACGGTCTGCTTCTTGGCCCTTTCTGTGGAAATTACAAGAGATAGTAAAACATGGAATAGGACATATGTATCCAACCTGATAGAATCAAATAATCTGCCAAGCAATTTTCTTGCCTTCAAGAGGACATAAAGACAAGCAAATGTTTCTGGGACAGGTCAGTAGAAAGTGAAACCTCCAAAAAGAGAAAGCAAATAGCAGCTAATGAAAACATAATGACATCTTTTCGCTGGGGCTTTGCTGTCAAAAGAATCTAAAAACTCGATCCGTCAGTAATGAATGAACTTTACTTACAAGTTTTCGTCGCTTACTAAAAACTACCTGAAATAAGAGCAGCAGATAGAGGCTTCAGTGCTACACGTTTTCACAATTTAGAGCTTGTTCGTGGGATTATATACTGGGAGAATTTAATTTGGAAGTTTAAGAACCAATCGACGGAGAAAGGGTAATAGAAAACAATGACAAGCTCATCTAATTTCAGATACTATTTCTGAAATACACAGTTATGGCAGATACCAATTGAAACATTTATTAATTTGATATGAAAAGTTTCCTTGCAAACATTATCCAAATATGCAAAACGTATTTATTTAAATTAACATTCAAAACACAAATGTGATTCATCCTACTACATATAAACCCTTCAAAAGCTGATCGTACATCAAGCAGCAACTCCCATAATGCAATAAATAAAAATGTGATAACGTTACTTTTGTTTCAAGGTGCAAAAAAAGGTTTTTATTAGTCACACACACAAAAAAATAATCACATGCTTCCAAAGTGCCCCTTCTTGAGAAGCAGCATTGATGGAACACAGTTAACAAACCGTCAGTAGATAATTAAATTGGCTCCATAAAAGACATTTACATGAGGTTGCAGAACACAAATCCAATTATTATAGTGTAATTCGTCTTTTAGCATAGTTGGTGGTCGCGAAAGCAAGTATTTTTTAAAAGGTACATGTAAAGCTTCTATGTGGCAGCACAATAACAAAATAACGAGGTTGCCAATCGGTATTAACTACTAAAGATTGCAGGCTCAAATTCTCACATAAAGGTCCTCCCAACTGTAAGTCCACAACTTTGCATACCATCATCCATTTATTATCCGGGTAAAACACTTGGAAGGTAATTTAGGGTGTTGTGTAACTATGAAACATTCACACAGAGCAGTGCACCCGAAACGAGTACTGAAACATAGCATTAGCGTGAAGATGTGTGTGGGGCTTTCATAATTGTGTGACAAATGGGCAGGTGCTTTATAATTCCCGGACTTTACAGCCTGCAGGTTTCCCCGATCATGACTCTTATCTCATTACATGCTATCGGCTGATGGTAATATAAAGGGCTTACGCGTGTTGTTAGGAAGCAGTCTGTTTGTCAGCTATAAAAAATACCCAGACATGGTCTTACTGCTCCAATGAAAAAACACAAATGGGCAAACGGGCAAACGTTAGTTTCCCAATTGGACTTCTTTTTGGTGGGCTAAATGGGAAATTACGTGCAGATGCTCACAAGAGTACACATGCCAACATTTCTGGTGCATTTAACTGGTTTCTTTTTTAATTTGTGGAACTTCACTATGTAAACCCTGCACTTTTAGTGGACAAACTCCAGCAGTGAGGAGGATTTTCGATGGTTGTAAAATTAGGGATGGGCGAGGAAAGAGGGTGTGAAACCTTTCACAAATATGTGGATACCCGAAAAGAGGGACATTCACAGGAAATCACATCTCTTATGCTGGGGGTTTCCCATCCCTGAAGCACAAACAACGTATTTCTGTGAAGTACAGGTGAAAAGAACAGAGCACCCAAGAAATTAGGTAGGCTCCAGATGATATATTCCAGAACACCAGACATGGCATTTCACCGAGGCAACAACTACCAGAGCTCAGATCTTAATGCACTTAAAACATAATACACTTCTTTACAGAATATAACCACGAACATCATGACAGTCAAAGAGCCAACACATCTGTTCCCTAAAAACCAAATATAACAAAACTATGAACAAAATACTCAATTACAAGAATAATTAGATCAAAAGGACATAACTAATAAAAGGATATATATTTTTTTAATTTGTTTATTAGACACTTTGAAACAAAAAGCATACATGCCCCAAATCTGGGACTCAGAAGTCATTCACAGTTGAATAATAGAAAACAAGCAATTTTTTCATGTTGCAACAGTGTATCTAATAACAACTCACCCCCACACCCGGCACTTTGTATAGTATGCTTGATTCAAAAGCCGCACACACCTTCAAAATAATTACAATTCTCATATATAGTCCCAAGACAGTGACCACAGGTAGCCCCACCCATAACACACCATAATTACTGTAAATCAGGATTCCCTAGGAGGTACCCCGTAAGAGGAGCCCAAAAGTCCTTGGGGCGTGAGGCTTCAGGTTGTTCCTCTGAATATATCCTCAGCTACTCCTTGCAGTAAATCAAGTCTCGAACCCATTTTTTCAGCGTTGGTATAGTTTGAGCCCCCCAGCACTGTGCCACCGCCTGCTTAGCAAGCAATGTCGAGACCTCTACCAGTCTCCGATTGCATGGCTTAAGGGTTTTTACCCATCCCAACAGGCAAACAGCAGGATCACATAACACAGGCCGCAGCACCACGTCAGTGAGCATTCCCGTGACCCGTGTCCAAAAGGCATGTATCCCAGCGCAACTCCATGCCAAATGCAGGAAGTCTGCATCATCCTGACCACAATGCATACAGCAGGGAGACTCGGGAGGCTCTCGTTCCCAGAGGGATGCATCATACAATTTCGTTATAAGCCCCTTGCGCTCCTCACCTGCCAGCACCGCCTGCAGTGGTGTTGGCTCCACTGGGTAATCAGGAAAAATAGCTCTAATCGCCTGCCACACTCCCACATATGTAAAACCCAGCATCATACCCAGGACGCGACCGTCCTGTGCGTCAGAGAGTGGCCGAAACTGACCCTGCTTATATAGGTCACCCAGTTTTGTCATGCTCGCCGCCCTCAATGCTTTCAAGGCTGCTGACTCTCTCACCGCAGAGATCTATGGGTGTGCCGCAAGCGGTAACGCAGGAGCATAAAGATAATTTAACCGCGCCATGTTTGCAAGTGTCGCCCACGCCGTGCATAGAACGGGGTTAATTTTGTTCCTTGGCCCTCCGGTCAAGGTGGCCGCCACCAGTGGCACAGGGAGTACGGAGTCCGCCTCAATTGCAGTGTGAGGCTCGAACCGCTGCGGAAAGTACCAAGAATGCGCATACTGCGCCTGCGCACACAAGTACTAAAGCCTCATGGTGGGTGCTTCAAAGCCACTTCGCTCAAACGGTTGCAACAGCACATCCCAACTACATCTAGGTTTCTTGTCACCCCAGACAAAGGTTGTCATGGCCGATTAAAGTGTGTTGAATAATACAATATTGAGTCGAAGTGGGATGTTGATGAACAGGTAGAGAAGTTTGGGCAATATTGACATCTTCGTGACTGCTATACGATCCACTAGAGAGAGTGGCAATTTAGCCCACCGCGCCACCTTATCCATGATCTTAGAAATGAGGCGTCCATAATTTTCGGAAATCACTACATCAGGATCTACTATGCAGCCAGATCCCTAAATACTTCACAGGATCAGAGGAGCAAGACAGCGGGAAGTCCAATTCCAGTTCCTATGTACCAGCCGTCAGATCACCCCCCACCCCCCCGGAGTAGGAAGAGGAGGAGGCAACCACCATCTCAGCCCAGCGTGCACCTATAACTTTCTCAGAGAGCCTTGTGAGATGCGTTTCTTGCAAAAAGGCCACTTGTACACCCAACCTGTCCAGATGGGCAAAGACTGAGTGGATTTTCTTGGGGCTATTTAGGCCACGCATTTCCATGTAAGGAACTTTGTTGCCATCAGTGCGTGTCTTGTATAATAATGAGAGATAGTGTGAGGTCTAGCACGTCTACCATCATTGGCATGCAGGTGAGAGGACATACAGCATAACTATCTCGCCCGGGACCATATTTAGTGCAACAGGAAGTGCCCTCCATACCCAGCCCACCCCTTTCCCCCTCCTCCCACCCACTTCAGCATGCCCAACTTGCCAAAGCCATCCCTTCCCTGAGTGAACAACCCCCAACATAAACAACCCAAACATTTGCATAGTGTGGGGAACTCCCTTACAGGTGTGGTCAGAGTGCTACTAGCCTCCTACTATGCAGGAGGTGGCTGATCAGATCTAGTAGCTGTGCTAGGATCAAACATTTGGTGCTACTGCATCGCGTTCAACAATCAAATACAAATTAATAAGGACCGTCATATAGAGCAGTGGACCTACACCCAGGTAACACTTGATTGGGCGTTCACAGAGGCTATTAGAACAGCAGTCATACATTCCCTGTAAAAATAGCTCATTGGTCTATTTCGTCAATCTCAGCCTGGGCATCGCGGTGCCGGCATTTAAGTTTCACAGCACCAAGCATCAATGGGGCAAACATGCAAGACATATCCAATCAACCCATGTCAATTGCAGCAAAAATGCTGGATACAGCGAGAACTCATAAAGGTGACCCTGGAAGAATAACAGGTTAACACATATTGTGTTATCACCATGTGCCCTACTGTTCTTTGTCATCAGATGCAACCAGTGACTCTCGTCGTCTCTTTTTCAGGTTTTTTGCATGTGCCATCGCCGCATTAGGTGTAGCGAAGATTTTACAGTTCCCCTCCTGCCCAATTCTCAGGCGGGCTGGGTAAGGCATAGCATAGGGGACACCCTCAGATTGTAGAAATTTCTTAGCTGCGCCAAACTCTCTTTGCGCCGCCTGGACGGCTACTGTAAAGTCTGGGAAGAAGGAAAGCGAGTTACCTTGGTGGACAATAGAGCCCTTTTCACGAGCCAGACGTAGGATTGTGTCACGGTCCCTGTAATTTAAGAGCCGGACGATAATAGGGCGGGGTGGAGCGCCCGGGACTGGTCTCGCTGCAAGAGAACGATGGGCCCTCTCGATGATAAACATGTTGGACAGGTTCTCTGGGCCAAAGGGATCCCCAAATAGAGTCTCTATGAAGGTCTCCATTTTGCCGGTGTTGGTGGACTCCGGCAGGCCCGTGATTCTAACGTTGTTTCTTCGGGAACGAGCATCTAGGTCCTCATTCTTCACCTGTATCAGCTCCAGGACCTTTTCCATATTGAGTGTTTTCCCAGATACCTCGCCATGGCAATCCTCAGTGGCAGAGACCCACTGCTCGACTTCCCCCATCCTCGTGTTTTGTTACTCCAGCTACGTGGACATGTGATCTAACCTGTGAGTCAGAGCAGTCATTGTTCCTTCTATAGATTGGAGGCTCCGCTGCAAGGCCAAGAGTGTTGTCTCCAGCATGGATTTGCCATCCCCCGGGGCATCTGCCTCGGAATCGGAGGCTTGTGCTGGGTCCTGTTTGGTTTAAGAGCCTCAAACGTGAGGCGAGGCTGAGAATTGTCTGTCCTCCCCATTGCGGAAGGAAATCTAGGTAAGTGTGCAGTAGCGGTCGGTAATGGGAATAGCCGGGACGGTAACCTCCTCTGGTCGTGGCCTACGGTAGCTGGACCCCAGGAATAAGCAATGATCCAGGCAGCTTTTAACTGTGCCTACGCCTCTATCCCGGCACGGATCTGATCTGGAGTACACTCCGGATTGGCGAGCTAATGCACAATAGGGATTGCTAGGGAGGCCTTCTGCAACTGCAGCCTCCAGGACACCCAGTGCCCGACAGGCCTCAGCTTCTCGTCCGCACCCCACAGCCTTGCAGGCAGGAAATTTATGCGCAGTTCTGAAAATCGCCCCACAGCAGAGTACACATAGCTGATAGGTGAGTCAACGTGGCCCACAACGCCGTATCAGGCAGGGGGCCCGCACATCACAATGCCCAAATCCAAGTACGCAGGCAAGAGACACGCCCACCGGCGAGAGCTTCACAAAAGGCCAGGGGGATGAGCGCAGCCGATGCCGCCATGTCAGCCGGGGGAGCCCGTACCTCACAGGGCCCAGTTCAATTTGCGCAGTTAGGAATACCGTCCTCCTGCGAAGTCCGCTCAACAGGCCAGGGGGGGTAAGCGCGGCCGTTGCCACAGTTACAGATGGAGGAGCCCGCTCCCCACAAGGCCCAACTCACACCACGCAATCAGGGATGCCGCCCTTCGGTGAAGATCGCACAGAAGGCCATGGGGATGAGTGGGGCCGATGCCTCAATGTGAGCCAGGGGCCTGCACAGGGCCAAAATCAGCGTGGCACAGTCAGGCAGATCGCACTCCGGCAGACTCAGCTCCACAGGCCAGGGAAGCGATAGAGGCATATGCCGCAGTAGCAGTCGAGAGGGCCCCAATTAAACGTGCAACAAAATGTCAGCAGACCTCAGCCGGCATGCGCACTCACACCAGCCATAGCTCGCAGGCCGCAGCCCCACACTTAGACCCACACCCGCCGTCGCAGCTACAGGCCCAAGCGAGGCCGCACCCCCACTCACCGCAACCAACTAGGCACCGCAACCCAGCCTCAGCAGCAATCAATGCCCCACGCCTGCTCTGCCAGTATCCCCAGGCCTCCGCAGCTCCATCAGAGTCTCCACATCCACCTCTGCAGAGCCGGTCTCAATCCGGAACGACGCTCTGTTGCTCAGCGCCCAGTTCGCCAGCAATGTCCAGGCAGTTCCCACCGCAGTCTCAGCCGCCGTGTAGCGGTTGCCCTATTTCTCAGTCCTGCAGCGAGGTGACAATGCTATGCGGTTCACCACGGCATTATGGTGGCCACCATCTTGCATGCTCGCCGTCCGATCTGTCCAAACCAAGTTCAGCCATTTTTCCGCGGCACTTCCAGTTGGCGACAGCACCGCTCAAATCAGGATTGCCTCGCAGTACAGATTAGTGGTTTTAGATGAAGTGATGCTATGTCTTTGAGCAGATAATGGGCGGATTAGGGATCAGCCAGACAGAGCTGCACTAAGGCGCAGCCATCTTGTCGAGTGCCCTCTAGCGCCCCCAACTAATAAAAGGATATGGTTAGGAGGTAACACAATCTTTCAAGTGTTGAGAAGCATGAGCTTGTCTCCATGCATTCACTACCACAAAGGTATCCATCGTGTGTAGGTAGCCTCTTCACACATCATATTGACTTTTCCACAGGGCTCAGCTGACATTATCGAAACTCCAGGCCTTTCCATCCTCAGTTATCACAAGCTGGTCCCTAACCAACAATCCGAACAGGTGCTGAAAACCTGGATTCCCACTTGAAGACAAGCCAATATCTCGTAACTCTCACCTAGTTCTACACACACAACAGCATGCCAACACCATTCCTCTACGCCATTGTATACTTGCTCTGAAGATACTTTGTTGTAACCAAAAAAGTGGGTGAGGTAGAGGTTCAGGCTAGGTTTACCCTCCTTACTGCATATGGTTTCACAAAAATCTATCGGAAAAAAAACGAACCTATGGGGGAAACAGAATTCAACGAAAGTTCGTTGCAATCACTTTCCTAGAAAAAAAAAGACTCTTTTTCAAGAGACCCCTCACCCGCCAGGGTTTTTCCCTATGTGGCATGGTTCATCATTGGGGTTCCTCTCAATCCTCTACGGATTGAGGCGTGCTGCGACTTACGAACTATGTAGGGGCATTCATTTATGGACTATGTAAGGTGCAGTGATGTGGAGTGGAAGCAAACTTTTTTTATTATTTAAAATAACCTAACTAGTGAGCTACTATTTAATTCCCACCCCTAGCTGGAATGGTTAAAATCAAGGGTTGATACCAGGAAGAAACCAGACATGAATGAGTCTGGCTCCCCTAGTATTGAGTCTGTGTCAACATGTTTCGAGCTGTCCTCTAAAAGCTCTTCATCAGGACAACACGTGGTCTAGCCCTGTGCGTACCACTCCTAATAAATCCTATATTGAGGATACAGTGAAGTGCACACCTAATGTGTATACCCAAAATACATACGGTTTTTAACAATACTCTGTATTTATATTAAATAGATGCGGTCTCTAGGGACTGAAGTAGGTAACTAGCTGAGAGGCGTGCTTTGATGAAGGTGCGACTACAAGCCCCTCTACCCCTGTGATTGACCATGAGGCAATAGTATTGCTTTAATATAAATACAGAGTATCATTAAAAACCGTTTGTATTTTGTGTATACACATTAGGTGTGCACTTCACTGTATCCACACTTGCCAGTCCCTAAACCTTCCCCTTTCTACATGTTAGTCACCCCTAAGGTAGGCACAGGGTACCCTGTGGGCAGGGTGCATTGTATGTGAGAGGTAGGACATGGCCTGGTGTGTGTGGCATGTCCGGATAGTGAATTACAACCTACTTTGTTTTTCACTATTGCAAGGTTATCTGTTCCCCATAGGCCAGAATGGGCAGTTTTAATTATAACATCCTATAATGCTAACTGACCCAGGGAACATGGTAGAAATTCGAGTTTAGTATGCCTGAACTCAGAATGATAAAATACATCTTTTAGTGAAGATGGTTTTAGCATTCTGTGTTTGAAAATACCACTTTTAGAAAGTAGGTATTTTCTTACCTAACTATCCTGCCTGCCTCTGCTAGCTTGTGTATTGTCTGTCTGGTTTGTGAGTGACAGGGGCTGGTGGAGACCCCAGGAGACAGGGTGAGTCAGCACAGGGTTGAATAGACCTATCTGCATGTAGATGGGTGGGAGGAGTAGCACCTGGGTCTGAATAGGGCTTTGCCTGCCTTCCACAATGCTGGCTCCCCTCCTGTGGTGCGTCTGAAATCCCTGGCCCACACTGACAAAGGAAGAAGGTGCACACTGGCTGAATGCACCCAGAACAGGTTTGAACTAGGTACAGGACCCTCTGCCTTCAGAGGACAAAGGATTTGCTAGTATAAATATTGGGGCCCAGACCCCAAGATTTCAGAACTCTTTTGGGATCAAGAAGACTGCCAAGAAGAAGAGCTGGAGAAGCTGTGAGGAGGAACTACCACTTTGCTGTGTGCTTTGCTGTGTTGGCCTGCAGTGGCAGCTTCTGTCTTGAGCAGTGAAAGGACTGGACTGAACTTTCTGCAATCTACTTTTGTGAGTTTCTCCAAGGGTTTGATGTACAGCTTACACCCTCTTCAAGAAGTCTCAGGAACAGAAAAGACTTCAAGCTTGACGCCGTCTACGACGCCGCAGCCAACTCCGTGTCCTGAACGCACTGCAGAGGGCACCGCCACAACGCAAACCTGGTCTCACCAACGCTGCCTGCTGACGCCGCCACCGAGCCGCTGCTCGCACCGCGACCCGTCGGAACCACACTCTGCACCGCCTCGCTTCACAACAACGCCTTGGTATCGACGCCGCTGCTTGTTCCTTGGTTCGGGGGCACCGCTCATAACGTTACACGACGCACTGCCCTCATCACGCACTGCAGCCTTGGCCTACCGACGCCCGTCCCATCGACTGCGGACACCGTACGCCGCACCGCTGCACTTCGCACCGCAGCACCCAATGCCCGCTGACGCCAGCGCTCCTGACTTCAACAAAGAGGAATTCGATCTGCAACGCGTGCGACTTTGAGAGCCCTGACGACTCCTGCACCGACCTACGGAACCGACGCCTGCGGATGCCGTGTGTTCGGAAGCTCAACAAGAGGTTATCGACGCCCTGCTTTTCTGAAAGGTACTGTTTGCGGGTCTTTCCGACACCGTAGCTGGCCCGCGACGCCGCAGTCTGCCAGAACTATTTGGATTTGTTTGCTCACGACGCCGGGATAGCCCTGGACGGAGCTATCGACATCAAGGAACTGTTTTACAAGGTTATTTTGATAACTGAAGATTTTTAAGTACTGTATGGTGGATTTTTGGTCTTGTCTTAAGTATATAAAAATATTGGATATTTTTCTAAACTGGTGTGGTGTCCGTTTGTAGTGCTTACACAGTATTACTGTTGGTTATGTGCAAATGCTTTACACACTGCATCTAAGATAAGCCTGACTGCTCGTGCCAAGCTATCAAGGGGGTGAGCAGGGGTTATTTTAAGAGTGTAACTCCCTTAACCGGACTAGGAAGAAGGGACCCTATTTGGACAAAGGTGCAAGCTCTTGCCAAGTAGAGACCCCCATTTCTAACATTGGTTGTCAGCGGTAAGGATAGGACTTGTGTTTGCACTTGACTTAGTGATTGGTGTGCACTACTACCATATCGCAGACCACTACGTACCGCATACTCCGTTTTTTTCTTTTTGGCCTATTTTTGATTTTGCGTGAATCAAGAGCATCATCTGTTGCATCCCTGGAAATTGCCATTGAGGAGGATAGGTTGGAATCCTACAATGTGAAAGAATTGAAAGCGATTTGCAAGAACCTGAAAGTCCAAATCAGAGGCCTCACGAGGAAGGACGAGCTACAAAAGGCACTGAGGGCCTGGGTAGCAGCCAGACAGGCCAGCGAGCAGTCAGGTATCCTCAATGGAGAGGCGGAGGAGTCTATTCCTAGGGTGGATGTGCTTTTTGTAGGGGGGGGAGGAACCCTCCAGGCCAGGCAGCAGTAGCTTGTCCCCAGAGGAGCTGGAAGACAGGCAGGATGCAAGGAAGGTAGCAACTGAGTTAGAGAAGCTCAAACTAGCCATGGAAGAGAAAAGGATGATGTTAGAATAGGAGATGAGAATGAAGGAGCTGGATCAAAGGACTAGACCCAACTCAGATGGTGGCAGCAATTCATCAGGACAGGCAGGCAGAATCTTACACATCCCTAAGAATGTGGACAGAGTTAAAAAAGGGGGATGACATACAGAGGTGGTTTCAGGGTTACGAGGCAGCGATACACATGAATAGAGTCCCTGAGAAGAATTGAGGAGCAGGATTGTGGCCTCTGTTTCCAGAGGAAGCCAGGGATACTTTGACAGCTTTGGGTAAGGGGCATAACCTCACCAATGCTCATATGAAGGAAGCCCTTCTCACTAGGTATGGTCTCACTTCTAAGAAGTACAGACATAAGTTTAGGTCCAGTAAAAAGTCTGAGGCCAGCACTTGGTTGGAATGTGTGGATATGTTTTGCAGGTCGCTGGATGGCTGGGTGAAGGGCAGTCATGTGACAGATTTTCAGGGGCTCTGCAATTTGATTGCGTGGTAGCACTTGTCTAATCTATGTTTTGCAGATCTGCGCCAGCACCTATTTGATAGTAAGCGGACTGACCCCAGGAAGCTTGCTATGGAGGCGGACCGCTGGGTGATTACCAGGGTCCACAAGAAAGCGTTTGGGGGAGACTCAGTCAAAGGTGGGCAGGGTCCCCAGAAGAAAAGTGGGGGGACAAGGGTAAAGCACAGGAGTTCTCTAAAGGGCCCCAAACTAATACCCAGGGTAAAGGTTCCCATTCCCCAGGGGATAAGAAGAAAGGGGTCTCTACAGGAAAGCCTGCTGAGACCGGCCCCAAGTGTTTTTCATGTGACCAGGTGGGTCACCTGAAGGGGGAATCCAGGTGCCCAAAGGGGACGCAGCCACCCACTGGTGGGCCGACCAAGGTGTCGGCTAGTGTAGCTCTTGGGGAGGAGGGGTACCCACAGGAGGGTCGGAATCCCGCAGAAATGACCCTCGTCTCACTAGGGGACAGTGAGATGGTCCCAGGAAACCAGGTGATTACCAGGGTCCACAAGAAAGCGTGTCCCCTAACACAAAGAAATACAGCACCTGGGTAACCATCAATGGGAATAGGGTAGAGGCTCTCAGAGATATTGGAGCGAGTGTGACCTCAGTCCGGTGTCACCTGGTCTTTGAGAAGCAGGTAGTCCCAGGGGCATTCCACCAAGTAGTTGCTGTGGACAACTCAGAGCGCCAGTGTATGGTGGCGCAGGTTCCCTTTGAGTGGGGGGGGTCTCAGGTCCCTTGAGGGTGGTTGTGAGCCCTACCATGCCTGTAGATTGTCTGCTAGGTAACGACCTGGAGCAGTCATTATGGAAGGATGTTGAGCTCAGGTCTCACTTGGAGATGCTTGGGTTGCCAGAGTGGGCATGCGTGTCTACTCGGTCAATGGCAGCCAGAAAGGGTGATCAAGAGGACTTGGAGCCTGAAACAGTGGCCCAAGTCCCTGCCAAGAGAAAGGGCAGGGGCGTGGGAAACTGGCCCCTGAAGTTCCCACGGACCGGGAGGAGGCTGACCTTAAGGGGAACGCCCCGGTGCCTACAGGGGAACAAGTAGCCGAGCTGGGGGGGGGTGGGGGGACATCTCTGAGCTGACCCATTGGCAGCAAGAAGGGGGTCCCAGCAGGGAGGAATTCTGCAAGGAGCAGAAAGAGTGCCCTTCTCTGGAAAGTCTGCGGCGACAGGCTGCAGACCAGGCAGCTGGTGGTCAGTCTGGATCACATCTGATCTACTGGGAGAATGGTCTCCTGTATAGTGAGCCTAAGGTTGCTGAGCCTGGGTCAGCCCGTGTGCTGGTGGTACCCCAGCGCTTCAGGACCTTCCTACTGGGTCTGGCTCATGACGTGCCTTTGGCAGGAAATTTGGGGCGGAACAAGACCTTTGACAGGCTTTTCACCCACTTCTTTAGGCCCCAAATGCGAAGGAAGTCAGATGGACACTGCAGGTCTTGCCAAACTTGCCAGGCAAGTGGCAAGAGTGGGAGGAAGGTCAACGCTCCTCTCCAACCTTTTCCAGGTGTTGGAACACCCTTTGAAAGGGTAGGGAGGGACATTGTGAGGCCACTGGATCGCAAGACAGCCATGGGCAACAGGTACATCCTGGTCTTGGTGGACCATGCCACCCGGTACCCGGAGGCAATCCCTCTCAGGACAACGACGGCGCCAGTGGTGGGCCGGGCGTTAATGGGGATCTTTTCCCACGTGGGGTTCCCCAGAGAGGTGGTTTCTGACAGGGAGACCAATTTCATATCCATGTATATGACATCCCTATGGAAGGAGTGTGGTGTAACCTACAAGTTCACCACTCCTTACCACCCACAAGGTAACGGTCTGGTGGAGAGATTCAACCAGACCTTGAAGGGCATGATCAAGGGTCTAACAGAACCCATGAGGCATAAGTGGGACGTCCTCTTACCATGCCTTCTCTCTGCATACAAGGAGGTGCCTCAGCAGTCTCTTGGGTTCAGTCCCTTTGAGCTCCTGTATGGCCACCCTGTCAGAGGACCTCTGAGTTTGGTGAAAGAAGGCTGGGAGGCAGCTCCCAGGAAAACTCCCCAGGATGTGTTTAGTTACATGCTGGCCTTCAGAAACCAAACTGCCCACTTCAGGAAACTCGCTCAGGCGAACCTAGAAGCAAGCCAGGAAGAAATGAAGAAGTGGTATGACCAGAATGCCACTCTGGTCAAATTTCAACCTGGGCAAAAAGTGAGGGTCATGGCCCCAGTGGAACCTTGTGCCTTGCAGGACAAGTGGACTGGACCATTTGAGGTGGTGGAGCACAAAAGTGGTGTCACTTATCTGGTGGATTTGCAGACTCCAAGGAACCCTTTGCGGGTCCACCATGTGAACCGCCTCAAGCCCCACTTCAAGAGGTCCGAAGTGAGCATGCTCTTGCCGACAGATGATGGAGTGGAAGAGGAGAGTGAGCCTCTCCCTGACCTCCTGTCTACCAAGGAGCACGATGGGTCAGTGGAAGGCGTGGTCCTCTCCACTGAAACCAGAGCAGCAGGGGGACTGTCGCCAGTTGTTGGGACAGTTTGCCCCCCTGTTCTCTCTGACCCCAGGTGTTACTCACTGGTGTACCCATGACGTGGACACTGGTGACAGCCCTCCTGTGAAGCACAAAATTTACAGGTTGACTGATTGGGCCAGCATCAAGGAGGAGGTCTCTTAGATGTTGGTGTTAGGGGTGATCGAGCCCTCCAACAGTCCTTGGGCCAGCCCAGTGGTCTTGGTCCCAAAGGCTGCTGCACCCGGTGCCACTCCAGAACTACGGTTTTGTGTGGATTACCATGGGCTCAATGCCGTCACCAGGACTGACGCGCACCCCATCCCCAGAGCTGATGAGCTCACTGATCGGTTGGGAGCTGCCCGGTTCCTCAGCATGTTTGATTTAACGTCTGGGTACTGCCAGACTGCCTTAACCGATGGGTCCAAGGAGAGGTCAGCATTCTCAACCCCAAAAGGACATTACCAATTCCGGGTGATGCCCTTTGGGTTGAAGAATGCCCCTGCCACCTTTCAGAGGTTGGTCAACCAGGTGTTGGCTGGACAGGAGGATTTCAGTGCCGCCTACCTGGATGACATTGCTGTGTTTAGTTCCAGCTGAGAAGAACACTTACAGCACCTCGGTAAAGTGTTATGGGCTCTGCAAGGGGGAGGCCTCACGATCAAGGCTAGTAAGTGACAGATCGGGCAGGGTTCTGTGGTGTACTTGGGACACGAGTTAGGAAGCGGCCAGGTGGCACCCCTACAACCCAAGATTGACACCATTCTGGCTTGTGAGTCCCCCAAAACCCAGACAGAGGTGAGAGCCTTCTTAAGTCTCACCGGGTACTATAGGAGGTTTGTTAAGGGCTACGGCACCATTGTTGCCCCCTTAACAGAGCTGACTTCCAGGAAGCAGCCCAAGAAGGTGATCTGGACTGAGTCCTGCCAGAAAACATTTGATGCCCTGAAGGCAGCCATGTGCACAGCGCCCGTGCTCAAGGCACCCAACTACTTCAAGGAATTTGTCGTGATGACTGAAACTTCAGAGCATGGTGAGGGAGCGGTGCTCTCACAACTGAACGAAGAGGGCCTAGACCAGCCTGTATTCTTCCTTAGCAGGAGACTACTCCCCAGGGAACAGAGGTGGAGTGCCATAGAAAGGGAAGCTTTTGCGGTGGTCTGGGCACTGAAGAAGCTGAGACCATACCTGTTTGGGACTCACTTCCTAATTCAGACAGACCACAGGCCTCTCAGATGGTTGATGCAAATGAGGGGTGAGAATCCAAAGCTGCTGAGGTGGTCCATCTCCCTACAGGGAATGGACCTCACGGTGGAACACCGCCCTGGCACAGAACACGCCAACGCAGATGGTCTGTCCAGGTTTTTCCGCCTTAGTGAAGAGAACTCCCAGGAGGGTGGGTAGTTGTCCCTACTTTCAGCTGGAGGGGACATGTGTCAGACTTGGCATCTTTTGGCGTGTTTCCCCTGATTTTGTTTGCTGACCTCCCGGTTTTGACTGTTTATGCTGGTGTAATGATTCTGCACACTTTTCTCACTGCTGATCCGTGGTAAAGTGCAAGTGCTCCTGTGGTAAAATGTGTTATGGATCGGTGTTTCCATGATTGGTCTATTTGATTTATGTGTCAGTCCCTAGTAAAGTGCACTGCGCGTGCCAGGGCCCATAGATCAAATGCTGTTGGTGGGCTGCAGCACTGGATTATGCCATTCACTCAAACAGTCCGTAAAGCGTAACTCTGGCCTCCCATTGCAGAGCCTGTGTGCAGGCTGGGGCTGCCATGTCGACTTGGCAAGTGCACACACTTGCCAGTCCCTAAACCTCCCCTTTTCTACATGTTAGTCACCCCTATGATAGGCCCAAGGTACCCCTGTGGGCAGGGTGCATTGTATGTGAAAGGTAGGACATGCCCTGGTGTGTGTGTAGCATGTCCTGATAGTGAATTACAGCCTACTTCGTTTTTCACTATTGCAAAGTTACCTGTTCCCCATAGGCCAGATTGGGCAGTTTTTATTATAACATCCTATAATCCTAACTGACCCAGAGAAATTCGAGTTTAGTATGCCTGAACTCAGAATGATAAAATACATCTTTTAGTGAGGATGGTTTTAGCATTCTGTGTTTGAAAATACCACTTTTAGAAAGTAGGTATTTTCTTATCTAACCATCCAGCCTGCCTCTGCTAGCTTGTGTATTGTCTGTCTGGTTTGTGAGTGACAGGGGCTGGTGGAGACTCCAGGAGACAGGGTGAGTCAGCACAGTGCTGAATAGACCTATCTGCATGTAGATGGGTGGTAGCATCTGGGTTTGAATAGGGCTATGCCTGCCTTCCACAATGCCGGCTCCACCTCCTGTGATGCGTCTGAAGACCCTGACCCACATTGACAAAGGAGGAAGGTGCACACTGGCCGAATGTACCCAGAACTGGTTTGAACTAGGTATAGGACCCTCTGCCTTCAGAGGACAAAGGATTTGCTAGTATAAATATTAAGGCCCAGACCCCAAGATTTCAGAACTCTTTTGGGATCAAGAAGACTGCCAAGAATAAGAGCTGGAGAAGCTGTGAGGAGGAAGTACCACTTTGCTGTGTGCTTTGGTGTGTTGGCAGCAGTGGCTGCTTCTGTCTTGGGCAGTGAAAGGACTGGACTGAACTTTCTGCAATCTACTTTTGTGAGTTTCTCCAAGGGCTTGAGGTAGAACTTGCCGCCTGTTCAAGAAGTCTCAGGAACAGCAAAGACTTGAAGCTCGACGCCGTCTACGACGCCGCTGCTGACTTCATGTCGTGAAGGCACCGCAGAGTGCACCGCCACGATGCCACACCGCGACCCTGGCCTCACCGACGACACCTGCTGACGCTACCACCGAGCTGCTGCTCGCACCGCGACCCGTGGGCACCGCACTCTGCACCGCCTTGCTTCAAGACGCCGCCTTGGTATCCCCGACGCCGCCGCTCCACGCCGGAATCGATGTCGCTGCTTGCACCGTGGTTCGAGGGCACCACTCGTAAAGTTGCATGATGCACCGCCCTCATCCCGCACCGCAGCCTTGGCCTACCGACGCCGGTGCCATTGACTCCAGCGGACGACAGCGCTTTAGCAACGAAGACGCCGCTGCCGGCACGTGACCTGCCAGCACCATGACGAGAACTGCCTTCATCTCACACCGCGACCATGGTCTCACCAATGACTCCATCTGCCACGAGCTGCTGCTCGCACCGCGACCTGAGGGCACCGCACGCCACACTGCTGCACTTCAGACCGCAGCACCCGACGCCCGCCTACGCAACCACTCCTGACTTCAACAGAGAGGAGTTGGATCTGCAACGCGTGTGACTTCGAGGGCCCGACGACTCCTGCACCGACCTCTGGAACAGACGCCTGCGGAAGCAGTGTGTTCGGAAGCTCAATGGGAGGTCATCGACGCCCTGCATTTCTGAAAGATACTGTTTGCGGGTCTTCTTGACACCGTAGCTGGCCTGCAAACCTGTGGTCAGCCAGAACTGTTTGGATTTGTTTGCTCACGATGCCGTGATAGCCCAGGACGGAGCTATCGACATCAAGGAACTGTTTTACAAGGTTATTTTTATAACTAAAGATTTTAAAGTACTGTATGGTGGATTTTTATCGTTTTGGTCTTGTCTTAAGTATATAAAAATATTGGATATTTTTCTAAACTGGTGTGGTGTCCGTTTGTAGTGCTTACACTGTACTACTGTTGGTTATGTGCAAGTGCTTTACACACTGTCTCTAAGATAAGCCTGACTGCTCGTGCCAAGCTACCAAGGGGGTGAGCAGGGGTTATTTTAGGAGTGTAACTCCCTTACCCTGACTAGGAAGAAGGGTCCCTATTTGGACAAAGATGCAAGCCCTTGCCAACAAGAGACCCCCATTTCTAACAGTACGCATTCAAAACAAAACGGAATACACAGACATATGTTCTGAACTACTGTGTGCCCCCCACCACAATGCAAGAGCAGCTTTCTCAATGGTGGAATAGGTAGATTCAGCCCCTCACAGTACTTTGGAAGCAAAAGCAATTATTTCTTCTCTACCATCATCTCTTTTGTGGAGAGGACCCAAGCCCCTGATCATTATTGCTTTCACCTGTTATGATGATGTAGGGTATCTCTGGTAGCAATGGGATTGAGAAGTTGGATTTTAGCAATGTATGAGTTTACTTGCACAAAAGCAGACTGACACTGACCACTCCATACCTTTTTAGGTCTCGCCTGACCCAGCGCATGCGCTGGTCTGGCGAGACTTATTGAGAGGGCTCCAAAAAGTGCTACCAGGCCAGCCTAGAGCTACAGTGCATGTGCGCGGGCGCGCGCGCCGCGCTTGCAGCGAATACTTTCACTTTTGCGGCCGCACGGCCGCTCGCTTTGAAGTTTGATCGCGAGCGCGATCACTTCTTTGCCTTGCTCTTCACCCAATAGCCAGCTGCTCGTGTTTTTTTTAAGCAGATTCCAATGCTTTACTTTCATACTCATGTTTTAGCTTTCTCTCTCCTCTGCCTCAGGAACTTGATGTATTTCCTTTGTTACTCTCTCACCGTCCCCTGCACAATGAATGAACTTCCTCTTAGGCCCTCGCTATCCCTTTCACCACGTCCACTCATTTTGCATGTTCTCCCGCGTGCCCATCCATGTCTCTCTGGCTTGTTCTCATCTTTTTTCTCCCTCTCCCTTTGCCTTGCTCTTCACCCCTTTATCTCTCCATCCCTGCCTTTATCTTATGCTCGATTCTCCTTTCTCTCCTCCTACCACATCATTCTTCTCATCTGCTTCTCATCTCATCCTGCCCTCTTCTTTGCCCTCACCCCCAGTGATTGATGTTCGCCCACGCCCTGCTGCCTCCTGCATGCCTCGTGCCCTCATTAGCAGTGCAGAGCAGTGTACTTGTCTCTCGATAGAAGGCCTGTTTCCGGGTGGGCCGACTGCTGCTGGTGCTACTGTAAGTGTATTGATTACACTGACGATGTAGTTCATCATATTCCTAGCATTGGCTGCTTAACTCCAAGCCAATAAGAGATGTAACAATTACTAATAATAATCACACTCCATTAACCGGTGTCTCTTGGTATCCTCCTTAACCTGATGCGACAGTCTTTTCCCTGAGCAGTAGATTCCCAACAAGGATTTCACACATTTAAGAGGCAGCCAGGCAAGTGCCTTTCCAAAAGCAATCTTATTTTTAAAGAACTATAATACCGTCAAAGATTTTCCAAAACTTGGTACCTCACCTTTGCTTGTCGGGTCCTGCAGGGCAGGTCTTGCTAGAACCCCTGTTGCTAGGAAACCTGAATAAGCCTTTTACCCATTGGCTGGATTCTTTCAGGTTTAAGTCATCTCAGCCCCTTACTTCCCGTGAATTGTATTAATGAATGGTCTTATCCCAAACTCTGTGCGCTAGCAAGGAACCGTCCAGATTCCCTTTCTGATATTTATGGTAGAGGTTGCCAAAATGATTTTTTCCGTTTGGGGAATTGGTTTGCTTGAACAGTTTCACTAGATCGGTCCGGGCTACAAAGGTGCTCTTTGGCGGTAGCTCTTCCAGCCCAATTTCACCCATCACTCCATGTCATCATGTTCCAATGTTGGAAATCTGTCTCTTTGGGATAACAGACAAGGATGGAATTTCTCATCAACAACAGGCCATGTTTTGTAACCATGCTGAACTAAGATAGCCCAGCTTGGGGGAATCTCTACCAGTTGCAGCCATAGACTTTTCTTATTTTCTTTTTAATATCTATTTACTCCAAACATTTACTGCATTCTCAAATGTTGTGCACACACTCCCTTCCCACAAGTGTCCTTTAGTTTACAGTCTACTATATCTGCATGTAACGGTGATTAGTAGCATACAGGTAAGGGCAATATGTATTAGATACTTCCATTATCTTGGCATATATCTTTTTCTTTTGTACTGAAATGTGCAGTGGCGGCATTAGACCAGCTATTTTGATCGTGTGGGCAGCCTTCTTGCACGTACCAGTACTTAAAACTGAGAGTATTTTTTGCGGTTCACCTCAAACCGTTCTCCGCTCTAGTCTATGCCACTATTCCCTCCACTCACCTTAGTATATACAGCCTTCCCCTCCTTTATCACCACATTCTGCTTTTCCCTCCTCTTGGTGTCTGGTCTTGCTCCCTTCGTGCTTTTCTCTTGCCTTCATCGTCCCTTCACGGAGCTCATTGCACGCCTTATTTCCTCTTTGGGCAGCTTCTGTTTTATGTCTCGTTTCCTTGATGCCATCCTTATAATTGGACTCCTCACTTAGTGCATCCCTCGTGTGTTCTCCTCCCTGCCTTACTCTCTACGTTATTTTCGTTTGTGCCATCTTAGTTGCGCAAACTTCCTTTCCCCATGTTTGAGACACACTCCCCTCTCCATCCTTTGAACACTTTATCAACTCCCTGCATCGGTTCTTTCTTGTCTGGGCTGTTATTGAAATCCTTTCTTTCAATTGGTGCCTTTCTTGCTTTCACACTTAATGTCATGTATTCTTCCGCGCCTCCCGGTGTTTTCTGAGGAATCATTGTTTCTCCTCTGCCCCCATCCCTCTCCAATCCCTGACTCCAACTGACTACTGCTCCCCACCACCATGTCCTGTACAAACCACAGACTGCAGCACAGCTGTGGATCGAAGGTTCCCCACTGAATTCTGTGGTGTGCTGGTGAGGAAGCTTGCCATTTCACCAGCATTTTAGTCCCTGCCAGAAAGACACTGGCATGCAATTAGTATACAATGCATGTTCGATAACTCTAAATTGAGTAATCCTCTTTTGGGTGATTCACAGAGACCAAAGTGATGAGATCTTCAACTACTGTGACGTGCAGCTAAAAGGCCCCTCAGAGTGGTGGTCGAGCCATGTGCTGCAACTGTTCGTGGTTTTAGCTGAATGCGCGCCCTGCTCTGTGGTCTGTGCCATGCCTGAAATAACTGCTCGGATCCACAGCCTTCTGCTCCGGGCTGAGTCAGCATCCATAGCCACTGGGTGCCCAGGGGCAAAATCAATTACTACAGCAGTGATTGCAGGCCACTGGCTAATTTTGACGGGATGCGCTTGTACTATACTGACATTGACTAGGTGTTTGTGTTGGGCCCCTGGGACTGCGTTTCAGTATAAAACTGTGCAGACAAAAATGTAATATTGTAGTATTTGAACATCTTCAGCTGCACAGCCGCCAATTGACGTATGGGCCACTATTGTGTTGTTTTTTTTTAAAGCAAATTTCCCTGTCAAACTTTTTTCTAGAAGATGCTAGGTTTCCATAGGTCTATCAACCTCGTGAAGAAATATATGTTTTGCTTTGGAAAGCAGGCATCTAATGCTCTCAGATGAACTCTGATACCAAGACAGTCTGAAGATACCTGGGAATTTGTTTTTGTTCTCATTGGCAGCTCTCTTTGCCTGTTGACCAGCAAATAACTTCACTTTGTCAGTTTTGCGAGATTCTTTATAAGTTATTGAGAGCCTGAAGTACTAGGTCAGGTTTGCAAGTATATGTACAATTGTGTGGCACCTGAGAGAAGGCTGCTGCCTTTTGAAATTTGGAAGGTTGTCGCTAGGTTCAAAGAGCATCCTGTGGTCTTTCTGTGTTTGAAACTGAGTGGGGAAGAGAGCATCATTTGGACTGATGTGTGTTTCAGTCGCCACATCCCAAATGGTCCTTTTTCCAGTCTCTTGTTTCTGGGTTTCACTGGATCATAGCTTGTTTTGCATCATTTTCATTTACTGACTCATACCTTCCACTGCTTCACATTTATTGAACTACTTAGTTCTTTTCGGTAACACTCATTAAGAGTGCATGTGTTTCCCTCTCTCTGTCTTTCACGTGTTGCTTCCACATAACCACTCCCGCTTGTTTCATCCTCCCTCACCTCCAGCGCACTCCTCCATTGTGCAACCTCATGCAATCCTATAAATAGGATCTTTTACTATTAATTTTGATGGAGGGTCCAGTAGCTGCCGTTTGTTGCTGGGCTGCTCAGCATTTCAAAAAGCACTTTGTGTGTGTTCCATTACTACCTTGCCCTCCCACTTCCCTTTGCTTAGTCCCCACCTGCTCCTCCGTGGCTCCACCACTCTTACGGCCCTTTAAAAAAGTTTTTGTTTTAATTTGTCGGAGCTCCCAGAGACGCTATTAGCTGTAGGGCTGCTCTGCATTCTAAAATGCTCTTTCACGGTAATAAAATGTAATTTTTTTAAATTTACTGATACGAAGTGGCATCCACCAGCTTGGACCCTAAATAGATAAGAAATAAAACAAGAATTGGCATAGCCAATAGGTCTGGCCTTTGGGACCTTATAAGTGTTTAACCATGCAACAGTTAATGTTGTTGCACCAAGGACATTGTGCTGCATAACTAAATACTTATAAGGTCCCAAAAGCGAGACCTATTGGCTATGCCAATGCTTGTTTATTTTTCTTGAACAACCTGTGCAATAAGGCCATTTTCTCAGAGAAGTGTGACACAAGCTTAGAATAATACTCCACTAACCCAACAAAATAATTTAGCTGATAATTCAAACCTGGGGTAGGGCTCCCTCGATTGCTTTCATGATTTTCATCCTTGGGTTCCACATGCCTTAAACCTACACTTCTCTTTGTATGGTGTCAAATTGTGATCTTATAGGATTCTAAACACTGCACAGATTCTCTCATTGGGCTCGTTTGCATTGTTTCAATACATCATATCATTTTGAAAGTGCACCACACCACACATTACAGAAGAATGGTTCTCTGAAAACACAGGAGAATCAAAAATCAAACCAAACTGCATACCTCTGTAATTGTGCGCACCTTCTGTGGTTATGACGGACATACGTTGACCAGATAACACAACTCAATATGATGGTACCTGGACTTGTCAGTTTGCGAAAATGTCTGCATCCTCCAAGGAGCACATAACGTCTCCTATTGTGGTTAAAAGTTTATTATCAACCTTGAAGCTGAAGTCATGCAAGTCGATACACGAACTCAGAGGCTGTTTCCATTTGCATGCAAAGGAGACAGTAGCCAGCCATTCTTAGCACTCTAAAGGCTTGACAATAGCGAAATTACACAGCTTCTCTAATTATTTGCATAATTACTGCTTTAAACTCAAAGGCAATTTGTCTGCAACCCCAGTACAGCGTTTTTCTTTCCAGGACAATTTTTTGTCGAAACCCACTAACTTCTCAAGACTCTTGCTAAATGCTTCAAACAACTTTTGTAGATGTCTCAAGATATCCACATCTTCCTCTTCATTTGGGCTATCCCTGGCAACTTTATTTTAAACTTACTTGTTCTGGGCGATGAGGATCCGGAATAATGGTCAACTCCCTAAGTCTTCATGTCCTTAATCAAGGTGAAAGGTGACTCGGAGTCGGCTATGACCCATACTATGTGACCATTTGTAGAAATGTTACAAAATAGAGGCTTCCTTTTTCATTCTGTAACAGCTACCACATCATCCTGAAATTAGCCACACACACACTATTTGTCAACAGCCAATGCACATCCACATTCCTCACTATCTTCTTTCTCAAGTTTAGTCCCTGTACTCATTATAATTTGCCCCTTTGACAATGGAAGCAAACACAAGAGCAAAAGGACCATTCAACTCCATTTAAAACATGTGTCCATGCTAGGCAAAGCTTGGCATTTCCCAAAGGGTTCCTGCTTTCAAACCTAAAGTACAAATTGCCCAGAAATAATTTTGATTCATTTTCAGGTGGAATTGCAAGCTGTTCATCTTATATTCCTGACTCACCTTCAGAAAATCCCTGTCTAAAACACATTGTGCCTTGATTTCTTTATACCACTTGGTTTCATTTCTGTTGGGCATCTCGGTCATGTAGATCTCTGAATGCTCAATTCCTCTATAAATGCTTAAAGCAGACTCCGAATTAGAATCATCTGTGGATATCAGTCTTCTGAACTTCTTATTTGTTTTCTCAAATGATTGTTCTCCAATAATCTTGTCCTTTAAGTAGCAAGAATTGCCTCCAGTATCAACTGCATCGTCTAACAACCAACACACACTTTTTTTTACTGCGTGCACGGATACGTTTTAAGAATGTTATGTTAATTTATTACGTGCATGAATCACCCCCGTATCTCAGCGCAAATCCAAGACCCCGGATAAAAGGGTGCTACTTTTAAAATAAGTGAGTCTTGAGTAATTTCCTGAAATGGAGATGGTCCTCACTGATAAGTAATTGCAATGGCAAGTTATTCCACTAGAAGGGAGCAATGAAGGAAAAAGACTGGCCTCCTGACCTGGACCTTAAGCAGAGCTTTGTTGCAAGATTTTAAGTGTCTGGAGGGGGAACAGCGAGTGAGCTTTGACGATAAATAGGAGGGCCCTTTATCATGTAGAGCTTTGTGAGTTAAACAGCAGATCTTAAAAATAATGGCCCTCCCTTCTGGCCGCAGATTGTGATTTAACCTTGCTTTTTCTTTCGTTCATAAAAACATCACAGTCAATAGCAGCAAGGTAAGTTTCAAAATCTTTCTTCCATTGTGTCCACTGTAGGGGGAGAAGTGCCCAGCACAGAGAAGAATGGTGAAGAGAATATCTCTTCTAGAGCACGACACAAAAAAGTGTTACCAAACATTATGTGCGTGGGTGTATTTGGCAGTGAATTCTTTGTCAGGACTAGAGGCGAGAATTATGCTTTTTTTCTACGCTTTAATATCAACAACAGCCATTTAAACATCAAAAATACTAATTTTCCCATGAACACCAGGGAAATAACAAAGCTCATAAGTCCTTAGTCAGTCTCCATGACCAGGTCCCAATATAGTCTTCTGTCACTGCTCCTTCCCCCACTTTCTTCATTACTCAGCAGCCAGTTAAGTGCGGTTTGGTTTCTCTTGACTTTATTGTGAGAGTGTTGGCCGTTTTATAAGATATGGTCTTCAACTGTTTGCGCTAGTCAGTAGCATTCAGCTGCGCTCACACACTGACGGTTATTGCCCGTTTCTGCATGGTGTTTTGTGCATGGTGATTTGTTTTCCCTTCCTACTTTGGCTTTTATTGCGATATTGGCAGTGATGTGAGCTTCCTTTACATATTACCTCTGGTGGCAGCAGGAACTCTTCTGTGCTCCTTACACGGCCTAACCCTGCTTGTGTGTAGACCGGTGGAATCAAGACGCCCTAAGAGGGCGCTGTTGTCAGGCGACATTCTGGTTTCGTGGTAAGTGTCTCCCTGGTTCGGGAGTGCCATGCGCGTTGTCAGAGCCTTAAAGTGAAGGAGCCTCGCTGCCCAGGGTGACGCTTAGAAAAATTATGGGTCAGAAATTCCCTAAATGTTCTTCTTCGGACACCCTGATCGGGTCTGTATTGTGGAGTTGTGCAATTAGATGCCAAGAGGAGTCTGTACTAAGCTAGGCTTCTCAGAGCCAGTGGAGGGGAGACGGTCCCAGGCAGTTGTTTACCCTGTCACGGTAAGGGTGTTGATGTCCTCAGGGCTTGCGTCCTCATAATAGTGTGCCTTTGGCCACCCACATAGACTGGGCTCCCTCCCAGCTTAAATACCATATACGCTTGCGTGTGTTTCATCAGGGCAACCTTAGCCCCACTCCTTCAGATCTCCTCTTCTAGAGGCCTCACTATTATTAAAATGCAGTCTCCTCAAGCCACTTATGAGGAGGAGTCTCTGTCCTTCCTCCAGTGGGACGAGGACTTTTACGAGGCTGTATATTCCTCAATTTATAGGGCAGTGAATGAACTGGTGCGCCCTATGAAACAACGTCTCTCTGCACACATAGCGAGGTAGTGTACAAAGGTTGCCCAGTGTAAAGCATTGGGCCCAGCTAAAACCCCACAAGAAACTCCGCAGAGGAGGTCCACCCATGAGCAATCATGTTCCTAGGCAATGTGAATTGCGCGCTCTCCATTGAGTAATGTTGCTCCCTTTTAATTAAGGTGGATCCCAAGCTAGGGGATTTGGTCTCCTTGGAAGCAGGAGCTGTACCGTAAAGGGGTTATTTGGGGATACCTTTCTTAAAGAGATGGTTACATTTGTTGCGACATTCACATCTCTTGACAAGGCGCAGTCCAATATCAAGTGAGTATTTATTCCACGTGTCATCTCTGGGGCCAGCCGAGTCAGGGGCCGCTCGTACGGCCGTTTCTCCTCCCCCCACCTCCTAAAGGGCAAGGCTCCAGGCACAGTCAGTACCAGACCAATTTGCGCTTCTACCCCACCAGAGGGCAATGATTCCGCAGCCACTGAGGATTCAAAGGAGCAAACAGAAATGCCGGAATGGTTAAGTGTTTTTCCGTCAATTCTTATAAAGGTAGGGGGGGGCGTTTGGCATTTTTCCTTCCAGCATGGGTGGCCTTAATTTCATACACTTGGGTTTTGCAAGCAGTGCATGGGTTCTACAATGAGTTTTACAGTTCCCCTCATGAGGTCTTCCGTCCTCGCCCTATTTGTTTCTCCTCCATTGACGCGGGTCTCCTAGGCGACTAGGTTCAGGCTCTCCTCTACAAAGGGGCGATCTGTCACTCAGAGACACACCTCAACGGATTTCTCAGCAACATTTTTCAAGTCCGACGGGGGCCATAGGCCGGTAATCAACCTCGAAGACTTTGAGTGGCTGGTATACCACCACTTCAAAATGGAGGGCATCTACCTCCTCAGGGATGTGTTGCTTCGGTCTGATTGGATGGTAAGCCTGGACCTGAAGGATGCATACCAGACTGTCCCAGTGCTTTCCCCTCACTGCCATTTTCTGAAGTTCCTTTGGTATTCCCAGACTTTCGATTTTGTGACTGTTAGAAATGGGGGTCTATAGTTGGCAGGGGTAGATACCTTTGTTCAAATAGGGACCCTTGCTTCAAATCAGGGTAAGGAGGATAAACACTTTAGATAACGCCTGCTCACCCCCTGGGTAGCTTGGCATGAGCAGACAGACTTATCCCAAAGGCAATGTGTAAAGTGTTTGTATTCAAAACACACAGTTATACAGTGATAACACCACAAATGGACACCACACCAGTTTACAACAATAAAATATCTTAATCTAAATTCAAAAACACCAAAACGACAAAAATCCAACATACAGGTAATAAGATATGACTTTAGGAGAGTTATTGCAAAAATAAAGTTTGTACAAAACCAATAGGTTCACCTGGTGCTATTGCGATGTCGTGACAGAAATAAATCAAGAGTGCGGCGCCGACTGCAATGAGCGCTGCGTCGGGCACAGTCACACGAACCCCCCAAAAAACAGTACTTTTGAAACAAAGTCTTTGACAATGCACAGCGTCGTTGAGGTGAGGCATCAGTGCCGAGGTCGGCTCCCTGGCTGTCACGGGGGAGGTGAGGCGTCGTGCCCACGAGGCTGCGACATGTCATGTCCAGGACAGTGGAACACGGTGGTGTCGGTTTCAGTGACGATTCAAAGTTGGCGAGTTCGTGGAGTCACACTCGGACGTTATCAGTGCCGCGATAACAGGAAGCAGGCGTTGACGATTACAAGGCGAGCGCTGGCGTCGGGCACAGCTGATAACTGCAGGTGTTGGCGGGCGTCGGAGCTGCAGTGCAGGCCCAGTGGTGAGTCGTTCATTTCATGAGCGGTCCCCCAGTGCAGGTTGTGGCGGCGTGTCAGCGGTGTCGGAAACAAGTTTTCTTGCTTCTCTTAGGTTTCTTCCAGCTCCCAACAGCAGGGACAACCTCCAGAGGCCCAAAACGCGAATAGGCACCTCCTGGTCGGTCAGACCACTCAGCAAGAGTGTTCGGGGGCAGCTGGGGGTGAAGTCTGTGTCCCTTAGACTTCAGAACAGGAGGCCAGCACACTTCAGGCCCTTGGAGATCTTCTTCAAGCAGCTTCAAAGTAAAGTTCCTGTCTTTGTCCTCTCCTTGGCAGAAACAGCTACTGCAGGCCAACCCCACACAGCAAAGGGGCAGGACTCCTCTGCAAAGCTCTTCAGCTTTTCTCCTTGGCAAAGGTTCCTCTTGAGTCCAGAAGTAGTCTAAAGTTCTTTGGTTTTAGGTCTAATACTTATACCCCAAAATGTCTTTGTTCTCTTTGTGCAAGGGTCTCTGAGCCCAGTCCAAACCAGTTCTGTCCTCACTGGTGCAGCATGATCACAGGGGATGGAGACAGCATTGTGCAAGGGAGACTGGCTCTATTTATGTGCAAGGAAAATCTCCTCCCACTACTCTGAATGCAGCCCAGGTCTATGCAGCCTAGCCCTGACTCATTAAGGAAAGGCAAGGCAGAAAACACATACCCCCCCGGAGGCTGTCTGAGAGAATGCACGTCCCCAGCCCCTGTCACTCCAAAGCCAGACAGTCAATCCTCAAGTCAGCAGAGGCACACTGGATGGCTAAGAAAGATAACACCCACTTTCTAAAAGTGGAATTTTCAAACACACAATATAAAAATCATCTTTACTAGAAGATGCATTTTTATATTCTGAGTCCAGGCATACTAAACTCTTTTTTCCTATCTGGTCCCAATGGGAAGTTATATTTATAAGATGTTATAAATACACTACCATTCTATCCTATGGGACAGATAGCCTTTCCATACTGAAAAACCAATTGTACTGTAATTCACTACCAGGACATGTCACACACACCAATACATGTCCTACCTTTAACATACACAGCACCCTGCGCAGATGGATACCTTGGGCCTACTTTAGGGGTGACATATGTAAGAAAAGCAAAGATTAGGGACTGGCAAGTTGTTGCACTTGCCAAGTCGACATGGCAGTCACAACTGCGCACAGACACTGCAGTGACAGGTCTGGGTTACATTTTCAGGGAAACTCATGTGGGTGGCACAATCAGTGCTGCAGGCCCACTAGTAGCATTTGATTTACAGGCCCTGGCACACTCAGTGCACTTTACTAGGGACTTACCAGTAAATCAAATATGCGAATCATGGATAACCAATCATGTTCAAAATTTACACAGAGAGAATACATGCACTTTAGCACTGATTAGCAGTGGTAAAATGTCCAGAGTCCTATAGCCCACACAAAAAGGTCAGGAAAAAATAGGACGAAGAATCAAAAAGTTTGTGGATAATCCTGCAAAAAAATTCCAAGTTGAACAGTGACTCTTTCTTTTGGCCTGTTGTCATCCCCTGGTGCTTCACAAAGGTCCTCAAACGAGCAATAGAGTTCCTCAGATCCCAGGGAATCCAGCTCATTATCTATCTGGACAACATTCTCCTTCTGGCTCACTGTCCCAAGAGACTGATGTCACATCTCCAGATGGCGATCAATCTATTGCAGGGGCTGGGTTTCGTGATAAACAAAAAGAATTCCCTTTTGGTCTGTACCAGAAGGCGACATTCTTAGGTTTCATCATCAAATTCAACATTGGTGCCCCTGTACCTTCTCTCTCGAAAGATGACAAAGATCCAGCATGAGCTTTGTCAGACGCTGGCCAAGTATCACACATTCCTTAGGCAGATAGCCCGCTTGGTGGGACTCCTCTCCCATCAAGCCAAGCTTTCTTTTCATGTCCCCTGCATCAACACGCCCTACAGTGCCTCAAGGCACACCACCTGAGGAAAGACCTAACGTATGCGCAATTCGTGCCGCTGTCCGATGAAGAAGAGATGGAATGGTGGCTCACACACATGAAGGCGAAAAACGGGAGAGTAATCTTTGGTTCTGCTCCCGATTTGGTAATACAGTCAGATGCCAGCAGATCAGGCTGAGGAGCAGGGTGTGGGAAATTCTCCACAGGAGGCAGTTGGTCCACACACACAAACAGTTTTGTTTGGAGCTTCTGGCAGGGTCGTTCGCAGTTCGTTTTTGGACCAAAGGACAAAGTTCAGTCATCAGTCCATCTAAAGATGGACAATGTATCAGCAGTGCGTTATATCAATCGCCTGGTAGGCACTATGTCTAACACCCTTGCAGATATGATGAACAAATTCTGGAATTTCTGTGTAGAGAATCAGGTTTCTGTCACGGAGTACCTGTGTGGCCGGGAAAACCAGGTAGCGGACACTTGGCACCTCAACAATTCCAGCATATGAAAGCTAGATCCTCCGGTCTTTCACATGCTGACTGACAAACGGGGAACTTTCTTGATCAATCTGTTCACATCCCGCCTCGAACACCAGTAACAGTGGTTCTGCGGTTGGAGACCGAATCCTCAGGCGGAACCAATGGACGTGTTTTTCCAGGCTTGGAGTCTGGAGAGGGGTTATGCATTTCCTCCCTTGTCGTTCACTCGGGCGTCGGCTTAAGTCTGCCTGAAGCAGGCAGAAGTGGTCATGATAATCTCCGTATGGAATTCTCACATGTGGATTCCAGTTCTTATGGCACTTTCCTAGATTCTTCAATCCGACTCACCCAGTTTCCTCACATTCTGAGGAGTCTGTACTTAGTGCCCCGCCGATTGGTGGAAGAGGGATTCCTGTTATCGATAGTGTGGTGGATTACAAGCAACGCTTGACGCTCCCAGGCTTTTCGCGCCATGCTGAGTTCCTGCTCTCCAAAACCTGGGCTGACAGCACTACCAAGCGTTACCGTTCATCCTGGGCAAGATGGGTACGCTGGTGTTTGTGACGGGACGTGGATCCCATGAGCGATGTAGTGCAAGTTCTAAACTTCCTCTCAAGTCTCGCAGAGTAAGGCCTGGCCTATCAATCAATTAACACCTTTCACTCTGCAATCTTAGCGGGGCATGCCCTTGAGAGCGGGGTCGCGGTGGGTGAACACCCCTTTGTCTGCAGGCTACTTCGGGGGATTCAGCTTTTCCTTCTCCCAGAGACACATTATACAGCCCTTTGGGATGTGAATCTAGTCCTCAATCTTTTCTTGTCATGGCAACCAAACCAGTTTTTATCTCGGAAATAGATCTCAGCTAACTTGGCAATGTTACTTTGCCTGATCTCTTGTGGAAGAGTGTCTGATGTTCGGGCTTTGGACATAACAGCCCATGTTTTTCCCCTGGCGGGGTGGTTTTCACAGTCAGCAGGTGTACTAAATCCAGTACTCGCACAATTTTGTATCCAGCTTTTGCAGTCTCCTAAGCTCTGTGTGGTGCAATGCCTCAAGACATATGAGCAGATGACTAATAAGGTGCGAACTCCTGGGGAGAAACAACTCCTCAAAGCTCTGAGAAATCCTTATAAGGCGGTTACCCCTCCCCCCCTCCCCCCCCAACCATAGCCCGTTGAGTGACGCAAGAAGCTGGCATGGATAATAAAACATTTGGCCACCATTCGACTAGGAGAGCAATGGCTTCCAATACTTTGGGTGCATGTCTTGAGGATCACATGCGTGCTTTGGACTGGAATTCGGACTCTACTTTCAAGAGATTCTATTTTGAGCCGGTGGTGGATATCACCTGGTTGGTGGTGAGTAAGCTTTGAACTAGTGTATTCCTTGCCTCCGGTCCGAACATAGAAAGAAAATTTGCATAGCTTAAGTAAAGGTAAGTTTTAATTCTATTAAGGACACGGAGGTGATGATTATCCCACCCGGAGTTCAATGATACATAACTTTCCCAGTTATGGAGTAACTACTTTGACTTTGTCTTATAGTTCACGATTGTGTCGATTATTTGTATCCGACAGGTTGTTTCAACCCATAGTAATGTGGGTATTGCCTTTATAAAGAAGTAGTTTTCTGAAGGTGTTATTGAAGCATTCTCAACTGGTACTCTCTGTTCACAAAGGTGGTGTGCTGGGCACTGACATTATATATCTTCGAAAGGGACTGATGGAGCAAAACAAGAAGCGCAAGTTGGATGGAACCTTTGATTCACGCGAAGAAAGAGGGGGAAGGAGCAGCAACAGAGGACGATATTTGGCCCTGGTCATGGAGACTGAGGAAAGACTTATGAGCTTTGTTGTTTCCCGGGTGTTCATGGGAAAAGTCGACTTTTTAGGGTGTTTCAAAGGCAGCTGTTGATATTAAAGCAAAGAAAGAAAGCATAATTCTCGCATCTGTGTCCTCAATAGAATTGAAACTTACCTTCACTTAAGCTAGGCAAATTCTCATTGGTGCCCACATTGTATGAAATAGTGAAAAATGAGCCATAAGCAACTTAGAGACATTATTTATATTAATTTTCGCCTTCACAGTTTTTTCCATGCAGATGAATCAAAGGTTTAACACATAATCATACAATAAGTATGCATCAGAAGTACTCCGTGCACAGCAAATCTCCTTTGACAGGATAAAAGAGTTATATAAGAAATCAGGTAGACTCCATGTCATTTATTGCAGATCCATATACCAAATACTAGAAGTGATGCCAACAGCACCTCGCCCAGGGAGCATCTGCCAGGACTGAATTCCAACATTTAAAACAAAACACAGTCCATTAACGAACATAAGCACAGAACCTGTTCATGACCGTTTAAGACCCAACAGTAGGTAAAAACAATCCTACCTCTTAAAGCTCTTTGTATTTGTTATTCGCTTCCCTCCATGCTTCATTCAGCTAGACTGTGAATTTATTATTGCCTAAGGATTAAAAGGTAGTCTGTACAAACTAAATTGTCTTATAACAACAGTTTTTAATATCAGAGACTGTTTCAAACCCAACTTCATTTTAAAATGTTTCTGCTGCATTGTTTTCCCTCTTCATTTATTGTTGTCCTCCTTGACAACCGGTTTATGTTCTGAAAAGAGTTAGCATCCTTAATTTTGTTCAAGAATGTTCAAATATGCAGGGAACACATGTCCGTGCTAATTTTGGTTATAACTATATCCTGGAAGTGGCAACATAGTACCTTCTTTTGCCTCAAAAAAGGTATAAGAAAGAGTGATGGTGTCAACCCTGGCCATTCTTGGATCTTCTGCGAACTCCGGATCGATGAAAAAGAATACTGGCATGTCAACCTCTTCATGAGGGTTGAGTCTCTGCTCTTCAAAACAAAAGCACTACAAGAGAAAAATACAAAAAACTATTTATTCCTAAACAGAAAACATAAATAAACATTTTTCAACAGATTATATCTTGGAACATTTTCTTTTATTATCATTATATACAAGTCTATGGTGCATGGAATAATGAGTAATGAGTACTCCCAAGCAGTGTACATTAAGTACATGTTAAAATATTTTTTACAATGTGGACTGCGAAAGACAGCCAAAACGGCATGTAGCCAACCGCAGAAACTATGTGGTTGTTGTGAAACAGCCTGATGAAATAGTTTCAAATTCTGTTAATAGGCTACAGCATGCTTCAGATCTGAGCACCTGCTGCCCGGATGGGAAAATGCAGATGTTATAGGAACAAACAGCTCATGAGCTATAGTGAGCCATAGAAAGTAAGCAGGCAGAGCCAAACGGTCAATTAAGAAAAGTCATAGATGTGGAGCAGCTTAGAGAAGAACTGTCATGGCGAAGGGGCAGAGAGTTGAAAAAGTATCTAGTGGTAGACATAGGAAATTAAGTAGGAGCCTCTGGCTGGAGAAGGACCAAGACAAAGGGAAGCAGAGGAGCAGGAAATGGAAAAGAGGGGTGGAGACTCTGGAAAGGAAAGAGGGCAGGAGGACTGAATAGTGACAGATCAAGATCTAAGTGGGAAAAACAGGAAGAGCAAGTGTGATGAGAATGAATTAGCACAGAGCACGCACCCAGGGAAAAATACGCTTGGTTGGAAAGAGAGGAATGTGCAGACATGGAAATATTAATTGTCGAAAAGTCAGCCGCAAAAGCTGAGAAGAGAGGGAAACTATAGGAAGAAAAGCAGGATAGCCTTTAACAAAGTTATACAAGTGGCACATTATGCGAGCAGGTGTTAGAATTGTAATGTCTGTTCTTTCAGTGGAAGCAGGTTGTGGCTTGTTCCAACCTCTAGCTCACATACCAATCTTGTACTGACAGCAATGAAACCTACAGCGAAATAATACGAGACAACTTCTCTCACTGCACCACTAAACTGTGGGAGTGATAGTGGAGGTGTAGCACAATATGGAAACCCTAGCACGATCACTCTCTTAATATTAACATCAAACACATGGTTTGTGAGGCACTCTCCTGACCACTACCCACATTAGGTGGCAGCAATGGGCTCTAGTTTCTCAGGGGCTTAGGCCCAGAGAGGAAGGAATAGGTAACTGTTGCAGAACAGGGAGAAGAAAAGTGTCAGTGCCTCACTAGTGTTATCTGAAACGGGGCATCCAGTGAATGAGGTCACACTACATCTAAAAATCCCAAGGGACATCATCAAACAATGCATTGTTCGTTTAGTTGGTGACTGAAAGATGCTGGACTGTGTAAAGATACACTGGATGGCCCCGTTAACAAGATCTGCGCTCTGGAATACCTGAACATATTCAGGGCCACTGTAATTATGCAACTGTGCAGCCGTGAAGTTTTTCGCACAACTATAGATCTGCCGCATTTGCCACATAATAAGTCATTACCGCATTATCTGCAGACGTTAACAAAAAAATGGCTTCTAGCTCAAACAGTTCAAAAGTTAGGAAAATCACAGCAACACCTGTTGTCGTGCAGTGGAAGGCCATTCGCAAAGGTTGACTGGTCACCATTCTGTTGCGAATTAGTATAATGTAATCTGTGCACAGAGAGCGTTAACAAGTCTAGAAAATAAACTAATGAAGTAATACTATCAGAAAACGTACTGCATTAAACGCATATTTTGCCTTTTCTTGCTTAACAATTTAGTCAACCCTGCAGCATAATCTGGCACTCTCCCACCGCATAATTCCAGTGGCCTTGAACATAATGAGGGCAGACACTGAATAGGGAGCAGCATTGAGTCTCATAGACGACTACCTTGGAATATTGGTATAGTACAAGTGTTAGACTGAAATACTGTTCTCCTTGTGATAGAGGTGAAAGTTGGTACAGATATTCGTCTCCGTAATAGTAATCATAAAAGAGGATGACCCCAAGTGGATCTTGCCTATGATGTCATATAGAGTAATTGAAATCCAAGATTGCCAACAAATATCAAAAAATGATTTCAAATCTTTCGATTTGCGTCAAATTTGGCAAAAAAGTTCATGTGTACAGGTCAATGCATGTTATGTGCATGTCATTTGCATGCCCACGTTGGATCTAGATGGTGACGCCATAAATATAAATCCAAATTGGGCCCCATAAATTAATGTAGAAATCTTTACAATTCAAATCTGGTATGAATTTGGGGTAAATATTCATACCTATTGGCATGTATTAATGTTTATTAATATGTATTATAAACTAATATGTACCTTTCTTTTGTTTTCAGCTTTAACACATGTTCTGTAATGCCTGAAAATGAGTAACATGTCGAAACAATACCTTATTGCAACACCGACAATCAATGGTCAATTCAATTCAATTCAATTCAAAAGATCTTTATTCGAATTTCATAAAATCCATAAAAGTACACACATAAGAACAATTCATTATCACAATATTTCAAAATACAATTTCATAATTATTAAAAACCAATACAGCTGTCATTCAGGGATTTTCAACCATTTTACCTACACGTGTTATAAGTCTCAAGAAAGTGCTGGTGCGAAAAATTAGTTCATCCGTATCCAGGGAGAATAACATTAAACGAGACTCCCCCAATGAAAGGGGTCTTTGTTTCCTAAAATAAGGTGTTAAAAACCAATTAATATATTTTAAATAACATTTACAGAAGAATAGGAAATGCAAGTCATTCTGTGTACTAATACCATCACACGGGCAAGGATTGTATTCTGTTGAGTGATGGTAACCCAACGGAAAACCCAATAAAAATTTCACAGAACCTGCCCTTAGACGGAATAACAAGGACCTTTCCCAATTAGACATGGGGAGGGTAAGATAAAGTGGAAATGGTTGCTTACGCAGATCGTTCTCCATATATCTGGCAATGGTAGGTTTGGATATTTCCCTTTCCATTCTCTCTGTATCAAAACGTGCATATAGTGCTTGTTTGACCTCTACCTTATCTTTTGGTTCAATTCAGGATGGGTCGGAGAAAAGATCTCCTCTATTCACGGCACCCAATGTTTTTTGGACTCCAGCGAGCCAGGGGATTAATAAGCCGTGATCACATTTGAGGCAGTCTTTAATTATGTCTTGTGTTAAGGTGGCGGAGTTGTTCCTCCAAATCCTCAACCAGAATAGAGCTGGTCTAGATCTAATAAAATCACAGACATAGGGGAGGTTTAGCTCTTTATGGCAAATAAATTCAGAGGATGAGATTGGGGCGCCCAATAATTTCCTGCAAAAACGACTCTCTTCGCGCTGAATACCGGGACTTTTTCCCGAACCCCAAACCTCAGCCCCATAAGTAGCAACGGGGATGCACTGTAATCTAAGCACCTAATTTCTTTGGGCGTGAGAGGCTCAATATTGAATTGGTGGCTTTCGAGAACTTGCCCATGGCATGGGCAAAATGCCCACTCCATGAGCCGTTCGCAGCGAAAACCAACCCTAAGTATGGAAAAGAATTTACAGAATCTAGTTTATCTGACCCTATATGTATAGTATTGAGCTTCCGTTTCCCAGGCCCACATGACATGATAAAAGATTTTTTTTAATTTACACGCAGATCTAGGCCCTCCATGTGGTGGACAAAAGTTTCCACAAGCAAACGGAGGGCATTAGGAGTACGGCCCATAAGGACCGCATTGTCTGCGTATAGTAAAACTGGCAAAGGATGCCCCTGAATAATTGGCACATCTTTAGTCACTTGTTTTAATGCTTTTGCTATACCATTAATATAGATGATGAACAACAGGGGTGCTAAAACGCACCCCTGTCTGACCCCCCCTACCAATCTTTATGGCTCCGGATACTTCGCCGCCCATCCCAATCCTGACTTGTGCCTTAAGATCGGTATGAAGGTAAGCCAGGAAATGTACGAGGGCCTCATCCAGACCATAGTTAAGAAGCATGGTCCACAATTTAGATCTGTTGACTAAATCAAAAGCAGATGAAAGATCCATAAAAGCAAGGTAAATGGGAGACGATCGAGCAACGTTATACTTGTCAATTGTCAATTTTAAATTCAAACATTGCTCGACCGTGCCCACCCTGCTCCTGAATCCCATCTGACACGGGTCCAGTAAATCTGAATCTTCAGTCCACTCTACCACCCTGTTATAAATAACTCGCCCGAGTATTTTTAGAGTATTATCCAAGAGCGAGATTGGACGGTAGTTAGCTGGATCTGATCTGTCACCCTTTTTGTAAATTGGGACTATGATACTGGAGGTCCACGTCTTAGGAATGGGCACTTTTGACAGGCCATTAAAAACATTAAGAAGGATTGGTGCCCATAAGTCCGGACTATGCTTTATAACATCTATAGGGAATACATCTGGGCCTGGGGCCTTGTTGCCAAGGCTCTCTCTAATGGCTGCTTCTACCTCATGAAGATCAATCTGCAAGTTGCGCAGCTGTCCCAAGTCTGAGGTAATTACATCCTCGGTTGGGGCAGCATATATTTTAGAAAAATGGGCCTCCCAGGTGCTGCTGATTATATTACAGCTAGTTGGGGATAAATGTTTGCCCAAATCGCGCATTTTCCTGACAGCAGACCAAAATGGGCCACTACTCTTCAGGTTGGCACTTCCAACCAACAATTCCAACTGTTCCATCAATAGTGCAGCCTTCCTTTCAGCTATTTTTAGTTTGTAATGTTTCCTAGCTGACTGTACCTCTACTGGGTTCCTTGGCTTGGTGGTTAGTGCCCTACGTAATTCCCTATTTGCTGTAGAACAAGCAGAGTCAAACCACCTTGGGTCTTTCCCTTTTGTGGGTAGTGGGACTGACAAGGAAGTTTTTATTACCAAGCACAGTTTGCCAAAGTCCGTGATTATTCTATGACAATTCCCATCATGTAATAAACGGGAATTAATTAATTCAAAGTGATCATTTTTTACACTATCGAGTATGGCTCCACAGTCAATTCCCCTCCATTTTAAACGAAGGCCATCACCAGATGGTATAATATCTCTTGCTCCGTTTAAATTAACATATACCGGACTGGGGCCTAAATGTAAAATAATTGTAAGGGGATTATGATCTCCAAATAGTGTCTCTACCACTTTAGAATCTATTACACGGTCTGTTAGATAGGGGGATGTAAAAATAAAATCAATGGTTGAACAGGAGTCCCTCCCTCTAAACGTGGGGGCACAAGCCATCCTAGGGGTTTGGCTTGCTTCCATGGCATTGCTAAGAATATGTTCACTTAGCATATTAGCTAATTCAATACCCCTTCGTTCCGCTTGAGCCAAGTGATTTTTATCCTCATGCCGGTACTTTTTTATGCTTTTCGCATTAAAATCTCCCCCGATTAGAATCCCTGACTTCTCTTCTAGGCCTATATTTGTTTCAAGGTGTAGTAAAGTTTTGGAAAGTGTCGTATAGTTCCTATTCGGTACAGAATAAAAATCATTATTATAAAAATTAATTAAATAAATCTTAGTCTTTCGCTTATATTCAAGAACCTGAATATTTGGGTTCCCTTCTGACAAATCCTTGATAGTACCGCCCGCCAATATCCTGATTCCAATAAAAAGTCCTCCCACTGCACGACCAGAAGCGGGCTTGGATGCAATCACACTAAAACAATGGTAGCCCTCTAAGTGCAGGTTCCCCACAGCCCAAGTCTCTTGAAACATAATAATGTCTTTGCCATCCAATAGCTGGACCCATTGAGGGTCAGACAGTCTTGATTCTAAGCCAGCAACGTTCCAGCTAAGGATTGACAGATCAGAAACACTAGGGGAACCTAAAGACTTATCCCTTGCGCTCTGCTTGGGTTGGGTTAGCAAAGTTGTTGTATCCTCGCATATAACTGAGGATAGAGCGATAACATCCTGTGCTACCATAGACTGGGTAGTGTTAATTTGTATTGAGTGTGGATGTTCCCCAGTGGCATCAACTACCTCTACACATTCAGTATTGCTTACACTATTCCCCAGTCAATCCTGATCTTCTAGGTTTGAGAAGGCGTATTCGAACCGGTTGTAAGTTGGGATATTATACATGTACCTCACATCATTCTGGGTCATGTTAAAGTTTTGGTTAGTCCCTACATGGGGCCTCTCCCTTGGGGTGTGCTGGGGCACAATGGGAAAAAATGGGTGGCCAGTCCTAAAGTTAGGATTTTGATCCTGTTGGTACAGTCGACTATTATTTCTAATATTAAAATTTGGGTCCGATCGATATCCTAAAGAATTGATCCCGAAATTAAGATTAGAGTCTATTAAGTGCCTGTAGAAGTATCCAAGAGGAAGGAGAGTGGTATTATATTCCCATGGTGAGGGCTGTGGGGCTTTTGCAAGCGTGGATTGTGCCCATTGCAGGGACCTAAAATTTATGATTATACAGTCCCCCTCAAACTTTTTTCTCAACGGGCCAACCCAGCCCACTCTTTGGGTATGAATGATCTCCCCTGCACCTTCCATCGGAAAGTGGCAATTTCTAGATAGCCAGTGGAGGGTTCTATTTTTAAGAGTTGTAAACTTTTCCTCTTGGTCCTTCATTAATTTAGGCACATTAACTGAGACCAATACATAGGTTCCACACTCTGGGGGTAGACTAATACGAGCCGGGATCTGTCTTGTATTAATTGGTATAGATTGATCCAGATTAGCTGAAGGGGAGGTTGGACAATTTCGGGCATCGGTATTATCTTGTCTAAATTGTGCCTTTTTACTTTTGGCAACAATTTGATCCGTACCTTCAAGGATGGCAGCCTTGGTTGTTTTCTATTTAAGTACCCATTTGGCTGAGGATTCCGCATTTGATGAAATTTTGCTTGTGCTTGGTTTTGGTGATGGCAAGGGGGCATTAGTATGGGCTTTATTGTTCGTATTAGCCACAATTGTTTGGGGTTTATCTACAATGGTTACCCCCAGATTTGGTGTAGTTTTTTGATTACGCCCTGTACCCAATTTTATTACATGGTCATCTAATGCTCTCAACCTCTTTTCTATATTCAGGACTTGTTGATTTATTGGCCCTAAAAGGGTGGTTATCAATGTCTCCAATCTCTCCCAAAATCCCTCATTCTCTAACACTGTATTGGCTTCTATAATTGGGGAATCCATCTCGCCAGGTTGACCATCCCCCTTATCCTTATTTTGCTCTACGGGGGCAGCAGTCCTCCGTGATTGGTTATACCCACCCTTGTGTTTATTCAGTGCTGGCTCTGTATGTTTTCGTTTGCTCTCGGCTTTTTGCCTCTTAGCTTTCTGCCCCCTGGTTTGCATCGATACACTGGTGCTTTTATCCCCATCTATGGCCAATGCATCAAAGTTGGGGCATAATCCTATCCCCTCTAAGAGTGTCTGGTCGTTAACTGGGGGTGACAAAAAGTCAGAGTCCCTATTCATGCTTGGCCTTAACATGGTGGGAGTTGACGAAAGCCTGGTGTCCATAGACAAATGTCCATGAGAAACTGTATCTACAATTATACAGTTCTCATTAATGTCTGCACCCGGGAGCCCCGCATAAGATGTAGCAAGCAGGGACTCCAATGAGTTTTCTTGGTGCATAAATAGGGGCAGACTTGGTGGAAGCGATAGGTGCCTTTCAGTGTTCTGAATAGCCGTGGCGACAACGCCGATAGTCTTCTGTAACATTTTGTCTATGGCTGTCAGGCTAGGCAGTGGAGTAGAAGGAGTTGATACAGGTAGTTTCTGCTTACCATTTCTTCTGGGCGCAGCTGGTATCCTTTTCCCCATGATAGGTGTTTAGGCAAATGGGCGACACAGCTAATAGCGGCCTTTTTGCCAACAGCAGCTAATCAGCAGTATCTTGAGGGCACTTGCGTACCGGCGACATTGGAGGGGGGGCCCAGCCCTGCCTCTTTCTGGCGAGGACGGGCAAGGACGGGCCCGCCCTTGGCCCGGGCGCTGCCCGCGCGCGACCCGCGCTGCTGGGGCGCCTTTATCGGGTCCCGGCGCTGCCAGGTGTTGTCATCCGCGTGCGATGATGCGAGGGATGCTGGGTAGTGTAGGCGTGATGGCCGTTCCCCTCACGGCGGCGTGGATCGTGGGCTGAGTGGATTGGCAGAGAGCCCGCTGCTATGCCGTTCCCCTCACGGCGGATAGGTAGTGCCAAGCAAAGAGAGCGCGTCAATGGTCAAGCTATCCAGCACAATGATGTTGCAACAAATTGGTCCATCTATGTTCTTTGTCAGGAAAGCATTCAAGAAAGACTTATTTTCCCAGAAAATGCTACACGCAAACATTAAGGGTCTAGATATGTGTTAGACCATAACCTGAATAAAGTTAAAGAATTAGAATGTGTACCTATGAATATCTAACTAGAGCGGCTTCATGAAGGTTCTGTTTTTGAGCAGACATTGAGGACTAAATGCAGTGTGGTGTTTTAACAATGTACAATCTAAAGCTGCAACAGGGTCAGAAAAGAAAACAAGGTGAAGCAGATCGATACGATAGCCCATACATTGCAATTCCAAATTAAATTCAAGGAAGAGAGCATGCTTCTTTTGCAATGAATAAGATAAATCTGTAAAGTATAAAGCGAAAACAGAGGATGTGGATGTTTATGTTCGTTAGTATGCCAAATTAATTCAAAATACAGCACTTTAATAAAAACAAAATATATATATTTTATTGGCATTTGGTAATTTATACAAACAATAAGTACTACAGACAAGTCATTTTGTATTTTTACCAATCTGCTGAGTGTGCAAGGATACACAGCAGCAACATGGCAACAAACATTATACATTCAATCATAGGTTTGTTAGTGTACATTCACAATTATTTGAAAGCATCATTGCAGTTCGTTATCTGGTATTGCCACTCATCTGTGATGTCATATCTATGTGGTCACTAAGTTTTTCAGAACCTGGTCTGCGAGCTGAACCAGAGCTTTTATGTGTCTAGATTCGTGGATGACTCTGGGTCAGGGCCAAGGGAGGGAGAAAATCCGGAAGAAACCAGAGGAATGTAATACCCACAGCTATGGGAGCTGCTTAAAGGAAATAGAAAAAAATCTAAGGAAGAAAAAATGTAAAATAGGATGCAACTGCTGTGTCTCAGGGGATTCAGACTCCAGGTGGTAGTAGGCATGTTGTGGGAGGTGTGATTCGTCAGATGTTAGCAGTGTATGTGCGTCTTGTGGCTTCTAGGAGGGAACTTTCTATATCCGGGTATGGGGAAGTGATATGGCTTGTAATGTGTTCCAGGCAATGCAAGTTATACATCACACAGTGTATGGTGGGGCTCCTTAGACATCTAGTGTCTTACCCTCCTTCATGTGGTTCCTCTTACCTCCCCTCATCCGAGTTGTCTTCCCTATCGCACTCTTCTAGTTTGTCCAGACAATACTGTCCTGAATCTATGTCTCTTCCTAGGTGCTCCCAGTTCTCGAGCACATTCGTCCACAGCTCAGCCATGGGGCACCTCTGTATCCCTCCGGCATCTTCGATGGACGGCTCTTTGCTCGGCCTTAGCCCATGTGGTAACATCTCCCACCCATGTTCGTTTCCCTGACTAAGGTGCCATTGCTTTTCTATGTTTGCCCAATGGGAAAGACAGGTTTTAAAACCTATTGCTTACTAACCGAGGTTTCGGTCCGGTGAATCTTCCCAGGAGGCACGTTCCCATTGTGCAGGGAAGAGTGTGTCCCAGTGCAGAATGGAGTTGGAGATGAACCACAGTCCAGAAGTGAATATAACTGAAGTGTAGGGCATCCCCATGTCATATGACAGAGTTCTGCATCACGTAGCTGACATCTGGGACATCCCGAGGCTCTCCACCATACGTAACCTGTAGTCTATGAGGGTGAGGTAGGTCAGGTGTACAAAGTTAAATTGTATGTACTTCAGTTTAGTGTTACAAGAGACCTTCTTAGAGTAGGCTAATATATATCATTCCATTCCCTGTTTGCGACTTCGCATCTCAAGATTCCATCCAACCTGGCCCTTAGGGTCACGAATGATCTCTGCTCTATATTGTTCAAAGACCGACCGAAGCATGTCACTAGGTGTAGTGCTGAGTACTGTATGAGGTGTAAGCTCATCGCACTTCTGTCCCAGAGATAATAGTCTGTACCAGTACCTCATAGTTCAGAAATTAATCCTGGGGAAAATCATGCTGCTCTGTAAGTTCTTCTAGTATTAGGAGTGTGCCCAACTGGAAGCAGTCCCCCAATGTCGTCAAGCCGGCTTCTGTCCAATCTGAGAGTTGGGCTGCAGTGAAATAAGCAACAGGGGCCCCATGAGGCAGACCCACCATTGGCAGAGCAGGGGCATGAAGCTGAGTTCTTCGGATAACGCACCGGCGCCAGCAGCTCACAGCTACCTGCAATAGGGTGCTTTGCTGGGGATAGCCACCTCGGGATGCAGCAACCAGGCCAATTAGAGCACCTCGTTGCTCCTTTGTGTTTCATCAAGCCATCTGGCTACCCATTGCATTTGTGCCACTAAATAGTAAAGTTCAAAGTCAGGTTCAAAGTCAGGTGCTCCAAGGCCTCTGACGTTCATTGGGCGTCTCATGACAAAGCGACACTCTATAGTGACCTCATATTAATTCACGTAGCAGGACTTCTAGCAGTTTGAGCCACGCAATGGGTATCTTAACTGGTAGGTTTGTGAAAAATTATAATAAGTGAGGGAGCCTTACCATTTTAGAAATTGATATTCGAATCATAATTGGTAATCGAAGGGTTCTCCAAAAAGCGACACATGCCTTAAGGGAGCACAGCACTCCTCCCAACTTTCCATCTCGCAGATCATTCAGTTTATGAATACCCAAGTATTTGAAGATTGCGGGTGACCATGTAAGTTCCAGGGGAAGGTATAGTGGCTAGCGACCCCCCTTGTGTACAGGGGAACATACAGGTTTTGGCCTGAATGACACGTAGGCCAGATAGTTTACAAATTACTCTAGGTGACAGATTGCACCTTTAGCCCTAGTAAGGCCGTCAGACAGCTACAGAAAGAGGTCATCTGCATAAAGCGAGATGATATGCTCATGACATCAAATATTATGCCACTACCTCTACCCTCCCTCCAAAATAGCTCCACCAATGGATTAATGGCTAGGACTAGGGCAGATAGCTAGGGGGCAGCCCTGCCTTATACCCTGAAATATGTAATTTGTGGTGGAGAGCGTAGAAACAGTTTTGACCCGCACTGTAGGTCACGAATAGAGCAGGGTACCCTGTCCTCCCACATCACCATACCCATCTTGAGCATGACCTTCAACAGGAAGTCCCATCGTATCAAGTCGGAGGCCTTCTCGATGTCCAACGACATGAGCATCGCCTCCAGTAAAGCCTGTACCTCTGGATGGTAGAGAACATGTTACTGTCTGAGGTTTAAGGAGGTACTACGGTTCAGTATGAAACTGTTTTGGTCTCTCTGGACAAAAACCAGTATAAATGGGAACAATCTACATTTCAATACCTTATGTAGGATCTGGAAGTCCATGTTGCGCATGGACAGTGGGCAGAATGCGGAAGTGGGCGCACTCGAGATTTTGGTCTTGGGAGCGGAATCACAGTTACATGGAGTCAGGTAGACGGTCCGCCTTCAGCATGGAGCGCTTCTAGCTTTTGGGCTAATTGACATGTAAAAGCAGCATAAAACTCTACTGGGAGTATGTCGGGCCTGGACTCCCTAGACTTTCACTGGTCCTCCAACAGATTTTTGACCCAGGTGGCAGTGTTGGGAGAGGCACGCGGTCTAAGAACCTATCTTGTAAGGTTTTTTTTGGGCAGCAATATAGTTCCACAAAGCGCTTCCTAAACTCATCTCCCCCCCACCCAGCAGATTGTAGGTGTATAATACAATGTATTGTGTTCGCAATCTTATGTAAGTATTTCACAAAGAGGATTGCACGAGGAGAGATATGACTTTTTATTTAACATTTTTATTGCTAATGGTTAACAAGGTGAATTGCGGTTTCAGTGCACATGGATACGTATAGCTCTGGCTGTGATTATTGGCTCAGCAAGCACGGCTTAGTTCAAAACTAAGTTAACAAATGCATGCTGGGACTTGTAGTATGATTCACTGAGAGAGGGTTGTGCACTAAATCGATCGGTAGACCATGCCACTTGGATAGATGCAAAAGGTTTATTATTTAAAGTTTTTAGCCAAAATGATTGAAAGTGGGTTGTCGAGGGTTAACCACATAGTCTTTTGCTCAAATAAGATCGGCACAGGTGTGGTGGTTTGTGAGCACACGTGCTCGAGCATAGATCCGATTTTCAAGAGCAAATTCAACACGTGGTGAATGTAAGTCACAGCTTGAGTGTTCCATTCTTTTTACAAATATCTATTTTTCTTACTTGACGGTTCTGAAAAGATTGCTTTTAGGTCACCGGTATGGATTACATGGCAATTTGAGTATTGTTGATTTAACAGCTTCCCCCGAAGAAGGGTCAAATCACCAGAAAAGCACTGGGATCCACACACAAGTCATGATTGTTAACTGTGTGTCATGTTGAGAATGCATTTAAACTCAAAATGATGTGATGTAACATTGTTTGACAAATCTAATACACCGTTTAGTGTATGACAACTAGTTTATGTATTAAGTTTTTTGAGATTACCAAAAATTTGTTGTATATTATTGGATGTTATTTTTATAAAAAGTATGAGATATTTTAGCCTACGGCTTGACCAGTAGTGTGCTTCATTTCTAAGACACCTTCGGGTGAACTAGGGAGGCAGGCATATAATTGGCCATGCCATCTACGATGTAGGTGCTCCACTTCTATCCTGTAGGATGGGTCTCCTGCAGTATGGCAATACTCACACCTCTGTGCCTAAGGTATATATGAATGTTGTGTTGCTTAGCTGCAGAACCTATCCCCTGGACATTACAGGTCATGAAGATAAGTCCAAGGATCCTAGTAGCTATTTATCCTTAACACTGCCTAGTAACTTCCAGGCCAACCCCAACTGATATGATATTATAATTTGTAAAGCATTTGGTGTGTCCTCGCGCTGGAACCTAGATCGGACTGGAAAAGAGAGCAAATTAAGAAAGCAAGAGGCACCAGAACAAAGGAACTAGTTCAGAGGATCTAATTAGAATTGGACATGATTGCTAACAGCCAAGTTTTAAGCTTCTACCTAAAATCAGTTTCAGAGGGTGAATCTCTGAGGACTCGGGAAGGGAGTTCCTTAATTTAGTCACTGTGTAAGCAAACAATATACCTCCCATTCTCGCCTTCCTAATATTGGGTATAGTAGCCAGATTCGCATCGGAGGATCTTAGGTTCCGAGTGGGTATTTAAGTTTGTACTAACGGGTGAAGGTAGCTGGGACCTTGTTTCTTTAGAATGCAGCAGCTGATGCATAGTGCTTTAAAGCAGATTCTTTTAGCCACTGGGAGGCAGTGTAGTTGGACGAGAGTGCTGGAAGCGGAGGATCTTTTGGGGATATTAAGAATCAGTCTTGCTGCCGCGTTTTGAACTTGTTGCAGCAATTTAGGATTCTCTTTAGATGCCCCTAAGTAAAGTACATTTCCATACCCCAATTGAGATGTAATGAGTGCGTGGTCTATGGTTTTCCGAGATCTAGTAGGAATAAGGTCAAGAATTTTCCTCAGTGCCTTTAGGGTGCCAAAGCATTTTACTGCTGTTTTCCTGATTTGGTGTTCAAAGGTTAATTTTGAGTCAGAAATTACTCCCAGGTTCTTAACCCTTTTTTTTAGGGGATGGGGGTTCCACTAGAGCCACTGGCCACCAAGCTGATGTCCATGTTGAGGGAGTTTTTCCCACTAACAGAATCTCCATTTTATTGGCTATTAATTTTAAGCAGTTAGTCATCCAAGCGGCAACGTCAGATTGACATGCCTTGAATCGTTTGGCCGTAATAGAAGTAGAATCAGACAGGTTCGCTACTAGTTGGGTGTCGTCAGCATACCTGCAAGCATTGTCCCCCTCGAGACAAACAGGTACCCCAACTTTGAACTCCCCAGGGTAGGTCAGCAACGTCCATCTGCCCAAACTTACAGTAACTAACAAAGAGAGTCATAAGGTAGGCTCCACTAGACTCCTAGGAAGGGTCAAGTAGCAGGGTGTAGGCAAGAGCTGTCTGACACTCATGCATCTGCTCCTGCTTACCTGTGGTGTGCTCACCAAGAATAAGTCAAGACTGTCTTCAAAACCTGCAATAAGTCTACAATCCAACTGTTCAGAAGACATTGGTTTAGGCAGTTTAGCTCACCTCACCTCACGGGTATGAGGCTGTAGGGTAGTTGCAGCCATCTCTCAGGTGGCAGCGGCATTTGTGAATTGCCTGCTGTGCCTTGCCGGCTGTCCCGATGCAACGGGATAGAGGACACAGGACAGCATGTTAAGTTGAGCATGGTACCTTTGAAATAAGTCAGTTCGTCTACAGACTGCGGGGTCACCACAGGGAGATTTCCTCCATTCAAAACTGAGCCCTTTGATTCAGAGTCTGCTCAATGCTTCTCCAAAGGAGAACCAATCGCTGATTCCACTCCTGTCTGCATTGCAATTTCCGCTGCTGCAGAAGTGCCACCACTCTTTCCTGCTCAGCCTGGGTCTTTTAGGTTAGTTTCTACAGGGCACTTTTGCTCCTGGCCCTCTGAGGTTTATTCCTAGGTCTGTGTTCCTTTTCCCTCGCCACTCGTCGAGGGTCCACTGGAGTTGTCCCCACCCTGTAGACTTCCAATCAATCCCAGGTCTCCTGAGGTTCTTCACAAAAGTGGGTTCTGCCATCCAGGAGAATCTTCAGCTTGGCTAGGAACATAAAGGAATACTGCAGGCCTTCTTCTTAAAGTGCTTTTTTCACTTCTATGAAGGAGGGTCTCTTAGTTTGTACTGTGGCAGTATAGTACGGGAACAGCAAAACATTCCCACTACCAATGGTGTATGAGCCTTCTGTTCGGGTCCTCTGCAGTAGGGCATCTCTATATCTGAAGTGGAGAAGCCTGGCCACCACTGGGTGGGGAGGCCGGCTGGCGCTGTCAGTCGGGTGAGCACTCTGTGTGCCTTCTATGGCGAAAGAGGGCGTCAAATGGTTCGAGGCAATCTCTGTCCGCATCCAGTGTTCGAGATAGGACACCATGTCTCCTCCTTCTGTACCCTCCAGCAGGCCCACTATGAGAATGCAGTTTAGTTTGTTTTGGCCTTCTGCATCTTCAGCTCAGTATTCCAATGTACACACCTTATCTGTCAATGCTGCGACCTGTCGGGACAAGTTCAATTGTGCAGGTGGTATTTCCTCAATCCCCCTCTCCACTTCTTTCACCCTATCTGCTAGTTTATGGTGGTCTGCTCTCAGCAATCCCAGTCCCACTGAGATGGCACTAATGTCTTGTTAAAGTGAGGACTTAGTGTCTGCTACAGCTGCTAATGTTTTGTTGAGTTGTAATTGCACGGGAGATGCCATGTGATCGGAACCATCAGTCTCCACGTGTGGACACCGCTGGTTCATTCGTGCCTGCTTGAGTGCTAGACTGTCTCACCCTTGGCTTCCCGATGTCCATCAGGTATATGGCTGATAAGGATGAAACCTACAGAGGGGGCGGTGGGAGTGCAGCGGGCACTTGGATGGGCCAAATTGCAGTCAATGATAATTCACCAATCAAGATTGCCAGGTCCAAGCACCGATTTGTGCTATGAATGATCCAGTTCCACACCTAGGCACCCCTGTGGATCTACTCTTTAGCAACGTTCTCCTCACCAGAGTCATCGATTTGCGTGGTCCCACGATCTAGCAGGCATATGGTTATTGCTCTTCCAATTCCTTCCAGGGATAGGACTTCACCAAGGTTGCCCGCTACACAGACGTGGGCGTTCCCAAGGCCTGAACTGTATCATTGTGGGCTAGGCTGATCTGCCTCCCTCGCAGTTTGATCAGTAGTGCGGGATTCCATTGTGTTGAGGCCCCTAGCTGGTCGCCCGTGTTGTGTAGTGCCTACAACAGGTCTTTCTGTTTATCCCAGAGATCGTTGGCCCCAGTCCCAGCACATCACCACCTGTTCTCTCAGTCATCAAGGGCGATGGGGGTGACAATAAGGGACCCTACATTAGAGCCTGCAGAGAAGGCTCCATATTTGTTCCTGGCAGCCACTTTCAAGCCCATAATGTAAAGCTCACCGCACACATGTTCCTTAGTCCAAAAGGTGCCCCCCCCAGGCGTCACAGAGATTGCTATATGTTCATGTTGGATAAGAGTCACCAGATTCAGGGTGGGGAGGGCTGTGCGCTGTGCTCTTTCGCTAGCTGGGCTCCCCAGTATTCCAGGGTCATGCACACAGTCATATCCCAGGTCCCCAGGGTAATGCAGCCAATCGCAGTGATCCGGTAATTGCCGGTCTGGACTACGGTGCTATGCTTCTGTTCCCTCGCCTCTTGAAGCAGGGCTGAGCAGCTTGAAGCGATACAGGGTGGGGCCAGAGATCGTTGGGGTGTAATGTGCTCCCTGTAGCACCTGTCTTCGCCTACTCCGGACGATTCAGTGTCAGATGTACCCAGCAGTTTAAGGGGGAGACGGGCCAATGAGTGATAGGACCCACTCCTTGGACCGCAGCCATGGTCTTACTTTTCGCCCCTGGGCCCCGTTGTGCTCTGCTTCCGTCTCCTTATGTGCCACCTAACTGCGCGATCTGGAGACCGTGGGTCAGAGCTCCAGGCGCAGTTGCATGTTCGGGTAGAGGGCCCTCAAGCACACTCAGGGCAGACGCTCACCTCTGTAACTGGGTGATGTTGCAGACAGTACTTATTTCGTCTGTTTCTTCAGAGACTTGGGTCCAGCAGCCACAGTGCTCTGGGCCCCTCTCACCGCACTCCAAGTCCATCCCCAGGCTGAAGGCTTCGTAATCCAAGGCAGTATAGTGTAGGGCAGCGTATTTTCGGGGTTGGGTGAATCCCCTGAGTTGATCGTGCAAGATAATTGTATGAACCAGGGCGATGCGATCATGTGTCTGCCGGCTTTGGCTTGCTATTTACGCCCCTTGGAGATGCAGCACTTATTGCAAAATTGGGACTCAGGGAGGGCTTTACAAGGCTGTGTACCTAAACCATGCAGTCCCCTGAAGCCTTTTTCAGAGCAGCAAAAACCCTCTGAGCACGACAAACCCGATTGCCCTGCTCACTGGCAAAGATTCGTTTCACTGCTGCAGATGTAAAAATATTGACTGTACCACTAATTTCTGCACCCTTTGGGGAAAGTTCCTCCTAGTCACTCATGCAGCCCTTAAGGCAGACTTCCAAGTATCAGGTCTCTCTATCTCTTCAGCAAGATCCAGTACACCGTGAATAACTGTTCCTTCTTGGAGACAGGTGTCCTGCTGCCATTTGAATCTAGATAGCACATAATGAAAGGTCAATCACGTGATCATTTAAAAGCTATTCCAGTCCATAGGTCTCGTCAGACATCAGGAGTCTTTGGGTTTTCTTTAGCCAGTCAGTCTTCTTTCTCCACAAACTGTTTTCCAGAGTCCAGAAATTTTCTGGTGATGGTCTGATTCTGTGCACTACCATTGATTGGAGAGTCCCAATTACCCAATTGGTGCTAATTTTTCACTAGATTCCTACTGTCGTTTTCAGCTTACTGCAAACTTTCCAAATGTCCACAGGCCAAAATGGCCCCAGTTTTCTTCCACCTGCAGAAACCTGGGCCCTTCTTTTCACCACTGCTCTTTAGCGATTTACATTCCTCCATCAGTGGCAAAATTGGTATTCCCGCCTGCTTGGGACAACGGCAAAGTCTAGTGTTGCTCGGAGAATCATTGCTTGCCCCATTTAACTTTTACATTTCAAATAAGAATTGTAAAAGCTGTCTTTTGAGATACTTGCTGTTCCTGTTCCCCTGCCAGCCACGGTTTTCCAAAAGGGTCATTACAACTTAACCAAGAATGTGTATTTAATCTCTGGAGAAGCGCTGTGAAGCAAACCTACAATAAATAAGTTTACTAAGGCAGCATAAAGTACCTTACTCCAAAGGTACATTCCCACTAGTTATCAGAAATCGATTGCCAATAGGGCATTAGATTTTTAAAAGTGGAAAATAACTTAATGATTGCGCTAGTATTTGCCCATTCCTCAAAGCAGTTTTATCTACACAGTGAAAACAGATTTTTGTTTGTTTACTATGGCTCGTTGCTTTTCTCAGTATCTAGTACGCTACATTTTTATACAACAATCACCCAACCCCTTTGAGCGCACAAAGTATACCTCAAAGCCGATTAGGCACTACATAAAAATACATTTTTCTACACATTAAAGGCACTTTTCCTTGACACGGAAGTAATGCAGTACTTTTAGGCTGCAACTCCGCCAAAGCATAATGGTAATGTAGGAAGCCATTTTTGTCATATAGGTTTTGTAAGTTCAAACTGTGGCCCACATATGACATTTAACTTTCACGCCACCTGTTTATTTTTATGCCATCTACCATGGCTTTATTGTAGAATTTAAAAATCCAATTATGGGACGTCATTGCACAGTTTCTGTTTTAGGGGCGAAGCACAGACACTGTGTCACTGGTTGGGAGTGGTAGAGCACACAGACTTCTACAGCCAGCGAAACCAGGAAGGAAAAAGTGCGGGGGGAGGGGCGATTCCATAAATGATGTACATTCTTACAGATATGTTTTCATTTGGATTCTTTATAGTTTGTTGGGATGACCTCAATTAAATTCATTGGGTAAGTAAGTGGCCTACCTGTGATTTCAGTTTAGATGTCCAATGGTGGTCAGAGTAAACAAATGTATCTCAAATAGATTTAAAGTGGGCAATTTATTATTCTGTAACAAGATTATCAAATCTGAAATTACTGGCACAGTTTCTATTTTGGAAGAAGCCACAGCTTCACCAGTCTCGCTCCAGAGGTTATGCAAGCTCTCTCATCCAGCTTTGTGGCCAAACCATAACTTACACTCTTAATCAGGTAGCTTCCTCACTATCATCTCTAAAGACAATAGAACTCTTAGACGGAGCAGTCAATTTATATTGCAACTGAACAGGGACTTCCGGTAAATCTCAAAGAATTAGCTATTTACTGATGGTGCAAAATTGTTCAGCTCTTTCTCTATACATTTTGATGCATTCAAACCTTCAATTTTTAACAACTTGGTTGAGGAGGTGATGAGACCTAGTTATGGTATAGTGTAATAAAAGCCCTTTTGGTGATCTAGTTAGTCTTAGTTTGGAGTAAAAAGCTGGAGTCACTGATCGCAGCTAGGATCGTTACTTCAGTCAGGGTGGTTTAATCTGGTTATGCCCAAAGGTGAAAGCAACACATTTTTGTTACCCCTGTCCACATCTGAGGATCTCATTTTCAGAGGAGTTAGGTTTTAGAAAGTTTAGAAAGATCTACCAGTCCACCAGTATTGGATGAGGTCTGAGGAGTTCAGCTCAAGGTTTTTTTTTTTACCACTTTTAGAATGATCTGTGTATTGTCAGTGAAACTGTAATAAGTCAGCTAGAAGGATATGTGATGCTCAAAAGTAGGAATAGGTACACACTGACGAAATGAGGGTTGATCTTTGAGGCTTGGAGGGCTCCTATCTGAAGGATGGATTGTGCTGAACGGAATGGAGCAGGACTATTTGACCCTTGTCTGCAATGAAAAATCTGACTCAAGTAAGAGCCATATCAAGGATCCAAGTGATGTAAAGAAAAAATTCGATCCAATTCAAAACAGAATCTCGAATTCAGTGGTGCTTATAAGTCACTGGAGTACTGGTTGGTGATAAGAAGTCAAGGGAATCAACAGTGTTTGTGAGTACATCCCAGATGGCATTCAAGGAATCCTGTTAGTTTGTCTGAAATGAGGTTATCTTGTTGAAATACGGCAGATATTTGAGAAAAAAACCTTTGCAATAAACTTATCGATAAAAGCCTGTAGAAAATTGATCAGTAGTTTGCCAAAACCAACGAGCCAAGTCTTTCTTCATTTAGGATGGGCTTGATGTAAGATTCTTTTTAGTTCACTGGGGAACGCTTATTGAACGGGAGTAATTAAAGATTGTTAAGACACCAGAGGATGCTATGAGGATGTTTATTTCATAACAAGGAGGAGTGAGCATGTGCCTGCTTGTATTTGTTCCATCTAGAAACATAAATGTGTAGTTTATCCCTCTTTGTATGACATGCCTTGCCTCCCATATGTTAGTCAGTTTCTCTATCTTAGACTCTCAGGTTCATGGTTTACAAGACAGGCACAGCAATTGGCTGCTTCTTCCTGTTCAGTTGTGAATACACGTCACTTCTCATTACTATAACTGGGGTAGAATTATCGTTAAGATTTTTAGATTAGGAAGTAAGTACATTTATTTTATTTAAGACAATTGTCCATAAAACATTCTAAAACACAAATGACAATTAAGATCATACAAAACGTCCCATCCTAACTACCCAACACCCCCAACCCACATCAGTTCATCATTAAAACTCTGTTTAACAGACCGTAAAAACCGAGCAATTCCAACAGGCACATCTAAGTTAACGCCTTTCTGTCAAAAGCTCCACAGCTTTCCTGCTATGAACAACACCATATTTAAAAAACAGAGGTCCTAAAAGCTTAATTCGATTTACAAGATAAAAGACACAGTCTATCAGTATTTGCAGTAGGGAACATTTAACTTTCAGGGGCAGACACCACTGTTATCCTGGACTCTGGTCCAGTATAGGCGGGATGAAAAAATTGGATTGCAACCCACCCTGACCCTCACTATTTCATTTCGCAACCCTGGGTCTGGTAGCTGCGATAAATAAGGAACAATAGTGTCCTAGCCAAGTGATTGAGAAACTGATGGATGGTTTCTTGTGCAGATAAGATAGGTCATTCAATTCGGACACCAAAGCAACAGAATCTTTCAACGCATGCTTGCCTGGGAAGAGGGACCAAGATGTAATTGTACCACTATCTAAATGGAGGTTCCTAGGAGTACTTAATCTATTTCTTACAGCCTTTGCCCAAATTCTTTTGCTGCATTGAATCACTTCCCAGCACAATTTGGAGACTTTAGATACCTCATCATCCTCCACGAATGTATTGGAATATCTTAGGGCCAGAGTAAAGGCCATCAGGCTCCAAGAGACCAGATTGCACCTTATGGCCTGAATCATAGTGCCCTGGGGGAGGGATAGAAGCCTTCAAGCACTACCCCTTCTAATCTGTCCCATTCATATGTCAGGTCAAACGAGAAAACCTCTCCTCCGTTTAGACCCAGTGAAGGTTTTTTCCCCTCATAGGCCCTTAGTAATGGAAGATGAGAGAGTTCCCCCAAATCAGCTACTAAAACATGATAACAGCTGGCCTGCAATAAGGCCTTCTGCTTGATGGCATCCCAATGCATACCCTAGTTCAAACTCCTCTTGAAGTTTAAGACCAAATATTTATATTGGTCGACTTGCTCCACACCTCCTGTAAATCTAAATTCTAATTAAATGTGTTTACTCTTTTCCAAATTAATGTGAAGTTGGTTCTGCCTACTATAGGTTTGCAGAGCATTTAAATTTCCTCTGCAGACCAATAGGGGTATAATCCAATAACACCAGATCATCTGCATAAAGCAAACAGGCAATGTGCTGTTTCCCGATTTTGGGGGAAAAGGAGTGAGATTAGGAAATAAATGTGGGGAGGTGGCTTTAAAAAATACAAAAAAGCAGGGGTGCTAAAACACACCCTTGCCGAAGGCCACTGTCAATGGGGATTCTTTGAGATGAGCGACCTGACTTATCTAGCTCTACCTGGGCCCAATTAGCAATTGCCAAGATTGGAGTACATTAAGGAAGTTTAACGGGAGCCCCCAGGCATCAAGTTTCCCCCGCAGGATATCCCTATCTACAGAGTTGAAGGCTGTCCTGAAGTCTAGAAACAGAAGCACAGCCTTTGATTTCCCTCCTGGTCCTTACGAATAGTGGCCCATAATGCAAAGCAATGATCTATGGTGGAATGACCCTCCCGAAAGCCCCCTGCTCTCTTGGAATTCTCTTAGTTTGCTGGCCCAGTCTTCAAGCTTAGATAAGATAATCTTTGAAAAAATCTTTAATGAAATATCAAGAAGGCTGATCAACCTATAATGGATGGGGTCTATACCGCTCCCTTTAAAAAAAAAAGAAAAAAAAATAGTTTTCACTATGGACTCTTTCCAGGAGAGGGGATAAAGACCAGACGTGGGAATCCAGATAAACAGGGAAGAGTAGACCAAGGCCCACCAAACACTATTTGTTTTAATTACTACTGCTGGGATGCTATCAGAGCCAGCAGCATGGGAGAGATTTACTCTTTCGATAACGGCTTTAACTTCCCTTATTATTGAAAACAAAGCAACGGGGAGGTTTTGATCGAGAGTTCTATGGGGCCTATCTGAGCCAGTGAGTCCCCTATATAGGTCTCTAAAATAAATAGTCCACTGGGCTTCTGGGATCATACAAACAAGAGTACCCCTATTTTGACAACTTAACTCGTTGACCTTTGCCCTGAACTTCTGCTGCTCCTTAAGGAGGATAATTTCCTGCATCTCATCCCACTTACTATGATAGAAGGAGGCTTTTATTGTCTGCACAACAGATTTATACTGCCGTTTACGCTTAATCAATTCCTGGGAAGCCGAGGAGCTTGGATAGTGCCTTGCCCTCCTGACACTTCGGCACACCAATTGCTTCAACAAACCAACCCATCACCGCCTTCGTACGAGGGTCTGCTCACATACCCTTCCCACGTATATTTACTGTGAGACAGTCCAAAACTTGTTGTACAATTTTATTGTACTATACAAAGATATCAACCAAGTAAATAGGGGGGATATCAATCTTCTCCTCTAATTGCAGGGTTGCTAACTGTTGGAGATGTATGGGATCCAGTCGTGTTGAGAGCCTACGCGGGAAGGCCATTCCTAAAGGCAAAACCCTCTTGAGGGACACTGACTCACACAGGCCAAGGACTGCATTGTCCAGTGATGACTACTCTCAAATGATACCACCTCAAAATCCTTAAAACGGTTAAAATTCCAAAGAGACGTAAATATGTAGTCAGTAGGGCCTAAAGACTGGCCCTGCCGGAAAGTTATTGCTGCTGACGAATCATTTTTATAACGTCCGTTTAAATAAATCAAGCCATGATTCGCCAGCCATTGACAATATTTTGGCCTCCTTTTTAATGACGCCAGAAGGGAACTGCGCTGGGGGGGGAGGGGGATGTTATAAAAATCCAACACTTCCTCCAGCTGCAGGTCCTGCTGTACAGGGAAGAGACAAGCATTAACATCCCCATCCATTATTATAACTGCTTCTGGATATTTTGCTGGAAGGGAGATTCAAATAATTCCAGCCAGGAATTAATTTGCCGATGGTCTTATTTGTGAATATAAACGTTTATAAGTAGAAAGTATCTGATAATGCTGTTGCTCAGACCCATTTCTACCACTGAAAATTGGAAGCCACTTGATACATTTATAAACCCCAATGATCTCTTGACGATCTTGGTAGATATAAGTGTTAGGACACCAGCAGATGCTCTCCCCTTACCCCGGCTCCTGCCTTTACTTTTCAGTACCACAAAGCCTTCTACTGACAGGACCTCACTCAAACAAGATTCCTGAAGAAATACCAAATGGAAAGGTTTCAAACTTTCTTCCAGTTCACCAATGTTCCTCAGACATTCAAATTCATGGATATTCCAGCTCAGGATTCTCAGGTTTGGAGAGGACCACTCATTCTAGGGGGAGCTAGGTCTGATGCTTCGGTCGCCATCCTCCAAAAGGTACTGTAAGGGGAAAAAAACCTATTATCCTGTGCCCATGCTGGCTGCTTAGGCTGCGTGAGTGGTCTACCATTTACTATAACCACTGTTAGGTCATTAGGTGGCTGGCTACTTTGCCATGTACATTCAAGCCTTATGGGCGGATTGTACAATATAAACCGCTCCCATTGGGTGACGGATAATCGCTGTGCATACTTAGGATAGTGGGAGGAATAGGACCCAACTGGGGGGCTAAGGGGAGCGGGCTCTTTTTAAAGGGGCATGAGGCGTGTAGCCCTGCCTTAGCTAAGTCCTCTTCGGCCTTTATCACTAGCTGCACAATGCAGGGCGAAATAGAGGAGACTCTGGAAACTTCTCTACCTTGTCTGCCAAGTTCAAACCCAGCCAAGGTTAGATTAGGAAGGAAATCAGGTAAAAAGGTAACAGATACATTTCTGCAAAGAGTTGTAGGATTTAATAGGATAGGTTTTAGGAATGTTCTAAAACTGGGTACTGCGATATCTAACTACTGCTGTTTCAAGAGTCAATGCTGTCATGAAAAAGGTATCGAGCACAAGTAAAAAAATATATATATATATACATACATATATATATATATACATATACACACACAAACACACTTATTTTTTACCTGTATTTTATTGAAGTATTGCCCAGCATCAAATGGTACCACATTGTAGGTAGAAATTCCAATTATGGGCTTATCAGTTGGATTCTTTGCTTTGTAAAAGGCCAATGCAGTCTCTCCAGGAACCAGCTGAAAAATAATATATTGCCGGTTATTTTGCAATCAATTAATTATTCTCAAATGCAACATGGTAATAAAAGTGTTACTACTCCTCCACCCTTACAAAGCACTTATTAGCAATCAGTCAAAACAGCCTCGCCCTTTGACATGTTTCTCACACTCTTCCTCTCTTTTCTCTTTCGCTCAATCCTTAGGTTGTACACATGACAGAACATGCCCTTTAATAACATGTGGTAAAACTGATGACTGCTCTGCAAAAGTAAACATTTATAAAGCCTTGAAAACAGAAGCATTTCCAATGTATCTTCACTTCCCCACATTAACAGTGAATACAACCTCTTTGGGGTCTTATGAGAACCATCTTTAAGGCAAGGTACCACGTTAGGCTCACATTAAAGACAACATTTAGAAATTAAACCAAGTCTCTCCCCCTTGGGGGGGGGGGGTGGGGGGGGGGAATAGCTTCACCACATGAGTTTAATTTATCCGGAATCAAACCACTTCTCTTAGAAAATAGAATAAACACCTGGTAAATCCGGAACACTAGAGCGCTGTCAACAGGACCGCAAAGTGGAAAAAACACACAACCAATCAAGCCTTCCCCTTCCTTAACGGAGACATGCATCCACTCTTACATTAGACTTACTCCCACACTTCCTCAGATCTCACAAGATAATCTCCCTACACCTCTTTTTCTCTCCTCGCAATAAATACTACTTTATCTTACTTTGCCTTTTCTCTAGCCTTCTTTCAGCCCTTTGCATGTTGTCGGCTGCCAGATTGGCTATATTCTCTGTATAAGAATACCTATAATAATGAATGAATGAATGTTATAAAGAGTGATATGCTGCAATCGAGAATGCGGAGAGCATCATATTTAAATGATTACTTTTCAATAGAAACCGACATCAAGAAAGAAAGTGCTTGAAAACATGAGAACACACAGTGGACACTGCATGAGTTTAGACATATAGTAAAAGGTATGAGGCAGGGTAAGAGCAAGGATTGAGAGACATGGATGATTTGATCCGCCTAGATTAAGTAGGATGCCTGCCAAGCTGAAAGCAATAGGGTAAGTTTCCTGTGATTGAGCAGAGTCTGGCACAAAGAAGGCTTAACTGTTCCGCGAAAATATCCATGCTCTCTGGTAGGAAGCAGAGGGCAAAGAAATTCTCTGAAGATGAAGGACAACTTGAATTCCATAAACTATAAGGTGACCACAATAGAGAAACAATAGATCTAAATCACAAAATTATGAATTTATAACAGCTAATATATAAAACAAAAAACCAAACTAATTTACTAACTTCTTTATATAAAAAATAGATTTTATTGAGTATAAACGAACATACCAAATGTTACACGACCAATTAGTCATGCTAAACATGCGACTGTGAGCCACTGGAGATATGTGAATACAATCACAACGTGGAAAGAAAAGGTCCCACTCTTAGCACACAAAAGCCGCTAAACCATAATATCCAATATGCATTTCTTTCTATTTGTATGTTATGGACTGAGCCCCCTGATTCCACATAAAGGAGAACACAAAGTGATATTATTCCAGCACGGTCAGTATACCACAATGTAACCAAGCCTGTACAATAGAAAAATTTGAAATTTGAACAGGAGGTGGAGGAGAGGGTTGTTGGCAGTGGAGGTACATAAGAAATGAAGATGCATTCCAACACGTCCCATGTCTGAGGACTAGGTGTGAAATCTTCATAGGAAAAAAGCGAATGGGATATTTCAATTTCAAAGTATGCAAGACCTATGGTCGTACTGAGCTTGGAAGGAGAGAAACCACCTCATCTCCATTAAAAAAGAAATGTTAGCAGTGGGTACGTTGTAAACCTGCTTGTCTTCAGGATCCATTTTTTAATGCAGATTATCGCCTTTCCAGACATAAAGTCTTTATCCGTCAGGTTTTATGCGTAGGTCTCATTCATATGCTTGGGGCATGCTCCTTGATCTAACCTTTGGGAGGATCAAGGGCATTGTACAGTACCCAGTGCTCTCGAAAGAAAGACTCCTTCAGCTGGAGTAGATTTGTCATTCTCCGTTTGTTACTTATTGCCTCTTTTTTAGGTCTCGCCTGATCCAGCGCATGCGCTGGTCTGGCAAGACATATTGAGAGGGCTCCAAAAAGTGCTACCAGGCCAGCCTAGAGCTACAGTGCATGTGCGCGGGCACGCGCGCTGCGCTTTACCGCAATTACTTTCACTTTCGCGGCCGCTTTGATGTTTGATCGTGATCGCGATCACTTTCACGGCCACACGGCCGTTTTGCATAGCAAATAGGTCTCGCTTTTGGGACCTTATAAGTATTTAGTTATGCAACTGTTGCATAGCTAAACACTTATAAGGTCCCAAAGTCGAGACCTATTGGCTATGCCAATGCTTGTCTCTCTTGATCTCGCATCCACCTACCATCAATTTAGATTACATCCATTTTCAGAAGTACTGATATCTTTTCTGACTCCCTTGAGGCATACACATTTTTGAGGTTTCCATTTGGGCTGGAATCAGCAGCCTCTGTCTTTTAGAGAGTCATAGCATCTATTTTAGGCAATCTAGATGTGACACGTTGTTTCCAATGTGTTTAGTGTTCTTGAGAAGTCTCATTCTCAATTTAGAGAATTGTCAATTTGGTAAAAGTGAGATCTGGTATTTAGATCACACCTGGACCAACAGTGGAGTCAAAACAAAACCTCATTTAATGAACACAATTTGCAGCCTTAGTTCTCCATGGAACAAGAAGAAGCAGTGTCATTCCTGCGCAAGGATGAATTTTCATCAATTCATAGCCAACCTTTCAGGTAAAACTAGAGTGCTGCATAATTTGTGTAGAAGTCTGGAATTTCTTTAAAGTCTTAAATGTCAAGAAATAATTGTATTCACTTGTTTATGCCTGTGCTACAGAGGTAAGAGCCTATCGGCCTTTTTCATTTTTGCATAGTATCTTTGCTATGTGTATACTAATGCTTTCTCTTCCTCTGCCAACTCCAATATAGTCAGGTTTTGTCTAGCTGGATGTAGGTACTCCATGTCTCCCTTGTAAGGGGGTGCTTCTATTACATCTCTAGGTTCTGGGCTTGATGGTCCTCAAGTTACCTTCGCGATTACTCTTTTCAAATGAGAGGATTTAGACATGATGATAACCTCTCAAACTTATTTTAGAATATCCAACGAACAAGTTACTTACCTTCGGTAACGCTTTTTCTGGTGGATACAGTATCTGCCTGTGGATTCCTCACCTTGTGAATATCCCTTGCGGCAGCAACATTCGGAAACTTTTGTAGCAGTCCACGCCGATGGGGTCGAAGATGACGTCACAGAGACACGGCTCCGCTCGCGACTCCGCTGACGTCACCGGCTCCATAAGAAGACCTCGTCGGCGTGATGACGTCAGTTCCGCCCCTTTTTTCTGTGCCTTCGAGGCACACGGACAGACTGACAGCAATATATACATACACAGTATACACAGTACACAATATGCATATCAACACACTCAGTGTGGAAAATAAATAGTAAAGCACAAGAATTAACTTTATGCTTTTGACAGTGATAAACACATTTGAAAACCCATCAACAGAATTACAGGCATAGACATACCGGTATAGAAGGATGGACAACGGGGAGGCGGGTGGGTCAGTGAGGAATCCACAGGCAGATACTGTATCCACCAGAAAAAGCGTTACCGAAGGTAAGTAACTTGTTCTTCTGATGGATACATCTGCCAGTGGATTCCTCACCTTGTGAATAGATTCCACAGCAGTTCCCACTCCCGGAGGAGGGTGTCCATCCCCCTATACCAGAAAGTCCCGAAGGACGGAACGAGCAAAATGTCCGTCCCTCCTCACCTCGGTGTCCAAGCAATAATGTTTTGCGAAGGTGTGGAGGGAGGCCCAAGTTGCCGCCCTACAAATGTCCTCCACAGGAACACCCCTAGATAAGGCAGATGTAGAAGACTTTGCCCTGGTAGAATGAGCCCTCAAACCCTCCGGAGGCTCCTTACCAGCTAGAGAGTAGCAGATCTTGATGCATAGTACAATCCATCTGGAAAGGGTGCGCTTGTGCACCGCACGACCCTTTGTGCAAACAGCAAAGCCCACAAAGAGCTGGTCATCAATCCTGTAGTCTTTTGTCCTGTCCAGGTAAAAGCTCACCACCCTCTTAGGATCCAAGCGGTGAAGCCTCTCCTCCTCCTTGGAAGGGTGTGGGGGAGGATAAAAGGAAGGAAGGGTAATGGACTGCCCCAGATGGAAGGGAGTTACCACCTTAGGCAAAAACGCAGCCCTGGTCCTGAGTACCATTCGTTCAGCATGAATGGTCAAGAATGGGGGTTTCGAACTTAGAGCTTGAAGCTCACTTACCCTCCTTGCCGAGGTGATTGCAACGAGGAATACCGTCTTAAAAGACAAGAGCCTCAGGGGACACTTGTGTAAGGGCTCGAAGGGAGAACCCATGAGATAGGTTAAGACAAGGTTCAAGTCCCATTGAGGCATAATAAAGGGAGTTGGAGGAAATTTGTTTGTAATGCCCTTTATAAAACGAAGAACAATAGGAGACTTAAATAGCGACGGCTGATCCGGCAAACAAAGGAAAGCCGATAGAGCCGATAAATATCCTTTCACTGTAGCCACAGCAAAGCCTTGCTGAGCAAGAGAAAGGGCAAACTGTAGAATATTAGACAGACGAGCCTTCAAGGGATCAATGGACCTCTCTCCACACCAGAGAACAAATTTAGACCACCTATATGAGTAAATAGATTTGGTGGAGTGTCGCCTGGCCGATAAAATAACATCCACCACATCCGGCGGGAGAGAGAAAGAATTCAGGTTGCCCCGTTCAATCTCCAGGCACGAAGGTGTAAGCTCTGGAGGTGGAGGTGTAGAACCTGCCCCTCCGACTGCGAGAGGAGGTCTGCCCTCAGAGGGAGACGGAGCGGAGGGCACAAGGAGAGGTGGAGAAGATCTGTGTACCACACCCTTCTTGGCCAATCCGGGGCGATCAATATGACTTGGGCCCGGTCGTGGCGAATCTTCCTCAGAACCGAGGAATCAAGGGTATGGGAGGAAACGCGTCAAGGAGTCGAGAGCCCCAACTCAACTGAAACGCGTCCCCCAACGCTCCCTGCATCGGATACTGGAGACTGCAGAACAACAGACAGTGCGCATTCTCGCGAGTGGCAAACAGGTCCACCCGAGGAGTTCCCCACGTCCGAAAGACATGACGAACCACCTCCGGATAGAGCCTCCACTCGTGGTCGGCGGAGAACTGCCGACTGAGACTGTCCGCACGCACGTTCAGAACTCCGGCCAGATGATTTGCCATCAGACAAATCTGATGGTCCTGAGCCCAGGACCATAGACGTAGGGCCTCTCTGCAAAGACAAAGAGACCCCACTCCTCCCTGTTTGTTTATATACCACATCGCGTTAGTGTTGTCTGTCAGGACTTGAACAGACTGACCGCGAAGGGAAGGAAGGAAGGCCTTGAGTGCCAAGCGTATCGCCCGCAATTCCAGAAGGTTGATGTGAAGCAACCTTTCCTCTGGAGACCAAAGACCCTTGATCTCCAGATCCCCCAGATGAGCACCCCACCCTAAGGTGGATGCATCCGTTATCACTGTTGTCACCGATGGAGGTAGATGAAAGGGCTTTCCTTGGGACAGATTGCCCTCCATGCTCCACCATGATAGATCCGCCGCAGCTTCTCCGGAGATCCTCACAGACTCCCTGAGATCTCCCTTGTGCTGATACCACTGCTTGCGGAGGCACCACTGGAGCGCCCTCATGTGCCAGCGTGCATGGTTGACCAACAGAATGTAGGAAGCGAACAGACCGAGCAGACGAAGGACCTTCAGAACTGAACAACCGCTCCGTTGTAAAATAAAGGAATCATTTCCTGTATGTCGAGAATCCTTTGAGGAGGAGGGAATGCTCGACACACAGTAGTGTCCAGTACCGCACCTATGAACAGGTTGCGCTGAGAGGGCACCAGGTGAGATTTGGGCACATTGATCGAAAAACCCAATCTGTACAACAGCCGAGTCGTATCCTGCAGATGACACAGCACCTTCTCCGACGACTCCGCCTTGATCAGCCAGTCGTCTAAATAAGGGAAAACTGAAATCCCCGACCTTCTGAGATGGGCTGCTACCACTGCCATCACCTTTGTGAAGACTCGAGGTGCCGAAGTAAGACCAAACGGGAGGACCGCAAACTGATAATGTTGCGACCCTACCGTAAACCGGAGGTACTTCCTGTGCGACTTCAGGATGGGTATGTGGAAATACGCATCCTGCAAGTCGAGCGACACCATCCAATCTTCCTGATTCAGCGCCTGCAGAACCTGCGCAAGAGTGAGCATCTTGAACTTCTCCTGCTTCAGGTAAAAGTTCAAGATTCTGAGGTCCAATATTGGACGCAATCTGCCGTCCTTTTTCGGAATCAGAAAATACCGGGAGTAGCATCCCTGACCCCTCTCCCGCTCTGGAACCACCTCTATCGCACCTTTTTGAAACAGCTTCGGAACTTCCTCCTGCAGGAGAAGACGGTGGTCCTCCGAGCAAGCTCCCTGGCAAGGAGGGTAATTTGGAGGAAATTCCCTAAAGGGAAGGGCGTACCCATTTTCTACAAGATCTAGAACCCAGAGATCCGTAGTTACAGACTCCCAATCATGCAGAAAATGGGTAAGCCGGCCCCCCACAGGACCAGCATGATCCGGAATGTCGGATGTAGGGCTGCTTTGCGGTGGTGGGAGGGGCTGAGGAAGAGGAGGAGGAGAGTTGACGGCCACGTGAGCGACCCCTGATCCTTCCCCTGTATCCCCTGGACGAAGAACCTTGCTGTTGCTGCTGCTGGTTTGGTCTATAAGTGCGAAAAGTCGCCCTTCCAAAACCTCTATACCTTTTGAAAGTTCCTCTCGGCTGGGATTGAAGGCCCAACGACCTAGCCGTAGCCTTACTTTCTTTAAAGCGTTCGAGAGCAGCATCTGCCTTCTTCCCGAACAAACCTGACCCATCAAAAGGTAAGTCCAATAAAGTCGACTGCACATCAGAAGAGAATTCAGAAGACTTCAGCCACGCACCCCTCCTGGTGGCAACCGAAGACCCCATAACTCTGGCAACTGAGTCAGCTGTGTCCAGACCACTTTGGATAACTTGGCGAGCAGCCGCCTGGGCATCAGATAATACTTCATTGAAGCCTGCCCTATCCTCTTCTGAAAGCTTCGTTGCCAACTTCTTTGCCGAGTCCATAAGCGCATGTATATAGCGCCCCAACAAACACGTTGCATTTGATGACTTTAGAGCCATACTGGCCGATGAAAAGACCTTTTTGGCCGATTGGTCCACCATCTTGGCCTCCCTGTCTCCTGGAACCTGAGGAAATGCCCCTTTAGATCGCCCCGAACAAGCCGCCTGAACCACCAAGCTCTCAGACGAAGGGTGCGAAGTTAAAAACTCAGGATCCCCTGGAGCCACTCTATATCTCCTTGCAACTGCCCTGGAGACTGCAGGAGCTGAAAAAAGTTTGCGCCATACCTCCAGCACAGGTTCCATAATAGCTTCGTTAAAAGGCAACAAAGGCTCCAAGACAGCAGCAGGTGAATGCAACACCTCAGTAAGAATATTGGATTTAAATTCCGTTGTCGGCAATTGGAGATCCAACAATTATGCAGCTTTTCTAATCACCGCATGATATGAAGCGGCTTCTTTAGAGGGCTCATCCGATGGTGGAGTGATCTCCCACTCTGGAGACAATTCCAGCCCACTTGCCTCCTTTAATTCATCAAACACATCGTCAGAGTCAGCCAACTCACCCTCTTCAGCCTCTTCCAACAGAAAGCGTCTTTCATCCACCACTCTCTGTGCTTCCCTTCTCGAACGAATCCGAACCTGCGGCGTCGGCGGCGCCGTGATCGAATCCGACGGCGCCGGCAGCGGCGTCGAACGCGGATCAGCCGGAGCAGCCGGCATCGAACGAAGTCGAGTCGGCGCCGGTGAAGAGGGAAGCGGCGTCGATGTCCTCGGCGCCGGTAGCTGCCAAGACGGCGTCGCTGGATAGAAGGGCATAAACGGAGCCTGAGGGTAGACCTGCGGCACTCCCAAATTGAAAGCCATTGGACCCATCGGACCCATAGGTGCACCAGGGGTATACATGGCCCTTGAAAATACCCCGTACATTGCTTTCAGATAATGCGTAGGGTCTTGACCTGGACCAGGAAAAGCAGGATACTGGTCAGGTAACACCGGACTCGGGCCTGCCGGCGCCGACGGTGGAACAAGCGGCGTCACAGTCTCACCCAGAGCCTGACTATCATCATCCGGGACCGGAGTCGGAGCCTGAGGACTTGCTGGAGCCGGAGATGGAACCGGCGTCGGGGATGACACCGGCACCGGAGATTCAGCCGGAGCCGGCGAAGCCACTGGAGAGGGAGCCGGAGGTGAAGCCGGGACCGGAGAAGGAAACACCGACTCTCTCAGACGTCGAACAGGCGACTTCGGAGCCGAACCTTTCTCGGAATGATGGCGCGAGGAATGCCTCCTCTTCTTCTTATGCTTCTTACTCTTTGAAGCATGCCCCGAAGTCGACTTGGACGCCGACCTCGACCTCGATCTGGATTCAGACCTCCTTCTTCCTCTTTTCTCCTTCTTCTTCATTCTGGCGATGAAAAGCTTCGCCTCTCTTTCTTTAAGCGCCTTCAAACTCATCTTTCGACAACTCAAGCAGCCTTCCATATCGTGATCTGAAGACAAACACCAAACACAATCTTCGTGCGGGTCGGTGATAGACATGTGCTTGCCACATTCACGACAAGGCTTGAACCCAGACTTTCTCGTCGACATCTTTCAAAGAGGAAGAGAGAAATCAGAAAAAGACACAAAGTAACAAGTGAAGCTACTAGTAACGATTCCCGAAATCCGTTGGCGTCGTTGGCGCGGAAAAAAGGGAACTGACGTCATCACGCCGACGAGGTCTTCTTATGGAGCTGGTGACGTCAGCGGAGTCGCGAGCGGAGCCGTGTCTCTGTGACGTCATCTTCGACCCCATCGGCGTGGACTGCTACAAAAGTTTCCGAATGTTGCTGGCGCAAGGGATATTCACAAGGTGAGGAATCCACTGGCAGATGTATCCATCAGAAAAACACTGTACTATACTCTTCCCTACTGTCAGTGATTTTGATTAATTCCTTAGGTTGCCTTTTTAGCGTGTCAGTAAATGGAATATCATTAAGTAAGCGGTTATTAAAGTGCCAAGTGACTATCCTATTCAGGGTGTGGAAAGGAGTACATCTTCTATGGGACATGTTTTGAAATACTACTTTGCTCAATGGCAGTAGAGATGCACATCTGAAGGCTTATGTAGAAGACGAAAATTATGACTAAATAAGTATCAAGGGGTCATGAGAAATGCTTTTAGTTTAAAGTGTTTGGATTTATGTCTCCATATGTATTTTAAACCCACTTGAATTACATTCAATAATGGAGTGGCACAGTAAGTTTCAGGCACCGTGTACACATGTACAAAAGCGTATTGTGGTCTACCTTGATACGCTTCTGCCTCTGTCTCATTGGATTTACTCCTTAGGCCTATAGTGGCTATGTGAATTAGTTTGAAATCTTTATGTCATGTTAATAGAGCTTTCTATGATACTGGACCTGTTTAGCTCAGGAAAAGGTATACCCGGTATGCTCCCAATTGTACTCTTCACCCCACTGAGGTGTCTCTACTGGTAATACCAAGGTTTAATGAAATAGGTATCACAGGCTGGGCCTTCTTGGTCTCAGCTGCGAACATTTTGAAACACTACCGGTCACAATATGTAAAACATGCAAACAACAATATCTGCAGAAATCCTTAAAATCCTGGCTATGCTCACAATACTATTTCCAGTGCTCTAGTATTTGATCAGCTCCATGCCCCACTTCAGCACCAGGACAACTTTATCAGTACTTGAGCACTTTATAAAATCTCTAACATAACAGAAATCCTTCCCATTCCTTATTATTTCAGGTCTAACACCAGTTAACAAGCCAGGGCATTTCCCATAAAAAAACAAAAAGTTATATTCATTATTGTTCGGGGCCAATGTATTTGTTATCAACAACGGCGGTTTCAGAATAGAATATTTACAAATATGTGTCTGCCCTCATTATCTTTTACCTCTAAACAGCGTGAAGGAGACTCATCTATGGAACAGAATCACCACCCCTCTTGGGTTATTATTGCGCCCTGCAAAAGCATTAACCGCCCAACTCAAGGCTGCTGTAATTTAAGATGCTCTGTCTTATTGATGTGGGTCTCCTCTAAATCGGTATATCACACATTTTAAGTACGAAAGTAACCAGGCTCCCTTCGCAGAGTGAAGACAGTTTACGTTTAAGCAAATTAAGTCCCAGCCTCCCATTTAGTTTTTAGAGAGGTGCTGGTCTGCTTACCATCCCAAGGCATGTATACACTATACGTTTTGCGTGTTGCATTCTGAGCAACAAAGGTGCTTTCCCATGAACCTTGCGTCCCGGTAGGGAGGACAAAGGTAGGTATTTGCATGTTCCTCACAAGGGGAATCCTTCAGGTGGCCCAACTATAAATTAAAGTAGATCCCACATTAAATAGCTCAAGTGATGGAGCGATGTGAATCACATCAATTGGTAACCAATACACAAGTTTATAGCTCTAAATGTAAATATCGGGGAGACTATAATCTAGAACCAATACCAGCCAGGGCATGGGTGATATTAGAAGAATGAATGAAATTGAAGTGTTGTGATCAAAATGTATCTGTGGAAAACAGAGAAAACATGGAGTTTGCAAGCAGTCAAGATACTAAACTTGTACTTCTTAAAAAGAGCTAAAATGGGGCAGTTACTGAAGTGTAGCAATAGTGGACCATGTCTAATAAACGTATGACATCTAGGACAGATTAAGAGTTATTACGAAGACGAACTACAAAGACCAAAAGTTCAGGTTGAAGTATGGGCTGATCAATGAAGCAGCTGGCCATGATGAAGAAATCCTTGTTCTGAAGGTCAGAAGCCTCATTAAGTCACACACAGCATGAGATTACTAAACCCAGGACCAAGCACACACATCTCTGCAGCAAATATTTGTTGCCATTACCCCCAAAAAGGGCCATTTTAGCAACAATCTTCAAACGAAAGAGAAGACAGGACCTAGCTCTAGCAAGGAAAACACCTCAATTTCAAATGCATAGGTCAATTAACAAAGCCCTAGAACTTACAAGCACCAACTAATCCACTCCAGGGTCAAAAGATTTGGGCAAAGTGAAAAATGAGGTCAGGAGTCCAAACAATTGGTATGTAAGTCCCTCATTTTTTCTACCTAAACTGAGGTCCTCCCAATTCAAGGGATGGGGCGATAGCTCCTGAAGATGGTACATCCACATACTCAATACAGTCCCCCCAACACAGGAGAAACTGTCCCTTAACTGGTTTGTCCATTATACCTACTTTTTCTTCATTCCTTGTCAAATGTGATCATGCTGCTCCTTAAGGATTGATACACTGTATGAGGCACAGGCCTTGGCGCAGGTCAACATATATGTGGTTTAATCACTAAACGGATTTAAGTTTGTGAACTAGTAGGAATTCACATGGTAGCCTAAGGTAGACTGCCGTTAACATGAGTCACTTTGCTTCACGCCTTTAACAGGTTAACAGTGATTGCATGTGGTCAATAGTCACATACTTCCGCTCTCATTACTGTTATTCCTCACTGTTGCCTTTTGTTGATGCATTACTGTACTTCTGTGGTATTTTATTTTTACTGTAAAACTGTAGTATTTTATTTTTCCCTCGCTGTACTGTACTCCTCTTCCCGCCGCTGCTGCCCCTGCGGCCCCTGCCCCCGACTCAGTCCTGCTCCCGCCTCCCTACCTCTGCTCCCTCCCCCCTCCCCTACTTAATGGTGATCGCTGTGTAGTCGCGCATTTGGCGCACCTAAGGCAAGCCTGTCTGCGCCTAAGGCAAGCCCGTCTGCGCCCCGACCAGCGCCAGGAACCAGAGTTCTCCTATGCCCCACCACTACGATTCAACCACCCTCCACGCACTCAATCCTGGAAGACACGCCGACTGCGCAAGATCCTTGCCGAACATCACAAATGGGCAGTTCTCGTGCAGACCCTGCCGCAGATCCTTCACCATCGACAAAGCTCCCACAACCGCCGAAGCCCCGTCTGATGCACGCACCACCGAAACCCTGACTTGCATTGTTCTCAATGTTCGCTCCCTGCACCGACACGCCGTAGAAATCTGGGACCTGATCGACACCCTCTAGCCGGACGTCGCCTTCTTCACGGAAACCTGGACCAACGCCACCTCCGGCCCCGACATCGCCATGGCCATCCCTGACGGCTACAAGATCCAGAGAAAGGACCGCCCGCACCGCCCAGGAGGAGGACTCGCCATCGCACACAAGACCCCCCTCTGACTCTACATTCAGCATGTGTGACCCCCACTCCAACACAGACACCCCCACTTCCAGATCCAGACCAGCTCCAGGACCATGCTACGTGGCACCCTCATCTACAGACCGCTAGGACCTTGCACCCAGCACGCAACTACCATCGCCGAACTCGCCACACCCCACGCCATCACCTCCACGGACTACATTCTACTCAGGGACCTGAACTTCGACCTCGACAACTGCAACAAGCCCGACTCAACCACTCTCCTCGCCAACCTAGGACTGAAGCAGCTCGTCTACACGCCCACCCACAGAGCGGTCACACCCTCGACCCCATCTTCGCAGGAGGAACTAACATCCGCTTCAGCCACACCACCCAGCCCCTCTGGACGGACCACCACTGCATCCACTTCACCTTCAACACCACCACCACTGCACCCAAGCCCACCCCACACCCACCATGACGGAACTGGAGCAAGGTCACAGAGGAACACCTCAACACCACCCTCCGTCAAACCCACCCCCCAGCGCCACGACTGACACCAACTCCGCAGCCAGGGAAGTTCACCACTGGGTCTCCTGCTGCACCAACAAGCTCGCACCTCTCCGCCACCCCGCCGAACAAGCCCCTCTGAAGGCCGCCTGGTTCACCACCGCCAAACAACCCCTCTGGAGGCCGCCTGGTTCACTACAGAACTTTAAAACGCCAGACGCTCCTGCAGATGCCTAGAGAAAGCCTGGCGAAACCAGAAAACCACAGAAGCACCGAACAACCACAAAAGTGCCCTGAAGGAATACCATCATCGCATAAGAGATACCAAACGGACCTTCATAAGAGACAAAGTCCAGACCAACGCAACCAACGCCAAGGAACTGCTCAACGTCATAAAGCAGTTCGCAAAACCCACCTGCGAAGCTACGGATGTCACACCTTCCCAGAAACTCTGCGACAAGCTCAGCTCCTACTTCCATCTAAAGATCAAGGCCCTCTACGACAACTTCAGTGAACCAGCACCGGACACCACCACCTACCCATCGCGGTCGATAAGCCAACCATCACGTTCTGGGACCCCGCTACCGTCGAACTTATGACCGCGACCATGAAGAAAACTCACTCATAAACCCCAACGGACCCCTGCCCACCGCACATCTTCAACAGGGCCGCCCGCGTCATCGCACCCGAAATAGGACGGACGATTAACGCCTCCCTCAGATCCGGCATCTGCCCTGACGACTGGAAACGGGCGGAAGTGAAACCCCTCCTCAAGAAACTAACGGCCGACCCAACGGACCTGAAAAACTACCGGCCCATCTCTCTCCTCCCCTTCACAGCCAAAGTCACCGAGAGACTCGTGAACGCCCAGCTGACCATCTTCATCGAAGAGAACTCCATCCTAGACACCTCCCAGTCTGGATTCTGCAGCAACCACAGCACCTCGCAGCCACTGACCACATCCGCATGCTACTAGACCAGGGACACACTGCGGCCCTCATCCTTCTAGACCTCTCCGCAGCCTTCGACACCGTCTCACATCGCACGCTCGCAGCCAGACTTCACGGCACGGGGATACAAGGAGCCGCCCTCGACTGGATCAATTCCTTACTCTTCGGCAGAACCCTGAGGATTCGACTCCCCCCCCCCCCCCCTTCCCCATCCTCGGTGGACCCACGGAAATAAACTGCGGAGTACCCCAGGGATCATCACTCAGCCCCACGCTCTTCAACATCTACATGGCCCCCCTCGCTGCATCGTCAGACAGCATGGGCTCAGCATCGTATCCTACGACGACGACACCCAGCTCATCCTCTCACTTACGAAGAATCCCGAAGACACCAGACTCTGCTTCTAGGAAGGAATGAAGAACGTGGCAGCCTGGATGAAAGACAGCTGCTTGAAGCTCAACTCAGAGAAGACCGAGCTCCTCATCCTCAAACCCGGCACCTCCGCCTGGGACAACACCTGGTGGCCCTCCGCCCTCGGGAACCCACCCAACCCACCCACCCCTACAGACCACGCTCGGAACCTCAGCATCATCCTGGACTCCTCCCTCTCCATGAACCGCCAGATCAACGCCGTCGCTTCCACTAGTTTCAACTGCCTTTGCATCCTCCGTAAGACCTTCAAATGGATCCCCCCCGACTGCAGAAGGACCGTCACCTACGCACTCATAACCAGCAGACTGGACTACGGCAACGCCCTCTACGCCGGAATCAACAGAACTCTTCTACACAAACTCCAAACCAACCAGAACGTCGCAGCCAGACTCGTCCTCGGGATACCGCGTCACGAGCATATGACCCAACATCTACGCGGCCTTCACTGGCTCCCCGTCGAGAAGAGGGTCACCTTCAAACTACTCACCCACACCTAAAAATCCCTCAACATCGGACCCAAATACCTCAACGAGAGAGTATCCTTCCACGTACCCAAGAGGAACATCCGCTCCGCCGACCTCGCCCTGGCAGAGGTCCCCTGCATCCGCAGAAACAGAACTGGTGGGAGAGCTTTCTCCAACATCGCAGCCAAGACCTGGAACGAGCTCCCTGTGAACATCAGATGCTCACCGACCCTGCACACATTCAGGAAGGACCTCAAGACCTGGCTCTTCGTCTGATCCGAAATCGCCCCTCCCCCCCCACCCCGGCACCTTGAGACCCTCATGGGTAAGTAGCGCGCTATACAACCCCTGATTGACTGCTCATATTATAATAATCAGAGAGTTTTCTATTTCCTCCCACACTATACATAGGAAACTGCTTGCAGAATGGTTTTTACAAAGACAACACAGCAATATTTGTATGCTTTCAATTAAAATCATAGAACCATTGCGTTTTGCCTAGTTTAACAAATGAAGATCTGTGTGGGAAAGTGCATTCTCTTGCTCCCTAAACCGTAATCAATGGGAATAATATCAAATACCATAGAAATTATGGTGGTGCTAGTTGAATGACTGGTTGCTATGGAGAGCTGCTAAAAATAGGGGCTCCAAATTCAGTTGTAATTGAAAACATGTATGTAGGGGTGGGGAGCTTTACATGATTTGACAAATATTATAATAGATTAGTACATCAAGCTCTGAGGCAGCTAAATAGAATATAGATAGGGATAGGCTTAGGGCTGTGAGATGAAAATTCCACCAGGTGTCACGCCTAAAATATCCAGGGGCAAGTCCCAGTCAACATTTGCCCCAATAAATACCCAACAGGGGATTATCCAGCAATGCTGCCTTCCCATGTTCTCCAGTCAGACTCAAAACATAGCATATTGATCTTGTACACACTTCAATAAGTCCTTGAGCAGCAAAGCAGGCCTTGGGCAGAACAGCAGCCCTTGCTCAGCAGGTCAGACTTCACACAGCTGGGCAGTCCTTCTTCTGTAGTATAAACAATTCCAGAAGTGATCTGAAGAGTGGTCTGAGGGTCCCCTTTTTAGGTCTCGCTGAGCCCAGTGCATGCGCTGGCTCGGAGAGACATTTTGTAGGTGAGTTTTCAAAGTGCTGCCGGCTGGCCTAGCGCTTGCGTTCACGCGAGCGTGCATGCGCAAACCACCAGCCTTCAGCAGCACTTTGAAAACTCATGCTTTAGCACGTCATCGCGATCGCTATCACTTTCGCTTTCAGAGCGATCGCGATGACTTTCGCTTTTACGGCCGCACGGCCAATGCTGGTTTCTTTTGTCCTCTTTTCTATTTCTGTCCTTATTTAAATTTCGCTCTTTTCCCTATATTACATTCCTTTCTCTCCTGACCGTTCTACCTGTGCTATTTATCTCCAAACAACCCCGGTCCTATTTCCCTTTCGCACTCCATTTTCCACCTAGTCTATCCCCTTCTCTCCATCTACTCCACTCCACTGTCTCTCATGTTACTATCGTTTCTCGATTTTACTTTACCTCTTTAGCTCGTTGTTCTCTCCTTTCTTTTTCCACCTCTCCCATTTTTAACCGGTTTTCCCTAGTTTCCTATCTACGCTGCATCTTCCTTGCTCCCACTTTCCATTTTCACTCCTCCACCTCTTGCTTGTGTCCCTTTAATATTGTCTTTTTCCTTTATTTTCGCCTCTTCCCAATCACTCCTCTATCCTGCTCCTCATTCCCATTTTTCTCCTATTTTTCCATTCCCCTCTTTGCTATTTTCTTTCATATTTCTTTCCCCTCGCTCTTTTGTGTTCCTCCGGTTTCTACGTTGTCCTCTCGCCTCTTTCAGTTATGCGCCTCTTCCCTCCTCCCCCCTTCCTCTCTCATAACCCACGTGTCCTCCCCTCCCACTTACGTCTCCCATTTTCCTCACACCCCCCTTCACACTTCATCCTCTGGCTGGCCGTGTCCCCACCGCTGCGGGAGCACTCGCAGTCCCTCGGCTCTTTTACTCAGGCACATCGCCCTGATTTCAGTGGCGCGCTTGATTCCTCCCAGGCCCAGAGGCCTCCCGAGCCGGGGACAGCGCTAGGCGCTCACATCTGCATTCAAGAAGATCCCCGGGCCTCTGAGCTCGGCTTGAGGGCCCCTAGGCTGACACAGCTCGGATTCACGCAAAGACTAGTGTCAAGGGGACATGCGCAGGAATCTCTTTATACTTTAAAAACAAATTAGAATTTAATCGTTTAATTTAGATTTTTAGTTTTGAAAAGAATGTCATCATTGTAAAAAAGATAAAAAAGAAATAAAATGCATTTTCAACAAATGTAGTCGATGGACTTCTCGAATGTAACAAGCATTGGCATAGCCAATAGGTCTCGCCTTTGGGACCTTATAAGTGTTTAGGCATGCAACAGTTGCATGACTAAATACTTATAAGGTCCCAAAAGCGAGACCTATTGGCTATGCCAATGCTTGTTATACCTGGTGACCCCCTCAAACCCCGCCCCACCTCACAGCATTTACCTGTGCAGGCTACTGCTGGACACACTCATCCTGCCGGTCTGCCCAAGTTAATTAAAAAGTGTACAACTCACTCTTCTAAAACAAGCATTTGCAATGCAATAGGTCTCGCTATTACGAGAGTTTGAGCTATTGGCATTGTAAATGACAATGCCTTTTATTTATGTGCTGTTTTTAAAACAGATAAACAAAAGGCATTATCATTTACAAAGCCAATAGCTTAAGCGCTCGCAAATGCGAGACCTATTGCATTGAAAATCCTTTTTCTGTTTGCACTAGGCACACATGCTTAAAGATGCCCCATGGCTCAAACAGGAAAAGTGCGCCCTATCTATAATTGATAAGGTGAAAATGCCAACAAGGGATTTTGTTCGTAACAAAGTAATTACTTGGTTATATTTCTTAGCCAATTGTTTTGTGGGTGTATTTAAACAAATTTTACACCAGCAGTAAATTTATCAACAAGAACAATCATCAGATATAAAGAGTACACACACAGGAATTCTTTTTTTGTGAATTGAACACAAACTTTTTTATGTATAAATCAGAATAAAAAGGAGTACATAAGAACCATTGGTTTGAGCAGTGGAGGCATCCCTGACCTCTGCAGACTTTTGCGCGTTTGAATCGAAGCAAGACATCTCTTGAAAACAGAACGAGGAAGGATATCCCCCGTTCATGCTCCTGTCATTAGAATTTTTGGAAAACTGATTGTCTCAACCAGAACGCCCCAACCACGTCAAAACACGAGTATCGTGGGATTTCTAGAACTCACGAAGGGTCTTATTATGCAATAACTAACTGTCCTGAAGATGGTCTGACAGACTTCCGCCATCCAAGACCGAAACGTCGACTCCATCATCTATTTTCGCAATATTCGATATATACAGTTGATTATTTTCTCAATAATGAGATTGGTCTGCCAAAACTGTACTGAAATAGATGTCTCTTGATGAAATGTGGATCTGATGTAACCCGCTTTTCATGATTTATTGCTCAAACCAATGGTTCTTATGTACTCCTTTTTATTCGGATTTATACATAAAAAAATTTGTGTTCAATTCACAAAAAAAGAATTCCTGTGTGTGTACTCTTTATATCTGATGATTGTTCTTGTTGATAAATTTACTGCTGGTGTAAAATTTGTTTAAATACACCCACAAAACAATTGGCTAAGAAATATAACCAAGTAATTACTTTGTTACGAACAAAATCCCTTGTTGGCATTTTCACCTTATCAATTTATCCGCCTAAGCCCTCAAGGGTATATTGGGTTTGCCCTCCATTTGGTGCTATCTATAATTGGGCCCCAGGTTTGAGAATGAGCTGGTTCTGGCAAAAGCATTTTAAATTGCTGTTTTTTATGTGCTCGGCTACTGCACAGCTCCTGGGGATATGGAAGGAGGAAATGATGGGAAAGCAGAGGACCCTGGTCACTTCCATGGAGTCTTGTCAGACCTTGCCGGGTACATGTGTAATTGTATTTATGTAGCGCTTACTACCCTGCCCTATAAAGGAAGGTCCCATTGCCTTGGGAGCAGTATTTGCTGTCCATGTGTGATGAGGGTCCCAGGTGACCCCCCCACCCTAGAAACTTCACCACAGAGCGCAAACCGAGGAGGAATCTGAACTAAGTTTGATGTGACCTTTGCACTCAAGGCTCCTTTGTGCAGCCATCCCCAGAGTACAGGTTCACACTGGGTGCATGGCTTAAAGTGGGATGAAAAAACTGGGGTGTACCCGATATAATTAAGGGCGTGGCTTAAAAACACGTAGGCTAAAAATCTTTATGTTCTTAGCATAGTGTGCCTCCCGACTGGCATTTTGGTGCCTCTGTCATTGCATAGAAATATATGATACAAATAACATAACGCCTACAACAAGCCAGGACTATTGGCTTTGTAATATGGTTGTTATCTCAGATAAATAAGCAACTGTGGCTTTGTTGTATATAATATTGAAAATGCTTTAGTTCTTAAATTATGAGCCTGAAAGAACTATACCGAGTCTCTGTGAAGTTACCTCAAAGGCAGTGAACAGTGGCACCGCTGCAGAGTGAAGATTTATTTTTCACCCTAAGGTTGAGGGCAAAAATGGAGAGCCCGATAGGGACCCGTCCCGGCACCTGCTTTTTACAACGGCTCCAGTAGGACCCGGCCCACTTGTAGGCTTGCCAGAGTGCAACTAGTGTCTTGAAAACCTGATCTGTTTTGGGGAGTGCTAATTACTGTGCACACCTTCAAAGAGTGAATGTATTCTCAAAAATTCAGCGGGGAGGCGAGGGACACAGCCATCACGTTGTGCAAAGAAAGGCAGGTCCATTAGACAAAATAGTTCTCTGAAACTACACATCAGGAATTGCAGCGAAGGGAAACTGAAGTTAGGTGGTGCTGCTCTGCCAAAAACGGAAGGGACGTTCCGTTATGTGAACCACTTAGGATGCTGTAATTAACAGAGAAACTGCAGGGAACCAATCCCAGGCAGCAGGCGGGACTACAGCCCGTATAGTGTTTTCTTTAGGTCTTCGAGACAGCGCATGCGCGCTGCCTAGGCGAGACGTAAAAAGAGAGATTGGTCACTCTAAACTGCCATTTGTTTATGTCATTACGATCCACTATCACAAGACAATAGAATTGTGCACCTTGGGTTCACTTTGAACCATTCTTTACAGGATGGCACTAAACTGCCATTATTGCAGTAAATTTATTTTAATGATATTGCTAATGGGGGGGGGGGGGGGGGGGGCACTGATAAACTAGGCTCAGGCTTCCTTTCGTCCCAGGCCTTAGTTGGGAACACACTACTACTGCTCCTGTTGATTTTTAAGTGCATCTTAACTGTTCGCACACTGCAAACTTGGAAACATCGTGCATGTGAACAGGGAAATCAGTCACTTACCGATGTGCATCAAAGCAAAGTTGACAGTGAGAAATGTGGAGAGCCCTGATATATGGAGAAATTGGGGAGGAGATAGGGCATGGTTATGCAAAAGTTGGGAAAGTGGGAACAGGGTTATGTAGTTGCCAGGAATCAGGAGGCATATCAGATTATCAAAATATACAATACTTTAAATCACAAACTCGCTCTCAGCCATGAAGGTTTAGCTTATGTCACCTGAAACAAGCATTTGCAATGCAATCAGTTTCGCATTTACGAAACTTAGAGCTATTAGTGTTGTAAATGACAGTTGTTTTACTTCGACAGCAATTCACTTACAGTAGAGGCGAGTGGTGCAAGTGTTTATTGCTAAGTAAGTGAAACTGAGAGGTGGAGTGGAAAAATACAGTAATTAGCGAGGACAGGAGGAATTGGGCCGTTATATTGTGGGTAGGAAATGGTAAGAGGTAAACAAAACAAAAAAGTGTCAAGAAGGGGCTTTGTGGTGGGCAGAAAGGTATGAGATGGAGGAGGAAGGATTAAACAGTGGTTATGAAAGTGGTGTAAAAAAGCTAAAATGAAGCAGAGAGAGCAGACATTTTAGGTTAAGCGTGTTGTAATGCCACTTCTTGTGATGCCATAGGCGATGTCCTGTGCCGTGATGTCGCAAGCCATGATGTCAAATGCATACTACCTGACTTGGTTAGTCCCCCCACTTCTTATTTTTTTAGGACGTGTGCCCTGCCAATAATTTTATACACATTACATAAATCACAGCATGCTGCCACCAGGTAGCTTTAGACAAAGAGACAAGCAGTTACCAAAAAGAGGGAAGATACGTATTTTTTCACGTTGTGTGCATTTGGCATCTTTAACCAAAGCTGAAAAAACAGGGTCTAGAATGGATAAAAAATGGAAGACATACGCTGCGCTTCGGTCACAAGGCGTGCACAGAAAGATTAGCCAGGCAGCCTCAACAGCATCTTTGCTGAAGTAATCTTAAAGTTGCCTGGCACAACACTGTACTTCCCCTGCTCGCCTCCTCGGAGGGCCTGCTCCTCAGGTGGCGAGTGGAGAGGAAAGCAGATGGGCATCCGGGCTGTGTGTGGCCTGAGGTGACCACTTCTTAGGGCCAGGCGTGTCTGGAAGCCCCTGGGAACCGTGGCAGTGTGCTCCCAGTTGCGAGTTTTGCAGTGGCCGCTCCCAAAGGGGGCTCGAGAGCCGGCGCCATAACCAGCGCCTTGCCCCCCACCCCCCCCCCCGGACAAAGTAGTGGGGGCCGGCTTTTGGCGCGCGAAAGGACAAAATGCCAAAGAAGCCCCCAAACCCCCCCTCCCCCAGCGGTGGCTGCCGCCGACACCCCCGGCCAATGGGGGCCAGGGCGGAATACGAACCCCCAATGGAAAGGAGGCCTACCTGGAGTGGAAGGAGAGTGGGGGGGGCATATAAGCGCTGCTCCCCCAGGCAAGCTCCTATCTTCACGGAGTGGGGGAGCAGCACCGGCGTCGGAGCCCAATCTTGTCCCACCCACACCTAAGGAACAGCAATGTCGCAGGGCTGAGGATGAGGCAAGGCATGGCGAGGAACTACGCTGATATCGGTTGGTACGGAGGCACACCGGAGGGCGGTTTGCCACAATAGGTCCACTCACCTTCAGATGCCTCACGGCTGGGTGAGTTGGCCTAAGGACAGGTGTGTAGTAGGACCACTCACTCTGGGATGCCTCACGGCTGGGTAACTTGGTCTACCAAAGGGGGGGGGGGGTAGCAAACGGAGACGGCGCTCGCAGCCCATCCCCAGCCGGACGGCAGGGCACAACTAAGTCGGACAAGGTAGCGAGGTGGCCTAACTCCGGGACAGAAGCTACTCCCTTCACGCGCAAACAGGGCACAAAAAACCCAACTTACCAAAGAAAACGACCCAGAAGGGCCAAGAGACAATACCAAGGAAGTTTGTTATGACATACCATGCAAAGATGCAAAGTATATACATTTGTCCTTGTATTCCTAATAAACTGCGGCCAACAAATGACCACAAGACAAATGTGTACGTTGGCTTTTCTTGTCATGATGAGGAATACAGTATGGGGGTATATAACATACATGTGGGATTGGGGCAGAGTGCGGGGGTTATGCCCAGACGGCCGGTGAAGAAGAAGGCATAGCGACGTCTGCCAGTACCTGCAGCAGCAACCGTGCTCTGGGCAGAGGGCAGTCTACAGCTGTGCAGTGAGCAGTAAAACACATGGAAGCGCAGTCTCCAAAGTACAAGTTGTCCTTCGTGTCTATGGTTTCACGTAGCTGCACGTGCGCACGTTGGTTCTCAAAGTGCCATCTTTTAAAATCAGAGGAAACACGTTTCTTGCATTTCATGCTTTAAGGTTAGTTAATGTTCTTTACAACAGCAACCGTGCAAACTAAACATGATAACAAACAAGCACTGCTTAAGAATGTGTCACACTTGTGAGGATACCATCTGAAGGAGAGGAGCATATAAGGACGCATGCAGGCAGTATCAGCAGGGAAATTCCAAGCATTCCACTTTAATTTGAGGGAATTGCACACCATAAGGAAGATAAGCCTCAGGACTGTCGCTGTGTTTTTAGGGAGCAGTGGTGGCAGCAGGCTTATTCACCTTCCTGGTACTCTGGGAAAAGAGTATTCCTAGAGAATTCCTCTCCAGGTTCCACGCGTGCGAAGAAGGATTGGGGTACGCATATTCTTCCCAGCCTTCTAGCCAAGTAAACAAGAAGTGGCTGCCATTGGTGAAACTGACGTCCCGCAAGTGCTGTGTGGGGCTGAAAAATGTGCCTGCTTACACGTGAGTTTTTGAAATGCCTTAGAGCCTGAGGCGCTTCCTTTACAGCTTGGGCCTTGTGCTAATTAAAGAGTCTGAGCCTTCTTTTGTAAGCATGGCGCCCGCTGAGCTTCATGAAACATGTCAGCTGTGAAACAGGCACTGTACTAATTAAAGGCGCATGGCCGCCATACAAGCAACCACAAAAGTGCTCCTTGTAAATAATAACAAGCCGGTGGTCACAACTGCGTATGAGAGACCCTCCTGCCCTACTGTAGTAAGAAACTCATTAAAGAAAATAGTGCTTACAGACTAAGACGTAAAATGTAACAACTGAAGTAAAAGGGCCAATCCTCATGGGAGGTAGCAAATGAAGACAAAGCGGTACTAAGGAGAGACTAACAAGCCAATTAACGAATCAGAAGCCAGTGTTAACGATGGACAATGACATAAGCCAATGAAAAATATGGGCGGAGAGTGGGCGAGGCTTCAAGTCCATACTCTAATCCAGCATGCTTTGCAGAGCAGGGCATGCACTGCCCAGACTCGACATTAAAACAGCTTTACCACCTGCTATTTAAAAAATAAAATAGCATTTATTAATAGATTTATTTTTGGGAAGTTAATGTGGTGATATGTGTCTAATTCTGCTTTGGCCCTCTTAAACCACTTTTCCCTAGGTATCTGTGTAATTACAATACTACGGTTGTCGGGGGAAGATCCCTCAGGACGTTTTCCTGCTCCCCCTCTCAAAATCTGTGCAAAAAGAACAATTGATGGACAGAATGCAGAACAATGTCATACATTAACCTTAGTACAGAGATCTGGGCCTAAATCCATCAGTTTTTTGTTCACCATGGCATTCCAGTTTGAACCCAGCCATATGTTATGTTATGTTATGTTAATAACTTTTATTAGGCGCACAGCTGCCCCAGCAAAGGGGCGTCCTGGTTTTACTATGCAAATCAGTCTTGACCCTGCGCCCAACGGGAACAGTTCAGCCCGAACTGCCAGGCCAGGTCCTCCCTGGACTGGAAACAAGCATCCTAGGACCGGTTTCGGGGTTTCACACCTCAGCCAGGATAGCTTGATTCCAGTTGCATGGAGAGCACGGGACCCACGTCTGGGAATACCTGTACCACTCTGGGTGACAAATGCAAAGAGAACAATTGATGGACAGAATGCAGAACAATGATCTGGGCCTAAATCAACGTTAGTTTGCTCACCATACCATTCCAGTTTGAACTGGCAGGCCTCCCTGGACTGGAAACAAGCATCCTAGGACCCCTCATCAGCCAGGATAGCTTGACTCCAGTGGCAAAATCTGAGCACTTAACAAATTATGAAGTCTTCAGTTTCAGAGTTCATCCTGCACTTGTGTGCTGATTATCCAAGTCTACTTGTTAACGGCCAGTGAAAGGAAGAACACCATCATCTGACTGGGATAATCTGACAGCTGCAGTTACGCTGTTGTAGCATTCTATCACTTGCAGGTCAGTTAGTCCTGACTGGGGAATGAGTGGACTTCAATGACAGTGCAGTATGTGGTTTGCCCATCTGTGTTGGGGAGTTGGCAGAGGCTTGGCTTTTTAAGGGGGGCGGGGGAAATTACAATGGCCGTGAATTACATTTATAGGGTGTTTGTTACTTGAGTGCTAAACAGCATGGAGTTCGCCCTATTTGGTGAAGCGAAATGATGCAGATATGATCAAGAAAGGGAGAAAGGTGAAAGTTAGAATGTTTTTCCATTCTTTGGTAATGATTTCAGTAAGGTAGGGAAGTGGCTCGAAATTCATGGTGCAAAGGTCAGTGGGTACCACATGGAAGGCAATGTCTTGGGACAAAAAGTTCATCCAAATGAGATACCTTAGAACAATGAATGGTCTTAGAAGAAGGCTGACACAGAATGACATTTCCTTTTGGAACTTATCTAGGGAGGACCACTTAGGTCTGAACTGCATTTAAATGGCCAAAGGTATCTCACTTATATAGTCAGAATTCGATCTTGAAATGTAACTTACTAGAACCATGTCATTATTAACATTTGTCAAATTATATTTTATGTTATCAGTTATATATTTAATACACTTATACACAAGTTTCACGGTGCGCAATGATCTGGGATTCTTAACTTAGTCCTCTACTGGTTCTAAAGATATGTTTTCAGACGTGTTTTGAAACAAAGGAGTACAGGTTCTGCATGTAGAAATCGAGACAATGAATTCCAACATTTAGCTGGAGCTGTAGAAAAAGAAGTCACCGTAGAGGACTGTTCTCACTTTGGAATATTAAAGAAAAACAAGAAGGTAGAATGAACACATGAAGATTTGGAATGACTAAATGTAGAAGCAAGAAAGTCAGGAATACATTGATGAATTAGTATGTATAGAATGACCATGGATTTAAAGAATCCTCCAATGATTAGGTAACTAATGCAACTGTTTAGCCCGTGCAAGACATAATGGTATTTTGGAATATTACAGACAAGCTGCGCTGCTGTATTTTTAATTACATGGAATTTGTATATAGGTCTGCATTTTAACTGGATCTGCCAAGTAAATACAGTTTCTGTATTCCCACTATGACTGAAAGATAGCATTCATAAGAACATGGAAATGTTTGTCAATAAACGGCAGGATGGGACAACGTTTTTAGCTGAAGAAAAACAGGTACTGGTCACTTTGGCTGCCTGTGCTTCTAAAGATATCTTAGGCCCCAATTTATAGCTTGGTGGGGAGTACCCTCTATGCCAAACTCTTGGTGTGCCTGCCTTATTTAGAGGTGGGTACGATGAAAGTATTTCAACGACAGAGCCTGACATACTACTCCGATAGCCCGACATAGTACAGGTCGTCTGAGGTTAGCCACCTGACCCGCACTCCCATTTAGAGTGGGTGGTCAGATGGCTTTTTTACATTGTCTGCCACTGCCAGGTAAAACCTGGCGATGAGGAACAATAAAAACCAAAAATAATGACCCACCAAGCCATGGGCGGAAAGTCCCATAGCGTGGGGTCCAGTAGTTTTATACTTTTCAATAACAGACTCCCACACTTTGGGAGCTGGTTTTTTGATAAATACAAAACTTTGTGAAAGTTTCACAGAGGGCTGCCATGTTTGACAGAGCCCGATGTCGAAATTTTACAACATTCAAGAGATGTTCAAAGGGCCAGCGAGCATCTCTAACTGTGGTGGACAGCAGACCTGCAGGATGGCAAAGCATTTTACTCTGTTGTCCTGACAGAGATACAACTGCCCGTCGAAGTCTAAATCGAGGCCTTTGGAACAAACAAAACACTAGGACCATGTACAACAGGCAAGGGGGCAGGGCATCTGCCCATTAGGTCAGGCCAGGCTAGGTCAGCGTAGCAAATAAAATCCCTTTAGCAGGTGTTATTAATCATTTGGTTTTTGTTGGAATTAATTTCATAAAGTTATCAGAGGCCCAATGCCATACCAAATATAGGCTATGGGTCAACGTTAGGTGGTAAGTGGATGTGGGATCGAACCCGAAGGTGGGTGTAGTGGTGCTGGAACAATTTTCAGAGTCTGAGTGCTGCCTTTAATGTAACATCACTGAAGGTATGGGGATTCCAAAAATAAATCCAAGCATCACACAACAAATGTAGCAAATGCAATCAGCAGGAGAGTGGTAATTTACAGACAACACATTTCCCATTGAAATGGCCACTAAATTGGCACATACATACAGCTTTACTGCTAGAACTATAAAGCGCACCATAAATAATGTGTGTAAATCAAGTTTCGGCGAATATTCAATTTGCCATCACCAAGTGTATTGATTTACTCTGATCCTTTTAACTTCTGTTTCCATCACCCTTCAGAATTACAAAAAGAATATGCTTCACTTAGGCTTTCTTAACTGCTGATATATTTTGAAGTATTTGTACAGTTCATTTACAAGTAATTAAATGTTGTTGTGTAATAGAACAAAAATGACGTCCTACGGCCTTTCTTTGCACACTCCTATAGCCCAGCTAAACTGCCACATAGTTCACTTTACAAAGCCCACTCACTTTGCAGTCAAAAAAGAAAATGTAAATACCAGTCTCCCATGTTAAAAGAGTAAACAGTAACTTGTTAAAAGACATAGCCTGACATTTAACATGTTTAAAACGTAGGACGTGTGACAAAATAAAAACAAAATTTGAAGGTATCCCAATTGTTAGTTCAAATTCTGAACTCCTGCAGCACCTCCTGTAACCCTTTTTCCGGCGCCAATGTTTGGGTGCCATATGCGCACATTTAAAAAATCATGCCCATTTGTTGAAGAAGTTGAGCATAAGGATACATATACAGATTTAACATCAGGAGGGAGAGAATGGAGTTGTGTGGGACAACACCTCATCCTAATCCAATGCCTACACAATATCAGTATCCAAGGGAATTTACTTCTGCTTTTTCCTAACTGGAACTGGAAGGAACCCAGTCAGCCAGCTAGGCACATTACACCTCAGATACCCGTGATCTCATCTACAGAGTTCCTTAAGGATCCTCCACAAGTCTGACTCTGTTCAACGCATACAGGATCCCGCTAGTCAGCATCTGCTCTCAAGACATTAACGTCCTCTCCTACGCCAATAATATGCAACTCGTTCTCTTCCTCACGGACAAGACGCCCAGTACCAGGATCAAGTTCAATGCCTGTGAATCTGCCCACCGGATAAAGACCAACTGTCTAAAGCTGAACACTGACAAGACTGAGTTCATGACTTTTGGGACGAGCACTTCGCCGTGAGACTCCACCTGCCGGCCAAAAGATGGACTGATACCCATTCCCACCACCAAGAACCTCAAGATCGTCATCAAAAGCAAACTCGACACGACTGTTCAAGTCAGCGCCGTTACTGCCTGATGCTTTCATATCCTGAAGATGCTGAGGTAGATTTTCAAATGCATCCCAATCAACACCCAGAAAACCATTATGCATGTCCTCGTCATCAGCAACCTGGACTACGGGAACACCCTCTATGCCCCGATCAACAAAACGCTCACCAGTGTGCTGCAGACTATTCAAAACTCGGCCAGAATCACTCTCAACCTCCCACACAGCCCTTACATCACACCACACCTGAAGGAGCTTCTCTGGCTCTCCATATACAAACAAGCACAATTCAAATTTCTCACCCACACTTTCAAGGCACTACTTAACACTGGCACAGCATACCTCAACGATAGCATCTGCTTTCACAATCCTTCTAAACACCTCCACTTGTTCGGACATCACTCCTAAAGCATCAATCGTCCTGCCACTAAATATAAGAGCCTCCTCCTCACTTCCTTAATTCCACAAAAAGCTGAAGGCTCGGCTTTTTGAGTAGTCCTAGTAAACCCTAAGTTTGGCTAGGATCCCCCCTGCACAGAGCCAGGCTACTCTCCCGGGTGATAGTGTGCTCTACAAATCTGCATAACATGAACAATTAATTGGGCTTAGGCTGAAATGGCGTTAATACAAGTTGGTGGCTTCCAGTTACATATAAGTTTAGTCATTTTAAAGCACAGCAGAGAAACCCACATACTTCTGTCTGATGCACTATAGTGTAGGCAATAGCATCAAAGGTGGTCAAAAGGTCCAACAGGACCAAGGCCCGCTGATCTACCCTGACCACCAGTGCTACCTTCATTTGTCATGACAGCATCTAGTTTAGGTCTGGAAGCAGTTCTACCACCAAACAGGAATAGTCTATCTCAGAACTCTTTCTTAGGTTTCTTACATCAGCTAGTGATCATATCAGTGTTGCCATCAAGGACAGACATTGATTACAGGATCAATGAAATGAAAAAACAAGGCACAAATAAAAATCGGAAACTCGTTTGACCTTCCTTACTCTGAGCCATGTACTTTTCCCTGAAACAGATTTTGCTGCAATGACTTGTAATGACTAGGTGTTATAGATACCTCATGAATTATTGTGAAAATGGAAATCATTTTTTACTACCGAACACACATTCTACAATAATAATATTTGCACAATAAAAGCAAAATAGAAAATTGTTAGCATATTTTGCTGCAAATAATACATCAATTGGTCTATCTGTAACATAATTTTCCCACAAGAAAAGTGGAAGAGAATAATTTCACCACCCCCTTAATTGTACAAAAAATATACAAATTTCCGAAGTGAAAAGTTTACATTTCACTCATTTTTTTCTGCTGAAATTACAACGCTCCCATCACATTTTACAAGAAGGGAAAGTAAAATAATTCTCATCTTGCATTTACATGGACATCGAAAGGTGTATTATGTGAGTAAGTAATATTGCTTTTTTCACTGCAGAGACAAAGTGGGGGCGAAAGACAGCATTGCTTTTTATTAAATATAATATACGTTGATTTGAAAGACTACAACTTGCCCCTCAAGGTTGAGAATTCATATCGCTGAAGTAAACTTAAAACATTTTCTATGTAACAACTGCTTGGATAAGTGCTTTGAGCAAGTATTATGTTGCTAAAAAATTCCCTTTTAGGAAAGAAAATGTAACAAGTCATTGTAAAGCCTATTGTCTGGTCTTTCCAAACTGGTGTGACAGTTTATATTTTTGCTAATTTTTTATTGCACGCAAATGCCACAAAATAATAAGCATTGGAAAAGCCAATAGGTTTCGCATATGCGAGATCCAATGGTTTTGTCAATGTGTTTTAGACTGGTTATAGGGCAACGTGGGTTGCTATGAAACATAGCTAAAAGTAAAGAAAATAAAAGCGGTATGGAGTGGCCAGTGCTGGCTGCGTCATAGTTATTTTTTATTTTCTTTCTTATCTGTAATCAAATGCAGGGAAAAAGTAATCTGAGTAACCTTTATTCTCATATGGGGATCTCCATGGAGTAAGGGAACGTTATATATATTTTTGTTTTGCAGTTTTTTTATATAGCGCCAACTTGACCCGAAGGTATCAGAGTGCTTTACATGACTACCAGTTCATTCATTTTTGTAAGGCACGGGGAGATTATGTGATTTGTCCAGAATCATAGGATGTTGAGAGTCATTGCCGAGACTCGAACCCGGTTCCCAAGATTTGAGATCGAGTGCCCTAGCTGTTAGGCTACATCTTCTCCCCTTATGGGTAATTACTTTCTCTAAACTGAAATGTTTTAAAGTAATCAAAGTAATATCTTGTCAAACATAATAGGCTAAATCTTCTGTGATTTAAAAATAAGTTAATGCAAATTAGCTTCCCTAAACTAATGTAGAGCAACAATAGAAACCTAAGATTCCAGCGCAATTTCAACATCCTAAAAAAATACTGCGAGGAATTATTCATTCATGTAAAGCACTAACGAACCCTATCAGACCATCTCACCCTGTCGATTCGATTTAAGATCTTTATTTGTATTGTAGTAAACCATAAAAGTGTAAATAACAGTTCACATACCACAGAAGGAGGGATCTTGTGTCAGTGTTGCATCTGACAGCGTGTGTAAAATATGATTGAATTGCATTGAGAATATTTTAAAACTCTTGAGCAAAAGATGTCAATATATAATATAACAAGGCCTTCCACCAAAGAGACATTCAGAAGCTAAGTGACATGTTCCATAGTTGAAATGGCCAACTTACCCAATAAAAAAGTGGGGTAGGTTTAGGATGAGAGTCAGGGTTATGGTTACGGAAGAAGATTTTGGGTATCAGGATTGAGGTTGGTGAGGTAGATTTAAGGTTAGAGGCAGTGTTGCGCTTGCTGAAATAGATTTAGGATAAGGGTCAGGATTAAGGTCAGTGAGGAAGGTTTAGGATGAGTCGGGGTTATGATTACTTAAGAAGATTTAGTATCAGGATTGGGTTAATAATAGGGTTAGTATCAAGACTGGGGTTGGTGAGATAGACATGGTTAGGGCTGGAGATGTAGATTTAGGTTTAGAGCCAAGGTTAGGGTGAGTGAGGTCGTTTTTTGGTTAGGCTCAGGATTAGGATTCGTGAGGTAGATTTAGGGTTAGTATCAACCCTAACAGCTGACATTAGAAGCACGGGTAACATTTGCCTTTTTCAGTGGTACAGTTCTGACTCTTTGAAACAGTCATCACCTCCTTGTTACATACACCTCGGTGAGAACCCAAGTGTTGTCCAGCGATCAATCGGGCCCAAAGCTTGCATATTCAAGCAGAATCTTGGAAAGCAACTTCACAGGCAGTTGCTAGAATATGTTGACCACAACATCATTTGGAACGTTTGCCTGTCAGGCTACAGAGCGTCTCAAGGTGTAGATTCGGTGTTTGGAAAATATCATAGTAGACCTCATGGTCACCCATCAGCCGTCAAATGGTCCTGATTGTTCTTGGTCTCTGGGCACTCAATCATAAAGTGACCCATATTACCTTATGATAGAGGTGATATGGATGGACAAAAGCTTCAGAAATTCATTGTGTTTTCAGGGATGGCACTTAAGTTTACTTTGTCATTTCCTCACAACTGGAGCAGCAGATAGGAGTAAAATAATCAGTTTCACCCCTACCAAAAGTGCAATGCGGAGTTCTTCAGGGTGTACGGGGGTGGTCCTTCCTCTACTTTTTTATATCTACATGCTTCTCGGGCTCAAACTAAATCATCATCTGTTAAAATGACAGATATGCACATGCAGTACTCGGGTACAAGTACGCCGTGAAAGGAGAGTAAACAAGCATTGAAAATGCAATAGGTCTCGCCTTTAATTAAATTAAAGTCATTTGCTTTGCTATGCAATACCATTAGCAAAGCAAATGACTAACTTAATAAAAGGCGAGACCTATTGTATTTTTAATGCTTGTTGTGGTAGGGGCTAATGCAGCTCACCACTTTGAGGTGTTTTATTCTTGGGTAACCTTTCCGCCAGTGAATGGAGATGATAATTTGTTCCATACATACACTCCCACTACAATACCTGTAGCGTATCGGCCATATACGACTCTCAAAATTTCGATTTCAGCATGGCAACACCGTATTTGGTTTAATGGCGCCCTACCCCAAACTGTGACCCCGGTCCTGTTAGGCCCTTTATCGATTCCAGGGGCCACTTGGCCAGTTTTGGCCGGGTACTCACCACATCCACGTTATCTAGTAGTCGCTGTCGACGAGTTACGCGTCTTACACACCTCCTTGATCAAGGTGCACAGGGCTCTAGTACAATACGTCTCACGCAATCTGCAGGTGGGAGCACCTGGAGTTGCTGTGCAACCAGCTGGACCTGCTGGACCTGTGGGACTAACTATTAGTTAATTTGGTTATGTGCAAGCGTCCCCACAATAAGGAAGATTTACCTTACTGGCTTGCAGAGAAATTTGACCAGCTGGAAGCGGTATTTTCAAATACAACTCCTGTGGAGAAACACAGGATTCTTACTATTAGACTTAATACCCGAAGTAACTGATTGTGATAATTGGGGTAAAGTGTTCGCGTCAGTGTATGCAAAATATTTTGGCACACCATCAACGACTGTGCACCCCTCCATGATTAAACATGTTCAGGATGAACACGGACCGGAGGAGGCTGTGGAGTTAGGGATGAAGTTGGTTGGAGTGTTTGACGTAGTTGCTGATCTGATCTTTGCTAATGTCAAGGGAGATGCGGTTAACTTTCAAGTGTCTAATGCTTTGCGCCTTGTCCGGGATGAGGAGAAACCCCGCGAATTACCAAACATTATTGTAGAAGCTTTTAGGACAATTGGAGGCAATAGTTTGGGTGTTAAGCCTTTCGCTAGAATACCAACACAACAGCAAACACAGACGGCACAGTCTGCTACAGACGACCGTCCGAACTTTCCTAAAAAGAATTGGAAAAATAAGAAACAGGGGGAAGCAACAACAAACACAAGGGACGCGTGCTGCGTCACCAGTTCGTGAACCCTCTGAGCGCACTTATGATCTGCGCGACCGCGCGAGAATTAGGTCTCCTGACAGGTTTCCGGTTCCTGATCAGCGTTCTCCTCATTCTTCACAGGCAACATCAGGCTCACAAGCCGGTGGAGGGGAATGCCAGGATTGCGGCAGAGGTCTAGGTGCCCAGCAAGGTCGTGAGCAGCCTCGTCAGACTGAAGGCAAAGGGAAACTAGACAATTTTCCTCATCCGCGACCGCCTTTTCAGAAAAAGAAAGTTGCTGCTTTAACAGCGAGATATGCCACAGACGGTGAGAACCCGGCTTCGGAACCTAACATGGGCAGTAATGCTGCTAGACAGCGCATCGGAGGTTACAATAGTGCTGCAAGCACTGCGTCTATTTCTGGAGGCAACAGCAACTGAAACATTTATCACAGTGGAAACAGCTGACACCCGAGTGGTTTCCCCTGACATATTATATGATATAGTTCTTCTAATTGAAGGTGACATACAATGTGTAATAAAAGGGATTTTTTGGGAAATCTGAGTTCTTCGTATGACATACTTTTGGCAGAGAAAGATTGGCCACCGCCTTTAGTTCTAGCCGCTCCGAGGGGTGAGGGGTTATACTCCCCAGTTTTTCACAGAACATCTCCAAGGAGCAAGCAATGGCTTTTGCAGAAGAGTGCGCTTTGGTGCTTGCGCCAGCTCTGTACCGTACTCAGGTGGGCTCGGATAAAGAATCCCCCCGCATGAGATACCATTACGGTCTATGCCTAAGCTATAACCCCAATGTCCCCTCCGGCGGGAGGCAAAAGCTCCCGTAGCGAATATTCTAGATCAACTAGAGTATCAAGGAGTAACTGAGTCATGTGTGTCACCGATAAATAAATCTCTATTTACTGTAGCTAAACCCGATGGGTCGTACCGCTTAGTTTTGGATTACCGACATTTGAACTCACTTTGTTGGATTGTGTGGTGCAGAATACCCATAGTTCTGCTTTGGTCGACAGTCTTGTTCATAAAAAATAAAAACCTACCCTGGACATTTCCAATGGCTTTTTCACACACAATCTATCACATGAAAGCAGTCAATAGACCGCCTTCACAGCAGGCGGAAAACAGAAAAAATATACGCGTTTGGCAATGGGCTACAAAAATAGCCCTGGTGTTTTTGCTGCTCGTATTGTTTCTTTGTTAGACAGCATAGACGAAGATGCATACTCGTACGTTGATGATATCTATCTAACAGACGAGTTATGGCCGCATCTTTGTTGCGTGGATCGCATCATAGTTTTGTTTGCTGACCACGGTTACAAATTTAACTTTGCAAAATCACACATTGCAGAGTACACAGTGTTGATTTTGGGCTACAAGCTCAACAATGAAGGAAGGATGCTTGGAGCTTCACTTCTTGGAAAAATGCGCACGTTTGCGCCCTCCGACTACACAGAAAAAATTAAGTCTTTGCTGGGTTTTTGGAATTTCGGACGAACATACATTTCCGATTATGCCCAGCGTATCAAGCCTTTGTATGCATTGATACAACCGACTTTTTCAAAAGCCTGCTGGCTTCCAGAACATTCTACTATACTGCAATCTTTGCAGTATGATCTTATTGAATCAAAATTCTTGTTGACTCGTAATAACCATACTAACCTGGTGATACGAATCGTCCCTGGCCATGTGGGTTTCACTTACTTGATGTTTAATGAAGGTGACAAAGTACCTATTGCTTACAAATCACATTTTTACACTTCAGCAGAATTACGGTTTTCCTCTATTGAAAAAGTTTTGACAGCTGTCACCACAGACCAGCTAACCACATCGCTGAGCCAGAACCCACCATTCGACACCCCTGACACCAACAACACAGCCCAGAACCTCGCACAATGGATCACCAACTGCGCCGACGACCTCGCTCCGCTCAAGAACCCCCCAGGCAAGACTAGCAACAGGAAAACCACGTGGTTCACCGACGCCCTCAAAGCCTCAAAGAAATCCTGCCGAACCCTCGAAAAAACCTGGCGCCACAAACGGACAACAGAAAACATGACAACCCTCAAGAACGCCACTCGCGAACACCACCAGCTGATCCGCACCACCAAAAGGACATTGTTCAAAGACCGGCTGGACAACAACACCCACAACAACAAGGAACTCTTCAACATCGTAAAAGAACTCTCCAACCCCAGGGCCAGCAACGACGACATCGCACCGTCGCAAGACCTCTGCAACTCCCTCGCCACGTTCTTCTACCGCAAGATTGCAGACATACACGACAGCTTCAGCACCCACCTCCAGCCAGCGAACCAACAATCACACCCACCACCCTCAGCGCCTGGACCCCCGTCAGCACTGAAGACACCACCCACGTCATGAACACCATCCACTCCGGCTCTCTGACCCATGCCCTAACCACATCTTCAACAAAGCCGACGCCATCATCGCACCCCACCTCCGGAACATCATAAACAACTCCTTCGCGTCAGCCACCTTCCTAGAAAGCTGGAAGCACGCAGAGATCAACGTCCTACTGAAGAAACCCGCAGCCGACCCAAAAGACCTCAAGAACTTTCGCCCCATCTCTCGCCTTCCCTTCCTGGCTAAAGTCATCGAGAAGACCGTCAACAAACAACTGACTGCATTCCTCGAAGCAAACAACTCGCTCGACCCATCCCAGTCCGGATTCCGAGCCAACCATAGCACCGAGACCGCCCTCATCGCAGTCACCAACGACATCAGGACCCTGATGGACAACGGGGTTACAACCGCTCTCATCCTCCTAGACGTCTCGGCCGCCTTCGATACCGTCTGCCACCGCCCCCTAATAACCCGCCTCCACAACACTGGGATCCAAGGAAAAGCCCTGGACTGGATCACCTCGTTCCTCTCCGACAGAACCCAGAGAGTCCGCCTCCCTCCCTTCCGCTCCACGGCCACCAAGATCATCTGCGGCGTACCCCAAGGCTTCTCGCTCAGCCCAACCCTCTTCAATATCTACATGAGCCCCCTCGCCGCGATCGCTCGCAATCACAACCTCAACATCATCTCCTACGCCGACGACACCCAGCTGATACTCTCCCTCATCAAAGACCCAGCCACCGCCAAAAGCAACCTCCAGGAAGGAATGAAAGACGTCGCGGAAGGGATGAAGCTCAGCCGTCTGAAACTCAACTCAGACAAGACGGAGGTCCTCATCCACAGACAATCCCCATCCGCCTGGGACGACTCCTGGTGGCCCACGGCGCTGGGCACCGCACCAACACCCACGGACCACGCTCGCAACCTGAGATTCATCCTGGACTCCTCCCTCACAATGACCAAACAAGCCAACGCCATCTCATCTTCATGCTTCAACACCCTGCGCATGCTCCGAAAGATCTTCCAGTGGATCCCCACCGAAACCAGAAAGACAGTCACCCAGGCCCTGGTCACCAGCCGACTGGACTACGGGAACGCCCTGTACGCAGGAACAACAGCCAAACTTCAGAAACGACTTCAGTGCATACAGAACGCCTCCGCACGACTCATCCTCGACATCCCTCGCCGCAGCCACATAACACCCCACCTGAGAAACCTGCACTGGCTCCCCGTCAGCAAGAGGATCACGTTCAGGCTCCTCACCCACGCACACAAAGCGCTCCACGACATGGGCCCCGAATACCTCAACAACCACCTCTCGTTCTACACTCCCACCCGCCAGCTCCGCTCCACCAGCCTCGCCCTCGCCATCGTCCCGCGGATCCGCAGAACCACAACCGGAGGAAGATCGTTCTCCTACCTGGCCGCCAAGACATGAAACTCCCTCCCCGCACACCTACGACTGACCCAGGACCATCTCACCTTCAGGAAGCACCTCAACACCTGGCTATTCGAGCATTAACAGCACCCCCTCCCTTCAGCGCCTTGAGACCCGCACGGGTGAGTAGCGTGCTCTATAAATGTATTGATTGATTGAGCTGTCCAGATGGCGATTCTAAAGTAACGCGCACTGGCACAAGGGAAACGGATTTTGGTTGTAACACCATGTCCCGCTCTTAAAGCGGTGACAAAGGCAAGTGTACTAAACTCTAAGGCTTTGCATACCCGTTGGATACAATGGGCCACATCTTTGACCTCTCCAGATGACACGTTTATTTTTGACTCGTCATTGCGTACAAAGGAGTTCTTGCAGTATGAATTTGTTCATCCTACTCCTCTGTCAATGCGCCCCCTTGAGCAGTACCAATTTATCATTTACACCAACGGTTCAGCCCAGCCGGGTCGAAGCATTCTTACTTGGCACCCTGTGCTATAGTGGCAGGTACCATAGTGAACTGGGAGTTCAAGTCCAATGTTGTCGATACACAGGCACTAGGAGACTGTACAACCCAATTAGCGGAGCTGCGTGCTGACTACTTTAATTGTAAGCGATTCGTACTACTGTGTTCAATCTTTCAATGACAACTTATTCTTTTGGTCTCAAAATGACTATTGTGATTCTAAAGGCAGTGCAATTAAACATAAAATGCTTTGGGTTCGAGTCGCAGATCTTAAAGACCGTCTGCCTCTCACACAGGTAATTCATACTCTTGGTCATCAGCGTGTAGGAGTACACGCAGTTGGCAACAGTTTGGCAGATGAAGCTGCCAAATTAGCAGTAGCCACGTGTTCAGTTGCAGTAGTTACAAGATCCATGAATAAGATTTATAATGACATTTTGGCAGCAATAGCTGCTACAGAGAGGGGTGATAATTACCCGCAGGGTTTCCCTTCCAAATACTCTTATCATTTAAGTCCCTATAATGTTCCATACGTGAGAATTAACGACGTTGATGACAGGTTGATTCCCAACGCAGACCTTCACTGAGAACAGCCGCACATGAAGGCATGGCTTCGGCGCATGCTGAGGTGTCTGCGACTGTTTCTATCTTGCAGCAGCATTACTGGTGGAGCGGCTTATATAAACAAATCCGTAACTACGTTCATGTGACATTTGTCAGCAGATTAAGCCATCTACGGCAAAGCGCCCACCGCAAACACAGCTATGCATTTCTAATAAACCTTTCGGTTGTGTTTATTTAGATCACTGTCGTCCTTTTTCTTCAGATACTGCCTAGAAGTTCATCTTAGTTGCAGTTGATTCGTGAACACGCTTTCTATGGGTTTGGCCACAACGCAGTGCTAATGCCCGAACTGTCATCAGGGATTTGCGTGTCTTTGTGGGAATTTTTGCATGTGGCACCTTCCACTCGGACCAGGGTCCAGCGTTCGCCTCTAAGGCGTACAAGGATAGCATGAGGTCTTTGTCTAATTTTCGTCTCCATACAGGCTTGAGGGCAATTCGGTTGTGGAGCGAATGAACCGTGACTTAAAGCAATCCTTGACAGCTAGGGTCATAGTGACTGGCAGGAACTGGTTCGCCCATTTGTATAGCGTACAGTATGCACTAAATCTCCCTAGAAGATCTCTGGGTGGGCGGACCCCATACAAAATGCTCTTCGGCATGAAAATGTTTGTGCCAGACCTTGATGGTCTAGACATGGCGGCGTGAGCCGCATCCTTTAACGTAGATAATCATTCTGCTGTATTACAGAAACTACAAGAGACCTGTGACAGTCTTGCAAAGGAATATTTACCCTCACCCACTGATGCTGCGCTGCAGATTGCGGTAGTCGGCTGGCTACCCAAAATCGGAGACCTGGTCCGAGAGAAGGTGGAGAACAAGAAAGAGTTTGCCCCTCTTATCGTGCACCTGTTCCAGTGCTTAGATTGAAGGGTACTCGTACAATCATTTTACCACCGCTTCCTGGTCGAAAAGATAACAGATACATCCCAGTTGACAATGTCAAGCTACAGCATCTGGCCTATCCTGAATAGCATCACGCCAGCGGTCTCTACAACAACTGTATCGAGAGATCCAGGCTTACCCGCTTATAACAACAAGCAGGAGGACACCGCCATTGAGCTGGACTCTGCTAACAATCCTTTGCTGCTCCCGCCTGCTTCCACTCATAATGAAGAAACTGAATATGCTTATCCCACTACTGTGTCATTAACTGGTTTGCGACCTGAGGCCATTAATGAATCACGTTTTTCCTTTGACTCACATTCCACATCATCAAAGGCCCCTTCCAAATTTTCTATTTTTGTCGCTTGGTTTAAACGAACTTATTTGGTTCCGCCTTGGACATATATCTGGTTGGAGCTCATCGCAATTTTTTTGTTCATGTCCATTGGCTTTGTGACATTTTTCTTCCTTCTAATCAATGGTTACTACCTTCCTGAACGCTTTGCTGTTAAACTGGTAGATGGAACTTTGGCTCTGCACTCTTCTCACATAATGAAGAGAGACCAGACTTGTGAACATCATTGCCTGGCCAGTTATAGACGGCATAGTTTGAGATGCTGTAGATTTTCAAATTCATGGCCCTACAGAGATAATTAATGTGCCAAATGTGCTTTGTGTTTCAATGGGTGTTGTAGTTAAACATGAAAGAACTTGGGGGTATTTGGCTGGACGCACTGCTATTTGAAAGTTCAAATGTTTGTATAGTTGTCGGGTCCTCGGGGAATCGCTCTCTGACCAAAGAGCGTAATGTGATACAATAAGTCAGTTGCGCCACTCAACTGAGTGGAGTCCCCCGGGCTCCAATGCCCCTCAATTGGGTTTCAATAAAGTAATCAAAAGTTCTACATAGGTTGATGTTTCATGGTATTTTATTCACACGGGGGACTCCACTCAGTTGAGTGGCGCAACCGACTTATTGTTGTAGTTAAACATAACATACGATCTGATAATTGGGACCTACAAGCAGTACAATCCTTGTTTTCAGATTTGAACTACTATGCTGCATTTGAGTTACATCGAGTATCACGCAAGTTGTCCTTTGATGGTGCTGGAAGCACCGATTGTTGAGGAACATATATGTTCATTCACTTTGCTTGATTGGGTGGCATCACTTTTTTCTGATGATAACAATGACTTCCTCTTGGAGGCTATTGCAACATACTGCTCGTACACCTTACTGGATTAACTCAGCCACCTTATCCTTGCTGGATTTTTTTGTGTGCCCGTTTTTGACACAAACTATTTTTTTTTTGATTACTCATTCCCCGCAAATCTGATGTACCATTGATGCATATGCTCTTGATTCTTGCTCAGACTTGTTTAAAAGCTGTGTTCTATTTACCACCACTGTCCGATGGACTGACCAAGGGGAGGGTGTAGTGAGGATATGGACACACCTGCGGGCATTGCTAAGTTAACATAAGTTAGATATGCTTGGCCGCCATATTGCCGCTTTTGCTCACGTTACTACATACCACATTTCTCATAAACACTTTGCTTGCTCGCTTTAACATTAGAACTGTCTGCATTTCACAAATTTAGTTGAACACTCTGCTGCTCGTCTGTACAGCATGTTCAAGGTCAAAAAACAATGAGCTCTGTTGATTTGCTTTGGTCAGTTTCATGTCCCTAGCAATAACATAGAACACAGCTGCAAACCTGGAAATCTGGTGCTTTTGCATGCATGTTAAGACACTTGGGAGAAACGCATTCCAGGATAGAAGAGCTGTGCCCGTCCGGTGATGTAAATTCCTGCATCTGAACTCGGAGGTATGTGGTCCCCCTGACAAAGCCTGGAGGTCATCTATAATTATAATAAACGAGCTTCTAGCACGGGGAGGATGGCAAGGCGCTATTGTTCTGTTTACACCATCATTATAATATGATTTCCCCTTTTGTTCTATATGGAATTGTAACACGTATCCTGAGAGGGACTGAGTAACATGTTCTAGGATGTCTAATCATTGGTAGCTTCGCTGTAGCACGGAGAACGAATGAAACACTATAGCTAGTCGGAATGGGGTTCTGGGCACCGAGGTGGGTATTTTGGTACACCACTACACACTGAGGGTCTGGTTTCCTGCGCATAGTTCTGTTTATGTGCAGAATCCCTGCAATAGGATGGTGTGGCTTTCCAGATACAAAATGAGGCTGTAGATTTTAAAATAATCAAGTAACAGGCTCAGACAGGAATATTTGCTAACCATTAATGAATTATCTGAAGATCTGAGAGAAACAGTGAACACAGGAACACCACCATATCATTTGACACCAGAGACGATTGAAGGAATACAACCAGTGATAGATAACATCTTACAAAAAGGAATCCTGAGTGAACTAATTGGAAGTCCATGCAACTCACCAATCATGGGCTTGCAGAAACCCAATTGTAAATACAGGATAGTTCAAGATTTACAAAAAGTAAATGAAATGGTGCTGCCCTGTTATCCTGTGGTACCGATTACAGCTAGCATATGGTTTCAAATACCAAATACTACAGAGTGGTTAACCGTTATTGACCGGTGAGGCTTTTGTCTCAGTGCCATTGCATGAGGAAAGCCAATTTGTTTTTTCCTTTATATTCCAGCAGAAGGTATTAACATGGTGTGTCCAACAAGGGTATACAGAGAGTCCACCAATTTTTAATCAAATCCTGAAAAGAAATCTAGAAACTCTGAAAATGTCAAGCATTTTGGCATCGGAAATTAGAGATGCATGTAAATATGACACCATTGCACTCTTGAGGTAGGGTAACTGCAGTATTGTCAAAAAGAGGTTAAATATCTGGGACACATTGTTGTGAAAGGATCTAGGAGAGGGTCATCAGAGAGTGTGGAAGCAATATTGCAAATTAATCCATCACAAACTCAAAAGGAAATCAGAAGGTTTTTGGGAATGGTTGGCTACTGTACTCTGTGGATCCCAAACTTTGTCTTGGTGGCCAAGCCTCTACTGAGCTTGACACACAGACATGTCTGATCCAATTCCATGGGACAATGGATGTACAAAAGCATTGATAGAGCTGAAAGAGAAATTGTGTCGAAGCCCAGCACAAGGAATGCTAGATTATACAAAAGTATTTATGTCGTTTTGAAGCGAGATAGATGGGCGTGCTTGCTCGGTTTAGACTCAAACACATGGAGAACTTTGAAAGCCTATCGCCTATTTTCCTACATTCCTTGACCCTGTTGCAGCAGGTCATCCCGGATGCCTTAAAGCAGGATCTGCGGAAAGCACAAGTTTGGTGAAGAGTGACAACATAGTGATTGGATACCCTTTAACTGTCATGGTTCCACATTCTGTGGAGCTTCTGTTAATGAGAACAAAGACACAATATATGACCCGGAATAGTTTAACCCAGTGTGAGCAGAATATACTCTCTTCTGACAATATTGTTTTGAAACAATGCACAGTGCTGAACCCCTCAAAGCTGTTACCTGTAAATGATGATGAAAACTGGGATGAAGGTGAACATGATGGTCTAGATGTCATGGAATTGTGCACCAAACCCCGCCCTGATATAAAGGACGAACTCTTGATTGAGCTAGATGATGTATTATTAGGTAGATAGCTTATGTTTGAGAGGAAATGATGGCACACTTGGAAAAGCACATACCATGTGCACCATAAAAAATATCGTCGAAGTTTAATGGTTTCAAAAAGCTTTTTCTGCCCAAGTAGCTGAACGGATTGCTCTTACGTGAGGTTAACTGCACAAATGAGTCACCAGATTCACCGACAGACCGGAATGGTTTTGGTGTCCATGATTTTGGACAATTATGGTCCCAGAGGGGTATTCAGACTTCCTCTGGTACCCCAATCACAAATGGAACATAAGTCAAGGACCTGTTGGATGCTGTACAATTACCAGGAGAAATTGCTGTGGTGAAGTGTTCAGCTCATCAAGGAGGAAGTGGATATATTTCCAAGGGCAACCGTTACGCAGACTCAGTAGCCAGATATTGTGCATTGTTAACCTGTTCCTTTAATTGAAACTTCACATGCGAGTCCGAAGAGTAGAATTCTTTTGCATTATTGATGAAAGTTACTGACACTTGTGAGTGGAGTAAAAGGTGTCAGAGGCAGAACAGAATTGTTGTGTAAAAGCAGGATGTGAGAAAAATGCAAACAACATTTGGGTGTGAGTAGATGGGAGAACAGTATTACTTGATAGCTTGTTGTTTCCAATAACACAATACTACCCTGAATACACACATCTAGGGAGAGATGCAATGGTGAATCTTTTTAGCCATAGTTGGTGCAACCCCAGATTCAAGATGCTGGGAGAATAGATTTTCCTTTGGTGTGTAACTTATCAACAGATACATGTAGGGGGAAAAATACATGCCACTCTAACACACCTGGAGAGATCAGATGGCCCAATCAATAGGATGCCGATGGAATATAATCGAGATGACTGTACAAAACAGGCTGAGCTATATCCTAGTGATTGTGTAGGCCTTCGGAAGATGGGTGGAAGCCTACCCAACTAGAAGAAACTACAGTCTCACTGTAGCTAAGCCGGTATTTTGAGAATCAATACCCAGGTTCATTCAGCATGACGATTTCTCTTGAATTCACTTCAACAATGAAGTGATGCCTCGGAGTGTACATCACTGTTAATAAGGCTCTGCTGTACGAGCACAACCTCAAGCCGCCGCTGCTCCGGCTCCAAAGGGAGGCGAAATCCTGGCAGCATCTGCCCCTGTCCTTGCTGGGCCGGGCAGCCTTATTTAAGATGCTTTCGCTCCCGCGTTTTCTCTACCCGCTACAAAATTACCCACATCTGGTTCCGAACAGTTACTTCCTAGCGATCGAAGCTGCGCTGCGCGACCTCCTCTGGGCCGGGCGGCCCCGAATCTCGCTGGCCAAACTCACTCTGGGGTGGTATGACGGTGGAATCGCTCTCCCCGACATCCGTAAATACTACTGGGCGGCCCACCTGTCCGCGATTAACCAAGGGACATACGGGGACGGGAACGACCCGGCATACGGCATGGATAGATGGCTGCTTCCCGGCCCGACACTCCATTCGGTGCAGCTATGGCACATCGCCCAGAAGAAGCTCGGATGGTCCGGAGTCCTCACGATGGCCACGCCACTCTGGGCCTCCGAAGCGTTGGGCAATCTGCGACGCACCAAAGGGTTCCGCAATTGGGATCTGATCGGCATCTCTCAAATCAAAGATATCTGGGGACCTGCCGGGATCCGCACGTTCGCCCAAATGCAAGACGCATATGAGCTGGCAGATGCCGAATATTTTAGATACTTGCAGGTACGTCACTCCTTACAGGCGAATATCCCACCGGAGGCCAAGCTGCCACCAGCCTCCCCGCTCGAAGATAGATTGCTGGATGGACTCCTCGCGGAACACGCCATATCCCTCACTTACAAAAAACCTTTTAATAACCCCCCAGATATGCTTCTTCCCCTTAAAGAAAAGTGGGTCGCTGAAGGGTTAGAGATAGATGACGAGGAGTGGCTGCATGCTTTGGCTTCTCCACGTGAGGTCGCGATATCGGCCCGACTGCGGCTTATCCAATTGAAGATCCTACACAGAGTCTACATCTCTTGCACGAGACTACACATGATGGGGAGGGTGGACACAACGCTATGTAGGAGGGGTTGTGGAGGCGATGGAACCTTTTTTCACGTGCTGTGGGGCTGCCCGAAGATTCAGAGGTACTGGAGAAGAGTGGTGCGGAGTATGGAGGAGGTGGGGGAAGTGGAGATTCGCCCGGAGGCTAAGAGGTGCCTCCTCAATATATGGGAACCAACTGACCTGCCGCCAAAAGGGAGGCTCTGGGTGACACTCGGGCAAATGATAGCAAAGAGGAACATAGCCAGGCTCTGGGGCAGCGCTGTTCCACCAAGGCTGTCAGACTGGACCGGCGACATGGACTGGTGCATGCTGCAGGAAAGGACAGTATACGTGGCGAGAGGGTGCCCTCGTAAGTGGGTTGAGGTGTGGTCCAAGTGGAATGATTTTAGGGGGGGCATTTGCGAGCCTCCTTCCATTGTGCAGGAAGAACCCGGAGATGTCTAGACTCCTGCCATTGCTGCTTGGGGAGCTGGGAGGGGGGTGAAGGTTGCAGGCCCGAGCCATGGACACATAAGATAGCGCAGTGTTGACCGGTATTTAGGGGGTGGGGGGGGGGTGGGGGGGGGGGAGTTGGACTGTTCGGCACCTTATGCCTACTAGGGCATTATGCCTTTAATTTGTGGTTGTTCGGTGAGAAACTGAGACCTGCAACATTCTTCTCTACCTCTCGGTACGCTTGCATCCTTCAACGCCGCCGTACCTCCGGGTTGATGGCACAGGGCTGTGTGATCTGAGACAATTGCAAAGGTATCCTCCGCGGCCGGCCCGCAGGGTTGTAGGCTCTCTGCTGTGTACCGTAAAGTTTAAATAAAGGTCTTTAAAAAAAAAAAAAAACAATGAAGTGATGAAGATGATCTGCACAGCTTTAGAGATTGAACAAAGATTACACAACACTGCAGCCTCTGCTGTTGCTGAACAAATAAACGGTACCCTCAGGCCTAAATTGGCCATGTTCTGTATATCAACCTCTCTGAAATGGCCAGACGATTTATCTTTGGTGTTAAGGAGTCACCGGAGTACCCATGACAGGAAGACGGGGTTATCACCCCATGAAATACTGATGGGCAGGGCAATGAGATTACCTGCTGCTCCTGCAAATGCTCTTTTCCATATCACCAATATAATATCAGATTACTGCAAAGGATTGGCTGATGTGGTTCACATCAGCTTTCAAGTGCCACACAAGACCCAGATAAAGAACAATGCCACAACCTCAATCCTGGTGATAAGGCTGTGATCAAAAAGGACGTTCGGAAGATGCCTTGAACCTAGGTGGAAAGGCTCTTGCAGGTGATCCCACCTACACACACAGCTTTTAAGTGTGCTGGAGTCTTAAACTGGATTAATGCTTATCAAACCAAAACAGTGAGCAAACCAGTAGAAGTGCCTTTGGTCTATGATCCTGAACAAAGAAAATGGGTGGTTGCACCATCAATAGAGAGACCAACCTGGCCAACAACATGGGTGCCAGTCCAGCAACTGGAAGAGTAAGGGGTTGAAAATCAGCTGACGGAATGTCAAGTGCAAGTACCTGAAGTAACCCAGTGTGGCACATAGGTCTCCAACAAAAAAGAGATCGAATTGCAGAGTAAAAGTGCCGCCGATGTAATACGAAAACAAGAAGGAGAACCAAGTGGAGTAACCAGCACTGGAACAGGAGAACAAATAGACAAGCAGAAGGTAACAAAGCCATGAGAACTAAAATCCAGGGAGAGGGTCTTCAATAGATCAAATTCTGTAAACAATACTCTAAGTGGCTGAGTGTAGCGATAAAGGTGGCATTGGTCCAAATCAGCAAAACCTAAAAAGATCGAAAAGAGCACGAGTTCCCAGTCTCAGATATTCAGCACCTGAATGGTCACAGTACGGAAACACTGCTTTGAATGTCACACTGGAAGACTTGCGCAGCGTGAATCCTGAACTATTTGAACCTCTCTGAAAAAGAGAAAATGAGACTGAAGAAATAATCTGAAGATAAATTTGAAGCTAAACGGAACTGAAGATGAATATTTTTACCGTGCTTATTAGATATTTGTTGTTTTAGTTATTTGTTTTACACCTGTTAAAAGTTACAGAAGAATAGGGACAACATTTTAGAAGAACATAGAGTAGGGTTAAGGATTGTCTGGTTAGAAGCTTGACTGCTGAAGAAAAGAATAATATTAACTTCACCAAAGAAGCGACATACTACAACTTGTTACAAGCCATTGAACTAAGTGTTTTTGAAGTGACTCAGAGAATTTGTTGCATTAGAAAGATGTGTAAATATATCATAGGTTACATTTTCGTAATCACTGTTATATTGATCACTATAGTACTAAGAGGGTCTTCCTAGTCTAAAGCAAAGAGTATCACTAATACACCTATTTACAATGCTAGGGAAGACCCCTTTAGTTACTCCTTTGTAAGCTAGAAGAAAATGATTCTTTTTTACTAATGTTTATTCTACGTTAGTACAAGAATACACTAAAGCCATGGATGCAAAGGATTGGCTTGTATGAGCACACTTATCTACTTCAGTTTCAGAAGGTTACTGTTAGACTTGGGGGTCTCTAGTTGGCACAGGTATGCACTTGTGCCAAATAGGGACCCTCGCCTCTAGTAAGGGTAAGGGGGTAAATTCCTAAAATAATCCCTGCTCACCCCCTGGGTAGCTTGGCATGAGCAGACAGGCTTATCTCAGAGGCAGTGTGTAAAGCATTTGTGAACACATACAGTAATCAAGTGACAACACCACAGATGGACACCACACAGGTTTTATATAAAAAATAAGTATTCTTTACATAGATTTACCACAAGACCATTAAACACAAAAATACCCAATACTGTTACTTTAGATGGTAGAATTTTGCTTAGTTCTCTTTAGTTCTTAAATGCGACACTTTAAGTCAATGTACCTTTTAGATGCGACACGCAGGGCAACAAAAGTGTTGCAACGAAGTTGATGCGTTGAAGATTCTGGTGCAAAGAAATAAAGACGTGAAGATCTTCCAGATGCGGCATGCTTCTCCGATGTTGCGAGAAGACTCAATTCGATGCGTCAGCTGCAGCGGCGACACACTTTACGCGATGCGACGAAAGCGGCCTTGGCAGCGACACTCTTCTCCCACGTTTGCGAGACGCTTCTGCTCGATGCGACAGCTTGCAGCGGTGACACACTTTACGCGATGCGACAACAGCTCCGACAGCGGCACGCTTCTCCGTGGATACGAGGCGCTTTTCTTGATGCGGTGCTATGCGACAACTACGATGGCTGCGATGGCGACACGCTTCTTCCTCGATGCGAGACTCTTCTCTTGATGCGGTGCAATGCGTCAGCTACGATGGCTGCGATGGCGAAACGCTTCTTCGGCGTTGCGAGACACTTCCTGGATGATGCGAGACGCTTCCGCTCGATGCGTCAGCTGCAGCGGCGACACACTTTACGCGATGCGACGACAACAGCTCCGACGGCAGCACGCTTCTCCTTCTTGAGTCGCGCTTCCAGCTCCTTGCGACACGCAGTCCCTCAGAAGACCCAACAACAGCAGCAGGCACTTCCAAAGAACTCTGGGAGTGAAGTCTGTTGTTCCTGAGACTACAGCAGGAGGCCAGCTCTTTTCCAAGCCCTTGGAGATCCTTCACAAGTTCAGCAAAAGTACACACAAAGTTCCTTTCTCCTCTCTTTGGCAGTAGGCAACCCCTGCAGGCCAATCGCCCAGTTTCAGGGATAGTCTCTCCTCAGTTTCTTCTTGGTTCCTCTCCTCAGCAGAGTTTCTTCTTGTTTCCCAAAGTGATCTAATTTCTTGGGATCAGGGTCCCAATACTTCTACCACAAAATCCTTTGTCCTCTAAGGGCAGAGGGGCCTTTGCCTTGTTCAAACCGGTTCTGGTCAGTCCTGGAGCACTTTGTTTACCGGACTCCTTCTTTCCTTTCAGAGTGCAGGGCAGAGACATCAGACGCACCACAGGAGGTGGAGCCAGTATTGTGGAGGGAAGGCACAGCCCTATTCAGGTCCCAGGTGCAACTCCTCCCACCCATCTAGATGCAGATCTCTCTATTCACCACTGGGATACCTCACCCTGTCTCCTGGAATTCCCCAGCCCTGTCACTCAAACTCCAGATAAGGAATACACAGCCTAGCAGAGGCAGGTTTGAATGGTTAGACAAGAAAATACCTACTTTCTAAAAGTGGTATTTTCAAATACAGAATGTTAAAAAGAACTTCACTAAAAGATGTATTTTATCATTCTGAGTTCAGGCATACTAAATTCGAATTTCTACCATGTTCCCTGAGTCAGTTAGGATTATAAGATGTAATAACCAAACTGCCCATTCTGGCCTATGGAGAACAGGTAGCCTTGCAATAGTGAAAAACGAAAATGGCTGTAATTCTTTATAGAACATGCCACACACACCAGGGCATGTCCTACCTTATCCTTACAATGCACCCTGGCCTTGGGCCTACCATAGGGGTGTCTGATCTGAAGAAAAGGGAAGGTTTAGGGACTGGCAAGCGGGTGCACTTGCCCAGTCAGCATGGCAGTACCAGACTGCACGCAGGCTCTGCAATGGCAGACCTTAGACACACTTTTACAGGTTGCTTCTGTGGGTGGCACAACCAGTGCTGCAAGCCCACCAGCAGCATTTGGATTTACACGCACTGGGCACTCCTGGTGCACTGTACTAGGGTCTGACAGGTAAACCAAACCAACCAATCATGGAATCACTAATTCGTACAATAATTTATAATAGGGAGAGCATATGCACTTTAGCACTGGTCAGCAGTGGTAAAGTGCCCAGAGTCATAAAACAGCCAACAACGGGTCAGAAAAAATATAGGAGGAAGGCAAAAAGTTCAGGGATGACCCTGCAAAAAGGGCCAAGTCCAACAGTTAACTATTATCACATGTCTTTATCTTATGCTATTTCTTGCAACATCCTATTGTCATTAGTTTATAGGTGAGGACGTGTTGAGTATTTCTTTTTTAACCATGACCTAATACTTTCCAGGGTCGACTCACAAGCAAAGGAGACAGACACAACCTGGTATTATTTCTTTCCCCATAGATAGTGTGAATGCTTACAAAAACAGATAAACCTGTTTAATGCAACCAACAGAGAAGAATTACATAATGGCTTTAGAAGAGAGATACAATAACATGGCAAGAACTACTGGCAAGAAGTGCGATGTCTTAGAGAATGCGTGGAAGAAAAAAGAAAATGATTTTAGAAAGAAGATGGTTTACCCTAAACTGATACTTGACAGCCAACACAAAGGGGAAATTTGTGTGTACAGAACACTGACACCCAAAAGGACTAGACGTGTAGGGTTTAGTAGTTGTGAGCACACATTCAAATTAAAAGGGGATCTTGGCAAATTTTACAGGGAGATGAAAAAGCTATTCCAGGGGTTTATTACATTTGTGGACAGAATGCTTACTTCTTATTGCCAGCTGACTGGGACAGAATCTGGTATTTAGGGATACCAATTCCAAAAATGTACCATGTGAAGAGTTTAGATGCATTAACATCAACACCCACACACAGAAACGCAGTACAAGCACAGAAACTGGACTAGTAGAAGACATATTTGGAACAGACATTCCACATGTAGGCATCATCTTAAATGGTGAAAGAATTATAAAGCTGGTCGACAAAATGGCAACCACCACATCCTGAGTTTCGCTTGGAATAAATACTGAACAAATTGTTATACGGTCGATGGTTTTGCAGGACTGACTTGCCTTAGAAATCTTACTCGCAGAAAAGGGTTGAGTCTGCAAAAAGCTTAAATGAACTTATTACTGTACATACATACCTGATGAGAGTAGAGAAATAGGTAAATACGCAAAGAACATTTAAATTGCGTGAATTGAAAACACCAAGTTTATTTGAAAATTTTGGAAAGGGAGTCATCAAAATTTGGAATTGGTTTTCAACAGCAGGAAAGGGTATATTGAAGAATATTTTAATGCCAATAGTGATAGTGGAACTTGGTCTAATATTTCTTAAGGCACTATTTTTGAGCTGTAGATACATATTTCGCAAGAGAAAGGAAAGGTTGGAAAATAAATTGTATTAGAAGGATCTGGGTTTGAGGGGCATTATTAAGGATGATTACATGAACTCTGAAATTTGCGGGCTTGAAAAGAAAAAGACTAGACTCAACTGATGAAAAGTGCCTTCTGAAATTGGCTCACATGCGAAACAGATATGTGATTATAAATAAAATCATAAGACAGTTGAATGAAGTTAAAAAACATGTAGGTAAATTTATCACGACAATGTAGAAATGTGTCTTAATATTAACGCAGGAAATAACTGTCAATATAAAGGTTAGAGAAAGTGTGCTTTTATTACAAGTGCAAAAAGATTTTAAAAAGCTGCTTATTTCTGCAGACAGTTCCCATTTCGGCTGTTCTTTCACTGCTAGGCCTCAATATTTTCTGTTATTCTTTCCTTTCCATTTAAAAAAAAAAAAAAAAGCCTTTTTGTAAATTCTGATTTAACGTTATAATTCAACTGTAGAACCTCAAATCTTCGGAAATGTGCTTGCTGCACAATGTATTTCTATCCTTCCTCACACTATATGACTTCATCATATATTAGTTACCTTTGCCACATGCTTATAATGAACAAGTATATAGCTATAGACTAGAGTCTCATGATCTAACCAGGACATGATAGATATTGTTTCATTTCACATTGTTACACAATGGGACACTGAATAGCTAACAGAGAAGGCTTGCAAAGGTTCTCATCAGAACCTTTCTAGATGTATCTTTTTGTAATACGCTGTAGCAATATTCAAATAACATGTCAACATAAGCGTTTACCGTGGGAATCGAGACAGAAAAAGACGGACCATCGGAAGCTCCTTTCGTATTGGCTAGAGATGATCCAACATTCAGAGTTTGCAACATGTTTTGTGCTTTTCGATATAGTATGTGTCCCTAGTTAGAGAGGCAATGTATTCTGTGCATATCTTTCCCCCTGAGATGCCCTCTAGCACTTGACTGCTACTCTTGCCAGAAGTTGCTGTGAGCTACGGCTTGTCGTAAGGACTCCCTTAATACGTACATACATTGTTAAGTTAGCATAACCACGTCAGAAGTTAGAAAGCCATCTTGCTGCCTTTGCACACGATACTGCGTTCACATGTTATTGCTTAAACTAACTGCTGACTCGAGTTTTGCCTCGCACAAGAGCAATCTGTTGTTACCATCCCGAGCTCTGCGAAGCGACCTTGGTCTGCACACGATGTGACAAACAGTCTGAGTTGTTAGACAATGCATGTTTTCCACTCTAGGTTGATCGACCCACTATTTAGTCATAACACACGAGCAGCTGCACATACCTGAAAGTTGGTGCTTTTAATATCACAGACATCATGTTTATTATTCAGACCGAAGACGAGCCTTCCTGCGAGAATACTCCTGATGCTCCGGTGATGTGATTTCACTAAGCTGATCTTTGAGGTATGGGGTCCCCTATTCAAGCCTAAGAGACCTTCTGTTAGACTAATAATAATATTAGCTTCTTAGTAAAGGGAAAGTGGTAGTATCCACTGTCATTATAACATGATCACCCCTTTTATATTCTATGGAATTGTAACTATGTTGATGGTTTTGATTTTAATCATTTGTCTGCTTGTATTAGCCAAAGTACTGCATATTCGGACACGTGGTCTATAAAAATAAACTCTTTATTTTCACCGTGTCTCTGTTGATTCTTGTTGTGGACTGATGTGAGAATAATATACGAACAGGTATTTCCGATTCCCACCATTCCTGAGTATGTACTGAGTCGCGTGTTCTGGGTTGTCTTTTCATTGGGACCGCCGAGCTAAATCTCGGATAACGAATGGGACACTTATGCTAGCCGGATACTGGGTTCTGGGTTCTGAGGTGAGTTTCTGGTACACCACAACTCACTGAGGTCCTGGGGTTCTACGCATAGTTCTGTGTATAAGCAGAATCCCTGCAACATGGCGAACCTAACGTTTGGTCTATGAGTTGAAACGCCTTAGTAGTGCTCGCGTTTGTCCACAACACCCTCACTCTTGTTTCCGGATAACAAGTCTGACGGATTTAAACCTACCTAGGTCTATTGATATAGGTTCTTTCAAGCTTGATAATTAAAAAGGTTAGTGAACCCTTGTGCTACTGATAGTTTCACGTGTGTTGTCCTAATGTCGGTGGATATTGCGGCGCATAGCCGTGCGGCTCTAAAACGTCATTTGACGCAGTATGGGGTACCGGACACTGGTATGAACGTCATCTTTGTGGTGGGAGCCGATGCGGCTCATCCCTATGAGTTGTTCTACTCTTGGGTGACGATTCCAGCGGTGGGGGATGATGACACCTTTCATTCTTATACTGCCGCTGCAGTGCCGGCGAACTATACGCCGTATAGGACACAGGAAATACCAATATCTGCTTGGCAGCATCTTATTTGGTTTAATGGCGCCCTTCCCCATGTGGTTATACCGCCGAGAATGGGCCCTTTATCAATTGCAGGGGCCACTTGGCCGGTACTAGCCGGATTTACGCCTCATCCCCGTTACCTCACGGTGACGGTGGCTGAGCTGCGTGTACTACACACTGCCCTCATTACGGTATATAGGGCGTTAGTGCAGTATGTGTCGCGCAATATGCAGGAGGGGGCACCTGCTGTTGCGGGACAGCCTACTGATCATCACGCGGTGGTCATTAGTCCTGTTATGGTCAATTCTGTTATGGGCAAGCGCCCCCAAACTAGGGATGATTTCCCCTTTTGGCTTGCTGAAAAATTTGACCAAATAGAAGCGGTTTACCCGAATTCTACTCCTGTGGAGAAACACAGGATCCTCACCATTAGTTTGCCTAAGGACTTGGTCCCCCACATTGATGATTGTACAAATTGGGGCAAGGTCTTTGCAGCGACGTACGCGCAGTGCTATGGCACTCCGTCTATGTTGCAGCTGCCCTCCGTAATCAAAAGAGTTCAAGAGAACCATGGTGCGGAGTCTGCGATAGAGTTAGGGATGCGGCTCCTCGGGCAATTTGACCTGGTGGCTACCATGATAATTGGTAACCTGAAGGGTGATGCTTTGCATTTCCAGGTTCGTAATGAACTGAAACGAATTCCTGAGGAGGACAAACCGCAGGAATTTGCGAAAATAATCGCAGAGGCATATCGGGATTTGGGTCGTAGCTCTTTAGGAGTTAAGCCTGTAATAAAGAATCCCGATCTAAAACAGCAGGGTAAGGCAGAAACGTCTGGTAAGGACGACCGGCCCTTTTTTCCTAAACAAAAATGGCAGGTTAAACAACAGGGGAAGCAGCAGCAGCAGAAACAGGGCTCTCGGCCTGCCTCTCCCGTACAGTCAAGTAGTGAACGCACTTATGATCTGCGCGATCGTGCTGCTATAAAGTCTCCTGATAGATTTCAGGTTTCTGAACAGCGCTCTCCTCGTTCTTCACAGGAAACATCGGCTACACAGTCCGGTGGCGGAGGTGGTGGCAAAGGTCGGGGTGCTCCACAACAGCGTGACCAGCCCCGACAGACTGAGGGTAAAGGCAAGCAGGACGAATTTGCACGACAAAGACCCCCGTTTCAGAAGAAGAAAGTGGCGGCTCTGACGGCAAGGTATGCCTCAGATAGTGCGGACACAGCTTCGGAACCGGACATGGGCGCTGACGCTCCTGGACAGCGCAGCGGAAATTACCATAGTCCGTCAAGCTCTGCGTCCATTTCTGGCGGTGACAGCAACTGATATATCGGTTACTGTGGAAACAGCTGACACCAGAGTGGCTCCCCCTGATAGACTTTATGAAATAGTCTTATTAATTGAGGGTGACATACAACGTACAATAAAAGGGATTTTTTGGGATAATCTGACCACCACCTATGATATCCTCCTAGCGGAGGCAGATTGGCCCCCAGCTTTCATTTTAGAGGCTCCTAGAGGGGAGGAAGTAATCCTCCCGTCCTTTGCGCACACGGTGCCTAAGGACCAAGCTGAAGTGTATGCTGAGGAGTGGGCGCTTGCGCTTGCGCCGGCGGTGTATCGTACTCAGGTGGGATGGGACAGATTGTCCCCCTGCCATGAGATTCCATTGCGGTCTATGCCCCAGCCTCAACCTCAATATCCTATGCGTCGTGAAGCGAGACCCCACGTCGCGGCAATCCTTGAACTATTGGAATATCAGGGTGTTATTGAAACATGTGTGTCCCCTATGAATAACCCTTTATTCACTGTAACGAAGCCTGACGGCTCGTACCGTTTAGTTTTGGATTACCGGCACCTAAACTCCCACTGCCGGACCTGCGCGGTACAAAATACACATAGCTCGGCTTTGGTCGACAGTCTCGTGCGTAAAAGATTTAAAACGACACTTGACATTTCCAATGGCTTTTTTAGCCACAACCTGTCCACACTGAGTAGCCAGTGGACAGCGTTTACTTCGGGCGGAAAACAAAAACAGTTTACAAGATTAGCCATGGGTTACAAAAATAGCCCTGGCGTCTTTTCTGCTCGCGTGGTTTCTCTTTTAGAAAGAATAGACCCCGAAGCATACTCATATGTTGACGATATCTATCTTACGGATGATGAGCTGATGCCGCATTTGTCTCGCGTTGACAATATTATCGTGAGTTTTGCAGACTATGGCTACAAATTCAATTTTGCGAAGTCACACATCGCAGAATATACGGTGTTGTTTTTGGGCTACGAGCTCAACAATGAAGGTAAGGGGTTAGCCCCCCACTTTCTGGAAAAGTGTGCACGCTTGAGTGCTCCTACGACACTGAAGAAATTACAATCTCTGCTGGGTTTTCTGAATTTCGGCCGTACGTACATTCCTGATTATGCCCAGCGTATCAAGCCGCTTTACGCCTTGGTACAGCCTTCATTTTCGAAGTCTAGCTGGCAGCTAGAACACTCTGCTATTTTACAGTCTTTACAGGCTGACCTTCTGGCTTCACAATACTTGCTGACACGTGATAACCGCACTAACCTGGTGATAAGAATAGTACCAGGCGCCGTGGGGTTCACGTATTTGACGTTTAATGAGGGCGACACAGTCCCCATTGCGTACAAATCCCACTTGTACACCTCTGCTGAATTACGTTTTTCCACGGTCGAAAAAGTTCTGACTGCTGTGCAGATGGCGATCCTCAAGGAACGCGCACTGTCGCATGGGAAACAGATTCTGGTTGTAACTCCATATCCTGCTTTAGAGGCAGTGACTAAAGCAAGTGTACCCAATTCTAAAGCTTTGCATCCACGGTGGATACAATGGGCTACAACACTGACGTCGCCAGACGTCACTTACATCTTTGATGCCTCATTACAGACTCAAGAGTACTTGCAGTATGAATTCGTTCATCCGGCACCTCTGTCTTTGCGCCCGCTCGAAGAATACCATTGTGTCATATACACTGACGGGTCTGCGCAACCCGCAATTGGATCGAAGCACGCTTATTCAGCGGCTTGCGCAATTGTCGTAGGTACATTCGTAAATGGTGAATTCCAATCTGATGCAGTGCATACGCAGTCATTGGGTGATTGTACCGCGCAATTGGCGGAGCTCCGGGCTCTGGTGCTTGCACTGGAGTTTGCTGATCCCCGAGTCACTACTCTTATAGTGAGTGACTCCTTCTACTGTGTCCAGTCTTACAATGACAATTTACACTTCTGGTCTCAGAATGATTACCGCGACACTAAAGGTAGCACAATTAAGCATAAAACGCTTTGGGTTCGAGTGGCGGACTTTAAAGAACGTCTCCCTCTCGTAAGTGTTATACACACTCTTGGTCACCAGCGGCTTGGTGTCCATGCTGTCGGCAACAGCTTAGCTGACGAGGCAGCGAAAACAGCAGTGGCTACATACTTAGTGGCAGCAGTTACAAGATCCAAAAGTAAGATTGATGATGACATCTTGGCAGCTATTGCTGCTACAGAGAAGGGAGGAGATTACCCGAAGGGTTTTCCCTCTCGGTATATTTATCATTTAAGTCCTGATAACGTCCCATTAGTGAGGATTAACGACGTTGGTGATAGAATAATTTCCAACGCGGACTGCAGACCAGCACTGATCTTGGCTGCACACGAGGGGTTGGCGTCAGCCCACGCCGGTGTGTCAGCTACAATATCTCTGCTACAACAACGTTACTGGTGGTTTGGTTTATATAAACAAGCGCGCGCTTATGTTCTTGATTGTGACATTTGCCAACAGATTAAACCTTCTACTGTTGCGCGACCACCACAGACACAGCTGTACATCTCTAATAAGCCATTTGGTTGTGTTTATTTAGATCACTGCGGTCCTTTTTCTTCTGATACTGCGTACAAGTACATCTTGGTTGCAGTGGATTCGTGCACACGTTTTCTATGGGTGTGGCCACAAAGGAGTGCTGACTCGCGGACTGTCATCAGGGATTTGCGTGTCTTTGTGGGAACTTTTGCGTGTGGTACCTTCCATTCTGATCAGGGCCCTGCGTTCGCCTCTAAGGCTTACAAGGAGGCTATGAGAAATTTGGGGGTCCTTGTCAAATTTTCGTCTCCCTACCGACCTGAGGGTAATAGTGTGGTGGAGCGAATGAACCGTGACTTAAAGCAATCATTGACAGCACGTGTTTTAGGCACAGGCCGGAACTGGCTAGCCCATTTGTATAACGTTCAACGTGCACTAAATAATCTCCCTAGAAGGTCTCTGGGTGGGCGGACCCCGTACATGATGCTCTTCGGAATCAGAATGTTTGTTCCAGACCTTGATGGTCTAGATATTGCGGCGTCGACCGCACCCTTTGACGTAGATGATCACTGTGCTGTTTTGCAGACTCTACAAGAAGCCAGAGACTCTCTTTCAAAAGAACATTTGCCCTCCACGTCTGAAGCTGAGGTTCAGATTCCGGTAGTCGGCTGGCTACCCCGAGTTGGTGATCTGGTCCGTGAGAAGGTGGAGAACAAGAAGGAGTTCGGCCCTTCTTATCGTGCACCAGTTCCAGTGCTTGCAGTGCAGGGTACAAGAACAGTCATTTTACCTCCACTTCCTGGTCGCAAAGAAAACAGGTACATCTCTATTGACAATGTCAAACTTCAGCGAGTGGCCGATACTTCTTAGTATGACTCCGGCAGTTTCATGACAGACAATGCAAAGAAATTCAATGATGGTTCCTGCTTCTACCACCTTGTCTGATGTTGCAATCGAGATGCATTCAGTTACTGATCCCTTGCTGATACCACCGGCTGGTGGTTTGTCCGGTGAGACAGAGTATGCTTATCCTACACGTGGACCTTCGCCTGTTTTACAATCTACAGCACTTGGCCAGTCCCGTTTTTCCTTTGACACTAACTCTTTGCCCTCAACTCCCCCATCAAACATTGCTGTTTTTGTGAGCTGGTTTAAGAAACATTTTTTGATAGCTCCTTGGACATACATCTGGTTGATGCTTTTTGGTATTTTTTTGTTTATGTCCATTGGATTTGTTGTAGTTTTCTTCCGTTTGGTGGATGGCCATTATCTCAAAGAGAGATCGACAATTAGACTTATCAATGGAACTTTGGCTCCCCACTCCTCATCCCACATCATGAAAAGGGACCAGACTTTTGTGAATATTACTGCCTGGCCCGTCATGGATGGAATCGCATGGGATGCAGTTAAATTTCAAATTCATGGGCCTACAGAGGTCATTAATGTGCCTAATGTATTTCGTGTTTCTATGGGTGATGTAGTTAAACAGAACATACGTTCTGATGATTGGGATGTACACGCCATTGAAGCACTGTTTTCAGATTTGAAATATTATGCCGCCTTTGATGCAGAGGATTTGTATGAAAATGCGGCTAATTATGCGGAACAGTATTGTTTTCAACATTATGGCAATCACTTCTTGCATAAATCAAATTCGTTTAGAAATTTTGGAAATTTTACCCAGTGGGAACATTGTCCCACTCCCTCGTTTGGCAGTTCACACACATTAGTTGATAAGTTTACTTATTTTACTCATTTCAGTGTTTCAGCCCCGGCTTCCTTTTATTTTAAAGTTAAGCCTGAGTCTGCCTCCAAGGTTAGACTGACACACACCAAATTGCTATATTCTAAGTCCTTTATGGATGAGTTGTCAATCAAAGGTTATGATCTATGGAAGGCTACTATTGATCTTAAGTCGGTTTGGGGTTCCAAACCGTGGCAGGTTCAGGGAACTGAAGCTTTACACCGTGCCTGTCTAGTACCAAATCATATGTTGTTTTTAAATGCAACCATCTTCCAAACCACCTGTTTCGGATTGGCCACTTCTAAAAAACTAAATTCGCCTTCTGTGCCGGATCTGGGTGCTTACCCAAATTGGAATAATCACACAGATCTGTCCCTTCCTGCTTTGCAGTTCTTGGTTTCCAATTCATCTTTCAATATTTCGAAATTTAATAGTGAGGGATGGTTAATTTGGCAAAGCAGTTCTGATACCTGTCAACGTCGTTTTCTAGGACTGAAACCGGGGTATACTCAAGATCGCGTGGACCCCCGGTTTGAGTCGTCACATACAGTAACTACATACTCTGTGGGGAAATTATGTCAGTCCTGGCTGCGACATTCCACCTTGGCATCTGTCAAAGTTCATTTATCAAAGTTACATGACAAAATAGATTTGAATGATTTTGTTAAAGGTCCTGTGGGTGGCAGATCCATGAGATGGGCGTATGCTATTTACAACGAAGTATGGAAACTGTCGCAAATTGAGGCAGCTTCAAGATTGAGAGCTATTGATCAGGCTAATATGGAAAAAGTATTAGCAGTTATTGATAACAGCATTAACACTCTTTCTTCTCGCATTTATACATTAGATAATATTGTATCTTCAATTGTTGATATTGTGCAGGATGATATGTCTGTGTTGTATCATGGTCAAAACCAGTTGCGTTCTGTTATGCAGTTTGCATGGACATTACAAACATTGAAGGCAGGGAAGGTCCCTTGGGACTATCTGAATACAACATCGTTATTTCTTCCCTTTAACCTTACTGACAAACAGCAGTTCATGTCCATGAAAGATGCTACATATTCCCTGCTCCATATTGAGAAATTGGAGCCGTTACCTTTTTCTGTTGCGGAAGTCGATTCCGCTGTGTGGCTCTTACACGGATTGATAAGTCTACAGTTTGCGCTTTTTAAGTTTACCTCTTGTATGAAACACTATGCTCTGGGTAGATATGAACAGCTGGGTACCGCTTTCATACATGAAGTCTGGTCCCTCCCCTTTACGTATAGATGTACAAGGGACGGTACTGAGGTTTATCTGAAGGGTGAAGAATGTACAACGTCACCTGATCATTCTGTTGTATGTAGGCACATTCAATTGCACGGTGCTTGTAATGTACACGCTCCGAATTTGGCCTGCGTCCTCAAAGGTATCCCGGTACCAGTGATTACGCCATCTTTCACGCTGCTTGCAAACGGTAGTTATTTAATTTTAAACAATGAAGCTTGCTGCGGGATGTTAGTAGGGATCCCGTATATAGTAACTGTAACACAGAGGGTTGTCTGCTGCAATAACGTCCTGTTTCCACCCCCGCATGGGAGGCTGGATGCTTCTATCTGGCCTTCAATTCCAACCTTGAAAGCAGAGTTCGACAAAATGAGCAGAATAAGAGCGCTATTGTCCCAAAAGGAGGTGCCATTGACTTCCTCCCGGGAAACATTTGTCCTTCACGTAGCATATACGCGCACCGAGGTACAGGCGCTTTTGAATACTGACCTCCCCCTGCATTTTGGTGCTTTGATCCAAACAATTTTCAATGCCTCGTCCACGACTGGCCTGGCTCATTTTTTTAAACTTGTGGGCTCGGGCCTCGTGACCTCTTTCCAAACTATTTTTGGTGTGATTCCGGCATTTTTTCATTCTATTTTCTCCAGCGTCTTTGGAGGTGTCCCGTTAATTCTGGCTCTAGTGGCAGGTGTGCTACTTTTACTTTTCATCTTGCGGAATGGCTGCTCTTTCTGTGCCACACGTCAGCCTGTCCCGTCTGCAGCTTCTTCGTGACAGGATGCTTGATTACTATGGTGTCCTGCCGTTGGCGACTTTGAGCCTGGCATATGGATTATCCTTCCGGTATTCCTACTTCACCTGCGTGCAACCTGTCTTCCACTGCCTAGATTGTCCCTTTGAATGGCCTATGGATTTGTGTTTAACCAACATGGTGTCTCTGGACCCGGATTTTGATCGACTGATGAGGCCCTTAGTGTCTCACGAGTCTGCCTGTTCTGGTGTTCGGATTATGGCCTGCGGTGCGACACATGGTATCCTGGGTAATTGGGACATCGTGAGAGCGGCATATGACTTCTTGAATATGAGTTGCTTGGAAGTACACGCTGGTTGCCCTCTGATGGTGCTAGAGGCTCCGCTGATAGAAGAACACGTATGTTCCTTTTCTTTACTTAACTGGATGGCTGAAACCTTCAGTGGCCGTGCCAATGATTTTCTGCTGGAAGCAGTGGCCACATATGCTGCATATACTTTTATGGATTGAGTGAACTTTCGTCCACAGTGTTTTCCTCACGTGTCTTGAACTGTCCCTGTACGTCTGCACTTCTGCCCGGTGAGGCGTTTTTTCATTTTTTCACCTCCCACGGCACGTTTGAGGTTTTTTGTTTTTTCTCTCTATTTTTGGTTTTTTTTTCCTGTTCGAACTTTGCCTGAACTGACCAGTTCCTTTTTAAATTGGATACGCCTTGTTCTGCTCTGTCGTGCTTGAACTCTGCGTTCTCTCTTTTTCTTGCATACTAAGTAGTGCTTCGATCAAGGGGGCATGTCGTAAGGACTCCCTTAATACGTACATACATTGTTAAGTTAGCATAACCACGTCAGAAGTTAGAAAGCCATCTTGCTGCCTTTGCACACGACACTGCGTTCACATGTTATTGCTTAAACGAACTGCTGACTCGAGTTTTGCCTCACACGAGAGCAATCTGTTGTTACCATCCCGAGCTCTGCGAAGCGACCTTGGTCTGCACACGATGTGACAAACAGTCTGAGTTGTTAGACAATGCATGTTTTCCACTCTAGGTTGATCGACCCACTATTTAATCATAACACACGAGCAGCTGCACATACCTGAAAGTTGGTGCTTTTAATATCACAGACATCATGTTTATTATTCAGACCGAAGACGAGCCTTCCTGCGAGAATACTCCTGATGCTCCGGTGATGTGATTTCACTAAGCTGATCTTTGAGGTATGGGGTCCCCTATTCAAGCCTAAGAGACCTTCTGTTAGACTAATAATAATATTAGCTTCTTAGTAAAGGGAAAGTGGTAGTATCCACTGTCATTATAACATGATCACCCCTTTTATATTCTATGGAATTGTAACTATGTTGATGGTTTTGATTTTAATCATTTGTCTGCTTGTATTAGCCAAAGTACTGCATATTAGGACACGTGGTCTATAAAAATAAACTCTTTTAATTTTCACCGTGTCTCTGTTGATTCTTGTTGTGGACTGATGTGAGAATAATATACGAACAGGTATTTCCGATTCCCACCATTCCTGAGTATGTACTGAGTCGCGTGTTCTGGGTTGTCTTTTCATTGGGACCGCCGAGCTAAATCTCGGATAACGAATGGGACACTTATGCTAGCCGGATACTGGGTTCTGGGTTCTGAGGTGAGTTTCTGGTACACCACAACTCACTGAGGTCCTGGGGTTCTACGCATAGTTCTGTGTATAAGCAGAATCCCTGCAACAGGCTGACAGCGATTTTCTGCTATTCTGTCCCTTTTTTGGAGACTTTCTACATGCTGATAGCTACTGCTGTGATTATTTCTTTCCACCTGTGTTAATGGTTGCAACTGTAGCTGTTTGGGAACTCAGCTGACTTTTCAGAGCTAACCTTTATGGGGAGTTTGGCCGTTTATATCTATTAGCCAGTCGCTCCAAATTTTCTCTTGCTCTTATCCAAAGGAACTGTTCATGGGTTATGGCTAAAATAAGTTAAGTAGTTTTAGATTAAAAATACGGACTAATTTCTTAATTAAAATATAAAACTTTAAACCTCACCAAACCTCTCATCATTGACTAAACATTAAATACTATAAGTTGATGATTAATTTAGAAATGTATTTGGGTTGTGTTCCATTCTAATACAATGGCAAAGATTCATTGACCTGAAGACGAAATTGGCATGGAAATTGGAGATTTCAAATTTCAAGGTGGAGCTGTTCATAAATCTTTTATGAGATTTGTGCACTCGCAGTACCTTTAGCCAGTGGAATTACACAGGCCACAGGAAGCAGTACTTGGTCCATGCTCCACTGCATGGACTAAGATTCAGAAGTCCAGATAAAGCTGAAAGTCAGTAAGAGCAACTGACCAATAGGAAGCAAGCAAATGAGTGACATGGTACGTAAAGGAATGAGCGGGCTCTAAGTCCCTTTTTAAAGTTTTCTTGTTTTCATTACAATAAATTTTGCAAGCACTGTGAATGCGAAAACTAAACAGGAAAAAATAGAATATGTACCATCATATGAACATTGCTGCCTTATACTTGCAATAAACAATTTACATTTTAAAACATTCAATGATGCAGCTGCTTTAGTAGTCATTTTTTAGACAAGCCATTCTGTTGTGGCATGAATTCTTTAATGTGATGATTTGTGAAGGAGGCAAGAATATATCGCTACCTAACCAATTACTCAAATCTCAGGCAGCTACAGTGTTATGTCACACATGTAATAGCATCAACTTTGAAAGGAGTGAAGGAAAAATAAAGAGCCATTATTTAAAGTAAACACAAACATACATTAAAAAAGCACATTCAGAACCATCTTTCCACCTGAAGAGATAGGAAATATTTTACGTAGACGTAAACAATGTGCATAGGCATCATGCAGTCACTCAAAATGAAAGGATTCAATGGTACGATAGGTTGACTCATTGCTCCATATCGTATGCTGAGGATGGCAGAAGCAAAATGTGAGTGATAATTAACAAACCTATGAATGAAGCACGCTGACCAAAAGCGCCTTTTGTCTTATATATTATGTATAATTTTTCAGGAAAACAAGTCTAGAAAGACTGGCCCTGCAGATCATGCTGTCAGTGACAGTCTCTTTATAAAGCAATTCAGTCCCACATTTAAAAAAATTGTACTATCTGTGCAAAATATCCACTTCAAAATACAGTTCTAATATTTAAGAGAAATCTGATTAATGTTAATGGGACATATAAGACAAAATGCACTAGCCACAAGACTCTATTATTGTTGAAAAGATAACTAAGGCAAGTAGGAATGTATTGTTCGATTAAAAATCATTATAACATCCCAAAATCACACAAATGTTAAAACACAATAAAATTAATTCTACTGGAATGCCCCATACTGTTTTAGTTTTCTTTTCGAATGTGGTGAAACATTTACCGAACCTGCAGTTCAACTGAATGTTGGAACCATTTAAACATACAATCATGGCTTGATTGCAAGATTTAATGTTCATCAGAATAAAAAGAGGTTTAAGAATACAAATGATACCCTCTTTTAATTCAGGGCATGTGCATAAATAGTGTAAAGCCAATTCTAGATGAGAGCAGCCGAATCTGCAGCCAGGAATGTGATCTTTCGGCTCCCACAGTTAAGTTCTGTCCTTTGTTGGGAACAACCTAAATGTTGCATCAATTTTTATTTTGATAAAATAATATTGTGGTCTGAGCAGGTTGGATAAAATTATACGATTAGGAAAATAGTTTTGTCTTCGATGAAAGAGGCCCAGGTAACTGAGGCCCCTCAATGTAGTAGTAAATGGACTCGTTGTGATGTTCTTGTGGTTCTGAGACTACTGAGCAACAAAGAATGAAAACACAATCAGATTATTGTTTAAGCTTAAATGGCAGTGCCAGCTCTACAGTGTGGAATCTACTATATAGACAGAAATGCATAAGGGGTTTGCAGGAAGAGAATTTTATGGCTTAATTCCTAGACTCCTTTCTTTAAAATCAATACCTGAAACATGGACATCTGACACCTTAAAGTACAAAAGAGAACAATTGAACTCTTAAATTTGCTTAATGTTGCTCATCAAACTCCTTAATTCTCTATTTGGGTTCCCAATTACGTAGAAAATAAAAGAAGATGAAAAACTGCAGTGATCATGCCTCCTAAAGTTACTGCCCAGGTCCTGAGGAGCAGTAGTTGCGTCTGGTGAGCATGGTTTGTTACAGGAGCTAAAAGAGGCCAATGCCAGATCACTGGTTTAATAAAAAAAACTTTTATTAGCATTTTATTTTAAGAACAACCATGCAAAAGCAGTGCAGCATTGTATAATAGTTTTATCAATTTTCTTTGTTAGAAGCCCACCTTTATTGTTACCCAAGCAATACAGCATCATAATTCCAAAGAGGAGCCATCAATTAAAAAAAAAATGTTCCATCCACAACCCCCAAATATGCTCATGTTTTTGCAGGCAACCTTGTAGATCATGTACCTGCTTCTTCAATAACGTACAATGGTCACGCCCGCTCTGAATTTAGACATAGATGGAGCTTCTGGTGCTCTCCAATTTTGTGTGATATCTGTTAGCTAAAAAAACACCTGGGCCCAAAAAAGCCTTCATATATGCTGCTCAACTAATGTGATGCCTAGATTCAGGGTAACAACATGTCTTGTCTTGTGACTTTAGACCTGGCCCTGAGCACCGATTCCCAGTATCATTGAACCAGTCATAAATTCCATACCTAATGTAATATGTATTCTTTCTCTTCCTGACACAGACAAATATGACGACTTACCCACAAGCCATCGTTTCCCTTTGGAATAGTATAAGAAATTTAATATCTGAATTGTATCAATCTATATTGTGATGATATTGCTATCAATCTATACTTTGATGCTATTGCTACTACTACTACATTAACGCAATCTGCCAATCTTTATCATCTAACATTCCCAGATCTCACTCTCACTATTTTCCAAGTGCTGGTAATGTATCTGATTAGCGTATGACCAGAGTTCTATAGATTTGTGAAATCTTCTTTTAGGTTGCTGTGATTTTTCAATTTTTGTCACAAATGAACTAAGTTCAGGGATACATTAAAGGTGTGCAGGTAGAGCTTGCATTTCAGGGGCCAATCCCTTTATCATTTATAGAAACTGAATACGAAGCGTATCTGAACTGAAGGCTTCTATCTTTCGGATGACAAATTCATCGGCCAGTATAACTGGCTTTGCACCGGTTTGAATTTTGGTCTTTAGAACGCCCCGTGAGGGCTCTCTTGAAGCATTTTTGGCTCACTTTTAATATACATGCCAATAGCCACTTTGAAGTTGCTCCAGGAAAGATTGTCTGACATTTACTCCATTGTGGGACTTTCTGTCCCAATCCTTTGGTGTCTCTGTTACATATTTTGGGTCCGGAGGATGACCCTGCTTAAAGTACCTGTGCTAAGGGGTTGAAAGGTTGATGAATGGCCTATGTGGAATGTGTTTCTAAGAATTTGATTGTGGATATCAACACTCGTTTTACGGGTGTTGACTTCAAACATTGTATTGTCCCTATCAGCCGCCTGCGTGTATATATGCATGTATGTACGTATATATGCATGTATGTACGTATGTATATATGAATATATTTGGGTACATAGCAGAAATGCACTTTTTATTCACCATATATCAACTTCACGGCGCCGTCACCTTTTAGGAGAACCTTGTACAAGTATTACATTATACTGTTTAAATGGATTCATATATTCCTAAATTTCTTAAATGATATATGTATAAATAAATGCACTAAAAGCATAACTAAAACTCACTCATTTGAGAGCTTTTTCTATCCCTAGTGTGATACTAATGCTGTGGAAGTCAAGGGCTACACTTCCACTACAGGGACCACTTTATTGTTGAATAATTTTCCATCCCAGGTCCCCGAGTTACTGGGTTGCCCCCTTTTTCTAAAAGAAAGGTAGATCATCAGCACAAGTCTGAGCTGCAGGCAGCAAAAAACACTTGCGGGCCTATTAGGATGGCGGGCAGACTTATGTCCGCCCGCCACCCTAGCGGTGCTGGGACCGGCCGCCAGTGGTGCGGCGGTCCTGCACCGGCAATTAGGATGCCACTGCCATGGTGGCATCCCCCCATCCACATCATTGTGGCGGGTGGTGCACACAGCACCGCCCGCCACAATGCTGTGGCTGCACATTGTGCATTTGCATGCACAACGTGGCAGGGCCGGACTGGCCGTAGCGGGCACCGGGCAATCCCCCGGTGCCCCGCATGGGTTGGGGCCGATTATGGGCCCCAGGGGGCCATTTTTGTTACAGGGCCGTTTTTGCAGCATAGCTGCAAAATCGCCCTGTAACGAAAGCGGCCGAAAACAGGCCCTGGCAAAGAGCTCGGCGGCACCCCCAACACCCTCCCTCCCCCTCCTCCCAGGGATGGGGGCCTGCCGAGCACTTTGCCAGGGCGGTTTTGGTTCCCAGTCCGGCCCTGCCTGCCACGTTGTGCATGCAAATGCAGGGAGGTGCCATAGGTACCCCCCATGTGCACCCCCCAACCCCCCCAACATCCTGGGGTCCTGCAACGGGCCCACAACTGCAACCACCGCATGCCTTTCCGTGGCGGCAACGCTGCCACGGAAAGGCTGCTTCCCACCTGCATAGTAATATGGAAGGCGGTGTCTTGCAGACACCCCCACCATATTCAACCCTTTTCCGCTCGGTCGACTCGCCGACCGGGTGGAAAAGCGGCGGATGGACTTACCGTCCGCCGCGGTACCCCCTACCATCATAATATGGCGGGGGGAAATGGGAGGTGGGCGGGAGATAATGTCGGGCGGATCAACCACCGCCATGCGGCGGTGGCGATCCGCCCGACATTATAATAGACCCCTTGGTATCTAGCTGACTTATGTGCCCACATCACATCATGTCAGAGAATAACCGTGCCCTTTTAAAGAAATATGGCACACTTAAATGTTGCATTTGTTTTCAATTTTGGGAAAAAAGACAGAAATATCAAAGCATTTATTATTAGATTCGGCGATTTAATTGGAAGCAGACAATCCGCAAAAGAAAATACATTCACAAAAAAACTTTACATGCATTTGCATTCAATGAAACAGTAAATCATTCTGCAACTTACATATATCTCACTTTGCTGGGGTCTGAAATTCCATTGCAGGCTTGCGTGAACATCTGCGTTAAAAGTGACTTTAATTATTCGGTCTTTGACGGGTTCCATTGCTTCAATTTGGTCAGAACTGTGACCAGATACAGGTGTACCTCCGAGTCCAGTAGCCTAAACAAGAAACGTATAGCATGAATTTAAAGCTGCCATCCTATCCTATCTTTGTTAAATAAATCATTTTGGTGCATCAGAGGTCCTTTTTAGAAGGCAGTGAAGGGGATCTGGAACCTGGGATGTGTTGGATCTGTAGTGTATAGCTTTTGATGGTGTGCCAGTGATGCAGGATAGTATTATATCAATATACATTATGTTTGATATTTAAATACGCTACATTATATGAGTTCAGTTTGTGAAAGGCAGTTGTAACAAACCTCTGCTTCAAGGGTAGGCGATGGCATGCCAGAAGTACACTTGTAATTTGTTTAGCTTCATGCAAAGGTCTGGTTTTGATTCCAATTTTAATCATGTGATTCATAGAAGAAGGGAAATGTCTGCTGGTAGTGGAAAGTTCCTAAAAAAGATGACCATACTTTGGAAAAACATAATAAAAAAATAAATGGTTAAGCTCATAAGGAATCTCAGTTTTATCAACTAGGAGAGAGGAATTATAATTGAAATTCACTTCCAGATGTAAGGCTCTCCATGTCTCAATGCAAGTAGGACCAAGACCAGGAATAGCGAGCATTCAAACCTTCCTCAATACTGATAACTGAAAATGTAATTGTGGCAAGGATTGGCGTGAAGGATCAACTAATTTTACCAAGCAGTTCCTTAGTGAATTTGTAACTTCATTAGGAATGCTTGCCAGGAGTGTTCGGTACCTGAAAGCCTTTACAAAAATACATTAATTAACCATAAAAGGCTATGTCAGATCATATTCTAACCTCAACTTCTATCACTAGAAGTGATGCAAAAGTGCCAGGCAAGTGTCATTGTGAATACCGGCTTATCTCTGGTTCCGACTGTCAAAGCTTGCTCTGAGGTTTCTGGATTTAGGTAAATAAAAAATAAAGCTATAAATATACTTTATTTGAAGTACTGACTGTTTTACAAGTCATATTATGAAGATGTTGAATACTGTAAAGGGTCTCGTTGGAGTACAAAGAAAAAAACAGTCATTATTTTGATTCAAAATTAACTTGGGGGCTAGTGGTTTGTGGGAAGGAGATGTGTAGGCCACTGACAAGCTGCTGGCTATATAGCATACAAAGAAATATTCAAGTAGTCTGGTTAGAGTTGGCAAACAGATATGGCTGGGGTAAATTAATTTATGGGCAGCAGTAAGGAAGTAGTATTAGCATGCATTTAATAGCATCACGAAAGTATAAAAAGGCTTACACAGAAACAAACCATAGACGTTGTTCATTCAACATAAAACACTCCACATTCTATATTTCAAGCCGATTCCTGATTGCTTTAGATTTTTGCTGCAGGTCTTAAACGTTCATTCCGAATGCCTATTTCCAAGTTGTGCAAACCACATCAGAAAGTGGGCTCGAAATGTGATACTGTCTATGTTTAGATTATTTAACCAAAGTTTAGCAAGAGGTGTGAGGAACTATATTGTCTTGACCATCTGCAGTCTTCCTTCTGCCAGGCTCTTCACCGTTTGGAGACACGCATGCTGTTTTACATCAGCTCCGGTAAGACGCACAGTTAACTGACAAGACAGTGATCTCATTTAACTACACTTAAACGCCTTTTGAGGAACCTCATTTGTGGGAGTGCCCGATTACTCTGACAATAGAAAACAACAGTTGCACGTGCGTTAGATAACTAAATTAATGGCCATAATGATAGGGATTCAATACATGTAACAGAGTCAAACTTGTTATTTGTGAGAGATGTATAGACCATGTGTCCTTCCTGACATTATAAAGTCACAATTGTATTATTTTCCAGTACTGGCACCCTTGTGTTCACTCAAAGTGATTAGTATTTTTTGTTATCCCCTATTCTAAAAGTAAAGTACCATTCCCTGCTTTAGAAAATTCATATATAGTGATCAAAACTATATGGGTGCATTCACGTAGGGACAGTGGCAAGCAAACGAGCAGTTTCATTATTGTCACACAACACTTTTGTTTAATTTAATTAAGAGCAGTTTTGTGTCGACATTTGCTGCTGTGGGACGATCCCAGAGGGGTGAGGGTGTCTACATATACAGTCGGTATTTGGCCTACAGTAACCCAGGATCACAGTGCAGTAGAGTGTTCTAGTGGCTCAGCGAGACCATCGCCTATGTTGAGGGCCGTCGCTGGTTGTCAAGTAGCTAGTTCACTATTTTTACTGTTGCCACTAAAAGTTTCATGCAGCAAGATATTCATGGGCAATCCAGTAACCAGGAGCCATGACCAGTCTCAGCCAGATTCATTGGCCTTCGGCGTGGGAAGATAAGTATTCCAGAAAGAAGTCCTGTGATGTTCCAGTCTAATTTAGGATCAGCAACAAATATAAAAACATCACACCATGAGGACATACAATGAGCTGAAAGAAAATTCACTATTCAACTGTACAAATCAATACACTAAACTATGTTCACTGAACCATGGAAACAAGATTAATAACCACGGCAAAATAATATAGTTTGTGCCTCTGAGAGACGTAGGTACATATCAAAACAACTTCAGCAGTTTAATGTGTTAAGGAAACAGTGATCAGTCTAGCACGCCACTTATAACAAGAAAGTGGTTTAAAAAATTCATTGAATGCAAGAAAGTGTAAAAACTCAATTAATGCAAGAAAGACCAGGGGAGTCCAGAAAGGTGATTCGGTACAGTACAATAATCTGAAACATCACGGGACTAAATCTAATGTGACCACCCCTTGATCGCATGAGGTTTTATTTGTTAAGTGTTGTGTAGTCCGAACCTACCAGCAAAAGGCGTTGTGGTCGAGCACATTGCATGCCCACTATAGGAAAATAAGGCCGCACATTTGTGGAGGAACGACATGATTTAGGACGCTCTGATAAATGTTTCAAACTTCAGGATGCCATCAACTGTGAAAACTCAGCATTTTCAGATGGTGAGCTAAGGCATCTGATATGCTCCTCAAACAGTCTCTCGGTGCAAAATGAGAGTCGGTCAGTGAAGATACAATGAGCCTCACAGTGGTGCATATTCTGCTTAGGACAGACCAGGTCAAAACATCTAAACTGTTTAAACTTTACTTCCTTAACTTCTCAAATCAATGTGCAAAAAACACACTTGCCTTCAAAAATGGGGATGAGGCCGTCTCCTTTTTAGCATCTGGGGATGAAACTGATTTTGGTCGAAATATTGGTGGACGTGGTTCAATTATTAACATATAGCACAAAATCCTGTTCCTGTTTTCTAATGCAAGAACAGGCATTAGAAATGCATGGATTATCTAAAGTTTACTTATATGTCACAAATATGGCAGTGGATTTACAACCGGGACATTCAAAGTTTTGTTCTGGTGTGAGGGACCATGCATCACTTCAAATTCACTTTAGGATCAACGCAACCTTTAGGCATCTACACATCTGAATGCCATGCTAGAATGTTTTGATATGCCCCTATGCTGACTCTCAGTTCAAAGATTTCACAGTGGCAGTGTAGCAAAGAGGCTACAGGCTGGGCTAAAAACAGGTTGATCATGCACTAGAAATTTAGGCTCAGTTAAATGGACATAGAGCAGCATCAGCAAGCTGAGACATAGACATACTAAGGAGGCGGTGGCAGACCCTGGAGTGTGCAAACGGAGCAGTGTAAGCAGAGAATGGTAATAAATGACATACAACAATGAAAGAGGAGTAACGTGTGGGGATTGTGCAAGTGCGTGGGGAGGCATCTCGGAGGTATTCATCATTTCTGAAGGATCAGTGTTAAAGAAGTGGGTTAGGTGGAATGAAATGAGTGTGTGTGATGCGGGAGGTGAGGTGAGAGCAGAAGGCATACATTTTTGCAATGGGCATGATTAAATCTTGTGCGGAGGGGTAGGTAATGGGTGACTGGACTCTGAAGACCAATCAGTGAGGGAGGTAGATGACACGGACTGGTAAGAGTGGCTGGACAAGGGAAAATGTGTTAGTAGGACAGTAGGTGAGATAGAAGCAATAGGTCTTAGTGTAGCTCTAGGCATAGAATAAAAGGAACTTTATTACAAGACCGGAGGCTCATATTATGCAGTCTCTTTTCCTACTGTTTATTATTCACAACACTTTAACACACTACAACACCTACAATCATGGAGGTCCAACCGGAAGTAACCCATGAAACATATTCAATGCAAGGTTGCAGAATTTTATAAAATACCGGTTTGTCTATCAGAAAGGATGCTTCATAAATCAACTTCTCCTGTAAAAAAATCCACTTGTCTTTTGATGCCATGCAGCGAGTTGGCAAATTACGGAAGCTTTCTTACTGAATAAGAACTCTGAAAATAGCCTCTATAATTAAGCAAAGATTCCTATTGTAGCAGGGTTAGTATTCTAGCATCCCCCTGATTTTTCCACCTTTCTACAAATCTACATACTGGAGTTGGAAGTGTACACCTTGCATATTTAAGGGTTCTTAGCAACTCTTATCTAACCTCTTACCTCAAAGAAAAATGTGGAACTGCACTTCTCAAAGGGCAACAGTAAAACCTTTTCCAGGGTGGGGAAAAAAGGGACTGTAAGGAAGGTGCACTTGCAAATGCTCAGTAGATTCTTGCATGAGCAAACATACACATGCATATGAAATCACGCAAAAAATACAGTTCACAAAAGAACTACAGTTTCCAGGCTTACTTTTGTAACTACCTGTGAATTCATGAAAGTTGTGAATCTGCACTAATGCGAGGACATATACCATGGGTACGCTTTTGTGACTCTCTTTATTAATTGGGCCCCAATTACATCTGGCATTAGCCAAGGAACTTTGATTTCACTAAAAAAAAAAATACATACATACATACATATATATTTTCTACAAAGCGACCCACTCCAGAAATCTTTGGGCGCTCTGAGGCGGTGCATTCAGAGACGGCAGGGTCAAGCCGTAATCAAATTGTCCTTCGTTTCCCCGCAGGGCTGGTTTCTCGCGCACTCACGGAAGGAACAAGGCGTCACCAATTCTTATCGTCAAATTTCTTTATTTACAGCATGCCAGTTAAAAAGCTCTACGCGTTTCAGTCCCACCAGGGACCTTGTTCACGAGACTGGTCTTTACTGAAACTTTTTTTTGTTTTAAATCCACCTCTACAATCAAACGTGACATCACTTCCTTTTGGGAGCAGCTAGGCATTCTGGTAATTGAAGTCCTTACTGTTTTACCTTAGTGGGTTGTACAATTACATATATGTGATGTTTTTGACAAATTTAACTCAACAAACGCGACTGGGAAATTCTGTTAATTTAGACCCTCTATAAACGTACAATGTGTGAATAACAGTATGCGCTTTCTACGGCATTCGATTAAATTTCTAGACTGTACCCTGATGTATCTGTATGACAATTCATTTTACATTGTCTATGGCCCTCTGGTGGGCCCTCGTTTTTCGAAATTTTATTCACTATTGATTAAATCAAACAAATGAGTCCCAACTTTATGTCATAATTGCCCTATAGTGGGCCCTCATTTTTAAAGCATATTTTGGATCTTGATTTTCTCCCAGTCGATTTTCCTTTCCATTAGGATTTTACTGTTCAACCCAGTGCTCCTAAGTCCACCCAAACTGTGATTAAACCTATATAAAAAACTAAAAATAAAAAATACAATTCGCTAACAGTCAAGGATAATGTCACTCATGATAATAAGCTTATTCTGCAGTTTATAGATGGTAATGGAGTTCTTCGTCTTGATTTAGACCATCAGGGGTCAAAGTTCTGAAATTCAGAATATGTTTTGATTCCTTTTGCCTCATCACTCTTTCACGGTCTCCTCCTCTGGGATGTGTTCCCACTGCTTCAATGGCATAGAATTTAAGATCTTTCCAGTTTCCTTTGTGTTCCTTCTCCATGTGTTTGGCCACCGCATTGCTCCTATCGGTGTTTATTGTGGCCCTTACGTGTTCCAAGATGCGTTTTTTCAATTCGCATTTTGTGCTTCCCACATATTTCATTGAGCAGGGACATTCAATTATGTAGATCACAAATTGGCTCTTGCAGTTGATCAGCTGTTGGACTTGCCACATACGTTTGTTAGCCATAAGTACTTCCTTGGTGTTTTGGGCAATTGCACAGACTTTGCAACATGTACATTTGAAGAACCCTTTGGGTTTGAGCCAAGTGTCTTGTTTCTTTGGATTCCTGAAATGACTGTGGACCAATTGATCTCTTAGATTTTTTGCCCGTCTGTACGTTATGTTGGGGTGATCCCCCATTATTGCTGATGTGGTTGCATCCATACGCAGAATGTGCCAGTTTTTGCGTAGTATTTTCATCACTTTTGCATTCTCCGTGGAGTGAGTTGTTATGAACCTTATTTTGTTTTCTTCATTTGTTTCTTTTTGTTTTTCTTTTAACAAATCCAATCTGTTGATGGTCGTGGTTTTTTGCAATGAGGTTTGAATCGTCTTAGAGCTGTAGTTTCTTTTTTTGAATCTTGTTATGGCTTGATTTCGATGTTTTACCCACTCCTCATCTTTCAAACAAATTCTTTTAATCCTCAGAAATTCACCATAAGGAATATTGTTTATTAGACTTTTTTGGTGGAAACTCCCAGCATGTAAAACTGCATTTGTCGCAGTACTTTTACGATGTAAGGTCGTGTGTACTGTATTTTCCAAGATGTAGATTTCGGTGTCTAGGAATACCACTCTCTGGTCACTGATGTTATATGTGAATTTTAAATTGAAATACGAGTTGTTCAATATCTCAAAATACTCAGCAAATTCCTGCTCGGTTCCTTCCCAGATTATCAAAAAATCGTCGATGTATCTGAACCAGGCTATGGTTTTGTTGACAAAGATATCATTTTCAATGCTCCATGCCCAGGTTTTCTCCCATTGACCCATAGTTAGACAGGCGTACGATGGGCTAAAGGAAAATCCCATAGCCGTACCCTTGCGTTGGAGAAAAATTTCCTCCCCAAACATGAAGGAATTCTGTTCTAAACATATTTGGATCATTTCCAATAACATGTTGTTGTGATTGGTGAATTGGATGTTTCTCTCCGACAAGAAGTGTTTGCATGCGTTCAGACCGATGTCATTCTGGATGTTGGAGTACAATGATATAACATCCATAGTTACTAGCTTGTATGTCGGGTGCCATGGGGTATCTTGTAGATGTCTCAATAGATCCCCTGTATCTTCTTTCATGTATGCCTCTTTGTCTAAAACAATGACGTTTCCTCCCTTATCTGCCATTTTTATCTTAATGGTATCATCGTTTTTTTAAGTCAGACAGCGCCTTTCGCTCTTCATGTGTTAGATTGTCCTGTTTTTTTGAGTGGTTAAGTTGGTTGAGATCTCTTATCACACATTCATGAAACAAATCAATTTTATTTCCGTGTGGCAGTTGCGGATAGAACTTACTTACAACTAAGAAATGAAGAATATTATGAAAAATTGAAAACTAATCCCACAAAAAAATGGAAAGAAGAACTTGACATCAAATTGGACACATGGAGCAAGCAAAAATTGCTAGATGAGGATGAAGTGAAATACCTCAAAACGGAATATCCTAAAATGGCCACAATATATTTTCTGCCGAAAATACATAAGAATTCAAAACATCCTCCTGGAAGGCCAATAATCTCAGCAAAAGGAGCCTTATTGGAACCAATGGCTAATTATTTGGACGTGTTCCTATTACCATTTGTCAAGGGTCTCACTTCGTATCTACAAGATACAGGGGATCTATTGAGACATCTACAAGATACCCCATGGCACCCGACATACAAGCTAGTAACTATGGATGTTATATCATTGTACTCCAACATCCAGAATGACATCGGTCTGAACGCATGCAAACACTTCTTGTCGGAGAGAAACATCCAATTCACCAATCACAACAACATGTTATTGGAAATGATCCAAATATGTTTAGAACAGAATTCCTTCATGTTTGGGGAGGAAATTTTTCTCCAACGCAAGGGTACGGCTATGGGATTTTCCTTTAGCCCATCGTACGCCTGTCTAACTATGGGTCAATGGTTGAAAACCTGGGCATGGAGCATTGAAAATGATATCTTTGTCAACAAAACCATAGCCTGGTTCAGATACATCGACGATTTGTTGATAATCTGGGAAGGAACCGAGCAGGAATTTGCTGAGTATTTTGAGATATTGAACAACTCGTATTTCAATTTGAAATTCACATATAACATCAGTGACCAGAGAGTGGTATTCCTAGACACCGAAATCTACATCTTGGAAAATACAGTACACACGACCTTACATCGTAAAAGTACTGCGACAAATGCAGTTTTACATGCTGGGAGTTTCCACCAAAAAAGTCTAATAAACAATATTCCTTATGGTGAATTTCTGAGGATTAAAAGAATTTGCTCGAAAGATGAGGAGTGGGTAAAACATCGAAATCAAGCCATAACAAGATTCAAAAAAAGAAACTACAGCTCTAAGACGATTCAAACCTCATTGCAAAAAACCACGACCATCAACAGATTGGATTTGTTAAAAGAAAAACAAAAAGAAACAAATGAAGAAAACAAAATAAGGTTCATAACAACTCACTCCACGGAGAATGCAAAAGTGATGAAAATACTACGCAAAAACTGGCACATTCTGCGTATGGATGCAACCACATCAGCAATAATGGGGGATCACCCCAACATAACGTACAGACGGGCAAAAAATCTAAGAGATCAATTGGTCCACAGTCATTTCAGGAATCCAAAGAAACAAGACACTTGGCTCAAACCCAAAGGGTTCTTCAAATGTACATGTTGCAAAGTCTGTGCAATTGCCCAAAACACCAAGGAAGTACTTATGGCTAACAAACGTATGTGGCAAATCCAACAGCTGATCAACTGCAAGAGCCAATTTGTGATCTACATAATTGAATGTCCCTGCTCAATGAAATATGTGGGAAGCACAAAATGTGAATTGAAAAAACGCATCTTGGAACACGTAAGGGCCACAATAAACACCGATAGGAGCAATGCGGTGGCCAAACACATGGAGAAGGAACACAAAGGAAACTGGAAAGATCTTAAATTCTATGCCATTGAAGCAGTGGGAACACATCCCAGAGGAGGAGACCGTGAAAGAGTGATGAGGCAAAAGGAATCGAAACATATTCTGAATTTCAGAACTTTGACCCCTGATGGTCTAAATCAAGACGAAGAACTCCATTACCATCTATAAACTGCAGAATAAGCTTATTATCATGAGTGACATTATCCTTGACTGTTAGCGAATTGTATTTTTTATTTTTAGTTTTTTATATAGGTTTAATCACAGTTTGGGTGGACTTAGGAGCACTGGGTTGAACAGTAAAATCCTAATGGAAAGGAAAATCGACTGGGAGAAAATCAAGATCCAAAATATGCTTTAAAAATGAGGGCCCACTATAGGGCAATTATGACATAAAGTTGGGACTCATTTGTTTGATTTAATCAATAGTGAATAAAATTTCGAAAAACGAGGGCCCACCAGAGGGCCATAGACAATGTAAAATGAATTGTCATACAGATACATCAGGGTACAGTCTAGAAATTTAATCAAATGCCGTAGAAAGCGCATACTGTTATTCACACATTGTACGTTTATAGAGGGTCTAAATTAACAGAATTTCCCAGTCGCGTTTGTTGAGTTAAATTTGTCAAAAACATCACATATATGTAATTGTACAACCCACTAAGGTAAAACAGTAAGGACTTCAATTACCAGAATGCCTAGCTGCTCCCAAAAGGAAGTGATGTCACGTTTGATTGTAGAGGTGGATTTAAAACAAAAAAAAGTTTCAGTAAAGACCAGTCTCGTGAACAAGGTCCCTGGTGGGACTGAAACGCGTAGAGCTTTTTAACTGGCATGCTGTAAATAAAGAAATTTGACGATAAGAATTGGTGACGCCTTGTTCCTTCCGTGAGTGCGCGAAAAACCAGCCCTGCGGGGAAACGAAGGACATATATATATATATATATATATATATATATATATATTTTACACATATATATATCACACATATATATATTCGCTGAAAATAAAGGTTAAAATTATGTTATAGGTAGGCAAAAATGTCTGTTTAAACGTAAGACTTAACTAAAAAAAAAAACACTGAAATCCACCAATTATAACTCATGCCCTACCATGCACATTGTTGTCATCAATGATGTAATTTCAGTTGTCATCAATAATGTTATCAATGATACAATATGCAAGGTCATAAGCAGCGCATGGTGAGGGCGTGAGTTATAGTTACTTGAAATAACTATAACTGGTGAATTCCTCGTTTTTTTTGTTTAAAATGTTATGTTTACACTGACATTTTTACCTAACTATAATGCCACTTTAATATTTGTTTTTTCAGTGAATTTGAGATTTTTTTAAATGCACAGTAAGATATTACCATAACGAACTTATACATCACTCATGGCCAACACACTAGAGACACTCATGTCCCTCCCCCCTTTTTTATGGTTTTCGAATGCCACAGGACTCTCATGAACGCAGGCTACAGCGAAATTGCATCAACCCAATTCTTTTTTTATTTTTTATTAGTTCCTCTTATAGTTTGTTTCCTTAAATGGTGGCCACAACATTTCTCCTCATGTTGCAGCCACCCAATCAGAGCGCGAGCTAAAGAGGTCCTCTCAGCCGATCAGATTGCTCTATTATTTAATGTTGCATGCTTGGTTGGACTCCAGAGAGGGTTCTGCAAACCCAACAATCCAGATATACATAAAGCGTGTACCTCAAATTCTTAAAATATACTGAACCGATTTACACCGGAACACAAAAAGCACACTTTCCGGGTAAAGATCTAGCTTTCTGACATATTTGCTGTAATTTCGTTTGGGCTGTAGCGTTGCGAAAATACCATTGGAAATTACATGGGGAAATTGTGGTTTAGGACCTCCCTTTTCTTTGGCTCTCGCTTTACGATTCACGCTGAAACTTTCAAGGAAGGAGCTGGGGTGGATAAACTTTTCATTTGAAAAGTTTTGTGGAGATTCACAAACGGTGCCAAAGTTATTATCAAACCAAAATAACTCCCCCCATGGTAACCAGGTCCCAACTAGAACTACACAGTGGCAATCATCACTGTGTAGTGTGTAGGGTGGGGAGTGGTGTGGGTTTATACAGCTACCTTCACTGTGTGTGATTGCATTCTGCTCTTTCCCATGGAGCACATCAGCACACAGTTATTTCCTTCAGCTCCATGCAGTACTATGCCAATGTCTGCTTTTTGAAACCTAAAACATTTTTTTGCTTTAACTGATGTTTTTGTCATTTTGGTGAAAGCCTGGCAGCTCGCACAAAAATAATGTTTTACAAAAACTATTCCAAAATAAAAACAAATAAACATGAAAAGTTGATGTCCCTGAAAACAAATAAAATGTTCTGGGTGTTGGGCTTTAGGAATCCCACACCCCTGCAATTAAACATTGTATAAATAGGCCCAATCTAACCAGGTTGTCCTCTTTTCTTGCTGCTGCAGACATGTTTTAGCTTGGTGCTGCTAGGTTTTGAAAAATTAGAGTGTTTCAGTTTACACTGCTACTGGGCTCCATTAGGTTTGGCGGTAAATGATTAGTTTGCCTTAGTCAAAGTTAAACTGCGGAGAGCTAGTTTGTAGCAGGAAATGGAGGCACAACGGGTCAAGTATGTTCATTTGTTGCAACATTTCATTCTATCGAAGAAGCAAGGACAGAAGTGTCATGTTTACTGGCACAAATGGCTGCTTGAAACGGGCGGGCAACTTTCCCTTCATGCCTAGGTCTTGTATTAGAATAAGATACAAGTCTATGGGGATGGAGTTGAGGGAGAGGCATATTTGGGACTTGAGGAAGATAATCCACGAAAGTCAACAAAGCACATAAATTGTTTACAGCTTCTTGCAGACTCCTCTGCAGTTCAAAGTCAAGCGAAAGACAACGTATAGTGTGTGTGGTTGTCATTCGTATGGACAGCCTAAAGGCCATCAGATATGTCAGCTAATAAGGAGATATAAGGTCAAAGCCTCAAGCAAAATTAGCAAAAGCACTATGGGAGTTTTGTCTAAAACACACCATATCACTGGTGGTAGAATATATGCAGGATCAGCAAACCTGGTGGCAGATTAGTATTCAAGAAATATGTTAGACAGCACAGATTAGAGTTTAGGAGTTATGGGGCCAAATTACAGATAGGGTTATGTTGGACTTGGCTCTTAGTGGAATGTACCCCAAAACGTTTTGCTTTTTCCTCCTAGACTTTGCCAACTCTCTCCGCATGAACTTAGGAATCTGAGCACCTTCCCACTGTACTGCAGAGGGAAGGTGTGGGCACACTCCTCGCCCGCAGTAGGCAGGGGGTGCATATGCGACGGGATTAGGTGCAGTACCTTCGTGCAGTCCGTAAACAGTTACACCACATACACGGAGCGAGTACAGCACTGGCTAGTGGGGGGCATAGCACTAAGTGTGCCACCCTCCGGATAGCCTGTGAAACCTGTATCAGGCCTGCCATTACAGGCCTGTGGGGCGCCACTGCACCCCTGTCTAAGTTGGCATCACTTACGCCTGAGCCAACTCTGAGTGGGTCATTCCATACCAACCCCCCCAACCCCAGCAAGCCCCGACAGGCACAAGGGGGTGGGGTAGGCTGAAGGCTGTGTGGGGATATGTGGATGTTCCCTGCCCAGTTAGTGCGGAACCCCCCACATGGGGCTTCCCCAGCTTTTAAGTTTTTCTCTTTCCAAGGGATGCTCCTTGGGTGTTGCTGATTTTCTTGCGTGGCCTCCGGGCTGTAAACGTTTCTCCATTGTCAAGGCAGTGTAGAAGTGCGTGTGTCTTCCTACACAGGCTAGGAAGAGGTTGAAACAAGAGCCGGCGTAGACCTGGTAGTGCACACTTACACCTGTGTGGTGTTAAGTATGCGCCCAGCTTGCCATGACAGGCCAGGGTCTGTGCACCGGCCCTTATGCCATTTCGAATATGTGTCCAGCCAACAGTTGCAGGCTTGAGGATGTGCCCTGGCACCTATGGCATTTTGGATCGGTGTCCAGCCTGCCATTTTGGGCCTGTGAGTGCATATCTGTGTTCCAACCATTGAATGCCTATGGCCGTGTGCTTGCACCCAAGGTGATAGTGGTAAGGAGGGAGTTGGGGGTCAACCTGAGCCCGGCTGGCCCAGGCAGGGTAGTGAGCGTGCACTCTCACCTAAGGTGCTATGGCTTGGGTAAGCCCATGGTCTGGTCAGCCATCACAGACCAATGTGCGCGCACTGGCATCTATCATGGTTAAAACTCATGACCAGCCTGCCACTGCAGGCTTCTGTATGTGCGCACCCTCCCCTATTGTGCCTATGAGTGCTTGTGTAATCTGCCATTGCAGGCTTATGCAGGAGCACTGATACACATATTAGTTAAACCAGTGTCAAATCTGCTGTTGCAGACTCTGGCGGATGCACTTGCACCCCTGGTCCTGGGAAATGTGTCCAGCCTGCCATTGCAGGTCTGTTTGCCCACTAGCGCACATGCGCCCAGGTAGTGAGGAATACGTGTGTGTGTTTTCACTACCACTGAGCATAGGGGAAGTGGTAGGCACTACTTCAGGCTACAATAGTGGATTGCAGTGGAGCAGTCTCATTATGTTAACTATCAATGGATTCACAATGCCAAACCCCTTCTGAAGGTAAAGGGGGTGTGGCAAAACTGGTTTAGAAATGCCACCTATAGAATATGGACATTTCTATGCTTCAAGAGTCTTGTGTGCGGTGCTGCCTGGCACCGGTGGACATCAGGGGACTAGGCAACACATCTGTGCATTCCCCCAAGCAACAGCCATAAACCATTGGCACCCCACGAGAACGGCAGACATCTGCCATTTGATGGCCAAATGGAATATACTGAAGAGAGAGACTTTGACACTTAGTCTCTAGCGGCCGAATTCTGGCCACACTAAAGATTAAGACCTACACCATCTACCTATGACATCTGGAGAGCAGTGCCCTCTCACGAGCCCTCATCAGATACTGATCCCAACTGGTAGCATGGAACTAATCTAAAATTTGTGCCTTGAGACCAGATTGCCTAGTGTATAGCCCCATAAATCTTGCCCACACCTAAAGCATGTGGTTCAAACCAACGTGCACCAGACGCGGTGCCCGAATTACCAGGGCACAACCCTGATCATCGTGCACTGATCGGGGTTTCGCCTCCTACCAAGAAGCTCCCCTTTGTTACTCCCCATTCATCTGTTGTTCCACTTTGGCCCTCATCGCAACCGAACAACTGTCCTCTCCACACTTAGCCCCTGCTAAAGACATATTGGCACCAGGTAGTAGTGAGAGGTTGACAGGCTTGAAGGGACAATTCTGAGACAGTTTGGAAGCGGATCAAGAGACTGCGCGACTCCATTGTGTTTTGGGACCTATGGGTGAACTTCCTGAGTGGCTGCTAAACTCCCCTTGATTACGTCTACCTCCTAATTAAAACTGCTACATATCCCCAACTGCTTCCCAAGGACCCAGACTAGATGTGACTTCAGATGCGTCCCGTCTAGTGCCCTGGAGGCGGGGCTGGTTATCTTCCATCTGGGGGTATAGGACAACAGGGGTGAATAGGAGGGTGGAGGGAGGCTGGGGCCACTAAGTCTGCAGGGTGTTATCCATTGACCTGCTGGGTATTAGTAGCTCAGCATTAGAGTGCTGAGTATGTATGTGGGCAAGAGTGCTCTGTACGGACTGGCTGATACCTGTCGCACTGAGTGAGAGTGACAGTCTGCAGACCGCCTGCGATTCATGACACTGGCCCGCAGCGCCGCTGTATACGTTGCTTTTATGCCAAAAGCACAATACATTTGACTTTGGGTTTACCCATGTGGCTCTGGCCCTCGGTGCTGCTAGAAATTGCTCTTATGTATGAACATATTTTTGAAATTGCTGTGACCAGGTGTGTATGCTATAACTGGGTAGGATTGTACTATCCAAATTGCTAGGGTAGGTCTGGGGTAGACAGCGTGTCGCACTGCATAAGGGCGCTCTCTCATGGAGTGGTGGTTAGGTTAGGAATTGTCCAGTGTTCAAACTATTGATATCAGAAAAATATGAGTGGGCCTAGTACTGCTAGTAATATTTCCAAATATGTTTTATGCCCAAACGTATGTGATATTCATGTCATGATTGAATATGTGCATTGAATATAAACGTAATTTACATACATCCTGTGTGAACTCTCTTTTGTGACGCTCAGTGTATTTACTGTGTGTGACTGCTGAGGCTTTGCTTTACACATGGCCTTTGAGGAAAGCCTGACTGCTCAGTACCAAGCTACCCAAGGGTGAGCACAGGTTATACAGCGAGTGTAATCACCCGTCCTTGACGAGAGCGGTAGGTACTGCCTGGCTGGGGGCATCCCTTCAGCCAACCAGAAAGTACTGAATCCAACAGCACACTTTTCCTGTTTATACCACAGCACACCTTTAAATAGGTACGCAAACATGGAAATTGAGCCTTATTGTTAAGAATGTGCTGCCCTTAGGGCAGCTGAAAATTTGTGCTGCTATGGGGACAGCACATTCAAGTAAAATATGGCGCAGCTGCTTCAAAACGCTTTGTGTGCACTGTGCTAGCAGCAACCTGCCTGCAATATTAAGAGGGATTAGAGATCCCCTTGCAGGCAGGTGCAGTGAGTGACTGAACTTGCCTGCAAGGGGATGTTTGGGGGTATACCTCCCTCCAGAGGGCTGCAACCAGGGGCTTCACTGACAGTGCACCACCTTATTGTGACGCACATTCAGTTCGCCTCCTGACAGATTCTTTGCCTTTGCACCCATGCCGATAATACGGCACAGAGGCAAAGAGATTCCCTCATTTGCATGGGACCATGCTCTCATGCAAATGAGGGAACGACCTCTTGAGATAGCATGGCACTACATGTGTACCAGCGTGATCTTTACTATAGAAGGAGTTGCACAAGCGTTTATGGACCCTTCTTTAATACAAATGTGGCCCGGGCGCGCACATGCCTGTTGCACCCCTGGGGCTCTTTCTATAATATGGCCCCAGAAAGAGTAGGGGGCACTTTTGTGTAGATTTCTTTACATTCAGGCTGACAAATCATTTTGAATTTTTTTTTCAGTTGGTGGTCAGATAAGACCTTAGCAATTGATGAATTTCTCCAAGATTGGTCTAGGGGGATGCACTATGCAGTTCTCTCCCTTCGCTACGTTCTCCATGATTCTGGTGCAAATACACAGGCAATTGGCAAGTGCGGTCATGGATACATGTTTGTGGAGGAGCCAGCCTTGGTATCCCACACTACTAAAACTCTTACAATGTCCAATACAGTTGCCAGTCTTTCCTCAGATGCTGAAGAGCTCCTCCGAACAAGCACATGTGCTGGTGGCATGGAATCTTTCAAGATATTTTAAAATGTGCCAGGACTTTCAGGTGAGGCTTCAGGCTACATTTAGGCTTCATGTGCCAATGGCGCTGTCAAAGCTTGCAGAACGGGATGGGAGTTGTGGAGAGGCTGGTGTTTGGAGAGGGATTTGGATTCCATTTCAGCATTTGTTGTGGGGTGTTCAATTTTTTGGCATTCCTGGTGGCAAGGGAGAAGTCTTACAGAATCATTAATGAGTACAGGTCTGAAATATCAGCTGAACATCAGAAAGTTGATGGGAAAACAATTGGGAGATATGCCTTGATAAGCAGTTTGCTGAAAGGAAGAATAGAAATGTCCGCAAACCAAGTTATAATACTATGTGAGATGCCAATCGAGTACTACATTTGTTTGAGTCTTGAGAACATAGTTAACATCTGTCAATACAACTATTGTTGACTAGGTTGGTAACCTTATTATATTTAGTTTCATTCAGAATGGTTATGAATGTCAAAGTCATAAATATCCATGCTATGCAATTAACACCAGTAGGGGTTCAATTCCACCTTACGAGGAGAGCTATGAATGCATCCTGTTTCATTGAGTTCCAAGTTTCGCTGTGCATCCTAAGCTTGGTGTGGTGAGGTGTCTCAAACAGTATGCACGTTCAACAAAGGAGGTGAAGACTTCTGTGCCTCAATAATTGATAGCTTTAGGGTAACCATTTGCAGCAGTAACATCTAGAAATTGAAGTCGATCATTAAAGGCAATGATGGCTAAAGCAGGCATAGAAAGAGCATCATTTGGTCCTCATTCAGTCAGGGGAGCCATGGCCTCCACAGCTTTCTGGGGCAGGGAAAGACTTGAGGACATATTAAAAGCAGCAGACTGGACACGGGTGTCAACTTTTAGAATGTTTTTATTGTAAGCCTGTTGATCATGTAGCAATTACAGCAGTGGCTTAACAAAAGTTTAAGGGCCCCCCCCTGCAATGTACACGGATTTAATCCAGAGCGCTCAGGCCTGACTACTGTGCTGAGGGAGCACCCTGCAGCTCAGGCCCCCCCCCCGCTCCGCGGGGAATGAGGGGGCCTGTGTTAAGCCCCAGAAATAAAGTTGTTAATATGCTTGGAACATGCATAATATGTTAACTTGTAATCAATTTACAGATGCGCCTAGTCAGCTGCGAATGAGAGTCCCGATTTCACTAACCGGCCCACCCACAAGAGGTGAGTACGATTCATTGCTGTAATTCACTCATTGAATCGCTGTGCTAGTTTGATTTTCTTTAGTCCCTAGAGCTACCACTCAGGCGACGATCTGAACTGAGGAACACAGTCGGGACCAAAGAAGTGGATCAACTGGACTCCGAGTTCTGGTTACAAGAAAAAAGATAAGGAGACAATGTAGTTACGAATAGATTTTTTTCTAGTGTTTTTGATTTTGTATTTTAAGCAAAGGCATTAGAAAACTTTCAAGGAACAAAAACAAGAAAAGCGGACGCCATGGTTAGATGGGGCCTAATTATATAGTGTTTCATTGGTTGTATTTCTTGTCTCTCTTCCTGTTCGACCTACAAGATTGTTGGGTTGCAGCATGTTAAAGTGTAAATAATAAAAATAAAGCGGCGATAATGTTATCGCCTGTCTTGATAATATGCTCCTTAGAGTTTTTCTGTGTGTATCTTTTATGTAACTCGTACTCCGAACTCCTTATGTAATGTAACTGGTCCTTTTGTAAAGCGCTCGGACACCTTTGGGTAAAGTTCATCCTATGGATAAAATCGCATTAAATAAAAAAAATTGACATTATGTGGTGGTATAAAGAAGCCGACATATAAAGGAAGCAATTGAGAGTAGTACCTGGCAGTACAATCGATAAAGCGGCACTGCTGCATAGGACATTCCCACCATGCCCACGGCTGCTGCTGCAATATAAGTTAGCACAGTTTTATTTCGGCTTTTCCACTCCCGCTCTTGGCCACGGGTGAATGGGTTCCGCCCTTGCAAACCTCGCATCGGCTGCCATCGACACAGAAAGCCATGCAGCCTCCCTGTGTGTAAAGGGTCAAATCTGACACACGTCTTCAACCACGGCCTACAGAAGCTACACAGGCCTCCAATCCCACCAGGAAACCGCAGCGTCCACATTCCCGAGCAAGGGGGGTTATAACAGAAGCCAGAAAATAGCTACAACCACAAAAGTCCAGGAGAAACTGTCACCTTCGCACCATTGCCGCCATGTTCAAATTATTAGACATAGAAAAGAGACATCACAGAAAACAACGTCAGCGGGCTGGAGTAAAACACTAAAGCGCGCAAGACTTTGTTTCTTTGAACGTGAGCACGGCTGATAATTGTAACACCCTGTTAAGACAATGAAGAAACTGCCTAATAACGGTATTTTTTGCTCTTTGCATAGGTAGTCCGTTTTCTGGCACAGATGATGCCCTATCTAGGGTGTTCTCTTTCTGTTTTTAAAGTACACGACTACCGTTTCTCTACACTCACTAAACATGTCCGCCGTTCGCACGCGCTGTCTACTTAATATGGACACCGATAGGTCGCAAAAATTCACATGAATAAATTCCATGTCTCGGTCTAGTTTTGTAGCTGTTTGTGTTGTGAAACTTTGTAGCACACCCAGGTTGTCAGTTTATGAGTGGGGATGCCGATCGTAGTGCGAGAACAGGTAAGCTTTGTATTTGAGAATGTTTAGTGTGGTACGTGAAAGGCGCTGCGCCAACGCTTCGGCTCGGCAACAGCTGTCACCCAGAAGCGTTTAGACACAATTCATCACCTCGTTCAGTTATGGTCCAAAGCCTGCTACCGGCGTCGTCATTATCATCCCATTTACCATCGAGCAGCCTCAGCCAGGTAATCATCCTTCGTCTTCTCCCTCCCCGCCAACCCCTTCCCCATCCATCATTGTATTTCTTTGAAAAACAAATGCTGCCTTGAAACTGACTGTTGTATTTTGGAACTCTGCTCCCTAATTACATGTTATGACAAACAAATTGGTAGCAGTATTTCCCTGCAATAAACATAAATAAAAAAACGTTTCCCCGCAAAGGCTGCTCATGAAAAAATTAAACAAAAGTAACTTTGAAGTGCCATCGATACACAAGAAATATCTGTTTTCCAAAAGTGACTTCGTTTTTATTCTTTTATCGAACGAAAATTATAGTGCAGACCTTGTCCCAGCCACAACTAGCCGTATTTCACTAACGCGATCTCAAGGCTATTACTAATATATCAGCAGCTTTCTTCTAGCTCATGGTTTTGTGTTTTGTCGATGCTGCTACGCTTACATAATTTTTTTATCTTAATTAATTTTCTCCTATTGTGCAAACCACTGGATTAATCTTGTGCGGAAACGTCCAAAAAGGGGAGATCAAGCAATTTTCTGATAATCACAAATTTGAGCAAGTAACGAAAATGAGGTACAGAAACAGGTTTAAAACTTAAGTCACTAGACTACGTATTTCTGTTCCCCCATTCTGCTCACACCGATTTACCTGTGTCATAGTGCACAAGATCTTGAATGGTGTGCTTCTGCTATAACTGGTGAGCTATCTAAAATAGTTTTGAGCATTCCATCTCAATACACAATCATTTTGATCACCAAAATTATCTAGAAATATTTTCTAAAACGCTCAGTTTGAAACCTGGGGTGAACAGATTTTCTGAACCTATGAAAGTGTGTGAAGTACATGAGTGGCATGTGGTGTTGTGTAATTAGTCAAAGATGGAACAACAGAAGAGTGGCTTTGTATTGTAAAAATGTCGTGCTCACTTTGCACTGGATTCAAGCTAACCTGGCTGATGAGGGGTGCTACCCCCAAACTGGTCCCAGGATGCATGTTTGCGGTCCAGGGAAGACCTGGCTTGGCAGTTCGGCTGAACTGTTCCAATAGGGTGCAGGGTCAAGACTGATTTGCATATAGCTGGGTCTGAACTGGGGTGGCGAAGTGAGCTAAAGAAGGATGATGGGTTCAACCCAGATCTTTGACTGGGGGTGAGTGTCTGAAAAGCTTCAGCACTCCGTCCATCATCTCCTTGTATTTGCTTTGTTCGCCCTAAGTTGGCAGGGTATGCCCAGACGTGGGTCCCTTACTCACTTTGCCACTGGATTCAAGCTAGCCTGGCTGATTATGGGTGATACCCCAAGACCGGTCCCAGGATGCTTGTTTCCGGTCCAGGGAAGACCTGGTTTGACAGTTTGGACTGAACTGTTCCCATGAGGTGCAGGGTCAAGACTGATTTAAATATAGCTGGGTCTGAACTGGGTTGACGATGTGAGCTAAAGAACGATGATGGATTCAACCCAGATCTTCAACTGGGGGTGAGTGTCTGAAAAGTTTCAGCACTCTGTCCATCATCTCCTTGTGTTTGCTTTGTAAGAAATGGGGAGAGCAGAGTGGGAAGGAGCAGAGTGGTGGTGGTTTGCTGTTGATGGATTTGTGCAATGTTAACTGGGAAAGTGGGAGTGTGAACAAGGTTCAGGAGAGTAATGTGACTCAAGAGGGTGAGGCAAGAGGATGGCAAAGATGACAGAGCCGACATCGTTTGCCAGTAAAGTTAACCATGCCAGTACATTTTAACGATTATGTCATGAGTTAATGTATCCCATCCTCATCACCAAAATGTTGCAATTAATTTCAGCACAGGTCTCCGTTTTAAGACATAAGTTTATTGAGCAAACACGACAGAACCAGGCTCCCTCACCTATCTCCCTACAACTGACCCTCCTCTAGCTTCTGGAATGCCCAAACGATTCCTAAGAGTTCTATGGCAACAATGCCTGAATATTTTCGATACAAAAATTCCCTTCCTATTAATACTAATTTAAAGGGGTAAGCCTGCAAGCTACACCTACTCATTAACCCCGATCAGAGGTCAAACCAAAGTGGAATAAACTGCATTTTGGTTCCTGTTTTAGCTCTTCCCACTATTGTCAGTTAAATGTATATTGTTTTCACTAATGTTTTGTACTTCTTTGTAGCCCAATCTGAAAGCTACAGGTAAAACAGATGTGGCAACAAGAACAAATAGGAGCAAAACACATCAATTAAAAAAAGCCTATATGGCATTTGTATTACATTGTCACACAGTGCAGTGTCACCTTGCTGTGCTGCGTGACAGAGAAAGGGCAGGAATACACCGCATTTAAAAGAATACGGCACATCCTGCCTTTTCTCTTGCGCTGGAGCCAGTCTGGCTGCCTAGTGCCTATGCAGGCACACTTGGACCATGATGCTAGGGTGCCTGTATTGTATGCAGGATTGCTTCAGTGAAGGAAGGGGCACCTTCCTGCACAAAACCAATCCTGAGGGGCATATTCCTCTATCTATATGTGCTGCAGAGTGCTGCTTGAATGCTGTTGTGTGAGCTCTACTTGTTCTTTGTGTAAAGTACTCTAGTACTGCTGCTGCCCATTCTCTCAGTGGAGTAGCTTGGGGAGGGGATGGGCAGCACTGGTTTTGTGAGTGGCGAGGTGAGCAAGTCTGGCCTGTCGACTTCCGCCGCCCCCTCCTCCCCCCGAGAACAAGTAGTCAGTCCGCTGCCTCCCCCAGCTCTTTCTTCTACTTCTGGCAAACTTATGGGCCGCCCTGGGTGGCAGTAGGTCTAGCTACGTTACTGCATTCTCTATCTGTTATGTTGCGAGTGGTGAGTGAATGGCTTCTTCTGACGCTGTTCTTTGTTTTAAAAAAAATAAAAATCTTTTATTAGCATTTTCTATCATTACAGCAGTTAAGAATCAAAAGCATGCATACCACATTCACCTGTATTTGGCACTGGTACCTGCATTTCTATACAATGAAATTGTAGTCACATAAAGTTTTACTTCAACATATTTTACTCTATTATATTACTAAATATTACTTTCGACCATAATTTATTATTAGCTTGTATCTCTGACCCCTCTTTGGTATTGAGACCATGTTTGCCACATGTTCAGGTCTAGGTCATGTATTGGAATTTCTGTGTTACAACATGTATAAACTTGCCTTCACTTCTCCATGTTTGGAGCCATTGGGCGTCTCCATTTTGTCTCATTTGTTACGGGCCAATTAATTCACAAAAAGGCTTTCTCAGCTCATGTACATTAAATGTATATGCCTCTTTTTAGAGGATTATCCACATTTGTTTTTAATGATGCTGCTCCTGATTTTATGACTCTGTGCACTGGGAGCTTTCTAGCCTAAAACCCCTAAAACCTGTTGAAATGTCTACACTACTAATTGCCATCTTTAATGTACCTATACGTCTCTAGGGTTTGATACAAAGTGTACCAAGGTTCTGTAAGTTAAATGTCATTATTGGAATGCATTACCCATTGTGCCACCCCACCTAGTGATAGTTCAAAAGTGACTGCAGGCCTACCACTGTAGCCTGTCTGTGCAGTTTTGAATCTTCCAATGTAACCAGTAACAATAAACACTTTTTACAGGCCTAAACCTTTCTTTTAATATGTTACCCCTATGTAGACCTTGAAGTCCATAAGGCAGGGTCTATGCTACTTAAAAGTGGGCCATGTCAAGTTTAGTGTACAATGTGTATTTTGACAAGGTCCCAAAATCTATTTACACTGTAGCTGGGTTAGCTGTTTACTAGGAAAACATTGGGATATAATATTAAAGCTAAACCATGTTACCACAGCCTAGGAAGCAGCTACAAAGTTAATTCTGGGACTTTTTGAAATAGTTATTACAAACCCAATCCATGGTAAAGTCAGATATGTAATACTTTTTTTTAGAAAGGGACTTTTACAAGGTCAACTCTTCACTGCCTAAAGCTTCTGGAAGAACATTTGCACGAGCTTCCAACTATCATACGGGAGTGTGATAAAGTGTCAATTTGCTCCCAGAGCTGAGACAAATGCCTTGGGAGTGGGGAGGTATTCTGTTCCTTTGGTAGAATGACCATCTGGGCTATGTCCAGGTACTTAGTTCAATTTAAAGAGGCCTATTTTGTCACAGGCCAATGTAGCTAACACTGGGTCTGCCCTATCAGTTGTTCCTCCTATCGTCCTGGTGAAACTTGAGACTTAGAAGCTTTTTGGCTCCAAAGACCGCTGTATGACTGGGACAAACCTGGATAGTCAATTCAACAAATGTGCATTGTCACTGGGTCAAAAATTGAGGTTGCTCCCATCTGAGCTTTTCTGCTGCAGCAACTCTGTTTCAGAAGGATGTTGTTGAGAGAGTATCTGGTCTCATGTGGCCCTGTTCCGCTACAACTGGTAGCCAAGGCCCGCTGGAGGAATCCAAGCTCCATAGAAAGGTACTAAGTCATAACATAGAAATCTTCGCTGGGTGAGAATATTGAATTTTTTCCTCTCTCAGCATTCCCACTAAAAGTCAATGACTTCATCGGGATCTCATCCAATGGCTATCCGAGTTTATGGAGATCTTCTTGGCTACAGCCTCCTCCCTTGTCCTACAGTGGATTTTTACCTTCCATTGCTGAAACTAACCTGAAAGGTAATACTTCCGCTTGGGATGAACCTAGTTTTTGTATCCAACCTGCGCTCCATTGCGGTCAGCTTTAAATTGCACCTAAGTGCCAGTCAAGTGTAACCAGATTACTGCAATTTGCGCTTTAATGCATTTTGACAATAATCTTATTTAAAACTTTAGAAATTCAGGTTACCCTTATTGGATTTTTGTTGTTGTAGTGTCCTTTTGTTCAGTAAATCAGTCTCAATTTTTATAATTTGGAGTGGGAATTTTATTCTGTTGGATTTAAGACTTTTCAACTGTTTCGGTAATTCTAAATGTGTTAAACATTTTCCCTAAGTTAAGTTTGTCTGCTTTGAGCCATAACCAACCAGGAGTTGAGCTCAGGTTTAAATTAGTGAAACCTTTACTGGACCTTACAAGAATAGTGACATTATTCCTTGCAGTGGACTACTATCAGCCCCAAACCGATAATCCACAGTCTCACAAACAGTATTTAATCAGGCCGTTTTTGGATATAATTAATTAGGCATCTAGGACCATTTGCAATGTGTTATAGCATTCCAGTTGGGGCGAATGATCAAGCACCCCCAAGTTGTATGTCGCAAGTCTTCCTCTCTTGATTTCACATTTGAGAGAGTTCAGATCAAGACCATGCTGCATTTGCCTTTGCCATTTCGGAGTTAAGTAAATCTGGTGTAAGTACTTAAATTGTACTGGGCGGTATAATGGGGCTATTGGAATGTCTGTAGGTGCCATTGTAACAAATGACAATTCCTCTTCTCTGAGGGAACCTACATCCACCCCTCATGCCTCTCTGCTTATTAAAGGTGTTTGGGTTGTTGATGGTAGTTGTGTTGGAGGGAGCGTTTTTCAACCGAGATTGGATTTTCATCCATAATTTTATTATACCACTGTATTTGGTTAATTTGGCTCGCCAGGATTCAATTACCACTTTGGTGGCATGTGATGGGGAGGGGGTTGCTGCTGTCATGTAGTGTAGACATCCCCACAGCTCCATATTACTGTTTTATACACTGGGTCTGATTCGGGACCATGGAGCCAGTCATTTATTACCTGCAACCATGCAGCCCTCCAGTCGGATATGAGGTCAGCCCCAACCAGCCCAGCATCATAGGTGAGTTTAAAGCATATAGTCCTAGCTCTAGCTACTCAAAGGTGTCCGACATGCCAATTGAAAAAATCTCATTGAGAATGTGAGAGTGTTGAAGAGAAGTTAGGGGAGTCGGAATGGATAGTTTAGCAAGATGTATAACATTTTTAGGCTAAGAATAATTTGAATTAAAGCTATTCTCCCTTTTATGAATAATGGTACTGCACACATATGGAGAGTATCAATTTAGGTCGGTCTAATAAGGGCTGCATATTTTCGTAATTGCGTCTGGAGGACCTACTTTTTCATTGATCACTAGGATGCGTAAATATCTCATACAGTGTGTATTCACTTGTGCGTCTGTTTGACCAGCCCCATCTCATCTTTATCATTTGTATCAGGGTATAGGAGGAAGAGACGGGTCTTTTTCAAGTTTACTTTCAGCACAGAGTACAAGCCAAATTCATAAGCAGTCTCATTGCCTGTGGTTGTGACAGCATGGGATTGCTGAAATACATTAAAAGATTGCCTTCATAGTGGGATATTTAATCTTATATTTTCTGACCAACAAAATACTATGCATTGTGTTTTTGTCTCAGTTCACACACAGTTCGGGGATTTGATGGCCAGGGCAAACAATAGTGGTGACAATGGCCATCTTTCTTGGGTTCACCTCACAATATGGTTGGGGTCTAACAGAAGGCTCCCAATCTTCACTCATGCCGTTAATACATTGTTTAAAATTATATACATGAGTTTAATGTTGAATCCCAAGTGAACGAGGATGAAACATAAATAATACCATATGAGACTGTCAAATTCCTTTTCAAAGTCTACTAATAAGAAGGCCAAAGGGTACTTACGATCTATCTTTATGTTCAAGGGAGTTGAAAAAGCATTGGACATTATGGTGTTTTGATTGGTTTGGAGGCGTGGCCAAAATGGCAGCACAAGTGGACGTGTGAAACGGAGCTCCATCGTGGCCCACCAAAATCCTGCCATGTATGCTATGCATTCTAACATCGAGATGCCCTAATATTCTTACTGAGACCCCTCCAAGATGACTGATCCTGTTTGGAATGACTGCTGAGAGCTCCGGACCGAAAAAAACGATACCACAAGGTGTGGCTGCATTGCCTGCCTGCCATAAAATGGCTGCGGACTCCAGCTTTAGCGACTGACACTCTCGCATGAGAGCAGAAGCGACGGAAGTGAGCGGTGCTCTGGCTAGGTGTCCCCGAATGCTGTATACATGTCTTCTGCGACTCACCCACCTGGCACCCCCCCCCCCCAGTGTGGACCCGACTCGGCGACTCCCACGCTTGGCTTTTGGGGACTCCGGTTTGGGGACTCGATCCCGAAGACTGTGGCCGCATCGGCAGCCTCCCAAACAGCCACATTGGTCAGTGCTCGTGGCTGACACCCTCTCTCAGAGACTGGAGGAGCACATGAGAGCGGTGATCTGATGAGGTGCCCCCGAGTGCAGAGTGCCTGATCTGCTGTGATGCACCAGCCTGACGACCCCCTATGCAGAGTTCCAGCTCGGCGGCCTCAGAGCTTGGTTAGAGGAAGGGGTCCAACCTGTAGCCCAACCCCATTGAACCGGAGGTAAGCAAGAGTGACAGTGGGGGAACCTTCTACTCTGCATCAGCCTAGGGATCTGCCCAAATCTCCTGATGTGCGCTGACAAACCATGTCCTGTGCTTGAGCCCTATCGGCAATAACAGCCCAAGTGGTGGTGGCTCCCCAATCTGGGACTGTGAGAGGTCCAAGCCGCATACTAATCCCAGGCACGACATGTAATTTTTCCATTAAGATAGCTGTTATGCCCATCTGCTTGACGCACATGGGAAGTTGCTTGAGGACTAAGCAGCAAAGACTTTGGAAATATATTTTCCTGCCGACTTACAGTGCCTGAGACACGTATAGCTGTGGCACCTCCTCCCGTTCATTCAGAGATCAGCCTCCGGTTCGGCGGACTACCTGGTGCGCCTGTAGCAGAGCCTACAGAGGACCGTTTGCCCTGCGCTGATGGAGAGGGCCTCCCTCGGGCACCAGGTGAGCACTCGAAGGCGATACAACAAGGGCCCTGTGACTACACGACCGGCCAAGAGCCACCTAACATCCTCTCCTCTTCAGGGAGCCTTTGACTACCACCTTTGATTGCGACTCATCCTGGTACTATGTGGTACTTCGCCCCCCTGTCTGCCCTGTTAGCTCGTAGCGCGCTCTCCTGTTGTGGCTTTGGAGTCCCTGTTACTGGACACAGATTCCCCAGAGAGCTCTACCCTTCCATAAGGAGGTGTCCAACCCCTAGGTTGGTAACTCTAAAGAAGTTGTGTAGCACATAGCCTACCACTACGGGTAAAACCACTAAAAGAGAGATTTGGACGTGGGCCCCTACTCATAGTCGAAGACAGCATGCTCTGGGTTACACTTGGAGGCAATGACTCTGGCCAGGGAACCTAAGAGGGCCCCTCACTGCAGGGCATACTCCAGGCGATCACCTCCTTTAGGGAAGCCCTGGAAACAGAGGTGGATGCACTGGGAGCTGAATTTGGGTTATTAAAGGACTAACATCGGTGTCTTGCCTCCTCTGAGCTCCGAGAAATGTGAGAGAGACTGACAACTAAGGAAGGAATAATCCAGATCCTTAGTCAGCGAGCAGAGGATGCTAAAAATCATTCTAGAATGAATAACATACAAGCCATTGGCCTGCCGGAGTTCGTTGAAGGTGGGTACATGGTGGCCTACTTACAGAAATGGATAAGACAATGTGTTGCCCTTCAATGCACTAGAGAAAGCGCACAGAGTTCCATCCCCCTGCCTCTACCGGGGCATCACCACAATAAGTGGTTGCAAAGTTACTCTATTACAGAGATAGAGACTGCATTCTAGCACAAGCCCAAAAGACAACTGACCTAACAGTGGACAATAGTAGGATTATGATATTTCCGGACTTTACTGGAGATGTCCAGAGGCATAAAGCCACTTTCCTAACTGTGAACCTTAGACAAATGGGAGTGGCATATGCAATGCTATTTCCTGCCTGGCTCTGGGTGATCATGACTGGGGAAGTGAAGTTCTTCACCTCCCTGCAAGATGTATGGGATTGGCTCAAACGGAATCCACAGGCAGGCCCCAGCGAGAGCGCATATGAATGATCCACGAGATGTGGGGAGTGGCTGCATGGCCCTAGAGGTTCTCCGGGCAAGTCCCATCAGAAGTAGAGATGGACAGCAGAGAGCGGTGGAAGTTGTGGTGGTCCTCGGTGGTAATGAGAGAAGCAGTCCTCTTGCTTTGCTAGGAGTAGGCGCTGTGCTTCCTCATTACCATCGATATCCGTATCTGACGCAAAGTCTTCTGCCATTGATTACTCGGACCCGGAGCTGCTGGTAGTAACACCAGGACTGCTGATGAACTGATATGATGTCCATGGATCATAGTATGGTAGGGGGCGGGAGGATTTTCAATAGATCTAGCCCTTCGAGAGACATGGGATGTACCACTCACGAACGCAGCATAAGCTTACTGTTTCTACCCTCTTATGTATTACATACCGGAGATGCTTGCAGTCCAGGGAGATATTTATCTGTGCTACAGGGGGGAGGATCCGGAGAAATGTGGACTCGTCCAATTGCCTGTAATCCCCTCTTTTTGTTTCAATTATTGTATAAGTTTGGATAGGTGGTGGTTTCTGCTTGTCTTTGGGTTGGGGTGTTGGGAAGCTTATTGTTTACATGTTGAGGATTCTATTTTACGTCGCGCACCAGAGTAAAGTGTTATCTTGTGAAATGAAGAGGGACAGACAGGCATTATTATGCCCAGCCTCCAGAAGCACCTGTATACCTCTTTCATACCCTTGCCATGGTCAACTTTACAACATATAAAATAATATCTTGGAATGTGAGGGGAATTCATACAATGTCCAAACGGTGTAAATTCTTTTCCTATTTGGCCAGGCGAGGTAGGCACATAGCTCTCCTTTAGGGGACCCGCTTGATGGCCAGAGAGGGGGCAGTTCTGCATTGACGATGGCCAGGTCAGGCCCGCTATACATGCTACTCAGCATTCGCTAGAGGGAACACTCATATGGATTAGGCCAGGGGTCCCATTTCAACACACAGGGGACCTTGTTGATCTGGACTGCTGCTTGCAGTAGTCGCTGCTTTTCTTGATGGCAAGAAGATAGGGCATTAATTGACTCTTGGTGTACTCGTCACCCACAGGCAAGGAGCTTATTTTTTCCTCTTTATACGATCACCATGTGCGTATGGATACATTCTGTTGCACACCGAAGCTGCATAACCTAGTGCATACTATAGAATATCTTACCAGGACACTATAATCCAGTTCTACTACATCTGAATTGGGGGGGGGGGGGGGGTTTGTCCTCCCTATGTACCCACTTGGGCATTGAAACCTGAATCCTTAAAAGATTCTGTGTACAGAGACCTCAAAGGCCAGAGTGTTACTCAATACTTTGAGGACAACTCCAGTATGGAAAACTCACTGGGTGTTGAGTGGGATGCCTTTAATCTAACATTAAGAGGAAGATGTATTGCTGAAACTATCGGAATACGGCGGACCCTTCTGGGGGAGTGAGTGTCAGCTGAGACAACCCTAAGGATATTCGAGATAAATCGGCCAAATTCCCCAGACCTTCAACCCGCCTTACTGGAAGCTCGAGAGAACAGGTGGAGTGTCTCTGGTATTTAGATTACAGGAAGTACATGATAAAGGCCCACGCGTATATCACGTTACCTGAAATAAAAGCAGCAATTAAGCATGTGGACAGTGGTAAGACCCTAGCGACAGATGGACTCCTTGCCGAGTTTTATGTCGCATATTCTGCCATCTTGGCCCCCAAATTAGTGGAGTTATACAGGGAAGCCTGGGCCTCTGGCATTCTCCCAAATTCTACCCAAGACACAGGCGCGGTGCGTCCATTGGGGCGTGGGGGCGTAGCCCCCCCGCCCGCGCCCGCAGCTCCCTCCTAGCTCCCTCCTCTGTGAATGGCAGTCAGCATGACGTCGGACCGTGGGCGGTCTGGCGTCATGTTGACTGACATCTTTGTCAGACGCCTTTGGGAAAGGCAGCACAAGTGCGCATGAGTGGGCATGGAGCTTAATTTTTACTCCGTGCCCAGTCATGCGTACTTGTGTTTTTGCTGCCTGCGCATGCCCATTAGGAGCCCCTCGGTCTCCTAATGGGCAGGCGGCGGGCGAGGAGTAGTCTGCTCGAATCCTTTTTCAATATTAGTGAATATTTTTCTCTGACCATGAGATGCCGGGTGGCCTCTGGGTATAGTTTATTTTCTTGAAAATGTTTGTTCAGTGTGTTTAATCAATCAGCTGGCCTCAGAGTTACCTCAAAATACAATATATCTATCTCCCTCTGCCGAGCTCTGCACCCTGCATAGATTGTTCTCTGTGCTTGCAGTAAATCATTACTTTCGGCCCTTGCTGTTTAATTCGGCCTGTGCCTGGGAATAATACTTAATTTGAGTTTTCCACAATGGACAAGAGTGGCATAAAAGCGTCGTAAGGTTTATGCGTTAATGTTTGAAATGATAAAATAGGTCTGAGGGGGAGGAGGCATCGAGAACCCCTAAGCTGCGAGATAAACACATTAAACAACAAAACCATACAGAGTTGGAATATTTCTTTATCAGGTTATATTTTCTTGTTTGTACATGGCGGATAAGACGGTTTCCCCAGCTGCCTACGGGTCTTACTAATCAGCGAGAATGCCGGAAAGCATCTTGGGGTGAAATGATTTTTTTGCTAATCAGTTTTGTTAAGTAATGCCATCTTTATCGGGCGCCGTGAGTGACAGAGTCAATCCCGTGCCCTTTGTACCTGCTTGTCAGGAAGCTGCACCCAGCCACGCGGGGCTGGAAGGGAGCGCTCCCAGGCATTGTTCCCGTGTTTTGGTCCTAGTTTGAGAGTGCGTTTTGACGCGACTTTGTTACGGGGCACTTTTACGCCTCGCCATTTTCAAATGTCACCAGCCGCCCCTGCCAAGACACACTTATATTACTACTCCTTAATCCAGGAAAGTCACCCCAGTACAAGAAGGCATTTCGCCCTCTCTCCATATTGAATTTTGAATATAAAATATTAATAGAATCATAGCTTCAAGGCTCCTTCCCCATCTGATACAACCAGATCAGGCGGGCTTTATCCCATGCAGGAATATGGCGATTAATATCCGCCGCCTTTTGACTCTCCTTGAGGAAGACTCTCACTTGCCTACGGACTCTGTGGTTTTCTCTATAGATATGGAGAAAACCTTTGACAGCCTTGAGTGGACCTTTCTGTAAGGTCATGCAAGCTTTCCGCCTGGGCAGGGGTTTCCTGGAGTGGACCAAACCTCTCTACTCCGCCCCCATGGCTAGGGTGAAAACCGGGAGATTTGTCACAGAAACAGATAACGTGAAATGGGGGACAAGACCGGGCTGCCCATTGTCACCACTTCAGTTTGTGAGGGCATTGGAGCCTCTGGCTTGCCATGCCAGGAGGGGAGAAATGTATCTGGGGAATACTGGTGCACAGGAGAGAACATCATATGGCATTATATGCTGACGATCTCCTTATATTCTTCAAAGATAAGAGTAACGATTTGCCGGGAGTCAGGCAGTTGCTGGACCAATTCGATAGGGTCTCAGGACTATGCTTAAACTGGCCAAAATTGAGCCTCTTCCCAATGCATGCCACTACACTACCACTGCCAAACTTAGCCTCCTGACATGTGAACCTCACTGTATACAATACTTAGGCATGCAAATATTTAATAATTCTATTGGTTTTCTTGATGGCAACCTTAGACGAAGCATGGATTTTTGGATCATACTCCCTCTCTCCCATGCCTTAATTCTAATGACACCACAGAATTCACACTAACTAGGTAATGTTGGTTCCGCTGCTCACTCAGAACACGAACAAAGGTCCCCTATTACCTCAACATTCAATTGACAATGTTACATTTCTTCCCTCACAGGAGTGACTGGAGGGGTACGACAGACTGGAAAGAGGCAGAAGCGATGACATTTGTAGAGATGGTACACTTTTCCCACTTGAAGAGTTATACACATCATGTGAACTACACCCAAGACACTTCCTGTTACATAGAGCACTTACTACAGCAATATGCAAACATTGGAAGACTGGCCTGTTAGAACACCCTCAACATCAAAGCTGTACATACATAGTCATATCCTCAGGGATGTATGAGGTAATTTGTGGGGAAATATATGCCGAGTTCCTCCACATGATCTGGCCCTGCCCAAGATTGCATCCCTGTTGGGTAGCTGTTACCGAGACTATTACAGAGCTTGTCAATCAAGAAATCCCCTGTGAACCAAGCTATTGTTTATTCAGTAACTCCCCTCACACCGCAAAAACAAAGATCACTGGTAAGTTTCAAAACCTGGCCTTCATTCTCACTAAGAGAAAAATCACCAGGCCGTGGAAATCGACAGATAGCCCTAGGCTAATGTTGTGATAATGTGAATTAGAGAGATGGGCAGACTATTTGGAAGTGGTACTACTCCATGAAGCCTGACATGGCTGGGGCCTCGGGATGGCCAGAGCATGGTAGTGCCCAGTGGAAGTAGGTAAGCACCCAGTTGACCCCCCTCACTTACTCTTCACCAGACACTCCATGATACCCTCTTGCTGTGGGTGAGTTCTTTCAGCAGGGGTGCCATTATGGGTTAGCGAGTGGTTGGATACTTCTATAATATAAGGCTCGAGAGTGTCCTCATAGCTCTCACCTCTTTATCAACCCACCCAAAATTTGTCTAAAGTATTTGGTGCGCGAGAGGTGGGAGGAAGGAAGTTGTCAGCACAGACTTACATTGCTTGACTAAACGAGATTTCAACATTTGTATGGTAATTCTGCAATGTATTTTTCCTGCCTGCTGGCAGTTGTTTACAGTGAAAAATCAAAATAATCTCTATTTAAAAAGATACAAATGTTTTCATTGGTTAGGCACCAAGCCGCTCTAGTCCAAATGTCCCAAATTTCCAGTCATTCTGAATAGGCAGTTTGTGAGAATGTTCTCTAAAACCTTGGCTGTGGTATTTCTGAGGGATATCAGTCTATATGAGATATACATTTATGCTGAGCGGTCTAGTTTAAGAATAACCCTAATGGGTGCCTTGCCAAGCTTTTTTTGGGAGGCTGCTTGTCTCCCTAACATGTAGGTGTGTTGGGACGGGAAGTCTTAGGCATGTCTCAGGAGAGCATGTTTCCCTGCCTTATGTTGATCTTCTAGAAAGTCACTGAGAAAGTGTTGTAGATTTTCTTGATCTTTGCCTCAGTGAGCATAACAATCCTGCAAGTCCATTTCAGGTCTCACCTGTTTATATCCATGGAAACCCTAGAGCTTGGCTTTGGGGTCGAAGGGGCATTCACAGTGCACCCCTCTTTTGAAGGCTGTGGTAGACTCAATAGTGGCAGCATTAATCTATACTCAAGGGTACTTGTACCCTTTAAGAGGGGTAGACTACCAGCTCCTTCCTGGTAAAGTTTGTGCAGTGCCCCTTACCTGGATTCTTTTTGCCTATGCCCCATCTGGGATGTGTGTTTTGACAGCATTTGGGTTCACTGGTTGAGGATGATGAGCCATTGTGTTTAATGTAAGCAGAGCTGATATCTGTTCTGCTGAACATTCCAGCTCCCCCACACTCCTTATTTCTTGCAGAATCTTGGTAGTTTGGTTTAGGCACTAGCTCTTATCTTTATTTAGCTCACACTCTCTCTGCTGGAATGACCTCCTTTCTTTCTGTTGGGGGATGGTCGGGGCCTTCTGGTCTGAAGTTAATTAAAATTCTTCTCTGGTGGATAGGCCAGACAGGGTACCAAGAGACTGTGAAGAAGGGCAGCAGAGCTTCTTCACATACTGATCATGCAGCGAACATACAGGAAATATGCCTCCGGATTAGAGGGGCAGCAACGATTCAAAAGTAGCAGACCACCTGATTGGATCAGCCCATTAATCAGGGAGTGTTGAAGTCTAGCCATATTGAACAGTTGTTTGTTCAAGGTTGTTATCCTTTTCTGACTACACACCCACTAGGGTTGTCTAGGAAGTTAACATCCAGGAGTAGAATCCAGGAGAGCTGGTTTGGTATTCTCCCTGACTCAGAAACCAGGTTTGGTTTTAAGAAGATGTGTCTGTGCTGCATTTTATGTTAAATAAATTTGCCCGTTAGACGGAAGGAGATGGGCTTCAGCTCATCAGATGACATCCCAACAGAGACTGAGCTATCTGTGAGGCTTATGGAGACGATTGGCTCTTTGAGGTACAAGGAGACAGCAGACAGCTGCTCAAGATAAGAAAACTTGCTGCACATCAACATTCGAGAAGATGAGATGCGCCATAGTGTTTCTGAAGGTGAGATTGCTTCATCCATGACTACTCCCCTCTGCTGTGGGGGGTAGGGGGGCTGTGGGTGCTTCCAGTTACCATCTGGATCCAAGAGAAGAGTAATGAACGTACCATTTGAACCCATGGCTGATTCCCCAGGACTTGCATAGTCTCCAGCGTTGTGCTTGCTTATCCTGCACTAGTAGTAACTATGCTGCTATTAGAATCTCCAGACTGAGGGTATCCGGGTTGAGGGGCACCCTGGCCAGCCACTGCCTTCCTACAGCTAGCCCAGTGGCCACAGGACTAATGGGACCCTAGTAACTGTGCCAAGGCACCAGGCATCTGTAACCAGACCCATGATACCACCACAGTGGTGTCCTTGCCAAGAAAGGTTCAACCCTTTTGCTGCTTTGGTTGGTGGGACATTGGGAGCACCAGAAACATTTGACTTCGTATCAACTGCTGAAACCACTTCACTGCAATCCAAGTATTAATTCCATTGTTCTAGCTTAAAAAATATGCCCTTGTACAATGCAGTCTGTATAATGCAGTATTAACTGTGTTTTTATAGTGCTTAGTTTCTAAGAGCTATAATACTGTTAGATGCCAGAACTAATGCCCAGAGGGTTTTAGAGACTTCCAGTTTTCACTGGGTATCTTAGTTTTATGTGCAGTATATGTTTCTTGTGTGCATTTAGAGTATTTTTCTTTTTATAGAATAAAGCACTGTCTGGACATTGATCTCATTAGGCATTTTTACGGTGTAAATTGTATTCTGAAAGTCTAACCTACCTCACCTCCTTGAGTAACCCTTTAACTGCTCTGTCTCTCTACCCTGAGATAGTCAAGTGCAGTATGGGGTCCAGTAGTACTGTGGCTCCAAGCTACCAGCAGGGAACATTTCCAATTGATGTAACTGGAGCCCAGTAACCCTGACTGCCCTGATACCCATGAAGCCATTCGTCACAAGGTAGTATCAGTCATGAAGGAGTTGCGTGAGCGAGCTTGCCAGTCCTTTGAAGATTCGAGTACAGAATCTGTTGGGATCCTATGTTTTGCCAGATGATAGCAGCGGGATGGATTCTGAAATTTATTTGACTTTTTCATCTTATAATGTTCATATTTCTCTGGGGCAATGGGATAGTTGCAGAGTGTTTAGATATGTTGCTGGCACATCATGTGATCTAGTTTATGTGGGGCTGTGTAGGGTGCGTCACTTCAGTCTCGTATTTCGCTGTTGTGCCTGGGATTTTTTTCTCTTTGAATCAGCCAGGAAAGGAGTTTGGTCAGACAGACTAATATGTGATGCAAGCCTTACCTTCTTGGCTTCATCTGTCTGGGTTTGTTAATATTTCAATTTTGAATTTTGTAGCTGCTGTTTGTATTCATATGTGTTAGTTTCCCTAAACTTGTTAATAGATTCCTCTACCTTCAGTTCTAGTTTGGCTATCTTTTTCCAAAAACAAGTCTGTATCTCCCTCCCCCCCAAATCATTAGACCATTAAAGTTTCCATGCACGATTGTTAGGCCCTAAGCATAATCCATGCATTTATGCTTCTATGACTCTGGAAGGCTCATGGGGGCATATATTGTGAGGAGTGTGATATTCGAGTTGTAAAAGATGCCCAATAGCATGATGTATCGGTCAATTTTTCGGTTGATGTTTGATTCACTTACAGTGGGAGGTGTCTCTTTATTAGTATAGCTACTCCTACTTCTTTTGACCACTACTAAATTATCCGTATCTACCAGGCATCTAGATTCAATGCCAAAGAAGTACATCTCTTCTATGGAGCATAAGAACCTCAGTGCCAAGTTGCTTCTCTGCATAAAGGATTGCGCCTCTCATAACTTTATGAAAGGCTATTTACATTCGATGTAAAATATTTAAAAGTAGTGTATGTGTTTGAGTGTGTTTCATTAATTATTTCAGTTGCTTGAGAAATGAAATACACATGTGTTAGCATAGAGGTGCTAGGTGTCACAAACGAACCCACAAATTAACTTTAGAAAAAGCCTTACACTCCACCCCATACTTATACTTTGGAAGCCTCTGTGGACTAAACTCTGTCATTGAGTCCACTGTTTAGGAAAATGCAGACCATGGCTGTGCTTTCAGTCGTCTCTAACAAAATCCCCTCATCTGAGTATCTTGTGTATGGTGGTGTTACTTTTTTGTGCTAACAATTTGGGCACGGTTGTTATCTTCATGTGCACCTCTAGTGACCTTTGCTATGCGTGGATGCGGTCATTTCACTCTTTCCTTCTTTTCTTCCCGGCAGTAAAGTAAGAGCAATGGACCAGTAGACCCTGATTCTGTGCTGGCATATTTAGCACATGGTACGGAATCACCCAATAGTATCCGTTCTCCTCAAGTCAATGTAGTCTCTTTATTTTTGTTGTCTATCTCCATTTCATGCTCTGGTGGTGATCCTGGGTCCTTGCTTGCTGGATCAATGAGGTTTCATTCCTGATGATGCCTCTTGTGCTTTGGTCTGGCACAGTTTCTTCAGTAGAGGTTTGGGTATTATTCTCGTGGTTGGCAATCTATATTCACTGAAGGAGCAATTATTGGGTAAGGAGAATGCTTTTTAGCTCTCGTATCGTGCCTTTCCTCTACCATTGCCAGGAGGCCATTGAAGTTTCAAAGTAGATGGTATGAGAGTGGAAGATCGGCATCAGTTTAGCATACATCTTTTGGCTATTGCCTTGAGCTTCTTCCTGGCTTTTTCCAAAAAATCATCATTGCTGCTGTTCTGGTCAGGTGAGGCCCGAGAATGTCATAATTCCATTTGTTTTAGGATGAATCATGCCTATTTCCTGGACCGTCTTCAGGGATTTTACACTATCCCTGGCATTGAAAAAGCTGGCAATTATGCAATGTGGTTGTGCTCTTGGAGGTTGCCTTTTCTTGGCAAGTGATCAATGGGGGCGCTTAATTACAAAACATGATGAAAGTCTGTCGCTAGAGAGCAGATTGCACAACCATTGTTCTAGGAAGCATTCAGAAAGGGGCTCCTTGCATGCCTTCTGATAAACCCACAAAAGGTGAGTTGTTCCTCCTGGCCTGACTCTCCACTGAGGTAGTGTGAACTGTCTACTTGGATTGCTTCACCTATTTGTTTTATGGACGGCATTGTGGGAAAGCGGAGGGTTCTTCTAGTCTCTCCTTTGTTTGCCTTCAGCTAAGTACCACAATTTGGGGCTGTCTTACTATTCACCTTCTAGGATATCATACACTGTAGGGTGAAGAATGAGGGAGAAGTATATTGCCCTCCTTTCAGATGCATGGTCTCTACTACCACCTCCAGTGAGGTCTCTCTTCCACTTTTCTTCCTTTTCCCTCACAAGGCAGGATTCCTGGTTTGCCGAGGAACAATGCTTCTCCCCAGTTACCCAGTGCAGGCGATTTTTCTTTTGACTGCCAGGGGTAAGAGTATACGATGGGACTTCTCTCACGTCTCTTGGCCTGCAGTTAAGTTCAAGTCCATGGAGACATTGGTTTTCTTCCAGGCAGAGACCCCACTACATCTATGTCGATGTTTCTTCCAGTGGTTCATGGATTCCCTAGAATGGTAGTGTCTAGGTCTTGGTTGGGAATACAGTCTTCTACAGCCATGTCTACTTTGACAGTCTCCCCTTGGCACAGGCTGGATGTTAAAGGCTGCGATATTGAAATGGTTAGCGTTGGCCCCTCCCTACCTGAGCCTCACAGGCACATATTTCTTGGGCCAGGCTCCTTGTAAACACATTTAAAAAAAAATTCTTCTTATATTTACTATGTTTATTTATGTACTGATAAGGGGAAAAATAGAGGTTTCAGGTGATTTTCCTTATTTTTGTGCCAACCAGGACATTAAAATCCCGGTCATGGCAGTATAAAACTGGCCAGGTGTCAATCATACTTGGGTAGTGTGTTGTTGGTGAGTTCCCAGAATCAGCACAGGGCCTATAGATGGTCAGTGGTTGTGGCCGTTTCCGGGGAAAGTGTTGGGCAGGAGAGGATTACAACTTCTTTTGGTCTTTTTTGGCGTTACCTCACCAGGCGCTGCCACTCCTGCATGCAGCTCTTCTTACTGCTCCATGCACCAGTGCTGTACATGACACAGTCTAGCTTTTTTTTTTGGGGGGGGGGGGAGCAGGGGCTGGTTCCAGTCACTGCCGTCCAGTTGTCGAAGTGCATTAAAAAAGTATGAGAAAAATGTGATTCTGTGCGCAAAGGGAGCATGGTGAATGAGCGTATGGGCCTGGTCAAAGGCATGGCTAAAAAAACACAAAAATATTCTGTAGCTTATTTTGCGCCTTAGACCTTAATGTAACAACTTATAAAATAAGGCACAGTTTAAATGAAAAGTAAATGCAAATAGTTACTAGTGTATTAGGGCAACGAAGTCCCAGTCTGACAGAAAGCACGGTGAATATGCAAGTCATTATTTTAATCTTTCATTACACACTGTATAATATAGGCTGCCACAAAATATACAAACAGGTTCTAGAAAAAAAGTGCTTCCAACATATAGATTTTTAATAATACTCTGACTGTAAGTATTGCATTTTTTTTATATAACTGCCCTTTAAAAGCACATGGTAACTCCCTTGCAATACTACTCAAAAAGCATGATCAGGAAGCTTCAATTGATGGCATCACATGAAGCCAATCTGCTTCTCTCTGCATTGGCAGATTAACCAGTTGTACACGTTTACATTTCTTTCAGGCAGGCAAGCATCCTGGCAAAAAAGCTTGTTTAGCTGTCCGCCCAACCTGCGGTTTCACAGCATAGGAAACTCCCTGTTTTGCATTTCAGCTGAAGCATTTCAACTCTGGGGGTTAACCATCCCAAGACAGTTGTCCTTTCATGAATAAGTAGGGGGACTGTTTTTCCTAAATTAATGAAGTATTGGTGGCACATGGTGCCCCTCATGTCTATGGCTAGACTTTTGTAAAGCACAAAGCTACCCAAGGTCGAGCTTCTCATCGCTGATGGAACTCTGTGAAACATACACGATTTTAATTAAACAGATGCGTTTTCAGCTGTTTCCTAAAACTTAACAGACTTGTATTCGCTCTGAGAACAAGGGGGAGGGAATTCTATAGTTTCATGAGCTCATATTCAAAGGAACAACCTCCATCTCTCGCTTTCCTAATTCTGAGGAGCATCAGCAGGTAGAGGTCATTAAATCTCAACTCTGACAGCTTTATGAGAAATGATGAGATGCTGAAGGATATTGGCGCTGCATGTATTTTTTAGCTTATGGCCAATACACGAAGCTTTAAATTGTATTATTTTGGCCATTGGCACCCAGTGAATTTTAGCATGGGCAGAAGGCACTGATTCTCGTTTGGAAAGGCCTAACAAAACATGGGCTGCGGCTTTCTGGATAACTTACAACTTTTATATGACATTGGAAGGATTTTCCAGAAAAAGAGAATTTCCATAGTCCAAGCGTGCTAGAATGAACCCTGGGACAATTGTCCTTCTGGTATCCACAGGGAACCCCTTAATTGCTTGCCTAAGGGCTCTTAAAAGGCGCAAGCATGTCTCTGCCACTTTCTTAGCCTGAAAACGAATACTTACTTGCCTGTACCAGCAGCCTATTACGCTCTTTCTTACTATTCGCGCCTTGATATCCCCTGGGATGAATGTCGCGCTCTATAAATAAATAAATAAATAAATAAATAAAGAGACCATTTACAGATCTATGTCAAAAACCACCCCATGGGAGCATGGCCACCCATCATGGACGTGCGGATGTAGTTTCGTTCGGCGCCACTCTGAGCCCCGGAGATCTAAAGGCTGCCCCACACAGAATGAGGCCCCGACCGCAATTTTGGAAGGAGTAAAGCACGGGGGCAGGGAGGATGCTGCAACGTCCTCGAGCGCCCTCTATATGCTGAATTTCTGTGGGAAAGAGTGACCGTCCGCGAGACAAAGAGCGGCAGCCAAAATGGCGGCTGTTCCTACCGAGGGCTAACGGATGAGCAGGGGCAGCTCTCCTCACCGAGATAGTGACTTGACCCACTCCTGTCCGGGAACAGACGGCGCTCAATGAAGCAATCGTGAGAGGTACGGCTGCAGGAACATGCAGGGAGACTGCCCCGGCGTGAAAGAGGGAGGAGCACACCGATGGTCACCGTAACACCCAGGTGGGGGGGCCCACGTTTTGGCAGGGGATGAGCAAAATGTCTCTCTGTCTCCCCCTAAACAGCTGCAACTTAATGTAATTACTACGAGGCCCCCAACCCGACTACTGAGCACAGTGCCTGACCTCAAGATGGCACCCAATAGGCCTCACCGCGCACCAGTGACTGTGAGAGACAACAAGCGCTGAGAAGGGGCGAGCGGGACCATGCAAAGTTGTGCCAAGGGCGGAGGACCATTGCCAGCGGCTGCAGGTATATAGGTAGCTGCCCTGGGGCCAGGAGAGAACGCACACCCTTGCTTGAGTGGATCAATCTGAAGGACAGGTGAGCTCAAGACTTGACCTTCCCCTAGACACAGCATAAGGCACCGGGGCGTAACGGGGGCCCCATCCAAGACTCAAGAGTGTCCAGGAGGGAGGCGCCGCCACGCGGACTGTGCACCGAAGCCCTATGCCTACAAAGAATGCTCAAGACAATAGTCTCTTATTACTTCACCCCATCAGACACCAGGGTGGCCAAGGAGAACGCAGCCCGCTCTGAGGGCAAAATGGTGCTTACTCGTGAATACCTGCTGGCGTCGCTACATGACTTTAAGAAAGAGGTGAGGGAGGACATTAAAGCAGATATAGGTGCCTCACTTGTGGCATTTCAAGCAGAGATGGGCACAAAGTTGGTGGTGCTGCAAGCTGATGTGGACTCGGTGGGCACTCGCACCTTGGACCTGGAGGTGAACTGTCGTGAACTGGACGAGCGGATGGAGCCCTTGGAAGTAAGTTCTGCTAGCTTGCATAGTTAGCTGCGTGCCGCCACCCTCAATTGTGAAGACCTCGAAAACCGTTCACGCATGGAGAGCATACGAGTGAGAGGCCTAGAGGAGGGCTGTGAAGGGCCCCACCTGGAGGCCTTCATGGTTTTACTTTTCTGGACAGTCTTGGGAGACGGAAGCCCAGAAGTTTGCTTGGAGCGGGTCCACAGGGTCGGCCCGAGACTGCAGGGAGACAACAGGCAACCCAGAGACATCCTTGCTAAGTTAAACTCTTTTAAAGTTAAAGAACTGGTCCTCCAGAAAGCCTGAGGCAGTGATAGAATATCCTTCCAAGGTGTGTCATGCTCTCTATTTCAGGATGTGGCCCAAGCTACATTTGCTCGACGACAACTCTTCTGCCCGGTCACAGAAGCCTTAAGGGAACGCCAAATCAGAAACAGGTGGACCTACCCATTCGGCATTGCCTTCCAGTGCAACAATAGGCAGCTTCACTTCACATACCTGGGATAAGCTGCGGATATACTGGGGCTCAAGACCATCCCACCGAAACAAGCAGCATCCTCGAGAGAAGATGAAGTGGACCAGTCCAGGGAACAACGCTCACCTGGCCCATGGCAGACGCCTAGGAGACAAGGTAATAAGTCAGTGGGGTGACACTCACGACCACACACGCCCCTATGAGTCCAGCTGATTTCGAGGTGCCCCGAGACTAAATTACCCACGACAAAGGATAGGAATGAAGGGACGAAAATGGGGTGGTCTTTCGATTTGCTTGAATGCTCTGAACTTGAGACTGCAGTGCTGAGAAGCATTTGCCATTAATAGTTCGGCCATGCCCCTGCACTACCCAGCACAGGGAGACCTTCCTACGGGAAGTCCACTATCCCACCAATGGAGCTCCGGAAGCGGGCATGGACTCGCCCTGGAGCTTATGACAATGGGGCTCCCAGGTTGGATTGGAAACTTCTCAGCACGCACTTATTGTTTAATGTTTGAAGTTTTTGTTTGTTTCCGTGGTGTTTCGCGATGCGATCCTTACACTTGGTCTGGGAGGAGGGCTGGATGGGGGGGGGGGTGGAATGCAGGAGAGGCAGGCCCTTGCAGGCCCTCATAAGCTCCGGCACTAGACGTCTCATGAATGATGGCGGTTAAATACATCTCTTGGAATATAAGGGGTCTCAATTCACCTAACAAAAGACAACGCCTTTGGAAATACCTGGGAGATTGTCCTAGCCGAAAAGTGGCCCTGCAAGAAACGCATCTGACAAAGGGCGAGGAGTCACGTTTGAGGCATAAAGCCTATCCATTGATTCTTCGTTCTTCAGCCAACACAAAACAGAATGGGGTTGCCTTCCTATTTCACTCCTTGGTCTATTTCCACCCACACGACACTAAGAGGGACAAGGCGGGGAGGTTTCTTATGGTGAGGGGAGAATTGAGGGGCCGACCATGCACTATAGCTACGGTTTATTCGCCCAATACAGGTCAATTGGACTTTCTCCTTACATTTCTTACGACACTGGAGGGTTTTACCACGGGGATGTTATCCTATTAGGGGACTTTAATCTTATTTGGGATCCCTCAGTAAATAGGCCCCACCCTCCCAGATCAGCAGAAGGGGTCTTCAGTATGTCACTCAAAACGTCTTTGCAGCGTATGGGTTTGATAGATGTGTGGAGAACTCTCAACCCCACGCCCCGAGATTGCTCCTTCTCCCACAGGACGTACTCGAGGATAGATCAAATTTTCCTGAGCCAGGCTCTCTCCCATTCACTCCTGGGACCCGATTTTCACCCGATATGCCTCTCAGATCATGCTCCCTTAGAGGTAACAATCAATTGGCCGGCCCGCGATCCAAACACGCCAGATGGTACTTCCCCCAACTTCTTCCGCTATGAACTTCGGAACTCGATCAAAGAGTTCTGTGCCATAAATAATCCTACAGATACTTCCCATGGGAACAACTAGGATTCCTTTTTAAGGCAGTCTTGAGGGGCAAATCTATAGCTTTAGCCACTACTCTCAAAAAACAGCAGACCGAAGAGAGGCTCCTATTGGCGGAGGACCTGCAAAAGACGGAAAGAACCCATAAGGATTTCCCATCCGTGCAAACACAACGGAAGGTAACATCATTACAGGGCAAACTGCAGGCCATCTACACCAAGAAGGGCAGAAAAACCATCTTCCGCCTCTAAGCCAGAGGGTACCATGGGGGAAACAAAGTGGGCTCTTTGCTTGTGCGCCAACTCCGAGCGAAGCAGCAAGGAGAGTATATTAAACAAATAGTCGATGAGGTAGGCACCACGCACACTAGCGAAGGGGGGAAAACGAACGCTTTACGGGACTTCTATAGCTCCCACTACACTGCAGCCACTTAGTGGAACGAGACCAAACAAGCAACTTACACCCCCTGAGATTACCGCAGGTCTCCCCTGCCACTAATATGGAGCTTAGCAAACTTGTCTCCGATGACGAGATCCAAAAGGTGATAGACGCCCTTAAGCTTTAAAAAGCCCCATGCCCAGGCGGACTGAACACAGTATTTTACCGCACCTTCACTCTGGAGCTTGCCCCTCGCCTGGCGGACCTCTTCAATGAAATTTGCACAGAGCGTCAAGTCTCTGCCACTATCGGGGAGGCTCTCATTACACTGATTCCCAAACCAGGAAATGCCCCCCAGTTATGTGCTTCGTACAGACCTATAGCCCTCCTGAACCTAGACGCTAAATTATCCTCTAAGATTCTGTCCAGCTGTCTATAGAATATTCTGCACTGATCAGTCAGGCTTCATCAAGGGCCGGTAGACCCATGATAATCTACGCAGGATCATGCATCTGATTGAAAAAGTGCAAAAGAAGCACATTTCGGCAGCCCTTCTCTCGTTGGACGCGGAGAAGGCCTTAGATCGGGTTGACTGGCCTTTCCTGAGCCTTACTTTGCGTCGATTCGGGTTTAGAGACTCCTTCATAGGTATGGTGCAAGCCAACTATCATGCCCCTGAGTCCCGTATCCTGGTTAACGGAGAAATCTCTGAGCCTTTTCAGCTCTCGAGAGGTACGAGACAGGGCTGCCCCCTCTCTCCTGTACTTTTTGCTCTCTCTATATATATATATATATATGGCTAGCCACAAGGATAAGGGCTAATACTGATATCCGTGGGGTCAAGTTTGGCACAGATGACCACAAAATCTCGCTCTTTGCGGATGAGGTCCTGCTTCCCGTCACCGATCCGTTACCGATCCGCAGGTTACACTACCAGCCATACGCACCGAACTTAGCCTATTCGTGCGGGCCGTGGGATTTAAGGTCAATCTGTTGAAATCATATCTTCTTAACCTAACATTACCCCGAGAAACGATGACGCTAGTAATGGCATCATCTCCCTTTTGCTGTGTCCGCAAAGAAATTACTTACCTAGGCATAAAATTCACCCCAAAAGTTTCTGATCTCTATAAAGCTAACTTCCCCCCACTTATTGAGACTGCTCAAATCGGACCCAAAGAAATGGGGCGCGGCTTTCATCAACTGGATAGGTAGGATAAATATAATTAAAATTAATGTTCTGCCCCGCCTCCTCGATTTATTTCAGGTCCTCTCGATAGCAGTGGACAAAGACCTCTTCTCAGAACTCAAAACGATGATAACTAAATTTATCTGGCAGGGTCAGAGGTCTTGCTTATCCCAGCCGCAGCTATGCAGGCCATGTTTCGATGGAGGGCTGGCCTTCCTGACTTCTGCGGATATTACAGAGCAGCCCAACTTCTAGTACTGGCTGAGTGGTCCCTCAAGGCCTCCGAGAAACATTGGCTCCATATGGCTTGCTCAACTGCGGGCAGAACTATTTGGGACCTCCCATGGAGGCAGAAGCAGGATAGGCCACTCAACGTATACCTTAGCATGCCCACGGCCACCATCCTTCACTTTTGGGACAACGTCCTTAAAACACTGCCCTTGACGACCTTCCCCTTCCCTTACACTCCCATTCATTTCAACCTGGCCTTCTCCCCCCGGCACTGGATGTGGGTCCCTTTGATGCTTGGAGAGAGGGGGAGGTCTTATGCTATCTGACCTCTTCGAGCGGGGAGTACTACTCATGTTTGCTGAATGAGCTAACCTTTCTAAACTGCCTCCTCTAGAGGAATATCGTTATCTCCAGCTGAAACATTGGGTGCAACAAGTCCAGGTCTGGACAGCCGCGACCAGAGACTTGCTCCCTATAGAGAAGTTTGTGCAATCTGGTGCTACTGGCAGGGTCTGCATATCCTTCCTCTAAAACCTCTTCATAACGGCAAGCCCTCACCCGGTCCCCAGGCATCGTCCCTTGTGGGATGACTCCCTGCCCACCCCTATAGGGGAAAAACTATGGCCGCACTGTATAAAGAAGGTACTAAACATAATCGCTCGCCTTTTTCTAAGAGAAGCTTATTACAAAATTATTCATGACTGGTACCTACACCCTCAAACTGCATGCTATATTCCCGAATACTACAGATAAATGTTGGTGTCGTTGCGGGTTACCGGGTGACTTTTGCCACATCTGGTGGGACTGCCCCTCTATCCAGCCATTTTAGAAAGAGATTCTCTCCCAAATTAAAATTATCCTAGGATACCCAATCCCAGATACAATAGAACATACACTTCTGGAGGTGAGAGATCCTAGTCTGAAGTATCAAACGCCGGGGGATCGCTCCATCATGTGACTCTGTCTGGGGGCAGCCAAAATGGCTATAGCCGCGGCATGGAAGAAAACGGAGGCCCCCCTCACTTACCCAATGACATACCCAACTCTGGCGAGCTCTAGCCCTGGAACGAATGACAGATATCGTAGAGGATAACTGGAGGAGCTTTGAATATATCTGGAGCCCCCTAGTAGGATACCTATCAGAAGGTCTGCCCCTATTTGCCTGCGCTCCTCGACTAAAAGCCCTCCATCATTTCCAAATTTAGTGACTGAGGGACAAAATGTGCCCTATATTATGATGTGGCCTTACCAAACATAGAGACAACCCGGTATCCCTGCGGGTTAAAAGTGGAGACCCGATGGCTAATTGCCCGGAGGGGCGGCACCCGCCCTATTGTGCTCCTGACCCCATAAAGACCAACACTACACACCACCACGGAATAGTTTTTAATGTTTTTGTTATGTTCTTGTTTTATCAACTATGTGTTTTCTGTGGGCCCCCGGCACAAAACTGTAAAGGCAGCCCAGAACGTATGCGCTTTGTATTTAACGTGTCGTAGGCATAATCCAGCAACGCTAGGGAAAGGTTTCTTTTTTAAGACAAACATTTTGTGTCAAGAGCTTGAGAAAATTCTGTGTGGTTCTTTTTTCTCGCTACCTGTAACTCTTGACAAGTGAATTGTGCTCAGTGGGGCTTCAATGTGTTTTGAAACTTTCTGAAATAAGTAAAAACAGTTTATCTTCAGGTTTTGGAAGAGGGTGCCCCATCAGTCACAGAGCCACAAAAGCTAGCCCCATTGGGAAGGATTGTTTCCCACAACCGTGACCTCTGTCTTGTCCCCATTTAGTTTGAGGCAACTGGCCACGATCCGGCTGGAAACCTGTTCCAATCACATTGAAAGCTTTTCTGATGTCAATTCAATGCTAAGCAACAAAAAGACCACTATCTGGGTGTCGTCCGCAGATGACACCATGGCGAAACCTGAAGCACAAATTATGTCAGCTAATGGGCAGACATACACGCTGAAAAACATGGGGCTCAGGGAGGATCCGTGCTGCACTCTACACTTTAACTGATGTGTCTCAGAAACTCCTGTTCTCTAGTAACTAGGTTAGCCAGCTAAGCACCTTGCCTGGAATACCAATCTCTTCCATCGTCTTGCACAGAATTGGATGAGCCACTGTATCGAAAGCTGTGCTTATGTCTAGAAGAGTAAGCACAGCAGAGCCTCCCTTGTCCAATATCCTTCTAAGATCTTCTGTAGCTGGTAGTAGGGCTGTCTCTGGACTGCAGCCAGGGCGAAACCCTGTTTGAAGCTGGTGCAGTAAGTTGTTAGTTTCCAGATAGGTTGTAAGATGACAGTTTATATACTTTTCCAATATTTTGCTCCTGGAAGTAGTGCTATCGGCCTATTATTTTCTGCCCGATCAGGGTCTAGGGAAGGTTTCTTCAACAGTGGGCAGATGATAACCTGTTTCCTGGAAACCGGGACATGGACACTTTCTATTGACTAAACATAAAAAGTAGTTAGAGCTGAAACAATGGCATCTCCCCGGGTCATATGGGTCCGTCTTGTGACGTTTTACCTCTTGAGTGAACTTCATGTATGCGCAGCCCAGACAAGACGTAAAACGTAGGGGGTTGCGAACAGCATCGCGAGGAGGAGGATAGCGGCAAGAAAGAGACACTGTGGCGAGGAGGAGGGCGGCCCACAGACGCCAGAGAGAAGGTAAGTGGGTTTTTCAACCCTTTTTTAAAAAAAATTGTGGGGCAGGAGCGGAGTCCCACAGAGTTTCTTTTTTTTTTCTAACTGTGGGGAACTCTGCAGAGTGCCACTCCGCGTACTCCGCCCAGGGTTAGTACAGAGTACTGAGGGTATTAAAGTGAGGTTTAGGGGTCGAAGTGTTCTTATATTGTTGCAATTTTGTTGCGGAAGAACTCTGCAAGGGAATCGCGGAGGTCCTGGGAGGGAGTGATGGCGTTCTCTGTTGCTGTTGGGTTGGTGAACTCCCTGATGGTGCCACAGAGGTCCTTGCTGTGATTTGAGCTGACTTTTAGGCAGATGCTGAGGTCTTCTTTCTTGTCATTCTTTAGTTGTGTTTCCGGCTTATGTGGGGTCAGTTACTAGCTCACTTTTGCTTTTTCACCTTTGCTTGCTTTCTATTTTCTGGCTTTATTTTGTTTTAAGTTGTCCAGCTTCAGTTTGTTCCTCTTGTAGAGCATAGCCTATTTACTGCTCACTTTTTGTAAACAGGCCTTGATCTTATCTTCTCACATTTGCTGTGCATTCAAAGTTCAAGGACAAATGTCAGGCTCTTTTCAGAGGGAGCATGGTGTTTACTATTTTTTCTCCAACATCAAAGTGAGAAGGCGTATGTGACAATCGTGCTGTGAAAGCAAAGGCTTTTTTCTAGCACCTAACAAAATGTAAATGTCTTTAAATGAACTATGCAGATATTTCTGAACATATCAGAAGGAAAGCACAAATTAAGCATTTTTTTGTGTAATTTTGAAGTGTTGGAGAATTTTTTTTTAATGCAATCAAAATTAATCAATACACTAGGTGATGACATTTCCACACATTATCAATTGTGTGCTGTATGCTTTTATCAATAAAACTGTATATTTCCGCAAATGTAATGGTCATGTTGTCTGTAATGGTAGTGGGCTACCTCACTATGCATTCTCGACACTATCCAATTCACTCTACACCACTCCACTACACTCTACACCACCCTATGGCACTCCACCACATGACACGCCACTCCACGCCACTTCACTCCACGACACTTCACGCCACACCGCGCCACTTCACTCCGTGCCACTTCACTCCGCGCCACTTTACTCTACGCCATGTCACGCCCCTTTACTCCATTCCACTCTTCTCCTCAACACGCTACTCCTTGACACTCCACTCTTAATCACTCCACTGTATGCCACTCTACGACACCCCCCTTCCCTGTACGCCCCTTCAATTTTCATTGTATGCCACTCCACTTTATGCTCCTCCATTCTACGTAACACCCTTCTACGACATGACACTCTAGGCCATCCCACGACATAACACTCTACTATAGTCTACTGCACTCTTCCCCAATTCTCCCTGTGACACTTTACTTCACTTTATACTAAGCCACTCCACTCTGTGCTATGCCACTTTACTCTGCTCCACTCTACAACACTTTACTTTATGGCAGTCTACGCCACTCCACTCTACTCTGCTCCACTCCACTCTACTCTATGCCACTCTACTCCACTGCACCAATCCACAAAATTCCACTCTACTCTATGCCATGACACTCTACACCATGCCATGACACTCCACTCCACTAACGTTTAGCCATGCTGAGCAGCAGCCACACTGGTGGACAACACAGCTTAATATATTGGCAAAGCCAATAGCTCTTGTATAGGGAAGCCCTATTGGCTTTGCCAATGCTTGTTTTCTTTTTCTTGTTTTACTCGCTCTCCTTTCGTTAGCTGGAAGCTGAGGGACCCCACTTCTCATGTCATTTCATGTTGACTGTACAGCTGATGGGCCCTGTTTAAGACTATCTCTCAGTTGCGCCCACACACGGATACACTATACAACACTCCCACTACAACACACATACACCATCTCTTGTACACACAAAAATACACACAAAACCCCATCATACTAACACACATAAATGTACGATCACATGCTGACTATCACACACACAATCTCCACAAATGTGATTACAAAATAATACAGCACAAAGTTCACACCAACACAAAATTATACACTCCTAATGCTAATCTTCAAAGCATAGAACGCTAGCATAAATGTACATAAGCACACAACATCAAGCAATGTGAGGACAGATTCCACTGCAACAGTGTGTGGAAATGTGGAGGGTTGCTTCCACCTGTAGCATTATGGTTTAGTGTGTGCAAGGTAATTTTTCACTGAAACTGTTGTGCCTGTTCTTTGTGTGTGAGGAACCCAGAAATAATGCCTGTGCTACCGTTGGACCTGCTCTGTGTGAGTGAGATGACCTTGCTGTACTGCTGCTGCCACCTGCCCTATACCTGGTATTGCTGTTAAAAATGTTTATGGTTCTTCTCTAATAGCTTTAAGTGAGACCTGGTAAAAACCTTTTAACTATACAAAAGCCAAAACAGTGGGCATTGTCAATGCTTATTTTCTACATTTCACCCAATGGTACAATTTGCTATTATCCAGTGTGTTACTTTTTATTCAGTTTATTTATTATTAATGATAGGTTGGTAATTCATTAATTGTTCTCAGTTCATTGATCAGTCATAAAAGGAGGCCAGGGAAGTGAGGCAGCCCGGTTAGAGATTCAAGCTTATGATCTGCAATTTTGTGTCCTGATGGACATTCTAGTGTTTTACCAGCCACTCCCACGAGGGTTGGTCTTTACACCCACCCACACCCATCAACAGGCGTCACTGGTCAGGTGACCCTGCCAATAAAAGACCCCAAGTGCACATGCTCATGGCCAGTTCTGAGTACCATATACCATGTGTATGTGTCACATTTATTCACTAAGTATGTGGGCCTAGAGCTCACGACTTTACACTGGTGCTGAGTGATGCTGAACCCCCACGCCGTGCTGCATGCGTCCATCTGCCATGAAGGAGGAGTAGCTATAGCACCATAAGTACTGCTGCTGCTCCCTGCCCAGAGGAAGGGGATGTGTCACTCCAAGAAGAGGGGAACTCTCTCCTCGCAGTGAAGGGAGAGAGGAAAGACTGCTTCACCCCCGACTCCACGCCGAGCGCTGTCATCTGCTGAGAGCGCCAAAAAAAGTGAATGGCGCTATCAGCAAGATGCCGGTGAAGTACGTGACCTGCCCCTCCCAGGCTTGACCAGGCGCACACTGCATGCAATGCCCTGCCAGCTGAGGTGCCCGCAAGCTGCTTTGCCTGTTGCCGTTCTGTCCAGGTGGGAGTAAAGCGCCTTCCCAATAAGTCGCATATACAACACGAGTGGGCCAGTATGTAAGGAGAATTGCCCCGGTAGTTGAATTGTGGGACCCTGCCAGCAGGGTAGAAGATTGCAGTCGCACCAGTTACGCCACACCGGTATCTGTAGTGCCTGCTGGGAGCAACCAGCACCCGTAGCATCGGGGAATGAAGGACTGCCTGCCCAAGTTGGTCTGTTGTACTAAAGAAATGGCTCAGAGCCAACCGTACTGACATAAAATAAAAACGGTGACACTGCAAGTGAATGCTGTCCATTAGAGGGCATTTTGTCAGAAACTGGTACTCTCTCCCTACCTTCGTGTGAGTGGGCATTCATCCCTTCATGCTGCCAGCCTGTTCCTCTTGCCCGTACTCTGCACCTTTCCTACTGCAAGGCCCTGGTGTGGTGCGCACCCACAGTGCCACCTGGCGGTCACCTGCGGCACCACACCCGGCCCTAACTGTGCTCAACTTTTCAAAACTAAGCTCGCACCGCCATTCCCTGCCCTGAGCTGCCTGTCGTTTCCCTCAAGATAGGAGAGTGCTGTGTTTTAGTCCGAGGCCGCTAATGCCTTTGAACGTTGAGACCCTCCCCTGCAGAGCCCATCAGTAGTAATAATAATATACTCACCGTGGAGCGGGCGCTAGGGCGAAGAGGGAGTACACTAGCCAAGCACCGGAGCTCTGCCGTGACCTTAAGAGGAGGGCACAGCGGCCCCCCCACCCCCCCGGGCTAACGCCTACTGCCACCATGAAAGACAGAAAGCTGACGTTCAGGCAACCGGATAGCGCCAGCCGGAAAATGATAACTCGAGGAGATTGCCAGTCCAGAGCAACAAGATTGGCAAAGACTGCCTGCCATACCTCACTGACATTTCCCGAGCCATGTGCTCATGTTAATGGGGACTGCAGATGGCGTCGTGTATGGCCATCAGGGTATGGTCTACCAGTTAGGTTCTTCTGAGGCAATCCTCACCCCCGGAGTTATGGGCTGCAATCTACACGCAGACTGATTACAAGGAAGACTACCCACATCAAAGACTGCCGCTGCCCGCGTCCCACGCAGTGGGACATCAGCAGGGCAGCTCTCTAGTGGCCGCCCGTCGCAGCCTTCCCCCTCCCCCTTCTTCTGCCTCGCGAGCGAGGCCACGCCCAAGGAGGAGATCTCCCAATAAGTGTGTAGGAGGAGGCGGGCCGTTGGGGGGGGGGGGCGAGGCTAGCCCCCCTACTTAGTCGTCCAGCTCGCCCAGTTCCTCCTCTGCTTCCTGCGCGCCGCTCCAGCTCGGACACGCGTATTTCCTACCGCCTGCACCACGGTTCATCGATCGGGCCCCCCCTCTTCAGCGTCGTCGTGCTTTTGGTAAGTCTTGCTAACCTCTCCCACCCCGGCCCTGTCCCTGGGCATGACCAGGTGGACGGGGCCCTCTGGCCCGGTTGGCCATGGGTGTGGGGGGCGCAAGCAGTGGCCCGTGTCCCTGCGGGGCAAGACGGGTGTTGCTGGGGGGGCCAATTTGTTCGCGGCGCCATTACGGGGCGGCAGGGTAACGGGATGTCCAGTATTGGACTGGGGCAGTTTATTGCGAGTGCAGGCGCGTTTCACGAACGATTGTGCGCGTGTTTGTAGGCACCGCCCCCTTTCCTCCCACACGATGCGTGGCCATTTTTTCATAAAGGTCCATCGAAAGGTGCAAGGCCCTAGTGGGTATACGCGACCAGGTGCAAGTCGGGCTGATCCCGCAACATGGCTGGCCTCGTGGGTGGCGGGTATAGGGGTGGGCGTCGCGTTCACAGATTGATGTGGCGCATCGCGAGCTGATGCTCGCTTGGCGGCAGCAGGCCTTTTACACAGGGTGGCAGTATGTGCATTCCTGCCCATTGACTTTACCCCCGCCCGTAGCAGTACGCGTAATATGAAGGCGCGGTAGTGAAATCGATCCGATACGGGGGTTTTGGACCGCGCCATTTACGTTTCGCAAACAAATTGAGAATGCCCTGATATTCCCCAAAAGGGGTGCGGGTCATCGAATGCTGTGGCGCGTTTACAGGGCGCGGAGGTTTGTGAGGCTGCAGGACGTCCTGCCCCTCCTAGGTGGTGGCCAGACAACCTGACCCGTTCTGTGGCCTGAATTGTAACACACGTTCGGGGATCGTGTGAGCCGCCCCGATATCCTTGCTTGAGTCGCGCTGGATGGCAAAACGCATTGCACTGGCGATGCATGCACCCGGGCGCGGGGAAGACCTCGAGAGTGGGGGGTCTGTTTGGCCGTCGCGTCCACAGCGAGGGACTTCTAGCGAATGGCGTGCATCCGTTCCGGCACCCGTGTGTGTATGCAAGTGCGGTGGTTGTCTTAGGCGTGCAGGTCTCGGCGGCTCCACGCGCGCGGTGTCTGTCTATACGCGACGACAATGGAATGCTCATGGTTCACGTTGGGCTACACAGGCCATCCACGATGTGCGCGTTGGAAGAGTCAAGAGGGGGTTGTGTGTTGGTTGAGACGTCGCGTCCACACCTTGTGCCCCGGGCCAATGAAGTGACCCCTTCCCGTACCAGGTTGGGGGACGTGTATAGGTTTAGCGGTTCACGCGAGCTGGCACCGGCGGGTTTGGCCTCACTCGCGTTGTTGCTAAGCAACGGAATGGGAGTGCTCCTGTTTCCCGTTGAGTGCCGCAGGCCCTTTCAACGTTGTGGCGCGTTTGATCAGCCTGGGGGGGGGGCGTGTTCGTTTGTACGTCGCGTCCGCACCCGGAGTTGCGGGGCGGCGCGCGAGCCCTTCCAGTAACCGAATGGGTTGCGGGGTGCGGTCAGCGTTGCAGCGCGTTTATGCCGGCGGGTTGGGTTCGCGATATGTAAATAGACATGCAACGGTGGTGGGGAGCTCATCTGTCCCGCAGAGGTTGCACGGGCCATGTACGTCGTGGCGCGTTTAAATAGACCGGGGTGGTTTTTGTGTGGCTTAACGTCGCGTCCACTCCCTGTGTTTGGGACAGTACGTGAACATTCCTAGTGCCTGAATGTGTAATGTAAATACGATGCTGGTGAAAAGCGCGCCTAGACCGGCTGGTTGGTTGCACGCGTTATATCACACGCAACAACAATAAGAAGGCGCCTTCTTCTGTTACATCGCACGGGTCTTCCACGGTCTGGCGCATTATTGGCACCCCTTGGGGTTGGGAGTGGTTAGACGTCGCGTCGACACACCCTGTGATTCTGGCCAGTTAACGCGCGCCCTCCCATTCCTGTCTGCGTAATTTAAGTACGGTGACTGAGGATAGGGCTCCGATACCTGCGGGTCGAGTCGCGCCACAGATCTATGCGCATTCGATACGAAGGCTCGCTTGCCAGCTATATCTACCTCAGGGTACCGAACGATGTGGCGCGCTCACGGACCTGAGGGTCACGGGCCCGGACCGCCGCGGGCCGGCAGCCTGCAGCCACGTGGCCCCTGCTCGGGCAGAGCGTGGGGCAGCCAGGGCTGGGGGTTGGGCCGCTGGGGGAGGTCATGTACTGTTTAATTGCATGGGTACGGCCAACAATCCAGGTCTGACAAAGACCAGGCTGCGCATAAGGGTGTTCACAGATGTTCTTATCTTGTCCTTGAGAGGGCAGTCTGGCGACCCAGTACAACCCAGGCAACGCGGTGCATGAGCGTGTCGGGTTACCAGCGATGTGGTTGTGGGAATGTTTAGTGCATTGCTTCTCTGTCCGCTCTAACTCCGCTCCTTTCCCCAATTACAGATTCCGTGAGGGACAGCCCGCGAACGTAGGGCCAGGATCCTAGGAGAAGGCGCAAAGGGGACGCGCGATAGCTGCGATTTCGGATTAGCCCACCCGCAATGGAGAATATCGGGACACCGGGTCCACTGTTCTCCCAAGAGACGTCGGTCGAAGAGACGCAGCCGAGCGCACCACAGGAAGGGGTTTGGGTGGACTTTATGGCGTTCGCCCGTGAGAAGGGCACGGCGTGGGCCCAAGGTTTCCTTGAGGGTCGCAGGGTGGAGGATTCGGGCGTGGTCGTAACCCCTCCCCCATCCGAGGGAGCCCCAGGACTCTCGGGGTCGGAGCCCTGGAGGTCCACCAGGGTGCGTAAGCCCACATCCAAAGACATGCCCGAGGCCCTGCCGGCCAGGAAAGGACAAGCGACCGCACAACGTACCGTCCTCCCGGCAGTCGCAACAACACCGGTGCACGACTCTGCCACAGGACTGACTGACTTGGCACAGATGGGTAAAGCCATGGACCAGGTGCTTGGCCTCATGTCGGTCTTTCAAAGCCGCCTGGACGCATTGGCGGCACCGCCACAATTGCCCGCAACGTCGGGGCCCGCACCAGCCCTGGCACCCGTGCTCCAAGTCTCGGCTGGGCAGAGTACAACCGTGGAACAACGCAATGGTGAGCCTGGGGGAGCCACGGGGTTGCCACCTCTGGGGGACACAGGTCCCTCCACAAGTAATGCACCGAGTACTTCCACGGCCAGCGCGCTAGCGCCCCCGCCACCCACACCGGCGGTGGCTACGCCCTCCACCCCTGTTGCTGCTGAGTCTATGCCCACCGTGGCACCGGGTTGTGCTGCGTCAGGAGGGGAGGGGTTGGCCCAGGTTCCTAAGCCCCTTGTCACCCAAGCGCCTTTGGCATCAGGCCGCTGTTCCCTGGCATGGTTGGTACCACAGGCCGCAAAAGAAGGGATATGGAGGCGAGAGTATATAGACATCCTGACATTACTTATGCATGGGTCAGCAGGGGTGGACACGAGAAAGATGGGGCGTAAGGAAGAAGAAAGGGTCAGGTATCAGCGATGGCCGGATAAGACGATCGAAAATTGGACATCCGCATTTAATATATTGGCAGCTGTCGTAGTGCAGAAATTTCCGGACCAGAGTGAGGCCCTAATGCAGTATGCCAGCACGATCCAAGAAGAGGCCAGGCTCTCTGGGGGGGTTGGGTTGGTTCTATTACGACCAGGATTTCAGGAAAAGAATGGCCATATGCCCGGACCTGGGGTGGGACCAGAAGGAGATTCAGCTTTGGGTAGAACATATGTGCCGACCCTCCCGGGACAAGAAGGATCAGGTATACAAGGGGCAAGGAGAGGCAGTCGACAGGAAGAGGGATCAGTTTCCCAGGCGCCCCTTTAAGCAGCCTTTTCGTGGTGGCAGGGGGCGGGGGCAGCGGCAGGGCAAGCGATTCAATTCAGGGACATGCCGCCTTTACAACGGGGGAAACTGCACCTGGGGGAGGTCATGTAAATTCGCACATAACTGCAGCAAGTGTGGCGCACAACACCCTGCCACTTCCTGCCCCCCTAGCCAGAGCGCACCACAGCCCGCTGCACCCAACAGGACTGACGCCCAACGGCTATGAGACCACACAAGGGCCACCCCCTCCGTCAGTCCTCCCCTTCAACTGTTCCGTCCCCGGCATTTCTGGTTTCTCCACAGAGCGCCCCGGCCCCGTTAAGGGTCCTTCACCCATCATCCTGGAAAATATCCTCCCACTAATCAGGCGTTATCCGCTGCTTCGGGATAGGCCCCTCCTGGCGGGTGGGTTCATTGATGGCTTTAGGATTCCCTACAAGGGGCCGCTGGAGTCCAGAGATGCACAGAACCTGAAGTCAGCTAGGGACATGCCCGGGGTGGTGGACCAAAAGGTAAGAAAGGAGTTGTCAGCAGGTAGGGTCGCTGGGCCTTTTAGCAGCCCGCCCTTGGACCATTTCTTGGTGTCACCATTGGGAGTGGTGCCGAAAAAACAACAGGGCGCATACCGCTTAATTCACCACCTTTCGTACCCTGAAGGAAATTCTGTGAACCACTGGCTGGACGAGGGGATTTGTTCCGTGGCATACTGCTCCCTGGACATGGCCATTGACATGGTCAGGAGAGTAGGGAAGGGGGCGTGGTTGGCGAAGGCGGACATTGAATCTGCGTTCCGCCTGCTGCCGGTGCATCCAGCCAGTCAACATCTGCTAGGCTTCAAGTGCGTGGGGCAGTTCTTTTATGATCGCTGCATGCCAATGGGCTGTGCTGTCTCCTGCGCCTACTTCGAAGCCTTCAGCTCGTTCCTTCAGTGGGCCCTGGGGGACCTTCACGGGATCACGCAGGTGACCCACTATTTGGATGACTTCCTATTCTTCAGTCCGGGTAGGTCGGACGAGTGTGCGGTAGGCTTGAGTCGGTTTGAGGAGCTGGCAGAGTTTCTAGGGGTTCCCCTTGCCCCAGGTAAGACCGAGGGACCGGCGCAGGTCTTGACCTTTCTTGGCGTGGAGCTAGATACGGTGAAAGGCGAGTCTAGGCTCCCCGCCGATAAGGTACTGGGCTTGTTGCCGGATATCCAGGCGCTGCTGGGCAAGGACAAAGCGACCCTGGGGACTGTCCAGAGCTTGATTGGCAAATTGAATTTTGCAGCAAGAGTGATTCCAGCAGGCAGAGTGTTCTCAAGGAGGCTGGCAGGGGCCACGGCAAATGTAACTCAGAAGCACCATTTTGTACGTCTGACTGCTGGCCTGAAGGCTGACCTCGCCATGTGGGCGGAATTCCTCATTGGTTTTAATGGCACGGTGATTTGGAGGGCCCCGTGGATAGCCAGTCAGGAGCTTTGCTTGTTTTCTGATGCGTCTGGAAGGGAAGGTTTTGGTGTGATTCTGGCGGAAGAGTGGTGCGCAATGCGATGGCCCAATGCATGGATGTACTGCTCGATTTTCCCGGCCCTATTGTGTTGATGGGTGATTAGGGTGACTTCAGTCTCTCTACCATTCAAGCCTAAGGGTTAGAGTAGTGAATGAAGTCTATTTTCTAGGCACTTCGACATGATCCTGTGTCCTTCCCCATAGATTAGGGCTTGCACACATATCCTAGGGGATAGATTCGTTAGTCTTAGGGATAGCCTGCCCCGTAGTGAGGGTATTTCATGGAGCCGTGCTGAATTCAGGCCTGGTAGGCCTCAAACGGGGGAGACTCCATCTTTCTTTCTGCTCCAGCAGCTTGAGATGCTTCTAGGTTAAAGGGGATGTTTTAGTTATGAGGTGTTATTCGCTTGGAGAGAACCGGTTCAGACCGGCCCTTATCGAAGGATTGTATTTTTCTTCATGCCGAAGACGCTACATCAGGCCGGCCGGCTGGGAAAGTGTCCTTGGCACGGGGAGGTACAAGAATTTGGTGGGCGGCAGGTTACGGGCTGGAATTTTCCATGAGAAAATGCACCTCTATATTAGTGAAAGTCTGAGGCAGATACTGGCACTTATTTCTTTCAATCCATAGGCGGCACCTAGCCGTTAGCAGAAAAGCTATTACTTATTCCAGGGAAGACAGATGACAAACTTGAGGGCGGAGAAAGACCAAGAGACAGATACTCTTCTAGCAGAATTGCCAGAGAGGAGAGAGTAGCCGATGAGGAAGAGGTCCCAGTGACTCGGAGAAGGGAGCTACGGAGGTGTGATCTCCAGGCGAGCCGAGGCACAGACGAGAAGGGAACCTAGATGACCATTGAGTGCAGGCTACACACGACTAAGGTGATGTCGACCCCTTTCTTATTAGAGTGTACAACCTAATCTTTCACTTTTCTTTACAGGTTATGTGTTACACAGTAATGTTATGTGCTTGCGTATATGATATATAATAAAGTCAGTTTGTAGTGAATCAACATGTGCTGCGTGTTCTTGTATAAGAGGGTAGCCTATTCTTCTAGTCAGCTGTGACTTGACATGAACAGATGTTAACCCTGATCAGGTAAGTGGTAACTGAATAAGGGAGAGAGGAGCCCCTCGAACCAGAGAACAGGTTGTGCTCAAACTGGCAGTTCTTGTGTGATCTGATAAATAGTAACACTGATTCTCTTGTTGTATGTTATGGTGATCATAGGATGAACTCGTGCTAAGGCTGCCGTCTGGGTAGGAAGTCCTGGGTCCATCTAGGACCGCGAGGCTGAGGCTGCCGTCTGGGTAGGAAGTCCTGGGTCCATCTAGGACCGCGAGGCTGAGGCTGCCGTCTGGGTAGGAAGTCCTGGGTCCATCTAGGACCGCGAGGCTGAGGCTGCCGTCTGGGTAGGAAGTCCTGGGTCCATCTAGGACCGCGAGGCTGAGGCTGCCGTCTGGGTAGGAAGTCCTGGGTCCATCTAGGACCGCGAGGCTGAGGCTGCCGTCTGGGTAGGAAGTCCTGGGTCCATTTAGGACCGCGAGGCTGAGGCTGCCGTCTGGGTAGGAAGTCCTGGGTCCATCTAGGACCGCGAGGCTGAGGCTGCCGTCTGGGTAGGAAGTCCTGGGTCCATCTAGGACCGCGAGGCTGAGGCTGCCGTCTGGGTAGGAAGTCCTGGGTCCATCTAGGACCGCGAGGCTGAGGCTGCCGTCTGGGTAGGAAGTCCTGGGTCCGTCTGGGATCGCGAGGCCGCCACTTGTATTATAAGAGGTCTTGGTATATATAGTAGGAATTCCCTGTCCTTAGGTGGTATATATATGTGGTTACTTATTGTGAATAGGCCCTAGGGAGGGGGTAACGTTCTGGCTGGGTTAGAGAGGCTCTGTTGAGCGGGTTCTATCTGATCCCAAAGCCCAAGCAGAACATTTGGCGTCACGAACCGTTTTCGAAACCTGTGTGCGTCGTGTTGTCTCGTGTTTGCTTTCGGCGTGTGCGTGGTTTTGTTTGTATATTATTTGTGGTATAATTGTGTGTATAGTTTTTCTTCTTCTTTATCTTCTTTTTCTTTCTTTTCTTCTTTCTTTTTCACAATGTTTTCTAGAAAGTCAAAATCTACTTTTAAGTTGCCCGTTGATATTCCCGGATGGGATTCAACGCCTTATGAAGCCTTAGCCCGTGAGTGGGCTGATTCTACTGGTTTGAGTGAGAATTGGAATTCTTCTTTGGAGCTGGCGGAGCCGGCTAATGTGATTACTTGTTTACAGAAGGCACCCATCTCGAAGGGTGAGGAGATTCCCATTTTGGGGCCCAGAGGTTGGATTGTTCTGTCTGCGTACAGGATTCTGCATGAGAGGTTATTGAAGCTACAGATCTCTCTTAAGGATGTTGAAGCGCACTTTGTTGAGATTCAGAATTCTCATACTTTGTTGCGGTGTCAAAATAAGTTGCTTGCTGACAAACTTGAGACTTACCAGACTATTGGCGAGAGGGCGGCTGTGCGAATTGCCCGTTATAAATACAAAAATCGGCGCGGCCGGGTTTCGACGCGAAAGGTGCGTCTGGTTGTGGCGAAAGCCGGACTGGATTGGAATCCTGATGAATGGGATGGTAATATCTGGAATTCGAGTGATTCTTGTTCCTCGGGTGAGGAATCTGTTAAGTGCGAGTCCTCCCGCTCCCGCCATGATTGTAAGCCTGCTTCTCGCACCCCTGATGGTGCACCCCGTGATTGCGCTCGTCCTTCGAGTGGGGTTGATGCTTCTTCCACTGGTTATTCCTCTACGTGTACTGGTCGAGCTCCTTGTGATGCTCACCCCGCGGTCTCGGTGCATCCAGTTTTTCGTCGGAAATTGCAGCAGTCTCCTGCTGCTCCGCAGGGTGTTTCTTTAGACTCTTTAGAGGACTTTACTCAACAGGAAATTAGTGATATTTTGCAGCGATTTCGGCAGCGAGCTGGTGAGAAATTACTCACATGGATGGTGCGCCTTTATGAACTGGGCGCTGCTGGTATTATGTTGGATAATGGTGATTGTTTGAAGTTTTGTTCCTTGAGCTCGGATTCTACTGTACAGGATCATTTTCGTAACTATAATGGTGGTGGTCAAATTTCTTTACTTCAATTGGCGACTGAGGGTTGTAATATAAAGTACCCTACTGAGTCTGATTGGCCTGTGAATGACAAACAGTGGTATACTTTGCGCGACGCTGCACAACGTCTCAAAGAAGAGGTGATGAAAACGGCGATTTTTCTAGGTACTGCTGACAGGTTGCTTGATGGTTCGTTGACATCTTCTGTGCGGAATCGTATTATTCGTTCTTCCCCTGTTGCTTATAAGCAGGTCATGATGACTTTATTGATTAATCAAACTGGTAACGTGTTATCTACAGTACTGGAATCGGTACGCCAACTCGGTGAGTTAGGCGAGTGGTTTAAACCTGAACGTCAGTCCCGGCCTGACACTCGTACTCCTGGTGACAATAAACTTACTAGACGTGATATCTTTTCTGGTCTTCTGGCCGATGGTGTGCGGAGGGAGGACATTGACGGTGAGACAACTGCTCGTTTGTGGGAGTTGTTTCGCAAACGTGGCTTGGATCGGAAGGAGGGTGCCCGGCGTGTTCGGATGTCTGAGTGTGATCGCGGTGGTTCTGACGGTAGCGGTGATGACGACCGCCGTGGGCGCTCTGTTCGTCGTGATGACCGACGTTATGTACGTGATATGTCCCCCCGTCGAGAGAGAGACAGAGAGAGAGAAGAGGAAAGAGAGAGGGGAAAAAATGATTATATTTACAGCAGACGTAGAGATGATAGGGATCAATCCCCTGAGTTGAGGAGGAGAGAGGATCGTCATAATCTGGCCGATCGAAACCAGCACTGTACTGCAGAAGACACGAATCCATTTCGTACTGGGAATGGATATGAACAGGAGGTACCGATACCTAAGAAGCGTGAGCGTCTTTATCCTGATTTATCCTGGTACACAGAATGCAGTAAACATGACTAGGAAATAGGTCAAGCTCCAGTACACAGATGGGCTCACAGAGATAATAGACCCTATGTAGATATTGAAATTTATTGGAGACATCGTAATATCCAAAGGGCCCGAGCATTGGTAGATACAGGAGCGGAGGCCTCTCTTATTCATGGTAAATCAAAGAAGTTTAAAGGTCAGCCTTTTACAATTACCGGATTAGGTGGAAAGGAAACTCCCGCAATTCAAACTTTACTTGAAATGAGAATAGGTAGAATTCCTAGAAAAGAATACTCTGTACTAGTGGTGCCTCTCTTGGAATTCATAATTGGAATAGATATTTTGAAAGGAATGACTTTGCATTTAGATGATGGATGTTACCAATTTGGAACTACGCATTATATATCGTCCAGTCCTATACGGGTTGGTCGTTTACGAATGCCCCCCATAACAGTTCCTCAAGCGACAAAAGTGGTTTGTCAGAAGCAGTATCGTATTCCGGGTGGTCATGAGGAGATTAGTACCACTATTCAGGAGCTGGTGGATGCAGGTGTTATAGTCCCAGTTACTTCTGCCTGGAATAATCCTGTTTGGCCTGTACGTAAAAGTGATAATTCTTGGCGTATGACTGTTGATTATCGAGAATTGAACAAACACACACCCTCTTTGACCGTTGCAGTACCGGATGTTATTACCCTAATTGAAAGAATCCAAAAACATCCGGGTACATGGTATGCGTCAATTGATATTGCTAATGCTTTCTTTTCGATTCCGATTGCCCCTGAGTGTCAGGAACAGTTCAGTTTTACGTGGAATGGGCGTCAAATGACGTTTAGAAGCCTTCCTCAGGGCTATGTGCATAGCCCTACTATATGTCACCGGCTGGTGGCAGAGCATTTGGCTGAGGTACCGGTTCATCCGCAGGTTCAGATGTGTCATTATATTGATGATGTTTTGATCCAAGGCGAAACACAGGAGGAAGTTCAGACCCAATTGGACAGAGTCATTGGGTGTCTGCGTGAGAAAGGTTGGGAGATCAATCCGGATAAACTACAAGGCCCGTCCCGGGCTGTGAAATTTTTGGGTATTAATTGGCATGAAGGGCACCGTGAAGTGATCCCTCAGGTTAAACAGAAAATTCTTGATTTTGCAGTTCCAAGGAATAGGAAAGAAGCCCAAAGCTTCATTGGTTTATTTGGTTTTTGGCGTCAGCATATTCCTCATTTGAGTCAAATATTGGCCCCCTTGTACCGTGTCACCCGTAAAAAGAATGCATTTGATTGGGATACACCACAGCAAGATGCGTTCGACCTAGCAAAAGAGGCAATTCAACATGCTTTGGATTTATGGCCCGTACGTAATGGGGAGGTAGATTTAAATGTGTCTGTACAGGGCCTTTATGCGAATTGGAGTTTGTGGCAGAAGCAAGGCAGGAGTAGAGTGCCGTTGGGTTTCTGGACCAAAAAGTTACCTGATGCTAGTGAGCGTTATACACCCTTTGAGAAACAGTTACTTGCATGTTATTGGGCTCTGGTGGATACCGAGCAATTGACTTTGGGACATGATATAGTTTTGCGACCTGAGATTCCTATTATGCAGTGGGTTATGAGTTCGCCAAAAACTCACCGCATTGGACACGCTCAAGAGGCGAGTGTGATTAAATGGAAATGGTATATACAAGACAGGGCACGTGTGGGACAGAAAGGAGTTGCATCTTTACATGAGCAGGTGGCGCGAGCGCCATCGACTGAGACTGAGAGTGTATGTTCCGTACCTTTAGTACAGGAGTCTCCTGTCAAGTGGGGTAGACCCTTTGATGATTTGTCCGCGGAGGACAGGAACCATGTCTGGTTTACGGATGGTTCAGCAAGGTTCATAGGGCCGAAACGGCACTGGAAAGCGGTGTCCTATAATCCGATCACACAGAAACTGCTGAGCACAACTGGTGAAGGTAAGAGCAGCCAATTTGCTGAATTGTATGCTGTTTATCAAGTCCTGAAACAAGAATTACCCGGCACATGTCATATTTTCACCGACTCTTGGTCTACTGCCAATGGACTGGCAGTTTGGTTACCGACTTGGCATTCCCATAATTGGGAATTGCATTCAAAACAGTTGTGGGGAAAAGAGTTATGGCAAGAGATTTGGGAGATGCTCCCACAGAGTACTGTTACAATCTTCCATGTGGATGCTCACACCCCTATAGATTCTCTTGACAAATTTTTTCATAACATTGCAGATGAGAAATCTAAAATTGCTGAGGCAGTGGTGGACAGGCAAGATTCTGATATGGCGGGATTGGCGAAATGGGCCCATCAGAAGGCAGGACATTTTGGAGAGAAAGCCACTAGCAGGTGGGCTGCTGATCGAGGAATTTATATTCCCTTAGATTTGATCAAGAATGTTATTTTACATTGTCCCATTTGTCAGCATATCAGACAGCGCAAAGTGACCCAAATTGTTAAAGGTCATTTACATCGTGGGAAATTGCCCGCTCAAATTTGGCAAATTGATTACATTGGTCCACTTCCCATGAGTAGGAATTGTCAATATGTTTGCACTATTGTTGATACATACAGTGGCTTGTTGGTAGCCCTTCCCTGTAAGCAAGCTACCCAATTGAATACCATTAAAACATTGGAATTGATTATCATGTATTATGGTGTGCCATTCCAAATTCAATCTGATAATGCATCCCATTTTCGTGGAAGATTGGTACAGGAATTCTGTGTGGAAAACAATATTGACTGGGTGTTTCATGTCCCGTACTATCCACAAGCATCAGGTCTTGTGGAGAGATTGAATGGTCTGCTGAAGGGGCAGCTGCGTAAATTAACTGATGACAAATATAAGAATTGGCGAGACTTTTTGTCCCAAGCACTATTAATTTTTAATAATCGTCCTTTTCTGAATGCTGAATCTCCACTTATGCGTTTGTTCCCTCCGAATGTTAATGCTCAGCCAAATGAAATCAGAGAGACTGTGACGTACTGGGAGATTACTCCCGGAGCTTTGGCTCCATGTAGAGCGACCCGAGGGTCGGCAGGTTTAGACTTGCATGCCATGGATGACACCGTTCTAAAAGGTAGAGATCGGGTCATCATCGCGACCGGTGTTGGTGTTCATATACCACCCGGGAATTTTGGATTAATCGCCCCTAGATCGGGGCTGGCTGTAAAAGGCATTCAGGTACTTGGAGGGGTCATTGACAGCGATTATCAGGGAGAGATTAAGGTGCTCCTGCTAAATAGCAGTGAGGCTGATTTGCTGATCCATCGAACTGACCGAGTGGCTCAATTACTGATAATGCCTGTCTTCAGTGGTGGGATGGTAAAAGGCACTGCCCCAACTTTGCTAACTGTACGAGGCCAGAAAGGTTTTGGCTCCACAGATAACCCTGGGGCCAGGGTTTGGGTGCAGTCGCCTAAGACTCCCCCTGAACAGGCAGAGGTCATCGCCACCGGTCATGATAATACCATTTTAGTTATGAGACCAGGGAAAGATAGCTGGGAAGCGGTCCCGGCTGACAAATGTTACTTACGAGAATGATTAATGCCTGTATTTGATTCTCTTTCAGATCATTCTTTGGACTGTCGCTGCAGGATGTGTCGTCGCAGGACTATTTTCGGGTTGGTTCGACGAGAGAGGAGGACTCCCGTCAACCCCGGATGAGCTATGCGCCCGAGTGTCGCGTTCCTTCGCTGCGTGGGATTCGTCATCGAACTTTTGGACCCTACTGGCGAAGAGGGTGACCGATGCCCCTCACTTTTGTTTGACGCCGATGAGATCTGTACACGACATTTTAGCGACCTGTCTGGTTGCTGTCCCTGCTTCACTGGAAACGCTAACTAATATTTTCAACATTTCAAAGGCTCGCCCCAATGTTCTCCTGGGCGATTTTGCCACCCATACGTATTGCCCCTTATGTACTGAACAACCGGACAGGATACCCCCCGTCCAGTCCCAAATAGTTACCTATAATATCACACAAGGTGATATATGCTTTTTTCTTACATGTAATCCTAGTGCAATTTCTGAATGTCTACATCTGAAATTGAAAGGTGCTACTTCCTTCACCTTTCATGAGCGAACTTTGTGCTTTCAAAGGACACCGAAAACATGTGCTTCGGTCATGAACAATATGACTTGCAAGAGTTTGGTAGTTACCCCTAGTCATTATCGCACGATGTTGCTACCTGCCGGATGGCTTTTCTCATGTGGTAATACTTCTTGGCCATATGTCCCCACAAATATTTCTGGTGGCCCCTGTGCCATTACGAGACTCAGCTTACTGATGTTCTCGTCACATCCGAATGCCAATTCTCGTGTGATTCGAGATGCAGTGATGTTACAGGAGGATTGTGACTCATCTTTGCATTTATATTCCAAGTCTGAATACCTTAGCCTGGCTATTTCAATTATTGGTGTTCCTGCTTTGGCGGTTTATAATGCTAAATCGATTGAGAAAATGGCCTGCTGGATGGTAAAATCCATTAATCATACTTCTACAGTCCTATCTGACATGCTGTTAGACGCCCAGGGTGAACGAAGAGCAATTTTGCAAAATCGAGCGGCCATTGATTATCTTTTGCTTAAACATGGACATGACTGCTCTGATTTTGAGGGTCTTTGTTGTTTTAACTTGTCTGATCATACACAATCTATTCGCGCCCACATTGACAGGTTACATGATTTGACGAAGGAAGTTAGAAAACACATTGACCAGGGCTGGTTTGACTGGCTCTTTAATTGGTTACCTGACCTGTATCTGTTAAGTCGAATATTGGGAGGTATTCTAATTGCGATCGCTGTTTTGATTTCTATTTGTTGCTTTATTCAGTGTATTCCTTCATTACTTCAATTTTGCACATTTGGTACTAGACATAGATCGGTTAGCTTTGTTTCATATTATTCCTCCACAGATGTTAGTTCTGTTTAATGAATGTGTAATAGACTGAAGTCAAGGGTGAAATGTACTGCTCGATTTTCCCGGCCCTATTGTGTTGATGGGTGATTAGGGTGACTTCAGTCTCTCTACCATTCAAGCCTAAGGGTTAGAGTAGTGAATGAAGTCTATTTTCTAGGCACTTCGACATGATCCTGTGTCCTTCCCCATAGATTAGGGCTTGCACACATATCCTAGGGGATAGATTCGTTAGTCTTAGGGATAGCCTGCCCTGTAGTGAGGGTATTTCATGGAGCCGTGCTGAATTCAGGCCTGGTAGGCCTCAAACGGGGGAGACTCCATCTTTCTTTCTGCTCCAGCAGCTTGAGATGCTTCTAGGTTAAAGGGGATGTTTTAGTTATGAGGTGTTATTCGCTTGGAGAGAACCGGTTCAGACCGGCCCTTATCGAAGGATTGTATTTTTCTTCATGCCGAAGACGCTACATCAGGCCGGCCGGCTGGGAAAGTGTCCTTGGCACGGGGAGGTACAAGAATTTGGTGGGCGGCAGGTTACGGGCTGGAATTTTCCATGAGAAAATGCACCTCTATATTAGTGAAAGTCTGAGGCAGATACTGGCACTTATTTCTTTCAATCCATAGGCGGCACCTAGCCGTTAGCAGAAAAGCTATTACTTATTCCAGGGAAGACAGATGATAAACTTGAGGGCGGAGAAAGACCAAGAGACAGATACTCTTCTAGCAGAATTGCCAGAGAGGAGAGAGTAGCCGATGAGGAAGAGGTCCCAGTGACTCGGAGAAGGGAGCTACGGAGGTGTGATCTCCAGGCGAGCCGAGGCACAGACGAGAAGGGAACCTAGATGACCATTGAGTGCAGGCTACACACGACTAAGGTGATGTCGACCCCTTTCTTATTAGAGTGTACAACCTAATCTTTCAATTTTCTTTACAGGTTATGTGTTACACAGTAATGTTATGTGCTTGCGTATATGATATATAATAAAGTCAGTTTGTAGTGAATCAACATGTGCTGCGTGTTCTTGTATAAGAGGGTAGCCTATTCTTCTAGTCAGCTGTGACTTGACATGAACAGATGTTAACCCTGATCAGGTAAGTGGTAACTGAATAAGGGAGAGAGGAGCCCCTCGAACCAGAGAACAGGTTGTGCTCAAACTGGCAGTTCTTGTGTGATCTGATAAATAGTAACACTGATTCTCTTGTTGTATGTTATGGTGATCATAGGATGAACTCGTGCTAAGGCTGCCGTCTGGGTAGGAAGTCCTGGGTCCATCTAGGACCGCGAGGCTGAGGCTGCCGTCTGGGTAGGAAGTCCTGGGTCCATCTAGGACCGCGAGGCTGAGGCTGCCGTCTGGGTAGGAAGTCCTGGGTCCATCTAGGACCGCGAGGCTGAGGCTGCCGTCTGGGTAGGAAGTCCTGGGTCCATCTAGGACCGCGAGGCTGAGGCTGCCGTCTGGGTAGGAAGTCCTGGGTCCATTTAGGACCGCGAGGCTGAGGCTGCCGTCTGGGTAGGAAGTCCTGGGTCCATCTAGGACCGCGAGGCTGAGGCTGCCGTCTGGGTAGGAAGTCCTGGGTCCATCTAGGACCGCGAGGCTGAGGCTGCCGTCTGGGTAGGAAGTCCTGGGTCCATCTAGGACCGCGAGGCTGAGGCTGCCGTCTGGGTAGGAAGTCCTGGGTCCATCTAGGACCGCGAGGCTGAGGCTGCCGTCTGGGTAGGAAGTCCTGGGTCCGTCTGGGATCGCGAGGCCGCCACTTGTATTATAAGAGGTCTTGGTATATATAGTAGGAATTCCCTGTCCTTAGGTGGTATATATATGTGGTTACTTATTGTGAATAGGCCCTAGGGAGGGGGTAACGTTCTGGCTGGGTTAGAGAGGCTCTGTTGAGCGGGTTCTATCTGATCCCAAAGCCCAAGCAGAACAATGGCGTAAAAAGAAGGTGACACAGAACATTGCAGTGTTGGAACTCTTCCCAATTCTAGTAGCGCTGCATCTCTGGCGGTCCACACTGAGCAACATGAAGGTTGTCTTCTGGTCAGACAACATGGCGGTGGTGCACGCCATCAACGGCCTTACTGCCTCGTGCCCGCTAGTCTTGAGTCTGCTGAGGGAGTTAGTCAAGGAGGGTCTGCGCAGCAACGTCGAGTTTAGGGTGTGGCACATCGCGGGTGTTCGGAATGTGGCAGCTGACGCTCTTTCTCGCTTTCAGTGGCTCCGGTTCCGAGAGGCCTGGCCGCGGGCAAGGGCGGAGATGACACCATTCCCGGACCACCTCTGGCGCTTGCTTCAGTGGGGGAGAGACTGAGGAAGATGGGGGAGAGGTCCTTGGCGCGAGCGACGCGGAGGAAATACGACACACAGTTAGCAACGTTCAGAGCGGTAGTGGAGGCGCTGGGTTGCTCAGCCTTGCGGGCAGAGGAGTAGGTAGAGGCTTTTGTGGTATGGCCCAAGGAGAATGGCAGATCGCACTCATGGATCTGTGGTCACCTGGCAGCCGTGCGCCATGACGCCAGGTTAGATGGGAGTGTCGACCCGACGGGGTCATCCAAGATTAGGGCGGCCCTGAAAGGCTGGGCCAGGGAGGAGGTTAGACAACCTGACACCAGGGCACCCATTGAATTCATAGACCTTCAGCTCCTCCTGGACGCGGTACCACTGATTTCTTTCTCCCCTTTCAAAGCCAGGCTGTTTTCAACGGCTTTCTGCTTGGCATTCTTTGGCGCATTTAGGGTCAGCGAGCTAGTGGCAAAATCGAAAGCTGACCTGTCTGATTCTGCGCTGGGGATAGCGGACGTGGCCCTCAATGCATCGCTGGAACTGTGGATTCGCAGATCAAAGACAGACCAGGCAGGGAGGGGGAAGACAGTCGTGTTACAGACCCTAGGGGACAACAGGTACTGCCCGGTTCACATGGTCAGGGAATACCTGGCCTTGCGCCCAGCGTCCCCGGGTCCTTTCCTGGTTCACGCGGATGGATCCCCCTCACCAAGTTTCAGTTCGACCGTATTCTGGGAGCCACTCTGACTAAGGCTGGCCTAGCAGGGAGCGGGCGCAGATTCTCCTCGCACTCCTTCAGAATTGGTGCTGCTACTTCAGCGGCCAAAGCCGGCCTGGGCCCAGAAGGAGTAAAAGGGGTGGGGCGGTGGGAGTCGGATTGTTTTAAGAGGTGTGTTCGCCCTTAATGCTGTATGTGTTGACCCGACTATTCCCGCCCTGGGTTTTTTGTTCCTTTGGATGAGCGTATCGAATTTTGTGTGTAATAAAAATACGTCTACCTAAAGCTGATTCATCGTTTCATTGACAGGTCACCAGGTTTGGTTGATGGGACACTCCTACATCACGAGGCTGGAACGCTGGGCAGCACACAGGATCTGGTCGCAGAATTTTGCTAATACACAGTTCGTGTGGCTGGGCTCCCCGGGAATGAAATGGAATGAAGCCCGGGGCATAATTGAACAGCGCCTGCCAGTTGCAGGGGTTCTGCCCTCCGTTATTATCCTACACCTAGGGGGTAATGACCTGGTTTCCAGGGGGAGGAGGGCCCTACTCATGTCTATGCAAACTGACTTGCCGGCCATTAGCCAGGCCGGGGGGTCATGCGAAGTCTGATGGTCTGAAATTGTCCCCCGCAGGATTTGGAGAGGGGCCAGGTCCCCGGCAGCAGTAGAGCGTTCACGTAGAAGGGTCAATAGGTCCATGCAGAAATTTATGGAGCGTAGGGGCATGGGCTTCATCAGACATGCATTGATCCAAGAGAAGGTTGAGGGGTACTACGAGGTGGATGGGGTGCACCTGTCCAGGGTAGGGGTGGACATGTTCCTGCTCGACGTACAAGAGGCGCTAGCTAGCAAGGGACATCAGTAACACCTATGGGGGTAGGGGGGGCTCTGGCAGCGACGGTAGCCTCCCCAGAGCTGTGGCGGAGTTACAGGGCGATCTGGAGGCAGACGGGTACAGTAAGGGTACCTCTGCGACAGGCGGTACAGTAAGGGTACCCCTGTCCGGCACAGTAAGGGTGTCCGAGCCAAGGTCCAGGAGCCGAAGGGGGTTCTGGAAAGACCGCGACGGCGCCCCGTTAGTCCTTCGGGCGGTTGGGGGGCCTGACCAACCGGAGGTGTGCCACAACACGCTCCGCCCCTGTCAGAAGGGGCGGGAGTAGGAGACAGATCACGTGACCCAGTGGATGATCTGAAAATAAATACGTGCCACACTGCCGGGCATCGACCCACCGTGTGTGCTGGCTCACCAGGCGGGCGGAGCAGCTAGGGGCTGCTTGCCTAGGATCGCCCGTAAGATAACCCATTTATTGTCATACTTATGTTGTATGAAATAAACCTGCAGCAGTTCTTCACCCACAAAGAAAGTGTCAGTGTAATCATTGGGTGACGTCTGTGCATGCGTGTTGATTGAAGCGGATGACGGTGTGGTCACTATGACAAAGGAACAGTAAAATCAATGGCCAATTTAACTAAAGCAGAAAAGGTTGCTATCACCTACCTTTGTGGCATTGCCCCCTTATCAAAGCTCATTTGGCAATCCAGTATAGGCACCACAGCTGCCTCTCCAGCTGCACTGACTTTAACACAGCCTCATTAAAAGTATGAAGGGTTGAGTTGCTGCGAAGACCGTTGCTGAAACTGGCCGTAAGAGAGGGGCACGCCTCTGGTGGCCGCCTCTCAGCCCCTGTCACTCAAAAGCCAGACCTGCAATTCACATCAGGCAGGCAGACAAATAGCACACAGAAATGCCAACTTCTAAAAGTGGCATTTCTCAACTAGTCATCATAAATCTGTGCACACCATTGCGCAGCATTTATTCTCACAATTTCATGCATACTAAACTCGACCATGCTGCTCCTCCCATCCCAGGAATTATCACTGACAAAATTTATCAGGGAATCCCCAATGCCTTCCTATGGGAGGGCAGGCCAACCTTACCAAATGTACAAAGAGAGCGCACGCACTTTACACTGGACCACAGTGCTAAAGTGCCCAGACGCCTAAAACCACCAACACCAGGTCAGAGAAAAGGTAAAAAGTTTAGGGATGAACCTGCCAAAAGGGCCAAGTCCAACCATGTATGTTGAAGTTTTGGTTATTATGCTGACTCCGCCAGATAGCTTCAGCTGTCTTCATCAAGACCGCAAATAAGGGTGGGTGGGCTGCCAAGCGGCGAGACCCCATACCAGATTGATTTTTCATGAAGGATTATGGCCTAAATCAGAGGTGCCCAGCATGTTGCTTATCGGCTCTCAGCTGTCTATTCGATTGCTCTCGAGGGTCCACCCCTCTGTTTTATTTTGCTAGTTCTCTACAGCACAAAAATCTTCTATTTGAATAAAACATATAGGCTTTCAGGATTCTATGTCACTAAATATCAGGGCACAAATATTGAGTCACACTGAAAAATTATCAATCATATCCTATTAACAAGTCGCCATTATATATAAGGGGCATACCTAACAGGATTCTATGAAAAATATCCTCAAAGCAAAAGGATTGCTCTACACCATCATGTTACCCAACTTCCTATTTAGAAGACTGCAATCCATTTTTGTAATTTTGGCATATTTTATATCAAAAGACTGAAATATCCCAGTTTATACAGAACCACCGGGTGCCGTATAAGCTGGTATCTTTAGAGGATAACGTTATTCCTATCATATTCCAAATCACAGTGAACCCATTACTATTAACATTAACCCTATCTTTGATACAGTGTAGGGGAGCATCGGGAATCGGAGAGAACAACTACTTAATTAGCTTCATCCAAGCCTCTCTCGTGTTTAGTCTCTTTTGAACAGTGTCCAATTGGGAAATGTACCACTGTTCTACATCCCCTCCTCTTTTGTTCCGTGTTATTTTTTCAAGGATAAACCAACGGAATTCCATATGTTTTTGTTTTAAAAGGACATACTGCTCAAGCTGCAGAGCATTCAATTTGTTGGTTTTTAATGCTGCTCTATGCTCAAGTAATCTCAATCTTAATTCTCTACCGGTTTCATCTATATTGGCTAATCCACAGGAGCACAGTAACAGATATACTACATTAGAGCTCCTACAATTATTCAGGCTTTTGATGGTCATATTGTATCAATTATACTTAAAGGTTTTGCCCACTATACAGTGTTCACATATTGAGCAATTCTCACACTTATTGTTACTCACCGCTTTCGTCATTTGGAGAGTGCCCTGTTGTAGGGGTTTTGCTTCTCTATAAGTGAGTGTGAACTAGTGACTTATGTAAGTTATCATTTGGTTTGAAGGCAAAGAGTGTTTTTTTTACAATTTTATCTCCTCATTCTCATTTAGAATTAACTATGTTTTTTATTTCATTTCTAATGCTGGAAAATTGACTAACAAATACTACTCTCTCATTGGTCCCTTTATTTTTCTTGCTGCTGTTGGTTCTATCCAACATGCTGTCACGATTGTAAAAACGTGCCCTTTTGAACCTCTGTCTGAGAGTTTGTCTTTCAAGATGTCAAAATGTTTATAGAAGTCATCGCAGGACAAACAGTTCTCCGTAACTGAAGGAACTGTCCAAAGGGAATCTTATCCTTCTGTGACCTTGGATGATAACTTGTATAATGCAGGAGAATATTTTTGTCTGTGGGTTGGCAACAATTCAGCCTCCAAGTGTCCACTCATATTCTTGATAGCGATATCTAAAAAATTCACCATGATATTATTAAAGTGCACAGTGAATTTCAAGTTGAGTCCTCCAAGATAAGCCATTCAAGAAACTCCAGTAGTTGTTCCTCCTGTCCATCCCATATAAAAAAAATATCGTCAATGAAGCAATACCATTCCGATATATTTTCAAAGTAGGGCGCAGCTTCATTGAAGACATGCTTTCTCTGAAAGTTACCAACATAGAGACATGCCACACTAGGGGCATAAGTCACTCCCATGCTGTTGCCCTTGAATTGAAGGTAGAGATCATCCTTAAAGAAAAGCATATTGTTTTTCAAAGCTAGGGTTATACATTCAATTATAAATTCCTTGTGGGCTCCTCTAGTGTCTTCATCTGTCAGAATTTCCTTGATCTGCCTAAGCGTATCATCCTGCAGAATATTTGTATACAACGCCTCTATATCGAGGATAACTGGAATCTGAGGCTGATCATAAACGCAGTACCCTCAACAATATAGATGATGTGTGCCGAATCCTTAATATATGATTTTTGTTTAAGTACAAGTGGTTTCAAAAAACTATCGGCATATTTGCTCAAGGGTCCCAAAGGGGAACCCAAACAACCCACAATTGGTCTCATAGGTGGATCCATCTCTTTTTTATGGGTTTTAGGTAAACAATAAATTGCTGGTATTATTGTGTTGTCATTTTTGAGGAGTCTAAATTCATCCTCACAAATCCACATGTTTGCTTTGGCTTCCTCAAGTAGGATTCTTACCGTTATCTTCAATGCATCTAATTTAGTCATAGGTGCCCTAGTATGGTGATCGATGACATCAAGTAAAATCTGCATTCTCCTATCATAATAGTCTGTGTCAAATATTACCACCCCACCGCCCTTATCATCCAGTTTTATTGTTAGGTTGCAATCATTGTGTAAGTAGTGGGATGCTTCCCTATGTTAGTTCAACAGATTGTTAAAGTCAGGGTAGACATCTGCAAGGGCTTTCCTTATGTTCACCTTCACAACTTTTAAAAACATGTCCGCATTCTTTCTAACCTGGTGAATAAAAGGTGTAAATGTGGACTTGGCTTTTAACACTGAGATATTCTCATCCCTTAGCGGCTTCCAATTTTCAAAGTATCTTTTAATTACATTTTTCTAAAATTTTAATTTTTACTGTTATTTTTAAGTATTCTCATGAATTAACGGATGTGTGACAAATAGGATTGTCTTTTTAGTGTCTTGTCCAATTATCAAATCATCACAGTTTTAGATTTTTGTTTTTAATGTGTAATTTGTATATTTTATTGAATGCTTTATTAAATTGAATTCATAAGTACTTTAATATCCCGCCTTTTTGTGCTCCCTTCCGGATTGTCCTTATGTATGTGTTTGCATGTGGAGTGTTTGAAGGTAAGTGAACTTAAAGGAAAATTTAATATTCTAGAAAGCGACATAGACCTCTAGGTGAGGAATACTGTAAACCTACCACATGTGCTTACAGTATCCCTTTGAAATTGATAATGTGTTTCATATGAAGGTATGGTGCCATAAAATCCACTACCTGGGCACTAAGACGTTTGACAAGAGTCCATGCTAGTAGCATAATAGAAGCTTGCAAAGTAGAGTATGTTAATGCAAGCATTATGAAAACCAATGCCTTGAAAGATGTACCAAAATTGGTTTATTACCGGTGGCTACTAACAGTTTGAAAGTACTTGGCCTGTTTGTGAAATGGTGGGTTTATCAATGCTTGAGCTTTTAATATTCACTAACTCATGTCCGTAATGACATGCTGTTGTTATTTTTTTAGACCTTTCCTTAATGTTTCGTTTTATTAATCTACTCCCAGTGTGAAAACCTTTTTTATTGGTTACATTATTTGTAACACATATTTAGTGTCCCAAAAACACTGGCTTTTCGAGAGGTGTCGTTATTAGTCTTGTGGCTAAGCTGCTGATTTCAGAACATTGAGACCTGGATTCAAATCCCAACTACAGTGTTTAATTGAAAATCTTTTGATATTGGTCCAATAATTTATTCTTCCTGTGCCTAAAATTATCAATACATATGAAATGCAATTCATTTAAAAGATGTGAGATGTAATGTCATTGTGGAAATCAAATGCACTTTTCTAACCGGCTAAATTCACATTTTGTAAATATCAGTAGTGATGTACGTTTAAATCCTACCAATGTTTAACAAGCTTGTTCTAAAAGCATACAAACTGCTCCTAATTTGCCCAAAAAGGTACTGATGATAACCCCATACGTTCTTTTTATAACAGTATTTAGGTCCTAAAACATTTTTAATATTAATTATAAAATTATACTTACAAAGTATAAATTATAGCTTGAGTTACTAAGCAAATCATTGGGGCAGGCCATACCCACTTTATGAAATGGCATTTAATTTCTTTTCCAAGTTACTTATGTTATAAGCTGACAAAAATACCTTGTAGCGCTGTAGTTTCCCAAAATTCCTTGGAAGGTATTGTCCAGATCTGCAATCGCCCACTTCATGCTGACCATATCTGCAATAAAATTACAGATTTCCATTATTTTTCAAACGCCTCCTTAGGAGTACCCTTCAGGCCAAGCCATTACCAGGCTCTTTAGGTCAGATTTCAATTAGTACTACTGGCCTCTACTGTATTTTAAAATACATTTTGCCATTAAGTTTCCAAAATAAATATTGTTCAATACATATCTATATTGATGTCGAAGGTATGGTGTGATAGGTCTATGTATTAAATCCCTTTCAGTTTTACTTCTTGCTTCCGTCATTATAAGAACACATCTATATTATCTATGTCAGAAGGTTTTGTTGTTGTTGGGATTTCACTCATCATATGTTACACACGCAAATAATGTTTCTTGCCTACCAAAGTTTGGAAACTCCTGGCGTACGTGGATACCATCTGTGTTTAGCTGATTCTATTTGGCATTTGTGTTGGGTTTCTGTTAACTTGCTCTATAATCGTGGACACCTCGCATACTCTACGTTTGCTCACTTACTCAAATGTGGATTTAGATCACTTGGAATATTCCGTTAACTGGCCCAAAGTATTTACGAATAAAGCAATCCGAGGTCACTTATGCTAAAGTTAAGAGGTCGGAGGCTATTCGACTGTGTTTTCATGGTTTTTTGGCATGGAGGTGGATTATTATGGTAAATTTGACAATGTATTTAAAACTCTGCACATTTTGTTTACTTTTTCATTTTTATATTTTAGGGAAACTGAGTTCCTGCCCTGTCACAGCACCCTCCTCAAGGTTTCATGATCTGCGGTTGAGTTCTAAAGATAGTTCACTTCTGATATGGCAACTTCAACTCCAGCTACAAAGTAATGTTTTTTTCCTCTACATGGTGATGTTTAAGCTAATTCAGTTTTTTAAATTATGTGTGACTATTAAATAATTCGTTTTTTCAAGCTGCTCCACTGATAATTCTGAACTTAAAAGGTGCACACACAGGCAAGCGTACAGAGTATCATTGATGCACACATTTTTTTATTCTCAGTGTGTATTCTACTTACTTTAAGTGGCTATGGGTTAATCTCATTAGGTTATTGGCCTCTGTTGCCCCCAGACCATCAGCAATTGGCTTGAGACATCATGAATCACAGCTTGGATCAGCCAGAGGGGTATCTTAGTCTTGTTGTTGTTCTGTAAGCCATTTGGGTATGTCCATCTGCCTCAATTGAATACATCAGGGACTATTTTATATCTTAAATTGACTGTGAGCGTTCCAGTAATACTGGGCGGTGAGCACTGACAAAAGCATCTGAAAAATGGAAGCTGAAGAAACATTTTGTGTAGCATCCATTTTTCATTTGTTTCGCTTTACTTCAATTGGTTGACGTTGTACACCTGATCCATATGCCACACAACCCTATTGGTTTTTCCAGTGCTTTTCATTATTATCACAATCATCTGTCCTTCTACATACCATATTCTAAAGTTCCCTTAAACTCTCAAATTAAGAACTTTCTAGAATAGAAAACAATACCCAGTGCAAAGCAGGTAATCTAAATATTTTGGGGGGGATCGCCGTATCTGTGTGCGTTAATGTAGGTTTCTCTTCTTTGTGAACGTTGTGAAATGGCAGGTGCACAGTTTTGCCAATCTTGTGATTGTCCTGTCCCATTTAGAGGTGAAGGAACCTGAAACCATAGTTTGACAGTGGAGCTTCAACGGACTCTACCATAATGAACTCTGATGTTGACCGCTCTTTCAGCACAGAGCTGGCAGTTCACAGCGATGGTTGTCTGCCCGGATTAGGGTGTCGCACTGAGGTACACATAAAGTGATGGTTTGAATGCTTGATTTTATCTCAGTGACTGATGATTACTCTGTTCTGCATTCCAGTTCATCTTCTTTTGTCCACCTAAGTCATGAACCAGCCACATGCAGTCAGACGTGATCCTGCTCAAATAGGCCTAGCACGAAGTAGCTGGCCAGGCACCCTCTGAATGCAAACACAAGCATCCCAAGACCTGTTTGGCCTGTTGTGGCCTATTTAGCCAGACATAGCTTGTGTCCTAGGGCACAGTGAGCAGAGAACCCACATCTGGGCATACCTGTCACTTATAGAACATCCAACTAAGGTGCAGCGAACTGAAGAGGCCCAAATAGGCCGAAACTGTTTATTGGGTTGCTTATGTTCTTGATCAGAGAAGACTTGGCAGTTCAGCATGAACTGCTTCTATTGTCGCGGGACCAAGGCTGATTTACTATGGTTGGGTCTGATCTGAGCTGGCATGGAGGCTAAGAAAACAATGGACTATGATTGCGGCCCTGAGTAAGTATAAGTGACTGAGATTAATTCAAAAATTCCATCCATACTTTAATGTATTATCTATTTAGGGTAGGGTATCATTATTCATTTTCCCTACCAGGGACTACCATGCAAGACATGTTACTTATTGGTAGGGAAGTCGCACAATGCCCCCACGTGCACGTACATCGGTTAGCGGTCTAGTGGCTGACGCGAGGCTATTTAGCCCGCACGCTGATGCGGATGCGCAGCGCAGGTTCCCTGGGCGAAGCTGTGTTGAATGCTAGCCAGGTGAGACCATCTCTAGACCTCTGATTTTATTTTACTTTTAGTGTTTTTAAGAACTGTGTGATTTTACTTAAAACTGCTGAAATTGCTGCTGCACTTATTTGCAAATTGATTCCCGCACTGGGGAAGTGAAGGAGGGAGGGGGATCGAACCGCCATTACATCGGTTAGTGGTCTAGTGGCTGACGCGAGGCTATTTAGCCCGCATGCTGATGCAGACGCGCAGCGGGCACACCGCGGGCGTGCCAAAAGCGCGCCTAAGGCAAGCCCGTCTGCGCCCATCCACGCACCGGTCGGGCACAGGGCCTGTCCCCATGGCCATTTTCCTACAACAACTAGGAAATACACCAAAGAAACGCTGCACAGCTTAAATCCGGGTAAGGGCAGGCTTTGTTGTTCCTTTATGCCACACCCTGCAGTTAATAATGGGTTGGAGAGCACTTTTTGCAATAGCTGCTGACAACAACTCCCTCTATTCTTTAACCTGCCAGCAGTTGGTCCTAGCGGTATGATAGACAAGATGACTGATGCCAGTAATACTGGTCCTTTAAAATGTCTTTTACTTAATGCCAGATCCTTAACTAAGCATAGCACGGAATGTGCATTACTGCTGGAGGAACTTGATATCAAGCTGGCCTTTATCACTGAATCGTGGACAGATAATGCTTCTGGACCAGATCTAGTAAAGGCTACTCCCACGGGGTTTCACTGTTATACTCTGAACCGGCCACTTAAAAAGGGGGGAGGGCTTGCAGTCATTTATCATGAATCAGTGAAACCCAACTTTCTCCCCGTCTCTAACATGGCATGTGAGGCACTAGCCTTTAATATTCATTCAGCCACTTATAGAACTTTTAAAGGCATATTATTATATCGCCCACCGGGACCCAAAAGTGAATTTTTGGACACAGTGGGTACCCTACTAGAAGAAGGGCTATGTCTGGAGTCATATACGGTATTGGGTGATTTCAACTTTTACTTGGAAATCATTTCTGATCCTGATACGGATGGGTTAGAGCAAATCATGGGTGCTGGAGGCCTCAAACAACTGGTGAAGGCCCCAACTCATGAAAAAGGACATACACTGGATGGAATATATTCCAACAATGGTGACCTAGTTAGCACCTCAGTCCTTCCAATCACATGGTCGGACCACTGTACCATTCAGTTTGAATTAAATAGCTACAATTTAGTACTCAGCCAGTACTAAATTGACCCAGGAGATTGTAACCACAGCCTGGGAAAAACTGGATATTAAGAAATTTGAAAACTTCCTTAGGAGCTCACTGCGTCACCTTCCACCGGATGTGGAAGAGGCTACGGCTGCTTATAATCAATGGCTAGTTACTATTTGCAATAATTTGGCTCCTAGAAAAAAGTGGACTCCCAAATGAGCTTTACCCACAGCTCCTTTGTCTTCTAACGAGCTTAGAGCCAAAAAAATGGCTTGTACGCAATTAGAGAGGGCATGGCGAAAAAAGTATGCTGAAGCGGATAAGGAAAGATATAAAATTTCCATTATTACCTATAAGCATTCACTTTTAGAAGCAAAAAAAAAGTTCTTTTCAATTCAAATAGCATTCGCCAAATCCAACTCAAAGGAACTTTTCAAAACTATTAAAAAATTGTCTACCCCGAATACTCCCAAGAGCCAAGGAAATGTTGAGTTCTGCAATAAAATTGCTGATTTCTTTAGATATAAAGTTGAAATTATCTTCTCGACATTTACCAAAACGAATAAAGGGCTCGGAATAGCCCTTTAATGAAGAAAGTGGACAAGCATGGCTTCTCAGCGATATTTGACCAATTCTCACCCCTGGAAATATCGGATACGATTAAGGTTTTGAATTCGATTTGATCAGGGGCCCCGAAGGACCCTTGCCCTGTTCGGGTTATTAAACAAATTCCTGATGTAATAGGAATGGCTTTGACCCCCTTGTTGAATGCCGTTTTTACATCTGGCATATTTCCCAAAATCTGGAAGAAAGCTTCTGTTCTTCTTTTGTTGAAGAAGCAGACTCTGGACCCCAAAGATCCCAACAACTACAGGCCGATCTCGAGGCTTCCTTTTCCTGCAAAAATCTTGGAAAAGGCAATGAACAACCAATTTAGTGCTTTTCTTCATTTAAACAACTCTCTGGACTCATCACAATACGGATTCAGAGCCTATCATAGCACTGAGTTGGCTCTGCTGAAATCCACGGAGGAAATTAGAGAGGCTGTAGACCGGGGAGGAAATACCGTACTGATTTTACTGGACCTTTCCGCGGCCTTTGACACCGTCCATCATAAAGTATTGATGGGCCGGTTGTCTGAGATCGGTGTTGACGGTTTCGCGGAGAAACTCTTACAATCCTTCTTATCAGACAGGTCGCAAAGTGTGGACCTGGATGGCAATTCATCTAAACCTTTTTCACTCCCTTGTGGGCTGCCACAGGGCTCATCCCTTAGCCCAACGCTTTTTAACATATATGTGGCACCATTGGCTGGAGTCATCAGGTCATTTGGCTTCCAGCTCACCTCCTACGCTGATGAGACACAAATTGTGCTGTCGCTGACGGAGGGAGATGAAAAGGAGTCTGGGAAACGCTTCCATGACTGTATGAGTGCTATCTCGGTCTGGATGTTCTCCAATTGTTTAAAACTAATCTCCAGCAAGACCGAGGTCATAAAATTTGGGAACAATTCCCGGGTGTGGACACCGGAATAGTGGCCGGAGAAACTTGGTGCATGTCCAGTCCCCACAAGAAAAGCCAAAAACCTTGGAGTATTGGTGGACAACAAACTTACTATGGGGGATCAAGTAAGTATGGTAACTTCAGCCTGCTTTATGATTCTCAGAATCATAAGGAAAATTAAGATCTTCCTAACCAACAGTAATCTCAAGACAGTGGTGTCGGCCCTCATAATGTCAAGTTTGGAACATTGTAATGGCTTGTATCTCAATGTCCAAAAACAACATATAAGTAGGCTTCAACTTGTCCAGAATGCAGCTGCCAGACGGCTATCGGGAACACCTAAGTTTGCTTCTGTGAAGGGAGAACTCAGGAAATTGCACTGGCTCCCTGTAAAGCAAAGAACATGTTTCAAAGCATTATGCACCGTTTTTAAGTCCATTAATGGAACTAGTCCTGAGTTCCTGAAGCGCAAATTCCAATGGTTTGTTCCAGGCAGAATACTACGGTCTACGGGCACTAAACAAGTGCAAGTCCCCAAATTTAAAAAAAACAATTGGGGAGGTAGAAGTTTCATTCTATGTGCTTCTAGAGCTTGGAACAAGCTTCCTCTTTATCTTACGAGTGCCCTGGATCTCCTTTCTTTTCGAAAGAGCTTGAAGACATGGCTCTTCACTCCGTAGCATTGACCCGTCTTCCCAAGTAACCAGTGCTTAGTGCCAGGACACCCCAGGGTAACCGTGCGCTCTATAAGTGCAAATAACATAACATAGTGAAATCACCCTGTGCATCACACCTCAGCTATTTTGTTCTGCTAGAACAAACTCCTATTTTGGGTATTTGTTCTTGGAGAGAAAAATATTCTGCAGATAGGAGGTGTCAAACATAGTGTCCGCTGGTCAAAATCTGTGCCATCACACTGGATGCTCCCCGAAAAAACACAGAGATCCCTGCCTGCATTTTGGAGATCTCTAAATCTGGTGGGGAGTCCTCTATCAGGAGAGTGGAAGCCATGACCTTAACTCACATGGTGGGCCATTGGGCATCTCATCAGTGTCTAAATGAGACTCCTAGTATGAGTATGATCACGTGTGCCATAAAATGTCTAAGTTCCAACTCTGTACGTTTACCAGGAGTGAGCCTTGACTTCTCCTTCTCTGTCCTTAAAATGTGGACCCTTTTTCTTCATTTATGGTTATGAAGGTTACCAATGATGATAGAATAGGCAAACTAGTGAGTACCAACCAGCAACTCCCTTGGTGATGTTTACGTGAGGTACTTTCTGACCTTTCACACATTTTTCTTCTTGCTGTTTACAAGATTAAATGACACGTGGTGTATTGACAAATAGTAATAATTGAACACTCAGATCGGGAGGTGAATGGCATTCAGACCATTCCACGATCAGTGATATGGTTTTGACTGCTCCTGCTATCCGGTAATAAAGTAGTGTTCGTAATCAATCAATTACTAGTCGATACATGGGCTTTTTACCAACCTGATATAAGAAAGTTTGCAGTCTAAAATTGAATTCTACATTAATGACCCCATTGGTTTAGTATCACCTCTGGGCTTTTTGTTAACTGTAAAGAGAAGGTTTCTGTCAGCCATTCTTTCACCAGACCCATGGGTCCGTGGTCTATTAGCAACGCGTCCTTACAAGGGGGTGTGAAGGGAGTCCAGTTAAATATATGCCTGACCTATTTTCTGTATGCATTGCGGATTATATGCCAGTTTAGCTCCGACTGTTTACATTTTGTTTGTTGCCAGATTATAGAATCCTCTAGCTACTTCCTTAAGTGCCACGCATATCACCCACAGAGAACTAGCTCAGTGTTATGCTTCGATGCTGCAAGCTGGCAGGACTGGTCAGTATCTCAGAGGCCCCTGAACAGCATGGACATCCGAGTCACTTTCGCCTCTGATAACCTGTCTATTTATTATAGTACTAAATGGCTTACTGGCTTGGCAACATTTTGCCTCAGAAACGCAGAACATATGTGTGTACATATTATCTTCTAAACGATGTGTATGTAATATGAGACTAGCTGTTACCAACACACTCCTTTCACTCCCCGTCTGATCCGCTTATAAGACTTCTCATTTCGAATGGAAGGAACCCTCCTCGCTGTGTAACCGAGATTAATGCCTAGACCCCAGAAATCTTCTGCCTTTTACAGATTTCATGTCCACACATGTCTTGCTTCAGATGTACTCACTAGTTAAGGTTTGGCACGCTGCAGACATTTGCACATTTTGCCATGATTTTCCATTATTTAGATCTGATGAAATTGAACTTTCTGTACTTTCCTTCCTCGTAGTGACGATGGTTTTCATACCATATTGGTGACAAAGGGAACCAGTCTAGGGATGAGCATCATGGGCGGCGTTAACAGATCAGAAGGACCTCTAGTGTATGTTCAGGAAGTTATCCCTGGACAAGACTGTCACAAGGTAAAATCTATTTATCTTTTTATTGATTCATGTTTACGCTCTTCATTACTTTAGTCTCATAGTGAAATTTCAAGACTTAATAGTAAAATTCGACAATGTTAACATATATACATGGGTGTGACTAAGTAGTGTTAACAATCGTCTGTTTACAATTTGTTCCAAGAATGTTTTTCTGACAGTACAAATTTTGCCAGGGAACATCTCAGACTCTGAATATCCTAATCGAGGGCACAGTAGCTGGGTGGAATGGGCAGCCTCACCCGTGAAGTAATACATTTAGATGCACTGGAGATTGCGAGTTCGCATTGGCACAATAGAACTTCATACATAGTTCACATTGACAGAGCATGACATTTGTATTGCGTAGTAACTTGCAAAGTCCATTTTGTGTGGTCAATGTTTGTGTAAGTTCAAGCGAGATGAACATGTTTGAGAAATGCTTCCTCATGCTGGGAAAAGGTTTCATTGGGATGTTGTAACCTGATTTTTTTTTTAAATTTCATTCTTCTAGTTTTTAGTAGTAGTGTAATAAAGATTTTGCGGTTGTATGACAGAACAACGCAGGGAATACTCTGCATGCCTCTACCACGCATTTTTACCCTGCATTTTTTGCTTTATATCGCATATATTTTTACAACGTATGCCCTTACCATGCTTTGGAGAGATATATATCCCCCCCCCCCCCGGCTTACCTTAAATGCCTGGTAAAAACATACGTTGTAAAAGCATATGCATTCTAAAAATGTGTGGTAAAGGTACAACGTGATAAAATGGTAAAAACCTTGTTATAAAGGCTGTTTCCCAGATTTTGCGCCTGTCGATTTTTGCTATTTGTATTACAGGATTGAAAAACAGCCTCACATATCCAGTTTCTGCTAAGAGTGTTTCCATTGTTGTGTACCATACGTAGTGCACATCATAGCTCGGGTCTTGAGCTCAACCCAGGGGGCATTGGGAAAACGTTTGTGTCCACCGGATAAAATGAAAAGCCATGCTCTGAGCCTGCGAGGCACTGCCACAGGATGCACCCAAGCAGGTGCAGGGAGTTTTTGAAAGTTGACCATGAACATGTTATTTAAAGACACATACCCTCTGGGCAATAGAAGAAAGGGTAGCAGACACCGGGAAAGAGAGAGAGGATATTGGGTGTGCACAGGAAGTACTGGGTGACGAATAGTGGGAATAGCTTATGTATAAGGACCATCCAATTAGCCTACTGTGCATGGTTGTTGGTCATTCCCAGTGGCCACTGGGGGCAGCGGTGGTTACAGACACTTTGGTAGTGTTTATGGTGCAGTGGGAACTGAGCCCATGTTAGTGTGGAAATTTTTTCTAAATGTGCAATTTCGGTTGACAAAATATTTTTGAATAATGAATTTTTAATTTTATGAAAACAGTTGAAGCTGATGAATTGATGTTACACTTGCAACAATTTTATTTGGAAGTTTAGAAGTATGTTTATTATTATTGTTGTTTAGTAATGCACATTTTTGTAGAGGCACCATTTTTAGGTCTCGCATAGCGTTGCAGCGCAACGCGCTGCATCACTTTGTGAGGCATGCAGTATACACTATAGCTGAGGGAAGCTCCGCCCACTTTCCATTCATAATTTTCATTGGCTTCAAGCATAAGTTTGGCATTGTGATTGGTTTTTGGCTTCTAAGTCCCGCCTCCTGATGGCCATATCGTCAGTTTTGTCCTTCCGAGGCTATCAGCCCCTTTATTTTAAAAATCGTTTTGTTCCCCTTCTTTTCCCCGTTCCCCCCTGCAGTCTGTAATTTTGTTGACCACAACCACCCCACTACCCCCTCCCAATCGTGCCTTCTTTTATGACTGCACTTCTGTTTAAAATGCAATAGGGCTCGTGTAAATACGAGTCCTGTTGCATTTTCAGTGCTTGTTTGTTTTCTGATTGGTGGCTGAAAGTGCACTCTTTGTCTCGCATGCGTGCGATGCCTTACATCATACGCATGCGTGACAAAATAGTGACGATTCACTCTGGGGGGCAGAGACAGCACAAGCAGCGAAGCAGCAGCCGGCATGGCCAGTCACCGGTTTACTCTCCCTCCCATTGTCCGTGCCTTCAGGCTTGACTGCAGACAGACCAGGTAGGACTTCAGAGCGTGCACCAGACTCTTCGTTATTTGTTGAATGTCAAATTAAATTGAGACTGACCGTTGGAGGCATTTGACACGTTACTACCGTAAGCTTTGAAAGTGCTGTCTTAAAGCGATGCTTTTACTTTTGATATTTTCTGCAACTTTTGTGCTTTGTGTTCTACCACGGCGCTTGCCTTAACTTAATATGCAGGGGCGCCACGCTTGGAGTTCTAGCTCCTTAGGCAGTGGCATCCGGGACCCGGCTGGGCAGGCTCCAGGCCTGCTCCCTCGACGACGGGCCACGGCTGACCCTCTCCCCGTGTGTCTTTATCTGACTGAAAAAACAAGACACAGCCAATTACTCTCCGCTGCCGAGCTAACCCAGTTTGTGTTTATCCACAGAGCAGCGGGCGCTGCCAGACCACAGCTGGCGGATATCTGTGCTTTAAAAGGTGTTCTAGCTACCCGCTACCGTAGAACATAGTTTGCGAGGCCGGTGTCACAAAGAGATGCTGGTTTGGGCTGTGATTTTTGATCGGGGTGTGTGTACTCTGGCATTGTTTGTATCGAGGGCAGGGCATGCGGTATCCGTACTTTAGCTGAAAGTAGATGAAACCGATGTTATTTTAACTAAATTAACAGTACAAAAACCCAAGTGAGTAGGTCACTTTTCACTGTGCGTTCCTATTGGTTCCACTTCCACCCACTGCTCATAGGTGGGCTCTAGATTGCACACTATAGTTAACGTAAGATCACACCTCCCAAGGGAAGGGTCACTACCCTCTGATCACTACTTCTGCCCAGATTTAATGTGACCACTCCAAAAGTGGTAGGTACCGCATGCAATACTGGAACTTGCCCGCACTTACGTGTGTGTGCAGCTGCGAAGTTGTGGCGAGAGGATTTTGAGCAGCCTCTGTATACACTGTTGTCACTGTAAACTTACCACATAGGCCACTCTGCACTCATACCTTCCGTCCATCTAGAGATACCGTCTAATAATTAGGCGTCGTGTCACTCACTCGTTTGCTTCGCATTCGCGCATTAAAAATGCACAAAAGTGATGGATAGAGTGTTTGCATTAATCTCAGCCACCGGCAGTGACTCCAGCCACCATCCTTCTTTTGCCCCCCCATACCACCTAAGAGTAGACCCAGCCATGTCGTGATACTTCTGCAATAGGAGCAGTCCATGCTGGTGTGCAAAATAACGATGGACTGAGCTGCAGCTCGAGTGCCTGAGATTCATTCAAGCACTCCATCACATTCACACATTGGCCCAGCTATAGAACAACAGAGCTGTGCTCGGTACCTCGCATACATCACAACACTAGCCACCTAGGCCACATTACAGCACACAGTGCCAGAAATCAGTTGTATATGTGATTAAACGCAGTTCGTCTAAGAGTGCAGTTTGTAGGAAGTCTGCAGAAAGCATTGAACGTTATGTTGCATTGCTTGAAGGTGTTTTATATACCGCAGCATTAGCCATTTCAGTGACTGGTTGGCCCTTTTAGGTATCTTTCAAAGGCCAGGTGGTGGTTGGGCCAGTTTAGGGAGCTCCCGTGAGGAGTTTGTTTTTGTGATCTGCAGCCCGTGCCAGTATTAGTACTATAAGTTAAGTTGTGATGTTTCACTGTTAATTGTTTTACCCCTGCAAGCTTGATGTTTTTCGTTGTTTATACCTTCATAACTAGTTCGTTATTTTTCCAGTAACTCTTCCTGTTTTTCATGCCTTTCATAAGTAACTTCTGGTTTTGTGTTACCATCACCAATGGCCGCATAACAACAAAACTTATAGTTCCAAATAGTTTAACACTTCATATTCTCTTGTGTCCTGTACCTGCCGTGCCTAATACCCAATTTAATGCTGTGTTGGCTTTGTTGTAATTTGTCCTGGTGACCTACTGATCACAGCAGTTGTTAGCGGTGAGCGTCTAACGCAGTGAGTCAGTTCTTCCGATTGTGGTAGGGTTAGTCTTGCGTGTTTGCAGAGTTAAAGGATATCTGTTCTTCCTCTGTCCTATTTCTTGATGGTCAGCGTGCAAGAATGTTTAGCCTCCATGACTCCTCCTGGGCTGGCAGCGAGTGACCGCACAGCAAGGTCTCAGAAAGTAGATCACAAATGTTCATGGACGGACATTCAATCTTCATTCCTTTCTCGAGCACCCTGACCAAGTCTAAGGCACTCTGACGCATGTGTGGTTCGATCGGTACCATTAATGCATTTACTGTTCCTATTATGCAGTCCTTTATTGACCAAGTGCTTTTCAATAGTCGTTTGCACTTTTCTGCCCTGTGTTAATTTAAAATGGAGTCATTTGTTTAGTGTTCAGTTCCCACAGACCCAGTTTTCCCACATTTTTCCATTACACACCATGCCACATAATTCCACTACACAAATCCATACCAGACAATTCCACCACAGACGATTCCCAAACTAACAATTCCAAGCTACATAATTCCACTCCTCACACATCCACTCCAATCCAAAACACATGGTAAAACACATTCTCATTTACAACGCCAATACCTCTAACTCTCACAAATGCGAGACCAATTTGCATTGCAAATGCTTGTTTAAAAAATGGATACAGTTTTTTCTGATCATGTTCTCCTACTCATTACCACTCCCAATCAACATCCCTCTGAGTGTCTTCTCGCCTCATTGTTTGTTTGCAGAGCACAGCACACTGTGATGCAATTGGTTATTTTCCTTAGAGAGTATGTATTGTGAAATGAAACTTTCATTGTGTTCCAAATGTAACTTTTTGAAGGGCAGTTCCACTGGAACTTCCGATGCAGACTTGCTAGCTGTTAGAAATGGGGTTCTCTAGCTGCCAGAGGCATGCACCCTGTCCAGGTAGGGACCCTCGTTTTAGTCAGGGTAAGGGGATTATACAGCTAAAATAACCTCTGTTCACCACCTTGGTAGCTTGGCAAGAGCAGTCATGCTGGTCTCCGAGGCAATGTGTAAAGCATTTGTACAAACATACACGGCAACACAGTGAAAACACTACAAAAGAATGCATCACCAAGTTAGAAGCAGAGCCTATATTTATCTGAATAAAACAAGACCAAAACGACAAAAATCTAACATACACAAATCAATATATCACTTTTAAAAGGTTCAAAATAGTTTAGTCCATAGGAAACTATGGATACATCACGTGCGTCACTTTTATCACAAAGTACCTAGAATGCACCAAGATCAAAGATGAAAGCAGGCTCAGGGGCGGGGAGGTGCCGGAAAAGCAAAGTGATGCACCGGTCCCTTACTGACAGATGAGATTGTGCGTTGGTTCCTTACTGCAGCACAGAGGAGGTGATGCTTGGTTTCTTAATGTCAGGAGAGGTGATGCTTGGTTTCTTACTGTCAGGAGAGGTGATGCATCGATTTCCGGACACGCAGCCCTGGTTCCCTACTGCTGGGCAACGTCGATGGAAAAACTTGGTGCACAGGTGCAGGGCGTCAAAAATCCAAACGCACCAGGGCAATGTGGCAAGGGTAAAACAGGTGCTGCGTCGAATATTCAGCTGCGAGCAGGTGATGCATCCATTTCTTTGGTCGCACAGCAGGGCCTGCTTTGAACACGGAGTAGGTGCCATGGGCTTCAGTGACAGTCCTCTGGACTCTGTGATCTTTTAGCTGCACAACAATCACTGTGTCGAATCTTCAGGTGCACCGCAGCAATGTGTTTTTCAACTGTACGATGTTGCTGCAGTGGGAAAAACAGGTGCTGAAGGTCGATGTATGGATTTTCTTCAGTCCTTTGCAGCAAAGCAGTCTCCAAGGGCCCAGAACTGGAATTGGTATCAATTGGCAGGTCAGAACTCCCAGCAGAGGAGTTCAGGGGCTGCAGCTAAGTCTTTGATGGCCCTGAGACTTCTTAAGCGGAGGCAAGTACTCGCAAGCCCTTGGAGAACCTTGGGAAGCGGGAAACAGAAAGCAAAAGTCCAGTCCTTTCACTGCTCAAGACAGAAGCAGCTAGCAGTAGGCCAGTACAACACAGCAACAAGCAGAGTGGCAGTTCCCCTCCTACAGCTTCTCCAGCTCTTCTTCTTGGCAGAATCTCCTCTTAGTCCAGAAGTGTTCTGAAGTTATGGCGTCAATGGTCCAGTACTAATATCAGTTTCTGCCTTTGAAGTAGGCAAACTTCAATGAAAAGTCTTTGTAATGCAAGACCCTGCCTTTCCCTGAACTGGCTCCAGACACACTACAGGTAGGGTGGAGACAGCTTTGTGTGAGGAAAGACACAGCCTTATTTAGGTGTCAGCAACAACTCCTCCCACCACACCAGCTCAGGAAGACCAAGCAGCCTGGTGATGGGCAATCAGGTTATGCAGTGCACACCTCAGCTCCCTTTGTGTGACTGTCTAGAGTGAATGCACAAAGAGCCCAACTGTCGCCTTCCTTTAGACGTAGATTCCACAGGCCGGCAGAGGCACAGAATGGCAAAGCAAGAAAATACCAACTTTCTAAAAGTGGCATTTTCAAACACACAATTTAAAGACCAACTTTACAAAAAGATGTATTTTTAAATTGTGAGTTCAGGGACCCACTTTTCCAAATCCCTATCTCTTCCCAATTGGAAGTTACACTTGTAAGAGGTTACAAGGCAGCTCCAATGTTAACATATGGGAGAGAGAGTCCTTGCAATAGTAGAAAATTAATTTAGCAGTATTTCACTATCTGGACATATTAAACACACAAGTACATCTTCTACCTTTTAAATAAACTGTAAACTGCCCTTGGGTACAGCAGGAATCGTACGTTATTCAAAAAATATTGCAATTAGTCATAGGCAACACACACAACAAAGCAAATTATAGGGTAGTTTGAGATTTTTATATAAATTGCGTCATTCATATATATACCCAAAACCATTTAACGAGGCCATCAAGGTACAAAGTGATAACAATTAGTGCCAAGGTGACAAGTGGTGCTCAGTGATAAAGTGCGTAATATATACAATGTGGTTTAAAAGGCTGACAAGTTTTTTGGTGGCCAGAAAACAGGTATTTATAGTCGATCTGCGAACTAAGTCAATTTGTTTTGTGCAGGCTCTAGTTACTGGTCCAGGGGATAATGTCGACGTTTCAACCCAGGTACTGCACTACTATAAGGTCAGTGCGGGTCTTCATCAGGACAGGGACAAAAGAATGACGGCCTGTAAATGATGAGATGACTTAATCAGGTGTGTTGTCAAAGAACAGTGACTCGCATAATAATAATAAGGTGGCATGCCACTCACCTAAGTGTGATACAGGGTTGAGTGTGGTAGACTCACACCTGAACCCTTCTAATAATAATGGAGTCTGGGCATCCGATTCAAATCTCAAGATGAAAACATTCAAGTTGTGTCTGTGGATCAGTAGAATAAAATTAAGGGGAGCCGTCTAATAACTGAGAGTTTTGAAATAGAATTGCTCAAGCGGCGAACAGGGCTCACCTTGTTGGATTTAAACGTGGAGGCGGCTAGCTCTCCAAACCCTTCTAATCACGGAGGAATCAGAGCATCCGATGTACATCTCAGGATGGAGACATTGTGTGAAGTAATCCAATCTGTGGATAATTGGAATGGAGTTCAAGTTAAAGGGAGCCGTCTAATAATTTAGAGTGCTCGGGTTATTTGCAGTAAATTGGAATGGAGCCGTCTACTTATTTAAAGTGCTCGGATTAATTGAGGTGAAGATGGCTCGAGCGACAGAGATGCTCACCTTTATACAATATATATGTTGAGGCGGCTGGCCGTCACTAATACGGGCGCTTCATATGTTCTGTCTGTTGAAGGTTAAAAAATACAATTTAGCGGGGCCATCTAGCAAGTACAGATATTTGTTAGGCTAGACGAGGTTCAAGCGGTACTAGCTGCTTACCTTAATCAGAAGTTCGATTGCGGGCGGCAGACAAACGTCCTGGCTCGTCTACAGCGGTAGGAAGCAGCGCTCGGAATGGGCCTGCTGATAAAGCCGGGAAACGTGCGCGAGTGCGCCGAGTGTGGCTAGTTGCTAAGCAACGGGTGACGCTGGCGCCAGAGAGCGTCCTGCGTCAACCAGCGTTGCCGGATAAAGGATGTAAATCAAGCCTCTGAGAGGTGGTGGCCTGTATCGCGCATAAAGCGGAAAGGTCTACATGGGGGTCCTCGTGAATTGGCACGATTTCTGTATCGCATACTTATCTGAAGTATCACTTAATGGAAGGGACATTCTAGAGTGATGCAATGCATACATGTTGTAATAATCTTCAAGCATTATCATGTTCCATGAAGAGGTGGAACGGGAATTAAACAATATTCAACAATGTTGTACAATGTGGAATAAAATTCATACTAAATCGGTAACACATTTATAAAATCGGGAGGAGTCTTCCTGATTAGTACATACATCTTACTTTCGTGATCACAGCACAGTTACGATATTTTGGTTGTGCATTGCACGAAAATACATTTAATGTAAGTAGCACAAGATTATTTCCAGTATCACAAATTATATTACAATGTAATGTCAAACAAATGTTTTGATACATGGATGTTATGATAATCTGTATAGTATTCCGTGTGAGGATGCAACAGAACACTTATAAGGATGTGTATGATGAAACTGATTTGTCAAAATTAAATAAGCAATACACCTCGGATTTAGCGATTATGTGCCCTATTGAATGAATTAATTGATCATTATATAATTTGTAATCCCTGGGCACAGTTCAGATATTTCGGTAGTACATAGTGCCTAACTCTAAACAATGCAAATTACCTGGTGAGGGTACAATTGCAATTTGTATATCATGCATATGAACTTAAACAGTGCGGATATGTGTACCATTCTGAACAAACAAAATGGCAACCCCAGTCCATTTCAACGTGTTGTACATGGGTATATGCAAAGTAGGTGGGACAGTGTCCCTATTCACGAGTGCATGAGATTGGACAGTTTAGAGTTATCCCATTTGTTTTGTTGTCTCCTCCATCTCATTTAACCCATTTTGTACTGAGTCAAGTAGATGGATCCATCTGCACTCCTTGTAGTTCACGCTCCTTGCGATCGATCCCCCTCTGGCATTGGGGATGATCTTCTCTAGTACCCACCATGTTAGGTTGTTAGGAGAATGTTGGTGTGTCATGTAATGTTCAACCATGGGCGCCCCTTGTACCTTGCATTTTATTCTGCTCATGTGTTGCAAAATCCTAACTTTAGCTTTCTGGGTAGTTTGTCCAACGTATATAAGGCCACAGGGGCACTGAATGACATATATAACGTTTGAGCTGTTGCAATTAGTAAAATGCGCAAGTTTGTATGTTCTGTTGGTATATACAAATGTGGTTCCCTCCTGACATAAATCGCAAGCCTTGCATTGTCCACACTTATGATGTCCAGTTATTGGTGGGAGACCAAGGTGGCTTCTGAGATCAGGTGGCTTGGGTGCTTCAAAGTATGCATTTACAACTGTGTCCTTAATGTTTTTGCCCCTCTTGAAAGCAAAGATGGGGTCCTGCGTGGTTTGCAATTCACCGGCAACCAAATTCCAATACTTCTTCACAACTTTTTTTATTTCACTGCTTTTGGTATTAAATGTGGTAACGCAGACAATCTTGTCTGTCTCCATGTGTTTTTGATTAATCTCCAAAAGTTGTTCACGGGGGCAGTACCATGCCCGCTTTTTTGCCCGTTTTAACAGTCCAGTCGGGTACCCCTCTCTTTAAGACGGATAGTGAGCATTTCAGATTCCTTGAAATAATCAGTCCTCCTCGTACAATTCCTTCTGAGTCTGAGGTACTGCCCATAGGGTAGGTTATCTCTCAGGCTACGTGGATGGTGTGACTCGTATTTCAGCAATGAATTTCTCTCCATCGGTTTGCGATACAAGTCGCAGTATAGAAGTCCATCTTCTACACGAAATGTCAAATCCAAGAAGTCTATGGCTTCATTATTACATGTCATGGTGAACTGAATGTCATTGGATCTAGTGTTCAGCCAAGCGAAGAATTCTTTCAGTTCATCGTTGCTTCCTGACCAGATCATTATAACGTCATCGATATAACGTTTCCATACCGCAATCAGGTTGAGGTATTCCTGGTGGCTTTTCTGCACGTTTATGTATTTTCCGCGACTTATATATTGTGGGGATCCTGGGTTCTTTGTTATTGAGAAACTCGTGTTCAGATTGGCTTAGGAATCCTTCAGATAGACCTCCCTTGGTAACTCTCTCTATCAAGGATTTAAGGAGAGGGGTGGGGTCTCGTGGGGTGGGTTGATAGCTCTCCAGCACTCCAAGTTGTAATTCGAGCTCCTCTATGTAGTCGCTAGTTTTTTGTAGTACAACCGCACTCCCTGTGTCTGCTGCTTTGATGCATAGTCTCTTGGAGTACAATCTTCTCGTACGGCAGTATCCTCTCACTCATCATGTAGGCCCCTGGTGTAAATGTCGAAGTGGGTCTGAAGCATGTAGCTGCCGGAATAGGGTTATAGGTATTTTTACTAAAGTAATACTTTAATCTAATCTTACGAAAGAAACGCTGGAGTTCAATTTTTACTTGGAATGAGTCAGGAATCACTGTGGGTACAAAAGAGAGTCCCTTTGAAAGTACATCTCTCTCTGCTTGAGATATAATGTGATTTGATAGATTGATGATGGGGTCTGATGTGATGTTGATGTTCTGGTTACTGATCTGATGTAATTCAGTCATCTCGTCTGGTGGTTCTGTAATACCGATATCCAGTGGAGGAATAATAAAGTGATTTGTTATGACTTGTATGCTTTTCCCGGAGTGGTCTGAGATATTATGGTGCTGGTAACTCTGTGTTTGGGTGTCTACCATCTGTATGTCTGCCTCCGTGTGGAAATCTCCCCATGTGTTTCTGGTTGGTAAAAATGTACTCGTGATGTAGCTTGCTTGGTGTTCCTGCCCCTGCCCCATCCTCCCGGTCTCTCCCAGTTCTGTGATCTCCCTCCGCCCCTGTTTTGTTGGCGATAACCTTCCCCTAAAAAATGTGAGCCCTGGTTGGCCTGGTGACTGGTAGATGGTCTATCTGAGTCAGAGTCTGATCCACTACCTGCAGAAGAGTTAGAGAAAGTATAGAATCTTCTCGGGCCCAGTCTGCTCTTATTGCTAAAGAAGCCTTGACTATCCTGTTGATAGTAGTCGTCAGATAGGTATGGATATGTAGTATTTTTGTCGTAGTTTCTCAAATCCTTTGATAGTTTATCTAACTTCCTATTTAAAGTGACGGTGTTGAAGTCAGTAAGAGTCTTTTCTGCTCGTTCTAGGGCTTCCCTGGCGTTAGTGAGAGAGGCGTCGTCTTGAATCTCTCTTTTTCAGATTAGCTATCTCCTGTGAGAGTTTCTTCACGTATTCTATTGCTGTTTCAACTCCAAGCACCATCCAGTGCCTAGAACAGTTATTGGGTATGTAGTTGAACCCTTCTCTAAATTTCGGGACGTCTATAAATATCGCAGGTTCGTTATGGACTTGTAGACCCTTGGGAATTATGTTTGACTGCAAGTACTTTGTTAGTACATGCCCATGGAGGCGTGATCTAATGAGTTTCTTTTCTAATCTTTCAATTTTAGCTAGTTTTTCATTAAGACTTGTGTCTAATGTCACTCTGTCAGAGCCTAATAAGAAGTTAGAGGCACCTTGATCATGTATCAATTTTGCTATGTAGTCTTCGCTATAAGACAGGGTTTCTCTTTAAGACATACTAAGACAATACAAACAATGAACAATAGTAGTTGAAATAATTAACAAACAAATAAATGAGAGTAAAAACCCTCGCAGGTAATCACCTGCACTAATCTCAGCTTGGCAAACAATGGGGTAACCCAGTATCCCTCAGAACCTGGGCAGTCTTATGTCAAAGAAACAATGGTTCTGTTGGGTGAAAAAGGACCTTTCTATACACATAGCACGAATCATACGTTATTCAAAAAATATTGCAATTAGTCATAGGCAACACACACAACGAAGCAAATTATAGGGTAGTTTGAGATTTTTATATAAATTGTGTCATTCATATATATACCCAAAATCATTTAACGAGGCCATCAAGGTACAAAGTGATAACAATTAGTGACAAGGTGACAAGTGGTGCTCAGTGATAAAGTGCGTAATATATACAATGTGGTTTAAAAGGCTGAAGAGTTTTTTGGTGGCCAGAAAACAGGTATTTATAGTCGATTTGCGAACTAAGTCAGTTTGTTTTGCGCAGGCTCTAGTTACTGGTCCAGGGGATAATGTCGACGTTTCAACCCAGGTACTGCACTACTATAAGGTCAGTGTGGGTCTTCATCAGGACAGGGAAAAAAGGATGACGGCCTGTAAATGATGAGATGACTTAATCAGGTGTGTTGTCAAATAACAGTGACTCGCATAATAATAATAAGGTGGCATGCCACTCACCTAAGTGTGATACAGGGTTGAGTGTGGTAGACTCACACCTGAACCCTTCTAATAATAATGGAGTCTGGGCATCCGATTCAAATCTCAAGATAAAAACATTCAAGTTGTGTCTGTGGATCAGTAGAATAAAATTAAGGGGAGCCGTCTAATAAGTGAGAGTTTTGAAATAGAATTGCTCAAGCGGCGAACAGGGCTCACCTTGTTGGATTTAAACGTGGAGGCGGCTAGCTCTCCAAACCCTTCTAATCACGGAGGAATCCGATCATCCGATGTATATCTCAGGATGGGGACATTGTGTGAAGTAATCCAATCTGTGGATAATTGGAATGGAGTTCAAGTTAAAGGGAGCCGTCTAATAATTTAGAGTGCTTGGTTTATTTGCAGTAAATTGGTATGGAGCTGTCTACTTATTTAAAGTGCTCGGATTAATTGAGGTGAAGATGGCTCGAGCGACAGAGATGCTCACCTTTATACAATATATATGTTGAGGCGGCTGGCCGTCACTAATACGGGCGCTTCATATGTTCTGTCTGTTGAAGGTTAAAAATACAATTTAGCGGGGCCATCTAGCAAGTACAGATATGCGTATGATTTGTGCTATGTGTATAGAAAGGTCCTTTTTCACCCAACAGAACCATTGTTTCTTTGACATAAGACTGCCCAGGTTCTGAGAGATACTGGGTTACCCCATTGTTTGCCAAGCTTGGGTACAGCAGAGCAGGCACAATGCTCAGCGCACCAGGGTCATGGCCCAAAGTGCACAAGTCGGGTTTGACGCCTGCCTTTCTCTGGCCAGCTCGACATGCACACTTGAGGCCTCCTTACCTGCTCGATTAGTGAGCTGGGCGGAAACACAACCGCAATCCCACCCGGTCTCCTTATGAGCGGTGAGGTTGCCTGCCCGAGCCAATCCTGATGCTGCTCTCATGCTGTGTTGGTAACACAGCAGCAGACGAGCAGTGTATAGATTGGCTGAGGCGGTAACTAAGCCTCTGGTGCAGTGTCTGGATTTGAGACACCAGAGGAGACTTCTCCCGTCGCCTCCCCATGACGAGCTCATTTACATACGAGATTGGGCCAATTGACGGCACTATTTCAACCGGGTCTCCCCTCTCACCATTACCAGCGGTCTTGGAAGACGGGTAGGTTCCCGGTCTACGGAAGGAAGGAGAGGAGTAAGTGAAATCTCCCGCTGCTGCTAACCGCGCGTCTACAAGGTAAGAACCTGCCGACGACAACACTGCACTGACTCTGTGCTGTTGATTATTGTGTTTTAGTTGCCTTCCCACACCCGAGCCATTGCTGAAGCAGCCCACTCTGTACCTGGGGAGGGTATGATTTGTAACCTTGTTAACCTTTGTGTCTGCATGTTTCAATGGTGTATAGACTTTTTAACATGCACTATCGGTCCTTCGACATACCCCCCCCTTCCTTATTTTAGACCGCGTTGACTCTGGCAGCACCCGCCCATGAGCACTTCAATTGTCGGGCCATATTCACAAACGATCCTACCCCCATACCTCCCCGTATCCAGCCAGGGAGGACCTTGAGATGGATCCACGCCCGAGACTATGATATTTTTTCATCCTGCCTTAACCTGGCGTTTAGGCTGGAGTATTAGCACGCACCTCTGATGGCAAGTTTTGCATGCAATCAGACACCCAGTCACTCCATCCATGTCTTACGATATCTACCCACGAACCCTGCTAGTGGAATGACCTGATTGATTGGTTTAGTGGGTCTACTGATCAACTTCTGACGACTCGTCAGCACTAGCCCGGGTTAGCCTCGAACACTCACAGTGTTACTTACCGGGATGCATGTGATCACTACAAATTTACATGTGCATGACACATAACAGTTTCATGACCATTACCATATCATTGATGTGGTTTGTACTCTTTCTCCCCCCCCTTTTTGTCCCCCCCCCTTATTTTGTCTCCATTAGGCTGTGAATAGGGTATACGTATAAGAACGTATCCCAGTGACAGTACTTGTCCAACTACGACCTCAACAATAAGGTTTTATGAGAATATAGGGCGTCTTCATCCCTGATTCTCATCATACTCTTCCTCTTTCTACTGGTCCTGATGAAGCGCTTAGGGATACACTAGGGACCATTACACAGCGCGAAACATGTCGACCCATTTTGCACACCTATCACACTAGGGACACTACCACACGGGTTGAGAGCAGCGGGATCGATTTCCTTCCTTTCCCCTCTCATCTTGCATATATTGCATCTCCATCCCTGTGACCAATATTTTTAGCCTAATCCATAGGACCCCCGAATAAAAACACTAGGGTACCTATTGGATTATTTTATTTTTCACTCACTTTCACCTTCTAAGCCCACACACCCACATACACAAATGCGGCAACTCCTACAAGATCTCCGTCAGAGAGCCCTCTTGTAGGGCCCGTGAGGGACTGCAGCGCCACCCCCACGAGGAGCAGTGCCCAATGATGATGCTAGACACTCGCAAGGGTGTGTGAGGGCACAACTACTACCCCACAGGAGTAACTTTTCCTCTCTTTGCACACTCATACCTACGTTGGAGACATTTCCTAACACCCCCAACCGACCAGGTTGTTGTGTGTCTTCTCTTTCCCCTTCTGCCTTTCTCTTAGGAACTGATACCAATCTTAGTGTTGATCTACAAAGATTCCATCAGTATTTTTTCTTTTGATTGTGGTTGATTCAATAATATATCTTCCTTTCTTTTTTCTGACCTTCAACTTTGCGGTGCCCTATTTGCACTACACATCACTTTATGGAAATTGTGCCATCCGATGCAAGAACCAGCATATTTTATCTTCACCGATGTTGCCTAGAGAAGCAGACTTACATCTAAGGCCACTTGGGCCAAGGGTGTTTGGTAGTTCTAGCTGTATTTCTTTTTGGCATGGAGGCAAGGCTGATTTGCACTTCTGAGTATGTATCAGGAGTTTTCTCAGTCTATTCAGAAAAGAGAACTAGATCTTTGTTTTTCTCTGACCAAATGTTTTACCCTCACCTCTCCTTTCTATACCCTGTGATTAGCCACCCTTTTACTGAGTTCCTTACCAGCTTGATCCATATTTTTTGCATTATTTGCTGCAACTTTTCTGATGAAATGCTGCTCTTTGCATTTCCTGTACCAAATATTCTTTTGGGTAGGGGTGTGCTATATATGTGATTGCCAACTTCCAAGAGCTAGTGCAGACCCAAGTCTCTTATCTTACTCACCGAGGTCCTAATGAGCTGGAAATAAAGCGGTGGTATTTACCACACCCAGTAAATACCGTTACTCCAGGGTGAAGTATTAACCGGATATGGATGGGGGTTTAGGAATACCTGCCCTCCATAACGCAATCTTCACATATTTGGCTGCCCTATTAATACAAATGGAAAAAAAAACACTGATGATTCTCATGCAAAATGAAATGATTGGAGAATGGCCACACTAGTAATATTTTTTGCCCATTGCTATTGCTTCTGTAGCCACTCCTCCTGTAGCAGCAGGCTGCAGTGGTGTGATTATAAACATCACAGCAATAGGACACTTGTAGATTACGTGACCTACTGTGCTGTGACATCTAGAAGTGGCCCTGTGTGCCCAATTCAAGTGACTTAAGTCATATATGAAAGAGGATTTTCAGACATTTTATTTTAACAACATGTGCAAGGGTCCTTAAACTTTCAGATCTATCTCATTCTTCTTCCTTTGTTGCAGTGAGATAACATGGTTTTCTGTTAGGGAAGAGATTGAGAAATATAGGGAACACCTCCTATTGGAGGTATATACATTTTGCTCATTGAGAAAGAAAAACTATGTTTCATCCTACTCTGCGTTTCATACATGAAGTGTTGTCCAGTGGTGGCTCTCAACATTTGAAACTGTGATTACACGGTGCTAGGTATGCCCGTCCTGAACATGAGTATGGCTCCAATGTGCATGGCTAAAGCTCAGTATTTTAGAAGGTGGCTGGCCTGCTCCCAATAACACGGACCTAATTATTAGGTTACAGCTGTACCCCAATACATGGTAAACAAAGAATCGACACAAAGTCCATTTGTTTGTAAAATGCTCCATCCTTTATATAGCTTCTTCACAACTAAATAACCAACCTTCACCTTGAAATCATGGCTGCATTAGTGTATGTCTACGGCATCTCTTCTGGGTGGGGAGCGAGGGGAGGTTTCTGAGGTGGGGGTGATGTGGGTGTGTGTTGGGTGGTCCAGGATTCATCTGGCTGTTGTGTTCTGTATGGTCTGGAGCTTTCTTAGGTGCTGGCCGGAGATTTCGGTGTAATGGGTGTTGCTGTAGTCGAGGCGGCTGGTGATGTGGGCCTGCCTGAAGGTCTTTGTGGTGTTGATTGGGAACCACCTGAATATTTTACAGAGCATGGAAGGATGTGGAAGCAGGGGGAGACAACTGTGTTTACTTGTCGTTTCATGGTCAGTAGGCTGCCTAAGATGATACCCAGGTTGCATGCAGTTCTGCTGGCCACCAGCTGTGGTCCCATATGGAGGTGTTCTTCTCAAAGATTAATACTTCTGTTTCGTCTGAGTTGATTTTCAGGCAGCTGTTTCTCATCCAATTGGCTACATTGGTTATGGTGCTGCAAAAGCTGGTTTTGGTGTTGGCGGGGTCATCGGTGAGTGAGAGGATAAGTTGAGTGTTAACTCCGTAGGAGATTATGTTGAGTCCATGGGCTCTGACTACATCTGAGGGGGTCATGTAGATGTTTGACAGGATGGGGCCTGCATCCAATAGGTCTCGGTTACCTTCCCCCAGCTGTGTTTAGTGATGCTGTGCTGCTTGGTGATGGTATGCTAGACGTCAGAGATGGTGAAGTGAATGATGACATGTTCGGTGCCGGTGAGTTCTGTGACGTGGGTGAATTTGATTCTGTCGCTGGAGGTAAAGATCGCATCAAGTGTGTACGGCTTTGTGCATGGGTTTGGTGACCAGTTGGGTGAGACCAATGTTGTTCAACTTCTTCATGAGGGTGGTAGAGTTGGCCTTGTTGAGGTTGACGACGTGGAAATTAAGGTCGCCAAGTAAAATGTAGTGGTTGGAGTCAATGGCTAGGGGGGCCATGAGGTTGGAGATTGCATCACAGAAGACCGGTCGGGGTCCTGAGGGTCAATAGACAAGGGTGCCTTTTAGCATGGTCTTTGCGTCGGTCTGTAGTTTGAAATTAAGATGTTCCATGAGAGGTGTGGAGTCATGCATAGGATGGTTTCCTTGAAGATGATGGCGATGCCCCTGCCGAGTTTGTTGGTGTGGTCTTGGTGTAGTATCTTGTAGCCATTAAGTGTTGCAGTGCAGATGTTGAGGTTGGGGTGATGGGGTCTAAGTCGTGTGGGAGGGAGGTGATTGTGTCGCAGGTTTCAGTGGCATGTTTGCAGAGGGATCGTATGTTGAGTGTGATGAATTAGAGTAGTTCTGCATTGTTTGTGTTCTGTATGGAGATGGTAAGGTGTGGTGTGCTGTGCAGGCTGGCGGTCCTGTGTTGCTGGAGAAGTGGCAGTTGTGGCAGGTGAAAGTTCCTCTGGTTGATTGCGGGATGGACATGTAGCAGTTGATGTTTGGTGGCCAGGGCTAGGAGCTCACTGGTGGTGTATCCGTGAGTGGTGGGAGTGGCAGGGGTCCTGGCCCTGGGCGCAGTCCAGACACTGATGGGCACAGACGGACTTACTTTTGGCGCACCTTCAGTGCACCAGTAACGCACCCACTGCACAGCCTGCATAAGTAGTCCTGGGAGGTGGGAGGGACTGTTGGGAGGCTGGAGGTGGGAGCTAGTGGGCGCGAAACAAAAACCACGGGAGAGCAACGACATCTAACCAGAAGGGTCAACAACAACAAAAAAATGGAAAAGGCTACATTTGAACTAAAAACAAAAAAAAAACAGAGGAACTTAATAAATGTAGCAGAATAACGTGACTGCACTGAATGCCAATTACCATCTGTTTTACACGGATGTATGACATTACAACGCATACTTTTACAACGCATGCACTTACAACGCAATTTTTACAACGCAACATCCACTACAACGCATTCCATTACATCGCATGACACTACAACGCATTTTTAAAAACTACCTTTACAACGCATTCCATTACATCGCATACTACCTTTACAACGCATACCATTACAACGCATAATATTACATTGCATTTAAGGTAAGTATTAGATAGTATAGGGGTAAAAATTACTATTCTAACTCCAGGGGGTGCAACAGTAGGGTAAGTGTTGGATAGTATAGGGGTAAAAATTACTATTCTTACTCCAGGGGGTGCAACAGTAGGGTAAGTGTTGGATAGTATAGGGGTAAAAATTACTATTCTAACTCCAGGGGGTGCAACAGTAGGGTAAGTGTTGGATAGTATAGGGGTAAAAATTACTATTCTAACTCCAGGGGGTGCAACAGTAGGGTAAGTGTTGGATAGTATAAGGGTAAAAATTACTATTCTAACTCCAGGGGGTGCAACAGTAGGGTAAGTGTTGGATAGTGTAGTGTAATAATATGCGTTGTAGTGGTATGCGTTGTAAAGGTAGTATGCGATGTAATGGAATGCGTTGTAAAGGTAGTTTTTAAAAATGCGTTGTAGTGTCATGCGATGTAATGGAATGCGTTGTAGTGGATGTTGCGTTGTAAAAATTGCGTTGTAAATGTAGTGCGTTGTAAAAGTTGCGTTGTAAAGGTTGTTCCCCGTTTTACACACATGGGAAATTTGCACTATGCCTGCCAACTGTGAGGACAAAAATATGTTTAACTGCTGCCATACCATCCCTTTTCTGTGAGGAAGTTTGACCTCCATATTACGAGTTGGGCAGATTGGCTTTGTGAAGACCACCGCTGGACCCCGAGACCGCCAGCAGACCGCTGACCGCCATGTTCTCAGCCAGAGAAAGCAACCATCAGAGAGCAGTACAGGGGAGCTGCACCGCTGTGCGTATTATGAATTGCCTGATCCACGAGCAGACAACCGTGGTCCGACCGCCTGCTTCAAGGTGGCAGTGACAAAGGATTTGGGGTGCATACTCCTTTTTTCTTCCAGGCACATTCTGACGTGGATCCCTTTCTCCAGACCCCCATTTCACAGCATGATCTTCACCCTGATGAGTCCTTTTCGAACCATATACCCATTGCCAGGACTGCCCACATATGAGCTGAACCCCGTTAATAGGTATATGGTATTTTTCCACATATAGCATGCGTATGTGTGCATCCAAAACATATGCAGTCGAAATGCACAGACAGGCATTGATATATTTTTAAAACAAACTCACTGCTGCAAGATCCTTGCCTCCAAACCGCCAACCCCGTGGTCAGCTCATTATATGGTGGGCTTCGGAACGCCAGCTCCGTGGGCTGCTGGCAGGGGCAGACTCAGTCCTTTGGCCGTCGGACCACCAAACTCTAATAAGGCCCTTACTAACATTTTAACATACAGCTCTCATGTGGCTCCATGTGAAGGCCGACATTTTAAGACAATACAGGCTGTCATCCACCAGTACTTAGCATATGCAATATTTCTTGAAAGAGATGTTGAACTCGTGCGCTCTACGCAAAACTACAAGTTCCTGAATACAACATGCTGCTGTCTTAAAAGCCAGAATGACTGATGGCATTATGTCACTTTAAGGCCTTGTAAAAAATAAAGTTAAAGCTTGATGTTCTCCCTTTTTTGCGAGGAGGAAATAATAGGTAAACAATAATTTGGAGAACAAGGCTTAGATGGAGTTTCACATGCAGATGTGAACATACCTCTCTTAACACTTCTCTGAAAAAAAAAAAAAAAGAATACTGAAAAGATCTTGGCACCCAGAACAGTAGGAGCCTACATGGAGATTGAGCACTCACTTTGAATGAACAGCTCTTGCAAACCGGCTGACTTTAATCCTTCCATTGCTTACATTTAGGAAACAACTTTTTTACTTTTACTTTCAGTGCTTTATGAGAGTTCATGTGTTTTCTAGCTTTCACTCTTTTTTGCTGCTTCCCTCGCCCAAACACCAGTGCTCCATGCTTTTCCCTCACTCCCTCTCCACTTGCCCAAACTCATCCTTTCTCCACCTCTCCCTGGCTTTTTTTTTTGGGCTTCACCAGCCCATTCTCAAGTGCCCCCATGCTCCCTTATCCCCTGTCCAGTCCCCAGTGCTTCCCACTCACCTCACCCCCGCCACAAGCTCCTGCATTGCTTCCCAAGTCCATTACGATCCATACCTTTTTTTAAATTAATTTTATTTTCGTTGGAAGGACCTGCAGCTGCCATTTATTGCTGGGCCACTTTGCAGTAGAAAACTATTATTTTGTTACTTTACCGATAAAAATCGATTTTTTTTCATCTTGGATCCGTAAATGATCAATTACCTTACATTATTTCCTAGACAAACACAAGTGTGGTGAGTAATGGTGCCTAAGTAGTAATTCCCACTAAAGTAGTGTCCCACCAGGACCTTCCCTACACTGGTTCATCGCCCCGGATACGCACTATGGACACCCTTTGGCCAGGCATGGCCAAAGGCTATATAATATAGTGGCGTAGACTGCACTTGGTCTGCTGCCAGCACCTTACTCCGTGTGTGCAATTTGCCAGCAGCGACTAGTCCTCGCTCTGTGGGATTTTCCTAGGACACCGGGGAGCCCCACCACAACCTGCTCTGGCTGGGTTATCACACCTTTTTGATTTATTTTGGGGCTTACACTGCACAACATTGTCAAAATTAATTAGTGAGTAGGTAACAAAGGCGAGACCTATTTTTTTTGCCACTGCTTATTGTTTGCGTTGTCGCTGCTAATAGTATTATTATTACTCGATGTTTTCACAATAAACCTTGTTTGATTGCGTCCATTTGTTCCTGCAGAGGGCAGTATGAAGTCAGTTATGGGGGAGAAAGATATAGCCAAAAGAATGGCATCTTTGGATGTGTTAGAATAACTGGTTATATCCGTTTTTAAAATAAAAAGATTAAAATCACATTTTTGAACTGGAACTTTCACCTGACACAACACACACTAAATCAATAAGCAACATCGATATTATGAACAGCATGATATGAAGAAATGTCTTGGAGTGTGCTTTTTAGAGTCATCTCAGTGCTGATAGGTGAAGATGAATGTGAACGCGAGAGTTTGAAAACAAAGCATATATATATATATTCACTAAAAAAAACACAGGTTTCAGGGACGTTATAGTTAGTTGAACATTTGACTCATAAAACCAGAGAAATTCGCCTGTTCTAGTTAGTTGAGCTAACTATAACTCGCGTGCCTGCAATGCACTGCTGATGATGTCACATATTACATCCCTCATGACATGGTCAGTGTCATCACTGATGACATCTCAAATGACATCACTGATGACATCACTCATGACATTATCCAGTGAATGTGTGTTTCTATAAAATGTAAATATGTTTTATATATATATGCCAAGGTGTATTGAATAATGAATGCATTTACAAGTGCCTAAAGGAATTATTTTGTATGTATGTGACTGACTGTATAAGTGAGTGATTGAACGTGTCTTACTGAATGCATGGGTTACTGACTAAACTGTGTAAAAGTCTGTATTAGTCTCTCCATTGGTGTGTAAGCAACTGCATGGGTTGCTGAAACCTACATGAGTGTCTATATAGGCTATTGATTTGTTGTCTGAGTATCTGTATGGGTCCCTGAGTGCCTGTGTGGGTGGGTGGGTGTATGAGTCTGTGCATAGATGTCTGAGTGGGTGATCCAATGGTTGTATGGATTAAAAAGTGCATCTGGAAAGGGTTGTATGGGTGAGTTAGTGTGTCTATGGGTGTCTTGGTGAGTGAATAAATGTCTCAGTGGTATATCTGTGACTAACTACATATGTTTTAAGCCACTATATGCGAGTGTTGGAGTATATAAATGAGTATACGTGAGACTAAGTTATTTCAAGAGTGGGTGTATAAATAAGTGTCTGCTTCTATCAGTGATTGTATAAGACAGGAAATATGTGTTAGTACCTGTATAAATAAGTGATGTGGTATGTCTAAAAATAACAAAATTGGTGTGTATAACTGTATACATGATTAAATGGGTATGTGATTCATTCTTTGTATTACTGACTAGGCGTGTGAGTAACTGTATGGATGAGTGACAGCGTATGACTGCATGTATAGATGTATGAGTGCATATTATAGTCCTCTATTGATGAGTAACTACATGTATAAGTGACTGGATGTGTGTGTAGACCTAGGAAAGAGTGAGTGCTATGTAACAAAAGAATCACCTTCCGTCTCCTCACCCACGCACACAAAGCCCTACACGTCAAGGCTCGAGCTACCTCAACAACCGAATCAACTTCTACGCTCCCAAACGCCACCTCCGATCAGCCAGCCACGCCCTCGCCGCCGTCCCCCGCATCCGAAGAGCGACTACAGGAGGAAGGTCCTTCTCCTACCTGGCCGCCAAGACCTGGAACTCCCTCCCGACTGACCTGCGCTTGACCCAAGACCATCTCTCCTTCAGGAAGAAGCTCAAGACCTGGCTGTTCGAGCAGTAGCGGCACCCCCCCCAAGCGCCTTGAGACCCTACGGGTGAGTAGTGCGCTATATAAATGTCATTGATTGATTGATTGATTGATTGATTGATAGTATTTGGCATTCTTCTGTGTATGGTTTAAAAAATAGTCAGCATTTTAGAATGGGTGTATCAAAGTTTATATTAGAGCATCAGTATGTGCATCAGATTGTCTCGTGGATGAAGACATGAGTGATGTCATCAGTGATGTCATCACTGACCTCACTGACCATGTCATGAGGTTTGAGGCATGTGGGCTGCTGAATTCATATCTGTGCATAGATCGCCGCCTAGTGTTGGGTCCGGATGATTGCACATTGTTGTCCTGGAAGAGTCTTCGAAGTATCACAAGATAGGTGGCTCCTCCCCTGGACTACAGTGCGCATGGGCATCCTCTCCATCCTTAGATTGTTTTTTTCCGCCATTGGGTTCGGATGTGCTTATCTAAGCTCAAGTTAGGAAAATTTAGTTTAAGGCCAAAAGGCCTTTAGTTCTCGTCGGTACTGTTCCCGTTCGGTATCGACCAGTTTCTTTAGTGCTTTAGCATCAAGCTTTTCGGATCCGCTTGGTCCGAACATCGAACTTCGATTGACGATGGAATCGAGGACTCCCTTCAAGAGATGTCCTTTATGCCATGCGAAATACCCACACATCGACGTCCACCCGGTATGCAACAAATGTCTCTCACCGGATCACGATGAGTCGAAATGTATGGCCTGCGCCCGGTTACGATCGAAGAAGACTCTCCGGAATCGACGGGCAGCGAGATTGGAGGCGCAGCAATCGGCGCCTGCCCCGGCCAACATCTTTAGCACCGAGGACGAAGACGCCGAGAGCGTGGAAGACGAAGACTCCAGCCCCGCTTCCGAACGCGACTCCCGATCGGAAGACGACGATGAGGTGATCTTTCAGGGAGAAGAAGTCGTCGAAGAGGTAGGAGACTACGATGAGGCCCTTGGGACCGAGGAAGATAGCTCCAGCGAAGAGCTAGGCCAACCCGTCGATACGGAGGCCGAAAAACTTAGTCGTCATAAGGCTCAGGTCGAGGGATCGCCTACGGGCCTTACCCAAGACCAATCTCACGGTTCTTCGGCCCCGCCTCCAGGCCCGGCCTCGAACATTTCACAGGAGCCATTACTATCGAAGACGACTGGCTTCCCTTCAGCGAAACCGAAACCGTCCATCGCACCGGTTCCATCGAAACCGAAAATGGTTGCGATCGGCTCGAAGGCCTCGAAGCCCTCCACTCCTTCGACGCCGACAAAGGTCATCGGCTCCGACCGCGCCAAAAGAGATTTCGGTGCCGAGCTCACCGCAGCGGATCGGGGCGCCGAGCCGAAGAAGAAGGCCCTCGGCCCCCACACAGCACCTCGCCCTCTGGCACCGAAGATTACGGCCCAAACCACCAAAGTCAAGGTGGCCAACCCGTCTGCATCGACGTCGAAGACGGCGGCGCCTGCCAAGTCATTGACTCCGATGAGCGTCGATGCCTCCCTCCGGATCGACGACCCAAAGACTTCAAAAAAGTCGGATGCCGCTTCGACGCCTACCTCTAAGGTGCCGATCGGTTCCAAGGCGCCATCTGCATTCACCGTGCAACAGGTCTCAGAATCGTTGCAATGCATCAGGGACCGGGCAACCCTCCAGCCCCGAAAGGCACAAGAGCGCAAAATCACCCTCGGCGCCGGTGAACATTACGTTTGGATTGCCGCCACCCACGGCGCCGAAAATGTTCGAGATTCGGACACATGTCCGCCAAACACAGTCCCCATCCACTGGACAAACCGATATCGAGCCTTCACGGGCACACATTATCGACGCCGACACTGGTAGGTTGATGCTCCGCAAGCGGAAAATCACGCCAGAGAGGGGATTGGACTCCTACAGAATTCCTCTCAAACACAAATTGCCGGCAGGATCAGAAACAGTGCTTCATGAACACTTACAACCCTTCCATCAGGATCCACCGTCCTTTTCTCCTACGCATTCAGAGACAGACGCAGGAGAGGACTATGTAGGGGATGATACCACCTACCCTGGGGATATCGATCCTGATGATCACTTGCAAGACCCAGATCAGGCATGGGATGACCCCACCGACCAGGGTACCGCGCCAGATACTCCTGACACGCAGCTTTATAACATAAAGACATCTCCCACAGAGGACACTGCTGCCTTTAATGCCCTCATAGAATGGGCTGCTGCCAATCATGGAGTGGAACTCCATTCTGACACTGTAGAAGAAGACTTCTTAGTGGACACTTTCGCCTCCTCTGAAAAAACTGTCAAAACTCTGCCAATGTTAAAAGGAGTTCTAAAACCTGCAAAAGACATTTTTAAAGAAACAACCAGGGCACGGGTGCTGAACCCCAGAATCGAAAAGAAATACAAGCCTGCACCCGGAGACCCTATGTACATTAGGGGTCAGTTACCTTTAGACTCCATGGTTGTTGCTAATGCTCGCAAAAGAGCCCACTCACAAACAACGGGTGATGCTCCTCCCCCAGACAAGGAGTCCAAAGTGCTGGAGACATCAGGCAAACGGATTGCAGCGCAAGCGGCAAACATCTGGCGCATTGCCAACACACAGGCACTCCTGGCCCGTTATGATAGGTCCCACTACGACACACTAGAATCACTGCTACAACATTTGCCAGATGAATATAAAGAGGCAGCGGAGCTCCTTATCCGAGAGGGACAACTCCTTACCAATGCATCCATCAAATGCGCACTGGATGCAGCCGACACTGCAGCCAGGGCAATCAACACAAGCGTCATGTTGAGGAGGCACGCATGGTTGAGAATCTCAGGCTTCAAGCCTGAGATTCAAAACAATATCTTAAATCACCCGGTCAACCCGGACTATTTATTTGGCCCTGAAGTTGACACTACCCTCGAAAAAATTAAGAAAGACACTGACACTGCAAAATCAATGGGGGCTCTCCAAACGCAGCAGTTTCGTAGTGGCTCCTTTCGTCGCCCCGGGAATAGAGGAGCAGCTAGAGGTCAGGGGTCACAGCAGCAGTACAATAAAGGGGGCACACAAAGTAACTATGATAAAACCACCAGAGGAGGATATCGTGGATCCAGCACCAAAGACAGAGGACTTGGGTACGGCAACACCAGGTCTTCCCCCAAAAACAAACAGTGACGCCCTCTCCCTGCCCCCCGACCACATAACACCTGTCGGGGGGAGACTACAACAGTTCCTGACAGTCTGGAAAACGATGACCACAGACAGGTGGGTCAGGGACATTATCCAGCACGGTTACTGTCTCGAATTAACGTCCACTCCACCCAACATACCGCCAAAGCACCGTCCTATGTCCGTAGAGCACTTGGCATTATTGCAGCAGAAAGTGCTAAGTATGCTGCAAAAAGGTGCAATAGAGGTCGTGCCCGTCAACCAACAGGGGACAGGGGACAGGGGTGTACTCTCTGTACTTCTTAATCCCAAAAAAGGACGGTTCGCTCAGACCTATACTAGACCTGAGACAACTCAACCAATACATTCTCTCAGAGCATTTCCATATGCTCACCCTACAGCAGGTTATACCGCTCATCAGTCAGGGAGACTTCCTAGCCACACTGGACTTAAAAGATGCGTATTTCCACATACCCATACACCCTTCACACAGGAAATATCTCAGGTTCACTATTCAGGGGCATCACTATCAGTTCAAAGTTCTCCCCTTCGGAGTAACAACAGCACCCAGGGTCTTTACCAAGTGCCTAGCAACAGTGGCTGCGGAGACAACACATTCACGTCTTCCCTTACCTGGACGACTGGCTTGTTCAGGCAAAGTCAGCCCAGCAATGTGCCAACCACATGTCCCTCACCATTCACCTTCTTCACAGTCTGGGATTCTCACTAAATTACCCAAAATCACATCTCCAACCCGCACACGTACGACAGTACCTGGACGCGACCATAAACACTCTGGCAGCCACAGCTCAGCCAAATTTAGTGAGGATCAACAGCATGCAACTGCTGATCTCAAAGTTCAAACCTCAACACTCCCTTCCTGCGCGAGTGTTCATGCAGTTGATAGGCATGATGGCCTCCTGCATTTTCATAGTCCCGCACGCGAGACTACATATGCGCCCGCTTCAGGAGTGCTTGGCACATCAATGGAATCAGGCTCACGGACAATTAAAAGACCTAGTGTTGGTGAGCGGTCGGGCATACAACTCTCTGCATTGGTGGAATCCACAAAACCTTTGCAAGGGCCGACCGTTCCACGAGCCTGTTCCACAAATAATACTGACAGCGGACGCCTCTCTCCAGGGTTGGGGAGCTCATGTACTCACTTACACAGTGCAGGGACTATGGACGACACAACAAAAGAAGATGCACATCAACGTTCTGGAACTGATGGCAATCTTCCTAGCCATGAAGGCATTCAAAGTACACTTGTGCAACAAAGTCGTGTTGATCCGGACGGACAACATGACTGCCATGTACTACATACAGAAGCAGGGAGGAACACACTCTCCACAGTTGTCTCATCTGGCTCCGAGCATGTGGAAGTGGGCCATTCAGAGGAACATATTCCTCATGGCGGAACACCTCCCCGGCAAGGACAACCAGATGGCGGATCTGCTCAGCAGACACAGCCACCAGATGCACGAGTGGGAGCTACATCCGTCAGTACTCCAACCGTACTTCCAACAGTGGGGTCATCTAGAGATAGACCTATTCGCCACAAACGAAAACGCAAAATGCCAAAGCTTTGCCGCCAGGTTCCCACAACCGCAGTCACAGGGCAATGCGATATGGATGAACTGGTCCGGTAGATTTGCGTACGCTTTTCCCCCAGCGCCATTGATACCGCTAGTGGCACGCAAACTGCGACAATACTCACTAACACTCATCCTAGTTGCATCCACATGGGTGCGCCAACCATGGTACACCACCTTTCTAGAACTTTCCGTGGTGCCGCATCAAAGGCTGCGGATCAAACCCGCACTTTTAACGCAGAACCATGGCGAAATTCAGCACCCAGATCCGCAACAGCTGAACCTGGCAATCTGGCTCCTGAAGTCTTAGAGTTTGGCTACCTAAACCTGCCACCTGACTGTATGGATATCATCAAGGAGGCCAGAAGACCCACTACCAGAGCTTGCTATGCGGCTAAATGGAAGAGGTTTGTCATTTACTGCAAGAACAATGACATTAACCCGCTGGACGCATCCATTCAAAACATCATCTGTTACCTCTTACACTTATACCGATGCAATCTGGCATACAACTCAATACGTATCCATTTAACCGCGATAGCAGCCTATCTTCAAAACAGGCAGCACCTCTCTTTATTCAGAGTGCCTGCCATCAAAGCCTTCTTGGAGGGACTCAAACAAGTAATTCCCCCAAGACACCCACCGGCACCGGTGTGGAACCTCAACGTGGTCCTCACCAGATTAATGGGTCCACCCTATGAACCTCTCCATTCATGTGAGATTCAATTCCTCACCTGGAAAGTAGCTTTCTTAGTGGCAATCACTTCGTTAAGAAGAGTTAGTGAACTCCAGGCACTAACCATTCAAGAGCCATTCATACAGGTTCACGCAAACAGAGTTGTACTACGTACAAATTCATGCCCAAAGTAATATCGCAGTTCCACATGAATCAAACTATTGAACTGCCTGTTTTCTTTCCAAGTCCACAAAATGTCGCAGAGAGAATGCTCCATACACTAGATGTAAAGAGGGCCCTCATGTACTATATAGACAGAACTAAGGACTTTAGGAAAACAAAACAACTTTTCGTTGCCTTTTCTCCACAACACAAGGGCAACGCCATTTCCAAAGCAGGGATAGCCAGATGGATCGTTAAATGTATTAAAATTTGCTATCAAAAAGCTAAACGCACATTAACGATTCCCCCACGAGCCCACTCAACACGAAAGTTAGGGGCGTCCATGGCTTTCCTAGGAAACATTCCTTTACAGGAAATCTGTGGAGCAGCCACATGGTCCACTATACATACATTTACCAAACACTACTGCGTAGATGTACACTCAAAACAGAAGGCAGCTGTAGGACAGGCTGTTCTCAAAACTCTTTTTCAGACTGCTGCAGCTGGCACGGGCAGCCGCCGCTAAAGGAGGGACTGCTATATAAGCTCTTCTGTGCCCATGACGAGATAGTCTCGTCATGGAGCACGGTCGCGCTGTGCCCATGATGAGACTATCTCGTCATGAACCCCACCCACTAATTAAACGCCCGGCACAGGAGGGGGAAAGGGCATGGCACAGAAGGGGATAATCTATGCACAGATATGAATTCAGCAGCCCACATGCCTCGAACTGAATATGCTACTTACCAGTATGCATCTGTTCTTGGCATGTAGGGCTGCTGACATTCATATCGCCCACCCTCCTCCCCGGCGCCTGTAGCGGCTGCAGCACTCAGAATTACTGTATAAGCATGGTCATCACTTTCTGTATCTACTCCATCACTGCCACAATGGCGAAAAACAATCTAAGGATGGAGAGGATGCCCATGCGCACTGTAGTCCAGGGGAGGAGCCACCTATCTCGTGATACTTCGAAGACTCTTCCAGGACAACAATGTGCAATCATCCGGACCCAACACTAGGCGGTGATCTATGCACAGATATGAATGTCAGCAGCCCTACATGCCAAGAACAGATGCATACTGGTAAGTAGCATATTCATGATGTAATATGTGACGTCATCAGCAGTGCATTGCGGGCGCGCGAGTTATAGTTAGCTCAACTAACTATAACAGGCGAATTTCTCTGGTTTTAAATGAGTCAAATGTTCAACTAACTATAACGTCTGTAAAACCTATGGTTTTTTCAGTGAATTTCAAAGGTTTTTTAAATATTAATTTCATATTTTAATGTTGATAAAACCTACATTTTTCCTATTATATTTTTTATATTTTGGAACTCTATTATACTTCTTGTTTTTAACTTTAAAAATCATGTAATGTTTTATATCTTCCTCCAAAAATATGTATATATTTTTTATTTTTTGGGGAGAAAACTGCACTCCCATACTGGTAGTGTACAAAGCTCCATCACCACACAAATCCTATCCGCCATATTGCTAAACTCGTAAATGATGCGCATTTCGTATCCGACGAGCTCGTGGCACCGCGTCCCGCGTAACATCATATACGCAAAAAGTCACCCCAGGTACTACTTTGGTATCCAACGGGTACGCAGTACCAATCCACGCGTTATGTCCTGTACGTATGGATACGCACCTGCTGCGTGTTGCGTATTTGACGAGTACACGCTGCCAGCCCCTGTGTTACGTCACAGACGTATAGTATCGTGCCGGCTACGCCATTCCCCCTTTTTTTTTGTCTCAAAAGTATATCTAAATAACTTTAGACAGTATATGAGAGCACACGAAAATCTAAATTATTTTAAACATTTATATATTTCTAACTGTAATAAACTTATATTATGATAAATATATTTTGTCAAAATTGCGTCGGGTGCGGCCTCCTTGCGCGCTCGGTGCGCGATTGCTATGTGACCTAAAAAAAAGCATTTGCCATTGTAACAGTTGTACGACCCCACCCATTTTACTCATTCTCTCTACAGCGTTTGATGAGAGACACCTCTTCTGCTTAGAAAGCGTTTTTGAAAAGGGTTTTTCTGTATACACATATCTTATACTACACACAACATGCAACGATCATCTTGATCAATATTCATGCTCTGTACATTAGCCTTCCACGTGTGATTGCCATGCATCTCAAACGTTCCATCAAAAAACAAATATGTGTTACACGATGCCCCTGGTGTGTGTGATGAATACAGGCCCCAGCTAGGCCCGCAGGACACAAGGGTTCGCTCTCCTGTAATGGAATCTACAAGGAAGTTGGCACGGAAACTGCAAAGTACAAGGACAGCCTTTATTAACCCTTAAGGGTGGTCCTACAATCCACACAACACTCTTCAGTATTGCATAGAGTAGCACAAAGAACTTACGTACATGGTCCCCTTTTATACACAATAGAGGGGCTCATAAGTGGGTGGATACAACATGAGGCCGAAGAACATTACCATTTATGGTCATTTTCGATACTGAATCAATATGTGGGCGGAGCTAACACACTCCTTGAGCCCGCGAAAACATGGTCAAGCAAGGCTAACTGATAACAGATGTGGTCAAGTCTGGGCATGTGCCAGATGGACAAAGGAGCTATTTATAGACTGTTACTAGGCAGATTACAAGAGCAACTAACACAGAGGTTGGACTCTTCTCGTGGGGAACACGTGGAAGCATAACAATACAAAATGGAGTCCAAACTTCGGTCAACATAACGGAGAAAACTTGATCTAGAGAAGGGAATAAATGTCTTTAGTGAATGCTTAATCACATCGTTGTTTCAATTTACAACAGACGACCCTTTCAGCATTTACTGAAGACATCCGGTTTGTTAGGATAATCATCATATATGTCAATTGTCATCATTTCTTCAACTTCTTTAGCTAAACGTTTCTGGTGAGCAACATCGGCAATAGCTTTCTTATCAGGGATACAGAATGATACACATAATGAGCAGAGCAAGGGACCACATTGAACACAGATACAGCACGAAAACAGAACCGCTACAATAATGCAGAGACCAGTTAGAACCTTCCATCCCCAGGCAGTAATTAACGCCCAAAACCATCCAGAAAAGGACCAAGTGCCGTTTTCTGTATGGATCTCAGCTGCAATTTTATGCAGTTTATTGATGGCATTATAAACTGATGGCGTATGATCAGGGATAAACACACAACAGCTACTTCCAATAATTTTACATGCTCCTCCTCTGTCAGCTAGCATAACGTCTAATACCATACGATTCTGTAATGCAACAATTCTAGTAATTTGCAATTCCTCCGTAAGATTCCCAAGAGCAGCAGCAGTCTGATTTGTCACAGCTTCTACCACTCTTGTTAATCTTCGGATCTTCCTACTGTTCAGGGCAGCTCCAACAAAGAAAAACAGTCCTAAGTTAAAATCAATATACTGCTGCAGACTGGTATCAGTCTGATCTACATCGTCAATTGATAAAGTACGTTTATACCTATTTACAGTCACATTATTCAATAATTTCAGATCCTTATGATAAGATGCGGGAGCTAGGAATACAGGAGGTAATAGAAATGATACATAGCATACCCCAGACCACCCAGCCGGCAGACGGTAATAACCTTTATTTCCACACACAAAGTACGTATTATGGGAGGCTAAAAAGGTACTATTGTTCAACCCATCAATGTTCAGAACAGTAATACAATCACTAACACCAACAGGGATAAAACCCACACTCTGGACACACAGGTCCGCTTGAGCTTGTGCTACTTGAATCACAAATTTGTCCTTTCCCATAGTGTCTCTTGTGTTCGTGAAGATGTAGGGAATGGATTCATTGTCTGGTCGGTACTCTTCCCACTCCCAAATTGTCCCATTCGCCTGTGGATACCCATTTTTGTCTTGATGGCATTCTTTATTGAGTCTGAAGAGCAATCGTCCCACTGTCGGTTTCCGAGTGGCAAAAAGCAAAGTATACCATGCTCTACAAGAGCCATTATGAGAGAAAGGAAGTGGTATAAATGGCGTTCCTCCTTTCTTCTGATGCGCTGGCATCATCCCACATATCCAACAGTTCGTAGCATTCGTAGCAACGTGGGTATGATGCAGCATCTGGATGAAAGTGTTGTTCAAGTAAGACTGTCGATGCTTCAACTCTTGATACGGTAATGTATAAAAGTAGTGCTCCTCAGGCACCGGAGTTGTCAACACTTCCGAGCGGGAGTTACATCCTCCACGAACCACGTGGTTATCCCAACAATGGCTACTGTCAACATGAACCCTAATGCACAAAGGATTTTCTTTTTCTCCATGTCAAAGTAAAAATAAAAACCCAATATCTTCCTGAAACTAAAAGTCTGTCAGAACTCTTCCCCTTGGGCAGCGGTTGATTTCTTCACCAGCGGGCCAAGACGGGTGTCGCTACACTAATGCAGGGCTGATCCCCCCCCCCTTGCCTCATCGGCTCTCCGTTTCACTAACCCAAGGGCCGTTCTGACAGTATGTCCCGGTACTGGAAAACTCACTTCCTTGGTCGAAGATGATATCGCCTTCCTCCAGGAGTCGCGTGGTCCGGAAAGAGCTCCTCAGTGGCGTTTGGCTCCGCAGCACGGCCTGTCTCTGCAGCCAAGATTTCTCGTTGATCGGTCAGCACGGCAGGTTCCACCAATCCGGGCGGCACCTTCCTACAGTGCAGGGAATGGATCCAATTCTTTCTGTTGGAGACTCGCACAGCCGTCCTCGTTGCGAGGAGGACCTGCTCAGGACCCACCCATCTCGGTTCCAAGCTGTTTGTTCTGTCAAATATTTTCACCATCACGTGGTCACCAGGTCGGAGACCATGTCCTTCACCGGTAGACCGATCAGGGAGCGCCTCTCGGACCTGTTGATGAATAGAAACCAAGTTATCCGTTAACTGTGCCAGATAATCGTTCATCATTACACAAGGTACATCATACACAGCCTTAGGTTTTGGTGGACCCCAAATATTCATTGGGCGTCCGAAGACAATCTCGTACGGCGTAAGGCCAGTTCGAGAGTGTGGTACCGATCTAATTGACAATAACGCCAGTGGCAGAGCGTCTGGCCAAGTCAAGGACGTCGAAGCTTGAATTTTAGCGATCTTGAGCTTCAGTGTACCATTATACTTCTCGACTAGTCCTGCAGACTGAGGGTGAAATACCGCATGAAACTTCTGGGTGATGCCCAGGCCCTTCAAGACGTACTTTATAACATCCGCTACAAAGTGAGGCCCATTATCACTCCACAGAAGTCTACAGACGCCATATCGAGGGAAGAACTCTTTCAGCAGCAACTTCGCAGTAGTCATTGCAGTATTGTCTTTCGTAGGGTACGCTTCAACCCATTTGCTGAAAGCGCAGACCACTACTAGAACATACTTCAGATTGTTACAGCGCTCAAGCTGGATGTAATCCATCTGCAAAACCTCAAAGGGTGCAGTAGGTGTCACAAATCCTCCTGCCGGAGTTCGAGTACCTTTTCCTGGGTTATACCTCAGGCAGATCATACAGGTCTGCACCACCCTCTTCGCTGTGCTAGCAATCTCTGGATGCTCCCAGACTTGGGTAAGCAATTTCACAATTGCGGAAGCTCCAACATGTGCTAGCCCATGTGCCATCTGAACCATAGGTTGTACAAAGGCCGTGGGTAATTTCCATCTATCCATCTGCTTATTTCTCCAGCAGCCCTAGTCATCCAGTTCTCCCTCACTAGCCCATTGTTCCCGCTCTTTGTCAGAAGCGGCCCTTTGCATTTCCCGCACTTCCTCCTTCGCATCATGCCATCTTTCCACCTGTGACTTTACTACATACATAGCAGTAGCACCGGGCTGCATCGCAGTCTCCCGTGCTACTCGATCCGCTAACGCATTCCCTTCTCCAACTTTATCAACTACTTTCCTATGGGCGCTACACTTAACGATGGCAATTTTCTTTGGGTATGTCAGTGCAGTTAAAAGATTGTGAACTAACTCTCCATGCATTATCTGTACTCCATGTGACGTCAAAAACCCTCTCTCCTTCCAGAGTAGGCCGAAGTCATGCGCTACTCCGAAGGCATAGCGGCTATCTGTATAAACATTCACACATAGTCCTGTACTGAGCTCACATGCTCGTGTTAATGCTATCAGTTCCGCTGCTTGAGCTGATTTCTGTGGTATGCGTGCTGTCTCCACTATCGTTTGCAATGTGGTAATCGCATACGCTGCTGAAGTCGTACCATCTGGTAGCTTCAGCCAGGATCCATCCACCCACAGTTCTCCATCTACATCTGAAAAGGGCGTATCCTGGAGATCAATACGACCCTTTGTCTGTTCCTCAGTCACGAGAATACAATCATGCGCTTTCCGCGCCTCAGGCTGGGTTTCGGGGTATGACAACAATGTTGCCGGGTTTAAAGTTACGCACCTTTTTAACGTAATATGAGGAGCCAAAAGCGTCAACTCATATCCCGTTAAACGGGCGCTGGTCAAATGCTGCGTCTTTGTTTGATTAAGCAGGGCATCGACAGCATGGGGGACTAATACCAACAACTTATGAGATAACACAATTCCCTCACTTTGGCGTATTGACACAGCTGTCGCCGCAACCGAGCGAAAACACCCTGGTAATGCTCGGGCGACAGGATCAAGTACAGCCGAAAAATATGCACAAGGGCGCTGCTTATCGCCGTGCATCTGCACTAAAACTGACAATGCACATCCATCTTTCTCATGCACATACAACGAAAAGGGTTTTGCATAATCAGGGGTCCCTAACACTGGTGCTGAACAAAGGGCCTGTCGTAGTTGCTGAAAAGCAGTATCACACTCATCTGACCAAGGGATTGGGATAAGCGTGTCCTTTGTCAAGAGGGTTAACAATGGCTTAGCTATGTGCGAAAACCCCAATATCCACTGTCTACAAAAAGAAACAAGGCCCAGAAATGCACGCACATCCTTCTGTGTGGACGGTCTCGGTGTGTCCAAAATTACTTGGATACGATCCGGTGTGAGTGCACGTCCCTCCTTAGACAAAAGGTGACCCAAATAAGTCACCTTTGGTCTACAGAATTGCAATTTCTTCCTAGATACCTTATGATTGTGGGATGCTAAAAAGGAAAGTAAGGATAACGTACTTTTTTCACACAACTCCAGGGTGTCAGCCGCCAGCAAGATGTCATCGACATATTGAATGAGGGCGACCCCCTCGAGCAGAACAAAGGAATCCAATTGTCTTTTCAAAGCCTGACTGTAAATGCTAGGGCTTTCTGTGTAGCCCTGGGGGATCCTACAAAAACGATAAGATCTATTATTTAATGTAAACCCAAAAAGATATCGGCTATCAGGGTGAATGGGAATAGAAAAGAAGGCATTCTTCAAATCGATCACAGAGAACATAGTCGCCGTAGGTGGTACCAAAGTAAGCAACGTCGTGATATCAGAAACCACTGGGTACTGAGGTATCACGATCTTGTTCACTTCTCTCAAATCAATTATAAACCGATAAACTCTGGCATCCGTATCCTTTTTCAGTATGGGAAGAATCGGACTGTTACAAATGTTGTAGGGGACTTCCTCCACTACCCCTACCGCCATCAAATCCCGCACTATCTGTATGAGAGCCTCCTCACCCTCCTGGGAAATACGGTACTGTGGGAGGCGTGGTAACACCGCCCCCTCCTGGACGCTAATGTGGACCGGTGGAATCACCATTTGTCCCACATCAGTATCCGAAGTTGCCCACAAAGCACGAGGGAGGGCAGCTAACAGCGCATCCTCTGACATCGCACACATCCGTTCAGATCGGGGGTAATTGTCATTCAATATTACCCGCACACCAGCAGGGGAGCAGCGGATCGTAGCCCTAAAATGCTTTAACATATCAAGACCCATAATGTTGTCCGGTGTGTACGGGGCAAGCAGAAACGGACAGGGTGCAGAAAAAGAATCAACCTTAAACATGAGGGGCTGCGAAAGAGGGCTTCGGGAGAGTGTACCGTCAAACCCTACCGATGTGACCATTAAGCCAGATGGGGGAGCCCCCCGGAACCAATTGCTTAGACAGTGCACTACGTGTCGCTCCTGTATCCACTAGGAACTGATCAGTAGAGCCCAAGACCTCAGCCGATACATAAGGGCCCTTCTGATCGACCGGCACCTCAACTGATTCTAACCCCCATCCAACGCATCCCTATGCATGCTGAGAGTCATGGTACCCCGACCGGTCAATCCCCGACACTTGATACTGATGCTGACGATCGAAAACATTTGATCTGTCTCGGTGCTGCCCAGCAGAGTCAAAACGAGCCTGTTCGTTAGAATTCCCTCGAAAGTTCGAGAAACCCCCTCTACCTCGTGGGCCACCGTGGGTATGCCCCTGACGCGATGCATGCAACACCGGGCAGTCCCTAGCCCAATGACCCGATTGCTTACAATACGCACATTGGTTCCTATTCAAATCAGATCGGCCCGAGGGAGGACCATAAGATCCTCCCCTACCTCTATTACTACCCCGTCGGGGCGGGCCATAGACTTGTGCCAACATCACCTTTGTTTTCAAATCTTTCGATTTCTTTTCTTCCTGGCCCTTTGCTTCTTGCTCCTGACGCTCATAATACTGGGCGATAGTCAGGAGGGCCGTCGGTGTAGCGGAAGACCAAGAACTTTCACTCGCTTTTAAACGGGCCGCAACTGCCGGCAGCAGATTAGCCACATATTTATCCGCAAAAAGGTGGCGTCCCGTATCGTCAGTAAGCGACTGGCCACTAAAATCATGAAACGTCTCCTCAAAGCGCGTAAAGAAGTCCGCAACTGACTCATCAACTTTCTGTTTCCATGCAGCTAACATATTCCAGTCAATCTTTTTAGGGGGAATAATTGTCTTCAACTTAGCCACAATAGCAGCAGGGAGATCTAAAATACTGTGGGGCGGTTTCTGCGCGGGCTTCCGCTCCCTATCCTCATCCTCAAGGTCAGACCACCGGGCCTTAAAGGCAACTATATCATCTACCTTTCGGACAGATCGCCACATATCCGGTGGTAGAATAAGGCCAAAAAACAGGTCTATATCTGCTAAAGTCATAACGCAAGAATTCAAGGCCCCCTCGACTTCTTCGTAGAAGGCCGCTGGATTCTTGCGGGGGTCAGGCAGCGCATTCTTTAATGCCATAACATCAGCTCTATGCCACGGAGTATAAACCCAATTATACACAAAATATCCCTTAGCATCGGCGGAGGTAATGTCCGAGCTAGTCCCCGCTCCTTTAGGAGGAACATACAAAGGCGCCGCCTCGCGCATTGGCTTAGCATGCACTAGATCGCTCTTATCTGATTGAGAGGTGGATGAGTGGCCTTCTGCGGTACACGAATCCGACTGCGTCTCCTCCCCTGTTCGTTGGCGCGCTTTTTCTTTATGGGCCAGCACCGCGTCCCGCAAGGCGAATAGCCGCCGAGCCGTATCAGGAGCCTTAGAGGGAGAAAAAACACCATCATGCAATGCTTTAGCATCCGATGTCACTTCTTCAGGCTCAAAAACACTAGAATATTTCCGAAAAGCAGCAATCACTTCCTCAGCGAAATGACTCAAAAAATACAATCTCTCTCTATCCTGCCACGACCCCCAAGTATGGAACAATTCATCCACGGACACCTTGCCCTTAAGTGCACGGAAGGAAATTTGCCGAAGCTCAGCCATATGCTCAGCCGATAACATAGACCGCGTATCTACCTTACCCGGACCCGGGACAGAATCTTGTGGCCTCGGAGCAGATGCGCCAACATAAGGGGGCGGAGAGCGATCTAGTAAATAAAAATCATCATCAAGATTATTAAGGACAGGATAAAGTGGCTGCCGAACAGCATATTGACCCGAGACTTGCAGCCTACGCTCTTTCTCTTGTCTCTCCGTTTGTTCTTTGTCCTCCCGACGCCTCGCTTCCTGTGCCCGCACATGATCATTCTTCCGTTGTTCTTTATCGAACAGCGCTTTCTCACGCTTCTCTCGCTCACGCACCTCCTTCACCCACAACCGCACACACTCAAACATATCCTGACGAGCACGCCGCTTACACATACACTGTTCCACATACTCAATCTTACGTATATCAAACGATCCATACAAAGGCCATCGCAACTCAGGATCTTTTTTAGTATATTTCCTCCATACTGTGCTGTACATTATGGAAGAAAGACCATGCTTCACATACATATCCCTATTAGGAGTCCCCTCTGGGGGAGCTGGAGCAGATTCCTCGAGGTTCAACCGGTTTCCAAAACAGCAACACCACTTACGGAGTGCGCTAAAAGCAGGCATGCCCAGGAATAATGCAAAATATGCAATATTATAGAAAAAATGGCACTTAATCGTTGCGCCGTTCAAAGTTACACAGCTCCGGAGAAATCTCTCCACATTACCTGCCTATATGTGTTGCAACGCATATATTTTCACAAAGACAAATACAAAATATGACTAGTCATCACAAATCAAACTCAAATAGCCGGACCAGGCTTCAAAAACTCGGAGCAAGTACCGTACACCGGTTCTTACCAATCAAGAGTCCAGATTCCAACTGCCAAGCTCCACAATCGCCCAAACGGCTTTCACGGCAGGACCGACAGAAGAGGTCTCAGTCGAGGACCGGCGCCACCCAGACGGTCAGCTCGGAAGGGAAGGAAGAAAAACCTCGGGATGCCAGGGCTAAGACGCCGCTGGCAGTGATCACGTCCCCGGCCAAATTCCTCACCTTCGTCGCGACCAGTCCTTCGAGCATCCGAGTCGCCGATGAGCCCCACGTGACGGGCGCCAATTGATGAATACAGGCCCCAGCTAGGCCCGCAGGACACAAGGGTTCGCTCTCCTGTAATGGAATCTACAAGGAAGTTGGCACGGAAACTGCAAAGTACAAGGACAGCATTTATTAACCCTTAAGGGTGGTCCTACAATCCACACAACACTCTTCAGTATTGCATAGAGTAGCACAAAGAACTTACGTACATGGTCCCCTTTTATACACAATAGAGGGGCTCATAAGTGGGTGGATACAACATGAGGCCGAAGAACATTACCATTTATGGTCATTTTCGATACTGAATCAATATGTGGGCGGAGCTAACACACTCCTTGAGCCCGCGAAAACATGGTCAAGCAAGGCTAACTGATAACAGATGTGGTCAAGTCTGGGCATGTGCCAGATGGACAAAGGAGCTATTTATAGACTGTTACTAGGCAGATTACAAGAGCAACTAACACAGAGGTTGGACTCTTCTCGTGGGGAACACGTGGAAGCATAACAATACAAAATGGAGTCCAAACTTCGGTCAACATAACGGAGAAAACTTGATCTAGAGAAGGGAATAAATGTCTTTAGTGAATGCTTAATCACATCGTTGTTTCAATTTACAACATGTGTGTCTGCACATTATTGTGCTGCCTGGGTATTGCTGGCTCTAAGGAGCATCATCAGCCACGTGCAGACTTCACATCCTAGATCACATGCCATCTCATTAACGATAGTTTCCGCCCTCCCAACACATGCTACACTAATCTAAATTGCACACTCTGCGAGGTCAAAACTACAAAAGAAACACACATAAGTACACTTCTTGGCCAGGCAGGAACTGAACAACGACCAAGTCCCCGGAATAATTATCAACACCCCTACACTGGCCTGGCGTACGCAAGCCCAGCCCACTTTCCATACGTATAAATAGGATAACCACGACGCCACACGTCCCTCTTCTTCCACACTACCTTAAATGATTTGCCGCATCCACCTCGCATATAACAATGCGCAATAAAAAAAAAGAAATGGATCCGTGAGGTGTACTCCATCCTGGCAATCAACACGGGCTCTAAATTCTGAGCCCTACTGCCCGTCGTCTACGAAAGGGATCCATCAGGAGTACACTCCCCTGCAATCAACACTCCATCTGAATTGTGAGCTCTGCTGCCCGTAGTGTTTGCTCACACAACAATGACAGCAGGTAAGCAGAGCGGCCTGGGTGCACAGGGCCTCCAATTGAGCGCGCTGTGGCGAGAGGGGTGGGGTGCTTCAGCCTAGCTGCGTAGGTCCGAACAAACGATATTGCCAACTGTTATGATGTGATCTTTGACCTCATTCAGTCACATCTCTGTCTCATTTTAAAGACCTGCTGGACTGTACTGTAGGCCTGAGCCAGCGGGCAGCGCTGCCCTACAGACACCTCTTTAGCGCGGTGCTGCGGGAGGGATGGGATGCATCAGCCAGATTGTGCACGTGCGAATAAGCGATATTGCCATGTGTTATGATGTGATCTTTGACCTCATTCAGTCACGTCTCTGTCTCATTTTAAACACCTGCTATACCATAAGGTAGGCGTGAACCTAAGGGCAGCACTGCCCTACAGACACCTGTTGAGGGCTGTTCTGCGGGAGGGGTGGGGTGCATCACCCTGAGTGCGCACGTGCGAAAAAGCGATGTTGCTGTGCATAATGATGTGATCTCTGACCTCATTTAGTCACATCGGTCTAATTTTAAGGACCTGCTGGACCGTACTATAGGCCTGAGCCAGCGGGCAGCGCTTCCCTATAGACCTGTGGCGTTGGCTTTTAGGACACTGCAGTGAGCTCCTTACTAAGTGTACATGCACACAGGCTCCTGCCACTGCATTACACGCGCACATTGTGCTTCTAGCATGCTCTCTGTTCCTTTGTATGTGAACGTTGGCATAACATATTATTATTTAACCTTGTGTATTCTCATGCACTCCAACTCCTCTTTGAACCACGATTACCACTAATAGTTGGTAGATCGTACTTCAAAAACGAATATTCTGTATCTCCTATTTTCTATCAAGCTTGAAATAAACCTTCATTTACCTCCCGACATTTCCACCAGTCAGTCAAAATTACTTTATTCGGTTCATAGCAAAAACCATAAAAGTACATTGAACATAAAACAGTACAACCATTTAAAAAAAACATTAGACATAAAATTACAATAAATATTTACTCCGACAATAAAAAGATATACACTATAACCATGTGATCTTTTTCCTCAATCTCATTGAAATTACTAAAAAAGTGGCAATATTAAATATTTCCCAAGGAGAACCCAACATCTGAAGATGCATGAGAGCTGGTTTCGCCTGTCTAAAGCCTTTGTTTTTTAAAAGAGGAATGATGTATTTTTTGCGGATTAAAGACAGGTGTTCACAGAAAAAGATAAAGTGCATAGTGTCTTTTATTGAGAATCTGTCGCACGAACAGATCCCCAAATCCTTCTCCTTAGTGCAACCAGGGGAGTCAGTCAATAAGAGATGCAATTTGTTCAATCTGAACTTAATTAATAAAAAACGATGGTCCATCTTATTGACAATACCCAAGTAAGGCTCTAAACTGTTAGATGTAGTGATCAGCTGATGTGCCTTTACAGTGGGTTTGAGTAATTCTCTTTCCACCCTTGTTAACATAGCCCTCTGTTTATGTGTGTCTTTAGCCCATTTTAGATCCCCCCTTACTATAGTGCTTGGATTCTCAAATAACTCAGGTCGGCCCAAATACCTTGCTAGAGTTTTAATTTGATTCAACCACGGTATAGTTTTGCCATACTCTAAGGATAGGCAATCTTTTAAAATTGCATGGTTCAATTCTAGTTCAGGATTTAGCCAGATCGAGAGCCATTTCAAAAGTGGGGCAATGGCTATACGGTCAGTTAAGTAGTCAATCCCACACTCTTGATGCACTATATAGCTTGATGTAGAACATGGGAGGGATAATAGTGATTTTAGGAATCTATTTTCTACAACTTGTAGATCCGAAATATTTTTAAAACCCCACAGGTCTGCCCCGTATAATGCAATGGAGGTGCATTTTGCTACGTAGACCTTCAACATGGCTTGCATGGGCTTCACCCCCAATTTGCGTCCAAATTCAAGGACAGCAAGTGTGGCCCTAGCAAATGCATTGCGTTTGGCAGCCAATTGTGGGGCCCAAGTAGACTTGTCATCAAAAATGACACCTAGATAAGGGAATCTTGAGACCCGAGATAGAACATGACCTTCACAAGACATGGTTTTAACTCTCTTTGGGATAGAGCCCACAAACATCACATGGGATTTGGAGTAGTTCACTCCAAGATCAAGTGCAATCATAAATTTAGCAAAAGAATCTAAAAGCTTTTGGAGCCCTACAGCCGTACGTGCTAAGAGAGCGGCATCATCAGCATACAATAATGCTGGAATCTCAAATTTGCCTGCCCTAGGAATATCCTTGCATGACTTAATTAGTGTGGGGCCCAATTCATTAATATATAAAGTAAAAAGCAGGGGGGCTAAAATGCATCCTTGCCTAACGCCGTTAGTGATTCCAATTTTATCCGTGGAATTGCCCTGCCGGTCATATCTGACCGTGGCGGTGAGGTCTCTATGCAGGTCTGCTAAAAAATAAACGATGTTAGCATCTATTCCACAGTTTAATAGTAACCCCCACAATTTTGAACGATTCACTCGGTCAAACGCCGAAGACAAGTCCATAAAGGCCAAATACAAGGCCCCTTTTTTAGCAATGGTATACTTGCCTATTAAAAGTTGGAGGTTCAGGCTCTGGTCTATGGTCCCGCGGCCTTTTCGAAACCCATATTGTAGACACGAGAGAGTGGCTGTGTCTTCTAACCAATCAGTTAGTCTGCCCAGGACCACACGCCCCAGAACCTTAACAGCTGAATCAATAAGGGAGATCGGTCGGTAGCAACTGGGATCCCCCCTGTTCCCTTTTTTAAAAATGGGTATGATTACTGATTTGGACCAGGTGTCAGGAATCCCAGCAACACATACCCGGTTAAAAACATTGGTTAATACTATGGACCATGTCTCAGGATCAGATTTAAAGAGGTCCGCTGGTACGCCATCAGGGCCAGGGGCCTTATTACTTGTCATCTTGCTGATGGCCTCGACCACCTCTTGCTTAGAGACTAATAAAGTATAAGGGTTCGCAGTGGTGGGAGATATACTCAATTCACCGCTAGATCCCATTTCATAGACTGTTTTAAAATGTGAGTGCCACGATTGTTTCCCGATGCCGCAGTCTAGTTGATCGTTTCCTATATCCGAAAAAAAGGGTTTATTGACCACAGACCAAAACTTTGCACTATTTCTAATTACGTCCAAGCTGGAAAGTTCTTCCCAGGCTTCCTCCCTAATCACCTTTTTCCTGGCATCCAGAGTTTTCTTGTATTCTTTTCTCAGCTCCGCAACCAAAGTCCTATTCACTGGCTTAGATTTCAGGGCGGCCATTAGCTTTCTGTTGGCGGATGAACAGCTTTTGTCAAACCAACCTGGCTCTGCCTTATCTGTGTGTTTCCCGGGACGACTCAAGTCGGCAAAGATCTGACTACAGATGGCTGAGTAAGCCAGAAGGACCTCATTATCCCCTGCTTCGGGGTCCAGGCAGGTTTTTAACTCAGAGCCAACCTTACTATTCAAGTTGTTATAGAAGTCGCCAGGGATTACTTTGCACCATCTGATTCTGCGGGCCTGATCTAATGGGCAAATATCGGATTTATCCACTCTTGTTGGAGGTTTAGCCAGTTTTTCGAAAATGTTACAGAGTATTAGGTTCACAGGGTTATGATCACTTAAATGGGACCAAGTCGTCTCATATTTTTTAATATTAGCCCCCAAAATAGAACTAACAAAGATGTAATCAATAACCGAGTCTTTCCCAGTTCCTTTAAAAGTGGGAATAATTTCTCCCTCCATAGACGGGAGGAACAGACCGTGGTCTGCCAAGATGGATTCAAGGAGAAGTCCCGCCGCCGAGTGTTCAAAGTGTACAGCACTTGAATCAATCGGTCCCAGAGGATCCGAGGAGAGACAAAGATGTGGACAGCCATGGATGTTAAAATCACCCATCACTATAGTAAGGCAATTCTTACTGTTGAGATTATTGGTCTCCATGCGGTCAGCTAAAAAACTATTTAATGCGGCAAGATGGTCGGTCGTGGCAACTCTATCATAAGAGTTATAAAAAGTCATAACCAAAAAATCAGGTCCCTCATTCATCTGGATAAAAATAGCCATAAAATTTGGCGAGCCTGTTTCTATTTGAGAGGATGAGCCAGGTATAGATGCTGAAATTAACATTGCCAGCCCTCCCTTCGCCCTCCCTGAGCTAGATGGAGTGGCGGATACAAAAAAACTCTCGTACCCATCCATGTGCAGCGTGTCCTCAGTGTCCCATGTCTCTTGTAGACCAATAATGTAACCTGATCTAATTAGGTCTCTCCAGGTGGGATCATCTACTTTACTTCTAAGACCGGCTACATTCCAAGAAATCAATTTAAAAGAAGAACCCAAAGGCTCCTGAATTAAACCTAATGAAATGGAACCGCAAATTGAGGGATTCACAATTGGAAAGACAGGGACTTGTATATCAGGGGAGGTGACTTGATCGCTGGTCTTTAGTCACTCAATGTCATCCAAATTGGAGAAGACCTCAAATCTGTTGGAGACAGGGACAGCAAAATTATTATTGGAGCTAAATCTAGTACCGAGTCCAAATGGTTGAGAGGAAAATGATGAGCCAAAGTGAGATGGAGGATAAAAGAAGCCCAAGGGGAGAATATTCACATAATCTTTATGGATTCTCACAGACCCTGCCTGTCTTAGGATGTCAGTTACTAGCCCTGGGGATCTAAAACTTATAACTATACAGTCACCCTCTAGATGTTTAACAGTCTTGCCTACCCATGGTACCCTTCTAATCATCATAAAATGCTTATTAAGATGATGGCCCAGAACTGTTTTATTTGTCAGATAATGAAGGGCCTTATTTCTCAGGGAAGACCAATGTTCCTTTTTATTTTGCTCTAGTTTAGGCACATTGGCTAGAATGATAGTGTAGGGGCATGCCTCAGCTGGTAAGTGTAAGGAAAAATCCCCTCCTTGCTGAGGAGCAGGAAGATGTGAGCCCCCCTCCTTAGTCTGCGTTTGCCCTGCCGTTCCTAAGGTCTTACCCAAGTTATCTAAGGCTGGTTGCGACGTCGTAGATCCTGGGCAGATGGGCGCTACCGAGGGTGCTGGTTGTTGTGTGGAAGTGATCATGGAGCTCAACAAGTTATCTACCGAAGCCGTGAGTGTACTTAATGTATCTCCTACAACGTTATTTAGACCTGTTTGGGGTTCTTTGCTTCTAAGGTGAGATTCCATGATACAGATACGGTCCTCTATTCTTTTTAGGGTAGCTATTATAGGCTGTATTAATGAGGTAAGATGTGCTTCCATAGTTGTAATAATTCTAGCCATAAATGTCTCCCTATTCTGGTCCAGCTCTACATTTAAACTAGTTCGTCTATTCTCGCCAGAATCTGCCCTGACCAAGTGAAGAGAGCTAGAGTTCAGTTTATCCTGCCTAGGAAGAGGAGTGGTAATCCTTGGTTGCTTAGCCTGCTTTCGATGCCCCGCAGGGTTATTTATGGCTTTCCTTTTACCACTCACAGAGTTTCCCCCATTACACTTAGTACCATTTTTCGACTTGGACTGTCTAGTATGGATAGCCACGGGTGAGGGAACACTGCTATCTGTACTTAAAGGAATAATACTAGTGGAAATGGGAGTAGAGTCATCCACCATCAACTCATTAGGGATAACACGGGGATACACAACTGCCGGTATGACATTCGAGGAGGGAATATCAGCTGTGGGTTGCGAGATACTTAGGTGGCCAATAGGCTCCAGAGAAAGTCGCCGTTCAACCAAAGCAATTTCATTGACTACGGCTGTTTCAGCCTGTTTTAAATAATTGTCCAAAGTCCCCATGCCTGCCACCCTCGTACTTAGTTTTGCGTTCCCTCGTTGCATGGCTCACGCCGGTCGTAACAAAATACGTAACAATGGATTGTGCGACTCACCACAGCAGAACAGCAGTCAATAAGGGATTAAGGAATTAAGGATCAGGCCAGATGTAAAGGGGATAGTCCCAACCCAACCTCTTTCGACCTCTGACGGCCTCAGACGGTCCGCCCTTTGTCCGGGCTTCGTCCGGCGCGCGCCCGCGCGCGTCCCGCGTCGCGGGGGCTCTCGATCACTTTATGCGCTTCAGGCGCGCTTCAGCTGACGTTGGCGGGCTCGTCCCGCAGGGGCCGCCGGGAGCTGTAGTTCCCCTGCACACAGCGGCCGTTTAACTGCTGAATACGGCGGCGGCAGGGAACCCCAAGGTGAGTTGATGGAGCGCGTCCCACTAGCGCTGAGTAGACACTGTGGCTCTTGATACAAGGAGCGAAGAAACCGCCTCACAGACAGACATCCACCATTAAACTATTTCTCCCTTTTCAGACATTCCATTGATTGCCACAAGAAGGGCGGAGCGGGAGCTGACCCCGCAATGATGCCCTGGCATTCTGACACCTTCCATCGTGGTATCAAGACACCGTCCCCGACCGGAGATCTGGTCTATCGGACAAACATACCCCGGACTAGGAGCTTGCACCGACACGTCGTTGGACACACCAGTGGTGGCAGGTGACCAGTGAAGCCTCAGTGTGCAAGACCTACAATTGAGCACAGTGCGGGGGAAGGGGTTGGGGTGCAGCACCCTGGGTGCACAGGTGCATGCAAGCGATTTTCCCGTAGCTAATAATGTAGGACTATATTATCAAACAACGGCGATAATATTATCACCACTTTAGCGACAGGAAACTGCTGCTAAAGCGACGATAAGGGGTTGATAATATGCCCTTGTAAATTCCCATAGAAGCCCAGCTTCACACCAGAACCTGGGCTTCTAAGGGAATTCACAAGGGCATATTATCAACCCCTTATCGCCGCTTTAGCGGAAGTTTTCTGCCGCTAAAGCGGCGATAATGTTATCGCCCTTCCTTCGTAATATGGCCCATAATCTCTGGCGCAACCAACCAATTGCAAAGGGAGTTAGAAGGATACGTGATCCATTCACCTTCCAGTAACTAGTTTTTCATAAAAAAAGAATGGATCACTTGTACCTGTTATCCAGGGTTAAATGATTTTACAGCTGTTCCTTAAAAAACCCTCATTCACGTTTTAGATGGTTCGTGTGGCGGTATATCTTGATTCTCCGCCTAAATAACGTGACAGCATCATCATTGGGTTTAGTATTGTGCTACCTCCACCCGGAGGGAACCACTGGATATTTGCAGAAGTGATCAGAGATAAAAAAATTTGGATAGAGTGCTCGTGTATAGTGAGATTAAAAGGGATATTTCCTCATGCTGCCTGAACTGTAATTTTTTTATGTTGTCTGGTGCATGGGAGAAGAATAAAAATAGAGGAAGTTGTACAGATAGGGCAATTAGTGAGTCCGCTGTACAATCAGTCCAGGGTGGGTCGACATGTTTCAGCTCCTCGTGTGCCCCGTAGGGTCAGGTGAGCTTTCTTCAGGACCTTAAGGTGTGTTGGAGAGGGGTATTACTCTCTGTATAGGAGGGGAGTTCAGATATAGATTCGCTGAGCTCTTAGAAGAAGGTAATTTCCTAAGGTGGAGAGAAGGGCAAATAACACGTAGTTCTTTATTGAGGTTAATATACCCAGGATGAGAAAAAGGAAGCAACATGGCAATTCTTTAGATACAGTAAAATGCAAGTGGTGATCGAACATACCGCTAGCTATACATGGAAAACAGAAGCAAGTATAAATGGCAGATCTTTGTAATGATATCTGTATGCATATTTATATTCAAAAAAATATTTATATTAAAAAATGTGGCTGATTATACCGAGGACACAGTGTAGTCATTCTTGCATGTTAACACTGCACATAAATTAGTCACGTATAAAGTTGTGCACATAAGGAAAATGTGGTTAGGTGCAGGGGTTAAAAATATGTATATAACCTAGGAGTTCCCCGTTTGTTACTGCGGGAGATCGCTATGTTGGGATGAACATTTTCTTGTAATGGTGTTATGCCAAATTGCAGTAAGACCTACTTGGTGTATTTCTTAGAACGGTAGTTCATAAAGATTTTTGGTCATATATCTTATAGAGCGCTGCCTGTGATGTTTATGTGCCGATACGATTGTCCGGTTTTGCTTTGTAGCACAGAATAGCAGTGCTATCGGTAGCGTGTGTTTTTGTACAATTATACAAGCTAATATTCACCCCCATTCAATTTGTTTCAGGCGCTGTTGTTAAGTTCAAAGGGAGCGATATGGAAGTCGCGGTATAGTAAAAATGAAACATCCACGGCTTCAAAAATTAAATGCACCCAGAGCGGCATATGTGTAATGGAACTCTAGTACCTTCAGAACGCTCCACATTGGGGCACCAGAGGAAGAGTTGCAGCGCAGTTGAGCTGTGTAAGAGGAAGAGGAAACAGGGGGGGGGTTGGGGGTTGGGGAAGGGAGGGAAGGGGGGGAAGAGAGGAACAACGAAAAATATTCAGAGGTTCAGAAATACAGTTTAGGAGTAACGTTACGTGTCTCTTCATCACGGCGTCTTCCTACCGGGATTACCGCTCTGCACGACTTGTGCTGACGCTGTCTTCCTGTTTCTGAACTAAGCCCGGTTCAGCGAGTCTTTTCAAGTTATGAGGCAGAGTGAAGAAAGACTATTCACTGAATCAGTTTTGGTGAAGACTCTACAATAATTATTCACGCAGTCCGTAGTCTAGAAAATTGTTAGGTTCTAAATTAATGGGAGTAAATTAAAAAGAGTACATGCTAAAAGTAGTTCCAGATATCTCGTGTATTTTCTCGATCTGGATTTGGGTCCAGTTTTGATTTCAGAAGTGCTTATAGATATTCAATGGAGGTTGGTAATATCTCCAGGTTGGTTGTAAAGTTAAACCTTCAAAGATTATGAAGGTTAGGGGTCTATTGTGCCTTGTATCAATAAGAGACATTAAGACCTTATGAGTAGCAAAGTGTAAGATGCAAAAAGTGCTGCTCATAAAAAGTAGTTCATAATACACTTAGCCAGGGGATATCGTCATTAAGGCCTATTGTGTTTGTTTTCAAGCGGTGTACCCATCTTTGTTCTTTTGCAAAAAGTCGTTTTTCGACGTTTGGTGACCTTGACACCATAGTCTCTATGACTATCCATTTGAGGTCGTCAAGTGTGTGTGGGTGGTCAATGAAATGGCTGCTCATCTTGGTGGTGTGACGTTTGCATTTGACGTTGCTTCTGTGTTCACAGATTCGCTGTTTTATTTTTCGACACGTCATTTCAATGTATCTCAATTTGCATGGGCAGGTAATCATGTAAATAACATGAGTCGTGTTACAGTTGGTGTGTTGTCTCATTGTCCAAACCAGGTCGGGTGTCAGTTCGATGGATTTTGTTGTTTCTGTTAGGTGACAGACGGAGCAATGTCCACAGGGGAAATGGCCTACCACTGGTGGTAGGCTCCATAGGGTATTGGTGGTTGCATTTACCCTTTCTTCCAGAGGACGGGTGTGTACTAGCATATCCTTAAAGTTCTTGATTCTTCTGTTCGCAAAACGGGGTTTGGGCCAGTCTAGATTACCTGAGGTTATTATGCGCCAGTTTTTATTGATGATTTTCTTAATTGTATTACTGGCTGTGTTATATGTTGTAACACATGTCAGTTGATCCGGTGGTTGTGTTTTGGGTATTGTTTCCAGAAGATTCTCTCTGTGCTGATTCCTCGCTCTTTTTTGACATTTATTCACAATTTTGATAGGGTAATCATGTTTCAGTAGTTTAGTGCATAAGTCTTGTGCTTGTTCTTTGTATTCACTCAGCTCGCTGCAGTTCCTTTTCAGGCGCAGAAATTGACTGTAAGGTAGGTTTTCTCTGAGTGGGCGTGGATGGAAGCTGTTGAAGGAGAGAAGACTGTTCTTAGTTGTAGGTTTGAAAAAGGTTTTTGTTTTGATGGTGTTATTGGTTACATAGATGTATAGATCTAGGAAATCCAAATGGTCTTTGTTAGCATTGACAGTAAACTTTAAACATTGGTCTCGTGTACTCAGCCATTTGTGAAAGTTCTGTAGGTTTTCTTCTGTTCCTTCCCAGAACATGATGATATCGTCTATGTATCTTTTCCAGAAGAGGATACTTGGGAGGAATGGGTTGTTGATGTTCTGGATATGTGTCCGCTCGAAGTTGCTCACGTAGAGGCCTGCCACACTCGGCGCGAAGGTACTCCCCATGGATGTACCATGGCATTGTTGGTAAAGTGTGCCGTTATATTCAGAATAGTTCTCCGTCAGAGCCATTCTGCAACATTCTAGGATAAAGTGTCTGGGTGTGTGGTATATCCAGCTTTGTTCAAACAATAGGTCTTCAAGAGTGCTTAAAGTTTCTTGTTGAGGCAGACTTGTGTAGAGGCTTTCCACATCTAGCGAGACTAATATCATAGTTTCACTTAGAAATGGTTGGTCTTGTAGGAGATTGAGCAGATCTCGTGTATCCTTTAGGTAAGTAGGAGTCTTCTGTACCATAGGTCTAAGATACTGATCTGCCAATTGAGAGAGAGGTTCCAGGAGAGAGCCTATCCCAGACACGATTGGGCGCCCTGGTGGCGGACGTTGGTTTTTGTGTACCTTGGGCAAGGAATAAAAATAGGGTGTACGTGGAGAATCAGTTCTTAAGAATGAGGCCTCATTCTTAGTGATCCAATCGTTGGTCTCTGCTTCCTCCACCATTAGGTTAATAGTTATTTTTAACCTAGGCATTGGGTCTTCTCTAATGATTTTATAGAATTTTTTGTCAGACAGCAGTTTGAGGCATTGGTCGTCATAGTGGTCTTTGTCCAGAATCTCTATGCCTCCACCTTTGTCTGCAGGTTTTATAATGATGTCATTGTGCAGTCGTAGTTCTTCCAGGGCTTTCTTTTCTCTGTTGGAGATATTTACAAAAGGTTTGATTGTTTTGTTGTCAATTTCATTTATCTCTCTCATAATTGCTTTTTCAAAGGTCTGTATCTCAATTGGGATCTGATGATTCATAGGGCAGAACGTTGATTTCGGTCTTAGGCCGGTATCTCCGAGATTAGGGTTGTTTTCCGTGTCTTGAAAAAATGCTTTTAATTTCAGTGTCCTACAGAATTGTGCAACTTCACACTGTGATTTGAAGAGGTCCAATGGTGGGGTTGGTACAAAACCTAGTCCTTTGTTTAGGACATCTTCCTGATCTTTGGAAAGAGTGATTTTCGACAGATTGAAAATTAGCGAATCGTGCTGGTACTTGGTTTTTCTTTTGTGGCATTGGCCATGCTTCTTGTTAGTATCTGTCTCTCCTGGTCTGTCCAGGTGACATTCCTTCTTCTCGCTCGTTGGTTTGCATGGCCTCTCCCTAAAAAAGTCGGTTGTTGTACATAAGGTCCCATATAGGGGCCTAGTTGCGGCGGTGCTGTATGATATGGTTTAATCCATCCTTGGTAGTTGGGGGTGAAGGGGTGGAAGAGTGGTGGTGGTTGTTCTCCATAATTAGGGGTACGCCATATATTAGGTCTTCGTCGTTGTTGGCGTCTGTTTGGCCCTCTGAATTTCCGTTGTTGCATGTTATCATCGCTGCTCCAATCTGAATTGTTAGAGGAGTTCCCACTGGAGTCATTGTCAGTCGGTAGATCTGGTACCTCATAATCATCTTTGCTGTAGGGATGCATTTTTTCCATAGAGAATTTCTTTAAATCCTTGCTTAGTTTCTGGATTTTACTCTGTGTCAGGTATTCTTTTGTCTCGTTCATTTCGCGGTTGATTTCTTCCAATCATTTTTTAAAAACCGTGATATGTACCAGGTTTTTTAATTTTGCTTCACTCGGTTGGATCTTTATTGTGAGTGCCTCTGTAAGTCTGGTTGCAATTTTTATTATAAGGACTAGATAGTCTCTGGTGCATTTCCAAGAAATGGCTGACCAGTCTTTTCTGAATGCAAGGTCTTTCAAAAAAATTCTAGGTGCATTATGGACCCATAATCCTCTCGGTGCGGCGGTTCCACGTAGGTATTCAGTCATAATAATGCCATGGATGGCCGTTTTCACTTGTTCCTTTTTATCTTCAGACAGTTGATCCCAGTCGTCGTTCTGTGCCAGGGTATGTGTGAGTTCACCATCTTGCAGAAGGGAAGGAAGGGAAAGAATCGCGTTGATCTCATCGGTGGAATAACTTAATCCTAACTTCTCTGCCATTATCACAGTCCTATGTCAAATGTGTGATTTTGACGTTTGGTGTGTTTTGTTCGGATTATCCTCAACAAAATTTTCGGGGTTTGTCCGAAGGAGATATGACTCCCACAGCTGCACACTGCTATAAATGTAACCAATCAATTGCAAAGGGAGTTAGAAGGATACGTGATCCATTCACCTTCCAGTAACTAGTTTTTCATCAAAAAAGAATGGATCACTTGTACCTGTTATCCAGGGTTAAATGATTTTACAGCTGTTCCTTAAAAAACCCTCATTCACGTTTTACATGGTTCGTGTGGCGGTATATCTTGATTCTCCGCCTAAATAACGTGACAGCATCATCATTGGGTTTAGTATTGTGCTACCTCCACCCGGAGGGAACCACTGGATATTTGGAACTACTTTTAGCATGTACTCTTTTTAATTTACTCCCATTAATTTAGAACCTAACAATTTTCTAGACTACGGACTGCGTGAATAATTATTGTAGAGTTTTCACCAAAACTGATTCAGTGAGTAGTCTTTCTTCACTCTGCCTCATAACTTGAAATGACTCGCTGAACCGGGCTTAGTTCAGAAACAGGAAGACCGCGTCAGCACAAGTCGTGCAGAGTGGTAATCCTGGTAGGAAGACGCCGTGATGAAGAGACACGTAACGTTACTCCTAAACTGTATTTCTGAACCTTTGAATATTTTTCGTTGTTCCTCTCTTCCCCCCCTTCCCCAACCCCCAAACCCTCCCCCCTCCCCTGTTTCCTCTTCCTCTTACACAGCTCAACTGCGCTGCAACTCTTCCTATGGAGCCCCAATGCGGAGCGTTCTGAAGGTACTAGAGTTCCATTACACATATGCCGCTCTGGGTGCATTTAATTTTTGAAGCCGTGGATGTTTCATTTTTACTATACCGCGACTTCCATATCGCTCCCTTTGAACTTAACAACAGCGCCTGAAACAAATTGAATGGGGGTGAATATATGCTTGTATAATTGTACAAAAACACACGCTACCGATAGCACTGCTATTCTGTGCTACAAAGCAAAACCGGACAATCGTATTGGCACATAAACATCACAGGCAGCGCTCTATAAGATATATGACCAAAAATCTTTATGAACTACCGTTTTAAGAAATACACCAAGTATGTCTTACTGCAATTTGGCATAACGCCATTACAAGAAAATGTTCATCCCAACATAGCGATCTCCCGCAGTAACAAACGGGGAACTCCTAGGTTATATACATATTTTTAACCCCTGCACCTAACCACATTTTCCTTATGTGCACAACTTTATACGTGACTAATTTATGTGCAATGTTAACATGCAAGAATGACTACACTGCGTCCTCGGTATAATAAGCCACATTTTTTAATATAAATATTTTTCTGAATATAAATATGCATACAGATATCATTACAAAGATCTGCCATTTATACTTGCTTCTGTTTTCCATGTATAGCTAGCGGTATGTTCGATTACCACTTGCATTTTACTGTATCTAAAGAATTGCCATGTTGCTTCGTTGTTCTCATCCTGGGTATATTAACCTCAAAAAAGAACTATGTGTTATTTGCCCTTCTCTCCACCTTAGGAAATTACCTTCTTCTAAGAGCTCAGCGAATCTATATCTAAACTCCCCTCCTATACAGAGGGTAATACCCCTCTCCAACACACCCTTAGGTCCTGAAGAAAGCTCACCTGACCCTACGGGGCACACGAGGAGCTGAAACATGTCGACCCACCCTGGACTGATTGTACAGCGGGCTCACTAATTGCCCTATCTGTACAACTTCCTCTATTTTTATTCTTCTCCCATGCACCAGACAACATAAAAAAATTACAGTCTAGGCAGCATGAGGAAATATCCCTTTTAATCTCACTATACACGAGCAATCTATCCAAATTTTTTTATCTCTGATCACTACTGCAAATATCCAGTGGTTCCCTCCGGGTGGAGGTAGCACAATACTAAACCCAATGATGATGCTGTCACCTTATTTAGGCGGAGAATCAAGATATACTGCCACACGAACCATCTAAAACGTGAATGAGGGTTGTTTAAGGAACAGCTGTAAAATCATTTAACCCTGGATAACAGGTACAAGTGATCCATTCTTTTTTGATGAAAAACCATAATCTCTGGCCTCATGTATTTTTAATTTTAAGGACTTGCTGAACCACACTCTTTCTCGCAGACCCCAGTGTCCTAGACAAACGGGCGACAGAGGGTAAATACTAAGGGCTTGGTGCAATAGACCAACGCTCTGTCTCCTCCTCCCTCTCTTCTTTTGACTCTCCCTCCCCTTCTCCCTTCCACCCACTCCTCCTCCCTTCCTTTCTCACTATGGTACTTTCATTCGGACTACCTTTCTTTACCTCTTTTACATAGCTCACATACTTATGTTTCATTTTTGTCTTGTAGGTTTCCTATTCTGCTTCCACTGGAGTCCAACCCACATTTTTTTCCTACTGTTCTATTAAAGTTACATTTCTATTTATTTCTGTTTTAACAAAGGTTACTTATTTTTTCAAATAAATAACTGAGTGTATAGGTCTTCTTTTTCTGACGACACTTGTCTATTGTTTATTGTGAAAATCGTCTGTTTATAGGAGATTTTACGGACATTATTTAATATTAGAGTGCACCTACCAAACATAATCTAACTGACTATTAGACAAGTGAAGCCTGGGTAATTGTACAATTGCAAGAGTCCTATGAGTGTATCACTTTATAACACCATAAGTACTACCCGTGTGATTACAGAACAAATAAGGCACTGCCTAGGACCACCAAGGCTTCAGGGACTGCCGAGGCCCACCATGCATATTTAAATAAAGACCCGGAGTGTGGCGGTCCCTGGACTTCAGTTGGCCTTGAACCCCCGAGCAATTCGTAAACAATACCCGGGAAGGTGCCGCTCCCCTAGGCTGCAAAACGTCTCTGTGCACTTCCGCGCCTAATTTACATGTGACATTAAGATCCCCAGTCCTACAGAGACCCCGCAATATAATAATTGGATTGGCCACGGAACATTACCCACCCACTAGGGGCCTCATTTAAAAGAACGGGTGAGACCCTGCTTTTTTGTTGTTGTTGTCCTTTTCTCTCCATTTTTACCATCCGCATCCCCTCTATTACAGCGATATGAGGTTTTCCTCCTCTCGCTTCAAGTAGTCGAACAAGTATTTGCTATCACAGAGTGTAAGCCATGCACCACCCTCTAATAGCAAACATAAATGTCCAGCGAATGCACACCCCGGGACATTGTATGAGCTGCGCCTGAGAGGTCGCCCTCCCTACTACCATGATGCATTTGTTAGTATAAACGCATACTAACACTACTTACACACGTGTAGTACAGCGACCAGAATGTAGTGAAGAAGCAGAGGAAATGCAAAATCTAACAATTTAAATCATACCAGAAGTCGGAGGACATAGTTCAATGAGCCGACGACCCTGGCATGAGTAGAAACAGCTACACAAACAAAACGGGTCTTCAGCACAACGCAAGCAATTTTGAAATATTGCTGAGTGGTGCCTTCTTTTTGCTTTCTCCCACTCGTCACCAAATTTATGTAGTGAAGAGGCAGACAGCAGTGAATCCAATAAGTAGATTTATAACAAGAAAACAAGACACCTGAAACAACCACCAACAGGAGCAGACAGCAAAGCAACCGTCTAATCCAGCACCGTGTACAAACTCCGCAAGGTTCCCCTCATAACAGCCCTACATTCTAACATTACATACTGAGGGCCATATTATCAAGGAACGGCGTTAAAATGATCGCCGCTTTAGCGGCAGGAAACTGCCGCTAAAATGGCGATAATGGGCTTGATAATATGCCGTTGAGAATTCCAATAGAAGCCCATGTTCTCGTGTTAACATGGGCTTCTATTGGATTTCTCTACGGCATATTATCAAGCCCATTATCGCTGTTTTAGCGGCAGTTTTCTGCTGCTAAAGCGGCGATAATTTTAATGCCGTTCCTTGATAATATGCCCCTTACATTCTAGTAGAATTACATACTAACATTCTACTATGACTTACAATGGAATACTACACAGAGCACATGACTTTACAGCAATGAGCTCATAGTTTCATCCACGAGTCTTGACACCGGTAGGGGTAAGACTTTCGCTTCCCACTCCATATAATGTATAAACGTAAACTAACACTTCCTCCACAAATATGCTACAGCGCCCAGAGCACATCACTTTACAGCAATGAGCTCACAATTTAGGCTCACGGTTTAATCCCGAGTCTTCACACCAGTAGGGATGAGTAGTTTGCTTCCCACTCCCTATATACTATAAACGCATACTAACACTACTTACACACTTATACTACAGCGGCTAGTATCCTACACCGCCCAGAGCCCATCACTTTACAGCAATCAGCTCGGTTTCATCCCCAAGTCTTCACACCGGTAGGCGTAACTACTTCGCTTCCCGCTTCCGGTATACTATCAACACACAGTAGCGGCCAGTAGTTCGCTTCCCACTCCCTGTATGGTATAAATGCCTACTAACACTACTTGCACACGTATGCTACAAACACCAGACCACATCACTTTACAGCAATGACCTCACGGTTTAGACTCTCGATTTCATACCCGAGTGTAGCACCATATCATATCACCACCATGCCACTTTGAGCAACACCGCACTTTCAGACCGTTAACAGTGATAACTACCTACTGTCGACCGCCAGTAGGTAATCCAGAACAAATTACAATAGTTCCTTGATTCTTTTAGCTTTCAAAAATTCTCTCTATTACTCTCTTTCTACTTTTCCATATAAATAGTTTTTTTAAATATTCAAGTACACATCGAAGTCAGAAATGCAATGTATTCTATCAACACACTTTCTAAAACATTCTACAACACATGGAGGTTAAAAGTTCATCAATTATTTTTAAACCTAACGATATTTTTTTGCAACATTTTCTCGAACATTTAACGGCACGTGCAGGTTAAAAGTTCACGATTGTTTTAAGTTCGAACAGTGCCTTCCAAATGCAAGTAGCAGGTGTGGTTGAGTTGAACACATTTTATCCTATATTATGTACTATATTATGTACGTGCAAACTGCTTTTTCTTAACCAATCACAAACCTACTTTTCCACAAAACGAATGTGCACCCTACTTTTAAAAAACACTGCTTTTCATCTCCCAATCAGGTACCGTTTTGTATGCGAAAAGAAACTAGTTCCCCATCTTTAAACATATCTCTTATTCTACGAAGGAACTGCATGAGCTACAGACATCTTTCCATACCTTCCAGCCATACCTTCAAAATGCTAGTGTGGATTGTAGGACATAGCTATGTTTTCTGGTGCAAAAGGTATGCAGAACAGAGACGTATTGACTTAGACCTAGGTTTACAAAATGTGGACATTAAATGGTTTGGACAGAGAGGATTGAAGTGGCACCAATTGTTGCCTTTGGTTAAAACCTGTTTGCATCTCCAACACCCTGCCCTCATGTTTGTGCACTGTGGTGGAAACGACCTAGGCACATTGACTGGGGTAGATTTGGAAATGCTTATGAAGGAGACCTTTGCACAATTAATGTTACTTTTGCCTCAAACTGTCTTTGTTTATTCCAATATATGCCAAAGACAGAGGTGGAAATGGTCCAAACAATGTTGTCCTCAGATTGAAAAATCTCGGAAAAAAGTCAACAAAGCTGTCTCTGCATACCTCAGAGACCACAAAATGGGGTCCATATACAACAACAACATATGTTTTGATATGGCGGATATATACAGAAGTGATGGAGTACACTTCACAGATCAGGGAAACCAAGTTTTCCTGAATAACTTGAAGCTGTGCATCCACACTTATATGTAGCTCCAACTAATGAACACAAGGGCTCTTTCTAGAGCCACCCTATAACTTACAACTTAGGCTTGCTATTTTAGGGCCAGATAACGCCAACTCCCGCACCCTCGCTAAAATTTATTCTCCACACAGTTGTGGCGCAGCGGCCAGACCATCTCACTTTGCAGCACAGACCTCTCGCTTTGATCCCCAGCTCTACTCACCCATAGGGGTGAGTAGTTTGCGCTCTACAAATACCATATTGATTTACCTTCGCACTCCCTATACAACACCACCTAAGCACCATACACAAGCTACAATGTTCTAAACAAAAGTTCATCCTAGTACCTATAACTACATGCTGACACTACTTGCACAGATGTGGCACAGCAGCCAGAGCACATGACTTCACAGCATATGACACACAGTTTGGGCTCACGCTTTAATTTCCGACTCTGGCAGCAGCTCAGCTTAGCAACACTCTAGACAATACCTCACATATATTCCATACCCCAGGACTTTCATACCAGTACGGGTCAGTAATTCGTCCTAGTAGTTATAAACACATCCGGACACTGCTTTCACAACTGTAGTGCAGCGGCCACGGCACATGACTTCACAGCATAAGACACACAATTTGGGCTCACGCTTTAATCTCCGAGTCCCGCACCAGCTCACCTTACCCACATCAGACTCTACCCAATACCTCACTTCATTTCCGTAGACCACCACTTACAGACCGGTAGGGGTAAATACTTCGCTTCGCACCCCCTCTATAGCACACCCTAAACACCCCACAGAGGTTACAGTGCTCCTACCCTCCTATTTCCCACTTCTTTCCCCCTTTTTCCCCCCTTTTTTCACCTTACTCACTTCAGCGGAATCACAAAATGGCAGCCAACACTTCCTAGTTGCTTTCAACCAATCAGGAACAAGCTTGTGATCGTAATGCCTCAGCCAATCAGATGGCAGAATTCCCAAATATCTATATCTGTAAATTTCGATATTTCTCAAAAATTACTGAACGAATTTACACCAAATAAACAAAAGCATGTTTTCTAGACCAAGACCCTTCTTCCTGCCAAATTTGGGGTAATTCCGTTCACCCGTTCGACCTATAGCCTTGTCTAAAGTTTCCTATGGAAATTAACATGGAGAAAACACAATTTGGGACCCCCTTTTTTTCTTGGCCCCCCCTTGACAAATCACCCCCAAACTTTCAACAAAGGAGCAAATCTCAACAAAGAATTAGTTTTGAAAATTTCGCGAAGATTCATCAATCGGCGCCAAAGTTATTGGGAATAGAATGTTGCCATTTTCCTATAGTAACTAGGTTCTAACTTTATATATATTCACTGAAAAAACCATAGGTTTCAGACATGTTATAGTTAGCGGAAATTTTACTGATAAAAAACCAATGAAATTCCCCCGTTATAGTTAGTGCAGGCAACTATAACTCACGCGACCGCAATCCTCTGCTGATGCTAATACTGTATTTAGACACTTATTTGCCCATGTCTTCTTCCATAAATTTTTAGCTATACATATATTACAAATATTTTTTTTTCATAAAGACACATATGTCATCAGCAGAAGATTGCGGTCGCGTGAGTTATAGTTGCCTGCACTAACTATAACGGGGGAATTTCATTGGTTTTTTATCAGTAAAATTTCCGCTAACTATAACATGTCTGAAACCTATGGTTTTTTCAGTGAATTTGCAAGGTTTTTTAAATGCTAATTCCTAACTATAACGTGTGTGAAACCTATGGTTTTTTCAGTGAATTTGTACGGTTTTTTAAATGCTAAGTTACTTTACGCCATTCGTGGCATGCACGCCCACTTAACGCAGTTCGTTCCGTGCGCGCACGGTACGCTTCGCGCACCGTGCGCGCACAGTGAGCACGCGGTGCGCTTCGCGCACCGCGCGCCCACTTTACGCAGTTAGTGCCGTACACGCAAGGTGGGCACGCAGTGCGCTACGCGCACCGCGTGCCCACGTTACGCACCGTGCGCACATGGAGGACATATTATGCGCTTCCTTGTGATAGGTAATCTGTTAAATTTAATTTGTAAGTGATGACAATAATATGCCATGCACAGAGAGTTTTTTTTTTTTATTAAAATTTTTAGCGTAAGCGCACCGTACGCGTACGGTAAGCGTAATCGGCGAAATTTTCAAAAAATAAAAATTTACAGTTTTTGGCCTTGGGGGATCTTTGAGGACTCAACTAACATGGCTATGTGCATGGGCGCTGTCTAAACAGCCCCTTTATATGTTTTTTGCCTTTGTTTACAGCCCCCCCCTCAGAGTGCGAGAGAGAAAATGGAGGCCGCCGCTTCCTGGTTTCGACCGATTCGAATGTTTACTTAGATGTAACAGCCAATCAGAATCGCGCTCGCGCACGCCACCGTACGCGTACGGTAAGCTTACGGTAAGCGCACCGTAAGCTGCCACAGATATATATATTGATTTAAAGGCTATTTTCTCAGAATCTACTGAACAGATTTACACCAAACCTACAAAAGGCACTTCCTTGACCTGAGGACTACCTCTCTGCCAAATTTCTAGTAATTCTGTTCAGCCGTTCGGGCTGTAGCCCTGTCTAAAGGTCCTATGGAAAAATGCATGGGAAAAACGCGTTTTGGGACCCCCCTTTTATCTCAGCCCCCGCTTGACGAATCCCCCCGAGACTTTCAGGGTAGGAGCGGAGCGTAGCGCCCCACCTATTTTGAGAAATTCGCGAGGATTCGTCGACCGGCGCCAAAGTTATTCAAAATAGAATGTTGCGGATTTCCTATGGAAAAGGGGTCCTAACTATAACTACCTACTGGCGACCGCCAGTAGGTAATATATATATATCTACTGGCAGTAGATAGTTATAGTTAGGACCGTGTTTCCATAGGAAATCTCAAAATTCTATTTTGAATTTACTTTGGCGCCGGTTGACGAATCTTCGCGAAATTTTCAAAACTAATAGGGCGCTCCGCTCAGCTCCTACCCTGAAAGTCTCGGGGTGATTCGTCAAGCAGGGGCCGAGAAAAAAGGGGGGTCCCAAAACGTGTTTTCCCCATGCATTTTTCCATAGGACCTTTAGTCGAAGGTACAGCCCGAACGGCTGAACAGAATTACTTGAAATTTGGCAGAGAGGTAGTTCTCAGGTCCGGGAAGTGCCTTTTGCAGGTCCGGTGTCAATCTGTTCAGTATTTCCTGAGATAATAGCATTTAAAAGCAAATAAATATCTATACACGCGCACGGTGCTCGCACGGTGCGCGCACGAAATTCTGATTGGTTGTTAGATGTCAGTCAACATTCGAATCGGTCGAAATCAGGAAGTGTCGGCCGCCATTTTGTCTCTCGCACTGAAAAGGAAAAGGGGAAAAAAGGCGGAAAACGTGAAAAGGGGGCAGGGAAGAGAGTTCCTGACCCCCTAGCCTTTGTCAGGGGGTCACAGAAGGACCCCCATGGGTGAAATAAACATTTGTTTTTAATAAAAATCGCGGGGTGCACGCACGGTGCGCGCACGGTGCACCGTGCGCCGAAAGCGCGTGCATGGTGCGCGAAGCGCACGGTGCGCGCACGGTGAAAAACCTTAAAAAAAGATATATATATTAATAAATACATAACTTAGCATTTAAAAAAACGTACAAATTCACTTAAAAAACCATAGGTTTCACACACGTTATAGTTAGGAATTAGCATTTAAAAAACCTTTTGGTTTTTTACGAGTGAAATGTCCACCTTACCTATAACCTGTGTGAAACCTATGGTTTTTTAAGTGAATATATATATATATATACATATATATATATAGATATAGATAGATAGATAGATAGATTATATATATATATATATACATATTATCTACTGGCGGTTGCCAGTAGATAGTTATAGTTAGGACCGTGTTTCCATAGGAAATCTTCAAATTCTATTTTGAATAACTTTGGCGCCGGTTGACGAATCCTCGCAAAATTTTCAAACCTAATGGGGCGCTCCGCTCAGCTCTTACCCTGAAAGTCTCGGGGGGGATTCGTCAAGCGGGGGCCGAGAAAAAAGGGGGGTCCCAAAACGCGTTTTCCCCATGCATTTTCCCATAGGACCTTTAGTCGAAGGTACAGCCCGAACGGCTGAACAGAATTACTTGAAATTTGGCAGAGAGGTAGTCCTCAGGTCAGGCATGTGCCTTTTGCATATATGGTGTCAATCTGTTCAGTAGTTCCTGAGAAAATTGCAGTTAAAAGCCCATACATATCTATATGCACGCACCATACGCGCACGGTACGTGCACGGTGCACGCACCCTAACGTGCGCAAGCGTAATTCTGATTGGTGGATTCATGTCAGTCAACATTCGAATCGGTCAAAATCAGGAAGTGTCGGCCGCCATTTTGTTTGTTTTCAGTGCGAGAGTGGAAAAGGAAGGTGGCGAACGTGAAAAGGGGGCAGGGTAGAGATTCCCTGACCCCCTAGCCTTTGTCAGGGGGTCCCTGAAGGACCCCGAAGGGTGAAAATTTTTTTTTTTATTTTTTTTTTAATCGCGGGGGTGCGCGCACGGTGAAAAACCATAAAAAAATAAAATAATTTTAATACGTAGTTTATTGAAAATAAATATATAAAAAAAATAATAATACATACATAACTTAGCATTTAAAAAACCATACAAATTCACTGAAAAAAACATAGGTTTCACACACGTTATAGTTAGGAATTAGCATTTCAAAAACCTTGCAAATTCACTTAAAAAACCATAGGTTTCACACATGTTCTAGTTAGGTGGATATTTCACTCGTAAAAAACCAATGAAATTCCCCCGTTATAGTTACTTCAGATAACTATAACTCGCGCGACCGCCACTCTATCACAAGGATGATGTCATCAGTGATGTCAAGAGTGATGCCACTGACCATGTCATGAGTGATGTAATATGTGACGTTATGAGCAGAGGATTGCGGGCGCGCGAGTTATAGTTATCTGAAGTAACTATAACGGGGGAATTTCATTGTTTTTTTACGAGTGAACTATCCACCTAACTTTAACATGTGTGAAACCTATGGTTTTTTAAGTAATATATATATATATTTACAAAATATCAGTCCAGTAAATGGATGCTCCAATACTTTATACACAAGAGATGTGGTAAGCAAAGTTACCCCACTTGGAATGCGCTTCTTTCTACTTGCTTTATTTCTGTATTCAAACGTACAACATTTGGAAAGGAATAAGGAACATTTTGTAATTTATGTTGGGGGGAATATACTTTCTCACTTAATGTATGTTGAAGTGGAACCAGTTTTAGGAGTCCTTAGCAAAAATAAAGTCGTCATTGCCTTAAAAACTGGATTCTCCCTCCTAAATCACTGTTGGTGGCATGTGTCTTATGGTTACTATTATGAATATATTTTGGCTTCCAGTGTCCTGGTTCCATCTCTGGCCCACCTCTTTGCCATGACTTCCCCCTCTCCTCTTTGTGGATTTGGGAGTTTGCTGTGATGTCCTCACGTTGTCCTTCTGGGATTGGATTTATCTGCTCTGTGTGCATTGCTTGAGGCCTGTCTCTGGTCTTTGTTCAGGATTGCTTGGGAATGGATTTCGTCCTAGACTTGGTGCTGTCATCTCAATCTGTTGTTCTTATGATGTCTTACTTTCTACATTAACTTATACAAAACCCCATCGTGTTTGTTTTATTCTGGTTAGATGTACAGTACGACCTTCATGTCAGTGTTTTCGTTACTGTTTAAATCACATCTTTGCATCTTATTGCTCGTGCACTGTATTAAACTGTAAAATAAATAAGTAGTAGGCTCCTTCTAAGGACACCCCGTATTCATTTTCGTCCATCTTCCCTTTTAGGTTGCATGTTCTAAGGTGAGGCTGTGTGTTCGTTATAATCGATCACCTGGGGGTTTGGTTGCTGTGCGTAGTTGAGCTTAATTGTAACTGTGTATGGCTTGCACCTTTTCTCCTTCATTGTTCTAATTAGGCATATGACCAGGTGACCCTGTTCCAGGCTGTAGTCATTGTGTGTTAGGTGCTCGCTCCTTGTGCTCAAACTTTCCGCTGGGCTTTACGTTTAAAGTTGTATTATCTTTTGCTCGTCACTGGCTGACTTTCAACTCTTGATTCACCTATATCTTATTGCTATGTTGGCCAGTGTTTTTTGGGGGGTGTTCGGAGTTGACCTCATGTGGCTTACTTGTTGGCGCCACGTTACCCCTCTGGCCTCATCCCCTACTACTCTACATTTGTTTTACTGCTGGGGGTTTGCGGCTCTGACTGTGGGTTAGACCAAACATTCTTACATGTAGTGCCTTTTGCGGTGGACCAGCTCAATAGCTTTTGTGGTGTAAATGTGGGTTGGTATCTTTGATTGTAGCCTTCCCCATCCCATTCTGAGGTAATTGTTTGGATCTAGCTGTAGGAGGTGGGTTCTCCCTTTTCGAACTTCTGGTAGTTGTGAGGTCTTCTGCTTTGGGGCGTCCAGTAGTTTCTCTAGGCTATCCCATCCCGACTCCCTGTTGGTCTTGGGAATTAATGGTTGGAGTTACATAAGCATGATTTCTTTCAGAGGGGGAGAATAGGTGTCAGAATGCTTCCTATTTTGGTTGGCACTAGGGTGTGATTAGCCCTAGGCTTGCTCGGCCTATTTTTTAACACATTCTCATTGGGCTATTTAGCTTTCTCGTCTCCTGTGCGCCTATGTGTGAGCAGACCCCACAGAGATTTCAGTGTTTCTTGTTTGGTGTGGAATGGGAGTTGGTGCTGCAAACAAGGGATGTTTTCCTCTCTTGGTTCAGATTCTCCATTGTATTTCCTACTCTTTGGGCTGGTGATGTGGGTGTTCTGCACTTGACTGACCCAACCCTTTCTCGTGCCTGTGTTCCAGGTTCTAGTTATATGTACCTTCATGGATGGTATGTGTCTCTTGGCATAGGGGCTTGTCTACTTTCATGGTTTGTTGGTACCTAGCCTTTGTGTGAGGTAGTCCGTTTGATACCTTTTTTGTATAATATGTTTTTGGAGTTTACATGTTATGCTAATCTGCTGCCTCCTGGTGGCTAACATCCTGGCTTTTGACCCTTAGTTCCTGGCTTATTTTGGTATGATGATCTTGTGCTTGACTGTGGGACCTTTTCTGTGTTTAGTGTTCTACTTGGAAAGTGTGTTTTTTGTCTGTGGCCCCCAGTTATGGATAGTTGTCTGTCTTACTTCAAGCTTTCCAATTCCCTATCAACCCAACACCTAATGTGTGGTGGATCGTGGTGATCTTTATTTGTGCTTCCATATGTGCTCGAAACACAAAAAATGTGATGGTAGAATACTTCCAAGTCTAACCACTGGCAGTTGCTCAGCGCAGCATTCCAACCCATCGTTTTTCACCACCATGCCACCTCAGATTAGACCCAAACATATGCAAATCAGTCTTAACCCTGCTTGAATAGGAACAGTCTGGCACAAACTGCCAAGTCAGGTTTTCTCTGAACTGGAACCAAGCAATCCAAGACTGGTTTAGCTACGATTTGGAGCTCATCAGTCGGGTGTAGCTTGGTTCCAGTGACAAAGTGAGCAAGGGACCCACATCTGGGCATATCCATGGCCACTTAGGGCCTGATTACGAATCTGGTATTCCACAGACCGCCAGACTCACGGGGCCGTGGTGGCCTCCAAACTGCCCGATCACAATTTGGGCGGTCGGACTGCCACAACCCTGCTGCAGCCGCCAGGGAACCACCATTCCCTGGCGGTGTTGTGGCGGTCAGGAGGCATTAATATGCTTGTCGGTACCACCGTGGTCATGCCAATCATATTACGAGTTTCCTCTCCACTGGCAATGTCAGGGAGGTTCCTCCTACATGAACTCCGTGACGGAGAGGAAACAAAGGGGGCCCTGCAGGGCCCTCTGTGCATCCTCTGCATGTGGATGCGTACAGGGGAGTACAGCATGTGCTACCCTGTGAGCCTGCACTCCAGTTCCTGTACAGCAGTCCATGTCGTGCAGGAACTGTTTTTGGCGTCCCCATTGCGATGTCCATTTTCAAGACACAATTGTGGGAACATAAAAAAAAGCCCGCCAGACAAGAGGGAACTCATAATCTGGCAGGAGTATAACCACGGCTTTGGCGGTCCAGCAGCCAGGGGGGGGGGGGGGGGACCCGACGCCGCACCCTCCAAGTCATAATATGGCCCATAGAGGGTTACATCAAACAAACAGAAGGTGATAGGAGAATGCTTGCTATTAGTTAACCACTGGCAATCTCTTTTTTGCCCACCATGCCTCAGATTAGATCCAGCCACATGCAAGTCAGTCTTGACCATGAACCAACAGGAATAGTCCAGCCCGAACTGCCAAGCAAGGTCCTCTCTTAATTGGAATGCAAGCAACCCAAGACCAGTTTTCCCAATACATGCTTGGGCTGGTGAATGCCTGCTCTATTCACCAGTGGACATTTCCCCTTCTTTTTATGCTGCTTCCTTCTAGTAGAGTCTAACATTGTTTCTCGTGTTGCTAACTGTGCATAATGTTTCAGTTCACTTGTGGGGTCACTCCTAGCTGGTGTCCATTCTTTTAGTGATCTTCTTTGTTATTGCCGAAAAGTAAGGGCCAGATGTACGACAGTTTTTGCATGCGCAAACGGGTTAGCGAACCTGTTTGCGCATGCAAAAACATCATGGGCCATGTACAAAGCCTATTTAGCGAGTCGCAATTTATTTGCAACTCGCTAAATAGGTTTGCCGACTTGCTGGTAGGAATGGGCATTCCCTTCCTAATAGCGAGCGCAAGCCCATGTATGAATGTTATGCGACCGCAATTGCGGTCGCAAAACTCTCGCAAATTACCACCCTCTTGAAGAGGGTGGTAATGCACTGGCAAAAGGGAAGGGGTCCCCGGGGGACCCCTTCCCCTTAGCAAATGCAGGGTAAAATATTTTTTAAGGGCAAGCAGTGGTCCCAGGGACCTGCCCTTAAAAAATGAAACAAAATGTTTCATTTTTTTCTTTTTTAAATGCATTCTGTTTTCCTTTAAAGAAAACGGGCTACATTAAAAAATTAAACCGGCTTTATTTAAAAGCAGTCCCAGAAATGGTGGTCTGCTGAGTCCAGCAGGCCACCATACCTAGGAGGGCCTGCCATTCCCAATGGGTTTACAAATTGCGAGAGGGTGAGCGACTCATTAATATTCATGAGCCTCTCAATTTGCGACCCCGTTGGGAATCGCAAACAGTATGATACTCACTGTTGTTCATCCAAAATAGCGGCTTGCAAATTGTGAGTCGCAAAAAATTCGCAGTTTGCAAGGCGCTAATTTGCGCGTTATACATCTGGCCCTAAGTTTCTTGTCTCGTCATGCTCTGGTCATGGAAGATGGGTCTGTGTTCACCTTTTGGATTTCTTAATTGCAGTTTTGTTACTGGCTTTTGCCTTTTCTGGTCAGATGCTGTTGTCATGGATAAAACTATCTGAAGAGCATGCACGCCTGCCTTGTTTCCATTTTAAGAGTCGTGCCGTGTTTTTGAAACTTTTGAGGCTAATGTGCATGACGATCACAGGTGCTCAAGGCAGGCATCCCCTGTGCAATATTGTGTGAACCCAGAGCATGGCACTGAAATCACAGGGACACCCAAACGCACCCCTTCCTTTAAAAAATTGCTCCCAACTTTTTGCCCGGCTGAAAGAGACTGGCGTTGATTGCAACTCCTGTTTATAGTGGAAGGGACAGGCTCTTTTGCCTGTTGCCTTCAGGGAGCCTTTCCCTGTCACCTTCACAAAGATTTGCTTACTGGACTCTCTTGGTAAAATTCTTACCTAGCATCCCTCAGCTGGGTCCTTCGCTACATCTGATTGGAACATGGATAGACGATCTGTATTTGCACTGTATGTATGCTGTGGGGGTACCTGAGCATGTATTGTGGGTTCTAGAAATGGAGTCAGAAGAGGGGGCCTAATTAAATACTTTGAATCTTGTGGACAATCTGGAAATTCACCAGCCTCATTATTTTGAAGTGCCCCTGAATTATTATTATTTTTTTTAACGGAGTTTTATATAGCGCGAACTTGACCCGGTATCGGGTATCCGAGCGCTTTACAGAGCACCAGTTGCGTTACATGAGGACACATTCATTTTTATTAGGCACGGGGAGATTACGTGATTTGCCCAGAATCACAGGATGTTCAGCGTTCATTGCCGAGACTCAAACCCGGTTCCCCAGATTCGAGGCCGACAACCCTAGCTGTTAGGCCAACTCATCTCCCCAATTGGAATTGGAGGATGGGAGGAAATCAACCTTTGATGAGTAAAGTAATTCTTCTCTGGCATTCACTGTTTTACTGGCCAAGTAGTGCCACCCATACAGATTTGCGTAGTGGGTACTGGGGCACCTCTGAATTCCTTTTCTGGACTTGGTCCTTCCCTTTTGACACAGCACACCTGAATGCACCTCCTTTTTCTCCTGGTTCTGCAGATCAAGGTTTACGTCCAGGATATCCCATGAGAAACTGTTAAATTGATCAATCCTTCCATCTTCTCTTCACCCTTCTTTCCCCTGCCCTCCCCTTCCTTCTATCCTCTTACCACCTCTTCCTTTCCTTTCCACCTCTTTCATTCCTTCCTTTTCCCTTCCTTTCCCAACTCCTCCATTCCTTCCTCTTCCCTTCCTTTCCCCTCCTTACCCACCTTTCCCCTTCCCTCCTCTTCCCTTCCCTTCTCTTCTTCACTATTTGCATCCTCCCTGTTCACATCCTCCCATTTCCCTTCCTCCCTCTTTCCTTTCTGCCCATTCCTTTTTCTGACAGTTCTCTTCCCTTCCTCTTCCCTCTCCTCCCTCCCTCCTTAGACCGGCAAAATTGCAGTATTTAAACACAACAGAGTTGAAAAGAAAATGTTTTGTTGAAGGTGAAACCAAAGTTATGGGCAGATCTGAGTGGTGGAGGCCAGTATCATGTTTTTGGTCACTAATTGTTTGACCAGCTAGAGGTCGCGGACTCAAATATCAGAATCTCTTTATTGTCAGATATGAGATGGTTATTGCTCATCCAACTTGTGACTGCAAGCATAACGTTTTGAATGTTAGTTTTGAGTAGTGACCTATTCCTGTCTCGTTGTAACACAATCTGAGGGTTGTCTTTATAACCGCTGGAGAAAAATCCAAAAGAATGGATTAACTTTGCCAGGTGTTTTACAAATATTTTCAAGATGATGAGAACCCCACAGGTATTACCTCTGTACAGAAATGTGTAGGGTTTGTGTTTAACATCATGCATATAATCTAAAATAAATGAGGAGAGGCGTTTTTAGACTTTGGGCCTGATTTAGATCTTGGCCTACTATCATCGTCACTCCGCAGCGGAGTATCCACGTACCTCGTTAAAGTGACAGAATCCAACCTGCCCTATTTAGATGTATAAAGGTCGTATCTCTGTCTGAGCCAATAGCGTTTACTATCGTGTATGTACACGGATCACCGTTGCCATCGCGGCGGACTCCTCTGCTGGCGAATAGTACTGTGTTGATGTCAGAGTGGTGGTGTTGTGCTGAGCCTATTTAGATTTCACAGTTGTGCTAGTGGTGTTCTAGCAGTGGCTTGCCGAAAGAGTGATTCCATCGCACGACGTGGTCAGCATTTGAGTATTCATGTGGCTCTAGGATGGATGCTAGCATTACACACCTGATGTGTTTTACCAATTTGTTTTCACCTGCATACCACATTATACAATTTCTCCATTTCAGACCATGACCTTTTGCCACTCGACTGCACCACGACATTTGAAAGAAATTTGCTCACTGAAGTCAGGTTATTTTGTTGCTTTTCCCTATTTATTGTCCCTTTTTCTTCTTTTATTTATTCCCTTGTGGTTAATTAACTTGATGTCATCATATTTATTTGGATCATGGCACGGAGGAGAAATGCCTCATTTTACAGAGGGTGAATTGTCAGTCAAAGTGGATGAAATCATTAGAGTAGAGCCACAATTGCTTAGAGCCCAAGTCCAAAATACAACCATATTTCAGAAAAGGCAAATGTGGTCCAAAATAGTTGGCATATTGAATGCTGTAGCAAGCAACCTGTGCACACAGGAGGAAATTAGGGCGAGATTGAATGACCTGCGGGGCAGAGTGCGTTCCCTGGCCTCCAAGCAACACCTGAAGGCTCAGAGCACTAGTAGTTGTTCGCCCAGCCACCCATTACAACTATTTTCCTGGGAGGATAAGGTCTTGCAGATCCTAAAGCCGGAAGGATTGACAGGAATCCCTGGTGGAGTGGAGTAGGTAATACTTTGCAAGATGTCACTAAACCTAAATGTCCGGTTTGCTTTGAAGTTAGCTGTTGCTAATGTGTTTTGCTATTTCTTTTACGTACAAACTTAAATATATCAGTAACATTGTTGTTTGGCTTGTTTGTTTGTTTGTTTGAATGTATTGTGTGGTATGTAAGATAACAGGTTTTGATCTCCATTACATTTCAAATTATGTTAGAGTGCTTGTAAGTGTACTAACACTCACAAAATGTATCCCACCTAATTACACTATATACTAGGCACCATTCTCTTAAATATGTATCATAAGCTAACTAGCATGAATGGGAGCAATCCCATTTTGTTTAGTAACCATCACACACTCGAGTAGTGTCTTGCTTCATCATCGGGTCCACTCTGACTCCTAAAGGTCAGGATGAGCTCGACCATATTCCAGGGAGCACTTAGGCCAGGGGGTTTTAAAGATTAAAAATCCTCCTGAGACTCCAGGTATCCCTTTAATAATGGAGTATCAGGGGATATTGAAAATAGGAAACATGGGGGGTCTCAAGGATTTAATGGTCCTATGACCCTAGTCACATTGCCAACATGTTTCAGCCTCTTGACTATGGCCCCTGTGGGTCCAAGGCTTTCTTCAGGGCTAAAATAGAGTGGTTCCCTCCCTGCATCTCATAGGGATGTGGAGTAGACCTGTAGTCGAACAGTCGTGAAGGATCCTAACCCCGCTCAACTGCCTATTGTGGTCTGCATCTCCCGGCTCTGAAGTATATCAAAGGGCCGGGTGTGTTGGTGCAGCTTGAGAAATGTAATACAGACATGGATATGATTTTGAATCTGCAGAGTAAACAACATTTAGAAGTTGCAGGTTTCTTCTAGAATGTGCTGTGAACTTGTGACCTACTGGTTCCACTTGGTTGTTAGGTTCACTAAGCTAAGAGTGTATTGGAGGGAAGGGTGTTAAAGAGACAGAAATTGTTTTCAAAAGTTGAGTTATGACACAATGTAAGTAATAGCAAGCTTCAATTTCCAACTCAGGACTATGCAATAAAATGTTGTGTAGTATTTCAATAAAAAAAAAAGAAGCTTGATATCGGTTTGGATTCCTGTGTTTTATTTTTGCTATTTCCCCGCGATCATTGCAAAAACATCACAAACACTCATAGATAGTAATCTCTTTTTGAAAGAGAGGGAAAAGGTTAACAGATACTAACCATTCACAAGTGGATATAGTGTGGTCTACAATGAAACACATGATTTTATTTGCTGTCTTTCTCATTATTACCGAGTTGAAGAGGTTGCCATTATATGGTTGCTTTGTACGAGAGTGGTGTACTATTCTTGTGCTTACGTTTAACAAATCCTAACCGTGTCAAAACTATCCACAAAGAGCTAAAACAACAATATATTCTACAAACTGAATTTACTGGTATGTACATAACCTTTGAATTCTTTATAAAAATTACATTAGAAATGAAGATGTATATGGGAGTTTGATCAAAAAGAGCATCACAGTGATATGAAAAAATATATCAGATTAACTATCTATTAGAAGGGTATGTGTTTAAGAGGTTAGTAGTGAGTGTTTTGGAAAGTAAGAGAAAAATGAATTAGGGCCTCTTTATTACATTGTGTGCTTTATTGAACAATAACAGTATAGTATTGTGCAATGAGGAACTAAGAATGTTTTAAATGTCTAAACGTCATGTGCAGAATATATACATCTGTTATTTGCATTGTGGCAGTTGTAGTATTTTTAGTAACATTATTAAACAGGAATAGTGTAGTGAGAAACAAAAGATGAGACCATGCACATGAATTTAAAAAGAGTAATACTTGTTAGGTATGTATTGGAAAGTGTCAATGTGGTTTTTAACTTATATGACCACTTTGCATATGGTTCTTGTAGTTGCACATAGCTATATATACGGTGAGACTTTTGTGTTTACTTAAAGATGCAGAGAGGTATATATTTTCGGAAAGATGGCTTGAAGGTGTGCATCTATTAGGAAATTGCATATATGTTTACATGGTGATCTATGTTCAGTAAGGCTGATGAAAATTTCATGTATATAGTGAGGGTTGTGTTTTTTTCTTGAAACATGATTTGTTTAAAATTGAGGAGGATTAATAGTGCAGAATGCCTCGGGAGGTGTTGTGCTAGCTTCATTTGGCATGTAACTTTTGTTTGAGAAATGCTGAATATATGTTTTACAAGCAGAAGATGTATTTGAGAAATAATGTATGCATGCCATTCACAAAAGGTTTTGAAATATACAAGAATATTGCTTTCCGTTTAAGAAACTTAGGGGCACATGCATCAAGCATCAAGCATTAATAGTGATTTTTAAGTACTCGCTAGGGGTGGGCGGAATTTGCGTAGTCGCGGGCACGCAAAAGTTAAGCGAACATGCGGAATTGCTTGTTCCGCCTGTTTGCGATGCTTTTTTGTTGTTCGCGAATGCTGTTTGAGTGCTCGTGGAGAAATATCTTGCGAACACTCATTTTGAAAGCGCGAACAAGCAAAAAATTCCCCGAAACCTCGGATTGCAGAATTTAGGGCAATTCCCTGTTCTCCGCGAAACGAGAAATGACCCAAATTCTGCAAATTCCGCGAGCGGAACAGAATTTACCGGCCAGGCCTAGTAATCGCTATTTGAGATTCGCAAAAGCCTATGCATCAAAACAAATCACAGTTTTTTTGTGATTAGGTGAGATTCGCAATCGCTAATAGTGATTACGCATTACCGAATCGGAAAAAGCAAATCTACAAATACGGAATCGCAAATAGTGATTGTCTCATATTGGTGCAGCTTGTTGACATCACCATCCAGGAATTGAGTCTGAGATTACTTACACATGTTCACTGAGAAAGGCAGAGGAGGAAGACTGTTGGAGCTGAGCACAAACAAGCTTTACTGTGAGCTGAATCTGTGGGATTACACCAGCATGACTTCTGCAACTAGGGACAAGAAGGCTGAAGGGCGCAAGAAAAAGCTGAAATTCAGTGACAAAGAACTTAAAATCCTCATTGAGGAAGTCATGCAGAGCCCCGACAAACTGTTTGGCAAGCAATCACTGCAGGTCCCTGAGTCTGTGAAAAGGAAGTTTTGGCTTGGGATTCAATCAAAGGTCAATGCAGTGGGGGGTCACACAGCGCTCAATATACGACCTGCACAAGCGGTGTTATGACCTGTTCAGCCATGCTAAAGAAAGGGTGGCTGCAAAACTTGCCGATGCCCAAAAAAATGGAGGGGGAACATCTACTGAACGTGCCAACACACTCCTGGAGGACATGGTGGAGTCCACATTGCAGCCGGAAGCAGTTGTTGGCATCATACAGATTGACACCTCTGAACAGGCTGGCACCTCACAAGGTAAGATCAATTCAAAATAACATTTTTAGGTTAATATAAAAGATCCTAGTCCCCAATGCAGATCCTGCTTAGTGTAGAAAATCTGACTCCAGTCCACATCTTACTTGCAACACCCAAATGCATTATGGTAGTAGCAGACAGAAAAATATAAATGAAAGGCAAGGAGGGATCAAAACAGAATTAGTGCATCAGAGTACAGCAAGCAAGTGATTAAATAAGACTTTGAGCATAACTAAAGAACTTTATTAACCAATGCCATGTGCAATGTAACATACATGTACACCAAATAATAAACTGAACTTGCACTGTTTAACATCACAGATGCAGCTGCACAGGAGACTGACGTTGTTGATGTCCATGACACACACAAACATAACGCACAGTCGTAAGAGGAAACAGAAGTGGCAGCATCATCACCGATACCTGCATTCACTAGACGCAGGAACAAAGTGCCACCTCTGCTAGATTTGGAAAGTGATGAGGAGAGCCAACCTCACACTCCAACCCCACAGGCAAGCCATACACCAACAACAACACCAGAGGTACCAATGTGGCGCAGGTCTGTACATTTCTGCAGGCAAAGGCCAGGGGGCACTCATGGTAGATGCATGAGACAATGGGTCTGCTGTCTAGGGTGGGCTGGAGGGACAGATGCTCAAGGTCCAGCGCCTACAATGTAACAACATGCGGTCAATACAGGCCAAACATGGAACATTGGCAACCAACATTGGGGAAATCCGGGACTGCATGAGGGAGCTCACCACTGCTGTTGTTGAAGGACAGAGGGCCAACAATGTTAACTTTTCTAATGTCACCAAAGCAATGCATGACTTTTGCAGGGTGATGCAGGATGACCATGCATCCCAACGTAGGAGGCATCACAATTTGATGGTGCGCCTAGATGGTTACACCAGGGCCATCAATCGGCTGATCACAACCACAGCTCGTGCATTTGGGATGCATGTGGAGACTGCTTCAGTTGGTGACGGCAATGTTCTGGGAGGGGGAGTGAGTGAGGAGGCCTCCAGCCTCAGTAGCCTACTGGCACCAGTTACAACAACCTGGAGGCGCAGTACTCGAAGCACCACTGGCACCGAAGGCTCCACAAGGGATGTGGCAGAGCCAACTGAAAGGCCCTCTGGAGTGCGTGGCCGCAAAAAGTTATTCGTGTGACACTTAAAAAGCTGGTGAGCTAACCAGTAGCCTGAACATTGCCTGGCCTGCCACTTAAGTGCCATTGCAATGTCCTGTTTTCCTTTTTTTTTTTACACTTGTTTGCACCTGGTATGTGTGCATTAACACTACCACATTTTGTTTAAATAAACAGTTAAGCATGTAGTGTGTTGTCTAATCATTACTCACCTTAAAACAAAAAAAATGCAGCATGATTTCTGCACGTCTCTGTCCCCCCTCTGCTGCAATTGGACTGCATGCCGCTTGTGGTGGTTGTCTTGGCTGATTGTCTTCCTCAGGCTCACTGTCAGAGAGTTCATGGGTTATGCCTCTATTGGTAGCAATGTTGTGCAACATGGCACATGTGGCGACAATTTTGCAGCAGGTATCTGGCCTGTACTGCAATGCACCACCAGTGTTGTGGAGGCAGTGGAACCTAGATTTTAGTAAACCAAATGTCCTCTCAACCATGTTGCGTTTGCAGATATGTGCCTCATTATATCACTGCTCACTTGGGGTACTCGGATTTAGGTATGACGTCAGTATTAATGAGCGCACAGTATATGCGCTATCACCTACAGGGTGTAAAAGAAATACATTACTCACAGCTATGTATCACCATAGTGGAAGAATCTGCAAGATAGTATTACATCTGTTTACCAAGCAGGTATCCTTCTCCAAATTCACCCGCAAGGAGACGTCTGAGTATGCCACTGTGTCTGAAGATCTAGGAATCATGTGTACTGCCAGGGTAACTAGACACTATGTCTGTGATTATGTTTTTGGAATTGCAGATGACTTGTATGTTCAACGAATAGTGTTGAGGGGGGGACAAGTGGCTACATGCATCCCATCAATGCAACCAATTATGTGGGGAAAATGGGCTATCTGATAGAACTCAAATTTGGTTTGCTGCAATTCCTGTGGTGTTGTGGGGAACCTTATGTGGTGGTGTATCCTCTGCAACATCGCGTCAAGAAATGCATTGAAAAAGCATGATAGGGCACTTTTGGGAGACACCTCCAGCTGCAGCTATTACTCCTTGGAAGCTACCTGACGCTAGGAGGTGCAGGGAACAAAGGACCTGCACATTAGTGGTGATGCCATGTGTCCTGCATGTCTGACGCTGCAGTAGTGGATCTAATTCAGCTATGAGATCATAGATTATGCCTGTACTCCACCTATATTTGTCATATATCTCTTCCTCTGTTGCCCTACCAATGTAACCCACACTCTGAAAATGCGCTCCTGTATCCTCCTCCTTCTCTGTGCTACTAGTCGTAGCCTCATACTTCTCGCCATGATGTAGAGCGCTACCATTGTGAAACATTCTTATGCCTTCTGGGACTGTTTAAGTAGTTTGTTAATGATTACCACCTGATTAGTTCAGGTTACCACCTGGTTTCAATTGTTCTTATTTAAGAAATGCAATTTGTGATTTCGCAATTAGCAAATTTTTGTTGCAATGGGTTTGCGCTTACCGATTTGCGATTACCTATTACGGAATCGTAAATTTCGAATCTGTATTTAGGTAATCGCAAAAAATTGCGAAATTACGGCCAATTCTGCGAATTTGCTTCATGCATTGCATATGGCTATTTTGTGGTTGCAAACGGCCAATTTTACCGATTTGCAACGTTTGCGATCGCAAAATAGCTTGATGCATGTGCCTCTTAGTGATGCATGTGTATGCTCAGTAAAAAGCAATGTATGCTCCTAGAGAGCCATGTATGCAATTACATATGAAGTGTGATAGCTAGATTTCACTCACACATAGCTCAGTAGAAAAGCATGTACACAGTAAAACAGGTATACAGTAAAATCGGTAGTTTGATACTGACAAAAGGATATAACCAATGAGTCAAAGATATAGTCACAACTGTTATTTATCTAACAGCAATAAATGTACTTTCACAGTCAGTCAGGCAGTATTCAGGCTCTCATGCAATCATCCAGCCACTAGTCAGACAGTCATGAAATCAGTGATTCACTATCCATTGAGTTATTCAATTACCTAGACACTACACAAGTACCTTTGCAATCAGGCAGGCAGAAATTATCTAGTCATTGAACTATGCAGACACTACCTATACATTCATCTATTCACTCAGACACTAACCATTTACTTATGCAATTAACAAGGCTGTAACTATGTAATCATTATAACACTTGGGCAGTGCCTATGCAGTCATCTAAACACATTCACTTACAACCCATGCATTCATTGAAATACTGAGGCACACGTGTGCACTCATGCAAACACTCAGGCACTACTCATACACTCGTCCAGTTAGAGAGTACCATTGTAGTAAACCTATTCATCCATCCATCCAGGACCTATGCACTCCTTTAATTACTGAGGCAATATACTTGCATTAATACAGTCACCCTAGCAGTACACTTACTTTCATCCAATCTCTTTAAGCTTTAACAATTGAACTAGGCAGTCACTCAGACACTCGTCATGCACTCATCTAAGTAGCAAGACATTACTGATGCATTTATTCAAGTCTCCAGGCACTACCGATGTAGCTATCTAAACACTCGGGTACTACCTGTTCACTGAACCAAAAACACATGGGCAGCAGCCATGTAGTGAAGCAGTCACCGAAACACTGCTCATGCACTCATACAATCTGCTAGTTGCAATGCAGGTACTTTACCAATCATGTATGCACTATCTATGCACTCCTGCAAACACCCAGGCACTAGAGTTGAACTCATTTAATCATCCAACCACTACCTATTAATGTATTGAATTATTGAGCCATTAGTCATGCACTTATCTAATCATTCAGGTACTATTCATGCACTCATCTAAACACCCAGATAATAGTGATATACTCGTGCAAATAAGCAGACAGTAACTATGCAGATAGGGAACGACCCATGGAGTTCTCATATACTTAGGGAATCATCCAGGCACTACCTGGATCTTCAAAGAATCACCTAGGCACTTTCTATGCGCTAATTCAATCATCCAGGGAGTATTCATGTATTCAACGACAAACACGTGTATTTACACGTTTTACTGGGGCATATATAGTCTTTTAGAGCCAACTGGTGGATTATATATGCAAGCTGTGACACACTCTTGTTGAAGAATTAGTGAACCATATGCTTTGATAGAGATTAATGTGCTGATTGTTATATGCACCGTTTCCCACAATTTAAATTTGATACATTTAAGTAGAACAGTACTGAGATATTAAATACGCCAGTGACACAGTGGTAGAGAGTCATGCAAATATCTCTTATGTGTGTTTTTAGGTTTACAGTGTTAAGACACTGTATGTAATTGTACACAGGGCTGAATTTACAAGAAAGTAATGCAGCGCAAAGCCGCCAGCCATTTGGCTGCGCCGTGCTGCATTACTTTCAAAGCACAGGGATGAGTCATATTTATGAATCCCTATGCTCTACCCTGGTCTGGCGCACAACTGACTGTCATGTACCAGCGGAGGCACCCTTGCAGCATAGTATAAGGGTGTCTGTGTAGTGGGGATGATTGTTTTTGTGCAGGAAGCAAAATCTTCCTGTACAAGAAACAATCATGAGAGGTATTTTCCTCTTTCTCTGCATGCTGCAGAATGCAGCACGCATTGAAAGCTGTAATAAAAGTATTTTTCCTCATTGTGCCTTCCTACACCTTCCCTGAGGAGGCGCTGGATTCTGATGCATTTCCAGGTTCACAAATAGTTGTAAATTTGGGACTGTGGCAGAATCCATGGGTGTTTTGTGGGAAAACCCACAGCAACACCTATGGCACACTCCTTTCATGCAAAGTGCTGCCGTATTTATAAGGCCATGAAAAGCCATGCAGAGTGGCTTTACTTGGCACCACATTACGCTGCTGGTGTGTCAAAAAAAGTGATACACCGGTGTTAGGAAATGAAGAATGGCAGTCCTATATCAAAAGAGATGGTGGTACCTAGAGATGTAGAAGAAGGTATTGCTGAAGAGGTACAAGGAAGGCGTAGTTCAACCCCTGTATACAAATGGGGTTGTAGTAGTGTTTGTAGTATTAGACAGCAATCCATTGATATATTAAGAAAATTCCTACGTATATTTCCAAGGCTTAGTTTAAAACACAAAATAAGTACTTTATGAGGTTTGGATCCTTGCAAGCTGAGATAGCATACACATTTGCAGGGACATTTACTAGCTTGTTTATCAGTGAAAGTGTGCCAAAGCACCTTTCATCATTTTAGGATGTTAGCTGTACACCGCTCAGCAATGCAAACTTTAGTTAGGAGGCTATACTATGAGAAAATTCCTGCTTTATGTTTAGGAGAAATGAATAGGGCCCTTTTGATTGGTCCGGTGGCAGAGGTTGAAAAGGTTTGCAATGATGTGCAGTTTTGTTTCTGAGGTCCAGAACAAGACTGTAGGGAAATCGAAGACTTGATAAAAGGAGGAGCTGAAGAATAGGACACAGGTACTGCAGTTAATAATTTGGAAGAAGAGATTACAAAATTCAAGACAGTATGTTCTGAAAAACCAGGGTATGGTTGTATATGTTGTCAGCGCGTGCACTCACTACAAGAATCAAACACAGACTATTGGCTTCTATTTAAAGAGTGAAAAAGAGAACAATAATAACTGGCAAAAGTTTGCACTGTACTTATTTGTAGAAGAATGTTTTAACTTGTCCACATGACAAGTTCTATGTCAGTACTGCTACTACAATAAATTAGAGGATAATAAAAGGCCTGCTAGCGCTGTGCATAACATGTTATGGCTGGTCCCCATTCCAGAAGCACTTCAAGGTTTAAATATTTGAGTCCATTCTTATCCAAACTATACATCCATTTCAGGCTATTGTATGTATGAAGCCAATTACAGTCAACTTACCCTCATAAGAGCTGCAGAAAGGTCTAAAACGTAGAGTAAGGCATTTGCCATTAGGTGTCAAGAAAAACATTGAAACTGTAGGGATAGATAGAGATTTAGATGAAGGACTGGTAATTCTTGTAAATGGTGTGCCTACCAAGAGCAAGAATTATGGCAGGAGTTATTATTATTATTATTAATTTAGGCTTATAGAGCGCATAGCTGCCCAAGGGCTTCCCAACTCTGAGAGACCGACTGCATACAGATTAGAATAGATAACTAGAGGTACTGCCTGAACAGCCAAGTTTTTATAGATTTCTGTAATTCTAGTTCCTTGTCCAGGGAACGGGATTCATTCGGTAAGGTGTTCCAAAGTTTAGGGGCAAGGTGGGAGAAGGATCTCTTCCCCCCCCCACCTCACTTTCTTTGTGGATATTGATTTTAGAAGTTTTTCTCAGCTCGATCTAAGGTTTCTAGTTGGGACATATGGTGAAACCAGGTTCCTGATTTTTATGGGGCCTTTGTTATGAGTAGCACGGTGGGTTATTGTCGATGCCTTAAACTTAATTCTAGCCTCCGCCGGGAGCCACTGTGGCTCCTTAAGGCGCTTCTTGACAGATTCCCGAGCTGGGGCCTTACATAGTCGTCTGGCTGATGCATTCTGGACCACTTGAAGTCTGTTTGTTACATATTTCAATGCACCTAGAAATAGTGAGTTTCCGTAATCTAGCCGGATGGGACCAAAGAGTGGACCCAGTCTTTCTAAGCTGTATTGAGATGTGGTCTAGGATTTTCCGAAGACTTCTGTGTAGTCCATAACATGTGCCAGCCACTTTCTCAGCTTGGGTGTTCATGGAAATGTCTTTTTCTAGTCAGAAGCCTAAGTTCTTAATGTGATCCTTGGGTGTGGGTGGACTACCTAGACAATCCGGCCAGCTGATGAGAGGCCTAGGGACTGTCTTATTTCCCAGGATCATTAGCTCCGTCTTGTACCCGTTTAATTTTAGGCAGCTTTCCGTCATCCATTCCATGATTTTTTCCATACAAGGTGCTAGCCTATTGGAGTCTCCGTTGGTTCTGGGGTCTAGAGAAATCATTAACTGCATGTCGTCTGCATAGGATGTCATTGAGATGCCAAAACCGAGGGCAATCTGGGACAATGGCTCCATATATACATTAAATAGCGTAGGGCTTAGGGAGGAGCCCTGCAGTACCCCACACCTTAATGACATTATTTCTGACACCTTTGTGTTTTCCTGGACTTGGAATATTGTGCCCTCCAAAAAGGAGGTAAGCCATTTAAGTATAGTGCCTTGTACCCCAATGGCCGAGAGTCTGCTTCGCAAGGTGTGGTGGTCCACCGTGTCGAAGGCCGCGCTCCGGTCCAGGAGGAGTAAGGCTACCGAATTTCCACAGTATAATGTCATTCTCAGTTCCTCCACTACTTTTAAGAGAGCAGACTCAGTTATATGTTGGGCACGGAATCCCATCTGGGTGGGGTGGAGGTAGTGATTCGTTTCAAGGACTTAGATAGGGATTTATTAATGTGTCTTTCTAGGAGCTTACCTATGAACAGCAGCAATTATATAGGGAGGTAATTACCAAGTTGTGCTGGATCTGCATTGTTTTTCTTTAGTAGGGGTTTAATTATGGCATGTTTCTACGTAGCAGGGACTGTGCCTGTCTCCAGGTACTGGTTCAAGATCTTGGTTAACGAGGGAAGGATGACTGGTTTTACTGTTTTAAGAACGTACGGTGGAGCTGGGTCAGATGGTGATTTGATCTTCACTTTAGCCAACAATAGTTCTACCTCCTCTGCTTCTACTGGTGGAAGGTTAGTGATGGAGTTTAGTGGGGAGTCTGTCACCTGAATTTTGTCCCCCCTTAGTAGATGTTACCAAAGTTAAAAAAGCAACTTTATATCTTGTACAAAACAATGTTTACTATAGAAATGTGAAAAGCCTGTAAGATATCACACATATGGAGGATCAAACATTTTCATGAACAGCTCAGATTGAGAAGGTGGATCAGTCCAGAACAGAAGAAATTTATTAAAATTACAGTATCTACCTGTTGCATTTTAAAGAAGTTCGTGGTAATGCTATTGAGCTCTTTCAAATGAAGGATGCAAAAGAATCTCCAAGTATGTGGGAAAAACATTTCGAAACTTCGTGTTTCTCACATCTTTCTCCTACTGGAGTAGGTGGCAGGTATGAAGAGAGGCCTGTGCATATATATGCAGCTGAGTATGGATGTAGTAGACTTTATTCAGAAGACCCTAGATTTCATCAGTGTATTCCATATACATTTCACCTATTATTTGAGAGTTACTTGTCTGGCCTCTAATATGCCATGAATAATCTTTTAAAAACATTAGTTAATTTGCATAATAGATCAGTAAGAGACATTTTAGAGAAAGTTTAAGATGAACATTTAGAATACAATTTAATGAACCTAATGGCATGTCAGCATGACTAATGAAGATTGGTATCAGCGTCATGGTGAACTCAAGTGCATTTTGAGGAACCTTGGAGCACCCACTTGGTTCCTGATGTTGAGTTGTGCTTGTGCTGAATATGCATGGGATGACCTGCTAGAATTCTTGCAGGAGGCAAATTCAAATATAAAGACATGCATCTAAAGAATTCAGGAGAACTGTGCTCAGTAGAACCTGCAAATGTTTGCAGATATTTTAATCACAGATTTCAAGCAATGATGTCTTTGATCTTGAACAAAACAAAACCTCCTCTTGGTGAAGTGATTTTTTTTCTTTTGGCGTAAAGACTACCATGTCAGAGGTGCTCCCCATATTCACATGCTGTTGTGGGTAAAAATGCCCCAAAGTTTGGAACAGACTGTGATGATTCTTTGATGTCTTTTATTGAGCAATACGTAACTTGCTCCATCCCAAAGTAGAGTAGAGATAACATATTATGACAACAACTTTTTGATTCCAAAATCATAGATGCAGAAAATACTATCAGCGAAAATACAGAGCAAAAGGGAAATTTTATACAATATGTCGTTTCAGCCTCCCTTGACCTGTCATCTCACATTGAAGATTAAACAGTTTTTTGTCTGAGTCAGACATACCATTACAAGAAAATCACCCAAAAATACATACAACCTACGAAGAACGGAGGCCTCCAAGTACATTAATGACTACAACCCTGATGTACAGTTTGTTTCAGACAAGTCAATTGCTGTTGCTCGGTATGTTATATCTTATATAACAAAGTCAGAGACAACTGAGATGTGGGAGGAGATTTCAGTAGAAAAGAGTCTTACGAAGAAATTGTATAGTTTTAGTTTCAAAATGCTTCCTCACAAGTAGATAGGCTCCTTTGAATGTGTAGTCTGGTTCAGCTCAGCTAGTTTGTTTTCTAAATCTATGGGTGAGTTTAGGGCTCTCTAATACTCATAACAGAGGACTGAAGTATTTTCCTGAAATTCAATATCTTGCAGAATGTCAGCCACACAGTACAGATATTCTGAAAAATAACATGCTGTATACATACAATATCGAAGAAGAAGTCCTCATCTGGAAAGGATGTGTCTCAATGAAATACTTCAACATTATAATTTCACAAGTAATGTAGGCGAAAACATAGATGAAGGTAAATTTGCCGTGACTGGAAGTTTGGTGAGACATAACAAAGGAAATGTAATCATCCATCGAAATATAAGTTGCCAAACTCCAGACAAAAGAGAGTTTTTCTATTTAGCCTTGTTACACTTATTTAAGCCATGGCAAACTGAAAGTGAGCTGCTTGGAGAATTGACTGTTATGAAGACTCATTCAACGCTGTGAAAGACAGCATTGAGTGCTCTCTGTTTCCATTGTATCCTCAAATGTTGAGAGAAGAGATTAAACAAGAAGAAAAAGTTGCTGCTGAGACAGCAAGAGAGAGAGTTCTCAGAGCACTCAAAGTTCAACACATGGAAGTCAAGATACTCTTGGACAGCCAATCATTGAAATTGAAGCTGCAATAGCTATGAATGAGGTGGAGAATGCAATGCAGCAAGTAAGCCGGGAAACTGTGGATATAGAATTACTAATACAGCAATTGAATGCAGATCAGAAATACATTTTTGAAGAGGTAAAAGGTAAAGTGAAACATGGATTTATCTATGAGAAAAAATGTGCATGCTCTACATATAAACCAGTTCTATTGTACATAAGTAGTCAAGCTGGAGCTAAAAAAAGCTTCTTGTTTAAAGTACTGAGAAGTTACCTACAGAAGACAACAGATTCCAATTTGTCGTGTGTAGTCACTGCACCAACAGGCTTAGCTGCTCATAATGTTAAAAGAGTTACCCTTCCTCGATTAATAATGCTGTCTGTTGAACATGACTAAGCCTGGGCAAAGCACTACGCTACGCTCGCGTAGTTTGCGAAGTTTGCGCTACTTCGCACTACGCGAACTGCACGTAGCACAGTGCGAACACGCGTAGCGTAGTGTTGCGTAGTGCTGCGGTCATTTTTTGCTTGCTCGCGGTCCTCAATGTCAAGTTGGCGACCGCGAGCAAGCAAAATGACATCCCGGCGAGACTTTTCCTTGTTCGCGATCAGCAACATCAAGTTGGCGATCGCGAGCATGGAAAATAAACCTCCCGGTGAGATTCCCAACGCGATGAGGTCAGGTTTCTCATTGCGAGTGGTCACGTATGCTCGCGACCGCTCGCGATGAGAAACTACCAGTTCGCGTTGAGAAAGCTGCCGCTCGAGTAAAAATCGAGTAAAAATCTACTCGAGCAGCAGAAAACTACAGCTCGCACTGTGCAAGATGCCATTTTCAATGATTGCACAGTGCCGGTTGCTTGTCCGCACTGTGCAATCATTGAAAACGACATCTGGCACAGTGCGAACAAGGTACTACGCAGTTCGCGAAGTGCTACGCGTAGCTCGCGTAGTGGGAACTGCACTTTGCGTAGCTTCGCGAAGTGCTACTTCGCGAACTACGCCCAGGGTTAAACATGACGACAAATTACAATACAACAAATTATCTGATGATGAAGTGGCAAGAGTATTAAAGAAATTAAAGCTTCTTATTCAATTATTGATGAAGTCAGCATGGTGTCTAACCTAATGCTAGCTTTTATACATTTAACAATGTAGCAAAGATTAAAAAATGACTACGATGTACTTTTTGGGGAAAAACACTTAATAGTCTTTGGAGACCTGCTACAACTAACTCTCTTAAAAGGGCAACCTGTATTTATCAACTACTACATAATGAAACAAGGAATTCACTAGGAAGCATTGAAAATGCAAACATTTGGGAAAACTTTCAATACAATGTATTAATCAAAAATATGCACCAAGCATCAGATATGCATTATGGAGCTATATATGCTAAAGGATATATGTGTGGGAGTCCTCACAAAAGAGGGAAAGGCGGTATACTAACCCATCTAATAAATTTGTTTCCAAGTAATTTTCAGCTGTTGAAGTAATGTATACTTTTGTTAAGGAAGACAAGTGTATTGTTTGTTTGATGCCAACTCTTGAGGAGTGTAGTAAATTCAATGAACAGTTATTGAAACTGGAAAAAGCAGAGATCATCGAAATTAGAGCAAATAATAAAATGAAACATTAAGGAGTTGCAGTGCTACTAACAGAAAAACTGCAATCACAATTGCGTAGTTTAGAAAAGTCTGTCAAACTCCAGGATTGGAAAAACAGTTGCGTATCTGTAAAAAATGTTGTATAATCTTACGGTGTAATTTAAATGTTGAAGAAGGACTAGTGAATTGAACAATGGGTAAAGTTATGAAATTTATTAATTATCCAAACAAAAATTATGTGAAATACCTAGCCATAAAATGTAATGACATTGCTGAAGTTAAGCAGATTGCTAGATGCGTTGTACGTTTCCTACTTGTGAAAGAATTGTATGTCCAAGGAAAGCAGTTCCAAGTGTCTTTCCCTTTACAGTAACTATTCACAAATGAGAAGGTTTAAGTGTAGATACAGGTCTAGTTCATATTGGTAGTAGTGTTTTTAAAGAAGGAATGTCATATGTTGCTTTATCGTGATTTCGAACATTGTCTGGTTTATTTCTGAACAATTTCGATGAGTAGTAAGTAAGTGCTGAAGTGCACTGTGTAAAGCTCCTCATTTAGGCCAGTATATTGTGTTTCAGAAAGCAATACTGTGTCCAAAGTGGAAAATATCAAAGTAGTCTATTAAAGTTGAACAGAAAGATGAAAAAAACAAGGAGGAAAGAAAGGAAAACTACAGCTCAATCATCATTTTGATAATAAATCTGCAGTAAACTGTTATGCTATTGTAGTGCTAAATGCAGTGTACCAGTTGCCTCATTTCACAAATTCTAATAAAGAAAACTTAGATAAAAGAATGTATTCACAACTGTGTAATTTACTTGAAGAATTAAGAAGTGACAGGAGTAATATACATTCTGCTACTGGAATAAGAAAACTCACCGATAACGGTACTGGATCAGTAGTGTTCTCTCGAAATCTTCTGTAGGATCCTCAAGAAATTTTAATGGTAATGCTAAGACTATTAGATGAAGAAAATGTGAATTTCAATGAATTATTTGGTTTAACTTAAATTTTCAAGGGGCATAGCTTTACAATCTGGTAATGTCAAGTAGAGGAATCCTTCTGAATTGATTTCAGTGCTAGAGGTAAATTCACAATCTTCACAGTTATAGGTCCATGTATAAATTAAACCAAATAATTCATTGAAATTCACATCTTCTTCATCTACTAGTTCCAGCATTACCATTAAAATTTCTTGAACATCCTGCAAACACCCATCAAGATATGACCTGTCCAAACTGCATATCAGAACTTAGATCAACGTTGTTTCTACAAAGGTATGGAAACTATGTCATAGTCATGCTACAACAATGCATTGTGGACTAAATTAGGAACTGAAATTACAAACTTTAAAGCCACACAAATTTCCATCTAAAAAATTTCCATAAGCGATCCACTAATACAGAAAATAGGTAACAATCAAAACCCGGTTTGACAATTGTAGGAGCAAGGTTTACAATTTCCAAACATTTGTTAACGTCATGGATGCGGCACTCCATACACCCACAGATAACCCCCTTGGTAGGCCATTTCCTTCGATCCTCCACCCCATCTGGTCCTGTACTTTTCCCGCGGATTTCCCCATTTTTTCCCATCTTTTGGGGCAACCCCAATTTTTATACACAATCCTTTCTGCGTGACGGCACCAGTCTAGATCCTGCTTCCAATTGGTAACTGTTGATATGGTCGATGCCCCCCTTATTTCTTACTATATTGCATTTCGCTACCACTGCAGCCATTACACAGTATATTTAAGGTGGCAAACAGGATGAACAGAGTGCAATGACATACAAGAGACATTCAAATCAGCAATACCTAAAAAGTTACCATACTCATATCTGCTAATGAAGTTGTAAGGAGAATCTAGGATGGTAAAATGAGGTATTGTGTTGACATATATATATATATATATATCCACATGAAACCTCCAACAAGCAGAAGGAATATATATATATATATATATATATATATATATATAGTATGTGTTTCTGAGACATAATTCGCCCTATTAGGGGTATTGTCTAGAGCAAGCTGTTAAAAATGAAAGACTCTTTTTAACTGCGGGAAAGGAATTTATAAAACATTTGAGGACTACATTGTGTTACTACAGATAAAAAGTAAATGGAGAAACTATAATACCAGTAGCCTTAAGTTGTATGTGAAAAAATGCCTCCTTTTCTTTCTGCTACAGCAACTTCTATGTAGTACTGTGTGTTATGTTTTTTGTACATGGACTAAGAACATTTTAGACATCATTTGCCCTAACAGGGATGATGTTTACAAAAGGATATCCAAAAATGAAGACTACTTCATAATTGTTAGACATTTTGTACCAGATATAAAAAATCTGAAACAGTTTTAACATATATTCGTTTTCATTAAGGTAGTAACCTATCAGCAAGCCAGTATTAAACAAAACTTGTAGTGGTTCAGTGAGTAGTATGAGATAGTTGTAATGATGTACTGTGCACATTTATTATTTTTTTAAATCCATTGATTGTTTTCCCCCACTGTTTAATGATGATGCTTCATACAAAGCACTGTTGAAAGCGAAGAAGTATGAAAAAGGAAAACAGTAAAAAACAGTGAAACATTTGTCTATGTTGAATTAAAGTTTTGGTTAAAAAATATTGTATGCTGTTTGTGTAATGTTCAAAATGAAATTCGAATACATTTTTGTCTGTTTATATTTTCTCACAGTGATTGGAGGTCGGGAAATATTACATGTATCAAATCATAAATCTAGTGATTGATTCATAGAGTTGCTGCTCATATACTCATTCCCATCTTCCTGGCACTACAGTTGCACTCGTCCAATCACCCAGCCACTGCCTAGGCAGTCATCCAGTCACTCAGATACTGCACTTGCATTCATCCAATCTCCCAGGTGGTACCCATAGTCATGTCTTCACTTACTCACTACTAATTCAGTTATGTAATCACCTAGGCACTACACTTGTACTCTTTCATTCATCCAGGCACTCTACTTGCACTCATCCATTTACCCAGGCACTACACTTGCAGTCACACAGGCAGTACCCATTGAGTCATGCATTCACTCAAGCAGTACCTATGCAGTCATGTAATGACCCAGGGACTACAATTGCACTCATCCATTCACTCAGGCACTACCCTTGCACTCATCCATTCACTTGAGCACTACCCTTGCACTCATCCATTCACTCAGGCACTACTCATGCATTCATCCAGTCACACAACCACTACCATATAGTCATCCATTAAAGCAGGCACTAGTGAAAAAGTGATCCACTCCCTCAGGCACTCCCCATGCACTTATCCAGTGACCCAGGCAGTACCCTTGCACTCATGCATTCACTCACGAACTACCCATGCAGGCATCCCATCACCCAGGCAACAACCATGCACTCATTCATTCACCCAGCCATTATCCAGGCAATTAACATTCACTCAGGCACTACCCTTGCACTCATATATTCACTCACACACTACCCATGCACTCATCCATTCACTCGGGCACTATAATGTACTCATCCATTCACCCAGGCACTACCCATGCACTCATGCACTCAGTCAGGCAGTAACCATGCATTCATCCATTCACTCACGCAGTACACATGCACTCATCCATTCACTCAGTCGCTACCCATACACTCATTCAATTACTCAGGCACTACTCCTGCACTCATCCATTCACTCAGGCCCTACCCATTCACTTATCCATTCACCCAGGCACTACCCATGCCCATTTCCAATCACCCAGGCCCTACCCTTGTGCTCATCCATTCACCCTGCCATTATCCATGCACTCATCCATTCACTAAGGCACTACCTTTGCACTCATCCATTCACTCAGGCACTACCCATGCACTCATCAATTCACTCGGGCACTACTCATGCACTCATCCATTCACTTAGGCAGTACCCATGCACTCATACACAATTATCTCAGGCACTACCCATGCACTCATCCAATCAACCAGGTACTACCCATGTACTCTTTGTAATCACACAGGTACTACCCATGCCCTCATGCAATCACCCAGGAACTACTCATGTACTCATCCAGTCACCCAGGTACTACCCATGCAGTCATCCAATCACCCAGGCACTATTCATGCACTCACCCGATAACTCAAGCACTATCCATAAATTCACCCAATTAACAGGCATTACCCTTGCACTCATCCAATCACTCAGGCACTACCCATGCACTCATGCAATCAGTCCGGCACTACCCATGCATGTATGCAATCACCCAGGCACTACCCTTGTACTCATTCATTCAATGATCACTACCACTACACTCATTCAATCACTCAGGTGCTACTCTTGCACTCATCCATTCACCCAGGCACTACCCATTCACTTATACATTCACCCAGGCACTACCCATGCACTCATCCAATCAGCCAGGCACTATTCATGCACTTACCCGATAACCCACGCACTATCTATAAATTCACCCAATTACCATGCATTACCCTTGCACTCATCCATTCACTCAGGCACAACCCATGCACACATCCATTCACTAAGGCAGAACCCATGCACTGATCCAATCACCCAGGTACTACCTATGCACTCATGCAATCATCCAGGCACTACCCATGCACTCATGTAATCACCCAGGCACTACCTTTGCACTAGTCCAATTACCCAGGCACTATGCATGCACTCACCCAATAACCCAATCACCATTCATAAACTCACCCAATTACCAGGCATTACCCTTCCACTCATCCATTTACCCAGGCACCACCTATGCACTCATCTAACCACTCGGGCTCTACTTATGCACTCATAGATTCACTCAGACACCACTGCTGCAATCATTGTAACATTCATGCACCAGTTATGCACTCATTCAATTATCCATACATCAGTCATACACTCATTCAAACATATATACATATGTTATCCTTTTTTAAATGTAAAAGGCGGTTCCAGCAGGAAGCTTTTTTGTGGTTTTTTTTTAGGGGTTTTTGCATTTATAACACTACAGTCCATGCAGTACGTGGCCATCCTTCAACTCTGGAGCCATATCTGTTGTAGTAGTCTGCACCTCTGAAGGGACTTTCTGGCTGGGAATGGTTGCTGCTGCCACTGAAGTAGATGGTCCTCCAGCTTCCATCTGCTTGGTCACCAGTTAGAGACATTTTCTATGATAGGCTTAAAGATGATATTACACTGTCGTTTCACACGAATATTTCTTGTTCATCCCTCTAGAGAGGGTCTTGTCGCCGATTGTGCTTTGCACTAGTTTTGCAGCAGTGTTAAAATAGCCAGATAGGATTTTGAAAAATCCCATTCTACACAGGCTCCTCTTCTTCTAAATCTTCAGTCTCCACCTCCTCGTTATCCTGGTCCTGTTGGTGTTGCTGCTTATCCTTAACTCCTTCCTGTATTGCCATTTTTGAAGCACAAAAAGGTGTGCTCTCTTGTCAGTGGTGGCACGTTGCTGCAACTGAACCAGTAATGGGGATCCTGAAGGAAAGTGGAGAACCTTTGACCAGCTGAGGAGAGATGAGTACCGGAAAGCTGGAGGTTGAGGCGGGCGGTGTTTCCCAATAACACCGGGACTGGTGTGGCAAATGGAACTATGACGATGCCCTCCGGTGGAAACCTAATATGTTATACTGACCGCGGTGCCCGAGCAACATGGCCATTGCCCGTAGAGCTGTTTTGGCAGCTATAGAGGAGATTGACTTTGGTTTCACCCCCTTAGCCGTCACCTACCCAGCCGGACATTGGACATTGTTTTACCTCGTCTCTCCGCTGTGTTTCCTTTCCCTCTCCCGCCTCCTCCCTCCGTGATCCCTGTGGCTGACTCCCCTTCCCAGCCCTACCTGAACTTTTTTTTTTCCTACACCCCTGTCTTGAACCCTCCCCCCCACCCTCCCTCATGCTCCAGGTAACTCGTATATGTTTGTCATTTTATGCTATGGTAACTGATGTAACTTTGTGCAACTTGTTCTTATGTAAAGCGCTCGGATACCTCCGGGTCTAGCCAGCGCTATATAAAACTATTCAAATAAACAAAAAGGCCAAAAACCCTCCACACCAAGATTGATCCACATGCTTAGAATAAAGTTGTATGAAAGCGGATTAAAGAAGGAGTGAGTGTGTACTTCCTATTCATTTTGCTGAAAAGGATATCATCCAATGATATTCCTTGGTTCCTGGTCATGTGATATTTGTGGTTACTACGCAGAAGCGGAAATTCTAAATGCAAGTTTAAAGTAGTTTTCCTTACAAATGGAAAGAAAAGCAGAACTTTCAATACTATAATAGTGAACAGCTATACTGAAACTTGTTCACAATACATATATATTACCTACTGGCAGTCGCCAGTAGGTAGTTCTAGTTAGGACCTATTTTCCATAGTAAATCCGCAACATTCTATTCCCAAAAAGTCTGGCACCGGTTGACGAACCTTCGCGAAATTTTCCAAACTTTTGGCCAGCTCCGGTCCGCTCCTATCCTGATAGTTTTGTGGTGATTCGTCAAGCGGGGGCCGAGAAAAAAGGGGGGTCCCAAAACGCGTTTCCCCCACGCAATTTCCCATAGGACCTGTTGACGCAGCTACAGCCCGAGCTGTTGAACGGAATTACACCAAATTTGGCAAAGAGGTAGTCCTCAGTTCAGACTCGTGCCTTTTGCATAAATGGTGTCAATCCGTTCAGTAGTTCCTGAGAAAATTGAGTTTAAATGATAGATATATCTATGACCTTGGAGGATCCACGCACCCTATGCGCAACCTGAGCGCACCATCTGCGAACCGAGCGCGCACCCTCCCGATCACGCGCTGAATGCTAATTGGCTGTCAAGTGTCTGTCTACATTCAAAACCAGGAACTATTGGCAGCCATTTTGTGCCTCGGTAGAAGCTAGGCTGATTAAGTAAGGGAAATAAGTGTATGAAAGATGTAAAGGGGGCAGGGTAGAAATACTCTGACCCTCTAGTGTTGCTTGGACCCCCAGGGCCCCCTTTTTAAAAAAAAAACAAAAAAAACCGGCAAAATGCGTGTAGGGTGCGCGGATCCGGCCGAAAGAAACAAAAACAAAAAAAAACAACAATCGCGGGCTTCCGCGCCTCCTTAATAATTAGCCCCCGGGGGGTCCAAATCCCGGGGGCAAAATCTGTAAAAATTAATGGGGGGCCCTGGGAGGGCCCCCAGCCCCGGGGACCGCTACGCCCCAGGGCTAGAAAATAGACAGGGTGGGGGGGCTGAACGGCCCCCCCAAGACCCGGGGACCACCACCTCCCAGGGCTTTATTGTTTGAGGGAGGGGGGCTGCGTGGCCCCCCTCCTGGAGCCCTCAAGGGCCCTGGGGACCTCCACCCCCCAGGGCCGGCTCCTACAGTGTCCTGGGGTGCCCACCCCCAGAACACTGTTGTTTGCTATGAGAGGGCGGGAGTCTCCCGCCCTCCCATATCAAACTTCGTTTGGATTTTGAAAGAGAGTGCAGGGAAACCTACTCTCTTTCAAAATCCAAACGATATTGCTTTTCCACACGGGGAGCTGCATTTCATGTCATCAGTGATGTCATGAGTGATGTCACTGACCATGTCATGAGTGATGTAATATGTGACATCATCAGCAGTGCATTGCGGGGGCACGAGTTATAGTTAGCTGAACTAACTATAGCGGGGGAATTTCTAGGGTTTTGTACGAGGGAAATGTCCAGCTAACTATAACACCCCTGAAACCTATGTTTTTTTCAGTGATTTTATATATATATATATATATATATATATATATATATATATATATATAGCCACAAAAGTTACCTTTATGGAAGAGCCCTCACACTGGTAGGTTGTGCTTTAGGAATTTTAATGGAGGCTGCAAACAACAAAGATGAAAACACCTTGCAGCATGTTTCTGATCAGCATAGCCCGAGGCGTTTCGTGCCTCGCACTTTTTCAAAGGCTATCTTGTGGATGGTGAATGCCCAACAGTCAGTGTACTCATTTAAATAAGGAAATCCGTCCCCAGTGGGCGTGGCCACTTTGCAAGACCTCCTGGACTCCGTAGTACCACTTACGTATTACTCAGTGAGCCTGTTGCACAAAGCCCCAAAATAAAGTTCCAATTCAAACCGCAGTGGGTTTCTGTGCCGTGTTCAATGTTCACTGCTGCACCTCAATGCCCCCATTTCCAGCACCAGTCCCAACATCGGCACACACCGGTTCGCGTCGCCTCAGGTCCGCGTTTAGCAGCGGGGCTCTTCCACGGCTGGGTTAGCTGTTTAAAAATCAAGCCGCAAAAGTTACCCCTACGGAAGAGCCCTCACACTTGTAGGTTGTGCTTTAGAAATTTTAATAGAGGCTCCAAACATACAAAGATGAAAACACCTATATATATATGTATGTTTCAGAGTTGTTGAAAAACATGTGGTATCCATGAATACTGACGTCATCATGACTTGTGCTGTCTTCGCGAAAACATAAAATAGTGTTTGAAGGTGGTTTTTCTGGAAACTCAGTACAATATTATGAGTTTGAAAAGTACACTAATAAAGCTCTACTGTTAAATATACTGTAGAATATGTCTATATATATATATATGTTTCACACTTTGTACAAACCACGCGCTCTTCACGACTACCAATGCCAAAGCAATAGTCTCGAATATAGGGGTGTTTTTTTTGTAAAGGTGTATTTCTCCTGAATTGATCACAGAAAGAAAAATTAAAACAGTATCTTACTAAATATTTAGACTTAAACTAATTTAGAAAATGTCTTTCAGTGTATTTTCCAGTATGTGAAATACATGTACTGATCACAGATTCTCCACAGGAAGTGCGACAATGTTGTGCTGACTCACAAAATTGTTAAAAATAAAGCCAGTTATTAATGTACTTTCTGATAAACACATACCACACCAAAAAAATTGTGGTATATAATATAAAAGTAATATACAATATCCAATTATAGAAAGAAAATACAAAAATATCAGAGGTTCTCTTAAATAATGGACGATACAATTAAGAAATGAACTTTTTTTAAACTTTGAAATTCACTGAAAAAAACAAAGGTTACAGGGATGTTATAGTTAGGCTGACATTTCACTTGTACAAAACCAGAGAAATTCAGCAGTTATAGTTAGTAGAGCTAACTATAACTCGCGCCCCTGCAATGCACTGCTCTTGACCTCACTTATTACATCACTCATGACATGGTCAGTGACATCACTCTATGCCTGAATCTTCACAAATTCTTTTTTTTTAAGTGTGCTGGTGAGTCTTATTGTCCATGTAAAGTTTCAGGGGATCCGTCAAGTGAAGGTCGAGAAAAAGGGGGATAAAAAAAAGTGTGTTTCCCATTCTAATTCCCATAGAGGTTTTAGACACAGCTACAGCCTAAACAGCTGGAAGGAATTACACCAGAATTTGGCAGAAAGCAGCTCTTGATCCAGAAAGTGCCCTTTTTGTTATTTGGTATAAATCCGTTTATTAGTTTTGGAGATATTAAAGAAAATTCTAATTTGTATATCTGTGGCCGTGAATAATTTGCAATTCTTTAGTACCGAATTGCAAATGCAGGTGCCAACAGGAATGCCGTGATTGGCTGGCCACAACGTGTGTAGAAAGTTGCAGTGGCCAATCTATGTAATGGGACACAGTTCCTGGGGCTGAAACTAAAGCTGAAAAGTGGTCTATGGGGTCTGAGTAGAGGAACCCTGACCCTATTGCTTCAATAAAGGGGTGTTTCAGAGGCCCCTTATCTATGAAATACATTGAAAAATGATTTCTTATCCAAACGTGGGATATTTGTGAATTTGTCGCAATGCTCAGTGTTCCCACTCACAGACCCTCTAAGACTCAAGCAACCACTCAGACACTTATGTATCCACTAACAGATCCACCCAGAGGCTCACACACTCACTCACAGACTTACTCAGACACTCACGTACCCATTCACAGACCCACTCAGATCATGCACCCACTCACAAACCCACTCAGAAACTCATGCTCCCACTCACAAACCCACTCAGAGACTCACACATCCACTCACAGATGCACTCAGACTCCTGCACTGTTGGAAATGGCCCTTTTTGCAGGGTCATCCCTAAGCTTTTTGCCTTCCTCCTGGATTTTTCCTAACCTGTTTTTGTTGGCTTTATGACTCTGGGCACTTTACCACTGCTGAGCAGTGCTAAAGTGCATATGCTCTCCCTTTGTAAATATGACTATGTGAATTGGTATATCCCTGATTGGCTTATTTGGTTTACCTGTTAGTCCCTAGTAGCGTGGCCTGTGTGTGCCCAGGGCTGGTAACCCAAATGCTGCCGGTGGGCCTGCAGCGCTGGTTTGCGCCACCCACAAAAGCAGCTTGTAAAGTGTGTCTCAGACCTGCCACATTATAGTGTACACTACTAGTGAGTGCAGACCATAACATAACCACGTACGTTTTTTGAAGTTTTGATTCTATTTTTGATTGATATTGCCAGTTATTGCTACAATGGGTCTTGCTGAAATGAGACCTACCTTTTACATAGATGACCTGTTGACCTTCAGTCTAGAGGAGCTAAGGGGGTTCTGTGAGGAGAGAGGTTTAGCAGTGAGTAGGAAGGAGACTCCGCTATCCTTGCAGACATCCCTGAGGCTTTGGCAACAAGACAGATGGAGATTCTTGGAGTCCCAGTACACCTACCAAGAGGGTAGTTGGTCTGAGGGTGGCTCTGGAGAATTTTTGAAGAGGATGGAGAAAGTTTTATGGAATATCTCAGAGATGGGGAGCCCCTTGCTGACTTTAGTGCCTATGGTAGTGACCGATTCCCTTTATGGTCCCCAGAGGAGTTGGTGGACAGGTGGGAGGGTCGCATAGGTAGGCAGTCCCTTGCCATGTCTAGTGCCCAGAGTAGTGCCCAATCCCCTTCATGGTCCCCAGAGGAGTTGGACAGACAGAGGGAGAGGGAGAACCAGCTGGAATTAGAGAGGCTCCAAATGGAGATTGCAAACCTGGAGGCACACCTAGAGCAGCTAGCAGTAAAGGAAAAGTTAGCTCTGGAGGGTAGGTTATCCCCTGAGCACAGTGTTAATTGTCTGGATTCACCAGTGAGGGTGGGGTCCAGTGGTGGCAGCAAAGTTGAGTTATGCAGTGATGACAGCGTAGTACACCCACCCAGAGATGTGGCACCTGACTTGAAGGAGGGGGTTGATCTACACCAGGGGATTCAAGGATATGAGGTAGCTCCATTGGTGTGCAGTGTCCCTGAGATGGATTGCGGAACTAGCACAGGGGCCCATAGTCCTAGTGAGGGGAAGGACACCCTACCGACTCTAGATGTGAGGTGCAGGGAGAGGGGTTCCCCCGTGGTTGAAGTCCTGGTGTATGAGTGTGAGAACCACCCAGAAGAGTGTGGGTTGAGTGATAGAGACAGTCATGTAATGTCTCGCCCATTTCAGGAGAGTGGTGTGGGGTATGTATGTGAGGCACTGGATTGTGAGGTGAAGGTTAGCACCTGCGTGGAACTGTGTAATCCAATTGTGGGAGAGCATATTGTGAGTTTCTGTTTTCCAGAGCTAAACCAACACCTGTTAGAGCGCACGTTCTCTGGTCATAGGAAGCTTGCACAGGAGGCAGACCTCTGGGTGAGTACCAGAGGCTCTGTAGAGGCATTAGGGAATGACCCTAATAGGAGTGGTTCAGAGGTCTTCCAACCCAGAGTGGTGGGAGAGGTCCGGAGTGATACAGCTAGGTCCCCTTGTTGTTAGGAGGTTGTAGGGCCTCACATCCTGTCTCGTGGGAGCAGGAGTGAGACTGGAATAGGTCCCGAAGTGCCCCCATCTCAGTCTCCAGTACTGGATGGTTCCATGAGGGAACACCAGGTAGGGAATCTAGTCTGTCCGGATGGACCGTCAGTTGTGGGGAATCTCCCTGTGTTAGGTGAGCTGGGAGTGCTATTAGTCAGGCCTCCATCAGTTCTTGTGTCTGGCAGTGCCACTCATAGGGGGAGGGTGCAGAAGTCCAGCTTGAGGGGTGAGAGGGGGAAGGAGCCCCCAGTGGGAGAACCAGTGGGTCAGGTGCCAGTCAGAAGGGCTGAGCACCAGAGGAGTGACCATGATGACACCACTTCTGTCCTGGGAGATCTTCGCGCCCTGTCAGGTGGACAAGGACCAGGAGATCTGCGCCAGGCAGACTGTCACGCAACACCGGAGTTATGTGTTACCCTCGGGGAGGGTGTTAGTACTCCCCAAGAAGTCCTGGTTTGCCGGGCAATTCCTCAACCGCAGGGGATGGTCCCTGGGTTGGGAGGCCAGGTACAGGCGATTCCTGACCTGGAGGGAAGGACATCGATGGGTGGTGTCCTGCCCGTGGGGTTGATGTTATGTGCACCCCTTGAAGTCCTGGTTGGCCAGGCAATTGTTCTGCCGCAGGGGTTGGTCCCTGGGTTGGCAAGTCAGGTCCAGGTGTTTTCTGACCTGGAGGGAGGGACAACTGTAAGCAGTGTCCCAACCATTTTTTTTTTTCTAAGGGCACCACTCCAGGTGGGAGGTTGCAGTATGCTGGAAGGGGGTGCAGAGGGAGGGAGTCCTCGCCTCTGACCCCGGTGCCACCTGAGGGGTTTTCCAGGTTGGTAGATCGGTTGCAGGATCAAGGCCCTGATCGGGTGGAGGGGTATGTTTCCCTCAAGGGGGGCCTGTGTGCTCCCCAGGAAGTCCTGGTGTGCCAGGCAGACTGTTGCACAAATCTAGAGGAGTGTGTTTAACTTGGGGGGAATTGGAATACTCCCCCGGAAGTCCTGGGTTGCCAGGCACAGGCCCAGACTAAGGGTACAGACCCTGGGTTGGAGGGCCAGATTCAGGGTGTCCCCCCTGACCTGGAGGAAGGGGCCACTGCTAACAGTGCCCCTCCCGGTTTGTGTTATGGGGGCACCTCTCCAGGTGGGAGGGGGCAGGGCCCCAGTAAGGGGGGCAGGGAGTGGGCAGCCTCACCCCTGACCTCCGCCCAGTCTAAGGGTACAGACCCTAGACTGGGATGCCGCCACATGTGCCCTGACAATTCTGGAAGGGGGTACCGCTCCAGGTGGGAGGGTACCGAGTCCCATGGAGGAGGACTGGGTGTGGGAAAGCCCACCCCAGTCTCTCACCCAGCTGCTGGATACAGGCCCAGGGCTGGTGGGTCAGAGTCAGGGTGGCGTGCCTGACCTGACAGAAGGGAGAGTGGAAAAAGGTGCCAGGCACCTGGGGTTACTGCCCCCCACCCTCTGATGCCACAGAGGTTTGAGAACCCTGAGAGGCATAAGGCCTGGGTCTCCTCACTGACTACTGTCAGTGGCCACTCTGGCTTGGTTTCTGACTGGTGGGACACACCTGTGAGCCAGTTAAGGTTAGGTGCTGCACAAGTGGTGTCCACAGGTGAGGAGGAGGTCCGGGTGTGGGAAAGCCCACCCCAGTCTCTCACCCAGCCGCTGGGTACAGGCCCAGGGTTGGTGGGGGCAGAGTCTGGGTGGCGTGCCTGACCTGACAGAAGGGAGAGTGGACAAAAGGTGCTGGGCACCTGGGGCTACTGCCCCCCACTCTCTGATGCCACAGAGGTTTGAGAGCCCTGAGAGGTATAGGGCCTGGGTCTCGTCGCTGACTACTGTCCGTGGGAACTGCGGCTTGCTGTCTCTCTGTTGGGACACACCTGTGAGCAAGCTAGGGTTAGGTGCTGCACAGGTGGTGTCCACAGTGGTGAGGGGAAGAGTTCCCCATTGGTTGTCTTAGTGGGCCCTGAGAGTGTGGACAGAGGGCTCCACCAGGATTCAGATTGGCGTAGAACTGGAATATGCCCCTGCAGTCGCGGGCCAGTTCCGTGTTCTATTGCCGAAAGCAGGGAATCCCATCGAGGTGGTAATTGGTCTCCCCTGCGCTTTGGCTGGAAGGGGATCGTGTTGTAAATGGCCTTTTTTGCAGGGTCATCCCTAAGCTTTTTGCCTTCCTCCTGGATTTTTCCTAACCTGTTTTTGCTGGCTTTATGACTCTGGGCACTTTACCACTGCTGATCAGTGCTAAAGTGCATATGCTCTCCCTTTGACAATATGACTATGTGAATTGGTATATCCCTGATTGGCTTATTTGGTTTACCTGTTCGTCCCTAGTAGCGTGGCCTGTGTGTGCCCAGGGCTGGTAACCCAAATGCTGCCGGTGGGCCTGCAGCGCTGGTTTGCGCCACCCACAGAAGCAGCTTGTAAAGTGTGTCTCTGCCACTGCACTGTCTGTGTGCAGTCCAGAACTGCCATCTTGGCTGTGAAGTGCACCCACTTCCCAGCCCCTGAACCTTCCCTTGGCATCATGTGAGTCACCCCTATGGTAGGATGCATTGTATGTGTAAGGTAGGACATGCCCTGCTGTGTGTAGCATGTCCTAGTAGTGAATAACACCCAATTTCGTTTTTCACTACTGTAAGGCTACCTGTTCTCCATAGGCCAGAATGGGAGGTTTTGGCTATTACATTCTATAGTCCTAACTGACCCACAGAACATGGTAGAAAAACAAATGTTGTATGCCTGAGCTCAGAATATTAAAATACATCTTTTAGTGAAGGTTATTTTTATATTCTGTGTTTGAAACTACCACTTTAGAGTATAGGTACTTTCTTGCCTAAGCCTTCCAGTGTGCTCTGCTATTATGTATATTGGCTGTCTGGTTTTGGAGGGACAGGGCAGGTTGAGTCAGACCTGGGTTGAATAGAGAGATCTGCCTTGGAGTGAGGGGAGGGGTAGCTCCTGCACTTGAATAGGGCTGTGCCTGGCAAGGTGAATGCTGGCTCCACCTCCCACTGTGCGTCTGAGGCAGACCCCCTCTTTCTGAAAGGAAGGATGCAGCCTGGTAAACAAAGTGCTCCAGGGCTGGGCAGAACTGGTTCTGGCTGGGTTCAGAGACTTGTGACTCCAAAGAACAAAGACTTTGGGGGTATAAATATTTGTGCCCCAACCCCTACAATTTGTATTGCTCCTGGACAACAAGAAGAACCTCTGTCCGTGTGACTACAGGAGTCTGCAGGAGAAGGACTGTCCTTGTGCTTGTGTGCTGTTTCTTGGACTGGCCTGCAGTGGTTACTACTGGACTTGGAAGTAGAGGAAAAGGACTTTGAAGGAACTTTTATCTTGTGGCTCCAGCAATCACCCAAGGGCTAGAAGAGAGCTAGCCTCCTGCAGGAGTCTCAGGCACACCAGACTCCACCACCAGCCTCCTGTGTCCTCCCAGCGAGGATTCCTATCTGCAGGTGAGGTTCCTGTGAGTTCCAGGGCCTCTAGTTCTACTGCTGAGAAAAGAGTGCTGAAAATCATCGCTTACCCCCGTTAGCGGGCCGCTGCAGCTGGTGAGCGTGAGAAAAATCGTCGCTCTGCTGCCGCCGAGCGCTCGCTAACCCCGAAGATTATCACATCACCCATCAGCGGGCCTGAAAACGCCCGCTATCCCGAAGATTATCGCATCACCCGTCAGCGGGCCTGAAAACACCCGCTATCCTGAAGATCGTCGGAGAGTCTGTCAGCGGGTCTGAAAACGCTCGCTAACCCAAGTTATTGAATCGCCTGTCAGCAGGTCTGAAAACGCTCGCTAACCCGAGGATTGTCGCATTGCCTGTTAGCGTGCCCCAAAGCGCTCGCTAACCCCAAATCATCGCATCAAGCTCATCGCAGCGCAGACGCCGAGCGTTCGCCATTTTCCCCGCATCGCATCAGGATCGTCGCTCCCTCGCGGAGCGCCATTTTCTTTCATCGCAGCAAGATCGCACACGCAACAGGCTCGGTGCATCATCCTCCCTTAGCGGCAAGGATTTTATCGCATCACCGGCTTAGCGTGAAGAAGTTTGTCGCTTTATCCTGCCTGCAACCCAGCGCATCATCCGGTAAGGATTCAACGCATCGCTGGTTAGCGTGAGGAAATTTATCGCTTTAACTCCTTAGCGACATTTTTGTTGCTTTGCTACAGAATCCAGATACCCTGTGAGTGAAAGGGTCGCAGAGACCACTGCATTGAACTGAACATCATTTTGTGCACCTTGAACTATTTTTGCAGCATTTTTAAAGCAACCATATTTTTCTAGTGTTGTGGATTTTTACTGTTATTGGTCTTGTGATTAAGTAAATATACCTATTTTTTATAACTACTTGAGTGGTGTCCATTTCTAGTGTTCCTCATTGTATTACTGTGTATGGTCATAAATGCTTCACACACTGCGTCTGAGATAGGCCTAACTGCTCGTGCTACGTTACCACAGGGTTGAGCAGCGGTTATCAAAGGGTGTAGGCTGCTTACTCTGACTTAGGAAGAAGGGTCCCTACTTGGACAGTGGCCAGCCATTGCCAACTAGAGACCCCCATTTCTAACATGCTCCTACTCATAGACACACTCACAGACTGACTGACCGACTCAGAGACTTGTGCACCAACTTGCAGACCCAGACAGACATGTATCCACTGACAGATCCACTCAGGGACTCATGCACTCACTCACAAACCCACTCAGAGACTCATGCACACACTGACAGACCAACTCAGAGACCCACTCACACACCCGCTCATGCACCTAATTTAGTGAAGAACATATTCGATTGTATAGTATAAATATACAGGTAGCTAAAATTAAGTATTGATTTTGTGCAGAAAGTAAATCAATCTGTGATTGGCCCAGGAAAAAATATAGGACTGCTATTTTGGATTGTAAAAAAACCTTAGAACTGCAAAGGTTTTTTAAATTCTTTTTTACTAACTATAACTTTCCTGTAAACTTAGTTTTTTTGTGTGAATTTCTACAGTTTTTTTTTTTTTTTTTTTTTTTTTGAAAACCTTTATTGACATTTCAATCAATTACACATATGGGCCTACAACCCCCGGGGCCGGCCGCTAAACAATCAGAATAACAGAAAGCAGGTCTATCACAGTCAGTACCTCGGGGAGCAAAATCTCAACGCTAGCATAATCTCAGTCTCTGAACAGCCCAAGTAGGAGACCAGGATAATAAAGGTTTACATTTTATAATAGAAAAGGATGGAAGGATCAGGTGCCAAACAGTTTCCCAGCAGCGAAAAATGGCAGGCAGAACGATGAACGTAAACAATACACAGCAGTCTATCTAAGCAATGGCGCTGAAACAGGAAGTTCAGGATGTGGAGGAATGACACGGCCATTTGCGCCTGCAACCCCCTGCCCCAAGACCCAGGAAACTCCACGGAAATTATGGCACTCCGGAAACAGCCGTGATTAACAACAAAGGAGTACTACCATGCTGATCCCAGAAAAAGACAAAGAAGAATAAGGGAAGAAAAGGAGGCCATAGAGAAAGGAGGTGAAAGACTAAAGGATCCCCCCCCCCAACCCCCCACCCTGCACCTCTGCAGATGAGTACGGCCCCTCCCCCCAGCAGTGTGCCTGTCGCCCCGGAACCAGACCCGAAATATAGAAGAAACAGAGAAAAGAAGTGGGAAAGGAGCCCCCACCAGACGGGGGGGTAGAGAGAATATTAATAAACTGGAGGAGGGCCTGCAAAACACGCCCCCGGCTTCTCCCTCCCGCACCACACGGTTACCCATAAAGCATACAATAAAGAACACAAGATCTACCCTGTCAAAGAGGAGTAAGGAGCATTACGCACTTGGTACACTAACAGTTATGCCGTGAGAGCACACAACTCCCGAGCCCGCCCGCCTAGTAGGTGACCACCTCGGAAGGGTCAGCATCATCCTTGGCCACTCTTTGCAAACCCACCCATGCATACCCCTCGTCCCAGTGCTATGTCCAATGTTACCAGGAAGAGAAGTGTCCAATAAAACTCAGGAAGCGACACACACAGGTAGGGTAGAGGGCTCTGAAGATCGACACAGTCAGCTCTAGGGAGGATCGTCTTTCCCGATGCCGAGCCAGGATTTACACTGCACACCAGGCCCAGGAAGGCGGAATCAGCCAGGGCGGGCGACCGTTGCTTGGACGTTGCCTGGGTCGTCGGAGACCGCGCACGGGACAAGGCCACCACCCCCCACTCAGGTCCGAAACCTCCGGAACAGACCAAATCCACAGCCAGCTGATCGCACTGTAATATACTGTCCGGAGAGTCCAGGCGTGCACTATTCACAGGGGCGGCCACGACACTGTCCCCCCGTGCGCGGCGTGAGAAGTCCCAGTGCACCTGGGGATAGGCAGGCGGCAACTGTTCCGACGCTGATGTCACTCCATCGAGCTTGCTCCCCAACACCCAGGCTCCGTGAATCAGGGTGGAGTGAAGGGCACCGAGAGCCTCGAGAAGGTCACCGTACCCCAGTACAGCTCCCGGCGCTCGCTCTGCTACGCTCCTCAGAGTCGCACCCTCCCAATCCTGCTGCAACCCGGTGTACAGGATGGTGGACTCTGGCATACCAAAATGGCCGCTGGGTAGGTCCATCCCAGATAGGGACCGGGGCTCAGACACAAGCGCCTCGGGTTCCATGGCACTGGTAACTGGGTTCCGAGGGCAGGCAAACAATGTGTCCGGTGTGTGGTCACGGGCCACAGTCGTCCCCACCACGGACCAGCGCCCGCGAAAATCCGGGAGCAGCCCGCAAGAATCGGGACAAGGTACGGGCGGCGTCCGGGCAGCTCACCGGCGAAGGCTGAAGCAATCACCGGAGAGTCTTGGAGTTGCCACCTCGGGCACGCACTCGTTCAGCTACGCTTAGTGGTAGGAGCGACCACGGCAAAGCGCAGTCCGACATTCGCACCACTCCGGCAGTACGACCCCACCCAGTCACCAAAGGCCGTTGTTGTTGCACTACCGCCCGGCCACGGCGTTCACTCGAGGTCCCGGCTCCGGGGCTGCACAGGCCGCAAACTTCAGACGGACATTTCTCCGGCGGTACCGCTGCCAGAAACTTCGGGATCACACGGCCGGTTGCCGCTCGCGTTCACCAACACGGGTAGATAGCGCAGGCTAAGGATCTCGTGCAGGATATCTGTGCGGGGTGCGGAGGTTCACGGAGCCGGGAGCCTACGCTGCCATCCCGGTCGCCATCTTGGCTCCTCCCCAATTTCTACAGTTTTTAAAGTTTTTTCTTAACTGTAACCTTTGAGAGTGAGTGTGCGAGTGAATGCATGAGTTTCTCAATAGGTGTGTGAGTCAGTGGGTCTGTGAGTGGGTGTGTCTGAGTGAGTTTGTGAGTGCCTCCATGAGTGTGTCAGTCTGTGAGGGTGTGCATGAGTGTCTGAGTAGGTCTGTGAGTGGTTCTGGGCATCGGTGCATGTGTCTGAGTAGTTTTGTGAGTGGGTAAAGAGAGAGTGAGTGATTCTGTAAGTGGTTGCATGATTTTCTAAGTGGGTCTCTGAGTGGGTGCACCTTTCTCAGTCCTACTGTGAGTGGGTGCATGTGTGCCTGAGTGGGTTCTGCTCATTCTCTGCTTATTTTCTGCCTTTTTTCCACTCACTTTTGACCTTTATTTTGCCTCTTTCTGCTAGTTTCTGATCTATATTCTGCTTCTTTATGCTCCTTTCTGACCCTTATCTTGCCTCTTTCTGCTCATTGCTGACCTCTATTTTGCCTCCTTATCAATGTTTCTGACCTCTATTTTACCTCTTTCTGCTTGTGCTGACCTCTATTGTGCCTCCTTATTAGTTTATGCCCTTTATTTAGCCTCTTTCTGTTCATTTCTGACTTTTATTCTGCCTCTTTCGGCTCATTTCTAACAGTTATCTTGCCTCTTTCTTCTTATTGCTGACCTTTATCTTCTACCTCTTTCGGGCAGTTTCTTACCTTAATGCTGCCTCTTGCTGCTTCTTTCTCACATTTCTTTTGCCTCTTTCTGCTTGTTTCTGTCCTCTATTTTGCCTCTTTCTGATAGTTTCTCACCTTTATTCAACCTCTTTCTGCTCATTTTGCTTCTTCTTTTGCTTCTTACTGCTTTTTTCCCTGGGAACACAGGGGAGCCTCAAGGCCCCCGGGGTCCCTGCTGGCTCCCTGCCTCCTGTGGGAGCCGACATTGCTCTCACAGACAGGAAGCTACTAAAATGCAGGGCTGGGAAACAGATGAAACCTCTGCTTCCAGCGAACAAGAGAATTTTGTCAGCTTGTGCTTGCTGGAAGCAGAGTGTTTGCTTTGACTTGGCAGTAACTGTCAAAGCTCCTCACAGGTCTTAGCAAACAGCTATGTCCCTGGGGACATAGCAGGAGCCAGCCGAGGGGGGTGGCTGTCCCCGGGGCCATGTATGGCTCTATGAGGGAGGCCGCGCAGCTCACCTACTTTTTAGTAGAAAGGGCCACCCGAGGAGCTGGTGGTCCGCGGGGCCAATTATGGCAAGGGAGGGGGAGCAGCATGGCATCCCACCCATTTTTAAAATGGTAATTTGGCTCCAGGGAAAGGGTAGTCTCTTGAATCTGGGGGGTGGTCCACGCCCCCCCATTACTTTTAATATACCTCCAGTGCAGCCCACCTCCAAATTTGAAATAAAGCCTCAGAGCTTAAAAGAGCCTCAGGAGGGGGGTGAGTCGGGTGCCCCACTCCTTATTTCTTTTATTTCTTTGAGCCCGCATGCCCTTAGGACCTGGCCCATCTGGGGACTAAACAACAGAGAAATGCGGGAACCCGCAGTTCTTGCTTTTTTTTTTCCAGGCGGAAGCTGCAGATCCAGTGCGACTCATGTCTAAACTAAAAAAAATGCTTTTTTGTCCTGCAGGGTCCCGGGTACCCCATGACCAGAGCTAGGGGTCAAGGTATTCCTACTCTGCCCCCTTTTCTAATTCAATAGTGATTATAGTTAGGACCTAGTTTCCATAGGAAAAGTATATTTGGTTTTGCCAATAACTTTGGCGCCGTTTGACGAATCCTCACACATTTTTCAAAACCTCCTTTACCACTCTGTTCAGCTGCTGTTTTTAAAATTTCGGGGTTATCTGTCAAGCGGGGGCCGACAAAAAGGGGGGGTCCCAAAACGCGTTATCCTTATGCAATTTTTCAATAAGGATTTTAGACAAAGCTACAGCCTAAACTTCTGAATGGAATTATATCAAATTTTGCAGAAAGTTAGCTGTTGGTCCAGAGAGCGACCTTTTTGAAAATTAGTGTGAATCCGCTCAGTAGTTTTGGAAATATTAAGAGAAATCCAAATTTGTATATATAGTGAAGAACATTCTCTGAGGATCCTACAGTCCCTATGCTCAAATCTGATTGGCTGCAAACACTTCAACCAGGAAGTGTTTGCAGCCATCTTGAGACTTTGCTTCAGCCGAGTCCCGCAAAAAACTTTTATAAAAAAGAAAAGGAGGCTGGTTAGGAATACCCTGACCCCCTAACTGTGATCCCCCTGTGACACAGACCGGGCCAAAAAGCCTTTTAAAGAAAGAAAAAAGAAAATTGCCATTGGAACTGGGCGGAGCTGTGAATCCACTGCAGAATTATTATTTTTTTTAAAGCATCGTCTCCTGCGGTTGTTTACATTATAGCCCCCCCAGGTGGGTCAGGTCCTGGGAGCATGTAGGCAAGCTGGACAGGAGGACCATCTCAGGGGGAGCTGGCACAAGGAACTGCTGTCATGTGCCCCTCTACTTTTACAGCCCGACATCTATTGGGAGTAAGGCAAGGAAACCAGCAACACATTATTAAAAAATTAGATCTGCCGTATTGAGGGGAATATGTTATGGGACCTTGATGACGTCTAAAGAACTGCAGTTTACTAGTTCTAAGCAGCAGTAAAATTCAAAGGTCTCAGATGTATGCTCTATTGGAAAGAACTGTGTTTCCCACAATGCCGCTCACTATAAAAGCCATGGCAATGAAGGACTGTCACCACTTAAGAAAGATGATAGTCAAAACGGGATGTATGATAGAGGCATGTATGGCTAAACCTCGGGTGCCTCTACCACACATCCCAAACGAGGAATATGTCTTAACCATGCATTCCTTTTCCACGCATGCCTTTACCACACAATTTTGTTGTAAAGACATGAATGGTAAAGAGGTATGCCTAGCTAAGGTTGCCACTACTCCGACCCCCTGCTGTAAGCTACAACCCCCCTACCTGTCCCACCTGCCAACTTCCAATTCCCCTCCCCCTGCCCTAAGGCCTAAAACTCTGCCCCTTAATATACACTAACCTGACCCCCCTCCCACCCCTGCGCTGTCCCTAACCCTTGATATATATTACCCCGACCCTCTCCCACCCCCGCACTGTCCCTAAAACTACCCCAGCCCCTTCCACTACCCTTAGTCCTAAAACCCTAATCCCTTATTTAAAAAACTACCCCGACCCCCCGTGCCCTAAAACCGACCCGACCCCCAGTCTAGAAAACTACCACGACCCCCATCCCTGAAAACTACTCCGACCCCAAAGACTGATAACTATACCCAGCCCGCCCCACTTACCTCACCACGTCCTCTGCCTCTCTTGCTGAAGACAATGTGTCTATAGTTTTCAATCTATCAACATATTTTACATACAGTATAAACAAGGTAGAAAACTAAAAAATAAACATCTTTTGAAATGCCTTCAAATAAGCATTTAACACTTTAGGGAATATCCTTGCTTATTACTCTGATCATTAACTATTGTTTAGACCGAATCTAAAGGAGACTCCAGTGCTGTGCCATTTCAGTTGTTTTAGCAGAATAGTTAATGTTTTGTAGATGAGTGGGTTTTACTTGTGTATGGTTGTAGTAAGGAAAGTAAATATGTTTTTGAATTTCCTTTGTTTGTATTTTTTATTAGGATGGACGATTGAGGCCAGGCGATCAGCTTGTATTCATCAACAAGGAATCCATGATTGGAGTGACTTATGAAGAGGCAAAAAGTATATTAAATAGAGCTAAATTGAGGTGAATATTTACTATGAAATCAATACATTTTATTCTTCCTCTGGTCTGCCTTTAATAGACACACATTTTTTTTGTCTTGCATTATTTCCAGAGCACCGTAACATTTTAGTTAACTCTCTCCAACTTAACATTTTCTTTCTGTTTTGCTACATTCCTGCACCTACCACTATTGGCCATTTATGCCCGAGATCTTATTTTAAGTTTTAAACAACCATGTTTAAGTTTTAACTTTAATGGTGAAACAAACCAAAAGTCAGTAAGCTTGTTTTCATTTGCAAGCGCCATCCCTTGACTGTTGAACCCCTTATGAAATAGGCGTGACAGCTGGCTCTGCCTGTTGCACTGGAGACTGTGTAGCGTTAGAAGACATTCCGGGTAAATCTGTCAACTGAGGCGCCGCGCCTTGAAGCCACGATGGATGCATTGAGCCTCGAAGTTGAGATGGACCCTTACAACCTTCGTTGCCAGAAGTACATCCTAGACCCCAAGAATTCCTGTTATAGGGCCGCTAGCGCTGATGGAGGCCCTCGTTACATGCCCCGCAGCTACAATGATGGACGCCACACTTCGTGTCTGGGTCTCGGCGCGTGACTGACTCAGCAGGCCGCGCCCCTTTATTTTATACAGAGGCGTACGCCACGAACGTGGCGTACGCGTTGCGTAGTGTCCTTATGCGCTCTAGCGTCTAACGCTAGAGCGCTAACTGTAACATCCCTCCCCAACTTGGATAACAAAATAAACCAAAGTCCATAACAGTCACTCACTTGCTTGGCAGGCAAAGTCTTTAAGGCGGCTGCTTGGCGTGGGGTTCGCTCTCAGACCATACCTGGCAGTGGCACGAGTGCCGGAGCTGGGTGGGTGGCTATTCGGGGCTTCACCTTTCGTCGGGGCCTGAGGGCTCTGCTCTGGGGCGCTGCAGGCTACGCTGGACGTCAGTCCTGGTCCCAGCTCTGGGGTTGAGATCTCTTCCTCCCCTCCGCCCAGCCCCCTCTGGCCGCGGTCGGTGGCCTCCGGAATGCGTTTGAACAACGAGATGTTCCTGGTGGTCGACTCCACCCCTCTTTCTGCTGTGACCATTGTACCCCGCCTCTGTGCCACAGTCCAACTACCTGGTTCATACCGGGGTCTGAATTTTCCTCCCGGCCTTCTGTCCTTCACGAGGACGCTGTCCCCTGGTCTGATGTCGCGGTCTCGACTGCCTCTGGCCCGGCTCACTTGTCGGTTGCGGTGTGCTCGTCGTTGGAAAACTTCCTCCGCTTCGAACGGTGGGGGCGCCCAGCCAGGGACTGTGGGTAGCCCATCGCGGCGGGGGCCATTGAGCATGAGAGACCACTGGGCTTGTTTGGTGGAGCAGTGGGGCGTGCTCCGATATTCTCCCAGGAATCGCTGGATTTTCCTCTCGGGGTCTAGTTGCTCCACGCCGGCTATTCGAATCACTTTATTCAGGGTCCTCATGAATCGTTCTACTTCTCCGTTGGCCTGTGGCCACTGAGGAGTGATTCGCCGATGTTGTACTCCCTGATGCTGAAGGAACTCCCGGAACTCATGACCGTGGAAGGGTGGCCCATTGTCACTCTTCACCTCCGAGGGGCGCCCGAACATGGCAAATATTTTCTCCAGCGCTGGTCCCACGAACATGAAGGCTGTGGACGGTAGAACTTCCACTATGGGATATTTCGAGAAGTTGTCAATGACCACCAGCGACACTTTTCCGTTTGGGAGGCTCCCGAAGTCTATACTAATCTTGTCCCATGGGTACCTTCCTGGTTCTTCTGTCACGATGGGGGCCGGAGGCTCCGGGCCGCTCGTCACCTGGCACGCGGCGCAGCTTCTTACCACCTCGTCCACCATGCCATCCAGCCCCGGGAACCATATCTTCGCCCTCATCCTGGTCTTCATCTTCTCCGTCCCTTGATGGCCGTCGTGAGCAATGGTCGTGGCTTGATGGCGTAGTGCGGGCATGACAATCCTAGACCCTCGCAGGACGACACCATCGCGGGTCATACTTAGTTCATTCCGCACTCGCCACATCTGCTGCAAGTCCTTCTTGTCCTCGTCTGCCCACGAGTTGGCGGTGTGTAGGAAATCAGCCCATGACCCTTTTTGAAGAGCCCCCCGTGTCCTTGCCAGCACGGCGTCGTGCTCCCCGGCACGTATGATCTCCTGGATTGTCAGTATCCGAGGGCAAGTCAGAGCAGCTAAGAGGTCGATGTGTGCTTCGGTTTCCTCTTCCTCTTCTTTCCCGACCGGGGACGTCACCCCCCTTTCCGGGTGTCGTGACAGAAAGTCTGCCGGGTTTTTCGCACCTGGCCGGTATGTCACCTCCATCTGGTATTGTTGTAGTCCAATGGCCCACCTCTCGATCCTCGGGGGGGGGTGGGGTGCTGTCCCTTTGAACAGGGGCACCAATGGCTGGTGGTCTGTCACCACAGTAAAAGGGTGCCCGCAGACATAGAGGTGGAAATGCCGGCAACCCCATCGGATGGCTAGTGCTTCGCGTTCAATCTGAGAATACCTCTGTTCAGTTGGGGTGAGTGCCTTGCTGGCGTAGGCCAGGGTGGCCCATGTCCCTGGTTCTTGCTCTTGCGTAAGGACTGCGCCCAGTCCCACCGGGCTGGCGTCGACAAGTAGTTCTGTCTTCCTGGTCGGATCAAAGTAGACCAGAGTGGCCTGGTCCAGCAGCGTGGTCTTGATAGCATGGAAGGCATCTTCTTCCTCTTGCCCCCAGCGCCACAGGGTTTCTGTCTTCGTGAGGCGTCTGAGAGGTTCCGCCGTGGTAGCCAAGTTTGGGATGAACCGCCCACAGTACGTGGCCATCCCGAGAAAACTGCGGACTTCCGACGCAGAAGTCGGTGCTGGGGCGTTCTTGATAGCCTGGGATTTTCTTGGGTCCACTTGAATGCCATGGTTGGTAAACGTGTATCCGAAGAACTCGATGCTTTGTTGAAAGAACTGGCACTTCTCCTTGTGCAACGTGACCCCAAACTCTCTCAGCCTCATCAGTGTGGACCGGACCCGTCGGTAGTGTTCATCCACTGTTGTGGCGTGTATCAGTATGTCATCACTGACGTTTAGTACTCCTGGTAGCCCCTGCAAGATGTCTCTGATAGTGTTCTGAAATATTTCGGCCGCCGAAGAGATGCCAAAGTTAAGGCGTCGGTACCTGCGTAGCCCCAGGTGCGTGCTGAAGGTAGTGATATACCTGCTCTCTTCGGCCAGCGTTAGTTGGTGGTACCCCGCGTTGAGGTCCAGTTTGGAGAACCACCGGGCTCCGTTAAGGTCTGCGATTATGTCATCCATCGTGGGCGTGATGTGCCTCTCCCTTTTGATGGCCTTGTTGGGCAGCCTCATGTCGATGCACACTCGAATCTTGCCTGGTTGCCGGGGCTTTTCCGCTATCACCATGGGTGATACCCAGGGGGTGGGTCCGGTTACTGTCTCTATGACACCTTGCTCCTCCAACCTCCTCAGCTCCTCCTCTACCAGCGGGCGTAGGTGGAAAGGAATCCTCCTGTGTTTTAACGCTGTGGGTGTGACTGAACGGTCAATGTGGAGCTTGACTGGTGGTCGTCGGATGTTCCCCAGACCAGTGAACAGCTCCGGAAACTGGTCCAGCAGGGTAGTCGTCTGGGACTCTTGCACCTTCCGGAGGAATGCGATCAACCCTAGGTCTTCGGCTGCGTGCCCGCTGAGGAGGGTGTCTGCCTCTTGATTGATCACATGTATGTCAATCGTTATCTCTGCGTCATCCGACTTCACCGGCACCATCATCTTTCCTGCCAAGGGCAGCGGTGTGTCACTTCCGTAGGCATAAATCTGGGCTTTTGACCGTCGGAGTTCGGGCTTGGGTCAGAGGCGATTGTATTGCTGCACTCCCATCACGGTGACTGACGCCCCTGTGTCGATCACTGCGTTTATCCGGGATCCAGCGACTAGGACGCGCACCTCGGTTGTGGTCTTCTCGAGCTCTTGAGGGCTCTGGTGAATGAAATCAGGTATGTTTCCCCTTCGTCATCATCGGACTCCATTGCATCTTCCCGCAGGGCCTGCGCTTGCTTGCGCCCTGGGTTGGTGGGGGAGGACAGCGACAGCTGGGATAGTTGTCTCACCATGGCCTTCTCTGGCCTCTTTCCCCTCCGGTCCCGTTGCGTGGCTCGTTTGCGGCAAACAGACGCAAAGTGGTTCATCACGCCGCAGTTGTCACACGCCTTTCCTTTCGCAGGGCACGTCCTGCCTCCGTGCTCGTCATACCCGCAGTACCCGCACGGGGCTGCAGGCTTCTTTGCCGCCGGCGGGAAGCTTCACGCGTCTGTATTGCGTCGGCCCGCTCCGTTTTGACTGTTACTCCTGACCCGGCGCCTCGTGTGAGCGCCATCTCCATCTCCTCTGCGCGGGCGTCGGATAGATCATGGGACCGTGCCAGCACTAGAATGTCCGCCATCGGGATGTTCGGTTGGCGGAGAATGAGTGTTCGTAACTTTTTGCTGCGTATGCCGCATATTATCTGTGCTCTGATCTCCTCCTTGGCTCTATCACCCACGAGGTGCGTGTCTGCCAGCACCCTCAGTCGAGCGTGGAATGCATCCACCGACTCCCCTTCCTTTTGCCTCGCTTGGCGCAATTTGAAATGTTCAAAATCCGGGTTCAACTGGGGGTCGAAATGCACATTGAGGGCTCTCACGGCCGCGTCATAGTCGTCCGCGTTCCCTGTGTTGGGGAGGTGCTTGAATAGGAGATAAACTTCTTCCCCTGCATAGTGGAGTAGTAGAGACCTTTTCACGGTGCCATCCGTCTCCCTGGTGCCCGCAAAATAGTTGTCGAGTCGGCCAATCCACGTTTGCCAGCGTGGGGCGGCAGTGGCAGGGTCCGCAGCTTCACTAAACGGCGGCAGAACGCCGGACGCGGGGTGCAGGGGCACTGCCTGGGCGGGGCGCTCATCATCACCCATGGCTCCCTGGGGCACAGCACAGCAGGAGGGACGGCAGCAGGCAGAGGAGGCCGCAGTGGCAAGAGATGCCCACACCTTGGATTGACAGAGGGCGTCAGGGCTCAGCCAGGGCACAGCAGGCAACTGGGGCAGAGGGCTTCAGGGCCCAGCCAGGGCACAGCAGGGACACAGAGTCACTCAGTTCAGTGGCAGGAATGTTCATCTGCCAAAATGGGCCGTGTCCGGTGCACACGTGCACTCACCGTAGGTCAGAGGGGCCCAGCTGCACTGCCCGCGTGAGACGGAGCCGGTTTCAGTCGGGCCCGTCAGGATCACGTGCGCGCGCGCGGGACTGCCGCGGAGCGCGTCTTCCAGCTGGGGCACACGGGGTCGATCTTCGCACTCGTCGCCAGTGTTATAGGGCCGTTAGCGCTGATGGAGGCCCTCGTTACATGCCCCGCAGCTACAATGATGGACGCCACACTTCGTGTCTGGGTCTCGGCGCGTGACTGACTCAGCAGGCCACGCCCCTTTATTTTATACAGAGGCGTACTCCACGAACGTGGCGTACGCGTTGCGTAGTGTCCTTATGCGCTCTAGCGTCTAACGCTAGAGCGCTAACTGTAACAAATTCCCACCCCCCTCAAGGGAATCGATCAGCCTGACACTATTCCTGAACTATCTACATACACCCAGACACTCTTGCTAGGCCTTCTTCCACCACACAGCCTTCGCACAAAAAGTTGCCTTATTGTTGTGGAGGCTGGCTTCAAAGAGCTCGGGGCTGGCCTGTTTCCTAAACGGTAGACGCTTCCTCACCACCACCTTCACCGCAACGGTGCCCGGCACTTTGTTCACTCAAATTCTGACCAGGACCTCTTTGCAGACCCCGTGCCCTGGTATCTAGACACGGGGCCAGCAGCAAGACACTTGGCATGACTATGGTATAGACCCTTAGCTTGAATGTTTTTGGGGGGGATAACCTGCAAAGGGTTCCCTTACTGATAACTCTTCAGCATATCGGGCCAGATGTACAAAGCATTTTAAGGGTCACAAGCACTGCAATTATTTGTTTGTGGCCATTAAACATTCTTTTTTAGAACGTACTAAAGTAATTTTAGGAATCTGTGAATTTTTACTGCTTCTTTAAGTGACTTTGTGACTGGATAAGAATCTGCAGTTTGTAAGAGACTTGCTGTAGACATTTTTTCCAAATTGCAGAAAGCTATGTGATTAATCAATGTTTAATGGCAGTAATCAGGTAGCAAAATATTGACAAATTAGAGACTCCTGAGGTGGGACCCCAACCCCATTGTGGATCTCATAAAAAAGTTTGTTTGGGAATAAATAATGGCCGAGAGTCCACTGCCTATTTCGTAATATTCTTTAAAAATCGAAAAAGAAACCTCTTTTTTATTTTTATTTATTATAAATGCGGTCTCATTTTCTTTACGGAATCACAGACATGGTTGTCTGCCGACCCTAGCACACCATCATCCCTGTGATGGCCTCCAATCAGAGTGAGTCACAATTTGTGACCTAGAGCGCTTACTACAAGGGTTAAGGAAAAATGTAAACCTACATTAAAAGACCCTCTGTTCATACATGGGTAGGTCTCACCTGATTTACTGGGCGGACACATGGCACATAAGAGAGCTCTTATGCAGGGTAAAGACGGTGCCCTCGTTCTTAAGGAGCCGAGTAAGAGAATAGATGCCTCTCCCAAGCGTTAACGTTAGGGGCAGCATTGTAAAGTTATATTACCCATTCAATCACTCCGCTCTCCAGATATGATGGCCATCAATGGGAGGAGATCAAGTAGTTGCTGAACCTCCTCGTCTTGGCTAATTAGAAAAGGGTAATGACGACTGTGGACGAGTAGAAAATGATCTTCAATGCCAACATTCGGTGTGCACAGGACACAGCTGATATGGTCTTCAAAAAGTCAAAAAAGATAGACAGGGGAAATTACATGGAATACCGCATATGTGTTATTATACCTACAGCACTATTGACCAGTCGTCCACAAGAATTTTTCAGATCCTCACCGTGTATAGGGATGTATCGGGTAAACTGGCATACATCGGGGTGGTCCCGATTGCGATGCCCACAAAGGGGTCCTGGCCTGCAATTCCGCTCTCCGGATGTCCGCCAGCCCCTTTAGATAAATGGACAGGCAGATCCTGCTATCTCCAGATGAATAGTGGGGATTAAACATAGAAACTCAAATGTACACAGAAAGTAACAGCATGGGGCAAGCTTCCACTTTCGATCATGGGGAGGGTAGCCCTATTTAAAATTATTTCTCTCCCATCACTACTATTGCTCGTACCTCTGCCTGCTTCCTTGACAACCTGCGTGGTATCCTTACCCACTGCATGTGGGGTGGGGGGCCCCCTATAGTAGCGTTTGTAAGAAGTGTAAAGTCTAGGAGTTCCATATATACAGCTGTATACCTGGGCGGCACTCTTACTTTCCATTAATCAATGACTCTGCTCATCCCTGGATGACCCTATATTGAGACTTGAACTACAGGAATTGGTAATATATAGGGTGATGATGCTCCTGTATGCGGGTAAGCCTTCGTAGGACTAGTGGTGGATTGTTGTTGCAAGGCACCTAGGCACATCCAATCGATGGAAAAGCCGACACAATTCACATCCATGTAAAGGGGAATGGCTGCCCTCAGTCTCAGGACTGCAGGATTTTGAACCCTAGGATAGATTTGGGATCTCAACCCCGGGGAAGGTCAGGGCAGGCCCGCACATGAACTCATAAAGAGTTGGGGGCATAATACAATCTTCGTAAATCACAATTTGTCTGTTTTCTGTAATTACGTTATGCCCTCGAACCCAGTAAAAAGGCCCTTAACCCGGAACTAGGAACGGTGGACAGTAAGGGCATCTCAAGACTCTACAGAACATTCAGTGGTCAACACACCCAACTCATTCACTCTTCTGAGGGAACGATGGTTGGAGGATATTGGGACAGGAGACCAGGAGGATTGGTGTGAAGCCAAGATGGTGGCCAAGACTCACCCAGCCTCCTCGAGGCTGTCCCTAGTGCAGTTTAAATACTTCCACTGTATCTAGTGTACCCCTGAGAATTTGTACAAAATTAACAAAACCCCGACGGATGTCTGTACACACTGCGTGCTGGAGAACTGCACTTTGTTCCATATGATTTGGGGATTCCCCACAGATTAAACTGTACTGGTATACGGTGCATGCCAAATTGCAAAGTATGGGATACACAATGGGGCCAGACCCCCGCAAGAGTGCTAATGGGTATCCATCAGGGGTGAAATGAGTCAAACGGGGATAAACTATTCTGTAATATCAGATGTTGAGAGGCCAAAAGAGGCCATGCCAAGCCCTGTCTGGCAGCGATGCCTCCCATGATTACGGAGTGACTCCAGAGGCCTGGACTGTTGTGATTTGGCAGAGGCTTCAGTTTACAAGACCCTTGGCTGCCCTGGGAAACGTAATGGTATTAGGGGTGAAGATATATTGTTGATGGAGCCCAGTGTCCATGCACACATTCTATTGTTGCAACAAGAACAACTTGTTATTGGGCAAGTGGTTTCTCGACCCACAACCATAGGTGACCATCAACATATAGACCTTCCTCTTGAGTTGAAGAGCTCACATAGATGACCTCACAATCCAGGAACAGTAGTTGCCACAAGAGAATCTTTATGCGCTGGAGCTGATGGCAGTGCAGTTAGCTCTTCGAACCTTTCAGAAACACATTTCCAATAAGGTCATTCTCATTCAGGCTCACAACGCGACTGCCCTGAAGGAGCACACACACTCGCCGCGAAATCAAGCTCACCAGACAATTAGTCATTGGGCTGTTCATCATGGACTGTGCAGATGTTCTCAGCAGGGCACATCAGCAAACCCATGAGTAGGGGATCAGCAATCGGGCGCTTAATCAAAAATCCTAGTGTTGTACACACCAGCACATGACCTGTTCACCTTATACAAGAACACCAAATGGCAATATTTAGTATCCAAGTAGTCTTAGCCACGTACCTAGGCAATGGCCTATTGATCAGCTGGGCAGATTCATTTGCATACAGTTTTTCCCCTCTACCATTGATTCTGTGTGTCACCAGGAAAATGCAACAAGCATCTATGATGTTGGTTCTCACAGCTCCCACCTGCACTGGATATGGTTTCTCTTCTTCTAGAGACGTTAATTTACCTTCACAAGAAACTTTGAAGTGTGCCCAGAATTACTCACCCATCAGGACGGTAAGTGCACCTGAATCTTGGGGTGCTCAGTAGTGCACTTTGCCACGTAAGGTCCTAGAATTTGCGATTATACAGCTACCTATAGAATGCATGCACATTGAACAAAAGAGAGATGAAAACCCATCACATGAGCATGTTATGCAGCCAAATGGAAGCAATGTGTTCACTATTGTAACAATGTAACATACACCCCTTGACAGTCAAATATTATTTGTTGCTTGTTGTTTGTTGTCCCAAAATCACAAGTGGCCTTTTCCGCAGTAGCTATACATCTGACCGCAATAGCTGCCTAGTTTTAAAACACACACCAGGCAGTCTTTAAAATTACTGTTGTTAAAACCTTAAGAGGCTAATTCCACCTAGAGTACCAGCACACCCTTTAGGGAACCTTAAATACTGATCTTACTCAACTTTCATGACCTGCACTGTCTCTTCTACTAGTGTAACTACAGAGTAGGTGAACTGTACGTTTTGGCCATTGAGGAACCTGCTTTCCAACTGCAGAAAGACTGAGTTGTCCTTAGGATGCACCTTTGTTTCTTACCAAAAGTCATTTCTCCTATTCATGTCAACAAGACCATTGACTTGCCTTATTTTTTTCCGTAACCATAAGTTATTGAAAGACCGTTACATACGTTGGATGTTTGAAAAAGCCAATACGTACTACATTGACCGTGCCAAGTTCATCAGACAGAGCAAGCAAATGCTTATTGCATTTGTCCATCCAAGCCATGGCAAGACAATTTCCAAAGATTTCCTTGCCAGGTGGATTGCAAACTTCATAAAGATTTATTGTTCCAGAGCCAAACGCATACTGTGTGCCCAGCCTAAGGCGCATTCTACTTACTTGAAAGGTGCCATACTGGCCTTTATAGGCAATATTCCATTTGCACACCTCTTCAAAACTGCTACGTGTTCATCTATCCACGTGCTCTCCAAGTATCACAACGCGGAGATTCATGCCCAACTAGAAGCTCAAGTTAGACAAATGGTACTTAAAACGCTGTTCCCCACATCTTTCACTGTTGCTTGCAAGACTCCGCTTTAGGAGTCGGGTACTTCTCTTCAGTATATGCACAGTATCCTGCAAATGGAAACGTAAACTGTAACAATCAGTTTGCAGCTTGTAATGCAGCATAATCATATGTCCCATACCCCCCTCTCTGGATGCGTGCTCACGTCATCATGTGTTTACATTAATCCTTACCATCTTTATCCATACATTTTCTTTCTCTGTTCACATACATTATTATGCTTCTCATCCTCACACTAACACCAGTAGGGGAAAATACAATCTAGGGTGGAATCTGTGCTGGTGTATTTCGGATTTCAGAGGAAGTAGCTTGAGTCACCTTGAAACCGCATCTTTTTCGAAAAGAAAGCTTGCAATGTCAGAGCCTAACACTAGATGGCAGGAGTGTAAAAGCAAATAACTCCTAGCACTACAAGCTCAAACCAATTGTTACAGGTAAATTATGTTTTCCTTATCTGCAATTTTCTTTGATCTCATTTAGTATAATATAATCGCAGCATTCTTTGCTGGGTACACATATCTGAGTAATTCTCTTTTTAAAATAGCTACAATGCCAACATATCCCTACACATTAGTTTCTCCTGAATGAACCCAGATCAGACAAAAGAATATGAACATAAAAAAAGACAGCAAGCATAGTGGTGATCTGGTCACTACCAGGAATTAGCCTGTCTATTTACTTCTCCTGTACTTACTATCTTCGACAGATTATCTTCTTCCCTCATCTTATCTTCTGATTACAGATACTCTTTTATTTCGTGGCTTCTTGTCTTGTTTTCTTGCCCACCGTTCTAAACTGTCCTTTTCTACCAATAATAGAACAGTCCCTACCTACCTCCAAGTAATCACTAAATAAGCCCATATGTCCAGTGCTATATCTGTAAAATGTTCAATTCATATTATATTTAACACATTTCACTTGCCACACTGTTGCTGGCCTCTTTGTTATTTTAATTTCTTCATGGGTTATACTGACACAGCAAACATTCGCCCATTTTTACATTCCTCTTTACTAACTGGATGTTTTCCACAGTATAAATAGTCCCTTTGCCTCCAATAATGGTCGGTCTTCATTAAACTTTCTTGCACTCTTTTGGTATTTATAACAATCACTATTTGGTCCCTCCACACTCCTTCATGAATAATTGTGAAATTGGTGGTCGACACTGACTTGTAGAAAGTGATCAAAATCTCATAAAAAGCCTCACTCGCCCATATTCCTTGTGTAAAATGTTCATCGTTCCAAAAGTCCACTAAGGTTGTGCGTATTCTGTTTCTAATACCCCCACTGCTTCCACACCCCAAGTGAGAACTGCCTAAAAATGTTCTGCACCTCTAACCTCAAACAGATTTTTTGTTCCCTGCTCCCCTACAATTCTAGCACCTCATTTGCCTCTAAATACATCAGAAAGCCAAGGAGAACATTCCTCCAGGCTCCAGGCTACACGTGTTCCTTGCCATTGTCAATATTTCTGAAAAAATGTACGATGTGTTGAGTTTATATACATATTATTTTAATAGCTCCCCCCTGGCAACCACATTTGTTAGAATATATTTTTTTATATGATATTGCGTGACATCTTTTGATCGGATCAGCGTGTGCCTAGAGAGGACAGGCCCCCTCACACTGATCCATGAAGCCCATAGTTCAGTTGACGTGGGTATGTGTGGTCATGCATAATCTAAGCCCCATGAATGCAACACAGCAGCACTTTTAATGAAGTTGGATCACTTGTCTTGACTTATAGGTGTACAGCACTTACACCTCCACATTCTGTCTAGCGTGTGCAGTGTCCACATAGTGGTGAGTGGTAAATATGAAGTTTGGTCCTGACATAGCGATTTTTTTCTTGATCAGAACGTTTGGATTTGACTTGTGCTAATTAGCTCGGTTTTTAATTCAGATAGTATCACAAACCATTTTGTCCTTTACTACTGCTGATAATTAACATGTTCTGAGTTAAGTGTAACTTAATAGGTGAACGTCAGATCGGTAGTCCGATTGGTATGGAAAATAATCTGTTTGCTACTTTAATCCTTGGATTACGTGTTCTGTACAGCTGGGGAGTTCACATTACCCTGACAAAGACCTCTGACGATTTCCAGACTGGCAATAAAGGTCGAAAAATGTTGGTAGTTTCCTGTAATTTGAGTACTCCGAGGAATCATCATATTCTATCTATTGACCACACCTTTTTTTAAAAAAAATTTATTTTCTAACTCCAACTGGACTAATAGGATTGTCCTGAAATATATATATATATATATATATATATATATGGAATAAAGAATCTTTTTGAAGTCATCCCACTGAGTCAGTGCCTGTTTCTTACCGAAGGAAACTAGGATTGGATGCAATATATATATATATGTATATATATATATATATATATATATATATATATATATACTCCCTCTTTACTCTCCCATGGGTATTAGCTTTTACCCATAAAACCTTAAAAAATCATATCTCTAGTTCACCTGATTGGATTTTAATCATTTTTGTGTTCTTTTTTTCAGTAAATATTTCTTGATATTTAGTAATTGGTTGTGGGATTTTTTTTATTGTGTTGTGTTTTGACTTTTTAATACTTTCGGTCCTGCTAAATACTTTACACACATTTACTAATGTAAGCCAGTCTTCTCTGTGCCATAGTTACAGGGGACTAAGCCCAGGTTAGATTATTTAAATTGTCTTAATCAGAGTTATTACTTGGAAACGACTCGCATCCTCTAATTACTATGTATATATATCTATAGGGAGATACTCACCTAGCATGCTGTGAGAGCTGCATGCTGGGATCTGCAGTTTGACGATGCAGCTGCAGTGTTGTTTGTGACTCTGATCCGGCCCACCTGAAGGTGCAACCAATGTTGAACGGATGGGGGTACTTTACAAGTGAACTGGTGGGAAACATTTTTGTCAGCAGGCATTTGATAAAAACACTTTACGTCGAAACGCGTCATGCCAATGCTCTTATGAAAATAAACGACTTACCTGGAATCCCCGCTGTGTCCCTCCGGTTCTTCTGACAGTGAGAATCTTTTGTGGCATATATATGTATATATGTGTGTGTGTGTGTGTGTGTACGTGTATATATATATATATATATATATATATAAACAGGTTTGTGTGTGTTTATATAGTTCATAAAATTAATACGACCTGTTCAATAAATGCAAAGTCATTTGCTGGCTGAAAAATCTTCTCCAAAAACTCCTTTTATGCATTTTTGTTTCACCCCGTAAACATCCAGACTATGCTATAGAGTGCGTAGAACGTTAAAGGTCTAGCTGTTTGAGCTGGATTGTTCCTATTGAGGTAGGTGCAAGGCTAATTTGCATGTGGTTGGTCACTGTCGGTAAAGACACTGTAAGTAAAAATGATGCATTGACTATGGTTCGTGCTTAGATCAATTCAAGCATTCTATGCATCACTTTTTAGTTTTTTCTCAATTAATCAATTTTATATAATCGTATGTTTTTAGGGGGCATGTGTGACCAATATTACATTTGTGCTTTGGGAAATTTCTAGACATGTCCTATTCGTGTCCCACAAGGATCACAATAGGTAGTAGCTTGCGTTCCTGCAAATCGTAACACTAAAAAAAATATATTTTAGGCCCTAATTCTGTCTTTATAATCCTCTCTAAGCAATTCAGATTCCTGGGAAGGCTCCTCGGGGCTAAGAAGTGGAACTATTCAAAATTCCTACTATTCATACTGTTCATAGAAAAATAAAAGTATTTCTAATGGAAAGCACTGACCTTTCTCAGCAGACCAGTCAGACTTTTGATGGGACAGTACCAGCAATTTTTGGCAGGTCTGGTGCACTTTTAAGAGGGACCATAGTCATCTCCTCTATAAATATAAAATATGGCAATGTGGCACATTATAAAATGGTTTGATCGGAACTGTAGACTAAACACAGTGCTGCTCCTTTGTGCCTGGATTGAGTGCCTACAGATTGTTTATGAAGAATATTGCACCAATCGTGTACTCAGCAAATTCACAGAATTTGAAATGGTGAATCACCGCATTGTCTAGGGGTGATTTTTCCCCATTCGCTCACGTTTCCAGGGGTTCCAGCCTTTTGAATGATTACGACGCAGAAAGCTCGGATTGACATTTGTACCTACAGATGCCATGCTGCAGTGTGCTATTAAGCAGGGTCACTCTGTTGCTGGTAATGCATGCGTGGCACTTTTTAGGGAATCTACCATATACATGTCCGTGTACAGTGGAAAGGCATGCCCCCATCCTGGGCTTGAAAATGCAGTTCTATCGAAAATGGACACCATTGCAATAGCCGTGTTTCTATGTTTGATGCATGATCTGTTTTTTCTATAAACTTTAGGCGAGAACCTACCTGGGAAATCGGTTTCATTCGGCAGAAAACTATTTCCAACAACGACGAAAGCTCTCTGGCATTGAACACACTAGCTGCACCATTAGAAGAAATTCAGAAGCAAACTACACCGGCTAGTTTTTCTACCTCTTTTGATAGGTTTGATCCCAAGACTGCTTCCACTCCTGGTGCAATGAACAAATGTCAGGTAAATCTTTAGCCCTGTTGTCTTTCTACCCCTTCTTTGCCCTCTTCCATGTAATCATGTTTGCCTTCAATTCCTTGTTTTTCCATAACATCTTGTCATGATTCGTAATGCTGTGCATATTCCCACGTTTCTGTCCCTTCTTCCATCCCTGTGCTTGTGCCTTGCATCCTCCATTTATAGAGTCCCTTCGCTTTATGCTAGACTCGTGTGTTGGAAATACCTACATGTACATATAGGTAGCTAATTGGAACCTACTTGTAGAGATGTATTCTTACTGGGACAAAGTTGTGTTTACTCAGTTGTTTTTTACAGCACCCATTCCTGTTGACACAATATTGACTGTAGTTTAACAAATATTTGCACATAGTATCATACTCTTTTTTTCCATTTCTAGATTGGTTTTTGCAACGTATAAATATAACAATGTCTTATCTGGGACTCTATTCGGTGCTAGGAACATACACAGTGGAGTCATAATAACGCATTTGTCACACTTCTACAACCGGGTACACAACAATATGTTTGGTTTCAGACCACCATTGCACAAATAGGATACCGTAGATATAATCAGAAGGTCTTATAGGGGTTTTCCTTAGTGGGGGAAAGCCATTTAACATCTGCTAGCTTACTGTGTCCAACCCATCTGTTGAAGGGGAATAGCACCTGTTACAACACATGCATTTACAACGCATGCTATTACAACACAAGTCGTTACAACGATGCATTGGTACATTGCATGCCATTACAATGCAAGTCGTTACAACGGCTTGCTGTGGGGGGCGCTGGAGTTTGGAATAGTATAATTTACTATTCCAACTACAGTATGTGCAACAGTAGGGAAGGTGTTGGATTGAAAATCTAACAAATCCAACACCTTCTGCCCCCTACAGCAAGTCGTTGTAACGACTTGCGTTGTAATGACATGCGATGTAACAACTTGCTTTGTAAAGGCATTAAGATGTAATGGTAATGGTTGTAATGGATGTTTCCCATTGAAGGGCTGTGATTGAGTGTGACTGATTACATAAAGGAAACCACTATGGGTATATATTGTGTGCTGAGTCACTGTGACGCACATTGTGCTCTGCTGAGCGTTGTGGGTGACCCTAGGCTGTCAAAGGCATTGTCACTGTCTTTAGAGACCACAATGGGAGATGGTCCAGTTCTTTCTTTCCCATTGCCAGTATTCCCTCAATTGAGCAATAGTAGATTGCTTAGGGGGAGGTGCTCAGGGGTACACTCAAGGCTGTTGTGTGTCGTTTTTCGCTTCCAGGTTCGTAATGTTGACGTCCCAAGTCATTACCCTGGCTCTGACTCTACTGCGTCTACGGGTTTCCACGAAGACATGTGATTAAGCTTTTGCCCACTTCAACAAGATGTGGAGCCAACATTGTGGGTCAGGGGCTGCGTGAGATTTCCAGGGCATTGCAATCTGCCGTTTGAACAGTATAAAGGCTAAGTCAATGAATCTGTGTCTGTATTTATTTCCCCTTGCATTGGGTCTATTGCCCAACAGACATGATTCTGGAGTGGCCAAAACCACTCATTCAAACAATGCGGAGGTGGCTTCCATGATATCTGTCCAATCCTGTCCAATATGCGGGTACTCCCACACTAAGTGTAAGAAACCTACTTCAGGTACGCCGCATCTGGTGCAGCTGGAAGGGGTATTTGAGTACATGTGTGTTATGTTTAATAGTGTGAGATATGTCTGGTGTAGGTAATTCTCATTGGTTGTAGTGAAATCGTGGATTGTGTGAGACCCTTTTTACCTACTCAAGGCTTGGGTCCATAGTTTATCTGAGAATTGCATCTGAAGGTCCAGCGTCCAGCATTCGGGGACCCTGGTGTCCATTTAGTGGTGATGTTGCAGTGCAGAAACCTGAGTAACGGGGAAAGGACAAGACCTGTACCAATATCAATATCCTCCTTCTGTCACAGACCAGATATCACATTTACACTTTCACACATCCAGTCATTGGTGGGGCCCATAACACCAACATTCACACATCACTTCACACTGGTCTGCACATACAGGAGAGATGAGTGGTTCTAGCGCTGACATGAAAGGAATACCTTATAACCTATAGGAAGAAAAAGTTATATTACATATCTATACATTAACATCCCTACACCTACAGATCTCAATCCTAAACATCAAGGCACTCCTCCCACGTGATCAATGGATCATTTAGTTGGAATAGTTGATGGTGATTTAGAACCAGCTAAAACGCATTTAAGATTTTGATCTTCCCTCCCTCAATAATTCACAAACGCATTTGCTTGTTAATCAATATTTGTTTATCTATTTTATCACAAAAGGTTAAATCTATATCTAGAAATTTTTTCAATTTTATGTAAATCACAACACACCATATTTACCTAATCTGGCAATCGGACATCCTCTAAGTCATCAAATTAATCATCAATCAGTCAGAATTTAGAAGTTCTTAATGCAGCACGCTACTGTCCCAAAGAAAGGCAAGGACCAGAGATGTGCAAGCATCTATCAGTGCCCATCAATTTTATAAAGTTCGTAGTTCATCAGAAAAATGGGCAGCATTCGGACTGTCAAAGATTCAGGAACGCAGCAGTCACCCTAGATAGTAGCATCACGTAGCGTCACCATCGTCTTCATCAGCAAAAGGAAAACAGAAAGTATATATCTCTAACTCTCTATTTTACCACCATTTTTATAATAAAAGTTAGGTCAAGATGCAACAATTTACAAAATTTGAACATTTCTGATTGGTCGGTGGAGATCGTCCGGTGAGGTTCAGCACAGTTTGAGGGGTTATGTTATGGTTTGGTTTATTCCGGTTTCTTGTAAATGTTCATTGTGCTATTACTTGGCTGATTTCCCACCGTGGCCTTGTACGGGTACAGTAAGACAAGGGTCAGGACGAAGCCACAGGAACAAACTGTTGCGCAGGCGCACTTCACCCGAAACCTCGTCGAATGGTGGCCATCACATCCGTTCACGTCAAGGGACATTTTGATTTTAGGCCTAAAGGACAACTTAAGCAAAACAAACACAACAAAGTAATTAATACATAGAAATAATGAATAAAATGTTAATCCCTTACTAATCCCTCTATGTGCTTGTAATTATCTAGCGTATAGCGACATTTAAAGCGTTCATATTCACCCATTTGATGTAATCTTGGGCAACATAATGAAAACGTCACAAAAGCCACATATATCATGCAGTATTCTATTTACTACATATACTACTGTTAGTATGCATACGTATTTTAGTCATAGAAGTTAATTAGCCATGCAAAGTGCAAATCCCACGTATAACTCATATATTAATAATGTTGATTAGTAACTTGCAAAATTCATTTAATAATATTACAATTTATAGATTATTTAATTAGTATACTTATGCAGAAATGGGGTGCCTCCAGGTGACAGTTTCATGTGTAGTGGTAGTGACATGGGTGGTTCAGTTAGGTCCTGACCCCATTGTGTGGTGTTTGCAAGTTGCATAGCGTTGTACTAAGAAAGTGACCTGCTGGTATACGGTATGTATCCATTAGCTCCTGACAGGACATTAAGCGCCCCTAACAAAGAGATCCACTGTTTGTTATATTCCCACCTTCCTTCAGCATGTAATAACATGATGTTAGCCTACTCCTTGGAGTGCCGCCATTTGCCAAATGGGGATCAATGGCGAGTACTGGGTATGGTTTGTTACAGTGTATATATTTATGCCAGCATTAGCATGCTGTCCTCATCCGATTGGTCTTGTGTGGGGTGTGTAGCCAGAGGTTTGATAGCCAGGTGTGGTCTGTGTAGGAGATGTTGGACGTCCATGCTTTATGAGCAGGAGGTTGTCCCCAACCAACATACCAGTCACTGCAATTGAGCCACTGCGTAGTATGATTTGTAGTTAGGGGCACCAAGTCCGCCCGTCATGCACTGGCCATTGTAATCTATCGAGTGCTACTCGACATCTGCCCATGCCCCATATCCGCTCCAACATGAGCTTGTTCATGTCAACAAAGAAGCATGCAGGGTGAGTTAGTTGTTTGGCTGCAAAGAAGTACAACAGCCATGGCAGATATCGCCACATGACCCACGGGCAAAAGTGGAAACGGCATCCAAAATGGGATAAACCTACGGATCGAACTCCACACCTTGTCTACAATTCCTTCTATTAGGTAGCTGTCCATGTGATACATTTGTATAAGCAAACTGTTGGACTTATGACTATGGCCCAAATGGTTCTCCAGAAAGCAAGTTTTGACTCCACTAGATGAAGTCCAAATCCCAGTCCAGTTACCAAGTTATATTTGTCCCTGCCACTGGAAGATCTCTGCGGTGACTGGTGAGCTCTGAGATACAGCCTAATCTACCCCACTGGCAGTTTAAGGGATTCTCAAATTGAAATGGCAACTTGACCACCCACTGTCCCCACTCTGAACCCCCCAGTAGCTACTGGACTCTTAATTCTGGATGACTTTGTCTCCAACACCGATGAACAGAGTCACAATCACTGGATCTCCCACTGTAGCACAAAGAAATTATTGTAACTTGTCAAGTGTAGGGTGTGCACTTTGATCTTCAGCTGGCGAGTTGCCTTAGGATCTGCATTAGCAGTGACCCATGTGCCTATAGGCTCTAGATCACAGCGTAGTTGCAGGAATGCTAGTGTCTGCATCACAGGCGGAGGAGCAGACAGTGTTGCAGACAGGAAGGAGCTGCTTTCTTAGGGGATATACCAAGTAATGATTAGGCAGCACTGATAGTGTGGCACCTTATCAATGGAGTGTTTTTTTGCAAGAACAGTGTAAAGTACACTGTACACGATTTATCAGTCACGCTCGGCCCATTCATTGGGCAGACCACATCGTTGGTGTGGTGACACCTGGAGATAGGAATGGAGTAGCTGTGCAAGTCCAGAGTGCCTTGAAGTAGGGCTTCCCCCTGGTCAAATATAGCTGTGACTGTTGGTAGAGGGTGATCGACCCCTTCGTAAGGGCACCAACATAATCGTTGGAAGTTGCATGACAGTGTCTCATGAGAGAGAGAGAGAGAGAAAGAGAGAGAAAGAGAGAGAAAGAGAGAGAGAGAGAGAGAGAGAGAGAGAGAGAGAGAGAGAGAGAGAGAAAGACTGACTCTCCTGTGAGTAAGCACGTCAGGAGAGGTGGGTCTAACATGGTACTGGTTTTCTCTCACAATGTGGGGCAGCTGGATAGATGCAAGTGTTGATTAAGACCCTGGGGCTGTCTGCAGACGTTCTGAGTGATATAATTGAACATAATGACAATTGTTGATGAATAGCTGGGCCATTGTAAAATGGATGCTTTTAAGCCTGTTTTTCTGTGACATGGCCACTATCTGAAGTGGTTACATGGGCGTGGCAATTAGCGCAACAACATTGAAGCCCTAACTTGTCTCCAAGGTCATGCTGAGGAACTGGAATGATGTCTGGGTCATAACCGCCTATCGGACCTTGTGGGGCTTTGGAGTTGGTGTTTTGTGCTGTTTTTTTTTTATTTTCGAATTGAGTAAGGCTGTTCCAGGTCTAATGGCAGCATAGTTCAGTCAAATCTCCTGAATAATTTTCTGAACCTAAGGAACCAGTCATCAAGAAGATGACAGGCTTGTTGGCTAGCAATAGGAGACATTTGATAGTGTTGTTGCCCCTGTGATGGTGTTTCCGTTGTGCCCCATTTATGAAGTTGGACCTGCAAAGGTGCTTCCTCATTTCAGTGTTGGCATGAAGGATGGCGTCATGTCACCGAGTGACAACCTGACAGATAAGTTGAAGTCTGGAGTCAAGGATGTTAACTTGGTGGCTGAACACTATAACGCTGTTCAGGAATAAATCACATATCTACCTTCTTTAGTCTCCTCAAGCATCAAGATTTAGAAATCTGGTCCAGAAGGTAAACTTATCTGGATTACAGATTTGAAGGTAGAGTCTGAGCAAGGAAACATTGGAGGCTACAATAAACATTTATGTGTCTGTATTCTCCTTAAACTAGAAGATATTATCCTGGACAGTGTGCCCAGGGAGGGGAATGTTCATACACATGCTGCATTCATAGAGGATGAAGGAGAAGGTCATTTACAGCTGTTTCAGGACCTCTTCGAAGTGACTGTTAAGAAGGTGATCCTTGACTTACTGCAACAAGACTTTGCTAGGAGGAGGTATGTTAATCCGGAACTTTCCAACTTGGCCCTCTGTTAAAATGGATGTGCGCCATGCAACATGTTGCTATATTTCAGCACTGTCATTACATACTGAAAGTTGATGTGTGTGTATCCAGCATGGCTCACCCAGCGATGACCATCAAACATGGTGAAAAACATAAGCAGTAGCTGAAGAGGTGCTTGGCATGCACACAAGCAGGAATGAGGGGAGGAGTGAGAATCCATTGCTGCATTTTTTGTTGTAGGTGTTGAGGGGGAGTTCTCAAAGAGTTTGTGATCGAAAGTGCATGAATGTGCCTGAATTGATTCGACTGTATTACTCATCACCTGGCTCTTCAAGGGAGACAAAGTGCCCAGATACCCCTGAGGTGGCAGTGTTTCACTTTACAAATGCTGTTTGATTTATTTATGGAGGTGTTGACTTATTTGCTAGTATGCCATGTACATTTTGTGGTCAGTGGGAGTTGAAAGAGGGACTGGACTGCTCATATATGGGATAAAGTTCCTTTGGTATTTGGAGGATAAAGGGCATGGGGCATGAAGGCTTTGCGCAGTACAATTTAGTGATAGATAAATAGGCCATCAGCATAATAGCAGCCTTGAATGGCTGCTCCCATCGCCAATGTTTGTGGTGTGGAAGTTTGGTACATTTTTCAATCGGCAATACTTGGCTGTGAAGATGGTATCTTTGACAAATTTGTCCCTATTAGAACTGTTTTTATTTTGCTGCTCTTGCGTGTTCCATGATAATATTTAGGACTAGCTTCATCTAAAATATATTTGAAATTTCCGACTGAGAGGATTATTCTGCGCCATCCATAACACAGTTGAAAGGCAGTTGGAGCTCCAATCAAAGATAAAAACCTTCTATGGAGAACAGACAAGATAGGTTCTGGGATGTTTTCTAAATTAATTTCTCTTCACAACAAAAAGCAGAACCTGTGGTGTGGGTGTTTATCATTCCAAGAGAATTGATTTAGGATGTCTACCATTGCTACATTTTAAAGCAGGGTGATATGTGATTATCGGGGCCTCTTTTGACCATAGCAACCATATATACCATCTATACAGAAGATATTCTTTGATGGATTTCCTGATATCTCTTTCCAACTTCGTGGAGACTTCTGCTTTGCAGCTGGTGGGGGAGACAGAAAGATCCCACAGCAGACAGGATGATACTATTGCTATTTCACGGAGTTTTGAGTGTAAATTGGTGAGTGTGCACCTCTTAGATGCCTGGAGGGTGCATTGCTGCAGGGTGTGGGACTACGCTTTATTCTTTAAATACAACCTTTGCCCTAAGAACTGTATTTTCGTGTAGAAAGAACAGCAGTTTGCTTTATGACGACGACCAAATCATGGTGGACCTTGACCGGGTGCTGGAAGATACCACCCCTCCATTGGATACGTGGAAAACAGATGTTAGATAGTAAAAGATACAGTAGTATATTTAGATGCATTTAAATCCTTTACGGGCGACCTATCACAAAATTCTGAGAGGGGTGAAATCTTTGTTAGTGAGGAATTCATGGTCAGGGGACAACTGATGGGGGCAGTGTCTTAAGTTGATATAGAGGAGTAACACGGCCAGGAATGCTGTGTCCTCTGAACTGACAGAGGCCTAGAGTCTAAACACAAACAGATTATCTTGCAACTCCTCTGCAGAAAGATTGTTGCAGTATGGGGCAGTTTAATATATTATCTGCAGTGTCGGAGCTGAACATCATCTGCCTCGTTTGCAACTGATGTATTCTGAGAGAGAGAGGGAACAGAGTGAATATATTATTGACAACATAATTCAAACTCAGACTGGTGGCTGCAAGGGTAGAGGCCATAAGGCGACAGGAAATGCAGCTGTTGATGAATGATATGGACATATTCGTACTATTAGAGGATTATTGGCAGAAGCTTTATGATGGTTATGCTTTTTTCCGTGAGCGATATAGAGCTTGCGTATCCTGGGTTAGCCTTCCTAGAGTGACAGATGGTAAGACAAACCTACTGGAGGTACCCATTGAGAGGGATGCATTACTTGGATTAATTTAGGTGGCCAGAGTTCCAGAATTGGATGGTTTCACAGCCCTAACTTTGTAATGTAAATCACTTACCCCAAAACGTCTGTTCTTGCTCATTAATCTGTTTAATCATGTTGGGTTGATGAAATGAATCACTCCTTCCAAGGTCAATGCGATAATGATGGTTCTACCATAACCAATAATGGCTGTTCTTTGCCTAGCTCTGTTAAATCTGTAAACTATTTTTATGTAGATGCAAATTTTATTTGCTTCTGTTTTAACAGTGAGGTTGTATAACATTATGCCCCAAATTATTCAAGTATACAAGTTGCTTCCATCATGGACAGACAGGTAGGAGATTAATTAAAAAGGTACTACAACTTGTTATTTGCATAATGAAGTTGTGGCGAAATGTGATTTTGGTATACTTGGATGCAGAGAAAGTGTTTGATTAGCTAAATCTGGAATGCTTATGCAGGGTTATGAGACACATATGATTCAGTTGTACATTTCAAGACAGAATGATAGTGTTATATTCCTGGCCAGCTTCCAAAGTAAGGGTCAGTGGTCGTTTGCCACACCCAATACATTTGGGCCACAGAACTAGACATGGTTGACCGCCTTCATTGCTGTTATTTACCCTGCCTGTGGGAAAAAACTGAAGGGTGGGGGTCAATTCAAGCTTTCCATGTCTGTGTATGACATATGACTTATTTTGGTCTATGAATTGACAAATGCATAATTTTCTCTCATGGATTTGAGGGATCTCACCTTTGAAATTACTCTTCTGCCCAGTTAGCTGTATGTATTTCAGTCACTTTCTGTTCTAATTGCAACCACAATGCCCAAAACTATTCAGTAGGACAGTGGGGGATGAGTAGGGTTTCTCTAGAACTATTAACTCGCCTGCGAGAGATAGAAGGATCAATTAATTATTTGCTGAGGCACTTTTGGGTTGAACACCGAAGGACATGGTAGCGTGGAATAAGTGTGAGATTGATAAACAATGGCGTTGCATTGAACTCCCACTAGCTGATGGTTTGTGTTGGCATATCTTGTGGAAGGGCAAGAAAGCAAGAACCCCTAATCTCTGCAGTCCCCGAGTCCAAATGGTGTTTGATGGCACTGGGGGAGTACATAACTTTAATTGTTTTCTGTTTACATTAACACCTCTTGATTGCTGTGAATGGGATGCCAGCTTTCGCAAAAGAAAGTTGGTTCCACCTGTTATGGTTGCATGCTTTTGTTTAAAAATCATGTTTGTAAACTTCATTTATACAGAAGTATAAAAACTCTCATTATAAAACAGCCCCTCCTACTTTTTTATTCTTGTATTTTCTTTCTGTAGACCAAGACATCATTCGTGAAAACAGACTGTTCTCCAATTATTCCTACTGACAGCAGCACTTTAGAGGTCTCTCAATGTGGTAATCATCATTAGACTTCTTTTGACATTGTGCAATTATACTTACATAGTGCATAGTGTGCAATTGGATTCCAATCAATACACTTTCAAACACTGCATAAAAGGTTGGATGAATTAAATGTTCAATATCCGTTTTTCAATGTGAATATAGAATAACATCTTTTTGAATTCATTATTGTACCTAGACACGATGTTTCATCATAGCTGCGTCTCCTTTAGTGACTCTAAAGTCAGATAATGAAGATCCATGTCAAATTCAAGAAAGTTAGGTTACCATAGACACTGTACTTCTACATCCAGATATTAAGATGTGCAGTGTTAACATTCAATGTAAATATGTATTTTAACTCGAGGAACATACTTTGCTTACCAAGCATGTACATTCAATTGAACTCCTAGAATTGCTTAACAAAAGCACAATATGCGCTTCTGTGGCATGCCCAAGATCCTGTAAAAATCTAATTAAGTAAAAATATCCATTCTCAGTTAAGCAATTTTTTTATGGGACAAGGAGAAACCGATTACTAAATGTACCTTGATGTCATGGACTTTATTTAAAAAAATAAAGAAACTCTGTTTTCCCTGTTGCCATCTTAATTTTCTTTTTATCATCAGAGGAGGACTGGTGGATATTGCTGTATTTCTTGATTTCTGCTAATTAAATTTTATCTGTGCTTTATAAGGTATTTGTGAGCTTAATAAGGCTAGTATTTCTTTTTTGCTCTGCAGCCAAGTCCTTTCCATTTAACTGCAGTTACTTGTGTTAGAACTCAAAGCCATGCGTTTTGTACTTCATTTTGCACAACCATGAGACTAGTGATTTGACAGTGACACAATTACTGGAAGCTCTTCATTTTTAGGTCGAGCATTTGAGACCTCTTGTATATACTTAAGTATATATAATTTAGTATATACTTAAATGTGTATGTACTTTGTGGACTCTGGAGGTCAGCCCTAGGACTTGTCTGCTTCCGCTTAGGGACTTTTTTTTCTGTTCAACCAGAATTGATTTTTGCTGAGGGACTTTCTTTTTAAAAAATTTCTGGCTACTGCCTCTATTTAACTTTCTTGATAGAAAACGACCAGCAGAGGTCAGTAAAATACCAGAATCACTTTGGCATTCTCTAGATTTCAGTCCATAGAAATTGTCTTCCACGAGCACCCCTAGACAATAATACTTTTTTCAAATTCAGTATTTTCAGATATATGACCATGAAGGCCCTGCTTTTATATTACAAACAGAGCTTTGGACTATACCCTTTCCTGCTGAAATGCAATATTTCTCTCCCTGTGTTCCCATATCTGGCATGTCATGCAGTTTGGGGCTTACTTTCCCTCCATGTTAATGAACAGTAGATGTTTCAGCACCCAGGCTAAAGTGCTGCATAGCTAAATACATATAAGGTCCCAAAGGCGTGAACGATTGCATTGCAAATGCTTGTTTAGTAATGAAATGAACCATAAACATTGGGGAAATGAGTATTCCAGGCCCCCTGGTGGTCTGTACCTCAATTGTAATGCACTGAAATCCATCCATAATTAGGGCGCAAGTGGACCATAATTAGGGCACAAGTGGACCCTCAGTTCCTGAGCCTTGGTGGAACTGCAACATGCCCCAGAATACAAGTGCATAAAAAGAAGTTGGTGTGAAGAAGGAACTATTTATAAACTGACATTAGTAACCCAAGATTTAACAGGCTCATGATCCTGAATCGAATTGTATGACCACTTTTTCTTTAACACAATTTACATTAAATTGTAATTAGATTATTTGTTCTTGCATTAGGTTTATACGTTTTTTTGTTTTTATTCTAATTTAACAAATGTAGATATTGAATCATGTCAATTTTATGTTTTATTCAGTTGAAAAACATTAGCAGTTTAAAGCACATCAGGAAAATTACAAAAATTTTCCGCAAGGTGTTCTAATTATTGTACCTCCTGTTATGTTTTAGTTGTCTCCCCCAACCGAACTGGAGAAGAGAAATTACAATTGGAAGGAAGGAAGATTTCCCTTAATCCCAATGTTCGAGTCAAAGTTGAAAAACTTGAGATGGTAATTTTATTTTCCATGATTTTATTGTGTTTTTTCAGTTTGTGAAATCAATATACCCACATTTGACTGCAGCGAGCGCGGTTTTGGAGTAGAGTGGCTTTTATGTGACCAATGTAAGATTATCATTTGTTTTTTGGCAGTTTAGATAGCAAACTCGATAATTTGAGCATTTTGATTAAAACCTTTGTTAGCAGATTTTCTCACTTTCAATAGAAAGATGTGATCATAGAGCTTCGATGGGGCGGCTTGGCCACTCACTTTTTCTTTCCATCTGTCCCGATGGTGCAGGAATATCTGTTTTCTAAATAAACTAACCTGACACTCGTGCCACACAAGGATCCAGCACACAGCTGGCAAATGATGCTGGTGAAATTCATGCACAAATGGATTGGGAGTAGAACATTCTGAGTACTTAGCAGCAAGGCCCTCCTTCTAGACTCAGCCCTTTTGGAAACAAAAACTGCCCATGTGTAGCATGGAGTACCAAAGAAATGACCAGTACATTTTATATGAGAGTTCGAGCAATTTGCATTGTAAACGACATTGTCTTTTATCCATGTGTTATGGAGCGGAGTGGATGTATATGGGTTGGAGTTGAATTATGTAGGTTGAATTGGAATTGTTACTTTTTGAATTGTGTGGTGTCGAGTGGATTGGTGGAGTGGAATTATGTATTATGGTGTGCAGGTGAATTATGTGTATAGTAGTGATGTGGTGCACTGGAAATATGTGGAGTGGGATTGTGTGTCATGGATTGGAATTATGTGGAATAGTATTTTGTGTTGTGTAGTGGTATAGTGGAGTTTAATTATGTAGTGAGCTGTTGAATTTTGTGGCATGATGTGGAATATTTGATGTACTCGTGTAGCTCAATCTGGATGTGCTATTGAAGGGAAAATTACTGAAACAACTGAATGGCCCGTTACCATGCTATGCACAGGATGGTGCCAGGAATCGTCTGATATGTACTGCTGATATTATGCAGGGGATCTGTTGACAAAGATTGGTGTATGTAAGGTTGTTAGTTGTAACGAAGCACAGGTATAGGAATGAAACCTCCACGGTCAGATGACCTGATCCCAAGACTGTTTTCTGATTGGGCCTACAACATCCATGGAAGATGAAAAAGCAAATGCAGTGATGCATTAAAGGTAAGGGAACATGACCGAAAAGAGCTCCCTGATGGGAAGGAGTACCTAGGCTTAGTGCCCTCTAGAACCTAAAATACAAAGCACCAGCACTTGTTTCTTAACATGGCACATAACTGCCTGTCCACTAGATGTAGTCCTAGCCCCTTGATATATCTCCTTAAAAAATAGTTATCCAGAGGTTTTCATTTTTGATTTTTGTTTTTGTATCATTATAGAAGTAATTTAGCTTGGGTAGACTTTGCTAATTCAGGCAGATGTGTTGCTGTGATGATGTAATATACCTATATATACAATAGAAATGAGCCTGAAAAAAAGTGTCAAAAAATAGCAGAAGCCTGTGAATTACAACAAGAATCTGAATCTTCTTCAGTATTGAATCTTTCATAGATTCACATGCTTGAATCTTCCCCATCGTCACGCTGGCAGTCCCACTGTACTTAGATAAGCAGTACTATAAAAGTACATAAGAAACCATAAAGACAGAAAGGAGTATCATAACCAAACTGCATCCTTATGTTAGGTCCAAACTTTGACAAATCAGAGATAATCCTCAGAACCCATCTCCCCTGCAGAGCCACCATACCTCAGATTTCTAACCGCACACCGTGTGTGAGGGAGTCTCCCTGAGGTCTGCTCAGTTTGTCAGTGAGTGAACTTTTGACCCTACTGAATTCAGCTCAAGGCATTGTTTTTCTCTCTTCTTTACTCTCAAAAATGTCTGGGGGATCTAAGAAAAGGCTTTTTAGACCCTGCAGATCTTGTGGGAAGGCAAGACTTTTCTCTGATGATTGTCTTTACTGCCTTTATCCTAAGCATACTGCCAAGGATTGTAAATATTCCAAAACTCTGAAGGACAGAGAGGTCAGATTGTTGTAATGGCTTCAGAAGAAAAGTCCTGATTGGATTCTGGATCTGATGTGGAGGAAAGTCCTGGTACATCCTCAGCTGAGAGGAAAAGTAAAAATGAGGGCTCCACTTCATTAAAGGCAGAATCAAAGAAAATGAAGGCTGTTAAACCATCCACTTCTGAAAAGACAGCCTTGAAACAAAAAGGTTCTGAACAGAAAAAACTCTCTTCTTCTGCTGCCTGTCACCTCAAAAGCAGGCTTCGTCGACGAAAAAACCTCTGTCGACGGACCAGTCATCGAGAATGACGACCAAATCACTGTCGACGTTTGTGGCTTCTTCTGTGCTAGCTTCAACCACTGCATCGACAATGACAATTACGTTGACGGCAAAGTCTATGACTCTGGCGACTCAGTCAACGATATCGACTATGGCCCCATTGAGGGGTGCTCACTTGACAATGGTGTTCAAGTCCCCTGCAAGACTACTGGTGTTGACGACAATTACCGTTAGATGTCTTCCCTTGTCGACGGCAGTATCAATGGAGCATAAGAACGACATTAAAAAACATAATTTGATCCAGAAATCTCCAGGACTGACATCCCTAACCAAGGTATCACCTCTACCCCTGTCTTACCTTCTGGATACGGAGGAATTAGGGGAGGAGAGCTTGTTTGGTCCGTCTTACAGACCATCACAGCTTAGGGTTAAATCCCATGACTAGGATGACGAAGATGAGGCGCATATCCAGGATACCTCAGAGTTCATGGAAGGGAAATACTCCTTCATGGCTCGTCATCAAGCACAACAATATGACTCTTTTCAGGAGTCTTTACAACGCCTATGAGGAATATCAGGAGGTACGGGGAGATGCCATGTTGGTATCAACTTTTCTTGTCACTGACCTTAGGCACATGCTCCATGACTATTACAAGCGTTTTCTGGACTCCTACGTCCCGGTTCCGCTCCCACTGGGGGGGCCTAGCATGCAGATTTCATCACCACCTCCAGTCGCTACTCCGCCATCTACATCACATGAGGAGAGACCAGCTCCTCGAAGTATCACAATAAGAGACAATTACATAGAAAGTGAAGCTAATGATCAGCCTGAGGAGGGAGAGCTCATCCAGGACACAGACATGGAAGGCCGGTAATGGGACTACAACGTTACTCCATCTTCACCATCACCTCCAGCAACTTCTCCTCCAGGAGATATTGGAGGTTTCCATGAGTTGCTGGAAAGAGCTTCCAAAAGATTCTACTTCTGCGTGCTTGATTGGGCCGGATTCGGTAATAATTCAAGCAGTGTAGAGGCGCTCCAGAAATCCAGCAACTCCTTGTTTAATCCCTCTAGACAGTGAGGGAAAATGGCTTGACAGCATCGGCAGGCGCTCTGCAACTATGGCGGCTATTTCCATTACGGTCCCCAATGCCCTAGTGATTCTGACCACCAGTTGTGGTCAGATCTTGCACAACTTTGTGAACACCTGCCTGAAGATAAGTAGAAGGAAGAGAATGATCTTCTGCAGGAAGGTGCCAGAGCATCTTCTGAAGTTATTGACTTGGCTATGGATCTGTCTTCAATCGCTTTCAGGCAGATGGCAGGTGCCCCCATTCTCCATAGGCAGAGCTGGTTGAAGTCTACGTCTTCCCCCCCAGAGATCCAATTGAAAATTCTGGACATGCCCTTCGATGAGGAGAACCTGTTTGGCAAACATATAGATGAGGCATTATAGGACATCAAGACTGATACGGAGATGGCACGTTCTTTGAGTACGCTACAGCAAAGGCGTTTTCAGTCCTTTTGTGGAGGAAGAGGATGAGGTCAGATCCAGCAAAGCTGATCCTTTTTAACGATACAGATTTCAGCCTTACTCCTAACAGAGTTATAGGCTGCAGTACGGTGGTCAGCTGCAGCAGCAATATATTTGCACTTCCAATGCGCCGTACAACCAGCAGTCGGCTAGACGCAGATGTTTGGCATGAGGCAAATCCCAAGATGCCTCCACATGGCAGTGACGTTTTGTGTCTACCAGCCACCTCTTCTTGTCTCCAGCCTCAGGGGATTCATCATCTGTCCACTTTTGTACACCAATGGGAAGTCACCACGAACAACAAATTGGTGTTGGATATCATCCATCGAGGTCACACCCTGGACTTTGTTCAAAAGCCTCCACGCCACATACCTTCAAAGAGGACACATCATCATCTTTCTCTCCTAAGGCAAGAGATTTTGACTTTGTTGTCAAAGGGGGCAATAGAACGATTTCCTTCCCACCAACGAGGAAAGGGCTTCTATTCAAATTTCTTCCTCATAAGAAAGAAATGCGGTAAATGGAGACAGGTCATGGATCTCAGACAGCTGAACATATACATCAAGAAACAACCATTCAGAATGCTGTCTCTGCAAGAGATTCTCTTGTTGGTGAACAAGGGGGATTTGTTTAGCATCACGCAATCTATTGGACGCATATTTTCACATCCCCATTTACCACAAACAGTTCCTGAGGCTCGAGGTGGCAGGGTGCCACTATCAGTTCTCAGTTCTTCCTTTCGGATTTCATTCAGCCCGCAGAGTTTTAACAAAGTGCATGTCCCCGGTAGCCGCTTTCCTGAGAAAGCAGGGCCGCCAGGTTTTTCCCTACCTGGACGATTGGCTGGTAAAGGGGTCCATGTTCCACTCTGAAAGAAGATCTACATGGGCCTGTCGTCAGCAAATCTGTAGACTGGCAGCTCAAAGATGAAAAGTCATGTCTTGTTCCAAGCCAGAAACTGATATTTCTCGGAGCGGTCTTAAACACCAGAATAATGAAAGCTTTTCCCACGCCAGAGTGAAAGCCCAAGATAATGTGCATGACATCCCTGCTGTGCACAAAAGAGTCCACTTCTGTAAAAGTGTGCAAGTCTTTTCTGGGGATGTTATCCTCATGCATCCCATTGATACCAAATTGTTGTCTACACATGAGACCTCTTCAAGAACAATTGGATCTGCAGTGGATACAGGTACAAGGTTCTTTCGAGGACGTCATTCTCATCTCTCAGTCAATGAAACAGGCCCTGTTATGGTGGGAGAAAGAACGCAATATCTCTCCAGGCCTATCATTTCAGGTGAATCAACCCAGTTTCATCATGACAATGGATTCCTCAATGGCTGGTTGGGGAGCACATCTCCAAGACATATATATTCATGGAACATGGTTGGTCCAGGAGGCGCAAATGCACATCAGTCTCTTGGAATTGTGGACCGTGTTTCTGTGGCTGCAGACATTCCCTTCAAGGATTCAGGGCACTTCTGTTCTGCTAAGAACAGACACCACTACAGCAATGTTCTTCCTGGCCAAGCAAGGGGAGTCCAAGTCTTGCACGCTGTCGATTCAAACCTAGGAAATCTTAAGATGGCTGATGGAGCACGAAATAACTATGCAAATAGAACACGTTCCAGGCGTGGACAACGAGTGGGTTGATTCTTTAAGCAGAACAAGCTCTCAATGTCACGAATAGGAATTGAATTGGAAGCAGCTAAAAAGAGTTTTCAAACTGTGGGGCACTCCGAGGTTGGATCTCTGCGCAACCCTAGACAACAAGAAGCGCGAATAGTTTGCCAGCAGGATTCCTAAGTCTTGGGGAAATGCTCTTCACATGCAGTGGACAGGAATGTTCGCTTATGCTTTTCCGCCATTCACACTCATCCCATGGGTAGTTTCCAAAATGAAGAAGGAACCATGCCATCTCATTCTAATAGCTCTGGCATGGGCGCAGCAATTTTGGTACCCGGAGCTTCTTCTGCGGTCAAAAACTCTGCTCATTCGCTTTCAACCTCTGCCCAACTTGCTGTGCATAGACAACTGTCAAATTCTTATCCTCAGATACAATCTCTGAATTTATCAGCTTGGAACCTCACGACTATGAGTTGAGAGATCTAGACATTGTCCTAAGGTATACCGTCCCTATGGTATGGATTCCAAGATAATCCAGAAGTGGGGACAATATGCTGAGGTGGGAGAAAACATCCTTCTCGCCAACCTCTAAGCTCTGGAAGAAGGGCTTCAGCCTGTGCATCCAAACCAACTGCAGTAGTGACGGAAGGCTGTAGCCTCCAATTAGGAGTGGGACCTACCCACGTCCCGGGCTGGTATCCTTTTGGAGCTCTCCCCATCCTCACCATTGTTCCTTTTCTGACTTTGTGTTCTCCCTCCCCTTAACCTCCCCTTCCCCCCACTCAGGAACTGCATACTGTTTTGCTTAAGCTATACGTTGTAGGGAATGTATGCTGGACCTAGATTATAAAAGGCCTTGTCCCTTGTTGGTTTAATATATCAGCGAACTTCAGGAATTCACGCCTTCTGAACCGTTCCTCCAGTTTAAACAACACAAAGTACTGTTGAGTGCAAAAAGGACAATTGACAGCTCACCTAGCTTGACTCCAGTGGCATGGAGAGCACGGAACCCATGTTTGGACATACCCGTCCCACTTGGAGTGACAAATTCAAACAGAACAATTGATGGACAGAATGCAGAACAATGTCATACATTCACCCCAGTACAGAGATCTGGCCCTAAAACCATCATTACTTTGCTCACCATGACATTCCAGTTTGGACCCAGCCATATGCAAATCAGTCTAGACCCTGCGCCCAATGGGAACTGTCCAGCCCGAACTGCCAGGTCAGGTCCTCCCTGGACTGGAAACAAGCATCCTAGGACCGGTTACGGGCTTTCAGCCCTCCCCTAGCTTGACTCCAGTGGCATGGAGAGCACGGGACCCATGTCTGGACATACCCGTCCCATTTGGAGTGACAAATTCAAACAGAACAATTGATGGACAGAATGTAGAACAATGTCATACATTCACCCCAGTACAGATATCTGGGCCTAAATCCATAATATTTTTGCTCACCATGCCATTCAAATTTGGACCTAGCCATATGCAAATCAGTCTTGACCCTGCACTCAATGGGAACAGTCCAGCCCGAACTACCAGGCCAGGTCCTCCCTGGACTGGAAACAAGCATCCTAGAACCGGTTTCGGGCTTTTAGCCCTCATCAGCCAGGATAGCTTGACTCCAGTGGCATGGAGAGCACGGGACTCGTGTCTAGGCATACTCGTCCCACTATGAGTGACAAATGCAAACAAAATAATTGATGAACAAAATGCAGAACAATGTCATACATTCACCCCAGTACAGAGATCTGGGCCTAGATCCATCATTTTTCTGCTCACCTTGCCATTCCATTTTGGACCCAGCCATATGCAAATCAGTCTTGACCTTGCGCCCAATAGGAACTGTCCAGCCCGAACTGCCAGGCCAGGTCCTCCCTGGACTGGAAACAAGCATCCTAGGACCGGTTTCGGACTTACAGCCCTCATCAGCCAGGATAGCTTGACTACAGTGGCAGGGATAGCACGGAACCCATGTCTGGGCATACCTGTTCCCTCGGGGTGACAAATGCAAAAAGAACAATTGATGGACAGAATGCAGAACAATGTCATACATTCAACCCAGTACAGAGATCTGGGCGTAAATCCATAATTTTTTAGGTCTGGCATAAGGCAGCGCATGCGCTGCCTCTACGAGGCATTAAGTAATTAGTATGGTAGGTGAAATTCTGTGTTATTTCTGTTGCTGCTTGCCATTTGTTAAAGTGTGTCATTGATTATGTTAGATGTTTTTTTATTGGCTGTTGATGCGATGCTGACTTCCGTTTAGTCCGGAAGCAGCAGCGCCTAACTACTGTTTTTGTCCGCCAGATCGCACTCTGTTTTGCAGCTGCCTCCTGCTATTGAAACGAGGCTTTCACTTTTAAAACACGGGCGCACACTTTTAACAATGACGCCCGTGCTTGTTTTAAAATCCCGGTACTTCGCCCATAAATGCTTCACATTGCCACTGCACACCACACACTAAATGGAAAGTCATGCATTATACCCTCTACTACGCTGTCAAAGCGGGAGTGCTTCTAATTCAACTTCAACTAGTGTGGAGGCACACGGTAACTGTGCGCACAGCCGAGGAGTGTTCTGGCAGGCTTGGCACCTGGCTCAGCTGCTGTTACAAAGTAACAAGTTACATGCAGGCACGGCGCACTGCACGCACCTCGGGATTTCGCATACAACTTTAATTAAGGCGGGTCGGGTCCTCTCTCCTGCCGCCTGAGGCGCAGTCAGCACAGTTCCCAAGAAAAACTTTTGTGCACCGTTGTGGGAAATTTATTAATCACAGAGTCGAACCCACACTGGCAGCTGAGTGAACTTGGTCGCTGGATTGTTTCCTCAGCTGCAGCCTCAGCCTGTACAGAGCACACCGCAGCCCATAGGTTTAAAGCATGCACTGAAGCTGTGTTGTCGTGGGTGGGGCCGCACGGGAGAGTCCGAGTTGTGGGCACCAGCTACCAGAAGGCGTGTTACCGCTGAAAAGAAGTAAGTGCTGCTTGCAGTGCGTGTTCCTAATTCATCAACTGAAACGCTGTGTGATGACTGACTTCCGAAACAAGTGTTAATTATCTTCGAGACCGCTTGTGAATGTCTTCTCTGTCCCTACGTTTTGCGAGGTGTTTTTAGCAGAAACTGTTGTTGCACTGCTCTCTCTGAAGGGTTCTGTTTCTGTAAAAATTTTATTTTTTTCCTGTTGGAACAGGATCATCAATCAAGTAAAGTTGCTGTGGGGGCGGGGAGCGAAGCCCGGAACGAATGGTCCAAACACCCTAGTATACAGTTCCCAGCAAACTCTATGGCTCTTGAGTTCAGCAGGTTGCTCAAATTACATTAATTTGGAAAGCGCCTGTGAGCCCTCCAGACTCCCTTATGCTGCAGTTGCACTTTGCCGGGCTGCCTTCTCTGCCCTCCCTCTCTCTCACACATGTGCCTGCCCTGGACTCTTCTTTTAATAATCAGCACTGTCGCTTTGTTCAGTTGGACCAGCCAATCCGGACTGATCATTACTACATACAGCTCCTAGACTACATTACGTAGTTAATGAAAGTGAGTCGAGCAGTGTTGGTTACACGGAGTTACATGGCAGGAAATAATCAAATGTTTATTGTTAAGGCCTAAATATAGTGCTTCCATTTATTCAGCCTCAGCGGGGGTGGGAGGGGGGAGCTGCGGTGGGTGCGTGTGTGTGTGTTAATTAGCAAATTCCTTTTTGGCAGAGCGCGATCAGGCAGCTGGTGCTGATTGTACGGTGTGTCAGATTAGAACACCTAGTTACTTACTGTGCTATGGCCAGTCTCAGACCTACGTTGCCCCTGCAGGAAGAGTGTGTAAGTCAAGATCTACTGTTGCACTGACTTGCTATGCTATGAAAATATATTTTTGCTGACGCAGTCACGTTGCTCAAATGGGTGTAATTTCAGATATTTGTTTCCATCATCTTATCTGCTTGATTTTTCTGGTGAGAAAGTGTCACTAATTGTCGGTGAAATGTCACTCATAATTACTCTGAAGTTATAGAAATGTCACACATAGCAATCTGAAACCTTGGCAGCTATGCTGTCCTCTTCACGCCACACCCAGCCCTGCTCACTACCGAGGTACAGGATTAGCAGAGTGTGCCAGGTCACTGGGATACTCGGTTTTCAGTACTGGCTTCTTTATGATACATCAGTCAATTCTGGCAACTGTACTTCTGGTTCCATTTAATTAAACCAATTTGATGAACGAACTTGACACCGACTTGTAAAATGAAGATATAGGACTGTTTCGAGGCGTCATTGAGTGGTCTGGTGGTTCTACACACCGCCTACAACAAACTTTTCCCTGCACAGTGAGGCTGACAGTGTCACCTGTCAGGCTTGAAGCTAGTCGGCCTGGGGCAGAGTCAGTCTCATGTCAGGCAGCGGGGCCCTCTTAGAGCTGCGATAACAGAAATAACTGCGGATTTCGGAAGAAATGTTTAATCAGTTGAAATTGGAGGATTTGGTTAGCACCACCTCCAGTCAGAGCTCGTTTCTTACAGATCGTTCTGGCTGGTTAAGGGTCAGCCTCATGCCACAAGGGGTGTAAAATGCAAGTCGGGCTTCGAAGGAGTCAGCCACAAACAGGCTGCCCCCTGCCGGCCTTTAACAGACTGCAGCCTCGCAAGGACCATCTCCCAGCTGCTGGCAGGAGAGGCCAGTCCGTCTCGGCGCCCCATGGCATCTCTCCAGAAGGCGCCTTGATGTGGCAGGGCTATTTATAATATACAAGCAGACCATTTTTATAATAAAACTACAGGGCACGAGAGAGTGTGGTTAAAAGCTATCCTTCCATAACCACCCTGAGGTCTGTGGTGAGTGGGTCTGTGTCAAGGGCAGGCTCAACTGGCCGATCTGTACCGCAGACGGAAGGCGCTGCCTGGTGATATGGAGAAGGGGGGAGCACTTGATAACAAGCATTTGCAATGCAACAGGTCTCGCATTTTCGAAACTTTGACCTATTAGTATTGTAAATGACAATGCCTTCTATTATTGCAGGTTTTTTAATCACATAAATAAAAGGCATTGTCATTTAAAATGGCAATAGCTCAAAATCTCGCAATTTCGAGACCTATTGCATTGTAAATGCTTGTTTGCTCACCATGCCATTCCAGTTTGGACCCAGCCATATGCAAATCAGGCTTGACCCTGCACCCAATGGGAACAGTCCAGCCCAACCTGCCAGGCCAGGTCTTCCCTGAACTGGAAACCAGCTTCCTAGGACCGGTTTCGGGCTTTCAGCCCTCATCAGCCAGGATAGCTTGACTCCAGTGTCATGGAGATCCTGGGACCCATGTCTGGGCATACCCGTCCCAGTCAGGGTGACAAATGCAACAAGCATTGGCATAGCCAATAAGTCTCGCATTTGGGACCTTATAAGTGTTTAGCGATGCAACAGTTGGTGTTGTTGCACCAAGGATATTCTGCTGCATAACTAAATACTTATACGGTCCAAAAAGCGAGACCTATTGACTATGCCAATGCTTGTTCAAGACAGTCACTAAGACATTGGATTCTACAGCCAGACTTAGACACCAAGATAGAATCAGGCTTGTTTGGCTGCTGTAGATTTCAATTTCAAAAACTTTATTTCGACAATTAAGTCATAAAAGTAACAGATATCATCTATTTACATCAACATGAATTAAAACAAAACCTGATTTTCCACATGATACAAGGCAGTTAGTTACACTAATCTCCATTTAGGTTAAACAATGTTAAAAAAATAATAGGACCTATACATACAGACGATTAAGAACATTCCATTTTCGGGCAACAATGTTTAGTGTTCCTTAACACAAATCAGTCTAGATGGCAAGGTATCCTAATCTAAGAATCTTATATAAGAGTATTAATGGATGAATAAACAGATAATTGTGAAAGTTGGATAGCTACATTTAAATGTCTATCCATTGGGTACTTTCGTAAGGAACTGTCTGGACTGAATTATCCAAGCCCACTTTATGAATTTTGCCATTGCTATTGAAATAGTCGGGCTTGGATCTGTACACAAAATTCTTAATGCCTCCTCGTGCTTTCTAGTGCCTATGAGCCGACAAACGGGTATTACCCATTTTTTGCGTGGAAGCTCATAAAGGGGACAAAAGAACAAAAAATGACTCAATGATTCAGACATATCTCTACATTTGGGGCATTTATCCTCGGACCCTTTGGCCCATTTGGATGTAAATGAGCGAATAGGGAGAGTACCTATCCTAAACTGAAAATAAAGTTTACGATCAGTTGGTATTTCGATCAAGCTCCAGAATAGTTCCTGTCTCGGATAGGCCTTAAATTCTAAAAATCTGACTGTTAAATGCGATGTACTCCCATTGGAAACTGATTCCATAGTGATCATTTCCCAGTACTTAGCTTTCATGATGTCTTTAGAGGGAAAGACCGCATTTTGGGGGTCATCCCATAAATTACTCAATCCTAGTCTATAGAGTAATGATTTGATAGACCTCAGCCAGTCTATTTTATGAAAAATATATTTTTCCATTATTTCTTTTAGGCCCAGGGCATAGTGTTTGAGTTCGTCAGTTGACCAGACCATGCGCCAGTACAACAATGGCCGCAAATTAGCGGTATCTTGCAGGGTCTTTAAACCAAGGTCCCAAAAAAGAGATAACAGAGGGGTACTCTGGGGCACACCGACTATTTTCCGGATAAACTCACTCTCCATGGCATTCAATCGTTTCGGATTGTTGCCATACCCCCTTAGCTCAAATCCGTATAAAGATGAACTGCGGACCTTCATCGAGTAAATTTCAGGGAGTGGGCCAATTGGCTGCGTTTTCGAGGTTTTAAATCTTTTTAAAAGGGAGCCCGTCTGTTGTTGGTACTTCAAGATAGATAGATCTAACTGGCTTTTCCAATGCATGTTCTTCTGCAACGTGACTCCTAAATAGGTGAATGCATTGACCTGCTCTAAGGGCGAACCATTCATGGAGATTACACCTTTGAAGGGTTTGTAAGATCTACACGGGTTTAAACCGTTAAGAACCATGAACTTGGTCTTGGAGACATTTATTTCCAGGCCACGCATCAAGCAGAACTCTTCGAAGCGTCGGAGGGTAAGCTGCAGGCCACTCGGAGTTTTGGAAATCAGCAGCGTATCGTCCACGAACATGAGGACTGGGACTCGAGTGCCAACCATGGCCGGCGCGTCCGAGGGGACCTGGGCGAGGAACTCGGCAACCCCGTTCACGAAGAGTGAGAACAGGGTCGGTGCCAAGACACAGCCCTGCCGGACTCCCCGCTCCACGGGGAAGCACTCCGTTACCTCACCCTGCCGGCCCCATCGGACCCGGGCATAGTTATCCTCATGCAAGCGGACGACCAATGCCAACAACTCCGGTGCCATCCCCTGTCCCTCCAATACTTGCCATAGCTTGCTGCGTGGAACCAGATCAAAGGCCGCCCTCAGATCGACGAACACGGCATACAAAACCCCTTTTTCTAAGACCACCGTCCTCCAATAGAGGACGACAAACCTGAAGATCTGATCTATAGTGCTGGTTTTTGGGCGAAACCCAGCCTGCAGAGGACTTAAAACCTTACTAGCCTCCATCCAGGTTTGGATCTTGCCCAAAACCAGCCGGCCCAGGATTTTTTGCATTGCGTCAATTAGGCTAATGGGCCTATAATTACTAGCCAATGTTTTGTCCCCTTTTTTATATATCGGGACAATTTCTGCACCTCTCCAAGAATGAGGGATAGCCATTCCCTGCGCTATGGCATTAGCTAGATGGGTAATATATGGACTCCATCTTTGCCTGTCATGCAAGAATACATCGGCCGGAATGCAATCCATACCGGGTGCACGTCCCTGGGTAACCATATCAAGCGCAATATCAACCTCCTCGACACTAAACACAGGGCTGTTGTAAAACAGCCTCTCCTGGAGGTACGTACTAGCATCCTCAATACCTTTTGAATATTACGAAATTTAACCCAGGAACTCTGAGGAACATGGTTATGGGGACTGTCGGTTATTTCACCATTCTTCCACTTAAAAATATTCCAGAACTTTTTCTGTTTTTTATCTGTGCATGCTGCTTTTAAGTCTTGCCACTCACCCTCCTCCCATTCCTTTTTTGCTTTCCATTGGACCTCTCTATAAGTTCTACGAACTGCTTTGATCTTACTTGGATCTTTTGTTTTTAATGCTAGTCCCAAGGATCTACGGGCTTGTTTACAGGAGGCATTAAACCAGTTCTCCTGTTTGCTTCTAGGGGCATAAGTTCGTGAGAAAGGCCTACAGAAACAGGATTTGAGTTTGGCAAATACATTTTCGTGTATACTCTCAAATGCTGCTAAAGGTTGGCTGCTGGTGCCAGCTGCTATCATAAGTGTCAATGCCTCTTCGACATGGGTCTCAATGCTATCTATGAGATCAGGATGCTCTACTACATTATGCCACTTAAGGTGGCGTTCATCATTTGTTAGAGCGACAGCTGGACCGATCATTTCGGTAGCTCGGACCCTACTGTCTCCCAGCCCTAACTTAAAAAAAGCGACCAATGGATTATGGTCGCTTTCGGTCCGTATCTTAACCTCCATATCCACAAGGGTATGCCACATCTTCAGATGCACTAAGATGTAATCTATGTTACTTGCCCTGGTACCATTGTCAAACGTTTTATTACATGTCCTATCAGATACTGTTCTGCCATTAGCCGCCCTCATTTGGTTGCCCAGGCAGAACCCTTTCATATATAGAGCCGCCTCAGTCCACTTACTCACTGTCTTTGTCTCGAGCTGTGGAACACCCCATCTTAAGTCCTCTTCCTCTGTTAAAAACATATCTTGAGGCCCTAATTGCTCAAAAGTCGTGTTAAAATCTCCAGCAATTAATGGGAGCGCATCATCAGAGGAGGATTCAACGAGAGTGTTCAGTACTGTTACCACCTCAGATTTTTTCCCGCCTGGTAAACCCCTAGCATATACATTAAATATATCAATTTTGAAATTTGGCAGATAAGTCAACCTAATACCTAGAATATCATCAGTCTGGGTTGGGATAGATTGGATGTTGCACTTCAGACTTTGTTTGACCCAGATGACCAAGCCTCCCACTGGCCGGCCCCTCTGCCTTTTTTCCGCTGGAATGAAGAAATTCAAATAGCCCAACATAAATACAGGCTCTAGAGACCAGGTCTCCTGAAAAAGACAGATATCATACTTGCAGATGAAGTCTGCCCAGTCTGGAGACGATAGTTTGGATCCCACACCCGCCACATTCCAAGATAGAAACAATACATGCCCTGCAAGGTTAGTTCCCCCTACAATATTCCCAAAGATTGGTGATCGACAAGGGGCTGCATCTAATAGAGAACCTGGTAGACCCTCAATACTTGGCGTTTCATTTTGGTGCACATCTTGTTAATCTCGTTCCTTAGCCACATTAATATTTATTTGGGCAGAAGGCATGTTAACAGCTCTTTCGCCGTCTATTCTATGTTGTTCATACTTCCTTGGACCTTCGTCTGTCACCAAAGCTACAGAGGACTCTGACTGGTTGTCCACTACCCCAAGGGCTTCATGTGACATTTCACAGTCAAAATAGCCACAGCCACCAAACAGTCAGTCACAGTCCGCTAGCCCAGATAGCACATCAAATCTATTAATTGATCTAAAATCCTCAAAGGTGCTACCTTTTGACAAAAGGACCTCCACACGTGATCCCACCTAGGGGTAGAGACAAAGGAGCATAGAAGTAAGACAGCGGCATTGTGCTTATTAAGGTCGAAGGGTCATTCTGGGGCCATGAGCAGATGTATTCCACACAGCGTCTGTCTCTAAAATTGATAACAATACAATCCCCCTTTAACAATTTAGGTCTCTTGCCCACCCAGTTTACTCTTTTGGCGAACAAGATTGCAGCACTCATGTGGGACGGCAATGGTCGCTTAACATTTAACCAGAATGTACATTTATGCTTTAGGTCCCCATAAGATCCCCTTGCTCCATTCTCCAACGTTGGGACCCCTGTTAGAATTACCACGTAAGGGGCAGCTTCAGGGGGTAGATGTAGGTCAATTAGGCCTGGTGAAGCCTGCATTAATGGTTGAACAAGCGGGGGCTGCTTTTCGCTACTAACACTACCAACCCCAGCATAATTAGTTCTAACACGTGGAGGAAGATCTTCAACACTTGCCCGGTTTTCAACTGCTAAGGTGGGTTGGGGTACCTGAGGAGTAGAGAGGTTATCTTTCACAGTACCAATCGTTGATTTGTTAGTAATAGCATTGGTCTCAGTGCATGGACCTATTACACTAGAACACTCTTTTTGCAGGCCCAGGCCCTGTCTACCACCCCGTGGCTGGGCCGAGGCAAGTAACAATTCCATACATACGAGCCTACTTTCAATAGAGCCCAGCCTCTCATAAATCGGGTCGCACAATTTTTTTACAGTACTTTCTAATTTACTCCAAAATGATGGCGTGTCAATTTCTCCCATAGATTTTGACCCCGAGGATGGTGTTTGGTTTGGCCTTGTTATAGAGGTTTTAGGACATGGGGCTGCATTCTTCCTTACAGCGGAGACGGGGGCGGAACCAGGCTTGGCACTTTTGCCGGCGACAGTCTTTTGGTTTCCCCTACGGTTTTTTTTCAAGGTAGGGGCTGGTTGTTTGTGGACAGAAATCGATTTCGCATTGCTAGCTGAGCGAGTCTTCATACTTGACAAGGGCTTAGACATTAAAACCACATTATCATTACTCGTGATATCAACAATTTAATCCGGTGTGTCAGTCAGGGATGGAGAACATAACATTATTTCGTCATTTTGCTCCTCCATCAAAGGGGATATTGAGCCCAAGGAATCCGTCCTGGCAGCACGTGGTGATCTTGCGTTAGCCATGTTTCCCAAAGAGGACCTCTTGTCGCACAGAATATCTAAAGATAATCTTTTTTCAGTTAGTTCAATATCTTTTGCAAGCACTGACTGTACTCGCACCAGAAAATTATCTAAAGTTCCCAATAATGCGCCCCCAGTTGAATGTGTAATAGGACCATCCCTTTTAGCCATTTTACCCCTGACTTGATATATACTACCAGCCTTAGTCAGAAGATGTCCCACTATCTTGCAAGCACTTAACTGCTGCTTACCTTCAGCGGCTCGACGAGTGACTTTTAATCAGTAAATGTTAGAGGAGGGTCCCGTTCCGTTCTCCAACGTTCTCGGACGGGCTCAGACGGGCCCGCCCTTCGCACCGTGCTTCGTTCCGCGCGCGTTCCCCTAGCGCGAATGAAGAAGGAAATATATGTAAGGAGAGAGAGCCAGGGGAGTGGCTGGGAAGAGGACCCAGCTGCGCCGATGGTGCTCCGTGCGCTGGGGAAGCTGGTCCTCGCAGTCCCGCCCTCGGGTGAATGGAGAGGTCTCCTTCAGGCGTGCAGGTACAAAACAATGCTCAGGACACCCACAGGTTGACAGCAGGGCAGCAATTTAAGTCCTCGAGCGGCTCCCGCGAAGCGGGGGCCGCGAGTCGTTGCCGCTCTGATCAGGGGAGTGGCTGGGAAGAGGACCCAGCTGCGCCGATGGTGCTCCGTGCGCTGGGGAAGCTGGTCCTCGCAGTCCCGCCCTCGAGTGAATGGAGAGGTCTCCTTCAGGCGTGCAGGTACAAAACAATGCTCAGTAATGCTGTGAAGTGCAGCTTTATTACAGTTGCCACCGTCCTTGTAAATGTAAATGTTGTAAATGTTGTTTACAATGGTGCTCTTCTTTTATTGACAATGGAAGGAGAAAGGTTGAGCCGGCCCTTCTAGGATTCATACCAGTAACCTGCACAATATAACCAGCTCTCAGAAGCAAGCCCGTAGATCAAATAGATTTGGCTATGTAACAGAAATAACGGTTTCAGACTGCACTTCATTTCTAGGGATCTTGGTTGCACTCTTCTAAGCGCTTTTGGGCAGTCTTAGCTCTTGATAGTCACATATAGATGGTTCAAGCATCTCCTCACGTACGACACACTGGCCAACTGACCATCACCTTACATACTCACAGGGCAGCATACGACGTTCTTGGTAAGTATTTCAAAGAGTGGATTTCCATTGGTGTAAACTGAACATACAGTAAGATGACACTAAAAGATATGGGGAATGGAGTTGGCCTAACGGCTAGGGCGGTCGACCTCGAATCTGGGGAACTGGGTTCGAGGCTCTGTAATGACGCTGAACATCCTGTGATTCTTGGCAAATCACTTAATCTCCCCGTGCCTAACAAAAATGAATGTGTCCTCATGTAATGCAACTGGTGCAATGTAAAGCACTCTGATACCCGATTCGGGTCAAGTTTGTGCTATATAGTTAAAAAAAAAAAAAAGATATGAGAGCCAAGCAAGTATTGGCAAAGCCAACTCGTATCGCTTTTTATTTTCCTGAGCAAAACTCATTGAGAGCTACTAATGCTATCAGTGTTGCAATACTGTCCATAACAGATAATATTATAGTGGCGATGATATGCAAGCTTACTAACAGCGACCACCTCACTGGATCAGGCATGGTTGCTAGACGTTATGCAATAAAGCCTTGTCCATATGAAATGCCTCTTCATGGACAATACATATCAGCCATAGCTGCAATGCCTCTGGTACCAAGGTAAAAATATTTGCAAAACGTCTTACAATTGCCACATAATTTATTACTCAAATATCAGCTTAACATATAGTTTGGAAAATCAGCTATCTGATTGCGAATATTAGCTTTTGAGTTCTGAAAATATATACATTTCATCTCAAATACATAGTTTGTATTTTGGTATATGTATATTAATTCAACCGAGTAAAAGCTTCTAATTGAATAAGCTGGGCTGCACTCAGGAGAGGCACTTACAAGTAGCTAGAGCGCTACCAATAGCTACTCGTTGGAGAATCAACATCAGTGAAAAACACTTTCGTTCATGTAAGAGGAATATGAAAATATGAAACCATCTCTTTTCACATCCTGCACTGTTAACTCAGAAGTTCATAATACTACAGAGTGAAACGTTCACCTTCTATGCTTATCTTTGGGCTTTGCTGGAAACCCCATCCTCCTTTGTATGAATGATGAAACAGAAAGCTGCTGGAGTTCCGATTTGGCACCAATTTCCTCAGAATACTGTTGATAATGGATAGTAGTCCAAGTCATACGTCTCCTACTGCATACTGCTTCTTAACACCAGACGTGCTGCACTTGAAAAACCCTTTCCCTGAAGCCCCAATGGACTGTTTTTCCATTTTTGTTGCAGAGGTAGCTCTTTTAGTTGTCATAAAAGCTCTTCTCGCTAATTGTACGCAAAAGTATTGTTTGGTGAAATGCAGACTAATTTGAATTATGCTCAAAGGCTACATTTCACTGATCGCACACAGTAAAATATTAACCAGAACACACGTGAAATAGAGGCCGGGCTTAGTCGGGTATTTCCAAGCAGCACCACAATGTATTCTGCGGGAATGACAGCAAAACAGGATCTAACAATATGTCGGAGTTGTTAAAATCATATTCCGCAGAAATCTATTTAAATAACCTAGCTGCGGCCCCTGAAGTGCTGCTTTTGTCAACGGTATGAATGATGGGTCATAAATGCAACATAGATGAGGTTCAATAAATCAACAGAGAGAAAAACAACATATTTCTCTGGTCAACAAACTAACTCACCAGGATTGCAGCTTTTTCCTGCAAAACATGCAGCACTACTAACTTTAAGACTGGTAAGAATGAAATACTAAGCATGTGGGATGTTGCCTAAAATGTTACATTCACAGAACTAAAACTTTCAGGACGTCAGATCAGCTTTTTGTATCTTTACATCTCCAAGGAAAGGCCATGCTCTTTCGAGGAGTAGTATTGCTCGTTGGATATCATTTGCCATTGCCTTCTGCCATGAGAAAGCCGGAAAACCTCTGTCTGCAAAGGTTACAGCGCATTCCACAAGAAAGTTGGCAGCCTCTACAGCCCTTTTTGCCGGAGTATCGCTCCCAGATATCTGTAGAGCGGCAACATGGTCGGACATGCGTATGTTCACCAAGCACTATTGCCTGGATTAGGCATGGAAGACTGGTGTGGCATCTGTTCATGTGCAGTACAGTCTTTTCTGTATTATTGATCTCTACTATGTAAAGATGCTACTAGGAGATATATATACCCACTGTAGAAAAGAATGAGCCCGACATATGCTGGCACACAATCTAGGATTTATTCCACAAAAATTATAAAAGCAAAGTCCAGGAAACGCCAGGCAGACGTGTTTTTAGCGAGTCTTTGTGCTTTCTTCAGTGCCGGTTCCAGTTTCCCAAAAGATCCTCACACCTGGGGATTATTTCAAGGTCCTGTGGCGATCTCAGGCCACTCCCTTTCACAAGTTGTTACTCCCTGCCTTTGCTATCGGCTGTGATGCCTCCCGTGTTTTTTTCAAGAACAGAGGCATGCTGGTTCATCGAGTCCAAAGTGCCAGCCCATGCAGTGAAGGGCTGCCAAACACCAAGTGGCGTGTCTTGGCGACTCGCAAACATCCGCTCTCGACCACAGGGATAATATTGCAGTACCTGGTGGGACCCCCGCAGCCAATGCTGCAGCCTCTCTCCCCATGTAGTACATCCTGTGCTGTTTAAACCACTTGGGAGGGCGGAGGGGGTGATGCGCTGTAGTTTTATACAAACATCCAAATGTGCTGGTCTTTGCGCGTCACACCAGATCGAGAGGGCATGCCGGTTAGCCTGTGCCCAGCATACTGGCATAATATTAGAACCCAATGCCCACTCTAGAAAAAAATATATATGTATATATAAATGTTATATATATATATATATATATATTCACCAAAGTGCCCCGGAACATAGAGACGCCACTCCACGAGGATAGATTACAAATCTTTAATGCTCAGAAACACGCTAGCAGCCCCAACTGGTGTAAAATCCCTGACGCGTTTCGTTGCTCCTGCAACTTAATCATAGGGAAAGGGCAACAGGCAAAATCCGGTTAGTACTTTAAATTGCTTTTTAATTGCTTTTTTTACCCAAAGTGCATCTGCTTTCCAGTAAGCTGTATCCTCGCGCTGGTAGGCTATGATTTGCCACATTTGAACCACGAGAGCAGCCCTGAAGCCCACCGGAGGGCTATGAACATTGAAATACGAAATGGGTTAAAAACAGTGTTGGCAATATATACGGACCCTACTGGAAGGGAATGAATGTGACTTTAAATCCCAGCATACAGTGCACAGCGCACAGTGAGCACAGCGCACAGTGAGCACGCGGTGCGCTTCGCGCACCGCGCGCCCACTTTACGCAGTTAGTGCCGTGCACGCACGGTGGGCACGCGGTGCTCTTCGCGCACCGTGCGCACATGGAGGACATATGATGCGCTTCGTTGTGAAAGGTAATATTTTAATTTTTAAGGAAATACTTATGCCATGTTCAAATGGTAATTTGCACACGGGGTGGGGAGAGTATGGATAATTTTTGTTTATTTTAGGAATTTTTACCGTAGGCGTACGGTAAGCGTAATCGGCGAAATTTTCGAAAAAATTAAAATTCCCTTTTTGGCCTTGGGGGATCTGTGGGGACTCCCTCAACATGGCTAGGTGCTTAGGAGCTGTCTAAACAGCCCCTTTACATGTTTTTGGCCTTTGTTTTACAAGCCCCTCTCAGAGTGCGAGAGAGAAAATGGCGGCCGCAACTTCCTGGTTTCGACCGATTCGAATGTTTACTAAGATCTAACAGCCAATCAGATTCGCGCACGGCACCGTACGCGTACGGTAAGCTTACCGTAAGCGCACCGTAAGCTGCCACAGATATATATATTGATTTAAATGCTATTTTCTCAGGAACTACTGAACAGATTTACACCATACCTACAAAAGGCACTTCCTTGACCTGAGGACTACCTCTCTGCCAAATTTCAAGTAACTCTGTTCAGCCGTTCGGGCTGTAGCTGTGTCTAAAGGTCCTATGGAAAAATGCATGGGAAAAACGTGTTTTGGGACCCCCCTTTTTACTCAGCCCCCGCTTGACGAATCCCCCCGAGACTTTCAGGGTAGGAGCGGAGCGTAGCGCCCCACCTATTTTGAAAATTTCGCGAGGATTCATCGACCGGCGCCAAAGTTATTCCAAATAGAATGTTGCGGTTTTCCTATGGAAACAGGGTCCTAACTATAACTACCTACTGGCGACCGCCAGTAGGTAATATATATATATATATATATATATATATATATATATATATATATATATATATATATATCAAAGCGATAAAGTGAAGAAACCTCTGTATGAATAAAATATATATCTATATATACACACATTGTTAATAATCAACAATAAGACAAAATATATCTATATAAAATGTATATATATATAACATATATATATATATATATATGTTATATATACATTTTATATAGATATATTTTGTTTTATTGTTAATTATTAACAATGTGTGTATATATAGATATATATTTTATTCTTACAGAGGTTTCTTCGCCTTATCGCTTTGATTTTAAGAATTGTACTGCTAACGACTCTTATTTCAGCATGTGAATCTATGAAAGATTCATTATAGTTACTTACCTGTACACTGTGGTTCTCCAGTATTGAGGTCTTTCATAGATGCACATACGGCCCGCCCACCTCCCCGTTTAGGCTTGCCACGTTTTTCCTCATACGATTATTCACTGGGACACAATTGTGCGCAAAATCTGAGGTATGGTGGCTCTGAGGGGAGATGGGGTCTGGGGCCTTATCTCTGATTTGTCAAAGTTCTGACCTAACATAAGGATGCAGATTGGTTATGAAATTCCTTTCTGTCTTTATGGTTTCTTATGTACTTCTATAGTACTGCTTATCTAAGTACTGTGGAACTCCCACCATGACAACGGGGAAGATTCAAGCATGTGAATCTATGAAAGATCTCAATACTGGAGAACCACAGTGTACAGGTAAGTAACTTGTTTTTCTGAGAAAGGGACAACAACCAAACCCAATGCCCATCCACTTAAAAGATCGATGGCTATCCCTCATCTAATTCCAATAACTGATCAGAAAGCTGAGGATCTTCAATGTGTTATCCGTGGTTTAGCCAAAACAAGGTCTCAAAGGGCAAACATGTTTTTATGTGCAGCTAGTTTCCGCCAAGATTAAGTTTTCAGCCAAGTAGCTGATCTAAACAGCGAGGTGAATGTATTTGCAGAAGATTTGTAGGCCCACCCGAACTTCATGCGTGCATACATTCATTGGTGTAGCTTGGGTGGGCGGTCCGCCAATAGGAGGCACGAGTTTTGGGGGTGGCAGCCACCCCCCTCTTACCTGCGGCTGTCACGGCAAATGCAGGGATCGCCAGCTCCCCCCTAGCTATTACTAATGACTGTGGCAGGCATAAAACACAGAGACCGCCACGGGTGGCCAACGGACTAGTTACACCACTGCATACATTCAAAAAAATGAATATACAATTTGAACCCAGTAGCAACGTTATTGCCAGAATTCAGTTAAGTCTGCACTCTTTGAAAAGCAAATTAAGTTTTAAAGCCACTTTTGAGTGCTGGCTATGGGTTTACACTTAATGAGTCCAGAGACATAATGGTCAACATTGATGTAACCATATTGGTCTCTTGTGAGAATGTAGGATGACAGAGGGGTCGATTATGAGCCTGGTAGTGGAGGCGGTGCTGCGGCTGGCCTATTCTTAGGTGCCAATTTGGACCGCCACTGTTGCACCGGCTGTGCCAGGGAACCACCGTTTCCTGGCAGTGGCGCAGCAGACAGGGCTATCCAATATGCAAGGCAAGACCACCACGGCCTGCCGAAGATATTTCCTGTTTCCCCACCGCCAGCCTTTTCGTGGTAGTGATCCCACCATGAAAAGGCTGACTGAAAAACAAAAGGGGCCCTACAGGCCCCCCAGACTCCTGCCGCAATGCAAATGCATTCAGGGCGGCACAACATGTGCCCCCCATTTACATGCACCCCAGGTTCCAGCACGGCATGGACTTCACAGTCCACTCCGTTCTGGAACTTCTTTTGTGTTCCCATTGCGGTGCCCGTTTTCAGAGCACCGCCATGGGCCTTGCATGGCTTTGACGGTGCTGTGCCGGCACAAAGCCAGCGCAGGGCTGCCAAACTCGTATTCGGCCCCAGAATTTGTTTGTGTCAGTCTATCAAAAAGAATGAGCCACATATGGTGTTCTCAGCTGATTTGACTCCTGAAATTCTTGCTGCCAAAATAAGATCACACTATGCAGTAAAATCAGCAGGAACCATTTTACAAAATATATAAAAAGATTTAGATTTCTGACTTAATGACAAATTTGGTGAAGCACGAAACAAAGGAGAGAGCAAGGACTGTATTCGGGGAACATCCTTATCCCTAATGACTTATTCAGAAACAACGTGGACAGACTACTAGGGACTTACCTAAGTGGTCCCTGGCACTCCTAATATTTATAGTAGAGTTGAAATTTGGTGATGCCCCAGAGCTCTGCAAATCATGGGAGTCAACATGAATGCCTGATGTTGTCTTAACATGTTTTGATCATTGTTTAATATCCGCAAAACAAAACTGAACAAACTAAAGTTCTTGAGTTCTGAACAGAAGCCGACAACATTGATGATGGCTTTGAAGATATAAACGAAGAAGTGGAAGACAGTCCCATGAACCGACAGGCTTACGCTATGCAAATGGACTGTCTCTTTTCCAAATCATGTTTTATGAATTACAGTTCGGCAAAAAGAAAACTCTGCTACACATGATGACTTCCCACACAGTCTATGACAAGTGCAAGAGCAGAGAGCTAATCACTTCAATGAATGGGATTGGTGTATCAACAAGTTACAATGACTTAGTATGGAGCAGCTCATACTGTAAAATCTTGTGAATCCAACAGCACACCACTTCCAAGTCACTTTACCAGGAAAGGATTTACTAATGCTGTTCTTGATAATTTTGATTTTTAAGACAGCTCTTCTTTGGCTGGAACATCCAGCACACATTATGCTGCCATGGTGCTTTTTCAAGACTGTACCAATGAAGTTGTTGCTGGAAAACTAGCTGTGCCAGCTGTAGGCATAAACAAATGAAGCTTCAAACTTATAACCCAACTGCCTTGCCAGCGTGTGCAAAATCACTACAAGTCATCAACATGTCCCAGTCTACCAGAAAGTTTCAAAGTAGCTGAGGACATAGATTTCCTTATACCTGATGCTGTGGTCTGCAAAGCTGATTTAACTGAATTTATCATATTGCTTATTTGGTGCGGACTGAAGGATGAAGAAAACCCAGTTTCTCTGTGGGCTGGAATTCATGCTCTGATCCCCAGAATACCATCCCACTGAAGAAGGTTGGGTTTTTACCAGTAATACCATCTCCAGTCACAAAGTTTGCAACAATATACACAGCCCTAAAACATTTCCAAAATGTGCGTGCTCAGCTTGAAGACCAGCCTATCATGCCAATTTTCTGTGATGAAGGTGTTTTCTGTATTGTAGCTGACATTTTTATGAGCATTCCAGTAGAATTCGATGATCTTTTTCTAGTGATGAACGTTTTTCGCTTGACAAAAGTTTAATTTTGATATGCAGGAATTTATCTCCGTTAATGAGGCGTAGACAATGCTCTAATTGCGGCTGAAATCTTTGGAAGCAAAACTGTTCAGTCAGTATTGAGCAGAACCCATTATGTTAGTTCATTACAAGGTATGCTCATGATATTTGAGGCTATAAAAATATTGTGTTGGAATGCTCTCTGGAACAAGAATGACAAATTAGGTTGTTCAGCTCAGAGGTGAACAAGGTGCACTCCATTCAAAAGACATAATGCAAAGTCAGGCAATGTTCAATACACTCAGTTCAAAATGTTGTCAAGAGTTTGTCAAAAAATGTAAAGAAAAATCAGAACTTTGCATATACTGGGGAAATGTTTTACATTTGAAAGCTCTGCTTAAAAACTTGGCACATGCTGATTGGGAAGGTTATTGGGAGCTGCACGTGAAGACTGTGGAGTCAAACTGGAGTCATACTGCTAAAGAAATTTAATCCAAAGACATTTTGTGGTGAAAGACAGAGGGAAGGTTTAATGCTGTGGTTCCAGGTATAGAATTGGAACAGAAAATTCCAAAGCTAACAGAAAATCTCCAAGGAAATTGTTGGTCAGAAACTTAAAAGTGAATATATTGCTTAATTGCAGCTAGTTTACCCTGAAGTAATTTCTATTTGCAATGTTTTTAGAGAGGTGACAAATTCAAACTTAATGGACAATTGTAAAACTGTTCCTCACCACAAACTTGTGGGAAATAGAGGGGCACTTTTTAATATACATGTTGACATCCTTCATTTCATGTAGTAGCATGGAAAACCCTCTGAAATGACTAATCCTGAGCGACTACACAACTTCGTTACCAAACAATATGTGGATATTGATATAAAGGCACGTCTACTAGATATGCTGGAACATGGATCAAAACTAAACGAGGAACTGATGCAGGAGAGATTTGTATTGAAAGAGAAAAAGCTGTTTGACATAATCACCAAAGCTAAACTTCTGCACTTTAATTGGCATTGTAAGAGTTTTGTCCAACCTGCCACAACAAAATAGGTTACAAAAAACAGCTTTCGCTAGCACAAAGAGAGATGGATGTAGCAAAAGAAAGGGGTGAATTTATCATGGACATTCTGTTGCGTGATCTTTTTCCAACAAACACATTATAAATGGAGATGCTGCAAATAAACAGTAAAGCACAAACGCGTACAAGAGCTTGAATAAAAACTTTCTCCTGAAGAATTTCAATTAATTTAAAACTGCTGTTGTTGTTGACTATATGTCAAAATTGTGAGTGTCAAGATTTCATCCATGCAAAACTTCAGAGAGGTAGTTTTGGACTGTTCTACAGATATCAAAGTCAGTGTGCACCTTGCAAGAACTGCACATTGTCTTTGAAACTTACCGTAATCCATCTGGGTCTGGTGGCTCAGTGGACTAATGCATCCACTGCAGGGGCCTCATGGTCACAGGTTCAAATCCCGACGGGTCCACTCAGCCTATCATCTATCTGAGGTTGATAAAATGAGTACCATTGAGTTGGGTAATAAAAAACATCTGTTATTCAGCGCCAAGATGCCTAAGGGTGAACATGCGCTTTACAAATACACATGTTATCTGTCAAAGAATGTGAGAGAATCTGATGAATGTCTACAAGTGGAACAATTGACCTTGCCTTCATAAAAAATTTGACACCTATACATGTGCAACTTGTCATAAACAAGACGAACTGGAGATGTTAACTCACCAAAATATTGCTGATGCTTCAGTGAACTCTGAATTTCCAATTATTGCAAGTGGAATGATTGTTTATGTGGAGTTGGTGTCTGCAGAGATACTTTCAAAAGTATGGGCCATATGGTTCAAGAACTTAACAGCAAATTGGAGGAAGCTGACCTTTGCGTTGTGCCACATGTTGAGTGGGCTGTTTGAAATGGTTCCAATCGAGTTATTGTAGTGTCAAATGACACAGATGTTATAATTGTGCTACTTAAATTATTTGCAATGTTCATGAGTCAAGGATTGTTAGTTATGGATACGTTATGGAACAGATGAGAAAGGACACTTAATCATGCTTCATATTCTGTACAAGAAACTTGACCCAGAGATGCCGAGTGTCCTTATCAAGGCACATATTCTTACGGGTGATGACACAATGAGCAACAGTCGAACAAAGCTTGGAGCTTTAACTGCTGAACCTGTGAAGGTTCTAAATGAAATTGCTGAAACAGAAGATGAATGGAACTTTAAAGACGTAGAAAAATAAATTGCGTGTGTGTAGAAAACAAGTTCTGACTGTCACACATCAGACGAACTTCAGTACAGTGAGTTCAAGAGTCTCACTAAGTGACCCTCCACCGACCTCCTATTCTGTGCGTGTACTCATTAAAAGAGCGTTCTACTTGAACAGAAAATGTGTAAATGTTTTGGATTATGCATATGTACAGAAAGATGCATGTGAATTTGGTTCAGAAGATATTGATAGGGGTCCTAAAATTGACGACATTTTTAAAGCCTCTACCCACAGAATTTACACGTGCATGTACTTGCAAAACCTATGCTACAAAATGATGTCCCTATCAATATGCTCTTCTTAAATATTCAGCATTCTGCAAATGTACCATGAGCGATTGCTGAAACAAATAAAGTGAACTATGAAAATGTGCCTTAGCAGGAGTGATAACCATTATTTTTTTTCATATTCAGATAAACATTGTTGTGTACATAAAAGGATTAAAAAACATTATTATTTGTTTCATTTTTATATAGGTCTCTTCTTCCTGTATTGTAGCCGCCATTTTAGAAAATGGTGGAAGGGGTTGCTCTGAGGAGTTATTTTCTGTCTCTTTAAGACTACTTGACCCCCAAAACCTATGTTTTGACACCAAAATTAAGTATATAGGTCTCATGGTTCCTGAAATATTACACCATCACTGCAACACATCTGCCATTTTTAAAAATGTTGTCTAGAACAATACGGCCCAGATCAGTAATGTTTATCCAAGCTAAATTACTTCTCCAATGATCCAAAATCACAAATCAAAAATGAAATTCTCTGGAGGACAATGTTTTGCAAAGCTATAACAGTGGGTCAGGATTAATGGTGGTGCTGTTTGTCAACTTTTAAACATCAGCAAATGGTTTTAATAATTATATAATTTAAATTGAAAAAAAAATGCTTGCATGTCCAGGCAATTCTAACAGCCGTGGGTGGGCAAGAATAATCCAAATTGTCACATTCATAACACTGATGCTGGCATTTAGCAGTGCTTCAGAGACGGTAGAAGGTGAAAGCTGTTATGTTATGTTATATAGACTTATAAAGCGCACTGTTACCCGAGGGTGTCCTGGCGCTGCACACTGTTTACCTGAAAGAGAGTCCCCCCCCCAAGACTTTGTCGGATACTAGGCTGAGAACAGCCAGATCTTCAAGTTTTTTCTAAAAGTTAAAAGTTCCGTGGCGGACCTTAAATAAAACGGAAGCTCGTTCCAGGCAGTGGTGGCTCAGAGCACAATGCTCTTTCCGCCCCAGCTGGCCTTATTTACCCTGGGAACTGCTGCCCATTTAGCTTCCATTGAGCGCAGTGATCTCCCAGGGACATACCATTGAATACGTTCTCTTAGGTCTTTAGGTCCTGCTCCCTGCAGGGCTTTGAAAACCGTGCAAAGAGCCTTAAATTGGGCACGTTTTTTGATTGGGAGCCAGTGAAGGTCAGTAATACCTTTCCTGATCGATACAGACCTAGGAGTGCCTGTGAGCAGTCTAGCTGCCGCATTCTGAACCATCTGGAGTCTGTTAAGATGTTTATTGTTAATTGTCAAATACAGACTGTTGCAATAATCCAGGCGGGATAGTATTAGTGCAGAGACTACCGATCTAAAACTTTCATCCTCAAGGAGTGGTTTGATTTTTTTCAATGTTCTTAGGATGAAGAAGCATGTTGATACCACTCTGCTGACCTGGTCCCCAAAAGAGAGGGTATTATCCACAATCACACCCAAGTTTTTTACCTTGCGTGCGGGTGCTGGCAGTAGGCCCATCTCACTGGGCCACCAGGCCGGGGTCCAGAGGTTAGGATTGTTCCCGAAAATTATCACCTCAGTCTTGCTTGAGTTCAGCTTTAGGCAATTAGCAGACATCCAGCCTGTGATGGCCGCCATGCAGTCCTGACAACTAGTGGCCATTTCCACTTCTTTCCCTCGCTGTAGAGACAGCACAATCTGCGTGTCATCCGCATAAGAGGTAATAAGCAGGCCGAAGGAACGTATAAGGGCAGCCAGAGGTTTCACATGAATATTAAAAAGCGTGGGGCTAAGGTAAGATCCCTGTGGGACTCCACAGGGAAGAACAAATGGTTTAGATCTGTCCCCATCCAGGTCCACCATTTGTGTTCTGTCAGGAATGATTTCAATAGGTTCCAGACAGCGCCTTGGACCCCGACCTTCGACAGACAATCCAACAACAACTCGTGGTGAACGGTTTTGAAGGCCGCTGACCAGTCTAGCATGATAAGAATGGCTGAGCCACCCTGGTCAACAGCCTCACGTACCTCTTCCGTGGCTTTTATCAGAGCTGACTCCATGCTGTGCCCGGCACGGAACCCATATTGAGAGTGGTCCAGTATGTTATTATTTTCCAAGAGCAAGCTTAACTGCTTGTTCATGGCCTTCTCCAAGATCTTGGCTGGTAGGGGGAGGCGGGAGATAGGCCTATAATTATTGGGATCACTTGGCTCTAAGTTGTTTTTTTTATGAGAGGTAGGATGGAAGTTGTCTTCCAGGATACAGGGTAATGCCCTGTACCCAATATCCGATTGAGTAAAGGGGTGAGGGAGTTGGCAATGACTACCAGTGACATCTTCAGTATGGTGGCTGGACATGGATCCTTAGGGGAACCAGATCTGCAGCCCATAAGCAGGTTAGTAACCTCCACGTTGGCCAGAGGGATGAAAGTGTTAAATGTGGGGCCAGTGTGGGTTGATGTGGTCTCAGGACCTCCATCACTGACTGCTCCCAATTGGTTGTTAAAGGAGGAGAAAATGGCATCTACTTTGTTTAGAAAGAAAGAGGCAAGGGTGTTACAAAACTCAGGGTTGCCGTGCACAATGGGCTTGGAGGGGGTCATGAGCTTGGTTACAGTTTTGAAAAGTTCTTTTGCTGAGGATTTAGCTCCGGCGATTTTTTCAGAAAAGTAAACCTTTTTTTCCTCCTGCAGGGTTTTTTTAGAGGCTGTAAGGCTAGTTAGGTAGAGTTCTCTGTTATTTAAATTGTACCCATTTCTCCATATGCGCTCCAACTTTTTGCACTCTGATTTGAGTTCCTGCAGTTTGTGTGAGAACCAGGGGGCAGAGGGAAGCAATCGTCTGGGGGAACACCATTTGACCGGAGCCAGTTTGAGGCAGGCTGCATTGATCCAGTCATCATATGCTGCTGTTGCTTCCTCTATATTCGAGGAGAGATGAGGGACTGACTCAGTCAAGGTTGTATCAAGATTAGATGGGCTTATGTTTTTCCAGGACCGGATGACTATTTTTCCCCTGGGTTTAGAGTGGGACAATGTGGTGGGAGAAAAAGAGTTTACAAAAATAATGGCTGCATGATCAGTCCAGGGTAGTGGCAGGATATCCAAGATGGAAAGTTTAAAGGAATTAGTAAAGATTCCATCTAAGGTATGACCCATCTTGTGGGTGGGGCCAGCTACCTGCTGCATTAGATTCCCACCACCCATAATTTCCAACAGCCTAGCGGTGTCAGAATCGGTGAGGTGCTCCAGGTGAAAGTTAAAATCACCTAGCATGGTGAAGGATTTGGCGCAAAAACCCTCCTCCAGTAGTGAACTAAGTGAGTCCAGGAAACCACCTTTGGGGCCTGGAGGCCGGTAGATGAGCATTGCTTTAAAAGTGTCTTGTGGTGCAAAGCGTACATTGACTGACAGAGACTCACATGTACTGTTGGAAGCTACCTCGAATGCGGGAGTTAAACTCTTGTGATAGATGACGGCAAGTCCCCCTCCTTTCCTTAGAGGTCTATCTAATGTGTGACAGAGGTAATCTGGGGGGGAGGCTTTGACAATATCCGGCCCGGAGGCACTGTCGGTCCAGGCCTCAGTAATAAAGGCCATCTTAATGTTATTTGCCTCTATTAACCGGCAACATTCCGTGCTATGTTTTACTAAAGATCTAGCATTGAGCAGTAAACATTTAAAATAGTGTTCGATCCTTTGTGTCTCTGCACCCGATTTGCCACCAGGTAGGAAGCGCCAAGATATGAGGGAGGGAACTCAGACAAGTGGCACATTGTTTGGGCATATCCTCAGATGCAATGTGGGGAGAAAATTTGGGGCAACCTGCTTTGACCCCTCGTGGGTTTAGTTTCCGTAGGCTATCACTTGAGTTCCTCAGAGAAACTGGTGTAAATGGAGCAGGGTTCCTGGCCCTGAGCCCGGGCCGAGCGAGGACGGGCGCAGAGGGGCTTGCCTTAGGCGCGCCAGCGGCACGCCTGCTATGCGCGTCCACTGAGCGGTCGCGTCAGCATCAGCTTAAATAGCCTCCCACAACTAGTCCGCTAACCCCTCAATGGCTGCCGCTCACCACCCTTCGCTGCCGTAACTAACTGGCAAGCGTCAGCTGGCTTCTGCTTCAGGCGCTGGGGGCGGAACAAGTCAGGTCAGTTTTTAGTGTAATTTAGGTAATTGAAATCGCTATAAGAGCAGCATGCAGTTTAAGTATATTAACCTCGTTATAGCAGCAGCAAGTTCCAGAGTGTAAAATGCGCAAAGTAAAAGTCACCAATGATTTAAAAATAAATAAAATCATGGTTCACCTTTCACACCGCCACCTCACACGCTCGCTACTGGAGGGTATTGAACACATCCCTTCCAGGCAAACAGTTAGCTGCAGAGGCTCCCTGAGAACAATCTTTGGCACGTATACTTATTTTTTCATTAATTAACTACTGCCATCTATATATGGAGACGTTAGGCAGCATCAAGAAGTTGTTAGAGTAAGGAAAGATGAGAAGGAGGAATCAATACTCTCACACGGCCATTCTTTGCATATAGGGGAGTTCAGTGTAGAGGGCCTGGAAAATGTCCATCATCGGCCCCCGTTATGAGGGAATCACTCTAAGAGAGATGGAAGGTTTTCCTTTAAAGCCACCTAGAGAAACGGAGGGATAATAAGGGAGGATTAATAACCTCTCAGTCACTCTTTACTGTAAGGGGAGCTGCAAAAAGCTCCCTCACAATCAAAGAGCTTATGGTCAAAGGTGAATCTCTCTTATAGCTTCTTGAGTACATAGGTGAATTCCCTCTCCCGGAGATAAAAAAAAAATCTCTTCCCATCCCTTTGAGAAGGTCCTCTGAATAATGGCCATAACAACACTTGCAGCTGTGAAAAAAAGCACATGGAGGACTTCTATGAGAGAAAAATTAACCCCTCTCGTAATCACTAATATTACTGAGGGAGTTCACTTATGGAGAAGCTTATAAAATATATTTTTCAGTAGCATTTTACAATAGTCAAACAAATTGTGAGAAATAAATGATGAAGGTGAGGACCAGTCCGAGTTAAAAAAAAGAAATGAAAAATAAAACATTTTGAATTGAACGTTACATTGTGTTTTCTCTGTTGGTCAGTGATTGAAGAGCCTCAAGACAGCTCAGCACTTAAAGATTGTTTTAAACTATTATCTCTTTGGCCATGCATTATGATTCTGAAGCAGATTATTTTTTTCCCAATTAATGTTTTTTTTGCCAGTTTCTCAAATCAAAGCTTTTGGGTACCTTAAAGCCATTTTGCTACTGAGTGAATATTGCGCCAGTATTTGAACAGCTTCATTATTGGTGAATTCCATTCACCAGCCCTAAGGAAAATTGGAAAGGCATGTCTGCAAAAAAGCCAAAGGCCATTTGTAGTCCTACCTGGACCAGTAGCACTGTTTCTGACTCGGTATCCATCGGGCTGCACACACAAACCCACTGCTCAGGCACACAAGTCCACTGAACAAACGCACACCTCCACTACACAGATGCACGAGCCCTTTAGAGACATATACATTGGTGCAAAGACAAAGGAAACCCTACACACTTACAATGTGGCAGACACACACATCTTGAGACACGCACACAGCTGAACATGCTCATCCCTTAAATCACAGTACCAATGCTACAAAGTTTCCCAAGCAGACACACAAACCCTCTCTGCAGAGACGGACACACAGTGATACATTTTAAGCAATAAACATCCTGCCCGTGGCAGTCGGCATTCACCGCAGGCGGTTAAACAATGATCGAGCCACCTAGGCAGGTCTAAGCAGTGCAGGCCTGAGGAGGTGTTCCTTAAGTAGCTTTTCAATTACTGAAAGGCACATTCGTCAGCCAGCACAGTGAACACACCTGGGCCCAAGTGCGCATGCTGGGTTGGACGGCTGCCTTTCTCCGGCCATGCGCACTAGAGGCCTTCTCTTAGTCTCTCCACCTGCGCATAAGTGACCCGGGGGTGACTCAAAGCTGCAGTCCCTGGTCTCAGTATGAACGTGGAGATTGCTTGCCCTAGCCAATCCAGGTGCTGCTCTAACAGCTTGAGCAGCGTCTAGATTGATTTAGAGATGCAGTGTTTGGTTACCAGGCAGGGCTTCTGCTAGACTATGTCTGTGTTGTGCATATGACTCATTGCGGGTGGGAGGAGGCTGTCCCTCTCTCCCTCTCCCATTTTCGTGAGGCATGCATACAGAGACCGTTACAGGCATTGATCTTGGCAGTTAAGGGCCTAAGGCACAATTTGAGCTTCCAGTCCACAACAGGTAAGTTTGAATGAGTTAGTGGGTTGTGCCAAGATTGATCCCTGCTACCAAATAAACCGAGCGCAGGAACAACTGTAATCAGTGGGAGAGCCTTAAACTGGGGACAAATGCCATGTTGGATAATTCGAAAGAAGCAACCCTTCCCCACAGCTCCTCGAGGTTTATTTGGTGTTGGATCTCCTTGTAATGTGGCTGCACAAAGGTGATTTCGTTTTTAATGAGCGAAAATGTGAAACTAGTTAAATGGATTTCTTCTGCACAAACGAGATGTGAATATCAGTACGTGCACTTTACCATGATGAATGAAATGAAGTTTTGACAAAGGAAATGTATTTGTCGTCTGTTAGTCTGCTTGAGTGTCCAGCTACTAGGGAGCAGTGTTGCAAGTTTGTATCTTTATTTGTGGTACGATCCACTGCAGCTACATCATTCCCCCCAAAATACATTTTAGAGAACACCAAAAAAAAGCAGATGGGTACTTGACTGAAACTCCTGTAGTATTAAACTCTTACAAAAACTCCAAACGAATTAAGATATCAAAGCAACATGCATTGCTGCCATCTCCAGGTCCCATCTTCCTGTGAAGTGGGGCTTTACAGGAAGATGGGACCTGGAGATGACAGCCAGGCATGTCAGTTTGTTATCTTAATTCGTTTTTGTTTTGTGAGACTTTGAAGTTGCTGTGGATTTTAATTGCTGAATCTAGTCTGTAATGTCACGTGGCTCGGTGGCTTGTAATCAAAAGGAGCTGCACGCAGGTACTCTGTGTTCCTTCGTCAATGTTATTTTACAGGCTTTCAAAACTCCAGGTGATAAGGCACCCTTGTTTCTTGCCTATGTGCAGGCGCAGATGTGTGCAATAGGCCCGACTAAAGACTAACATTTAAATTAATTGTGCAAAAATAAGCTCTGTAAATCAATATAGTTGGACTTACAGTTGGAGACAATGCTTCTTCAAAATAAATATTTGCCCTGGCCAAAATAGTTTGCAATCTCAGCTCTCCCACTACTAAGAATTCCATTGTTCTCCCAGCCTTCGTTAAAATACAACTAGGATTTGGATTTCTAATTAGATCATCGGACACGGCCAGGCTGGGACCATGCATGGGCTCTTAGATCCAGCCAAGCCAGACTTTAGCTTAGATCCAACTCCGCTCTTACTGTTAATTTGTTGGCTCGCCGACCTCAAATTGTAATTGCATTTAAATAGTGCTTACTACTCTTGAAGTGCTTATGACATCATTTGCATCCGTAACCACCAACAAAGCAGTCTTCACCTACCAGCGTTGGTTCAATTACACATCAGTTTATCCTGAAATACTTAGACACTGCAAATAAATTGCAAAACAAAATTACAAGTCCCACTACATATGAGGAATAAATCGGCATCAGAATAATATTTGATGATTAACAAATTTGCATCAAAAGTCCATAAGAATTTGCCAACATGATGAAAGAAAAGTATAGAAAAAGCACACATAAACACAGCAAGAACATTTTAGATACTGTGAAATTACATGAAATCCCATGAACGGTTCATGAAATTACACTTTTTAAGAGACGTGGTTCACTGGTATCTTGCATAACTTTTTTTGTTATCTCAAAGTCTGTTATGATGTTTCTGTGTTTATACTTAATAGCTTTCTACATCATTATCATATGAAATCTCTTTATTGATGACATAACCACACCTTCACAATTGTGTTATTAACCTTCTGACTTTCTCAAATTTGCTTGGAAATGCAGCATTTGCCCACTCATTTTTCAAAATGTCCAAGGGGGGTAGACCTCCCCAAGAGCCCCCCTGTTAGAAATGGGGGTCTCCAGTTGGCAATAGTTTGCATCGTTGTCCAAGTAAGGACCCTTCTTCCCAGTCAGGGTAAGGAGAATACACTCCTGAAATAACCCCTGCTCACCCCCTTGGTAGCTTGGCACGAGCAGACAGGCTTATCTCAGAGGAAGTGTGTAAAGCATTTGTGTACAGTAATACAGTGAAGACACACTACAAATGGACTCCACACAAGTTTAGAAAAATACGTAATCTTCATCTAAACCAAAACAAGACCAAAATGACATAAATCCAAAATACAGGACTAAAAATATGATTCTTAAAAGGTAGAAACTGTTTTGTTCCAAGAAAATGTGGGATGGAACACTTTTACTCAAAGTACCTTGGATGCGTCGAAAAAGCAAGCAAAACGGGTCACAGGGAAGGTGAACAGTTGGTTCCTTACACTCAGGAAAGGTGATGCGTCGGTTCCTTGCTCTGGGGGAGGTGATGTGTCAGTTTCTTACTGCTCAGGGGAGGTGATGCGTCGGATCCTTACCATAGAGGAGGTGATGCATCGGTTTCTTACTGCGTGGGAGGTGATGCGTCAGTTTCTTACTGCGTCCCCCAATGATGTGAGAGACTTGATGCTTCGATGCTATGCATGACGATCCGGTACGATGCAATCCAGTGCTTGAAGTCCCGGGATGAGCTGCGATTACTTCAGCCGCATCCCCTCGATGCATCGGTTCTTCTCCAGCAGGGTCTGCGTCAGAATCAATGCAGTGATCTCGGCCATCGCAGAACGGTGCACAGGATTCATCGCACGGCAGATACTTCAGCCGCAAGCAGGCGCTGCGTCGATTCTTCGACGATGTGTTGGAAAATTCTTCTGGTACCGCTGCGATGCGTCGGAAACAGGCGAAGCCTCTATTTTCACAGCTCTTGCAGTTTCCTGTCCCAAAACAACCTGCAGAGGTCCAGAACACTGGCATGCACCTCTCAGCAGTTCAGAACTCCCAGTAAAGGAGTTCATGGGGGACTGGGGTTGCAGTCTTTGGGTCCCTGAGACGTCAGAACAGGAGGCAAGGTCTATTTCAAGCCCTTGGAGATCTTCCTCAAGCAGAGGACACAGCACACCGCAAAGTCCTTCTCCTTTCCTTGGTAGAAAGTAGCCACTGCAGGCCAACCCTAGACAGCAAACAGCACAGGGGCAGAATTCCTCTTCAGGTTCTCAATCTCTTTTTCTAGGCAAAGGTTCCTTTTTATTCCCAGAAGTGATCCTTGAAGTCTTTTCTATCCCTGAGACTGCCAACAGGAGGCACGCTCTACTTCAAGCCCTTGGAGAAAACTCCAACTACAAGATGAAAGCACAGTCCAGTCCTTTCCCTGCCCAAGACAGAAACAACCACAGCAGGCCAACCCCAACAACACACAGCACAGAGGCAGTACTCCTTCTCCAGCTTTCCCCATCCTTTTTCCTGGCAGGCGCCTTAGTTCAGCAGTGATCTAAAGTTCATGGGTCTGGGCCCCATCTTTTATAGCACACATTCCTTTGTTTTCTGGTGGCAGAGAAGCTCTTTGCCCAGCCAAAACCAGTTCTGTCCTCTCTGGTGCAGGTGCCCGGCAGGAGGTGCAGACAGCATTGTGTAAGGCAGACAGGCCCTATTCAGGTGCGAGGGAAGTCTCCTCCCACCACTCTAAATGCAGACCGGGCCTATTCAGGTGCTAGTGAGAATTCCTCCTCCTACTCTGAATGCAGCCCAAGTCTGTTCAGCCTAGCCCTGACTCATTCAGGAAAGGCAGGACACACATCAACCCCCCGTGGCTGTCTGAAAGAATGTGCATCCCTAGCCCCTGTGCATCCCTGCCCCACTCCAAAGCCAGACAGTCAATACACAAACCACCACAGGCTCACAGGATGGCTAAGCAAGAAAATACCTACTTTCAAAAAGTGGTATTTCAAAACACAGAATGTAAAAATCATCCTCACTAAAAGATGCATCTTTGGATTCTGAGTTCAGGCACACTAAACTGTATCTTCCTGTCTTGTCCCACTGGGAAGTTATATTTAAAAGATGTTATAAATAAACTCCCATTTTATCCTATGGGAACAGATAGAAAACAAAATTGGCAGTATTTTACAGGACATGCAACAAACATCAGGGCATGTCCTACCTTTCACATACACTGCACCCTGCCCACAGGGGTACATTGGACCTACCTTAGGGGTGACTCGCATGCAAGAAAAGGGAAGGTTAGGCCCTGGAAAGTGGATGCACTTGCCAGGTCGACATGGCAGTACCAAACTGCGCACAGACATTGCAGTGGCAGGTCTGAGTTACATTTACAGGTTGCTTATGTGGGTGGCACAATCAATGCAGCAGGCCCACTAGCAGCATTTGATTTACAGGCCCTGGGCACACACAGTGCACTGTACTAGGTACTTACCAGTAAATAAGATATGCCAATCATGGAATCAACAATCCATAAGCACAATGCACAGGGAGAGCATATGTACTTTAGCACTGATCAGCAGTGGTAAAGTGCCCAGAGTCATAAAAACAACAAAAACAGGTCAAAAACAGGAGACAAAAAAGCGAAAGGGCTGGGGATAAACCCACTGGACAACCAGGTCTAACACCCCCTTATGACAGTTGGGCTCACTTGCTACGCTTGCTTGCCACCAGGGGCTCTTTACAAACTTTTATGCCGCATCACTTTCAAATGTCACCATCCGCCACTACATGCAACAGGCATACCCTCCAACAAAAACATTTCACAAATTGTATATCCTGCTGCCTGGTCAGTGCATGATATGAAGCAGTTGCATTAAGTGCCATTGAGAAGGTGGACATGCACTCTGGAATGAATGTATGGAAACAAACTGACAAGTTGAACACATGCTTTCTCTGCTCAGCGAAATAAGGAGCAACGTAGTCTAAATCAGCTAGCCTGCATTAGAGATGTTGAGCTGCTCTCCAGCTGGTTTACGCCTGATGCTCTAATGGTTTATGGCTTCTTAACTGCAAGTAGTGTAGTTTATTCTTTTTGGCCCTAATAAAGAAAATAGATAACCTTACGAAGGCGATTTGCAAGGGACACCATGCTTCAGTTACTCTCTCCATGTCACCTCACAAACAAACCTAGGCCCCATCTTGAGCACTTAAGTACATGATTGTAAATAAATAATCGATCTTTGACACTCAATATGTTCCACCCCACCCCGCCTTTTAGAGTCTAAATATTGGTCACTGGCATTGGATACCTGCCAGGAGCAAATATATGAGGACATGGGTCTGAGAGGATAGGAGGAGCACGAAAGTGTTATGTAATATGAACCATGAGTGTAGGAAGCCTGATGGAGAGGAAAAGAGAGAAACACCTCCAGCAGGCCTGGGGCAGATATGGGAGTATGAGGTGAGTAAAGACCGACAGAAGGAGCAAGAGGGAAGGTATCACAGGCCCCAGAGGAACTAATTAACCGGGCAGAGGTACAGACATCAGATCCAGGAGGGGCAAGCTGCAACAAGAGAGGCAGGAGGCTCTGCCATAAGCATTCCAGAGTAGAGTAATATTGATTAGGCAAGGAGAGAGCCCCTCCCAGCCCCCAACCTTTTACTTGCTGCTTCTGGAGTTTTGTTGTATGAAACTGCGTTGTCTTCTCCCTCCTTCTCCACAGCCTCTAAATGTCGGGTTCTCGGCGATTGCCGTTTCCCGACATCCCACGAAGCACGCACAACATTGCCGGGATCCTCACTTCCGGCTGGAAGCTGAGCCCCGGTCTAGTTCTTCTCCTGCCACAGGCGGGTCCTGGAAGCACTTCCGGGGGAAACGCCTTATCACCGCGTTTCCCGCCGGCTCTGTGCTTTGAATTCTTGTTCCGAGGCTTCAGCGACGGAGGAGCGTTTCTGGCTGCTGCCAATACGAAGGTACTTGTGGTGTTGGGGGTTCTCGCGCAGGAGCGCTCTCGTTCTGGCACCATTGCTGGAGTGCTACAGCTGTTGCATTCGATCAGTAAAGAAGCAGCGCAGCAGCGTTGTTGAACTTGTTCTTTGGGTGAGCAGCGCAGGAGCGCCTTACTCGCATTTCTTTTTAGTCAGCAGCGCAGGAGCTCTTGACTTGTTTATTTGGAGAGTGGCGCAGGAGCGCAGTACTTGCTATTTGGGAAACCGCGCAGGAGCGCATTACTTGTCTGTTTTGAGAAACCGTGCAGGAGCGCATTGTTTGTTTGTTTTGAGAAACCGCGCAGGAGCGCATTGTTTGTTTATTTTGGGAAACCGCGCAGGAGCGCATTACTTGTTTGTTTTGGGAAATCGCGCAGAAGCGCATGACTTGTTTATTTTGGGAAAACCGCGCAGGAGCGCATTACTTGTTTATTTTGGGGGAGCCGCGCAGGAGCGCTATTATTTGGTTGCAGTTAGGGCTTCTGCTGAATCACTGTGTTGCCTTCTGCCCGTTTGTTCTCATGACTTTGAGTAGGAGAGTCTCGCTGGATTCTGGAGACAGAAGCACTGGTGAGTCCCGGCAGGAGAACAGTTGTGTGTGTTTTAGGGATATTCTGGAATAGCCTGGGGTTAGTTTACCAATCCTGTTATTGTTTGTTTTCCAGCTGCCCCGGGATACCCTGCACGATCCATTCCACTACCACCGCCCTACGTCCTTAATCGGCTCCCATCCTTGTGTCCATCTCATCCCTGTTGAGTTCCCTGTCCAAGGGGGGTCAGGTTGGTACACGGACGGGCGCTCTTGTCGTCTCTGCGGAATTGCTTCACAAGCAAAGGTAAGTCTTGTGGGGCACCTGACAGAATTCAAAGCCCACGTTTACTATTCCACCCAGACGACATGGGCGACCCGGAAGTCACCTTGCAGGACATAGCAGTCATGTTGGCTGCCATGCAAGCCGAGAACCTCAGTCTACGCCATGATGTAACGTCCATCCAGAGTCACATGACATCCGGGGTTACCAGTCCTTGGGGTACTACCCCTAGTTCCAGAGTCATACAAGAAGGGCTGTTGAGGCCACCTACCTTCACCTTTGGGGGGGCCCCCGCAGCTCCTAATCAGAGCTCCGCCATTCAAGTCGTAACACCTCATCAGGTACAACTGGCACCACCGGAACGCTTCTACGGCGATAGTACTAAGTATGGGATATTCCTCCATCAATGTCACCTACATTTCATGGCCAGAAATACGGCTTTTCCTGATGATGCCTCCAAGGTCGCCTACATATTATCATACATGGGAGGTGACGCCGCTCAGTGGTCCATTTCTTTTGTAGAAAACGACGATCCCATGCTCCACCACTTGCCGACGTTCACAGAAGCCATGCGGCGGATGTTCGCTCGCCACACCTTCGTGCAGGCCGCAGATAACGAGTTGCTTAACTTAAAACAAGGCAGCCAAGATCTCCTGCATTACATCACCCGTTTCAGCCGGCTGGTCATCGAGGCTAATTGGCCAGAGGACAAGAAGGTGTCAGTCTTCTATCGAGGATTACGTGATGACCTGAAGGATCTCATCGCACAGTTACCCAACCCGCCTGAGGAAATAGGTCCTTTCATCGACTTGGTGGTGAAGATGAATTTCCGTCTACAGGAAAGAAAGACCGAGAAAGGGAAGGGCAGTGAAAACCGTTTCTTATCCTTTGGAGAAAAAAAGCGTTGAGAAAACAAAGGACGAAGCTTCCCCCCAGGGTGAAGCGTCGGAACCCATGCAGATCGGGGGCATACGAGGGCCGTTGACCGCTCACGAGCGAGAAAAGAGAAGGAAGCAGAACCAATGTCTGTATTGTGGGAAAAGCGGACACTTCGTCAGGGAGTGTCCAGTGAAACCCTCTAAATCAAGGGGCAGACGGCCGTTTGCGTTGCCCATCACAAAAGGCGATCAGATGGGAAACGAGACAACCCAGTAGACAAGGGGATCCGTCCTCTGGGTTCTTCGTATCACACTTCAGCGATCCCCGCAGTATTCGATGGCAGTCATCATGTAGGCATCGAAGTATCCTTACAGAATCAGGCGGGCAGAACCTGGTTGGTAACCGCCATGCTGGATTCCGGTGCGACAGGCAGCTTCATTGACACCGGTTATTCGAGTGCCTTGGGTATACAAACCGTGGCAAAAGAACAACCCGAAGCAGTCAAGGCTGTTGATGGAACGGACTTGACCTCTGGCCCAATCCGACATCAAACCGAAAAGATGTCCATGCTTCTTGCCAACCACCATGCTGAGTCCATCAGTTTTGATGTCATTGACGCTCCGCAATTCAAGGTTATATTGGGGTTGCCGTGGTTGGTGAAGCACAATCCCCGAATCGATTGGGCGGCCAGAATAATCCACCTGGATTCGGAATACTGCTGTGAAACCTGTTATACGAGGGACAATCGTCTGGGGGCTCGCTCGGTACAGGCGAGATCACTACCCGTTGATGGCATGGGGTCGGTTTCCCACACAACCATACCAGAGGAATATCAGGATCTGGCAGAGGTGTTCGATAAAAAAGGAGCCAACACCCTACCACCACACCGGTCGTTTGACTGCCGCATAGATTTGATCCCTGGCTCCACGTTGCCATGCAGCAGAATTTATTATCTCACAGAAAAGGAGAACATCCACCTTCGATCCTATTTGGATGAGTACCTGGATAACGGGTTTATTCACCATTCCAGGTCTCCGGTTTCCTCTCCTCTTTTCTTCGTGTCGAAGAAGGAAGGTGATCTGAGGACCTGCATAGACTTTCGGGCGATGAACGCCATCACGGTGAAAAACCGGTACCCCCTGCCGTTGATCACCAATCTACTGGATCAAGTAAAAGACGCCTCAGTTTACACCAAACTCGACCTGCGGGGTGCCTACCATCTAGTCAGAGTCCGGAAGGGGGACGAATGGAAGACCGCTTTCCGGACGAAGTTCGGTCTCTTCGAATACCAGGTTATGCCTTTCGGACTCTGTAACGCCCCCGCAGCTTTCCAGTACTTCATCGACGAGGTGTTGAGGGACTTTATAGATGTCTTCTGTATCGTCTATATAGACGATATCCTGATTTATTCCCGTAACATCGCTGAACACGTGCAGCATGTGCGTTCTGTCCTCCAACAGCTAGGAAGACATCGTTTGTACGTCAAACTGAAGAAGAGCGTCTTTCATGTCACCTCTGTGGAGTTCCTGGGGCACATCATAACACCTGAAGGTATCCACATGGACAACAAAAAGGTAGAAGCCATCTTGTCTTGGCCTTCTCCGGAATCCGTAAAAGGGGTTCAGCGGTTCCTAGGCTTTGCCAACTACTACCGCAGGTTCATCACCGGCTTCTCCGCACTGGTGGCTCCCATAACACGCTTGTTGCGAAAAGGTGTGCCATTCGGGTGGGAGCAGAACGCTGAGAGGGCCTTCCAAGAACTAAAAAGACGTTTCACCATAGCCCCCGTGCTGGTGCATCCTGACACTGAGCAACCTTTCATCGTGGAAGCAGACGCCTCGAAGGACGCTATAGGGGGCGTGTTGTCCCAACGAAGCACCGACACAGGACAACTACATCCGGTGGCTTTTTATTCCAAAAAATTACAACCAGCGGAACGCAACTACACTGTGTTTGACCGGGAGCTGCTAGCCATCAAAACGGCGTTCGAGGAATGGCGCCATTTCTTGAAGGACGCCAAACACATAGTGACCATCTACACCGACCATCGGAACCTCCAGTTCCTGCGTTCAGCCCGTGCCCTCACAGCCCGACAGTTGCGATGGACCTTATTCTTTAACGAATATAACTTCGTGATCACGTTCCGACCTGGAAAGGACAACGCCAAGGCCGATGCCCTCTCACGGCTGGACGACCATGACGAGCCTGCCGAAAACCCCGAGCCGGTTCCCATCATATCCGAAAAACATTTCCAGGGCGTTATAGCATCTACAGACTTCCTAGCTCAAGTACAGAGAGACGTGAAGCGGTCTGATCCGATAGGCCTGGCCAAAGACAGCGAAGAGGTGACTTGTGTGGACGGATTGCTGTTCAAAGGGGAACGGTTGTGCTTACCTGGGGTACCAAGTCAACAAAAAGCAGTCCGTATGTGCCATGATCATGTCCTTTCCGGTCATCCTGGCCATCACAAGACACTCGAACTAATACAAAGACAATTTTGGTGGCCAACACTGGTGTCCGACACAAGAACGCATGTAACGAACTGTACCATCTGTCTGTTAGGCAAGAACAGCTCTGAGCCGTCGGTTGGTCTGCTGCGTCCCATTCCGGTGCCACCGTTTCCCTGGCACACCGTCTCCATGGACTTCGTGGTTGACCTTCCCATCACCAAGACTGGACACACCACGGTTCTCACCATAGTCGACCACCTCTCCAAAATGGCGCACTTCGTACCCTTGTTGAAAGTACCCACGGCGAAGGACCTGGCCCTGGTTTTCATGCGCGAGGTGGTTCGCCTCCATGGCATTCCATCAGTGGTCATAACGGACAGAGGTTCGCAATTCGTATCCCGTTTCTGGAAAGAAGTATGCAGACTCCTCGAGATGGACGTGCGTTTATCCTCAGCGTACCATCCCCAGACCGATGGTCAGGCCGAGAGAACGAACCACACTATGGAGCAGTATCTCCGATGTCTGTTGCTGATGGTGGAGAAGGAATGGTCTGCGGTACTATGGTTAGCAGAATATGCGTACAACAACAGCAAGCATTCGGCCATTGGCATGTCCCCCTTCTTTTGTCTCCATGGCCGTCACCCTCGCACCTCTGCTTGGGAAGTCCCCCGGGACAGCCAGTTGCCTACAGTGCGCGCCTATCATGAGACTCTACATAGACTATGGCAGCAGGCGCGCTTTGAGTTGGCCAAGGCGAAGGACGCCTACAAGGCGCATGCGGACGCTCACAGACAGAAGGAGCCTGAATACAGAGTGGGCGACAGAGTGTGGCTTTCGATTCGGCACCTCAATGTGCATGGTCCCAAGAAACTGTTGCCCCGTTTTGTGGGTCCCTTTGCCATCGAAAAGGTGGTTAACCCTGTGGCCATGAGGCTCTCGCTCCCATCACACATGCGGATCCACCCTGTATTCCATGTTTCCCTTCTGCGGGCGGTCCGCTCTGACAACCCAATCCCCTCTCCTCCTTCTCCTGTGGTGGTGGCGGGCCATGTTGAATATGAGGTCAGGGCCATCTTGGGGTCTCGCCGGGTGCGAGGTAAGCTTTTCTATCTGGTGGACTGGAAGGGTTATGGTCCGGACGAGCGGTCTTGGGAGCCCTTGTCCCATGTGCGCCATGCTCCCGTTCTGGTCCGTGCTTTTCATCTCAGTCACCCCCTGTGCCCTCGCCCTGCTTGCCCCTTCTGAGGTCCGGGGGGTTCGGTGGGGGGATTTCTTTTGGGAGGGGGTTCTGTCGGGTTCTCGGCGATTGCCGTTTCCCGACATCCCACGAAGCACGCACAACATTGCCGGGATCCTCACTTCCGGCTGGAAGCTGAGCCCCGGTCTAGTTCTTCTCCTGCCACAGGCGGGTCCTGGAAGCACTTCCGGGGGAAACGCCTTATCACCGCGTTTCCCGCCGGCTCTGTGCTTTGAATTCTTGTTCCGAGGCTTCAGCGACGGAGGAGCGTTTCTGGCTGCTGCCAATACGAAGGTACTTGTGGTGTTGGGGGTTCTCGCGCAGGAGCGCTCTCGTTCTGGCACCATTGCTGGAGTGCTACAGCTGTTGCATTCGATCAGTAAAGAAGCAGCGCAGCAGCGTTGTTGAACTTGTTCTTTGGGTGAGCAGCGCAGGAGCGCCTTACTCGCATTTCTTTTTAGTCAGCAGCGCAGGAGCTCTTGACTTGGTTATTTGGAGAGTGGCGCAGGAGCGCAGTACTTGCTATTTGGGAAACCGCGCAGGAGCGCATTACTTGTCTGTTTTGAGAAACCGCGCAGGAGCGCATTGTTTGTTTGTTTTGAGAAACCGCGCAGGAGCGCATTGTTTGTTTATTTTGGGAAACCGCGCAGGAGCGCATTACTTGTTTGTTTTGGGAAATCGCGCAGAAGCGCATGACTTGTTTATTTTGGGAAAACCGCGCAGGAGCGCATTACTTGTTTATTTTGGGGGAGCCGCGCAGGAGCGCTATTATTTGGTTGCAGTTAGGGCTTCTGCTGAATCACTGTGTTGCCTTCTGCCCGTTTGTTCTCATGACTTTGAGTAGGAGAGTCTCGCTGGATTCTGGAGACAGAAGCACTGGTGAGTCCCGGCAGGAGAACAGTTGTGTGTGTTTTAGGGATATTCTGGAATAGCCTGGGGTTAGTTTACCAATCCTGTTATTGTTTGTTTTCCAGCTGCCCCGGGATACCCTGCACGATCCATTCCACTACCACCGCCCTACGTCCTTAATCGGCTCCCAGCCTTGTGTCCATCTCATCCCTGTTGAGTTCCCTGTCCAAGGGGGGTCAGGTTGGTACACGGACGGGCGCTCTTGTCGTCTCTGCGGAATTGCTTCACAAGCAAAGGTAAGTCTTGTGGGGCACCTGGCAGAAAATCAGTGTGTGGCACTTTGCGGCCAATAGCAAAACAGTACCTGGCCCTAAATATACGCTTGCAGTAAGAATGCAGTTACGTGGGGAACATGGCGGCCAGCTAGCTAGCAGGTCGCAGATCGGCTCTCCCTCCGGCCTCAATTAGGAGAATATTAGCGTTATGAAGTGTCGGCGCTAGAGTCTCTCCGAGAGTATGTCCCTAAGAAACCCCCCAAAAAGCGTCTCTTCCTCAGGGGATGTTACCTTCTGTCTTCCGGTGCCTTGTATCACCGTGTTGGTTTTGCCCGCTTGCTCCGCTTTGTTCCGGGAGGCTGCCGGGCCCGGCGGTCTGGAGGAGGATTCCCTGTTTTTAGTTTCCGCCGTCTCCCGCTGATTCTCTCGCTGAGGTGGTGGCTGGTCCCCCCCCCTGGCTACAGCCGCTTTCTGTGGCAGCGACCTGGCAGTGATTCTTGGAGTTCTGGGAGGTGGGGGAGCGGCTCAGGAGCTGTGTGATCAGCGGGAGAAGTCAGTGGTCCAGAAAGGAGCGAGGCCGTGTAGGTGTGGAGGGGGTTGCAGCGCTGGATTTGGGTGCTGTTTACTGCGCTACCGCCGCCGACCATCACATTACCTTTTTGCTTTGCTCAGCTAAACATACGGTAGGAGCTAGAGGAAAAGGGGGGATAATTACTCCTAATCCTTTTGTGTTTTCTTTGCTTTTTGCTTCCAGCCCTGAGTGTCCCTGAATGCCCCTGAATGTTTAGCGATTTACACTTCCCATTTTTTAGGGCGGCAGGGGCACTTGCTGTGCACAGAAGTGCTTGGCTTCAGTGTGTCTGGCAGACTAGTCACAGTCCTAGTCCCTGCTTATTCCCCATTTTGAGCCAAAGTTGGGGGGGCTCTTATTATTTACAGTTGAATCCTGATAAAGACGGAGATATTCAAGGAGCAGAATATTCAGCCCAGTATCAGTGCCAGGTTATACACACCAAAGCACTAATCATGGAAACGGAGATAAAAGAGACAAGGAATGAAAGCGCCCTCAGCCCTATGGAGCTAGTGGTACAGACATCAGACCAGCCTGAAAATAGAGGGGGCAAGTCTAATTTAAATAAATCAGAGGTGTCTCTTGGTAAGAGATATAAACTGAGATCACGTACCCTTTTAAGTGGGGGACCTTTTGCTGAACAGCATGAACAAGCCGGTCAGGTTTTAGATACTCCAGCAGTGACAGCAGTGAGTCTTAGGCAAAAGAATGCGTGCAACAAAGTAGGAAAATTTGGGAAACCCTCTCCAGTGAACAGCAGGAAGAAAAAAACAGCTTTTAGTTAACGTGACCCCGCTCTCCGGTCATATTTCATGGCTAACACTCAGGCCACTGGGAGTCCTGTTACTCCGGTAGTAATGGATTCAGTGACGGCCTTAGCGTCTGCTGAGAATCAGGATTTACTGGCTGCAATTCCTGTTTCTAACCGATACGCTCCATTAAGTGAGACGCCTATGGCTTCTTTGGCTTCTCTTGCAGGAGGTGGCAGCCAAATTGAAGTAGATGAGCCAGGTGATTCATCACTGACCTCAGCAATACAAAGCCCGGACTCGCTTCACGGGATGCTAAGGCAGTTATCCATTGAGATCTGGGCACGTTTTTCTACTTCTGAATCGAATCAAAAGAAGATTTAAGATACCTGCACCAGTCTAGAAGAAAATTTAGCAGCATTGACGCATCGGATGGAGACTCTTGAGAGCAGAGTGGAGGAACTGGGCCTAGAGGTTAAAGATAACTCTAGTGATGTGCGGAGACTGAAGGATAAAGAGCGGGATTTAACAGAGAAGTTGGAGAGGTTAGAAAATATTTCGAGGAGGAACAATATCAGGATCCTAGATCTAAAAGAAGGATTGGAAGGGGACAATTTAAAGGCCTATGTTATTGAACTTTTAGTTAAAGCCTTTCCTCAAATCGCCACAGCTAATATCTGGGAGTCAGAAATCCAGGGATTTCACAGGGTTCCCTTTAAGTTGAATCCTGCCCGGAAAAAGCCCAGGAAAGTACTAATCTAAATCCAGTCTTATTTGCTAAAGGAGCAACTATTGGGGGTTGCCTTTAAACTTAAATCCATTCAGGTACAGGATGCTACCTTTAGGATTCGGTCTGATATTTCTCAAGTCACAGAGGACAGAAGGTGGGAACTGGGCAAGAGAATACATGCATTGAGAGATTTGGGAGCCCAAGTACAGCTGCGATTTCCCGCCTTTTTAAAAGTTGTATGGGCTAACAAAATTTACAACTTCAGATTCCCAGAGGAAGTAGATAGCTTTCTGGCACATACCAAATCCAGTTAACTTAAGCTTAAGGGGGATCTTAAATATGATTCTCCATATTTCTTTTTCTGATATTTGTTTTTATTGAGGCTGGAGGGCCCGACCTGAAAAGGCAATACTTATTGCAAGAGGGTAATCCGGGAGGGTTCCCGCAGGGGGGAGGAAGGGGTTGTGAGGTTGGTGGGGGGAGGTAATGGTATTCACGTTTGTTGGTGGGAAGCATTGGGGGGGGGAAAGTGTGATAACAATCTCATGTGACATAATAGCCTTGAGTAGCTCTAGCAGTCATAGTAGGGAGTGGAGACAAGATAGGGATGGAGGATAGGCCCACGGAGGGAGGGAAGGAACATCTTGATTTATTAAGCTGGAATGTAAATGGACTGAGGGTGAAAGGAAGACAGCGCTTGATTCTTCAGTACCTAAAAAATAGCTCAGCTAGTATTTTAATGATACAGGAGACCCATCTTTTACAACCAGAATGCAAGACACTATTTAGAAAACTGAGATGGGTGGATAAAATTATAGCAACAGACCAGCAATGCTCTTCGAAAGGGGTCGCACTGATAATCAAAGCAAATTCAGGGGTAGAGGTAATTAAGTCTCAAGTTGATGATGGAGTGAGTTGGGTTATAGTGGAAGTCAAGTGTTGGGAGACTAAATATACACTAGTTAGTTATTATGGACCTAATGAGGATGATAATATTCCTCTGAATAATCTTTGTTTTGCTCTAGCAGACTTTGATTCAGCTTTGATATTGTGTGGAGATTTTAACGTACTGCTAAACAACAAATTAGATCATCCCCTAGAATCAAGGTAGCAGTCCCGCGTGTTAAAGCTCATCTCCTTGCCATGCTGAAGAATCTTAATTTTTTGATGTATGGCGCAAAAAAATGGGTGAGAGAAGGGAATATTCCTTTTATAGTAAGAAGAATACTCATTATTCAAGAATAGATTATATGTTTATGGAGCACCCTGATTTTGATAAAATCCACGCAATAGAATACTTGCCCATACATCTATCTGATCATGGAGCCATACTCCTGAAACTAGAACTCCCTCAAGAGTCATCTCTGAGGAGATGGACTTTAAATAGAAGATTTCTTTTGCAATCCTCAACCTCTGGTTTTTTGAAGTCAGAAACTGCTTGCTTTTTTCAGGAGAATCTGGGCTCAGCCAGTATACATGTGGTCTGGGACACCTTTAAGGCCTTGTTGAGAGGGATATTAAAAGGAGCGGTTGTGGGTTGGGATAGGGCAGAGAGGAAAGAACTAGCTGACTTAGAAGTTCAGTTAGCAGGGGCAGAGTCAGAGTTAAAGGTGAGTGGTCCTTCTGGGGTAGATAATATAAACTTAATTATGAGAGTTGAAGAACTGCAGCTAAAGTTTAGAATAAGGTCTGAGGAGTTCCTGCACCAAAAATGGGAGGCAAGCAACATGAGTGACTTCGAGCAGGGGGAGAATTGCGGTAAACTCCTCGCTGTGAAGAGCAGGGTTGATAGCTCTAATAACTATATCACCAAGATAAAAAGTTGGGTCTCAAGTGGTAGAGGAAAAGGGTAGTATAGAACGAGCCTTTGCACAATTTTTTCAGGAACGCTACCAAGAAGATCTCCAGGTGGCAGAAGAACATATTGATGGGTGGCTTGAAGAGAAACATTTCCCTACATTAGTTGAGGGTAGCCAGGGAATCCTCACATCAGAAATAACAGGATCTGAGATTCTAACTATTTTAGATGCTGCAAAGAAAGGAAAAGCAGCTGACCCCGAGGTCTATATGATTTTGAGGGAGGAAGTTATCCCGGTCTGGCTGAAATTGTATAATGGTATCTTAGACGGTACATCTCCCCTGCCTTGGAGTAATGCAGTTATTGCACTGATTTTAAAGCCAGTGAAGAACCCAATGCAATGTCAGTCATACCGCCCAATATCTTTACTAAATGTTGACTATAAAGTCTTTGCCGGAATCCTGAACAGGCGGCTTAGTAACATTGCAGGGTCATTAATCCACATGGATCAAAAAGGTTTCCTGCCAGGCCGACAGATGTCAGACTTAGTACATACTCTAATTGGGTTGATTGACCTGGCTTCATCACAGGATCTCCCTCTTTCAATCATCACTGTTGATGCAGCCAAGGCCTTTGACCGGGTGAACTGGCATTTTTTGGACAGGGTCCTGAAGATCTTTGGTTTTTCTGATAGGTTCAGGGAGGTGTCGAAAAAAATATATAAGTCCCCCCGGGCCCAAATTCTGGTTAATGGTAATCATTCCCCTGTAGTCAAGATAGGTTGTGGTACTAGGCAGAGCCGCCCGCTCTCCCCTGTATTATTTGATTTATACATAGAGCCACTAGCTCAGAGCATAAGATTAAATCAAAAGATTGTCCCTTTTGAAATAAATGGGTTTGTACGTAAGTTAGCACTGTATGCGGATGATTTGATTCTTTTATCATCTAATGTTAACACCACACTTCCAGAGCTTGTAGCTGAAGACCAAATGTTTGGAACTCTATCAGGCTATGAGATAAATAATGAGAAAACTGAGATTATGGCCTGGAACATTGAGGATCAGGAGGGGAACTTTGCCAAAGAGCTCAGATACCTCGGAGTTATAATAACTCAGGATCCCGCCCAAATCCCTAGAACTAATCTAGATAGATTTTCAAAGGAGGTTGATGTCCTACTAAAAAGATGGCAGAGTATCCCATTGTCTCTCTATGGGTGAGTTAATCTGATCAAGATGTCTGTCCTTCCAAAATACACTTACCTTTTTAATAATATCCGCTTAGAATTTGAAAAATCTGATATTCTCAAAATCCAGGGCAAGATATCTTCTTTTATTTGGGCAAGTAAAGCGATTCGGCTATCCTGGAAAAACTTAGACTCCAGCGAGGGGGGGGTGGGCCTACCAGATTTTCAGCTGTACTGTTGGGCCTACCAATTAAAGAACTGTAGGATGTTATTGCTCTCTCTGGACGATTCACTGATAGGATGTATGTTCAAAGCCATGCTAGCAGGAGAATGGGAGCCAGGTTTTATGTACAAGTTTGGATCTCCTAAATTCTTCAAAAAAATCCGCTTAAAGACTTTGCTTTTGGTGGCTAGGTTGTGGTCGGACTGCCGAAATTGTGTAGGAATATCTTATTACAGTGAAGGGGCCCCAGTTTGGGATTTTCCCGGTACACCAGAGTGTCTTCTGGATACTCTTGCTTACCTATTAAAAGTGGCAGGAGCTATATATTGGAGAGACCTCGTACTGGGCGATAAATGTAATTCCTGGGAATATTGGAGCCAAATTACTAACTGTACTTTGTCCAGGTTCAAGTTCTATCAGCACTCTTGCTGGTGTAAGAGTCAATGCTGGTCACTTTTGGATGATAACAGGATGGAAATTGAACTACAAGACTTAGCCCCCAGAAAAAAAGAAGTGGCGCAATGATATAATCATTTCTTGGCAGCAGCAGATAGAAAGATGGAGCAGCATTACAGAGTCTGGGAGAATTACTTGCCAAGGGAGGAGCTGAAAACCTTATGGCAAGTATCTTTAGATATTCTTTAACCCCTGATTAAATATGCTGCACTCAGAAAAAAACTTTTTTTCACGCTCCACAGGATTTATTGGTTCCCACTTAAGATTTCCAAGATACAGGGTGGTGGAGAAGCCAGCTGTCTGAGATGTGGCCAGCAGAATGCAGATGATGTCCACATAATAATTTCCTGCCCTAAGATACAAGAATATTGGACAAATGTGGGTAAGACCATCTCCAGGGCCTTGGGTAGCATTGTGGCGGTAAGCCTATCTCTCATAATATTTGGTTTTGTTCCTGCATTGGGGGGAATAGCTGACCCGATTGGGTCCCAACGAAAACTGGTCTTCTATATGATATTACTGGCCAGAAGGGAGATCTGTAAATTGTGGCGTCAGACAACACCTCCGACTTGGAATGCTTGGTGGAAGTCTGTGAGATACTTCAGAACGTTAGATCAAAGAGTAAATGTTTATAGAGAAAAGCCAGATAAGGGGCTGTTTTGGAATCTCTTGCATGATATGGCATCTGGTAGAGTTTAGGGACAGGACGATGACCCAATGATTAAAACCTCTGGTCAGCTCAAGTTGCATGTTATGGGTATTTCCTGTAAAGAACATCAGCTGAGAGTGGAACCACAAGCTAATACCCATCAGTGGTGGTACAGGTCGATTGGGTGCTATAGCTACAGAGGTCATATGAGATGAGTCCAAAAAACAAAATGCAGTTACGTGGGGGATGGGCTTAAGTATTTCCGCAGCCAATGCCCGACTAGCATCATGGGCGTCTAGCCTATTACATGCCAAATATGTGGAAAGCTTGGCTCCTGGTTAGCTCTTCGTCCCAAACACGCCCCTTAGATCCGTATTGGTGTGTTACCTTGCGGGCCACTAGCAGCAATGTTATTCTTCTTTAAGCAATAGGGACGACTGTGACGGAAATAAAAAAATCTTCTATATGTTTTTACCCACATGCAGGTCAAACTAGCCAGGGGGCTGTGCGCAGCTCTACCGTAGGAATTGTGATTCCTACGCATCTTCCTACTACTGCCCCAAGTTGAGCTGCGACTCTGGAATCACTGCACTGGCGCCATGCAGGGTACTACTAAAGCCCTTCTCTTACTGGGAATTTACAGGAATGGGATGCAGCTGAAGTCATAGACATAACGGAAGGGCTCAAACTAGTTTAACATCACTCTTAAGGACCCAGAACTGCAGATTGTGCCTTTAAATCAAGTGAACGCTATGAGTAAACCTTGTTCCCATTCTCGAAGCACGGGGCATGTGTACAAGCAAGAAAAGAGCTGGGGGCATTACAGCCAGTGAAAACAAAAAAGGGACAACTGGCAGCTCACACTCAATGGGAGGGGCGGCCCCTCAACATAGTGTCTGTCTATATCCCACCTGGGCTACATGCTGCGGTGTTCCCGGCACTCAGTGAATTTCTGCTTACACTACCGGAGGGGGAGGTGTTATTGGGTGGCGACTTTAATGCTGTGATGAACGACCTCACTGACCGGTCTCCACCTCGAGCGAAGGGTGGGGGGGTGTCCTGCCTTGCGAGCTTCACGGCGGCGATCGGGTTAACAGATCTATGGCGGTTGCATCACCCGACGGCGCAGCACTACACGTATCACTCCGGGGTGCACGATAGTCTAACCCGCATTGATTACTTTCTGGGCTCCCCCGGTTGTCTCCAAAATATTGAAAGTATAGACATCAGACCCAGAGGTATCTCTGATCATTCCCCGATCCTCTTGCATTACACTAGTTATCACCTGATGCGTCGCCGCTTTTATCCGATACGCCCTAGCTGCATGCGACTGCCAAAGATTAATAAATCTATAGTGCAGGCGACAAAACTTTACTTCCACGAAAACGTCGCCTCGGTCGACTCCCCTACAGTTCTTTGGGAGGCATACAAAACGGTGGTGCGGGGACAGGCGATGGCTGCCGTTTCGGAGTACAAGCGCGAACAGATATCCGAGTTACAGTCACTAGAGCTTGAGCTCCGAGCGGCGGAGACTCGCCAGGCCGAGGCTCCCTCCCGTGCGGCCTCGCACGAGGCTGAGGCTCCCTCCCGTGCGGCCTCGCACGACCTGCATGTGATTCAGACGAAATATAAGGAGCACCTCGCAGAGCGTGTCAGACAGCGCTTAGAGGCCTCGAGGCACACAGTCTATGATGTAGGCGATAAAACTGGTAGGCTGCTGGCGTGGCTTGACAGACGCGACAGTGGCGCCAGGTGGATTGCGCAGCTTGCCGCTGACGAGGGGTTGACAGCGACAGACCCACGAGTCATAGTGCACACCCTGGCAGAGCTCTTTCGAGGAGTGTACTCCTCCACTTCGTCCATGACGGTGGAGATGGCACTGACATACATCCGAGACCTGCAGATGCCCAAGCTTTTCCCTGAGGCTCGAGAGACCCTTGAGGCCGAGCTCACGGTGGAGGAGCTTCAGGCGGCTATTGGCACGTTGCAGCCCGGTAAAGCGCTGGGACCGAACGGCATCCCGATTGAGCTTTATCAGCGGCTATCCGAGACGCTGGCCCCGCACTTACTGAATATGTTTACGCACAGCCTGGAGACGGGAGAACTCCCCGTAGACCAACGAACGGCCACTATCGTGGTAATACCGACGCCGGGTAAGCCGGCAGATCAATGTACCTCCTACCGTCCCATTTCGCTGATCAACGCAGAGGCCAAGATCCTCGCGAAATTGTTGGCCATCCGGCTAACACCACATTTATCTGACATTGTGCACCCGGATCAGTCGGGCTTTATGCCTGGGAGAGGTACGTCTCACAATCTGAGGTGACTGCATGGTGTGCTAGCCCGGATGGAGCGGTTGCAGGAACCGGCTGTCATTCTCTCCCTTGACGCACGAATGGCGTTTGACATGGTGGAATGGCCCTTTCTCTTTGCGGTGTTATTGCATCTGGGGTTTGGACCGAAATTTTGTGCCTGGATCCGACTCCTCTACACTAAACCACTGGCCCATGTCACGGCCAACGGGCACATGTCGGAGGACTTCCCCCTGGCGCGTGGCACGCGTCAGGGCTGCCCTCTGTAGCCGCTGCTTTTCGCCCTAGTGCTCGAGCCGCTCGCGGCTTGGACATGATGGGAGCCCATGATGCGGGGCCTTCGGTGGTCTGCCGACATGGAGGACCGCGTCTCCCTCTACGCGGATGACATACTGCTTTATTCGTCCTCCCCTAGGTGTTCCATCTTGACACTACTTAACATCTGCAAGATTTTTGGCCGGGCATCTGGCTATACGATAAACTGGTCGAAGTCGGTCCTCCTGGTGCTGCGGGGCCCCCCTCCGCGGCTGCCGGCGGGATGTCCGCTACAGATGGCGGAGGGGTCGTTCAAGTACCTGGGGGTGCACATTACGATGGATCAGATGGAGTTTTTCAAGCGCATCCTGAGCCCTCAAGTGGACCGCGTCAAGCGTGATGTGCAGCACTGGGGAGCGTTGCCCCTGACCCTAGTGGGGAGAGCGGCGCTCTTCAAAATGATGGCTCTGCCGCGGTTTCTATACGTGCTGGAGAATACTCCGTACCCGGTGCCTCCGGCCTGCTTCCGCACGATAGCAGCGCAAGTTTCCAGCCTCCTCTGGGGCAACAAACCGGCGCGAATTGCGCAATCTAAATTAGTTTGCGGGTGGTATGATGGGGGAATTGCGCTCCCGGATATCCAACTCTATTATTGGGCGGCGCAGCTGAAGGTGATTAACCAGTGGCTTCACGCGCCTCAGTCTGACCCTGCATTTAAGGCGGACAGGGACGTGCTGGGTGAGAGGGGTATGTTGTCCCCTCTGTATGATGCCCGACTAGCCTCGGCCCTCTGAGACAGACTGTATCTATCTGGCATGCGGCGCAGGCCAGGTTGGGATGGCGGGGGGTCCTGACTCAACTTACACCTCTCTGGGATGCCAAACAACTGGGACGTTTGAGGGACAGCAAGGGTTTCGACGCTTGGGACAACATCGGAATCACGGTGATAGGCGATGTGTGGCAAAAAGGGGCGGTCATCCAGTTTGCACGCTTGCAACAGCAATATGAGCTGGCTCCTTCGGAATGGTTCAGATACCTCCAGATGAAACATGCCCTGGTGGCACTGTTGGCTCCTGGCGCGCAGGTTCCAGAAGCGTCCCCGTTGGAGGACAGGCTGTTGACGGAATACATGCCAAAGAAGGCTACGTCCTTCACGTACCGCAAACTGATCAACAATCTACCGGACCCTATGGGGCTCTTGCGGGAGAGGTGGGCTGAAGAGGTCGGTGACTTTGATGACCCGGAATGGCGTGAGGCACTGGCCTCGCTGCGCGAGGCAGGTATACCTTCGAGGCTGCGGCTGGTGCAGCTTCGTATTTTGCATCGCTCATACAGACCAGGTGCTTACTAATTAGGATGGGCAGAGCGCCACACCCCTTCTGCCTGCGGGGTTGTGGGGAGGAGGGAACCTTTTACCACACTGTCTGGGAGTGTCCTGTCCTCCAAGACTTCTGAAGGCGAGTGCTGCGTACAATGTCGCAGGCGTGCAGGATATCGTTGGTGCCGGAGCCCAGGCGCTGTTTGTTAAATGTGTGGGAGCCCAATGATCTCGATCGTCAGGTGCAGGGCTGGGTAACGCTGGGGATCATGACGGCCAAAAGGAACATAGCCCAAAAATGGGGAGCGGTGGGGGCGCCGTTGCTCTCCATATGGAGGAGAGAGATGGATGCAGCCATGTTTGCTGAGCGGTCAGTATTTATTAGGCGGGGATGTCCTCGCAAGTGGGCCAAGGTCTGGGGGGCATGGAACAAGTACAGGGGAGGAATATGCGATCCGCCGCCTCTTTCAGATGAGGACTCCTCTGATTCAGATGGTTAAGATGGCCTGCGGGGTGGTGGGGAGGTGGGGAGCCATAGTCTTTCTCAATGCAGTAGAATTGGGGTTGGTTGAGGGATTATGCATTTGGGTGGTGATCTGTCAAGGGATCTATGCGCAAGGTCTGTTTCAGTGTCCTATTGTTTTACCTGTTTTGAAGACAATAAAAAAACTTTTTTTAAAAAACCAAAAGGGACAACTGGTTTCCTGCTTCCTGTGCTCATCGGAAGGATTAACCTTCCCCAGCAATGAGCATAGGAAAATTAACAAGCAAGCAGTAGTACTTCACGTCCCCAGCAGCAGATTTTGCATGCGTTTAATAGGGGGAAAGTGGGGCAGCACAAGGCCCATGCGGTGAGTAAATGGGAGCTGAGTGAGCCTGCCGGAGGAAAGAAGTCTGGGACCATGTAGTGCTCAAGGGCCTGAGAGAGCACAGCCAGCACTAACATAACTGTGGCATTAAAAGGAGGTGGGTGGGTGGAATGCTACATTAAAATGTAAGCAGCTATGGCGCCCAAGCTGGACACAGGCAAACAGTAACACGAGCAGTAAACCAAGAAACAAATAGTCTCCCAAAGTACAGATAAACAGCCATAGCTTAATGATACAGTACTTGCTCCCTGCTCCATGGGAGGGAATGAAAGCGAAGAAGGAGGGACAGTACTGACCACTAGCAAGCAAGGGTTTTTAAAGGACACTGACACAAACAAATGAAGAGCAGGGGGATGGATTTAAGCCCACACGAGAAGTAGATACTAAAGTATTTAAAAGAGGTCGTGAATGCTCGACCTAAAAAGTAATACAATCCTTTTGAGTTACTAGATGTGTTTAATTTTAATTTAGGGCATTTAATTTAGGGCCAAGTTGGTCCAAATTATGTGCTAGAATTGGCAGAACGTTGTCAACTGGCAATTTTTGTAGCACATTTGAGTCATAAATGTCTTGCTACTGTGAGATTTGAAGTCACTTACGTTTTTGGAGTTGTGGTCTGTATATTTTCAGATCCTCTTCAGGAAAGATGAAGAACTGCAATCTCCCATTATATAAGAAGAAAGGTTTGTGTATAAACTAAGTGAGGCGCTCAAAACAGTTCCCAGAATCTCACCAAAAGTCCCTCCTCAGATAAAGAATCCTCACCCACATCTTCTGAAGTGCTTCATCATAAGATGATTTACCTTGTCCCAGAATTATTGCTAGGCTCAGCCAAACTTCTGAGCTCTTGATATCATATGCTGGTATCGACTATGCATGCATTTTTTTTTATAGCTATTAGGTGTGCTTTCAGTGCTACTATGTTGAGTTTATTCCATTGTCTGTAGGTGATTGGCTGTGAGACTGAGTTGTTGAGTGGTCGGGATAGGATGATTTACCTAAAAGGCATGACATCATGGTCACTTCAAGAAGCCGGAGTGATTCCCTCAGATGATGACTGAATCTTGATTGCTAATTATAATGTCTGTTTTATGCCATGCTAAGTGGGTGGCTCTGGAGATGAGCTAATGGAGATCATGAGCTACTAGACTAGTTAAGATACTATTTGGTAGTGGGATTTCTGATTGGTCAGACTAGATTATCAAATCACTAAGAATGCCTATTATCATAAATTGGTTCTGCCTATTTTATCCCCCTGGCTCTTTCGCTTTTTGACTACCCGGTTTCAGACTTTTACTATTCCCAGAGTGAGTCTCACTTACAGTAAATTCAGTGGTAATGGACTGTGAATGCTCACCTCTGGTGGCGCTGTTTAAGAATAGTCTGCTGAGCGTGTGTGACTAATGTCTAGCTCAACTCTGTATCTGCGTACAGGTAGCCTGATGCGCAAGAAACTGTTCAGGAATTGTTGTTGATCTGCTGTAGGCCTTCTAATGTGAGTGGGCATTGATAGTGTACATCTCTAGTGTGTACTAAAAGTTGTGTGCCCACTGCATTATACCTTATGGGTAGAATCTGTGACATCACACAGTTTTGCCATACCTAGGCCTAGAGATGCTAGTCGGGCATCAATTGTAGGGTAAGCATAAACAAAAAGTGCAGATCTATTGTCCATTTTGGGATACATGTATTGCTTATGTCACTGCGAGCATTGTCAAATTTTCCTGGCTCCGCCATCATCCGAATCCAGGCCTTTGTTTCCATACTGGGCCCAAATGTATTACTCGGATAGACAGCAGGAGGATTTAAATCTCTCTACATGGGCCATTAACAGTGCTTGACCCAGTTCCTGGGAGGGAAAGGAGTGGGGAGGAAATCTACATGTGCTAATTAACTCTTCAAACTGCAGCTGGAGCTGGCCTGGGTAAGCGCATACACATAGAAACAAAAGATAATGGCCAGCCCTCCGGACCTAAACACAGGAGCACTGAGGTTATAGTGGGAAGGGATTAGGCAGCTGTATCAGTTGGCGGCAGGGCTGGAGCTCCCGGTGAAGGTCTTTTCATAGAACACTTGAAGTCATCATGTTTAAATGCCCCAGAATGCTGTGTAGAAGAGTTGGTGCAGGGGTGGAGTGATGATGTGGTACCCTAGAATTTGGCTGAGGTGCCTATATTTCCAGAACATTCCACCCCCACAAAACAAAACCCTGCACAAGGAACAAACACTTGAGAAGAGACTCGACCTGGAGCTGCGAAGTCAGAATAATGATCACTGAACCTCTGCAAGTGTGGGATGTGGGACTCTGAATCTTCAGCTGGCACCCAGGACTAAGATGGGTTCCTCCTGGGCCAGTGGCACTGGCATCTTTATGCTCCCCCAAGGAATAGTAGGAGGAATGCCCTGTTGAGGGATCCTGGAGAGTTTCCTTGTGATGTCTGTGGGTTGGCCCCTAAATGAGCTGATACACAGGTGCTCTGCAAGTAGTTAAGAGATCTGTGGGACCTGGTGGGAGTGTGGCAGGTAGGGTGTTCTGCTTGGTAGCTTTGAAAGGTCTGTGGAAGACACCTCCCCAAGCATCAGGAGCACACACAGAGGATAGGTCTAGTGAAGGGAGCCTAAACAATCAAGCTGGCCAACAAAAATACTCTTAAGAGGCCATGAGGCCAGAAGGAAATACTCTTGGGACCTAGAGGTGGTGACCGGGAGCAAAACAACACCAAAGCTATGCCTTTCACCCTTACAGGGCTTGTGAAAGTAGCCCTTAAATGTTGGTTCCCATCAGGATCGAGTAGAATACTAAGTGAGTAGAGCTCTGCTACTATGAGACAAAAAATCATCAGGTATAACCACGTCCCTGAGGTTAGGTGCCACCTCCATTCTTTAATATAATGGGCAAGGGTATGCATGGGGACACCTCCTCAGATTTACTCTTTGCCCCAGTGACCACATACCTATGCAACCAATTCATTGAGAGTTGTTCCAGGAGACGCCATCCCATGGGGACTGCGGAGCAGGTTGGGTGCTTGCTCGTCTCCCTATGCCGTGTTTGGGAGAGGACGAGCATACTCAGCAGCCATTCCTGCCCACACTCCCCATGGGCAGAATAGAAGAAACATGTCGGCTGGGCAGGGGTTTGGCAGGGCTTTATGGAAGTAGGTTCCCCACGCTGCCCAGATGCAGGCGCATGCCAGATGCCCAATGGAAAGGGCAGGGGCATCCAGCCTGACAAAAAACGAAATGCAGCTTTTGTTGTAAAGATAACAGTATGCCTCAGGAAGTGCAGGGGCACCACAAAGGGGGTATGGGCTGTTTTGAGGGTGTCCCCAAAGGTATTTTCATCTACGTCATTGTATGCATTTGTAATTAATGTGTAGTAAATTGTTATAAAGTATTTTTCTTTATGTATCAGAAAAAACATTGTCTGGGCAATGATTTATTGAGTGTTTTTTGCACGCCAGTGACCTGGGTTCCAGGCCCACACCTCCTCCCCTGAGTAGGCTTTAGACTGCTCTGCTTTGCTACTCTGAGAGCTACAATGAGTACTTGATTACCAATAAAAAGACAGCTGTAGACTTATTTCTTGTGAAGTATGCATATCCTACTCAACTAATAGCTCAATGTTTTGTACACAGTTTATGTGATTTTATGTGTGTGTCTGATACGATGTCTATGAAAGTATCTGTTCAGGCTCCATTCCTGGCTGTGACTTGTACTTTCGTAGGAGTGTAAAGGGGAATTTTGGGTAAAGGTTGTATCTTAATAGTGGAGCTCCACAGCTTGGTAGATTCATTGTCTCAACTTTTGAGATTACTATTGAGTCCTTGAAAATTATTCCTAATCCTCCTCCACACCTACATTTGTTATATTATGATAGAATTGCTTAATTGAGTTCTGCTGCAATGTCATCTCCTAGCATATTGCACAGGTCGGGTCTTGAGTCCTTAATTAGGTTGTACAAATTTAGCGCATTATTGAACATAGAATTTGCATTGACAAGTATATAATTTGGGTAAGCAGAATGATTTAACGGAAGAGAACAGGGGAGTAGAAGAAGGATATAGGTTAGCATGGAGTGAGAATAGGTTGTCCAGTGAGGTGTGGTGGGGGGTTGGATGGTGGGGAGTGTATTGAAAAGACTACTGTCTGTTGTGTTTGTGCAGTATGGTGTTGCGGTGTGCTCTGTATTAAAAATGTTTTGCACATCATTACTGAAGTAGATACAGTAATGACTTGATAAAGTTAGTTAGTAGGAGTGCATTTTAGTGGTGGTGGGAGAAGGTTCCAGTCTGATTTGAGACCTCCGGAATCTGCTAGTTTGTTCTAAGCACTATGTTATCAGTTGGTGTTAGAAAGGCTGGTGATATGAATTGCTAAGCAGAGGGAGACATAGGAGATAATGGTGTTGTAAGATAGTAGTTGTCATGCATTGAGTAGGAGGGAAATGAAGAAGATGGTGGTGTTGTAGGAGAATGGTTGATAGAATGGTTTATAGTGAATATAGTGTACCCTATAGTTTGAGTGTGTAGTTTTGGTGATGTTTAGATATTGATGGGAGGTTGAAAAATAACTTGAATTGGTTTTTACCCATGTTAGTTTGTTGAGGGTTCTCCAGGACACTGAGGGTTGGTTTTGATCAGAAGGGAGATATTTGTGGACTAATAAAAGGAGGTAGGTTGGAAGTAATGATTTTGTACCAGCGGAAGCAGCCAGCGAATTGTGTCTGTGGTACATTGGTCAAGTTTCAGAATCTGGATTATAGACATCTGGGATCAAGGGAGAGGTTTAGGATGGGCAGAGCCCCAGCTGATGGCTGGTAAAATATTTACTCAGCACTGAGATGCAAACACTTTCCCAGGGTTGAACTAGAAGCTGGTCAAGGTTGGTGCTGTTTCCTTTTATGTGGAGGATGAGATGTGTGTTCATGTAGTATTGAGTTTGATGTGTTGATCAGCTGGCAGTGCTCAATGTTCTGGCATCTTTGTAGTAATCACTGTTTGCACTGATGAAAGTACATCCTGTAAGGTATGGGTGATCACACTATATATTGCTCTTGACGTAATGCTAGCAATTTATAATCCACACATTAAGGGACCGATAAATCCACACCTGTCTTAATAAAGTTATTACATGTTTTGTCACTACCCTTCATGCATAATATTTAGGACATTTTAACAAGTGCAGTACTTGGTGGGATCAGTATTACCTTACTAGTAAAAGTGCTGCACTTCGGACTGGGTGATGAAGAGTTAATACTGCAAGTTTTTCCTACTCTGAACTGGGAAATCTGGATATAGCTATATTTCCTTCATAAGGTTTGCCAACTTTTACCTGTTGAAATGTGAATGCCGACAATGTAATGTATTTTCTCCTGCCTGCAGTCAATATTAGAACAATGGCCTTAGTGAGGGTATAGGTAGAGGTTACATTTTTAGGTCTCGCCTTGCCAGCACATGCGTTGCATGTGCTGTCTCAGCGAGACCGAAAGTAATCTATATATTGAGTGAAACTCCGCCTATTGGGGGCTAATATGTGCTGCTGCTCGCCATTTGTTTAACATTGCATTGCTCTTTCTTATCTTGCTTATCGTTGGTTCGTGGTGCCAAACGTCACTTCCGTTGTGCTGCCGTTTTGCCGGAAGCAGCACCGACCAACTACTGTTTAGTTACGCTGCTGGGCTGTTATTAGTCTATTTAGGGACTACTTTTTCTCAGCGCGGCTCCCATTTTACGGCCGCCATTTGTTTATACTTGCGGAGGTTTTGCCCTCCCCTAGTCCCCGTCAAGCTCCTTTGTTTGCTACGACTGGCACACTCGGGGCTCCCATTTTACGGCCGCCATTTATTAATACTTGTTTTTGTATTTTTCTGCCTTTCTGCTGCTGTGGCAGAGACAAGGATGCACGCTTCACACTGTATGACTCTTGCTGAGGGCGCTGCTGTGTTTGGAACCAGAGAGGAAGTCACTGCCCCAGTCCCAGCGAAGGGGCAGCCCGTGTGCTGATTGTGATCGTGTGCACATGATCGTCCCATGTAACGCTGGGCTATAGTGAATCGGAGTGGTGATGGGAGACCTCACTTGAATTCAAATCGCGGCGTCCCCGCTCGACCACAATAGTGTGATCTTGGTCGAGGCAGAACAATTGAAAAGTTTGAATTAATTTAGGGGGGGGGGTTATAGTGATCCGTGGCAGCCGCTCTTGACTTAATGGCGGAGCCAAGTCACGAGCAATCTCTTTACCGCACAGATGGTCTGCTGCGCTCGGGACTCTGGTTTGCCATTATTTCACTTTAGGGCTTGGAATCCAGTTGGTGGTTTGAATTGCATATGGCTTCAGCTGGAAGCCTTTACTTTGAATAGCCAGATCGGATTCCAGCTATTCACTGTTGGGATTTCATCTAGTAGAAGCGCTTTCTTTGCCTTTGTTCTGCCCCCTCGCCCGGGTCATAAGGGACCCGGGCGCCATGAACGGTACTGAAAAAAACGATTTCCTGCTTCACTAGCAATGCTGTGCCTACACCAGCCTTCTTATTCCCTCTCAGCACATCACTCAGCATGCCAGTGTAGAGAGGGGAAATGAACTTTCAGTGGCAAGCGGCTCTCAGAGAACGATGCCGACTACTCCATTGCAAGGCTGCACGGGAAAAGGTGTGGTTCATGCACTAAAATTAATCCACATTTGTCAGCAAATGTACCATTGGACTAGGGCACGTGAAGTCTTAATAAGAAAAAAATATACTTCTCTCATAAAAGAAGTGCGTTGCCAGGCCGTGCTCGGAAATAGAACAGAGTGGGTTCCGAAAGGCACTGTGTTAAAATGCAGACTCTTATGCGGGTAATTTTGAAAACAACATTTTGTTTAGTCATATAATGAAATAAAAAATCACTTTAGCAGCTCCCTCATGAAATACACGCCCTTCCATCAATATGAGCATATGTGTCGCTCCTGACAACAGAGAGCAACATTAAAACCAGCTTCAATAAAAGCAAGGTTAGCAAGCACTAAGGGAAGGGTGGCTACAGGAGGCCTCCCCACTCGCCCAGTCTGTGTCTTTCAGGCTTATTTACACGGGAAGAAAGAAGATGTGTCTAATGAAATGCATTTTCTGGCCTAGGGCGTGTCTCACTGACAGCCGACAAAAATCCACTTTCAAGTTTGAGTGTACCTCTTCTTCACACCACCTTCATAATAATTTAGCATTTGCAGCAGCAACTTCACAGGCACGAACAAAAAAAAGAAAGCTTGCAAACATGTATTTTCAAAAACGCATTTAAAAAAAAAGAATTTTTTAAAACGTATTTAAAAAAAAAATAAGAAATTTTAAATTGAACTTTTTATACTACTCGTGCAGGGTCAATTTTCACAGCAAACAAAAAACAGAATGAGCAGACGCCTTTTATTGTAAATAAGGGAGCCCTTGCAGCACCCGTGGTGATGTTCCTCTAGGCGTTTAGCTAGACCCAGCCAGGGCTAGAAAGAGTGACACCGCGCGGCAGGTGCTGAGCTCATTCAGCTATCTTGTTTGTGCACCCTGGTTAGCGTTGCAGTAGGACCCTGTACAAAGGTGACACCCAAGAGAGCTTTGTCTCAGGTCAGACACTGGCCACATTCTGAACAAGAAGCAGAGCCGTCCCTCGGTTCTCCTGAGGGTCGTAGCAAACCCTGCACTAGAGGTGACATGCAGAGATCTCTCTGTGAATCTTAACCTGCACACATTTCTGTACCCCACCTGCGCCTGAGCACCTTTCCGAACCCCTTCTGTGTGTGCCGCAAACACCTGAGTGTTCATTTGGTATTACAAAGCAGTTTGAAGTGACACCGAGGCGACAGGTTGGCGCTGTGTAGAAAACCATCACACATGATGTTTTCGAAAGGATCTGCGTGCTTCCTTTTTAGTTTCCTTCTTATTGTATGCAAAGAGGACGACGCAACAGTTCAAATGATAGAAGCAGTTGTAGTGACACTCGTGTTTGTCTGACTCAACAAGCATTCGCAAAGGCAGTATACCTCGCCTTTGAGACTGTTGATTCTGCCATTGATTTACTTTTCCTTTTATTTTAACGAGTAGCGTTTGAGATGCACAGTGAGCAATCTTCATTTTATTGTGTCTGCTGGGTAGGGCATCGAGCTTTTAGGGCAAGTGAAAGATCTAAACAAGTCAGCAGTGCAAGGCCCTGGCGGTCTGCACCTATCAGCGGCTGTACACAGTCATGGTCGGACATTAAACAGAGGGAGCGGTTTCCACTCACTGGAGATCTGTGGCGCATGATCCTGCCGAGACTAAAATCCCAAATACATCACCAGTGCGCACCTACACACAGATGAGACTTTGTATCTGAGGGAAATGACGTGTTACCGGCATGGGCCGTCTTGGTGAGGCACCATATCTGTGATACCGGGCTGAGTGACCACTGATGTTCGGGGGTGACAGGGTGTGGAGGCATGTGTATTGAAAGTCAGCAGGGGTGCCTGTCTGACCTCTTCGGCACAGACATGCCCTCGTAGCTTCAGTATCCTGAAATAAAAGGGGTTACTTTCCATAGTAGTCATAGGTGGAAGCAGGGCTTTAAGTGTGTCGGGTCCTACTGGTGCTCAGCACCAGCAGTTCTAAAAAGCAGTTGCTGAGACGGGTTCCCCAGAATACACCCCACTGTGTTAGTGCTGCAACAGAGGTAGACTAATGCTGCTGCTGAGGACGTTTGAGACCCTCAGTGGCTGTGACCGAAAGTGTTCTAAAGGTATTCAGATTGCAAGGGGGCCCCGTGGCCCACCTGACAGGCGCTTCTATTTCCGGTTACCCTGAAACCTTTCCTCCCACCTACCACCAGGGTGAACTACTCGATAGGTGGCACACTACCATAAACCTTTACCTTGGTGAGAGTGAAGGTACATTAGGTGGAAATAGGAACTGGGTCATGTAAGCAGACTACAGTTCCATCTAGAGAGAGTCCTGCCCACATTATGTGCAACCAATAGGATAGGGGCACGGGCAGGTTTATTACAGACGTCAATTGAGTCAAGGGCTTCCCGTTTGAAAGCATGTCCAATTAAAAATGTTGCGCATTTGTCCTAAAGCCAGCAATGAGAATGGCCTTGCGTTTGACCATTCCTTACCATCTTTCTGGAGGTCTACGCTCTGCATCACCAAACTTGAAACTTGAAGCATCAGCTGGACTATTAGTTCTTCATAAAATTCGTAAATGCAGAGGTGTAGGTAGGTCTTTTTCCTAAGCAACGGTCAGGCCATAAAACTCTTCCCTTTTTTGTTGAATCTTACTTCAGGTTACAAGTCTGTCACTCAATCTTTTTCTACATTTCTTTTTGTTGATTAATAGACATGCTTTACTCTTTTTCTGAACTGTTTTTGGTGGGCTTTGTGGGATGGTAACCATGAAGGCATTAGTGTGCTTTGTAAAATATAAAAAATAAACAAGCATTTGCAATGCAAAGCTGGCAGCAAGTGCACCTTTTTCACTGCCAACCTAGCAAGGACTACAAGTACAAAGTGTGTTTACGCACCGGCTGCTGGTTTTCCCAAAACACATAAATCAATGGCATTGTCATTTAGAATCCCAATAGCTCAAACTCTTACAAATGCGAGACCTATTGCATTGCAAATGCTTGTTTGAAATGTGAGCCCTTCAGCTTTATATAATTTGAGTATCCTTTTTATTAAGTATAACATGTAATTATATTCTTATCTGTAGATGTTTACAGGTAAAATATTTGTAAAATACCTTTAGAATGCTCATGCAGTTAAATCTCTGTATTTTGTGTTTTCCTAAATGACATATCTGTAGCATTGGTCAAATCAGCATGGATCAAGTCAAGAGAGTTTATGAAAGTGTTAAAACCAGAAGCGGCCAAAGTTCTGGAACCATTCTGTCAGCCTAAAATATGTCATATTTATCATGTTAAGCATTTCAAATCTTATGATTGGACCATATCTGGCCATTAGGTTTTAGAGTAATTCCCTGGGTGGGAATAATGATGGTTGTACAACGGTTTTAGCGCAAACTACTCTTCTTTACGACTACTCCAGGCATTAAACTATCTGGGGATTCAGCCTACCGATGAGCAACAGCAGGCACTGCGAATGCAGATGAAAACTTATTCCGAAGGAACAGTGTCATTTGGAGGTACGTTCTTGTATAGTGTGAATAAATGTGATATGTTAAATATGGGCTGTGTTGTTTTTTCTCTCTTTAATGGTTTCATTATTAATATATGGTGCAAAAGGCCTAAAAAGTATGTGCAATCAATACCTTGTCACTGGTTGTACTTTTTAAAGTGTTAGAAATTGGATTATTAGTCAAGGGGAAGGTGACAACCCCCCTTGGGTAATTATTACCATCTTCATTAGGGTGAACCCTCTGAGTCACTAATTTAACCGGAGTTCAGCCCCCGGTAGCTATGGCACACTTTTGGAGCAATTTGCAAAGTACATATGTAGTAGAAAACACAACACAATAAAATTCCCAAATAAATATAGAGTGAAAATGTAATAAATGAAATGACACCAAAACAACACAAATCCAATAAGGCTAACCAAAGATATAATGTTTAAATTCAAAATAGCATTAATCACCAGTCATGGGCAACTGGTTGGGGTAGGCCGGCACCAACATGCAATTTGGGGCCGGTTGTGGGTCGGATAAAACAACCAGGTTTGACCCTCTCAGAGGTGTTACATTGAACCTAGCATGATTTGCTGTTGCAAAAAAGCTCTGAGCGGGAGAAACCTGAATCTTCAGCCTAGAAGTAGCACACCTTGGCCAGATCGGCCTTGCAGGTTGGTTCTGATCCTCCTCCAGAGGTATGTGGAGCCAAAAAATCCTAGGTTTTTAGGGGTGGTTTTAAAAGGCCAGCCAGACACAGCCAAGAGTTCCACTACCTCAGGAGCAGCACTTCGATGTCAGAACTCATCCCTGCAGAGGCCAACAGAAGGGTCCAGGACAGGTCCAGTTGTAACTGGTGAGCTGTGCAATGATAGAAATAGGCCTCTTGAAGCTTGTTATGTATTTGTAACTTGATCAGGAGTTCAGCTTTATGACCCTTTTAGTTCACTAGAGCAGATGTCTTTCCAGGCCACAGACTGGAGGTTCAGTCTTCTTCTGATCTTTCTCGGATCCAGTAATGTTCTGAGAAGGGAACTGGAGATGCCACATTTATTCCTGGCACCAGCTTGTTAGGGGGGGGGGGGGGGGGGTGGACTTTTGGCTCTTCCCTAACCAATGTGGTAAATGTTCCCAGGTATATGCAGCATTTCCTATCTTCTCTATAGCAAACAGTCCCACTCTCTGCCTTAATCCAGTTTTGGTGAAACCCTTTTTTCCTCGTACAGAGCCCATTGGTGTGGTCACCGAAATGAGCAACCCCCCTCTATGATCACTTAAACCCAGTTATGAAGGCAGCTCCCTCGCTGGGATTGGTGCATGCCTGACTGGGGGAACAGAATAAGGGTCCTGTCCTGGTGTCATCTGACATCTGCTTGTAACGAGGAAAATCCCTTTGAATTAAATGAAGTTCCTGGGCACTGTCCAAATGGCCATCCTGCCAAAGGAACAAGAAAAAAACCTTCCCACATCTAGGCCTTTTTCTCTGCTCTGGAAGAAGCTTTTACACCTCATTCAGGGTTTGAGAACTCAGTGGGCTGTAGCTGGAAGCTAATGCAAAATACCCTGCTGAGGCTTTAGCCAGGGAAAAGGTAAGTACATTTCCTTAATATTTATTAAAAATCCAAATGCACCATTGATTTGGTCTTTTAGTAACTATTACAAAAAGTCTTGAGTGATGTTTATGTGTGTTACCTAGCAAAAAAACAGCAGCATTACTTTTAATAGTGCATTTCAGTGTTTTTCTATGGAACAGCCAGTCTTGGTAGGGTGAAAGGTACTAGTCTCTGTGAAGACATGTTTAACACTAACATTCTACATGTCCTACTTTTAAAGCCCATCCACCCTGCCTTATAAGCTATAAGTCCTATTCATAAGTGACCTATTCATATTTATAAGTAGGGTTTTGACCAGTCAAAAGGTCTTTTTTTTTGACGGGTCGAATTGCTGATTTAAACAACTCCATTAAAGCTACAGTGGTAGGCCTGAACCGGTATAGTGGGTGCTGAAGTCAACCAGTCTTTTTTACCTTACAGGCCCTGGGTACATCCTGTATCTCATACCAGTGGCTTATAGGTATTATAAATATACCAATTAGGGCTATGCTAATTCAACTCTGTTAAAATTGGGGTCCATGCACTTTACTTCTGGTTAAGAAATATGTGCACAAAGTTATACAGCCTGCACAACAGAGATGCTAATATCTGGTGGTAATCCAGGCAAATGATGGTCATTTCATACATGAAACGTCTTTAAATCTCATTACCAGCATCTAGTTTTATTACTGTGAAATGGAATCTCATCTGCCCCAAGGCTGCTTATTAATTTGCCTAAATAAGTTTTCATCTTTATTTTATCAATGCCTGCATCACCGAAGGGACAATTTTAGGTATACGATTGATGTGTCCTAAGGCTGAGATGTACTAAAAAGAAGTTGATTGAATTTTGGAAATACAAAACAATCCAGTGGTTGTAAGGGTACCAATCTCAGAAACCATGATTTATGAAACGAGACAAGGACTTGCCTCTTAACAGTGGAAATGAGGAGGGACGTGGGGGTGTGTGGGGAAATAGTATTGGTGTAGCCTCATCGAACTAGATGCACTCTCAGCAGGCGTGATTTAAATGTGGTGTTGTCAGGCATTGCAAAAGTCCACTGAGGTCAGAGGTGAGGGTTTCACCGTATGCTAGTGAGGTTCCCCATATCTTGTAAAATGTCTCTATCTTGTCATTTATCTGAAATATGATGTGCTCGTATTTTGCTATGTCATGCATGGTGTGGTGCCAGGATTATATGGTTGGTGAAAGAAGGGCTCTTCATAGACTAAGGAGACATAGTTTGGCTCCTGCCGGTGCCCTGTCAAGCCACCCTTTATAATGATGCGTATCCTATGGATAGGGTGTATCCTCATTTAAGAGTGCCACCTGACTGGTCAGTGATTCCCAGATGTCTAAATTAGAGCAAATTGCAGCCTAGACGTCTTTCCAGATGTGCCCATTTTGGGACATTCCCACAGAATCTGTATGATGTCACTGGCTGGGTTGCAGCACCTCCAGCATTTCAACGCTTCCTCTTTCCCCACATCTTGGAGGAGTTTCAGCAACCAATGCCACTGGTGCAAGATTTTGTAATAACTTAGTTTCAGGCGGAATTCCCTCAATGCCATATCGTTTCCCGCCAGGAGCTTTTCCCAGTCCTTGTTGATGTATTCTTGGAGGAGTCATATGTAGGAGTCCATCAGTTGTCAAGACTGTGATTGAGTGTTCATGTTTGGTGAAAATATTGTATATCCCTGCTATTGCACCCTTAATTGTGCCCCACTTTCTTAGGTTTTAGGGCAAGGTGAAGTCTGACCGTCTGATATGTTTGCAAACAATGCCGTCAGTTTATGATGTAGTCTCCGATTGTCCCAGAAGTCCATCTGTTCCATTTGGAATTCTGTCTTTGCTTCTGCTGATGTTTTTAGGCGGCTCTTTGAGAGCATGTGATCCAAGATAGAGAAGCCTTTGTATCTCAATCTTTTCCAATAAGGTTCTATACCTGCAATACACACTAAGAAATTCCACCAGAGCTCTTACCTAGCACTGCCTGTACCTTACTCCACATGTGCACCATCATGTTTATTATTGCTTTGGGGAAACCCTGCCAATTCTTTTTGCCAGTGTAGAGGGAATATAGAGGTCCAGCTTTCTATAGGGATCGCTTTATGCTTACCCAGAGTTGGGTGTCCATAGAAGTATAAATCATTTAACATATTTGGGCTAGATGGGAGGCCAATCAATAATGTTTTGCATGAGGAAGACGCTGTCCGCCCCATTCCGTGGCTGCATGTAGTTTGGATATTTTCAGAAGTGGTTTTGCTCCTGCCCAAATGCAGGTTTTTAAGAGTCTGTTAAGATTTTGTAGGGTCCTTGTCGGAAGTCAAAGAGGTACCATGGAAAAGATATAGTTCAGGTGGGGAATGATGTTCATTTTGATGGTTTGGACTCTCACCTACAACAATATGTTGAGAGAGTGTCATAGGGTAATATCTGATTGTATGGAGGTGATTAATGGATTCAGGTTATCTTCTATCATGTTGTGAAGACCAGGATTTATGTATTGGCCCAGATATTTAAGTCATGTAGGTTTCCAAGCAAATATATGGTCCGAAATTGCTCCCACGGTTGTGTGGTGTGTAAGGGAGAGGGCATCCGATTTGTCCCAATGGATTATGTACCCAGAAACCCGGTCAAATTGGGAGATGGTTTGGATAAGAGAAGGAATGGAGTGGTGTGAGTTGGACAGTATGAGCATATAGCAAGAGTTTTTCCTCTCCGGCCACAGTTCGGATGCCCGTGATGTCTGTGTTTGTATGAATAATTTGTGCCGGGGATTTAAGGGCCAGGACGCATAGTAACAGGGAGAGCGAACAACCTTGAGTCATTTCCCGTGAGATCTCGTAGGTCTACAACTATCCATTGCACACAACCCTCACTGTAAGTGATGTATAGGGCCATTTCACTAAGGTTATGGAAGTGTGGCCAAGGCGGATCCAGGTTAAAAGCCGTAAATCGTCAGGCCATTCCACCCTATCAAACGCTATCTCTGTGTCTAGGAGAGTGCCACCTTCTCATCTTTGCCATTCTTCACCTGCCAATGTTAATGTGTCAGTGCTCGAAGGTGGGATGCAGAGGAGCGGTGTAGGATAAACCCCACTTGGTTCAAGTGGACCAGCAGTAGGACAAGTTTAAGGCAGTTTGTCAGAATCTTAGCCAGCAGCTTAACGTCTGTGTTAAGCAGGGTGATCGGCTGATGACTGGCAAAGTCTAAGTGATCCTTGCCTGCTTTCAGAAGTAGTGTGATCCTGACGGTAGTCATCTCAGGTAGTGGGGGTGTACCTACTAGTATATCATTGAATAGTTTGCACCGGTTTGATTCAAGGTGTCTAATTGAGCGAGAAAGAGTTTAGGCCAAATGGTCCTGTTGCTTGAGTTGTAGAGTTAAGTCTGCCAGCCCTTTTCTCTTTTGTCATAGTTCCTCTGCTTCCGGTGGAAAATAATTTTCCTGCCTGAGACGAGTAGAGTGTATTTAGTTCACTTTTGGCCTGCAGCAGGACTTGAAGATCCTGGGGCGTTCTGTGTCCTCCACTTGTATCTAGTTGTGAGTGTAAGGAGATCATCTACTAAGGCTTGTCATTGTTGACAAGGCCAAGTCCTGCATAAGTTCCCCTCTGAACCCAGCTTTAGCTTCCGTTCACACAATCTGAGTTGAGGATACGGTGTGTTCTCATCCAAGAAAGTGGCTAACATTTGGGTCAGCCTCTGTGTGCATTTTGTAATACAAAAAATTGAGTCACTACTGTTCCTCCCGTGCCTTTTTCAGCCCCAAGTCCAGTTGTACTTGCATTGTGGCATGATCTAATACTCCAATGGGTAAGATAGCAGTGTCTGTGATTTTCTGTAAGAGTTTTATCGACATTAGAATAAAGTCTAATTGTGTGCATGTCCTATGGATCCTGTAGGGAAAAGTCAGCCATGAGATCTCTAAGAAGGCCTCTACCTGTCAGATTGGACATGTGTGGTGGTTCGGAATTGTCTATGTATGGGTCAGGTGCTATGTTCCAGTCTCCCCCTCAGTAGTGTGGTTGTGCGAGGGCATTCAAGTAAGAGTCTAAAGATGCCATGTAAGTATTCTTCTTGTCTGCAACTGGGACTTATATGGAACCTATGAGGAGAGTCTGGTATTGGACAGGCAGTTTTATGAAGCTATAGTGACCCAGTGGGTCACGCCATACTTTGTGTCTTGAGTAGGAGGGATCGTCGTATCACAATTGATACACCCCCTTTCCGCAGAGAGGTAGTACAGGCCTGTTAGAATTCTGGTGCTTTCTGCTTGTGAGTGTCGTATTCCCTACCGACCCAATCGCAGTGCAACTTTGAGTTTTCCACATCAGACAGGTGTGTTTCCTGTTGCAGGGCAACACAGGGTGTGTAAGTACAAGAGTATTTTCTCCAATCTGATAAAAATGCGTTAGGCAATTGACATTGAGTGAGACTACTTTGTGCGTATTTGATGCAGAAGACATGGATATTTACCATACAGGGTGGCTGATTCCAAGGTGAGTGTGTGATGGTTTAGGGGTGCTAGCAGTACGCCAGTGGGCAATTGCTCCGTGGCCTAAGTGGTGTTAGTGTTGTGAATAAACTTTGAATGACTGAAGTGTGGACCTACCAAGGAAGGACTGGATCTTTGGGGGCAGCAGCGCATTGCTGGACGTGTATGTGTCTTACCAGTGTAACATGGGTTGGAGGTGCCGAAGGATGGTCTCGGAGGTAGGAGTGTCTCGGGGTTCCCTCTGTCTATGTCACGAGTGGTACCAGAGGTAGGGAACTGTGAAGTGTGCCTTTTGCTGTTGCAGGTTTCTCAGGGATGTCATGTCGTCAAGGTGCTTCCCAGGGTAACACATTGTGGGCAGGAGTATAGATGAATCTGTGCCACGATTTGGTCTGGGTGCTTGAACCGAGTGCATCAGAGGACAGAAAATATACAGGATAGCACATCAACATTGACATATTATAGTTTAGCAATTCCTAGGGTTGTATCGGACCCCTGGTCGACCAAATAACAGATGGAAAAGGTTATTCTTCCGGGATCAGGATCTGGAACATGCATGTCTTTAATGGGGGCAGCCGTGTGGACAGTCATTCTGGTGGCTTCAAGGGCGAGTGGGATTTATACCGTGCCATGTGCTATCGAGCTATATGCTATGAGTTGTGGTGCAACAGCCAGGGCAGGGCTTACGGTTCGATCACCGGTGGCCGCTGAGCCCAGCACCATGTGACTCTTGGCAATAGCTCGCTTAATCATCCCAACGGCACTCAGCGCCTTGAGACTATTAGGGGTGATTAGTTTGCGCTTTAAAAATACCACGTTGTTATTATTATTATTATTATTTCTTCCATTCTGCCCAATGACTGATGGCTTCCTCCAATCTGTTCCTTTCCCCTCCTTGGCGGGCATCAGAGAGTCCGACTCTTTGTGTTGGGTGATGGGGTGACTGTAAACATTGTGTCCCAGTGGTGGCTGTCTCCATGTTTGTCTCATCCAGTGAGTACAGGAATCATTACAGTTCACCCAGGTCTCACCACAAAAAGCACACTGGGGCACAGATGCTCAGAGAGCACAGATGCGCTGTTAAGTTTATGCACTCTACATCTTACTGCTAATATCAAAGTTTTAATAATTTTTAACTACGAAATATCGCTTGAAAGTGTCTGTGTTTGTGGGGTGGAGGTCAGGGGCCATTTCTACTTTTTCTCTCATGAGGTTTGGCCGAGTTCAGTGCTACTTCCTGTTTCACATTGTGACAGCTTGAGCTGCCATCTTCACTCAGGGTTCTAGTTGTCAGGTGATGTCTAACCCTACTGTAAAAAGCACACCAGGGGGCAGACGCACGCAGTGGATGTGCTGTTGGTGTGCTGAAGGGTCGTCAAAAACAAGCCCATTTGCTCCCAGCAGGGGCCATAAACTTTTCCCGGTTGCCACCATGCGACAAGTTTACACCTCTGAGAAACTTCAGCTCAAGCAGATAATGGTCTGCATGCATGCCATAGATCCCCACAAGGCACCCTTTATTTGCTAAGAATGCAGTCTTAATGTGGGGGATTTCAAACCACACTATACGAAACCCACGCCAGTAAAGAGCACTTGACACTGTCATAAGGGGCACATATATCTGCTTAACTGCAGGTGTTTGCCAAGACATAGCTCAGAGCTATTCATCTTCCTTGAAGATTAGAAACCAGAGGCTCTGTTTGTCACAGAAACATGGCTCAGAGAGAATTCAATGCCAGACATAGTGATGCCCATCCATCAGGGTTACTCTATTGTGAGGTGCGATAGAAAGGACAGAATAAGCAGCAGTGTAGCCATCATTTTAAAAGAAGAGTTGAAGGGAAGTTACTCACCAATTGACATCTCAGGAAGTGAGAGCCTGGGCAGCTTCTAAATTGATTAAAGTATTACCCGACATAGTCGCGGACTGCAGTACCAAAAAGCTAACATTATACTGTTAGGGGACTTAAAATTACACTGAGAGGAGGACAGCTATGATAATGCTACATTGTTACCTCATGACCTAGACGCTATACAACTCACACAATTTGTTAAAACACCAACACAAACTAGGTCACCCTCTTGACACTATCTTTACCAGCATCACAAATATGACCACAGATGATGCAATTCCAATACTATGGTCCGACCACTGCATAGTCCCATTCTGTCCTGACACTGCAAGGGCCACAATCAAGCAGCCCTCTACCTCAGACTCGGAAGGTGTTGATTCAAACTCAATGCTCTGTAGAGTGGGAAAGCACCCTTTCTGCCCTTGCCCCTCGATGGAGGGGGATACCCAGAAAGATTAGAGAGTTGGCTAAACAACCGCTAAAATACCCTTGCTCCCTGTAGGCATCAAAAGTCCAACCGGGCCAGTGGCCTCGCCCCATGGTTCCCACCCGAGTTGGCAGGACTAAAAAGGAAAGTCAAAAAATGGAAAGAATATGGAGAAAAGCATACGGTGAACCTAATAATGAAATCTACAGGAAAAAATATTGATATGCTATAAAACAAGCTTGACTTTCTTACTTTAGTGCAAAGTTAGAAACTGCTCCTTACTTGTCCAATGAATTGCTCAAAGTGGTAAATAGCCTTGTGAAACCACACACAAGTTCTGCAGGCCTCCCACCATCAGAAGCATGCTGAAATATGTTCGCTATTCTTTTCCTCATTTCCTCAACAATTTAAACATAATCCTTTGCTCCCTGCTAAAACAAACTCCGAACCTAGTCCGACTTCACACACAGGTTCTTCGACCTTAGCTAAATTAACCTCATTTCCTGCCTTAAGCAAATAAGTCACTGAAGAAACCCTAAAGTCCATAAAATCTGGTTCGCACTCTGTTGCAATGGTTCTAAGTAGCTGCTGATCCATGTCTGTTCTATCTCCATGGTAGCGTCTCGTGTGAGACAGTTGTACCAGGAGAACTGACACGACAGCAGCTGGAGTTGGTGGCTTTACATCTGAAGAAAATAAAGCTACTTAAACTTACCAGTGTGTCTCCTCGTAACACTGGTAACGAGCGAAGCTTTAGGGGGACAAGCTGCCATCAACTTTCCCCATTTCTTTCAACCCACGGAACAGTTTTCTTCTCCATGACGACCAGAAACGTGTGACCAGTGGAGAGGCTTCCTTCAGTCCTTCTTGTGAATGCCTGACGTCTTCCCCTGTTTTTTTGGAATCTCTGCAACCTTGGAATCGCAATCAGGCAAATTTTGGGTAGTTTTGTCCTTTTTAAATGGCTCCTGCTTGCGACGATTCTCTCATGCACTTGCTGACGTGCACAGCTTCACCAGCGTTTAGTGACGTCATAACGTGGCACACACGTAACGTAACATGCGTGCCACCATCTTGTTTTACCGTCTCCTTGGTAACGCAACAACGCGCAAGATCACGGAGCCTGTATTTTGAATAAGATTTTTCTTGTGCCATTGTATGCTCATCTGACTCAGGTACTGTGCTTACTAATTTATGCATTGCTGTCTCGTTTTTCCTTGCGTGTAAGCAACACGCTGACACACTGACTTGCAGTAATGCCTGTTGGTTACTGTATTTCCACACATACTGACTCATTTAAACTATGCTTTTTACTGAACATTATTTTCTTTTATTCGATTTGGAACACACCAGCTTATTGATTGAACTGTTGATTTTTTTCTAAACAAACATTGCAATATTCTTTGACATGACATGGCAGCCACTACGAGTCAACCTCCTCCATTTCTTTGTGAAAAAGGTCAACCTCTGTTGCCCTGGAAGAGATGGAAATTATTATTTGATTCTTATTTAGTTGCTATCGGTGGCAAAACATTTTCTGCTCACAGGAGACAAGCGATTCTGCTTTATAACCTCGGAATAGAGGGACGCAACATTTATGAGAGCATTGATGTAATCCCTGTGGGTGAAGGTAATGGTGAACCATCTGATGTGTTTGAGATTTCCATAAAAATGTTAGAGATCTATTTTGGACCACGTGTTAATTTTGTTTTGGAAAGGCACAAATTTTCATGAGAATCCAAGAAGCTAATGAAAAGGTTGGGAACTATATAGCTTCTCTAAAGGCACTTGCACGAACCTGTGAGTTTGGTGACCTCACGGACTCGTTGATTTGTGATCAGCTGGTCAGGTTCACCAACAGTCCTAGGGTGCAAGAAAAGCTATTATCTAGAAACTCTATACTCAAAAAAGCTGTAGCCATTGTTGAGGGGATGGAAATCACCTCTGGCTGGGTCAAGGAGATTAAAGCCCAGAAACCAACAACTGACGATGTTCCTATCCCCAGTAGCATTCATTCATTGACCCAAAGAGAGACACTTTTAGTTGACAATGTCTCCAGAGTTGTGCGTGGAGCCAAGCCCAAACCTTCCATGGATTTTTCCAAGATGAAGTGTTACACATGTAGTAGTAACAATCACTCCTCTAACTATCCTCAGTGCTATGCGAGGAATTTAACCTGTTACAAGTGTGGTATCAAGGGCCACTATGCCAGAGTATGCAAGTCTAGTGGCAGAGTACGCACTGTGGAAAATGTGTGCGAAAACGTTGAGACTAGTGTCACCTCTAGAACCACCATTCTGAGTGTGAGGGGTGATGGCACGGTAGATACAGACCTCATCAGTATGCCGTAATGCGAAGTAGTGATCGGAGACAAGTTGTTTGTGGTCTTGGCAGACTCTGGATCTCCGTTTACCATGTTGGGCAATGAACTTTGGGACAAGACTTTTCCTGAGAGACAACCTTTTGCGCCTGATATTAACCCAGTCAGTTATGGTGGCTCACACCTTGATGTAATAGGATATACCATGATGAAGATTCATTTAGAAGGAAGGGAGACTATTGGGAAGATCTATGTTGTCAATCGTGGAGACAACCTTCTTGGTTAGAGACATCAGAGAGACTTAGGGATAATTCTTAACCCAAATGCCCGCCACCCCTCAGAGCAGGTCACGTTAGTTGATCACAATGCAAACTCTAACAAGTTTTTGGAGGAATTTCCCCAAGTCTTCTCTGATAACCTTGGATTGCTTAAAGATTTCGAACACCGCATTGTACTTAAGCAAAGTGCTGTACCAGTGGTGCACAAGGTTTGAAAGGTCCCCAATATGATGCTAGAACCCATGAGGTATGAACTTAAGAAACTAGTTACTCTGGGTGTAATTGAAGAAATTGAATCCTCAGAATGGTTGGCCCCAGCGGTTTTGGCCCCTAAGGATGGAGGAAATAATATTAGGATGTGTGTTGACTTGAGAAGTCTGAACAGGTGCATATGGGTGGATCGTCAACCACTTCCTAATAGCTCTGAGTCCATTAACATGCTTGGTGGTGCTAAGGTTTTCAGTGTGTTAGACTTATCTTCGGCCTACCATCAGGTGCCTCTACATCCAGACTCCAAACACCTTACATCTTTCGTGAAAGCACTGGGGGCTTTCCGTTTTGTCAGGATGCCTTTTGGGTTAACCTCGGCAGCTGCCTGTTTTCAGCGCATTATGAAAGTGGTCCTGGGTGACATTCCTAACATCATGTTCTTCCAGGACGACATCTTGGTTTACGGGAAGGATGACTCGGAACATGACAGTATTTTGAGACTTGCTCTACACAAGCTGGCTGACAAGGGTTTAACTGTGAATCGTTTAAAGTGCAGAGTTAGTGTATCTTCTGTCACTTATTTGGGTCATGTCATATCTGGGGAGGGTATCCGACCGAAACTGGATCTGGCAAAAAGTATTATTGATGCCCCTGCCCCAAATGGCAAAGAACAAGTGAGGTCTTTCCTTAGCCTCGCTGAGTTTTATTCCAAATTTGTTCAAGGTTTCACCTCCATGGTTGAGCCCATCAGAGCTCTGCTATGGAAAGGAACGCACTTTGCCTGGTCACCTGAGTGTGCTGCAGCCTTTAATGCCATCAAGCAAGCAATAAGGAAAATGCCAACCCTAGGTCACTTTTGGATTCCGAAAAGAAAACTTTCCTGACCACTGATGCCAGTTTATGTGGCCTTGGGTCTGTACTTTCCCAAATAGATGCTGGTGAAAAGTTGTTGCGTTCGCCTCTAGAGCGCTCAAGAAGCCTGAGCAACAGTATTCATGCATTGAGAGGGAAGCCTTGGCCATAGTGTGGGCGGTAAAGCATTTTAAGTTTTACTTGTGGGGGTTTCCTTTCTTCGTAAGGTCAGATCACTGTCCCTTGGTTCAGGTGTTTTCTTGTGCAGAGAGTGAGAGACTTACCCCAAGACTTAAACAATGGAGCGAAGGATTAGAAGAGTACAATTTTCATGTGCAATATCTCCCTGGCTCTGCCAACAGAGCGGCAGATTGCTTATCAAGATTGCCTATTGAGTGTTGTGGAGATACTCTTGACTCTGATTCTGTTAATGAGTGGGAGCATTCTTTGGAGGAAGATCCGTTACTTCCTGTTGTGACACGTTTTGTCATTGAGGGTTGGCCTAACAACAACAAAATGGATTCTGAGCTTTTGCCCTTTTGGTCCATCAGAAATGAACTTACCCTTTGTCAGGGCCAACTTATGCATGGTGAAAGGGTAGTACCTCCTGATGCCATTAAGCCAAAGCTCATAAATCTGGCTCATGAAGGGCATTTAGGAAGAAACCTCACCAAGTCACTCCTCCCTGGAAGGTATTGATGGCTGAAAATGGATGGCCAGTTTGAAAAGGTGGTCAAAGAGTGCTGTCAGTGTGCCTCCAGTGACAAATCCAGAGTCACCAATACTGCTCCACTGTCACCTGTAGAGGTTCCGCGGGAACCTTAGGTCAAGCTTGGTTTGGACCTCATGGGGCCTTTTGAACTACTTAATCCTGCAGAGAGATTTGTGATTCTTTTGGTGGATTACTCTTCCAAGTGGGTTTCTACCAAATGTGTTAGTTCTGTCAGCACCAGAGTGGTTATTGATTTTCTTAAGGATGAATTTGCCAGTGTGGGCATTCCCAGGTTCCTCATTACAGATAATGGGGTGCAGTTCATCTCTCAGGAGATGCATGGATTTTTGAGAGACTATGGCATTATTCATCAGAGAACTGCACTCTATGCACTCCATGCCAATGGACTTGCAGAGCGCATGAACAGAGTAGTCAAGGCATGTGTGCAGAGAGAAATTGTCTTAAGAGACACTTGGTGGGCACATCGCACTGCTGTCACCAGCATTTTGCAAAAATCTACTTTCCAAGTGTTGTGTGGGAGGGTTGCATTATCCAAACTCAATCCTGGGTGGTTACCTCTCATTGAAAGTCCTATTCTGCATGAGGAAGAGGTGAGTGATAAGATCAAGTCATACCAAAATAAGTACAAGGAGAGGTTTAATTTCAAGAAATCTACCAAAACCACGACGTGGAAGGTTGCTCAGTGGGTACTTATTAAGAATCCACGGTGGCATAGGAAGGGTGTCACTGAATTTATGGGTCCATTTGTCATTACTTCTGTCAATTAGAATGTAGTTACTGTTCATAATGGTGGTAAATGGAGCATGTCTCGTCTTGTGAAGTTCCAATGTAACAAGTCTAAGTTTCCTTCATGCCCAGATGTTCTACCAAGTCCAAGTTTGCCCATGCCTAGTTTTTCTTCCTTTTTCTCCAGGGTATTGTTGTCCTCCTAAGCGTTATGAGGACTATGAAATGTATTGATTTGTCTTGTCTTGTTCCTGGACTGATTTTGTGCCATGTTGTGACAATGTATTTTGTTCTTCTTTTGTTTTCTCTTTTAGTCTCTTCTTTTCTATTCCCTCCTTTTTCTTCTGTTTTCCTGTAAAGGGAATATGTTGTAGTGGTTCTAAGTAGCTGCTGATCCATGTCTGTTCTATCTCCATGGTAGCGTCTCATGTGAGACAGTTGTACCAGGAGAACTGAAGGGACAGCAGCTGGAGTTGGTGGCTGTACATCTGAAGAAAATGAAGCTACTTAAACTTACCAGTGTGTCTCCTTATAACACACTCGATCCTGCACCCTCAGACATTCTGAGGAAAGGGGACAATGCATTCCTTTCCATCTTAACAGACATTTTAAATCATTCCCCAATGTCCCCTCTGCATGGCAACACGCTATTGTGAAACCCTTACCGAAAAAGCCCACGGCCAACCCTCTACTTGCAGGAAAGTACTGGCCAATCTCCTTACTCCTGGTAGCGAGAAAAATATGTGAGTAAACACCTCTCCTTCTATTTGTTAACGGAGGCTATTCTCCATCCCACCCAAACTAGCTGTAGACCAGGCAGCAGCACAAAGACTGCCCTTCTTTCAGCCCCAGAGGAACTCTGGTCAATCCTGGACCAAGGCAGCTCAGTAGTTATGATAATGCTAGACCTGAGCATGGTTTTGAGGATAGAGAAAGCCGGAATCTCCAAGGCTGCACTAAAATGGCTAGTAGCCTTCCTAGAAACGAGCCTCTAGGTCTGCGAAGAAGCCCTTTTACCCCGGCAATCACCCCATAAAATGCGGGATTTCACAAAGCTCCTCCCTTAGCCCCACATTATTTAATCTACATGTGCGTCTTTTGGCTGACATTGTGTGTGCACATGGCCTCGAACTTGCGTCCTGCGCAGATGACACTCAGCTTGTCATATCCCTTACTCCAGAAATAGGGAAAGCCTCTAACCAACTGATCTCCTATCTGAAACAGGTAACAGACTGGCTGTCTGCAAGTAGCCTAAAACTGAACGGTGAAAAGATGGAAGTACTAGTCTTTGGAAATAGCCTTTCCTGGTGGACTAAACTTTCTCATCCTTACCGTGTTGGAGAACTTCCCCAACCTGCTCTACCACTCAAAATCCTGGGTTTCTGGGTGGATAATAAACTCTCCATGGAAACCCAGGCCAGAAAAGTTGTCGGGACCTGCTTTGGAATTCTTAGAACTTTAAGGAAATTTGCTACATTGGCTATCACCATCCTCCAGGAGAGGTTGTGAAGGAACTGATTAACTCCCACCTAGATTATGGAAACTCCTTTTATTTGGGAAGCCCCAAGTCTGTGATATAAAGACTGCATGCTGTCCAGAATGCTGCAGCTCGGATTGTTCTAAAAAAACCAAAACACGTCAGATGCACTGGCTTTAGCAGCCCTGCACTGGATTCCGGTGCAGAAAAAGAATCCACTTTAAACCACTGTGCCTCACCCATTGTGCTAGGAGAGGCCCACCGCTCATACAGCGACTAATCAAGCCTTACATTCTCAGGAGGTCTGTGCAGTCCAGTCCCTAGGGTTACGAAGACATGGTGCTGGGGTCTTTCCTTTAGCTTTCCTTGCCCCACACTTTGGAACAAACTCCCCCATTGTCCTTGGGATGAACCATTCCGAATCCAGTTTTAGGAAACTTCTGAAAAAACTGCTCCATTTTATTCTTTGTTTCACCCCCTTTTGAGTGCATCTAGTAAACTGGCAGATGTGTTGTCTTTAGCGCTAGAGGGCCCGGATGGGTAGTTATGCACTATACAAAAACGCCAAAATGGAATAGAGAATAGGCCATCATATTCCAGGGTTTTGGTGTTATGCATGATCACCATGATGGCGGGTTCAAGAGTCCATAACTAGTTTCCAGCTTTTTAAAACTTGGTCCGTGGGCCAGGAACGGCTTCCTGAGTTGTGCAATGTTGGAACGGATTGACAGGTTGTCAGCTGCATTGTTAATAGAGGTCTCTTCCACAGGTGGCCATAGAGAGCCAGAGTGGTGGAAAGTTCTTTCTACATTGCCTCCATAGCTGACCTGATTCTGCTGGTGGGGTGGGGTGTTTTGTCTGCATTTTGGACATTTTCCCTGCTACCACCTCTGTAAATAGTAGTAGTTGCACCTGCTTGGACATGGTTCACAGTTTGTTAGGGAGGCACAAATATTCAGCTGAAAGTAACGCACTAGAACATTCCGCCTGGTGGCTGTGTTCATAGGGTGGGGACTGGAGAGATGGCTAGTTACTAAGAGTAATGCTGGGTGGAGAGGAAGAAGAAAAGGGCCTTTGGGAATGCTGGTGAGAGGTGCAGTATGGTATGACGACATCTCTACACCAGCCTTGAGAGTTTCCGGAGGCGTTTTGTCACTCTTGAGAATGCTAACCTAGGTCTGGGGCACATTGCAGTGAGTGAGGCTTGGGGAGTGTGCCTGGTGGTCTCCTTCTGTGCCGATCATGTGTGAGAGAAAGTGGCACTCACTCTATGGCCCTGGCAGATAGGTTGCAATTTGGATGCCACTATCAAGTCTGGGGGCAATAAGTGGGTGGGGGTCTCGCTCTGGTATCCGTGTCTTGTGGGCCTCAGCTCTTTCAACGGCGTTTGATAAGGCAGGGTCTAGCAAGGCGGGTACCGGGTAGTGTTCATTCTCTTCTCATATGGACAATTGTAACGATGATTGGGAGAGTGCCGATCACCACATCAACATTGAACCCCTAGAGTAAGTAAGGAATCTGTGCCGGCTGGTGGTGGGGCTGTCGGAGTCCTACTTGGCGTAAAAGGTGTCTTGCTGGGCTGGTCCAGGTGTTAGGGGCCCGCTAGTATCACAGAATGCTGCAATACAGTGTGGCCCTCCTCGGATCGCGCTGGGCAGTCTACGGACAGTGAAGTGCCCGATGCTGTGGTTTGCAGTCACACCAAATCCCAAGAGTACCCTCCATGGATGCTCCGACCTTTAAGGAATGCAGATCTGTGAGCCGATTCCTTATCAAACTCCCTCTAAATTTCCCCTTTTGTGAAAATAGGCTAAGTGGCATGACAGATCTCTTAAATGCAGTTGTGTTGTCTGTTATGTGCTATCTGGACGGTTTACACCAAGGTGGGTGATGCCTCTATACTTTCATCCTCCTTACTTCCTAGGCTTGGAATCCTTGCATCTCCTTAATGCCCGTACCTGAAATTGTGCCTAAGTAGTTTATACATGCACAAATTGTCTCTTATATGTGTTCCATTACATTGTATTTCAGCCTTTGTGGCACTGCAGCCCCAGTGTAAATTAGTGCCGTAAGATTGCTGTCTCTGTACACTTCCAAGCTCACATCCATGCTCAGCTCTTTTCCTAGTGGAGCACTATTTTGCGTCCATGCATAGTTCAATTTCAGTGATTTTCCCAATGGGACCCTCAGATTCTGCTTACTCTACTGCCTCCATTTGAAGAAACCCTTAAGCATGCAACGCAATTTGGACATGACAGTTGTTGACTCGTAGCTCAATTTGGGCTTAACACAAAGGACACCGCCCTTCTGGCTCGAAGCTTCTAATTATCCTCAACATAGCTCACCTTCCAGAAAACCCACTAGATAGCTGTTGGCTTGTTTGTAGAATTGCACCACCTTTGCTCCATCTATGGTCACTGACCTGCATCTTCAGTTGCCATGGGAATGCTGGCAGGGCTGAAGACCCTTTCACTTGCTTAATAAGAACATAAATGTATGAAGTGTGGCTGCCTCTTCCATGGAAACAGGAGAGTGGTTCTTATTATTCCCTGCAGCAAGTGTGCTGCCATGGGTTACCATCCAATCTCGGCTTTTAATGCACTGAGTGCAAGAGAGTTCAGGAGAGCTTCTAAAAAGATACAATATTGTTGGTTGAAAAAATGTTGCATATTTTCTATAATGGGACAACAATGGCTTATCTATTTAAGTCTATATTTGTTGTTTATTTTTTAAAAAGCATATTAATATTGTGTTCTCCAGACTTTGTGAAGGCTGCCCGCAGTGTATTCCACTTGCAGCTGGACGAAGCAGGACTGAGCCCTGGACCGACGTCTGCCGCCCATGAAATGAGTAATTTGCTGGAGCCTACATCTCAGGTGAAGTTTTTTCTATGCATTGAAAGTTCTATATTGCACTTTAGGCGTCATTTTGACTGTTGATGGAGGATGTTCGACACCACTATGTATTCTGCACGGTCAATTTGAAGCACAATTAAGTTTTCTGTAATGCCATATCTAAAGCTTTTAATCTTGGACATGAATTCAGCATCCTATTTATTTTCTCGCACACACTAAAGAAATCATTGTCTAGTTTTACTTTTTAAATCCTTTGAAGAACCTAAGCCCTTCCTGATATTTGCCTTACTGAACATTCATCTTGTGCCCCTGGTAAGTTGAGAAGGGAAAGAGCAGTAAAGTACAATCATATTTACTGGCTCTTTATGAGTGTTATATAGCGCTAGCTAGAGCACTTTACAAGTTATGTGGTATAAACGTTAATCGTGGAAATATAAGGCATTTAATTAAGGTATTTCATGAAATTCGTGTACATTTATGAGGCAGTAGAAATGTGGCTCCAAGAACAGAAACATATTTTATGTTTGGCTACACCACACTAAACAGATAGGAGCTCGGTTTATGTGAATATACTCATTGTCTTAGTGTCTGCGTGGAGGGTGAAATGCCAGCATCATAACCATATGGAAACCTAGGGTCTCAAGGTTGCAGTGTGGCATCAAGCTGAGTGTACATTTGCCCAAGTTCCTAATCTAGAATCGAAAATGAGGCAAAATAGCAGTCCTAGGTTCTAGTTTCAGAGACTCGTCCATGGCATAACTGCCTCAAGTCTTGAAGTAGTAGAAAGTGAAAAGGTTCTTCTGCATAGGCAGACCCTTTCTGCCTTGCTGAAGGGGAGTAGCAAAATGGTCTTTAAACGGAGAAAAGCACAGAAAGAGCCATCCTGCTCATAAACTAAAGTGCTTTTGTCTATATTAATTAATACATTTTGAACTTTACAAGTCATTTTAGCTCTTGGCAGGCAGTAGAATAAACTATTATGTTGCACTATATAAAAAACACTATTTAAACATAACAGTTATTATTATATTAATTATTCCTTCCTTACTCTTGATAGTTCAAATTTTTATTTAACTTTAAGTTCAGGCCCTCCTCAACTACAGCAAGTAGCTGTACGAGTTGTTGTTGAATTATTCCACCCATTGCTAGTAGCTTTAGGCCCATCAATTCCTGTATCTCCACTGTTCGAACCAGGTCTGGTGACTTAGTGGACTATGCATCCAATGTAGGGACCTGTGTTTGACCTCATGGTCACAGGTTTGAATCTCTGTGGATCCACTCAGCCGTTCAGGCTTCGGAGGTTGATAAAATGAGTACCATTGAGCTCGGTAACAATAAGCATCTTTTATATTCAGTGCATAGATACCCTCCTGGGTGAATATGTATTTTACTTTTACAGATGTTTATGTTAATGTTCAGATTTCCAGCACCTGGCTCAGACCAAGTTCCTGGCCTATTCCTCAATCTTCCAGAGGCTCATCAGTGAGGCAGCTAATCCATTCTCTCAAACACCTGCTTTCAAGAGATTGAAGTTGGCTGACCCAGATAGTGTCCCAGTACTGACGTTGATTGTACCTGTGCCTACAAGAACTTTCTTCCAGGAGACATTTTCAGTCCTAGCAAACGCGCTTTTGAATCAATGTTATGAAGGCACTGGCCTGCAATGGAAAATAAGGTATGGTGACTGTGTCCACTTAACCACCAAAATATTTTCAACAAATTGAGGATCGTGTACTCAAGCAGTCTCAAGAGTTTTAGAAAAAGCCTAGTTACAAGCTAGCAATCTCGGTCTCTTGACAAGAAGGGCAGGGCCCCCGATCGTGAAAACCGTTATTATGTCTTGGGCACCTCTTTCTCAGTCTGTATTTGTGTGGCACGGTCCCTGAAGATTAAGGCATTGTCCTCCCATATGACAAGAAGGCCACATTTATTGAGAAAAATATAAAGAATAAAGTTCCAACCTGGTTGTCTCACTTATGCAAGCTAATGTCGATGCATTCATGGTGCATTTTGGTTCTTGTGCATGCATTTGCCTGCTCTCTAGTGCACATGTCAATACTGTAAAGACTGCTGGCTTTCAGCTCCAATCTCCATCATTCTGCCAGCTAATTAACTGCACCCAAAGTATTGTGCTACAGACTGGATGGTGGCAGATACACCACCACTCTTTCAGTGCATCCAGTCACCCTTTCAGTCAGTAGGAAATCATAGTCGCTTGCGCACCTTTACAAGTACTGGATAATTGGCCAATATCTCGTTCCATACAGGGATTTGTAGGCTTACACTTATACTTAAATTAAGAAAGGTTAAGGTAGAAGTTTACAAAAGTACATGTCCGCACCTCATTGCTCATCCACAAGGTTTTTCAAAAAACATGCCCTTTATATGTACCACACCTAATTAACTACTGTATAGGAGAAATGTAATTCAAATGGATGATCTAGGATTTCACAAGTTTAACTTTAAAAAAAACCCAAAAAAATGTAGCTTCATTTATTGCGACCTCGACCCAGTGGTATCGGAACGCTTTAAATAAGCACAAATTGCATTTCAGACGGACACATTAATTTTTTGTAGGCAACAGAGATTAAGTGATATGCCAAGAATCCCAGGATGTTGAGCGTCCCTGCCGAGAATCAAACCCGGTTCCCCAGGTTTGAGGTCGACAGCTCTAACAATTAGGCCACATCCTCTCCCTAGTAATGTCCTCTTCTGTGTGTACACTCATGTTTTCCTGCCCTAAGTGTCTGACTTCGTGCATCTGATATCATGGTTTTTGATTTTGGCCCAAGCCTCGCGCTAATCTAGTGTATGCAAAGAGAGCTAGGCTTGTTTCTTGACATGAGTGAGATCCCTGGCCTGTCCTAGACCTGTACGGATGTGGTAAGAGTGTCCTTATTTCACTGACTGTAGACCACTATCCTTGCCATCAGTATAGCACATACAGCAATGGTGGCAGTGTACTGTCTTTTATGAATCCATATTTGTAACCAGACCAAACTTACCTATGACGAGGAACGAATTGTCACCAGTTGATATACCTAAATTCACCATCAGGAATGCATCATATCATGGCGACAACACGAACATCTGGCCTCGGCCACTAGCGTTACCCTTGGCAGAATCATCAATGCCTTCAAACTACCTTCCATAGCATACAGTTTCTGTCTTCTTGTCCTGTGTCCAAACAAAAGTTCTGAGTTGGAGTATAGCAGGTTTGAAATTCAAACTTGAGGACAAAGACTGTATCATGTATGTTCAATCGAGCACAATCTGCTGTTTCCCAGAGACTGAATGGCTTTTCCTCATATAGCTACAAAGCAGAGGCAGACTAAAAGGAGGCTTAACGTTTTTAGTTTCCCTAGGCCTAGGCTCAGTAGGCCAGGTATATTCTCAAGTTAGTGATGATATTCAGTTGTTGCAGATCACTCATGAAATGTGAAACTTAGATATAATTAACATATATATGCTTCCTGGGCATCCAATATAATGTTATGCACAATTACAGAACTTAGATAATTTTATTAGTGGACTTCATTCTGACCCACTGGCACTGGCAGTCTACATATTCTAGCATTCTTTCTCATATCATAATGATGTGTGGGAACTAATACACAAAACCTCATGCCTTGTGGATTTAAACCTATTCAAAGAAAAAATAGGAAGTGTTATATCATACCCTTACTTTCGAATATTGGACAAATTAGTTTCTCTTATATGAAGCAATGATTTATGCCCGTTTAATGTGTGCATGATGTCTGAATCTCCTGTGCAATGTACATTTCGCTCTGGCAATCAAGGGAGCCTTCTTGATTATATGTTTATAAATTTGGAATCTTGGCAGCTAGTTGATGACTTTCAAGATCAGAGGTGGATTGAAAGTGATCACGATCCATTGATAACCAATTTCAGACTTCTCTCATGGTGCTCCAGACAAGCAAACAACCCCTTGAGTCCTAACAAATCATAATCTGCTTGTTACAACAAACCAGAAAACCATTGCTTAGCAAAATAATAACATCAGGAACAATGTCATAAGCGGACCTACAATCACTGCAGTCTCAAATGCAAAGAATATCTAGAAATTGGAGATGATGTGATGAAGAGATAATCGAGAAGCTCGAAATTTAATAGAGACAACTCGTAGGATAGGTACCTCTTGATCCACCTCATCACACAGCCCCATAAATAATTATATTGCATTGAAGATTGACTGGTTTGATGTGGGGTGTCGTAAGTTAAAGCAGTTGTTAGGAACTACCTTGAAATGCATACAACTAAAATCATTAATGGTGGAGTTTAGGTGCCTCATGAAACATAAGAGAAAATGTCTTCACATAAAACCAAGCATGGCAGTTCCTCAGAGTTTCATTAAGGAATTATGGGAGCTAGTTAGATGGGGCAGTGTGAGAAATCTAGACACCTGTCTTTCATTTTCTTCCTGATATAATTATTTCTTAACTTGACACAATCCAACTTGCTTGAACACTTTAGCATCCGTGCAAAATCTAGACCCCATCTTCGATGAATTTTATCAGTGGGGCAGCTCAATTAATCTTTTCAGTACAGCACCAGCTACCATCATAGAATTTACAGAAGGCAAGTCTAAGCAGCCATTCTGAGTCTAACACTGCATAAGGCCCTTCGCTTTGATGGAGTATGGGCTGACACTTTTTGATCTAACCTATCAGTATTGGTACCCATCTTACCTATTGCCTATAATGATAATTGTCTTCAGGGGAAGGTCGCTGTGTCTTGGAGGGCAGCAATTATTATATTACATCACATCGCAAAAAAGGTTCATGGAATAATCCTGCCAGCAACCAACCCATTTGTTTGCTCAACTGAGTTTGGAAGCTCTATGACAAACTGCTACTTACCTCTCTGGGCCATGAACAATGAGATCATTTTATCATCAGAAGCCAGCTTTAGAAAAGGCCAAAGCTGAATGATCAGGCAATGAGATTGTACAAAATGAACCTGAAATGCACATATATAAGGAACTCAAGCTTATACTTGACATTCACTGACCTTAAAACAGCATTTGATTCTGTCGATCAACAGTTGTTGTGGTGACTTGAGATGACTAAAGAAACTGGTGTCTGCAATAAAACTCATTTATGAGGATAACTTGCATCAGTTAAATATGGATCAAGAGGCGAGACAACTCCATGTTTAGCAATAAACGGTGTTTGACAAGGATGTCTCTCTGCTCCAGCCTTGTTTAATACCTTCAACAATGATATGCCCAAATTCATGCTTGCTTTGAATCTAGATGTAGCAATCTCTGGTGGGCATAAAACCTTGATTTTGCTATTTTCCTATTACACAGTTCTTCTGTCTCACACTGAAATTGTAATGTAAAAACTCCTTAGAGATTTGAGGATTATTACAGAACAAATAACCCCTTGATCAACTCTACAAAAACAAGTATATGACTCTCAAATTACAGACACAACCCAAGGAACACATTTAAAATGTATGGGACGCTGCAGGACCGTGTGTATTATTATGATTATTTGGAGCTCAGATTTGATGCAAAAATGTCTTGGTACCATTACTTACAGAAAAGTGAGGTAATCTTGAGTCAATATGCCAACTCTTTCCTAAGATTTTCAAATAATTATGGCTGCAGATTAATTGTGCTTGCTCTCAAGGCATATCGAGCAAATGCCTTCGCAGTAGGGATCTATGGGTATGAATTATGGGGGCACAAGAACGCTGCTGACCTGGTGAGAGCTGAGAACTGCTTTCTACGTCACCTCCTTCATCATGAATGAGAGACTACCACGGATGCTCTTAAGTGTGAGCTGGACATTGTTTCAGCTGGTCAGCATGCATCCCTTAGACCAATCTTGAATTGGATTAGAATTTGGATGAAGCCCGAGCTGAATAGCTACTTGAAAACCTTGTGTGACCTTTGGTCAACTGTTAAGTCAACCAAACTACCTTGGTATAATCTTGTTTCTGCTATTTTTAATTCTATAGGCTGCCACAAGTTGAAGTACTGGGTATTTTAGTCCCAGCGGTGCAGGGGCACACACCCTATGACTTCGGGGTTTCACCCTGTTCCGGACCTACAGAAACACAGAGTCTTCTGGGTGAAGTCAAAGAATCGTTTATTGGCTGCAGACCAATGACAGGTATCCTAGAAGTACACCAGCGTGTATGTTCTCAGGAGACTGCTGCAAATCATAGGAACGGACTTCTCCTTAAGTACAAAATATCATGCTCCAGGCATACATTCCTTGGTTTATGATATGGTCATATAAAGGCATACATTTCAAACGAAAAAGCAGAGTCATGATGACCATCCCACATTCCAGTTCGGCCAGCCCACAATGATTTACACAGGAAGGTTCAGATCCCATGTTTGAAGTAAATAGACCCCCCAATAAACATGAGCATCTCCTGTTTTGGGAAACAAGTAATAAAGCAAGAACAAGCAGGTGTAGAAGAGATTAGCCGGGGGATTGTGTAGAATGAAAGGGTTTTATGACGGGTCAAGCCCTGATACGAATCACAGGTGGAGAGAGGAAGGGGAGCTCGTGAGACCGGTTTGACCCGGGGCAGCAGAGCCAGCTGCCCAGGTCACAGAGAAGTCAGAGGGAAAGCCCATGTACTGTGAGGCCCGTATTAACTCCATCATAGCCTATGTGAGGGCAATGACAAGATGGCCACTGCTTCCAAAATGGAACCCGCGTAGTTGAGCAGAATACGTGTACACAGTGCGTTCGTAACTAGAACGACACGCAAAGCACTCGTACGTGCCGCATTTACCATTCGCGGTTCGCTAATACCAAGATAGACAGGGGTAAGGCCCTGTCCCCTACGCGGTTCCGAAGAGCAAAGTACGACAGACCCTCCTTTTGCCCTTACATAGGCAATCACTATACTCATCTTAATCCGAGTCTAGGTCAATGTTCACGAAGTCATGGAGATGTTGCTGTAGCATCATCCTATTACTTAACTCGTCCCTCGATACAGGTTTCCTTACACATAAGGTAGTACAGAGACCACATATCGCAGGAGCACACTGTATACATAAACAGAACAGGAAAAGAATGGCTAAGATCATTCCAATGACCATCAGAACTTTCCAACTCCAGGCAGATATCAATTCCCAGAACCATCCCATCAGTGACCAATCTCCCTTATCCACGTGTATGGCTTCAGATATTTTATGGAGTTTTGAGATGGCTTGATACACTGTTGGAGCATTATCTGGTATGAAAATGCAGCAACTGGATTGGATGACCTTGCATACCCCACCGCGGTCTGCAAGAATAACGTCTAGGACCATGCGGTTCTGCAAAGTCATAAGGCGATCCGCTTGGAGCTCAGCTGTCAAATTACTAAGGGCACCAGCCGTTACATTGACGGTGGATTCAACCACACGAGTCAGCTGTCTCAGGTTCCTACTATTGACCATAGGTCCCCAAAATGGCAGGAAACCCAAGAAGAAGTCTCCTGCTTCCTGACCGGCAGTGTCCTCCTTACTGATCACACCTCTCACAACTCTGGTCTTGTGATAATCAGAGGCGGCAGTAAATGTCGGCGGTAGCAAGTTCGCAATATAACATGTGCCCGAGAAATCAGGGGGCAACCATGTATATGCTCGGTCATGACAGATGAAATATGTGCCCTTAGCAGCCAAAAACGCAGGGGAAAACTGTGACGGGAAAGTGTACGTTTCAGTACAGTCACTTCTTCCCAGTTGAGCCCTAGGGTTCTGACCATTACCCTGTAAGCAGAACCGACCCATGTGGGGTACGACCCAGATTGGAGATGAGATTTTTCGCTGTCTTTCACCCAGACTAATACTATACCCCGTCGCGTTCCATCCTACATAAGGTCTCAACTCTTCTTTGGGAATGGATGAGTATGCATTAATATCTCTACTCATATCGGCAACTCCTTTCATCAAAGCCCTATTATTGGTGATGGGTCTGATGGAACGCGGTGGGCGAGGGGAGTATGTATCTAGAGCGTAGAGAAACATGGTTTGGAATGCCCATGACGATCCATTGTAACTGTACGGTAGCACCAGGTAGGGAATACCCTTGTTAGTGGTATGTGGCATTAACCCACAGACCCAGCAATTGGTCGTATTCATTACCAGGTGGTGCTGGTGCAAGAGTTGGATAAACGAGTTATTTACGAACTCTGATCGTCGGGTCTGTTCGTGCTCAGGCAAAGGGTGAAAAGAGTGAGAGGAGGCAGTAGAAAGAAGTATAGGCTGTTGAGTGGGTGCAATGGGTTTTGGAGCAGAGAAAAACACATATCCTACAATAAACATCATGATACTACACAGTGTAAAAAAGCACAAAAAGACAAAACATTTACTTCTTACAATCCTACACATCCTGGCTTGAAAGTTCACTTCCTCAATCTGTCTCTCCATCTTACAAAACTCCATCCTCTACTCGGGCCGCTCGCGGTGGATGAGTTTCTTCTGCTAAGGAGTACGCCTGTCAGTCCAGGGAAACGCCCTAGACCAACCAGAACCGTCGACCTAGCGTCTTCGGCCTGTACCCCAAAGTCTTGGCACCGCGACCCTGCGGCAGAACCCGGATGGTGGTTCGAAAAACAAAAATCAAGAAAGTCCTTCAGATGGGAGAGCAAGAAATGTCAAAAGGGAAATAATGAGGGAATCTTTATTTGTCCATGGGCCTAGGTCTCAAATTATAGCGGAGACGGCCAGGTGTTGTTTGGTCTTGAAAAAGAAGTTCAGGCTCAGTGGTGTCCAGTCGATTTGATGGCGGCACAGCTTCCTGCAGAATATTGTCACTCTCTTGGACTGAAGCTGTGTCTTTTAGGCGTGCGTCACTGAATGGTACAAAACGAGGCACAATGTCTGTCTCTGAGTCGGCGATACCCTCTTTGACCCACTGGTCATATGGCAGAGGCAATGGAACTACCTTGCAGTGAGTACCATGAATCCAGTGCTTCTTCCCTTTCACTCGCACTGCTGATCTTGTCGAAAGAAGAACAAGATGAGGGCCGATCCAACGAGGCTCGTCGTTGCCCTTACGCTGGAAATTCCGTACTAGGACCCACGAACCAGGGTTGATGGGGTGTCCAGGAGGTTCAGAGGCTTGGGGAAGAGTATCATGTACCTGTTGGTGCAAAACACGCAGTTTAACAGTCAAATCATACAGGTAATCGAGCAGTACTGGATGCTCTATCTCACTGAACTTCGTAGGCCTTGGCACACCCCATACGTTGGCCGGGCGGCCAAAGACTACTTCATAAGGACTAAGTCCCACTCGTGAGTGTATCGTCATTCTGGTGGACAAGAGTGCTAGGGGCAGAGCGTCAGGCCATTTAAGACCAGTGCTCGCCTGAATTTTGGCCAACTTAAGCTTTAAGGCTCCATTGTAACGTTCAACCAGTCCAGCTGATTGGGGGTGATTTGCAGCGTGAAATTTCTGCCTTATGCCTAAACCTTCACATACATTCTTCATCACTTTACCCACAAACTCACTCCCGTTATCACACCATACCATTCTCGGCATCCCAAACCTGGGGAAAAACTCCTTCACAAGGGCTTTGGCTGTGGATAGGGCAGTGTTATCTTTCAGAGGATAAGCCTCTACCCATTTGGAGAAAGCACAAACAACCACCAATACATATTTCAGGTTGTGGCACCTTTCCATGTGAATAAAGTCCAGCTGCAAGACTTCGAATGGACATGATGGGGGTGCAAAGTGACCGGCCGGAGTTGGGGTTCCCCTACCAGGGTTGTACTTCAAGCATACCATACAATTCTTGACCACATTCTCTGCACACTTGGGAATCCCAACATTCTGCCATACTGGAGCCAACAACTTACAGATACCTTTCGTACTGATATGTGCCATTCCATGCGCCATAGTAACCACTGGAAGCACATATGCATCAGGCAACAACCATCGCCCACGTTCTGTCAGGTCAATCCAACAACCATTCTCATCCAACTTACCCATACTCTCTCTCCACTTGCTTAACTCTTCTTCTGTAGCTTCAGCCTGAAGCGACTTCACACTCTCTATTGTGTTCTCACACATTCCCACATCATTAACCCATCTTGCGGGGCCTGCAACATACATTCTAGTCCTCACATTCTGTGCGGTTTCTCTCGCGGTCTCATCAGCAAACGCATTCCCACGTCCAACATCATCGGTGACTTTCTTGTGCGCACTGCATTTCATGATCGCAACTTGTAAAGGTAGGGTCAGTGACTCAAGGAGATCATTCACCAACTTGCCATTCTGAATTTTAGCTCCATGCGACGTCAGGAACCCACGCTCTTTCCACAATCGCCCAAAATTATGAGCCACGCCAAAGGCGTATTGGCTATCTGTGTATATGTTCACTCTCATTCCTTCAGACAGCACGCATGCTCTCGTGAGGGCAATTAATTCTGCTGCTTGGGCCGAATTATGTGGCACTCGTGCAGTTTCCACGACCGTGTGTAAAGTCGTGATAGCATATGCAGCAGTCGTGTCACCATTAGGGAGCTTGGAACAGGACCCATCTACCCATAAAGTGCCATCACATTCAGTCAGGGGAGTATCTTTGAGATCTACTCTCCCTTTCGTCTCTTCTTCTGTTCTGAACAGACAGTCATGTTGCTCAATCTCATCTGAGTCTGCTGGAATCGGCAATAATGTGGCTGGATTCAGCGTATTGCATCTTTTTATGTGAACGTGATTCGCTAACAGTGTGAGTTCATACCCTGATAATCGCGCACTAGTCAGGTGTTGTGTCTTGGTTCTATTCAATAATGTGTCTACAGCGTGTGGAACCATAACGATCAATGTGTTGTCCATTACCAGACCAGCAGATTGTCGGATAGACATCGCTGCAGCAGCTGTCGCTCTCAGACAGCTTGGCAATGCCCTCGCTACAGGGTCCAAGGTGGATGAAAAATATGCGCATGGGCGCGGTCTGTCGCCAAAAGGCTGTGTTAACACTGACAACGCACATCCATCTTTCTCGTGAACATACAATGTAAAAGGCTTACTGTAGTCGGGAGTGCCCAACACAGGAGCTGAACACAACGCATTGCGCAATTCCACAAAACTTTTCTGGCACTCTTCAGACCATGGGATAGGATTCGGTGTGTCTTTGCATGTTAAGGCTAACAAAGGTTTTGCCAATAAGGAAAAACTTGGGATCCAATGCCTACAGTATGAGGTAATACCCAAGAAAGCACGCACTTCTCTCTGTGTCTTTGGCACACTCAACTGTGCAATGGCTTGAATTCTCTCTGGGGTCAGTTTCCTTCCCTCCTTCGATAAGAGATGACCTAAGTAGGTCACCTCTTGTCGACAATATTGCAGCTTAGAGAGAGACACTTTGTGATGGTAAGCTGATAAATGGCGCAACAGTGACAATGTGGCTTCTTTACAGATCTTCTCAGTATCCGCGGCGATCAGTAAATCGTCCACGTACTGGATCAGGATAGCGCCACTAGGTAAAACAAGTGCATCAAGCTGCGCTTTCAGAGCTTGACTATATATGGATGGACTCTCGCAGTAGCCCTGGGGAGCGCGTTTGAAGCGGAAGCTTCGGCCTCCCAGACTAAAACCAAAAATGTCTCTGCTCTCTTCTGCAATTGGGATACTAAAGAAAGCATTCTTTAAATCGATCACTGAAAACCATGCAGCAGAGGCTGGAATCATCGTTAACAAGGCAGTTATATCGGGGACAACCGGAAACTGAGGCACGACAATCTTATTAACCTCTCTAAGATCAATCACAAATCTGTAAACAGGTGGCTGTGAAGGGTCCGTTCGTTTTAAAACAGGTAAAATCGGGCTATTGCAAACGTTGCCTCTTGTCTCTTCAATCACACCCTTATTAATCAAGTCGCTGACAATGTGTAACAATGCTTTCTGCCCTTCATTAGAGATCTTGTACTGGGGAATACGTGGCAGTCTGACATTAGCCTTTAGAGTCACCACATATGGTGGTATTTCCAAGAGGCCCACATCATTGGGACCAGTAGCCCAAAGGGCATCCGGAAGGGATGACAATTCAGGTGGCATCGTGTTTTTAGACAAATACATTGGGGAAACCACTTTCTTGCCTAATGTAAGTTGTACTCCTGAAGGAGAACAATACAGTGTAGCGTGCAATCTTTTCAACAAATCTAATCCCAGCAAATTCTCACCACAACCTGTTGTCAGGATCAGGGGCGCTTTCAGCTCGCAAGGTCCAACAGAAAGTGACATGGGACTGGAAATCGGGTTCCTAACTGGGGCGCCAGAAAAACCTACTGAAACATTTATATCGCCAGACAAAGGTGCGCCAGGGAGTTTTGAATGCATAATTGAACTCTTTGCAGCACCAGTGTCTAGCAGAAAAGGCTCCGTTACATTTGCTGTAGTCACCTCAACATACGGTCCACTCTGATCCACTGGCACTGAAACAACTCCCTCTCTCTGTCTATGGCTGTCCTAGTAACCATTATTTTCTGCATCGCCATCTTCTGCATAATAATCATTATTGTAATACTGTGCCGTATTACCAGTCGCGTTAGCTTGCTGATCAAAACTATTAATTGCGCTTTGGGGCGGAAGAGGACGCGCGTTTTGGGGAACACTTCCACGCCCTCTGCCTCTAGGAGCTTGCTGACCACCTCTACCTCTTGCGCCATACGTATTACCATTCCGTTGCATTAATTTAGGACAACTATATTTAAAATGACCTTCCTCTTTACAGTATGAACATTGGTTGGGACCTACAGGGACACGTGGTTGATAATACCCATTCATTTTCTGGTTTGTCTGAAATTGTTGGGGTTGGTGATAGACACCTTGGGGTTGTCTATAATTATTACCACCGCCACGTGGTGGATAGGCTTGCTGTAGAAGGACCTTCGTCTTTAGTTCCTTCGTTTTCTTCTCCGTCCTATCTTTCTCGTCTTTATCTCTGTTTTCATAATACTGTGCAGTAGCCAGTATTTGCGCTGAAGAGGAAACAGCCCAAGAACTCTCTGAATCTTTCAACTTTTTACACAGGTCAGGGAGTAGATTCTGCACAAACTTATCCACAAACAACCGTTGTCCACCCTCAGTACTCATATCTTGCCCACTGTGGTCAATAAACGTTTCCTCAAACCTAGTAAAGAAGTCTGACACTGTCTCATCTTTCTTTTGCTTGCACGCAGATAACTTGTCCCAATTTACGCGCATCGCAGGCATTATTGTCTTCATATACGTGATGATTCTACCAGGCAATTCAGCTACTAAAGGTTCTGGTTTCGCACCACCCGTTTGTCTAGCATCAGCGGCAACAATGTTAGCCCATGTATCCCCTAGTTCTGCATTGTGATCTACATTACGAATTGATCCCCATAGAGGCTGTGGAACAACATTACCGAACAACATGTCTATGTCGGCCAGATTCATAATGCATGACCCTGCCGTCTGTGACAACTCTTTATAATAACCTGCTGGGTTTTTACGGGGATCAGGCAATGTCTGCTTAAGTGCTAACACCTCAGAGCACTTCCACGGAACGTGCACCCAAACACGTTGGAAATGCGCTGGCACAGCGGGGTTATTGCCGACAGCTGCAACTGCTTCCTTCCACACCGGGGGAACTTCTCTCATAGGGTATTGTCGCGCTTTTGCCTTATTCCCTACAAGGACCTCTTGTTCAAACAATGACTGTTGGCAATCGTCATTCCTTAAGGACAGTACAATCGCAACTGCTTTATCTACTTCGCGGTCCACAATTATACCAGTTCCAAAATCGCACCTCACTCTACACAATTCCTGCGGGTTCGGATTTCTACCACTATCCTCCAATTCTTCACAGAGAATTTCACACATTTTCTCAAATACATATCTCTGTTTCGGGGCATCCCATTGATGGAAAGTGTTAACAACCGATTCCACATCATACAGTGAAGGAAAAACGATCCATCTACGCGCCATGTGATCTATTACCCTTTTCTCATCGGGGTTAGGCAATTGGCTGCGCAACTGCTTACGCTGTACACCAGGAGTTGCACCAGATGACCCAAAGAGAGGCGACATTAATGTAGTAACCACATTAGCTAAACGCTGTCGTGCTGAAGGGGAAGCTGAGGCGAGAACAGGGGGAAAAACAGAGGGAAGAAAAGAGGATGTAGAGACAGGTACTGGAGTGGTGGAAGGAAGAGTGTGAAGGGAGGCAGTTACTGGATTAGGCAAAGTCGCAGGAAGTGCGGGGGCAGTTGGAAGCACTACTGGAGGCGCTTGAGAGGACTGCGCTACAGGAATAGGAACTGGTTGCAAAGCAACTGGCGGTTGCGGCAGGGCTTGCAGTATATGCACTGGAGGTGGCATATTTACAAGCTGGGGAGGCGCCGTAGCAGTTTGAGCGTACGGAGGTGGCGAACTCAACAAATGTGACATCAAGGGATCTTTCTCCTTTTCTTCTGACTCATCCTGCTTAGAATATGGCAAAGCTGGGTAACATTTGTCAATCCCTAACTTACGCTGCCTGTGCGTTTGCTCATTCATTTGCTCCTCTTCATTGTCTTTAAATTGTATAGCTGCTTGCATTACTGACATACCTCTCTCTCTCTTATTCTTTTTCGCTAGCTTAATTTCCTTCTGTTTGGCTTCTTTTCGCCATAAGCGGAAAGAGTCAAACATCGCCGGCCGGGCTTTCTTCTTAAACAGTTTAATTTCCAGATTATCTAGAATATCGGTATCGAAACTACCATTTTGGGGCCATTTTAAAACACCGTCTTTCCTGGTGTAGTGGATCCACACTTCGTTATATGCAATGGGGCCTACGCCATGTTTCACATAGAGCTCATAAGTTGGAGTTCCAACCGGAGGAACCGGACATGATTCCTCTAGCTGGAAATCTTTTCCACAACCCAAACAGAATAATCTACCAAATAGTCTAGAACCAGGCATCTTCGCTCACTAGTCTAGATCCAAACGTCAAAGGATTATCGATTACGATATTCTCGTGAATACACGAATCCTCTGGCTTTGGGGTTTGCAAACACCAAATCACCAATTACCAAATCAAACCAAACGATCCCGAGGGATACCAAAACAAAAGGGAGACGCTCCACTTATACTTAACTGAATATTGCTGATCGATGACGTCACCAGAAGACTCTCTCGGTTGTTTCGCTCTCTCAAACTCGTCAAGGGTCCAAAACAGGTCGATTAATCAGGGCAGCAGTCCTTCGTAGCCGTCGGGACGCGGAGAACCTCGCAGAAAAGACTTTCGGACCACGTCGACATGCAGGGGTCGATGAAGTGGCGGCCTTCCTCCGGAATTTCCACACGAAGCTCCTCACGAACCTCTGGCTTGGACTGGTACCGCTGAAATCGGCCCCACGTTGGGCGCCAAACTGAAGTACTGGGTATTTTAGTCCCACCGGTGCAGGGGCACACACCCTATGACTTCGGGGTTTCACCCTGTTCCGGACCTACAGAAACACAGAGTCTTCTGGGTGAAGTCAAAGAATCGTTTATTGGCTGCAGACCAATGACAGGTATCCTAGAAGTACACCAGCGTGTATGTTCTCAGGAGACTGCTGCAAATCATAGGAACGGACTTCTCCTTAAGTACAAAATATCATGCTCCAGGCATACATTCCTTGGTTTATGATATGGTCATATAAAGGCATACATTTCAAACGAAAAAGCAGAGTCATGATGACCATCCCACATTCCAGTTCGGCCAGCCCACAATGATTTACACAGGAAGGTTCAGATCCCATGTTTGAAGTAAATAGACCCCCCAATAAACATGAGCATCTCCTGTTTTGGGAAACAAGTAATAAAGCAAGAACAAGCAGGTGTAGAAGAGATTAGCCGGGGGATTGTGTAGAATGAAAGGGTTTTATGACGGGTCAAGCCCTGATACGAATCACAGGTGGAGAGAGGAAGGGGAGCTCGTGAGACCGGTTTGACCCGGGGCAGCAGAGCCAGCTGCCCAGGTCACAGAGAAGTCAGAGGGAAAGCCCATGTACTGTGAGGCCCGTATTAACTCCATCATAGCCTATGTGAGGGCAATGACAAGATGGCCACTGCTTCCAAAATGGAACCCGCATAGTTGAGCAGAATACGTGTACACAGTGCGTTCGTAACTAGAACGACACGCAAAGCACTCGTACGTGCCGCATTTACCATTCGCGGTTCGCTAATACCAAGATAGACAGGGGTAAGGCCCTGTCCCCTACGCGGTTCCGAAGAGCAAAGTACGACAAGTTCTGGTCCAACCCTGAGAGTATGTCCTCAACGAGTGTGTGGTTAGTAAAAAAGAAGTACTGGGATTGCAATGTTGCACACATGTGTGACAAACTAGCAACGTGTTACCAAGTTTTGAAACCTTTTACTTTTTTCATTAAATGTTGAGCTTGAAACTGTGCTAGATGCAATCAACTGTGGAATATAGAAGGGGAAACTGTGCCTGCCATCAAGTTAATCCTACTACTTCAGACTCGTGAGGTACTGCATCTTCACCTTACTTTTATATAGCATCTAATCCATGTGTCACTTGTACATTTCCACCAATGGATCTTGGTGCCGGAGGTTATACATTATATTAACTTAACTTTAATTCCTGGCCTTAGATGGATTAATGTCTATTCTTCATGTCCCTGCTTTAGCACTTTATGGGCTATTTGCACAAGCAGCAAGTCTTGCATTTTTAAAATCCTATATTAAAACAGATGTTTTCATCAGACAGATCTCTGAAAGTAGATGTATTGTTAGTTTTTAATCGTGATGTAAGCGTTTTTCATATTTAGCTGCTCACACCTTAAGGACTTTTTTGCACTATTGTAAGTACTGGGAAGCACTTGCAATTTTTCATCAAGTTTATTTTTACACCTTATTCAAAGAGGAGTGTCACTCAACTTAGAGCAGTGTACGGCTGGTTTAGTAACAGTTTTTAAGAAAAATAACCTTATGGTATGACACTAATTGTATATGTTTTATTCATGTGTTTTTATAATCTGTTTTATATTGTATGACTTACACTTGTAATCTTAAACAATCAATCAATCAGTTAATCAGGGAATTGTAAGCACGCTTCTCACCCGTGAGGGTCTCAAGGCGTTGAGGGAGGGGGGGTTCCGCAGATCTCTTTAGCCGAAGAGCCAGGTCTTGAGGGTCTTCCTGAAGGTTTTCAGGGAGGGGGCGCATCTGATGTCTGCCGGTAGTTCGTTCCAGGTCTTGGCTGCAATGTTAGAGAAGTATCTTCTGCCTGCTCTGGCTCTGTGGATGCACAGGGTTTCGGCCAGTGCAAGGTTGGAAGATCGGACGTTTCTTTTGGGTACGTGGAAGTTGATTCTGTCGTTGAGGTATTTGGGTCCATTGTTGTGTAGGCATTTGTAGGCATGAGTGAGGATTTTGAAAGTGACTGTTTTCTCCACAGGGAGCCAGTGGAGACTTCGTAGGTATTGACTGGTGTGTTTGTGCCGGGGGATGCCGAGGACGAGTCTCGTGGCGGTGTTCTGTATTGTCTGGAGATTGCGGAGAAGGGACTTGTTGATGCTGGCGTAGAGTGCATTTCCATATTCCAGTCTGCTGGTGATGAGTGCATGGGTGACTGTCTTCCTTGACTCGGGGGGGGGGTGATCCACTTGAAGGTCTTGCGTAGGGTGTTGAAGCAGCTGGAGGTGACGGCGCTGGCCTGTCGGTTCATGGTGCGTGATGAGTCTAGTACGAAGCCGAGGTTCTTAGCGTGGTCTGAGGGGGTAGGTGGGCTTCCAAGGGCGGTCGGCCACCAGGTGCTGTCCCATGCAGAAGGGGTGGTACCGAGGACGAGGACTTCTGTTTTCTCGGTGTTGAGCTTCAGGCAGCTGTTGGTCATCCAGGTGTTGAGCTTCAGGCAGCTGTTGGTCATCCAAACTGCGACGTCTTGCATTCCTTTCTGGAAGTTAAGTTTGGCATTGGTGGGGTCTTTGGTGAGGGAGAGGATGAGCTGGGCGTCGTCGGGGTAGGATACGATGTTGAGTCCGTTTTGTCAGACGATGGCTGCGAGGGGGGCCATGTAGATGTTGAAGAGGGTGGGGCTCAGGAATGAACCCTGTGGCACTCCGCAGGTGATTTTCGTGGGGTCAGAGAGGATGGGTGGGAGTCTGATCCTTTGGCTTCTTCCGGTGAGGAATGATCAGATCCCGTCCAGGCCTGTAACTTGTATGCCTGCGTCATGTAGTCTGGCGACTAGTGAGCGGTGGGAGACGGTGTCGAAGGCCACTGATAGGTCGAGTAAGATGAGGGCTGCAGAGTGGCCTTGGTCCAGGAGGGTGTGGATGTCATCTGTGGTGGTGAGTTGAGCGGTCTCTGTGCTGTGGTTGCTTCGAAGTCTGGATTGGCATGGGTCGAAGACGGCATTCTCTTCAATGAACCTTGTCAGTTTGCTATTGACTGTTTTCTCTGCAACTTTAACTGCGAAGGAGAGTAGCGAGATGGGCCAATAGTTCTTGAGGTCGGTGGGGTCAGCTGTGGACTTCTTGAGCAGAGGTCTGACTTCTTCGCGCTTCCAGTCATCTGGGAAGATGCCTGTTTAGAAGGTGGTGTTGATGGTGCGTTGTAGTTCGGGTGCGATGGAAGCCACGGCTCTGTGGTAGATGTGATGGGGCAGGGGTCAGTGGGGGCCCCGAGTGGATGCCTTTCATGGTTGAGGTGGTATCTTCGGCCGTGATCGGTGTCCAGTTGGAGATGGTGGGCTGACTGGTGCTTCTTTGGGGCGGAGGGCCGTTTGTGGCACCTGGTGGATGGTCGATGAAGTTGTCATAGAGGCTTTTGATCTTGAGGTGGAAATAGGTTCCAAGCTTGTCGCAGAGGTCTTGGGATGGAGTGATGTCTGTGGCTTCGCTGCGTGGGTTGGTGAATTCTTGAATGACACTGAAAAGTTCCTTGGAGTTGGTGGAGTTGGCCAGGATTTTGTTGTGGATAAAGTTCCTCTTGGTGGCTCTGATCTGGTTGTGGTAGTCCGTCATGGAGTCCTTTTAGGTGGTGTGGTTTTCGGTGGTCTTGGTGTTTCTCCAATTCTTCTCCAGGCGTCTGCAGGTGCGTCTGGCTTTTTGGAAAGCGATGGTGAACCAGTTGGCTTTCCTGGGGCATTGTCTGTCGGGGCTGCGTAGCAGGGTGACCTCGTCTGCGCAGATCCGAGATGAAGTGAGTATCCCTGATCCCATAAACTCAATTAGTAATTGGGACAGCAACTGTGCTTAGGGAGAAAAGGAATCTGCAACAGTTGCATTACAGATCCAGTCAGCACAATGGGGCAAAGTGACATGACAGTGTCCCAAATAGACCTTTTTTTCATTTTCAACCCATAGGTGCCTTCTGAGATACATCTGAGATACATCAACCTCTTAACTGTTCAAATGAGACATAAAGGGAAATCAGACCTCCAGTGCAGAGTGGCCAACACTCTGATGCCTGCATCAAGGAAGGAGCTTTCAATCCCTGGCTCCTGCCATGGCGTTCAAGTTATGTAATCTTACACCTAGAGATATAAATGTGCTGAAGGATCCATTAACCCAGGTGCATTCTGAAAGAAGAACAAGAAGTGGGATATGTAGGTAATGTACCAAGTGCAGACGTGTTAAGAGCATACAGCTTCCTTTTGGAAAGAGAGAACATAAATAGGCTATCAAAATTGTTTGTTGTGCTAGATAGCACTGACACATCATAGAAATACCATTGCCCGCTGTAACCAGCATTCAACACTTGAAGGGGACTTGATGGGCACTGGGCACTTGGAGGGAGGTCACCGGCCTCTGTATATCCCAGGTGGTTAGGCATCAAATACTTAAATAGAAGAAAGAAACTTAAAGAGCTTGAAAGGCCAAAACAGGATCTAAACAAACTCTATTCCTACTCTTCCTGAAACATCTCAAGTGACAAGGAGGGGATTTGAGACCCTGTTGATCAAAAGGTTATATCCGAATTTTTTAAACTACATTTTACGGGGAAGAAATCAAATAAAACTAACTCAAATGTTTGTGGTGAGTCGTTGGAGCGAGTTGCCTGAGGGAAAGGAGATTTGAGCAAGCAATTTGGAGTGGGAAAGAACAATTTCATGAACTACAAATATGAAATGGAAAGAAAATGAAACTGTAGACTAAGGTATTATAATAGCCCTTGAAGAAATATCTAAACCCTGTTAATTGGTGTAAGCAGTCCATTTATCCAAATATAATTTAAAATATATTTTTAGATCCCTCAATAACCTAATGACCAATCAGAGAGTCGAAAAAAACTACATGAATGGAAATGATAGCTGGTTACTGCAGAATCTGTAATGTACCAAAAACATCCCATGAGACCTAGAGTCAAATGTACCAATAAACCCACACAGATATTCTATCTCGGCCAGATTCTGAAGAGATTTAGTAAATATGGAACATCTGTGCTGATGTATGACTTCAGGAACTTCACAAAGGCATGCCTGGAAACCTGCAACATGCCTTGATCGCTTTTGTGAATACACATTTTTATTATGCCTAGATAAATCTGTGTTGAAAATTGTACCCCCATGTGAAGTAGGTACAGTTGCAGAAGGGAAAAGCCATTACATTTTGCAATAGCATTTTTTTTTAGAAAATGTTTTTAAGTGTGGCTAACCCATCCCCCTCTTTTCCCACTCCACCAATTTTGGAGGTGCTCGGTCCTCTTTTGAGTCATTTAAAACATCTCTGACCCTTTCCAGGTCATAATTATGTCGAAAAAAGATTTGTGAAAATCAACGATCTACTGTGTGGGTGTTCTGTGGACTGAATCTCTGATCATTTCCAGGGCATGATTATGGCAGAGAAAAGTTTGGGAATACCAACAAATTCTTAATACTCACTTCCCACCTTTGCACTTCATGTTTCTAAATATTTCACATGAGTAAAATTGATTGGTCATCCTTTGTGAATACTCTGCAGAATCGAACTGTTTGCTATGTACATGTGTGCATGCCTTTGTGTTTAGTAACGTCTGTGTGTATTGTGTCCTGTTTCTTCCTCTTATTAAATCTTTCTTAAGAACTGATGCTCCACATACATCCCGCCATTCAGAGTGTTTTTCCTTTGAACAAACAGTTGATCCTTAAGTAACACCTGGCTTTGATTTAATCTTCTTGGACTGCTAAACACCACTGCACTAAGTGCCTTCTCATAAAGGTTTATGTCCAGAGGTATGCCTACTTTAAGTTTAGAATCTGTTCTAATATTATATTGGAATAGGACCATCTTGCAACGAAACACACTTGATCTACGGCTCTAACTTATCTCACATGGCTAACCATATATATATATATATATATATATATATATATATATATATATATATATATATATACATATGTATATATATATATATATATATATGTATATATCTCTCTCTCTCTCTCCCTCTCTCGCTCTCTCTCTCCCCCTCTCTCCCTCTCTCTCTCTCTCTCTCTCCCCTCTCCTCTCTCCTCTCTCCCCTCTCCCCTCTCCCCTCTCCCCTCTCCCCTCTCCCCTCTCCCCTCTCCCCTCTCCCCTCTCCCCTCTCCCCTCTCCCCTCTCCCCTCTCTCCTCTCTCCTCTCTCCTCTCTCCTCTCTCTCCTCTCTCCTCTCTCCTCTCTCCTCTCTCCTCTCTCCTCTCTCCTCTCTCCTCTCTCCTCTCTCCTCTCTCCTCTCTCCTCTCTCCTCTCTCCTCTCTCCTCTCTCCTCTCTCCTCTCTCCTCTCTCCTCTCTCCTCTCTCCTCTCTCCTCTCTCCTCTCTCCTCTCTCCTCTCTCCTCTCTCCTCTCTCCTCTCTCCTCTCTCCTCTCTCCTCTCTCCTCTCTCCTCTCTCCTCTCTCTCTCATATAAAACCCTTCAATGCTACCTACTATAAGACTGTCAGAGGACAAGTCATTGCAAGTCATGCCTATTCTGGTAATAGACCTGGGAAGAGGTGGGAGTTTCGGCAATAGGTGACCTATACGAGGATGGTAACCGTCTCCCTTTTAATGATCTTCGAGAGCGACATGATCTCCCGAGGGGGACTTCCTCTTGCATGCGGCCCTGACAGCGGCTATTAGAAAGCACTGGCGAAAGGGATTGCTGGAGCCAGACACGTCTCTTGCTTGTCAATATGTAGTGATGGCGGTGGGCACCTTTAAAGCAGTGACCTGCCTCTACCGACGGATCACACGGGATCTGCGTCAACCCCTGACGGCGTTGGGACTTAAGTGGGAGGCGGATCTGGGAGAACCCATTGCAGACAAGCCCTGGGAGGCGATTGCTGAGCGGCCGTGGAAATGTTCTCGGAATACGCGCTTTCAGCTCATCCAATTCTATGTTTTTCGTAGGGCCTACCTCACACCTGGTAAAATTACTGAATATTTTGGGGTGTCGGCCACCTGTCCCCATTATTACCAGGAAGGGGCGAGTTTTCTCCATATGTTCTGGGATTATCCTCATGTGGGAGGCTTTTGGAGGGAGGTGACGTCTGCTTTGATGACTGTGACGGAGAGGGAGTTAGCCGTGACACGGGGGGTTTGCCTGTTACACTGGTTTCCACACACTGCCAAGACGAAGGTCACCAGCAAGTTCATTGATTTAGGGTTATTCCTGGCTTAGCGAGAAATTCCTTCCCACTGGAAGGCAAGGCAGGGGCCCAGTCTGGCGCGCTGGAATAGAGACCTGGAGAGATGGGCGGAAAGCGAAGGGAACTATAGGTTATGTATGGAACAGCGTAATGGGAGTGAGAAATCAGTGGCAATGGCCTGGGCATGGGTGGCACTCCTGGAGTTGGTCAAGCACCCGACTGTAGAAGACGAGGACTCACTTGACAAGAGAGACGGGGCACGGGTCTCTTGAGCAACCCCTCCCGCCTGCGGGAGTACAGTGCGTGATGGAATCCCTGTGACCATGGTATGGAAATTTCCCCCTGTGTCCCTGATCCACTAAAGACTGCGCGCTGTGAGGTGGCGGGTCTGTTGGGCGGTGCAGGAGTTTTGTTTATCTTCCTGACTATCTTAGTGACCGGCGACCTGGTTGGGTGGGTGGGCAGGGTGGGGGGGTCTTCGTTGGGGGTGTTTCGGAAGTGGGAAGGGAGGGAGGGGGTTGGAGGGGTTGTTTTTTTATTGGTTTGCATCATCGGGCTTGATCATGCATGCAGACGGACTGGGCTCTGTTATGGGCTTCTTGTAGGGGGATGGCGAAGACTTCACAATCAGGTCGTTATTGTATCTTTTGTACTACATGCTGATTACCTCCTTGGATCCTTTCAAGGCTCGCAGAATTGACTGTATATTTGCTGAAAATCAACAAAAGTATGTTTAAAAAAAAAAAAAAAAGCCTATTCTGGTAATAGATATGTTTGCTAGAGTATGAAATTATGAAGTTGGTTGGAAAAAAATATCCTCAAGATGTAGAGTTTCACAATTGTACTAATAAAGGTTTTCCTTTATTCTTCTAATTGTAGGTTCATAACAATGATACAAAAGAACCAGACGAGATTGAGACTCTAAGAAGGGAAAGAAGTGAAGCTTTACGAGAAATAAATAAACTTAAGGTAGGCTTCATTTAGTCCATTTAAATTTCTAGGTAAAGTTTTTTATTATTCTTCGTAATCGGATGGTAATGATAGATTGAAAAAGTATATAGATATTGAAACTCGGAGCTGCTGTTTTATGATGCATGCTGTTTGCCATCACATATACATTAGGTTGTTTCAGTAATGCCTAATTATAACCTGGAACTAACACCTATGTCCTGGGAGCTTCCTTTTGTACAGTAGGGTTCTGAATCAGATTGTCCTTTTCCTAGGCCAGCTTCCTGCACAAGGAATTCGCCAGATAATGAAATCCAAAGGTATGCAGTCTTATTTGGAATACAGTCTTCAGGAGCTGGCCTAGAAAGCAGATTACATGAGTAAACAAGGGCTACCTCATTCTTCTCTAAAAGTCTGAGCAGCATTAGTGATGTGCTCCTTTGCTTTACATGATGAGAAATACTATATGAGAAAGGTAAAGTTTCGTCTTCGGTCCCTAAGAGCTGTAGTTGAATATGCCATGTTTCTTTGCTTTACTTTGAGTAGGTGTAATTGCTTCTTTTACTCTTCCTTTACATTATCAATTTACATTAATCTGTGTCATAACATGTGTTATTCTCCTATCTGTTGAAAGGGAAATATATCACACATCCTTATTGAGAAATAAAAATATAGTGAGCTAAATTTGCAACTTAGCTTTCAGTCTTGAGCATATGCAACACAGTAGTCATATACATTTATTTGTTTGGGGGCTGTCTGACCAGGCGTCAAAAGTTAGGTGAAACAAACATTGTTTGACAATTAGATTACGGAAGAAAACACATCAGCGCTATTTTAAAAAGTAGAAACACAATTTAAATCAGGTGAGATGACGCACCATTTAAAAAAATCTAACGCAATTTGAATCAAGTGAGATGTGTTATTTTGAGAGATTTTGGGGACAGCCTCTGTGGGAAGTATACAAGAAAACATGATTAGCCCAGAGTGAAACACAATGGATAGACATTATTGATTTGTTGCATGTAAGGGAGCTTGATTGAATGGCAAGATTTTATGATTTTTATCTAAAGAAAATAAAAATGACAGACACTGAGAAATTATGATGAGGCCGCTTTGGAAGATAGGTTGGAGGAAACACGGTCAAAAGAAACAGGATATTGAGAGATCATTGAACTCAATTAAAAAAAGATGGTAACACTGAGAGTGACTTCTAAGTTATATTATGTTGTTATGTTATGCAGATTTGTATATCACACTATCATGCAGAAGGGTCTCATGGCTCTGAGCAGGTGTGAGCCTAGTCAAACATGGGGCCTACTGGGACTTGTTGAAAAGCCATGCTTTCAGCTTCTTGCGGTATTCAAGAAGTGAGGAGGGTCTTATGCGTATTGGCAGGTTGCTCCATGCTTTAGGAGCAATGTCGGAGAAGGTGCGACCTCCGGATCTGGTTTTCCATATGTGTGGGATGTGTGCAATAGGAGTCCGGACGAGCAGATGATGTGTCTGAAAATTCATGAAAGCTGACCCTTTTGTTGAGGTATGCTTGGCCAGTGTTATGTAGTTCCTTGGAAGTGTGGATTAGGAGTTTGAATTGTAATAGTTTGTGTAATGAGGAGCCAGTTTAGCTTCTTCATGTTTGGTGTGAAGTAAGTGTGGCGGGGGATTTGAGAGTGATTCTGGCTGTAGAGTTCTGAAGGGTCTGCAGTCTTCTGGTGAGCTTTTTCTTGATCCCAAAAAACTGAGGGTGTTCCCATATTCAAGCTTGCATGTGACCAGGGAGTGCATGACAGTTTTTCCTGTCTTGATTGAAAGCCACTTGAACATTTTCCTCGGCATCTTCAGGGTATGGAAGCATGAGGCGATGATGGCATTGATATGGGCTGTCATATCAAGTTTGCTGTCTATGACGATCCAACATTGTTAGCGTGGGTGGTGGAGGTGAGTTTCAGTCCTATCTGTATTGGCCAACAGGTGGAGTCCCATGGTGAAGTGCTCTTCTTGGAGATCACGATTTCGGTCTTGTCAGTGTTCCGCTTTAGACAGTTGATCTTCATACAAGGCGTGATTTCAGTCATGCATGCCTTGAACTTGATCCCAGTACTGGGCGTATTGTTCATGAGGAAGAGAATGAGGTGCTTTTAGTCAGCATAGGAGAGTATTTTGATGTCATGGATGATGTGGCTAGAGGGGTCATTTATGCACTGAACTGGGTTGGGCTTAGAGAGGATTCTTGCGGAACTCCCAGGATGAGCTTGAGGGGCTACAATGCGGACCGAGGGGATATAGGGCATGACGTTTTTTTTTATCTGAAGGGCTTCTGATAAACACAGAAGTAGTCTCCAAATGCATTGAGCGTTCATGAATGAAAATATATATTTAACAAGGATGGATTATGATATTAAATGGAATATTTCAGCTTGTTTATTAAGATTTTTTACTTAAACATAAGAAACAACAAAGAATTAGAAAATACATATTTAATCAATGTGAAGCAGGGTTTTCACACAATGGTGTGCCCCCATACTGTCAAGGAAAGATTGGGGGTTGGGGGTTGTGTGAACTGTGGTGACTTCCCATTCTTCTACCTCTTGACAAGGGGGTGCCCCTAGTTTCAGTTTATTATCCACAAATTGCCTTCCATATCTTCTTTTCAAAGCCTGCTTAAGATAGAAGAAACCTATTTTATAGTCTGGAAAAATCAGTCCCCTGCAGACAAAGGGAGCAAAAACCAATAAGAAGATCACCCAATACAGTATTACACCAGTACATTGTGTGGCCAGTGGGCCATCCCAGGGTCTTAAAATGAATGTACTTAATCCACCAGGGCAGGGTGTTTATGCTTCTATTTATGAGAGCAAAGTGTATGTCTAGTCCACAAATATTATGTGTTTGACCAACCTTTGATCACTAGTGTGGCTTACCTCCATATCCAAAATGTGAGTATACCCCCAGACACTGTGTGCATTTCTTGTCACTTGAACCACATCTTTTCTTGTCATCAAACTCCCAGGTTTGAATGCCTTAGCTCTCCTCCATCCCCAGATCCATGTGTTTAGCTCCTTGTCTTTAGGTTTATGTGTATTTTCTGACATCAAAAACTTGTCCCCAGCCATCAGTCCCTGAACTATGATTGTAATGACCAGTCTCGGGGGCTTTGTGTCTAGTTGTCATGAAACATTTCTGAATCCTGGTCAGAAGTGGCTATAATGAAATAACCCAGTCTGCAGGTACACAGTAAATAGAAGTAGTCTAGCAAATCCTAAGTCTAAGGACGATAAGCCCCGAACAGTAAAGCTGTACCAAACACTAAGTAAGTGGATAGAAGTAGTGTGAGTAGACTTGACAATAAATGGAGTTTGAGGAAACCTGCATTTATAAGGTGCTTGCTGAGACCTTTAACATGGGCAGGCGGGTCAAAGTGAGGGGATTTTTTGGGGATGGGTGAGGGGCACTGCGGGGGGGTAAAGGATGAATCAAAAGTAAGGAACACGTGAGTGAGACATATGTATAGCCCTGCAATTTTATGGCAACTTATGTTATGGTTGCTGGATTTTGTATTTTTAATTCCCATGTTTGAAACTATGACATAGTTTGAGATCAACGCCTTACTCAAGAAACCCAAGTCGGACCCCAAGGACCTCAAGAACTTCCGGCCCATCTCCCTGATGCCATTACCAGTGAAGATCATCGAGAAGAACGTCAACAAACAACTGACCCGCTACCTTGAGGAGAACAGCATTCTGGACCCGTCCCAGTCTGGGTTCCGCAGCCCCGAAACTGCCCTCATCGCCGCCACCGATGACATCATGACCCTGCTAGACAACGGAGAAACCGTGGCCCTCATCCAGAGCACCAGAGATAATCATTCAGAACGCCTCTGCACGCCTGAAGCTCAAACCCCTCGCCGTAGCCACATCACACCCCACCTGAGCGACCTGCACTGGATCACCGTCAGCAAGAGGATAACCTTCAAGCTCCTCACCCACGCACACAAGGCACTCCACAACACCGGACCAGCGTACCTCAACAGATGACTCAGCTTCTACACTCCCACCCGCCAGCTCTGCTCCGCCGACCTCGCCCTCGCCACAGTCCCCGCATCCAAAGAGTGACCTCCGGCGGTAGATCGTTCTCCCACCTCGCCGCCAAGACCTGGAACACCCTCCTCATCCACCTTCGGCAGACCCAAGACCTGCTGACCTTCAGAAGACTCCTCAAGGCCTGGTTTTTTGAGTAGTAGCAGCATCCCCCCCCCAGCGCCTTGAGACCCTCACGGGTAAGTAGTGCGCTTTACAAATGCTATGATTGTTTGAGAAAAAAAAATGTACCAAAAACAGGTACAACAACCTAACTTGAGGTCTGTTAACATCATATGCTGTTCTCTTAGAGCTTGTCGCCAAGATGCTCAACAGCTAATCAAAGGCTTGAGAGCCCATATAACTTGTACCAGAGCGGGAGAGACACTCAAATATCGTTCTGTCCTTCCGGTGATCAAACAGTGTAATTTGAACTTTAATATCTAATCACTGAAATTTCCATTCCGAAAAGTATTCCAAAGTAAGGCTTTATTTGAGAATCTTCTTAAAATAAAACTTCATATATGACTAATTAGCCAAAGCGTTTCATTCCCCTTTTAGAACTTGAAGCCTGTGAAATAACATAGAAAGAACATGTACAATGGCATTAAGTACTGCTATTGAACACAATAGATCTTTCAACATCATCAAAATCTACCGGTAAGACCTAAAAAAGTAGTTTTCAAATCGAAAATTCCTTTTCAGCTCACCAAGTACACTTTGCAACTCATTGCGATTTGAAAGGTGGGGAGGGAATGAAAAGACACCCCCTCCTTTTTCCTGCCCGCAATGCCATGTTTAAATGGTTTGCAACTGCAGTTGCTGTTGCAAACCATTGATCAGGTACCAGCGCCTGTAAAGGGTGGAATCATGGGAATGTGAGTGCAGGGATGGCCTGCTCTTCCTCACAGGCCTCCGTCGCTGCATTCAAAGCCACTTCGGTGGGATTCACAATCTGTATGCTACCCCACTAAAATAGTTGGGGCAGGATTCTACACATCCAACATCCAAAATTGACCATTTTACGCTGCAACAGATTCGTGCATCCATTGCAGCGCAAAAAGAAGATTGGGCCAAGAAGTAGTCATGTGCAAAAACACACACATTCTTTGCAACCGGATCTGTAATACATCAGGCCGTTAGCCCTATATCCCTAGTAGACAGTCACTCTGTACTGGCACATTTTGTTTGCAACCACTATTTTTCACAAATTCCTTTCAGTGTGAAGATAATGTGAGCTATATCCGAATCAACCCTCTCGAACAGAAAAAGGATCTTTTAAATACTGAACATATTAGACCTTTTATATACGTCTGAATCCTTCGTCTCTAGGTGAGACCATCTCAAGATTATGGAAAAAAAAATAAGAGAACACCTGAATATGTTCCCTCGCTGTATACTGATCCTACTGTAATAGTAAACTGACATTACAAGTACGGTTTTGATCTGAGTACAGTTATAAGCAGAGGGTCCAGATGCACACAATGTAATAGTCTTCCTTCCCCCTTTGTAAACTGCACATAATTACAGAACAGATCAGTCCTCAATAGGAGCCTGAGGCAGGCTCTCAAAGCAGCTTCCGCAATCTCCAACGCGGTACAAGCATTTACAGCGTCATATTAACCACCAGTGAAATTGCTTTGATATGCATCCTATTGTGCAGTTTCACTACTCCCTTACATGCAACACGCGTTTTTTGTTGATTCAAGTGCACTTGTTGTTATTAATAGTCTGAATCTGTAGGTTTTTTTTATTTACTTGGAAAAATAAATTACTTTCTCGCTACTCTGCAAATCATATTTTTTTTAATTTCTCTGAATCTTAACTTTGGATCTGCTGTTGGTGATGATTCATTTATATAACATCTGTGCTCCGTTGCTAGGTTGCTACAGAAAGACGATTTAGTCACAGCTACATAGATATACACAGATCTGTTACTCGTAATGTCGCCAGTGGACCAAAAACTACATGCAGCACCCAAACGTCAGTCACCTATGTCATTTATGACCAAAACGAATGGCCCTGTGTGCAAATCTCCACGTGCACCCCCTACCCAGCGGTGCCTCCCCTAAACAGGGATTATAGAACAACAATACGCAGTTGGAGCTGCACCACACAGAGATAGAAATATCAACTGAGACAATGTCAAGATAAACAATGTAATATGACGCTTCCTTATAAGTAACAGTGTCTATAAAGTCCATAGGTTATCGTTTCTTCCTTTAATTAATTGTGCTCAATTCTTTAAAAAACTATCAGCCAATGCGTTTCGTCCAATTAAACATTGGACTTCTTCAGAGCAGCTAAAACGTAAAACGCCTATGTCAATCCCAAAAATATGCAACAAAGTTCAGGGCGCAATTCCAAATTTGGTGCCGACATGTGGCTTCTGCACAGGACTGTTTCAAATGGCAGTCCTAATCGTGATGCATAAATGTAAGCGAAATCCCAAATGGCGATGAAGTAAAATAAGACATATAGGCGTTGTTATCAGGTTGAAGCTAATAGCATCGGTATGCAAAACACAGTAAGGGATGCACCACATAGTGGAGATTATCCACCCATCCGTATGCACTGCAATGTCAGCAACAGTAGCGTGTTCTGTTGCAATAACAACTCTCTGGTAAAACGTTTTACATTATGAATTGCCAGATTGGGGTCACTTCTTTGAACAATCTTCTTGCCCTTTTCCTTGTTGCTTGACTACATTCCTTGTGGACTGGAAATTGCTCCCAGTAAATTGCTAATGAACACATGCCTTTTATCTATAGGGATACTTGGAACTTATGCTTCTTTGACCTATTTGTAGGACTTCCCTGCTTTTTGAGCCCAACTGGTCTGCGGTACAGGCCTTTAGTTCAGATGATAAGAAGGGTTCGCCACTTGACGACAAATGTTCTTTTAGTAAGTTCCACTGAAGAGTGCCTCACAGGGCAGTGGTGCTGTCACCAGTGTCTGAAAAACAGCCCAAACTGAAACTTGGGACCATACATCATGCAGCGATTGATAATTTTGCGCTGCACTTTGCTATTTATAGGAATTCCCCAGGTAAACAGGATTTAATATTAGTAATTCCAAAAAAGAGTAGGTTTGGCTCTAACTGACCGCACAGGCATTTTGTATTGTTAATATGTATGCAATACCTCTCAACCTTCGAATGGTCCTACTGCTCTGCAACCATAAACCAAAGTGAAAAACAACATACAAAAGGGAGTGCTTAGGAAGTCTAATTTTTTTACTGAAAGTTCACTTAATCACATATTAATCTAGATTATTCAAATATATGAATTCTTCTTATGGATCTAATATAACTCAGGAGCCATGATATGAAATTCCCCAAAAATGTATCTTTATTCTGCACAACATCAAACTGCCGCTCAGCCAAAACGTTTCGTCCCAACAAGGGTCTGTAGCAGGGTATAGAGATTTCTCCCAGGTTAAGCAGAAAGAAGCTGCATTCCCATCCTTCGCATGGATGGAAATGCTGCGTTTTTCTGCTTAACCTGCCTGATCCCACTGGAGATTCAGATTTTCTTTCTCTATATTCTCTGGTTCACACTTATCCAGAAAGAATCAATAAGGAATTTGTAATGGACCTTGGATGATACCACTATCCAGCCCCATCTTCTTTTTCTCTATGGCTAAGCTTGCCCACAAGGTAGCACTAAGAAATCTCTAAACCCTGATGCATTAACAATGCTTGTTTAGTTGGCCTGCCTCTTTGCTCGTAAACTATTCTGTTTACTTGTGCATTGATTCTTTTGTCGCATCATTTGCTTGCCGTCATTTTATCTTGCGTGCCTCCACCTTACCCCACACACAACACTGTGTGTTGCTTAATATCCCTTACTATTCCGGTGCCTGGGCCTCACCCCTCCCACAACAATACTCGTAGGCCCCTGCCACCCCTCCCAGGTCACTGCTTTTTTGCTTGCACAATACTGCTTATTGCTTAATAGCCCTTAATCTCCCTGTGCCTCCGCCTCACCCCTCCCACAGCACTGCACCCACAATACTGCTCAAAGCCCCCACCACATCTCTGAGGCCACTGCTGTTCTGCCTGCACAACACTGCTTGTTGCTTCATAACCCTTAATCTCCCATGCCTCACCCTCACCCCTTCCACAACACTGTTCGCATGCCCCCACCACTCCTCCAAGGCCACTGCATCTTTGCTTGTTTTTTTTTCTTAACTTTAGAAACGGTTTAATTTATATAGAGCACCTAGCCATGGTCTCGGGGAAATTAAACAATCAGCCCATTATCACAGAATGTTGAGCCTGACCGTAGACTCGAACACAGATCCCCAGCTCCCTATTCTGCAGCTCTCACCACTGCGCCATATCCTTAGCCACGTTGCAGGGCGCAGTACCATATGTGGCCAGGAGATGTCCCATGAGACACCTAGTAACAGCCTGTGGTACTGCACCCTCACAACACTGCTTTTTAGGTCTCACCTGAGCCATCTCATGTGTTGCTCTGGCGAGGCATTTAGTGAGTGGGCTTTAAAAAGCCGACCACAGCTTTTTGTCTGGCATAGAGTATGCGGTTTCACACACAGGCATGAACAGAGGCGCCATCTGGCTTTCCTCTCTCGTCCTGATGTGCGCACATCGCACACCAGTCGCCAGACGTGGCGCTGCAGCTGCGTTCACTTTTGCCATAGCGCGCGCGCACCACTTGTGTGGTTTTTTTTAAAATTTCTGTTTAGCACGTGCGCGCGCACACACAACTCCCGGGCTTGTTCCTCTGTGCTCACCTCGTGAATACTCGAGCCTTTCAGAACAGAACGATGAAGGCATCTTTTTCCCCTCACAAGGGGGCCACAGACTTGGAAAAGCCCTGCAAGCAGCTCTGCAGATGCATAGCTGTTTAATTCATCAACAACAGAGGGCCTGTACTCGGACTCTGCAGTCACCCAAACTCCCTCCTGATGCTGCTGTAGAAAACGGGGCTTTCAACGTTTGCTGCGCACATGGTTAAACTCCTTGGCAAAGTGTTCAGTAGCAGAATGCTCTAAACCCTGCCTTCTCTTCTACTTGCTTCACCTCTCGCCTCGGTTTTCCAGTTTCTCTGTCTCTTCAGAAAGGGTTTTTCTTTTTTTCCTCAGTCCCTCCAGGCTCTCTCGTCCCATCGAGTTGCCTCTGTGTGTCTCCTGAGTTGCCTCTCTTGCTCTTCCTCCATTTCTTCCCTGCACCTCTCCTCATCCTTAAGTCTCTCCCTTCTAAGTAGCTGCGCAGTCCTCCCCACCCCTCCCCTCTACCGCTCTCCCCTTTCCCCCTCTTCGATCGTACCGTCTCCCTCCCCCTTGTGTTTTTCAGCTTTTCCAGACTCTTTCCTCCGTGTCTGCCTGAATGTTCCCTTTTTGAACCACCATGGAATGTTCCCATGCAGCAGTCTGGGAGACAGGCAGCTCCTCCATGCAAACGGCCCAACTCGAGGTTTCAAATTACCACTCTGCAAAAAAGTCCAGATGTGGGCTGATTAACTGGGCCTTAGGTTGACTGGGCTCGGGAGGCTGCTCGAACCATTTTGGAAAGCTATAAAATCACCCGGAGAAACCGACGGGAACAGTTTTTAATGCAGACTCACTGTATCACTTCTTTTAGACTGGTTTTCTTTCCTCACATGTTGAAATTTCTTTTTATTCAGTTTAGGAAGCTTGAAGTTGATGTAAACCCTGGGGCGATGCATAATTACTTGCACGTGAGAGTTGAATGTGGGTTAGGGGTGGGCTCAGTGGGAAACTTGTGGCATCCCTCAGTGGCAGTCCCAACTCTCTGTACCTCCTGCCCCTGCCATGACCTCACCTCCCCAACACAAGGCTAAAGAAAGGGGCTGCACAATGTGAGACCAGGGCTTCAGCTCCAAGGCCTACGCTGGTAAACTGTGAGCCTAACCCTCTGACCAGCATGAATACATTTGCAGAATAAGGATTACTTCCCATAAAGTCAGTGCTATTCTAAAAACGTAATGATAGGGAGTACATCGGTTCTTGAAATTGGGTGATCAGGCACCCTGGGTTTGCAAGGACAGTCCCGGGTTTTCACTAGCTGTCCCTGCAGATTTTGGCAATTTTGGCTCATGTCCCAGTTTCTAGAGAGGGTCGACTGAAACCATTGAGAGCCACTTTTTGGGTGTCCTAAAGCTGTGCTAGTTAGCAGCTGTTATAAGTGAGAATTTTAATTAACAGGTATGGTGCTAGTTTTAGAAATTACATTTTAATTATTTTCTTCATGCCTCTTCTGTGTTCCTGTGTTGATAAGAGCTGCCACTCTACGCCGCTCCGTTGATGTAAAATTGCAGTGCTTCTTCTATTTTTGAAAAATGTTCTGGTTTGGGTTCTCAAGATCTGGTCGCCCTACCTTGAGATCATTGACTGTTGCATGCCACTATCCCAGCTGCATCTTGTGAAACTTAAGAATAAGGGGCTAAGTGGCGGGCTTTTTACACAGTTGTGTTCTGACCCGATGTGCTGTGCCTCACTCCGGTCCTGATGTCACCGTGGCCACTCCAAAGTGGGGGCACAGGTCGTGGACTGCCCTTAAGAGCCTTAAGAGCCAGGTGTCATTGCGGCACTCAGACCGGAAGTGACAGGCACGTTAATCGCTTCTTAGGATTCCTCGCTCCCGTCATGCGACTTGCGAGACGAGGACAAGGTAGTTGAGCCTGTACTGCCACAGCCTGCTGCCTCAGGCCAAAAGATCATGGAAGCAAGGAAGGGGCAAGGGTCGCTGTGGGGGGCTAGCGCCACACACCCCTACTTGATGCCCTTGAGCACAGGTCATTGGCGTCATCCCTACCAGCCTCTAGCCAATCTTTCTTACAAGAAGCAACAGTGAAGCGCGTTCATTATATTTTAAGACTTTTTAAACGGATGGCAAACAGTTTTGGAAACGTGGAGGTAAGTGTCATCTTTGCCTTCTGCTAATCAAAACAAGTTGAACAACAGCCTTTCGCTTCACCTTCCATTGGAAGTCAAACCCAAAAACCTATGAGAAATAGAAACAGAGCAGATTCAACAGTCAGAAAAAAAGCTCCCACGTACTCCTCGAGCATCATACCAGGCATGTGCCAAGCAGGGACCTGACCCCAGTTTGAAGACCCCTACCCTATGTAGATAGGAGACAGCCCGTCACCCTAATACTACCCACTGTTTCAAGGGACCATTCTCCATGTTGCTATTTGCATTATATTATGGTGTTGTTGGTGTGGTCGTATTTAATGGTGGTAGCAGAGGTGGTGGTGTTATTGCCTCACGTTTGAGTCCCAATAAAAACATTATTGGAGTAAAAAATGATTGCTTTTTCTATAAAATACATGTAAGAAATAATTGATGATTGTTGAGTGATGATTGAGAGCAATTTTCTGAGGTATAATAGTCCTTCGTGTAAGGCAAAGCAAGATATCTATAGGATGGAGAAGGATACACCAAACAGCTAATAGTGTGAGATGAGAAAGTAATATTCCTAAGGGAGGATCCAAAGCACCACTTTCTATATTTTAAAGAATTGATAACAATATCTCTTGCAAACAGTTGTGCTGCCAAAACAAAACAAGCATTGGCATAGCCAATAGGTCTCGCCTTTGGGACCTTGTAAATGTTTAGCCATGCAACAGTTGATGTTGTTGCACCAAGGATATTGTGCAGCATAACTAAATACTTTTAAGGTTCCAAAATCGAGACCTATTGTCTATGCCAGTGCTTGTTGCTACTTGATATACGTACCTCACAAGTAATAGCCGGAACAAGGACATAGATATAATGCAGAGTGGTCACAAGCGGAGAAAATTGAGGTTGATGCGAGTGAAAATTAATTTGAATGCTACTGCCAATAAAGCCACTGAAGCAAAGAAGACCCTGTTAGTACCTGTCATGGAGTCTCAGAATACAAAACTGAAACTGATAATAGATTTTGAATTACTTAGAGGTGCCAATATTAAATGTATTTTCATAGACGACTGTTTGTCAGGCGCACAAGCAGTTATCTTGGAAATCACACTTTCCAAAACTAACTGCACTTCTAGATATATTACAGTACTCATACAAGAGCCAACCGGGTTTGGCTGCAGTGGCTCTGGCAAGAGAGAGGACACCCCTACAGTAAACAATTTATGCATTTATTAGGGGCTAGCGCCAAATGCATTTTTGAACGTTTCCTTTAGGTTTGGCTGGAAAACTGTGGCTCCACGGTACAAATTATCCACAAAACCAAACATAAATATTAAGGCAGGATCTACCTTTCCCCTTCAGAAGCCACGCTCTGTTCGACAGCCACATACATGTCTTGTCAGTTTGCGATAGTTCCTAAAGTTCAGTTAACTGCTTCTCTTAACCTGAAATCTCTGGCTGAAGCTGCCCCAATATGCGCCCTCTATTGGTACAAAGCGCCATAGATTCCGTAGCACTTCTGTTCTACAAACTTTGGGAGTTCGTTTTGAGTTCAAAATTGTGTATATCAACACTTACAGCAAATGGACAGGTTTTAAACCAACACGATCCCTTACCTGACGAGGAACGGTACCTCACAGCAGCCCGTGACAAGATTACGCAAGGGACAACCTTATTTCGTCTGTTCTGCAGGTGCGCCCTCTAGGGTAAAAAAATTGTAGCATGAAAGAGCCTGAATCAAACACCTTTTTAAGTCCAAGCCTCTCCTAAGACATATTTAGGACAATGCTGAATACAGGAATGCATTCCATCCATTGTTTACCATTGGCTTTGTGTTTTGTCACTCAGCTTACCCTGCTTTCTTTTTACTGTCTTTATTTGCTTTAGGCTCTCCAGCATGTTTGTTTCCCTCCCCTGGAGTCTGTGTACCACTTAAAGCACTCTTGAGATGGACTTTTTGGATGTACGCTGTTTCTGTGCATGCTGACCTAAGTTCTGTCAAGTTACCCAATCTGGTTATAAAGTGGTTTATTTTAAAAACTGTTGTATTTGATTTTAGTTTAGTGACTGTTTAGTTGTTGTTTTGCACGTATTTTTTTGGGGACTTTACTGTGTCACTTGTTGGAATGGAAGATGCATTACGCTGTCACCTTCACCCTTTTAAATAACAAACACGTCCTGCTTTCTTCTTTTCTAAGTGCACTACAGGCTCTTTTTTGGCTTTTAGCGCTATATATAAATGCAATTAAAATTACAGTACACCACATCCAGCCACAAAACTCAAAAGAAAAACACGTGTTAAAGACATTGCCATTCGCAACGCCAATAGCTATAACTCTCACAAATGCAAGGCCTGTTGCATCGCAAATGCTTGTTAGGTCTGGCCTAAAGACCGCGTTAGATGTCTGGTCAGCTTCATGTTTCTAAATTAATAAAATATATATACAGAGGGGCATTTGGCTAGTGGTTATCATCAGCTGGTCTGTTGAATTGTCATTCACATTCTGCTTCTGCCCACCAGACCATAAAGCACAGGCCAGTGGGTCAGCCCGCTTCAGCCACCGGCTCTCCTCGCTGTGAATGATGGCATTTTGCCTATGCACAGGTTAATAGGTGTTGATTGGCTAGTGACTGTGTGTGCTTGCTTAAGGTATGCTGGACCATTTTTTCCACTTTCTGCTGTGAGAAACCTGTAACCAAATGTATGGACAGGACTGCATCTTCAAGTAGTTACCAGTGGCTGAGACTAATTCATGCAATCCACCCACCACTTTTTTGTTTTCTTCAGTGGGCTGACTTAAGGGAGACCGGTATGCCCAGACGTGGGTCCTGTACTCACTGTACCATAGTACCCAAGCTGCCCCGTACTACTGAGGTCCAGATAGGCCGAACCCGGTCTGGGGCTGCTTTTGTTCCTGTTCAGAGAGGCCTTGGCTAGAAGTTCGGGATGGATTTTTACTATTGGAGCAGGACTAAGTCTGATTTGCATATGGGTAGTTCCTGCTAAGGTGGGACATTGGGCAATAAAACAGTGAAATGGATTTCGGCCTGAGCAATTACCAGTGGCTGAGACTTAATTCAAGGAACCCACTCATCACTTTGTAGGTCGAGCCTAGCGCAGCACATGCGCTGCTCTATGGGGATGTTTCTTGTAAGCACTCCAAACTTCCCACAGACTTCTCCGTGGGATTTAGTTAACTCCCACAGATTTCATTGGCCATAGCGTATGTCTTTCAAAAAAAGAAAACACACATATGGCCGAAGGTGTGTGTTCGTCCCACCTATGAGTCTCGGGAGCAAGAATTGTCGCAGCTGCATTCCTTACATGGTGCCATCTGTTTGGTATCATGTTACAAATTAGTGCGGTCGCGCTTGTTAGGACTTGTGCCCTGCATAAAACACGACACAGAAAATAACCACAAAGCAAGTTTCTCAAGCTACGACGCAAATCGTTCCTCTCCCACGCACACTGTGTACTTACAGGCGACACTATGTACAGTTTGTTTGGAGGGTTGGCCGAGCCCTGCAAGTCGCAGGCTGAAAGCTTCTTTCGTGACAGCTGCCCGGGTCCAGGCGCCAGTGGTGGCCGCTTCTCTGTGGGTATCTTCAGGGCTGGGGGCCTCGCCACACATCCCCCACACACCCTCCCAGCCTGCAGCGTCGGTTGTGCACACCTGCACTGCACGCAGCGCCGGTGAACACAGCTCATTGTACTTTGTCTCTCCGCTAGTTTGTACCTGCTGCTGTCCCCTGCCACATGTGCGCACATGTGTCGGGGCTATGCCTAGAGACAGTCACCCCTCACAGGGCGAGGCGGAAAGATGACACACCGAGTGAGGCCGAGGGGGCCTCCACGGGGAGCTCCGACCTTCACACTCACTCTTTAATGAACCCCCAGCACACGGCTTGGCCTGGGCGCGCCGCCGCCGGATAGCACCAATGACCAGTCAAATCAACACGGAGAGCTATATGGATCATTATTAGCGTGTTCTACACCTCCAGGAGCCGGGAATAGGAAGAGTTTCTAGATGACAGAAACCCGAGTCCGCTGCACAGGCTGTGTTCTTGTGTCCTGCTCTCACCCGATTCACCAAAGGATTTGGGGATCTCTGGGAAACTTTGTGATCTGTTAACACCTCACATCTCTCAAATGGATGCGATTTTTAGCAGGCGGTTCATCATAGGTCATGTGCATGAAGTAAATAACGTGTTAAACGCGAATGGAAAGATAATGTTAGTTAAAAGAACACTAACATTGCAACTCTTATCGCCTGTGAGTCTCCCCTTTGTTGGATTTATCTATTTCTTTCCTTAATCTACCTATCTCCCTTCTGTCATTCTTTTCCTTTCAGTCATCTATCTATGTTTCTTTCTTTTCCTTTCTCCATTTCCCTGTTTCTCATCATCTGTCATGCTCCATTGTTTTTTTGCATCTCTTCCTCCCGTTCTTCTTTGATTGTTAATTTCTTGTTCTCTTCCCATTTCTTTTTCTTAGTGCTTTCCAGTATTGCTTGCCCATTTGTCTCTTTCTCGTCGGTTTCTTCATCCAATACCCCAGCGTGGTACATCATTAACTCTTTTTGATAAGAAGGAACAGCACATTTATTTTCCTTCTCTGTGGTTTCTAGTTGGTTACCGCATTCATTCTCTTCTTCGTTATCTCTATTTTTTAAAACTTGAAGAACATTTCGTTATTTGCAGAGGACGGAGAACACTGAACTAAGTGACACGTGTACAGAGGTGACTCATTTTTTCGGAACATATACTAAGATAAAACATTTATTAACATGATCATGATCTGCCCTCATTATAGTTCACACCACCTCAGCATCAAGCAGCGGCACCACAGCATCTCTCAGGGCCACTTCAGCATCAAGCAGCGGCACCACAGCATCACTGAGCGCCACCTCAGTCACTCACCATCACCTCAGCATCACTCGGCGCCACCACAGCATCACTCAGTGCCAGCTTAGTGCCAGAAAGCATCACTCAGCGCAACCACAGCATCACTCGGTGCCACAACAGCTTTACCACAGCTTCACTCAACGTCACTACAGCATCACTCAGCGCCATCTCAGCATCACTCAGCGCCATCTCAGCATCACTCAGCCCTACCACAGCATCACTCACCTCCACCACAACATCATCCAGTTCCACCACAACATCAGTCCTGCGCCACCACAGCATCACTCAGCATCACTCAGCGCCACCACAGCATCACTCAGTGTCACCTCAGCATCACTCAGCACCACCTTAGCGTCACTCAGCAGCACCACAGCATCACTGAGCGCCACCATAGCATCACTCAGCGCTACCACAGTGTCACTCAGTGTCATCACAGCATCACTCAGCACCACCTCAGTATCACTCAGCATCGCCTCTGCACCAGTACACCACCACCTCAGCATCACTCAGCAAGTCCTGAGTATCATTCAGCATCACCTGAACATCACCTCTGCACCAGTCCCCATCACCACCACCTCAACATCACTCAGCACCACCTCAGTCTGCTCTCGGAATATGGCATCTGTTGATTCTCCCCTAGCATCCGTCCGCTGCTAGTGTTATATAACAGGTACTATTTCCCAACCTTCACCCTCCCGTTGTTTATGACCCCCATAACAACAAAAAAAGCTATAACAACCAACTATTGGAATAGGCAGAAAGAAGTTGCCGGCATTGCAAGGACAAAAGAAAACTGAATTCATTTTTTATTGTAAAACCTTTTTTTAATAGGGTCGGTCAGTTGTATATGTCTTCTTGGTCATATATAAGGTAACATAAATGCTTCTGACACTTTTTTATTATAACTTTTCAGCCTGATGCATGGCAGTCACACTTCTCTACAGCGTAGCTTAAAAACATTTGCAAAGTCAATATCTCTGGCTAAACACTTATAAGGTCCCAAAGGCGAGAACTATTAGCTATGCCAGTGCTTGTTTGTTTTCCTCTGGACTTCACCTGGTCACAGTCTTGTTTTAATGTGGCTACAGTCCTGCGCCTCCCCATACTTTCAATCCCTTCTTGTGCACCCGCTCATGTTTACCAGGCACCATCTCTCTGTGCTGTTTGCTGTGCTTGTTGCAGCCGCCACCTGTGGTGCGGGGAATCACAAGTTGTACAAGGCTTGTTTAGGGTTCTAGGTTGTACATGGTTGTTTAAAAGGAAATCAGCAATAGGGAAAGCGACCAGCGATTGGGAAACTCTTTCACGTTTTCGTTGACAGATCTAATCCTCTGGCGTCTGAAATCAATGAAGCCAGACAGACTGGCTTCGGAGCGTAGGGAGGCCCCTCATCACCTAGAAATCCTCTGGAAATCTCAAAAGACTCGTCCTATAAAACATAAATTGCTTCATTTCCTGAACTGAAGGCAGATCAGATCTGTCTCTTAAATGCCAGACTGCTTTTCATATAGAAAAGCTGTATTTAGGAATTGGACATTTGTACCTCTTGTACCACTGTATTCTACCGATATAACAATGTTTGTAATTTAACTCCGCCAATTCATGTCCATTTATGCACAATTATTTTTTAAGGTTAAAGATATGTTGTCTTTCCATATGCATTCAATATATTAAATGCTTAATATACAAAACACAATAACAACGTTCTTCAAATAGTGCACAAGTGACACCTATTGTTCACAGATTTTGCTATAGTCTTTCGTTTTATAGTTTCTTCTTAATACTCTCCAGTTTTCAACCGAGACCACCTAACCAATATCACAAGTGGCTTTGTCCCAACTTCAGTACACGATGACAGTAGAGCAGTGGAAGATGCAATCATATTCTGGGCAGGGGAGAGATGTGGGCTCAGCGTGAGTGTTGTCTTTGTCTAAATGTTTGTCAAACCTCCCTCTCAACTTTCATTAGAGGAGCCACACTTAAGGTTTGTTTCTGACCGCCTGAGTCTGTTCCACTTCGAAATATCAGCATGGATGAAAATTGTAATTGTGCAGTGTTGATTACTTTGTGCAGGGGCAGCTCTTATACTATGCTCAGCAGATGGCTGTCTGTGCTGCAAAATGTTATTAAAATAGATATTTCAGTTATTGGAAGAAAATTGCTTGCTTAAATTCTGTAGATAATTCGTTTCGTTTTCATTTTCAGAAAAGCCTTTTTGAATCAGAAAGCTATGCAAAACAGTTGTCGGAGGAGCTTCAAAATGTAAAACAAGTAAGAGTGCTTTATAATAATATTTACTAATTAATACTCATTATACACATAGATCCTTTGACGTCCTTTGCATTGTTATTAGATAGGGCTTCCTCTTTGTTCTTTTGCCTAAATATTGGGGGAGGACAGAACCTTTAGACTGGGGATGTCCAAAATCGCAGTGCCAGATTTCCTTGGTTTCCACCACATAAGATTTCATTTAGATCTACTTAATCTAAATGGAGTAGAAATCAATTGCTCTCACTGGAAGTTATTTACACAGCCGGTGGTTATCCTGAAAGTGCGTCATAGGTCCGCCCCTTGGTGACCACATTGTACACCCGACCCTTCACGACGAAGTAGCCAAAGGGATAGCTCAGATTTAGATCTGCCCGAAGGGTGGTACGATGAGTACCTGAAGGGAGTAACGCATTGTTTGCAGTGTTTAGAAGCCGTGCAGTATGAAGCAGTGTGCCCAAGCATATGATGATGATGATGATTATTATTAACAATAAAACAATATTATCCATTATTATTATTATTAATGATATTAACAACGTCTATTATGTCATCATTATTTTATTATTATTAATGTTGATAATAATTGTTATTAGTATTGTAAGATCCTTGGGTCCAACACAAGTAATCAACTCATGTCATGATAAAGTTTTCATTCACTTTTATTTTCAAAGAATTAACAAAGAATTAACAATCCCCCTACATAAAATATATATATATATATATCCACACAGGCGTCTTCTTCAAAGAAGGACTCGCGCTCAGAAAGTAAACCACAATTGAAACCTACACGATAAAATTGTGGTTTACTTTCTGAGCGCGAGTCCTTCTTTGAAGAAGACGCCTGTGTGGATTACAATTTGTCGGGAGACCTGCCCGACGTGACTCGCCACCTGTCTATGGGCCAAATAGACTCCAGTAACCTTGGTCGTTGTTTGGATATATATATATATATATATTATCTACTGGCGGTCGCCAGTAGATAGTTATAGTTAGGACCGTGTTTCCATTGGAAATCCGCAACATTCTATTTGGAATAACTTTGGCGCCGGTCGACGAATCCTCGCGAAATTTTCAAAACTAATGGGGCGCTACGCTCCGCTCCTACCCTGAAAGTCTCGGGGGGATTCGTCACGCGGGGGCTGAGAAAAAAGGGGGGTCCCAAAACGCGTTTTCCCCATGCATTTTCCCATAGGACCTTTAGTCCGAGCTACAGCCCGAACAGCTGAACAGAATTACTTGAAATTTGGCAGAGAGGTAGTCCTCAGGTCAAGGATGTGCCTTTTGTAGGTCTGGTGTAAATCTGTTCAGTAGTTCCTGAGAAAATAGCATTTAAATCAATATATATATCTGTAAGCACGCTCCGTGCGCTTACCGTAAGCTTACCGTACGCGTACGGTGCCGTGCGCGAACTCAATTCTGATTGGTGGTTACATGACTGTAAACATTCGAATCGGTCGAAATCAGGAAGTGTCGGCCGCCATTTTCTGTCTCTCGCACTGAGAAACTAAGGTGGGGAACGTGAAAAGGGGGCAACGAAGAGAGTTGCAGACCCCCTAGTGTTTGTCAGGGGGTCCAAGAAGGACCCAAAAGTACGGAAAATACATTTAATAATTTTTAAAAAAAATCGCGGAGTGCGCGTACGGTAAGCTTACCGTGCGCGCAGGGTGTGCGCACAGTGAAAAACCAGAAAAAAATAAATAAATAAATACATAACTTAGCATTTAAAAAACCGTACAAATTCACTGAAAAAACCATAGGTTTCACACACGTTATAGTTAGGAATTAGCATTTAAAAAACCTTGCAAATTCACTTAAAAAACCATAGGTTTCACACATGTTATAGTTAGCTGGGCATTTCCCTCATAAAAAACCAATGAAATTCCCCCGTTATAGTTAGTGCAGACAACTATAACTCACGCGACCGCAATCCGCTGCTGATGACGTCAGATATTACATCACTGATGACATATGTGTCTTTCTGAAAAAAAAAAATGAAATATATGTATAGCTAAAGATGAATGGAAGAAGACATGGGTAAATAAGTGTCTAAATACAGTGATGTAATATCTGACGTCATCAGCAGCGGATTGCGGTCGCGTGAGTTATAGTTGCCTGCACTAACTATAACAGGGGAATTTCATTGTTTTTTTACGAGGGAAATGCCCAGCTAACTATAACATGTGTGAAACCTATGGTTTTTTAAGTGAATATATATATATATATAAATGTATACATGTGTATATTATCTACTGGCGGTCGCCAGTAGATAATTATAGTTAGGACCGAGTTCCCATAGGAAATCTGAAAATTCTATTTTGCATAACTTTGGCGCCGGTTGACTTATCTTCGTGAAATTTTCAAAACTAATGGGGCGCTCCGCTCAGCTCCTACCCTGAAAGTCTCGGGGAGCGTTTTCCCAAAGCATTTTCCCATAGGACCTTTAGTCAAAGGTACAGCCCGGACGGCTGAACAGAATTACTTGAAATTTGGCAAAGAGGTAGTCCTCAGGTCAGGCATGTACCTTTTGCATATATGGTGTAAATCCGTTCAGTAGTTCCTGAGGAAATCAAAAGTAAAATCACATATATATCTGGGCGGAGCCTAACCACACCTCATCGTGAGATTCATCTGATTGGCTGTCAGCACTTCATCCAAGAAGTGTTGGCAGCCATCTTGGGACCAATATACATGATAGCACCTCATTAAAAAGCATTGCAGTTAATAAAAGGTTTTAAGACTTTAGTTACATTATAAATCATCTGTTGATGGTACCATACTCATTTTAGGAATTGTGGTGTGTTCTAAGGTGATTTTACCATGTGAAAAAGCCTTCTGCTGTGATATCATGAATCATGTTTGAGAGAAAACTATTTTCTCATGCTTTTCCCCACAGAGGTTTGGAAGGTGATCTATAAGCTAAACTGAGAGCATATTTTCTGTAAATTCACATTATCTTTCTCAGTCATGTGAGAATGAAGTCTGACATTCTCAGTAAAACATGTACATCCAACAAGGGCAGAGACTGTCAGTTGATTCCTTTGTGTTCTACTGCAGCTTCCCAGAGTGTTCTAAAGAACAACTAGAGCTCTAACAGTCTTAGTTATGACAAAAGTATGGCACACCTGAAGCCATCTTGATTGGAATAAAGTGGTAACACTTACAACATTTAATTTACAAAGGAACCAAAGTAAAAAACTGAAAGTATTTCCTACTGAGGAGACTGCAGGAAATTAGGAAACTTCATAACAAATAAATCTCCCAAGATGGCCACCAGAGACAAAAGAGCCCAAATGTAGCCCAAATATCACCCAGATGTAGCCCAAGTATAGCCCAATGACAGAATGTCCCAGAGTGTTCTTAAGAACAACTAGAGCGCTTACTGTCTTACTTATGACAAAAGTATGGCACACCTGAAGCCATCTTGATTGGAAAAAACTGGTAACACTTAAAACATTTAATTTAAAAAGGAACACAATGAGGGGGTTCATTTTGCCATAGAAATTATGATTAGTGCTGAAGAAAGAAAAATTAGGGCACATTTTGAGTGACTTCTCAAATCCTCTTCTATTTCATTAAAAACTTCTGATATGCAGACTGAAACATGCACTTTTAATACCAGCAGCAGACTTCCGTGGTGAGCAGTAGCTTTACTACAGTGATCTAATAAGCAACTAGAGTGCTAACATTCAGAATTTATGGCAAATGTGTGACATATCTGAATATCTTCTTGATGGAATCAAAGTAAAAAACTAAAAGCATTTCCTACTGAGGAGACTGCAGTAAATGAGGAAATTAGGAAACTTCATAACAAATAAATCTCCCAAGATGGCCACCAGAGACAAAAGAGCCCAAATGCAGCACAAATATCACCCAGATGTTGCCCGCATGTAGCCCAATGACAGAAGTGTGCAAAACACTTATTTTTTGAGTATTTGCAGTTTTATATAGTGCAGACTTGTCAGGTATTGGAGTGCTTTACATGAGCATTGGTTACATCACACAAGACCAAATTCATTTTGGTTGTAGACATGGGGAGACTAAGTGATTTGACCAGAATCACAGAATGTTGAGCTGAAGCAGAAACTGCAACCTGGTTCCCCAGTTGCAAAGTCTGCAGCTCTGGAAGTAACACCACATCCTCCCCCCCAAGTGCAACATTTAATCAAGTGGTCAACTGGATAAAAAAACATAAAGAAGCAGGAGCAGCAAGATGACCATGGAGGTCAGGCAGGTTGGCCACTAGAAACAAAACACACCATGGAGAGCAACAATGAGACTATGATGGCATACACACAGACCATGGAGGGAAGGTGGGAGGGGGTCAGGGGCAGCTAACCGACCACACAGGGAAGGTGGGAGGGGCCATGGCAGCACAGAAGACCATGCATGGCAAGTGGGAGGGTTAGTGGCAGCACAATGGCTATGATGGGCAAGAAGGAGGGTGCAGGGGCATGCACAAAGGACGATGGGGGATAGAAGGGAGGGTAAGGACCTGCGCACAGACAAGAAAGTTCAAGGGAAGGGGCCTCACAACAGACCGCACGGGGCAGGCAGGAGGAGCAGTTGCAGCACAACAGACCAGGGAGGGCAGAAGGGTGTGGCAGTACAATGGACCATGTAGAACAGGAGGAAGAGGATAGGGGCATGGCATGTGGACAGGCAGGGTGGAGGTGGCAGGGACAGGTTACAGTCATCTGACAATGCTAGGCAGGTGGGAGGGGAGTGGCAGCTCAACAGAACACACAGAGTAGATAGGAGTGGCAGGTCCATGGAACATGGTGGGCAAAAAGGATGGAGCAGGGGCATGCACAAAGACATCGGAGGGCAGGGGGAAGGAGAATAGGGGCAGCAAGCTAAGCACAGAGTTTAAGCAGGAGGTCAATGATGGGGCATAGAATTGGGCAATGGAGGGCAGGAGGAGTGGACTGGTACATCATACTAAATTGAGGGCAGTGGCAGCACATCAGACCATGCATGGCAGGAGGGAGGAGGCTAGTCCATGGATTCACACAACAGAGGATAGGGAGGAGGGGGATGGGGCAGCAAGCTAACTGTTCAGAGAAGGCGGGTATTAGGAACTTTATTGTTTTTAAAATGTGTGTCTGTGCGAACTACTTAAAATATGAACAAGTATGCAGCATAATCTCACTTTTATTCAGGAAGAAGAGGACGTTTGTGACTGTGACTCCGGGCTCACTTGGCAGAAACACCCCCTGACCCTCCACCCCCTATCGCAAAATGTAATGCCCGTGAAAAGGGTAGGTGAACACAGTGTTATATAGAACATAGTCCTGAGAGCACGATTGAAAATGAAAACTAGATATAGTGTATGGTATAAACTATGCACCAAAAAGTGTGATATAAGATGAACCGGGCGTGAAATATAATATGCAATACATTGTGCGCAATGACAGATTCATTGGAGAGCGCGAGATAGCACAGGCACTAGCGCGTGCTATGCGATATGCGCCTTGGAGTGTAATATGCACAGGGCAGTGTTGTGTAACCTAACTAGTCTCTAAAGTTGTAATATAAAATATGTGCTGGGGAGTGTAACGTTGCATATGCACTGTGACAAAGATATGGATCCCAGATTGTAATATGTATGGCATAGCACTGTGCGTTATAACATAGGCATCGAGGAAGGCACATTAGATGGGGCAATATATCCCATGCGAAGACAAGTGTGGCATGACATATTCACGGGGTGGTGTTACAGTGCACATGGGCTAGAGACTGTCATAGCATACGCACTATCAGATGGAATACAACACAGAGGTGTGTGGCACTCGGCAGGCAATGGTGGGTGTAACACAGCATTGGGCTCTGCCAGGAGCACGCTGTGACTCTCAAGTGATGTTCGTCCCCTTTCCATAGAGTAAAATAAAAAGTATTACACATCCGGCAGTGGATGTGTGTTTTATTAACCGTGAGGGGGGTTTCTTGCATAGTTTTGGTCGAATCTTTGTCGAATCCCCTTTGAATGGCTTGGTGTGCATGTGTATTAAATGTGCCCATCAATAGCTACCCATGTTTGTATAAGTAAACGACAAGGGTGTCTACCGGGATTAGGCACGGTAGGGCATCAGACATGTCAGAGCTTCACTAGTGGTGTAAATACATTCCACGTGGATTCATTGCATGCATAGTTGCCTTTTAATGAATATCACGCAAATCGTCATGGTGATAGGTACGTACGGTTTGTCCAGCATGTCCTAGGTGTGTCTATAAATATATATTTTTTTAAAATAATAAAAAACTGTGGCCGTCCCTGGGGATTGGGGTCAAAAAAATATAATTAGGAGACATGCTCTGGGGGATGGGGTCATCAGGGCCAATAAATTAGAATAAGAAGGGGAACTACACAGCCCCCCTTCTTACAAAATTAAAATAAATAAAAGACTGGCATCGTGCCGGAGGCCACGCCCCCTCCTTGCAGCACTCTGCAAACGCGCCCCCTGGCGAGTTGTAAGTTGGGGAATTAATTCCTTTTCAATACTGAGGGTCCCTGCGGGCCAACTAGCCCAACAGGCATCTCCAGTATGCGCCAGGGAGCTGTGCTGCAGACAGGTGTTCTGAGGCCAAGCCCCTTTTTACACCTATCTGCAACGCAGCTCTGTGGCGCTTACTGGAGGTACCTAGTGGTCTAGTTTGACCCTAGGGACCCTTAGGATTCAAGGGGACTTAATCTCTCAACTTAGAACAGCCACAGGGCGCGTTTACACAGTGGTGAAGGGAGGGGATGGGGCCTCAGGTGACGTGTGCAAAAACGCCCTGTGGCCTGTTTTAAGAGGTAGTTTTAATCCCCCTGCCCTATTATATACTAGGGGCTTACAGAGGAGGTCATGCTAATCACAGGGGGACCCCAACGCATAATGTTCCCTAGTGTATGTAGGTGTTTTCACTGTATTGTAAGTGTCTTTTAACATAGCACTGGCTCTAGGACTGGTTAGTCAGACTCAGTTACCACCAGTATCCGTCTGAAAAAGTTGAGGGGACAGGATGATTTTGCAACAAGGCTTCTTTCTGCTCTTCTTTTTGTTCTTTCTGCACGTTATCCTTCTTCCTGCACTTTTCTTCGTTTTTGAGGACTTCTGTTGCTTCTTTCTGCACTTCTTTTTTTTCCTTCTGTGCATTTTTTCTTATTTCTTCACATGTCCTATCTCTGTAGGCATAGTTAGAAATTAGCATTTAAAAAACCTTTGAAATTCACAGAAAAAAACATAGGTTTCAGGCACGTTATAGTTAGGAATTAGCATTTAAAAAACCTCAGAAATTCACTGAAAAAACCATTGGTTTCAGGGGTGTTATAGTTAGCTGGACTTTTCACTTGTACAAAACCATTGAAATTCCCCCGTTATAGTTAGTTCAGCTAACTATAACTCGCGCGCCCGCAATGCACTGCTGATGACGTCGCATATTACATCACTCATGACATGGTCAGTGACATCACTCATGACATCAATGATGACATCTCAAATGACATCACTGATGACATCACTGATGACATCATCCAGTGAATGTGTGTTTTTCTGAAAATTAAATATGTTTTATATATGTATATCTCAAGGTCGATGGAAGAATAAATGGGTATATAAGTGTCTAAATGGATGATTTGTTTTTGAAAAATTGATTGTGTAACTGACTGATTAAGTGCATCATAGTGAATACATGGCTTAGTGCGTAATGTTTAAATATGTAAACGATGCGCGCACGGTGAAAAACCTGGAAAAAAAAAAAATGAATAAATACATAACTTAGCATTTAAAAAAACGTACAAATTCACTGAAAAAAACATAGGTTTCACACACGTTATAGTTAGCTGGACATTTCACTCGTAAACAAACAATGAAATTCCCCTGTTATAGCAACTATAACTCACGCGACCGCAATCCTCTGCTGATGACGTCAGATATTACATCACTGATGACATATGTGTCTTTATGAAAAATAAATATTTGTAATATATGTATAGCTAGAGATTAATGGAAGAAGACATGGGTAAATAAGTGTCTAAATACAGTGATGTAATATCTGACGTCATCAGCAGAGGATTGCGGTCGCGTGAGTTATAGTTGCCTGCACTAACTATAACGGGGGAATTTCATTGGTTTTTTACGAGTGAAATGTCCAGCTAACTATAACGTGTGTGAAACCTATGGTTTTTTCAGTGAATATATATATATATATATATATATATATATATAATGCAGCAACTCAGTTTGCGAGTCTCTCTGCCGCTGATGACGGCGGGCTTGAGAGAGGGCGCAAGACCTCCGAAAATATCACCAATTTCTTGTCGGTTTAGACAAAAAGATGCTCAAGCCCAATTCCATTCACTTAATATAATTTATTTTAGCATGTGGCAAGCCAAACACCCGACGCGTTTCGATGCAGCCGTACCTTGGTCACGGGTCAAAAGACTGTTTGTGGCAATCAATTACAAATAGTGCACTTCCACCAAAATTAAATGTAGGACTACATATCCCAAATGCTCCATTACAGAGAAGAACACTGGCATCCATTGTCAAATGGTGACTTTCAATACAGTTTCACCTATTGATCAAGGATTACATCGATACTGAGTAAACAAATACAATTTTCCAATGTATGGTATTAACAGATAAATTGATAATCCTGTGTTGATAAATCACTTAATGCTCTGTAGCTGATTAATGCATCAGCACAATAAAATGTTCACAATTCCGCCCCAGTGGGCAAATGCCTTTTGTAATTGCACTATTTTTTGACTGAATAAACCATCAGCATATTCACACTTCCACTCCAGTGGGCAAATGATTGTTGGATTTGTTACCAAAATCACAGTTCTAAACATACAATTGGCGGCAAACCTGGTTTCCCAATATGCTTCATTTCATCATAAATTAATACACTTATCATCGTTGTAATACAGAATCCGTAATCCATTGTTTGATATTTATAGCTCTCTTGTATTTTTCCGCAAAGCAAGCTGATATCTTCGTCTCCTACAACAAAACATAAAACAGTGCCATCAATAAAATGTATTATTATTAAAAACAAACATGGCATATGACAATTCATTTTTTTGAAAGCGGCACAAAATTCCAATTGCAAATATTCCTTATCCTAGATGGACCGATAACTATATATATATATATATATATATATATATATATATATATATATTACCTACTGGCGGTCGCCAGTAGGTAGTTATAGTTAGGACCCCTTTTCCATAGGAAATCCGCAACATTCTATTTTGAATAACTTTGGCGCCGGTCGACGAATCCTCGCGAATTTCTCAAAATAGGTGGGGCGCTACGCTCCGCTCCTACCCTGAAAGTCCCGGGGGGATTCGTCAAGCGGGGGCTGAGATAAAAGGGGGGTCCCAAAACGCGTTTTTCCCATGCATTTTTCCATAGGACCTTTAGACAGGGCTACAGCCCGAACGGCTGAACAGAATTACTAGAAATTTGGCAGAGAGGTAGTCCTCAGGTCAAGGAAGTGCCTTTTGTAGGTTTGGTGTAAATCTGTTCAGTAGATTCTGAGAAAATAGCCTTTAAATCAATATATATATCTGAGCCAGCTTACGGTACGCTTACCGTAAGCTTACCGTACGCGTACGGTGGCGTGCGCGAGCGCGATTCTGATTGGCTCTTAGATCTTAGTAAACATTCGAAACAGCCGAAACCAGGAAGCGGCGGCCGCCATTTTCTCTCTCGCACTGAGAGCTAGGTTGTTAAATAAAACCAATAAACATATAAAGGGGCTGTTTAGACAGCTCCCACACACATAGCCATGTTGAGGGAGTCCCCAAAGACCCCCCAAGGCCAAAAATGCAATTTTTATTTTTTCGCTAATTTCGCCGATTACGCTTACCGTACGCGTACGGTAAAAATTTTATAAAAAAAAAAACACTATCCACACTCTCCCCACCCCCTGTGCTTTTGGTGGCCGTCGGCCACCAAATGTGCAGGGCTTATTTGATATGTGAAAAAACCACAATATTTTAAACAAAAATAATAAAAGAAAAAATTAACAACACTCTCTCCACCCCGTGTGCAAATGATGTCCGAAGGGCACCATTTGTGCATGGCTTATAAAAATTACGAAAAATTAAAATATTACCTTTCAAAACGAAGTGCATCATATGTCCTCCATGTGCGCAAAGCGCATCTTGCGTACATGGCCCATCTAGCGTAACGTGGGCACGCGGTGCGCATAGCGCACCGCGTGCCCACCGTGCGTGCACGGCACTAACTGCGTAAAGTGGGCGCGCGGTGCGCGAAGCGCACCGCGTGCTTACTGTGCGCGCACGGTGCGCGAAGCGCACCGTGCGCGCACGGAACGAACTGCGTTAAGTGGGCGCGCACGCCACGAATGGCGTAAAGTAACTTAGCATTTAAAAAACCGTACAAATTCACTGAAAAAACCATAGGTTTCACACACGTTATAGTTGGGAATTAGCATTTAAAAAACCTTGCAAATTCACTGAAAAAACCATAGGTTTCACACATGTTATAGTTAGCGGAAATTTTACTGATAAAAAACCAGTGAAATTCCCCCGTTATAGTTAGTGTAGGCAACTATAACTCACGCGACCGCAATCTTCTGCTGATGACATATGTGTCTTTATGAAAAAAAAATATTTGAAATATATGTATAGCTAAAAATGTATGGAAGAAGACATGGGCAAATAAGTGTCTAAATACAGTATTAGCATCAGCAGAGGATTGCGGTCGCGTGAGTTATAGTTGCCTACACTAACAATAACGGGGGAATTTCACTGGTTTTTTATCAGTAAAATTTCCGCTAACTATAACATGTGTGAAACCTATGGTTTTTTCAGTGAATATATATATATATATATTCGACAATCCAGTTCAGACTATATTTGAAGAGGCGCTGACTCCGTGGGAGATTTCGTCAAAGAGAAATATTTATTCACAACAAAATGGCCAAACGCGTTTCGGCGGTCTTGCCGCCTTGGTCACTGAACACAGGTACAGCACAATTACCATGTTATTTAAATCCATCGTTGTCATGGTTACCCAACCATTTAGTAATAGAAATAGAAATAATCTAATTTTACCACAAAGAAAAATACGTAAATCAAATACTATTGAGTATATACTCTCACATTTGAACTTAATATCATCACATTTCAACTCGCTGTCGACTTCATAGAAAACAGCTATGTTAAATTTTACCCTAGTGGGTAGTGATTGCATGTGGCTCCTAAAGGAATATTTCTGGATATGTATATATGTATATATTTATCATAGAACCACTATCGTTGGTTGGGAGACAACTAAAATGAAATAAGTTGTACATACTTAATGGTGCTACCTGTGTGGGTGGAGTGGGTTAGAACTAACAAAAAAGAGAGAGACCCCTTATTTCCTAAAAAATCTTAAGTTTGGAATACAATAATTATTGCAGATGCACACTTAGAGCTTCATCAGCGTTCAATCCTCTAGGGATTTTACTGTCTAATAACATTATGTATCTAGATTCTAATTTTCGTAAAGACAGTAATCTATTTCCTCCCCTGTTGTTCTTTGGGATGCTGTCTATTACAAAAAATGTAAGGTCTTCACTTCTATCATTGTGTGAGGTGTTTGTGTCGTGCCACTGGGTATGTTGGATCATCCTTGTTAATGGCACGAAGATGCTGCAGTATTCTTACGTGAACTTGGTGAATGGTGCTGTCTACATAAAATTTATTGCAGGTGCACCGTAAGACATAAACCGCAAAATCGGTTTTACAAGAGTAGTTACTACGGATTTCAAACGGAGTGTTCCTGAATGGTAATGGCGGGTGTTAATGCCGTACTTGCATGCCTTACATTTAGCACATTTAAAGAATCCGTTTTGCGGTTTGAGCCATTCTGTTTTTGCACTCAGTCTATATATATAGGGAATCTGGCAGGAGGATATCCTACTTTGATCGTGCTGAGAGCAGAACTTTGATCCAGTTCGCATTGAAGCTGTTAACATTGCGGCAGCGTGGTAATGCACCTGACTGTATTTTAAAAGGAGATCCCACTTTGATAACAGTGCATGTATGAAGGAAGAACCACGCACACTGGTATTGTACTCAAGAACTTTCCGAGTGTTATTTTGAAAATACTTGATAATGCACTATGGGTATTGCAGTAATTATTTCCAGTCATGTGACTTTGCCCTGTTTAAAAGCACGCACACGCGCACTACCTTGTTTGGCTTTCACCCGTGAGCAAGGCATACGCCGAAACGTTGGGAAGATGAAAGCTGACATTGCCGAAATCTGAATTAAACAACGCTTTCAGTATTGGGCCTCAGTTTGTTGCTTTACATTGTGGTGTTTCGATGGGCTGCTCCGTGCCCATTTCCTGAGGCCACCCTGTAGGGTTGGGGGCTCCAGTAACGAGAGAACTTTTGCTTGATATATATATATATATATGTATATGTGTGTATGTGTGTGTATATGTGTGTGTGTGTATATATATATGTGTGTGTGTGTATATATATATGTGTGTGTGTGTGTATGTATATTCACTGAAAAAACCATAGGTTTCAGGGACGTTTTAGTTAGTTGGACATTTCTCTAGTACAAAACCAGAGAAATTCAACCGTTCTAGTTAGTTGAGCTAACTATAACTCGCGCCCCCGCAATGCACTGCTGATGACGTCACATATTACATCATTCATGACATGGCGAGTGACATCACCGATGACATCACTGATGACATCTCAAATGACATGGGATAATCTGATGCACCTCCTCACACCCTAATATAACCTTTGATACACCCACTCTAAAATGCAAAAAAATGCAGACTACGATTTTTGAAACCATTGACACACCAGTACCAGTACCAGTTACTACATACCCACTCACTGATTCGTAGGTCTACACACATGTCCACTCATTCATCTATACAGTTACTCATACATGCAGTCACTCATCAATACAGCACTATCATATGCACTCATACACCTATACAGACACTCACACACCACCACTCACCCATAGAGTTACTCACACACCTAGTCAGTCATGCAAAGAATCAATAAATCAATCAATCAAGGGTTTTTAAAGCACACTACTCACCCGTGAGAGTCTCAAGGCGCTAGGGGAGGGGGCAGTTCCGGATCAGTCTCTGCCTCGGATCACTCGAAGAGCCAGGTCTTGAGGTCCTTCCTGAAGGTTCGCAGGGTTGGGGAGCATCTGATGTGCACAGGGAGCTCGTTCCAGGTCTTGGCTGCGATGTAGGAGAAGGCTCTCCCGCCTGTTCTAGTTCTGCGGATGCGGGGGCTTCTGCCTCACTCCCATTTACTCACCTATACAGTTATACACACATCACTTCACTTATTCATACAGATACTAAAAGATACTTACTCTCTTCTACAATCACTGACACAAACACACACTCATCTATACAGCCACTCTCACAGTGACTCACTCTCACATCTAGTCATTTAAACACTCCGATATACTGCCTTTCACATATGTAGTTACTCACACATATACCACTGAGACATCCATTCACTCACCAACACACCCATACACATACTCACCCACCCATACAGTCCTTCACAGATGCACTCTTGAACCCATACACTCAGTGAATCACCTACTCACACATCTATGCACAGTCACCCACCCACCCACAGAAACACTCAGGCACCCATACAGATACTCAGACAACCAATCAATAACCCATATAGACACTCATGTAGCTACTCACCAACCCATGCAGCTGCTTACACGCCAATTGACAGACTAATACAGACATTCACACAGTTTAGTCACTAACCCATGCATTCAGTAAGACACAATTAATCACTCACTATATAGTCAGGCACACACCTACTAAATCATCTATTCAGACACTAGTACACCCACTCATTCTTCAGTACACCTTGGTGTGTGTGTGTGTGTGTGTGTGTATATATATATATATATATATATATAATATAGATTTTCACTGAAAAAACCATAGGTTTCAGACACGTTATAATTAGAAATTAGCATTAACAAAAACTTAGAAATTCACTGAAAAAACCATAGTTGGACATTTCACTCGTACAAAACCATAGAAATTCCCCTGTTATGGTTAGTTCAGCTAACTATAACTCACGCACCCGCAATGCACTGCTGATGACGTCACATATTACATCATTCATGACATGGTCAGTGACATCACTGATGACATCACTGATGACATCATCCAGTGACTGTGTGTTTCTGTAAAGTTTAAATCTGTTTTATATATATACCAAGCTGTATTGAAGAATGAGTGAGTGTTTAAGTGTCTGTATAAAGGATTTAGAAGGTACGCGACTGTATAAATGAGTGATTACATGTGTCTTACTGAATGCATGGGTTAGTGACTAAACTGTGTGAATGTCTGTATCAGTCGGTCTGTTGTGTAACCTGCTGCATGGGTTGCTCAGTAGCTACATAAGTGTCTCTATGGGTTATTGATGGGTTGCCTGAGTATTTGTATGGGAGAGTGAGTGTGTGGGTGGGTGAGAGGTGTCTGACTCTGTGCATAGATGTGTGAGTGGTTGATTCACTGGGTGTATGGGTTCAAAAGTACATGTGGAAACAGCTGTATGGGTGAGAGTGTGTGTATGAGTCTGTTGGTAACTGAATGGATGTCTCAGTGGTACATGAGCAAGTAACTACATATGTAAAATACAGTGTATGTGAGAGTTGAAGTATATAAATAACTATACATGAGAGTCGGTGATTGTGAGAGTGGCTGTATGGATGAGTATGTAATTGTATCAGTGATTACATAAGAGACTAAGTATGCGTTAGTATCTGTATTAATACCTAAGGTGGTGTGTGTATAACTGTATAGGTGATGTCATTTGAGATGTCATCAGTGATGTAACTGACCATGTCTTGAATGATGCAATATGTGACATCATCAGCAGTGCATTGCGGGTGCGCGAGATGTAGTTAGCTAAACTAACTATGACGGGGGAATTTCTATGGTTTTGTATAAGTGAAATGTCCAACCAACTATAACATGTCTGAAACCTATGTTTTTTTGTTAGTGAATTTCTAAGGTTTTTTAAATGCTAATTTCTAACTATAACGTGTCTGAAACCTATGTTTTTTTTCAGTGAATTTCTAAGGTTTTTTTAAATGCCGTGACCTGCCACACATGCAGAGGTTCATGGAGGACATGCTGTGGATGGAGGCATGAAGGATGGTACCCACCGCTGAACATGAAATATAATTGGGATCTACCATGCCCTTCAGATCCTCATCATGGCATTACTGCCACAAGACATGGCGCAGATGAATGCTGCTACCCCCACACCCTTCACATCTCTGCCCCCTGGTGTGTTAGTGCCTCACAGTGCAGCAGGCATATCCACTGCGCACCCTGAAGTGTCAGTGGCACACAGTGCGGAAGACAGTCCATCACCGTCCACTGATGTGTCAGTGGCACACAGTGAGGAAAACAATCCACCTTTGTCCACTCATGTGTCAGTGGCACACAGTCCCGCAGCTGGTACAGAAAAACCCACAGGTGGAGCAGTGCACACATACAAGGATGAGGACGTGGATGGGTTTGAGATCAGAAGAAGGCACTACCATTCATTTCCGCCACCTGGCCTGTGTATCCTAGGTGCCACACATGGCCCCACGACCTTCCATTGTCCCACGTTACACTCTGATGCACTCACCTTGGTCCGCGACATGGCCTGCCATATCCTCTTCAATGACCAATGACACGGCGACCACACTGGGGACTGTACCCTTCCAGTTCCGCGGTACCTGCCCGGATGGACTCTGGTTCGCCCTCCACGAGCCCATATTGTGAAGTGTGCTTGTCCTGTCCCTCTACCGCTCCAGCTGCTAAACTCCACTGTATGTGCAATAAACATCCAGTGACGCACTGCTGTGTTATGTCTTACCTAATTTATGTATGAATATGTGTGAAGAATTTAGAGACAGTGATTCACCTTACGTCAATGATGTTCATCTAATGGAATGCCAGTCACAGTATGCTACATAGCCTATTGTGTTTCTGGTGCCGTAAACACTACAATGGGGACACACGCATTAGTCACTTCCTTGGCTGGACATGTACTGAACCATGCCCAGAGCCCCAGAGTCATTGTGGCTATCACTGCCCTGTTCCGTCGTATGCCACGCCACTCCGATTACGTTCCGACATTGGCCCCACATAGCTACCTGTCGCAGGCGTACTCGCTGTTGGTGTGTAGGTCAGTGGTCTAGTTGTCAACATGTCACGGCCACTCCCTGACGGAAGGCTTGCACACACACCACACCACACCCATCCTGCACATGCGACACAGGCCATGTGACCACGCAAATATAATGGATCGACAACGTCACATCCTTTATTGCCGGTGGTGACTGGTTGGCGAACGCTCCACGGGTCTGAATCATAAAGAGTCCATGAAATGTTTCACAGAGGGTTAGTCGCACCCTGAGCTGTATGGCCGTCACGGGCCTACCAGCAGGTGGCGCGGACTTGAGTTGCACGGGGTTAGTGCCACCCAAAGCTGATGTGGCCGTCAGGGGCCTACCACCACGTGGCGCGGACTTGAGTTGCACAGGGTTAGTCGCACCCTAAGTTGTATGGCCGTCAGCGGCCTACCACCACGTTGCACTGCCTTGCATTGCACAGGGATAGCAAGTCATAAAATAAAATAATGCCTCGGGATCGATACACAATGCTATTAAATTAAGAGGTAGTTTAGTTATCTCTTCTTAAACATAATATTTTTGTAGAAAAATCGAAGTTTTCAAATCCAAAGTCAAAGGAAATACAGCACAATAATATACACACTGACTAATAAGTGTCAAAAACAATCATTGCTATTTATTTTTCGTATTATATAAAAACAAACTTTACATATATATACACATATTTATATTTCAAATTTACATTTTACACCTTTTCTCTTTGCCCTACTAATCAATAAGGATGCTTTAAACACTTTATCACACCAGCATTCCTTTGAAATGAAGATCACTCTCTTAAAGAAACTCAAAGGTCTATCTATTCCACCATATATTTATAGAGTATTCTTTATATCTGTTTGATCATATTTAAATTCATATGCGTGTCTTCAAATTATCTGTCGACGCGTTTCAGCCTTAATTATTTCAGGCCTCTTCAGGACTAGGGCAGTTGAATGTGCAACTTCGTAATTCAACCTAAAAATTAAGTAGACCTTTTTTACTCCATATGTACAACATATTTACCATTATTTACATATATACACCTATGGGATCCACAGACTCCATGAGTCTAACAGGGTATAGTGTTCATATATTTATCTGAAGGGGCGTCCAACAACTAAATTAATTTATATAGCACACCCAAAATTGTGTATTTTAAAAAAAATAAAAACAATATTTAAAATGTGCTCGGAATCAAAACGTGATCAGAAATAAAAGGAAAAGTGAGGTGTACTTAGACAGACCTAAACCAACACCAATTCTTAAAGAATACCAACAGTGGGTATATTGTAACGCCCTGAACGTCTCAGGATCGTTTAACAGACACGACAATGAGGACGCAACCACTTGTGAAGGGTTAGTTCTTTTAATGAAGGCAAATAAAATACAAAGAACAAACAAAAGTTATAGTCACTGGAATCCTCCAGGCTAAGTACGTTACCAGCCCACAGCACGGATGGTCCTAACCGTCCTCTGCATATACGCCGATCCCGGCGTATGCCAACAGAGGGCAGAAATGAAATGGCCGACAATGCCAATCGGTAGGCTGTGAGTGGCACGAAGAGTGTTGGGGAGAATCGAGGAGTCAGGGAAACACCCAGCCGGGGTCTCTACCTGAAGGGAGCAGCCGCTCAACCTCTTCCTCAGACTGCACCGGGACGCGGAGTCACCTCCTGGTGATGCGTCACCGATACCCCAATCACAAGCAAGAAGACTGAACCGAGAGCAGCCGCTCGATCGATCCTGTGGACTTCCGAGTCTGTAACGCGGCAAACACCTCCTGGTGTGCGTTACAGCTAGCAGTCCCTGTGTCTCTGGTCGGGCTGGGAGTTACGACTCCAACCAGCAAAAGCGCCACTGCGCTTGGACTCAGCCGAGTCAAAAAGCGAAGCTCAATGGTTGACCGGTAGAGCTTCCGGGTCCTTCACAGGTGACGATGGGGCAAGACACGGCCCAGGGAGTAACGACTCGACCTACCTCCGTTCTTGCCTTACTGGAGCACCACTCCGGAACACTGCTCTTCACGAAGCAGGTACGTCGGTGTAAACACAATATCCGACAGCCTTGTACCTCCCGGTTCCTCCCTTTATAGGGCGTGTTTTCCTTGAGTTATGTAACAGCTCTCCTGTTTACATAAGGGCGTGTTTCCCTTGAGTTATGTAACAGCTCTCCTGTTTACATAAGGGCGTGTTTCCCTTGAGTTATGTAACAGCTCTCCTGTTTACATAAGGGCGTGTTTCCCTTGAGTTATGTAACAGCTCTCCTGTTTACATAAGGGCGTGTTTCCCTTGTATGACAGGAATTCTTGACATATATCTAATTGCCACGCTATCTCACAAACTAGGAAGAAAACCCAATTCTCCGCCTTCTCAATTCCAAATATATCTAAGGCAACTTAATTTACCTTGATATATCTCTTTCCTACTGACACCACCATTATCAGTCAAAATTATAACTTACTAAATGACGAGCGGTTTATTCGCATTCGAACCCAATTTCTAAGGGGCTTCTCCTCGATCTTATTTTCTTTTTATATACCTAATACAAAAACATGTGCACAACTCAATCAATACTTCTGTTATATATTGTATATACATTGTCTTATCACCCTAGGGTGACTACTCCTCATACCTTGCACCTTCTGAAACGATCTCAAAGGAGTGTTTTCTTTTCATGAAAATGACGAATTCTTACTGGCAACATCACTATATGAAAACGAAACGGAAAACCAAATGAGTAAACCGAATCCCGCTCGATATATCCGAGGTTCTCGTTTTATTTTCTAAAGTTTAATCATATATAAGTACCTTTTATCACCAAATATAGAGCTCTTACTCCTCTCTCCTTCCACCGCGTACTCCACTCATGCAGCCGTGTACAACGCGGAAGTAAGTCTACAAATAGACTCGATGGTACTAAAAACTAAAAACGGACCCGCTTGTTCCAATGGATATCGAAAACAGACTACTATTATTGACAAATACAGAGACTAATCCCACAATTAAAAGTGAAAAGGCACCGTAACCACACTAAATTATGTGGCCAATTATTTCTTAGACTAATACAATGATCTCTTCGATTAAACGAGGGAAGGAAAGTATCGACTCAGCAAAATTATCTCTTGTTTTTGATAAATACAAAAAACCGCCGCACAGGGTTAGCGGCACCAGAAGCTGATGTGGTCTCCGCCATTGATGACTCGGTGACATGTGTGGGATCTACTGGGCCGTGGAGCGGGTCCACATAATGTGTACCAAGCCATGGCCAGGAGCTTTCACGGGCACATGGAGTACCCACTGGTAGACACTCCGGTGGCAGCAGGTAATTACTTGGTCATGGATGCGCAGGGGCGGCAGTGTCTCTCTCTCTCTCTCTCTCTCTCGCTCTCTCGCTCTCTCGCTCTCTCTCTCTCTCTCTCTCTCCCTCCCTCTCTCTCTCTCTCCCTCTCTTCACTCTCTCACTCTCTTCCTTCCTTTCCTTCTATCTATCTCTCTCACTCTCTCTCCCTTTCTTCCTTTCTCACTCCCTTCCTTTCCTTCCCTCTCTTTTGCTCTCTGGCTTTTTTTTCCTTCTCTCTTTCTCTGTGTCTCACTCCTTTGATATGCGCATTAAACACGTCCTTATTTTGTGCTTTATTTTCCAGGCTGTGTGGTCGACATTGATGGACCCAACAGGAGTCTTCCGCCATGTTGTTTTGTGTTGAGTTTGTTAAATTTCAATAAAGTTTTGGGTTGTTACTTAAGTGCTGTGTGACTTTCTCGTTCTTATTACTGTTATTTGGTGGTGTCCACCATGGTGTTAAATTTTGGGGCAGTTATCATGGGAATACTGGTGATGTCTGCAGTTTGCACCAGCTTCTGAATAGTGTGTTAGATTTATCTCAACTTTAGTTGCATTAAAGTGCTGATAATGAGATGCAGAGTAGGCATTCCCGTGCAAAAACACACGAGGTGCACCTTTGCAATTTATTCTAAATACTAAAATCCTGTATTGAATTGCACTGTGGTTGTGGGTGCATTTACAGTGTACACACAAAATCAATTAAGAAATCTCATTGTATTTATATTGATTGGGAATACTGGGTTAGGTGCTGGATCTTGACGGGATACACTGCCCAGATCGTTTATTTTTCTGTGCACAAAAAAACCACATCACAACTTTCACAACGAAAGACAAAAACTGCGATGCAAAACAAATTCCAGCGATAAGCCGCGTTGGCACCAGGGATTTTACACCTGCTGGTGTTAAGCAGGATGACTACCTGCAGCATGAAAGGGAACACAGCCAAGAGCCACACCTGAACATCCACTGGTGCCATAGAGTCAATGAGCATGATACATGGATTCCCATGAGAGCCACAACACTCATTGCAACAACCTCACGACCGCCAACGCCCCCCGAACCCGCATCTGAGCAAATGTGTCCATGTGGTCATTGTGTCAGCATGATGGGCCTGCAACATCAAAGTGTGCTGTCTTCAGCGGACGTTACCATGTCACCTCAGCGTTGGCAGTGAGCCTGGACATGTAGCTACGCACGCATCCTCCTGCATGCACAAGCGGCGTGTGCTGGTCCGGCGTACACAGGTCAGCGCAGGGTTGTGCCTATCCGGCAAGGGGAACAGGGTGTCTCAGACATGTCCATGTGCAGGAAGTGCGGTAAGTGTGTCTCTGTGTTCTGGTGTGGCTGCCACAAGGGCCACAGCAGCCGATGTTGTAAAGTGGCATGCACCACCTCCAAAGGGCAGTGTTACAGTGTGGTTGGAATGCTGTAGGACATGGGCGAATAGGCATTACAATGGTGTGCCGTAGGAGTGCACGTTATACAACAGCGCTTCGCACAAAAGTGTGGGGGCTCCTGGGAGGGAGGAGCAGCTGTTTTGCAATGTAACACACATTGAACCCACCCATGTGCCACATGCTGGGCATCTCATCCATGATGACCAGGGTCGCAGACATCCCACAACACCCACGACTGGCCTCTGTACACATGTATGAATGCAGCTGGAGAAGTTACTGTAGGGATGAAAGGTTCTTTGGCTGAGCTATCTTGTGCTAGCACATCTGCTGCTATGAAAAGGAACTTGAAAGTGGCCAGCCTCCCTGCCAGATACGATACTATTTGCATCCGTCTCCCACACTATGCACTGCCCAATTTGAGAACAACGAGTACACATCCCACACTAAAAAGTCCTTCTTCGTAGTTAGCATGCGTGAAATGGCCTTCACACGTACTCTCACCTCACCCCTGCCCTGCACCCATTGCACACTGACCCGGCTAATTGCACCAATCTGTGCCATTTCATCCACAAGACTGGCACACGGCAAGCCAGTGCAGCTGCAAGCAGAGCCACTGACGCAATGGTGGGGCATCCCGAACACATGGTCAACTCCATTAACGTCCACCTATACCTTGCATGTCTGCTGCATGTCCTGGGTGCACTGCCTTTGGCAGTGCTGTGGATCACTTACCGGCTGAGCTTCCGCATTGCGGATGTCACCTGTGTTCAACCTGTGTTGCAATGTCGCACGTGCCTATCCGAGTGGTGCATGGTTGTATGTATCTCCAATGTGTGGGTAGCTGACATGGATTACGAGGGGTGTGTGCACCCCCTGTTGGTCCACGACCAGGAGTGTCATGGTGATGCCCGTTTATGGCATGCATGGATATTTGGCATGCATGTTGGGAACTGGGCCTGGGAGATTGCACATGTCGTAGTATGCAGTGAGCAAATTGACCCACTCCCCGATTCTGCTTTGGTGCACATTGGGTACAGTGGTTGGAGTCAGCACATCTGCCCCAGTCAGCTGATGGATTACATCGACGACATGTCAAATATTGTGGCCAACCATCACTCATTAGGGATAGTGTCTTACACAGCTGCACTCGCGTTCATGGATGAGTGACAAGGTACCTGCAACCATGACTCGATGTGCCACATTGCACATCTCCCGCTGCATCATTGCACGTTGTGCATCTGGTCACATATCCCAAGAGGACAGTGGACATAGCTGCATTGGCGGCGACTCATGTCCAAGGCGCGGACAACCAACCATGCTCGACACTGACGTGTGTTGGTGATGGACTACCTCGAGGTGAACATGGATGTTTTCCTATGTTCCTTATTCAGGCATGCTGCTGCATTTGTCTGCATAAGGTGGCACTACTCTTAGCCGTACTGACACACACTTTTTTTAAATAAAGTTTCCACATTTTCACTTGTCTCCAAATGTGTTGTGTCTTCATTTGTATGCCAATGTGTGTGTCACAGACTCTCTGGCTTCCTGCCATACGTGAATTGCTACCCCATCCGGACTGTGGGTTTGTAATTATGCGTTCTCATGTGCCTGTTTCGTACTGATGCTTTTGGACGTTTATCCGCCACAGGCGAGTGCATTTGTATCCTGTGTTCGATTGTGCAAATGTTTGTGTTTGGACAACATTCTGTTGGATGTTGTTGTGCTCTGCTTCCTATGTGTGTGTGCTGCATTGTGTGTGAGATGACCCTTCATGTGAGGTTTTGTTCACCCTTCTCCCTTTCAGGCAGTGTGGTTTTCCCTTATGTGCTTGTTCAGTGGTGTGATGTTGGCGGGTTGTGTGACTTGTGCTACTTCTTGGTGTGTTTCATTTTGGCCATGGTTTGTCTGTAGTTCTGCTGTACTTAATTGTGCATGTGTGCCATTGTGCCCATCTCCCCCCGTCCCCCCACTCCCTGCTTGTTCCTCTTCCTGGTGCTGTTGTGTCTGTAATTTTGTTGCTCCACACATAAATACATGTAAAGAACAAATTAGAATAGTTCCTTGATTCTTTTGTATTGCAAAACTTCTCTCTATTGGTTATTTTAGAATTTTTCATATAAGCATTTTTTTTAATATTCAAGGACACATAGAAGTCAGAAGTGCAACGTATTCTATCAACACACTTTCTAGAGTATTCTACAACACGTGCAGGTTAAAAGTTCATCAATTTTTTTGAAACCTTACGATATTTTTTTTGCAACATTTTCTCGAACATTTAACGGCACGTGCAGGTTGAAAGTTCACAATTGTTTTAAGTTCGAACAGTGCCTTCCAAATGCAAGTAGCAGGTGTGGTTGAGTTGAGCAAATTTTATCCCATGATATGTACTCCACGTTTAAACTGCTTTTTCTTAACGAATCACAAAGATGCTTTTCCACAAAACGAATGTGCACCCTACTTTTAAAAAACAATGCTTTTCATCTCCCAATCAGTTATTCCTTTTGTATGGGAAAATAAAGTAGTTCCCCATCTTTAAACATATCTCTTATTGTACAAACGGACTGCATGAGCTACAGACATCTATCCATACCTCCCGGCCATACCTTCAAAATGCTAGTGTGGATCGTAGGACATAGCTACGTTTTCTGGTGCAAGAGGTATGCAGAACAGAGACGTATTGACATAGACCTAGGTTTACAAAATGTGGACATTAAATGGTTTGGACAGAGAGGATTGAAGTGGTACCAATTGTTGCCTTTGGTTAAAACCTGTTTGCATCTCCAACAACCTGACCTCATGATTGTGCACTGTGGTGGAAACGACCTAGGCACATTGACTGGCGTAGGTTTGGAAATGCTTGTGAAGGTCACCTTTAGACAACTGAGGTTGCTTTTCCCTCAAACTGTCTTTGTATATTCCAATATATGCCAAAGACTGAAGTGGAAATGGTCAAACCAATTTTGTCCTCAGATTGAAAAATCTAGGAAGAATGTTAACAAAACTGTGCCTGCATACCTCAGAGACCATAGAATGGGGTTCATCTACAGCAACAACATACGTTTTGATATGGCTCATATCTACAGAAGTGATGGAGTGCACTCCGCAGATCAGGGAAATCAAGTTTTTCTGAATAACCTGAATCTGTGCATCCACACTTATATGTAGCTGCAACTAATAAACACAAGGGCTCTTTTTAGAGCCGCCTTATAGTCCCAATATTGGTTCGCAGACTGACAGCTGTGATCCGGCTACAACAGGGAGACCTGCGGGCCATCGGGCAGGCTCGCAGAGGGAGAGCTGCGGCCTGTAGGCTCGCCTCACACACGGAGAGCTACAGGCCGTCCGCTCGCAAACCCACAGCAGCGTGCTGGCTTGCAGAGGGAGAGCTCTGATCTAACTCGCAAAGGGAAAACAACGGGCCAACTGCCCTGCCTACAGAGACACACCTATGACCTGACGGACTGGCTCGCACACTCGCAGACGCACAGCTGCGAGCCGACAGACTGGTACTGTTTTATGATTTAGGGTAGTACAGTGGTGTTTGTGTACTGTAGTGGATTGTGCTGCGGGTAGTGTTTTAGGGTTTAGAGTAGTGCAGTGTGTTTGTGTAGTGTTTGAAGGTTTGTGCTGGAAATTGTTTTTTAGGATTTAGGGTAGTGCAGTGGTGTTTCGGTAGTGTAGCGAATCGTGCCGACAGACTGAAACACAGAGCTCCGAGCCGACGCACTGGCTTGTAAAGGCATAGCAGCGACCTGCTGATGTAGGGAGAGGCAGCGTGAAAAGGGTATCTCACACAGACACAGATACCAGTGTTGCCTTGCAGAGGTAAAACTACGAACCCGATGGCTTCTACACAGACAGATGCGAGCTGACAGACTGAATCACAAAATGGCTGCCAACACTTCCTAGTTTCAACAGTTCACAGCCAATCAGTCGCAAGCTCGTGCTCGTAACTCCTCAGCCAATCAGATGTCAGAATTCTCAAATGTCAATATCTGTAAAATTTGATATTTCCCAAAAACTACTGAACAGATTTACACCATTTAAACAAAAGCGTGCTTTCTGATCCATCACCTTTCTCCCTGCTAAATTTGGCGTAATTCCGTTCAGCAGTTTCACCTGCAGTCTTCTCTAAAGTTTCGTATGGAAATTGCATAGAGAAAACAAGTTTTGCGACCCCCTTTTTTCTCAACCCCCCCAGACCAATAAACCCCAAACTTTCAATATAGGAGCTGATCAAAAAAGAGAAACTTTTTGGATAATTTCGTAAACCTTCGGCAAACGACGCCAAAGTTATAAGCACATTCAGGGCTCAAAGAGGGGGGGCGTGCAACATCCCTCCCAACATGACTGAAGCCCCGGAGCTGCGGGGACCACAGCGCGCCTCCTCAGCCTCAGCAAGCCCCGCTATTATTTTTTAACAAATGCCCTCAGGACCTACCCACCCGGGGACCTCATTAAAATACAATGCAGGACCAGCGCCAATTGCGCCTAAATGTTTTTTTTATTAAAAATACTTTTTTTGGCCCTGGGGGTCCTTTTGGGACACCCTCAGCACGCCTAGGGGGTCAGAGTGTTTCTACACTGCCCCTTCTCTTGTTTTATATCTTTGTTCCTCCATTTTCTGGAGACTCACTTCTACCGAGTCACAACATGGCTGCCAACACTTCCTGGTTTGGAGTGTTGGCAGCCAATCACAGTGAAGCTCGTGCACGGCACTTAAGCTCTGCCCAGATATCCAAACTTTTATTTTTCTAATTTGTCAGCAACTACTAAATGGATTTACACCATTTAAAAAAAGGTCGCTTTCTGACCCATGCACCACCTTTGTGCCAATTTTGGGGTAATTGCGTTCAGTAGTTTCAGCTGTAGCCTTGCACAAAGTTTTACTCTTATTTTTTTAATTTCTCAAAAACGACTGAACGGATTTACACCATTGAAAAAAAAGGTCACTTTCAGAACCAAGCTCTACCTTTCTGCCAAATATGGGGTAATTCCGTTCAGCAGTTCGGGTTGTAGCTCGTTGCAAAATTTCCTATGGAAATGATCATGGGGAAAACGCGTTTTGGGACCCCCTTTTTTCTCAGCCCCCCCTTGACGAATCACCCCCAAACTTTCAGGATAGTAGCTGACCTGGATAGACTTTCTTGGGGGAGAATTTCACAAAGATTCGTCAAGCGACGCCAAAGTTATTAGCAAATCAAAAAATGCTTTTCCTATGGAGACTAGGTTCAAACTATAACTACCTACTGGCGACCGCCAGTAGGTAATATATATATATATATATATATATATATATATATATATTCATTGAAGGGTTTGCCTTTTGTGGGATGCACTCGAGATGGATGAATATAGCACAAAGGAGTTGTTGCCCCCAACCTTCAGACAGTTCTTGCGACGCGTTTCGGGCCTTGCGCCCTTCTTCTCTGGCAACTGTCACAAAACAAACAAGCATCACTGCCAGGTGATTCCCTTAAATGATTTATTTACATGGTCACGCCCTTGTGGGCCGGCTAATGAACGCCGTCTCAAAGCATCCTGGGCCTGGTAGTTTCAAAGTCAATTTCAAACCCATGTGGGTTGCTTGCTGCAATTGTAAAAATTTGAAAGTTTCTTACTGCATGGTACACAGAGACAAGCAAACTCCTTGATAGTGCGCATCCACTACTCACGCACTTGGCTGCCCCAATAAACAGCCGCGGACCCGCTGTGTGTAGCGCGGTGGTGCTTCCCTCGACCTGGCGGGCCGGAAAATATTCATTGAAGGGTTTGCCTTTTGTGGGATGCACTCGAGATGGATGAATATAGCACAAAGGAGTTGTTGCCCCCAACCTTCAGACAGTTCTTGCGACGCGTTTCGGGCCTTGCGCCCTTCTTCTCTGGCAACTGTCACAAAACAAACAAGCATCACTGCCAGGTGATTCCCTTAAATGATTTATTTACATGGTCACGCCCTTGTGGGCCGGCTAATGAACGCCGTCTCAAAGCATCCTGGGCCTGGTAGTTTCAAAGTCAATTTCAAACCCATGTGGGTTGCTTGCTGCAATTGTAAAAATGTGAAAGTTTCTTACTGCATGGTACACAGAGACAAGCAAACTCCTTGATAGTGCGCATCCACTACTCACGCACTTGGCTGCCCCAATAAACAGCCGCGGACCCGCTGTGTGTAGCGCGGTGGTGCTTCCCTCGACCTGGCGGGCCGGAAAATATTCATTGAAGGGTTTGCCTTTTGTGGGATGCACTCGAGATGGATGAATATAGCACAAAGGAGTTGTTGCCCCCAACCTTCAGACAGTTCTTGCGACGCGTTTCGGGCCTTGCGCCCTTCTTCTCTGGCAACTGTCACAAAACAAACAAGCATCACTGCCAGGTGATTCCCTTAAATGATTTATTTACATGGTCACGCCCTTGTGGGCCGGCTAATGAACGCCGTCTCAAAGCATCCTGGGCCTGGTAGTTTCAAAGTCAATTTCAAACCCATGTGGGTTGCTTGCTGCAATTGTAAAAATTTGAAAGTTTCTTACTGCATGGTACACAGAGACAAGCAAACTCCTTGATAGTGCGCATCCACTACTCACGCACTTGGCTGCCCCAATAAACAGCCGCGGACCCGCTGTGTGTAGCGCGGTGGTGCTTCCCTCGACCTGGCGGGCCGGAAAATATTCATTGAAGGGTTTGCCTTTTGTGGGATGCACTCGAGATGGATGAATATAGCACAAAGGAGTTGTTGCCCCCAACCTTCAGACAGTTCTTGCGACGCGTTTCGGGCCTTGCGCCCTTCTTCTCTGGCAACTGTCACAAAACAAACAAGCATCACTGCCAGGTGATTCCCTTAAATGATTTATTTACATGGTCACGCCCTTGTGGGCCGGCTAATGAACGCCGTCTCAAAGCATCCTGGGCCTGGTAGTTTCAAAGTCAATTTCAAACCCATGTGGGTTGCTTGCTGCAATTGTAAAAATTTGAAAGTTTCTTACTGCATGGTACACAGAGACAAGCAAACTCCTTGATAGTGCGCATCCACTACTCACGCACTTGGCTGCCCCAATAAACAGCCGCGGACCCGCTGTGTGTAGCGCGGTGGTGCTTCCCTCGACCTGGCGGGCCGGAAAATATTCATTGAAGGGTTTGCCTTTTGTGGGATGCACTCGAGATGGATGAATATAGCACAAAGGAGTTGTTGCCCCCAACCTTCAGACAGTTCTTGCGACGCGTTTCGGGCCTTGCGCCCTTCTTCTCTGGCAACTGTCACAAAACAAACAAGCATCACTGCCAGGTGATTCCCTTAAATGATTTATTTACATGGTCACGCCCTTGTGGGCCGGCTAATGAACGCCGTCTCAAAGCATCCTGGGCCTGGTAGTTTCAAAGTCAATTTCAAACCCATGTGGGTTGCTTGCTGCAATTGTAAAAATTTGAAAGTTTCTTACTGCATGGTACACAGAGACAAGCAAACTCCTTGATAGTGCGCATCCACTACTCACGCACTTGGCTGCCCCAATAAACAGCCGCGGACCCGCTGTGTGTAGCGCGGTGGTGCTTCCCTCGACCTGGCGGGACGGAAAATATTCATTGAAGGGTTTGCCTTTTGTGGGATGCACTCGAGATGGATGAATATAGCACAAAGGAGTTGTTGCCCCCAACCTTCAGACAGTTCTTGCGACGCGTTTCGGGCCTTGCGCCCTTCTTCTCTGGCAACTGTCACAAAACAAACAAGCATCACTGCCAGGTGATTCCCTTAAATGATTTATTTACAGGGTCACGCCCTTGTGGGCCGGCTAATGAACGCCGTCTCAAAGCATCCTGGGCCTGGTAGTTTCAAAGTCAATTTCAAACCCATGTGGGTTGCTTGCTGCAATTGTAAAAATTTGAAAGTTTCTTACTGCATGGTACACAGAGACAAGCAAACTCCTTGATAGTGCGCATCCACTACTCACGCACTTGGCTGCCCCAATAAACAGCCGCGGACCCGCTGTGTGTAGCGCGGTGGTGCTTCCCTCGACCTGGCGGGCCGGAAAATATTCATTGAAGGGTTTGCCTTTTGTGGGATGCACTCGAGATGGATGAATATAGCACAAAGGAGTTGGGGGCAACAACTCCTTTGTGCTATATTCATCCATCTCGAGTGCATCCCACAAAAGGCAAACCCTTCAATGAATATTTTCCGGCCCGCCAGGTCGAGGGAAGCACCACCGCGCTACACACAGCGGGTCCGCGGCTGTTTATTGGGGCAGCCAAGTGCGTGAGTAGTGGATGCGCACTATCAAGGAGTTTGCTTGTCTCCGTGTACCATGCAGTAAGAAACTTTCAAATTTTTACAATTGCAGCAAGCAACCCACATGGGTTTGAAATTGACTTTGAAACTACCAGGCCCAGGATGCTTTGAGACGGCGTTCATTAGCCGGCCCACAAGGGCGTGACCCTGTTAATAAATCATTTAAGGGAATCACCTGGCAGTGATGCTTGTTTGTTTTGTGACAGTTGCCAGAGAAGAAGGGCGCAAGGCCCGAAACGCGTCGCAAGAACTGTCTGAAGGTTGGGGGCAACAACTCCTTTGTGCTATATTCATCCATCTCGAGTGCATCCCACAAAAGGCAAACCCTTCAATGAATATTTTCCGGCCCGCCAGGTCGAGGGAAGCACCACCGCGCTACACACAGCGGGTCCGCGGCTGTTTATTGGGGCAGCCAAGTGCGTGAGTAGTGGATGCGCACTATCAAGGAGTTTGCTTGTCTCCGTGTACCATGCAGTAAGAAACTTTCAAATTTTTACAATTGCAGCAAGCAACCCACATGGGTTTGAAATTGACTTTGAAACTACCAGGCCCAGGATGCTTTGAGACGGCGTTCATTAGCCGGCCCACAAGGGCGTGACCATGTTAATAAATCATTTAAGGGAATCACCTGGCAGTGATGCTTGTTTGTTTTGTGACAGTTGCCAGAGAAGAAGGGCGCAAGGCCCGAAACGCGTCGCAAGAACTGTCTGAAGGTTGGGGGCAACAACTCCTTTGTGCTATATTCATCCATCTCGAGTGCATCCCACAAAAGGCAAACCCTTCAATGAATATTTTCCGGCCCGCCAGGTCGAGGGAAGCACCACCGCGCTACACACAGCGGGTCCGCGGCTGTTTATTGGGGCAGCCAAGTGCGTGAGTAGTGGATGCGCACTATCAAGGAGTTTGCTTGTCTCCGTGTACCATGCAGTAAGAAACTTTCAAATTTTTACAATTGCAGCAAGCAACCCACATGGGTTTGAAATTGACTTTGAAACTACCAGGCCCAGGATGCTTTGAGACGGCGTTCATTAGCCGGCCCACAAGGGCGTGACCATGTTAATAAATCATTTAAGGGAATCACCTGGCAGTGATGCTTGTTTGTTTTGTGACAGTTGCCAGAGAAGAAGGGCGCAAGGCCCGAAACGCGTCGCAAGAACTGTCTGAAGGTTGGGGGCAACAACTCCTTTGTGCTATATTCATCCATCTCGAGTGCATCCCACAAAAGGCAAACCCTTCAATGAATATTTTCCGGCCCGCCAGGTCGAGGGAAGCACCACCGCGCTACACACAGCGGGTCCGCGGCTGTTTATTGGGGCAGCCAAGTGCGTGAGTAGTGGATGCGCACTATCAAGGAGTTTGCTTGTCTCCGTGTACCATGCAGTAAGAAACTTTCAAATTTTTACAATTGCAGCAAGCAACCCACATGGGTTTGAAATTGACTTTGAAACTACCAGGCCCAGGATGCTTTGAGACGGCGTTCATTAGCCGGCCCACAAGGGCGTGACCATGTTAATAAATCATTTAAGGGAATCACCTGGCAGTGATGCTTGTTTGTTTTGTGACAGTTGCCAGAGAAGAAGGGCGCAAGGCCCGAAACGCGTCGCAAGAACTGTCTGAAGGTTGGGGGCAACAACTCCTTTGTGCTATATTCATCCATCTCGAGTGCATCCCACAAAAGGCAAACCCTTCAATGAATATTTTCCGGCCCGCCAGGTCGAGGGAAGCACCACCGCGCTACACACAGCGGGTCCGCGGCTGTTTATTGGGGCAGCCAAGTGCGTGAGTAGTGGATGCGCACTATCAAGGAGTTTGCTTGTCTCCGTGTACCATGCAGTAAGAAACTTTCAAATTTTTACAATTGCAGCAAGCAACCCACATGGGTTTGAAATTGACTTTGAAACTACCAGGCCCAGGATGCTTTGAGACGGCGTTCATTAGCCGGCCCACAAGGGCGTGACCATGTTAATAAATCATTTAAGGGAATCACCTGGCAGTGATGCTTGTTTGTTTTGTGACAGTTGCCAGAGAAGAAGGGCGCAAGGCCCGAAACGCGTCGCAAGAACTGTCTGAAGGTTGGGGGCAACAACTCCTTTGTGCTATATTCATCCATCTCGAGTGCATCCCACAAAAGGCAAACCCTTCAATGAATATTTTCCGGCCCGCCAGGTCGAGGGAAGCACCACCGCGCTACACACAGCGGGTCCGCGGCTGTTTATTGGGGCAGCCAAGTGCGTGAGTAGTGGATGCGCACTATCAAGGAGTTTGCTTGTCTCCGTGTACCATGCAGTAAGAAACTTTCAAATTTTTACAATTGCAGCAAGCAACCCACATGGGTTTGAAATTGACTTTGAAACTACCAGGCCCAGGATGCTTTGAGACGGCGTTCATTAGCCGGCCCACAAGGGCGTGACCATGTTAATAAATCATTTAAGGGAATCACCTGGCAGTGATGCTTGTTTGTTTTGTGACAGTTGCCAGAGAATAAGGGCGCAAGGCCCGAAACGCGTCGCAAGAACTGTCTGAAGGTTGGGGGCAACAACTCCTTTGTGCTATATTCATCCATCTCGAGTGCATCCCACAAAAGGCAAACCCTTCAATGAATATTTTCCGGCCCGCCAGGTCGAGGGAAGCACCACCGCGCTACACACAGCGGGTCCGCGGCTGTTTATTGGGGCAGCCAAGTGCGTGAGTAGTGGATGCGCACTATCAAGGAGTTTGCTTGTCTCCGTGTACCATGCAGTAAGAAACTTTCAAATTTTTACAATTGCAGCAAGCAACCCACATGGGTTTGAAATTGACTTTGAAACTACCAGGCCCAGGATGCTTTGAGACGGCGTTCATTAGCCGGCCCACAAGGGCGTGACCATGTTAATAAATCATTTAAGGGAATCACCTGGCAGTGATGCTTGTTTGTTTTGTGACAGTTGCCAGAGAAGAAGGGCGCAAGGCCCGAAACGCGTCGCAAGAACTGTCTGAAGGTTGGGGGCAACAACTCCTTTGTGCTATATTCATCCATCTCGAGTGCATCCCACAAAAGGCAAACCCTTCAATGAATATATATATATATATATATATATATATAGATAGATAGAAAACATATTTAAACTTTACAGAAACACATAGTCACTGGATGATGTCATAAGGGATGCCATTTGAGACGTCACAGTGATGTCATCAGTGATGTCAATGACTATGTCATGAATGATGTAATATGTGACGTCATCAGCAGTGCATTGCGAGTGGCACGAGTTATAAGCTCAACTAACTATAACGGGTGAATTTCTCTGGTTTTGTACTAGTGAAATGTCCAACTAACTGTAACGTCCCGGAAACCTACGTTTATTTTCAGTGAATTTCTATGGTTTTATTAAAGGCTAATTTCTGACTTGAACTTCCCTGAAACCTATGTTTTTTTCAGTGAATTTCAAAGGTTTTTTAAATGATAATTTCTAACTATCACGTCCCTTAAACCTATGTTTTTTTCAGTGAATTTTAAGGTTTTTTGACTGCTAATTTCTATCTATAATGTCTCTGAAACCTGTGATTTTTTGCAGTGAATTTCTAAGGTTTTTAAATGCTAATTTCTAACTACACCTAGTAAGATGTGCAGAAAGAGAAAGAAAGTCGCAGAAAGAAGCAAGAGAAGTTCAGAAAAAGGCAAGAAAAGTACAGAAAAAAGCAAGAGGGGTGCAAAAAGAAGCAAGAGAGGCACAGAAATAAGCAAGAGAGTTGCAAAAAGAAGAGTGAGGTGCAGAAAGAGGAAGAAAGGCACAGAAAGAGACAAGTGAGGTGCACAAAGAGACACGTGAGGTACAGAAAGAGGCAAGAGAGGTACAGAAAGAGGCAAGAGAGGTGCAGAAAGAGGTAAGAGAGTTACAGAAAGAGGTAAGAGAGTTACAGAAAGAGACAAGAGAGGTCCAGAAAGAGGAAGAAAGGTGCAGAAAGAGGCAGGAAAAAGGAAGAAAGGTACGGAAAGAAGTAAGAGAAGCACAGAAAGAAGCAAGAGAGGTACAGAAAGGAGAAAAGAAGCAACAGAGGTGCAGGAAGAAGAGAGGGAGGTGCAGAAAGAGCCAAGAGAGGTGCAGAAAGAGGCAAGAGTGGAGTAGAAAGCCAAGAGAGGTACAGGTAGAGGCAGAGAGGTGAAGAAAGAGGCAAGAGAGGTACAGAAAGAGGCAAGAGAGGTGCAGAAAGAGGCAAGAGGGGTGCAGAGAAAAGAGTGAGCTGCAGAAAGGGAAGAGAGGTGCAGAAAGAAGCAAGAGAGGTGCAGAAACAGGCAAGAGAGGTACAGAAAGAGACTAGAAAGGTGCAGAAAGAAGAGAGAGCTGCAGAAAGAGGGAAGAGAGGTGCAGAAATAGGCAAGAGAGGTGCAGAAAGAAGAGAGTGAGCTACAGAAATCGGCAAGAGAGGTGTAGAAAGAGACCAGACTGGTGCAGAAAGAGGCAAGAGAGGTGCAGAAAGAGGCAAGAGAGGTGCAGAAAGAGGCAAGAGAGGTACAGAAAGAGGTAAGAGGTGCAGAAAGAATCAAGTGAGGTACAGAAAGAGGAAGAAAGGCGCAGAAGAAGCAAGTGAGGTGCAGGAAGAGGCAAGTGAGGTGCAGAAAGAGGCAAGAGAGGTACAGAAAGAGATGAGAGGTACAGAAGAGGCAAGAGAGGTATAGAAAGAGGCCATAGAGGTCCAGAAAGAGGAAGACAGGTGCAGAAAGAGGCAAGAAAAAGGAAGAGCGGTGCAGAAAGAAGCATAGAAGCAACAGAGGTGCAGGAAGAAGAGAGTGAGGTGCAGAGAGAGGCAAGAGAGGTACAGAAAGAGGCAAGAGTGGAATAGAAAGCCAAGAGAGATACCGATAGAGGCAAGAGAGGTGCAGAAAGAGGCAAGAGAGGTGCAGAAAGAAGCAAGAGAGGTATAGAAAGAGACAATAGATGTGCAGAAAGAGGCAATAGATGTGCAGAAAGAGGCAATAGAGGTGCAGAAAGAGGCCAGAGGGGTGCAGAAAGAGAGTGAGCTGCAAAAAGGGAAGAGAGGTACAGAAAGAGGCAAGAGAGGTACCGAAAGAGGCAAGAGTGGAGTAGAAAGCCAAGAGAGATACAGATAGAGGCAAGAGGCAAGAGGTTGTTCAGAATTCGGCAGCACGTGCTATTTTTGGACTATCTCGCCGTGCCAGAGCCTCGGGCCTTTTGGAGGCTCTGCACTGGCTTCCTGTCCGGAAGCGGATAGTTTTTAAAACTCTCACCCTGGCACACAAAGCCTTGCACACATCTGGAGCAAAATATCTTCAGAAAAGGCTGTCCTTTTACCGTCCTGCCAGATCGCTTAGGTCTGAAGCCTTGTTTCTTGCTGCAGTGCCCCGCGTGAAGAGAGCTCGCATCGGTGGCCGCTCCTTTAAATTATTAGCGCCTCAGCTGTGGAACAAATTGCCTGTGTCCCTGCGCAGCACCCCTAACTTGTTGGCCTTTAGGAAGGGGCTTAAAACTTGGCTTTTCACTTCTTAGTTTCAGGTCCAATCCGGTTTCCTCTTTTTCTGTTTTTGTTCATTTTTCCTGTTGTGTTTTGAGATTAGTGTGCAATTCAAAGCGTCGGGACACTCTTTCGAGTAGCCGCACGCTATACAAAAAAACCTGTATAACATAACATAACAAGAGAGGTGCGGAAAGAGGCACGAGAGTTGCAGAAAGAGGCAAGAGAGGTGCAGAAAGAGTCAGAAAAGGTGCAGAAAGAAGAGAGTGAGCTGCAGAAAGAGAGAAGAGAGCTACAGAAAGAGGCAAGAGAGGTGTAGAAAGAGACAAGACTAGTGCAGAAAGAGGCAAGAGGGGTGCAGAAAGAGGCAAGAGAGGTGCAGAAAGAGGTGTAGAAATCTAGTGAGGTACAGAAAGAGGAAGAAAGGTACAGAAAAAAGCAAGTGAGCTGCTGAAAGAGGCAAGAGAAGAGCAGAAAGAGGCAGGAGAGGTACAGATTGAAGAGAGTGAGCTGTAGAAAGAGGCAAGAGAGGTGCAGAAAGAGGCACGAGGTGCAGAAAGAGGCAAGAGAGGTACAGAAAGAAGCAAGAGAGGTACAGAAAGAAGAGAGTGAGCTGCAGAAACAACCAAGTGAAGTGCAGAAAGAGGCATGAGAGGTGCAGAAAGAGGCAAGAAAGGTGCAGAAAGAAAAGAGTGAGCTGCAGAAATAAGCAAGAGAAGTCCAGACAGAGGCAACAGAGGTTCATACAGATGCAACAGAGGTCCAGAAAGTGGCAAGAGAGGTGCAGAAAGAAGAGAGGTGCAGAAATATTCAAGAGAGGTGTAGAAAGAGGCAAGAGTGGTGTAGAAAGAGGCAAGAGGTGTGCAGAAAGAGGCAAGAGAAGTACAGAGAGAGGCAAGATACGTGCAGAAAGAGACAAGAGACAACTAGATTGTTAACATTCCATATTTATTACAAAAGTGTGGCACACCTAACATCATCTTGATGTAATCAAAACTGTAATACCTAAAGCATTTCCTTTAGAAATTATAGAAATGAGAGGGTCTTATTGGCATAGGAATTATCGTTAGTGCTCTAAAATCTAAAATGAGGACATATTTTCTGAGTTCTCAAATAGCGACAAAGCACTTTTAAATTATTTGTTATCTTTATGTTTTTTATCCAGTTGACCACTTGATTAAATGTTATGCTTAGGGTAGAGAATGTAGTGTTACTTCCAGAGCTGCAGACTTTGCAACTGGGAAACCAGGTTGGAGTTTCTGCTTCAGCTCGACATTCTGTGATTCTTAATCTCCCCAAGCCTACAACCAAAATGAGTTTGTCCTTGTATGACGTAACCAATGCTCATGTAAAGCACTCCAATATCTGACCAGCCTGTACTATATAAAACTGCAAAGAAACAAAGGATAAAAAGTGTTTTCCACACTGCTGTCATTGGGCTATACGTGGGCTACATCTGGGTGATATTTGTGCTACATTTGGGCTCCTATTTCTCTGGTGGCCAGCTTGGGAGACTTCAGTTAAATTCATTAAACTTTATTCCATCTGATTTAGAAACATAGATCATAAAAGTGTACATAAAACAGTAAATCCTCTTTATTAATACAATAGAGTGAGAATTAATTAAAACCAGTAAGTAAGAACAGGTGTTACAAAGCCCGGTTCAGAGCAACTTCAGGTTAACAGTATAAGTAAAGTTCAGTGTTTCACAAGATCAAGCTCATGCACTTCGTGCAAAATACGCAATACGTGGTCCAAGTAAGATGCAACGCTCCAATACCTGACCAGCCTGCACTATATGAAACTGCAAAAAAAACAAAAAATAAAAAGTGTTTTACACACTTCGTCATTAGGCTATATGTGGGCTACATCTGGGTGATATTTGTGCTAAATTTGGGCTCTTTTTTTCTCTGGTGGCCTTCTGGGGAGACTTATTTGGTATGACATTTCCTAATTTCCTTATTTACTGCAGTCTCCTTAGTAGGAAATGATTTCAGTTTTTTAGTTTGATTCTGTCAAGAAGGCATTCAGATGTGTCACACATTTGCCATAATTTCAGAATGTTAGCACTCTAGTTGCTCATTAGATCACTGTAGTAAAGCTACTGCTCCCCCAGGGAGTTAACTGGAAGTCTACTGCTGGTATTGAAAGTGATTGTTTCAGTCTGCATGTCAGAATTTTCTAATGAAATAGAAGAGGATTTGAGATCTCACTTAAAACATGCACTAATTTTTCTTTCGGCAGCACTAACCATAATTTCTATGGCAAAATGAACCCCCTCATTTTGTTTGTTTTTAAATTAAATATTTTAAGTGTTACCAGATTATTCCAATCAAGATGGCTTCAGGTGTGCCATAATTTTGTCATAAGTTAGACTGTTAGCGCTCTAGTTGTTCTTTAGAACACTCTGGGAAGCTGTAGTAGAACACAAAGGAATCAACTGAATGGCTGCTCCTGTTGAAATATAACAGGAAGATGTTTCAGATCTCACTTAAAACATGTCCTAATTTTTCTTTCTATGGCACTAACCATAATTTCTATGACAAAATGAACCCCATCATTTTGTTCCTTTTTAAATTCAATGTTTTAAGTTTTACCAGTTCATTCCAATCAAGATGGCTTCAAGTGTGCCATACGTTTGTCATAAGTAAGGCTGTTAGTGCTCTAGTTGTTCTTTGGAACACTCTGGGAAGCTGCAGTAGAACTCAAAGGAATCAACTGACAGTCTCTGCCCTTGTTGGATGTACTTGTTTTACTGAGAATGTCAGACTTCATTCTCACACAACTGAGAAAGATAATGTGAATTTACAGAAAATATGCTCTCATTTTAGCTTCTGGAGCACCTTCCAAACCTCTATGGGACAAGCATGAGAAAAGAGTTTTCTCTCAAACATGATTCATGATATCCCAGCAGAAGGTTTTTCAAAAGGAAAAATCAACCTAGAACACACCACAATTCCTAAAATTAGTATGGTACCATCAACAAATGAATTGTAATGTAACTAAAGTCTGTCATCACCCTTTATAGTTCTCCTTATGGTGACCCTCAAAATCTTTTATTCACTACAAATCATTTCAATGGGGTGCTATCATGTATATTGGTCCCAAGATGGCTGCCAACAATTCCAGGGTGAAGTGCTGACAGCCAATATATATATTTATATGTATATATGTATATGTATTATATATGTATGTATTAGCTACTGGCGGTTGCCAGCAGGTAGTTATAGTTAGGACCTACTATCCATAGGAAATCCGCAACATTCTATTTGTAATAACTTTGGCGCCGGTTGACGAATCTTCTATATATATGTGTATGTATAAGTAACTTATTTTCTTTTGTTCTATTTACATCATGTATCTCGTTAAGGAGTGAATCTCAGTGTGGATTCTTAGATCTTATTCAGGAAGGTAGATGGGGAATTGTGACAAAAGTTTGAATGGGTGATACAAAAACAGTAGTTGCAAGATAAAGATTAAAGAGGGTAAGTGTTGAATCAAGGATTTACTTTGAACATTGTAGTAGAATGCCTGATGGTTAATTGAGCCTTTGTTGAATTTTATAGGCAGCAATGTAAAGAAGACGATATAAAGACATTGAAGGATATTTAAAAATGTTGGCTTTTTAATCCATTTCCAGATCAACAAAATTCCTTAACAAAAATATTTTTAGACTGCAGAGGTGAATAAACTTTAAGCCTTCCTCAAATTTTACAATGCGCTATTACCACACCCACCTCACTAATTCATATGCCCCAAAAATTGATAGAGCAAAGAGCACTTCTTGAATCTCTGATTAACAAAGGTGAGGTTAAACTAGCCATCAAATCTCTGAAAAGTAACACTCCTTTGTTCGCCCTAAGTTGGCAGTGTATGCACAGTGATGGGTCTGTTGCTCACTTTGCCACTGGATTCAAGCTAGCCTGGCTGACGAGGGGTGTTACCCTGAAACCGGACCCAGTATGCTTGTTTCCGGTTCAGGGAAGACCTGGCTTGGCAGTTCGGGCTGCACTGTTCCCATGAGACACAGTGACTGATTTGCATATAGCTGGGTCTGAACTGAGGTGGCGAAGTGAGCTAAAAAACAATGATGGATTCCACCCAGATCTGTGACTGGGGGTGAGTGTCTGAAAAGTTTCAGGGCTCCGTCCATCATCTCCTTGTGTTTGCTTCTTATTTTAGCTTTCATTAGAAATTTTGCTCCAGCCTACAGCAAAAGCCGCTAAATTGATTAATGTCAAACTTGGCATGAAAGTAGAACCTCATTCAGAAAACGTACTGTTTGGTGTAAATCAGTTTTATTCAGTTGAAAAGACATTTGTTGATTTGCTTATAACTTTTACCCCATTTGAATTTGATTAATATGCATGAACTTTGGCAGACACTTAATGAGGTGAGATTATTCTTGTTATTTTCAAATTCATGCAGATTCATCAAGAAGGGGGGCAGTGGCGGATCTTCCGCTAAGGCAGAGGAGTATTGCCCCACTGCTTTTAAGCAGTGTTAATAAAGAAAACAAAATGTTAATAAGTCCAAGTTATTATCATTTTATGTTTTTGTGCTGCTTTGCAAATGGACGGGGCTGATTTGCTCTCAGAGCAGGGGAAGAGTGTTTAGCCCACTCCAAGTGAGCAATGACTGTTTGGCCGGCCCTCTGGGGCCAGCCAAACATTAATGCGCACTTTGCATGTTCTCCACGCAGACTGCATTACAGCCTATGTGGAGAACATGTCCAGGCCACTAGTTCCTGTCTGAGCGCTGAGCCACTCCCCGCGCCATGCTACCTCCGATCGGTGCCGGCCTCCACTGGAGGGTAAGGGTCCTAGTTAAAAGGCAGAGGAAAATTTTTTAATTTGCTAATAACATTGGCACAATGTGACAGACCCACCAAAAATTTGCCAGACGTTTGGACGAATAGGTTTTCTATTCAGTGTCAAGTTTTGTGCCACTCCATTAGGTGGGGGCAACATTCAGTGGAGGGGTGCAGTAACATTTTTATTTGCTTATAACTTTAGTTTGATGAATCTGCATCAAATGTGGCAGGCAGTTCTAGCTAGTATAGGTAGTACAGATGTTGTGCTGATCCAATGAGGTGGGAAGGTCAAAGTTAACGGAGGAGTATCACAATTTTTGATGTATCAATAGGTTTGGTACAGTTTTACTGAGCTACACAAAGACCATGTTTAGCGTCCCTTTGGTGTTCAAAGATGGATGAAGGACCGTCAAAAGAGGGAGAGCAGATTTGAAGGGAAGGGGAGTCAAAGAAGTGTTCATTTGCTCATATTTTTGGCACCATTTGATATATCTGCCCGAAATCTGGCGGAAATTCTGCAGGTTTAGCTTGCTGGTTGTTGTGTCAAGATTTGAACAGATCGATCATAGTGGGAAAAAGATAAATAGGGGGCAACGGGAATATAAATCACAAATAACTTTTGTGCTTTTTGAGTCTACTTGAGACTGGCAGACAGCAAATAAAGCCTAGTGCAAGGCTAGGCAGTTCCTGGAAACCACTCCTGCTGAGCACAATAGAATGGAGCTAGGAGCAGGACCTGGTCAAAGGTCTTGCATAGTAAAGAATGGGTACGTGACAGGTGAATGTGGGACCTAGAGTTGATTGCACCTGGTCAGAGGGGGTACACAGAAATTATCACAGACTTTAACTTCTGACATCCTCAATCATAGATTCACTGTTCGGACCTGCTGCACCACATTGCAATTTCAACTTCATGCATAGCAATGGCTGCTTCATTTTCCAGTATCGCTTGTCCAAGAAGATCGTGACTACATGGACCACTAGTTTCACTATCTTGAGAACTTTCATTACTAATTTCAGCTGTAATAGTCTTTTTCTGTTCAACTTCATCATTCAACATTTTTAAATATATAGCAAAAATTGTACATGCAACACTACTTTTACATGTACTACAAGAATCTTCATAACAGTCAAAGTCTCCAAATAATTCACTTTCACTACACCAATAATTAAACAGTTGCAGAAGTGCTAAATAGTAAAATTCTCCCATATCTAAACTGTCACAGCTAACTTTCTTGTGGTTTAGGACATTACTCTTTGCATGTTTTACTAAACAACCATGACATCCAACTACTGCATATTTTCCTTCTTTTACATTCTCTTTAACATTTCAAGCTGTAATGTTGAAGTACTTCATACAGACACAGCTGTTCCAGATGTTGACTACTTTTCGGTTAGTACATGTCCAACATATTAGTTTTAAGATTGTCTGTACTGTCTGGTTCATTTACTGCTAATTCTTCAATTTCTTCAAATCATTTCAAGACACCCTTTCGTTTGCAGGCAAGACCTAAACTTACCCAAATGATTCCTTGTGACTTTTAATTTAAACTTGAAGAGCGCAATCAGTCTGAACATCCATACAATCCACTTTCTCGGTGGGAAAGCATTTTCAAAGTAAAGCTGTACAATTATTTACTAAGGCTTTTCTCTTGTGTAATTTCTTCCCACAGTTCTTTCATCTATATTTTTTCTGATTTTGTTATGTACGATGTAACGTAACATGAAACAGCAATTGAGTTATCTGCAACATACTGAATGTCCATGTTCGCATTCCACATTTTTTAAATGACTGGATTGTAATCATTGATATACTTTGACACTTCTCCTATTTTTACCTTGTAGTTATTCTTTTGAGATTTCCGAGTTATTGTGTTCTTTACAGAAGAAAAAAAATAAGTTACTCTTCCTTTACAAATAACTGGACAGGAGAAACCAAACCAACATCTGGTGTAAAATCTTCCTTTAAAGTTGTAGTTTCTTCTCCAATACTTTCAACAACTGTGACTTTGGAAACGTAAAACTTGTTATCTCAAGCTTCTATCTCCTTCTTCTCTTGGTATCTCACATGTCACATACTATTCAATGAAAGACAATACTGTTTCATCAAAATCATTTCCAAATTTAGGTTCATCCTTGATCCATAGTAGCATATGTAAATGAGGTGCACCTCTTGCTTGATACTCCTTTCTCCAAAAGAAATCGGCAACCTCTCCAAGAGCTGTATTCTTTTTATTGCAGATAAAAGACATTATAGGTTGAAACCTATCATTACAATATTGGCACACATATACAGGATCCAATGAACACAGTTCAACACGAGTCTTTATTTCAACATTTTTTATATTGGAATTCGCTTCTCTTAGAAAGTCAAGCAAATCTTCCCATGCACTCTGCACAGCTAAATGAGACAAACCATGTTCTTGTACCTACGTTCCGTAACATACACTTGAGTTCTTCATGACGACAATACCAATACTCATTTGTTCCACGTTGACATGCCATCAAATTGATTGTGTCCTTCTAAATTTTCATCTCTTTCTTGAAGTTTCTCCAAAAATTCTTTGGCAGAAAGAACTTATTGATGAACTTTAATTTTAAGTATGTGGTTCACTGCATACGACAAAGTAGACAGATCACTTTCAAACAAAAAGGTGAAATATGTACGAAATCTAGGATCTTCAGAATATAATCTGAAATTTCAAGTGGTCAAATAGAGAAAGTGGACAAATAGAGAAAGTGGACAAGTCAAGGACTGAAGATATTTATGAACATTACACAATAAGTCCTTTGCATTCAAAAGAAGTAATAGGAAGCAGCATTGAGTTATTTGAAATGAAAAAAGCACAGGGAACTCCAATAAGTGTATGGGAGAAAACCTTGGAAGGTCATTATTTTCCACAGCTGTTTCCTACAGGAGAAGGTGGACGGTATAATGATCCACCTGCACCGATTGCAGCTTCAGAATATCGATCAACAAGACTCCTCTTCTAAACTTATCTGTTCACCCACATTTACATTTTTGTAATAAAAATTGTTATCTATAAGATATAAGGTAGCCTTTTCAACTTTATTAACACCCACAAAATCTTTCCATATTTTCCGACTTTTTATTACTACATGTACTTGAATGACTACTGCCTAATTTTCCTCTTTCTCTCCAGCAATAGTTTCATAATTTTTCTTAAAATCCAAAGGTAAGTACACCACTCTTCCTTCAAACCTCTTTGCAAGTCTGTTGGTGACAGTTTACATGTTTTAGGCTCCATCCGAATTATAGTTTTAAAAGAATTAACACATTAAATTAGAACAGACTCATATGTATTCAATTCTGCCAGTTCCTCTGGAACAGCTACTAATTCTAAGTTATTATATACTGCTGTGAAAGGCATTTTGTTCTCTTTTAATTTGTTATAACAATATTTACATATACGTTGATCACTACTTAACTCAAATTGACCTTCCACCAACAAGTAAATTGTAAATTCTACCTACTTACCATTGTTCTCCTTTTCACTTTTCAAATACAAATCAACATTCCTACTTTGACTTTTATAATCAGTACGTCGACAACAAACATAGTCTCGTATTTCACACCACACTACATTAAACTTTCCAATTTCTTCTTCAAACAGTTCAGTGCTAATCACTTTCCCATCTCCTCCAACATCTGTAATTGTCAAATTTTCACGTTCTATGAACTGCTCCTCTGAACCAAAATATCGCATTTCAATATCATCACACTTTTTTTGAACAACTAATAAAGAAGCATATAAAAGACTTGTACTCAGTTCACTTAAAAATAATGCAGAACTTTTTACATAGTACACTTTCCTCACAAACTTCCGCATTTCTGAATAACATACTGCTAACATCCTCAACTGATAAACACTTTTACAAACTTTTCTTCAAAGACAAGCCAGAGAATGCCCATACTTCTCAGTATATTTTCTTACGTGACATCGATCTAGTCCTTGTAACAACTTAACATTCTGTTTAATACTTTCTCTTCAAAATCACAATGAATAATTTCTGTTTTAAATTGAAAGCACTATCCACTATACTTTCAATAGGCTGTTTCTCTTTCAATTCAAAAACATTCCTTTTATATTTGAAGCATTCTTTCATTGAATTCTGAATCACTCTAGATCGAAAAAGTCTCTGACAATTTTCATGAAACTCCTATTGTCTCCGAGTAACAGATACTATTTCTTTATCATCTTTCCTTTTCCTGGTATTTGAAATTGAACTCTGCTTCACCTTACTTGAAAAATTCCTATTTTTCCTCTTGTGTGATCCTTTTTTCATCTTGTACTTATAGTAGAACAAAGTTTTTCTGTACTACTCCTATTTTTTCCAAATACAAACTTTTGCCTTTTGCACAAATATATATTTTTCTTCTTTTTTTTTTTTTTTTTTTTTTTTACTTCTTCTTGGCATTTCCAAATTTTAATCCAAACAAAATAATTTTCTGAAAAAAAAAATAGATTCAATAATTTTTCACATTTGTTCACTATGTTAAAATTATAACATACAATTACAAAACTCCCACTAACGACTTCCACACCCAGTACTGCAACGTGATTGAACACGACAGAGCAGAACTAACATGACAAGTAGTGCCATAGAACATACAGCAAGTATTTATTTAATCATTTACAAACATCTTTACAATTTATATGTAACTGCACTACCTCGTACTTTTCACCTCTCCGCCGCACCCCACCACCCCACACCACTCTCTCTGCAACCCACCACAGACAACTTTATAGATAGTATTTTTAAACCTTTTTAATCTATGTACTTAAGATGATATTATCAACCAAAAAGCACACACAGAAATTACCATTATTAGCCTACAATTTTATCTACAACTTTCCAAAAATAACACTGCCCCCCGGTTTTAAGTGCGGGGGAGGGGTTTCCATGGGTGTCTGAGCAACAGCACTTTATTTTAGGTGGCCTCGAAACAGGTCTTTATGGGGGTCTACTTTCGGGCCTCGCAAACCTCACCCCCTTTTTTTTTTTCTTGTTTGCACTGCAGTGAGACTGAGAGCATGCACATTACTCGCTACTTAGAAGTGCAGACATCATGCCAGGTGACTCGCATTGTAGGAGAAGGGAAATCCTTTAAAAAGACACTTTCTCTCTCAGAATTTCCCTTCTCTTTTTGCAACGCAGGAGCAACATCATCGTGGGTTAATTAGCAAACACACCACCAAGCACGCATGGCCCATTGCCCGGACTTTCTCAAACAGCTTCCCGAGCGTACACACACATCTGCACCCGAGTACTTCACAGGTTTTCAAAAGATAATTTTTTGGTAAAGAAGACTCTGTTCTTCTTCACCCCTTTTTACAGCCCCTACATCCCCACTCTGCCTATTGCTGAAAAAATTAGGCTCCCCCCGAAATTTCGCTCTGGTGACGCCTCTTGAAACGACCACAAGCAAGCAACTCCAGCACGAACCTGCTCTGACCTTACACATTCTCTTGTTTTAGGGCTACGAAAACACACGATTTGCCTGCCTCACTTAGTTCTCACACCCCCTCTTTAATATGAACATAAAAGTTTTCTACTTACTTTTATATTCCTATACTGTAATTCACATGGAAATATAGAAATCAAGGTTCTCACCACCCCAAATTACCTCTCTGGTATACTTTCTCAAATGTAAGAAATACAGGTATTCAGTATCTGTCAGTCACGGCCACTATTAAACAGTGTACCTATATAAAACTCGACAAAACTTTGTTTCTAAATTAACGTCTTACACTCAAAAGCTCTTTTGCACTTCTTTCGCTATTTGTACCTTTCTTTAAAACATCACCAGAGAAGGATGGTGAAGTATGCTCCACAAAGAGCAACTCAAAGTTTTGTTATTCTTTATATACTAGTCTGCCTGTCAATGCTTTTCACAAACCTTTTCGACCCCTAAACAGGCTGGATTGATGAGTATAAGACGTCCTATTTAGGATCGGGGGCGGACGATGCCCGAAAATAAGAACGTATAGTTGAATAAAAGACGAGTGGATGCATGGCCAGATGCATCAATGCATATATACATAGATGGATGTATCCATGTGTGAATGGAAGGATAAATGAATACAGGGACCAGTACTTATGATAGACTGGTGGACTGATAGATGCTTAGGATTGGTTATGGGACAGATGTATCTATGGATATATAGGCGTATGGCTGCATGAATGACACAGTGCTTACAATAGGCGAGTGCGCTCATAGATGCTTAAGATAAGTGCAGGAACAGATGTATGTATGTATATAAGTAGGAATGTATGCATCAATTAAAAGATGGTTGGATGGCGCAGTGCTTAGGATAGATAAATGTTGGGCTTTAATTGGGCCGGGTCTGAGGACCAGCACTTATTTTCTAGGAGCCTCCAAAAGGGTCTCTATTAGACTCTATTTATTGCCCTCGCAAACATAGTCAATTTTATTTTCGACCCTCGCAAACATAGTCAATTTTTTTTTTTTTTATTGCACTGCAGTGAGAGCATGCACATTGTACGCATGGTTATTTTGCTCACTACTGAGAACTGGAGACATCACGCTACGTTAGCCACGTTGTAGAAAGAAGGAAAATCCTTTAAAGAATATTTTTTTCCAAACGTAGGATAATTGGAGAGGATTTTCTAAAGCACACAATGATACTTATCTTGATTTAGACCACGGCCCAACTTGCATAGCCCACACCCCTTTAAGAGCTTTGCCCCCCCCGCCTTAGAGCACCCCACTTTATGAAACGCTCATAAGCAAAGCGTATTAAAACATGCAAATTTGCGAGTAAAACATATGCCATGCCTTAGGGCACTTTATAAGTGCTCCCAGTGGTACTACATCACCTTTATTAGCTCGACATCTGCACGTTACTATATTCTGTGTTTTAATCAGAAATATACCCACCTCCCCCACACCCACAACCACCCACACCCTTCCTTAACAGTGCAAAATCAAACAGAAACCCCCCCATTCCTAGTAGCGCCACTATACCCATGTACGACGTTAATTTTAACAAGTGTCTGCCGGAACACTTATCAGCAAAAACTATTCAAACATGCAAATTGGCGGGTAAAACATAAACCATCCCATAGCACGGTTTATAAATGGGCCCAGTCGAACTACACCACCTTTACTAGCTAGACATCTATATGTTACGAAAGTCGTTTAAACTCTCTGTAGAGTGTATAGCAGGGCATGGGGAGAGTAAACAAAGTTCTAATTCCCAAACTTTTGATATACAGTCCCTTTACTGTATCTATATTAAAGATATTACATGGAATTAATAAATTGACGAGTGTCTCAAAAGCGATAGTGAAGATCGCCATCAGTAAAACACGAACCACTTCAACACCTACATATATCCGCCAGAGTGACACAGCCTGACAAATAGTATCACTTATAATAACATGTAGTTCTCTAATGTCAACAAAGTCATACAGAAAATATACCGCACATTTACATTTTTTTATCTCTCACACATTTATAAAACATCTCTTCTATTCCATAAGGACAGACAATAATTAATACGTTTACTACCATATATTTTAGTATATCTACCTTTTTATTATTCACTAGTCAGAAACTACAAAAACGATTAACTATACCCAAATGCAAACCAGGAACCATATTCTTATTATATCTCAACTTAGGATCACATGATTCAAACTATGCGTACATATAAAAGGAACGTATCACTTTTCCTATCTCCATCTCCTCTCCATGTAATCTCCAAACACTGTACACGGCCCCACTGTACAACAACCTACCCTGACTTACATTCAAACCTACCTCTCAGTGACAAAAATAAGACCACAACCTGCCCACATAACATTTCTGCATTTCGTATTATCGCTTTTAACTTAATAACACGTACGTCTCCTACCACCACCCCCACCCCATTATTTCCACAAAAAGTATCAGTTGCAAACGTGCAACATTTTCTTCATCTCCCCAAATACATTACAAACTCAAATTAACACTGTACCTCATTTTCAAAACAATACAGTCCTATAAAGATGACAAACTACACTTCTTCTCTGTAAAAAATTCCTAAACATATATAAAATACTAATATAACAGCTCAAATGTTATGCATATTTCATAACCAATATCAGACACCACACTTTACGAACACAATATTACTTTGAAATAAAAAAGTTTCAAAATTAAAAATTATCACCTCAAATACTCAATCAATACTATAAAACACATAACACACCTTGTTCATTTCTAACTCACCTTTGTAGTTGTTATCCAGATTTCAAATGACACACGCATACAATTCTCTCTTTCTCACATAGTACATGTAAAGCTCCGACTTCATCAAGAATGAAACCAGGAATCGCACAATTTCTCTGTCGCTCCACACATAAACATATGTAAAGAACAAATCAGAATACTTTATTCCTTCAACGACATTCCAAAGCTTACCCCCATTGGTTAATTTTGAATTTTCCTTCCGAAAAGCTACCTATTATTCCGCGCCACATACAGGTCACAAGTTCAACCTATTTTATCACCACACTTTCTGAAACCTTCTACGACACCTGCAGGTTAAAAGTTCATAATTTTGTTTTTTTTAACCTAACGATATACTTTTGCAGCATTTTATCGAACATTTAACGGCACGTGCAAGTTAAAAGTTCACAATAGGGGTCAGTAGTTCATCAGCTTTATTCCCAACTCCAGCAGCACCTCACCTTACGCCCCCAGCACCATCAGACCCGTTGGAGTCAGTACTTTCCACTTTCCAAATACCAAATTCATTTCATACACACAAATTTACCTTCGCACTTCCTATATAACACCCCCTAAGCACTATACACAAGTTACAATGTTCGAAACAAAAGTTCCTCCAAGTAGCTATAACTACATGCTGACACTACTTGCACAGATGTGGCACAGTGGCCAGAGCACATGACTTCACAGCATATGACACACATTTTAAGCTCACACTTTCATCCCCGAGTCCGGCAGCAGATCAGCTTAGTAGCATGAGACTCTACACACTAACTCACATATTTTCCGTACCCCAGAACTTTCAGACCAGTATGGGTCAGTAGTTTGTCCTAGTAGTTATAAACACATGCTGACACTACTTCCACAGCTGTGCTGCAGCGGCCACGGCACATGACTTCACAGCATAAGACACACAATTTAGACTTGCGCTCTAATCCCACGCCACCTCACCTTAGCAGTATCACACTCTAGGCAATACCTCACTTAATTTTCGTAGCCTAGCACTTTCACACCGGTAGGTATGACTAGTTCACTTCGCACCCCCTCTATAGCACACCCTAAACACCCCACAGAGGTTACAGTGCTCCTACCCTCCTATTTCCCACTTTTTTCACCCTTTTTTCCCCTCACTCGCTTCAACGGAATCACAAAATGGCGGCCAACACTTCCTCCTTCCATGAGACTCTAGACAATACCTCACATATTTTCCGTACCCATGACTTTCACACCACTACGGGTCAGTAGTTCATCCAAGTAGGTATAAACACATGCTGACACTACTTCCACAACTGTACTGCAGCGGCCAGGGCACATGACTTCACAGCTTAAGACACACAGTGTGGGCTCACGCTTTACTCCTTGAGTCGCGCACAAGCTCACCTTAGAAACACCACACACTAGCCAATACCTCACTTAATTTTTGTAGCCTAGAACTTTCACACCGGTAGGTATGATTAGTTCACTTTGCACCCCCTCTATAGCACACCCTAAACACCCCACAAAGGTTACAGTGCTCCTACCCTCCTCTTTCCCAAATTTTTCGCCCTTTTTCCCCCTTACTCGCTTCAACGGAATCACAAAAGGGCTGCCAACACTTCCAAGTTGCAAAGGCTCGCAACGCTTGCAGTAGCAAGCTCATGCTCGTAACGCCTCAGCCAATCAGATGGCAGAATTCCCAAATATTGATTTCTGTAGATTTCGATATTTCTCAAAAACTACTGAACGGATTTACACCAAATAAACAAAAGTGTGCTTTCTAGACCAAGACCCTCCTCCCTGCCAAATTTGGGGTAATTCCGTTCACCTGTTCAACCTGTAGCTTTGTCTAAAGTTTCCTATGGAAATTAACATTGAAAAAACAAGTTTTGGAACCCCCCTTTTTTCTCGGCCCCCCCATTGACGAATCACCCCCAAACTTTCAACATAGGAGCTGATCTCAACAAAGAGTTTTGAAAATTTCACAAAGATTCATCAATTGGTGCCAAAGTTATTGTGAATAGAATGTTGCCATTTTAGGGGTGGGCGGAATTTGCGAAATTCACTTTCGCAAATTATCACGAAAATTTTAAAAATCTCCGGAAATATCGCGAAGCTGCAGAAGTTTTTTTCCTGCACGTTCGCGGTATTTTCTGCGTGGTTGCGGCTCGCCAACTTACCCATGCGGTTGCTCGCGGGTACGGCCATCTTGTTTTCACTTGTCTCGCGGTGCATTATCGCGAGAAGAAAGACGTGATCGCGCGATGAATGACCTTACTGCGGGCGCGAACTGTCGCGAGACAGAGCAAATGGCTACCAACAATCCAACATCTCGTGGAGAACGCGACCGGATCGGGAAAACTTGTCGGCGAACGCGGGGATTCAGGTAAGGCGATCGCGCGCACGCGAGAATGTATTATTTTACAGCGCGAGCAAGCAAAAAATTTCCGGTAAAATGCGGATTGCGGAAATTTTGACATTTTCGCGCTCTCCGCGGAATGCGAAAATGTCAAATTATCGCAATTTCCGTGAGCGGAACGGAATTTTAGCCCAGGCCTAGCCATTTTCCTATAGTAACTAGGCCCTAACTATAACTACCTACTGGCGACCACCAGTAGGTAATATATAATATATATATATATATATATATATATATATATATATATATATATTACCTACTGGCGGTCGCCAGTAGGTAGTTATAGTTAGGACCACGTTTCCATAGGAAATCCGCAACATTCTATTTTACATAACTTTGGCGCCGGTCGACAAATCCTCGCGAATTTTTCAAAATAGGTGGGGCGCTACGCTCCACTCCTACCCTGAAAGTCTCGGGGGGATTTGTCAAGCGGGGGCTGAGATAAAAGGGGGGTCCCAAAACGCGTTTTTCCCATGCATTTTTCCATAGGACCTTTAGACAGGGCTACAGCCCGAACGGCTGAACAGAATTACTAGAAATTTGGCAGAGAGGTAGTCCTCAGGTCAAGGAAGTGCCTTTTGTAGGTTTGGTGTAAATCTGTTCAGTAGATTCTGAGAAAATAGCCTTTAAACCAATATATATATCTGAGCCAGCTTACGGTGCGCTTACGGTACGCTTACCGTACGCGTACGTGGCGTGCGCGAGCGCGATTCTGATTGGCTCTTAGATCTAAGTAAACATTCGAATCGGCCGAAACCAGGAAGCTGCGGCCGCCATTTTCTCTCTCGCACTGAGAGTGATTTTTAAAATATAAAGCCCAAAAACATGTAAAGGGGCTGTTTAGACAGCTCCCACACACATAGCCATGTTGAGGGAGTCCCCAAAGATCCCCCAAGGCCAAAAACGGAATTTTAATTTTTTCGGTAATTTTGCCGATTACGCTTACCGTACGCGTACGGTAAAAAATTTAAAAAAAAAAAAAATTATCCACACTCTCTCCACCCCGTGTGCAATTGGTGCTCGAAGGGCACCAATTGTGCATGGCTTATTACACCTGAGATAAACTAAAATATAAAAAAAAATTAAAATAAAAAAAAAATTATCCACACTCTCTCCACCCCGTGTGCAAAAGGTGCCCGAAGGGCACCATTTGTGCATAGCTTATAAAATATACAAAAAATTAAAATATTACCTTTCAAAACAAAGTGCATCATATGTCCTCCATGTGCGCACGGTGCGCGAAGCGCATCGTGCGTACATGGCCCATCTAGCGTAACGTGGGCACGCGGTGCGCGTACCGCACCGCGTGCCCACCGTGCGTGCACGGCACTAACTGCGTAAAGTGGGCGCGCGGTGCGCAAAGCGCACCGCGTGCTCACTGTGCGCGCACGGTGCACGAAGCGCACCGTGCGCGCACGGAACGAACTGCGTTAAGTGGGCGCGCACGCCACGAATGGCGTAAAGTAACTTAGCATTTAAAAAACCGTACAAATTCACTGAAAAAACCATAGGTTTCACACACGTTATAGTTAGGAATTAGCATTTAAAAAACCTTGCAAATTCACTGAAAAAACCATAGGTTTCACACATGTTATAGTTAGCAGAAATTTTACTGATAAAAAACCAATGAAATTCCCCCGTTATAGTTAGTGCAGGCAACTATAACTCACGCGACCGCAATCTTCTGCTGATGACATGTGTGTCTTTATGAAAAAAAAATATTTGTAATATATGTATAGCTAAAAATGTATGAAAGAAGACATGGGCAAATAAGTGTCTAAATACAGTATTAGCATCAGCAGAGGATTGCGGTCGCGTGAGTTATAGTTGCCTGCACTAACTATAACGGGGGAATTTCATTGGTTTTTTATCAGTAAAATTTCCGCTAACTATAACATGTGTGAAACCTATGGTTTTTTCAGTGAATTTGCAAGGTTTTTTAAATGCTAATTCCTAACTAGAACGTGTGTGAAACCTATGGTTTTTTCAGTGAATATATATATATACAGACACCACATTCTCCGATACCTTCAGGGCGGCCTCAGAACGGGCTCAGAGTCAGCCCGTCAAAACACCACCAAGGATAACATCAAACTGAGGCCGAATGCTGGAACGAGAGGCTTTTATTCAGGTGTTTCGCAGCACAGCATGCTTCCATTTCCAGACGTTTCGGCGTTCAATCCTTACTCACAGATGGAAGTAAAACATATAATTAACAAAGTGCGTAGTGCGTGCTTAATTGGCAAAGTGCGTAGTGCGTGCTCACAAAAAAGTAGTCACATGACTGGATCTCAAAAATACAAGTCCCACAGTGCATTGCGATAATTCTTACAGGTAACAATTTGGAAGTCCTCATATTCTTTCTCCTGTGAATTCAATACTCTTGTATCACAATCGCACTGTTGTTGGTGTGGGTTCGTAAATAAACACAAGTCAGGTGAGTTGGTAATCCTTAAGTGTTGCAATCAATATGCAATGTGCCTGAAGCAAACCCCACTTGCCAGCAAGATCGTAGAGGGATGTAAACCATCACGAATCCCTTCCATTACGTGCATTCTTTTCGCTTTTTAGCTTTCCTTTGTAGGCTGGGGCACGTACGTGGGTCCTGCTCCTCGTTTTGAATACAGACACCACATTCTCCGATGCCGGAGCCTCTGACCCTTCAGGGCGGCCTCAGAACAACTGGCTCGGAGTCAGCCCGTCAAAACACCACCAAGGATAACATCAAACTGAGGCCTAATGCTGGAACGAGAGGCTTTTATTCAGGCGTTTCGCAGCACAGCATGCTTCCATTTCCTGACGTTTCGGCGTTCAAGCCTTACTCACAGATGGAAGTAAAACATATAATTAGCAAAGTGCGTAGTGCGTGCTTAATTGGCAAAGTGCGTAGTGCGTGCTTACAAAAAAGTAGTCACATGACTGGATCTCAAAAATACAAGTTCCACAGTGCATTGCGATAATTCTTACAGGTAACAATTTGGAAGTCCTCATATTCTTTCTCCTGTGAATTCAATACTCTTGTATCACAATCGGACTGTTGTTGGTGTGGGTTCGTAAATAAACACAAGTCAGGTGAGTTGGTAATCCTTAAGTGTTGCTATCAATATGCAATGTGCCTGAAGCAAACCCCACTTTTCAGCAAGATCGTAGAGGGATGTAAACCATCACGAATCCCTTCCATTACGTGCACTCTTTTTGCTTTTTAGCTTTCCTTTGTAGGCTGGGGCACGTACGTGGGTCCTGCTCCTCGTTTTGAATACAGACACCACATTCTCCGATACCGGAGCCTCTGACCCTTCAGGGCGGCCTCAGAACAACGGGCTCGGAGTCAGCCCGTCAAAACACCACCAAGGATAACATCAAACTGAGGCCCAATGCTGGAACAAGAGGCTTTTATTCAGGCGTTTCGCAGCACAGCATGCTTCCATTTCCTGACGTTTCGGCGTTCAAGCCTTACTCACAGATGGAAGTAAAACATATAATTAGCAAAGTGCGTAGTGCGTGCTTAATTGGCAAAGTGCGTAGTGCGTGCTTACAAAAAAGTAGTCACATGACTGGATCTCAAAAATACAAGTCCCACAGTGCATTGCGATAATTCTTACAGGTAACAATTTGGAAGTCCTCATATTCTTTCTCCTGTGAATTCAATACTCTTGTATCACAATCGGACTGTTGTTGGTGTGGGTTCGTAAATAAACACAAGTCAGGTGAGTTGGTAATCCTTAAGTGTTGCTATCAATATGCAATGTGCCTGAAGCAAACCCCACTTTTCAGCAAGATCGTAGAGGGATGTAAACCATCACGAATCCCTTCCATTACGTGCACTCTTTTTGCTTTTTAGCTTTCCTTTGTAGGCTGGGGCACGTACGTGGGTCCTGCTCCTCGTTTTGAATACAGACACCACATTCTCCGATACCGGAGCCTCTGACCCTTCAGGGCGGCCTCAGAACAACGGGCTCGGAGTCAGCCCGTCAAAACACCACCAAGGATAACATCAAACTGAGGCCCAATGCTGGAACGAGAGGCTTTTATTCAGGTGTTTCGCAGCACAGCATGCTTCCATTTCCAGACGTTTCGGCGTTCAATCCTTACTCACAGATGGAAGTAAAACATATAATTAGCAAAGTGCGTAGTGCGTGCTTAATTGGCAAAGTGCGTAGTGCGTGCTTACAAAAAAGTTGTCACATGACTGGATCTCAAAAATACAAGTCCCACAGTGCATTGCGATAATTCTTACAGGTAACAATTTGGAAGTCCTCATATTCTTTCTCCTGTGAATTCAATACTCTTGTATCACAATCGCACTGTTGTTGGTGTGGGTTCGTAAATAAACACAAGTCAGGTGAGTTGGTAATCCTTAAGTGTTGCAATCAATATGCAATGTGCCTGAAGTAAACCCCACTTGCCAGCAAGATCGTAGAGGGATGTAAACCATCACGAATCCCTTCCATTACGTGCACTCTTTTCGCTTTTTAGCTTTCCTTTGTAGGCTGGGGCACGTATGTGGGTCCTGCTCCTCGTTTTGAATACAGACACCACATTCTCCGATACCGGAGCCTCTGACCCTTCAGGGCGGCCTCAGAACAACGGGCTCGGAGTCAGCCCGTCAAAACACCACCAAGGATAACATCAAACTGAGGCCCAATGCTGGAACGAGAGGCTTTTATTCAGGCGATTCGCAGCACAGCATGCTTCCATTTCCTGACGTTTCGGCGTTCAAGCCTTACTCACAGATGGCAGTATATATATATATATATATATATATATACCACACAAACCTCCTCCAAAGAAAGAGAAGAGACCGCTGTAGGGGAAATCTTGGAGGCATCTTTATTAAGTAACACACAGGATGCCGAATACATTTCGGCTTTGAATTTGCCTTCTTCAGCGCCAGGGGTGTTCACAGAATGTTGGCACCATATTTGGATTTAAATATCCTGCCACGTCCTGATAGGTGGTGTTCCACTCTGCCCCCAAAGTAAGTACTTTTGCTCACCAGCTGTAGAACGCCTGATGCGTGATGCAGAGGTGATTAAATATAAATACGTGATGTAGGGCACCATATATTCCAATCAAACCCGCTAACTCCACATTTCAAAGCAGACACCGGCAACACGGGATCTGGGAAAGGTGTTTAATTGGGCAAGAGTAGTCGTAGGACGTCGTGCTTCGTGGACACAGCCACCTTGATCACAATATATCTATCTATCTGTTCTATCTGTTCTATCTATCTATCTATCTATCTATCTATCTATCTATCTATCTATCTATCTATCTATCTATCTATCTATCTATCTATCTATCTATCTATCTATCTATCTATCTATCTCTATATATGTATATATATATATATATATACACACACATATATATATACACACATATATATTCCAAACAGTCCTAATTCTCACGAAAAGGAGCCGGCACACCAATTCGGTCCAGGAGTGATTTATTTGCACAATAAATCACTCCCGGACTGAATCAGTGTGCCGCCTCCTTTTCGTGAGAATTAGGACTGTTTGGAATTTTTGTGGCTGCTGCAACCACGGCTGGCACCAACAACAAAGGACAGGCGTACGGTGTCAGGCAGACTCTTTGGAATCCTATAAATAAATGAATATATATATATATATATATATATATATATATTCATTTACAAACTGCACCGTATTATTCACTACTCCGGAGTGAGAGTCCGTTACTTTCTTCAATAAGGAGTAGGGGAGGTCCGTGCCTGTGGTTTCCACCCTTCATTTCGGTGGAACAGGACGTCTTCAGTGTGTATATATATATATATTCATTTATTTATTTTAATAAAGGGAGTTCCTTCACACAGCTGCTGTCTCCGTATCTCAGTGCTCACCAGTGATCAAGGGCTCACTGCCTGAAACGCGTTTGGTGTTTTGAGGGAAGTGAACAGAACAGTCAAGTTGCCGCCGCCGGTGTTGTCAGTGCGGTAACTCCTCTTTGTGTGACATCTCCATGAGGGCAACCTTTGCGTTTTGATGTTATGCGGCCGGCCCGGCCGCGGAAATATCCCGCCGCTTGTGATAGCGGACCCTGGTGCTTGTCAACACGAGCACCGCCAGGAATCGAGGAGGCCTCAACATCGGATGTGATTGGCAGCAAGGCGGCTGTATCGTGCTCACCTCCATATTTGCAACAGGGGCAGCGACACCCACTGGGGTGTAATCAGGAACTTCAAGAGTCTATCATGCTCAAAGACTACATCTACCATAATGCTGTGCATGATGACGCCCACTGGGGCGGGACTTTCAATTTATTTTAATAAAGGGAGTTCCTTCACACAGCTGCTGTCTCCGTATCTCAGTGCTCACTAGTGATCAAGGGCTCACCGCCCGAAACGCGTTTGGTGTTTTGAGGGAAGTGAACAGAACAGTCAAGTTGCCGCCGCCGGTGTTGTCAGTGCGGTAACTCCTCTTTGTGTGACATCTCCATGTGGGCAACCTTTGCGTTTTGATATATATATATATATATATATGAACAAACTTCTCTCTCGCTTCACCCCGAGTCCCAGGGTTCGTCGCAGCAAAGGAAAGCACGGCACCACAGGGAACACTCAGTTAGTGTTTATTCAGCATAAATCATCAAGAACACGCACAAAAGGACGGTCGACGCGTTTCGGCACTCAGCCTTCAACTGGACCATAGAGTCCTATTGTCCAGAGTGTCTTTTTAAAGCAAACATTTTCAAAATAATAGTAGAAAGTGAAAACATACTGGACATACATTGCATCGTCGATCAAGATATGTTATTTAAAGGTAAATAAGAATTTAGATCAGTTGCGAATCACAATAATTCATCCTCCACGGTGTTTGTTGTTAATTTGAATAATGTTAGAAAATTATTACAATTAATCTCAGGCAATCTGGAATTAAAGATGAATCACGATCATGGTAAAGTACCTTAAGCCTATCAGAGAATCTTATTGGAGTTAGGCAATCCTAGATAATGTAGTCTAAGATGGGTATTTACATAAAGTATGTAATGTCAGTAGACAAAGTGCATTATTTGTCAAAATTCATAACGTTACCAACCTAGAATCATCTAAAAAATTCCAAATGTTGCAAAGTGAAATTCATGTGTCTATATCAACAACAATCAAGGAGTAGATGGTTAAAGAGAGATGCAGTGAAAACAATTAACAGTTGGCAATTTGTTGATCAACCGTGGAAATATATACAAGTGCAAAAAGGAAAAGGAACAGGGAGGAGCCCATCATAGGTCATCAATTCAAGTCTCGTTAAAGGTGCACATGTAGTTCAGCATCCAAGTTATGTCCTAGTGGGTTTTCTGTACCCATTAGTAGTATCATTCTCGACTCTGCTCTTCTTAACTCAAGAATACGATTTCCACCCCTTTCCTTCTGTTTAACAATTTTGATGCCAGAGTATTTAAGCTGATTGTTGTCACTTGAGTGGAAGTCATAAAAATGTTTTGCCATAGGATATGTAAAATCCTTATTCTTGATAGCACGCAGATGCTGTAGGATGCGAAGTTTGAGTTTGTTGATTGTGCTGCCTATATAGTATTTATGACAAGGGCATTCCAATCTGTAAATTACATATTTAGATTCACATGTAATGTGGTCTTGAATCATTTCATGATGGCCATTCTGTAATTGGTAAGAGGTGATGTTTTTGCCCTGTTCACATGCCTTACATTTTGAACATTTCCAAAATCCCGGTGTGGTTAACCAGGACTTGGTGGTTGGCGGTTTGACTTCAAAATGGCTTTGTGTGAGAATATCTCCCAGAGAAGCTGTCTTTCGATAGGTGATTCTTGGTCCGGGAGGCAGAATTTTCTTCAGGGTTTCATCAAACAGCAGTACTTCCCAATATCTGGAAATAGTTTTTTGGAATACATTACTTTGGTTGTTGAAATCAATTATGAGTCTCGTTATGTTGGCAGTGTCCTCTTTGTTCCGGCCTACTTGGAGTAATTCATCTCTGTTTTTGTTCTGAACTCTATTAACTGCAGTTAGGATTACATCCATAGGGTAGCCTCGTTGCAAAAAACGTTGACTCATCTCATCTATTTGTAGGCTAAAGTCTGACACTTCTGAGCAATTCCTTCTGGCTCTTAACATTTCCCCATAGGGGATACTCCATTTAAGTTTAGCTGGATGTCCACTATTGGCATGAAGTATGCTGTTACTGGCCGTAGGTTTTCTGTGCATTTTGGTACAGAATTTGCCATTTAGTATATATACTTCGACATCCAAAAATACAATGTTAGAGGTACTAGTAGTAGATGTGAAAGTCAGTTGGTATCTGTTGGTGTTGAGAGAGTCCAGAAAATTCATGAAGAGCTCAGAGTCGCCTTCCCAGATGATGAACAGGTCATCAATGTATCTTGACCAAAATTTGATGTTTTTTGCGCGATCGTCTTTTAAGACTTCAGTTTCCCATGTTGCCATGAGGAGATTGGCATATGTTGGGGCAAAGGATGTGCCCATCGCAGTCCCTTGTTTTTGCAGGAACAGTTCACCTCTAAACAGGAAGACGTTGTGTGTCAAACAGTAGGTCAGCATTTCAATCAGCATTTCGGAGTGTTCCAAAAAACAAATTGCTCTAGTATTAAGGAATTCTTTTACTGCTGCGATTCCATCAGAATGACGGATGGAAGTGTAAAGTGAAGAGACATCAATAGAGGCCATGATGTAATTTTTTTTCCACTGTAATTGATCAATTTTTTGCAAAAAGTCCATTGTGTCCCTCAAGTATGATGGGAGAGCTGTAACATAATTCATTAAAAAGATGTCAATAAACCGAGATGTAGATTCTAGTAGAGAACCGATGGAGCTAACAATGGGTCTACCTGGTGGATTGATGGTAGACTTATGGATCTTTGGTAAGAAATAAATTGTTGCCGTAATTGGATGATTGGTTTTAAGGTATAAATATTCTTCCAGATCAATAAGTTCTCTCTCTTTCCAAGCCACAAGTTTCAAATGGTATTCCTCTGTCCAATTCTTGATTGGATTCTTTGTTAATCTTTCATAGTGATCCTTATTATTGAGTTGTCTGACAGCTTCTTTAATGTAATCCTCACAGATTTGAATAACAATGTTGCCGCCTTTGTCAGAGGCTTTGATAATGATGTTTTGATCATTACGTAATTCTTTTAATGCATTGTGTTCTTCAAAGGTGAGGTTCCATGTCTTACTCTTGTCCTTATGTTTAGTAGTAGTTTTGAACTTTTTATTTGATGACATCGGACAATTGGTGGACATTTTATTGATCTCCTCCACCATAATTTCCTGGAAGAGATCAATTTTGTTGCCAGGAGGAAGTTGTGGACAAAACGTTGATCGGTTTTTAGAGCCACTGTTTCCTCCTCTGTTAGTTTCAATGCCAGTGTCGTGACAATATTGTAGATCAGACATGGAAGAAAGGTTGCTGGCACCAGCTTGTGTAGATGATTCAGTTTGTAATAAGGTAGCTGTTCTTAATGCTTTAATGTCTTTGATACTCAAAGGTTGAGTAGTTGGGCTTGGTGGGAGTGTAGAAAATGGTTGAGAAGGTTTCTCTTCGAAGTATTTCTTGAGTTTGATTTTACGGCAAAATTTATACAGGTCAATGCGTATGTTGGCAAGGTCCATGTCTTTGTTGGGACAGAAGGATAAGCCCTTGTTGAGCAGTGAGGTTTGTGCTTTGGTAAGAATTTTATTGGAGAGATTAACAATCAAATTAAGATCTTGTGGTTTTAGTTTTGTTTTGCTCTTCCTCTTTTGGGTCTGACCACCTCTCCTGGTTCTCCGTTTCGGGGTTGTGGTCGTCCTCTCCCCCGTGATGGTCCTTGGCCACGTCCTCTCTGTCGCGTTGTCATCTGCATGAGGCGCATTTCCCCGGAAAAATCTAGACTGGAGGTGAGTTGATCCTCATCCGCTGAGCTTAATTCAGAGCTCTCTTCTGAGACAGGAGTTTCTTGTCCACGGTATTTATCCATGACTACACGATTTCTGAATGTATCGTATTTTCTGGCAAAGGTATAAATTCGGCCATATGTGTAGTCAAGTCTGTCCCTGTTAAATTTATTGGCTTTACATTTTTCCACATCGTCCTCGTGTTTGTTGACTTTCTTTTCCATTAATTCAATTGATTTAGTAATATCCTCATCAGTGGGGATTTGATTTAACTCAGTCTCCAATTCTTTAATAGTTGTGGCAATAATGGCTAATTTCCTTTCAGCGTGGGCAATCAGAGTGGCCATCAGTCTAAAAGAGCATTCGTTGGTGTCGGTTTGCCATTGTTTAATTAAGTCAGCATCCAAGTCATTAAGGGTGGGCATGATGAGAATCCTCAAGCCTCTGGGAATTCTTTTGAATTCGATATATTTTTCTAGCGTCGTTTTCTCCCACCATTTGTTAATTTCTTGGATGCGAGCGGCTTGTAATTCTTTTAGAATTCAAGAGAAGGTTCTCTTTTTTTTGTCTCCACTGGATGCATATATATATATATGCTTTGGCCACATGATGCTTATATAAGAGAGGCCTCTAGACATCTTGGGGATCCATTATGTTATAGGAAGGCAACATTTCCTGAATTAAGAGCTGTAAAAGATCTAGTTTTTAGGGAGCTAGCACAGTGGAAGAGGATGGGTCTTATTAGTAAAGAAGAATAACATTTTTTGAAAACTGATCACCCATATACTCCAACGTTGTATTTTATTCCTGAAGTGAACAAACAAGTAAACCCTGTGCCTGGGTGTCCTATAATATCTGCTCAATGTGGATTATTGGAATCCATGTCTAAATATGTGGATTTCTTTCTCAGGGATTTTGTAGAAATGCTTCCCTCATATATAAAGGATACTGGCCACTTTTTGAACAAACTTAGGGAGATTACATGGGACAGTGAGTATTGTTTCATTGTGATGGATATATGCTCCCTATATACCAGCATCAAACATGAGGATGGCCTTAAAGCTATAAAACAATATCTCGAAAGCAGGGATGTGAAATTTAATGAACATAATAAAATGTTGTTAACCAGGATACATATATGCTTGAATAACAATTATTTTTTGTTCAACAAAGAAGTCTACCAACAACTACGGGTGTGGCGATGGGAGCATGCTTCTCCCCCAGCTATGCATGTCTTCATGTAGGCTGGTGGGAGGAGCATGTCCTGAGCAGCATCCTGGGAGATTTACACATGTCGAATATAGTAAGATGGTGACGCTTTATTGACGATGTCTGTATAGTGTGGCATGGCACCATTGAATCCGCACAAAAAGTTTGTTGACACTATCAATGTTAATAATCTTGACCTGGAATTTACAGCAAATATCAGAAAAGAGAGGGTAGAGTTCCTGGATTTTGAGATGTATATAAAGAATAATACTATATGTACAACATTACACAGAAAAGCAACTGCGGGAAATTCGATTCTCCATGCTAGCAGCACCCACCCTAGACATTTGATCAAGAGTATTCCCTATGGGGAATTTCTTAGAGTTAAAAGAATTTGCAGCAACGAACAAGATTTAACTATTTGTCTAAATGAATCAGTACAGAGATTTTTAGCAAGAGGTTACAATATGCATGATTTAAAAACTGCGTTAACCAAAATACAGAGCCCTTTAAATACAGCTATAACAAATACTGAGGAAGATATCATTCCTTTAAGTATAAATGATGAATCTCATAAAGCAAAATCATCGGTCAGACTAATAACTATGCATAGTTGTCATCATAAACAGGTCAGACGTATTATTACTAAAAACTGGCCTATTTTAAAATCTGACATTTCTTTATCATCAGAAATACAAGATTCACCATCTATTATTTTCAGACGAGCACCCTCTATGAGGGATGCACTTGTAAAAACAAGTCCAGAAGTACAAGAGAAAGTAAACTGGTTAACAAACAAGACAGGTTTTTATAAGTGTAGCTCTTGTAGGGCATGCAAATTTGGTATTAACAAAACTGAGTTTTTAGATGCTTTCTCCACAAATATGTGTAAAATTAAAGGTCCGTTCACATGCAAAACTGACTATGCAGTCTGTGTTTTAGAATGCACTTGTCAGTTAAAATATATTGGCAGTACAAAACTCCAAGTATTTAATCGTATTCTTCAACATCTACGGGCTATTGTTAACTCTGATTCCAGTTACCCTGTGGCTCGACACTTCAAACTAGTACATCAGAACAATTTGAATGATCTCAAATATTTTGTAATAGATGCCGTACCTAAATCCATCAGAGGTGGTAACAGAGAGAAACAATTACGGAAACTGGAAAGCCAATATATTGTTCAATTAGATACCAAAATGCCGAACGGTTTAAACACAGGGGAAGATTTACATAACTTTTTATAGGTATTTTATGGATAGTTTTATGTATTTTTACAAATATATTTTTGGAAGTATTTTGTGGAAGTGTTGAAATTGTTTTATAAATATTGTACCTCCAACCTGCTGCTAAACTCTTGATCGAATAACTAAAAGATTATTAATAACTATTTATGACAATGGTTTTAGGATTGATATTTTAATCATGTGCGGATGGTTTTTTATGTGGGCTACCATCTTAATTTTATTGGATTTTAACTAGTTTTACTTAGTTTTACTGGTTTTTATCTGATGTTTATGAGGTGGGTGGCTCTATTGATTGCTATTTGCATGTGATTTCTTATCTGTATTTATAAACTGTGGTTATGTACTGTATTGTTAAATATCTTTAGATGAACTGAAAAAACTGAGAAAGAAATATGAAATTCGCTGAAACAAATTGTTATGAATTTAATGATGAGTATCCAAGTATTAATGTTAAATTTAAGTGGGGAATCTCCCGATTTTGCACTAAGACACTGATTTTTGCACTTAGCACTTTATATTAGGAAATAATGAATTAGTATACATTTGCGGACCAATGCAATGTGCCTCTTAAATATAATAAGGTTTTTTTGTTTTTTTTAAAATGGTTAATCAATTATGAATCTAATGATAGAACTAATGTTCTCTGAATTAGTTTTCTTTTATAAATATATATTTTTGGAAAATCACTAAAAAAACTAAGAAAACTAAAAATTGAATACTGGTATATGCTTGTATAAACTCCTTTTTGGGTATAACAAACACAGGATGAAATTAAATAATGGGCACTGGCCCACTATTTCCCAAATGTAATTATATTTCTATGTATATTTATTTACACATTAATCCTTAATTGTGGAAAAAATATATTGTTGACTTAAATATGTGTACAAAACAACGAAAAAGAAAAAAGAAAAATCTAAAGTCTGTTGTTTATATTTATAATCACTGGGAGGAGCCATTATTCAAACATACCAGTATTTAACCACGTGGGTGGTCAGGGCACGTCATGTGATCAAGACCGGGTTCCCCGGTCGAAACGCGTCATGCTGGCTGAATTATGGAATAAAACACTCAAGATTTGAAAAAGATTTGATTGTGTGGTGGTCCGTTCCTGCTTATGTCTCCTGAGAAGGTGGATTGACGCTGGATTGTGCTTGATATATATATATATATATATATATATATATATATCCACACTGGCAAATGTTAATCTTCGTAGGCACTAGTATCTTTTTAAGTCCACATGCGCCCCCGACCCACGAGGGAATGCTACTGTAGCGAAAAGGAACGGCGCATGGAAGGGTTTCAAAAGGGTGTACACCCCGTCTTGATCGTGCCGAGGGAGCAACAGCTTCTCAGAAAGCCACAAATTTAAAAACATTTGCAAAATCGACAATTACTCACCTGCCTGCAGAAAAACGAGTCCTTAAAAAGATACTAGTGCCTACGAAGATTAACATTTGCCAGTGTGGCTATGAACATTTATGGATTGCCATTTTACTTTTAATAATATCAAAGTGCACTATGGGACCGGTAGTATTGTGATTGCGGACACGTGATGCATTCATTTAAATATGACCAAGCGCACCTGGGTGCTTGAATTCCTGTCCGTGAGCAAGGCATTCAGCCGAAACGTTGGACCAGAAGGAAACAAGCGCTGCATAAAGACTTTCTGAAATAAAGCTAGTTCCAAGGTAATGGGCCTCGCATTCTTGTTCTTCCAGCGTGGATTTGTGGGCTGCTCCGTACCCACGTAGCGAGGCCACCCTGAAGGGCTTGGGGCTCCCGTCACGGGGAAACGCTTTTGCTTCTCATGAATATCAATGGAGGAGCTCAGTCCACATGCGCCCCCGACCCACGAGGGAATGCTACTGTAGCGAAAAGGAACGGCGCATGGAAGGGTTTCAAAAGGGTGTACACCCCGTCTTGATCGTGCCGAGGGAGCAACAGCTTCTCAGAAAGCCACAAATTTAAAAACATTTGCAAAATCGACAATTACTCACCTGCCTGCAGAAAAACGAGTCCTTAAAAAGATACTAGTGCCTACGAAGATTAACATTTGCCAGTGTGGCTATGAACATTTATGGATTGCCATTTTACTTTTAATAATATCAAAGTGCACTATGGGACCGGTAGTATTGTGATTGCGGACACGTGATGCATTCATTTAAATATGACCAAGCGCACCTGGGTGCTTGAATTCCTGTCCGTGAGCAAGGCATTCAGCCGAAACGTTGGACCAGAAGGAAACAAGCGCTGCATAAAGACTTTCTGAAATAAAGCTAGTTCCAAGGTAATGGGCCTCGCATTCTTGTTCTTCCAGCGTGGATTTGTGGGCTGCTCCGTACCCACGTAGCGAGGCCACCCTGAAGGGCTTGGGGCTCCCGTCACGGGGAAACGCTTTTGCTTCTCATGAATATCAATGGAGGAGCTCAGTCCACATGCGCCCCCGACCCACGAGGGAATGCTACTGTAGCGAAAAGGAACGGCGCATGGAAGGGTTTCAAAAGGGTGTACACCCCGTCTTGATCGTGCCGAGGGAGCAACAGCTTCTCAGAAAGCCACAAATTTAAAAACATTTGCAAAATCGACAATTACTCACCTGCCTGCAGAAAAACGAGTCCTTAAAAAGATACTAGTGCCTACGAAGATTAACATTTGCCAGTGTGGCTATGAACATTTATGGATTGCCATTTTACTTTTAATAATATCAAAGTGCACTATGGGACCGGTAGTATTGTGATTGCGGACACGTGATGCATTCATTTAAATATGACCAAGCGCACCTGGGTGCTTGAATTCCTGTCCGTGAGCAAGGCATTCAGCCGAAACGTTGGACCAGAAGGAAACAAGCGCTGCATAAAGACTTTCTGAAATAAAGCTAGTTCCAAGGTAATGGGCCTCGCATTCTTGTTCTTCCAGCGTGGATTTGTGGGCTGCTCCGTACCCACGTAGCGAGGCCACCCTGAAGGGCTTGGGGCTCCCGTCACGGGGAAACGCTTTTGCTTCTCATGAATATCAATGGAGGAGCTCAGTCCACATGCGCCCCCGACCCACGAGGGAATGCTACTGTAGCGAAAAGGAACGGCGCATGGAAGGGTTTCAAAAGGGTGTACACCCCGTCTTGATCGTGCCGAGGGAGCAACAGCTTCTCAGAAAGCCACAAATTTAAAAACATTTGCAAAATCGACAATTACTCACCTGCCTGCAGAAAAACGAGTCCTTAAAAAGATACTAGTGCCTACGAAGATTAACATTTGCCAGTGTGGCTATGAACATTTATGGATTGCCATTTTACTTTTAATAATATCAAAGTGCACTATGGGACCGGTAGTATTGTGATTGCGGACACGTGATGCATTCATTTAAATATGACCAAGCGCACCTGGGTGCTTGAATTCCTGTCCGTGAGCAAGGCATTCAGCCGAAACGTTGGACCAGAAGGAAACAAGCGCTGCATAAAGACTTTCTGAAATAAAGCTAGTTCCAAGGTAATGGGCCTCGCATTCTTGTTCTTCCAGCGTGGATTTGTGGGCTGCTCCGTACCCACGTAGCGAGGCCACCCTGAAGGGCTTGGGGCTCCCGTCACGGGGAAACGCTTTTGCTTCTCATGAATATCAATGGAGGAGCTCAGTCCACATGCGCCCCCGACCCACGAGGGAATGCTACTGTAGCGAAAAGGAACGGCGCATGGAAGGGTTTCAAAAGGGTGTACACCCCGTCTTGATCGTGCCGAGGGAGCAACAGCTTCTCAGAAAGCCACAAATTTAAAAACATTTGCAAAATCGACAATTACTCACCTGCCTGCAGAAAAACGAGTCCTTAAAAAGATACTAGTGCCTACGAAGATTAACATTTGCCAGTGTGGCTATGAACATTTATGGATTGCCATTTTACTTTTAATAATATCAAAGTGCACTATGGGACCGGTAGTATTGTGATTGCGGACACGTGATGCATTCATTTAAATATGACCAAGCGCACCTGGGTGCTTGAATTCCTGTCCATGAGCAAGGCATTCAGCCGAAACGTTGGACCAGAAGGAAACAAGCGCTGCATAAAGACTTTCTGAAATAAAGCTAGTTCCAAGGTAATGGGCCTCGCATTCTTGTTCTTCCAGCGTGGATTTGTGGGCTGCTCCGTACCCACGTAGCGAGGCCACCCTGAAGGGCTTGGGGCTCCCGTCACGGGGAAACGCTTTTGCTTCTCATGAATATCAATGGAGGAGCTCAGTCCACATGCGCCCCCGACCCACGAGGGAATGCTACTGTAGCGAAAAGGAACGGCGCATGGAAGGGTTTCAAAAGGGTGTACACCCCGTCTTGATCGTGCCGAGGGAGCAACAGCTTCTCAGAAAGCCACAAATTTAAAAACATTTGCAAAATCGACAATTACTCACCTGCCTGCAGAAAAACGAGTCCTTAAAAAGATACTAGTGCCTACGAAGATTAACATTTGCCAGTGTGGCTATGAACATTTATGGATTGCCATTTTACTTTTAATAATATCAAAGTGCACTATGGGACCGGTAGTATTGTGATTGCGGACACGTGATGCATTCATTTAAATATGACCAAGCGCACCTGGGTGCTTGAATTCCTGTCCGTGAGCAAGGCATTCAGCCGAAACGTTGGACCAGAAGGAAACAAGCGCTGCATAAAGACTTTCTGAAATAAAGCTAGTTCCAAGGTAATGGGCCTCGCATTCTTGTTCTTCCAGCGTGGATTTGTGGGCTGCTCCGTACCCACGTAGCGAGGCCACCCTGAAGGGCTTGGGGCTCCCGTCACGGGGAAACGCTTTTGCTTCTCATGAATATCAATGGAGGAGCTCAGTCCACATGCGCCCCCGACCCACGAGGGAATGCTACTGTAGCGAAAAGGAACGGCGCATGGAAGGGTTTCAAAAGGGTGTACACCCCGTCTTGATCGTGCCGAGGGAGCAACAGCTTCTCAGAAAGCCACAAATTTAAAAACATTTGCAAAATCGACAATTACTCACCTGCCTGCAGAAAAACGAGTCCTTAAAAAGATACTAGTGCCTACGAAGATTAACATTTGCCAGTGTGGCTATGAACATTTATGGATTGCCATTTTACTTTTAATAATATCAAAGTGCACTATGGGACCGGTAGTATTGTGATTGCGGACACGTGATGCATTCATTTAAATATGACCAAGCGCACCTGGGTGCTTGAATTCCTGTCCGTGAGCAAGGCATTCAGCCGAAACGTTGGACCAGAAGGAAACAAGCGCTGCATAAAGACTTTCTGAAATAAAGCTAGTTCCAAGGTAATGGGCCTCGCATTCTTGTTCTTCCAGCGTGGATTTGTGGGCTGCTCCGTACCCACGTAGCGAGGCCACCCTGAAGGGCTTGGGGCTCCCGTCACGGGGAAACGCTTTTGCTTCTCATGAATATATATATATATATGTGTGTGTAAAATATTCACTGAAAAAACCATAGGTTTCAGGGACGTTCTAGTTAGTTGGACATTTCACTCGTACAAAACCAGAGAAATTCCACCGTTATAGTTAGTTTAGCTAACTATAACTCGCGCCCCTGCAGTGCACTGCTGATGACGTCACATATTACATCATTCATGACATGGTCAATGACATCACTGATGACATCTCCAATGACATCACTGATGACATCACAGTGTTTGTTTCTTTAAAGTTTAAATACGTATTATATATATGCCAAGGTGTATTGAAGAATGAGTGGGTGTATAAGTGTCTGGATGGAGGATTTGGTAGGTGCGTGACTGACTGTTTAAGTGAGGGATTACATGTGTCATACTGAATGCATGGGTTAGTGACTAAACTGTGTGAATGTCTGTATCAGTCTGTCTGTTGATGTATAAGCTGCTGCATGGGTTGGTCAGTAGCTACATGGGTGTCTATATGGGTTATCAAGCGGTTGCCTGAGTATTTGTATGGGTGCCTGAGTGTGTGTGTGTGTGTGTGTGTGTGTGTGTGTGCGCGTGTGTGTGTGTGTGTGTGTGGTTGTGTGTGTGTGTGTGTGTGTGTGTGTGTGTGTGTGTGTGTGGGTGGATGGGAGGTGTTTGACTCTGTGCATAGATGTTTGAGTGGTTGAATCACTGGATGTATGGGTTCAAGAGTGCATGTGGAAACAGCTGTATGGGTGGGTGAGTGTGTGTATGGGTGTGTTGGTGAGTGAATGGATGTCTCTGTGGTACATGTCCAAGTAACTACGTATTTAAAAGGCAGTGTATGTGAGAGTTGGAGTATATAAATGACTGTACGTGAGAGTCAGTGATTGTGAGAGTGGCTGTATGGATGAGTGTGTACTTGTATCAGTGATTGTATAAGAGAGTAAGTATATGTTTGTTTCTGTTTGAATAATTGATGTGGTGTGTGTATAACTGTATAGTTGAGTAAATGGAAGTGTGATTGATTCTTTGCATGACTGACTAGCTGTGATGCAGCGGAGTTTACCAGCTCTACACACACACACTCATACACACAACTCTCGTTTGGGCCCACATACATTCATACATTCAATGAGCTAGCAAATATTTGCTGGTCATCAATTTTGATTTACGTTAGAGACCTGTTACACCAGTAACATTACCATTCCCTGTCTCCTTAAGTAAATGTACTTTTGTCAATAGATCTAGTAGTAGATTAGAATAGGGTGGAAATAATAACCCATTTAACCTTTATTTTAAAGAACCACGGACACAAAGGAGTTTTAAAGATTGATCTAAATTAATAGTTTTGTGAGTCAAGTCAGAATACACGTAGATACACCAAAATTCTCCATCAGGAAAAATAGCAGTTAGCTTAGAATCAATTCACAGTAGTAAATTCTCGTGATGACAGTACCTGAGGAGAGAAAATAGAGAGCAAATACAGAGCATTGCCCCACAGAACTATAATGACCTAGAATGGTGTGAGGACCTGGACATCAGAGTATCAAAGATTCAGGACAGGTTCAGGACCGGGAAGGTGACCTCTTTTAATGCAACGCCAGCGTTGCACCCCTCTCTGGTGCTACTCTCTCTGGCTCAGGCTTGTCCGGACCCCTTCCTAGATGCGCCTCCTCGGTTGTTCCGCGATTCTTCCCTAGTGTAGGATTCCTTAATAAGCTTGCAGCGATTCGGGCAGCAACTCTGCAAAGCATCAGCATGTGCAGCATCAAGTGTGCCTGACTAACTAAACTTACCTCTGTTATATCAATTCAAGTGTATGATCCACCCCCAAATGTTTCAATTCTATGTACACCCCTCAATTTGATTGGGCCAGGCAGTGGGGTGAGGACATCACACCATACTAAGTGCAATAACTTTCTTTAGTTCTATTGTCTAATACCCCGCCCCTTAAACTTAATACCCACAACATTTCATATGTGGATTGATAATTTTGAAGTACAATGTTTCAGCTTCTTCCTTTTGCAGGTTCAAGAGTTTAGCTTCCCATGTCCTTGCTGGGCACATGTTCTTGGCAGAAGTTCAATGACATCACTAGTCTCAGGACAAGGATTCAGTGCGCATGTGTAGTTTTGCAAAGGAATAGGGATGTCAGTCACCCTCCAAGGCCCAAATACGAACTATTAATAAAGTCAGAGAAAAACATGTTAGAATATGAAATTAAATGAATTCATTGTATACCAATTACTTCTACTCTAACCCCATTTACTTAATATATCTTTTGCATTAATAGCTTAGTAAAATTTGCACGGGTTAGTTTCAGCATGGCATGTGCGTTAATGTGGGAGTTTCGAGCAGGTATGTTAAAAACCATTGCGCAGCTGCAAAGATTTCCCACCAAGCGACAGAAGCGTCATTACTAAGTAGATAGACGCATGCGCAGAAGAGTTCCCGTGTTTTCGGCGGCCATTTTAAGGACACTCGGGTTACTGGTTAGTACTGCACATAGAAAAGCTTCCCCTAGATACAGTATGTAAATTGTGGTGCAACATTAGTACCCACAAACATGTTGATTACATTATTACATGTTATTCAAGAGGATTGCATACGAGCAAGTCGAAAGGAGTGAGAGATGGGCAGACCTTAAATTGCGTGTGGGAGTGTACCTAAGTATCATGCTGATAATGAACTCAGGACTGGTGCCGTGCAAAGATTTAAAAATGAGGCACCCCGTTTTGAAGGCACAGTGCTGTGAAATTGGGAGCCAAAGTAGTTTCCTCAGCAGGGGGGTAGCTGTATGCCTTTTAGGTTGGCGGTATATCAGCCGTGCTGCCTGGTTCTGGACCATCTGTAAGCGTTTAAGCAAGTAGTGTGGCAAGCCTAAATATAGAATTGGAGTAGTCCAGATGAGATAGAACCGTGGATATCATGACCTGATTCAAGGCGTCATGGCTGAGGAAACCATGTATTTTCCTGATTTTGCGCATTTGAAAGAAGCACTTGGACACCACAGCTCCAACCTGAGTTTTCAGGGAGAGATCGCTGTCCAGAGACTGCTAAAGTTTTGGCCGATGTGGACGGAGAGGGAGGAGAGCCAAGCTCAGGGGGCCAATAGTGGGGGCCCCAGTACTTATGGTTGTCCCCGGTGAGAACTATCTGTCTTACCAGGGTTAAGTTTGAGATGATTAAGATCCATCCATCTTTGGATGTATAACATGATGTCCTGGAATTCAATGACAGAGTTGTGTGAACTGTCAACCCTGAGAATGAGCTGAAGATCGTCTGCATAGTTGAGGATCACCATGTTCCTGTCTTTAAGAGACTGGATCAGGGGCACCATATAGAGGTTGAACAGATGAGGGGAAAGAGCCGAGCTCTGTGGGACCCCACAGGTGGTGTAACGTGGAGGTGCTAGAAACTGTCCCAGGTGAACAGCCTGAGAGCAATCCTCCAGAAAGGAAGTGAGCCAGCGAGCTGCAGTCCCTTGAATGCCAGCTCTTCTGACACGGTCGGCCAGTATAGTATGGTTGACCGTGTCAATGGCTGCGGAAAGATCTAACAGGACCAGGGCCCGGGGACAACCTCTATCAGCGTTATCCCGCAGGGTGTCCACGACCGTCAGGATCACGGATTCGGTAGAATGGGCTGGCCGAAAACCAGCCTGATGAGGGTCCAAGTATTTCGATGCCTCCAAAAAGTTGGAGAGGCATTTAGCTACGTGGCCCTCCAGGACCTTAGCCAAGAAGGTTAGCAGAGAGTGGTAATTGGATAGGAGCGCGGGATCAGCTCCAGGTTTTTTTAAAAGGGGGACAACTACTGCTTTCTTAAAAGCCAGTGGAACTATGCCAGATGAAATGGATTCATTCAGTAATGCAAGTGCAGGGCCAGAATGGATTGCAAGGCAGTCTTTCAGTATGTGAGGGGGACAGCAGTCCGATGGGGCACCTGATTTGATTTTCACTAACAGGTCTTGAAAAATCTTGTTATTAATAGTGGGAAAACAGCTAAGAGTTCCGTTGTGATAGTGTACCACAGGGGAGTCTGGTCAGGAAGGGTGGGTAGGGATGCTGGCCTTTATTGTGATAATCTTCTCAATGAAATAATCATTTAGTGAATTAGATAGAGCTTGGGAGGGCATGGCTTTCAATAGTATTCGCTCAGGATTGGATAGTTCGTCAACTATGGAAAAGATTTCTTTAGAATTTTTATTAGATTTAAGAATACGATTTGAGAAGTGGGCAGCTTTGTCGATGAGGATGCTTTTCTCGTAGTCTTTCCGAGCAGAAGTATATAATAGTTTATTTTCAGGGGAATATTTCAAACGCCACTGTCTTTCTAGTTGGCGTAAGGCCAATTTCTGGGCCTTAAGGTCATTGGAGAACCATCTTTGTGCCTACGCCCGGCATGCTAACAATTTTTTTTTAATGGAGCGTGCTTATTACTCGCATCAAGTAGCCATTTGGATACCTTCATTTCCATGGTGTTAACATCATAACCAGGGGGTGGGACTGTGTTGGATAGTGTGTTAAGAAAGTCATCCTTATTGATGGAGTTCCACCTCCTGGCAAGGCCTCCTTCGGCCGCATTGAATTTCTTAATGGGTGGTCGTGTCAGCGTGAATTTTAACTAATGGTGATCGGACCAAATGCAGGGTGTGGCTATAGGGGTAGAGGTGATCAGGCCACTTGCCCATATCTGATCCAAGATCCGACCCTTCAGATGAGTAGGGGATAGAACTTGCTGAGTAAGGTTTAGGTTTCTAAGTAAGTCTGACATCTCCGCCGATTGTGGCCGTTCCTGAGGGTCACTATACCAATAGTTAAAATCACCCACCAGGAGGACCGTGGCGTGCTCAGTCACAAGCTTAGCTATCTGTTCGCTAAGTGATAGTGGAAAATTAGACATCTGCTTGGGTGGCCTGTATAGTAAAACACAGACAAAGGGGTCGTTAACAGATTCCAATTTTATGACTATGTTCTCGGTGTCGGTAAGAGAGAGACATGTCAGAGAACAGAACCTTAAATTAGTATGTATGATGGCAGCCACTCCCCCTCCTGACTTGCCCGAACACCGATTGGCATAGATGATATAATAATCAGGTGGAAGTGCTGCCAACATGTTTGGGGCAGAGTCGTCGGTGAGCCAGGTTTCGCTCAGTAGCAGGATGTCAGGGTTGTAGGTAAGCAAGAGTAGAAAGATATCCAGCTGATGTTTGACCAGGGAGCGTGTATTGTGTGTATGAGTGCATATGATAGTGTTATATTGATGAGTGACTGCATTTATAAGTGACTGTATGGTTGAATGAGTGGATGTGTGTGTAGACCTAGGAATCGGTGAGTGTGTATGTAGTAACTGATATTGGTGTGTCGATGGCTTCGAAAATGGTAGACTGTATTTTACAGTGGGTGTATCAAAGGTTATATTAGGGTGTGAGGAGGTGCATTATATTTTCACGTGGATGATGTCATCAGTGATGTCATTTGATATGTCATCAGTGATGTCACTGACCAAGTCATGAATGATGTAATATGTGACGTCATCAGCAGTGCATTGCGGGGACGCGAGTTATAGTTAGCTGAACTAACTATAACTAATTTCTCTGGTTTTGTACGAGTGAAATGTCAAACTAACTATAACGTCCCTGAAACCTATGGTTTTTTCAGGGAATTTCTAAGGTTTTTTAAATGCTATTTCTAACTATAACGTACCCGAAACCTATGGTTTTTTCAGTGAATTTCAAATGTTTTTTAAATGCTAATTTCTAACTATAAGATAGCAGTCTTGTTTTCAGAGTGGTGGAGAAGGGTGAGCGTGGCCTCCAAACACCTTTTAGCAATCCCACTGTGTGGGATTTAATGAAGGTAACAGGAGGGGTAGTTGGTCCCCAACGTCAACCTTAGGGGCCAACTACCCCTTTTATTACCTCCAGTAAGTTCCACACCGCAAATATTGCTAACTTGTTATATCAGGCCCTGCCCTCTCCTTGCACCACTGTGCAAACGCACCCCCTGGCACGTTGGAAGTTAGGGGATTAAGTCCCCTTGAATCATGAGGGTCCCTGGGGGCCAACTAGCCCACCAGGTACCTCCAGTAAGTGCCACAGAGCTGCGTGGCAGAGAGGTGTTCCAAGGCCATGCCCCTTTTTACACCACGCTGCAAACGCGGCTTTTGGCGCACTGCTGCTCGGAGGATGAAGTCCACTTGTGTCCTGATGTCCTCAGCATCTAGCAAAGAAGATTTGCATGGGAGCTAAAACAGGAAACATTGCTTTGTCAACCATCCCGTAAACATTTTCCCCACGTCACAGATTTAGAAATATGTTATCATCCCAACAGGGTAAGTGTCTGCCAAGTCTTGTGGAGATTTGTAAAACTTTTACACGGATATTAGCAAATCAACTATTTTTACCCGCCATATACGTGCGCCTTCATTGTTGGGATCCGCATGAAACGTGAAAGCCCAGCACTGGGGAAATGCAAGCAACTTCACCCAAAACCTGTACAATTACAGGCAAATCGAAACCTCCTTTCGAACTGCATGCAGCTTCACCCAACACTGCTACAATTATAGGTAAATCAAAAATACACCATTCTTACTGCATGCAACTTCACTAAACACCACTACAATTAAGGCAAATAAAAAATACAAAATTTCAACTACAAGCGACTTCACCAAACACCACTACAATTTTAGGCAAATCACAAATGCACCTTTCCAACTGCATGTTAATTCACTGTAAACCATTACAATTATAGGTAAACCAAAAATACAATTTTTTAATTGCATGCCGCCTTACCCAACACCCCTACAGTTATTGGCAAATCAAAATTACACCATTTTAACTGCATGTGACTTCATTCGACACCACTACAATTCGAAGCAAATCAAAAATACGCCTTTCTTACTGCAAGCGACATTACTCTACATCACTACAATTATAGACAAATCAAGCTGCCAGTACATTTCTACAGTATAACCTCTTAATTCTGAGATGAAGATAATAGTTAAACGCTAATTTCCCTACACTACTAAAAGGATTTAAACCGAACCACACACGGGCACTTCCTGGAGTAAAGATTTAGTTTTGTTCCATGTTTGGTGTAGTTCTGTTCATTTTCTCTGTTTAGAGCAAAGAATACGATGGGAGTTAAAATGGGAACGTCACCTTTTCTTTCACCTTTTTTGGCCCCTGCTTGACGGGTGGACATGACTTTTTCTATTCCAAAGCAGGAGTTAATGAACTCTTTTATTGGAAAGTGCCCTGCTGCATGGCGCCAGCGTTATTAAAGAACAGATCCATGCCCTTTGAGTGGCACTGCTGGGCTGACTATAGCCACGCATGCCCTTTCTTTCAGTGGCACCGCTGGGCTGGGCTGACGGTGGCCACGCATGCCCTTTCAGTGGCACCACTGGGCTGACCGTACCCACGCATGCTCTTTGGGTGGCACCACTGGTCTGACTATAGCTACGCAGGCCCTTTCTTTCAGTGGCACCGCTCAGTGGCACCGCTGGGCTGACCGTGCCCACGCATGCCCTTTCAGTGGCACAGCTGGGCTGACGGCACCCACACATGCCCTTTCAGTGGCACAGCTGGGCTGACGGTAGCCACGCATGGCCTTTCAGTGGCACTGCTGGGCTGATGGCAGCCACGGTGACTCTGTTGCTGCCAGTGTCCTAAATAAAGCTCCCACCACAGAGCCTGGCCCTTGGGGGTTCTGAAGCTCTCACTGCCCCTGGACATCGGGGGCTTGCAGGAAGGATGGAATGTTCATAGTGTTTTTAATGTTTATAGCACAGGGAGGTAGAATTTTAAATGTATCCTCAAAGCCTCGAGAACCGACTTTGCACTAATCTTGCAAAGTATTTCAAGTTTGCAAAATGTTGACTGTAACAATTGTTGCAAAAAATGTTTCCAGAAGAATTTTGTGGCAGAAACTGTTTTGTGGAACAAGTCTCACACACAAAGAAGATTTGGCAGAATTTAATTCACGTTAAAAACTTTTGCATGATTGTTCCTTTCCCCATTTTAACGTGACACTATTGCAATATTTGCGAAGTTTTTAAAACACGGTCTTAGTGCTATTTGAGGGAAAACGGCTTTGCAGAGCGCTGCTTCGAGCGTGCCAACTTGGGTTTTCTTTTCGGCAGCTGGGGGAGGGTCGGGTCACTGCCCACCTTCAAGGCTTGGGGGTGACGGATGCTCTCTGAGACCCGGGGTCAAGGGTCCGCCTTCTCTCTTCTACTCAGAAAAGCGTCTATTGTTTCAGAACACCTCACTTCATTCTTCCGGCTCGGGCTCTTGCGACACATTATCCTTGTGCTCAGATCCCGGCGCTCACCTCACGGCCATGTGTGATGGCGGGCTCGTGTAGCATTATCAACCCTCGAAGCTCCTTCTCTCGACGCAGCCTCTCAGTTCTCCGCAGTCTGGGCCCCCACCCCTCCACCAGGACTCTGAATGGAAACTCCCCAGCCATTGTTCGGTGTTAACGGCCCGGATCCCGGACCCGTCTGGCCGTCTTCGGGGTGCTCCGCGAGTCCGCGGGGAGCGGGCATAGGATGTGTTCAGGTACAAGCTGAGTTACTTGCAGAATCACTAGCAGCACAGCAGCTGCCACCACAAACACAACAGTACAGCAAAACAACAAATAACGTTACAAGCAAAGCAGCCACCCGCACTGCTAACAAGCAAAGTGACAACCAACATCTAACGAAAGCAAGTACCAGCATTACAATCCGCGGCAGCATAAGCAACCTCACAAGCAAACCCACCCAAGCACAACAGTATCTGCAAACGAAACACCCACAGGCAACAATGCATTAGCACCACAAACAGCAGCTAACATCGCAAAGTGTCTTGTTTCCATTCCTTCTGGTGTTTTTTGCCCAGTCTTCTCCATATGATTTGCCCCATCCCTTCCTTTGGTTTCCCTCACCCCTCATTGTATTTGTTATTTCTCGTCGTTCTCCTGTGGCGCTGCCGCTTCCACTCTCATTATGCGGTGTCATTTTGGGGTTTCCTCTCTTGTATATTTTTGTATCTTCTCCACTGGTAGTATTGCCACCTCCCCTTAGTGCCTTACACTTACTGGGCTTCAGTTGTGCCAACGGCAGTCCTTTACCTCCCGTGCCCTGTGACCACCGTCCTACCATACTTGGAATGTTACCCCTCTTCTCCACACCATTGCTCCAGTACCATTGCCCCTGTGCCCCTGCACCATTGCCCTGCTCCTGCTGGGTGACTGGGCATTGCTCTGCTCTCTGAGGCTACAGATCAGCAGTACCAAGGCTGGTGGCGCTTGCCTGCTGGTAGCCCGCCATCTCTGTTACTAGCCCCGAGGACCCTTAGCAAGTTCTACACTGTGCACGAGATTCTGGGACAGGAGGCTGCTGTTGGCCACAGTGCCTCGAAGCCCCCTCCCTGTTCGGTGGCCGTGAAGGTGCTACAAAGGGACATTACCCCCCCCGCCCTCTCGCCTGTCTCCACAAAGGGTCTTCCAGCAGCTCTCAAGATCGCTACAATGGGGCATTGCCCCTTCCACTGCCCCCCCTGTGCTTGTAGCAGCTCTCATGCTGAGTGCCAGGATGCACCCAACGGCAGCCCACAGCAGCCTGGGGCCCTGGACAGACTTCTTCTGGCACCTGCATGTGAGTGACCAGACGCAGAGGGCAAAGGGGATACAAGGGTGGCTTGTCTGCTCAGCGCATCCTACGCCATGTGTGCCCCTCTGCTTGACCGCAACTACTGCTTGGGAGTCTTGGGTCACTGACCCTGGTGTGAGGGCTGCAGCCGAGGGACTGATTCGTGGGTTCAGTCGTATCAGGCAATACACCAGTTTATGAGGGGAGTGGTAATCTGGATGGAAACCCGCCGGTGGGGTGTCCAGTCCCACCGCCCCTTTGGTATGAAAGGATCATCCAGTGGGTTCGCCCCACAGTCACCACTCACTGCAGACCCCGCTTGTATGTCTGAGAGGTGTCTACAGAGGGGTCTCTGGGGGTACAGATGTTCTGCCTTTAGTTCAGGGGGGTCTCATTCTACACTGATGTTCAGGGCGCAGTGTTATGACTTGCGATGGTGTCAGCGGCATCGATATTCTGGGGTCCGGGGGCAGCCTCTACCCCTGAACATGCCCCACTGCCAGTAACATCTGCAGAAAATGTCTGCCCCTCCGGTTCTTTTCACCCGAAGCCCGAGCCCTGCCGGGGTTAGGCCTCTTATTTACCCTCTTACCCCTGTGACATGTTTACGGACTCCTGTTTAGCCCCCACCCCCTCCCCGCACTTTCACCTCCATCATACAGATTTCTCCCTAAGAGTGAAGCTCGTGCTCGGGAGGGTTTGTGAATCCACCGCGTCCCTAGATATTGAAACTTTTTTATTTTTGAATTTCTCAAAAACTACTGAACGGATTTACACCATTTAAACAAGCATTGGAAATGCAATAGGTCTCACCTTTGATTAAGTTAAAGCCATTTGCTTTGCTGATGGTATTGTATGGTAAAGCAAATGGCTTTAACTTAATAAAAGGCGAGACCTATTGCATTTTTAATGCTTGTTTTGTTTGTTATAACTTTTTTCCTCCTGCCCTTTTGAACAAGACTGACCTAAGACTGAGCTTAGGTGCTTTATTACTGAGGGGCTGTGTTTGAGCTAAGTCAATATTTTGTCTGGTTTGGTGACTTGGTGAGTAAGATTAAAGTGGGTTATTATTTGGGAAGGATATGGGTCTTTCTTAAGCAGTATATCTGCAATCTTTTATCTACTGGGTACCAAGTAACCTGTTGTAGAACTTGATTCTCTCAGGGTAGCAAGGCAGAGCAGTCTGAGGCCTGCCTACTCAGGGGATGTGGTGTGGGCTAGTACCCAAGTCTGTATACTCGCAGCAAAGAAAACACATTTAATCCTTTTCCTTCAAGTAAGGGTTGAGTTTTAATTGTGTAGTTCTGCTCACCACTAATTCTGGATGTGCTCCAGTGCAAGCTGAAGATGAAAAGAGAAGCAATTATTCCAAGATGCAGTAATACTGAGAAAATTAAGTTTACCAGTCATGTTAGTTTGGCGAGTAGAGAACTTCAAAAATAATGACTTGGCAAAAATACATCCAAGAATACTACGTATAATTCTCCACCAAGCACTGCACATGTATTTCATATAAAGCAATTTCATTCACAAAATAACTGACCTGGGTGGGGATCACACTTCAAAACCGCGCCCTCTAGCGTTGTGGATTAGAAACAATCAGCGGTACCTGTGAATCCCTTAATCCTCCTCTGAAATATAAAAAAAGTATATCATGAGCCTGCCCACGTGAATAAGTGATCAATGATGGCCGGGCAGCAGCCATCCCGAAAAGGACCGTGTGGGAAGTGGCGGGGAATTAAATGCATTTGATTTGCAAGTGCAGGGCGCAGTAAACTCGTAGTGAACTATGCCACAAAAGAACATGTAAGCCGAGACCACGCCGCCAAGATTGCATGCTACTTACTGCACTGCAGCCAATTTAAATATGAACCCAAATTGAGCTGATGGTAACTGTGAGCAGAAAGAAGGGAAAAATGTGTGAACAGTGCCTCTTTTTGTGCAAATCTGTTAATCGGGTGTAAAAAATGTGTCATTTGCGCTGGTGAGTTTTAGTGCCTAGTTTTAAGTTGTTAAATGACCAGGATACTATTTATGAGATGGCTGATTAAGGGTAGTTTTAGACTAACATCGACGAGGGACTAATAACAAAGAAGGGAATATATCTAGAGGCATTTGCCTGCATCAAGACGCATGCTCACACCTGGCTGGCAATCTTGAGATTGTGTGTTTTTTATGAAATAAAAACTATTCCAAGATGGCATATCATAATGCGTGTTCATTAGTGTGCAAATACCTGTGCATGCGTCTCGATGCAAACGAACGGTTTTAGTTTACATTTCTAACAGTGGAGATAACCATTTTGGAATGGTTAAATAAAATTACAATAAATAAATAAAAAAAATGGTGCATGAAGAACAAACAATGACTCAAGCTGCCCAAAAGCACATTGCTGCTGCATGAATAAATAAATAAATGGGAGTGAGGTGAGAAACAGTCCCAGGAGCATCGGGGAGTAGGAGAGGACACAACTTCCTCAATCAGAACAAAGCACAAAGGGTACAGGAGGACGGAAGAGAGGATCACGAAAGGGAACGATAGAGAAACAAATACCACAGGAGCAAGGAAGGAAGATAAATTGACATGAAGGAAGGAGAGCTTAAGAAACTAATGGGGAGGAGAGAGAATGAGAAGACATAGGGACTTTGTCAGCATGGACAAGAGGTAAGAAAAGAAGCATGGCACAGAAAACAAGCATACAAAAAAAGAGCGGCAAGCTAATAATAAACCTACTCTGTCACGCCACCGGTAAGAGATCCAATCCTGCTGGACATGGCTAAAAGGAGACAGGGTGACAACAAGCTGCAATTGACATGCCTTCGACGCAATCATTGCAGTGCCTTTGTCATAATTTGTGACGCCAAACGACACGCATACCGCATGCGCTGCTTACGTCAGGCCGAGACCTAAAAAATTATGGATTGAATGCTTGAATTATTCTCAGCCACTGGTAATCATTCTGGTCCGCACTCCAGTCCATCATTTTTTGCCCACCATGCCATGTCAGTTTAGACTTTTCTATATGCAAATCAGTCTTGACCCTGCTCCAGTAGGAACAGTCCAGGCGTAAATGCCAGGCCATATCCCCCCTAAACCAGACCACAAGCAACCCAAGTCTGGCTTCACCCTTATTAAAGCCTATCCGTCAGTCCAGTGTGCACAGGATCCACGTCTGGGCATACCCATCCCACTTACAGGGTCCCACTGAAGTATGATAAAAAGTGATGGATGGAATACTTGGAATAATATGAGTTCTGGGTGGACGGTTCCTGTGAGGAGCAGGGGTGATACCTATTTGCATAAGGCGGTTCTTTGTCCAGGGTTGTGTAGTGGGCGATAAACGATGGACTGGAATGCTGTCTGTGCGATTGCCAGTGGCTGAGATGAAATCAAGCATTCCATCCATCACTTTGTTTTTGTAGTTTATGCCCTTTGCCCCCAAGATAATCCTGGTCTGTCCTCCAGTCTTGCACAATGCAAAGGCTTCTGGGTAAGAATTTCTTTACTGTCTGCACTCACAGCTGAATCCTTGGCCCTTAGTGATGTGAGTAGAGTTGAGATGGGCAATAGCAGCCATTATTAAGCAACAAGACACTTCATTTTCTGGTATCTTTATGGTCAAAAATGTTATTTAAAAATGTTCTAAGAATTGGTACAAGTTAGTGAAAAATAGTGCGAGTTTATTGAAACATTAGTGCGATTTCATAGGAAAAAACCTGACTGGAATCCTCAAGATTTCTTTATGAACATTTTTCGCAAAAAGTATGTAAATATTTTGTAATTTTTACTCGTAACACTGTCTGGGCGAATTTTTCTTCTCACTAATACAAGTTTAACCCACAAATACACCACTAAGCAACAAAAAAGCGACCGGTCATCCTTTGTGAAGAGCCTTCCACTGCGCTGCAACACGTGTTGCTTTGTTTGTTTTTCTTTTTGACCTGTTTGACCTAGAAACTATTCTTAGTTAAAATCTGCAGATTATTCATCAGATGGTGGATTATGTGGCAAATCCCTACCTATGTAGAAAATTCAGCAGCTTCAAAATCGCATATCTTTGTTGTGAAGGGCTGGTGTGACTGTAGAAGACTCTGTCACATGGACTTTTAGTAGGGTTGAGGAAGAGACTTGCATTTTAGTTGCAACTAGTGTACGTTGATATAGCAGGAGTAGAACCTGCCACATATATGGTGGTGAGGCGAATAGGGCTGTGGTAGTGAAGCCCTTGCCAGATGCGCTTTTTAGAAGCAATATTGGCTTCAGTCATATATATCAAGTGTACTGTGCTCCTCTGAAAGGCCAGTAAAGATTTTTAGGAAGTTACGTGATTTCCATTAAAGCTTGCTTTCTGTAAAAGCATTGACCAAGACAATCAGGTTGAAGTATAGGTCATACACGCAGAAGACCGAGTGGAAAAACAGCTAAGGAAATTGCAGACTGCCACATGTATACAGAGACCAACCCATGCACACAAAAAGTAATGCGTGCTGTCACCCATGTTCACATGGCGGGGACGAGAGAACCTTACATTGCAGGAACGTTTGTGTGTGACTCTAACTGTGTTATGCATGTCTGGGCACACAAACGCAGGCAAACCATACACAGCTGGCGGTGCTGTACATGTTCTGTGTTTGCCCAAAAGAAGTCTAAACTGTTTTGCCCTCTCGGTTGCCGCATTTCCACCCCGCATTTCCATTGTGCTCCCCTTACAATGCATCCCATGATGCGAGCAATAAGGCAAATATATTGGGCATTACAGACTTTAAAAGCTGGCATTGTGCCATGGCAGATTATAAACGAAAAGTTGTAACTCACTGCATGACTGCACTGGTTTCAAAAGTCTTTATTTTTAATTAAAAACTAGGAAATTATAAAACACATAAAAAAATGAATCGTTATCTAGAAAAATGTTCAATTGTATGCCTGGTACAGGACTACATTCAAAAGTAATTAATTATAAACATTTTAAAATAAGTAACATTGTAAATCAGGCAGAATTTTGATGCTACTTTTTTAAAACATAGTCAGAACTGTCATGGACTACACAAGGCTTACAACATTGTAAGTGAAAATAACTCAAGCAACGCGAATGGAATGTTTTCGGGGGCTCATTTATTTCAGCAACTTGTTGCAATGATTTTTAATGTACATCTTCAGCCTTATGCCTCAGTTAAGATGATTCTAAAGCAGTCTTTTCCAGCAGCATGTCTCCCATTGCAGGCACATTCTTTGAGGTAGGTGACCATTCTAGTTCTTTATTAAAACTCTGTGATCTCAACGGGCAGCTGTAATGGGAAGAATGAGTAGTGATATGTGGGGTGGTACTGTAATGAGGCTGGTCTCGGGTACTAGCTATGAATCTCCTGGGTCATTCAAAATACAGCTTTTTTTGTTGTGCCCAATGTACTTCATTATCTGACCCGCTTGCCTGAAGGGTGTATACATCCTAGTTTCGGAACAAGGATGACGTATCTATTGTAGACATTCTGCGTTTGCACCCCCACCCCGCATTCGTTCAACACCTGGGGTTTAAAATGATGCCTCATAGTTTCCAGGTGCAAGCACAGCTGCAGTCATCACCATCCCTTAGGATACCTAACTATAAGAATAGATTTCCAGAGAATGAAGCACTGTCCGTCCTACCTTCCTACTACTATAAGGCTAGAGTGTACCTGAGTGCTATGTTTTATGCTTTGCTGAATCATATTTTAAAGAATGTAGTATATCTGTGCATTTTGTAATGGCTTTTGTTTTAAGGCTTTTAACTGTGCAATTTAAAAAAATGTCCTTTCTCGAGGATACTAGCACCCCCTTTTCTGATCTCATTATATATAGTTTGCATTCCTAATCTCAATATATATAGATTGCGTTTCTAATCTGTTCACAAAGCGTCCTTTTATATCTACATAACTTCTTCCTAATTTTAAGTTTTCCAAGATGGCTCTTCGTGTGTTTGAGTTACTCATGCATTATGCGGAGGTATTTTCCAGAAGAAAATGCTGCGCCACGGCATGCAGTAGATCAATAAATAAATATGGGAGGTGTTTTAAAAATGCTTGACTTTTATTGTCTCGACGGCAAAGAACTCCTAACAAGCATTGGCAGCAAACTACTGCGCATGACACACACAAAAAAGTGAAGCGGGGGAGAAATAGTAAACCAGGTGGGGGATATAAAGCTACAAAAAGCATCGCGGCACCGGCGCTTTACTTTTAACATTAAAAGTAAAGCGCGGGTGCCGCGATTATAGTAAAAGTAAAGAAATAGATGTTTTTTTCTATTTCTTTACTTTTGCTATAATAGCGGCACCCATGCTTTACTTTTAATGTTCAAAGTAAAGCGCGGGTGCCGCGATTATAGCAAAAGTAAAGAAAGAGATGTTTTTTTCTATTTCTTTACTTTTGCGAAAGTGAAAGTCATCACGGTGCTAATGACCCGTGAAAGACAGATAGCGGCCGGCTGCGCGCGTGCACGTTCGCGTGAACGCAAGCGCTAGGCCAGCCAGTAGCACTTTGAAAACACACCTACTAAATGTCTCGCAGAGCAGCGCATGCGCGCTGACTCAGCGAGACCTAAAAAGGGCTCTTTCTGAACCAAGACCTACCTTTTTGCCAATTGTGGTGTAATTCCGTTCAGCAGTTCAAGCTGTAGCTTTGTCTAAAGTTTCATATGACACACCCACCAATGGGAGGCTCACCCCGGAAACCTTGGGGGCCACGAAAGTGGAACAGCAGCCGTATATAGGATCGAGGACGGGCCCACTTGCAGGGTCCATACAGGACTTGATTATGTGCTTTCCGCACCACACTTCCCGTAATGCACAGTCTCATTTGAGCCTCCCATTGGTGGGTGTGTCATATGTTAAATGGCGAAGTGGGTTAGGGGTTGTGCACACCGTTTCCGTTAAAGCCTCTGAAGAGAAGCATATGGAGCTTCAAAACGCGTCAGGCAAATCCACTACGGAGCGGCTCCTACAAGCGGATCCCCGTCCCTACCTACACAAAAATCAAGCTGCTGGTCGAGTGCTACTTACAGGTGGACAACCTTGGAGCAGAATATATATACATATATATATATATATATATATATATATATATATATATATATATATATATATATATATTCACTTTTCATGATAGAGCAAGATCTCACACTTGTATTCTGTTTTGTGATCCTTTATCCAATTTTGAAGTGAGGGTAACTAAGCATGATGATAATTGTGTGCATATATATATATCTAAATCTCTCTCTCTCTCTCTCTCTATATATATATATATATATATACATATATACATAGAGAGAGAGAGAGAGAGATACATGCACCCTGAGATGGCATAGTAAGACCATATTACATGTTACCCATAAAGGATTTTTTATATTGCACATTTATTTGTGAGATTTAACTTGGATAGTTGTTTTCTTCAAAACGAGCTAAGAATTGGCACAGATGGAAATTAGAATGCTTAGGGTTTCAAAACCTTTCATGAATAAATTATTAATATTAAAATGGACAATGGAGAGGGAAAGTCATAGTCAGTGGATTTGACCGATTCTTTGGCTGCAGTGTTTACTTCTCTGTGATGGGTTGACCGCGTTTGCCACATTATTTGCAGATTCCAGTAAACAAACTGTTTCTAGATCAAATGGATTCAATTATGATAACCTGACTATAGTATAATGGCAGAACACCCTGGGAAGATAGCACACGCAGTATCTAATTAATATACCTAAATCTTTTTGAAATGTATCAGTGTCATGTATTGTGAATGTTAATTTTAAAGGACACATGCTTCATAATGCATCACATTATTACAAATAACGACCTGAGGTTTTTTTTGAACAAGGACTTACTTGTTGGTTTTCTGTGGATAGATGAAAAATGGAAAATGGTTTTCACCATGGTTCACAGCAACATAATCGAAGGTTCAACAAAACATTAAAAAATCTTTTTAAAATACCAATTTAAAGTTAAGCCGACTTTCTCATTTTTAAATGGGAATCGGTGAATCACACATTTCAAAACTGTTAGAACGACCTATTTCAATTGGCATTGAACTTTTCGGAATAACTGAATCAGTGGAGTTTTTTGCAACAAAAAGAAATAGGTGTTCTTCTACGTAGGGGTGGGGTTGCTATTGCAATTACATTAACTTCATGGAGAAAATTGTGTCCTGTAGAAATTACGTGAATGTTAACTGTGAAAGGTTAAGATAACCTTAACAGTTGGATCATTGTGCACCTACTTTTCTTGTTTTTCTATTCTCTGTTTAGGGGTGTTTCTGAATGGATTGTAATTTGCTTTTCTGTAAATTTTAATAATGCCATTTAGCACCATCTGTAACACTGACCCAGAAAATGAATTATGCTACTTAGAGCCCTACTTTCAACATTATTTTTTGTTTAAAAATTGTGTGATTTGAAATGTATGTCATGGACTGTTCTCAATTGCAATAAGACTCGTAACTTGTAATTTGATGCATGATGATTTTGTGAACTTGACATTTCAAACTACTTTTTTATGATTACTCTTTGCTTTGTCTTTCTGGTCTGCTTTTAACTGTTGGAAAATGTGCATTTTCTCATAATGAGTCAGAAAAACAAACATCAAATTAATATGAAAAAAATATTTGTTTTGCTTATACTGAAAATTATGTACATGGTCAGCAATTGATGTTTTCTGATTGCAAACATCTTCCTTGTATCTGTCTGTTCCTCTGTGAGACACCAATATTGGGTGCAATGCCCCAGGGTTTTTAACAGTGCACAACATAACACCATTATTTTCTCACTGTCAATTACTTTTACCTATCCATCTTTTTTAAATTACCATCTGTATTAGTGATAACAGTCATAATCATAATAATAATAACATTCTATCTGGTTTCATTGATAATCATGTTAACACTCATGGCCATTGATAATTAGTTCAGTGGGCAGCCATGATGGCATGATGGCTAGCAAAGTACGTTTAAGTTTCACTATCTGTTTTTTAATCAACCACTAGAGTGCTAGCGTGTGGGGTAGTTGATTGTGGGCATGCTTTGTTTTAGAAATGGTACAATACTAGTTCTTATAACAACATACAATAGACTAGTGGTCCCCTCCACAAACTCACACACACACACACCTTTATATTACAATTGTTATTCCACTGATCCTGTCAGTTATGATGCTACAGTTACAGATATGATGATAGTTAAATTTCTCACTATAGTTACATTCCTCTGGACAATTCCAAACAAAGTTTGAAAGTGTCCAGGGGAACATTACCTATAACGAGGTGGCATGAGGCAGTGAATCAAGCTGCAGTACGGTATGTATCCTTCTAATCTGCCCCAGAGTTATTGTTTTAGATTATGCACAACACCTATGGATTGTTTGCAATGTTTCATGCATCAACACTAGCTTGCCAGTAACCATGTCACAGCTTGAATTATAATGGTAATAATACCCACAGTAGTCTCATTGTGCCAGCAATAATGTTGCCAATAAATGTATAAAAAACAGGGTTGCCACATACTTTACCCCAGGAACTGGTACTGTACTGGTAAAGGGCAGGACTGTTTTCCTTGGCTCTAAAAATAAAATGCAGTCATACATCCAATTTCATTGACCTAAATAAATAAATGCATTTAATTGATAAAACTTCCCAAGGATGTTAATAGTTCACAACCACAATGTAACGAGAATAGAGTTAAATTATCATTATAAAACTGATGAAAATATGTCATACAAATGTACAATCTGGACATTTTAAAAACATAGCAGTCCGGTACTGTTTGAGGAGCCTATATTGCATGTTGTGCATCATGAGCATTAGTAATATTATTGTGCAAAAACATATTTCATAAGAAACTGGATTAGACTTGTTGTAACATGGGGCAATCAAATGAAGCATGATTGAAATCCTGAATGAGATGCATGCAAAAGGGGCAATTCCTGCCTGATACCATTTTCTCAAATGTACTTTTAACTGCAGACCATTTGTTCGAAGATCGATAAAATAAATTGCATGGCATGATCATTAAGTATTCTCAGATACAGTTGGCAGTTATTCAAAAGAGCTGTGTTCAGAAATGATTTCAAACTATTCAGTTGTTAACAACATTTTCTATGAATAGTATAAATGTATTCTCCGACATTGATCTTAATTTTAATTTTTACCTGGGCAGTAGTAGACACATTGATAAGGTGAAAACAGTTCAGCACTACAAACAAGTTTCTAGTAACACATAATTCAAAGATAAACCACATTCCAGTTCTTCTGATTTAATTAGACCTCAGAGTATTCATTGATGCTTCTTTCTGGCATGAACCCCAGAATTGTGGCAAGATATTCTTCTTAAGTGCTCATAAAGCTCAAATCACAATAAAGTCCTTGTAAAGAGAAACTATGCCTTAGAGATTTTAAAAACCGACCACCTGCGGGGCGTGGCTTGCAGCCAAGCAAGATGGCCGCAGCCTAGTTGGGCTCCGGGGAAACGATCGACTCCCCCTTTCATCCGAGCAGCGATCCGATCCCTAAGGTCCATAACCGTGTAGCGGGCACACAGCGTTGCACCCCGGTCCAACTCCTGGGTCCCTCGGACGCCTGCGACGAAATTGGCGGAACCTGGACCTCTGCGGCCCGCCTCGGCGTGTGCGACCGGGGCCTCGAGTGACGGGGCGACCCTGGGCGAGGCGTGCCCGGACCGGTCTGCACTGAGGCGGTAGCGGAGGCTGGACGCCTACGGCGAATACTGGCGACGACGAAACCTGAGGTGGCCGGGGCAGGAGTGAGGCGAGCGCCGGACGACCCCCATCAGCCCGCGACGAGGAGACTGCAAGGGGCGCCAGGCTCCGCTGTCTATCCGGTAGGCCTGACCCGCGCTTCAGCGAGCTGCTGCCGGCCACCGATGGGGCTCCCCCGGGCCTGCGCTGCACCGGAGACTGCGATCCGGCCCTGTGCCGGGCCCCGCTGAGACGTGCGGCCGCCCCTGCTGATCCGTGCCGACCCCCCTCTCGGGGACGACCTGCGACGGGGACCGCTCCCTAGGCTGCCTGGAGGGTTCGGGCTCGGCCTGGGGGGCCCCTGGTGCATCGATTCCCCGTTGATCTGCGGGAGTGACATTTGGGAGGTACCATTAACGCCATGAGCGGGAAGGGAACCAAGGGGCACCACCAAGGCAAGCTTGCTAAGTTCGCCTACACCAGGGACTCCGAGGTGTCGGACCGCGGCGGCCCCACAGGGAAGATGGCGGCGACCACCGACACGCCGAAGGTGACGCTGGAGGACATTATGACGGCCTTAACGCAGGTACAATCCACAGTGGGGTCGATTTCTACGGACGTATCCCTGCTCCGCGCAGACTTCCAGAAGATGTCCGCCAGGGTAGCGGAGGTGGAGCAGGCAACGGAGACTTTGGTGAAGGACTCCAAAGGCCTTTTACAGAGAGTGTCGCAGTTGGAGTCAGAGAACAAACGCATGGCGGCCCGGCTGGATGACCAAGAAGGGCGCTCTCGCCGCAATAATGTGCGCATTATTGGGATTCCCGAAATTTAGGGGCACCCGGCCATGGACCTCTATGTTGAAGAACTGATTAAATCCAAGTTGCAACCCCGGGGCCTCTCGGCATTCTTCTCGGTGGAGCGTGCACATAGGGTACCGGGAGGGCGTCCGAAGGTGGGGGCGCCTCCGAGGCCTGTCCTGGCCCGCCTGTTAAATTTTCGAGACAGGGATGCCATTCTACAGGCGGCGCGGGTGGCGCCGCCGATTCGGCTTCAAAACTCCACGGTGTCCTTCTTTCCTGACTATACGGCTGCGGTGGCGGCGCAGCGGCGGAGCTTTGTGGAGGTCAAGAAGAAACTAAGGGCCCGAGAACTTCCATATGCAATGCTCTTCCCGGCGCGTCTACGGGTGGCGGCGGAGGGCAAGACTTTCTTCTTCGACACACCGGAGGAGGCTCATGACTGGTTGGAGGGGTGGCGCCGGGCTGGTGGCGCAGGGCGCTCGGGCCGCGGGACAAGGCGTCCCGGGAGTGAGGCCGATTCTACTGGACATGAACAGCGCCTTGAAGAGGTTGAGGAGGGACCCACGGGTTGATGCGGTGGCTCGCATCCTGCCCGAAATGTAGTTTAAGACTGCCCGCTGGGGACTGCTGTTGATGTAGTGTCCACATAATGGCTGGTTTGGGACATGAACGATGGGACCTGGGGACAGGGGATGTCCTGGTCCCCCTCGGACTCCACGCTCCCTAAAAAGCGCAAGTACTGTTTGGGGTTCACGGGATTGAGCACTCTGCTGAGTTGGGGTGGCGGGCAGTTCTGAGTCCGTGTGGCAGGGAGGCAGGGAGGGGGGTGGGGGGACGGGGTATGTTCTTTGGTTTTGTTTCTTTGTTTTGGTTATGTAGGACACGGCCTTCTGACTTACACCATGCACATGTTCTGCACACGACCTGGGTCACACTATGCTCTATCCGACTACTGCTTTATCTCCTCTCCCACCCGCCGTGAAGTCGGACTTATTTACTCCAATAGCCCCTGACACTGATTTGACCCCGGTGCAACCCCTCTCTTTACTGACCTGGAATGTACGGGGTTTAGGAGACAAAATCAAACGAGGCCTGGTCCTGCATAGTATTAAACGGTGCGCCCCGGCGCTGGTCTTGCTTCAGGAGACCCATCTCACCGGCATGGCTACTAAAGCGCTGGACAGATGGGGCTATAAGATGGTGGTCCACTCTGAGTTTACCTCTGGGTCCCGGGGGGTTGGCATCTGGCTGCGCAAACAGTCCCGCTTAATCGTGCTTGCTGTACAAACGGACGGAGCCGGGCGGTTCGCCGCGGCTCACGTACAATGGGAAGGGCATCTCTATAATGTAGTGTCGGTCTATATCCCTCCTGGGTTGCATGCCACGGCGCTCCCGGCGCTTAGTGAATTTCTCCTTACCCTACCGGAGGGAGAGGTGTTGCTTGGGGGTGACTTTAATGCAGTGATGAATGATCACATTGACCGGTCCCCGCCTCGGGCGCAGGGCAGCGGCGCAACGCGACATGCAAGCTTCGCGGCGGCGCTAGGGTTCACAGATCTTTGGCGCTGGCACCACCCGGAGACACGCTCCTATACGTTCCACTCCGGGGTGCACAACAGTCTAACCTGCATTGATCACTTTCTGGGCTCCCCCGGATGCCTTCACAACGTTGAAAGTATTGACATTAGACCCAGGGGCATCTCTGATCATTCCCCGATCCTCCTGCATTACCACAGTTCCCACCTGATGCGCCGCCGCGTTTACCCGATACGCCCCAGCTACCTGCGTCTCCCGAAGATTAGTAAATCCATCACACAGGGGTCGAAACTCTACTTCCACGAGAACGCCGCTTCGGTCGACTCTCCCACAATTCTTTGGGAGGCGTACAAAACGGTGCTGCGGGGCCAGGCGATGGCTGCCATCACAGGTTATAAGCGCATGCAGACGTCTGAGTTGCAGTCGCTGGAGCTTGAGCTCCGGGCTGCGGAGGCCCGTCAGGCCGAAACCCCCTCCTGTGAAACCTCCCATGACCTGCGAGTGGCTCAGGTGAAGCACAGGGAGCACCTGGCAGACCGTGTCAAACAGCGACTTGAGGCCTCACGGCATACGGTCTACGATGTCGGCGATAAAACCGGCAGGCTGCTGGCGTGGTTGGACAGGCGCGACAGCGGAGCCCGATGGATCGCGCAGTTGGCCACGGCCGAGGGGTCGAAAGCGTCAGACCCACGAGAAATAGTGCGCACCCTGGCAGGGCATTTTCGTGGTGTGTACTCCTCCAACTCCTCCATGTCGGTGGAGGTGGCGCTGACATACATCAGGGACCTGCAGATGCCCAAGCTCTCCCCTGAAGCTAGAGAGTCCCTGGAGGCCGATCTTACGGTCGAGGAGCTACAGGTGGCTATTGCTGCATTACAACCTGGTAAGGCACTGGGTCCTAACGGCATCCCGATTGAGCTGTATCAACGGCTGCCCGAGATGCTGACCCCACACTTGTTGAATATGTACAAACACGGCCTGGAGGTGGGGCAGCTCCCCGCGGACCAGCGAACGGCCACCATCGTGGTACTGCCGAAGCCGGGTAAGCCGGCGGACCAATGCGCCTCCTATCGCCCCATCTCACTGCTTAATGCAGAGGCCAAGATCCTTGCGAAATTGTTGGCCCTCCGACTCACGCCACACTTGACTGACATAGTGCACCCGGACCAGTCGGGCTTTATGCCCGGGAGGAGTACCTCCCACAATCTGAGGCGCTTACATAGCATGCTGGCCCGAGTGGACCGAATTCAGGAACCCGCTGTCATTCTCTCCCTTGATGCCCGTATGGCATTCGATATGGTGGAGTGGCCCTTTCTCTTCGCAGTATTGTCTCATCTGGGGTTTGGGCCGAAATTCTGTGCCTGGATCCGACTCCTATACACCAAGCCGATGGCCCATGTCGCGGCCAACGGGCATATGTCGGAGGATTTCCCCCTGGGGCGGGGTACGCGGCAGGGCTGCCCGCTCTCGCCGCTGCTTTTCGCCCTAGTACTCGAGCCTCTTGCGACATGGATACGGTGGGAGCCTATGATGAGGGGCCTTCGCTGGTCGGCGAATTGGGAAGACCGCGTCTCCCTATACGCGGATGACATACTGCTTTACTTGTCTTCTCCGAGGCGATCCATCCTTACATTGCTTAATATTTGCGAGGTGTTTGGCCGGGCATCCGGCTATACGATCAACTGGTCGAAATCGGTCCTCATGGTGCTGAGGGGCCCCCCCCCCTCGACTGTCAGAGGGCTGTCAGATACAAGTGGCGAAGGGGTCATTCAAATACCTGGGGATGCACGTTGCCTTGGATCAGCTGGAATTTTTCAGGCACAACTTAAGCCCTCAATTGGACCGCCTCAAGCAGGATGTGCGGCACTGGGGAACGTTGCCCTTGACCCTGGTGGGGAGAGCGGCGCTCTTTAAAATGATGGCCCTGCCGAGGTTTCTCTATGTGTTGGAAAATACTCCTTATCCGGTGCCGCCGGCCTATTTCCGCGCGGTAGCAGCGCAAGTCTCTAACTTACTCTGGGGCAACAAACCAGCGCGCATTGCACAAGCGAAAGTGGTCTGTGGGTGGTACGATGGGGGAATTGCGCTCCCAGATATCCAGCTGTATTATTGGGCGGCGCAGCTTAAGGTGATCAACCAGTGGCTCCATGCGCCGCAGTCGGATCCGGCGTTCAAGGCAGATAGGGATATACTGGGCGAAAGGGGTATGCTAACCCCATTGTACGATGCCCGGTTGACCCCACAGCTGATTGGCCCTCTGCGTCAGACTGTGTCTATCTGGCATGCGGCACAGGCCAGGCTGGGGTGGCGCGGAGTCCTGACGCCGCTTACGCCTCTCTGGGACACGAAGCGACTGGGACGGCTCAGGGACAGCAAGGGCTTTGCCGCTTGGGACGCTATCGGGATCTCGGTGATAGGCGACGTGTGGCACAAAGGGGAGGTTGTTCAATTCGCTCGCTTACAACAACAGTATGAGCTGGCTCCTTCAGAATGGTTCCGATACCTACAGATGAAACATGCCCTGACGGCACAGTTAACCCCAGGTGTGCAGGTTCCAGAGGCATCCCCGCTGGAAGACAGGTTGCTGACCGAATACATGCCTAAGAGGGCCACATCTTTCACATACCGCAAACTGATCAACAATTTGCCGGACCCTATGGGGGTCTTGCGGGAGAAATGGGCCGACGAGGTCGGCGATTTTGATGACCCAGATTGGCGGAGGCGCTGGCTTCACCACGCGAGGCGGGTATACCCTCACGGTTGCGTCTTGTGCAACTTCGTATTCTACATCGCTCATATTTCACCAGAAGCCTGTTGCACAGACTGGGCAGAGCGCCACATCCCTTCTGCCTACGGGGTTGCGGGGAGGAGGGAACCTTCTATCACCTGCTCTGGGACTGTCCGGTTCTCCAACTCTTCTGGAGGCGAGTGCTGCGTACGATGTCGCAGGTGTGCGGGGTGTCACTGCTGCCGGAACCCAGACGCTGTCTGTTGAATGTGTGGGAGCCCACGGATCTTAATCGCCAGGCGCAGCGCTGGGTGACGCTAGGGAACATGATGGCTAAACGGATCATAGCCCAAAAATGGGGAGCGGTGGAGACACCGTTGCTATCGATGTGGAAGAAGGAGATGGATGGGGCTATGTTTGCTGAGCGTTCCGTATTTATCAGGCGGGGTTGTCCTCGAAAATGGGTCAGAGTGTGGGGAGCATGGAACAAATATAGGGGTAACATATGTGATCCACCACCTCTTTCTGATGAGGAATCATCTGACTCAGATGGCTAGGGAAACTGAGGGGGAGGAGGGGAGGGTGGACGATACTGAAGGCTTCAAGTTGTCCGATCTAGGCCTACTTGTAGAAATGTTGACTATGTATGATGTTTTGTCTATTGAACTGTGTATACGATCTGATTTTGTGTCCTTTTGTTGCAGTTATTGTGAAAACAATAAAATTTCTTTAAAAAAAAAAAAAAAAAACGACCACCTACCCTATCATAGAACATTTGTTTTTCCAAAGTGGAACATAGGATCCTGTACATAAGTGTTGGAGGTACTTTAGCTTTAAATACTTTCAATGTGACTGTTAGCTGTTTCCGGTTAGTTGCAGTATAAAGTTTCTGTAAACCTGTGCTCTGTGATTTCCCACTGCCTTGAATGTGTCTAAAGCGTAGTTTATTAGAAGATTTTTAATAGAGGATCATACCTACATAAGTGTAACTTTTCACCCTCTCCTGCGAATTTTGACACAGACCCAATTATTATTTTTTTCTCTTTGGCTATGCTTATTTTCAAATAATGTTTCTGAAACTAGGCCTGTAGTTCATAAATGCCCCTTTGTAACTCAGTTGATGTTTGATTGAGAATCAGAACATTGTTGCGCAAAGAATGGTGTTTACTGAGTAGCAACCAATTACTAGAGGAAATGTACTAGTTGTATGTAAAACAGATGGGCAATCATAGATACACAGTGAAAATTATATTGGAGTTAGAAAGCATCCCAGCATAAGGTAATTTTCAGTGCAGATGTTTTAAGTTAAACCTTCTCCTGATCCTAATGCCACAGAATTCCAAGTTGCTGTTTGGAGTACAACTCCTCTGCAAGCCTTTTAGAACATTAAGAAATGAATAACTTGCACCACAGCATCTGTCCACCAATGAAAGGCTGTGGAATAATTGATTTACACCACATTAAATGAATGTCCATTATACACTACATATTTATCTAGTATAACTCTTTTGAACCTAAATATTGATAGATTGTCTAGGCATGGTGAATGAGATCTGAATCATTCCTGGTGCTAGGGAATATATATTATTCCATTACACCCAATCTGTTATGTTTTATAGGGTAGCCTGAGTAGTCTCCTGACCCTTCGGCTACATTTACAGTACCATTACACTACATAACGGGTTTTTGGTATTGACCTTTTACCAAGTTAAGTACTGCATAAAATGTCATGTGTTTTTCCCCGAAAACTAGCCTCATTAATTATGCATGATGATTATCAGAATCAGGACGATACCAAAGGGGACGATGGATGGAGCGTTTGAGCAAATCAAACACTCACCCCCAGTCAACTGATCTGGGTTTAATCCATCATCATTCTTTAGCTCACACCACCACCCCAGTTCGGAAATGGCTATATGCAAATCAGTCTGACCCTGTGCCTCATGGGCACAGTCCAGCCCGAACTGCCAAGCCATGTCTTTCTTGGACCAGAAACAACCATCCTGGGACCGGTTTCGGGTTCATAACCCTCATCATCCAGGCTATCGCGAATCCAGTGGCAAAGTGAGGAAGGGACCCATGTCGGGGCATACTCTGCCAACTTAGGGCGAACAAAGCAATACCAAAGGGGACGATGGACGGAGCGTTTGAGCAAATCAAACACTCACCCCCAGTCAGCTGATCTGGGTTTAATCCATCATCATTCTTTAGCTCACACCACCACCCCAGTTCAGACATGGCCATATACAAATCAGTCTGACCCTGTGCCTCATGGGCACAGTCAGCCCGAACTGCCAAGCCATGCCTTCCCTGGACCGGAAAAAAGCATCCTGGGACCGGTTTCGGGTTCATAACCCTCATCAGCCAGGCTATCGAGAATCCAGTGGCAAAGTGAGCAAGGAACCCACGTCTGGGCATACCCTGCCGACTTAGGGCGAACAAAGTGATACCAAAGGGGACGCTGGGCGGAGTGTTTGAGCAAATCAAACACTCACCCCCAGTCAACTGATCTGGGTTTAATCCATCATCATTCTTTAGCTCACACCACCACCCCAGTTCAGAGACGGCCATATGCAAATCAGTCTGACCCTGTACCTCATGGGCACAGTCCAGCCCGAACTGCCAAGCCATGTCTTCCCTTACATTTGTCACCCCGAGTGGGACGGGTATGCTCAGACGTGAGTCCCGTGCTCTCCATGCCACTGGAATCAAGCTATCCTGGCTGAAGAGGGGTGAAACCCCGAAACCCGTCCTAGGATGCTTGTTTCCAGTCCAGGGAGGACCGGGCCCGGAAGTTAGGGCTGGACTGTTCCCATTGGGCACAGGGTCAAGACTGATTTGCATATGGCTGGGTCCAAACTGGAATGGCATGGTGAGCAAAAAAACGATGGATTTAGGCCCAGATCTCTGTACTGGGGTGAATGTATGACATTGTTCTGCATTCTGTCCATCAATAGTTGTTTTTGCATTTCTCACCCCGAGTGGGACGGGTATGCTCAGACGTGAGTCCCGTGCTCTCCATGCCACTGGAATCAAGCTATCCTGGCTGAAGAGGGGTGAAATCCCAAAACCGGTCCTAAGATGCTTGTTTCCAGTCCAGGGAGGACCTGGTCTGGCAGTTCGGGCTGGACTGTTCCCATTGGGCACAGGGTCAAGACTGATTTGCATATGGCTGGATCCAAACTGCAATGGCATGGTGAGCAAAACAACTATGGATTTAGGCCCAGATCTCTGTACTGGGGTGAATGTATGACATTGTTCTGCATTCTGTCCATCAATAGTTCTTTTTGCATTTGTCACCCCGAGTGGTACGGGTATGCTCAGACGTGAGTCCCGTGCTCTTCATGCCACTGGAATCAAGCTATCCTGGCTGAAGAGGGGTGAAACCACGAAACCGATCCTAGGATGCTTGTTTCCAGTCCAGGGAGAACCTGGCCTGGTAGTTCGGGCTGGACTGTTCCCATTGGGCACAGGTTCAAGACTGATTTGCATATGGCTGGGTCCAAACTGGAATGGCATGGTGAGCAAAAAAACGATGGATTTAGGCCCAGATCTCTGTACTCGGGTGAATGTATGACATTGTTCTGCATTATGTCCATCAATAGTTATTTTTGCGATAATCAGAATCACAGCAAGATTGCCATCTTCTACATAATAGCTAATTATAAAGGTCATCCCTTTCGTCATCCTTGGCCGACACAGCAAGATCGAATCCCCTGAGGGTACCTTTTGGGTGTGTATATATACCATATCTTTGCCAAGGCGGAGAGAGGAGAAAGACTTCCATGCTGACACACTGACACGAGATGCTGAGGTTCCTGCATGCAGACACTCCATCTCAGTGGTCTGACATCCCTCACGGGGTGTCCATTTCGAGACCAAGACGGTGTCCAGCAGTCTCTCCCTTCAGGTAATGGGGTTGGCTTCAGCCTAGGGGGATTCTTGGCTCTACACCTTCATACATGCTAGGTACACCTAGGTACATCTAGTTAGGGTTGCATCATAGGAGTACACATTATTATTGTCATTTATTTATATGCTTGCGTATATCCATTGTTTTTTTGCACTATGGTAGGAATCTACCATCTATTTACCCTATTGGTGCTCATACTCAGTTATATCTGTTTCTGTCTTATGTTTTTTTCAGCACACCTATTTTACACTCGAATGATGCTGGTTCAATAAATACTTATTGAAAACGTCCCCACCGTTTATTCAGTGTATCTCTCTGAGACAAAGTGAGCACGAGTGACTGAGTGAAAAGTAATGCACTGTTTCCACTATCCCTGATGGGACATGGTTGTCATGTTCGATAGTTGCCATGAACTATTCTGTCCTTGGTAAGAGGAGTTTACAGTGACACTGTGAGCTAGCAGGTATACAGTCGAACATACCCTGTGGGGATGTCTGGAATCCGTCTGGACACCAATTCCACAGTGTATGTTGTCTAAATGCGCAGATCCTATATAGGTTCATAGGAACTACACAGCAAATCCTTTAGATACTCCAAGGTAATCTAACAGGACTGTCATTTTTTTGCATCCTGTTTTACACTCTTTTTGAATAATGGTAACACGTTGCTATCTCTCTAAGAGCTAAGAATTAGGCAAGTTAGCAAGCACTCTTTAAGCAGAGTAGGATATAGGATTCTCCACACTTCACAGTTTCGTTTCAAAATGACAATGGGTAGTTCCTTTGGGCAGGGGGCATTTTAATTTCTAAAACATTACATTAGAGTCTTGATTTTTGTGGAGGTAGGAATGTCTCTTCCTAAATAATGTGACGCATTAGAATTGAGTAGGGAGTGATATCTGGACACATTTATTATAAGAGTAAAGCGATAAACACCGTAGATATGTTCAGGAATGGCTAGTATTATGTGGCAACTTTATGCTAATTTTCCATTCAATTAAACACTAGTGTTTTTGTGGATTTATTTTTGTTTGAATGTTTCGAACAACGCAATCCAAATATGTATTTTCTGCAATTTCCACAGTGTTCTTACAAAGTGACTTTAGGTCTTTTTTCAATAACCTTATTTAATTTTTTTTAAGATATTGTAGGATTCTTATAATTTGATCTGATATTTGTATTTAATTATTCTTTTAGCTCTCCTCTATTACTAACTTTAGTGCCTCTATGATAATTTCTTTTAGGTAAGACACATGATAAATGATTCTATAATAAAGAATGTAGTTTGTGTCCATTTCAATAACTATTGTCTAAAATACATTCACTTTGGTTCTAGTAAACATGGGGTCTTGCAAATGTGAGCATTATGAAGACCAGTTATGTTATCACCATCTTTTAAGTTCCAACCCTAGCACAATTTTTCATGCATGAAAGGTACATTGAAATAGTAGAAATACATAATTACTGTTACCTGTAGAAACTACCATCAACTGCTCTACTACTTCAAAAATTGAATGTGTAGAAATTATGTAGTCCAGTGTAGAGTGTGAACGGTAAAACAAATGTGTATTTTCCTGGACAGACCCCATTCTGTTGACCATTGAGAATTCCTGATCATAAATGTAAGTTAGCTATTTGATACTAATATTCTTCTTTTATCTACATTTTTTGTTAGCAATCTGCGCTCTTGGGCTACTCCAGAACTCTTCTTGATCTTTGCAACTCACTGTCATTAATGCATTACTGGAAATGCTACAGTTAAACTCTGCCACTATAAATAGGTATGATCTTGCCCCCTTTACCCATTCTCCTTTTATCTGATCTGATGAGGAAAATAAGTTTGGACCAATATCTCAACCTTGTGAGAGCCAATTTTGAAGAGTAGCAGCATTTAGCATGATTGCATGATAGATCTGTACCCCTTGAAGACAATGGTCGAAAGTCTGTGAGGCATCATGGTACCATTTTAATTTATTGTTCAGTAATATGGCAAGACTCTCTTTTGAATGACCATTCAAAGCTTTCACTGCTGGCTGATTAATAGCAAAATATAAAATCAAAATCGAAATTGCTATGCCTCTTGTAAACAGAGGTTAGGAAGTTGTTTACAATGATCTCTATTTATTTGTGAGTTTGATAAGCAGCAGTGTTCCGTCTGTCTAGCAAAATGTTTTGACTAAATAGACTATTGATCAATTTGGCTTATAGTGTTCTTTGGTAGCATTTCTCTTGACCATAACCCTGTATTTGTATCTGCAGCACACACACTTTGCTGTTTAGGCTTTTGCACTTTCAACAAATATGTATTGCTCTTCCCTCTTTTCCTTCATGGCAGTTGCAGATTTAAATAGAGCAGTACAATACTGTCCTAGGGGCTCACTCAATTTTGAAATGTATGTTCTGAGGTTAGTAACCCTCTATTGTTACTAGCTACATTAAATAATACATCAACACACGTCTTTAAGGCTGTTCAACTTTTTCCATGAGTAATTTGATAGCCTCAGAGACAAATTCAATCCTGGCCATTTGCAGTCTATGAATATTGTCGTTGGCACTAAATGGGTTGATAGATTTTAAGTCTCTGCTAGTAAAAACATTCTGTGATGGGATGTGTTTAAATATCTCAAGTAACCATGAGCAATTTAACCCATGATTGTGATGACATTTGTTGTGATTAAACAGGTATACAAAGTCAACAAACATGGATTTGTGCTCGCATGAACTGGGCAAGCCTAGAAGACTTGCCCATGTTATCAACAAAATCATCCACTGGAGAATAATCAGTCACAAAGGTTGCCTTTTAGAAAAAGTCAGGAGCTAAAGGATTTAAAGAGTAGGTGTGGTGGTTACATCTCGCTTTATCCATTTCAACTTCATTGTGATAAATATGTGCAACTTCAGAAGCGAGGGAAATTTTACTATTATTGGCAGCTTAGATGACATCTTCTTTTGCAGAGTTTAGCTTTTAAGGGCTATTTTTTAAATATATATTTGAAGCATTTTTCCATGTATTTATTATGTAGAGAACTTATCCTTTATGACATAATGCTTCCAGGCTCTGCTCCCGCGCTCCATCTGCGCAGCCGTCATAAGTCTCCTCTCCATGCTACCCCGAGTTTTCCAGCGCTTGAGCAACACCCGCCCAAATCAAGATGTACCCCTGCTGAACAGCGATGTACCCCTGCTGAACGGCAGGTGGCCCTCTGGATTCACCCTGATTTGGACCCTCATGGGTGCCTCCACCGACCCTAGCTCTGTTTCTTCCAGCACCCTCAGTGTTGATGCTGACTCCATCCAGGCCTCAATATCCCCTGGACTTTCCAGCCCTTGATAGGCCCTGACCTACAGAAGAGGGTGATGAGTAAGAGGTGTGTTGTCCCTGATGACAACTGGTAGGAGGAGCTGGGTGACACAAATGGCCTAGTTACTTCCCCAGACACTGGTAGGATTCCACCTCTGGGCAGTTTACAGAGGAAGGCACAGATTTTGCCACTGTGATGCGCAGGGCAGCAGAGGTTATCAATTTCCAACTGCCGGCTGTTGAAGTCCAGACAAAAGTCTTGACAGAGGTGCTTCACCCTGGAGGGGTGGGCCCATCTGGGCCCATGCTTCCCTTTAATGAAACCTTGCACAGAGGCGTCTGTCCACAGAATGATTTCCTGTCTGCCTAATCACACCCCAGGAAATACTGAGAGGCCCATCCATCCTTTCCCAGTATCTTTCCCCTGAGAGTTTGGTGGTGCAGGCCTCACCACACGAAGCAAAGGTTACCCAGAGCGTGTTCCCTACTACACCACTGGTTAGGGAATCCAGGAGGCTGGAATCCTTTGGGAAGTGCATCTTGTTTTGCTTTGGTGAATGGCAGTGATGCAATGATGTCCGTCATCTGGTGTGGACTGGCCACCACCGACTCCGTGGGTAGAGCCATGGCTTCTATGGTGGTGCTGCTTAGCCACTCCTAGTTACGGTTCACTAGGATCTCATGGGATGTTCTTTCTTCTCTGATTGACATGCCCTTTGGTGGCTCCCATCTATATTTGATGACAGTGGTTAGTTGGCAGTGCACAAGTGTTTTTGCAAGAGCAGGGTCACTGCCCGATAGCTTAGCCTTTCCCACATGACCTGGCACAACAGCAGTCCTTTAGCCCTTACTGTGGATGGTGAAGGGGAAACATTAGGCATCCTTAGTATCAGTCATAGTCAGTCCAACAGCCTACCCAATTCTTTCGAGGGCGGGCCGTGGAGCTCAAAAAGGACGCGGGAGCCAGTCCTAGCATGAACTAAACTCAACTGAACTACATGAAAGGGACATTTCAGTTCCAATAGGGGCTTTTATACTGCAGGCTGCTAAACAAGGGACTAAGCACCTCTATTAGCACTTGACTTTCAGCGTAGCACAGCAGAGCAGTCCTTAATCTAAAAACAACATATAGCAAATCCATTGGTTTGCCATTATAAAAATTCAGGCCTATCAATCAATCAATCAATCAATCATAGTATTTATAAAGCACACTACATACCAGTGAGGGTCTCAAGGTGCTGGGGGGGGGGGGGGGGATAGTGCTACTGTTCAAAGAGCCTGGTCTTGAAGTCTCCTGAAGGTTAGGAGGTCTTCGGTCTGCCGTAGGCGGATGGGGAGGGTGTTCCATGGCTTGACGGCGAGGTGGGAGAATGATCTGCCACCGGCGGTCTCTCTTCGGATGCGGGGGACGGTGGCGAGGGCGCGGTCTGCGGAGTGGAGCTGGCGGGTGGGGGTGTAGAGGCTGAGTCGGCTGTTGAGGTACGCTGGTCCGGTGTTGTGGAGTGCCTTGTGTGCGTGGCTGAGGAGCTTGAAGGTTATCCTCTTGTTGATGGGGAGCCAGTGCAGGTCTCTCAGGTGGGGTGTGATGTGGCTGTGGCGAGGGATGTCAAGGATCAGGCGGGCCGAGGCGTTCTGGATGCGTTGGAGCCGTTTCAGGAGTTTGCCCGGGGCTCCTGCGTAGAGTGCGTTGCCGTAGTCCTGTCTACTGCTGACGAGGGCCTTGGTGACCGTCCTTCTCGTTTCGGTGGGGATCCACTTGAAGATCCTGCGAAGCATCTGGAGGGTGTTGAAGCAGGAGGAGGAGACGGCGTTGACCTGCTTCGTCATGGAGAGGGTGGAGTCGAGGATGATCCCTAGGTTGCGTGCGTGGTCGGTGGGTGTAGGGGGTGCTCCTAGTGCCTGCAGCCACCAGGAGTTGTCCCAGGCCAAGGGGTTGGGTCCGAGGATGAGGACCTCCATCTTGTCCGAGTTCAGCTTCAGCCGGCTGTTTCTCATCCAGTCGGTGATGGCCTGCATTCCTTCGTGGAGGTTGGTTTTGGCGGTGTGGGGGTCTTTGGTGAGGGAGAGGATCAGCTGGGTGTCATCGGCGTAGGAGATGATATTGAGGTTGTCATCGTGCTACGTGGGCAAGCGGTGCCATGTAGACGGTGAACAGCGTTGGGCTGAGGGATGAGCCTTGGGGGACGCCGCAGATGATCACGGTGGCTTCGGAGCAGAAGGGGGGGAGGCGAATTCTCTGAGTTCTGCCGGAGAGGAAGGAGGTGGTCCAGTCCAAGGCCTTCTCTTGGATTCCGGTGTCGTGGAGGCGTGTTCTTAGTGTGTGGTGGCAGACCGTGTCGAAGGCGGCTGACAGGTCCAGGAGGATGAGGGCCTTGGTTTCTCCATTGTCAAGCAGGGTCCTGATGTCATCGGTGGCAGCGATGAGGGCAGCCTACTGGCTTTGTAACAGCGTAATACTTTTTTTTTTTTTATTAAACATTTTATTAAGGTTAACAATGATTCACAGTCCGATACAATTAATTAGCCATTTTAGAGACAGTACAATCGTTTACCAATTCTTGTGTCAGAGAGTTCACAGCTTATACAACTAGACTTGCCATTTGACCCAGTCCCTTAAACTGTAAATGCATTGTGTGACTACCACCAATGTTCTTCCTATGCTTTTTAATCACTGAGGTCTGGATCTTAGTCCTCTGGTGGGGAGGTACACAAATCCCACGAAAATCATTCCATCTGCCCCATACCCTCTTCCATTTTTGAGGACAGCCTCTATTAATAAAGACTGCTTTTTCTGCCACCATGGCCCCGTCTAGGTCAGCACACCATGAGAGGGGGACACCGGAGCCCCCCACTGCTGAGCAATATTCCGTTTAGCATATGCCATACCCATGGTCACCCAATTTTGCTCTATGTGGTTTAAGTCTGTTGGATCCCACACATTAAGTAGGCACTTCCTCGGTTCAAGGGAGATCACATGATCACTAACCCTGGTGAGTGTGTCGAGTATGGCCAGTCCCATAGTGTGTGGTAAAAGGTACCTTCAGCCCCACAGCCTCTAAGGCAAAGCGGGGACTCCGCCCTTCCTATCTTATGGAGTATGGTCCTGGTGTAGTAAGTTCTATGCAGTATTTTAAGTTGCACAAATTTTACCCGCGAAGGGATTGCGACCTCTCGCGGGGAAGCGAGGGCTTCCTGCCAGTCTTGTTCGTCCAGTTTGCCTATCTCAGTTTGCCATTTTTCCCTAAGGGTCTGGCCAGGGGTCTGTTTGGTTATTAATCAATTTACGATATGTTAGGGAGGTTGCTTTTTTGGTGAGGTGGTCTGTCAGTAGTCGGTCCTCCAGCGGCGAGGCGTCAGGGAGGTCTGTTCCCGGGGGTACAGTTTTTGTGAGAGCGTGCTTTATTTGTAAAGTACTCAGTCCCGGCCATTTGATATGTTGTTTGTAGCTGGGCAAACGTCACCACATCCCCTTTTTTCCATAGGTCCCCGACCACGGAAATGCCTATTTGGTCCCACCGGGAAAAACCTTTACTGGTGCGTAGCGTACCCAGCTTGGGAGAATCCCAGAGTGGTGTATGTTTTGTCATCACTCCCTCCCAACCTAACGCCCGCCGTGCCACTATCCAGACACGTACTGTGTGTGCTGTAGGGCCCCACGGTCCTTTCCTCCGTTTGCTGTCATACAGGGCTCCCATAATCCCATCTGTACCCAAAGCGTGCCTATCCATACGTAATGCAGGTTCATCTTGTGGGGCATGGAGCCATTGGTTAATTACAATGAGTTGGGAGGCCCAATAGTAGAACTTGATATTGGCGAGGGCTAGACCTCCGTCATACCAACTCCTCATAAGCTTACGCTGCGCTATCCGAGGGGGCCCTCCCTCCCATAGGAGGTATCCCACCTCTGCTTCGATCACTTTGAAGTAGGAGTCCGGAACAGGTGATGGGGAGTTCTGTAGCGCGTATAAGAATCTGGGCAGAGCCATCATTTTGAACAAGGCTGCTCTCCTGAGTAATGTCAGTGGGAGGGAGTGCCACCACTGCACATCACTGCGGAGTCTCTGCAGTGGGGGTAGGAGATTATGGTCGTAGAACCGTGCGGTGTGTGGTGTGATGTATATTCCAAGATATTTAAATCCTTCCGTTGCCAGAGATATTTCAACGCCTTGGGGGAGACGCGGGGGGGTGGACTCCTAAGCATATACAAAACTGTCTTTTTCCACTTAATCGTATAGCGGAAAACTCTGCTGTACGATGTACATATGTCCAGGAGGCAAATAATGGACTTTTGGGGGTTTGCCATGTAAAGCAGGATGTCATCCGCATAGAGGGATATCCTATCTTCCCACCCCTCGGTCCAGCGCAGTCCCCGTATTGCCGGGTCCCACCTAATCCACGCCGCCAGCGGTTCCAGTACCAGGGTGAACAACAACGGAGATAGGGGGCACCCTTGTTTGGTGCCACTCCCCAAGGGGAACTGCTACAGCATAATACTTGATCATTTAAGTACTGTTGTCATAACAATGAACATGGTGTTGCTGTTGAAAAACTATACCTACGTCTGTGAAACATCTTCATTAGTAAATGTTGCAATAGGGTGAACACTTGACTGATGGACCATACTTCTATTGTTGACCTAGGTTGCCTGGCACAGTTTCAGTACCGCAAACACAAAGGATCCCACACACTCCCAAAATCTACAAACAATGGCATCTCTAGGAGCATATGAACCAGACCCAAACTTCGCCCGGGGTTGCTAATGGAGGGAGCACCAAACAGTAGATTATTAAATTTGAAGGCCTATGATGTTTTTTTTTATTTCTTTGATGCACCACTGGCTGCTGAACGTTTTGTTACCCTCTTTTCCTTTTTTCGTTTAAAATCTTTGTTTGATGTGCCCACTAGGAAACTTTGATGTTGGTCCTGCTTGCCCTTCCTGAAGGTACACATGCACACTCTTTCGTTGACCATGAAGCTCGTAGACATGCCAGAACCTCTCTCACTACAGCACACTTCTCAGTTTCTGGTGGGAAAGCCTGCTGCTCAACTAACCCCCCCATACACAGGCATGGGAATGGTTAAGGAGTGTTGGTGTGATTGTTTGTTGATGGTGCCTTCACCAGAATGGGACTCAACACAGGCACAGGGTGTCTTTGCTGTCAGAACATAGGTGGTCTCATTCCTGCAGGCTTTATAGACCAAGAATTTGGGCTCCTCTACCTCTAATGGAAGTGCTATGGCACTAAAGGGCTAGTAGGGTCTAAAAGTAAGCACCAGGTTTATTGGTCCAGAGTGATTCCTCTACACTGCAGATGCTGTCCATGTGTTTGATGGATCCATCCTCCTTCTTTTTCCCTGTTTCTCAATTCTTCTTCCATGCACAAGGAATACAGAGATGCAACATTACTCTTCCATGCCTAACTGGTACTTCCAGATAGTAGCGTACTGTGTGTCCAAATCCCCTACACGGTGTTCACAGAAGAACCAAAATGGCCCCTTGAGGGAAAAGCAAAAATGGTCTGTTTCTTAGCTAAGCTCCACTCAGGCCTGGGGGGTGGAGCTTGCTCGCGACTAAGATGGCCGCTTGAGCGTGTAGCTCCGCAAGTCAATCACACTATCCGCTATTTATCTGTCATCTAACGCCGATCCTTGAGGTCCTTAGGGCTGTTTCCGATGTCCGGTGGCCTGCGGAAGTGAATGCGCTGACTCCGGTGCATTTGCTCACCGGGAATACGAGGCGAGATTCATCGGAGGCTACGAGCGGGGTCTTCCCCGATCCCCACCCTGCAGTGCTGAGCGGTGGTGACTGGGAGTGCTGCGGCGTGACAGCCCCATATACTGGGTGACTGGTGACGACGGACGACCAGTTCGGATACAGAAGCGACCTCTGCGAGATGGCTGGCAGGCCCGCACTTTGCGCCAGCACTACCTTCCTTTCTGGCACTGTGACCTGGAGTGAGTGCGACGACCCCCACAGCCGCCATTTTGACGACTGCCAGTGCGGCTCGCGGCCCGGCATTTTGATCAATGTCAGCAGCTCCGCGAATGATGAGATCTTGCCCGGGTGCTGCGGACCGGCTCTGAGGAGACCTGGAGAGCTCTGGAGAGGATATTCTACATTCTAGGTGCCCCGTGATTAAATACTGTCTGTCTGGGCCGGACCGCGAGTCTGGTGTGGTGCCCGTCTCTCCTGCTGATTGTACCCATGCTGCTATCGCTTCTGGCGGACGGCTCTGGTGGTGTGATTCCGGCGGCTGGAGTGGCAATTATTGTGGCTGAACTGTCTATTGCTTCCAACGTGTGTCTCTGACGTGCTGGTCTCGAGGTGAGCTTTGCAGCGAGTTGTAACGTGGGAGCTGCTGACTGGAGCTACCCCGGCCTGCTGTACCATTGTGGGCTAGGGGACCGTGGGGAGGTGCCGAGGAGCGAGACGTCACTGCTGTGCTCCTTGCTGCCTGCTGAAGCATCGAGACTAGCTGAAGTGCCATGTGCTAAGAGTCCCTGGTGCAGGAGGAGCTGGGGCAGCTGGACTGGGCGCATTCGTGTGTGTGCTGCCGGAGGTGGAAGACTTGACAGTGCAGAACAGATTCCCTTTGTGGGACTGCAATCAACCCCCCAGTGTTCGACTCCCCGCTGCCAGGTCTAGTCATAGGGGTCCCCCCACTGCATGTTTCTGGCATTGGAGTATAAGTGCCACGTGCGTCCTGACTGTGATGGCAATCACTACTTAGTCTGCAACGTTTAAGGAGATAGTGTGAGCTTCTGGAGGTGAGAGTGCTCTCTAAGTTTGCCGGGGGAGGAGACGTTGATGACTGCACATTAACTGCTTGCACCATATTACCCCACCTGTGAGTCCTGTGTTGTGGGAGGGGTGTTGGAGCTTGCACCACTTGTCGCTAGTCTCCTGAGCTATCCCAGTCCTTAGCAGCTGCTATTTGCGCAGAGCGCAGTGAACCTACTGCAGGGCGTGCCTTCGCAGCCTATTGATCTGCGCCCTGCGTTGGTGATACTCTGAGAATGGGCAACGTTGACCGTTCACAACCAAGACTCACGTTTGAACAAAAGAAATCTAAAGGGCAGGAAGTGCTTGCAGAAGATGGCCACGTCGCGCCTGACCCGACTACTGACGAAACAGGGGGTGACATACGCTCCATGCTTTCTGCGATGGAGAACGGACTGCAGAGTAGTCTATCAGATCTTGGCTCGAAGATGGACTCTCTTTCATATTGCATGGATAGGATGTCTGAGAGGTTGGATAAACATGCGCAGCAGTTAGACATGACGGAGCGTCGGGTCACGAAGGTCGAGGAAGCACAAACATTACTTGGCACTGACCTTGAACTACTGGGGAAAGTCATGCAGATTCTGCAGGACAAAACGGAGGACTTGGAAGCGCGTTCTCAGAGATGCAACCTTAGAATCACGGGTCTCCCGGAATCCACCCCGACCGACAACGTGGAACAGTTTGTTGAAAAACTGCTTGTTACACTCCTTGATAAGGAGACTTTTTCATCCATGTTTGTTGTGGAAAGGGCTCATCGCTCTCTGGGCCCTTGCCCGGTAGCTGGCCGCCCACCGCGTCCTATTATAGGGAAGCTGCTTAACTACCGAGACAGGGACTCAGCACTCAAGGCTGGCAGTGATAGGCAGCCGCTGCAATATGAGGGCTCTACAATTTCGCTGTTTCACGATTTCACAATGAAAGTGTAAGAGGCGCGCCGCCAGTTTGCCCGTTGAAGAAACAACTCGGGGACAACATCGACTACGCCATGCTATATCCGGCTAGACTGCGAGTTAATCAACCTGGTCAGTCACGTATCTTTACAGACCCGAAGGTGTTGGAGAAGGCCATTAAGGAGTGGTCGAAAGACCAGCATCGTTGCCCGGAGAAACTTCCCTCGGAGGATGCGCAGAGCGGTGGATTGAATGATTAAGACTGATATTTGGACTGCACTTTGCACAGATAAGACTTATATTCAAGACTCTATTGTTGTTGATAAAACTGGTCCTCTGAGGGGAATGTTTGAATTGTTATGTGGCTTTCAAATTCTTTACCTTATTAAGACACTCTTACTTCTACTGTAGGTTATTATTAGGGGCGCTACTATTGGAGGGAGTGGGTTTATTGTTGGGGGCTTGCTGGATTACTGTCCTTTGTTGCTTTGACACATGCCCTTAGGGCTAAAATTGGAGATCATATATAGTCTTTAGGTGATACGTATTCTGTTGATGGCTTGCGGAGCTGAGGCCAATTTTGGTTTATTTTCAGGTTCTTGAGTGGAGAGCGTGCTACCTCTGCCCGTGAGTGTTACGCACATTTCTGGTATTGTGTTTTTTGGGGGGGGGGGGGCTGGGACTGCTATTTGCCTTGCCTGAGTTGTATACATGTACTGTTGTGTTCTATGCAAGATGGTTCAGGCGGCCCGATCGCCTAATTTTCCATCTAGGCGCAGTTCGGGTTTGACTGGACATGGCATGAAGTTATTTCTGGACACTACTCACTATATTCTACACTGGAGCAGGCTGCAGGTACCTATGGCTGACACTGATGGTTCCGAGCTATGGGCGGCTGTGCCAATTGGCAGTTCTACTCACATAGGGACGCCACATGGTAAAGTTCGTGCTCTCACATGGAATGTGAGGGGGTTAAATGACCACAGAAAATTGCATATTTGACGAGGCATGAAATTGATGTTGCGTTACTGCACGAAACTCATTTACCAGTCGCTAGCCCCGTGCTCCAACGTTGTTTAAGGGCTTCACGCGTGCCGCGGGCTTTACCACGCATTCCCGGGGGGTGTTAACTTGGGTTCGCCCTAAGGCATCTCTTACGCTTGATCCTTTGGCAACGGATGGAGACAGTCGTTACGTTATTTCCAGATGTTGGGGGCTGGACATCCTTATCATTAATGTTTATGGACCAAACTATGATAACCCTGAATTTTATTCTGCTCTATCGGAAAAGGTGAGCGGTTTCGGGTTGGTGCAGCAGCTCTGGGGCGGTGACTTCAATCTAGTTTTGAATCCTGAACAGGATCGCTCCGGAGGACCGGCTAGGCTAATCTCTGCGGCAGCCAGGAAGCTCTCAGATATCTTGGTATGTATGGATTTATATGATGTGTGGAGGCGGAGGTTTCCCGATAGAGGGGGATATACACATTATTCGGCATACCACAATCTCCATACTCGTATAGACTATTGGCTCGCCTCTGGGCAGCTGTTTGATGGTACGAGAGCTTGCAAGGTTTTGCCCCGCACGCTTTTGGATCCCTCCCCAGTTTTGGTGGTACTGGACGTCCCCCTGCAAACTATTCCCCCTTTCACCTGGCGAATCCCCTCATAATCCTTGTTAGATGAGGTATTTAAGGCAGAGCTTGCTGCAGCGATTGAAATCTTTTTTGATAAAAATGTGGGATTGGTGGATAGCTTTCAGGTGATATGGGAAACATTAAAGGTGTATATACGCGGGGTTGCCATGTCCAAGCACTCTGGGGTCCTAAGGGCGCTGTGTAAGAGACTTGCTGACTTGGAGACTGCCTTAGCTACGCTTGAGGGGAGACTGCAGCAGGGCGCGGGCGATGAGGTACTGAATTAATTTAAGACCCACCTGGAGGAGTTTCAGGACACGACGGACGCCAAAATAATGCACCTTGGTAAGTACGCCACTGCTCGCACATATGGGGAGGGTGAGCATCCGGGTAGAGTGCTTTCAAAGTTATTAATGAAGCGACGTGGGCACGCTGCTGTAACGGAAATTAAGTCTGCGGACGGTACGGCGCTTACTGAAGACACAGCCATAGCAGAGTGGTTTCGCCAGTTTTATTAACATCTGTATGCATCGCGGAGTTCAGGTACTGAGGAGGAAATTCTAGAATATTTAACATACATTAAGCTGCCCTAGCTGACTAATATGCACCGTGAATTTTTGATGTGCCCGATTGAGAAAGATGAGATTCTACTGGCTTTATCCAATATGAAGTCTGGGAGCGCCCCGGGGGTGGATGGCCTGACGTTTGCCTTCTATAAGGCTTTTCTGGACTTGTTATTACCACACTTAATTACCCTATTCGATGATATGTGTGTGACGAGTACGATGCCGCCCACGATGAGAGAGGCAATCATAGTGGCTATACCAAAGCCGGGTAAATCTCCTGATGACTGTTCGTCTTACCGTTCGCTCTCATTACTCAATGTCGACACCAAACTCTTTGCGAAAATCCTTGCTAATAGATTTGTCCCTTTGGTTCCACTGTTGGTGGCCCCTGAGCAGGCGGGATTTGTTCCGGGTCCCAACCTCACTTATAATCTGCGCACCGTATTTGGTGCCCTTCAACACACTAAGCCTGACACTTCCGCAGTGGCAGTTTTCCTTGATATGGAAAAGGCCTTTGACTCTATCGAATGGCCCTTCATGAGACAGGTCTTATTATGCATGGGGCTAGGGGAGGTTTTCTTACAGTTGCTATGGGTACTCTATAGTTCGCCTACGGCCAGGATCAAAATTCGAGACCTGGTGATGGATTCTATCACGATCACTCGGGGCACGCGTCAAGGCTGTCCGCTTTCCCCGATCCTTTATGCGCTGGTGGCTGAACCTTTGACCTGCGCGCTGCATGAGTATCACTAATACAAGGGCATACGGATCCCGGGCTATGAACTTATAGTGTCTACATATGTGGACGACACGCTCCTTTATGTTCGCGAACCGGAGCGGCACCTCTCTTCGGTTTTACGAGCAATGTGACCTGAATAAGGAGATTGATGATGCTATGTGGTGCTACTGTTGTACTAACACGAAAAGGGATTCCCTCAACGGCAGACACCACCTGATACAAGTATCTCAATAGGTTGTACTATACCCCAGAGAGGCTTAGAAGATATGGTCTGAGGGATGACTCGAGATGTAAGCGTTGCAATGAGCAGGTTGCTGACTTCATGCATTTGGCATGGTTCTGTCCGGGGGTTGCGAAATTCTGGGATAGTGTTTTCTCTGAGATGGCTGTATTGATAGGGCAGGAGCTGGAGCCGGAGCCAGCCCTGGCGCTTTTGGGCTATTCAAAACCTTTGCCTCCAGGAATGCACAGGTTGCTGGACATGGGGCTACTGATAGCCAAGTGCAGAGTGGCGATCTTTTGGTCAAGGGGGACGCTGTCCACTAAGCCTCAATGGGCATCTGATATGCTGTACAGTTGTACCCAAACGGAGAGCTTTAGCAAACTCCTCCCTCCCCGTAATAGGCCTAAGAACTTCTGGGCTCTCTATAGGGCGTACAGGGCTGCTAACGTAGTAGACAAAGTGACTGCTGGGGATGAGAGATGCACTTAGTGATTATTCTGTCGGGTGGTACGGACACCCTGTTGTGTACCCTGCTATGTGTGATTGCGCCTAGGAGTTCCCGAGTGCAGAGAGGCGATAAGTGACAGACCGTAGGTTGTCGAGACAAACTGGAGTTGAGGATACACAATTGGTTATTCACCTTGAGGGGTAGAGATCAACTGATGATATTTATTTATTATTTTATTTATTTTATAACACTTGTAAGGCGCACAGCTACCCACAAAGGGTTTCCCGGCGCCGGACCAGCGTAACGCACAAAACCCACTGGATAGAAACAATTGAAGCACATTATTTATCGAACAACCAGGTCTTTACGCTTTTTCTAAAGATCCTGAAATTTTCCTCCTTACGTATATGGATGGGTAAGGTGTTCCACAGAGTTGGGCCCAAGTAGGAAAACGATCTTCCGCCTATTCTAGCCCACTTGAACCTTGGTACCACAAAATTATATTGTAATGATGTGTTGTGCTATGTGCATGTTGTATTGTACTTTCTTGCAATGTGGGACTGTCAGGGTTTTTTCTCTCTTTCTTTTTTCTGCTACTGCAATGCCACGAACACAGGGTAGTGTCCTTTATTTTCTGTGTTGTACGGACATGTTGTCTTGTAATGAAAATAAGGAAATTAAAAAAAGCTCCACTCAGGCCTAGTTTTTCCTTTCAAACTTCAAAGAAATCTCCTTGTGGTAACTGGAGTCCAAGATCTGCCTGTCCTTCCTTTCACCCATGTGGGAACATCCTGCCAGAAGTTGTCAGGAAGGTGCAACTAAACATCATATGGAGACTTCAAACCTGCCTCTTCCTCTGCCAGAAGAAGGCTGACCTCCCAGAATAGGCCTTTTGTTCTAGAGGCTCTTTGAACTGCCAGCTGACCAACACTGGACCAACAGGGTAGCTCAATGCATGAATTCAATAAAGACAACTCAGGGAAATATGTACAATTTGATAAATGCATTGATTAGCTGATTTAGAGTACATCAGACTCTTGATATGAGTTTATGAAACAGAATTCTATAGGAAAATGACTTTGGTATCTTGTGCTAATCAAAAGTTATGTTTTACCCACACCCTAATAGATTGATTCATGAAGGTAGTTTACACTTTTGAGTAATTTATGCTTTGGACTAATTTGACTACTTCTCAGTATTTGCAAAAGTCTAGTCTAAATTTACTGCAAAAGTGTAAGTTGCATGTCTCCATCACCTGTGCAAAGCTATTAGCTTAGTCGTGTGGGTGGATGAGGCCCCTCACTAACCTCGTCCACAATGCCCTCTAAACCCCTCCCTATTCTCATCCTCTTTTCTAGTAAATCTGCTCCTTTTTCCAGCATCTAGCTCCAGTCCCTTATGTATTTACTAGTAATAAGTATACTTCTGCACTATTGTATCTTGCATAGATTCACATGCTTGAATATACCCCGTCGTCATGGCGAGAGTCCCACGGTAACAGTAAAATAGCAGTACTACGCTTTAGAGTTAATTCCCCGTGAAATTCAAAAGTATTTAGTAACCAGTTTTCATAGTTTTACAACATCCAAACTTCAGCCAATCAGAGCATAGACTCAGAGTATCCATCCCCTGCAGGTCCACCATACCTCAGATTTCTTAAAGCATGTTCTGTGTTAGGGAGTCTCCCTGAGCTCTGCTCAGTCACAGTGTTTCTGCTTTACCCTTTTGAACTTCCAGCTTTCAGTTGATTTCTACGTTCATCTCTTCAACTGAGGTACAGCTCGAGAGTGAGTGTATGTAACAAGTCTAAAAAAGTGTTGTTTAGGCCTTGTAAGACTTGTGAAAAGTCCAGACTTTACTCTGAGGACCCACATATGGAATGCCTGTATTGTCTGTATCCAGACCATAAGCCCAGAGACTGCAAGTACTGTTGTACTTTCTTCACAAAAACCCTCAAAGACCCTGAGGGAAGACTGCTTCGCTGGCTACAAAAGAGGAAGTCTGCTAAGGAATCAAGCAAGAGTGAGCAGAACCCACACACCTTCTCCAAAAAGAAATAGGAAGAAGGATCATCTTTTTCCAAGAGAGAAAAAAAATCACAGAGTAAGGAAAGATCTGAAGAAAAGAGGGCTACAAAAGAGCTTATAAAATATCTCTTTTGATGAAAACAAATCTTTGAAAGAGAGAAACTCGTCACACCTGAAGAAATGCCACAAATGTTATGACACAAGGATTTTGCCAATCCTTTTTAGGTGAAGCCTAGCATTGCAACACGCATGCGTTGCTCGCTCTGCGAGGCATGCTGTAGTAGGATATGTAGTGGAAGTGCTGTGGAAGCCTTGCCCACTCTCCGCCCACATTTGTAATTGGCTGGTGTCAATGTCCTTGGTAAACACTGGCTTTCGATTCATTGTGAGGCTTGTCAGTCCCGCCTAGGTACCACCCTGTCTCCATTAGTTTCCGCTCATAACGACTAGACCTTTTACTTCGCCCCTAACACGGCATGCTTTATCTAGTGGGTGAGCACTATTTACTTTATTGACAATGGCGGCTGTCCTACTGCAGGTATGACATGCTTTGGTGCCTTCTTTACTCCCCCCCCCCCTGTTGTCCGTGTCTTCAAATACCTCCCCCCTGGTGCCTTCTCCCCCCCCCCCGTTGTCTGTGCCTTCAAATACCACCCCCGCCATCCCTCCCGTTGTTGTGATGCCTACAGTGCCATCGCACTCACATTGTTCGTGCTGCCCCCCCATTGTACGTGATCACTACCATTTGCAAAGCAATAGGTCTCACGTAAGAGCGAGTCCTATTGCATTGCAAATGCTTGTAACTACGTTAGTGGTGGACGTGGCTTGTGACTTAGTTATGCATTGTGAAAATGTGCTCTTTTTCATTTAAGTGTGTGCTAGGCAACTTGAGCCTTAACTATAGTTTAATTGCATTCATTTGCTGCTTTCAGCGTTAAAAAGCGAGAGCCTGGGTCCGGTCTGTCATGTTGCTTTTTTTGGCAGCAAACGTGCGACCTCCAGTAGCCGAGGGCATCTTTGTGAGTGTATGAGGAAGAAGAGCAAAGGGCGGGCTGGTCTTCCCGTGGAAATAAAGTGTATAGTTTCTGTATGAAAAGTGGCATCTCCTATCATAGCTGCCTATACATTAAGGTATTTATTTGCGATAGTTCACCTCGATTAAGGATGCTGTTTTCCTCTTTTATTTCCCTCCGTGTTCTAGCCAAGTCCTTTCAAATGAAGAATTAGTGAATTTCACTCCCTTAATAGTTTACGGACTACGGGTACTCCAATGCCTTATTGTGTCCGACATTTGGTAGTTAGCAGAAGGGATTTGAAAGCTTACCCACGGTAAATGTCTCCCCCAAATAATTAGTGCCTATGCAGGGCTTTAAATGGGGGGAAAAAACTGAGGGGTCTGTCAAAGTGACTTGGCTGATGTAATTAAGGGCCGTCACTGACTTACGTGGGATTCAGAGAATCATCGTTATTTAGTGCTCATGGCAGAAAAGAGGAAAGAAGCACTGGTAAAGCCAATAGTTCTGGTGGTGACCGTCAGCCCAATGTCTTTGTCAATGCTTGTTTTGTTTTGCTGCCATAAATATACTTTTTTTTACCAAACTTATTTGTTGGGGAAGCTGTAGCGGCCTCATCAATGTCAAAACAAAAATATTAACTGAAATAAAAAAACATCTTTTGGTTGCAAAAAGCACACTTTACCATAGTAGTTGTGGCGTTTCATTCTGTTTATGTAACTGCATAATGTCTGAAGCTTATGTTAAATAAAGAATTTAAAAAAAAATCCCACAGGCAGCACATGCCTCATAAGTAGGGGCAATATAATTTTTTTTGCTACAATCATCTGATGTATAATCTGCTACAATCGTTTGATGTATAATCTGAAGACTTTACAACTTTGTTTATAGCTCAATGGGATCAAAAATAACTTAATCCACCACACCACAATTTGCTGTGCAGTGGAAGGCCCATAACTAAGGTTGTCACATTTAGTAAACCGCACTGCTTAATTCAGTGTTCCTGTTTATAGGTAAGTCATACATGGAGGTTAACTAGAGTGCCTTGAATTTCAGCATTTTGCATTAAGTTGACATATCTAGTTTGAGATCAGTCCTTTGTCAATTGGTAGTGCAGAGAGTTGTATATAAGTGGCAGTGAAGAGCTCAAGATATTTACATTATCTTTCCAGCTAGTAGGTGTTTGCTAGGTATTAAAACCCAGCCAAAAGCACCCAATGTAGTTACAGAACCATGCCAATTCTGGGACTTGCAGTCTTATTATTCCCAGAATTCAGTGGGGAAGGACCTGGACAGGAGCAGCGCATCAGGCATGTACCTGGGAACCTGGGCGGCTCTGTTTACATGCATGTAAGTGGAAACTAACAAAATTGCCATATATTTTGGTCTTAGCTAAATGTTTGTTTGCAGTCTCACTGCACGCTGCCTCGCAGGTCTTATCTTCATGGACTTCGACCACTGTTTAGAAACCTATTGAAAAACTGTCAGGATTTTGCCGTCTTCGACTACCTCGCATAAATCCATCTGCCAGTAGTTGTTTGGATGGGATAGCAGTGACTGCAAAAGAAAGATGATTGGAGCACGACATTTGTAAGATTCAACCATATGAAAGAGAACGCAGTGCGCAATTACATCACAACTATGGGTCCCAGAGTACTCGCTGAAAAAGCACTTCAACACCTCTTCAGGGGTAGCAAGCACTACATAAATGCAACCCCTTTTTCACTCTTTTATCTGTTCGCTATCCTTCTGAATCCAAATAATTGACTAACATCCACCACTCAAATTACTTTCATATTTCACTATACTAATTCACCACTAATCCTTTATGGGTTCCGTAGTAGCGTGCTACTCCCCCACAAAGCACTTTGACACCTCGTCTGGGGTAGTAAGCGCTATATAAATGCAATTACAATACAATACAATACTTTTACGAACTACTTTGAATGTGGAGGTGCTCCTTGTGAAAGGACAAAATGCCATCGCTCTCAGTGAAGTTAGCTAGTGGCTTTAGTGGGCCACCCATGCTGTAGGCTATTGTGGGCTGTAGAATAATATAAATGACACAACATCTGCACGTGAATGAAGAGGGCTCGCTGAAGGACCCTGTAAGTAAATAATTATATATATACATATATATATATATATATATATATATATATATATATATATATATATAAAGGTATGGCGCTAAGATCGCAGAATCAATGTCGATATGCAAATGGAAAACAGGCAGATGCCTGCTGATGGGTGATTTATACCATAAAGGACAGTTCCTCACACGAGAAAACGTGGAATCTTCCATGTGTTAGAAAGGGGGCAATATTTACAATTCAGCAAGATCTCCTAAGTGGCCAGAGAGAATTGGCCAGAGGAACCTCCGGTAACGAGAATCTTACAAGTAATGCTGAATATGGCACAAGGGCGCCATATGATAACACGCCTGTATGAAGTAATTAGAGAGGACTTACCAAGAAATCCACTTCCTTTGCAGCGGAAATGGGAGGAAGTGACAGGAGGGCACATAACAGAGAAAAAATGGGGGATGGTATACGAAAGGGGTAAAAGAGGGGTGCTCCAATGCACGTTTTAAATTAATTCAATACAATTACATTCACTAGGCTTACCTTACTCCAAAGGCCCTCAGTAAAATATATCCAGAGCGGTCCAGTGCGTGCGCCAGATGCCGGCAGGTGGATGCTGACTTCATACATGTGGTTTGGGCATGCCCACAGGTGACAATATTCTGGGAAGAAGTGTTACAAAAAATAAACAAGCATTTGCAATGCAATAGGTCTCGCATTTGCAAGAGTTTAAGCTATTTGCATTGTAAATAACCATGCCTTTCATTTATGTTTTTAAAATCAACACATAAATAAAAGCCAATGTCATTTACCATGGCAATAGCTGAACCCCGTGTAAATGCAAGACCTATTGCATTGCAAATGCTTGTTCTAATTTAGTGCAGAGCATGGTTTATTTTAGTACATTTTAATCGGCCAGCATTTTCCATATTTTAGATTTTTCTTCTCTTGTGAAGTAATGCCACAGGAAACTAAAGCTGGCTGAGTCAATGAGTTGCTGTTTCGTTTTAATGCAGCAATTGTGTCAATATTGTACCCAATGTTGCTTTATTACTAAAGCAGACACTTCACATATGGTGATTCTTGAAAGTCTTGGTGGAAGGAGATTCTCAAGAGCATGGGGAGTTGTTTTTTGTGATTCTCAAAAAGGGGAGGAACAGGGGCTGTTTATGACAGGTCCAGCATACATAGCCCAGATACAAATGAATAGATATGAAAGTATGCTGTTCCTAGAGAGAGCTATTGGTGAGTAAAGAGATGTATGTGTCCCCGAGGTCAGGAGGAGAGTCCTCCTTTAGGAAAAAGACCCTCACACACCCGGCAGACTAGCTGTCATATGTCGTCAGCATGTGGCCCAGATGTTAAGTGTCATCATCGGGTCTGCTCCGAATCGGGGCGGCGCTGCAATCCCCGATCGGCGACCCCAGTAGCGCCTTTTTGTGGAGATCTTTATTCCATAGTTGCCGGTGGGTGAATGCAGGTGAGGGCCTTCAAGTGAGGAAGTGTGTGGTGGAAGGAGTGTATTAAAAATAAGTAGTGGGGAACCTAAATAGTGTTTATTAAATGACGGGGGTCCCACTCTTATTCTAAAAACAATAGAGTGCGTAATATTACAGTTAAATTGACTGTTTTACGCTGTGGTCATAAATGGTCAACATGTTTCTTGCTTAAGTAAAGTAACCGCAATTCTTCAGGACCAGGTGATTCACACACTTATTGGTAGTGGTAGTGGCTACTGTGGCACTTACCACACATACAGCACCCTAATAAGTGGTGACTAGTGGAGGTGAGGTACAATGCCTGAAAGAGAAAAGTACAGGGACACAAACATACATGTAAATAACAATCGCAATGTGACAAATATTGTAGATCTTATATTTAAAAACTACGATCATCAGTTGTCATGCAATTTCAATATTGCCAGGTGTTCAGCTATAAGGTGGTACTAGGTGTGAACACCCTTAAGAAGTGGACTAAAACAAGAGTATCATTAAAAAATGACCAATTCCCACTGTGAATAGTGCTATGGCAGAAATTTCAGAGTGCCCGATGCGAGGGGTACACAGTGGCATCAGGGCAGAAATATCAGTTAATTGGGTTAAACCACTCACCCTTAACTGCAGGGCTACGAGATCCAACGAGCTGGCGCTGGAGGCAGACACCGGATAGTACAGTGTCCTAATGGTACAAAAAGCGGCGACCAGAGTGGAAGGCAGAAAGTGCAGCCGCAAAAAGATTGGGGTGAGAGCTGTTCCCTTTGTAGCTCAATCGTATAGCGTGGAAATCCGCACAAGGTGAGGACCCAGGCACTAAGACCTACACGAGAATACTTACAGAAGTCCGTAGAACAGGACGCCTTCCCACCTACCCTTGATCCACGCCGACTCGGGGGACGTATCTCGGAACCCCCAGAGGAATTATCAAGCGTTATCCAGCCAATCGGATCCGCGTACCAATTGGTTCGTCAGAGAGGTATTGGGGGAAAGACTAGTATGCGAAGTCTACTTCCGGTAGAAGAAGAAGAGTGAATGTTGGCGTGTTGCAGGACATGCCACGTCATTAACAGGAAGTGATGACGTGGAGTCACATGCAACAACAACAGTGCTACGTAAGAAGCCCTTATTGGTTGTGAGAGTTAGGGGTTGTTGTGGTAACCTTATGATGTCGGGGGCGTGTCAGTCCGATATGCTTGCAAAGTACGTGACAGCGCGAATCGAGGGAAAATAGCAAATGCGTGTTGCGGGCACCTGGTGTAATGTAATCATTGCGTCGCCACATCGCATGTTGGGAAAATGACATGAAGGTATCGTGGGATATCTATAGACACATAGGCTAGTATACTGTGGTGTCTAAGTGTCGCAATCTCAACCAAGTGTAGACTCAATCAGGTTCAGAACGTCTACTGGAGACAGATAGATAGTGGTATGTTCTGTCATGTCAAATATTGGTGAGGCTACTCCACGGGATGTCCTCATTCAATCCTTTAGTATTGGAAGATAATCTCATCACCCACCTCTGTTCCAGAGTGAATAATTTTGTTTTAGTGACATTCTTAGGGGACTGGAGGACTACCCACTTGAAAGAATCTGGAGAGTGATTATTTTCACAAAAGTGCTTAGTCATCCTAGTGTTCATTTTTTTGCAACGGAAATTACTCCGATGCTCAATGATTCTCGTCTTCACTGGTCTAGTCGGCATCCCTATGTAGGGTAGATTACACGGGCAGGTTATCAGATAAACGCAGTAGGCAGTGTTACAGTTAGTGTGCGTTCTGCATTCCCACGTGGTCCCGTTAGGAAAAACGATGTCCTTCGTTATTTTAGTTTGAGGACAAACCACACAGGAACCGCAGGGGTAATGGCCCCTGGCAGGTGGAAGGTTCCATAAAGTGGATTGAGTGGTATTCACTGGTAGTTTGGGTCTAGTATGTATCAATCTCTCCTTCAAATTAGTGGTGCGTTTGAAGGCAAAATGGGGGTTAGGTATTGTAAGTTCCCCAGTGTGGAGGATACCCCAATGTTTGTTAATGATTTTCTTGAGTTGTGATGAGTTAGGAGTGTAGGTAATCACACAGGTGAGGCAGTCGTCAGTTTTTTTCTCTCTTGGTTCAAGTAACCCTTCCCTGTTGTTGTTGCGGGCACGTTTGTAGGATCTCTTGATGTCCCGGCTCTGATAACCCCTCTGGAGAAGATTGGTCATAAGGGTTTTGGACTCCTTTTTAAAGTCAGTAACAGAGCTGCAATTCCTCCTGATACGGAGGAATTGACCAAAGGGTAAATTTTGTTTGAGTGCCCCAGGGTGATAGCTATTGAAATGTAATAGACTATTTCTGTCAGTGGGTTTGCGATGTAGTGTGGTACTCATTTGATGATCGTCTAGTATGATCAAGAGGTCCAGAAAGGGAAGTTGGTGGTCAGAGATGGTACTCGTAAATTTTAAATATGGATTTAAAGTGTTTATCCAGTTGTTTTTTGTAGCATGTGCCAGGATTTTCAGAGGGAAGACATTAGGTAGCAGTGTTGTGTTTAATAAAGACATTTAAAAAGATAGTTTTACTGCTGATTGGTCTGCAATAATGAGAGGCATTATCCTCCCTTTACCGTGTGTATGGGTTCTTATTTAACCTCTAAATATGGTTCCTGTTTAACACACCAGGTGGAGGAAAACATACTTTTGTTAAGTTTTATGGCAGTTTTCAGATTTCCAGTCTAGGCACCTACTCACACTTGCACATATGTTGCTTATTATTCGTGCTAGTGGCACACATATGCACAGTTCGACCTCCAGTGAAGCGCAGTTGTCTGGTGGTGAGGGGGAAGTGGATACCAATCAAATATAGTTTGTACTGCTTTATTAGAAATATGTTTTCAAATTTCTAGGAGGCTAAGGCAGCAGTGGAAGAAACAAAAGCATTAAGAAGCCGTATCCATCTGGCAGAAGCAGCGCAGAAGCAGGCTCATGGAATGGAGCTGGACTATGAAGAAGTCATTGGCCTTTTAGAGAATGAAATTACAGAACTAAAAGCTCAGCTTGCTGGTGATCACTCAGGACAAAATAAGGTAGGCAAACTTCTTTGGTTGCCATGGTATCCTTGCAATTGTCGTACATCCTGCCTTCATTTGCTTTTCATCTGTTCTGCAAAAGTAGGTCACAGTTTGTTGCGTACTATTCAGTATGCTGAATGATGCTGTGAAGAGGAGGTGTGACCACATAAAGTGAGAGTCGAAAAAGTGGAGGCTGCAAGTACATATGGGTCACTGATCATTGTGGTAAAGCTCATAAATGAGACAACCCATGTTGGCAAACATTGTTGCACAAAACATACTGAATTAGACAATCACAGTCTAAAAACATACTTTAGCAATTAAACAAAGTACAATTCTGGTGACTGAATTATCACTCACTCACCCTCACTCGTTTATTCTTCTGGTCCCTTTACTCATGTAATATGTTCTCGCTGAATTGGAACTCTGAATCCACTGCTTAACTTCACCACACATTCTAATCTTTTTTTCACTCTCCCCTTCTGTTCCTTCCCTATCTCTCTCCATCTCTCCAACACACTAATTTTTTCTCTCTTTCGTAGTCATACCATTCTTTTTTCTTCTGCTCTGACTCTGCTACCATTGTCCCTTAAAACCATCTCCTTTCTAATAGCATGGCGAGTATGAATGGTGGTCACCAGAGGAGGCAATTGGGAGATGGCAAAGGTGCAATAGAGAGTGATGAAAGACCTGCAACTGGAGGGCTAGATCCAATGACCTAGTTGGTGGGACACATTTATGAAACCAGATAGTTTTAATCTCTTTTGTCCCTGAAAGTTGAATGATCTTCATTGTCTTTAATTCAGATGTGAATAACGTTCCATTGCTTAGGGACAGGTGCTGGTGTTTTCCTATTCTTGGATTTAGTTATTATTTGCAATTGATTATGAAGATGTTATGTCAGTCCATGATTCCTCTGGGCTCGTTTGCTGCCAGAATGTTCCATCTCCAGGCACCACCAAGTCTGATTTCTGATATAGCATTGCTTATTGGAGTGGCCAGGCGAGGGAAAGGTTATTGGGGAAGCAACTGCGGGGAGGGAGACCTGATAGAAAAAACAAAACTTAATATGTTACTGCTCCTCTGTGACCTTCCTTCTTCTCCTTCTATCCTTTTACTTACTTAGATTATTTACCTGAGCCCTGCCCTCACAGATTGTTTGTTAAGTGGTTTGGCTTAAAGCGATGTACTGCCCTGGAAACAGAACACAACAGGTGATAAGTGACAACTGAGAATATTCATCACAGAGCTTCACTACTAGTGTATACCTTACAAAGAAACCTACCAGGTCTTGCTCTTTGGATGTCTTGAGCTGACCTTGGAGTTGGTCTGAAAGATAGGGATCACTCATAGTTAGGCAACAAATGTAGGTCGTTATCTTGCTGGATGTTTTCTAATAAAGTCTTTCCCTAGCGCTCTGACCTCATCTACTTGGGCATAGTTCTAATGCAATACTCACTGTCTCAAACAAGAAGTCTCCAACAGTTCACAGGTCTTCTGATATTTAGCTGGAACATCCTGACATTTGTACAAAGGTATATGTATTTTAAAGTTCCAAAAATGATATGTAAAAGTGTAAATATAGAATGATTGCACAAAGCGCTCTTACTCGTGAGATTGGGCCAATTTTTTCACATCTAACACATTGGAGATTACCAGAAGAGTCCACTCTAGCTCTGTGCTCCGCTATTGTTACCGTTCTGCCACCTGTCTCTGTCAGAATGGGACACACCCACGCAAATGCAGGAGCCAAAACAAGACTTGAGCTGCATATGCTGCCAGGACAGAGGAATAGTGAGCGTGTACACAAAGGCAGGGCTCGATTTATACCCAAGCCCCACACAAGATGGCCACTGCGCTTGAAATCTGGGATTTGTAGTTAAAGAGCACGGCGAGCCTTGATTGCATGAGAGTGGAGAATCTACAAGAAAAAAACACAATATCCACAGCGATCACTCAGGGATCCAAAAAAGGTGGCAGGTATGTGAGCAAACTCAAGGGGGCCATATCCAGAAGCTGAAAAGGCACATTGGCACAAATATTTAGCACTGACCAAAGCCCCATGTATCTTGCCACACAGTTTGTGAGCACATGATGCTTGATGCCCCCAAAGAGAAGTAACTCCCTAGAACTGCCCGTCAAGTCCATGACATGCTAGCTGGATCTTAGTGTTCTTGTTGGGCTACAACTACAGATGAGTCTGCTGATACTTATTGGATCCCAGTACTAAATTGCTTTGATTATACCGGACCAGTTCTATGAGTCCCTGTTCACTCAGTGTAACAGTGAGTTTGCCACCTGTCTAGATAGTGTGACAAAACCGTCTGATATTTTGGTGACGTTTGGAAGAATCTCTGGAGTTATAGCCAACTTATTGCAGGCCTCGTGAGTGTTCCTCTCCTTCAGGCCCCAGATAGTGTAACACTGAGTGTTCTCTGCCTCCAGGAGACTGAAGGAGGTTTTGAGTGCCACACCAAGAAACACCCTGGCTGTCAAGGGATTTTGTAGATAATATAAGGCCGCTTTGGCAAAGCGCAGGTCGGTCTTGAAAGAGGAGGTCTGGTCCGTGTTGGTAGAGTCCAGCATCCTGAATAACAGCTCCAAGTTTTGGAGCATTATTAATAGCCCCTTTTTGGCAGGAGATTGTGCCAATTTTGTGGATGCCCATATGTCTGAGGATGATTGGGTAAGCCATTTCGAGTTCATGTTTCAGTCAGACTCCACCTGGAGGGAAGCCCAGGAAATTGAGGTCGGTTAATCCAAGGTCATATTTTAAGGGCAGGAAGTGAGAACAGGTCTTATGGGGTTGTCTAAATCAAGGCCCCAGATCCCTATATCTCAAACCTGAATATCTGGGCGCCTGTACTCCTCAATCATTAATGCCTCAGTAAAGATCGGACGCCTGGCTACTTGGGCTTTATCCACCATTGTCCCTGTCTTCAGAAAGGGAGACCGGGATAGTACTAACTACTATATGCCCATCTCCCTCTTGAATCCTGTGGTAAAGGTGGTAGGTCGTATGGTATTAGATAGGCTAGTGAGTTGGACAGATGGTAACAACATCCTGGCTGATGTCCAATATGGTTTTCGTCCTGAATGTTCAACAGTGGACCAGTGTTTGAATTTATATATAGTTTTGAATAAGTACACCGTTGCCCGCACCTCTTCCATCTACTTAGCTTTTATGGATCTGTCCTCTGCATTTGATCGCGTTGACAAATCCAAGCTTTGGCAGATAATGCTTTCCATTGGTATTGACAAAGACATTATGTTGTTTTTAAGGGATCTCCACATTGACACTGAAGCCGTAGTCCATTACTCTAAAGACCTTACATGACCTGTGAGTTCCCCATCCAGAGGTGGGTGCATCAAGGGTGCATTTTGGCCCCCATACTTTTTCATTTGTACATTGATATCTTGTAACAGGTCCTCCCGAACTTAAAAACTGATTGTCCTCAGGTGGGCAAGCGAAATATGCCGGTCCTTTTGTATGCTGACGATGCTGTCCTCATTGCGAGGACAGTGAGAGGCTTACAGCTTCTGTTGAACTCCTTTGTACAGTTCATGGAGGACTTGGATCTGTTGGTTAATCACAACAAATTGTTTGTGATGCAGGTGGGTCCTAAACCAGCCAAGCCCTATACATTCATGGAAGGGCCATGCCGATCCCCAAGACTGAGGTTTTTTCCTTCCTGAGGGTAGTGTTTGATGTGGCCCTGAATTGGCGCCCATTGATAAGTCGAAAGAAAGGGGATTTGGCCAGGGGGATCGCTGCTGTTTTTAACTTTGCTACCAGACTAGGAAGCAGACTGATTGGGGCACTCCTGAAGATCTACAAAACTAAATGCATCTTGAAGGTTATCTACTGGAGTGAGATCTGGGGCTATACAGAGCAGGTTGCATTGCAACTTGTCAAACACTTTTCTGAGACCGATACTCTACTTATCTCAGAGCATCCCATCCTTTATAGTGCACGAAAAACTCGGGATGGCCTTTCTCTCTGATATGTTGGCTTTTCATCCCATATCGCTGTGGATGAAAATCTGCACTAAGAAGGAAAACCCCCTTAGTAAGGAAAATTTCCCTTTATCATACTAACCGTATCTGTTGGCTCAAGTATGTTATAGAATGTTTCATCAGTCTGGGCAGGGCATACCTATTTGAGCGCCCAGAGGAAATCTGCCGCAGGGATATGATCTGGGTTAAGGCAAACTTTAAAAAAATACGTATGTGGGACAGAGAAGAAGTGGAGTTGAGGAAGTGTAGTGTGCTTAGGTACTTGTTTTTGAAAAGTATGTCATCAACTGAACCTTTTCTCGTTTAGTTTAAAAGTATTCATGACCGTTTTCTATTGACTAGATTTCGATTGGACCTCTTTTACTATCTTTTGGCCCATCCTCAAGCTGCACAGAGGGCAGTGCCTCCAACCCTGTGGTTGCAATGGAAAATCTCCACAGGATATGATGCACTTTTTTTATGTTTTTATGTTCCGGCACCTGGAAAGTCTTTTATCATTTCCATTCTTAAAACTCAAGTTTAGGCAGATTAGACCTGCTTTTATCTTTTTACAACAGTTGTCAAACCTCTCAGTATTGTATGTCTTAGCTTTTTAAGGGTTGCCATTAGGCTCTGGTCCAGCTGTGATTAGCCTTCATGGACCATTATTTGTCACTGTGATAATATGAATTTGGTTTTAACATGATCCAAATTTATAATTTTATATCTTAGGTGGCCGCGATGGATGTTTTCACTGCACTTGATATATTTTACCATCTTAGTATTTTAATGGTGTCTGATGATGTTCATACATATTTTGGACCCTTCAACTCTTGACATATAGTTTGATTATCATCCCTGTACTTATGGGCCAATGACCGTCATATCGCACTGTTGTCTCATGTAGTAGATGGAGATTCTTTAATTGTGTTCATTTGACTTTTATGGTTTTCTTTGTAAAAATCAAATAAAGTGTTGATCATGAGAATTGCTTTGTGGGTGATACACATCATCCTGAAGTGAATGTGGGTCCAAACTGGCAGCCAGTGTTGAGAAATTTGTGCTGGCTGGATGTAATCTTGTGGATTGTAGAGTAATATTGAGTTGGTAGCCTGGTTGGTGGTTTGTCTTGTCCTCAATAATCATCCTTACTAGAATGACTGCATAAATTGTAGTTAAGGCAAGAGATGATTGCTTTATTAGTAGAGTAACAACCGCTCTCTAGGTCATTGATTTCAGCTTTGAACCTTTGTGTGATAGCCTAACTTAATTCTGGTGGTATAGTCTACTTCAATCAATCAATCAATCAGGAATGCTAAAGCACAGCTACTCACTTGCAGGCCCCGGTGACTTATTCGAACAGCCAGGCCTTCAGGGCCATTTGGAATTCCGTAAGTGAGGTGATGGTCCAGAGGTGCCTGGGAAGGATATTCCAGGTCTTTGCTGCAATGTGATAGAAGGGGGCGCCCTCCACTTCTGCTTTTGTAGATGCCGGGAGCTGGGGCAAGTGAAAGGGAGGTGGAGCGTGGCGTTCTTGATGGTTGGTGGAAGCTCAGGTGGTGGTTAGTGTCGGTGGGTGCTTTGTTGTGCCGAGCCTTGTGTGCATGGGTCAGCAGCTTGAATTGGCATCTGTTCTGTACGGGGAGCCAGTGGAGTTACCTGAGGTGGTGTGTGATGTGGATTCGCCGGAGAAGGCCAAGGATGAGTCTGGCGGTGGCGTTCTGTATGATCTGAAGTCTCTGTAGAAGGTGTGCGGCGATTCCTACTTAGAGGACATTGCCGTATTCCAGTCAGCTGGTGATGAGGGCTTGTGTAATGGTGCGTCTCATGTGTAGGGGTAGCCACTTGAAGATCTTACGTAGCATGCGCAGAGTGAGAAGGTAGGCGTAAGAGACAGACTTGATCTGTGATTGCATGGTTAGCTTGTTATCAGTGATTATTCTGAGGTTTCTGTCATGGTTGGAGGGTGTGAGTGCAGGTCACCATTGAACTAATTAGATTAATAAACTTGAAGTAAGTGAAACCTTCAGTAATGGAGACATTGTGGTATTGGCTTAGAGGCGGGTGGTGACCCTATCTATCAATAATGTCAGAAGTTTGTTGTGGTGAAGAGAGTTATTACATTTACTTACTGAAAGCAGAAGTTGCAGGTTCTGGAGCCATACTTGGACAGTCAAGCAGATTATTTTAGCTGTCACAAAAAACAAGATTTTAGATGGTGTTGACGGGTGTTGGGGCAGTCCCAGGACACAAAAAGTGGGGGTTGGTGAAGAGAAAATAATGGTCTCTGTCATTTGGTACTCTTTACCATTCATGCAACCTTCCGTTCCTCTCTCCGAAGCCCCCTCTTGCCTGCATGTCATTGCCCCCGAGATGAAATTTGGTGTGGCCCCCTCCTCTAGCCCAGTTTCATCAGCTTTGCCAGCTACCGCAGTACTCACAGTCAGGCCTCCCTCAATGACTGGGGTCCGATGTCCTCCTCCTGCCCCTTCCCGACAACTCAGCATGACCAGTGCGCTGGGTGGCTGAGCAAAAAATGGAAGGAATAACAGGCTGTTTTGGCACTTCCTGTACATGTCTATCAGTTGTGACCCCGAGGTCTTGCAGTGACCTTAGACTCTCTACCGGGTTAACCGAGGAGGCACCGGCTTGCGCCTTCCCTTTAGCATCCACTTCACTCTCGTCCCCTTTTTTCTTTGAGTCCATGACTCTGCGTATTGTGGAGGGAACCGGCTAAGGCGCATCCTCCACTCCTTCTCTTTCTCTTTTGCTTGCTTGATGCCCGGCAGCATCGTAGAATCGAAATCCGAAGCGCTGCTCAGCAGCGCAGACCCGGGCAGCCTCATCAATATCAGCACAATCCCTCTCTGTGCTCTCCTCGAGCGCACTAAGAGCCCAAGCAGCATACACAGCCTACCGTAGGGAGTCCGCCGCATGTCCATTCACTCTCAAGGATATAACTGCACGACCATCCCTCTCAAGCTATCCAAGAGAGACCATATCACCGGAGCAGTTCAGAGTGACTACGACAGCGTACTAAGCAGTCGCCATCTTGCCGCTTCCACCCCGGACTCTCTTGATGATAAGGCACCTCCTATATACTTGATCTTGAGCCTAATTTGTAGCAAGATAGTTTGCAATTGAGGACTATATTCTCACCTGATCAGGGGGACAAGTTTTTCTCATTAACTGATGAGTCCGACGGCTCGGTTATTACTGAGGATTTCTCTGAAGTAGGACTGGGCCCTGGAGCCTCTGACAGCAGTACTTCTGGTGGTAAACGGCCCCTGAGCACGCAAAAGCCCCTTATAAAAAGGAGGAAGACCAGGAACAGGTTCCTAGCAAAGGCACCTCAGTAATCGATGCTAATCTTACTTCCTCTTCCCGACGGACTTTGTAGACGCCGGTTTACAGCTACGAATTAGTTTTGCCGCTCGTGATTCGTGACAGAAATAGCTGCACGTCCACCTGGCACACTGTGTGTGATTAATCGCCCGACTTTTGATCCAGTGCGGGTTGGACCGCATCCTGTGGATCCCACCGCGAAGGATTGATTCCACCCTTTTCGCATTTACTCCTTCTCCTGGGACTCATTGAACTACTAGTGCATTCTTCTTTCGAAATTTTGAAAGGGCACTTGCCAAAGACTTCTTGTTGGTGTTATGGTCCTGATGAGAACCCAATCTTAAAATCAACGGGGTTCGAAAGTTGTAGACCTTCTTTTTTGTGTTCTCCAGTCATGTGTATTTCGAATCCGCTTTTGGTGTTTTGATTCTTTGCAGTTTCAAATTGATGATAAATTCAACAAATTGAATACACCTTTGTGTACATCCTAGCTAGCGGGACTTATTCTAAAGTTGATGTGTACGGAGACACCTTTGGTGTTCACAATTAGAACCAAAGGTTTATCAAATTCAACTGTCTGTGTGAGTGGTGTGTGTGAATGAGGAGTGGTGTAAGATTGTTTTCCCTGCCAGTAGGGCAGTAGAGTCCTAGTGTTTATATTATTTTCTTGTCCTTATTTTGAATGTACTAATTGTTGTCCTTTAAACACTTTTCTTATGTGTATATTAGGTCTCATCATGTTTGTGTGTTCAGACCAGATTCTTGTGATAAATTAATTCAATTTGTAAAAAAACAGATCATTTGCGAATAAAACGCTATTAATTAGTTCGTATGTAGTTGTTTCACTTTTCTTCTACAGTCAAAGAGCTTAGGGGCATATGTATCAACATTTCCATTTGCGATTCTCAAATAGCGATTTTTAAAGAATCGCTATTTGAGAATTGCAAAACGGGATGTATTTAAACAATCGCAAAACGTTTGCGATTTCTTAAAATTCCTTAATTGCGATTAGCAAATTGCGAAATCGCAATTAAGGAATACCTTCCCATTCATTCCTATGGGCCAGGAGACCCATAGGAATGAATGTGAAGTAATTCTCAAATTGCGATTCGCAATTTGCTAATCGCAATTTGAGAATAATTTCAAAGGTGCAAGGGTGTCATGATGACACCCTGATGCACCCCTGAAATGAGCATGTGTGCGCATATGGCACACATACATGCCCTAAGGGCATGTATGTGCGCCACGTGGCACTTTGTAAAATTCAAAAAAGTGAATTTTGAAAGGAAATCGCAAATTACCACCAACTAGAAGATGGTGGTAATTTGCGATTTCTTAAGGATAATTCGCACAACTTGGGTGCGTGTTACATATCATTTAAGAAATCGCATTTTGCGATTTCTTAAATGCTTACGCAAAATTAAGAAATCGCTAAATTAGCAATTCCTTAATTTTGCAATGAGATATTGGCTCATACATCCCGATTAGCGATTTTTTTAATCGCAAACGATGTTATTTTGCGAATCGCAGCGTTTGCGATTAAAAAATCGTTTGATACATATGCCCCCTAATCTTTTGTCAGCATTGGCACTTCTGTTAGTTTTACTTAATCTTACAGTCCCAGCTGTCCCATCTCAATTGGCCTGGGATTATTCTGCAACTGAACAGGTTTATGAAGATGCAGGGGCACAATCTGCTGCACAAGCCTCCACAGAATTTCCTACCATGGGTTTAATATACACCACGCTAAACAGCTACAGGGGGAAGCTAGAGCGGAGACACGCAAGGCACACCTAGCCACAATAAAAATCCAGGGGGCTATTTGTACAGTGAATAAATGTTGTACAGATATGGCCGAGAGGATGGCGGCAATAGAAGCACGGACAGATGCTATTGAGGAGACCACATGTACACTTCAAGCTTGAGTAGAGAGTCATGATTCTCAGTTGGTGGATGTACATTGGAAGTTGTGAGATTTTGAAAACTGCCAATGGGGGAATAACCTTGGTGTTTTTGGGTATAGCAAAGAATGTTGAAGGAAATCAAGTCAGGGCTTTCATTATTAATCTGCTCAGAGGCGCCTTTCTCAATCTGTCTATTTGGAATTGGGAAACGCAGGTGCACAGATTTCCACACATTCAACGGAAAAATGGGCAATGCGGCCAACCGGAGAAGCCAAGAGCAATTTAGTTTTTTTTCTGAAACTTTGTTACGACGAGCTGTTTTTGACAAAAACCTGGCCCGATGCTAAGCTCATTTGACGGCCACTCTTTTTTTGTGAGGCCTGACTTCTGCCATGCTACAGTGGAGAGGAGTTGCTGTCTATGGCAGATGTTTTCACCACTGCAGAGCGCTGGCTGCCAAGTTTTTCTGCTCAATCCTGCTAGATTAAAGTTTATTTTTGATGGCAGAACATGGTCTTTTATCTCTGAAGTAAAAGCACAGGAATATTTGGATGAGAGCCATACTAGTTGAGATCCAAAGGAGGTTCTAAATGGGGACATAATGGCTGAAGATGGATAGTTGGCTCAACAATGTCCTTTGACGCTGTTGGGATTGAATTTTGAATTTTGACTAGAGGACATATTAGAGAAATGCTCTCTTTTTTCTGATGCACCATTTGTTTTTCTTTCCTCTCTAGTCTTTTTTATCACCGGAGTTGTAGGTGGGTGGGTTTGGCATCGTTAGCAGGAACCATCATCAGGGTCCTGGCTGACCCGCTCCTCCAAATGTGGGTCGGGGCAGGGGGTGGGTTTGGAGGCGAGGGAGAAGGATGGTGGGGGGCTGGGAGTGGGCGGTCGGGGGGGGTGGGTACACAAGCAGATTATGATCTAAATATGAGCAAAGTAAAAGGATTGAGAACAGGTTTGGAATAAGATTTCTCGATCGGGCAATATGCTTTGGTCAGGCTTATCATTTGGGATTGGTCTTTTTTTTCTGCTTAAATGAATACAATTTGCATTGCTTCTGTAAACATCTGTGGGCTTAATGATAGTTGAAAGAGGCAAAGGGTTGCTTTTGATTTAGAGATTCTGAAATCCGATTTATTATGCCTACAAGAGACCCATATAGAGAATTCCCTGAGAACCTTACTTGGTGGCTTTGAGTTTCAGTTGGTCTGCTGTACTACATAGGGGACCTGTGTCAAGAGGGCTGCTATTTTGTCCTGACAGGGGTCCCGCTCGGATTGTTTGGACTGATGGGTCATTACCAAGTGCCGTTTTGGCTCCAGTTCCTTCACGATTTGCTCCATATATGGGCCGGTAGTAGACGACCCAGCATTGTTTTGCTGGTTAAACAGCGAGTTGGCGTCCTGGCCTCTACCCCTTATAGTCTGTGGCGATCTTAACATTGATTTGCCTTGTAGTGAGTCCAGACAATGGAGTAGGAGCTATTGTGGTAGAACACCAAAAGTATACAGGCAGGGTGCTTGCTAATTTGCAGTATACCCATGGATTGGTTGATGTATGGACGGAGACCATGAAAGGCTGTCCCTGGATAAACATTCTTTTCTGCCCCTCACAAGGTCCATGTTAGACTAGACTATTTTCTGGTCTCCAAAGGGCTGGTCACACATTTGTGTATTTCGAAATTTCTGAGGTTCATGTCGGATAGCAGTCCTCTCGTTTTAGAGATTGAAATATCCCAGCTCCCAAGAGTTGACCGCTCCTGGTCATTTGAAAGGGCTCTTCTTTTAGACCCACAATTTGTGACCAATATCCAAGCATGGATTCCTCAGTTCATGCTTGATAACTATGGTAGTGCCCCAGTCAGCATCGTTTGGGACACTTTGAAGGCCTGTCTGTGGGGGGAAGACACTGAGATATAGCCTAGAGCGTCAACAAATGGAAAAAATACTAATGGAGGGGTTATACTGTGATCTAATCAAGACTGAATTTAAATTGGTTGAGATGATCTCCTCAGGGGACGGATCGGACATGGCTCTTTTGGAAGTAGCTACTGCCAGAGCTAGTATTGTTGAGTTATCCGTGAAGAAAGCGGCTGATAAATATTTGGTATGGCGGGAGAAAGTATATGAATTCAAAGAGACGATAGGTCAACATTTGGCCATTAGAACAAGCCAGATTATAGCGGGGAGCCAGATAAGAGAAATAAGGTACCCTCAGCTTGGTATAAAATCTGATCAGGCTGGGATCAGGGCTGCATTCCAGCAGTTCTATCAACATCTATATTCCGAGGAGATAAATGAGGATACCACGGCCATGGGGGAATATCTCTCTACTGTCTGTGAAGATACCCCTGAGGTAGAGGACAGGGAGGCGCTGGATCAGCCCATCTCTATAGAAGAGATAGGATCAGCTATCGGTAGCTTAAAATGAGGGAAGGCCACTGGCACAGACTTTATTCCTAAGGAATTTTATAAAATATTTGCGGTGGTACTTAAAGGATATTAAGCCAAATTATTTCAGGAGGTTCAGAAAAGGTTTACCCCTCCTGATTGTTGGTCTACGGCCAAGATAGCAGTATTTAAAAAAAAGGAGTTGTGTTCATATCGACCTATTACGCTTATTAATAGCAACTCCAAGATCTTTGCCAAAATCTTGGCTACTCCCCTATCGGCGGTTATCAGTCACTTATGTCCCCTACACAGCATGGCTTTATCCCTGGAAAGGGAACCACCGATCACATCTTTTGGGTCATTGATTCGGCCGTGGTTACCCAAGATCCCATGTCTCTAATTTTACTGGACGCCGAAAAAGCATTTGACAGGGTCTCCCGGCCATTTCTCTGGGCGGTAATGCCTTAAAAAGGGATTGGACAGGGATTTATAAGATCAGTTACAGCTCTCTATGACCACCCTAGGAATAGTATCTTGCTAATCAGAGGCCTGTCTGAAGAGGTGATCATCTAACGGGGTACCAGGCAAGGTTGTCCCTGCTCCCCCCTTTTATTTGCACCCTACATTGACCCCATGATTAGGCAACTCCATGGTAATCATGTAATTCAGCCAATTAAGTCACCAGGGGAGAGACTAAAATTCTGGCGTATGCCGACGATCTTGCCATTGTTACTCCAGAACCTAGATGGGCACTATTTGAGATCGAGGAGGAGGCCAAGAGATTTGGCCAATTCTCAGGATATTTGCTGAACAGGGAAAAAACCCAGGTTATAATCAATAAAGAGGAACTTCTTTCGGATGGGCGGGTTACCAAAGAGGCAGTTTACCTTGGTGTGATTATTAGATCGGAGGTTGGAAAGATTGTGGAGGCTAAATTAACCCCTTTAATCCAGAAGGGTAACCAGGATTTTGGGAGATGGAACAATTTGAGATTTTCCTTGATTGCGCAGAGCTATCTGATGAAGATGATATTCCTTCCCAGGATACTTTGTCTTCGGGGCTATCTTGCTGGAGATAGGTAATAACTGATTTAAACTTTTCGACGGGATGCTGACTCGATTACTTTGGGCATATGCTAATCCCAGGCGAGCATTGAGATTTATGTCTCAGACAAAAGTACACGGAGGGCTAGAATTGCCCAAACCTAAAAAGTATTACTGCGCTGCTGTGTTGCTACAACTGGCAGTCCTCCTAGGTAAGAAGGTAGATATCTCGGGCAGAATGACATGACTTCAGCTATACACAAGCTACTAATAGGGGATAAAAGCTAGGGATGCTTATTTCCGCAAACTAAATTTGGCTACTATAAAAAGTCTGGTTCAAAGTTTTAATGGTGGCCGATCGTATTTGTGATAAAGTTCGTAAAAGCTTATGTCTGGGGAGATTTAATTATTATACCCCAATACAGGACAACCCGCTGTTACCGATTTTTTTTTTTTAGGATATGTATGTGGGTAAATGGGTGACACATGGATTACGTATACTAGGAGACCTTTATTCGCGGAATTCTTTTAAGACTTGAGACAAAATTTCAAGGTTGACCATAGAGATTTTTTTAAATACATACCAATCAGCGATTTTCTTTGAGGAAGAAAGACGGTGGAATGACGGATTTCAGTAAGGCAGAGGTCGTTGAATTGATTACGGCTGATTACACTTGAATAGGGGCCAGTTAGACCTGGCACCATTGGCGTGGGACTCCCTTCCAATTTTTGCTGTTGCCTCATGTGTTTTTGCTGGTGTTAGATGCTTTGGGCACTGTGCCACTGCTATTCAGTGCCACAGTGCAAGTGCTCCCTTTGGTAAATTGATGTATGGATTAGTGATTCCATGATTGGCTGATTTGGTTTACTTGTCAGACCCTAGTACAGTGCACTGGGTGTGCCCAGGGCTTGTAAATCAAATGCTGCTGATGGGCTTGCAGCACTGGTACCTTCCCTTTTCTTCATATCAGACACACCTATGGTAGGCCCAAGGGTAGGGTGCATTGTAAGTATAAGGTAGGACATGTCCTGGTGTGTGTGGCATGTCCTAATAGTGAATTACAGCCATTTTCGTTTTTCACTATTGCAAGGCTACCTGTTCCCTATTGGCCAGAATGGACAGTTTGATTATAACATCTTATAATCCTAACTGACTCAGGGAACTAGGTAGAAATTCGAGTTTAGTATGCCTGAACTCAGAATGATAAAATACATATTTTAGTGAAGTTGGTTTTAACATTCTGTGTTTGAAAATACCACTTTTAGAAAGTAGGTATTTTCCTGCCTAACTATCCAAGCCTGCCTCTGCTAGGTTGTGTATTCCTTGTCTGGAGTTTGAGGGACAAGAGCTGGGGGATTCCAGGAGACAGGGCGAGTCAGCACAGGGCTGAATAGAGAGATCTGCATGTAGATAGGTGGGAGGAGTTGCACCTGGGACCTGAATAGGGCTGTGCCTTCCCTCCACAATGCTGGCTCCACCTCCTGTGGTGTGTCTGATGTCCCTGGCCTACACTGTGAAAGGAAAGAAGGAGTCATGAAAACCGAGTGCTCCAGGACTGACCAGAACTGGTTTGGACTAGGCAAAGGCCTCTCTGCCTTCAGAGAATAAAGAGAAAATGAGTATAAAAGGGGGGACCCAGACCCCAGAACTTTAGATCACTTTTGGGAAACAAGAAGAACATTTGCTGAGGAGAGGAACCAGAGAAACTGAGGAAGATGGGGATTGGCCTGCAGTGGTTGCCTGACTGCCAAAGAAAGGAAAAAAGGCTTTGTGCTACTTTCATTCAACTTGTGAAGGATCTCCAAGGGCTTGAGATAGAGCTTGCCTCCTGCTGAAGTCTCAGGGACAGCAGACTTCACCAACCAGCTCCCCAAGAGTTCTTTTGAAGTGCCTACTGTTGTGCTGGGCCTTCTGAGGGACTGCGTGTCACAAGGAGCTGGAAGCGCGACTCACAAAGAAAAAGTGTGTCGCCGCCGCAGCTGCTGTCGTCGCATCACTGGAGAGGGGTGTCACCGCTGCAGCTGTCGCTTCGCATCGCAGAAGTGCCTCGCATCGCCGGAGAAGAGTGTCGCCACCGCATCAGATGCCGTCGCATCATCGGAGAAGCGTGTCGCCGCCGCAGCTGCTGTTGTCGCATCACTGAAGTAGGGTGTCGCCGCTGCAGCTGTCGCATCGCAACGCGAAGCACCTCGCATCACCGGAGAAGAGTGTCGCCACCACATCAGGTGCCGTCGCATCACTGGAGAAGCAGGTCGCAGGGTCTGTCGCTGCTCAGAGGAATCGTTGAGTCGCTGCACGGCCGTCAGGCATGCACGCATCGTGTCGCTTCAAGAAGAAGATGCCATTTTGTTTCATCGCACCGGATCTTCATCGCATCACGGCGTTGCGGGTCGCATTGCCATGAAATCGCAGTAAGAAACCGACGCATCACCTCCCCATGCCGAGAAGATCCGACGCATTCCCTACGCATCAGTAGGGACCCGATGCATCACCGTTCTTGCGTGTAAGGAACCGACGCATCACCTCACCTTCCCTGCAACACTTTCGTTGTATAGCGTTATGCATCCAAAGGTACATTGAACTCAAAGTGTTGCATTTACCATCTTAAGAGAACTAAGTTATTTCTACCATTTTAAGTACAGTATTGTGGATTTTTGTCATTTGTGGTCTTTTGATAAGTCTATATAAAGAATACTTATTTTTGATATAAAACCCGTGTGGTGTCCATCTGTAGTGTTGTCACTGGATTACTGTATGTGTTCACAAATGCTTTATACACTGCCTCTGAGATAAGCCTGCCTGCTCGTGCCAAGCTACCAAAGGGGTGAGCAGGGGTTATTTTAGGAGTGTACCCCATTACCCTGACTAGACGCAAGGGCCCCTATTTGGTCGAAGGTACCTATCTCTGCCAACTAGAGACCCCCACATCTAACATTGATGGTCAGCGGTGAGGATTCTGGACTTGCATCTGTGACTCATATACAGTGATTGGTGAACATTACTAGTGAGTGCAGACCAAATGTGACCGCATACTTTTGGTAGATTGTTTTTCCTGGGATTTTCTATTTTTGCCAAGAACTGCCAAGTTTAACCACCATGAGTAAAGCAGCATCCATAGCATCTGTTGATTTTGATTGGGAAGAGGAGAAACTGGAATGCTACAATGTGAGACAGCTAAATCACTTCTGCAGGAAATTTAAAGTTGCAATGACCAGTCTCTCCAAGAAGGATGAGTTCCAAAAGGCACTGAGGGCCTGGGTCGAAGCAAGGAATACCCCTGAGAATGAGGACGGGGTTGAGAATGCAGATGAGCAGCTGGATGGGCCATTGGGTCCAGGGGGAAGGAGAGCAACCTCCCCAGTAGGTAGCAGTGATTCTGCCGAAGGCCTGTCCCCAGAGGAGTTGGAGGACAGGAAGGATGTAGGATGCATGAGATGGAGCTGACCAAGCTCAAGTTAAGTGGACAGGTAGAATTTGAATTGCAAATTAGGAAATTGGCCCTAGAGGAAAAGAAGATGCAACTGGAGCATGAGAAAAGTTTGAGGGAGATGGAATTGAAAGCAAGGAGCTTAGAAATTGCTCCTTCTGGTGGCAGCACACCGTCCATGCCTGTGGAAGCTAGGGTGTATATTCCTAAAGATGTGGGGAAAGAGTTTTATAAGAATGATGACATTGGGCAGTGGTTCAAAGCCTATGAGGTAGCTTGAGAAGGATTGGGGAGCGGGGTTGTGGGGGCGGTTCCTTAGTGAGGAGCAGGATACACTGTTAGACTTGCCCTCTGAAGTCCATAGCTCTTATAGCCTCATGAAAGATGCATTGATGTCCATGTATGGGCTGACCCCTGAATTGTATAGACAGAGGTTTGGAAATTGCAAGAAGTTGGAGTCAGCCACATGGGTAGAGTATGTAACTTTCTTTTGCAGAGCATTGGATGGTTGGGTGAAGGGTAGCAAAGTTTTTGATTTTAAGGGGCTCTTTGATTTCATTGCATGGAAGCACTTAATTGTTTTCCAGAGCTACGCCAGCACCTGATTGATAGCAGACTGACTAACCCTAGGAAGCTTGCTGAGGAGCTGGACCGCTGGGTGAGCATCCGGGTCCACAATGGTCACGTGGGAGACTCAGCCAAGGGTGGACAGGGTCCCCAGCAGAAGAGTGGTGGGGAGCAAGGGTAAACAGAGGGAGTTCCAGAAAGGACCCCAAAGTAATTCCCAGGGGAACCCAGGGAAAGGTTCCCAGACTCCCCCTGAGAAGAAGCAAGAGGCCTGACAGGTAGACCTGTTCCCAGGGGACCCCTGAGGTGCTTCACATGTGGTGAAGTGGGCCATAAGTCTAATGATCCCCGGTGCCCACAGTTTGGAAATACAGCACCCCCTGGTGCACCACCCCAGCAGATGGCGAGTGTAGCCCTGGGGAGGAGACGGGTGTCCAAGGTGGGTGCAGAGATGTCCCTTGTCTCTTTAAGAGCATGTGAGGTGGTCCTCAGGACCCAACTGCCTGATGACACTAAAAAGTACAGGCAGTGGGTGACCATTGATGGCCATAGAGTGGAGGCTCTTCGAGACACAGGAGCCAGTGTGACAGCTGTCAAGTGTCACCTGGTGTCTGAAGAGCAGGTTGTCCCCAATGCATTTTACCCAGTTGTTGCTGCTGACAACACAGAGAGCCACTGCAAGGTGGCTCAGATTCCCTTTGAGTGGAGGGGCGGAGTCTTTGGTACTCTTCAAGTACCTGTGAGGCCAGCCATGCCTGTTGACTGTTTGTTGGGGAACGATTTGGAGAGCTCACCTTGGGCGAAGGTAGAGCGAAGTGCTTATTTGAAGATGTTTGGTCTGCCTGACTGGGCGTGTGTGACCACACGGTCCATGGCAGCCAGTACGGGTGTTCACGAGGACCTGGAGCCTGAGAGAGTGGCCCCGGTGCCTGCCTTAAAGAGAAGAGGCAGGGGGTGCAGGAAACTGGGCCCAAAGTTCCCACGCTTCAGGAGGAGGCAGACCCTGAGGGGGATGCCCTGGAGCCTACATGGGAACAGGTAGCTGAACTGGGGGTCCTGCCTGAGCTCACCCATTGGCAGCAGGAAGGGGGATCCTCTGGGGAAGAGTTCTGTGAGGAGCAGAACAAGTGCCCTTCTCTTGTGGGTTTGTGGCAGCGGGCTGCAAACCAGGCAGCAGGAGATCAGTCTGGATCACATTGGATCTACTGGAAGAATGGTCTCCTGTACAGTGAGCCTAAGGTTGCTGAGCCTGGGTCAGCCCGTGTGCTGGTGGTACCCCAGCGCTTCAGAGCCTTCCTACTGGGGCTGGCTCATGATGTGCCATTAGCAGGACATTTGGGGCAGGACAAGATCTTTGAGAGGCTTGTCACCCACTTTTATTGGCCCCAAATGCGCAAGAGTTCAGACACTCATTGCAGGACCTGTCAGACTTGCCAGGCAAGTGGAAAGAGTGGGAGGAAGCAGAAGGCTCCTCTCCAGCCATTCCCTGTGGTCAGCACCCCCTTTGAACGGGTGGGTATTGACATTGTGGGGGCACTGGACCCCAAGACAGCCATGGGCAACAGGTTCATCCTGGTCTTGGTGGACCATGCCACCCGGTACCCGGAAGCCATACCTCTGAGGACAGGGATTGCCCCCGTGGTGGGACGGGCACTGATGGGAATTTTCTCCCGAGTTGGGTTCCCTAGAGAGGTAGTGTCCGATCGAGATACAAACTTAATTTCCAAGTATATGAAGTACCTGTGGCAGGAGTGTGGGGTAACCTACAAGTTTACCACTCCTTACCACCCCCAAGGAAATGGGTTGGTTGAGAGATTCAACCGAACCCTAAAAGGCATTATTATGGGTCTTGAGGAACCTATGAGGCGTAAGTGGGACATCCTCTTACCATGCCTACTCTTTGCGTACCGTGAGGTACCACAGAAATCTCTAGGCTTCAGCCCCTTTGAGCTTCTTTATGGACACCCAGTGAGAGGACCTCTAAGTTTGGTCGAAGAAGGCTGGGAGCAATCTCCCAGGAAACCTCCCCAGGATGTATATAGCTTCATGCTGGCCTTTAGGAACCAAACTAAGCGTTTCAGGCAACTTGCTGAGATGAATCTGGAAGCCCGCCAGGAGGAGATGAAGCGGTGGTATGACAAGAATGCCACTCTGGTGGAGCTTCAGCCTGGTCAGAAAGTGTGGGTCATGGCCCCAGTGGAGCCCTGCACGCTCCAGGATAAGTGGACTGGACCATTTGAGATGGTGGAGGGCAAAAGTCCTGTTACCTACTTGGTGGACTTGCGGTCTCCCAGGAACCGCTTGCGGGTCCTGCATGTCAACCGCCTGAAGCCCCACTTGGAGAGGTCCGAAGTGGGCATGCTCTTAACGACAGATACTGGAATGGAGGAGGAGACTGAGCCTCTTCCTGACCTCCTGTCGGTGACAGAGCAAGATAGGTCAGTGGATGGTATCAACCTCTCTTCCACCCTGACCCCTGAGCAACAGAATGACTGTCACCAGTTGCTGGGACAGTTTTCTGATCTGTTCTCCCTGAGTCCCAGTGTCACTGATTGGTGCGTCCACTGGAGATAGCCCTCCTGTGAAGCACAAAACTTACAGGGTGACTGACCGGGTGAGAGCTTGCATCATGGAGGAGGTCTCCAAGATGCTTGCGATAGGGGTGATTGAGTCCTCTAACAGTCCTTGGGCCAGCCCAGTGGTTTTGGTCCCAAAGGCTGCTGCACCGGGTGCCATGCCAGAACTCCGGTTCTGTGTGGATTACCGAGGGCTCGATTCAGTCACGAGGACTGATGCGCACCCCATCCCCAGAGCTGATGAGCTCAGTTAGGGGCTGCCCGGTACCTCAGCACGTTAGGCTTAACGTCTGGATACTGGCAGATCGCCTTGACTGATGGGGCAAGAGAGCATTCTCCACACCAGATGGGCACTACCAGTTCCGGGTTATGCCCTCTGGGATGAAGAATGCCCCTGCCACCATTCAGAGGTTGGTTAACCAGGTTTTGGCTGGACTGCAAGAGTTCAGTGCTGCCTACCTGGATGACATTGCAGTGTTCAGCGCCAGTTGGGAAGAACATCTGCGCCACCTCTGGGAAGTGTTGATGGCGTGGCGGAGAGCAGGCCTTACGATCAAGGCGAGTAAGTGCCAGATCGGGCAGGATTCTGTGGTGTACTTGGGACACCAGGTTGGGAGCGGCCAGGTGGCGCCCCTACAGCCCAAGATTGAGACTATCCTGGCTTGGGAGCCCCCCCAAACCCAGACAGAGGTGAGAGCCTTTTTAGGACTCACTGGGTATTACAGGAGGTTTGTCAAGGGGTATGGCAGCATTGTTGCCCCTTGACAGAGCTGACTTCCGGGAAGCAGCCCAAGAGAGTGATTTGGACTGACACCTGTCAGAAGGCTTTTGAGGCCCTGAAAAACTGCCATGTGCACGGCGCCCATGCTCCTGGCATCCAACTTCTCAAAAGAGTTTATTGTTCAAACAGACGCTTCAGAGCTGTTGAGGTGGTCCATTTCCCTACAGGGGATGGATTTCACGGTGGAACACTCCCCTGGTACAGAGTATGCCAATGCTGATGGTCTGTCCAGATTTTTCCGCCTTAGTGATGAGAACTCCCAGGAGGTAGGTTAGTTCTCCCCACATTTCAGCTGGAGGGGACACGTGTTAGACCTGACACCATTGGCTTGGGTCTCCCTTCCTATTTTTGCTGTTGCCTCAAATACAATCGGAGTTCCCCAGGGCTTCACACTATCCCCGGCATTATTCAATTTGTACGTAGAACCACTCGCGGAAACACTACAACGAGCAAACATTTCTTTCCACATGTACGCTGATGACACTCATCTGTTTATCAAAGTCATGTCGACAGAAGAGATAGGTATCATGAACCAGGCACTAAAGAAAACCAATCATTGGCTAACCAGTAACCATCTGAAGCTTCACCCACATAAAACCGATTTCCTGCTGATCTTCCCCCAGAAAAGCTCCTTGAACATTATAGAATGGACCAATCTAATCATGGCTTTAAACTGTACTCCGAAGATTGTTGATTCCACTAAATCCTTGGGAATTATTCTGGACAAGAACTTGAACATGCTATCACATATTAACATGATAGCAAAAAACTCCCGTTCCATTTAAGCTACCTCAGAAAACTGAAACCATTTTCAAATAGGTCAGGCCTCAAAACAGCAGTTCAGGCACTTGTCATATTAAGGATAGAATATGGCTGCACAACGCTGGCCGGTCATCCCAAGATCTCAATAGCCCCACTGAAAGCTTGCCTTAATGCGTCTACAAGACTTATAACGGGATCCCAAAAATCCGACCACATCACCCTTCATTTGAAAGCTCTCAATTGGCTGCCCTACGAAGCAAGAGTACAATTTAAGTTGGCATGCATCACTCACAAAGCGGTACATTTACAAACACCTGTGTACCTAGCACAGAAAATCACTCTATCTGGAGGATGCCATATCTCTAGGAGCCATGGAGATCTACTACTGAAACCGGCCTTTTTTCGTAAGAAAAGAACTTATGACTGAGCGTTTTCTGGCGCAGCTCCTAGAATCTGGAACGCTCTCCCTCCCAACATCTGAAAAATCCCGTCCATCTGCTTTCAAAAACGAAGCAAAATGTATTTTATATGAGTAAATACATCCCGTAATCTCAACAGACTCGCCAGCATCATGGATCCTTCCTGATCACTTACACGCTACGTTTCTTTGAACATTAACCTTTGTGTGGTTTGTATATTGTAAATTAAGCTTCATGTTTTTGCTCTAAATCATTGTACAACTGATGACTTGGTAACATAATTGTTTTGGAAATGAAAATGGAAAGCGCTCTGACACCCTACTCAGGGTCATGTTCGGACTATATAAAACACCTAATAAATAAAATAAAAAAATAGTTTTTGCTGGTGTTAGATGCTTTGGGCACTGTGCCACTGCTATTCAGTGCCACAGTGCAAGTGCTCCCTTTGGTAAATTGATGTATGGATTAGTGATTCCATGATTGGCTGATTTGGTTTACTTGTCAGACCCTAGTATAGTGCACTGAGTGTGCCCAGGGCTTGTAAATCAAATGCTGCTGGTGGGCTTGCAGCACTGGTTGTGCCACACACAGAAGCAACCTGTAAAAGTGTGTCTCAGGTCTGCCATTGCAGAGCCTGTGTGTAGTCTGGTACTGCCATGCTGATTGGCCAAGTGCACCCACTTGCCAGTCCCTAAACCTTCCCCTTTCTTCATATCAGACACCCCTATGTTAGGCCCAAGGGCAGGGTGCATTGTAAGTATAAGGTAGGACATGCCCTGGTGAGTGTGGCATGTCCTAATAGTGAATTACGTTTTTCACTATTGCAAGTTACCTGTTCCCCATAGGCCAGAATGGGCAGTTTGATTATAACATCTTATAATCCTAACTGACTCAGGGAACTAGGTAGAAATTTGATTTTAGTATGCCTGAACTCAGAATGATAAAATACATCTTTTAGTGAAGTTGGTTTTAACATTCTGTGTTTGAAAACACCACTTTTAGAAAGTAGGTATTTTCTTGCCTAACTATCCAAGCCTGCCTCTGCTAGGGTGTGTATTCTTTGTCTGGAGTTTGAGTGACAGGGGCTGGGGGATTCCAGAAGACAGGGTGAATCAGCACAGGGCTGAATAGAGAGATCTGCATGTAGATGGGTGGGAGGAGTTGCACCTGGGACCTGAATAGGGATGTGCCTTCCCTCCACAATGCTGGCTCCACCTCCTGTGGTGCGTCTTATGCCCCTGGCCTACACTGTGAAAGGAAAGAAGGAGTCATGTAAACAGAGTGCTCCAGGACTGACCAGAACTGGTTTGGACTGGGCAAAGGCCTCTCTGCCTCCAGAGAACAAAGAGAAAATGAGTATAAAGGGGGGGACCCAGACCCCAGAACTTTAGATCACTTTTGGGAAACAAGAAGAACCTTTGCTGAGGAGAGGAACCAGAGAAACTGAGGAAGAGACTATCCCTAGATAAGTGCTGTTTGGGGGGATTGGCCTGCAGTTGTTGCCTGACTGCCAAAGAAAGGAGAAAGGACTTTTGTGCTACTTTCATTCAACTTGTGAAGGATCTCCAAGGGCTTGACATAGAGCTTGCCTCCTGCTGAAGTCTCGGGGACAACAGACTTCACCAACCAGCTCCCCAAGAGTTCTTTTGAAGTGCCTACTGTTGTGCTGGGCCTTCTGAGGGACTGTGTGTCGCAAGGAGCTGGAAGCGCGACTCACGAAGAAGCAGCGTGTCGCCGCCGCAGCCGCTGTCGTTGCATCACTGGAGAAGGGTGTCGCCATTGCAGCTGTTGCTTTGCATCGCAGAAGTGCCTCGCATCGCCGGAGAAGAGTCTCGTCGTCGCATCAGACACGTCACATCATCGGAGAAGTATGTTGCTGCCGCAGCCGCTGTCGTCGCATCACTGAAGAAGGGTGTCGCCACTGCAACTGAACACATCGCATCGCCGAAGCGTCTTGCATCACCGGAGAAGAGTGTCGCCGTCGCATCACCGGAGAAGCAGGTCGCAGGGCCTGTCGCGGCTCAGAGGAATCGTTGAGTCACCGCACGGCCGTCGGGCATGCACGCATCATGTCGCATCAAGAAGACGCCATTTTGTTTCATCGCACCAGATCTTCAGCGCATCACAGCGTCGCGGGTCGCATCGCCACGGAAGTGCAGTAAGGAACAGACGCATCACCTCTCCACGCCGATAAGAACCGACGCATCCCCTATGCCTCAGTAGGGACCCAACGCATCACAGTTCTTGCGTGTAAGGAACCGACTTATCACCTTCCATGCAACCCTTTCGTTGTATAGCGTTACGTATCCAAAGGTACATTGAACTCAAAGTGTCGCATTTACCATCTTAAGAGAACTAGATGCCAGGATTAACTCTGCAATCCTCTATGGTGCTGAACTTTGGGGTTTTTCAGATCTATCCCCTCTGGTCAAGGCCCATTATAAATTCTTTAGGCTCCTCACGGGTCTTCCATGCTCTACCCCAGTGAAATCGTTATTGCTTGACCTTGGCTGTCATTCTTTTGATGACATCGCCAGGTTTAAACCATTGGCCTTTTGGAGGAGACTATGGACGGTCCCCGAACTAGGGCCCTATGCTAAGGCTTTCCTGGACGTCCGTGCTATTTTGGGTGCTGGCAATATCCAGTGGTTTAAACAAGTCAGCTTACTATTGGAGTCCATGGGTCTGAGTACTCTTTGGACTGATCCAGTTTCTAACACCTTCCCCCCAAAAAAAGTTTTCAAAAACCTTTATTGGTCAATGGTCAACCAAAAACAACTAACCTTAGCCCCAGTGGAGTCTCTGTCTGGTAGGTTTCTTGTGGAGAAAAATGTTCCTCTCTTAGAAGCCTATTGGGACACTATTACTAGACCCCTCGATAGGAAACTGTACCATCAAGTGAGGGTCGGCAGCCTACCCACAAACTCTTTTACCAAAAAATGGAAGGGTGTTACTTCTGATTCTTGTCGTTGGTGTACAGAGTGTCCAGAAACTGTGGGTCACATATTTTTTGTTTGCCCGGCATATGCAGCCCCTAGATCCAAATGGCTTAAACCCCTTTGTCGTAATTTGGGTACTAGACAAGGGCTTGAGGCACTCAATATTCTAAGATTTGACACCAGTGAATGTATTGTTGTGGCAGTGGCCAAATTTTTAGGTTGGGCCTGGATTATTAGAAATAGGAGGTATTAGTTTTTAGGTTTGTGGTCATCTTTATTTTTAGCTGATCTGTGTTATAGATATTTTATCCTTTACCAATTTTAATCTTGTATGTAATGTTCATTTTGTAAATGTCTTTTTATGATGAAAATGATCGACAATAAAGACTAATGAAATGAATGAACTAAGTTATTTCTACCATTTTAAGTACAGTATTGTGGATTTTTGTCGTTTGTGGTCTTGTGATAAGTCTATATAAAGAATACTTATTTTTGATGAAAACAAACCTGTGTGGTGTCCATCTGTAGTGTTGTCACTGGATTACTGTATGTGTTCACAATTGCTTTACACACTGCCTCTGAGATAAGCCTGTCTGCTCGTGCCAAGGGGGCGAGCAGGGGTTATTTTAGGAGTGTACCCCTTTACCCTGACTAGACGCAAGGGCCCCTATTTGGTCAAAGGTACCTACCTCTGCCAACTAGAGACCCCCAAATCTAACAAGGCCCTATACAGTTTGTTAAATGATAAAATGCAGGATGACGTGGCAAAACCTTCAAAGGGCTTGGAAGACCAGATCAATGCTCAATCCAGCGACCTGTCAAGGTCACTGGAAGGTGCACAGATGTTTTTAATATCAGCCAATCTACAGGCTCAAAATTTTAAGACCTGTTTTAATCTTTATATTACACCTGAGAAGATAGCCAAATGGGAAGGCATTACAGGGACAAGTTGTCCCAGATGTAAGGAGTATGGAGTGGACCTAGTACATATGTTGGCCACCTGGCCTGCGCTAGATGGTCTTAAATCAGGGATCAATTAATTTCCTGCAGACAAACTGGGGCTAGATATTATCCTGTCTTCTCTGTGGATCCTTTTAGGGGTTCATGATGAGACAGTTCCATCTAATATTAAACATTTTATGTTTGCCGCTATGGCTGTTCTTAGGATTTGTCTGACCACTGCTTGGCTTGATCCATCTCCCCCAGTGTTTCATCAGTGGTTTGCAGGCCTATTCTCAATCTAACACCTGGAAAGGGCAATCTATTCATGGAAAAGCAAGAAGATATTGGAAAAAATGTTCAGAGTATGGCTTCCCTTTAACAACTGGGAATCACTAAGTATTATTGCAAATGGAAATTGAGCCCTGACTTGATTATGTATGGGTGGGATGTTTGTTAAGAAGTCCATCTCCTCTCCTTTTTCCTGTTTTGTCTCTCCATCCTTTAGTGTTTAGGTGTTTTTCTGCTTAAAAATTATTTTCCCCTGCCCTTCGGTTACCTGATGTCTTATGTACTTGTCGCAGTTTTGTAATTTTTCGCTTTTTTTTTGTATTGTTGAATATTGAATGAATTTGCTATCTCAAGGGAAATTGTCTGCTTGGGATCCCGGGGAGCGTTATTGTATATTATAGTGCAAAATCAAATTAAAAAGTGTTTTTTTTTTTAAAGAGTAAATAATGGTCAAACCAGAATACTGAAAGGTCACAAAAATTCTGCATGTTAATCCCAGTGAAAAATCGAACGTATGACTAAAATCAGACGTTAGTGTTCGAGGCATATGAGCTGCAGATTACACACTGTGCATAGATCGCCATCTGGTGTTGGGCCCGGATGTTTGCAGTTGTTTTTCCTCTTGGAAAGTCTTTGGGAGTCATGAGGTATGTGACTCCTCCCTTGGATCGTATTGCGCATGGGCTTCGGCTCCATCCTCAGATTGTTTTTTTCCGCCATCGGGCTCGGATGTGATCTTCGCGCTCCAGTTCCGAACAGTTTCGGCGCGCAATCCTTCCCCCCCTTTCGCGGTATTGTTTTTAATCGCGTTCTCTACACGCGACGCGACTCTCATCGTTCCAAGTCTTCGATTCCGGTTGTCGACGAGGGCCTTCGGGCCTACCCAAGCTCCAGTCCTGGCTGATGGAAAGGACTCCATTCCGAAAGTGTCCTCAATGTGGGTCCAAATTTCCCCACACTGATCTCATTGAGGTATGCAACCTCTGCCTCTCCCCTGAACATGAGGCTCGAGACTGTCCGGCGTGCAAATCCTTCCTGTTCAAGAAGACCATTTGAGACCGAAGGGCGAGAAGAACCATGGCACACTCGTCGACAGCGATCCCAGACGACATCTTCGGAGAAGGCGTCGACGCTCCAGAAGGACAGCACATCTAAGAGGGCCTCGTCAGCGCCTCCGTGGCCGATGACTCAGATGTCAAGGACATCACTCCGGCAAAGAGGGTCGTGAGTACCAACATCCACCCCCACCCCACACCCTCGACGGCATCCAAAAAGGCTTCGTCACGCCTTCGCCCTCTGGCCTAGGCACGACCAAGGACATCGCTTCCCACACCTCACCTTCGGGCCTGGTCAAGAAGCCTATCAAGCCTTCCGGCAGCTCGGGTTCGAGCCAGCCTACCGTCAGTGCCGAGAAACACTCCTCCGCACCGGCGCCGAAAAAGAAAATGGCCTCCTCCTCTGCACCAAGCTCCACACGAAGCACTCTGTGCCGAAAACAAGCAAAAGTTCCTCAGTACCGACACCGCCCCCGGAGCCGAGCAAAAAACACAAAGCCATCGACACCCACACCTTGAAGCCGAAAGTCATCTTGGAGCCGAGTAAACAACCAGCCATTCCGAAGCCGCACAGTTCAAAACAACGAACTGATGCAGACTCCAAGTCTAAAAAACCTACGACCCGACGCTTTCGGCGCCGACGGATCGGCCACTCACTGAAGAACTGTTTAGGCCTGATCCATTACAAAAAACACTGGTCAAGGACCCTAAGACTGGACATTTGATGCTCAGCATCAAAAAGAGACCGCTGGACAAGCCTGCCCCAGCTCCACCTCCAAAGAGGAAAGACTTTGCTACCTCCCCTTTGAGAATACCTTCACCCCCTCCTCCACCTCCTCCACCTCCTCCAGCTCCTCCCCCACCTCATCATTCCCCCACACCCTCTCCGGATGATGATGATGTTGATGTCTCTGATAACACAGGGGACGTGCCCCATGACCAATCCACAGGGGACCCCACTCCTACAGGCTCCCCAGACCCATGGGACGACTATAACATTCCAGACATCCCTAATGTCCCACAGGATGATCTCTACCCTTTGAGACCATTCCCCCCGGAAGACACAATGGGGTTTAACCAACTACTTCAGAGGGCTGCACACTACCACGGTATGGATCTCCATACTGACCCCGTGGAGGAGGACTTCCTCCTAGATACCTTCGACACAACACACAGGGCCACTTCCATCCTGCCCATGCTCAAAGGCGTTATCAAGCACGCGCCGGAGGTCTTTAAAGATCCGGCCAGGGTCATCAACCCTCGCATCGACAAAAAATATAAGGCCGCCCCTACAGACCCCACCTACATCAGAGGGCCAGCACCACTAGACTTCCTAGTAGTGTCCACTGCAAGAAAGCATGCAAACTCTCAGGCATCAGATGAGGCACCACCACCTGATAAAGAGTCCAAACTCTTGGACGCATCGGGCAAGCGCACTGCATCACAGGCTGCCAACATATGGCGCTTCGCAAACACACAAGCACTTTTGGCAAGATATGACGGGGCATATTATGATGAACTAGAAGCCATAATGCAACACCTCCCCGACAAATGCATAAATAGAGCCAATGAGCTAATCCAGGAGGGTAAAACCATCACCAACACATCCATTCGCTCTGCTCTAGATGCAACTGACACTGCCTCTAGGGCAATTAACACCAGCGTCCTCCTCCGTCTGCATGCCTGGCCACGAATTTCAGGTTTCAAACCAGAGGTGCAAGCTTCCATCCTCAACCACCCCTTTGACCGGGAACATCTGTTCGGCCCAAAAGTTGATGAGGCCCTAGAAAAAATGAAGAAAGATACAGAGATACGGCGAAGTCTATGGGAGCCTTACAATCACACCCTCCCAGGCGCTCCTTTCGCCGCTCTTCCTTTCGAAGCACCTCCAGAGGCTACTCCTCTGACACCGCTTCTACTTCCTATAAAGCCCCTTCCCAATCCACCTTCACAAGGGGTTACCAAAGAGGCGGCTAAAGGGGCAACAATAATAAAGGCAGAGGCAAGACAAACACCTCCCGCTCTGCCTCCACCCCTACCCTATGACTTCCCTCCACTCCCCCCAGACCATCCCACTCCGGTCAGGGGCAGACTCCACAATTTCCTTCCTGTCTGGACTACCATCACCTCAGACAAATGGGTAGCGCAAATAATTTGGTCAGGCTACTGCCTCGAACTAACATCTACCCCCCTAAACATTCCACCCAAACAACGCCCAATGTCACACGAACATTTAGCGCTACTAAAGCAGGATGTAATCTCCCTATATTTTCTCATACCAAAAAGAGACGACACTCTAAGGCCCATCCTAGACCTCAGACCCCTAAATCACTATATACATTCAGACCGTTTTCACATGGTCACACTCCAGCAGGTACTTCCCCTGCTCTCCCAAAACGACTTCCTTGCCACCCTAGATCTCAAGGACACCTATTTCTACATTCCCGTTCACAAAGCTCACAGAAAGTTTCTCAGGTTTGTAGTCGACGGTCAACACTATCAATTCAAAGTGCTCCCATTCGGAGTCACCACAGCACCGCGAGTGTTTACCAAGTGCCTAGCGGTCGTGGCAGCACACCTGCGAAGACAACACATCCACGTCTTCCCATACCTAGATGACTGGCTAATAAAAGCCATCTCATACAAACAGTGTGTACAACACACTCATGCCACTATCCAGCTACTTCACGAACTGGGCTTCACAGTAAACCACATTAAGTCCCATCTGCAACTGTCCCACGTAAAACAATACCTAGGTGCCACTATAGACAACTCAAAAGCACTAGCCTACCCCAGTTCTGCCAGGATAGCAAGCATGCAGGCTCTCTACGTGCCAAATTTCAGCCGGGACACACTCTTCCAGCTCGAGTGTTCATGCAACTCATAGGAATGATGGCCTCTTGCATATTCATAGTAACTCACGCAAGACTCCAGATGCGTCCTCTCCAAGAGTGCTTAGCGCACCGATGGAACCAGGCCCAGGGTCAATTGACCGAACTGGTGTTGGTAGACGGTCGTGCCCATCGCTCTCTGCAGTGGTGGACCACCAAAAACCTTTCCAAAGGGCGACCGTTCCTGGAGCCTGTTCCTCAGATAGTACTGACAGCGGATGCATCGCTCTACGGCTGGGGAGCTCACCTACTACATCACCCCATGCAGGGCAGGTGGACATCTCAACAAAAGTTACTCCACATCAACTATCTGGAGTTACGAGCCATATTCTTAGCACTAAAGGCATTTCAAACACAGATATCAGGCAAGGTCGTCCTCATCCGCACGGACAACATGACAGCCATGTACTATTTACAGAAACAAGGAGGCACACACTCTCCGCTGCTCTCTCAGCTAGCAAAGAGCATATGTAGATGGGCCATACCCCAAAAAATCTTTCTCCTAGCCCAACATGTCCCTGTAGTCCAAAACACAATGGCCGATCTGCTGAGCAGACAAACACAAAAGATCCACGAGTGGGAACTCCATCCACAAGTTCTTCACCCGTACTTCCAAATGTGGGGGCATCCACAAATAGACCTCTTCGCCACCCACTAAAACGCCAAATGCCCAAGCTTCGCCGCCAGGTATCCACACCCATTGTCCAAAGGCAATGCGATATGGATGAACTGGTCAGGCAAATATGCGTACGCTTTTCCGCCTCTCCCACTCATTCCATTAGTGGTGCGCAAACTACAACAACACTCCCTTACTCTCATCCTAGTAGCTCCAACTTGGGCCAGACAACTGTGGTACACCACACTGCTGGAACTATCTGTAGTACCGCACCAAAAGTTACACCTCTCTCAACGACTCTTAACGCAGAACCATAGAGAGATCAGGAACCCGGACCCAGCTCAGCTCAACCTTGCGATCTGGCTCCTGAAATCCTAGAATTCGGTTATCTAAATCTTTCCCCAGACTGTGTGAACGTCATTCGAGAAGCTAGACGACCTACCAGTAGAGCTTGCTACGCAGCCAAGTGGAAATGTTTTGTGGTTTATTGTCACAGCAATAACTTCAATCCCCTAGATGTGTCCATTCAACACATCATAGGCTATTTATTGCACCTACAAAGATGCAATATAGCCTACACGTCTATTAGACTGCACCTTGCAGCCATAGCAGCTTATCTACAAAACAGGAAACATCTGTCACTCTTTAGAGTACCTGCCATAAAAGCCTTCATGGAAGGCCTAAAACCAATAATTCCCCCCAGAGTGCCACCCTCACCTGTGTGGAACCTAAACATCGTTCTCACAAGACTAATGGGGCCTCCCTTTGAACCTCTGCACAAATGTGAACTTCAATTCCTAACATGGAAAACTGCTTTTCTTGTAGCCATCACTTCCCTCAGAAGAGTCAGTGAGATACAAGCACTCACTATTCAAGAACCCTTTCTGCAAATGCACCATAACAAAGTGGTTCTACGCACTAATCCAAAATTCCTCCCTAAAGTCATTTCTCCCTTTCACCTAAACCAATCTGTGGAACTGCCCGTATTCTTCTTGCAGCCACAGACCATTGCAGAAAGAGCTCTCCACACATTAGATATCAAACGAGCCTTACTCTACTACATCGAAAGAACTCAACCCTTTCGTAAGACCAAACAACTGTTCGTGTCTTTCTCACCACCACACAAAGGCAACCCCATCTCCAAGGCTGGGATAGCTAGGTGGATTGTCAAATGCATTCAGATTTGCTACCACAAGGCAAAACGAACGCTATCTGTTCCCCCTAAAGCCCACTCTACACGTAAGATAGGGGCTTCCATGGCATTCTTAGGGAACATCACCTTAGATGATATCTGCAAAGCAGCTACATGGTCAACAGCGCACACTTTCACTAAACACTATTGTGTAGATGTGCAAACGAAGCAACAAGCTAGTGTGGGCCAGGCTGTACTCAAAACGTTGTTTCAAACCACTGCAACAGATACTGGTGGTCGCCACTAAGGATGGGTACTGCTATATAATCTATGCACAGTGTGTGATCTACAGCTCATATGCCTCGAACGGCAAATGCTACTTACCAGTATGCATCTGTTCTTGGCTTGTAGAGCTGCAGATCTACACACGCCCACCCGCCTCCTCGGTTACCTTTATCTGTTCCAGTTTATCTTATTTAGATACAACACACATGGGTATCTTCACTGTTTATTACTATGCTCCATCATTTCCCTGCTGGCGAAAAACAATCTGAGGATGGAGCCGAAGCCCATGCGCAATACGATCCAAGGGAGGAGTCACATACCTCGTGACTCCCAAAGACTTTCCAAGAGGAAAAACAACTGCAAATATCCGGGCCCAACACCGGATGGCGATCTATGCACAGTGTGTAGATCTGCAGCTATACATGCCAAGAAGAGATGCATACAGGTAAGTAGCATTTGCCTTATTGACATGTTGGATGAATCTATAGCTTTCAGAAGAGTCGTGATACTGTCTTGGGCTAGCCATTCTATTTTTAATTCAAGGAGATGGTAGTGTTCTTGAATAAGGGGATGATATTCTCCGGAAGGTTAGTCCTATAAATGACTGGGAAATGGCCTGGAAGATGATCGCATCAAAATATGTGTGAGGCAGGGAAATAGCGGAATGAACTGTTAAAAGGTAATACGTTCGGATTTTCAGATATGCATGGGATTTATGAAAAGAAACTTCTCCAGATTTAACAAATTGGTCTGAGGTGGATATTTTGGTGAACATTCTCATCCCTTTTTGATATATTGCACCCCCAACCATCATTGTGCTACATAGGTAAAAATACATATACACATATAAACCATAGTTAGTACAAAGTTGTTCAGATAATTGTGTGATAGTTGTTAAGTATTGGGTAGTAGAAGAGGGTGGATGTATTATATACCAACCTTACATTTAGTCAGCCAACAGGAGGGGGGGGTTGCTATTTGAGTTCCTGAGATCTCAGCAATGCCAGAATGTTTTCATCAGTTTTCTGCTTTTTGTGAGGGTGAGGTCTTCGAGGAGGATCAAATAGATTTGTATTTTTAATTTTGATAAGGATACCATTGTAAGGTAGTGGCCATTTAGAGCCACATGAATTCGGGAGTGCAAGGTCCAACATTATTGGCTTTGCAGTGAGTTACAGGTAGTGGCGTGGCAGAAGAGTGAGGGGGATTTATCAGGGAGCGAGCAGATACAGTGATTGAATATGTTACATTTTATGTTATTTGCAGGACATGATCGGAAGGTAATTCGAAGATAAATTAAAGCTGGGTTGCATATATGGTGCAGTTCTGCTCAGACCACATTATCAACATTTAATTTAGATTCTAGACCCCATTACCTCTCTGTGTGTAGTAAAATGCACTGCCCTATTTGTCCCATGTCTGCTTCTCAGGCTGACTCATTTTTAACAGGGGATCTGCCTCATGACTAGGCTTTGACTTTCTTTTCATCTGGCCATGATGCCATTTGTTGGAACGGAGGCCTTGATATTCTGAGCCTCTCTCTTGCTTGGCATTTTACTACATTCTGGTGAGGAATTCCCATGGCTTTTTCTGTTCTCACACACAGTTTGTACAATGCTTCCAGTCTCACCCCACATTTCAATGGCTCCCGGTTTACTACAAAGATTTATGGGGCGGTATTTTTCCTTCTTTCTCTATAGAGGCAAGATCAGCTTTAGGCCGGTTTCACTAACTGCATGTTGTAGTACATACACATGCAATTCACAAACCTACAGGTATAGGTTTTCTGATATCTTGTCTATGAGGAGATCTCCGCATATGTCAACTTACTACTTAATAATAAATGTTTAGTGACTAGTGGAAGTTATGGGAAAATCTGAAATATCTGCTACAAAATAGGAGAGGAATAGGGAGTAGAAGGGTGGAGTTTAGGGAAGAATAAGGAGGGGTTTAGGTAGGCTACGCTAATACACTCCTCCATGAAACAGTTGTAAATGTACTCCAACTGAGCCTAGGATAAGTACAGCAGCGCACATGGCCACTCGTAGTTACTGTATCACACACCCATAGGAAATAATGTTGAAATAAAATAATGTATTTTGACTTTGTAAAGCTATATATAAATGTAATGATAAAAAAATCAGTTACTATTTAAAAAGTATATTATGCATATCTTTTAATATCAATCAATATAATATACATTTAATTTTTTTTTTTCGTTTAATAGATTTATATTAATGAAATATTTAATTCAAAATTAAATTGGTGCTGTAGAATTTTACATTTTGCACTATATTTCTAATAAGTATTTAAAATTAATGTACATTAATTTTTAAAGTAAAAAAAGTGACCTGTTGTTTTTTTTTTAAAGATAATACACATTTTAATTTTCCGTTTGCTTTACCATAGGGAACTCTCCAGCCATTGGCAGAGACCTCCGTCTACATGTGAAAGTTATAGTAACTTTACACCCGTACATTTGGTGTGGAGTCTACCCTTTGTGGTAAATTTACGTACAGAAATTGTGGATAGCAATAGCTTTAAATTTACTACAAAGTATAGGAATACCTTCCCATGTGTAGACTTACCATTGTGTAAGTTATCTTTGAGGACCTAACGTGCGTTCTGTGAGAAATTATCTACTGACAGTTTTTTCACTCTGGACAATGTAAAACTGCTTAACAGGCTCCAGTGCGTATGTACACACACACACACACTCTCTCTCTCTCTCTCTCTCTCTCTCTCTCTCTCTCTCTCTCTCTCTCTCTCTCTCTCACTCTCACAAACTCACTCTCACAAACTCACTCTCACAAACTCTCACTCTCTCTCACTCTCTCTCACTCTCACTCACTCTTTCTCTCCCTCTCCCTCTCACAAACTCTAACTCTCCATCTCACAAACGCTCACTCTCCCTCTCACAAACTCTCACTCTCACAAACTCTTACTCTCACTCTCCCTCTCACAAACTCTCCCTCTCAGTCTCCCTCTCACAAACTCTCACTCTCCCTCTCACAAACTCTCACTCTCCCTCTCACAAACTCTCACTCTCTGCCCCAAAAACATGGTAACTGGTTGGCTAACCTCAATTTGATGATCTACTATTTAGGTAAGGCCACAGTATACTGGTGTGCAAATGACAGCACAAGTGACTCAAGAGTTAGTTTTCAGATGTGAGCTGCCATGTGGATTTCCACCACTGACATTAGTGACTTTCAAAGTATGTCCTTTGGACTACCGTTGCAGTCCTCTGATGCTGTGAGCAAAGCTACAAGAGGCACGTGTTTAAAGGATTTTTTTTTAACACATATAAATGGTTTTTTTTACATTTGATAAATGTTGGTTTTTGACATTTGCTAAGTCACCCGTAAGTAATACATTGAAGCCTGCATGATTTGAGTGCATAATGTCCAAAAGTAGGACCTGCCAAACATTTTTATTGATGTGTCCTTGATATAAAGGTATACAAAAAGCTCTTGTTCACCTAATAGGTTGTGGTCCTCTTTTTTACTACAGTAAATGCCTCTATGTGAATATAAATCTATTTTTCCATGACTGATATACTTCTACAGTGCTATACTAGTTTATGAGGCTTTAACACTTTTGTGCTCTCAGCAAATTTTCTGTGCTGCCAGCAAGAAGGCTTTAGCTTCAAAGACAGGTAGGGTTGTTGTTTAGGGGTGCATTCCCTCATCTAAATAGGACAGCCCTGGGTTGAGAATCCTGAGCTCCACAAACTGGTGCTAGGGCTACGCTATTTTGAATGCCCCAAATCACTGTGGCCTACAAGAAATGTTTCCTACCACTAGCTTGTTAGAGCAACAATGAACTTGTGTAAGACCAGAAGAAGAGGATGTCTGTTTGCTCAGACAGGTCTGCTTAGTAAAGAACTATGAGAAACCTGCAGAACTACTTTGGAGGTGACCTCACGGGTCTAACCAACTTGGCCCCCTGTTAACTAGGGGTGGGCGGAATTTGCGAAATTCACTTTTGCAAATTTTCGCGAAAATGTTAAAAATCTCCGCAAACACGCGGCAATATCGCGAAGATGCGGAAGTTTTTTTCCCGCCCGTTCGCGGTATTTTCTGCATGGTCGCGGATCACCAACTTACCCATGCGGTTGCTCGCGGGCGCGGCCATCTTGTTTTCACTTTTCTCGCGGTGCATGATCGCGAGAAGAAAGACGTGATCGCGTGGCGAATTACGTTACTGCGGGTGCCAACTGTCGCGAGACAGCGCAAATGGCTACCAACAATCCAACATCTCGTGGAGAACGCGACCGGATCGGGAAAAACTTGTCGGCGAACGCGGGGATTCAGGTAAGGCGATCGCGCGCATGCGAGAATGTATTATTTTACAGCGCGAGCAAGCAAAAAATTAACGGTAAAATGCGGATTGCGGAAATTTTGACATTTTTGCGCTCTCCGCGGAACGTGAAAATGTCAAATTATCGCAATTTCGGCGAGCGGAACGGAATTCTAGCCCAGGCCTACTGTTAACGTCCGGTCTAAAAAAGGCAGAAGAGATGGAACTCCTCGCTCTTTTGCTGGGGAGAATGATTGAAGTAGAGTGGACTGGACTTTTCTTAAGTCCTTGCTGAAGTACGTGGTTGAGCTTGTCTCATGCTGCTGAGCTCTGGCATGGTCCCTACAAATCACATGCAGTTATTTGGGAACTGGAGGAGTGAGTAGGAGGAAGTTTTACATCTTTTTTTTCAACCTCGGGAGAACTGGGATAAAGTGCTAAACATCCCTAAAGCAGCCTTGATTTCTGAAACCATTTGTTTGTTACACTCTGAGTATTTTATGCCCACAGCATGTCCTTCATCGCATTCTGCACACTCAACCCTGCCTTGCTTCATGGTCCCTTTAATCAAATGGTTTGCCCTCTCCACCTGACCACTGGTTTCAAGTTAGCCTGGCTGATGAGGTATGTTACTCCGAAACCGGTCCCTGGATGCTTGTTTACGGTTCAGGGAAGACCTGGCTTGAGAGTTCGGGCTGGACTGTTCCCATGATGCACATGGTCAAGACTGATTTGAATGTAGCTGGGTCTGAACTGGGGTGGCGAAGTGAGCTAAAGAATGATGATGGATTCAACCCAGATCTTTGACTGGGGGTGAGTGTCTGAAACGTTTCAGTGCTCTTCCTTGTGTTTGCTTACTATATTTTGGCTTAAAATTTGGCAGAATCCAGCAGCAATACTTACAAGAAATATAATTTCTGACTGCCAGAAATGTGAAAAGGGGATAGACATACCATGGCTTTCTGCCGTACGGGAAAGTCTAATCAGTGTAAACCTCGAACATATCTTCTTAAACCCAACTAATATGGACGGTGTAAGTAAAAAATCACTTCAGGAGGTGTTATATGATAAGTATAGCAGGGCTAGACATGATGAAGAGCTCCTGAAATCTTCAGTAGCAAGGTATATGTCCTTAGAAGGTGTACGACTGCCGCCATCTTATCTGCCATCTAGTTACCTTCTGAAGAATATTAGCCATTGGGAAAGAGGATTGTTGTTTCGACTAAGAGCGGGTACTATGAAATATATGCTCTGTTTCCCCCTAGGTTTAACACTAAGCTAGATCAAATATTATGCCCATGTGATAAACTTAGTAAACAAACAATGCCACATTTTCTATTTTTCTGTAATTTCTAACAAATGTATACACAATTGTTTTTTATTCCCATTTTTAAGGAAACCGCCATTATTGATCATAAAGCAGTCCGCTCACGCACCTCTGAGTACTTAATGAAGGTCCATTTTTTAGGCGCGCACTGTATATGTTATTTCCCCTTTAGGATCACATGAAATCGAGGCATTCTGTAATGAACAAATGTAACCAACTGCACTTTATAGCCTTATTGTAATGCCATTTTGTATTTATTGGACTTTTATGGGCACTGTTTTGTACGATGCTGTTATTATACCGATTTTATGTATTTTAATATTGATTTATTTTGACCTGTGCTTTTATGGATACATTTTTAAATCCGAATAAAGATTAATAGAATTGAATTTACTATTTTCATCCCCCAAATGAAGATGCAAAAGTGATTGCTTGCCCCTTTGGCAGCCAGTGCCTCCTGCTCAATGAGAGAGTAGTTCTTTTCAGCCTCTGTCAATGAACTACACGCAAAGGCCACGGTTCTTTCGACCTTCTGATGCACTTGGGAAAGAACAGCCCCAATGCCAACCACATTGGCATCCATAGGGAGAAATGTTTTCATATCATATTGAAACAGAATTAGAACATCAGCATTTGAAACATTGTGCTTAATTTGCTCAAAAGCTGCACTCTGCGTCTCACCCAACTCAAACATCCTCCCCTTCCTCAATAATTCTCTTAACGGTTCAAATTTACAAGCAAAGTCCCTCACAAAATTTGAGTAATATTCCCCAAGTCCCATAAAGTAACAAAATGTGTTTTTATCATTAGGTGTCTGGGATTTCACTATGGCACTGACCAAGATCATTTTGGGCTTTATGCTCTCTTGAGTGATGAGCTACCCCAAGTATTCAATCTCTTGAACCAAAAAAGTGCATTTCTCCTTCTGCAAAGTAAGTCCTGCCTCCGATATCCAAGACAGTACTCGCAATGTGCTGTCCCCAAGTATCAATATGTAGCCCTGAAAGAAGACTACATTGTTGACTCCAGATAACACATTAGTGATCAGCCTTTCAAAGATTCTGTCTCTGAGAACAAGCCAAATGGCATACTGTACTGATGAATGCCGTTAGTTTCTTAGAGTCAGGGTGCAACATAACCTGATGATATGCACTCTTCAGGTCTATTTTGATAAAATATTTTCCCCCAGCCAACAAAAATATTAATTCTGTAATGTTAGGCAGAGTAAAATTATCGGCGACCACATTCTGATTTAAACGGTATAAGTCAATTCAAAGTCTCAATAACCCATCTGCTTTCTTCATTATCACCAGTGGAAATAACCATTGCGTGGCATCAGCTGGTTTCAATTACCCCCATCTTGGATCACTTGATCAACAACGTTTCTCACCTCCACCCTTATTTCTACCAGGACCTTTCTTGCTACATGCCTCAATGGCACAGCATCCTTCTTCAAAATTATTTTATGTCGATAATCTTTTGCTTGACCCAACTAATTGTGAAACACAGATCTAAATTGATCCAACAGTGCAGTCAGCTCTGCATCATCAACAATCATGACGTGGTAAACCGCATGAGAATTTACCACAATATTCAAGTCATACTGGTGTGACACAGCCCAGAATTGGTTGATGTTCACTGGCAGCAATATATATCCCTGAGTGTATCAGCCTATAAATTCGGTCCTTGTACATATAAAACCCATCACCCCAATACTGGCTCCACGGTACCCTTTTGTTAGAAGTGGGGGGTCTCTAGTTGGCAAAGGTATACACCTGACAAGTAGGTACCCTTCCTTCGAGTCAGGGTTAGAGTATCACACATCTATGATAAACCCAGTTCAACCCCTGGGTAGCTTGGGACATGCAGTCAGGCTTATCACAGAGGCAGTGTGTAAAGCATTTGTATCTAAACACACAGTAACACAGTGAAAACGCGACAAAAAGGTCACCACACCAGTTTAGAAAAATAGGCAATAGTTATCTAACCAAAACAAGCCAAAAATTACAACAATCCTACATACGCAAGCGAAGATATGAATTTTCAAAGAATAAAGTAAAAATACAGTTCCATGAAGTCGATGGAGCCAACCGAGACTATTGCGGCATCATGACCAACAAATCCAACAGCTCATTCTGACCTCCATGGAGTTGAGCACTGGCTACAGTGTCTGGGAAGACCGGCAAAACAGTACCTTGGAGTTGGAGAGGCCTTGAGGACCCTGTGGTGACATGTAGGGTGAGGCATTGCTGGAGTCACCAGACATGGATGCTTCAAGTCGGTGCAGAAGCCAGTGAGTCCTTGAAGTCACATGCATTGCAGATTGAACTCCGTAAGGTCGAAGTAAGGGGCGCTGGTGTCAGCCGTGCCTGGGCTGCGGTGCAAGCAGTGGAGTCGGTGGCGGTGCTTAAGCTGCAACGTCGATGAGACCAATGTTGCAGTGTGGTCAAAGTCGTGCGGCAAGATGATGCCCATGGCCACCGTGGAGGCAGCGGTGTCGATGTCAGCGAGAAGCGGCAGAGTCTGAGATCAGGGCTGTAGCATCTTCGAGGTTGGTGCTGTGCTCACTCATTAATGTTTTATGCTTTTTTTCACAATAATTATTCTTTTCAAATATTTTACTTGTTCATTCCAAATACATGAACAATTTATAAACAAAACATTCAAAGACTCAACAATATTCATACACAACAAACATTAGTCACATGTTTTAATGTTTGTTGTTTATCAATATTGTTGAATCTTTGAATGTTTTGTTTGTAAATTTTTCATGTCTTTGGAATGAACAAGTGTTATTCTTTTCATATATTTGAATTACTGTGAAAAAAAGCATAAAATATTCATGAACGATAAGGGTAAACAAATAACCAGATCAAACTGAAATAATTGTTGTTTGACCGTTGCTGTAAAGAGACAGCACAAAAGTTAAGCAGGTGTCACTTTATAAAAGTGGCCTTTTTCAATACGCAATCTAAAAAATACCTCCCCTAAAAGATGTTTTTCAATTCTGAGCTCAGAGAGCCCAAACTCCAATATCTCAAGCTCTTCCCAATTGAAAGTTACAATTGTAAGATGTTACAATGCAACTCCAATGATAACCTAGGGGAGAGCTAGTCCTTACAATATTGAAAAATGAAGTTAGCAGTATTTCACTATCAGAACATGTAAAACACACCAGTACATGTTCTACCTTTCACATACACTGCACCCTGCCCATGGGGGTATCTTGGACCTACCTTAGGGGTGCCTTACATATAGTAATATTGAAGGTTTGGGCCAGGTAAGTGGGAGCACTTGCCAGATTAACATGGCAGTTTAAAACTGCACTCACAGACGCTGCATTGGCAGACTTCAGACAAGCTTACTAATGTGAGTGGCAGAGCCAGTGCTTCTGGCCCAGTAGTAGCATATGATTTACAGGCTCTGGGCACATATAGTGCACTTTACTAGGGACTTACCAGTAAATCAAATAGGCCAATCATGGATAACCAATCAGAATCACAATTTACACGAGGAGCATGTCCACTTTAGTACTGATCAGCAGTTGTAAAGTGTCCACAGGACATAAACCAGCAACAAATCGAATTCCAGCATCACATCAAAAAAATACAGGGGGTAGAGGCAAAAAGACAGGGAAAACCATGCCAAGGATGCCAGGTCTATCACCTTTCAAAATGACGTCTGTGAAACTCCATTGCGTTCCATACCATGTGACATTGAGCAACTGTTTAGGTATGATGGTAAAGAGTGAGCCAGAGTCAACCATCAGCGTGACCACATTGTCATCCGCTTTGAACTCCGCTTTGGGACATATTCTTCTTTTCAACTCATAACTATTGCTAGCTGCACTCTCATCACAGTAGGCCATCAGAACCCTGTGCTCCACCATTCTTGTATTGAAATTACCCTCTTATCGGTTGCCTTCCACCCACATGTGCGAAATGGCCCTTCTTTCCACCGGCATGACATTCTTTACCTATAGCATAATAGCTTTTGAATCCCCCACATGAAAGCTACTGCCACACCTGTAACACAAATCTGCCTGATGTTTTGGTATGAAACATTTGGAAAGTTGGTGGCCTTTAAACATCCTCCTGTGTTAGGCATAATGTTTGATACACTCAGCTTCGCTTTTAACTACAGCCACCATGCCTGACTCATCATCCACCTTTGCCAGATTGTAGGAAATGTTATTCTCCAACTTCTGCATCTCTCTCATGCACTTGTCCAATTCCTCAACCCCTCAATCCCTTTGGCTATTTTAATAGCCTCCTTCAAAGTCTGATTGCTAGCAGCCCAGTGGAGCTTCTGCATTTTTCTTCTGTAACATTGAACTATAAGCTGATCTCTTATGAGCTCCTCTGTCATCAGCCCAAATTTAAATTTCTCTGCCAATTCCCTCAATCTGGCCCCACAGTAATCTACAGACTCCTACTGTTTTTGAGGTGGTGTGTAGAAATTATGGCATTGCATCACAATGTTGAGAGCCTTAGCAAAATGATTTTGCTGTCTCAACTTCCTCTTTGAACACATCCTTCATTTCGTCACCACCTTCCTCATGCTCTTGTGACAAATATTTGAAGACATATTGCCCTTCCTTTCCCAAACACCCTATCAATAATGTTTTCTTCCTGAGAGAAATTAGTTCCTTCAAGTTCCACCACATAATTTTCAAAAGTCTCCACCCAGTCTTCACAGTCAATGAGTGGGCCTCCCTGCTGTATAAAAAATGGAGGTGGCACAACAATAGATTGATTTATGCTCATGATGAAATATTTCACTTTTCAAAGTAATGCAGTGGTTGGAGGTAACACAAGGTGGTGTCGTGTTTAATTCCTGCTTCACACTCTTGAAAGTTCTATGCTTTATTTCTATCCAGTAGTCAGTAAAATCAACAAGGTTGCACTAGGTGTTGCTGTTGGGCTTAATCAAAGAGGACTGTAGTGAAGTGGTACTGTTGAAGAGGAAGCTCAGCATGGACATAATGGGCAAAGCGGGTAAGCCTAGTACAAGCTTTCAGTGATGAGGGGGGCTACACCATCCCTTATTCAGCCACACAACGCTCGCTGCTGCGGAATGCGAGTGGAGCGAAATAAGGAGTGGTGCAGTGCTTGCCAACTGCTGTCATTCTCTGCGCAGCCTGCGCTCTCGCTGCAGGGGCGCTCGAGCATTCGGTGCAGTCCAGAGGGGAGTGCTCAAGCAAGCTAAACTTGTGCTGGGGCAGTGCTTACTCCTCCAATTGAGGAATGGCCGGGATGAAAAAAAAACGAAATTCCCAAAAACGAAAACTGAGCCTACGTGTCGGGTTGAGACTGTACAAGGCTGATAACAATGGCAGCAAAAAAACTAAAGTGAGCCTACCGCAATGGTGGGAAACAGTGAAACAGGATTTCTCTGCACATGGTTGTAGGTGTCACAGCTTTCTATCGGTGCTGGGCCTTCCCATCCTCATCGCTAAAATATGTTGTGATCTTTGTCCAAGCATAACTGGAAGCCTCTGTGTAAGGAACACTTTAAGTTAATTCAGCAGATGAAATCTTGTGCCTGGCAAAGTGGCAAGCCAGACACCAACAGCTTCTCACTGTTGAGCTCACCGCCCTAGAACCTTCACATGTCATAGGGCTTACATAGTTACATTCCATTACATTAAATGATGCCACACTATATACAATTAAGGTTCAATACAAACAGTAATCCGCATTGTAACTTACACCCTTTGTGAGGGTGCTCAGTGACAACCTTTGTGAAGTGCAAGTGTAGAAGATAACAGCTCCTCTCCTCATCAACTCAGAGATAGCTCATCCTGCCAACACCTGTGCTCCTATCTCACTGTCTGGGAGCAATATACAGAGAACAACTGTCAGCTACACCTAGTCATGTGACCCAGGATACAAACTACAGCCACCAAATGCAAAGAAAATGTCAATTTTCTAAAAGTGGCATTTTCAGAATTGTGACTTAAAATCCATCTTTACCATTAACAAGGAGTTTAAAGTCCAATTTGTTAGACACCAACCTCTATATTCCTACTTGCTCCTTATTGAAAGTTAGCACTTATTTAATGTAATAAGGTAACCCAATGTTATCCCATTGGGAGAGGTACAACTTGCAGTAGCATAAAACAAATTTAAGAGATTTTCACTACCAGGTAATGTCAAAGTTAAAGGTACATGTCCAAAGTTTTAAATACACTGCACCCTGCCCTACGGGCTGTTTAGTGCCTGCCATAGGGGTGATGTATGTATTAAAAAGGAACGTTTAGGCCCAGCAAAAGATTCGCTTTGCGAGGTCGAAATGGCAGTTTAAACAGCACACACAGGTGTAATGCAGGCCTGAGACATGTTTAGAGGGCTACTTAACTGTGTGGCACAATCAGTGCTGCAGGCCCACTAGTAGCATTTCATTAACAGGCCCTGGGTACATGTAGTACCACTTTACTAGGGTCTTACAAGTAAATTCAATGTGCCATTTAGGTGCAAGCCAATGTTACCATGTTTAAAGGAGAGAGCACAAGCACTTTAGTACTGGTTAGCAGTGGTAAAGTGTGTAGTCTCAAAAGCCACCTAAAACTGATTCAGAAAATAGGAGGATGGAGGCAAAATGTTTGGGGATGATCTGCAGACAGGGCCACATCAAACACAACCTCCCTCCCTCCAAAAGACCCTGTTATGCAGGGACACTTGTTAGTTCTACACCTCTTTGAACTCAGTTAGATCCCGCTATCTACACTCTCCTGAGACACTGGGCTGACCCTTGGTGAGCCCTTCTCCTCTGTGGACCCCATCTACGCAGCTCTTAATATTGACTTGCTCACAGATGCATCCCAGTAGGCCAACAGTACCACTATGGCCAACAATGAGATGTGGCCCATTCCTACTTTGGATCAGACCACTGTCTCTAACACAAGGAAAATCCTTCCAATAAGGGCAGTAACCAACACTGACAGCCCAGAGCCAGGTCTGGACAATCCACTGCCAGACAGAAGATCCAAGCGGGGACATTTGGTAGGACTCTCTTCCTGCCTTGGGGCTGGCAAGGATTTCCCTATAGGCTATTGAGGGTTATTTAATCTCTGAGGGTTCTAAGAGTGGGGGGTAACAGCCCTGGATGTTAAGCATCTTACTTCCACTCTACCTCTCGCAAGTCCAGAGGTTTGTTATCCTGGAACTGACTTTTCAGCCCAGGGTCTGTACCCTGTGGTAGAACAGGGGACAGGCGTGAGTCCTCACTCACACTGCCCCTCAATCTGGGCTCTCGTACCCTGCAGTTGTGAGTGGTACCCTGGGAAAACTGAACTGTCGGTGTGCCTCGAGGGGCCTCCCCTCCCAGCTCTCTTGACACTGGGAGCAACTTGTTCCCCAGAATGTAGTCTATTGGCATCTGGAAGCTATGTATGATCCTCCCCTCTGGGTCATCTTCCCCACCCCACCCCACTCCAGGGTTACTAGAGCCATGGGGTGGAAAAGTCCTGCCCATTGACCTGAGATACCCTACACATGTGACCGGTGTACTGCTCTGAGGAAACTAGCCTTTCCACTACCATGGTCTGACTGGCCCTGGTGTCCCTCAGAGCAGACTCTATATGGCTCAGGTCATTGTGAAGCCATATATAAGTGCCACCATTGCACACTGATGTCAGGTCCTTTCTTCACCTTTCTACGCAAATCTGGAGCTACTTTCCTACTTTGTCAGTTTTTTTCTGATGGGCACAAAATATATTGCTTTGCAGTAAGGGACGATGTCCCCAATGAAAAAGAAAGGGTTCAAACATGCTGAGATTTTAGGAAACAGATGTTGGTGTTAGACTTAGACAAACAATGTCTTTTTGGGCACGTCAGAGAGCTCACCTCTAAGATGGCCAAACTGTGGTGAGGCATTAGAGGTCGGAAGAAAAAATCCAACAGAATACAGCAATTACGGCAATCCACATTGACAGAATCTACAGGTGCAGATACCGCAGCAACTGAAGTCATCTGAGAAAATTGGTGTTTGTTGACATCGCCAGGAGAGCTGCGATGAGCCTATGGGTCTGCCAGCATGTTTATGAGGCTGACTCAAACCATACAGGTATGCTAGCACCAGCAGTGGAACCAGATCGGCGGTGGCGCCGGGGTGGGCAGTGGTGATGAAAATACAAGAAAGTCACCTCAGACAATCAAAAACGTAAGCAGGGTCACATAGGTACCAACCTACTAAGCGGAAACGGCACTGCAGGGAGTAATGACTTACAAGGGGCTGTATACTGAGTTGGGGGCAACCCTGTCTGCCACAGAGAAACAGTGATCATGGGGTAGGACCTGGATCTGTTTGTGTCCTCACCCCTTTTACTACTGGGGAGACATGGCAGAATCCATACCGTCTATCAAGGCAGAGCAGATACTGGTGGCAATAACTACTCAGTTACGAACACAATTGATTTCTTGAAGTCCAGGCACTGTAGGAGGAGCGCTGTATGGGCTCCGCCATCAGTCTGAGGTATGAAGCACCCTTGAGTAAATGAATGATTGAATGCACACTCCTACAATCCCATGTCACCACTTGTACATCAGAATCTGAGGCATTATAACACCCTGCCTGACAGGCAGCATATAACCTTCCAGCTGACAGCGTTGTTATTCAAGGTTATGATAAAACACCTAAAGCCCCACCTTGTTTGCTGCACCCAAGTCTGATTTATACCACGGTAATGGGAAAACCTGAGCAGAAGCAACTGAAACTGCCATTTGAGAGCAGACACACCCAAAAAATGGCAGAAAGAAATAACAAACAAACAAAAATGGCATTTAAAACCCCAGCGGACATGGGGATAAAGAGGATGTAAAGGCACTACTGAAGGGGATGCAGCAAATTTATTATAAGTAGATAGCAAGATTGAATCGCTAACGTCCAGAATGAATATCATGAACTCCAAAGAAGGCAAGCACGAAACTCGCCTCATGCCCACATAATAGTGCATTACCATTGTAGGAGATAGCCTGTGAGTCTAAAAAAATATAAATTACTAAACATCGAGAAGGTGCCTCTTAGGATTAAGATGAAAAAAGACCTTAAAGCTAGATTGAGATATAATCTCTGTAATTATTTAGATGCTGGAGTCCACAAACACTGGTAATATGGAAACATTTGTTGAGAACTTGCTGCCCCCACCATGATCGGGCGAATGTTACTAAGTCGAAGTCGCCATTTGGCGCACATCGCTCTTTGGCTCTACCACCCCCGCCATTACACAGCTCTTCGACTAGCAAGGCAAAAGAAAGATTTTAACATACATTGATGACTCCATTTCCAAATTCCTGGATTTTACTGTTGCTATACGAAAAGCCCGACAGGAGTACCTCCCTCTGAAGAAAAAACTGTAACAAACTCCCGTAGACTATGCTATGCCATACCCTGCCAGAATGAGACTCTTGTTGCAGGAAAACGGCACATCTTCTCCAGGCCCCAGGTGTACAGGACATTTTAAAAGCAAGAGGGGCTGCTAAACTGCAAATATGCAGCAGGCACAGTTGTGAATTGTGCTTTGGTAGATGGCAGCAATACAAAAGAACCATGCTATTAGAATATCCATTGATGGAGGCTGTAATTCTGATGCAACTATATGTGGTACCTTCCTCACTCACAAATAACATGTGCATTGGTAATCAGTATTGATGTTACAGAAGATTAGGAACCTTATAAAGGTGAATGCTGACACCTCCATAGTAATAGATAGTCTTTGAATTTATTTCAGGCTGTACTGGCTACGTAATGGTGAACGGATGGTTTTTAACCCCATGATTAATATGACATCCCTCGAAATAATGCACTCCAAATTCCTATTATACCACTTTCTGACCACATCCAACTGAATAGAGGGATTTGGTCGGCTACAAGTCAGTTTCCCTGAGAAACCCCCGAGTGTATCATTGCAGCTCTAATGGTGACGTTGCGATATATTTTTGTTACAGTTAATAGGGGGATATAAAAACAGGCTTTCTTGAAAGTTGTTAAAATGCATATACCACTGATTACAGTAACACTGCAAAAAGGTTCACGGGTGGACATTTGAAGGCCCTATATGGCACTATGAATAATCAAATTGTAGAGATTAACACATTGTTTGATTAAGGCAGTTACCAGGCTGATCGTCCCTCCTCTCCCCTACATAATGACGGACGGCGCAGTGGATGCGCCTAAGGCATTCCTAAGACAAGCCCGTCTGCGCCCATCTGCAACCCAACTGCTGCCAGCGCCAAAACCCTGGATCTACGACCATCCATCATTACAATACCACCACCCCCCTCGCATTCAACCCCGGAAGACTCAGAGACTGCCTACAGGCCTCGCCAAACACGACCCACAGCCAGTTCTCCTGCCTCCTCTGCCACCAGACCTTCAGCATCACTCCGGCCCCCAACACCACCGACGCCAGCACCGGCAACACCCTAAGATGCATCCTCCTCAACGTGCGCTCCATACTCAAACATGCCATAGAAACCTGGAACCTACTCGACTTTCTCACACCCGACATCACCTTCTTCATGGAGACCTTGGCCAACTCCTCCTCTGCCCCCGACATCAACACCGCAATCCTGGACGGATACAAGATCCAGAGGAAGCACCGCCCCAACCACCACGGAGGGGGCCTCACCATCACCCACAAGAGCACCCTCAACCTTACCATCTCCAGCGAAACCTTCCCCTCTGCCGAACACCTGCACTTCCAGATCCGGACCAGCCTCAACGCTACACTCTGAGGAACCCTCGTCTACAGACCCCCGGACACCCTTCGCCACCACCTTCACCAACGTAATCACGCCCCACGCCATCGCCTCAATGAACTACATACTCATTGGAGACCTGAACTTCGACCTCGACAACACCAGCGACCCCAATTCCACCATCCTTTGTGACAACCTCACCAACATCAGACTTAAACAACTTGTCACCTCACCGACCTACAGAGCAGGACACACCCTCAACCCCATCTTCCCAGCAGGGAAGAGCGTCCACTTCAGCCACACGATGGAACCACCATGGACCGACCACCACTGTGTACACTTCGCTGTCGACATTCCCAAGGCACCCAAATCAGCCCCACACCAACCACGAAGGAACTGGAGCAAGGTTACTGACAAGCAACTCAACTCCACCCCCACCCGAGACAACCACACCTGGTCATACGATGCAAACATCGCAGCCAGAGAACTCCACACTTGGATCTTCAACTGCGCAGACAAGCTTGCCCCGCTACGCAACCCCGACAAACAGCGACCCAGAAAAGCCGCCTGGTTCACCACCGATCTCCAAGAAGCCAGGCACACCTGCAGACGCCTGGAGAAAACCTGGAGAAACACCAAGACAACTGAAAACTACTCCACCTACAAGAACGCCATGACGGACTACCACAACCAAATCAGAACAACCAAGAGGAACTTCATCCACAACAAAATCCTCGCCAATTCCACCAACTCCAAGGAACTCTTCAGTTTCATCCAGGAATTCACCAACCCATGCAGCGAAGCCACCATCCCAAGACCTCTACGACAAGCTTGTAACCTACTTCCACCTCAAGATCAAAAACCTCTACGACAACTTCATCAACCATCCACCAAACGCCACAGCCGCCCCCCGCCCTCCATAGACACAAGCCAGCCCGCCATCACCAACTGGACACGATCAAGACCGAAGACATGAAAGGCATCCACTCGGGCCCCCACCGACCTCTGCCCTCCTCACATCTCCCACAGGCAGCCATCGCACCCAAAATACAACACACCATCAACACCACCTTCAAAACAGACACATTCTCAGATGACTGGAAGTGCGCAGAAGTCAGGCCCCTGCTGAAGAAGCCCACAGCTGACCCCACCGACCTCAAGAACTACCGGCCCATTTTGCTCCTCCCCATCGCTGCCAAAGTTGCAGAGAAAACAGTCAAAAGGGAACTGACTCGATTCATCAAAGAAAATGCTGTCCTCGACCGTTACCAATCTGGATTCTGAAGCAACCACATCACTGAGACCGCCCTACTCACCGCCACAGATGACATACGCACCCTCCTGGACCAAGGCCACTCTGCAGCCCTCATCCTACTCTACACGGAAATCACCTGCGGAGTCCCACAGGGGTCATCACTGAGCCTGACCCTCTTCATCATCTAGATGGCTCCCCTCGCAGCCATCGTCCAACAACACGGCCTCAACATCGTATTCTACGCCAACAACACCCAGCTCATCCTCTCCCTCACCAAAGATCCCACCACCGCCAAACTCAACTTCCGGAAAGGAATGCATGACATCGCAGTCTGGATGACCAACAGCTGCCTGAAGGTCAACGCCGAGAAGACAGAAGTCCTTGTCCTGGGAACCACCCCTTCAGCATGGGACAGCACCTGGTGGACGACCGCCCTCAGAAGCCCCCCTACCCCCTCAGACCACACCAAAAACCTCTGCATCGTACTCGACTCATCACTCACCATGAACCGACAGGTCAATGCAGTCACCTACAGCTCCTTCACCTACCTCTGTATCCTCTGCAAGACCTTCAAATGGATCCCCCCTGAGTCAAAGAAGGCAGTCACCCACGCACTCATCACCAGCAGACTGGACTATGGAACGCACTCTACGCCGGCATCAATAAGTCCCTACTCTGCAAACTCCAGACAATACATAACGCCGCTGCCAGACTCGTCCTCAGCATCCCCCGGCACAAACACATCAGCCAACACCTGCGAAGACTTCATTGGCTCCCTGTGGAGAAAAGAGTCACCTTCAAAATCCTGACTCACACCTACAAATGCCTACACAACAACGGACCCGAATATCTCAATGACAGAATCAACTTCCACGTACCCAAAAGAAACCTCCGATCCTCCAACCTCGCGCTGGCTGAAACCACGCGCATCGCCAGAGCAGGTGGAAGATCCTTCTCTCGCATTGCAGCCAAGACCTGGAACGAGCTACTGCCAGACATCAGACGCTCCCCCTCCCTGAACACCTTCAGGAAGACCCTCAAGACCTGGCTCTTTGGCTAAACAGATCGGCGTACCCCCTCCCCAGCGCCTTGAGACTCTCACGGGTGAGTAGCGTGCTTAAAATTCCCTGATTGATTGATTATGCTTAACAGACGCTGTAAGACAGCGTAACTTGACAGACATGTTCTGGAGATCGCTTTACTGCAGGAGACACTTATGTCTCCAGCGGCCAAAACTGTCCTACCCAGAAAATGGGGCACACATTGCTTCATCTCCTCTTATTCCAGAAGAGTGACCACACTGATTAAAAAGGCATTCCATTCCATCTGATAACCATTGTGGCCAGTGAGGCCAGAATGCAGAGGACAGTAATGGAAACTTATGGGCTGATTGTTGCTAATCCAGATTTTTTTTTGTGTAACCTAGAGCAAAATAATGTCATTGTTGCTTCAATTTTTATTTATTTGTTGAGTTTTATATAGCGTGAACTTGACCTGAAGGCATCCAAGCAGTTGATAATATTTGCATAGCAGTAATTATGTGGTTTACAAATTGAGGTAGACTCAGAGGCAAAAATGCCAGTACGTGAGCGAAACATATGAAGGCATTAGTATCAGTAGCTGGTAAATTTTGATGCAAATATAGATATTCCTTGGGGTAGGAATGAAGACATAATTGCAGTACGTAAACAAAATCTATGAACGCATTGGTATCATTAGCTGATTCATTTTTGAGGTAGAAACAGCACATATATATGTGTGTGTGTGTGTGTGTGTGTGTGTGTGTGTGTGTGTGTGTGTGTGTATATATATGTGTGTATATATATATATTACCTACTGGCAGTCGCCAGTAGGTAGTTATAGTTAGGACCTATTTTCCATAGGAAATCCGCAACATTCTATTTGGAATAACGTTGTTGCCGATTGTCGAATCTTCGCGAAATTTTCCAAACTTTTGGCCAGCTCCGGCCCGCTCCTATCCTGAAAATTTCACGGTGATTCGTCAAGCGGGGGCCGAGAAAAAAGGAGGGTCCCAAAACGCATTTCACCCATGCATTTTCCCATAGGACCTGTTGACGCAGCTACAGCCCGAACTGCTGAACGGAATTACACCAAATTTGGCAAAGATGTAGTCCTTAGTTCAGACTCGTGCCTTTTGCTTAAATGGTGTCAATCTGTTCAGTAGTTCCTGAGAAAATCAAAATCAAATTCACATATATATCTGGGCGGAGCCTAACCACACATCGCATCATGAGATCTGATTGGCTGTCAGTACTTCATTCAAGAAGAGTTGGCAGCCATCTTGGGACCAATATACATGATAGCACCTCATTAAAAAGCATTGCAGTTAATAGAAGGTTTTAAGACTTTAGTTACATTATAAATCATTTGTTGATGGTACCATACTCATTTTAGGAATTGTGGTGTGTTCTAAGGTGATTTTGCCATGTGAAAAAGCCTTCCGCTGTGATATCATGAATCATGTTTGAGAGAAAACAATTTTCTCATGCTTTTCCCACAGAGTTTTGGAAGGTGATCTATAAGCTAAACTGAGAGCATATTATCTGTAAATTCACATTATCTTTCTCAGTCATGTGAGAATGAAGTCTGACATTCTCAGTAAAACATGTACATCCAACAAGGGCAGAGACTGTCAGTGTATTCCTTTGTGTTCTACTGCAGCTTCCCAGAGTGTTCTAAAGAACAACTAGAGCGCTAACAGTCCTACTTATGACAAACGTATTGCACACCTGAAGCCATCTTGATTGGAATAAAGTGGTAACTCTTAAAAACATTTAATTTAAAAAGGAACAACATGAGGGGGTTCATTTTGCCATAGAAAGTATGATTAGTGCTGCAGAAAGAAAAATTAGGGCACATTTTGGGTGACTTCTCAAATCCTCTTCTATTTCATTAAATAATTCTGACATGCAGACTGAAACATGCACTCTCAATACCAGCAGCAGACTTCCCTGGTGAGCAGTAGCTTTACTACAGTGATCTAATAAGCAACTAGAGTGCTAACATTCTGAATTTATGGCAAATGTGTGACACATCTGAATGCCTTCTTGATGGAATCAAAGTTAAAAACTGAAAGTATTTCCTACTGAGGAGACTGCGGTAAATGAGGAAATTAGGAAACTTCATAACAAATAAATCTCCCAAGATGGCCACCAGAGACAAAAGAGCCCGAATGTAGCCCAAATATCACCCAGATGTAGCCCAAGTATAGCCCAATGACAGAATGTCCCAGAGTGTTCTAACGAACAACTAGAGCGCTAACAGTCTTACCTATGGCAAAAGTATGGCACACCTGAAGCCATCTTGATTGGAATAAAGTGGTAACACTTAAAACATGTAATTTACAAAGGAACAAAATGAGGGGGTTCATTCTGCCGTAGAAATTATGATTAGTACTGCAGATAGAAAAATTAGGGCACATTTTGACTTCTCAAATCCTCTTCTAATTCATGAAAAAATTCTGACATGCAGACTGAAACATGCACTTTGAATACCAGCAGCAGACTTCCGTGGTGAGCAGTAGCTTTACTTCAGTGATCTAATGAGCAACTAGATTGCTAACATTCAGAATTTATGGCAAATGTGTGACATATCTGAATACTTTCTTGATGGAATCAAAGTAAAAAACTGAAAGCATTTCCTACTGAGGAGACTGCAGTAAATGAGGAAATTAGGAAACTTCATAACAAATAAATCTCCCAAGATGGCCACCAGAGACAAAAGAGCCCAAATGCAGCACAAATATCACCCAGATGTAGCCCACATGTAGCCCAATGACAGAAGTGTGCAAAACACTTATTTTTTGTGTATTTGCAGTTTTATATAGTGCAGACTTGTCAGGTATTGGAGTGCTTTACATGAGCATTGCTTACATCACACTAGATCAAATTCATTTTGGTTGTAGACATGGGGAGATTAAGTGATTTGACCAGAATCACAGAATGTTGAGCTGAAGCAGAAACTCCAACCTGGTTCCCCAGTTGCAAAGTCTGCAGCTCTGGAAGTAACACCACATCCTCTCCCCTAAGTGCAACATTTAATCAAGTGGTCAACTGGATAAAAAAACGTAAAAATTACAAATAATTTAAAAGTTCTTTGTCGCTATTTGAAAACTCAGAGAATATGTCCTCATTTTTAGTTTTTTAGAGCACTAACCATATTTTTGATGCAAATAAGACCCTCTCATATATGTAATTTCTAAAGGAAATGCTCTAGGTATTACAGTTTTGATTACATCAAGATGACATCAGGCGTTCCACACTTTTGTAATGAATATATAATGTTAGCAATCTAGTTGTTCATTGGGATACTGTTGCGAGGCAGAGGCCAGGGGCACGGACTCTGAAAATTGAAGGCAAGTAGGAGAGTGCAGAGGCAACAATTTGACCACACTGGGGAGGCAGGAAGGGCAGTGGCAGCACAACAGACTATGGAGGGCAGTGGAAAGCGGGGCAGGGGCAACAAACCAACAATACAGAACTGGCAAGAGAGGCTGTGGCAATATAATAGACCATTGTGGGCAGAAGGAAGAGGCAGTGGTAGTATAACCATACATGCCAACAGACCCGTTTCAGCCAGAAAACGTCCAATGTTTTTAAGCTCAAATGGGCTTTATTTGATCTGTCTCCTGTCTACAATCTCCTCTTTTTCAATGTAACTCAAAGGAGAAAATCAATACACCAGTTTTTTTTTCAAAATCTCCCTCTTGCCAAGTTCAAAATGTTCGCAAGTATGGTACATTGGATCATGGTAGGCAGGAGGAATTGGAGTAGGGACATGGACTCGGATAACAGAGGACAGGAGGGACATGGAGAGGTGCACCAAACTGAACCTACAGGGCAGGCATCAGGGTTTGCAGCAGCACAATACACCACACAGGGCATGCAGGACGGGAGTGCAGCATAACAATCCATAGAAAGCAATAGGGAGGGGACAGGACCACGCACATGGACAACAGAGAACAATGGGGAAAGAGGCAATGGTAGCTAGCTGACCATAATGGACAGACAGGAGAGAAAGCTGCAGCATAACAGACCATAAAGGGCAGGAGGGACGGATCAGGGGCATTACAATGGAACAGACAAGCCAGGAGGGAGGGAATAGGGGTCTGCACATGGAGACAGAGGGCTGAGGGCAAGGGGGCAGGGCAGGAGCAGCAAGATGACAATGGAGGTCAGGCAGTATGGGCACTAGAAACAAGACACACCATGGAGAGCAACAGTGAGACTATGATGGCATACACACAGACGATGGAGGGAAGGTGGGAGGGGGTCAGGGGCAGCTAGCTGATCACACAGGGAAGGTGGGAGGGGCCATGGCAGCACAGAAGACCATGCATGGCAAGCGGGAGGGTTAGTGGGAGCACTATGGCTATGATGGGCAGGAAGGAGGGTACAGGGGCATGCACAAAGGGCCATGGAGGATAGAAGGGAGGGTCAGGACCTGGGCACAGACAAGAGAGTTCAGGGGAAGGGGCCTCTCACTCTCACATATACTCACTTATATACACCAATAGTCACATATACTAGTTTAAAACATATGTAGTTACTCATAAAGACACTATTGAGACAGTCATTCACTCACTAACACACCCATGCACACACTCATCCACCCATACAGTCCTGCACACATGCTGTCTTCAACACATACAAACAGTGAGTCACTCATTCATGCACCTATGCACTACGTAATACCCCCCACCAAACCATACAGACACTCAGACACTCATACTGATACTCAAAAAACCAACCAATAACCTATATAGACACTCATGTAGCTACTCACCAACCCATGCAGCCACTTATACACAAAGTGAGAGACTGATACAGATATTTACATATTTAAACATTACTCACTAAGCCATGTATTCACTAAGATACACTTAATCAGTCAGTTATACAATCAATTTTTCTAAAACAAATCATCCATTTAGACACTTATATACCCATTTATTCTTCCATCGACCTTGAGATATACATATATAAAACATATGTAATTTTCAGAAAAACACACATTCACTGGATGATGTCATCAGTAATGTCATCAGTGATGTCATTTGAGATGTCATCAGTGATGTCATGAGTGATGTCACTGACCATGTCATGAGTGATGTAATATGTGACGACATCAGCAGTGCATTGCGGGCGCGCTAGTTATAGTTAGCTGAACTAACTATAATGGGGGAATTTCAATGGTTTTGTACGAGTGAAAAGTCCAGCTAACTATAGAGCCAGTCAAATTGATGGCTACATTGTTGAGGTGAAAAATGCATATATATGTAAATATTGTTTTTACAGTGCATAGTAGCAGAACATAGTGGGGTAGGCATAAAAACATGATGTCAGTGCGTAAGTGAAAAACATGAAGGCATTAGGATCAGTAGCTGATTCATTTTTGAGGTTGAAATTTCACATATAAACATAAATATTGTTGTTCGAGGTATATGAGCTACAGATTACACACTATGCATAGATCGCCATCTGGTGTTGGGCCCGGATGTTTGCACTTGTTTTTGTCTTGGAAAGTCTTTGGGACTCACAAGGTATGTGACTCCTCCTTTGGATCATAGTGCGCATGGGCATCGGCTCCATCCTCAGATTGTTTCTTTCTGCCATCGGGCTCGGATGTGTTCTCGCGTTCCAGTTCGGAACCGTTAATGGTTTTCTCTTTCGATGCGCAATCCTTCCCTTCTCGACGGTATTGTTTCGGTTGGGTTTTCCCAGTCCACGCGACCCTTCAACTTCGAAGTCTTCGATTCCAGTCATCGACGAAGGCCTTCGGGCCTACCTGGGCCTCATATCCGGCTCATGGAAAGGACGCCATTCAAAAAGTGTCCTCGATGTGGGTCGAAGATTCCCCACACCGACCTGCATGAGGTGTGTAACCTCTGCCTCTCACCGGAGCACGATCGATGCCAGAGACTGTCCAGCTTGCGCCTCCTTCTGCTCCAAGAAGACGATCCGGGACCGACGACTAGAAGGACAATGGCTCGCTCATCATCTTCGATCCCTGACGACATCTTCCAAGAAGGCGTCGATGTTCTGGAGCAGGGTCGGGTCCAAGAAGGCATCATCAGCGCCTCCGAAGCAGATGACTCCGACATCGAAGACATCACTCCAGCTCAGAGGGCTGTGAGTACAGACGTCGGCCCCGACCCAAACCCCCCCTCGACACTATCAAAAAAGGCATCGGTACCACCTTCACCTTCGGGCCCAGGTGCACACCGAGACACTGCTTCCCATGCCCCGCCTTCGGGCCCGGTAAAGAAGCCCACTAAGCCTTTAGGTGACTCGGGCTCGAGTCAGCCTACCCTCCGTGCCAAAAAACATACTCAGGCACCGAAAAAGAAGACGTCCTCTTTCTCATCCACGTCGGCCGCTGCTTCGACATCAAAGCACTCGGCGTCGAAGGCTAGTACCAGTTTCTCGGCACCGACAACACCCTCGGAGCCGATCAAAAAACACCCACCAAAGGGCCCCGACTCCCATTCTTTGAAGCCAAAGACCTCAGAACCGAAAAAACAACAACAGGTTCCATCGGACAAAGACACTACAAAACTGCACCGTTCCAAACCTAGAACCGCTACCGAGTCGACGCCGGAAAATCTTACAGCACCGAAGCCGTCGACTCCAAAGGATCTGCCTCCCACAGAAGAACTGTTTCCTCCAGATCCTACCCAAAAGACTCTTGTGAAGGATCCTAAGACTGGTCACTTAATGCTCAGTATCAAGAAAAGGCCACCAGAAGTGCCTGCACCGGCACCACCACCGAAAAAGAGAGACTTTGCTATCTCTCCATTAAGGATCCCTTCTCCTCTTCCTCCTGCTCCTCCTCCCCCACCACACCGCTCTCCTACACCATCACCCACCCCAGTAGATGATGATGATGACGACAACACATCAGATGATGCAGGGCGAGGTGCGGACGATCAACCCCTAGGGGACCCTACCCTTACTAGCTCCCCAGACCCCTGGGATTATTACAGTGTCCCAGACGTCCCTTACACTCCACAAGATGACATCTACCCCTCCAGGCCTTCCCTTCCTGAGGACAATATCGGCTTCAACCAGCTCCTTCACAGAGCTGCCCAGTACCATGGGGTTCCCCTTCATACAGACCCAGTAGAGGAAGATTTTCTCATGGGCACTTTCAACACCACACAAAGGTCCACCTCCATTTTACCCATGCTTAAAGGGGTCATTAAGCATGCACCAGAGATCTTTGAAGACCCCGTCAGGACTCGAGTCATCAACCAGAGAATAGAAAAAAGTATAAGGCTGCTTCTACTGATCCAGCATACATTAAGGGCCCCGCACCACTAGACTCATTGGTAGTCTCTAATGAAAGGAAGAGAGCCAATTCTCAAACATCAGGTGACGCACCACCACCAGATAAGGAATCTAAACTCCTGGACGCCTCTGGCAAACGCACAGCGTCACAGGCAGCAAACATATGGCGCATTGCTAATACCCAAGCGCTCTTAGCCAGGTATGACAGGGCACATTATGATGAACTTGAGTCCAAAATGCAGCACCTCCCTGACAGGTATAAAAACAGGGCCAATGCACTCATACAGGAAGGTAAAACCATCACTAACACCTCCAGCCGTTGTGCCTTAGATGTGACAGATACCGCCTCAAGGGCAATAAACACCAGTGTCCTTTTGCGTAGGCATGCCTGGTTACGCATCTCAGGTTTTAAAACTGAAGTCCAGAGTTCCATACTCAATCAATCAGCCATTCGATGAGCAACACCTATTTGGCCCCATTGTGGACGTATCACTTGAGAAAATTAAAAACGATACAGACACAGCCAAATCTATAGGAGCCTTGCAGTGGCAAGCTCCCAGACGGCCCTTTCGTCGCTCATCCTTCAGAAGCACTCACAGAGGCTACTCCTCTGATAGCCCCTCCACTTCTTACAAGGCTCCCACCCAATCCACCTTTACTAGAGGTTACCAAAGGGGTGGTTACAGGGGGAATAACAGCAAAGGCAGAGGCAAAAATAACAACTCCCGCTCTGCCTCCACCCCCACCCCATGACTTCCCTCCACTTCCCCCAGACCATTCCACTCGAGTCGGGGGAAGACTCCATCAATTCCTCTCTGCCTGGGCAAACATCACTTCAGAAAGGTGGGTGCAACAGATAATTCAATCAGGCTACTGTCTCGAACTAACATCTACAGCCCAAACATACCACCCAAACAGCGTCAAATGTCACAAGAACATCTGTTACTGATAAAGCAGGAGTAATCTCCCTCCTACAAAAAAGTGCAATAGAACCTGTTCCCCTGCACCAACAAAACAAGGGAGTTTACTCCCTCTATTTTCTCATACCAAAAAAGGATGGCTCTCTCAGGCCTATTTTAGACCTCAGACCCCTAAACCTATACATACACTCAGACCATTTCCACATGGTCACACTTCAGCAGGTCCTTCCTCTGCTTTCACAGGGTGACTTCCTTACTACCCTAGACCTCAAGGATGCCTATTTCCACATTCCCATTCACAGCGCTCACAGAAAATATCTCCGATTCGTAGTGGACGGTCAGCACTATCAATTCAAAGTACTCCCATTCGGAGTCACCACAGCACCAAGAGTGTTTACCAAGTGCCTAGCGGTGGTGGCAGCACACCTAAGAAGACAGCACATCCACGACTTCCCATAGCTAGACGACTGGCTCATAAAAGCCAGCTCATACTATCAGTGTGTACAACACACTCACGCCACTATTCAACAACTTCACGACCTGGGCTTCACAATAAACCATGCCAAGTCCCAGCTGCAACCGTCCCACATGCAACAATACCTCGGTGCCACAATAGACACCTTAAGAGCGCTAGCCTATCCCAGTCCCGCCAGGATAGCAAGCATACAATCTCTTCTCACCAAATTCCAACCGCAACACTCTCTTCCAGCTCAAGTGTTCATGCAACTCATAGGGATGATGGCCTCTTGCATATTCATAGTGCCTCATGCAAGACTCCAGATCCGTCCGCTCCAAGAGTGCTTAGCACGCCAATTGAACCAGGCTCAAGGTCAGCTAACAGATCTGATGTTGGTAGACGGTCGTACCCATCACTCTCTGCAGTGGTGGAACACCAAAAAACCTTTCCAAAGGGCGACCGTTCCTAGAGTCGATTCCTCAAATAGTTCTGACGGCGGACGCATCACTCTCCGGCTGGGGAGCTCACCTACTACATCACACTATGCAGGGCAGGTGGACACCTCAACAAAAGTTACTCCACATCAACCACCTGGAGTTACTAGCCATATTCCTAGCCTTAAAAGCATTTCAAAAACATGTCAGGCAAAGCTGTCTTAGTCCTCACCGACAACATGACAGCCATGTATTATATGCAAAAACAAGACGGGACACACTCTCTGCAGTTCTCTCAGCTCGCACAGAGCATATGGAGGTGGGCTATACCTCAGAACATCTTTCTCCTAGCCCAACATGTCCCAGGAGTCCAAAACACAATAGCCGATCTGTTGAGTCGTCAAACACAACAAATCCATGAGTGGGAACTTCATCCGCAAGTTCTTCAACTGTTTTTTCAGATGTGGGGGCAACCACAGATAGACCTCTTCGCCACCCAAGAAAACGCCAAATGCCCAAGCTTCGCCGCCAGGTATCCTCACCCATTGTCCAAAGGCAATGCGATATGGATGAACTGGTGACGCAAACTACAGCAACACTCCTTAAAGCTCATCCTAGTTGCTCCAACTTGGGCCAGACAACCATGGTACACCACATTTCTGGAACTCTCTGTAGTTCCGCACCAAAAATTACACCTTTCTCCACGCCTCTTAACACAGAACCATGGAGAGATCCAACACCCAGACCCAGCTCAGCTCAACCTAGCGATCTGGCTCCTGAAGTCCTAGAATTCGGTTACCTTAACCTTCCTCCTGACTGTATGAACGTCATTAAAGAAGCTAGATGGCCTACCACTAGAGCATGCTATGCAGCCAAGTGGAAACGATTTGTAGTATACTAACATAACAACAACACTGATCCCCTAGATGTGTCTATCCAACACATCATAGGCTACTTACTACACCTCCAAAGATGCAACTTAGCCTACACGTCTATCAGACTGCATCTTGCTGCTATAGCAGCATATCTACAAAATAGACAACATATCTCACTTTTCAGAGTACCTGCCATAAAGGCCTTTATGGTGGGACTCAAAAGAATAATTCCCCCCAGAGTACTACCTTCGCCTGTGTGGAATTTAAACATCGTTTACACAAGACTAATGGGGCCTCCATTTGAACCTCTACATAAATGTGAGCTGCAATTCTTAACATGGAAAACAGCTTTCCTTGTAGCCATTTCTTCTCTACGAAGAGTTAGCGAACTGCAAGCACTAACCATTCAGGAACCCTTTCTGCAGATGCATCATAATAAGGTTGTTATCCGAACTAATCCTAAATTCCTCCCTAAAGTCATTTCTCCCTCCACCTCAATCAATCTGTGGAGCTGCCTGTATTCTTCTCGCAGCCACAAACAGTCACAGAAAGAGCTCTTCACACCTTAGATGTCAAAAGAGCACTGCTGTACTACATAGAGAGAACACAACCTTTTCGTAAGACCAAACAGCTATTCGTGTCTTTCTCACCACCACACAAGGGCAACCCCATATCAAAATCTGGGATAGCTAGGTGGATTGTCAAGTGCATACAAATTTGTTACCACAAAGCAAAACGTACATTATCTGTTCCTCCTTAAGCCCACTCTACACGAAAGATAGGGGCTTCAATGGCATTTTTAGGGAGCATTCCCTTAGACGATATCTGCAGAGCAGCTACATGGTCTACACCGCACACATTCACAAAACACTATTGTGTCGATGTGCAAACTAAACAACAAGCTAGTGTGGGCCAGGCTGTACTCAAAACACTATTTCAAACTACTGTAACAGATACTGGTGGTCGCCGCTAGGAGGGGATACTGCTATACAATCTATGCATAGTGTGTAATCTGCAGCTCATATGCCTCAAACGGAATATGCTACTTACCAGTATGTATCTGTTCTTGGCATTTAGAGCTGCAGATCTACACACGCCCACCCGCCTCCCCGGCTACCTTTATCTGTTCCAGTATTATCTTACTTAGATACAGCATACATGGGCATCTTTCCTGTTTCTTACAAACCTCCATCATTTCCCTACTGGCGAAAAACAATCTGAGGATGGAGCCGATGCCCATGCGCACTATGATCCAAAGGAGGAGTCACATACCTCATGACTTCCAAAGACTTTCCAAGACAAAAACAAGTGCAAACATCCGGGCCCAACACCAGATGACGATCTATGAATAGTGTGTAGATCTGCAGCTCTACATGCCAAGAACAGATGCATACTGGTAAGTAGCGTATTCCTTTTTTTGCGGGCACATAATACATTTTCACAGGGTAACGGATGGATTGGGGGGTAGCTCGGGATGGGCCTCTTGGTGACAGGGGCAGGGGAAGAGTGAGGCATACGAGTTTTCCCCGGGATAATGGTGCTGAGGCTAAATCTTGAATTTGTGGGTGGCAGCACTTGCCAACTTTAGGAGGCTGGGGTTTTACATTTGTTGAGGAGAAGGCATTTCAGTTTCGCCTTGAAGTGGGGGAAGGATTGATTGTCGCGTAGGCCTTGAGGTAGTGTGTTCCAGTTTCTGGGGGCTTTTCCGTAGAAAGAGCAGGCTCGGTTTTTCTCTTTCTTGAATTTTGGTGGAATCAGTAGAAGTGCGTTTGAGCTTCATAGCGGTCTCATTTGTCTGGCTTTTGATAGTTCATTTGCAAAGTACATTGGTTTATCCGTGTGTAGAGTCTTGTGTGTTATACAAGCAGTTTTGAAAAAAGCTCTTGCCTCAATTGGAAGCCAGGTGAGCTGTTTGAGAGTGGCATTCATGTGGTCTTGACTCCTCTCTCCGGAGCCTGGCCGCTGCGAGTGTTGCTTTCAGAGGGACTAGTTATGCTTTTAGGGTACCTGTAAACCTAGTTACCATAGTCCAGCTTGGGCAGAACAAGGGCTTGCACCACAGTCCTTAGGTATTCACTGGGTATGAAGGGTTTGACTTTTTTTAGGTGTTTCAGTGAGTAGAGGGCACTTTTTGCAGAGGCGGTAATATGCTCCTTCATGCTTAGGCGACTATCAAGTGTGATTCCCAGAGATTTAGTCAGAGATGGACAGTTTGCTGTTTAGTGCAGTGATGTTGTTGAGCCAGCTAGCTAAGGGAAAGGATTTATCTTTGGGATGGATGAGGAGTTGTTCTGTTTTGTTGGGGTTCAGTTTCAGGTGATTTCTGGTTAACAGTTTATCAAGAGAGGGAAATAGAAGCGTTCTGTAATCCCACTCAGCTTCCAAATATATTGCAAACATGTAAAGAGAGAGTGGGGCCTCTGGGCCTAGAGTGATCCTGACCAAAGTCTGTAGGACCCTCAATTGCCATTTTTCGCCAAAGGTATATGCTTTGCCATCGGCGCAGTCATGGTTGATAGCATCATCATTGGGGCTCTGTTTAATACACCAGGAGGTGATACCGAAGGGTTGACTGGGATCCAATAGTAACAAAGTGATTTAAAATTGCGTCTATCTAGAAATGAATTTATAAAAGAACATGATATGGGTAAGGTTAAAATAAAGGTGGATGTGGAAGTAGGACGTGCAATGTATCCATCACATCATATGTAAAAAAATGGTCTACATGTTTCAGCCTACCAGCGCCCTCACCAGGTCGATGGCTTTCGTCAGGACCAATATTTTGTGGGGGTACAAGACAGAACACCATTACGAATAATGGATGTTGTGGGTCCAACAGTATTTTCTGGTTAGCCAGGATTGAACTGTGTGTAGAGTGCTATTTAGGTGCTGGATGTCACTGACTGATGAGATTTTCATGTAGAGTTGGGTGCCATCCGCATAGAGGTTATAGGCAGTTCTAGCTTGCTTAAGGTTCACTGCTAGAGGTTTGACTCTTGCGGAACGCCTAGTGAGGTCTGGTAAAAAAATAAAAAAAATAAAAAGTCTTTTGGAGCTCCTCCGTTGCTTCCAGACTCAACAGTGGAGAAAAGAATCTGAATATGGTGACTATGCACATAAACATCCGGGGCACCATCTGACGTCACACAGGGGACAGGCATACTACTAAATGGTGGTCAATGACGCCCAGTAATGACAAAAAATTAAACAATTCTGGTTCCACCCCCTAATGGTGGAAAAATGCCCATTATGTGAATCCAGAAAACTCCTCAAGCTGCAAAACTACTCCTACTGCCAAATAACCATTTCATTATGGGCCGAATGTTGTTGACCCAGATTTTTTTTAGAGTCACTTAAAGCAAAATAATGCCATTGTTGCTTCAATAGGTCTAGGTGCATTTCAGTACAACACCGAATCTTGCACTTGCTTTTTCACATATTACGATCTGTAGAAAAGCAGCATTCTCTATACTCAATTATTTTATGGCTGTGCATGACATGGTGGCTATATGGTGGGGCCGTCACCCGGCGAAGCACGAGGGCACCTTCATGTCAGTGGTACACACTTTTTGGTTTAGACTTGATTTGTGACTAACATACATGCCAGCATTTTGGAAGAGGAAAGTAGGAGATTTTTTAAAAATAATCAGGAGAATATATTTCTCCCATTGACTTCTACTGAAGCCTACATAGGGTTGATTGGCATGTATGGGACTTGCAAGTGTGCTGCTGCAGGATCGGATATGAGAAATGCAAATATATATTTTTTCCTTACCTGTCAGGACCACGGAGAAAGCCTTGAAATCGGTAGTCTCCCGCCTGAATCGGGAGGGTTGGCATGTATGGACTTGCCACAGGGACTTTGATGCATAGAAAATTAGATTTAACATTTACCTAAAAAGCTATCCGATCATTCTCCAGTTTTGCTGAGTCTGAGAAGTGCAAGACGATGTCAGCTCCATTTAAATGGAGACTGCAATTGAACGCTTTAAGAGATGTGACATCAGGAATTTATTGTTGATATATTAGAATAATTTAAGAATAATGAGGACTGGGTGGAGAGTATGATCACCCTGTGGCAATCATTTAAAATAGTTATAAGAGGAACAGGCATAGCAAAACAAAATAGTATCCAAAACAGTCAGGCAGCATATGCACACATCAAAGCAAGAAATCTGGAAACTTGAGTTAAAATATGAAACAAACGTGAGCTCTGATACACTAGCCATAATTCAGCCCAAGGCAACTGAATATTGCTAAATAGTAGAGAGAGAAGTAAAACACCTTTGCAAACTGAGATCTCTCTGCACCTTTGGTGAAGGGGAGAGATCTAGTAGGACACTTACCTACTTGATCAAGAAGCCATGGGCCTCTGATGACATCGTCACTATAGCTACAAATGATAACTCCCATTCAATCTTATGATACTGACACCATCCTACAAACATTCATGACCTTTTATGGCGAGTTATACATTTCTAAACTGCATCCTCAACTAGATAACAGTATGAGATATCTAGAAGATATTACATTAGCATGATAAGTGATGGTAACAGAGAATACCTCCCGGTAGAAGAAGTAGAAATGGTCATAAAAAGTCTTGCTGATGGAAAGGCTCCAAGCATGGAAGGGGTGCTAGCTGAGTTTTATAAGAAATACTCCTCTATTTTTCCACTTTATTTGTTGAAGAATTTTTAGGAAGCAAGTCAAAAATGGAAATCCTACCACCCTTCATGAGGGTTGCTCTTATCAAGCTTGGTTTATCGCTGCAAACTGTCATTGATTAATAAAGATGCCAAAACTTTATCTAAGCTCCTGGCAAATAGAATATACTCATTATTACCGGACTTGGTGCTCCCAGATCAATCTGGGTTTGTCCCTTCCAAATCTAGTTTACATAATATAAGAACAATATTATTTAATCGTGCACTGACTGAAATTGAGATGGAGGCTTCAGCTGTGTTTTTGGACATGGCCAAGACTTGCGACTCAGTGAGTGAAGCTTTATGTTCTACATCGAGCATAGGGGCCTACCATGGGCCTTCACGGACTGGACCAAATTACTATATACTGAAGCTACAGCAAAAGACAGGATTAATTGTACTATACCATCTCCGCTAGCAATAACATGGATACCTCAGCAAGGATGTTGTCTTTCTCTGATCCTCTCTACCTTAACATTGGAACCAATAGCATTATTCTAACTGTGCTCGTAGCTTGCCAAATCGTAAGCTACTTATCCCGCTGGATGCCGCTGATATCTTAGTATATATCACAAATTCCTGGAGACCAGCTATTGCCCATTAAAAGAGACTATGTAAAGTCGCGATTTCTCTCAATCCTGGTCATACACTGAAAATAATCTCAAATATTTCCCCTCACGTCTATCACAAAATAATGCTTCATAGAATATTGACTAACTTGGTTTACAGTCTCAGAGAAGTACCTGGTTGTATGAATAGATTGAGACATGGACAACATAGTTAAATCTAAATATGGAAACGCGATTACCAACCTAGTGAAACAAATTGAGCACAGGAAACCCCGCCCTTATATTTGGTGGACAGATTAATATTAATTAAAATGATAGTTCCTGTATTTATTCAACAACATACTTATACCACTGACCAAGCATTTCTTTAACACTCTCTTATCACTACTAAAAAAAAGCTTGCTTGACTGGGCAGACAATCAGAGTCATGTGGGAAGTACTTATGCTCCCAGATGAGAAGGAATGGTTTAGGTTACCACATCTGTAACTCTACTATATTTGTACACAAGCACAATATGCTCAGCACTGGTACTATCCACTGGGATATTTACAATACTCTGCATTTGCGAGAGATATAGCACAACCACCCTACTATCAGCAATGCTTCTTCATCCAGCATGGAAAAGGCCGTAAAGCAGGACTAAATTGGAAACATTTTACTCACCTAAGCTACACCTGCTACACCACCCTTAGCTACTTCTCCTGAAAAAAAGAGATAGCGCTAACAATACTTAACTTGAATCGACCCATATTGTTCATATTTCCTAGCAGGGTGAATTAATTCTACTTGATAACATAAGTGTGAACGAGGGCTCTTAGCTGTATTCCTATATCATAGATTAAGGTTAGTGTGTAAGGTGGCATATCCTAGCTCAGGGTTCTGGCATTGTTGCTTGCCTAACTACCACAGATTGTGTCACACTGAGGTACAGGCAAAACACCCACCAAGACACTTTGGATTACAGACTTTGAATATTGTAATGAACAATTGGAACAATGCGCACAACTTCTCCCTCAGACATCCCACCCTAGGGACATTTAGAATCTTTTAAGGAGGTATTCACTCACACAAACTGAGTTGCATGGTGGAAACCCATGATTTATTTTTGTAGGACTATGTTATGTCATAGCGACTCTGTTAAACAAACCGCGATGACTCCAAGTGTAAAGGCATAGAATTATCAGACTGTGATGCTTCAAAAGCTATATATTATAGTAACAACTATCTTAAGTTAGGTTGGATGAGATGTGTGAATCATATGCCAATGTACTCTAATATTATGCTATGAATGTCATACTTGGGTTGTAGTTTTATTCATTATGGTGAAAACAATAAATTCATTTAAAAAAGTATGTGTCTGGTGCTTGGGTTCCTTGCACGACTGCACATCATGCAACTGGTGTGCCCTCATTCATTCTAAGGCAATTCAGGACAGGAAGGTGAAACTCTACATTGCTAAGCACAAGAAGAGGTCACCGTTAAAGTATAGATTGCACTCTTTTTCCAAATCATTGTCCTGGTCTTGGGACCCCTTCTGCAAAACATCTACTAGTAGGTTAAAGTCTTCAGGTAAATACAGATCTAAGTCTAGCACAAGCGCAAGAAGGCCAAGCGGGAATTCATCCCATTCCATTAATTGAAGTGTAGCGAGAAGAAGCAAGAATGTCATGATGATAATAAAACTTCCCTAATGTCTTCTGAGTCCAAACAGATATCACAGTTGGTCTGGGTGTGCACCTCTTTTCCTGGTTCGTCATTGACCCTGCAGCAAATAGCGGGCCCCCTTAAGAGGTCATGCTGTGCATCTGTGGTGTGATTCCAGCTATGTCTGCCACTTTCTGACCCCATGGGCCAAAAGCAGTCTCCAGTTAGACTTCCACCAGCAAGTCAATGCCCTACACTGTCTGCCCTAATGGGACCCTCTACTGGCCATATGCCAACACGAGCACTACCCTAGTGCCAAATCCTCGTTAATTCCTTTGTACCAGCAACAACTCCGCCAGTGCCTTTTTTCTGATCCAGAACTTGTTTTAGCACAATCCATTACTAAGTTGTGCCATGAAATTTCAAAAGTGCATCCAATGTACACTTACAAAACACCAGTGGGCTAGATGCATCTACTGAAATGGAGCAAGACTCACCGCCAGAGCCACCAATGGAAGAAAGCATCTCATTTGCAGTGGAGGCTTGAAGGACAGCAGAGCCAGTAGAAATGCAGTTGCCCACTGTTGAGACACAAACAAATGCATTGACTGAGATTCTTCAACCAGGCACAGTTATTTACATTTAATGAAGTGCTTAGTGATGTCCTTCTGGCTACAATGTCCAAGCCTTATTCATGTCCAGCCGCTCCACTGGTCCCTCCCACATGAACTACTAAGTAGTAAACTTACATGCGTGAGGATCTCCCTATAGAAAAGATAGAAGAGGTGACATTGGAGATTGCCACTTGTAGGTTTGTGAATAGTATTTTTTACTACTTTTGTAGTACTATTGTAGTACTGCTAAATGTACTACAAAATGCAGTTTGTTAATAGTCCCCTTAGTCTTCCTTCATTTAGATAACCCAGCTGCTTTCCCTTCTTTTGGGAGAGTGATTGTTGGTCATATATTGATAAAGATAAGAATTGTGGATTTGGAAGCCAGTGGCCATGGTGAATGTTTGTGGGAGGGGGGCGGGGGTGAGAGAATGCTGAATGTGTATGCGACCAGGTCTCAATTTATAACCTAGCTTATGCTTCTTAGTTGTGCTTTTAATAATTATGCCAGCTGAGCTGACAGTTGAACAAGTCTCGAGGAATGGGACTTAAGACTAACATTTCAGGAGTCATTATGATCAAGCACTTATAAATAGACATTCCCCATTTCATGGTCAGAATCCTGGGGAGGCTCCAATAAAATCTTTATACGTTTTTTAAAGGTGTTCTTTGGTAAACATCCATCTCTTTTCTTAAGCACACTGAAGAGTTATTTATCTAGTATCTCAAATGCAACATTTTCAGCTATCATACTTGTGCTTCAAGGTGGAGGAAGTATTTGTGTAGGTGTAGTAAATATGCTTCTTCTGTTGAATTTCCCTTTATGGTTGGTTCACCTTCTGAAATAATCCCACATCAGATTGGAGCTCTGGAATTGTGGACAAATCATGGCCTGAATGGGTATTCGAGCTACCTCAAGGTTCCACCAGCATAAGGAGCCAACTGCATATAATACGGGTCCGTGAGGCTTTCTACTCGCATTTCTTTTTTTACCCCTCCGTACTTTCATGCTTCTTTCTGCAAATGTTGATGCTTGTCAGAGAGGCAGAACTATTCCTAGTAGAGGTCTGTGATATCTCTATGACTGAGGATATGAGCAGCGATTAAAAGTCCTCTTGATTTACAACAAAGATGCTACCATAATTGTATAACTGGTACATTTCAGTTTCTTTTTGGAAAATGTTACCAACTTTGAGTCAGACAGCGATAACGATTACTTTGTATACTCTGAGAATGAAATTGTATTGGCTTGACCCCATTGAAATTGCCGTAAAGTCGTTTTGGAACTGTCAAAGAACATTCTATGCCTGACAGTTCATCCATGTTGTTTTACTTGAGCAAAATCGCTTTCCCCAGTGATTGGACCTGCTACTTTGGAAAACCTAATAGCTCTTAATCTACAGGGCATGTCCCTTTGCAGATGGAAATGCCTATTCTTGAGGGAGAGAATCCTGACAATTTTATTTTTATTGCTTTCAGTCATGGGACATTTAAGGTACAGAAACGGGCACTCTAAGGATAAGGGAACTCTGTGATTTTGTGCAAAGAAATTACAATCTGGTTCACTTTTACACACAATCCATCTCCAGAAGATACGATATTTCTATGCCTAGCTCGGCGACCTCAAGGTGGATGGGGGTATCGGTATCCTCGCTACACTGAACTCAAACAAATGTAAATAACATTGTCAGGGGACAGGATTGACCGCTGATGCAATGCAGTTTGGCCATTTTCCCAGGGTGATGTCCGCTCTGCTGATGGAAAAGTGAAATAATTCTACGTTATCATTGATATGAAAGTCACCCTCACAGCCCAAGTCTGTGCAGACTCGTCAGACTGTTTCTCGACCCTAAAGATAATGGGAAGGCAGACAGTACGCATGCGGCCATTACATGTGCGTGGATCCGTCCTCCCGCTTCGGGGAGACCATATATATGCTTATAATATAGATGCACTTAGCTCTCTTTTGTCCTTGGTGTACTTTTTTTTCCACCGCCGTAACAATTTGGGAAGTCTCAATAAAGCAATTAAAAAAAAAATAATAATAATTGGAAGAATTCATCTATTCTTGCCACAGGAACTTCATGTTTAGGTGGTTACTACATGTCGCGTCGCAAACGGATGAATGCAATATTCTTGAACTTTGCCTACCTAAAGGCATCCAAGCTAAACTGCAAAGAATTCAAAATTTCGCCTAGCGGAAGTTGCTCGATTTAGGAAATTCGATCATATCCAATCAGCTAGAGTCTGCCTAGAGTAGCTTAATAGCAAACAAAGAATCATTTTTAAGACTTTGCTTCATGTATAGAATCTTCCACGTCACGGAGGAATCTGATTCTGATTTCTTTACTACAACATTTATAGAAACTTACGTTCCAGTTCTGTTTTCGTACCCACGGATGGAAAGCTGTTTAAGTATTCAAGTAGAAGCTCCCTCAGGCTCCTAGTGCTGTGAGTCTTGAATAACCTCTCGCTATATATCGAGTCCACACACTCGTACCAAAGCGTTAGGGAAGCCCTCACAAATTCGCTTATTTTCTGTTCGGATATTGTGCTTTTATTTATTTCCCTCTGGTTTAAGTTTCTCTTCCTTAGCATGCATACAGCCCCAAGATGCCCAACGGAGTGTACGTGCAGGCGGCATCATAAAACTGAAAGAGAGTCATTTCAGATCGTACTGGCTCGCCTTAAAATGGGAGGATCCATTCGTGATCGTCAGGACACTCGAAGCACTGGTAAAATAAAATGGGTCGAAGGAATTGATATGTGAGGCAAGTGTGACAACTGCTGGTTATGAAATGGGCGGCTCGAGTTCGCGATGTCCTGTGCGCGCCTGCAAACTGTACTCGGACACCCTCTGGATGTTAATATCATCTCAAGCTCGAGGAACCATCTGAAAGTGGAGCAGCGATCTCTGTCGTGAATGCTCGGCATGATTACGAAAGCAGGCTTGTTTGGCTTCGAGTGATGCCTGTTGCCGCAGTTAATCTTTTCAGACTGATAGTCAACTGCCTCTTTCCGTCGGAGCGGGAAGTCTTGTAATAGATCCCTTGTGGAGCAGAAGCACACAGTCCGGGTTTGTTTGCGAGTCAGCAGTGATAGCATCTGCCCCGTAACACGACTCATACTGTGGCAAACTTACATATTACATTGTGGAAACCTTTTACGATCCACTTTGGCAAAATTGTAGAGGCCATACATTGTAAAATGCAGGGTATACACTAGGACGCACACGCCGACCTGCGAATATGAAGTGTGAGGGATAATTTGTATGTTTATTACTCAATAGTCGCTTTCTTTATTGCACCAGTTTAAAAATGTCACACTTTGTAACAAAAATATTGGAAAGCAGGGATTCAGAAGATAGACCACTATCAACCCTTGGTCAGTGGGTCCATTTTTAGGACGAAGCCTCTGTCTGGTTTCCTAAGGACATCTTGGGTAAATACGGAAAGCTTCCCTGGGAATGCTTTCTGCCCATTACTTACCATTGACTTTGTGGTTTGTAACTCACATTTGCTTGCTTTCTATTTGCTGTCTTTTTGTTTTAGGCTGTCCAGCTTTCGTTTGGAACGTCCCTTGCCCAACGTTCTATTTACTGTATTCTACCACTAATACTGGATTTCTGTAAACACGCCTTTACATTTTCTTCTTATCTTACCACATTTCATGTGCATTCTAAGACCGAGATCAAATGGCAGGCTCTGTCTTCCAGGGAGCTTGCTGTTTACTTTTCTTTATCTAACTGCAAAGTGTGAGGATTTATGTGACAATCATTCTGGTACTTGCAGAGTGTTTCAGGAAGGCTGTATGCTGTTTTTTGTTGTGAGAAGTTGGCCTGGCATATGCTGTCCACCAGTTATAGTGGGCACCTTGCACCAGTCCAAACAACCCCTTATTGATGATAGGTTAAAGACAAACTTTATTGAAAGCTATCACAGTGGTAGCAGACCACACCAGGTATATATATAAAATATATGTATTTATTTCTAAACACACCCTAATAGTCTCTGTATGAGGCTAGAGGTCCAGACACATAAGTTACACCTCAAATAGTACAGTAAAATAGCACAAATACACGTCAGGCCCTAGGGGTGAGCCAAACCATATACTAAAATAGTGATATAAGAACCACGACTTAACTAGACACAATTCCTAGAGCCTGTAAAATCGCTGATAACCCAAGGAACAACACAAGGTAGTGACACAGGGGACCCACGGGGGCCGTGTGTAGTGTGAGAACACAGCCGCGAGCTCCCATTAGCTTCTACGGGGAAAGTCGCGGTTATATTTTTAAAGATTAGGGACACTTACAGATGAGCTAGTACCAATCCCTTTTGGACTTAGGAAGTTCTAGGATCAACACCCACGGTAGCACCGGAGTACTCGTATTACCTCACCCAGGGAAGACGGGTGCATAGCTGTCAAATGATGTTGGGTCGCATCGTCGTTGTCAATGGGAGCTGGCGAAGAAGTGCTGCTGCCGGGAAGATGCGAAGTGTCCGAAGAGATCCAAGCCTGGATCAAAGTTTAGAAGAACCTGAAAGCAGAGAGGACAGAGTCTGGGTCACTTGCCAGTGACCAGGGGCACGATAGACGAGTGCCCACCGATGTCGGGTGATTTCAGATGAAGGAGGTGAAGCTTGACTCTTCAGCCACGAGGACCAGGAGGCGTCGAGGACAACCAGGAGCTGGATTTGAGCTGTTCCACGAAGGATGTCAAGTGCTGCAGTGTCGGTGCCCGGATTGGACACAACAAGCCTTGGCAACAGCAACCCATGCAAAAAGGAGAAAGATGCTTCGGTGCAGACCAGCAAGGTCTGAAGGAGTCACCACTTGGTAGGGAGTCGGGGCACGTCTGGAGCAACCAGGGAAGCCCAAGGAAAATCAAAGTTACCTTCACAGGGACCCACCAGTCGACAGACCAGGGATCGCAAAGGGACCTCGAGAGGAATCACAAAATGGTGGCTCACGGGTCACTCGGGGTGACTAGGCCAACAATCTTCAGTGGATTCTCTGCTTGAGGTGGGGGCTACAAGTAACCCCAAGCACGACTTCAAGAGACGTTGGGAAGTCCATGCACTTGCAAAAGAGCATGGTGACCAGGAGTTCCGGTTCCACGTTACTCATGAGGGCTGTGGGTCTCAGCTTTGCTGGGGACTCTGGTCAGCCTCTGAGAAGTCTGAACATCCTTTTCCTGTGTTGCAAAGTCTTCGGCGTCCAGCGGGAGCTTCGGAGATGCAGACTGGCATTTTTTTTGTTGGTGCCTGCCAAGCAGGGGAGTCACTCATTGACCCCAAGGGATTTCTTCAGTCCTCTAGTCTTTAGTAGAGCATCAAAGTTCCAGGATTCACCTACAGAGTTTCGTCCAGGGATATATAAAGTCCTGTTGCCAAGGGGTTCCTTACTTATACCTAAGGAAGGGGTTGGACTAACTCTGGGGACCCACCTATGGGAGGGTTTGGAAAGAGGGGGGGGCTACACCCATTTCCTTCGTCCAGTTTCACGCCAGAGCAGGGGCTGGAATCCCCTGAACCGGTTTGAGCTGGACTATGCACAGGGACACCAAATGTGCCCCCAGTGCAGGACTTCAAAGCACTCTGAGAGTGCTCCCACCCAGCAGCAATACACATCAGCCTGTCTGGGGGGTGGTTACACCTCCCTGTGACAGGAAACCTATCATCCAGGCCTCCCCTGCCAGAGTTGCGGTCAGCAGCAGGAGGCCAGACCCATGTCTGTGGCTGCAGCATCCATTTTGTGATGCCAGGGCTCTGTTTAGTTGGTACCGGGTATACTGGTGCTGTCATGTCTCTCCCTCTAGAAGGGTGAGATCATACTCTCACATCAGGAATTGATGTGGGGGTATGATTCCAAGGTGTTTGACACCAAACACGACATGTTTCCGTGCAGTCAGTCCAAAGTTAGTATTAACCGTTTTAGATATAAGGAAATGGTGACCTGTGCTCTCATTCTATCGCGTATCGACTATGCCAATGCCTTATACATTGGCCTGCCCGATAACCATCTTAGAAGACTGCAAGCTATTCAGAATGCGGCAGCTAGAGTCTTGCTTGGAATCCCAGGTAGATCAAGCATGAAGCAACATATCCGGGACCTCCATTGGCTCCCTGTGCCCCGCCGGGTTCAGTTCAAAGCTCTCACTCTGGCACATGGAGCGTGGTATGGCACTGGCCCAATCTATCTTAGGAGACGTTTCTCCTTCTATGTTCCACGAAGGCAGTTACGCTCCGCTGCTCACCGTCTGGCAGTTATCCCCCGTTTCCGCCTCACCCTTTCTTTTAAGGCTGCTGTAGCGTGGAATGCCCTGGTGATGCAACTGCGTAACATTCAAGACACTAGAGTGTTTAAAAAACAGCTTAAAACCATCCTTTTCAACTAACCCTTGTTGCGGTTTTCCCTCTTCTCCTTTTACTAGCATTTCGCGCCGGGACACTCTTGAGTAGCCGTGCGTGCTATAAATGTAGTAAAACATAACATAACATATAATGCACGGTAGAGTATATGGTCAGGCTGCACTACTGACAACCCCGGAGAAGAGATTCCGAATGTTGCAGAGGGGCTCAGCTCATGCCTGGGCACCCTCTCATTTATAACCAAGCACCCTGCCTTCAGGATTGATAAGGCCTGCCATAGGGGTGACTGATAGGTTTCTATGTGCAGTGATAGGTGAGATATAGTGAAGGGGTGTATGCACCACCTTACCCAGGCTGCAGTAGCAGACCTGTAGTGTCATTTTGGAGGACTTTCCAGGGGTGGCATAATACATGCTTCAGCACCTGGTAGGCCTCTGGGGTACCTATGCCCTGGGTACATAGTATACCATATACTAGGGACTTATAAGGGCACCTCAGAATCCAATCTGTGGTGTACCTAAGGTACTAGGAATCAATTTAGAGAGGAAGCAGCTAGGCTGGGGTCCAGAATAGCAGGGCCCCAGCCAGACTAAAGTCGAAAAACAGTGAAACAGCAGCAAAAAGTGGGGGTAACCATAAGAGGCAGATCCTACTCTCCTACATTTGTTTTTGTCTAGCTCACAACAAAATTTTAATGTTTGTGCGTGGTTTACTTTTATTAGTAAGACTGTATGTCTGTGCAAAGCTGATGGTCATCATTTCAATTGAAGATGTGTTGTCCGTAATGGCAGTGTGCTACCACACCATGCATATTCTACTCTACACCCCTCCACTCTGATCTGCACCACTCCACACTACGCTGCATCACTAAATTCTACTCTGCACGACTCCACTTTGTGCCACTTCACTCTACGCATTTCTACCCTACTCTACACTACACTAATGTGTTCTGCCCCACACTACTCTATTATGCACCACTGAGCCCTTTGCCACTGCACTCTGCGCCATTCCATGCCACTTCACTCTCTATTGCATTCTACACCACTATACTCTACAACACTTTAAACCACTGCACTCTATGCAATTGTACTCTACCTCACTGCATTCTGCCACTCTATTCTGCACAACTACTTTCTGGGCCACTGCTCTCTACGCCCTTCTAATCTGCACCACTCTGTGCAACTGCACTCTACACCATTGCACTAAACACAGCTTTACTCAAAACCATTTCACTCAATGCCTCTCCTTTCTATGCCGATTTCTCTACACCACTGAACTCTACACTGCTATACTTTACAACATTCTAATCCACTGCCTTCTATGCCACTGAACGCTGCACCACTCTATTCTACTTTGCGCTACTCTATGCTATGCCACTCTACTCTGTACCACTGCACTCTATGACATTGCACTCTAAGGCACTCTACTCTGCAAGACTGCACTCTCTGCCACTGAACTCAATTCCTCTCTACTCTGCACCACTGGAATCTAAGCCACTGCACGCTAGGCCACTCTACACCATTGCGCTCTGTCACTGTACTCTACGCAACTTTATTCTAATCTGCACCACTGTACTCTATGTCCATTGCGCTCTGCGCCTCTCCACTCTGTGCCTTTGTACTATGTACTACTGCACTCTGACACTCTGCTCTGCAAGACTGCACTCTCCACCATTTAACTTAACGCCACTAGTAACTACACCACTGTGTGTTATTCTGCTGCACACTACGCCATTCTACACTATTATATTCTACGTCACTCCACCCAATGCCACTCTATTCTACTCTGCACCCCTCTACTCCATGCCACTGAAGTCTGCCACTGCACTCTATACCACTGCACTCTATACCACTACCCTCTACTCTTTACCACTTAACGCTAGGCTACTCAACTGCACTCTGTGCCAAAGCATTCTATGCCACTTAACTCTGCTTCACTCTACGCCACTCTAATCTATTCGGCTGTCACTGCACTCCATGCTACTGCACTTTACACCACTGTACTTTACACCACTGCACAGTACCATGCACAATTCCACTCTACTCTGAACCACTCCACTCTACTTTGAAAAACTCTTCTCTACTCCACTGCACTCTACACCACTCCACTCTACGTCACTGCATTCTACGTCGATGCACTCTACTCCACTTTACTCAAAACCAGCGCAGTCTACGCCACTGCACTCTACGCCAATCTACTCTGCACCACTGGACTTTATGCTATATCACTTTAGGCCCCTCTACTTCACTGTACGACATTACACTCTACAATACTGCACTCTATGATGGCTCTATTCATTAAACTCTACTCCACTCTAAGTCACTCTACTCCACTCAATGCCACAAAACACTACTCCACTCTATGCCCCTCTACAACACTACTCCCCTCTACAACGCTCTACACAACTCTCTCTATGCCACTCCATACCTCTATACTCCACTCTCATCTATAGCACACTACTCCACACCACTCATCTCTATGCCACTCGACTCTACAACAGTCTACTCCACTCTATGCCATTACACTCTCCTACACTACATCACTTTATGCCACTCCACTCAATGACAATCTACTCCGCTCTGCGCTGCTCTACTCTAAAACACTCTATTTTTATTTTTACCGAGTTTTATATAGTGCAAACTTGACCCGAAGGTATCGGGTATCAGATCGCTTTACATACTCCACTCTACACAACACCCTCTACACCAGTCCACTCTGCTCTACACCACCCCACGACACTCTATGCCACTCCACTCTACGGCACTCATCTCTAATCTATGCATTTCCACTCTACGACACTCTACTCCCTCCATGACACTCCAATTTATTCCAGTCCAGTCCACGCCACTCTTCTCTACTCTACACAACTCTACACCACTCAACGCCACGCCACTCCACTTTATGACACTCAACTCTCCTATACCCCACTACAGCAGCCACGCTTCTGTACAACATGGCTAAAACATATTGGGAAACCCAATAGCTTTGCATAAGCGATACCTATTGGTTTTGCCAGTGCTTGTCTTTATTTGTACTATGGCCCTTGGCACCCTTGCAGCGTTTCTAGTTTTCATGTTTTTAAAAAATATTTGTACATTTATATTATTTTGCTGAATGTCTTTCAGTTCATATTAATAAAGTAAAAGAATACCTTTTGCCCCCAATATTTTTAAACGCTTAATTACTGGACATGTAGGAAGGCACCAAGTAGATCTTCCTTTATTGGTCATTATGGCCCCTAGCAAAAGGACGCAAATTTCAGAGCCAGCAACTCAGCTGTTTATTGATGGTGGTGTGACACTGTCTGAGGGGTGTTACTACTATCAGTGAATACTTATCTAGTTTAATTTGAGTGCAATCGGTACTTGAAGGTGTGCCCATGTTTTTTAAGCTGCAATTGGTGATTTGAAGCTGTGCCTGAAAGTTGGTGGCTGCAGTTAGTTTACTTTCTAATCTGGAATGTTACAGCTGCCCGATAGTTAACATATGGTTGATATTTCAAATATATTGCTTGTGCTGTACACCGGTGACTTTTGATGTTTATTATTCACACATTTACTGTGAGTGTTAATTTGATTTCAGTGATGTCACTTCATGTATTGTAGCAAAGTCAAAGATCATATTATACACTCATTATGATATCATCAAGGTTCAAGGCTGTGCAGTGTCAGGGACGGCCAAAGGCTAATGACATCACTATGGCTTCAGTGATTTTTGAGAACTATTTATTTTCTCCTTGATTTTCATGGTGTCATAGTTCTGACAAATATAAGATATTTACTTCTGATCCTCAGATGCAACAACCTGCAAAAAAAGGAATGGTGTAAGTGTTTCATGGGCATACATACAATTCAATGTATTCTTAATTTTTTCTCCTTACTCAGGACAGTGTTCAAGACCTAAGAAAGAGGATCACTGTACTTGATTGCCAGCTGCGGAAATCAGAGGTTGCAAGAAAAACATTTGAAGCATCCACTGAAAAGTTGCTGCATTTTGTGGAGGTAATGTTTCATATTTTACTTTTATTATTAACATTTTTGTGTTCGTATTTGTTCTAAAAACAATGTTCTACAAATAAAATAACATAACATGTATTTATAAAGCACATGTTCACCCAGAAGCTGAATAACAGATGTTTACTGTAACCCAACTCAATGGTACTCATTTTATCGACCTCAGAAGGATGAAAGGCTGAGTGGACACACCGGGATTTGAACATGTGACCATGAGGTCAAACACAGGCCCGTACAGTGGACACATTAGTCCACTAAGACACCAGACCTGAACAAATGGTTCAATTACCTTTGTGCGCAGTGATTTTAGTCATTAAGGGAAAATACATTTTGAAAGGGATGACCCTGTAAAACAATTTTTCAAAATAAAGTTGAAACTAACTATATGAATAAGAAAAAACGTTTAGGGTGGTTCCTTTTCTAGAGAAGAATGCATCTTTACAGTCTAACTAAGTCTATTTCTTTATATGAAAACAGGTTGTCCACGAAGTACTTGCAGATAACCTGGGTTCAATGACTAATTTAAGGTAAGAATGTATTATATTTTTTACATTTATTAAATGATTGCAAGTGATTTCGAATAGTGTTGTAGTTCAGTCAGTGGAATCTGTTGTATCGCTGCAAAAGAAATTGTCTAGATAACATTTTCTCGAATAATTCAAGTGTGTAGGGCAGATTGAAGTTTAGAAGTATACTTTGGAACTTTAAAAAAATACATGGTATGTGTAATCGAAACAGCCAGATTGGTCCTCCCCATTTTTTTTAGTCTTCTCCTTACATTAATAGTTCCTTTGTCACCCGATTTGCTTTCTTAACTTGTTTTAATACTTTTTAGTGTCATGACACATTTCAACACATCCATGACTTTTTGCTGTAGCAAATGTACAATGTAAACTACAGTGCCTACAGTCAATTTACTAATCAAGGGCCATACCAAATATATTTCATATCTCCAATTAAAACAATTGCATAATTGGAACCTCCCTTAACTTGGGTAGTTTATTTGAATAGATTTTATGCCGTTTTCATCATATTGTCCGAAGAAAACATTTAAACAGCTGTGCTTGCTCAATTCCCATTTGATTTGTCTGCAGTTGTCACTTCCTCTAGAGTTTGCAAACATCTGCTTCATATGGTCCAGACTTATGTAAGGTGGCATATGGTCTGTTCTTTTTTGTGCTTATTTTCTCTTTTGTTTTGGACTCTTCTATTTCATGTTGGCCATGAAGTAAAGAAGAAATATGCAGGGTGTGAGAGTCCCTGGGTTAAATGAGTGTCTTTCCTAACTCCTATTGAGAGTGCACTTCGCCTCAGACCACAATTAGTGTATGTGCGTAGTTTGAAATATTTCTGCCGGCTTCATTTACTCAAGTTATTTTAAGACCACGAGTTCCAGTCCAAAGGGATCGTCACTTGTGGTATTGCTCTTGGTTATCTAGCTGCCCTTGCTTTATGCTTCAGGTCTTTGTTACTTTGTGGCTTGACCTTACTGGTGTCTTCTAACTCCAAACCCATCCCGAGGCTGGTCCCGGCATGCTCTGGGTTTCCTGGGTCAATATTGACCCCATGGAATATTTGGGTCTTGAATGACATTAATTTCATCAACTGAAAGTAATATAGGTTTGGGATTAGCTGCAAGTCATGCTGTCTTTTATGCTGTTGTTTTTAGTTCATGGGGGTATTTTTCCAGTCCCTCTTGGCGCTGTGTTGAGGTGTTTAGAAACCCTTATTAATTATGAGGCCTTCATCAGGATTTGGACTAGATACATATACTGCGGCTGCGTCTTTTGGCACAAATATAAAGTAATGCCTCCTTGTCTAGATCTGATGTGGTTCTTAAGCCTGCTATATTTGGCCTGGGTGCTGGTTAGTTAACATTACACTATGCATTGGAGATTATTATATGTTCAAAGTTTTCATGCGGATTCCAATTCCTGCAACTTTTGTGCCAGGATGCCAGCTCTGTGCTGATGCCCATGACAGGAGCCCTCAGCAATATTTCTCAAAATGTGATTTCAGAAGTCCAACAACATCGTTTTCTAATAAAAACATCATAAAGAGTACTTACTAGATTTACACCACCAATAAAACTGAAACTTAACCAAAGGTCTATTCTGAGCATTTTCCTGGTCTATTCTGACCAATGTTATAATTTTATGCCAGGTTTTGTGTAATTCTGTTCAGCGCGTTATTCTGTACCAGTGATCAAACTGTTGTATGGAAGTTAAAATCTCCTTTCACTTTCCTCCATCTTCATGGGGCTTCACAAACCTTGACTTGCCGAAACATGGATGGGCAGATAAAGCGAGTGACTAATTTCATGCAGATTTGTAGGCAGCATTGTTATAAGCATACCATACACTGGCTTTTAAATTGAAACTGAAATGTAACCATCACTACACAGTTGATTTCACCAACCCTGATTGGGGGGGCGAAGCCTTTAGTGGGTAATGACATCTCTATCCTTCCTCAAAAATGGTGATTATTAATGATAAGGATATTATTACACTCTGCCAGCCTGCATGTTTGGTTTGTGCCAGCCATTTCTTTAACGTATATTTGTTTTTAACAAAAGGTGTTCATCCAAAACCCAATGCAAGGTGTTCCATTTATGCAATAAGGTTAAGAGGTGCTCTGATGATTACATTTGTTTGTCTGTGTAAATCAATTCTATACAGAATGTAAGGCAGTAAACAGTGTTTGATGTACGTTAACTCCTTTGACAATAAACTGGAATGTGATCGTTGTTCTGTAGTAATGATGCGTGAAGAAGTATATGTATATATACCACTATGAAAAACTTGTGGAGAACCCAATTGAGCTCCGGACCAAAGAATACCACCTAATGTTAATAGGATGGAAAGAGAACGGCTTAATTGATTTTGAGTAATATATGTACTTGAAGACAGACGACTTCATAATTGCAAAGATCTACTTTCTACCGAAAGTGCACAAATCAATTAACAACCCAACGGGAAGACCAATAGTAATTTCTATTGTATCTCTACTAGAATCAACATGCAGATTTATTGATATCTTTTTAATGAACTATGTTACATCTTTACACTCATATGTGAGGGATACTATGGACTTGCTTAATAGAATTTAAAAAATGTAATGGAAAGATGGTCTCATTATGGCTACAATAGATGTCTCATCATTATATACATCAATCTGCCACACTGATGGAATAGCAGCTGTCAGACAGTTCCTACAAACTAGATCAATAAGTCATCTGGAACACTCTGAAATGTTGATAGAGATGCTGACATATTGCTTACATCTTAACATCTTCCTCTTCAAAGGTAACCTCTTCAGTCACAGACAGGGAACTGCAATGGGGACATCATTTGCACCCACCTATGCCAACCTGTTGATGGCAGTTTGGGAAACTGAGGTTCTGGAAAAACAAGAACATCCCAGTATAAAAATTTGGTCCCGATTTATCAACGATCTTTTTGTTATATGGGAAGGAGATCGTGTCGATCTACAGAACTTCATCAACTCACTCAACGAGAATGATTACAACCTAACTTTCACGTCGACAATCAGTGAATCAAACATCATCTCCTTAGACGTGGAAGTCTTCATCAGAGAACATAGGGTATGCACCAGAATGCATAGAAAACCTACCTCATGCAATAGTATTCTGCATGCGAACAGCGGGCACCCGCAAAATTTGAAATGGAGCATACCCTATGGTGAGATGCTACGAGTGAAGAGGAACTGCTCAGAAGCGTCTGACTTGGACTGTGAGATCGATGAAATGAGCCGCCGCTTCATAGAGAGGGGCTATCCGTTGGGAGTTATTGACACTGCAAAATCCAGAGTAAAATTGAAAACTAGAGCTAACCATTTGATACCAACAAGAAAAACTCATGAAGAAAATGACCAAGAGGAAACAACATCTCGACTCATCATGGACTTTATCAACAAAAGTGGAGAAATCAAACGAATCATTCGTAGGAACTGGGAGATCTTAATGCTGGATGGGATGAAACTCTAAGAAAAACATTGATGCCATACCCGAGTATCACCTATAGGAAAACAGCTTCCTTGGCGGATATTTTGACAGAAAGTCATTTAGAACCAAAAACATATTCACGGCTTAATACTCTGGGGTTTTGGAAGTACTCGAATGTCGAGCTTATGAGCATGGCCAGAACCTAACAACTTTCCAACTTCAGAATGGGAGAACAGAAAGCATCCTAGACCACACCACATGTGAATCTAAGTACGTGGTCTACAGATTAACATGTACTTGCAAAAAACACCATGTAGGAAGTACAATAAACAAATTAAAACTAAGAATCCTACAACATTTATGTGCGATCAAGAACAAGGATTTCAGCCATCCCATGGCAAAACACTTCCATGAATTTCATTCAAGTGACTGCAAACAACTGAAATACTCAGGGATAAAGATTGCAAAACCAACAGAAAGAGTCAGAGACAGAACCTTGAAATTACAGAGAACAGAATCCCGACTCATCCTTGCGATCGGCACTGAACATCCATTTGGACACAACTTGGATGCAGAACTCCATGTTCATTTGTAAATGGTGAAATTCTACAAAATGACAATTGCCGGGTAGAATCCCCTTCAACACCTTTGTATATATTTTCTCACACTTTTCTATCTTCACTAGATTGTCGTCATCATACATTTCTTTATCTTCTCACATAACTCTCACTCATATGCTCGCTATAGATTAAAAAAACCTTTTAACCAGACTTGATTCATTTGCTGGAACTAAACATCTTGAGAGTATGAGCAGAACATAGACATACCATAGTTCCATCCTCCCGGCACCCCTCCTTTCTCGTTTTAGCTTCAATAATAGGTATTATACCCATAAAGAACTGATGGACTCATATAAAATTTACTCAAATATAAGGCTACATCAATGAAGTTTCGATTGGTCTTGAACTCAATTTGTACTTTACATTGATTAGGTCCCACAGAGTAGCTTCATGGAACCATTGACCAATATACAATTGGATGGAATGCCTACCATAGTGAAGTGATATGTAGTCCAGACTCGTATATCCGAAAATGAGGTATCAGGTGTACTGAATAGGCATGGGAATGTGTAACAGAATAATGATTGAACATAAGTAACTTTGATAACATTGAGCCTCCAGCATGAAATCTTATGGTCAACTCTGTGTTTTAAGTGTAGATATGTGAATTTTAATCCTGCACTTGCACTTTTTGTAATTGAATGTACTTTACAAATAATGTTAAAATGGCTGATGAATTAATTCGTGTCTGCTTGAGAAGATCAGCAGTCTAGTTGTTCAAAAATAGTAAACAGTAACAAGGGGTTAAGCACTGAGCACTTTAAAAATACAGTCTAGACGCGAAGGACTCTATGGTCCAGTAGAAGGCTATTGGAAGCCGAAACGCGTAGACCGTCCTGTTTTGTTCATTTTTGCACTATGGTGTGGTAATAAATCATCTTTAAAATAATTACCTCCGTTGTGGTGCTGTGACTTTGGCCGTGCAAAAGAACTGTACACAGAACGCGAAGGAATTCCAGACATGGGTGTAATGCTCAGGAACAACTTAACGTTTTAAACTAAAAAAACACAAAATTCAAACAATTATAGTTACATCTAGTAACTATGACTTGTTCCCTAAGGTAACTATAACTTGTCCCCCAGCCATGCATAGTTTTCTCATCAATAATTTCATTGCAAATTTTGCAGTGAGATCAATGATGTCATAGAAGAGATCATGAATGGTGAGATATGTAGGGTAAATAGCAGTGCGTGGTGAGGGTGCGAGATATAGTTACCTTCTCTTTTTAAAATATTTTGCTGTAGATTTGCATAGCCTCCGCAAAACCTTTGTTTTTTCAGTGCATTTCTAGTTTTTTTTTTTAGGTAAAGTAATAATTTATTACAATACATAAATTCAACCCCGTGCACGGTGGGAGGTTGTCTGCATGGTCTGGCCTTTTTGCCACTCCCCCCAAAGGCAGCCAACCCCACTCTACTCAGGGCCTCCAGTGGTTCACGGTTGAGGGTTGGCCAGAGGGCTTGGTCTGCATGCAGCCAGTCCCACGCTGCGAACAGCCTTCAGCCATGGGCGGTGGGGGGCTGGCTTCTTGGCCTGGCCTTCTGCCAGAACCTGCAGCAAACCCATGCAGACAAACAACATTTGGCCAAACTGCGGCAGAGGGTTGTTGCATTGCCACGCTGCGTAGTATTGGACTTTGGGCCCAGAGAACTCATCTTCCAGGGCCAAAAATAATTAAACAGGCGAGAGGGCATCTAGTTCCCCTCCTCGGGGCTTCTGGGGCCTCTGGGACCCCCATTCCCGGGAACCTACATATTTCAAAGGGGGGGCACATGGCCCCCATCCTCTAGCCTTCGAAGGCCTTGAGGACCACATCCCCAGGGCCTTATTTTTTAAAGGGGAGGGGGCCTTGTGGCCCCCTTCCTGGGCCAATTATGGCCCTTGGGACCCGGCCTCCAGGGTTGTTTACATTAATCAAGAGGGAAGTGAGGCTGCAGAGACCCCTTCCCTGAACCGTATTAGGCCCCAGGTAGCTCATTTATTTTTATTTACTTATAAAGTTTTATATAGCGCGAACATGATCCAGAGAGATGTAAGAGCGCTTCACAATTACTGGAGGGAGGAAGATCAGGGATGTACAGGTGTCAAATACATATCAAACGAAACAGTTACAAAGGGTGCATCAAAACATCACAATAGCTAAGAATAGCGGATCTGGGGGGGGGAAGAAAAGATTAATTAACGAAATATAGCAAATCAGTACCAGACGTGAAGGTGTAAGTCCAGTATCTTACAGCAGATGTTCCAACCCCAAATTAAGGTAAGAACTTGCTCATAAGGAATCTTTTTACTTCCAGTTTGAAAGCAACCGTGGAGGTGAGTCAGTGAACTTCAGGAGGAAGAGAGTTCCAGATCCTGGGGGCAGAGCAGGAGAAAGCTCTTTGACAAGTTCTCTTTTTGCAAAAGATCTGTGGTTTTAGGAGGAAGGAGTTAGCACTTCTTGAGGGGCTACCACCTCGAGATAATTCTAACTTTTGGACTAAATACTTGGGGGTTTTGAAATGGAGAGCTGTGTGAGACAGGAAGGCAATCTTTAGCTGTATCGTTGCTTCAAAAGGCAGCCAATTTAGATATTTTAAGACTGGGAAAATGTGCACATTTCTTTTTGTGCCCGTGGTCAGTCTGTCCGCAGCATTCAATGCAGCCCTAAGTGGGGCCAAGGTATAATTAGGGTTTGAGTTTCCTGAGTAATCTCATCTGGTGATTCGCTCCCTTGCACTCCTTGCTAATATGATTCTTCATATTTAAATTGCTTGTCCATGGTGATTCCGAGAGATTTAGCTGAATCAATAATGAGGGGGGGAGCAGTTGAATGCAGTGAGATGGTTCATACAGAGGTCTAACTTGGGGGTATGATTCGGAGGAGAAATGAGCAGGAATTCGGTTTTGGAAGTGTTGAGAAGGAGGTCCCCAGGGCACGCATTATTTTAAGGTGGGGGCCCTGGTGCCCACCAAGGGCAATCACCAAGCACACAGGGGGATTCTAAGGCCCACTGTGGCCCTTTCCAGCTCCCCGCATGCTGCGGGACTCCACATTGCTCTCGCCCACAGAGAGCTGCTACTTATGCTGCTCCCTCTGGGCAGAAGCAATCTATTGATCTCTTTACCTGCCCACATCAGTGTAGGTAGGGAAACAGATCAAATGTCTGCTCCCAGCTGGTGGAAGCATTTTTAAAGCTATCTCCCACTGGGAGCAGACCTTTTGTTTGTTCCCATTTGGCGGAGTTTTAGAAATGCTCCCGCCAAGCTGAAGTAAAAACAAGCTTGACAGCCCATGCCGTTGCGGGCATGGAAATTGCTGTGTACTGGAAGTGGGCTCGCCTGGACATAGAATGTGAGCCATCCCGGGGGGATGAGGTTCCCAGGGGATTTATTGACTGGGGGAGAGGGGCCGTGTGCCCCCCCATCCTTTTAAGGAGATCAACTGCCCAGGGGATGGGTACCCCGGGGCTTTTAAAGGCCTGGGGGGAAAACTACAGTGGGCCCTGGTGGATGGGGAGCCAATGGGAGCCTTGGGAGGGGTCACGTGCCCTCCTCCCCTTATAAAATGCTTTTGGGGGCTGGGGTCTGTGGCAGAAAATTGCCTAGGGAGAGAGCTCGCTGGGGAACTGTGATAGCTCGGGTTGGGGCTGCGTGGCCCCACTCCCCACATAAAGTATCTTTAGCCCCAAGGGTAGGTTTCATGGGGCTTCTGATGGCTTAAGAAGGGGAGGGATGCACGTTCTTCTCGCCATACACAGTGTGCTTAGCCCCAAGGGTGGCTACTCAGGCTTCGGTGACTTAGCGACGTGGGCTGTACAGCCCCCCTCCCCCTTATGAATATAGCTTATGTTTAATAAATACGGCCCAGCCTCCATTTTTATTTTTTGTGATCCTGTGAGAGTCTTGCAGGATTGCTACATTTTTTGTTGATTTTTTTTGTGTGGCACCAGGGGGGTTCCTTAGGCTCCTCCCCATGGTGCCTGGGAAGTCATGGTAGCCCAGTCCTTCCCCTTTTATTATCATATATTTTTTTAAACTGCAGGTCAGGGGACTAAGTCCCCGAGTCCTGTAATGGCTGTCAGCAACATTTTTCTTATGTTGCAGGCAGCCAATCAGAGCACTCCCTTCCGCTGGAGCCAGACTCAACCAGAGATGGCCCAAGGGAAATAAAGCACCCTGGGCCAATGAGAATGCTCAGTTTTTAAACTGATGCGAATGCGAGAGTCTCTCAAGCCTTTTGCAGACCCAACCGTCCTGATATACAATTACATTTGACCCTTAATTTCTCAAAAACTACAGAACGGATTTACACCAAAACACAAAAACCACAATCTGTGGACCAAGATCTAGGTTTCTGCCAAATTTGGTGTAATTCTGTTTAGCAGTTTTTGTTGTAGCCTGTCTTCATGATGTCTATGGAAAATGCATGTGGATTTTGCGTTTTGGGATCCCGCTTTTTTCTCAGCTCCTGATTGAGGGGTTACCCCGAAACTCTCCAGGAAGTAGCTGAGGTGGATACATTTTCTTTTTGGAAAGTTTTTTGAAGATTCGTCAAACTGGGCCAAAGTTATTAGCAAACCAAAAAGCAACAGTAACACCGCACTCGCAGCAAATTTATAAATCTCACCCTAATGGGTCAGTGCATTCTGGTACTTAGAGTTTACTCACAATGTTCTAAATATGTGCCTCTGTTGTCTTTTCCAAATTCCTCTAAAAACCACAGTGGGCTTGCCGCAAAGTCACTGTTCAATACCCTGCATATCTTGGGTCTTGCCAAAAGCCAGTGATCAAGGGCTGGAGTGCCTGTAACACGTACGGTGATTTTTTGGGTGAAAGTGTATTCTGTAATATCACTGCTTCACACTCTGCAGTCTCGCTGAATAAAAAGGACAAAAATCATGCCGCGTGTGGTACCTTCAAGTGGGAGCACCTTCATATGGATGTATAGCGGCTAGTTCTGGCCGCGAGGGTACCCCGCTGCTGGCGGAGCAGGTCCTCAACGCCTGTAAGTGTAAAGGCGCAGATGGAGAGGCATGTTCCATTTTGGCAAGATCCAAGATATGCAGGGTATTGAACTTTGAGTTTGCGACGAGCCCACTGTGGTTTTTAAAGGATTTTGAAAAGACAATGGAGGCACATATTTAGAACATTGTGAGTAAACTCTAAGTACCAGAATACACTGGCCCATTAGGGCGGGATTTATAAAGTCGGTGCGAGTGCGGTGTCACTGTTGCTGCCTGTCTGCCTCAGCCAAAAGCCAGTGAGCAAGGGCTGGAGTGCCCGTAACAACAAGTATGGCGATTTTTTGGTGAATGTGTATGCTGTAATATCACTGCTTTACACTCTGCAGTCTCGCTGAATAAAAAGGACTAAAATCACGCCGCATGTGCTACCTTCAAGTAGGAGCACCTTCATATGGATGGATATATATATATATATATATATATATATATATATATATATATATATATATATATATATATATATATAAAGCAGGAGACCTCTGAGCCCAGAGGTCGATGGTACACGCACTCACTCGGAATCCAAGGTGAATTAGCAGTTCATTTTTATTCCAAAAAGAAAAGTTCTTCAGCACAGCACTGCCAGTGAACAACAACACTGGCCCAACGCGTTTCGGTTCTCACTCGAACCTTGATCACGGGTTACCAAACACAGTGGTCAGACATCATTTATGTCAGTTAATGCTACTACTTCCTGTTTAAGCACTTGCAAAGCATGCTGGTTATTGTAGTGCCTGTGTTTGTGAATTGTGCTGGTACGTACACAAACCAAAATTTATCAAAATTAAAACAAAATTAAATTCCAGTGACTGGCGGAGAGAATGCTAATTAAAGGTTAAACTTATTAATCATCCATAAGTGGAACGTTATAGGCAACGCAATAGCAAGACAAATAATACTGACAATGATCAGATAACCTTAAAGCATAGTGTTCAATGCAAATGCATATGTGACAAGTAGAAGAAAATTATTTTGATTATATCGTATTAACCCTCTATTGGTGTTAAGAGCAATATATGTCAGTCTCATGTGAAACTACAAGTCACAAAAAGAAGAAGAAAATACACCCCTCTGGTGGGGAGGCACATGTTGACACCAAATTCAATTGATACAAGTAAATGAACAAAAAGGCCAAAAGGCCACCTTCTAGTAGGGGTTTGGCTTCTATTGAGGTTAATGTTCATAATTAGTCCGATAAAGCTCCTGCATTGAATTAAACAAAAAAACAGTTTTTTTGCAATTGGTCAGTATTATTGTTGTGACTGCAAAGCTGGGGTATGTAATGAAATTATAACCATAAAGTTCACAAATGTACAAAGAGTTCCTCATCCTGGTTGAGTCCATACGGGGTCAGAGTTCTGAATGACACAATATGCTTGGATTCTTTTTGGCGGAGGAGTTTTTCTCTGTTTCCTCCACGATCCAAAGGTGGCACATGTTCAATGGCATAGTAGCGTAGTAGTTCCCATTTGCTGTCATGTGAGCTTTCCATATGCTTGGCAATGGCATTTGAACGATCAATGTTGACCGTGGCTCTGATGTGCTCTAGGATGCGTTTCTTGATTTCACAAATAGTGCTCCCTATATATTTCAACTTACAGGGGCATTCGACAACATACACCACGTATTTGGTTTTACAAGAAATGTGTTGCTGAATTTTCCACTTTCCTCCACTTCTGCCTTCCACTACTTTTTTCGGTATGCCAATTTTACAAGCTTTGCAGTTTTTGCATGGCCAAAAGCCTTCAATGTTGGTCCATTGTTTTTGTTGCTTGATTTTAAAATGGCTGTTTGTGAGTTTGTCACCTAGATTTGGTGCTCTCCTATAGGTGACATCCGGGTGATCTCCAATCAGGTCGGCAATTGTGGTGTCTAGTTTTAGGATGCCCCAATGTTTTTTTAAAATATTGACAAGATCACTAGTTTCAGTTGAGAAAGTTGTGATGAGGCGTATTTTAGTGAGATCATTCTGAATCACCATTGGTTTGCTTTTCAAGATCTCCGTGCGATTTCTTTCTTTTGCTTTCCTGAGGCTTGTTTGAATTATCCTGTCTGGATATTGTCTTTTTTGAAATCTTATTGCCATAGCTTTGCTCTGATGTTCAAAATCATTGTTGGCGGAACAGTTTCTGCGCAAGCGTAAGAATTCCCCATAAGGTATGTTCCATTTTTGATTGGTGGGGTGGAAACTGTCCGCATGTAGTAATGAGTGATCAAATGATCACTCTATGCTTGCAGAATAACATTTTCACTTTCAACAAGAAACATTACCAACAGATGAAAGGTACAGCCATGGGCTTTTCATTTTCACCAAACTTTGCAAATCTAGTAATGGGTTGGTTCGAACAAAAAATTGCATGGAACAGCGACAATGACCATCATGTGCAGAAGATCATAGCATGGTGGCGTTTCATCGATGATCTATTCATCATTTGGGACGGAACTACGGAAGAATTTGCCACATATTTCCAAATCCTGAACAATAATGAAACCAAACTACAATTCACCTATGAAATCAGTTCAACCAAGATCTCATTCTTAGACATCGAAATCTATGTACAAAACAATACAATACAAACAACCCTGTTCAGAAAACAAACAGCAACCAACTCATTACTACATGCGGACAGTTTCCACCCCACCAATCAAAAATGGAACATACCTTATGGGGAACTCACAAACAGCCATTTTAAAATCAAGCAACAAAAACAATGGACCAACATTGAAGGCTTTTGGCCATGCAAAAACTGCAAAGCTTGTAAAATTGGCATACCGAAAAAAGTAGTGGAAGGCAGAAGTGGAGGAAAGTGGAAAATTCAGCAACACGTTTCTTGTAAAACCAAATACGTGGTGTATGTTGTCGAATGCCCCTGTAAGTTGAAATATATAGGGAGCACTATTTGTGAAATCAAGAAACGCATCCTAGAGCACATCAGAGCCACGGTCAACATTGATCGTTCAAATGCCATTGCCAAGCATATGGAAAGCTCACATGACAGCAAATGGGAACTACTACGCTACTATGCCATTGAACATGTGCCACCTTTGGATCGTGGAGGAAACAGAGAAAAACTCCTCCGCCAAAAAGAATCCAAGCATATTGTGTCATTCAGAACTCTGACCCCGTATGGACTCAACCAGGATGAGGAACTCTTTGTACATTTGTGAACTTTATGGTTATAATTTCATTACATACCCCAGCTTTGCAGTCACAACAATAATACTGACCAATTGCAAAAAAACTGTTTTTTTGTTTAATTCAATGCAGGAGCTTTATCGGACTAATTATGAACATTAACCTCAATAGAAGCCAAACCCCTACTAGAAGGTGGCCTTTTGGCCTTTTTGTTCATTTACTTGTATCAATTGAATTTGGTGTCAACATGTGCCTCCCCACCAGAGGGGTGTATTTTCTTCTTCTTTTTGTGACTTGTAGTTTCACATGAGACTGACATATATTGCTCTTAACACCAATAGAGGGTTAATATGATATAATCAAAATAATTTTCTTCTACTTGTCACATATGCATTTGCATTGAACACTATGCTTTAAGGTTATCTGATCATTGTCAGTATTATTTGTCTTGCTATTGCGTTGCCTATAACGTTCCACTTATGGATGATTAATAAGTTTAACCTTTAATTAGCATTCTCTCCGCCAGTCACTGGAATTTAATTTTGTTTTAATTTTGATAAATTTTGGTTTGTGTACGTACCAGCACAATTCACAAACACAGGCACTACAATAACCAGCATGCTTTGCAAGTGCTTAAACAGGAAGTAGTAGCATTAACTGACATAAATGATGTCTGACCACTGTGTTTGGTAACCCGTGATCAAGGTTCGAGTGAGAACCGAAACGCGTTGGGCCAGTGTTGTTGTTCACTGGCAGTGCTGTGCTGAAGAACTTTTCTTTTTGGAATAAAAATGAACTGCTAATTCACCTTGGATTCCGAGTGAGTGCGTGTACCATCGACCTCTGGGTTCAGAGGTCTCCTGCTTTCTATATACACCGGCTGTCCTACCGGTTTATACACGCACCCCCCAGACCGAAGAGCGCCGTTCCTCTACCCAGGACACTACATGTTTTCATATATATATATATATATATATATTCAAAATGTATTTGATTGACAAAATTAGACAATACAATATTATATTTTGCGCATCGTGAGCACTATGCTCTGACTGGATGTTAAAAAATGTTAAAAAACGACATGTCTGATGATTGTCTAGTTTAAAACATTTCTGCATTTAACAAAGGTTGGCAAACATATTGAGATATAGCTCAAAGTGAAGTCCCATGTTTATGTTCATTAGAAAACTGTGTTGGCAATTGTCGAAGTGATGATGTAATTGGTCGGCTTATATAAAGTTATACATTGGTCCTGCGCGTCATGTGATCAAGACTGCCGTGGGCAGTCGAAACGCGTCAGGCTGAGCTGAGCACTTGCTTGAGAATGCACTATGCACTTTAATTTGCACCATCAATAAAAAGAAAATTATCTCCACGAAGTGGTCCGTACCTGCTTTCTTTGGATCCTATCGGATTGCTCCAGGACTTGTGGCTGTTATATATATATATATATATATATATATATATATATATATATATATATATATATATATATATATATATATATATATATATATATATATATATATATATATATATATATATATATATATATAGCAATCTCCTCTCACAAAAAGCAAGGGATGACGACTCCGTGTACTGGCCATAAATCGCTTTATTTTGGACAGCTGATAAGACGCGTTTCGCCTGTCCAGCAGGCTTGTTCACCAATCTGTACCGAAGCAATAGAGAAGATATATATATATATATATATTCACTGAAAAAACCATAGGTTTCACACATGTTATAGTTAGCTGGAAATTTTACTGATAAAAAACCAATGAAATTCCCCCGTTATAGTTACTGTAGGCAACTATAACTCACGCGACCGTAATCCTCTGCTGATGCTAATACTGTATTTAGACACTTATTTGCCCATGTCTTCTTCCATTAAATTTTAGCTATACATATATTACAAATTTTTTTTTCTCATAAAGACACATATGTCATCAGCAGAGGATTACGGTCGCGTGAGTTATAGTTGCCTACAGTAACTATAACGGGGGAATTTCATTGGTTTTTTATCAGTAAAAATTTCCAGCTAACTATAACATGTGTGAAACCTATGGTTTTTTCAGTGAATTAGCAAGGTTTTTTAAATGCTAATTCCTAACTATAACGTGTGTGAAACCTATGGTTTTTTCAGTGAATTTGTACGGTTTTTTAAATGCAAAGTTACTTTGCGCCATTCGTGGCGTGCGCACCCACTTAACGCAGTTCGTTCCGTACACGCAAGGTGGGCACGTTACGCACCGTGCGCACATGGAGGACATATTATGCGCTTCCTTGTGATAGGTAATCTGTTAAATGTAATTTGTAAGTGATGACAATAATATGCCATGCACAGAGAGTGTGTTTTTTTTTTTGTTTTTTTTAAATATTTTTTAGCGTAAGCGCACGGTACGCGTACGGTAAGCGTAATCGGCGAAATTTTCAAAAAATAAAAATTTACCGTTTTTGGCCTTGGGGGATCTTTGAGGACTCAACTAACATGGCTATGTGCATGGGCGCTGTCTAAACAGCCCCTTTATATGTTTTTTGCCTTTGTTTACAGCCCCTCCCTCGCAGTGCGAGAGAGAAAATGGCGGCCGCCGCTTCCTGGTTTCGACCGATTCGAATGTTTACTTAGATGTAACAGCCAATCAGAATCGCGCTCGCGCACGCCACCGTACGCGTACGGTAAGCGTACCGTAAGCGCACTGTAAGCTGGCTCAGATATATATATTGATTTAAAGGCTATTTTCTCAGAATCTACTGAACAGATTTACACCAAACCAACAAAAGGCACTTCCTTGACCTGAGGACTACCTCTCTGCCAAATTTCAAGTAATTCTGTTCAGCCGTTCGGGCTGTAGCTGTGTCTAAAGGTCCTATGGAAAAATGCATGGGAAAAACGCGTTTTGGGACCCCCCTTTTATCTCAGCCCCCGCTTGACGAATCCCCCCGAGACTTTCAGGGTAGGAGCGGAGCGTAGCGCCCCACCTATTTTGAAAAATTTGCGAGGATTCGTCAACCGGCGCCAAAGTTATTCAAAATAGAATGTTGAGGATTTCCTATGGAAACGTGGTCCTAACTATAACTACCTACTGGCGACCGCCAGTAGGTAATATATATATATATATATATATATATATATATATATATATACACACACACACAAATATATATATATATATATCCTAAGAACACAGATATAGTAAAGTTATGGTAATGAATTAAAACTGAACTGAAAAATAATTGCAATCTGCAATTTCTAGTTAGTAGCACAATCAATAACTTTCACAACAGCCATGCAAACAATGACACGCACACCAAATGCAATATATATGACCCGACCTTCAATGAAAGAGATGCAATTACAAATGCCATAATTCATCTTACAGATGCGATTATTATATGCCACATTACCTTTAACAACTTAAAAGAAATAACTATGAATGTAGTGGCATTTATTGGATTTATAAGGAGTAATTGTTTTATTACATTTTAATTTTAGGTGTTATTAATTAATGTAAATATTGTGAGGTCATAAGCATTGTATTTGGTGTACAAGTTTTGTTTGCATGGCTGTTAAGTGAGTTATGGCTGGTGCTCTTAATCGTAACTTGTGAGTTTCAGTGTTTTTTTGTTTTCATTTTTAAACATGATTGCCATTTACCATGGTTTTTTTAGGTGAATTACTGAATTTTTTTAAAACATACGTTGCGGTGTTATCATCAAAGCTAACCATTGCTTCACTTTCACCTTTGTGTTTTTTTCCGTGATTTTTCGGGGGAATTTCATGAACATACTCCACATCCAAGAGTCCCCTTATCCCAGCTCTTTACAGGCCACCAACCACCACTACTCATACCCTTTGTCCGGGGGCAGCAGGGATTGGCTGCTGGTTCTGGCCTCCAAGCCCTCTGACCAACCCGCTGTGGCACAAAAGCCTGGCAACAGGGCCTGGTCTTTGGCAGGCTCTATGCGCAATTCTCTGCAGGCAGCCAATGCCCACAGTCTTTAGGTAGGCAGGAGGGTCTGTCCTCTAGCCAGGACCTGCCCTGTGTCCAACCCCGCTTACATATAGCCTTCAGCTATGTGCAACAGGAGCTGGTACAGGGCTTTGACTTTGCAACATGAGTTGGATACAGGGCTTGGACTTTCCCCAGGTCCTACGCCCAGTTCTCTGCAGGTGTGCCAATGTATGCACCCCTGGAGTTGGTCTCAGGATCTATTCTCTAACCAGGCCCTGCCCCCAACACTCCGCTGGTGGCCAACCACCTATGTGGGTGGCCTTTGCCCATGCATATCGAGATTGGATGCAGGGGCTGTGCCCAACCCACAGGATCAGACAAACCCAGCTGCACATGGCTTTTGGCCACGCGCAGTGGGTGCTTTTCTTCAGGGCCTGGACTGCAGCTAGTCTCTGCTCCCAACTCGCCAATGTGGCCATCTACTATGTGTGGCCTTTGGCTTAGTGCAACAGTAATGCACCTTTAAAATCTTCCCTTTTTTCATTTATGTGCACAATGTTTAGTAATAGTTGCTGCAGCAGAATTCTTTCTGTAATGGCCAGCCAATAAGAATGCAACAGATTCACAAATCCACGATTAGATTTGTTGATCCGAAATAGATGACAGCAGAAAAAGTTCCTCTGTGCAACTGTTTGGCTTTATTTTTCAGATCTCGTCTACAGGACAGCTTATATTGTAAGCAAAACTCTCTTGCGGACAATACCATAAATTTACAGTGGGCTTTGAGCCAGCAAATTGCTTGCCATCCATTGTCTTTCTCATTTGCTAGCTTCCTATTCATTACTTTTCTTCCTCGTTTTGTATGTGTCCCTTACCTAGAGCATAGCCTCTTAACATTCTTATGATTGGCTGACTTGTACCCTTTAAGCGCACATTTATGGAATTCCTTTGTTCTTTTGCCTAAGCATTCAAAGAAATTGCATGAGATTGCAAGAAAATACATACAGAGTCCCCTTCCCTCAAGCCCCACCGTTGCTTCCCCTTCAAACACCCTTGATCCTCTACTCATTGCCTCCCTAAAAATATTTCATTTAAATGTTTTTGGAGGGGCCAGCAACTTCTGTTGGCACCGGGCCCCCTCCTTAGACCACTAAGCACTTTAGTGCACTTCCATGACTCTCTCACCTCTGCCCACTCTTGTGCCCACACTGGATTGCTTCCCCACTACCAACAAACTTTAAAAATGGGTTTAATTTTAACTTGTTATTAGGGGCGGGCCTTACAGCTTTAGTTTGCTGCCAACCTGTTGTACATTACTAAACGAGCTTTCCATTAAAAGATTTTTTTCTTTTACCAATCCAAGCGGTGTCAAACATCTTGGATCAATAAATGGAAAAAAATGGCACCTGCTGCATTCCGTAGGTGCACGCATGTGTAGTGACACATGTTTGAGCATACCTTATCACACATGTGCGTGCATGCATGCAAAAGGAAACATTCTCCAGCAGTGGCCACATCATTGCACCGCGGCAAAGTCAACATGGCCAACAAGGCAAGACCCATTAGCTTGTTCAATTAGATATACAGGTCATCTGTGTATATGTGAATATGCGGACGAACCACAAAATAACAATCCAGCTATTTGTAAAAAAATCTAACCTCTTCATACCCAGATGGAAACACTCTTGTATTTTTTTTATTCTAACATTTTATTGAACATTTTCATAAGAAAGCATTACAGAGATGCAATAAAATTAGGTATGAGAAGTAAAAAGCACAGTGGTATTTCGTGTGATACACGAGAAGCCAATACAGACAGTTGTAGATCAAATCCATGACAATGTGGAGACACTGAAGATCAAATCAGTGAAATTCATTGGTTAGCTTCCATGTTTTGGGGAGTGATGTACTTACTTCCTGTGTGAAAGAGAAATAGAGTGGAGAGGAAAACGTTAGTTAGAAAGAGGGAAGGAGTGAGGAGGGTGGGGAAATATCCTTATTGTGGGAAGAAGGTAGTTAAATTGTATTCAGCTCTGAACCAGGATCGGGGTGGGGGGTATTGGTCTGTAAATAAGCATCCATGGGTAACCAAGGCTGTCTAGATCTGGTGTGGTTAAAGGTTTTGGTTAAGAATAATGTTGTCCAAGCTTCTGAGAAAGGATACCCAGGCCCACCAAGAGTGATACGAGATTGATTTGAAGTCTTTCCAATCACAAAGGATGGCTTTGACCCGCAATGTGAGTAGCAAGTCTTATAGGAGTTCTGCTTTAAGTAAGTGGGGGTAGGAAGATTCCACAGGCCTAAGCATTTGATGAATGGGTCTAGAGTCACCTTACAGTGGAAAATGTTGTTGATGGTTTTATTGATATCTTTCCAGTATGAGTGGAGCAAAGGTCAAGAAAATAGCATGTGTTCGAGGTCTCCTAATCCACTTAAACCGTTCCAGCATTTGGCCAAATTTATTAGACCTAGTTTGAAGAGTTTGTCCGGGGTTCAAAACAAGCTATGTAACAGCCAATATTTGCATTGTGAGATGATGGGGAAGATGTTGAGCATAGGTACATCTTTCAATATATGAGACCAGTTTTTCTCATCTAGATGTGTGTATCCATCTTTGAAGCAGGGGGGCGGACGATCTGATTTGAGATATTTGTATGGTGTTGGAAGTGTGTTCCTGTAGGATTTTTTAAAAGTTTGAAGCTTGGTGATCTTATGTTGCAATTTGGGTTAGTTTTCCTAGAGTGCTTGGGGTTTGCAGGTTCAGGAAGACTTGGTTTTGGTTAATCGCAACATTCAGTTTAAGGAAGTTGAATAATTCCTTGCCAGGGATGTTAAAATCTGTTTGTAAGTGTGAGAAGGGGATCAGATTGGCCTTATCGACCGTATCCTTAATGTACAAAATATTATGTGATGACCAGGGGGCCTGTGGAGAGTTTTACAGTAAATTTTGATTAGTGGTTTGTGCCATAACGAAGTGTAAGAGGAGTACTTGATGTTGACAATACATTTGTTGTCTAAGTGTTTAACTGCCATTATCGTGTTTCTGATTATATTTAAGGAGTGTAGGGGTTTGAAGTGTTTCATGGTGATCGCCACTAAGGGTATGAATGGGTAAAAGAGTCCTCACTCGATCTCTGCCTAGACGGGTGGGGAAAGCAATAGATTAGACTGCAGCCAATGTATAGATTGTTAGAGTATGAATGCTAGTTGAAGTTTGCTAAAGTTGGGAAACCGACTCCACCTTTCTTTTGGTCCAGTAAGTTTTTGGTTGAGATTTTTGACCTTTTACTTCACCAAATACATTGAATGATAATCATGTTGAGGAGTTTAAATAAGCATTTGCAATGCAAATAGGTCTCGCATTTGTGAGTTAAGAGCTATTGACGTTGTAAATGGAAATTTTTTACCCACACGTTTTAGTTTTGGAGTGAATGTATGTAGTGTGCAAAATCCCTTGGAAAGGTCCTGCACTTCGTAATAAATATATTGAAAAAGACGCAGAGTGTGGATTGTGTCAACAATTGCTTGGCACGTACCTCATGGGTGAAATGTCGCCACACATGCACACTGTGGTGCTTTACTAGTGCGAAACTCATTAATAAAAGCAGTGCTTACAGACTAACCAACGCGATCGGAGCATGTGAATCAGATTCCCTGCTTCTCTTTCATTTTCTAGACTATTTGACTTACTCTCCTGCGTCTTAGTTATCTCCCAAACACTGGGAGGCAATGAAGTTTGCCAAGGGTGATGAATACAAGCCCCAGCTAGGCCCGCAAGAGACAAGGGTTCGCTCTTCTGTAACGAAATCTATAAGGAAGTTGGCACGGAAACTGCAAAGTACAAAAACAACGTTTATTAACCCTTAAGGGTGGTCCTACAATCCACACAACACTCTTCAGTATTGCAAGGAGTAGCACCAAGAACATTCGTACATTGTCCCCTTTTATACACAACAGAGGGGCTCATAAGTGGGTGGATACAACATGAGGCCGAAGAACATTACCATTTATGGTCATTCTCGATACTGAATCAATACATGGGCGGAGCTAACACACTCCTTGGGCCCGCGAAAACACATGGTCAAGCAAAGCTAATTATAACAGATGTGGTCAAGTCTGGGCATGCGCCAGACGGACAAGAGAGAGCTATTTATAACTGTTGCTAGGCAGATTACAAGAGCAACTAACACAGAGGTCGGACTCTCTTCGTGGTGAACACGTGGCAGCATGCCAATACAAAATGGAGTCCGGACTTCGGCCAACATAATGAGGAAAACACGATAGAAGGGAAGCATTAATGTTTTCAGTAAATGCTTAATCACATTCTGCTTTAATTTACAACAGACGACCCTTTCAGCATTTACTGAAGACATCTGGTTTCCAAGAATAATCATCGTATATGTCAATTATCATCATTCCTTTAACCTCTTTAGCTAGACCCTTCTGGCGGGCAACATCGGCAATAGCTTTCTTATCTGGAATGCAGAATGAAATGCATACGGAACAGCAAAATGGTCCACATTGAATACACATACAGAAAAGGAACAGAATTGCTACAATAATACAGAGACCAGTTAGAACCTTCCAACCCCAGGCAGTAACCAACGCCCAAAACCATCCAGAAAAGGACCAAGTGCCGTTTTCTGTGTGGATTTCAGCTGCTATTTTATGCAGTTTGTTGATGGCGCTATAAACAGACGGTGTATGATCAGGGATGAACACACAGCAGCTACTTCCAATAATTTTACAGGCTCCTCCTCGATCAGCTAGCATTACATCCAATACCATACGATTCTGTAATGCAACAATCCTAGTAATTTGTAATTCTTCCGTAAGATTCCCAAGAGCAGCAGCAGTTTGATTAGTCACAGCTTCTACCACTCTCGTTAATCTTCGGATCTTCCTACTATTCAAAGCGGCTCCAACAAAAAAGAACAATCCTAAGTTAAAATCAATATACTGTTGCAAGCTGGTATCTGTTTGATCCACCTCATCAATTGATAGAGTACGTTTATATCTATTTACAGTCACATTATTCAACAGTTTTAAATCCTTATGATATGACGCGGGTGCTAAGAATACAGGAGGTAATAGGAATGATACATAGCATACCCCAGACCACCCAGCCGGCAAACGGTAATAACCTTTATTTCCACATACAAAGTAGGTATTATGGGATGCTAGGAAGGTACTGTTATTTAACCCATCGATGTTTAACACGGTTATGCAATCACTGACACCAACAGGGATAAAACCCACACTCTGGACACACAGGTCCGCTTGGGCTTGTGCTACTTGGATTACGAATTTGTCCTTCCCCACAGTGTCTCTAGTGTTCGTGAAGATATAGGGGATGGATTCATTGTCCGGTCGGTACTCTTCCCATTCCCAAATTGTCCCATTCGCTTGTGGATATCCATTCTTGTCCTGATGGCATTCTTTATTAAGTCTGAAAAGCAATCGTCCCACTGTCGGTTTCCGAGTGGCAAACAACAAAGTGTACCATGCTCTACAAGAGCCATTGTGAGAGAAAGGAAGTGGTATGAATGGCGTACCTCCTTTCTTCTGATGGGCTGGCATCATCCCACATATCCAACAGTTCGTAGCATTCGTAGCAACGTGGGTGTGATGCAGCATCTGAATGAAAGTGTTATTCAAATAGGATTGTCGATGCTTCAACTCTTGATATGGCAATGTATAAAAGTAGTGCTCCGCAGGCACTGGAGTCGTCAACACAAGCGTCTCTCGAGCAGGAGTTGCCTCCTCCACAAACCATGTGGTTATACCAACGATAGCTACTGTTAGCATGAACCCCAACGCACAAAGAATTTTCTTCTTCTCCATGTCAAAGGAAACAATACCCTGATATCTTCCTGAAACTAAAAAGGTCTGTCAGAACTCTTCCCCTTGGGCAGCGGTTGATTTCTTCACCAGCGGGCCAAGACGGGTGTCGCTACACTAATGCAGGGCTGATCCCCCCCCCCTTGCCTCATCGGCTCTCCGTTTCACTAACCCAAGGGCCGTTCTGACAGTATGTCCTGGCACTGGAAATCTCACTTCCTTGGTCGCAGATGATATCGCCTTCCTCCAGAAGTCGTGTGGTCCGAAAAGAGCTCCTCAGTGTCGTTTGGCCCCGCAGCACGGCCTGTCTCTGCTGCTAGGATGTCTCGTTGATCGGTCAGCACGGCAGACTCCACCAATCCGGGCGGTACCTTTCGACAGTGCAGGGAATGGATCCAATTCTTCCTGTTCGAGACTCGCACTGCCGTCCTCGTTGCAAGAAGGACTTGCTCAGGTCCTACCCATCTCGGCTCCAAACTGTTCGATCTGTCGAAAACCTTTATCATTACATGATCTCCAGGCCGGAGACCATGTCCTTCGCCAGTAGACCGATCAGGGAGCGCCTCTCGGACCTGTTGATGAATAGAAACCAAGTTATCCGTTAACTGTGCCAGATAATCACTCATCATCACACAAGGTACATCATACACAGCCTTAGGCCTTGGTGGACCCCAAATGTTCATTGGGCGTCCGAATACAATCTCATAGGGTGTAAGGCCGGTTCGAGAGTGTGGCACCGACCTAATTGACAATAACGCCAGTGGCAGGGCGTCTGGCCAAGTCAAAGATGTTGAAGCTTGGATTTTGGCGATCTTAAGCTTCAGCGTACCATTATACTTCTCGACTAGTCCTGCAGATTGGGGGTGGAACACGGCGTGGAACTTCTGGGTGATGCCTAGGCCCTTCAGGACATACTTTATAACATCCGCTACAAAGTGAGGGCCATTATCACTCCACAGAAGTCTACAGACGCCGTATCGGGGGAAAAAACTCTTTCAGCAATAGCTTTGCTGTAGTCATTGCAGTATTGTCTTTCGCAGGGTACGCCTCAACCCATTTACTGAAGGCGCAAACCACTACTAGAACATACTTCAAATTGTTACAGCGCTCAAGCTGGATGTAATCCATCTGCAGAACCTCAAAGGGTGCAGTGGGTGTCGCAAATCCTCCTGCTGGAGTTCGCGTGCCTTTCCCTGGGTTATACTTCAGACAGATCATACAGGTCTGCACCACCCTCTTTGCCGTGCTAGCAATCTCTGGATGTTCCCAGACTTGGGTAAGCAATTTCACAATTGCGGAAGCTCCAACATGTGCTAGCCCATGTGCCATCTGGACCATAGGTTGTACAAAAGCCGTGGGTAATTTCCATCTATCCATCTGCTTATTTCTCCAGCAACCCTCGTCATCCAGTTCTCCTTCGCTAGCCCATTGTTCCCGCTCTTTGTCAGAAGCGGTCTTTTGTATTTCTCGCACTTCCTCCTTCGCATCATGCCATCTCTCCACCTGTGACTTCACTACATACATGGCAGTAGTACCGGGCTGCATCGCAGTCTCCCGTGCTACTCGATCCGCTAACGCATTCCCTTCTCCAACCTTATCAACTACTTTCCTATGGGCGCTACACTTAACAATGGCGATTTTCTTTGGGTATGTCAATGCAGTTAAAAGATTGTGGACTAACTCCCCATGCATTATCTGTACCCCATGTGACGTTAGAAACCCTCTCTCCTTCCAGAGTAGGCCGAAATCGTGCGCTACTCCGAAAGCATAGCGACTGTCGGTGTAAACATTCACACACAATCCTGTACTGAGCTCACACGCTCGTGTTAACGCTATCAGTTCCGCTGCTTGAGCTGATTTCTGTGGTATGCGTGCTGTCTCCACTATCGTCTGTAACGTGGTAATTGCATACGCTGCTGAAGTCGTACCATCTGGTAGCTTCAGGCATGATCCATCCACCCACAACTCTCCATCTACATCTGAGAAGGGCGTATCCTGGAGATCAATACGACCCTTTGTTTGTTCCTCAGTCACAAGAATACAATCATGCGCTTTCTGTGCCTCAGGCTGGGTCTCGGGGTATGGCAACAATGTGGCCGGGTTTAATGTCACGCACCTTTTTAACGTAATATGAGGAGCTAAAAGCGTCAACTCATATCCCGTTAAACGGGCACTGGTCAAATGCTGCGTCTTTGTTTGATTAAGCAGAGCATCAACAGCGTGGGGAACTAACACCAACAGTTTATGGGATAACACAATTCCTTCACTCTGCCGTATTGACACAGCTGTCGCCGCAACCGAGCGAAAACACCCTGGTAATGCTCGGGCGACAGGATCAAGTACAGCCGAAAAGTATGCACAAGGGCGCTGCTTATCGCCGTGCATCTGCACTAAGACTGATAATGCACATCCATCTTTCTCATGCACATACAACGAAAAGGGTTTTGCATAATCAGGGGTCCCTAATACTGGTGCTGAACAAAGGGCCTGTCTCAATTGCTGAAAAGCAGCGTCACACTCATCTGACCAGGGGATCGGGATGGGCGTGTCTTTTGTCAAAAGAGCTAGTAATGGCTTAGCTATGTGTGAAAACCCCAATATCCACTGTCTACAAAAAGAAACAAGACCCAAAAATGCACGCACATCCTTCTGCGTGGATGGCCTCGGTGTGTCCAAAATTACTTGGATACGATCTGGTGTGAGTGCACGCCCCTCCTTAGACAAAAGGTGACCCAAATAAGTCACCTTTGGTCTACAGAATTGCAATTTCTTCCTAGAGACCTTGTGATTGTGGGATGCTAAAAAGGAAAGTAAGGCTAACGTGCTTTTCTCGCACAATTCCAGGGTGTCAGTCGCCAACAGGATGTCATCGACATATTGAATGAGGGCGACCCCCTCGAGTAAAACAAAGGAATCCAACTGTCGCTTCAAAGCCTGACTATAAATACTAGGGCTTTCTGTATAGCCTTGGGGAATTCTACAAAAACGATAAGATCTATTGTTTAATGTGAACCCAAAAAGAAATCGGCTATCAGGGTGAATGGGAATAGAAAAGAAGGCATTTTTCAAATCAATCACTGAGAACATGGTCGCCGTAGGCGGGACCAAGGTAAGCAACGTCGTGATATCGGAAACCACCGGGTACTGAGGTATCACGATCTTGTTTACCTCCCTCAAATCAATTATGAACCGATAGACCTTTGCATCCGTGTCCTTTTTCAGAATAGGGAGAATCGGACTGTTACAGATATTATAGGGAACTTCTTCCACTACTCCTACTGCGATCAAATCTTGCACAATCTGTATGAGAGCTTCCTCGCCCTCCTGGGAAATACGATACTGTGGGAGGCGCGGTAGTACCGCCCCCTCCTGGACACTAATGTGGACCGGAGGAATCACCATTTGTCCGACATCTGTGTCCGAAGTCGCCCATAAAGCTCGGGGGAGGGTAGCCAACAACGCATCCTCTGATATCGTACACATCCGCCCAGATCGGGGGTAGTTGTCATTTAAAATCACCCTCACACCCTCAGGGGAACAGCGGATTGTAGCCCTAAAGTACTTTAACATATCAAGGCCCATAATGTTATCCGGTGTATACGGAGCAAGCAGAAACGGACAAGGCGCAGAAAAACAATCAACTTTAAATGCAAGGGGCTGTGAAAGAGGGCTTCGGGAGAGTGTACCGTCAAACCCTACCGATGGAACTATTGAGCCGGATGGGGGAGCCCCCGGAACCAAGTACCTAGACAATGCACTACGTGTCGCTCCTGTATCCACTAGGAACTGATCAGTAGAACCTAAAACCTCAGCCGATACATAAGGACCCGTCTGATCGACCGGCACCTCAACTGATTCGGACCCCCATCCTACGCATTCCTATGCATGCTGAGAATCATGATATCCCGATCGATCGATGTCCGATACATGATACTGGTGCTGGCGATCAAAAACATTTGAGCTATCTCGGTGCTGTCCAGCAGTATCGAAACGGACATTATCGTTGGAATTCCCTCTAAAGTTCAAGAAGCCCCCTCTACCTCTCGGGCCACCCGGAGTGTGCCCCTGACGCGAAGCACGCAACGCTGGGCAATCCCTGGCCCAATGGCCCGACTGCTTGCAATACGCACACTGGTTCCTATTCAAATCAGATCGGCCCGAAGGGGGACCATAAGATCCGCCCCTTCCCCTATTATTATTACCCCGGCGGGGCGGGCCATATACTTGTGCTAACATCACTTTGGTTTTGAGATCTTTCGATTTCTTCTCCTCCTGGCCCTTCGCCTCGTGCTCCTGACGCTCATAATACTGGGCGATGGTCAGAAGGGCCGTCGGTGTCGCGGAGGACCAAGAACTCTCACTCGCTTTTAACCGGGCCGCAACTGCCGGCAGCAGATTAGCCACATATTTGTCCGCGAAAAGGTGGCGGCCTGTGTCGTCAGTAAGCGACTGGCCACTAAAATCATGAAACGTCTCCTCAAAGCGCGTAAAGAAGTCCGCGACTGACTCGTCAACTTTCTGTTTACACGCAGCTAACATATTCCAGTCAATCTTTTTAGGGGGGATAATTGTCTTCAACTTAGCCACAATAGCCGCGGGGAGATCTAAAATATTCTGGGGTGGTTTCTGTGCGGGCTTCCGTTCCCTATCCTCATCCTCAAGGTCAGACCACCGGGCCTTGAAGGCAACCGCATCATCTACCTTTCGGACAGAGCGCCACGTATCCGGCGGTAGGATAAGGCCAAAGAACAGGTCTATATCCGCTAAAGTCATAATGCAAGAATTCAAGGCCCCCTCGACTTCTTCATAGAAGGCCGCTGGATTCTTGCGGGGGTCAGGCAGCGCATTCTTTAATGCCATAACATCGGCCCTATGCCATGGAGTATAAACCCAATTATATACAAAATATCCCCTTGCATCGGCGGAGTTAATATCCGAGCTAGTCCCTGCTCCCTTAGGAGGAACATACAAAGGCGCCGCCTCTCGCATTGGTTTAGCATGCACTATGTCATCCTTATCTGACTGGGAGGCGGATGGGTGGCCCCCTGCTGCAGACGAATCCGACTGCTTCTCCTCCTCCGTTTGTTGACGTGCTTTCTCTCTAAGGGCCAGCACCTCGTCCCGCAAAGCGAACAGCCGCCGAGCCGCCTCAGAAGCCTTAGGGGGAGAAAAAACACCATTACGTAATGCTCCGGCATCCGAAGACACTTCGTCAGGCTCAAGGACACTAGAATATTTTCGGAAAGCAGCAATTACTTCTTCTGAGAAATGAGACAGAAAATACACCCTCTCTCTATCTTGCCACGACCCCCAAGTATGGAACAACTCATCCTTAGACATCTTGCCCTTAAGTGCACGGAGGGAAAGTTTCCGAAGATCAGCCATATGCTCGGTCGATAACATGGACCGTGTGTCGACCTTACCCGGAGCCGGGCCAGAATCTTGCGGCCGCGGAGCAGATGCGCCAACATAAGGGGGCGGAGAGCGATCTAGTAAATGAAAATCGTCATCAGGATTATTAAGGACAGGATAAAGTGGCTGACGAACAACATATTGACCCGAAACTTGTAGCCTACGCTCTTTCTCTTGTCTGTCCGTTTGCTCTTTGTCCTCCCGACGCTTCGCTTCCTGAGCTCGCACATGATCATTCTTCCGTTGTTCTTTATCAAACAGCGCTTTCTCACGTTTCTCTCGCTCACGCACTTCCTTCACCCATAATCGCACACACTCAAACATATCCTGACGAGCACGTCGCTTACACATACACTGTTCCACATACTCAATCTTACGTATATCAAACGATCCATACAAAGGCCATCGCAACTCAGGATCCTTCCTCGTATATTTCCTCCATAACGTGCTGTACATTATGGAAGAAAGACCATGCTTCACGTACATATCCCTATTAGGAGTCCCCTCTGGGGGAGCTGGAGCAGATTCCTCGAGGTTCAACCGGTTCCCCAAACAGCAGCACCACTTACGAAGTGCGCTAAAAACAGGCATGCTCGGAATAATGCAAAATATGCAATATTATCAAAAAAAATGGCACTTAATCGTTGCGCCGTTCAAAGTTTACACAGCTCCGGAGAAATTTCTCCACATTACCTGCCTATATGTGTTGCAACGCATATATTTTCACAAAGACAAATTCAAAATATGACTAGTCACCATCAATCAAACTCAAATAGCCAGACCAGGCTTCAAAATTCGGAGCAAGTACCGTACAACGGTTCTTACCAATCAAGAGTCCAGGTTCCAACTGCCAAGCTCCACAATCGCCCAAACGGCTCTCACGGCAGGACCGACAGAAGAGGTCTCAGTCGATGACCGGCGCCACCCAGACGGTCAGCTCGGAAGGGAAGGAAGAAAAACCTCGGGATGCCAGGGCTAAGACGCCACTGGCAGTGATCACGTCCCCGGCCAAACTCCTCACCTTCGTCGCGACCAGTCCTTCGAGCATCCGAGTCGCCGATGAGCCCCACGTGACGGGCGCCAATTGATGAATACAAGCCCCAGCTAGGCCCGCAAGAGACAAGGGTTCGCTCTTCTGTAACGAAATCTATAAGGAAGTTGGCACGGAAACTGCAAAGTACAAAAACAACGTTTATTAACCCTTAAGGGTGGTCCTACAATCCACACAACACTCTTCAGTATTGCAAGGAGTAGCACCAAGAACATTCGTACATTGTCCCCTTTTATACACAACAGAGGGGCTCATAAGTGGGTGGATACAACATGAGGCCGAAGAACATTACCATTTATGGTCATTCTCGATACTGAATCAATACATGGGCGGAGCTAACACACTCCTTGGGCCCGCGAAAACACATGGTCAAGCAAAGCTAATTATAACAGATGTGGTCAAGTCTGGGCATGCGCCAGACGGACAAGAGAGAGCTATTTATAACTGTTGCTAGGCAGATTACAAGAGCAACTAACACAGAGGTCGGACTCTCTTCGTGGTGAACACGTGGCAGCATGCCAATACAAAATGGAGTCCGGACTTCGGCCAACATAATGAGGAAAACACGATAGAAGGGAAGCATTAATGTTTTCAGTAAATGCTTAATCAAATTCTGCTTTAATTTACAACAAGGGGGCGGGGGGGCTTCGAGGGGAAAATGAAAATGTATTCATTGCCTAGTTGTCAAAGGTCGCCTGGTGCCATTAGTTAAGTGTGCATATTTCATTAAGATATTAAGAGTACTTTACTCGCATCTATGAGAAAATCGACATTAACTAAACAAAATGCCAGAATGCATGTCAGTTTTCACAGTGTGTTTTAGACAGTACTGGTTGCTTAGTTTCATTGCATTCATTTTTGTTTTTACTCTTTTACACAGCATCCAAAGTAGGTTACCTAACCCAAAGCCCTGAGTTGTTAAATGACCCATAGAAGGGAGTGTTTTACAGTTAAGCAAATGTGTCCAAATGTAATTTTTGTGGTGCCATCAAATGATCAGCCAATGAGGTACTCAATGAGCAGGTATTTAACTACACGTTCAAAACGTACGGTATTGTGGCTGTTGTTTGTTTGTACACAACCACATCTCTGAATGTGTTTATTAACACAGAGCTCCATCCACCAGACAGTGCTCACAGAGGGGCGACTAAAGCACAGAACAAAATGTATTCATTTATCCTGAGTGTGAAGGCACCCAGAAAGCTTAGGTGCCCGCTCAAGAGGCTAAGGATCCCAGCGCTTCTACAGACTCTGCCGTGCTCCTCTGCACCAGCAGGGCACAGCTCAAAATCTGCCGCTTCTGCTAAGAATAGGTGATGGGGATGAGGTTGGGGCATGCAGGAGTTCCCGGCAGATTTCCAGGTTATTGAAAGTGTTGATTCTGACGTGAGGCAATGGGGACTGACTTTGTCTGTTTGTCTGCATCAGTCTATTTCTCTACCATCTTCCGGGCTCACTGTCATGTATCCAGTCATCTCTCTTTGTTAGAGGTGCGCAAGCCAATATATTAATTAGCAGGTAGAGCCAGCCGGAGATGAGCCAAGCGTATACGAGCCAGTGGGCGAGCCGTGAAAATGATCAGCATGTTAATCATACAGTAAACATGATGTAAATGTGCGATAATGTCTCTTCAGAATTCAAAAAAGTGCATTTCTTTAGCGCGTCACCTCAGTACACAAGATTATAGCACTGAATTGAGAGAAAGTTATTAAAAGTGCTCGTTTTAAGCATAAATTAATACATTGCCGCTCCTCCCGCCCAACAACAATGCCATTTGTGAACTAAGAGGTGTCAGTTGCCATGCATACCCCGAATGTTGCCTAGAGTCTTATTATATTTAGAGTAACATTAAAATCTAGTTCATTAAACACGAGAAGTTTTTGTACAGCACGCATCTTGAACTCGCATATTTCAAGGTGGAAATAATAAAGATGAAAACAGAAGTGCCGGCAGGCAAGAAAACACGAACAGGAGTGGAGGGGGGGGGGCGGGGGAGGGTGAGAAGTCACAGATAGTGTTAGGAGTAAAGGGGCCAATAGCCATGGAAGGATACAAATGATGAATGAGGAGGGACTAACAAGCCTCAAACCAATCTGAAGGCAGTGTTTAAGACAAAAGCCAATGGGCAGAGAGTGGGCGGAGCATCCACAAAGCTTCCACACTACATGCCCCGCAAAGCAACGCAAGGCGAGACCTAAAAGAAAATAGTGTTAGGAGTAAAGGGGCCAATAGCCATGGAAGGATACAAATGATGAATGAGAAGGGACTAACAAGCTTCAAACTAATCGGAAGGCAGCATATAAGACAAAAGTCAATGGGCAGAGAGTGGGAGGAGCTTCCACACTACAGTATATACTGCATGCCTCGCAAAGCGATGGCAGGGCATTCGCGCTGCACTGCTAGGCGAGACCTAAAAAGGGAGTCGAGAGCTACAATAGGAATATGCTTTTATGGAGTTTACCTGAGGTGCTATTAGCATTTTGGTGCTTTCCAATCTGCCCCACCAAGTAATATGTTTGGGTGACCATGTCTCAATGATTTCTTGTATTTTTATAGGGGGTGTTTTCAATATGAGTGGCAGAGTCAGCCAGCTATTTACAGGGTTTCAGGCCTATCTATTTAAGGTTATCGTTTTGCCATTTGAGGTTACTGGTAAAGAGAATTGTAATTGTGCAGATTGGGTTTAGGGGGAAGATCTCAGTTTTTTCTTTATTCAGTGTGTTTCCTGAGGATTTAGTATCCGCATTGATCAGGTTTAGGATTTCTGGTATGGCTGTGTCTGTATCTTCGGAGAAGATGAGGACATTGTCGGAATAAGCTGCCACCTTATATGGTTTGGAATCAAATGGGATGCCTTTTATGATGGTATTATGACATAATGCAGTTAGGAGGGGCTTAATAGCTAGGAGAAAGAGTAACAGGCAAAGGGGGCGGCCTCGCCTGATACCTGATAGTGTAAATCTATCAGATAAGAATCCATTTACCCTGACTCTAGGCGATGGTTTGTCATAAAATATGAATACCATCTGCTCGAAGGTCGGTCCTAGATAGAACTTGTGGATCACTGACCTTAGGAAAGGCCAAGAGACTTTGTCAACACCCTGATTGGCATCTAAGACCATAGCCATCGCCAGGGAATGGAGCAAGAGGCTATTTCTCAAGCTTTAGAAATGAGTCTTATATTGTTGAAAGCAAGTCTTCTCGCTGTTTTGGGAGGGGTGTATTAGTGAGGGGTGTAATTTTTCCAATCTTAGGCTTGGATTTTTGCATAGACTTTGCAATCTACATTACGTGAGTATATGGGCCTATAATGTTTGGTATCCAATGGGTCTTTGTTTTCCTTGTGGATGACTGTTTTTATGGCCTCTGGGAAGTTCGGACCTGTTTTGCCTTTTGGAGGAATATTAGTAGAAGAAGGGTTTTAAATGTGTAAAAACTACCTATGAAGCCATCAGGCCCGTAGCTTTCTTTATTTTAAGTGTTTTGATCGCTTTTTCAATTTCTTGTCTCTCAAATGGTTTGTTTAAGGAGGTCTGATCCGCCTCTTCAATTGACAGGAGTTTGTAGTTTTTCAGGTATTTTTCGTAATCTGTAATATCTAGTTGCCAATCAGGGTTGTATAGCTCTTTATAGTAGTCTGCAAAGCAGCTGGCTATGCTTTTGCTCTTAATCTCGGTTTTCTCTGATTTGCCCTTAATTGCAGTTTTTGAAGAGTTCTGACTTTTGGCTTTTAGGTAGTAGGATAGAAATTTCAGAGCTTTGTTCAATTTATATAATTATTTTGCTTTGTAGGTGTTCAGCCACATGTGAGCCCTCTCTCTTATTAGTTTGTCTTATTGGTATTTTAGGGCTTTCAGTTTATTGATCATTTTGGTGGAGTGTTTTGAGATTAATTGACATTCAAGTTGCTTCACTTTGGGTTCTAGCTGTTCAAGTTTTTTATTGGCTGTCTTGTTTTTGTTGGTCATGATACTAATCATTCTACCGCTTTTTGTTCCTTTCATGGCTTCCCAGAGTGTTTCTGGAGAGACACCTGGAGAGGCGTTTTCTTTGACATACCTTACGATTGCGGAGCATATTTCTTCTCTACTGGTTGGGTCAGTTAGTAGCGTCTCATTGAGACGCCATAGTTTATTTCGGTTTTGGGCGTTAGAAATTGTAATGTCTAGTGAAATATAGTCATGGTCCAAAATAACGATGGGCTCAGTCATGGATTTGGAGCAGGAAGGAGTGAATTTCTGGTTTGTTAGGATGTAATCAATCCTTGAGTGGGAATCTGTGTGGTTGGATAGCCTCCATAGGTCTGGTAGGTTATGTACAGAGCATAGATTGTGCACTTGTTTGTGGGATTCACCTGTCTGAGTTTGCAGGGGGATAGTTTCTCTAACAGTAGGTAAATGGGAAGGTCAAAGTCTACTCCTAATAATATATTTTAACAATTTGGAATTTCATTTAGTCTTTTATTTAGGTTGACCCAAAATGAGGAGAAATCGGAGGTTGGCATAGAGATGCGGACAATTAATAATTCCGGATTGTGTATGTATATTTGTGAGATGACACTTCTGCCTTCTGTGCTGTGTATATTTTTAATGAATTTAATGCCTGCCGATCTGGCAGAAACAGCGATAACTCTGAGGGGAACATGCCAATTCCGAGTTCCAATTATTTTGGAGGTTGCAGGCAATATCGCTATATATTCTGATCTGTTTTATTAAGAGGCTATCCCTTTTCGTTTTATGGCAATATTCTATGATTTTCCTGCTTTTGACAGGGTGTTTTAGCCCTTTTGTGTTTAATGAGAGAACCTTAAGGGTGTTGTTGAACATGATATATGCTGTGGGTGTCTCAGTGGGGTTTTGGATGTTCTGAGACGTGAATGCTGTAATTTAGGTTGCGGCGCATTTTGCAGGGTCCAGGGAAGAATGGATTTGGATGGCTAGGCTTGGGATACCGACGGAAGTAAGTGGGGAAGGGAGGTGAGAAGGAGGAGAGGAAACCAAGAACAGAATAGCAAGGAAAGAGGAGAATAAATAGAGAACCCAATTTCCAATCCCAAAGACAGAACCCTTTTTGCTCGAAAAATACTGAGCAGGTTTACACTAAATCAAGCAAAGGCACTCCTTGAGAAAAGTGCTATGTACATGCAAAGTTTGTTCTAACTCTGTTAAGCTGTTTATTCTATATCAAAGAGCAAAGAGTCCTATGAGGCATAGAATGAGTAATGTCATTTTTGGGACCTCCCTGTCTCCCACTTTTAGGCTTTTGTTTGAGGGATCCGCACTAAACTTTGCTAAAGATCCCAAAGTACAAGTACTTTTTAACTTGCGCACAGATTTGTCACACAGTGCCAAAGTTGTTAAAAAGGCAAACTATGCCTCTTCAATGACATTTGCCAATTATGGTTAGCTCAGCAATCCATAGCTCAAACAACAGCTATTCAAACCCAATCTCTTACACCAAATACAATGCCTTGGGCCAGGCCTTGTGGCCAAACCCTGCTGCGTACAGCCTTTGTGCTTGCCACTGACATTCGTGCAGGGCCTAAGTGAAGGCCTATGCTGGTGGTTCTCAAAAGAACCTTTTTTTATTTTGAGTTTGCTATTTGAGGGGGGATTTTGTGTTTTTTGTTTTGTTTTTACTGCTTATTTTAATAACACCTATGGCAAATGGCTAGTTATAAACTTTGTTTACTTTTTCACTGTTGGTATTTGTATGAGGTATGATGTTCTTCCATCTTATCTGTCCCACTTTTTGGGGTTTGCTTGTTGCACCACTCATTGATGTTATACTACCTGAAATACAGTGTGAAGATTTTGAGGTGCTTGTCATGTTCTTACACTCCTTGCTGCAGCACCTCTGTAGGACGACTAAGCAGAGTTTGTCAAATATCTCTCTTGCTGGCACCTCAAGAACTCCCTCTCATGTTTAGACATGAAGTGTATCCATGCAATCAAAGTATTTAAGAACAAACATCTTCTCTTCTCCATGCTCCACTTGCATGTCACCCTCATGAACCTAAACTTCTTCTCATCTGAGGGATGGGTGAAGAACTCTCAAAGAATGGAATCCTTGGTGTTCTTCTATGGTTCCACTGTCTCCGTAGTCCACATCAACTTTTCCACACAGGGAGCAGCAGCTGGCTCTGCAGTTCCTCGCTTTGCCTCACACACCACTGCTCAAAACTTGAAAACATTTGTCACACCACACCAAATCCCAACTACTCGGGTCTCCTGCTGCACATAAAATGGTGGATGCATCTCCTACTGCCATTTGATAGGCACTTTTGCATGTGGTGGAAGGTTGCTTGAAGTCACTGCCAATGAAAAGAACAAAATGGTAGTCCATCGACTCTGTGCATTAAAAAAAGTTGCTTCCGCTTTGATTACGGAACCTAAAGATGATTCCAATGCTAGTTTACACCAAGTGGACATTTTTATGAAGACCAAATTTAGTTTAAAATGTTTAAGCTGTGCCTAAATGTCTCAGTAACGGGCAGCCTATTTTCCGAGGCTGTGGGCTACTGACAAGCTTTGGATATGTCATGTCCGCAGTTTAGTTTGAACCTGTGCTGCTCTCCTTCTATAGTCTTTCGTTCTGGTAATGAGACTGCAGACTGTGGATTGCAAACACAGGGAGACTTGCATATGGGAGGATTGCAAAGGCTATCTGGGGATCAGGAACACTGCGTCAAAAAATAGTTTTTGTTGTTGGTTTTTTATTTAACATTAAAACTTGTGAGAAGAATCTATAAGGGCTAGGCTGTGCTCAACCTGCCTCTTTATGTGGCCTTTCAAATTTTCTTTCCGGACACTAGAACTGTGCCTTGTCTGTAATGGTGGCTTTAAGAGAGGATTTCTCTTCTGGCCAGCCAATCAGAGATCTTTGGGTCCACAGTATGTTTTTAGTCAACGAACCTGAACAGGACTACATCAAAATAAATCTCCCTAATATAAAGGAGTAACTAGATTTTTTTATATTTGAGTGCACAAACTGGTTTTGAATCTGGGTTTCAGGGTAGTTCACTGGTTAGCCCTTTCTAGCCCACCCAATACATTTTTGTAATGCTAGTTTCTCAAAACTTAAAGAAATATTATTCTTCTTCAAATAAAGTGCTAGTTTCATGGCAAGTTAGGTATTATTCCATTAAGTGTTTTGTTTTTAGTAGAGAGCAAAGATTTTTTATGCAAGGTAATATGGGAACGGTCACTCCCACTCCCCCCTTTCTTCACCTTCAAGTTGGATTTGAATGAATTTTTTCATGCAAAACCCAAATCAGATAAACTTTTGTGTTGAAAGTTTTGAGCATGTTCTTTGAATGCATTCAAAGTTATTAAGATAGATATACTTATGGTTGTGACCAATCAAAAAGTTATTGTTTGCTTTCTTACAACTTTAGTGGTGGTTAAGGAATAAGCATGATCATCGTTCATTATTCTCCATCATTCAAACTCTAACAGTTTTCTGTGACATTTTTCATTTCCTGCCTCACCAACTGCCATCAATGTGTCTGAACGTGAACCTCAACATTTCAGAAACTATCCATCTCAAGCAAAGGGCTCCAAGGCACTATCCTATCCTCTGCCATCTTCAACTTCAACATAGAACTGTTTGGAACACTACTTACCGATAGAAGCATCAAAATCCATCAGTACAGTGACTACACACAACTCTCCCTGAAAATATCTTCTGCTCACGACAGCCCTCAGCTCAAAACCTCCCTTAACCTCATTCAGAATTTGAGGTCCAGCACATGCATAAAACTCAAACTGACCCCGACCTGATATCTCTAATCCACCGGTAGTAACAAATACAGTCACAAATTCAAGACTTGCTCTCAGAAATAAATGTAGGTGGTGTCATCCTTCAGCTCATGCCAAACACAACATCATTTGGTATTACCTTTGGCACTGATATCTCCATCAAAGAACACTTTGGCAAGAAAAGCAAAACAACTTATTAAGCACTAGTCCTCTTGCACTTATACAGAGGAAATGCCCAGCAACATAGTCTCTCTGAAGCAACTCTAACTCCCCTGTATGGCGTCCTAAATGCAGCAGCGTGTTTCATATTAGCCCTAAAGAAGTTCACATGTATCATTCCACTCTTAATGAAACTAGTCTGACTTCCCCTCAAACCTGCCATTGGTTCAAGGTAAGCTACATGACATACTAGACCACCAGAAATGCCACCTGCCCATACCTGGTAGAGAAAGCACATAATGCGGACAGGCCACACCAGAAACCCAGATATCAAGAACTTCGACGCTTTGCCAGACACCAGCTAGCACCAGCCACACCGCACGAGGACTACCGGGTCCAGGGGGCATCGCGGCAGGAGCCGCGTATCATTTGCGCGCCAACTGGCGCTTAACGGCCGCCACTGCCTCCCGCACTGAGGGACGCTTTCTCAGACACCAGCTAGCACCAGCCACACTGCAAGAGGACTACCAGGTCCAGGGGGCATCACAGCAGGAGCCGCTCATCATTTGCGTGCCAGCCGGCGCTTAAAGGCTGCGGGTGCGTCCGGGCAAAGCCCGGGCCAAGGGCGGGCCCGTCTGAGCCCATCCGAGACAGGAAGAGGCTGGACTGGGCCACCCCCCCCCTGTGATCATAGGCATCAACGTGTACATCAAGGTAGATCTCTGCTATCAAAGAAGGTACATATCTGTATTGGTGTAGTTTGTGGGCCTTCAATTGTGAGTAACATTTTGCTGTGGAGTATGAGTAAACGTAAGGCCACGGGCCTACCGGCGGGGGGGTTGTGGGGACATTGGAAGCTTTTTTGACGAGAGCAAAGTCAGTTTTGACTCATCAGAGCTTACTGAAAAAAGACGATCACTGGACACCTTTGCGGCCCATAAATGTTCTTCAATGGGAGGCATAGTTATGGCCAAATCCCCCAAGGGTGTGCAGCACTTTGTGGATCATCTGTGTCTTACCACCCCTGGCTCTAGCAAAAATGGGAATTTAGTCACCCTCTCAGACTCCCGTTAATGGCACCAGAGGCGACAACAGTTGTGATGGCCGATTCTATTATTATCGCATTAAACACCGCAGGGGACAATGAACCCGACCAGTCACACATTTTGGTTGAAGATCCACTGTCTCTTATCACAGGACACAATGCAATTACATCTGGCGTGTGCCGTAGTGAGGTCATCGCTCGATCCAAAAGGGTCGTCAGGGAAAGTACGATAAATCTTTCAAAGTCTTTGACTGCTGGTAGTGGAGAGCCACCTGCGGAACGCACGAGGTGAGGAGCTACACAAAAGCAAAAACAAAAACCCAGATTGAAGCTCCAAGCAATCAGGCCTCCTGATAAACCAGCTTCTGATCTTAATAAAGGATTGGCCATGAATAATGAATCAGACTCATAACAGTGGTAACAACGGTAATCACACTAGTGTGGAGTTTGGGGATGACCCTAACCAATGGAAGCAATTGGAGACTCTGATGACTGGTCTTCTGGGGCCCATTTTATGTAGACTAAGCTCAATTGAAGAAAAATTGCAATCAGTTGTGAACCTTGGGAGCTTTGCAGCAATTCAGGGGGCATGTAGGTGTGCATGTGTCACTCAGGGGGAACCTGTTGCTCCAGCCCCATTACCCGTAAATGTGAATGTGGGTAGGAAAAATGGAGATATCGAACAGGCTACCGGGAGAAATGTTATGTGCACTAGAGTCCCACTTGTACATTCGGAAGTAACCATACCTAATGCTACTACTGGTGCCAGGGGGGTGAGGGACTCAATTACGGGGCCCATAGGCAATCCCTCAACACGCCCAACAGATACTGCAAGGCCAGAAAGGGGAGTAAGGGGAAACAATGCACAGCCACAACCAACGGAGATGTGCTCTCTAAGCGCGTGGAGTACACCAGGCCTACCAGTTTTAGACTTACCGTCAGAATCCTGCCCATATGCAGTGGTTTTAACTGGTGTCCCAGCACACATAAGCCAAAAAGAGGAACCCGTGATGCAATTGATCAACAAGGTGGCATATTGGATGTGTAGGAATGCGGGGTTCAATATTAGAGACCATAGACACATCCTGATGGCGAAAGCCTTCCCAGGGGACTGTGTGATAGTGACACTTAGGCATCCTGATCTCGTGCGCAAGACCCTTTTTCAGAGTAATAGGTCTTATCAAGCTGAGATGGACTCATGCAGTTAAATTGCTCCCGTTGGGCTTTTTCAATAGACCTTTGCCCTAGCCATATCAACATTATAGAGAGGTGTGTCAACAAGAGGGTGCACTCGGGTGGGCCAATGCACCATTGCAAAATAATTTTTTTGCACCACTCAGAGACCTAAATGATATTGATTGACTAGGTCCATCGAGTGAAGTTGATAGAATTGGTGGTACTCCCATAATTAATTTAGACCGAGGGAGGAGGGGAGAAGAGATCATTTCAGGGATAGTGGAAGGCCATACTATTGGTGTTCAGCAGGCTGTAAATGCCCACACGGGTAGTGGTTCACACACAAATGTTCCCATGTCAAATAGTATCCAGGCAATCGATTGTGTAGCAAGGCCAAACGGGAGAAAAATTAAAATTCTTTCATGGAATATAGCAGGTTTATCCACTAAATTTAAGAATGCAGAATGGCTACGCTATATGCGGGATTTCCAAGTTATTTGTTTGCAAGAAACATGGGAACCTGTAACTAATAACTTTTTTTGGGAGGGATATAAAACCTTCTTTTGCCCGGCGTGTAAGGCAACGTCAGGGAGAGCCATGGGAGGGTTGGTTATATATGTTGACCTTACTTTACAGGGTAGATGGACAGACTTGGCCTGGGACTCTGAGGTTGTGCAGGGGCTCACATTTCTTACTAAAAGTTACAGGTTACTTTTTATAAATTTTTATAATGCAGTCACATGGACAGGGTCTCGCAAGCCTGCATGATTTGGATGCACAGACGCAGGAGCGAGTGTTGACGGTGCTCCAGTGAGTTTTAGCAGGTGATTTTAACTGCCACCTGTGCCCAAATCTAAGAGTATTTTGTGGGGATTGGTCAACTTGTATGTTTGAGGATGGCCCACACATGGAACATACAAAGCAGGGCAGGGAGCTATGTGGCTTATTAACCTCTTCCATGCTCATGACGTCTCCCGGCCGTCATGAGTCACGATGGGCGTGTGCGGACGACGGCCAGGAGACGTCATGACCACGCCCGCGATTGGAATGTCAGCACTGCGGTAGCGCTGCGGTGGAATTTGCGCCACAGCGAAGAGGTTAAATATGCATGCGCTGACGCATACTATGGCCACGATTGATGTCCAACAGGATAAATTGGTTAACCCCACATTTAAAGGCAGAGGATGTGCCTCTTTTATTGATTATATTTTTGTCTCTAATTCACTTAGATATTGTGTGTCCAGGTTTAGCATCAGTCACAGTGCTTTTAGTGATCATAACCCCCTCACCTTATCCTTGGTGGATGTTTGCCACCACTATGAACCGCCTGGAATAGGAGGGGGGAGGCCAGGGCCACGGACCAGGGCAGGAGGCTGCGTTGGACACAGGTTAACGGAGAGGCCTTTTATAAATTCCATTTAAAAGAAGGTAAACAGGTAATTTTAGGGTCAGAATTAGTCGAGGCTTTCAAACAGGTTACCCAAACAGTTGATACCTTGCTGACAGCCCCAGTGCTTAGTGTTAAGAGATAACCCGAGATGGTTTGACCCACAATGTTACCGTGCTCTCAGAGAGCTGAAAGACGCCCTAAAGACCTCCCCAAGAGATATGGATTGGGTGTCCGTTTGCCGGAAAAATTATAAGTTAGCTGTTAAGGGACGTAAATGTCAATTACATAAGCAAGTTTGGGACGACTTGACAGAGGCAATAACGCTAAAAGACTCCACCGCTTTTTGGAGTCATAAATAATCCGTGCTTTGAAGAGTCGAATAAACCCGGGCTGAGTAACAATATCCTGCTGGAGCAATGGTATGAGCACTTTCAAGGGCTCTATAATTATAATCCAAGTATGGGTCAGCTGCAGGAGTTTAATGGGGAGCGGGGGATACCCCCAGTGAGATTCTCATTGAGTGAGGTCAAAACGGGAATTGGGGGTCTAACCAGGAACAAGGCGCCTGGCCCAGATAGGATCCCGCCTGACCTTTTTATAAGTAACGTGGATCTCTGGGCTCCAATCCTGACTAGGGTCATAAATGCAGCAGTGAACACAGTAATGCCAGCATCTTGGTCCACATCCACGATTGTTCCTATTTTAAAAAAAGGTAATAAGGAATAACCCACAATGTTACTGTCCAATTTCTCTCATTGATGTGTCAGCAAAGGTACTAGGGCGGCTAGTTTTAAGTATGCTGACGGACTGAGCTGATGAGTATCACGTTATAACTGATGTTCAATTTGGTTTCAGGCCAGGGAAACCTACCACTGACCAATGTCTTAACCTATATCTTATTTCAGCCAAATACACAGTAGTCAGCCCAGGGACAATGTATTTGGCATTTATGGACCTAACTGCGGCCTTCGACAGTCAATAGAGGGAAACTGTGGGCAATAATGGGTGGGCTTGGCGTGGACCTCGGACTTATTAACATCTTAAAAACCTTGCACTTGAACACCACTGCTGCGGTCAGATACAGTCAGGCTGGAAATAAAACAGAACCTTTTATGTGCTCTAGTCGTGTCAGACAGGGTTGCATATTAGCTCCCTTTCTGTTTACGTTATACATAAATGGTCTTGATTGCGCATTAAGCACTTTACAGGTAGACACCCCAAGGATAGTTACCCGTGGAATTCCAGTTCTGCTTTATGCAGATGATGCAGTACTCCTTGCACGAACACCCAAAGGTCTACAGAGCTTAATAGATCGGTTTGTATCCTTCATGGAGAATCTGGATTTTTCCCCCAACGTAGCAAAATCTTATGTCATGGAAGTGGGCAAAAAGCCTGGTAAATCCTATAATTATACAATTTGATCTTATTGTTTAGGAAAGGTACAGGCCTTCTTGTATCTGGGGATTTTATTTGATGGGCCATTACATTTTAAATATTAATTAGAAGATAAGTGCCAAACCATGGCCAAATGCACCGGATTATTAATGAACTTTGCACAAAGGCTAGAACGGTGGTCCCCTAAGCTGATCCTGAAACTGTATAGCTCCATGTGTTGTGCTAAAGTACTGTATGGCAGTGAGGTATTCATGGAGGCGAATTGATTACAAATAGAGGAGAATAAGTATTTCAGGCGTCTGTTAAAAGTCCCCCAGAGCACGCCAGCCCACATTGCACATGAAGAACTGGGTGCCCATGGGGGGCGTGGCCAAGCTGCGGGCTGAGATGGCTGCGCGGCGTTGAAGCTCCGCCGCTGGCCCAGCACTCACACCGCCATTGCCGACATCCCGATGCGGGCGCTGGGTGTCCGACCCCGGCATTGACTCCCCTTTGGTCCCGGAGCACTCCTAGACATCGATCGGGCCCCGAGGTGGCCCGGAACGGATGGTAGCGGACGCGGGCTCCCGGCCCCCCAGCCCAAGATGGCGGCATGACTCGGCGGCCGGGACCGGGAACGCGGAGGCAGCGGCCGGCTGTGCGGCAGGTAACCGGGGGGGGACTGAGGGGGGGACATTGAGCGCCGGGGCTCTGGCTGGTGGGGGTCCGCTCTGCTCCCCGCTCCGCTGTTGGTCAGGGTCGGGCTGGGACCTGGCTCCGCGCTTCGGTCGCGGCCTTTCTCTGGGTCTCCTCCTGGGGGGGCCCCGGGCGGACACTGTCTGGGGGCCTTCGGGGGTGACGTGCCGGCTGGTTGGCGGAGTGGGTGGGCTGGGGGGGACCCCGCGCTGAGCCGGGTACCTGGACTGTCTCTGCCCCTGCCCTGGTTCCTCGCCTGACCGCTCCTGTGCTCGGCGGTCGGTGCGGCCTGCTCTCCTGCACCACCGCCCCGCATAGCTCGGCGGCGTCTGCTGCGGCCACACCGGACGGCCCTGGATTGCTTTGGGCCCTACGTTCCGCGAGGGCGCTGCCTGGTCCGGGGAGTGGGGGCCTCGCCCGGCTGCTGACCAGCGCATGGCACTTCTGTGGAGGCTGCTGTATCGCCCGTGACACGGGCCCAGTGGGTTGCGGAGTGAGCTGTCCCCTTGTGCCGCCTCCTCATTGTCCTGGAACCCTCTTCCCATCGTGACGCGCTGGTTGCGGCCCAGCCGTGTGGGGGCATGGGTCGTAAGGACCCAAAGCAGAAAACGCTGCCTTTTGAAAAGCTGCCTGAACAACCAGTGGAACTCCGTCCAGATATGCCGGCCCCCTCCGGAGGCCGGCCCGGTGACCCGGCGGCCGGTGCCCCTTCCCCGGACTGGCTGCAGGAGATGCGTGCTGGGTTCAGGGCCCTCGATGGTCGCTTTGACGCCCTGGATAGAACGCTGGAAACAATGGGGACCAAGATCCAGGCCCACGACAAGAGATTGCTGGAGGCTGAGGCCAGGATATCGGCCGTGGAGGATGGCGCGGGGCAGGACACCAAGTGCATAGATAGACTGGAACGCATTCTGAAGGAGGTGGCCATCAAGAACGAGGACCTAGAATCGCGCAGTCGGTGCAACAACGTGCGAATTACTGGGGTTCTGGAGTCCACGGCTACTGGCAGACTGGACGTTTTTGTGGAAAAGCTTTTTTCAGATATTTTTGGGAGAGACTCCTTCACACCGGGATTTGTGGTCGAGAGGGCGCACCGTTCCCTGGGTCCGCGGCCTGGCCCGGGGCTCCCGCCCCGCCCGCTGGTTGCCCGTATTATGAACTTCCGAGACCGCGACACGGCCCTGCGACTGGCTAGGGAAAAGGGAGAGATCACTTGGCAGGGCTCGAGACTTTCATTCTTCCCCGACTTTACCGCTATGGTCCAGGAGGCCCGTCGCAAATACGTGGGGGTTAAGGCGGCGCTCCGTAATCTGGGCCTCAAATATGGCATGCTCTACCCTGCCCGGCTCCGGGTTGACATTGAGGGCCGAGTGCGGATCTTTGACAATCCTACTGCGGTGCAGGAATTCTGCCGGACTTACAAGCTACGGAAGGACCCTCTGGGGGGCGACGAGGATGGTCGATCGCCTCAGCGTAGTGGAACAGCGAATAGTCAGGACCTGTTCTCTGGCTCTGGGGTCGGCTGAATCGGCGCCTGTGGACTGGCTTTATCCCTTTATGAATATTTGTTACAGGGGACTTGGGAACTCTTTGCTTTATATATAACTGCTTTGTAGTGCTGGGTAGGTGGCGGGTCGTTGTCATCCCCCTCTGGTTTACACCGCTGGGAACACTTTTGGTTATGATGCTCTATATTGTTATCATTGCTTGCATATGGTACTGTTGTTTGCAACTCTGCTTTTTTTCCACAGGTTGGGGTTTGCCTCACGTTTGCGTGGTATGGCTGGGTGGAGGGTGGGGGGTTGGGATTGGTTATTTTGATTTTCTTGACATGGCTGGCATTGTGTTAATAATGCAGGTACACGGAGACATGAATGTTAATATACCCTTCTTCCTTGTTTCATGGCACCGATGGCTCAAATAGGCCTGCACGAGTCCCCCCTTGGCCTATCGCTAATGTCCTGGAACGTCAGGGGTCTGAACAACCCACGTAAATGTAAACAGATATTACATTATTTGAATCGCCATAGAGTTGATATAGCTTTTATCCAAGAGACACATTTTCACTCTTCGGTTGGCTCACGCTTTGCGGCTTCATGGGGCGCTCATAGATACTTCTCCAATTTCAGCAACTACGCCAGAGGCACCGCGGTGTTGATTCATAAGAGGGTCCTGTTCCACTGCCGGGCATTCTTAGGGGATAGGGAGGGGCGCTACTGCATAGTACGAGGGGTGTTGATGGGCCATGCTATTGTTCTGGTGTGTGTGTATGCTCCTAACACTGATTCTCCGGAATTTTTTCATGAGCTCGCCGCCCAGCTTGCTGCTCTTGAACCGGCCGGCCTCATACTTGGGGGTGACTTTAATTTGTTGCTGGACGAGAGTCTGGACAGTACCTCGGGGGCGGCTCACTCTAAGCCCAGGGCGCGACGCGCACTACTTGACCTATGCAGCCAGTTCTCTCTGACGGACATTTGGCGCAGGCGCAATCCACACACCACTGACTACACACACTTCTCGGGACAACACAACACTTGGACCAGGATTGACTACTGGCTCCTGTCCCCAGGCCTGGCCCCATGGTTCCGCGCGATGCAGACCTTCCCCAGAACATATTCGGATCACTCCCCGGTGTCATTGTGCTTGGACGTCCCGCGGTCGGAGGGTTATGAGCGGCAATGGCGATTCCCTGGGAGGGCGCTCCTGGATGACTTATTTGTCCACGAAATTTCCGAGGCGATCGAGGACTATTTCACGATTAACACCGGATCGGTTGACTCGTGGGCCATGCTTTGGGAGGGGTTCAAGGCATATATTAGGGGAATTTGCATAGCCAAACAGGCTGGGGTCCTAAAGGCGCTGCGCAGGACGATTAAACAATTTTAGACACAGTTGAAGGCAGTTGACGCTGTGGCGCTGCTTGCGCCCACCGCCGACATGTCCGCTCGTCGACTCCGCCTCCTGGCCGACTTCAGGGACGCGGCAGACAGAGAGATTTTGTACCTGGGGAAGTACCAGACTGCATGTAGATACGGGGAGGGGGATAGACCGGGTCGCACGCTGGCTCAGGCTCTGCGACCCCCGTACAGCAAATCCCTGATAGTCGAGGTGTGGGGGACGGATGGTTCGCTGCACACTAATCCCACCGAGATCAGGGACGACTTCCTGGCTTACTACTCGGATCTATACAAGACCAAGTTAGGGGAATCCTCGGCCTCTTGTGAGGCCTACTTGTCCGAAATCGCGCTAGTGTTCCTCGATAGGGGTATGCAGGATTTCATGGCGGAGCCCATAACGGTGACTGAGGTTCGGGGCGCGATTAAGGTGCTTCGCGGCTCTTCTGCCCCCGGCCTCGATGGCTTTACTGGGGATTTCTACAAGGCCTTTGCGGATCTCCTGTCGCCACGGCTTATTGAGGTCTACGCAGAGGCGCTGGAGCATGGGTCCCTCCCGGCGACCCTTAGTGAAGCGGTAATAGTTCTGCTCCCAAAAACAAATAAAGACCCGACGCTGTGTGGTTCGTATAGGCCCCTCTCCCTATTGAACCTCGATTACAAGATACTGGCCAAAATTGTGGCCAACAGACTGTCTCAATTGATGGAATTCATTATATCGCCCATGCAATCGGGCTTTGTCCCGCGTCGCTCCACGTCTCTAAATTTGCGGACATTGTTCACGGTTCTCCACAGAATCAACCCGGCCACGCCTGCCGCGGCTATCCTTCTAGACACTGAGAAGGCCTTCGACTCCCTAGAGTGGCCTTTCTTTCTTTCTGTCATGCAACACATGGGCATGCCGGAGAACTTCCTCGCGACTACGCGGCTTTTGTATAGCCGCCCCACGGCTCGTCTGCGTATCAATGGTACGCTATCCCGCCCTTTCTCTCTCACGAGAGGCACGCGGCAGGGCTGCCCGCTTTCCCCGCTAATATTCATTTTGGCCATGGACCCCTTAATTCGGCATTTCCAGGAGCGGCATCTGCACAGGGGTCTCCAGTTCCGGACGGGTCCCTTATTGGCTTCCCTCTACGCGGACGACACAATACTGTATGTCAGAGAGCCTCAGGTCAACTTGGCTCCCCTGATACGGGAAATTCTTCGCTTTGGAGCCAACTCTGGATTGGGCATCAACTGGCACAAGTCCATAATTTTCCCGTTGACTAACGGCACGTCCCAATGGCAGTGCGAGTTCCCGTTGGAGTGGTGCTCCGACTCGGTACGGTACTTGGGCATTCAGATACATCTGAACACTGACGAAATTATTCGCCTCAATTATGGCCGCGCGATTGCCAGGCTGGAGACGCAGGTGGAGGGGTGGCTGCGACTCCCGCTCTCCATGTCGGCCAGAATTGCCATTATAAAAATGGTTGTACTTCCCAGATTTCTGTATTTTTTTAATAATATCCCTATTCCTCTTACTCGGGCATTTTTCTCCACCCTGCGGTCACATTTGATTAAGCTGGTTTGGGGCGGGAAGCGCCCCCGAATCAGCTGGAGGACTCTTACACTCCCCCATGACAGAGGCGGCTTCGGTGTACCGGATATGTACCTGTACTACTTGATTGCTCAATGTGCGCACGCCTACGCCTGGTATCATCCTGACGCACGGATCCCGTTCCTTCGGCCGGAGGCAGATTTCGTGCTCCCGGGTCGCTTGTCGGCGGTGTTGCCCGAGGGGGTTCCCCGGAGCCCAGTGGACATACAAACGGTGTCCACCACCAGCTGGGCCTGGGGTCGCCTGGATCGTTATTTAGCCCGGCCTCGCCTGTACTCCTCTTCGCTCCCACTTCCTAACCCTGTGCTGCCGGGTACGGGAGAACTCCTTGTGCAGCGCACTTTGAATAAGTTTAACCTCACTAAGATTGGAGATTTATACCCTGGCGGGCACATATTCTCGATGATGGAGGAGGCGCGTTTCAGCGAGGCTACGTTCATGGATAAGTTTGTACTACGCCGGCTTTATTGCGCGGCGCGGTCGGAAATCGCGGGATTCCCCCTCGAGCCGAAGTCCTTTGAGCCCCTCACCCTCCTCATTGATAAAGACACGGGAGCCCACATAGTTTCTAAACTTTATAAGTCATGCGCAGCTCTGGTTCCTTGTGCGGATGCCCGGCTGCGGGCGGCTTGGGAATCGGACTTGGGCAGGCCGATCACGGACGAACAGTGGACCGTTTGCTGCAAAGTCACTAACACGATATCACTCAATAGTCGCCATAAGCTCCTCCATTACAAATTCCTTCGCCGCTTCTACATGACCCCTGACAGACTCCACGCCATTGACCCCTCTCGACCTCACACATGCTGGAAATGCGCTGCACCACACGCCGATTTTGCACACCTGTCGTGGACGTGCCCCAGACTGCAGTTATACTGGACACAGGTGCACGAGATCCTGGGCACTATGCTGGGGCTCACGTTTGTTCCCACACCCGAGGTTGCGCTGCTGGGCTACACGGTAAATTTCCCTAAGACTGTCCGAAGGCTCGCCTCTCTGGGCCTCCTGCTTGCTAAGCGAGAGATTGCTAAGCGCTGGGGGGATCGAATGGCCCCCACAGCGGATGCATGGCTCACTTCCATGGCTTTCTGCAGCACAAACAGCGAGATCTACTCTAGTCTCCTCCCCACGGTGGCACGACCCAAAGACATTTGGGGCCCGTATAAGACATACATCGCTACCCTGCCGAGCTCTTCCCCACCACACTCCAGTTCCGGAATAGTGCCTACGGGAGTGGGGTGAACTGCGCGGCGCCAGGGTTATGCTTAAGGAGAAGTGAGGAACCTGGCAGGACGTTCTGTCATCATTGTTGTTCGGTCTGGGATGATGGTCTGTGCTGGCGCGGGCTGGACGGGAGGTGTGGGGCGACCGCTGCAGCATCTGCGGAGATTGAATGATGGGCCCTTTGGCGGGCGGTTCTGCTTATGTTTCTTTTTGAATTCTGACGGTTGGGAATGTTGGGGCGATTACGGGGGGCCACTGAACTGATGCCATTATTAGATGCTGTTGATGATTTGGGGGCCAGAGGTGTCATGAGGTATCTTATCGACGGTTTCTTATTGAACATACAGCCAATGTCTTTGTATTGTTTTGATTTTGCAAAATTAAATAAAGCATTAAAAAAAAAAAAAAAAAAAAGAACTGGGTGCCCATTACATTATGGATAGGTGGGCTGTCAATCCCCTAGTTTGTTGGGTAAAGATCTGGTCAAATGAGGAGACGGAATTATACAGGCAGGTTATAGAATATTGTCTTTCCTTGGATCATGGACTCAAAATTCCCTGGCTAAAATATGTGAAGGAGTCCCTTGAGAAAATTGTGTGTGCAGATTTATTTGCTAACCCCCCCGAAAATAAGCATGCAAGATAAGGCCCTGGTCAAGGACCAGTTTTTTAAGTATGCTTCGATGCTCCGGGGAGACAGAGAGTTGACCAAACCGTCGGTGAGAGATTATTTAGTAGCCAGGTCCACCGAGGGTATTGAACCATACCTGTCCTGTATAAGCAGTGCTCATGATAGATTTTTAATGACTCGGTTCAGGCTAAATCTTTTGCATGCTGTTTTAGCAGAGCCGGCAGGGTTTACAATACCCTCAGAGATGAAGGGGCCCTGTGGCTGTGACCACAGGTCTCCACAGGACACCCTCCACTGTGTTTTACTTTGCCCATTTTATCTACATCCCAGATTACTTTTTCTGAAGGGCATTTTAAAAAAAGCCAATTTTAAACCAGCACAGGTGGCACTTTTATTTTTAAGATCGGCCCCAGATGCTTTTACACTTTTTTGTATCACTAATTTTTTAAGAGCTGCATTTAGACTAAGGACAACAAGGGGTAGCGTTAACTAAGCCTGTAGATGAGGTGGACTGACGAGGGATATGTTATAAGTGACGTGTATGTTATTATTTATATATTGAAATTGCACTATGTAGATTTGAGACTGATGAATTGTTTTTTGTTCTTTTTAAAAAAAATATTTGCACTGTAACCTTCATGGACAAACTGTCACTTTTATGGTATTTGTATATGCCGAATAAAGAATGTTAATACTAATAACTTAGAAACAAAAATCTGACTCAGTAGAAAAACATCCAACAAGCCTTCTCCATACATGGCCCAGATCTGGAACAAATCCCCAGCAGCATCACAACTTCCCAAGTCCTTGTGCATTTGAAAAAGAAAATCAAGAGTCATAACTCACCTATTTAGAAATACTACATCTCCACTTAATAGGATTCTCGCCCCTGCACATTCAGTTGTATTGAATACAAGTCTGAATCGTATCTCAGGAGTTTCAGAGGTTGATTGCTCTTTAGCTAGGTCCGTACTTTACAGTTAACTATACATCTATACTGCATAAAAAGAATAGCTTTTTTTCACATGCATAGCACATATTTGTATGTAATGGCAGCTATATGTACAACTTGAGGACCATTGTGGCAGTCCATAACCTCTGGTCACTGTGGAGAGGTGTGTTGCGCACAGGGTACATGTGAGCAGGAGATGCCGCATGCATGGTTTCAGGCTACAGATCTGTGGTGGCTATATCAGTTTCATGCAGTGCTTTACAGAAATGTTTCAAAATAAGTATTAGGTTAATATTTAATGTCATCACCAATAAGCAGTGATCTCTGGGCACAGGGATAGGCATGCCATTTTTGTAATATGTGCATGGTGTTCATCCTCTGGCCGTGGTCGGCTGCAGTGATCTAAATTTACTACACACTACCCTCCCTTGAAGGTACCGTTATCACAGGACAGAGTCGTAAGCCCAGTTTTCACATATCTGACCTGCAGCACGGCCATCACAAGACTGGAGGCAGGGGAACTGACTAACGACTAGTGCGGTTAACATAGTATAACTACTGCAACTGTAAACCACTCCAGGAACTCCTAGGTCTCCCATCACCTCCGAAGTAGCTCTTGTCTGTCCAGGAGAAATTAAAAGCCGGCCCATTAATCTTACATTACACCAGGGAGTAAGTGGGAACTACCGCTCAGTATGATTTCAACGATGGACAAACTGGTAGAGTTTGGGGTTTAAAAACTACTGTTGCATGCCTCACTGCACCACTTTTGAGCTCGGTGACTGACTTAAAGTACCTGACAGAGCAGGTGATTACTTGTTGGTGAGATATTGTGAATTTTCGTAAATGCCTAGCAGAGAGATCAAAAAAAGAAGCAGAGCAGGATACCACCTCTCTCCATGTTAGCGGGACATTTTATTTCAAGTCCATGCTAGTTTTCAGATTCATTAATCGAGTTGCTTACAGAGTAACATGCCTAAACCACGTCCACGGAAACCTTTACATAGTTGAATTAGCGTCCCTTATTTAGAGCGGGTCCAGGTCTGCCATCTTGTGTCAGGACAATGGGTCTCTTAACCTGCAAAGATCTATTGTCGCATTGCAAAAAATGATCGTGAGCGTGAAACCTCAGCATATGGTAGGTTTCCATCTCGTTTTCAGAGGTTCTGAAAAATCCTTATGGGTTTTGCATCCCCCTCAGGAAACAAGATGTGGCTACAAAATACTTTATTTATGTATTCTGGAAGGGAGTGGCGGGCTGGCGGCTGCTACTGGCACGACTTGCAGTATGTCTCGCTCCTTTAATTGACTTAACGAAGTAGCACTCAGCCCATCCCCCCATGACTCTTCAAACAGTAACTGTGACTGGATCAAAGACCAACCCCTCAGGCTTCACCTCCTATCTCATTGGGTGAGACGTTTATCATGAGGAAATTTGTGCTAGAACGTTTCCTCTAACATAAGTCACCCTGGCCCCTTGACATGCACATAAACCCCCTTGCCCCTTGCTTTCAGTGTATCCCGAGGCTCCTCTCGCCTGCCATGCACTATTCTGCACCCTTAATTCTCAGCATCTGCTTTCTCATTCGTAAGTCTGAAACATTTAACACTGGCCTCGTACCTCCATGGGGTGCGTTGCATAAATATGGCTTACCGTACCACATGTTCAGAGATAAGTGCGGTGGGAGAAAGCTCACCACCAGTCAGAAGCCCTGGGATCAGTGAAATCTTGAGAATTATGGGGGCTCCCGGCAAGGCATACTTCAGGGAGACTCTGCTGGGAACAACTTTGAATTTTATTACCCATTATTATGCATACAATAGTAAAATATATGTTCAGAGACAAGGTCACACAGAAACTATTAAAATACTTCTTGTCCATGACGCCCAAAAATATTCACAATGGCACTGGGTAGAGAGAGAGAGAGATAGATTCAGTTAGACGTAGGCAGAGGGGAGAGCTTTAGACAGAGAAATGGAATTGACTGGGGCCAAATAGAGAGAAAGTTATTTCTCTCAGGATGCCCTTTCAAAGGTGGGGGCGCTGTGCAGTTGCCCACTTTGCCCATGCCTTGAAATGCCTCTGCCTAGTATCCTATATGCCCCATTAAAGGCCTTCTGCACGAGAGGCCCCTTCCTAAAGAGGTAGCATGCAGGAAAGCCTCCAGTCATGTAAAAAAAACCTGCAAGGCTTAGAGATTAACTTCTACAAAGACGAGTTCTGGACACTACTTCTGACATGACGAGCATTCCCAACAATTCTGTAGGGAGAGCACCCCGACAGGCTTTGGCTTCCGATCTGTTGCTTGAAGAGTGTCTGTTGAGGAGAGGGGCTCATGAACATGGGGAGACAGCTTGCTCTCTGCGACTGAGGATTCCAAATGGCAGGGGGAGGTGGGCGCCCGAGCTGATACTTAAATGTCAAATTGCTCCCTCCTGTGGTTGGAGCATGGTGCAACTGCTGGTGATCCATGGCCTTAAGATGCACGTGCTACGTGATTGATATTTGGTTTCCCCATGTGGTTATCGCTGTCATTCACTGCCTCCATGATAAAATATGTGCAGTGGGGCAACATTTTCCTTAGCAGCACGCTGCCGGCACTCCCAAATAACGGGGTTGCAAAGCGCCAGGCCTATTTCACCTCGTGCTGTTTTCTCTACTACCCTACACTTACTGTCTCTTTGTCTCCCTTTTGCGGGCTTTTTCCAGATTTCCTTTCTAATTTCTTCCTCTTCCTTTCTCTATTTCCTTACTTTTTCTCTATTGCTTTGATTCAAAGTCTGGTGATAAAAAAGAAGTCCATATCTTCATAAGTGTGGGTTAGTAGCAGGTCTTTAAGTGGGATGAAAAAACTGGGGGGGTCTCTCAAAGGGGCGGGCTGACAAAATTAAGGGCGTGGCTTAAAACGGTTATACTAAATATATGTGCTCTGTATAATGTGCCGCCAGACTGGTATTTTGCTGCTTCTGATATTGCCTCCACATATATAATACAACAAATAGCATTACATCTACAACAAGCCAGGACTATTGGCTTTGTCAAAGGTTGTTAGTCAGAAAAGATAAATATACTACATGCATACATAGAACTATGGCTTTGTTGTATATAATATTAAAAATGCTATAGTTCTAGCACACGAGCTTGTGGCGTAATGGCTAGAACTGCCAACTTTGGAGCTGAGGAAGCTGGTTTGAGTCTCAGCGTTTGCTCAACATCCTGTGTTCATCGGCAAATCACTTAATCGCCCATGCCTTCCAAAAAATGAATGAATATGTCCTTGTTGGTGATCATGTAAAGCACTTTGAGTTTTGCAATATAGAACTGCATGAAAATAAAGCAGTTAACTGCTTCAAATGTAAGATTTTGTTTCCATTCTCAGAGCGAGGACAAAAATAGAGAGCCTGACAGGGACCCGTCTCGGCACCTGCTTTTAAGAACTACCGGTGCTGAGCACCGACAGGACTCGGCCCACTTAAATGCCTGGTTTGTGGCTATCTCCTGCAGCCACTGCCACAAATTAAAAAAAGAACAGTTGATGGACAGAATGCAGAACAATGTCATACGTTCACCCCAGTACAGAGAACTGGGCCTAAATCCATTGTTTTTTTTCTCCTCATGCAATTCCAGTTTGAACCCAGCCATATGGAAATCAGTCTTGACCCTGCTCCCTATTGGGAACAGTCCAGCCCGCACTGCCAGGCCAGGTCCTCCCTGGGCTCGCTGTGCCACATGATTCAAGTGAGCCTGGCTGATGAGGGGTGATACCCCAAAACCGGTCCCAGGATTCTTGTTACCAGTCCAGGGAGGACCCGGCTTGGCAGTTCTGGCAGGACTGTTCCCATGAGGCACAGGGTCAAGATTGATTTGCATATTGCCAGGTCTAAACTAGGGTTTGCATGGTGAGCAACAGAATGATGGATTTAACCCAGGTCTCTTGACTGGGGGGGAATGTTTGATTTGCTCTGCATTCCGTCCATCATCTGTGTGTCTTTTACTGCCACAAATTAAGCATGGTTGTTCTCAATTTTAGTTGCCTTTCCTCATCTATGTGTGTGTGAGGGAACATTGTACTGCTAATATGTGCCCTATTACTTAGGTTTGCATTGCTAATGGCTGCTTTATACTTTTTTGAATGTGTAAAGAAGCATGCAGTGCTGATCTCCATGCTGTGACTGTTCTTTGCGTGTTTTGTGGGGAAGGAAAGCTGCATGTGCTGTACATACCTTTTGTGAGTGTGATCCATATTTACAACTGTGCTCTTCCTTTTTAATTGTATTTTTGCAGCGCTTGCTACATTTAATTGTATTTATGCAGCGCTTACTACCCCCTGACGAGGTGTTGAAGCGCTTTTTGGCGAGTAGCACTCTACTCCCGGACCAACAACGGATAAGTGGTGGATTAGCAGCCTGCACTCCCCCTTTAACAATCAGCTGTTCCCCAATGGCAGTGTTCATCATTTTGCCTTTTCTGGTGTGAGCATTTGTTCTCCATACTTCACTACCCTGTGGCACATGTATAGGAGAAGTGTGCTTTTCACTGACAAACCCAACTGTTACATGAAGAAGCAGCAGTATATTCTTACACATACCCAGGTATAACATGTAGCAGTGCAAGATTGCCTTCATGTGAAAAATCGCAGTCTTAGCACTTTTGTGTACTTCTGAATCTTGCCAGTGCTTGTTTGTTTTCCATCACCCTCTTCCCTACACGTGACAGTGTGGCGGAAGGAAGGGACAGGCTACCTAACATGCAGGTTTAAAGTGTTTATTAACAATATTCAAGTCCTGCACCCTACGCATCATTAACCCTGCCCTCTCATGCATTTGAAGCACACTCATGAAGACGGAGGCTACTATCTGGTGTCTTAACTTTAACAAACAAAAGAATAAAAGCAGTCTAAAACATCAAGGGGGCTTTTTCCTCGTACACCAATCAGGATTCAGATGTTACAATATTTTCAATTCCAGTAACTGAAATGTAATTCCCAAGGCCAACGGGGAAGCAATGGCTGATCAAGACCGCCCTCATTGTTTAAGAACATTTTCAACAAAGCTAACTTTCCTTGCTTAATTCTACACAAGAGATACCATTGGTGTTGTCAGTGTGTATCTATGCATACTAATTAATAATATAATTATTGAACTATAATTTATGTTTTATTTCCGTAGTGATCGAAGACTTGCACTTTCTTCTCAGTCACTTCTTGCTCGGTTTGGAAGAAATGGGCGCACTGTGACAGCAACCATTGCTGCAGAAGCTAACGACCTTGCAAAGTCTGTACGGTCGGCGGTGGAAGAAGATTGTGAGTCCTTTTACAATCTTATCTCTCCTATTTTTTTATCCATTTATTTATTTTGCTGTATTTTGTTAAAAATTGGTTTGGTAGTATTGTAATATTATCTTTAATTCCTAGTTTGCCGTGTGGTGTGTGACTGTATACATGAAATAATCAACCAAGCAGGGCTTGTTCCCTTACTAAACAGATGGGGATGTGAGATTCACCAGTTAGGCTTTCCTGTTTTCAGTTTCTGTTTCTTGTGAATTCTAGTGGTTTTTAGGTCTCGCCTATGTAGCGTGCATGTGCTGCATAGGAGAGACCTTCAGTCATTGGCACAGCTTTGGGGCCAAAAACGTGCACACGGTCCATTGCCTTCAATGGCAATGCGTGCACGTGTGGCGATTCACTTGCGGGAGCGAGCGGCTGGTGTCATATGTTATCAATTATCGCGGCGCCAGCCGCTTGCTCCCGCAAGTGAATCGCGCAGGCCCCCTCCTCTCTCCCCCTGCTGCCGCGCGAGGCGCGCGCTCTACTTTGATGTGCTGCAGTCAATAACTGACATCATCGAAATCGATGGGATCCACACAGTGGTGGGTGTGTTCACCACACAGCAGAACATGTGAGGGCGGAGCTGGCCGCGTCAGAGGCCATGTCCTACATTTCTATTGTGCCTAGGAGTGTGCTGCACGGCGTGCTGTCTTCATCTCTCCAGCAGCCTGTGGCTAAACTTACAGCCTGAGGTAACCCTCGCCTCCCCCCAACTCCAGTCCTCTCCCCTGCCCCTCCTCCTCCCCGTCCACCTCCCTGCCCCGGGCACAATAATTAATGGCTGCAGGGCCGGCTGAATTTAATTGCTGTTCTGAATACTATAGATTTTCTGGGGAACTGAAACAGGTTTTACGTGGCTGCTATCTTCTGTTTAATAAAACCGATCTACTTGTAGCTCAACTGGTCTTTCATTGACTTGCAACTCATTTATTCAACAACACCTTTTCAAGTTTGCAGACCAGGCCTTGGTGTGCACAGTAAGAGCTGCTTTAACAAGCAGCTTGGTTAGAATCTTCCCTGCAATGATTTGCAGAACCACAAAAAGTTCAAAATATCATTGAAGTCAATCGAAAGGAGTATAGTACTTAAACGAATCCACACTTCCAACTTACTGTGTCTTCCCATTGGCACTATCAAGGTTTAAAAAAAAAAGATGACACTTTCTTAGCAATATCACCAACAAGATTGTAAACAAGCATTTGCAATGCAAATAGGCCTCGCATTTGTGAGTTTAAGCTATTGCCATTGTAAATAACAATGCCTTTCATAAATGAAAGACATTGCCATTTACAAGGCCAATAGCTCAAAATCGCGTAATTGCGAGACCTATTGCATTGCAAATGCTTGTTTTTCAGTGTTTCCAAATGTTTTGAAAAATTATTAAAATCAGTGTATATTAGTGTTTAATCTTTTTTTTTTTTACTCGGTACATAATCCTTGGGATAGTGTTTTTTCAGTACTTAAAAATACATTTGCTTTCATTTTGTGCCCTCACTCATTCCTGATGGTAATTATTCGTACATTCCTTCCTGTTCCTAACTTCCTTATTTCTACTCTTTTATTGAATTTGGTCTTTCAAGTTACTTTTCATAATTTCTTTCAACTCCCTGCTTATCTAGTTTCCCTATACTGAAATCCCTCTTTCCTGGATGTAAAGTATGCGCATACATGGAGATATGTTTGCATGCCATAAAGATTTGATTGTAACAGATAACATGGGAATGGGGACATTTACCACACCTTCCTGCTGTTCTGTCCTTCTGACAGATGTCAAAGATTTGCAGAATGTTGAGTTTCTACTTAGGGTAAGCAATATATATGGTGGGTGTTCCGTGCTCAGGGAATACAAGCCATTGTTAATGCTAATATATGTATTATTACTGTCTGAGGCCTATTCCAGCTCTATCTGGCTTCAGGGGAGAAGTCTGCTAAGAAATTATGATATGCATACCGTTGCTATTTTGGGTGACAGCAAACTGTGCAGCTGTATGAAGAGGCAGCAGAGGTGGTAAAGGAGCTTCATCCCCTCTCAGAAGGCTTCGGGGTGTTATCAGTACAGTTCACATGAAGTTTATTTTACATTTTTGGGCCATGTCTATGGGAGTTTGAATTTATTGGAGGATCACTCTACATTGATCTTTACCAAGCAGTTTGTGATTTTTTTTTTTTTTTTAATTTTTTTTTAAAGCAGTGCAGGGACTATGCTCCTGCCAGGCATTCGTGATGGTTGCACAACACGCTTTACCTTTGTAATCTCTGCAGTCTGCATTGTTTTTCTACATTTTCCATCTTGGGATAAATAACGAGCGCAGTTCAATATGTTATCGTTAAATGTGGTCACAGTCTGTTGTTGCCAAGTGCCACGCATGGTTTCAGCACCAACATTTTTAAACTTCATACTGACATTAAAGCAGAAGGAGTTAATGTTGAACTTGATGATTCGGAGGCTGTATCTACAGTGTGCAGATTCAGAATGAGTCCATGAACGAGTTTTGGAGAACCTGCACCATCTGCAGAACATACTAGGAAACTACAAGTTGTACTATTTACAGTTTTAACTCATGATTTTTCTGAGTTAATATATGCACTGGAAGCCGCACAGATTCACCAAAACTAGCTCATGGACCTCTTTGCATCATGCATGGGCACTGAACACATTCATGATATGGCCCTTGTTTCTTCTGTTTGAAGTGATGCAGCTCACATATGCATGCTTTTTAGACCATCACAATGTAAACCTAAGAGTGTTGGGTGTAGTGTGTTATGGGAAGACATTGATTTCGGAGGCATCCATATGCTCAGAGATCTTTGTTACCACAACCCCAATGCCCGAGTTTTCCGAAAGCAAGCCTCTGTTCGCTCTCAGTGAAGGAGAATTGAATCATAGAGGTGCTCCTTGCCTGAAACTGAGGCACACAAAGCAAACACAAGGAGATGATGGACGGACCACTGAAACTTTTCAGACACTCAGACCAAGTCACAGATCTGGGTTTACTTTGCCACCCCAGTTCGGACCCACCATATGCAAATTAATCTTGACCCTGTGCCTCATGCGGACAGTCCAGCCCGTATTGCCAAGCCAGGTCTTCCCTGGAATGGAAACATGCATCCTGGGACAGATTTCGGGGTAACACCCCTCATCAGCCAGGCTAGCTTGAATCCAGTGGCAAAGTTAGCAAGGGACCCAAATCTGGGAATACCCTGCCAACTTAGGGCGAGCAAAGCAAACACAAGGAGATGACAGACGGAGCACTGAAACTTTCCAGACACTCACCCCCAGTCACAGATCTGGGTTGAATCCATCATCGTTCTTTAGCTCACTTCGCCACCCCAGTTCAGACCTAACCATATGCAAATCAGTCTTGACCCTGTGCCTCACGGGAACAGTCCATATTGAACTGCCAAGCCAGGTCTTCCCTGGACCAGAAACAAGCATCCTGGGGCCGGTTTTGGGGTAACACCCCTCATCAGCCAGGCTAGCTTGAATCCAGTGGCAAGGTGAGCAAGGGACCCACATCTGGGCCTACCCTGCCAACTTAGGGCGAACAAAGCAAACACAAGGAGATGGTGGATGGAGCACTGAAACTTTTCAGACACTCACCCTGTGTCTTGTAGTTGCAATAAATCTATATAGGATCTGCACGTTTAGACAAAATAAACTGTGAGATTGGTACAAGCTAGCTCACAGTGCCACTATGAACTCCTCTTATCAAGGAGAGAATAGTTCCTGGCAACTATTATACATGACAACCCTGTCCCATCAGGGATCGCGAAACAGTACATTACTTTTTGCTCAATCACTTGTGCTCTCTTTGTCTCAGAGAGATACACAGAATAAATGGTGGGGACATTATCAATAAGCTTTTATTGAACCAGCTTCATTCTAGTGTAAAATAGGTGTGCTGAAACAACCATAAGACAAAAACAGATATAAATGATTATAAGCACCAACAGAGTAAATGGATGGTAGATTTCTACCATAGTGCTAAAACAATAAATATATACAAGCATATACATATATGACATTAATAATGCGTACTCCTACGATGCAACCCTAACTAGATGTACCTAAATGTACCTAGTATGTATTTAGGTGTAGAGCCATGAATCCTCGCAGGATGAAGCCAACCGCATTGCCTGGTGTGAGATAACGAAGGACCTCATCTTGGTCTCGAGATGGACACCCCACAAGGGATGTCAGCACACTGCGTGCTGGAGTGTCTGCATGCAGGAGCCTCAGTGTCTTGCATCAGTGTGTTAGCATGGAAATCTTTCTCCTCTTCCTGCCCTACAAGGATATGGTATTTATATACCTAAGAAGGTACCCTCAGGGGTAGCAAGCTGTGTCATGTTGGCCGAGGATGACGAAAGGGATGACCCTTATACATAGTTATGATGCAGAAGATGGTAACCCTGCTGTGATTCTGAGAATCCTCATGCATAATAAATGAGGCTAGTTTTCTGGGAAAACCACACAACATTTATGCAGCACCTAACTAGGTAAAAGGTCAGTGCCAAAAACCGTTATATAGTACAATGGCAGGGAAAATGTAGGCGAGAGGTTAGGGACTACCCAGGCCTATATTGGGGTACATTACAAAACATAACACCCGTTCCTCATCCGACCGGACAAAATACTAAAAGCGAATGTTCATCTAATTAATCGTAAAACATTGTTAAAAACTTTCAGAATAAAAATGTCTAAAAAATATATAAAAAGTGCCTAAAACCTCTATAGGTCCTTTAAATATGTTAAAAGTCATATAAATCCTTTCAAATATGTTCATATATATATATATATAGTATCTGAAATCCATGGTGCTGAGTAATAGCATAGAAGAAAAAATGTTGTTTAAAAATCTAATTTCGGTTGTTTATGAAAAAAGGCTGGATTCTTCCCAACACACAGAGAGACAAATGTGTCCTGTGTGGGAGCTGTAACATCACTGCTGCATGCCTTCACAGACGGCAGTTCCTGTAACACCTCACAGATCAGGTCAATCGAGCAAAAATGATCTTCTTCAGTTCCCACAGCCGATGCTGAGGGAGCATTTGAAACATCCAAAGCCTGTGTGCCTGTAGTAGAGCTGGTACCCACTCCAACAAGAGCTGAAGCATCCCGTGGTGGCTTTAAGAATGCCAACATCAACATTAAATATGCTGAGGACACTGCAGTACGTGGGCCATTAACAGGTCCAGTAGTACATCCACATCCGGTGGCGCAACCGATGGATGTGTTAGGCAGAGATACAACACACATTCTTGTCCGCAGAAGAAGCAGCAGAGGACAGGCAAAACACAGTCAATCCAAACTGGTTGAAATGATAGGAACCAAGATTCGCTTAGCTCCCGAAGTCCCAGGTGGAGTACCATGCGATCACGGTAACGTCACTCTAAGAGCGTTTTTTCCATCTCCTTGGTGACTGAGACATCCATTGCGTAGCAGAAACATTTAAATCAGGAATCTCACTACCATTAACAGGATTAGCGAAAGTCCTCCAAAATTGCTTCCAAATACGGAGTGTATAAAAGCTGGAATCACTCTGAAGAGTGTCTGAAAGGTGTTTAAGAGTCCAGAACCTATGGTCTTAAATAGATGTACTTTACCCTTCGTATCAGACATGTTAAAGATAATCTGTACCATTTCTCTTAAGTGGAAAGGGCTGATAGTCTGTACCAGAGCCTGTATCTCACCTGAGGACCTTGCAATCTGAAGATCAAAAGTCTCTTGGGCTGAGGTTAAGGGCACATCTTTCTGTAAAAGCATGGCTTTCCTTCGGCTCAGAGTATTAAGCCGTATAAAGGAAACATTCAACGAAGGCCATAACAGTGCCTCCCTGACTGTGTAGGTTGGTGGAAACAATACTTGCATACAGCAAGTAACCCTGGAATGTGCTTTGACTAGATATACGGTGCCTGGAAGCATTTCAAAACAACCTTGGTCATTCAACATTAAGTAACCGCCCGTTTGAAAGCAGCCCAAACACTGGATTAATCACGGCAGCTGGTGACCCTTTCAAATGACAGGACAAGTTTGCAACTGAACCGTTACAGGCCCCGTGAAGCACAATATCCTGGCACATGAGAGATCCACTCAATGAATTCTCGCAGTCTGTACCGCTGAGAAACACTTCAGTGTCCCCATTCCTGCATCTAAATCTATATGGTAATTCCCAAGATTCATAGATGAATTCCCTACCAGTTGCTTCACATCTGCCTACTTGGTGGTGTTCTAGGCAATATTGGAACTGGAAAGTTGTTACTGGCAATGTTATGTGGCCATGAATTAAGCATTCTGTGAACGGTGACTCTGCCACAGTGAAAGGTAATTGTTCTAATTTTTCAATGTGCTGCATTGTATTTTTCACATTCCTTTGTGAAATTTTTGTCTGTTTTTCAGTCAAATTATGTGCAGACAACACCGAGGTACTGTTTATATATCGCCAGGGCACATAACCTGAGCGCAATGATTGTAGCGTCCAGCTTAATGACACAATAGAACGTAACTGTGATTGTCCAGATGTAAACAACAAAAGAAGGAGTCATTTCAACTGGGTTACAAATTACTGCATTGAACGAAACAAAGAAGCAAAAATGCTGGATGAATTAAATAAAGAGATTAAGAGTACAAAGAGAACTTAACCCAGTCAAAAATACAAACATTTCAGAAAGACTTGAAACGTTTCTTCTACACCAAGACGTATCCATACGCCGACCCAGAATTTGTCCCCTCGCTCTGTCGACTGTCAATTTAATCAGATAGGACATCCATTTTCGTTTTAATCTTGCCTTATCATTCCTGCATTACATTTATACGGACTGATAACGGCAATTTTTAAATCACTTCTTCACTAATCACTCACTCTGCACTAAAAACCCACTCCGCTGTAATCAGGGGTCGCAGCACACCCGGGAGGCATTAGGCCGTTCGGATGGGGACCCTATGATGAAGCCTGTCACCAACTAGGTTGGTGAGTGAGGTTTTTTTTAAAACATTTTTTTTGCTTCTTTGGTTCGTTCAATGCAGTAATTTGTAACCCAGTTGGAATTACTCCTTTTGTTGTTTACATTGATTCTTAAAGGGGACCAGGATTTGTTCCATTATACCCTTTCTCTCTTTTTGTTCTAATTAAATTGTGTTTTAAGATGGACAGATCCTGTTCCATGATGTCTATAGCAGAAGATACAATGTTGCCCAGTGAATAAATCCTGGATGTCAGTGTGGTTGTGCAATTGTCAACCACAGCGAAAGCCTTTTCTGAGTTAACTCTGTCAATTTCACGCAATCTCTCCTCAGCTTCCTGTTGAGTGATTTTCCAAATTTCATTATAGATAGCGTATAAGAAGTGTTTCTGATGTGGATTTTGTGGACTTAGCCAAAAATCCCTAAGGTCTATGTCATCTGAGAATAAACACAAGTGTTGTTTCACCTGTGACAGTGTTGAGGTTCTTAGAAAATCCAGGCATAACTTCCAGACACTGTATGATGTCACCACTCCTGGATGTTCTCGTTGTACATAGCGTAGGTCAGGCCTATGGATACTAAACCCTTTGGTGGTACCCTTGAATCTTGACTGACACCTATTTGTGTTGATAGACCAAACTAACCATCCCTTCAAATTGGGATCTGTTGTGTTGTATGAAACGTTATGTATGATGTCATTTAGTGTACCCTCACTGTTAGCTGTATAGTTTTGCCATCCCTCCGATTGTGAAAGTGAGGGAATACGAGGTGTGTACAAGTCATTAATCTTGGCTAACCCAAGACAGGAAGTCTATTGCACAGTGTCATTCAGGAAAATAATCTGTTGTGGTATGAGGCATGCTCTAAATAGTGCCTCGGTTCCCTGAACCTGCCATTCCTTAGTACTCCAGACTGATTTTGTGTCTATAGTGTATTTTCGTAAGTCGAAACCCTGTTTAGACAGTTGGGCACTAAAGGATGCAGAGTATATCTGTTTTGTGTTAGTAAGCATGCTTTTCTTTGCAGATGAAGGTGCAAGCTTATAATAATATGAGCATGGATCTGATGTATGAAACTCAGAAAAATAGCAAACTTTTGTGCAAATGTTTGTGAACTAAGTTTTGGTGGTGTTGGGCAATGTTCCCATTGGTGGTATGTGAAAACATTACGTGGTGCACCTGGTTTATGCAGAAAGTGATGACTATAATGTTGGTAACAGTACATCAAATGAGCCATCAAACGTTTAATTTTTCATAAATACTGCAGATAGTTCTAAATAAAACAACATAGAATTAACAGTTTCAAAATCCCAATCGTCAGAGTATGTACTGGAGGGTATGATTTCATTTAAATAAATTTTGAATATCTCTGGTATTTTTAAAGGTTCAGTGAGACCAAATATATCATATGAAACACTGTCTCAAACTATTCCGTCAGGAACTGGAATTATGGTAATGTTCACATAGGACATCTGTTAATAATGAGATGACATACGAGGGTTCAGCACCAAGTTCACTTTTGATATTGCGGAGCATTCTGGGAGATAGTGTCCATTCACGAGCAAGAAAAAGACAGTCACTAAACCAATCCTGAATAGTAGGAACAATATTCCAGTGATTATCCAGAGCTGTCTTTGGTAGCTCAGCAGGTTTTGTTGAACTGGCAGATGTCTCCTGTAGAGTCATATTGATGTAGATGTTGGTGGTAGGCCGAATTGATATCTGTGTTTCATTTGTGTTTTGATGATGATCAATTTCAATAGATATGAGCTCCATTTCAATGTTGGTAACTCCATTACTGCGTAAAGAAGACTCTTGAAATGTTATCAGTCTTTCTGTCTGAACCTCCTGTATGGGAGCGAGAGGAGAGCAGCAGCTACCCAGGAGCCCACGCAGCCTGCTATTCAGTATCGGCCACATAGTGTGGTTTGATCAAATCAATGGAGACAAATCTGTTTTCATTCTTTTTTTTTTTCTTAACAATTTTATTGGCATTTTGCAATGAATTATAATCGGTACAGTACATTGGTATTCAGTGAAGCATACATGATGTGTCAAATGATTATTCATGAGTTATTTATCTTTCACATTAGTCAGTAAGGTTTGTCTCTTTCGTATTTACCATATAGCTATACAGAGTCCTATTACACATTAGTCACTGACATCTGACAATGATTCCTCTTGCGGGGGCTCACAAATATTACCTTGGAGGGCATTCCACCTGCCCCATACCCAAGTCAATTTTTTGGGGCATCCCCTGTGGACATAGACTGATTTCTCTATTATCATTGCATTGTCCATGTCACGACACCATTGGCGATGGCTAGGAGTCTGTCTCGATCCCCAGTGCTGAGCTATATTCCGCTTTGCCAATATCATACCTAGTGTCGCCCAGTCTTGAGTTGTATGATTGAGGTCCGTAGGTTCCCATATCGCTTTTCATTCTTGCCGGCAAGAGGCGGAAGGAGTACTGTTCTTGTACCTTCGACAGCCAGGCCAGGTACTGCCTTTCTGTATGATGGCCCAGATTATTTCTTGTTTACAATCTTTTCTCTTAGTAGATCCCCAACTTTTGGAATCCAGGCAGGTCTTGCCGTTACTGTTTTCACTCTCCCAGTGGCGGTGAGTTTTACTTGGACGTTGATTTGTAGTGCCCGGAATTCATTGAGTTCCTGTAAAACAGCCAAATGTTTATTGATGTCAAATGGTTTTTCATCCACCACTGGGCTGCCACAATCGAGGTCCGGTACCCACATTCTCGTCCCAAATAAGACTTCGTAAGGGGTGATGCCTCCTAGGGAACGCATGTTATTAAGTGCCCTCCGGACCCCATATAGGTGATTGACCCAACTACTACCTGAGCCTCATGACCTTGCTGTTAAGGATTGCTTTAAGTCCCGGTTTTTCCTCACCACAATCGAATTTCCCTCGAGAATGATATGGAGATGAGTACCACAATGCTACACCCAAACTACCCATGGCTTTCTTGTAAGCCTTAGAGCTAAACGCGGGGCCACAGTCTGAATGTAATGTGCAAATTGCTTATGTCCCTACGAAGACTCGCAAACCCTTTATAATAGGCCTGGGCAGTGAACTTCGCTCTGTTCGCTGAGTTATCTGCACTCCGCAGACAACGCGAAGTGCAGAAAACTCCTCTTTGCGATGTGCAGCGAATGGTAATTTGGCGAGCATGAGCTGCCGCTTGGGTAGAATACCAGCACAAACTGCAGCTCGCACTGCACTCCGCCAGTCACGGAACGTGGCGGAGTTTTTTTGTAACTTTGCAGAGTTCCGCATTGCAAAACTCCGCGAACTTCACCCACTCCTACTTTATAAAAGTTCAGGCATCAGTAGTGCGCTGAGGCCAAACCCACAGGAATCTAGAGCATGAATCAACTGCCACCAAGATGTACTTGAGCCCCATCAGATTGTAAGGGGCCACATAGGAATATTATTAAGGCGTGAAGGACTGATTGTCTGCATACACAATATACTTCAGCAATGCGCTGAGGCAAACAAAAAAGTGATGGGTGGAATACTTTTATTAATCTCAGCCACTAGCAATTACTCAGGCGTTTTCCAACTCCATAATTGCCCACTATACCCTCCTCAGAGAGCAACCTGCAATATGTAAATCAATATTTGCCCAGCACCTAAACTTATCTCGAAGAGAACTGTTTAGTTTGTATGACAATTCAGTTAAGTGCGATGGTAGGGGGGAATTTTATAAACATGGACTAGTCTAACCCAAGAATGAGTGACACTTGGTGAGGTTACAATAGCCTACTACAACCTTGAGCACTGATCCCCACATTTGGAATGACTCTCTAGTATGTTCAGGCATGACAAAACCATGTTATGGCTATCAACTGCTCCATTCTTGGCAGATAGCTCACAGTTTGACCAACAGAGAGCTTCCTCATGTTATGTGGGTTTTTCTTTTAAACAAGAGTGCATTACATTCTGTGACTATTGTTTTGCTTTTAACATGAGTTGGCCTAACTGCTAGGGTGGTCGAATTCGATTCTGGGGAACTGGGCTCTTGTCTAGGCAATGACACTTAACATCCTGTGATTCTGGGAAAATCACTTAATCTCCCTGTGCCTAAGAAAAATGAATGTGTCCTCATGTAATGCAACTGGTGCTATGTAAAGCGCTCTAATACCCGATACCTTCGGGTCAAGTTCACGCTATATAGAACTCCATTAAAAAAATTAATTCTACCTACAAAAATCAAGCTCAGAAAGTGGTGTTAATTTCAACACCTGAACTAGCTCCGTGTGACGATTTATTTGTCCCTAACAGTGAAATGAGTGTGAGCAAATAGGTACTTGAGATAATAAATATTTGCTCCTTTAAATGACTAGGCTGAAATGAGAAATGATTAGTCAATTGAAAGATTGGTTGCTATGTGTTTATTGGTGCTGCAGATAAGTGCCTTGTCCAGGGGATCTGGGTAATGTAGGCCAGAAAAAAACTGGATTATTCTGTGTATGGTAAACAGCACAAAAGCGTGAGTGTAACAACCATTCAGATGGCTGTCGTGGATATCTGTCCATCCTATTAAGATTGTCAATACAGGAATGATGCATTTCCAGTACCGCTTTTTCTCCTGAGATGATAATCACTTGTTTCTGTCTATTTAATGACTATATTACTGGTGTTGAGAAATAATTTTTTCCTCATGCATTAACAGTCTGGATTTCTCTCTACAAAATCAGAGACCATTGTTAGGCAAGGAGCAGGGCATAATTTTTTAACATTAGCGTATTTTAATCAAAGGAAAGGCTGTTCTTGCCACCCTTGGATAGGGATATACAAGAAAACTACATTTTGGAACATACCCTCTTCTGTAATAATTGAAAATGTACTAGTAATACAAGATTTGGGAAAGCCAAAAGCATCTCTTCATAATCAAGCCCCTAAAAACAGTCTACAAATGGAGAGTAGAGTTTGTTGGCAGTTTGAGTACCTGCTTTCGAAAACAAGAAATATGGTATGCATGCCCTGGAACACCTTAAACTTCTAATACACAGGATATAAAAGAGACCCATATGTACCAGAGCTTATAGTTTTCTTCTAAAAATCTCATTAAGCAGCTTGACATTGAATTATTTTAAAATCAAGCACAACTGGGAGTTTCTTAAAATACTTGAAACCATTTTCCCATCTGATGAGAGACCTAGGTGCACAGCATTCAGATTTAGAGAGCTTTGTTAGCAATGATCTCTGCACTTTGTTAATAGCAGACTGGGTCGAAGCCTGGAAGTTGGAGTCAGTCCTTTGCGGGAGTGACTAAAGAAGGGGCAGCCTCTTCCTAACACCCACACTGTCTACCTTGGGTGTAACACTGGTTAGAGAGAGAGGATGCTTCTGGAGAGCTGTGCCTCACAGCACAGGGAGGAAAAAGCACAAAGGCACAAAAACTTCAAAGTTCTTGGGTTTCAATTGCAGCAAAGTTCTTGAAAGTGACTATGTGGATCTTGATAAGACTAGTGCTGGAGTAGAACTGAAGTTGGCAGGTCTGGCGCAGGAATAAAGCATCCAGTAGCTGACTAGTTGTGACACATGGGTATACTGATTAGAGCCCTTTTATATTCTAGTAGAATAGGAACTACCTGACTGTAAGGGAATGTCCTCAGAAAAGTACATGCTAAAATTTGGGTCCATATTTGGTGGCCTTATGGAAATGGTGTGTTTATAGAATGGAGTTTGTGTTTGATGGATATTTTGGATTTCTATGTCATTAATGGGAAATTAAACTTCCTACTTGCAGACCACTTGTTTCTGCCTCGTAATCATAACAGACTCAAGATGTGAAATGTTCTTTGTTAAGGGCACCCAAGGAAATTCATCTTCTTCATAGTTTGCTTTTCTGTCATCCATCAAAGCCCAGTAAAACGTGTTAGGAACCAATTGTATTTGCTTTTGCAGATTAGTGAGGCTGATTGTTATCTTCTTGAAACACTTGACACAAGTGATGTTAATGGCCTTTTCCTGATGCGTTTGTCATGTTATTTGGTTGATCAACTCATTCGATCACTAAATGTGGCTAGGTCCTAGAGTTTGGTTGACTCGTCAGACCGTGAGGGAAAAGGGAACATTTTGTTTTTTTGTTACTGAAGCCCAGACTGTTCCTAACCAGACTTAAGTGTAGAAACAGCACCCATGGCATGGAAAGCTAAAGGTCACCTGTGAACTGAAATACTTATAATGCCATCTTCTTGTGTGACACGGAAACACGGTTTTAGGCCTACCATTTTAGCCTGACTGCTGCAGTGTAAACCTGCAATACTGCCTGTTAAAGTATCCACCCCTATAAAGACCTCGTAGCCCACAAAGATGGGGTGCATGGCATTTAAAAGTGGGACATATAAAAAAATAATACGAACACGTCACTACACTGAAAAGGCCCGAATAGATATTTTTACTGTGGCTGGACTAGCTGTACTGTGTAGGAAACAAACGTGAAGAATAAAATACTAATACCAGCTAGAAACATAATTAAACTACTATTTTTAATAGCTATAAAAAACGTATTCAAAGGTGAGTTTGGATTTTTAAATAAATATTTAGGGAAAGTAACTTTTAGAAAGTTACCTTTTACCTGCCTGAGCTGTCTGGTGTCTAATGTGCATTAGCTCTACGGCTACTCCCAACCATTGCTCAACCTTTAATGAGGTGTGAAATTCATCTCTGGAGCACACAATTGGCTGGCATGAATGAGCATAGATGACACCTCTGATCTCAGTAAAAATATGCAGGGGGAGCGCCCCTCCTGTTGTTACTCCAGTTTCAAATCCTGCATAGCAAGTCTGTCTGAAGCACATGTAAAAGTAAATCGTATTCTGGGGCAGTTCTTGTATATCACCTCTCCTTTTGTCCTACCAGACTTCAATCTCTGGGTTTGACAGTACCATTCCTGCTCCAAACTGGATTTTAGTGTTGGATGTAAGAGAACACTGATTACCACACACTCTTCATAGCTCATATTTAGTGTGACCGAAGACTTTAGCCACCTTCAAAATTCCCCAACACATGACATTTTGGGTCTGTTTGCAGTAAAGCAAATAGGAACTTCTGTAAAAGTAGATGGATCAGGGCCTGGAAACCTTCACTCCATTTGTCAAAGAGGAACTAGGAGTGTCTTAGTGTATTCCCCACCCACAGGCTGATGAACACTACAAAGTCCGAGCCCTCACCCAGTTTTCCTCAGAACAATGCTGGACTTGCGAAAGGATACCAAGTGGACTGAACCTGCTGCACTTGGCATCTATGACTTGTGAGAAAGACCCTGAGGAGGTTAGAGCCCTGTCCACTTGAAAGCCAAGAACATTAAGATTTCCAAGGATCAGAAGGCTGATCTCATGGATGCTCCAGGATTTTAAAGCTGAAGAGGACATTCCTTTGAGGACTCCCAGCTGACTAGTGACAGTTGGACTTGGACTGGACTTTGTTGAACCCTGTGACTGACACCCTAAGAGTCTCTAGGTCCTCCTCCTGAGGTCCCAGGGGCCTTGGAATTGTACTCCTGTGGTTGTTTAGGCACAAAAAGGGACTTTTTTCAAAAGCTTTTGCTCCAGAGCTTCAATGGGAACAACCACTCAAAGTATCTATTTGACCAGCAGTTCCAAAACATCGTACTGAAATTCAGTTTTTTCCATGTGGTGAAGCTTTTTTTCTCAGAGAAAACAGCAAATTCCCCTTTTCAGATTGGGACGCAAACATTTTCAAATTTGCCTACTTACAGGTCCTAGAATGGGGCAATATAATAGATTGATCTGATCCGACCTCTATCGTGGTCAGCCTCATATCGCACCTAGGTCCCAGTCTACCACAACCATTGATTACCATTCACGCCTAGCACTTTTTGGAGCTATTTTCATTTAAATCTTTAAGAAATCATGTATCCGGTTTCCTTAATTTTTTTTCTTTTTTTTGCAGTGGTTAATTTGTAAAAAAAAAGTGTCAGGTCTCTCATCAGGAGGCAGTTTGCACCAGCCCATTTCTTCTGTTAGCGCCGCCTAAAACAGAATATGGCTCAGGGTACCAGAAGCATGAGTATATTTCAGTGTGCGTTGTTCGTCGTGTCTTTTGTCCATCGATTGGGTTAAAACCTGTGCTTTTAGGCCTCTGATGTGTTTGTGCCTGTGTATTATGTGTTTATGACAATGTTATTTCACTGATCCTTTGTCTTCAGTGTCACTCTGGGGAAATCACAGGTCCTTGAGGTGGTGTTCGCATGTGTCCTTCACAGTCCACCATCGTCCACCTTGCCCTAGCTCCTAATCCTTAGGTCCCATAGAAGTCTTACCATGAGGAAGGTGTGGCTGTGTCAGGATTTAGTCCATAAATATGTCAGCTTCTTCTACTCACAAGTCGTCACCCATATTTGCCTATTTCCCAAATAGAAGAAGCGGACTTCGGAACCTGTCCCTTCCAGACAAACGGTGCTATCGCCTGTGGGTGCCTTCTCTCCCTTTCACAAAACTGGCACCATCTCCTGTGGGTGCCTTCTCTCTCTTTCACAAAAACGGCGTCATCTCTTTCCTATGAGTGCCTTCTCTTGCTTTTATGAAAAAAACTGCGCCATCTCCTGTGGGTGCCTTCTCTCCCTTTCACAGAAATCGTGCTACTTGGCAGCATTGTGTCAGTACTGCATTGTGTTAATGTTTACCGTAGGCATATTAACAACCCCTACTACAATGGCTCCAACTGCATCGGAAAATAAAGTGTGCTTTGAAAATTGTGAATGGTTGCTGGAATTATTGCTGTCTCGGTTTGGTAAAAATTGGACAGGAAAGCTGCACAGGCCCGAGCGTTACTGCTGGTGGGTGGTGGCACTTCCCACATTATGCAAATCACATGATTTCCATACAGATTATCACATCTTTTTTTTATCCTGCTTTGGCTTCATGCATTTCCTTTATTTTGAGCAGTGCCAGCCAAGTAAAAGTAAAGTACGTCAGACACTTAAGAGTAGACAGTGGTTAAAATAAATTAAGCAAGGGCAAGGCCCTGCCCTTCCAGCAGCCTTGGAACATTTGCACTGCACACAGTGCCCCACCCGACATTGGTCTAAACCGGGGTGGCATGGTGAGCAAATGAATGATGGATTTAACCCAGATCTCTTGACTGGGGGTGAATGTTTTGATTTGTTCTGCATTCCGTCCATCAATTGTGATTCTTTTGCTTCCACCCGATACTGGTGGCATGATTGCTGGGGCCTCTGAGGCTCTGATTCTGTTCAGGTGACCGTCATGTGCAAGTAAAAGCAGCATTGGCTTTTATTACTCACTGCGTTTACTGCTGCTTCAAAGTGCCCACGTCATGCTAAATGGTGCTGCTATTTTGTGACTTGTGCAGTGTGTGTGTGTGCTAGGGTGGGGGCAACTGTCCCTGGAATTAAATTAAGGTTATGCATTGCACGCTGCTGGGGCCCCCTACCACCATAGAACCAAATAGACCCCAATCAGTGGCCCGCCCACCAGCAATAGGGAAAGCAAATTGATTCACAGTCGCATCATGGAGATGGATTGATTATCACTGGACTGGCTCTCTCAGCACTGCAGCACTGCACAGCAACACTCGTCTTCACCGAGGGACTCTGGAGACTGTAAGAGTGTGAAGTGACCAACACTGGAGTAAGGCAATTATATTTAATTTACTTATTTGCCACATGACGTGCAAAGTGCAGTCGTGTCGTTGATGTAAGTTGGCAGTGTAGACCCGGCCCTGATAAAAAAAGGTGCTGGAAAGCACCGGTACAAATTAAGCGCTTTTTGGTGTCATTTTCCTTATTCATTTTTTTCTCTTATTATTTAATTGATATGGGATTTGTTTTGTGGTTTGTATTTGACTTTTTACCTGTTTTTTGGTACTTCTTAATGGTTTACACAATTTTGTTAAGTTAAGCATGCCTGCATAGCTAAGAGGGGTTGGGTGCAGATTTCAATTGTTAAAACCTTTAACTGGACCTAGAAGATTAGTAACTTTATTACTTGTAGTGGACCCAAATTCATCACACTAATAAACCACTTTCCCACAGCGAGAAAGTCCTAAAGTACTCTGTCAAATGTTGGAATCATTAGATTATTAAAAATGAAGGTAGAAGTTCTGGATCGGTATCAAAGAGTATGGGGGAAAAAGAAATCCTTTTCTGCATGTATGATTGCACCTTATATGGCTGCATGATGTTGCTATTGGGAAGGACCTGGATCCATGGCCTTGGGAACTTTACATCATCTGTTAATGCTGAGGAGTCTCTAGGAGAACTTTTGAATCCAGTCTACGTGCTGTGGGATTCAAATGGTGAGGAATTTGTGGGTAGGAGTAGCCATCATAATTAGAAGTTCATTGAATTTCACAAAGGTAAATAGCTAATGAAAAGTACTATATTTGCTATAGTAATATACTTCACAAAACTAATAAAAGAAATACATCGAAGAGAAAAAATCTGCTGTTAATCTCTTTTGGCATAGAGCTTTAATGGTATAAAGCCAGTAATTGTCTCATAGACCTCCGGCATTGATTTGACAAGGTACAGTCAGACTATGGAGGCAATTAAATTTATTGTAAAAAAAAAAAAAAACTTGTTACTAAGACCTGAAGTCAGAACTTTTTGTTTTAAAAAGGAAGTGGAATGCCGTTGGAGAAACGTATGCAGGACTGACCAATCTTGGGAACAAAATATTTTTGTGACCAGTTTAAAAATAGGTATCTCTCTCGGGACATGCAGGTACTAAACAGTCATACTTGCCCGTAGGCCTTCCTATGAAGGGATGGTCCTGCAGCTTCAGCAGCTTGAGTGATTGTCTCGATATTATAGTTACCTACGACCTTTAAAGTAACATTTTGTAATGTAGATTACTCTGTCTTGACAGTATAGCTAGCTCTTACTGCATAATTCCTACAACCAGTTACTGGTTCCTTTAACCTAAATTTCTGGTCTTCTGCAGTTAGGGATTAAGTCAGTGATTTCCAGATACAACTGATAGAGTTCCATCCTGTGCTGTACATGGCCTTTCAGGAAATGGGCAGCTATAACAACTGAGTGTAGAGAGGTTGTACAGCCACCGGGAAAGAAGATGCAGCCTTAAATGCTGATCGACTTACAGATTCTCAATATATAAAACAAATATCAGTTCCAATGAGTTGCCTCGTGTGTCTATGTATCATCCAGTTTATGCATGCTATATACTTCAACATACAGTTAGGTGTAATATGTGATATAACTTCACATGAACCACTACTGCATTTCACATACTTTTGTAACGCTCATTCATAAGACAATCATCGATAATCCTATTCAGAAGCTTTTATCATAATATTTCTTTTGTCAAATTTCTTGTATTGACTTAAAAATAAAAAACAATACCACATAATCATTAGGTATATGTATTTTATATATCTTCAATTTATTCTGAACCTAGTACACCTTAATTTTGTGCTGTCGTATAAAGAACTGTCTCCACAAATATACCACTAATGGATCTATGCTGCCCTTCACTCATTCTCAACCCACCTACATGTATTTCTGGAACATTATGCCTTTCCTATAATTAATACTGTGCCCCAAGTAAGCTCCTCTAAGGTTTGTTTGTACATGCAGTGTTGACATACGGGCAAAATAATACATATTTTAATTGCTTCTTGGCTGAGGGTGGCTTGGCCAAGCCGGCGAGCATGGCGGTTGTGTCAACTTGAGCTCCATTGGCCAGACTTGGATGTCTGCACAAGCCACCAGCATTGCCTGCTGTGGCAATGCGTATGAGAATGCCATATTTAGTTTGCACTTTGGAGTGGGGAATCTCTCTATTCTCACCTTGATTCCGCAAGTGGAGGCACTGGGCGTGGTCTGGTTGGAGGCTACTTCGGTGGGCCTTGAGCGAGCAGGCCATGCACTCAGCCCGCTCGTATTGAAGCGGCCCCATCTTGGCTCATCCGAGGACACGTCCGTTACTGGGTGTACCGTGCCTGGTGCCCATTGCCGGTTGGGAGACCACCATCCCCGACCGAGGATCCTGCTGGCTGTCGGGCTGGACCTGGCGGCTGGGCCTCCCACTGGGCTGGACTGCTACTCCAGTTCTGAATTGGTGAGTGCTAGAGGCTTAAAGGAGCGTCTGTGTGTACTGGTTGTGCTGCTGGCTCCCCTGCATGAGGAGCTGACGCTCAGTACCATGTTGATCATCCCGCTATCTTCCCAGGGCAAATTGCAGCACTTGTTTACTGGAGCGCATCATCTGCTTCCCCCTCACTGGACATCGTAATCCGGCGTGTTGGCTGTGCTTCCTTTCTTTACGGATATCAGATGACTTATCAATAATTTGCACTTCTGCGTCCTTCCCATATGGTGTCATCCTGGCTGCTCGTGCTACTGGGCGTTACAAATTCAAACACTTAGATGCGGGTTGAATTTGGTTCCTTCTCGCTGCTGTTATTTCTTCATGACTTCCGTTGCGATCCATCGGCTACTTCACTCAGGGATATGGTCAGTAGGAGTAACCATGGTGAGGGGCAGATCTGCTCCACAGCACCCTATGGCTCTGATGTCTGGCTCTCATACAGAAAACTCTGAATCCTCCAGGGGTCCTCCAGACAAATTGGACACCATCCTCGCAGACCATAATCGGCACCTGTGTCTCCTTCTAATCCAAATAGATGCTGTGGCGACAGATTAAGGCTACTCTGCCAGGATCATCAGAAATTGGCAGAATGAGTCACACAGACTGAATCATTGCAACAGGCCCTCCAACCTCAAACCTAGGCCTGCAAGCTAAAATTGAAAAAACTCACCATTAAGGTCTGGGTATTGGAGGGAATAGAAAAAGAATTGGAGGGCTGATCTCATAGGAGCAATATCTGCATCTTGAGGCCGCCAGAGGATATTGAGCATCAGGACATGGCATATTATCTTGAGAACTGGATTTCAACTACTGTAGACCATCAAGGTTTATCAACCTTTTAAGCAATCAATAGAGTGCACAGAGTGCCAGCCCTATCTCAAGGAGGACCCTCCTCACCCAGTGGTGGCCAAATTGCTCCACTATAGTGACCTTAATTTCATTCTCCAAGGTGCCAGAAAAGCTGGCCTCTTTCTGGTGGCGGACAAGAAAGTTCTAATATTCTTGGTAGTGAAAACCTCTTGGCCATAAAACAACCATGTGCATCTATTACTGGAGTCTAAAAGAGGCTCAGTGAACTGGGGGTGAAGTAATCTCTTAAATTCCCAGCCCACCTCAAAATAATGGCATGTCACAAAACCTGGTTCTTTACATCTCTTGAAGAAGCTTCAGACTTGGCTGATCAGTTAAGTAAATCGGCACCTTTGCCTACGCCTGGCAAATGGCAACAATTCAAAAGAAGAACCAGGAAGCGCTTAAAGCCTCAGCCCTCAGATTTTAACACATGTTGCCTATTCTTTAATTCCATGCAGCGGATTGCCTCAGAGTACAAGGATACTGCCATAGCAGTGGTGGCTGCTGTTAGACCTGTTCGCCTTAGGGTGATGATCCCCCCAACTTTTTGCCTTCCTCCTCCATTTTTGTGCTGATCTCGTTTTTGCTGGCCTTAGGACTCTGTGCACTTTACCCAGCGGCAGCCGGCACAGGTAAGCGCAGTGGAGCGGTGAGACGGGGCAGGGCGCGGCAGGGGGGAAGCAGACAGACAACAAAATAGGTATTATTTATTTATATAATTATACACATTCCGTCGTCTGTCGACTTCCCGCCCTGCCCTGTCCCACCGCGTTAACCTCTGACGGCCACTGCTGACTTTAGCACTGCTAACCAGTGCTAAAGTGTATGTGCTCTCTCCTCTAAACATGCCAATCCTGGTTTTTCCCAAATTAGCATATTACATTTACGTATATGTCCCTAGTAAAGTGGTACTACATGCACCCATGGACTGTAAATTAGATGCTACTAGCGAGCCTGCAGCACTGATTGTGCTACCCACTTAAGTAGATCTTTAAACATGTCTCAGGCCTGCCATTGCAGAGTCTGTGTGTGCAGTTCTAAACTGTCATTTTGACCTGGCAAAGTAAACGTTTTACCAGGCCCAGACCTTGGAGTTGCTTTATTACAATTTCCAAATGGGAAGAGATGATCAGTTCATGTTTGGCATCTCAGAAATCACAATTTAAAATCCTAACTTATGGTGAAGTCGGATTTTAAATTGCAATTCTGAAAGTGCCATTTTTAGAAAGTTAGCAGGTATGTGTGCCTATAAGGGATTTGCTAGACCAAATATTCACATTCATTTCTGCATTTAATGTTGGCAAACTCTATCAAGTAGCTTGCAATTCAGTTCCTTCGGATACAATTCTGATTATTTATGTATTAACAAATCTTCAAAGATTTTTTTTTTTTAAATGGGTATATGTATTTGTTAGACTTGGCATCTTTTGGCGTGTTTACCCTGACTTTTTTGCTTTCTGACCTCCCGGATTTGACTCTGTTTTTGCTGGCGTAACGTTTCTGTGCACTTTTCGCACTGCTGATCAGTGGCAAAGTGCAGGTGCTCTGTGTAAATTGTGCTATGGATTGGTGTTTCCATGATTGTATATTTGATTTACTTGTTAGTCTCTAGTAAAGTGCACTGAGTGTGCCAGGGCCTGTGAATCAAATGCTACTCGTAGGCCTGCAGCACTGATTATGCCACCCACGTGAGTAGCTCTGAAAAGGTACCTCAGACCTGCCATTGCTGAGTCTGCGCGCAGTTTGTAACTGCCATGTCGACTTGGCCAGTGCACACACTTGCCAGTCCCCAACCTTCCCTTTTCTTACAAGTCAGGTACCCCTAAGGTAGGCCAAGGTACCTCTGTGGGCAGGGTGCAGTGTATGTGAAAGGTAGGACATGCCTTGGTGTGTGTGGCATGTCCTAATAGTGAATTACAGGCAATTTCGTTTTCCACTATTGCAAGGCTACCAGTTCCCCCTACAGGACAGAATGGGAGGTTTGTTTATAACATCTTATAAACATAACTGGCCCAGGGAATGCGGTAAGAAAATAAAATTTTGTATCACTGAACTTTTAGTGAAGGTGATTTTTACATTCTCCGTTTGAAGATACCACTTTTAGAAAGTGTGTATTTTCTTGCTCAGTCATCCTGTGTGCCTCTGCTGGAATGTGGATTGCCTGTCTGAGTTTTGGATGACAGAAGGCTGGGGGGCCGAAGGGGCTCCAGATAGTCTAGGTCTGAATAGACCTGGGCTACGATGGGGTAAGGGGGAGGAGATTTCCTTGCACCTCAAAGGGCCTGGTCTGCCTCTGACAAATGCCGTCTCCACCTCCTGCCAGGAATTCACACCAGAAAAGGCACAACTGGTTCTGGCCAGGCCCAGCCACCCTCTGCCTGAAAGATCAAAGGATTTTTGGACATACATACTGGGTCCCAGACCCCTGAACTTTAGAACTCATCTGGATCAAGAGGACTGCAAAGAAGAAGAGCCGTAGAAGCTGCAAAAAGGAAGGTCTGCTTTGCTGGGTGCTTTGCCGGGTTGACCTGCAGTGGCTGCCTATGTCTTGGGCAGTGAAAGACCTGGACTGGACTTTATGCAACCTAATTTGTGAGTCTCTCCAAGGGCTTGAGTTCGAGCTTGCCCCCTGTTCATGAAGTCTCAGGAACAGCAAAGACTTCAAATTCTTCGACCCGCAGCACTGGGTACTGTGTGTTTTGTGCTGCAACCTGAAGAACACTAACTCAACGATGTCTATGACGCCACTGCCTACTCCGTGTCCTGAAGGCACAGCAGTGGGCAGCGCCGCACCACAACCCTGGTCTCACCAACGACGCCTGTTGATGCCGCTGCTTGCACCGGGACCTGTAGGCACGGCACTCTGCCCCGCCTCGCTTCACGCTGAAGCTTTGGCACTGCAGAGGGCACCGCCGCAACGTCGCACCAAGACCCTGGTCTCACTGACGATGCCTGTTGATGCCGCCACCGAGCCGCTGCTCGCAACGTGACCTGTGGTCACCGCACTTCACACCGCCTTGCTTCACGAGGATGTCCTGGCAGGCCTGACGCCGCCTCTTCCTGCCGAAATCGACGTCGCTGCTTACACCGTGGTTCGAGGGCCCCGCTTGTGAGTCACACGATGCACTGCCCTCATCCCGCACCGCAGCCTCGGCCTACCAACGCCGGCACCATCGACTCCAGTTCGTCAGCCGACGACCGCGCTCCTGCAACGACGATGACGCTGCTTGCACCGTGACCTGCTAGTAACGTGACGAGCACCGCCTTCATCTCGCACCGCGACACTGGTCTCACCGACGACATCATCTGACGCCGCCACCGAGCCGCTGCTCGCACCGCGACCTGGGGGCACTGCACCGCTGCACCTCGCACCGCAACACCCAACGCCTGCCGGCGCCAGCACTCCTGACTCCAACAGATAGGCGCTCGACCCGCAATGTGAGTTACTTAAAGGGCCTCAATGCCCCGCATTTCTAACAGGTACTGTTTTGAGGGTCTTCCCGACACCGTAGCTGGCCCGCAACCCGCGACCAGCCAGAACTGTTGGATTTTGTTGTTCACAACGCCGTGGTAGCCCTGACGGAGCTATCCCAACAAGGAACCCTTTTTAATCAGCGTATTTTTGGAACTGTGAACTTTTAAGTATAGTAGTGTGGAGTTTTATCGTTTTTTGTCTTGTCTTAATTATTTAAAATATTGGATATTTTTCTAAACTGGTGTGGTGTCCTTTTGTAGTGCGTACACTGTATTACTGTTGGTTATGTGCAAATGCTTTACACACTGCCTCTAAGATAAGCCTGGCTGCTCGTGCCAAGCTACCAAGGGGTTGAGCAGGGGTTATTTTATGTAGTTTATGTGCAGTAAGTATATATATATTAATTTATATGTATATGTTTAATTTATATTAACATTATATGTATTAGTTATTATTTTTTAAACATGTTTTAATATTTTTAACAGTTTCTTTTATTTATATGTATTATTTACTTAATTGTACATTATTATTAATTAAAAAAAATAAAAAGCGATATTTTTAACATCGATATTTTTTACAACAATATTTTTTCTCTCGATATTTTTGTACTTACCATTATGTAGATAGGACTTTGATATTTTTGTGTCGATATCTTTGTAGGTCGATTTTCTGTCCGTCGATATTCTGTCAGACATTCAAAAAACTGGAGAAGACGTGGCAAAAAACCCAAACTCAGACAGAAAAAGAAATGTTTAAAAACGCTGTTGCCCTTTACCATAAAAACCTCCAGATTACTTGGAAAGCCCATATCTCCTCCCAATTAAAGCAAGCTGGTAACTCTTCGAAGGAACGCTACAAAATTCTTAAATCGTTCACGACACATAGGGTGTACGCAAATTCAATATCTCACTCCCAAGATATATGTAATAACATCTCCAACTTTTTTGAAGAAGTCAACAAAATATACAATAAATTTCTAAGTGATTCGAAAAAACACACAGAAGTCCCTATTTTGGAGCTTATCCTAGTAAATCACGAGCGCAATCGGAGGACTGTTATTTCATACCAAACCAGAAAAATCTGCACAGAACACTGTATCCTAGATCTGCACTAAATAAAACTTTATAGAGGACTTGTTGCTTAAAACATAATCATTTATTACATATCATAAAAATTAATTAATACAATCTATCTATGCCTCCCAGAATGGGTTACACTCTATAGTTATCGCAAAGGAAACTAATCCACATAGTTAAAAACAACACAGTTAAAAGTCGACGCAGCGTTTCGGTGATATTCTTAATCTTTCCACCTTCTTCAGGACTAAAAATTTTCATCCAATCTCATCTTTCGATTGAATAGGCATTCAGTGGGGGGTGACCTTCCAAAATTAAATTTTCTGCCTGTTTGTTGTTCTGCCTTATTGATAATTAAGGTTGTTTAATATTTCCGCAAAAGCCACCGTAATTGTGTTCATTCACAAGAGAAAAGAGACCACTTTTAATCATTGAGGAACCTTATTCTCATAATGCTTAGTAGTTTGCGGGCCTTGTCCTTGTCTTCAATCTTAAGGAGATGCCCACAAATCGATCTAAAGTTGTTTTCTACACTTCGGTTTTTCTTTCTTCATCAATTCTGTAGGAACCTTGTCAGATAGAAACGGCCTCCCTGCTTTTGCGGATCCTTCAAGGCGGGTTGTACTTAAGATTGAAGACAAGGACAAGGCCCGCAAACTACTAAGCATTGCTCGTTGACCCACTGGATTCAAGCTACCCTGGCCGATGATGGGCACTACCACAAAACCAGTCCCAGGATGCTTGTTTCCGGTCTTGCGAGCACCTGGCCTGGCACTTCAGGCTTGACTGTTCCCATGGGGAGCAAGGTCAAGACTGATTTGCATATGGCAGAGAACAAACTGGGGAGGCATGGTGAGCAAATGAACGATGGGTTTAACCCAGATCCCTTGACTGGGGTGAATGTTTGAAAAGTTTCAGCACTTCGTCCATCATCTTGTTGTATTTGCTATGTTCTCAACTGTATCCATGCTGCATATTATGTACACTGTCAACTTTACAGTTTGTATGTTTTTGATTTGTCCAATCAGCCACCACTTTTCCAAATGTATCCCAGAATAGGAGCATTCTTAGCTTAGAACATAGCTTTGAGTCTAAGTATGGTAAATAATTACACTGCAGCTTTTAAGATATCAAGATCAACATTGTCACCTGTCTTGAAACCAACACGTTTTAACTTTTTTATACACTTTCCCTGCTTCCCCTCCATAGTTTTGTTTTGTCATGTTGTGGTACACGTTTAAGCCTTCCAAAATGTGTGTCTGTCATTTATTGAGCCCACATTTACTTTTATTTATAGCTCATGCAATCACTCATCAAAAGTCTCTAGACACATAGATTAGATGGCAGCTGTATCAGCCGTCTATTGGGCAAGTAGCCAGTTATTTAGTTGTTTCCTACATTTTCTGAGATTTGACTTGGCTCTTACATGATCAAGCAGAGAGATACAGAATTTAGATCAGAAAATAGAGAAGGTCCTATATTCCAATTTTTCAAGCTTGTATTTAGGAGCATCAAACTATGGTTCTAGGATCACAAGGTTATGTTTTTTCAGTTTTTGAGAGATGAAAGAAGGCTGGTTCCGTAGTAGCTTTTTTGAAGCATGCATGGCATTGTAAATTGGATTTGTTTGGATTGCAAGAGCCAGTGGAGTTTATGCTTATATTTTGTGACATCATCAGATTATTTCTAGCTAAATAGTAATCTAGTGATGGAATTTTGGATGCCCTCTGCATGATGCACTATTTCAGAACTTGAGGAGAGATTGTGTTTCCAAAATCCAGCCTAGATTCAACATAGGCATTAGCCACCACAACTTTGTGAGAGAAAGATGGAAAAAGGAATATTCTGTCCAGTATCCTGGGGTGTTTAAACACCAATTAGAAATTGTAGAAAACTGAGCTTCTAACAATAAATGTGAGTCATACCTAAATTGCAGTAGTTGAGGCTCTGGGGTCTTGTAGTTGCCCAAGCAGGATTGCAAGAGGCAGTTGTCCCATTTAGAAATGTTGTTCAATACTGGGAGGATCTTAGTTTTCGTTTAATTTTAAGAGGTTTTCTGTCAAGTCAAATCATATCAGCTTTATTCGGAATATATACAATATATCCATAAAAGCATACTACATAAAAACAATTCTTCATAATGAGCAATTCATAAAATGTATTTAATCTGTAAAGTAAAAACATAGCCTATTCTGTACACAAAATGTTTAAAGAGAAATTCAGACAAGACAAGATTATTGTTATGCTTGACATCACAGAACTATCAAGAGGTAAAGTAGCTATTCAGTTTCATAACTCAACAATTCCAAATGTGAAAGGGCCTTTCTGATCTTTATGGCCAATTGCACAAAGAGAATAACCATATTGCATGTTGTTACATTTTCCAAATTACATATATGATAAAAGGCAGATTTGTACGTAAACAACCTGTTATCAATAAATAGAGGTCGTAACATTGCATTTCTGATGTCACTATAAAATTTACAGCAAAGTGGACTGAGGCGTTTTACCGTCACATGGGCATTTGGGTAGATTAGAGCTCCACTTGCCCATCTTAGGGAAAGCGATCTGAAAGTGCAGAGTGCTCAGCCTTAGCCTAGTTAGGTAGAATCTATATTGTGGATTTCTTATGCCTGCTGAAATCGGGCCTTCACAGTAAGATCTCACAAGTGTTTTTTTCCTTGATTCCATCTCTCTTACAGATTCTCTGGATTCCAGTAATCTATTTTTTAACTCCCCTTTGGTATAATTCAAAATAGTGTTGGGGTCGCGGGGATCAATTATCACATTGCACTTAGATAAAAGACTACAAATGTGCTTTAACCATGGTATCTTCCTATATTGATCAAGTGTAAGGCAGTCCATTATTATGTCTTTAGTAAAATACTTCTCATCTTTGGACCATATTCTGAACCACAATGTGAGTGCAGCCATACTGATCAGGTCACCAATGTAAGGTACGTTTAATTCCTTGTGAGCAATGAGGGTAGCCGTTGTGTTGGGTACCGATAGTGCCCTCCTTAAAAATTTGTTTTCAAGGGTTGGTAATGCAGTGGTATCTGTCCTACCCCATAATGCTCCGCCATAAATGGCCCAGGGTAATACATATACTTCCATATAGCTTGAGGATTTCACGCACTGGCTTACTGCCTATTTTTTGAGAGAATCAAAAATTTGCCTGACTCGATCTTATAAATTTTAATTTACATAAATTAATATGTGCGCTCCATGATCCATTACTATTAAAAGATGCCCCAGATATGAAAAAGTAGATGTCCGTTCGATGGGTACTCAATCGACATAATGTCTTCTATTGTTAGTTTTACTTTTCCCGCAATTCATGACTAGTGTTTTACTCAAGTTAATTTTTATATCTTTTTATCTAAATTCGGGGACCAGAAATCAACATTATACTTAAAAATATCAATAGGAACCCCATCTGCGGCTTTACCGTTAACGCAATTCTTTAGGGCGGTTTTAATCTCCTCGATAATAATGGGTTCTATCTTATCAACACTTAGGTATATGATTTTACTGTTTTCATCTATCTCAATATTCTCATGTATGGGGTTAAATAGTGGTTGATCTATTGTTTTCCAGAATAGGGCAGAGTCCTTAGTCACTGCCGCTTGGATCAGGCTATCCCAAGCGGACTCCCTAATCTCTAGTTTACTTAATTTTAATGCTTCTTTGTAATATTTCCTGAGAGTACAGATGCTCTCAGCGTTTCTAGGTCTTACATTTAATGCCTCCTTCAAATCTTTGTTTAATTTGGAACAATGCTTGTTGAACCATCTGGGATGGTGGTCCTTGTGTTAATTTCTCCTATATTTCAAATTATTGGAAATTCAGCAGCTATGTTTTGGAAAGCACTTACTATCTCTATATTGGTGGATGATTTATCCAGGCACATGTGGTTGTTATTTTGAACTATGTTTTCCATAAAGGTTGTCGGGTTGAAACCTGACCACTTGATAGAGATCCCATTTTCACCTTGTGTTTTAATTTCTCCAGTAGAGACAAACACCTTCTCTGTATGATAGAAATTTGGGGTCAGCATTAAAAGCAGAGGATGATGATCACTATATAAGCTAGCCTGTATGTAACACTTTTCCACAAAGGGCCTGCAGTTCCTTGATATCAAAATGTGGTCAATGCATGACGATAATCTAGCCCCTTCATAAGATTTATTTACATATTTGCCTCCATGTTTAACAAGCTCCACAATTTCCAAGGTATATTTGTACATAGCATGGTTAATTGCCTCACCATAGGGGTTATGAGAGAAGTGGAAAATACAATCACTGTGGGTGTCTCCATGGCCACATCGGTCCGCTATTGAAAAGTTACATACCTCGCTATTAAAATCCCCCACCCAAACCAGCATGTAATCTCCACCTGCCCCCTTCAGGAAAACATCCAGTTTCTCTTCCATTTTGACAATTACCCCGTGTTTTGTTTTATCAAAAATGTTATTGTAAAAGTTAATCATCACAATAGAGTGCAGCTTCATTTTAACGGAAAAGTATAAAAACTGAAAAACTGTGATTTCGTATAGAACTTCTTTAAAATGAAGGGGGAGGTCACCGCAGATAATATTGCAAGACCTCCTCTAGCTCTCCCCGCCTTTGATGGGGTTGCTTCTGTAAAAATAGTTTTAAAGCCATTTATAAAAAAAATTCAGTGAGCCAAGTTTCTTGTAATAAGATCCATGTACAATCTTATATGCTGTTAAGCCAATCTTTTTTGTGTAACTTGTTTTTAACCCCTGCCATGTTCCAGGACATACATTTTAATAAACCATATGACATACTACCAATTAAATTAGTACCAGAAATATTATTTGGGGGGGGGGGGTAACATTTTCACTTTTAATTGGTTGCACAACTTCCTCATCCAGTCAATCAACCTCGCTACAGTTTCCCAGCGGGGCAAATCTACTCCGGGTGGTCGGTAACATATGTGTCACAATGCTAGGGTCAGGTCTACCTTTTGGATAGGGAGGCTCTATTCTTGGTCTATAAAAATAACCAATGGGGACTGCGATAACACACTCATCCGAACAGACAGATTTCTGTCATCGAATCCTGGGTGGTGGTAAGGACTATATTTATGTCGGTTTCTAGATCTGGAGTGTGGGGACGTACTTTGAAATCAAATTTTGTATCATCGACATAGAAATTCCTCTGAATATCAAAATTGTGTAGCTCATTCTCTGAGGGGCACAAGTAAAGTTATAAAAGGAGAGGGGAACATATCCCTGCAGAAACCCTTACCTTGAGAGTAGGAGTTTAGGTTGAAACCCAAATAGTTGCAGACATACTGATTGTGATCTTTCTGTAAAAAAAAATAGATCCATTTTAATACAGTGCATTTCACAAATTAGGTTTTCCAGGTGTTGAAAGAAAATATAAATGTTGATGGTGTTATTGGTGGGCAGGTGGTCCAAAAAACCTGATCCTCTTGCCACCTTTATTCACCATCCTCTGTAAATGAAGCTCAGTACTTCATTCAGGTAAGAAGACAACCTGCACAATTGTTTCAATTGCTGTTTTGAGATATGCTGTGTGAAGGAAAGGTTTTAGTATCCTTTATGCATGTAGTTCATGATTAGCACCTGTGGTGTTGGAACTGATGTGATTTTACATGGAGAGTGTGTTGTTCATGAGCTAACAATGTGTGGAGTAAAGTTTGGGGCAGTAAGAGCCAGTCTTTTATACAGGGAGCGTTACTGGGTTGCTTGTGGGATCAGTAAAAATTCAGTTTTGAGGGCATTGAGTTTGAGATGGATAGGGTCAGTCATTGTTTCATGTTTACCAAGGTGTTATTAAGGGTGCTGATGTCATTGGCAGATGTGATTTTCATATAAGGCTGAGTTTCATCTGCGTACATATGGAAATAGGTTTGAGAGAGTTTGAGGATTTAAGTTAGGGGCTCCATGTAAAGGTTAAACAGTGCTGGGGGAAAGGTGAGTCTTTGGGGACTCCTAGTGTCGCTGGTGATCAGAAAGAGCGTGGTTGATTAAAACACGCTGAGATCTGTTGTGACAGAATGAGGAAAACCATTTTAGCACACTACCAGAGAAACTCATCCTGTGTTCTAAAAGGTTCAAAAGAGTTCCACGCTTGACAGAGTCGAATGCAGCTGACAGGTCAAGTAAAATTAGTACACAAGATTCATTCTGGCTATGACATCTAATATGTTTGTATCAATAAAGGCTTTTATAATAGTATTTTGTACCTTCTAAAATAGGGTTACAAGCAGGAGAAAGCCAGTTTCCTATAAAGAAAAAGAATTAGAAATTGTCATTAATTATAAAATTAATGATATAGAGGCTCTTGACTTCCGATCGTGTATTACAGAGACTGCCTGCCGGTATTTGCGGATATTTTGTGGACTCCAATTTTTCCCATTAAATACCTCAGTGGTAAGAAACCCAGAGTTGATACATCATTATTGAAAATAATACTGAATTTAATTTTCAAAAGAAAGATTAATGTTATTGATAATTTAAAAGATCGGAATTCAGCTGCAGAAAGTGAATTATTTGATCTTGATAACTGAGAGGAGGACTATATTGATAACCGTATGGTCACAGACTTTAGCTGAAAATGCCTGTTCTCCAATTTTCTTGGATTTAGTGAAGCCCATCCAATGTAAACTATGAAGAGAAAAATAAAGTCCTGAGAAGTAGGGTGAGTTAAGTATGAAATGTCTTCCAAAGTTGAAATTTTTATGTGGGCATAATGCCTGTAATTCTTTATGTTGGGGATAGTTTGATTTGAAACATTTGACTGATCTAGACTTGTGTTATGACCGTACTATAGCTGCTACCATTATAATAAAATTTTGGTATCTTAATAGTGAAGATGTTAAAAAGCTAGTTTGAACCCTTTTAAGAAACTTATATCTTAACTTTAAGCAAATCAGGTCCAGCAGTAGTTGCTTGATAAACAATAAATCTAGTCTCTGAATCGGTTATTCTCTTTGTTGATTAAAAATGTGTGTCTTTATGGGAATCACTCCATTCTAACTCTGAATGGAAAACAAGCTTAATATAGGAAACACTCATCATATGTATTTATTTGTTTGTTTGTTTGCTTATTTATTTATAATACGATAGCTTTGTTGAATTCTACCTCCATAATCGTGTTTGCTTAAATGGCCTCACTGTAAAATATCATGGAGAACTGGTTCCGGGGATTAGCTTGTCCAAACTGCCAAAGTGCCTTTGGCAGTCATCCAAAACAAATATGTTTTTCTTTAGGGTTGACCAGTTGCATGTAAGTAGCTCATTGGCAAAGCCTGTCCTCTGAGTGTGGGTGAATTCTGCCATTTTACTTCTAGCAATTAAGAGCCTTCCTGAAAATGCTTATTTTTAGTGCATTTCTGATACATTGGTGGCTCTTTTGTGACCTTAGATAAATTATTCCATTGCTCTAAAGCCTGTAAAACCCTTCACATTGAGTTTTTTTTGGGGCGATTCTTTTTCTTGCCACTCCTCATTCTGATCAGGTAGAGATTAATGTGTGTTTTTGGGGTAGTAGAATGGGTCTTTCGGCATTTAAGCAGAAATGCTTGGTTCTACTTGCTGGATTACTCATGCCGTTAGCCTCATAAATGTGGAGTGAAGGACTGTCTTCCAAACTGTAATGTGGAAGATGGAAACTGTTCATCTTCCACATTGGGGTTAAAAATAACTTGAGGATGCAGCAGAAGATCTTCTCTTCTGTCCTGAACATATTGTTTTTGCACTCTGTGACCTGATGATCGCAGTGTGAAAGTGAAAGCATTTTGCACTATTCGTCACTGACTGCTTTTGTTCACTTTTTGTGCTCTGGGGACATATCTTAGTCTCTTGAGAAGTTATCTGTGCAGAGGGGGTTCTTTCCAGGGTAATCCGCTAGCCGTAGATACCTCTAGAATCCTCAACATGTGGGGAAAAGGCATAAATTGGGCCTGGGTACTACTAGTGGGAAAAAAAGGTATTCTGGCTTAAGTGTGAAGAGCCCCAAACACAGGGGAAATTACTTATGGATGCTAAATACAGTTCAAGATGTGTAGTATCAGGAAGTGAAGACAAACATTGGCATTCTATTTAGTTTCATGTATTTAACCTATTTTAAGGCACAGTACGAAAGCAACAACAAACGATGTGTCATGGATGTTTCACGGCAACAGGGGTCGATATGGAGTTTGGCAGAAAAATCTGTCGGTCAAACCAGAGATCTGCCCTATTGAGGGTGGACGGTGTGCTGTACTATTTTTCTGTCTATGACTGCTGATAACACTGGATTCTTATCTTATCTTACCATCTCATACCATTCTTAAGAATCCTCGACCGACTGGACCTTTTTACCTGCTGTGGAGTGTAAAGGGAAGAGAACAAACTCACTCCGATAAAACCAATAGCCAATCAATTCCGACGCTGAAGGATCACTAATTCCGAGTTAAGTTTTAGGGGATTTATTACAAAGCCAAAAATAACTGAACATACAAGCACCTCATGACGAGGTTAAGAAAGTACATGGGCACTAATACAAAGTTTAATCTACGCAACAACCTAATTCGATGAAGCATAAAAAGGATAATGAACTCTAAAAATATCAAACAAATAATACCTGCTCCAATATCAAAATCAGTCTTCATGGATACCTACAAAAATTGGTTAGTCTGTCCCTACTCTTCCACTAAAGTGACATCCCTACTTAGCATTTCCCAAGGCAAGATCCGAAAAACGTGCCAGCTCGTGAAGACTTCCTAAGAAGTACACTCACGTTGAAGGGGTTAGTAACCAAAGCTATCAAACTTGTTCTAAGTCTCCTTCCTCAATATCGATCTCTTCCTTCTACCCTCATCTGCTTCTTCTCTGACTCTCATCCCTGGGGGCACTGTCCCTAATACAAAATGCACAACATGGAGAACACGCATCCATTACACCTCTTCTGGCTGGACATCTCCTGGAGGTAAATTTCCATTGAAACCTGTATTTCGTCCAATAACGGTTGAAACGTCCTTGAGTCCCAGGCTCCTTCAGCACCGATGAGGCTCCTCATTATCTGCATTCCTGGAGACACTTGTAGCAAACGCTCCTCCATACCTAACTCCTAAAACAAAAGGTTAGTCTTGGCTAACGAGGACGGTGTCCTTGCACCTGAAACAGAAGCCTGAGAACAGAAAATCCTTCCCTGTACATGAAATTCGCTGACTACCTCCGAATGAGAGCCTTCCCAGGGAAAGTACATCTCAGCCTGCACAATTCAGCTAACATAGGAAATGCGGGTACGCCTTTCATAGCAAAACATAGCCATTCAGTTAAGCCTCTACATATCAAACTACACACATTAATAAACATTGCATCTGTAAGCACTATATTTCATTACATTCAGTATATAAGTAATCATTCCTACACGTGCAGACTTTAATATTGTGTAACCCTGGGCGTAGTTCGCGAAGTAGCGCTACGCGAAGCTATGCAAAGTGCACTTCGCACTACGCGAGCTACGCGAGCTACGCGTAGCACTTCGCAAACTGCGTAGTACCCTGTTTCCACTGTGCAAGATGCCGTTTTCAATGATTGCACAGTGCGGACAAGCATCCGGCACTGTGCAATCATTGAAAACGGCATCTTGCACAGTGCGAGCTGTAGTCTTCTGCCGCTCGACTGGAGTTTTACTCGAGCGGCAGCTTTCTCAACGCGGACTGGTAGTTTCTCATCGCGAGCGGTCGTGAGCATACGCGACCACTCGCAATGAGAAACCTGACCTCCCCGCGTTGAGAATCTCGCCGGGAGGTTTACTTTCCACGCTCGCGATCGGCAACTTGATGTTGCTGATCGCGAACGAGGAAAAAGTCTCGCCGGGATGTAATTTTGCTTGCTCGCGGTCGGCAACTTGACGTTGAGGACCGCGAGCAAGCAAGAAATGACCGCTGCACTACGCAACGCTACGCGTGTTTGCACTGTGCTACGTGCAATTCGCGTAGTGCAAAGTAGCGCAAACTTAGCAAACTACGCGAGCGTAGCGCAGTGCTTTGCCCAGGCTTAATATTGTGCACTTCAAAATCTAATGCATTACATTGCACATGAATTAATTAATTAGGCACTTTGCAATAGGCAGTTACATTTAAAGATCATTTTACTCTTTCGACTAACACGAACTACATTTCTAACATTACACTCACATTGTTCGTTATTACATTTAATACTCTAATGATCATCTGTTAATACAACATAAAAGTATATGTGGGTGCGGACTATGCGTGATTATAATGCACCCCTAGAATTTTCAAAACCTCATGGCGCTCTAACACTGCCATATAAACTTGTTGTGAGGGACTGGAACCCCCCCCCCCCAAATAATGACCCAACACCAAGAGATATAAACTCCCTGGTTGTGGGGGGAAAGAGTTCATTAGTTATTTGTTTTAAAAAACACGTTAGTAAAGTTAAGTGAATGGTCGATAATAGCTAGATAATGCCCACCCACCCAAAATGTTTTCACCGCGTCAGTGGTTCCTACAAAGATACAGAGATCACCCCTGGGCCGGCTGAAATCTCAAAATTCTGTCTTGCTGTTGAATAAACTAAGACTTTGGTGTAGTTCTACCAGGTCTCCTTTCCCACCCACAGGTGACACAAATAAACTTGGTTCAATGCACCAGCACTGAATGTGAAAGACAGGTTATTGTAGCCCCGCAGAACCCTATGCTATACCTTGTTTAAGTAGAGTTATTGCTTTTGCGTTACTACCAATCCATAATAAGGGATCGGGGCACCGTGGTAACAGATACAAACCTATTTTGTTGGGGGCGGAGCTTGCTCGCGACCAAGATGGCCGCTTGAACCTTTAGCTCTGCCACATTGTCCAGATATCCGGCTGTTATCCGGCAGCATCCAGATTTGAACCCGAGTGCACTGCAGCGGTCCGAAATCAGAGAGTTGCGGGGGGCCCGGAGACTGCACTGCGAGCTGTTTTGACCCCCTGGTGATGGAGATCCGGAGAGCAGGCATTGCCCTCCCAACAGGCCTTTGATCCCCGGGAGAGAGTCATGCACAGGCGCAAGAAGACCCAGTGAGTGAGGGGCGCCGTGGTGCCTGAGCCGCCGGGTCGCCCGCTGCGAGTCTCGGCTGGTGCTTGCTGCTGGGCACCTGGGGCCTAATCGTGGCTTTGGGGGCCTGCGGCGGTTGCAGCATTGAGATCCCGGCCGCTGGTTTGGCGCGACCGGGAGCGGAGACATAAAGAGCTAGCGGCCGCGACCGGAGAAGAGGAAAGCGGTCAGGCTGAGCGGGGATTGCGGCCACAACGTTTCCAGAGCGGCTCTCTGCTCGGTGGGGCGCTACAGCATTGAGCGCAGACACCGTGAGCTTCCGCCCGTCCCTGCCGCCTGGGTTGCCGCACCGCAGTGAAGCGGTACACGGCAATTGAGAGACTGTGCACCGGGGATTAATGTGCCTGAGGCGGGCCTGGAAGGGTGAGTCTGGCTGCTCTCTGTATTTTGCAAGACAGCGATCCTGGGTCCGGTTGCCACTTGTGGACTGTGGCGCGGCTGGGGCCCTTGAGTTAGCTGAGCCCCCTGGTGTGACTGTAGTGGGGCTGGGACAGGCGGAACGATGAAGTGCAGGTGGCCAGCAGAGAGGTGCCCTGCCATTACAAGTAAAGTCCCCACTCTGCATGCAACCTGATTGCTGGACAACGTGGAGCACTAGAAGGTGCAATTCGGGCCTGACTGGTGACATCACAGGGGGAACATTGAGGCCCTGTGCGCAGAGTGAGTTTGCGGACTTGGGCTCCCGCCATTTTGACTGAAGCACTCAGGGCGCGCTGCTACACGCTGCGACTGGCGGGCGGCGACTTGCTGAGTTGGGCAGGACACAGGTGGGAGTACCTGAACGCACAAAGCTCTGTGGAACAACACCTGTGGTAAGCCACAGCTGAAAAGTGAAGATTGGACTTGAGCTTGCAGGGGAACGGTGGGACTGTGTGGAGACCTGAACATGCCGGAGCCCTGACACGGCTCGCCTCTGCTGAGTGGAGATAGTTTCACGCCTGTAGCTGATTGCGAGAAGGGGCTAGATCGGCAGAAGTGCCCCATTGTAATAGAACTTTGAGCCTGTGCGTGGCTCCTCGGGGGGAGTACACCAGTGAGACTATACGGAACTGACCGGCGGGCGCTCACCCCGTATATAGAACGCTCAAATTGGTATTTGTTTGGAACCGGCTGGGGAGCGACCTGGGGGAGCCATTTGGCATTGTGTACCGCCATAGGTAGGCAGGACTGCGGCGACTGCAGGACCGGGCACGGTGTGCAGTTGGGAAGCGTTGCTGACCCGTAGCGGCTAGGCGTCTCACACAGTCAGTCCCGTGGAGTGGCTTGCAGAATCACGACACTGAGTGGTGACGGAGTGTCGCGGAAGGTACTCCACTAGTATTGATCATGGGCAGAGTGGACAAGGCACAACTGAAACCCTCTTTTGAACAGAAGAGGTCGAAATCACATGACGCTACAACGGAGGATGAGTCCCGTGTGCAGACCCCGGCACCAACTGACCCTGGCTCCGATATCCAGAGTATGCTTCTGATCATGGAGAAGAATCTATAAGGTGGTATCACCTCTCTGGGCACGAAAATGGATGCTCTCTCCTAAAGGATGGACAGAATGGCCGAGCGCTTAGACAAGCATGCCGAATGTCTGGACATGTCTGAGTGCCGACTCACGGAGGTTGAAGAAGCGAATACCGCGCTAGATACTGAACACAAGCAGCTGGGCAGAGTTATGCGTGTTCTACAAGAAATGACCAAAGACTTAGAGGCGCGCTCTCGTAGATGTAACCTTAGAATTGTTGGCCTACCGGAGTCCACTCCAACTGGTAACATGGAGCAATTCATCGAAAAGCTGCTGGTCACGCTGCTGGGTGAAGGGGTATTTTTCTCAATGTTCGTGGTGGAAAGAGCACACCGCTCCCTGGGACCTCGCCAACCCCCGGGGGCGCCTCCACGTCCAATTATCGCTAAACTGCTAAATTATCGAGACAGAGACACCTCCCTGCACCTAGTGAGAGACAAGCATTCACTGTCCTATGAGGGTTCAGCGATTTTGCTTTTCCCAGACTTTACGATCCGAGTACAGGAAGCTCGCAGGCAGTTCATCCCCATGAAGAAGCAACTGCGTGAACTGGGCATAGATTACGCCATGCTGTACCCTGCCAAGCTCCGTGTTCACACGCAGGGGCGTTCCCTTATCTTCACGGACCCGAAGGCTCTCCAGAAGGCACTAAAAGGTTGGACTAAAGAGCAGCGTTGCAGCCCGGAACGGCGGCAGCTCGGTGAGGCAGCAGGGGGAGAACTGGACGAGCAGGACTAATGGCTGTGAACCATGATGCACTGATAAGTATGACCAAGGACATAAGTAGGGGGGTGCCGGGTTTCCAGGGATGTGTAGCAGAGGCATGATGGCAGGGGGACCACTTTTGGCAGACCTGGGCTGCCACTTAATTGGGTTCAATACATACCTTAGTACTTGTACGAAACAGCCACCTGACACCCAAACTGTTTGAGATTGGGAGGGATGTTGCCTGATTGACACAGGTGAGGTCTATGTGGAACCAGAGATCGATTCTTTGGGGTATACAGGCTGGGTCACTGGAGCCATTGAACACTTAGCTGAGAGATGTAATTGCTAAATTGGTGCACTGGGTGGCTGTTACGAATTTGGTATATAGTGACAGCGATGCTGTGTACCATATAGGGGACGATGTACGGGGAGCGGGGCAGTTTGCTGTTTACATTGTTTCTCCTTGTGCTGTTGAGCAACATCTGCCCACGAGTGTAACACACAACGGGAGTACTGTTTGATTGGGGGGGGGTTGGTGTGTTGTGGTTTGGATGCTATTGGACATGTCTCACGACCAAGTTGGGGGTGGTCTGTTGTGGGTGGGAGGGAAGGGGGGCAGAGGAGCGTTTTATTGTTTTTCTTGTTTCAAGTCTCACATTGGCCTCTAAAAGGTAGGCACTTTTATCACAGGTTGAACGATCCAGGTTGCGCCACATTCAGGGTTAGGGCAGATGGCGAGACACAATGAGACTCCCTTCGCACACTGATGTGGAATGTCTGGGGGCTCAATGACCATTGCAAACTACGTAAGGTGATACACTACCTGCAGAGGCATAATATTGATGTAGCCCTGGTACAGGAGACTCGCCTCCCAATGGCTAGCCCTATTCTACGCAGCAGAGGGCTGGCGGGCCATGTTAACATCCCCGGATTCACCACGCATGCTAGAGGGGTCCTGACATGGGTCAACCCTAAATCCCCCTACACTTTGGTTTAATTGGAATTGGACAAGAATGGCTGTTATGTTATTTTCAAATGTCAGGGTAGGGGATTCGACTTAATTATAGTGAATGTTTACGGCCCCAACTATGACTGTCCGGAGTTTTTTTCTGCGCTGACGAATGTGGTGGCCAGACACACTGAGGCGCGATACCTCTGGGGTGGGGACTTCAATTTGGTGAGAGATCCGAATTTGGATAGATCCGGGGGCCCGGTGAGGAGGATCACGGCTGCGGCGCGGGCACTTGAATGCGCTATGACGAGACTGGACCTCTGCGATGCCTGTTGCATGAGGCACCCAAATAAGGGGGGGTTACACACATTATTCTGCATATCACGATCTACACACCCGCATAGATTATTGGTTACTCTCTGCTTCCCTTAAAGAACATGTTCGGGAGTGCTTGACATTCTCGCGCACTCTGTCGGACCATTCTCCGCTATTGTTGGTTCTTAGCACGCCGAGGAAGACTATTCTGCCATTCACCTGGCGCTTCCCCCCTCACTCACTGCTGGACCCTATTTTTAAAGCTGAACTGGCTGAGGCCATAGAAACCTTTTTCCCATAAATGTGGGATCGGTGGATAGTTTCCAAATAGTGTGGGAAACGTTTAAGGTATATATCCACGGCGTGGTTATGGTCAAGCACTCGGGGGTTCTTCGCTCGATTCGCGGTAGACTCTCTACTCTGGAAAAAGAACTAGGGGAATTAGAACGATCTCTAATAGAAAACCCTGATGAGACCATCACGCAAGCCATTAAGGTTCGATTAGGGGAGTATCAGGAAGCTGCAGATAGCGAACTGAAACACATGGGTAAATATGCAACGGCGCGCACTTACGGGGAGGGGGGATAGACCGGGGTCGGTTCTGGCGCAGCTCATCAAAGCTAGGCGCAGCAGAACGTAGATCACTGAGATTCAATCGGAAGAGGGAGACCTGCTTACGGACGAAGCGGATATAGCAGACAGGTTTAAGAGATATTACGGGGACCTATACACTTCTCTGTCTACCGGAACGGAGGAAGAAATCCTGGAAAACTTAGAACATTTAAAACTGCCATTCATTATGAACACCCACCACGAGTTTCTTATGAGGCCCATTGAAAAAGATGAAATATTGCTTGCACTGTCTGGAATACGAGCAAATAGTGCCTCGGGGGTGGATGGTCTAACGGTTGGGTTAGGACATTCTTGGATTTATTACTCCTGCACCCAGCTGCACTTTTCGATGATATGTGTGTGTCTGGTACAATGCCATCATCGATGAGGGATGCGGTTATTGTCGCCATACCTAAGCTAGATAAGCCGCTCGATGAGTGCGGATCTTCCCGTGCACTCTCCTTGCTCAATGTGGATACCAAAATCTTTGCAAAGATTCTTGCCAACCGTCTCCAGGCACCAGGGCAAGCAGGGTTCGTCCCGGATAGGAATGTCACCTATAATCTACGCACGGTGTTCGGCGCCATCCAACATGTTAGGCAGGATACCAGAGCCGTTGCGGTCTTTCTTGACATGGAAAAGTCCTTTGATTCAGTTGAGTGGCCTTTTCTGAAGCACGTTCTCACCAGGATGAGACTAGGCCCCGTCTTTCTACAGTTGATTGGGGTCCTGTACGCCTCACCCAGGGCACGAATAAGAATAGGTAATTTAGTGATGGACCCCATCGCCATTACACGGGGAACGAGACAAGGCTGCCCGTTATCCCCAGTTTTATACGCCCTGGTCGCAGAGCTGTTGGCGTGCGCACTCAGAGAGTATCACGGACACGAAGGTATCAGTTTTCCGACATATAATATAGTGGTCTCCACCTATATAGACGATACACTGTTGTATGTCCGAGACCCGGAGAACAATCTTTCCTCTATCCTTAGAGAAGTAGTGTATTTCGGAGCGCTGTCAAGACTACGCATCAACTGATCTAAATCCAGAATTTTCCCACTTACCCCGGCTACGAAGCAGGTTGAACAAGATTATCCACTACATTGGTCTATGGAGGCGATTCGATATCTGGGCATAGGGCTCCATACGGACTCGGAGATCATGTTTCAGGAAAATTACGGCACAGCGGTCAGTAAGTTGGAGGAGGAGCTGGATTAAGTTACCGCTTTCATTACTAGGTAGAATGTCCATCATGAAGATGGTGATTTTGCCACGGTTCCTGTTTCTCTTTACGAATATTCCCATTGTCCTCCCTGTCTCTTTTTTTCAACGGGTCCAAGCACTGTTGGTAAGGTTAGTCTGGGCAGGCAAACAAGCACGGGTGCACTGGCAGGTACTCCCTCTCCCGTATCATATGGGGGGGGCTTGGCTCACGAGATTTGAATTCATACTGCAGAGCGGCGCAGCCTGCTCAGGCCTATCACTGGATGCACGGCTCACCAGATATCCCGTTTCTCCACTTGGAACGGCTTTTTGCTGACCCGCTCCCTTTGCCTGTCACGATATGCGCGCCCTTTGACCGCAGGACAGGGATACTAGATTCGCTTAAATCGACATGTTACGCTTGGAACACTTTATTGAATTTGCAAGCGGGGGCGCTGTTGTACTCTCCGGTCATGCCTGTTGTATGGGCTCTTTGGCTTGCTCCATGTCGAGATAAAGGAGTGGTTTGAGCCCTGCAGGCGTTGAACGGTCAGACGGTGGGAAACTTGTTCAGCGACTGGGTTGTGAGGACATGGGCAGATGTGGGGGGCTCAGCCGCTGCCAGTACTCTGCTCCAGAGTTTTCAGTTCCATATGATACGGAGAGCCTTGCGGGAGGTGCTGGGGGACGATCTGCAGGAACCTCTAGAGGTGCTGGAACTGACATACATTATTAAAGCTAAATCGTCGCGCAAATCGGTTTCTAATGTTTACAAACTGGCAATGTTGCACAGGGCAACTCAATACACGAAAGCTAGACTAGCGTGGCAATGGGACTTGCAAATGGACATAGACGATTCCATGTGGTCCTACTGTTGTACAAGCACCCGACGCATTTCGCTGCACGGCAGACACAGGCTAATCCAGTTTAAGTATTTAAACAGAGAGTATTATACTCCAGAGAGACTATGCAGATATGGGCTGCGGGAGGACTTGGCTTGCGACAGATGCCATGCGCAATCTGCGGACTTTGTCCACCTAGCGTGGCACCGCCCTGACGTGTATGGATTCTGGGAGCAGATCCTCCTGGAACTGGGAAAGGTGGTGGGAGTGGAGCTTTCACCGGATCCGTCCTTGGCACTCTTTGGGTATTCTAAGCGTCTGACTAAGCCGGTCTGCAGGCTGGTTGATATGGGCCTACAGGTGGCAAGACAACGTGTGGCAATGTGCTGGTTGAAGGGCCCTGTACGCACGGTGGCGCAATGGTCACGCGATATGCTTTATTGCAGTACCCAGACTGAGACCTTTGGTGAACTACTACCTCCCAGGAGCAGGCCCAAGAACTTCTGGGGACGCTATACTTCGTACCTGCTCACTAAAGAGGCCATCCCAGATGAGATTGCCCCCGCTACCCCTGACATGAACACTCATGACCCTGGAGACTGAGACCCTACATATGCAACATAACAAGTGTGTAGGACCTGGGGTCACCAAGCCCTAAGGGGTAACGTGACTCGAGCGGCTGGGCACCCAAAGGCTTATGTGTAAAGCGACCATACAACACACACATCCTCTGAAGCAGGGAACGCACACAATAAGGGACGCCACACTGTAGGGTTTATGCAAACAACTCAAGTTTATCTAAGCAGTTAGACGTAAATGCAGTTCATTAGATGTAAATGCAGTTCATTAGATGTAAATGCAGTTCATTAGATGTAAATGCAGTTCATTAGATGTAAATGCAGTTCATTAGATGTAAATGCAGTTCATTAGATGTAAATGCAGTTTATTAGATGTAAATGCAGTTCATTAGATGTAAATGGCCTTCTCCACATAGGTTAGCATCTGTTTCACCAATATTACATAACGGTGTTGTAGGCAGTACCTGGTGACCTCAGCGCTATATTCACCAGCAATTCCCCCTGAGGCCCTAGGCCACCCTCGTATACCTTAACATCTGTTGTACGGACTGGGAATAGTAGCGCCACACCTGGGGACTAGTAGGGGCTCAGGGCCGACTTTGCGGGCTTACCGCCCCCCTGGTACCCTTAGCGCCTCAGTGGGCGGTTACCGCGCTACTCGCACCAGTCAGGCCTTGTACACTTTTGAACAGCGCTCAAGAACCCAGCGCTACTCGTGATAATTGCGCATTGAATCCTTGTGAGCAGAGCCTATAAACCTAGCGCTACTCGTAATAACTAAGCATTGAACACTTCGGAGCAGAGCCTGCAAACATTGCGCTACTCGTAATAATTGAGCATTGAACACTTCAGAGCAGAGCCTACCAACATAGCGCTACTCGTAATAATTGAGCATTGAACACTTCGGAGCAGAGCCTACCAACATAGCGTTACTCGTAATAATTGAGCATTGAACACTTCAGAGCAGAGCCTACCAACATAGCGCTACTCGTAATAATTGAGCATTGAACACTTCGGAGCAAAGCCTACCAACACAGCTTCACTCGTAATAATTGAGCATTGAACACTTCGGAGCAAAGCCTACCAACACAGCGTTACTCGTAATAATTGAGCATTAAACACTTCGGAGCAGAGCCTACCAACATAGCGTTACTCATAATAGGCAAGCATCTGGCCCTTCTGTGCGGTTTGTGGGGCACGGCGCTACTCGTACTAAGCAAGCCTCAAGTACTTCTGTGCAGTTCGTAGGGCACAACGCTACTCGACAGTCTTGGAGGAGAGGGGCAATCCCTCGGAGGGGTGTCAAAGTCTTGGGTGAACGGGGGGAACTCCCACGGAGGGGGAATCTGGGTGTCGGGGTGCGGTGCTGCTCCCGGTCTGTAGGGGGCGCACCGGGTCCACCCCAAGCCTCCCGGCTTACCTTGATCTCGACGTCTGGAGGCGTCCGACCCAGCTCCGGACTCCGCAGTAGATCCTTCCGCGACGGGGGAAGGCCACGGCCTCACACACCTCCGCATGCAGCTGCAACGGCAGCGACCGGGCCCCGGGCTTCTCCGCGGGCCACGCTGTGGTGATGGTGCACACTTCAGGCTTCCGGGCCGCGGCGGTGAGCGTGCTCTGTTCCCCGCACAAAAAGGGGGGGGTCAAATTAAGCGGGAGAGCTCCGCGCTCAACGGGGATTGATGCAGGGTTTCCCAGGCCAGGTCAGGGAGCGCAAGGGTCTTAGCGCTAGTACCTGGTTGATCCCCAGCCGTTCCGCAATCAGCTTTAGCATAACGTTTCAGTGTTCAGGTTCGACATGAAGTCTCAGCATTCAGGTTCAGCATGCAGTCGTGACATGAGGTTTCAGCATTCCGTTTCTGCATTCAGGGGTGACCTGAAGTCCTGATGGCGCAGATGTTTCCGGCACCCTTGGGGGGTTCTGTTCCTGGGGGGTAGGGATTGAGTTGGCGACTAGGTCCCTCCTACTGCTGGGCAAGATCAGTGGGCTTTACAGGATCCCTCACTCACTTAAGAGGCAGCACCTAAATCCTGTCACTCTCAGAGGCATAAGTCCCTGGCTAGGCCCTGCCGCCTAAAACTCCTGCATGGATTTTCCAGCTCTGCTCTACCCCACTGGCCAACTGACTAGAAAAAGTTCCCCCCTCACTTAAGTAGCCCCAGGTCAGGTGACCTCTATCCAAGGCGGCAAAAGTAAAAACCACACCTCCCTTCTAGAAGGTTCCAGCACATTCCAGGAGCTTCCCCATTCTACCTATGGGACAAAAAGGCGGGCTGGTGTCGCAACATTGTTGTGGGGTTCCAGCCAGCTCCTGGCAGCTAGGGTGCTACTAATGAAGACCACTCTGCAGTAGCAGGGGCCTGTGGCAGCCATCTTGGGAGAAGGGAGCACTTGCACCTTAACACTGGTTGGCTATGAAAAGGCACCCGGAGACCTAAGTCCAACATAAAAATGAGGTTGGAAAAAATGAGGCACGATCCAAAATAGAGGGGGAGACCACCCTAGGGCTGACAGGTCTAACACGCGTCCCCCCCAGCCGAAAGAGGGGAGAGCTACCCAACCTCTAGGGAGTTCTCATCGCTAAGGCGGAAAAACCTGGAGAGACCGTTAGCATTGGCGTGGTCAACTCCGGGCCGATGTTTCACCCGAAAGTCCATCCCCGGTAGGGAAATGGACCACCTCAACAACTTGGGGTTTTCGCCTCTCATCTGCATGAGCCAGCGAAGGGGGCGGTGGTCGGTCTGAATGAGGAAGTGAGTTCCAAAGAGGTATGGCCTCAACTTCTTCAGAGCCCAGACCACCGCAAAGGCTTCTCTCTCAATGGTGCTCCATCGCCGTTCCCGAGGGAGGAGTCTTCTGGATATGAAGGCCACTGGTTGATCTTGGCCCTCGGTGTTAAGTTGCGAGAGCACCGCACCTATGCCGTGCTCTGAGGCGTCTGTCTGTACAATGAACTCCTTACTAAAATCTGGAGTTGCGAGTACTGGAGCGGTACACATCGCCTGTTTCAGCGTGTCAAATGCTTCCTGGCAAGCAGCTGTCCATATGACCTTGCGAGGTTGCTTCTTCGAGGTCAATTCCGTCAAGGGGGTTACGATGGTACCATATCCCTTGACGAGCCGGCGGTAATACCCAGTGAGGCCGAGGAAAGCTCGGACCTCCGTTTGGGTCTTGGGGGGCTCCCAAGCCAAGATGTTCTCCATTTTGGGCTGGAGGGGTTGCACCTTACCTCCGCCCACCAGGTGTCTCAGTTACACAACAAATCCCTGTCCAATCTGGCACTTGCTGGCTTTAATGGTTAGGCCAGCGCGTTGCAGCGCCTGCAATACCTCCTGGAGGTGCTGCAGATGGTCCTCCCAGGTGCTGCTGAAGACAGCTATGTCATCCAGGTAGGCCGCTGAGAAGGACTCCAGACCAGATAGTACCTGATTCACTAACCGCTGGAATGTGGCCGGAGAATTTTTGAGCCCAAAGGGCATCACTCGGAACTGAAAGTGGCTCTCGGGGGTGAGGAATGCTGTCTTCTCCCTTGCTCCATCGGCCATGGCAATCTGCCAGTATCCGGATGTCAGATCAATGGTGCTGAGGTACCGGGCTGCTCCCAGCCGGTCCACCAGCTCGTCTGCTCGTGGGATGGGGTGAGCATCTGTCTTCATGACAGAGTTCAACCCCCGGTAGTCCACACAGAACCGAAGCTCCGGCGTCGTACCCGGTGGGGCCGCTTTCGGCACCAACACCACCGGACTAGCCCACGGGCTGCTGGAAGGTTCTATCACCCCCAGCTCCAACATCTTGGCTACCTCACGCTGGATGCTATCCTTCACTCGGTCAGAGAGCCGGTAAGACTTGTTCTTCACCGGGGGGCTGTCCCCTGTGTCCACATCATGGGTACACAGATGAGTGATTCCAGGCGTGAGGGAGAACAACGAGGCGAACTGTCCCAGGACATGGCGGCAGTCCCTCTGTTGCTCTGGGGTCAAGGATGGGGAAAGGACTACACCTTCTACCGAGCCATCCTTCTCCTGTACCGCTAGAAGGTCAGGAAGAGCTTCACTCTCTTCCTCTTCGCTCCCGTCTGTCACCATAAGGAGAGCAAGCTCTGATCGCTCATGGTGCGGCTTCAGGCGGTTGACGTGGAATACCCTCAGGGGCTGTCGGGGGGTCTTTAGATCCACTACGTATGTGGTCTGGCCTCGTCGCTCCACAATGTCATACGGACCAGTCCACCGGTCCTGGAGGGCACAAAGCTCCCCAGGTTCCATGACCCACACCTTCTGTCCAACGTCCAACTCGACCGTCCGAGCGTTGCCGTCGTACCACTCCTTCATAACGGTCTGGCTAGCCTCTAGATTCTCTGAGGCCGCCTTCCACAGCTTGGCAATCTGGCTGCGGAACGCCAGCATGTAGCTGACAATGTCACGGGGAAGCTTCTGCTAAGTCTTCTCCCACCCCTCCTTCACTAAGCTGAAGGGACCCCTAACGGGATGGCCATAGAGCAACTCAAACGGGCTGAACCCGACTCCCTTCTGCGGTACCTCTCGGTAGGAGAACAACAAGCAGGGGAGGAGGACGTCCCATTTATGCCTCAAGCCCTCTGGCAGGCTCCGGATCATTCCCTTCCAGGTTTTGTTGAAGCGCTCTACGAGCCCGTTAGTCTGGGGGTGGTAAGGAGTGGAGAACCGGTAGGTCACTCCACACTCCTTCCACATAGCCTGCATATAGGCCGACATGAAATTCGTGCCCCTGTCCGACACCACGACCTTGGGGAATCCGACTCGGGTAAAAACCCCAACAGTGCCCGCGCCACCACCGGTGCAGTGATGGTCCTCAGAGGAATAGCCTCTGGGTACCGAGTGGCGTGGTCCACCAATACCAGAATGAACCGGTGTCCCGCTGAGGTCGGAGGGTCCAACGGCCCAACAATGTCTATTCCGACCCTCTCAAAAGGGGTCCCGACCACCGGGAGCGGTTCCAAAGGGACCTTCAATTTAGTCCCAGTCTTGCCACTTGCCTGGCAAGACTTACAGGTCTTACAAAAGGTGTCTGAGGCAATTCTCATCCTGGGCCAATAAAAATGTGGGACCAACCGCGCAAAGGTTTTGTCCTGGCCCAGATGTCCGGCTAAGGGTATCTCGTGCGCTAACTCCAGCAGGAAGGCCCGGTAACATTGGGGGACCACTATGGCCCTTGAAGATTCATGCACCGGCACCTTGGGCTCACTGTACAGGAGACCATCCTCCCAATACACATGATATCTGCCTGCCTCCTGACTGGCCACTTGGGCTTTGGCCTGTCGCCGCATGCCTTCAAGCGTGGGGCACGCCCTTTGTGCCTGACAAAATTCCTCCCGGGTAGGCCCTCCTTCCACATGCCAGTCGGCAAGGGTCGGCAAGTCCCCCACGGGAACGACATCCACCTCCGCGGACTCCGGGGACACCTCTGCGGCCTCCCCATCCATCTCACGGGGCGTGTCCTCTACCATCTTCTTCTTTCCACACTTGGCGTTGGGTTGGGCCATGATTTCAGGCTCCAACCCGGGTTGAGTTCCATGCCGGGCAGCCATGGACCGCGTGACTACGCAAGTCCACCCTGGTAATCCCAGCATCTCGGTATGAGCTCGAAACTCTACATCTCTCCATTTGGTGTGCTCCAGGTCGTTCCCTAGCAAGCACCCCACAGGCAAGGCAGAGCTCACCGCAACTCTCAGTAGGCCTTTGACTTCTCCCCACTCAAATGGAACACGAGCCACTGGATAGTGACTCACACTGCCGTCAGCCAATACGGCCGGATGGAACTCCTCGGGGACTACTTGGTCTGGGGACACCAGCCGCCTCACTACGGTGGTCATGCTGGCACCTGTGTCCCTCAGAGCCTCCACCTCCTCCCCGTTAACTCTCACCCTCTGCTGATATTTAGCAGTGTTTGGGGGCAGGGACACTGCGGAGACCACCTCTCTATCCCCGAGTGAAACCAGGGTTAGGCCTGTCCACTCCCCTTCCCTATCTAAGGGCAGCTCCACCCCAAGCGCTACACTACCTACCCCGGGGCTCTTCCCGCCCGGTGGGGCTGGGGGTCGCTTGCGACACTTGGGATCTCCTTTGTAGTGTCCAATCTCCCCACATTCGTAGCACCTCACAATCCTTGGCTGCTGACTCCTGTCAGGGTAAGTGGGTTTTGGGGAATTGGACAGGGGTGGGTTCCTACTCCTCTCCCAAACTTATTTTGGGGGCCTTTTGAGAACTCCACCTTTTTATCTCCCCCCTCTTTCTTCTGGGGGAAACCCTGTCCGCCTTTTGAGCCATCTCCCCCGGGGCCCTTTTGAGACACCCGGGTGCTCACCCAAATATCTGCCTCCTCCGCAAGCTCACGGGGATCCGTTAACTTGCGGTCCACCAGATGTTGGCGCAGCTCCGGAAAGCACTTATCCAAGAGGTGCTCCCGTAAAAAAAGATTGTACACCCCTTGGTAGTCCTGCACCTCGCTGCCACGCACCCAACCATCTAGTGCCTTACGGGCATAGTCAAAAAAATCCACCCACGTCTGTGTGGACAGCTTATGGCTGCCACAGAACTTCTGCCTGTACCTCTCGGTTTTGAGACCAAATTTCTTGAGTAAGGCCTCCTTCATGGGGGCATACCTGACCTGATCCGCCTTGGCTAAGTATAACAGGGTGTCCCTGACATTGGGAGGTATATAGTGATACAAGCCCCCTCCCCAATTGCTCTCGGGAACCCCATGGGCGGTCAAGGCCACCTTGTATGCCTCCAATTACTTGGCAATATTGTCCCCCACTGTGTAGCTGGCAATGACTTCTTTGGGTAAATAAAATTTTGACTCATGGGACTTTCTTGGTACGCTGCCACCATTGTCCTTATTGGACGCATTTAACTGGAGGGCGCGCAGCTCCAACTCCTTCAGTTGAAGCTCGTGCGCCAGCTTCTTTTCCTCCATTGCCCATCTCTTGTTTTCCCTTTCATTCTCCAACTTCGCCAGCTCCCACTTTAACTGCCTCTCCTCCCTCCTGTCCTCATACTCCTCTGGAGACGCGCTCCTCCTAGAGCCTGTCCTACTACTGGCCCCAGAACGTCTCCCTGGGGGCACATTTTCAGACATATCCACATTGAGTATGTCTAGTACTTCCTGGGCGCTCTCCTCCTGAGGTGCCTCTGGCGCCTCCTGTCCCTCATCCTCTCTCCCTTCTGGGTGGGCCTCTACCCATGCCCTTAAGGCGGTACGGAGTTCCGGTCCTTTGGCCCGCCGCACCCCAGGCACCCCCATCCCCTGCCCGAATTCCCTCAGTTGCCTTACAGTGTACCCCTCGAGGTCGGCTAACCGGAACTCCATCGTGACAGGTGGGGACCTAGATACTGAGGAAGAAGAAAAAATTCTAGGAGATGGGTGACAGTTGCAAGCTAACCAGGATTTCTACACCCTCAGTCTGGACAGTGGAATGTAATCCGTGCAGTAATAACAGTTGCAGAGCTTAAATACAATAGGCGTTTAATTGTGGTGCCCTCCGCTTCACGGGAGGGTGCTGTATGGTCACAGGTCCTAATCCCACCGCTCGCCAACAATGTAGGACCTGGGGTAACCAAGCACTAAGGGGGTAACGTGACTCGAGTGGCTGGGCACCTAAAGGCTTATGTGTAAAGCGACCATACAACACACACATCCTCTGAAGCAGGGAACGCACACAATAAGGGACGCCACAATGTAGGGTTTATGCAAACAACTCAAGTTTATCTAAGCAGTTAGACGTAAATGCAGTTCATTAGATGTTAATGCAGTTCATTAGATGTAAATGCAGTTCATTAGATGTAAATGCAGTTCATTAGATGTAAATGGCCTTCTCCACATAGGTTAGCATCTGTTTCACCAATATTACATAACGGTGTTGTAGGCAGTACCTGGTGACCTCAGCGCTATATTCACCAGCAATTCCCCTTGAGGCCCTAGGCCACCCTCTTATACCTTAACATCCGTTGTACGTCCTGGGAATCGTAGCGCCACACCTGGGGACTAGTAGGGGCTCAGGGCCGACTTCGCGGGCTTACCGCCCCCCTGGTACCCTTAGCGCCTCAGTGGGCGGTTACCGCGCTACTCGCACCAGTCAGGCCTTGTACACTTTTGAACCGCGCTCAAGAACCCATCGCTACTCGTGATAATTGCGCATTGAATCCTTGTGAGCAGAGCCTATAAACCTAGCGCTACTCGTAATAACTAAGCATTGAACACTTCGGAGCAGAGCCTGCGAACATAGCGCTACTCGTAATAATTGAGCATTGAACACTTCGGAGCAGAGCCTACCAACATAGCGTTACTCGTAATAATTGAGCATTGAACACTTCAGAGCAGAGCCTACCAACATAGCGCTACTCGTAATAATTGAGCATTGAACACTTCGGAGCAAAGCCTACCAACACAGCGTCACTCGTAATAATTGAGCATTGAACACTTCGGAGCAAAGCCTACCAACACAGCGTTACTCGTAATAATTAAGCATTAAACACTTCGGAGCAGAGCCTACCAACATAGCGTTACTCGTAATAGGCAAGCATCCGGCCCTTCTGTGCAGTTTGTGGGGCACGGCGCTACTCGTACTAAGCAAGCCTCAAGTACTTCTGTGCAGTTCGTAGGGCACAACGCTACACGACAGTCTTGGAGGAGAGGGGCAATCCCTCGGAGGGGTGTCAAAGTCTTGGGTGAACGGGGGGAACTCCCACGGAGGGGGAATCCGGGTGTCGGGGTGCGGTGCTGCTCCCAGTCTGTAGGGGGCGCACCGGGTCCGTCCCAAGCCTCCCGGCTTACCTTGATCTCGACGTCTGGAGGCGTCCGACCCAGCTCCGGACTCCGCAGTAGATCCTTCCGCGACGGGTGCAGGCCACGGCCTCACACACCTCCGCATGCAGCTGCAACGGCAGCGACGGGGCCCCGGGCTTCTCCGCGGGCCACGCTGTGGTGATGGTGCACACTTCAGGCTTCCGGGCCGCCGCGGTGAGCGCGCTCTGGTCCCCGCACAAAAAGGGGGGGGGTCAAATTAAGCGGGAGAGCTCCACGCTCAACGGGGATTGATGCAGGGGATCCCAGGCCAGGTTAGGGAGCGCAGGGGTCTCAGCGCTAGTACCTGGTTGATCCCCAGCCGTTCCGCAATCAGCTTTAGCATAAAGTTCCAGTGTTCAGGTTCGACATGAAGTCTCAGCATTCAGGTTCAGCATGCAGTTGTGACAGGAGGTTTCAGCATTCCGTTTCTGCATTCAGGGGTGACCTGAAGTCCTGATGGCGCAGATGTTTCCGGAGCCCTTGGGGGGTTCTGTTCCTGGGGGGTAGGGATTGAGTTGGCGACTAGGTCCCTCCTAGTCAGGCTGGGAAGAGGGTCCCTGGGTCCTCCTACTGCTGGGCAAGATCAGTGGGCTTTACTGGATCCCTCACTCACTTAAGAGGCAGCACCTAAATCCTGTCACTCTCAAAGGCATAAGTCCCTGGCTAGGCCCTACCGCCTAAAACTCCTGCGTGGATTTTCCAGCTCTGCTCTACCCCACTGGCCAACTGACTAGAAAAAGTTCCCTCCCTCACTTAAGTAGCCCCAGGTCAGGTGACCTCTATCCAAGGCGGCAAAAGTAAAAACCACACCTCCCTTCTAGAAGGTTCCAGCACATTCCAGGAGCTTCCCCATTCTACCTATGGGACAAAAAGGCAGGCTGGTGTCGCAACATTGTTGTGGGGTTCCAGCCAGCTCCTGGCAGCTAGGGTGCTACTAATGAAGACCACTCTGCAGTAGCAGGGGCCTGTGGCAGCCATCTTAGGAGAAGGGAGCACCTGCACCTTAACACTGGTTGGCAATGAAAAGGCGCCCGGAGACCTAAGTCCAACATAAAAATGAGGGTGGAAAAAATGAGGCACGATCCAAAATAGAGGGGGAGACCACCCTAGGGCTGACAGGTCTAACAAAGTGACACTCCCCTGGACACATTGCAGCTGGTACAGGTCTGCATCGGACAGGTTGGATAGCGTCTGTGGAGGGGGCTGAAGGGTTAAGACTTACTAAACTGACACAGGGACCCAACTGCAGGAAACACGGTGGGGTACTGGCATAAGGGAGATATGGGTATTTATCTGCACAGGGTATGTTACGTTGGTTGTTCTTGAATGGTGGGTTCCGTGCAACACAAGCCTTTAATAATGCGACAGAACTCCTAATGCCTGTGACTGCTGACTGCTGCCTGCCCCTTGGGTTGTTGGCTGAATAGCTGTGTTCAATGCTGGGATTTCTTGTGCTGCCGGCCCACAGGGTTGTAGGCGAGAGGCTGTGTTAGTTTGAGACTTCATTTAAATAAAGGTGTTATTAAACTCAAAACAAAAAAAACCCAAAACACTATTTTGTTCACAATAGCACATACACGTGGCACTAAGAAGAGACACTTTTAAATAAAATCATGTATTATGACACAAAGACCTATTTCTCACTACATCTAAAACAACTACACAGTATATCATGAAACCAGCAACTAGAAAAAAATTAACATTTCTAACATGTTTAAAATCTCATCTAAACCGTAATACTCTAAAACCTACTTCTATGCTCTACACTGATGGAGCATTGAAATCAAAGCAACTTGCCGTCTAGAGTTTCTTAGGGAGAAGTGGTGCATTCCATACCTTGTTCACAGAGAGAGCTATTGTTACCAGGGGAGGCATGAAGGCAGTGTTCCCTGCGAAAGCAAACAGGTTCTGCAATAGTGACCTTCCTCCAAGATGCAGCTTTATCAGCACTGGGTGAGATGTAGCATCTTTGAAGCGCGCTGGCAGTAGGTGAGACTGTCTTCTGACAAAATCTTGTTTGATATTCTGAGCGAAGGACCTCCCCTGACAAGTGGTCAAATGGCAGTCCTTATGTACTAAATCTCATTGGAGATTAAAATTTCTGACGCAAGTTTGGGTATGCATGACATAGATTGTGCTTCAAGGTGTGCCTCCCAGATATTTCCTTATGAACATATAAGTCGAGAGGATGTTAATTCAGACTACACTATTTTGGATACATATCTGTACTTGTTCTTATTTGACCTTGACATGGTGATACTTAGACAATTGTCCCAGACTGATGTTGCAACACGTGTTCTGTCTTGTTAGCCGAATGACATGACACTTTCACAGTTCTTAGAAAGCTACGGTCAAGCAACATCTGCGTCAAATAGCAGACATGGCAATGATTCTGCATGAATTGAGAAAGATGGCGACCTTGATTGTCTATAATGGCAACCTCCTTTTTCCAAAACTGGCGGCGGGCCTACCTAAAATGGAGTAAGATGAGTCGGACCCTAGGGGCTTTACATCATTCCAAAGACTGAACTATTGGTCAGGCCTCAAGTCCATAGCCTTTCAGTACCACCAGTGAGGGAGTATGTACTATCTGTTGACAAATATCAATGTGTTTGACTGTTCTCCATTTGAGTTCACATATGATTTCCACCAAGAGGGGAATTCAAACTCTGCAGTATCGTAATTCTCATGTGCAAGATTAAAAGCCGAATTCCCATGGCTCTAGTAATGAGATTTGGCGAGAAAATCATGAGGAGCAGTGAATGACAGGAGAATTGCCACCTTTCAACACATCGCCTAAAAATTGGTTTGTGACTAAGGGCTAGATGAATCAACATTACATTTTGCGAGTCTATAATAGCAAATTTTGCTGATTCGCTATTATCAACTTGCAAGATGCAATGTATGTAGGAATCTGCTAATATTTTGCGATTCCTACACATTCCTTATTTTCGACTATGCAAATTGCGAGTTGCAAATAAGGAATGACTTCACATTAATTTCTATGGACCAAGAGGCCCATAGGAATGAATGGGAATTGCTTGCGCAATTTGCAAGTACCCAATAGGTACTCGCAAATTGAGCACGCAATTTCAAGGGTGCAAAGGTTCCTAAAGGAAACCCTGTTGCACCCCAAAAATGTGCATATGTGCACATGTGGTGCACACACATGCCCTTAGGGCATGTATGTGTGCCACATGGCACTTTGAAAAAAGCTAAAAAGTGAATTTTTCAAGGTAATCGCAAATTACCACCAACTTGAAGTTGGTGGAAAATTTGCGATTCCTTACAGCAATATCGCTATTTGAATAGCATTTAGGAAATCGCAAATTGCGATCCTCTAAATGCGTGCGCAAAATAGAGAAACGCAAATTTTGTGATTCCTTATTTTGCGAGTGGGTTTTTTCTTACCTACATTGCACAAAGTGTTTTTGCGATCGCGATTTTGCTTGATACATGTGGCCCTAAGTGAAAATTTGCACCCCAAAGGCAGACTGTCCTTTTACCTGGGTTTCAAAAAATTCTTGAGCCCATGCAGACAAGGTCGGAGTGGCATTTAGTGCAACCAGTCATTGGCCCAGGGGCTGATGTGACAGGTCAATGACTGACCTTGTTTTTTTAGTTGCTTGTGGGCTTATGGTCTGCTGAGCCGGTTTTTACTGTTGTTTTCTCTGGTTTTAAAACAGTTATTGCCTGCAGCAAACTCCAATTCCATGCAGTCTCCCATACCTTGCAGATCTCTTATACAGCGTGTTTGCACAAGTTCAAAACTGCTGTAACTTGCAAATATGGGCCTCATTTTCTTTAGCGAGCTAATTATTAATGGGGGGGGGGCACTTTTATTTTGGTGGCCTTTTTTCTGTTCCAGTCCTAACCAGCTAGAGGAACAAAGTGCTGTACACATCCAAAAATCACGTCTTCCCAAAGTCCATCTCCATTTATGGGTTTAGGCCTCTCTTTTGGACATGTCATGGATGTCACTATTGTGCTACTTAATAATTAAGCGATATTATTTCAGATCTAGCAGGAAGACAATCACAGCTTTCTATGCAAATTCAAGACGGTCTGTGGCGAGAGCATCAGTCTATATTAAAACTGTCAATAAATCTCTGTCATTTGTACTATGAAGCTGTTGATATGTTTAAAACGGCGAACAAGTAATCTGTCCCACGCAATTTAATTAACTAGTGTGGTTTTAGGGAAGTCATCTTTTAGGTTTAAAATCTGCATTTCTGAGCATTTTGAAACCTAATATCCTGATTTTCTTTTCTACAGAAAATATTATGAAACGAATGCATTTTTAAAGTGTCATTTATTTTTCAAAATATATTCGTGACCCAAATAATACTAATGCAGTTCTTCTAGCAATCCACTCTGGTAATCGATTAAAATGTCCTTAACTGATGTCTTTGCTCAAGTTGTTCTCTGGTGTGTACTAGTACAGACATCGAAAGCAGTGAAAACTGACACTGCAGTTTTAATATATTGAGTGCACCTGTACATGCTCAGGCAGTAAGACGAGTGCACATTAACCTCCTTAGATAGTACTAATCTTCTGTCATTGCCTAACCATCGAGCACGCATACCTAGCTCTTCAGAAAAAGGACAGGTTATAAAATGTGTTTGTATTTGTTGTAAGAAAAAATATATTGCTATCCTTACTAGGTTTACCAGGATTCATTTGTTGTACTTAAAAGCAAACAAACATGTCTGACTTACTTTAGTTTTCCATATTATTTTGTAAAAGACAGAAAAACACAAAAGTAGTGCCCGCAACGCATAGTGTTTATTTATTTTGAACGGGGAAGGGCATATCTAGATTGAGTCTTTTGGTTGCCTGGCTCTACCACTGTCTGTGCAACGATTAGTTGCCTGTCACTGGCTGGTGAAAAAAAGCTTGTGTACAGTTACTCTCTTCTTCTGCGCAAGTGGTATGCACGGCTCTGAAACAGTCGTGTGAGTCTAAGCACAGTAAGAAGCTTTTGCATCTAGAGTGTCCATTGATTTTATGAGCTCCTTATTAGATCATTTTTCATTTTCTGTGGGGTGGGATATGTCTGAATGTTTTTAAAGCGTGTTTGCTCTTTTTACGGGCTGGGCAATTTTTTAACTGTTATGTTTTTTACCTGTGTCTTCCTGTGTTGTTAGGTGGAGCTACAGCGCACATGCGCTGTCTGCAAAATCTGCTGTACTGCTGTAATCAATAACACAACTTTTTTCCCACCTGCTACTTACCATTGCTTCATTCCAATGTCAGTCTTCTTTGCTGCCTCATACGCTTTGCCGATACGTCACTTTCCTTCAAGGCTGAGGTGCACTGGTAAAGTACAGTTTCCTTACGCTTTCGTTCTTCAGCTGTTGCGTGGGAGAACTCTCTTTTTTTAAAAAAAAGTTTTTACTTTCCACCGCCGCTGCTTGCCCTCCTAGCTGGTGTTGCAGGCACAGCTACGTAGTTCCCCCAACCCTGACTGATCGGATGCTTCCGAGGGTGCCTGCTCGTGCACTTCCCTTCTGCTTCATTGTCACACACGCATTTGCATCTCAGGGTGCGGTGCACTTCTCACTCGTTTTCTTTATTTAAGATTGTGTTATATTAGAAACATAGGAGAGAGCAAGGATTGTGTTCAGGGAATGTCCTTATCCCTAATTAATATTCAAAACAACGTGGACGGACCCACTAATAGATCGGAAAGCGAGGACAACTCTACTGTAAATGGTGGAGTGCCAGGAACCACTTAGGTTTGTGTAGCGTCGTGCTACAGAAGAACCACAGACACTTCATATATTTTATATATGCTCTGGGAGCTTTATTGTCACCTCTTACACCAGCGCTGTCCCTATCCTAACTGCCCTCTCCTCGCGTAACTCCTCCTCTTCCCCTGACCCCCTGGTTCCGCCCTCCCCAGCTACTAGACTGCTGGCTATCTTACATCTCCCCTTTTCTTCATAAAATAACAGAGCAACAGTGCTCTAGTCCATCTCTTCGATGAGTCTCTGGGGTGGCCGGATCTCCCGACGTGGCCGCAGTGGCATGTTCCCGGTGGACGCACTCGCCACTGGCTCACTTTGCTGACCTCGGTCCCCAGCATCGATAAGGTCATGTTCTTCACCTGCCGGTGAGAGGGTCATGTCTTTCCCTGATCCATTCGTGTCCTGCGGACACTTCTTGAAATGGGAAACATTTCTGGTTATTCTGCGCTGCTCAGATTCTGCGGTCAACATGGTGCCCTTCTGGCGGGTAACTACCAGTGGCTCATCACGGAAACGGGAATCAGTTTTTTTTCGCTGCTCCTGTTTGACGAGAACGAGATCACCTTCATGCAAGGACGGAGACCTCGCTCTTCTTTTTGCGTCAGCATACACTTTCATTTTGTCTTTGTGGTGCTTGTCCGTCACTACCATTTCCTGATGGAGGAGGCTTGGTGATACAGCTTGCAAAGCGCCCTCCCATGTTGGGATGCGGTTCCTCATTGGTCGCCCTAGCATGAGGGTGGCAGGGCATTGTCCAGTAGTCGAGTGTGGTGTTGTCCGGTATGCTCTGAGAACTTCCGTCAGAGCGATCTGGAGTTCTTTCTTCTCGGCGGACCCCTGCTGAAATGTCCTTTTAATCGTGGCCATGAACCTCTCAACGGTGCCATTTGCTTGGGGCCAGAGTGGCGTGACTTTTCGATGTTTGAAGTCCATGTGCTTTGCAAAGGCACTGAATTCCTGTCCATTGAATGGGGGCCCATTATCTGTTTTGACCTCTCTGGGGACACCCCATGTTGCAAATACATCGTCTAGTACTTTGAGAGTACAAGAGATGCTAGTAGATGAAATGATTTGAGCTATGGGAAAGCGCGAGTATTCATCGATTATGGCGATCACATATTGGCCAGACTGCAGTGGCCCATAAAAGTCCATGGCGATTTCTTGCCATACTCCACTGGGTAAAGTGGTCATCTGCAGCGGTGCCGGTGGATTGCATTGGCTGGTTAGCTGACAGAGATGACAGTCCTTTAGCGTGGATTCCACCATCTGATCCAGGAAAGGGAACCAGACACGTTCCCGTAGAGCTCTCTTCGTGGACACCACCCCTCTATGGCCTTCATGAGCCAAGTCGATGACTCCCTGTCGCAGCTGACTGGAGATGACGAGTCGGTGGCTTCTTAGGATGATTCCATCCGTGGTGACCGAGAGTTCCTCACATACATGCCGGAATGCCTGGATCTCTTTCCGGATGGTCGCATCGGCGTCTTCTTCTGGTGTCGTATATCTCCATTTATTCATGCGGATCCGGTGTACCACTAATTGCAGGATGGCGTCCTGAGCGGTGGCCTCCCGAATGGCTTCCATGGGGATGGCCGGTGGCAGTGCTCGATCAGTCACGAAGTGAATATATTCCTCGGCAATCGATGGACTCGATTCCACAGATGGTTGAGGGTGACGAGACATATAGTCAGCCGGCTTCTCCGCCTTCCCTGGTTTATGAATAATTGTGAACGTGTACTCCTGAAGTCGGAGACCCCATCTCTCAATTCTCGGAGGCATCTTGGACTTGGGGTTGCCGTATATGGTGAGAAGCGCCTGATGATCCGTAATCAGGGTGAAGTGCATGCCATAAATGAAAACGTGGAAATGTTTGCACGCCCACACTACAGCAAGACTTTCCTTCTCCGGCTGTGAGTACTTCTTCTCAGGATCCGACAGGCTGCGGCTGGCATATGCAACGATCCGCCTCTGGTCAGAGTCATCATCATATTGGGCCAGAATGGCACCTAGACCAACGGGGCTGGCATCGACAGTGATCTCTGTTTTCCGTCGTGGATTGCAATAGGACAGGCTGTCGGCCGACTCCACCGCCCGTTTTATCTCCTTGAACGCCCTCTCACACTCAGGTGTCCAGTCAAACGGCTGACCGAGCTTGGTCAGGACTCGAAGTGGGTGTCTGATTGTCGCGTAGTCCCGGATGTAGCGGGCACAATAGCTGGCCATCCCTAGAAAGGATCTCAAATCATTGACGTCCTGCGGGCTGTTGGTGTTATTCAATGTCGCAATCTTATCCGGGTCAGGCTTCATGCCCTCATCAGAGAAGATATGACCGAAGAACTTCAGAGTGGCTTTGTGAAATTCACACTTCTCTTTGTTCAGCGTCAGATTTGCACCCAGCAGAGCATGGCAAACGCGATCAAGAGCGATGTCATGCTCGGTCACGTCCGCTCCATAGACCAGGATGTCATCGCTGTAGTTCAGCGTGTTCGGAATGTGTTGGATGACCTGGCGGATAGCTTCCTGAAAAATCTCAGCCGCGGACGAGACACCAAAGCTCAGCCGTTTGTACCGGAACAGTCCTAGGTGCGTAGCGAACGTGGTGATGTAGCGAGACTTGACATTCAGTTCCAACTGGTGATAACCTTTATTCAGGTCCAGCTTTGAAAACACCCTTGCGCCATTTAGAGCAGCGATCATATCGCTCAGGTGTGGTCCGGGGTGTCGCTCGCGTTCAATTGCGGTATTGGGCAAACGCATGTCGACGCACAATCTCACTTTGTTGGGGGTCCCCTTTTTCGGCACGATGACCACTGGTGATACCCATGGCGTCGGTCCATCAGTGCGCTCGATGATGTCCGCTGCAAGCAGTTCTTGAAGTTCCTCTTCAACCGCCTGTTGTAGATGGTAGGGAACCCGTCGCGGGTGCTGCGCGACAGGCTTGACCTGTTCATTGATGTGCAGCCGAACTTGGCAACCTCTCAGCTTGCCCAGACCATGAAAGAGTTCAGGAAACTTGGTGACATAGTCCTGTGTGTTGTTGATTTTGAAAAGAATCTCCACCAGACGAAGCCGTTCCGCTGTGGGGAGGCTGAGGAGGCAGTCGGCCTCAGGCCCTTCGATGACGTGTATGACCGCCTGTATGGTGATGGTGCCGTGCGTGAGCGTTGTATGAAATTTGCCCAGGCAGGGAAGTGGTTTGTCAGACATCCACGTGAACACGCGGACCGGTGCAAACGTCAGTGGAGGCTTCGGAATCATTTTGTCGTGCTCTGTAACTGGAATGTAGTTCAGCGACGCACCGCTATCCATGACAAATTTAGTGTTGTGATTCCCCACTTTAATGTCTAGTCGCGGATATTTCTTCAGCTGATCGGGGTCTGCAATCATGTTCAGATACTCCACTGTGTATGCGGAGTCTCGGGAGGATGATGAGCTCGAGTCCCGGGATGGGGATCGTCGTTCCCAACATGACCGGCGTGATTCCCGGCTAGAGTGAGATGAGCCTGGGGACCGCACAGTTTCTCCTTGAACAGCCCGTATGTGATGTTTCCGGGTGTCTGATCGGGACGACCTTGTCTGTTCGCTCCGCTTGTTTCGGTGGTAGTCCCCGCACATTTCTTCAAAGTGATTGGACCGCCCACATTTCCTGCACCGTTGGCCCATGGCCGGGCAGGTGCCCACATGGGGATAGTCACGTCCACACCGGTAGCATCGCTTAATCCTTTCTGTCTTCCTATCTCTTCGCCAGGGCTCCTTTCTTCCATATTCCGGACGCCGTTGGTGAGACGATGTGCTAGACCTCCAGTTGTTCTCCGGTGAGTATTTTCTTCTGTCACTCGGGCGTTCCTGAACACGATGCGCTTGCTCATGGCTGACGTTGTGACCTGTTTCAATGGTGGCAGCGTGTGCCTCCGCCTGATCGTAAATGCGGGTCATCTCTTCAATCTCTTCTAAGTCATAAGGTTTCCTCAATAATCGTCGCCGAAGTGTCTCTGAGTGGCAACCTGTTATAATTTGCGATTTGATGGCCGCCTCCGGCGAGAACCTTTCGAACTCGCAGTACCTCGACAGCCGTCGCAACCTAGTGATGAACGCACACATCGCCTCCTCCTTTCCTTGGCGTGCTTGATGGAATGCATGGCGCTCATAATCGACATTTCTTTTGTGAAGGAATTTTTTGTTCAGTGCGTCCCGCACCTCGTCATACGTCCCTGTTTCAGCAGGCGGAAGATCCTTTATTATTCTGCTTATTTCTCGGCCTGCGAGATTACGAAGGGCAATTAACTTCTCTTCGTCTTCCGTCACCTTGGATCCCTCAATATAGTCCTCGAAATCCTCTAACCACTCCTGCCACTTGGGGCCCATGCTCCCTCCTGTGGTCACGGTCAGATATTCCGGGGCTCGCAGGTGTGATCCTCCCACAGCCAGGGGCTTCCGTTGTGGTGATGTTGCCATTTCCTCGTTGTCTTCTTTCCACTTCCTTGATAAGTCTAGTTCCGTGATGTGTTCTCGCCAATGCTTGTTTATTTATTCGTGCCAATGCTTGTTTATTTCGTTTTATCGGTGCTTGTTTGTATTTGCCAGTGCTTACTTGCTCTCGTCACTGCTTGTTTATCTTCCACTTGCCAGTGCTTGTTTATTTCGTCTTACCAATGCTTGTTTTGTGCCTTTTTGCACCAATGCTTGTTTCTTTGGTCTTGCCAATGCTTGCTACTGCTATGGTGTGCCTGACTTCAAAATGGCCGCTCCCAAACGTTTAAGGGGTCTGTCTCGAAAGCCTGCCTGACTCCAAGATGGCCGCCGTCTTTGCATACACGAGGCTCTCTCTCAATGCTCACATTCAGCCCTCTTCATCCCGGACTCACCAGCGGGCATCTTTAGCAGGTGGCACACCTCCGGTCCTGCTCTTCCTTCACAGCGACCACTCAGGTGAGATCGGGGTGGGCTCTCGCCTTTGCTTGCAGTTTCCCACGGTCTGCCTCGCAACAGTGGGCTGAAACTCACGCATCCAGCGTGAGGTTTGCCGACGTCCAGGCAGCTTTCCCAGCTCGCACTTCAACGCGCTCGACCGCGCTCGCTGGCAGGCCCTCGGGGACAGCGTCTCAGGTGCTGGGGCACTCCTCTTTCTGCTCTGGGATGTACAACAGGGTCGGGGTGGGCTCCCGACGTTTGCACTCACCAGCGTCTTCTCAGTCACACGCGTCACGCATCACACGCGCTCCAAGGCGATCGGCTCTGCTCAAAAAAAAATTCTCTTACGGTCTTGTGGTCAGTGGGGGCTTGCTGATCCCACCCTCGTCGCCAGCTGTAGCGTCGTGCTACAGAAGAACCACAGACACTTCATATATTTTATATATGCTCTGGGAGCTTTATTGTCACCTCTTACACCAGCGCTGTCCCTATCCTAACTGCCCTCTCCTCGCGTAACTCCTCCTCTTCCCCTGACCCCCTGGTTCCGCCCTCCCCAGCTACTAGACTGCTGGCTATCTTACAGTTTGATAGAAGAACCCTCACCCACTAACATAGAGGCCCATTATGATGGCAGGTGTGCTTGTTCGCACGCCACCATAGCAGAGTTTGGGACAGCCCGCGAGACATGCGGCGGTCCCACCACTAGTATTATGATATGCCCACCATACTGGCAGGCGCATCTTTGGCCTTTCACATTACGGGTGGAGCTGCTGGCTGCAGCCCCACACGCAATGTGAAAGGTGCGTGCACAGTATTTCCATGCAGTACATGGCAGGCGCCACGCGATGCCTGCCTCTTGGTGCATGGAAATGAGGGGGTACCATGGGTACCCCCCAAGTGCACCCCCACCCCCCAACTCCCTGGGAGCCCGCAACAGGCCCCCAATGCAAAAGACTGCCTGCCTTTCGGCCCATTTCCGCATGTATCATAATATGGATGGGGGTGCCTGCAAGGCACCATCACCATATTATCTGCCTTTTCCGCATGGCCGGCAATCCGCCCGGCAGAAAAGCGGTGGACGGTCTCTCCGTCCGCTGCGGTGCCCCTCGCCATACTAATATGGCGGGGGGTGTCACAAGGACATTTGGCGGGTGGATCGCCACCGCTGGCCCGGCGGTGGCGATCCGCCCGTGATCATAATGGGCCCCCTAGTTGATGGCATGCTTCATCATTGGGTTGTCAACTGGGTAGCCGAATGCTACCCAGCTGTGCTTCAACGCCTGAGTTACAGTGGAGCTGCTTTTTTTGTTTTGGTGTGAGTGGTGTTCAAATGGTGGTAAAATTAAAAATATCTCTGGGATTCCTTGCTGACCAATTGTTTATTCCCAGCAGCCCAGAATATGATTAAAAAGATGAGGGATAAAACAAAGACTAGTAATTGGTCTTCATGATCTTACTGACCAACATTTTTCAGCCTCAGGAAAATATTGGGGAGTCTTTCTAGGTCATGCATTGTTGTTTTGTGCCGGCATGCATGTCTAGTACAGTTGGCGATTTGGTGGCATGTTCAATCACATGTCAAAATGTTGCAATTCTATGCTAAAAGAAGCTAGCTGGGCCATTGTAGATTGTGAATGTGTTATTTACAAAATATGGCCACTAGCGTGAACTGTTAATGCAGAACAATAACTTGTTTTAACGTGTGCAGATATATCATTGTTACGTCAAATTAAAACTATTTTGATATCAAATAGAGTATAATTACACTGGCTACGTATTTCTTGTAGCTTTTACAGATCCCGGAAGGGGCGAGCGCCTGTAGTCACAGACTGTTGGGGAGATGATGAAAATGCATTATGTAGCTGCCGAGGAGCACTAAGTATCGGGTCGATAGTGTTTAGACATTGAAGACTAAAATGATCTTTGAATCTCACCAAGTCTTTTGCAACACCCTGAAAAGAAAAGAAAAACCTTACTTCGTCAAGGCAGCACATAATTCATTTTCATTATCTCCCCAACAGTGTGTGACTGCAGGCATTCGCCCCTTCCGGGATCTGTAAAAGTTAGAAGAGATACGTAGCCAGTGTAATTACCCTCTCTGACATCAAAATAGTTTTATTTTTACGTAACAATGATACATTTTCTTGGAGCCTGAGTGACCCATGCTGGTGAGCCCTCGGGCCCCGCGGAGTTGGAAGGGGCCTGATTGGGTTTGGTGCCCCCTGCTCCGGCCACGGCACCGGTGGGGCCTCATGGAACTGATGCTGGATCCGGGTCGACGCTGGTCATGCCAATGTGACCCCCTACAGCGTCGGACCCGAAGTCGGTGCCCATCAGCACTGCCAGCCCCATCCACATCCCCAGTGACACAGAGCCGGAACAAGGTCACTACGACGCCAATTCGGACTGAACCCAGGGGTTCTATGTTGTTGCCCGAGCACTTTGAGGATGTGCTAGTCTCAGGAGAGGAATGGGAGGGGTCTATGGACCTGCTGGAACACCAGGATGACTCAGCAAAGCATTTGGACTGGTATGGGGAACTTGTGGAAGCCAATCAACTGGATACTTCTCCAAATACTGGCATGCTCTCTCTGCCAACAGTGGCTACAGGCAGGGGGGCATCTTGTGCCATGGTGGTAAAAAGGGCAGGTGAGGTCCTTGGACTATAACTGCCCTCAGTGCAGGTCAGGGCTAATCTCCTGACCAAAGTGCTTCAATCTGGGGCTTCCACTTCCAAACCTCTTTTGCCCTTTGATGTGGCATTTACAGGTGGCCTTCTGGGCACTTGGCCCAAGCCTAGCACATGGTCTCCTGTGAATAGGACGATTGCACGACTCCATCACCCAGCACCTTGCGATCTGAAGCTCTGCAGCCAACAACCCACCCCTGGAAGTTTGGTGGTGCAGGCCTCTACTTCCCAGGGCGCGTTCCCTTCCGCCCCTCCGGATAGGGAATCTAAGAGGTTGGATTTATTTGAGAAGAAGTTGCTTTCTTCCTCCAGCCTGGCATTGCGGTCGGTGAATACTGCTTGCTTATTGGGCCGTTTCTCCCCATCCCTTTGGGACAATTGCACAAGTGCTACCACAAGTCCAGAACGAGGCCCGGGCTGTGCTGTCCCAAGCAGTAAAGTAAGGGAGAGATGCAGCAAAATTCAGCATAGGGTGTGGCCTAGATATGACAGATTCACTGGGCAGATCGAGTTCAATGACAGTGGCCTTGAGGCTCCATGCCTGGCTTAGGGCAACTTGCTTTTCCTGCAATGTCCAGGCTAATCTGATGTACATGCCCATTGATGGAACTGGTTTTTGGGGGGAATATGCAGACTCTGCCTGGTCAGGTTCATGGACTCTCGAGCTATGGCCAGATCCTTGGGCCTCTCCTCCACTCCTCGTGGCCAGTCTTCCTTTCGTCCCTTTCATGGCAACAGAAAGGATTTCCACCTACGTCAGCCATATCCCAGCCACCGTCCTGCACAGACTGCCCAAGTCGTGTGGGGACATGGATGTGGTGCATTCCGATTCGGATATGGAGACCAGAGTCGTCGGCCACCCTGCTCCGGCAGCCGCAGCCTCCAAGCTCTCCTAGTCTGAGTCTGCAAGACCACACTACCCTGTTGCGGGAGAATTCATCATCTCCCCCACTGGAGATCCATAACATCGGACAAGTGGGTCATGCAGATCAATCAGGAGGGCTATTCTCTGCCTTTCCTCTCTTTCTGCTAAATCAGGAACGGCTGACGGAGGATCATTTAAGTTTGCTCCAAGAGGAAGTTACTGCTCTCTTGGCAAAGGGAGCTATCGAAAGGGCCCCAGTTTCAGAATAGACAGTGGTTGTTATTCCTCTAATTTTTGATTCCGAAGAAGAACAAAGGTTTGTGGCCCATCTTAAATCTTCGGACTGTCAATCTCTTCCTCAAGAAGGAGAAGTTCAAGATGTTGACTCTAGCTCAGGTCTTGTCTGCCCTTCACCAAGCAGACTGGGTGGTAGCATTGGACCTGCAGGATGCGTATTTTCACATCCCTATCTTGCCGGGCCACAGGCGTTAATTGTGATTCAAGGTAGACTGTGAGCACTTTCAGTTTACAGTGCTCCCATTCGACCTGACCAACGCCCCTCTGGTGTTCATCTAACTGATGGTGGTGGTTGCAGCTCATCTGTGCAAGTTAGGGGTGTCAGTCTTCCCCTACCTTGACGACTGGCTGTTGAAGGCGTCCTCGCCCCAGGCTGTCGTCTCCCACCTTCAGACTACAGCGGACCTCCTGCATTCACCGGTGTTCTCTATAAATGTGCCAAAGTCACACCTGACACCTTCTCAGATGCTCCCTTTGAATCAGAGCAGTTCTAGACACAGTGCAGTTTCAGGCCTATCCTCCCAAGCAGTGAGTCCAGAATATTCAGGTTATGATTCTGATTTTTCAGCCTCTATCTTGGATTACGGTGAGGCTGATGGGCCTCATGGCCTCCTGCAACCTGTTGCTAAAGCATGCCAGGTGGCATATGTGGGCTCTGCAGTGGAACATGTAGTTCCAGTGGGTGCAGCATTGAGGAAATCTCACCGACATGGTTCAGATCTTGGAAGGAACTGCGAGAGATCTGCAGACGCGGTTGATGAACCGCGATTGAGTCAATGGCAGACCCCTCTCCCTTCCCCAACCAGAACTCACAGTAGTGACAGATGCGTCATTTCTGGGATGGGGTGGCCATCTGTAAGAGGTGGAGATCAGGGGACACTGGACTCCAGCAGAGTCGGCGCTCCACATAAATCTGTTGGAGCTCCGAGCGATGCGATTGGCATTGAAAGCATTTATTCCTTCTGTCAAGGGGAGGCTAGTGCAAGTGTTCATTGACAAGACCACCGCAATTTTGGTATTGCAACACCCATGGTAGGGTTGGGTCGTGGGCCCTTTGTCAAGAGGCCATACGTCTCTGGACATGGCTAGAACAGCAGGGCATAACCCTAGTGTTTCAACACCAGGCAGGTTCTCTGAACGCCAGGGTGAACAAACTCAGCCATCAATGCCTAGTGGATCACAAATGGCCTCTCCAGTCTGAGGTGGTGCAAGGTCTATTTCAGCAGTGGGGAGAACCTTGGTTAGATTTCTTCGCCTCCGAAGAGAACGTGCAGTGTCAGCAGTACTGCGCGCTGGAGTTTCCAAGACGGCTATTGCTTGGCGATGCCTTTTGTCGTGAGTGTAGCTCAGGCCTGTTGTCTGCCTTTCTGCCCATACTTCTCCTGTCCAAGGTTCTGAAGAAGATCAGGAGCGACCAGGCCAATGTAATCCTTATGGCTCCGGCCTCGGCAAGGAGAGTCTGGTATCCAGAGCTTCTGAGAATGAGCATGGATCATCTGATCAGGCTGCTTCTTCAGGAGGATCTTGTGTTGGAGAAGCAGGGGAGGGTTCTCCACCCGAAGTTGTCAACTCTGTGCCTCCATGGAGTTTGAGCAACGGCAGTTGATAGCTTTTAACCTTCCTCCCGAAGTTTGTGATGTTATTCTAGCGGCCAGGCGACCCTCCAATAAGACGGTATACTCCTGCTGTTGGCATACATTTTTATTATACTGTACAGAAAGGTCTACTGACCCTCTTTCTGCTTCCTTTCTACTGTCTTTTTGTTCCTTGTGACCCTTGCTCAGCAGGGCTGTGCTCTGGGAACTCTCAAGGGTTACCTTTCTGCTCTTTCTGTTTTTTTGCGGCTGCCAGACCAGCCCTCTCTCTTCAAGTTTCCTATTGTACATAGGTTTCTAAAAGGGATGACTCCCCTGTTTCCACCCACGCCCTTTGTTATGCTGCATTAGAATTTAATTTGGTCCTCACCTACCTGATGTGTGCTCCTTTTGAGCCTTCATACAAATGTCTCCTTCTTCTGTTGACCATCAAAACAGCCTTCTTAGTGGCAATCACATCAGCCCGGAGAGTGAGTAGGTTGCAGACGTAATCTTGCTCACCTCCTTACCTTATATGAGATAAGATAAGGAGGCGAGCTAAGTGGTGCTTCACACCCGGGCTTCCTTTTTGCCAAAAGTTGGAACCCCATTCCATTTTGGTCAGTCCATCACATTGCCCACCTTCTTTGCTCCCCCCTCCCCCCCCCCCCATCCCCCTAAGGAAGAGGAGCGTCGGACACAAAAAGAGTGTTGTTGTTCTACCTTGACCGCGCAAAAGAGTTCTGGGTTGGCAACCAACTCTTTTTGGGGCACGTGGGAGCAAAAAAACATAACATAACACGTGTATTTGTAAAGCACACAATTACCCATAGGTGTCCTGGCGCTGAATAACAGATGTTTGTTGTTACCCAACTCAATGGTACTCATTTTATTATTACTGATGACCTGTGCACACGTTATAATATCAACAGTATGAGTTACTGCATGTAATGAACACACAATTATAACAGTGGTCATATGGCGTTTTCTTTCTTTGTGGTTTTAATCGGTGATCAGATGCCCAGCCAACACGTGTTTCGTCAGGGTATGAACCCACGACTTCTTCAGGGCTACAAGATGTACAATGGCAATGTATTAGCACAGTCTACCATAGAGTTAAAATTGCATATTGACAATGGCAATACAATGTGACAATGGTGTGACAGGTACCCAATGCAACCAGAACCATAACTTATAAGTACCATCGGGACTCCGATACACAGAAGAAAATAGAACCCATGTAAAAGTAAGGTGTTGATGTGTCCCACCCGTACAGAGTACGACGTATACATTACATATGAGTGATCCGCAACAAAATTATTTAAGAGAAAAAATACAGAGTAAACTTCCACAAAACAAGATGTATGATACAACGTGACATTAGAATCGCTATTAGACCAATAAGATATTAAACTGTGCAAGTGACATGGAATTAGGGGAAAGTAAACCCACACCAGAAAGAAAATTAGAAGAAACACCAAACAAATAGCAACAAAGCTAAAAGGGTGAAGGTGTGAGAGAAAAAGGCTGAAAGATCAAAGAACAGATCTCTTACCTAATGGACAAAAGGTCTGAAAATGAAATCTGTAAAGAGAGGGGAGGGGGGAGTAGAAAGGATAACTGGTCAGTGCAAAAGTTGCACATGGGGTAGCAGGTAGAGTGAGTTAAAGAGAGGATGAAAATCAAGATCCCCTCTCCGCCGGTTGTAATTCCGCCCTGGCTGCAAAAGGGTGAGTAAATCCCAGGAAGGGCAAAGAGTAGAAAAGGTAAGTAACAGACTAAAAGCACTAGAGGGAAACAAAAAATGGGAGGTGGTGGGATTAACGAACAAGTAGGCGGGAAAGGGGAGTAAAAAGATCAACTAAAGTAAGAAAGAGGAATAGTACTCTGAGTAGCTGCGCCTCCGCATGGTGAAATGATGTCACAAAGCATGGTGTGACCCCGTAAGACTAAATCGCAAGAGCGGTCTACAAACCTCCACAGTTAAGTCAGTAACAAGGAATAACAAGCAACATGAGTACCAACGGCCGGATCAGAATGCAACATATGGTTGATCCATGAGTGACTAAGAATGAAATATAAAACTGACCAAAAATTAAAAATACCTAATTGTAGAAGAAGAGGTGGAATACGAGCATGAGGTACAAAAAACGGCAAAATCTGCCTAAAAACGGCATGTGTAATTACAAAAACCTCTATGCGAGAAGCAGGTGGTGGACATAACGTGTAGATAGCACTAATACGCTGTTACAGTGAATTGGCATCGCAAACCTAGGGCCAAGGATAAGCGGTCGGAACAGAGAAGATATAATGTAGGCTCTAACTCAGGTGTGTACCTAGTGCCTAGGATAAGCGTTTGGAACATCAAAAATATAGAATGGGCTCTAACTAAGGCGCGTAGCTTAAAATTAAGAAAAGAAAGTAAAGCCAAAACAAAGTTCAAACGTAAACTGTGGTGGCCAGAGGACCTAGTATAAGACGCTAATAAGGCGGAGTGTTGTATGGAAAGTAAGGCAACACGTTGGAGCAACATCCATACGGGGAATACACACGGAGAATAAAAAAATCTCGGAAACCTGAGTAACAACTTACCTATGAGTGTGTCTGGATTTGGGTAGCAAGCGAGTACGCCTATGCACGGAAGACTACAGCAGCAAACCGGAAGTTGAGGGGAATCCATAACTTCCATTTAAATAACAGGAACTAGTTAAAAGGAAGGAGCGCTAACTCTAAACCGGTGAATAAACCGGAAGTGAGTATATTGAGAAACATGAAAAAGCACACGCCAAAACAACGCACAGGATAAGACCATAAAGGTAGAGTAATTGAAGTGGTATCGAAATTTATGTATAAACAGTATGCAAATATCTAAATTATGTAAAGCAAGCAAGGTGATCAAGAGTATAGTAGTTCAAATTTAAAAGCCCAATACCAGGCAGAAAACCTGGGGTGTGAGAACCTGGAAAAGGTTCAGGAACCACGAGAGGGTAAAGATAGAACCCTGTCACGAGTAAGGTGACAAGGTCTCCTCAAGTATGAGGATTGGCCGAATAAAAACAACATAGTAAAAAGCATCAGTGTGGCTGCTAAATCCGCTAATGGGTGTAGAAACACGTTAGAGAAGGAGGTGAAGAACAGTAATTCGGGAAGTAGTACTAGTGTGCTGTCATGCAGGAGAGCGGTTGGTAGCTGCAGAACGGTGCACTTGTGAATACACAATTATTACAATCAATAGGCGTAACATGTCCCGCTTAGTGATGCAAATAAAAAGGTTAATGTCAGGTTGCATAGTATAGAAAAATGACTACATGCAATTTAGGTGATACGTATGTCAATACTAGTCATGCCTACGGTAATTTGGACGTACAGGTAACAGAGCAATAAACAACATTGAATCAGTGCCGGTTGTAACTAATACCCAATATGTCAAGTTAATCCATGCATAGCATATACAGGTTCAATTAGAGTGAAAAACATACAGTGTCAAAATGGATCAGAGTACACGAATATGTCGGTGTACAATACAGTTCTCAATGACAACATGGTATCTAGATGGTATTAACCAGTGCATCAATTGCCTAAGAAGAATTGTAGCTCATGGTCGGTATTGAGTCCTAGCTCTACCGCTTTCAGACGCATAATCCAAATGGCCTCTGCGAGGCGCAAGGACAATTCTCTGTCACCACCCCTCTGATGTATTGGTATAACTTCTATACCCAAAAAGTTACATTGTTTGTACTGGCCTTGTTCTTTACAGTCGATTGCGTGGGTTGCCATGGGATATCTACTGTCACCTTGTTTGAGTGCCCTGGCATGTTCACCAATCCGGTCTGTGTGCATCCGGATGGTGCTGCCCACATATTGTTTGCGGCATTTACGCTCAATAATGTATATTACAAATTGTGTCATGCAATTGATATTCTGCCTGATCTGATATTCCCTCCCATCTAGACCACTGAATTTAGATTTGTTGTGTACAGCCCACCTACACACACCACAGCTCCCACATTTATAGAAGCCTGATGCTCGTTTGGTAAGCCAATCTTTGTCCGTAGAGATCTTCGGAATAGTAGGACTCAGAATGCTTCTCAAAGTGGTTCCTCTTCTGTAGGTGACAAGAGGCCTGTGAGTAGTAAATGCCTCAAGGGATTTGTCAGCTCTTAAAGTGTCCCAATGTTTATACATGCTCTTGGTCATGACATCAGCTCTCTGGTTGTGGTTAGTAATGAGTCTCACTGGTTGTGTTTGTGTGATCCTAGACTCCCTCTCCCTTAATGTCTCTGTGCGTGGAACACGTAGGATTCGTCTCTCTGCTCTATCTAGAGTTGTTTGTTGGTAGCCTCTGTTCTGGAATCTCTTTTTCATGGTGTGCAGGCATTTGTGAAATTCTGTATCATCACTGCAATTTCTTCTTGCTCTAGTGAATTCCCCAAAGGGGATGGCCTTAATTTGATGTCTGGGGTGTGCACTGGTGGTGTGCAAGACAGAATTGCAAGCGGTGGGTTTGCGGTTTAACTTGCTCTGTATTGAACCATTCTGAACATACAGCTCAACATCCAAGAAGGCCAGGTGTTTTTTACTGTGCTGATGTGTAAATTGAACTCCTAATATAGTGTTTAGGTAGAGGTAAAATTCAAGAAATGTTTCCTCTGGTCCAGACCACAATAATAGACAATCGTCTATGTAGCGGCCCCAGTACACTATGTATTGGTTGAACCTACTGCCTTTGTCACTCCATATCCATTTGGCTTCAAAATACCCCATGAAGAGGTTAGCGAAGGAAGGCGAGAATTTAGGATCCATAGCCACTCCGCGTATTTGCTTATACCAATGTCCCTCAAAGATAAAGCAAATTGTTGCTGAGTATCAATTCAGTCATTGTCAGTAACATTCTAGTGTGTTGCCATTGTGCAGCTGGTTTCATGCTAAAGTACCATTCCAAGGCCTGCATGCCAATGCGAGGATCAATGTTTGTGTAAAGTGAAACCACGTCTAGTGAGGCTAGAATGATGTCATCCTGCCAGGTGAGATCAGTTAGAAGGCTTAAGATGTGTTTCGTGTCCCTGATGTATGCTGGGAGATTCTGAACAATGGGTTGAAGGAACATGTCCACGTATTCTGCAATTCTCTCTGTGGGTCCCCCTATACTGGATACAACGGGTCTGCCGGGGGGGGGGAAAGGGAAGGTTCTTGTGTACTTTGGGTAGTGTATAGAGTGCCAGGTATCTAGGTCTCTCCACCCGAAGGTATAGTAATTCTTCTTCTCTAAGCAAACCTCTTCCCGCCAGGTTTTAAGGTGTTTGTTGATAAGTAGGATGAGTGTGCCTGTTGGATTGGTTGTGAGGGTTTCATAACATGTCTTGTCATTGAGCTGTCCCAAGACCTCCATGTTATAATCCTTTCTGTTCATGATCACAATGTTACCCCCCTTGTCAGCCTTCCTGATGGTGATTGATGCATTAGTAGATAATAGTGTAAGGGCCTGTTGTTCACCTTGGGTGAGGTTATCTTGATTGTGTCTCATGTTGATTTTTCTCTTGGATTCATGTTTATCTATATCCTGTAGGACTAGTTTATAGAATGTGTCAATAGTATTCCCCCCAGGTAGTGTTGGGGTCCATCTAGATTTGGATTTCAACCCACTGGAAATAGAATAGTCAGTTTCTACATCTAGGTCAGCGAGTAGTTGGCTTAAATCATCTGGTGTTGCATCTTGATTTGAAATAGATAGTAACAGTTGTGTGTCGCATAGATCCTGAATACTAAGTACATTCAATTCTCCACACGGGAATAGTCTTAGCATGTTTATTGATCGAGGGATTATTCGAAAACAATTTTTTCAGTTTAAGGTTTCTCACAAATTTAAACAAGTCCACTTTTGCTTTGCATGTATCCCCCCTGTCAATAGGGCAGAAGCCTAAGCCCTTATTAAGAAGAGATGTGTCATCTGTAAGGTTAAGGGAGGATAGGTTGATAATGTCGACCCCCTAGTCCTGCGTATTCCTCAATTCCTCTTGTCCCCTTCCTGGGATTTACTCACCCTTTTGCAGCCGGGACGGAATTACAACCGGCGGAGAAGTGAGCTTGATTTTCATCCTCTCTTTAACTCACTTTACCTGCTACCCCATGTGCAACTTTTGCACTGACCAGTTTTCCTTTCTACTCCCCCTTCCCCTCTCTTTACAGATTTCATTTTCAGACCTTTTGTCCATTAGGTAAGATTTGTTCTTTGATCTTTCAGCCTTTTTCTCTCACACCTTCACCCTTTTAGCTTTGTTGCCATTTGTTTGGTGTTTCTTCTAATTTTCTTTCTGGTGTGGGTTTACTTTCCCCTAATTCCATGTCACTTGCACAGTTTAATATCTTATTGGTCTAATAGCGATTCTAATGTCACGTTGTATCATACATCTTGTTTTGTGGAAGTTTACTCTGTATTTTTTCTTTTAAATAATTTTGTTGCGGATCACTCATATGTAATGTATACGCCGTACTCTGTACGGGTGGGACACATCAACAACTTACTTTAACATAGGTTATATTTTCTTCTGTGTATCGGAGTCCCGATGGTACTTATAGGTTATGGTTATGGTTGCACTGGGCACCTGTCACACCATTGTCACATTGTATCACCATTTCGTCAATATGTAATTTTAACTCTATGGTATACTGTGCTAATACATTGCCATTGTACATCTTGCAGCCCTGAAGAAGTAGTGGGTTCATTCCCTGACGAAACGCATGCGCCGGGATGCTCCTTGGAGTAGCCGTGCGCTATAGAAGAAATAAATTAACATAACATAACATAACATGTTGGCTGGGCATCTGATCATCGATTAAAACCACAAAGAAAGAAAACGCCATTTGACCACTGTTATAATTGTGTGTTCATTACATGCAGTAACTCATACTGTTGATATTATAACGTGTGCACAGGTCATCTGTAAAACTTTCTACTAGACTCCGGTCTTCTTAGGGGGTTCAGGGTTATCTCCCCACCTGTAGCACCGTGCAAATTTGTTTTGCTAGATACTGATGTCCACACGTGGAGGCGCCATCGCATACCGCATCACTTTAAACCCCTTGCGAGATGATGTACTCATTTTATTGACCTCAGATGGATAAAAGGCTGAGTGGACCCACCAGGATTTGAATCTGTGACCATGAGGTCGAACACAGGCCCCTGCAGTGGCTGCTTTAGTCCACTGAGCCACCGGTCCAGGCAAGGGAAGGGAAAAGAAGGGAAGGGCAGTGCAGAAAAGGTCCATTTCTCCATGGGTCGTTCTCTGCGTTAAGATCTACTATGCCCTGGCAAGAAGCAGCCCCCTGAGGGATTTAGGGCCCATTCTACAAGGGGAAAGGCTGCGAATACTGCCTTGGCGCAGGGTGTCCCAATGCAAGACATCTGTCATGCAGTAACGTGGGCATCTTTGCACATGTTTGTGAAACACTACTGCCTGAACGATCAGGTCCAGAGGTATGGGCATTTTGCCCTCTCAGTCCTACAGGACTTCCTAGTATAGGATATTGGTCCGCACCCTACCAATGGGATGGTATGTGTTGAACTCGGCCTAATTTTGCGTGGTAAGTTTTAACCTACACACATCACAGATCAACATTATATGTACATACGGCTTGAAATATGCCTTTCAGCTCATTATGATTCTTTATTTGTTTTGCAGCACTTGGGTGCCTTTTTTCCTCTCTTTTTGTTTGGCTCTTCTTCATCTGTGTTTCATTTGTTGTGTTTTATTTCTGTGTCACTGTCTAATAATCTGTGTGTCGCCTTTCACAGTGGTCCTATGCAGCACTCTGCTTTTGTGTTTCCTTGTGCTCTTGCACGTGCCAGGGCTGTGTTTATATGATCTGCTAGTGAGACTTCCAGTATAAATTTCCAAGCTGGTATCTGCCTGTATTTTCTTTCCAGGTCGAGCCTAAACAGCGCTTGCGCTGTAGGCGATATGGTGTATCTACTTTGTGGAGTCTGACTTCTCTTTTAGGATTGTGATAATGGCTGATGGGTGTTACATGTCCCACCTTCTTTTCAAAGTTAACTCCCGTGGCGTATTGCCTCAGGAGCGAGCAGCGGCATCTTATTGTTTTCGTTATTTTCACATTGCAGCCGGCCAGTCATCCAAACCTTCCCGGGCCCAGCCACTTCGTCACTGTCTGCCTGTGATTGCTTTTACTTATTTTGCAAGCAAGATCCTTGACCTCTGTGAGCTGATTCCCATAAACCATGGTCTGGGCAGGATTGTTTATTTATTTACATCTCCAATAGCTTTTCAGGTCCAATAATTAACATGCTTATGTAACAGCCAGGTAACGCGTGCTATGATGTAAAATATCACTTTACACTACTTTCTACATTTATTTGCATGTTATGATGGTTGATTAAAAACAAAAACTGTGTATTTTGGTAAGCGTGCGCACAGTTTGGAATACACGCACACACCTATAACATGACGTGGTAGCCACATCGTCACCACACCCTTCCCCTTAGGGCTCTAGAAAATCAGCCATTAATTAATGCTGGTGCCAGGGCCCACTGAAAGTTTAAATCTTCGAGGCTCGTGCTGTAAGAGCGCAGACCTGCGAGTGGCATCCCGGCCCGCTGCCAGCTTCATGCATTCCCGCCTTCACCCAGAGCACGAAAGAAATAAGACAGGAAGAGGAAGAGAAAGTGGTAGAATGGAGTGTAAACAGTGAAGCAAGTATGAAAAGGTGCCTGAAAGAGTTAGATAACGGAGCAGGGAGTGGTGGATGAACGAGGCATTAGCTGGAATCAAAACTACGCAGCCTTGGAATTCAGTGCTTCCACAACATTTGTAGGGCCAGTTATTGGCCTCAGAGCAAACCTGTCGCCCCAGTACTCAATATGTTGGGCTCGGCAATTGTTTCTGAAGCCCTGATGCAAGCAACAAAAACAAGCATTTGCAATGCAATAGGTTTTGAATTTACGCGAGTTTGAGCTATTGGCATTGCAAATAACAATGCCTTTTGTTTTGGTTTTTGAAACGTAAGTAAAAGATATTTTCTTTTAACAATGGCAATAGCTTAAACTCGCTTAAATGTGAGACCTATTGCATTGCAAATGCTTGTCTTTGTTTGGGGAGGCCTTTCTGTTTTTCTTATTTAAGCAGCACACCCTGTGATTTATGGAAGTGAAATCTGCCACTTCAAGGTTAATATGTGCATCTGCTCATGCGGTTTACACTTCCTCATTCATTTTCTCCCCACACCTAAGGGTCTTTGGGGGTCTCAGAACATATATTTTCTCGTACATTGAACTAACCATATTTTATAAATATTTAATTTGTGCTCAGCATGCTGCTGTTTTCATATTGTGAAAGAGGCTGTTTGTGGTTATTTACAAAGGGGAGAAAACTGGTTGGAAGTAGTTTGGATGAATCGGTTAAAGTAAGTAACAAAATTCAATAGCATCGTTTGTGTTGGTGTCCTTTGTCGCAATCTATTAGTTTTTCATTTTTAAGTCTGGCAACAGGTGAGGTGTATTTGATTTTACTAAAATTATATAAATACTATACTTAGTTATAGGGGCGATCAGTCAGCCAACTTAATCCGTAGGACTGGTATTGTATGATTCATATTTATCCTCTGCCCATTAATTCCAGAAGAATTCCATCAGAGAACCTTGCCATTGTCTGTCTAAATCGCGGGTGCATGCCATGGTTTTTTCTGACATTTGAAGCAGTTTACAGCAAGGCATGGTTTAGAAATTTAGGCCACATGTGTGCCATTAATTTCAACACCCAGCTTGCAAGCAGAACCCCCCAACGGGAAACATCCATTACAACGCAGTCATTACAACGACCTACCTTTACAACGCAACTGCCTTTACATTGCATGTCACTACAACGCATGTCACTACAACGCATGTCACTACAACGCATGTCACTACAACGCATGTCACTACAACGCATGTCACTACAACGCATGTCACTACAATGCATGCCACTGCAACGCATGCCACTACAACGCATTATAAGGTAAGTAATGGAGAATGTTTTAGTATTAGGGTGGGTATGGGTTTTGGGGTAGATGGGAATAGTAATTTTTACCGCTACACTATCCAACACTTACCCTACTGTTGCCCTAAAAGTATAATGCGTTTTAATGGTATGCGTTGTAACGGTATGCGTTATAATGGTATGCGTTGTAATGTAATGCATTGTAATAGTTTTTAAAAATGTGTTGTAATAGTTTGCGTTGTAAAATCATGCAATGCAATGTAATGTTAGTTACGATGTAAAGACTGTGTTTTAAAAGCATGCGTTGTCATTGCATGCGTTGTAATATCATATAATCAGCCCCAACACAGAAAGGGTGGGGCCCATTAGTTCTAGACCTTTTCTAGAGACACACTCCAGTGTTTTTTTTTCACAGCATGGAAGTGTAAAGGGGAGAAAATCGTTAATACGCAGTCAATTAGCCAATAAGTTTCATTGATACGTAATATTCCACAGACAACTATATAAGGTTCGTTGATTTATTTTATAGCCATAAATAACTGGACATAGAGACACCGCAACACGTGCGTATAGAAATACAAAGGACTTAGCATTAAGCCAAATCTATGCATCCAATTTAAATGGTGCAGCATGAACAAAACTATTAGTTCAAGAAGTAGAATACAGAGAATCAAGAAGCATGAGTCCAAATTTCCCTGCATCGAGGGTTGATGAGTAAAAGCCTTAAATCTATCCCTACTCTAACATTGAGATGGAATCCTACATAAGCATTTTCAATGGAAAGGAAAGGTGTACTTGGAGTCTCCTTAAGAAGCCTCTCCACCATCAATGGGTCAAGTAGCGTTAAGCCATTTTCAAAAGAGTAAGAGTTCATTCTGAAATGCTCTCCAAAGGCAAGAAAAAAGTGTGAACTTTCCCTAATTCCAACAATCAGTTATCCACAAGCGGAATTCCCATAATGCAGAGGGTGTGCCTAATCCACAAGTACACGAGTACTTTTTCACAATGTTCTCCATGTACATCTCTCATAACAATCTGTCCTTGGTTCCCATGCTTCTACCATGTGAATCTGTCTCTGTCTTTATCACCTCCAAGCCATGTAACTGTAACTTCTTCTCTCCTTTCCTAGCTACTAAAACAAAGACTTTACTTTTCCTTAAAGAATGCTTCTCCACCTGACCTGCAATGCAAATGTGGTAAAGAACAGACTCTACAGTACACAAAAAATTCAACTATTAATTCTAAGAGTTGTCAGGGACTTGCATTTCAGGCCTACGATTTCTGCTGTACTCACTAGATAGTAACTGTTCCTGTAAGAGAGAGCTGTAACCTACTTGGTTACATGAAACAAATGAAAAACAATGCGGTCGCTATGTGTGCTACTAGTCTGATGAAGATGGGGGAATTTTTCATTTAGAAAATAGTGCCCTCACACACTCTTGTGAGTGTCATGCTTCATCATCGGGCGTTGCTCCTCGTGGGGATGGCACTGCTGTCCTCCACGGGCCCCGCGAAAAGGCACTTTACCGGAGATCTTTTAGGAGACGCAGTAGTTGTGCATGTGGGTGTGTGGGCCTAAAAAAAGGGAGTTGTGGTGCAAGTGTATTAAAATTAACCCACCGGTACCTTGAAATCAGTTTTATTTGTAGGTCTGTGTGTTAAGAGTAAAAGACAAGTTTTTTGGGGGGGTAATCGGGCACCTCTTATTAACAAATATAGTAGAGGTCGAGGTATTACTCTGCTGCTCTCAGAACCTGTGTGTGTTTGTGAAAGTGAAGCCTGGTCGACATGTTTCAAGCTGGGAAAGGGGTCCCTAGTGGATCCCAGTGCGCTTCATCAGGACCGTGTGATGTGAATTAGTGCATTAAAATGGTAATAAAAATAGGAGCTGGGAAATAAACCCCTATAGTCCTATGGTACCTCTAGTAAGACTCTGCATGAGTTTTAGTACTCATAGGAACACTTCAATGGTGTTCCCATTACTTACTCCTTCATATGAATAACTTTTTTGCCTACCTAACCGCTTGGAAAGTGCCGGCACTTTCCAAGCAGTTGGGTAGAAAAAAAAGCTATTATGAAGGGGTGCATCTAGACCCCTCCTCAATACCACTGGGATCCGCCGTTGAGGCACTCCATTCATACGTGGAGGACAGCAGCGCCACCCTCATGAGGAGCAATGCCCGATGATGAAGCATGACACTCACAAGAGTGTGTGAGGGCACTATTTTCTAAAGGAGAATTTCCCCCATCTTCATCAGACTGGTAGCACACATAGAGACCACATTGTTTTTCATTTGTTTCATGTAACCAAGTAGGTTACAGCTCGCTCTTACAGGAACAGTTGCCAACTGGTGAGTACATACAAGTCCTTGGGAGCACTGGTACTGGACCTACTTTTTCTTTATTCGCTCCCCGTCACCCCCTCTCGAAGTGTTTAGCTACGATTTCTGCTAACACAAGAACATGTCACTTTCAACATTACAAATTGACATAACCCTATTTCATTTTAATTAACACGTTTACCAAATTATAGAATTACCATTGTTAAACACATTCAGTATATGAGTGGCGTTAACTTCTCAACACAAGTTCTTCATGTTAATGTTATCTGCTAGTTGCCTTCATTTCCTACGTTAATTTTCCATGCTACTTGTCAATAACCTAAAATATGTCATGTAGTTACGTTAATACATTTCACAATTCTAACACCTCACGTTAACATAATTACAATATCATGTGCAGATGTGCTCTACACGTGATTATGATGCACCCCTACAAATTAAATGAGAGTTCACCTTTTTAAAATCATCAGTGCCTCTGCAACAGACTGACCCTCTTCATATTGCATTGGCAAGATTTTAAACATTTTACTAAGACACTGTTAACTTTTTATTTTATTTCAGGCAGCATATTACTTTTGTCTCCCCTGCCTCATAATTTATTTCCATTTTTAGGTTTCCCAGCACCACAAGGTCATATGAATGGCAACAGTGCCATGCAAATATAATCACTCCAATTCAAATAAAAAAACGAAAGTAAAGAAATTCGATTTTTCAACGCCAAAAGCTCTAACTTTCCCAAATGCGAGACCCATTGCAAATGATTGTGTTTAGATTTGCAGTTGCTGCTGCACATTTAAGGTACATTCTGTAGCCTGTTGGAGCCCCCCTTTGCCAACCGGTCTATTGCCTATTGGTGCACATAAAAAGCTGGCAGTGCGCGAACGCGCCGCTGTTGTCCCTAAGATAAGCCCATCTATGCCCCTCTGCGCTTCGATGGCGCCAGGGATGATGATCATCAAACATGTGGGGGCAGACGATTGTACTACTCCAGAGAGGAGTTAATAAGCTACTATCCCAAAGGAAGTAAGGCAGACTGTGATTTCCTTTCTCCTAGTCACACTTTGTCGCATACATATTCCCATTGTGATTGGCACCCTAACCCAACTTTGGAGTTGGGAATAGTTTCCTTCCATCTCACTGGAACACAGAAGGGTAAGGAGGTCCGAGCTCATGAAACACTCTGATGCGCCCTGCTTAAAGCTGGGTCAATGGTTAAACATTGCACTGGAGGAATTTATGGTTAACCAGGACTTCAACTGCATATTTGTGACCGAATCCTGGGCTAAGGAAGATTCAAGAGCAGAATTAGTAGATGCCAACCCTTGGGCTATTCATTGGTTAGATCAGATCATGTTATTCGTAGAGGGAGGGGGGTTGGCTATTATATTTAGAAACTGCTTGAATTGTACTCTCCAACCTATTTGAGCTGATATACAGGCTGTTTGCGAGATATCTCAGTTCAGAATTAAAGTTAAGAATAACCGTCTTTTTTCGGGTTGTCTGATCTACAGCCCTCCTGGCCCTAGTAAACATTTTATTGAATCATGGGATCAGATTCTCGAAAACCCTTTATTTCCAGCTCTAATTTCCTCATGTTAGGTGAGTATTTTGAAAATAGTGCTGCTAGTAAATTTCTAGAAATGATGACTAACGTTGGGTTTTCCCAATTGGTCAACCTCCCAGCTCATTCGGTGGGTCTTACCCTCAATGGAACTTTTGTGAACAATACTATTTTGGTGATAGGAATGTTCCTCCCACTCTTTTGAGCAGCCCGCTTAGCGATTTCTTTTACCTTGAAATTGCTGATGGAACAAGTGAGGGCGCAGGGAAAGTCTATATCTTTTAGAAGTTAAAGTAAAATCTCCCAGTTAGAGATGGAAAAGACCTTAGATGGTGATTGGGTATCTTAGGACTCTACTCTGGCTTGTACGCCAGAAGACTTATAATACATGGGTATTTGCAGCTATTAAAAAAGTGGCCACACTTAAATTTGAGGTGGCTACGAGCGCCAAGGCATCAGCTCCTTGGTTCTTTGATAATATAAAGGATTGCAGGCGACATTGCAGACAACAGTAGCGCAGGTGGAGCCTGACCCCAACTGCAATAGAGAAAATGAAATACAAAGAACTGTTGGTGAAATATAGACAAGCCATTTTTGATGCAAAATCTGATTACTAAGAAACTAGGTGCTGCAGGCAATTTCCCTTTTGAACTTTTCAAATTGGTGAAGCAGCTCTAATCTCTCACCTGAACCACCACACTCTGCATTTCATAGAGAATACACAAGGCTTTTGTAATAGGATTGCAGATTATTTTAAAGAAAATATTTTAAATGTATTCTCTGATTTTAAGGAAGATAAGGATGACTTTTCTCATGGCAAGGACTTGGTGGTTCCTTTTGCAAGGAACCACAGCCCATTTTGTCTACCTTTCCTCCCATATCCCATACGCAAATGAAAGCTTTTCTTATGCATTTAAAATCAGGCTCTCCAGAGGATCTGTGCCCCCCCTCCTAATGTACTTTGGCTGGTCCCTGATAAATCGTATGGAGTTTATTCTCAAATTTGGAAAGAATCCATTGTTATTCCTATCATAAAGATGCTCAATGGGGAACCTGATGATTTAACAAATCTGCACCCTGTTTCACTTCTGCCTGCCCTGCCAAAAGGTTTTGAAAGATACATTCATCAGAATTCGGCTGAGTTTATTTCCACACAGAACTTGTTGGACCCTTCACTGAATGGTTGCTGTAGAGAACATAGCTCGGAATAGGCCCAAGTTGCTGCAGCAGGCAAAATTCATTGTCAGGTGGACCAGGGTGGCACTGCCATCCTGGTCATGCTTGATCTGTGGGCAGCATTTGTCATAGTGTCCCTCTCCCGCCTGGTATAACATTTGTGGCAGGCGGGGGCAGGGTCACCGGACTGGATTTACTGAGTTCTTTTCTCACTAATTGAAGTCAGAATGACGATAATCTCTTCCCATGAATTGCATGATCAAGAGGCCACAGAAGTGTAAAGAGACATAATTAGTCCTTGGAGACAACTTCAGATAAACCTTTCAGGATACAGCTTTTGGTGTGTGCTGACTACACCAGGATTAGGTGGTCTAGGGGCAGTGTTTAAGTGGCAAGCCCTTTGTGTCCAGTTATCTAATCCATATATAAGGCAATAGCTGAAGACGCATTTTCATTGATCAGAAGTAGCTCTTACTGCTCAAAAGGTTGGAGACCCCTGTGTCACTCCAGATCACTAATTGCTCCCTAATCAATGAGTTATACAGAGTTACAAATTCACTGGTGTTTGACATGCCCCTTAGGGATGTAATATGGCTTGTGACTTTTACACTCTTCCCTTGTACCCTACTGAATAATTTGTGTCTCTTTAGAACCACATTGACTTTCTGTCCAAAATGTTCTTCCAATTTAGGAAACGTCAGGTGATGTACATTTACTTCCTCATCTTCTCCTCCATTAAACTCAGGTTCTGTTGAGTTCTCAAAATGTTTCTTCCATAAATTCCTAAATTACGAAACAGGAGATGTTGTTTCCTCAGTCGGGAGAATTCCCCCGACTCCCATTGCTATCCAACAGGATTCAAACATTTTCACCCACACTTTCCAGGGTGAGACCGGGTCACCTACTTCATATAAAAATGGTGGGGTTTAGCCATGCTTGCTGCCACCATCTCGTATACTATACTTTATATAACTATGAATTGTCACTTTGCATGTGCTGTCCATGCACAATGCTTACTAATGCTATCTCCAGCGATGTAAACTGCAACTGGTCTCTTGTATTTTCAGAAAGTACTCTAGCAGTAGGTATAGTTAGTATACAATGTCTGCTGCATCGGTGTTTCCTATATAGGTATGAAGCTGGTTCAATAAAGTACTTATGCAACATGCATCGTGAAGAGTATTTTCATTCTGGGAGAAAAGCACTAGTTTCAATAGGAGGGGTAGGTAAAGCCCCAGTCTCCTTTGAATAACTGGTACCAAAGCTAGCCCATTGGACACACTCAACCTTGGAGGAGCTGGGTTAAGGTAGGCGAATCAAGTGGAAGCAGCTTGAGTGTTCCGATTCCTACCTTTCCGATCTGCCAATCACCACAGCAGTTCACTTAGCTTTGTTGTCTTCATACAGTTGGCCTTTCTGACTCCTTCTTCACATGCCCCTAACAGATGGTGGGAGCGGCTCACAACATGTCCCGCATGAGGGCTTCAGTATGCAGGGCTTCTATGGCAGTGCAACAGCTGCCTCCCTGCCACGCAGCACGCTGCTGAACTTACCAATGTTCAGTATTCGCCTGATGACACCTTACAGGTCAGCAATGCCGCTGATGCATTCCTGCCCAAATGGATCTCCAGGTGCTGGAATATTGGAGACTGTACTGAGTTCCAGTAGCTTAATGACAGCAACTATAACGGTAGTGGTATCTGCTGCCCAGACCCACGCAGTACACGGAAGCTGAGATTAACTACTGCTGCTCCCAAACTGCTCCAACTGCAACCTATCATCTCAGCCCTCTGCTTATGCCACAGGAGTTCCCGAAGTTCCTTACAGGTTTCCCACAAGGCTTCAGCAAGTTTGCCTTCACCAGATGTTACCGCAATCGTAGGTGAGTGGCTCCACTGTATTATCTTCACCAATCCGTTCTGTCCCTATGGAGAAAGCAATACAGATTCCTCTGAGAATACAGTCATAAAGGGAAGAGGGAAGTATATCTACAGGGATGGTAGTGTCTTAGGTTGCCCCCCAGCACAGCCTATCCATCTTCGTTGCCCGTGTTTTAAATGAATCTGTATTTCAGATGAGTAAGAATGATGAGATTTACTAAGACAAGGTTCAGTAAACCCGACACTCCAGTTGACTTAAGAACTCTTAGTTTACCGCAGAGTCGAACAGTCATACCTCGTTTAGGATGTACCAACAACTAATGAAGATGCGGAGGGAAGGAAAGAACTGGTAGATGGAAATAAAAAGCATCCCCCCAAAGACGTGGAGGCTCATTCCACTCGGCTCAAGGCTGCTACAATGATGTTTGCGAGACGGGTAGCTGCTCTGGAAATCTGCCAGTCTGCATCTTAGCAGTCGTATCTTTTGGGAAGGCACTTCACTTGCTCAATTCTGCAGGGCTTTTGACCTGAATCCACTCCTCAGACCTTCCACATTGGGATATTTTCTATGGTATCCATTTTAAAAGCGAGGAATCGGAGGTAAGTAGTATCCATCAGAACTACAAGTTATTTACTTTCAGTCATGCACTTTCTCTCTTCTGCAAGTGGGCCTCTTCTACATCTAAAAAGGTCTCCTGTGAGAAGTTCAGCATACTGTCTCAGACACATTGTTTTCCGCTCCACATCTGAGGGCGGGGAAGGAGAATCTAATGTCAGTATGTGGGGTGGGGAACCAATGCAGCTCTGCACCGTCACTCCCAGGCAGCATAGAGTCACTGCAGAACACCAGGCAACCTACAGGCATATGGCATGTTCATTGCTCTTGAATTCTCCAGTTTCAATCAGGCATCTTGAGACATTGTAAAGGTGAGAAATCTGCAGTTAGATGTAGCATCCACCTGAAAGAGCCTTACCTAGGGTAAGTAGCCTGTTCCTAAAGCATACTTTATGTACGCTTTTGTGTAGTGCCATAACATTTCTAAACCAAACATTGCCAAATCCAAAAGCTCAGCCTTATTAGTGAAAGTTCCTCATTGCTGATCGTTGAGCTTGTTTGTGGTATTGTGGATGAGTGAGTTGCTGAATTCACGAATGAATCAATGAGTGGATAAATGGATGCAGGAGTGCAAGGACGTTTAATTGAGAACAAGTATGATGAGTGATAGTGCAAAGATGAATTGCTAAATACATGCAAGAAGAGGCACTTTTACTTACAAGCCAGACCTGTTTGCTTTGTCAATGCTTGTTGTCTCTGTTGCATCTAATGACCACAAGGTCCTTATTTCATCCTATTTGAAGTTAATTGCAAATTCTGCAGGACAGAATGTGAGTTTAGCATTAACTTGCCAACATTTAGCAGCTGCTTTTGTTGACAGACTATTTTGTTTATACTGCAGAAACTGAAAAAAATAAACTTGACCTACTAAATATGATGCATACTGTATTTTTGAAAATTGCATTTCAAATAAATACTCATGGGAGTATTTGTGCTTCTCCTCAGGTCTACCGTATGGGTGGGAAGAAGCTTTCACAGCAGATGGAATCAAGTTTTTTATAAAGTAAGTATGGATACTGAAGCTACATAAGCAGTTTAATAACATCTGGAGGGGAATATGGTGAAAGGCGAACAATCTGCAAATATCAGTGTGTAGGTTTCACCCAGGCAACGTTCAAGCTAACAGGACTAAATGAACAGGCAGTCTTGCACTGTATTCACTAATAATACTGACATGATTTAAAGTTACTCTCTAGTGATATTCTGCTACAAGAACCTTTCAAGATGTCATCTAATTACCTCTTTCAGTATTTCTTAGAGACTGCTCTCTAAATATACTTATGGAACAAATCAACTAGTACAATGCATCCTGTTAGCTTGTGAGTTTAGTCTTTGAGGAAAAGGAGCAACACCATTATGAGAATATAAAATATCTTGGTGTCTGCATTGTTCTCTAACCCCAGTTATGCCCCTGCTCCCGTCTGTCAAAATCATAGCAAAAGTACAGTAAATATGACATCAGATCTGCAAGAATCAAACACTTCAACTCTGCGAAAAATAAAGGAAGTGATGGAGATGAAATGCAACAGGTCAGTTATAGTATGGATTGTTTCCTGCCATTTATCTCCCGAGGAAGGTGCTCAGCTTTAGAACTGTGTATATAAAATAAATAAATACATTGTCCAGTTAAACATTAGGTCTAGGTACTCTGAGTAGAATTTGGCAGCATCGGTATCCAGTTTCACTTTGGCTCATCATAGGAGAAGCACATTCACCTTTGAACTCAGGACCTCCTCCTTCTCTCATTCCCAGTCACTGTAGTCACATTACAAGGGTGGTATTTTCCTACTGCAGATCATCACCTGTTGGAAGAACATGGGCCCGCTGTACAAAGCATTGTCGTAGTTGCAAACCTTGCGATTCTCAAAATTTGCAACTGTAAAACGGCTTGTCTTAATGTACGAAAGCCCTTTTACGAGCTGGAAAATATTTGCGATTCATAAAATGTCTTTTGTGATCAGGGCAGGACTGGCCGTAGAGGGCATCAGGCGTTTCCCCGGGAGGCTGGAAGGGTGGGGGCCGGTTTTGCAGCGGTAGAGGCAGGTTTCCAACTGGGGGCCGGTTTTGCAGCAGTATCTGCACCCACTATCAAAAGCAGCAGAGCTTCACACTTGCACCCTTCTCCCAATACCCCCTGGTGGGCTGGTTCGACAAAATTGCCATGGCTAGTGTAGGTTTCCAGTGTGGCCCTGTTTGCGATTGCTTTCCGAATTATAAAAGGGAGGGGGTGTAAAAGGTGTGTCTCCCTCCTACTGACGGTTTTTAAATTAATGTATCAATGGTTTGGTACTGCAACTGCAATCCATTGACCTCCTAAGCAAGGTTGGTAACGGAATCGCAAAGGAAATGGATCACCTTCCCCTTTGTGAATTGTGTTAGCAGCTTGGGGGCCAGGAGGTAGCAGACAGGTCTCAAGAGGACCACTCCCTGGTCACCCCAGAGTATTCTGAAGCAGGAAACGTTTTTTTACGAACAGCACCTGTGCCTTTAACGGATACATGCTGCTTTACAAAAACGTTCCCAATTTCAGAAAGTTAACGCTGGGGTGGAGGTCTGCTGTTCCTTACAGGCTTTTATCACTGCCTTAGGAGGACCTGGCTTGGCAGTTCGGGCTGGACTGTTCCCATGAGGCACAGGGTCAAGACTGGTTTGCATATGGCTAGGTATAAACTGGAATGCCATGGTGAGCAAAAAAACGATGGATTTAGGCCCAGATCTCTGTACTGGGGTGAATGTAGGATATTGTTCTGTATTCTGTCCATCAACTGTTGTTAGATCGAGCCTCCAGCAGCGCATGCACTGTTGCTCGACTTTTAGTAAGTGAGATTTAAAAGTGCTTCCCACCGGCTTTTGCTGGCCTAATGCTTGCGTTCACGCGAGCGTGAACGTGCACACCTGCCAGCTTGCTGATTACTTTCACTTTGGGCGCTGTTGCGCGCGCACCACTTGCGTGTTTGCCGGGGCACGCGCGCGAGCAAACAACTCCCTCCGTCTCTCTCTCTCCCGCTGCAGCCACCATCTTTGCATTCCCTGCGACCAATGCTTGTCTGTTTACCTGGCGGTGACGAAATGGCAGCAGGATAATAGCCCTTCTAGGTTTGCGCACGTGTGTACGCACAGCAGACTGTGTGCACTCCCATGCCTGACTCTGAGGAGACCCTCATCCCACCCGTGCCACACTTGCACACCACTCGGCAATGACTGTGTCCAATGGGGCCTAGCTGTTATTTTTAGTCGGATGAGAACAAATGACTGTGTCGTTGTGTGGGCTGAGAATGCAGCATTGGGGTGGGGAGTGACAGACTCAGTACTTATTTATATCCACTGCACCCTTCCCCTCCCTAATCACTGGGAATGAGAAGTCTAGTAAAGGCATGAAAACTAGCCATGAATAAGAGCACCGTAAACCTGTCAGAAAAATGTGCTCTGTCCATGAAGTCCTAAACTATACATTAAGTTTACAAAAAATATCTACGTAAAGCACAAAAAGACGCATCATGCTAATACAAAGAACATTTGCCGCAGTAAACAAGAAAATCACAGTGCAAAATTTACTTAAATATTTGTAGTCTAAACTCAGCTCCCAAAAATCAATTGTTGCTTTAAATGACACCACCCCCTCCAGAGTCCCTGTTTTACAAACTTCAGAGACCACCCTCCAGGGTATGCCCAAACCATTTCTGAGGTAGTGTACGTTTGGCATCTTGCCCTGTGACCTAAATATCTATTTATCTGCAACACCAACACCTCTGGTTTGACCTCGGCTGTCCATAGATGGAAGGTACAGTCAAAGTTCATTGGGATTTACTCTGACGCACATGTAACCGGCTTTAATCCCAGCAGAGTTGAGCCTTGTCTGGCGGCCAACAATAAAAATACAGTTTGTACTTGTAAACAGAAGCGTAGCTGTAGACTCCAGATGAGATCAACCCGGGTCCAAGAAGGCCTGTTTTTTAAGTGAGTAACAGTAATATTTCTAGGATGACAATGGACGCGTCCATGGCTGTAGTTCTGATAGATGCAAATCAACACATAACAATTCTGAGTGCACCCCTCACCTCCCTCCAGACATGTCTCGTATGTACTGTGAGGAGGAGATAACCATTAGGGAGTGGCAAATCAAGAACTCGTTTTTGGTTACAGAGGAGGTTGTTGCCTGACACTTTTGAGATTCAGGTTTATAGTGTATAAAATCCTGTAGCTTACAGGATGTCTCAGTGGGCAATGGAGAAAATAGATTAACATCATGTTTTTCGCATAATAGGAGTTAGTTACAGCACCTTTGACACAATGCGCTGACTAGGAAAGAAATTGACACTGATGAAAAATCAATGTTCCCCAATGTCGGCCTGGTTAAAATATCAATAAACCACGAGGATATTTACTGGCGTAGACCCACGTCAATAGCGGAGACAGGTAAACGCTACTTATTGCTGCACCAACTCCCCTTTCTCAATTCAGTCCAAAATAATATTACTCATTTTTTCCACCCAGTACCGCCAGATGTGAAGGCTTTGACGCACACCTTATCAATTGTTTAACATGTATTTCTTGCGTTGAACCAGAGAAAATATTTTTTTCAGATTGCCTATTAAAATTGTCCTTAATAGCCTCAGTGTCTGAATTGTAAGTTTTGGAACAGTTTGTGAAATTAAAATCCACTTTAAAACGGTAGGTCAGAGAATTTACACGGGAATTATAAATATATTCCTATGCCGAGCCTCAATGGTATGTAGATAGGCGTCTTGTCAGTTGAATTGTAACTCGCAAGGGTTGGTTCTCTGTTCTCTGGCTGCAAGGTAGATAGTCTGGAAGTCTTTAAAGCGGGGTGCACAGCCAAGCCAGGCATCCCCGAAGTGCTCATTACCCGTAAACAGGAAAGCGCCTTCGCCCTTCTTCACGCCACACTGTAGGAGCGTTTTGATGGACCTGGTCCATTCCCCGGTGAATTCGTCCTGCTGGAAGATTCCGTTCTTCTTTATATATTTATATTTTATATATTTAATCAATATTAAATTTCCAGTTATTTTTAACATTGGTTTTTCAAATATTAATTTCTGATGGATATGTGTAACTGCTGATCCTTCACTTTGTGATTCATCTTTAGAGCCAAATTTAATGTAGCAAGTCTTGAAATAGCTGTATGCGCAGACACAAACAACACAGTGTACATCTTGGGCAGTGCAGTCCTACCTCCTGACATGACGACACGGAGGCACATAAAGGCAATAAACTGACGTGATGATTCCATTTGCTCTTTTTACACACCAGAAGGCAATTAACACTAGCTCTGCTCTTACTGGTTTGGGTTTTCATGAATTTTCAAAATTCTTTACCAGGTTTTGACAATGCAGAGTCATGTCAGCTTTGAAGACAACCGCATTTAGACAGTTTGACACAAGTTGAAAGCAGGATCGGTGTAGGACCCACACAATGTCTGCTGAAGGGGTCTTGCGACCAAACATGACTCCAAGTTCAGTAATGATTGTTTATTGATACACCCGAAGGCCCTGAAGGACAGGGAGGCCAAGCTCTCTGCTGCGGAAAACAAGAGGCTAGGTTAGTCTCAGTCCAAATCCCCCTCGTCCGGCAGGATTGAGGCAAAGTTAAAAGGCCAGTCCAGTGACAAGTCACTGAAGAATTTTTTTTTTTTTTTTTTAAATGAGTAAAGTTTATTATGCATGATTAATGAAAACCTTTCCATATACAAGACTTTGTACAAAGCCATAAAAAGCGAGTTAGAAGAAATGGTAAATGTAGATCGAGATAGGTTACAGACCTTAAGAGCCTTGCAATCGGGAGTATCAAGTGCAAGCAACAAGCAGAGGTAAGTGCGCTAAGCTGCTTTGTGCCCTTAGAGTGTTGCAAAACTGTGCATTATGCTGTAACACACAGCCAATAAATGGTCTGAGATGTTGGCCAGGTGACCGATGCTTGGGGCCAGGGGGCATTAAGGTGGTTAAAGTGCGGAAGACGTGCCGATTAAAGTGCATAGTGCAGTTCGTAGCAGCCAGTTAGGATAAAAGTCGTTTGACAAGGTTCATGATCTGTTGAGCCCAAAAACGAATGTGTGGTCTAATTCATAAAAGTATGCTAGGTTAAAAATCTTTCATCAGTGTGGCTGGCCACTTTCATTAGTGTGTTTTCCACCCCCTGTAAATATTTCGCCGTCCGGCATATCATTTGTGGATCTGTCGAGCTGAGACAGGTAATTGATACTTGTCTGCAGGAATGAAGGGCTTTTTGGTTCCAGGTTGGGTGAAGCAAGGCTTGATGGAGGCTGAGCGTCTCTTTACAGAGGCACAGCACGTGAATTATGTGGCCACACAACCAGCTGCTGCCTGTGTCGTCCCTTTGTAGCCATGGAGATGCATGTAAAGTTTATGGTAGGATACCCAGTCTGTATTTCAAGTATTTTGCTGTAAGTGCGCTATTGAAGACATCTCCCAAATATTGTTGCAGCTTCATGGTCTGGTAGCTGTTCAGGACTGTCCAACCGTGCTGTCTTTTGGCTAATGTGGCGTTGTCTTCCAGAAGCGATAGTTTTTAGTTGTTTTGTTTGCCACTTTTCTGAATAAGTAGTAGCTGGCAGAGGAGTCGCAGACTTCTTGTAGACAAAACGTGGAGATTGTCACATTGAGATATTTTCTGGCAGGTGAATGTAATCTGTCTTTTATCTCCAGCTATATGTTATAATGTATAGTGTTTCAATCAGAGGTTTTGGATTTGTAGCAGCAGATGGTGAAGGCCGCTCTCCTCACTAGAATCTGTTTAACTAGGCCGAGTTCCAGTCTTATCTGTGCTGGAGATGTGTGACTGGGTAACTGTAGAGTTTGCCTATAAATCCTCACTATGACTTTGTCTAGGGTCTCCCCGTCTCGCCCCTGCAGCCCCTGGCTCCCATAGGCCAGAGGGGGGATTATCTTTGTACAGGCAAATTCAACAAGCATTGGCATAGCCAATAAGTATTGCCTTTGGGGCCTTTTAAGTGTTTAACCATGCAACAGTTAATGTTGTTGCCCCAAGGATATTGTGCTGCATAACTAAATACTTATAAGGTCCCAAAATCGAGACCTATTGGCTATGCCAATGCTTGATTTTGCATTTGTCACCCCGAGTGGGACGGGTATGCCCAGACGTGGGTCCCGTGCTCTCCATGCCACTGGAATCAAGCTATCCTGGCTGAAGAGGGGTGAAACCCCGAAACCAGTCCTCGGATGCTTGTTTCCAGTCCAGGACCCTGGACTGGAAATAAGCATCCTAGGACCGGTTTCGGGGTTTATGGGATGCATAGCAGCCATGCATTGGTGGCAAGTCACATAGCCTGCCCCATAGAGAATTTGAGAGATGGCGCAGTCAGAAGTTTCATGTTTGCCTTGACACCTGCATTGACCATTTTTGTATTTGCTGAAGAATGTAAATGATGCAAAACCAAAGGGGATGATGGACGGAGTGTTGAACATTGCAAGCACTCACCCCCAGTCACCTGATCTGGGTTTAATCCATCATCATTCTTTAGCTCACTCCACCACCCCAGTTCAGACATGGCCATATGCAAATCAGTCTGAACCTGTGCCTCATGGGAACAGTCATCCCTGGACCGTAAACAAGCATCATGGGTCTGGCTTCTGGCTAATCAGCTGTCATCTGCCAGGCTAGCTTGAATCCAGTGGCAAAGTGAGCAAGGGACCCACATCTGGGCATACCCTGCCAACTTAGGGCGAACAAAGCAAAACCAAAGGGGATGATGGACGTAGTGTTGAACATTGCAAGCACTCACCCCCAGTTAACTGATCTGGGTTTAATCCATCTTCATTCTTTAGCTCACTCCACCACCCCCGTTCAGACATGGCCATATGCAAATCAGTCTGACCCTGTGCCTCATGGGAACAGTCCAGCTCCAACTGCCAAACCATGTCTTCCCTGGACTGGAAACAAGCATCCTGGGACCGGTTTCTGGCTAATCAGCCGTCATCAGCCAGGCTAGCTTGAATCCAGTGGCAAAGTGAGCAAGGGACCCACGTCTGGGCTTACCCTGCCAACTTAGGGCGAACAAAGCAAAACCAAAGGGGATGATGGGCGGAGTGTTGAACATTGCAAGCACTCACCCCCAGTCAACTGATCTGGGTTGACTGGGGGTGAGTGCTTGCAATGTTTAACACTTCGTCCATCATCCCCTGTGGTTTTGTGAAGAATGTAAATGAGGCAGCCATAAAGTTTGTCTACACCCTATGTTTTGTTGATGCCTTGGCATGATCTACGGGTTCAGAAATGGTGCTGAGTCACCTTGTGTGGATGTGTTTGACTGAGATGTCCATTGATGTGGAAGCATGATTAGTGCACATTGCGTTTGATGGCCAGACTGTTCACTGAAGAAATTTAAACAGTGCATCTTTCTAGCACACATGGAGTTGGTGCTTATGACAGTTCTGCAGTGCTGTATTGCTCATCCAATTCAAGCCAAATACAATGGAGCACAGATGTTAGATACACTAAGCTGGTTGTCCTGGTCAAAGGTCTTACGTTCAGACCTAGTATCCAACAACTGGGAACGCTTCTTCTGGTCAGTCCTGCAGTCCCTAGCTACTCGGAGCCGGCTTCTGGGTAGCAGGTCTCGCTCTATCTAGGTCTACCGCAGAGTCTTGCAGTTAGGAGTCCTGCTTTTTGTGTCCCTGAAGCAGGTAAACAGAAGGCCAACCACTTGACCCTTGGAAACAGTTACAGTCCCTGGGTGCAAGCAGGATTTAGAAGTACTCATTTGAGTCCTTCCAAGGGTAGCCAGAAGTCCGGAATCTTCTTCTAACCGGGCCTTCTTCTTCAGGTGGAGTCTTCCCTGGTGCAAGAGTATTTTGAGGAGGTGGTGGTGGAGATGCCAGATATATCCTGCACATTAGCCATTGATTGGAGGATTTCAACTGCCCAATCCTAACACTTTTCTTGCACACCCCACCTCCCTTTTGCAGCTATTCCTCTTTGCCTTACTATAAAATTACCCCCGGAGCCCCTGTCTCAAGATGTGGGGTACAGCTGCCAGCAGAAAGGCATCTCTTAAGTTTCATGGACCCTTCTCTTCTCAAAACTGTGTTTTCCTCCTACTGTAGCTAAAGGCTTATTGTCTAGGATGGTCCTGAGGATGAACAGAAGAAGCCCTTCTTTGCATTCCCTAGTCCAAAGAGGTATTGCAAAACATGTCCTTTGTTCTGCCAACTGTTTCTGTCCACTCTTAGATATCTAATCTATTTTAAGGCATCAGCAGTTAACACCCATTGGCCTTTCCTGGGCCTAGAAGCAAGTCATTATTCTCTGAGCAAGAGTTGTTACCCCTTGTATCCAAAGATGTGTATTCCAGCTCTGGAGGTTTGATAGCTGGAAGAACTGGTTTCAATCCACTTCCTGTTCAGGCAATCTAACGAACATTTTTACAAAGTTACCTTTATGCTTAAGTTAGCAAAAATTTGATTTTACCATTAAGGCCAATTTTAAAAGCTAAGCATGAATTAACTTTGATGTATTTCTCTCACTAGTTCGTAAGTGGAGAGTGGAAAATAAAGAGCTTAGACCCACCTCAGCCTATTAGAGAAAAGTCCAACCCGGCCTAAAGAATAAAATAGCTTTTGGCTTTTATTTTACTGTGAGGACATACTAACCCTAATAGGTAGTGTGCACTACTTCTACATGTTAGCAACCTGCCATGTGGGCTTACAATGCACTCTTTAAGGGTGACTTACGAATATATAGAATAGGTTTTTTCTATGTGGCAAAGGCAGATTTCCATGCCAGGTTTCTAAGCAATGCAATGCATTTAATCTGCTTCCTAGCTAGAACACAGTGGTGCTCCTGGGTCGAAATATGTTTTCAAATATATGGGTGGTGTAAGCATACACTGCAGCAATCTTATGACATTTAACTTTTGATGCCATAGATGCTCTTTTGGTACAATTTACAGTTGCCATATAAGGATGTTATATAGGCCAAATATAGTCTCCAGTGTACAGCACATGTTTTAGAGTGGATGCACATGCTCTTTAGGATTGTTTAGCTTTGGTAAAAGCCAGCAAAAATAAGGTCCAGGAAAGATGAAAAATCTGGGGTGACTGTGCAGAAAAAGACTAATTCGTCACATATGGCCAGGCAAATTCAGCTGTCAGCTGCTACCCAGTATAGAGGCCTCATTGCAAACAAGCAATAGCTCCCTCACTCCCCCTAACCTTTCTTTAAAATGTCACAATACAGAGAACCTCATGGATAGACTTGTTCATGACAAATCTGAAAAATGTGTTACCTCTACTTTTCTCTAGAGTTCACAGGAGGCTACTCAGCATGGGATGTGTTATTAACCAATAGACATTCAGTATGGACAATGCCATTCCCCTACTTCTGCTCATCTAGAGTGTTCTTCAGGAAATATAATAGCGATAATTAGCAGTGGTCTTGATTGGACAAGGAAGAAGGCTTTGTGCCTCTTTCTTGCACTTGCTTATGACCGTTCTGCAGTGGTACAAGAGATACAGATTCTTTACCCTTACAGCTCATCAGCAAAATGCACATCATCTAGTTTGGCTCATTAGCTAGGCTGATGAAAACAGGAAGGTCACATATTCACAAAGATAAATGGTCCACATTCACCACATCTTCATTGGGAGATATGTATCCCCACATAGTAGGCCTGGTACCAGCTCTCTCACAGAAATTGACTTCAGAACTGCTGTTCAAGCCATCATTCTCTCACGTGTGGTTGTTGCCCTGCTCAATAGTTTCCCAGACTCCACACTGTCCTCGAGGGTGTCCTACATGCTGCAGTATGTTTCATCTAGGAAATGAAAAAATAAGATTGTATCATTTCTATCCTCCTGCAACTCCACTGGCTTTCCTTGCCCACCTGTCCCATCGTCAAAACAAGTTACATCATTCACAAATCCATCATGACCAAGCTCCCCTACCTATCTGTCTGACACACTAGTCATCTTTGGTGGCTCCTGGCATACCCAGAGCCAAGACACCATTAGACTGGGTGTAAGTGTAAAGAAGCATAGAGAAGAGCTTATTTTTGTCTATGCATCTAGGGTCTCAAATAATATCGCTTTGTCTTCAGGGCCGTCCCCACCCTGCTCCATTTTAGAAAAGAGGTGAAGGTTCACCTTTTGAATAACACTGGATCACAATGTAGTAGCCCTATTGCCGATCATTCTCAGTGTTCACAAGAAAATTCAAAATCACATAATCTTGACATCTTGATAACAAGTCATTAGTGAGCTCATCAGGAAATAACCATGGCCGCTCTCTCAAAGGGAAACCATTTTTCAGGAGGTGGGACCTGCTTTTCAACCAAATCTCGAGTCACTAAACATGCATGTTTCATGACCAAGTGTCAGTCTCCTCTAGCTGTTGAGCATATTCAACAAATGGTTTTAATCTATTTTCAGCAGACATCGCTCCCTAGTTACAGTTCACATTTCTATACAACATGAGGGCCACAGTTTAGCAACATTGGAAGAATATCTTCCTGCTAGTGTTGCCTTTATATTCTCACTGAAACAGGGATACATGTCTTGTTTACCCTTTGTGGGTAGATCACTAAATGGCCTCCAGAACTATTTTATATGCAGTCATTTGTTTTTCTATTGGGACTTGGGACTGCTGTAGCGTTTACTGGGCCCTTTTTACCTGACACACTTATACATACAGTATGGTCCTCTGATAGATCTTGCTCTGTGCTGAAAGGGGTTGGATATCCAGGGAATGGACAGTTACCCAATAAGGACCAGGAATAGAATAACTGTATTTTGCAAACTGGAAATTAAACTCGTATAGATTAATCTAAATCAAATGCCATTAATATAAAATATGAACACCACAAACACAAATCACCTAAAGAAATGTAGGCGAACAAGGATCATACAAACCAAGAGTTCAGTTAGAGCTAAGAGAAATAATAGCATGATAATTTGATAATTAGAAACTCCCTCCTTGCATTTACCTCTAAGGATGAATAACCCAAAATAGTGCTCACCCACAAGTAACGAAGCGACATCAGCAGAGTGAGATCAAATAGTAAAATTTAGTTTAGCAGATAAAAGGTGATAGACATTTACATTTATATAAATGTTAGCATACAGATTAGAATTCAATTAACAAAGATTTCATGCAATATACCAAAGCATCTGGAATCAGGGAATATAAGGTGAGTAAGAGGAGCAATTTGCCTCAGCTGAGGTAGACCCCCAAACACATACAGCAGATGTGTAGGTACGGCTAGGTAGATAGATGAGCATTCCATAAAAACTCTTAGGAGAGTTCAGCAAAGTTCCAAGAAACCAGTCCAGTTCGTCAAGACAGTGATCTCTCTCAGTCTGCCGCTGTAACAGCAAGAGTCACACCAACGTGACAGGGATGCTTCGTTCTGTAAGGATCAATCTGCTCCAAGACTAAAGGGGCAAAGGCAGGCAGACAGGGGCATCCAATATCTCTTAGAATAGGCAACTGTACTCCGTCGGTTTCCAGGTGCACACCCCTTGACATCACCTTAATTTGTCAGACCACTTGGTCCATTGGTCAGCTCGTATACGATGAGCATGATGTGGCGGTAAGGAATACGCAAATCCAAAAAATAGGTGGATCAATTACACAGTTCCTTAAGTTATTCAATCATGCGACACATTGAGCAATGGCCTATTTAAGAAATAGGTATTAGAGTTCAAAAGGGCAGATTCCCAGGCAGCTGTTCTAGAGTGTAACAAAAAATGTAGCAAGTGCACTGCTCAGTACAGGAGTTGTCAACAGAAACCATTATTATTTCTATACAGCAAAAGGTTCTCACATGCTTTAGAAATATCAGTCCATGATTTAACTGAAAGAAAATGAGGCCTAAATGAATTTAGGCTAATATACGACAAGATCATGTTAATTACGAATCAAACATTATTAGGGAAACTAAGCATATAAATTCAAATATCATTAATAAACATGTCAGCATCGTTGAAATGTATACATTTAAGTATAAGGTACTCATAAACTTTTTAAGTATGAAAGGGTGCATAAAACTAAGAAAAATCTTCAAATATTTTATCGTTTATATGTTAATTTGCTAGTACATATGTGTAATACATGCTAAAGAAGTTTCATGAAAGCTCGTATAAGAATGACTGTGTAACACCTACTTTCCTTTTGTCATTTTTGGTGCATACGTTATTACATGAACTGACATTGCAGTTAAAATTCACATACAAACCAAACTCCTTCATATTGTTTTCATTTTAGTCTTAGTAATTTCACGCTCATATCAAATTGATTAGTTATAATATTTATAACCTGAGATTTTTCCTCCTACATTTTCACAACACATGTAAATGAATAAAATAGTATTTCACATCTATATTAATTAAACAAATAACATGTCTCAAATCTACCATTCTTCTACATGCTTTTACAATGCAATAACTATACTCTGTATATATGTGTCATTTTTCATAACGTGTAACTTGCACGTATTTACTGCGGTTTTCACAGAGAGTGTCATAAATAATTTCTTTTATCAATTAAATCCTTGATGTACTCTCTGCTTTATCAGGACCAATGAAAATGTTTGTGTTTCCATTGGAACTTGATGTATGATCCTTAAAAATTGCGAGTCGCAAATTGCATCATTTTGCGGTTCGCAATTTGTGACTCACAAATTTATGTATAACAGTGTCTCAGACACAGTTTGTGATTCCTAATGGGGTCGCAAATTGCCTGCCTCATAAATATTCATTAGGCAGGTGCAATTTGCGACCCCATTGGGAATGGCTAGCACTCCCAGGGATCATGGCCTGCTAGGGTCAGCAGACTACCATGACTGTGACTGCTTTTTAAATAAAGCAGGAGTTTTTTTTTTTAAATGCAGCCCGTTTTCCATAAAGGAAAATGGGATGCATTTAAGAAAGAAAAGAAAAAGGAAATGTTTCATTTTTTGAAACTTAAAAAACATTTTTGCATCCATTCACAAAGTGGAAGGGGTCCCCCGGGGACCTCTTCCCGTTTGCGAGTGGCTTACCACCTGCTTAAAATAGGTGGTAAACTGCGAGTGTGTCGCGACCGCAGTTACGATCACAAAACAATCATACGTGGGACTCACTATTAGGAAGGAACACTCTTGGCACGCCCCTTCCTAATAGCGAGTCACAAACCTTATTTTGCGAGTCGGTAATAGGTTGCTGACTCGCAAAATAGGGTTTGTACATGGTGCAGACCTAGTTTGCTGTCGCAAACAGGCCGATTTCCCGTTTGCAACCGTAAAAAACGGCTGTACATCTGGCCATTAGTTTAATATTTTTCATTGGTTCCACTTACATTCCATTATTTCTCTCTAAAGAACCTGCCAACAAACAGTCTCCTGGTTTCCTTTACCTGAGTGAAGTGAGTTTGGGGAGTTACATCTGTTATCTTTTTTACCTCAGTATACCACATCAGGTCAGCACAAAGGTGTATTTCGATAAAACTATGATCATTTAGGGATTCATGAATGATGCCAGAACACCACCACTTGGGACTAGGGAACTGTAATTGCTTTACAAAAAGACTAAAAAGGGTTAAATGAAGATGAATCTGTGGAAGGATTATGTACATATCAGAGAGACGATTATCAAAGGTAAATCGATTTTAATTCTTTTGGGCAATTAGTAGTCAGCAAATGCACCTGCTAATCTTACTCCCTGTTCCCTTTTAAGATTGTATTTATTACATGATATTAATTTCTGCTCTCTTGACTTCGTTCTTGAAATAGTTTTCCCAATAGTGAATTTTATGAGTAACAAAATCAAATTGAAATCGTGCATGCCTATCAGGCATGCTATGTAGACCCAGGACCGTTTTTAAAAGGTCTTTTTTCTTTTGTAGTTTTCATATTTTTTTACGAGCCGTACATTTGTGCTTCCAACTATTTTTGCTCAGCAGCAAAATTGTGAAACCCACTCTCGTTAACTGCTGCTGTCTAACTAGGAGTCCAGAGTTATTTTCGGTTGCATGTATGCTGTGTTCTAAACATCGCTATGAAACGCTCATTTTCCCTGCCAGATTTCGTGTATTAGACGATTACTGATCCACTCTCCCTTCATCAGTTGTTTCAAAACGTTGTTAACCCCAGACTAAGTTCAAGTTATAACCATGTACAATTATATATCAAGAAAACGCTAGGAACGCACAGACCATAACAGAAGTAAACAGTCTTTTTATCGGGTGTTCATGTGTCAAGAAGGAACTAGATACAGATATTTGAACAAGAAACTTTTTGATGATTTGAAGCATGCTTCTGCTTAAAGACACTCATCTCTTATTTAACTAATTTCAAATATTTTTCCCTTCCTGGCTGTGGAGCAAGAACCGACATTCAAATGCCAATCTTTAGAAACCAGAGCAAGTACAATTGCTACATGTGTCTTGTAACAGGTAGGAAAAGCTGAACTCAACAAGTCTCTCTGCTTAGGATTCAAACTACATAGAGCAGCAGAACAGTATGTAATAAATCAGAATGGACGTACATTTAATAGTCGCCATATTATTGACAGGGAAACCACTGTAAAGGAAATATCCCCAGACTGCTTCTACATGTAGATGGCAGTAGTGCTTAATTTGAGCCGGTGGTTGCAGATAGGGATAACAGACAGCTGTTGTTAGGGACTGGCATTCATTTTTCCTCGACAGACTTTGATCCACAGGACGAAAGTGAAAAACACACATAGGGCAAAGAAGGAGGAGGATAAAAGCTGAAAAATGTGTCAAAGGTTGAAAGCAGGAACGTGCAAGAATGAGACGAAGGGGCAGGAAGTGTCTGGTGGTGGATTAAAGAGGCATGAGGTGAAATCAAGACTATACAACCTAGTTTTCGGCACGCCGATATTCAATAGCGCCAGCCGCGGGTTTCTGCACAAAACTATGGGCCCGCTCTAATTCTTCCACTAATTAACCACTTGATAGGAGTTATGGTTACAACAGAAAGGGCAAGCACTGTTTAAACTGCAAAGGAGGGCCCACTGTTTTTTAATCATGGTTGACATGCCTTCTCCATATGAAATGCCTGTTTTGTTTTCAGTATTACCGCTTGACCATTAACGATTCTGCACTAATTTAGATATTGATTACTCACATTTCTCGTGGTCTTCATTCCAAATATAGTTCAGATAGTTGGCATTTCTTGCTCTCTTCTGCAAGAAAGCTACTGGACAAATATACACCAATCTTGACATGAAGATAACCCTTGGATCAGATTTTGTTTGTCATTATTTGTATTTATTTTGTAATGAGCAAAATAGTGCATTTGTTTAACGCGCATCTTTTGCACTTGAAACATGTGAGAGACTTGCGAGAGGGCAGAAAGGGGGTGGATGTTAAGTATTAAATTCAGCCTTTAAAGTTGTATAAGAGTGCCATATCTTTCAATGGAATAAATAAAATGGTTGAATGATTTTCGAAGTTAAATAGTGTGGGCCATTCAGTCACCAAAAACGTGTGCAGTGAAACTTTTTTTTTTTTAGGTTTATCTGTACCAATAATTTTTCCAGAACAAATATTTGGGCATTATTATTAAGTTAAAACCAAATCGGAATAGTGAGTCTCTGCCAGCAGAGGGAGCTGCTGACCAATGATGAACTCCAACACTGGAACTGGTTTCAGCACGACTAACACTGGAGAACAGCATCATATTTGAGAAAAACTGTATTTATCCTTTTCAAACCATTTAATCTGAAACTTCTTATACATCTAACCAGAGACCATGTAGGAAAGCATTTTAACCCATCTGTAGGTTACCGCACCAGTAGTTTCTGTTTGTGCTGCTGTTCGGTCCAGGTGCATTCTAGTCTGGTCTCCCCATGAAGGCACCACAACACATAGCCCCTCGTTGAAACTGGGTGCCTTGATGCATCCAGAAAGGAACTTTGGTATTCGTGCTGGATGCTCCCAAAAGAGGCAGGGCATCAAATCTCGAGGGACAAAGGCCACATTTGGGCGATTGTGTGTCTGATTCACAGCAACATTGAATCCCTTGAGCCCAGGTTAGACAACTGATTGAGAATTCTGCCTCCTAGTGGTACCCACTTGAATAGTTCAAATTAGGAGTTCTTAAAGAGTTTCTTCATGTTGAAGTGCGAATCCTCTACTTACCCTAACCTTACGTGAAAGCTGACGTCATCTCATCAACTAGTTGACCTGACTTTCAGCCCTTAACCAGAAGAGTTCCATAGAAGGCACTGTGAGCTTTTGGAGGTTTCCTGACTTACCACTCCATAATAGCAGACTATTATAAACCCATTGTGTTCCTATGATGATTTTTGTTTTGTTTTCCATCTTTAACTTTGACCACCTTGAACAATCTCTTTGTTTTTTTGTTTTCTTGTCAATTACGCTCTCTTTTTACTTAATCTTGGAGTGAACAGTTTTTTATTTCCTAATTGAAGCTGTTTATGCTGTTGCACAAATTCCAAACACATTTTGTCCTGGGGAGTGCATTACTACTCTGGGCTGGCTACTAAAAGGGAGCTTAATGAAGCTTGTTCACCTTTGTGGGTTGTGGTGTTAGGCATTGTCCCGCTAGAGCCGCTGTCCCGCATAATCTCACTCATAACAAGCTCGGTCATCTTCCTACCAACACTTGACACACCCAGAATGCCCATCACCATCAAAAGTGGGATATTGCTGCACCGACTGAATAAAGATTTGAAGACTCAGCTCGTCAATGACTCCACATCATAATATCCTAAAAAACTGTGATATTCTGTCCTTCCTGTAATATTAACGCTTGACATACAGTGACATCATATGTTGCAATGTATGGTTAGTTGCTAGGTTGTTATTCAGATTGATCACAGCTCCAGTTTAGGTACCAGTTGGTATTGCTGTGGCTGGCTGGGGATCTCTAATATCTACAATTTATTAAACCACTTGCCTGAATCCATGCGCCTCTGGAATTCTTCTAGAAATAATTTGAAGACTCAGCTCATCAATGACTACTCATCATAATATCCTAAAACTGATTTCTGTCCCTAACCCACCACGGCCCCTTCCTTTTCTGTCAACTATGTTGGATGATATCTCTGCCCTCTGGCCCTGTAGAATATTGACATAATAAACTAACGAGAAAAAACAAATAAGAAAACATGATGAATGTTACAATTTGATAGTGTTGTTCAGTAGATTAAATCCTAGGAATCCAGGAGATATGTTATGTTTGATTCAGAAATCATTCAGACTATCAATCTGTGAGCATTAATAATTCCAATAGAAGTTAAAACAGGAGTGGTCCGAAATGTGAACTACGAGTCCTGTGAATAATAGGGATATTCAATACTATGAGTCGTAGACATCCCCGACACAGTCCTTAACTGTTTATGTGTTAAGGACTGTGACGGGGAGGTCTGACTAGGAGGCAATGCCACACTTTTTCAATGCTTAAATACTGTATTTAAGTTTGCCAGGTATTACTGAGCTGAACTTATGCTGGGCAAAACTGTAATATTCTGAGTTTCGTTGCTTGGAATGGGAGAAGCATTCAGTAATATGGTGTTATGCCTCATTCCAAAGAGTGGAACTAAGAATGGCGAGGTAATAATACATGTGATAATAGCTAGTGAAGTACTATTACCACACCAATTAACGGACCACTCGGAATGAGGGACATGAGATATTGTGTGCTGACTGTGTACCATATATACAATAAAATTGGCCAGGCACTTTGGCAATCACCCCCTATCTCCCACTGAGGAACCAGGGAGCATATTTTCTTCAATAACAAAAATGTTGAATGCTTCCTTCTAGCCACGTCACCCAGACTACATCTTGGACCCACCCTGTGACCAGCGCCATGAGATTGTCCTGCTCCGATGACCATGGAGAAGACTATGGCAGTGAGCTCCCTGAACCCAGGAGCTGATGACCATCCAGAGGACAAAGTATTTGTGGAAACCAAAAATGTAGAATAGATAGAGTGTAAGATTGTAGTTATTCATAAAACTAGCCAGTCCATGTGTAAATAGCAATGTTTAAGGTGTTGTAGTGCTACATTTCGTGTAGCTGTCATACATTTTTATAGGGAATTAATATGGTTTTGATAAAGTAAGTTTGAAAATTGACTTTGAAATACTTTGAGCCTCTCTTCTATCCATGTAATGAAAATATGTTTCATGTATGTATATTTTTTCAACGGGTGGCATAAACACATGAAAAAGCCGCTTAGAGCCTGATTTAGAGTTTGGCAGATGGGTACTCGGTCACAAACGTCACCAATATCCTGACAGCCTTATCACAAGTGCATTATATCCAAATTCACTGGTTATAAGGGGAACAGGATATCCGTTGCTCTTGTGATGGAGTACCCAGCCACCAAACTGTCTGTCAGGCCCTTAGCCTGCTCTGCAAAGTATCTAAAGCCAGGGCTTTACTGTCTCAGTATACCAGCGTCTCCACAGCAGGAATGGCTTCACAGCAACAAACAGCGGGGAGCAACACCTGCATTGAGCTCACTCTACCGAGCTGCATTATTGCACCATCCCAATAGGGCACCAGGTTGCTACAAGTGACCTCAAAAGTTGTCTTGGTAGGAAAGTAGGAGAACTCACAAGGCAAAACTGTAGGTTTGTTTCCCCTGGGGCTGCACTGTAAATGATTTGTATATCCTTTTTGGTACAAAAAAGGCCTCACATCCGCCTTAGAATCTCTGAATATTTCCTTTGTTTTCATCTTGAATTTTCATACAAATTACTTCTGTATTTATTCGTTTCTTTCTATCTCATTTATCTGTTCTTACCGCCTATTAAATAGAGTCAATGACACTGCCATTGAACTGGACAACTGGGCAAAAAATAAGTTGGTGTGTCTTGTTGAAGAGTTTGCCTCTGACTGCAATTGAAAGGCACCTTTCGGGCTCAGTCTAGCGGAGCCTGCAGCTACACCCGAGACGGTGGGCACAGAGCGTCAAACCTTCCACCACCCCGTCCAGCCTTCCACCGCCCCGTCCAACCTTCCACCGCCCCGTCCAACCTTCCACCGCCCCGTCCAACCTTCCGCGCCCAGGGAGCAGCCAGAGGCGGGAGCCCCGAACAGGCACCTGACGCGCAGGCTGTCCTGTCCAAACGTTCCGTGAGATTACTCAGTTCAGTTCCCGGAACAGTCCGCACCCTAAAACAACTCTCTTCAGTAAAATAAAACACTAAGGAAATAAAACAACCCGGCTGAAATCATCCATTAACTGACAGAATTGGTGACTTAAAATTGTTTAAGAGAAGGAATGGAGAACAACTTTAAAAGCATTGTTTTGATTTAATTTATGTAATGACGAGGCTGAACAGATGTCACCGTAGAGGGCATATATCTGCATCGGAACAAACCGTTTTCTTTATCAAGAAGATAATAATGAAGACTGTACTTTACTGTATTTGTATTTAGACAGTTAATAATTATTAGTTAAGAAAAAAGAACAAAGAAGAAACTGTTAATAAAAAGATATTTAGCATAGGTACTATCGCTTGGCACAGGCGGGGTTGTTTGTGTTGAGCTAACTGTAATATTTAGGCTGGCTTTTATTAAATACATAATGAAATTGTACACAACCAAAAAGAATTACAAAAAAAGATCACCCCAGCTGAAATTAGTAATGGATTCAATTTGAAATGAGTCACTTTAAGCAAAGATATTTTGAAGTCTATTCAGTACCCAACAGATCACCCAATCCATACCACTGGACGTATGGGAGAATGCTACAGGCAGGGTCAGATTTGGAATATATGTATTTTATATTTCACTACAGCATAGAGATTTTGTACGAGGGAATCTTCACAGCACGCTGGTTCCCAGTGATCTCCGTGCAGGTTGGAGGACTAGGTAGGCATTTCAAGCGCTCTGCTGTCTCTCACTGTCCAAGCTTCCATGCACAGTAAAACAGGGATTCCCCTTAAACACATGGTTGGAGGGGGAAGGACACAAGCCTGCTGTTTTCACCAGACACCCCATCCGTTCCAATCACGGTTTCCTGCATAGGCCTCTCTGAACCATAACACGTGTCTCTGCCATTACTTGCCGCGCTGGAAATGCAAGATGAAGCAGTGCATGGCAGAACTGGGATGGCAGGATGTGAGTTAGGGTTTAGGTCTTACCATAAAATGGCTTTTGAATGAGAGACTGATTAAGTATGTGAATGGGTGTCTTTTGATTATAAACGTAATATATCATAGTATATTTGAAAACGTTTTATTTTGGAAACATTCTATGATGTGGATATAATTTAATATTGAGTGGGGCACCAGGGACAGGGTCTAATGTTATGGTCTTACCATAACGTGTGAATTTTCACTTTTTTTTTAGGATTTGTCATCTAGCCCCTAATACATCACTGTCAACTATAACCCATCTTTTATCTTTAATTTCTTCAGGGAATTTCATTGTTATGTACATGATGGTTTCTATTAATAGAGAAGGTTCTCAGAGACAACTTACAACTCTTTCCGTGTCCTGTTTGTAATTGCAAGGAGGGCTCTTGCGGTATTCTGTAATAGCTTGTAAGCTGACCTCAGCAGGGCCCCATGTTCTAGAATACCTAGTGGTTGCCTTGTGTGTGTCTTGTGTGTGGCGTATGATGACACTTGAACAAGTGAAAGAGAAAGTTGATCCTGAGAAGGCGTTGTGGAGGACCACTAGTGCATGAGGCTTATATAAACGATACCAATAAACTACTTTGGACTTTCATCTGTCTTATGGAGTGACTTTTACATTGGTGACGAGGATGAGATTGAACTTCACATCCTTCAAGTTACATGCTTCAACATTGTTTTTTTCCCGCAACTTAACTGTAAACTGTTTTATCTCTAATTTACACAAGGCTGCCACGTAGCCTCGTTATCTAGGCCTCAAAGCGATTGTTGTTGGCTGGACATCATGGGGTACAAATACAACTTCAGCAGTATTCCCGCAGTAAGCAGGACATGAAGAGCGAGTCTTGCATACACAGCAGACTGATATTAGGATGGATCAGTGCGGATTAGTCTGGTGGGTGAAGGGAGCCACTTCGGCAGGCGGCCATCTACCTCAGTGGTTCACCATTCCCTTACACATTCATTTTTGTATTATTTTAACACCTGATTATAATGGCATGTTATCCTTTGTTTTTTCAGCAAATATATATATGTACATTGAATGAATGAAGAATTTGTAGAACATTGGAATCATCCCCAGAGGGGTATCCCCGTGCTGACAGCGGCAGAAACAGAGGATAATGGGACACTCCGTTATTAATGAACTAATTAATGAATTATATGTGTAAAGATTAAATAAAACAGTGTGTGATGGCTGATGTGAAAATAAACTTCACAGAAGACATTCAGTACCCTTGGAGGCATTTGCAAGCTTTAAATGTATCCCAACATTAGAAGAAATGTTTCACTCTGTTGTTTGAGAATTGGCCATGGTGATTAGGGTTAATTGCACAAGTTATTGTGGCTTTTTAAGTCAAACAAGTGTAATCCAAGGTCAAGTTGGAGTGATGGTTTGTGTGAGAAATTGAATTATTAATTTGGGTGGATGGTAGTCCTTCCCAAGCAATAATGTCGCAATCTAGTTAGATCTGGTTAAAGGTGTCAGTAATTTAAACCTAAGACACCAAAGTGACAAAAACCTAATAAGGGCAACTGCAGATAAGATTTTATAAATAGGACCAAAAAGTGCACAAATGGTAGTCAATTGGTAGTCAATGGCCACGTAAGACCGGGAATAGGCACGACTTCTAGTCAACCACAATAAACTGTGGAACAGATATGCCAACAAGGTGTGACCCAGTCTGCTTTCATTGGGACTATCAGAAAATTGAAATCCTTCAGCTGGGAAATGCAGCAGACTGTATCCCAAGATCGCTCCATGATGCCAATTAGGCATACGAGCAGGTTCCAGTGAAGTCATTGGCTTTGATCGAAAAAGCTCCATACAGCACAGATTCAAATATTGTGCCTGGGGAAGACCTCTTGTTGGCAGGATATGTTTGATGCCTTTGCCTGGTCAAGATTTCTACCTTTGGACTTAGTCACTTTTTCAAAGCTCAGAATCCTCCGGCAGGGCAAGGTAGCAGACTTTATCCTAATGGGCCTTCATGAGGCTTGACAAGGTCCCACTGGATTTGCCGCTGCTACGAGCGGGATAAGCCTGTTTCTTCTGCCCAGTGGTAACACACCACTGGTGGAACAGTTCAGCAGGTTTGTCCAGTTCCTCCAGAGGTCTTGAAGTCCCACATTCTCAGTGATGTTAGGGGGAGTACTCCATCACATAGCTTAGCATCTCAGGACCGCAAAAACATCACTTCGGGGTCAAGTCTCATTCCAACAGAGTCTACCAGCATGGTCCAGGTCAGGTCCATTCGATACTGGTTAGCAGGGTTTGTCAGGTAAAATGGCATCTTGCAGCTTGTTGTGACCCAGTAGCTTACACAGGATGCCTACGAACTGGCACTGACCCTTGGAGTCTACTTCTTTGTAATGAGGGGGTGCAGGCCCAGTCTTCCAGGTCTCATTGGTCTCAAACAGCAGGTGCAGTCTTCCACAGACCCAGAAGGGTGCCAGGGATGTTACAGTTATGCCTGGTGCTAGCTTGTGGGTGGGGTTGTCTCCTGGTCCCACCCTAAGCAAGAGATAAAAGGTTCCCAGAGGTACCCATTTTTGCCACAGTTACTGTGTGCCATACTGCAAACATGCCCATTGTGTTCCTTAGTCACAGAGATGTGGCCATGCTAATGAACAGTCTCCTCTTCCCCAGTCACTCCAAACTAGTTCCGGGGGCAGCTCTCCCCTACAGGGATAGGGTTTGATACCTGTCTGAGTGGTAGGAATGGTGCATCTGTGATCTAGATCTGTGTGTACCAGGGGAGGCCTCTTTGAAGTAAGTTACATTCCTTGTTTCCTGCCAGAGGAAGAAAATATTTTCCCACATCCAGGACTTTGTCTACTCGGGGAACAGTTTTCACATCTCATCAGCGCTGTTCAGTTAGGTAAAATGTAACTTTCTAAATGTTCCTTTTACTTAATATTTATTTTGAATCTGACTTTACCTTTGAGTTGAGCTTGGAAAATACCATACACCCTGCCTTGTGGGTTACAAGTCCTACAAAGGGGTTAATTATTAATATTTAAAGGGGGTGTTTTCTCCTATGAAAAAGGGTTTATTTTGACAGGGCTGGTTGCAGTTTTAAACTTCATCTGCCAGGCTACTGTGACAGGCTTGGAGTCATGATTGCCTAGTCACACTAGTGGATGGCAATGTAGTGCTATAGTCCATAGGTGGCTTTTAAAATTTCATGCCGTAGTTGTACTTTGGACACCATATATTATGGACTTATAAGAAAGTTAAATAGGCCAATTAGGTGTTAGCCAATTTAACATATTTTAAAGGAGAGCACAATGCACCGGACCTGATTAGTAGTGCCCCAATGCACAGGGTCATATCAAATAAATCTTTACTCAGTTAATATTTCATAACTATAAAAGTTAGCATAAGACAGTGTGAGAAGCTGGCCTGGTATATGAAGTCCACTAAAGTAAGTGGGCACGCTGCACCAGTCGAGACAACCATTATGGTGGTTTCAGAGCTCTTAGACAACCTTAGAAAACTCTCTAAGTGGGAGCTGTGGAGAACACCCTTCAGGCATAGTCCAGAAGGCGTGTAAAGCAGCTTGTTTTGCCAGAATGCAATCTTATAGTATACATTAAGTGAAAAAGAACCACACTAGTTATTTATAAAAATATGAATTTATTATATAATACTCTAAACACGTTTAGATATCTCCTACCCAGAGCTAAACACAATGGCCACAATACTTTGCAAAGAAACAAAGTAAATAGCACAGAATACACAGTGGGCCCGGGGGACCAAACCATATACTAAGAAAGTGGTATAAGAACCACGACTCGGGTCAAGACCATGTCGAGAGGACGTAGAAGTGCTGTGGACCCAAGGAACCACCCAAGGTGAGTAGATAGGGACCCCACGGAGAGTGTGTGCAGTGTAGGAACATGCCAGCGTGCTCCATACAATTCTACGTGAAAGCCACAGTTGGATTTTTAAAGATTAGGGACCCTTCCCAGTGGACACTGAAGAAACCCTGTGGAAGACAGAAGGTTGGAGAGCCGTCCCACCTGTGGATACCCTAGTACCCACGTTACCTACACCAGGGAAGCCTGGGGCATAGGTGTGAATTGGTGTTGGAAACCTCTGTCAAACCCAATGGAGGACTTCAGGAAAGTGCTGCTGCTGGAAGAGGAGAAAGTGTCCGGTGGAATCCGAAGGTGGATTCTAGTTGAGAGGTACCTGCAAGCAGAGGGTACAGAGTCTGTCACTCAGGAGTGACTAGGAGACTTGAAAGACTAATGCCCTCAGGTGTCGGGTGTTGCAGGATGGGTGGCGATGACCTTGACTCTGCAGCTGTGAGAACCAGGTGAAACTGAGACCAGGAGCCATGCACAAGCTGCCCCACGTCGGATGTCGATTGCTGAGGGGGCGGTGTCCAGCAGGAGCACCAACAGTCCTTGGCAACTGCAACCCACGCAGAAGTCAAAGAAGGTGCAATGTTGGGGCCTGCAAGGTCCAGGGGACTCACCAAATGCAGGTGAATCAGGGCAGTCCCCGAGCAAACAAGGGAACCCAAAAGAAGCAAAGGTGACCCTCAAATAGACCCACAGGCCAGAGGCACTGGAGTCGCAAGAGGACCTCAAGCAGCTCATAAAACGATGCAGGCCACGATGCACAATAGTGCAGTGGGGCTGAAGTTTCTGGTCCCTGGAGGTGCTTGAGGTAGGGGCTACTTGGAGGCCGAAGAGTATCTTGGAAGGAAGTCAACAAGCCTTTGCAACTGCAAGTTGACACAATGCACAGGGATTCGGTTATTGCAACCCCCATGAGGGATACTCACCTCAAACTTGGTGAGAGGTCAGGGCAGGCCTTGGGAGTTCTGGAAAGCCGCCACCTGTGTTGCAGAACCCTCCGTAGTCTGGAGCAGCTCAGGGTCAGCAGACCGGTCAACTTAGTTGCAGTGTCTGTGAATCCAGAGGAGGGACTCCTTCACTCCAAGGGAGATTACTTCAGGTGTCTTTGATCCCCACAGGCCTTGGAAGGTGCCGGTATGGTGCACAGACAGTGCAGCAGACTGGAAGGGAGACGAAGTCCAGCCCAAACGAATTCAGCGAAATCCAGAGTGCCCAGACGGTCGAAGAAGAAGTGGTGTCTTATCTGAATGTTGTCCCTCAACTAATTTGGGGACCCACCCACTGCTTAACCATTAAGTACCCTAAGAAAGGGTTGTGATGATTCAGGGGACCCTCCCAGGGCAGGGCCTGGACAGTGAGGAGGTTAATCCCATGTCCTTTGTCCGGTTTTGCGCCATAGTGGGAGCTAACGGCTCCCAGAACTGGTTTGAACTGGACTGCGCATGGGGACACCAAATGTGCCCCTCATGCAGACTGAGTTGCACGGGCAAGTGCACCCACCCTGCCCCAGTACTAAATACTGTCTGGAAGATGGTCACACCTCCCTGTGACAAGATGCCTATTGTTCTGCCTTCCCCTGCTTAAGCTTGGCTCAGCAGCAGGAGGGCAGAATCGTGCCTCTTGTCAGCAGCATCCATGTTGTACTGTCTGGATCTAGACGACTGGTACCGGGAGCACTGAGTGCCTCTTGGAGGAGCTTTACAGTGCATGGAATCATACCCCCACACTGTGCGAGATATGATTCCAACATATTTGATACCAAACATGATAGTATTCGTTGCAGACATTTTTTAGATGGTCATCGCGTAATTACATGGTGCATCTCTATATAGTATATGGCTGCTTTACTTACAACCCAGGAGCATGGACTCTGTAGGCTGTAGGGGTGTCCTGCTCACGCAGGGGCACCTTCACACTTAGAACCAAGCACCCTGCCTTCAGGATTTATAAGGCCTGCTATAGGTGTGACTTATTGGTTTTATATGCAGTGACCCCATATATAGGAAACCTATACCTGTAGTAAGTGGTGCTAGAACCATCTTACACAGGCTGCAATGGCAGCCTGTAGTTCCATTTTGAATGTTTTCCCATGGGTGGTATAATGCATGCTTCAGCCCATGGGGTACGTCTGGGGTACCTATGCCATGGGTACCTTAGTACATATACTAGAGACTGATAGGGGTACCCCAGTATCCAATCTGGGATGTACCCAAGTACTGAAAAAAAACAATCTAAGGGAGAAAGCAGCTAGACTGGGGTCCTGATTAGCAGGATCCCAGTCAGAATAGTCAATAACAGCTTAGTACCAGGCAAAAAGTGGGGGTAACTATAAAATCAGATCCTACTTTCCTACAGACAGTTTAATAAAATTCATTAAAATATAAATATATCATCAGATATAAACAGTGTGCATTTCTGGTAAAGATTTCCGAAATCTCACAGCTCTACAAATTGGTAAGGATTGCAGAGTCTGTAAATATAAAAATGTAATACAAATTGTTTTAAGAAATTAACTCTCAGATGTTACTGCAACTTACAAAAAAACACAGAATATAAAGTGGTTTGTGCAGACATTCCAACACATGGGCATACTCTAAGTTCCTTAACTCAAAGCCCAGGTTTGGGATGAGTCAGCATAAAACGAATTGTACCAAAATGAAAACAAGTTAAAATACTACATTGATGTCTATCAAGAACACTGCAAGCTATGAGATGAAGGGATTAAAAGTATTGGCTTTCAGAGAACTCTTGGCATTTTCGCATGGTTTCAAGCCACAATTATCCAGCCTATCAAATTCTCCTTATGCATGATTTTTGTATAGTTCATAGCCGTGGGGAGAATGGTTTCTTCCGAAGTACCCAATGTAAAGCTTAGGGAGGAGCAGAGTCCTAGTCTCCACTTACTGTGTGGGGCTACATTTTGTGCAGAGTAGATTCCCAGAGGGACTGGTGAGGTGTCCTGGGTGCTGGTAGAGTTTCAGCCTACACTGTCCTTCCCTGGGCCATGTGTGTGGGACAGCACTGCCGTGTCTCCTGTACCTCTCCTGCTGCTGGCTGAACATCTGATGCAGCTGGTCGTGGACAGCCCCTAAAACGCCTGTTTGGAGCTGCTGGAGGCACCTTGCTGCCCGCAACAGGATGAGCCTTTGAACATGGTCTCCCGGCTGGTGCCTTTGGCTGTGACGCCTTGAGGGGAGGCACTGAACGGAGTGGTGGACCCAACTAAGGGTGGTAGGTGAAGCTTATTTGCGACGTTCGGGCTGCGAGACTGTAGCAGCCCCATCTCCAGTAGCGGCCTGTACTCACCTAATCCCGCTACCCGACCTCTACACTGTGGTGCCCCTGCCCACCAGCATAAGTGAATGAGCCTAAGTGGCTGTGCAATACCCATACCCATTCGACTTTTTACCTTTCACAGCGATTCCGCCTAGTGGTTGAGTGCTCCTTATCTCCTGCCTGACCTGGGGCCTGCATGAAACCTTTTGTTTCCTCCTGCTGCCTCCAGATGAGGAGAGGCTTTGGCCCCAGTGTCCACTCCGGCTTGTGGCTGCACTTTGCCATGCACTGAAGGTGGCAGTTAGCATGGCCCTGCCTGATTGCTCTGATTGAGGGAACTGGATGCCCAGCTGCCACTTGATACCCCCTGGGACTTGAGCTGGACTCTGCCCTTCCCCCTGGCTTGGTGTGCTGGTTAGGTGTTGGTGGGGACCTACTACGCAGTGCGATCCTATTTACACTGGATTGCCATACCTAAGCTCCAGTGGTATCCTGTAGAGCCACACAAACGGCGATGCAGCATAAATCCTTTAGTGCTGCTGGACCCTCCAATCCACATGCTCCTCGACTCTGGCAAAATGAGCAAGCATAACGCACGACAATTCAAGCTCACATTTGAAGGGAAGAGACAGAAACGCCAGGCAGACTTGGAGACAAGTCAGGAGACAATATCCGAGCCTCCATCTGAGGTTACCAACCACGATGCTGACCTTAAGGCAATCTAAATTGATGTGAGATCAAGTTTGCGGGCCATTGATGCTAAACTAGACCTCATGGCCAGTCGCCTAGAATGAATGAAGGTTTGTGTTGACAAACATGATGCCCGCCTGGACCACCTTGATTTGCGTGTCCCTGACACAGATGATGCATGCATGCGCGAAGACCAATAAAAGTCTTCTCCAGATGGATAAATTCCTTGAGGTGATTAAAGATAAGAATGAAGACCTGGAGGCGCCCTCGAGGCACAATTATCTCCGCATCGTGGGTGTCCCGGAATCCACGGCAATTGACAAGATGGAAGACTTAATCGAAACTAAGCTGCGATACCTATTTGGGGAGATACTGTAACTGTTTTTATTTTGGAGCATGCCCATAACTCAATGGCACCTCACCCACCTCCGGGAACTGCAGCTTGCCCAATAATCACAAAACTCCATAATTACAAGGACCGAGACACAGTTCTCAGACTGGCCCGGGAGAGTGGCACAATATGATTTCAAACAATGCCGTATCTTTCTACCCTGATTTCACTACCGCATTTCAGGCTGCTTGAAGGGAATTCTTGCATGCTAAAAGATTTTTGCAAAAAGCGGAGATTAAATACTCTTTACTAAACCCTGTCAAGCTGGGCTTTCCATACAAGGGTAGACCTCACTATTTTACAGATGCTGAAGCCGCTCTCAAATTTGTAAACAGTATTACGGCTGTGAGGTGTTCGCCCCAGTGGTCCCCACATTCCCTGGAGGAAGCATGCCATTGACGACAATGATTGATTTTCTCCGTCAAATGCTCTTGTGTTGCCCTGTGACTCTCTCCCCTATTGGGGGAACAGCCCTGGTTAGTATGTATGGGGACTTCATGCTTCCTGCCACGCAGTTTGCTCTTTTTCTCCATTTCTATTATTGTCCACATGACTAAGTCCTGTGGTGGCGGTCTGGTGCCGTTGGTTTACAACTTGGGTGTCATGCACCCCTTTAGCAACCCAGTCAATCTATGACTGGCGAGTCCACCCGGCTCTTTTTCGCCTTCAGGGAAGGAAATCTCACATGTTTGGTTTGCTCTTGCGTCTAGTTCTAGGGTGGAGGCAGATTCTAAGTTTTTAATCACTTTTTGGGATTGGTGTGGGTGGGGATGCATTGTGGTTGTTTTGTTGTTTGTACTTGTATGCTATTTTCTTTCTAATGGGAGGATCGTTAATTATCCTCATGTCCCTTTCCTACCCCCACTACTGCTGGTAGGCTACACTTAAGTCTCTCCACACTTAAGTCTCATGGTGGCTTTTATCTGTTTGTCTGTTTGCAAACTACCACCCGATTCTACGGCCAATACTGCAGGTTTATATGTATTAAAAACGCAAATGCGATGACAACAACTATTAAATGCGTGACCTGGAACGAACATGGCCTAAATGAGCAATGCAAAGCCAGACTTATTTTAGAAGCACTTCACTTAACCCCTACCATGTCTTCCCGGCTGGTGGCACGCTGGTGCTTAGAAATACACACATCCTCTACTCTAATTACTCCTGTGGAACCTCTATATTAATTAGGAACAGACTCCACTGGCACCTTACCCAGGGTAAATGCAACACGGAAGGATGATACGTTATATTAGCAGGCACCTTTTGTCAACAACCAGTCATACGCTAAGCTTTTTTCAGGGGTATGGCAACAGATAGCCAACTTGGGGCCAGGTGCAGTGATATGGGGAGGGGACTTCAATGTAGCATTAGACCCGACCCTAGATCAATCGGGTGCCTCCCCCCGCCCTCACCCTGGAGCAGCCACACAAGTACACACAGTGCTTGGCAATAACTGCCTTATTGATGCTTCGTAACACTTGCATAGTGGGCTAAGGGAGGGTACGTGCACCATATAGGCTCAAAACACCTGATCGCAGATAAACTATTGGTTGACCTCTTGTGATGTCTTCAAATGGTCTACTGCCGTTACCCACCCTTCCCGTACACTTTTGGACCAAGCACCAGTACTCTTAGAGTTTTCCCCACCACTTGCTACCCTGCAAGCTTTTACCTAGTGCCTGCCATCCGGGGCACTCAGTGATCAGGTTTTCTGTACTGAGATCCGGGCCGCCATAGTAGACTATTTTGCAATTAATGAAGGCTCAGTGACCTCCCCTCTAACCCTATCGGAGGCCTTTAAAGTGACCAATTGCGGTGTATGCATCGCTAAGCAACCCAGTGTCTTAAAGGTGATAAGGAGGTGACTCACCAGGATTGAATGCAATATACCCATGCTTGAACGTGATCACTTTATTTCTAAAAATCCTGCCTTGCTGGCAGACATTTACAGTAAACTTCCTGAGTTCAACGAATAGGCAGAACAGGACTTGCGCTATCTGGCCCAAGTGACATTTGCATGTCGCTATGGGGAGGATGATCGGTGTGGCTGAACATTAGCTAACATTAGCTAACATGCTTCGACGGCCCCATGCATCCGGAATATGTAGTATTACTCCTTGATGAACGACTGGACCAGCAGTCTAAGCCAACTGACCTTCTCAATATAATGTCGTCCTTTTACTACCATTTATACCAATCCACAATATCTCCAACCAGCGTTGAACTTAATGCCTACTTGGACACAATACAATTATTGTGGCTAGATCATGCCCATCGATTATAGCTGAATGCACCCTTCACTGAAGAAGAGGTGCTGCAATTTAGAGCCTTCCCAGTGATAAAGCACCTGGCTTGGACAGGCTTACAACTTCCTTTTTACAAAGAATGTGCTTCCCTATTAATTCCCCATGTCCTCACCATCTTTGAGGTCTCCTTGAACTCTGGCGAGCTGCCACCTTTGTCTTGTGAGGTGGTTATTGTCACCAAACTCAAACCAGGCAAGCCGGCAAAATGGGTGACTCATACAGACCATTGTCGATTACAAACACTTACAATAAAATACTAGCTAAGTTAAATATGAACTGACTCCTTGCTCTACTGCCAGAAATAGTACGCCTGGACCAGTCTGGGTTTGTGTCCGGCCGCTCCACAGCATACAACTTATGCACACTTTTAGCCATTTTGCACAGCGTGGAGCCCCGGCTGGCTCATCTAGCCACAAGTCTTCATGCTACAAAGGCATTTGATTCATTAGAATGGCCATTTCTGTTTGCTCTCCTCAATAGTATTGGCCTAGGCCCAAAATTTTAGAGCCTCATCAAACTCTTTTACATTTCCCCAACAGCCAGGGTGCGTTTAAATGGGATGATCTCAGACCCTTCCTGATCTTTCAGGGCGCCCAGCAAGGATGCCACCTTTCCCCAATTTTATTTGTCATTGCAATGGAGCCTCTTCCGCTCGTCTGCCGCAGCATCACAACCATTGGGGCTTAATTTTAACAGTCAACAGGTTGTAATCACCATGTACACTGACAACATTGGCCTCTATGTCCGAGAACTCCAAGTCAATCTGATTCCCATTATTCTGGAAGTTACTAGATTTGGGGGCAAGACTGGTATACGGATAAATTGGGCCAAGTCTATTATTTTTCCCCTCACTGATAGCACACAAGGTTTTGACTCTTAACTTTCCTTGAAGTGGACGATGGAGCCTGTGAGATACCTCTGAATTTGGCTCAGCCGTGACCAGGACGAGCTGTGGTGCGCTAACTATGGAGGTGATGTCCTGGCTGGAAGACAGAATTCCAGTGTGGAACCACCTCCCTCTGTCGCTGACGGGACGTTTAGCTATCGCCAAAATGGTTGTATTGACCAAATTTATCTTTTTCTCGATATCCCTCTACCACTTCCTACACACTTTCTCCAGCGACTGCGATCTAATCTCATATCACTGACATGGGCAAGGGAACAGCCCAGAGTTGCATGGAAATCCTTACATTACTGTTAAGACGTGGGAGGGGTTAAAATGCACCAGACATGACACTTGATGCACTGTGTGCTCAGGCGTAATATTTATATTTTTGGTTATACCCTACATGATTTCAGCCGCACGTGGGGGTTGAGGGAAGCACTATCAGCCACGCTTTATCAGCCTTGTAAGCCACAATGCTCGGACATGGATACGGTGGGGTGCGTTCGATTGCCATGGGATGGCTTCTGCCGGCATGCTCATTTACACTGCCTTCATGCCCCCTCCATTCCTTTAGTTCATAACCCAGTGCTACTGGTCTACAGGATGACAGTGCTAAAACACAAGCACATCAAAGGAAATTAGTCATATATAGTGATTTGTATCCAGGCAGACAATTCCTCACCCTGTTCACTCAACAGCCCACTTTGTTAAACATACTCCTTTACCACCAGATCCATACTACATGTTTGGCGCAACATCCCACATTACCCGAGCCCCCGTCTACAATACATGCCCTTGAACAAATATTGGCAAATGCTATCCCTCGCAGACTAGTTGCTCATTTGTACCCCATCATGCAAGATAAGGCTCCCATTTGCCACCACACGGCCCAGGCTAAATGGGCGGAGGACATAGATGCCCCACCTATCAATCAACTGTTCCTTCGAGACAGCAACCTTCCCAGAAAGCTGGAAGCACGCCGAGATCAACGCCCTTCTGAAGAAGCCCAAGGCGGACCCCAAGGACCTCAAGAACTTCCGGCCCATCTCCCTGCTCCCTTTCCCGGCAAGAGTGACCAAGAAGATTGTCAACAAACAGCTGACCCGCTACCTCGCAGTTAACAACATCCTGGACCCTTCCCAATCCGGTTTTCGCAGCAACCACAGCACCGAGACCGCCCTCATCGCCGCCACTGACGACATCCGGACCCTGATGGACAAAGGAGAAACAGCCGCCCTCATCCTCCTGGACCTATCAGCAGCCTTTGACACGGTCTGCCACCGCACCCTATCAGCACGCCTCCATGACGCCGGTATCCAAGAGAAGGCCCTGGCCTGGACCACATCCTTCCTCTCCGGGAGAACCCAGAGCGTCCGCCTCCCACCCTTCCGCTCCAAAACCACCGAGATCATCTGCGGCGTCCCACAGGGATCCTCCCTCAGCCCGACGCTGTTCAATATCTACATGGCCCCCCTCGCCCACGTCGCACGACAACACAACCTCAACATCATCTCCTACGCCGACGACACCCAGCTGATCATATCCCTCACCGAAGATCCCCACACCGCCAAAGCTAACCTCCACAGAGGAATAAAGGCCGTAGCCGACTGGATGAAGGACAGCAGACTGAAGCTGAACTCAGACAAGACAGAGGTCCTCATTCTCGGACCCACCCCATCAGCCTGGGACGACTCTTGGTGGCCCATGTCACTAGGCACAGCCCCGGAACCCACGGACCACGCACGCAACCTGGGGGTCATCCTCAACTCCACTCTCTCCATGACCAGGCAAGTCAACGCCGTCTCCGCGTCCTGCTTCAACACCCTCCGTATGCTCCGCAGGATCTTCAAATGGATCCCCCTCGACACAAGAAAAACCGTTACCCAGGCCCTCATCACCAACAGACTCGACTACGGGAACGCCCTCTACTCAGGAACTACAAACAAGCTCCTGAGACGACTCCAACGCATCCAGAAAGCCTCAGCCAGACTCATCCTCGACGTCCCCCGCCGCAGCCACATCACACTCCACCTGAGAGGCCTGCACTGGCTCCCCGTCAACAAAAGGATACCCTTCAAGCTCCTGATCCACGCACACAAAGCACTGCACAACACCGGACCCACCTACCTCAACAACCGACTCGGCTTCCACACCCCCACCCGAAGCCTCCGCTCAGCCGCCCTCGCCACAGTCCCTCGCATCCGAAAAACCACCGCCGGCGGCAGATCCTTCTCCTACCTCACCGCCAAGACCTGGAACACTCTCCCCACCATCCTACGACAGACCCAGGACCTGCTGGCCTTCAGAAGACTCCTCAAGACCTGGCTGTTCGACCAGTAGCACCCCCCCCTCCCCAGCGCCTTGAGACCCTCTTGGGTATGTAGCGCGCTTTACAAATGCAGTGATTGATTGATTGATTGATTGATAATGGTCCTATTGCTGTGAACAATCTGTAGCCCTTTCGCCAAATAACAGACTCAAACTTCTCCATTTCAAGTTCTTACACAGGTTATATTGCACTCCCGAACAGATGAGGCGTATGGGTCTTCTGGTGGAGATTCCCTGTGAGAGATGCTCTGCACCCCAGGCTTCCTTCCATCATCTGGCTTTGGATTGCCGTAAAATAGCAGATATCTGGAGCGAGGTACACTGCATCATTCAGCAGATTACTGGTCACAGCTTACCGCAAACTCCCCTGATTAGTTTGCTGGGATATGTCAGGAATATTCCATCTGATCATTGGCGTCTCTTCTGGCCAAACGCCAAATTGCCATGCACTGGGGGAGAAAACGTACACCTCCGGCTGGGTCGTGGTTGCGAGATGCTGCCTATTGTCAAGAGAAGCTGGCCAATAATTGGGAATTAATGTCACTGACTCTCACCCTACAGACATCTGGGAGCCTCTTTTAATATACTTCAGATCACAAGACTCTTCCCTATCCTGGTTGCATAGGGAAGTACCTATACCGACCACAGCATGCTTGCCGAACATTGCTGTTGGAAACCCAACGGAGTTTGGTATTGATGCTGATTGTCGTTCTCCTTTCAATGCGGTACCATGATCGAATGTGCTTCTGCATCACAGTTTGTTACACCGGATAATGTCCTAGCATTGCCTCCATACTGTTAACCTGATATTATTCAAGTATATGGTTTCAATGTAGCAAATATTCTTGGTACGATGTAATGCCCTTATGATATTTTTCTGCCTCTTTTTCCCCCTCCCCCCTCTCTTCTTCTCCTTTTATCTTGTTCCTTGCCCATTTTCTCCTCTACGATTGTACACAATATCTGCCTCTTTGTTGTTGTCTCATTAAATGCTAATTAAAACAAGGTAAAAAACGTAAAGCTTAGGAGTTTATTATAGTTCAATCTAATAAACACTGACCATTGGATTTTTGAAGAACAGTGAAATGATAGACAATCAGCAATTAAAGCTCTATTCAAGGTGGGTTCAGATAAGTGCTGGGTAGCTTGGGGCAGGGCTGGACTGGCCGTTGCGGGCACTGGGCGTTTCCCCGGTGAGCCGCTAGGGTGGAAGCCCGTTTTGGGTCCCTGGGGGCCGTTTCTGTTAGCGGGGGGTCGGCAATATCGGCCCCCTGTAACAAAATTGTCCAAAACTGGCCCTCGTAAACTGCTCGGCTGCACCCCCCCTCACCCCAGGGGGGGCCGGCTGAGCAGTTGGCCAGGGCTGGTTTCGGTTCCCAGTCCGGCCCTGGCTTGGGGGACTCTTAGGAGTCTTCTAATCATTTTATTTTCGGCCCGTTGTAAAGCATCGCCATCAGCATAGCCCCAGAATCATAGATGGCAAATCAGATGCTTTTCCCATTATAGATTGTAAGTATCTCTCTCATTGGCTTAGTCTCTAGTTTAGAAACAAACCTGAATACAGAGGTGGCCATCTTTTGTAATTGGAGGGTCTTAACTCGAATTTGGGAGGACCAATTCCCCTGATTATTAAATAAGACTTCAATTGGAGTGTCCTTAACAACAAATTGCCTCATTTTATGAGTTCTCATCTCACTAATCATGACATCGTTTTTTTTTTTATATTAACTTCGAGCTTCAGTTTCTCCATTTACAGTGTTTATGAATCTACCAGCGACTGAAGCCCATTTGCAGTACGAGTAACAAGAACTGCATCTTGTTCATATAACAGAGCAGGTATTAATCGAGAGCAAATCTTAGGTAGGTCAGCAGTGGATTGCAAGAGAGCTGTTTCCAAGTTATTTATGAAGAGTAAATTAAAATGGAGCCATAATGCACTTCTGTCTGACTCCTTTCTTTACCCAAAAAAAACCAGTATACTCCCCTCCTGGACTAAACTGGACCCTAGCAGTGGCATTCTGATGAAGGAGACTAGGTAAATTAATTATCTGAACTTCAGCACTCATTGTATACATAATTGTCACAATTTAGTGCGGTTCACACAATCAAATGCACTGCTAAGTTGAATAAAAGTTATAAATAAAAAGCCTTTCTTAGCCTTCAAGTTCCAGATTCAAGCACTGTTCTAGAGTGTCTACGCCTTTCCTGAATCCACATTGCAGGTCAGAGATAATGGAGTTTTACTCTGCCAATTTTGTAACCTCTCCAATAACGACCTACTCAAAATTCTAACTGAACTGTCGAGCAGGGATATTGGGTGGTAACAATGAGGGTCGGATCTATCCCCCTTTTTAAAATCAGGGGCAATCATGGTCACTGACCAGGTAGAAGGGATCCCACCTTGTATTGACAATATAGTCTTCAGTGTGTTCTGTCGGATAAACAAATTGCTTAGTACTCAATGACTATCAATTGCAAAAACGTCTAGTGAATTACTTTTTAGACATCTAACAGAACCTCCAACAAAACTACTCATTAGCTAAATATAGTATTTACTAATTAGTATATGGCTGTCAAATACATGAATTCAACAGTACGTAGCATAACAAATGGTGGCTTTGGTGAACAAAGTGACAAAGTGGTGTAATGAGTGGAATAAACAAGAGACACAGGTAATATACATAGCTACAACGTATCAATCAATACGGGTCTGTCCTTTCAAAGTTTTTGAACATATTTTCAAACACCCCTTCGAAATCTGTCTATTTTGGGGGTGAGGAAACTGATGGATATGAACTGGACGAAGAGCGTCAAAGTTTCGACCCACAGGCATGCGCAAATCAACGAGCGTCACTGCGGGTCTTCCTCAGGACAAAAACATATGTTGACAGCCTATAGGGGGCAAAAAGATTGCGTATGAGTGCGGTGTATTACAAATTCATAAAAATTAAATTAAGGTGGTGACAATTATTGCTGGACTCACCAAATCCAAGTATGGTGTGGTGAACGTACCCACACGATGGGTATGTGTTTATATTACAGATGGCTTGCATCCATGGGCTGTGGGATCAAGAAAAACAAGGTAAGGGGTTTGATGAAAAAAATACGGAGATCCTTAATTAAAAGGAAAGATGGTCACAGTAAACTTACCACGCATCAGGTATCCACAGTGGAAGTCTGGGATGGCCGCTCCAATTAGCGCATAAATCCAATTTTAAATTGTGGTCTGAAAGGCTAGTGAAAAGTGGTGGTGAACTTTCCACATATGTATGGTTTAGAAATTGTTGAGAACAAGAGACCGATTTGGGAAAAAAGGGGGTGGTGATGGACAGAGTTTCTGAATGATGCAGAATACTCTTACCAAGTCAAGAGATCATGGTTTTAATCCATCACCATTTTTTAGCTCACTGCACCATCCCAGCTCAGAACCTGGCTACATGCAAATTAGTCTGTACCTGTCCCAGTGCATGATGGGAACAGGGCAAACCAAACTACCAAGCCAATTCTTATACTGGGAAGGAAACAAGCTTCCGGGGACCGGTTTCTGGCATCACAGCCTTCGTCGGCCCGGCTTGCCTGAATCCTGATGGTGCAATGAGCAAGGGACTCACGTCTGAGCATACCCTCCCACACTGAGTGTGGATAAAATCGATTTGGGAAAAAAGGGGGTGGTGATGGACAGAGTTTCTGAATGATGCAGAACACTCTTACCAAGTCAAGAGATCATGGTTTTAATCCATCACCGTTTTTTAGCTCACTGCACCATCCCAGCTCAGAACCTGGCTACATGCAAATTAGTCTGTACCTGTCCCAGTGCATGATGGGAACAGGGCAAACCAAACTACCAAGCCAATTCTTATACTGGGAAGGAAACAAGCTTCCGGGGACCGGTTTCTGGCATCACAGCCTTCGTCGGCCCGGCTTGCCTGAATCCTGATGGTGCAATGAGCAAGGGACTCACGTCTGAGCATACCCTCCCACACTGAGTGTGGATAAAATCGATTTGGGAAAAAAGGGGGTGGTGATGGACAGAATTTCTGAATGATGCAGAATACTCTTACCAAGTCAAGAGATCATGGTTTTAATCCATCACCGTTTTTTAGCTCACTGCACCATCCCAGCTCAGAACCTGGCTACATGCAAATTAGTCTGTACCTGTCCCAGTGCATGATGGGAACAGGGCAAACCAAACTACCAAGCCAATTCTTATACTGGGAAGGAAACAAGCTTCCGGGGACCGGTTTCTGGCATCACAGCCTTCGTCGGCCCGGCTTGCCTGAATCCTGATGGTGCAATGAGCAAGGGACTCACGTCTGAGCATACCCTCCCACACTGAGTGTGGATAAAATCGATTTGGGAAAAAAGGGGGTGGTGATGGACAGAGTTTCTGAATGATGCAGAATACTCTTACCAAGTCAAGAGATCATGGTTTTAATCCATCACCGTTTTTTAGCTCACTGCACCATCCCAGCTCAGAACCTGGCTACATGCAAATTAGTCTGTACCTGTCCCAGTGCATGATGGGAACAGGGCAAACCAAACTACCAAGCCAATTCTTATACTGGGAAGGAAACAAGCTTCCGGGGACCGGTTTCTGGCATCACAGCCTTCGTCGGCCCGGCTTGCCTGAATCCTGATGGTGCAATGAGCAAGGGACTCACGTCTGAGCATACCCTCCCACACTGAGTGTGGATAAAATCGATTTGGGAAAAAAGGGGGTGGTGATGGACAGAGTTTCTGAATGATGCAGAATACTCTTACCAAGTCAAGAGATCATGGTTTTAATCCATCACCGTTTTTTAGCTCACTGCACCATCCCATCTCAGAACCTGGCTACATGCAAATTAGTCTGTACCTGTCCCAGTGCATGATGGGAACAGGGCAAACCAAACTACCAAGCCAATTCTTATACTGGGAAGGAAACAAGCTTCCGGGGACCGGTTTCTGGCATCACAGCCTTCGTCGGCCCGGCTTGCCTGAATCCTGATGGTGCAATGAGCAAGGGACTCACGTCTGAGCATACCCTCCCACACTGAGTGTGGATAAAATCGATTTGGGAAAAAAGGGGGTGGTGATGGACAGAGTTTCTGAATGATGCAGAATACTCTTACCAAGTCAAGAGATCATGGTTTTAATCCATCACCGTTTTTTAGCTCACTGCACCATCCCAGCTCAGAACCTGGCTACATGCAAATTAGTCTGTACCTGTCCCAGTGCATGATGGGAACAGGGCAAACCAAACTACCAAGCCAATTCTTATACTGGGAAGGAAACAAGCTTCCGGGGACCGGTTTCTGGCATCACAGCCTTCGTCGGCCCGGCTTTCCTGAATCCTGATGGTGCAATGAGCAAGGGACTCACGTCTGAGCATACCCTCCCACACTGAGTGTGGATAAAATCGATTTGGGAAAAAAGGGGGTGGTGATGGACAGAGTTTCTGAATGATGCAGAATACTCTTACCAAGTCAAGAGATCATGGTTTTAATCCATCACCGTTTTTTAGCTCACTGCACCATCCCAGCTCAGAACCTGGCTACATGCAAATTAGTCTGTACCTGTCCCAGTGCATGATGGGAACAGGGCAAACCAAACTACCAAGCCAATTCTTATACTGGGAAGGAAACAAGCTTCCGGGGACCGGTTTCTGGCATCACAGCCTTCGTCGGCCCGGCTTGCCTGAATCCTGATGGTGCAATGAGCAAGGGACTCACGTCTGAGCATACCCTCCCACACTGAGTGTGGATAAAATCGATTTGGGAAAAAAGGGGGTGGTGATGGACAGAGTTTCTGAATGATGCAGAATACTCTTACCAAGTCAAGAGATCATGGTTTTAATCCATCACCGTTTTTTAGCTCACTGCACCATCCCATCTCAGAACCTGGCTACATGCAAATTAGTCTGTACCTGTCCCAGTGCATGATGGGAACAGGGCAAACCAAACTACCAAGCCAATTCTTATACTGGGAAGGAAACAAGCTTCCGGGGACCGGTTTCTGGCATCACAGCCTTCGTCGGCCCGGCTTGCCTGAATCCTGATGGTGCAATGAGCAAGGGACTCACGTCTGAGCATACCCTCCCACACTGAGTGTGGATAAAATCGATTTGGGAAAAAAGGGGGTGGTGATGGACAGAGTTTCTGAATGATGCAGAATACTCTTACCAAGTCAAGAGATCATGGTTTTAATCCATCACCGTTTTTTAGCTCACTGCACCATCCCAGCTCAGAACCTGGCTACATGCAAATTAGTCTGTACCTGTCCCAGTGCATGATGGGAACAGGGCAAACCAAACTACCAAGCCAATTCTTATACTGGGAAGGAAACAAGCTTCCGGGGACTGGTTTCTGGCATCACAGCCTTCGTCGGCCCGGCTTGCCTGAATCCTGATGGTGCAATGAGCAAGGGACTCACGTCTGAGCATACCCTCCCACACTGAGTGTGGATAAAATCGATTTGGGAAAAAAGGGGGTGGTGATGGACAGAGTTTCTGAATGATGCAGAATACTCTTACCAAGTCAAGAGATCATGGTTTTAATCCATCACCGTTTTTTAGCTCACTGCACCATCCCAGCTCAGAACCTGGCTACATGCAAATTAGTCTGTACCTGTCCCAGTGCATGATGGGAACAGGGCAAACCAAACTACCAAGCCAATTCTTATACTGGGAAGGAAACAAGCTTCCGGGGACCGGTTTCTGGCATCACAGCCTTCGTCGGCCCAGCTTGCCTGAATCCTGATGGTGCAATGAGCAAGGGACTCACGTCTGAGCATACCCTCCCACACTGAGTGTGGATAAAATCGATTTGGGAAAAAAGGGGGTGGTGATGGACAGAGTTTCTGAATGATGCAGAATACTCTTACCAAGTCAAGAGATCATGGTTTTAATCCATCACCGTTTTTTAGCTCACTGCACCATTCCAGCTTTGGGAAAAAAGGGGGTGGTGATGGACAGAGTTTCTGAATGATGCAGAATACTCTTACCAAGTCAAGAGATCATGGTATTAATCCATCACCGTTTTTTAGCTCACTGCACCATCCCAGCTTTGGGAAAAAAGGGGGTGGTGATGGACAGAGTTTCTGAATGATGCAGAATACTCTTACCAAGTCAAGAGATCATGGTTTTAATCCATCACCGTTTTTTAGCTCACTGCACCATCCCAGCTTTTGGGAAAAAAGGGGGTGGTGATGGACAGAGTTTCTGAATGATGCAGAATACTCTTACCAAGTCAAGAGATCATGGTTTTAATCCATCGCCGTTTTTTAGCTCACTGCGCCATCCCAGCTTTTGGGAAAAAAGGGGGTGGTGATGGACAGAGTTTCTGAATGATGCAGAATACTCTTACCAAGTCAAGAGATCATGGTTTTAATCCATCGCCGTTTTTTAGCTCACTGCACCATCCCAGCTTTTGGGAAAAAAGGGGGTGGTGATGGACAGAGTTTCTGAATGATGCAGAATACTCTTACCAAGTCAAGAGATCATGGTTTTAATCCATCACCGTTTTTTAGCTCACTGCACCATCCCAGCTTTTGGGAAAAAAGGGGGTGGTGATGGACAGAGTTTCTGAATGATGCAGAATACTCTTACCAAGTCAAGAGACCACCATCCGGTTGGATTCTGTAAATCAGAAAATTATTTCAAGGGGACACAATTTAAAAGCATGGGCTTGAGTAAATTTGAGGGAAAAAATACACGCTGCTACTCTGGCGCGTGGCCTACCCTTTCTGTGATGCAGAAGCTATATTTATTAAAATGTTATTTATAAACCACCATCCGGGTGGAATCAGAGTTAAGGCAAAGTGAAGAAGGTTAGTTGCTGCAAATTGAGTGAATCTAAGTAGACTCACAAGCCGCATCAAGCTTGCGTTGCCTAACATTACTTCGAATCAGCAATAAATGATAGAAGCCTTCAGAATGCCAGACAAGCGCGTCCGCGCTGCAGTTCAGGTATTGTGAGTCAGCCGCGGTGCGGAATGTCACGCAGCGGCCTCATCTGCTACCATGTGCGCCCAAATCGGCGTGCACGCCGAGATGCAGCCGCTAAGTGACAGCTCGTAATGCTGTCACTTGGGAAGTACAGAGAGCATCGGTTGGTGTAGAGGTAACCCAATGTTGTAACATTCAAGTACGTTAGAATAATTAAATTGGAACCGATCATTTTCGCCGAATACATTATATTGCGAAGAAGTTGCACATTCAAGCACAGTACAGGGATTGAATTAAAACCCATTATTTCGGCCAAAGACCTTGTTGTGAAAAGTGGCATCTTGCAATTACGGGCGAGATGTAACCAAACAGGGTAAAAACAATCCATTCAACAAGATTCTTCACAACATATCAAGAACGTGCAATTAGCCTGCTTTAAACTTAACATAACAAGAACCAAGGGGCATATGTATCAACATCTCCATTTGCGATTCTCAAATAGCGATTTTATGAGAATCGCTATTTGAGAATTGCAAAATGGGATGTATTTAAGAAATCGCACAAATTTTGCAATTTTTTAAAATTCCTTAATTGCGATTAGCAAATTGCGAAATCGCAATTAAGGAATACCTTCCCATTCATTCCTATGGGCCAGGAGGCCCATAGCAATGAATGGGAAGTCCTTCTCAATTTGCGAATCGCTATTTGCTAATCACAAATTGAGAATATTTTCAAAGGTGCAAGGGTGTCTTGATGACACCCTGATGCACCACTGAAATCAGCATGTATGCACATATGGCGCACATACATGCCCTAAGGGCATGTATGTGCACCACATGGCACTTTGAAATATGCAAAAAAGTGCATATTTCAAAGAAATCGTAATTTACCACCAACTTGAAGTTGGTGGTAATTTGCGATTTCTTAAATGCTTACTCAAACTTAAGAAATCGCAAATTTAGCGATTCCTTAAGATTGCAAGGCTGAAATGCCTCATACATCTCCTTTTGCGATTTTGTATTCGCAAACGCTGTTTTTTTGCGATTCGCAGCGTTTGCGAATACAAAATCGTTTGATACATATGCCCCCTAGTAACAACCAACAATTTTAAAGGCAGTGACATGGCATGCTGTAAAGTCAACATGATTATACGATTAACGAGTTAGATGGTCACAATAAATAAGTCTCATCGGGCATTAGTGAAAGGATTGCATTTCTAAAACATGTAACAAATACAATTAGCATGTGAGTTGCGCAAGAACAATTCAACCACATTTTCAAAAAAAAGTGTAGGAGTGCAGTGGGTCAAATGGCCTGCTTTAAAGGTAGCACAAAGAGAAGCATTCCAACCAAGTAATCCCCGCGAAAGTTAGAGACAGTGAAATTGCATGCTGTAAAGTTAACATGAAGGTACGATTCGCATACATACTTAGACGCAGTATGATTGCAGTAGAAATATATCATCGCGCATTAGAGATGTGGTCGTATTTCTAGGGATAGCCCAAACATAAGAAAATCCAACTTAGATGTTATTAGTGCGAGGGCTTGTGAGGTCTGTGACCACAACAAGGTGGCAATGGTGAGAATGGTGCATACCAACATGATCTAGGTCTGCGTGTGTTGCAATCATAATCGGCTTTTGGAAGCGTCTAACAATTTCATGGTTGGTGGAGCTGCCTAGCGTCCTGTAGGTCTCTTCCATTTCATTCAGCCACAGTACTACTGTGTCTCAGGTATGTATCCATCTACATGCCTTCAGGTTTAGGGATGATGCACTGTTACCCCCTCCTGCGTGTGGGCAGATTTTTTTCCAATATGGACCAACTCCTGCTCTCTGCCTGGTGGCCTGAGTTGGAGAAATGTTCAACCAGTGGGGCGCCCTGTACCTTACAGCGAACCCTGTATTGAACGGCATTAAACACATTAGTTAAAAGTGGAACCCAGAGTGTATCATTGTCTTTAAGCAAATCAGCAGGAACACCATCCAGCCCTACCGCCTTACCCGTGCGACTTCAACAGACAGCTAGTTCTATTTCATCAATTCAAAAATTGACTTTAAAATGATTATTACAGGAGCAGTTCGGCCCTCAGCATTGATTACTCTGTCCATGGCATCGGAAAACACATTATTATATTGGGCTATCCATTGGTTCTCCAAGACTCCCTGTTCGAGAGATAGTCATCCTATTTAAATAAATAAGAAGGGAATTATAAACGGAACAGCCTAGAATCCTTTAAAACACTGGCTTTAACCAGATTGTCCCAAGCCTTTTCTCGTATATACAACTTGCGCGTCTGTAACACTAGATTATAATACAATCTGCATTGGGTCATTACAGAGCGGTCTTTAGGGTGAGCTTTCAGGACCTTCTTTAGATTTGAGTGTGCCATTCTGCATGTTTAATTAAACCATCCTTTATCACAATGACATTTGACAGTTGCAGTTGCAGAACAGATGGCTTCAAAGGATTTAACTACTTCATTAGGCCTGCAGTTGTCTGCTAAACAAATAACAAAACTTTCTTTATTCTCTAACATTAAGTCAATCCCAGACGGTTTAATTTGTACCCCATTAGGTCTGCCGACGTTTATGTTGGTTTCTATAGGAAAATTGTCATTCCCAGGAACCCCCAGTTTGAGCTTTACTTATACTAAGTTCTGATCATTCAGAGTTGTTAGGACAACGTTAAAATCCCTTAGGAGTGATGTTATACTTCCTGAAATAAAATCTGATCAATGGTACTTGCAGTGCCTCTGCCTATAAAAGTCAGTAAAATTACCTCCAAGTTAGCATGAAAATCACACTCAAACCTCAGATTAGCTGAGGTAAATAGGGTATTTAAGGCATCACTGTAGGGCATGTGTAGAAAATGAGTTTGCCCTTCCCCCACATCATCTTCAAATCCACAAACTACTTTGTATGTCATATATGCAAGGCTTAATGTTAAAGTCCCCCAACCAAACAAGGAATATATTCTGCTTAATTGAGGAAGTGTGTTTCTCTAGTGCTAAACCTAAGGAATCTAGAATACCCATAAGGATTTTATCAGAACAGTTATTATAATAATTATTTGAAAAACTAAATCAATTTCTTTGGTGAGACCTAAACAAAGCAAATGAAAATAGGAAGTATCATTAATAAACCACTGAAATTGTACTGGTAAGAGGCTAGAGACTAAAGTAAGGTACTTCTCCTTTTCGACGCTCCACTCTAGAAGGTTGGGCAGTAGTGGTATATCTGGCGAAGCCGTTGACATGAAAAGTATCCAGAGCCCACTTGAAGGCAGATGAGATAAAAGCCTGCCAGTCAGGATTGTTCAGTTCAGTATATATTCCTGCCACGTTCCAAGAGCCCAAGTTGCTAAGGCCATCCATGTTACAAATGTTGGACCTAATAAGTCAGTCTAAGGACGTGGCATTGGCAAACAGAGCATAGCGATTGGATGTAGGGTTCCTAACAGTTGGGGCCACTTCCACCAAAGGCCTCTCTATTATAGAGAGATGTAACAGTGGACATTTGAATCAAAGGCCTCTGAGGCCTTTGATTCAAATGTGATACAAGTATCTCAAAGGAAAAAGCTTGATTGAAAATGGGGACAAGAGGCTGAGACTGGCGGAATCCAAACAGCAGGCCGCCATCTGGGACACCTAAAATTACCTATTACACAATCCCAGAAAATTGCTTACGCAAAAGACTAAACCAGGGAGATCTCCTGACCATCAAGTTATCACTGTAGCTACAGCTGTTGTAACTGATTCAGCTTCTTAGCCAGTGAAAGTCGTTATTCTATAGCTTCTCCATTGTTTACAATGTTGAGGCTGCTAAAGAGGGAACGTCTGTTAGAATGATCACATAGGGGCAGGCAGAGGGGTGAAGATTAACAGCAGGGATACCTGCAGACAATATGCTTAGCTCAATACTGGGATTTCCCTGTGTGGCAGGTGGCAACCTACAGTGGTGAGCCTCTGTGATCTGGCAATAGACTTAAACACATATGGAAGAGGTATTATCATGTTCACTTGATGTACAAGGGGACTCTTGAGAAGAGTGAGCAGCGGTTTTAAACATTATATGGCAACAAAGGAAGTTTTTGTTGGTCTGGTTCCGAGCCCCCAATATGAAACTCCACAATTTTATTTGCTAATCTTCCAAGCGCTAGGTCTATGGCCCCTAAACAAAACTAACTTTACCACATAGCATATCTATGAAGACATTCACATCAAACGTAGGCAGTGCCGAGGCCATCTCTTTTGCTGAATGAAAAGATTTTATGGGTTTACTAGATTGTTGTGCCTTAGCTGATTTTTTTGTCGTTTTGGGGGTAGGGCTAAGATTAGAGGTAGGGCGACCAAGATGTTGCAAGGGAACTTAAATATTGAAAAAAAAAGACAAGACTCCTCTTTGGCAAGGCAAAGACCTCTTTATACTGTCGCAACAGGGAAACTAACTGTCCTCACACAGGCAAACAGCTGTTCTCAATTTGCTGCTTCACAGGCAGCCAATTTTATAATTAGTCAGGCAATGCTTGCTACAAAAGATCATATAATGAGTTACTCAATAATTGCACGTAGGTCACAGAAAAACATGATCACCTGGGTCTCTAAACTTTAACCTAATTCTCTGCACATTCTTTATTGTAATTCCAACAATGCCTAACAAACTATTTTCTACTCTTGAATGCATGTGTATTTCTTGTGTGCTTTATCATTCTGCTCCCAATACCTCTTATCAGATTGTGTGCTCTCTTTGCTAATTTAATCTCCTGCCACTATTGTTTAACACGTTTTCAATTTGCTTAGAACACAGAATATCTGCCTGTATGCTAGGACCATAAATTCATTTAAGCTTACAAACACAGGCTTTCCTTTAACTAAGACCTTGCAGATCATACTTTATATTTTCAAGAGAACTCTTCACCTCTCTGCCTTCAGAACCAAATTTAGGCCTACACTGCTCTTTTACCACATATACTTTTATGTCATTTTCTACTTTTGACTGGTGTAGCGTAATTGTTTCATGTTTATTTCCTCTATATCATTCCCTCCTCTAGTTGATATTTCAACTACTGGCTCTAAACCTTCGTCTGTACTTGGCACTAGGTAATATGTGTTGCCCTGAGCATCTACTACATGTGTTGGTGTCCTAACTGGAAACATCCCTCCTGCATTTGTACTACAAACATGCTAAAATAAATTAAATACCAAATATATTAACAATACTGCCACAAGAGCTGGCAACACAGTTCCCAACAGTCCGGACATCCAATGTGGTAGTAAAAAATGCCAGCTGTTTAGCCAATTATTCGGGGCACCTGCTTCATCTACCACTTTTTTCTGTAGATTATAAAAAGTTTTGGGGGTGCTAGCAAGCTCGCGACAAGATGGGCGAACTGTAGTGCTCCTCTGCCAGCCAGGTAACAGAATCGAGTAATAATCGGCAGACCGAGAGAGCATCGAATGCCAAAAAGATGGTGATTTGCTGCAGAATGTAAGAGGATTCCCCCCCGTGAGGCAGAGGTGGTGTAAAACGCAAAACCTGTTTCCAGGACAGCAAGCATGGAACTGCAGCCTGCTGCTGGCAAAATGGGGGCGCAGGATCGTCATGGTAGCTGAAAGCCAGGGATGTGTATAAAGCGACGCACAAAAGAAAATCCCCCGCACACCAGTGTGCAGGAAGAGACACGGAGGATCGGCCTCAGAGTGCCGAGTGAATCGCTAACAGCACAAGCGGGGGGGATAGCTTGGGCGACAAGCGGAGGCCAGCGGCTGCATAAAGAAGGTATCGCAGGGAAAGAGGTCGGGGGTGACCCGCCCGTACAGGTTAAATGTAGCAGCAGTGGCCATGTTTCCCCCTCCGGCACACTGTGATCGGGGGGACATAGACATTGTAAACACCCTGAAGTGAGCCCAATAAGAATAAGCTCTCAGTTTGGTGTGCTGAGGACTACAAGAGCCCTCCAAGACCTGTGAAGGACTTGTGCACAACGAGTAGGACAGGCAGGGACACAAGTAAACTACCAGGCTGGCCTGAACTGTATATCGAGGGAGGGGCAAGGAGGCCTATAAGCACGCCTACAGCCTGCAACTGGCACTATATTTGTGAAGCTATTAAGTGACGCGCTGCAGGTGGGGATGGCATGTAAGAGGCCTGTATACGCGCACTAAGAGTGGGCACCTGTTTTTTGCATACTGGCCCTGGTATACAAGGGTAAAGAAAGTGCAAGAAGCAACAATCTAAGCTCTCCTTTGAATCGCGCCGATTGGCCATGCCTGTAGGTGCCCACTCAGACACTGAGCTAGAGGCAGGGCAGCCGCACACCTCCACGCAGGAGGTTACCTTGCAAGCCATGCAGCAAAGCCTACAGGCTATAGATGGCAAGATCAACACCCTGTCGCTCAGAATGGACGATATGGCAGCCAACTTGGACAAGCTGGGAGAGCGTCTAACAGCGGCTGAGCAGCGCATCTCAGCAGTCAAGAATGGATCGCACACCACGGTGGGCAGATGCTGAGAAATGGAGAAAATACTAGAAGTCATCAGGGTGAAAAATAAAGACTTGGAGGCACCCTCCCGCTGCAATAATTGGTGCATAATGGGTGTTCCCAAGAGCACGAACACAGGGCATCTTGGGGACTATGTAGAGGGGGTGCTTAGAGACCTGTTTGAGTCTGAGCATCTCTCACAAGTGCTAATTGTTGAACGGGCATGTCACTCTTTGGTGCCTAAACCCCCTCCAGGCGCCCCGCCACGTCCCATTATTGCAAAGATCCTTAACAATAAGGACCAGGACACAGTACTGCAGATGGCAAGAAAGAATCAGAACTCAAATTATCAGGAAATAAAGTGTCTGAAGATCCCGTAGGCAATGCTCTATCCCACCCGGGTGAGGATCACGGTGGAGGGAAAAGTGAATATATTCCAGGGCCTGCAAGCAGTGCAAGAATTTTTTAAACAAGTGCAAGTCAGTAGGAAAACTGCCAGGAGGACAGCCTCACCAACAAACTCGGGGAAATCAGACACAGCGAAATTAAGTATGGACCTTCTGATAGAGTATGACCTTGTGTATTACCAAAATAATTAAGGTAAACTCTAGGTTGACTCTTCAGTCTGTGTAAGTTGTGCCAGGACAGGGTGGGACAGAGAACGGGAATGTTTGCTTCCTGAGGTGGTTGGACTACGCAAGACCACCAGACTATAAGTTAATTTAGGCGCACACAGTGCCTTTACAATGTTTATATGGTGGGAAGATGGTGGACAACCAGGGAAGGGCAGATCCACTCCTGCAGTTTGGACAAATGATACTAGCCACATGTCTGGATGCGTTGTCTCTGCTGGGGGAGGCAAATTAGTAGCAGGGCTTGAACAAATAAGTATACCCCCCACACTCTTTCAGGGCAGCTGTAATATTCATTGACATTGTATGTGGGGTGAAGGAGGACAGCAGAATAAGGGGTGGGAGCAATAATGTTATCTTGTATCAGCATGTAAAAGGTGAATTTTCAATACATGTCGGTTTTTATGCAACACTACATCCGGCGATCACCTGCTCTGCAGGTGGGCAGTGGGTACCTGGTTGCCCCTGAGTGAGTATTCCCTAACATGGTTGCCATGTTTTTTGCCTGTTTTTTTGGGATGTGTCTTTGGCATAATTGGAATGCTCGAGTGGGTGGGGGAGGGGGTTGTAATATATGTTATTGAGCATGGTACAACATAAGCGGCAGGTCATCACAGTGAGGCAGGACACTGTCATTCGGGTGCTGGGCAGACAGAAATTACAATTTGATAACTCGATCCATGGTAGGTGACATCAGACTCATGACATGGAACTTGAGGGGGTTGAACGACCCCAAAAAAATTAGGCATGTGTTAGCCTACCTTGATAGACAACAGGTGTAGCTGACAATATTACAAGAGACACATTTAATACGTGTAGGTGAGTGCAGGGTTGGGGGGAAAATGGGCTATGGTGAGAGCAGCCGCCTCATACTCCAACTAAGCTAGGGGGGTAATGACACTAGTTAAAAGAGGAACGCCGTTTAAATTGGTTCAGATAGAATCCGATCATTTGGGCCGCTTCACACTCATACAAGGGAATTTAGCTGGGATGGTGATCACGATCATTACAACCTACAGCCCTAATGTTGATGATTCAGAGTTTTATCAGTGCCTAAAAACAAACTATTCCAATTGGCTATGGGGGGTGGGGGGGAAACGTAAATACATATCTGGATCCTGAAATGGATCGGAGCACGTAAACACCATGGCAGGGTAAGCGTGCAGCACAAGTAAAACACAACATCATGCTTGCATATAGAATGAGAGACATCTGGAGAGATAGACACCCCACGTTTACATCCGCTGTACATAAGTCATGGTTCAGATTGGACTTTTGGCTGATTTCTGAAACAATGGCCCCAAGTGTCAAATGTTATTAATACTAAACAAAAATCGCACTACCGTGCCAGGGCCAGACTTGGCGTTGATAATGATTGTTTGAAAAGGGAACTTTGAAAGGATACGAACTTGACCAATTCTGGTTCCAAAATATAAGAGAACACTGTAGAGGCATGCGTCTACCGACTGTTATATATAATTTGGGATATATTTCTTAATCTGTTGAGTTCAGCCACTGCATGATTATATTGTTGTCTCTTTTTGAAACTCAGGAGCAGTAACATTGTCGTGGTGTCACTAGGGCTTCAAGTGGATGCTTTTTCAATATTATATACAAGCCACAGTTACTGCTAATTTATCTTATGCAACTAACAACGATTGACAAAGCCAATAGTCCTAACTTGTTGTAGGTATCATGTTACTTGTTGTATCATTATGCCTGGATGCAATGACAAAAGAGACAGCAAAATACAAGTCGTATAGACCCCGCGCAACACCGCCCCCCACCCCCACCCATATTTTTTTATCCCACTTAAAGCCCTGGGTAGGATACTCAACAACAGGGCCGAACTGGAACCCCAAAGTAGGCCTGGCAATTATGTCGGACCAGCTGGAGGGTCATGGGGAGGTTAACTGTGAAGCACTTTTGCTACAGGAAACGCCCGATGCCCGTGCAAGCCAGCCCGGCCCTGCTCAACAACCCCGTTCTCTCCCGCATTTACCTGTGATCAGGCGCGCAACACCCATTGAACTCAAAGGGCTTCAGCCCCCCCCCCCCCCCCCACGTCGTGTGTGGCAGCCCGGGATGAGACCGCTTCCTGGGCAGACACAAAGCCGCGCCTGAGCACTTCACAGGTCTTCAAAAAGACCATTTGCATGTTAATGAGGCCTCGCTGTTGGTTCACCCCTTCTAAGAACCCCCGCAGCTCCACTCTGCCTAGATTCAGCCCCCCCACCCCCGAAATCAGCGCCACTCTGCCTACTGTTTAAAGATTCAGCCCCCCCCCCGAAATTTTTGCTTAGCCCCCCCCCCCCCCCCCCCCCGAACATTAACTATCAAGTGATTTCGCTGGTCGCTTTTTCACAAGCTCTGAACTTTGGCAGTGATGTTTCCCCTTGATAGAGAAGTTTCAGTTTCTGTATTTGGATTCCATGCCCATTCCTTCTTTGTCCTCTCTGCTGAAACTGCTGTCTGAAGTGTCAAATTTTATTAATACTAAACACAAATCGCACTACCGTGCCAGGGCCAGACTTGGCGTTGATAATGATTGTTTGAAAAGGGAACTTTGAAAGGATACGAACTTGACCAATTCTGGTTTCAAGATATAAGAGAACACTGTAGAGGCATGCGTCTACCGACTGTTATATATAATTTGGGATATATTTCTTAATCTGTCGAGTTCAGCCACTGCATGATTATATTGTTGTCTCTTTTTGAAACTCAGGAGCAGTAACATTGTCGTGGTGTCACTAGAGCTTCAAGTGGATGCTTTTTCAATATTATATACAAGCCACAGTTACTGCTAATTTATCTTATGCAACTAACAACGATTGACAAAGCCAATAGTCCTAACTTGCTGTAGGTATCATGTTACTTGCTGTATCATTATGCCTGGATGCAATGACAAAAGAGACAGCAAAATACAAGTCGTATAGACCCCGCGCAACACCGCCCCCCACCCATTTTTTTTATCCCACTTAAAGCCCTGGGTAGGATACTCAACAACAGGGCCGAACTGGAACCCCAAAGTAGGCCTGGCAATTATGTCGGACCAGCTGGAGGGTCATGGGGGAGGTTAACTGTGAAGCACTCTCTGTCTTTTATGTAAATACTCGGAAAGCATGTTCAGCTGAAAGGTAGACTCCAAATTAACAAGCATTTGCAATGCAATAGGTCTCGCAATTACGCAAGTTTGAGCTATTGGCACTGTAAATGACAATGCCTCTTATTTATGTTTTTGTTTGTAAAACATAAATAAAACGCATTGTCAATTACAATGCCAATAGCTCAAACTCCCGTAAATGCGAGATCTATTGCATTGCAAATGCTTGTTGCTATTGTTATGGAGCTGTTGTCATGTATAGTGAGGCAAAAGCCCACCTGTGCTGCAGTGCAATTTAGGCAACGCCCGCTCATAATATCCATGTACGTGGATGACATGGTGCTATACATCGGCAACCCGGAGGAGGAACTACATGCATTAATCAGGGAATATATAATAAATATGGGCGCTCATCTGGGCTCAGAATAAACAGGAGCAAGTCAGTCGTCTTTCAACTAATCCCCAGCACGGGGCAATTCACACTGGAGCACCTGCCGGAATGGACGGTGGAGCCAGTCAAATATCTGGGGGTATGGGTGCTTCATGACCCGGAAATAGTGCTGAGGGAAAACTTTGGGAAAGTGATGGTTTTAAGAGAAGAGCAGGTGGATAGATGGATTAAATTACCACTATCATTGGCAGATAGAATTGCAGTGATAAAAATGATCATACCCCCGAGATTTTTATATCTCTTCACAAATGTTCCCATTAGACTACAGGGGTCATTCTTTACTAGACTGCGTTCAGTGCTAATTCGTAGGGTCTGGGCGGGAAAGCAATCCAGATGCAGTTGGGTGACTCTCACAAGACCGTATTCACAGGGGGGCATTGGAGCTCCAGACTTGTATATGTATTATCTATGTGCACAGGCACAGTGTACACATTATTGGTTTTTCCCCACGCTGCTTCTGCCGCATGTAGCGGTGGAGGCCGATGACGTGTTCCGGACCAACTTGTGGCGCTGTTATTAAAGACACAAGCAAATTATCCTCCTAGGGAAATGAGCACTGCGGACTGTACAGCACAGGCATGGCGAATATTGGTGGGATAAGCTGGCAGATCCCCAACCTATGCACCGGCGTTCCCCTTGCACATCATCCCAACATCTCTGTGTCGCAGGACAAACGAGATATGGAATTACTAGCAGAAATGGGCATAGTTGCAATGGGCGATGCATACCCGGAAGGCACCTTTATTTCGCTAGCAGCCATACACGATCGACATCCCTGATCACCTATGTCAGTATTCACGTATTATAGGCTACGAGAAGCACTTAAAAGCCTTTAATGACAGACACCTGCAGAACCAATAATGTTAAGGCCACTGCAGTCATTGCTGGCAGCTCCCTCACAGGTGAAGTGGGTCACTAGGCTGTACACTGCTATGCAAGCTGAAGCTGCACCTAAATCCAGCAAAGAAAGGGGACGGTAGGAAGCGACCTTAGGTAACACGCTTGAAGACAAAGAATGGGATTATAGCTGCTCTGTGACATGACTATTGACTGCTAACTGCAATCTGCGAATAATTCATTTCAAGTATATACAACAATTGTACTATACCCCTAAACAGTTACAAAAAATATGGTCTGAGAGAGGCAGCTAATTGTAAACGGTGCCACATGCAAGAGGCAGACGTTTATTCATTTGGCTTGGATGTGTGAAAGAGGCATAATTACTGGACATTGGTTACTCAGCCTCTGTCAGAAATGGTTTTGGAAACAGTGGGTTGCACTCCCACAGGTGTGTTTGCTGGGACGTGTGAATCTTTTGAAGGCGTAGAACAGACGGCTAGTCTTGATTGCATTGGTGTTAGCAAAAAGGAATGTGGCACAAAATTGGGATAGTAAAAATGCGCTCAAATTACAAAATTGGTTGGAGGACGTTACATACTGTAGGGACCAACTGTTGCATTATGCCGAAGAACTGCCAATATCATCAAGGCCCAAGGACTGTTGGGCTCCCCTCACGTCATATCTGTTGTCAACAGCTGCTGATGCCGCACCAGATGTAGGAATGTTTTAGTTGTGTAAAAATCAAATGAAAAAGGAGTTGTAATGCTGCACTGCATATCTGTATCTTGATGTACAAAGTGAACGCTGATTATCCTGTGTACCATGCTGGGGATTGTTGACACGTATTACAATGCGTTTGTTGCATGTTTGAGAATAAATCATTTTAAAAAATAAAAATAAAAAAAAGATTATACAAAGTTTGTATAGTCTCTGACAATGTTCTGTCGTCTGCATTATTTGCTGGGACATAAGTACAGCAAGCAGTTCCTATCTTGGCACATACTTCTTCTTCCACGGCCATCATAAGGTCAAGTACATAATGGTGCTGCATTCATCATTCTCATAGCATGGAGTTCTTCCTTTATAGCATTAGATCCATACTTTGTAGTGTTATTGCATTTCAGCAGTTTCCATCGAGCTAACTGTAGCCATCAAGCTATTGCCTTGGCCTGAGCCAATGACGGAATGCTTCAAAAGAACAACTGTGCAGCATTGACCAATGGTAGTGCCATAATACTCGGCAGTTCTTTTCCTTCAATGATGATGTAACAAAGTCGTTGGACAGTACGTGGGGTGTTCATGAAGGATTGACAAGTTGACTCCAGGAATTATCAAAACAGGGGCATGCAAGGTGACCAATGTGCAGAGGCTTCCCCAGTTCGGTGGTAACTGAGCCTGCAATAGTTGTCCACATGGTCAATAACAATCCATGAGGCTAGAAGTGCCCCTCTGCTTGTTGGCGCTATCAATTGTGTCTAGAAAACATGCTACTTTAACATGTGTTAATTGCATGTGGACCTTAATCCTCCTCAAGTAGATATGCAAAAGACAGAGGGCCAGATGTACAAAGCCATTTAGCATTTCTTAACAGGCCGAATTGAAATTTCCGCCCATGAAGAAAGGCTAAATGGCCTTTTCATATGTACAACGACCCGAAATTGGTTGCAATTTGCGATTTCTTCCTGGTAGAAATATCAAATTGCAACAGCAATTTAGGAATAGCAAATAGGGATTACCTATTTGCGATTCCTAAAGCACGTGTACAAAGCATTTCCTAAATGTGAACTGGGCATTTAGGAAATGCTATTACTATTGACTCAAAGTTGATGGCAACTATGTGCAAAATTAAATAATGAATTTAAAATTACATTTTTTAATGTGACATGAAGCCCACCTATGCCCCTAGGGAATATGTGTATTTACATTTGCAGTACGAATTTTGGGGTGCCTCCAGGGGGCCTTAAGGCAGGAGGCACTCTTAGGTTTCGATTTCCTAAATTTAAATTTCCTATTACGAAATCGCAATTTAGGAAATGCAAACCCATTCATACCCTTGGGCTTTGAGGCCCATAGGAATGAATGGTTTAGGATTTTATTATAGCAATATCCTAACAGTATTTTCCTACTTTGTAGGAATCACTGCTAGTGAATCGCAGGGTATGTACATACCAATTTGCACTTCCTAAATAGCGATTGCTTGACAATCGCTATTTAGAAAATACAAAAAGGAACCTTCCTACCTCTGGCCCATAGAGCTGTGCATGGGGATACTTTATTGGTTGAATGTAGCATATGTGATCATGGGGCATGAGGAATTACTGAGCAGACAAAACCTGATTTGTTAGTACTTTCTGTACCTATGACTGACATATGTTGGTACCACACGTTATCTAATAGCCTAGTATGAATATTATGGGGCACATTAGCATTAATGGAGAGGTCTTTTTGCAGGTGTGTGATTTAAGAGCTAGAAAATACATTGCTATAGAAGAGCAATAGAGAAAATTGTATTGAGACAAAAAAGGAAAAAGAAAACTAAAATACTTTTGTTGATAAACAAAATTGTCCGGAGGGGGTGGGGGTATTTTTAAGATGGCAATCTTCTTCCCCCATTTTGTTTGTTGACAGTGCTTGGCGTGTATCAGAGAGGTGAATGCAAGGTTTCCTGCCATCTACCTTGAGTACAGTGGGGGTTACCATTTTCACTGTGAATGGCCTGTCAAGCCTGGGCTGTCTCCATTTCTGGACAAAATTTCAGACAAAAATTGTATCGCATATGTGTACAACTGGGAGGTCAACCTCAGCGGTAGTGCCCTTCTCCTTCCCTTTGATAACCTGTGTTAGAGACTTTGCAACTCTGGTTAATTCAGAAAAGATAAACATGAATTTCACCCTTCAAGATGTCTGCTGTACCTTCTCCATGTACATTGCTTCTAGTGGCAGGTATATGTATATTCCTAGGTCTTCCTGTCACTATCTGATTGGCTGTCAGGTGATGATCAGAACTAGGTGTGTTCCTAAGGGAAAAGAGTGCCAATGATAATCAATACAACCACTTCTTATGCAACGTGGCAAATAGCTTACCGATCTTATTCTTCATCAGGCTGTTTAGGCGCTCAACGATGCCATTGCTTTGGGGATGAGAAACAGAAGATAGTTAATATTTCATCCCTAAAATTGTTGTAAGATCTATAAAGATTGCATTAACAAAGTGTGTGCCGTTGCCATGAATCAAAAATGTAGCAGGTGACTTTGCATCACAATTGACGCGAGGTCCTACCTCAATCCATCGAGAAAAATGACAAACTACAACTATTAGATACCGATAGTTGTTGCACCTGTCTAACATATCGGCAAAGTTATGGAGAGCTTTAAAATGACCTTGTGGTTGTGGAATAGTTTAATTTATCACTTTCAATGTGAGATTGGGAGAGAATTGTTGGCAGAAACACAGTTATGAAGGTACATAGTAAGCATATCATGCAAATTAGGAACAAATCAGTCTTTTGGTATGAGCATAGGCAAATGATCTCTTTAAATGTGGGCTATCAAATGCAACTAATCAAGATCTATCATAAATAAAGCCTGAGGCATTACTGGTTTACCTGTAAGTATATGTCAATATATTAGGTCATTCCCTGCCTGGGAGCATACTCTAGCCTCCCATAACTGTTTCTCCTGGGGTGGTCCAGCTTCCTGCAACTCTACAAGATGTGAACATGCTGTTTCAGCATGATGAGGTGTGACATTATCTGTAGTAGTGTCAAATTCAGATTCAGATGGCTAGGCAGTCTGGACCACCAAAATAGGAACATCAAAACAGGAACATGTTGTGAATCTGATGGCACAGGCAGGGGTATGTGCCTAGCTGCCTCTTTAGTTGCCCAATCTGCTGGTGTATTTCCTCATGACACAAAGTCATGTCCATTTGTATGTGCTGCACATTTCACAACTGCCACTGACTGTGATAACACAAGTGCCTCTATTAAAGCCTCTCAAGAGATTTCTGTGCATGACAGGACTTCCCTCCTGACTTATGGAAAACTCTTCTGCTCCATCTCATAATGCTAGAATATACAGTGGTAGCCACATAAGCTAAATCTGAATAAATCTTGATGACTTTTCCTGCTCCTTGCTTAAGAGCCGCTATCAAAGCTATCAATTCCGCTACTTGTGCAGAATAGTGGGTTGGTAGTGCTAACTGCTCTACTATGTTAAGTGTGTTTAGCCAATCATACTGTTGTCCTATAGCTACTGCTGCAACCTGTGTGTCTTACTCCTGGTCAATAGTAGAAGAACCATCAGCAAAATAGACAGATTGCTGTTCTGTAGGACTGCAAACTAGTATGTCATCAACATACTGTAATAATATACTGTCACACCAAAATTTTGACAGATTATTTTTCACCTCTCCGTTGAAAATACTAAAGAACTCACAATATCCTTGAGGTAAACAAGAATACAAATACTGAGTCCGGCGATAGGAGAATGCTGTTAAATAATGTCTGTCTGGATGAAGAGGAATGCTAAAAAAGACATTCTTCGGATTTATAAGATAGAAATATTTAGCACCCTGAGGAATATTTGTCAAAATGATGGAGGGATTAGGAACAATTGGACATTCTGATACTACTACATCGGTCAAGGGGCACAGGTCTATAACCATGCACCAAGAATTACCCTTAGACTTCTTAACCAGGTAAATTGGGGTGTTACAAGGAGATGCTCCAGGGTAAGTTACTCCTTGCTCCAGTAACACCTGAATAGTAGGGGCGATGCTCTCATCTGCTTCCCTAGAAATGGGGGACTGCCTGTCTCTAGGTAAGATAGCACCTTCCTAGGCGTACATCATGGGGACCCCTAGTCCACAAGTTGTCTGGAACTTGGGAAATATCGGCTTCCATAACAAAATCAAAAGCTCTACCTGGTGTGGGTGTCCTTACTTCAAAAACTCTCCTCAGCTGTATGGTATCCTGGTAGACTACAACTGTTTTCTTAGCATCATCATCAAACAGTTGATCATCCAATAATATTTCCCTAACCTTTTTCGTGGCTTAATGAATATAAGTCATGCCCATAAAACATGGTTGTGATCACTGCTATCAGAGCTCCATATGTTGGTGTTATCTCGAAGACATCTATTTGCAATATTAACTCAGTGTTAGGTATCCTGTCGCTGGACAAGGAACTCTTTAAGTAACTGGAACTCCTTCCCAGTAACTCTGGCGTCTCTGCTATGATTGTATACAATGCTGTGGTAAAGCTTCTATACAGCACATCACTGTCTGATTTGATCTCCAGTAGAGGAATCTACTGTTACTGCCTTGATCCTGGAACATGAAATTCCAAGGGTAGAACAAATCATGGTAGACTCAAAATGAATGGTCATATGTTACTTTTGCCATAAGATCTCTCCCCAACAAATTAGCTAAGGCAGGTGGAGAAAACAGTAAACAGCCATCAATGCATGTTCCTGCCTCCTGTTTCAATCGCCACTGGTTTAGTGGTTCGCAGATACTTTTTGTGTGCCCATTGATCTATTAGAAATTTGAAAGTTTTTCTCTCTAATACAAGATCGGGTTGCTTCAGTATCTATGAGGAATTCATACCTTGGTGTTATTGATATAGCAACAATCACAGTGGGTTCATCATCTGGCCTGTGCGTCACTGGCAATACTGGACACACAGAACTGTTCTGTGGGCACCTCCATTGTGGATATCCTCCCACATAATTTGCCTGCAAAGGATTTCCTCTTCTAACAATCCCATCTCCCTGTACAGTTTGAGGCAGAGTTGCCATTGTAGGTGCTTGGTAACTTGCTGTGGCGGCATTTGTTGCACCTGAGGCATTTCTGGTTGCAAAATGTTTTTGGGTGGCATCTGAGGTACATTTATTATTTGCAGGCTTGACTGTGGCTGCAGTACTGTATTTCCTGGCTGTATGTAAACTACTGTCCTTCCATTTTCTTCATTCCACCTCTTTGTCATGTAATATCTAAATGTCCACATCTGTGACAGTTATGACATACTTAATCCATCCTTTGGAGACCTATCCTGCCTCTTCCTTCTCTACTATTTCCTTGTGCCCTTACACTTTCCCGCTGTTCTGGGTACTGTTGTTGTGTGGTCCCTGGGACAAATCCCACAGACATTGCAGTCATCTGAGTGGTGGCTGATATTACAGCTTCTTCCACTGCTCCTTTCTTTGCCAACTTTTGCTGCACTAACTTGGTTGCTTGTTTCTCTCTTTCTCCTTCATTTTACGAAAGTGAATTATATGTGCCTGTATCTCTGTCCATTGCTTGGCTTCCAATGCCACTATATTATCAAGATTATCTCTACATTCACTTTATTCCTGGCAGCGTTGCGTGCCTCGGCATCACCTCCATTCAAGATTGAGATTCCGACCGCTGCCCCCATCAGGATCAGATAATCCTGTTGTATGCGGCAGTCTTCCCTCCGACCGCTTAGGTTCCGACCGCCTGCATTGAAATGCAGCTGTCGGATCAAAGGACTGTCGGTGGTCGGACCCTCACTGGTGGCCTGACGGTGTGCAATTCAACTGGCATCATAATATGGGCCATAATGAGGTGCCCCAGGTCCTTTGCGTATCTTGGGCATTTGATATTTGGGAATGACAGAATGTTGGGGTTTGTGCTTTCTGGCATATTTTTGCTACATGCGCAAACATTTCCGCATGTAGTGATAATCCTAGTCTGTATCTCCCTCATTATAAAGAATGTAATCCTTAGCATTTGCCATATTACATGGATCAAAGGACCCTTCTCGTTGCCATGGACTCATCTGTAGGGATAGACCTTCAGTCCATCCTATTAAATTATCTACATAAGGTACAACACTGTACCAACTATTTTCTCCTTCAGTCACTCCTCCCATAGCTTCACAAGATTTCATCCTGGGGTCTGGCTGGCCATGTGCTCCCTGAAACTGCAACCACTCAAACTCTGTTGCTTGGGGTTTCCTAGCTTTAGAGAACATATTCTGCTCTCCTTCTCTAGTGTTAGTGTGATTAGAGAACCCTACTGCACCCTTTGTATGATAGGAATTGATGAGGGTTCTCTCTTGAGTGCTAATATTATAAGACATGTTATCTACACACCTATATATGAACTCTCCTCTATTTGCCATCCTCCCAAAACTTCCCTGAACCTGTTCTGAAAGATCATCACAATATCCCTCTCTCCCTATTTCTGTTGTATCCCTCCTACCCTTGCTTTTCTATAACCATTCAGGAAAACTCTCTGATGAAACTATTACATTCCCCTTCTTCTGCCAAGGTGGGAGATTATAATCAGTTCTTGTGAAACTCTCATCTCTTTCTTGAGATACTGGCCATCGCGCATAGTCATTCCGTCTAACATCATCTTCATCCCTTTGCTGTGGGGTAAACATTCACTATCTAACTACCCTTTCTGTTGTGTCCCTTTTCTGTAACAAATGCGATATTGCTGATGAAACATGTGACTGGTCATCACTGTCTCCTGAACCCTGCTCTTTACCTCTAGCCTCCCGGAGAGAGGCTGGATCTAAATGCAGCGTGAACTGTGCTTCTAGTTGTCCTGAAAGCTGAGAGTCACCCACCCTTACTTGCTGTCTAGGAGTGCTCGTATGTCTTGGCTTTGACATCTGTTGGTGAAATTAGGGAATCCTTTTGAGGATTGTGAAAAGGTCTCAACTTCAGGGTTCTGAAATCCCACTGCAGCATCAGTGGATAAATGCTAGGTACCTTGGAAGAATTACTCATAGGATCATATGGAGGTGGAGTAGTGGACGGGGAACTAGGGGTATCAACATTTGAGGGATCCTGAGACTTTTCTGCAATTTAGCTCCTACATATTTGCTTTTAAGATGTATAACTATATGCTCTAATATTTTTTCATCAAATGCCCCTTCCCTTTGTTAGGGATACATCTGTTTCTGAGTAGCCTTAAAACCACTCCTGACAGTTTTTTCGTAACCTTTTCTAGTCACTTGGAAAACTTTTGCAATTGAAATTTTATCTATCTAGTCAATATTACTCCTTCTTTAAAAAATGTACACTAGTCCTCATAAACGAGAAAATCCGTCAATTTGTCTTATCAATCATATATCCAACATTATACAGTACAATAATATTTTGCAACAACATCACTCTGTGGCCACATTTCTGCTTACATGCATACACACCAACTTACCATCAACAGTTAAAATATGGAGAGTTCAACTACTTCTAAATCACCATTGTTTTGACTCTAGATGATAAATTCAGTCGGCGGCAACTACCCACTTCACTCCATGCTCAAGAGAGGATAGCCCCCAAACCATGCGTCTCATAGACCAATGGAAGGACTTCTGGACATTAGGTCCAGGGCAATAATTTGAGTGTTCAGATCGTATTTGGAGGTAAAGTTTAGCGGCATCAGCCTTTCAGCAGTCCCTCTATGTCACATATTAGAACACAACTTCGAATCACCCACATTGACCACTTCCAACTTTATATTGGGAAAAATACTCGACCGACTATGGAACACCTTAACTCAATATTGTTCAACCCATGTACACAATCTTGCATGTGATAACCTTATATCCCTATGTTCCGTCTGTGTTTACAATTGGTAGAGAGACAAGTCACATAATATATATAAAACATGGAACAAAGTCTGCATTGTCCTCACCTTAAATACTGCTATTGACGGGTCCTACTCTCCCCTGTGGATAGGTAGAGCTCCAGATAACACAGTATCTGCTTTCCGGTGGCAGCAGTCTGTTGTAGGCAAAATGGACTATTATGTTGGCTCGCTTAAATAAAGAAAAAAAGACAAGACTCCTGTTTAGCAAGTCAAACACAGCTTTATATTGTCACCACAGGCAAAGTAGCTATCCTTACACAGGCAAACAGCTGATCTTAATTTGCTGCTTCACAGGCAGCCACTTTTATACTTATTCAGGCAATGCTTGTTACAAAAGATCAAATAATTAGTCACTTAATAATTACATGTAGCTTACACAAAAACATGATCACCTGTGTCCCTAAACTTTAACCTAATTTTATCTTGTAGTCCAACAATGCTTAACAAACTAGTCTCTTAAATGCATGTATATTTGCGTGTGTGCTTTATCATTCTGTTTCTTAAATCCTCTTACCAGATTCTGTGTGCTCTTTGCTAATTCAATCTCCACCTCCTATTGTTTAATTATATTTTCTGTTTTCTGAGAACACAGCATACATGCCTGTGTGCTAAGACCTTAAATTCCTTCAAGCTTACAAACACAAGTTTTCCTTTAACTAAGACTTTGCAGGTCATGCACTCTATTTTCAAGTGAGCTCTTCACCTCTCTGGCATCAACACGCATTTTAGGACTACACTGCTCTTTCACAATGCATACTTTTATATCATTTTCTACTGGTGTCTGATGTATAATTACTTTTCTTAATATTTTAATTCTTCTATAAAAGAAAGTAGGTGCTGACAGGTGATTTATAAGAAAAAGCATCTTGAAGTTGTGCTACAGTTGTTGACGAATGAGATGTAACTGGGGCGGCAGAGGCAGGGCCAACTGAGTTGGTTGAAATGCTTCATAGGACAAGAACAAATGCTTTTCAACAATTTCGGTTTCTTTAGAGATCACCCCAACAGCTGGGTTATCTTGATCATTGTAGGGTTTACCTCATTGTTGTGACCCAGTGAGAGCTTTCCTTTCACTATTAGTGTTGTTTGTTATTAAATTAAAATCAAATTGAAAGGAGGGGGACCAATCCCAGACTTGTCCAAATGTATCTCCCCACTGTCTGCTGGTCTGGCAAGGGTGCCATGGACCTGAATGCAAACAAATAACATAGGACCTCTACTAAAGTTGGGTAGGCAAAAAAAAACAGGCTTAACCCTGCTGCAGTGGGCTCTCACTACCTTGAGTCCTTGTGCCCCTGGTCCTACTAGGGTAATGGTTACTGTATCCTGTGCCTAATAAATAAAATGTGTGCAGTAAAATAATTGTGTCAAACCATCTATTGTCACCAGAATGTAAAATTTAGGGCATCAGTACAAATTCCCCAGTATATTGTGGCCTTAGAGAAAACACCTCCTGGGCAGAGGTCACAATTATAAGTGTGTTACAGCTTTTAAATTTCAATTGGTCAAAAGTGATTAAATTAAGGAGGTAAAAAATATCCAGTAAGTTTTTGGACATGCAGATTTTACTGTGGTAAGTAGCAAAATCGGTATATTAGTCCCTATTCAGATGGAGGAAACCCATAATAATAGTGTCAGCCCTGATGTATATCAGCCTCAGGCTTATTGGTGATTTTCAGGGAAAGTAAATAGCATTTCCACACCTCACCACTAGTACTATGGACCTTACTGTTGCACAAATCAGAGAAAGTCTCACCCTTACTTTTCAGTATTACTTTTGAGTTTATGACAGGTACATTAATATGTAACAAATGCAGTTAGGAAGTAATTTGGAAAGCTAAAATTATTGTATGCACTCATTACATTGAGTTGGGTGTTGAACCCCTTCTCCATTAATATCAGCCTTTCTTGACACTCTAAATAGATTTAGGCACTGGTTACAAGATCAAGGTTAATTTCTAACCTCTGTGCACAGGGATCAAATTACGAGTTGAGTGATAATTACCATGACCCTGCAGTTTCCCTAGAAACCTGCTGAAATATATTGGGGGGAAAGTGCTAAACGAAAAAAGAACCATGCAGAATTTGCTGAGTTCAAATTAAATTTTGCTTCTTACCTCTTATTTTTAAGTTGAAAACCCGGAATAATGGGTATTTACCACACTTAGTAAATGCCTCATCCTGTAGTAATTGTACATACCAGGTGTGTTAAATATCCCATATCAACAAAAGAAGGGGGGGGGGCCAGGAGCTAGTTATGGTCCAATGTCCGTGCTCCAGTATTAATTGTTACATCAATAAGGACATTGTTCCAAGTTGGAGGTGAAACAATATTAGTGACCACCTACTCAACGGGGAAAGTAAAAGAATTACAGAGAGGGGGAAAGAGAGAGGAAGAAAGAGAGAAAGTGTAGAAGGGAGGAAGAAGTGGAGGGGAGGGAGAGGTGAAGGTGAAAAGAGGCAGAGAGAACTATTCCAGTATCAAGGATCCAATCCCGAAGGGGAGGACTCAGTGTAGCCTCTTGTTTGCCCTCACACACACCGAAGGATGTCTTGCTTCATCATCGGGCTTTTTATTGCTCCTCGTCGGGCCGGCGCTGCAATGCCCGACGGTCCCCCGAAGGGTCTCTTTTGCGGAGATCTTTTAAAGAGAAAAAGCCGATAGGTGAGTGCGAGTGTGTGGGATAAAATGGGAGTAAGAAGGAAAGGATCCAAGAAACAGGTGGTTACGTGCGTGCAAAGTTAGTGAATAAAATTACCTAGGGGTGTCCAAATACGCTTTTTTAATGTTGCGGGACCCCTGGTAAAAGAAAAAGACCAGAAGGTCAGGGAGTCACTAGTGGGCGCAAGGTGCTTATGTGATTCAGAAAAATTTCGACATGTTTCACGCCTGCTTTGCCTATAAAGGTCAGTGGCGTTTCTTCAGGACCTAACTATGTGAAAGGATGTGCACGGTATATACGGGGGTTCCAGGGATTGGGAAGGTAACCCGCGTCAGTGAGAGGGTGTGTTTGGTTCAAAACTGCGGGGTGCAATGACCTAATCAGCAGTGTAAGTCTAAGAGTGATTTCCTCAGAGCATTCCAAGACTTGTGTTACCTAGAAGGGGATAAAAACGGGAGGGGAAAGGATGGGAGAGTAAAGGAGGGGGACAACAAACACCAATGGAGGTTTGAGATGATACTGATAAAAATACTAATAACAACAGTATATCAGGCGTAGCACGGCGAGAACTGTCCATGCCCCCGATTGCCATCCAAATGGTAGTTTCGCAGTCAGTCATCTGATAGCTCAAAAAAGAAGGGAATCATACCAGTGTGCCACATCAGCCACATGACATCCGTAACCCGGAATAATGGGTATTTACCACACTTAGTAAATGCCTCATCCTGTAGTAATTGTACATACCAGGTGTGTTAAATATCCCACCATGTTCCACACAACTTGGAGTTAGAGTTAGGTTATAGTGTATTTTGTAGCTGTAGTAAATAATGAAGATAGCAGCAATATTGTGGGTGAACAATAGACAACGTGAATATCATAGTATCAAAAGACAAGATACAAAGGTAGTCAACCTTGAATTTCAGCATTGAGAAAACTCCCAAAATAATCAAAATGGGTTTTACCAAAATTGTGCCCCTGCATCACCTGCCGTAGAGAGCTTTTGTTATGAATGTTTCACATGTACTTCCCTATTTACTATTTTTGGGGGTTATACGTTCCAGGACTGGTTTGTTCATGGTGCACAGGTAACCTGTCCTCCTTAGGCAGTTGGTCCTGGACATCTGTTAAGACTGGCTGTGCTGATCATGTGCTCCCATTTACTCCAGTAACTTATCTGTTGCTCTGTTGCTCAAGAATGGAACCCGTTGAGTCTCATCCTTACATTTGGTGACAAACTTCAGGCTTCTGGGAGTCCACTGATACTTCTTCTCTCATTTTCTGCTTGTTTTCACCTGCTATAGAGCTGCCATCTTTCTTTTGTCTCCAGGAGCTTGTTCTGCTCTCTGCCTACTTCTCTCACTGCACCTCAGTGTCAGAGGGAGTGAGTTTAGAGATTTGGAGCTTCTTGGTGCACCATTTTTCATCAATGTCCAGCTGACAAACTTAATCGAAGAGAACGCCATCCTCGACTCTTCGCAATCTGGATTCCGCAGTAACCACAGCACCGAGACCGCCCTCCTTGGCGCCACAGATGACATCCACACACTCCTTGATCAACACCTCTCTGCAGCCTTTGACACCGTCTCCAACAGCACTCTCGCAGCCAGACTCCAGACCCCGGCATACAGGGAACCGCCCTTGACTGGTTCTGCTCCTACCTTGCCGGCAGAACCCAAAGCATCAGACTTCCGCCTTTCCTGTCTGAACACATAGAGATCAACTGCGGAGTACCCCAAGGATCGTCACTGAGCCCCACGCTCTTTAACATCTACATGGCCCTCTTGCCGCCATCGTCAGACAGCATGGACTCTGCAAGTATCATACGCCGACGGCACCCAGCTCATTCTCTCCCTCACGAAGGACCCCAAAGCCACCAGACTCAGCTTCCAGGAAGGAATGAAAGACGTTGCAGCATGGATGAAGCTCAACTAGGAGAAGACAGAAGTCCTCGTCCATGGACCTACCCCCTCAGCTTGGGACAACACCTGGTGGCCCACCGCCCTCGGCAACCCCCCCACGGACCACACCAGGGACCTTAGTATCATACTCAACTCCTCCCTCACCATGACCCGCCAGATCAATGCATTGGCTTCCCCATGCTTCAAACCCTCCGCATCCTTCATAAGATCTCCAAGTGGATCCCCCGAAGCCAGAAAGACCAACAACCATGCACTCATAACAAGCAGACTGGACTATGGAAATGCCCTCTATGCTGAAATCAACAAATCGCTGCTACGCAAACTCCAGACCATCCATAACACTGTGCCCAGACTTGTCCTCGGCATCCCATGACATGAGCACATTCACCCAACAGCTGCGAGACCTCCATTGACTCCCCGTCGAGAAGAGAGTAACGTTCAAGCTACTCACCCACGCCTACAAATCTCTCCACAACAATGGACCCAAATACCTCAATGAAAGAGTCTCCTTCCATGTACCCTAAAGAATCCTCCCTTCCACCGACCTCGCCCTAGCAGAAACCCTGCGTATCCACCTAACTCGAGTGGGTGGAAGAGCCTTCTCTTATGTTGCAGCTAAGGCCTGGAATGAGCTCCTGGTTAACATCAGACACTCCCCTACTCTGCACACCTTCAGGAAGAGCCTCAAGACATGGCTTTTCGGCTGACTCAAAGCTGCACCCCCACCCCAGCACCTTCAGACCCTCACGAGTGAGTAGCGCGCTTCACAATTCCCTGATTGATTGATACCGCAACTTGTCCCAGGAGCATGAGGTAGTTGCCGAATGCACATCTCATCTTTTTGATTATGTGTTTGTGAGTCAACTTTTTATTTCAGGAGGGACACCATCACAATACTGTATTCTTACACACAGTGGCCATCTTGATTGTGGTCAAATCTATATTACCATTATCCACCGAATGACTGTGCTATGCAAGTGGCCACCCATCTTTGGTCTGGGCTAGCAGCTCATTTCCTCAGATTAAGCGTGAATATTTTGATTTTGTGGCCAGACCTCAAAACAAGTTTTTGGGAAAAACCAAGTGTTCAAGCAAAAGCAAAATGCGGAGGAATCTTTAGGAATAGATTTTGGCTTTGAGATTATTGAAATTGTTTAGGAAAATATTTCAGCTTTAAGAATACTGGAATCCACTTGTAATTATAGAATGTCACTTGACGTTTATGATAGAGTCCAGTTTGTTTACAGCTGTTTTTCTATGAAGATTCCGAAAATACTTTTGGGCTAAACAGATCCTAAGTTGCAGGAGGCTATAGATGTTACAAAAGACATAGAACATTCTGTTGCTTCAAGCAGACTAATGGCAGACGTTCTCTCTGTTAGTTCTAATTCACATATTAACTCACTGCTTGAGGCTGATACAATTAGCACTGTTTCAGTGAGGGATAAAACTTACCATGAGTTTAAAAAAAAGCAACAATCCCAACTGTCCAGCACAAGTTGAGCACTGCATTATATGTAAAAGCATGGGTCATTTCAAATTGTGTGCAAAAGTAGCAAAACAAGAGATAAGAGACAAGGTCAGTAGTGTAGAGCTTTATACATATGTCGATGCCGTAGTCAAAGCCAATGGGCCTGAGTGTTTAGTAACAGTACTTTGAACACGATCAATGACTCTTGAGCATCCATCGCCATTGTTTCTGAATCTTTATTTTACAAACATTGGAGTAGAAATATGGTGTTGAACAAACCTGATATACACCCTAAAGCCGGCGGTGTCCAGGACATTAGTATGCTTGGTTATTTTATGGCTACTGTTATGGGTAGAAAAATTGTTACCAAAATTTATGTGGCCATAAAAGGCAGAAATATTGTTGGGTGGTAAGATCTTGTGAAATTGGGATTGATATTAGTTTCAATCCCTGGCACTTATGTAATGATTTCTGACCTTCCGATTTCCCTAGTTGAAAATACTAATGATGACTGTGTATCACATATTGTCAACATGTTTCCTGAAGTTTTTGATGAAAGGATTGGTACCATTACAAAGTCTGAAGACAACATCAGGCTCAGAAATGCTGTTCCAGTTGTGCACAGGGTAAGACGTGCACCTTTAACTGTGAGCAATGATCTAAACAAACTGTTGCACAAATTGTTACTGAGGGCATTATTCAAGAGTCTAATTGAGTGGATCAGTCGAATTGTTACACTCCGAAAAAAGTTGGTGCAAATTTGTTTGTGTGCAGACCTTCACAAACTTAATAAGAACATTTAAATTGATCATCCCACATTACCGAAAATCCACGTTATTAGCCAATTTGGATAATGCCAAGTTTGTTTTATTACTTGAGATGAGATCTGCATATCACCAGATCCCCTTAGCTCCAAAATCTCAAGAGTTAGCTACCTTTGTCATATCTTTTAGAGCTTACAAGTGTCTTAGGTTGTCATTTGGACTGGCCTCCGCACTAGTGTGTTACAATAACTAATGGGCACCTCCTTGTTTGCAATCCCTTGGATGCAAGCATTCAGGATGATGTTCTCATTTTTTGTCAGCAATATTCAAGAACATGATCAGGTTTTTGACAAGGTTCTCTCTGTTTGTAGAGATATTGGTTTTACTCTTAGATTGGACAAGTGTCAATTTTCATTCAACAACTGGATAATTTGGGCCATAGTATCAGTTCTGTGTGTATGAAGCCTAACATTTTGTTAATTCAAGCCTTCCAAGACCCTCCTGCACTCAAGGACAAGGATACACTTTGTTAATTCTTTTTGGGTTTAAGTAAGTACTACTCACATTTCATTCAGGGTTATGCATTGTGCAACCTTTGTGTTATTTACCAAAGAAAGGGGAAACTTTTTGTGGAGTTATGCAGTTACAGAGGCCTTTCTTAAACTAAAGCAGCTATTTTTTCTGCACTTTCTCTTTCACCTTTTGTGTCAGATAATAAATGTTTTTTACTTGTTGATTAATGCCTGCCAGATTGGTCTAGAGCTATTTTATTTCAATGTGTACATGACAAGGAGCATACTATTACCTTTGCTTCTTGTTCTTTGAAACAATCAGAACTCAATTCCAGCACAATCAAAAGTGAAGCATTAGCTTGTTGTTGGGCTGTTGAAAAATTTGGAACTCTTTCTGTGGGGGCTCGCATTTTTAACTTATACACAGACCACAAACTTGTAGCTTACATGCTCAATGATACAAGTCCAGGGAAGGTGTCGTTTATACCTGGAGGCACAAAAGCTGGCAGCAGCTTGTTTGTCTAAAATGCCTGATGATCATTTGCTGTCAGTAAGGGTCTCTTAAATGGAATGTGTGGTAGCACTATTAGAAGATATATTGGAGGCTAGAAGTGTTGTATCACTCCACTGTGGCTTCAGGCTTCAAAAGAGGATGCCATTTTACAAGCTGCCTTGATTTGGTCAAATAGTTTGGCCCAAAAAAGGAATTTAGTTGCTGCTTTGAAACATGAATTGACAGTAGTAAAGGGTGTTTTGTTAATACATGATCGCAATGTTTCTCCCAATTCTATCATGGATCTGTAAATTAAATTAGCTCAGGAAGGACATATGGGAGTGAATGTCACCTATAAAAATATTAAACAATACTATTGGTGGCCATCTATGGAATCACAAAGTTCCAAATATATTGATCAATTCAGTAGTTGTCTCTTATCAGATAAGACTCATGAGACTCCATTACACATGGTTCCCTTACCCAATGATGCATGGGTGAAAGTTGCTCTAGACTGTGCAGGCCCATTTAAGATGTTACCATCAGAGAAAACGTATATGTTGGTGTTACTTTATTATTTTTTTAAATGGGTATATTTTGATTTTGCTTCTACTCCGTACACTAGTGGGGTAATTACATTTTTGATTTTTTTTTTTTAAATTGAAGGTATTTCAAACGAATTGGTCACAGACAATGACACTCCTTTTGCTCCAATGCAGAGGAAACAATGTATTGGGTCTAATCACATCAAGCATTTACAAGTTGCCTTATGGGAATAGCACTATTGAAATTTCACCATTTAAACCTTTATGAAAAAGAGCTTCTAGAACCAAAGTTTGCCATGAATGGATTAGAGACCTACAAAACAATTCAGTCAGTTTGTTTCAAAGTGCCAATGATGAAATTGCTGCCAGGGTGTCACAGCAGAAAAATATTTATAAAGATAATTTTGAGAAAAAAAACATCACATCAAGTCTGTCTCTTTTGAGGTTGGAGATTGGGTTCTCAATAAAAACCTCTCTGAAGTAAGGAAGGAAAAATCGAAGCTTATGTCTCCTGCAAAATTGCTAAAGTGTCTAATAGAGCTGTTTTGATTTTGGGTAAAGGGTGGCAGAGAAGGATGAGTTTGGCTAAGTTGTTGCAAGAACATCCTAAATGAATTGTGTCTTGTAAAGCTGTAGATCATGGAGCTTGTTTAGATAGCCCATGGTGGCTTAAGTCTGTTGATTCAGTCACTACTACTAACAATAGCCTTTCGCAACTTTTTGCTACACCTTCAGCCTCTATGTCAAGTTTGCTTATATTCAATGTCATCATCGTTTTCCAGGCTGCAGGGGGAAACTAGCAATTATAAATCTGACTCTGAAGTAGCCACAGATTTGCATGTTGTGCATGATTCACTAATCTCATAAATATCCATATTTTGACTGTCCTACAATCATTCCATGTCAACTAGACTTATGGATTTGTATTTACATTAATCTCTTTCTGTTTTAGTTTTTGTTTGTTTCTTTGTTAATGGGGGTATATGATGTAATGTATATACTTCTATCTACGTGTAATTGTGTTATGTATGTTTCACATGCACTTACCAGTTTACTCTTGTTGGGGGTTCTACGTTCCAGTTCTGTTGTCTTGGTGGTGTTCGGATGATGTGTCCTCAGGCAGTTGGTCCTGGCCATCTGCTGAGGCAGGCTGCGCTGGTTGACGGCTCCCTTTAGCTCCAATAAACATACATGTTGCTCACAACTGGAACCTGTCAAGTATCGTACATACAGCAAGGTTTGCTCTGCTCTGCCTAAGATACTATAGGAATGGTCAGATAATACTGTAAGCAAATACATTATTTAAGACTTAAGTGTTTAGAAGGCCAGATCATATGAAATGTGCTTGGAAATCTCTATTTCAAGACATGTTATGTTATGCTTTATCATAAATGGCAGGGCAATTGTTTTTGGCAACAGATGTAATGAAATGAATTGTTTTCAAGAAAGGTTAATTTTAAAGTCTGTGAAGGATGAGATAAAAAATTATAGTAAAAGTAAAAATAACAGTAAACAAAAGCAGAACACACGACACAGCAAAATGCATAATTATGTGGTTATGTTGTACCTAAACCACAACCCATCGTCAGCATGCAAAAACATGTTACACAGTGCCACCACCATAACCTGGTGCAGCTGAGATATAATGAAAAAGACTGGATCAATAATGGCATTTTTTCAGATCAAAAGATGTAGAGATAGGTCTTTTTTTTTTTTTTACTACTAATGGCATATGGAAATATTTTAGACTGAATAGCGCTTTAGAAGCTTATCAGTCTCTAATCAAATCTAAAAGCCTGAATCCAAATTCATTTATGAAAAGGATCACGGGTCTCACAATATCAAATCAACATGCCTCTTTACAGCCAACCAATATGCAATGCTTTCAGAAGTGCAGATTATAGGAATTTAACATCTATTTTCAATGAGTCTTGAGAGGCATTGTCAAAGGTAATGTAAATTTGCAACATACAGGACAGTCAGTATGTACTGGGACATTTTGTAACTGAGGATAAGTGCTGCAAAGGATCAAATAGTAAAGCAGCTTACAAATACATATTATTGCTCGAATGCAATAAAACAAAATTAATGCAGAATGTAGTGCTGAGAGTACAGGCAGTGCGAAATATGAATGTTGAGAATTATTAAACCTCCATCATGTCCAGCAAACATGTGACTCAGGGCAGTCTTGGAGTGAGGTCAGCTTTGTGGACTGAAAAATGCTAACAATAGAAACTTGGCTTGATTTAAGACACTAGAAAACTTCAAAAGTAAGAATAGGGTCATTCATAAGTACATAACCTACCATATTAAAATGCATAATCTGTAATTGGTATTGACTGCAGCGTGGAGTATAGGAGCCATGAGGCCCTCACGGAATGAAAAAGGGAGTTTGATGTGGCGGGAGAAGGGTTGATTACTATGCAATCATCAATGTGAGAAGGTGAGATCTTTCACTTTTTCCACATTTGCAGTTTGGTTTAGATAATGTTTTTGCTCACGGCGTCACAAATTGAACAAAATCAATAACTACAAATAATTACAATACAGTATCAACAACACTGTTAAACACCTTACATAAGCAACATGAAAAGTGAAAATGTATTCGACAAATATTTGTGATAGGCTTTTGTTAAGTAATAGGACATACTTAAAAGTAGACTCATTACTTTTTATCTATTTATAAATCTCTGATAAAGATGTCATTTTAAAAATGGTCAAATAAGAAAACATTATACGTATACATATGTCTGAGTTTTCTGGCCCTAGTCTTATCTGATTTTAAAAGGGGGCCTGGATTACGTAAATTACATAGAAGATTAAACTAAATGAGATTTCATTTGTTTCATATCTTTTTTGATAATCTTTATTTCACAAGAGAATGTTAGTTTAACTTTCATCTAAATAAAAAAAAATCTAGCGAGATTTAGATTTTTGATCTTTTGGTAGAAACAAGTTGTGCTAAATATGCTTAGCGGAAAAAAGAGTCACGTTCAGTCTAACAGAAAGTGCTTTCCTTATGTATATTTGACTGAAAACAAAATATGACTGAGCTACATTAACAATTGTCTCCTAATCCTTACTTTGACTATCTTTGCTTCTACTCTGCCATCACTCAAACTTGCTGTTGCACTGATCAATACTAGCAACCAAATTGTCAATGACTTGAGCTAGCATAGTAAATTAGCAAGGTATGATGAATAGATCACAAAGTTAAAGTTAGAGCATTAGAAGGGAATCTGGGGCATAGCTAAAGTTTTTGATAAGGGGTAGGGAGATATTGCACCTATGACCAAAAAAAGAGCATTCAGACAGAAAAAATGCACCTATTACAAAAACAGAGGATGTATGTCTTTTGATATTGTTGTGCTGCAAATTTGCTTTGGCTTGCAAAAAATGCATGGCTTCTAGAAACAAGATGTTAGGGGGTAATGGGGAAGTAAATCCATGCTTTACATTTTTACTCGCAAACAAATGATGGACGGAATAGAGAATAAATCATACATTCACCCCCAGTCAAGAGATCTGGGTTAAATCCATTGTTCTTTTGCTCACCATACCACCCCAATTTAGACCCAGCCATATACAAATCAGTCTTGACCCTGCGCCTCATGGGGACAGTCCAGACCGAACTGCCAAGCCAGGTCTTCCCTGGACCAGAAACAAGCATCCTGGGACCAGTTTCTGGGTATTGCCCTTCATCAGCCGGGCTAGCTTGAATCCAGTGGCACAGTGAGCAAGGGACCCACGTCTGGGCATACCCAAACCACTTAGGGTGCAAAATGCTACGCAAACAAATGATGGACGGAATGCTGAATAAATCATACATTCACCCCCAGTCAAGAGATCTGAGTTAAATCCATCGTTCTTTTGCTCACCATGCCACCCCAGTTTAGACCCAGCTATATGCAATTCAGTCTTGACCCTTGGCCTCATGGGAACAGGGACCCACGTCTGGGCAGTTCGGGCTGGACTGTTCCCATGAGCACAGGGTCAAGACTGATTTGCATATGGCCAGGTCTAAACTGGGGTGGCATGGTGAGCAAAAGAATGATGGATTTAAGCCAGATCTCTTGACTGGGGGTGAATGTTTTGATTTGTTCTGCATTCCGTCCATAAATTGTGTCTTTTGCTTCCTCGCCCTAAGTGCGCCAAATTTATCCTGGCTGATGAGGGGTGAAACCCCGAAACTGGTCCTAGGATGCTTGTTTCAGGTCCAGGGAGGACCTGGCTTGGCAGTTCGGGCTGGACTGTTCCCATAAGGCACAGGGTCAAGACTGATTTGCATATGGAAAGTCTAAACTGGGGTGGCATGGTGAGCAAAAGAAGGATAGATTTAACCCAGATCTCTTGACTGGGGGGGGGGATTTTTTGATTTATTCTGCATTCCGTCCATCAATTGTGTGTCTTTTGCTTACATTTTTACACAGCATGCTTTCCTCATACATTTTTCATATAAAATGTAATTCCTGCAAGGGGCTACTATTTCAGTCAGCTTTTTTCGAACAAAGGTATCTAACTAATCAGCTTTTCAAATAAATATCTTTACATACATCTGTGGGAGCCAAACCCCAATAATGATCTGAACCCCAATATTTTATGCACCCACTTAAGGCAGTTCAGATCCAGGATCTCTCATTTATCTGGCTAAAAAAGACTACTATCCACATCAAGACAAACATTTATTTAGCAGGGTAAAGTCAAAATAAAAACTGGGATCGTTAATAACTGAGTTCTAGATCAAAAATAGAGTTACAAGGATTTATAATAGCATTATTAATAGTAGCATACACAGAAAATGCATACATTTACAATAAAGGCTCTGATGCAGACTACAGACACAAATCATAATAAAAATCGCTATTCATGGCAAAATAAAAATCTATAAAATCTAAATGCCAAACTCAAAGAGAGTACTGACAGCATCTCAAGGGAGGAAAAGAAAATCTCAAAATAATCAGTCAGAGTATAAGGAAGCAAATGAGAAGTCGACCCTGATCCTTCAAAACCAAGTTTTTTTATGCACATTTGATACACAGCAATGAATAAAACTGCAAATTCAGCATGATATGATTATGGTTAGGTTGCAATGGCTAATCAAAAACAAACACGGAATTATAAATGTAAACACTAACCCATTTTTTAATGTAAGAGAAATCACCTGCTTGCTTTCTCAACAATTGAACTCTGGAGATGTACAGTGTTGGAAATTGAGGTTTCTGGGTGGCAGAGTATACACCCTGTCTAAGCAGGAGACGCAGTCCTAGCTACGGTAAGTCAGATAGACAACCTAAATGAACCTGTGCTCACCTGCGCTAGCTTGGCACAGAGCAGTAAGGCTTAACTTAAGAGACAATGTGTATTTGTTTGTGCATACTTCAATGGCAGTAACACAGTGAAAACACCACAAAAAGACCCCATACCAGTTTAGAAAATAAAGAAATTTATCTGAGTAAAACAAGACCAAAATGACAAAAAATCCAATAAGTTAAACTTGAGGTATGAATTTTTAAAGATTAACTGCAAAAACAGTGCTTAGAAGTCACTATCGCTCAGAAGGTTACTTACGATCGTGATGGATCGGTGCAAATGTAAAGTTCAGGCCGACCGTGATGGACAAAACCTATCTAGGGCAAACTGGAATAGTACGTTGTATGGAGCAAAGCATCAATGTTGAGAACAAGATGTGTCGGAAGTTTCCCCACAGTCGAGGCACTGTGTCAGAGACCAGCTTGGCAGATTATGTCGAAGATTCGTTGCTGCATCATCATCAAGCATCGCAGACCGTGTCAAAGGATTGGTGCTGTGTTGTTGTTGAACCTCACAGGCTGCACCCACATCGTCATTGAATCGGCAGTGCATCAGTGTCGAAGGGCACTGTGTCAGTTCTCATCGGTATATGGGGCCACTGTGTCGATTTCTTTTAAGAAAACAGCTGCAGAACCCACATTTGAGGCCCAGGACTGAAGGGGAAGATACCTCAGGAAAGGGTAGGACTCGTGGATTGCAGGGTCCAGCAGCACTAGCAGAGTTGCAGGAAGTCTTTTGTGTCTTGAGGCTTGAGAAAATCGAAGGCAAGCCCTTGGAGAATCTTGAGTTCAATGATGTAGAGAGCAGGTCCAGTCCCTCACACTTGCAGGCAAGAAGCAGCAGGCACAGCAGAGCAGATAGCAAAGTGGCAGTCTCCCCTACAGCACAGCAGCTCTTCTTCCAGGCAGAATGTCTTTGGTTCCACCAAAGTTTTGATTTGGTGGTGTCAGGGGTCCAGTACTTATACCCAAATGTGCCTTTGAAGTAGGAGAGACTTCAAAGAGGCCTTTGAAGATCACAAGGTCCCTGCCTTTCCTGCCTTGGCTCCAGACTCACTACAGGGGGTATGCAGCTCTTTGTGTGGGGTCAGGCACAACCCTATTCAGGGGTAGTTGTCAACTCCTCCCTGCCAATCTACCTCAGGAAGGCCCATAAGCCTGGTGATGGGCCATCAGGATGCAAATGTCATAGCCCATCTCCCTTAGTGCAACTGCCTAGATGGAATGCAAAATGCCAAGCTGTCACCCAAACCTGATGCATATTCAAAGACAGGCAGAGGCACAGAATGGTTAAAGTAAGAAAATGCCAATCTTTCTAAACGTGGCATTTTCAGACATACAGTTTACAATCTAACTTTATCACAAGTTGTGATTTTAAATTGAGAGTCCGGAGACACCCATCTTCAAAGCTCTATCTTATCCCAATTGGAAATGACACTTAAAAGATGTTTAAAGGCAATCTCAATGTTAACCTATAGGATAGAGAGGCCTTGGCAGTGAAAAACAAATGTAGCAGTTTTTCACTACCAGGACATGTACAACTCAACAGTACATGTCCTACCTTTTTAATACATTGCACCCTGTCCATAGGGATGCCTAGGGCCTACCTTAGGGGTGCCTTACATGTAGTAAAAGGGAAGGTTTGAGCCTGGCAAGTGGGTGCACTTGCATGGTCGAAATGGTTGTTTAAAACTCCACATGCAGACACTCTAATGGCAGGCCTGAGACATGTTTGCAGGTCTACTCATGTGGGTGGCACAATCAATGCTGCAGGCCCACAAGTAGCATTTGATTTACAGGCCCTGTGCGCACACAGTGCACTGAACTAGGGTCTTACTAGTAAATCAAATAAGCCAATCATAGAGGAAACAATTAACATTACATTTTAGGGAGAGAACAGGTGCACTTTAGCACTATTTAGCAGTGGTAAAGTGCCCAGAATCCTAGAGCCAACAAAAACAAATACAGCAAAAAAGGGGAGAAGGGAGGCAAAACATTTAGGGGTGATCCTGCAGAAATGGCCATTTCCAACACATAGCATAATATGCAACATTTCTCAAACAATAGCTCATAGAATTATGTTCTTTTGCACTCCTTCATTGAAACTTCTGGCAGAAATCCTTAAAATGATACATCAGGTATATAATGGAAAGTTTCTTTCATAATGCATGCTTTATAGTACAATTCACATCCTGGGTCATAACATTCCATGCTCCGCAGGAACTGTTGAGAGATGACTTGCAGCGGGACACGGAGTGGGGAAGGAAAGGAGCTAGACGAGCTAAACTCCAGAAACTGCATCTATTTAAAAATAATAGTGTCTGGTAGAAAAATATGCAAAAGAAACAATTGATGGACGGAATGCTAGATAATACAAACATAAACCCCCAGTCACAAGGATCTGGGTTAAATCCATCATTCTTTTGCTCACAACTCCAGCCCAGTTTGGACCCAGCCATATGGAAATCAGTCTTGATCCTGTTCCTTGTGGGAACAGTCCAGCCTGAACTGCCAAGCCAGGTCCTCCCTGGATCAGACACAAGCATCCTGGGATTGGTTTCAGGGCATCACCCATCATCAGCCAGGCTAGCTTGAAACCAGTGGTGTAGTGAGCATGGGACCCTCGTCTGGCATACCCTTCCCACTTAGGGCGACATATGCAAAAGAAACAATTGATGAACGGAATGCTGGACAATGCTAATATTCACCCCCCGTCACAAGGATATGGGTTAAATCCATGATTATGTTGCTCACCAAACCCCCCCCCCCCAGTTTGGAACCTGCCATATGCAGATCAGTCTTGACCCTCTTCCTTGTGGGAACAGTCCAGCCTGAACTGCCAAGCTAGGTCCTCTCTGGACCGGAAACACGCATCCTGGGACTGGTTTCATGGCATCACTCTTCATCAGCCAGGCTAGCTTGAATCCAGTGGTGTAGTGAGCACATAAAATGTGGCATAACTATACTACATAATTTTTTTTATTTTGTTTTTATTGACATTTTTACATCATTAAACATGAACAAATTACAATCTGAGTAAACAATGCCACTACATGCAAAGTATTATTATCATTACAATGCAATTACAGACACATTTGTTTTTTTTTAACAGCGTCATACAGTATTGTACTGCTGCTCGAATTTGATAATATAATAATGTGTCCAACGCCGATGGATGTATTGTATTGCACATTTGCTGGAGTGTTAGGAATGTCTCATCTGGGAATAGGTCCTTGCTTTCAATTGTTCTGATTTGTTTCGCTTTGCGTTGGGCATTCCTATCCTGCAGCAGAGAGATTAGTGGATTTTTAGCTAACGGCATGGCCGGTGCATATAATCTGGGTAGTTTGGCACAGTTGCGCAAGCCATGCCAGGCCCAGCGTAGTGTTTCTGTAGTGTCAATCTCATTGCTAGGTGTTTGCACTCCTGATATAGTGCAGTATTTAAGGGAAGCGGTGCTACCTCTCTATTTCAATGACCACATGCGGTTGAAATGGTATGGGGTATTGCCAGAATTGTAAGAACTGTGCCTGTGCACTATATGCATAGAGAGCAAAATCTGGGGCTCCCAATCCCCTCTGTGCCAAAGGCAGTGTGAGTACCTCCCAGGCTATCCTGTGCTGTTTACCCGCCCACACCAGTTCAATCATATCCGACCTTGGACGCCTAAAGAAGTGCGCTGGCAACGGCATTGGTATGTTAGCGAATAAGTACAGTTTGGGAGGATGATCATTTTTGTAATGGCGATAAGTCCTGCCAGGGAGAGTGGCAGGTTTTTTGTCCTTTTTTGATCTTGTCCTCAATCCAATCTATCATTCTGCCATAACTTGCAGACCATATTTCTTGAAGGTTGCCACTGATCCATATCCCCAAGTAATGGGTTGTACCGTCGGCCCAGGAAATCGGGCATTCGGTATGGAAAACGGATGTCCCTGTGGTTAGTGGGAGAATGGTGGATTTTGCCTAATTAATTTGAATGCCTGAGAGGCTGCCATACCTCACTAGTTCCCTTGTGACAGGTTTGAAATTTACAGCCGGATCTGTTAGGTAGAGGGTGATGTCAACCGCATACATGGACACGATCAGGCCCCTAATTGTGAAGCCGATACCACGATTGGCATGGTGTTGTCTAAGTATAGCTGCTAAGGGCTCCGTTGCTATAGCAAATAGTAAAGACGATAACGGGCACCCCTGGCATGTGCCACTCGTTATGTTTATGGGCTCTGAGATTATCCCATTCACTTTAATCCTGGCCTTGGGTATGGTGTACAGTAACATAATTTGCTGTATGAAAAGGGGGCTCAGACCTAATCAGGTTAGCAGTGTAGAGAGGAATTTCCATTCTAAAGAATCAAATGCTTTTGTAGCATCCAACAGTACAGCTACTGCAGGAACGTAGGGGGCTAGCTAGTGCAGCAGTGCAAATAGAGTACAGAGATTGTGTGAGGTAGAGCATCCCGGCACAAATCCTATTGGTCCAGTCTTACTATCATTGGTAGCAGTGGTTGTAGTCTGTTGGCCAGTAGTTTAGCAAAAACGTTCGCATCCAGATTAATTAAGCAGAGTGGCCTGTAGGAATCGCAGATTGTGGGATCTTTACCCGGTTTTAATAATGTGATTATCATAGCTTCCCCCATGGTGTGGGGCAGAATCCCATCTAGCAAGGCCTCCTGATATACCTCCAAGAGGCGTGGCGCCAGTATCTCCGCATATTCCTTGTAAAATGTGGCCAAATGGCCATCAGCGTATGGAGCCTTGTCCGCCGGTAACCTCTGTATAACTTGTCTCACCTCTTCAGTTGTAAACGGTCCGTCTAGGCACATGGTGTGCTCTCCCTAGCCATAGAATTCTAAAGTGTCCAGGTATTCTAATATGACAGAGTCTGCTGGCACAGTTTATGTAGTGTAGAGTTGTGAATAAAAGTTTTTCATGGTTTCAAGTATTTGAGGCAGAGACTTCAAAAATATAGTAAGAATAGAGTACTCCGATCGAATAACCAGAAACTTCTGGTTATCCCATAATTTGCGAAGGCCAGGACTGGTGGCCGGGCCTTTTCGGTCACAACCGTAACACTCTGGAACTCTATGCCTGAACATTTGAGGAAGACCAATTCGGAATCCGTGTTCAAGAAAGCTTTAAAAACATGGTTCTTCGTTCTTCCCTAGAGCACCCTACTCTCCTCACTTCAAGCCGTTGGTCAACTGCACTACTAACACCGGGACACTTCCATTGGAGGTAGCCGTGCGCTTCACAAGTTGCAAACATAATAATAATAATGGTGGCTAGAACTTCCGTCTGCGTTCTGGGGGGCAGTTTCAGGGTTGTGAAGCTTTATGATGTGAGTGGCACTTCTGGGGGTTCTCAAGATATTTGCCAATGTTTTCCCTGGTCTCTCACCTTCCCCGTATCGTCTTGCTTGCACATGTTTATGTAGAAATCTTGTTTCCCTTTCTGCCCCGACATGGCCATAGCCATCCCGGACGTCTACAAGATCACCCGCAGGGACCGAAACAACAGCAAACCAGAAGGAGGAATCGCCATCGTCCACAGGAACACCATCAGAATCTCGACCAACGCTGAAGACTCCCTCAGCACGGCCGAACACCTACACTTCCAGATCCACTTCGATCTCAACACCACCCTCAGAGGAACCCTTGTCTACAGACTCCCGGGCCCCCGACCACAGTTCAGCGACTCCATCCCCGACCTCATCAGCACGCACGCCCTCGCCTCCACAGAGTTCATTCTCCTCGGAGAACTGAAATTCCACCTCAAGAACGCCAAGGACAACAACTCCACAACCCTGATCGACAACCTCGACAACCTTGGACTCAAACAGCTCATCACAACTCCCACCCACTCCGTCGGACACACGCTCAACCCTATCTTCTCCATCAGCAATCATGTCACCTTCAGACACACCACCGAACTCCACTGGATCGACCACCACTGCATTCACTTCTCCTTCAAGAAACACACCGTGCACAGCCAACCACAACAAATCCCACACCGCAGCTGGAACAAAGTCACAGAAGACCAGCTCCTCACCACCCTCGCCCGAGACCCCCCATCCGAGCCCTCGGACACCAACGCAGAAGCCCACAACTTCAGATAATGGATCAACAACTGCGCCAACACCCTCACCCCATCCAGGATGACCTTTAACAGGCGCACCGACACAAGAGCCATCTGGTTCAACGCCGACCTCCAGACTTCCAAGCAAACCTGCTGAAGACTTGAGAAGCAGTGGCGCCAAGACCAGACATCAGACAACCACACGGCCCTCATGGATGCCAGAAGCAAGCACCACCAACTCATCCAATCCACCAAAAAGACCTTTTTCAAGGAACGCATCGACAACAACGCACACAACATCAAAGAGCTCTTCAGCATTGTGAAAGAACTCGCCTCCCCAACTCCGGCTCCAACGACATCCCGCCGTCACAAGAACTCTGCAACTCCGTGGCCACCTTCTTCCGCCGCAAGATAGCTGACATCCACAACAGCTTCAACACCCAGACTCAGTCGACAGTCGCTGACACCCCCGACCCAACGCCCTTCAAACACATCAACCTCCTGCTCTCCTGGAACAACGTCAATGACGAAGACACAATCAAAACCATGAACACCATCCACTCTGGCTCACCCTCCAACCCCTGCCCACGCCACATCTTCAACAAGGCAAGCTCCATCATTGCACCCTATCTCCGAAAGATCATCAACAGCTCCTTCGAAACTGCCACCTTCCTGGAGAGCTGGACCTATCTCCCTGCTCCCGTTCCCGGCGAAAGTCATTGAGAAGACCGCAAACCGACAACTGATAAACTTCCCGGAGGAGAACAATATCCTGGACTCCTCCCAATCCGGCTTCTGCAGCAACCACAGCACCAAAACCGCTCTCATCGCCACCACCAACGACACCAGGACCCTGCTGGACAACGGCGAAACAGCGGCCCTCATCCTCCTAGACCTCTCTGCCGCCTTCAACACCGTCTGTCACCAAACCCTGCTCACACGCCTCCATGATGCAGGGATCCGGGAATTAACCCTGAACTGGATCACCTCCTTCCTCACCGGCAGAACCCAGAAAGTCTGCCTCCCCCTTCCAATCCGAAGCCTCCACGATCACCTGCAGCGTACCCCAAGGATCATCCCTCAGCCCGACCCTTTTCAGCATCTACATGCCACCGCTCGCCGACATCATCCAAGCGCACCACCTCAACATCATCTCATACTCCGACGACATCCAGCTGATCCTCTCCCTTACCAAGGACCCAGCCTCCGCCAAATCCAACCTACACGAGGGAATGAAGGCCGTCGCAGAGTGGATGAAGACCAGCCATCGGAAACTGAACTCTGACAAAATGGAGGTCCTCATCCTCGGCTCCAACCCCTGCGCGTGGGACGACTCCTGGTGGCCGACCACGCTGGGAGCTGCTCCAACACCCACCAACCACGCATGGAACCTGGTATTCATCCTGAACGCTCTCTATGACCCAGCAAGTCAACGCTGTTTCCTCCTCCTGCTTCAACACCCCCCACATGCTCCGCAAAATCTACAGATGGATCCCCACCGAAACCAGAAAGACGGTCACCCAAGCCCTCGTCAGCAGCAGACTGGACTACGGCAACGCCCTCTACGTGGGAACCACGGCCAAACTCCAGAAACAACTCCAATGAATACAGAACGCCTCTACACGCCTCATCCTTGGACTCCCTCACCACAGCCACATCACTGCCCACCTGACAGTCCTGCACTGGCTCCCAGTCAACAAGAGGATCACCTTCAAACTCCTCACCTATGCTCACAAGGCTCTCCACAACGCAAGACCAGCCTACCTCAACAAACGACTCTCCTTCTACGCCCCGAACCACCAGCTTCGTTCCACTGACCTCTCCACCATCCCACGCATCCGCCGAACGACCACCGGCAGCAGATCATTCTCCGACCGCAAAGACATGAAACACCCTCCTCATCCACGTGCGGCAGACCCAGGACCTGCTGACCTTCAGGAGGCTCCTCAAAACCTGTCTGTTCGATCAGTAGCTGCTTCTTTCCCTCCCCCTCCAGCGCCTTAAGACCCTCACGGGTGAGTAGCGTGCTTTCCAAATGTCTGATTGATTGATTGATTCTTGAAACGCAGTCAGTTTGACGCGTATCGGTGCTAGTATTCCGGGGGCAGGGACATAAAAGTATTGCTGCTCTAATTCTTGAATCCCATCTTCCAGTCTTCTTAGACTATTTCTTTTATCTTTGAGTACCCCGGATTGTAAGGCTATACAGGTCCCGCGTACTGCTGCCTTAAATGCCTCCCATAGGGTGCCCATAGAGTCAACTGTCCCCGTATTCAATTCAAAATATTCTGTGATCTTAACCCGCACTTGTTCCCTGAATACCGAGTCCAGTAATGCGTTGTGGGGAAGACGCCATGTGTATGTTGTCTGCACTGCTTCGAAATGAGTAGTCGGATCGCAACTGGCACATGATCGGAGAGTGTGCTTGAGTGATGCGATATGTCAGAGGTCCAGGATTGTATATTTCTAGATGTTAGCCAAAAATCCAGCATAGACCAAGCATTGTGTTGCTGGGTTATGCATGTTCCTTCCCGATTCTTCAGGTGTAGCACCCGCCAAGCATCTAATAGATAATGGTCTTCAATTATGATGTGTAATGCTGCTGCTGCTTGTTGATGGTGTGTGCGGGAGGTGCCCACTCTGTCGTCCTGTAGCGATAGAACTAGATTAAAATCCCCCCCAACAGCAGTGTAGCTGCCCCCGCTGTTTGAATCTTGTGCCATAAATGATTAAAAAATTCTGGGTTATCAGTGTTGGGCCCATATATGTTGACAATTGTAACCTGCTGCCCATAGATTGTTCCTGTAATATTATGTAATGCCCTTGCGGATCTATGACAGACTGTTGTGTTTGCCAGGTAATTCCTTTCCGAACTAAAATCGCTACCCCCAAGAATAACTAGAGTAGTTAGAAAGACATATCTCGCCCCATCTATTTTAGTTGAGGCGTGTTCGGGTTGCTTTTGTTAGGTGCGTTTCCTGCAGGAGACAGATATCTGCCCCATGCCTTGCAACATATGAATGTATTAATCTGGATTTTCTATGATCACTGAGACCTCTCACGTTCCACGTTATGCAAGTTAATGTGGACATCTTAATGTGTGTGTGAACACTGCGTTATGCAAACTATGATGTGTCATTCCCTGTGTCGCCCCCCTGTAGGCGGAGTGTCGAAGCCTTGTGAATATTTACTCATGCAGACAGCTGCAGTATAATATGCGGCCATAAACAAGAACATTTTAACTACCCCTACCCACCCTCCACCCACACCAACCCCCCAATCAGGTTGTGTTTTCATCCCCGTATCCGAGCCATCACTGATAAGGAACAGCCTAGGTGAGCCTAGGAACAGTGATCATTCTCCCTGGTGGAGTGTAGTCGCCGGCAAACGCCCCTGCCAGGTAGAGCAGGGTGGCCGAGCACATCAAATTAGGCTTCCCTAGTGTATTACTTGTGCTGTGACCATGTCCAAGCCCATTCTCGACAATGTTATGGCCTTCTGGCTGCCTAGTTTAGCAAACGTGGCTTAACTGCGAGGTAAACAGTCCTGGGTAATGCTGGGCCATAAAAGTGGTGGTGTGCAGTGTGTGATTTGAACATGTGTTTTTGAGTCTACGTCAGCCCATTCAGTCATTGTTGCTCAATCTGTCGCTCGGTGATCCTTCCTTGTCGCGCGCTGCTGCCTGTCATTTTTTCAGATCCTGCTTTGCGAACTTACATGCTGCACTGGCATTAGTGAATATTAGGGGCTTGCCATTTGTTTGTACACGATACTTTGCAGGGTAGAGGAGCGCATATTTAATGTCAGCCTGTTGGAGTAGTTTCTTGGCCTGAGTAAACTCCCGACGTGCTGCCTGTACTTTTTGCGTGAAGTCAGGGTATATGTTTATCGTATTTCCTCGGTATTGTAGTGTCCCCTTCTCCCGGGCCAGCCGTAGCACCGCGTCTGTCCTGAAAGTTCAGGAGATGGTCTAGGATTGGGTGCACTGGCGCTCCAGACAGTGGTCGTGGACACAGTGTGTGGTGTGCTCGCTCAACTAGGGACATATCTGAGAGGTCTTTCCCGAAGAGCTCCTTGAGCATATTTTCAACATATTTTTCCATGTAATGTTTGTTGACTCGGGAATTGCGGATGGACCTCGCCTCTAAGTCTTTGTTCTTTGCTTTTATTAATTGGAGAACTTTATCCATGCGTAGGAGCTGTTCTTGCGTTTCTGTCTGCCAATCATCAGTATCTGACACCCTAGTTTCTAATGTGTCCAATCTGGTTTCGTGTTTGTCCACCTTCTGGGTGACATGATCCAGATGTGCAGCCATGGAGTCTAGTTTGGAGTCGATTGTCTGTAGACTGGCTTGCACAACCTTCAGCATGGACCTCAGATCGTCTTCTTGTGTGGCATCCATGTTGGCCACGGTCCTGTCTCTAGGCTGCATGGAGCCTCCCTCATATTGCCTCGTCACTCTTTTTTCAAATGTAATTTTGGGCTGCCTCCCTTCTGTTTTCCCCATTCCTTGTCTCAATTGGGGGGTGGGGCGTCTCTCAGCCGTAGCCACCGAGGGGCCCACACCACATCAGAATCCACTCAGAGAGCCCTGGATTACAGTGTGTTGCGCACTGTGTCTTGCACACCCCCTCTTATGCTGCACTGGTGCACTTAGTCTGCATATGGTCACAGTTGTATCTGTAAAGTACTTCTCATAGGAGCCTCACCACTTTCACCCCAGTCTCTTAATAATGCAGGGTGGTATACGGCAGCTTTACTGGGAGTGTAGAGCTCAGTGCACGATTAGAGTATGGCCCATGTGAGCGCTACCACCAGCATCTCATCCAGCACCCACAGTGACTGTTTCCCCTGTCTGTAGTGGCTTGATTGTGATATGTGCTTAATGTATGCCTTTCTCCCGCCTGGGCCTCGTCACATGTCGGATTAATGGGCTCGGCCAGCAGAGCCCTCTTAATGAGTGACCATTTTGCAGCTCGGCTTGGCCACGCCCCAACTATACTACATTGTAAGTTACACTTCCAAACAAAATAATCAAGTTGTTTCAAGTGTAACATCATTAGTTCATTGGTTACCACAAAATGCATCTTTCAAATTATTCATTTGGACTAATAATTCATCACCTAAAATTGCATATCAGAAAAAACTTTGACAAACTCCCCCTCTGATTATTTTTTAATAATCACTAAAAAAAAATGTTTAAATTAAATTAGTTAGCCATTATCTGTTTGAAACCTCCATCTTCTTAGAAAATTGAACATTCTCCTCCATTTGCTGTAATTGTTGACACACTCGGCCCCCATAACCATCCATTTCCACATCCATTGATCTTTTCCTTTTTCTCGATTTGTTGCTGTTCTTAATTCTACTTCTGTATCTATTAATTGTACACTCTAACAATTTTAATGAAATAAATTGAGTAATTGCACAAATCATAATTATTATACTTGTTAAAATAGATTGAAGAACTCCACCACCAATATTACCTAATCATTAATCTCCTATACCAAAGCTAACTCCCTTACCAAAGATCCTACAATTCCCCATAACGCTGTTTGCTCCAGCGATCTAATATCATGAGTCTAGCTAATTATGTTCGTAATTAATTAATCAATCGCTCTCAACATCTCTTCGCTTAATTACTTCACAAACTCCACTGCTTTGTTTGCCAAAAGAATATTTAAGTCAAGACAAGTCTGCATGAACATTGCTCTAATTGCTACCATTTATATATTCACTAATTTAAAAGACCATACAGTGTCTATGGCAAGTCCATTTACTACTGTAGACCATCATGTAATCTTCAAATCATTCATTGCTACTCCCATTGGAAGAAGAATAGCCCCTAAATGTCTAAAACTGCTTTATCCACAGCTTTCTGCCACTCTCCTTAAACCATGTTCTTCATCCAACTCTTCTACACGATAACCTTTAGGGAAAACTAAAGCCAAAAATCTTGAATCTACCAAATTTCATGGAAGGTTAAAATAAGAAGTCTTCCGGCAAACATAACATAACCATTATAATTGGGTGCTACCCCAGACAAAAGATTTCCATTAATATAAGATTTGCCTCAAACACTTTTAACTACAAATTCTACTTTATCCTCTTCCATAGGACTCCACCTTACCATGCACATTTCACCTTCCCTCCCTTGTTCCACTTTCAATCTAGGATGTAAACCTAAATTCTTCTTTGTTTTTCATTTCTTCTAAAGCAATCTTTTACTCCTCTAAATTTCTTACTGTTTTCACTTTTCCATTATGTTCTCTAATGAAATCATGCTTTTTATTACTCATTAAGGAATAGTCCCTTTACAAATTAATACAATATTTGTTTTGTGCAATCACCCTCAAATACTGTTCTTCTCATTAATTAAAAAATTCTTCAAAAAGTCCACTAAATAAGGAGAAAGAAATTCTTCATGATTGAAAATAGCTACGAAAATAGTACAAGACAATGAGTATGCAATCTCTAATTGTATGTATGTTAAACCCTCCCTGGCTGATTGGAAAGGTGAGTAATTTTCATAATGGCTGTATCCTTCGTAATCATTTTGGAGTACAAATTATCCTAAAAAACCACAAACTATGTGTTCTTCATGAACTGGTACCTTTGTTTAAATTCTTCATGATTAGTTTTAATCCCTTAACTGCTGGGCCTTGGCCCCAGTGCTGAGCCCTTTTTGGGCTATTTGGGGTAGTTTGTGCTTAGGCCTCCAGAACTATCTTTCCACATTTGGTATCCATGCCAAATTTGTGTCCTTTCTTCCCAATATTCTCAGGATTCTAAAGGTACCAAGGGTTTGTGTATTTCCCTGGAGGGTACCGAGAAAATATTCAAAATATAGAAAAAAGTGCTCTGGATAAAAGTGTCGGGTTTGTTTTATAAAATGGGGGCCCCTAACTGTTCACTATGGTAAAGTCACCATCTTTACATCTTTCAGGAACATGCCGAGCTGAATCAAAAAATCAAATTTTTTACACTGTTTTGGCATTTTTCCTATTTTTAGTGCTATAAACCCACTTAAAGTTTGTGAAGTAAAACAATTAGTGAACCAGGAACGCTATATATTTGTGGAACGTGGACAAAATGACAAATTTAGCAAGGGGTCACACATGCAGATCCCTCAAGGTGTTCCCAAATAAACTAAGTGTTGAAATAAAGAAATATTGAAAAGGAGTAGAAAAAACACAGCCATTTGCCACAATGTTTTCATCTAAAACTTTTTCCCACAATGGGAGATTAACAAAAGCTATGCATCATTATGTTTGCTATACCCTTTTGGTTGTGGGGATAAATAGGGTTTGTAGATTCGCCAAGAATCTGAGGTACCCAGTGCCAACAACTGTGCTGCACTGTACAATGGTTTTTCATTGTGTACCGAATATTGACCAAGGCATATTGTGAAATATGTAGAGTAAAAAATAGGTATCAACGTAACCTATGTATTTCTGAAATGGGTACAAGATATGAAATTTATGAGCAGTGGAATTTGTGGGTACTAATAGGACCATATGATTTAAGAGAGTGTTTTTATAAAGAACTTCTTTCTTACACACTGGCTTACATTTAGAAGGTGCACATGTAGTGAAATCCAATGGGTAATAATACATATCCTACTATTCTATGCTCCCACAAGATAAAAATGGTACTACACTTGTGCGGGTAGGGCTAGTGCCTGCGACGGGAAACAGTCCAAAATGCAACATGGATACATCACATGTTTCTACTCAAAACTAACCTGTTTTTTGTGCAAAATTGAGTAGGTGTGGATTTTGGGTCCTAGTGTAATATGTCAAGTGCAGGCCCATTTTGGTGTTCCCTATGTTAGCCTGAGCACGTTGCAGGCTACACTCTGCTTTGCGCACGTTACTATACAGATATATTTTGCTTTGTGACACGCTGTACTTTCACACAGAACCTGCCATTGTTTTTGAGTTTCGTTCTTTCCTGGGATTTAGTCTGAACACCGAAGACAGGGCCAAACAACAATGCCCCTTGTTATTCTGTTCTGGTAAGGCTATAGCACCTAGACAAAACACACAAATGTAGCTGTTGTTTGGAAACGTGTACTCTTTGTCATATAGGTATGCACAGACATGCAAACACACATGTGGAGAGAGTTTTATCAGAGAAGAGATTGTGATTACACCTGAGATTTAGAGTTTTCATCTGTGCATGCTAAGATGCAGGGTCCACTGCAAGCACCCAGACAACCTCTGATATATAATCACTTTGCTTCTGTAGAAGGGGAGGGGGTTAGTCTACCCTCCCCATAATCATGACAGCTCCTTTTATGATTTATGGATTACTTACTATGCTGACCATATTTGTGTTCAGCATCTTCTTACTTACTGTGACACGTATGCTGCATACTAGAGAACAATAGTTAAAATAAATATTTTTTAATTTTCTCGTCTCTCCATCAGATCTTATTGTGGACAAGTATCAGTGTGAGAGTGAAAGGGTGTGTCCTGTCACTGGGATTCCTGAGAGCGTCAGGAGTGTTGTGTTCTGGGGGGTGTAATCGCTTGTTTCTCTGTGAGTGAGTAGGAGGGCAAGCGAGACAGTATAGCTAGTCCGTCCCGACTCATGGGTACTAAAGTGGTAGGATGACTCAGTCCCTGCCTACTAAGGATCTATGGTCTCAAGCATAGTTCTGCAACTCTGAGGAATCCCGGCAACATCATGCCACCAATGTTTGATCTGGTACTTATTTGCAAGACCCTTGAGTAGAGCTGGTGTCTATCCACAATACACTTGCACTGTTTTGTGGAGACATCCGTGGTGTGGGAGCTCTGCCTACTCAGTTTCTAGGGATTTCCTATTGCTGTAGGTTTTTCAAACTTGCATTGTGAAAGGTTTTTGCCCACTTTGTGCTACAGATTGAATCCCTTTTTTTCTTTGCTCATGGCTAAGCCCATTGCGATTTTGACTCTTGCCACACATCACTAACTCAACATTTGTAACAGTATGGAGTCCCTCAATGCGGGTTCTCCTGTTGTTTTTTGTAGTCAAGGTGAACCCTGTGTATCGCTTCAAGGTTTTTTATACCTGGGTTATGTTCCCCGTTCTTGATGCAAATGATAATATTTTTCATTCTTATACGGCGGCCGTGGTTCCTGGGGCTTATCGCCCTTATGTGGTTATTAAACTTCCTCTTACGGTCTGGGAGCACCAGATTTGGTTTAATGGTGCCCTTCCCCATCCTATTGCTACTGTTCGCATGGGCTCCTTAAGTATTGACAGAGCCACATTGCTTGTACTGGCTGGTTTTACACTTAACCCGCTTTATGCCAACGCCAATGTGGCGGAGGTACATTTGATGTGTGCCCAAGTAATCCTTCTTTATAGACGCTTGACTCAGTTTGTTGCACATGCCCTTCTGGCAGCTCCGCCTGGGGCTGCGCCTCCTGTGCAGGTTCCACATGGTGGCAGACTTCTTATTAGCCCTGTTATTATAAACTCAGTTATGGGCCCATGTCCCCTTAATAATGAGGACATTCCTTTTTGGATTGCTCAAAAAAGTGATCAGCTTGATGCTGTTTTTCTGCTTACTGGTCCTCTGGAAAAACGTAGGATCCTTATAATGTGTTTACCTAGTGGCCTGATTCCCCCTTTGGCTAACTACAACAACTGGGGGCACGGTGTTTGCTACAGTGTACATGCTTTGTTATGACACTCCCTCGAGGAGCGTTCTTCCAAATGTTCTCAAATATGTACAGAATGAACCGGTGCTGCACTTGATTTGGGGATGGAGTTACTGGGTAATTTTCCTGTGGTCTCTGAAATGGTTCTTTCTAATGTTAATTGTGAAGCAGCGTCCTTACGCAAGCACCTTTACACAGTGATCAATGGCGACTGCGTGCATGCTTTGCCTGTTATTATCTCTGATGTTTATAAATCCTTGGATCATAAAAGTTTGGGTTCCAGACCATCTGCGCAGTCTCTGGGCAAACCTCCTCGTGATAAGGATGGTCATACTGTTTTTCCTGAAAAGTCATGGGATAGGTCTAAGCCACAACAACAGAAGCCTAGGTCTCATGGCAGGTCACTGCCACCGGACGCTTCAGAGCAGCGACATGATTTGTGTGATTGCACTAAAATTAAGACACCAGAGCATTTCCAAGTCCCTGATCCTCATTCTCCTCGTTCCTTTCAGGAATCATCTGATCAACAATACAACAGAGGTGAGCGACAGGATCACAGACAATGCGAGTCCGTGCAGCCCAAAAGGGACAGGCAATGCTCTTTTGACATGAAAGTCAAAAGAGAGAAACCACCTCCATATAGAGCCCCCTTCCAAAAGAAGAAAGTTGCTGCTTGGACAGTGAAATATGCCCCAGATGGTGAGAACCCTTCTTCTAAACAGGAGTTAGACATTGACTCTCCTCCACAGAGTAGTGGAAGTCAGCGTAGTGCGCCAGATACTCCACCAGTTGCTGGAGGCGAGAGCAGCAGACCCCTTTGTAACAGTTCGACCTTCTCATTTGGACATTCAGATCGAAGGTCATATTAAACGCACCATTAACACTATTTTCTGGGATAATTTGGCTTCTTTTTATGACATTTTAGTAGTGGAGGTCTATTGGCTACCCGCCTTTGTTCTCGCCTGTCAGTGTGGTGACAATGTGATTCTCCCTTGTTTTTTACATCTAGTCCCAGATGAGATGAAGCATGCCGAACAGTGTTCTACTGTGCCCGTCCACCTCTGAAGCATCTACATATTTCCAATCAGCCATCTGGCTGTGTCAATCTTGATCAGCGCAGTCCTCTTGTTTCAGATAATGCATTCAAATACATTATGGTAGCAGTAGATTCTTCCTCTAGGTTCCTCTGGGCCTGGCCACAGTGGTTAGCTGATGCTCAAACTGTTGTTAACGATTTGCAGGTCGTTGTTGAGACTTTTGTATGTGGCACTTTCCATTCAGACCAGGGTCTGGCTTTCGCCTCACATGATGAGATTCAATGATATCCATGGAGGTGCAGGTGTATTTCTCATCTCCATATAGGCTGAGGGCAATTCTGTTTTGAAGCGGATGAAACATGACTTGAAGCAGTCTTTAATGGTGAGGGTATTAGGTAGAGGACATGGCTGGTTAACTCATCTTTATGGGGTTCAACTAGCACTTAATAATCTCCCTAAAAGATCTCTGGGTGGGCAGACCCCGTATGAAATGCCCTTTGGCATCAAGAAGTTTGTTCCAGACCTTGATGGAGTGGACGTTGTGGCGACAGCCGCAACCTTTGACGTAGATAACCACTGTGCTGTCTTACAGGAGCTACAAAAATGGCGTGATGCTCTGGCTTACAGTCATTTGCCTTCAACTCTCCAAGTGGAAGCTGCGGTTCAGATTCCTGTTTCTGCCTGGCTTCCTAAAGTTGGTGATCTGGTTTGTAAAAAGCTGGCGATCAAGAAATAATTTGGTCCCTCCTACTGTGCTCCTGTTCCAGTGCTTGGTCTTCAGGGTACCCAAACCGTTATTTTACCTCCACTTCCCATATAAAGAGAATAGTGCTTTGTTTCCATTGAACATGTCAAGTTACACCCTATGGCCAATCCTAAAAAGTATGCCAATAGGTGTCCCCACACAGGATGTCGCTTTACAGCCTGTGAGTACCATCCTTGCTGATTCTCCCTGGCTGCCGGAGGCGGAGATCGAGTCTTCAGTTGACCTGGTACTTGTTACACCTTCTTCACACTCCATAACAGACATTGTTTATTCTGATCCTCCAGTCAAGGCCTCTTCTGCAGTGCAAGCCTCAAGTCTACATGCAGACTCACAGCCGCCTTCATTTCAGCAGAGTTCTTCTGGTTACTATATCGATCAAGGTAAATGTTCTTCAGACAGTTCTTCGTTGTTTTCTATTTTACCACCACTACAGATTTGGGTTTTCATCTCCTGTTTAAAGCTCACTTATCTGGTTCCACCTTGGATATATATATGTGGATCGTGTTTTCCATGGGATTTTGATTCATGTGGATTCGATTTCTGTTTTTTTTTTTCGTTTGATCAACGGCCATTACCTCCCAGAATGTTCTGCTGCAGAACTGGTTGATGGGGTGTTGGCCCCACATTCTTCCTCGTATAAAATGCAAAAAGACCAGTCCCTTGTTAACATTTCAGCTGTCCCAGTCAGTGATGAAATTGTGTGGGATAAAGTACCATTCGATGTATTCAGTCCTATGGAGACCCTGCAGATGCTATATATGTTCTGAGTTTCCATGGGTGATGGAATAGTGTGTGGGTTACATTCAGATGATTGGGATGTTAATACTCTGAATTTGGTATTTTCTAAACTGTAATATTACACTGTCTTTGAGCCTTAGGATTTATGTTTAAATTCCTCTAACTATGCCAAATTGTTCTGTTATCAACATTATGGACATCGTATTTTGCATAGAACAAATGGACAGCATTCCCAATGTAACTATACTCAATGTGAGCATTGCCGAAAACCACCTCAGGGTGGCTCAAAAACACAAAAGCTGAAGTACACATATTTCACTAGTTTTTATGCCTCAGACCCAAAATCATTCTATTCTAAATTGGTTCCTACTACCTCAAAAAAATATGTGCTTACTCAAACCAAGCTAATCTATACAGCGTCCTTCATTGAGGAACTAGCCCTGAAAGGCTATGATTATTGAAAAGACAATATTGACTTGAAAACAGTTTGGGGCACTAAGTCTTGGCAAGTCTGAGGTACAGAATCTCTATTCCATGCATATCTCATACATACTCAAATATTTTTTTTAAATGAGGCAATGCAACAGACTTGTCTGGGATTGGCTAAAATTAAAGAATTGAATACTCCAATTATTCCATCCTTTGCCTTTTTGAAGAATGTCAATCCTAATTTAAATGAAGAACAACTAAGTGGTGTGATACAGAACGGTGCATACAATTCCTTAGTTATGGCCCCAGGTGGGTGGTTAGTATGGTCAGTAGACACTAATGTTTGTAATGCTCATTTTTAAACTCCACATCTGGGTTCGCATCACTTAGACCTGATCCCCTATGTTCACAATCTACGCTCCCTAACACTGTTACTACTTACCCCTTGGGTAAATTATGCCAACAATGGTTGAACATTCCACATTGTCTGCCGTGAAACATCTTTCTCTCGTATCCAAAGATATGAACCTGTCTGACTTCTCAGTGACAGCCTTGTGTTTGCTATCTCTGCTGCTGGTGCATTATTAAGACCAAGGGCCAGATGTACGACCATTTTTTGCAGTCGCAAAAGGGAAATTGTTCAGGTTACAACCGCAAACTTGGTCTGCCTCACGTATAAACCCTAATTTGTGAGTCGGTAACCTATTGCAGACTTGCAAAAAAGGGTTTGTAACTCACTATTCAGAAGGAGGTGCTAAGGGCGTCCCTTCCTAATAGTGAGTCACACTTCAATGTACGATTGTTTTGAGACCACAAGTGCGGTAGCAAACCACCTGCGGGTACCACCTACTTCAAGTAGGTGGTAAGGCACTTGCAAACAGAAGGGGGACCACTTTCTGACTGCTCTTAAAAAAAGAACAGAAACATTTCATTTTTCTTTTTTAAATGCATCCGTTTTACTTTAAGGGAAACAGGCTGCATTAAAAAAAACAGCTTTATTTACAAAGCAGTCACAGATATGGTGGACTGCTGACTCCAACAGGCCACCCTCCCTGGGAGTGCTAGCCATTCCCAATGGGGTGGCAAATAGCACCTGCCTCATGAATATTAATTAGGTAGGGTATTTACGACCTCATTAGGAATCGCAAACAGTGTCTGAGACACTGTTATAATTTTCATTTTGTGAGTTGCAAATTGCGAGTCACAATATGACGCAATTTGCGAATCGCAAACTGTAAGGGTTGTACATCTGACCCTAAGTCTAGTTGGCTCTTGTATTTGCTTTACATTCTAACCATAAATCTCCGGGGACCCCAATCACAAACAACATATTTATGTCAGTCCATAACTTCGGAGAAATGTGTGTCAATCTATGTATTGTCATACTACATTCCTATGTCTTCTCGTAATTTTGGAAAATTATGTGTAAAAGCATCCCTTGCCCACAGAACATGCACCAAAGTTCCTCCATGTACGTCCCTTAAAGGGAATTTTGCCTCTGACTTCATTGCTACTTCTCTCGATATTTGTTCCAGTCATTCCAATCTGCGGTTTTCTCAATTAAATCTTTAACATGAGCCCTTAAAGTAATCGGGCCCATTTCCTTGATCTTATCATGAGTCAAAAACATTTTATAATTTGTTTCAAATTTTTCATTTTACTAATGTCAACTTCTAACTCCTTGGCTCATCCTTCTAATATATCATGCACTTCATTAGCACATCTAGCTGCTGCTGTTAATAAATAAGTGATTGCATCAGCACTATAAGCCAATAGTCTATTAAAGTCCACGTACCCTAGAAGCATTTCACAAAATTCTAATTTTTAAAACTCCAATGCTAATTTCTCCAGGAGGTGGTTAAACTTCTATCAGGAGTAACCTGTGTCTGATTGTCTACTACCCTGCATCCACTTATGCTAGGCACTGCCATAGCCACAGTAACTTCTGACAGGGCACTTGGTAGAACAACAGTGAGCGTTTGCACTATTGTTGTATCACTAACTGCATTTCTATCAACCCCTATAGCAGTCTGGGTTGCTTCTGCTGTTCTATCTGTATATGGAGGGGGTCTAGTAGTAAACAATTCACTTATGAAGTTGTTATCAAAATCATCATTATCTGGCTCTTCATTTCCCTTTTTGGTTTTCACTTGCCCTTTGACTTGCTCATTTCCATTAACTATAGCAGTAAAGGTCATTACACATTGAATCATATTTTCTCTCTATCCTTTCTCTTGATGATCTAGTTTATTTTTTGCCAACTCCTAAATTACTTCCTTTTCCCTCTCTTTCTCAGTTGCCATGTGACTCACTTATTAAGTTACTCAAACTGTCTAGTCCTAGGCATTAGCCTCATATCGTGCATGGTTTTTTAATATTAAAGGTGCATTCCCTGGGAAATTGTGTTGCCTAGTCATGTGCGGTGTATTTATTTTAATCAGCGATCCAGGTGCATGTGTAATACCCAACCTCTACCATCATTTCTTATGCTGGCTTTCCTTCATTCTATCCCTCTCTAGGTACATCATACTTTGGTTTGGGTTTTGTGAATAAGTTACTCCTGTTTTACACCTAAATGGTTCCAACACAACTTCAAAATAAAAATAAACACTATTAACGAGCTTAACAAACAACAACCAATAACAATGTGACTCTGTCATAGTTCAACCTATCACAGTGCGACTATGCCAGCACTCAATCATTCAGAGCACACTTTTGTGGTGCCGTCCCAACAGTCCCAGTGTGGCTTCCTGGCTCAGCAATCAGTCACAGTACGACTTCTTCATGATAAGGAAAATAATTACGGATCCACATTAACCCATTTAAAATCAACAAATGTTGTGAGTTTACCCTAGAAAGAAAACAAAAGTCAATATTGTATGGAACCCAACGTTAGAGACTCGCCCCTCTCAGTGTAACACCATAGCCAGCAACTCCATTCAGTTACCACACAAAAATACTTTTACAAACACTATTGTACTTGATCAGCAGACACCAGATTTGACTCCCCACCTAACACTCTTACAACAGGCTTGTTTACATGAAAATGAGAACCTGTCCCTGCTCTTGGTATTATCTTGGAATGTAGCCAGTTTGCACAGGAAAATAAATGAACCTGATTTGGATCTTTTCTTCGGTCAGTATAATATAGTACTCTAGCAGGAGACATGAACCCTTGAAAATATCATAGACTGGGTTAAGCCAATTACAGCATAGAAGTAGTACCTTCCAGAGCTGGCAGCCCTTTCTGAAGGCCTTATCATATGGGTTTGGAACATGCCAAATGTAACCATAAAATTTAGAGATAGATAGTAAAGCTATCTTAGGTCTATCTAAAGGAGGAAGTAATTGGTAGCAAAGTTGACTTATACACTGTGTATAATTGCACAGTGCAGAGGAATAAAGAATTCCCTATGCTTAATTTGCTTGCCCACCACTTTGATAATAGGATAGCTATTGTGCCTCTTTTAATAGCCGAGCACTTCAACATAACCTTTGAACCACTAGATTGCACAGCTACAGTCATAGAGATGGAAGATGAAGCCAGAGGCATAATGACATTGGAGAGTGAACCCTTATCATCACCAGCTACACCTTCATTGCAAGTTCTATTAATCACCTTTACTCATGGTATGCAGGCATTCAATGGTAGGGGTGCCTCCAACAGACACTGTGCTCCAACATTTGAACAGGGGGTTAGCCTGGTAGAATTGATTATGTAATTTGATATCTTGATCTCTGGCATGCAGTGGTAGACTCTGAAATACTGGCAAGCTCAAACAGTGATTACAACGATCTTAAGTTAACACTTGAGGGCAACTTGTTCACGGAAACCACTGAAAAGAGCATCTGTTCAGACAATCCTTGTTCTGGGGAACGATAGAAAGTCTAATAAATGGTTACAACTTTGCTTTCAAACTGAAAAACAAATGTGTAATAGTTATAATGATGTATTTGAGCCCTATATAAAGTCCTCCCCTGAAACTCTTTCCCTACTAGAGCTCCGCGATGCTCTGTTTAAGGCATTGCATCTTCTCTGCACAAAGAAATTCCCTTTTCTGTCCCAGCATTGTTATTTGCAGACAACAATTCACTTCTATCCCATCTGGACTTCAAAATCTATGAATTTGTAAACTATTGCGAAGATTGTGACCTAGAAATAAACACCTCAAAAACCAAGATCATGGTGTTTAAACACCACAGATTATATAGATCCGGGTTTCAGATGATAGGGCCAACTCAGGAAATGGTAGGCAAATTTGATTATTTAGGAGTCGGGATACATAAAATCTGTACCTTGGAATCCCACATCTAAAGGTGTGATTTAACTTTGTTACATGGTACATTGGCACTAACAAAGTAATACAAACCCATGACCCCTAAATCTCTCTTTTTGGCAATTGAAATGTACACAGCAAAGGTTCAGGCTGCCACCCTGTCAGGGGCGGAAATATGGGCGGTTGAGAAATCTATTTGTTTGACCATAAAATAAATCCGCTTTCTAAGGTCCCTATTGGGCTGCTACAGAGTACCCCTACGATCCCACTATTGTTTGACACATGGCTCAAGAAGGTCAGCGAAGTAGCCACTCTGAAACCTCTTTTGTATTGGCCTAGGTTGAAGTTCTCCACTGAGCTACAGCACTACAGACTTGCTGCTGAAGAAGTCTTGAGTGTGGGGAAAGAGCATCTTATCCCATGGTTTTCTTTTGTTAAATTTCATTTAAATAGTCTAGGATTGAGCACTTATAGGAGCAACCCCTCATTAATTGATAAAGGTAGCAAGGCTGTAGTATGAGCTGTCTTTTGGAGCAGCACGATCAATACCTATCACCAAAATTCAAAATCTGGGGGGCTGGCAGGAGAATTTTTATCCATCAAACTGCACCTGCCCTGGAACCTTAGTTGGGTGTAATTCAACCCACTCAGGCACGCACTTTGTTTTTGAGATTATAGGCTAGGAACACTACTGGTTAATACGTTTGCATGCAACTGGAAATCTAATTGTATTCAATCGCCACATTGTGCATTTTGCAATAACATGTTTCAGGATGTTGAGCACAATTTCATTCTTTTTTCCGGCCTACGCAAGGCCAAAGCAAACTTGTAATAAGCCAATTTGCATTGCCCTCTGAGTGAGACACGTTAAAGAAGCCTCTGGAATCTTAAAATCTGACACTATCTCTGTCACAGTTTTTAGTCTCAGCCGTTACTTATATAGAGTTTGGTTGGTGAGGAAGAGCGGAGTCCCCTGTTATAAAGAATAAAGAACTGCACCTTTGGAATTTGGATCGATATAAGTTGAATATCCAAATTTCACACATTTCATCTACAGTTTACAGAGTTTATTAATGTCTCAGCCTTGTATCTACTAGATTGTAAGTTGACACATTAAAATATCTTTCATATTTGCACAGGCACTTTGTTTTATCAATTGTGTACTTAAACATTGGCTATTGTACAACCATGATATGTGTCCCTAGACACTATGTTATGATATTTCTTCATAGTATTGCTTATTTTTACCATTTTATCGTAAGAGGAAACTTCTTTTAAGAACAATTTGTTTTAATAGCTTTTTAAAATATAGGTCATTTATTTTTATCTGTGATGCGTGACATGTTTTATGGGCTAGTTCCCAAAATAAAAATGTCATCAATCAAGTAAAATAACTCAATCACAACCCATATAAACAGAAACTGAAATATGAACAATATTAGAAATCAGAATCAGTACCAAGAATTGCCTTGCTCTATACACCACAAGAGAGACAAATAATCAGAAATCTTGAGATCTTTGATGTTCGATGAATCTGATAACCAACTCAATTCTATCTGATGAAGTATTTTTCAAGTAGGGGTACGAATATGAATAATACATTAACGCAACAGTGATCAATCTACCAACTGAACCAATGATCATCATCACGTATCCAACAATTCAGCACAGAAAGAGATCCATCATTGCAAACTTATACTCAAAGACACATTCACAAACTCAATTTCTCCCTCTTCATATTTACACTCCAGATTTGCTCAGGAATGCATAGCAAATATAGTTAGTCACTTCTTAGGCGGAGCTGACACCGAAAAGTTGGCATATTTCCAAAACTCTTTTCTCCATCCATCTGGACATTAAAAGCTCAAAAAACTACACAAACCTTTTGGGACATCTTAAAGAGGAGGGGCTCTTACGTAAATCAGCCTCTGCTCCTAAATCTTGTGGGAGCCAAATCCCAAAATGTATTTGAAGCCCAATATTTTATTCACCCCGATTTTAACCCAAGGCAGTTCAGCTCCATGATTTTTTATTGATCTAAAAGTAAGAGGCTATTCTACCCATCAAGACAAACATTAATTTAGCATGGCAAAGTCAAAGTAAAAACTGGGACCATTAATAACTGAGTTCTAGATCAAAAATACAGATAAAAGTATTTATTATAAAATAGTTAATAGGAACGATGCAGAAAAAGATGAATACATTTGCCAATTTGCTCAGTCGCAGAGTAAAAAAATCACAATTCATGAAAAAATCTCTATTTATAGCAATTAAAACTCTCTAAATTTCAAATTAATTATGAGTACTGACAGCATCTCAAGGCAGGAAAAGAAAGAGTCAATAATTAGAGTTACGGGAGGAAAATGAGAAGTCACCACTCATTTTTCAAAATCAGGGGTTTGTGTACACAATGTATGCATATCAATTGACAAAATAAAACTGCAAATTCAGCATGGCATGATTAAGGTTAGGATGCATTGGCAAATTTAAAACAAATACATAATTATAAAAGTTTCTTAACACTAACCAATTTTGTAAGATGAGAGAGATCTTCCCCTTGCTTCCTCAGCAACTGCACTCTGGAGATGTACAACTTAACATGAAACATTTCTCAAGCAATAGCTAATAAAATTATGTTTTTTGCATGCCTGCATCAGAACTTCAGCAAAATCCTTCATAATGATACATCAGGAACATGATGTAAAGTGTCATAGCAATCTGTGCTCCGCGGAAACTGTAGGGCGAGATGACTTGTAGCTGGACACAGATTGGTGGGAGGGGTAATTCAAGAGCAAGATGAGCTAAACTACAGAAACTGCATACATTTTTAAATAATGGTGTCTCGCACATAAATGTGGCATAGCTATACTGCATTATTAATCACACTTCTAAACAAAATAGTCAAGTTGTTTCAAAGGTAACATTATTCATTTGCACTAATAATTTGTCTCTCAAAATTGAACATCAGAAAAAACTTTGACACATCCTTACGTCATTCTATACTTTACCCAGCTAGTGACCTGTTTGGTGGGATAAGACGGTGTCAATGTAGGTTGTATGTGGTCAGAAGAGAAGGTGCTCAGTTATTTAGTTATTTCAGACTGGAAAAACCCATGAAACTGAGTAGAGTTGAAGGTGAGGCACAATTGCCATAGTGTCAGCAGTAGGATATGTTATTTATCGAAGACAGAAAAGTTTTCTTTAAAGAGATTCTTTGCTGAGATGACACGCTGTTGTTTCACAATTTATTTTGTATTTTGAATTTCCGTCATGTACTTTTCTTTGTCAGAAGTACTATAATTGCGCCTCCAGAGTCTTTCTACACTTTTGAAAGGTAAGACGAGGGTAGACGGAGTGCACCAATGGGATTTGCAAATTCTTAAAAGAAGTCTGAGGTCAAGTGAATTCAGAAGCCAAAAGATTCAGTTCCAGAGTTGATGTAAGAATTAAAAGGAGGCATAGATGTCTTAAAGGTTGTGTTGAGATGATGTGTGTTCAATTTAATACAAGGACATTAAAGCTAGGTGGAGACAGCTGGGTCCGTATTTCTATATGTAAAGGTAGGGGAGATCCTAAAAAATAAGTTACCTCTAGTGTCTAGGCTTATTGACTTATTGAGAGTTATAGCTTGTCTTGGGAAGCGATATAATGTTTGAGTAAATAAACTCTTGCCATGTCACTGGAGGAACTGTGGGGTGTTCAAGGAGAAATGTACTTTGAAGAGTCAGTTGCTGCTGACTCCTGTGCTGTGTATAACTTAGTTTCAAACACAGGAGGGGGACCTAACTGTCGCAATTAAAGTGCTGGAATGAATTTGCCAGACTAAGAGCATTCACTTATTTGAATGTTCTTAAGCATTTATTTGTTTTTTATTTATATTTTCTTGCTATTAACTCATATACATTTGTAAAAGCATGGCTAACCATAAGACACACCATTTTCACAGTGAATTACATGTATAATAAACAATCATTCAGAACTTAAACGAAGTTCCGACACATTCAATTAAGACAAAAAAATCATCAATCCATAAAACATGAATGGCGAAAATGCATTCAAGTAGCATCCAGTCGAACTATGTTACAACAACCAACATTAGTTAGGCAATACTCATTCTATATAGAGAATGAACAGGTTGGTGTCTGCTGAGTATGAACAATTATAGTGCAAAGGCCATTCATTTCTTTTGCCTCCCTGCAACCAAGCATATTTTATAGTTAATTTATCCCAGCAGTATTAGACACCAACGCGTTTCGAGCCTCATCCCAGTCAGAGAGTTCTCCTCAGGGCCTTGAGACTGGATTTAGTCTGGAAAAAGAAGTCCAGAATACATTAATGTAACTCTCCTTTCATTTAGTACACTACTGCATTAGGCTTTTTATTTTCAATGGTTACCTGCACTCGTTTTGTATGAGAGTTCAAGGTTCTCTTCTCTGAGTCTCTGAATCCTTTAAGATGAAATGTTCTGTCTTTTGGCTTTGGCAATTATTGACACTAGTGAAAAAATAAGCAGGGAGAAATAGAGCATCATTCTTAACTTTCTCTCAGCTTTTCTATTCTTATTTTTAATATAAATCGAAATCGCCACTTTTAAACTTGCTAAATCAGGTTGTGGACACATTTTAGCTTTCAAAAGCACCACTTCTTTGTTATGCTTTAGTATTCAGACAGAGAGCATTTTCTTTCTCGATCTTTGACTTGTAACGAATCAATTAGAGAGCTTCCTTCATCAGTTCTTTCCGTCTTTCAGTATTTTACACCAAAATATTTAAGAAGAGCCTGCAAATCGGCATTTATATAAATCATGTATCAATTTACGGAGAACAGCGTTTAGCTTCCTTTCCGTCTCTCTTGTGTGGAAAGGTTTCAGCAGTGCCCAGTAGTGGCTGTTGCGATGAAGCTTACTTAGTTTTGCTTGCACAGGATACAGCTCTCGTGTTTCCCTCCATGTAATGAAGCCGAGTTGCAACTTTCACTTCCTTATCAAGATTCCTTTAGTGTGGAGGTGGTTTATATTCCATATGAATTTCTACCACCTCAGTGGTTTATGGTCTATGTGTGCTTACAAAGTTGAACTCAAACATCGCGCTCAGATTGCTTAAATTTCACAAGAATTGTGTAAGGGACAAAGGACTTTATTCCTAACCTCTTACTTTTAATGTTGTTAAAAATGATTGTTGTGCAAGATTGTGTACAATTGTGCTGATCCCATCAAGCATTGCCAATCTTGGACATTTCATTTAATCCTTGAGTTGTACTGTTAAATGTTAGGATTAAATACAGTTCCTTTCTCAGCAATTCAGTTTTCACGTCACTTCCTCTTTGGCTTGGTTTAATAGCGCTCAACACGGTCCATTTAAAGTCTCTCTAATTATGTGACATTTCATTGAAATGACTCACCATGGGGGCAGTTATGACTTTATTTTTAATCCTAGACCGATGTTGCACCAGTCTTTGTATGACTTCTTGGTTCGTTTTCCCACTATATAATTTTTGACAGGGGCATATGACTGCGTAAATTGCATTATTCGTTTTACAGTTTGTGGACTCTTTCCAAGTTCCGTTCCCTCTATTGTGGTATCACACATTGAACAGCTTCCACACTTGTGGTGCCCCATTATGGGTTTTAGGTTCCATTGTGAGATGAGGTCGGTTTTCGTAGATGATGAAAAAATATCTGCTCTCACTATCTGTTGCCCTATTCTGAGATTGTTCCTCATCGCAAATAGTGGTGGGTCTAGTGGATGTTCCATATTTGTTAGCAGATGCCAGTTCCTGAGAATGATTTGATGAAATGTGTGTGTGGCCAAAATGTGGAAGCAAAAACCAGTTTCTGATCATTTACTTTGTCCTTTTTTGTTAAAAGAGTCTCTATCGGTGTATATTTCGCACCTTTTATTGCATGTTTTAACAAGTTTTTTGGGTAGTCTCAATTCGCCAACTGGGACTGGAAGGCTTCAGTGTGTATTATAAAGTCATCCATTTGTGTACTATTCCTTCTTATTCTCAGTAACTGTCCGTACGGAAGGTTGTCTCTAAGGCTGCGTGGATGGAAGCTCCTATAATGAAGTAATGTTTTGTGGTCGGTTGGCTTTTTATGTTACCAATTTGTCTGCAACATATTTTACTTCTACATCCCAAAATTTCAACTTGCTTTGGCTCTTGGAGATGGTAAAATCTATATCTGTATGTCTATTATTAAGCCATTGATGAAAGCTTTTATGAGGTCCTCTTCTGGTCCACTCTACAAACACCAGACGTCATCTATGTAGCGGTACCATTGTTTTATATGGTCCAGGAAAGGGTTGTTATTATGGATATACCTCTCTTCGAATCATGCCATATACAGAACTGCCAATTCTGGTGCGAAGGGGCATCCCATTGCAGTGCCCTCTGTTTGTAAATAGAAAGTAGTCTCGAGTTTGAAATAATTTTTCTTTAGGGACACCGCGGCCAGTTCAAAAATGAAATTTGTGGGTACCTGATGAGGGCAAGTTCTGGACTCTAAGTAATACTCCATGGCTTCGAGTGCCTCGTCTTGTGAGATTTGGGTATAAAGGGACACCACATCAAATGAGACCAACCACTGATTATTCGGATCAAAATGGCCAACCTCTATCTTATTAATGAAATCCATAGTGTCGCCGATGAAAGATGGTACTTCTCCTTCAATGAAGGGTTTTCGGAACACATACACATATTTCGATACAGGTTTAAGAAATGAGTTGTATCCGGAGACAATGGGTCTCCCAGGGGGCTCGTTAAGATTTTTATGTATATTCTGAAGAAAATATATAACTGGAATTTGTGGTTTTTTCTTCGTGAGAAAGTTAACTTCTTTTTTCCCTAGAAAACCGACTTCATGTCCTTTCTTGGTGTATAACTTAATGGCATCATGATAATATTTAAAGCTATACTTGCAAAGTACTCCTGGTCCCAAAGTTGTGTGCTTCCTGTAAGAAAAGGTACATACCATCATTCCTGGAGCCTTATTTCTTGACTAGAAACAGGATGTTTCTTTGGGAAGATTTGTGCAATAATATCCAAACCGGGTGATACGCCAAGGTAGCTGGTAACAGAGTTTAAGAATACCCCATCCCTGTCAATAACTACTGTTGCTACTGTAAATCGACTCTTGAAATTCGGGGCCTAGTTCTCAAATGATGTGTTATTAGTGACGTTTTCGTGGTACTAGTTCGAAGGTTGCACAAAGTATAGTTAATGCATTATTTTTTTAAGATTAAGCACACCATTTATCCATTTACCTATTTTTCAGGGTAAAAAAAATAGAAGGATAAAGGGTAATAACAGTTTAGTTACTATTGAAATCATGCTTTGATAGCTTCACACTAATTTTAGATATTGTGTTGTCTTCATATATATACATAACTAGTTTATTAATAATATAAGCATGTGTTTGCTGACTGTGTTAACATTCATGAATAATTATGAACATTATGTACTTATATGGAGCTTTTTTAGGAAAGATATTTCCCAAAAAACATAATATAAGCTTTTGTGACAGTGGAAGCATGTCAAATAATACAACACTCTCCCCTCCCTCCCATATTACAAGCAGTCACAGCACTATTTAATTTTCAAATTATGTGTTTTGTCTGTTTCATAAGCAATTATTATACATGTATGGTGTATGTTCAAGGAGGCTTATTGCTCGAGGGTAAATCAGGGTGGTTAAAGCTGTGTCCTTTGTATCCGCCCTCACCACCTCCTCCTGGCACTTTCAACTATAGCTTTAACACTTCAACCAGGCTGCGGTCCATTTCGTTACAGCTGAAATCCAGAGTGTGAGTGATCGGCCTATTGATTGTTCCCAGTATATCCCAATACCTATTTTGGCTAGAGCTAGTCCTAAAACACTGATCTGAGATATTTATTAACATCTTTTTTTCATTGATAGCTTCCACAGAAGGCACATTCTGTGTGCTGTCTACATTTCCCGCCCTGTTACCTCATTTGGGTGTTTGATTACTGTGTACCAGAGATGGTGTATCACTCTACATTTCCACCACATCTTTACTTATGCGCCTAGTGCGGAAGTACCTTTCACTACATTAAAAATATTGATCTTACTCTGGAATGTAATGAGTTAGCCTGTAGAAAAAGTGGCTTTCTCTCATGATTTAACCATGGAAATTATGGTTAGCGGTTCATAAATCTAAAATGATGACTCGTTTTCTATATAATCAAAAATCTCTTACTCTGCCATCCAAGAAAAAAGACTGATAAGGTTAAATGTAGAATAGCAGAAATATGTCATTAATTTACAACTGCAGTTTCACTATAGTACTGTGCTGAACATGTGGTTCGGGATGGACTGTTCCCTTGAGGAGCAGGGTCAAGACTGATTTGCATATGGCTGAGTCTAAAGTGGGGTGGCATGGTGAGAAAAGAACAATGGATTTAACCCAGATCTATTGACTGGGGTGAATGTTTGATTTGTTCCGCATTACTTCCATCATCTGTGTGTTTTCTGCACAATCACAATATAAGGCCTAGCCAATGTCTCAATAAATTATTCCCATGCTCAACCCTTGGTAGCTGGCTGTGAGTAGGCAGGCAGGTGTAACCTGGGAGACAGGTGTGTAAAGCATTTAAAAACACCAATACATTAAATAAGTGTGACACAACACATAATAAAAATCCCATACCAATTTATAAACGTAGGATATATTTGTATGATTAAAATTACACCACCATGAATACAATCCAATCTAGGGAACCAGAAATATGACTTTTTAAAGATTAAATGTTTTCTAGTGCTTAAAATTCAAAAGTGCAAACTTGGTAAATCTGTTCGCACCAGACTGGAACAATGTCAAAGTTTCAGGCAGACCATGGATGGAGCACAAGTCGGATGCAGTGAGTGTTAGGCCCTGGTAAAAGTGCTTACCTTCTAACTTAGTCACTTTTTTGGAGCTTTTTCTCTTGATATTAAGCGGGTCTCCTTGCAGGCTGGGTTTGGATTCAGCAATGGATGCTGGCTTCAGAGAGTTGCCTCCGTCGATTCCTAGAAGTCTCATCGATGACAAAGAGCTCTAGAGCTTCAGCGGTGCAAACCTTAATTTCAGGCCGGGTCATGGTTCGACGTCGCCGGCTTGACTCTCAACAATGAGTCGGTCCACTTGCGGAGGTTTTTGGTCAAAATGCTCCAAATGATCTAAAACTTCTGGAGATTCCTCCAGAAGGCCCTTTTGTCTTCCTGATGGGTCCACAACACCAGCCAAGGTTCCAGAAGCTCTGAGTTGCACCTTGGAGAGTGAGGACTACAATTCCAACAATGCACCTTGTCAAATCCGTTAAAGTCCTTCTGGAGGTGGTCAGCTGGTTTCTTCTTGGTGGAGATGATGCAGGTGGAGTTCGTTTAGCCTGTTGCTTTCAGGAAGTCCATTCCTTAAACTTTTAGTGCAAGGCAAAGTCCTTCTTTTGCTGGAGTTCCAAAGTATGTAGAAGGTGCAGTCATTCAGAGTGCAGTTCTTGTGGTGCAGACCAAGGATTCCAGCAGGACAGGCCTTCTTTGTGTTTCTTCAGGCAGGGAATCTGAGTTGCTGGGCAGCTCTCACATATTTATCCATGCTTCTGGGGTGACAAGCAGGGTGGCACCCCAGAACAATGGGGTACAGTGTGCCACCCTCAGGTATGACAATTTCCTCCAAAGTGTGGCATATGTTGTCCCAGAAAGCAATGTTTGTCAAAATCCAAAATGGAAAAAATCTCTCCTAGAGCTTAAGGTCTGGCTAACCCAACCTACAGGTGCCGGTAGCCTTTCCTAGCATTCCCCTTCGAGCCCCTCTGCTAATTCAATTACATGGGCTCCCATCTGGTTGGAGGTGCAGGAAGTGGGGGTGGGCTTTGGTCCTGTCGTAAGTGTCTTTACTTCTTTGAAGACCAGTTTGGCTACCCAGCTCCCTTTTGCTCTGCAGCTTGCAGACACCTCTCACCAAATAACTCTTTGTTTCCTTTCAGGCCACCTCACACCTCATCAGGACAGCTTGGCTTAGCCTGTCAAATGCTGGCCAATCAGGAGAGGCTACTCTAGAGCTGGATTTGAGCACATCAGAAAAGGAAGTTCTATAACTTCTTTTCTGTCATGGTTATAATAAATATAACCTTGGCAAGTTGTTGGTATTTATTCTAACTATTATCTAGACACTTGAAAGTATCATTTTAGCTCACTCCTGTCAATCAATCAACCAAAGCATCTTTATTCGGCAGGAAGACCCACCATTAAAGCAGTTTAAAATACATACAGAGATGATAAAAAGAACATCAACAGCGACCAGCAGGTATCATATATAACATGAGTAAAAGCATTGCATACGTAATAAATGGTCTAATAAAAGGCCATGAGGTTATTCAAAGTGCATAGTGTTTCTTGAATGTACGGCAGCCTTAAGAAATTAACTTACACAGCACCAGCTTGCCTTGTCACTTAATTCTTGCAAACGCCTTAAAGCTTGTTGGCATTTACGATAATTTCTGACCCTTAAAAATGCCTGTCAATAGTTAGCCTTTATTAAAGTTTAAAAAAGACTTCCCATGTGAGCCTATAAAGCTAATGTACTACAATGGGGACAAATAGAATAGGCCTTTATTTCTCAACAGGACATATAAAACATATTTTATGATGTCTCTGCTTATAGTTAAAAGGCACCCTACCAATGGGGCACCAAGGGGAGGCCTTAGGTGTGACTTATATGTAAAAATAAGGTAGTTGAAGACTTTGGAAGTACCTTTAATTCCAAAGCAGAATTTCCATATAATTTTACTTTAAAAGAAGCCTGCAAGGCTGGCTGACTTTTAAAATGACAGGAAGATGCACAGCAGTGCACGCGTAAGTGCATGAAATCTGCTGGGTCTCTAAACCTACATGCCCAGCATATACTAGGGGCTAACATGTAGGTTGTCATACCAATCATAATTACAGCCAAATACCAATAACTTTTTAACAGAGCACATGCTGTTCGGGTTAGCATAGTCCAGGGCACAATCAAAGTCAGTAACCACCAGTATCAATCAACAAATGAGCGTGATCATGGCAAAAAGGATTACTTCTCACAGATACACAATGTACAGGCCCTAGCTGCTATTAGAGTAAAGCTCTCGACATACTATGAGGCGGGCCAGAGGGAAACTCGCTACCTCCACTGAAATGCGACTGCACAGCTCAATGGCGAGGGCGATCGCCCTGGAAAGCCAGTGGTGGCTATGCTTCGGAAACCCTGGGCCACCACCTATGTGTTGGAGCTTGATGACCAGCAGGTCAGCCACACGGAACCCTAGGACCTGCTGCACACCGTGACATCTTTTAACTCCCAGCTGTACAGCACCACTGCAATACCTGATGTGTAAAATCTTTCCACCTACCTGGACACAATACAGCTCAATTCAGCCCACCGTTTGTACTAGATGCCCCCATTCACGGTGGAGGAGGTGACAGAGCCTCTCTGGGGACAAAGCACTGTGACTGGATAGTCTCACCATATCTTTGTAAAAGGAATATGCGGTGATTTTAGCCCCTCACCTCCTGGCTGTGTATGAGGAGTCTCTGATGGCTGGTGTGCTTCCACGTCCCTCCAGGAAGCGGTCATTGTAACAATACTAAAACCTGATAAATCTGCCAATCGATGTGACTCATACTGCCCACTGTCAATGTTAAACATCAATAATACAATATTTGATAAACTTCTAGCCAATCGACTACTTACCCTACGGTGGGATATTGTCCGCCCGCACTAGTCAAGATTTGTGCTAGACTGCTCGACAGCTCATAACCTCTGCACTATATTCTCAATCATGCATGCCATAGATCCTCAACTGGCCGTATTTGGTACCTTTCTTGATGCCACAAAGGCATTTGACTCCCAGATTGGCTTTACTCCGTGAATGGCAGTCCTTCTGCGACTCGGGCTTAGCCCTAGATTCTTTTTCGATTGATCCACCTACTATACACTTCCTCGACAGTGCGCCTCTCCCTTAACTGCACAAATCTGCCCCATTCTCAGTTACCTGTGGGACTGGGCAGGAATGTCCTATATCTCCTGTCCTATTTGCTATAGCATTGGAGCCGCTAGCTGCCAGGCTGCAACACCACCACGCCCATAGGGGGCTGAACTTTACTGCCAGAAGGATATTGGTGCCAATGTATGCGGATGACTTTACGTTATATGGAAAGGAATCCCAAATGAATCTGTCTCTCATAATTCACAAAGAGGTAAGGTTTGGCGGATACTGTGGTATCAATATGAACTGGGCTAATTCCACCCTATTCCCTCTCACTTCCAGGACACAACCATTCAAGTCAGAATACCCCCTGCAGTCGGCTGATAGCCCACTTTGCTCTCAGGGTATTTAGTTTAGCTGGGACATGGACGAACTCTTGCATGCAAAATATGGAATGCCTCTGACTTGGCTTCAGGAGCAGGCTCCAGCCTGGTCCCAGATACCCCTTACCATGGCGGGAGGATAAGCAATGCTAAAATGATTGTCCTTCCCAAATTCCAATATGTCTTCCTCAATGTCCCGCTCCCACACATTTTATGAAACGTCTGCGCTCGACTTTGATCTCCCTGGCCTGGGCAAGCAAACAACTGAGGATTGTGTGGAAGATGCTTACTCTGCCCTTCAAGCAAGGCATCCTGAATGCGCCTGACATGATACATGAAGACGCATTTGTGCCTTACTGCCAGCAAATCTTTTTAGCAGCGCTCGGACTACATATGCTAGTTGAGCATCTTGCGTATTCTGTGCTACTTTAAAAAAAATTCCTGTTAGATATTTTATTTCTTATTTAATTTTGATTCTTCCTTGTTTTTAAAAGTGCTGCCCGCAGACTTGCACTCATTTCAGCTTACCTGCACTGTAAAATTGTTAAACCACCGCGTTTTGCGGGTCCTTTGCCCTGACTCGAGACTGGCGGCCATCTTAGGTGAGGGAATCATGTCCGGTGGCTGTAGTGTGCTTACAGCGGTCTAGGGTCGCAAGGTCACTAGACCACTACATAAGGCAGGCAAATCCTGCAATCGGCCTTGACACATGAAGACGCATTTGTGCCTTACTGCCAGCAAATCTTTTTAGCAGCGCTCGGACTACATATGCTAGTTGAGCATCTTGCGTATTCTGTGCTACTTTAAAAAAAAATCCTGTTAGATATTTTATTTCTTATTTAATTTTGATTCTTCCTTGTTTTTAAAAGTGCTGCCCGCAGACTTGCACTCATTTCAGCTTACCTGCACTGTAAAATTGTTAAACCACCGCGTTTCGCGGGTCCTTTGCCCTGACTCGAGACTGGCGGCCATCTTAGGTGAGGGAATCATGTCCGGTGGCTGTAGTGTGCTTACAGCGGTCTAGGGTCGCAAGGTCACTAGACCACTACTTAAGGCAGGCAAATCCTGCAATCGGCCTTGATACATGAAGACGCATTTGTGCCTTACTGCCAGCAAATCTTTTTAGCAGCGCTCGGACTACATATGCTAGTTGAGCATCTTGCGTATTCTGTGCTACTTTTTAAAAAATTCCTGTTAGATATTTTATTTCTTATTTAATTTTGATTCTTCCTTGTTTTTAAAAGTGCTGCCCGCAGACTTGCACTCATTTCAGCTTACCTGCACTGTAAAATTGTTAAACCACCGCGTTTCGCGGGTGCTTTGCCCTGACTCGAGACTGGCGGCCATCTTAGGTGAGGGAATCATGTCCGGTGGCTGTAGTGTGCTTACAGCGGTCTAGGGTCGCAAGGTCACTAGACCACTACATAAGGCAGGCAAATCCTGCAATCGGCCTTGATACATGAAGACACATTTGTGCCTTACTGCCAGCAAATCTTTTTAGCAGCGCTCGGACTACATATGCTAGTTGAGCATCTTGCGTATTCTGTGCTACTTTAAAAAAAATTCCTGTTAGATATTTTATTTCTTATTTAATTTTTATTCTTCCTTGTTTTTAAAAGTGCTGCCAGCAGACTTGCACTCATTTCAGCTTACCTGCACTGTAAAATTGTTAAACCACCGCGTTTCGCGGGTCCTTTGCCCTGACTCGAGACTGGCGGCCATCTTAGGTGAGGGAATCATGTCCGGTGGCTGTAGTGTGCTTACAGCGGTCTAGGGTCGCAAGGTCACTAGACCACTACATAAGGCAGGCAAATCCTGCAATCGGCCTTGATACATGAAGACGCATTTGTGCCTTACTGCCAGCAAATCTTTTTAGCAGCGCTCGGACTACATATGCTAGTTGAGCATCTTGCGTATTCTGTGCTACTTTTTAAAAAATTCCTGTTAGATATTTTATTTCTTATTTAATTTTGATTCTTCCTTGTTTTTAAAAGTGCTGCCCGCAGACTTGCACTCATTTCAGCTTACCTGCACTGTAAAATTGTTAAACCACCGCGTTTCGCGGGTCCTTTGCCCTGACTCGAGACTGACGGCCATCTTAGGTGAGGGAATCATGTCCGGTGGCTGTAGTGTGCTTACAGCGGTCTAGGGTCGCAAGGTCACTAGACCACTACATAAGGAAGCTACACCAACGCGCAGCGGATACGCGCAGCAGGATGCCGGATTTCAGCCGGAGTTCACGCCAGAGTTTAGCCCGTCTGCGCCCGTCCGCGTCTGGACGGGTCCAGGGGCCATTCTCCTTACATTAAACATGGCAGTCTGCCATGCATCCGCAGGAACCCGCACATATACAGGTGAGGTCCTAAAAAACTTGCAACCTTCCTCTTATGCTAACTGTATTTCCTGCGTCTTACCGACTCATAATTTTAAATGTCCTGGTTGTAATTTTTACACACGCAAAATGACTAGATGTAAAGCTTTGACTCACATTCAAACTCGTGGGAGCCGGCGAGCTGTTAAAACTCCACGTACTTGTTCTCCACTCCAATTTTGGAATATTAATTGTAGGTCTCTTTCGAAACATAAATATCATATTTATGATTTTATTATTGAAGAGAGGCCGGATGCAATATTTCTTACTGAAACGTGGCTCCAGGAAAGTTCTGGCCCGGATGTTGTTATCGCTGTCCCTAACAACTATGTTATAGTAAGGCAAGACAGAGTCTCCGGAACAGGAGGGGGCATTGCTATAATTTTTAAATCTAGCTACGTGTGTAAGCTTGAAGCCTTTCTCCTACCTGGTTGCGAGGCTGCTTTATTTAAATTGGCAACTAACCCCCAATTTACTCTTTCGGGTCTTTTGGTCTATCGTCCCCCTGGTAAAGCGAGTACATGGATGTTGTCCTTCGCCGAATCCATAGCTCCTTTGCTTCTTAGAGCGGCAAACTTCACCATCTTAGGTGACCTTAATTTGCATCTTGAAGACCCTCGGTGTACTGTTAGCATGCATTTCCTAAATGATCTTGAAGTTCTGAATCTCTCACTACAGAACTCTGGGCCCACTCATCTTGCTGGTCACCTGTTGGACCCTGTTCTTTCTAATTTACACTTTGATTGCTCTCAAAGTGCTCGTCCGTTGGACTGGTCTGACCACTTCGCAGTTCATTTTTCCCTGTCCTTTATTAAGAGCCCAGTTAATGGTTGCAGTGGAAAGGATGAACTTATTCATCAATGGGGAAAACTTGATATTGTAAAGTTCAATCAGTACCTTTCCAATACTTGTCCCGATACTAATGTTCCTGTTTCAGAGCTGAACATGGCAGTATCTCACTGGTTTACTAGTGCTATAACTACTTTACTGCCTCCATCATCGAAACGTCCCAGATCACGTCATCCCCCTGCACCTTGGTTCTCTGATGACCTGAAGATTTTAAGAGCCAAGTGCAAGGTGCTTGAAAGGAAATGGAGGTACTCCTACTCCGCTACTCGAAAAGCAGTATACAAAGAAGCCTTGAAGGGGTATCATACCCAATGTAAAATAGCCAGGGCCGCTTACACTGTGAATACAGTGACGCAGGCACAGAATTGCCCACGCACCCTCTTTTCTGTCGTTAAAAAGCTAACAGGAGCAGACACTGTCCCGATTTCTCCAGCTTTGGAGGAAGACCAATGCAAAGCTATTGCCCAGTTTTTTATTGCCAAGGTGGAACGCATATATGATTCTATGAGCTTTCCCTTGACAGCAACTGAATCTCATTTGGGGCAATCGGCTGTGCCTGAACTACCTTCCCCTTTGGTGAAGGTCACCAACTGGCAACTGTTTGATGACACCTCCTTCCTCTCTTGTCTGAACAGCGTTAGATCTGGATCTCCTCGTGACCCAATACCAGTGAAAGTTCTAAAGTTACTGGATCTTGAACCCCGGCGGGTTCTCATGAGACTTCTCAATGCTTCTTTGATTGAGTCTCATGTGTTACAAGAATAGAAGCACGCAATGGTTGTCCCTCTCCTAAAGAAGGCAGGTGCGGACACTTCCAATCTGGCTAATTTTAGACCTATATCCTTGTTGCCTTTCTTTTCAAAGGTGCTGGAAAGACATGTTAACTCTCAGTTAAATCAACTAGTGGAAAGTTCGGAATTCTTACACCCTTCACAATCCGGCTTTCGAGCGCATTATTCTACCGAGACCGCTCTCCTTGGGGTTACGGAGAGGTTGCGGCACGGTATTGATCGAGGGGAAACATCTGCACTTATCCTATTGGATTTGAGTGCTGCTTTCGATACCGTGTCCCATTCCATCCTTTTAAACTCTCTCCGGTCCCTGGGAGTAGATGGCCCTGCGCTTGCCTGGATTGCCTCATTTCTGAGTGAGCGCACTTTCCAGGTCTTTTCGGCGAAAGCCGCCTCGGCCACTTGCTCATCGGCGTACGGCGTTCCCCAGGGGTCTATACTTAGCCCTTTGCTATTTAATATCTATGTTAGACCCCTGGCTACCATCGTAGAGGACGCTGGGTTGACAATTTTTTCATACGCCGATAACACTCAGATTGTTTTTTCTCTCTCCAGCAGTGAAGGCAACAGTGTATCTGTCTTGAAGACCGGACTATCGCGTGTTGCTGAGTGGATGCAAATGCATCTACTCAAGCTGAATGGCGATAAGACTGAGGTCGTCATCTTGGGGAAGAATAAAGAGTTGTGGGGTCCTCAGCATTGGCCAAGTGATATGGGACCCCTTCCACAACCGGTCTCCGTAGTTCGTAACCTTGGCTTTCTCATAGACGATAAGTTATCTATGAGGCAGCAAGCCATCAAGGTTGCCTCTATTTGTTTTGCCATCCTAAGATGGCTTCAGAAAATTCTGTGGATGCTCCCCCACTCTACTCAGAGAACCGTAGTACAGGCGTTAGTTATGTCCCGCCTTGATTACGGAATCGTTCTTTATCTTGGTGCTGACACCGTCACCTTGAATAAACTTCAGGTGGTGCAAAACTCGGCGGCACGGCTTCTCTGTAATTTACCTCGGAGATCCTCGGCTTCTCAGGCTCTTCGCGATTTGCATTGGTTGAGAGTCCCAAGCCGCATAAAATTCAAGGCCCTATGTTACCTTTTTAAGATTAAGCAAGGCTCGGCCCCAAAATATCTAAAGAGTCTTGTCCAGACCTACAAACCCAATCGCATCTTGCGATCCTCTGCTAATGTTGATTTTGTTGTTCCAAGATTCAAACTTGTAAAAATGGGTGGTCGGTCCTTTTCCCATCTAGGCCCCAAATTTTGGAACGCACTGCCTATTGCCCTTAAACTTGAGGCCAACTTATTCGGTTTCCGGAAAAAACTTAAGACTTTGCTTTTTCAATAGTTCCATTTTGTTGTTTTAGCTGTTTTTTGGCATAGTACTGTGTTTTCTTTTCTTCTTGAGTCTATCCCTGGCGCCAGGAAACCCACTGCGGGTAGCTGTTGCGCATTATAAGTTAAAATAATAATAATAATAATGTGTCTGTAGGCATACTGCGCACAAGCCCAATACCTACATTTTTGGCTCTACCTCACTTGATTCCAGCTTCATATGGCTGTGGAGGCTGACCAGGCGGCTCTCTGCTCCTTAGCTACGACGCTATATCAAACGTATAAACCCGCACGTGTGGAGATTAACACAGTGGCATGCGTTCACTGGGTCGTGGGATGGCCTGCCTTGATGCACCCAGCATTCCTGTATATTTGCTTCCTCTCTGCTCCTGGGCGGAAATTCTATGCTTCCACAGTGATAGGACAAGAGTGCTAGACTAGTGTGGTCTCTTTACTTTTATTGTGACCTCTACCCAGAAGATCTGTAACTGCCCCCCCTTTGAGGCTAGTGAGGGCACTCGACCCTGGATGCCCTTCCCTTCCATCAGCTTTGCTTTAAATGCAGCGCGCTACATGGCACACTCCCAGTGCCACCTCCCAAACTGCAAGCATTAGAACACCTGTTAACGAACCCTCCCCACCCGTAAATTGGTCATCTGATTGTCTGCCACAATGCGGGACAATGTATGTGCCCCATGAATCGCTTGGCATGGGACCCCAATCCCCTCCATCTCAGAAGCTCAGTGGCTATGTTGCTGTGATTGGATTGCAGCCTTGTTGATTAACTGCAGACTCAGGCTTATTTACTTTACATTTCTGAATAGACTACACTGGACCCCAGTACAATTGCATTGTATGGGCCTGATCAATGATGCACGCTGCCTGAGGTGTGCCACCACACAGGCCACATTCTTGCACCTTGCTTGGGAGTGCCCACATGTAGCTAGCTATTGGACCGATGTTTACGGCACCCTCACCCAGATCACTGGTCACTCGCCATCTCAGACTCCACTGGTGGGACTCCTGGTATATGTCAAAGATGCGCTCCCCTCATAGCCTGACGTCTAACTGCGAAGCTACTAGCTAAAAGGCGGGAGTCCATCCATTAGGGCAGCGGACTGCATCAAGAATTGCGGACTGGCTGCAGGATGCTGCATACTGTCAGGAACAGCTTTCTCTACTAGGAGTTCATGCCAACGTGTTCACACACGAAGGACATTTGGGAACCACCACCGTCCTACCTGAGGAAAAGAGAGTACTTTACTACTTCGGACACGGAACGGGACAGACCCCCCTCCCTGCCTGAGATTATGCCTCATATATCGGCTCGCTTGACCTCCATACACCCACCGCTGGGACTGCCGAACTTTGGAGCATCTAGAGACTGCAAGACTGATTGGCTTGGACAGTCCCTCTGTTAAGATGTATTTCTCGTCTTTCCCCATATTGTGAGAATTATAAGCTGATGTAAACTGTATGTCCCCTGCCCTCCCTACCCCTCTTCCCACTCCATCCTGTGTTTCACTACCCTGTTGATGATTCGTTTTCTAAATGCCAATAAACAAAAACATTTTTTAAAAGTTTCTTTTTGTATTTTAATTTCATTTAAATTCTACATTCTTTGTCATTCATGTTGTAGTTTAGTTGTTGTTGCATATGTCAGCCAGTTGATTTCCTGGTACTTGCCTACTGCAAGGTGTGGTGCGTGGGCTCTTATCCATAAACAACTTACTTGTTGATTTTATTAATTTAGAAAGTTTTATAGAGCGCGAACATGATCCCGAATGATATCAGAGCACTTTACAATTTTAGGAAGAGGAAGGTAAAAGTTGCAGTACAATCATCAAAGGGATAACAATCCAAACAAATCAAATATGCACATCAAATGAGAAGGTCATAATCGAAGGGACAACAAAGGGTAAGATAATGATTGGAACATAGCGAGCTGAGAGGGGAGCAAGTGAATAGTAGAGCGGAATAATATCAAACGCAGGCCTTAGGGTGTAGGTCCAAAGCATTAGAGCAGACGATCTAAAACCTTTTATGGTAGGAACTTGTTCATGAGGAATCTTTTTGCTTCCAATTTGAAGGCAGTCTTGGAGGAGATTCTACGTATTTCCAGTGGGAGAGAGTTACAGATCCTCGGCGCAGAGCCGGAGAAGGCTCGGTGACACGTTTTTTTTTTGTAAAAGATCTGTGGTTTCAGGATGAGAGAATTAGCACTCCGAGATGGTCTACCCCCTCTGTATAATTCTAGCTTTTGCGCTAGATAACTGGGGGGTTTGAAATGGAGGGCTTTGTGAGACAGACAGGCAATCTTTAGCTGAATTCTTGCTTCATAGGGCAGCCAATTTAGGGATTTTAAGACTGGGGAGATGTGCTTGTTTCTTTTGGTACCCGTAACCAATCTAGCCGCCGCATTCAGTGAGGTCCTTAGTGGGGCCAAGGTATATTTGGGGAGGCCACAGAGCATAGCACTGCCATAGTCTAGCCTCAGTAAAACAAGCGCTTGGACCACTTGCTTGAAGTCAGCTTGTGGGAGGAAAGGTTTGAGACTCTGAGTATCCTCATTAGGTGATTAGCTCCCTTGCACACATTGCTGATATGATTTTTCATATTCAGATGCTTGTCTAGGGTGATTCCAAGAGATTTGGCTTAGTCAACAATGAGGGGGAGCAGTTGAAGACAGTGAGGTGGTTCATCCAAAGGTCAATCTTGGGGATGTGATTTGGGGGAGAAAAGAGCAGGAATTCTGTTTTGGAGGTGTTGAGCAAGAGGTGGTTCTCAGTAAACCAGTTTTGAGTGTTTATTCGGGCAGAGTTGAGTGAAATGAGGTTATTCGGAAAGGAGATTTTCAGATAGAGTTGGGTATCCTCTGCATACATGTGGAAGAGAATGTCAGCAGAATTTAGTTAATTAGCTAAAGGTTCCAAGAACAGATTGAAGAGTATGGGGGATAGGGCTGACCCTTGGGGGACCCCCATGGATACTGGTGAAGCTTGGAAGAGAGAGTAGTTCGCCTTAACTCTTTGGGATCTGTGGTGGGGGAAGGACAAGAACCATTGCAGCACCGAACCAGAAAGGCCCATCCTGTGCTTCAAAGTGGATATGAGGTTGTTGTGGTTAGCAGTGTCAAACGCTGAGGGAAGGTCAAGGAGGATAAGGAGGCAGGATTAATTTTGGTCGAGCATTTTCAAAATGTCATTCATAACGTGAGTGAGAGCCGATTGGGTGCTGTGCCCACTCTGGAAGCCAGATTGGTGTTGGTCCAGGAGATGGAAATTCTTGATGTGGGACAGAGTTGAGATTGGATGCATTTTTCTAGGAGTTTGGCTAGGGTGGGGATGTTAGAGATAGGGCAGAAGTTGTTAAAGTCCGTACTATCTGCTGTAGGCTTTTTAAAGGTTAGGTATTACCTGAGCAGCTTTTAGGCAATCCGGGATTGTTCCTTGAGAGAGAGAGAGACGCATTGATAATCTTTGTCCAGATGGGGGTGACGATCTCGTTCAGTTCTTTGAAGATGGACGGTGGTAACGGGTCGATGAAATGATTAGATGGGTTTATACTCTGAAGAATATTGTTAGTGTCTCTTTCACTGAGGGGAGTGAAGGTGTCCCATGAGGCATTGTTCTTGGTACCTAGACTAGTCGTTTCGATCTTCTCTGATACTGCTCTTGATTCCAGGTTGATGCCAGCATAATTACCGCAGCTACTGTAGAGAGAGAGCCTATAGAGTGTGAAGAGATGACAAGAGCACTTGGATGGAGAGGATGAGGGAAGCGTTGAGATAAAAGAACGGCAAGGAGGAGATGTAGGTCAGGTTAAACTGAGATGTTAGTTGAGAAAGGGTTGAGAAAACAAGTAAAAATGAAGACTGAAAAATAGAAGACTGTTACAGTGTTAGGGAAAGGAGTTGAAATCAAGAAAAACTGACTTGGATCCCTCCTAGGCCTCCTCTGGAAAGCCATGGCCACATAGATTTAATTGAGCACATCAAGAGTCCGACCAGCAGTCTGCTTCATGCTGAACATGGAAGTAGGAGTTCTTAGTCCTCATTATTGAATTGTTAAGTTCCAACTAATTTCCCAAATATATTAGTTTTAATTTGTAAATGCATCCTCCAACATGTGCAAATAAGCCTATACTGAAAAAGGGTTTGGCTACCTACTGTGACTCGTGAGAAGTGGGGCAGTGCTAAATTTGAGCCCTCGGTTTCCGGTGCTTGGCACCTGCACTTAATTGTCAATACCGCACTTATGACATTCGCTGCTCATCTACTTTAGAGATGAGCAGAACGACGCTTGTTTATGAATACAATTGAAATTAAAAATAAATAATACCTGCCTCCCTAACCATTTCTTTAGCTCTGGAGACTTACAATAATCTGTACTGCCGCACTTGCAGGCGAGAGAGATGGTAGTAGTTGGTTTGGTTGTCAGGTGCAATGGGTGGTGCAAGCTGCAGTGGCCTCCTGGGCAGGGTCCTGGCACTTATTATTTTATAAATTATGCACTGAAGTGGGGTCTCTATAAACAAAAAAACGAAGCCAGGATTTTGGAAGTTAGTGCACCATTCGAGATATTGGCACTTAATGAACAGAAAACTGTAATGCTCCCTTAACGCGGAGGAAGTCGCACTTCAAATCGCAAGAGAGCTTCTGGTGGTTTAAGTCTGAGGGGCCACAGAAAGGCTTTTATGTGAGCGGGCCACTATTGCAGCAGTAGATGGTAAATTATGAGGAATGAAGGGCGAATTGTAAAAATTGCCTGAGGAACGCACGGATTTCAAGTCATAAAGTAGTACCGTTCTCAGCTACAATTGTGCTTATAAATGAATACCTTTCATGTAAACTTTATCCCTATACAATCGTTCCATTCATTACAACTCCCAAGTAGTCTTTAGTTCTTATGACAAAATGAGGCCATTACCTGCTGATTCTCTGGTGATGCTGAGAGCCGACAACACAAGGACCAAATTTAGTAACAAAAGACCGCATTATTCTAGTTTGAAAAGCTTCATAGAAGTTAGTAGACATAATACATGCGGATCCAAATGAAGCCATTTACTAAAGCTACTTTTGTAACACCCACAACTGAAAAACAAACGTCCCCAATAAGAAACTGGCTGTCACTTATTTAAAAAAAAACATTCTAATTCATCCGACTAAAGTAACGCTAGGGAATTTCTCTAAATTCGGTCAGTAGAAGAAAGTTGGAATTTAAGACCTTATGAAGAAGTTAATGATAAAGGGGCACATGCATCATTGTTTGTTGTGGTTGCAAAGGGGCAGATTGCATCATCCCAAATGCAAAAATCGCTTTTTAAGTAATCGCAAATTTGTCATTACTTAAAGTGCGATTGCATTTAGGGAATCACAATTTGCGATTCCCTAAATGCAATGCAACAAAAATAATAGCGATTTCTATTTTAAGAAACACGAATTACCATCAACTTAAAGTTGATAGTAATTTGCGAAAACTTTGAAAAATGCACAAAAGTGCACTTTTCAAAGTTCTATGTTGCACACAAACATGCCATTGGGGCATGTGTGTGTGCAACATGTTTTTTAATTGCACTTTCAGGGGTGCATCAGGGTGTCCTTTTGGCACCCTTGAAATTGCATGGGCAACTTGCAAGGACCTATTTGGTACTCGCAAATTGCGCATGCAATTTCCATTGATACCTATGGGCCTTAAAGGCCCATAGGAATGAATGGGAAGCCATTCCTTATTTGCGATTTGCAATTTGTGAGTCGCAAATAAGAAATGTGTAGGAATCACATTTTTTTTTTACAATTCCTACATGCATAGCATTTTGCGATTACCAAATATCGAATCGGTAAAATTTGCTATTTGGGAATCACAAAATGCGGGCTTGATGCATGTGCCCCTTAGTGTGTAAAGATCGGGAGATATTAGTTACATTCGCAAGATATTAATGGGTACCTTTTGCTTTTCATAATAATGAATTTTGATTGATGGGGATGGAGGGATTGCAGCACAAGAGTATTCACATGCATCATTCAAGTATAGGTAAGTCTGGCAATGTATGTACCTCGAAACAGTACTTGTATCTGAATCCCAAGTTGCTGAAGGTACTTACTGCCTTACAATAAACTGCTCTTGGAGGGAAATAGGATTAGAAGAGCGAAACGGGAATATCTCTCTACATAGACCTGTGCGTCTTCCCTGTTAATTTGGTGTCGGAGATTTCCTCTCATGCTTTCTAGAGCATACCTCTTTCTGTTGAGCTGATACTAGGTGGTGCCATACAAGTGTGAATCATGCACAAATGCCACAGCTCGCAGAGAATATTCACAAACAGGTATTGCTGTCGCAGTTGCCATAAAGAGCCTCTTCAGCAAATATCAGGTGCTGATGACAAGTCACCAAATATGGTCTGCTCAGGAAGACTTCACTGTACAGTGTTTACCCCTCCTCTTGAGTATGGACCAGACTGAACATCCTCCTGCCACATAACCATTGCAGTAAAGGTGCTGACATCTTTTTAAAGTTGTTTTTTCTTGTGAAAGATGATTTAAAGGTAGCATGCACAGCATGATCATGTTATATATGTGCCCTAATGTCTTCTAATTACACTGAAAGCATGCACTGAATATTATGGACACAGTCATAATAGGGATCAATGGAATAAGGAAAGGCGGGTTCTTCTGGAAGCAATAAATAAAGATGTGGTATTCCAATCACGCTGAAGAAAGATGAGAAAAGAGCATCCAAAACAAATGAATAATGAATTGTTTCACTTATTTAAGAAGATGAAACTTTAAGAGTTCCTTTCTGGACCAGGAAAACTGTTCTGTGGAGTACATCGTCAGAATTCAGTATTTAACATAAAGACTAGAGGCACAGAATCGTACACGTGGAAAATACTTTACTATCCTTTTAAAGCAGATATTGATTGACGCCCATCAGGTATAGAAAACTCAAGTAGTGGAATAAATGTGTATATATATATATATGTAGCATACCGTAGAGCTGAATGGTGTCATTTTGCTGCAACTTCAATACTTTCAGGAGACCTTGTTCATGTGTGAGTCACTACTGTAGATTCAAATGTTCATTGATCTGTCGTCAAACTCTTGTGTAGGTGAGAGGTTATTGCTGAGTTGATGGCCTATCTACATTAGCTAGTGTGGCAGGATCCTGTAGGTGAGTTCCAATGAAGAGGACAACATGAATTACACACCGTGTCTGTAAAAACTGTGATATTAGGGCGTATTTTTTAGTTTGGCGGACGGGATACTCCATCAAAAATTCTACAATAACATGTCTGACATACAACTAGTATGAGTGGCCATAATGCCCTTGTAAGTGGGCCTGGTTTCCGTGCAGCGACATGATCTTGCATTTCATTTTGAATGCCCAAAGGATTTGTTGAGGCTTAAGCTTGCAGTTGTAGGAGTAATGCAGGCAGGTTTACCTGCCCTGCTCAAGGGGCTAGAAGGAGGAGAATGTAATAAATATAGTGTATTAAAGATTGTATATGCACCTCAATATGGACTACGGAGAAGGTAGCTGAGGGAATTTTAAAGACGGGGCCTCCTGTCCAAATGAAGTCAGAAAGAGCATTGCACGGAAAGGTAAAACAAGGAGAATTTATTTAATTATGAAGTTCATCCGTTTGATTAAAAAGATACCGTATATACTTTAAGGCTGGTGCTTCTTTCTCACAAGCATAGAATGAATCATGATCTAAATGGAGGAACATCAGGGTGTGAATTTGATTAATTAACAGGCAACTGAATTGTCCTCACGTGCTCCTCAATATGTATATATATTGAAAAGCAAACAGGCACTTGGTTCACAGCCATTTTGGAATTGGAAAGCAAGGAAGACAGACCACAGGTAAGTGCATTAGCACAGTGAACTCGTAAGAATGTTTCATGGCTGTAACTTGATATATTCAGATATACCTACATAATTCGAGAAATCTTTTAGAGCCCTTTTATCAATTTTTTTCAATAGCTGTACTTAGGAAGTGAAATTATCAATTTAGGTTCCATCCATACATATGTTGAAAAATAAAATGGTTTATAGACAAGTTGCTGACCAAGCAAGCATTAAACAGTAATGGGAGAGAAAATCTATGTTGTAAGGTAGCAGGTTGTTTTGCCACATAATCTAGGGGTTACTGCTTGAAATGTTTGAGAGTTTGGATGAGATTCTCATAGGTCAAGGACAAGGTGAACCAAATATTCTGCATGAAATATCAGTAATGATGCTAGAAAACATTTTCAATTTCAAAATTTCATTGTCCTTGAGAAGCGCAAGTTTTTCATAAGGGTTCAAGGGAGACTGGAAAAGATTTGTAGTTATGTGGCATCAGTGAAAACATTTGCACGTACTTGTGATTTTGGCCAATTTACTGACTCTTTGGTCACAGACCAAATTGTTAGATGTACAAATAACATGAAGGTACGAGAGAAGCTTATTAGCAAAAACCCTGATTTGAAGGAGACCATAGCAAATGTACAGGAAATGTAAAATACTAGTATATGGGTGCATGAGATGGGAGAATATCAAGACGACAATTAAGAGTTTGGACGAAGATGTTGACAATGTTTTGGATTATAGGAAGTCTTCCAGTGATGAGAACTTGAACAAAAGTAACAATCTTCGGATTAAATGCTTTAGGTGTAGCAGTGAGGGACATCTTTCGAATAGCCCTGGGTGCGTGGCAAAGTTTGCTACATGCAAAAAATGTTATAAGAGGGCTCATGTTTGCCACAGTGACAAAGGCTCCAGGTGTAAATAACTTTGAAACTGAAAATACATTTGTCATGAGTATAAAGGAAGATGTCCATGTTGACTGTGATCCCCTGGAAATGCCTGAGTGTGGCATTATGGTGGGTGGAAAGAAAGTGTCAGTGCTTGTTATTCTGGATCTTTTTATACTATTATTGATGACAAGAATTGGGATGTGTTGGTTGGTAATGACAATGTTGAATTACTTCCACGTGATATCAACCATGTTGGGTATGGTGTCATGAAAATAGATGTCCTTGGTTATTCCATCATGAGAATCCAGTTTTGCAACTAGTAATCTACTGGGAATATTTATGTTACCAAGAGTGGTGACAATTTGGTAGGCCAGAGACATCAGAGGGACGTTGGGATTGCCCTAAATCCCCGTTCTCAAGAGGTCTTGCCTTTTGGTGATTTGTCAAGTAATATTTATTCTGAGTTCCCTAAAGTGTTTGAAGGTAAACTTGGTTTGCTAAGGAATTTTCAGCACAAGATTCTTTTGAAAAATAGCACTGTGCCTTATGTGTCCAAATTGAGAAAGTTTCCTAATTTGATGTTAGAACCTCTTAAGAAGTAATTACACTGGTTACTGAAGTTCGGAGTCATTGACCAAATTGGGTCCTCAGAATTGTTTGCTCCAGGGGTTTAAGCACCAAAGGTGAGTGGTAGAACTATTAAGATGTGTGTTGACCTAAGGGAATTGAATGAACATATTTGGGTTGACAGACAGCCTTTACCAAACATTTCTGAACTTTCGCTTTAAAGGTACAGTTGTTTAATCTCATCCAGTTATCGCCTGTGTAGAATCAGCTTTTGCTGCATGCATAGTCTAGACATTTGATATTCTTCATGACTCCATTGGGAGCATTTAGGTTTGTTTAGCTGCCTTTTGGGTTTGGATCTGCAGTTGCTTGTTCCGGGGTGGACTCCATATAAAATCCCTTTTGATTTAACAGTATCTCCAACTATTTGATTTCTATTAAACTGTTTCTATTAAGCTGTGTGTAATACTCCCTGGTGTTAAGAGAGCCTACAATTCATTACGCCTCTATCACTCCTTGAATGGCTCCATAAAATACTCCTTGGTGGTGGAACAGTGTGTCAAACGATTCTGCTCTTCTGATGCTACTGGTGCACATACCTACAACACCTATGCCTATGTACATCAACACTCAGTTATGTACATCAACACTCAGTTTTCTGTACACCTACCACATCATCAAACATCACACATCTCATCCAGATGTCCCTTATACATTAAACTACAAACAACTCCCTTTCAAGCTTGCACTCTAAAAGATACCCAGGAACCTGGGATGCAAATTGGAGCTCTTAATGCCCTTAGCAATGGAATTAGGCACTATATAGATAATGAACTGGACCATCTTGGAAAGCACTTTAGAGCTTGTAAAGGAAATGAAGAACCATATATAAATAATCAAGTCAATCCCTCAGTTTCAAAGTAATGTCAGTAAAAAATCAAATTTAACTTGGGCATTTCTGTACATCTTATAGTTATGATACTAAACGTAACCACCATCTTGCACATAGCATCTGTTAGAGCAGGTGCCTCCAATCAGTACTGCCATCTTCCACATAGCATCTGATAGAGCAGGTGTCTCCAACCATTTAATTGTGAGCTCCCAGTAGCTCTCAGAAACCTTCATAGTAAAACGAAGCCTTGAGTTGATTTTTAAATAAGCACATGATCACTTTTTCTGTGCTTATTTTACATTATAATTTATCATCAAGCTGCAGATAGCAAGGCCTGGTAAGTGTTGTATTTACTAACAGCAGGCCTCTGGCTTCTAATGGCCAATAGCCACTGTGCCAAATGTAGAACTGGAAAATACAGTCATTTTTTTAATGATAGAAATTTAAAGTGCAGAAAGCTGTTCCATATTTTGAACTTGTTTGCAGAATATTTTTCTGCACTTTAAATTTCTCTCATTTAATGTAAATTGTTCTATGTTTGTGTTGCGCATGTAACTGTGCCACATATGGCGAAAGGTATGTCCTATGCCACAAGTACATACAACACAGGCTGTCAGTCACTCATACACCTATATCCCATTCATACGCACCCAGGTTCATACAACCCCAAAGATTACACTTTCACTGAAACACATGGCAGCCCTGTCATAGTCCCATATCCAAAGTGGTTTTTTTTCAAGACATAGTATCCGGCTCTATGGACATTTGCCTTAAAGTCAATAAGGGTGGGAAGTGGGGAGGTAAGGTAATAACTCATCAGTTGTATAGCATTCAGTAGCTCACAAGGATTTCCACTGATCAGATGTAGCTCTCAATACTGAAAAGGTTAGAGACCTCTGTGTTAGAGGCATCTAGCCACAGACTCCTTATCTTAGAACTATCCCCAGCGACAGACTGGATCCGGAAATTGGTGTGCAGCAGTACCTCTGCACGCCGGTAGAGGACAGTGAGCAACTCCATAGTGACATCGTCCTCACATGGGACATCAACAAAGTCAATTTAAGCCCTCCCCTGATGCTCTGATATCAGCTTCTTCTATTACGGGCTTACAACACAAATCCGATCAGCGGTTCTTCAGGCCATGTTTATGCCTACCTCGATGATTTTGTCGAATGGAACAGTGTGCCTTTCACATGTCCTCATGCTTCAAACCTTGTGGGTCTTGTGGATGGCAAATGGCGTCCACGGACCCTAACTTCATTTGCATGTGATGCCCATTTGAGCACCATGACTCCAAAGAGTGCAACTCAGGTCAATGACTTCGACCAAAGGTGCTGAAGGAACGTCGGATGAAGCTTCTAGTGGCACGGTTGTTGCAGACTTCCAAGATGTTCCTTCCGCCTCAGTCCCCTTCGTGCTCCAAAGGTCAACTGCAAGTCCAACCCAGGGGCAGTTTCCATGTACGTCACTCTCCTTTGATGTCAAAAGGTAAGTCTCTACACAGGCGGTCAAAGTCGTGGCGTCAACCGACTTCGCCGCATGAGTCCTGCACGGGTCTTCGGCTGAAGACTCGGTGCATGAGTCTATCCCACGCCTTCCAGCCTATCCTGGAGCTGGGGCGACTTTGACTGAGATGAGGGCATATTATAACTCTCTCCAGAACTACTTTGGGTCTTCACCTTCCCCTGGGGCGCACTCTGGCCCCAAGGAGGTACACAAAGCCATGACTGTGTCCATGCCGGCAGGTTCGCCCTTGGCATCAGTACAGTTGCCGGATTCTAAATCCATTTCAACATCGGTACACAGCCCTTCGGGGTTAGCCCCTTTGGTTTTCTGGGACTGATCTACCGACACCAACAATGGCATCAAGGTCTGGCCTGCTGACTTCAATGACAGCACCATCAGTGCCGCTCGATGCTTCACCTCTTTTTCACTCTGACAGCAAGACGTCGCCTCTCCTGCACCGGTCGGCATCAGATGTGACGCCAGACGCAGCAACAATGGAGTCATCAGTTTTTGAAGTCCTCTTTCCAGGCTTACATATTGAGGATCATGAAGATGGATGTAATAGAGAGTGTTTGGAGTTTTACCAACCTATTTCTCAACCTAACTGATTGATGGACTTAGGAAAAGCAGCTGGCTTGGAATCTTCAGCCTTGTGCCTCCTATAACCTCCTGGTATGGCGATAGAGGCTACCTCCTCTCTAGTCGATATGCTGAGGCGAGTTTCAGCCATTTTGGGAGTGATGTTTCTCTCCTTGGAAATGGTGACGGATCTGTTAATTGGAGTTCTGTATCTTATATGAGTTTACCCGGATCACTGCAACTGTTTAATTCTTATTTTAAATGTGTATATATTGTGTTGGAATTTTTAGATAACTTGTGCTTTTATGATCCGTTTTAAAAAGATCGAATAAAGCTGTGTGACTGACTGACTAACTGAGTTCTGTATCAAGGCCAATCGGGGTAGAGCTGGTGCTTCCTTACAGCATGGCTCTTTTTGATGTTCTGTTAAGGGCTTGGGCTAAGTCCAAAAGGGGACCCCTGTGGATCGTTCCGTTTCTCACAGACACTGACTGGCCCCAGGAGATCCACCATGTCTCCTTAGGCATTCAACTCATGATAGTTTTGTGATTCAGGCTGCCTTGTCTGCCCAAAATATTGACACGTTCCCTGTTGTCCCCCCAGAAAGTGTTGTGTAGTTCCTATAAAACCTATACAGCATCTGCATGTTTAGACAACATACAATGTGGGCTTGTTGTCCGGACTGATTCCAGACACCTCCTCAGGGTCTGTTAGCCTGTATACCAGCTAGATCACAGTACCACTTGAAACTCCTCTTACCAAGGGGAGAATAGTTCTTGGCAACTATTGAACATGACAACCCTGATCCCTCAGGACCGTGGAAACAGTACAATACTTTTCATTCAGTCACTCGTGCTCACTTTGTCTTAGAGAGATACACAGAATAAACGATATGGACGTTTTTCAATAAGCATTTATGGAACATTTGTCAATCTAGTATAAAAATGGTGTGCTGAAACAACCACTAGACAGAAACAGATGTAAATGATTAGAAGCACTAAAAAGGTAAAAGGGTGGTAGATTTCTACCATCTTGCTATAACCATGACTACAGGCAAGTATATAAAATACATGATAATAAAATGCATACTCCTACGATGCTACCCTAACTAGATGTACCTAAGTGTACCTAGCATGTGTGTAGGTGTTAAGCCAAGAATCCCTCTAGGATAAAGTCAACCCCATTACCTGAAGTGAGAGACTGTGGGACCCCGTCTTGGTCTCCCAGCAAGGGATGTTAGACCACAGCGAGCTGGAGTATGTGCATGCAGGAACCTCAGCATCTAGCGTCAGTGTGTCGGCAGGGAAGTCCCGATCTCCTCTGAGTATGTCAGCAAGATGTGATGTTGATATACCTAAAGGTATCTCCAGGGGTTCTACCTTTCTGTGCCATTGTCGGACCTAGGATGATGTCGGGAATGAACCTTGTACATAGTTATTATGTAGGAGATGGTAGTCCTGCTCAGTTTCCAAGAATCCAAGAATCCTCATGCATAATGTATGAGGCTATTGTTCAAGGAAAACCCCACGTTCTGTAAGCAGTACTGTAACTAGGTAAAGGGTCAGTCCTAACAGCCCGATATGTATGTAGTGTAGGGACAAATATAGGTGAAAGGTTAGGATGTTATCCAGGCCTATATTGGGTTACCTATATGGTATATAACACCAACTCCTTCGACTGGACGACATAAATTCTAACGTACTAGTACGCAAGCAACTATAGTAAAAACAAGATTTTGCACACAAAAATTAAAAACACTAAAAATTGTCACTGAAGCAAGAGCTCTAATGTGTCCGTATATATATTTTGAACGACTAGAAGCATCGGAAAGCCTTGCAGGTCATAAAAAGTGTCAATTGATTTGGAGTTCCAATTTGAGTTTGTTTAAAAAAGTCTGAATTTTTCCCAGGGCACGACGAGCCAAATATTTATGTGTCTTGACTTTGCAGACAACGATCCCTGTAACACCTTGCAGATTACGTCAATTGGGCACAGATGATCTTCTGTACTGCCTGCAGCCGATGCTGGGGCAGCCTGTGCACCATCCAAGGCCTGGGAGTTAGTGGAGGAGCGGGTATCCATTCCAACAGGAGCAGAGACTACCTGTGGTGGCTCTAAGAATGCCGCAATCAACATAGAAATACGCTGGGGACACTGCAGAACTTGGGTCGTTATCGGGTCCAGTAAAGCATCAACGTCGGTTGCGCAACTGATGGAAGTGTCATACAGAGATCCAACACGCATTCTTCTCCGCAGAACAGGCATCGGAGAACAGGTAAGATGCAGTCCATCCAGATTGGTCTAAATTACAGGAACCAAGAGGCACTTAGTTCCCGTAGGTGAGGTGTGCCCAGATGTTGTACCATGCGATGATGGTATTGGCACTCCAGGAGTGCATTTCTATCTCCTTGCATAGCAGGATGTTGGACTTGGCCCTTTTTGCAGGGTCTTCCCTGAACTTTTTGCCTTCCTCCTAGCCTTTTTTCTGACATGGTGTTGGTGGTTTTAGGACTCTGGGCACTTTAGCACTGCTGTCCAGTGTAAAGTGCTTGTGCTTTCTGTGGTAAACATGGTAAGATTGGTCTACACCTGTTTAGTGTATTTAATTTACCTGTCAGTCCCTTGTAAAGTGGTATCTCAGATACCCAGGGCCAGTAAATTAAATGCTACTGGTGGGCTTGCCATTACGATATAATGGGGTGACCCACAAAAGTCCAAGGACCTGGGTAACGTTTGGTATAGAAAACAATGGTCCTAGACTACTTAAGTTTACACTTTAGTTCTGAGCAGCATTCATTAAGTAAAAATATACCAGGTACATATAGAATTCACGTTGTATCATTAATGTACCACCAATTCCTTCACAATTCAAGCATGTATATCCTCAATTGACACAAAGGCACAAAGTATAGCTCAAATGGTGTCTGTTTTATTTCTCAATTATTTTTACATTTATCAAAGATCACCATATTCAATGTTTTTAATAGAGAAAGGTTGCTCCAAAGTGAGTGTGAAAAAAGGGAGAGTGCTCGTGAAGTAGGACATATAAAGGAGGGGAATCCAAAAGATAGACCAAACGATCACATTCACATTAAAATATTCATTAGTAAACTGGTCGTGTTCCACAGTGGCACCAGTTTTACAAGTCGGCTTGTCCCTCATGTATTTACAAGTATTTCTTATTTTCTGATGGTGCACAGAGTTTATTCATCTGTGAAAAGGTCAGGGCTGGGATGTTGCTGGGTACAGGCTCACTGTGGAGAGTGTCAACGTTTCGACCCTGGCGCATAGAGGGTAGTTTATTCCTCTGCAGTCGGGTCTTCCTCAGAACAGGGAACAGGGGGGGCAACCTAGGATGGGGTAAATTCAGGATTACAGCCCCTCAGGCGGCGGTCCGAACTGAATCTGCGGCATGGCCAGATTAATCATAGAAGAATCATGGCTGCAGTGTTTGGAGAAATCAATCAACAGGTTGAGTAAATCGCCCGCAGCATCTCCTTCTGTAGTCTAAGAGCAGTCCAGGGGATCCGTGCTGAACTCCTCTTGCACACCTGTTTGGCATATTTAATTTACCTGTCAGTCCCTTGTAACGTCGTATCTCAGATACCCAGGGCCAGTAAATTAAATGCTACTGGTGGGCTTGTAGCGCTGATTGCGCCACCCACCAAAGTAGCCTTTCAAACCTATCTCAGGCCTCTGCCATTGCAGGGCCTGTGCGTGCAGTGGCACTGCCGCTGTGATGTGACACCTAAAGGGTGTGCTGCATCGTTAACCCCACTTTTACTGCATGTCAGTCACCACAAATTTAGGCCCTAGCTAGCCCTATGGGCAGGGTGATTTTAGGTAAAAGGTAGGACATGTACCTTAAGTGTGTGACATGTGTTGGTAGTGACAAACAGCCATTCTGGTTTGTCACTGCTGTGAGGCTGCCCTTGTAGGAGAGTATGATCTGCTTCTTATAGTTACCCCCACTTTTTGCTGATGTTTCACTGTTTTCGACTTAGACTGGCTGGGATCCTGCTATACAGGGCCCTAGCCTAGCTGCTTTCTCCTCTAAATTGATTGCATGTACTTTAGGTATACTCCAGATTGGATTCTGGGGTACCCTTATAAGTCCCTAGTATATGGTTTACTATGTACCTAGGGCACAGGTACCCCAGAGGCCTCTCAGGGGCTGCAGCATGTATTATGCCACCCCTGGGAGACCATTCAAAATGACACAACAGGTCTGCTACAGCAGCCTGTATAAGGTGGTGCATGCACCCTTTACTTAGATATAGGTTCACTATATCTACTCCATATCACTGCACATATAAACCTATCAGTCACCCCAATGGCAGGCCTTATCAATCTTGAGGGCAGGGTGCTGGGTTTTATGTGAGAGGGTGCACCTGCATGAGAAGAGCCCCTCTGCAGCCTTCGGAACCTCTATTCCGGGGTTATTTGGGATGCAGCCAACCATATACTCTTAAGTGAATTATAACCTCACAGTAAATGCTAACTTTAAAACAGCTGCATGGAAACATATCGTGTTTGGTGTCAAACAGCTTGGAATCATACCTTCACACCAGTAACTGGTGTGGGGGGTATGATTCCACCCTACTAGAGGGAGAAATATGACAACACCGGTACACCCGCTACAAGCTTCACAGAACCCTGGCATCACAAAATGGATGCTGCCAGCTACAGACACGAGTCTGCCCTCCTGCTGCTGGACGAAACTCCAACAGGGAAGGCTGGACAATAGTTTTCTTGTCACAGGGAGGTGTGACCACCCCCAGACAGGCTTTAGTGTGTTGGGGCTGGGTGGGTACACTCAGAGAGTGCTTTGATGTCTGCACTGGGAACACATTTGGTGTGCCTGTGCATAGTCCAGCTTAAACCGGTTGCAGGGGCTATCAGCCCCTGCTCTGGTGCGAAACTGGACAAAGGACATGGGTGTAGCCACCCCTCTGTCCTGACCCTCCCATAGGTGGGTCCCCAGAGCTTGTCCCACCCCTTCCTTTGGTATAAAGTAGGAACCCCTAGCTACAGGACTTTAGATTTACCTGGATGAAACTCAGCTACAGAAACCAAGTACTTCGACTATCTACACTACGTTGGATGACTGAAGAATCTCCCTTGGAATAAAGGAGTTACTTGCCTGCAAGGCAGGCACCTGAAGTGCATCTGACCAGTTTGCATCTACGCAGCTCCTGTAGGACCCTGAAGATTTCTGTAACACAGGAGGTGGGTTCCTGTGGTCTCTGAGGTTGATCCATGCTCTCAGCAATTCTGAGCTCTGCATCACTCGTGGGGACCGTGCAACCCGAACCCATGGGCACCGTGTATATTTGCAGCAGCATATGCTTTTTGACAACCCCCGAGGCTGTGCTTTGGGCTACTTGTAGTCCAGACCCCGAGCAGTATTTCTACTGAAGATTTCGGCCTACACTCCACGAGTGTTCCGTGGGCTGGTATTTTGTGATTCACCTCGAGGTCCCTTTGCGATCCCTGGTCCGTCGACCTGTGGGTCCCTGAGAAGGGAACTTTGACTTTAAGTGGGCTTTCCTGGTTGCTCCAGATGTGCCCTGACTCTCTATTGCTTGGGGAGTCCCCAGGACCTTGCTGGTCCTCACCGAAGCATCTTTTCTCTGACTGCGTGAGTTGCAGTTGCCAAGGCTTGTTGGTGTCCAATCCAGACACTGACCCCCCAGCACTCCTCGACATCCTTTGTGGGACAGCTCAACTGCAGACTTTGGTCATTGTCAACATCTCCTGGTTCCCGTGGCTGCAGAGTCAAGCTTCACCTCTTCTCACCTGAAACACCCGACAATGGTGGGCATTCATCTATCGTGCCCCTGGTCACTGTGAAGTGACCCAGACTCTGTCCCCTCTGCTTTCAGGTTCTTCACAGCTCTGATCCAGACTTGGATCACACCGGACACTTCTCCTCTTCCCGGTAGCAGCACTTCTTCGCATCACATCATTGAAATCAACGAGCGTTTCCGACACCACTTGACCCCTATGCACCCGGCCCTCCTGGGATAGGTAACACAGGTACCTCAGTACTCTCAAGGGTGCTGGCCTTAGAACCTTCTATGTTCCAAAGGGTTTGCTTGAAGTCCTCTCCTAAATGTTCTTAATCTTTAAAATTCCAACCGCGACTTTCCCATAGGATTGTCCAGAGCTCGGGCCTGTGTTCTCACACTGCACACGTCCCCCGTGGGTCCCCTGTGTCACTACCTTGGGTGGTTCCTTGGGGTCCCAGTGATTCTACATGCTCTAGGCACTGTGTCTAGTCAAGTCGTGGTTGTTATACCACTTTCTAAGTATATGGAGCCCGCTGTGTGTTGTGCTATTTACTGTTGTGCTAGTGCTTTAATATTGTGTACCTTGTTCTCTAATCTCATAAAGAGGTTATTAGCGAGTGTTTAGTAATAAATACATATATTTTATATATATCTTGTGTGGGTTTCCTTTCATTTGGACATTCAGGAGGTAATAATCTGGTAAACCAAGCTGCTTTACATTCCTTCGAGACTTATCCTGCAGGCTGCTCTCCATAGCTACCACTAGGATAGCTTTCAATAAAGGTTGTCTTTAACCTAATCATCAATAAGGGTCGTTTGGACTGGTGCAAGGTGCCCACTATAACTAGTGGACAGCATATACCAAGCCAACTTCTCACAGCCCTCTCATAGGAATGCATTGGGGATTCCCTGATAAGTGTTTCAGTGATAATTCCTGATATGAGAGGAGCAGCGTGGTTACGTTTGGTATGTTTCTAATAGTAATAATAAATGCTGTGTAATAGTGCACGCTGATTTATTATCACTATTTTAGAAATGCCACTTTTAGAAGTGGGCATTTCTGTGTGCTATGTGCCTGCCTGCCTGATGTGTATTGCATGTCTGGTTCTGGAGTGACAGGGGCTGGTGAGTTTTGTGGCTCCAGGGAAGGCAGGGTGAGTCAGCTCTAGGCTGAATGGAAGATCTTCATTTGGGGTTTTGGGAGGAGTAGTCCATGAAACTGAATAGGTCTGTTGACCGAGCCCAATCTGACAAAGGAGGGTGGAAGTCTGGTAAACAGAGTGCGTCAACACCACCCAAAACCAGTTGAGACTGGTCCCCCCCAAGCCCTGTGCCAGGGCGGACAAAGGGAAAATGCTGTATAAATATGGGGTCTGTCACCTCATGAAAGTGTGCTGCTTTTGGTGCTTGTACCTGTTCTGGGGTGAAGGGCTGCTTGGCAACAGGAGGAACTACTGTGAGACCCAGCTACTGCTTCCTGGGGGTCCCTACGTGCTGGCCTGCCTGTGCCCAGCTCTGCCCCTGATGATTTTGGACTTAGCGCCTCGTGATGCGCTAAATGTATTTATTCCAAGGCCTGGAGGGTAGGAACATGAGTGAAGCGCTGTGCTGCTGCCGCCCCTCACTGATCGCAGGTGCAGTGGCCTGCTTTTGGCCTGACCCAGCAACCAAGGGTGAGGAGGGGATTGCCTAGCTGCTCCAAAGTGTGGTGCCTCTGCCAGAAGAACGTAGCGGGCGCTGCACACACTGCTCATTGAGCTTAAGGAGAGGGCTCTGGCGGCAAGAACGGCTGCACTGCGAAATCAGGAAGTCAGTCAGGCAGCGGTTGCCTAGTTGCGGGCGGAGCCTGAGTTCAGGAAGTGGGAAGGAGCTACTTTGCTCCATAGGCAGAGGGCCCTTCAGAGGCCGGAAGTCAGGCAATGGAAGCCTGTCTGTGGGCGGGGCTCCTGTAGTGACGAGGGAAGCCCCGCGTGTGGCTGAATTTGTTGTGGATGAGGGACCCCGACAGAGACTTTGCTCCGTGAAGAGGGGCCGGTTCCTACCTTGAAGGCAGAAAGAAGCTCGGGTGGGGAACCTCGGCGGAGGCCCCTGAGCAGAAGTGCTCCTCCCTCCTGGCATGGTCGCAGCTGTGCCACGTGCTCGCGGGCAACGGCAGTCTCGTCGAAGCACAACGAGAGAAGCCCCGGTGAGTGGGGGTCGAGTTGGGCACGGCTGGTGCCAGTATTTGTAGCTCTTCACAGCTGCACAGCACAAGGGCGGGCAGCTGCAAAGTGGGGGCAATTTGGTTCCCTGAGTCCTGGAGGGGGACTTGAGAGGCACGGTAGTGACAGTGCTTGTTTTCTCAGCTGCACCGCAGGAGAGTGGGCAGCTGTAACGACGGCGGCATGTTTATTTGAGCATCAAGGAAGGGGTGAGATACACCCCATGCCCCAGCGCATTGCGCACAGTGTTTATGCTGCCAAGGCAGCCAGATGGCCAGTGGAAGTTCCTACAATTAAGATCCCTGACTTTGGGACAGAGGGCATTTGGGGCCCAGTGAAAGGCCAGTTGGCCTGGGGTCATTTTTATGGTGATGCCTAAAGAGATTGCATAATGTGTTTATGCCTAATATGATTCTTGCATAATGTGTTTATGCTGACGATGATGCCAAATGTCATGCAATGATGTTTTTGCATCAAGTGATGCAGACATAATGCGTTTATGTTGCTAGTGATAATGCTGAGTTCATTATGTTACCAGTAGTTACTGGTTATGTTATTACTTGTGCTTTCTAATGGTACTGACCATGGCCCGATTGGCCCGGTCATGTATATAATCCCCTGTAAATGATTACCTGATGCCTGTTGGCACAGTGTATATGTGTGATTATGATTCTAATGTGTTTTGGATAATACAAAGGCTATTTTTATATAACCTTGTGTGGAGTTTCTTTTGTGGTATGCCTAGTGTGTCGCTGCTGTGTGTTTGTTGCGCAAACGCTTTACACATTGCCTCTGGGATAAGCCTGACTGCTCGTGCCAAGCTACCAAGTGGGTGAGCAGGGGTTATCTTCAGCGTGTAACTCCCTTGCCCTGAGTGGTGGTTTCTGCCTGGCTTAAGCACAAGCCCTAGGCAACCAGAAATCCAATTTCTAACACAGGAAAATCACAATAAGGATACCTGCTATTAGAAACAGGATCACCTGAAGTCCTCCAAAAATACTTCCGAATACTGAGTGTATAAAGTTTGGTGTAACTCCAAGGACCGTCTCAAAGGTGCTGAACAGTCCCGAAACTATGGTCTTAAATAGGTGTACTATACCAGACATGTTAAAGATATGATTTACCATTTCTGAGAAATGGAAGGGGCAGTTCGTACGTATGAGTGCCTGTATCTCTTACTAGGACCTTGCTATTTGGAGATCAAAAGTCTCCCAGGCGAAGGTTAAGGGCACGGTTTTCTGTAGAAGCATGGCTTTCATTCTGCCCAGAGTATCAAACCGTATAAAGGAAACATTCAATGAAGGCCATAGCGGTGCCTCCCTGACTGTGTGTGTCGGTGGAAACAATACTTGCATGCAGCATGTAACCCTGGAGCTCACAGTGACTAGATATGCGATTCCCTGAAGCATCCCACAACAACCTTGATCGTTCAGCATCATGTAACTCCCATTTGAAAGTAGCCTGAACACTGGGGTAATCATGGCTGCCAGGGCACATCTCAAGTGACAGGATAGGTTTGCTACTGAACCATTGCAGGCCCCGTGCAGCATGATATCCTGGCATATGAGAGATCCACTTAAAGCGTTCTCACAGTGTGTACACTTCTAGAAACACTTCTAGACCCCCACTCCTACATCAAAATCTATACTGTAATTCCCAAGATTTCTTCATGAATTCCCTACCCATTTCTTTATATCTGCCTGCCTGTTGTTGCTCTAGGCAATACTAAAAATGGAAAGTTGTGACCGGTAAAGTTATATGGCCATGGATCAACCACTCTGTGGACTGTAATTCTGCCACAGTAAAAGGTTATCTGTCCAGTTTTTCAATACGTAGCATTGTATATTTTGCTCCCCTCTGTACCATTTTCGTCTGTTTTTCCATTAGATTGTTCGCAGAAAACAAGTACATAATGTTGCTACAACTCCAAGGCACATAACCTGCACACAATGATTGCAGCGTCCAGCTCAATAACATAATAGAACGTAATTATGATTGCCCGTGCTGTAGTATGGACACATCTTGTTCTAGTACATTGATAGCAGAAGATGGAATGTTGCCTATTGAATATAGCAATCACAAGAAGAACTCCACAAAGTGTGGAGGGGGGAACGGGAGGCACGGGGTGCTAGGAGCTAGCGGCCTCCAATACTACTATTGACCACAGGAAGCTGCTCCTAGAGTGATGTGACCTTACTACAGTTGTGAATAGATTGTGAGTGTGGACATCTCACAAAAAGTGACGGACTGGCCTCACACACCACCTGGTGTCATGCTTCATCATCGGCCAGTCCTATTGAATATATCCTGGATGTTAACATAGTCATACCATTGTCAACTACGGCTAACGTCTTTTCTAAGCGTAATCCGCTTCTTGTTGGGAGATTTTCCAAATTTCATTATAGACAGAATATAAGAAATGTTTTGACGTGGCTTTCTTGGACCTAATAAAAAATCTCATAGGTCCACATCCTCTGTAAGTAAGGATAGGTGTTGTTTCACCTGTGATAGTGTTGATCAAGGCATAATTTCCCAACACAGTATAATGTCACATCCTCCGGATGTTCTCTTTGTACATAGCGTGGGTCTGGCCTATGGATACTGAACCCTTCGGCGGGATCCCTGAATCTTCCTTGAGATCGGTTTGTGTCTGTAGGCCAAACCAACCATCCCCTCCAATTGAGGTATGATCTATTCTATTGTATTGTAAAATGCCATCTATTGTAGCCCCTTCCTGTGATGTAAACTTTTTCTCGGTATGTGACGGTATCAGAATCTGAGGTGTGTTCAAATCCTTGCTCTTGGCTATTCCAAGACATGAACTCTGTTGCACAATTTCATTTAGGAATATCATCTGCTGAGGAATGAGGCATGCTGTAAATAGTACTTCTGTTCCCTGGACTTGACCATCTCTTGAACCCGTGATTGATTTTAAGTCTATAGTGTCTTTTATAAGTTGAAACCCTGTTCAGACACTTGGGTAATAAAGGAAGCAGAGTAAATCTGTTTGGTGTTAGCATATTTTTCTGTGCGGATGTCGGTGCAACCTTATAGTAATATGAGGTCGGGTCAGAAATGTTAAACCCTGAAAAATATGAACATTTCTGTGCAAAAGTTTTCTAACTACTTTCGGTGGTGTAGGGTAATGTTCCCACTGGTGATATGTGAAAACATTCCTAGGGTTACTGGATTTGTGTAGAAAATGATGACCATAATGTTGATAACAATACATGGTGTTAAAATCTGATGTGTCTTCTAACATTTCATTGCTAGAAAATGTGTCAGATTGTTCCAAAGCAGACAACATATTGTTTACAGTTTCAACATCCCAATCATCAGAAAATGTACTGGAGGTAATGATATCATTTAAATACATTTTAAATAAATGTGGTATTTTCAAAAGTTTGGTCGGGCCAAATATATCCTAATTAACCTTGTCCCATACTACACTATCAGGTATAGAAACTGCTGTAATGTTCACTGATGACAAGTCTCTTTGTTTACAATGTGATGAGACATGAGGTTTCAGGATCAAGTTCACTTTTGAAGCTGCAGAGCTTTGGTGAAGATAAGTTCCATTAACAAGTAGGCAAAAGACAGTTACTAAGCCTATCCAGAAAAAAAAGAAAAGTATCCCAGTGATAATTCAAAGTTCTATCCAAGGTGACACCAGGTAAGTCTTTTTAAGAAAAATGAAGAAGTCTTCGATTTGTTGTTGATGAGATCTTGGGGCTGGCGTCGTTTCAGGTTCACTTGGATCAAATGAAAAGGTATCAAAGTCGATGAAATAGCCAGATGCAGTTTGATCTATTTTTATTGAACCTGTAGATAGTACTTGTTCAGGCATGTTTATGGAGACATCAGTGTTAGGTCGAATGGAAATTTGTCTTTCATTTTGATTTTGAATTTCTGACTCAACGTGTTCCATGGCATTGTTGCATGGTCCATCATTCCGTATAGGAGACTCTTCAAACGTGATGAGCCTTTCCGCCTGAACTTCCTCTATGGTATCGAGAGGAGGGCATGGGCTACCAAGGACCCCACGAGGCCTACTATCCAGTATCGGCCACATAGTGTGGTTTGATCAGTTCAATAGAGACAAATCTTTTCTCCTTTTTTCCGGCAAGAGGCGGCAGAAGTACAGCTCTTGTTCATTCAATGGCCAGGACAGGTACAGGCTTTCTGTATGATGGTACAAATTCCTTTTTATCCATTATCTTTTCTCTGACCAGATCCCCAACTTTAGGGACTCAGACAGGCCTTGCCGTGACTGACTTGACTTTCCCAGTGGAGGACCGTTTTACCAGCACATTGCTCTGAGGTGCTCTGGATTCATTCAGATCCTGTAAAACAGCCAAACGTTTATTGATGTCAAAAGGTTTCTCATCCGCCACTGTGCCTTCACAATCAAGATCAGGTACCCACATTTTCGTCCCAAATAGGACCTCATAAGGAGTGACACCCCCTAGAGAACTTATTGGCATGTTATTCAAGGCTTGCTGTACCCCATATAAGTGATTTACTCAACTGCCACCCGCGCCTCATACTTTAATTGTTAATGATTGCTTTAAGTCCCGGTTTTTCCTCTCCATAACCTAGTTTCCCTTGGGATGGTATGGAGAGGAGTACCGCAGTGCAACACCCAAACTTCCCATGGCTTCCTTGTAAGCCCTAGAGCTAAACACGGGGCCACGGTCAGAATGTAATGTGCCAACATGCATATATCCTTATAAAGACTCGCAAATCTTTAAAACAGTTCAAGCATCAGCCGAGCGCTGAGGCCATACCCATAGAAATCTTGAACAGGAATCCACTGCAATCTTGTAAACCCCATCAGATTGTAAGGGGCTGCAGTGGTCCAAATAGACACACAAGAGTTCTCTGTCTGATATTAATAATGGAGTCTGTGCTGCATGTGTTATGGTGGAGCCCTTCATCCGTTGACAGACGTCGCACTTTAAGACATAGTCTTTGGTCTGCTTTGTTAACTCTAGCCACCAATAGAGTTATTTTAGTAAAGAAAATGTCGCCATAACTCCTGCGTGCGCAGAACCTAGACCCTCGTCTGCTGCTAAAATTAAGCCTAATCCGCGATCCATGTTTGGTATTACACTATCCCCCACTCCTGGAATCTGAGCAAATGGAACGTTATTTGCATCTAACTTGTAGGAGTACTTGAGTGGAAAACCTTTCAGCAGTGCCTTTTTGTCTTTGGGTGAGGCAATGACAGCTACCATTATCTGTCCGTCTATTCTCGTTTTTGAGCGAGTGATTGAAGCTATGGGTGCAATTTGCACTGCCCCCTTTGCGGCTTTATCAGCCAATGAATTCCCTTCAACATGAACGCTATCACGTTGATGACTCAGCGTGTGTATCACGTGAGCTCTTGGTAGCTCGGTTTTCAACTCAGCTACCTGTTCCCATTGCATTTTATGCTTAATTGTGCCAACATTTGAGTCCTTGAACCCATTCTGTCCCCAATAGTGAAGATATTCATTGTATGATTGGACACAGTAGAAGGAATCGCACACAGTTTGTGCGGGGAATTCTCAATCCGTATTAATCAGTGCCACTAAAAGAGCTTTTAATTCTGCTAGCTGAGCCGTTCAGTCTCCTAGAGACTGAGTTTTTGTACAGCTGGGATGGAACTTGCCCTACTGCATATGACCTTTTACAATCGCTCATGCAGCGCTGTATTATTGTTTACTTCCAATGGCCGGCTCAGCAGATCCGTCAGTGTAAATTATGTATTTATACTGATCTATAGGCATTATTTCATTCGGGAGAGGATATTCTTGTTCATATTGCCGAAATGCTTGTGTTTTTAAACTTGGGTTGTATCTGTATTCTACATCTGATGCAGTGAAAGAATTAGCCCATTGTATCCATCTCAGATGTAAGGCTTTAGCATTTGGAACACTTGCCTTTGTCACAGCCCCTAAGGCCGCTACCGGAGTCACTGCAATTATTCGTTTCCCCTTAGCCTGTGCGCGTTCTCTCACTACAGCAGTCTGCACGGCTGTCAGAATTTTTTCCGTAGATGCAAAACGCATCTTAGCGTTTGTGTACAAGTGTGATTTGTATGCTATGGTTATTGTTTTCCTTCATTGTATGTTACGCAGGTGTACCCAGATTGACCCACAACTATACGGATTACTAGATTGTGGACATTTACACGTGTCTGTAAGTGTTTGGACGCTATCATGTTAGCTTGTAGGGAACGAAGGATATCAGTGTGTTCCTGTGTCCATTGCCTAACTGAAAAATCAGGTCTTATGGGGTCGAATAAAGGTTTAACCCTTTCTACGTAATCCAAAATGTATGTTCTGCCAAAATTCAGGAATGCCAGTATGGATTGTAAATTGTTCAATGATTTTGGAGGTTGGAGCAGTGTACACTTTTCTAAAACATTAGCTGCAAGGCATTTTCCTTCACTTGAAAGTTCAAATCCCCAAAATAGGACATTGAGGTGGGCTATTTTTGATTTTTTAAAGTTTCGTTTGTAGCCCTCAGAGGCAAATACCAAAATTATGGTGCTCACCCTGGTCAAGTGTTCCTCCAGGTCTTCATCCTTCAGATAAATATCATCTAAATAGGACAATACCTCCTCATCAAGATTCTGAAGTAACTCAATCACCCTGGCAGAAAACAACCCCGGGCTGTTCCTATACCCGGGGGAGTCAACAAAATTCACCCTCGGACTCCAGCGCTGAGAATGCAGTCAAGTATCTGCTCTCAGGCGCTATATTTTGGCAGAAGAATCCATTTGAGACATCTAGTGTTGTTTTGTATTTTTTCCACACAATGTTATTTATTAATGCTGCACTGTGTGCGTTCTGCACTGCAAATGTTTTTGCGCGTGAGTTCAGATGGCTGTAGTCTAAAACTAGACAATGTGAATTGTCTGGTTTCATAATGGGAAACAAAGGATTATTCATTGAAGAGGTGCAAATTACAATCACACCTTGTTATTCAAGTTGAGCTAAGATCTCCCTGACCTGTTTTTTCGACTCAGGTTTTATTGGATACTGTCTTTGTGGAGTTGGAGTAGATTTTAGTGGTATCACATGGCGAGCTGACTCTTCATCCAACATGGTTGAGATATAGTGCAAGAGCAAGGGCTACCGGCCACTCCTGCACATATGTGTGTTTTTAAGTGTGTGGGAACGAGGTCGGAAAAGGCTGGAAAAATGATCGTTTCTCCCTTTGGGCAATAAAAAACAATAGCGGGCGACCAATCTCTTTCAGCTAAAAGAATGTCATAGCCAAAGTCAGGTTCTCCCAAAAAAGATTTTTAATTTTTCTGGGCTTGCCCCTTTCCATTTGTAGTAATATTTCATGTACCTATGTGGGACACGTATCCTAGTATCAGGTGTTTCCACCGTCATATATTCACTCAACTTTGCTATCACCTAAAATTCCATCAGGTTTCGACGAGCTATTGTTACTTCTGCTGCACTGTCTAGCATTGTTAGAGCCCATTCCCTGTTCAGTAGTTGAGTCTTCAGAATTCTGGGCATGTCTGATCTTAAGACCTACTACTTTTTTCTTTTTTAATTGAGGTTTTGGTTTTGGCTTTTCTTCCTTTTTGGATGCGCAGTCTCAAGTGCGTTGCTTGTCTCTGGACTTTGTACGCTCTTCTTGTCTGTGTTCTGACCGTCCTTCCATGTCAGAGTTTTTTGATGAACCCTGAAAAGAACGAGAGGAACGTGTATTAGTGTCCTGATAGCTGTCAGGTTTTTTAATATTATCTCTATTCCGAAGGTTAAACCTCCTTTCAGAGGGCTCCTGCTGAGGAGACCTACCTCTGGATTGAGATCTAATCTTTTGTTGTTTGTTATTTTCCCATTTCTTCTTTGAAGAAACTGGTGTTTGCTTGGTGTGTTCTTTTGCTGGACCTCCCATTAGTTGAGGTTTTACTGGTCTAGCTCCCAAACTATCTCTACCTAATTCTGCATAAGCAGTTTCAATAATTTTAGGTAATTCTGTCTCCTGTTGTAAAGGAGTGAAGTCTCTCAGACATTGGCATATTGCCACTGCTGCTGCATCCCCTTTAATTTTTGCTAATATTATAGCTGATACCTGGGCAAAGTTACCTAGTAACTTCATCCCTAACTTCAGAGTAGGTTCTACTTCACTCTGTATTTGTCTTAATACATCTGGTATTACTACTAGTGAAGGGATACCATGAGTTCTGATATATGTTGCAGCGAAGACTGTACCCCAAGAGGTACAATGCTATATTGGGAGAGGTATCCCCATTGGCAAGCAAATTGCTAGCATTCTTTGCTTTTCTCGTAGACCAGTGGGTGGAAATACTGCCTCCAGCTGTATTATTTTTTTAGCTATCCAGAATGACATTTTTTCACGTTTAGTGTGCATTTTACTCATCACTGCATGTAATGTTTGTGGTGTAATTTTGGTCGTCGATGTTTGAATACGACCTGTTGGTATAGTCGTGGTTGGCTGGAGTGTGAGTGTTCTCATCATTAACTGTGTCATGTTTCTGTAAAGTCTTATTAGTTCTTTATGCAGTGTACGTAAGTCTCCTACTGGCATTGTGTCAATGTGAGGATGTGGTGTATAGGACGCTAGTACTGGCCATGTTGCTCCCTCTCTTCCGAGCAGACCGAGTCTTACTTTATTTCTTGTATGGGGGAGAGCGCCTTAAACCAGTTTATATGTTCCTGGTAGGTGAGCAGAACTTCAATGTCCTCATACAAACAATATGCGTTCAATATGTCATCTTTTACGTAGTTATGAAATGTTTTTGTTTGTGCATATGCCTGTGGAAAACTAACCCATGAATAGAATACCTCTGTTCTATATGATTCGTGTGCCTCAATCATGAAGGTTACTGGCCCACCCCTAGCTGTTAAACCATATAATGCTAGTTTTAGGGTGATGGCATTTCTAACATTTTCTGAAAGATGTATTGCGTCTGCATCTTCTTCTTCCTGGACTGTTATATGCAGTTCACGCTTCCTTCTCAGTCATTGTTTTTAGTAGGATGAGTTTTCAAGGGAACTGAGATAAGGTGTTATGCACAATAGGAACAATGTGTCCTTCAAGCTCGGTTAACCAACATCCAATATATAGGTTTATTCCTACTCAGCTGCGGCAGATTTTTGTGCCCTTCCACTCCAGACATCTCTGGGGAAATGTGAGTAGGTGTCTCTGAGAATAGCACGACTGAACTACTCAGATTTGCCTGTTAAATAAGTACCCAACCAACGTTGGCGGTGCTATTTCGTGTAGTTCCTATAAAACCTATACAGGATCTGTGCGTTTAGACAACATAAACTGTGGGCTTGGTGTCCAGACTGATTACAGATACCCCCACGGGTATGTTAGCTTGTATACTAGCTAGCTCACAGTGCCACTAGAAATTCCTCGTACCATGGAGGGAATAGATCTTAGCAACTATCGAACATGACAACACTGATCCCTCAGGACTTGTGCTCACTTTGTCTCAGAGAGATAAACAGAATAAACTATATGGACGTTTTTCAATAAGCATTTATTGAACATTCGTCATTCTAGTGTAAAGTAGGTGTGCTGAAACAACCACTAGACAGTAACAGATATACATGATTAGATGCACTAAAAAGGTAAAAGAATGGTAGATTTCTACCATCTTGCTACAACTATGAATACAGGCAAGTATATAAAATACATGATAATAAAATGCGTACTCCTATGATGCTACTCTAACTAGAAGTACCTAAGTGTACCTAGCATGTGTGTAGGTGTTAATCCAAGAATCCCTCTATGATAAAGTCAGCCCCATTACCTGAAGTGAGAGTGTAGTGAAGATCGTTATCTACATATGTACAATGCTAAGTTAGCATACCCGCGTTAGATGTTAGAAAGCCATCTTGCCGCTTTTGCTGCTTTTGCACATGACACTGTAGTCACATGTTATTAAATTGAGAAATGCTTACTCAACTTTGCTTCACATGAGAACTGTCTGTTGTTAACATCCCAAACAGTGAGCAGCGACCTAGGTCTGTACACAGTGTAAAGAAACAGTCTGGGTCGCTAGACGGTGCATGTTGTTGAGTTCAGGTTGATCGGCCCACTAGTTTAGCCATAACACGCACGCAGCTGCAAATACCTGAAAGTCGAGTGCTTTTAATATTGCAGTGTTACATGTTTTCATTACATTCAGAAGAAGAGTGTTCCTAGGAGCAGAGCATAGCTGATCCTGCGATGTGAACTCTCTGAGCTGATCTTTACGGTATGGGGTTCCCCATTCAAGCCTAGAGACCTTCTATTAGTCTAATAATACTATTAGTGTGTTAGAGAAAGGAAGGTGGCTTAGATCCACTGTCATTTTAGTACGATTACTCCTTTCATTTGCTATGGTATTGTAACTTTGCTGATGGTTTTGATTTTAATAGTTTGTCTGCTAATGTTAGCCAAACTGCTGCATCTTAGGGCACGAGGTTTATAAAATAAACTCTTTAAACTTTTAACCGTGTCTCTGTTTATTCTGTTGTGGACTGGTACGAGAATAATAACGAAAAGGTATTTCTGATTCCCACCATTCCTGAGAAATATACTAAGTCGCTTGTTCTGGGTTGTCTATACATTGGGACCGCCGAGCTAAACCTCGGATAACGAATGGGACACTGATGCTGGCTGGATACGGGGTTCTGGGTTCTGAGGTGGGTTTTTGGTACACCGCAATTCACTGAGGGCCTGGGTTCCTGCGCATAGTTCTGCGCATAAGCAGAATCCCTGCAACATGGCGCACCTAACGTTTGGTCAATTGATTTGAGACACCTTAGTAGTGCTTGTATTAGTCCACAACAACCTCACTCTGGTTTCCGGATAGCGGGAGTGACGGTTTAACCTACCTGTGTTTTGACTAAATAGGTTCCTTCAAGCTTGATCATTAAAAAGGTTATTTAATGTGAACCCTAGTGCTACTAATATCCTGTAGATTTACTGTTTGTGACCTAATGGCGGTCGATATTGCGGCTCATAGCCGGGCACCCTTGAAACGTCACTTGGTGCAGTATGGGTTGCCGGACGATGGTATGGCTGTGATTTTTGTGGTAAGTGCCGATGCGTTGTTTCCGTTTGAGTTGTTCTACTCTTGGGTTACTTTGCCGAAGGTGAGTGAGGTCGATGATACGTTCCACACCTATACTGCCACGCAGCTACCAGCCAACTATACGCCTTATAGGACACAGGAAATTCCTATTTCTGCCTGGCAGCATAGCATTTGGTTTAATGGCGCCCTTCCCCATGCGGTTGTACCGGCGAGAATGGGCTCTTTGTCGATTGCAGGGGCCACATGGCCGGTACTAGCCGGATTTACGCCTCATCCCCGCTATCTACAAGTATCGGTGGCTAAGTTGCGTGTGCTTCACACAGCCCTTATTACAGTACATAGGGCTTTAGTGCAGTACGTGTCACTCAACGTGCAGGTGGTCGCTACTGCTGTTGCGGGACATCAGACGGACCACCACGCGGTGGTGATTAGTCCTGTTATGGTTAATTCGGTTGTCGGCAAGCGACCCCAAAATAGGGATGATTTCCCTTATTGGCTTGCTGAGAAATTTGACCAGTTAGAAGCGGTTTATCCGCATATGACTCCTGTGGAGAAACATAGGATCCGTACCATTACTTTGCCGAAAGACTTAGTCCCAGATATGGCCGATTGCGAGAACTGGGGTAAGGTCTTTGCAGCGACATACTCGAAGTGCTTTGGCACTCCGTCTCTGTCGGTACTGCTCTCCGTTATAAAACGTGTTCAGGAGAATCATGGTGCGGAGGCTGCTGTTGAATTGGGTATGCGGCTTGTCGGAGTCTTTGATGTGGTTGTTACCATGATACTGGGCAACCTCAAAGGAGATGCTATGCAGTTCCAGGTGCTTAATAAATTAGAAGCAGTGGACGAAGACGACAAGCCGAGGGAATTTGTGAAAATTATCGCGAACGCCTATAAACAAGTTGGTCGTAGCGCTATAGGTGTTAAGCCGACTGTGAAGAATCCTGATTCAGTACAGCAGACAAAGGCAAACTCGTCTGGTAAGGACGAACGCCCTAATTTTCCAAAACAAAGTTGGAGGGCGAAAAAACAGGAGAAACAGCAACAGAAACAGGGGTCTCGTCCTGCCTCTCCAGTACAATCAAGTAGTGAACACACTTATGAACTGCGCGATCGTGCTACTATTAAGTCACCTGATCGATTTCAGGTTTCTGAACAACGCTCTCCTTGTTCTTCACAGGAAACATCGGCTTCACAGTCCGGTGGCGGAGGCGCTGGCAAAAGTCGGGGTGCACCGCAAGCACGTGAGCAATCCCGACAGACTGACGGAAAAGGCAAGCAAGAGGACTCTGCATGACAACTACCACCGTTTCAGAAGAAGAAAGTTGCTGCACTGACAGCGAGGTATGCCTCAGATAGTACGGATGTAGCTTCAGAACCTGACATGGGTGCTAACGCTGCTAGACAGCGCGGCGGAAGTTACAGTAGTGCGACAAGCACTGCGTCCATATCTGGTGGCGAGAGCAACTGATATATTCGTGAATATTGAAACTGCTGACACTCGGGTGTCCCCCCCTGATAGACTATATAATATTGTCCTTCAAATAGAAGGTGACATACAACGGGTGTTTTGGGATAATCTGACCACTACCTATGATATTCTATTGGCGGAGGCAGATTGGCCCCCAGCTTTCGTTTTAGATGCTCCTAGAGGGGAGGAGGTGATCCTCCCATCCTTTGCGCACACTGTGCCTAAGGTCCTAGCTAAAAAGTACGCCGGGGAATGGGCTCAGGTGCAAGCGCCTGCGTTATATCGAAATCAGGTTGGCTGAGATAAATTGTCTCCCGGCTATGAGATTCCGTTGCGGACTACGCCCCAACCACAACCCCAATACCCCATGCGTCGTGAAGCTAGACCTCACGTCGCGTCGATCCTTGAACAATTGGAATATCAGGGAGTAATCGAAACATGTGTGTCACCTATGAATAATCCCTTATTCACTGTGACGAAGCCTGACGGGTAGTACCGCCTAGTTTTGGATTACCTGCACTTAAACTCTCATTGCCGGACCTGTGCAGTACAGAACACCCATAGTTCGGCTCTCGTCGATGGTCTCGTGAGAAAAAGGTTTAAAACCACACTTGACATTTCCAATGGCTTTTACAGCCATAACCTGTCCTCTCTTAGTAGTGAGTGGACGGCGTTCACCTCTGGTGGCAAACAAAAACAATTCAAAAGATTGTCAATGGGCTATAAAAACAGCCCAGGTGTCTTTGCCGCTCGCGTGGTCTCCCTCTTAGAGGGCATAGACCCAGATGCGTACTCGTATGTAGATGACATTTATCTCACAGATGACGAGTTGGACCCGCATCTCCGTTGCGTTGATCGCATTATTGTTTTGTTTGCAGACTTCGGTTACAAATTCAACTTTGCGAAGTCACACATTGCGGAATATACAGTGTTGTTCTTGGGGTACGAACTCAACAATGAAGGTCGAGGATTGGCTCCGCACTTCTAGAGAAGTGCGCATGCCTCCGTGCTCCTACTTCACTGAAGAAATTACAATCCCTGCTGGGTTTTCTGAATTTCGGTCGAACCTACATCCCGCATTATGCCCAGCGTATCAAACCGCTTTATGCCTTGGTACAACCTACTTTTTCCAAATCTTGTTGGCTGCCAGAGCATTCAGCTATATTGCAGTTATTGCAAGCTGATCTTCCTGCTTCTAAGTACTTACTGACACGTGATAACCACACTAACCTGGTCATAAGAATAGTGCCCGGTGCAGTTGGTTTCACATACTTAACGTTCAATGAGGGCGACACCGTCCCCATTGCTTACAAATCTCACTTGTACACTTCAGCTGAACTGCGTTTTCCGCTGTCGAGAAGGTTCTGACAGCAGTGCAGATGGCGATTCTGAAAGAACGAGCGCTGTCGCAGGGAAAACGCATGTTGGTGGTAACACCCTATCCTGCCCTTGAGGCGGTGACAAAAGCGAGTGTACCGAATTCTAAAGCTTTGCATCCAAGGTGGATACAATGAGCTACTTCCTTGACCTCGCCGGACGTCACTTCTATCTTTGACGCGGCACTTCAGACTCAGGAGTTTTTGCAGTATGAATTCGTTCATCCGGCTCCTCTGGCCTTGCGCCCGCTTGAGGATTACCATTGTGTCATATACACTGACGGTTCTGCGCAACCCGCAACTGGAACAAAGCACGCCTATTCAGCGGCTTGCGCAATTGTAATCGGTGCTTTCATAAATGGTGAATTCCAGTCCGATGTCGTGCACACACAGTCATTGGGTGATTGTACCGCTCAGTTGGCGGAACTTCGTGCTCTGGTGCTTGCACTGGAGTTTGCTGATCCCCGGGTCACTACACTTATAGTGAGTGACTCCTTTTATTGTGTTCAATCTTACAACGACAATCTACATTTTTGGTCTCAGAATGACTACCATGACTCCAAAGGTAGCACTATTAAGCATAAACTGCTTTGGGTTCGAGTGGCAGATCTTAAAGAACGTCTGCCCCTCGTGAATGTAATTCACACTCTTGGTCACCAACGAGTTGGTGTCCATGCTGTCGGCAACAGCTTAGCTGATGAGGCAGCAAAAACAGCAGTGGCAACATATTTAGTAGCAGCAGTTACAAGATCCAAAAGTAAGATCGATGATGACATCTTGGCAGCTATTGCTGCTACGGAGCAGGGAACGAAGCCACCGAGAGGTTTCCCTGCTCGTTACCATTATCGCTTAAGTCCTGATAAAGTCCCATATGTTGAGGATTAATGACGTTGGTGACAGATTGATTCCCAACGCGGACTGCAGACCTTCTTTGATATTAGCAGCCCACGAGGGCATGGCGTCCACGCATGCCGGCGTTGCGGCTACTGTATCTCTGCTACAACAACGTTACTGGTGGTGCGGTTTGTACAAACAAGCCAGAGCTTATGTTCTTCATTGCGACATTTGCCAGCAGATTAAACCTTCAACTGCGGTGCGCCCACCACAAACTCAGTTGTATATATCTAATAAACCATTGGGTTGCGTTTATTTAGATCACTGCGGTCCTTTTACCTCTGATACTGCGTACAAATGCGTCTTGGTTGCAGTTGATTCGTGCACACGTTTTCTGTGGGTGTGGCCACAAAGGAGTGCTGATTCTCGCACTGTCATAAAAGATTTGCGTGTCTTTGTTGGGAGTTTTGCATGTGGTACCTTTCATTCTGATCAGGGCCCGGCGTTCGCCTCTAAGGCGTACAAAGAGGCCATGAGAAATTTGGGGGTCCAAGTCAAATTATCGTCTCCATACTGGCCTGAGGGTAATAGTGTAGTGGAGCGGATGAACCGTGACTTAAAGCAATCTTTAACAGCCAGAGTTTTGGGTACTGGTCGGAACTGGCTAGCCCACTTGTATGACGTGCAACGTGCACTTAATAATCTCCCTAGAAGGTCTCTGGGTGGGCGGACCCCATACATGATGCTCTTTGGTGTTCGAATGTTTGTTCCAGACCTTGGAGGTCTAGACATGGCAGCGTCAGCCGCACCCTTTGACGTAGATGAACACTGTGCTGTCTTGCAGAATCTTCAAGAAGCCAGAGACAGTCTAGCGAAGGAACACGTACCCTCCTCATCTGATGCTGAACTTCAGATTCCGGTAGTCGGCTTGCTGCCTCGAGTTGGTGATCTGGTCCGTGAGAAGGTGGAGAACAAGAAGGAGTTTGGCCCCTCTTATCGTGCACCTGTTCCAGTGCTTGGAGTGCAGGGTACTAGAACAGTCATTTGGCCGATTCTTCTTAGTATGACTCCGGCGGTTTCCTGCCCTTCGATGCTGAGAAATTCTGTTGTGGCCCAAGCCTCTGACACAGTTCCTGATGTTGCCATCAAGATGCATGCCGTTACTGGTCCCTTGTTGCCACGAAGACCTGGTGGTGTGCTTGACGAAGTTGAGTATGCTTATCCTGCGGATGTTACCTTGCCTGTTTTACAATCCACCACAGTTGCCCTCTCACAAGACTCTTTTGATTCTCGTTCAATGACGTCTATTGCCCCGTCCAAGGTTTCAATTTTTGCGGCTTGGTTCAAAAGACATTTTTTAATACCCCCTTGGACTTACATTTGGCTGGTGCTCATATGTGTTTTTTAATTTATGTCCATTGGCTTTGTGGTAGTGTTTTTTAGACTTATCAATGGACACTACCTGAACGAACGGTCTACAATTCGACTAATTGATGGTACTTTGGCACCCCACTCCTCATCTCACATTATGAAAAGGGACCAGACTTTTGTGAACATTACTGCCTGGCCTGTACGTGATGGGATTGCTTGGGATGCCGTTAAATTTCAACTTCATGGCCCCACTGAAGTGATTAATGTGCCAAATGTATTTCGGGTTTCCATGGGTGATGTCGTTAAGCAGAACATTCACTCAGATGATTGGGATGATTGGGATGTTCAAGCCATAGAAGCACTGTTTTCTGATTTGAAATAATATGCTGCATTTGATGCTGAGGATTTGTATTTAGATACTGCTAATTATGATGAGCAATATTGTTATCAACATTATGGCACGCATTTCCTACACAAAGCAAATACGTTTAGAAATTTTGTAAATTATACACAATGGGAACACTGCCCCGCCCCTAGGATGGTCAGCTCTGCCACGTTAGTGGAAAAATTCACTTCTTTTTCAGATTTTAGTGTGTCAAATCCGGCCTCCTTTTATTTTAAAGTTGCGCCTGAGTCTGCTTCTAAAGTTAGACTGACACACACCAAATTGTTGTATTCCAAGTCCTTTATGGACGAGTTGGCAATTGGCGGGTATGATTTGTGGAAAGCTACAGTCGATCTTAAGTCGGTTTGGGGCTCCAAACGATGGCAAGTACAGGGAACAGAAGCTTTGCATCGTGCCTGTCTTATCCCGAATCACATGTTATTTTTAAATTCATCAATTTTTCAGACCACCTGTTTTGGATTGGCTACTACTAAAAAATGTAATTCTCCCTCGACTCCGGATCTGGGTGCTATCCTGCTTGGGTTAATCATACAGATCTGTCCCTTGCTACGTTGCAGACATACGTTTCCAACACATCCTTCTATTTTTCTGAATTAGACCCCGAAGGGTGGTTGGTTTGGCAGACCAGTGCAGATTCCTGTCAACATCGGTTTCTTGGTTTAAGACCGGGGTATACACAAGTTCGTGTGGACCCCCGTTTTGAATCTTCTCACACTGTGACTACCTACTCAGTAGGGAAGTTGTGCCAGTCTTGGCTGCAACATTCGACTCTAGAGTCTGTTAAACTTCATTTATCCAAATTAAACAACAAAATAGATTTGAATGATTTTGTTAAGGGTCCTGCAAAAGGCAGGTCCAAGAGATGGGTGTATGCTATTTACAACGAAGTTTGGAAGTTGTCGCAAATTGAGGCTGCTTCCCGATTACGCGCTATTGACCAAGAAAATATGGAAAAAGTATTGGCTGTAATAGATAATAGCATTAACACCCTGTCTTCCAGAATTTATACATTAGATAATATTGTATCCTCTGTAGTGGACATTGTGCATGATGATTTGTCTGTATTGTATCATGGTCAAAATCAAATGCGTTCTGTTATGCAGTTTGCATGGACGTTGCAAACGTTAAAGGCAGGGAAGGTCCCTTTGGATTACATGAATACTTCATCTTTGTTCCTCCCTTTTAATTTGACTGCAAAACAGCAGTTTATGTCGATGAAAGATGCTACATATTCATTGCTGCACATTGAAAAGTTAGAACCTTTGCCTTTCTCTGTTGCTGAATTGAATTCTGCTGTGTGGCTTGTACATGGGTTGATCACGTTACCGTCTCCCCTGTTCAAGTTTAGTTCATGCATGAAACATTATGCTCTAGGCAGGTATGAACAACTGGGTACTGCCTTCCTGCATGAAGTTTGGTCACTCCCTTACACATACAGATGTGTGAGGGACGGCAAGGAGGTTTACTTGAAAGGTGAAGAATGCACTTCCACTCCGGATCATTCTGTTGTGTGTAGGCACATTCAATTGCATGGTGCATGTAATGTGCATGCCCCTAACTTAGCTTGCGTCCTGAAAGGGATTATTGTGCCAGTTATTACTCCATCTTTTACGCTGCTTGCTAACGGTAGTTATTTGCTGTTAAATAATTAAACTTCCTGTGGGATGTTAGTGGGAATTCCCTACATAGTGACTGTATCGCAGAGAGTGGTTTGCTGTAATAACGTCCTGTTCCCACCCCCGCATAGCTGGCTCGATGTATCATCTGGCCTTCCATTCCAACCTTGAAAGCAGAGTTCAACAAGATGAGCAGAATAAGGGCTCTATTGTCTCAAAAAGAAGTCGCGTTGACTTCATCCCGGGAAACATTTGTCCTTCACGTAGCAAACACCCGCACTGAGGTGCAAGCGCTTTTAAATACTAATCTGCCTCTTCATTTTGGGACTCTGATTCAGACTATCTTTAATGCCTCGTCTACAAGTGGCATAGCTCATTTTTTAAAAATTGTGGGCTCCGGCCTCGTGACCTCTTTTCAAACTATTTTTGGTGTAATCCCGGCCTTTTTTCATTCTATTTTTTCCAGCGTCTTCAGAGGTCTCCCTTTACTTCTCGCCCTCATAGCTGGAATACTGTTGTTGATCTGCGCCCTGCGCTATGGATGCACAACTTGCGTCACACGGCAACATGTCCCGCCTGCTTCATCTTCGTAACCGGATGCTTGAATTCTATGGCGCTTTACCGCTGGCAACTCTGAGCGTAGCCTATGGATTGTCCTTCCGGTTTGCGTACTTTACTTGTGTGCAGCCAGTCTTTCATTGCCTAGATTGTCCGTTCCAATGGGCTCTGGATTTGTATCTGTCCAACTTGGTGTCTCCTGACCCGGATTATGATCGACTTATGAGCCCCTGTGAGAAGTTGGCCTGGTATATGATGTTCACTAGTTAAAGTGACCACCTTGTACCATGCCAAGCAACCCTTATGGTGTGGTTGTAAGTCAACCTTTTCGGACTAGCTGCCCTAGTGGTAGCGTAGGCTAAGCAGTCTTTGAGGCTAAACTCGTGACGCGTGTTAAGCAAGCTGTTTTACCAAATGCATCCCCCTTTTATACCAATGAAAGGACACCACACAGATATATATTCAAAATATATATGTATTTATTTCTCAAAGTAACCCCTAGTCTCTTTATGAGCACAGGAGCACAAATCGTCAAACAAGATTACAGTGGAATACACAGAAGTTGCACTTTATATGGATAGGCCCTGGTGGCCGCTCAAACCATATACTAAAATAGTGGTATAAGTACCACGAACAGAAAAGGGAAAAGGCCTAGGGCCTCTAGAATCGCTGGGCCTACAAGGAGCTAACTTCAGTTAGTGACCAGGAGGTCCACGGGTTGCGTGTGCAGAGCAAATAGTCACACGCGGGCTCCCATAGGTTTTCAATGGGTGCGTAAAAAGTACAAAGTTACTGCAAAAAGGATCTTCCGGATGGACTATGAACTTAAGATTCGAAACATAGACACTAGAGATGATACTCTACACTTGGGCACTGGAGTGCCAGCTTTACCTCACCCACAGGAAGCGGGTGCATAGGTCTCGAAGTGCGTCGGGTTTCTTCTATCTGTTCAATGGAGCCTGAAGACAAAGATGCTGCAGGCGATTGGTCCGGAAGAGATGCGGTGGATCCCAGAGTGGATCGGTGTTGTAGAAGACCTGTAAGCAGAGGGGACAGTGTTCACAGTCACTAGCCAGTGACCAGCGTGGCACCAGGTGGGTACCAGGCGATGTCGGGTGCAAACAGGAAGGAATGTGTAGCTTGTCTCTGCAGCCACGTGGTCCCTGAAGGTCGACAACGTCCAGGAGTCGGTTCACGAGCTGTCCCACGCAGGCTCTCGCTGTTGGCGGTGTCGGCGACTTGATCGAAGCAAACAAGCCTTGGCAAAAGCAATTGTTGTGGAGAACAAAATAAGCTGATGGTTCTGACCAGCAAGTTCAGAGGGACTGCTCCTTTGAAGGGGAGCAAGGGCCAGTCTGGAGCAACCAGACCAGCGGTGTAGTTCTTGAAGTTCGTCGCCAAGATGGCCACTAGCGAGCAGCCAGCAACCGGTTAGGCGCGTCGAGTGGCAAAATGCAGAAGGGCCCCACGCAGATCGTGGAGATGCTGGAGGGCTCACCTTTGGTGCAGATGCTGCTCGGGTGTTGGGCTTCTCAGATCCCAAAGCACAACTTGGAGGGAGCCTCGGTTGTTGCACTTACAGCTTGTTGTGGTCTTTTCAAGATGGCTGGCTCCACGTGTCTCGGTGCCTCCACGGGTCTCCTCTTTTCAGGGACTGTGGATCGGGCGGTGAGAGGTCTGGAGGTCCAGGTCTTGTCAGTCTCTGGGCTCGGGCTCCGGCGGGAGGCGGCAGCAAAGCAGACATTGATTCGCTGGATGGTGCTTGCGTTAGCAAGGTGGTCACTCCCTGACCACAGGGGAGATTGGCTTCAGTCCTCTGTGCGGCAGAGCGTCGAAGTTCCCGTCTTCTTCTTAGTTTCAAGTTGATTCCAGGATGTCTGAAGTCTTAGGACACAGCTCCTACCTTTAAGCGGATTCTAGGGGCCGGACTACCTGCTAGGTCCCTCCCTAAGGGTGGGACCAGGAAGGGGGGTGGTTACACCCCCAATCCTTTGTCCAGCTCACCCCAGGCCCGGGACTGGTGTGCCCCAGGACCGGATTAAACTGGCATATGCACCGAGGCTCCTTGTGAGCCTCAGGCATGTCTGGTTTCTTTCAAGCCCTACCTGATCAATACACAAAATCCTGTCTGGGGTGGTGCACGCACCTCCCCTGGCAGGAAACCCTTTGTCCACACCTCCCAAGCTGGAAGGACTCCCAGCAGCAGGAGGGCAGACTTGTGTCTGTGGTGGCAGCATCCATTTTGTGGAGCTGAGGCTATGTCTGATTTTACCCGGGTTTCAGGTACTGTACATGTCGTGTCCCTCTAGAAGGGTGGAATGCTAACCCCGTCGCCAGAATTGGCGAGGGGTTAGTATTCCAATTCGTATGACACCTTACTCGACATGTTTTGATAAAGCCAAACCAAAGATAGCATTTAACCGCGAGGTTCATAATGCACTTAAGAGTATATGGTGTGACGATATCTGGAAACAGTAGAAGGAAGTTGTTCCGACCACTGCAGACAGGCTCAGCTCATGCCAGAGCACCATCTCACATGGAACCAAGCACTCTGCCTTCAGGATTGTTAAGGCCTGCCATAGGGGTGACTTATAGGTTAACATGTGTCCCATTTAAGGTTAGGTATAGGTATACTACACCTAAGTAAGAGGTGGTTACACCAACTTACCCCAGCTGAGTGATCAGCCAGTTGTGTCAAATTTGTTAGGCCAAGCCTCGGGTGGCATAATACATGCTTCAGCCCCTGGCAGGCCTTAGATACACCAATGCCCTGGGTACCTAGTGTACACTGGTACAGGGGCTCACAGGGTGATCCACTTCCAATTGGTTATGCACCTAGGGTGCATAGTGTAAATTTAGTAGAGAGAACAGCAGGCTGGGGGTCTGATTGGCAGGCCCACAGCCTCAATATGTCAAAAACCAGTGAAGCAAAAAGCAAAAATTTGGGGTGACCATAGGATAGCAGACCCTACTCTCCTACAGCCCCTCAGTAGCCCATGAGTTGGACTGTTCTGGTGTCGGGATTATGGCCAGTGCTGCAGCGCATGGAGTTCTTGGAAATTGGGACATCGGAACGGCCGCGATTGACTTCTTAGCAAGAAGTTATCTTGAAGAACACGCCAGTTGTCCTCGTCTGGTGCTGGAAGCTCCGGTAGTTGAGGAGCATGTATGTTCATTCCCCGTGCTGAACTGGATGGCAGATAATTTTGCGGAACGTTCCAATGATTTCCTCTTGGAAGCTGTTGCAACTTATTGTGCTTATACATTGATGGATTGACTTTTGTACTTTCATTTTGTCCTACGTCCTTCAATGATGTTTTTTTTTATCCTCTACATGGTTTTTTTACTCCGTTTTAACTTTTTTCTTTGTTTTTTATTTTTTTTCTCTTCGAACTTTTTCACTTACCTTATATGGACTTATGGTTCATGCCCTTGGTTCCGTTCTATCAAACTTGAACTCTGCGTTCTTGCAAGTGCGCCCCTACTGGCTAGTGGTCCGATCAAGGGGGGGTGTAGTGAAGATCGTTATCTACATATGTACAATGCTAAGTTAGCATACCCGCGTTAGATGTTAGAAAGCTATCTTGCCGCTTTTGCTGCTTTTGCACACGACACTGTAGTCACAAGTTATTAAATTGAGAAATGCTTACTCGACTTTGCTTCACATGAGAACTGTCTGTTGTTAACATCCCAAACAGTGAGCAGCGACCTTGGTCTGTACACAGTGTAAAGAAACAGTCTGGGTCGCTAGACGGTGCATGTTGTTGAGTTCAGGTTGATCGGCCCACTAGTTTAGCCATAACACGCACGCAGCTGCAAATACCTGAAAGTCGAGTGCTTTTAATATTGCAGTGTTACATGTTTTCATTACATTCGGAAGAAGAGCGTTCCTAGGAGCAGAGCATAGCTGATCCTGCGATGTGAACTCTCTGAGCTGATCTTTACGGTATGGGGTTCCCCATTCAAGCCTAGAGACCTTCTATTAGTCTAATAATACTATGAGTGTGTTAGAGAAAGGAAGGTGGCTTAGATCCACTGTAATTTTGGTATGATTACTCCTTTCATTTTCTATGGTATTGTAACTATGCTGATGGTTTTGATTTTAATCGTTTGTCTGCTAATGTTAGCCAAACTGCTGCATCTTAGGACACGCGGTTTATAAAATAAACTCTTTAAACTTTTAACCGTGTCTCTGTTTATTCTGTTGTGGACTGGTACGAGAATAATAACGAAAAGGTATTTCTGATTCCCACCATTCTTGAGAAATATACTAAGTCGATTGTTCTGGGTTGTCTATACATTGGCACCGCCGAGCTAAACCTCGGATAACGAATGGGACACTGATGCTGGCCGGATAAGGGGTTCTGAGGTGGGTTTTTGGTACACCGTAATTCACTGAGGGCCTGGGTTCCTGCGCATAGTTCTGCGCATAAGCAGAATCCCTGCAGCAAGAGACTGTGGGACTCTGCTTGGTCTCAAGCTGGACAGCCCGCAAGGGATGTTAGACCACTGCGAGCTGGAGTAACTGCATGCAGGGACCTGTTATATACCCAGAGGTATCCCCATGGGTTCTACCTTGCTGAGCCATTTTCGGACCTAGGATGACGTTGGGAATAAACCTTGTACATAGTTACTATGCAGGAGATGGTAGTCCTGCTGAGTTTCCAAGAATCCAAAAATCCTCATGCATGATGTATGAAGCTATTGTTCAGGGAAATCCCACATTCTGTAAGCAGTACCGTAACTAGGTAAAGAGTCAGTTCTAGCAGCCCATTATGTATGTAGTGTAGGGACAAATATAGGCGAAAGGTTCTGATGTTACCCGGGCCTATATTGGGGTACCTATACGGAATATAACAAAAGAGAGGCCTTGAAATTAGATACCTGTGGCAGGTATATTTTTGCTTCCACTAGTTTGGCACTAAGATCTCTCAATACTTCTTGTGTCCGTGGATGCTTCTCCCATGCATTATAGAGCTCATTAGAGTGCCTGTTGCCCTCTGTCTCGCTGGTACAGGATGGGCAACAAATAGCTATGCTGATTATTTGCTGTGCTATGGCACTACCGATTCTGTAGGCCTGGCTATGGCCTCTTCAGTAGCACTGCATTGGCATGCCTGGTTGAACACCTTGGGGTTTTCAGAGGTTGTTCAGGCTACCTTGATTAATATGCCTTTTGATGGTGCCTGTCTGTTAGATGTGCATGCTGACTCTGCATGACGGAGGTTCTGAGATAGTCAGAGTGAAGCAGATTCTTAACTCTACCTGCTTCTACAGTACTTTTGTGGTAGTTTTTTTTGGTGAAAGCTCCCTTTTTATTTGAATGTGAGCTATTCACAGACTTCTGCCCTATGGCTTTTCTTTTCAAACTTCTTTTTTCAGGGTGATACTCGATGAGGTATCCCTGCTTGTTACAGGTACTTTTATTCTTTTTTTTCTGTAAGTGACAGATTAAGTTTGCAGTTATCTGGGACATAAGTTATTTTGTAAAGTGGTGTACATCTGTTCTTACGGGTATCTTGCCATTGTTTTCACCCGAGTACTTATTCTATTGTGGGTACTTTGTTTGCATTGTGCGAATGCACTGATGCCTTGTTTCCCTGTTATGTGGGGACCAGCCTCAGTTTGCCTTGTGGGCATTTTAAGATCTACTTCTGTCCTTATAGGGACTTCAGTTTACCTGTGTTGATCATAAAGTGTTTGTGACTTCTGTGGCACAATAGTGCGATATTAACCCCTTGTCCCCCCACAGTCATTGTGAATATCTTTTATAGCCATGGGGCATTTTTTCTCTTCTTGCTATCTTTCATTCCGTTTAGTTAGTAATGGAAAAGGAGCTCGATCTTTGACCTGGGTAAAATTTTAACTGGACCTAAGACCTTTTCTAGTGCATTGGCACTTCTTGTGTTCATCTTTTACTATGCTTTAGTACCAAGGTTTCCTGTCATTACTATCTCAACTTCTTTCTTAAGCTATGACTCGAGTGGGCCTTGGGTATCAAGGCCCACCTAATGCAATGTTGAGATACACCTCTGCTGTGAGGTGACCTTAGTCCTGTGCCACTGTCCTTGCTATTTTTTCTCTGTTTCATCCCTGTATGCTGTTTCTTGTCCTATCTGGAATACTATATTTCCCTTTCTTTCTATATGCATTGTTTATTTGCCAATTCTGATTACAGCCTCCGCATTTTCTTACTGTTTGGTTGTTCTTCAGGTGTCACCATCTCATGCCTCATTTTAGTCACTGTTGCGCCCAAACTTTTCATCTAAGGGTTTCCTTATAGAAGAGAGTGTGGCCAAGACACCAAGCATGGCGGACGTGTGAGCTCAAACCTCCATCCCGGCCCACAAGATATCCTACTTTTACAATGGTATCCACCGCTTCTCGTGGCTGGACAGACCCCCTCCGCTGCACCTCATCGTGGGGGGACAGCACTGGGAAATAAACACCGCCGCAAGCCCAGAACAGAGTGAGACAGCTGGTGAAAGGGGTGCGATGCCATAACTCACAGCAGGAGAGGTGCACACACGGCACCGAGGTTCGCCCACGGCCTCCACACGAAGAGCTCCAACTAGACTAGAGCCCCAGAGCTGACACAAGTGGACAATGCTCAAAATCAGCCCGTTGGGACGTGGCCGAGAGACCGGCAGCGCCACACAGTGTCTTGGTGATGGTGACGCAGACGGCAGGGTCTGGCGAGGCCGTGAGCTGTGGCGCTGTGGACATCGGCCAGCCTCTGTGGCTGTGGGGGCCTGGAGAGGCCCTGAGGAGATACCCGCGGCACAGTCTACAGATGACCTGGTGAGTGCGCTGGGTTGAACGCAGAGAAGAGATTAGCTGGTAAGCGACCTGCAGAGGTGCTAGGAGCCCTGAGACAGGGTACCTGTATTTTGCCTGACTCCAGGGGAAGAATACGTTATAGAAATGGCTCCAAGGGTCAATGATACCCTGAGGCTGACACGGGCCCTGCCCAAACTGATCCCTGAACATTGAAGGTGAGGTCCAAAAGTAGATCGCCTCCCAAAGGGAGAGGACAATGCTCTTGTGTTCAAACTCAGAGATGTGAGGAGAAGACCCTAGGCTGCTGTGGGGAAGTGTGGTGTAGGAGAAGCTTGGCAGCCCACAACAGGGGAGCAGACTAGGCCCCCCCTTCTTCCTCTTATCTACATCAGAAATGGGGGAATGAAACAGCCAACCCTGATTGAGAGGAGGGGCCTTGAGAGCTCTCTGCCAAGCAAGGAAGACTCCTGGAGGCCAGGCCCTAGCCCCTGATAACCTTCCATCTCCCTGGAAGAAGCACCTGACCCACCCCGCTGAGGGAGAAATCATGAGAGCAGCCCAACCTTTATAGCACTATGAATGGGTGCTGAGATCCAAAGCTTGACGCCTCCGGGGGAAGACTTCAACGTCCTGCATATGCAGGCTGCAAGCGCCCAAAGGCAAGTCTCAAAAATGTGAGTCCCACTTTCCTCATAGCATCGCTTGTAGATCTTGCTCCGACACAAGATGCTAAAACCGAAACAGAAAACCGGCGGCACCCAGCCTACTACCAGAGAAACCGCACCAGAAGAAGTGGGAGTTGGTGAGACCACCGGGGAAGATGACTCCCTGCACTCACACCTGGACAGGGTGTTGGCTTCCATCGCCGACACCAAAACTACACTGCAGCAAGACATTGGGGTGGTCTCTGTGGGCCTGGGCCTCCTACAGGCAGAACACCATAAACTTGCTGACAGGGTTTGGGAAGTGCAATCTGCGGTAACCGAGCTACAACCAGAGCAAAATCTGCTCACCTCCAGATTTGATGAGCTTTCTACCAGAGTGACAATCCTTGAGCACAGGACCGAAGATGCGGAGGGCCACAATCGCAGAAACGTCAGATTTATTAGAATTCCAGAGAAAGTAGAGGGGCCGAACATGGTGGAATTCCTGGAAAAATTGTTGCGTTCCGTTGTGGCCCCGGAACTTCTCTCTCAATTTTTGGCTCTGGAAAGAGCACACAGAGTACCAGCCTGCCCGCCGGCCCCGGGAAGGCCTCCCCGGTCTTAATCACCAAGCTCCTCCACTATAAGGATCGGGGCACAATCTTGCAACATTCCCAAACACAATGCCCCTATTCAATTGAAAATAGCAAAGTATAAATATTTCCGGACTTCACTGCCAAGGTACTGGCCCAGTGAGCATCCATTCTTGGTGCTAAAAAGGCCCTCCTGGATGCAGGAATACAATATTGCTTAATATTTCCTGCTCAGCTGAAAATCATGCTAGACGAGGCCCCCCAATTCTGCGACTACCTGGATGAGGTTTGGTCTTGGTTGGAGGCATACAAGGCTGGCGTGCCTTTGCCCTTGAAAACTCAATCAACAGAGTTAGCACTACATCCATCTAGGAAAAGACCAAAGTGTACCCGGAAGAAATCCTGTGCATTAAAACCCACCACCTCGCAAACCCAAAAGGACAGACTAGCCACGCTGCAAGCAGTATCGCAAATTATTTGGCCGCAGGGCCAAGATCGAACCTCAGATGTATCAGCCAGATCCATCGATGCATGATCTGAGTTCGGTGACTCCTTTAAAGCAGATCCCCCTTTGCTGAAGATCACTCCAGGATCAGTAGACGACATTGCCTAACTGAGGTGGAACTCCAAAAGACCACCTGAGCTGGCACATACTCCACAGCCTCCATGCACTTTCCAAAAAGGAGAGGAGGCTTTAGTTGGATCTGGACATGGGGGCTCCAAGGAACGTGGACATGAAGACTCAGCCGAGAACTGCTGCTTTGAGGAAGAGTATAGGATGGGTCAGGGATAAAGCCCACCTTCTCCTTTAATCCACCCCCCATCAGAATGTTCTGCCTGATGGTCCAGAGGCAGCGCTCTAACTTTATATGCTGTTTTTGTTTGCAAGTTTGGGTGGTTAGCTGTTGAGCTGTTGCCCTTGGGTTGGAGACTTAGGGTTCCAAATGTTCAAATGAGCACCCAGGAGGCCAGATATGGTCGCACCCAGATATGGCAGGTAGGTCATGACACCAAAGACACATGGCATTTACAAATATATGCCTTAGGGGAATAAAAATCCTTTCTTAGAATGTTAGAGGCATGGGTTCTCCAGTGAAATGTCATAACACACATTAGGGGTTGGGGAGCACAGAAAGTTCTGCTTCAAGAGACTCACTTGACCCTGGAAGAGGGACAGGGTCTCTGCAGAAGGTGGCAAGGCCACTTGTTCACAACGACATTCTCTGATTTTTCCCGAGGGGCATTGGTGTGGATACGTCCTGAGACCCTTTTTGACGCGGTACAAACCCTGGTTGACCCTGAGGGTTGATATGTACTGGTCAAGGGGAGGCTACTAGGTAAGGTGATAACGGTAGGCAGCATCTACACCCCTAATGGTGACCAGTCAGAGTTTCTACACAGGCTCTCCAGTCAGTTTGCAGGAATTGCCACTCAAGACACAATACTGGGGGTAGACTATGACTGTGTGGTAGATGTTAACATAGATAGATCCACCCCACCACTACATGGCACAATAGCCAGCTCCAACGCAATGCCCTCCGAGACTGGATGGAAAATTGGGACTTAGTCGATTTATGGCGATTACACCATGATCATATTAGAGATTACTCATTCTATTCCCTCTGTACCACTTACACACTAGATTAGATACGTTCCTCTGCTCATGACATATTAGACCGCAAATAGTTGACTCTGAATATTAAGGTTACACTCTGTCAGATCATAGCCCATTACTCGTAAATTTCTCTCCTGCGCCCGAAACAACAGCTATCCCAACCTGGTGACTGGACGCAGGCATGATGGAAGATACATGCTTCCAACAATCATTACATACCTCCATTACCGATTATTTTTTAAGGAACCAAGGTTCTGCAAGCCCCCCCCAATCAAGTGGGATACCTGTAAAGAGGTCATTAGCATCCATTGTATGGGAAAGACTGTGGGGGCCAGGAGGGAGATAGAAAGAGAACTACAGAATCACGAAACCGAGATTCATGCGCTAGAATTTAGGCTTGAGGTGCAGCCAGACACCCTTACTCAATTGTCCAATGCCAGGAGTACATATAATAAAACACTAGACAGACTACGAACTTTAGACCTCAAAAGTTATCAGAAAAAACAACATATTGAGGGCCGGAGATCCAGGAAATTGCCTGTGTGTCGGATCCAGCCTGAAAACAGAGGCTCACCCATAACCAGATTACAGGTTGGAGATGGGTCTACAACCTACTTCCCTAAAGCCATTAACACTTGTTTTTTAAACTACTATACTGCACTTTATAAACCACTGCCTGAGTTACCAGGGCATCACATCCATAGAAACCTGGGTAGTAACCAATTATAGAAAAGAGACCCCAAAGCTCAGAAAGATTCAGGGGATTCTATAGGTACACACAAGATCAGAGCAGCGATGAAAGAAATGGCTAAAGGAAGACTCCCGGCCCGGACGAGCTTCCAGCAGAATTTTACGCAACGTATAGTACCCAAATGGCTCCCCGCCTTGAGAAGCTGTATGCTGATTTATTAAGATCTGGCCAGCTACCAACAACGACCAGAGAAGCCCTGGTGTGCCCCTCCCTAAAACTAAATCAGGCCCTCCTACCGTCACATAATGCAGACCGCTGTCCATGCTAAATATGGACTTTAAAATATTAAGTAAAATGTTAGCTACCAGACTACTCCCATACATGCACGCACTGGTCTATGTAGACTAGAATGGGTTTATCCCAACCAGGTCCACATCGGGTAGTCTCAGACGATTATACTACACAATGTTCCGCCGGGCTCTCGCGAACTACCATGAAGCAGTGGTTATGGCGGTGGATCTCGAAAAAGCTTTTGACTCATTGAGATGGGAATTTCTGATGCAAGTAATGCATGCTATGGGGTTGAAAGAGGAATGAATTAAATGGGTCAAGTTACTCTACACATCCTCCTCAGCCAGAGTTCGGACAGGAGATATAATCTCAAGTACCTACAAAGTGCATAGGGGAACCAGGCAGGGCTACCCTTTATCCCCACTCCTGTTCACTCTGGCTACGGAACCGCTGGCTGTGCAGTTTAGGGAAGAGAGTGGACAACTGGGTCTGACGCAAGATAGGAGAGAGTTTATGATTTCTCTCAATGCAGATGACATCCTCTTCTATTTGCAGAATGGAGATCATGGGGTCAGGGACGCATTGGGCATTTTGAGAGATTATGCAACCTTAACTGGCCTGAAAGTAAACAATTCCAAAACACACATCTTCCCCCTCAACCCTACAGTCCCCCATCCCTTCCAGCTGACACTAACTGACCCCCCTCCTTTAGATACCTAGGGATACAAATATTCCATGAGCAGCAAGACCTTCTGGAGGGCAACCTAGGACCAGCCCTTTGCTAACTTAAATCGAAGATTGCATTCTGGTCCTCTCTTAAGCTTCCATCTATGTCAAGGGGGCCCTATCCAAAATGGTCATGTTGCCACAACTACTTTATTACTTTGCAAATTTACCAGTGGTCATCTTGAAGAACTGGTTCAGGAAACTGAACACATTATTGAGGGACCTGATTTGGGGTTGGGGACGAAACCGAGTGTCGGTGGCTACCGCTCAGAGACCAATAGAGGGGGGGAATGGGAGCGTAGGACTTCGAATCTTACTACCTGGCTGCTCAATTGCAGTGGTTAGCACAGTGGCTACAGGGGATAGGGTTGGAGACACTAGACATCTCACCCTGCACTGGCTAAGCTGTTACTTCCCAGAAAGCAAGACCAACTCCAGGGTACCTTGCTCACAATGGCCATGAAATGCTGGCGCAGAAGCATCCTGCGTGTGTCAGGAACCCCATTATATTCACCGGACCTCCTTGTGTTAAGCTTGCCATTTGGTGGCATCCCCTCATACTTCACCAAGAGCCAACTGAGGGAATAGGTCAATGTGGGCTTACAAAGAACTGGGATCATTATTCCACTGGGTGATTTAATTTTTCAATACGACTTAACCCCAGGGGAAATCCTAACCCATCACTGGTTGCAAAAAACTTTTCAGTGTTTGTGGGGGGAGAGTGGAAGCCAGGAACCAGAATCACATGCTGTTTTACAGGCCAAGATATTATTAGGTTTGGCAAGGCATCTAGTTAAATGGTTGTACCAGGCCATGAGAGTGATGGTGGAGGGCCCACTACTAACACTGCAAAAGAAATAGGAAGTACTCCTCGACCGCAGCATATCTGAGATAGAATTGAAAATGGTGCTTAAGTCACCCAAGACAATCTATAGAAATGCCAGTTTTGAATACACCCAAATCAACATTCTACAGATGACTTATCTCACTCCACATAGGCTCAACATATTGCTAGATAGCAGCAACAAGCATTGCCTGTCCTGTGCAAAGCTAGACGCAGACTTTAGACACATGATGTGGGACTGCCTGGCTCTACTTGAATATTGGCATCGTGTTCTTGAATTATTACACAGGGTACTCACATGCACCATCCCCTCCATGATTGAATAATGCTTATTGGGCTTGTTTCCTAGGCCTAAAGCCAAAACAGTAGGAAACGGATATATAGATTTACCTCTAGTACTGTCAAAAAGAAGAATAGAATTAAGATGGAAATCCTCCACAGACCCTAACATTTCAAACTGGGAAAACAATGTTAGAGTCTGGGCTCGGACAGAGGAGAAAAAAATAATAGAAGAAGACAATAGAGGTGTGAGATGCCGTCCCATAGCAGACCTCTGGTCGGAAGTATTACGAGAATGGGAAGCAAGGGACTTGGGCGACAGGAATAGCTCTCCTGAAACCCTACAACCCACCGCATCACCATGAATAAAAACCCTGCTCACCAGAGACCCAAATGGGGATGAAGATCCTCACCTGCTCCCTATGACCCCTGTACTGCCCCCCCAAACACATTAAAATATACTGAATGTATGTATAAATTGCCTTTCATTTGGACAATTAGACCGATACTTACATAGCTTGTCTGGACTCCCTGGGTGCGCTTGTTGTTAATAGGTTTTACTAGTAGCAGTTATTTACATGTTGAGATACTAGATTATGGCATAGTGCTGCAATCGAGCTAACTCCCACTTATGGCAAGATAGCTGTTGGGCCATGACTACTAATTTTGTACTAAATTACATTGACAGAAATGATACATCTCACAAAAATGCAATATCTTTTTTTACATGATTCGTATTTGGAAAGTGTTATTGCAAGAAGACCTAATGAAACGTTTATGTTTATCTGCTGAAAAAAAGAAACTCAATAAAAAGATATTTAAAAAAACAAATGAATAAGGGTTTTCTTCTAGAAGGCGTGCCCCTTGGCTGGTATAGTTCACTCTTTTGGAGGATTGGTTTCTGAGGAGGCTGGGGTCTCCTTTACTATCCTTTTTCTGAAGGATTTTGTCCCTCCTGATAGGATGTTATGCCCTCAAAGGTCCATTAGAACATTTCCAATTTATTTGTGAATTCTGTCTGCTTGAAGGAATTTGTTTAGTCTTTTCTTCCTATCCCACTTTGGAGGATGGACTTCTGTTTTCCCTTTTTTGGTTGTGATTACATTGTGTCTCTGGTGAGACATTTCTTTCTGATCTCAATCCTGTTTGTGCTTGTATGCACTGCCATCCATTGTTTTTGGCTGTTTCATTTCATGGGGTTTGATCCCTTCATGGCTGTAAAACAGCTTCTTTTATCAGAAGCATCAGTCAGGTCTTGCTATTGAATATCTGTCTGCTGGATGGAAATCGTCCTCTGATATCTCTGATATCTTGGGATGGACTCCGGGTGTGGTCTTTATTCCTTTCATAGTAGTCGTTATTTCCTACTGTTTTTTTTGGTCTCTTGTTACCTGTCTCATGGTAGCCTCATCAGGCAGTAGTGTTGGTTCATGGGCACCTGCTATTATTTGTCTGGGGTAGGTGGTTCTCCTCCACTCCCTCTATCCTCTTATACGGTAGTATGTTGCTGAGTTCCAGCTTGGTTAAAATATTTGTATATCTATAATGTTCTCTCTATTGCTGTTGCATCTTTGCTCTATTACCAATGTGTGTTTGCAATTATATCCATTTTTCAATGGATACTTCTGTTCTACGGTAGTTCCTTAGTCCTATTCTGGGCAGTCCCCTGCTTGCCGAGGGAGGCTGGGAGTTTGCTTCCCTTATGAGGATAATATTACTTTTGGTGTATTCTGTCAGGCCTGTGAGTAGGCAATTATATCTATATTACCTATTGGCGGTCGCCAGTAGGTCGTTATAGTTAGGACCAAGTTTCCGTAGGAAGAGCATTTTTTGTTTTGCTTATAGCTTTAGCGTCGTTTGATGAATCTTCATGAAATTTTCCGAACTAATTCGTTGTTCATATCAGCTCCTATGTTGAAAGTTTGGGGGTGATTCGTCAAGGGGGGCGAGAAAAAAGGGAGGGTCCCCAAACGTGTTTTCTCCATGTTAATTTCCATAGGAAACTTTAGACAAGGCTACAGGTCGAACGGGTGAACGGTATTACCCCAAATTTGGCAGGGAGAAGGGTCTTGGTCTAGAAAGCATGCTTTTGTTTATTTGGTGTAAATCCGTTCAGTAGTTTTGGAGAAATATCGAAATTTACAGATAGCGATATTTGGGAATTCTGCCTGGTTGGCTGAGGCGTTACAAGCACAAGCTTACTGCTTATTGGCTGCGAGCGGTGCGAGTGGTTGCAACTAGGAAGTGTTGGCCGCCATTTTGTGATTCCGTTGAAGCAAGTAAGGGGGAAAAAGGGCGAAAAGAGTAGGAAAGAGGAGGGTAGGAGCACTGTGAGGTCTGCAGGGTGGTTAGGGTGTGCTACACAGTGAGTGTGAAGCGATGTATTCACCCCTACCGGTGTGAAAGTTCTGTTTTGCCCAGAGTGAGATGGTGCTGAGGTGAGGTGCCGGTACACTCGGGGATGAAACTGTGAGCTGATTGCTGTAAACTGATGTGCTCTGGGCGCTGTAGGATACTGGCCGCTGTAGCATAGCTGTGCGAGTGGTGTTAGTATGGGTTTAGAGTATAGCGGTGTGAGCTCTATGTGGTGGTTAGGGTATGCTATACAGGAAGTGTGAAGTGAAGTATTCACCCCTAGCAGTGTGAAAGTGCTGTAGCATACTGGCCGCTGTAGCATAGCTGTGCAAGTGGTGTTAGTATGGGTTAAGACTATAGCGGGAGTGGGAAGCAAACTACTCACCCCTACCGGTCTGAAGACTTGAATGGAGTGTTTTAGCAAGCAGGAATAAAGTAATAATCATGAAGAATATAATGCAGAATGCTGCAATGCCACAGAAGACAAATGGTGAAATCAGGTGTGTTTAAGAAAGTGGCTGTGTGGGATAAAGCGATGGAGTCTGCAAGTTATATAAAAAGTGTCTTTATGTAAGTGCCATAAATGGAACCACTGGTGCAAGAGCTAAGGCATCCAGCTCAGGCAAACTCTAACCGCTTCTGCTGTATTCAAAGCTAAGCTTCTGAATCAGTCAATTCCACATTACATGTTACAGTTCCATGTGACATAAACAATACCTATTAGACATGAATGACTGTAAATTGTAGAATGAAAATAAAGGTAGGATACGATTACCACACTGTGCCAAACAGTTCCTAAACAATGCCGTGTTTTTTTATCTTGATCGCCAGTTCGTGAGCAGAGGCTGAGGAGGAGCTAATTTGTTTGAAAGGGCTTCGTGGATAAGAGGCAGGCAGAGAGACGTGTGTACAAAGAATAGATATGGTTTCAAAATGGATGTCGGGTTTAGGCTAATTTAGCAAGTAAATAGCGTATTTGCATAGGCCATACATCATCCATCACTGGTTAGTGTGGAGAGGTAAGGGCCAATTATGAAAACAGAGTTCAAATGCCTAAGCATACTTAGAAAGTTATTATATGAAAATAGTTGAAGTGTATTAAATAATTTAATAGGAAAAAGTAAAAAAAAGTTGGAAAAAATCAATCCAAGAATAAAGTGAATTTCTTACAAGTCTTGGAGACTACAGATCGGAAGTTCTTCTGCGGCTTGAGATGCGTAATGTTCCAAGAGGCGATTGTTGTCATTGTGTGAGAAAAGTGAAGCGATCCAATTTATATCCTCGTAGGGACAGTAATGTTCCTCGAGTGTTGGAGCGGCAATTTGAATTGGCAGGCAATCTGCGATGTTGTCAAAGGTCGCACATTGCAGGAGATCTTTCGCAGCTGCGCTGAAATCCCATTCCGCCAGAATACCTTTTTGAGTTGCATCGGCCATTGCTCCACTGCCCAAACAATCAGGTTCATGGTTTTCAAGATACTCCATTACCTGCTGGATATCAGGAGCATTTGCTGGGATGTTGGCAAGGCATAGATCCATTCGCCAGTCGATTGGGCAAGTTTTGCAATAAAAAGATGGTTGCACGCAGATTGTATATGTATAAATAAATGTCATGTTGTAGCTGGCTCCGATAATAGATAGAGGCAGGCAGCCGAAAAGTTTTCACGGTATTGATGTAGCTTCGCGTAGAGGCGTATTCTGTCAGACATGCTTGTTACCACAGGGAGCGTAGCCATTTTTAACAAGCTAAAATAGTAGTAGAATGGCTGCAAACAGAGCGAGAATTATGGGCACTGTTGCTGTTATTCCAGAGATGATCGAATGAATGAAGTCTGGTATTATACTAAAAACAGTTTGAAAGCCTGTGAGAAGGCCGGAGGAGACAATGTTTAAAAAGTGTGCCAGGCCTTAAATGTCAGATGTGTTGACAATTGTGTAATAATTCACAAAGTGTAATGGGAGGTTCATATTTAAAAGGGAGTGTATTTTACTTGAAGTTCGTGCTATCTGCAGTCGATAAATTACTTTTGGAGAAGTGAGGGACACTTCTGTTTGAAACAAAAGCACTTTCAGTTTGCTCTGTTTATTAAAATTTGTTTTCAAAGTAGATATTGAAGGCCTAGTTGAACTTTGGGAGTTACTTTGTGTGGGTGGGAATAGAGATTGCCAGAGGAAGTTAACCGGTTTGAAACAGTAAAGACATATGGTATGCCAGCTCACATTGCGTAGCAGTCAATGTTATTAAGAAGCAGATAACTGCCGTTAGAAAGCTGTGTGAATGTTGGTCTGATTGTGGGAGTTGGCGTGCTTTTAAGAAAGCATGCAAGATTGGGGGCTGTAAGCTTAGAAGCGTCGTGCAGTTGGACATTCTTGCATAGTAATGAATGATTGCCATTGTGGTCCCACTTTTCACCTGTGAGAAAAATGTTGGTATCCTCTTTAAGACAGCAATATATAAATGGGAGAAACCGCTGCTCGTGAATAAACGCGCTACCTTATATAAGCACATACAGCATGACAAACAACATGTACACCTAGCAGACACAACAACACTAGGTACTGTGGGAACCGTGGCTAGCCATGTACACAAACCAAACATGGCATGGCACCTCTGCCACACAATGCAGAATGCGGGGAGAGATGGGAGGAAAGTATATGCGAAGGTGGCAAGTGATTCTCGATTATAAAAGTATACAATGCAAAGTGTTGAGGGGATGTGCCGGACAAACTCGAGTATGCAGAGCACAGACATTTACATGTCAACATACACTGATGGTCTATTGAGTGAAGTCGACAGTGGACGCAACCATGATAGTACAGTTAGTAGGGAAGATTATGAAAACATAGAGCGTACGTGCCCCCTCCCCCCCAAATCTTTAGCGTAGTGGACTGGCTCGGCGTACGCAAGGCTAGCGTAGGGGTATGAATAACAGGCAAGTTTCTCTGGGTGTGGTTCTCTTCCAGAATGGCGAACATGTCTGTCAGGTCTGCGCAGCTTGCAATGCCACGAGGCTGACACCGTGAGCAACGGTGGCTGCTGGAATAATGCCTGCTGCTACCCAGAAACCGTCATGGCCGCTGCGACGCACATATGCCCCACAGTTCACCTTTCGACACGTCGTATGTGAAAGATGGCCCACCACGTGCCGGCGGAAGCTTTTGGGCCGAGGTCTGCGAGCTGGGAAGGCTCCTGAGATCAACGCTGGCTACCGCGACACAGGCAGACAGCACCCAGCCTGAGGCCCAGCACCGTGAAGTGTTCTGTATACTACTAACACAGTAGTCCAACAGGTACACCAGTGGAACGGTGTCTTGATCCCACAATGGACAATGTTAGAACTTCATCTGAGAGTGCAGATGAAGGTACTCCCTTTGACCAGGTGCAAGCAACTCTAGGTCCCAACAGTGGAACTGTGTCTTGATCCCAGAATGGACGATGTCTGATATTACCTGCTGCTGGGTCTTCACAGAACTCCCTCCGTTGAGGTGCATCAGACTCTGTGCTTCTGTAGCTAATTGCTACACATGATCATTGGGCTTGACTGACTGCAGTCGCTGGAGTACACCGCGGTACAGCAGATCCGACCAGTGGAACGGGGTCTTGATCCCAGAATGGACGATGTTATAACTGCATCTGAGAGTGAGGATGAAGGTACTCCCTTCGACCAGGTGTAACCAACTCTAGGTCCCAACAGTGGAACGGTGTCTTGATCCCAGAATGGACGATGTCCAATATTACCTGCTGCTTGTGTCTTTTCACAGATGTCCCTCCGTTGAGGTGCATCAGACTCTGTGCTTCTGTAGCTAATTGCTGCACATGATTATTGGGGTTAGGTGACTGCAGTGTGTGGAGTACACCACGGTACATCAGGTCTGAACAGTGGAACGGGGTCTTGATGCCACAATGGACGATGTTAGAACTGTATCTGAGAGTGGAGATGAAGGTAGTCCCTTTGACCAGGTGCAACCAACTCTAGGTCCCAACAGTGGAACGGTGTCTTGATCCCAAAATGGACGATGTCCGATATTACTTGCTGCTTGGTTTTGACAGAACTCCCTCTGTTGAGGTGCATCAGACTCTGTGCTTCCGTAGCTAACTGCTGCACATGATTATTGGGCTTGGTTGACTGCAGTACACCATGGTACAGCAGGTCGGAACAGTGAAACGGGGTCTTGATTCTGTGATTGAGGATGTCAGAAGTTAAAGTTTGTGATGATTTCTGTGTACTCACTCCGATTAGGTGCAACCAACTGCGTGCACCCGAATCCAACGGCACGTGGCTGTGAGGTGTTAATGACCACTGCCTCTGGCCCACAGTGCGGTCAGCAGGGCTCACAAATTAGATTGAGTGGTGATTGTTTAATTACAGAATCCAGTAGGCAACTAACTACAACGTCTATTTAAATATACACCTTAGCCTTTTAGTATACTTGCTTGAAGAATTTTTTACGACGACTTATAGGTCTAGTACATTGACCAAATTCTTCTATGTAGTGGTAAAGAACACTGAATAACAGTGTACACAGTGAACAGCAGAGATCGCAATTCGAATAGTTTTTATTTATTTATTGCAGAGTTTTGTGTAATTTTTGTTGTTGTATTTTGTGAAGAGGACGTGAGAAAAAGTATTCGAGGAAGACTGTGCTCACTACTGCCTTCAATTTACACTGCAGACAGCAGTGTTCAAAATTCAGATTGAGTCGCTATTGTAGATGACGCAGTCCTGTAAGCAAAAGACATTGCTCCAGTGCGCTCTGTCCGCACCACGTATAAGTATCATCACAGGGTCCGCACACGGTTTTTGTTGCTTTGCGTACGGCAAACTGGGCAGCTCAAGTCACCGCCACGTGGCTGTGGGCCCTTGCTGACCGCTCTCTGGCCTTCACTGCAGACAGCAGTGTTTACAATTCAGATCGAGTCGCTATTGCAGATGATGTAGTGTTGTAGGTAACATCAAATGCAAAAACAACAGTTGATGGACAGAATGCAGAACAATGTCATACATTCACCCCAGTACAGAGATCTGAGTCTGAGTGCTCACTACGCCACTGGAGTCAAGCTATCCTGGCTGATGAGGGCTGAAAGCCCGAAACTGGTCCTAGGATGCTTGATTCCTGTCCAGGGAAGACATGGCCTGGCAGTTCGGTCTGGACTGCGCCCATGAGGCACAGGGTCAAGACTGATTTGCATATGGCTATGTCTGAACTGGGGTGGCGTGGTGAGCAAAATAATGATGGATTAAACCCAGATCTGTGACTGGGGGTGAATGTTTGACATTGTTCAACATTCCGTCCATCATCTTTTTGTGTTGCATTTTTGTGTTGTAGGCAACAGACATTGCTCCTAGTATGGCCCACCTGCAGCACGCATCATCGCTGGCTGTGCACATGCTGAATGCTTTTGATGTGGCTATCTAAGTGTACTAGACCTGATGGACCCTGTATGATACAATCTTTTTGTGTATTATTTCAGATCTACTGCCTGTATCTTAGTATACCACAAGTTATGGTTGTTTTACGATAGAATCTTTGTGTATTATTTCACATCTAGTGTCCATACCTTACTGCAGTACAAACTATTGACTCTTTTATTATTGAATCTCTGTGTGTGATCCATTGATTACTGTTGTAGTTGATGCTAGCAGCGACCATTCCCTGAGGGCTGGTTTACACTCACCTCGCACGCATCCAGCACAGACGTCACTGGATTTGTGACCCTGGTAATAAAAAGGAGTCGCACGCACGTGCCCGTACCCACTTCCACTATCTATCTGTGTCCGTATGTTCATTATGTATACATGATACTGCCCCTGGGCCGTACCACATTACATTGTGCTGTGGGACAGCATATGCAACCATGTTACCTCTGTCAGTGGGGAAAAGTTATGTTATGTAGCTTTTAGATGCATGGCTATCACAGGTGGAAGGCTGCTTTACAGAGCATGAATATTGATGACGATGATGGTTGCATGTTGTGTGTACTGTCAGATATGTGTTCATAGCAAAACAAAAAGTTTTCAAAAAAGCTCTGTAAGCAGAAGAGGAGTCTCTCATCAAACTCTGTAGAGAGAATGGTGAAAATGGGTGGGGTCCTCCAACTGTTACAATGGGAAATGTTATGAACCAATCAAATGCTTTTCTTTAAGGTCACATGACAATCGCACAGCGAGCGCGCAAGGAGGCCGCATCCGATGAGATAATATTACCATAATATAAGTTTATTACATTTAGAAATATATAAATGTTTAAAATATTTTAGATTATTGCTTGTTCTCATATACACTTTAAACTTATTTAGATATAGTTTTAAGCCGAAAAAAAAATGAGGGAATTGCATTCCCGGCGCGACACCATACGTCTATGACGTAACACAGGGCCTGGCAGCATGCACTCGTCGCATATGCAACGCGCAGCGGGCGTGACCCCATATGCACATGACGTAAGGCACAGCTTGGCACTGCGTACCTATCGCATACCAAAGTAGCAGCTGGTGCGACCACATACGTATATGATGTTACGCAGGACACGGTGCCACGAACCTGTCGGATACGAAATGCGCATCCTTTACGAGTTTAGCAATATGGCAGATAGGATTCTCGTGCTGATGGGTTTGGTACACTACCGGTACGAGACTTCAGTTTTCTCAACAACCCAAAAAAACAATATACATACTTTTTTTTGAAGATATAAAACATTACATATTTTTCAAATTAAAAACAAAAAGGATAATAGAGTTCCAAAATATTACTAAAAGAATAGAAAAAATATAGGTTTTATAAATATTAAAATATGTAATTCACATTTTAAAAAACCTTTGAAATTCACTGAAAAAACCATAGGTTTTACAGACGTTATAGTTAGGAATTAGCATTTAAAAAAACCTTAGAAATTCACTGAAAAATCCATAGGTTTCGGGGACGTTATAGTTAGTTGGACATTTGACTCATATAAAACCAGAGAAATTCGCCCGTTATAGTTAGTTGAGTTAACTATAACTCGTGCACCCACAATGCACTGGTGATGACGTCACATGTTACATCACTCATGACATGGTCAGTGACATCACTGTAGACATCACTGATGACATCTCAAATGACATCACTGATGACATCACTGATGACATCATCCACCTGATAATCTGATGCACATACTGATGGCCTAATATAAACTTTGATACATGCACTCTAAAATACAGACTACTATTTTTGAAACCATACACACAACAATGCCAGATACTACATACCACCCACTATTTCCTAGGTCTACACTCATATCCACTCACTTATACATGCAGTTACTCATCAATACAGTACTATAATATGCACTCATACACCTATACATACAGTCACAGTCCGCCACTCATCCATAGAGTTACTCACACACGTAGTCAGTCATGCAAAGAATCAATCACATACCCATTTACTCATGTAAACAGTTATACACACCAACTGAGTTATTTATACCCACACATCACTTATTTATGCAGATACTAACACATACTTACAATCACTTATACAAGCAGACACTTTTATACACCCACTCCTTCAAATAACTTACTCTCACGTATAGTCATTTATATACTCCAACACTCACATATACTGCCTTAAAACATATGTAGTTACTCACACATATACCAGTGAGACATTCATTCACTCACCAACACACCCATACACACACTAACTCACCCAAACAGCCCTTCCCAGATGTACTTTTGAATCCATACAACCAGTGAATCACCCACTCAGACATGTATGCACAGAGTCACACACCCCCACCCACCCACACAGACACTCAGGCACTCATACAGATACTCAGACAACAAATCATTAACCCACATAGACACTCATGTAGCTACTCACCAGCCCATACAGCTGCTTATACACCAACTGAGACACTAATACAGACTTTCACACAGTTTCGTCACTAACCCATAGATTCAGTAACACATGTTCAATCAATAAGTTATACAGTCAGGCACGCACCTACTAAATAATCCATTCAAGGACTTGTAAATTCACTCTTTCTTCGATACACTTTGGCATAGATATATATGAAAAGTATTTAAACTTTACAGAAACACAGATTCACTGGATGATTTCATCAGTGATGTCATTTGAGTTGTCATCAGTGATGTCACAGACCATGTCATGAGTGATGTAATATGTGACGTCAACACCAGTGCATTGGGGGCGCGCGAGTTATAGTTAGCTCAACTAACTATAACGGGCGAATTTCTCTGGTTTTATATGAGTCAAATGTCCAACTAACTATAACGTCCCTGAAACCTATGTTTTTTTCAGTGAATTTTTATGGTTTTTAAATGCTAATTCCTAACTATAACGTCTGTAAAACCTATGTTTTTTTCAGTGAATTTATATACAGCTATATATATATATAATATATATATATATATATATACATATATATATATATATATATATTACCTACTGGCGGTTGCCAGTAGGTAGTAATAGTTAGGACCTATTATCCATAGGAAAATCGTAACATTCTATTCCCAATAACTTTGGCACCGGTTGACAAATCTTCGTGAAACTGAAAGTTTGGGGGTGATTCGTCAAGCGGGGGCTGAGAAAAGAGGGGGGTCCCAAAACACGTTTTCCCCATGTTATTTCCCATAGGAAATTTTAGACATGGCTACAGCCTGAACTGCTGAACGGAATTACACCAAATTTTGCAAAACTGTAGCCCTTGGTTCAGGAAGCACCCTTTTTTTTAAATGGTGTAAATCCGTTCAGTAGTTTTTGAGAAATTAAGAAATAAAGATACTGATGTCTAGAGGCACAGAGGATCCGAGCACCCTCCTGACCACAAGCTTCATACTAACTGGCTGTCAACACTCCAAACCAGGGAGTGTTGGCAGTCATCTTGTGCCTCGGTAACCGAGGCACAAGAAAACAGAAAAACTAAGCGGCAAAACAAGAAAAGTGGGCAGGGTAGAAACACCCTGACCCCCTAGGCCTGCTCAGGGGGTCCCACAAGGACCCCCAGGGCCAAATAAAGCATTTTTTTTTAAAAAAAGAATCGACAAGCTTCATGCACCCAGCGCGAATTTCGGCTGAAAATAAAACGAACGAAGCGCTTCGTTAATATTTAGCCCCCGGGTGGGCCAAGTCCCGGGGGCATGGCATATTAAAATCTATTTCCTTAAAAGACACCTTTTATTTCATTAGGTTTAATCTCTGTATTTTTTGTAAGCTCGGTCGGTATAGAAGTCTGCTGCTAAGGTATATTCTCAAGACATGTGCAGCAGACCGTCTGAAGCTCACAGGTTCCAGCGGGTTTTTATCCTTCTGAAGTCGATTTTAGTGCGGCCGCTGAGCAGTGGTAATGAGTTGCTATCTCCTAGTGTGCTGTGGTGGCCTCTGGGAGCAAGTTGTGTATAACGTGAGTTATGTACGACATGGCTGCTTCAATACCGCATCTCAAGACCGTTATTGAAAATATTGCCCTTCACCGGTGATATGTGGCGAATCAGAAACTTTGCTCATAATTTGGTCTTGATGAAGAGCTTCAGCGGATTGCTACCACTTCTGCCCACCCCTTCTCCCTTCACAAAGCCACCATTTACACCATGGGTTATTCCGCCTTCAAAAGTATCCAACTTTTCACTTCTGAAACGAGATGGTCTCGCAACGGAGTACTTTCTGCTCAGATCCTAGGAATGGCGCTGCAGCAGGGGGCGCTGAAAGCTACCTTCCCAGGCCGCGTCACATCTGAGGCAACCCAACCAGCGGTGGCGGGGCCAGCGTGTGCGCTTAGCAGGGTCGAGCACGCATCGATAGGCTCCTTGGATAAAAGAGATTAAAGGAGGGAATCTTCTTTTTTCCACTAATTTCAACTGACTGGAAAAATGTCCAGCTCCTATGCTTTGATATTCCCAGGAAGGAATCTTAGATTAGAAAATTCTATAATTTTTTACACAACAAGCCACCCTTATCACGGAATGATAATTGAATTAACAACATATTTAAACTGTATGGCTTCGAGGACTTACAGAAAGTAATATTGCACTAAAAGAAAGTATTGTGCCCTCAAGTTTAATCAGTTAATGCGGCCTCGTTCCAGAAGGTTAGTTTCATGTAATTCACTTAAAGTTAATAATGTGTGTGAGATCTCGGGACAGTCAAAAGTAAACAGGCCAAGTCTCAGAAATCCATCGTGGACAGAGGTTGGAAGTGAACATGAATGTGTTGTATCTGTAAATAAACTACAAATAAACTCTGAAATTATCTATCTATCTATCTATCTATCTATCTATCTATCTAGCTCTCGACAGAAAGATAGATGGATCGAGATAGATAGACAAACAGATAGACGCTAGATATACATAATTATTTTCGAGGTTTCTGCATGAGGTACAGCTATAAATACCCCTCGCTCCAGATACTAATACCCTTCACCTGTATTTAAATAGCACGCCTTTAATTGCAGTAGGAGCATGGTGCACGAGTCTGAAATCAAATTAGCAGCCATTACCAGTCCTTTAACTCCGTGGCGCTTTTGATCAGCAGTAAATTAGCTTTCCAACTAACAAAGGGTCTCTAGCAAGCAGTTGGCAGTAAATATCACAGCTCGACCTGCCCTCGACACCTTTCCCGGTGTCAATCACAGCTGCCGTCAGCCCAATATTAACCTTCCCACGAACCAGGCTTCCGACCAAACGAAACAAGGGCCATGAAAGAGTTTGGTCGGGTTGTATTAGAAGCGGGGGTGTCAAAATCAATCTTTTTTCAAACGAGAAGCGCCATTGAACAGTGCCCGGCTGCGTCAAGGAGCGTGGCATGACCATAGAGGTCAGTGAGGATGGCCAATGAAGGGGGGGGGGGGGGGGCAGGTGTGTTTACGTGTGAAACTCTCTCTTTGTGGACAGAGGGGTTCTGCACAGGGGCTCAGGCCCGGCTCAGACAGTGGGTTCTCTGACGGGATGGTGTCAGTCGTTTCCCCGTTTCTCCCCCCTACTAGGAATGAGTTGGTCCGTTCCTTCTGCTCTCGGGCCTGCTGGCAGTAATCCCCCCACCACTTCTGCCCTTGTTGCATCCTGATTAATCACTTCAACTTTAAAGGTTTTCATTGGAGAAGTTTTCTTCCAGTAACATGAAAATCTGTTGCATTCTCTGGGTGCAATTTGTCTGGGTTTATTCCTCACCGGAAGTTCCCCCGCAGGGATTATTGGAAACTACAAATCACTCGCCAATTATCGGCCATTATGAAGGTAGGGCCACAAAGACACTATAACCTCACTGAACAGTCCTCACAAAAGCCGCCTCGTGGCGCTCGGGCAAGGGATTTCCCTTAGATTTGCACAAAACTGCAAATCATGGGTGTCGGGCCCCGGGTGGAACTGCTTATCAGGATATGACGTCAGGTGGTGCACAAGCCGGGTAGTTTATGTTATCGTGAGGTCCTTCCTCAACCCCTAATTCCTGAATTTAGACCCGCTCTTTCCCGCTAATTCGCCAACTCGTCTTGTTCGCAAGACTTTGATGTTTGATCTCACAGGGATCTCATCTTTAACACGCTTGGGCTTGCTCACCCCTTCACTCGCTGACTGGTGTGATCTTAGTTATATTGTAAGGTATGTGTGCATGAGGACAGTGGGATCACACTTCATAAGAGTGCAGTGGGGGCAGTTGGCATTCCCTGGGATGTCTCTCACCTGCTGTCATTTCTGCAGCTGTGTTTAATCAAGTTAGGGGTCGTTTCTAGTCTTTTGGGTACATTCATGCCAGGTCATATTTCTACATATACCTCGTTATGACTGTCTGTGTACGGCGATTAAGAGACGCGCCTGCGCGTGGGTGGATTAATGGTTGGCTATGTGATTGGCTGGATGGATTTGAGAATGGATGAATGTAGAGCTGGGTTGCAAGACAGCTAAAAATATATATATAGATAGATAGATAGATAGATAGATAGATAGATAGATAGATAGATAGATAGATAGATAGATAGATAGATAGATAGATATGTGTGTTGCAGATAGATAGATAGATAGATAGATAGATAGATAGATAGATAGATAGATAGATAGATAGATAGATAGATAGCGGGATGATGAATGGACGGAGTAGTTAGAGATGCGTGAATGATTGGATGCACGGCAGCCTAGCCTGTGGACTGATGGATGAACGGATGATACCTGGGTGGATGGGTAGATGGGTGGATGGATCGATGGATGGTGGATAGCTGGATGGTGGATGGATGGAGTAGTTAGAGATGCTTGAATGAATGGATGCATGGCCGCATAGCCTGTGGACTGATGAATGAATGGCTGATACCTGGGTGGATGGATCGATGGAGTTCTGGGTGGATGCTTAAAAAGTCTTTGGTGGACGGATGGATTCATTTGTGTGAGATTGATAGATATATAGATATCTTTTCAAAGCCATGGAAAATAGATGCAGAGGAGTAAATTAAGAGACGATGAACAAGAAGGTATATTAAAATGTACCCGAAATATGCGGAGTATATCACGGATACAGTGAAAAAAGAAATATTCTTACATATGTCCAGTATCCAGTGCTCGAGGCATGTCACAAGCGGCGCCCCGTACACCCTTGTGATATCAAGGTAGGACGCCACTTTCGTGCCAAATGTCCCATCGTATGAGCTTCCTTCAGGGCGGCACCAAAACACATTAAGCACATTGAACCCGGCTAATTCCTCACACCGGCCCAAATAAACACAAAGTGCTGTAGTAGCAACAGCGCCATTTGCTGCAGTCGCCTCAGTGGAGCGCTAACCTGTCCCATGAAACACGACCCCATCCCCGTCCGACGCCTGAGTCATAGTTTTGTGCCTACTGTTAAGTTTCCAGGACATTTGACACGTTTTGGATTTTAATAATTACACCTACAGGGATTAAGTAAACTAAACTCTTCACATTAGGTCCTTATTGTACAGTAACCAGGAGTTGTTGGTCGTGCATTGACAGCCTGTCACGCAGCTGTAAATACGTGTTACTTCTTTACTGAACCTTACCACTCCCTTGTATTATTCTCTGATGCTCATGTTTGTAACCGAGGACATGAAATGGAGCCTCAACGCTTTCACGCCGGGGTCTTGGTGCTTTAACGCTGGCTCTGCCTCGTCGGGCGTGCAAACATCTCATTTCTATGCTTGCCCCCGAGCGTGCCTCGCCTGGAGAACTACCTGAGGAGCAGCAGTGGGGACTGCGCACGAGAACTGTATAGCGCCGAGCAGCCTCTGGCTGGAAGGGAGCGCTAATTGAATAGAGTTTCAATTAAATAGCCCTGCGGCTGGTTTTGCACTTTCTAGCCAACACCCTTCTTCCTGTACACGGAGTGCAAACAGTTAACCCAGTCTGCAGGGAGGTCTCGACCAATGTACAGTAATCCAGTCCACAGCTGCAAGACCTGTTTTACTTTTGTCACAACACAACACTGCACAAGAACAGGTCAGGTGGATTCTCAGCACATGAACTGACTATAACGGTGGAATTTCTATGGTTTTGTACGAGTGAAATGTCCAGCTAACTATAACGCCCCTGAAACCTATGTTTTTTTAAGTGAATTTCTAAGGTTTTTTAAATGCTAATTTCTAAATATAATGTCCCTGAAACCTATGGTTTTTTCAGTGAATATATATATATACATATATTGTAGAGCAATCCCGGTTAGGTGCGGAGGCTGTCACGGGCGGTCCATGTGCTGGTTACCGGAAACCCTGTAATTGTATTAACTCCTTCTCCGCTTACACAAGAATTCCATGGACACTACTGTATGCTTATTAAAGATTTTTAATGGCTCAAGCAACACGTTTCGGCTTCCGCCTTGAACACACTCACAGAAAACATTCCATTTTACATTTCATATATAGAATTTGAAGTGATAAACATAGAAAGTGGACTTCACCCAAATAGTGTTATTTACAATAGTGACAATCATGTTGGCCATTTTAACACAATACAAACTAGTATACACAGCATACTTTGCTTTGCACTCGATTTCTGTGCAGAGCCCAAGTGATTGTAGCCTACACTCGAAAAAGCGATTTATGTCAAATTCATAAATCTACATACTACTTTTTCAGGGCAAGCTCATGATGTAAGTAAAATACTTGGCAAGCACTGGCATGTTTTAATGACTGATGAGAACCTGAAAAAAGATTTGAAAAACAGTCCTCATGCCCTCATAGAAATTCCCCTGTTATAGTTAGATGAGCTAACTATAACTCGCGCCCCCGCAATGCACTGCTGATGACGTCACATATTACATCATTCATTACATGGTCAGTGACATCACTGATGTTTCATAGCTCATGAGGGTTGTCTTCTCTCGAGGAGTGTTTTCTCTTTATGAGAGGGGTCCCTACTAAACATTGTTGTTGTTCTTCTTGCAAGGCTATTGTTCAGCATTGTAGAGATGTTTATCTTTCTCTCAATTATGGATGTGCTCTGAGATTCCCTTTCCTCTGTGTCACAGGGCGAGGTTAGAGTACGTTCTAGTTTCCAACTTTCCACAACAAAGAGCTGGAGCTCTAAGTCAGTGGTATGGGATGATGACCTTGGTCTGCTAGGCTTTTCCAGTCATGGTTTGTTTATCTTTGGCAGGACTACAAAGTATTATTATTTCTATGAAGAGCTGTCTTCCAACACATTCTTATCCCTATGCTGTGGGTAATGTTGTCCACATTTTTCTCATGCAGGTGTTTCCCACAGTCCTTCTAGTGGAGCCTTGTTAAACCTGGCACCATTGGCGTGGGTCTCCCTTCCATTTGTTGCTGTTGCCTCCTGTATTTGTGCTATGTTTTTGCTGGTCTAGATGATTTGGGCACTTTGCCACTGCTATTCAGTGCCAAAGTGCAAGTGCTCTCTGTTGTAAATTGTTGTAATGGATTTGTGACTCCATGATTGGCTATTTGATTTACTTGTCAAACCCTAGTTCAATGCACCATGTGTGCCCAGGGCCTGTAGATCAAATGCTGCTGGTGGACTTGCAGCACTGGTTGTACCACCCACAGAAGCAGCTTGTAAAATATGGCTCAGGCCTGCCATTGCAGAGCCTGTGTGCAGTCTGGGACTGCCATGTTGACTTGGCAAGTGCACACACTTGCCAGTCCCTAAACCTTCCCTTTTCTACATATTAGTCACCCCTAAGGTAGGCCCAAGGGCAAGGTGCATTGTATGTAAAAGGTAGGACATGCCCTGATGTGTGTGGCATGTCCTGATAGTGAATTACAGCCAATTTCGTTTTTCACTATTGCAAGGCTATCTGTTCCCATAGGCCAGAATGGGCAGTTTGATTATAACATCTTATAATCCTAACTGACCCACGGAACAAGGTAGCAATTTGAGTTTAGTATGTCTGAACTCAGAATGTTAAAATACATCTTTTAGTGACAGTGATTTTTACATTCTGTGTTTGAAAATACCACCTTTAGAAAGTAGGTATTTTCTTACCTAACCATCCAGTTGTCTCTGCTAGGTTTGTGTATTCCATATCTGGTTCATGAGTGACAGGGGGCTGGAGAGGGCCTTGGCTCCAGCAGTCTGATGGGTCAGGGCTGGGCAGAATAGGACCTGCATTGAATGGAGAGTAGGGGGAGGAGATTTCCTTTCACTGACCTGAGCCCTCAGAGAATAGAGAGTAGGGGGCGGAGATTTCTTTCACTGACCTGAGCCCTCATAGAATGGAGAATAGGGGGAGGAGATTTCCTTTCAGCTACCGGGGCCAGGTCTACTCTCAAACAATGCTGTCTCCACCTCCTGCCAGGAAGCTGCAACCAGGAGGACTGAACTGACTTTGACTAGGTACAGACACTCTCTGCCTTCAGAGAACAAAGGATTTTGCAGTATAAATATTGGGGCCCAGAACTTTAGATCACTTCTGGGAATCAAGACGAACCTGTGCCAAGGAGAAGAACCAAGGAAGCTGAAGGAGGAGACTGCCCCTGCGATATTGACCGTTTGGGGTTGGCCTGCAGTGGTTACTTTATTGCCAAGGAAAGGAGAAAAGGAACTTTGTTGTACTTTAATCATCTTGAGGAAGATCTTCAAGGACTTGAAGTTGAGCTTGCCTCCTGTTCTGAAGTGTCAGGGCCACAAAGACTTCACCACCATCTCCCCCTGAATTCCCTTGCTGGGAATTCTGCCTGCGGTGCGGTGCCTGCTGTTGTTTGGACCCTCTGAGAGACTGCGTGTCACTGGGAGCTGGAAGCGCGACGCAACAAGGAGAAGTGTGTCACTGCTGCAGCAGTTGCCGCCACAACGCCGAAGAACCGTGCCACTGCCGCAGCTGTTCACCGTCGCATCGCAGATGAAGCGTGTCGCATCACCGGAGAAGCGTGCTGCCACTGCAGAGGTCTCCGTCGCATCACCGGAGAAGCATGTCGCAGGGCCTGTCGCGGCTTAAAAGTTCAGCGATTTCGCCACACAGCCGTCTGGCGTGCACGCATCGCATCCACATTGTCTCATCGCATCACGACGCCAATTTGTCACATCGCACCGGATCATAGCTTCACATCGAGGCGCCATCTTGTCGCATGGTAACCAAATGCAGTAAGAAAGCGACGCATCACCTCCTCTCCATTAAAGAACCGACGCATGACCTCCCCCGAAGCAAGGAACCGACGCATGACCTTACCTTCGACCCTTTTGTTTGTTTTGCGTGACGCATCCAAGGTACTTTGAGAGTAAATTGTCGCATTTACCATCTACAGTGCTCCCTATTGTAAATTGTTGTAATGGACTAGTGACTCCATGATTGGCTATTTGATTTACTTGTCAGACCCTAGTGCAGTGCACCATGTGTGCCCAGGGCCTGTAAATCAAATGATGCTGGTGGACTTGCAGCAGTGGTTGTGCCACCCACAGAAGCAGCTTGTAAAATATGGCTCAGGCATGCCATTGCAGAGCCTGTGTGCAGTCTGGGACTGCCATGTCGACTTGGCAAGTGCACACACTTGCCAGTCCCTAAACCTTCCCTTTTCTACATATTAGTCACACCTAAGGTAGGCCCAAGGGCAGGGTGCGTTGTATGTAAATGCAAAAGGTAGGACATGCCCTGATGTGTGTGGCATGTCCTGATAGTTAATTACAGCCAATTTAGTTTTTCACTATTGCAAGGCTACCTTTTCCCATAGGCCAGAATGGGCAGTTTGATTATAACATCTTATAAGCCTAACTGACCCAGTGAACAAGGTAAATATTCGAGTTTAGTATGCCTGAACTCAGAATGTTAAAATACATCTTTTAGTGAGGGTGATTTTTACATTCTGCGTTTGAAAATACCACCTTTAAAAAGAAGGTATTTTCTTGCCTAATCATCCAGTTGTCTCTGCTAGGTTTGTGTATTCCATTTCTGGTTTGTGAGTGACAGAGGGCTGGAGAGAGCCTTGGCTCCAGCAGTCTGATGGGTCAGGGCTGGGCTGAATAGGACCTGCATTAAATAGAGAGCAGGGAACGGAGATTTTCTTTCACTGACCTGAGCCCTCATAGAATAGACAGTAGGGGGAGGAGATTTCCTTTCATCTACCTGGGCCAGGTCTGCTCTCAAACAATGCTTTCTCCACGTCCTGCCAGGAAGCTGAACCCAGAAGAACAGAACTGGTTTTGAGGTACCGACACTCTCTGCCTTCAGAGAACAAAGGATTTTCCAGTAAAAATATTGGGGCCCAGACCCCAGACTGGGAATCAAGACGAACCTTTGCCAAGGAGAAGAACTAAGGAAGCTGAAGGAGGAGACTGTCCCTGCGATAGTGACTGTTTGGGGTTGGCCTGAAGTGGTTACTTTATTGCCAAGGAAAGGAGAAAAAAGAACTTTGTTGTACTTTAATCATCTTGAGGAAGATCTCCAAGGGCTTGAAGTAGAGCTTGCCTCCTGTTCTGAAGTCTCAGGGCCACAAGGACTTCACCACTAGCTCCCCCTGAATCCTCTTGCTGCGAATTCTACCTGCGATGAGGTGCCTGCTGTTGTTTGGGCTCTCTGAAAGACTGCATGTCGCTGGGAGCTGGAAGGGCGACGCAATGAGGAGAAGCGTGTTGCCGCCGCAGGAGTCACCGCTGCATCGCCGAAGAAGCTTGCCGCCGCAGCTGTTTGCCGTTGCATCGCAGATGAAGCACGTTGCATCACTGAAGAAGCGTGCCGTCATCGCAGAGGTCGCCGTCGCATTACCGGAGAAGAATGTCGCAGGGCCTGGCGTGGCTCCAAAGTTCATCGATTTCGCCGCACGGCCGTCGGGCTTGCACACATCACATCCACATTGTTGCATCGCATCAAGACACCATTTTGTCGCATCGCACCGATCGTCTCATCGCAATCGAGGTACCATCTTGTCTCATTGTAACCAGAACGCAGTAAGAAACAGAGTCTTCACCTCCTCTCCAGTAAGGAACCGATGCATCACCTCCCCTGAAGAAAGGAACCAACGCATCACCTTCCCTGCGACCCTTTTGTTTGTTTTGCATGATGCATCCAAGGTACTTTGAGAGTAAAGTACCATCTACATTGAACTAAGCTATTGCTACCATTTAAAAGTCTTATTATTGATTACTGTATTGTGGATTTTTGTCGTTTGGTCTTGTGTTAAGTCTAGTAAGATTACTTATTTTCTACACTGGTGTGGTGTCCATTTGTAGTGTTTTCACTGTATTACTGTATGTGTTCACAAATGCTTTACACACTGCCTCTGAGATAAGCCTGTCTGCTCATGCCAAGCTACCAAGGGGGTGAGAAGGGTTATTCAGGAGTGTGCCTCAATTTCACTTACTAGAAGCAAGGGTCCCTATTTGGACAAAGGTGCAAACCATTAAACCTGCACCATAAAAATATTCCCTCACTTCGCCCTTGGCGATACCTCATCGCAGTAGGGACATACCCGGGCGCCATCTTTGTTCGCGCTCGAGCGGCCTACGGTATTTAAATGAGAGGAACGCAAGCGCGCAGCGCACGCGCGCAGCGGGCGCGCCAATGGCGCGCCGGAGGCGCGCCAGAGGCAAGCCCGTCTGCGCCCGTCCGCGCGCCGGCCATGCCTAGTGCCACTAACGCTGCCCTAAAGGGATCAGGTAGGCGTTGTTATTCTCGAGACACTCTCCTTAAACTGGGCAACAGGCAAAAGAAGGAATCCCAGTATGTTTTGTCCTGCGGATTAATTAACAGCAGATCTCTCGTGAAGCATCACCAAGATATCTATAATCTGCTGGAAGACGTTAACTTGGATTTGTTGTCCATAACTGAAACATGGCTGAACCCGAACTCCAGTGTGGAACTGGGATTGGCATGTCCTGCGGGCTACAAGATTCTTCACAAGCCTCGCTTAACGGGGAAAGGAGGCGGGGTAGGACTTATCTTTAAGCAGAAGTGGGATTGTGCCCTATTCTCTATCAACGATATAGTGGGCTATGAAATCATGGGTTTCACCCTTCAGGAGGCCAAGGGGAGAATGCTGACAGGGATGGTTTGTTACAGACCCCCTGGCTTGGCTGTTAACCATCAGGCACTACTGGACACTATTGTCGCCTTGGCAGCCACACACTCTAGACTGCTGATCCTGGGGGATTTCAATCTGTGGGGAACGGGAAGTCTTGGAAGTTATTTGCAAACCCTAAACCACACTTGCGAGAATTGTGGCCTTCATCAACTTATTCAACAAGCTACGCATCAGGGAGGTCACACGCTCGACTTGGTGTTTGCAAATCCATTGGAGACAGAGGTACTCAGTATCTCCCCTCTAAATTGGACAGACCACTTCCTAATTCAATTTAGGTTATCTATACGTGAAGGAAACCTAGTAGTAAACAAAGCTGCGAATTTCAGGTGGGGAAGGGACTGGGCCAAGCTCTCGGGGAAGGATAATGTCCAACTCCTCTCCAAATGGGATCGGTTCGACCCAGGAAAGACACCTGGAGAGAACTATAATAGTTATAGTGACTCCATCCATCTAATGCTGGAGGATCTTATTCCAAAAAAAAGCTCCGCATGCGCAATACTCCATCAGCCCCATGGTTCAGTGAGGAGCTTAAGGCACTACGACTAGTGCGTCGTCAGGCAGAAAGAAGCTGGCGCCGACAGTATCTGGATACAGATAAAAAAGAGCTAAAAATAATTCAACATCAATATAAGAGGGCTATCAGGGAGGCCAAGTCCCAATTCTTCACCAACTCCATTCTGCAGGCATCCAACGGAACTAGGGCTCTATTTAACATCGTTAAAGACCTTAGCAATCCAGGCTGTCTGGCTAGTACTGTTCAACCCTCACAAAATCTATGCAATGAAATTGCCACCTTCTTCATTGACAAGGTTAATAACATCGTAAGCGGGTTTGATCAAGATGGTCCTGAGACCTCCCCGATGTTAGAAGTCACCAGGAAGGTTCCCTCCTTGAGCAGTTTCCAACCTCCTACGGAAGAAACCTTCAATAACATTGCACGGGAGATTTTGTCCGGGTCACCTCTTGACCCCCTTCCACATAAGATCTGGAAGGAACTTGGCCCTAACCTACTCCCAGATTTGTGGCATATCTGCTGCCAATCCTTGACGGAGGGTACCGTACCTAGTGTCTGGAAGCAGGCGATAGTCACCCCGCTATTAAAAAAACCCTCCCTAGATCCCTCACTGCCAGCCAACTTCCGCCCAATATCCCTTTTACCTTTTCCAGTCAAAATTCTGGAGAAACTGGTTAGCAAATCCTTGTCTAACTTCCTGGAAGAACATCAGCTCCTGGATAGAGACCAATTTGGCTTCAGACCAGGGCATGGAACAGAGACCGCGTTGGTAACCGTCTTGGACAAACTTCGAATGCGGGCCGACGGCGGCAGCTCCTCAGCTCTGGTGCTGCTGGACATGTCGGCCGCTTTCGATACGGTTAGCCACTCGGTGTTACTGGCAAGACTGGAAGGACTGGGGATTACGGGCGGGGCCCTGAAATGGCTGAAGTCCTATTTGACTAATCGTCAACAGGCAGTGACCCTGACACCTTTCGTCTCTCCTTGGTTCCCGGTTCGCCATGGAGTACCTCAGGGCTCTGCCATCAGCCCAATCCTCTTCAATGCATACTTGGAACCTCTGATCCCCCTGATAAAATCTCATGGGATGAAGGTAGTTAATTATGCGGACGATATACAACTGATGTTCCCCCTGGAAGGAGAGCAGGCAGTCTCCTTAAACTCGTTCCAGGTTTGTATGAGGAAGGTCTCTGATTGGCTGAAGATCAATTCACTCCAGTTGAATGCCGGGAAAACGGAGCTCCTACACTGCGGCGCAGCTAAAATTTCCAAATTTCCTCTGTCCGAGTTTCGACTATGGCCGGAGGACCCTCCCATAATCGCAGTAAAATCAGTCCACAACCTGGGGGTCATGATGGACAATGACCTCCAGTTGCAATCCCAGGCCAATAAAACTATTGGCTCCTGTATCGTTTTGCTGAGAGCTCTTCGCCAAATCCTCCCGCTCCTCCCTGATGATACTAGGTCTCTGGTGGTCCAGAGTGTGATCCTGAGTAGACTGGACTATTGTAATTCTCTGTACTTGGGTGCTCCCCTTTTCATTGTACAGGGATTACAAAGAGTTCAGTCGATGGCAGCAAAACTGGCTCTCAGAAGGCGGCGTGAATCATCTGTCACGCTGGCACTAAAGGACCTCCATTGGCTCCCGGTTAAGAGGAGGATTGAGTTTAAGTCACTAGTTATGGTTTATAAGGCCTTACACAACCTCGGCCCGTTGCCTCTGCGAGATAGCTTTTCTTGGTACCAACCAACAAGGTCCCTCCGCTCCTCTAGCCAGAGCCTGGCAGTTGTTACTAGAGTAAAGCTTGCCAGGATGGGAGGAAGGGCTTTCAGCACGAGGCAGCTCGTCTGTGGAATCAGATGCCTCTAGAGCTGCGCCAGGCCAAAACATTGCTGGGTTTTAGGAGGATTCTAAAGACCTGGCTTTTTCGTCAGGAATAGTATGGCACCAACCCTGACTCCTGGCTAGCCGTTTCTGTATTGTCCCTTGTTGTTGTGTCTCATAGCGCCAGGATACCCGCTGGGTGGCAGACTCGCGCGTTACAAGAATTTATACAATACAATACAATACAATACAATTACCAACTAGAGACCCCCATTTCTAACAAGCCTCTTCTTGACTTCACTTATAATTCTTTAGACAGCCTGGTTGCTTTATCTCATTGTGGACCTACTAGTCTTATTTAAGGATCTTTTTCTCGGTTTAGTTTTCACACCTGCCTCCAAGGATGGTTTTGCTTGAGTATCTAATTCTAAGATAAGGAATCTGAGGCTAAATGTCTCTATCAGGTGAATAAGTTACCTACCTTATTTTTTTTTGGGGGGGGGGGGGCACAAACTCGACCCAAATGTAATCTGAGCACTTTACATGTGAGCTAGTTGCATTACAGAGGACACATAAAAAACTGTTGTTAGGCACGGGAAGATTACATGATTTGCTCAGAATCACAGGATTTTGAGCATCCCTGCTGAGACTTGAACCCAGTTCCCTAGCTTTGAGGTCGAGTGCTCTAGCCATTCTGTGAAATCCTCTCCTCTGTAACACCTTATGTGTTAGAGGCAGGATCTAGCAGCAGATTCCTTAACGGCCCACCAATCCTCCCTGCTGTGTGAACTCTCAGTTCTGTTACCTACAAGGTCCCTATCATTGCATTCTGATGCCCTTCTTTAGGAATTTTGTAATTGTTTGACACACTGTCTCTTTTTAGGCACACCGTTTCCATAGGCAGTTTCTATAGTAGCTCTGTGTTGTTGGCATGAAAAAAAAGTCACAGAAGAAACTGACAGGGAAGGGCTTATATGGACTCTGTCGACATCAGATCCGGGTGATGATGTGGCTACGGAGTCACTCAGTGCCCGCTACCAACGTGCAGATATATTGCTGTACCAACATTTCCGGATCCAGTCTGGTGCCTGGGGATAATTCTTGGATAAGAAATCTGCAGCTAGATCCTGTCTCCACTAGATAAGGCGTTATCAAAGGTAAGTAACTTATTTGTTAATGTAAGAATGGATGGAATCAGGAATAGAGGTAACCATAATCTAGACTGCAGATTGAAGGTGGCCAGCTGAGCCATAGAAAAATCAAAGTTCTGCGTTTTCCCTAAGTGCTAAGACAATAGCTGAGCCATCAAAATACTTCCTATACAATTTACACTACACACATGTAAAAAATAAGACTTAAAAATCAAATTGTTTTTTTAATCATTTAGAAGGTTTTTTTTTCAGCAACTAGAGGACATTTCTGAATTAAGTGACATTTGTTAAAAGTGAAAGTTTCTAATGAAGCCACGTATAAAAAAAAGGAACGCGCCTGACTGTGGAACCCTCTATTTGACAGCACCTGACCTGCTATCCCTCTCTTATTCTAACCCCTCTATGCTTGCTGGGGTCTGTGTGCACACTGATTCACACCCACTGTCACAATGCAAGTCCCATTGGAGACCTAACAAGTTTTAAACAAAATCACAGATGCACCACATATCAAAGTTGAGGAAGAACAATTGTAAAGTCTATTTCCGACATGAGTGTTCTTCCAAAATTCCTTTTTATTCCAAAATCAGTAATTTTTAAAACAAGGTCATAAGCATCACTGTTCACAACAGCACAGCCGACGCGTTTCTTCCTTGAAACAGATTTCTTCAGGGCGCTCAATATTCAAAAGGAGTCAATCTTATCAATAGAGAGCCAGTAGATCGCCAGGTCCATAGTCTATAAATAGTTCCCCATCTATATTGGGGTTATATAAAATACTCTATATCAAAAAATACACATCAACTTCCTCTAGATAATAGTAGAGCGAAAGATATGATAATAGACTACGAAGATATATGCAAAAGCTCTAATCAAGAATGGTCCATATTATGATTAGATATTCTCCAGAATCTGCATGTACCTTATCATGAAGGGAACATACCAAGATGTATAACGGAGACCCCAACGACTTGGGTAGATCGCAGCGTATGGCACTTATCAATAGGAATATTAGTCCCCATGTAAAAATATCATAAAGAATAATCTCAAGGGTCACTGCAGTTTTAGCAACCAAACCAAATCGTATCCCCTCACACGTTTCTTTAAGTTATATGGTCATGTTCAATCACTGCAGCCAATATAAGACTGTCAGAATATTCTCAAAGTGCCAAGCGTCGCAACCGAAGGGTGAAAAAGATGAGAAACCCTCGGGAGTGGGAAGGAACTGACAAGATGTCTGACACTGGGCTCTGTCGTGGGGAGCACAAGGCCATGCTGGGAAATGGCCAACAACAGACACCAGGACTACACAGTCAGCCATCTTGCCATTGCTGTCACACCCCCTCACAGGGAAGCAGAGTCAAGAGGGAGGAAGTATGGGCATGCTGGGAAGGGGGTGTAGCCAAGAGTATGATGGGAGTCGCAGTCACAGACAATTTACACCCACCCACATGGCCCAGCAAGCTCACACTGAACCATACTCACCTCACTGGGAGTGGGAAGGGACTGACAAGATGTCTGACACTGGGCTCTGTCGTGGGGAGCACAAGGCCATGCTGGGAAATGGCCAACAACAAACACCAGGACTACACAGTCAGCCATCTTGCCATTGCTGTCACACCCCCTCACAGGGAAGCAGAGTCAAGAGGGAGGAAGTATGGGCTTGCTGGGATGGGGGTGTAGCCAAGAGTATGATGGGAGTCACAGTCACAGACAATCTACACCCACCCACATGGCCCAGCAAGCTCACACTAAACTATACTCGCCTCACAGGGAGTGGGAAGGGACTGACAAGATGTCTGACACTGGGCTCTGTCATGGGGAGCACAAGGCCATGCTGGGAAATGGCCAACAACAATATCAAACTCTGTCCGTGACAAGCAGGGAAAAAGCAGTGTACATGCAGGCATCTGTTTGAAAAGTAGAAAATGTCATGTTTGTGAACCATCGAAGCATGTAGAAACATAACTCACATTGTGTGTCTCTTCCAAACACAGGTGGTGCTGGGCACCCAGCACCAAATGATGAGGATACCCAGTCCCAGACTCTGGCGGACACTGAGCTCTCTGGTCTGACTCTCTCTCTGTCCTCTTCGGGTGACGACGACCAACCTGGCCCCTCCTGTGTGAGCCATCATGCAGCACAAGCAGCATCAACATCTGCACCCCCTGTACCCACGCCTACAGCATCTGGACACCGACAGGGCACCCCGCCAACACAGACAGACCAAGGCCAATCAACACCCACAGCACAGGGACACAGGACCCCCCGGAAGCTACAGCAAACACCACCAGCAACACCACACAAGGGGTCCCAGTGTCACCTGTGTGTCCCGCCGCTGGTCCTGCCCGTGTGGAGAGTGGTGCTGGGAGGGGTGGGAGGCACAGGCCGTGCCTTGCAGAGGGGTTTGGACTGCATGATGACCCCCACCTGGCACGCATCTTAGACATGTAACACAAGCAGGTCGCCCACCATGCCCGCATGGAGGCCAAGTGGGATGACATTACTGCGGTGCATCGGGACATACTCCAATGCCTCTGCCAGATCAACACCAACCTGTCCACACCCCCCTGCGTGGCTACAACATCTGTCGCAACACCATCTGCCAGTGCCACAGGGAGGGAGGAGGACTCTGGTGGAGAGTCCCCTGCACCGCAGAGGCCTGCACATGAGGATCCCCCCCCCCCCCGGAAGAAGAGGGGTCATCCGAAGAAGGACATGTGAGAGGCAGATGACCCAGCACATCCCCCAGGGCCTCTAAACCTGTTCTGGACAATGTCCTTTGTGCACAACCCGTTCACCTTGTCCACTCGCACACAACTCGCCCACATGACATGGAGGGTTGATGTTGGGCCAATGTAGCAGATGACTGTGGACTTTACTCGGGACATTTCATCTACCAGCACTTCCAACTCCAATGTGAACTTTGGATTTCCAAACCAATGTACAGCACCTACCATCCTGTGCACTTCCCTCACACATGTTTGTAAATAAACTCACCAGTACACCATAATTGCCTCTGTTGTGATTCCAACTTGTCATGTTCAGGGACATGTCGATCTGCTACACAACACAGTGCATGCCAAATACTGCAACAATGTGACCAACGTAAGGTGAGTCATGGTGATGTGACACATGTGAGGAGACACACCACTATGGCAACACAAAACATACTCACCATGGCCATGTTACTCATCACACACATTGATGTTGACCTGAAACGCATTGGCATGCACAGACACATCACCAACCCCAGTCAGTGGTAACAGGTCCACAGGTGAGGTAAGCAGATGTCACTCAGATGTGGGAAGACAGACAACACACATGTGAAAGCGTAGCACAGGTTCATTACACATCAGCAACACATTTATTCCACAATAGTTGCACGGTAATTCTACGTAACAGTGGATACACGCTCTCAATGTGTTGGAGAATGGAAGTCCAGGGATGTATGGTACATCAGTTGATGGGAATTGTCAACTTCCACACTGGTGTTGGCTTCTGGGTGTTGGGGGTCAGTGTTGACCACACAACAGACAAAGTACCCTGTGAAGGACAGACACAAGACACAGTCAAAAGCACAGAAGAACAGGAGAGAAATGCAATACACATGCACAAAACATGTTGCAAGACACCTACACAAACACTAGTTAGCAGTACTACCCTATTGTGAGTACACACCACCTGAATGGACACATCAAAGCACGCATCCAGTCAAGTGGCAAACAGACACACTCTGACAGCAACAGAGCTGGCACAACACATTCCAGGCTACCTCCATACATTCACATAACAACCCTGGAAACTCACATTCAGGTGAAGAAGTTGTTGATGAGCTGTGAGCGGACGTCACCCTCATCCTCATCATCACTGGCATCTTGGCCCAGGCCGGGATCCTCCACAGGTGCCGGAGGTTTGTCATCGTCATCCTGGATGAGAGGCACCTCCTTCCGCACTGCCATGTTGTGTAGCATGCATCTGACAAGGATTATTTTGCACACCTTTGCAGGTTCATATGGGAGGCCCCCCTCGGTCTTGTCCAAGCTGCGAAAGCGGCTTTTCAGGAGGCCGAATGTCCGCTCAATCACCCTCCTGCACCGACCATGCGCCTCATTGTATCGCAGCTCAGCTGGTGTCACAGGGTTCCTGAGGGGTGTCAGCAACCACGGCATGTTGGGGTATCTGGAGTCACCTACACACACAAAAATGAACAAGTAGCTGAGTTTTGTAGGAGTGCAGAATACAACATTGACAAACACACACAATGAGAAACAGTCAGTACACACCGACAAGCCAGGCATGATGAGCTGGCATCTGTGACATCAGCGTTGCAATGCGACTACTCCTCATAATGAAGGCATTGTGCACAGAACCAGGGAACTGTGCACACATATGTGTGATCGACATGTCAGCAAGACAGACCACCAGAGCATTGATCGAATGGTAGTGCTTCCTGTTACGGTATACCTGCTCATGTGCCTGTGGTGGTATCAGGGCAACATGTGTCCCATCAATAGATCAGATGACGTTCGGCATCCTCCCCAGTGTATAAAAGGCATCCTTTATTTCAGGGAGTTCAGCTGGGCTCGGGAACTTGATATACAGGTCTAGGAAATGCAACATCCCCTCCAAGACATCGCATAGCACCCGACTAAACATCGTTTGCGACATCCCACTAACAGTAGCCACAGTGTACTGGAAGGTACCAGTAGCAAAGAAATGCAGGGATGCCATCACCTTCACCTCTGGGGTCAGTGCTGTAGGGTATGTCTGGCCAGGTAGCAGATGTGGCGCCAACTGCTCCGCAATCAGTGGCCTGGTGAAGCGGTACCGTCTGATGCAGTCGCGTTCCTGCATGGTTGCAAGGTCTGGGAACGGCTGATGGACAGCTGGTGCCCTGCAGTACAGAGATGCACAAAGGAAGATTGTCAGTTCATCCACCCATGTGGCCATGACCACGATCAATATCACATGCTAGATCATGACATTACACAATGTACTGAGGTGTGTGCTGTTGGGCATGGACACATATGTCACCTACATGACCACCACCTCACATCTCAATTCCACATGTCCACATGAGTCTCATGTAGTGCAATGGCCAATCATCTGGCTGTGTCACCCAACCTATGTGCTGCTGCAACGTTCCAAACACACACCACTGTGACAAGTGAGGCCTCATGTCTCCCAGGCATCACAGATCTTTGCCATGCAGAAACCCAGAGTCAATGTATTGCCACATCGACACAGCAATGGACATGGCGTATCACGTACACACCACAAGGCAAGCGTAAGTCCCACAGGTAGTGGCCACTGTTGTTCCTGCCTGCCCTACATGTACGTCTCTTAGACACACACTACATCAGGGGTGATGCATATACCACATGGATGTGGAGACTGTCACCCATTGGGCACATTTGATCAGACACATCTGAGACACAACATGCACACAGACTGTGGGTGCACATCAGTATTGTGGCTACAGGTCTCACTGTGACATACATGCCATCACCCCCAGGCCTCAGGGTGTATGTGACATGTCCTAAACATATCCAACCTGACACTGTGTCCGTGACTCATGCCCATTACTGTACAATTGCACATCACAGTGGTAATGTGCACAACACACAAAGGATTCTGCCCCCATGTACACGTGCACAGCCTGGGAGTGCCAGCCAAAAAAACAGATGTGGCCCCCCACAAACACCCAGGGAATGCAGCCGTACATGCCATGGGACACTGTGTGGCCAATGCTGTAGTGTGGTAAGTGTGCACAGGTGTCCCTGGCCAGTAAATGCGTGTTGCATCCGTATAATAGTCACACAAATGAGGTCCGACGCGGGTGACAATGCGTACGCATTGCACGGGTCATGACCGAGCCGTGCGTACGCTTTGTCATTGAATGCAATGAGGTCCGACACGGGTGACAATGCGTACACATTGCACGGGTCATGACTGAGCTGTGCGTACGCATTGTCATTGAATGCAATGAGGTCCGACCCGGGTGACAATGTGTACGCATTGCACGGATCATGACCGAGCCATGCATACGCTTTGTCATTGAATGCAATGAGGTCCGACGCGGGTGACTATCATGCATATGCGTTGGACAGGCATGGTCCGAGACAGGCGTACGCCTTGGCCATTGAATCGTATGGAGACGGGTGCATGTGTATATTCAAAATACGCGTTGTACACTCAGTTGAACGAGCCGGGCGCACCCATTGGCTCCAGACTGTCATGGAGACGGATGCAGATTCAAAACTTGCACGAGTTGTGCACTGGAAATTCAGTTGGATGCCTACAACAATGTTGCAATTTCAAGTGTTCCATGAAGGTGAAGATTTGAACGATACGGAAGGCGTGTCCGAGTCGTACATTTAAATGGATTGGCCAGATTTATAGAATGCAACCGTGTTGGACCTATCACTTGGGACACATGGCACAGAGTCTGCCTCTGCAGCACAGATATAAGGCTGGCTGGCCCCCAGGGAGCTCACTTGCTTGCACTACATGCTACTGGACCACATCCCTGCTACCACTGCTGCTGTCTCTGCATCGTCTAGCTCCTGCTATGGCACGTACTCTGGAGAGGGCCCAAGCCTTCACTAAGGAGGAGAACCAGGTCCTGCTGGACGGGCTCCTTCCACAGTACAGCAAGCTCTATGGGAAAACAGGGGAGCAGGTGAGTGCGTAGTCCACTGCCTTCCTAATTATGCATGTTGTCTGACTAGCAGTACTAGCAGTGTGTACACCAGTGGCAAGCATTCTCACTGACTCCTTTCATCCCCCAAAGTGTATAGGTACATGTAATGAATAGGTTTTCTGCTGCTAAAGTGCATTTGTGCAAGCTTAAACTATCCAAGCATTGTTAACATGTCAGACATGCAGGTGATTTTTCCTTCCCCATGGTTGCACTACCTGTGTAATTCATTTCCCTTTGTGATGATGACATGTATATCCAAATGTGTGCTGCACAAATCTGGGGCATGTGTGTTAATGTACTTTTCACTTTGTCATCCTTACAGGTTGATGCCCACCAAAAGCAGGAGATCTGGCTGACCATCGCCCAGGCTGTTCGTTCGGTGGGGGTCTACAAGCGACGGATCCGCAACTGCCAGAAGAGGTGGCAGGACATTCAGGGCTGGACCCGGAGGATAGCTAGAGCCCAGCTGAAGCTGTCACCTCCAAGCAGGAGGGGCGTACACCGGACCCTGACTCCCCACATGCTCCGGATACTGGCGGTGGTCTTCCCGGACCTGGAAAGGCAGCTGAAGGCCAGACAGCAGCAGGAAGGGGGTAAGTCCATGCCTGATCTGTGTACTATGTCTGACATGCTAATAGCAGTCTTTTGGCCTGGTCACACTTCCACATTACGTAGGTCTTGTAGTCCAATACTCATGTCCCTCAATTGTGTGATGCACCCTCCTCATCTGTTTCACAGGTGTGGCCCCTACAGTCTGTTGCTTGTGTCACTAGGGCACTGTGTCCCTGCAGTCAGCTATGCTTCAGCTCCCGGTCAGCATCTGTTCCCGTGACTCTGTTGTGTGTTCCAATTGCTGGTCTGACTCGCAACATGTGGCTGGGGTATTCCAAACCAACCCATGCAGCAGGGGACTCCAATTTTTGGGCTTCAGGAGTATGTATATCAAGTACGTCACACTTGCTTAGCCACCTGACTACTTTCCAGGGCCTAACACTGTTTCACGTAGACCTGGCCAGTCATGCCTCCTCAAGGGCATTTAGAAACTCTCTGTAATCCCACACCTGTGTATGAAATTGCAGGTTGTGCTTAGTGACATGTGCCCTCAGGTGTCTGCCTCTGTGTCATTAGGGTGTGGCTTGTTGTTATGTACAACTGGGGTGTCCATGATTCAGAGGGTCGGCATGACATCTGAGATGTGACTGTGAGAGACAAGACCTGTGTGACATATAGGTGTGTGATCATCTGACAGCGCAAAATGGTGCATGCAACTGTGTCCTTCATGCAGCTGGGTTACATGCATGGCAGACTGTGATGCGTTAATGTACAGGGATTTGTGTTTGCAGAGGCTCATATGTCTGATTTTCATGATGTGGGGTCTTCTGGGTCCTGGATATGTTGCCTGCATGGGATGGGCAACTGCGCCGGTCATCTGCAGAGTTAGCTTTACCCCTGAGCTAGGATTGTGAGTCAGTGCATATTGTTGTCTGGATGCCCTGGCCCTGTGACAGGAGACAGTGTTGACTGACTTTCAGGGCATCCCAGTGCCATAGCATTTAACTTGCTATGAGTGACCCTGGATTGTGTTCAAGTGTGCACCATGCACCCCATTGTGGCATTGCCCATCAGGACATGAGAACATCATAGTGTGTGTTGCTAGCATGCATCACAAGCATGTGAAATGAGTCTCTGCCCATCCCTTCATCCGGACACCTGTACTGAGTCAGTAGCAAGAGATGTGCTGTGTGTATAGTGACATAGTCCTACATGTTCACTTGCATGTACAACTAATGTGTGGGTGGTGCATGTTGGCACATTGGGGTGTTAGCATCCAACATACAACAGACATATGTGTGAAAGTCAAGGAGGGATATGTGTGCCATGGTTGATGTTGAGAATGACAATTGGCTTATTCTAAACAGTGTTGGCACTTTGAGCTGTGTTCAGCTGACAATGCCAGGGCTTGCCCTGTGATGTGATGTACTCACTGTGGTGTGTGCAGTCGGTGCAGGTGACTGATGTTGTTCTCTTACTTCCTATTCCTATCCAGATACATCCACGGCCACAGGAGGGGACAGCTCCACGGACCAGGAGGAGCACAGAGCCTTACAGGGACAGAGGGAGAGGAGTCGGGTGGACCCAGTGGCTCGGAGGGTGAGTGGAGCCACACAGAGGAGTCGTCAGCACCATCCCCCCCAGCTGAGGGCCACAGCAGCTCTGAGGATGACTCCCTTGTGGAGGCGGGTGTCAGCAGCCACCAAACCCCAGCTAGTGAGGCTGTCCCCACCACCGCCACCATCCTCCCATCGGCTCCCATCCCAGAGGTCCCTGTGGGCTCCCGTGTTCGTGAGCATGTCTTGTTTGTGACAGGCACCGCATCCCCTGCCCATGTGTCCCCTGCTGCCCTGAGTGAGGAGTCTGTGGACTTACTTAGACAGATCCATGTAGGGCAGCTGTCGATGCTAAAGGTCCTCCAGCAACACACAGGTCTGTTGACACAACTGGTGGAGGGCATTTCCTCGGGCATGTCTGCCCTACAGAGGAGCAATCAGTCTGTGGCCTCCTCCCTGATGGCAGCAGTGTCCCTCCTCCAACAGTCCTGCACCCCTCCTACCCCTGCACCACCAAAGATTCCTAGCAGCCTACCTGGCGCAAGCACACAAACACCCAAAGCAAGGTCTAGACATGCGCACAAGCAAGCGCAAGGGACTGATACCACACTCACAGGGGCTGGTTTGCAGACACACACACACAGACATCCACAACCACTCCGCAGTCCTCCGAGACCTCTCCCTCCCAGCCCCCTTCCCTTGCATCACCTGCAACCCCAACTCCCCAGAAGATCTTCCTCTGTGACCTTGGCCTCTTCCCTACCGACCCAGCAGATCCTGATTACAAGGGAAAGAGGAAGTCCCCACACACAGAGGGGAGTGCCCCTCACACCCAGACACCCTCCCCCAGGCGCAGTCAGACAGAGACCCCCACCCGCAAGTCCCTCCGGCGCCAGAAGAGCAAGACCCCCCCGCCACCACGCAGCTCCAAGGCAAAGTCTCCATCCTCCATCCCCCAGGCCACCACTCCAGAGGTTCCCCCGCCACTCCCTGCCCCGGGTTCACCCACTCACAGATACATCATCCCCAAAATGCTAAGGCCATCCCCCCTAGTACTTGCTCCTCCACACCTGGTCAGACGGTTGGTGCCACTGATGTGGGGGACGTGCCTCTCCTGCCCTGCCGACCTCACCTGCCCCCATTCTGCTCCCATGGATGTAGGCACTGCATTGGAGTCCACGACCGCCCTGTCTGACTTGGGCACTGCAGTGGTGACCCAATCCACTCCATCTGACCTGCCCACTGGAGTTGTGCCGGCACCCACCCCATCTGACTTGTGCCCCACAGTTGTGACAGCACCCGCCACTTCAGTCAGCTCCACTGCAGTTGCAAGTGTCTCGCCTGCATCCACCACCTCTTCACTACCTCCTTCTGCTGCACCCTGATCCTGTCCCTGCGGTGCCTGGCCTGCCCCCTTGTATGCCCCTCCGAGGGGATGACCCCGGTCCTTAGCAGTGCAGGCAAGCAAGGTGTGACAGTTGTCACTCTACTTCACTCCTTGGCATTCGGACATGGACTGGCCATTGGCCTTTTGTTTGAACAGAAGTTTAACTTTTAATATGCTGAATAAAGCTTTTTTCTTTATCCCTGTGAACTAGATTTAGCTGTATATTATGTTGATGATGTTTAACATGCCCTTGCACCTGTGATGCTTGGTTTCCAATGTTGAATACTGATGTGTTGCTGTGAGGTACTCCCTGTGGTCCATGAGATATGTATCCTATTCTGGTGGGTATCCATGTCATCCTTTGCAGCTACCTGGGTGTGTCAGGATCAACTATTTGTGGACATCTCTGTGAACAATTCATTTGCATGGTCACATATCTGGCTTGCACCCCTGCACATATGTTGTGCTTCCCATTGTCCAATTTGGCCATTCCACAGACTTTGTGCTCATCAACACTGGACCTACAGGTGTGGGCATCATTGCTATAGAAGGAACTGGGTCCTCTGTGCAACTTGCTAGACATATGTTTTGGGTATGTGCAGATGACTCACATACCCAGGCTATTGTGACCAGAGCCTTCATTGTGTGGTAACTGATGGCTGACTGACCAAGTGTTCTGCAGACATGAGTGAGACGTGCAGTGAATATGTTTGGCACAGCTGGGTACCCACAGGAGTTGGGTCCCCTCAAGTAAGTGTGTTGTCCAGTGACATGGCCTGGGCCCATGGTGTGTGTTGTATGATCATGTGTGTGTGTGTCCACATCCCTGTTCATACACAGACAGTGTTCCCTTGATAGGTTCCTGTTGTTGATGCTTGCTGAGTGGTACTGGGCTCATCCCACTACTTTTCCAATGTGCTACCAGATGTGTGGGTGCATGACACACTACTGTTAATTGGTGTATCGTTATTGGGATTTGTCAGTTCTGAGTGGTAATGATGTTGTCAGACACAGATGGGACACAATGAGGGTTCCCCAAGGCACCTGTTTATTTGCTAAATCATGTAGTTGCCCCTAGGTAGTACCTTTCAGTGATTGAGACATTTGTATGTGTGTGTGACTGCTCCCACTTGTCGGGTTCATGGGTGCGATGCTGGCAGGTGTCAGCATGTGTGCCTTGTGGTTCTCCTTGGCTTCTGCATTGTCCTGGGACTGTGGCAGGGATTCTGAAGGTTACGTGAGCTTTGAGGTCATGGCCATGTACAGACATACTGTGCAGTATGTCTGTCATTCCCCAGGGTTGTCAACTGTCCTTGTGTGATGTGTCTGTGCACCTTAGTTCCTCCCAACATTCCTGTGTTTGGCATGGGTGCATGTGCAATGTCACCTGTCCATGTGGGCTTCACAGATACACATTGTTGCAGTTCAGGGTGTGTGGTGTTGAGGGTGCACTGATTTAAATGTTTGCATGGATGGTCCCCTAGCTCCCGTTTGTCCATGGATGAGGGGCCATGCTGAGTGATTTGTGTTTGTGTATGTGTGATGTACGTTTGTGGCACAGGACACATGTCTGGGTTTCCCAGTTTGTACGACATCTGCCTTTGTCATCACAGTGGAGGTGTCATGCATGCTTGTGTCACCCCAATGTCTGGTCCCTGGGGGTAGTGGTGTTGTGTGTCAGTTTCTTGCTGTGTAAGATTGTGTTGATTCCAGCTTGTGTCACATGTGTCTGTTGTGCTCCCTCTCATCTCCCAATGCCTGATTGCCCACTGAGGGTGTCCCAATGATGGTTTACTTTTGTGTGGCACTGTGTCCACATCTGTGTCACTGTGGTTCAGCCCCCCTCATGTGTTGTGTAGTTGCCTGGGGATACTGTGACACACACACACATGCTGTGTCAGATGTGCAGTGTGAGGTTGCCTGTTTGTGTTTGTGCATCTGCACCAGTGCATTGGTATTGCTGTTGTGGGCCGTTGTCTGGATCGTGTTTCTGTGATTTTGCCTGCTGTCCCTGTGAGTAATATCACATCATTGTGCACATTCATCCGGGTTGTTAGGTGCCATTGCTGGCATGGAATGTGTGTTTGTGAGCTGACACCTACAGTCTACACATGTTGTTTTGATTAGTGTGTCTATTTTCGAGATGTGTGCATGCTTGGTGATGGTCACTTCTGCTCTTGTGTCATTGTACATTGTATGCATTGTCAGCCCCCATGTGTGGTGCTTGTCTGTACATGGCCGAGAGTGTGTTATGTTTTCACAGCACTGTTAGTCTCACCACATCTCTGTGGGAATGGGACACAACCACTAGTTTGCACCAGAAGTGTTTAATGTGTTGGGAGCAGGGATCATACATGCTGTTTGTTATTTGCAGCTTTGACCATGATGACACTTACCTTTTGGTCACTGTGATGAGGGGGGGTTTAGTCCCCATCACCACAATGCTCAACATCTGCTGCATTTTGGAAGCCCACACTTAACTTCTGTTCTACACAGTGAGGGGGTGTTCTTTTTACATTGCCACAGTGCTATGGTGATGCTTGCCTTGTGTATGTCACACTCATGTGTTGGTCACACATGTGCTGTTAGTTACATTGTATGTTCGAAGTCATAATCACTGTTGTGGGCATTTGTCACAGACTACACACTGTTGTCATGATGTTAGGGGGATGTATTTTGCTGACATACCTGATGGAGTATGCTGGATGTGTTGTGCATCACCCATCCTATGGGTAGGGGTGGCAGTAGTGATGGGCAACATTAGCCCTATGGCTGGGGGTGGCAGGGGTGATTGGCAACATAGGCCCACATGCATCAAAGCAAAAACTGGTCGCAAACAGGCAGATTCTCAGAATCTGCCCCTTTGCGACCGGTATTTTTGCATTTGGGATGATGCATCCCAAATGCAAAAATACCGGTCGCAATTTAAGTAATCTCTAAATTGCGATTACTTAAATTGCAATTGCATTTAAGGAATCTCAAATTGAGATTCCTTAAATGCAATGCATTAAAGGAAAAAAAATAGCGATTTCGCTAATAGGGGGAGCAAATTACCATCAAGTTGAACTCCATGGTAATTTGCAAAAACTTTGAAAAATGTACTAAAGTGCATTTTTCAAAGTTCCATTTTACAAACACACATGCCCTTGGGGCATGTGTGTGTGCAATATGTACTCATATGCAGATTTCAGGGGTGCAACAGGGTGTCCTTTTAACACCCTGGCACCCTTGAAATTGCATGAGCAATTTGCGATTCTCTAATTGAGAATCGCAAATTGAGAATGTCTTCCCATTCATTCCTATGGGCCTCTAGGCCCATAGGAATGAATGGGGAGGTATTCCTTAATTGCGACTCGCAATTTGTGAGTCGCAATTAAGGAATGTTTAGAAATCGCTATTTTTTAAGCGATTTCTACATGCATAGCCTTTTGCTATTCCTTATTAGCGAATCCTTATTTTTTGCTAATAAGGAATCGCAAATGGCATTGTTGATGCATGTGCCAGTTAGTCCCTTTGGGTGGGGGTGGCAGTAGTGATGGGCAACATAAGCCCTATAGCTGGGGTTGACAGTAGTGATGGACAACAGGTCCCCTATGGGTGGGGGTGGCAGTAGTGATGGGCAACAGGTCCCCTATTGGTGGGGTGGCCGTAGTGATGTGAACAGGTCCCCTATGAGTGGGGGTGGCAGTAGTGCTGGGCAACATATGCCCTATGGGTGGGGGTGGCAGTAGTGATGGGCAACAGGTCCCCTATGGGTGGGGCTGGCAGTAGTGATGGGCAACATAAGCCCTATGGCTGGGGGTGGCAGGGGTGATGGGCAACATAGTCCCTATGGGTGGGGGTGGTAGTAGTGATGGGCAACAGGTCCCCTATGGGTGTGGGTGGCAGGGGTGATGAGCAACATAGTCCCTATGGGTGGGGAGTGGCAATAGTGATGGGCAACAGGTCCCCTATGGGTGGGGGTGGCAGTAGTGATGGGCAACAGGTCCCCTATGAGTGGGGGTGTTAGTGGTGCTGGCCATGCGAACCCCTATGGTGGGCTGTTGTTAGTGGCCAGGTTGTGGATCCCCTGTGTGTGTGTGCCATTTTGCGGGTACGTGTTGGTTGTTTATGTGGTTTATGTGGTAGGTGTCTGAATTACCGCCTGCGCCGTCCCGAGCTGTTCCTGAGCAGATGTAGAATAGTGGTATGACATGCGCAATGGGATTCATGATGTGTTCGTCTCGGACACGCTGCTTGATGCTCCATCTCGTACCCGCTGCAAGCTGGTCCGTCTCGTAGCCGTGTATTGAGTTGTGGCGCGAATCGTAGCTGATATGCTTGTTTTCCGGATGTTGTGAAGTCCCGTACGTGGCGACCCGTCCGGCGCATAGGAAGTACGCATCGTACTTGTCATGGATACTTCTTCCGGGCGACTCGCTTCAGCGTTAGGAGTTACGGCTCGGATGGAGAATGGAGCTTCAATCACAGCCTATGTGTCGGTCGGGCTTTTGGCAGTTATGCGCATCGTACTTACTCTACAGGACGGACCGGCTCCGGGTACGTGTTGGTCGCATGGTAAGGCTACGGACAGCTGTCCGACCGGGTATCGGAATCGGCCCCTGTGTGTGAAGAAGCACAAAGGCTCCACCCCCCCTTAATATTAATTATATTTGCACACACCAACTTAACCTTGCACCAAAATAGCACATCACGCTACTCCCTGATTGGTGCTTCATCTCCGTCCAGACAGCGCTGATTTTCATCATACTCAGTTCGCCTATCAAAATGTATTTGGGATATCCAGCCATATCTCTCACACAGGCACTAGAAGGAACATACCATTACATTTGTACAGGTAAAGCGCACATTCATCCCTGGGCGTATATTGGTGCTGAAAACAGATGTTTATTGTTACACAACTCAGTGTTCTGGAGGAAGTGGGATAAGAAGTCAAGGGCAACTTTTCAAGCGATTTAGAGAAAGGAAAATCCTTTGGTAGATTGAAGTCACATGCAGAGACTAGGATAATCTTTGAAATATTGTATCTATGCTCTTCTTTAAGTAGGAAAAGCGGTTAAAATAAGTGATTTTGACCCCTAATTTATATTAGAGATAGGATGGAACACAATTTTTGCCATCTCTGCAAAATTATTATCATTACATTCCATTCACCAATATCAGTCTAAAGACCTTTCGAAGCCTTTCAGTGTTTAATTTCTTAAATGTAAGTGGCGATCCACAACCCTACCTGAGGAGGCACTGCGAGCCAGTGGAACCATGGTGACTCCCTGAAGCTGCAGCCTTGGCTACTTCTATATTCTGCTCAGAGAAAGAGAGTCCTACTTTTATTTTCCTTGGTAGATTACTTAAATGGAAAAAAGGCTGACAATGAACTAAAATAATGAAAGAACAGCAATGGCTGTCCTTCTTTTATTTCTATGGCAATTAAAGAAGTACCAATCTGCTGTTTCTTCTCAGCCTGAGGCAGTGCGTGAAGCGGGAAAGAGTCTTTATCCCAAAAATAAGTGCTGATGGTACCAACATGCAAACCTCGGCACAAATTAACTTCTGCTTGCTGTTGCTAACCAATAACTCCTCTGCTTTGATAGGTCACAATAAATGTACTTAATTGTGGAGCACTTGAGAGCCTAAATGAAGCCATTTGCACGGCTTTTTAGCAAGAGGAGGGATGTTTGTTATGAATTACTTGAACGTTTTGTAGTTTAATGTGTAAATACACGTATCAAAACATTATCTATTTATTGTAATTAAAAACATTCATTTATGTTGTCCGTACATTGTATGGTCCAAACCATGGCTACTGGAAATTACGAATAATGGTATCTACTAATGGTGTATCGTATTCCCATAGTGACTGAAAAGGCACTTGTTGCTGCATAGTTTACAAAGGCATTGTACAGAGTAGAACAATTGAATGTTAGGAGTTCCACAGAAGAAAGGGCCAATAATGGCTGGAGTGACCTTCTGCTCTAACGTTCCAAAAGTGTATCTTTTTATTTTTCCATATTAAATAGGGAACGACCTACCCTTAGAGGATGGATTTGGGCCTGTAACAATTGTGGGGTTTTGGGCCTGTAACAATTGTGGGGAGCCTTTAACAACCAGAATAGCTGTCAATAGCACTACTAACGTGTACGTAGTACGTTCACGAGGCCAATGTTTCCATTTTTTATCAGTCAGAGTGAAATAAGGCTGTAATATATGAGAATGATAATAATAAAGCAAAGCTTTGAAAACATTTCCAGGATTGCTTCCAAAAGGAGGTCAAGTAGATTTAGTTCCATAAAATACACTGAATCGAAACGCGCTGGTAACATGAAAGAGGATTTATTTTGTAAAAGCGAATTTATATTTGTAATTAAAAGGAACTCCCCATAAAAGTTTTATTTTTCATGAAGACAGTAAAAGTTACTTATCTTGTTCCGCCTCTGTCTTCTGGTTTTCTTCAGGTCTCCAGGAGTCACCCTGGTTCCACGCGAATGTCTGAAAGGGTTGTCGGACCATAAATCTGAGATTATCTCAGATTATTTCAAAGCTTTTAAACCATATGCCAGGCACAGAGTTAAGAATAGAAGTCTAGCGGACGCGACAACAGCATAGTAACAAGCATTTGCAATGCAATAGGTCTCGCATTTGAGAGAGTTTAAGCTATTGGCATTGTAAATGACAATGCCTTTTATTTACGTGTTTGGAAAACCTGCAAGCGGTGCATAAACATCCACTTTGTACTTATAGTAGTTGCTTACGAGAAGCAGGGCTGGCAGTAACTGCGCCTCTTTTACTGCGAGCCTTGCTTCTTATAAGCAAGAACAAAATGAGTGTTTTACGCATCGCTTGCAGGTTTTCACACCACATAAATAAAAGGCACTGTCAGTTACAAAATGCTGATAGCTCAAACTCTGCAAATACGAGACCTATTGCATTGCAAATGCTTTTTTATTTTCGCCCCTTGAGCACTGGAACTTCTCCTCGTGCAAGGAGAGTATCGGTACCCACGAGGGCCAGGCCTTGATGAAGGTGGTGCTCCACTCATTCTCTCGTACCTCAGTTGCACCTTCAACACGTTCCACACAGATTGAGATGGAAGCCTGGGCTGGCTGTCCTGGCAAAGAGCACCAGAAAAGCAGCTCTTGTCACTCACTAGGACACAGCAGTCTCCAGTGCTACTCTCAGTCATCAGAGCAGGAGTCTGGTTGCGGGGTGTTTACTTTACTCTTCGATATTGCATGGTGGGGTTAGAGAGGAGACTGTAAAACCTAATGTGTGGGGTTGGGGGGTGACATGCCCTGTTGAGGGCATTCGGCTTTTTAGCATGCTCCTGGTTTTAAATGACTGATAAGTCTTCGCCCATCAGCAAGTTAAAGTAAAGGCATTTACTTGAAAATAAATCCCAGCCCTCTCTACCAATCTTCTTATTAACTTCAAAAAAAGAAAAACATAAAAGGCAAAATAAATGTTTTAAAAACTTTTTACAGAACGGTGCATTTAAATCCCGCACATTCTTGTTTCGCATAGGAAACAAAACATAAACCTAATGTGATACGAGGCTCAAAGAAATGTATGACACTTTCTGAGAGCTCTGGATTTTGGCTAGCAGAGCTTTTACATTCTGGAACTTTTAGCCTCCTGAATGCAAAGCTTTGATAGCAAACATCAGAAACTGGTCAAACATACATGTTCCATAACATGGAGACACCTGAGAGCTACCAAATCCCTGTTTATATATTTTTGGGGTGTACACACATCATCCATATAAACAAATATCAACCATGACCACAGCTTTGGATTTTTTTTTATAGTGAATAAGGAATCCTTTCAGGACGCTGTTTCTGGCATAGGGTCTATCAATTTATCTAGGCTATCACTGAATCTTTTTAATTCTTGGCATCTATTTAGATAAGGGATAAGATCCATCCTGGCCGAGTATTCATACTCCACACTGTAGGCACTTCTGATGCCTGAAGTGGAAGTATTATGCAGGAGGTGGATAATACACTTGCTGAAGAAATCTTAGCAATTGTCATCAAAGGTTCAACTCACCATAAAATTTCACAGGGAGTCAAAGTGCTTGCTTGAAAACACAGCATCCAAGAGATTTATTTTTATGTAAATAGCTCAGTTGGTTACTGTTTTGATTGCAGAGATCCTTGTGTTACCTGCAGATCACAAGTTGAAATCCTTGTGACATTGCTTAGTGAGGTATGACCATGCAGCAAGAAGCTGCATGCAAATGACATCTTGTCCTTCGTCCTTTCCTCAATCTTTTGCTACTTAAAAAATAGTAATACTTTGGGTAATAATGACCATTTGTTAGTAAATGCTGTACAGACTGCTATTAGTGTAATACCTCATGGACAGATACTTCCGAAATTCTTACAATGCATGCAGATTTCTTGCATACAAAGCTTGGAAAGGTAAAAAAACACATGCCCAGTCCTCATGCCTATTGAACACTCCATCCCCAGTCCACTGCTCCTTTTGATGAGTGCCTGCTCAAATTATTTTCCATTAAAAGCACTGTCTAAAATTCCTTGAGGGAGAACCTAAACCCACCTTAAGAGTTGTTAAATATTTGTATGCTAAGCCCAACGTTAGTGCACTTAAAAAGGCATTACTGGCCTCATATCAGTGAGAATAATGACACGTCATATGAGGTATTGCACCAGAAGAGTGAAGGGAGCCCCCCACAAGTGACTTTGATACAGCCCTGAAGGTGGCCCTGCTCCCGCAGCCTCCTGTCCCCCAAAATTTAGATCTGGTTTGCGCCTGTTAAATATAAACTGACTTTATATTTCACCTGGTATCAATGGCGATTCGCTCTTTGCTACTTAGCGGTAAATATTTGTTTACAGTAACATTTACGAGCACGCTTTTTAGCAGAAGGGACATCAGGAAAAAAAACAGCGAGGACTGTAGGACAATAACGCTCCTCTCTGTGGCGGTCCGAGAGGGCGTTTCACGTCAGATAGAAGAATCAAGGAAAACACTCTTAAGACCCATTGAAAATCATTGGCCGTAACCAGGTTAAGGCTTCATAGGTTGCCCTGTAGTTATATAAATATATCTATATATTTATATATTGTTTGTTGCTGTGTTAACATAAATCACGTCAAGCCCTGTAATGGATACAATCTCAAATTATTTCCACACTTGGGCAAACAATTATTACATGTGTTTGATATATTTATGCATTTCAAATAGCTGTACAAAATGCCCACCTTGTGGTTTTTATGTACAATATAAACTATTGCTTACGATGTAATCATTTGCATGCCTGCAGAGCCTAAAAGGCCCCTGCATTTTGCCGCTTTCATCTGGAGCCGGCTTGTAAGGCCAGCTGCGGGGGGGGGGAGGCCAGTCGTTTTATTTGTGTGCAATGATCACCACTGTGTACCTATGTGTAGAGAGCCAACCGGACTCTCCTTAACAATGTTGCACTACCACACGCATCCCTACACCCCAAGGGGCGGGCTCATCCCGAGGGGATAAATAAACGTGGGCGGGACCGCACGTGGTCTTCCAGCCCAGAACGGTATACTGTGGTGTGCGTGTCCTTTACTCCGCGTAACGGCAGTAACTGCGACCCAGGCCGCACCGCGCTACACTCGCGACGAGGCCGGTCGCGCCCTCGTGTGCACGTCGGAAGGCCCGGCTCGTGCGGAGCCCACCCGCAACGCTGCTGCCCCTGGCGCTCACCTGGTGCTGCATGGAGTTCGCGGAGCCCACCCGCCTGCTGCCGGCTGATGATCTGCGGCCTGCGGTGCTGCACGCCATCTGAGGGGTGAGTGGCTGCCCAGACGCCCCCCCCCGTGTCCTCCTCTGTTTCCTGCCCCCGGCGCTGGGGTCCACGTGGGTGCCTCTCCTCGCGCTGGCTCCCGGCTGACTCGGCCGATCTCCAGAAGGGGGCCTTGGCAGAGCTGTCCTGATCCTGCCTGCCCGGTTGCTCGCTTGCACCGAGTGTAGCAAGTTTGGGACTCAATAAAGGTGACAGATCCACAAGTGAGGGGGAGAGTGGACAATAAAGCACCATACAAAGAAAAAAAAGGTGGAAAGCAACAAGCATTGGCAAAGCCAGACAAGTGTGGGCAGAGAAAACAGCAACAAGCATTGGCAAAGCCAGACAAGTGTGGGCAATACTACTTCTAAGCAAAGGACCAATAAAAACAAGCATTGGCAAGGCCACCCAACTAGGTGGGGAAAAGACTACCCTGAGCTGACCACGCGGTGGTAACACCACAGCCACACCCAGTACAGCCGCACGATGGCCACGGTGCCTGCGGCAGGTGCAGGCGCACCGCAAGTGGGTGGTTCCAATCAAGACGCCGGCAACAATCCACCTCCGCCACCAATGGTCACCCACACCGCAGTACCACCGCTGCCACCGTTTAGTGAGACCTCGGATCTGGCTACGGCTGCACCAAGGTGGAAAGCATGGGTAGGGCGATTAAACCACTATTTTAAAGGGACTCGGGAAACCGATGGGACAGTTAAGCGGTCACTACTCATTTACTATGGAGGGGCCGAAATCTACGACTTATTCAACACGCTTCCCAACACAGGGAACGACGATGACTACGACGCAGCGGTTGCTGCGCTGAATGCACATTTTGACCCACAGCTCAACCCTGATTTCGAGAAGTTTAAGTTCCGGAGGGCGTGGCAGACCGACACGGAATCCGTCGACATGTTCTACGCGCCGCTGCGCCGGCTGGCCAGCAAGTGCCCATTTGTGGACCAAAGAGTGGAGATAAGGGACCAGATCATCCTAGGCTGTCGCTCCAAGCTCCTACATAAGTTGATCCTCTGGCAGCCAGGAATCTCGCTGGATGAGATCCTAGTGCTTGCCCGGTCCCATGAGTTGTCGGATGACCGGGCGTAAGAAATGGAGGCGGCCCTACACGCACCCGTGGCTACGGGGTCGGGGTTCAAGAGTACACCCATTAAGGAAGAAAAGGTGGAGGTGATCCAGCGACGTCCCGCTACACCCCGCCAAGTGCCGAAACCCTCACCAGGAGGGTCGTGTGGGTACTGCGGAGATGACCACCCGGCAACGGCCGTCTGCGGGGCGAAAGGGAAGGCGTGCTCCTGCTGCAGAAGGATGAATCACTATGCCCAAGTGTGCCGGGGTGGGCGATTCCGACATCCGTCGTCGAGACCCAGACTTGGGCCACAGCAAGTGCGCCAGATCTCGTATGAAGATCCGCTGCCGAGCCAGGACCGCCAGCCACAGCCGCGGCCCCCAATATATGAAGACCAAGATGACGAGGTCTTTGTGGTATCGTACGTCAGCTGGACAGGCTCCCGGTGAAGGCCGCCGCCCATGTGTTCAGTCTCGGTGGGAGACACGAAGATACAAGCCCTCATAGACACTGGGGCCTCGGTCAATGTGATGGACTCTGATCAATATGACCGGCTGTCACCGCGACCCCCCCTGACGCCATCCAGGGCGCGCATATATACATACGGAGGGACGGATCCTCTTCCCCTCCGTGGCGTCATCAGCGCTACCATCGCCAGCGGGGAGTACTCCACTCAGACACAGTTTCATGTCACGGAAGGCAAGAAAGGGACTCTACTCAGCTGTCATACGGCAGAGGACCAAGGTCTAGTGTTCTTTGCAAACCAGATTCACGACTCCCACGCCGAAGACATACTTAAGGAGTTCCCTACACTCTTCACCGGCCTGGGGAAACTAAAGGGCAAGAGATTCAAGCTGCACATAGACCAGTCTGTACGGCCGGTAGCCCTCAGGCACCGGAGGGTGCTGTTTAACCTACGCCCTCAAGTGGAAGAGGAGCTGCGAAAGCTCGAAGAGCTGGATGTTATTGAGAAGGTGTCTGGCCCCACCCCCTGGGTGTCCCGCTGGTCGTGGCACCCAAGCATAAGCAACCGGGGGCCATCAGACTCTGTGTGGATATGCGGCTGCCCAACACAGCAGTGAAGAGGGAGCGGCATATCACCCCTACGATGGACGACATCGTGGCGGACCTCAACGGGGCGAAATGGTTCTCGAAGCTAGACCTAAATGCCGGCTATCACCAGCTGGAGCTAGACCCGGGCAGCCGGTACATTACCACGTTCTCGATTCATGTCGGCCTCCGGAGGTATAAAAGGCTAAGCTTCGGAGTCTCTTCAGCGGCGGAGGTCTTCCAAAATGCGATCCGTGAGACCCTGTCCGGGCTGCAAGGGGTGATCAACCTCAGCGACGATATCCTGGTCTTCTCTAACACGCTAGAGGAACATCACTCTCACCTCTGGGCCATGCTCAAGAGACTGGCAGAATGTGTTGACACTACATAAAGCAAAATGCTCTTTCTACCAAGACAGCGTGGACTTCTTTGGATACACCTTCACTCAGGAAGGGCTTCTGGTAGACCCGAAGAAGGCCGAGGCCATCAGAGCCGCCCACACGCCTCGCAGTCCTGAAGTGAGGAGTTTCCTTGGGATGGCTACCTACTGCGGGCGTTTCATCCCTAATTTGGCCGCCATGTCAGAGCCTCTACGCGCTCTCACGCGCCACGTTCACCCTTGGGAATGGACACCGGAAGCCAACAAGGCTTTTCGAGAAATCAAAGAGGGGCTCCTCGACAAGATGACCATGGCGTATTTTCACCCTCGAAGGAGAACGGAGTTGGTTGTGGATGCCAGCCCGGTGGGCCTCGGGGCTGTCCTCCTGCAGGAGCATAGTCACGAAGTGTGGAAGCCAGTCGCGTATGCCAGCAAGGCCCTCACTGACACTGAAACGAGGTATGCCCAGATCGAAAGGGAAGCGCTGGCTATCAAATGGGCCTGCCAGCACTTCCATCTATACCTGTGCGGACAAGACTTTACTGTCGTAACAGATCACAAGCCACTGATCCCACTGTTCACCGGGCTGTCGAGGCTAGCGCCGCCGAGGATTGAACAGTGGGCTGTACAGCTTCAGGCATACAACTTTAAGGTAATTTATCGGCCAGGGGCTCACAACCCCGCGGACTATCTGTCCCGTCACCCGGGGCCAACCACACCGTCCGCCACACCGGAAGACACATGTGGCACTGAGGCGTTTGTCAGCATGATCACGCAGGGTGCATGCCCCGAGGCCATGATGCTGGAGGAGATCGGTCAAGCCACTCGGGAAGACCCCACCCTCACTCGCGTCCGCAGGGCTCTGGACAGCAACGGATGGGCCTGCTTCATGGATGGGGCCCGAGCCCTGTGACCAGAGGTCAGCCATGCTCGACAGCAACTGTGGCATGTCCGGAGTGAGCTCAGCGAGGGAGAACAAGGAGTAATTTTAAGGGGTCGCCTCATCGTGGTCCCTGAAAGCCTCCAGGAAAGAATTCTTGCGCTGGCGCATGTGGGTCACCAGGAAATGGCCACGACTAAAGCCCGGCTAAGCGACAAGGTCTGGTTGCCAGCCATGGACTCGAAAGCAGATGAGATGGTTCGGCATTGCCACGCCTGCACTATCACCGGAGGGGACCCGGCCCCTGCTCCCGTGATCACCGAAGAAGCGTGCGAGACACCATGGACGCCTCTCAGCATGGATTTCGGAAGCTTCCCGGATGGCCGACACATGATGGTCGTCGTCGATTCCTTCTCGAAGTTCCCGGTCGTCGAGGTAATAGCATCAACTGCATTTCCCTCTGTCAAACGGGCCTTAGACCGAGTGTTCGCGACTATGGGGCTGCCTGAAGAAGTCAAGTCGGACAACGGGCCCCTCTTCCAGGAGCGGGAGTTCCAGGAATACCTGGCGAATCTAGCGATCCGACACCAGAAGATAACTCCCCTGTGGCCCCAGGCAAATGGGGAGGTAGAGCAATTGATTAGGACGCTTAATCGAGCGCTGCGGATTGCCGTGGAGAATGGAGAAGACCTGGAGGCAGCCCTGGACCAGTTTCTCGGAGTGTAACGCCAAACACCCCACAGCACAACCAAATGTGCTCCGGCCCACATCCTGTTCAAGCGAGCCCCGCGGGACATCATCCCGTCCGATCCAGGATGGGTCCCAGCTGAGAGAGACGGAGCGGCCATCCAAGCGAGACGAGAAGGCACGAACCAGAAGGCGAGCGAGTCTCGAAGAGCCCAAGAGCCACAGGTTCGAGTCGGAGACCGAGTGGTCATCAAGGATCGGCACCCTGGATGGCAATTCCGGACCCCCTATGAGCCCGAGGTGTGGACGGTAACGGCGGTTCAAGGGACTATGGTTACAGCCAGACGAGGCCAACAGGTCATTACAAGGAACGTGTCGAGCTTCAAGGCGGTCGTGGAAGTTGTGACAGATGGGGAAGAGCCCCAATCCCAAGGTCCTCCTCCAGATGGTGGTGCCCCGGCGTCTCCCGGCGGAGTGCTGTCACCTCCGGTGTCCGGCCAGCAGTCACCCCAGGGTGGCGAGGACTGTCAAAGACCCACCGGTCCGGATCCGGTCGAGAGGATGTCATCGACCACTCCGCCGCCCAGCTCCCAGGCATCATACACCCGGAGTCAGAGGCATGGCCTCCGTCCTAACCCGATCCCAAGTCAAAGACTGGCAGACTTTATATACCCTTCCCCATGATGGGGCGAACATAGAGTTTGAACTAAAAGAAAGGAGGGATGTAGAGAGCCACCCGGACTCTCCTGGACAATGTTGCACTACCACACGCATCCCTACACCCCTCGGGCGGGCTCGTCCCGAGGGGATAAATAAACATGGGCGGGACTGCACGTGGTCTTCCAGCCCAGAACGGTATACTGTGGTGTGCGTGTTCTTTACTCCGCGTAACGGCAGTAACTGCGACCCAGGCCGCACCGCACTACACTATGGTTCAGACAGTGTTCCATTTAAAAAGGCATTCTGTGATTTACCTCTAACTTCTGAACCTGTGAATGGATTTGCATGAAACTTGGTAATCTACTCCCTCAGTTAGCTAAAATTTGGCATGTCCAGTGTTGTGAAGATCCCTGCAGGAAAGCAAAAGCTAAGGGCGGTGGAAAAATAATTATTTCCCGTTTTAGCTGCTATAGGAAATGTCCCCAGAAAATATAGCAAAAACCACTGAACTGATTTCTATTGAAACACAAGGGTGACGTGACCCGCGGTGCCCAAGGACAGAAAAAATAGAACACCTGGGGATACCCCTCATGGAGGTGATGTGACCCAGCTGTGGGGACAAGCCCGAGACAACTGATAGGGCAGTATAAACAGTGGGAACAGCTGACTACCGGTGACGCTACCCATCTGTGAGCCAGCTGCTGGACAGCAAGCAAGCAGGAGAATGGAGCCAGACATGCAGCAAGTAGACGTCGAAGAAATCATAGGAGCGGCGAGAGTAGCAGCGGCAACCCACAGCAAAAATGTGCTGCTAAAACGGGGAAACAAATTAACAGAGCAGCACGGAAGAACCCAGTGAAAGAGGGGAGAACGATGAGTGACCAAGCAACAGGCAATGACACCCTTGGGCAGTGAAGCCCAGCTCCAGCAAAAAGGCAAAGTCTGCAAATGGTGAGCAGATAAGTGAAATTGTGCAGGCATGTTTAAAATCATTTGTGCCACTTCTATTTGCTTACACTGGAGAGGAGCAGACATGCTATGGGGGAGCAAAGCAATGGGTCCCCTGGCATTAAGCACCAATAATGGGGGACAAGCAAGGGCCGCATGCGCAGCCACACAACCCCTAAGCAAAGCAGCAACCACTGAGGTGGGGCCATCAACAAGCCAGGCACACTCTACTCCCATGGAGGTGTGGGGGAGCACATCAGGGGGCAGAGTTCAAAGCCAGACTGGGGGCGGGTTAGCACCAGAGGCCTATAAGCGGGGCACACTGGGAAACCCATACATGGTAAAAAGGGCCACGGGCCTAGCAAGTCAGATGCCTTTGCCAGTGAAAGAGCACATCTGGCACAAAGAATTCATAGATATTTTCACACTGTTGAAGATCCAATTAGAAGGATTAGACCTTGCTACATGCGACAAAAATTAGGAGGACAGGAAAGAGAGGGCACGAGCAAGAAAAGAAAGACATTTCGATAAATGGATGGACGCCTTCAGTATAATGGCTTGCATGATAGTGGAAAAGTTCCCATATTGCGCAAAACACGTATGGTTATATGAGTCCACAATTCACGAGGCATATATGGCAATTTGCAGGGGAAGCATGTTTGGAAATACGATAAGGCTAAAGATGCAAGCGCACCCGTTCATAGAATGGGATGAAGAAGAAATGTTGGGCTACATGCATAAGATGATGGTGGCCAGGGTGTCCAGGTCCTGGTCAGAGAAGCTCGAGCAGTCCTTTCGAAGGGCCACAAGAGAAACAGAAATCCTTCTTTAAAAAGAAGCACTTCTCTAGGTGGAGGGGGTGCACCAGGAAAAGGATCCTCAGGAGTACTACCAAAATATACTCCGCAGCTGCACATTAAATGAGCTCCGATTATTTTAATTGCATTAATGAAAAGCTAAATAGTGTTTCCCTTTTAGTTGCATCAATATATCAACCTTAAACATATTTCTGACAGCAATTCAATTGTCTGTATCCTTCCTTTATCTCATATGAAAGAACATTTACATGAAACATGAACATACAGCGTTATTTGTACCTTGAACACAATACATTTAGTCAAGGACAAAACATCACTACAGAACGTAGCCAAAGGACTATATCAACGAAAACAAAACATTCTTGACTCTGTATACACACGACAAGCATAAAATATGAATTATGATATGCAATGAACGTACCTTTAAGTCAAAAGTGTCCACATTTGTACTGTCAACAGAACCTATTATTGACGTTCTCTATTGCATTCTACTAGATGGTCCTAAGAGAGGTCAGAGATTAGTTGCAAGAGTTCTTGTCACAGTCCTATAAGTTGGGCTTGTGTGTTTGTTGTTATCCGGTGGCTTTCAATGTGGTAACTCTTGACCTCGTGCAGTATGTGCCAAAGCGTTTCGACCTTTGTGGTAGGACCAAGGACAGTGTTTCAAAAGAAGGTCTTCTTCAGGGCTCAAGGTTTGTAGAGGACACTGTAATTAACAATGTGGTACATATATCTGTTAGTTGCAAACATTCTTAAGTTAGGGTGGTGTTCTTATATTTACTCACACATACTGTTGATGTACCTTAACGGTCCTGATCGTCTATTCTAGGGCCTCTTCTTAGAAATCACTGGGTCCTTGAAAGAAATCTGGAATAGGGAAACTTCCCTTGTGAGAACGGAACATTTCTTTTCTCCTTTTTTGTGGAAAAAGGGTGTTTGATCTGAAAAAGTATAAAAAGCCGTAGGGAGAAGGCTATTGAGGTGTATTCAGTATAATTGTGTACACAAAAACTTGTTTGTGGTCAATCGTTAGGTTGAACATTTGAAATGTGAAGCTTATTGTAAGACAGCTCATTGAACCTTGTGTGTTTACTGTGTTTTACCCCTTTAAATGAAACCTTCACCGAAAGCAACGTGCTCTCTGTTTTTGTGCTCAGTTGATTTAGTATCCCTTTTAGTAAAAACGTCATGCTCTCGATTTGTCTGCTCAAGTTTAAGTTACGTAAGGTACCTTGAGACACATGCAATGCCAGAATGCCACCTTAAGTGTGACAGCAAAAGGACAGGAATAATTAGTCTTTTGCCGGTACCTGAAACACGCTTGTTCAGGATTTCTCTGCGTTGTCCATATCTGTATCTCATTCACAGGCGGACCAGCGTTCCCTTCAGCTGGATGGGCGTGCAAGAGCGAAGTTCCTCCCGGCTTTCTTGTTCCATGAAGTGAAGTTCGCTATTTGATGATGTGTTGGGTGCACCATCATAAAGCGCTGTATTTTGGTGGAAGTGCCTGACTTTGCTTCGGGACTTGCTTGGATGCCTGACTTCCTGTTTTGGGTTGCCTTGGGGAATTGAATTCTCAATGCGTTCTCTAGGTGCCATTGCATTGACTGGGCTGCCGTCTGCATAACAAATGTCATTCGCGAGCACTTTGGTTGATAATTGACAGCATGAAACTGAATAGTCTTAGATATCATTATTGCGGATTAGGCTATGGCGTTAAATATGGTTTAGCAGGGGTTTAAAAGGCGGTCCGATTGTTTTATTTTTCCGGTCGATCTTTAGGGGTCTCCGATGAATGATGATTGGCATACTGATTCCTTTTAAATTAACTTGTTTCATAGGCAGTGCATGATCTCCCTCATTTCGTTGAGTTCATCAACAGTAGTTCCTAGGCGCAATATAATCTTTGCTTGGAAGCTGGCCAATAGAGTCTCAATGTTTCTCCCGGTAACATGTTTTAAGACTGTCCATTTGATCTCTTGTGGGCAATGTCCCTTTTCGACACAGTGTGGCACCAGGAGAGCATTTGGGACTTTGCAATTTATCCTTGTACGGTTTTGTATAATTCTTTTTTTAACAGCTTGTGTAGTTTTCCCGACATATGCCAGCTTGCAGGGACAGACTGCGCAATATATAACGTTAGTTGTATTGCAGTTAGTGAATTCCTCATGGATAATGGTCTTATTTCCATATACGAATTTGGTTCCCTCTATGGTAGTGGTACAAGACATGCAGTTTCCACACTTCTGATGTCCCTTAATAAGGGGTAAGGATAACATTGTGTGAATCGTTATCTTGGGGCTTTTGGTTTTTGTGTTGGTATGCACCAATTTATCTTTGAGGTTCTTGTTTCTTTTCAAGGCGAATAATGGAATATCTTTGAAGTCCTCCAGGCCTTTGACTGTGTTCCAATTCTTTCTGACAATTTATTTGAATTCATTAGTGATTCATAGATCGCTTCGCCAGCTTTCATGGGTATGCGCTTTCCATTAGTTTCTCCATTAGAATCTTGGCATTTGTGAAATAGTCCTCCTTTTTCGTACAGTTTCTTCTAATTCGCAAGAATTGGCTGTAGGGTAAATTCTGTTGCAAATCTCTCTGATGGAAACTTGAAAAATGCATAAAAGTATTTCTGTCAGTTTGTTTTGTATACAGGGTAGTGTAAAGGCTGCCATATTCATGTTTTATCAAAAGGTCTAGGAAATTGATTTCCTCCTTACTGGAATTTTGTGAGAACTGTATATCAGGATTCCTTTGATTTAACCAATTTAGAAATTCTTGCAGTGTTTCGGGTGTTCCTCTCCACAGCATGAACACATCATCAATGTAATGGCGCCATATTTTTATATGGCCTTCAAAGTGGTTGTTATTGTACATCCACCTTTCTTTATACGGCGCCATAAACATCACCTCCATTTCCGGCGCAAAAGGGGCAACCCATTGCAGTTTTCTTTGTTTGTAGAAACTGTTCATCATTAAATTCTAAGAAGTTGTATTTTAAACATATTTCCGCCAACTCTACTAAGAATTCAGTTGGTACATTGTGAGGTCTTGTTCTCTTCTCCAGGAAATAATGGAAATAATGAAGAAACGTCCAGTCTCGAGAACACTTTGTTCATATGCGGCTGAAGTCTCCTAGATATTCGGATACCTGGTCTCCTTTCTACAGGTACCCTCTTGCTGTAATGTTTTGATGATTCTAACCTCTCGTGCCCTGAACTGAAGCACTACCCCACAAGAAACCAATAATTGTGAATGCACCAAGCCTACAAGGGAGCCATTGAAATAAATTACTTAGAAGCAGATTCCCTACCACAGGTTGAACCTGTAGATCGCTGTTTCCCCAAGGTATCACCTACTTTATCTCTACTTTAAGTATCTTTAGGAAGAGATTTTTCACACATACTGTAGAAAGGAGACCATAAATATCATAACCGAAAACATTGAGCTATAGGGAGGAGGAGAAAGAAGAATTACTTTGAAGACCATCAACATTATTCAGATTAGTTCAGTTTACAGAAATATTAAATAAAAAGATTTTTTAGTGACAGCCATAAATCAATACAAAGCGTTCCATAAAGAAAATTGTCACTAAAATAGCTAAGAGCCTGATCCACCCCTGAACAGAACCCATGAAGAGTTCCCTTTCGTAAAAGAGCAAGTTTAACTTCCCATAAAGAGTCATTCTGGAAACTCAGTAAATTCCCTCAGTTGCCGGAGCAATGTCAAAGTATCAGTAAAGGAGGAATGATTGTTGCAATAGCATTGATCAAGAAAGGGTTTAGGTAAGGTAGAGAATACAGTCACCTTTAGCAAAAGCTGTCGGAAATAAGGATAAAGTCTCCTTCAAGCGAGTCTTAGAGGAAGAATAGGTCAAGTCTCAAGTCTTAAAATGAGTCCCAAGCAAAGGTCAAAGAAAAGTGTGAGAGCGAAGACTGCTGCCTAACTAGCTAGGAACACTCAATCTAAAATTACACACAATGATGTATTGAGACTTAGAAACTGTTAACCACTCATCCAATGGTGTCGCCAACTTCTGAAGCTTATACCCTAGATTCCCACAGTAAACATTCATGACGGTATATAATAAGAAACAATCTATCGTGGACTAGCAACATGGAGGAAAGTTCTCATGAGAACCTTCTTATATCAGCTAAAAGATTCAATCTGTGCCTCTTTTGAATACAATAGCAATTACAATATGTTGGGCAAAACTAGCAACAATGTTCTGGTGAGGCACACATAAAATCATCTAACTAAATATTTATTCTAACAATCACAGCATAGTCCATTGTTTATTTTTCATGAGCTGATGTGGCATGATGGGGCTACAGAAACATAGACTTGAAGTCAGTACATTCTTAAGCAAAATACTAGTGCTAGGCAAAATGCTCTAAATAAATGTTTATTAAGCTAAGGGCGAGAGTCGAAGGAAAATGCTTTTGGGGCTAAGTAAAGGGTCGAAGTAATTATAGCTTAGTACCAAAAAAATTCTTTACACTGTTTGTTATACATTTAAGTAGGAATTCTTTTCCTATGTATGAGTAACTAATGACTTATTTATGAGATTAAGAATGCATTTAAAACGTTTCTTTCATGAAGCAGGCACATTTTCCTACATGTCATTTTCTATGTGAAAGCGTTTATGCAGCAGTCTATACACATTCTAAGGTGCGATTCTAACATGGTTTGCAAGTCAAAATTTGGTTTTTATAAGTATTTACCAAAGGGTCCTGCCAGAAGTTTGCTCGAGCGCATCAGAGATTACATTATTCAGGGCAGCCTTTACACTACCTTTCTTTGGACATAAAGAGTAAGCGAGCTGGTAGCCACATCCACACAGGAGATGGGGGGGCTGCCTTAAAGCACCCAACATACATTTGGGCACATGCATGTTGAGATATTACTGAGGATGTCCAAAGCTGACCAGCAGCCAAGAGGGACACTGGTAAACCTGCCGAGCCTACCAGACAAAATCCCGTGCCCACTTCACTGGATGCAGGAATAATGGGCAATCCACTCACCCAGAGAGAGCCCCTTGTACAAGCACAGCAATCGGAAGTGCCTGAGCAGGTTTCAGTTCCAAACAGTGCTCATGATGGCCTTCACCAGGGCAGGTTTGCCAGTGGCGGAGTTTGGCACACATTAATTCCTCATTGTTACTGCAACAACAACAACAAGGATGGGATAACGATTGAGGGCATCAAAGTAATAGGCAAGGGGTGCTCTCAGCCTACAAGCTGTATGTGAGAATCCAGCAAGAAGATGGACATTAAAGCCCACGCAGCCACCCCATGCCTCCCAGCCACACACACAACCATGTCACACCTTCGGTACAGCTCCCTACGTTTGTCTTGGCACGAAACGGAAAGGCAACAGTGTGGCTGGAGGGGCACTCATTCATTTGGAGGACCCAGGCGTGGTGGGCAAGAGGGGTGGGCAGTTCTTCCCAGACCCAGCATGATGAACATAAAATGAATAGGGGCATTCGGGATGCGTGGGGAACAACTGGGGGCTGAATCAAAGAGATCGCGCAAAGAGCACCCTACCGAACCAGACCTACTAATTGTGTACCTAGGAGGGAAGAGTCTGGCACAGTTGGGAAGAAAGGAGCCTACAGTGGTGCATCAGGCCTGACCTAACCTGGACCTCCAGACTACTTGGTACCACTAACTTGATATGGTCCAAAATTGTGTTCAGGCAGAAATTAAGGGGGGCTTGGTCCACCAGTGCCCTGGAAAAATCAACATGCCGGTGGCCAAGTACTGCAGGGCAAAAGGATGAGAAGCCATTAGGCATGGCCTAATCAAAGTGAGGCAGTCCAAATTACTTCAGGGAAGACAGGGTGCACATGTCAGAGCCCGGAACAGAGGTATTCTTGGCCGACCTATAGACAGCCATAGTGCTGGCGGGGTGCGGATGGGTGAGCTGCCCGAGGAAGTAAACCCACAAGCAGCTTGGTGGTAAAGGAGTTAAATAAATGGAGCTTAAGGAGGTAGGAAAGGGTACACTTGACCAGAGCAGGGTAACAGACCAGGTACTTACCTTGGGATGCCTCACAGCAGGGTAAGGCAGTCAGAGACGGGGGGACACAGATCACGGCACTTGCAGCCCAGGCCTGCCGACCAGCAGACAACACTAAGTAGGCGATGGTAGCGTGTTGGGCCTAAAAACGATTGTGGTGTTACTCCCCACACACAGATGGTAAAAATCCATCTCAAAGACTCCAGTTGACCGCAATAAATATCAGAACAATTTATGGAGTCATTTATGACTTTATGGAAAGGCAACAATATCCATGTATGTTGACTCATGACTTGATTTATGACCTGGTGACAAGCCACCTTTACTCCTGTCTGTTTTGATTGATGGAATTGATTTATGGTGATAATGTAGCCTAAAGGGTGTGTTTTGATTTATGATACCAATCATAAATTAACAAGTGACATTCTGTGACAGGCAGACATGCAGGATGATTTATGGCCCCAATAAAGTAGAAGTGAGGAGCCTATTGTTCAATCTTGATAATAATAAAGCTTCGGCTGAAATTTCCAAATACAATTCAGCTGTTAGTGTTTCAATTCTAAGTGGGAGTGGCCGCGTGCTAAGTTTATTGAAAGTTTGTTTACAGGCCTTCCCTGAGGAAGTAATGTCATGTATGCAATTAGGGGAAAGTCCCAGCTAGCAGGGGTAGGATTCGAAGGCAGTGGAAAGAAGCAGAAACTCTTCACCTCCCACAGACCAGAAATTCATTCACAGCACAGAGGCCATCACTACTTATCGATGTTGCTGGGGATCATTCACTCTTTCAGTGTTTGGGACAGAGCAGGCCATGCGCCCCAGTTTTGTGGTGGGTGAAGCTGGATGGGAGGTTATTATTGTTATTATTAACACCTTCCATGGGTCAGACGACCTGGAGCTATCCGACGTCACAGTGGCAAAAAGCACACTAGGCACCAGGGATTTTTTTTATATATATAGGGGGTGAAGGCTGCCCAAAATGGGCATGCCAATGCCCCCCCAAAAAAATTCCACGGTCTTTCTGCCCTCACCAGGAGGCAGATCAGGGGCAATAGCCCCTGATCTGCCCCCCTGGGTGTGGGGGGCAGAAAGCTCACTCGGCACCATGGATTGTTTTTTTATACATAGGGGTGGGGCTACCCAAAATGGGCATGCAAATGCCCCCTAAAAAATTGCCTGTCTTTCTGCCTCCCACTGGAAGCAGATGGGGGCAATAGCCCCTGATCTGCCACCGGGGGGTGGGTAGAAAGCCCACCAGGCATCAGGGACTTTGCTTTTTTCATACGTAGGAGTGGGGGCTGCCCAGAATGGGCATGCCACTGATGCCACCCCCCCCCCAAAAAATGTCCACAGTCTTTCTGCCCCCCCCCCCGGAGGCAGATGGGGGCAGCAATAGCTCCGGTTCTACCTCCCAGGGAACAGAAAGCCCAATAGGCACCAGGGATTATGTTTTTTTATTATACGTAGGGGTGGGGGCTGCCCAGAATTGGCATGCCAATGCCACAACCCCCCAAGAAAATTAGCCAGTCTTTCTGCCACCCCCGGGAGGCAGATGGGGGCAGAAAGCGCACTAGACACCAGGGATTTTTTTTATATACGTAGGGGAGGCCAATGCCCCCCCCCCCCCAAAAAAAATATTGCCAGTCTTTATTTCTCCTCCAGGACGCAGATGGGGGCAATAGCCCCTGATCTGTCCCCCCCGTGGGGGCAGAAAGCCCACTAGACAGCAGGGATAATGTTCGTTTTTATACATAGGCGTGGGGGTTGCCCAGAATTGGCATGCCAATCCCCCACCCCCAAAAACATTTAACACAGTCTTTCTGCCCCCTCTGGCAGGCAGGTGGTGGCAATAGTCCCTTATCTGCCCCCAGGGGGCAGAAAGCCCACTAGGCATCAGGGACTTTGCTTTTTTCATACATAGGAGTGGGGGCCACCCAGAGTGGGCATGTCATTGCTCCCAACCCCCCCCCAAAAAATGTCTGCGGTCTTTCTGGCCCCCCCTGGAGGCAGATGGGGGCAATAGCTCTTTAGTTGCCCCCAGGGGCAGAAAGCCCACTAGGCACCAGGGATTATGTTTTATTTTGCGTAGGGGTGGGGACTGCCCAGATTGGGCATGCCAATGCCCCCACCCCCCAAGGAAATTAGCCAGTGTCTTTCTGCTTCCCCCGGGAGGCAGATGAGGGCAGAAAGCCCACTAGGCACCAGGGATTGTTTTTGTTAGGTCTTGCCTACACAGCGCGCATGCGCTGTGTAGGAGACCTTTAGCCGTGATGCAGCTCGTTTTCAAAACACATACTCGTGCTGGAGGCGGCATACGTCTTGCGGGAGTGCGCAGCGGCGCGCCACAAGCACGAGTATGTGCTTTGAAAAAGAGCAGACTGCTCTCTCCAGCGCGCGCACCACTCGCGGGTGCACCCCTCCGCCTCTCTCTCCCGCTGCAGCGCAAGGCTCGCATGCTTGTTTTTAATGTTCTTCTTCTCCTTCAATGCCTAGCATTTTTTTTGCAGCAAATAATGCTCTTCAGTTTACGTTGCTCTCCCAAAATTTCTTCATATTTTGCATCATTCTATTAAAAATTCTTGCACCCGTTTCCTCTTGTCTATCGTACTCACACTTCTCCTTCCCTGGTCCAGCTTCAGTGGCTTCCATCACTATTCAGCATATATTCCATCATCTCTATATTGTCGTCAATGTCTATACTCACTTGCCCATCTTATCTACGCTCCTGGCTCTCTAAGTGTACCTTCTTGCATTCTTCACACTGGCTCTCAATTCAATCTTCCTGTCTCCCGAACTCCTTGTGCACCAGGTTTCTGGAACATTTGTCTTAACGCTATTCGCTCAGGACATATCCTAACTTTTTAGGAAAGTTTAAATGAACTCTTGCTCACTGTAGCAGTGTGAGAGAATCCTGTAACACCTCTTCAGATTAGACGCCTTTATTTCTGCCGTTTTAAATAGCGCGGACTTTGCTTGAAGCTACTGGATCGCTTTACATGAGGACCAGGTACATTACACAAGCACATATTCATTGTTGGTAGGCATAGGGAGATGAAGTCATTTGTCCAGAATCACAGGGTGTTTGAGTCGACAGCGAGACTCGAACCTGGTTCACCAGTTCCAAAGTCGGCATCTCTGGCTTTACACCACACCCTTATTCAGTACTGTGCTATGCAAGGGCAGATTGCGCTCTCTCACGGCGCAATCATGTAAAAATTTTGTGGAAATGGCCAGCATTGTTTAAGTGACTATGACCACATACACAGGCAACAAGACACCGCTCACATTTAATTTCTGGTCAATGGGCTGAACACCATGACTAGACATAGGATGGGGGAGGTGCCGGCTGTGAAGCTGGGGAACAAGGTTCGAGTCTCGTCATGGATGCTCAAACATCCTGTGATTCTGGGCAAATCACTTAATCTTCCCGTGCCTAAAAATAAATGTGTTAGACTGTAATGCAACTGGTGCTCATCTAAAGCGCTCTGATAGCTTCGGGTCGAGTTCGTGCTATATAACACGTCAAAACAAAACTGATTTCCCTCGGTTATTCTTCATTCTATACTTCATATTCGGCACAAAAACACACATTGTCCAACCTGCATATGATCAGCAGGAGCACAGCAGTTCCCACACTGATTTCAAGTAAAAACACAGGCCTGCATTTAACTCGCAGAAACCAAGGTTTAGCAGTCCTTCCACTGACTTCCAAAGAAGCACAATATTTAGTCAAAAATTAACTGCACAACAAGGTTGAAACAAGCATTGGCATAGCCAATAGGTCTCGCCTTTGGGACCGTATAAGTGTTTAGCCATGCAACAGTTGATGTTGTTGCACCAGGGATATTGTGCTGCATAACTAAATACTTATAAGGTCCCGCAGGCAAGACCTGCTGGCTATGCCAATGCTTGTTATACGTAGGGGTGGGGGCTGCCCATAAATTGGCATGCAAATGCCCCCCCCAAAAAATATTCACTGATCTTCCCCCCGTGGGGGCAGGAAGCTCACTAGGCACCAGGGATTATGTTGTTTTTTATACCTGGGGGTGGGGGCTACAGAGAAAGAGCATGCTAATGCCTCCACCCCCAAAAATGTATTTCTGCCCCCTGGGAGGCAGATCAGGGTAATAGCCCCTTACCTGCCTCGGGGGGGCATAAAGCCCACTAGGCACCAGTAATATGTTTATGGGCATGTCAGGGAGAAACCTCATAGGCAAAGGTCGCTTCCCTTTTTTTAGGCACACATATTGGCTGTTTCAGTGATTTTTTAGTCTTATCCCAAGCGGTACAGAAAACCTCTAGAAACCAGGAAGAGTTTGGGTGTATGTGAACTGGTGTTTGACTGATGGTCCGCATGTTCTGACCTTTGGCTGTCATTTTGCTGGCCGTGCGTGGACCTGCACTTGGCTAATGGTGTTTGTGAACTCGGGCTTGATGACGGTATGTGTAGATTGGCACTTGCCTGGTGGTGTGTGTGGAGTGGCGCTTGGCTGGTGGTTACGTGGACTGGTGCTTGGCTGACAGTGTGCATGGATGGTGCTTGGCTGCAGGGCTGGACTGGCCATAGCGAGCACTAGGCATGTCTTTGGAGGGCCAGAGGGGTGGGGGTGGTTTTCTGGCCATCGGGGCCAGTTTTGTCACTTGGGGACGGTTTTAAAGCAGTGCTGCAATATCGGCCCCATTAACAAAAGCAGGAGCGATGCTTTTTACTAGCACGCCCCCCTCACAAGGCCGATCGAACAGAAATCTGCCAGGGCTGGTTGCTGTTCCATTCAGGCCCTGCTAAGCTGGAAATGTGCAGGGATGGCGCTCGGCTGACAGAGTGCGTGGGTGGCGCTTGGCTGGTGCTGTGTATGGATAGTGCTTGGATGACTGTGTGCATGGATGGCGTTTGGCTGGCGATGTATGTGGATGGCGGTTAGCTGGTGGCGTGCATGGATGACACTTGGCTGGCGGTATGTGTGGATGGTGGTGTGTGTGTACTGACTCTTGTCTTGGGTGTGGCTTGCATGGATCCCCCACCGTTTTCTTACCCAGAATCCTTTGCAAACCTCACATTTATTTACAAAGTCACATTTTCCTCACATTTCTGTGTGGGTAAGTTGTAGGATTATTGTGCAGGCACAAGGTTTCTACCACCCAGCATTCCCCTTGGTCTCCTGAGAAAAGTTAAAACTCACTTGTGTGGGTGCCCAAAATAGAGCCAGCCTAAAAAAGAATAAACAAACTGCCTTTTGGGACCCGCTTTGGTTCCCCCTCAATCTCTGCATGTTTTTGGCCCGTCCATGTCATAGGCACTTGGCCCATCCACACAAGTAAGGTATAATTTTTTTCGGGAGACTTAGGGGAACTCTGAGTGGTAGGAAATTTGTTCCGAGCAGTGATCTCACAACTTTCTTTCACAGACATTAGAGGGAAATGTTACTTTTTAGCTAAATTAGAGGTTTGCATCGGATTCTGAGAAGGAAAATGTTGGGGGATAAATGCAGGCAACACCACACTGTACTCCCACGTGTGTCTAGTTTTAGGAAATGCCTGGTTTTTTTAAGTTCCCCTAGATGTCTGCAAGCCCTGGACCAAAAACACAGATGCCCATCTACCTATCACAAAACAACCTGGTTTTTCAAGGGGTCACATGCATTTTTGGTCCGGAGCTCAGCGGCCATCTAGGAGAACCTACCAAACCCAGAAATTTCTGAAAACTAGACTCCCAGGGGAGTCCAGAGAGGTGTGGCTTGCATGGATGTCCCAACATTTTCCTACCCAAAGTCCCCTGTAAACCTCAGATTTATTTACAAACATGTCAAGAGTTGTTTACCTCAAGTTCCCAGTCTCTAAAGGAGCAGAATGGAGCTTGAACCCAATGTTCCTCCCAAACGTTCCTTCTATCTCCACTTCAGTCGATTGAGACCAAAAGGAACCCTGGGGTTGAAGGGGATGGGATAAATAAGAAGAGACTGATTCGTCTTTTTCTTAGAGGATGCTCAAATCTCCCTTTTTCCGGCTCCCAATGGAACTTCCTTGTAAGGTGGACTCGTACACAGCAAGGCAAACACAACATTAACACTTCTCTTCTCCCAGAACCTTTCATATGTATCTCTAGGCATACTGTATTATTAAATCAACATTAGGGCTGTGGGGCTGCTCCCCTCTGAAAATTCCAACACACTTTACATAAAAAAATATGATATAGATCGATTTATTTAGAGACCCTAATTAACACTGATACCAAAAACATGGATTGACTTGCAAACAATGAATGTTAAAACATCAAGGGAATGCATTTTAGCAATTTAGTTCCTCTCCTATTTTGCATGCTTTACTTAATCTTGCATTCCCCAAGAGTTAGCTATTTATAATGTTGTTGTTTATCTGTATTTTGTCTTGTGCATACTTTGCAGCTTGAGCCATGCCTGGTGTTTATGAGGGGCTCTGATTGAGCGCTCAGGCGCTAAGGCTAAAGCCAAACAAAGTGCCTGTCAGTGAGTTGGCCTCTCTGCAGAGCACACAGAACAATGTATATGTATTCCATTTACAACTAAAATTCTGTGGATATGTGTGTGAAGGGGGTACACAGATGTCAAAATATTTGCAAGGCAAAAGTAAGAGAAATTAAAGTGCTTTAATTTGGGTGAGTGCAGTACATGTTGGGGTGGTGAAGTGAAGTGACAGATATGCAAGGAAGTGCATTCATGGAAGAGTGAAAAGAGGATGCTGAAGAGAAAAGAGAGGGTCTTGAAGATGTGCAGATGGAGAAGATATGCAGAGAAAAAGAGGATACACATCTAACACAAAGCCCACATAATTTAAGGCCAATACTCCTTCCACAGGCCTCAATGGTATTTAATTCACAGACTCACTATTTCAGAATTCAAACATTTCCAATCTTAATTATTTATAAGAAATCATTGGTGTTACTCATTTTTTAAAACAAAATGTTTTTATTGTTTTTTTCCACACTACAACAAACAATTAATACAGCATTACTCATACTCAGTACTCATCATGGCAACTGCCCCTCTAGTCAGGAGACTCACTGCCCCCATCGACATTTTCACGGTATGTATATGCTAGCAATCTGTAGGCTAGCTCTTGCTAGTCCTATCCCCGTATGACATACAGCAGTCGGGCAGAGGCCCATCCCTATCATTAGTGTTACTCATGTATCTTAAACAGCTAACACCCATGTCAGTTGTTGTGTCATTTATCTGGATAAAATTGTATTGCAGACAGAAACCAAAATACCAGTCTGGTGGCACACTATGGAAATCACAGAAGTGTATTTGAAACGGTCCTTTATAGAGAACACCCTCTTTTTTATCTCACTTAAAGACCTGTCTGTGGGGCGTGGCCTGGACGCCGAGATGAGATGGCGATCTTCTGGTGAGCTCGGGCGTGGCCTGGATGCCGAGACGAGATGGCGGTCTTCCGGTGAGCTCTGCTCGGACGCGGAGACTGCGCTCAATACTGCCTCGTAATGCGGTGTTCACAGATGCGGATGACACCCCTGACCTACTGAGGTGGCGGTGAGTTTGTACACCGCTCTTCTTGATCTCCAGCAGCGGTACGGAGCCTAGAGGCTGCGTTGGTGATTTTTCCTCAGGGAGGAGCGAGCGTCTGCCATTTTAAATCGCGGCTCTCACGTTCCGTTTTTCCTTTAAGAGTGCTGTTTCTTCGCCTCACAACTGCAATACAATGCTGCCAGTATGTTTTTGATAACATACATATGAGTTTTCCATCTTCTTTTTTCTTCTTTATATGGAAAACGGAAAAGAAAAGACTTTGTCCATTTTATCCTGATATCTCTTCATGTGAAATGGCAGACATGATGACAGCTCCTCCTTAACATCTTACTATTGCCAAACGCTGGGAGTCATGTGGAATGTGCATGTCGCAAAGTGCCTTATCGTTATTGCTATGTGCTGAATGCACAATTTTTCACTTTTTAAACCTGGAGGATGAATTTATAATGTTTCTCTCATAAGCATTGGTCTAGTTTTGGTGGTGACTGCGTTTTCCATACTGAAGTGGCTATTGGAAGTTGCCTCATTCTTCCTCAGTGTGTCAAGTATTTCACTATAGCGCAGTTGTTTAATTCATCACACATTACCTGTCTCTGGATGGCCACTCTCCTTGCCTTCTTCTCATTTGTCATATGGGTCGGATTCGCCCTCTTCTAGTTACTACCCATCGATCTCTTCAACTATTCAAGATGGCGAGTGACCCTCACATCTCTTCTAGACCATCCTCTTCAGGTGCTAAACCAAAGAGACATAAGAATAATTTGAACTATATCATTGCCGCGCGGACCGCTGCTGCTGCGTGGCGCTTTTTAAAAAACTTGAATTGGGAAAGTGATTGTTTTATTGTATTTTTAAAATATTGTAAGCTGCTCTACTCACTGCGGGCGGGTCCCTGTTACTTCGCTTAGAACCGTCCCCGGCTTCAGCCAATACTGCCGCGAGCTGGGAGGAGTCGGAGGCGGGCCAGGCATAAATGCTCGCCGCAACGCGGGAGCCGGCAATTTGAACTATATCATTGCAGCGCGGAACGCTGCTGCTGCGTAGCGCTTTTAAAAAAACTTGAATTGGTAAAGTGATTGTTGAATTGTATTTTTAAAATATTGTAAGCTGCTCTACTCACTGCGGGCGGGTCCCTGTTACTTCGCTTAGAGCCATCCCCGGCTTCAGCCAATACTGCCGCGAGGTGGGAGGAGTTGGAGGTGGGGCCAGGCATAAATGCTCGCCGCAACGCGGGAGCCGGCAATTTGAACTACATCATTGACGCGCGGACCGCTGCTGCTGCGTGGCGCTTTTAAAAAACTTGAATTGGGAAAGTGATTGTTGTATTGTATTTTTAAAATATTGTAAGCTGCTCTGCTCACTGTGGGCGGGTGCCTGTTACTTCGCTTAGAACCATCCCCGGCTTCAGCCAATACTGCCGCGAGGTGTGAGGAGTCAGAGGTGGGGCCAGGCATAAATGATCGCCGCAACGCGGGAGTGCAGCGGACGCGCCGGCGGCGCGCCAATGGTGCGCCAAAAGCAAGCCCGTCTGTGCCCGTCCGTGCCCTGACGGGCCCTGGGACTAGGCTTAATGCCCAAACGGTAAATTATTCCTCGGAGGAACTCAGATTATTGGCCCAGTCAGCCTCCCCCCTTGATGCTCTTACTATTGAGCGCATTCGGGCTAATAGCATTTTTCAACCACGGAATTGCCAGGTCGTTTCCTCCCCCCCATCCCGCACTACCCCCAAGACCTCTGCCCTAGTAAAGTAAAAAACACGGCCCTGCGTATCCTCTACCTTAACACCCGCTCCATGGTTAAACACCAGTTAGACATTTTCCTGTTGCTTATGTCAGAAAAACCTGATATCTTTTTGGTCACGGAAACTTAGCTAACCCCTGATTCCACTCCAGATATCCTTGTTGCACTACCTCAAGATTACTACATATTACATGCTAACCGGCCCGCAGGTAAATCAGGTGGTGGTGTTGCAGCCATCATCCATAAAAATCATAAATTTACTTCTATCACTCCTCTCCACCTCCCGGCGGTAGAGAACATGGCTATCAAACTGGATTCTAATTCTGGATCCCTCATCTATGTTGTTATTTACAGGCCCCCACAACAAATGCCTTCATTCCCTCTCTCTCTGAGCGAACAGATGGCCAATCTAGCCATACACTATTCTAATATAATTCTTATAGGCGATCTGAATTACTGGCTCAATGATGCTCTCGGCGGGCTACATGCCGCAGAATTATCTGACTTACTCTCCAACCTTAATTTCATACAGCATATCTCCTCCCCCACCCATATCAAAGGGCACAAATTGGACCAAATTTGGTCCATGAATCTGACACTCTCGGCTCCCTCTAGCTCACCTTGCATTTGGTCTGACCACCACTTAATAAAATTTACAGTAATTCTCCCCCTACATGCCAAGACTGTCACTGCTGAGGGTGGCATGATTAGAAAATGGAGGGCTCTTAAAAAGCAGGATTTCATTAACACCTTAGCCAATTCAGCACCCACCTCTGCCCCGATATCAACTCCATGGAAGATAATATCTCTTCTTGGTTACTTGCTGCAAGCAACATACACGCCCCCCTCACTACATTCAAGCGGGCGCGCCAAGCCGACGCTCAGAAATGGTTCTCTGATGAATTAAAGAATCTAAAACTAGCGCTCCATCAGAAAGAGAGGAGATGGAGATTATGTTACTCCCCTGAAGGAAAAATTCAGTATCTAAAGGCTCGCAAAGAGTACAAAAACGCGATTATTGCAGCCAAGGCCGCCCACTTCTCCGCTAGAATTCTGAGCGCCCATAATAGGTCAAAGGACATTTTTATGATTGTTAATGATCTTTGCAATGCCGAGAGAACTCTCCCTAAGCAGTCTCCTACCCAAGACCTATGTAACTCCCTGAATGACTACTTTATGAATAAAATTACCAGCATTATAGCCAGTATTTTCACTGCCAGGCATATGATGCCTCCAGATTTTCCGTGTACTAATAAGGACATCTTAGATCACTTCCCCGCCATTTGTCTACAGACCTTTTCAGACTTGCTGGCCCGAGTCAAATCAGGCTCCCCTAGAGACTGTTGCCCCCTCTATATTTTAAAGGAGATCTTTTCTGCTTTACCACATACCGTGCTGCCCTTCTTAAATGAATCTCTTTCACACGGTCTGGTCCCTGGCACATTCAAGAATGCAATAGTGGTCCCTCTCCTAAAAAACAAGGAGCTGATCCCCTGAATCTTTCGAACTATCGCCCTATTTCCTTGCTCCCATTCCTGGCCAAAATATTGGAGGCACATGTTGCCAGGTGTCTGTCGAACTTTATCGAACACTCGGAACACCTTGACTTCCACCAAGCTGGCTTCCGACCCGCTCACTCGACCGAGTCGGTCATACTCGCGGTCCTGGATGCCTTACGAGCTAAGGCAGACAAGGGCACACCTCAGGCCCTGGTGCTCCTGGATCTGTCGGCCGCATTAGACACGGTCGACCACTAGATCTTGATGGACCATGTCAGACAGGCCGGCATACAGGGTTCAGCTTTCAATTGGATTAAATCCTTCCTTGAGGGCCGCACCCAGGCAGTGCGTCTCGCCCCTTTTACGGCTCCAAAGATCGCCACCACATATGGAGTCCCACAAGGCTCATCGCTGTCTCCCCACCTGTTTAACCTTTACCTCCTGCCCCTGATTCACTCTCTAAGGAACAGGAAGGTTACCTTTTTTAACTACGCAGATGACCTCCAACTGGTCTTTAATATTGATAATTCCCCTGACTCAATGCAGGACTTCCAAGTCACCATGCTTCATATTCAGCGTTGGATGGATCTTAACCATCTTAAACTCAACCCGGACAAGACCGAATTAGTCTTGGTCGGGAAGGCCCATACTTTTTGGGACCCACACTTCTGGCCGACCAAATTGGGACTTCCCCCCATCCCGTCCCCCTCGGTAAAAAGTCTAGGAGTCACCATAAACGCTGATCTTTCACTCAGAGGCCAAGTGGGGGCAGTGGTCTCCACCTGTTTCTTCCAGTTATGCAAAATCAGGAAGATCGCCCACTTGCTAACCCACGCCGCCCTCATACAGGTAGTGATCTCCCTGGTGCTCTCTCATCTTGACTTCTCGAATTCAATCTATTTAGGCCTGCCTCTGTTTCTACTTAAACGCCTCCAGCTGGTGCAAAACCAAGCTGCAAGACTTGTTCACAAACAACCTAAATGACAATCTGCTAGACCTTTATTAATTAAACTCCACTGGCTCCCAGTCGCACAACGGGCAGCTTTCAAGACAGGGTGCCTAATCTTTAAGGCCCTCCATTGTAGGATTCCTAAATTTATCAACTGCCTGATATCAAGGCATGTTCCGTCCTGCAACTTGCGCTCAGCACACCTTCACTTACTTACCACCTCCACCTTTCAGCTTAAACGCCAGGGAGGGTGCAGGTTTTCTTATCTGGGCCCCAAATTCTGGAACTCCCTACCATTAGGGATTCGATCATGCAACAACCTCTTGGGGTTTAGAAAAATGCTCAAAACATGTTTATTTGAACAGGCCCATGCATAATCCGTCGTTGCCTTGATACTGTCCATAGCAAAGCGCCAAGAAACCTTTCGGTGTGTGTGCGCTATAGAAATTTTTATTAACATAACATAACAATGATCCACCTTCCCCATTCTTTCCTTGCAAAATCCTGTTCTGGGTTCTATTTTGGAGGAGGTACGTGGTCTACCGCGTTTTATGTCCACTACAAATGAAAAACTAAAACAAATCAAAGACCGCTGGATTGTAATGGAGGGAAAGGTGATGGAACTTGAACAAAGTGTTGGAGATCTACAGGACATTTCTACTAAAATTCCTTTGTTAGAACAAGAGATCCACAAACTTAAACTCCACACCGAAGACCTTGTAAATTGCAACCGTAGGAACAATCTTCGCCTTTATGGCCTGCCGGAAAATATTGAAGGTCCAGATATATTATCCTTTTTGAAGAAGTTTCTGCCGGATCTCTTAGATCTTCAATCCTCACCTCCTCTCAACTTACAGCATGCGCATCGTTTGGGTCATCTTCAGCCTAACTTAAATAAACCACGTGGTATCATAATGCTTTTTTTTGGAGTTTACTGAACTGATGCATGTCTTGAAAGCGGTTGAATCCAAACAACGTCTTACTTGGTCTGGTTATAATATTTTTATTTCACAGTATGTCTCTAATGCAACGAATGCCCGTCGTAAGGAATTTTTTGCTCTTCGACTTCAGATGAAACACTTGAACATTCAATATGGCATTTTCCACCCTTGCATTTACTAAGTCACTCATGAAGGAAAGTCACGTACTTTCGACGATCCTGCTAAACTGAAACTCTTTCTCAATATTATTTCTTCTCGTAATATGGAAAACTAATGTTTAATCTTTTCTCATTTCTACTGGTTAACTGGTTGTTGTTGATCTAATAATTGTATATCTACCTTTTCTCTCTTATTCGCTCTTTCTTTAAACTGTTTTTATTCCTTCAAATGTTATCCTCCATTCTTTATTTCTTACTCATTGTTACTCTTTTACTTATCAAGAGGCTTTTTCTTACCTATTTATTCATACCGTCGTCCTTGTTTTCGTCGCACCTTGTCTTTCTCATCTCTGTTGCTTGTTTACCTTCAGATCTGGATTCTTTTCCTTGATCTGTTTCCTCTCTCTATCTTTCTATATTTCTCCCCTTATCTTCCTCTTTTTTTTACTCTTCCTTATATATACGGGTATACTTTTTGTTTGTGCTTTTGTGTCCTCTTCTTTTTCTGCATAACTCCTTATCATTTATTATTTTTTGCTATTTTTTATCATTATTTCCTATTGAAATATGGTGTCTTTTTGCCTTCATTGTTACTTCATTTATGTTTTTTATATTTCATAATTATTCCCTCATTATTGTTAAACAGTGTATTTTTCTTCCCAATATTGTCTCTGCAGTGTGTCATCATTGTTCCTGTACCCATGTCTTTAAAGTGATATAAGCTTAATGTTGTATCGTGGAATGTTCGTGGTCTGGGTCACCCTGTCAAGCGTCAGAAGGTACTCTCCCATTTATCAAAGCTAAATTGTCAAATTGCTTTTTTACAAGAAAAACGCTGTACTAATGTTGAATCTCTTGAACTTAAATGCCAATGCGTGGGCCAGGTTGTTTTTTCACCTGCGGTTAACGTTGTATCGTGGAATGTTCGTGGTCTGGGTCACCCTGTCAAGCGTCAGAAGGTACTCTCCCATTTATCAAAGCTAAATTGTCAAATTGCTTTTTTACAAGAAACACGCTGTACTGATGTTGAATCTCTTAAACTTAAATGCCAGTGCGTGGGCCAGGTTGTTTTTTCACCTGCGGTTAACCGCAAGGGTGGTGTTGTAATTCTTTGCCATAAATCATTGCAAATTCACATTTTGTCTACTGAAAATGATACAATCGGACGATGGGCAATACTTCAGGCCAAGATTCATAATAAAGTGATTACTTTCTTTAATATATATGGTCCAGTTAAACCTAACCCTGATTTTTGGAACATAATCAATCTTAAATTATCTTCCAGTTCCAATCCCAATATTATTGTTGCTTGATACTTAACAATTGGCTTGATCCTTTTTCCGATAGAAAATCAAAATGTAAATTTAAAGCAGACAAATCCCATAAATCATTTCAATCCGCTATTGCCTCTCGTCCACTATTTGATGTATGGAAAACTTGTAATCCTGATCTATATGAATTTACTTTTTTCTCTAATGTTCATCATACAATGTCACGTATCGATTACATTTTGGTTTCAAAATCCATTTTACCCTCTGTTCAATCATCAGAAATTGGTTCCGTCTTTATTTCCGACCATGCCCCTGTTTCCTCGTCATTTGATCTCTCCCTTACCAATTCTAAACATGCCCGTTGGAGATTTAACAACTTTCTTTTATCCGACCAATCTTATATATCTGAGGCCACCTCTTTCATAAATGAATTCTTTCTGTTCAACAAACCCAGTGACACTTCTATCCATATTAACTGGGATGCTTTTAAGTCATCTTTTAGGGCTTTCACCATTGCATATACGGCCAACAAAAAAGAAATTACTAAACTCCAAATATCTTTCTGCTCTCAAACACATTAAATCTTTAGAACACTCTTTCTTCACATCTAATTCTCCTTCAAACCTTCGCGACCTCATTAAGGCGAAATCCGACTTAAATAAATTAGCTACTATTGGCGCGTGCAACATTCTTCTTAAAATAAAATCCATTATCACGAGGGTCAAACTAAAGCTGGTAAAATGTTGGCTAACTATTTAAAAATCAAAATGGAAAAGAAAAACATTGGCCCTATTCGTCATGATACCACTAATAAATTACTTCATTCTAATTCTGATATTGTTAATGCCTTCCAATCCTACTATCAATCTCTATATACGGATGATACCTCTCCTTCTGTTAGTGATACCCAATCTTTCTTTGATGATCTTCTCTCCTCCTTGTCTGTGCCTGATGAAATGTCTCTCCTTGAAAAAGACATATCTCCCCAAAAGATCCTTGATGCCATTAAATCCTTGAGGAGGGCCAGGGCTTCTGGCCCTGATGGTTTTTCCATTGAGCTAATCTCCACTTTCTTCTCTATTTTTCCTCCTCGTCTACTAGAACTTTTTAATTCGTTCATCTCCAAATAAAAACCTGAGGGATACTTTTTAGATGCCCTCATTATAATCATCCCTAAACCTGATAAAGACCACACCCTCTGTCAAAATTATCGCCCAATCTCACTAATTAACTATGATTGTAAAATGTTTGTGAAAATTCTTGCTTCTAGATTGGATACCGTCATAGCCCTACTAATCAAAAATGACCAATCCGGTTTTATTAAAGGTCAACTTACTTCGGACAATGCTAGGATGTTTTCTAATGTGCTTGCATTGGGGAAATACTATCCTGACCCTCTAGCTGCATTATCTCTTGACCCTGAAAAGCATTTGATCGTGTAAATTGGCCATTCATGTTCAAAACCCTTCACTGGTTTGGTTTAGGCCCTAAATTTATTTCATTTATTAAGTTGTTGTATCTTGAATTCTGTGCTTCTATCACTGTTAATGGTTTTTAATCCCCTTATTTTAACTTACATAGAGGAACCAGGCAATGGTGTCCACTTTCCCCTTGTTTATTTCTTCTATGTCTTGAACCTTTCCTTGAACGCATCTGACATAACCCCTTAATAACAGATTTTAAACATAAATCTCACAAAATTAAACTATCTGCCTATGCAGATGATATGTAGATCTATCTCTCTAACCCCTCTACCGCTTTACCCCCATTCCTTCAGGAAATTGATTTATACTCTAAAGTTTCCGGATACAAACAACATTTTTCTAAAACGTAGGTATTACCCTTAAACTCCACCTGTTACCAATACATGTTTTCCGACAACAATTTCAAATGGTGTCCCTCCAAAATTAAATATCTGGGTGTTTGGTTCTCCTCTAATATCCCTCATACTCTCTCACATAACTTTAGCGCACTAAAACTCAAACTTAAAAATTCACTTAATTCCTGGTCCCCTCTTTTTCTTTCTTGGTGGGGTAGACTGGATACTATTAAAATGATGACTGTCCCTCTCATTCTTTTTTTTACTTTCTATGTTACCATTCAAAATCCCCAATTACTATTTTAAACAACTTAATTCTCTATGTATTAAGTTTTTGTGGAACAATAAACCTTCTCGTATTGCCTTATCTAAATTAATTAAACCAAAAAATGAAGGAGGATTAAGATTTCCTCATTTTAAATTATATCACACTGCTTTTTTACTTAGACAATTTTACATTCTAAATAAGCAGACTCACGACTCTCCGTTGCCCAGATGGGTTGATTTTGAGCGTTCCTTACTGTATCAATTCACCTTTTCCGACATCTGTTCTATGTCCAACTGTACCTTTATTTCTAATTTTCCCATCTTAAAACACTCCCAACATTTGATTCATTCATTATTCACAGAGGGTGCCACCTTTCAACAAGAGTTCCTTGCTTCTTCCATTTGGTTCAATAAATTCATTAAATTCCGACACAAATCATTCTACTTCAAACATTGGAAAGAGAAGGGTATTTTTCATGTTTATCAACTTGTAGCTCATAACTCTGTCATACCCTTTACTATTTTACAACATTATAACCTACCTCTATCCTATGCTTCCCAGTACGCGCAAATATTCAATGCCCTACAACCATTTTTGTCATCAAAATGCCCGTCTGTTGACACCATTCCATCTATACCCTTTATACCTTTAACCCCTCTGGCCACCATAAATTACGACTTCACTCCAAAAGCTTCTATTATATACAAGCTTCTGTCCACTCCCACATCTGACAGGCTAAAATCTACTGTTAAACTAGCTTGGGAACAAGACCTCTCTTTATCCCTTACCACTAGCAGATGGAATAAATTATGGGAAAAAATGTTCACTACCTCAAAAGCTGCTAATATTACTCAATCTTTACTTTTTATCTACAACAGAGCGTATGCACTCCTGTTCATATTCATAAGATTAACCCCTCTTCCTCCTCCCTTTGTTGGTCTTGTCTCTCCTCGGATGGCACATTGTTACATTTAATATTTTATTGTCCCAACGTTTTTAAATTTTGGAAATCCATTTAGTCCATATCTTCCAAGATATTTCATTGTAATATACCATTATCAATTCAAAATGTATTTCTTGGCTCTATGTCTACTGATTTTCCTGACGTTACATCAAATTTGAAACTGTTTGACCTTTTAAAGTGATTTTAACTTGCTGGAAAGATAAATCTCAAGTTTGTACTCTAACGTGGTAGAACCTTATTTGTAATGAACATATAATTTCCACTGTTTCATCATCATCGTTATCTCAGAAAATCAAATCTGGTTTATTTTGGATTCCCTTTACTTCTTATTTATCTTCTCACCCTTCTATACCTTAGCTCTTTATCTCATCTTTCCCCTCTTTCCCTTTTCTTTCTTTTACTCTTCCTGTTTTCTTTTCTTTTCTCCCTTTCTTATACTTTATCTTTAAACGTTTATCCTAGCTTTCATCTGCCTTAATATATACCTTTATTCTTTTTATTCATTTCTTAACCATAGGATGATCTCTTTCCCTTCACCTTATTATCTCTGCATCAGATTGCTTTTTCTTATAATATTTTTTGTTGCTATACATTATATTATTCTACTGCTTCATCTTATGCTCCATTGTAACTCTGGTGCTTTTATTATTATTTCAATAAAAATTATTTAACAAAAAAGAAAAGACCTGTCTGCACATATTTCTATATGACTGGTTACAGCTAGCACCCGTGGGTGCTTTTCGAAGTCTGGATAGAGCATATTTTCTAAAGTTAATGCTGCATGCAGTTCAAGACACGGGGCAAGCATATATTTTAAAGGGCTAAAGTCTATACGTTCCCACTGCTTAATAAGCCTTGCTTTATTGCTACATTCATTGGCTTTAAAATGCAACATTTGCCAATATTTTCATTTCTTTCTCAGGTGAGGAACTCCCCCTGGACCCCAGGTTTGTCCATTAAATTTGTTCACATTGATTGCTATATAAAAATCATGGCCAACGTTTACGTTCACCACGTTCAAATTTCACCAGCCGCCACTGACATACACCCCTATATACTGGCTTTAGCTTCTCTTCTCTAGTTTCTTAGAATATCTTATATCTCTCAGATACTCTCTTTTCTGTTTTTTATAAGCTTGTGATCTTTGTTTTAATTTGTGTCACCATAGGGTCCTTTTCTAATCAAGTTGTTTATTTATACCCATTGGTGATCTGCTGTATGAGATTGTCCTTTAATTAATATCTTATCTCTTTCAAGCAGATACTAGAATTATTATTTTCTTTTCCTTCAAAAAAAATTTGTAACCAACTTTCTTAATTTTTCCCTTTGCAAGGTACTTGGGTGACTGAACTATGAAGACATCGGAACTTCTCAGGTAAGAGTTTTTCTCTTCAATGTCGTCACCTAGACGGTGCTCTCTTTTCTGTGTGGTGTTTCTTGCGTAACACATTTTCCAGCAATAGGCAAAATTTCTCTGATTTCACCTCCGACGGGCTCTCCGAAAACAAGCTCCCTCCAAAGCTCTGCCGAACTCCCATGCAGTGAGGCGAACCGTAATAAACTCTAAACTACCCGAAGAGCATGCCCAACAAACACTTTCCCTATAACACTGTACGAAGGTTGCGCCACATCAAGGGCAGCCGCTCTTCCTTCAGGAATCTTTAGTGAAGTGCCCCACTAGAGAGGCTGTGCGTGCACCTCACACTGCTCTTCCGCTCACACGCCAACCCCGTGAACTCTAGAGTAGCAACCTTGTCGACCGAGGAAGCCGCCATCTTGAGAGATCGTGTTCTCAATACAGATTTACAGGACCTTCTTACTTCAAGTTTGTTCTTCTTTTCAGACTGTTTGACCTTACATTTCTTAATTAGGTCTTTCCTTATTACCACACTAGCTATCTGAAAGATGCTTCTTTGATTATGTTTACAACTCCTGGCGAAAAATCACACTTTCTTCACTTTTCTGTGTGGGAAAGTTGTGGGATCATTTAGCTGCCACAAATTTCCTACCACCCAGCGTCCCCCAGGTTTCGTAGTAAAAATTATACCTCACTTTTGTGGGTAGGCCAAGTGCCCGCAACAGGAAATGGCCCAAAATATACTGTGGAGACTTCAAAATTAGTGATCACAAAACTAGATCGCAAAACCATCTGGTTTTGTGAGGGAGTCACTAGCGTTTGTGGTCCCTGGCTTAGCCACCTAGGGGAGTCCAGGGAGGTGCCGCTTCTACCCGGAATCCCCTGCAAACCTAACATTTAGCTAATACAATTATATTTTCCTCACTTTTCTGTGTGGTATGGTTGTGGAATCACCAGGCCACCACAAATTTCCTACCACCCAGCGTTCCCCCCAGGTCTCGCGATAAAAATGATACCTCACATTTGTGGGTAGGCCTAGTGCCCGTGACAGGAATTGGCCCAAAATATATTGTGGGAATTTGAAAATTAGTGATTGCAAAACTACCTGGTTTTGCGAGGGAGTCACTGGCATTTTTGGTCCCTGGCTTAGTGGCCATCTAGGGAAAACTACCAAACTCAGAGATTTCTTAAAACTAGCCACTTAGGGGAGTATAGGGAGGTGTAGCTTGCATGGATCTCCCAACATTTTTCTACCCAGAATTCCCTGCAAACCTCAAATTTAGCTAATAAAATTACATTTTCCTCACTTTTCTGTGTGGGAAAGTTGCGGGATCACGTGCTGCCAAACATTTTCTACCACCCAGCTTTCCACAAGGTCTCCCAATAAAAATCGTACCTCAGTTGTGTGTGAGTAGGCCTAGTGCCCGCAACAGGAAATAGCCTAAATCATACTGTAGCGACTTCAAAATGTTCGATCGCAAAACTACCTGGTAGTGCGAGGGAGTCATCTGAGTTTTTGGTCCTGGGCTCAACAGCCATCTAGGGAAACCTACCAACCCAGACATTTCTGAAAACTAGACACCTAGGGGAGTCCAAGAAGGTGTGGCTTGCATGGATCTCCCAAAATTATTCTACCTAGAATCCCACTGCAAACCTCCAATTCAGCTAATAAAATCACATTTTCCTCACTTTTCTGTGTGGGAGAGTCGTGGGATCACTGGGCCGCCACATATTTCCAATCACCCGTTATTTCCCCTCCTGATAAAAATGGTACCTAACTTGTTTGGGTATGCCTAGTGCCCGCGACAGTAAACACCCCAAAATATACTGTGGAGACTTCAAAATTATCGATCGTAAAACTGCCTAGTTTTCCTGCGTGTTTGGTCTTGGGATCAGCGGCTGTTAGAAATGGGGGTCTCTAATTGGCAGAGGTAGGTACCTTTGTCCAAATAGGGACCCTTGCTTCTAGTCAGGGTAAGGGGATACACACTTTAGATAACCCCTGCTCACATTGGTAGCTTGGCACGAGCAGACAGGCTTATCCCAAAGGCAATGTGTGAAGTATTTGTACCAACACTCACAGTAACACAGTGAAAACACCACAAAAGGACACCACACCAGTTGAGAAAAATAAAGTATCTTTATCTAAACTAAACAAGACCAAAACAACAAAAATCCAACATTCACAGTTAAAAATATGACTTTCAAAAGGTTTCAAGAACTTGTACCATAGAAAACTATAGATGCGTGACTTTTCTCCAAAGTATCTGTAGTTGCATCGAAGTTCACCAAGCCAAACAGCCGCAGCATCGGAAAAACAAAGAGATGCGACACTCCTGAGACCCTGAGGAGGCAATGCGACAGTCCCGCTGCACACAGAGGAAGGGTTTAGTCGATTCCGGTCTGTATGGGGAGTGGTGCGTCGATTCTTCGTGCCGGTTCCAGTCCACAGGTGATACATCGGGGAAGCGCGGCGCACAGGTACGATGCGTGGATGTTCGGGAAGCACCGGTGATCGATGCGGCGGTGTTGCGCAGCACTGCGTCGGTCCTCTTCAGCCATGATCCCTTGATGCGTCGATTCTTGCAGCACCGACAGGTGCTGCGACAGCTTGAAGATGCGTCGAACAAACAGCCGCAAGAAGAGCGATGTGTCGATTTCTGTAGTTCTTTGAGTTTCTTCTCTTTTCCAGCTCTCAAACAGCAGCAACAACCTCCAGAGGCCCAAAACTGGCACAGGCACCTCAAGGCACGTCAGAACTCACAACAACATAGTTCAGGGGAGCTGGGGGTTAAGTCTTTGTGCCCCTGAGACTTCTGAACAAGAGGCCAGAGCACTTAAGGCCCTTGGAGATCTCCTTCAAGCAGGGGACACAGCACACAGCAAAGTCCTTCTCCCTTCCTTGGCATAAACAGCAACTGTAGGCCAACCCCAGACACACAGCAAGGGCAGGACGTCTCCTCAGTCTCTCCAGGTCTTCTCCTTGGCAAATTTCTTTTGAATTCCAGGAATGATCTAAAGTTCAGGGGTTTTAGGTCTAGTACTTATACCCCAAAATGTCTTTGTTCTCTATGTGCAAGGGGCTCTGAACCCAGTTCAAACCAGTTCTGGGGACACTCTGCCAGTGCACAACAATATCCTTTGTTAGTATGTGCCTTGGCTCCAGACACACCACAGGGTGGCGGAGCCAGCATTGTGGAAGGCAGGCACAGCTCTATTCAGGTACATGTGCTACTCCTCCCACCACTCCAAATGCAGATCAGGCCTATTCAGCCTAGTGCTGACTCACCCACACTCCTGGAGCCAGGCCAGCCCCTGTCACTCCAAAGCCTGACAGTCAATCCACAAACAGGGAGAGGCACGCAGGAAGGTTGAACAAGAAAATAGCCATTTTCTAAAAGTGGTATTTTTAAACACACAATTTAAAAATCATCTTTACTAAAAGATGTGTTATTTAGTTCTGAGTTCAGAATGGGAAGATATGCTTGTAAAATGTCACAAAGCATTCCCCATTCTGTCCTATGGGCGAAATAGCCTTTAAATAGTGAAAAACAAAATTGGCAGTACTTCACTATCAGGACATGTTACACACACCAGTACATGTCCTCCCTTTCACATACTCTGCACCCTGCCCACGGGGTTACCTTGAGAATACCATAGGGGTGTCCAATGTGTAAGAAAAGGGAAGGGTAAGGCCTGTCAAGTGGGTGCACTGGCCAGGTCGACATGGCAGTTAACAAACTGTGCGCAGGCGCTGCGGTGGCAGGCCTGAGACATCTCCTCAGGGCTACTCATATGGGTGGCACAATCAGTGCTGCACGCCCACTAATAGCATTTGATTTACCTGCCCTGGCACCCTTAGTGCACGTTACTAGGGACCTACTGGTAAAACAAATATGCCAGTCAGGGAGAACCAATCACAATATCAATTTACAGAGGGAGCACTTGCACTTTGGCACTGATCAGCAGTGGCAAAGTGCCCAAAGCATCCAAGCTAGCAAAAACGAAATCCAGCACAGCATCAAAAACACAGGGTGTAGAGGCCAAAAAGTCTGGTGAAACCACACCAAGGATGATAGGTATAACCTGTGTCCCCTCCAGCTGAAAAGCGGGTAGAACTACCCACCCTCTTGGGAGTTCTCATCACTAAGGCGGAAGAATCTGGATTGACCATCAGCATTGGTGTGTTCTGTACCAGGGCGGTGTTCCACCGTAAAGTCCATTCCCTGTAGGGAGATGGACCACCTCAGCAGTTTTGGATTCTCACCCCTCATCTGCATCAACCATCTGAGGGGCCTGTGGTCTGTCTGAACCCGGAAGTGAGTCCCAAACAAGTAGCTTCTTCAGCGCCCATACCACAGCAAAATCTTCCCTTTCAATTGCACTCCAACTCTGTTTCCTGGGAAGTAGCCTCATATAGGTTGGTCCAAGCCCTAGTCGTTCAATTGTGAAAGTACTGCTCCCACACCATGCTCTGAAGCATTTGTCTGCAAAACAAATTCTTTGGAGAAGTCAGCTGCCTTAAGCACGGGCACCGTGCACATGGCAGATTTCAGGGCATCAAAGCGGTCTGGCAGGCATCAGTCCAGATCACCTTCCTGGGCTGCTTCCTTGAAGTCAGCTCTGTCAAGGGAGCAACAATGGTGCCATACCCTTTGACAAACCGTCTGTAGTACCCGGTGAGACCTAAAAAGTCTCTCACCTCTGTCTGGGTGTTGGGGGGCTCCCAAGCAAGAATGGTGCAAATCATCGCTTGTAGGGGCGCCACCTGGCCGCTCACTACCTGGTGTCCCAAGTACACCACAGATCACTGCCCTGTCTGGCACCTACTCGCCTTGATAGTGAGGCCTGCCCTTAGCAGAGCCTTCAACACTTCGCAGAGGTGTTGCAAATGTTCCTCCCAACTGGAGCTGAACACAGCAATGTCATCCAGGTAGGCTGTGCTGTCCAGCCCGGACAGTACCTAGTTCACCAGTCTCTGGAAGGTGGCAGGGGCGTTCATCAACTCAAAGGGCATAACACGGAACTGGTAGTGCCCCTTAGGTGTTGAAAACACTGACCTCTCTTTGGCCCCCTTTGTTAAGGCAATCTGCCAGTGGCCAGGCTTTAAATCAAATGTACTGAGGTACCGGGCAGCTCCTAACCAATCCACGAGCTCATCAGCTCTGGGGATGGGGTGTGCGTCAGTCTTGGTGACCGCTTTGAGCCCACGGTAGTCCACACAAAACGATGTTCTGGAGTGGCACCAGGTGTGGCAGCTTTGGTACTAAGACCACTGGGCTAGCCCAGGGGCTGCTTAAGGGCTCTATCACCCCTAACGCCAACATCTTGGAAACTTCTTCCTTGATGCTGGCCATAACTTTGTCAGCTAACCTGTAAAATTTCTGCTTCACAGGTAGACTGTCCCCATAGTCCACACCATGGACGCACCAATTGGTGACTCCTGGTGTCAGGTAGAACAGGGAGGCGAACTGTCCCAGTACCTGGCGACAGTCATCTGCTGCTCTGGGGTCAGGGTAGGAGAGAGGTTCACCCCATCAACTGACCCATCATGTTCTTTGCTGACAGGAGGTCAGGAAGAGGTTCACTCTCCTCTTCCATTCCATCATCTGTTGCAAGGAGCATAGTTACTTCAGACCTCTCAAAGTGTGGTTTGAGGGACTTCATGTGCAGGACCCTCAAAGGATTCCTAGGAGTCTGCAAGTCAACCAAATAGGTTACATCACTCTTGCGGTCCACCACCTCATAAGGACCAGTCCACTTATCTTGGAGCGCACAAGGCTCCACTGGTGCCATCACCCACACTTTCTGGCCAGGCTGAAATTCTACCAGAGTGGCATTCTGGTCATACCATCTTTTCATTTCTTCCTGGCTAGCTTCTAGGTTCGCTTGAGAGAGTTTCCTGAAGCTTTGAGTCTGAAGGCCAGCACATAGCTGAAAACATCTTGTGGGGTCTTACCAGGAGTTCTTTCCCAACCCTCCTTCACCAGACTCAGAGGTCCTCTCACAGGGTGACCATACAGTAGTTCAAAGGAACTGAACCCTAAGGACTTCTGGGGTACCTCACTGTATGCAAACAGGCATGACGAAAAGACGTCCCACTTCCATCTCATGGGATCTGCAAGACCCTTGATCATGACCTTCAGGGTTCGGTTGAATCTCTCAGCTAACACATTCCCTTGAGGGTGGTAAGGAGTATTGAACTTGTATGCCACACCGCACTCCTCCCACAAAGATGTCATGTACTTCGAAATGAAGTTTGTATCACGGTCAGAGACCACCTCTCTGGGGAACCCCACACAGGAAAACATCCCCATGAATGCACGGCCCACCATGGTGGCTGTGATTGTCTGGAGAGGGACAGCTTCCGGGTACCTGGTGGCAGGGTCCACCAAGATAAACTTGTTGCCTAAGGCTGTCTTGTGTTCCAGTGGCCCCACAATGTCAATACCCACACTCTCAAAAGGGGTGCTCACCACAGTAAAGGGGTGGAGGGGAGCATTACACTTCCCCCCACTCTTGTCACTTGCCTTGCAAGTTGGGCAAGATCTGCAATGTGTACCAACGTGCCTTCTCATTTGGGGCCAGTAGAAGTGGGTGACAAGCCTCTGAAAGGTCTTGTCGCAACCCAAATGTCTTGCCAGAGGCACGTCATGAGCCGGACCCAGTAGGAAGGTCCTGAAGTGCTCGGGTACCACCAGCACCCGGGCTGCACTGGGCTCAGTGACCTTAGGCTCACTATGTGATCCGGACTGATCACCTGCTGCCTGGTCTGCAGCCTATTGTCGCAGACCAACAAGAGTAGGGCACTCAATCTTCCCTCTGCAGAACTCCTCCCTGGAGGGACCTCCTTCCTATTGTCAATGGGTCAGCTCCGGTAGGTCCCCCAGTTTGGCTACCTGCTCCCCTCTGGGCTATAGGGCATCCCCCTCAAGGTCTGCTACTTCCTGGACTGCAGGACCTTTGGGGGCTGGTTTCCCATGCCCCCTGCCCTTCCACTTCCTGGCAGGCACCTGGTCCACTGTTTCAGGCTCCAGGTCCTCTTGATTACCCCTACTGGCTGCCATTTACCGAGTGGTCACACAGACCCGCTCAGGCAGACCCAACATCTCCAAATGAGCCTGGTGTTCCACCTCCCTCCAGGGGGAACTCTCCGAGTAATTTTGAAGCAGACAGTCTACAGGCATGGATGGACTAACAACGACCTTCAAGGAACCTGAGACCCTCCCCACTCAAAGGGAACTAGCGCTCAGAATTGTCTTCTGCAACTACAGGGTTAAGTACATTGGGAATAACCTGCTCTTCAGACACCCATTGACACCTGACAGATGTCACACTGCTCCGGTGTCTCTGAGAGCCTCCACCCTCCTCCCATTGATGGTCACCCACTGCCTGTATTTCTTAGTGTTCTCAGGCAGGTTGGATTTCTGGACCATCTCTCTGTCTCCTAATGAGACAGGAGTCATAACTACTGGCTCCCCTCTTCACTGGGAACCAATTCCTCCCCCAGCGCTACACTCACTAATCCCGGTGACAGAGCACCAGTGGGTGCTGGAGGTGCATTTGGGTACTTGGGATCTCTTGCAATGTGGCCTACCTGACCACATGAATAACACTTGGGGGACCCCGGTTGTCGTGCCTGCCCTTAGGGGGCAAGGATACCTGAGGCTTGGAGGGCTGGGACTCCCTACCCTGGGAACTATTTGGGGCCCTTTAGAGAACTCCTTTTGGTTATCCTTGTCCCTTCACTCTTCTGCTGGGGACCTTGCCCACCCTTGGCTGGGTTACCCATAATCCCCTTGTGGACCCTGGTACTAGTCCAGCAGTTTGCCTCCTAGCAAGCTCCTGGGACCAGTTAGCTTACTATCCAATAGATGCTGGCGCAGCTCTGGAGCACACAGACTACTCAAGTGCTCCCAACTGATTAAGTTACACAACCCCTGGTAATAGGTTACCTTGCTGCCCTTTATCCAACCTTCAAGTGCACGTGTATACATGTTCACACATTCAACCCAAGTACTTGAATCAAGCTTCTTGAAGTTCCTAAACTTCTCTCTTTACTGCTCTGGGATGACCGGGCCGCCACAAATTTCTAAAAATTTAAAAAACTCCCCTGGGTGTCTAGTTTTTAGAAATGTTTGGATTCATTAGGTTTCCCTAGATGGCCTCTGATCCCAGGACCAAAAACGCAGGTGACTTCCCTCGGAAAACCAGGCAGTTTTGCGATCAATAATTTTGAAATCTCCACTGTACGTTTTGGGCCATTCCCTATTGCGGGCACTACACCTACCCACACTAGTGAGGTACAATTTTTATCGGGAGACCGAGGGGAACACTGGGTGGAAGCAAATATTTTGTCAGACCGGTTATCCCACAAATTTCCCACACAGAAATGTGAGGAAAATGTGATTTGTTTAGATACATTTGAGGTTTGCAGGGGATTCTGGGTGGGAACATGGTGGAAGAGCCATACAAGCCACACCTCCCTGGACTCCCCTGGATGTCTAGTTTCCAGAAATATCTGGGTTTAGTAGGTTTCCCTAAATGGTCGCCGAGGCGGGACCAAAAACGCAGGTGACTTCCTCAATAGTTTTTAAGTCTCCACAGTACTTTTTGAGCCATTTCCTGTCACAGGCACTCGGTCTACATACACAAGTGAAGTACCATTTTTATCGGGAGACCTGGGGGAATGCTGGATGGTAGGAAATTTGTGGCGACCTGGTGATCCTACAACTTTCCCACACAGAAAAGTGAGGAAAACGTGATTTGTTTAGCTAAATTTAAGGTTTGCAGGGGATTCTGGGTAGGAAAATGTTGGGAGATATACACAAGCCAAAGCTCGCCGGAATCTCCACGGTGTCTAGTTTTCAGACATTTTTGGTTTTGGTAGGTTTCCCTAGATGGCCTCTGAGCCAGGGACCAAAAACGCAGGTGACTCCCTCGCAAACCCAGGTAGTTATGTGATTGATAAATTTAAAGTCTCCACAGTATGTTTTGGGGTGTTTCCTGTCGCGGGCACTAGGCCTACCCACACAAGTGAGGTACCATTTTTATCTGAAGACTTGGGGTAATGTGGGGTGGGTGGAAGGTATTGGCTCCCTGCAGATTCCTGAACTTCTATCACAGAAAAGTGAGGAAAATGTGTTTTTTTGACACAGGTTGAGGTTTGCAAAGGATTCTGGGTAGCAGAGCCTGGTGAGATCCACAGACGTTACCCCATCCTGCATTTCCCTAGATGTCTAGTTTTAAAAAACTAAGCTACTGGCTTAGCGAGGGTCTAAAATCCACAGCTAGGCACATTGAGAAAAAAGGGTCCATTTTCACTGGAAAAATTTGATGTTCCCACATTGCGATTTGGGCAGTTTCCTGTCACAGGCGCTAGGCCTACCCACACAAGTGAGGTACCATTTTTATCGGGAGACTTGGAGAACGTTGGGTGGGTGGAAGTTTGTGTCTCCCCGCAGATTCCTGAACTTTCCTTCCCAGAAATGTGAGGAACATTTGCTTTTTTGACAGAACCTGGTGAGAGCCACACAAGATACCCCATCCTGGAATCCCCAGGATGTCTAGTTTGAAGAAATGTACTGGTTTGCTAAGTTTCCCCAGGGCCCAAATGGGCTAGGGTCCAAAATCCACGGCTAGACGGATTGCAATAAAAGGGTCGTTCCCACTGGAAAAACGTAATGTTCCTAAGTTTGTGTTTTGGGCAGTTTCCTGTCGCGGGCACTAGGCCTACCTACTCAAGTAAGGTACCATTTTTATCATGTGGCTTTGGGGAATGCTGAGTGTGTGGACATTTGTGGCTCCCTGCAGATTCCAGAACTTTCCATTACAGAAATGTGAGGAAAATGTTTTTTTGGGGGGGGGGGGGGACAAAGTTTGAGGTTTGCAGTGGATTCAGGGTAACAGAATATGGTGAGAGCAACACAAGTCACCCCATCCTGGATTTCCCTGGATGTATAGTTTTTACAAATGTACGGGTTTGCTAGTTTTCCATAGGTGCCGGTTGAGCTTGTGTCCGAAATCCACAGCTAGATACTTTGCGAAATAAGGGTCAGTTTTCACTAGAACGATGTGATGTTGCATTTAGGGACGATTCCTGTCGCAGGGACTAGGCCTATCCACACAGAGAGGTACCGTTTTTATGAGGAGACTTATGGAAACATAGAATTGTAGAAAAAGTGTTATTATCTATTGACTTTCTATGCATTTCTGCCTTCCAAATATAAGACAATGTGTAAAAGAGAAGTCACTTTGAAAAATGTTCTCTAATTCAAATGCTAGTATGGATGCCCACAATTTTGAAGATGTGCAAATAACGACTGCTTCTAAACTCTATATTTTATTCCCATTTTGGAAATACATAGGTGTCCTTGATACCTATTTTTCACTCTTTTGTATTTTACCAAATGAATTGCTATATACCCGGTACACAATGAAAACCTGTTGCAAGGCGCAGCTCAGTTATTTCCTCTGGGTACCTCAGGTTCTTGGTGAACCTACAACTCCTATATATCACCGCAACCAGAGGGGTCCAGCGGATGTAACAGTATATTGCTTTAAAAAATCTGCCATAGTTAGATGAAGTTACAGGTGAAAACGTTGGCACAAATGTCTGGTTTTTTCAACTCAATTTCAAATATCTTTTAATTTATTTCAGCTGTGAAGGATCTACTCATATGACCCCTTGCTAACTTCAGAATTGTATAGCTTTCTGGGATCCCTTATTGCTTTAACACCCATTTCTACCACTAACTGGAAGGAGGTTGAAAGCACAAAACTGTGTACAAAAGTTTGGTTTTCTGACAAAAGTCTGCTTGCCCCTGGATGCTGGGAAGATAGTGATTTCAGCACCACAAACCCTTTGTTGATACCATTTGCAGGAGATTAAAAATTAGATGCTTTCTTCTGCAGCATGTTTTCCCCATTTTTCCCCCAAAAACCAAAATGCTGCTCCATTTTGGCTAATTTCTAGGTCCCCTCCAGAGGAATCTAGAACCCCTTGGTACCTTTAAAATCCTCGGGCTGGGGGGCGTGGCCAAGATGGCGGCTTGAGTGGACGCGTTTCCCGGTCTCTCCTGCCGGCCGTCCAGCAATAGCACCGGCGACCGGCTGTAGCCCGAGTATCGGTGGTGGTGGGGGCCGGTCGCTGCTTCGTTAGCTCTGGGGGCGGCCTTTCTGCATGGACGCAAGTCCCTGGGCCTGCTCGCAGGTGAAAGGCAAGCTGTGGTGATCCAGCCGGGAGGCAGTGCGGTGCCATTACCAGGGTAGGTGCTGAGGGCCCGGCTGACGGCGCCGTCCGGAGGCGGGTTAGAGGCCAGCCTGCACGCGGCGATCTACTTCTGCCTGAGTCCGCGAGGTGTGCGGAGGTCGGCGGGGTTGTCCTCCCTGTGGCCTGCTGGTGTGAAGGGGGCGCGGAGACCCAGAGGAGCATTCGGCAGAGAGGAGCACCCGACGGAGCCGCAGAAACGGCGCGACGACTGGGCGAGCGGTAGCCCTTGAGAGGCACTGGTGGAGGAAGAAGGGAGCGGGCCGCCCCGAGCCAGCGGAGCCACAGAGCGGCCTGCCCGGAGTGCCCAGTTGGCGAGAGCTTCGCATCGGACAACCTCCTAGCCGCGCATTCGAGACCAGTGAGGCCTGGGAGCGTTCCGCCTTCTTGGAGGCTGTGGACCCTGCGGCGGCCGCTGATGGTGGGGGGCGACCCAGCCGACGGCTAGGCGAGGTGAGGAGGCCTAGGTGCCCCGGAAGGCGGCTGGAGGGAGCGGGCACAGGCGGGGGCCCGGGGTCTGGCAGGGCCGTTTCTTCACCCTGTGGGCAGCTCTGAGGAGCAGGTGGACGCCAGCGACGGCCGGAAGAGGCCCAGCGAGTGTGCGGGGGGCCCGGGCCGTGGACCTGCGAGCCGGCGGTGGCGAGGTTGAGGCCTGGCACGAGTAGCCTGTGAGACGGACCGGCCGGCGGGGGACAGTGGCCGTGTGGGCGGCTCGAGCAGTTGCCTGGAGCTGGAGGACACGAGAGGTGGCACCGAGGGAGCGGCGTACCAGAGCGGAGTTTGAAGTCGGCCCCAGTCCGTTGGGGTGGATTGCCGGCCGGCGGTGGAGCGCGGCGGTGGGCCCCGGGCGGCGGGGCTGGGCCCTCCGGGACACGAGACGGCGACGGGAAGGTAGAGGCTAGTAATGGTGCCCCCGAAGCAACGGAAGGATAAGACGTTGAGGGACCTGTTTGCCCAGCCCCTGGCGGGTTCCGCGACGAGAGTCATGGCGGCGGCGGCGTCCGGCGAGTCGGCGACACAGCAGGAGGGTACGGATCAGATCACTAAGTCCTTCCTGGAATCCATGTTCTCGGCCCTGCGAGCGGATATTCAAAACCTGCAAAAGGAATTCACAGCTGAGCTCAAGGAGGTCCGTAGAGACGTGGACAGCATTGGAGAGAGGGTCGCGGTGCTGGAGGAGAAGGGCGACGGGTGGGACACAGAACTGGCGGCGCTACAGCAGGAACTTATTCGGGTCCACGAACAGCAAGTGGACCTCCAGTCCCACGTGGAGGACCTTGAGAATTGTTTCCGACGCCACAATATCCGAATTCGAGGAGTAAAGCCCACGGAGGACACGAAAGACCTATTCGGTTTCACAATGGCGCTCTTTAACCACATCCTGGACCGTCCGTTGGATGCGGAGCTGCGGATCGACCGGGCGCACCGCGTGGGTCCCCCCAGGGCAGCAGCCGCTGCGCCCTCGGACATTCTGGTGTGCGTACAGGACTATCGCACCAAGGAGGAGATACTCCGGAAAGCCCGTCAGAAGCACCCCGTGACTTTTAGGGACCATGCCCCGGTACTCTATCAGGACCTTTCGGCGCTCACGCTCCACAAGCGCAGACGGTTTCGGCCGCTCACGGCACATCTACAGCAGCGCAACATCCCATACAGCTGGGGGCACCCTTTCCGCCTAGTGTTCCGCATTGAAAACACCCTCTACCAGCTGCGCTCCCTGAAGGAGGCGGCACAGCTACTGGAGATCGAGCTACCGGACGAGGGCAGTGGAGATGAGGGTGGCTTAGTGGACAGGCGGCCCGAGCGGCCGGGGTGGCGCCGACAGGGACGTGGCAGGCGTGCCAAGAAGCCCCCGGCGGCGGAGATCCTTAGAGGCCAGCAGGCGGCGTTGGAGACTGTCTCTGCGGGGCTGCATGCCCCCTCACCCACCTGAGCGGAATGCAGCGGTGCTTGGCTCGCTGGCTGGGCTGTCGGCGGGAGAGAGGCCTCTCCATTGGGACACTTGACACCTCACTACTTCCTTCTATTTTTGGGGAAGATGGAGGACACTGTTACACGACCTTTTTCCTTCTTTTTTCATTTATTGGTTGAACTTTGGTTGTTGGGAGGGGCTGTTCTTTTCTGCGGGGTTTGGGGTCCCACGTCCATCTTCAGGTGGGGTCGCAGCGGTTGGCAGGCTGAGGAGCGGGCGAGGGGGTCACACCTGGGGAGCTCCCTGGTAGGGCAATATATAGCAGGTCAAGGGCCTTCTAGGCTCTATAGTTGAAGCACATGGCCCCACACTCACTCAGGGTATTATCACTTAATGTCAGGGGGCTTAATAACCCGGTCAAGCGGAGGGCGGTCCTGTCCTGTCTAGAGAATGCGCGGGCGGACATTTGTCTCCTACAGGAGACGCATCTCCTAGCACAAGACTGTCATAGGCTCCGGTCCCGTAAGCTCCCGACCCAGCTCTTCTCCTCGGGTCCTACCAAGGCAGCGGGGGTGGCGATTTTGGTGGCCCAGCGGTTCCGTGGGGAGGTTTTGCAGAAGGAGGTGGAGATCAGGGGACGGCTCTTGGCCTATAGGTTTGTTCTGGGGGCCCAGACCTTCACCATAGGCTCCATCTATGCCCCTAATGAGGGCCAGGAGCGTTTCCTACAGGCCGCAATCACAGAAGTTTTGTCCACCAGGGACCGTAATGTCCTTTTGGGGGGCGATTTGAATCTCGTTTTTGATAATATTCAAGACAGGTCTTGCCAGCGGACACATCAGGCGGGGGCGCTATCGACGGCGGGAGTTGCCCGCCTACGGGACCTCGGGATGACCGACCTGTGGCGGAGTTTTCACCCCCAGGCTCGTGAGTACTCCTACTACTCGCACGCACACAAGACCTACGCCAGGCTTGATTACTTCTTGGCGTCACCCACACTGCGGGCATTGGCCACGGAGGTGGAGATAGGTGTGGCCTCCCTTTCTGATCATGCGCCGCTTCTTCTGGTTCTGGCTCTACCACCGGTGGTACGCCCGGACAGAGTGTGGCGACTTCGTGACACTTTGCTGCATCGAGAGGAGGTCAGGGGGCAGATACGTAGGGCTATCAAAGACTTTCTCGAGCACAACGCGAATGCCGACACAACCCTAGCGACCCAATGGGCGGCACTGAAAGCAGTCCTTCGGGGGGAACTCATTGCTATTTTGTCGGCCGACAATAGGGAGCGGGGTCGTAAAAGGGAGGAACTCACGCGGGCGACCAGGGAGTTGGAACAGATACACCAGAGGATGGGGGCTCCCCGGGTGTGGCGCCAACTTAAAGCCGCCCGACAACAACTAGCGGCTCTAGATCAAGATAGAGCGGAGTACGCCGCCCTACGCCTAAAACATGCGTACTACACCGGGGGAGACAGATGCGGGCGGCTTTTGGCTCATAAGCTGCGGGAGGCTCGCAACAGGCAGGGGGTCCGAGAGCTATGCCAGGAAGACGGCACGAGGCTCACGGAAGATCGCGACATAGCTGAGGCGTTTCGGGTGTACTATGCTGATCTTTATGCGGGCTCCCACCTGGCAGCCGATCAAGGGGCGAACTATCTGAACTCGGTCACCCTGCTGACGCTGTCTGGGGACCAGGCGGCCCAACTGGACAGAGATATTCGCCCGGAGGAAGTGATCGCTGCAATAGCGCGGCTGAAGCTGGGGAAAGCCCCTAGGCCGGACGGCTTCACCGCGGTCTTCTACAAACAATTCTGCAACATGTTGGCCCCTTTGCTCACCAAGCTATTTAACTCCTTCGCGACTGAGGGCGCGATCCCGGCGGATCTACTGGAGGCCCATGTAACGGTCATCCCCAAGCCGGGGAAGGATAAGACCAGATGCGGGGCCTACCGCCCCATTTCCTTATTGAATGTCGACCTCAAGCTCTACACGGGCATTTTGGCTAGCCGGTTGGCGCCTTGTATGCAGGGCCTCATAGACCCGGACCAGGCGGGGTTTATCCCGGAGCGGCAGGCTCCCGACAATACGAAGCGTGTCCTACATCTGATCGAGAAGGCTTCCAAGACGACGGGGGAATACATGATTCTCACGATCGACGCAGAAAAGGCGTTCGATCGGGTCCATTGGCCCTACCTGGAGCTGGTACTGCTGAAAATGGGCCTGGGGGAGAGATTCCGCACCCATATATTCAACTGTTACAAATTCCCCTCGGCAGCGGTCCGAGTGAATGGGCACACGTCTTCCAGCTTCCGGATAGAACGGGGCACACGACAGGGGTGTCCGCTGTCGCCGCTGCTTTTTGCCGCATATATGGAGCCTTTAGCCCAGATGATATGGCAGAACCCTCATATCACTGGCATCAAGTTTGGGGGCCACATACACACCATCAGCCTGTATGCGGACGATGTGCTGCTCTCTATCGCTAATCCGCGGGAGTCTCTCCCGGCCTGCATGGCGGATCTGGACTCCTTCGCCGGGGTGGCTGGGTTTAAGGTAAATATGGATAAATCACAGGCGCTAAGCCTCTCTTTGACTCGGTCCACCCGGGATTGCCTGCGGTCCATGCTTCCCTTCCAGTGGGAGGAGGAGTCTATCCCCTACTTGGGGATACAGCTGGCTCCGACGCTGCCGCAGGTGGTGGCCCTCAACTACACAGCTTTGAGTCGGAAAATCCGTCGGGAGCTGGGACGCTGGAAGTACTGCCCCCTGTCCTGGCTGGGTAGAATCGCCGCGGTCAAGATGACGGTCTTGCCGCAGCTCCTCTATATCTTCCGCACGATTCCCCTATACCCACCGGCTGGTTGGCTCCGACGGACGCAGGCAGAGCTGGCCCAGTTCATTTGGAGCGGGCAGAAACCGCGCATGAAGAGGCTGTTATCTAATCTCCCTCCTGAGAGCGGGGGGTTGGGGGTTCCCGATCTTCAGCTGTACTTCCGAGCCACCCAGCTACGCTATCTGGTGGAGTGGAGTCGCTGGGAGTCGGAGAAACACTGGCTGTTCCAGGATCAGGCAGTTGCAGCCCGGCCCTTGCAGGAGATTCCCTTTCTACGTAGGGAACACAGGCCCCCTAACCTGTACGCCTCCCACATCACCCGGGTGCCTTTAGAGATATGGGACCGAGTGAGCATTACACATGACTTCACCACGTTCCCTTCCCCGCTAACTCCCTTGTTTGACAACCCGGAGTTCACCCCAGGGACGCACTCGGAGGCATTTAGTCGATGGAAGCCGTCGGGTTGCCGCTTCCTTTACCACATGTATGGCAGGGACGGTGTATACCCATTCACACAATTCTCCCAGGAATATGGACTGCAGGAGACGGAGAGGCTCCGTTACCTGCAAGTACGGCACTGGGCACTGGATAGACGGGTGCGCCCGTTGGCCGATCGGAGATTCTCGCGGTATCAGCGGTGGCTGCTTACGCGCACCTCAGATAAACAATTAATCTCCGACCTGTATGGTATGCTGCAGGCTCGGCATACACACAACTTCAATGCGGGGGGAACGCAGTGGGAGAGAGAGCTGGGGCGAACTTTGACCCACAAAGAATGGGAAGGAATATACCATAGAGCCCGCCACTCTGCGTACCATATGGGCCTTACTGACACGCTCACGAAGGTGGCAACCTACTGGTACTATACCCCAGAGCGGCTCCATGCAATGGATCATCGGAGAGAGGCGAGTTGTTGGAGAGGATGCGGACAGGTGGGCACACTGACGCACTTACTATGGGACTGTGATTATATTTGGCCGTTTTGGGCACAGGTGCTTGATGAGGTAGATAGTCACTTCAACACTGAGATACCACGTTTTCCCGCCTACACACTGCTGGGCCTGCCGAACCCCTTGACCTACCTGCTCCGTGCTAGAAGGGGTCGACTGATAGCCATAGCATTGGGTTCTGCGACACAAACTATACTCACTCACTGGCGCACTAACAACATCCCATCCTTCACTGAGTGGCTGCATCGGTTATGGCACGTCCTGGGTATGGAAAAACTCTCATTGACGTTGGCGGGAGAGGGTTCTAAATATGGGGAGCTGTGGAGACCCTTCTTGGCAATGCTGGCCTCTGAATTTCGGGAGGTTACTTGTCCCCGATACCTGCGTTTACTGCGCCTCGCCGAGGAGCAGAAGAAAGAATAGCGCCTCCAGATTGCGGGTCTCCCCGAGGGTTGGAGGGAGATGGACGTAGAACGGAGGGTGGGGGGGGAGGGAAGGGCGAGGGGTGGGTGAGGGGGGGGCGCTTGGGTTCTTGGCGCGGCTGTTGCTGCAAGACTGCATGGAGGGGCGCCACGGACTCGCGCCACGTTCTCAGGGGCGGGGGTTCTGTTCTATTTTTGTTCTTTGTTCACTTTAGGGGCACTACGGGGAGCTTGTAGTTTCACCGGGTCGTCTGCTGCCCGGCGTCGCCTGGGGGTCACCGGACTACTACATGCGACCTCTGGACAATATGTATGTGTTATTTGTCAAATTTTGCTGACGCGGCCGGCCCGGAAGGGTTGTAGGCGACTTGCTGTGTATAATTGTGAACACTGCGCTATACCCTGTAGCTCCTTGATGTTAGCGGATGCACAGTGCGCCGGCCCTTTGGGTTGTAGGCATTTCGCTTCTGCTCTCTGGTTTGAGCTCCGCCAATTGATAAATAAACAAATTTAATCCTTCAAATCCTCGGGCTGTTGGAGGGAAAGGAAGCAAATTTGGTGTGGATACCTTATGTGGACAAAAGGTTACAGGGACCTAAGCACGAGTTAACCCAAATAGCCAAAAAAGGCTTAGCACAGAGGGAGGTCTAGCAGTGAAAGGGTTAAAATTATTCTTATTTCTGTTACCATTGGCGTAGGTCTCCCTTCCATTTTTGTCGTTTATGTCTCCTTCATGGTTGCTGGCGTTAGATCTTCTGGGCGCTGTGCCACTGCCATTCAGTGACACAGCGCGAATGCTCCTTATTATAAAATAACTGATGAACCGGTGTAATCCTAGTAGTACCAAGGAACATGCTAGGGAGGTCGAATTTGGTATGCTTCCGCTCCAAATATTAACGTGCATCTTGTAGTAGTGATTGTCTTTATGTTCTGCGTGTGCAACTGCCGCTTTTGGAAAGTAGGTATCTTTTTGTCTAAGTCTTTCTGTGTGTTTCACTGGTATGTGTATTGGTTGTCTGGTTTAGAGGGCCAGGGCAGGCGGCGGCCGACTTGGGGCGAATGGAGCAATCTGCCATTGAAGTATGGGGAGGGGTGACCCCTTTTATCTGAGCAGGGCTGTGCCTGGCAAGGTGAATGATGGCTCCACCTCCCGCTGGTTGTCTGATGGTGGGCCCCTCTCCCTGGCAGGGAGGATGCAGCCTCGTAAATAAAGCGACCCAAGTCGACACCAAACTGGTTCTGGCCGGGTTGAGTGATTTGTGACTTTCTCAAGAACAAAGACTTTTGGGGTATAAAGATCTGAGCTGAAACCCTTCGTGGTGTGTAACTTCGGGATGCCAAGACGAACCTCTGGCCGTGTAAACGAGACGGAAAGGACTTTGAAATTTTCATCCATCCACTGAAGCAACTACCCAAGGGCCTGAATTGAGCTTACCCCCTGCCGAAGTCTCAGGAACATTAGACTTCATTCCTCAGCAGCCCGGATTCCTATTGAGAGAAATCCTACTCACAGGTGAGGCCTCTGTCGAGAAATCCAAGGCCTCTAGATCTACTGTGGGGAACGCCGCTTGTGCTTGTCTACGAAACTATTGCTATCGCCATTGTGGGACGCTGCAGCTGAGAAGCTGTGCCGCTGAGTGCCCGCATTTGCCTTGCCTACGGAAACTATAGCTATCGCCATTGTGGGCCGCTGTAGCTGAGGAGCTGTGCTGCTGAGTGCCTGCATTTGCCTTGTCTACGGAAACTATTGCTATCACCATTGTGGGCCGCTGCAGCCGAAGATCTGTGCCACTGAGTGCCCGCATAGGCCTTGCTACGAGATCTATTGTTGACACCATTGTGGGCCGCTGCACCCGAGGAGCTGTGCCGCTGAGTGCCTACCTTGGCCTTGCTACGAAAAACGTTGTTGTCGCTAATGAGGGCTGCTGCTGCTGAGAAGCTGTGTCGTTGGGTGCCGGCATTTGCCCTACTGCGAGAATCACAACCACCGCCACTGTGGGCCGCTGCAGCCGAGGAGCTGTGCCGCTGCAGGCCCGCATTGGCTTTGCTACAAGAGTCTTTGCTATCCTTGTTTTGGGCTGCCGCCATCGAGAAGCTGTGCCGCTGAGTGCCCATCCTTACTTTGCCTCAAGAATCATCGCTATCGCTATCGTGGGCCGCTGCAGCTGAGGAGCTGCGCCGCTAAGTGCCCACACTAGTCCCACATCGGGAGCCGTGTCAACTTCCGCGTGCCCGTCCCAGGATTATCGTGAGTGCACGATGCGGATTGCCACCGTCCAAGAACTGTGGCCCCTGTGAGTCTGCCTGCCATCCTGCACCTTCCCAGAGGAGCTGTGCACTGTGCCCCTTTATATCCTAAGCACCTTGTACATTGTGCATCACCGGGTCACATAGACCCCGGCCCCGAACTAAGTTTGTTCCACCCGCACGCACAAGTGCTTCCATCACTCTTGAGACGAATCTGTAATTACGTGCATTGTGGTTCTTCGAGCAGTCCTCAGTTTCGTGTTTAATCTATATAAAGATTAACCCCGGGCGTAGCACTACGCTTCGCCCACGTAGTGTACGTAGCGCTGCCTGCTTCGCACTTTCCGAAGTAGGCGAAGCAGGGCAGCGCTACGCACACGCCGAGGGCGAAGCGTAGCTGCTTGCCACCCGCCACCCACCTCCCGCCTGCCCTCCTTTTAATAATATAAGCATTGAAAAATAAATTAAAGTAAGTCGACTTACCCGTAAGCGCGGCGTCTCCGGGGCTCCCTGTTTCTGTTTCTAATTTCTTCTGGCAAATGCGCATGCGCGGACACCCGCGCATGCGCATTTCTCGCGAGAAATGCGCATGCGCGGGCGTCCGCGCATGCGCATTTGCCAGAAGAAATTAGAAACAGAAAGAGGGAGCCCCGGAGACGCCGCGCTTACGGGTAAGTCGACTTACTTTAATTTATTTTTCATTGCTTATATTATTTAAAAGAAGGGCGGGCGGGAGGTGGGTGGCACGTAGTGGGGCTACGCGAAGCGCGTAGTGTGTGTAGATTTGGGCACACTACGTGCTGCTTCACGTAGCCCCACTACGCCCACTACGCCCACCCTTAATAAAGATAACTATTTTTTATAACTGCTTGTGGTGTCTATTTTGTAGCGTCTTTCCTGCGTTATTGTGTACGGTCCTAAATGCTTCACACACTGCCTCTGAGATAGACCTGTCTGCTCATGCTACATTACCACAGGGTTGAGCAGGGGTTATCAAAAGGTGTATCCCCCTTACTCTGACTTAGGAAGAAGGGTCACTATTCGACATCGGCGTCAGCCACTGTCGACTAGAGGCCCCCATTTCTAACAATTTCTATAATTATTATAAAGTTTTTTTGTTTATTTATTGTGCCAGTTAGGCACCGGTTGTGTGTATCTGGTAAGAGACCAGCAGCTGCACTGATTTCAGAGACAGAGCAGCAGACATTCAGAGCATTTCCACGCGCTTCCATAGTAGGTTGTTTCTGAGGCATTGTTTAAGGGATGTAAGTGATAAGTTATGCCTTCTACCTCCAGGGACACAGCTCCCTCTCATCAGTTTTTGCACACACGCCCCTGTGCAGCAGCACAGCCAGCTTGCTGGTGCACCCGGCTGCCAGCAGGAGATGCACGGTCTCCGGGTTGTGATTTTCACTCTCATTGCTGGAGGGTGGTAGCTGGATGATGAGCAGAGGCGGGAGGGGCAGCCTAGCAGGAGTGCGCCACTACCTTGCATTGATAAGCACGTTCACACCCACCCATCTGCTGCAGGCAGGGCCCTGGAAAGCTGATGACTGCTGCGAAGTGTGTAAGCATGTGTTGAATAAGACATACACCTGCCTGCCCGAAGGTGCAGCTGAGAGCTACATCTGGGCACCTGAGGCCCTTCTATTACCAGCTGGTTGGATCCTTTCCTAGGGAGGAGGCTCTTTCAGGAACACAAGCATAGGTGCGTGTTAAAGCCATAGTGGGCGTGTAAGCTCTGCGTACAGGAAAGGTCAGACTGCCCCAAAGGGGGAGGGGTACTGTCACAGCACCCCCTTCCTTCCTGTGTACAAAAGGCAAACCATAACTCTATGGCGTGTACTCCTCACTTCCTGTGGCACCCGCTCCCTTGCGAATTACTGTGTGGTTCTGGTTCTCCTCATATTTTTTTATTTTTTTCAATTTTACATAGCGCCATCTCGACCCGAAAGTATCAGCGCTTCACATGAGCACCAGTTGCATTACATAAGGACACATTAAACGCCCTTCACCTCCCCACACCACTCGTGCCCTCTTATAAATTATTTTTGAGCTCCATTATTTCCTGATCCCAGCTTAACAACGTGAGCCAAGAGTGTGATCCTCAGAAGACTACTTTATTTCCAATGTCTCAGTTTTCTTATTTGCTGGAAATGTTTGGAGACAGTCCAGTGCGATAGGAATTGTATTATTAAAAAACAAACATTTCCATATAGAAGCGCTGGCATTTTTCAAACCTGTTTTAAAGTAACACCGTCAAAGATGTTGGGGAGACAAATAAAACAAGGGAAGAGCAGAGCCAGTGAGACCCTCGGTGACACAGCCCAGAAATCAGAGGGTCCTGGTAGCTTTGTATGAAGGGTGCCGAGCACTATACCTACATGGCCAAACTTGCCCACTGCACTACCCACGATGTTTTACAAAGCACTGAAGTTCGGAGCACCAATACAGCCTAAGACATTCACAGTGCTTGCTGATGGAGGCAAGTATTCACTCACTCTCTGTATTGTGCCTCTTAGACCTGCCAGTCCTTTGGCTGTCCCCTCCTCATTTTTCTTCCTTTACCCTCTAATTTTTCTGTCCACTAGTTTTTTTTTGGTGTTGACTTAGAGGTTCTGGGTGCCACATTATCACTAATTGATGGTGTGGCGCAAGGTGCTTCCCTAAAATGGATGGAGAGAGAGAGCTCCTCCACAAAATGGTGGCCTAAACTGTCACCTCAGAACCTGGGCCATAGGCTGGCATGAGGAGTTCCAGAAGCTTCTGGACAATTCTGGACAGTTAGGGCCCAGGCTATATATAGAGGTGAGGGGCGACGGCCATTTTGTGTGACGTGAGGTAGTCAGGAGTAAGGCACCTGAGTGGGGAGGTAGGAGCGCAGGAGGGGGGAACTGACTGTTCTTAGGACCTGCTTTCCCCCCCCCTCTTCGGTTGACACTACCCCCTACCTTGTGACCTAGCCCTGCCTGTAGCCTCTGACCCTGGGATCACGTTAACCGTCTTGTGCTCCCCGCCTGGCCAGGACTCCTGAAGAGAATGGGGGAAGAGAGTGACCGTCCACCATTGCCCTGACTTTGCCTGGAACCCCCCTATCTTGGTCTGCCCCTGGCGTGTGGCTTGCCGCTTTCCAGCCTGCCTGCCCCGAGCTGGGGCGTACCTGAGAGAGTAGGGGGCGCTGGGCGCCAAACTGATCATCACCCCTCAAATTGTAGGCCTATCCTTAATTTCCACCCCCCCCCGTTGAGGGGGTCCTGAAAGAACTCACCACTGTGGCCTGGGGGCCAGAAAGATTGCCCCTGCTAGCGATGGGGCCCACGGAGAAGCCCGGGGCCCCGTCGCTGACATCACAGCCGAGTTTACGCGGCCCCCACGGCTGAGGAGGCTGCCAGAGTTCAGGGAAGGCCTCGTTAGGCCGAGCGATCTAGTTGAGGCCGCGTAGGCCCGAAGCCAGTGACTCCTGTCACCTGACGGGGGCGGACTGCCAAACGCCGCACCCGCCGCTTCACCACTCGCTGACTAGGCCGCGCCCCCGCAGGCCGCACTGTCATTGACGGCTGCGGGCGCGCCCTGACTGCGGTGCATTGACAGTGGGAGGCCTCGAGAGGCGCGATCGACCCGGACCTCGCCGGGAAACCTGCACGGCTGGCGGAGGGGGCACTGAGGATCGTGGTCCCCGTCTGGCCGAGGATCTTGGCAAGGGCCGGTAAGGCCGAAGCTTGAGGTAAACCCCGGGGAGGAGAGCGGGAGGCCTGGGAGAGGCCCAGTGCACGCCCCTCCCCCTGGGAATTCGATCGTTGGGCCCGCTTGGCCCTGCAACTACCCTGGAGTGGGAAATTGGCCGATCCATGGCCCCCTGAACTTGTGCCTAATGAAATACTAAACGTTGGCTCCTCAGAATTGAAAGTAACTGCCTCCCCGGATAAGACGAGTCCCTCAAGGAGGTATCAGGTTCAATGTGCAGCGCTATATTTAATGACTCTATTTAAAGTGCTAAGAAATGGCTATGTGCAGCGCTATATTTAATGAATCTATTTAAAGTGCTAAGAAATGGCTATGTGCAGCGCTAGATTTAATGACTCTATTTAAAGTTCTAAGAAATGGTTATGTGCAGCGCTATATTTAATGACTCTATTTAAAGTGCTAAGAAATGGCTATGTGCAGCGCTATATTTAATGACTCTATTTAAAGTGCTAAGAAATGGCTATGTGCAGCGCTATATTTAATGACTCTATTTAAAGTGCTAAGAAATGGCTATGTGCAGTGCTATATTTAATGACTCTATTTAACGCACTATAAAAATTTGCTGTGTTGTGTTTGACCACCAGGTGGCGGGCTTGAACTCATACCAGATCTAAGGTATTTTAGCACTGCCAATTTGAACACACCGAAAAGTTTTGACCCTAATGTGATGTAAAAGAAAACCGATTGTTTTCCCCTGAAAGAAAAGGAAAACATGATAAAAGGATAAGATAAAGCTTATCTAACTATTTTCTAACTTCATGGTGTAGTGTCGTTTTTAGTGGTGGTACGCTGGAGTGCTGAGGTGAGTGTGATGCAAGCACGACATGTTACCTGGAATGAGGCCTTTCCACCTGAGCCAAGCTACCATAGGTCATTAGGTCCAACAGTGCCACATTAGAACTATGCTGCCTGCACTGGCTGAAAGTAGCTGATAGCCCTAAGCTGGTTGATGGCATAGCAAGACTACTAAATTAACTTGAATATTCCACATCATGCCATTTTTCTTTAACGAGACAGCGCACCTGCACTCACCGCGCCGCAGAGTACCCCCGTCGCAGCAGCTCCAATCGGAGCACAACAGCTAGTCTTTTTCGGCTTGGGAAGAGGTAGAAGGGATGAATGCTGCAATAAAATGCAAGCAGCCATGGGCCTGAAGCTGGACACGCACCCACAGTGGAAAGAGATAATAAAATTGTCTGCCAAACAACAGATAAACAACCAAAGCGCAAAGATACAGTACGTGGTCCCTGCTTCAGTCCAACACAGAAAGACAAGAGGGGTGACGAAGTAAAGAATTGACCACTAGCAAGCATGGATTTTTAAAGGACACTGAAACAAGCAAATGCAAGGCAATTCGTTCCTGTACGCGCACACAAATTATATACTAAAGTGTGTACAAGAGGTCTCAGAAGCTTGACCTAAAAAATATGCCCTCTTGACTGAGCGGCTTTTGTTTTCTGCCTCTGTGCAGCAGTCCTTTTGCCCTTCTCCATATTAATTCTTAAGCGTGTTTGCAACGCAACCCAGAGGACACTCTGATCCTCTTCTAGCATGGGTCAATGGCAAATTGAGTGAAGTGCAGTGGGATGAGAGTTGCCAGTGCAGACTAACAACTGAAGGCCCAAGCTTCAGGTGCATTTAAAATCATCAAAAATAAGGGGGGAGTTACCCCAATGTGAAAACAAAGGGACGGGGTATCAAGAATCAACAACACAAGAGTCCCTGTCATTGATCTAGAAAGCCATACAGTATCTCCCTCAGCCAAGTGTCATAAGTACACAAAGGTAGAAAGTTATCTCGAAAAGGGCTATAATTGTACATTTATCTAATCTATAAAAAAAGTTCTGCACTTTAATCTATCATACAGCAGCCCTAGATTGTATATGCACCAAATTCTTGACAAAAGAGACCTTATTAAAAAACAAAATTATTTATTATTTAAAATTTATGAAAACTGTTTTTTTGATACCACAATACCTCCCAAATTGGGTTTCAATCTATATTGGTTTCAGATAAAACTAATCATAATTGTTAAAAGTCGACGCAGCGTTTCGGTGATTTCTTAATGTTTCCACCTTCTTCAGGACTAAAAAGTTTCATTGAATCTAAAGTAAAAAAGATTTCCTTTATCAGCTATTTCATACAAAGTGCAGTTTACAATATTACGGATTTTACATGGTATTCTTTATTTCTTTATTTACATACCCCTTGCGTTAATACAGAAGATAAAATGTCTCCCTCTTTTCGTCCCACATACTTTAGATAACTTCTAACTAGAACTGACACTTAGCTATACATTGATTTTGTTTGTAATAAGCATGCATAATCTTAACAATACTCTAGATTTTATGCAGTTTCATATTATGCAAATACTTCTCCTTATTGACTGTTCTTTATAGTTTCTAAACAGATTGGTGGAAGCACATACCTCATATTTTATTGTATGGGGATTCAAATAAAATATTCATGGTGGATGACCCTCCGAATTTGTACTGGTTGCCCGTTGATTGGTAAGTCTATAATACAAAAAATTACAAAAATATCCCAACCTTTACTCATCATCTGTGTCTATCTCTGTTTCATAAAAAATGGGGTAATTCCGCTAACGTACCTTTTTAATAGTTAGGCAATGTTTATTGTCAATAAGAGCCACCGTTTATATGTTCATATGTTGAGTAAAGGCCACTTTGATCACTTTTGGAACTTTCTTTATAAGAAGATATAGTAAAGACATCTATAAATATTAAAAATACAAGGAGTACTCCAAAACCTTATTGTTAGGAGTTTAATTTCCATTGCTTACCATCAAACATGGGTAAGTTGCCGATCCCTTTCTTTTCTCAATTCTGTATTCGGGAAATGGCATTAAAATTATGTCGAAAGGTAAGTCTTCTCAATTTATCATGACTCTCTACTTGGTTTTATCTCGACCTGTATTTGAATAAACAGGGCGCATTATTACTTTATAAATCTATTAAACTGATTTGTTATTCTAACTAAAAAATAAAGACTAAACAGATGACTAAAGCAATATAGTATAAATATGGTCATATTTGTCTATCTGCTTTATGTCCTTAACCCTTTTCTTACATATGGTTACCAGATAAACAAGGACTGGGTTAAACGTAATTGGCGGCAGCTTATAATGTATATTCTTTAATCGCTAGCCTGCAAACTACCGCTGGCTTCCAGGGTTGTTAAATAATAAATCTTCGACTCAAGTTTATTAGTACCCTCATTAGACCTGCTTTCTCGTTGGTGCCACAATATCAATATAGTTACTACCTTTGTGAACTTATGACACTTGGCTGAGGGAGATACTGTATGGCTTTCTAGATTAATGACAGGGACTCTTGTGTTGTTGGCATTTAAAATCATACCTTTGTGTATGAATGAAATTCAGTGAAACATTGCAAGATAAGGATTGGGAAATAAGGAAGTATATGTGACAAAAAAGTGTGATGCTTCAATGTACTTTTCAGAAGTAAAATAACCCCTTGAGCACCGCAATTTAAGTAGTTACAAGAAGGCTTAGCGATACATCAACGTATGTTTTTTAGGTCTGGCCTAGCTGTCTCACAAGCCTCATGTTTTCCAAAATGTTCATAATAAAAGTACACACATATGTTTATACGTGGAGGAATTATGATAGCCCTCTTCGTCTACTGGTTTGTTCAAATATCAGTTGTCACTATTATTTTGCTACAACGGACCACCTTATAAACATGGGGATATGGATCAACCCACATGATGCATCGGTTGTCTTACCACGTGAATGGTGGCATCTTGCCTGATCACATATGCATAGCATCATGAAAAGAGTGTGTTTCAGTGCCAGAGCTGGTGTGCCTAGTCTGCTCGTCCACTCTTTTTCATACTGTTATGTTTTACCAAACTTTTTTGCAAATGTTTGCAATAAATAAATAAATAATAAACATTGCATGCTTGCTAAGGTTTTCCAGTGCTTGTTTAAGAATAGTAGTAGCAACAGCTCTGGAAGGCAACTGTACAGTCAAGTCAGATGAAAACAAGTAGCGTAATTCTTTCCATACTTTTGTGGGATTCTGATGCTTGTGGAGGGACTGTTTTGTTTTCTTGCAAACCCAGCAGAAATATTTTCAGTATACACGACAATGTTACTTTGTTTTCTCTGAGATCATCTTGGGCCAGCTGTATGGTTTGGTACTACTATTTAGTGGACAACCACTAACAAAATGTTTTGCAGCACCATTATCCTTAAACCTAAAATCGGACGTCATACAATAAGACTATGTTGTGATGTAGTCTATTCAATTGTTGTGAGTCAAAATAGGTTTGAAGTGTTTGCCATGATTGCAGAACAAAAGAAAATTAGGAATGGGGAAGATTCTTAGAAAAAGAGCATTTATTTATTGGTTTAGCAACAAAACAAAAACAAAATGGATGAAGCATATTGGTAATAATATGTTTTAAAAAGTATGGAATGCAGATATACAAGATTGGTGTATGGTGTTTCTGTTTTTTAGTGCTCATTACGCCATCAGTTTCTCAAAATGTTGTTCCTTCCACTTAAGAAACTGACTCACTGAGATAACTGTTGCAAGCTTGCTGATTTTGCTGAACCACCAGCGTAGCGTCCACAGCTTTTCCAAGGTAATCATCAGACTAAACAGACATTATTGTCTTTCAACATAGCTCTTCCAGCCCCTCTCATAACTGCTCGAGTCACATCCCATATCCACTTGGGAGACCCAATTAACATACTTTAATAGCTTCTCAATAGGGTTTTTTTGCTGATTTGTATTTTCTGCATATCTCTCACCTTGTGAGCAGGACCAGGTTAAAAATGAGCCTTGACTTTGTGTCATTTGTCGTGATTTTTAAATTAGGATCACTGCCATTAAACACCAGCTGAGGGCTTACCTTGATTTGATGGCCAGATAGTTCATTCAGAGTCTTACTCACACTGTTCCAATATGATGACAATACAGGACAGACCATGAGCATACGTATGTCATCTGCTTGATGTTCTGCACATTTAGGACAGTGGGAAGTCTTGCATTCCACTTTTGCCACTGTCCTTAGAGTCCTGTTGGCCCTATGGATGGTAAAACTATGATTCTTCTTTAGCAGTGCACATTTTACTACAGAATATAAGATGTTTAGAAATACTTGCTACAACTGGTTTATATAAGTCTCTATTAGGGCCTTCTTCCAGATTAAAGATGTTTCAGGGAAATGCTTATCTTCGGCCTCAAGGAGGTCCTGATACCATATTGCTACTTTGGGTTTCAAGGTTCCATTACTCTCTAACCAGCCTTCTCATTTAATTTCTGCCTCCTCCATCCATTTCTGCGATGCCCAGAGAGCAAATGATATTTAAATCTCAAAATCGTGCCCCAGTAATTGCTTCCATTTCCACCCACTTAATTAATCATATTCCGTCTCTCATATCGCTCCAATAATTTAAACCAGGTTGCTGCAGGGGCAGACTCAATACATCGTTCAGGCACTCTGGCATCCAAGGTGTGTCCCAAATTGGGGCAGAGGTCGCATAATATGAGATGTTGGAAATTCTCCTAAAACTCATCCAGGTCTTTAATGCAGCAATAAGTACCTTCAGCCTGCCTCTCTTGAAGTACTTGGGGTTCCCAAATTGATTAAAAAAAAGTGGTGGCATCCTACACCCTCTGACATTGCTGCATATAATCTGCTCTTAAATGATTATCCTGCTCATTCACTAACAGCCGGATGTTTTAAACTGGAAAGCATGGCAATAGAATCTTAGATCTCAAAATGCGGAAGCGCCAAACCTCCCTCCGTCAGCTTTCTCCTAAACTTTTTTCACAAACGCCTGATGCCCTTTGATGCCAATATGAAGCTGCTGACTACCCTGGAACTTACAAAAATACTTTTTGGAAAACATGAGTGGTATGGTGTTGAATAAGAGGGAAATTCTAGGGATCATCATCATTTTAACCAGGTTGACTCTCCAGCAGATACTTAGGGGTAAGTTGTTTAATTTCCCCAGGAGCTTATCTATTTCTCCACTCACTTTCTTCAAATATACCAAAGAGATATCTACTAGGTTATTTATGATTTGGATCTCAAGAGATCTCATCAGCCACTTGGCATATTGCACCCAACTCTTTGCCTCCCATCTCATTATCTCAGTTTTATCTTTATTTATTTTGTATCCAGACATCTTACCAAACCCTCCTGCATGCTCCACTACCTTAGAAATGGAAGGAATTGAGTTACTGGTATGTATCAGTATGCCATCTGCATATAACACCAGTTTAACCTTGAACCCAGGAAAACAGAATGAAGTGATAGAGAGGTCCGACCTAATCTGCTGCGCGAAGGGATGTATTTATAAATTAAACAAGAGCAGTGAGAGAAAGCAACCTTGTGTAGTGCCTCTTGTTATACTGAAGCTGTCTGTCAATTCCTCATACACTAGCACTCTTGGGACTGGTGATTTGTATCTGGACTGTTCTAATCATTTTGTGGCTAAATCCAAATTTTTTAAAGACATCCCAGAGGTTGTCCCAGTTGACCCTATCAAACGCTTTTGAAGTGTCTAGGGCAGCAACCATCAATGGAGCCTTTTGGTTAGTGGCTAAATCTATGCCACCAATCAAAAGGTGTGTCAGGTCATTTAGATATCGCCCAGGGGTTAAGCCCCTCTAGTCTAGGTGTATAATGGTTCAAATTACACCTGCTATTCTACTGCCAATATTCCCTAACAAGGGTATGGGATTTTCTAAAAGATGTTGTTGCAGAAACCTTAGTGATGTGGGATCATCACAGTTGGGGCCGTAAAATGATGCATATTTTAGATATGTAGCTTCTGTCAGTAATGTAGACACTAACCATCTCCCAGTGTTATCTATGAAATGCTTTTTAAGCTTGATCCCAGAATGTTTCCTAATCACGATAGGCACCCCTTTTATGTTTCCAAGCTGCTGAGAACATACAACATCCTGCACCCAACTAAGGGGGAGATATACTAAGATTTTAAGCCATGTTTGTGCCACAAAAGTGACGCAAAACAGTGCAAAATCTTTTTTTCCTAATTTATTTTCCAGTGCTAAACTTGTTTAGCACTGGAAATAAAATAAAAGCAATACAAAGCAGCGCATAGCGCTGCTTCACATTACTTTGCTCCATGGGGGTTTGCCAAGGGTGGTGCATGGGCGTTCCCATGCAACCACCCAACGTTTCTCTCACTAAACACAGTTTACTAAATACAGTAGATTGTGTTTAGCAAGAGAAAATTGTGCCCTTTTAAACTAAGCGCAAGGAAGGAGAAATGCTTTCATTTCTCCTTCCTTTTCTGACTTTGCATGCATGCTGCACTGTACAGCTCGCATAAAAAGTAGGAAAATCTTTCCCTCATGTCTAGGCATAGTATTTTGTACAGGAAGGATACCCTTCCTGTACAAAACCTATGTTAGACTTATACACACTCCCTAGCGCTATAGCGCTAAGGTGGTGCGTGGCGCACGGCAGCTGTAATCAGCACCGGGGCAAGGGAAAGGGGAGGAGAGAGCCATATCTTTGAACATATGGCGCTCTCCTGCTCCTTCCCTGCTGTGCAATGCAGCGCAGCCTTGCTGGAGGCTGCGCTGTGTTGCTTGGAGATTTGGTAAATCTCCCCCTAAGTTTACTTAAATATGCTCCACAGCTGGGCGCGATGGGTGAGTTTCTTGCAGCAGGATTACATGAGCCCCACTATCCTTTAGATGTTCAGCCATCAAGCCCTGTTTCCTCCTATATCTTATCCTATTTACACTCCAAGATATTATATTGATCCCGGCATTCTTGGTATCAATCTTGCCTTATCTCCACCCATATGTTTTCCTAAAGACAAAATTGTCACATCTAGCACTATTCCAAACTGCAGCATCTCCCTCTTTTCCATATTATGTGAACTGAGGACTTTTTTTGCTTTTTACCCCTATGCTCCCCACCCAATATGGTCCCCCTGCCCCCACCTTGAGGAACCCAACTCTATGTTTGGCGTATTATCCGCCATTTGAGGGCTTTCATCTGGGATGGCCACTTACACCTATACATACTGTATCAACAACATCCTCCCACCGTCTGACCTACATCTACATCAACTGTTGTTTTTGCATTTGTCACCCCGAGTGGGAAGGGTATGCTCAGACGTGAGTCCCGTGCTCTCCATGCCACTGGAATCAAGCTATCCTTGCTGAAGAGGGGTGAAACCCCAAAACCGGTCCTAGGATGCTTGTTTCCAGTCCGAACAGTTCGGGCTGGACTGTTCCCATAGGGCACAGGGTCAAGACTGATTTGCATATGGCTGGGTCGAAACTGTAATGGCATGGTGAGCAAAAAATCTATGGATTTAGTCCCAGATCTCTGTACTGGGGTGAATGTATGACATTGTTCTGCATTCTGTCCATCAATAGTTCTTTATAGGTCTCGCCTCACCCAGCGCATGTGCTGGTCTGGCGAGACTTATTGAGAGGGCTCCAAAAAGTGCTGCCAGGCCAGCCTAGAGCTACAGTGCATGTGCGCGGTCGCACGCGCCGCGCTTTACTGCGACTACTTTCACTTTTGTGGCCGCTTTGATGTTTGATCGTGATCGCGATCACTTTCACTTTCGCGGCTGCAGGGCCGCTTGGCATAGCCAATAGGTCTCGCTTTTGGGACCTTATAAGTATTTAGTTATGCAACTGTTGCATGGCTAAACACTTATAAGGCCCCAAAGGCGAGACCTATTGGCTATGCCAATGCTTATGTTACTAACGCTGCCGGTGAGTTTCGAGGCTTCTGTTCTAAAGTACAATGCATTTCGACCCTATCTCCTCCTGTAGGCTCCGGCATCACCCCATCCCCACTCAGTCACGCTACTATGCATGCGTTCTACTCCCACCCATACCACTGAGGGGTGTTGCTATATCTCATCAATGTAAAGCCCTGGCCCTATGAGGTGATGCCCCACTCCTGTGCGATTGCAGGTTGGCTGCGCAGTCTTCACCTTTGGGTAATGTCCGCGCTTTATAAAAATGCACTAAATAAAATAAATAAATAAAAAGCTGTGTAATGTTATAATCTGTACCACTTTTCTCTTGTAATGTAACTAGCTCTATTGTACAGCGCTCTGACACCTTTGGGTAATGTCCGTGCTTTATAAAAATGCACTAAATAAAATAAATAAATAAACGCCTCTCTCTGGACCTGGACAGAGGCCGGGCGATGTGCAACAACTCACTTCCGGTCACAACCGACACGAACCTGTCTCACTTGTTTAACTATAGCGCTCCGACGCACTGAGAGGCATATCAAGGAACTCTTGCTTTTGTGGGTTCTTTCCCTGTATTCTTGAGTTTAAACCAGACTGTGTGTGTGCTGTAGATTTGCAGATTGCTTCCTGGAAACAAAGTAGACACTCACACATAGCGATTTTTTGGGGGGGAACTCCCGTCTCTGTGTAAGCTTAGAAACTCCTGAATGGCGCGCAGTTAATAGTTGATAAAAAGGCACTTGCTTGTTTTGATTTTGCGTTACATTTTTTCGTTGAAAATACAATGTAGATGAAAAATATGTACTGCCAGCTTTCTAGCTCGCTGCTTGTCTTTTGCCACTTTGGGGGTTGTGGTGGGATCAGTGGGGTAACATTAGCCCCTGCGGTACTGGATGGGGGGGGGGGGTCCAGCACTGTGCACAGGTTCAAGTTTCGATACCTCACAGGGTGGGTGATCACGTGTTTAACATAAGCATGCTATACAGTTTGAATGCATGAGTGAATCAACTAATGAACACCGAAAAATAAGTGCATGATTGAGGGAACGGAGCAGTGTCTAAACGAATACATACTTTGTGCTTCACGCACCCAATTAGGGCTTCGGGGCGCTTTGGTGATCATGGTTAAAACAGCGGAGGGACTGATTTAGAATTTGAACACGAGTGAAAGGTGCTTTTTCCGGAACCCTTTTGAATTGCATAAATGCCCCTTTTCAGAAAGAATATTCAGGTGGAGCAAAGTACACAATTTTAAATTGTTCAACTCTGCTGTGTGCAAAAGTTTATTTATGTGCGTTTGCGTGCAGTTTCATGTGCACGCGCGCAAAATTAAAATAGTATTGCAAATACAGGAGACATTTTATTTTGTGGCGCATGCTGAGCCTGTGCACGCCCATTATTTCTTACTCTCAAGATGCCAACAGAGAGCCCTAAAATAAATTATATGACGTTTTCAAACTGTTCCCAACATCGGCTCCTTTGGATAAACCTTACTTGACGCACTGGGGCCACAAGGCTAGATATCGTTGCTCCACCCTTGACCGAGGATCGTTTCAGATCAGTGCAAATCATTTACCTAAATCCTGTGAATCAGAATTGTAATGCTTTTCTAGACTCTCCATTGGACACTCCCATATTCTAAATGTAATGACGATAAAGTGATTGCGGCACTTCCCCCGCCAACCTAGTTGTATTTTCTCTCCTGCGCAAACTAGGCACACGTACCGTGCAAATGTACGTTCGCCATTTTTAGTCATTTAAGCATTGAAAATGCAATAGGTCTCGCCTTTTATTAAGTTGAAGCCATTTGCTTTGCTATACAATACAATTAGCAAAGCAAATGGCTTTAACTTGATCAAAGGCGAGACCTATTGCATTTTCAATGCTTGTTGCATTTGTCACCCCGAGTGGGACGGGTATGCTCAGACGTGAGTCCCGTGCTCTCCATGCTACTGGAATCAAGCTATCCTGGCTGAAGAGGGGTGAAACCCCGAAACCGGTCCTAGAATGCTTGTTTCCAGTCCAGGGAGGACCTGGCCTGACAGCTCGGGCTGGACTGTTCCCATAGGGCACAGGGTAAAGACTGATTTGCATATGGCTGGGTCCAAACTGGAATGGCATGGTGAGCAAAAAAACGATGGATTTAGGCCCAGATCTCTGTACTGGGGTGAATGTATGACATTGTTCTGCATTCTGTCCATCAATAGTTCTTTTTACATCTTAATGAACCAATTTCATTTCTTCTATCAGGGCATATACATCAGGTGGACCTCTGAGGTTATGCATTTTGTTCTTCCACATAATTGGCAACATTGAGGGGAACTTCATCCGGACCTAGGTGTGTCTTTCTGAGGGCATAGTGTACCAGGAGTTTTAAAAATAGTAAACTAGTAATTATGAGACTCAGGAAACTTTGTCATGAAGTGTTCCATAACAGCTTTGTTTATTAGTTTAAACCATTCAGGTTCATGTTTGAGAAATGCAAAACACAGACCACTTTCCTGACTGGACAACTAACTCTTCATATACAAATGATGTAATAAGTAAAAGGTTCATCATAATCTTTTCAAGGTCTCAGCTAACTGTAGGAAGACCTATTGTTTCGAATACATAGTAACATATACTGAGAGTGAGCTTTAGGTCAGAAACGTAATCATTATTGAATGGCTTTGTTGCCTAACTCAGTTGTCCACACTTTTGTTTCAATTGCTTTCCCACCTATTCTTGTGTTTGTCTCATCCATGAACACTTTGCTTCACAGTTCTGACTAGATGAGTTGCAACTTTTGCCTGCATACTTGTTAGAAATGGGGATCTCTAGTTGGCAGAGGTAGGTACATTCGTCCAAGTAGGGACCCTTCTTCCAAGTCAGGGTAAGGGAGTTAGCTTCCTAAAATAACCCCTGCTCACCCCCTTGGTAGCTTGGCACAAGCAGTCAGGCTTATCTCAGAGGCAGTGTGTAAAGCATTTGCATATAACCAACAGTAATACAGTGACAACTCTACAAAAGGACACCACACCAGTTTAGAAAAATATCCAATATTTGTATATATCCAAAACAAGACCAAAAAGATAAGAATCCAACATACAGTATTGAAAAATATATACTTTGCAGAAATACCTCAAAAACACTGTTCATACGAGTCTGTAGCTCTGTCCTGGGCTACCCCGATGCTGAAAACAACAGAGTCCAACAGTTCCAGCGGACAGCGTCGGTACGGGCCAGCAAAAGCGTGGACAGACTCGGTAACAGTACCTTTCTCGTTGCGGCTGGCACGTTGGTGCGAGCTGGTCGTGGCAACCATTGCAGTTGCCTTGCAAAATGGAAGCGGTGCAGGGTGCAATGCCCTCTTGATGAGGTGCAGGCAGCGGCTCAGTGATGATCGTCCAGGCGACATCGGTGAGACCAAGGCTTATGGTGCAGGGCAAGAAGGTGCTCGATGCTTTGCTGACAGGTTGCAATGCAAGAGACAAAGCCGGTTAGCGGGAACTGGCGTCGGTCAGCCCAGACGGCTGTGTGGGACGAAGCGGTGCATTGTGAAACTTACGAGCGATGATCCCAGCTACAATGCAGTCACAGGTGTTGAAGTCAGCAGCAGCAACAGCGTCGGTGAGACCAAGATGGTGAAGTGAAGAAAGGAGGTGCGGAGCACAGTGCCAATAAGTCACGGTGCAAGCTGTGGCTCGGTGGCAACGGCGTAACTCGTCGTCGTCGGTGAGACCAGGGTTGCGGTGCGAGATGTGGACGGTGCCCTCTGCGGTGCCATAAGGACACAGAGCCAGTGACAGAGTCGATGACCGAGTCGGTTGCATTTCCATTTTTGTGGGAACTGAAACAGCGGTTCCAGAAGCGGTACTCAGAGGTTGGTGAAGACTTTGCAGTCCCTGAGACTTCAGAACAGGAGGCAAGCTCTACTCAAAGCCCTTGGAGATACTCAGCACAAGTAAAGAAAGTTCAGTCCAGTCCTTTCACTGCCCAAGGCAGAAGCAGCAAATGCAGGCCAACCCAACAAAGCAACTACACAGCAAAGGGGCTGTACTCCTCCTGGCAGCTCTTCCAGCTCTTCTTCTTGGCAGGTTCCTTGATTCCAGCAAGTTCTAAAGTTCTGGGGTCTGGGCACCAATATTTATACTCACAATTCCTTTGTTCTCTCAGGCAGAGAGTATCTGTGCTTAGTCCAAACCAGTTTGGTCCTCTCTGGCCCAGCTTCCCAGCAGGAGGTGGAGACATCATAGTTCAAGGCAGACCAGGCCCATTCAGGTGCAAGGAAATCTCCTCCCACTACTCTAAATACAGTCCAGGTCTATTCAGCCCAGCCCTGACTCATCCAGACTCTCTGGAGCCACTGCACAAACCCTCTCCCTCCAATGCCAGACAGTCAATCTACAAACCCAGCAGGGGCACACAGGATGGCTAAGCAAGAAAATACCTACTTTCTAAAAAGTGGTATTTTCAAACCCAGAACATAAAAATCATCATTACTAAAAGATGCATTTTTACATTCTGAGTCCAGGCATCCTAAACTCCATTTCTCTATCTTGTCCTAGTGGAAAGTCATGCTCATAAGACGTTATAAGTAAAACTCCCATTCTTTCCTATGGGACAGATAGCCTTACAGTGGTGAAAAACGAAATACACTGTAATTCACCACCATGACATGTCACACACACCAGTACATGTCCTACCTTTAACATACACAGCACCCTGCCCACAGGGGTACCTTGTGCCTACCTTAGGGGTGACTTAAATGTAAAAAAAGGGAAGGTTGGGGCCTGGCAAGTGGATGCACTTGCTAGGTCGACATGGCAGTTACAAACTGCGAGCAGACCCTGTAGTGGCAGGTCTGAGATACCTTTTCAGGGCTTCTCATGTGGGTGGCACAATCAGTGCTGCAGGCCCACTAGTAGCATTTGATTTACCGGCCCTGGCACACTCAGTGTGAGCTTACCAGTAAATCAAATAGGCCAATCATGGAAACACCAATCCATAGTAACAATTTACAACAGGAGCACTTGCACTTTAACACTGAACAGCAGTGAGAAAGTGTGCAGAGACACTAAACCAGCACAGAGTCAAAACCAGGAGGTCAGAAAGCAAAAAGACAGGGGGAAACATGCCAAAAGATGTCAAGTCTAACAATACTTGATGACGCTCTTTTTTTAAATATTACATTTAGCAGTACATGGGATTGCATGTGTTTCCAAGCTCTCTCTCACTCCACCACACTGTGTTCTCTTTTCAACACCCCTTCCCAAACCCTCTGCGACTCGCAGTGAACCACTTTCATGATAAGATATCAGACCTATACAGCAACTTCGACCCGCTGACCAATGATCTCACCCACCTCCTGACTCACACCAGCATCTCCCACAGCCACCTCCCCGAATGGACACAGCTCACCACACCAATCACCACAGTGATCATGACCTCCATCCACTCCAGGGCACCAACAGACCCCTGCCACACCACGCTTTCAACCTGGGTCAGTAGAAAATCAGCAGTGCCCTCACTGACATCCTCAACTTATCCATCTCCACAGCCACCTTCCCTGGAGCCTGGAAACATTTGGAGGTGGAACCCCTCCTGAAGAAACCCTCCGCCAACCCCCAACGAGCTCAAGAATTACTGCCTCATCTCACTGTTCCCCTTCTTGTCCAAGATCCTGGAGAAAGCCATCAATAGCCAGCTCACAGACCAACTGGAAGAACACAGCCTTCGATGCCACCCATGTGGAAATTTAGCTTGCAAACTGAACATTATCTGCGCCATCTTGCCCCTCCCCAGCACCACGCACAGCGAACGCACGGCTGCCATTTTAGGCACCCCACTCTCTCCCCACTCATTGTCAATCGCCAGCGCGGTCCCCTTGGCGCTGCAAGCATCCCCCGCGCGCCGGCCACCCCCGCTCTCTCATACAGGCCATAAACCCTCTCCTTCTGCGCGACCCTGGTACGGAACCACATCCGACCGACATCCCATACATGGTCATGCCTCTCCTTTGATAACCCCCTTCCTCTGCGCCCCATTGTCCGAACTGGTCCCAGGCCATCACCTAGCCCTGCGGATGCAGTTTATTGCCCCTACTGTAAGGGAAACACCCCGCATCAAAGGGATTACAGTAGATCAAAAGCCCCTACTCCCTGAGACCGGACCGGTCGCACACACCCCCAGGAATTGGCGGAATACCCTGCTGCGCAATAGCCATCTCCTACTGTGGGTGGGGTGGGAACTTCTACTGTATCTATGTGTGGGAACGGATCTGAACCGGGGCTTCAGGGGATATTCCCCCGCACATCAAGGGAATCTCAAGAATGTACTATGTGTAATAAAGCAATAAACCAGTGTATAAGAGACGAGGTCTCAGAGATGCAGTTAGAGCACCTCGTGACGATACCTTGCTGTCTGATCTGATGTGTTCTGCTCCGACGGAATAAAACTTTGTTTCCTGCCTTCCAGTCTCCGGCGCCTGCCTCTTTTATTGGTAAATTATCGAGTGGTATGAGAGGCGATTACCGCCGGGCAATTACTTGAAAGGATACCGACTGAAACTGCCGCTACCATTTAACAATTGGCGTCCCAAACGTGGGGCCCATCAGCGACACGTGGATCCAGTGGGAGAGGTCCCGACGACAGAGTGAACGACTGCAACGATCGGGAGAGCTCCTGCCCAATAGACCCTCGTCTGGCAGCCGATCATCCGAACTTCACTGGTTCCGAGCAGACCTCTCTCGAGTGATCTACGGTCCTGACTGGGAACCATCAGAAGTGCCGCGGCAAATACGGAGAGTAGAGGACGATCGGGCGCTGGAGGCGGAAGACGAGAAACTGTCCACGCGGTCCGGGTAAGGTCGTGATACACGACAAATTGAGAAATAATTGATTGATTGTTTGAAGCTTTGGAAATTCTAGTATTGCTCATTGATTGCTCTTTTTTGAGATATTCGCTGTCTACAAACGGGGAGGAGTAGAAATACTCTCTCTCTCTCCCTTTGCAGATAGTGAAGGGTAGGTAACGCAGACTTTTGTCCCCGTTGAAACCCGTCGTGCCTATCTTTATCTCCCCATTGATTGATTGTCCGAACATTGATTGTTTTGAAGAATAGTGCTTTTTGAGATATTCTCTGTTTGCAAATAACGTAGAATAGGAATATTCTGTCTAGTCTTTGCAAATAGTGAAGGGTAGGTAACGCAGACTTTTGTCCCCGTTGAAACCCGTCGTGCCTATCTTTATCTCCCCATTGATTGATTGATTGATTGTCCGAACACTAGTTGTTCGATATTGGTTCTTTGGAGGTATTCTCTGCTTACAAATAACGAAGAATAGAGATATTCTGTCTAGTCTTTGCAAGCAGTGAAAAGATAGGTAGTGCTGACTTTTGTCCCCGTTGAAACCCGTCATGCCTATCTTCTCCCCACTGATTGGTAGTTGGTTCTGCCCGGACCGCTTATTAGAGGTGAACCACCCGGCTCCACTGGAAGGCACCCCTAATAAGGACATGTTCACTAAATATGGACTAGTCGCCGTAGCCTATAGCAAGCTGTGGCATAAATATACCAAGAAGGACCCCGAAAGTCAGTGGCCACTGATGGGATCCTTCGACGACCGCAAGATAGAAGCGCTAGAAGTAGCTCTGCGTAGCAATAAGACGACGCCTACTATGCTTGACAGTATTGGCATGTGGCGCAAAGAAGCGACGCAACGGAAAAAGAGGGAAGAAGTAAAAGCAGAAAAGGAATTACGAAAGGCAGCTCACCTTGCCGCTAGAAAGTTAGAAGAAGACATAAAGGAGAGAAGGGAAACTAAACTAAGACAGGAGCCCGAAACCTCAGGCCAGTACGCTGTTAGGACCCCTTCTCTGCTCTACCCTGAGTTGTCCTCCAAGCAGCGAACGAATGACGAATTACTGTTAGGTCCCCCGATCATTTACATGCCCCCTCCGTATGCACCCTCCCAATCAATAGTGCAACACCTACAACCCCCGAACACGAGCGAAAGCAGTACAGGGGCCTCGGCCCTCACGGCCTCCGCGCCGGCTGAGCCTCTTGTGCCGAACCCAACGTCGACTACAACGCTAGACGACCATGAGATAGGAAAGAAAGAGTCCACCAGAATGAATCGATTAACTAAGGATGAACGAGCAGGAATTGACAAGATAGTAGGGACGCTGGTGGAGCGAAAAGAAAGTGAGGAGTATATAACAGACGTGTATAAATCGTATGCCGACAGCCGCAGACGACACTTCGTCGTACGGCTCTGTTATCACGCCCTGAATGCATATGAGGATAGGTACCACGATAAAGGTCCCGAAGGCTTAGCGGCCCTATATAGGAAGGTAGACATTGGGGAAGAAAGAGAGGGCGATGTAGCGAACCTCTTCACTCGTACACTCGAGGTCTACCGACACCTTAAAGAACATGGACAGACCACCAAAACAGAAACCCCCATAGCAACTAAGCCCCAGGGAGGAAGGGCCGATGCCATGATGCCCATTAAAGAAGCTGCCCCCTACTGGGTCCCCCCACGGGGTCAGGGAACACACGACGACATCAACAACCCAGATGCGAAGGGAAGGGTTGTATATAACTGGGTCTATCAGCCATGGGACCGGCAAGATATTTTGACTTTTAGAAAGACTCTACCCGACTTAAGAAAGAACCCGACTGCCTTCTACACGGAATTGGGTACAGCCTTAGGCTCAACGATAATGACGTTAGCAGATATCGACTTGTTCTTTGGGCTATGCCTGCCGGCTGATGTGTGGAAACAAATCCGGAAAGTTGACCACGCTGAGCCGTTCGGATATACCTGGGTACAACTCGATACCATAGATAAACAGCGAGAACCAGGACAGAAACCCCCGAAAGCCATCTTAGAGCTCCCAGACAAGATTGTACAAAAGCTGAAGACTCTAATCCCAGAAAGAAAGGTAGACTGGTCGATAGTGACGGCTTGCCGTCAGAAACCCCAGGAAGATGTGTCTGAATACTTCTCCCGATTCGAGACTGTGTTTTCCGATTACAGTGGCCAAGACATGACCACCGCAACCGGACACCACCTCTTTGTCCAGAATTATGTAAAGGGTCTGTCTCAAGAAGTTTCCCAGAAGCTACAGACCAGCGAGAGCAGTTGGGCAGCCTCCAAACCCGCAGCAATTCTCCGGATGGCCCAATACTACGAAAACCAGAAGAACGAGAACGATAGGGCGTCAGAGAAGAAGAAAAAGGAATTAAAGGAGAGGGTGATGATAGCACAGTTGCAAGGGGTGACCATAGGAAGGGAACCCCCAAAAGAGAATTACCAACCAACCGCCCCAAGAAAACTACCCCCTAGAGACCATACACCTACACCCTACAACGGACGGATAGACTTAGATGGGAATCAATGTGCGTTCTGTAGAGGGTTCGGACACTGGAAATCCCAGTGCCCGGTCCTTTTGGAACTGAACAAAAATAGGGACCCCAATAGACACAACCGGAAGTTTGTTGATACCCACCATCAACGTCACCACACTTGATTAGGATCACGTGCAATCGAGCAACGCCATTTTTTTCCGAATACGCTAACCAGATCGCTGATACGTACAACGCTCCAGCAAAATAGTATGGTCAAACATTTTTTTAATAAATTATAAGTATAACAACATTCCGGCAAACTGAACAGGTTAGAACATGTTTTAAACAACTATTTACATGACAGTCTGCTGCGACCTGCATCCCAAAGCATTTACGTCCACGTGACACCGTCCTCGCCTCTCCTTCCTCGAAGTTGCAACATTGGCCTGTTTTGGGCGGTCCTTTTTAGTTGATTTTGGGCTATAAAAGCCATGCAAAAATCCCTTGACATCAGTGGCGGGCGATTGTGCGAATAGGCCGGAGGCTATACGAAGCGCCGGAGGGCTGGTGCCCTGGCGGGGGGAGGCGACGCGGACGGACCTCCCCCACCTCCCCAGGTGGAGGCTTGCCAGGCACCCCAACCGCCTTTGACTCGCCGGCCAGCTAAGCTGCACCCAACCGTCTTTGACTCGCCGGCCAGCTAAGCTGCACCCAACCGTCTTTAATTCGCCGGCCAGCTAAGCTGCACCCAGCCATCTTTTTCATCGGCCTGCTGAATTTCACCCTGGCACGCCGTGCGGATCTTCCCATTTACTTCTTCCTTCAATAATGGAGGGTGCCCTGGCGGGGGGAGGCGACGCGGACGGGCCTCCCCCACCTCCCCAAGTGGAGGCTCGCCAGCAGACGAGGGCACCCCAACCGCATCTTTCACACGTCAGCCAGCTGAGTTGCGTCCTGCCACTTCATTCGCCGTTCGGCTGAGCCGGCACCCCTGCACGCGACCGCCAGGCAACCACCCAGGCACAGGGTTCACCAAGACTGCCGCTAGCACCCGACGCGGGGAGTGGGCCCCCGCAGCCAAGTAAGTAGGGGCCCACTCCGATGGTGATACCATCCGAACTGCTGTTGTCGCTGCTACTGGAACCACTCCGGTGGCAATACCATCTGAACTGCCGCTGTAGCTGCTGTTGGCCCCTCTCCGATAGCCGTACCGAAGAGCTGCTGCTACTGCTGCCATTGAACTCCGGCGGTTGACCCCTCCGGTTCCAGGCCTGGCCCACCGTGAGACAATTCTGGACTCGAAAGCTTGTTTGCTAGGGCATGGGCCCCACCCTTGACAGAACGCTCCCCTCAGCCTTGCAGGATTGGTTGGAGTCATTTGACATTCGACTCCTGCGGACTTCCGGTAAGGACAAAACCACCGCCATTGCTCTTTTGCCCCCGGGCGGCAGCCGCCTTGCCTCCGCTTGGTGCAGTGAGAAAGTAGAGCGTCGGCGGAAGAACCCGCCTGCTGCCCCGCCCTAAGAACGAACCATGGCATTGCTACAAGGTTGCAGTGACGCCATGCTGACGCAAAGTTGACGCTAACGAAAGTTCTCGAACTACCGAAAGGAATTCTGGTTCAACAGCTAATTCATGGAAAGACTTAGACTGTGCACTGACCCGACCCCGCCCCAAGATGGCGCTGATGTAGGAGTGGCCTACAACTCCTTGTGGCGTTCCAGTCACGTGACATTTGTGTTAAAAAAGAGATATATATATATGTATGCGATGCTTTCACACATGATGGTGGGAAAAAGGGGGGAACCGATTTTTATGTTAATCCAGTGTTGCTCATGTTGCTCGACGCCTCTCACACCGTGGCCGGTCTATGGCGGCTGTAGGCCCGTACTTCCATACTGACATTGTTTTAAATAAAGGGCTTCTTAAAAAGGAATTACGAAATCAGTGTCATGACTAATCATCTAGGTTGTTGAAGGTTTTTCTTTTAAATAAATGATTGTTACTCCTAAGCGAAAGCATACAGATAATACAGACACAATTTGCCTAAAAATCTTTTTGTTTAACGGAATTTGTACCCATCACGCCTGCCCTTTTTCCAAGAATTGTCAAATCAATAATGAACTATAACTTAAGGTATATGTCGCACGCAAGGTATGGTATCCTGCACCATAATACACGACCAATTGAGAAATACATGCACGACCAGGGAACGCGAATTTAGGAGATGAATGAACTAGAGCATCTTTGCCTCGAACTAAAGAATAATAGGTCCGTGGTATTACCCACCCCTGCGGCTAGCCTGGTACATGGTAGGTAGAACCTTTCGTGTCTGCGCGCGCTGGGGTATTTTGAATACTGCACCTCCCCTCCCCTCTTATTTTCCCCTCTATAGGTCACGACGAAGTTCCGACTGAAAAGTGGAGTGGACACGGACCGCACCAAGTTCAATATCAGGGAAAACATAGACAAATGTTGCGAGATAGTGCGAAAAATTACAGACCATCATTGGGAACATGAAAAACTGTATGATATGATTGTGCGTGTGTACTACGATTATACGATATGAATGTGTATGCATTTCATGTTTGGGTCACTTGAAGAGAGCGTCATTGTATGATTGAAGTGCTCGTCCACCGATCAAAGGGAGGAGAATAAAGGGTCAGACAACCCATAAGATAAACTACAAAATACTAAAGGTACGCAGCATTGCATAGGAATAGAGGACAGGAAAGGAGAGGTCCCCGTGCTCAACGCAGCCCTGAGTCCCCGTCTTGATGCATGTACTGTCACACCCTATCCGGCATTTGTGTGTGCGTGACCACCGAATTTATGTCTTTTCCCCGCTTGTGTTTTCTTACATGGAACAGACCCATGCTACTCCATGTTGTATGTGCACCAAGTGGCCTATTATCTTACCCATCTCTCTCTCTCTCTCTCTCTCTCTCTCTCTCTCTCTCTCTCTCTCTCTCTCTCTCTCTCTCTCTCACTCTCTCCCCCCCCCTCCCTCGCAAAAGGCTCTTTCTTGTCCTCTTTCTTCTTGAATAAATTAACGACATACACCTCTTTGGTAAGTGTATAATTGGCCCGAACACGGTGGTGTTCGAACAAAATTGACAGAAACAAAAACGACCATACTTTACCACGTTACTACCTCTCCTTTCTGCGAACGTTAAGCCTAATCGGCTGAGAAGGAAAGGACAGGTAAGACGACTGATGTCTCCCAATCTGACCCTCAACACGGGGACTATATGTCGGTGGTTTTTGTTCTTAAAGGACACCATCTCCACCACCCAGAATTACCCCTGACCAATTAGCCCGAAATAGAATGTCTAAAGCACCCTGTTCTCCCAGAGATAACTCCAGCCCTATACTAGCCGTCTCAGAGTATCCCGAACGAAACAGCTGATGGCCCTGTTTTAAACTGATAAAGGGTCACCTACTGTATGAAAAGGATACTCATGAACGCATGACAGTAGCACCTCGCACTTACGGGTATTACCAAACCTTGTATTATAAGGCGCAGAAACCGACACCTAGAAGGCCAGACGATGGACAGGGACACCCACAGAACCCTGCACCACAGCAGTAATTAATAGATTAGTAACACGCACATTAACATCAGAGTTAATAGGCACCAATCATGTAGTAACAGATAAGAGCATTTCCGCAACTACTCAGTGGTTGGGAGAGAGAATGAAGTATGTAAATGTCTTCCCTGCCAAGATCTCTAAGACTTTCGTTTCTTATAACCTATTCAAGGATAACCTGCAGCCATCGGAAGAGAGGGGTCGGACGTGACGCACAGTCTGGCTGCGGATCATAAAGCATCTATGACATCGACCAAGGGGGAAGCGACGAAGCAACAAGGGTGTGAGACGAGACACCATTATCAGAACAATGAGCGCGAAGGGCTACATCGAGGCCCCTGCTCACTGACCAGCGTGCCTGAAGTCTCAACCCGTCGGGCCCGATTGATGGGCTCAGTGCTGAAAAGATTCTGCTCTCCTTGGTCCGCATTTTTGATCCGATCCCATGCCACCCCATTCTCTCTTCCTCTTTCATTTGGACTATGACTTTGACCTACTACCGAGGAACAAAAGGCCGGCACCCTGTCTCAAAAGTACCTGTGGTGAACTGTGTTAAGGAACAGGACTGTGATCAAAGAACAGTGAGTGGTCACACCCTGCCACGTGAAGAAATCGGATTTGAGCTGGACCTTAGTTCCACCGCCGGTGCTCAACAGTGCCAACGAAAGAAGAACAACAATGAGAGCTTACCAGTGATAGCTCTTTATAAAACAAGGACACTGGAAAGAAGAACCCATGTCAAAGTTGAAAATCCTCTCCCAACCACCTTATTATATTAACTATCTTCTTATCAAGTTTTCATGATGTTGCATCAATCACTTCCGACTGTACACTGAGAAGTTAAGAAAATGTAACTTTGTATAGTAACATTCATACAACACCAGCCATGTACACGACTATACTGCAACTTTGAATGCACTTCCTCCTCGCCTACTTTATCAAACTGTATGAGACAATGTACAAATGTGTCAGATTACTCCTGCCTACCCTAACGACTCTGTATCTTTAAAATGTGTGACGAACATTGACGATACTGTAACTGAAAGGCTAACAAAGGTGAATATTGGCCGGACAAGCTGGCGAGATATGTTAAAAGGGAGGACTGTGGAAATTTAGCTTGCAAACTGAACATTATCTGCGCCATCTTGCCCCTCCCCAGCACCACGCACAGCGAACGCACGGCTGCCATTTTAGGCACCCCACTCTCTCCCCACTCATTGTCAATCGCCAGCGCGGTCCCCTTGGCGCTGCAAGCATCCCCCGCGCGCCGGCCACCCCCGCTCTCTCATACAGGCCATAAACCCTCTCCTTCTGCGCGACCCTGCTACGGAACCACATCCGACCGACATCCCATACATGGTCATGCCTCTCCTTTGATAACCCCCTTCCTCTGCGCCCCATTGTCCGAACTGGTCCCAGGCCATCACCTAGCCCTGCGGATGCAGTTTATTGCCCCTACTGTAAGGGAAACACCCCGCATCAAAGGGATTACAGTAGATCAAAAGCCCCTACTCCCTGAGACCGGACCGGTCGCACACACCCCCAGGAATTGGCGGAATACCCTGCTGCGCAATAGCCATCTCCTACTGTGGGTGGGGTGGGAACTTCTACTGTATCTATGTGTGGGAACGGATCTGAACCGGGGCTTCAGGGGATATTCCCCCGCACATCAAGGGAATCTCAAGAATGTACTATGTGTAATAAAGCAATAAACCAGTGTATAAGAGACGAGGTCTCAGAGATGCAGTTAGAGCACCTCGTGACGATACCTTGCTGTCTGATCTGATGTGTTCTGCTCCGACGGAATAAAACTTTGTTTCCTGCCTTCCAGTCTCCGGCGCCTGCCTCTTTTATTGGTAAATTATCGAGTGGTATGAGAGGCGATTACCGCCGGGCAATTACTTGAAAGGATACCGACTGAAACTGCCGCTACCATTTAACACCCAGCCTGGCTTCTGCACCAACCACAGCACCTAAACCACCTTAATAGCCACAACCAATGACATCAGATCCATCCTGAACCGTGGCAAGACTGCAGCCCTGATCCTCCTTGACCTCTCAGCAGCCTTAAAAACAGTCTCCCATCATACCCCCATTACCAGGCTCCACCACTTTGGCATCAGAGGAAACGCCCTTAACTGGATCACCACCTTCCTCACAGGACTCACACAGGAACCCACCTACCACCTTTCACCTCTGAACCCAAGAGCATCTCACCTGTGGAGTCCCCCATGGATCCTCCCTTAGCCTCACCCTGTTCAATGCCTACATGACTCCACTGGCCGACATCCCACACACCCATGGACTCAACATCATCTCATCTGCTGATGACACTTAATTAATCCTATCTCTCATGGAAGACACCTCTACAACCAGAGTCAACCACCAAAACGCCATGACCAACATTGCCGAGTCAATGAGATCCAACTGCCTGAAACTGAACACTGACAAGACCGAAGGGCTCATCTTCAGGAAAAACTCCTCCCCATGGGATGACATGTGGTGGCCCACTGCTCTTGACCCCTACCAGCCATGCCCATAACCTGGGCATCATCCTTGACAGCGATCTCTCCATGAATCGCTTGGACAACACAGTAGCCTCCTCCTGCTTCCACACCGTCTGCATGCTTTGTAAGATCTTCAGATGGATCCCTGTCAAAACCAGGAAAACAGTGACTCAAGCCCTCCTCACCAGCCGACAGGCCCACGGAAACACTTTAAACACGGGAACAACCTCCCATCTCCTCAGACAACAACAGACTATACAGAACACTGCAGCCAGACTCATCCTCAACCTCCCCAAATGGACCAGCTTCACCCCCCGCCCCCACCTCAGAAACCTCCACTCGCTCCCTATCCAGAAGAGATGCCAGTTCAAGCTGCTGACCCATGCATACAAGGCCCTCCACAATGCCAGACCCTCCTACCTCAACCAACGCCTGACTTTCCACCAGCCAACCACACAAATCCAATCCTCCTCCCTTGCTCTAGCACATGTCTCCCGCAACCGGCAGAGCCGCAGCGGATGTCGCTCCTTCTCGTACCTCGCCAAGTCCTGGAACAACCTCTCAGTCCCCATACGAACCTCTCCCTCTCTTGCTGACTTAAGGAAGAGACTCAAGACCTGGCCCTTCAACTAAGGCTCGCCTTTCCTCAGCGCCTGGATACCCCCTGGGGTGATAAGCTGCACTATACAAATACAGATTGATTGATTGCCAGTGCAATCTTTCTGCACCATAATCCCATTCTCAACACACGTGCTGCATCGCTTATTGCTCTTACAAACAAGGAACACACAGGGCAGGCTCACAAATGTTTCAGGTGCAGGTTGCAGAAATTCTCTTCATTAATTCGAAATAACTGATATTTCGTACCGCGGACCCCAGTGCTTTTACAGTTGGCTGTGGGCCGGGAGGGGCTCCTATGCACATCTCCTGATATTCTGGCGGCTCTTGATTGACAGACCATGAACTACAGAAGTGGGTCACCACAGTAAGATGTTTATGGAAAGTAAGATTCAGAATATGCGTCTGATATTTCCAATCAAGATGGAAGACATAAGAGGGCACGCTCCAATCACCTAGGGAGTCGATATAAGTTAGATTTAAACATGGCAGAGACGTTCTTTCGTTGCTGTCAAAGGTTCCCAAAGGTCATCTGATTACGTTTACGGCTAATGGCTTCTGTTATTCAAGAGGCGCAGATCTAATTGCTTGCGACAGCGCTTCCTAATATTTGGACATTGGATCTTTTGTTATTAGTTTACCGTAGGGAAAGAGATGTGTTTTTGTTGTCAGACATGGCATCACCTCTGAAGGCCTGGTGCACCTGGCCCGACCCTTCCCCCCTCGCCTATATAACACGAAAAACAATGTTTTATCTTCAAGCACAGGCTCGGAAGTCTCCGGGAGGTTTGGTATCAGATGAAGGCGACAGACACGAGAGTAAAAGAAAGCGAATAAACATTGACCTGAGATTGTTTGACAACTCGCCATGCCGCCCACTCTGAAATACGCACACTGCTGCGCGCGGTAAAATGCGGCTGTCCTCTATGACGCAGACACATGGCCATCCTGTGAGAGACACAAAATCATATCAGACGAAGATATAAATATTTAGGCAGAAAAACACTGAGACTCTGTCTGGCTCTTAACATCAAGACGCAAATGGATACAGAACGACCTCCCACTCTTAAGGTCATGTTAGTGACACGATTCACGTTCCTTAATGCTATTACCGTTAGCTGAAATCATGGGCTTCACGCTGAGATGTGTATATAGTACATATGGTTTGCGCCGTCAAACATAAATTGATTGAAATGCGTGTACTGTAAAAGTACTGACATGCACTCTGGGCAGGTTTAAATATATTAATTGTATCTCGGGCTGCAGTATACATCTTTCATACTGACATACCCATGGTGCACACTTGCAAATCCTGTACCCGACTTGTGTCTTTATTTTTGTGTGAATCCAGCCGGTGTGTTCGTGCTGCACATCCCGCGTGGTATCTGAATGGAGGTGTGTGGAGCCAGGGATGGTGCTTGAAGCATCGCCTATTGAGCCGCTGGGCCTGATGCCCAGCTTAGGTCTTCCTACTCTCGCTGTGGTGGTCGCTGGCATTCCCACATGACCCGGCCATTCCTCCCTGGCATGCCCGCCTGGGGAGGGGATTTACAGTGCTGTTGCCAGAGTCATGATCTTTTTCAAAACGCAGGCTGATGCTCAGGGTGGGTTGCGCTGATTGGGTGGTGGAGGTTGCAAGGTCAAATGGGGAGGAGCTTAGCTGGGACAGCTTTGGCTCTTCAATCCACCCATCCATGAGGCGCAGGCACGGGTTGCATGCTGCTAGAGTTATGCTGCATTGCTGCTGGGACTAAGGGTCAGTGTCACCATTCTGGTTGCAGACACAGCATGGGCGGCACCAGACAAACGGAGCACTACCAAGGGCCAGCCTCCCAAGTGATGTATTGACAGAATCACCCCTATCCCTCACAGCCAGATTGTGGGCACTGCAGGAGCAAAGGAGACAGCTAAGTATCTCCATGATGCCATCATTCTATGCGCCATAAAACACAAGTAAATAAAACCAGGGCTCAATTTTATAGTGTAATATTGACTTTTATTAGGGTATGGCCCATACTCAATCAATCAATCAATCAATCAATCACGGGTTTGTTAAGCGCGACTACTCACCCGTAAGGGTCTCAAAGCGCTGGGGAGTAGGAAGGGGTGCAGCTTCCAATCCATCAAGGAGGGGGTCTGTCGAAGAGCCAGGTTTTGAGGTTTCTCGTGAAGATGGGGAGTGATGTTGTTTGCCTGAGGTGGAGCGGTATGGCGTTCCATGCTCTGACCCCGAGGAAGGAGGAGCTGCCTCCTGATCTGGTCTTTTTAGTGTGGGGAACCATGGCGTAGGAGAGCTGGGCTGATCATAGGGTTCTTTGGGGTGCGTCGAAGTTGATTCGGCTGTTGAGGTATGCTGGTCCGGTGTTGTGGAGGGCTTTGTGTGCATGGGTGAGGATCTTGAAGGTGATTCTAGTCTCGATGGGGAGTTAGTGGAGAGTGCGCAGGTGTTAGCAGATGTGGCAGTGTCGTGGTAGGTTGAGGATCAGTCTTGCGGCGGCGTTCTGGATGTTTTGAAGCTTGCGGGTGAGATTTTTGTTTATTCCGGCATAGAGTGCGTTGCCGTAGTCGAGTCTGCTGGTGATGAGGGCGTGGGTGACGTTTTTTCTGTGCTCGAATTAAAACACTTTTTTAATTGTTTAGCTTATATTGGAAGAATGTGGCTATGTAGCTTATGTTACAATACACCCATAGTTATATCATACAAACTCATCACTACACAAAGAAATCCCATTGTCTACATTCACAGTGCTACTCTGGATTGCACCATGCATGGGCTCCTCAGTATGGCTACATTCTCAGATATCTAGTAATGCACGCTGTTTTTACGTTTATCTGATGAGAGAAGTATGCTGACAGTATATGCTATTTACCTTTACTCATTCCTGCAGGCTGCATTGAAGTCCTTCTGCTGAGACCTTGACAAAGCTTGACCTGCCCCATGCACAGCTATTCTACTGTTGGGCCATCACAAGCTCACAAAATGCATCTTGTTTCAGACCCGTACCATGCAATGACAAAAAAAATGGCTTGACTTGCATCCTGCGCTACTATTCTAGTACTGAGACCTTGACAGAGCCTTCCTTTTACCACACAATCTGGTAAGATAGTCGTGTGTGGTTAGTGATCAACTTTACTGAATCCCATTGAAAGATCCAGTAGTTTGTAGCCAAAGGCTGCCACCATCAGCTACTCAAGCCATATCAATATTCACATAAGCAGCAACAGTCTTATAACTGTGCCTATGCTTCAATCCTAATTGGAAATGGTGCTAACAATTGTAATAGTCAGTGTGAGTCTGAATCTGGAATGCCACAATTTTCTTAATATTTTTGCCTTAAAATGAAATGGAAGGTGAAAAATACTGAGAATATTTCAACCCAGATGTAATTTTTTCCAAAGATGGAAGGAGAAAACCAAACACATTTTAAGTGCAAGGAGGAAATCATCATGAGCAAGTGTAGAGTATTTATGCCACAAATAATGGATATCGAAGATGAAACTCTTACATTGGGTGCAGGGAAGTGACTTGCAGGTTATTATTGTAAGTAAATCCTGCCCAAAACAATTATGACACTCAGCTATTTGAAATGTCCATAAGTTGACATCATAGGCACTGTTCCAAAACCTTGTTGGCCTTTGTAGCCTGACAGATGTCTCTAGATCGCAGATAAATTAAAGACATACATCAGTGTTCAAAAGACTGCAAAGAAACAAATTTGGTTCTCCAGTCTGAAATTACCCGTGAAGTCTAACCACAGTTTGTCAAGAAAGAGAGGTAACTCTATTGCAGAAGGAACTCTCTTTAAAAGACTGAAATGTGCCTTTTATTAAATTAGTCAACAATTGCTAAGACAGTGTGGAAGCCTCTTTTTGCAGGAGGGAATGAAGGTCTGGTATATCCAAAATGCTGCACTGATGTGGGGTTTGGAGCCTGTGGCTCCTAGGGCCCTCCAGGACACATGGAGTGGACCTTATCCCATTCTTGAAAGAAATGGGGAGATCACCTATCTGGTGGAATTTTCCACTTGCAGGAACCTCAAAAGGGTCTTCCGTGTAAGCCGCCTTAAACCCTACCATGACTGGGCTGATATGGCCATGCTGATGGTCACTAATGCGGATCAGGAAGAAGAGAGTGAACCTCTCCTTGATCTCCTTTATCAGAACCCTAAAGATGGGTCAGTAGAAGGAGTGGTCTTTTCAGACATCCTCACTGCCCAACAGCAAGCTGACTGCAGGCAGGTCCTGCAGCAGTATGCTGAGCTCTTCTCCGTGACCCCTGGTCAGACAAGCTGGTGTATACATGTTGCGAACACAGGGACAGTCTACCTGCCAAAAATAAAATATACAGGAAGTCTGATCAAGTCAAAGAGAGCATCAAGGCAAAAGTAAGCAGGCTGATGGAATTGGGAGTCATTGAACCCCCTGAATGCCCCAGGGCCAACCCAGTTGTTTTAGTCCTAAAACCTCATTGCAAGGGTGAAAAACTAGAGCTGAGGTTTCGTGGTGACCACAGGGGCCTCAATGCACTGACCAAGAAAGATGCACACTCAATTCCTAGGGCAGACAAACTGATTGACAGGTTGGGAGCAGCCAAGTTTCTCAGTACTTTTGATTTGCCACCAGAGTACTGGCAAATGTTTTTGAATACAGGAGCAAAAGAGAAATCAGCATTCTCAACCCCAGATGGGCATTCTCAGTTCACTGTGATGCCCTTTGAATGAAAGAATGCCCCTGCCACCTTCCAGAGGTTGGTAAACAAAGTCATTGCTGGATTGGAGTCTTTTTATGCAGCATATCTTGATGATATTGCTGTTTATATATCCACTTGGCAGGATCATCTGATCCTATATTCACTTTAAAGGTAAACTAGAAAAACACTTTTTTTCATTACCTGGAGGGGTAAAGAGGATATCAAGTTAGAGTAACTCCTCCTATGATATAATCACTTGCTCACTTAAATTACTCTAACGGATCAACCGTAGTTGATATGGGTGCACTTTAGTGGGGAGAGATGTGAAGGATCTAAATAGAGTAAATACCTACGTCTTCACCAACAGGTGAGCAAGGAAAAGTCTTCCTTTTTGTTTATTTACCCTCACACACCCTAGTGGTGTCATGCTTCATCATCGGGTCACCCCGACGCCTAAAAGTCGGGGTGGGCTCAACCACAGTATTGGGAGCTCTTGATAGAAGTTGGTGACCTGGGGGGCTGAATAAATTAAAATACCTCAAACAGATCCCCGGTTTCCCTTTATTCTTGGGTCTGTTTGGGTAACTAAAAAAACAAATGTTGGGTCTTATAAGGAATCTTATGGTCCTAAGACCCTAGTGCCAACATGTTTCAGTCCTGTAATGGCCTTATGGGTCCTGGACTTTCATCAGGGCTAGGTTTTGGCCTCCCTAGGAACCAGGATAAAAGGGGTTTCCCTATCCTGTATGCGATGCAAGGGCAGAGTAGCTGCTCCTTGTAATGATGATTGATAATTTACCAATCATGAATTGTACTCCATCTGTAAAGAAAAGACAGACAACAAAGAAAAACAAAGACAAAAGCAACATACATTTTATAGTAATGTCATTGTTTCTCTTCAAGACTTTGTCCCACATTGCGTGCTCTGGAACTAATTAATAAACCACTTGTGCCAATTTGTGTCTATGACATAGTGGTAATCAATTGCTTCCAAACTTGTGCCACTCACGTGCTTATCATCACATAATGCTGTTACGTGACAGATGATTGGTGGGGTGGCAGTGGTACTCAATAAACTGATCTTAATTTATGTCAGTATGTCTATGCTTATACTAGTAACACACTCCATGCCTCACATTCATTCCACATTCGTACCGTGTTTGTGAGAAAAATAGCGGTAATCGTAATCTTGTTGTATTTATCATTATCCCTCCTGATTCTGTGCATTAAAAACAATAAACAATACAAAGATCACAGTCCCTTACCCAATTCTTGAATGGTTTCTGTGTCTCAGGGGACCGTAAAGCATCTAGGGGTAGCTTTGTAGTCAAACCCTAAAATAGTGACCCCAGAAGGTTAAGGGAAATGTAAACAAATATGGTGAGTGGATTTTCTCTAACCTCAAAAGGTCGAATCCCTCGTATTCCCCATATAGAGAAACGACGGATAAAATTTTTGGCGATCGGATTGGAAGTTGCCAGTCTATAACTTACTAGGGTTTGTACCCACGTCACATTTGGACAAATTCCGATTACGATGTGAGTTGGGAGACTTCTTCCGGAAGATTCGCTTGAAAACATTCTTCAGGGACAAAGAGGACCCACATCTGGACGAAACACACACGGATCTACGGTGCAAATCAACCTTTTATCCCCCCACCAACATGATGCCCCCAGAGGTACTCGCCTTTGAAGAAGCTGTAACGAAAGAGGTAGAATTGTTACAAATCAGGAGAAACACATTCAACAATCTGAGCAAGAAGGAACGAGAAGCCTTAACCTCCCTTCAGTCCAGAACTGATCTAATAATAAAACCGGCGGATAAAGGAGGGGCCACGGTTATCCAAAGTACTAGTGCCTACAGAACTGCATGTATGAATCTGCTGGCAGATACTAAGTACTACAAAAAGATTAATCGAGACCCTACACAACGGATCAAAACAACGATCTCCACGTTGACCGCGGATGCACTAGATAAGGATTGGATCACAAAGAAGGAACATGACTTCTTGAATCAGGAGGATCCAAGAACACCTCTTTTTTACACAATCCCGAAAATACACAAAGGGAAAATACCACCGCCAGGAAGACCAATTGTCTCTGGGATAGGGTCCATTCTCGAACCTTTATCAAAGTACACAGATTGGTTCCTACGACCTCTTGTAACGAAGATCAAGTCTTATGTACAGGACACCAAGCACCTTTTCAACCGACTGGAGGGGATACAATACAATCCAGATAAGAACATTCTGGTCAGCCTTGACGTTGAGGCGCTATATACAAACATCCCTCAGACTGAGAGCATCAGGGTAGTTGAAGAGATCCTCAGAAAGGAAGAATGGCCATGGGCAGCGCCAATTGAATGGATCACCACCCTTATCCATTTAGCACTCACTGAAAACTTTTTTAAGTTTGAAAATCAGATATATCTACAAACTCACGGCACTTCGATGGGCAGTACTTTCGCCCCGAGCCTGGCCTGTCTATATGTGGGACACTTTGAAGACCAACATATATGGACACATAACCCGTTCTCTGCCAACATACGTTGTTGGTATAGATATATTGACGACGTCTTTCTGATTTGGGAAGGAGATACCACTGGTCTGGAAACATTCAAGAAATGGATCAATAGTTTGAATCCCCATCTACATTTCACTATGACTATGAATAAAGAAAGAATATCCTTTCTAGACGTAGTCTTCACAGCAAGTGAAGGTACCCTCAAGAACTCTCTGTTTACCAAAGCTACGGATAAAAACAGCCTACTCAGGTTCGATAGCGCACATCCACGCTCATTAAGAGAGAATCTACCGGTAGGCCAAGTTTTAAGGGTTCGTAGAAATTGTACTGATCTGGAAACATACAAAATGGAAGCGACCATCCTCACTAACAAACTTAAACAAAAATTGTACCCGAGAAAGATCATAGATAAAGCAAATAAGAGAGCCCGCAATACACCAAGAGAGGCATTGCTAGAGACCCATGAAAAGAAACACTGTGACCAATTGATATGTGTTACAACATATAACACATCTTCTAATGACCTAAAGAAGATAATAAACAAAAAATGGTCCATCCTGACATCGAATACAATAACGTTTGAGAAACCCATGTTCTCATTCAAAAGGAACACAAGTCTACGAGATTTACTGGTACCTACTGACACATATACACCGAAAATCACCAGTCAATCAACCCTCTGGAGTACACCTCAGGTTACGGGACACTACCCATGTGGCACATGTGTAGCATGTCCATTCACAGAACACACCAAAGTAATAAATCTGGGATTACACTCTCCATGGGAACAAAGAACTCACACCAACTGTAATTCTGAAGCAGTGATCTATATGATCAAGTGCCCGTGCGATCTAATGTATATTGGTATGACAAGCCGAAAAGTAAAATTACGCATTAGTGAACACAGGAGCACAATAAGACGTGCAATAACAGCAACAAAATTGACTGCGCACTATAATGAGAAAAAACATAAAGACACAGAGATAAAGTGGACCATCATAGAAAAGATCAAACATGTAAACAACCTCCAACACAAACTCCTAGAGCGCGAACAACGTTGGGTCCATCGATTAAAAACCCATGAAAGGGGCCTTAATGATTGTATACCCTGGAACCAACTAAATAAATGAAAGAAAAAAAGGTTTTTTACAACTAGGCCACCTTTCTGTTCCTTGTTTATTTATTTAATACGCGCCCTAAAACTGTCTATCCAACTTGGGGACTCTTATATGGCGGCCACATGAATATTGGTCCAAATTCCTAATAATAGCATTTGTACACGTTATGCTATGCCCAACTTATCCTCCCTTCGTTGAAGGGCATACATATATATATACATAACACCCTTTATATATATAAAGAATATTTTTGACTCCGGTTTATCATCTCCTACAAAAAGGAAGTCCCTTCAATAATAACACGCGGAATATACCAAGAAAAAAACTCCCCTATTTTTCCTCACTACGAGCTGAATACGAATAAATCATAGGCATCACTATTGGTATTCTACCAACTAGTTCGCTGTCATTGCGGTGTGAAAATTCCCCAATAATAAGCGTTCAAGTATCGATCGAAGAAGCAGGCACACTATGTGGGCTTCAACTGTGGTGTCATAGCACCCTTGTAAAAACACGTTATTTTATCTCACCTTTAATTTATTTCATTTATTATTTTTATGCCTTGTGTCAGGGAGAATGGTCTAGGTGATGTATACTCGTCCGCAGTGTTGTGGTTACAAGGAACTACATCCCCCTTGTCTCCCGGTACGTTTGTAGACGTAATGACGTAATTCTCACAACATCAAACGCCGACAACAAAACAATATGTCAATAACAACAGTCTGCATATATTGCTCTTATATTGCATTTTTTACAAATCGTAATGGCAATTAAAGACTTTTAGGTCGTGGTAAAAGACTTAAATCTCCGTGTGTGTCAACAAATCTAATACGGAACTACAAGCCCCATGGTTCCGGGTACGTAATTAACGTCATTACGTACGAGGATACGCACCCAGGACGGCCTACCGATTTGTTCCTATGACAACTCACGGGTATTAAAACACGGTCCCGTCGCTTTACAAACGCGAAAGCCGGGGACCGGAGCCAAGTAGGTGTGCACGCGGGGCAGGACTTTTGAGGAAGTAAGTTATAGACTGGCAACTTCCAATCCGATCGCCAAAACTTTTATCCGTCGTTTCTCTATATGGGGAATACGAGGGATTCGACCTTTTGAGGTTAGAGAAAATCCACTCACCATATTTGTTTACATTTCCCTTAACCTTCTGGGGTCACTATTTTAGGGTTTGACTACAAAGCTACCCCTAGATGCTTTACGGTCCCCTGAGACACAGAAACCATTCAAGAATTGGGTAAGGGACTGTGATCTTTGTATTGTTTATTGTTTTTAATGCACAGAATCAGGAGGGATAATGATAAATACAACAAGATTACGATTACCGCTATTTTTCTCACAAACACGGTACGAATGTGGAATGAATGTGAGGCATGGAGTGTGTTACTAGTATAAGCATAGACATACTGACATAAATTAAGATCAGTTTATTGAGTACCACTGCCACCCCACCAATCATCTGTCACGTAACAGCATTATGTGATGATAAGCACGTGAGTGGCACAAGTTTGGAAGCAATTGATTACCACTATGTCATAGACACAAATTGGCACAAGTGGTTTATTAATTAGTTCCAGAGCACGCAATGTGGGACAAAGTCTTGAAGAGAAACAATGACATTACTATAAAATGTATGTTGCTTTTGTCTTTGTTTTTCTTTGTTGTCTGTCTTTTCTTTACAGATGGAGTACAATTCATGATTGGTAAATTATCAATCATCATTACAAGGAGCAGCTACTCTGCCCTTGCATCGCATACAGGATAGGGAAACCCCTTTTATCCTGGTTCCTAGGGAGGCCAAAACCTAGCCCTGATGAAAGTCCAGGACCCATAAGGCCATTACAGGACTGAAACATGTTGGCACTAGGGTCTTAGGACCATAAGATTCCTTATAAGACCCAACATTTGTTTTTTTAGTTACCCAAACAGACCCAAGAATAAAGGGAAACCGGGGATCTGTTTGAGGTATTTTAATTTATTCAGCCCCCCAGGTCACCAACTTCTATCAAGAGCTCCCAATACTGTGGTTGAGCCCACCCCGACTTTTAGGCGTCGGGGTGACCCGATGATGAAGCATGACACCACTAGGGTGTGTGAGGGTAAATAAACAAAAAGGAAGACTTTTCCTTGCTCACCTGTTGGTGAAGACGTAGGTATTTACTCTATTTAGATCCTTCACATCTCTCCCCACTAAAGTGCACCCATATCAACTACGGTTGATCCGTTAGAGTAATTTAAGTGAGCAAAGGATCATCTGATCCACCTTGGAATGGTGCTTGAGGCTCTGCTGAGTGTGTGCCTCACTATCAAGGCACACAGGTGCCAGATAGGGCAGGGCTCTGTTGTATACTTGGGCCACCTTGTAGATGGAGACCAAGTTCCACCCTTACATCCCAATATCCAGACAACTGTGGACTGGGTAGCTCCAACCACCCAGACTCAAGTCAGGGCATTCCTTGGTTTGACTGGTACTACAGGAGGTTTGTGAAGGGGTATAGTACTGTTGTGGCACCCCTCACAGAATTAACCTTTAAGAAAATGCCAAAGAAGGAAAACTGGGCAGTGAGCTGTCAAAAGGCTTTTGACACTCTAAAGGAAGCAATGTGCTCAGCACCCATTCTGAAAGCGTCAGATTATTCTAAGCAGTTCATAGTACAGACTGACACTTCCGAACATGGGATAGGAGAGGTCCTATGCCAAAACAATGATGATGGCCATGACCAACCTGTTGCTTTCATTAGCAGGTGGTTACTCCCCAGAAATTATCATTGGAATGCCATTGAGGGTCAAGCCTTTGCTGTGGTTTGGTCCCTGAAGAAGTTGAGGCCATACTTGTTTGACTTGCACTTCCTTGTTCAAACTGACCACAGGCCTCTCAGATGGCTGATGCAAATGAAAGGTGAAAACTCCAAACTGTTGCGTTGGTCCATTTCCCTACAGGTTATGGACTTTACAGTGGAACACAGACCTGGGACTAATCATGCCAATTCAGATGGCCTTTCCAGCTTTTTTCACTTAGACGATGAAGACTCTCTTGGGGAAGGTTAGTCTCATTCTCTTTCGTTTGGGGGGGTTGTGTAGGAAATTGCCCCTTTTTGGCATGGTAACCCTCACTTTTTGCCTGGTAGTTGATGCACTTTTGACTGGAAGTGCACTGGGTGTCTGCTAACCAGGTATTCAGTGCCATATTTCGTACCCAAAACTGAACACTTATTCCCCCAATTGGCAAGACCTTTGGCACTTCTGTAAGCCCCTATTAAATGGTACACCAGGTACCTAAGGCATGGGTACCACAGATGGTCCCTGGGGGCTGCAGCATGTATTGTGTCACCCTAAGGGACCCCTTACCAAACACATACAGACTGCTACAGCAGGCTGCATGTCTGTGCAAACAAACATGAAAACACGACATGGCACATAGCCCTGTGTGCCATGCCTACAGACACTGCATACAGTATATGTAAGACCCCCTACAGCCGGCCTTCGAACCCTAAGACAGGGTGCACTATACTGCATGTGTGGACATATCTACGTGAGCAGATATGCCCCTGGGCTGGCCAGTTCAATTCCTGCCAGTACAAGTGACCAGCGAAGCCATTTTAAGTACATGCTCTGGACACCGGTGACCTCGAGTTCCTTAGCTACATGATGGCTTCAATGAAACAAAAATGATTGGTATCAAATACCTTGTATTAATAAATCCACACTGATTCCAGTAATGGATTTATTAATACATACACCCAGAGGGCACCTAAGAGGGCCCCCTCTGAAAACCTGCCAACTTCTAGGGTATTGACTGACTGGTCTTAGCCAGCTGCCACCAAAGATGAGTTTTTGACCCCCAGGGGTGAGGACCTTTGCTCGCAGGAGATCATGAACAAAGGCTCCTCAGGCACAGGGTGTTTACACCCCCTCCCACAGGATGACCTGCATATTTTCATTCCATGGCAGGAGGCTTCAAAGAGCCCGGCACCTTTGGTATGCAGATCTGGCTTCCCTCACAGGAGAGGATGCCGACCCATAATGCCTGGGGCCTATTTGCCACCTGGACAGGTGGGCAAACTAGTAGTCAGAGGGGGGTGTTCACCTTCAGGCTAGTTTCACCCCTAAGGTGGGTTACCTGAAGTGAATACAAAATCAGACGTCTGCCATCTTTGGGATGGCAATCTTATGAACTCTGAGGCAGAGTTATGCCCAGTTACCAAAGAAAGTGGTCATATTCGGGGCATAGTGACCCCAGGCATAAGTAGCCCATTGGCTACTACCTTACACACCCCTAGTGCCCCTAAACCCAGTATTTAGGGGAGCCCCAGGCAATAGGAAATCAGATACTGCTGACTTAAAGAAGAAGGACTGAAGAGCTGTGAAAAGCAAGAACTGTGGAAGAAGCAACTGACTTGGTGCCAACCCTGTTGGCATGTTCGCTGTTCGCGCTAATTGCGCCAAAGTTGTTTGATCCTGCAAGCTTCTGTGCCTCCAAAAGCCTGAGAGGACTGCCAGCACATCTGCCAAGACTCAAGAACTCCTGTGGAGCACTGGAGCTGTTCACCTGCACCTTGCAGGTACCAAAGAAAGAACTGAGGGGACTGCGGACAGCGTAAATTCAACACTGGCCAGCACCACTGCACCTGTCACTCCAAGTCCGAGATGAAGTGGGCCAATGTTGCTAGCATGGTTCCCCAGGCCTTCAGAGACAAAAGCCACATTGGATTTGCCAGGAGGGGACTCCTTGACAACCCCTGCAGCCTCTGTTTGCAGCCCCCCCCTGAATGCGAGTGACTCTGCTGTGAAAAACCTGACGCCTCAAGACACCTCTGCACTCTATGGAAGTGGACTGAAGATGTCTCCACATCCCTGAGCATCATGAGGCCTGAGCCCCTCTGTTGGTTCAGACCGACTGGCCTCCCATTCCAAACCTGCAGCCACTTTCTGACCAGACCGATCCCCTTTGACCAACATTGGGCACACAACGCTGTATTGCATCACAGCACTCAGCCGCCCTAGTGCTGTTGGAGGTGATCTGTTGGTTCTGTCTTGGACCTTGCTCAGTACTCACCTTAAGTCCTGAGGATTGGTCTTGTTATGTCGCTGTAGAGAACTTGTATGCAGTATTTGTTTTTCCACTTTAGGATAACATGAAAATTGCACTGTTGACTTTTGAAACCTAAAAGTATTTTTATCCCGAAATGTACAATTCCAATGCCTCTGCATATAACCAAATTTCTCCACATTAATTTCTTGAGGTTTAAACAGAAGAAATTGGAAACAGTGAGCAGAAATTCCCTCTCTCTGTTTCTGACTTGTTATGTCTGTCTATAGTACAAGCTTTCTCAGAGAAGTTCAGAGTTAAGTGTTTGAACTTTAGATGCCTAGGATGCAACAAACAGGCACTCTGCACTGAGCCAATGCACCTGTTCATGATTAACCCCGGGCGGAGCTGGCGGAGCTGGCGGAGCTGGCGGAGTGCCACTACACTGAGGTCGATGGAGTTGGCAAAAAACTCAGTGGAACTCCGCTCTGCCACCCGCCTCCACCCCGCTAATAAAAAATACTTAAAAAGTCATTTAAAAAGAATTAAAGACACTTACCTATACTGTGGTGTCCCCAGGCTGCCCTCCTCCTCCTCGCCGTACATCTTGTGAGAACTGCGCATGAGCGCACATGCACAGTTTCCGCAAGATGTATGGCCTGTCATTTTCCACACAATTGAAGCACCTAGCAACTCTTTTTTTCCCATCTTGGTCCATCCTAGGCCACCAAAAGACCTCCCTTAGTCACATCTTGGTCATCGTCATACCCAGATGACCTTCATGGCTGATGTCAATACGTTTTTCTCTAATAACCCATGGAGGATACTAATTTGTCCATTCTGAACAGCAAACCATCTTCCATAGAAAGTTCACATTGAACCTTACTAAAGGGTTGAATATCAATCGTCAGACAACCTTCCCTTGGCCATCCATTCCTGGTGTACTCCAGAACTTTTCCTAATACCAAATCTTGATCCAGGGCACATCGCCACTCTCTTTCATTCATTAACACACTTGACTTGCAGAGAAAACACAATAGCCACTAAACACTCAACATCGTCGTGATCTTGCAGTACTTCTTCCCCTCAAGTAATAGGCAGCCTAGCTGAACAGTCTGCCTTCTTTTTCTTACCTCCTGGAATATATTCACCTAGAAATTGTACTCTAAAAGCTTGACACTTAGCCTTACCAATCTAGCAATAGCCGTTGAAGAGTGAACATTTGTACCACTTAAAATAGGAATAAAAGGTTTGTGATCCGACCATAATTTGAATCTGGTACCCCAAACATAGGTTTCCAAATGCTCAACTGCCCAGACACAAGCAAGCATTTGCAGACTCAATAATAGAATACTGTCGTTCAGTGGGTTTGAGTGTGTGGGAAGCAAAAGCTACAGTGCGAGTGCAATCACCCACACCCTGAGACAACACAGCTCCTAGGCCAACTGAACTAAGCATCTACAGTTATAGTTAGAGTTTCACCAGGACTATATGGACTTAACAAAAGCATTGGCTAAACTTTCTTTGATCTTTTTAAAAGCAAACATCTGTGACTCACCCCACACAAACTTGACATTTTTCTTCAACAAAGCTAACAGAGGTTCAACAATGGTTGAAAAATTATTGACAAACTTTGAATAGTATTCGCACATTTCTAAAAATGCCCTCAACTGTTTCTTATCTACAGGAACCGGTACTCTTTCAATACCCTGTAACAATCCTGGCCAGGGACCAATGCCTTTGCCTGATACCACATGACCCAAGTATTCTACTTCACTCACCCCAAACACACATTTGTCCTTCCTGAGTTTGCATCCAATACAGACTCAACCTCTTGAGGTGTTCAGGACCATCTTTACCAAAAACCAATACATTGAACTGTAAAACCAGAACACCAACCAAATCCTACACAACTTCACTCATGCCTCTTTAAAAGACCACGGCTGTGGAAGCGAGACCGAAAGGCATCCTGCAGAACTGGTACATACCATAAGGTGTTATGAATGCAGTAAGGTATCTTGACTGTTCAGCTAGAACAACCTGATGGTAGGCAGAACGTAGATCAAGTTTTGAAAAAACATTAGCTCGTGACAATGTACACATCATTTCTTCCATTTTGGGTAGAGGATAATCATCCACCCAGATTGCTTGGTTCAAGCTCCTCAAATCAATGGACATTCTGATATCATTATTCTTCGACACTACAGTGGGCGAAAGGAGGATTCAATTGGTTCTATGATACCGTCCTTGTGTAAATTATCAAGCACACTCTTCAAACTATCTCTTACGCTCAAAAGTACCCCTCTCAGCTTGTGCTTCACAGGAATGCATCCCTCCTTTACCTTCATGACAAGCTCAAACCCTTTCAACATACCCAATTGTTCACTGAATAAGTTGCTGTGATTCTTACTTCTTCATATTCATCCAATTCCTCACTGTCCTGAGGTGTGTAGACTGGCAAATGTGTGAAAATATCTTGTCCTTCCATACCTAGTGAATGTTCTAACATCCACCTCCTCCTTTCAGGCTTAAACATGAACCCATCAATTGCCCCCAAAAATGCATTAAACGCACAAACCCACTCCTTCCAGGGCACAGAGGGCTCCTCAGGTGACTGTAGAAAGGATAGAGGAGGGTTAAAAGATTGCATAACGAACAAGAAATTCAAATCCAGTTGTGAATATAGGGGTGCCTGTCACCGTAACTTGAACAGATTCCTTTCTCAGATAAGTGACAGGTAGAGTGATAGGGTGTGCCTGTCACTGTAGCAACTTGTGCACCAGTTCAGACGTAAGTGATACAAAACAGTCCAATATTGATGACAAGCTGGATGATATGGTATGGTGTGCCTGTCACCGTAAAGTATTCTCAATTGGCAAAGGTAAGTACATTACATTGGCTAACAATAATGGAAATACCCGTTGTAGTAGGTGGCTGACCTTGCCAACTGACTTGGTGCACATACAAATGGCCGCTGAGAAGTAAAGCAGTTTATTTCTTTTGGAGATGGGGCTTGTAGTTCATGCCTGACCTTGTCTACCGGCTCCAGGCACAGAAAGATGGCCACCATGCATGCGCGCAGTAACGAGCTCCTGTTAGCTAACAGGAAAATGCCCCCAGAGTTACCACAGCTGTCTATAAGAAGATTCCCCCAGCAGTGCCAATCCACAAGGCTTGTAAATCGATCCCTAGGATTTGGCTTCCTCGAACAGCCGATCGGCGTGCAGATGATACTCATTCTGACAACGTGGGCAAACCGGTCGTCGCCTAAATTACAATGGTGTATGAAGGACGAACAACAGACGATCGGTAGAGGTAAGCGTAGTTTATTCTGGCAAGTACAGGTTTACAGGCAGCCGCTCAGGAGCGCTTGTACAACTCAGTCGGTCCACAACACCAATGTCTCGTCAGCCCCAAGGAGCCTCGAACCTTGCCCACGCGTGCCCACAGGTGGAAGCACCACGAGCAAGCTGACACGAGTACCCAGCTCTCGCCACAGATGACGCAAGACACAACAGGACTCTTTTTTTTAATTTAGTAAAATCACTGTTCAAAATAGTGTCTGTAGCATTAAAACGGGCAATCATCGCCTGTCTGCATGATCAAATGCTACGTTAATTAAAAAGCACTCTTAAAAAGGACATTCGTTTACTTTGGAGATTATGGCAGATACAGACTAAGTGAACAACGTCCTCCTCAGCCATACTGCATAGCAAACAGATGTGAATATCTTCATTAAGAAGCAAATGTAAGGCGTGTGCAAGTGCAGGAAGATGACCGAAGTAAAAACTCATACATTTTTAGGTCGAGCATTCAATACCTCTTGTATATACTTTAGTATATACTTATATATATATATATATATATATATATATATATATATATATATATATATATATATATATATATATATATATATATATACTTATATGTGGGCTTAGAGCCCACCCACTGCTTTCATTTGTCTGTTTCAGTGTCCTTAAAAAATATTTGCCTGCTAGTGGTCAATCTTTCCTCTTGTCCCTCCTTTTCTCGTTGGTTTCCTCCCACAGCAGCAAGGATTAACTACTATATAGTTACGCACATTTGGGGGACTATTTTTTTTCTTTGTTTCCTGCTGTCCCATCCCTCACCCCTCCTGCCACTTCTCCCACCTCTTCCCTTGTGCTACATGCTCACCCTCACCTATTTCGGCATTACTGTGTGTTTATTCCATATAGTTCATATTGACCTCCCCCTTGTCCTCCTCTCCCTGCACTTGTCTTTCACCCATCACAGAAAAGAAATACTGTTTCACAGAATTCTGGGACATGTAGTTATTTTTCCTTTAGACTGCACTATGTGCACAAATAGCATGAGCTACAGGGACTACATATCCCATCATGCCAAGTTCTTTCTCAGTGTGCTTTGATATGAGCTCCATTCCAGCTGTGTATGTGTGCGGGCGTTGCTAGTGAGCTCTGGCGTCGTTGTAGATGGCATGTACTGATGCCACAGTGGAGTTTGGAGGATCACAAAGGAGGCAGCTGGGCCTCAGGAGACAGCAGCAAGCAGCAGTGAAACACTGGTTCGGCAGACCCTCACTCTAGCAGCCAGCAGAGCGCAATTTACAAATTAGTCAAAAACACCAAGATTACTTCAATTCCTCCAACTCCGTCCATTTCATAAAATCTGGAGGGGATGCTTCGCTTGTTACGGTAGTGTGCTCAGTCCAACAAAAATCATCCGACCTGGGGCTTTTCGATTTAAGGATGGCTATAAACAATATAACCAGCTAATAATAGTTAACAGCACGCGTGTGCCCTGGGGGCAGAAGTCGAACAATGGCCCTTGCCCCCGCCTTTGTTGCAGCTCTGGTGTTAACATGCCCAGCGACTAAATAGACAGAGATTCCACAGTGCTCGTAGCTTGTTGGCAAACACAGACAGTTTCACGTACTGAGCGCAGTGCTCCTCGGGCCGAGATGGGGGACTGGGGAGCTGTGGACATGGGAAGGGCCTCAGAGCGTCAGCTAAGGGTGGGTTTATTGTCCTCCGGACAAGCAGCTCATCTGTGAATGAATGCAGGCTGGATGAAAGGGAGAGCTCAGAGGGGAGCTTGTCCCATGCTTTGGGGACTACTGGGTCGTGTGATAAGATATAGGCCGTGTTTCTGCTCTCACGTCTATTTCCCTGTAATGGAATTGTAACAACCTAAACGATCCGCTAATAAGAACAAAACACGCCCATCCGTGCAGCTCGTCTGCAAATGTTTTCTTAAAATAGCCCCACATGTGAATTCTCACATCAAAGCCACGAAGAGAAGAAATGCTCCGTCCATCAGTAGATGTTAGCTTAAATGCAGACATCACACACGCAATGCGCCTCTCGCTGAAAAACCATGCATGTCTGTGACACTTTGTAAATTGTGAACAAGTTGATTTTAAATGTGACATATCTGTTGACAGAGGCATGGCCTTTAGAAAGGGTGAGACAGATATTGTCCCAGTAGTTCTATATATATGGTTAAATTGAACTTTATGTAGAAAACGCCAAGATACACTAAAATGTGCGCAAAGAAGTGCCACGTTACGTGAATGGAGAAAGCTTGCAGGGTACCATATTGACAAAGTTGTACGATAATGATGTTATCACCGAAGCTCGCGCATAAAAACTGACGATAAGAGCTGTGTACTCGTGAGCGAGCAGCGTCTCACATGAGGTCTGACCCAGGGTAACCCTCTAGTGCAAATGTCTACTCGTAGTCAAAAGCCTATGGGAAAACTCGTAATATTGGTAATTAACTGGAATTTACAGGTATCATGAGAATGAAAATTGAGCAATTTTTCTTTTGCTCATTATTTGAGCCTGCTTACATTTGGTGCTAAAATTTCATGCAAACGTATGTCTCACTCCATCACTAGATTTGGCAGTGCATGGAATTCTAGAAGTATTTGCACCATGGCCCCCCGCCTTATGCCCCATTTGCGTATATAAACAAGCATTTGCAATGAAATAGGTCTCGCATTTGCAAGAGTTAGAGCTATTGGCATTGTAAATGACAATGCCTTTTATTTATGTGTTGTTTTTCAGAACCGATAAAAAAAGGCATTGACATTTACAATGCCAATAGCCTAAACTCTTGCAAATGCAAGACCTATTGCATTGTAAATGCTTGTTTATTTAAGTGCAGTGACCATCCAAGCCTGTGTTTCAAGAGATTTGTGTCCATTCCGAATCATCCAGCCATGTGATCTACTTGCTAGGGCCGCCTTGTCGACAGCTTACGAATGTTTCTTCATTTCACGGTGGACGGATTTTTAAAGGCCCCAGAGGAGGCTGTGAGGTCACAAAATGTTTGAACACCCAAGGCAACAATGGCAGATTCTAGGTAAAGCTGTGTGGGGGCTTTATGATTTTTGAGGTTCAGACCAAAGGGCCTTATTCAAAGGACTAGCTGCTGAAGTCTTTAGTTTCTGCTAAGTTTTAATGTATGCCCCCTTTTTGGCAATTGATTGCTTTAGCTGTCCAAATTCTAGCCAGCTCTGAGCGGGGAAAGTGTTAGGAGGGGGATGGAATATCAACCTGTGGGCTTTTGAGACAATTGCATCCAAGACAGCCGCATCCGTGCCCCGAAGAGCTTCACTTCCGTATGTTAAGGTGGGGCGTAGTTTTGCAGTGATGACCTTTAGCAACGGGGCTAAAGGTATGCCCTCTTAGAGATCGCAGAGTGGAAGTGATATCTGGGAGAAAACACCATCAGTTGTGCAGCCAGTATAAAATTCTAAAGGACGCCTGCAGCCGGCCAGCCTATTGGGCTCAAAATGAGGTGTTTTGTCCTTTTATGGATGGCATGCCCCTTATATATATGTACAGAAGAAAAATTATCAACATATATTTTTAAGCTCTTAACAGACCACTGGTTTCCACATGCTTTCGGGGGTGGGAAGTGAAAGGTCATCTAATAAATTAATGCCTTTCATCTGCCCAACTCTCGCTTCCCATGCCTCATGTAGCAGTTGAGATAATATTTTTTTCCTGCTCAGCACAAGTGCTGCCAGTTGAACCATGAGGAATACTGGCATGCACACATCTCGCAATGTCCACCAGTATTTTTCCTTTCTGAGACTGTGATATACATTATGCCAGTCCCATATACATGCAGTTCTGAAATGCCAGAAACCGGTCCTAGGAAGCTTGTTTCCGGTCCAGGGAAGACATGGCTTGGCAGTTCGGGCTGGACAGTTCCCATGAGGCACAGGGTCAGACTGATTTGCATATGGCCATGTCTGAACTGGGGTGGCAGAGTGGGCTAAAGAACGGTGATGGATTAAACCCAGATCAGTTGACTGGGGGTGAGTGCTTGCAATGTTCAACACTCCGTCCATCATTTCCTTTGGTTTTTGCTTTATTCGCCATAAGTTGGCAGGGTATGCTCAGACGTGAGTTCCTTGCTCACTTTGCCACTGGATTCAAGCAAGCCTGGCTGAAGACGGCTGAAATGCCAGAAACCAGTCCTAGGAAGCTTGTTTCCGGTCCAGGGAAGACATGGCTTGGCAGTTCGGGCTGGACTGTTCCCATGAGGCACAGGGTCAGACTGATTTGCATATGGCCATGTCTGAACTGGGGTGGCAGAGTGGGCTAAAGAACAGTGATGGATTAAACCCAGATCAGTTGACTGGGGGTGAGTGCTTGCAATGTTCAACACTCCGTCCATCATTTCCTTTGGTTTTTGCTTTGTTCGCCATAATTTGGCAGGGTATGCTCAGACGTGAGTCCCTTACTCACTTTGCCACTGGATTCAAGCAAGCCTGGCTGAAGACGGCTGAAATGCCAGAAACCGGTCCTAGGAAGCTTGTTTCCGGTCCAGGGAAGACATGGCTTGGCAGTTCCGGCTGGACTGTTCCCATGAGGCACAGGGTCAGACTGATTTGCATATGGCCATGTCTGAACTGGGGTGGCAGAGTGGGCTAAAGAACGGTGATGGATTAAACCCAGATCAGTTGACTGGGGGTGAGTGCTTGCAATGTTCAACACTCCGTCCATCATTTCCTTTGGTTTTTGCTTTGTTCGCCATAAGTTGGCAGGGTATGCTCAGACGTGAGTCCCTTGCTCACTTTGCCACTGGATTCAAGCAAGCCTGGCTGAAGACGGCTGAAATGTCAGAAACTGGTCCTAGGAAGCTTTTTTCCGGTCCAGGGAAGACATGGCTTGGCAGTTCGGGCTGGACTGTTCCCATGAGGCAGAGGGTCAGACTGATTTGCATATGGCCATGTCTGAACTGGGGTGGCAGAGTGGGCTAAAGAATGGTGATGGATTAAACCCAGATCCGTTGACTGGGGGTGAGTGCTTGCAATGTTCAACACTCCGTCCATCATTTCCTTTGGTTTTTGCGTTCTTAAATATCCCCCACATGCTGTGATACAACCTCCGTTTTGAGGGTCTTTCTTGGGAAATGAGGTGAGCATTGAGAGGTCCACAAAGCTTTAATGGCATAGCGGGATACTTCGAATGTTTTCTTTTCTTCAAAGTGCTTTCTGCCAAGGAGGTGGTAACTGGGAGGTGTTACCCGCTTTGGGAGAAGAAGGTCAGGTGCCGCTGGGCTAGCAAAGGTAGGAATACAGCAGCCTGCAAAACTCAAAGAGAGGCCTCTAGTATGTTTTGATGCCTCTAATCTGAAGTTAAAGAGTGTCATTTGGAACAGCATATAATGCTTCCAAATGGATGCATCTAAACGAGGCATACACTACTTTAACATATTAAAAAATGCATTTGCCCCCATCTACTTATAGACCTTGGGGCTTACTTACAAGCCCTTTGCGCCGCCGGTGCATCACTTTTAATATGGGAAAAAAGTGACGTGCCGGCGGCGCAAGGGGCTTGTAAATAAGCTCCGAGGGACTGGAAAAGAAAAAGGGTCACTACAGTACTTCGAGAAAGAGTCACAGTAATGTATTTCTTCTGTGATATCCCCCGCGCTTGTTTCGTTAATGGCCTTTATGACACCCTGTCCGCATGTTTCAGACCGTCAGGTAAACCTCTTTACAGGTGTAGAAGTGATGTAGATGCGGAATAGACCTTACAGCTTTAGACAAGGATGAAATGACTTTGATTCTTTGAGGGCAGCATTCGAGTACGATTAATTGAGGTAGTTCGTCCTCTAATTATTTTCATTACAGAAAAAAGAGTGCGCATTATTATCAATCAATGCAATCGTCAGTTTCAAATGGTTATCCCTTTGGCTCCCTTTGTTGGTTGTATAGCAAGAGCGGCGCAGCTGCCGCGCCTGGTCTCTTCTTCGAAGCCTGGCTTGAATTGCCTTTGAAACGAATGTTAATTAGAGAGCGAATTGTCTTTATTTTCAATAGCGAAGTAGACAATTTCAGTGGGTCCTGATTGCTTCGCTGTTTTACTCAAAGGCCCGAGCTTTTATAGTGAGATTGACATCCTCCTCTATTCAAAGAATGCTGGAAAAGGACAGGAGTCAACATCGCAGCTTTGGAAAATGTTTGAGTGGTCCTGACTGTGGTATCTGCTTTCTTCTGTGAGATTTTAGCATTATGATTTAAAACATCGATTCGGTGAGCCCAAATCCCAAAGACATTACTGGAATCAATGTCAAATTGGTAGTCGGAAATGGAACAAGCATTTGCAACGCAACGGTCTCGCCTTTAGGACCTTAGAAGTATTTAGCCATGCAGCACATTATCCTGGGTGTTATATCAACTCTTCTCATTTACCCTTACACAGCTGCTTCAATGCCTTATAAGGGTGGTATATAAATAGGATAATAAAACATTTGAAGCGACGGAGGCTATTGATAATGTGTAGATTAAGGGAATAGAGACATAAAGCAAGGTGAATATATGGTTTACTGCCCAAGTTGTGAACTCTTGAAGCACTATATTTATAAAAAATACACAACTAGAATAGTCTTCCGAATTCTCAAAAACCTTTAGGACCTTAAAAATGTTTAGAAGCTACTGACAGTGTAAGTAAGTAAATATTTATTTGTACATGATTAATTAAAATCTTTACAAGTCGAATAAAAAACATTAAAAGGACAATTAAAAGTTGCAAAGAGAATTAACCAAAGGGTATTTAAAAGTTCTCTCTGTCCTGTGAGTTTGACAAGTTGATTCAGATTAAAGTGTTGCATTGTTAAAATCAACAGTCCTCAAGCTCTCATGTATCTGTCTCCGGCCAGTTCAAAGAATTTTACGACCTGACAGTTTAGTTTTGTTTTGCTGGGATTGAAGCAAAGTTTGACTGCCTGTCTGCATGTCCGTATTCCATAAGATTTGAATGAGTCTCGCAGGAATTTGCATCTCAGATCTTTCAGTTTGGGGCAGATGCACACTGCGTGGACAAGGTCTTCCTTTCCTGCTTTACACAGACGGCATTGTGGGTCAAGATTTTTCCTTATCCAGGGCGGTGAGGATATACCGGGATTACACCCAGACGCATTTTTAAAAATTTCTCTTTCATTCTTAAATTCATGCCCACGTTGAGGTAAGCCTGTGGTTGCATTGGACCATAATCATTAAGGATTACCCAACCGTGTGCTTTTTTTGTCAGGGCCTCCTTGTCTTCAGTTGTAGAGATAAGTCTAACTACTTTTTTGGCTGTTTTTTTAAACGTCACGTGGTCTGTTGGAATGTCCCATAAGTTGGATAAGCCCAGCACTTCAAGAGAGTCAATTAAATACTTCCTCGCTGATGATTTTTGATGCTGAAGAGTCTCATCCCAGATGTTGGAATTTAGGGAATCATTGTTGGCGTTACGTATCTTGTGCCAGGCAGTGACGTATGCGCACCGTCTTTCTAAAGTTTGTTTCGCGATGCCAAATTCCAGTCGTATTTGTGCTGAGGAGACTTGTTTTGGCAAGTTAAAGATGAGCCTGTAAGAGTTTGATATGATTGTGTCCAGAAGAGTAGCGTCTTTTCCTTGAAGGGGTTCGCTCCCATAGGTGAGTGTTGGTTGCAGTTTTGCGCGAAGTACTTGGAGAAGTGGGTAGAAGGTCAGATCTGGGAGTTTAGTTTTTAAGGATTTTAGGGCAAGGGAGGTTGCCATTCCCTTGCGTCGCAGGGTGTCCAGCTGGGGTTTGAAAGTAATCTTCGAGTCCAGTATTATGCCCAAGTATTTGTAAGTTGTTACGTTTTCCAATCGTTCTCCGTTTATGTGCCAATTATATTCCCTTTTCTTTTTGTAGTTTACTGCCATAACCTTAGATTTATTGAAATGTATCTGTAGTGCATTTTTATTTGAAAAATCGTAGGTGGTGTTTAGTAGGTGCTGGAGACCAATGGGTGTCTGGCTGATGAGCACCAGGTCGTCTGCATACAGCAGGTTGGATAGTGTGGTCTTCCCTAGCTTTGGTGCGTGGCAGAATTTTTTGTCTAGTTCGCCGGGCAGGTCGGCTAGGAAGAGGTTGAATAGCATTGGAGCTAGGACACAGCCTTGTTTGAGGCCCTTTGTTGTTTTTATTGGTTTTGAAAGATGTGTGCCTGCACCAAGTTTCACTTTAATCCAGGTGTCAGAGTGTAGTGCTATCAGTACGTTTAAGAGATGAACAGGTATGCCCCATTTGGTCAGTTTTTGCCATAACATGTTGCGGTCTACATGATCGAACGCTGCAGTATAGTCGATGAAGGAGAGATATAAGGATTTATTGTTATCTCTTGCTGATTCCATCAGTAGAGTCAGGGCCGTGATGTTTGTAATTGTTCCTTGGCCCTGACGGAATCCGGTTTGGGTGTTCGGGATTACCGTGTTTGCGGCGGCCCATGAGGTTAATTCCTCTAGTATGTTCCCTGCGAAGTATTTAGCTTCTACGTCAATTAGCGCTATCAGACGGTAATTTTTTGGGTCTTTTTTGCTCGAATGTTTATGGATTGGACTGATTATTGAACCATGCCATGACTCTGGTAGAGTCTGATTAATTTTTGCGTAGTTGAATAGAGGTGTTAATGCGACGCTCCAGAACTCTACGTCGTTTTTGTAAAGCATTGATGGTAAGCCATTGGGTCCAGGGGCTCCTGTTGGTCTTCCTTTCGCTATTTGTCTTCTGATGTCTTCAGTCCCAATCGTCGATGGCTGTGGATCTGAGACTGTTGAGGTGTCGGCGTCATTCTTTGAATCGTTCGCTTTCAAGATGAAAGTGCTGCGTTTGTTGTTTGTTTCTCTTTGGTGGTATCCTGGTACTACCTCCACGTCATCCGTGCTCAACCTCTTTAGCACTTCCTCTTTAGTTGTAGCCTCGCTATTAAAGTGACTGGCTAGATGGTTTATCCATGCTTCTTCTGTGATGTTAGAATCTATGCCACCATGGTCAGGATTTTTTATTTCCTTAATCATTCTCCAAAATTTAGAGCTGTTTTTTTGTTTCGCTTCGTGGAATAGTTTTGCCCACAGTTGATCGTTTTTATTTTTCTGTTTCTCCCATTTCTTCTGTTTTAGTGTTTTTTTAGCTTCCCTCAAGGTTGCCTGCATATCTTTGTTGTCCGGGTCTTGCCGTATCTTTCTCAGCGTGTGGTTTATTATTCGTTTTTGGATCTTCATGCCTGGAGAGAGTGATGTTTTATTTAGGTGTCCCTTGCCGTTTGGAGGCTTCTTTACTGGACCCGTAGACAATTTGTCTGCAACTTTTTGGGTGAAGTTTTGCCATTCTTTTGATGGTGTGTTCAGGCACTTTACTGTTTGAATGTATAAAGATTTTACGTCGAGACTTATTGTAGTGATGTTGTTGGAATTACATCGGAGTCGCCTTAGGTTTGATGTTGTGTCTATCTTTGGGCCGGTATATGGTTCTACGTTTAGTAGTGCTCTTGCTTTTATACAGATTTCTTGGGGGAGGTGGTCACTAAGGTCGTTGACCCCTATCCTGAATGTTGTTATCATTGGGAACATGTTTAAGGATGTAAAGGTGTAGTCGAGATGGGAGGTGTGATTGTTAGAATGAAATGTTGAGGCCGGTGGATTGTCGCCAGCAAATCGCCCGTTCAGTGCCCTTAGGTTGAGGTCTTCTAGCTGTCTCAATAGTTTTTTTGAGTTGTTTGTTGATTTATCTGTTTTAGCCATGCTTTGTCTTGGTACGCCCCACGCGGAGCTGAGTTCTTGCTGAATGTTATTATCGTGGTCTGTGTTGATGAGGAACATATTGAAGTCACCACCGACTATGATCTGGTCGGACTGGTCTCCTTCGGAGATTTTTTGCAGTACTTTTATCAGTTCATTTGCTGCTTTTCGTTTTTGTGTTGGATGAATATAAGTATCAGTGGACACGGCGCTATTGTTAAAGTGCGGCAATTTGCGGTTGTTGAAAAAAAAAACGATTTTAAAAAGATCGCATTTTAGAAACTTTGACCTATTGGTATTGTAAATGACAATGACTTTTATAATTGCAGGTGGTTGAAACAAATAAAAAGCATTGTCATTTACAATCCCAATAGCTCAAAATCTCGCAATTGCGAGGCCTATTGCCTTGCAAATGCTTGTTTACTTACGTTTTTGTTTGTAGTGAAGTGGATGTATGTTGTTTGTAGTGAAATTGTGTGGTTTAAATTGGAATTGTTAGTAGTGGAATTGTGTGGGGTGTAGTTGTGTGGTGTTTAGTGTATTTGTGTGTTGGAAATAAGTGGGATGGTGAATTGATAGGTGTGAGAGTTGTATAAAATAGAAACTAAGAATGAAAGTGATAAATACTTTTGTATGAAGTGGTGAATGAACTCTAGATAGAGTAGTGGAAAGAGTGTGGTATTTTCATGTTAATACAAACATATCTGCACATTTATGGATTTTGTCCTCCTGAGCTAATTCCGCATATTTGCATTCGCCTTCACCCAGTGCACCCGGGCACATCCGTCTCCTGCGGACAGGCAAGTGTTTCCAACAGCTCCTCTGGTGATGGGTGCGCAGAAGGCATTACCGAGGCGAAGCAGTTTCTTCTTTCGACTATCATTATTAACTAGGCAGGGGACATCTTCCTCTCTCCATTGATTTAAACGAGGCCCTAACACTCAGCGCTACTAATTACTCGAGTTAGCTTACGTCACTTCAGGACAAAGCGGGAAGCCTTGGCTCTCTTCTGAATTACGTTGTACTATTTTACTTCTCCAACAATGCGGTTGATTGCACGATGTATTCAGTGATGGAAAATTCGAACATATTGCACATAAAAACATGTTTTGTGGCCTGAAACTTGACCATATTTATTTCGTGTCGGATAATATTTTAATAAGCCGCAAATGGTAAATGATGGTTGTCCAGAGCAACAAGCATTTGCGCAGGATAAGTGAACATGAAGAAAAAAGGGTCGGTGGGATAAAAGAGGAAAATTAAGAAAGGAATTGGAAAAGATTTTAGATAGCGAATTAGAAGGAGGCGAGATTCTTGTATTATATATTTTGCATAGATCACCAATTCCTTGGCCTCTATGGGAATCTCGGAGCGCAGATTATCTTCTGCTCAGTGTAATGGATAAAAACAGAAGTGAAGACAGTGTGGATGAAAGGAGGGGACGATGGAAAATGACGGGGCGGGGAGAAGTTATCAGGCAAGGCAAAGCGATGTAATATGAAATTATTAAATATATGTAAGGGAGCAGAGATGGGACGGAGAAGACGGAAAGAGGGTACGTAAAAAGATACATGGGAGATGAAAGAGCGACCGTTGGGGAATGTGAGAGAGGTTTCAAAAGAAAGGAAACCTAGCAAAGGTGGATGACACTAAAAGTTTTCTGAGTTTTACTAGTACAAAATCACAAACCGGCATATGGGAAGGGATGACTACAACTTGCAGAACTCTGCCCTCCTGTGTACAAAACCTGGATGTTGAAATAGCCAGCTCCTATCTGACACAGGTTCTGTCAACCAGTAATGACCGGCACTCCTGCTGACCCCTTGTCGGAAACGATGGCTATCGGGCTGGCTGGACAGGTGAAGACAGCGGGCAAAACTCCTGCGTGTTCCCCTCCTCAACAAACAAGGCAGCATGTAAACATTATTGGGCATGGGCTCAATTACGAAGCCTATGGAAACACTGAAAAAACATACCCCCCCTATACACACGTATATGTGATGTGGCAGCAAATTGTATCAGCACGCAGATAACTGCGATCGTCAATCACAGTGCCTTTTCCATATGGCACCCTTTTAAGAGAAATACTCTGGACACTTGCATAAATGTCATGCATTCTATTATAAGCACCTCGCCCGCAAAACCCCGTCTTCGCTTCCATTTACAACTTTTTCAACAGAAAAACAAAACGTCACAAACGGCTTCTGACATCTTTCATCAGCATGAAACACAAACACGAGTCTTTCGAACACATATAAACTCACCCCTCTCATAAAACACTGTGACGCATAACAAATCCCCAACATGGTGCACGATACATCACGCGCTCAGCAGTTACGCAAGGTTTGCTGCATTCACGCAGCCACATAGAATTTATTTCCCTCAAATCACCTTGCTAATCAATTAAATATGCTTCCGAAGTTGAAACTGCAGAGATAACGAGGTGAGGATCCACAATTAGCTACTGCCCGTCAACTGTCCCTCAAAACAAGTCCCCCGTGGCCCTGCTGTGCTGCGTACAGCACTCCAACCTTTGCCGACAGTCATGGTGGGCAGCTTTCAGGATGTGCAAGCGGCAGCGTCAGTCAAGCGCAGCAAATGCCTGCAGAGTCAACCCGCTCCTAAACAACTCCCTCCTCTAAAACAAGCGGTCGAGATCGTCCCAGCATCGAAAGTGAAAGCGCGCACAGCGCGCTGACTGTAAATAAACCACAACGTCCTGCCCGTAGTTAGTAGGACAAACTCAATAAAGAAAATAGTACTTAGAACTCTAAAAACAAGCTTTTGCAATGCAATAGGACTCGCATTTATGCGAGACCTATTGCATTGGAAACGGGAATGCGGGCGGGTGAGAAGGCATGAACGGGAGTGCGGGGGGGGCTGAGAAGTCACGGCCTGTGGGAGGGGGGAGGCACAGGAAGAAAATAGGGTTCGAAGTAAAGGGGCCAGCAGCCATGGAATTATACAAATGACGACATGGCCGTCATGAGGAGGGACTAACAAGCCTAAAACCAATCGGAAGGCAGCATTTAGGACCTAAGCCAAGGAAAAAGATGGATGGAGAGTGGGCGGGGCTTCCACTGAGCTTCCACGCCATACTGAATACTGCATGCCTTGCAAAGCACACAATGTGAATTTAATAAATAATCTCACCCTTCATCCACTATCATAGTTGTCAAAGAGCATTGCTTCCTTGTGGTTTGTAGACGTGTGTTAAATAGAACACAGTACACCCGGTACAATCTATATCCAAATATGTAATATTTTATTTATATATATATATATATATATATATATATATATATATAATACATATGTGGAGGATACAAGTTTACACACACCGGGTGCACTGTGTTCTGTTGAACACACATATATATATATATATATATATATTCACTGAAAAAACCATAGGTTTCAGGGGTGTTATAGTTAGCTGGACTTTTCACTTGTACAAAACCATTGAAATTCCCCCGTTATAGTTAGTTCAGCTAACTATAACTCGGGCGCCCGCAATGCACTGCTGATGATGTCACATATTACATCACTCATGACATGGTCAGTGACATCACTCATGACATCACTGATGACATCTCAAATGACATCACTGATGACATCACTGATGACATCATCCAGTGAATGTGTGTTTTTCTGAAAATTAAATATGTTTTATATATGTATATCTCAAGGTCGATGGAAGAATAAATGGGTATATAAGTGTCTAAATGGATGATTTGTTTTTGAAAAATTGATTGTGTAACTGACTGATTAAGTGTATCATAGTGAATACATGGCTTAGTGAGTAATGTTTAAATATGTAAATATCTGTATCAGTCTCTCACTTTGTGTATAAGTGGCTGCATGGGTTGGTGAGTAGCTACATAGGTGTCTATATAGGTTATTAGTTGGTTTTTTGAGTATCAGTCTGAGTGTCTGCATGGTTCGGTGGGGGGTATTACGTAGTGCATAGGTGCATGAATGAGTGACTCACTGTTTGTATGTGTTGAACACAGCATGTGTGCAGGACTGTATGGGTGGATGAGTGTGTGTATGGGTGTGTTAGTGAGTGAATGACTGTCTCAATAGTGTCTTTATGAGTAACTACATATGTTTTAAACTAGTATATGTGACTATTGGTGTATATATGTGAGTATATGTGAGAGTGAGAGATTGAAAGAGTTCCTGTATGAATAAGTATGTGTTTCTATAAGTGATTGTTTAAAAGACTAAGTATGTGTAAGTTTCCGTAGAAGTAAGTATGCTGGTGTGTGTATAACTGTATATGCAAGTAAATGTATGTTTGATTCTTTATTAGCATGAGTGACTATGTGTGTGAGTAACTCTATGGATGAGTGGCATTGTGTAACAGGATGTATAGGTGTATGAGTACATATGATGAGTGAGTACATGTATGAGTGACTGTATAGGACTGTTGGTGAATGAGTGGATGTGTATGTGGATCTTAGAATTACTGAAGAGGTTGTTGTAACTGGTATTGGTATGTCCATTGTTTTGAAAATTTTAGTCTCTATTTTTGAATGTGTGTATCAAAGGTTATATTAGGGTGAGAGGAGGTCTGCCACTCTATCACAAGGATGATGTCATCAGTGATGTTATCAGTGATGTCATTTGAGATGTCATCAGTGATGTCATGAGTGATGTCACTGACCATGTCATGAGTGATGTAATATGTGACGTCATCAGCAGTGCATTGCGGGCGCCCGAGTTATAGTTAGCTGAACTAACTATAACGGGGGAATTTCAATGGTTTTGTACAAGTGAAAAGTCCAGCTAACTATAACACCCCTGAAACCTATGGTTTTTTCAGTGAATTTCTGAGGTTTTTTAAATGCTAATTCCTAACTATAACGTGCCTGAAACCTATGGTTTTTTCTGTGAATTTCAAAGGTTTTTTAAATGCTAATTTCTAACTATGCCTACAGAGATAGGACATGTGAAGAAAGACGAAAAAATGCACAGAAAGAAACAAAAGAAGTGCAGAAAGAAGCAACAGAAGTCCTCAAATACGAAGATAAGTGCAGGAAGAAGGATAACGTGCAGAAAGAACAAAAAGAAGAGCAGAAAGAAGCCTTGTTGCAAAATCATCCTGTACCCTCAACTTTTTCAGACGGATACTGGTGGTAACTGAGCCTGACTAACCAGTCCTAGAGCCAGTGCTATGTTAAAAGACACTTAGAATACAGTGAAAACACCTACATACACTAGGGAACATTATGCGTTGGGGTCGCCCTGTGATTAGCATGACCTCCTCTGTAAGCCCCTAGTATATAAGAGGGCATGGGGATTAAAACTACCTCTTAAAACAGGCCACAGGGCGTTTTTGCACACGTTAACTCAGGCCCCGTCCCCTCCCTTCACCACTGTGTAAACACGCCCTGTGTCCATTTTTAGTTGGGAGATTAAGTTCATTTGAATCCTGAGGGTCCCTGGGGTCCAACTAGCCCACTATGTACCTCCAGTAAGTGCCACAGAGCTGCGTTGCAGAGAGGTGTAAAAAGTGGCACGGCCTGGACCACCTCTCTGCAATGCAGCTCAGTGGCGCCTACTGGAAGCACTTGGTGGGCTAGTTAGCCCCCAGGGGCCCTCAGTATTGAAGGGAAATTATATCCCCAATTTAAAACGTGCCATAGTGCGTGTTTGCACACGTCACCTCAGGCCCCGTCCCCTCCCTTCACCACTGTGTAAACGCGCCCTGTGGCTGTTCTAAGTTGAGAGATTAAGTCCCCTTGAATCCTAAGGGTCCCTAGGGTCAAATTACTAGGTACCTCCAGTAAGCGCCACAGAGCTGCGTTGCAGAGAGGTGTAAAAAGGGGCTTGGCCTCAGAACACCTGGCTGCAGCGCAGCTCCCTGGCGCATACTGGAGATACCTGTTGGGGGCGCGTTTGCAGAGTGCTGCACGGAGGGGGCATGGCCTCCGGCACGATGCCAGTCTTTTATTTATTTTAGTTTTTTAAGAAGGGGGGCTGTTTGGTTCCCCTTCTTATTCTAATTTATTGGCCCTGATGACCCCATCCCCCAGGGCCAGTCTCCTAATTATATTTTTTTGACCCCAATCCCCAGGGCCGGCCACTGTTTTTTAATTTTTTAAAAAAATATATATTTATAGACACACCTAGGACATGCTGGACAAACCGTACGTACCTATCACCATGACGATTTGCGTGATATTCATTAAAAGGCGACTATGCATGCAATGAATCCACGTGGAATGTATTTACACCACTAGTGAAGCTCTGACATGTCTGATGCCCTACCGTGCCTAATCCCGGTAGACACCCTTGTCGTTTATTTATACAAACTTGGGTAGCTATTGACGGGCACATTTAATACACATGCACACCAAGCCATTCAAAGGGGATTCGACAAAAATTCGACCAAAACTATGCAAGAAACCCCCCTCACGGTTAATAAAACACACATCCACTGCCGGATGTGTAATACTTTTTATTTTACTCTCTGGAAAGGGGACGAACATCACTTGAGAGTCACAGCGCGCTCCTGACAGAGCCCAATGCTGTGTTACACCCACCATTGCCTGCCGTGTGCCACACACCTCTGTGTTGTATTCCACTAGCTAGTGCATATGCTATGACACTCTCTAGCCCATGTGCACTGTAACACCACCCCGTGAATATGTCATGCCACACTTGTCTTCGCACGGGTTATATTGCCCCATCTAACGTGCCTTTCTCGATGCCTATGTTATAACGCACAGTGCTATGCCATACATATTACAATCTGGGATCCATATCTTTGTCACAGTGCATATGCAACCTTACACTCCCCAGCACATATTTTATATTACAACTTTAGAGACTAGTTAGGTTACACAACACTGCCCTGTGCATATTACACTCCAAGGCGCATATCGCATAGCACGCGCTAGTGCCTGTGCTATCTCGCGCTCTCCAATGAATCTGTCATTGCGCACAATGTATTGCATATTATATTTCACGCCCGGTTCATCTTGTATCACACTTTTTGGTGCATAGTTTATACCATACACTATATCTAGTTTTCATTTTCAATCGTGCTCTCAGGACTATGTTCTATATAACACTGTGTTCACCTACCCTTTTCACGGGCATTACATTTTGCGATAGGGGGTGGAGGGTCAGGGGGTGTTTCTGCCAAGTGAGCCCGGAGTCACAGTCACAAACGTCCTCTTCTTCCTGAATAAAAGTGAGATTATGCTGCATACTTGTTCATATTTTAAGTAGTTCGCACAGACACAATGTTTTAAAAACAATAAAGTTCCTAATAACCGCCTTCTCTGAACAGTTAGCTTGCTGCCCCATCCCCTTCCTCCCTATCCTCTGTTGTGTGAATCCATGGACTAGCCTCCTCCCTCCTGCCATGCATGGTCTGATGTGCTGCCACTGCCCTCAGTATGATGTACCAGTCCACTCCTCCTGCCCTCCATTGCCCAATTCTATGCCCCATCATTGACCTCCTGCTTAAACTCTGTGCTTAGCTTGCTGCCCCTATTCTCCTTCCCCCTGCCCTCCGATGTCTTTGTGCATGCCCCTGCTCCATCCTTTTTGCCCACCATGTCCCATGGACCTGCCACTCCTATCTACTCTGAGTGTTCTGTTGAGCTGCCACTCCCCTCCCACCTGCCTAGCATTGTCAGATGACTGTAACCTGTCCCTGCCACCTCCACCCTGCCTGTCCACATGCCATGCCCTTATCCTCTTCCTCCTGTCCTACATGGTCCATTGTACTGCCACACCCTTCTGCTCTCCCTGGTCTGTTGTGCTGCAGCTGCTCCTCCTGCCTGCCCCGTGTGGTCTGTTGTGAGGTCCCTTCCCCTGAACTTTCTTGTCTGTGCACAGGTCCTGACCCTCCCTTCTATCCTCCATCGTCCTTTGCGCATGCCCCTCCACCCTCCTTCTTGCCCATCATAGCCATTGTGCTGCCACTAACCCTCTCACTTGCCATGCATGGTCTTCTGTGCTGCCATGGCCCCTCCCACCTTCCCTGTGTGGTCAGTTAGCTGCCCCTGACCCCCTCCCACCTTCCCTCCATGGTCTGTGTGTATGCCACCACAGTCTCACTGTTGCTCTTCATGGTGTGTCTTGCTTCTAGTGCCCATCCTGCCTGACCTCCATGGCTATCTTGCTGCTCCTGCCCTGCCCCCTTGCCCCCAGCCCTACTCCCTCCCTCCTGGCTTGTCTGTTCCATTGTAATGCCCCTGATCCGTCCCTCCTGCCCTTTATGGTCTGTTATGCTGCAGCTTTCTCTCCTGTCTGTCCATTATGGTCAGCTAGCTACCATTGCCTCTTGCCCCTCTGTTCTCTGTTGTCCATGTGCATGGTCCTGTCCCCTCCCTCTTGCTTTCTATGGATTGTTGTGCTGCACTCCCGTCCTGCATGCCCTGTGTGGTGTATTGTGCTGCTGCAAACCCTGATGCCTGCCCTGCAGGGTCAGTTTGGTGCACCTCTCCATGTCCCTCCTGTCCTCTGTTATCCAAGTCCATGTCCCTATCCCATTTCCTTCCATGATCCAATGTACCATACTTGCGAACATTTTGAACTTGGTAAGAGGGAGATTTTGAAAAAAAACTGGGGTATTGATTTTCCCCTTTGAGTTACATTGAAAAAGAGGATATTGTAGACAGGAGACAGATCAAATACAGCCCATTTGAGCTTAAAAACATTGGACGTTTCCTGGCTGAATCGGGTCTGTTGCATGTATGGTTGTACTACTATTGCCTCTTCCTTCTGCCCACAATGGTCTATTACATTGCCACAGCCTTGAAGGAGGGTAGATTTTGTATCACAGGGGGCCCCTGGCCCGTTCTGTCCACACCTGAAGTATGAGACCCTTGTCCTTGCCCTGCCAGCTGCATTTGTAGGCCGTATTAAATTGACCAGCGGGTCCTGTGTTGCTATATAATTATCCTGAGACATCCTTACCACTCAGCCAGCATAAAACCCCTGTGTAGGCCCTTCTGTTCAATATGTAGGCCTCTTTGTTAAATTGACCATAGCTCTGCAATTTTAGTGTATAGCAGTCTGAAGGCAGGTCTGCGAGGCCTTCTGATCCAAACTAGTAGCCCCCACCCTACCCGAGTGCTCCGTGCTCGGTATCAAAGTTCAACATCCCCCTGAAGCTGTCGACATACAGTAGGCTGCATCCTGGACTGGTACTTGCTTCCTGGGCAGGTTTCCCGCTTTTAAGGAAGTGGCAACCGCAGAGCGTCAAGTTAGGAGAACTGAGGAGATTTTATACATGAATATATTGAATTCCCGTACAATACCCATTATTTTCTGCTTGCTCTATGGAACTTACGATAAGCGATTGGCCTGAGAGACTGACCTTTTCACCCAGTCCATTGTCAGCATTAAGTGGGTAAATGACGAAATGTCTGGTAAAATCTGCAGACGAAGCTTTTGGGTAGCATACGTAGGTAGATGTAGCGTGCAAAGGAGCCCACAAAATGATATAAAAAGGGAGCACCCACAGATATCGACGGACTACCTCGCCGTCTGTATGTAGGTTAACAGGCAGTGCAGGTTTTCCCCAAGAGCTGGGAGCTCTTGTCTTCCTTTGCTTAAAATGTCTTGCTCTGCTTTGCTTGAAGTATCTTATTCTATTTTACCTATATGAAATGTCATGTTATGTTTAACCATTGTTCTCTTTACTTGTGCATTTAAAAGATTTTGTATTGTAATTGCAGGAATGCTTGCTCTAAGAGTAAACGTGAGTGTTCCTAGGTAACATTTTCCTTGGTGTAACTTGTTTCTCATGATGCATTTATAGATGTGTTTTCTCTCTCTCTCTGTCAGTACATTAATTGAGATACAGAGAATATCATGACAGCTGTATGATTATCTGGATTCTGTATTTTGTACTTTATGTCTCTATTCTGCGGTTTCTTTGAAGTTGCATCTTCTCATTAAACTGCCATTGTATTCTGCCTCCAATTCCATGTCTCATATGTCTGTTTTCTTCATTTTTGGAGCAAGCGTTCCTAGGCACCCCGGCTCAAATTAAGGTGCCCCTTTTGTCCCTGACTCACTCTCCTGCTCAGTTCTGTGGTGGCTCCCGGGGATCTGGGGACCGCCCCTAGCTTCCTTGACCCGTAATAGATCTTGCCTCCAACAGCCTCTCTTGCAAGTCCTGTATTGTTGGTTTGTTGCCCCTGCCCCCCTTTCCACTGCCCTCCATAGTCTGTTGTGCTTCCACGGCCCTTCCTGCCTGCTCAGTGTGGTTAAATTGTTGCCTTTGCACCCTCCTACCTGCCTTCAATTTTCAGAGTCCGTGCCCCTGGCCTCTGCCTCTCAACAGTATCCTAATGAACAACTAGATTGCTAACATTCTATATTTATTACAAAAGTGTGGAACGCCTGACATCATCTTGATGTAATCAAAACTGTAATACCTAGAGCATTTCCTTTAGAAATTACATATATGAGAGGGTCTTATTGGCATCAAAATTATGGTTAGTGCTCTAAAAGGCTAAAATAAGGACATATTTTCTGAGTTTTCAAATAGCGACAAAGCACTTTTAAATTATTTGTTATCTTTATGTTTTTTTATCCAGTTGACCACTTGATTAAATGTTGCACTTAGGGGAGATGATGTGGTGTTACTTCCAGAACTGCAGACTTTGCAACTGGGGAACCAGGTTGAAGTTTCTGCTTCAGCTCGACATTCTGTGATTCTGGTCAAATCACTTATAGGCACATGCATCAAACCTTTTTGCGATCGCAAACGGTGCGAATCGCAAAAATAGGCCGTTTGCGATCGCAAAAGTCAGTGTTGAAATGCATCAACTGTATATTTGCGAAAATCCATTTTTTCGCAAATATAAGGAATCGCAAAACATTCTGCGAATCAAATAGCGAATCGGTATTAGCGTGTCCCAATTAGCGAATCGCAAACAACGATTCGCTAAATGTATGCATGACAAATCGCAAATAGCGATTTCCATGAAAATCGCAAATTAGCGATCGCTAAATAAGAAGGATCACAACCAGGTGGTAATCATGAGTGCAAATCACAGACAGGTGAAAACCAACTGAAACCCATTTAAACACACCCAGAATGAGCCAGCACTGTTCACAATGGCAGGGATTTACCTGATGGCGAGGAGGATGAGGCTGCAGGCTGCCGCACAGAGACGGAGGCGAATGAATGAGCGCATCTTCAGAGTCCGCATAACTTTGCTAGGCCAGCAAGAGGATGAGATATACGACAAGTATAGGCTCAATGCAGCAATGATCCATGATCTAATCAATGAATTGGACCCCATAATGCAACGACAGACACGTAGGACCAATGCCATCCCAACGCATGTGCAGGTCCTATGTTGCCTACACCTTCTGGCGTCAGGCAGTTTTCAGGGGGTCATTGCTGTTGCGGGAGGTGTGTCACAAAGCGCACTTTCAAGAATATTGAAAGCATTCCTTGATGCCATGATGGCCGTGATCGGGTCTCATATCAAGTTCCCTACCACCGCGCTTGACCTTGCAAAAACCAAACAGGAGTTCTACCAGATAGCTCGTTTCCCACATGTTTTGGGTTGTATTGATTGCACCCACGTTGCAATATGTCCCCCTGCAACACAGGAATATATATATAGAAATAGGAAATGTTACCATTCCCTCAATATTCAGGTCGTTTGCAATGCCAAAAACATTATCACTGACATTGTTGCGCAATTTCCAGGGAGTGCACATGACTCTTATATCTTCAGGCAAAGTGGCATACACACCCGTCTTGTCAGGGGAGAATTTGGAGAGGGACATCTGCTTGGTAAATATGTGTTATAGTTTATCACTGTCATTGTACGTATGTCAATGTGAAGCTGCCACTGACTCTTTGCTCCATTACATGTAGGTGACAGCGCATACGCCTTGCGTAATTACCTAATGACGCCTTACCTCAATCCCACAACTGCCAATCAACAGAGGTACAATGCAGCACATATTTCGACAAGGAACATCATAGAGCGCACATTTGGGCTGTTGAAGAGCCGATTCAGATGTCTACATAAGACCGGTGGAGCACTGAAGTACAACCCTGAACAATGCTGCAAGATAGTAGCGGCATGTGCCATGCTGCACAACATAGCGACAAGGGGAGGAATGGACATCGAGGTGTCTGACAGCGATTCGGAGGATGGGAACCAGCAAGTGCCACAACACCATGCAGCACAAGGGGCAGGCGCAGCAGAAGGGCGTAGGAGAAGATTTGACATCACACAAAATTATTTCTGAGGTGAGTAATGATGACACAGAAACTGACTATTGCTATCAAAGTATTCTTTAATTAAATAAAATTGCCATGAGTGTTCAAGCACACTTGTAATCTGACCAGTGCAATGGACATAAGTGGTTTGCAAATGTCAATTCACTTGTCAGTCTGTGAAAAGTCAAATCCAAATAAATGGTTACGTCACCATAGTGGAATGCACTTGTACATGCCAGTCTAGCGCTTTTTCCCACGAACACCCAGACGCCTGTCAGACCCAGCATTGTCATCCGTTATGTTGGAAGCGGCGGGGGTACTGCTGCGTGTGTTGCGTCTTCCTGCAGTGCGGACTGGAACTGCCACACTACTTAGGCTTGAGCCACCCTCACTACCCTCTTCGGGCGTCGAATTGTTGGCCGCAATTGTGGAAGCATTTAGCAAATCAACTGCATTGGTGACCTGGTCCAGTGCTTTAGCCACATCGCCGCTCCAATGGCACATTTCAGTTTGCATGGTCACAGACCTACGCGCCAGCAGTGCAGTTGTCGTGGCCAATCTATTGTTTGATTTAGCAAACATTTTCAATTGCAGCATTAGTTGACGATGCTGTCTCTTCTGGGATACATTTCCCTCATGCATCACCTTGCTCAGTTGCTGCACACTTTCTGACAGTACTGCTATGTTGCTAGCCATCTTGCCAACTTGCAATTGTACTAATCGTGTGTTTTTTGTCTGCAGGCGCTGCATACGGAGCATCTGTCCCTCAAGACCACCCCAGACATCACTTGGTTGCTCCTCCTGCTGTGTCCTGAGTGCTCTTCCTCTCCTACGCCGGGCTCTGTGATTAGTTCTGGGGACCTGTGGTTGTGTTTTTGTGATGGAAGTTGTCTGGCCATGGCTGCCACCTGGTGTTGCATCAGCCTCATCATCTTCACACTCCATGGTGACTAGGGATGGAACAGTAGCCCTGCGTGACTTTGTTGGACGTGAGGGATTTATTTGCACCACAGGTGTGTCCATCTGTTCACCTGCGCTGGTGTCCTGCATGTCTGGGGAATCGCTATCCACATCTTCTACACGTTGCGCATCTGTGAGGTGAAACAGTGCAACACTGTATTATTTCATGTCTGTGATATTAATTGCACAGTAATAAATATCTGCCTTTGTAAATGATTTTATACTCTATTAAGCTTTTTTGGGTTGTTACTCTGAGATTTGACATTTTAACTGCTTGACCTGACTACATCTCCCATAATGCCCCTCACCTACTGAACGCATTGTGTACTGGATGTTCAGGGTCTGCACTTGGGCTGTACTGTGGTCGAGTTCTACCTTTACATTTTGTAACACTAAGAAAACATACATTCATCTTACCTTCAGATGTGTTTGCTGCTCCGGACGTGTCCAGCTGGGTCACACCAACAACAGCTTCTGGCTGGATGGTGGATTCAATCAAGTCCTCCATGGGAGTGTTCCCAGTGTCTGTTGGTGTTCCCCCTCCTGTCTTCTTTGCCTCCTTCAGGCGGTCAGCTATGCGCACCTTAGCCCGACTGCGCAAGTCGTACCATCGTTTTTTGAGTTCTTCAATGGTGCGGTGTGTCACCCCAATGGCATTGACCCTGTTTTGGATCCGGAGCCAGATTTTCCTTTTCTCCTGCTCTGCCACTTTCAATGATGCCTTTCCAAACAGCTTGTCATGGCTGTGAACTACTCCCTCAATGAGGGTGTCAATTTCTTTTTCTGCAAATTTAATTTTGCGTTTCCTGCCTGTTTGGCTCTCCTCTGCTGTTTGTGAGGCTTCCATTTGATATCACAAGTTTCTCTTCTGTCTCTGTCACACTCCTGTTCTGCTCCCAGAGCCAGCTCCCTCCTCTCCCTGACACTGTGCACTGGAAATGAGGCTGGTGCTGCTCACTTCCTGGTTGTGATGTCATCAGGATGCATCAAAAAGCGACTTCGGTATTAGCGATTTCGCTAATTGCGAAATCGCTAATAGCGAGTTCGCAAATGCCGAAATCGCAATTTATTTAGCGATTTTTAGCGATTCGCAATATTCTCGCAATGTTTTTGTTGCATCGTGTTTTGCGAGTCTTTATTTGCGAATCCTTAAAATTCGCAAATAAGGACTCGCAAACTCTCTTTTTGATGCATGTGCCTGTTAGTCTCCCCATGTCTACAACCAAAATGAATGTGTTCTTGTGTGATGTAACCAATGCTCATGTAAAGCACTCCAATACCTGACAAGTCTGCACTATATAACACTGCAAAAACACAAAATAATAAGTGTTTTGCACACTTCTGTCATTGGGCTATATTTGGGCTACATCTGGGTGATTTTGGGCTACATTTGGGCTCTTTTGTCTCCGGTGGCCATCTTGGGAGATTTATTTGTTATGAAGTTTCCTAATTTCCTCATGTATTGCAGTCTCCTCAGTAGGAAATGCTTTCAGTTTTTTACTTTGATTCCATCATGAAGGTATTCAGATATGTCACACATTTGCCATAAATTCTGAATGTTAGCACTCTAGTTGCTCATTAGATCACTGTAGTAAAACTACTGCACCATGGAAGTCTGCTCCTGGTATTAAAAGTGCATGTTTCAGTCTGCATGTCAGAATTTTTTAATGAAATAGAACAGGATTTGAGAAGTCACTCAAAATGTGCCCTCATTTTCTTTCTTCAGCATTAATCATAATTTCTATGGCAAAATGAACCTCCACATTGTGTTCCTTTTTAAATTAAATGTTTTAAGTGTTACCAGTTTATTCTAATCAAGATGGCTTCAGGTGTGCCATACTTCTGTCATAATGAAGACAGTAAGCGCTCTAGTTGTTTTTAAGAACATTCTGGGACATTCTGTCATTGGGCTATACTTGGGCTACATCTGGGTGATATTTGGGCTACATTTGGGCTCTTTTGTCTCTGGTGGCCATCTTGGGAGACTTATTTGTTATGAAGTTTCCTAATTTCCTCATTTACTGCAGTCTCCTCAGTAGGAAATACTTTCAGTTTTTTACTTTGATTCCATCAAGAAGGCATTCAGATGTGTCACACATTTGCCATAAATTCAGAATGTTAGCACTCTTTTTGCTCATTAGATCACTGTAGTAAAGCTACTGCTCACCAGGGAAAACTGCTGCTGGTATTGAAAGTGCATGTTTCAGTCTGCATGTCAGAATTTTTTAATGAAATAGAAGAGGATTTGAGAAGTCACTCAAAATGTGCCCTAATTTTTCTTTCTGCAGCACTAATCATACTTTTTATAGAAAAATGAACCCCCTCATTTTGTTCCTTTTTAAATTAAATGTTTTAAGAGTTACCACTTTAATCCAAGCAAGATGGCTTCAGGTGTGCCATACGTTTATCATAAATAGGACTGTTAGCGCTCTAGTAGTTCTTTGGAACACTCTGGGAAGCTGCAGTAGAACACAAAGGAATCAACTGACAGTCTCTGCCCTTGTTGGATGTACATGTTTTACTGAGAATGTCAGACTTCATTCTCACATGACTGAGAAAGATAATGTGAATTTACAGAAAATAAGCTCTCATTTTAGCCTATAGATCACCTTCCAAACCTCTGTGGTAAAAGCATGAGAAAATATTTTTCTCTCAATCATGATATCCCAGCAGAAGGCTTTTTCACATGGTGAAATCACCTTAGAACATACCACAATTCCTAAAATGAGTATGGTACCATCAACAAATGATTTATAATGTAACTAAAGTCTTAAAACCTTCTATTAACTGCAATGCTTTTTAATGAGGTGCTATCATGTATATTGGTCCCAAGATGGCTGCCAACACTTCTTGGATGAAGTGCTGACAGCCAATCAGATCTCAGGATGAGATGTGTGGTTAGGCTCCGCCCACATATATATATGCTTTTAAATGCTATTTTCTCAGGAAATACTGAACAGATTTACACCAGACCTGCAAAAGGCACTTCCTTGACCTGAGGACTACCTCTCTGCCAAATTTCAAGTAATTCTGTTCAGCCGTTCGGGCTGTAGCTGTGTCTAAAGGTCCTATGGAAAAATGCATGGGAAAAACGCGTTTTGGGACCCCCCTTTTATCTCAGCCCCCGCTTGACGAATCCCCCCGAGACTTTCAGGGTAGGAGCGTAGCGTAGCGCCCCACCTATTTTGAAAAATTCGCGAGGATTCGTCAACCGGCGCCAAAGTTATTCAAAATAGAATGTTGCGGATTTCCTATGGAAACGTGGTCCTAACTATAACTACCTACTGGCGACCGCCAGTAGGTAATATATATATATATATATATATATATATATATATATATATATATTCACTGAAAAAACCATAGGTTTCACACATGTTATAGTTAGCTGGACATTTTACTGATAAAAACCAATGAAATTCCCCCGTTATAGTTACTGTAGGCAACTATAACTCACGCGACCGTAATCCTCTGCTGATGCTAATACTGTATTTAGACACTTATTTGCCCATGTCTTCTTCCATTAACTTTTAGCTATACATATATTACAAATATTTTTTTTTCATAAAGACACATATGTCATCAGCAGAGGATTACGGTCGCGTGAGTTATAGTTGCCTACAGTAACTATAACGGGGGAATTTCATTGGTTTTTTATCAGTAAAATGTCCAGCTAACTATAACATGTGTGAAACCTATGGTTTTTTCAGTGAATTTGCAAGGTTTTTAAAATGCTAATTCCTAACTATAACGTGTGTGAAACCTATGGTTTTTTCAGTGAATTTGTACGTTTTTTTAAATGCTAAGTTACTTTACGCCATTTGTGGCGTGCGCGCCCACTTAATGCAGTTCGTTCCGTGCGCGCACGGTGCGCTTCGCGCACCGTGCGCACACAGTGAGCACGCGGTGCGCTTCGCGCACCGCGTGCCCACGTTACGCTAGATGGGCCATGAACGCACGATGCGCTTCGCGCACCGTGCGCACATGGAGGTCATATGATGAGCATCGTTGTGACAGGTAAAATATATGTTTTGTTTATCTCTGATGAGCCATGCACAAAAGGTGCCCTTCGGGCACCTCTTGCACACGGGGTGGGGAGAATGTGGATATTTTTTTATTTTTTTTATTATTTCTTACCGTACGCGTACGGTAAGCGTAATCGGCGAAATTTTCAAAAAAATAAAAATTGCCTTTTTTCACTTGGGGGATCGTTGGGGACTCCCTCGACATGGCTAGGTGCTTGGGAGCTGTGTAAACAGCCCCTTTACATGATTTGCACTTTGTTTTTCAACCCCCTGTCAGAGTGCGAGAGAGAAAATGGCGGCCGCCGCTTCCTGGTTTCGACCGATTCGAATGTTTACTAAGATCTAAGGGCCAATCAGAATCGCGCTCGCGCACGCCACCGTACGCGTACGGTAAGCGCAACGTAAGCGCACCGTAAGCTGGCTCAGATATACATATTGATTTAAAGGCTATTTTCTCAGAATCTACTGAATAGATTTACACCAAACCTACAAAAGGCACTTCCTTGACCTGAGGACTACCTCTCTGCCAAATTCAAGTAATTCTGTTCAGCCGTTCGGGCTGTAGCTGTGTCTAAAGGTCCTATGGAAAAATGCATGGGAAAAACGCGTTTTGGGACCCCCCTTTTATCTCAGCCCCCGCTTGACGAATCCCCCCGAGACTTTCAGGGTAGGAGCGGAGCGTAGCGCCCCACCTATTTTGAAAAATTCGCGAGGATTCGTCAACCGGCGCCAAAGTTATTCAAAATAGAATGTTGCGGATTTCCTATGGAAACGTGGTCCTAACTATAACTACCTACTGGCGACCGCCAGTAGGTAATATATATATATATATATATTATATATATATATATATTACCTACTGGCGGTCGCCAGTAGGTAGTTATAGTTAGGACCACGTTTCCATAGGAAAACCTCAACATTCTATTTTGAATAACTTTGGCGCCGGTCGACGAATCCTCGCGAATTTCTCAAAATAGGTGGGGCGCTACGCTCCGCTCCTACCCTGAAAGTCTCGGGGGGATCCGTCAAGCGGGGGCTGAGATAAAAGGGGGGTCCCAAAACGCGTTTTTCCCATGCATTTTTCCATAGGACCTTTAGAACGAGCTACAGCCCGAACGGCTGAACAGAATTACTCAAAATTTGGCAGAGAGGTAGTCCCTAGGTCAAGGAAGTGCCTTTTGTAGGTTTGGTGTAAATCTGTTCAGTAGATTCTGAGAAAATAGCCTTTAAATCAATATATATATCTGAGCCCGCTTACGGTACGCTTACCGTACGCTTACGGTAAGCGTACGGCGGCGTGCGCGAGCGCGATTCTGATTGGCTGTTAGATCTTAGTAAACATTCGAATCGGCCGAAACCAGGAAGCGGCGGCCGCCATTTTGTGTATTTCACTCTGAAAAAAAAGAGTGAAAACAAGGAAAGGGGGCAATGAGGAGAGTTACAGACCCCCTAACATTTGTAAGGGGGTCAAAGAAGGACAGAAAAGTACAAAAAAAACATTTATTGATTTTAAAAAAAATCACGGGGTACGCGTACGGTAAGCTTACGGTAAGCGTACGGTAGAAAAAAAAAAAATAAAAAAATGAAAATCAGATTTAAGTGTTTAGATATTAGGGGGCTCTAAAAAGAGCCGTTGTGTTTATGAAATGATTTTTTAGTGGTACCTACAAGTAAGTACCGATGCAGAGTCTAAGGTTCAAGAGGAAGACTCTGTTCCCTTCATCATTGAAGTGCACACCATCTCCTCTATAAATGTCTTGCATGTCATAACGCAAGTTGTTGTGGTAAATGGCACCCATACCATAGTCACGGAGGAAAGCAGCAACAGATTTGTTGACGTGCTTTCTTGCTTTGTCATCGCACCGCGTGCCCACCGTGCGCGCATGGCACTAACTGCGTAAAGTGGGCGCGCGGTGCGCGAAGCGCACCGCGTGCTCACTGTGCGCGCACGGTGCGCGAAGCGCACCGTGCGCGCACGGAACGAACTGCGTTAAGTGGGCGCGCACGCCACGAATGGCGTAAAGTAACTTAGCATTTAAAAAACCGTACAAATTCACTGAAAAAACCATAGGTTTCACACACGTTATAGTTAGGAATTAGCATTTAAAAAACCTTGCAAATTCACTGAAAAAACCATAGGTTTCACACATGTTATAGTTAGCGGAAATTTTACTGATAAAAAACCAATGAAATTCCCCCGTTATAGTTAGTGCAGGCAACTATAACTCACGCGACCGCAATCTTCTGCTGATGACATATGTGTCTTTATGAAAAAAAAATATTTGTAATATATGTATAGCTAAAAATGTATGGAAGAAGACATGGGCAAATAAGTGTCTAAATACAGTATTAGCATCAGCAGAGGATTGCGGTCGCGTGAGTTATAGTTGCCTGCACTAACTATAACGGGGGAATTTCATTGGTTTTTTATCAGTAAAATTTCCGCTAACTATAACATGTGTGAAACCTATGGTTTTTTCAGTGAATATATATATATATATATATATTCACTTAAAAAACCATAGGTTTCACACACGTTATAGTTAGGAATTAGCATTTAAAAAACCTTGCAAATTCACTTAAAAAACCATAGGTTTCACACATGTTATAGTTAGCTGGACATTTCACTCGTAAAAAACCATTGAAATTCCCCCGTTATAGTTAGTTCAGATAACTATAACTCGCGCGCCCGCAATCCACTGCTCATGACGTCACATATTACATCACTCATGACATGGTCAGTGGCATCACTCATGACATCACTGATGACATCATCCTTGTGAAAGAGTGGCAGTTGCGCGAGTTATAGTTATCTGAACTAACTATAACGGGGGAATTTCAATGGTTTTGAAAATTTCGCGAGGATTCGTCAACCAGCGCCAAAGTTATTCAAAATAGAATTTTCAGATTTCCTATGGAAACTCGGTCCTAACTATAACTATCTACTGGCGACCGCCAGTAGATAATATACACACACACACACACACACACACACACACACGTCTGGTCAGAAACTCCAAAGTCAGAAAGTTGGAGTTTCTGACCAGACTTGTACATACCTCACAACATACAGGCTTTATTATGCCCGTAAGTACTCCGAGGGCTTCCAGCGCAATACATTGGAGAAAATTTCCTGCATCACAACTCCGTCTTTTGAAATTCGACCGAATACTTCAAAGCCCTGATGAAGTTCCCCTTGAGGGAATGAAACGCGTTGGCTGAGCTTTGCTTACTATTGAAATTGCATATGAAATTACAAATAAAGAACTTTTTTTACAATACCTGCAGTCTATTTGGACTTCATTAATTAGCGCACGCCCATTTGTAGTGTACATTAAAATGGGAATACTTGTACCTACTGATTTTGATGCCTCATGATTACAATTCGCTAACCATTCTACTGCTCCATTATTATATAAACTAAAAAGTATCGGTGCCAGCACACATCCTTGCCTAACACCATGATTAATACATATCTTAGTTGTAAGATCTCCTCCTACATTCCACCTAACCTGAGCAATACGATTCCATGTGTAGGGTTTTAAAAATTACTAAAAGGTTATCTGGAATGCCATAAGCCTCCAACACAGTCCAAAGGTTCTCCCTATGGACCAGGTCGAAGGCCGCCCTCAAATCAATGAATGCAACGTACAGATGGTCCTTCTTCAGTGCAACGTATTTCCAGCATAGCGCCCTGAAATGAAAGACCTGGTCCAAGGTACCAACCTTAGCCCTACATCCTGCCTGACATTCCTCTAGGATGTGGTGTTCCGTAATCCATGCTTGTAGCTTAATTAGGATCTACCTAACAAATACTTTCTGGCTTATCTCTATTGAACTAATAGGTCAGTAATTAGACGCTGTTGGATTTGGCCCTTTCTCGCTAAAGTTCCCTAAACTTGTTGCTTTCCCCCTAGACCTTTTTTCTGACATGGTGTTGCCAACTTAGATGCTTTGGGCACTTTGCCCCTGCTGATCAGTGTCAAAGTGCAAGTGCTCCCTGTATAAAGTGAAATGGTAATTGGTTGTCCATGATTGGTATGTTTGCCTTACTAGTAAAGTCCCTAGTAAAGAGCACTATGTGTGCAAGGGCTGATAAGGCAACTGCTACTAGTTGGCCTGCAGCACTAATTGTGCCACTAGCACAAGTAACCTTAAAGAGGGAACTCAGGCCTGCCATTGCACTGCCTGCGCGCATTTTGTTAAACTGCCATGTTGTTCTGACAAGTGCACCCACTTGCCAGACCTTACCCTTCTCCTTCTATGCACATCAGACAACCCTATGGTAGGTCCAGGATACCCCCTGGGCAGGGTGCAGTGCATGTGAAGGGTAGGACATGTACTAAGGTGTGTATAATGTCCTGACAGTGAAATAATCTCCATTTAGTTTTTCACTGTGGAAAGGTCATCTTGCCCGTAGGATAGAATGGGGAGGCTGTGTAAATTGTTTTCCAGCCTATCTTTCCAAAGGCTTAAGAACTCACAATGTAATAACACATCTTTTTATGAAGGTGGTTTTTGCATTGTGTGTTTAGAAGCCACTCTTTTAGAAGTGGCTGGGTTTTTGTGCTCTAACCATTTCTGTGTGTCTCTGCCTGGTTGTGGATTGACTGTCTGGGTTTGAAAGTGATAGGATCTGGGGAATGTCATGACCCAGGGGACGAGGTGAGAAAGCAACCGGCTGACCTGCATCTGGAGTGTAGGGGGAGGACTAGCCTCTAGAGCTGAAGAGGCCTGGGTTGCTGCCATAAAACAATTATCCCTTCTCCTGCTGAGTGATTGAGAATCCAGACCCCCACTAATCAAAGGAAGGGGGTGTCACTGGCAGGGAGGCACCCAGAACTGGTTTGAACTGGGGTCAGTGCCCCGCTGAACACAAAGACTTCAAAGACATTTAGGGGTATAATTATGAGAGCTGAAGCCCCTGAACTTTGCAGAATGGCTTGATCAAGATTGAACAAGACTGAAGCTACTTCGTGGTAAAGAGGAACCTTTGCCAAGGAAGAAACAACTGAAGAGACTGAATGAAAGGACTGACCCTTGCTGTGTGTTCTGGGGCTGGCCTGCAGTTTGCTGTATTAACCAAGGAAAGTCTGAAGGGACTGTGCTGTGTCCCCCTGTTTGAAAGGACTTTGCTGTGCTGTGTCCTGAAGTAACTTATCCCGAAGGGCCCGAGGTGAGCTGGCTACCTTTTGCGGAAACTCTGGAACACAAAAGTTTCCAGGAGAGTCTCAGCGACGCTGTGTGCATGTACTTTATGCAGCCTGAGACCCTCGTACGGAGTGCCCTGTGATCGTGGGCACCTGGAGTCCAAGCGAGGCTCAGCGACGCTGTGTGCATGTGCTTTTTGTAGCCTGAGTCCTTCGTTGGGATTGTCCTGTTATTGTGTGCATCGGAATCCAAGTGAGTCTCTGCGACGCTGTGTGCGTGTGCTTTGTGCAGCCTGGGACCTTGGTGAGGATTGCCTTTTCAACGTGCACACCCAGAGTCCAAGTGAGTCTCAGCGAAGCTGTGTGCATGTGCTTTGTGCAGCCTGAGACCTTCGTGAGGATTGCCTTGTTATCATGCACCCTGAGTCTAAGTGAGTCTTAGCGACGCTGTGTGCGTGTGCTTTGTGCAGCCTAAGACCGTTGTGAGGATTGCCTTGTTATCGTGCACCCGGAGTTCAAGTGAGTCTCAGCGACACTGTGTGCGAGTGCTTCGTGCAGCCTGAGACCTTCATGAGTAGTGCCCGGTGATCGTGCACCCGAAGCTCAAGTGAGTCTCAGCGACAGTGTGTGCATGTGCCCTGTGGCAGCCTAAGATCTTCATAGCAGTAGCAGCCTGGACCGGCAGCCCCGGAGGAGCTGAGACGCTGGCCCATGTCCACTGTTGCCAGAGCGGGACCTTGAGCCAACCTCGTCGAGGGAGGGCCCGAGTCCCACTGGCCAGAATTCACAAAGATTGCATCGGATGCCCAAGTCGCTGGAAGAGGAGAGGAGAGGAGAGTAAGGTCGCACCCCGCAAGTAACGGGTGTCAACGCCTGAGGTGGGGTGCAGGTTCAGAGGGAGACGCTCTCTGCCTCTCTTATACCGTCAGCGTGAGCCTCTGCTTCGGCTCGTATCGTGTCCCGTACTTGCCAAGGGAGTGGCTGTACTGGGGCCGGAGTGCGGAGCTGCACTTTTTATTACACCATACCCGTGTGGGGGCAACAGTTGACAGAGGCTGATTGCGAGTCAGCACAAGTGGCGGAGAGACCGCCTAAGGCACCGTGACCGGTGCGGGAGTGTATTACGCATTGCATTATTTCTGCATAACGAAGTACCTGATTGTCGTATTACACATTGCATCATTTCTGCATAACAAACTACCTGATTAGTGTTTTACGCATTGCATTATTCCTGCATAACGAACTACCTGATTAGAGTATTACGCATGGCATTATTTCGGCATAACGAACTACCTGATTGTCGTATGGCGCATTGCATTGTTTCTGCATAAGGAACTACCTGATTAGCGTATTACGCATTGCATTATTCCTGCATAATGAACTACCTGATTAGTGTATTACGCATTGCATTATTTCTGCATAACAAAGTACCTGATTGTTGCGTCACGCATTGAATTATTTTTACATTGCAAAGTGCTGGATTCTAGCATTACGAACTGCATTATTTTTACATTGCAAAGTGCCTGATTCTAGCATCACGAACTACATAACATTGTATTAGGACTACAGTGGAACGTTTAGAAGTGCTCATTAATATTGCCAGAATTTACAAGGGCTGGCTGGCCTAACAACCGGCCAGAAGGAATATTACCAATACGCATATGTTTGATTTATATCATGTGGTCTTATCTTATATCTTTTTATATAAATTTACACTAGTTTTTTATGAAACTCATGTGGAGTTCATTTGTGGTGTCATCTTTTGGTTGCTGTGAGCCTGATTGCAAATACTTTACACATTTGCCTTGAAGATAAGCCTGGCTGCTCGTGCCAAGCTACCAAGGGGGTGAGCAGGGGCTATCTCAGAAGGTGTCCTTCCTTTCCCTGACGTGGAACCGAGGGTCCCTATTTGGCCTAAGGTACCTAACTCAGCCAACCAGGGATCCCTGTGTAACAGACGCAACATCTTTCCTCCCCTTCCTATAAATGGGCACGATAATTGCTCCATGCAGGGAGGATGAAATGGCCTGACCACTCAGGATTGCGTTGCTAAGAGCTTTCAAATAGTTTTCTCTCAAACATGATTCAGGAAATCCCAGCAGAGGGTCAGCATTATTTAAAGGATAACATTACCTTAGAACACACTGCAATTCCACAAATTAGTATTTGACCACCAGCAAATGATTCATCTTGTAACTAAAATCTGTTATCACTTTGTACAGGCTCCTTTTTGTGACCCTCAAAACCTGTCATTCACTCCAATGCATTTCAATGGGGACCATGTCCCAGAGGCTTGTAACGGTTGCCACCACCTGTTTGGCCAGACAATAAAGGGGAGGTCCCTTACGGACCCCCATACCACATGCTCTTTGTAGTTTGAGTGTGCTTACCCTGCCCCCTTGCATATTTTTTTAATTAATTTTCAGAACACAGGGACCACCAACAAATGACTTATATTGTGACTAAAATCTGTCATGACCTTTATATATGCTCCTTTTTGTGACACTGAAAACCTGTCTTTTTCTACAATGCATTTCAATGGGGACCATGTTCCAGATTCCTGTAACGGTTGCCACCACATGTTGTAGCAGCCATTAATGGCGGGGGGGGGGGGAGGGGGCGGGTATGCCCCCATATATATTTTGTTTAAATTCATTTTCAAGAACACAGGGAATAAGTCCCTGAGTCTTGTAAGGGCTGCCAAAACATATTGTTCAGATTATCACCACACAATCAGGATTGACAAATCCCCTTTAAATTTGGCAATCAGAGCATATCTGGACACAAATGACTAGTTACCTATACATTTTGAACCTTAATTTAGCAAAAACAACTGAATGGATTTACACCAAATCATAAAAAGCACACTTTATGGACCAAGATTTAGCTTCTTGACAAATTTGGTGTAATTCTGTTCAGCAGTTTTTGCGGTAGTGTTTAAAAAAAAAAAACATTGGTAAATACAATGGGTCTCGCCTATGTGATTAATAATACATTTTTTGTTGTTGTAAGTTTTATCTTGCTGGGCAGTTGTGTAATGTAAGTCCCTGAAACGCTAAAAAAGTGTTATGACTTCTTTATTGAGAAAGACGATATATTGGGCAGTAACATCAATTTTGTTTAACATTTAAGTACTTTTTAAAGGCGTCTCTGTGTCACGCGTCTAATCGCATTTGTCACCTCTCCCTGTAATAAAGCGTGGTCATTATTGTGCTCCTTTTTTCTCTTTTACCTATTCTAAATTAAAACATTCAATAGTCTTTCATGACGATTAATTTGATTTGAGCAGTTTTTTCTAAGCCTGACTGCCTATTGTTAGGTCAGATTAGATACAATTTCAGCTGTCTGCCTGAGGTCAATGCACCGCAAACACGCTTTTTTAAAGCAATAAGTAGTAGATCAAATATGAGAAAGAGTGAGAATATAACGAGGGACTAGTGACAACTACGAGAGCGTAGATGGGTGACTGTGAAAGAGATGCAAGGGGCAGAGACCAGTGGAGTGAAAAGGCAGAGTTACAGGAGAGATGATTGACACGAAGGTGTAAAGTGAAAAACACAACGAAAATGTGAATAGAAGAGAAGAGAAATTGGAAGAGTAGTTTTGTGAATAAAAGTACCGGGGGAGCAATAAAATACGAGTAGAGGGACCACAACAAGGGAGGGAAGGGGAGTGTCTTGGCACAGAGAGAAGCAGCAACCTGGAGCAACTAAAAATATAGTAGTAAAAGCAGACTAGAAAGAGAGAACAGATGAATGTATGAAAACATCGTACAAGTGACACTGTTAAAAAAGAAATAAAAAAACACCAAAGAGATGATTAGGTTGATTGAAGGGTCTAGAATATAAACACAGAGGAGATACTGAAACTGTACAATGAAGGGTCCTATAATAAGAATCATGCTTGCCCTATTTAAATGATGGTGATTTAAAAAAAGACTATGAGCATTATTTTTGCCAAGGTCACAACTTTGACCTGCTAACACTGACAATGAGCTATGCATGATGCTACTATACTCACTGTGCAGAGGAGAGGCTTTTTAGGTGAGACGGGTCCGGTTTGCTGCCATTTCCCCCTCTCTAAATAAAGCTTCCGATCTATTGCACGGGACCAAGATGAGACAGATTCCCAGGCCTGCCTCGCAAATATAGCACTAAATTCAACCTGTAAATGTAAATTATTTGAGGGGTGTTGTCTCCTGCCCATGCCTCTTACAAACAGTGGGGGAACACTCTCTGTAGGCATCAGGAGAGGCGGGAAACGGCCCCTGGGCTCTCAAAGCATTGTGCTTCCTGCAAGCCCCCACCATTGTAGAAACAAACACGCATGGAAATAGACCCGCCTCTCTTAATTTGCCCGTCTGTGTTAGCACTGTGAGGAAAAGAAACACTCCCTGAGAAATTAGCCTCGACACGTGTTAATGCACTCTTTCCATCACTTTTTATACTGATACGTCCTAGTTCTGAGGCACGCATTGATTCAACAATGGAAAGAAATGAAAGCATCATTGGAAACAAATATAAAATGGATGAAGTCCAATACATGTAAATTTATCTAAAACATTTTCATTGTAAACCTGACTGAATTTTACTATTCAGTAGGTTGCCAAGTGATGCCCTAATTCAGATGCAAAATTTGATTTAACAACACAGGGAAAGACGAAGTATTCTCAGGATGGATCAGAAAATGAATGCAGTAGGGGTGAAAGGAGTTAGTGATTCGCATCATTCAGCTACATCCACTCTATATAAATACAGCACACTTACATACATAAATACATGCAACCTGTTGCCTTGCTTGCTCTTGTTCCCATGTCATCCCAAAGGGAATGTGCATGAAACATTCATGGTGGAAGTGTTAATTATGGAATATATACTGAAACCAGAAATGCGCGGCACAACTCATATTTCTATCGTGCATTGTAAATGAAACTTTACTTACTTTTAAAGTAAGAACTCAACTAAATAATTAAATTCCCCAGTTACTTGCAAATTCTCTGAACTCCCACACACACGCTATCACTGTCACTTCAATAAAACAAGAATATTTCGCACAGATGTGTCTCACATTTAAGGCATGACAAGAAACTGATAGAGAGTCATGATGTTTTGAAAATTGTAGGGGTGCATCATAATCGTGGGCAGTCTGCACCGAATATATATTCAAGTGTGGTACTAAAATGATCATTAGAATTGTGTAAGTAATAAAGAAATATGTCATTGTCTTGGTTGAAACTTAATCCATGCCACCCGAGAAAGTAAAGTGGCATTTAAAATTGATTATATAACTTTGTTGTTCATTGCAAATGCTTAACGAATCAATCATGTGTAATGTAATGCATTAGATTTAAATGTGCACAATATTAAAGGCTGCACGTGTAGGAATGATTACTTATATATTGAATGTAATTAAATGTAGTGCTTACAGATGCAACCTTTACTAATGTGTAGTTTTGATGTATAAAGGCCTAAATGAATGTTCACGTTTTGCTATGAAAGGCCTACTCGCATTTCTTATGTTAGCTGAATTGTGCAGGCTGAAGTATACTTTCCATGGGAAGGCTCTCATTTGGAGGTAGTCAGCGAATTTCATGTGCAGGGAAGGATTTCCTGTTTACATGCTTCTGTTGCAGGTGCAAGGACACCGTCCTCGTTAGCTAAGACGAACACTTTTGTTTTAGGAGTTAGGTATGGAGGAGAATTTTTACCAGAGTCTCCAGGAATGCTGATAATTGGAGGATGCTACTTTCTGCGCTAAGGGAGCCTGGAACTCAGGGACGTATCAATGTTGGATGAAGTACAAGTTTAGTGGAAATTTACCTACGAGAGGTGCCTAGCCAGAGGAGGTGTTGCAGAGGCGTGTCCTCCATGTTGTGCATTTTGTATTAGGGACAGTGCCCCGAGGGAGGTGTGTCAGATGAGGGTAGATGGAGCAGAGAGCCGTTAGAGGGTAGAAAGAAGAGATTGATACTGAGTAAGGAGACTTAGAGATGAAGCAGTAGCTTTGGCTTCTGACCCCTTTCAACGTGAGTGTACTTCTTAGGAAGTCTTCTCGCGCTGACATCTTTTATTGATTCGTTAGGGAGATGCTAAGTAAGGATGTCACCTTAGCGGTAGAGTAGGGACAGACTAACCAATTTCTTTGTAGGTATCCATGAAGACTGATTTAGATATTGGAGCAGTAATCTTTTGTTCCTTATCCTTTTCATGCTTCATCGAATTAGGTTGTTGCGTAGACTAAACTTTGTATTAGTGCCCATGTATTTTCTTAACCTCGTCATGAGGTGCTTTTATGTTCAGTTATTTTTGGGTTTGTAATAAATCCCCTAAAACTTAACTCGAAATTAATGGTTCTTCAGCGTCGGAATTGATTAGTTATTGATTTTATCTGAATTACTTGGTTGTCTCCCCTTTACACTTCACAGCAGATAAAAAGATCCAGTCAGCCGAGGATTCTTAGGAGTAGTAAAAGATGGTAAAATAAGATAAGAATCCGGTGTTATCAAAACCAAACAAGCAATTACTGCGAACCGGGAAGCTGCTAGGAAACAAATGCTTATGAGTGTAAAGAACAACAGAGTGAAAAAATCAAGCATGTTCAACTGTAGTGTGACCCCTCGCCATTTATGAGAAAAGCCCCTCAGCATCGGTGAGGGATCTCTGATGCTGGGGGGTTTGGGGGGTCAATCCATTTTCTTCTGGGTTATTTAATATGATTCAAAATGCATTAAGATGCTGGACTTGCACATTTAGGCAGTGATGCGTAGAAAGACAAGTAAACATGCACCCGCACATACTCAGAAATACTGGAAAAGTAGAAATGGAGTCAGAAGACATGAGATGCAGAGAAGTAATAACCACAGTTAAGTGTTGGTCCCTGATTCGGCCCTGGGGGTACTCGTAAGTGCGCTGCTCAAAAGGGAGCACTAGAGTGGGCCCCTGCTTCAGCCCCGGCAGGACTGGTGGCTGCACATTGCAATCAGAGTGTTTGGCTTCCCACAAAGCACACAGAGGTGCTTAAAAGAACTTCCAACAAACCGGATGAAAACAGTACTTGGGTCATGATACTGATAAGAGAAACACACAAGGAAAGAGCAGGAAATAGTATGCTACAGCCAAAAGAAACAGAGGAAATGTAAGCGGCAAGCACACGAAATAATGAAAAGCAAGGATGGGGTGTAAATCCCTTTTAAGATTTATAGAAAATACAATGGATTTCGCAAGCACACAGAGCAAGTACTGTGCAGGCAAAACCTAAAATCGTCTGTGGAAAATGCATGGGGATTTTGCTCTTTGATCACCCTGAAATTTTCAATGCACAAACTAGGTTTTGTGAGGATTCGTCAAACGGTGCCATAGTTATTTGCAAAACAAAAAAGGCATTTGCTGTGTGTAGCATCTTCTCCAGCCCAGTTTCTTTCAAATGATCACTCCACACAAGGGGCTTGGTATTACACATCTTTATTCCTCAGCGTGTATGCTCAGTAACCATTAACTGAGCATCAGGAGTCCATCAGGAACCAAAAGGGCACGTCATCTCTAACTCACAAGACAGTACATCTTCCCCTTAGTCAAATAAAAAGTACAAATAATACATATATACATCACAACTCTTCAGTAAGTCATTTTGGTGCTCAAATCAATCACCCAGATCTACTCATGTGAGGCTGTGGAGATACCGGCGAAGTGTCCATGACTGGGACTGGTTATAGAGACATTGGTACAGTCGTTGGGCTCTCTGGATTCTCAGGTCGATCAGTCTCACTTCTGGCATCTGCAGGTGAAAGTCGAGGCAGGTGCTTGAAATCTGAAGAATGTCACGCAATGTACTTTCCAGGACTGTGAACAGTCACCATGTGTCCTTTATTAGCCACAGGCCCCAGTGGGTCAGCATCAAAAGGAGCATCAGAGTTGCGTTTCTTTTTCTGCCTCACAATAACTTGGTCTCCTCTTTTGAACACAGTGATCCGAGCACAGCTGCACCTGCTCGCATAGCTCTTCATTTTGCGTTTGTGAGATGAATTAGTGGTGCAAAGTCTATCAATGTCAATAGATCTCTCAGTGGTTCATTGTGGCAAATTGGTCCTTCGACTCTCCCAAACATAAAGGTGGCAAGGCGTTCACCTGTGGTAGAATGGGGAGTTGACCTGTATGCACAAAGCGTACACTGAAGAACTGATTTGAGTTCAAGCTTTTCCAGTGCAGCGTGCAGAACGATGTTCTTGAGGTTGCTCATAAATCTCATGACAACACCATTTGCTGTGAAAGAGAGGTGTGCTTTTTTGTTGCTTGACATTTAGATGAGTAGGAAAATCTTTAAATTCTTGTCTATTGAGAGGCGGACCATTGTCAGATTCCAAAATCGAAAGAACAACCAATGACGCAAAAGTACTTTCTAACTCCTCAATGACTCTGACATGAGTAGTTGAAGACAGATCTTCCACTAGGGGAAAATGGGAATATTCATAAAAAACTACTAATATATGATGTCCAGTGTCAAACAGTAAAAAAAATCAATTGCAATCTTCTCCCATGCATTCTTTGGAAGATCAGACATGTGAGCCAAATGCAGGGATGTTTGGATGACAAACAGTTGTGCAAAAGACATGCGCTTAGCTCTTTTTCAACTCTTTCATCAAGATAGGGGAACCACACTTGGTCCTGAATAGCTTGTTTAGTAGCAATAACTCCACAATGACCCTCATGGGCAGTTCAATAATTTGTTCTCTCAGACTTTTTAGTATGACAATCCTTGACTCTCTTAAGATGATGCCTTCTGGGGGTAACTGGAAGTTCTTCCTGCACATTTTTTAATTTCTGATATTCAAGGTCATCATGAAGAGGTCAAGAATGTTTTCACCATTATTGATGAGTGATAATGTCTTTTAGAATTAGCAAATCTCTGTCAGTGCTCCTGGCAGCAATGATTTGTTTCCCCAATATGGCAGCAATGTATCCTGGATTTCACGATGAAGTTAACATGAGTAAAAGTAGTAGAAGTAGTGACATGACACTGTATTGGCATACATGAGAAGTAGTCAGCATGGTTTTGATCTTTTCCTGGATGATGCACAATTGTATAACCATAATCCTGCAATTGCTACCTCTACCACTCAATGTGAGGGGGCATCTTGGCTTTGGGATTGCCATAATTGGTGAGCAATTCTTGGTTGTCAGAGACAACTGTGAAATGCTTTCCAGATAGGAACACATGAATATGCTCACAAGCACACACCACATTGAGACTTTTTTTCAGGTTGTGATAAGCACGTTCCTTCGATGACAAACTTTAGCTAGCATAAGCCACAATGCGTCTTTGGACATTGGGATGTCCAGTGTGCTGGGCAAAGATGGCACCCAACTCCATTGGGCTTGCATAAACAACATCCTCCATCTGCAATTTTGGGTAAAAGTATGCCATTTCAGTGGCATTCTCATTTGCATGCTTGATTTTCTTGAAGCTTTGTTCACATTCACATGACCATTAAAACAATACATTTCATTAAGTCTCTCAATGGGGCATTTACAGTAGCAAAGTTAAGTATATACCTTGAACAGTAGTTGGCCATACCAAAGAAGGATCACAGCATAGTTACATCTTGTGGGGGAGACATGGATGACAAGGCTTGTAATTTATTTGGAGCCGGAGTCATTCCCCATCAGAAAAGATATGACCAAAGAACATGAGTTTGGTTTGATGAAACTCACACTTCATCGCATTTAAAGTGAGACCAGCATCGGAAAGTATACTACACACCTGTGTAAGAGCTTTATCATGTTTCTTTTGGGTAATACCAACGACTAATCAATGTAATTTAAAGCATTCATGACTGGCTGTATTATGCAACAAATGACACACTGAAAGAGTTCCACAGCTGACAACACTCCGAAAATGTGCCTTTTATATCTAAACAAACCAGCATGAGCCAAAAAGTTACTAATGTACCTGCAATTTTCTTTTCGAGTTTGAGTTGGTGATACCCTTTGTTCAAAGCAAGACAGGAAAAGATTTAAGCTCCATTCAGCTGCTAATCATGTCAAGAATGTGCGGACATAGAAATTGTTCTCTTTGAATCGCTTTGTTCGCTTGCCGCATTTCAATGCAGAAGCGCATGACTCCTCTACTATCCTTCTTTGGCACTACCACTATGGATGATACCCATGTCGTTGGGCCAGTGGATCGCTCAATGATGTCGTGCTTTCATAATGTCTCAAGTTTTTTTCTCAAATCCTCTTGTAAATGAAATACAGTTTGTAAATGTTGTTGCATAACAGGATGGATGTACTCATTTATGTGAAGTTGCACTATCATGGTTTTAAGTCTTCCTAGTCCATGAAAGTAGGATGGAAACTGATTCACTATCTCATGATTGGCATTGTCACTCTAGTTTACAGAAATAAGCCCTGTGTCAGCAGCAGTACTGAAACTGAGTAAACACACTCAATAAGGTGCCTGACAGGACAATAATTGGTGCCTGTACTTTTGTCTTTTTATGCTTTACAGTTGCTATGAATGAACCTTGACTTTGCAGTGGCGTAGATGCAGCCCACGTATACACTTTTGGTTTCACTGGGGTTAGACTGGGCACTGGAGGCAGTTATTTGTACTTTTTCACTGGCATAATGTTTACTGTCTATGATAAAAAGTAGTGAGCACCCATTCACTTTCAGAGTGAATTTAGGACAGTGTCCAAATGAATTTCGCACATTCACTTGTCGATCTGGCTATGACCAGCATTCTTCCATGAAAGAAGCTAATCCTACATGCGCCCATCTTCATCATTGTCGTTTGCTATGATATTCTTTTAGACGAGGAATTTGACGACTATCTACGTCATTCAGTTTCTACTTGCCTCAACTGATATGATCGCATGGGCTTGTGGGGCATGTGTAGAAAGTCGCATTGTGAACGTTCTGGCATCCTTTTTGTTTTCTCAATGTGATGCACTTGATCTTTCCGACATTTTGTGTACTTGATCGTTCCCTCACTTTGAAAACCGTTACAAAACTGTTCTCTTTCCCACAGCCTTTGCATATCGGTCCAATGGCAGGACATTTACCTTCATGTGGAAAGGTAAATCGACATCAGAAACATATTTTCTTTTTCTTTGGAGACATTACTTTGTGGCCTTCTCCCTTGTGTTTTGACTTACTTTTCACACTCTGCACTGATACATTTTGGGCCATTCCGGCCTCCATATCAGCTGCTTATTTGGCAGCTCTTTTTTCCGCTATGGCAGCCATGAGTACTCACTCCAAGCTTTCAGCATTCATTGTCTGAAGGAGTCAGAGAGATACCCATCTATTACTCTGAAACACGTGGCCTCTTCATCATTGAACTCTTTGAACTTGTAATGCTTGATGAGCGAATCAAGTCTTTCTACAAACTCATTCATTGTTTCACTAGCTTTCTGCCTTTCTTGGTTCAAAAGGTACCTTTCATAGTCAACATTTGGCATTGAATTAAACTTGGTGTTCAGCACCTCTTTGATTTGATGGTATGTCACTTCATCACCGGGCGGTACTGTCTTTATCACTTCTTTTATTCCTTCACCTGTTAAATTCTTCAGATATTTAATGATCTTTTTGTAATTTACTTCTTCAAGCGCATCAATTAAATCATCTAAGGAATCGATTCAGCTAGTCCATCGGTCATCAATATCCTGCTTTAAATGGAGACACTGATTTTCAGAAGACGGCAGTGCCATATTTAGCACTTTTTTCAGCAACCATTAAAAAATGGCTCTATTCCGATTGCCGCCCATGGCCTTTCAACCAGCCCGACATGATTCACAACTTCGTAAGCACAGCCCCTGTGATTCTGCTTTGATCATGGTGCCTGGTGTTCAGGTCGGATGGCTCATGCTCCTCTGTGCCTGGTAAGTGTAATCATATTCTCTATATCGCTGGTTATTGCCACCTCTAATCTTTCTCTGCATTGACCTGCTTCTGCTCACTGCATTCTCTTGCACCTGGCTGTCGCAGCTCGTGGCACTTTCCGTACCTGGTTGTCACTGCCTCTAGTGTTGTCATTTGAGATGTCCTCAGTGATGTCATCAGTGATGTCACTGACCATGTCATGAGAGATGTAATATGTGACATCATCAGCAGTGCATTGCGGGGGCGCGAGTTATAGTTAGCTGAACTAACTATAACGGGGGAATTTCTAGGGTCTTGTACGAGGGAAATGTCCAGCTAACTATAACGCCCCTGAAACCCATGTTTTTTTTAGTGAATTTCTAAGGTTTTTTAAATGCCAATTCCTAACTATAACGTGCATGAAACCTATGGTTTTTTTCAGTGAATTTCAAAGTTTTTTTAAATGCTAATTCTTATCTATAACTTATCCCTAAAGCTATGATGTTTAATGATTTTCATTGGATTTCTAAATTTTTCTATTTCAGTGTGTCAATTCCTTTAATTATGTTTTTTTTAAATACTTTTTTTATCACCATTTTTTTAACTTATTTTTTAAATTAATTCTTTTAAAAATTAAAAAATATTTATTTTTATCGTTTAAAAAAAAAATTGTAATTAAAAAAAGTATTTCTTAATATTTTCTAAATAATTTTTTTAACTATATTTTCAAAACTTTATTTTATAATTTTTTTCTCCATTTTTTGGGGGATTTGCGCACCCTATGTGCACCGTTCTCGATCCCTGCGTGAAAGCATCCGCGTACAGTGTGCTTTGTGTGTGTATTTTTGTGCGCGATTGCTATGCGACCAGTACGCAACTCCAAGCCTATATGCGACACGTGCGAAGCACGTTACGTGATGCTTGCACGCTTCCATGATACGTCATATGCGTGATGTTTATTTCCCAAAAATTGCAGTTTTTTTCCCTTGGAATCGCGCACCCAATGCGTTAGGAACCGCGCACCCTACGGGAGAGAAATTGTAATTTTACCGTAAAAAAAAGAAATAGCCCCTGTCACTAATTTTTATTATCCCCGGTGCTTATAAAGAAACGTTGGAGACCGCGGGGGTAGCCCCAACGCCCCACACGGTCCCAGCCGGCTCCCAGCGTCCTTCGGGAGCCGGCATTGCTTTTCCACATGGGGAGCTGCTGACATGCAGCTCCCCGTGTGGAAAAGCAATATTGTTTGGATTTTGAAAGAGAAAGCAGGTTTCCCTGCTCTCTCTTTCAAAATCCTAACGAAGTTTGCCATGGGAGGGCGGGAGCCTCCCGCCCTCTCATAGCAAACAATCGTGTCCTGGGGGTGGGCACCCCAGGACACTGTAGGAGCCGGCCCTGGGGGGTGGCGGTCACCAGGGCCCTCGAGGGCTCCAGGAGGGGGGCCCCGCAGCGCCCCTTCCCTATTAATTTTTAAAAATGTTGCCCCCGGGATTTGGCCCACCCGGGGGCTAATTATTAACGAAGCGCGGGCTTCCGCGCTTCGGGTTTTTCTTTTTAGGGCCGGATCCGCGCACCCTGCGCGCATTTCGCCGTTTAAAAAAAAAAAACAACACTTGAGGGTCAGAGTATTTCTACCCTGCCCCCTTTACATCTTTCACACACTTATTTCCCTTACTTAATCAGCCTCGCTTCTACCGAGGCACAAAATGGCTGCCAACAGTTCCTGGTTTCGAATGTAGACAGACACTTGACAGCCAATTAGCATTCAGCGCGTGATTGGGAGGGTGCGCGCTCGGTTCGCAGAGGGTGCATGGATCCTCCGAGGCCATAGATATATCTATCTTTTTTACTCTGATTTTCTCAGGAACTACTGAACGGATTTACACCATTTATGCAAAAGGCACGAGTCTGAACTGAGGACTACCTCTTTGCCAAATTTGGTGTAATTCCGTTCAGCAGTTCGGGCTGTAGCTGCGTCAACAGATCCTATGGGAAATTGCATGGGGAAAACGCGTTTTGGGACCCCCATTTTTTCTCGGCCCCTGCTTGATGAATCACCACGAAACTTTCAGGATAGGAGCGGACCGGAGCTGGCCAAAAGTTTGGAAAATTTCGCGAAGATTCGTCAACCGGCGCCAGACTTATTGGCAATAGAATGTTGCGGATTTCCAATGGAAAATAGGTCCTAACTATAACTACCTACTGGCGACCGCCAGTAGGTGATATATTATCTACTGGCGGTCGCCAGTAGATAGTTATAGTTAGGACCGTGTTTCCATAGGAAATCTCAAAATTCTATTTTGAATAACTTTGGCGCCGGTTGACGAATCTTCGCGAAATTTTCAAAACTAATGGGGCGCTCCGCTCAGCTCCTACCCTGAAAGTCTCGGGGGGATTCGTCAAGCAGGGGCCGAGAAAAAAGGGGGGTCCCAAAACGTGTTTTCCCATAGGACCTTTAGTCGAAGGTACAGCCCGAACGGCTGAACAGAATTACTTGAAATTTGGCAGAGAAGTAGTCCTCAGGTCAGGGAAGTGCCTTTTGCATATATGGAGTCAATCTGTTCAGTAGTTCCAGAGAAAATTGCAGTAAAAAGCACATACATATCTATAGTTGCGCACCATGCGCGCACCGTACGCGCATAGTGCGCGCACCCTAACCTGCGCGAGCGTAATTCTGATTGGTTGTTACATGTCAGTCAACGTTCGAATCAGTCGAAATCAGGAAGTGTCGGCCGCCATTTTGTTTGTTTTCAGTGCGAGAGTGGAAAAGGAAGGTGGCGAACGTGAAAAGGGGGCAGGGTAGAGAGTTCCTGACCCCCTAGCCTTGTTCAGGGGGTCCCTGAAGGACCCCGAAGGCAGAAAAAAACATTTAAACATTTTTTTTTCAATATCGCGGGGGTGCTCGCACCGTGCGCGCACGGTGCAAACCCATAAAAAAATATATATATAAAAAATTATTATACATATATAACTTAGCATTTAAAAAACCATACAAATTCACTTAAAAAACCATAGGTTTCACACACGTTATAGTTAGGTGGATATTTCACTCGTAAAAAACCAATGAAATTCCCCCGTTATAGTTACTTCAGATAACTATAACTCGCGCGCCCGCAATCCTCTGCTCATGACGTCACATATTACATCACTCATGACATGGTCAGTGGCATCACTCTTGACATCACTGATGACATCATCCTTGTGATAGAGTGGCGGACGCGCGAGTTATAGTTATCTGAAGTAACTATAACGGGGGAATTTCATTGGTTTTTTACGAGTGAAATATCCACCTAACTATAACGTGTGTGAAACCTATGGTTTTTTAAGTGAATATATATATATATATTCACAGAAAAAACATAGTTAGCTGGTCATTTCACTCGTACAAAACCATAGAAATTCCTCCGTTATAGTTAGTTCTGCTAACTATAACTTGCGCGCCCGCAATGCACTGCTGATGATGTCACATATTGCATCATTCATGACATGGTCAGTGACATCACAGATGACATCACTGATGACATCTCAAATGACATCACTGATGACATCATCCAGTGAATGTAGTTTAGTTTGAAATTTAAATATGTATTATATATATAAACCAATCTGTATTGAAGATTGAGTGGATATATAACTGTCTGGATGGAGGATTTAGTAGCTGTCTGACTGTCTGTTTAAGTGAGTAATTAAATGTGTCTCACTTAATACATGGATTAGTAACTAAACTATGTGAATGTGTGCATCACTGTCTCTGTTGTTGTATAACATGCTGCATCAGTTGATCACTAACTACATGAATGTGTATATAAGTTATTGATTAGTTGGGTGAGTATTTGTATGGGACCATGAGTTTGTGTGTGGTTGGATGGGGTGTGTGTAACTATGCATAGATGTGTGAATGGTTGATTGACTAGGTGTATAGGTTTAAGAGTGCATGTGGAAACAGTTGTTTGGGTGACTGAGTGTATTTATTTGTGTGTTGGTGAGCGAATATATGTTTTAGTTGTACATCTTCAACAAAGTAAAAAAATAAAAGGCATTGTATGTGAGAGTTGGTGTATATAAATAAGTATGTGTAAGAGTCAGTGATTGTGAGAGTAACTATATGAATGAGTGTATAATTGTAATGGTGATTTTTTTACATATTAACTATGAGTTACTATGTGTTTGAATAAATGAGGTGTTGTTGGATAATTGTGTAAGTGAGTAAATGTAAGTGTGATTATTTTTTTTCATGAGTGAGTAGGATGACTGCATAACCGACCAAGATGACTGCTGATGTGTCAATGTCTATATATGTGTATAAGTGCATTTGATAGAGTTCTATTAATTAGTGACTGCGTGTATAAATGATTCTGTTGTTGAATGGGTAGTTGTGTGTGTAGACTTAGGAATCAGTGAGTGGGTATGTAGTAACTGGTATTGGTGTGTCAATGGTTTCAAATATGGTACTCTGTATTTTACAGTGAGTGATGAAAGGTTATACTAGTGTATGATGAGTTGCATCAGATTGTCACATGGATGATGTCATCAGTGATGTCATCAGTGATGTCATTTGAGATGTCATCAGTGATGTCATCAGTGATGTCACTAACCATGTCATGAATGATGAAATATGTGACATCATCAGCCGTGCATTGCGGGCACGCGAGTTATAGGTAGCAGACACCAATGTTAGAATCCGGGTTCTCTGGTTGGCGCAGGTATGCACTTGCGACAAGCAGGGACCCTTTTCATCTAAGTCAGGGCGTAGGATTACCTCTTTAAAAATAACCCCTGCTCACCCTCTAGGTAACGTGGCGCGAGCAGTCAGGCTAGATTCCAGAGGGCATTAGGTTAAGCATTCAAGGTATCCCACACATAATCACCACCCCACCACACAAAGACACAAGGCTGTATTTATATGAAAATAAAGTTCTTTATATAAAAGATTTCTTTAAGCAGGTTGTCAAAATACAGTTCTCTTGTCTTAAATACTGATCCAGTTACTCTTAAATGCTTAGAGGCAGTCCACAGTTGTTAAAATGGCACAGTTCTGTTAAAAATAAGCTTCTTGGGGTATTGTACGCTTCGTAGCGCCTCAGGTACGCTTAGTACCGCTATCTGGGTACGTCGTGCCGTTTCTCACGCTTCTCGCGTGAGTACGCGTATGCCGGCCGTGAACCGTATGGACCGTACCTACGTAGATACGCGTCGTACGCGTTTGCGGCTTCTCTTGCCAAATCCCACGCTTGAGCGCCGGCAATGTTAAAGATACTGTACGGACCATACAGAGGCAGGGACGCGCCGTACACGGACGGCAGCACAGGTACGGCTCGTACGAAGGCAAGTACGGGTCGTACCAGCGCACAAGTCTCAAAGTACTTCAAAGGTAGGTGCGGCTCATACGAAGGCAGGTACGGGCCGTACTTCAGCGCGAAAGTCACAAATACTTCAAATGCAGGTACGCACCGTACGAAGGCAAGTACGGGCTGTACTTCATGCGCAAAAGCCACAATACCTTGGGTCTTCAAGGGAGATGTTCACTGCGGCCTCGGGGTTCCCCAGAGAGGTGTCCCACGTCGCGGTGTCGTCCTTCACAGTCAGAGGGCGGCGGTGCTTCGTGGCACACCCGGGGAGGGTCGCAGCCACACAACAAAGTTCAGAGGGGGGGGAGGCAGCTCCGGGGCAATTCCTAGCGTTTTGCAGCGCTGTCATCTTCTCAGTAGATCACCAGTATGTCGCAGGTCCTCGCGGTGATCTCGGCGGCGCGGGGTCGCCAAGGCTCGGTGCGTAGACCTCAGGTTCCTTTCTCCACGTTGCGAGCTACGGCTCGGAGGGGCAGGTACTTGCGGTGCTTAGACCTGGTAGGCAGGTCCTTGCGGTGCTCGTGGTAGCCCCAGGTGGCAGATGTCGTGGTGCGGAGAAAGGGGGAGAGGCACACAGGTTCTCTGGGGGTCAGCATCATGGGATTGCGTCCAGCCACTTCTCCTCTTCTGGGGGAAAGGTAGCGCCCACTGTTCCTGGGGCGCAGATCAGGGGGCAAGTTCACAAGCAAGCCCTTGGAGATTGTTTGAAAGCACAAGTTGAATCAAAGTCTTTTTCTGTAGTCTTTTCCTCTCCTTCCAGCAGACAGGCACCCACTGCAGGCCAGTCTCTCAGGCAGAGAGACAGTACTCCTCCTTCAGCTTCTCCAGGTCCTTCTCCTTCAGGCAGAGGTTCGTCTTGGCGCAAACAGGATCTGATTTCTTAGGAGCAGGGCTCCTTCTTTTATACAGCAAATCTTTTGTTCTTTGTCGCCAGGGGGCCTGGGCCTGGCTCAGTCCGGTTTTGGAGCACTTTGTTGTGGTGACTCTGCTCTTTCCTTTCAGCAGCAGGGCAGAGACATCAGCCGCTCCACAGGGGGCGAAGCCGGCATTGTGGTGGCAGAGCACAGGTCTATTCAGAGTCAAGGTGTACTCCTCCCACCCATCCTGGTGTAATCTCTCTACCCACCACCTGGCAGCCAGCCTGTCTCCTGGAATTCCCCAGCCCTGCTCCTTCCCTGTTACTAGGCAGAACACACACACACAGCGCAGAGGCGGACTGAAATGGCCAGGTCAGTAAATACTAAGGGCCCGATTCACAGAACTAACTTAAGACAAAATCCTAAACTTACTACCATTTTGGTATTCACAGAAGGCACTTACTCATTTTGGTATTCACAGAAGGCACTTACTCATTTCGGTATTCACAGAAGTTAGGAGTCCTAACTTTAGGACTCCTAAATGCCTTCTGTGAATACCGAAAGTCTTAAAATTAGGATTTTTCTCAGTTTAGTAGTAGTGTAGTTAGGACTCCTAACTTTAGGACTCCTAAATGCCTTCTGTGAATACCGAAAGTCTTAAAATTTGGATTTTTCTCAATTTAGTAGTCCTAAGTCTAAACTTAGGACTACTAAATTGAGAAAAATCCTAATTTTAAGACTTTTGGTATTCACAGAAGGCATTTAGGAGTCCTAAAGTTAGGAGTCCTAACTATACTACTACTAAACTGATAAAAATCCTAATTTGAAGACTTTCGGTATTCACAGAAGGCATTTAGGAGTCCTAAAGTTAGGAGTCCTAAACTTAGGACTACTAAATTGAGAAAAATCCTAATTTTAAGACTTCCGGTATTCACAGAAGGCATTTAGGAGTCCTAAAGTTAGGAGTCCTAACTATACTACTACTAAACTGAGAAAAATCCTATTTTTAAGACTTTCGGTATTCACAGAAGGCATTTAGGAGTCCTAAAGTTAGGACTCCTAACTTCTGTGAATACCGAAATGAGTAAGTGCCTTCTGTGAATACCAAAATGAGTAAGTGCCTTCTGTGAATACCAAAATGGTAGTAAGTTTAGGATTTTGTCTTAAGTTAGTTCTGTGAATCGGGCCCTCACTTTCTAAAAGTAGTATTTACAAACGCAGGATATTAAAATAAACTTTACTAAAAGAAGTATTTTATTATTCTGAGTTCAGGCATACTAAATATGACTTTCTATCATGCTCTATGAGTCCACTGGGATTACAGTGTGTAGTAATTCCAACAGCCCATTCTGGCCTATGGAGAGCAGGTAGCCTTCAATAGTGAAAAACGAAAATGGCTGTAATTCACTATTAGGACATGCCACACACATCAGGGCATGTCCTACCTTATACCTACAATCCACCCTGCCCTTGGGCCTACCAGAGGGGTGACTAATATGTAGTTAAGTGAAGGTTTGGGGACTGGCAAGTAGGTGCACTTGCGCAATCAGCACGACAGTACCAGACCGCGCGCAGGTTCTGCAGTGGCAGACCCTAGACCAGGGGTCTCCAACCGGTCGATCGCGAGCTACCGGTAGCTCGCCGAACCCCCATGAGTAGCTCGTGCCTTGCATCTCAATTTTGTAGGCTGTCATTCTCATTCATTATTCTTAGGCCTTTTTCATAGCTGTTGCCTGCCCTCACCAAAACCAGCTGCTCGGATTGGCCTAACTGAGCTTAGCTGGGGCGGGGCAGCCCAAAGACGATGACGCTATTGCTGAACTGCGTCTCCACGCCACCTGGATTTCATAGCCTGACACCGCAGTCTTGATCATGTGCGACATGTCCCAGAGCAAGCAGCAGGTGGGCCAGAGTGGAGCAGCAGGTCCCGGAAAGCCTGCTAGTATGCAGGTGTAACAAGCAGTATTGAACTGCTTTGAACCCGTGCCCCCTGCCTGGCACATTATATTTCAGCAGCAGATAATCGGTAAGCACTGGCCTGGCCAGTAAACCTTAATACTTTGTTCTCTAAGCTGGAGTTGTGATATGCGCCTTCTATACTCAGCCGCTGGTATGCTACGAGCACAAAAGACTGGGAATGTATTTTTCTCCCGCTTTCCAGCTTCGGTTTATAAATTAGGAGAAGCAGGGTGTTGCCTCGTTTGTTTCCTTTACCGAAGGCACAAAACAAACAACTCTCCCCGTCTGCATTCCTAAAAAGAATGTAAATTGTTCCGCTATTCAGAACAGCTTTGATTTTATGATCCAGTGTCAACTATTTCATACCGTCTGTCGTTAGGTCACTGACAGGGCGTGGACACTCGCCCAAATATTTATGTGTTTTCTAAATTCACTCTCATTTTAGCTACCCGCCTCCTGTTTCTCCGTGTTTCTGTGGCTGGCTTTGCCTCTTTTGTTCCCTTTCTCTTCGTCTCCACTTTCACTCTCTACGCTACCCCCGCACCCTTTATCTTTCTTTCTCGTCCACTTTCTCTCGCTATATTTCGCTTTCGCCCCTGTGCCCCATTGCCTCGCCCTCTCCTATCCTGTGCCTTACTCTCTGTTTGTACACCCAGACCTGTGCTACCTTTGACAGTGACAATACCCCCAGTCAGTGGCTTTTGCCTACCTACACAGAGCCCAACGTCCTTCCCTCATTTAGCACTTCCCAGGTCTCTCAGGGTGCAACAGAATAGGGGCCGGGCAATTCCACTGGTCTTTTGCATTTTGATTGTAGAAATGTAAATAATCAGCAGCGCTGGCCATTCTCTCCTTTGCTGCCAGAGGAGTTCGTATAATGTTGTGATAGCGCATGAGGGGGATGTAGAAGAGGCAGAAGATACCGCTTCTTGGCTCGGCTTGCTTTGGTTTGAGAGTCACAGAGGACCCTGAGCTGCTGAAGAGCCGGCCATCTGGCTCGAGCCTTAAAGGGCTTGCCCACCTTTATGTACAGCTGGATAGAGTTCTTCACAAAATCCGGAGAGACAGTACAAATTACCACAGGGCATTCGTATAAAGTGCAAAAGGCTGCTTCATTAGAACAGGTGTATAAGCCATCATAGCCATACATATACATGAATACATTACCCTGCCCCACTAATCCAAATTCTCACGCGTCTACTACCCTTAATCCACACTGTGCCCACTATATCCCCCAGCCGACAAATTGCATCAACATTCAAATTTCACAACTCTTCAAAACCCTTGCCCGTCCTGACAAGCTGTTATTCTCTTGCTCCCCATCACGATGGTGTTACGGCTGGCCATCTTCCCTTCAGGTAATGCCAGCCGATACCTGTTCTTTCCACCTTCCCCAAGTTGGATATGCCCTCACAGTGATGTATTAGCCCTCTCCAAATAGTGCATCGTCATTGCCTTCTGCAACCAGAGAAATACTGAACAAGTGTTTTCCCATCCCCACTCCCCATCTGAACTTTGTGCACAGTGCTGCAGTAGCTGCCTGTCCAACAGCCTCCATCCAACGTACACCCTAGCACTGGCTGTAACGGAACCCCCAAAGACTTCAGCAGTAACTACATAGTCTTCAACAGAGAATACTCATTCCTCATTAACAATGGCAATCCTTGCATGTTGGATGACCTCTGCATCTCTCAGTTTACTTTCCTGTGTGCTTTCTTAATGGCATCATGTGTCACTGAATCTCACCATACCCATCTCTATACAAACTCTGCCCACACAACGAAAGTATCTGACCGTAAAGGCTGTATTCTCAACAAGTTCACTTTCATAACTTTTAACAATGACAAGCCTGATAATTGGACGAATTAAAATTCACATCAGCTAATCAGCAGCATTTCTTGACAAGCTCTACCTAGTGTCAACTCCACCAGCCACGGCAACAGCTCTTCCGATCTCATGCTGCTCTAGCCCCACCAGTACACCACATAAACATCACTCTTGAAGCCCAGCGACTTTCCAACAGGACATAGCTGCCCATCGGCTTGGCTGCCCACTTCAACCAGCGAATGCTCAAATTATAGTAATAGCTGACAGTCACATACTATTCACAGGGAGAACAAATACCATGTCCTGCTCTAATCTCATTTAATAATTACAATTCACACTGAACTAGATGCCTAGCAAACCCCCTCGGGTGTAGAACAGAATAAAGTTACCTACAAGGTGAAGAGATTCTGCAATAATGCATCTTTAAAGTGACCCTAACTGATACTCTGCGAACTACAAATCAAGAGAATACAAATCCTAAAGTCACTTTACAACAGCGTTAAATCTGAAATTTTGCACCTTTGTATACTTGCAGGTGAGGTGATTATCCAGTATTCAGGGATAGTGACGTGTGTTTTCAATATTTAACACAGCAGCAGCTCACTAACATTACTGCAAGTCATCTCTGTGACGCCGTCCCATTTCTAATGTGATATCCTGTTTCGCTATAAAAGAAACTTTATTGTGGATATTGCATGAAATATGAACACAACATTTCTATTGCTTTAAATATAAGTTTCCTTGAATTTATTCTGAATGTGGGTGATGTGCAAGAGTGTTACAGACATTTTGCAGATCGGTTTAAAAATGAATAAAGGTCATTCGGGAAAGGCTCTCTGCAGAAAAGAGCTGGCTCTATCGGGGCTCTGGGCCAGAGCCAACTTTGCCCATGCAGTCTCTGTTCTTCTTTAACTTTTGCAGTGTGTGAACAAGTTGACCGAGGATCACAAAAGGAGGTCATAGGCTTGTATCCTGTAGTAGTTTGTTACACTTTCCAGGAATGCTTCCACGCAAGACACGCTTTTGCTTCAAGTATCATAACCGGCAGCTGCCTGTAGCTTCTAAAGATGGAGTGTGGCCCCTTGTATTCAAACCACAGGAAGGAATTAGGCTTACAGTCAATGAAACTGGGCGTGGGGGGGTCTCTCAAAAAAATGCGCGAGTTGCTTGGCCTTTAGTAGCTCACGACGAATTTTACTGATCAGAAGTAGCTCTCACTACAGAAAAGGTTGGAGACCCCTGCCCTAGACACATTTTACTAGGCCGCTTCTGTGGGTGGCACAACCAGTGCTGCAAGCCCACCAGCAGCATTTGTATTTACAAGCCTGGTGCACTTTACTAGGGGCTGATAGTAAACCAAATAAGCCAAACATGGAAACCAATCAATGTATACATTTTACCATAGGGAGAGCATATGCACCTTAGCACTGATCAGCAGTGGTAAGGTGCCCAGAGTCATAAAACAGCCAACACCAGGTCAGAAAAAATACAGGAGGAAGGCAAAAAGTTTAGGGATGACCCTGCAAAAAGTGCCAAGTCCAACAAGAACTAACTATAACGGAGGAATTTCTATGGTTTTGTACGAGTGAAATGGCCAGCTAACTATAACACCCTTGAAACCTATGTTTTTTTCTGTGAATTTCTAAGGTTTTTTAAATGCTAATTTCTAACTATAACGTCTCTGAAACCTATGGTTTTTTCAGTGAATTTCAAAGGTTGCAAAAAAAACATTAAAAAATTATTTTAATATATTTATATTATTTCCTTTAAAAAAATGTTTTTTCCCAAAACTTCCGGAGTCGCGCACTCAAAGCGTACACATCACTGTGGGTGCGCGGATTCTAGCCGCTATTTTAGAAAAGTCGTGAAGGATCCGCATACGGTGTGCGACGGCTGTGTGTTTTTCAGTTACATCATATACATTTAATATTACGTGATGTGCGCGATTGGTATGCGACCAGTCCGTGACTCCTGCTCCCGCACATTCACGACACATGCGCATTACGGTACGAGATGCTTGCGCGGTGGCGGGTCCCGCGTGAAGTCATATACGTGCTGGGGCGCGCTGGGTGCGCAACTCCCGGAAAAAAATGCTATGTTCCAAAATGATATGTATGTGTCTTTAATATACATATTAGGGCAAGAGATTATCTAAGATAGTCATAAAAATAACATATTTGTATTTATAATAAACTTATATTATTTTTAAATATATTTTCGCGAAGTCGGGTGCGTGCATCGTGAGTGCAGAGAACCAGGTCAGCAGAGCTGTTGTAGAGCCAGAGAACCAGGTCAGCAGAGCTGCTCTAGAGCCTAAGAAGCAGGTCAGCGGAGCTGCTCTAGAACCAGAGACCCAGGTCAGCAAAGCTGCTCTAGAGCCAGAGACCCAGGTCAGCAAAGCTGCTCTAGAGGCCGAGAACCAGGTCAGCCGAGCTGCTGTAGAGCCAGAGAACCAGGTCACCAGATCTGCTTTAGAGTCATATAACCAGGTCGGCAGAGCTGCTTTAGAGCCAGAGAACCAGGTCAGCAGAGCTGTTGTAGAGCCAGAGAACCAGATCAGCAGAGCTGCTCTGTAGCCTAAGAACTAGGTCAGCAGAGCTGCTCTAGAGCCAGAGAACCAGGTCAGCAGACCTGCTGTAGAGCCAGAGAAACCAGGTCAGCAGAGCTGCTTTAGAGGGAGAGAACAAGGTCAGCAGAGCTGCTTTAGAGCCAGAGAACCAGGTCAGCAGAGCTGCTCTAGCTGACACTGACTGACTGACACTGACAGATTGACACTGACTGACAATGATTGACTGACACTGACACTGACTGACACTGACTGACTGACAATGACTGATACTAATTTACTGACTCTGACTGACTGACACTGACTGACTGACTGACTGACTGACACTGACTGACTGACTGACACTGACTGACTGACACTGACGCTGACTGACTGACACTGACTGACACTGACCGACTGACTGACTGACACTGACTGACACTGACTGACACTGACTGACTACTCATTACTACTCACTCTCTACTACTCTCTCTACTACACACGCTCTACTACTCACTCTCTACTACTCACTCTCTACTACTCTCTACTACTCACTCTCTACTACTCTCTACTACTCACTCTCTACTACTCACTCTCTACTACTCTCTATTATTCACTCTCTACTACTCACTCTCTGTTACTCTCTACTACTCACTCTACTCCTCACTTGCTACTCACTCTCTACTACTCACTATCTACTACTCACTCTCTACTACTCACTACTACACTCTACTACTCACTCTCTACTACTCTCTAGCTAATACTCTCTCCTACTCACTCTCTACAACTCGCTCTCTACTACTCTCTCTCTACTACTCACTCTCTACTACTCTCTCTCTACTACTCTCTACTACTCACTCTCTACTACTCACTCTCTGCTATTCACTCTCTACTACTCACTCTCTACTACTTGCTCTTTACTACTCACTCTCTACTGCTCTCTACTACTCACTCTCTACTACTCACTCTCAACAACTCTACTACTCTCTACTACTCTCTCTACTACTCACTCTCTACTACTCTCTACTACTCACGCTACTACTCTCTATTACTCTTTACCACTCACTCTCTACTACTCTACTACTCACTCTCTACTACTCTCTCTCTACTACTCACTCTCTACTACTCACTCTCTACTACTCTCTCTCTACTACTCACTCTCTACTAGTCTCTACTACTCACTCTCTACTACTCACTCTCTACTACCCGCTCCCTACTACTCTCTACTTCTCACTCTCCACTACTCACTCTCTACTACTCACTCTCCACTACTCACTCTCTACTACTCACTCTAACTACTCTCTACTACTCACTCTATTACTCACTCTCTACTACTCTCTCTAATTCTCACTCTCTACTACTCTCTACTACTCACTATCTACTACACACTCTCTACTACTCACACTACTACTCTCTAATACTCACTCTACTACTCTCTACTACTCACTCTCTACTACTCCACTACTCTCTACTACTCACTCTCTACTACTCACTCTCTACTACTCTCTACTACTCTCACTCTACTACTCACTCTCTACTACTCACTCTCTACTACTCTCTACTACTCACTCTCTACTACTCTCTCTCTACTACTCACTCTCTACTACTCTCTACTACTCACTCTCTACTACTACTCTCTACTAATCTCTACAGCTCCCTCTCTACTACTCACTCTACTACTCACTCTACTACTCACTCTCTACTACTCCCTCTCTACTACTCTCTACTACTCACTCTACTACTCACTCTCTACTACTCTCTACTACTCTCTCTCTGCTACTCACTCTCTACTACTCACTCTCTACTACTCTCTACTACTCACTAGCTACTACTCACTCTCTACTACTCTCTACTACTCACTCTCTACTACTCTCTACTACTCTTTACTACTCACTCTACTACTCTCTACTACTCACTCTCTGCTACTCTCTCTACTACTCTCTACTACTCACTCTCTACTCTCTATTACTTACTCTCCACTCTACCTCTCTACCTCACTCTACCTCTCTCTCTACTACTCTCTAACTCTCTACCGCTCTACCTCTCTACCTCTACCTCTACCTCTCTGCCTCAACCTCTCTACCTCTACACCTCTACCGCTACACCTCTACCTCTCTCTACCTCTCTCTACCTCTCTCTACACGCACACATATGCACATATATATATGCATATTCATTTATATATATGTATGTGTATATTATCTACTGGCGGTCGCCAGTAGATAGTTATAGTTAGGACCTATTTTCCATAGGAAATCCGCAACATTCTATTGGGAATTTCTTTGGCGCTGATTGACGAATCTTCACGAAATTCTCCAAACTTTTGGCCAGCTCCGCTCCGCTCCTACCCTAAAAGTTTTGTGGTGATTCGTCAAGCGGGGGCCGAGAAAAAAGGGGGGTCCCAAAACGCATTTTCCCCATGCAATTTCTCATAGGATCTGTTGTCGCAGCTACAGCCCGAACCGCTGAACGGAATGACACCAAATTTGGCAAAGAGGTAGTCCTCAGTTCGGACTCGTGCCTTTTGCATATTTGGTGTGAATCTGTTCAGTAGTTCCTGAGAAAATTAGGGTAAAAAAGTTAGTGATATCTATGGCCAGGGAGGATCCGCGGACCCTACCCGCACCGTAAGCGTACCCTCCCCGAATGGAGCGCGCACCCTCCCGATCGCACGCTGAATGCTAATTGGCTGTCGAGCGTCTGTCTACTTTCGAAACCAGGAACTGTTGGTGGCCATTTTCTGCCTCGGTAGAAGCGGGGCTGAAGAAGCAAGGGGAATAACTGCGTAAAACATATAAAGGGGGCAGAGTGGAAATACTCTGACCCTCTAAAGGTGCTTAGGGGGTCCCAGAAGGACCCCCTGGGGCCCCCCTTTTTTTAAATTTTTTAAAACCAGCGAAATGCGCGCATCCTATCGCGTTGGATGCACGGATTCTCTCGCGGTGGGTTCGCGGATCCAAGGAAAAAAAAATGAAATTGTTGGGAGATAAAGATTAAGCTTAAGTGTTTTGTTCTTGAGTGGCTCTAAAAAGAGCCGTTGTGTTCATTGAGAGTTTTTGGTACCTATAAGTAAGTACCTATACAGAGTCTAAAGTTGTTGAGGAAGACTCTGTTTCCTTCATCAGTAAAGTGTACTCCACCTCTCCTATACATCTCTTGCATATGAAAGCGCAGATTGTTATTGTAAATGGACCCCATTCTGTAGTCTCGGAGAAAAGCAGACACAGATTTATTCACATGTTTCCTAGCTTTCTCAATCTGTGGACAAAAATGATCGGAGGAGTTCCATTTCTGCCTTTGGCATATGTTAGAATACACAAAGGCAGTTTTAGGGAAAAGTGAAATCAGTTGTGCAAAGGTGTTCTTCATAAGCATTTCCAGACCAACCCCAGTCAAAGTGCCTAGGTCATTGCCACCACAGTGCACTATTATGAGGTCAGGGTGTTGGATTTGCATGAAGGATTTCACCAATGGCATCAATTGGTGGCACTTTAACCCTCTCTGTCCAATCCATTTAATGTCTACATTTGGCAAACCTAGGTCTTTGTGAATGCCTTTGTTTTCTGCATACCTTTGGCTCCAGAAAATGTAGCTGTGTCCCACAATCCACACTGTAAGCATCTTGTAAGGAGGTCTGGATGCACTCCGATGGTCTCTGTAAATGAAATGGCAGTTTGGAAAGTAAGATGTTTCTAAAATGGTGGCTAAGATGCAATTTTGAAAAAAGACAAGAAATCATTGGTTGTTTGACAACCTTCTACACTGAAAGGTAGGGGGCATATTTCTGTTTTTTAAACGCTTGATTCTTATTGGTTAACAAAAACAGATTGTAAGGAACATTATATATGATAAGCTGATATGTTGAGAAGTCAAGCACACTTGCTGTTTTGATTAGCAACATTGTGTATGCTGAACTTGTGACCTGTGTGCTCAGTACAGTGTTCCATGACCTGTTTCTATGGTAACGGGCAGAAGGCAGATTGGGGGAAGGGTTGAAGTTTATGTCATTTGGAAAGGGTTGAAATGTTTAACCAATAGAAATGTGTGTTTGCTTTTGAATTTATGTGGGAAGGAATGTGATTTGATGTTTACATGTATGTGTGTGGAAAATGAGAGGGAAACTTTGCCATTCTTTGGTTTTGCTGACAGGTGCACAGTGCAGAGATTCTGTATAAGAAAATCTGGTGTGTGACTGATATACTTCTTAATCTACAAAACATCTTGAAAGGTGAGTTATTTAATTGTGAGGGGATGTATGTAGACTATTTTTATTTTAATCAGACTAATGTATTTTTTCTGCTAAAGTGTAGGGAGTATTTTTTTTCTCTACAATCTTATTGACAGTGTGTGTGCATGTAGAAACCATTTTGTGATAAGGATTTGTTTTTTCATGTGTTTGTAGACAGATAACTATGCAGTCCTTATATTTTGGTAGGTTTAGAAACAACTTATTGTTTATGAATTTGTGAAATGAGTTATGTTTCTGTAGCAAAATGTAGTACTCCTTGTAGATGAAGAAATGTGTTTTGGTATAGTGTAAGGGATAGTGTTGTTTGTCTAGAATCACACAGAGAGTCTGTGTGCATTTGGGAACCACTGTGGAGAAGCGTTTGGTAACATCGTGCATTTGCTGACAGATAACTGTTTTGAAACTTGTCATGTTGTCAAGTTTTAGTAGCATTAGAAGACAGTTATGGCTTATGCTTTCATTAAATGAGTTAGGTATTGACAGTATGTTTACATGTATATGTGTGGAAAATGAAAGGGGAACTTTTTCATTCTTTGCTTTTGCTGAGAGGTGCACAGTGCAGAGATTCTGTACAAGAAAATATGGGGAGTGATTGATATACTCCTTAATCTACAAAAGAACTTGAAAGATGAGTTATTTAATTGTGAGGATATGTATGCAGACTATTTTAATCAGACTAATGTATTTTTCCTGCTAAAGTGTAGGGAGTACTTTTTTTCTAGACAATGTGTGTGCATGTAGAAACCATTCTGTGATTGGCATTTGTGTTTTTCATGTGTTTGTAGGCAGATAACTGTGCAGTTTTTATATTTTGGTAGAATTAGAAACCAGTCATTGTTTATGAATTTGTGAAATGAGTTATTTTATATTTCTATACTAAAATGTAGTACTACTTCTAGATGAAGAAATGTGTTTTGATATAGTGCAAGGGATAGTGTTGTTTGTCTAGAATCACACAGTGAGTCTGTGTGCATTTGGTAACCACTGTGAGAGAAGCATTTGGTAACATCGTGTATTTGCTGACAGATAACTGTTTTAAAACATGTTATGTTGTCAAGTTTTAGTAGCATTAGAAGACAGTTATGGCTTATGCTTTCATTAAATGAGTCAGGCTTTGACATAAAAGTGCAGTCCTGAAATATGTAGATTGTGTGCAGTTCCCTTACCATTTCCAGTGTAGTGAATGAGTTTTGGTAAACTCCTAGGAATACTGGTGCTTGTCTAGAATCACACTGTGAGTCTGTGTGCATTTGGGAACCACTGACAGAGAAGCGTTTGGTAACATTGTGCATTTGCTGATAGAAAACTGTTTTGGAACCTGTCATGTTGTCAAGTTTTAGTAGCATTAGAAGCCAGTCTTTGCTTATGTGTTGATTAAATGAGTCAGGCATTGACACTAAAGTATAGTCGTGAAATATGTAGATTGTGTGCAGTTCCCTTATCACTTCCACTGTAGTGAATGAGTTTTGGTAAACTCCTAGGGATAGTTGTGCTTGTCTAGAATCACACTGTGAGTCTGTATGCATTTGGGAACCACTGTCAGAGAAGCGTTTGGTAACATCGTGCATTTGCTGACAGATAACTGTTTTGAAACCTGCCATGTTGTCAAGTTTTAGTAGTAATACAAGCCAGTTTTTGCTTATGTGTTGATTAAATGAGTCAGGCATTGGCACTAAAGTGTAGTCGTGAAATATGTAGATTGTGTGCAGTTCCCTTACCTCTTCCACTGTAGTGAATGAGATTTGGTAAACTCCTAGGGATAGTGGTGCTTGTCTAGAATCACACTGTGAGTCTGTGTGCATTTGGGAACCACTATCAGAGAAACGTTTGGTAACATCGTGCATTTGCTGACAAAAAACTGTTTTCAAAACCTGTCATGTTGTCAAGTTTTAGTAGCATTAGAAGCCAGTCTTTGCTTATGTGTTGATTAAATGAGTCAAGAATTGACACTAAAGTGTAGTCGTGAAATATGTAGATTGTGTGCAGTTCCCTTACTACTTTCACTGTAATGAATGAGTTTTGGCAAACTCCTAGGGATAGTGGTGCTTGTCTAGAATCACACTGTGAGTCTGTGTGCATTTGGGAACCACTGTGAGAGAAGCATTTGGTAACATTGTGCATTTGCTGACAGAAAACTGTTTTGAAACCTGTCATGTTGTCAAGTTTTAGTAGCATTAGAAGCCATTCTTTGCTTATGCATTGATAAAATGAGTCATGCTTTGACACTAAAGTACAGTACCATGTAGTATTGTCTTTACTGCCCCAGAACTGAAAATTTAATATTTTTACCCAGGCACTGTCCTAGAAGTAGTCTGATGATTTAGTCAGTTTCTAAGTACTTATGTTGTGAACCATTCATTTCCAAATAGACTGCTTCAAATGTCCATGCAGTATGCATGTAGTTCTCTAACCACCTACACAGTTGTTTTTCTCACCTTCAATTTTCTAGACAGTTTCCATACACTTCCAGGAAACACCCTATCACTCGCTTTGCAGTCCACTAGTGACCCATTCAGGACCATGTACCAATCCATTCACTGTGCCAAAACCCAAACACTTATAAATTCACCAAGACACTCTCTTTCCAGTACTCTAATGATTCAGTCACTGCCTAAGTATTCATGCACTGAGCTAGACCTTAGCACATGGACTTCTTCAAACCCCTATGCACTGTGCATGCAGTCTTCTAACCACCTAGACACTTGTCTTTCACAGTTTCAATTCCCTAGTGAGTATCCATACAGTCCAGCAAACATCCTGTCACTTCCTTTGCACTCTTCTAGTGAGCCATTCAGTACCAAGTACTAATCCATTCCCTGCGCCAAAAGCCTACCACTTATAAATTCACCCAGGCACTATCCTTGCTGTAGTCTAATCATTCAGTCAGTACCCAAGTACTCATGCAGTGAGCCAGACCTTAGCACATGGACAGCTTTAAATGCCTATCCAGTATGCAATCAGTTCTCTAATCAGCTACACAGTTGTCTTTCTCAGCTTCAATTCCCCAGTTAGTATTCATACACTTCTAGCACACACCCTGTTACTCACCTAGTGTGTCTCTTTTTAGCACTGTAATCATTCAGTTAGTTAGCATGTAGTCTTTTTGTGAGGTAGGCTTTAGGGCATGAACTGCTTCAAAGTAGTATGCATTATGTATGTAGTGTTTTAATCATCGTCACACTTGTGGTTCAGGGCTATAGTTTTTTAGTCTGTTTTTATATAAAATGTGTTTGTACAGTAATGGAATATTGTAAATTTGAAAGTTATTAATATACATTTATTTGTGACTCTTTTTTGCAGATACTGTTTTTCAATGTTAAAATCGAGAAAGTATGCCAGAAAAAAAAAGAAAAAGAAAAGAACAGAGACAGGAGGATTATTTGAAGAAACATCAACCACAAGTATTGAATGAAAAAGATAATGTGGCTAAAAGGAAAAAATCTTCTGGTAAGATCACAAAGCAATTTATTAAAAATGTTTGTAGGAGCAAACAGAATGTAGAGAATGCTGCAACTTCAAAAAAAATTTTGAGTAAGAAAAAAAATCAAAATAAGAGGAAAAGTAAAAAAGCAAATGTTCAGTCAAAGGAGATAAAGTATGGTAAAAGAAGACAAAATCAGTATAAGGAATTACGCCAAAAAATATTTTACAAGAGAGTAGTGCATAATTTGCTGAAAGATGTAAAGAAATATTAAAAGAGAGCTTTATTTTATAAAAAGAAGTAGCATATTCAAAGCATTGTGGAAAAGGCTTTTGAAGTAAAAAGGAAACTGTTTATTTTAGTGTTGAACAGAATTCGATCACTAGATAAATCAATATATGTAATGAAGGCCAAAAGTAGGAGCAAAAGAGTTATTAATAAAAAAAATGTTTGTGATGTTTTTTTGGGAGAAAGGAAACAGTTCTAGTTCAGAGCCTTTTTTTAATGAAGAGTGTTATTCACTAAGTGAAAAATTATTGTATGCAGTTGACACCAGTGGTAGAGGTTATGAGGTTAGTGATGGTTGTCCAATGGAGAAAGAGAAAATGGTTGAAAGAAATGCAGAAGAAGTGATGGCTGATGAAGTTTTAGGGAGACGTGCTAAAAAACCTGTGTACACTTGGGATTGCAGTAGTGTTTGTAGTGTACGACAGGAATCTATTGAAAAATTATGTAGTTTTTTACGAGTCTATACTAAAAAAAGTGTAAAACAAAAGATTAAGCTGTTGCAAGGACTAGACCCTTGCAGAGTGAGAAAACATACTGGTTTGCAAGGTCATTCTCTGGCTTGTCTTTCTAGGAAAGTTTGTGAAAGTGTTTTTCACCATTTCAGAATGCTGGCAGTACATCATACTCAAATGCGGAAGTTAGTGAGAAGGTTGTATTATGCAAAAAGTCCAGCACTAAAGATAAGTGAGTTGAACAGTGCTCTTTTGCTTGGGTCAGTTTCAGATGTTAAGCAGGTTTGTGAGGATATTGAGTTTTGTTACTTTGGGCCTCAGCAAGAGAGTGAAGAAACTGACACATTAGTAGAACAAAATGTTGAAGACGATGTAGAACCTGTAAGTACAGAAAAATTTGAGGATGAAATGACAAAGTTTAAGGTAATTTCAGGTGAAAGACCAAATGTTTCTTGTATTTGTTGTCGGCGAAGTCACTATAAAAATCAGTCTAGGGGTGTCAATCTGTATTTTAAAAGTGAAATAGAAAATGATGATAAGTGGATGGAATTTGCAACTTATTTGTTGGTAGAGGATTGTTTTGAATTGGGATGTGAGCAGCGTATTTGCAAATATTGTTATAATAAATTAGATGAGAATATAATGCCTGCTAGAGCTGTTCATAATAATCTAGAGTTGGTTGCTATTCCTCCAGAGCTGATAGATTTAAATACGTACGAGTCTCTTCTGATACAATGTGTTCACCCTTTTCAGGCTATTGTTCGTATGGAGCCCAAAACAAGTAAATTACCTCCATCAGAGTTGCAAAGAGGATTGAAAGGAATAGTTGTGTATTTACCATTAGATTTAAGGAAAATGTTTGAAACTATTGGTGTAGATCATGCAGAAAATGAGCCACTAGTCATTCTAGTTAATGGTGTTCCTACTAAGAATAAGAAAATCTGGCAAGAGTTAGTGGATGTTAGAAAAGTGCAAAAGGCATCATTGTATCTGATAAAAAATAATGAGTAATATTGAAATGTGTTTGTTGGAGAAGAAGAAATAGATATAGCAGAAGATAGTGAAACATTAAGTGGACAAATTGAAAAAGTGGACATGTCCAGATGTGAAGAGATCTATGAACATTACAGTGTACATCCACTTGATTCCAAAGAGGTGATGGGGAATGCAATTGAGTTGTTTCAAATGAAAAAAGCAACAGGAAGTCCCATGAGTGTATGGGAAGAGAGTTTGGAAGCTCGTTGTTTCCCGCAGTTGTTTCCAACAGGAAAAGGCGGACGATATGATGAACGTCCTGTGCAGATTCCTGCATCTGAATATCGGACAACAAGATTATATGCAGAAGATCCAAGATTTCGACAATGTATCCCTTATATGTTTCATCTTCTGTTTGAAAGTGACTTGTCTGGACTTTCATATGCAGTAAATCACATTTTAAAAACTGGAATGCATCTGCAAAATGTAACTGCAAAGGATTTTATGGATAAAGTGCATCAGAGAGATGATCATTTAGAATCTCAGTTGATTAATCTGATGGCATGTCAGCATGGGACTAATGAATATTGGTACCGTCGACATGGAGAACTGAAATGCATGCTACGGAACTTGGGAACTCCTACATGGTTTGTTACACTAAGCTGTGCTGAGTATGCTTGGGATGATTTACTTGAATTTCTTCGAGAGGCAAATTCGAATATAAATAATATTGAATACAAGACACCTGGAGAATTGTGCTCTTTGGATCCTGTCAATGTATGCAGATATTTCAATCATAGATTTGAAGCTATGATGTCTTTCATCGGCAATAAAAAGAATCCTCCTCTTGGAGAAGTTGTGGATTTCTTTTGGAGAAAGGAGTATCAAGCAAGAGGTGCTCCTCACATACATATGTTGCTATGGGTCAAGGATGCCCCCAAATTTGGAACAGATTGGAACAGTGTTTTGTCTTTCATTGAAGATTATGCTACATGTGCTGTACCAAATAGCAGAGAGACAAAAACTTAAAAGAACAAGTCTTAGGTGTGGAAAATTCTGTAGATGAAAGTACAAGTCAAAGGATAAGTTCTATACCAAATGTCGTTTTGGATTTCCACGTCCTGTATTAGCCAAAGGAAGAGTGAACAGTTTCATGTCAGCTGTACGACATACCATCACAAGAAAATCTCCGAAAAACACCTACAACTTAAGAAGAAGCGAAGAATCGAAATACATAAATGACTACAACCCAGTTATTTTATCCATGTGGAACACTAACAGGGATATTCAGTATGTTGCGGACAATTCTATTGCTGTTGCTCGATATGTAATGTCTTACATTACTAAATCAGAAAAGACTGAATTGAAAGAAATGTGGGAAGAGATTTCTCACAAGAAGAGTCTAAGTAAGAAATTATACAGTTTCAGTTTGAAAATGTTATCGCATTGTGAAATTGGAGCATATGAATGTTCAGATCGGTTATCATCTGCAAGTCTATATCCCAAAAGTAGAAGAATGATTTGGGTGAGTCTAGGTCTTGCAGGAATGCGAAATTGGGTACTGAAATCTGTTCAAGAAATTGAATATTTAGCAGAAAATGACCCTGAAAGTACAGATATTTTGAAAACCAATATGTTGGACACATACTATCCAAAGAGAAGTCATCATCTTGAGAACATGTGTCTCTATGAAGTGTTGCAAAACTACACTTGTAAACGGAATATTACAGAGAACATCAACGATGGAAAATATGGAGTGATTGGTTCTGAAGGATGTCTGGTGAAACAAAGGAAAGGAAATTTAATTAATCACAGAAAACTGAGTTGCGACACTGCTGACAAAAGGGAATTTTACTATTCAGCCCTTTTGCAAATGTTCAAACCATGGCGTTCTGAACTGGAATTACTTGGAGATTTTCCCAGCTATGAAGATTCATTTAATGCTTGTAAAGATAGCATACAATGCAGTGCTTTCGCAAATTATGTGAAAATGTTGAATGATGAAATTGATCAAGCAGCTACAATTGCAGCTGAGATTGCTAGAGACAGTTCTCAAGATAGTCAGAGTTCTGCTGCACTGAGTCAAGATCCACTTGGACAACCAATTGTTGAAAATGAAGCAGCGATTGCCATGAATGAGGTGGAAACAGCAATGTATCAAGCACAAGAAGATGCAATACAGTTAGGAAACTTGGAAGAGCAACTAAATGTTGAACAGAAACAAATATATCAACAAGTGAAAGAGCAGATTGACCATGGATTACTTCATGAAAAGAAAGACTGCTCATGTACATCATTTCAACCTATCCGAATGTATGTGAGTGGTCAAGCTGGAACAAGAAAGTGTTTCTTAATTAAAGTAATTACAAGTTATCTGCAAAAAAAAACTGAGTCGCATTTGTCTTGTGTTGTCACTGCTCCAACTGGGTTGGCAGCACATAACATTAAAGGAATTACTTTACATCGTTTACTAATGCTGCCAGTAGAGCATGAGAACAAATTGGAATACCACAAGCTATCTGGAGAAGCTTGTTGTGAAGTTTCAAGAGTCCTGAAGAAAACGAAACTTCTCATTATTGATGAGGTGAGCATGGTTTCAAACTTGATGCTTGCCTTTGTGCATTTAAGAATGCAGAAAATTCTTAAAACAGAGTATGACGTGTTATTTGGAGGAAAACACGTCATAGTTTTTGGAGATCTACTGCAACTGACACCGGTAAAAGGACAACCGGTATTTAAAACACTTGCCCATGAAGATACCAGAAAGTCTCTTGGCAGTGTTGGTAATGTGAACATTTGGAGTAATTTTGAATACAAAGAACTGACAACAAATATGCGACAGGCAAATGATGCTGAATATGGAAGTATTCTTCAAGATATAAGAATTGGAATTCTTTCAAAAAAAGGGAAAGAAGCTTTGGAGAGTCGATTACTTTGCAATGTCTTTCCAAATGAAAATGCAGTTGCTGCAAAAGTGTACGTGGAAATTGCTAAAAATAAGTCAGTGATTTGCTTAATGCCAACACTGCGTGAGTGTTCAATATTCAATGAAGAATTATTAAAATTGGAAAATGATGAAATTGTCAAAATGGAAGCCATCGATAAAATACTACATGAAGGAATCACTATTATTTTAACGGGTAAGTTGAGATCAAAACTAGATTGTTTAGAAAAAAAAATATCTAAAACTGCTGGTTTGGAAAAGACACTGTATGTGTGTGTAAACTGTCGGGTAATTTTAAGGCGTAATTTGGATGTAGAGAAAGGTTTAGTTAATGGTGCAATGGGCAAAGTGGTGGATTTTGTGAATTATCAGAAAAAAGAAGGAATTGAATTTTTAAATATTAAATTTGATCAGATTGATGAAGTTAAAGAAATTGGTCGTTGTTCAGTTCGTTTTTTGCTTGTTAAAGATTTATATGTCCGTAGGAAACAATTTCCATTTTCTCTGGCATATGCAGTGACTATTCATAAATCTCAAGGATTAAGTGTAGACAGTGCATTGGTGAACATTGGGTCTACTGTATTTAAAGAGGGTATGGCATATGTTGCTTTGTCGCGAGTCAGAACATTATCTGGTTTGTTTTTGATTGATTTTGATGAGACAAAGGTTACTGCAGATGCAAACTGTGTAAAAGAGTATAATAGGTTAAGAAGGGTGTATGCTCCAAATTTAGGTCAATATCCTGTATTTGAAAAGCGTGTGGTTGGTCAAAAAAGAAGGTTAGAGAATATCTGTTCTGAAGGTATCAAGAAAAGAAAAGAACAAGATAATGTTGGGATTGCAGGTAAAAAGAAATTGGACACTGTTGGAGAGATTGTTGGTTATCAGTTTGAAAATAGTTCTGGTGTCAACTGCTATGCTAATGTAGTGGTCAATGTTGTTTTTTATCTTGAAGATTTGCAAGAGCAAATTATGGAGAATCGGCAAAAAAGATTTTGTTCTCTGTTGCACTCTGTTTATGAAAAATTGACAACAGATAGAAGTAAAATACAATCTGTTTCAGATGTTCGTAGTCTTTTGGATGTGTGTTCTGGTTCTACACAATTTACACAAAATATCCAACAAGATGCTCAGGAATTTTTAATGTATATGCTTACCATTTTTGAAAATGAAGGTGTAGAAATAGAAAATATTTTTGGCCTTTCTTACAAATGGGAACATCATTGTGAAAATTGCACGTATACATGTAGCACCAATGTAGACACTGAGAGATTTCTGTATTTAACATTACCAGACTGTAAATTAGTGAAAGGTGCAAATCAAAACATGGAGTGTAGCCAATGTAAATCAGAAATGTTATCCACATTATTGTTAACAAAATATGGAAAATACATAATGTTAATGATGCAACGTTGTACAGCTGATGGAAGAAAATTGGATACTTTAATAAAACAATTTGTAGCAGCACAAATATCAATATCAGGAAGGACTTTTGTAGCAATTGCAATAATTTTCCATGATGGTCCTTCCACCACATCTGGACATTACACTGCCTATCTAAAATGTGACAAAGGCTGGACACTTTGTAATGATGCCCAGTTGGTTTTCAAACAACGTTTGCCTAGGGAATTACAAAATTCCTACCTAACATTTTTGAAGCCAAAGTTTTAGGAAGCTAATTCACTCTCCGAGGAATTTATTATTATAATTTAATAGAACTACCATTGGACAGTTTACATAAAGAAGAAGTGCAAAAATACCATTTGGCCTCAAGGAAAGGTATATTTTTGAATTATGGACTTTTTGGTGGTCATTTATTCGGTGATAATTTTAATGTGGCAACATTTACAGTTTTTATAAGTTAAAGTTATAAAAATTTGTAATCTGTAAGCATTTCATATGTGTATGATTTGTATTTTCTGGTATTTTACTGAGAATAGTATGCTGTTTTTTTTTTAACAATCTTTCTGATTGTTTTTTTTTGCCCGCTGTTAAGTGATGAGTACCATTGAAATCATTATTTCGAGTGAAATTCAATATATTCTGAGAACAGCAAAAAAGGCAAACAAATTACTTTGTAGAAACTATGTTGTGTTGTAAAAAATGTATTATTATATGTTATATTTTTTATTTTATTTTCTTTTACAGATCCAAATTTTAAAATGAACAATTTTTAAGAATTTATATTTGAAATAAAAATAGGCAAAAATGAATAACATTTTTTATTCCTATTACTGTGAAGGTAAGTTTAACTAAGTCTCAATATGGAGAATGAAGAGGCCTGCAAGAATCTACAAAGTTGAAACACATTTCTTAAAACACTTTGTTTATGTAGTTTTGAAATTTGACCATAATCAGATATCAAGTGACCTGCACAAAAAGAGATTTGAGGGGTTCATAATATTTCATCTTTTTAGCTGTTGAAGGACCACAATTATTTCAATCATTCTTCTTTGAACATCTTTGCAGTCAAAATTCTGTGCTTACCTTCTATCATTCGCAAGGAAATTTAAAAACGGAAATATGTCACTTTTTGTAACATAGTTATTGTGTAAGATATTCTTTCATATTTTCAAAGAGAGGAAAAGGCACTCTGTGCACTTTTTATACTCCATGAAAATATAACTTCATCGTGCAGACCACTTTCGGAAGAAAGGGTGTTCTATAAGTGTTGTTGTCCATGATTGCACTTAATACTCATAGAACAAGACACATGTCTAGATTTATTAGAAATCGTAAATCTCGATATGTGTGTGAATGGTGCACCATTCTACAATTGGTGTAGGAAAGCACAACAAAGAGAATTGTTTTAATTTCTCCACATTTTTATTTCTTCAATGCATGCTGAAATGTTCAGCATACATTGAAGGAGAAAAATGCATTTTCTCATTGTTTTTGTACAGGCAGGTGTGTCTTCCTGTAGAAAAACAAACAGCACATGACACAGATATTCTTGCACTATTGTGCAAGGGTGCCTGTGTCACCACATGAGTGATGTAATATGTGACGTCATCAGCAGTGCATTGCGGGGGCGCGAGTTATAGTTAGCTGAACTAACTATAGCAGGGGAATTTCTAGGGTTTTGTACGAGGGAAATGTCCAGCTAACTATAACGCCCCTGAAACCTTTGGTTTTTTCAGTGAATTTCTAAGGTTTTTTAAATGCCAATTCCTAACTATAACGCCCCTGAAACCTATGGTTTTTTCAGTGAATTTCAAAGGTTTTTTAAATGCCAATTCCTAACTATAACGCCCCTGAAACATTTGTTTTTTTCTGTGAATATATATATACATACATATATAAACATATATATAATCTGCATATCTATATAAATACAAATATAAATGCATGCATACATATACATATATGCATACATATGCATGTTATGTACATGAAAGTTTGAAAAACACTAATACAAGCAAAGCTAAAAAGCCACCTAATTACAAACAGAATTGCTTTAACTTAAACGAGGGTGAGACCTATTGCATTTCCTCAGTAGGAAATACTTTCAGTTTTTTACTTTGATTCCATCAAGAAGGCATTCAGATGTGTCACACATTTGCCATAAATTCGGAATGTTAGCACTCTAGTTGCTTATTAGATCACTGTAGTAAAGCTACTGCTCACCAGGGAAGTCTGCTGCTGGTATTGAAAGTACATGTTTCAGTCTGCATGTCAGAATTGTTTTATGAAATAGAAGAGGATTTGAGAAGTCAATCAAAATGTGCACTAATTTTTCTTTCTGCAGCACTAATCATAATTTCTATGGCAAAATGAACCCCCTCCTTTTGTTCCTTTGCAAATTAAATGTTTTAAGTTTTACCACTTTATTCAGGTGTGCCATACTTTTTTAATAAGTAAGACTGTTAGCGCTCTAGTTGTTCTTTAGAACACTCTGGGACATTCTGTCATTGGTCTATATTTTGGGCTACATTTGGGTAATATTTGTGCTACATTTGGGATCTTTTGTAACCCTGGGCGTAGTTCGTGAAGTACCACTTCGCGAAGCTACGCAAAGTGCAGTTCGGACTACGTGAGCTACGCGTAGCACTTCGCGAACTGCGTAGTACCTTGTTCGCACTGTGCCAGATGTCGTTTTCAATGATTGCACAGTGCGGACAAGCACCCGGCACTGTGCAATCATTGAAAATGGCATCTTGCACAGTGCGAGCTGTAGTTTTCTGCTGCTCGAGTAGATTTTTACTCGAGCGGCAGCTTTCTCAACGCGAACTGGTAGTTTCTCATCGCGAGCGGTCGCGAGCATACGCGACCACTCGCAATGAGAAACCTGACCTCCTCGCGTTGGGAATCTCGCCGGGAGGTTTATTTTCCATGCTCGCGATCGCCAACTTGATGTTACTGATCGCGAACAAGGAAAAAGTCTCGCCGTGATGTCATTTTGCTTGCTCGCGGTCGCCAACTTGACGTTGAGGACCGCGAGCAAGCAAAAAATGACCGCAGCACTACGCAACACTACGCTACGCGTGTTCGCACTGTGCAACGTGCAGTTCGCGTAGGGCGAAGTAGCGCGAACTTCGCAAACTACGCGAGCGTAGCGTAGTGCTTTGCCCAGGCTTACTCTTTTGTCTCTGGTGACCATCTTGGGAGAGTTATTTGTTATGAAGTTTCCTAATTTCCTCATTTACTACATTCTCCTCAGTAGGAATACTTTCAGTTTTTTACTTTGATTCCATCAAGAAGGCATTCAGATGTGCCACACATTTGCCATAAATTCAGAATGTTAGCACTCTAGTTTGTCATTAGATCACTGTAGTAAAGCTACTTCTCACCAGGGAAGTCTACTGTTGGTATTCAAAGTGCATGTTTCAGTCTGCACATCAGAATTTTTTAATGAAATAGAAGAGGATTTGAGAAGTCACTCAAAATGTGCCATAATTTTTCTTTCTGCATCACTAATCATACTTTCTATGGCAAAATGAACCCCCTCATTTTGTTCCTTTTTAAATTAAATGTTTTAAGAGTTACCACTTTATTCCAATCAAGATGGCTTCAGGTGTGCCATACGTTTGTCATAAGTAGGACTGTTAGCACTCTAGTTGTTCTTTAGAACACTCTGGGAAGCTGGCTCTGTGCCAAGACGAAGAAGGAAGGTCCGTTAGTCCGTGCCGGTCCCCGTTAGTGTGAAGATTTATGTTTCCCTAATGAAGTTGGCACCACATAGTTTATTTGAGGTCCTGGAGGTGTGCCTGTGATTGGGATAAAAGAGTTGCTCCTCCCCTCTGCCGCAGTTGGATTTATTTCTTCTGGATTAGTGCTGACAGATGGAATTCTGGTCACTTTTCTTCACCCCTGTCCTGAGGAGGCCGTGATGTTTCATTTGGCCGAATCGCGCCCGCGTCGACAGACTTTGTTTCCAGGAGTCTGATGAGAAAATTATATGATTTATTCTAAGAAGAATTCATGCACAATTTTTTGATTGAGGCTCTGTAGTGATCCTAGAGCCAATTGTGTTTATAAGACTTCCTCCTAGTGTATTACCTATAGGTTATAGGTGAACACTTCCTTTCCAATAATTTGGGTGCTAGGAACTTGATAATGTTGCTATTATTTCGTACTACTATTCCAAACATTCTGTGTTTTCCCTTTTGCCATTTTGTACAGAAGTGTTATATATGTGTGTAAAACATGTCTTTTGTATATTTATGTAAATATGTCCGTTGCATAAGAAAAAAAACCCTTTAATCTGGATGAAGTAATCCCTAGATTACACTAATTAAATTATGTGATCTTTGGTATGTGATTGTTTCTTTTGTTGAATTGCTTGCGTATGAAGAACAGGACTATGTACTACCGATAGAGGAATATATCGCCCTCTATTGAGAATTTATTTTCCCTATATATTTTTTCCTCCTGGCCACTTGCTCAATTTTGCCACTCTGGGAAGCTGCAGTAGAACACAAAGGAATCAACTGACAGTCTCTGCCCTTGTTGGATGTACATGTTTTACTGAGAATGTCAGACTTCATTCTCACATGACTGAGAAAGATAATGTGAATTTACAGAAAATATCCTCCCAGGATAGCTTATAGATCACCTTCCAAACCTCTGTGGGAAAAGCATGAGAAAATATTTTTCTCTCAAACATGATTCATGATATCCCAGCAGAAGGCTTTTTCACATGGTAATATCACCTTACAACACACCAGAATTCCTAAAATGAGTATGATACCATCAACAAATGAGTTATAATGTAACTAAAGTCTTAAAACCTTCTATTAACTGCAATGCTTTTTGATGAGGTGCTATCATGTATATTGGTCTGAAGATGGCTGCCAACACTTCTTGAATGAAGTGCTGACAGCCAATCAGATCTCACGATGAGATGTGTGGTTAGGCTCCGCCCAGATATATATGTGATTTTGATTTTGATTTTCTCAGGAACTACTGAACAGATTGACACCATTTAAGCAAAAGGCACAAGTCTGAACTGAGGACTACCTCTTTGCCAAACTTGGTGTAATTCCATTTAGCAGTTTGGGCTGTAGCTGCGGCTAAATGTCCTATGGAAAATTGCATGGGGAAAACACGTTTTGGGACCCCCCTTGCTTCTCGGGCCCCGCTACACGAATCATCCCGAGACTTTCAGGATAGGAGCAGTCCGGAGTTGGCCAAAAGTTTTGAAAATTTCGTGAAGATTCGTCAATTGGCACCAAAGTTATTGGGAATAGAATGTTGCAGATTTCCAATGGAAAATAGGTCCTAACTATAACTACCTACTGGCGACCGCCAGTAGGTAATATACATACATGTATATGTATATATATATATATATATATGTGTGTGTGTATATATATCACAACAAAAAGGGGTCCCCCTGAGAGGGCGCACTCAGGAAACAGTTTTTTGCTGCGCTCTTTACTGTAGAACACCGGGATTACTTGTCACAGTTCATTAAACCCAGCCCAACGCATTTCAGAGCTCCTGCTCCTTGTTCACGGGCAATGCGAGTGATTGGGTTGGAAGAGAGTAACCAGCTGAGTATCTAAATTAATTGTTTTATCGCCCCTGGTGGGCCTGATAAATTTCCATATCCTTCAGCATTCTGGGACTCATAGTGCGGTTTCTCTCGCAATTAATTCCTCCAGTGGACTCCATCCCAATCACATATATTGTCGCACGATCTTGACCTCTCCAGTGAGACTGTAAAACAAAATAACCTGGTTCGGTATTCTCCCATATGTTCCTCCGCAACTTCAAGCACAGTAAGTCCGTGCGAGATGGCCCATGTCCTTTCAATGATGGTGGTGCAACCCTCTGGGCTGGAACTGGCTGAATAACATCAAAACAAAAAGGGGCCCCCCTGCGAGGGCACACTCAGGAAACAGCCGAGTCCTGCAGTTTTTTGCAGAGCTCTTTATTGTAGAAAACCGGGATTACTTGTGGCAGTTCATTAAACCCAGCCCGATGCGTTTCAGAGCTCCTGCTCCTTGTTCACTGGCAATGCGAGTGATTGGGTTGGAAAAGAGTAACCAGCCGAGTCTCTTAATTAATTGTTTTATTGCCCCCTGGTGGGCCTGATTAATTTCCATATCCGTCAGCATTCTGGGACTCGTAGTGCAGTTTCTCTTACAATTAATTCCTCCAGTGGACTCCGTCCCAATCAAATATATTGTCGCATGATCTTGACCTCTCCAATAATTGTCCATAATTAGCTGCAGCAGAGGTAACCCAATTGAGGGCGTCAATTGGCAAAATGAGACCTCAGATCCCAGCGTGCATTTGAAAATGAACTTCCACCAAGGGAGGAGCACTGAAAGCCCCCAATTCCGGAAACACGCAGGGGACATGTGGTACCCATAAATCACCTCCGCTGACACGGCCTCTGAGGAGATGAAAACAGCGGCATCAAAATGCGTCAGGCCATGGACGTCAAAGGGATGTTAAGCTGCCTGCTTGGTTTAAATAGAGTTTGTTACTCACCTGAAGTACTGTGCGGCCTCAACCGTCTGGGCATTTTGCCTCGGCAATATTGGTTATATATATATATATATATATATATGTTTTTTTCATGGAGAGAAACAAAGGTTACAGGGACGTCATAGGCTCAGATTTCACAGAAATTCAGCTGTTAGAGTTACCTGAGCTAACTATAACTCAATGCACTGTTTATGATCTCACATATTATATCACTCATGACATGGTCAATAACATCACTGATGACATCTCAAATTACTACACTGATGACATCTCAAATTACATCACTGTTGACATCACTGATGACATCATCCAGTGAATGTGCATGTTTTCTAAAAGTTACTGAGTGTGTCAGTGGGTGTATGAGTGGGTCAGTGGCTGTGTAAGTGTCTGTATGGGTGAGTGAGTTGTTGTGTGAGTAGTTGTATGCGTGAGTGAATGTGTGTGTGAGTGGGTGTATGGGTGAGTGAGTGGGTGTGTGAGTAGTTGTATGGGTGGGTGAATGGGTGTGAAAGAGGTGGTATGGGAGAATATGTACTTGTATCATTGACTATATAGATGAGTGAGTAGATGTGTTAGCATATCTATGAGTAAACAAGTGGATGTGTCAGTAGCTGTATGGGTGAGTTAGTGGATGTGTGAGAGACTGTATGGGTCAGTGAGTAGGTACATGAGTATTTGTATAGGTGACTGATTATGAGAATGGGTGTATGAGTGGGTGTGTAAGTGTCTGTATATCTGTATGACTGGATATGTCAGTGTCTGTATTGGTCAGTGAGTAGGTGTGTGGCTGTGTGTGTGAGGTAGTAGTTGTGTTAATGGCTGTATGGGTCAGTTGATGTGTGAGTGGCTCTATGAATCAGTGAGTGGGTGTAAGAGTGTGGATGATGTCAAGAGGTTCCCTTTACCTAGAATAAGTGAATTGTTGGCTCATACGAAGAAAATTAAGTGGTTTACATCCATTGATTTATCTTCAGCATACCGCCAGTTAAGGTTGCAGGAAGAAAGCAAGGATTTGATGGCATTTATGACCCCTTCTGGTTGTTACAGATATGTTCAGCTATAGGGCCTGCCCCGGGGAGGTGTCAGTTCCTGGGGCAGAGAACGACCCTGGCCCTCCTCCCATTTGGGAAAAAAAATGATCCTGGGAAGGTGGTGTTCTCCGGGAGCCTGGTGGGGTCCTTGAGGCCCCTCCATGTAAAAATTAAACAGCCCCCCATTTTATTGCAATTAGCCCCAGGGAAGTGGCTGTCACCAAAGTAGTTATAGTTAGGATCATGTTTCCATAGGAAAACTGTTTTTTGTTTTGCCAATAACTTTGGCGCCGCTTGACGAATCTTCACAAAATTTTCAAAAGTTTTTGCTACAGTCAGTTCAGCTGCTGTGTTGAACGATTCGGGGTGATCCATCAAGCAGGGGCTGAAAACAAATAAATATATAAGTTCCTGGAGCACTTTAGGGGGAGCACTGCAAGAGGAGCTAGCCTGTAAAATGCAGAAGCCAGAAAAAGGATTAAAGCACTCACACAGAGAGGGTGAAAAAAAAAATCTGTTTTAATTCACCAAAACCACAAGACGCATTTTGTCCCAGCCACGCTTTGGTCACATGACCCTAGGATACAAAAGTGGTCTAGATCTAGGCAATACATATAAAGGATGGACACAAACCACCAAGTGAAAACCAGTGCCATCTTGGAAGGATGTGAAATACATGTAAAACAGCTTTTTGTCTTCATTCATATATTCTTTTCTTCTCATTGGAAATTGATCTTAGCGCCCGATCTATAAAGCCATGCATGAATCACTTGGTGTTGTAGTAAATTTGCAGGAAATACAGTTTGAGTAATTCAAATGGCCCACTAGTGGTGGCAAACCCCAGCTGACTTCTAATGTGTGAATATTTTGATTGAGTCTCCCTTATGACTGCACAACATGATCTTTTATATTCTTAATTCTCTTGTAGGAGAACAAAGCAACTATAATAAACACGATGATCACCAGTTGGTTTCAAGAATACAGACTTTTATTCCATCAGAGAAAAACCCCTTCATACCATCCTAAGCCATGCACAGAAAACAACTGCCTTGGCATAATTCAAACCCCATAGAACCCCATGATGTCATGAATGCCCTGCATAGAGAACATTCCAGGGGTGTGGTCTGGCCACGAATGAAGATGGCCGTTTGACTTTTGAGCTCCACACGCTTGTGGGCTCTGCAGGGAAGTTGCAGACCATCTGAGGCTGCGGATGCACACCAAAACAAACAAACACTGCCCCCCTGCACTGATGCCTCGGCAGGTGGGCCTATCTCCATCGCTCCCGCAAATGAAGAGGTACAATTGCCCGGGCTGAAGCTGCAGAGACAGGCCTGCATAGAGATAAATAGATAAATAATTTTATTGCACAATTAATTAAAATCATTGCAATAAGGCCACATTTAAATGTAAAATATAAAGTGCATACGTTTCAATATTAAAAAAAGTTTAAAAAACTGGATATTTCAGTTGGTTTTTGTAAAAAAGTTTAAAACACCGCTTAAGCCACTATTAACATGATGCCTTAAAAAGAGGAAAAACTAGACCCAGTTCTGTTCAATGGTCAGAATCAAAAAATGCCTTTACTGCCATCAGGTATTTCAAGAAGCGTGCCGTCAGCTGTGCTGATTCGCCTTCGCCTGCATAAAGAGGTGAAGCCCCGCCTTTGAGTGCAGGTTAGCGGTGCCTTTCCACACCTTACTCCGAGATGCTCCCTAACAGAGTGGGCACTCCTGTCCCTACACGGTCTTCCGAGACACAAAGCCTGAGGTCTCTTGGCCAGGCCTGGCCACCGCCTCACAGCTCCGAATGGCCCACAGGCCCACCTGCCTACATCCAAGTTGGCGGCCAGGGACCCGCAGAGGCCCATCAAGGACCCACGGACAGAGCCCCAGAGAGGTCGCCCGATCCTACTATGACAGGGATTTGGCCCTCAATACAGTGGCAGCCATCATACAGGACCAGGGCCGTAACAAATCCCGGTCATCGCTGAAGCCCTCCCACCCTGATGGCTGAGATATTCTGCAGACTTCATGGTTCTATCGAACCATGGAGTCCTATCGATGGCTGCATGTGCACTAGTGTATTGGACTGGCTGCTGTCAAACAACCCAAGCAATGTAAATCAAGCACAAAGCCATAAGGACACTTAGTAAAGAGGAACACACACAAATAGCAGATACAATTTACCTTTAATAAAGCATTAACATGGATATATGTAAAAGCAATAATAGTTCTGCAATGGAAGAATGGTTTCATGTATTTATAATGCAACATTGGTACAATATTAGGGCAAGTAAGAAAACAAGCTGAGATTTCTCACAATGCAGAGGCCCAAAGTACAAGAGTCATTTTGTAACTGTGGCCAGCACAGGAAAGTCTAGCCTTCCGCCCCGGGTGCTTAACTTAATAGCTTAACAATGGCAAAAGAATCACAGAACTATATATGAGCATACTGCATGATGTTTTCACACTAATGGGACATACCTCAGCCAATCCCATGCGTCATGCGGGAAAATGCACTAAAAAAGAACTAAAAAAACCAAACCAAAACCCAATCAACCTGCGTAGCACCATGGATGCACCCGGACCGAGTGCAGAGGGCAACCTGAACCCCACAAGCCCAACAGAAGACCAGCCAGCTTGTGGGGTTCAGGTTGTCCTCTGAACTCGGTCTTCTCGTGGAAGGGCAAGGAGAAGATGAAGAGGGGGTTCAGTCCGCAGGAAGATCGGATCATCGTCACAGAAGTGAGAGAACACTACCAACAACTGTTCGTCACCTCCACTGTGCCATTGGCAACACAAACGGAAATATGGCAGTCCAACGTCACCAACGTGATTGCAGTCTGAGTGTCGAGGAGGTCAATGGAGGAGGTCAAGAAGCTCTGGCATGAAGTGCACAGCCTAACCAAGGAGAAACTCACTGCCAACAGGAAGGCAGGATAGGCGACTGGAGGTGGTACTCCTATGCCACAGGAGGAGCTGGATGAGCTGGCGGAAATGGTGGCCACAGTCATCAGTGCGGATACGGTGCAAGGAGTTGGGTGTCTGAACACAGCTCGATATGACCTTACCCAACAGCAAAAGGGTGAGTAACGACCAGGGACTAGGGTGACGGATGGAATTGGGCACAATGGCACACATGCACAATCATGCCAGCACACTGAATACCCACAATGAGTGTGGAGCATGTCCCTGATACCCTTGGCACACTGCAGCATACATAGAAACACTGAGTAGGCCCCTGTCTCGCAATGTGCACAAATGGGCCCCCCTCCATATCACCAATGCCACAACCTACCCATGCACATGTGCAGAAGCAAGAAAAGCTGCAGCTCTGTGAGCCTTACGGACTATGCAACTGACACTGCATGGCAGATAGCATGGCTACAGTCACAATACATGACATGGTGCACAAGACGACTTTGAGGTGGCTGAGTGTGGACCACATCCGTAAAGGAGCAGGTCACATTCTGACACGTCCACGTGCACCTACAACCCATGACGTCAAAAACACATCTGCAGACAAACAATGCACAAGAGTACAAAAATAGGTCCAAGAGCACAAATGACCCAAGTCACAAACATCACAGCACCCAAAAAGCACACAAGTCAAAGGCACATCGACTCATAGGGATGAGGTGCCGCCAAATCAGAGCTGCAGGGCCAACTCGCCAACAATGCAGCACACACACATAGCAATCACAGCACATCAACATTGACCACAATGTGGTACAAAGTGCCACACTTACACCACAGGACAGAGGACACAACTGCTGCCACTTGTGCGTCGAAACTGGCCAATCACATCTGGCATTGCATGTCTCTGTGAGATGATGATGTATGAGTACAACCTCACATATGTCATGTAGTCGAAATGTCCACTGTCACCCATCAAATAGGCAGCTCCTCCAAAACAGTCACAATGTACATTGTCGTGCAGTCTGTATGTAAACATGTACAATGGGTCAACATACATGCAACACACTGTTAACCTGCATCTCCCCTTTACATTGCAGAGAAACAATCAACACCTCCTACAGAGCAGACCACACATGTCTACAGTGATGATGAAGAGGACACCCTGCATTTCTGCTCAGACACCCTCCAACGGCTCATGGACAGCCTCAGCACCCCATCCCCAGGAGCAGTGCAGCCCAGCTGCATTGAGGTGACCCCACCCCCTGCACAGACCACACAGCAAGAAGCACACACCACCACGGCTGGCCCACAGGACCCCCACGACCAACACTTTGAATTCCAACGCTGTGTGCCAGGAGGAGTTGGCTGATCAGCTGCAGGTGGGTTTCGACCTCGTGGCAGGTAACTCGATGCTATATGTGGGTGTCTAAGTCCCATCAGGGACCACGTACAGTCCCTAACGACACCCCCTGTCCGCACCATGCTGGCCGACAATCCTTGGCTGACCTCGCTGGGGCCATCACTCGGATACAGGAACTGCCTAGTCAAACAGGCTCTAGCGATGACAGCACAGGGTTGGCACAGATGTGGAGGACAATGGAGCCCATGGAGCGGATGCAGGCTGGGAGTAGGGCTGCCATGGCTGAACACCAGCGACATGTAGCTGGGATCTTCCAGGCCTTGAAGATCCTCATCTTGTCATTGCTGCCACAGAGCCTGTAGCAGATGACTGCTGCAGGAACTTCGAAACACACATGTGTCATTGGCACACAGTGATGCGGCCATTACACCTCCGCACCCTGATGTGTCAGTTGTACACAGTGATGCAGCCCTATCACCTTCGCACCCTGATGTGTCAGTGGCCCACAGTGATGCAGCCATAACACCACCACACACACCTGACCCTCCAGACGCAGAAGACGTCTCAGAGGAGTAAGATGTGGAGTGCAATAACTGTGTGAGGAAGGAGGCAGTAGCAACCGTACCCGCCACATTGCCAGTCCCTGCATGGTTCAGCCCCATGCTTCATGCCCTGGTACAATGCATCCAACTGTCCCCCAGAACACTCTGTATCTGCCCTTGTACCAATGACACAGCAATCCGGCTGCGGACTGAACTCTTCCTCTTCAGATCTACTTTGCATTCCCCCAAGGACTCTGGTTGGCCCACCACTGGGCAACCACTTAATGTTGGCTTGAACTGGACATGTACCCCTCCATCTCGTAGACTCCCCAGAATGTGAATAAAACATTCCAAATCAAACAGATGTGACATGTCCACGTTCACCCACGTGTACAAGTATGGATGAATATAGGGACGATGATTGCACTAAGAGGTACACCCTTGTAAATGTAAGCAATGTGCAAGTTTGATCCTGACCCACATAGCAAATTGGATTACTGTGAAGGTGTGAACTAGCTGTGGCCTCATTGCACATGCACAACAATCTCGCATCCCCCAACGTAGCCCCACATCCATGTATCACATAGGGCTGTGTGTGTCAATGCCAGAATCGGTAGCCCCCCTGAAGTATTGTCCCCCATCGCATGTGGCTACCGAACTCCTCTTCGCATGACGTACTCACATACATCAGTGTGTACACAGTCTGCTTCAATGGGTCATATCGATCCACAAGCCAAGTAGTTTGACACCATACTCACATTGCTTAAGACACGTAAGAGCACAGGTCTACCAGCAACTATCCCAAAAACAATGTGTGGCTCACAGAGGTGGAGCTGCGAATAGGCATTCACCACCTATGTACCACAGGCAGTCTGTCCCTCCTTGTGGATGGACAATGCCTATTGATACACACGATTTGTCAGACTAGTCAACACTCATTACAGTTGTACACTGGTGAAGTTGCATAGGCTTTATTAGCGTGTGCATGTCAGTACGGGCAAGTGATGGGCCCCAACAGGCAGACAAATGCTGTATACACTTACAGGCAGAATGGGAATGTGTCGAGGTGCATGGAATGGGGTGGCAAACATGTACACATTTCCTTACGGTTGGCAACGATCTCAGCCCACATTGCCTTGCTGGTCGAGTCATGTGATGTTTGGCGTCTGCACATTGCCCTGTGTCAGGGGACACGACTCACAGTCCATAGGATCTGCATGGAGCTGTACCACCAGACTGCGCTGACTGTGTGCTCTGCTGACACTGAGCAGGTGAAAGGGACCAACAAGGTCACATGTTGTGCCACATTGGCATGTGTGTAGTCTCCCTCCAGCAGTATGTCAGATTTGGGAACTTTACCAAACAACGCTGTGCATCTCTACCCATGGGGCTGCATCACCTTGCACAGGTGTGTGGCAACACGCGTAGGTTCACGCACATGCATTCTGAGTCTGTGCGAATGCAGAAATGTCCACTGTTGTACTGGCTTATGTGACCAATCCTCCATGATGCAACACGATGTTGGGACCTGTGCTTTGGGTGTCAATCAGTTGTGTATGCAGGAAGGTAGTTACTCGTCCATGAATGCGAGTGCAGCTTTGTAGGCAATCAGTTCCAGAAGTACGTCATTCTCGGATTCAAGGAACACGAGGGAGAGCCAATCCATTAACTGGTCCAGACAGATGTGCTCCGACCACACAGTGCAACCAATCCGCAGCACAGCCCAAAAGGGGAGCGCCTCAATGTGGTCACTGCACATGATGACTTGTGCAATCTCCCATCCACTGCTGCCGGCACAGACACCACATATCAAGGCATCCCATGCCCGGGTATCCCGGTTGCACTCCTGTTCGTGTGCCAACAGGGGTCGCACAAACAAGTCGTAATCCAGTTCAGCTGCCGTTGTGTTGGATAGGCAGACCTCCATAGGCCACTCGAATGTGCACGATCGACAGTGGAACCATGGCTGGACGCATGTGACGTATGCAAGCCGGAAACTCAGGCGGTAACTGATTTGCAGAACTGCCTTTGGCAGAGCTCCCAACAGATGCAGCATTCGTGCACGGTACAGTTACACAAGACTGTGGTTGTGCATGTGCCCGGGATTGCCTGCCATTGTGTTTATTGGTCTCGTACCACCGGCACTCCTCAGACCGGCAGCAGTTCTGTGGACGATATGCCACAGCTCGGAGTAATGAGTCGTATGTGTGTTCAACATTTTGACATAGGGGTTGGCTCTTGCACTGATGTGTTGGGGGCACACCATGCAGGTGTAGCTCGAGCAGGGACACGTGTGTGTGGGGTGTGGACAAGTCACTCTTTCATTAGCACAGTTCGCGGTGTGCGAGTCACCAGAGTCTGGTATGGTATCTCACTCAGGGGGTGCCGTGAGCATTGGAGACCAAGGTCGGAGGTTTGGATGTCCTTCCGCCCTGTGTTTCAAGAGGGAAACAACCTTTACAACGCAACTTTTACAACGCTATGCTATTACAACGCATTTTTTACAACGCAAAAGCTTTTACAACGCATGCATTTACAACGCATGCTATTATATGGTAAGTACTTTTACAACGCATATACCATTACAACGCATTCTTTGCAAAAGCCTTTACAACGCATGCATTTACAACGCATGCATTTACAACGCATGATGTTATATGGTAAGTACTTTTACAACGCATATACTATTATAACGCATTTTTTTTAATATTGAGATTTGTAAAAAATTAAATATATATTGTATAATTTAAAATAATTACTATATTTGTAAAATATGATAGTGTAATTATTGTTTAAAATTTTGTTTTTTATTTTTGAAAAAATTAAAAATGTGAGTAGTTTAACAAAAGATTAATACTTGAGTATTTTTCTAATATAAAAGAGTATTTTTTAAGTTAAATTAAATAAATATATGATTAATACTTGAGTATTTTTCTAATTTCAAAGAGTATATTTTAAGTTTAATTAAAAAAATATAAGATTAGTAAAAGAGTATTTTTGTAATTAAAGAGTATTTTTTAAGTTTAATTAAATAAATATAATTTTAATATTAAATGATTTGTCTTTTGAAAAATTAATAATTGAGTATTTTTAATTTTATTATAATATGTTAATAATTAAAAAATAGATTAATTATTAATTATTTATACTACAGCTTTCTGTATTTATTTAAAAATTAGTCTTATGAAAGAATCATACTTGAGTTTTTTTTAAATTAAAGAGTATATTTTAAGTTAATTTAAAAAAAAAAAATGTATTAATAAAAGAATTGTATTATGAAAAATTAATAATTGAGTAATTGTAATTTTAATAAAAAAAAGTAAATAAAAGAAAAATTAGGATTATTATAAAATATTAATACTAGAGCAATTATTTAAAATTAATATCAAATAATAAAAAAAGTAATATTAGTATTATGAAAGATTAATACTTGAGTATTATTAATCTTCTTATATAAAGTTAAATGTTTGTAAAAAAAAAAAAAAAAGTAATAGTACTTTTGGAGTATTATAATATAAAATTAGAAAAATGTTAAAAAAAAAGATACAAAACTAAAATGATTTTAAATATTAAAAGAGTAATTAGAAATGCATTTCAGAAATAATAATACCTAAAGAAAATAGAGCAAAGAAAATAGAACTTACTTTAAAAAAAAATTCCCACGTTTTTGCATTGAAGTCTATGAGCTTATTTGTCCTTCATTTATTTTGGCAGCTTCAGAATATACAACCCGCGGAACAAGAAAAGAAGGATCAGAAAGAGAAGAATGCGCAAGTTTAGAAGGAAAAAGAATATAGAGTCGAGGTAAGAAAAAGAATTAGTAAATTTACATATATAAAGTAACATTTTACATGATTAAATTACAATTTTTAAAAATAATAACAGTAAACAAATAATGTTGATAAAATATTTATTTATTGAAACAAACTTAAAAAATAAACCATATTTTTATTGATTTTTGCAAAATAAGGTACATTTTTAAGAAAACATAAAAATATTTTAATTACATTTTTAAACATTTATTTACAGATTAGTTAAATAAAGTAGTCCGTAATAAATATTGAAGCACGCGATGACGTAATGACGTGAGCGTCGACGTAATGCGCCATTTTGAAGAGCATCGGAGGAGGAAGCAGCAGGAAGCTGATCTGCGTCCAGGTAGGAAACATTTTCACTTATAATTATAGATTAAACCTTTAATAGTGATACATATATAGTAAGGAAAGAATAAGGAGAGGTTGCGGAAAAACTAATTGATGTTTTAAATGTTTTTAAACATGTCCACATTTATGTCATTAATGTATGCCTATGTCGGGTCGCCCAAAGGTATTGGTTTATTTCAAAAATGTATGTAACTGTAAAAATATTTAAAGTTACTGTTCACAAAGTTTATTTCTTAACTTCGGAACTAAAAATAGTGATTTTGATCTTCATTTCTAAGAGAAAAATAATAGCGTATTCGTAAATTTTGGGAAATAATGATTGAATATAAATTGGTGTTTATGCAGCAATGTGCATTTTGGATAATGGCTTGACATGTACAATTTAGATTGGTTTGATTTTTGGTGAATTTTTAGGTCGGTAATTAAAAAGGAAGTTTTCTGTAATTAAACTAATGGCGTTCGGTTGTTGAAAAATTGGTCCAATACTATGGAACAGCAGATTTGATGACATTGGTAGTTTTGCTAGAAATGAAGAATTGAAAAAAAAAAAAAGGACCCGACTTGTTAGTTTGAAATTTTTTTTAGAAAAAACATTGTATGCCAATTGTAATTTAAACATATTTAATTTTGAAGCAAAGCAAGAAAGTAAGTACAAAACTAATTTTAGAAAGAAAGAATGTTAGAAAGATTTTCCAGGTAGTCTATAGCCACACACAACGAAAATTGTTGTACAATAGCCAATAGTCTCTCAGACATTTCCCTTGTTTTGACAGTTACTCGTGGGTTTAGACTACCTGCAAGTGTTTGGGCTATTCTCATTTCTTGAAAACTTTGCTCCTTCTTCAAAGTTTCCAAAAAAGAGTAGAAGTTTGGATGAGGTTTGCCAATTGTGTGGTTGAAGGAGTTATGCCATCCCTCAATGGCATTGTTTGTTTTTGCTTCTCCCTCTAAGCAACTCGTGTAGCAGTTCCACCACTCCACATGGAATCGTGGCTTCCTCCTGCGACCCGATCTGCTTAGGTGTCCAATCCATGTGTCCTCGAAATAATTTAGAATGGGTGCCAATTTTTCTTCGTTACTTGTATAATAAACAGATTCTATAATTGCAGTGTAGTACTCGTCCACACTATCGGGAGCAACAAAACAAAGTGCTGTTAATTTTTTAAGTTCAAATTGTAGTTTGCTATCACGAGAATATTCTGCAACTAGGGATGTTTTTTGTAATTTACGCCAAAATGCCTGGGAAAAATGAAAAAAACATCCCTGAATTTGGGTATCCGTGTACGTTTTATTGATCACATTGATCATGCTCAATTCAAAATCTATAATAATTTTCCTAGGACTTTGAGATGTTTTACTTTTAATCACTGATAAAAGTTCAGTGTATGTTGCAGAAGTCTTATCAGGTAGCAAACTATATACTAAGGGGATTACACTATTGTTAATTTTGGCATGTATAGTGTAAATTTGAGTGAAAGGATGGGGTGTACTTTTAAACGTCCCATCCATCATCCAAATTTCACTACTTTCTAACTTTGCAAGGTTACGTGGGGTACTAAAAATTAGAATTCGTTTCTGAGGGTTTTCGTTGTCATGCAGAAGGAAAGGTTCATCAGAAAAAGAAATAGAAAGATCATGTGGAATTCTAATGTCAGAGAAAGAATGTGGTGTAGATAATTGAATGTTACTTGCCTGCTTTCGTCTTTGAATAATTCTTCTCAAATTAGGAATTATAGGCATGTTACTAGCAACATGACTGGGGACATGCTGTGCAACCTCTCTTAAAATTGATCCTGTAGAATCATTGGAGGTGCTTGCAATAGCTTTCATTTCGTTAACTGTTTCTCTAATTTCTAACTCCATTGCAGAGGCAGAGTGGTTATGTTCTGTGGTTTTCACAACTAAATTATCAAGAGTAACCGCTCTGCCACTGCAATGGGTAGTGTAGTATTGCACACACCTCCAATGATTTCTAGTTAAACTTATTCTTTCCTTACTATATATGTATCCTCCATGGTTTAATAAATTTTTTCCCTTCCTGGATTTAATGTACTTCGCAGCTTCAAGACTAGACATTATCTGAAAAGAGAAGAGAAGAAAAAAAAATTAGGCTGAAAAAGTAAATGCAATACCTAAAATGTAACACTTACACCATCCAAAACTTTCCCTACTGCTGCACCTTCCTGGAGTTAGAATAGTAAATTGCACCCCTACACCATCCAACACTTTCCCTACTGTTGCACCTTCCTGGAGTTGGAATAGTAAATTGCACCCCTACACCATCCCACACTTTTCCCTACTGTTGCACCTTCCTGGAGTTAGAATAGTAAATATTACCCCTACACCATCCAACACTTTCCCTACTGCTGCACCTTCCTGGAGTTGGAATAGTAAATTGCACCCCTACACCATCCAACACTTTTCCCTACTGTTGCACCTTCCTGGAGTTAGAATAGTAAATTGCACCCCTACACCATCCCACACTTTTCCCTACTGTTGCACCTTCCTGGAGTTAGAATAGTAAATATTACCCCTACACCATCCAACACTTTCCCTACTGCTGCACCTTCCTGGAGTTGGAATAGTAAATTGCACCCCAACACCATCCAACACTTTCCCTACTGCTGCACCTTGCTGGAGTTGGAATAGTAAATTGCACCCCTACACCATCCCACACTTTTCCCTACTGCTGCACCTTCCTGGAGTTGGAATAGTAAATTGCACCCCTACACCACCCCACACTTTTCCGTACTGTTGCACCTTCCTGGAGTTAGAATAGTAAATATTACCCCTACACCATCCAACACTTTACCTACTGCTGCACCTTCCTGGAGTTGGAATAGTAAATTGCACCCCTACACCATCCAACACTTTCCCTACTGCTGCACCTTCCTGGAGTTGGAATAGTAAATTATACCCCTACACCATCCAACACTTTCCCTACTGTTGCACCTTTTCTGGAGTTAGAATAGTAAATTGCACCCCTACTCCATCCAACACTTTCCCTACTGATGCACCTACCTGGAGTTAGAATAGTAAATTGCACCCCTACACCATCCCACACTTTCCCTACTGTTGCACCTTCCTGGAGTTAGAATAGTAAATATTACCCCTACACCATCCAACACTTTCCCTACTGCTGCACCTTCCTGGAGTTGGAATAGTAAATTATACCCCTACACCATCCAACACTTTCCCTACTGTTGCACCTTTTCTGGAGTTAGAATAGTAAATTGCACCCCTACTCCATCCAACACTTTCCCTACTGATGCACCTACCTGGAGTTAGAATAGTAAATTATACCCCTACACCATCCAACACTTTCCCTACTGTTGCACCTTCCTGGAGTTAGAATAGTAAATTGCACCCCTACACCACCCAACACTTTTCCCTACTGCTGCACCTTCCTGGAGTTGGAATAGTAAATTGCACCCCTACACCATCCCACACTTTTCCCTACTGTTGCACCTTCCTGGAGTTAGAATAGAAAATATTACCCCTACACCATCCAACACTTTCCCTACTGCTGCACCTTCCTGGAGTTGGATTAGTAAATTATACCCCTACACCATCCAACACTTTTCCCTACTGCTGCACCTTCCTGGAGTTAGAATAGTAAATATTACCCCTACACCATCCAACACTTTTCCTACTGCTGCACTTTCCAGGAGTAAGAAAAAAAAATTCTTCAATCTGAAAATTTTATGTTCTACATTTTGGGAATATTTTAAAAATAAAAAGTAAATTGTTTGTTAAACTAATTGATGGTTTAAATACAATGTTGTATAAAAATACCTTGTTTGTTTTGAAATTGGTTTCCTTGGTGAGGCTTTTGAAGTTGTATTGGCCTGCTGGCTGGAGTTGACACTTATGTGTTGGATGGAATCGTACAACACAAACAATTGTCTGGAAAAGTGATAAAAGGATAAAATGAGAAAACTGAACGTTGTTGAGAAATGCAAATTTAAAATAACTTTTTGCAAAAAAGATATTCAATATAACTAATAGTACATAACACTTTCCCTACTGCTGCACCTTCCTGGAGTTAGAATAGAAAATTGGACCCCTACACCATCCAACAATTTCCCTACTGTTGCACCTTCCTGGAGTAAGAATAGTCAATTGGACCCCTACACCATCAAACACTTTCCCTACTGTTGCACCTTCCTGGAGTAAGAATAGTAAATTGCACCCCTACACCATCCAACACTTTCCTAACTACTGCACCTTCCTGGAGTTAGAATAGAAAAATGTACCCCTACACCATCCAACACTTTCCCTACTGCTGCACCTTCCTGGAGTTGGAATAGTAAATTGCACCCCAACACCATCCAACACTTTCCCTACTGCTACACCTTCCTGGAGTTGGAATAGTAAATTGCACCCCTACACCATCCAACACTTTTCCCTACTGTTGCACCTTCCTGGAGTTGGAATAGTAAATTGCACCCCTACACCATCCAACACTTTCCCTACTGCTGCACCTTCCTGGAGTTGGAATAGTAAATTATACCCCTACACCATCCAACACTTTCCCTACCCCTGCACCAACCTGGAGTTAGGAAAAAAAATTCTGCAAACTGCAACTCTTATTTTAATTATTTTGGGATTATATTAACATTAAAAATGAAATGGTTAGTCTAACATATTGATGGTTTAAATACAATGCTGTCTAACAATATCTTGTTTTTTTGGAATTGCTTTCCTTGGTGAGGCTTCTGAAGTGGAATTGGCCTGTTGACTGGAGTTGTCACTTATGTGATGGACTGAATCTTTCAGCAAAGAAACAAACAATTGTCTTGGAAAAAAAAAATAGAAAATAAAATAACTTAACGTTGTTGCCAAATGCAAATTCTGAATAACTTTTTTAAAATTATGACATAGAATATAACTAATAGTACATAACACTTTCCTAACTGCTGCACCTTCCTGGAGTTGGATTAGTAAATTATACCCCTACACCATCCAACACTTTTCCCTACTGCTGCACCTTCCTGGAGTTAGAATAGTAAATATTACCCCTACACCATCCAACACTTTTCCTACTGCTGCACTTTCCAGGAGTAAGAAAAAAAAATTCTTCAATCTGAAAATTTTATGTTCTACATTTTGGGAATATTTTAAAAATAAAAAGTAAATTGTTTGTTAAACTAATTGATGGTTTAAATACAATGTTGTATAAAAATACCTTGTTTGTTTTGAAATTGGTTTCCTTGGTGAGGCTTTTGAAGTTGTATTGGCCTGCTGGCTGGAGTTGACACTTATGTGTTGGATGGAATCGTACAACACAAACAATTGTCTGGAAAAGTGATAAAAGGATAAAATGAGAAAACTGAACGTTGTTGAGAAATGCAAATTTAAAATAACTTTTTGCAAAAAAGATATTCAATATAACTAATAGTACATAACACTTTCCCTACTGCTGCACCTTCCTGGAGTTAGAATAGAAAATTGGACCCCTACACCATCCAACAATTTCCCTACTGTTGCACCTTCCTGGAGTAAGAATAGTCAATTGGACCCCTACACCATCAAACACTTTCCCTACTGTTGCACCTTCCTGGAGTAAGAATAGTAAATTGCACCCCTACACCATCCAACACTTTCCTAACTACTGCACCTTCCTGGAGTTAGAATAGAAAAATGTACCCCTACACCATCCAACACTTTCCCTACTGCTGCACCTTCCTGGAGTTGGAATAGTAAATTGCACCCCAACACCATCCAACACTTTCCCTACTGCTACACCTTCCTGGAGTTGGAATAGTAAATTGCACCCCTACACCATCCAACACTTTTCCCTACTGTTGCACCTTCCTGGAGTTGGAATAGTAAATTGCACCCCTACACCATCCAACACTTTCCCTACTGCTGCACCTTCCTGGAGTTGGAATAGTAAATTATACCCCTACACCATCCAACACTTTCCCTACCCCTGCACCAACCTGGAGTTAGGAAAAAAAATTCTGCAAACTGCAACTCTTATTTTAATTATTTTGGGATTATATTAACATTAAAAATGAAATGGTTAGTCTAACATATTGATGGTTTAAATACAATGCTGTCTAACAATATCTTGTTTTTTTGGAATTGCTTTCCTTGGTGAGGCTTCTGAAGTGGAATTGGCCTGTTGACTGGAGTTGTCACTTATGTGATGGACTGAATCTTTCAGCAAAGAAACAAACAATTGTCTTGGAAAAAAAAATAGAAAATAAAATAACTTAACGTTGTTGCCAAATGCAAATTCTGAATAACTTTTTTAAAATTATGACATAGAATATAACTAATAGTACATAACACTTTCCTAACTGCTGCACCTTCCTGGAGTTAGAATAGAAAAATGTATCCCTACACCATCCAACACTTTCCCTACTGTTGCACCTTCCTGGAGTTGGAATAGTTAATTGTACCCCTACACTATCCATCACTTACCCTATTTCTGCACTTTACTGGAGTAACAATAGCAAAAGAATGACTATTACATTGTGGAAATTATAACTCTGAAAATATAAAATACCTTTTTCTGTTGTTGTTTGTTTTTGTGGAATTTTTGGTAATGCTGGCTGCAGGATTAAGTTATTTTTCAAATTTATTTAATCCACAAACTTGTAACCGCTTTACTGTGAAAATGAAAAAAAAATTTCAAAAATTAATGTAAATAAGTCAACGTTGGTTAAAGCAAAAAAACCAATTTTTTGTAAATATGATATTTGACAAATGAGTATGAGTAACAATTGGTAAAGTAAAACATAATACACTTTGAATGCATTATTTAATAAGAGTAATAATGGATACACCTACACCATCACTCAATTACTCTACTGCTGAACATTCTGGGACTTAGAATAGTAATAGTTACCCTAGTAACATGAAACGCTTTTTCAAATGTAGTATCTAACTGAAGTCATATTAGGAATTGTTACCCCTGCACCATGGTATTATTTCGTTTATGATGTAGTGTGAATGAGTAAAACATTAATATAATCACCTTAACCATACAACAGTTTTGCTAATGCTAAAAATATATTTTTAAAGAAAATAATTACAATTAAATAACATTTACCTTCACAATAGTAAAGGTGAGTCGATTACGTTGAGGTGATGCAAAGTTAGGTACACGAATTCTTGATTTTGAAAAAATAGCAAGTTTCTGTTTTTGGAAAAGAAAGTAGTTGTTTTAAGTTGGTATATATTTTTAGTGATAACAAATTAGAAACAGTACATTTTAAAAGTTAATATAAAAAATTTTAAAACATATTTTGAATGGAAAGCAAACATATTTTATGCTAAAGCAAGGTGTTAAAATATTTTACTGACTTACTAGTAGTTGCAAACTAATAATGCTTTTCCAAACGAATTCAGTGCTCTCTCTGAGGAGGTCGCAGTGGAGGTGACAGAGGGTCAGGTTTTGACGTCTGGTCTCTCTGGTAGTTGATAATCAACTGATTGCAAAATGGTGTCTTCCTGGTATTTATAAGTTTTACTCAGTGTCACTATTAATTTTTTTAAAATGTGCGTTCGTTGTGTTTTTTTTATACTTTATTTTACTGTGGAAAATGATCATTTAAAAAAGCATTTAAAAATGTATTTTTTTCATTCATTTGCTCCGTTTTGGCATCCATTTTGGAACATGTCTTTTGCTATTGTTTTCATAGAAAGTGTTGTAGGACAAGTTTTACAAGTGAGATGGATAAAATGGCGCCTATGTGTATGTGTCTTCTGTTTTTCTCTGTTTACTTTCTTTCCGATGTAATCATGATAAAAATGTGTATGTATTGTTGTTAAATCTTTCGTTGTTTGTTTAAAACTTTGAAATGTGTGAATACGGAATTTTATGGGGGATTTTGAGTATTAATTTTAATACTCGAGTATTAATTGTAATACTCGAGTATTAATTTGGTAATGCATTTCAGTAGATTTACGTTCAGTTTTGCTCCACATTTTAATACACTTCCCCACCCTAAAACCCCTAATTTCCCTGCATCCCGTGCCAGATTTTATTGTACTTTTTTATAAAAAAATTCGCGTTGTAATGGTATGCGTTGTAATGGATTTCGTTGTAACTGCACTTTTAAGTATTTTAATAGGTTTTGCGTTGTAAAAGTATTCGTTGTAAAGTAATGCGTTGTAGTAGTATTTGCGTTGTAAAAAATGCGTTGTAATGGTATGCGTTGTAATAGCATGCGTTGTAACGTCATACATCCGTTTCAAGACAAAGGAGCTTTCATGACTACTTTTAGTCTGACTACTGCTTGCGTTTCTGAAGTGTGATGTGGCCTTCGCACTGGATATCTTGCCAGGCCTCAGATTTTGGGTGCACCAATTGCGAGACACATGCAACAGTTGGCATGTATGTGCCAAGGGCACGATTGTCCTTGCGCTACTTGTTCAGTCTCTCTCTCTCTCTCTTTCTCTCTCTGTCCTTTGATGAGTGCCTGGAACGCCGTCTTATCTAAGATATTGTCTTACAGGCTGTCACTTGCAGATTGTCCAGGGATGACCCGCCATGACTCTACCAAATAGTTGTTTGGTGTGATATTTGATTGTGATGTTTTGTTTGGACTTTCAATGGTGAAGGATAGAATGTGCTTTTCTGTACTCATATGGCTGTTGTTGTGTTTCTGCAGCATCAGGCGAATGGTTTTGTGCATGATTTCGTGATGTTGATGTGCATTCTCTTGGTACGGGGGAGGTGGGGGGTGGCGGGGTGTGGCCCGGGGGGGGGGCTGGGTGTGGTACCGTGGGTGTGGTGGCGGAGGGTGTTGTGTCCCTTTTAGGGGTCCGAGCTGCATGATCAGTGGCTCCATGGCATCTGTTGTTCTTCAGGTGTGGCTCTGGTCTGGGCTCCCTTTTCTGTTGCCGGTTGTTGTCCAACTTTGTACCAGGTCGGAGCCGGTGTTAGCTTACTGCTGCTATCGTGGCTTATCGCACGTTTTGTGATCTTATCGCCGATCTGGCTGGTCGTTGAGAATGTTGTGGTGTGATATTGTCGTGGCTACTCTGCATCTCATTAGCGATAGTTGCCGGGGTCATCCGTGGCGATGTTTTTTGAGGATACTATCGCAGGTAAACTGGTGGTATCGGCAGTTTGCACCGGCTTGAGAATGGGGCGATGGATTTATCGCGACTTTGGCTACGCGAAAGTGCCGTTAACTCGGTGATAGCCCCTTGAGAATATGCCCCAGAGTTTTGAATCAATTTCAAATTGGCTAATTAAAGGCACACTAATAGGACACTAACAAGTCAGGATAAAACAATGGGGGGAGAGTTAGGCCCTTCATCTCCACCTAGGACTTAACTTTCAACAGTGCAGGGAATCCCGTTCCAACCTACCGGACACCCTCTCTGGGAACGGCACAACTGGGGGAGGGGCAGCGGCTTTGGATTGACGGCATTTCTGCACGACTCCGTCTGTGAGCTTACACTGAGGCAAGGGTAGCCCCAGGCTTATATACTAAAATTTGACTTACACCTCATTTGGTTCCCTTCTCGCACGTTCTGCGCTAATATCAGTATTTACAACTTTGCTCTCTCTGGTACTCATCAATCATCCTCGCAGGCTATTCCTGGGTCAGTACATTCTCAACGGTATGTTTCTCCCACGATCGACCTGGCTGCCCCAGTGTATCATAAACAGAGCTTCTTCGCAGAACGCTGTGTCTATGGAATGTCGAAAACAAGCATCGCAAGCTAAACAAGGCTTGATACCATAAATATGGCACCTTGGCAACACATTTATTTTTGTGAAGAAGAAATAGCAAAATAGGTGTCACAAGATTCTTTGCTAGCGTTCCATGGCACGAGGGTTTTCTGCATACATTTTCACTCATCAACACTGCCGAAGCTAGTTAAACTTTTTGCATCACAATGTCTTCCGTACACTATCCCCTAAATACTACAACTGGTGGCCATACTTTCTGTTTGGTATTAAGTAGCTCGGTACAAAATTGGTTGCCAGGACACTTTGGCACGAGAATTGTGTGTTCAGCTTCTGCTGGTGCATGGTGCTTTCAGGTGACTTTGGAGTTGTAGAGGTCAATGTCCTTTGAACATTATGATTGGCTGAGTATCATTGTTTACAGTAGTTTACCCGTTCACTTGCGCCTATGCAGGATCACATGTGGTTTGCATGCCTCCGATATCCCCTAGACACACATTCACAAAATCTCTTAGATGTGTGTAACCCTGCAGCCTGCATCAGAACATTCCACAGCTTCCGTTGCACACAGAAGTGTTCCTGGCAAGCAACCAGCAAACCAGTCGTAGTTGCTGCTGAAGCCACTCTTGCTGGTCGGTGGGTGGTGGTCGAATTAACTGACACCTTTTCTCCCACTGGGTCATATAACATCAGGACTCTGGCCTTATCACCACTACAACACAGGGAAATATTATTAGCTCTTTAGGTTTCAGTGGGGGGGGGCACTTTTGGCATTATTTTCAGCTCTCCACTTAATTGCCCTTATTTGTTGTTGCAAGTACTGAAGGGCAGAGAACAACTTCCTCCAATACAGGGAACTAGTTTGCAGAAAGTAGGTTCAGCAGAGCATCATGCACGCTTTGCAGGCAGAGTCCTTCGGTCATATTAAGGACAGGGACCCAGTCCTTGAGTTTGATCCCGATATCATGAATGAGGCTGGAATTGTTCCCTGAAAATCCTGATGGCATTGGAATGGGGCGATCATTCAGGAGATACATGCCACAATCCAGGAGCAAGGATGCCAACATTGCTCCATCTCCAAGCCGTGCTAGGCTCGTCGATCCCTCAAGCTAGTTCTGCTTCTGTGCTCGTGCTTTCCACCATCTCTGCAATGAATGAGCTGTTAAAATCCCCAGATATCGACATAATGTGGTTAGACATACTGTTTGCGACCACTTTGATTGATAGAACCACTTTCCAGAGGGCTGACCAATACACTGTTTGACTTTGAGGGTAAGAGAGGAGCCAATGTGTGCCACTCACAACCGCAGGGAGCCAAGCCCAAAACGAGGCTGGTGGAAGTGCCGAACAAGCCTCTTCAGATTTGCTTACCAGCTCACTGATCACTGTTTATCACCAGCCTTTTAATTACAAGTTGGGCCTCATTCAGAAACCTTTGGGCGACTGAGTATGAATGACAAGAATGTTTGCTAGAAAGATTAGCAATTGATAAGACTTCCCAGGAGATATTGCAGTTACAGGCTTAGCTCTTGCATTAAGGTGAGAACAGGGAATCATATATATGCCCATTTAGAGCAACTAATCAGGTTTGAATATAACTAGCCTGTATACATTTCATGCATTATGCCAGCCAAAAACAGTTGCTATCATGATGGCAGTTACATCTCGAGCACAAGCAACACATCCAATGGACAATAACCTACTACATTAGAGAGTAAATCAACAAAGTCTAGGTGAAGATTGTCAGACCAAGAAAGTTGCTATGGATGAACTTAAAAACTAGGGGGCATATCAACAAGGGCTTTAGCTCTGCTTTTTTGGCTTTAAAAGCCAAAAAAGCAGAGATTAAACTAGCGCCCTATCAGCAACAGGGTACTAACACGCAGATTTGCATGTTAGCACCCTTTTACTCTACGCTTTCCCTTGCATCTCTAATGAGATGCAAAGGGGGCGTTCCAGAGTAAAATAATAGGAGAAATGTCGTGCTATCTCCGCGATAAAATTCAGAGTTGGCCGGCGATAATTATCCTCACGCTAAGAGCGCTGAGCAATAATTATCGCCGGCCCTTGCTGATATGCCCCTAGGGGGCATATTATCAAGGGTCATATCGCCTCTTTTGCGGCATTTTTTGCCGAAAAAGCGGCGATATTTTTATCGCCCTATTATCAAGCCTGCGCTAACATGCATTAGCGCAAGCTTTCAGGCGTTAGCTGTTGCATTTTCTATCGCCTTGCATGTCAGCGATATTTATTGCTAATGACATGCAAGATAGGCGTTCCTAACCTAATTACGCGATAATAAAAGTCACGCTAAGCCCCAATGATCGCAGATTTTTAACACCTGATAAAATCCTGACTAAACATGGTGATACATGGAGGTACATAAGGGGGACAGTAGCCCAGAATTCCCATCTGAGGAGCAACAGCCACTATAGAGGTAGGTGTCATGCTGCATGGTGCCGTTGTGTTGTAAGTGGGGACATTGCGGTGCATCCGGACTGTCACATAACATTGTTATTGGCATTCACTGAATTACTGACTGCATTTCATGAAGTCATACAATTTCAATTCATTTTTCATGCTGCAGAGTGCCGTGCTCATAGGGCCATTGATCGTGTCATTAGGGAGTTTTCAGGAATATTATGGCATAATATGAGGCATATGCAGGCATATTATGAGGTATTGCCGATAACAAACCGCTAACACGCTGGCGCTGCTCCCATGCTATCGCATGTTTGCCTATCGCGTGTTAGCGGCACTTATCGCTTCCTTTCCCGGACACCATCGCATCTTATCGACGTGTTCATAATAGGTCGATAAGAATGCGATAAGTGTCCAGGAATAGAAGCGATAACAAAAATCACGTTACCTTTTGCTGGTGATCATTATCGCCTTTTGTAGCTAATATGCACCCAGGATCTTCAGGGTTGGCATGAAAAGAAATGCAGAAGCAACTCGATTGAGAGTAAGGACTGTTGGGCTGGGAGACCTAGATAAGAAGGGTGGCAACAATTGGGCTTCAGGAATTGTAGACAGGGTGTCATTCCCCTCAAAACTAGAAGTGTGAGGAAAATATTTAAATCTGCATAGATTTAAACCCGTGAGGGCCCTTTCTTGTTATGCATCTTAGCCATTTCTTGTTATGTTCTCTTTGCCATGGGCCAGTTTGGAATGTGCAGCTTTGCCAAGATACAAAGAAAAGAATAGATACATGGGGATGGACGATTTAGCCTGAGCCTCACTTGGCACAGGGCTTTCATTTTGCAATGAACTACTCGCACCTGATTCAACAACTTCCTCAGTGATAGCCATGCTGTTCTTTCTCGTCGGCCTTTAACCCTGCTGGGTTTCTCTGCTGATACATAAGAGGAATTTAAGGCACTAGAAAGTACCACTTGATGACTGGTCTTGCTGTCTTGACAATTGTTGGACGACTTCTTGGGTTGAAAGAGGACACTTTCACTTCACTTTTACTAGCAGGCACAGGAAGCTCATCACGATAGTCGTTCGCCGGCAGGATATTTGAGTCAAGAAGGATGGCTTGCTTGCATCCGATTTCTTCATTTTGCTGTACCAGAGGTAAGGCCACGGAAGTAGGACGGTATGAAGGAGAATCTGTTTGGACCACCATATCACTTGATGTCCTATTCTAATGAGAGCTTGTAAGATTTCCAGTAATAATGTCGAGGCAAGATATGATTCACCCATACATTTCTCTGGAAATGCAAGTATGAAAATTAGTATTCTCTCAATATACTGCATGGTTTTGGAGATCACAAATGGCTGGTTAAGAGAAGAAGCTAAATATAATTCATTTAACAAGGGCATGGCAGATAGATCAAAGGTGGCCCAGGCAGCTTGTCTTGTTGATGTTATATCGTGCTTGCTGGCTAGCTCCCCGGCTAAACTTCCACTGTTTGTCACACCTCTATCATTGGTCACGCTGTCAGGTAGGGCATAGTCAAGCATGAGAGAAGAGCCTGCCAGTGCTTCCAAAAGGGTTACCTTGATGGGGCCCAGCTCAGCTATCTTACATAAAGCACCCCGGCATAATGAAAAGGGAATCAAGATAATGCTTCTGTGTGTAACAGGGCCTCCCGCTTCAGGAGTTAGGCCTGAGCGCGCCGCGCTGGATCAATGACACCCACCCACACAGAGCTATAGTGTGAGCCAGAAGACCATGTGCGGTCTCTTCCCTTTTATTATATAGTCTCTGGCCATGTCTGGCCAGAATATGCATTCGGGGCAGTTCCGGGGCATGTCATCACTGTGGGGACCGTGCCTGGTGGTTGTTACATCCTTTCCCAACTTGACGTTCGACTTTGCTGTTACACTTGGCATGCAAAGTCTCTGAGGGCCAGATGTAGGTGGCCAAATAGCGAGCGCTAATCAGCGTTAGTGCTCACTATTTGGCAGCGAGCAATGTAGGTAAGTTGAAACCTACTAGCAAAATAAGGAATCGCAAAATTGCGATTCCTTATTTTGCTCTTGCATTTAAGGAATCGCAAATTGCGATTCCTTAAATGCAATGTAAGTAGCACAAAAGAAAGTGCACTTTAGCCTTAAGGAATCTCTAATTACCACCAACTTCAAGTTGGTGGTAATTAGCGATTTCCTTTAAATAAAGCACTTTTTTGCTTTTTTTGAAGTGCCATGTGGCACACATTCATGCCCTTAGGGCATGTATGTGCGCCACATGTGCACACATGCACATTTCAGGGGTGCAACAGGGTGTCCTTTTGGAACCCTGGCACCCTTGAAATTGCTCCCGCAATTTGCGCGTACCTCTTGGTGACTCGAAAAATGCGGGAGCAATTCCTATTCATTCCTATGGGAAGGTATTCCTTAATTGCGAATCGCAATTTGCGATTCACAATTAAGGAATATTAAGGAATCGCAAAAATATTGCAATTCCAACCTACATGGCATTTTGCGATTCCTTAATAGCGATTCCCTAAAAATAGCTATTAAGGAATCCCAAACATGCATTTACCTACATCTAGCCCTAAGTGTCTGACTTGGGGGTGGATTGGCCCTGAGGTTGTACCGCTGGTGACAAGAGCAGTTGCTAATGTCCTCAGACTCCTCGCAGCCATGGCAGGTGTTGACAACATTGTCTCTCGAGTCACTTGCCACAAGGGTGGGCTCTTTCTATTGTTCCTCTGCTTCTGAGACAGACTGTGTTGGAGAGTCGACTCTCCAGAACATGACACATTTCTACTGACTGTTTCTTGACCTTTTCGGGCAGTGATCATGGTACCATCTGAGCAAATGACTGTCCAGGTTCCTGGCTCAAATTGGGGTCGAAACTTTCACCCCGGTCTCATTTCCTTTATCAATACTTTGTCTCTTGGGGATATTATTCTGACTCTTGCATGCCACCTCACACTGGCGTATATGTTGGTTTGGGTGCACCTGGCCTGGGCACATGCTGGATCATATAGAGGTGGAGTCCATCCCGGGAAGACTGGGATGGTGTCATGCCAATGACCGTTGAGCATTAAGGACCATGGGGACCGTTGCATAGTGCAGTGAGGTGTCCCTTGGTATTCTCTTGGAAACCTGTGCATGCTCAGTTCTGGATTGGCGCCTTCATTAACAGCAATTCTGAGGGTTTTCTTCAGGGTATGTATGAAGTGGTCCAGTTCACATTGGCTTGTAGCCATTGAAGGATGATTCTACAGTGTTTGAACCCCAAGTTGTCCAGAATTTCTTTGAACTACGATCCCTGGAAGGGTGGGCCATTATCTGTCTTCATTTCATGTGGGAGGTCAAACATCTCAAAAGTTTTTTCCAGCATAGGGGCCATGTTTGTGAAGGCTGTGGATTCTACCAACTCAACAATGGGAAACTTGTAAAAGCTGTCGACCATTATGGTGGTAATGCATCCATCTGGGAAACACCCAAAGTCTAGGCTCACCTAGGACCTTGGGGTGGTGTTCGGTTCCTCAGTGATGACGGGTGCTGGTGGTTCTTGGAGATTTGTGAGCTGACACGAGAGACAGCATTTCACGGCTTATCCAACGTCTGCCTCTAGCCTGGGAAACCCGACCTTTTCTCTCATTCTTTACTTCATTCGAACGGTACCCTGGTGTCCTCCATGAGCTGTGGATGTTACCTTGTCTTGCAGGTATTTGGGTATGAGAAAGTGTGCCCCTTACAGCACTCATCCTTCTGGGGTGGCGTTCAGCTCATCATGCACCCTCCACATTTTGATCATGCGTTACTTTTCAGGCCAAAGCCAGTCGTTGGCCTCTCCTAAGAATGTCTGCCACAACCCTCTATTGAGAGCATCCATAACCTTCATTAGGACTGAGTCCAACTTCATGGCATCACTGTTCTCCTGGAGGGTGAGTACTTGTGGGCATACACCTTGTCACCATGCTGACATACTCCTCAGTGACTTCTGAGCAGTCATGGCTGTCTTTGGCATGAGCCGGAGGGTGTCGGGACAGGAAGTAAGGTGGATTCTTGCCGTGCAATAGAGAGACAAGTGACTGATTGTCCATGACCACATGGAATGGCCTACCACTGAGGTATAGATGGAAGTGGCCACACACCCATTTGATGGCCAATGCCTCTCTCTCTATTTAAGAGTATCGGGTCTCTGTTGGCGTGACGGCTTTGCTAGTGAACGCAAGGGGATCCCATTTTCCAGGCTCCACTTCTTGTGTGAGGACGCCTCATCTGGCATTAACCTGAAGTTCAGTCTGTCTCATGGGATTGAATTAGGCCATTGTGGTTTTGCTCAGCAAGGCTTCTTTCACTTTTTGGAAATCCTCCTCCTTCGGTCCCCACAGCCGGTACACAGTTTCATCAGGGCATGCTGAGGCTCAGCAATAGTTGCTAGGTTCTGGATTAACCAGCCACAATAGGCGACCATGCCCATGAAGCTTCAAACTTCAGATACTGCTGTTGCTGCTTGGGCTTGCTTGATGTCATGTGACTTGCGTGGATCAATCTGGACTCCAGCTTGAAGACATAGCTGAAGAACTCAATAGAATTTTGAAAGAAGGAGCACTTCTCCCAGTGAAGGGTGACACCGTGCTCTGATACCCTCTTCAGTGCTGCTCGGTGATGTCTATGGTGCTCCTCTGCAGTTGCAGAGTGTTTCAGGATGTCATCGCTCACATTCATTACCTCTTGAAGGCCTGACAGTTTCTCTCTGATGACATCTTGAAAGACTTCTGCTGCGGACAAGATCCCCAAATTCAGCCTCTTATATTTGAGTAACCCCCCATGGTGCAAGAGTGCCTGCGTTGGCGTTAGGCAGGAGTTTGTGCACTAGCGCAGGCAGAGAGCAGGAATGCACCATATCTTAAAAGATATGGCACATTCCTGCACTCTGCCTTTCACACAGTGCAGAGCAGCACAGCAAGGTGTTTTGCTGCGTTGCATTAAATATTGATAAATATGGGCCTTGATACCTTGCACATATAGTGTTTTGTGCATGGTGCCACCATAGCCACAGGGAGGAGTCTCCCTTTCCTCTGGTAATCAAGGAAGAGACTTAACAGACTTTCTCAGAATGCACTCTGACAAATATGCAAAGGAAATCTAATTAGGTCTCCTCCCTCCATGTTCCACACAGACTCCAACAAGTTCAAAAGTAAGAAAGAAAACAGCTTTTCTGCATTACATCAAGAGACCAAATCACCCGACAATAAATACTCCAATGGCTTCATATTTGCCCTCACCAGAATCTCCTTTAAGGCACCACACAGAACAATCCACAAAATGGGTCCTGAATGTAAGCAATCAAAACCTGTCAGATACCATCCAGCTCATCCTCTGTGACTCTCCACATCTGGACACCTATAAAGGCATCCAGACACCTTCTTATTGTTTCATGGCCCACATTTCCAATCAGAATGGCTAGAAAGAAGTGCTTGGTTCAAGCAGAAAAACTTTGAGACTCTGAGCCAAAATATTTCAGCAGCAACTTACGACACCTGGCTTTCACTCTTTTGCCTTACAGATTATGAGCAATCTGCAGAATATACCCTTAAACAGAGCTTTTTAATTCTGTATCTCTCATTTTGCCACATACTGTCGATATCTAGCATCCACATTATCAATACATATTCCTAAACTCAGCTGTTTGCTTATGCAAGCAGAATAAGGCTTGCACCTAGAGATGTACTAACATAAATGGCGAGCAAATGGATGATGTTTATGAAATGCACTTCTAAAGTGCAGCTGATACCAGCAAGGGAGTCCTGATGCTGCATAACTAAACCAAACCTATAGTTGTTGAAACAGCCACGTCTTCAAATTCCTGCAAAACGTCCAATGGTTTGTCTCAGCTCTGAGTTGTAAAGGAAGACCATTCAACAATTTCTGGGTTAGAAAAGAGAAGGATCTTCCGCCCTTTCTACTAAAATAGATTTTGGGAATTTTAGGAGTAGAGCTTGATCCGGCAGATCTCTCTGTACCTAAATATTTTAGTGTGGTCGTCTTACAGGATCCTCCCATGATCGTATGGACGATTGGATGTCAACTGAAAACGTATGAAAGAAACTAGCATCAGCAACACATTTCTATGACAGTGAAACCATTTGGTTCCACAAAAACAGCACATAAGGTGGTGTCCAAACAATGGAGGTTTATCAGCAATATTAAATAAAGTTACAAAGCAATCATTTAGTAAGTCAACTTATCCAAAAAGCATGTATATCAAAATAATTATGCAATCTCTATTTGTATATTGTAAAGAAAAAGATGTAAAATATGCCAACCTGGGAATGGAATAGGAAATAAATTGGTTCCATAAAGGAGGCTCCCTGTTCTAAATAAGTCATTGAAGGTAAGAAGAGGAAGTTCAGAGAAGAAGGTGTCAGCATCCGAAAAACCAAATCAAGCATGAAGCAAAAACACTCTAGGCAAGGATAATCAGCAGAGTTCAAGAAAGGTCTTCTCTCCGCAAAGTCAGGACAGGATCTGGTAATCTATTCTATGGAACGCAAAATTAATACACATAGATAGAAGGTTCTGAATGCTGCGTCCCACCAACGTCTTCTGGACCGTCCACTCAGAAGAGATGTTCACTGGGAGCAGGTAGACTTCTCAGGTTCCCAGTGTTGAACAAAAAAATGTGCAGCTGTATGGTTTGAAGTTTGCAACCGTCACATGTGCCTGGTTAAGTAAGCTCTCTCTCATCCCCATGCACTGCATGTCCACGGCCAAGTTTCAAATAGACTAATTAATCTAAGAGTTACCAACAATAAATAAAAGCATTATTCTAATTAATGGGCACTCCAGGATAATACTCATGCAGAGGAGAGAATGAGAAACTTGCAATACATTTTAGAAAAAAAGGATTTGAGTGGCTGGGGCCTAGGGACAAGCCGTGTCAACATTTACAGAAAAGATGTCAGCCGACCGGTTACAGTTATCATGAGTAAATACATTTATTATATTTGTTTATATGTGTGACTCTCACTCAGAGCCGGACTGGGAACACAAAGCAGCCCTGGCAATTTTGTAGAACCAGCTCCCTGCCCCCCTCACAGGGCGGAGGCAGGGAAGTGCAAGTGTAAAGCACTGCTGCTTTTGTTACTGGGGGTGGATATTGCTGCACTGCTGCAAAACCGGCCCCCAGTAACAAAAAAACGGCCCCCACTGCTGCAAATTCACCCCCACCCTCCCGGGCAAACACCCGATGCCCGCTACAGCCAGTCCGGCCCTGCTCTCACTACAGATACATCACTTTGATTTATACAGTGCACACAAGTTATTACTGTTATTGCACAATGAGTATGAAAAATGTATAAATGTATTGAACACAAAATTACACTGCTCCAGTGCATTCTTTATTGGCTAGACACTTTAGTGCCGATTACGATCCTGTAAAAAAATTCCCCGTACGACTCGTATCCGGTCTTTTTACCGTACGAATCATACAAGTGCCGTACAAACTGCCAAGTACGATTCGCATGGTAAAAAGTCCATACGAATCGCATTGGGAATTATTCCCCACACGTCCTCGGGTCGGAAAATGTGTCCGAAACGTCCCCGGACGATTTACCGTACAAATGTGAAAAGTGAAGTCCGACCGCGGCATCATGATCCATCCCGTGCGTCCGATGTTACAACCGTATGGAAAAAACACCGTCCGCACCGAACTCCCATAGCAACCATGGAGACATGTGCCCGCATATGCGCCAAACACCCCCCCAGCCCTACTATGTACGAGTCGAATCCCCACCCGTGTATGGACACCCGTCTATGTACGAGACGTACCCCCACCCGTGAATGTATGGAGCGTACCCCCACCCCAACCGTGTATGTACGACTCGTACCCTCACCCGCGTACGTATGGAGCGTACCCCCACCCCAACCGTGTATGTACGACCCGTACCCCCACCCCAACCGTGTATGTACGACCCGTACCCCCACCCCAACCGTGTATGTACGACCCGTACCCTCACCCGCGTACGTATGGAGCGTACCCCCATCCCAACCGTGTATGTACGACCCGTACCCTCACCCGCGTATGCATGGAGCGTACCCCCACCCCAACATTCTAAGTACGGAGCGCACCCCAGGCCCCTTCACCAGCACCTTCACACAACATCGCGCATGTACGAGTCGTACCAAGCCAGACACAAGGACAGCACTGTACAACTAAATTCCCGAAGTACACACCGTACACACGCTAAAAACGCACGTACACAACCAGGACAAAGCAAAACAACACAAGAATACACCATTGGAATGGCACAAAGCCACAAAACATGTCCAACAAGCACAAAAACAACACATTCACTGACCTGCAACTGCCAAAATCCAAAACAGAGGCCCAAAACACAACCACTCCTTATAACACACCTACCCAAACTTCAAACACAGCCACACCCACCAATGGACCAATAAAAAGGGCCCACACACACAAACCATGAGCCTTTGCAACAGACTCACTGCTGCCAGACCCCACAGACAACCTACAGCACCATACTAGAACCTTTACTATCCCTTACACTTGCACACATTCACACACACACCTTCACAAACACCCCCTCATCACATTCACACACACACCTGCACAACCACACCCACACACCCACAACCATCCACACCCACACCCCTCACCATGCCCACTAACAAGAATCCAAAGTTCACTAGCCGAGAGTTGGAGGTCCTTGTCGATGAAATCCTCAGAGTCGAGCCACACCTCTTTGGAACATTGGTCAGACAGACCAGCATTTCAGAAAAAACAGCCATGTGGCAGATGATTGTCGATGCTGTGAATGCTGTTGCGGCCACCAGAAGGACCAGGCATGAATGCCAAGCCAGGTGGTACGATCTGCGGAGGAGGGTCCGAGCCAAAATGACCGACGAACACAACCAGGCCAACGTCACTGGAGGAGGGCTGCCCCGCAGACGCGTAGAATACCATCCCTGGGAGGAGAGGGTGATGGCCATACTGCCGGTGGTGGCAGTGGACGGATTAGAAGGACTCCGAGACCCGGGTGAGTACACAAACAACTCACCTCACATGGGGGGAACGTCATCCACAACCAAACTCACAAACAGGCACGCAACCACCCCAAGCTATCGCATGACTCAACCACACTCCATGAACACGCACATGCCACTGGCGCCACCATGCCCCATGCACCCAGCTGGACAATGCCAAGTCACAGGCCACAGAAAACACCAACACAAGACACGGTAAGCTGGATGGCGGGAGTGTGGGCCCCAAAAATCACATAGTGCAACTCAGAAGCAGACAACAATGCCCCCTGCCCATATCGCCTAGGTCACAGCCAGACAAACAGTGTGTCCCCGCACAGGAAAGACTTGCCAGCAAATGGCGGACGCCTTGCATTGACACATGGGGGTGACGGCACGTTTTTGCACATGACAGCAGCTAATGAACTGCCAACACTGTGAAAGAGTGGCAGCACACACCACCACAGCAGCAGCGCAGACACAGACACTACACCCAATGGGTGCCTGGAGATCAGAAACAAACTCACATCAACAATCCAAGGGCCATTCAAAGATCTGCTAAAAGTGTGTGCCCAGGAAGCTGGGCTGAGGTGACAGAGGGTGACACACAGAGGGAGGGAGAGGGGGACAGAGAGGGAGGGAGACACAGTGAGACGGACAGAGGGAGGAGGCTGACACACAGAGGGAGGGAGAGGGGGACAGAGAGGGAGTGAGAAAGGGACACACAGGGAGAGCAATTCAGCCTTGGGGGGTGTGGGAATGTCTGCTCGTCAGCAGGTGGACTGCGTGCATGTAGACAAGGGTGGCCAGTGCCAGAACCCCCCCTTTTCTCCATGGCAAAACACAGGGCCATGTCTCAACCTGTGCACGAGCACAACGACAGCTACCTGCATTATCTAAGTGTGTGGAACCACTCCATGTGCCCACGTACAGTGCAACACGGAAGGCGCCAATGCATGGCTCGCCACACCTGCCCACTCCACTGCTGACTGCAGTCACAATTGACGCAGCAAGTAAGACTGTGCCACACATAGGTAAAGTCGCAAAAGCTGTGGCCAAGGACATACCCATCCACAAGTGCACTGTGAGTGGAATGCAAGACATATCCAAATTCCCAGAGGAAATGTTCCAACTTAGAAACCAATGAAACATGGATGTTGCATGGAACAAAATTAACATTGTCTCTCTCACACACAGGTCAACGTCATGGATCACCCCCCAACACTGGGGGGGAAGACTCACAGGACCCGGCTCGGCGGGATGACGGAGCCACCGGCAGCGACGACTCTCACCACTCTGTGGATGAACCCAACCCCGACCAACCTGGCCCCTCTGGTGTCCAACGACCTGCAGCACCTGCGTCAGGTACAACTGGGCCAACCACCACCCCCACTCCTGCCACATCCCAGGAGACACCCAGGATCCCCGCCCCACCACCACAATGCAGCCAGGCTGGCCAGGAGGGACACAGTGTACCGGGCACCCAGGAGGAGGCAGGCGACAACGCCAATGCCACCCCTCAGGGGTCGCGGAGACCCGATGTGCCCACAAGGGCAGGCCAGGTGCAAGTGGGCAGGGGTGGTGGGAGTGGAGGACGGCGGAGGCGCGAGCCTGACCAGTTGGCTGCGGAACCGGTATATTCCCATGTCCGAAACATCCTGGACACATACCGGCAGGACACCACGGGCATGGCCCAGGTTGTGTCCACCCTCAACAAGATGAAGGGGACCCTCGATGAGATCAAGACCCAGCAGGCCCAGCAACATGCGGAGCAACATGCCTGTCTACTGCGAAACCAAGGGCGGATGGAGGACAGACAGGCTGAGCTCGTGACCGTGTTCACGGGAATTCACAGTACACTCCGTCGGATAGCCGACAACATGGGCAACCCTCCCTGTGCCACCAGGCGTAGAACATCACCACCCACAGGGAGGGATCAGGAGGAGGAGGAGTCATCCGACGGAGCATCCCAAACATCGTCACAGCCTGCTTCTGAGGGTCCCTGTTGGAAGGCGGACCTCGGGGGAGTCGGAGAGACCACCCAGGGGGGCCCCCACACTGTACGAAGTAGCCCAGCGCTGCTGAGAAGCCTCCTAGGAGAGGTCCTTCTCCTATTCCGTACTAGCACAGTAACACCACCACACAGGACTCGAGGATGTTTATCAAGACGAGCAATTCTTTATCAGCATTTAGGAAGTTACAGTTATCGATATATACAAGGGGGGATCGAGGGATCCGCAAGAGTCTCAAAGTCTTTGGTAGGGACGGGGTAGCGGGACAGTCTTTAGTAGCAGCTGGGTACAAGGGTACCTTAGGCCCAGTTCTTGATCCTCAAGCTGGAGGGACTCCGGGTCTCGGAGTGGTCGAGCCGCGACAGCGTCAGCAGGGCTCTGGCGATCAGTTCATGGAGCTTGAGCCGCGACTAGGTCAGCAGGGCTCTTAAGGTGGTTCAGTTCAGCTCGAGCCGCGACGACGTCAGCAGGGCTCTGGTGGAGGTTTCAGCGAGGTTAGGCCGCGACAGCGTCAGCAGGGCTCCGATGTTCCGTGAGGTTCCTTGTCTCAATAAGGTGGAGCCGCGACGCAGTCAGCAGGGCTCGTGGTAGTGTCAGCAAGAGTTCTTCTCCGTAGGGTCAGCCGCGATTCCATCAGCAGGGCTCTTGACTCCGGGATACAACTACTGTCTCATTGCGGGGTTGCCCCAGATATAGGTCTGGTGCCCTTTGATGTCCGGACCCTTGCGCCTGGGGGGGCGGAGAGGCCGGGCTGGGAGAGGCCAGACGCCCAGCGGGAGAGGCGCCAGGCCCGGGGAGGCCGGAGGACGACCGCACCTAGGTGTTGAGGGACGGTGGGGGTCCCATCGAAACTCTCCCCCTCCGGGAGTGATGAAGTGGCCATGCGGTGCCCCCTGGCCAGATCTTGGTGCCTCGATGTCGGGGCTTCGCTGGGGCCGAGGCCGGAGGGAGCCGGGCTGCGTGGGCTGGGGCGTGGAGCAAGCATGGGGGGGACCCCGAAGGGATGAGGGGTCCCTGTGCGGCCTGAAAAAGGGGGCCGCTGAGGCAGGTGTAGGAAAACGGGTACAATCCAAAGGGGGCCTCGAAGGGAGGAGGGGTCCCTGGCGGCCTGAAAGGGCGGCCCGTGTAGGCCGGTGCGGGGGACGAGCACAATCCAAGAGGGTTAAGACCACGCCACGAAGCCGGGTCCAACAGTCCCCGCAGGAGGGCAGGTCGTCCACGGAAAAGACCGTGAGGGTCGGCGCAACAGCACCATCTCCCAGGACACCTGGCCTGGCACCTGGCCCACTGGACCAACAGCAGCACAGCAGCAAAAGACATTCTCTGCCACATGGACTTGCTGGTCACTGTCTGACCAATGTTGACAAAGACTGTGGCATGGACTCTGAGGATTTCTAATGGCAAGGACACCAACTCTAGTGAACTTTGGATTCCCCACACCCAGAAAGCCCCTCATGTCATACCCCCCGTACCCCAACCAAAATAAAAAGTTACACCATAAAGAGAAGATGGCTACATGTTGCATTATTACCTTACATGTGTCTTGTAAAGTCTAACCATGCCTGAGTTCTCATTTGACTTCAACCATCCACACCCTGGAGCCTGAGTCTGGCACAGGACACACATGGGTCACATTGTATTAGGCAACACAGACATGGAGCATCATACACACCCGTGATGGGCCCAACCAGCTGAGGGGGTAGCCGCACAACCGTGCCGACAGACATATTGAGTACAGCGACAGCCATGCGCAGAGGTCAGGGATCATGTGGAGTGTCCTGGGGGGCACCCAGGTATGTGTGGACAGGTGGCAGAACCATGTCCTGCAAGCTTGAGTCAGGTGGATGCAGAAAATGGTGGCCTGGCCAACGTTGGATGCATGGGGATGGCACATGTCACAATACCCACACAGTCATGGACATCATGCACAATACAGTCTAATCCCACACAAACAGCTTGCATCTTGCTACTCTACACATAGACACATAGCCACTATCACGGAAAACCATGCCGGATGCACCGTGGCAACACACCAGCATTGACTGAGAAGAGGCACCGTTGAGGCATAGGGACACCTTTATTAGTCATGTATTCGGGATTGCAGAGGCAACTCGGAGTACACATGAACGGGTCATGTGGAGTAACATGTGGGTCCCACACTGGAACCCCCCTTCTGCAGCACAAATGCGTGATAGCCATGGAACTGGCACACAAGTGTCGGCTAACAGCTAAACACCCCCTGCTGCTCACAGAGAGGCTGCCATACACCATTGATCTGCTGATGTGGAAGTCCCACACCATGTCAAGCCAATGCAAACCGTATGTGTCCAAGGGCAGTGTAACACACATTGATGCCATCATCACAATCCACAATCCCATCACTGATGACTGTCAACAAGTCTGACCATCTATTCAGGTGTACCCAGCTGCATGTCATGTGTCCCATGGTGATGCGACATGTCTGCAGACGAACCAAACATCGACAGGGGCAGTGTGCACACATCGTAAACAACTGCCACACCCAATACACCCCTGATGCATCCCTTACCCTAAGGAGACTTCCAAACTTGTCCGTGCGTGTAACGCTGAGTCAGCACACGATGACGTGTCCATGAGGAATAGCAGTGCCACAACAATGCAACCAGCAGACGGCATGCGCAAGTACCTGGGGATGAGAGACACACAAGAAGTCAGCCACAAAAAGCACAGCCACTTGCATGTGCATGTACTTGACACTTGTAAGGATGACAACATGCTAGGTCACAATTATGACTGTGGAAATACACTCATCACTGGCACCATCACTCCAGTGACACATCCACACACACCTCTGACTCACGTGGCATACATGCAGATGGACACACACATCGCAACACATGCCACACAGGGACCAATGCGTGCACACACAGACACTGGTACTCACCACTAAGCAAAGAAGTCGCGTATGAGCCGACTCCGGATGTCCTCTTGCGGAACCACATCCTCCACATCACTAGCCCCATTGCCAAGACCTTGGTCCTCCACGGGTGGATGGTCCTGATCATCTTGATCCAGGATGAGTGGCACAGCTTTCTCAACTGCCATGTTGTGCAGCATGCAGCACACCATGAAGATTTTGCAGACCTTCGCCGGGGCATATGGGAGTGCGCCGCCGGTCTTGTGGAGGCATCTGAATCGGCTCTTCAGGAGGCCAAATGTCCTCTCTATCACTCGCCTTGTCCGGCCATGGGCGGTGTTGTAGCGGAGCTGGGCCGGCGTGATGGGGTTGCGGAGAGGTGTGATCAGCCATGGCATGTTGGGATAGCCAGCGTCCCCTACATGGAAACATCATGGACAACAGTGGGTCAGGAGAAGCAGTAAGACAGGGAGATGGCATTAAATACAGGACTGCCAGAGTGTACCCACCAACAACACATGCTCGTTCGTTGCGCAGCTGCGTCATCATTTCAGGCACCCTGCTACGCTTCATGATGTAGGCATCGTGTGCTGATCCTGAAAAACGAGCACAGACATGTGAAATCACCATGTTGGACAGACACACCACAAGGGCATTGATGGAGTGGTAGTGCTTGCGATTCCTGTACACTACCTCCTGTGCCTGTGGTGGTACCAAAGCCACATGTGTCCCATCTATGGACCCAATGACATGGGGCATCCCTCCCAGGGCATAGAATCCACGCTTGACCCCAGTCAACATTTCAGGGGTTGGGAAATGGATGAACTCATCCAGGTGAAGCAACATGGCCTCTAAGAAATCATGCAGCACACGGCAGAACATGCTCTGGGACATGCTATTTTGAAAGGTACCCGTGGCAAGAAAATGTAGGGCTGCCATTACCTTCAGCTTGGGTGTCAGTGCCGTAGGATACCTGTGCAGCGGTTGCAGGTGTGGTGCCAGCCTCGCCGTCAACTCCTCAATCAACGGTTGCGGGAAGCGGTAGCACCGGATACAGTCATTCTCCCGCATATCAGCCAAGTCCGGAATTGCTCGGGGAAGAGGCGGCGCTCTGCAGTAATTTGGAAGTGACAAGGAAGAGTGAGTGCACTATAACAACAAATTTTTGGTGCTGAGCACATGTTAATCTGTCAATAAACATATGCGACATACGGAGTCAGGTATGTGCCACATGCCCTGGACACGTATGGCTGCCAGGTACCACTCCTACCAAGACCCAGCTACACACGGAGATTGTGAACCTCCACATGCCATGGCATGGGATTAGCTGTGTCCCAGTGTAAGTGAACAGCCAGACGCAACACAGGAGTGACATACATCAACACATCAGCAGAAGTAGGATGTCAATTTCAGAGACTGGTAGCGGAACACTAGAGCCACAGGTCACATGACATTACACTAGGACAGCCCACACACCTTGCCAATAAGGTGTACATGTAATGACTCACCACACATTCATAGAGAGGATGCAGACATGTCCTTGTTACGCTACTCCGTGTCCTATGCATACATACGCACCTCACATCCGATACCACATGTGGCCTGGTGTGCGTAACAGTGTGCCATGTCCATCTACACACAGACACATGTTGGTTGCTGCAACAGCTGATGCTTTTGAGGGAGCACCAACATCAAGCTAATGGGAAGCCCCCACACATACATGACATAGTCACATCGTGCACCGTGGGTAGTCACATGTCTGGTGTGGTAACCCCTGTAGCGGGCATCAGGGGACACTTGCGTGTGTTGTTGACTGTGCCATGCCAGTGACGCTCATCCCAAGTGTGCAGTACGACATGCACACATGTCAAAGGAGTGAAGGGCATGCCTGGCACACATTGCACCGTCACACATAACATCTGTACACATCTCATCATACATCTGGTGCCTTCTCGACTCAGGAGTAATGTGCCACATCACAGCCTTTCACACCTGTGCCCCACACATGTAGTACTGCCCAGACAATGCCTTGATGTCCATCCATGGACAAGTATGTCAGCCCTATTCCTTCCTGTGTGCTGCCTGTCACCACTGTGATGTGTGAAAGGCACCGTACTTTCGCTCAGAGGGCCTGTGTACGTTCCCTATCACTATGGGAGTGCTGCCGTATGTGTACCCATAGTGATAGTGAGCATACAGGCGTGTGTACGGTCCGTACCACTATGAGTACGCATACGTGAGAACACCCATAGTGATACGGACCGTACACGCGTGCGTACGCTCACTATCACTATGGGTGTTCTCGCGTATGCGTACTCATAGTGGTACGGACCGTACACGCGTGTGTACGCTCACTATCACTATGGGTGTTCTCGCGTATGCGTACTCATAGTGGTACGGACCGTACACGCGTGCATACGCTCACTATCACTATGGGTGTTCTCGCTTATGCGTACTCATAGTGGTACGGACCGTACACGCGTGCGTACGCTCACTTTCACTATGGGTACGCATACGCTAGCACACCCATAGTGATAGTGAGCGTACAGGCGTGTGTACGGTCCGTACCACTATGAGTACGCATACGCGAGAACACCCATAGTGAAAGTGAGCGTACGCACGCGTGTACGGTCCGTACCACTATGAGTCCGCATACGCGAGAACACCCATAGTGAAAGTGAGCGTACAGGCGTGTGTACGGTCCGTACCACTATGAGTACGCATACACGAGAACTCCCATAGTGATACGGACCGTACACGCGTGCGTACGCTCACTTTCACTATGGGTGTTCTCGCGTATGCGTACTCATAGTGGTACGGACCGTACACACACCTGTACGCTCACTATCACTATGGGTGTTCTCGCGTATGTGTACCCATAGTGGTACGGACCGTACACGCGTGCGTACGCTCACTTTCACTATGGGTACGCATACGCAAGTACACCCATAGTGATAGTGAGCGTACAGGCGTGTGTACGGTCCGTACCACTATGGGTACACATACGCGAGAACACCCATAGTGAAAGTGAGCGTACGCACGCGTGTACGGTCCGTACCACTATGAGTACGCATACGCGAGAACACCCATAGTGAAAGTGAGCGTACAGGCATGTGTACGGTCCGTACCACTATGAGTACACATACGCGAGAACTCCCATAGTGATACGGACCGTACACGCGTGCGTACGCTCACTTTCACTATGGGTGTTCTCGCGTATGCGTACTCATAGTGGTACGGACCTTACACACGCCTGTATGCTCACTATCACTATGGGTGTTCTCGCGTATGTGTACCCATAGTGGTACGGACTGTACACGTGTGCGTACGCTCACTTTCACTATGGGTACGCATACGCAATCACACCCATATTGATACGGACCGTACACACGCCTGTACGGGCCGTTGCTATGCATTTGTGGTGACCTAGGGCCCCAGGACGCACCGTACCTGTGTGTGAAACTCCAAATTACATAGGGGACACATGAGGGACAAGTAGAAAGGCCTACATGCATGCTGGTTGTCATGGAGACCAAGTTTAAAGTTTGAATTTTTTTCTGCAGGTGCACAGCAGTAGTCAGTTTGAATGAATCTACTTTGTTGCAATGTGGTTCTGGAGTTGACATCATGCTCAAGAAAAAAACACAATAAGAACCCACTGACTGTGCTAGGTTTGAAGGGATTGGAGGAAACATAGGATGCAAATGTGAGTGACCAATCACTCTGTACTCCTGTGCATGAAACAGGCCAGCAAGGCAGATATAAGGCAGCCAGGTCCCATGAGGGAGCACTTGCCTGCACATCTTTGGATTCGACGACCCAGCTGCTGCTACTGATTCCCTGGAACCATGTCAAGGTCTGTGGAGAGGTCACAGCCTTTCACCCTGGAGGAGAACCTGGCTTTGCTGGATGTGATCCTCCCACAGTACCCCCTGCTGTATGGGCGACCAGGGTATCAGGTGAGTGCAGAGTCTACTAGCACAGACTGTGTCCCTTGTTTGTGACTGTGACTTCTGGCATTGTGTCCAGGTGTGACACACATGCTATGTACTGTAGGGGGGGTCCCAGGGGGGGAATGCCTGATGTCTCCCAGCCAGTGCATGCTGTGGTGCATGTCTGCCGTCCTCACTTGCATTGTGTTTACTGTGACAATCACTGCATGGTGCATGCCACATTCTGCCTGTCTTGTCCTCCTGGGAATGTAGCCTCTACAGTCCTCATTTAATTATGTGGTCAGCCCAGTGTGACAGGTGACTGTACCCACAGATGTGTGTTAGTTCTGTGTACCTGTGCTGAGAGTGTCCACATGATGTGTTCGTACCCTGGACATCGGTGTGTGTGTAAGTCCCCTGTCATGTGGGTGGGTGCATATGTGGAGTGTGGCCCCCGGCCTGCATGAGGGATGGATATACCCTGCCCATGTGATGTGAGCAGGGAGCAGTGCTGTGTGTCTGACGTGCAGAGCCAGCCCCACACCTGTGAGCCCCCCCGTCTAGTGGCACATGTGCAGAGTGAGGTTTGTCGCTGCATTTGGCAATGGCAGGTGGATGTCCTGTGCCTGTGTGTGTCTGTGTACTCTGCTGCGGTAGCGTCGGTGGCCTGTGGCATGTGACTGCTTAGAGGTGCTGCACATTATCCTGGTGTACCTTCTGATGCACAGTGTGAGCTTGGATCATTGATTGTGTCGTTGCCCTCATTCCACCTGTGTACTTTCAATGGCACGTACTGCTTTTGCCCTTCCCCAGAGGATCATGTCCCTATGACAAAGGTGCAATGCGTTGGATGCATACTATGCCTTGTTGTAAACAGCTAATTTGTTCTAATATGTCTCTCTGTGACATGTACCTGGTGTATTGATGTAGTGTCACTTGTTCATCCTCACAGGTGGGCGCCTCTGCCAAGGAGCAGATATGGATGAACGCCGTCAGTGCCGAGAGGAGGACGGAGGGTCGCGAGCGGCGCCTGCCCCAGGTGAGGAAATGCTGGCAGGATATCCGGTGCTGGACGCGGAGGATCGCACGGGTCCTGCTGGGGGACTCACCTGAGACCCATAAGACCCGCGGGCACCGCCGTCTGACCCACATCCACAAGCGTGTGCTGGCGGTGGTATTTCCAGACTTGGACAGGCGCTTACAGGAGAAGCAGCAGCAGGAAGGGGGTAGGTACATGTGTGTTTGTTGTGTGTCACCAGCATTTGTAAGTGCACAGTTGCATGGATACACTGCCAGGGTTTAAGGGTGCTGTGCAGATCCAGTTACCCACAGTATAGCGGTGCTCTCCTGCCTCCCTTCCCCTCCTTGCACTGTGTTCCCTGGTCTGTGTGTAGTCACTCCTTCACAAGGTAATGTAGGCTGGCGCTTTCTCCACGTGAACTATGCCTGTAGCATCATGTGTGGGGGTGGTGTGTAACAGGTTTTGGGACCTTGCCTGTGCCCTGTCCAGTTCAGTACATGTGGGTTCCATGTCAGTTGGCACTGATGCTGAGTCCAGACATGGGAGTTAGTCTCTCAAGTGTCATGCCTTACAGCACGCATGTCCTATGTTGTGGCCTGTGACATGATGTGCATGAGTGTGCGATACGCATAGTGCAGGGATGGTGGTGTGTGTTGCAGTCATTCCCATTCAGGACCATGGAGTTGTGTGGCCACTACTGTCCCCTGGGGCATATTTTCCTAGGTGTCATGTGTGTCATCACAAAACGTGGACACTCTCAGTGTCTACAGCATAGGTTGTGCTCTGTGCCATTGTCCCCTGGCACCATGTATATTGACGTAAAATGTAGTACAAGTGTCCACTGTACAGCCTGACCTGATTTTCCTTGTCCATACTCACGGGGGCCAGTGCCTGTGTGTCTTGTTACAATCATCTGATGCTGCCCATTTGTACATGATTATTTGGACAGGCGCACCTTGGGTATTTGGCATCCAATCTTGCATTTATGCAGCCCCTGTGTATTTCACCCAGACTAAGAGATGTAAGTGCTTCCTGTGTCTCAAAAAATTGTCTCATGTAGGGGGTGGTTGGTGCGGGCAAAGCCTACATGTCAAAACCTGAAATATCCTTGCTAGGTCTGGCCAGTGTGTGATGTTTGTCTGGACATACACCCAAGGTGCAGTGAGCCAGTCATGGTGGGCATGTTTTCAGTATTACCTATGCTGCATGTGCCTCAAGTTCATGGATATGGTCCCTGCTCATCCCTATTTTCGGCAACACTGTGTGGTGCAGATGCAGTGCTGGATTGTCCCCAGGGCCTGGCTCCTCTGTCAAACTCCATTTCATGTCATTTGCTATTGTGTCATGCTCTCCATGGTTTTTCAGTGGCATGGTGGGTCAACCAACTGTGTGTTGCATGCCCTACATCTGTACCTTGTTTTGTAGATGTTACTGATCTTTCTTTTCAGGCTATGCACTGTAACCTATGTAGATTGGACTCATGTGACATATGTATACAGGTGTATGATTAATTGCTGTCTCTTCACCTTGCCCACAGCATCGTCGGGGGACATGGAGGGAGACATGAGCACAGACGGAGCGGAGGGACCGAGCACCAGTGCCAGCGTTGACATCGTGGCTGGCACATTGAGTGGAACTGAGGCGGAGGAGAGTGAGGCCGAGGACCTGTCCACTGGCACGACAGAATATGAAGCTGACGGGTCCGAGGATGATCTCTCTGAGTGGGCGGAGGCTGCACCAGCAGCTGACAGCGGCACAACATCTCAGCCCGCCCCCTCCATTGCCATCAGTCCCTTCCCACTTGCTCGTGTCCCTTCCCAGCGTGCCCGGTCACCACATGTCTCCTTCCTGCCAGGCACCGCACCCCCTGCCCCTGTCTCCACTGCTGCCGCCAATGCCGAGTCTGTGGACATCCAGCGGCAGTTGCAGGTTGGTCAGGCTGCGATGCTTAATGTCCTCCATGGCCACAGCCAAGTGCTGAACAACATGGAGGCATACTTGGAGGGCATTTTTTCATCGCAGGCTGACCAACGCAACTTGCTGAGGTCCATTGACTCGACACTGACTGCAGCAGTGGTCTCCTGCAGCGCTACGTCCAACCCCCTACCCCTGACCCATAAATGTAAATGTAAATGTCAAGGTACTTATAGAGCGCACTGTCACCAGACGGACACCTTGTGGGGTCGCCTTAGCGGTTTCCTGGCGCTGATACTCATACCGCTGTGGAACCCCTCCTGGCTTTCCCTGTGAAGTGTCCACTCCTGGGCAACCCCAGGGTGAAGCCAGGCATCCTTAGCGCTGTTGGGGCCGGTGTGGAGGCTAAGCAAGCTATTGCCCAGAGTTGCAGCGTGGGGCCCATGATTAGAATAGGCACCGAGGCGAGAATAGACAGGTCCGAGGAAATTGAGCCCGTGCCCCGCCGAGGCAGGAATCGAACCCTAGTCCTTGGCCAGAACTCTGCTTCAGGGTCTGCCGCTCTAACCATTGAGCCACACTCCTCCACACTTCCCACTCCCATGCCTGTCCCACGTATACCCAGACGTCAGCATGCACCCACCACAACAGACACAGGCACCACACCAGCAGGGAAGGTCATACGCACACCTCCTGGCACGCACACACAGGGTGAAGTAGGCACACCCACTGGGTCGGGGGGCAAACGTAAGTCACGCAGCCAGAGTGGGAGTCCGCATTCCACCAAATCCACTCCCTCCAAATCCCCTCCCCTCAGCTCTCCTGGTCACATATCCGGCAAAGACTCCTTCATGGCCGCTCTGTCCCTGAGCCCCACTGTGACACCACCCCGCAAGCGGTCAAGGGAGTCCCCGGTCAGGGTGGTTGAGTCCCCCCCCTGTCCACACCCTCCCCCTGTGGCGCTGCGACCCATCCCTCCGCCCCCCCCTCCTTGGGGCCTGTGGTTCCTTCGGGTGCAGGGGAGTCGCTGGAGGACCTTGCAAAGGTGTGCAGCGCCATCCTGGCCTCCGTCTTTGGCCCTGACCCACCCCCTGTGGTGGAGTCCTCCATCCCTGCACCCACGACGCCTACCCTTCGCCCTCATGTCCCTGCGGTGCCTATTCCTTCCCCACCACATGTTGCCCTCCCCGCTCTGGAAGACGAAGGAGTCTGACTGTGCAGGCAAGCTAGGGGACACGCGTCCCACTGTGTCCCCCACCTGGATTGGAACTTTGGTTTGCCCTATGGGCATTGTACTTTTTGAACTTTCAAGGGACAAACATATTTTTGGATGCTGATTAAAGCAATTTCTTTTTCCTTAGTACACTACTGTCTGTCTGGTATTGCTGTTGGTCGACCTGCCCCATTATTTTGGGTGGTGATTATGTGTTGGGTGTGTGGGAATTGTCGTCTTGTGCTGGTCATAGGGTGGATCCTGGTATCTGTGTGCCATCACAAGCTGTTGGCTACATAACTTTGTTCATGTAAGCAGTTACTGCATGGTGACATCGTCCCAAGGTGTGTTCCTTCCTCTGTGTAATCTGACTTCTTCCCTGCGGGGTCTTTCCAATATGTGGGGCTGAGCTGTGTCTACATTGGCTGGGTGTGTGACGGACTCCTTAGACTTGGCCCATGCATGCTGAGCGATGTCTCCACCTGCATCATTCGCGGCGTCCTTGGTGGTCACTGTACTTGTGTATGTAGACTGTTGCCATGACTTCATGTGTACATGTATTCTTTTAGGCGCTATGCATGTGTATACTTCCAGCCTCGCACACATGTGGTACATGTACTGCAAGATTTTTGTGCACCTGACTGACATTTGTGGGCATTGGATCTGTGGGTACTCCACCCTTTACTTTGCAGGGGCACTGCTGTGAGTGTTAGGCACGCACCCCTCCTGTGTCTGGGCACTGCTGGGAGGACTCTGCACACACCCCTCCTGTCTCTGGGCACTGCTGGGAGGACTCTGCACACACCCCTCCTGTCTCTGGGCACTGCTGGGAGGACTCTGCACCCACCCCTCCTGTCTCTGGGCACTGCTGGGAGGACTCTGCACACACCCCTCCTGTCTCTGGGCACTGCTGGGAGGACTCTACACCCACCCCTCCTGTCTCTGGGCACTGCTGGGAGGACTCTGCACACACCCCTCCTGTCTCTGGGCACTGCTGGGAGGACTCTACACCCACCCCTCCTGTGTCTGGGCACTGCTGGGAGGACTCTGCACCCACCCCTCCTGTCTCTGGGCACTGCTGTGAGTGTTAGGCACCCACCCCTCCTGTCTCTCGGCACTGCTGGGAGGACTCTGCACCCACCCCTCCTGCCTGTGTCTGGGCACTGCTGGGAGGACTCTGCACCCACCCCTCCTGTCTCTGGGCACTGCGGTGAGTGTTAGGCACCCACCCCTCCTGTCTCTGGGCACTGCTGGGAGGACTCTGCACCCACCCCTCCTGTCTCTGGGCACTGCTGGGAGGACTCTGCACCCACCCCTCCTGTCTCTGGGCACTGCTGGGAGGACTCTGCACACACCCCTCCTGTCTCTGTGCACTGCTGGGAGGACTCTACACCCACCCCTCCTGCATCTGGACACTGCTGGGAGGACTCTGCACCCACCCCTCCTGTGTCTGGGCACTGCTGGGAGGACTCTGCACCCACCCCTCCTGTCTCTGGGTACTACTGTGAGTGTTAGGCACCCACCCCTCCTGTCTCTGGGCACTGCTGGGAGGACTCTGCACCCACCCCTCCTGTCTCTGGGCACTGCTGGGAGGACTCTGCACACATCCCTCCTCTCTCTGTGCACTGCTGGGAGGACTCTACACCCACCCCTCCTGTCTCTGGGCACTGCTGGGAGGACTCTGCACACACCCCTCCTGTCTCTGGGCACTGCTGGGAGGGCTCTACACCCACCCCTCCTGTGTCTGGGCACTGCTGGGAGGACTCTGCACCCGCCCCTCCTGTCTCTGGGCACTGCTGGGAGGACTCTCCACACACCCCTCCTGTTTTTGGGCACTGCTGGGAGGACTCTACACCCACCCCTCCTGTGTCTGGGCACTGCTGGGAGGACTCTGCACCCACCCCTCCTGTCTCTGGGTACTGCTGTGAGTGTTAGGCACCCGCCCCTCCTGTCTCTGGGCACTGCTGGGAGGACTCTGCACCCACCCCTCCTGTCTCTGGGCACTGCTGTGAGTGTTAGGCACCCACCCCTCCTGTCTCTGGGCACTGCTGGGAGGACTCTGCACCCACCCCTCCTGTCTCTGGGCACTGCTGGGAGGACTCTGCACACACCCCTCCTGTCTCTGGGCACTGCTGGGAGTGATAGGCACACACCCCTCCTGCGTCTGGGCACTGCTGGGAGGACTCTGCACCCACCCCTCCTGCGTCTGGGCACTGCTGGGAGGACTCTGCACACACCCCTCCTATTTCAGGATATGTACGCTTAGAACATACACGGGTGTGGGTTCGCTACATGCATACGAGGTGGGGGTACGGTCCGTACATACACGGTTGGGGTAGAGGTACGCTCCATACGTACGCGGGTGAGGGTACGGGACGTACTTACACTGTTGGGGTGGGGGTACGCTCCATACGTACGGTGGGTGTGGGTACGGGTCATACTTACACTGTTGGGGTGGGGGTACGCTCCATACGTACGCGGGTGAGGGTACGGGTCGTACTTACACTGTTGGGGTGGGGGGTACTCTCCATACATACGTCCGTTGTGGCGGACGCTGGCTTTGCTGGACACGCCCCCACCCCCTCGTAGTGACTAGGGCCTGGGGGTCAGGTATGTCCAGGGCATGTGTGCTGTGTGAGTTTGGTGGGGGGTTTGTGGCCTGGCCCTGGCCCTGCCCCCCCCTTTCCACCCTCCCTTTGTTGTTCTGACCTTCTGCGGCGTCTGCGTCGTAACCTGTAGAGGAGGTCGACTGCTATGAGGGCCGGGATGACACATAGGTTCGGGTCCATGTCTGTCCGTCGCGTGCAGGTACTCCTTGTTCGCGTCGTCCTGATTTCCCGGCAGTTTTTGGCTGCTGGAAAATATTCACCGTGTGGGATGACGTCGGTGCGAATCGTAATTCCTGGTTCGTGAATGGCAGGCTGCGTGCGTCCCGACGTCACGTCGGCGCTTTCCCGGATCACATTTCTATGTTTATTTTTGTCGGTCGGGGTTTTGTACGATTCGTACGGAAATGGGATTTCCGTGCGAATCGTAATTCCATGTTTGTATATTTTTTCGACCGGGTACGCGTCGGACGGAGAATATGCTCCGTCCGACGGTTCGTACCCGGTTTTTACCGGATCGTGATCGGCACCTTTATATTTCAAAGACCAGCTTCAAAAGATTTTGTCTCTTGTTGCTTACATTTAGAGTTCTCCAACTCCTTCATCCCTTCATAAATTCTACACTGTTCATCCTCCAATTCAACTGCTTCTCTCCTCTTCTTAGTACCTCTTCCCTCAACTGTTGTCTTCTTGGTCCTCATATATACAAATCCCTTTACCATAGCAAACAGAGAAATCAAACAAACACCGACAATCTAAATGGGCCTTAATATAGCGCCTAAAAGTCAACTTCCAATACTACTGAACCGATTCCCTCCTAGGCACCTATAGTTCTAGTTCCTTCACTCCAGTAATATTCTTTGCATATTTTCTAACCTCATTACCATTGTTTCGGATGTAAGTTCAGCTTTGCTAAACCTTTAGCATTGAACAGGCTCTGCCCTGTTTTACAAGTTAAATATCTAAAGCAAGGCAGTTTTGCCAAATCATAAATCTAATAACTATCAGTTCAGTATCAATAGCTAGCAAAGCTCCAGCTGTACTGGTTGCAAGTTTAGCTATTAACATTGAAAGTTTTCTAATCTTTAAGTCATTTAAAAGAATACGCACAGTGGGAATCATAACACCCAAAATATCTCACACTATTTGTGAAGCACTGCTACTACCATTAGGCCTAGCAGGAAATCCAACTGCTTGACTATCCAAATTATCTATATGATAAATGTAAGTAAACTCTAACTCTAGGTTACAGCTCTCCACCCAATAGGCAGGAAGTTTAAAATAAGCTTTCAGTCCACACACATAATAAACTCTTGGAATAATAGTATCATTTCCTGCAAATATCTGAACAGTGTAGCCAAGAACCTTAAACCAATGATGACATTCACACTATTACCCCATTTTGAAGTTTGGAACATTTCCCTGTCTCTTCATGAAGCACAACTTCCCTTTCTGTTTCCAGTCTAAACTGAGCTTGGGTAGTGTTCCCAAATGTTTGTGTCACTCCTCTTCCTTTCTCCATTTGTCTTTCTCAATATCTCTACCAATCTCTGTCCTTTACTCAATAATTGCGCTCCTAGCTTCCAAATCATCAATACATTTTATCCCAATCAGGCTTAGTAAACAAGTCAGGTTCTGCCTATCGGCACGGGTAGTGGCAAGTTTCTCTCAGGACCTAAATAAATGCCACACAGTGTCCATCTCTTTCAGATTAGCATGGGGGTTCAAATGTTTGTATATAGGCACTTCTGAAAGAACAAAATAATAATTTGAAAAGTAATACTCAAAATGATCTTGATGATACCTTAAATTAAGAATTAGGTTACATACAATGCTGTAAGTAATGGGAATGTGGTGATAAGCCTTGCCTTCATCTACAGATGCAGGTAGATGAGTAATGATAATAATAATTCCTATTTGTAAAGCGCAAACATATCACCCCCTTAAGGGTTTCAAGGCGCTGGGGGCCGTCCGGGAGATTAAGTGAGCTATTGCCCAGAGTCAAATGATGCTGAGCTGAGCTTCTGCTGGGAATCGAACCATGAGTGCAGACATAGCAATCCTTAGCTTGCATTAAATTTGAATATTCATGTATTTGAAGAGAGATCTCTCTCAGAAGCATCCTTACGCAGAAACTCTAAAATCTAATTTGTGCTGTTCTATAAAGGGTGTGAAGCAGTAGGATGGAGTGCAGAGTTACACTTAACAGGGCTAACATCTACAGTGGAATTAAAACTTATCAATAAGCAATCATAATAATGATAATGACAATTAGCACTACAGCCACAATCACTCTACGTTGGTGTTTGAAACAATAACCATTGTTTTTCTACAGTCAGACCTTAAAAGGAATTCAACAGTTGCAAGCAAATTGATGATAATTGTGAATTGCTTCTACTGCAAAATAGGACAGCACTGTTCATTGTTACACAACTGAGTTATATGCAATTATCTTTGTGAATCATCCCTTACCCTACTCCATCTTCTTCTTCAACTAGCCACCCTACTCTTCTTCAGGAGCCTTGGCCTAGGGAATCATCAGAATTCAAAAAAGTTCAGAGTTTGGCAAAGTTCAGTTCATAAGTGCAGTCCAGTTGCTAAAGTTAGAATAAGCAACCTAACGAAATGCAAATGTCTACTGTGGTAACCTTCATTCACAGTAGTTCTGCAGGCACTGTCCATCAGTCACGATGTTTGTAGGTAATTGGGTCAAGTTCATTGTCAACAAAATGCACCTCTCAGGAGTTGAGTACCTTTGAGTGGGCACCCTGTTTCTCTCCTGACTACTGACTGACTCTGTCACTTAATCCGCTTGACTCCTCAGTGAAGTTCCTGGAATGCGTCCCACAGATAAACTTGGTCTCAGTCTCTCACAGCTTCTTGCCCACTCTTCCCTTCTGCAGTCAACCCTGGTCAAATTACTTGGTCCATCTCCAGCCTCAGATTATTGATTCACTCGTGCAACAGGCTGGTTTACTGTGGCTACTCTTGGCTCACTTACCACTGGCTCAGGCCTTGTCTCAATTTGACTCTGTTTCACTTATGGAATCTGAATCACTGGTTGAGTTTGAGGTACATGGGTGCTCTCTTCACCCCTCTCTGCTCCTTCAGGATAATCAGCAATCTGCCTTTGTGACTCAGTGGTTGATGTCACCACCTTTTCCTCAGGACCCTATACTCATTGTATATGGGAGGCATGCACCCAGTTGGGCAGTCCACCACATTTGATGGGAGTGTTGGTGACCAGAATCACCTGGAAAGTGCCACGCCAACAGGGCTCCAAACACGACATTCTGAAACGTTTCTTCACCAGGACCCAGTCACCAGGACTAAGGTTGTGGCACTGCTCCTGATTTGGATGGTCAGTTACAGATTTGACCTGGTGAGACAGAACATACCACATCAGCCAGTCCCTTGCAAAAGTGAAGAACCATATCATCTGAAAAATTCACAAGTGCATTAGCAGGCACAGCAAGCATCTTCAATAATCTCACAACATAGTTGCCTTTTCCGATTGGTGACCCAGAAGATGTCATAAACTATCTGTGTGACCACAGCAGTCTCGTGCGGTGACAATCCGGTTTGCACATCAGGGTACTTCTGAGTATCATTGACACCAAAGGCAAAGTAAACAGCCACTTTAAAGAGGTAAATGCGCACACTTTCGCCAGGCTGGACTTCAGACTTTGATTCACTTATTCGATGAAGCCAGATGTTTCAGGTTGGTAACTACAGTGCGGATATTGTTCAACCAGCAAAACTGCACACAACATTCTTACTAAAATGGGTTCCACTGTCTGACTCAAGAGAAACTGGAAATCCAAAGTGGGGGAAAAATTCCTGCAGTTATAACTTGGCCACAATGAGACTGTCATTTCTCCTGGGGGGGTAGGCTTCTACACAACTGGAGGAAATACACACCACAATCAGAACATATTTCAACCTGTTGCAGAGGGGCATTTCAATAAAATCCAATTACATCCTGTTAAAGGGACCTCCTGGTCTTCCTATATGACTCATGGTTACTGGGGTTCTCCTCCCTGTTTAATTTGCTGGCAAGTAATGCAACAGTATCTAAGATTCTTGGCCATCACTCTAAAAAGGGAATTAAACCAGTTCTGTCTAAACAACCACAACATGGCTTCTCTCCCAATGTGTGTGGGTCCATGGAAATGTCTAACCATGACGGACAACAAGCCATGTGTCAACACAGGTATTCCGTCTGCTGAAACCCAGATATCATCTCCATTCTTCACACACCCTGCTTTGACCCAGCCCTGCTGTTCAATCTCTAGCACTTCTTTCTGCAATTTCTTGACTTCTTTACATGCATTAGATATATTCATTAACAAATTTAAATTGATCTCTTTCTCAGTTCATTTTTAAATTCCCTGTTAAGTACATAAGACCTGTGAGCACAATTCCAGGCAACTTTCTTGATGTAGCGATTTCCAGCTATTTATAGTCGTTGCAACTCTTGTGTGCCTAGCATTGAACTATGCAAATACAAGGAGATGATGACGGAGCGATGAGACTTTTCAGGCACTCACCCCCAGTCACAGATCTGGGTTGAATCCATCATCGTTCTTTAGCTCACTTCGCAACCCCAGTTCAGACCCAGCCATAGAACATTGAACTACAGCAATTTCCTGAGGTATTTACAGCATCCTTAATATTCTCACAACATAATTGTCATTTCAGATTGGTGACACAGAAAATATCATAAACCCCGTTTGGGAACACAGCAGTCTGAATGAATGACACCTAAGCTATACAGACTATCAGTAAAAATAGTAAGCTTCAATTGGTCTGAGACACAGCAAGTTCTAGTAATTGCGACCAATTCAGCCACTTGGGCAGAAGTTAAATCACGAAGAGAGGAGGCTTCCATTACACCCTTTTAGGTGCAAACAGCATAGATAGCTCTCAAATCTCCCTCTTCATCTCTCAGGAAGGAGCCATCTACAAACAATGCATAATCAGGCTCTGCAAGGGGGTCATCTTTAATGTCATGTCTTGGCTTAGTGCATGGTTCAGTCACCCCATGACAGTCATGTTCAACCTCCTGCCTCTCAACCTCTCTTTCAGGCAATGGCAACATCATGGGAGGGTTCAAACTAGGGCAATGTCTCAATGTTATGCTATTAGCCACAAGTATGTACTTTGTTTTTAGGCTACTGGTTATGTGTTAGGTCTTAGTACGAGTATGAAATATCTCTAGAGAATGAGGGAACATCACTAGAGTATAGCCTATTACTATATTCTCACTCAGCTCACTGCTGTCACCTACTGCTGCTCCAGTTTTAATGCATCTGGGCAGTCCTACGGCGGCAGGGTCATGGGTAGCTGGAAAGCAGGTTACAGGTCCTCGAGAATCAACATGTGTTTGTGTAAGCATTGAGGGAGTGTAGCCTTACCTTTCAGTGCAAAATAGTATGAACTCTTTACTGTAATCGGGTATTCCTAGGGCCAGGACACAGAAGAGACTTTCTCTCAACTCTAGGAAGCCATTCATGCTTTTGTTGTCCGATAGTAGCGACTTAGACACATCCTTGTGCGTCAGCCTGTGTAGAGGTTTTACCCCTAGAAAAAGTTGGGTATCCACTGATGACAGTAGCCCATCATGCCCACAAACATCCTGAGTTCTCTCTGCATAGTTGGAGGATTCATTTCCAAAAAGGCAAAAATTCTCTCCACTTACACTTTCCTTGCTCCTTTCTCAATATTATGTTCCAAGTACACCTGCATGAGTCGTTCATTTTAAGCATGCACTGACTCCTTAGATTCTTGTGTGGTACTATTCCTGCCAGTCAACCTCCTTCTGCAGAACTTTACCCTTCAAAATGTTTAGCACTTGCTCATACCTCTGCATCACCTAATGAGATGGCACATTTGTCTGAGCTAGTCACTGAGGTTCTGCATTTTGCCACAGTAGTGCCACCGTTTATTCATCCCACAAATCACTACGAACCACAATGTTGAAAAAAGTATTCAAATCCTCCCACAACTCCTTTGAAATTTTCACAAACCACTCAACCTGGGATACCACAGGTTCCTTAATTTAGGAAACTAATTTGTAAAGTGGCAAGATTACCTTGACATGCAGGGCACATGCACATTTTCCCCATCATGCGCGGAAAGAACCTGTATTGGTTTCCTCCTGCGTGGTCACATTCTTTGTCCTCCCTGTATCTTCCTTTCTGTTCTTTTCCTGTCCTTTTCTAATCCACCTATCTCTTATCCGATTTACTCCAATTCTGTTTGCTTACCACCAACTCTCTAATGAGGATATTCATTCCAGATGTCCTGACACTAGTAATCATCTATTTATGTACTCTAAAACTCCTTTGCAAAGCAGGACTCTTGGATATAACAATATTATACTCAATTGCTAGCTCTACCAATTTCTCATGTGCTTTTACAGCACGCCAATGTATTTCTTTACTTAACAATTGGAGCTCATTTTCATGATACCTTTCCAGATATGTCATATTCAAAATGTCCCTTAATGAATTAATCTAATTCCACAACCAATCCAGGGATATTTAAAGGTCTTGAAGTCCTTTGAGCTAAAGGACTCTCATCCATCTCCTCTGTTTCTCTGCTCGAAGGAGATGTTTCCTCTTTTCAGGTCCATGTTCATAATTTGAAAAACCCAGTTGCCCCCTAGCAATTGGTGTTGTGAACACTAGAGTCTGTTCTGAAACAATAGCTCCTGTTGGCTGATTGGGAGTCGTGGGAACAATAGGGTTAATAGGAGTTCCAGCAGGTGCACCTGAGATTTTATGGAATTGGGGCTGCTGTGGTTGGGGCAGCCTCAGCAGGAACAGCTACAGTCTGGGTAGTTATAACAGGGGTATTCACAACCAAAACTGTTAAAACCACCGGTGTGGTGGTAATAGGCATTAGCATAATAGGTGTCATCTGAATTGGGGAAGTCACAGCTGTGGCTGTCGGATAGGTACTCCTACCTGAACTGAGGCGGGATTTATGTATGCTGTTGCACTACCAATATGGGTTTCCAACAGCAGCCTCGACTGCATCATAAGAAGGTGGTCAGGAGGACAACAAATTTTCCAAGCAGTCATCACTAGAGTCACTATTGGTACTAGATTCGTTCTGAACATCTGTATCCTTCTCTTCCTGTGTTTTCCTTTTCTTTAGCTTGTCCTTCGTCAGTACTAGCTACAGCTTAACTCCCTCCTCAATGCCTGCCGTTCAACATCCCATTCAGCAGGTATGCAGCTATGAACTGTCCTTTTAGGTTTATTCTGATACTTTCTTTTACCTTTAGCATGTGCAGCATGCTCCCAGGCATTCAAAGCCTCATACTGTGCTGGTCTAGGTGGGAATTTGATATCATACAACAGTTGTCTCAGATTTTTGATTATATTCAGATTGAAGTTACCATATCAGTGAAATTGCAGTGACCCTTCTTTTTCAGTGATTTTGTTCCATTGATTAAGCCAAATACAGGTGTGGACTATGACACTGATGGCCATGTAATGACCTGGTATTACTTCAAAAGGAACTTCCTCACCCTTCCCTGGACAGGGACCTTCATATCACCCCTCACTAAAACTCACAATGCTCTAAAACATTTAATTTCTGCAAGAATTTCAATAATCAGGAGTAAACAATCTCAATTTTGAACGACCAGCAAAATTCAACAAATAACAATGTCAATTTTGGGGGGCTAGGTTTAGCCACTGACTAAAATGGCCGCAGACTAGTGGAGCTAGAGACCAAGCAGCAGTAATTCGACCAAAATCCTGGCTTAAGAGCCACTTTAACAGCAAGAAATAGTGTCGATAATGAGGACACGTATTTGGCATTCCGCTGAACCATAACAGCACCTAACGAGAAACACAAATGGTGAACTGTTGCACTCCTTGGGCGGCGGCCGCAAGGTACTGCAACGGGCGGCGGATAAGGCCGTCATCGAAGCCCTGACGTAACACCTGTCGGCTGGCAGGGAGAAAAGAAGCAGGCCCGAGGCTGGCGAGTGACAGAGTCGCCCAGGGAAGCGGAGATCGAGGCCCTGCGGGACAGTGGAAGCGACACTCCACTGCCTCGGTTGCCAGCCTTGGTGGCAGGGGGAGGCCGCTGTTGCTGCTGGGCCATGGCTGGCGGGTGCCAAGATGCCAGAGCTGCGGCTGGCCTCGGAAGTGGGCCTGCGGCACGGGGGTGACTTTGGCCATGGCCTGAAATACCACTATAGAGAGAGGTGAGACCCGGACAGAGAGGATGGGCCAGGAGACCTCTGGTGTATCGGAAGAGGGCAGACCCCAAGCCTGAAAGAAGCAACGTAACAAAGGCCTTACACAGCAGGGAGGAGAGAACGAGGCCCACACGGTAAAGATCGATCGGCACCTGAGCAACCTTAGAGAGCTATGAGGGTTCCCTAGAGGTCACTTTAATAAGGGCAGACCTCTCCAAACTCAGTGAGAAGGTCTCAATAGCCGAGACCTAAACCACCCACCTCCAATCCAAAACTAAGCACTTAGAAGAACAATTGCACAAACTAACGCAGCAGTCAGAACATTTGGCTGGCGGCTTGAAGATCAGGAGGGACGGGCAATGAGGAACAGCATACGCGTCGTGGAGCCCAGAGTTGACCTGTTTGTAGAAGACCTCATAATTAACAAGCTACAGCCCAAACGTCTATTACAGTTCTTCTCCATCGAAAGGGCACATAAAGCGCCGGATCCGCCCCCAAATCCTGGGGCAACGCTGCGTAAATCATAGCCAGAATCTTCAATCACTGTAATAGAGACGCTATTCTACAAGCGGCAAGATCGAACGAAGACCTGCAATATGAAAACATCCGTATAAGGTTCTTCCCAGATTTTACCCTACAAGTACAGTGGCAAAGGAGAAGTTTCAAACTGGTGGAAAAAGAACTAAGGTCTAAAGACCTAAAATACATGATGCTTTTCCCAGCCAGACTATGCGTAATAGCCGAAGGGAAAATGTGGCACTTCGCTGCACCAGAGGAAGCCTGGGAGTGGCTGTAAGTCTGGTGCACAGTTGGCCGAGGCTCCGTCAAGGACCTACATCAAAGAAGAGTGCAGGACAAAGGAGACAAAGAGACTGGAACTGGATGAGGCCAATGGGTCATATTTCTAGGACCTTAGGTTCAGCCTGGTACAGAAGTGGTGCTAGAATGAGAAACGGTGAGATGAGGGCGAAGGTAAGATGGGAGACTTGATTTTGCCACTCAGACACATCACAGCGCTGCAGGCGGAACATTGACACATTAAGTCAAGCCCAACCAGAGTATTAGCCAGAGGAAACCCGATGAGACTCTTAAAGGCTAGAAACTTATTTTGGGCTTGGTCCGGAAGGTGTAGGACAGAGCTTGCGGACTTGGGACTGGTTGGGCGAACCCACCCACCCATATTATTCCTTGGTTAGAACTATTATGCAAGTTCAGGGGCGACAGGCGGTCTGCGGGTTGGAGAGTTTGGGTCTCCATAACCTTAAAAGCTGGGTAGCAGGGTGGGGAAGGGGGGGAAGCTGGGGGTATATTACTAGTTAGGTATAATAAATTAGGTAAAGCCAAAGGGAGTGATCGGAAGTCTGCAACAGCGATGCACCCCGCCCTGATGGGGGCACTGGACAGGAGCCCAATCCCAAATGATCAACCAAAAATGCACACAGTCCTCAACGAGGATATGGTCATGGAATGTTAAAGGGTTAAATGGCAAGCTCAAAAGGTCAACCGTCTAATATGTATATATTAAGAGTCATAAACCAGATGCGGTTCTCTTGCAGAAAACACACCATAAAGGCAGTTACTGTAAAGCTCTTGATAGATATGGATATTCCCTGATAACACACACCGGCCACACCTCTCGTTCCAGGGGAATGGGAGTCTTAATTAGAAAGGCATTTCCCTTCATACAGAGTAGGACTTGGACTGATAATCTAGGATGATGTGCAGCAGTGAGTGGAACATGGGAGGGGAAAAGATTCAATACAGCTCAGTGTACTCCTCCCCCAGGCCTACAAGCGGCCACACTCGAGGCGCTAAGTTTGCTGCTGCTGCAACTGCCACAGGGCAAACTGGTTCTGGATGGTGACATGAATGACATTGTATCGTCAGAATTAGATGTTGCTGGCTGGGGCCCCTTAGGAACAAATACCACAAGACAGAAAGTGCGGTTGAGGGGATTCCTTGACGCGATGGGCCTGGGTGACAATTGGAGACATCAAATAAACAACAGAAGAGTGCAGCCAAAAGAAAAGAAGAGCCGGCAAAAGAAGTCACTCTTGTTTGTAAAAAGAACTCTAACTCACCAACCTAGTTGGAGACATGCTTCATCATTGGGTTCCCACCAGCGAGGCCGAGTGCCTCCCTGATGTGCTATGACACCTGACTACCGCGGAGCGGGTTTTCTTGGTGATGCAAGTGTGAAAAAGTGAGTGGAAGTGATTTTAAAAAATGCTTAGTTCATCCGTAAACAAACTTTATTAGTTGAGAATAAGGCACCACTTAAAAACAGAGTGGTGGATGTTTCAGAAACTGGCTAGATTGACCAGATACATCTGTGGTGTTAAAAATGGGGTGTGGTCAACATGTTTCTGCCTCCATTCGCCTTTTGCAAGGCTTTCGTCAGGACCAAAACACCACGGCGTTGTTGAGAAACCGGTATGACTTATGGTTTGAGTAGAGCCTTCAGTTTTAGTGAAAGCCGTATGAATCTGTAAAGAAAAGAAAACATACAGAAAGACAGCACAAGTCACATAACAGTACATGACCATGCTCATGCCGTTTGTATGGTACTCTTCATAGTGCCACTACAGACTTAGATTTAGAAGGCTATAGTGCCTATCTGTGCTCGTGATGTGTACATAGTTAGCACTAAAACGTTGTGCTATTCACGTGCCTTTTGAGGTACCAAGCTCAGCGCTAGTTCCAGCGTGATATTTGTAATCAAAAAGTGCGCTTTAGTACTGCACGCCGACTCGAGCGTTGCCGGTCATTCAGATATTTTTATCGAGTATTAGGAGCAAAAACAAAAGGACATGACTGAACTGTTAGAATCACAGAATACGAGTGAACGTGGGGCTTGTGGTATCCATAAAATAGGCAGACTGAAAATACGGAGAGGGTCGGACTTACTTAAGGTATCAGGTAACCTTACACAATGGGTCCTAGAGGGGGTCCGTGGCTTGTAGTCACACGCTGTAGAGGTAAAATCAAGTGAATAAGAATGTTACTCAAATTACAGTCATTATATTTTACCTTCAAAAGCCTGAAGAGTGTGGGGATTCAATACTCACTACACCAAAGCCCAGCGCCCGTATGGAACCTGCATACTCCCTTCTTCAGGACCCCGTGGATGTCATCACTTGGAGACACCAACAACCGGAAGCGAAACAATACACCTACCTCTCCACCGCGGCGGGCAGCTTCTCCAGGATTGACTACCTAACCACACACAACATTGGGCTGGGAGAATTCATAGACGCTAAACACGTGGCTCGTGGGGTGTCAGACCACTGGAACCGTGAGGGAGCGCACGCTAACACAATGTGTGGACCCATAGTTCTTCAAAGATGAGAATTTTGTAGAAAACATAAGGGAGGGGGCAGAGCATTATTTTAAAGACAATGTGGGGTCAGTCACTTCTCCAAAGACCCTGTGGAAGGCATTTAAAACAGTCATCAGAGGCAGAGCCCTGGCGAAGATAGGAGCCCCGAGGTAAGAGAAAAACATTAAGGGGCAGATTTACAAGCCCCTTGCAACACTTTTACGCCGCCCTTGCGTCACTTTTGTGGCACAGCGGTGGCGTAAACCATGCACCATGTTGCGACTTATTTACAACGTGACGCATCTAGGCAGATGCGTCACGTTGTAAAGCCCTGTGCCACATGAAACCTGCATCAGGTTTCATGTGGGCATTCTGTCGCAGGGTGGGCGTTCCCTCGCAGGCAAGCCTCGTAAAACTGACGCAGTGAAATCTACAAGATTTCACTGAGTCAGTTTTACGACGCTGCTGCGTCAAATTCTTACGCCTGCTTGAAGCAGGAGTAAGGAGTGACGCACCATGTTAAGTATGGGCAGCCCCTGTGCATTGCAGGAGTTGTGTCGCGCTTGCGATGCAACTCCAGCAATGCGCCACCCATACGCCACAAGATGCGTCACGCATCTGCCCCTCCTGTTGTAAATTGAAACCACGATGTGATTAAGCATTTACTAAAGACATGAATTCTCCTGCCTTACACATGTCTCTTTCGTTATGTTGACTGAAGTTTGGACTCCATTTTGTATTGTCGTGTCTCCACGTGCTCAACACGAGAAGAGTCCTATCTTCGTGTTAGTTGCTCTTATAATCTGCCTAGTAACAGTCTATAAATAGTTCCTTTTGTCCGCCTGGCGCATGCCCAGGCTTGACCACATCTGTTATCAGTTAGTCCTTGCTTGACCATGTTTTCGCGGGCTCAAGGAGTATGTCAGCTCCGCCCACATATTGATCTTGTATCGAAAATGTCCATAAAAGGTAACATTCCTTGCCTCATGTTGTATCCTCCCACTTATGAGCCCCTCTGTTGTGTATAAAAGGGGACTGTGTACGCAAGTTCTTTGTGCTACTCTATGCAATACTGAAGGGTATTGTATGGATTGTAGGACCACCCTTAAGGGTTAATAAACCTTGTCTTTGTACTTTGCAGTTTCCGTGCCAACTTCCTTATAGATTCCATTGCAGAAGAGCAAACCCTTGTGTCCTGAGGGCCTAGCTGGGGCCTGTATTCATCAATTGGCGCCTGTCACGTGGGGCTCATCGGCGACTCGGATGCTCGAAGGGTTGGTCGCGACGAAGGTGAGGAATTTGGCCGGGGATGTGATCACTGCCAAAGGCACTTTAGTCCTGGCATCCCGAGGTTTTTCTTCCTTCTCTTCCGACCTGACCATCTGGGTGGCGCCGGTCCTCGACTGAGACCTCTTCTGTCGGTTCTGCCGTGACAGCCGTTTGGGCGAATTTTGGAGCTTGGCAGTTGGAATCTGGACTCTTGATTGGTAAGAACCATTGTACGGTACTTGCTCCGAGTTTTTGAAGCCTGGTTTGGCTATTTGAGTTTGATTTGTGATGACCGGTCATATCTTGTATTGATTATTGTGAGAATATATGCGTTGCAACACATATAGGCAGGTAATGTGGAGATATTTCTCCGGAACTGTGTAACTTCGAACGGCACAACGTTTAAGTGCCATTTTTTTGATAATACTGCATATTCTGCATTATTTTTGAGCATGCCTGCTTTTAGCGCACTCCGTAAGTGGTGCTGCTGCTTTGGAAACCGGTTAAACCTCGAGGAATCTGCTCCAGCTCCCCCAGAGGGGACTCCTAATAGGGATATGTATGTGAAGCATGGTCTTTCTTCCATAATGTACAGCACAGTATGGAGGAAATATACCAGAAAGGATCCTGAGTTACGGTGGCCGTTGTATGGGTCGTTTGATATGCGTAAGATTGAGTATGTGGAACAGTGTATGTGTAAGCGGCGTGCCCGTCAAGACATGTTTGAATGTGTGCGATTATGGGTGAAGGAAGTGCGTGAGCGAGAGAAACGTGAGAAAGTGCTGTTTGATAAAGAGCAACGAAAGAATGATCATGTGAGAGCGCAGGAAGCAAAGCGTCGGGAGGAAAGAGAACAGACGGAGAGGCAAGAGAAAGAGCGTAGGTTACAAGTCTCGGGTCAATATGCTGTTCGTCAGTCATTCTATCCTGTCCTTAATAATCATGACGATAATTTTTATTTATTAGATCGTTCTCCGCCTCCTTATGTCGGCGCGTCTGCCCCGAGGCCACAAGATTCTGGATCGGGTTCGGGTAAGGTAGACACGCGGTCCATGTTATCGGCTGAGCGAATGGGTGAGCTTCGGCAAGTTTCCTATCGTGCACTTAAGGGCAAGTTATCCCTTGCTGAGTTGTTGGATTCTTGGGAGTCGTGGCAGGATAGAGAAAGGTTGTATTTTTTGGGCCACTTTTCTGAGGAGGTGATTGCTGCTTTCCGGAAATATTCCAGTGTCTTTGAACCTGACGATGTGGTATTAGATGCTAAAGCATTGCGTAATGGTGTTTTCTCTCCCTCTAAGGCGCCTGAGGCGGTTCGGCGACTGTTTGCATTGCGGGATGCGGCGAAAGACCTTAAAGAGAAAGCACGCCAACAAGCTGAGGAGGAGAAGCGGTCGGATTCGCGTGCCGGAGATGGCCATTCATCCACCTCTCAATCAGATAAGAGCGATCTAGTGCATGCTAAACCAATGCGAGAGGCGGCGCCTTTGTATGTTCCTCCTAAAGGAGCGGGGACTAGCTCAGATATTACCTCCGCCGATGCTAAGGGATATTTTGTGTATAATTGGGTTTATACTCCCTGGCACAGGGCTGACGTCATGGCGTTAAAGAATGCGTTGCCTGATCCCCGCAAGAATCCAGCGGCCTTTTACGAAGAAGTCGAGGGGGCCTTGAATTCTTGTACTATGACCTTAGCAGATATAGATTTGTTCTTTGGGCTTATTTTACCACCAGATATGTGGCGATCTGTGCGGAAGGTGGATGATGCTGCCGCTTTTAAGGCTCGATGGTCTGAGCTTGAGGATGAGGATAGGGAGAGAAAACCCGTGCAGAAACCACCTCAGATTATCTTAGATCTCCCTGCTGCTATTCTGGCTAAGTTGAAGACAATCATTCTCCCTAAAAAGATTGACTGGAATATGCTAGCCTCGTGCAAGCAGAAAGTCGATGAATCAGTTGCAGATTTCTTTACGCGCTTTGAGGAGACGTTTCATGATTTTAGTGGTCAGTCACTTACGGACGATACGGGTCGACACCTCTTTGCTGATAAATATGTGGCGAATTTATTACCGGCGATCGCAGCCCGCCTAAAAGCGAGTGAAAGTTCTTGGTCCACTGTGACCCCGACAGCCCTCCTGACTATAGCTCAGTACTATGAGCGCCAGGAGCAAGAAGCGAAGGGGCAGGAGGAGAAGAAATCGAAGGATTTAAAAACGAAGGTGATGTTAGCACAAGTATATGGTCCGCCCCGACGGGGTGTAAATAGAGGTAGGGGAGGATTTTATGGTCCTCCCTCGGGCCGATCTGATTTGAACAGGAATCAATGTGCGTATTGTAAGCAATCGGGACACTGGGCCAGAGATTGCCCGGCGTTGCATGCTTCGCGTCAGGGACACAGTCAGGGTGGCCCGAGAGGTAGAGGGGGTTTCTCGAATTTTAGAGGGAATTCTAACGATCACGCTCGTTTTGACCCTGCCGGGCAGCAACGAGATAGGCCTAATGTTTTCGATCGACAAAACCAGTATCAAGTGTCGGGGATTGACCGTTCTGGGTACCATGATTCTCAGCATGCATAGGAATGCGTTGGATGGGGGTTAGAATCAGTTGAGGTGCCGGTTGATCAGAAGGGTCCTTACGTATCAGCTGAGGTTTTGGGTTCTACTGATCAGTTCCTAGTGGATACAGGAGCGACTCGTAGTGCGCTGTCTAAACAATTGGTTCCGAGGGCTCCCCCATCTGGCTTAATGGTTACATTGGTAGGGTTTGATGGTACACTCTCCCGAAGCCCTCTTTCACGGCCCCTCACATTTCAGGTTGATTCTTTTTCTGCACCCTGTCCGTTTTTGCTTGCCCCGAACACGCCGGACAACATTATGGGCCTTGATATGCTGAAGCACTTTAGAGCTACGATCCGCTGTTCCCCTGCTGGAGTGCGGGTGATATTGAATGACAATTACCCCCTGTCTGAACGGATGTGTGTGGTTGCAGAAGATGCTGTATTGGCTACCCTCCCTTGTGCTCTGTGGGCCACCTCGGATACTGATGTGGGACAGATGGTGATTCCGCCTGTGCACATTAGTGTCCAGGAGGGGGCGGTGTTACCACGCCTTCCACAGTATCGTATTTCGCAGGAGGGGGAAGAGGCTCTTATACAGATAGTGCAGGATTTGATTAAGGTGGGAGTAGTGGAAGAAGTTCCCTATAACGTCTGTAATAGCCCGATTTTACCCATTTTGAAAAAGGATACGGATGCCAAAGTCTATCGGTTTATAATTGACTTGAGAGAAGTGAACAAGATCGTGATACCTCAGTACCCAGTGGTTTCTGATATCACGACGTTGCTTACTTTGGTCCCGCCTACGGCGACCACGTTTTCAGTTATTGATTTGAAAAATGCCTTCTTTTCAATTCCTATTCATCCCGATAGTCGATACCTCTTTGGTTTCACTCTAAATAATAGGTCTTACCGATTTTGTAGAATCCCTCAGGGTTATACGGAAAGCCCTCGCATTTACAGTCAAGCTTTGAAAAGACAATTGGACTCCTTTGTTCTGGCCGAGGGTGTCGCCCTCATTCAATATGTCGATGACATCTTGATGGCGGCCGACACTCCGGAGTTGTGTGAAACGAGTACGTTGTCTTTGCTTTCCTTTTTGGCATCCCACAATCACAAAGTATCTCGGAAAAAGTTGCAATTCTGTAGACCAAAGGTGACTTATCTGGGTCACCTTTTGTCTAAGGAGGGGCGTGCACTCACACCAGATCGTGTCCAAGTAATTCTGGACACGCCGACGCCGTCCACGCAGAAGGACGTGCGTGCATTTTTGGGTCTCGTTTCGTTTTGTAGGCAATGGATACTAGGGTTTTCACACATAGCTAAGCCATTGTTAGCCCTTTTGACAAAAGACACACCTATTCCGCTTCCTTGGACGAATGAGTGTGACACTGCCTTTCAGAAATTGCGACAGGCTCTCTGTTCAGCACCAGTGTTAGGGACTCCTGATTATACCAAACCTTTTTCGCTGTATGTGCATGAGAAAGATGGATGTGCATTATCAGTTTTAGTGCAGATGCACGGCGACAAGCAGCGCCCTTGTGCATATTTTTCGGCTGTACTTGATCCTGTTGCCCGAGCATTGCCTGGTTGTTTTCGCTCGGTTGCGGCGACAGCTGTGTCAATACGCCAAAGCGAGGGAATTGTGTTATCTCATAAGCTGTTGGTATTAGTCCCCCATGCTGTTGATGCCCTGCTTAATCAGACAAAGACGCAGCATTTGACCAGTGCCCGTTTAACGGGATATGAGCTGACGCTTTTGGCTCCTCATATTACGTTAAAGAGGTGCGTGACGTTAAATCCGGCCACATTGTTGCCATACCCCGAGACTCAGTCTGAAGCACGGAAAGCACATGATTGTATTCTTGTGACTGAGCAACAAACAAAGGGTCGTATTGATCTCCAGGATACGCCCTTTCCAGAGGTAGATGGAGAACTGTGGGTGGACGGGTCATGCCTGAAGCTACCAGATGGTACGACTTCAGCAGCATATGCAATTACCACATTGCAAACAATAGTGGAGACAGCACGCATACCACAGAAATCAGCTCAAGCAGCGGAACTGATAGCATTAACACGAGCATGTGAGCTCAGTACAGGATTGTGTGTGAATGTTTATACAGATAGCCGGTATGCCTTCGGAGTAGCGCACGATTTTGGCCTGCTCTGGAAGGAGAGAGGGTTTTTAACGTCACATGGAGTACAAATAATGCATGGGGAGTTAGTTCATAATCTTTTAACTGCATTGACATATCCGAAGAAAATTGCCATCATTAAATGTAGCGCCCATAGGAAAGTAGTTGATAAAGTTGGAGAAGGGAATGCGTTAGCAGACCGGGTGGCACGGGAGACTGCGATGCAGCCTGGTGCTACTGCCATGTATGTAGTGAAGTCGCAAGTAGAAAGATGGCATGACGCGAAGGAAGAAGTGCGAGAAATACAGAGGACCGCTTCTAATAAAGAACGGGAGCAATGGTCCAGTGAGGGAGAATTGGATGATGAGGGTTGCTGGAGAAATAAGCAGATGGATAGATGGAAATTACCCACGGCTTTTGTACAACCTATGGTTCAGATGGCACATGGGCTAGCACATGTTGGAGCTTCCGCAATTGTAAAATTGCTTACCCAAGTCTGGGAGCATCCAGAGATTGCTAGCACGGCAAAGAGGGTGGTGCAGACCTGTATGATCTGCCTGAGGTACAACCCAGGAAAGGGTACTCGAACCCCGGCAGGAGGATTTGTAACACCTACTGCACCCTTTGAGGTTCTGCAGATGGATTACATCCAGCTTGAGCGCTGTAACAATTTGAAGTATGTTCTAGTAGTGGTTTGTGCCTTTAGCAAATGGGTTGAGGCATACCCTACGAAAGACAATACTGCAATGACTACCGCCAAGATGCTGTTGAAGGAGTTCTTCCCTCGATATGGCGTTTGTAGACTTCTGTGGAGTGATAACGGACCCCACTTTATAGCGGATGTTATAAAGTATGTTTTGAAGGGTCTGGGCATCACCCAGAAGTTCCACGCAGTATTTCACCCTCAATCTGCAGGACTAGTCGAGAAGTATAATGGTACACTCAAGCTCAAGATCGCTAAAATCCAAGCTTCAACGTCTTTGACTTGGCCAGATGCTTTACCACTGGCGTTATTGTCAATTAGGTCGGTACCGCACTCTCGAACCGGTCTTACACCGTACGAGATTGTCTTTGGACGCCCAATGAATATTTGGGGTCCGCCAAAACCTAAGACTGTGTATGATGTACCTTGTGTAATGATGAATGATTATCTGGCGCAGTTAACGGATAACTTGGTTTCTATTCATCAACAGGTCCGGGAGGCGCTCCCCGATCGGTCTACCGGTGAAGGACATGGTCTCCGGCCTGGCGACCATGTCATGATAAAAATCTTTGACAGGACGAACAGCCTGGAGCCGAGATGGGTTAGTCCTGAGCAAGTCTTACTTGCAACGAGGACGGCTGTGCGAGTTTCCAACAGAAAGAATTGGATCCATTCCCTGCACTGCCGCAAAGTACCGCCCGGATTGGTGGAGCACGCTGTATTGACCGATCAACGAGAGATTCTGACCACAGAGAAAGGCCGTGCTGTGGAATCGAACGACGCTGAGGAGCTCTTTCCGGACCACGCGATTCCTGGAGGAAAGCGATATCATCTGAGGCCAAGAAAGTGAATCCTTCAGTATCGGGACATGTGTCAGAACGGCCCTTGGGTTAGTGAAACGGAGAGCCAATGAGGCAAGGGGGGGGAACAGCCCTGCATTAGTGTAGCGACACCCGTCTTGGCCCGTTGGTGAAGAAATCGACCGCTACCTAAGGGGAAGAGTTCTGACAAACCTTTTTAGTTTCAGGAAGATATTGATTCTTTATCTTGACATGGAGAAAAAGAAGATCCTTTGTGCAACAGGTTTTATGCTCACAGTAGCTATTGTTGGGATAACCACATGGTTTGTGGAGGATGTGACTCCTGCTCGGGAGTTACTTGTGTTGACCACTCCAGTGCCTGAGGAGCACTACTTCTATACCCTTCCGTATCAAGAATTGAAGCATCGTCAGTCTTATTTGAATAACACTTTCATCCAGATGTTGCATCATACCCACGTTGCCACGAATGCTACGAACTGTTGGATATGTGGTATGATGCCAGCTCATCAGAAGAAAGGAGGAACGCCATTCATACCTCTTCCTTTCTCTCATAATGGCTCTTGTAGAGCATGGTACACTTTGCTTTTTGACACACGGAAACCCACAGTGGGACGATTACTCTTCAGACTCAATAAAGAATGTCATCAGGATAAAGATGGATATCCGCAAGCGAATGGGACAATTTGGGAATGGGAAGAGTATCGACCAGACAATGAATCGATTCCTTATATTTTCACGAACACCAGAGACACTGTGGGAAAAGACAAATTTGTGATTCAAGTGGCACAAGCTCAAGCGGACCTGTGTGTCCAGAGTGTGGGTTATATTCCTGTTGGTGTTAGTGATTGTATTACCATATTAAACATCGACGGGTTGAATAACAGTACCTTCTTAGCATCCCATAATACGTACTTCGTATGCGGAAATAAAGGTTATTACCGTCTGCCAGCCGGTTGGTCCGGAGTATGTTATGTAGCATTTCTGTTGCCTCCTGTATTTTTGGCACCTGCATCCTATCATAAGGATTTGAAGTTGTTAAATAATGTGACTGTAAATAGGTATAAGCGTACTATATCAATTGATGACGTGGATCAGACTGACACCAGTCTGCAGCAGTACATTGATTTTAATTTAGGATTGTTTTTCTTCGTTGGAGCTGCCCTAAATAGTAGGAAAGTTCGAAGATTAACAAGAGTGGTAGAGGCTGTGACAAACCAAACCGCTGCTGCTCTTGGGAATCTTACGGAAGAATTGCAGATTACCAGAATTGTTGCACTGCAGAATCGTATGGTGTTAGATGTTATGTTAGCGGATCGAGGTGGAGCTTGTAAAATTATCGGGAGTAGTTGCTGTGTGTTTATCCCTGACCACACACCGTCAGTCTATAATGCAATTAACAGGTTGCATAAAATTGCAGCTGAAATCCATACAGAAAACGGTACCTGGTCCTTTTCTGGATGGTTTTGGGCATTGATCACTGCTTGGGGTTGGAAGGTTTTAACTGGTCTTTGTATAATTATAGCAGTTCTGTTTTCTTGCTGCATCTGTGTCCAATGTGGTCCTTTGCTCTGTTCCTTTTGTGTATCATTCTGTATTCCCGATAAAAAAGCTATTGCCAATGTCACTTATCAGAAACGTTTAGCTAAAGAAGTAGAAGAAATTATGACAATTGACATATACGATGATTATCCTAACAAACCGGATGTCTTCAGTAAATGCTGAAAGGGTCGTCTGTTGTAAATTGAAACCACGATGTGATTAAGCATTTACTAAAGACATGAATTCTCCTGCCTTACACATGTCTCTTTCGTTATGTTGACTGAAGTTTGGACTCCATTTTGTATTGTCGTGTCTCCACGTGCTCAACACGAGAAGAGTCCTATCTTCGTGTTAGTTGCTCTTATAATCTGCCTAGTAACAGTCTATAAATAGTTCCTTTTGTCCGCCTGGCGCATGCCCAGGCTTGACCACATCTGTTATCAGTTAGTCCTTGCTTGACCATGTTTTCGCGGGCTCAAGGAGTATGTCAGCTCCGCCCACATATTGATCTTGTATCGAAAATATCCATAAAAGGTAACATTCCTTGCCTCATGTTGTATCCTCCCACTTATGAGCCCCTCTGTTGTGTATAAAAGGGGACTGTGTACGCAAGTTCTTTGTGCTACTCTATGCAATACTGAAGGGTATTGTATGGATTGTAGGACCACCCTTAAGGGTTAATAAACCTTGTCTTTGTACTTTGCAGTTTCCGTGCCAACTTCCTTATAGATTCCATTGCAGAAGAGCGAACCCTTGTGTCCTGCGGGCCTAGCTGGGGCCTGTATTCATCACTCCTTGCACCATGGTGCGCCGTATTGTAAATGCGACGCACCGTGGTGGCGCAAGGGGGAATTGTGTGACGCATCTGTTCTGGCGCATCCCTGCTGATTTGCAGAGATGTGCCAGAAGTTGTAAATCTGCCCCTAAGTGTCTCACTCTTTAAAATGAGATAGTACAATTGGAGGGCTGGGCATCGGGCAATGATCCCCAGGCAAGGACTGATAGGCAACGTTTAAAAATGCGGCAAAAATAGTTCAGAGATCTGGTAGAGGACAATGCAAGGATTCAAGCGCTAGCTACACAACATAAATTATATGATGTAGCGGATAAGGCAAACAAGCTGCTGGCCTGGCTAGACAAGAGTCAAACGAGTTACCGGACTGGTAGATGAGGAGGGGGATATGAAACAGGGCCCAAGATAGGGGAGGAATTTGCCAAATGTTACAAAGGGATTTATACATCCTGCTCAACACGCACAGTAGAGGACTGTGCGGATTTCTTGCGTGACATTTCTCTGCTGAGACTCACACTGGAGGACAGAGAGACGCTAGAGGTTGACCTCACTGTTGAGGAAATAAAAGTTGCCTCCCAACCACTACAATCTGGGAAAGCAGCGGGCCGAATGGCCTCCCTGTAGAAATGTACAAAACTATGCTGGACATAACAGCAGAACATTTGCTGAATATGTTTGAACAAGCACAACAATATAGCGTATTGCCCTCGGATCAAAGGACGGCAGTCATAGCGGTGATACTGAAAATAGGCAAACCGACAATGGAATGCGGATCATTCAGGCCGATCTCGTTACTCAACTACGAGATTATAGTGCTGGCCAAACTCCTGTCTATGCGTCTGTCCAGTGTGAATACTAAACACATACACCCGGACCGATCCGGATTCATGCCCCATCGGGGCACCATATGGAATCTCCGCAGGCTGTTTGGTATACTCCATGTGACTGAAAAATGCCCAGTTGAACAATCAGCCCATTTTTATCCATAGATGCTAGAATGGCATTCAATAGCGTGGAGTGGACTTACCTCTTCGCGGTCCTCAAACGCTTGGGAATGGGCCCCAAATTCATAAAATAGATTCAAATTCTCTATGAACAGCCAATGGCCAGAGTCCGGGTCAACTCCACGGTGTCCCGGCTGTTTGCCCTGAGAAGGGGAACTAGACAAGGATGCCCGCTGTCCCCAATCTTGTTTGTGCCTGCACTGGAGCCACTAACAGCATGGGTAAGACAGGACCCACTGATTTGGGGGATACCGATAGGGAGGGAGTGGGAAGATTGAATTTCACTTTATGCGGACGACATCCTCCTAAATGTGAAGAAACCGAGACACTTGGTAGACAGATAACTACAGATCTTCTGTATATATGGGGCATACTCCGGGTATTGCATTAACTGGGATAAGTCGCTACAATATCCCCTGTCGGGAGGCGTGTCCGCCCTTACGTCCAGATGTGCTGTGCCCATGGAAGAAAATGGTTTTAAATATCTCGGTATCCCCTTACGAGTTGCCCGCCTTGTTCTTCAAACGGGTAAACTCAGAACGCCGTGCGCTGCTGTGGATTGGAGAGGCCGCGCGCACAGTGCTGGCTAAACTCCTGAGAGGAATATATGATGGTGGTCTAGCAATACCTGACATCAATAATTACTAATGGGCGGCCCAACTAGTGAACGTGAATGGGTGGATGTTTGAAGACAGATCTGACCCAGTATATAGGGTCGACAGAATGGCCATTGAAGAGAAGGGTCCAAGGGCAATACTATACACTAAACAAGTAGAAAAAAAACCCGACCACACCACATGAGGACAGCAGTCAAAGTATGGAGAGCAACGACAAAATACCTGGGATGGGAGGACAAACTCACAGGGATGACACCCCTTTGGGTGGGCGACCGCCTGAAAAGAATAAGCAAGCTAGGAGGCTTCGAAAAATGGGACCTGTTGGGACTAGAGACGCTAGGGGACATCAAGTTTGCTGTCTTGCAGACGGAATATGGCTTAGGGGAAGGAGAATGGCTCAGGTATATCCAATTAGGACACGGATTGAGGGAACACTTAAGAGAAGGTGATACTTTGGAGACTTCTTCACCTCTGGAAGATAGGCTCCTGACAGAACACATACAAAAAAAAACAGTTTCCCTGTTTGTATAAAAAAAATAACAAACAATGCCCCAGCCCTCCTCGGTACTTTAAGAGCAACTTGGGAACATGATGTAGGCCCATTGGAAGAAGAGGAATGGGTGGCGGTGCTCCAGAGCCAGAGGGAAGTTGCAATGCGGGCGCGATTCCAGCTAATACAATTGCAAGTGGTGCACAGAGTATACTACCCCAGGTCTGTGTTACATCAAATGGGGAGATGCAAAAACACATTGTGCCATAGGGTATGTGGGTCAGAGGGTACCTTTTAGCATCTTATATGGGATCACCCCCGATCCTACAGAGTTACTGGCAGAAAATCGCAGAAATAATGAGGTCCCATCAACGCCCAAATCGTTCCTGCTAGTAACTGGGGGATCGATGACTGGCCGAGGCACGTAAAGCACTGGCACTGGCAACGGTGGTAGCAAAAAGGAATGTGGCAAGGAAATGGGGCGGCCGCTGTTCCGACACTGGAGGAGTGATAAAAAGACTTAGACTGGTGTTGGCAAGCAGAATGTACGATATGTAAGAGCAGAGTGTGCCCCAAGAAAGGGGAGAAAATCTGGGGGGCCTGGCAGACTTACCGAGGACTATAAGATAGTCATTATGATGTAATAGGATTTTTGTCATTTATAATTACAGTTAAATGCAAAGTGGATAGAATGCAGAAATGTAAAACGGAACGACGCAATGCTATATTTGCTCCATGTTTGTACAATCATCATATAAGTACCAATAAAAAGAGTTAAAAAAAACAACCAATGTCTCTGTTCAATCTCAGCATGGCAACCTCCCTCTATGCGGATATTTCACAGCGTGGCACCTGATGATGCATAACCAATCTTACTGTCTTTCTCACACCAACCAACCCAAACCAGCGCAGAACCTAATGACGTAGTTTGCAAAACCTTGCAGCAGCTCTCCCGCCTTTACAATTCTTTCATGCATGTGGAACTGTAATGATGCCGCAGTAAACAGCAAACTGGATGCGCTCTTCCATAGAATAAATGTATTACATATTAGAGCTGGCGGAAAACACCACAATCAGCGAACTGCCAAAAACCTTTCGACAGAACAATCCAAGATTCTGAATTCTGACAGTGATCCCAGTTCCAGCAGAATACTCAGCATGAACCAGGAATGAAAGCTGTTTATAAAACAAAAATGAAGAAACAAGGATACATAAAGGAAAAACCAAAAGGAAATAAAGTAAAAATATACCCAAAATAAATATTTAAATGTATGAAAACAAACATCTATCACATTACACTCACATTACACACTGTCAGCACATAGCAAGGACGACAAGGAGGATTAGAACTTACAAGATTACAGGAAACCTTGACAACTCTCACTGCCTGAACCTGACCTGTAACTTTAAACAACGCCCACTTCTGTCTAACACTTTTTCTGCTTTAATTTTATGGACAGATTCCTCTTTCTTCTATTGCACCAAACCATAATTGCCAGTACTTTCCATCTTAGTAGAATCCAAATGACCCCTTGAACCATCAACCATCTGAGTTTGATCCATGTATAGATTTGACCACCCTTCCCATGTTCTACCAAATGATCCCACCTAAGCTAACAGCATTGACACTTACTTTGTCAACCACAAAGTGTCCATCATACTTGCTACCACCTTTATGCACAAAACCACCTCTCTTGATGAAAACACATCACCAACTTTAAATTTGCCAATCTAAACATAATTGCGATTATCAATTTTTTTGTTTTTTGTTTCAAGTTGGCCACTTCCACATTAGCCTTTGCTTGCCTGTCACAAACACTACCATCCACTCTAAACTTGACTCATTTGCTCATCCACCCTGGGCAAATCTTGGTGAATGGCTTCCTTCCCCTCAACATCCCAAAGGGAGAAATCTGAGTGGTGGACTGATGAGTGGTTCGGTAAAACCACAACATAGATTTTACTGCATTGACAACCATACATTGGTTGACAGCCCACTGGACACAATGGACCAACACACAATTCATACATTCCACATGGCCATTAGTTTGAGGATGATATAAAGACGTTTTTAGGTGCTTGATATCTCCAGACTTAAGAAAATCCCCAACTTCTTCATTGACAAATAGGACACCTTTATCCAAAATTAAATAATGAAGAAAACCTTCCCCAAGGAAAAAATCCCTGAGAAAATCAACGACTATTTTGGCATTAGGTTCCTAAATACATTTAACTTCTGGCCATTTTGAATATAAATCAACTGCTACTAAAGCAGATCGAAACTGGCTCAGCAACCTGTTGAAATGACCAACCAGATCCACCCCAATCTTCTCCTAAGCCCTTTCAGGTTATCAATAGGTTGTAAGGGTGTTTTCCTCACAATCAAGATGACAGACACACCACACATTCTCCTACAAATGATTCAACATCTTTATCCATGGAGGGCCACCATAAATTTGTCTCAAACTTTTTTGTGACAGTAGCACCACCACACATTCTCCTACGAACGATTTAGCATCTTTATGAATGGAGGGCCACCATTAAGTTTGTCTCAAACATTTTTTGTGAAAGTAGCACCCATGTGTCCTTCATGAGCCAATTTAATGAACTGCGCCCTTAATCCAACCAGTGTTACCAACTTATCATACCTAATAAGAAACCCATCATCTACCGATGCTTCATCAGCAACTTTCCAAAATGGCTGACACATACTGGAAACAGACTTCTCCTTAGGCCAACCTTTCGAAACATAACGAATACAAATTTTCATGGCTTCATCCAAAGCCATTTCATCTCTCCACTCATGTTCCATCACTGCACACATTCCTTTAAAATCTAAAGAAGCAATGAATGGATTCACTTCAGTGTCATCCACATCATTAGCAGGAATAGCACAATGTGACAAAAAGTCTGCTGGCACATTTATACCCCTTTAATGTGGATAATGTCAAAATTAAACTGTTATAGTTTGGATGATAATCTTGAGATTCTAGGTGTCTGTTCTTTAATCCTTTCCCCAGACAAAATGACAACGAGAGGCTAATGGTCCATTTTTACAGTAAGCTTTGTCCCCACACATAAGGATTGAATTTTTGGATAGCCCACCAACATGCACATAACTCCTTTTCAATTGTAGAATAATGCACTTTCACCTCCCTTAAAACCCTGGAGGCATAACTGAAAGTGTTCTCCACCACCACTTTTTGCTGGGTCAGAACTGCACCTAAACTATAGCTGCAAGCATCCACTGTGATGCATCCACGGTAAACTGGGAACAAACAATTTCAACACTTTTGAACTGCCCAACTGCTTTTTTACCCATTCGTAGAAGATTTGACAAGAACTATCCCAATTGAAAACCACATATTCTTTAACATATTGGTTAGAGGTGCAATGTGAAAGGAATAGTCAGGTACAAAACGCGAATAAAATTTGCACATTCCCATAAAAGATTTAAGAGCAGCTTTGTCTTTGGGAGCTTTTACTTCAAACAAGATCTGGACTGGGCTCAATGCCTTCACCTGACACAACATGTCACAAGTATTCTATTCTACTTTTGCAGATCTCATACTTATCAATTTGGAGGACAATGCCCTTATCTTGAAGAATTGACAACACCCGCTCAAGCACAACCAGATGTTCCTCTTTAGTTTTACCGTATACCAGACCGTCATCTTGAAATACAACAACTCCATCAGCATTCTTGATCAAATGGTACATGGTACATTATGCTTTGGAAGACAAATGCTGCAGATGCTAACCCAAATGGCATTCTGCAGTATTGAAATGTGCCCATTGGAGATATAAATGCTGTGTAGTGCCTGGATTCAGGATCCAACACTACTTGGTGGTATGCTGAAGCCAGATATAACTTACTGACCTAATTAGCCCCAGAAACAGCAGCCAGAAGATCATAAATGTTGGGAAGAGGGTGTGAATCACTCCAAATAGCTCTTTTAAGGTTGCATAAATCTACACAAACCCTAAGCTCACCATTCTTCTTGCGAGCTACTAACAGGGGAGATAACCATAAAGAAGATTCAATCAGTTCAATTATTCCTGAATCACACAGCTTCTTCAATTCTCTATCCAAATCCTCTCCAACTAAAAAAGGAACATTATGTAACTTGTGTTTTATAGGAATAGATCCTTCCTTTACTTTGATCTTGTGGAGAAACCCCTTGATTAGACCGACACCACCAGTGAATACATTAGGAAATGTAGTGCATAAACATTCAGTTACGTTTGATTCATCTGTACCAAATCCACCCACAGCTACTACAGACACCAGTTTACTGGTGCCTGGTCTCAAGATCATTTTAAGCAAACCCAGGTGAAACTAGCCCAAGATACACAAGCCCTTCACCGTAACATATACCTTTCCAAAAATCTTCCTCCCCTTGAAGACTAAAACATCTTGAAAAAACCCAGACAAATCAATACGGGGTCCTTCATAGGATACCGGAGCACGGTCTGGAGGATCAAGAGATCTCACAGGCTACAAATCATCAAATAACTCTTGAGTCAACAAAGTTATTCTTGCACCTGAACCTACCAGTAGTTTAACATATTTGTCTCCTATAGATATATCAACCTAAGGATTGAGACAAATATACGGATCTCCTGAAACAATTATATCATCACTAACTACTAATACCATATCCTGGAGATCTTCGTGTACTTTTTCTAAATGATTTTCATCAATTTCATCACCCAGGTTGGCCACTACAGAATTATTCTTATTATATTGTTTTGCATGACTCTGACATACTTCGGCAAAATGCCTTACTTTGTTGCAACTCCTACATTTAACATTCTTTGCCAGACACAATCTTTCACTTTTAAACGCATATTAGATTGGTTAAAAAATGTTATCAGTTTTCATCTTTTCCTTAAATTGTGAATTGTCAGAAGGATTGATCCTCTTCACGATGTTCACAGTCTCTGTCTTCTGCTCATCCAATTCTTTCACTGATAACTGCAAAGTTTCAATGCTTTTTGCTATACGTAGGGGTTCTTCTAGTAAGGGGTTAGCCAGAGACAACAACTTCTGTTGAATAGCCTTGTTGGAACAGTGACAAATAAATTGATCCCTTACTAATTGATCAGTGAAGCTTTCAAAATGGCAGTCTGACACCAATCTCCTAAGAGCTGAAACATATATATCAACGTTTTCACCCGTTTATGCCTCCTTATGAAAAATTTGTGTCGCAACACTGCAATGCTGGGTTGGACATTAAATCACTTCTCTAATTTTTTTAAGCATTCTGTGTATCATCCAATTGTTCCCCTTTGGAAACTTTGATGTTAGGTAGATGCTTGTAAATGGTGCATCCCTCAAACCCCAAGGAATGTAATAATAAGAATTTATTTCATTCAAGACAAAACCTTGAGGCTCCAATGGCCCCTAAATATGTTTCAAGCGCATCAAACCAGTTTTTCTAACCTACGGATGGTTCACCTGGAGATTCCAAAAATTAAGGAGGTGGATTCACAGAATGCATGTTTCTTAAAACACCCAAATGCATTAATTTTAGAACATATTATATAAACCGAACACTGTAATACTAAAAGAACAATTGCGATGCACCGGAGGCGGTGCGCATCAGCAAGCAGGAAAAGAATTGCAAGAAACGCACATTAAAGTGTATCAAAATCATTCACACTATTGACTTGCGGAATGAACAAATGAGCCATGGAATGAGATCTTGCAAGACAGCACAAAATCGATGAAATGCACACAAGTCATGCACATCGGCTTAAAGATAAATTAGAATTTGTTTGACAATAATCAACGTGACTGCAAATGGGTCAATCCAGCAGTGCGCATCAGAGAAATCCAACTAATTTCCCAATGGGCTCTCTTAAATAGTTACCAGCCATGCGCATCGGCGAAATTACTGGATTGCACAAAGTGCTTCAGCTTATGAGCACAGGCAGTGCGCATTGGCGAAATTCACCAAATTTCCCAATACACTCTTTCCCGGAGGTACAAGCCGTGCGAATTGGCAAGATAAGAACAATAGAATCCCGGAACAAAGCACTGAGCAGAACATTGCTGTGCCAACCATAAACAGAAGAGTGTGCGTCAGGCGACGTGACATAGCATGTAGAGAATCAGATTACAACAGCATGAGACTTCACACTGTGAAAGATGTGAAATGGCTGCCTATGGTGAAACGCAGGTGAAATGTAAAAGTTTCATCAAGAGAACAACGCATTTTCTGAGAAGAGCAAGGATGACGTTCATCCGACCACATGGAATTCAAAATGAGGTATGACAAACTTAAAATATGACAGTACTTGAGGAATGAAGGCTTTATCAAAGGAGCTAGTAAGAATGCATCATTAGGGTCCCATGGCAGCTCTGCAGCTCGTCCGCCAACTGAAATGTAATGAAGCCACAGTAAACAGCAAACGGGATGTGCTCTTTCATAGAATAAATGTATTACATAACATAGCTGTCGGAAAACACTGCTAACAGTCAACGATTATCAGCAAACTGCTAAGAACCTTTCCACAGAACAATCCAACATTTCTGCATTCTGACAGTGTTCCCAGTTTGAGCAGAAAGCGCCACAGGAACCAGGAATTAAAACTGTCAGAATGCTACAGGAACTTTTACAAAAATGCCAAAGCAAGTAAAAATTAAAATTAACCCTTGCCTGTTCTTCTAAAAAAAATTAAGAAATCGCCCACGCAAGAGGATTATCAGGAAATATTGCTTTCCATTGTTACTACACACACAAGTAAAATCTCGACCAGCAGCAAATCACCCTAACTAGTGCAGCTGCTCCTCTGCACCTCTGCTCCTCTTCACAACAGGATGTACCAACACAAGTCACTATTAGTACACTCACAACAGTCCGTTACAGTTCCCTATTTCAAACGTGTGGCCGATGATACCTCATGGACCAACAACACAATCCTTAACAGACAAGTTAACTACAATATACTTTTTATCTTTCCTGAGATCTTGGACCATAATGAATTCAATAACAACTTCAACTTTTCATCACAAGCACATATGCCTTTACATAAATAAGCAGTGTACAAAAACAAGCACAATAGTTTTCCTGTCGAGCTTTGCACCCTTCTCATATATATAGTAGACACCACACTGGAGACACACACTCATCAGCACAACCTCCACAAACTTGATATACACAATTTATGATGCGCAGCCCTACTTATACTCATTCCTCAAACACCAAGACCTTTTTCAGAACCCCTGAACCATCACCGATAATCCAATTTCCAATAATCCAATTTGGGCCATGGACTTTAGGGACATGGGCTAGACTTGGGCAAGTTCTAGATTTCTTCTTGAATGTTATTGCTCCCTACACCTCAGTGGCAAACCATCCTCTGCCACCAATTGATCTGGCATCTCCTACCACACCCAAAGTACAAGACTCCATGATGCCGGCATCCTCGACAAAGCCCTGGACTGGATCCGTTTCTTCCTCACCGGTAGAACACAGCGAGTCAGACTACCTCCATTCCTCTCAGAACCCACGGAGATCGGCTGCAAAGTCCTCGGGGGCTCTTCCCTGAGCTTCACCCTCTTCAACATCTACATGGCCCCGCTTGCTGCCATAGTCAGGAACCACAGACTCAATATCGTCTGCTATGCTGACAACACCCAGCTGAACCTCTCCCTCACCAACGATCCCACAATCACCAGAAACAACTTCCACTATGGGATGAAGGCTGTTGCCACCTAGATGAGAGACAGCTGCCTCAAGCTCAACTCGGACAAGACCAAAGTCCTCATCCTGTGGCCTAAGACCTCTGCTTGGGAAGATTCCTGGTGGCCCGTCACATTCAGAAGCCCCAACGGACCCCGCATGAAACCCCAGCATCATTCTGGAATCCCCGCTCACTATGAACCGCCAGATCAACGTCATCTCCTCATCATTTTTCCACACTCTTTTTCTGCTTCGTAAGACCTTCAGATGTATCCCCACTGAGGCTAGAAAGACAGTCTCCCATGCACTCATCAGCAGCATACTCAACTACAGGAACGCACTTTACGCAGGCGTCACCCATAAACTCTGCAGGAAACTGTAGAACGTTAAAAATGCTACAGCTAGACTGGTCCTCAACATCCCCTGCCGCAGCCACATCTTCAAACACCTACGAGAACTCCACTGGCTCCCAATCAGCAAAAGAGTCACCTTCAAGCTCCTCACACACTCCTACAAAGCCGGACCAGCATACCTGAACCACTGCCTCTCATTCCACATACTCACCAGATACCTGTGCTCTGCCCAACTGGCCCTGGCCTCCGTACCTCGAATCCGCATGACCAGGACCAGAGGAAGATCCTTCTCCTACCTTGTAGCCAATACCTCGAACACCCTGCCTCTCCACCTCAGGCTATCCCCGCCGCTGATCAATTCAGGAAGGATCTCAAAAACTGGCTCTTTGACTGAACCTCAGTGCCCAATTGGGCCTGCAACAGCCCCCCCAGTGCCTTGAGACCCTCACTGGTGAATAGTCACGCTTAACAAGTACTGATTGATTGAGATCTCTCTGTACCTAAATATTTAAGATAGTTATCGTACAGTATCCTTCACTGATCGTCTGATTGGTTGTTGACTGAAAGCGTATGAAAGGAGCTACTAGCATCAGCAACACTTTTCAATTACACTGAAACCAATTTGGCTCCACAAAAATGACAGAGAGGATGTTGTTCCACTCATGAAGGTTTATCAGCAAAATTAAGTAAATTTACAAAGCAATCATTTAGTAAGTCAGTTTTCCAAAAAGCATGAATAGCAATGTAATTACGCACTCTAAATTTGTATATTATGAAGAAACCATTCCAAATATGACAACTTGGAAATCACAGAAATAGAAATAAATTGGTTCCATAAAGGAATTTCCATGTTGTAAATGAAGCATCATAGGTGACAAGAGGCAGTTCAAATAAAAAAGTGTCAGCATCAGAAGAACCAAATTAAAGTGTGTGTAAAGACCCTGGTGCTCAAGCATGAATCTCAACACTTTGGGCAAGGAGAATTAGCAGAGTTCAATAAAGGTCTTCTCTCAGCAAAGTTAGGACAGAATCTGCTAATCTAATCTATAGAACACACAATGATACGCAATGTAAGGTTCTGGAAGCTTGGTCCCTCCAACTCCCTCTGGACCAGGGGTCTCAAACCTTTTCTGTAATGAGAGCTACTTTTTTTCAGTGAAACACATTGAGAGCTACTACTATTATTAGTGTTGTATAATCTCAATTTTTTTATATGTATATTAATGTAACCAAGCAAAAGCTTTCTAAGTTAATTAAGCAGGGCTGCACACAGGTGAACTCCTCAGAGGTAGCTGGAGAGCAACAGTAACCCACGAGCTACTGGTTGGAGACTCCTGTCTGGACGTTCCAATCAGAAGATAATGTTCTATGGGAGCAGGTAGACTTCCTATGTTCCCAGCATCGAACAAAGAAACGTGCAGCTGTACAGCCTTGAAGTTAGCAACAGGTATGTCTGTCTAGTAGAGGAGGCTCTCTCCCATTCCCGCACACTTCACATCCTCAGCCAAGTTTTAATTAGACTGACTAATCTAACAGTTACCAACAATAAACAAAAGCCTTATTCTAACTAATGAGCACTCCTCGATAATGCACCTGCAGAGGAGAGAAGAATATGAAACTTGCAATACACTTTATAAAGCAATAATTAGAGTGGATCGGGCCCAAATACAAGTCATGTCAACATTTAGAGAAGAAAAGATGACTGCCGAGCGGGTACAGTTATCATCAGTAAATACATTGATCATAATTGTATATATATATGTGACTCTCACTGCAGGTAAATGCAGTCACTTACTATTACTTTGCTTAATACGGTGCACACAAGATAATCTTGTTATCGCACAATGAGTATGATTAATGTATAAATGTATGGAGGACTAAATTACGCTGCTCCAAGTTCCTCCTTATCTTAAGGATCTGCATAGTACATATTCCCAGAGATACTCAATGGTCCCATTTTATAAAAGGTTCTGTGGGCTAGAGAGGCCGCTTTATAAAGAACTCTGGGGCATATTTACTAGAAAAAGTCAGAGCGCAAAGCAATGCCAAATTTGGAATCACCGCGCACCAACATTTTCAAAATGCAGGGATGCGTCATATTCACAACAAAATGGTGCACTCCTCTGTTTTCCCTTGGGCTGGAGCTACATTAGCTGTCTAGCGCCAATGCAGACGCCCCTGCACCATAGTGCAAGGGTCCCTGTATTGCAGGGAATGATTGTTTCTGTGCAGAAAGGTGTCCCTTCAAGCACGTAAACAATCATTAATGGCTTTTTTGCTCTTTTTCAGCACACAGAAAAAGCAAAAACAAGTAGAAATAAAAGTATTTCTCCTCGTACACCATTCTAATGCCTGTTCTTGCACGGTGTTCGTTTTTGGTGTTGCCACATATTTAAACCTCCTTGTAAATCTGGGGCAGCCTCAAAAAAATAATGGGTGTTGTGATGGAACGCCCACAGAAACACCCAGCGCACGCCCCTTCGGACTGCTACGGAAAGGGGCATATTTACTAGCTTAGCGCCACCGTGGAAATATTGAAAATGGCACTATGCCACCAGAGCGTCAAAAAAAGTGATGCTCTGGTGGCGATAGGGGCTTGTAAATATGCCCCTCTGTCTGTCTAGTGTGGCTTGGTCAGAGATAAGGAAGCTGAGTTGTAATTATTCTTCCTGTTACCTATCTTGAGGCCCAATTCCGTACTCTTTAATGTCTACACATTGTTTTTATGGGAAATTACAGATACCTGGTGTCACAATAATCCAGATGTGATGGAATCAAACCTGGACTACTGGGATATGAGTCTGTCTAGGAAGTAGTGGAAGTACTTTACCAATTAGTCTCAGATGTAGTAAGCAGGATGGAGATACAAGGTTAACTTGTCTGCTCATGCTGAGCTTGGCATCTATGGTGATGCCGAATATTTTCCTGCTGTGCTGGGTCAGAGCCTCTCCCAGTGCAGCTGGCCACCAACAGGGGGAATGTGCTATTGATAAGAGGACCAAAGCACATCAGTTCCATTTTGTCCCCAGTTAATGTGAATACATTTCTAACACATCCACTGCATAACAGCCTGAATGTGATCATAATAAGCATTGGTAAATGCATTAGGTTTCAAATAGGCGATTAATAATAAGCTGCTTTTAGTTGTAAGTTGTAGCTTGCTGAGTAGTTGTAAAAATAAGTTACAGAAAATCTGTTATGACTTGTTTATGTCCAAAAAGACAATATATTGTGCCAATACTTGTGGTATAGTTCGGGTAAGTAATATCAAAAGTTTGAAAAATAAAATGAAAGAGGGAAATAAGAGATTTCATTGATATAATAGCAATATTATGTGTTTAGAGGAGTTCTGACAACTTTTGGGCCTGGCGTCACTGTACCTTCTGCACCACTCAAATCATGTCCCTACTGCCTGCAAGATAACTGCATTTGTGACTGCCTGTTTAGTAGTAAAATATAGCAATATTTGGGGTTTAGAGGAGTTATGACAACTTTTGGCCCCGGTGCCACTGCACTTGCTGCACCATTCAAATCATGAGCCTAATGCCTGTAAGGTACCTGCACTTGTGACTGCCTGTTTAGCTGTACAATATTGCAATATTTGGCGTTTAGAGGGGTCCTAGAGCTTTGGGCCCCGGTGTAACTGCACCTGCTGCACCATTGAAATCTTGACCCTAGTGCCTGCAAGGTAACTACACTTGTGACTGCCTATTTAGTAGTTAAATATAGCAATATTTGATGTTTAGAGAAGCTTTGACAACTTTTGGCCGTAACACCACTGCACCTGCATCACCATTGAAATCATGGGCCTAGGGCATGCTAGATAACTGCAGTTGTGACTGCCTGTTTAGTAGTAAAGTTTAGCAATGTTCTGCTTTTAATGGGGTCCCCAGAGCTTTTAGCCCTGGTTCCACTGCAGCTGCTGCACCATTAATATCAAGCCCCTTTTAACTGCAAGATAACTGCAATTGTGACTGCCTGTATAGCACTAAAATATAGCAATATTAGGTGTTTAGAGGAGTTCTGACAACTTTTTGGCCCAGTGTTACTGCACCTGGTGCACCATTCAACTCATGTCCCTGTTGTCTGCAAGGAAATTGCACTTGTTTAGTAGTAAAATAAAGCAGTTTTCGGGGTTTAGTGGGGTTCCTAGAGCTTTTGCTCCTGGTGTCATTGCACCTGCTGCACCATTGAAATCATGACTGTTGTTTACAAGATAACTGCACTTGTGACTGCCTGTTTAGTTTTACATTTTAGCAATGATCCGGGTTTTGTGGGGTCCCTAGAGCCAATGGCCCGGTGCCACTGCACGTGCTCCACCGTTCACATCATGTCCCTTTTAACTGCAAAGTAACTGCAATTGTGACTGCCTGTTTAGTAGTCAAATATAGCAATATTATGTGTTTAAAGGTGTTTTGACAACGTTTAGTCCCAATGCTACTGCATCTGCTGCACCATCTGCAAGGTAACTGCACTATGGGTGCCTATTTAGTAGTAAAATATAGTATAGCTCATGTATATTAACTTTATTTTTAACATGCAATGTTTATTACAACACCTGTAATTTGATCATATCGACCAAACAGATTAAGTTGAAAAAAATCAATCTGATGCCTACAAAGTGCAAAGAAAGGTACTGATGCATTATTAGGAAATGCCATAAAGGTTCTAAGGCTAACACATCTGTTTTCCACAACAAAGTAATAAAAAGGAAGCATTCCACCATACTGTTAAAAGTTGTCTGCCTTTTCCGCAGGAAGAGATCTTATTTTGACTGAGAATCTGGTTTAATCTGTGTGAACAGCTTTAGTAGAAGTATCATAGAGGCGTGCAGCCAGGGAAAGTTAAAAAAAAAAAGTTCCACACAAAAGCGAATGAACACAGTAATTTGGTTATGGGAACTGATAAGAGCCCCCGTTTAAGATAAATACAAGCGATTTCACAAGCACAGCGCATGCACTGTGCAGGCGAAACCTAAAAACTCTGCATTCCAATACTGTTAGAAGCTGTCTGCTTTTTCTGTGGAAAGAAATCTTATCTTGACAGTGAAGGGGTCTTAAACTGTGTGAACATCTTTAGTAGAACTATCATAAATTCATGCAGCGAGGGAAAGTAACAAAAATAAATTTATCACAAAAGCGAATGAACACAGTAATTCGGTGATGGCAACTGATAAGAGTCCCCTTTTAAGATATATTAAATACAAGAGATTTCACAAGCATACAGGAAAACCTATAAATGCCTGAAGTCTCTGGCAGGTTTTGCTAACACACATTTACTCCAGGTAAATTGAGAGAGATATTTGAGCTATAATTTGTCTGTTCTCTCCACTAAGGCTTGTCAAATGGTACATAAATGTGCCTGTCTGTGGATTTTAAAGGGGATCTACTGGGTCGTGATCATGGGACGTCTCTGACAACAACAATTTCTGGTAGTATTGTCAGTACAGCTAGCAGGGTTATGCACTGTTGCTGTAGATACAGAGGATCAATGATAGAGTCACATACCTTCTGCAAAGGCCTCCTTGCAAAACAGCATTGGGTGGTTAATTTAAGGAATATCTAAAGAATATTTTACATACTGTAGGTATGCAAACTCCTTTATGTGGATAACTTCTAGTCTTATTTTATTTTTCATTTATTTTCATCAGCATCATTTAGATCAGGAAATCAAAATGTTTAGATATCATAATTTGTCAACGGATTAAAGCATCATATAAGTTCTTAGTAATACTCTGTTACAGCGAAATATACTGTAAAAAGAAAATGTATAATTTTACATTGGCTTAAAAAATGAAAACTTTAATGATTGAGAGCAAATGAATAATCATTAAAATATAGCAGAGGGAAAATTATGTATTAATTTGGAAAATTAAAAAAAAGCTGTCAGTAGGTTCAAACCTAAAGTTCAAATGAAATAATAAAGGTCTGAAATAATGTGCGTCTGGCCTTCGAAAGGGGTAATCCTGCATGTGTGCAACGGTGGCCCTAGTAAAACATTAAGCGATGTACAAATTACAGATCAAGAGGTTTGAAATTCTCTGCAGTGTTTGTGCAGAGGCATGACTATTTCCCATAGGGAAATAAGCATGTAACGCATCGCGGCTGCCAGCAGTCGTTTATCGCATATAATTAAACAAGTTGATCTGGAGGTACAGAAAACCTCATAGCTAAGTGGACGTGGGAGAAGGCGAGCTTTGAAGTGCTAGGCTCCGGGCACTGCGCTGCCACATACAATAATAGACTTAGTAGGACAGGACACAGAGACATACACAGTGGCGGCTCTCCCATTGGGGCGTGGGGGCGTTGCCCCACTGCTTTCTCGCGGTGCAAGAAGGCAGAAACATAAATGGTAATAACTACCATCGTATGTTTCTGCCTTCTCGCACCGCGAGAAAGCAGAAGTGCCTGATTGGGGTGGGCAGTCCTGCTCGAGGGCAGGGGGGGAGTGGCTTGCCCACTGTTGTTCATACTGACTGTTTGGTCGGCCTTTGTTCTCTATAGAGAAAATGGCCCGCCTGTGGGGCGCTCTCCAATGCGGGTCACCAATCACAACGCTGCCATTGCAGCGTTGTGATTGGCAGAGGGGAGGGAGGGAGGCTGCCTGCCTGCTAGCTGATGACGATCTCGGAACTGAATTTGGGAAAGGCAGGACGGCGGGAGTCGGAAGTCGGACTTTGGACCCATCAAGACAGTGGCACAGGACGGTAAGTTAAGTTTGATATTATTTGATGTGTTTTTTTAAGTAAACAAACCCTCCCCCCATCCCCTACCCCGAGCCAACCCCATTGCCATTTCCTTCCCAGTCTGTTTTTGTGTTTTGAGTGTCTGCCATTTATTGCAGTATTATACTTTTACTTGTATTTTGAACGCTTTTGTAACATGCACACATGTCACTTTTTCCTTATGTAACGTATCGTTTGCTACCTCTTGTATTTTGTGTGCTTTCGATACATGCACAACGGCCACCACTGCCTCATGTAACGTAACTTTTGTTTTAGTGTTTTGAGTGTCTGCCATTTATTGCAATTTTTTTACCTCTACGTGTACTTTGTATACTCTTTTAACCTGCACACGTCACTTTTTCCTTTTGTAACGTATCATTTGCTACCTCTTGTATTCTGTTTGCTCTTGATACTTGCACAATTGTCACTATTGCCTCATGTAACGTACCGTTTGATTTTGTAACACGCATTTTTCTCCTTATGTATCATTACTGCTCCTATTGTGAAGTGCTCTGACACCTTCGGGTAAAGTCCGCGCTATATAAAAACGCATTAAATGAAATAAAATAAAATAAATTTCCACCCCCTCTCCCCCACCCGCCCGTGACTGCCACAGTTTACGCCCCACTACTTTAAAAGTACACCAACCGCCACTGGACATACATAACAGAACAAGCATTTGCAATGCAATAGGTCTCGCGTTCATGAGAGTTGGAGCTATTGGCATTGTAAATGAAAATGCCTTTTATTTATGTGTTTTTTCTAAACATAAATAAAAGGCATTGTCATTTATAATACCAATAGCTTGAACTCTTGCAAATACGAGACCTATTGCATTGCAAATGCATTAGGAGAGAGTGTGTCATGCCTTTTCCTGTCGGCAAGAGCAGGCAGGACAAAGCTCTTTGAGAAAATAGTGCTCGGAGGCTGTAATTCAAGCCTACCGAGCAACAACACACGTAACAGGGGGTGCCCTCATGGGAGGTTTCAAAATGGGAACAGTTGGTACTAAGAAGGGACTACTAAGCCTATTGACTAATGAAAAGCCACAGTTTACAATGGACAATGACAAAAGCCAATGAAAAACTGGGCGGAGAGTTGCCGGAGAGTGGGCGGAGCTTCACGCCCATCATTAATACAGCATGCCTTGCAAAGCAACGCATGCACTGCCCAGGCTCAACCTAAAAACAGACTAGCAGATCGAAAGCAAGTAGCTTGAAAGTTTGTCTTTCATTTGGTGCAGGTCAGAGAAACTTAGTAGGAAGGGGTACACCCCAGTGTATCAAAGTTTAACTTCAGCTGAGTATGGCGTAGGTTTTGCTTTGCAGAAGTTGAACAGCACTTAAAGATCCTCCTCCAAAGGTAGGACATGGGCTAAAGGTGTGAACTGGACTGCTCCCTTTGGACAAGGGTTGGACTGATGTTAAATGATTGGTCCTCTCACATAGACGCACAACCAAGCTAAAATTGTTGGCATGAATTTCTAGAAGTTAGAATCAAGTACCTTCATTATATGTAGCTATCACTTTCATTTCCATGTTTTTCTGTTATCACCCTATGAACAATTATCAAAATATTCTGTGGAATTGTTGTGTACATCCAAATCTCTATTACTGATGTGTTTTTTCAACATCACAATTTAGGATGACAGGATAACAAGGGGGAGGGGTAATTGGGTTCTAGGCAACTCTCAAATTCACTTGTTTGCAACCTAGGAAGGGGTGAGACAAGGTGGGGGGACACAAGTTTTCCACCCAACTCACAGGAACACATTGTAGCCAGGCGTGCAACGCCCATTGGGCTCAAAGGGCTTCAGCCCCTCCCGTTGTGTGTGTCAGCCCGGGCTGAGGTAGTTTCCCGGGCACACACACAGCCGCACCCGAGTACTTCACAGGTCTTTCAAAGACCATTTACTTGTTAACAAGGCTTGGCTGTTATTCATCTCATTTAGAGCCCCTGCATCTCCGCTCTACCTATGGCTGGAAGAATCAGCCACCCCCAAAATATTTAGTAGCCCTCCCGAAATGTGGCTCTAGTTGCGCCTCTGATTGTAGCAACACATAAAGGAAGCATGAAAGTACAATGGGACTAGACCTAGAAGCACTCATTTTATGATTTCATAGCCCCTGGGCTGTGACCGCTTGCACAGTTGTTGCCTTCGGTGCAGGTGGCCTGGGTTGAAGTGCACAGAGACACTTCATTGCCACACAAAGAGGGGAAAAAATCGAGGGAACTTGAATGCAAGTGGCAATTTTCATACTAAAGTGGGTTTGTTTTATAGATTTACCACAAGTTTATAACTACAACATTCACTCTTGTAAATTGAATTTAAAAAATGCATTTCGGAAAATTGAGATGTAGTCCTTAGTATGACTTTTCAGTTTTAAAGCACTAAAACAGTCAGACTTCGCCTCAAAACAGCAATTTCTAGAAAGATTTTGGGGCACAAAAAATGGTGGGGCTATTTAGCATATGAAAACCATGTAATATGGTAACAAAAAAAGTGGATGATGCACCAATTACTGCTGTGCTCAAACATTTACGCACAAACTGCAATCTAGCCCACGGTTGACGCAGGCAACATTTGTATAGGTTAACTGATACTGACTAGTGCAATAAATAACTGACATGTACTGAATTATAGGAATTCAAAAGCAAATGCCGTTATTTAACTTTGCATCTCAGAGATAGCCCTGATCGTCATAACTTTGACAAAGCATTGGAAGCTTCTCATTAATTGGACAATTGGGAATAACGCCAGATTCAATTGGCTCCACCATCAGACATTTCAGTTACAAAGACAGCAGCTTCCATGTCCTATATTTAGCCGTCGTGGTGTTAGCTTTGAAATTCCCCTCTCTCCATAATGCACTTGTTTATGCTATATTAAATTAGCAATATGTGACTAAATAGATGCCTTTCGTGTTCACATTACGCAACCCACTGAGTTAGCCTTTTTGACATGTAAGATTTCGTTAGCCCGTGTGACTCCATTTTGTATTTTGTAATCCATATTAGACTGCTTCGACTGTGCTCGTAGTAGGCCTTAGTATTCAGAATTGCTTGCCTCAGCGGGACACTGTACTTCATTATTATTTTCTCTCTCGTTCAAGGCTGCTACCTGATTTGCTAACGAGCAATTATCCTGCTTCTGCATACCATTCTCAATGTGTAACTCCGCTCTCACGTTAGGAGACGCTGAGACTCGGCACAGTGGCCTTGGACTACTGATAGGATGTACCCATCTGACAGGTGTTAGCTCATCTCTGTGCCTCCTTTGTCTATGCCCAGCTCAGGCCGGTAGTTTTCCACTAGAGGTGTGGCCAAAGTCTCCAAAAGGGGTTTATCATGTATTAGCAAACGTTGGGGAGCCAGTGCCCTCGGCAGACATCTTAGGGTGAAGGTCTGATAGGACTCCTCTGCAGAGTGTATGCTGAATAAACGTAATTTTGTATTCTCTACTGGATGACCGACTCTTCATTTTTGGGAAGGCATAGCAGGTGGTTGTAAGTAACCCGTGTGGTCCTAGATGGCCCGGTCCTTCAGTTGGTGCCTGAACAGGGACCCCGCAAGGTGATCTTCTCACGAGTAATCAGGTTGCAGGGGTCGGGGTGGTGTCCGGTTGGTTGTGCGGATCGGGGCCCCACACACAAGACCAAGCTAGGTTCTCACAGCTGCCCTGACCTTCTGATCAGATGGATCCTCGGCTAGTGTTCACCAGCTGGGATTCTGAGAAGGCGAAACCTTGGAGTTGACCGTTTGGTCCGGAGAGTCGTCAGTGGAGAATAACTTGACTTGAGTGATTTGGTTTCTGGGAAAATTGCGCCATTCTTGGATGGCACGAGCCTCTGGGCTGTATCTTGATTCAGTCTCCGGACTGTCTTGCTTGCAGTTTGTGAACTGCCTTGCTTGAACGACATGAGTCGACGGACTGTGTCTTGGTACGGTCTTCGGACTGTCTTGCCTTGAACTTGGTGGGTCATTGTACTCTTAAAAAAGACACAGAGTGTTTGCGAGCAGTCGGCCGGACCAATTGGTAATCTGGCTCGTGTTTTATTAAAGGTCTGAGACTGTTTGTGAACAATCTGCCAGGCCAGCTGGAAATTGGCATGTACTCAAAAAGGTTTAGGGCTAGAGCCTGTCTTCTTGAACTTGGTACGGCCCCTGGACTGTCGTCTTGGATGTGAGGCAGCCTCCGGGCTGACTTGTGGTTTGCTTGTTGCGTCTGGGTGCTGTGAGATGTATGGACCGACGCCCATGACGGTGTTGGAGAAATGCTTGTTTGAGTGAGTAGCGACTGTGATTTCCAGGCAGTGGATTTTGATTTTTGAGTAATTTTTTATATTCTACCTTTCCTTTTATTTCAGTTGTTGGTGTTATAGTTGTCCGTCAGGGACAGTACATATGTCTTATATTAAGATGCCTTGTTTAAGTAAGTTAGGATGTTTCGGATGTTGATGTTGTTCTGCTGATGCTCAGTTGGAAGAGAGCCAACCTGCACCTCCAGAAGGTACCCCAAATTTTGAAATATATGTCAAGCATGGTATTGGCCCTAATATGTTTAACACACTGTGGAATAAATATACGAGGGACAATGCTGAGCTGTAATGGCCACTTACTGGCTCATTTGATGAACAGAAATTGAATTTCCTGCAGTCTATGTTTGATTCTTTAAGAGTGTGGCAGAAGGAAGCAAAGCAGCGGCGAATGAGAGCAGAGGAAGAGGCTCGAAGGAGAGAGGCGGAAACTATTACACAGAAAGCAGTAGCCTATGAAAGAGAAAAGACGGAGAAAGGTATAGCGTGTGCAGATGGGTAGTTTTGACTGCAGACTGACAAATGTTATGGTGCTAGGGATGAAAGTGATGAGCTTGTTGAAGAGTTATTGGATTCTCGTCCCCCACCACCCTATGCCCCTGAACAAATATACCCTACAGTTCCGATGTCCCAGTCTTCGGCTTCTAGTGCCGTGCTCTCTGGTACTACTGTTTCTAGTACTACGGCCTCAGCCCCAGCCCCACTTGCTTCTCCTTTACTCACGCCAGTAACAGGGGCAGGTGTCGTTACCTCCCCTGCCCTATCTCTTGATTCCGTCTCCACCGCTACGCCCCCTTTCACCTCTACTACTCTGTCTCCCTACATGATGGTACCTGTTTCTGCATCTGCTCTTTCTCCTGTGAGTGTGACACCCCAAACGCTGTTAAATGTCGAAACGCCGCACGTGGGACACATGGAGCGAACTGGGCAGCAGCACGAGACCGCATGGAGAAAGTATTGGTGCACTCTCCTGTGGGTACTGAGAAGAAGCAGATGGTGGCGAATCAGGCAGCTCAATGGGCCCGGCAGTCGATCTATAGCGTAGAAGATGTGTGGAGTGTGATGAAAGATTATGAGCCCTTTATACAGCAGCATGCCCTTAAGCATATGTCAGCCAAGTTGATAGACTTGTGGGAGCAGTGCGTCCAGGGTGTTGCATCACAGATTATCTATGACATACGAGGCAGAGTATATGCTGTAGATATGGCCCCGAATTAGGTTTTCAGCAACGTATCTACATTGGTGGGTTACCGAGGTGGGTTACTCCAGAAGGTTACGACGCTAGGGACACAGCAGCCCATGAGGGTAGTCCACCCCATCTACCATCCTGAAATACCGGAATTGCGCGACTTCACGGACACTGTAATTAGACCTCGAGTCGACGCTCGGTTTCAAGAACAATGGATACGCCCCTTGGAAAAGAAGTGAGGTCCTTTCCCTAAAGGAATGTATGACATTACAACGCAAACATTTACAACGCCAGCCTTTACAACGCAATTTTTACATCGCAACATCCATTACAACGCATGATTTTACATCGCATGCCATCACAATGCATTTTTAGAAACTAAATTTACAACACATTCCATTACATCGCATTATTCCATTACATCGCATTATACCATTACAACGCATACCATTACATTGCATTTAAGGTAAGTGTTGGATAGTGTAGGGGTAAAAATTACTATTCCCACTCCAGTGAGTGCAACAGTAGGGTAAGTGTTGGATAGTGTAGGGGTAAAAATTACTATTCCCACTCCAGTGAGTGCAACAGTAGGGTAAATGTTAGATAGTGTAGGGGTAAAAATTACTATTCCTACTCCAGCGAGTGCAACAGTAGGGTAAGTGCTGGATAGTGTAAGGGGGAAAACGATGTATTGTAATGGTATGCGTTGTAGTGACATGCATTGTAATGACATGCGTTGTAGTGACATGTGATGTAATGGCTGCATTGTAATGGCGTGCGATGTAAAGGATGTTACGTTGTAATGACTGCATTGTAAAGGTAGTGCAATGTAATGGCTGTGTTGTAAAGATTGTTTCCCTCCCTAAAAAGCCAGTTGCCGGACCCCGGAAAAAACCCCACTGCATATTATAAGGAATTGACAGAGGCGGCCTCCTCCACGGTGATGACATTGGCTGAAATATATGTTTTTCGGCTTGCTGCTGCCGATAGATATATGGAGACAGGTCCATACGCAGGACCATGCATTGAAGTTGGGTGGCACACAGGACGAGATCAGAGCATGGGATAAGGAGCGCAAGCCCGGTGAGAAGCCAAAAGCAGAGCTATTGGCTTTGCCGGAGCATATTATCGCCTACATGCACTCCCTTATCCCACCGAAGCAAGTGGACTGGGATAAGTTGACTGCGTGTTGTCAGAAAAAGGATGAGAGTGTGTCGGATTTCTTTACTAGGCTCGATGGGGTGTTTCTAGATTTTAGTGGTCAGGATTTGTCGCAGTAGGGCGGTGTACATTTGTTCATGAACAGATTTGTCACTAATTTGCTCCCTGAGATTGCAACAAGGTTGCAGGCTTCGGAAAGTACTTGGATGACCTCCTCTCCGTCGGTCATTTTAAGTATGGCACAGTACTATGAGCATAGAGAGAATGAGGACAAGGAAAAGGTAGAGAAGAAGTCGAAAGATTTGAAGACAAGGGAATTGATGCAGCAAGTTGCGAGGGGAGGTGGAGGAGGACGAGGTTCGGCCACCTCAATCTAATAGGGGAGGTGCTTCAAGTACACCTGTGGGCCCCAATCAATGTGTATACTGTAAGAAAGAGGGACATTGGTGGAATGAGTGTCCAGAACTGTTGCAGAAAGGTGGAGCCCCGAGAGGAATGGGTTTTGGAGGACGCTGATGCGGAGGAGGAGGCCGAGGGGGGATGCAGTCGGAGGACTCATTGTAAAATAGACACAGTGGGAACTATTTTGACGACCCACGAGGAAGACAGTACTACCACGATGACTATGATATGGACGAAGTGACGGGGTTGTCTCACAGCTAGGACAGCCAGGGGCAGGGCAAGGGACCAGTTCCGGTGGCTGTAGATCAACGTGGACCCTACATAACTGCAGATCTACAAGGTACCACCGAGACATTTTTAGTTGACACAGGGGCTATGAATAGCTCTGTTTCCCGTTCACTGGTCCCGGGAGCAGCTCTGTCTGGCCAGAATAATGTTTTGGTGGGTTTCTCAGGTGTGCCCGTTGAAAGCCCCATTTCCAAGCCTCTTGCTTTGACTATTGGCCCCTTTACGGTTGGCTCACCATGTTTACTGATGTCAAATTGTGGAGAGAACTTACTAGGTCTGGATCTGTTCAAAAGATTGCATGTGACAACTTATTGTTCCCCAGGCGGTGTTCACATGACTGTTGGCCCGCAAGTGGCCTAGGCCAAACATTGCTTCGCAAAAGATGCCTCCCTTCCCCCTGAGTTTCAAGATGTGCCACGCACTTTATGGGCTACTGAAGACACAGATGTGGGGTTGCTCCAGATCCCACCAGTCTCTATACAGATCAAGGACAATGTTAAATTGCCTCGAATTCCCCAGTACAAGACATCCCAGGCGGGAGAAAGGGCCTTATTGCAAATAATACAAGAATTGATTGAGTCTTGTGTAGTTGAAGAGACAGTGGCAAATGTGTGTAACAGCCCTATTCTTAAAAAGGCACCTTTGGACTCTTCTGACACTCATCCTGATGTTTATCGTTTTGTCATTGACCTTAGAGAGGTCAATAAAATTGTGGTTCCCCGGTATCCTGTGGTCCCTGACATTACCACAATCCTGACAATGATTCCCCCATCTGCCAAATTATTTTGAGTGATAGATTTGAAGAATGCTTTCTTTAGCATTCCAATCCATCCAGATGGCAGATATCTGTTTGGATTTGCGATAGCTGGTTGGAGCTTTAGATTCTGCCGTGCTCCACAAGGCTATACAGAAAGTCTCAGTATTTATAGTCAGACTTTGAAAACACAATTGGACTCTTTTTGACATTCCCCCCAGGTAATGTGTTGCTGAAATATATTGATGATCTTGTGGCCTCAGACACTGAAAAATGTTGTAAAGAGGCCATGGTTAAATTGTTGCTACATTTACCACACCATGGACACAAGGTGTCACTTTCAAAATGTCAATATTGTCGACAGGAGGTCACCTATTTAGGTCACCTACTGCCGAAGGAGGGCCGCGGACTAACACCTGTACGCATAGCTGCTATTACTAATATGCCTGCTCCTAAGACCCAACGCGAGGTACGCATGTTTATCGGGATAACTTCATATTGCTGCCATTGGATTCCAAACTACTCCCTACTAACAAAACCTCTTCTTTACCTGACCACCAAGGACATGCATGAACCTTTGCCTTGGACACCTGCATGCCAGCAAGCTTTTGCACCATTAAAGGTTGCGCTTTGCTCTGCTCCTGTGCTCGGTACCCCTGATTACCAGAAGCCTTTTGTGCTCTAGGTGCATGAGGCGGACAGTTGCACGCTTTCTGTTCTAACACAGGGCTTTGGTAGTAAGCAGAGATCCTGCGCTTACTTCTCTTAAGCTATTCTGGACAATGTCACCAGAACTCTTCCATGCTGTCTGAGAGCTGCCACGGTAGCAGTGGTTTCTATCAGACAATCTGCAGGGCTCACTCTGTGGACACGCTTTTGAACAAGATGAAGATGCAGCACCTTACTAGTGCGCGTCTCACTGGATATGAGCTGACCTTATTTGCTCCGCACATAACCATTAAACGATGCACTACTTTGAACCCAGCCACATTACTACCCCTCCCTTCTGAAGAAAAGGACAGTGATGTCCATAACTGTTTATTTCGGACTGAGGAAGGGATGGGTAGAACTGACTGATGTACCTTTATCTGACCCCCAAGGGGAACTTTATGTCGATGGCTCTTGTTTCAAATTGCCGGATGGCACTGCTACTGCAGCCTATGGAATCACCACGTTACACACTGTAGTTGAAACATCTCGAATTCAATATCAGTCGACCCAAGCTGCAGAGTTAGTTGCCCTCCTTAGGGCCTGTGAGTTGAGTGAGGGACTGGTTGTTAATGTCTACACTGACAGCCAGTACGCCTTCGGGGTGGCGCATAATTTTAGGTGCCTCTGGGTAGAGAGAGGGTTCTTGACCTCGCACGGACAGCGAATACAGAACGGCCCATTGATATATAGATTGCTATTCTCATTGACACATCCCACTAAGTTAGCATAAAGCTATTACAGGTGATGTTGGGAGGGGAAATACTTTCGCAGACCAGACAGCTAAGGAGACAGCTCGATGAAAGATGAATAAGATGTTTGTGGCAGGTCCAGCTAGATGGGTTCCAGACAATGAAATGTTGGAGGACACATTGGAAAATGTTAGGGAGATCCAGAATGAGGCGACTGTAGATAAACTGGCAATATGGTAGGAAAGGACGGGACGTATGGACGAGGATGGGTGTTGGGCTGCCATGTCAGGGAAGCAGAGGTGGCTGCTGCCAAATGCCTATGTTCTCCCTGTTGTTACTATGGCTCATGGCCCGGCTCACATTAGTGCCAAGGGAATATGTAAGGTATTGGATCCAGTATGGCAGAATGACAATATCTCTAAGGTAGCCACAAATTTAGTAAAACACTTTATTATCTGTCTGAAATATCATCCTGGGAAGGGCACCCCTACACCTGCAGGTAACTTCGCACAGCCTTCTTTCGATTTTGAGGTTCTCCAGATGGATTTCATCGAAATGGAACGAGTAAATAACCTGAAATATGTACTAGTGGTAGTTTGTGCATTTAGTAAATGGATTGAGGCTTACCCCTCCAAAGAGAATACGGCCATGGTGACGGCTAAGGCACTCTTAAAGGAGTACTTCCCATGCTATGAATTGCCACGCATAATCTGAAGTGACAATGGAAGTCACTTTAATGCAAAAGTCATTGATTTGGTGTGCAAGGGCTTACAATTGAAGCAAAAATGTCATACTGCGAACCGCCTCCAGTCAGCAGGCCTGGTTGAGAAGTACAATAGTACTCTCAAACTGAAATTAGGGAAGATCCAAGAGAGCACAGGGTTGCGATGGCCAGATGCGTTACCATTGGCGTTATTGTCTACGAGAGTAACAGTGCATTCTAGAACAGGATTGTCCCCCTACGAGGTGGTCTTTGGGTGCCCTGCTAATGTCTGGGGCATCCCAAGACCCAAGGGCTTCTCCAAGATAGAGTACTCCCTGTTAATCGATTATTTGTATGAGTTGTCTAAAGATCTCCGTTCTGTTTATCAACAGATACAAGCCACGCTGCAACCAGTACCAGAGGGGCCCAGGCACCAGCTGCAGCCCAGATGATGTGTGATGATAAAGAATTTTCAGTGACAAAACAGTTTGGAGCCGAGGTGGAAGGGACCTGCCCAGGTGTTGCTTGCCACCCATACAGCCGTCAAGCTAGAAGGGCAGAAGAACTGGGTGCACGCGGCCCACATAAAAAAGGTCCCTCTACCACTTCCGTATGATGGCTGGGTGTAGGCATCGCTGATCAGGAAGGAGAGCTAGTGCCCTGCTTCATTCCTTTCTCTGATGCCCGGGGCACAGACAGACGAGGAGAGCGACGGGGCCTTATTTGAGGTGATTCCCCCTGAGATGCTCCCGCTTCTGGTGTACAACAATCTGAGTCTCAATGCCCAACTGAGCCTGAATTCTTCCCTCTTTTTGTTGATGAAAAGTGCCTGGGCATGTTAGGTACAATCTGCAGCCCCGACATAAGAAAAATGCACCAGTAGGACATTCCAGGAGTTAGGGACGGACTTGAGCTTAGGGTGTGGGTGCTATGTCGGAGGCGCCTGCCTTAGATTAGAGTGAACAACACTGGTGCACTGTTCTGAACACTGGACAGGATCGTTGAGGGTATTTGCCCAGGAGGGAGGGTGCCCTATCCTGAAATAAGAGGATTTGTTTCTCAGCAAGGGATGTGATTGTTTTCCAGCAACAGTTGCGATAGTGCGTGGGAGTGTCGTTGATGAACAATAGGAGCCTGCCAGTGAGGCTCTGACGGACACTGGGTGAAGAGTATCCCTCTGGTCGGTTGTATTTTTGTGGCTCCAATTCCTAAAGTACTTTCTATGTACCCGTTTGGTCGTGTAATAATGAGGGAGGAGCAGCCTTTAGTGGCTTCTCCAATGCAGCACAGTGGTCCTGGGTGGTCCAGTTGGTCTACCGGTAGTCGGGTAGTGGTGTTCATTCTCCTGGTAATTATAACACTATTTGGGGTAGTCTGGTACTTAGAGGAGCACCACCCTGTACATACTTTGATAGTGACTACCCTTGCTCCAGCTGAGCATTTGTTTGTTACACTGGCCCCGCATAAAGAGAGACATTGGCAGACTTATGCCCAGAATGCATTTATCCAGATGCTTCACCAGGTACACAGCACTACTAAAGCCGCAAAATGTTGGGTGTGTGGGCTACTCCCCTCAGTTATGCATAAAAATGATCTATTGGTATCGTTGCCCTTGTCATATTTAGGTAGATGTGAAGCCTGGTTTCAACTGCTTTCTATGGTATATATGCATTGCTATGCGGATGCGATGAAAATGACAGGCTGATAATGAGGTGGTTTTAGAATATATAGTGATACATCAGGGATACACACCAGGGGCAGATGGAAAGGAGGGTACCCTGCATCCTGATGCATGTATGAATGTATTTACAACTCATGAAAATGTCACTTGGTTGCAAAATCAACTACTTGACTTCCAAGGATTCAATGTCACTGAATATTTTAAATGTTTCCAGGGGCGTAATATTACTGACGATAAAGCTATGTCCGTCCCCGTGATAAATGCAACAGCTAGTTTCTGTGTTGAAGGGTTAGGGAATGTTTCAGTAGGACAGAATCATTGTAACTACACATATCGATTGAATACCACGAGTAGTACACCCTTGCTGACACCACAAATGTATATTTCATCTGTGGGGAACAAGCTTACACTTGGCTTCCTAGAGGGTGGTCTGGCCGGAATTTCTCCTGCCTCCCGTTTATATGTGGCTAAATAGATGCCATTCGTGTTCATGTTACGCAACCCACTGAGTTATCCTTTTCGACATGTAAGATTTCGTTAGCCCGTGTGACTCCATTTTGTATTTAGTAATCCATATGAGACCGCTTGGACTGTGCTCTTACTAGGTCTTAGTATTCAGAATTGCTTGCATCAGCAGGACACTGTACTTCGTTATTATTTTCTCTCTCGTTCAAGGCTGCTACCTGACTTGCTAACGAGGAATTATTCTGCTTCTGCATGCCATTCTCAATGTGTAACTCTGCTCCCACGTTAGGAGACGCTGAGACTTGGCACAGTGGCCTTGGACTACTGATAGGATGTACCCATCTGGCAGGTGTTAGCTCATCTCTGTGCCTCCTTTGTCTATGCCCGGCTCAGGCCGGTAATTTTCCATTAGAGGTGTGGCCGAAGTCTCCAAAAGGGGTTTATCATGTATTAGCAAATGTTGGGGAGCCAGTCCCCTCAACAGACATCTTAGGGTGAAGGTGTGATAGGACTCCTCTGCAGAGTATATGCTGAATAAACGTAATTTTGTATTCTCTACTGGCTGACCGACTCTTCATTTTTGGGAAGGCATAGCAGGTGGTTGTAAGTAACTTACGTGGCCCTAGAGGGCTTACTCCGCCAGTGGGGCCAGATCCCGAGACCTGGCAGCCCAGCGCCCCTGTGATGAATGCTTCGCCTCTGTTGTATGCATGCATGGAGGGGCGAGGGGAGAGTGCACATCTGAGAGCTGCGGATCAATGCCAGCTCACCCGTGACCAATTCCTTTCCTGCCAGCCCCTGTGATACTAGCTGCAGGAAGCGGCGTGATGCCAGCACTGGGGGGCACGGATAACAACCCTTCGTATGGGGGGAGACGCCTATAAGTCAAATCTCTTTTTCCCTATGTGCTAAACACAGATATATTGTGAAATGTGAGATGCGCGTTTATGGACCACCCTTCCTGCAGGGGGCCACATTCAGGCCTATGCTCTTCTAAGACAACAAAAATCCTAAGAGACAACTGCGGCCTGCGGTAAAAATAGCACCCGCTATTGTCCCCAAAAGTGCTGATAAAGAAAATAGTCCTCACCCACTAGATAAAGCCGACTGTGTTACAAGCCAAGGAAAAGGTCCTGTCGTTATGGGCGGTACCAAAAGGAGACAGGGCGGTAACAAGGAGGGACTAACAAGCCTCATAATGAATCGGAAGCCAGCATTTACCAAGGACAATGACAGCAGCAAATGAAAAGTGTCGGCGGAGAGTGGGCAAGGCTTACACAGCATACTTGACTACTGCATGCCTCGCAGAGCGAGGCTCGACTTAAAAAAGACCTTTTTCAAGTGGTGACTGCCTGGTTTGTACAACAACAAGCAACACCATATGTTCATGTAGCATCTTCAATGAAAAACATTAAACGTTGCAATTAAATACTTGCAGCCATCAGGCAACTGCACTGTAAGGCATCTACAATAGACACTACAGCAAAGACTATGAGGAAGGAACGCTGATGAGGATGAAAAACAATTAAAAAAAGAGGCGAGTAGTGAAAGGACACTAATAAAGCAATTAATCAGTACTTGATCAATGTGCCATCAAAGAGACCCAATCAGGAAGACGAAAGTGAAACCAACATGCACTAACCAATGACAAACAAGGAAATTAGAGCGAGTAGGAGGCCAACCAATTGTGAGTAATGTTTGGGCTCTAAGCTCTTTTCATTAATGTTTTTAGGTCGAGCCTTTTAGATCGGATCTTTTGCTTCTCTTTGTACATGGTCTTCTTTATATTGGCTGTGAGCACAATTTTATTAAATGATACGGCCCTATTACACCCACGCCGCCCGCTTTAATATTATTTACTATTGGTGGGTGAGCACACGATTTTTTATTTATTTACTTTAGCAGCACGGTCCGCTTTAAGCATAGCGGCCGCTCTCACTTATTTATTTACTTTTCTTTTGTTTACTAGCACCCATGCAGCGCCTTCACATTCATGAAGGCCGCACACCTTTCTTTAGATGAGCTGCGTCTAAAGAAAGGTGCCCTGCCAACATTAAAGTGAAAGCCCGGCATGGGAGCTTTTACCTAAAAAAAACCCATCAAACAGACGCTTTTCTTTAATCAGAGCCCCTATGCCGCGGTTGAGTTTTAAATATGGAATTGCGGAATACTTATTTTATTTTATTTTAATTGTAGTGTGCTAGGTTTTTAGGGGTCTAGGCTGGGAAGTTAATTAGGTAATAATTAACAATTTATAGTTAACTAGTAATTATTCAATTTATTTTAAACATGTAAGTTGTGGAATAGTTATTGTTTAGGTGTGGGCTGCTAGGTTTGAGGGATACAGGGAGGGAAGTTAATTAATAGTTAAGATAACAATTACGGTGGCAGTGGTTGAGGGCTATTTTGAAGATGGTCCTGTCTGCGGTTTCCTTGCTTGTGCGCCATTTCCTTTCAAGTCACTTGCAATCGCATTTTGTTGCTCTCAGTTTTTAGGTCTCGCGAGCCAAAGGCTCGAAGAGACATTTTATATGTGGGATTTTCAAAGTGCTACCCACACTTTTGGCTGGCCTAAACCTTGAGTGCACGAGAACACATGCACGTGCACAGCTGCTCCTCTGCTAATTGCATTCCCCCCTCCCTTCTCACCCAGTCCTTTGATGCTCTGCTCAATTACTTTCACTTTCGCGCTTTGACCTTTGCATTCCCCCCTCCCTTCTCACCCAGCCCTTTGATGCTCTGCTCGCATCTCCCTCCTCCCTGGGCCTGAAGGGAGACAGAGACATCCTCCTTAATTGCTGTTTCCCCTCTGAGCCCGAGAACACATCGGGTCCTGTTGATCAACTCTGAACTCCGATACATTGCTCTCAAGTGACCGTCTGTCAGAGGAAACAAGCAGCAGGCACTTAAATGACCTATGGGGCCCCAATAATGCTAAACACTACGAAAATCAGATAGAAATCTGTACAAACCGAAAATCAGATAGAAATCTGTACAAACCAACACGAGTCACATGCCATGTGTGTAACATAATTCCACTCCTCCCTACATGACTCCACTCCACACAATGGCATTCCACATCACACAATTGCACTCCAAGTTACACATCTGCCCTTCATGCCACACAATTGCTCTCCCTGCTGCACAATTCCATGTCTCACAATTCGACTCCACATCACAGAATCCCACGCAACCAAGTTCCACGCTACGTAGTTCAACTCCACACCACATAATTTCATGCCATATATTACCCCTCCAAGTCACATAATTCCACTCCACCTCTTTTCAATCCACTCCATACCATATCATTTCACCCCATGCAACATAATTTCCATGCAACACAATTCCACATCTCAGAATACCGCTCAGGCCACAAATTTCCACTCACACAATTCCATGCCACATAATTCTACTCCATAACACATAATTCCACTACAGTGCACAACATATAAATCCACATCATGACACATACTATGCCACATAATTTCACCCCCTACAACATAATGGCTATCTGTGTCACATTATGCCTCTTCCCTTTCGTGCCACATAATTCTGATCAACATATTTCCCCTCAACTCAATTCCTTGCCATGCGACACAATTGCACATCACGTACATCCATGCCACATTATTCTACTATATGCCACACACTTACAGTCGAAACCACATAATGCCACACCACCACACATAATTCCACTCCACATCAGTTAATCCCACTTCACACAATTGCACTCCATGTCACACTGTGGCACTCATCACAATTCCATGTCTCAAAATTACACTCCATGGCACACAATTGCACGCCATACAATTTCACACTACACAATTCCATGCCAAAAAAAAACAGCACCACTTAAAGCCAATCCATGGCATGTAATGCCATGCCACACAATTCAAATCAACATAATTCGGCTCCATGCCACATAATTCCACGGCACGTAATTCCACTCAACACCACACAATTCATTACCATGTCACATAATTCCACTCCATGCTATAATTAGCACTCCACTCAGTGACACTCCATGTCACCCAATTGCACTCCACATCACACAATTGCATTTCACGCCACACAATTCCACGTTGCACAATTCCACTTCATGCAACACAATTCTGCACCACACAATTCAACTCCATGCCACCTAAGTGCACTCCACCCTCATATTTCCAATCCAAGCAACATAATTCCACTCCATGTCGCATAATTCCAATCCTCTCAATGCCGCACAATACCATGTCAAACAATTCCATGCAACACAATTCTTCTCCACAATTTTTCACGCCACCTAATTCTACTCTACACCACATAATTATGCGACAGAATTCTACTATATGCCACACACTTTCACTCAACACCACATAATTCCACACCACGTCACATAATTCCACTCCACAACACTTAATCCCACTCAACACAATTGCACTCCATGTCACGCAGTGGCACTCCTCGCAATACCATGTCTCAAAATTTCACTCCATGGCACACAATTGCACGCCATACAATTTAACACCACACAATTCCATGCAAAAAAAATTTGCACCACTTGAAGCCAATCCATGGCATGTAATGCCATGCCACACAATTCAAATTGACATGATTCGGTTCCATGCCACATAATTCCACGGCACGTAATTCCAGTCAACACCACACAATTCATTACCATGTCACATAATTCCACTTCATGCTATATGGTTTCCACTCCACTCAGTGACACTCCATGTCACCCAATTGCACTCCACATCACACAATTGCATTTCAAGACACACAATTCCACGGTGCACAATTCCACTCCAGGCAACAAAATTACACTCCATGCAACACAATTCGGCACCACACAATTCAACTCCATGCCACCGAAGGGCACTCCACCCTCATATTTCCAATCCAAGCCACATAATTCCACTCCATGTCGCACAATTCCAATCCTCTCAATGCCGCTCAATACCATGCAACACAACTCTTCTCCACATACTTTCACGCCACCTAATTCTACTCTACACCACATAATTCCACTAGTCAACACCCCACAATACCATGCCACACAATTCAACTCCATCCCACACAATTTCACTCCATGCAACATCACGACTCCACATCATGCAACATAATTCCACTCCATGACACATAATTCCACTCCATACCACATAATTTCACATTATACCACACTGTACCACCTAAATTTAAGCTCCCCAAAACAACATAATTTCACACCACACAATTCCACAGCAGACAATTCCATGCCAAAACATTCCATGTCACATCTCATAATTCTACTCCACAGAGCATAATTCCACTCCTTGCCCCTTAATTCTATGCCACACCACTTGATTTCACACCATGTCACATAATTCCACTGCACGGCACTGAATTCCTCTCCACACAATTGCACACCACGTCACATAATTGTAGTTCACGCCACAGACTAACATTTCTATCTCAGTGAATGCAAAATAATTCCACTACACATAATTCCATGCCACATAAAGTGCTCTCCACTTCTCATAAATCCACACCACATAATTCCATTCCATGGCACACAATTGCATGCCACGTAATTCCATACCACACCCCATAATTCCACACCACATCACATAATCCCACTCCACCCCCATACTTCCTCTCCGCAGATTTGCACTCCATGTCACACAATTGCATACCACGCCACACAATTCCATGTGTCACAATTTCCCTCAACACCCCACAATTCGAGGACACACCACACAAATCCACACCAAATAATTCCATGCCATAACACATAATTAGACTCCATGGAACGTCATTCCATGCCACATAATTCCACTCCACTATTAATGAATCCACTCAATAACATACTACCACTTAGCGGGACATAATTAAAGTCCACCACATAATTTCATTCCGTGCCACATATTTCCACTCCATTCCAGGACACATACTTCCATTCCTCTCAACACAATTCCATGCCACACAATTCAATGCCACACAATTACACTCCACACCATATAATCCTACTCCACGCCATGCCAACTAATTCCACACCACATCCCTTAATTCAACACCATGCCACATATTTTAAATCCAGGGAACATAATTCATTTGCATACAATTGCAGTCTATGCCACACCACGCCAAACAATTCCACAACTCACAATTCAGCTCCATGCCACACAGTTCCAAACCACTCAACATACTTTAATGCCACATAATTTCACCCCACACAACAAAATTTCACTCTGCATATTTCCACACTACTTGACACCACGTATTTCTACTCTCCAGCTTTCTCTCTATCCCTCACTTAAACCCTCTTTCTCTGCTCACAGTATACCTGTCTCTCTACCCATCGCTCTCTATACTCACACTCTATTCCTCTCTGTACCTCTAGCTCTAAACCTCGCTCTCCAGCTTTCTCTCTATCCCTCTCTTAAACCCTCTTTCTCTACACCTCATAACCCTGTCATCATGCCAGCTGCAGTTATAGAAAACATCCTGTAAAACATCACACCTCCTCTAGGTCAGCCAAAAGGGTGTCTACATCTCTATGTATCAGCAGGAGTTAATCAATGGAAATACGTTAGAATATTTTATCTAGGGGACGTGTCTCAAAGATTGTTTATTATATGCCAGGAGGGGTATGTCATGGGGGGAGTGGACACGCAAGAATATACCCATGTTCTGCCGGGTAACTGGGAAGAGGCTCTTGCCAGGGGTGAGACGGAGAACACAGAGCCTGTTCCTCGGATTGACTCCCCCTCCCTTCTCTCCTGCCAGCTGCAGTTAGATAAAACATCCTGTAAAACAGCACCCCTCCTCTAGGTCAGCCAAAAGGGTATCCACATCTATCTGTATCAGCAGGAGTTATTCAATGGAAATACGCTAAAAAAATTTATCTAGGGGACGTGTCTCAAATATTATTTATTATTTGCCAGGAGGGGTATGTAATGGGGTGAGTAGACACGCATGAATGTACCCAGGTTCTGCAGGGTAACTGGAAAGAGGCTCTTGACAGGGGTGAAAGACGTGAGTGCTGCAGGGCACACTGGCCACAGCTGACGGACCCCTGTGCTGATAAGAGATCGCATTGAAGCAAGGCCAACATGCAGGCCCTGCTAAGAAACTTTAGCCGTGACCAGTGACATATACACAGCCATAAATAAGTGCCAAGGCAATCGGCAAGCTGACCTTTGCTAATTTTCACCGCTGCCTCCCTTCCTCCACAACCACCCCCCACCCCCCAAACCCCATTGCTTCTTTATGAAGCCTCTGTCTGGATAGATCTCTCACGGAGTCTGCCATTTACAATAAAAAAATATTTAGTTACAAGAACATTTGGGTAAACTGTCCAAGGAACATAGAGGCGTGTCAAAAGACGCAGAGACAGCAGACAGAGCCATCCTGCATGCTTAATGCTTTGGCAGGCATCAGTTTCCAACTTGATGCAAACTTCACTCAACTGCACACACACACACGCACTCACACATTCACACACACGCATTCATTTCTACTTTTATTTGTACTGCAAAGAAAGTTTAGCCATGAGTAGGTAGATATACACAGACATACATCAGTGCCAAGGCGATCGGCCAGCTGCCCCGTGATACTTTTCTCAGCTGCCTTCCCTCCTCCACAACCACCCCCCCCCCCACCACCCCCAAAACCCCATTGCTCTCTGCCTCAATGTAAACATGCACGCGCTCTATATATTTACAAAGAACAAGCATGGGAGGTTTTAGTCTGGACGAAACTCTGGGTAACCTGGAGACAAGGCAAACTTTTCAGAATAATTATTCCTCCTCCACAAGCGCATGAAGCCGGATTCTACAGCTCCTTCCTCTCTGCTGGGAACAGACAACAGGCGCCACTGTGCCACACGGCAGACAGAGACCACTTCCTTGATGAATGGATTCGAAATTCCACGTGTGGACAGTAAACAGACCCCAGGCGCCAGGAGAGCAGAAGCAACACAGAGACATCCTCCGTAATTGCTGTTTCCTCTCTGAGAGCAATTACTTGCCGCTTAACTCCAACCTTTTTGCTTTTATATCAAAAAACATTTTTTTTACACACAAAAAGGATACTGTCTGAAACAGGATTGTTAGCAGGGCCCGCCGCATCACCCAAACTGTTCGTAACACTATCGGTAGGCACATTGAGGCTATGTGTTCAATCCCACTTAAGCAGCTCAGAAGGTCAAGAGTCTGCTGCAGAGATGTGTGTGCAACCTGTAGGCCAAAGCCTTTGCAAAGTTTGAAATGATGCTTAGAGGCTAGGCAGACAAGGATGTGGGGTTACTCGGTATGTGTAGAACATGTATGTAACACAATTCATTTCAAATACCCATTATATTATCGAGCACCGCTACTTTTTGGACAGTTTGGGAACACGAAACAATACCCTAAAGAAGTGGAAACATTCAAATTAACTACATAAATTCTAAAAAACAACATTACATACTTTATGCTATGCAAAACAACATTTGGATAGCTGGAAATAAAATTTCAATCACACAAACAGGACACCGGGTAAACAAAAAAACAAAAAAAAAAGCCCACAGGAAAGTCTTAGAAGGGAAGGGAATTTACATCTAAATGCAAGGTTTCACACTGCACGCACTTTCACACTATGCAGGGCTCCGTCTTATCTGACCATCAGAGCTAACTTGAAGTACCAGTCTTTGTCCACGCACCACCCACCACCCCTCTCAGAAAAACAATAACATTTTACTCCCTCACCAGAAAAATGTACACTTACCTTAGATTCAAATCACAACACTCGAACCTCTCCTTCGCAACTGCTCACAAACACATGCTCGCCGGGAAATACAATACTGCCTCAGCAGTCTGCGTCGTGTTTCAAACGCGAACATTTCAGGGGTGAGTACAAACCACTACTTATAACATTAAAAAAAAAATAAGGAGACACATTCGACAGAGTCCGGTTGCAAACATCCCAAAACAGTCCAGCTGGTGAGTTCTAGGAAACTTGGAGCCAAAACACACTGAGGGCACGGCGGACTACACTGCCACAACACAAGGGGAGGGGAAAAAAAAATACAGAGGTCACGTGTCAGCAGCACACACAAATTGATACAAGCTGGGCCTCTGGCTGCAACTAAAGCACTACCTGCCGTTAACTGACAAAGTGCCGCTCCTGCCCCTCCTCCCCAAAGTCAGTAGTTTGCCGGGACAATAACTCAAGGGGGCCAAATGCGAGGTGCACAATGCACGCCAATAATAAATCCAATTTCTTTGTGGGAGGCAGAGGCGCAACTAGAGCCAAATTTCGGGGGGGGCTGAGCAAAGATTTCGGGGGGGGCTGAGCAAAAATTTCGGGGGGGGCTGAACTTTAAGCAATAGGCAGAGTGGAGCTGCAGGGGCTCTTAGAAGGGGTGAAACAACAGCGAGGCCTCATTAATATGCAAATGGTCTTTAAAAGACCTGTGAAGTGCTCGGGCGCGGCTGTGTGTCTGCCCGGGAAGGTGTCTCATCCCGGGCTGCCACACACGACGGGGGGGGGGGGGGGGCTGAAGCCCTGCGAGTCCAATGGGTGTTGCGCGCCTGGTGGGAGGCTTTCAGAAAAAACACATTTGGGGACAGGCGCCTTCATTACAATATTACAGGAAGTGGGCAGGCAGTTTACAGCGTCTCCCATTAAGCCCTAAAGCTAAAGCACACACAGGGATGTGGTCTGTCGGATTTAAATGCCGAATTTGGTGCAGGAAAACAGGGATAGAGCCTCGAGGTCGCGTCCACAGCCGGTGATTCTGTGATAATCACTTCATCTCCCCGTGCATAAATGTGTAATGTAAATACGATGATACGTAAAGCGCACAAAAACCTTCGGATCGAGTGCGCGCTATATTGAAAGATGCAAAATTAACCCCCCCCCACAAAAAAAAAAAAAATCTGGCGTCACTACAGCTCGGGCAGGATGCGAAATGTTTCCAGACTTAAATAGAGCTTTTGGCCCATTTAAATGCCCCGGAGTAGCGTACAATAACTAGCACTACATCTAAAGCAAAGTGTGCGTCCAGCTATTCTTCTTTTTGCCAGGGTAGCTTAGTGGCTCCATGCGGTAAAAAAACCAATTTAAAAATTATGTGGCCAGGACTTTAAGTCGGATGAAAAAACGAGGGGTCTCTCAAAGAGGCGTGGCAAATGTATTTAAGGTCGTGGCTTACAAACACATGAGCTAAAAAACTATGCTCCGCATACTGTGCCGCTTCACTTTTATTTTGATGTTTCTGTCATTGCATCCAGATATATGAGACAGAAGTGCATCATGCCAACAAGTCAGGCCTATTGACTTTGTCAACAGTTGTTAGTTGGATACCATAAAAAACATCAAATGTGCATGTTTTTGCTACAGCAGAACGCCCAGGCTCTTACGCCTCCTCCTCCCACTCCTAGGTACATAACAGATTTCAGAAGTGCCACTGGCAAGGCAGAAAGCAGCAGACATGTTAGAGTGAAAGTTGATGAACATCACGCTGAACTTTACATGTATTAGCATACAACACTTGCGTTTCCATGTATCTGCATACCATGTGGTTCCTGCTTTCAGTTCACGTGTTTACACTAGTTAATTATCCCTCGATGAAAGCGCACATATAGATGTGTGCGTCCCACCCTGCTGCCGGAATATCCCTGCGTGCACGTTTTTTTACTCTGCGCAGGAAGTACACCAAGGCTATCGGCCAGCGAAACATTTGCGACTTTTCGCGGTTGCATCCATTCCTCCACAACCATCCCACCCAAAAAAAAAAACACACACATTGATTGCTTAAAAAGCCTCTGCCTCTATAGATCTCTCACGGCCTCTGCCATATACAATAAAAAAAAAAATACATTGCACAAAAAAGATTGGGGGAACTGTCAAACAAACATAGAGGCTTGGCAAATCACTCTGGGGGTAAAATGGTATTTTGCGAATAATGTGCTAAGCCGAGCAGATTGTAATACTAAGTGCAATAATATGAAAGCCCATTTCGCTCTCAACCTCCATCAATCGGCCTCGCTATATACCTTCATACCTCTTTCTATACCTCGGGCTCAAAATCTCTCTCTACCTCTCTTTACCAGTCATTACAAATATTTGTGTAGCTCTCTCCATATCTCTAGACCTCTATCTCTAACACAATCTACGGCTCTCGGAACATCTCAACAACGCAATCTGAGTCTCTTTACTGCTCAGGGAAGTTCTTTTGGTCTCTCTGTAACTCGCAGTAAAACTCTAACTCTCTCTTTTTTCACATCTCGCTCTAACACTCTCTCTAACCCTCTCTCTACCCCTCGGAATCTAACACTAAAAACAAGAGCTCTCTCTAAGTCACAAAAATATATCTCTAACAGACGGTTTAACAATAGCTCTAGTTCTCTCTATACTTCTATACCTTTCTCTCTAGCTATCACACTCATCCTCTAGACCGCTCTCTCTAACTCTATCTCTTCCTCTCTACCTATATCTACCTCTCGCTAACTATCTCAATCTGTCTCAAATTATCACTCTAGCTTGCAGTATACCTGTCTCTCTACCCATCGCTCTCTATACTCTCTCTCTAACCCTCTCTCTATTCCTCTCTGTACCTCTAGCTCAAAGCCTCTCTCTCTCCACCTCTCTCTCTATCCCTCTCTCTTAACCCCTCTTTCTCTACACCTCTTTTAACCCTGCTAACAGCCTCTCTACACAGGTCTCTATAACCACCTTGCTCTACACACCTCTCTCTCTACACACCTCTCTCGCTAGCTACACACCTCTTTCGCTCTCTACACACCTCTGTCTCTACCTGTAAGCGGAACACGGCGCAAAAAAAGAATGCTTTTACGTACAAAAAAAAAAGCAGGCCCATCACAAAATAGGTATCGCCTTGGGGGGCCAACAACTTTTGCGACAGGCATCGGTTACTGTAGTTGCACCAAGGACACTGTCCACCATAAGTAAAGAGGGAAAGAAACATCTCACACTATATACATCTCTATTTACTTCTCACACACACTCTCTCTCTCTCTCTCTCACCCTATCAGGATACCTTACAAACACTCTCTCTCTACAACTCACTCACTCTATACCCCTCTCTCTCTACACCTAGCTAACACTCGATCTCTACACCTCGCTCTCGATTCCTCTCTATACAGCCCCTCTATCTCTATCCTTCTCTCTATACCTCTCTCTATTTAAAACTATCTCTCTACCTCTCACTCTACCTCTATTTAACGCTCTGTGGCTGTAACTCACTATTGCTCTCACGGGGCAACACTCTACCTCTATAACTCTCTCTCTACACCTTTCTCTCTAGCCCTCTATTTTTACCTATATTTCTACCTCACTTTCTATCCCTATCGCTCTCTAACTCTGTCTCTACACCTCTGTCTCTACACCTCTGTCTCTACACCTCTGTCTCTGCACCTCTGTCTCTGCACCTCTGTCTCTGCACCTCTGTCTCTAACCTTATCTCTCTAACACTATCTCTCTGATTCTGTAACTCGCTCTCAAAAAAACTTCAAAAGTAAATAAATATAAAGAACATCTATTTCCTTACTTTTGGCCTAATCGCCACACACACAAGATCAGTCACGTAAGAAACAACACAATATATATATGGACTGCATTAATAGGGAAAGACTACAAACGACTGTACTCAACTCAAACATATAAAATAACTTTTATATAAACTTTAGTTACATTTCATTTCGTCTACATTTGAGAGCACAAACAAATAAATTAATGGGGGAAACATTTTTGTTAACCATTTACAACAATGGTTCCTTAGTTATAACAGTTGCTGTCTCTCCCACAAGAGTAAATAACTGAACAAGCACACACAAACACTCACACACACACACAAACACACACACAACCACAAAAACACAAAACCACACTCACAAAATAACACACTCGAAAACAAACACACAACAACACTCACACAAACAAAACACAAAACCACACACACAACCACACACAAACAAAACACACAACCACACACACAAACACACACCCCCACACACACAACCACACTCAACCACACACACACTCAAACACACACACACAACTACACACACACAAAAAACCACACACAACCACACAGAGAGGCACAAAACCACACACATACAACCACACACAAACCCACACACACACACTCGACCACACACACAAACAAAACACAAAACCACACACAAACACACACACAACCACACACACACTCAACCACACACATAACCAAACACACACACATAACCAAACACACACAACCACACCCACACACACACTCAACCATACACACTCTCAACCATACACACTCTCAACCATACACACTCGACCACAGACACTCAACCACACACACTCAACCACACACACTCAACCACACACACTCAACCACACACACTCAACCACACACACACTCAACCACACACACACTCAACCACACACACACTCAACCACACACACACTCAACCACACACACACTCAAACACACACACACACTCAAACACACACACTCAAACACACACACACACACAAACAAAACCACACACACACAACCACACATACAACCACACACATACAACCACACACCTACAAACACACACACACACTCAACCACACACACACACACTCAACCACACACACACACACACAACAACACACACACACACACAACAACACACACAGACACAACTACACACACACACACACACACACACACAACCACAAACAATTTCTGGACTGACAGCATAAATACACAGTCAACAAGCCCGATGAACACTCGGAAAAATTTATAAACTCCCCACCAACTTTCAAACCATCTTGCTGTTGCAAAGTGTGTGCTGTACACATGGCAACACCGTGCCACAGCGCAGTGTTGCAAGGAATGCTTTGATCCTCGGAGGCTAACAGACCTCAGTCTCTGCATTAGTTAACCCCGTCTTGGCACTGCATGAAAACAGGGTACACACTGTCCAGCATGAAGTGAGACATTGTCCTCGGGGCTGGAGATCCTATTTAGCAATCTGCTTTAAAGATTGTGATTCGTTTAGGACAGTAAACATAAAGGAGCACTGGAAACGCTGATAACATCGATTCCATTTTGCGTATTGACTACAACTTTTAAAAAGCACGCAGTACTGAAACAAGCATTTACACTGCAATAGGTCTCGCATTTAAAAACAGGCTTTTGCAATGCACTAGGTCTTGCATTGACACGAGTTTGAGCTATTGGCATTGCACATAACAATGCATTTTAATTTAGATTACTTTTTGAAAACATAAATAGAAAGGATTTGTTAATTACAATACCAAGAGCTTAAACTCTCGTAACTGCGAGACCTATTGCATTTGCAATGCAATAGGTCTCGCATTTGCAAAAGTTTAAGCTATTGGCATTGTTCATGACAATGCCTTTTTTAATCTATTTTATAAAACAAACACATAATGGCATTTAGTTATAATTTACAAAGCCAATAGCTAGTGTGGAATTATTATTAGCAATGCCAGCTGCTCACACTTTTATAATGCGAGACCTATTGCATTGCAAATGCTTGTTTGGAGTACCATCTGGCCTATTTGTTGGATCGCTTGAGTTTGCTAGGCTTGATTAGAGCGACATTGTCAGAGCAGTTGGTAATCCAGGAGGTGAAATTTCTGACACCCAGGTCCAGGTTGAATAAGGAGTCCAGGTGGGACGTATTGAGGGAGTCTGCACATTAGCTTTCTTAAACTTTGCTCAAGCAGCAATGGGGGCACTGGATAGCTCAGTGGAGCAGAGGGGTTGCTGGTGATGGCGTGGTCTGTCCAATTGAGTTTGGTGACGTGGCTGTACTTGCCTCTGTTATTCTATATGTTATTATAAAATCTTTATGTTTTAACACATTATCGCAATGTATATTTATTCAGGTTGTTGGGTTTATTGTGATATTAGATGGGTAGTGTGATTTTACAATTCTATCTTAATTATGTTAACTAATTTATCAATTAAGTAATATAATTTAATGATTTTTATTTTGTTGAAATGGTTAATGTTTTATTCTTTATTTATGTATGTATGTATCTATTATTTTAGGTTGTTTAGATTATAGCATGATTATGTTAATTTTTAAATTGGAAATTAGTTAATTGTATTTTTTAATTTGTTAATTAATACATATAATACATCATTTTTAAATGATTTTATTTTGTAATGAACTGTGTGGTATGTTGTTGGTATGATTGTTTTTAATTATTTTTATTGATTTAATATTTATATTTGTTTCTTTTCAAAATCAGTGTTGTAAATAATTATTTTCAGTCAGAGAAATTTTGGTAATGTTTCCTTTAATGTGTGAGTTTGAAGTATGCTGTTTATTTTATTTTAAGAATTATGTGTATAATAATATTATTTTTATGAACTATTTGTAATTATATATAGATACAAATAAACAATTAAAAAATATGTATTACAGTCCAATGATATACAACCTTCTCAAAATATTTTAAATATTTATAATATTTGTATTATTTAGGTGTAGAGATTGCGAACCCCAAAAGATATCCTCTTACCTTGATGATTGCTAGGCTAGAGTTAGAATCGCACATTTGATCCATCCAGTGTATGCACTTTTCCCAATAATTGATGAATTGGAGTTAGAATAGTAATTCAAACTCCCCTTCAATATATGCACTCTTCTCAATGTTGTTTGACTGGCATTAGTATAGTAAATATCACCCCCCAAGTGCATGCACTTTCCACATTGCTTGGGGGGGAGGGGATAGTAATACTCCTCTCTCCCCCCCAATGTATGCAGTTTTTACAATGTCGGTTTGACTGGAGATACAGTGGTAAACCTACCCCCCTCTAATGTACGTGCATTCCCTAATGTGTATTTGGTGGAGTAAAACCGTATATTTTACTCCCTAATCTATGCATTTTCACTAACGTCTGTTAGATTGGATTCAGATCAGTAAATCTGATTCTCCCTCCCCCACCAAAATGAAAGTATTGTTATCAAAGTTGGTAGGATTATAATTCTTAAAATGGTTTGGACTGGATTTTGGTTAATCCTTTAAAATATGTGGCTCATATTTAGTCGTCCCACTATGCAATCAGAAGTGTACATCAGCCACTCATTTCTTTCTTTACAACATTTAGAAGGCATTGTAAGGGGCTCCTACACTTGATAATGATAAAGTAGGAAGGTTCATAATGAGACACGTTAAGAGAGATGGACAGTGAATGCATTAGCTTTACTTGGGAAATCTGTGATCCCTACGACACAACTGTCTATTTTAAACTCTCACTGAGCTGCACAACAAAGTGTTCTCCAGTGTTCTTTAGACACATCTCACGGTTGGTGCAGGCAATGGAAAAGTACTCTGCTGTGCAGGCAGGATTCCAGAAGTGGATTTTGAGACAAATATTTGTGATGAGTCGTATGACAACATAACAAACAGTTTTTGCATTATAAGCCGCCATTTTTGTGTACCTAAACTAAAGACACATTGGAAGAGCTTGTGTTGTGAGGGTCATATTTTCATTGTAGTGTCCTCGATACTTTACTGTTCTTTTGTGTTTGAAAGGCTTTATTAATGAACCATGATATGGAAAACAAACAGCAATACAATCAAAAATCAAAATAGAAATAAAATTAGACATCTGTATTAGCTGGTATCTAAAATAGAAGAGTAAAGCCATTTTTAGATTTTATAGAAAAAGGAAGGGAAAAGGGAGGGGAGGGGAAAAAAGGAAGAAAGGGAAGGAGTAAAGAGGATATAACAACATCATGGTATGGAGAAATAAAACAGTGAATGAGAGTTATCGAGTGGATACAAATATACACTAAATGAACGAAGTAAAAAGTAAAAAAGAACAGAGATAATATCATTCAAGGAGGTTTAAAATTCTCAGCAGTTCGATAGGAGATACTACGTAAAACAATACGATCTAAATAAGTGGTAAGGGGTAACCAGAAGAGGTCTCTATTTAACAATGGTTTACAAGAGGAGGCGAATGCAACATCTAGGTGCCGATTACGATCCTGGAGAAACCGGGTACGAACCGTCGTTCGGAGCGTATTCTCCGTCCGACTCGTACCCGGTTGTAAAACTGTACAAACATGCAAGTACGATTCGCACGGAAACACTATTTCCGTACGAATCGTACAAAACACCAACCGAGGAAAATAAACACACAAATTACATCCGGAAAAGCGCCGACGTGACGTCGGGACGCATGCAGCATGCGTTCCACGAACCAGGAAGTACGATTCGCACCGACGTCATCCCGCGCGGAGAATATTTTCCGGCAGCCAAAAACTGCTGGGAAATCAGGACGACGCGCACAAGAAGCACCTGTACGCGACGGACAGACGTGGACCCGAACCTACGTGTCATCCCGACCCTCATAGCAGTCGACCTCCTCTACAGGTACCGACGCAGACGCCGCAGAAGGTCAGAACAACACCCAGGGGCAAAGGGGGGGGGCAGGGGCAGGACACAAAACCCCCACCCAAGTCACACAGCACACATGCCCTGGACATACCTGACCTCCAGGCCCTGGTCACTTCGGGGGGATGGGGGCGTGTCCAGCAACGCCAGCGTCTGCCACAACGGAAGTGGGCGACGACGCGAACCGGCAACACAACAATACAGGTACGTACCGTACCCATGCCTTAAGAGTGTGGGTACGAGTCGTACCACGCCCACACCCACGTCACCCCAACAATGGCGGTACGGCCCGTACCCATGTGCCAAAGGCCTGGGTACGGGCCGCACAAGCACTCCACAGCGTGGGCACGGGTACGTACGGACCGTACCCCCACCCGCGTATGTATGGAGCGTACCCACACCCGCGTATGTATGGAGCGTACCCCCACCCCAACAGTGTATGTACGGACCGTACCCTCACCCGTGTATGAATGGAGTGTACCCACACCCACGTAGTTATGGAGCGTACCCCCACCCCAACAGTGTATGTACGTACCGTACCCTCACCCGTGTATGAATGGAGCGTACCCACACCCGTGTATGTATGGAGCGTACCCCCACCCCAACAGTGTATGTACGGACCGTACCCTCACCCGTGTATGAATGGAGCATACCCACACCCGCGTATGTATGGAGCGTACCCCCACCCCAACAGTGTATGTACGGACCGTACCCTCACCCATGTATGAATGGAGCGTACCCACACCCGCGTATGTATGGAGCGTACCCACACCCGCGTATGTATGGAGCGTACCCCCACCCCAACAGTGTATGTACGGACCGTACCCTCACCCGTGTATGAATGGAGCGTACCCACACCCGCGTATGTATGGAGCGTACCCCCACCCCAACAGTGTATGTACGGACCGTACCCTCACCCGTGTATGAATGGAGCGTACCCACACCCGCGTATGTATGGAGCGTACCCCCACCCCAACAGTGTATGTACGGACCGTACCCTCACCCATGTATGAATGGAGCGTACCCACACCCGCATATGTATGGAGTGTACCCCCACCCCAACAGTGTATGTACGGACCGTACCCTCACCCGTGTATGAATGGAGCATACCCACACCCGCATATGTATGGAGCGTACCCCCACCCCAACAGTGTATGTACAGACCGTACCCTCACCCGTGTATGAATGGAGCGTACCCACACCCGCGTATGTATGGAGCATACCCCCACCCCAACAGTGTATGTACGGACCGTACCCTCACCCGTGTATGAATGGAGCGTACCCACACCCACATATGTATGGAGCGTACCCCCACCCCAACAGTGTATGTACGGGCTGTACCCTCACCCGTGTATGAATGGAGCGTACCCACACCCGCGTATGTATGGAGCGTACCCCCACCCCAACAGTGTATGTACGGACCGTACCCTCACCCGTGTATGAATGGAGCGTACCCACACCCGCGTATGTATGGAGCGTACCCCCACCCCAACAGTGTATGTACGGACCGTACCCTCACCCGTGTATGAATGGAGCGTACCCACACCCGCGTATGTATGGAGCGTACCCCCACCCCAACACTGTATGTACGGACCGTACCCTCACCCGTGTATGAATGGAGCGTACCCACACCCGCGTATGTATGGAGCGTACCCCCACCCCAACAGTGTATGTACAGACCGTACCCTCACCCGTGTATGAATGGAGCGTACCCACACCCACGTATGTATGGAGCGTACCCCCACCCAAACTGTGTATGTACGGACCGTACCCTCACCCGTGTATGAATGGAGCGTACCCACACCCGCATATGTATGGAGCGTACCCACACCCGCGTATGTATGGAGCGTACCCCCACCCCAACAGTGTATGTACAGACCGTACCCTCACCCGTGTATGAATGGAGCGTACCCACACCCGCGTATGTATGGAGCGTACCCCCACCCCAACAGTGTATGTACGGACCGTACATGGCCAGACGCAGGAGGGGTGGGTGCAGAGTCCTCCCAGCAGTGCCCAGACACAGGAGGGGTGTGTGCCTATCACTCCCAGCAGTGCCCAGACATAGGATGGGTGGGTGCAGAGTCCTCCCAGCAGTGCCCAGACACAGGAGGGGTGTGTGCCTATCACTCCCAGCAGTGCCCAGACATAGGAGGGGTGGGTGCAGAGTCCTCCCAGCAGTGCCCAGACACAGGAGGGGTGTGTGCCTATCACTCCCAGCAGTGCCCAGACATAGGAGGGGTGGGTGCAGAGTCCTCCCAGCAGTGCCCAGACACAGGAGGGGTGTGTGCCTATCACTCCCAGCAGTGCCCAGACACAGGAGGGGTGGGTGCCTATCACTCCCAGCAGTGCCCATGGAACGCAAAGGGTGGAGTACCCACAGATACAATGCCCACAAATGTCAGTCAGGTGCACAAAGACCCTGCAGTACATGTACCACATGTGTGCGAGGCTGGGAGTACACACATGCATAGCGCCTAAAAGAGAACATGTCCACATGAAGTCTTGTCAACAGTCAACATACACAAGTACAGTGACCACCAAGGATGCCACAAATGATGCAGGTGGAGACATCGCACAGCATGCATGTGCAAAGTTGAAGGAGTCCGTCACATCCCCAGCTGATGTAGACACAGCTCAGCACCACATTGTGGAAACACCCTGCAGGGAAGATGTCAGGTTACACAGAGGAAGGAACACACCTTGGGACGATGTCACCATGCAGTAACTGCTTACATGAACCAAGTAATTTAGCCAACAGCTTGTGATGGCACACAGATACCAGGGTCCACCCTATGACCAGCACAAGACTACATTTCCCACACACCCAACACATTATCACCACCCAAAATCATGGAGCTGGTCCACCAACAGCAACACCAGATAAACAGTAGTGTACAAAGGAAAAAACAAGTTGCTTTATTCAGCAGGATGTAAGTAAAAAGCATAATAAATGTCAATATATACAAGGCCTATAGGGTAGTCCATGACTCCAATCCGGATGGGGGACACAGTGGTACGTGTGTCCCCTGGCTTGCCTGCACAGTCAGACTCCTTTGTCTTCCACAGGGCGGGGGGCATCATGTTGGGGGGAAGGACCAGGCACCGCAGGGACAGGAGGGGCAAGGGGAGGTGTTGTGGGTGCAGGGATGGACGGCTCCAACACAGGAGGTGGGGCAGCGCCAAAGGTGGATTCGAGCACGCCGCTGCACACTACTGCCAGGTCGCACAGCGTCGCCCCTGCACCCGAAGGAACCACAGGCCCCAAGGAGGGGGGGGGGGTCACAGGGATGGGTTGCAGCGCTACTGGTGGGGAGGTAGATGGGGGGGGACTCAACTCCCCTGCCAGTGTCCTTCCTCCACCGCTTGCGGGGTGGTGCCACACTGGGGCTGATGGACAGACTGGGCAGGACTGACCCTGTGTCCGACTCTTGGCCAGGAGAGCTGAGGGGAGTGGATTTGGAGGGTGGTGGTCGTGAGGAATGTGGACTCCCACTCTGGCTGCGTGTCTTCCGTTTCCCCCACGACCCAGTGGGTGTGCCTACTTCACCCTGTGTGTGCGTGCCAGGAGGTGTGCGCTTTGCCTTCCCTGCTGGTGTGGTGCCTGTGTCTGGTGGGGTGTGTGCATGCTGACGTCTGGGTGTACGTGGGACAGGCATGGGAGTGGGAAGTGTGGATGGGGCATGGGTAGGGGGTGGGACGAAGTGCTGCAGGAGACCCACTGCTGCAGACAGTGTTGAGTCAATAGACCGCAGCAAGTTGCGTTGGTCAGCCTGCGATGCTGAAATGCCCTCCAAGTATGCCTCCATGTTGGTGAGCACTTGCCCGTGCTCAGCCTCGGACCCGTCAGCTTCATAATCTGTGGTGGCAGTGGACAGGTCCTCCGGCTCACTCCCCTCGGCCTCAGTTACACTCGATGTGCCAGCTAAGGTGTCACTGCTGGCACTGGTGCCCGGTCCCTCCGCACGGTCCGTGCCTGTGTCTCCATCCGTGTCCCCCGACGATGCTGTGGGCAAGGTGAATAAACAGGAATTAATCAGACACCTGTATACATATGTCACATGAGTCAAATCAACATAGGTTACAGTGCATAGCCTGAAATGAAAGATGAGTAACATCTACAATACAAGGTACATATATAGGCCCTGCAACACACAGTTGGTTCAGCCACCATGCCACTGAGAAACTATGGAGAGCATGACACATTTGCAAATGACATGATATGGAATTGGACAGAGGAGCCAGGCTCTGGGGCCAATCCAGCACTGCATCTGCACCACACAGCGTTGCCGTAACTAGGGATGAGCAGGGACCATCTCCATGAACTTGAGGCACATGCTGCAAAGGTAATACTTAAAGACATGCCCAACATGAATGGGACACTGCACCTTGAGTGTATGTCCAGACAAACATCACACACTGGCCAGACCGAGCAATGAGATTTCAGGGGTCGACATGTAGGCCTTGCCCGCACCAACCACCCCCTACATGAGACAATGTGATGAGACACAGGAAGCACTTGCATCTCTTATTCTGGGAGAAATACACATGGGCTGCCAGAAACCCATATTGGACTCAAAATACCCCATGTGCGCCTGTACAACGATCTCATGTACAAATGGCCATCATCAGTAATTGTAACAAGACACACAGGCACGAGCCACCGTGAGTATGAATGAGGAAAATTAGGTCAGGCTGTACAGTGGACACTTGTAGAACACATTACGTAAATATACATGGTGCCAGGGGACAATGGCACAGAGCACATCCTATGCTGTAGACACTGAGAGTGTCCACATATTGTGATGACACACATGATACCTAGCAAAGTATGCCCCAGGGGACAGTAGTGGCCACAATATTCCATGGTCCTGAATGGTAATGACTGCAACACAGGCCACCATCCCTGCACTCTGCGTATCGCACACTCATGCACATCATGTCACAGGCCACAACATAGGACATGCTTGCTGTAAGGCACTACACTTCAGAGACATACTCCTATGTCTGGACTCAGCATCAGTGCCAATTGACATGGACCCCACAAGTACTGTACTGGACAGGGCACAGGGAAGGTGCCAAAACCTGTTACACACCACCCCCACACATGATGCTGCAAGCATTGGTCACGTGGATTAACTGCCAGCCCAGATGACCTTGTGAAAGAGTGAGTACACACAGACCAGGGAACACATGGCAAGGAGGGGAAGGGCGGAAGGACAGCACCGCTATACTGTGGGTGACAGGACCTGCACCGCAAATTTAAACACTGGCAGTGTATCGATGCAACTGCGCACTTCCTAAATCTGGTGACACACAACAAACACACATGTACCTACCCCCTTCCTGCTGCTGCTTCTCCCGTAAGCGCCTGTCCATGTCTGGAAAGACCACCGCCAGCACACGCTTGTGGATGTGGGTCAGACGGTAACGCCCATGGTTCTTAGGGCCCACAGGTGACTCCCCCAGCAGGACCCGTGCGATCCTCCGCGTCCAGCACCGGATATCCTGGGCCAGGCGCCGCTTGCGACCTTCCGTCCTCCTCACGGCACTGACGGCGTCCCTCCAGATCTGCTCCTTGGCATCGGCGCCAACCTGTGGGGTTGAAAAAGTGAGACTACATCAATACACCTGCCACATGTCACAGAGACACACATTAGATCAATTTTGCTGGTTTCAACAAGGCATAGTATGCAGCCAAAGCATTGCACCTTTGTCATAGGGACATTTTTCTCTGTGTGAGGGCAAATGCGCACCACGTGCCATTGAAAGTACACAGGTGGCATGAGGGGTACGACACAATAAATGAGCCAGACTCACACTGTGCATCAGAAGGTACACCAGGATTATGTGCAGCACCTCAAAGCAGTCACATGCCACAGGCCACTGACGCTACCTCAGCAGAGTACACAGACACACACAGGCACAGGACATTCACCTGCCATTGCCAAATGCAGCTACAAACCTCACTCTGTACATGTGCCACTAGACGGGGGGGGCTCACAGGTGTGGGGCTGGCTCTGCACGTCAGACACACAGCACTGCTCCCTGCTCGCATCAGATGGGCAGGGTATATCCATCCCTCATGCAGCTTGGGTGCTACACTCCACATATGCCCCCACCCACATGACAGGGGACTTACACACACACCGATGTCCAGGGTACGAACACATCATGTGGACACTCTCAGCACAGGTACACTGAACTAACACACATCTGTGGGTACAGTCACCTGTCACACTGGGCTGACCACATAATCACATGAGGACTGTAGAGGCAACATTCCCAGGAGGATAAGACAGGCAGAATGTGGCATGCACCATGCAGTGATTGTCACAGTAAACACAATGCAAGTGAGGACGGCAGACATGCACCACAGCATGCTCTGGCTGGGAGACATCAGGCATTCCCCCCCTGGGACCCACTCTACAGTACAATGCATGTGTGTCACACCTGGACACAATGCCAGAAGTCCCAGTCACAAAAAAGGGACACAGTCTGTGCTAGTGGACTCTGCACTCACCTGAAACCCTGGTCGCCCATACAGCAGGGGGTGCTGTGGGAGGATCACATCCAGCAATGCCAGATTCTCCTCCAGGGTGAAAGGCTGGGCCCTCTCCACAGACCTTGACATGGTGCCAGGGAATCACGAGCAGCAGCAGTGTTGTAGAAACAAAAGATGTGCAGGCAAGTGCTCTCTCATGGGACCTGGCTGCCTTATATCTGCCTTGCTGGCCTGTTTCATGCACAGGAGTACAGAGTGATTGGTCACTCACATTTGCATCCTATGTTTCCTCCAATCCCTTTAAACCTAGCACAGTCAGTGGCTTAGCTCTTTTTTTCTTGAGCATGATGTAAACTCCACAACCACTTTGCAACAAAGTAGATTCATTCAAACCGACTTTTGCTGGGCACCTGCTGGAAAAAAATTAAACTTCAAACTTGGTCTCCATGACAACCAGCATGCATGTAGGCCTTTATACTTGTCCCTCATGTGTCCCCTATGTAATTTGGAGATTCACACACAGGTACGGTGCGTTCCGGGGCCCTAGGGCTCCCCAAATGCATAGCAACGGCCCGTACAGGTGTGTGTACGGTCCGTATCACTATGGGTACGCATACGCAAGCAAACCCATAGTGATACGGACCGTACACACGCGTGTACGCTCACTATCACAATGGGTGTGCTCGCGTATGCGTACCCATAGTGATACGGACCGTACACACGTGTGTACACTCACTATCACTATGGGTGTGCTTGCGTATGCGTACCCATAGTGATACGGACCGTACACACGCGTGTACGCTCACTATCACTATGGGTGTGCTCGCGTATGCGTACCCATAGTGATACGGACCGTACACACGTGTGTACGTTCACTATCACTATGGGTGTGCTCGCGTATGCGTACCCATAGTGATACGGACCGTACACACGCCTGTACGCTCACTATCACTATGGGTAGGCCTACGGCAGCACTCCCATAGTGATAGGGAACGTACACACGCCCTCAGAGCGAATGTACGGTGCCTTTCACACATAACAGTGGTGACAGGCAGCACACAGGAAGGAATAGAGCTGACATACTTGTCCATGGATGGACATCAAGGCATTGTCTGGGCAGTACTACATGTGTAGGGCACAGGTGTGAAAGGCTGTGATGTGGCACATTACTCCTGAGTTGTGAAGGCAATAGATGTCTGATGAGATGTGTACAGATGTTATGTGTGACGGTGCAATATGTGCCAGACATGCCCTTAACTCCTTTGACATGTGTTCATGTCGTACAGCACACTTGAGATGAGTGTCACTGGCATGGCACAGTCAACAACATACGCAAGTGTCCCCTGATGCCCGCTACAGGGGTTACCACACCAGACATGTGACTACCCACGGTGCACGATGTGTCTAGGTCATGTATGTGTGGTGTGTTCACATTAGCTTGATGTTGGTGTTCCCTCAAAAGCATCTGCTGTTGCTGCAACCAACATGTGTCTGTGTGTAGATGGCCATGGCACACTGTTACGCACACCAGGCCACATGTGGTATCGGATGTAAGGTGTGTATGTATGCATGGGACACGGAGTAGCGCAACAAGGACCTGCCTGCATCCTCTCAATGTATGTGTGGTCAGTCATGACATGTACACCTTCATGGCAAGGTGTGTGGGCTGTCCTGGTGTAATGTCATGTGAGCTGTGGCTCTAGTGTTCCGCTACCTGTCTCTGCAATCAACATCCTACTTCTGCTGATATGTTGATGTATGTCACTCCTGTGTTGCGTCTGGCTGTTCACTTACACTGGGACACAGCTAGTCCCATGCCATGGGATGTGGAGGTTCACAATCTCCGTGTGTAGCTGGGTCTTGGTAGGAGTGTCACCTGGCAGCCATACGTGTCCAGGGCATGTAGCACATACCTGACTCCCTATGTAGCCTATGTGTATTGACAGATTAACATGTGCTCAGTACATATAAATTGTTGTTGTAGTGCACTCACTCTTCCTTGTCACTTCCAAATTACTGCAGAGCGCCGCCTCTTCCACAACCAATGCCGGACTTGGCTGACATGCGGGAGAATGACTGTATACGCTGCTACCGCTTCCCCCAACCGTTTATTGAGGAGTTGACGGCAAGGCTGGCACCACACCTGCAACCACTGCACAGGTATCCTACGGCACTGACACCCAAGCTGAAGGTAATGGCAGCCCTACATTTTCTTGCCACGGGTACCTTTCAATATACCATAGCTCATGTTGGTGGCATGTCCCAGAGCATGTTCAGCCGTGTGCTGCATGATTTCTTAGAGGCCATGTTGCTTCACCTGGATGAGTTCATCCATTTCCCAACTCCTGAACAGTTGACTGGGGTCAAGCGTGGATTCTATGCCCTGGAGGGATGCCCCATGTCATTGGGTCCATAGATGGGACACATGTGGCTTTGGTACCACCACAGGCACAGGAGGTAGCGTACAGGAATCGCAAACACTACCACTCCATCAATGCCCTTGTGGTGTGTCTGTCCAACATGGTGATTTCACATGTCTGTGCTCGTTTTCCAGGATCAGCACACGATGCCTACATCATGAGGCGTATCAGGGTGCCTGAAATGATGACGCAGCTGCGCAACGAACGAGCATGTGTTGTTGGTGGGTACACTCTGTCTGTATTTTGTGTAGACTTCCAGCACGACCGCTTCTCCTGTCCTACTTATGTCCATGTGGTTTCCATGTAGGGGGACGCTGGCTATCCCAACATGCCATGGCTGATCACACCTCTCCGCAACCCCAGCACGCCGGCCCAGCTCCACTACAACACCGCCCATGGCCGGACAAGGCGAGTGATAGAGAGGACATTTGGCCTCCTGAAGAGCCGATTCAGGTGCCTACACAAGACCGGCGGCGCCCTCCCATATGCCCCGGCGAAGGTCTGCAAAATCTTCATGGTCTGCTGCATGCTGCACAATATGGCAGTTGAGAAAGCTGTGCCACTCATCCTGAATCAAGATGATCAGGACCATCCACCCGTGGAGGACGAAGGGCTTGGCAATGGGGCTAGTGATGTGGAGGATGTGGTTCCGCAAGAGGACATCCGGAGTCGGCTCATACGCGACTTCTTTGCTTAGTGGTGAGTACCAGTGTCTGAGTGTGCACGCATTGGTCCCCGTGTGGCATGTGTTGCCATGTGTGTGTCCATCTGCATGTATGCCACGTGAGTCAGAGGTGTGTGTGGATGTGTCACTCGAGTGATGGTGCCAGTGATGAGTGTATTTCCACAGTCATAATTGTGACCTAGCATATTGTCATCCTTACATGTGTCGAGTACATGCACATGCAAGTGGCTGTGCTTTTTGTGGCTGACTTCTTGTGTGTCTCTCATCCCCAGGTACTTGCGCATGCCGTCTGCTGGTTGCATTGTTGTGGCTCTGCTATTCCTCATGGACACGTCATCGTGTGCTGACTCAGCGTTACACGCACGGACAAGTTTGGAAGTCTCCTTAGGGTAAGGGGTGCATCAGGGGTGTATTGGGTGTGGCAGTTGTTTACGATGTGTGCACACAGCCCCTGTCGATGTTTGGTTCCTCTGCAGACATGTCGCATCACCATGGGACACATTACATGTAGCTGGATACACCTGAATAGATGGTCAGACTTGTTGACAGTCATCTGTGATGGGATAGTGGATTGTGATGATGGCATCAATGTGTGTAACACTGCCCTCGGACACATACGGTTTGCATTGGCTTGACATGGTGTGGGACTTCCACATCAGAGGATCAATGGTGTATGGCAGCCTCTCCGTGAGCAGCAGGGGGTGTTTAGCTGTTACCCGACACTTGTGTGCCAGTTCCATGGCTATCACGCATTTGTGCTGCAGAAGGGGTGTGCCAGTGTTGGACCCACATGTTACTCCACATGACTTGTGTATGTGTACTCCGAGTTGCCTCTGCATTCCGGAATACATGACTAATAAAGGTGTCCCTATGCCTCCAAGGTGCCTCTTCTCAGTCAATGCTGGTGTGTTGCCACGGTGCATACGGCATGTCTGGCATGGTTTTCAGTGATAGTGGCTATGTGTCTATGTGTAGAGTAGCAAGATGCAAGCTGTGTGTGTGGGATTAGACTCTGTATTGTGCATGATGTCCATGACTGTGTGGGTATTGTGACATGTGCCATCCCCATGCATCCAACTTTGGCCAGGCCACCATTCTCTGCATCCACCTGACTCAAGCTTGCAGTACATGGTTCTGCCACCTGTCTACACATACCTGGGTGCCCCCCAGGACACTCCACATGATCCCTGACCTCTGCGCATGACTGTTGCTGTACTCAATATGTCTGTCGGCACGGTTGTGCGGCCACCCCCTCAGCTGGTTGGGCCCATCACGGGTGTGTATGGTGCTCCATGTCTGTCTTGCCTAATACATTGTGACCCATGTGTGTCCTGTGCCAGACTCAGGCCCCAGGGTATGGATGGTTGAAGTCATATGAGAACTCAGGCATGGTTAGACTTTACAAGACACATGTAAGGTAATAATGCAAAATGTAGGCATCATCTCTTTATCGTGTAAGTTTTTATTTGTGTTGGGGTACGTGTTGGGGGGGGTATGACAAGAGGGGCTTTCCGTGTGTGTGGAATCCAAAGTTCACTGGGGGAGTTGGTGTCCTTGCCATTGGAAATCATCAGAGTCCATGCCACAGTCTTTGTCAACATTGGTCAGACAGTGACCAGCAAGTCCATGTGGCAGAGAATGTCTTTTGCTGATGTGCTGCTGTTGGTCCAGTGGGCCAGGTGCCAGGCCAGGTGTCCTGGGAGATGGTGCTGTTGCGCCAACCCTCACGGTCTTTTCCGTGGACGACCCGCCCTCCTGCGGGAACCCTCAGAAGCAGGCCGTGACGATGTTTGGGATGCTCCGTCGGATGTCTCCTCCTCCTCCTGATCCCTCCCTGTGGGTGGTGATGTTCTTCGCCTGGTGGCACAAGGAGGGTTGCCCATGTTGTCGGCTATCCGACGGAGTGTACGGTGAATTCCCGTGAACACCGTCACGAGCTCAGCCTGTCTGTCCTCCATCCGCCCTTGGTGTCGCAGTTGACAGGCATGTTGCTCTGCATGTTGCTGGGCCTGCTGGGTCTTGATCTCCTCGAGGGTCCCCTTCATCTCTTGAGGGTGGACACAACCTGGCTCATGCCCGTGGTGTCCTGCCGGTATGTGTCCAGGATGTTTCTTACATGGGAATATACCGGTTCCGCAGCCAACTGGTCAGGCTCGCGCCTCCGCCGTCCTCCACTCCCACCACCCCTGCCCACTTGCACCTGGCCTGACCTTGTGGGCACATCGGGTCTCCGGGACCCCTGAGGGGTGGCATTTGCGTTGTCGCCTGCCTCCTCCTGGGTGCCCGGTACACCGTGTCCCTCCTGGTCAGGCTGGCTGCGTTGTAGTGGTGGGGCAGGGATCCTGGGTGTCTCCTGGGATGTGGCAGGAGTGGGGGTGGTGGTTGGGCCAGCTGTACCTGACGCAGGTGCTGCAGGTGGTTGGACACCAGAGGGGCCAGGTTGGTCGGGGTCGTCCACAGAGTGGTGAGAGTCGTCGCTGCCGGTGGGATCGTCATCTCGCAGAGCCGGGTCCTGTGAGTCTTCCCCCCCAGTGTTGGGGGGTGATCCACGACGTTGACCTGTGTGTGAGAGAGACAATGTTATTTTTGTTCCATGCAACATCCATGTTTCATTAGTTTCAAAGTTTGCACATTTCCTCTGGGTATTTGGATATGTCTTGCATTCCACTCACAGTGCACTTGTGCATGGGTATGTCCCTTGGCCACAGCTTTTGAGACTTTACCTATGTGTGACACAGTCTTACTTGCTGCGTCAATTGTGACTGCAGTCAGCAGTGGAGTGAGCAGGTGTGGCGAGCCATGCATTGGCGCCTTCCGTGTTGCACTGTACGTGGGCACATGGAGTTGTTCCACACACTTATATAATGCAGGTAGCTGGCGTTGTGCTTGTGCACAGGTTGACACATGGCCCAATGTTTTGCCATGGAGAAGAGAGGGGGATTCAGGCACTGGCCACCCTTGTCTACATGCATGCAGTCCACCTGCTGACGAGCAGACATTCCCACACCCCCCAAGGCTAAATTGGTCTCCCTGTGTATCCCTTTCTCACTCCCTCTCTGTCCCCCTCTCCCTCCCTCCCTGTGTCAGCCGCCTCCCTCTGTCCGTCTCCCTGTGTCTCCCTCCCTCTCTCTCCCCCTCTCCCTCCCTCTGTGTGTCACCCTCTGTCACCTCAGCCCAGCTTCCTAGGCACACACTTTTTGCAGATCTTTTAATGGCCCTTGGCTTGTTCATGTGAGTTTGTTTCTGATCTCCAGGCACCCATTGGGTGTAGTGTCTGTGTCTGCGCTGCTGCTGTGGTGGTGTGTGCTGCCACTCTTTCACAGTGTTGGCTGTTCATTGGCTGCTGTCATGTGCAAAAAGTGCCTTCACCCCCATGTCTTCATGCAAGGCGTCCGCCATTTGCAGGCAAGTCTTTCCTGTGTGGGGATACACTGTTTGTCTGACTGTGACCTAGGCCATATGGGCAGAGGGCATTGTTGTCTGCTTCTGTGTTGCACTATGTGATTTTTGAGGCCCACACTCCCGCCATCCGGGTTACCGTGTCTTGTGTTGGTGTTTTATGTGGCCTGTGACTTGGCATTGTCCAGCTTGGTGCATGGGGCATGGTGGCGCTAGTGGCATGTGCGTGTTTATGGAGTGTGGTTGAGTCATGCGATAGCTTTGGGGTGGTTGCGTGCATGATTGTGAGTTTGGTTGTGGATGACGTTCACCCCATGTGAGGTGAGTTGTTTGTGCACTCACCAGGCTCTCGGAGTCCTTCTACTACGTCCACTGCCACCACCGGCAGTATGGCCATCACCTTCTCCTCCCAGGGTTGGTATTGTACGCGTCTGCGGGCCGGACCTCCTCCAGTGGTGTTGGCCTCGGTGTGTTCCTCGGTCATTTTTGCTCGGACCCTCCTCCGCAGATCGTACCACCTGGCTTGGCATTCATGCCTGGTCCTTCTGGTGGACGCAACAGCATTCAGCATTCACAGCATCGACAATCGTCGGAAATGCTGGTCTGTCTGACCAATGTTCCAAAGAGGTGTGGCTCGATTCTGAGGATTTCGTCAACAAGGACCTCCAACTCTTGGCTAGTGAACTTTGGATTTTTGTTAGTGGGCATGGTGAAGGGTGTGGGTGTGCATGGTTGTGGGGGGTGTGGGTGTGGATGGTTGTGGGTGTGTGGGTGTGGTTGTGCAGGTGTGTGTGTGAATTTGATGGGGGTGTTTGTGAAGGTGGGTGTGTGAAGGTGTGCAGGTGTAAGGTGTAGTGGAGGTTGTAGTATGGTGCAGTTGTTTCTCTGTGTGGTCTGGCAGCAGTGGGTCTGTTGCAAAGGATCATGGTTTGTGTGTGTTGGGCCTTTTTATTGGTCCATTGGTGGGTGTGGCTGTGTTTGAACTTTGGGTGGGTGTGTTATAAGGAGTGGTTGTGTTTTGGGCCTCTGTTTGGGAGTTTGGCAGTTGCAGGTCAGTGAATGTGTTGTATTTGTGCTTTTTGGACATGTTTTGTGGCTTTGTGCGATTCGAATGGAGTCTTCTTGTGTTGTTTTGCTTTGTCCTGGTTGTGTACGTGTGTTTTTAGCGTCTCTACGGTGTGTACATCGGCCATTTTGTTGTACAGTGCTGTCCTTGTCTCTGGCTTGGTACGACTCGTACATGCGCGATGTTGGGTGAAGGTGCTGGTGTTGGGGCCTGGGGTGCGCTCTGTACTTGGACTGTTGGGGTGGGGGTACGCGCCATACATACGCGGGTGTGGGTACGGTCCGTACATACACGGTTGGGGTGGGGGTACGCTCCATACATACGCGGGTGAGGGTACGGGCCGTACATACACGGTTGGGGTGGGGGTACGCTCCATTCATACGTGGGTGAGGGGACGGGCCATACATACACGGTTGGGGTGGGGGTACGCTCCATTCATACGTGGGTGTGGGTACGGTTGGGGTGGGGGTACGCTCCATACATACGCGGGTGAGGGTACGGGCCGTACATACACGGTTGGGGTGGGGGTACACTCCATACGTACGCGGGTGGGGGTACGGGTCGTACGTACACGGGTGTACATACAAGGGTGGGGGTTCAACTCGTACGTACACGGGTGTTCATACACGGGTGGGGGTTCGACTCGTACATACACGGGTGTTCATACACGGGTGGGGGTTCGACTTGTACATACGGGGGTGTTCATACACGGGTGGGGGTTCGACTCGTACATACACGGGTGTTCATACACGGGGGGGTTCGACTCGTACGTACACGGGTGTTCATACACGGGTGGGGGTTCGACTCGTACGTACGGGGGTGTTCATACACGGGTGGGGTTCGACTCGTACGTACATGGGTGTACATACACGGGTGGGGGTTCGACTCGTACGTACACGGGTGTTCATGCACGGGTGGGGGTTCGACTCATACGTACGGGGGTGTTCATACACGGGTGGGGGTTCGACTCGTACGTACACGGGCATACATACACGGGTGGGGGTTCGACTCGTACGTACACGGGTGTTCATGCACGGGTGGGGGTTCGACTCGTACATACTAGGCCTGGGGGGGGTTGGGTGCGTACATACGGGGGCTGGGGGGGTGTTGGGTGCGTATGCGGGCACATGTCTCCATGGTTGCTATGGGAGTTCGGTGCGGACGGTGTTTTTTCCATCCGGTTGTAACATCGGACGCACGGGATGGATCGTACTTGCGCGGTCGGACTTCACTTTTCACATTTGTATGGTAAATCGTCCGAGGATGTTTCGAGCACATTTTCCGACCCGAGGACGTGTGGGGAATTATTCCCAATATGATTCGTATGGAATTTTTCCCATGCGAATCGTACTTGGCAGTTTGTACGGCACTTGTACGATTCGTACGGTAAAAAGACCGGATACGAGTCGTACGGGGAATTTTTTTCCAGGATCGTAATCGGCACCCAAGTCTATGAAAATGACAGAGGGTATTCCACCAGTGTTGTATGGAAAGTTTTGTAAGAGTTTTCCAATTGAAGGATATGTGTTAAAAAGGCTAGAGCAAGCATAAGATCGAAAAGACCAGACTCATGGGAGGAAAGTTCTAAAGAGTCAGCGAGACTACCAGCAAAGAGAAGAGGAATAGAATAAGGAATGGAAATTGAAAATATTCGAGAAATGTATGACCAGACCTTATGCCAAAAGACTGAAACAGAAGGACAAAGAAAAAGAAGATGTAAAAGGTCAGCATTAGGGGAGTCACAAGTCCAGCAATTAGAGTCAGCAGAGGAAGAAAAACGAGCTAAAGATGAAGGGGAGAAATAAAGCCTGCGATAGAGGAAAAACATAGATTGGGTAAGAGAAGCAGAGCGGGTAATTTTTAAGGAACGAGACCAAATTTTATCCCAAAAGATGGTAGACCATTCACAATTGAGATCCGACTCCCACGAAAGGTCCATTTTTGATTTGGGACGATCAGCGGCAGGTGTTGAATAATATTTATATATGAGAGAAGCCTTGGGTAGTGTAAGGAGTATAGTGAAAAGGGAGTTTTGGGTTTCAGATGAAGATTGAGAGGGGAGAGAAAAATAAGTGTCAAGAATGATTGACATGAGAGTAGTAAACCTGTGCAAAAAGGAGCGAGGACAATGAAATATAGATTGAAATTGAGGAAAGGAGCAGGGTGAAATCCCATTAAAAAGATTCTTAACCCATATAATACCCTTTAATCTCCATGAGTTCCAAAAAACGGGCCTATTCTTGAAGAGGATAAGCAAATTATACCAAATAGGAGAATCTAAAAAAGATTCCCGAGAGGTAACAGGAGATTGAACCAGAGGTTTCAAGAGGGAACAGGTATGTCGAAACAGTGGAAGAGAGGTATAAGAGGATTTGGCAGAGAAACACATAACTTCTTTGAAAGAGAAGGGTAGTAACAAGATTTGTTCGATGGAAAGCCAAAGAGGAGTAAACGGGAGGAGTTCTGACAGGAGCCATTTGGAAGCCTGGCGAAGAGAGAAGGACTTATGATAGAGACGGAAGTCCGGGAAGTTTACCCCACCATTAGATTTTGGCTTACGAAGAGAAGATAGGGCAATTCTGGCTTTTTTGTTCTTCCAAAGAAATTTAGAGAGACATGAGTCAATGCGTTTGAAGTAAACAGCAGGGATATGAACGGGAAGCATAGAGAGTGTGTAAATTAGAATTGGAGCAATCATCCTTTTAACTGAATCCAATCGACCCCACCAAGAAAGGAAAAGAGGGTTCCAAGAAGAGAGTAACTTATCTATACGAGATAAGACTGTAGACATGTTCAATTTGATTGAGAAGACAATAGAGTTGGAAAACCATATGCCTAAATATTTGATTTCTGAACTATTCCAAGCAAACCCAGTGGAGAGGAAAGATTGAGGACAGCAGAATTTTGTAAGGGGGAGAATTTCAGTCTTGTCTGAGCTAATTTTGTAACCAGAGACTTGCGAAAAGGAATTGAATTCAAGCAATAAAGGAGGAATAGAAGTGTCAGGATCAGAGATAAAAAGAAGGATATAGTCTGCATAAGCTGAAAGTTTTAACTGACGATCCCCATAAGGGAAACCAGAGATGGAGTCATTATTACGGATAGAGGACAAAAAAGGTTCAAGAGCTAGAACAAAAAGAAGAGGGGATAAAGGACAACCTTGATGGACACCACGCTGGAGAGGAAAGTATGGTGAGACACTCCCATTTACTAAGACCGAGGCTTTAGGTGCAGAGTATAATAAAGAGATAAGAGATATGAATTTAGAACCAAAACCATGCCATTGGAGTGATGCAAACAAAAAGGACCAATCTACTCTATCAAAAGCTTTTTCTGCATCAACAGAGATAGCTGCCAAAGATATAGATAGGGAGGGGGCTTTATTTAAAACATTAAGATAAAGGCGAGAGTTGTCGGAAGTCAGTCTTCCTTTCACGAAGCCACATTGTTCTTTACCAATAAGGTGAGGCATGAGGGGATCTAAACGTAAAGCTAACAGTTTGGCGAGCAATTTATAGTCAACGTTGACAAGAGAAATCGGTTGATAGTTTTTACAAAATTGCGGATCGTGACCTTCTTTAGGAATGAGGCATATAGTAGCCTCCTGGAAAGTGCCTTCTGTTTTACCCGCTAAGTAAAAAGAATGAAAAAGCGTTAAAAGTTTTGGGAGTAGCAAGTCAGAAAAATGCAGTTAAAATTCAACGGAAAATCCATCTGGACCAGGAGTTTTCCCTTTAGTAAGAGTTCCCAAAGTGGTGGAAAGTTCATTAAGAGAGAGGTCTTTATCAAGATCAAGAAAGTTAAGATGAGAAGAAGAGGGAGAGGGAATTTTATCCAGATAAGATTGAATGAGAGAAGGGGAGGGAGGGGATTCCGGCGTGTAAAGATTTTGATAAAAAAGTTTAAACTCGTCAAGTATCTCCTTATCTTTATGCAGAAGAGAGTTATTAGAAGAGTAAACAGAACCTATAAGAGTGCGCTCCTTACGTGTTTTGAGATAGTTTGCTAGAAGTTTCCCTGCCTTATTACGACCACCATAGTAACGAGCGCTACTCCGAAGGAGTATTGAAGAAGCATTGTCAGTAGTGGTTTTGTTAAATGTAATTTTCGCTTGAATCAATTCTGGTAAAACAGAATCTTTAGAAGAAGTATAGAATTCATGTTCTAATAACTTGATGTGAGCTAAGGTAGCTGTCCGCTGACGAAGAAAGCGTTTCTTTTTCTTTGAAACAAAGTCAATTATGAAACCTCTAGCTGTGGCTTTAAAGGAGTCCCATATTACATGGGGGGATGAGTTGGAGCTGCAGTTAATTTCAAAGAATTCTTTAGCAAAAGAGCGAAAGGAGGAGGAGAAGAGAGCATTGGTAAGAAGAGAATTATTAAAACACCATCGAGAGGATTTCAGAGGTGGAGGGAGCAGGTCAAGGTCTGCAACAATAGGGGCATGGTCAGAGATAACTATAGGTTCAATAGAGGACGAAAAAGATTTTGAGACAAGGACTGAAAGAAAGATATAGTCTAGACGAGAGAGCGTTGCATGAGGAGAAGAGACAAAAGAATAATCAAGAGTGTCAGGGTGCGAAAGTCTCCAAGAGTCAATAAGATGAGACTGAGAGACAGTATCAAGAAATTGTTTATGAGATTTGTGTGGAATGAAACAGACTGTGGACTTGCGGTCAAGAAATGGGTCTACATGGGTCTACAATTTGGTTGCAATCACCCCCTAAAACAAATAGATCATCACGAAACTGATACATTTTTGAGTAATCATCGGCCAAAAAGAAGAGTCAGGCAAAGTAGGACCATAAACATTAAAAACAGTTAATTGAACAGAGTTAATTCATAGTTTGGCAAGTATCCATCTACCTTCCGCATCATTTTCTTGTAAAATAACTTTGCATTTCAGTTTCTTATGACAGAGGATAACAACGCCATTTTTTTATTATTAGAAGGAGAGAATAAAACCGTACCCACCCAGCCTCTTTTCAATTTAAGTGATTCAGTATCTGTGAGATGCGTTTCTTGTAAAAGGACTATATCTGGGTTATAGGAGGCAAGGTGGGAAAGGATTCTCTGTCTTTTAATAGGATTGATAAACCCTTTTACATTCCAGGAGATAACTCTGAAAGTCAAATCATCAAAAATGTAACAGAAATACAATCCACAACGATAAGAAAGAAAGAAAAAATATCAATAAATAAAGTGAAAAGAGGATAAAGATAGAATGAAAGCTCATACCATACCAGATAGATTTTAATAAATGAAAGAAGAGCAAATGCAGAATCCAGAAGAATAGTGAGGAGGGGGATAGGAAAGAATGAAGGGAAGAGAGAGCTACAATGAGAGACAGTACAAATCCAAACATACCTGGGGGAAATAAGGACAACATAAGGAAGATGGGGCAATGGCGACGAGCGGAAGACAAAACGCCCGAACCAGGAAGCCCGGTCACACCAGAGCGACAGAGAAGGGAATACAAACAGACCAAATAACTGTAAAGCTAACACGCTGGACCTGTGAAAATATAATAGGGGAACAAGAAAATGTCAAAAAAGAAAAATTAATAATGAGTGAAGAGAAGAAACAGATCAGACACAAATATAGAATTAAACATAAAAGATAAAAATGTTGATTAAAAGGGCAGTGAGGTGAAAGAAAGATCAGCAAAGAGAGGTAAAGTAAAGAGAGGAGGAAGAGCGCATGAAGTAAAATGGAAGAAAAACATAAGAGATGAAGTGAAACAGTAAAATGGATAGAAAGGAGACTGAAAAATAGCTATTAATTCGATAACAAAATAGAATATAAACATGTGGGAGAAATCAAACGTTTCTAAAACATTTGTGAAACATAAGGAGTGCATGGATTAATAACAAGGCAACAATGAAAGATCAAGAGAGATGGAATTCAACAAATCAGCATTCAACAAGTCAGCCCGTGGAAGGAGTAGCGGTGTCCATAGTAGTTGAAGCATGAGCATGGATAAACTTTTTCAGTTCTGCAGGATCGACAAATGACTGAGTATGGTTTTGGAAAGTAACCTTGAAGATGCAATGGTGAAAGAGGCCATATCGAGCTCCCATTGAACGGAGAGATGGACGAAGGTTAAGAAATTCCTTCCGTCTACTGGCAGTAACATTAGAAACATCTTGAGAGAGATATACTCTTTGACCTAGCCAAGTAATTTGACGTTTGGCTCCGGCAGCGGACAGAACAGAGAGCAGGTCAGTATATTTAAGGAAAAGGATGATAACTCCTCGAGGTCTGACCGGGGATGAAGAGATTGAAGGGCGTGGACCAAGTCTGTGGGCTCTCTGAATGTTGAGTGATGTTGAAGAAGGCATGTCCAGCAATTTCGGCAAGAAAGATGAGAAAAAGGTGACGGGGTCCTCTCCTTCCAAAGATTCCGGCAAACCATAGACGTGTAGGTTGTTCCGTCTATTACGATTTTCCAAATCCTCTGTGTGTTGCTGAAGGTTCCGAACCTCCCCCTCTAGCAAGGAGAGTCTATGTGAATCATTCTGGACCACTGAAAGATGTTGTTCCACTGCAGTAACTCTATTCTCCATGGATGACCATTTGTCCTCTAGAAATTGCATTTTGTTAATTGTTTCTTCCACAAATGGACGCAAGGCGCGAATCTCTTCCAGCAACAGTTCCATGGAAATAGCAGAAGATGACTGAACAGAAGATGAGAGGTCTTGCTTAAGACGTTTTGAAGTGGACGTTGGTGGAGAGGTTTTATTTGGCATAGACTGCGCCAATGGAGCGCGAGCAGAAGGAACATTAGCCATGTCTGCAGAGGACGAAGGAGCAGTTGCTGTAGATGACAAAGAAGGCGCAGGTAGCGTCGACGAGGAGGCCTTGGGGACGAAGATAAATTTTGGTTTGCATAGCCTACCCATAAACCAGTGATAGCAGAAGATGCCACAGAAGAAGCGACCAATTCAGTGGACACTAGGATTGTGTTACACTTCCAAAATGAAACAGCATACCAGAGTAACAAACGCATTAAAGATGCACGCGTAGTGAGTTGACGGTAACACAGAAGTTCATAGTTGGATCGTGCAACAATCAATGAGAAGGGCTATAATGAAAAACATTCCAGAAGGAGACTTGCGAAGATGAAAAACAGGAAGATTCCATATGCAAAGCCCATACGTAGAGATATAATATGTTCCTAGGAGAAAGTATTTCGATACATATTCGTAGGAGTGCCAATTGAGAGCACAAGCTGATGTTTGGGGGTACACTGGGAGCAAATATGCTGAGGAAGCTGACTGTGAGAAAACAGCACTCAAATATGGAGAAAAGTCATATAAAATCCAGAAGCTCCCAGCAGAAAAACATGCCAGCGATAAGAAGAAGAGCCATTACCTGAAAAAACAATGGAAAGTCTGTCCTACTTTGACCAAACTCCGTGAGGAAGTTCAGACGCGACACAACAGCACACAAAATGGCGGCCGCATCCCTGAGGAGGAGTTGCTGATGACGGAAACGGCATTTAGCACGATCCAAATTCGAGCGCAAAAGCCTTCCCCACGTTCACTGCATCTTCCGATTGCGGTAATTATAAAAACCGCATTGAAATGGTGCGAAATAGCGTGAATGCAGCCCTTGAAATGCTCTGGTGCGTCGGAAACCGGGACTCAGGCAGCCATCTTGAACCGGCGCCGAGACCACGCCCCGATACTTTACTGTTCTATCCTGCCTTGCTTTGTTTATGTGTGCAATCCATGCCACACTGTTTTTTTGATGGAGTTAGAGGTAACTCACAGACCTGCTCCATGTAGGTCATTGTCAATAACAAGTCTATTATTTAAACATTTCTAATTGAACATGCTTATTAGAGTAACACAGAAAATACAATTATTTTTGATGGTGTCTTTGTTAACAAAGAGTGTGCAGAAATATTGAGTAAAGTTAGTATGTATTACTACTTTATGATGGCATATGTTATGCTCTGGTTTTAGAAAATGTCTAAAACGGTTTCTCCAGCCACCAAACAAAATATGTGCACACCAGGTGTTCTGGTAATAACACATGCAGGCTAGTAACTAGTTCCCTCTGTGCTCTGGACATGGCATACGAAGACTTCAGCTCTAGGCTTTCAGGGTGTCATGATGCATTGGCAGCTCCTTGGATCCTTATGCATTGGAGGGGCAGGCAATACCCATACTTCCCACCTACAGCTGCTAAGTGACCTAAACCCTCATATAGAATTTGGAGTACCTGCCAAAAATGAGAGATGCCCCAGATAAACTTTCAGTTCGAATGAACAATTTAGACATGGAAAACCACATGGTTTCTGATACTGAACTCTTAGCTGACCCCGCCACCCGAATCCCTTGACCTGTTTACCCATTGCTATAGTGATTTTCGCCCTGATTTATTTAGGACAGGGTAACCATCAATATTTACTCTCGTCAGACTTGCGGTTCCAGGCAGGGAAATCAATTAACGGCCCTAACACCAAGGGGTCGATTCCGATCCAGGTCGGACAGCTCTCCGAGAGCTGTCCGTAGCCTTACCTTGCGACCAACACGTACCCGTAGCCGGTCCGTCCTGTTGATGAAGTACGATGCGCATAACTGCCAAAAACCCGACCGACACGTAGGCTGTGATTCAAGCTTCATTCTCCGTCCGAGTCGTAACTCCTAACGCTGAACCAAGTTGCCCGGAAGCAGTATCCATAGCAGTTTCCGCCCTGACAAGTACGATGCGTACTTCCTACGTGCCGAATGGGTCGCCATGTACGGCACGTCACAGTGTCGTACTTTGATATTTGGGACCGCGTAGGAGGCAGGGCCCTACCCCTGTCTATCCCGGTATTAGTGAACCGCGAATGGTTAATGCGGTATGTACAAGTGCTTTGTGTAACGTTTTAGCTATGAATGCACTGTGTATACGTTATTATACATCACTACGTGGGTTCCATCTTAGAGCGGTGGCCATCTTATGGTTGCCCTCACATAGGCTACATATCATGAAGCAAATACGGGCCTTTTAGAGCACATGTGCTTTCCTTTGACTTCTCTGTGACCTGGGCAGCTTGGCTCCGCTGCCCCAGGTCAGTCCGGTCTCACGAGCTCCCCGTCCTCTGGCCATCTGTGATTAGCATCAGGGCTTGACACACCATAAAACCTTTTCATCCTACACGAGCCTCCAGCTAATCTCTTTCACACCTGACTGTTCCTGCTTTATGGCTTGTTTTCCAAACAGGAGATGCTCATGTTTATTGGGGCCTATCGATATCTGATGTGGGATCTGAGCCTTGCTGGGTAAATAATTACGGGCTGGCTTAACTGGAATGTGGGATGGTCATCATGACTCTGCCTTTTCGTTTGAAATGTATACATTTGAATGACCATGCCATAAAACAAGGAATGTATGCCTAAGGCAGGATATTTTGTATTTAAGGAGAAGCCCGTTTCTGTGATTTTTAGCAGTCTCCTGAGAACATACACGCTGTTGTACTTCTAGGATACCTGTAATTGGTCTGCAGCCAATAAACTGATCTTTGACTTCACCCAGAAGACTCTGTGTTTCTGTAGGTCTGAAACAGGAAGAACCCGAAGTCATAGGGTGTTTTCCCCTGCACCGCTGGGCTTAAAATTCCCAGTACTTCAGTTGGCGCCCAACGTGGGACGATTTCAGCGGTACCGGTCCAAGCCAGAGGTTCGTGAGGAGCTTCATGTGGAAATTCTGGAGGAAGGCCGCCACTTCATCGACCCCTGCATGTCGACGTGGTCCGAAAGTCTTTTCTGCGAGGTTCTCCGCGTCCCGACGGCTACGAAGGACTGCTGCCCTGATTAATCGCCCTGTTTTGGACCCTTGACGATTTTGGTAGAGCGAAACAATCGAGAGAGTCTTCTGGTGACGCCATTGATCATCGATATTCAGTTAAGTATAAGTGGAGCGTCTCCCAGTTTGAATTTGGTATCCTTCGGGATTATTTTGATTTGGAGTTTGCAAACCCCAAAGCCAGAGGACTCGTGTATTTACGAGACTATCGTAATCGATAATACTTTGAAGTTGGGAACTAGACTAGTGAGCGAAGATGCCTGGTGCTAGTGTATTTGGAAGATTGTTTTGTTTGAGTTGTGGAAGGGATTTCCAGTTGGAGGATTCATGTCCGGTTCCTCCAATTGGTACTCCAACTTATGAGCTTTATGTAAAACATGGCGTGGGCCCCATTGCATATAATGAAGTATGGGTCCAATATACCAGAAAGGACGGTGTTTTAAAATGGCCCCAAAATGGTAGTTTCGATACAGATATCTTAGATAATTTGGAAGTTAAATTGTTTAAAAAGAAAGCCCGGCCGGCGATGTTTGATTCTTTCCGCCTATGGCGGAAGGAAGCCAAACAGAAGGAAATTAAGCTAGCAAAGAAGAATAAGAGAGAAAGAGGTATGTCAGTGATGCAAGCAGCTGTACAATTTAAAGATAATGAGGAGGAACAAATGAATGAACAATTACATAGACAGCGCAAACTAGGGATCGATAAATGTTACCCTGTTTTGTCACCCCTTGTGCAAGATGAGACAAAAGAGAAGGAGAAAGATTCCCTAATGTCCCATTTGCTAAGTTCGCCACCCCCATATGCGCAAAATGCCACAGCACCTCCACAGCTTGTAAATGTGCAGCCTCCAGTAAATATGCCGCAAGCCTTCCCGCAGCCGCCAGCTCCTCCTCAGCTGGCTCCTATCCCTGCAGTGCAGCCCTCTCAAGGGCCGCCAGTTTTGTTACCTGTTACCCCCACGCTTCCTGCGACTTTGCCTAGCACGCCAGCGGCTTCCCCTGGCGCTCCTTCTTAGACTACCCAGGTACCTGTATCTGAATCTGTTTTTCTTCCCTCTGTCTATCCCCCCGTTTTCGCCTCAACTTCTCCTTCAGCACGACAACGACTAGCTAATGTAGTTACTAGTTTAATGTCGCCTCTCTTTGGGTCATCAAGTGCGACTCCTGGCTTACAGCGTAAACAATTGCGTAGTCAGCTGCCTGGTCCCGACGAGAAAGAGGTGGTAGATCATCTGGCGCGTAGGTGGATTGGTTTCCCTTCACTCTATGATGTGGAATCTGTTGTTAACGTTTTTCACCAATGGGATGCCCCAAAGCAGAGGTATGTCTTTGATAAGATGTGTGAATTCCTCTGTGAGGAATTGGAGGATAATGGTGCAAACCCAAACCCACAGGAATTGTGTCGAGTGCAATTTGATTTTGAAACAGGTATAATTGTGGGCCCCAATGTAGATAAAGCAGTCGCGACTTTACTGTCCCTCAGAAATGGGGATTGTCAGCAATCATTGTTCTCACAGGAATTCCCTGTGGGGAAGAAAGTAAAAGCGCGCCAATATCCGATGCGTGAGGTTCCCCCAGTTTGCAGACCTGCTGATCCAAATGCTAATCCACCTGTCTTAGCACATTTTCAACGTGTTTGGGTGCATGTCCCATGGAAGCGATCTGAGGTGTTAGCGCTCAAGCAGACATTGCCTGACCCCCGTAAAAACCCTACAGGATATTATAAGGAGTTATCCCAAACTGCAAAATCATGAATTTGGCTGACATAGATATGTTATTCGGGAATGTTGTTCCACAGCCATTATGGGGATCCATCCGTAATATGGATCATGCTGCAGAGCTAGGGGGTACATGGGCTAATATCGTTGCTGCAGACGCTAGACAGGTTGGTGGCGCGAAGCCTGATCCTTTGGTAGCAGAACTCCCTGGTAGAATTATCACCTACATGAAAACTATAATGCCTGCGATGCACGTAAATTGGGATAAACTATCCGCATGTAAGCAGAAGAAGGATGAGACAGTGTCTGATTTCTTCACCAGGTTTGAAGAAACGTTTATCGACCACAGTGGTCAAGACATGAGCACTGAAGGTGGCCAACAGTTATTTGTTGATAAATTTGTGCAGAATCTACTTCCCAAGTTGTGTAAGAAATTAAAAGACTCAGAAAGTTCCTGGGCTGTTTCCTCTTCAGCGCAAATACTGGCTACTGCACAGTATTATGAGAATAGAGACAAAGATGAGAAAGATAGAACAGATAAGAAAACAAAAGAACTAAAAACAAAGGTCCTTTTACAGCAGGCTTATCCGCCACGTGGAGGACAGAATAATTATAGGCAAACACAAGGTATCTATCAGCAGCCCCAACAATTTCAGATTAGTCAGCAAATGAATGGGTATTATCAACCACGAATCCCTGTAGGTCCCAACCAATGTTCATATTGCAAAGAGGAAGGTCATTTTAAATATTTAAATTTAAATTTAAATTTTAAATATAGTTGCCCTAAATTAATGCAGCGTAACAGTAATGCGTATGGCGCAAGAGGTAGAGGTGGTCAACAAGCTCCTAGAGGCAGAGGGCGCGGAAATGTTCCCCAGAACGCGCGTCCTCTTCCGCCTCAAAATACCATAAATAGCTTTGATCAGCAAGCCAACGCGACTGGTAATACAGCTCAGTACTACAATAATGATTATTATGCAGAAGACGGCAATGTAGAAGATAATGATTACTAGGACAGCCGTAGACAGAGAGAGGGAGTTGTTTCAGTGCCAGTGGATCAGAGCGGACCCTATGTTAAAGTAACTACAGCAAATGTAACGGAGCCCTTTCTGCTGGATACTGGTGCTGCAAAGAGTTCAATCATGCATTCAAAACTCCCTGGCGCGCCTTTGTCTGGCGAAATGAATGTTTCAGTAGGTTTTTCTGGTGCCCCAGTTAGGAACCCGATTTCTAGTCCTATGTCACTTTCTGTTGGACCTTGTGAGCTAAAAGCACCCCTCATCCTAACGACAGGATGTGGTGAAAATCTGCTAGGATTAGATTTGCTAAAAAGATTGCATGCAACGCTATATTGTTCTCCCTCAGGAGTAAAACTTACATTAGGCAAGAAAGTGATATTTGTCTAAAAATGCAATGCCACCTGAATTGTCATCCCTTTCGGATGTCCTTTGGGCTACTGGTCCCAATGATGTGGGTCTTTTGGAAATACCGCCATACGTGGTCACTTTAAAAGCCAATGTCAGATTGCCACGTATTCCCCAGTACAAGATCTCCAATGAAGGTCATAAAGCATTGTTAGCAATTGTCAGTGATTTGATTAAAAAGGATGTAATTGAAGAGACAAGAGGCAACGTTTGCAATAGTCCTGTTTTACCTGTCTTAAAACGAACGGACCCTTCACAGCCACCTGTTTACAGATTTGTGATTGATCTTAGAGAGGTTAATAAGATTGTTGTGCCACAGTTTCCAGTTGTCCCTGATATAACTGCCTTGTTAACCATGATTCCAGCCTCCGCTGCATGGTTCTCAGTGATCGATCTAAAGAATGCTTTCTTTAGCATCCCAAATTGCAGAGGAGAGAAGAGACATTTTTGGCTTTAGTTTAGGAGGCCGAAGCTTCCGCTTTAAACGCGCTCCCCAGGGCTACTGTGAGAGTCCATCAATATACAGTCAGGCTTTAAAAGCGCAGCTTGATGCACTGGTTTTACCCAGTGGCGCTATCCTTATTCAGTATGTTGACGATTTACTAATCGCCGCGAATACTGAAAAGATTTGCAAAAACGCTACCTTGTCATTGTTGCGTCATTTGTCTGCCTTTCATCACAAAGTATCTCTCTCAAAGCTGCAATATTGTCGACAAGAAGTGACCTACTTAGGTCATCTCTTATCGAAGGAGGGAAGGAAACTGACCCCAGAAAGAATTCAAGCCATTGCACAGTTGAGTGTACCAAGAACACAGAGAGAAGTGCGTGCTTTCTTGGGCATTACTTCATACTGTAGGCATTGGATTCCTAATTTTTCCTTGTTGGCAAAACCTTTGTTAGCATTAACATGCAAAGACACACCGAATCCTATCCCATGGTCTGAAGAGTGTCAGAAAAGTTTTTGGGAATTGCGTAATGCATTGTGTTCAGCTCCTGTGTTGGGTACCCCTGACTACAGCAAGCCTTTTACATTGTATGTTCATGAGAAAGATGGTTGCGCATTATCAGTGTTAACACAGCCTTTTGCGCATATTTTTCGTCAACCTTGGACCCGGTAGCGAGGGCATTGCCAAGTTGTCTGAGAGCCACAGCCGCCGCAGCTATGTCTATTCGACAGTCTGCTGGACTAGTAATGGATAATACATTGATTGTTATGGTTCCACATGCTGTGGACACATTGTTAAACAGGACCAAGACACAACACTTAACTAGTGCGCGATTATCTGGTTATGAGCTGACACTGTTAGCAAATCATATACACATAAAGAGATGCAACACGTTGAATCCAGCTACACTATTACCAATTCCAGCAGACCTAGATGAGATTGAGCAACATGATTGTCTGTTCAGAACAGAAGAAGAGACGAAAGGAAGAGTAGATCTTAAAGATACTCCCCTGACTGAGTGTGATGGTACTTTATGGGTGGATGGTTCGTGTTTTAAGCTTCCAAATGGTGATACGACTGCTGCATATGCTATCACGACTTTGCATACGATTGTGGAAACTGCACGTGTGCCACAAAATTCGGCTCAAGCAGCAGAATTGATTGCCCTTACAAGAGCATGCGTGTTGTCTGAAGGAATGAAAGTGAACATATATACGGATAGCCAGTACACCTTTGGCGTGGCTCATAGTTTTGGGCGATTGTGGAAAGAACGTGGGTTCCTGACTTCACATGGAGCTAAGATTCAGAATAGCAAGTTGGTGAATGATCTCCTTGAGTCACTGACCCTACCGTTACAAGTTGCGATTATGAAATGCAGTGCGCACAAGAAAATCACTGATGATGTTGGTCGTGGTAATGCGTTCGCTGATGAAGTCGCGAAAGAAACAGCAAAAGATGTGAAAACTCAAATGTATGTTGCAGGCCCTGCAAGATGGGTTGGTGATGTTGGAATGTGTGAAAACACAATAGAGAGTGTAAAGTCCCTTCAAGCTGAAGCCACAGAGAAAGAGTTAAGCAAGTGGAGAGAAAGTATGGGTAAGTTGGATGAGAATGGTTGTTGGATTGATCTGTCAGAACATAGGCGATGGTTGTTACCTGATGCATATGTGCTTCCAGTGGTTACTATGGCACATGTGATGGCACATATCAGTATGAAAGGAATCTGTAAGTTGTTGGCTCCAGTATGGCAGAATGCTGGAATTCCTAAGTGTGCAGAGAATGTGGTCAAGAATTGTATGGTATGCTTGAAGTACAACCCTAGTAGGGGAACCCCAACTCCAGCTGGTCATTTTGCGCCTCCATCATATCCATTTGAAGTTTTGCAGCTAGGTTTTATCCACATGGAAAGGTGCAACAACCTGAAATATGTATTGGTGGTTGTCTGCGCTTTTTCAAAATGGATAGAGGCCTATCCCCTAAAGGACAACACTGCTCTATCCACAGCCAAAGCCCTTGTGAAGGAATTTTTCCCTAGGTTTGGAATGCCAAGAATGGTGTGGAGTGATAATGGGAGTGAGTTTGTGGGTCAAGTGATGAAGAATGTGTGTGAGGGATTAGGGGTTAAGCAGAAATTCCACACTGCAAATCACCCCCAATCAGCTGGATTAGTAGAGCGCTACAATGGCGCTCTAAAACTCAAGCTGGCCAAAATCCAAGCGAGCTCAGGTGTTAAATGACCTGACGCACTGCCTCTAGCAATTCCTGTCCACCAGAATGACCGTACACTCACGAGTGGGACTTAGCCCATACGAGGTCGTTTTTGGCCGCCCGGCCAATGTATGGGGTGTGCCAAGACCGACAAAATTCAGTGAAATCGAACATCCAGTACTGCTTGATTACTTGTATGAATTGACGGCTAAATTGCGTGTTTTACACCAACAGGTGCACAATACTCTTCCCCAGTCCTCTGAGGCTCCAGGACACCCTATCGACCCTGGCACGTGGGTTTTGGTAAAAAATTTCCAGCGCAAAAGCAACGATGAGCCTCGTTGGATCGGCCCTCATCTCGTACTTCTGTCTACAAGATCAGCTGTTCGAGTAAAGGGGAAGAAGAACTGGATCCACGGAGCCCACGTGAAAAGGATCCCTTTGCCTCTGCCGTATGACCAGTGGGTCCAGGAGGGTATCGCAGACTCTGAAACAGACACTGTACCTCGTTTTGTGCCGTTCAGTGATGCACGCATAAAAGGCACAACTTCAGCACAACAGAGTGACGATATTTTGCAAGAAGCTGTGCCACCGTCAATTCGATTGGACACCACAGAGCCTAAACTCTTGTTTCAAGATCAAACAGTACCTGGCCGTCTCCACTATAATCTAAGACCAAGGCCTATGGACAAATAAATATTCTTTTTCTTTTACCTTTTTGTTTTTGATAACCAGAGCTCTCCCATCTGAAGGACTTTCTTGATTTTTGTTTTTCGAACCACCATCCGGGTTCAGCCGCAGGGTCGCGGTGACAAGACTTTGGGGTACAGGCCGAAGACGTTAGGTCAACGGTTCTGGTTGATCTAGGGCGTTCCCTGGACTGACAGGCGTACTCCTTAGCAGAAGATACTCACCCGCCGCGAGCGGCACGATTAGAGGATGGAGTTTTGTAAGATGGAGAGACTCGCTGAGGAAATGAACTTTAAAGCAAGAATGTGTAAAATAATGAAGAGCAAACGTTTTGTATTATTATGTCTGTTTATATTATGTAGTATGATAGTGTTTACTGTAGGATTTGTATTCTTCTCCTCTCAAGAGCCCATTGCACCCACTGTACAGCCTATGCCTCCTCCTACTGTCTCCTCACACTCTTTTCACCCTCTGCCTGAACATGAACAAGCTAGACGGTCTGAATTTGTAAACAACTCGTTTATTCAGCTCCTGCACCAGCACCAACTAGTGATGAATACAACCAATTGCTGGGTGTGTGGTTTAATGCCACATACCATTAATATGGGTATTCCTTATCTAGTGCTGCCGTTTAGTTACAATGGATCGTCATGGGCATTCCAGACCATGTTTCTCTTTGCTCTAGATGCGTACTCCCCGCGACAACCGCGTTCCATCAGACCTAGCACCAATAACAAAGCTTTAATGAAAGGAGTTGCCGATATGAGCAGAGATATCGATGCATACTCATCTATTCCCAAAGAAGAGTTGAGAGCTTATGTAGGGTGGAACGCGACGGGGTATAGTATTAGTTTGGGTGAAAGTCAGCGAAAAATCTCATCCCCAATCTGGGTCGTACCCCACATAGGTCGGTTCTGTTTGCAAGGTAATGGTCAGAATCCTAGAGCTCAATTGGGAAGAAGTGACTGTACTGAAACGTACACTTTTCCGTCACAGTTTTTCCCAGCGTTTTTGGCTGCCAAGGGTACATATTTTGTCTGCAATGACCGAGCATATACATGGTTGCCCCCTGACTTCTCGGGCACATGTTATATTGCAGATCTGCTACCGCCAACATTTACTGCCGCCTCTGACTATCACAAGACCAGAGTTGTGAGAGGCGTGATTAGTAAGGAGGATACTGCTGGTCAGGAAGCGGGAGACTTCTTTTTGGGTTTCCTGCCGTTTTGGGGACCTATGGTGTTGGAAACGGCCCTTTTTGCAGGGTTATCCCCAAACTTTTTGCTTCTTCTTCCTTTATTTTTTCTGACCCGTGGTTGTTGGCAATAGGACTCTGGGCACTTTACCACTGCTGATCAGTGCTAAAGTGCATATGCTCTCCGTATAAATTGTTATATTGATTGGTTATCCATGATTGGTATATTTGTTTCACCTGTTAGCCCCTAGTAAAGTGCACTGCGTGTGCCAGGGCTGGTGGTTCAAATGGTACTAGTGGGCTGCAGCACTGATTGTGCCACCCACAGGAGTAGCGCTAAAATGATGTCTTAGGCCTGCTTGCAGTGCCTATGTGCAGTCCAGGACTGCCAGGTCGACCTGGCCAGTGCACCCACTGACCAGGCCTTATCCTTCCCTTTCTGTACATGTCAGGCATCCCTATGGTGGCCCTAGGTACCCCCCTGGGCTGGGTGCAGTGTATCTGAAAGGTAGGGCATGTACTGAGGTGTGTAACATGCCCTGGTAGTGAATTACAGCCATTTTCGTTTTTCACTGCTGAGAGGCTATCTTGCCCATAGGATAGAATGGGGAAGGCTGTTTACATGCCTATCTTCCCATAGGGGCAAGATAGAAAATCCAAGTTTGGTATCTCTGTGTTCAGAATTTAATTATACATCTTTTTAGCAAGATGGTTTTTAAATTCACTGTGTGGGAATAGCACTTTTTAGAAAGTAGCTATTCTCCTGTTTAACCTTCCTGTGTGCCTGTGTGCTGGTTGGCTGACTGGTGTCAGGTGATGTGCTAGGTGGCTCCAGGAGCCTGGATGAGTCAGCAGCAGGGTGAATAGGGAGATCTGCTTTAGATGGGTGGGAGGAGTAGTCCCTGGGTCTGAATAGGGCTGCCCCTGACAAACACAAAGCTGGCTCCACCCCCTGCTGGCCAGGCTGAGGACTCTGCCTCTGCTGGCACAAAGAAGGCTCCACCTCCTGCTGAGCGTCTAACGACCCTGCCCCTCACTCTGAAAGGAACCAGGTGCTCCAGAGCAGAGCACACCCAGGAACCGGTTTAAGCAGGGGAATCCCCCCCACTGGAACAAAGAGAGACAAAGACTTGGAGGGGTATAAGAAGAGGACCCCAGACACCTAAAACTTTAGATCACTTTGGAACTAAGAAGAAACCTCTGCCAAGGAGAAAGCTGAAAAGGACTGAAGAGGAGAAGACTGCCTGCTTGCTGTTTTGCTTTGCTGCCAAGGAGAGGGGAAGGACTTTGCTGTGTCCCCTTCTTTTGATTCTGATCTCCAAGGGCCTGAGAAGAGCTGGCTCCCTGTTAAGAAGTCCCAGGAACAAAAGGACTTCACCACCAGCTCCCCTGGAACTCTGCTGAGAGAGTTCTGACCTGCCTTGGAGTGCTTGCCCAGTCTTGGGGCCTCAGGAGGTCGTTTTGCTGTGTTTGGGAGCTGGGAAGCAGAAGCGTGAACAAGAGTGACTGGTACCCAACGCATCATCCGATTGCGTGTCGCAAGATCGAGAGTGCATGGAAAATTTCACCGTGGCACCATCGCAACACGCAGGGTCCCCGCATCGCTGAGTGCGTCGAGCATCGTCCCGAAGCGTGAAGATTCCTGCCATTGCGAGGGTTGTCGCAGAACCAGTTTGCGAGCCGCACCACTGCCGGTGCGTGGAAAGTCTCCAGTCATCGGGTGCGTCGACGCAGAGTCCCGTTCCGTGGCGCATCGAGAGTTGCGGCGCCGGAAGGCAACGCTGCGCCACGCATCGCACCACATCGAAGAGTGTCGCATCGAACCTGTGCGTGAAGCTTCCCCCTAAGAAACCTACGCAACAAAGGCCAAAGTCATCGCATCCTCCCCTTACAGATCGGAGCCGGCGCATCCACCTCTGCTGCGTGAAGCAGGGCTGCTGCAAAGCCTCCCCAGGATCTCAGGAGTATCGCATCGCCTTTGCAAGCTTCCTTGTTATAGCTTTTGGGAACCTTATCGCAACTACAGGTACTGTTGGGCATGAAAGTGTCGCATTTTGTGCATTGAGAGTCGCATTGTGCAGGACACTGACTTTTACATCCTGGAGTACTTTCTGCAAACTCTTGAACTATCTTTAAAGTAACCTTTTTGAATTATATGTTGGTTTGTCTGTAGTATTTGGTCTTGTGAAGTTTTTAGTAAAGATACCTTATTTTTCTAAAACTGGTGTGGAGTAAATCTGTGGTGTTTTCACTGTGTTACTGTGAGTGTTGGTACAAATACTTTACACATTGCCTTTGATAGCCTAGACTGCTCAGGCCAAGCTACCTAGAGGGTGAGCAGGGGTTATCTTAACAGTGTATCCCCCTTTCCCTGACTAGAAGCAAGGGTCCCTACTTGGACGGTGGTACCTACCCTGCCAACTAGAGACCCCCAGATCTAACATTGGTGGCAGCGGTGGGATGCTCCCAGCGTTTTTGGCTGCCAAGGGTACATATTTTGTCTGCAATGACCGAGCATATACATGGTTGCCCCCTGACTTCTCGGGCACATGTTATATTGCAAATCTGCTACCGCCAACATTTACTGCCGCCTCTGACTATCACAAGACCAGAGTTGTGAGAGGCGTGATTAGTAAGGAGGATACTGCTGGTCAGGAAGCGGGAGACTTCTTTTTGGGTTTCCTGCCGTTTTGGGGACCTATGGTTAATAGTAGGAACCTGAGACAACTGACTCGTGTGGTTGAATCCACTGTTAATGTTACGGCTGGTGCCCTTGGTAATTTGACAGCTGAGCTCCAAGCGGATCGCCTCATGACTTTGCAGAACCGCATGGTTCTAGACGTCATACTTGCAGACCGCGGTGGGGTATGTAAGGTTATACAATCTAGTTGTTGCATTTTCATACCAGACAACGCTCCAACAGTTTATCAAGCCATCTACAAACTGCATAAAATATCTGAGTCCATACACGTGGATAAAGGAGATTGGTCACTGGTGGGGTGGTTCTGGGAACTGATATCTGCCTGGGGTTGGAAAGTTCTGATGGTCATTGGAATGATCTTAGCCATCCTTTTCCTGTTCTGTCTGTGCATACAGTGTGCTCCTGCGATATGTGGCCTCTGTGCTACATTATGTGTAAGGAAACCTGTATCGAGGGACGAGCTAAGTAATAGGATGATGCTACAGCAACATCTCCATGACTTCGTGAATATTGACCTAGACTTGGATTGAAATGAGTATAGTTATTGCCTATGTAAGGGCAAAAGGAGGGTCTGTCGTACTTTGAAATTTGGGACCGCGTAGGAGGCAGGGCCCTACCCCTGTCTATCCCGGTATTAGTGAACCGCGAATGGTTAATGCGGTATGTACAAGTGCTTTGTGTAACGTTTTAGCTATGAATGCACTGTGTATACGTTATTATACATCACTACGTGGGTTCCATCTTAGAGCGGTGGCCATCTTATGGTTGCCCTCACATAGGCTACATATCATGAAGCAAATACGGGCCTTTTAGAGCACATGTGCTTTCCTTTGACTTCTCTGTGACCTGGGCAGCTTGGCTCCGCTGCCCCAGGTCAGTCCGGTCTCACGAGCTCCCCGTCCTCTGGCCACCTGTGATTAGCATCAGGGCTTGACACACCATAAAGCCTTTTCATCCTACACGAGCCTCCAGCTAATCTCTTTCACACCTGACTGTTCCTGCTTTATGGCTTGTTTTCCAAACAGGAGATGCTCATGTTTATTGGGGCCTATCGATATCTGATGTGGGATCTGAGCCTTGCTGGGTAAATAATTACGGGCTGGCTTAACTGGAATGTGGGATGGTCATCATGACTCTGCCTTTTCGTTTGAAATGTATACATTTGAATGACCATGCCATAAAACAAAGAATGTATGCCTAAGGCAGGATATTTTGTATTTAAGGAGAAGCCCGTTTCTGTGATTTTTAGCAGTCTCCTGAGAACATACACGCTGTTGTACTTCTAGGATACCTGTAATTGGTCTGCAGCCAATAAACTGATCTTTGACTTCACCCAGAAGACTCTGTGTTTCTGTAGGTCTGAAACAGGAAGAACCCGAAGTCATAGGGTGTGTTCCCCTGCACCGCTGGGCTTAAAATTCCCAGTACTTCAACAGCATCCGGAAAAGAAGCATATAAGCTACGATTCGCACCACAACTCAATCCACGGCTATGAGACGGACCAGCTCGCAACGGGTACGAGACGGAGCAACAAGCAGCTTGTACGTGATGAACACATCATGAATCCCATCGCGCAGGTCATACCAGTACTCTACATCTATGACCGAATCAGGAACAGACGGTAAGTCAGACACCTACCACACAAACAAACGACACGTACCCGCAAAATGGCACACACACACAGGGGATCCACATCCTGGCCACTACAACAGGCCACTATAGGGTTTGTATGGCCAGCACCACTACCACCCCCACCCCTAGGGCTCATGTTGACTATCACTACTGCCACCCACACTCATAGGGGACCTGTTGCACATCACCCCTGCCACCCCCACTCATAGGGCTCATGTTGCCCATCACCCCTGCCACCCCCACTCATAGGGCTCATGTTGCCCATCACCCCTGCCACCCCCACTCATAGGGGACCTGTTGCCCATCACTAATGCCACCCCCACTTATAGGGCTTACGTTGTCCACCACCCCTGCCACCCCCACACATAGGGGACCTGTTGCCCATCACTAATGCCACCCCCACTCATAGGGATTACGTTGTCCATCACCCCTGCCACCCCCACACATAGGGGACCTGTTGCCCATCACTAATGCCACCCCCACTCATAGGGCTTATGTTGCACATCACCCCTGCCACCCCCACTCATACGGCTTATGTTGCACATCACCCCTACCACTCCCACTCATAGGGGACCTGTTGCCCATCACCCCTACCACCCCCACTCATAGGGCTTATGTTGCCCCTCATCACAGTGACCAAAAGGTAAGTGTAATCATGGTCAAAGCTGCAAATGCCAAACAGCATTTATGATTCCTACTCCCAACACATGAAACACTTTTGGGGCAAACTAGTGGTTGTGTCCCACAGAGATGTGGTGAGGCTAACAGTGCTGTGAAAACAAAACATACTCTCGGCCATGTGCAGACAAGCACCACACATGGGGGCTGACAATGCATACAGTGTAGAATGACACAAGAGCAGAAGTGACCATCACAAAGCATACACACATCTCGAAAATAGACACACTAATCAAAACAACCTGTGTAGACTGTAGGTGTCAGGTCACAAACTCCCATTCCATGCCAGTAATGGCACTTAACAAACAGGATGAATGTGCAGAATGATGTGATATGACTCACAGGGACAGCAGGGAAAATCACAGAAACAACATCCAGACAATGGCCCACAACAGCAATACCAGTGCACTGATGCTGATACACAAACACAAACAGGCAACCTCACACTACACATCGGACACAACATGTGTGTGTGTCTCAGTGTCCCCAGATAACTACACAACACATGAGGGGGGCTGAACCAGTGACACAGATGTGGACACAGTGCCATACAAAAGTAAACCATCATTGGGACACCCTTAGTGGGCAATTAGGCATTGTGAGATGAGAGGGAGCACAACAGACACATGTGACACAAGCTGGAAGGAACACAAACTAACACAGCAAGAGACTGACACACAACAGCACCAACCCCAGGGACCAGACATTGGGGTGACACAAGCATGAATGACACCTCCACTGTGATGACAAAGGTAGATGTCTTACAAACTGTGAAAACCAGACATGTGTCCTGTGCCACAAACGTTCATCACATCTACACAAACACAAATCACTCAGCATGGCCCATCATCCATGGACAAACGGGAGCTAGGGGCCCATCCATGCAAACATTTACATCCGTCCACCCTCAAAACCACACACCCTGAACTGCAACAATGTGCATCTGTGAAGCCCACATGGACAGGAGAAATTGTACATGCACCCATGACAAACACAGGAATGTTGGGAGGAACTAAGGTGCACAGACTCATCACACAAGGACAGTTCACAACCCTGGTGAATGACAGACATACTGCAGAGTATGTGGTACCTGGCCATGATGTCAAAGCTCATGTAACCTTCAGAATACCTCCCACAGTCCCAGGACAATGCAGAAGCCAAGGAGAACCACAAGGCACACATGCTGACACCTGCAAACATTGCAGCCATGAACCAGACAAGTGGGAGCAGTCACACACACATACACGTCTCAATCACTGAAAGGTATCACCTAGGGACAACTACATGATATTGTGAACTAACGAGTGCCTTGGGGACCCCTGACTGTGTCCCATCTGCGTCTGACAACATCACCACAACTCAGGACTGAAAAATCCCAATGATGAAACACCAATTAACAGTAGTATGTCATGCACCCACACATCTGGTAGCCCATGGCAAAGTTGTGGGATGAACACAGTACCACTCAGCAAGCATAAACAACAGGAACATTTCAATGGAACACTGCCTGTGTATGAAAAGGGATGTGGACACACACACATGCTCACACAACACACACCATGGGCCCAGGCTATGTCACGGAACAACACATCCGTGACATAGCCTGAGGGGACCCAACTCCTGTGGAAGCCCAGCTGTGCCAAACATAGTCACAGCACGTCTCACTCATGTCAGCAGAACACTTGGTCAGTCAGCCATCAGTTACCTCACAATGAAGGCTCTAGTCACAACAGCCTGGGTACGTGAGTCTCCCCTAAGTCATCTGCACATACTCAACACATATGAACAGCAAGTTGCACAGAGGACCCAGTTGCTCCTATACCAATTATGCCCACACATGTAGGTCCAGTGGAGATGCACACAAAGTCAGAGAAATAGACAAATAGGACAACGGGAAGCACATCATATGTGCATGGGTGCAAGCCACAGATGTGACCATGCAAATGAAATGTTCACAGAGATGTCCACAAATTGTTGATCATGACACACCCAGTTAGCTGCAAAGGATGAAATGGATACAGATCAGAATAGGATACATATCTCATGGACCACATGGAGTACCTCACATCAACACCTCAGTATTCAACATTGGAAACCAAGCATTACAGGTGCAAGGGCATGCTAAACATCATCAACCTAATGTACAACTAAATCAAGTTCACAAGGATAAAGAAAAAAGCTTTATTCAGCATAGGAAAATGTAAACGTCTGTTCAAACAAAAGGCCAATGGCCAGTCCATTATCAAATGACAAGGAGTGAACTTGAGTGACAAATGTCACACGTTGCTTGCCTGCACTGGTAAGGACAGGGGACATCCCCTCGGAGGGGCATACATGGGGCAGGCCAGGCACCACAGGGACAGGATCAGGGCGCAGCAGAAGGAGGCAGTGAAGGGTTGGTGGATGCAGGAGAGTCACCTGCAACTGCAGTGGAGCTGACTGAAGTGGTGGGTGCAGTCACAACTGTGGGGCACAAATCAGATGGGGTGGGTGCTGGCACAACTTCAGTGGGCAGGTCAGATGGAGTGGATTGGGTCCCCACTGCAGTGCCCAAGTCAGATGGTGTGGTCGTGGACTCCACTGCAGTGCCTAAATCCATGTGAGCGGAATGGGGTGCAAGTGAGGTCGGCAGGACAGAGGGGGGAACACGGTCCCCACATCAGTGGCACTAACCGTCTGACTGGGTGTGGAGGAGCAAGTGGTGGGGGGGAGGGCCTCAGCATTTTGGGGATGGTGTATCTGTGGGTGGGGGAACCCGGGGTAGGGTGTGGCAGGGGAACCTCTAGAGTGGTGGCCTGGGGGATGGAGGACAGAGACTTTGCCTTGGAGCTGCGTGGCGGCTGTAGGGTCTTGCTCTTCTGGCTCCGGGGGACTTGCGGGTGGGGGCCTCAGTCTGACTGTGCCTGGCGGAGGGTGTCCGGGTGTGAGGGGCACTCCCCTCTGTGTGTGGGGACTTCCTCTTCCCCTTGTAATCTGGATCTGCTGGGTCGGTGGGGAAGAGGCCAATGTCACAGAGGAAGAGCTTCTATGGAGATAGGGTTGCAGGTGAGGCAAGTGAAGGGGGCTGGGATGGAGAGGTTTCGGAGGACTGTAGAGTGTTTGTGGATGACTGTGTGTGTGTCTGCAAACCAGCCCCTGTGAGTGTGGTATCAGTCCCCTGCGCTTGCTGGTGTGCAAGTCTAGCCCTTGGTTTGGGTGTTTGTGTGCTGCCCGTGTCTGTGGCTTTGTGAGAATATGCAGGTGTGTGTGTGCTTGGGACAGGTAGGGTGCTAGGAATAGTGGGTGGTGCAGGGGTAGGAGGGGTGCGGGACTGTTGGAAGAGGGACACTGCTGCCATCAGGGAGGAGGCCACGGACTGATTGGTCCTCTGTAGGGCAGACATGCCCGATGAAATGCCCTCCATGAACGACACCAGTTGCGTCAACAGAGTGGTGTGTGCATGGAGGACACTCAGCATTGATGTTTGCCCTACATGGATCTGTCTAAGTAAGTCCACAGACTCCTCACTCAGGGCAGCAGGGGAGACAGGTGCAGGGGGTGCGGTGCCTGGCGCAAAGGAGACATGCTCCCGAACACTGGAGCCTCCACGGACCTCTGGGATGGGAGCCGATTGGGAGGGTGGTGATGGTGGTGGTGGGGGCCGTGGTGGTGACAGCCTCACTAGCTGGGGTTTGGTGGCTGCTGACACCCGCCTCCACAAGGGAGTCATCCTCAGAGCTGCTGTGGCCTTCATCTGGGATGGATGGTGCTGACGACTCTTCGGTGTGGCTCCACTCGCCCTCCGTGCCACTGGGTCCCCCCGACTCCTCTCCTTCTGTCCCTGTCAGGCTCTGTGGCTCCTCCTGGTCCGTGGAGCTGTCTCCTCCTGTGGCCGTGGATGTATCTGGATAGGAATAGGAAGAAAGAGAACAAAATCAGTCACCTTCACTGACTGCACACACCACAGTGAGTACATCACATCACAGGGCAAGCCCTGCATCATCAGCTGAACACTGCTCAAAGTGCCAACACTGTTTAGAATAAGCAAATTGTCATTCTCAACATCAACCATGGCACACATATCTCTCCTTGACTTGCACCCATATGTCTGTTGCATGTTGGATGCTAATACCCCAATGTCCCAACATGCACCACCCACACATTAGTTGGACATGCAAGTGAACATGTAGGAGTATGTCACTATATACACAGCACATCTCTTGCCACTGACTCAGTACAGGTGTCCGGATGAAGGGATGGGCAGAGACTCATTTCACATGCTTGTGATGCATGCCAGCAACTCACACTATGATGTTCTCATGTACTGATAGTCAATGCCACAATGGGGTGCATGTTGCACACTTGAACACAATGCAGGATCACTCATAGCAAGTTAAATGCCATGGCACTGGCATGCCTAGAAAGTCAGTCAACACTGTCTCCTGTCACAGGGGCAGGGCCTCCTGACAACAACAGTATGTACTGTGTCACAATCATAACTCAGGGGTAAAGCTAACTCTGCAGATGACAAGTGCACTTGCCCATCCCCTGCAAACAACATATCCAGGACCCAGAAGACCCCACATCATGAAAATTAGACATATGAGTCTCTGCAAACACAACTCCCTGTACATTAGCACATCACAGTCTGCCGTGCATGTAACCCAGCTGCCTGAAGTACACAGTTGCATACACCATTGTGCGCTGTCAGATGATCACACACCTATATGTCACACAGAGGTCTTATCTCTCACAGTCACATCTCAGATGTCCTGCTGACCCTCAAAATCAATCATGGACACCCCAGTTGTACGCAACAGGAAGCCACACCATAATGACACAGAGGCAGACACCTGAAGGCACATGTCACTAAGCACAACCTGTGAGTTGATACACAGGAGTGGGATTACAGAGTGTTTCTAAATGCCCTTGAGGAGGCATGACTTCCCAGGTCTACGTGAAACAGTGTTTGGCCCTGGACAGTAGTCCCCTGCTGCATGGGTTTGTTTGAAATACCCCAGCCACATGTGGCGAGTCAGACCAGCAATTGGAACACATATCAAGGGCACACACAGATCACATGTCAGATCCCAGGCATTGGGTAAACAATTGACCCACCCATGAAACACACACCAGAGTCACGGTAACAGATGCTGTCCGGAAGCTGAAGCATAGCTGACTGCAGGGACACAGTGCCCTAGTGACACAAGCAACAGACTGTAGGGGCCACACCTGTGGTACAGATGAGGAGGGTGCATCACACAATTGAGGGACCTGAGAATTGGACTACAAGACCTACGTAATGTGGAAGTGTGACCAGGCCAAAAAACTGCAATTAGCATGTTAGACATAGTACACAGATTAGGCATGGATTTGCCCCCTCCTTGCTGCTGTCTGGCCTTCAGCTGCCTATCCAGGTCCGGGAAGACCACCGCCAGGATCCGGAGCATGTGGGGGGTCAGGGTCCGGTGTCTGCCCCTCCTGCGCACAACTCGTACAAGTTTTGAATCTGCATCCGTCTCCATGACAGTCCAGAGCCAATGGATGCGCCCGGCTCGGTCAACTGACTGTACAACGCATATTTTTGAAAATACACATGCACCCGTCTCTATACGATTCAATGGTCAAGGCGTACGCCTGTCTCGGACCATGCCTGCCCGACGCACGTGCATGATAGTCTCCCGCGTCAGACCTCATTGTAGTCATTGGCAAAGCGTATGCACGGCTCAGTCATGAACCGTGCAATGCGTACGCATTGTCACCCGCGTCGCACCTCATTGGTGTGACTATTTGACGGATTAAACACACAATTACTTGCCAGGGACACCTGTGCACACCTACCACACTACAGCATTGGCCACACAGTGTCCCATGGCATGTAAGGTTGCATTCCCTGTGTGTTGGGGGGGGACAACATTTGGTTTGTTGGGTGGCACTTTTGTTCAGCCACTCCCAGGCTGTGCACGTGTACTTGGGGGCAGAATCCTTTGTGTGTTGTGCACATTACCACTGTGATATGCAAATGTATAGTAATGGGCATGAGTCACGGACACAGTTGCAGGTTGGATATGTTTAGGACATGTCACATACACCCTGAGTCCTGGGGGTAATGGCATGTATGTCACAGTGAGACCTGTAGCCACAATTCAGATGTGCACCCACAGTCTGTGTGAATGTTGTGTCTCAGATGTGTCTGATCAAATGTGCCCAATGGGAGACAGTCTCCACATCCATGTGGTATATGCAGCAACCTTGATGGTGTGTTTGTGTGTAAGAGACGTACATGTAGGGCCTGCAGGGTCAACAGTGGCCACTACCTGTGGGACTCACGCTTGCCTTGTGGTGTGTACGTGATACGCCATGTCCATGCCAGTGTCGATGTGGCAATACAGGGACCCTGGGTATCTGCATGGCAAAGATCTGTGATGCCTGTGAGACATCAGGGCTCATTTGTCACTGTGGTGTGTGTTTGTAACGTCACAGCAGTACATAGGTCGGGTGACACAGCCAAATGATTGGCCATTGTGGACATGTGGAATTGAGATATGAGGTGATGGTTATGTAGGTGACATATGTGTCCATGCCCAACAGCACACACCTCACTACATTGTGTATCATGTATCATGTCATATTGAGCCTGGTCATGGCCACATGGGTGGATGAACCGACAATCTTCCTTTGTTCATCTCTGTTCTGCAGGGCACCAGCTGTCCATCGACCGTTCCCAGACCTTCAAACCATGCAGGAACGCGACTGCATCCGATGGTACCGCTTCACCAGGCCACTGATTGAGGAGTTGGCGGAGCAGTTGGCGCCACATCTGCTACATGGCAGAACATACCCTACAGCCCTGACCCCAGAGGTGAAGGTGATGGCAGCCCTGAACTTCTTTGCTACTGGTACCTTCCAGTACACTGTGGCTACAGCAGGTTGGATGTCGCAAACTATGTTTAGTCATGTGCTACGCGATGTCTTGGGGGGGATGTTGCATTTCCTTGACCTGTACATCAAGTTCCCTAGCCCAGCTGAACTCCCTGAAATAAAGGATGCCTTTTATACACTGGGGAGGATGCCGAACGTCATCGGATCTATTGATGGGACACATGTGGCTCTGATACCACCACAGGCACATGAGCAGGCATACCGTAACAGAAAACATTTCCACTCGATCAATGCTCTGGTGGTATGTCTTGCAGACATGTGTATCACACATGTGTGTGCACGGTTCCCTGGTTCTGCGCACAATGCCTACATAATGAGGAGTAGTCGCATTGCAACGCTGATGTCACAGATGCCAGATCAGCGTGCTTGGCTTGTCGGTGTGTACTGACTGTTTATCATTGTGTGTGTTTGTCAATGTTGTATTCCGCACTCCTACAAAACTCAGTTACTTGTTCATTTTTATGTGTGTAGGTGACTTCAGATACCCCAACATGCCATGGTTGCTGACCCCCTCAGGAACCCTGTGACACCAGCCGAGATGCACTACAATGAGGCACATGGTCGGAGCAGGAGGGTGATTGAGCGGACATTCGGCCTCCTGAAAAGCCGCTTTCGCTGCCTGGACAAGACCGGAGGGGCCCTCCCATATGAGCCTGCAAAGGTGTGCAAAATAATCCTTGTATGCTGCATGCTACAAAACATGGCAGTGCCGAAGAAGGTGCCTCTCATCCAGCATGACGATGACCAAACTCCGCCACCTGTGGAGGATCCCGGCCTGGGCCACGATGCCAGTGATGATGAGGATAAGGGTGACGTCCACTCACAGCTCATCAACAACTTCTTCACCTGAATGTGAGTTTCCAGGGTTGTTATGTCAATGTATGGAGTTATATTATCAAAAATAGGGACTGGGGGTGTTGTTGTTTGAAGAGGTCCAGTGTACATACCCCAGAAGACTAGCAACAATAAAGGGTACAAAGTTCCTCGTGTACAGTAGCGTAGAGGAGTATATGGAGCAGGTGAGAGGGTATCTCAACCGATCAGTGATGAAAGGAAATAATCAGGGGAAGACAAGGGGGAATTCCCTTGGTTGAACTAGTGCTCTCACACACCCAGCAAGCTAGGTGTCATGCTTCATCATATGAGCACTGCCCCTCGACAAGTCGGTGCTGCAATCCTTGACGGGCTCCCGAAATCGGGGCTCTTTGTCGGGGATCTTTTGTTCCTGCCGATGGGTGCTTGGGGGTGAGGGGCCTAGTGTGAGGTGATGTAGCAGAAAAAAGGGGGTTAAAAGGGGTCAGTTAGTCCTAATTAATATTTTATTCCAAAGGTAAACTGCCCTATTAAAATGGTGTAGAGTGGCTAGGTGCTAGGAATCAGGTATCTAGACATAAGCTCTACTCTATAGGATCAACATGTTTCTTGCCGTTAGTGTCAGGAGGATCAAGGCAATTCATCAGGATCAAATAAGGCTGTCTACATTACGTGGTAAAGTGACATCTACATACCACTTCCTATGGTCTGTTACCTGTTGAAGATGAGAAAAAGTTATAACGATTCTAAAAGAGCTCTTCATACTGTACATAATTGTGAACAGTTGTGTCGTGAAGATCACCGTGCTAGAGGCGTGCATCACACAATTTTATTACATTGCAGTGCCTAGAAAGCCATTCGGGAGTGGAGGGTGGGGAGAGATAAAAAACCACTAGGAGGTTGGCAATAGTTCTATGGAAGAAGGCAAGGACACTCACCTAATGGGGTTGCTACTATTGTTAGCAACGGTACTGGCGGCTAAAAGAGGGGACACCGATTGGGTCCTGTATAAACATGAAAGGTGCCAGAAAACAATCATTAAATGTACCTTTAGTGGTTGGAAACGAACAAGTAATTGCCATCCATGAGGTGGCACCATTGTAAAGGATAACGGGCAGCAGGAAGCAGCCACAGCAGACCATAACCCAGGCAGATCAAAACATAACGGATCTCAGGACCGGGCAAGGGTGTCTTGGCCTCGGTACGTAGTATCCGAAAGAATCAATCAGGAGGGCTCCGATAGCCAGTAGGCAGATGCAGCTCCACAAGCGGGGGGAAAACAATTAGTTTAAGTACTCACCAACGTGGATTCACGTTCAAGCAAATGACCTACCCAGACCGCCAGGAACCGGGGTGGTGAGTAATGGAAGGGAGTGCGGGAATCTATACTCTATTTCCGGGTGCGTCACCGAGTGTGTCATAGCACGTCATGACGTATCACGTTGCTAGGTGAAGTCATGTGATAGGTTCTCGGAGAAATGATGTGTCTCATTGCTAGGCAACGACGTGTAAACTAGCGGACACTCCACCATAAAATCATGTGATACGTTCTGGGAGAAGTGACGTGTCTCATTGCTAGGCAACGACGTGTAAACTAGCGGGCAAAACACCATTATGCGTCGCTAACTGGCGACGCATGTAGTTGTTAATCAAAGGACTACACAAGGGTGTTTGCAACAGGAGGACTACTTATCCAAACGGGACGGCAAACAATGGCGAGTAGCGGTGTTGTTCACAAGAACAAGCTGCATGGTATGGCATGTAGGTGTAATTAAACCACTCCCGAATGGCGTTAGGTTTGTACCACAGTTATTAACACATGCGAAGCCCATAACAGTCGTGTGTCGGTCTTAAGTGTGTAATCCATCTTCGATAATGTGGAACATTACTCGAGGGCTGTGCCGTGACGCTGCAGGTCTTGCAATCTGTGTATTCACAAAAGGACGTATGGTTGGAACAGAGAGATATTGATCCCTTTACAACCTATCTCTCTAAGGTCAAGGTATAAGGATGTGGTGTGTCATTAATCAAATAGTGTGTAGGTTGACACATCGGTATTTAAATAAAATATAAAAGAATGGATCCCAATGGGTGTACTTTTGTTTAGCAAACAGAGGATCAAAGTAAAAATAAAAGGAACATCGTATCCTGCCAAAGAGAATGTTAATAACGCTGACTGCAACAGAGAATGGAACAGATTCAGGAGTCAGAGTAAAAATGGATCAAAAGCTTTAGACACAAATTCCCAGTTTAGGACAAGGTACTCCAGGGTATGTCATCATTGAGACCCTCGGTATGGCAAGACAATCTATGTACCCATCTCTGTTCAAGCCTGAATAGAGAAGATTTGGAAATCTGAACATGGGATTCTAGTATGACCCAGTGTAGTGAATCGGGAGTATGTTGGGCCTCCATGAAATGTCTGTATAGTCTTGTAGTCGTGCGTTGGCAACGTATGTTGCTCCTGTGTTCAGTTATGCGGATTTTGACTGGACGCATGGTCATCCCTATGTACTGTAGATCACAGGGACAAGTGATCAGGTAAATGCACTGTTTGGTGTTACAGTTGGTATGTTTTTGTATGTTCCACTTGAAATTGGATCGTAACACGATTTCTTTAGTGGCTGTTGTGAATTTGCAAACTGTACATGTGCTGCAAGGGAAGTGTCCTCTGACAGGTGGTAAACCCCAAAGGGTGGTTTGTGATGGGTTAGTGTGTTTCTTAGGTCTTGTGTGAATCAGAATATCTCTCAGGCTACAGGTTCTAGTATAGGCAAACCTAGGTTTAGGTATCCGTAGATCGCCTGTGTTGAGAATGCCCCAATGTTTTAGGATAATCTTCTTGGTAGGGGCAGAGTTGGGTGTAAATGAAGTAACACATGTGATAACGTCCTCAGGTTGTTTTTGGTGTACTTCTAATAAGGACTCCCTAGGACTATTTAAGGCTCTCTTCATGGAGTCCTTAATCACCTTGGATGGGTAGCCCCTGGTCTTGAGGTTTTTGGCTAAAGAGGAGGCTTCTGATTTGTAGTCGTTAGTGGATGTACAGTTGCGTCTGATACGTAGGAATTGTCCCACAGGAAGGTTATCTTTAAGAGCTTTGGGGTGGTGGCTCTGGTATAAGAGAAGGCTGTTGCGATCTGTGGGTTTTTTATACAGGCATGTTGAGAGCTGTCCGCCTGATAACTTGATGTTCAAATCAAGGAATGCAATGGTCGTGTCTGAAATAGTATGAGAAAATTTCAGAAATGGGTTTTGCTGATTGATCCAATGTACAAATCTGTTACAGGTGTCAACAGGGCCATGCCAAAAAATCAAAATATCATCAATGAACCGTTTCCAGAGGATAAGATGTTGTTGAAACGGGTTACATACAGTGTTGATGACTTCCTTTTCAAATGTTGCCATATATAGACAGGCCAGGCTCGGGGCAAAGGTACTCCCCATCGATGTACCCTGGCACTGATGGTATAATTGCCCTTTGTATTCAAAAAAGTTTTCAGTTAGTGCTAAGGACGCACAATCCATTATGAATGTAACTGGGGTGGGTGAATTCCACTCCAGTGACTTCAAGGCTGCTTCTACAACTGTCAAGGTGTCTCCTTGAGGAATGTTAGTGTACAAGGCCTCTACGTCAAGAGTGATGAGAAGGTCAATGAGGGACGAGTCCTCTATAGAGTCAATTATTCTGAGGACATCAGTCGTATCTCTGATGAAAGATGGTATATCCCTCACCAAAGGTTGTAGGAAGTGATCCACAAATTTAGAAAGCGGCTCCAATACTGAGCCAATACCCGAAACTATTGGGCGCCCAGGAACCGGCGTTGTACCTTTGTGTATCTTTGGTAAAGTATAAAAATAGGGCGTCTTAGGCTCTTTAGCAATTAGGAAATCTGCTTCTTTCTTGTTTATCCACCCACTGGTTACTGCCTCATTAACTAGTATAGAAATAGTGTTGGAGAGGCGAGGAGTGGGGTCAATGGTGATAGGAGCGTAGTATTGATCATTGTTTAGTTATCGTTTGCATTCCTCATCATAATCATCTATGGACTGAATAACAGTTGCCCCACCCTTATCGGCTTGTTTGATAATTATGGATTCATCTCTTGCGAGTGCATTTGCTGTTTCTGTCTCAGACTTGGACAAATTGTGGAAGGGAGTGGGAGAAGGTAGTGAGGCTAGATCTTTCAGAACCGCCTTTTCGAAAGTAAGAATCTCAACCGGGATCATCCCATTATGAGGAGTAAAAGTGGAAGGATTACTCAGTCCTGAGTCATCCACTTGAATGCATGGTTTGTCCATGAAATATGATCGTAGTCTTATCTTTCGGAAAAGTTTTTGGATCTCGCAGACATCCCTGAACTTGTCAACTTTAGGTGTAGGTACGAAACCTAACCCCTTCTGTAATATTGATATCTCAGGGTCAGCGAGGTCTCGTTGTGATAAATTGACCACTAATTTCTCTTGTTCAGGGTTTTGCTCCTTGTGTCCATCCCAGTGGGGAGGTCTTGCCAATGAACCTGTTTCCGTGCGCCCCTTCTGTTGCGACCTCTTCCTCTGCCCCAGCCTCTGTCTAAAAAAGGGGGGCCGTTATTAAAGAACTGGGGAGGTCCTTGTTGAAATGGTTGGTATTGCCAATAAGGGGGTGGTGGTGGGGGTCCTGGAAACATAGGTGGTCCCTGAAAGGTAGGGACATTGTAATGATAGTTAGTGCGTTGATTGCGGCGACCATTACTACTGCCCCAGCTCCCCGTGCTAGAGTTCCTGTCGGCAGAACTTCTTCTGTCGGAATTATCATCGGAGGAATAACTATTCTTAACCGATGTGTAGTCTGCCTTCAAGTAAGGATATACCTTTTCTTTGTCAAATTTGTCGATATCTTTTTGCAGTTTGGTAATTTTTTGTTTCATTAGATATTCCTTATTCTCGGAAATCTCTGCATTAATCTCAGCGAGTTTGTTCTTATAAGCTGTAATTTGAATGGTGGTTTTTAGTGCGCCTTCCGCAATCTGTATCCTAACAAGGAGAGCATCTGCTAGGCGTTTCGCTGTATTAATGATGAGTACCAGCAGATCTCTGGTGCATTTCCATGCAATGAGAGACCATTCCTTTTTGAAGGTAGCATCGTCTAGGAATAGTCTGGGAAAGTTGTTGACAATCAATCCCGTCGGTGCAATATTGGCACGTAAATATTCTGTCATAAGGGCGCCGTGCAGTGTGATTTTCAACCACTCCCTTTTCAACAATGTCAGTGAATTCCGATCATCTGACTGGGAACCTGATGCAGAGTTGCCATCATGTCCCAGGAGTGAGGGTGTTCTATCCATTACTCACCACCCCGGTTCCTGGCGGTCTGGGTAGGTCGTTTGCTTGAACGTGAATCCACGTTGGTGAGTACTTAAACTAATTGTTTTCCCCCCGCTTGTGGAGCTGCATCTGCCTACTGGCTATCGGAGCCCTCCTGATTGATTCTTTCGGATACTACGTACCGAGGCCAAGACACCCTTGCCCGGTCCTGAGATCCGTTATGTTTTGATCTGCCTGGGTTATGGTCTGCTGTGGCTGCTTCCGGCTGCCCGTTATCCTTTACAATGGTGCCACCTCATGGATGGCAATTACTTGTTCGTTTCCAACCACTAAAGGTACATTTAATGATTGTTTTCTGGCACCTTTCATGTTTATACAGGACCCAATCGGTGTCCCCTCTTTTAGCCGCCAGTACCGTTGCTAACAATAGTAGCAACCCCATTAGGTGAGTGTCCTTGCCTTCTTCCATAGAACTATTGCCAACCTCCTAGTGGTTTTTTATCTCTCCCCACCCTCCACTCCCGAATGGCTTTCTAGGCACTGCAATGTAATAAAATTGTGTGATGCACGCCTCTAGCACGGTGATCTTCACGACACAACTGTTCACAATTATGTACAGTATGAAGAGCTCTTTTAGAATCGTTATAACTTTTTCTCATCTTCAACAGGTAACAGACCATAGGAAGTGGTATGTAGATGTCACTTTACCACGTAATGTAGACAGCCTTATTTGATCCTGATGAATTGCCTTGATCCTCCTGACACTAACAGCAAGAAACATGTTGATCCTATAGAGTAGAGCTTATGTCTAGATACCTGATTCCTAGCACCTAGCCACTCTACACCATTTTAATAGGGCAGTTTACCTTTGGAATAAAATATTAATTAGGACTTACTGACCCCTTTTAACCCCCTTTTTTCTGCTATATCACCTCACACTAGGCCCCTCACCCCCAAGCACCCATCGGCAGGAACAAAAGATCCCCGACAAAGAGCCCCGATTTCGGGAGCCCGTCAAGGATTGCAGCGCCGACTTGACGAGGGGCAGTGCTCATATGATGAAGCATGACACCTAGCTTGCTGGGTGTGTGAGAGCACTAGTTCAACCAAGGGAATTCCCCCTTGTCTTCCCCTGATTATTTCCTTTCATCACTGATCGGTTGAGATACCCTCTCACCTGCTCCATATACTCCTCTTCGCTACTGTACACGAGGAACTTTGTACCCTTTATTGTTGCTAATGTATGGAGTTAGCCTGGAATGTGTTGTGGCTGCTCTGTTGCTGTCTGAGTGTGTCTGTGTGCCACTTGACTGGATGCGTGCAGTGATGTGTCCATTCAGGTGGTGTATACTCTACAATAGGGTAGTACTACTTACTTGTTTCTATGTAGGTTTCTTTTTTTTATAACTCTTTTTATTGTAAAGACATCGACAACAAGGCATAGCTTCACAGTGTCACAACATAGGCAATGGCAAACACAAGGTTTCATACATAGACAATATACTTTTGCCATTGGAGTTACGGGGAAGGGGGGACATCTAATTCGCTCAACCTGGGGGGGGGACATATTTCACCTCTGTACAAATTCCAAGGGGACCAAATCTTAGACCACTTCCGTGGGCAACCCCTCGCAGTGTAGACCAATTTTTCCCTTTGCATGCACCAATCAAGGTCCTTTTTCCATTCCGCAATTTTGGGTGCTTGCGGGCCCCCCAGTGCTGTGCAATATTGCTTTTAGCTATCATACAAGCAAGCGTTACCCATTGTATGGCGTAGGCGTTGAGGTCCGTGGGTTCCCAGATATTAAGGAGACATCTAGGAGCTTCCGGACGGAGTTCAACCCCCAGGACTTCACCAATAATCGTGTGTATCTTCTGCCAGTACTCCTGAATTATCCCACAATGCCATATGATGTGTATGAAAATACCTAGCTGGGTGCATCCCCGTCTACAGGACCCATCAGTTTGCCTCCCCATGTGCACCAATTGCGGCCCTGTTAAATATATTCTGTGCAATATTTTGAGTTGCACTAGGCGGAGCCTTGCTGATATTGCAACTGTTTTAGGGGATGAGACCGCTGTCTGCCACCCATCATCATCTAGTTCTACACCGTCCCCAGCCCATTTCTCTCTCAGTGTGGTTAAAGGGCCCCGCATGTTATTGATCAGCTTCCTGTAAGTCAGGGATATGGCCCGCTCGGGCAGGTGTCCATCAAGGAGTCTGTCTTCCAGAGGGGTGCTATCAGGTGGTGATGTGTCTCCCGACAGTGCGGTCCGCAGTGCATGCCGGACCTGGAGATATCTGAACCGCTCGGAGTCAGCAAGTGCGTATTGAGTCTGCAAAGCACTAAACGGCATTATTCCCCCCGCCTCCCAGAGATCACCGATTCTGGAAATACCGATCAGGTCCCACTTATCAAACCCCTTTGAGTTTCCCAGGTATCCCAGTGTTTGTGAGTCCCATAGCGGGGTAGCAAGCGTCAATCTGTTGGCCCAGCCCAGTGACCGTGTCGCAGTGTGCCATATCTTGGTTATGTGCTTGGTTGGCCCAGTCAGGGGGAACTTACCCGGAGTGGAGTATAGTGCTCGACCGTACGCCCCGCTAGGCAGGAACCAGCGGTCCATACGATATCCCGGGGCATCGGGGGGGGCCGTAGGTGCAATGAGTTATCGCGATCAAATGAGCTGCCCAATAGTATCTTTTTATGTCAGGCAGCCCATTTCCGCCATCGTACCAGCCAAGCGTGAACTTAGATAAAGCTATGCGTGGCCTTCCTCCCCAGAGGAGAGCCCTCTGAAGGCTCTCTATTTCCCCAAACTAAGAATTGGGAACGGGATCCGCGGCATTTTGCAATGCGTAGAGAAAGCGCGGCAATGACATCATTTTGAACAATGCCGCCCTACCCAGCAAGGAGATAGGGAGCGATTTCCAGTGAAGAATGTCGCTTTTCAGGCGGTGCAGGGGTGGGGTCAAGTTACGTGCATATCGGAGCGCAGGATCTAAAGAGACAAATATGCCTAGGTATTTGAATCCTTCCGTCGAGATCGATATAGGGCAGTTTCGGGGCAGGTGCGGAGTACTACCACTCAGGACATATATGAGTGACTTCTGCCAGTTAACTCGGAAGCCAGAGTATCTCCCAAAGATGTCTAGGATGTTGAGTAGGATAGTAAGGGATTTCTTGGGGATGCGAGGTAGAGGAGAACGTCGTCCGCGTAGAGGGATATTCTGTCCTCCCATCCCGGCGCCCACCGCAGCCCACGAATGGCCACGTCGTTGCGGATCCACGCTGCAAGGGTTCGAGGGCCAGAGCGATCAGGAGGGGAGAAAGGGGGCAGCCCTGGCGGGTGCCACGACCAAGCTCGAAGGGGGCGGATTTTCTATTATTGACGACTACCTGCGCCATAGGAGCGGCGTAAAGGAGTTTCACCCAGCTGATAAAGATCGGACCCATGCCAAGTTTTGTTAGCACTGCAAACAGATAAGCCCATTCAAGGGTGTCAAACGCCATAGTGGCATCTAAGGAGGCTATGATCGCATCTTCTCGTATTGTGGGGGCTCTACCCAGCACCCCGTGTACTCTGCGCAAATTCAAGGCGGTATTCCGTCGGGGCATAAAGCCTGACTGGTCGGGATGGACTAGATCCCCCACAACCTTAACCAGTTGGTTAGCAAGGGCCTTAGCCAGTATTTTGGGCTCGGCGTTTAGTAATGAGATAGGCCGATAGGATAAGCAATCTGTTTTAGGCTTCCCCTCCTTATGTATGGTAACAATCGTGGCCAAGCGTTGGTCCAGAGGCAATATCCCCGTCTCCATGGACCGTAGATAGTGTCCTAGTTTGTCAGGGCGAAGCTTGTACAGCTCAATAGGGATACCGTTGGGGCCCAGAGCTTTACCCGGCCTCAACGCTCGTATGGCTATAGCGATTTCCTCAGTGGAGAGGGAGCTGTCCAGGAATTGACGGTCCGCCTCTGAAAGGGTAGGAAGGGAGATGTCCCTGAGTAGGTCTAGGGAGTCCTCAACTGTGTGAGGGGCCACCGACGTATATACTGTAGCATAGTGGGCTGCAAATTGTGTGGCTATCTCTTGGGGGTCCGTAACAGGGATACCGTCCGCTCCCATGAGCTCAGGGACGAGTCGGCTAGCACACTCCCTTTTATTGAGCCAGGCAATCAGTTTGCCCGCTTTGTCTCCCCAATCGTATATACGGCCCAGTTTTTCCTGTCCCAGTGCCTTGGCTCGGTCAGTGACCAGGGCCCGATATTCATCCTGACAGAGTCGGAGTTCATGCATCGCATCGGGTGTAGGATTGGAGTTAACAGACTGCTCAAGTTGGTGCACCCGATGTTCAACGTCAGAGATGTCTTTCAGTCTTTCCTTTCTGTTCCCCGCAATGAGGGACAGGGCCTGTCCTCGGAGCACAGTTTTAAATGCTTCCCAGAGTATTTGTGGGGAGTCGACCGAATGTTCGTTATCTGTGAAGTAATCATCAATAGTCTTGATCAGATCCCTGCGCAGCTTGGGGTTTTTGAGGTGCCAAGGATTTATGGGGGAAATGCGACCTATTTGTTTATGATCTAGTACCATATTGGCCCAAAGAGGGGAGTGATCAGATATACCCCTTGGGAGATGCCTGATTTCGTGGATATGAGCAACCTGGGAGGCGGGGGAAATCATGTAGTCTAATCGGGAGAGGCTGCGGTGTGCGTTGGAGTAGAAAGTGTGCTGTATTTTGTCCGGGTGGTATGATCTCCATAAGTCCACTAAACCCATCGCATCCAGAAAATTTGAGAGTGAGTGTGTCGTCTGGGGTATTTGACGTGGCGGGTGTCTGTCCAGTTCGCCCGACACGACAGAGTTAAGGTCCCCGCCTATGACAAGCTGCCCCACAGGTAGGGTAAGTAGTAGAGCACTAAGGTCAGTAAACGTAGTTGACTGCAACCCTGGGGGTACATATATTGAAAGAAGGGTTAGGGTATGCCCTTCCCACGTGCCGGCCACACCCACGTATCGCCCACGGTCGTCTACATAGGAGGATGTGACAGACAGCGGGAATGTGTTTTTAACCATGATCCCCACTCCTCTCGAACTAGACGTGAAGCCAGCATGTGCCACCATCGAATAACCCCACCTGCACATTGCTCTGCATTTGTTACCTATTAGATGCATTTCCTGGAGCAGGACTACGTCCGGGGACAGTCTTTTTATGTGCTGGGTAACCACACCCCGCTTAATTTTGTCCCCCAACCCGTTAACGGTCCAACTTAGGATTTTGAATTCCTTGTTGCGTTGCGTACCCATTTGTGTGTCGGCAATGAGTGAACTAGCGGTGTAGAGTGAAACACTATGCCATCAAACGTGAAATCGTACATATCAACCAAGAAAACAAACAGTCCCTCCCAACTCTCCCCCTCCCTGCTGCCCTGCACTCTGGGCTTCAAACTACCCTTCAGAACAAAAATGCAGAGTGCCTGTCGCCCACAATAAGGGAAAGGAAAGAAAACAACAAAAATAGAAGATAACCAGCTACAGGAAGTACGTGAGGGGAGGCTGTAGCAGTTCCCCGATCCTCACTCCCAAGTGTTAATACATCTAAGCCATGATGCAAGAGGGTCTACATAAGCGAGTTCACGCAATCTCATAGCACTGTGCATAGTCCTGCATCCGGTCGCCTCGCGGAGCCCTCCCAAAAGGCCCACTCACAGCAGGAGACGGCGACTCCACCATCGGTAATCGGAGACCTGCACGGCCTTCGCGGGTCCCCCCGACCATCCAGCCAGTCAGAGGCGGCGTCCGGATGGTCAAAGAAATGGGTTTTCCCATCCGCCTCCACCCGCAACCGCGCGGGGAAGAGCATGGCGTACTTCAAGTCTCTGGCGTGCAGCCGCTTTTTGATCTCTTGAAATGTGCGCCGTCGCATCTGCACCCCGCGGGTGAAGTCGGGGAAAAAGGTTATATGTGCGTTGTCCAGTCGAACCGGGGGGGCCACCCTGGCGGCCTGGAGGATGGTGTCTCTGTCTCTGTAATTTGACAGACGGGCCAGTATTGGGCGGGGTGGAGCCCCCGGTTTCGGGCGACCCCCGGGCACTCTATGCGCCCTTTCCACAACGAAAAGGTTGGAGAGACCCTTGGGCTGGAGTTTAGTGGAGATTAGGTCTTCGATAAAAAGATCCACGGCCTGTCCCTCCATTTTTTCTGGCACCCCCAAGACGCGTATGTTATTGCGCCTCATCCTCCCTTCATACTCGTCGAGTTTCTCCTCGGTGGATTTGCGGAAGGCCCACAGCTCAGCAACCTCAGCCTGCAGCTGCGAGGTGTCGCCCGCAAGCCCCTCGGCGGTGGTCTCGAGCTGCTGCACTCTTTCCCGATAGTTGGCAAGGTCGGCCCTAATCAGCGTCATTTCGGAGGAGAGAGTGTCTATGGACGTTCGGACTCCGGTAATGGCCGCCATAAGGTCCTTCATAGTGGGCTCGGTAGGATCGTGTGTCGCGCCATGCTGGGCCACATCTCCCGGCGCCCTCCTGTCGGGTTGCTCATCCTTTGTACATGTGTACCGATCAAGCTTACTTTGCTGGGACGCCCTGGCTCCCTTGGCTCCAGACATCGCGGGGCCGGTGGTTGATATCACACAGGTGGCAGGTAAGTTCAAAAACAGGGGCAGCACCCGGGCAGAACGATCGCGGCAGGCGCTGCTTTAAGGAGGTTTCTCAGCGCAGGACATGTAAGAATGGCGACACAAGATGGCGTCCCCCCACTGTGCCTAGGTCGCGAGGATCAAGCGGGAGCCCCACAGCTCACCCCCAACATAGGAGAGTCAAGTGAAGGGGAAGGATATCCCGCGCCAAGTCCCGCAGGCCCCACACACAACCACACCGCCACACCCCTGCCGCGGAGTCCTCGCCCCCAGTCGGGGGGCCAAACTGAGCTTATGCAATGTGTCCCAATGGTACTGCGCCTCACCAAGTTCTAGGGTACCCGTGGATTGGATGGCAATGGGTCACCACAGTCCCCTCAGCACGGCGCGACCCGGTAGAGCGCCACAGTCACAAGGGCAGCACCGATGAGGGCATCCACAGCTAGCCCCCCGCAGCAGCGCGCACCTCCGCAGCAAAGCAATCCAAGACTCACCAGTCCGCCGCCCAGAGTCCTAAAATCAGCTCCAGAATGTCAGCATTCCCCCACCGCGACCGCGAGAAGCGCAGGTCAGTGGCCTCCTCCCGCGCTGGAGATGCGGCGGGGGGAGACGGGGGGGAAAGCCTCCACTCCAGCGGTGCCCCGCGGGTCCCTTGGCGGCAAGATCGGGGACCCCACAGAGGCCCCCCAAGTCAGAGGGCGATGCAGCTCCAAGGGGGGGCGGGGAGAATTCCTTCCGCCCGGGGCGATTCCACAGTGCCGGGGGGGGGGTGGACAGCGCCGCTGCCCGCTGTGGGGTGCGTCTCTCACCCTCCAGAGGAGACACCCAGTTCGGCTTCCAAGCGACTGCAGCGTCCAGGCAACCCCCGGCGAGTCACGGCCGTCTACACCTCCAAGCCGCTCCGGCGTCCAGGCTCACTCCACTCCCCGGCTGCGCAGATTCTACTAGGCCCCAATGCGACGGGGCTCGGAACTCCGGATCGGAGACAGCGCCGGGGCCCCACGAGGCAGGGGCCGGGTCCGCTAGTCGCAGGGAGTCAGGTGATGGTGCTTGATGGCAGGATATATAACAGGATTATTGTGCGGGAGGAGGTTATCGGCGGAGCCGAGGCACTACACGGCCATCTTGCCTCGGAGCTAGGCCACGCCCCCTCTGTGTAGGTTTCTTGTGACATGTTTTGTGCATGTGTACTGCATTTCTCTCCTGTTCTGCTGTGCTTTTGAGTGTGTCTTGTGTCTGTCCTTCACAGGGTAATTTGCCTGTTGTTTGGTCAACACTGACCCCCAACACCCAGAATCCGACACCAGTGTGGGAGTAGTCAATTGACATCAAGTGATGTGCCACACACCCCTGAACTACAATTCTCAGACACTCTGTGACCGTGCGTCCACCGTAACGTACAATTGCCTTGCAACTATTTTCAATCAATCAATCAATCAATCAGAGTACTTGTAAAGCGCGCTACTTACCCTTGAGGGTCCCAAGGCGCTGAGGGGATGGGGGGGCTACTGCTCAAAGAGCCAGGTCTTGAGGAGTCTTCTGAAGGCCAGTAGGTCTTGGGTCTGCCGTAGGTGGGTGGGGAGTGTGTTCCAGGTCTTGGTGGCGAGGTAGGAGAAAGATCTGCCGCCGGTGGTCGTTCGTTGGATGCGGGGGACAGCGGCGAGGGCGAGGCTGGCGGAGCGGAGCTGGCAGGTGGGGGTGTAGAAGCTGAGTCTGCTGTTCAGGTAGGGTGGTCCGGTGTTGTGGAGTGCTTTGTGTGCGTGGGTGAGGAGCTTGAAGGTGATCCTCTTGTCGACGGGGAGCCAGTGTAGGACTCTTAGGTGGGGGGTGATGTGGCTGCAGCGGGGGACGTTGACGATCAGTCATGCGGAGGCGTTTTGGATGCGTTGTAGTCGTCGTAGGTGTTTGGCTGGGATTCCTGCATAGAGTGCGTTGCCGTAGTCCAGTCTGCTTCTGCCGAGGGCCTGTGTCACCGTTCTTCTTATTTCGGTCGGGATCCACTTGTAGATCCAGCGGAGCATGCGGAGGGTGTTGTAGCAGGAGGAGGAGAAGGCGTTGACCTGCTTAGACATGGAGAGGGAGGAGTCGAGGATGAATCCTAGATTGCGTGCCTGGTCGGTGGGTGTTGGTGCTGCTCGCAGTGTTTTCGGCCACCAGGAGTCATCCCAGGCTGAGGGGGTGGGTCCGAGGATGAGAACTTCCGTCTTGTCCGAGTTCAGCTTCAGACGGCTGCTCCTCATCCAGTCGGCGACGGCCTCCATTCCCTCGTGGAGGTTAGTTTTGGCGGTGTGTGGGTCCTTGGTGAGGGAGAGGATGAGCTGGGTGTCGTCGGCATAGTTATGTTTCTACAGGCATCAATGGTTCACAAACATGACATTTTCTACTGTACGAACAGATGCCTGCCTGTACACTGCTTTTTTCCAGCTTGTCATGGACAGAGTTTGATATTGTTGTTGCCCATTTCCCAGCAGGGCCTTGTGCTGCCCACAACAGAGCCCAGTGTCCGACTTCTTGTCAGTCCCTTCCCACTCCCTGAGGCGAGCATGGTTCAGTGTTTGCTTGCTGGGCCATGTGGGTGGGTGTGGATTGTCTGTGACTGCAACTCCCATCATACTCTTGGCTACACCCCCCTTCCCAGCATGCCCATACTTCCTCCCTCTTGACTTTGCTTCCCTGTGAGGGGGTGTGACAGCAATGGCAAGATGGATGACTGTCAAATCCTGGTGTTTGTTTGTCTACAAGTCCAAAGAGGGCCCCTGTGCTTCACAAAGCAGCACCCAGTAGGGGTATCTTTTGCTGATATTTCACAGAGGTGTGGGTCAATGCATTCTACCCGGTGAGTTGTGTGGAGTTTGTGTTGAGGGGGGTGTGTCTCCACATGCTGGTAAGTTCCCATCCGGACAGACATCCCACCATGAAACGTGCTTCCATTGGAGGGCGTGCAAGTTGTCCTTCAGGATGTCAGTCAGTGGTGTCCTGCTTCTGATTTGCGCACAAGCCCTACCAGGCCCTTGTGCTCCCCACAGCAAGACCCAGTGTCAGCCATCGCGTCAGTCATTTTCCACTCCCTGTGATGTGGGCATGGTTCAGAGGGGTCTTGATGGGCCAATCAGGAGGCGGAGCATTATCTGTGACTACAAAACGGCATCATGCTTTTGGATACACTCACTTCACCTGCATCGCCACTATTCCTTCCTGTCAGTCAGCTGCACTGTGAGGTAGTGTATTTGTGGTGGCAAACTGTCTGGCAGTGTTTATTTAGCTTTGTGCCACTGCCTTGCTCTATTTGTTTGTAGGTTGGTGCATGTCATGACACAGTTCCAAGTCACTATGAGATGGCAGGTATTGTGTTTGTCTGACTGGCATACACATCTTGGGATGATTATCTAATGGTTACTGTGGCTTTGCTTGCGTTGCATGGTTTCACAGTCCCTTTGCCACACAATATTGGGTATGTTGTTTGTGTACTCACCAGGCTCTAGTATGTCTGTTAGACTATAGATGCTCTCTGGTGGCAGGATGTCCCGCACCTTCTCCTCCCAGGTCCTGAAGTAGACTGGTTTGGCAGGAGGGCCACCGCCGGTTCACTGACACAGGGCATGATCTTTTTCGATGAGTTTCTTGACCCTCCTACGCACGTCATACCACCCCTTTTCTGGACATCGTCCTTTGTGCGCCTTGCTGGTGCTTGAACGTTCACCTTGTCCACAATCCTCGCCCACATCTTGGTTTTCTGTGACATGGTGGTTCTTTGGACCAATGTACCAAACAAATGTGGCTCTACTCTGATGATCTCATCTACCAGCACTTCTAACTCACTATCTGTGAACTTTGGATTCTTCTTTGGGGGCATGGTGATGGGTGGTGGTGGTGAGTGATGTGTGTGTGAGGGTGCAAGTGAGGGTGGGTTAGTGTTGGTTTTGATAGCTGTATGTGTGTGTGCTTTTGGATGAGGTGCTGATGGTGTGTGAGTTGTGTGATGGGTGAGTTGTGAGTGTGTCTGTGGTTGCTGTGTGATGGTGTTTGCTGCTGGCTGTGTCTCCTGTTTGTAAGGGATCATGGTAGTGATTGTAGTCCTTTATATAGTTGGAGTTGCGGGTGTGTCTTTGTCCCAGGTTTTTTTTATTTGATATTTATTGGCTTTGTAATTGCTTGTTTGGTCCTTTTTTTGTCTTTTTTCCTTTGGGTTTTGTAGGCATGAAGGAGACGTTCTTCTGACGGAAACGGACGCTGATGTTGGCTCGTGCGGGCTTCTCCGCCTCGTTCACACTGACTATCTTCTGTGTTTCATACGCGTTGGTCGCGGGGATCTCTATTACTTGTGGGCCCGGTTTTCTGTGCGTGTCGGTCGTGCGGCTTGGTCTCCGTGCGAGTCGGTCTGGGTTTACACGCATTGCATCGTACTGCGCGGATCGGACATCGTGGGTATGGGTCGGTCGGGTTCATTCCGGGTTTGTGTCGGTCGGTGAAGCTCGCATCGGTTTTCCAGCCGGATCACTATTTTCCCTACGACTCAGTCGTACGGCTTGTATTCCGTACGTGTCGGTTGTAATCCACACGCGTTGCATCGTACTGCATAGGTCGTACGGCGCTGGTCCGTGTCGGTCGGTCTCCGGTCTGGGTCCGTGTCGGTCGGTACGATTTGCGGCCGGAATCGGAATCGACCCCTAAGTGTGAAAATTCCATTGATTTTTTTTTTTTATGATTTCAATTTAAAAAAAACTCACACTTTGGAATAGTGGTTAAAAAACAAACAAGGTGCCCATTCAGCTGTATTCTCTGTCTTCAGTGCAACCGCCATTCCTTTGGCTGAAATAAACATTTTACAGATCCCAGACAGGCAGAAGGGGGTCTACAAATTGGTCCAGAAGACCTGGTAGGCCATTAACTTTGGCACCATAGAATGATCCCCTTATCTTCGTCATAACTGCCATGCACTTGTTCTCATGAAAAATATCCTTACTTCTCAATCAACAGACCCAAAATCTTACAGTACACAGAAATTAATCCGAAGCAATCTTCAATCCATGAAAAATACAACCAAATAAATTGCACTTCAGCTAGGCGGAAAGATAGGGGCATCATTATTTTAATTATGGAGTGGCACAGTTTGGGGTTATGGAGGAAAATACGTACTCATGATAGGTAGATATGTTTAGCCACTAAACTATACAATGAGGGATTGGTCCTGGTGGGCACCACCCGCTATTGACCGGAATATGTCATTTGAAACTTTTACGGGAAATCCACTTAAGCTTTCCCAAACCTGTGAACCATCTTCGTTTTGTTTACCCGTTTTTATTATCTAATTTCCTGTTTTGTGTTACTTTAGATGTTTCTGTTGATTTATAGCATCACATGGGATTTCAAGCTCATGTGGTACTTTACAACCTGCATGTTAGTCATGGTTTCCCAAATAACGGTGAAGAAACGCATCCCCTAATCCTTTCCAGACAACCTCAAAATGTCCTCCTCATCGTATCTGACCACCAGCATCCAGTTCAATAGCAGCTTTGTCATCAGTCATTCAAGGCCCAGTGAACCACCTGATAGGACTCTTCTCATTCGGGTACTAAAGTATTCGTTTGATTGTCAACACAGTAGTCACTCGCCTCCTGTGTGTTGAGAGGGTAGGCATGCACAGCTCTGGTGCAAACACGCAGTTACGTGCATGAAGATTGGCACTTCGTCTGTGCATTCTTCTATACTTCCATCCAGACACACGTTCGCCACTTAATCCTTTCACGTTTCTGTCCAGTCATTCTTTCACTATTTCATCGTACCTTCCACCGTTGTTCAATTTTTCCATTCACGTTTCCTTTCTTCCTGGCACCCTTCCATTTTCCTTCCGTTGTTCTTTCCCTTTGTATCTACCCATCTTCTTTCTCTCATACTTACTTTTTTCATATCTTCCTTTGTTATGCCTATTGTTTTCCAGCATGTTTCTCTCTCGCTGCGTCTTGCACTATTTTGTTTTTTCTTTATGTATTTCCTTTCCTGTGCATGGCAGCTGAAACTTCACAACCCTCTTTCATGGTATTTCCTTACAGTGCTATTTATCCGCATTTTGTCTTCAGGCCTGCAGACATTAGAGCCCCATAAAAACGAATTCATGTTTATGTGGATCCAGTTCGTTATCTTATCAGGCCCCGAGGGAGCCCTCACTTAAGCTGCTAACGCGTGGGTTACCTACGCCCTGCCCCCCTCATTTTGTGACATTCAGCTACAAGTCCCATATAATTTTCTTTATCCCAGTACACGTCACACTTTTATTAGGGTTCATGTAAGTCTACCTACTTCTTGATTTCTGTGGGAGCACTTTTCTATGTTTATTGGAAGATCCCCGAGCACATCTTCTTGTTACATGAAAGTATTTGTTTATTATGTGCCTTTAGTTGCTTTTGGTAAGAAAAAACACTCTTCCAAAAACGTCTTCAGAGCTTTCTTTTCTGCGTGTCACATGCACACATGCACAACACTCGCTGGGTACCAAACAACTTGCAGACATAAGAAGCTAGCTGGTGTGGCGAATGCTCTCAAAGCTCCAGCAGTGCGCAGTGTCTGAGCGGAAATTATTGGCAAGACCCCTAGATCTGGCTGCAATGTGCTGAAGCATGAAAATACAGGCATGCACAAATGCTGTTTGCATGTGTTAGCACATTAAACCCAGACATATTGCCAATGTGCTCTCATACCAGACCTGATGATGAATTATGAGATTTGGAAACTCCACCACTGAAGCTTGAATTAATACCCCTCCCCCCCCCCCCCCCCCCCACCGCCCAATATTCGAGTCTGCCCCTGATTTGTGCCTTTAACTCTGGATTGTTTTATTGTGAAGGCAATCTTAACACAAGTTTTCTTGTGACATGGAGGCGGTCTGCTCCACTTGAAGTGGTGTTAGTCGCCGCATTTTATACTCATCTGACAAAGATTAGGCACATTGCAGCTGGGGATCAGTTTTAGTGCATCATGCTGCCGCTTACCAACCTGGCAGCAATAGGGTATCCATCTCGGACGGCCCTTCACGTGCTGCCCAGAGGCAAGTACCTGTTGCACTGGTAACCCACCAAAAATAATGGCGGGACTCTGCACCAAATAAAACATAATGCTGGAAACGACTGACTCAAAGACCAGCTGTGACAAGTGCACACCAAACACGGCCTTCCAGTTTCTGTATTCATTTACAAAGGCCATGTGACATGCAGCACTATGCAAAGGCACACAGTTCAACAGCAGAAGGGCTCCCAGAAAAATATTCCTCTAAGCTGATAACAGGCATTGACCTTTGATCCCTGGAAAGCTATTTTCTCTGACTGTCTAAGTAGCTCCTGCTAAACTTAGAACACATTATCCTGCAATTCCACCAGAGTATCACAAAGAGTCAGATTAGCAACTCTGGGGGTTTGGTCTAAATGCCACTGCACTTATTATGCTTTACTTGTTAGTAGAAAATGGAGCTAAACAGTAACACAGTTACAAAATCAGCCCCATAGAATTACACATGTTTGCAGAGGCTTAACAGCGCAAGACACATTAGCTACCTAATTTTGTCGATGCACACCGCTGTTCCATAAAAGTAGAACTAAATGAAAGGAAGCACGTGGTGGGCTGTATACATACAGTGACTCAATCTTACTACTGTGGTTGCACTCTGGTGTGGCTTTGTCGTTACAAAAGAAATACATGCAAAAAGCAGGAATTCTTCAGCCGTTAATCCTCCCCTAATTTCAAAGAGGAGGGACACTGGCGAAAAACCAAGAATACAGGCAAAAGCAGACGTATATCATTCATGTTTAAGTTTATGTTTCAGCTGTTGTCATCCACACTGTGAGTCCACGTTCAAAGTTGGTAGTGAGAAGAATACCTAACATGGCTTCATTGCAGCAAGCATCGGTTAATCACGCCCAACAAGCTTTCACATTTCTCGTTCTAGTATTTTTAGCAGAAATGTTAAAAAAGTGATAATCTGGCACAGTTTGATGTTCTCCACCACTAAATCGTGTGTTATCGTAGGAGGCTATTGTACGCATTAGGGCCATTGTTCTTCAGTTCTGCAAGAATCAAGTCCCACTTTAGGAGAGCATGCTTGCAGAACAAAACGCGTTGCCAAAGGGGTGCATCAAACATGGTACCCGCTCGACTAAATTCGGTGCCTTCAGTGGAGGCACTGCACAGTGGCTCTGCTGGAGGTGCAGAGATACCTTCTGCCTTGAGGGAACATTTGGCAGGTATTTCTCGACTAGAGCTGACCTGGCGGATTGCTTGCAAGAGACCCATTGAGATTGAGGCCTTCAGTGAGGATATGTTTGCAGCAGTTAACATTTTTCAATTAGGCTCAACACACCATTCCATGCAATTCCTTCGTTTTGATACTGAAAATTAGCTCATCCTGACCTTGCAATCACAACCTTTCTATCGCGTGCTAGAACCAATTCACTTGGTTTAAAAGGCTTAACGTCCTCAAAAACAACAGCTAGGCATTTAACAGGGGACATTTACATTTACAGCAGGGCTTGTTTTGTAAAGGAATAGGTGCTGAGACCCAATTCGCGATCTGTGCAATCGAAGAACAAGATGTCAATATCAAGGCTTGATTCCAGCTCATGCCTTTACCAGACACTCACTGCCTCTTCATCTCACTCTCACTGGTTATTTTCATCTTTGCCATCTCCCTTTGTCAGTATTTGTCCGTCTTTCTCTTCCTCTCTCCTTCCCCCTCTTGTGCTTTTCTCTCTACTGCTCTGGATCAACGCCTGTTGACGAAAAATCAGTACTGGTCCCTGTTGGACTGGACCCTTTCTGCAGTGTTACCCCAAACGTTTTCAGTTCCTCTGCCTATTTTTCTGACCTTCTTTTTGTTGCCTTTATAGCTCAGGGCACTTTACCACTGCAAACCAGTGCTAAAGTGCATGTGGTCTCTCCCCTAAAGCATGGTATGATTGGTTTACACTGGTTTGGCATATTTGATTAATGTATAAGTCCTTTGTAAAGTGGTATATACCCAGGGCCTATAAATTAAATGCTACCAGTGGGCCTGCAGCACTGCTTGTGCCACCCTCAGAAGTAGCCTTTCAAACCTGTCTCAGGCCTGTCTGAGTGCACAGTTTACTGCCACTTTGACTTGGCATCTAAAACTACTTGACAAGCCTTAAAATCCCCTTTTATTACACATAGGTAATCCCTAAAGTAGCCCCTAGGTAGCCCTATGGGCAGAGTGCTGTGTAGGTAAATGGTAAAACATGTACCTTTATGTGTGGCATGTCCTGGTAGTGACAAACAGCCTATTGTGTTTCTCACTGTTGTGAGGCCTACTCCTCTCATAGGCTAACATTGGAAAATTCCCTTATATACTTTTAAGTGGTAATACCTGATCAGAAAGAAGTGGCGTTGCCATGTTTGGCATGTTTAGACTAGTGGTGATAAATCCTTCTTACTGGTGTAGTGGGATTTTACATTACTATTTTAGAAATGCCACTTTTATAAAGTGAAAATAAACAAAATATCTAGCTGACCATTTATTGGGCTGCCAACTATTTAAGCAGACTCAGACCAAAATCATGAATAAGATGGTCTACATCATTTAATTATTCGTTGTTTTCCATTATTATTCTTTTTGTGATTTCACAAGACAGATATGGACTGCACTTCACAATATCCAAAGAAATGAGAGTTACCCAGGTTAAACCAAAAGGGACCGGGTTATATAACACAGTTAAAAATAAAAGATTCCCTTTTATGTATTACTGTAATGTTTAGAATGTAATCAGTCTGCACTGAACCAAAAAAAAGCTTAATTTTACTTTTAAACAATATAGCACAACGTAAATGAACCTTATATTCTTATCACTTTATTATTTGCATCCATATCAGGAAGTACACATTGATTACATCTCCTTATACATATTTATTTTCAAAACAATTACAGATATTTAGCAGCTTATATAGTGTGTTTTCATATTCTGATAATTCTTTCAGCAGTTATTGACACAATCCATATAATTCATATACAGTTCTAAAAATGATGTATTCTACTGCAATCTTAAAAACATCTATCTTTAAAACAATACAATTTTCTTATATCCTTTTGTCGACGCGTTTCAGTGTATATTGTGGTTTGTAAACACCTTCTTCAGGACTCACATTATAAAACAGATATTTTTCTTTAAAACCAGACCAATATATCTTAAAAAATAAATAAATAATATACACAATTAGATGCAAAACATTACGTGTGCGCAAACCTATAGTCTCATTGGTTCAATACATACTAGAACTCCTAACATTATCCCAAAGCAAAAATTAGCAATCTAAATTATAAACTATTTTGCATATTGGGGGAACCACTTAAAAAACTTTTAATTCTGAGTATTAATTATACTCCATTATTACATGAAGAGCCTTTTGCCAGAAAAGATCTCTATCCAAAACATCGCTTACCCTTGGTTGGAATCTCTATGAAGTGTTAAATGGGACAGTAGATCTTTCTTACTGATCCCTCTGTAAACCTCCGTCAAAGCAAAAATTCTGGAGAGATTTCACCTGTTGACAATACCATAAATTATGCTTTGCGGGGATGTCTATAGCTTATGGTATTCATTATAGACATTCATTATAACTCAATACTTACAGAGACCATACATATTCCTTTTCTTGTGCCTCTAATGGAGTAAATGATGGGTATGTTCTTCCTTAACCCTGTGTTTAAATGTTATATATTTAGTTGCAACATTTTTTTATTTTTATACTTATATGTATTCTTTGTACATCACCTATATTAAGTCACTTACCCTTTATTATAATTGGATCCTTGTCTCTTTCTTTTTAAGCCCAATTGTATATACAGTCAGAGGCTTTCTAGTTGGGAGCCTTCTCGGTATCCCTTCTTGGAAGTACACCGCCTTTTATCAATTAGGTCTAGTGTGCAATCCTAGGTTTAAAATGGAACAAAAACCAAAAGGATACTCTCAGTTATTGCTATTTTTTAAAATTTTTGAGAATATCTATATGTTGTTTTGCATTCTTTTTCATTAGTTGAACAATCATGTGAAGTTCAAACCGGCCCGCATTATGTGGGGATACATATTGATAGAGATTCTTGTACTACTTTATGTATTTAAAAGCGCCGCTATAAAGTTTATAATCTAAGCCTTCCATCATCAATAACATTCTATAGTTTGACTTCTCAAGGCAAACAAGTGCTCCCACTAGTTAAAACACACATGGTCTCTTCGAGTTTATAATTATGAATACCATGCGTTTTCCAGACGAACACTCTTATAAATATCGAAAACAATAGATTTTATTTAGACAACAAACGGTCATGCTGTTTTGTATTCACAAGCCTTCTATTTTCGAATTTTCTTTAGACATATAACTGTTCACTATAGCAATCTCGGAACTAATATCCTGCATCCTGTGTTGGAAATGTATTTAATATTTTTCCAACGTGCGCTCAATATTTCAATGGCGACTCAACCTTGAGTTGATGTATACTGTTTTACTTTCTATTTTATTTTATTTTACCCGCCTTATGATATAAAAATTCTATTTCCAAGACTCTGGCTCAAGTTCACAGTTTCCTTTGCCCGATCAAGGAACATAAAGGCCACCCACCAACTATTTATGAATTGTGGCCTCTCCTTACCTTACGTGTAAAGAAACGTCTCTGCTATCGGGAGTTCAATTCACTTTCAGGCAAACTACCCGCCATTGTCACATCCCCTTTTCTACTCTATAGCGGCACCGCCATTTATGATGACGTATGCCGCGGCCATTTTAGTAGTCTGAAGTGCTTTTTAAGTATAACAACATTGAAGACTAACTTTATTGGTATAGATAACATTACGCGTTTACATTATTATTTCTTCCTATTTTGAGTGTTGTTTCTTTTAAGGCAATGAGAATTCACTGTATTTATGAATCGTGTCCTCTCCTCACCTTATGTAAAAAGAAGCGTCTCTGCCGGAAAACTACCCGCCATTGTCACTTCCCGTTTTCTACTCTATAGCGGCGCCTCCATTTATGATGACGTGTGCCGCGGCCATTTTAGTAGTTTGAAGTGCTTTTTAGTTATAGAAACATTAAAGACTAACTTTATTGATGTAGATAACATTACGCGTTAGCATTATTATTTCTTCTTATTTTAAGTGCCGTTTCTTTTAAGGAAATAAGAATTCACTTTATTTATGAATCGCGTCCTCTCCTCACCTTATGTAAAAAGAGGCGTCTCTGCCATCGGGGGTTCAGTTCACTTTCAAGAAAACCAACCGCCATTGTGACTTCCCCTTTTATACTCTACAGCTGCGCCGACACTTATGATGACTGTTAGATCTGGGGGTCTCTAGTTGGCAGAGGTAGGTACCACTGTCCAAATAGGGACCCTTACTTCTAGTCAGGGTAAGGGGGATACACTCTTTAGATAACCCCTGCTCACCCCCTTGGTTGCTTGGCACGAGCAGACAGGCTTATCAAAGGCAATGTGTAAAGTATTTGTACCAACACTCACAGTAACACTGTGAAAACACCACAAATGGACTCCACACCAGTGTTAGATAAATAAAGTACTTTTATATAAACTACACAAGACCAAAACGACAAAAATCCAACATACACAGTTCAAGAATATGGTTTCAAAAAGAGTTCTTAGCTTAGCGACAAAATCATTCACCTTAGCGTCAATTTTAGTACCTGGTGATGCGATAAAAGTTCTTAGCGGTGCTCAGGCGTCGAAAAACAAGCAACAGCGTCAGTCCTGAGACCCTGGGGAGGCGAGGCGACGACCCTGGTGCATGCAGCGGGCATGGGCGACGAATCCGGTCTGTATGGGGAGTGAGGCGATACTTGTATGGATTCCAAGGCGTAGCTTTTCCGGTAGAAATTTACTCGCTAAGGCACAATGCGACAAAATTCGGCCCGCTAACGAGCGGGGCGACAATTTCACCAGCGATGATCTGGGTTGGCCCTGCGACGATATTCACAGCGATAAAATTCGGCACGCTAACGAGCGGTGCAATGATTTTGGCTGGCTCTGCGACGATGTTCGCAGCGATAAAATTCTGCACGCTAACGAGCGGCGCGATGATCTTGGCTGGCTCTGCGACGATCTCACCCAGCGGCGGCAGGCTCTGCGATGAAGTTCGCAGTGATAAAATTCTGCCTGCTAACGAGCGGAGCGGGGATCTGGGCTGGCTCTGCGACGATGTTCGCAGCGACAAAATTAGGCCCGCTAACGAGCGGGGCGACGATTTCACCAGCGATGATCCGGCTCAGCGGCAGCAGGCTCTGCGAAAATTTTGCCCGCTAACAAGCGGAGCGATGGAAATTTTCTCGCTAAGCCGGCTGTGCGTGAAAAAGTGTAGATCCTTTGCTTCTTTCTTCTTGGTCAGCTTCCCAACAGCAGGCACAACTTCCAGAGGCCCCACAATTGGATCAAGCACTCTAGGAAGGGCAGAACTCACTCAGCAGAGTTCAGGGGGAAGCTGGGGGTGAAGCCCTTTTGTTCTTGGGACTTCTTAACAGGAGGCCAGCTCTTCTCAGGCCCTTGGAGATCTCTTCAAGCAAGGGGACACAGCAACAGCAAAGTCCTTCCCCTCTCCTTGGCAGCAAAGCAACTGCAGGTCAGCCCACAAACACACAGCAGGACAGTCCTTCCTCTTCAGTCTTCCAGCTTTCTCCTTGGCAGAGGTTCCTTCTTGATTCCAGGATGATCTAATTTTCTGTAGTCTGGGTCTGGGTCTTACTTATACCCCAAAATCCTTTGTCCTCCGAAGGCAGAGGGGCCTTGGCCTAGTCAGAACCAGTTCTGGCCAGTCCTGGAGCACTCTGTTTACTTGGTTTCTTCTTTCCTTTGAGAGAGAGGGGCAGGGTCGTCAGCCGCCCAGCAGGGGGTGGAGCCAGCATTGTGGAAGGCAGGCACAGCCCTATTCAGGCCCAGGTGCTACTCCTCCCACCCATCTACAGGGGAATTTCCCTATTCAGCCCTGGGCTGACTCATCCAGCCTCTGGGAGCCACCCCTGTCCCTGTCACTCACAAACCAGACAGTCAATTCACAAACAGGCCAAGGCACACAGAAAGGGCAGAAAAGGAAAACAGGCACCTTCTAAAAAGTGCTGTTTTCACACACAGGATTTAAAAAACATCCTTCCTAAAAGATGTGTTATTAAATTCTGAATTCAGGGGTACCAGACTTTAGCTTTCTATCTTGTTCCTATGGGAAGATATGCAGGTAAACATTATACTCAGAATTCCCCATTATAGCCTAGGGGCAAGATAGCCTTTCAATAGTGAAAAACGAAAATGGCTGTAATTCACTACCAGAGCATGTACACCAATACATGTTCTACCTTTCACATACACTGTACCCTGCCCAGGGGGGTACCTAGGGCCTTCCATAGGGGTGTCCAATGTGAACAGAAAGGGAAGGGTTAGGCCTGGCCAGTGTGGACACTGGTCAGGTCAGCATGGCAGTTAGCAACTGCACCCAGGCACTGCAGTGGCAGGCCTGTGACACCATTTTAGGGCTACTCCTGTGGGTGGCACAATCAGTGCTGCAGGCCCACTAGTAGCATTTGAATCACCAGCCCTGGCACACTCAGTGCACTTTACTAGGGGCTGACAGGTGAAACAAATATGTCAATCATGGATAACCAATTACAATAACAATTTACCTAGGGAGCACTTGCACTTTGACACTGATGAGCAGTGGCAAAGTGCCCAAAGCATCTAAACCAGCAAAAACGAAATCCAGCATAGCGTCAAAAATACAGGGGGTAGAGGCAAAAAGTCAGGGGAAACCACGCCAAAGATGCCAGGTCTAACAATGACGTATATCGCAGCCATTTTAGTAGTCTGAAGTACTTTTTAAGAATAGAAACATTGAAGATTAACTTTATTAGTATGGATAACATTACGCGTTTACATTATTGTATCTTCCTATTTTAAATGCTGGTTTTATCCATACTAAGGACAATGAGAATTAACTTTATTTATAAAAACCGTTACATCATTATACTATGAATTCCTTAACCTTTACTTTTGATGCCCATATTTTAAAAAAGCCTGCTACAGAGGTAAACATTAACTTTATTGGCAGAAAACATTACATATTTAACCATTGTTTTCTATTCCGCTTCTATAGGCATGCGCATTTATATAGCTAAAAACAGGACCACATATTAGTTCGTACTTATACTATTTTGTGCTCACTTTATAAATATGACCCCAGCTTCAGATGTCTACTGTGACTATTAATGCGTTGGGCATTCAACTATGTCTAAATTCTAAAGACCATCTTGCATATTTCTTTCCTAGGACAGTCCAATCAGTCATACCCTTAAACTTGGTAACAAATAAAGTTGCTTATTTGTAAAAATGGAATAAATCCACATATATAGGTATCTCATCTACTCTATTTGGTAAAATGATATTTTCTCTATATAGATTGACTACCATAGTCTATACATGATGGGTAAGATTTACTGCCTCTACATTATTATACAGTCTTTGCCTAAATCATCTAATGAGTCTTTCCCACTCTTCTCTATTATTTAAACCCTGAGAGTAGGTTTTAAAATTTGACATAAAGAACTGTTCTCTTTGTTTTCTTCTCTTATCAGTATCTCCACCCCGTGCCGATACTTTTACTTTTTCCAGAATTAACCACTTACAATCTCCTTCATTGTGGTTCTACAAGTGGGGCATTTTTCTTATTATTTTTTAACGCTGATCTATGTTCAGTCAGTCTCAGTCACATTTCGCGACTCGTTTCTCCTACATACCCTTTCTGACAGGGGCAAATAATCAAATATATGACATTTTTCGTCCTACAATTGACCATTTCATTCATCCAATGTGAAACGCCATTGAGTTCCACTCTTTGCTCTTTAATTATTGTCTTACAGTGTGTACAAGTACTACATGGGAAATTGCCTTTTAGTTTGGAACCATCTTGAATGTTGGTTTGACTTATCATCTTAGGTTCTCTATATCTCCTCACAAGACGATGAAAAAATTGTTTTATTTCTCCTGTATGCATACGTTGGTTTACAGAGAGGGGTTGTCCCTGGTTTGTTTAAGAGAAACCAATTCTTGTTTATCAGATTTTTTAGTTTATTGCTCAGACCATTAAAATTTGTTACCATAACTATTCCTTGTTCTCCATTTTTAGTCTTGTCTTTACTCTCAAACAGGCTTTCACGGTTATAGTATTTTGCTCTCTTGTGTGCTATATTGTTTAAAAATTAAAATTAAGTGTTTTTTTAGTTCAGTGCAGACTGATTACAGTCTAAATATTAAAGTAATACACAAAAGGGAATCTTTTATTTTTAACTACACTTCATATTTACATAACATCAAGACAAACCTAAAAAAATTAAAACATCACAACAAATTGCAAATGACAATCAAGATAAACTATTACCAGTCACGAGAGAACAACAATAAGGTAACCCACATTTCAATCAATAACAATTTTAGTGAAACAGGCTAGGGTTACCAATCAACAGGGGTAAAACATTTCACGCAACAGAGGATATACATTTTGAGCACATTATTTTCCTCAGTCGTTATGCATGTTTTTATAGGAACTCTTCCCCTGATGGTGATGCGTGCTTAGCGTTTCGAATCCCAATTTATTTCAAGGGATTCTCTTCAGGGCTGTGACTGGATTCTGAAAAACCAATAAGGAAAGAATGTTTTTTTTAAAACACCTGCCCTCCTTATCTACTTAAAGTATGGGCTCTTACAAAGAGACCGGGGAGTGTGTACCTGTTTATAAATCTGAGATTCTCCTCTCATAGGCTAACATTGGATATTCCCTTATATACTTTTAAGTGGTAATACCTGATGAGAAAGAAGTGGTGTTACCATGTTTGGCATGTTTAGAATAGTGGTGATAAATTCTTCTTACTGGTGTAGTTGGATTTTACATTACTATTTTAGAAATGCCCCTTTTAGCAAGTGGCCATTTCTCTGTGCTTATGACTCCTGTGCTTTGCAGTCTGACTCCAATACATGTCTAGGGCTGGGTGACAGCTATACTTGGTGCATATTTTCCAGATAGCCACAACATAGGAAGGGCTGGTTGTGACAGGGTTACATCTGCATTCATCTGCATACTGGTGGTCTTCCTTGGCTGGGAGAGGTCGCTTACACTTTACATTTGTACAGGTTGTATCGTGCCCTCACACACACAAAGGGCTAATTTACCCCTGACTGATGTCTGGAGCAAAGGCTGGGCTAAAAGGGATTGTTGTGCACTTGAAAGGGTTTCTTTGAAGTCACCCCTTGATCAAAGACAATACTGAATAGAAGTACAGGGGCTCCCACCACATGTTTTAGACACTGTATGGACTTGTAACCAGATGCTTCTGGCGCTACATGCTCATTGCCAAAGGACTGCTGTGCTGCCAGGAGGAACAGCCACTTGAACTACTGTGCCTTGTTGTGCTGACCTGCGGACTGCTGAGCTGCTAAAGGGATTGACACTCTGCTGCAGATAACTTGGTGTGCTGGCCTGCTGCCTGCCTGCTTTTTGTGTCCCCAGTTTTGTCCAGGAGCTGGTAGACTGCCCCCTCCCTATTCTTGTGGGATCTTGAAGGAATCCAGTGGGCAGCTTTGAGGTGGCTGTCGGACTCTGTGTATGGCCATTTTAAATCCCCGAGGGACAGCACATGGTGAGCGCTCTTCTTGTTAGTCAGCGTTTGGGGAAGTGCTCTCTAGTGCCAAGGAGTGCAGCGTGTGTTGAGCACTTCATTCTGAGCCATTCTGAAGGGCAGGCACTTTTGAGGCTCTGCAGTGTCCTGAGCAGGCTATTGCTGCTGGCATACCTATGGAGTCAGCACGGTGCTTCATAACAGCCCCTCACACTGTTCATCCGATCACCGGAAAAGCATTGCTGCTTCACTGCATGCTCTGCAGTAGCAGCACCCCTGGGACCTTGACTGCTGTGTGCACACCTGCCCCATGGGACTCACCGCTCAGTTGTTACAGTCAATCCCCGTTTGGGTCCCAGAGATGCATGGTCCTCATAACCAGGGAAGGGCCAGGCTTCCGAGGCTCATCCGCCTGGCCCGGTCCTGGACCAGCGTGAGTTTTGGCAGTCCACGACAGAGCGTGGGCGATCCCCACAGCAGGCCCACGGGTGAGTGAGCCCCAAAGGAGTTGCCCAGATGTCCTGCACTAGGTTTTGCAGGGGGAACTGTTTTCTTCCTACCATGAGGATGCAACCTGGTGGCCACAGAGGGCTCGGGGTTTGCCAACGCTAAAGAGGCATGGTTCTCGCCCTTACATGAGGAAGCTTGTGGCACTGTATTGGTTGTTAGTATCCTGGGGTGAAAACTCAATGGAGACCCCCGGTAGCCACTAGTGTAATAGGCACACAAGGACCTCTGTGCCTATGCTTGGTGCCTAATTACTGTATAAAGTTTATTAGTAGCACAGGTGTGCCATGCCCTGTGGTCTCATGAGGAATTTGGGGTTTTGTCTCAAACTAACATTACAGTACTTGCACTCATGTGAGGATTTGTGTGCTTTTTCATTATCTGCTGCATTTCATGCCCCCAGGTATTCACTGATTTTATGATGTATTTTTTTTGTCTTGTATAGTCCAGGTGTCAGGAACCTTGGTAAAGACGCTTTTGCTTCCATTAAATCACCTGACTGGAAATATTCGCGCTAGAAAAGACTGAATCCTTGCTGGAGATCCTCCCTATGCTTTGCCCTGCAAGAAATACGACGTTCCGCCATTTTGGGAAAAGACCGGCCCGCTCCCACTTCCTATAGTGGTGCGCGGTCTAGTTGTTTTGCCCAGAAACAATGTTGACTGAAAACGCGCCTGCGCGGCTATCTCGCGGCGCACTTCAATTGTGGAAATTATTCTGACAGAAGTGTCGTTCTTCGTGCTCCGTGTCAAACCAGCTATCCATGCAGAGAATTAAGGAGTCTTGGCTGCCATTTATCTTCGGAGCAGGAGAGTAGCAAATTGTTGGATGCTAGTGTAATTTGAAGAGTTAATTAACCCACGTAATTTCTTCCTCAGCCGTCTTCGACTTCGGAGGTTCTGAGGTTATGATTGCCGCTTCTTTACTAAGTGCGCTGGACCTGGGAGTGAGAAGGAGTTGGTGATTCAGGGAGTTAACTTCAGTCAAGAAAAGTACCCCTAAGTTTTTCAATTAAGCGTGTCTTATTATTTTGAGGTTTTTTTAAACTCGCTGTGCACACGACAAGATAGAGAAAGTTGCGAGTGGAAAAAATATGGAAACAGAGACTTGAGAATTAAAACGAAGGGACAAGTAAGAGTACATTGTTGGTAAATAAAAACTGTATTCCAGAAAAACACGTTATTGAGGACGAACAGATATACGTTTGCCACTAGTACTTAAAAGAGAACTCTTTTAATTAGAACCTGTAAAAAGATTTCTCATGACCCTCTGAGGAACGTTTTTGAGGGAAATTAATACCAAAGACTTTAAAGAAAAAACAGTTACATGGATGGGCTCTAGCAGATTGAACTATTATAACCAACTGTAAGAAACAAGAACAGACAGAGCCCTTCCAATTAATCAGAAGTACATTGAGCATTTTATACAAAACTGTATGGAGAGGGGCTAGCTTCTAATTGGACATAGGTAAGAGAAATCCCAATTGAGATACAATGAGGAAGTTTAGAGGATTAGGGCATTGCAGGAAGAGTAATTATTTGTGTTTATTTTTCAGAGCATCTTTAAAATCCAGAAAGAAGGAGCTAGTGTCCAGAGGAGTGTCTCTCTTGTTTTGTCTTCCACTTCCCATTTCCCCCGGGCTGAAGTCAGTGATCGTAGTTATCTCCTGTCGCTGGTTTTGATTAGGGGGATCTGGGGTAAGGTCAACTGTTCCTGAGGGGGCCGCACTTGAGAGTGTTCAGTTCTGACACCACCTAAGTAATTGCATTGGATGCAAAGTATTTATGATTCATGTTGTGTTGATCTATGTTATATACTATGTTTTTATTATATAATCCTGTGTGGAGACTCTTCTGTGGTGTACTCATTGTGTTTCTGTGTGAGAATGTTGCGCAAACGCTTTACATATTGACTCTGATGATAAGCCTTTCTGCTGTGCATCAAACTACCAGAGGTTGAGCAGAGGTTATCTTTGGAGTGTAACTTACTTACAGTGACTATAATGGTGGGTTCTGCCTGGCTTAATTGTATACCCTAGCCAACCAGAAAACCCATTTATAACAGTCCCCAAAAATCAATGCCCATGGGCTCAACCTGCAACCACTGGCTCAAATGAAGTATAGATGCACAGTAATAGAGAGGAGGTGACATCTCAGACTTTTTACTTAAGCATATCCTAACTACCTCTAGTCACTGAGGATGGTTCATGGTTCCACACTACTGGGCACTTTGAAATATGTATACCCAAACTATCTCCAATCGGCATGTATGGCCCCACATTTTTGTCCAATTTTCTGACACAATGTAGTCTGCCTTATCTCTTTCCATGATTCATGATAGTGCCTCTTCATAGGCTACATCATAAGCCAAACCCAAAATGTAACTTATGGGATACAGTTGTCAGTTATAGTGTAATTCTTATTTGTCTCCTTGTCGTTCCTCAATCTCTAGTGACATTGTAATGTTTTCATCACTGTCCCTCAATGTCTTTTATTTACCAAAGATATTAAAAACCCTCCACAATGCAACTTACAAACCACATCATTTACATTCTTTTTTTTCAAATCAGCAAATGTGTTGAAAAATCTGATTAATTTAAAGAGTCAATTAGAGAAATAACTAGTAGGAATGGATGGGTAAATTACCAAATAAACATCCTTTTCATCAAGACATCTTGTCGAAAGTAAGGTTGTGAAGTTCAATGTTCCAATGATCAACATCATTTGATTCTGAAGGGCAGGAAACAATTGATCAGCTACTTGTCATTTTTGGGTACATGATTTGGTTTCATTATTTGTATAAGGTGACTGAGTAAGATGTAATTCTGCGTAGTGTACAGCCAAGCATGCATAGACCGAATGAGCAAGTTGGTATTTCCACTTACAATGTCAGATAAATACTTTTTCATAAAATGCTGATATGGATTTATCTCCTTCTGGTGAAAATAGTACTTTTTAGGTCATGGAGTGGATGAGTTTTCTAGCATCTCTATACTTTTATAGCGGTAAAATGAGAAATGAAATGTTTTGATTCAGTGAACTGAAGATTATGATCATTCATCCTTTCTGATTCTGCTACACACAAATGGATAGTCAATCTCAGGGAAGTAACTGACTATGAAATGGAGCACAGTGCGATAGCTAGACAGTTTACTTTAGTTGTATTTGCTCAGTTCCTTCATAAAAGACATTTGCAAATAGATCACCACATCTTGCAGCAAGAGAACAACAGTAATAGCAAGAGTTAGAAAATTTATGACAAGTGCCTAACCTTGCAAACGAACAACTTGACACACAATATGGAACAACGTGTTATAATGATACATTCCAGTTTTTGAGTATCCCTGGATGGGATATAATGTTCTGTGTCAAGACTAGGACAAAATATCTCAAGCAAGTAAATGAGGGTGATACAGCACTGGGCCAACCCTCTTAACATTGATCATCTGACGAACCATCTTTTGCCGACTAAGAGATTAAAGGAGGTAGCATTAATCAAACAGTCTCATTAACAGTGTAACTCATTTGGTTACACAATATGGAACAGGAATCAGTGAATAAAACTACAGTTTTTTTTTTTACAAATTAGCAGTCAAATTCATGTAAATTAATCTCAATAGCATGCTGTAGACATACAGAATAACAACAGAACAGTCTAACTTCCTAAAGCAGTTCAGGCGTGTCAGCATAAAACAAACAAGACGTTCGGTTACAGCAATACTTTTCAAACTAGAGTTTCTAATCCTTTCTCCTCAACATCTGTAAAATCTAGAATTATCTCATTTAAGGTCCAACTAATGAGGATGGGTAAGCCTAGAGGGATCGTAAAAAATTTGAGAAATTGCTGGAAAAATAGGAAAATGTGAGGAAGTGCGGGAAGGTTTCAGCATTTCACAAGCTCTGTCAAGAGTCTTCTTGGGGCAGGGGTGCAAGTAGTAGGCTCAGCAAGGAATCAGAGGAAAAAGCACAGAGGTCTAAACCTCTCAAAGTCCAAAGGAAAAGTGTCCAACAACGACCTACGAGAACTCCAGTTATTTCCACACAGCTCTTCTGGGTAACCCCACATGCTCACACCATCCAGGGCTTCATTTTTCTTTCCATTCTCATGCTGAGAGTTGCAACACTTGTGCTTTTCCCCAGACCAAATCTGGGAACGATATCGTCCTTGGGTACCTGCAACTCCTTGCAACATTACTGAATAAAAACTGTCAGTTAATGTTCTGGCTCTCCATATTCCTTGTCAAGGTCTTCTTCTCAGTCTCTCTACCGCTAATAAAGTGTTACATCTATTCTCAAACTAACAAACTATGGGGCATATTCTCAAGTCCCTATTGCCACGGGAAAGTCAATTTTTCTTATGTTCCCGTGGTGATAGGGTCAGCGCCTCATTCTCAAGGCAGCGTTAACGCACTTAACGTGCCTTTAAGCCACGTTAAGTGGGTTAACGCTGCCGCTCCTTTCATGCTAAATTTAGCGTGAAAGGGGCGTGTAGTGGGTGTTGCGGTGGGCGTAACACCGCAACACCCATTGTGATCGACGCTGCCACCTATTATCAAGGGCGGCATTAATAGGTGGCAGCGTCAAACTTAAGACTAGAAGAATCCTGGTCTTAAGGTGGCGAAACGAGGAGAAATGCTTTATTTCTCCTCGTTTTTGCTTTTCCCATGTGTGCTGCCTTGTGCAGCACATATGACAAAATGCAAAATGCCATGGTTTGTTCATGTACAGGAAGGTGTCCCTTCCTGTACATGAACAAACAATTTCAGAAATGCCATTTTGTAACTTTGATGTGTGCTGCACGAAGCAGCACACATGAAAGTTACAAAATTGTATTTTAGGATTGTTTATGTGCAGGAAGGGGCACCTACCTGTACATAAACAACCCTCCCCTACACACAGACACCCTTGCACTCTGGTGCAAGGATGTCTGCGTTGGCGCTAAGTTGTGAAACTTAGCGCCATCGCAGGGGAAACGCCAGGCTGCACCACATTCTTGAGAATAGGGTGCAGTCTCGCATTTCCGAAGTGGCGTAGAGAGGCGTTAAGCCAAGGAGGCTAACGCCTCTCACCGCCACTTCCTTGAGAATATCCACCTATGTGAATGCACCTGCAAAGAAAGACACACAAGCAGAAAATGAAAAACAGCATCTCATGCAGAAAGAAATATTGGCCTAGTCATGGAAATGTAACATGTTAACACAGTGGTGAAAATTTAAATATCCGTGCGCACATACATCACACAAATGAAAATGTCAGTATACTAGGTTCAAATCCAGATTCATATTACAGTTTAGGGAAAGATAATGTACTTTTAAATTGACGAACACACGTATCACTAAGGACTACATTATGAATACCAATGCGCACAACCTTAGTGGAATTGTTCTCGTTTCTAAAGTAAATATACTTTTAATAGTGTGAAGATTGTCTTTATCAGATCTCTAAACTACAGTTTGTTTAATAAGATTAAGGCACACAGTGTATACAATTCTCTAGTTCTACAGTGAATGCCCTTCATTACTAAGTTCAAGTGCAACACTTCACATTAATAACATTACAACACACAAGTATGTAGTGCTAAATGCACATATGTATTGCGTACTTGGGACGAATAAGGGTGGTGCCAAAATTGCGCTGCCCCAATCCCCTCTCTGATGGTGAATCAAGCCATCACAACATGATATCAATCTCTTATCAGATGGACCATTTTAGAATTATATCGGTTTTTATTGTCAGAACACATGGCAAAAGAATACGGTGCGTTTTTTTGCCTACAACCTCGTGGGCCGGCGAAATCACGAACAAAACTTCATAAAACAATGAGATCATTGAGGAACACAGCATGTCACCTACAACCCATCACAGGACGGCCGCGTACAACGTCGTGAATCAAAAGAGAAATGTTACATTATAGTAATAAACCAAAAGCAAATTCCAGGACACCACATTTGGCTACATGACAGTGCTACCCGGACACACCGTAGCTCATGGAGAACAGGTACATCTGCATTTAAAAAGAACAAAACAGAAAAAAGGGAAAAGGGGAAAACCAGCCAAATTCTAAACATAGAAACCCAAAGATCACCCACCACCCACCCACTTCTCCCTCAATTGCCTTAGGGGCGCTTGTCCTGATCTACTGCCGGGCTCCCGGGGATCAGCTTCAGAAGCCGCAAGTGGGCAGGACAAGTTAGTTCCGGAAAGTCTGAAGATAAAATCGAGATGAAAGAAGCCCATACTTTAGGGTATTCAGATTTGTCCCACAAGCTGGCCATGGACAGTCGCTCCATGCCCAGAAGGGGCCATAATTGGAGAAACCAGTGGGAATGACCCGGCATTCTGTCAGTCTTCCAGGCTGCCAAGATAGCCCGGTAAGCAGCGTTCAGCGCTAGGGCAATCTGTTTGCACTTGAGTGAGCGCAATAGAAAGGTCAAGGCATTGGGAAGACCTAGAATAGTGTAAGCGGGAAAACGCAGAATGGCGGATTAAAAGGCCTTGTCAATCTCGTTGAGGATTGTGTCCCAATATCGTGTAAATTTGGGCCAGTGCCATAACAAATGAAGAAGGGTACCCGGACTCCCACAGCCCCGCCAGCTGAATCCATCGTTCTGTGGGTTCCATTTAGCCAGTATGGCCAGAGTACAGTACCAATAGGATACAATTTTAAATGCAGTTTCAGTATGGCTCATGGAATGTGCAAAATGATGTGTTCTCTAAAACATTTCCTTCCAATCTTTGTCAGACAGGGTGTGGCCTATTTCCGCCTCCCACCGCTTCTGTCCTACAGAGCAAGTTTGTTGTATCTTATGTTTATTAGTCCTGGTTGCTCAGCCTGCATGAGTATGATGTCATGGAATGTTGGGAGTGTGTGCATGCTTTGAATGAGTGATCAGTTAAATTGAAAGGGGCTGAGCAGCAGGATGCTGCTCCCGGTGGGGCACCCTGTACCAACTTACCGTAACAATAAATCTACTTAACTACATCCCTGGCTCCTGGTCTACATACCACGACAGCACTTTCATCAGTTACAAAAATGGCGACGATTTTTTAAAAGAACCACGCGTGAAGAGCCAAGAAATTACATGAGGAACTAAAAGAAGATGGCCAGAGTCTGAAAAGAAGCCTAGAAACCAAACCTCTGCAACGCCTTGGATGCCCCACCGGTTTACCAACAGACAGTCCACAGAGGTATGTCGTGGGCGTTAGACATTAGTGGCTGGAGTGGCTTGAAACCTGCCTACAGTACATTTTCGTGCACTGTTGATTTTAAACCAATCTACATCATTGGAAATGCAGCGAACCGGCTGTGGAGGTTTTTGAAACCATGCATGGATGTTGGAGCATTGACTGCAGCATTAGCTGGGTGAGTGCATTTTATAGGCATTCCGAAATCGGGGGCATGAGTCGGGTCCCGTGAAGCGTTTGGCAAAATTTCCAGAGTGGTGTCAGATGATCATCTGAACACTAAAAGAAAAACAGAGATGTTCGGAGTTGCATCTCTGCACCCTAAACAAAAAGAATTTCACGCTCACATTTAAGGTTGATGTGCTGTAATAGTCGGAGTGCAGGATTGACTTGTAGCAGAGGAGACAACGGAGAGAAATTGTGCTTTCGTGAGTTTATCTAATTCGGAAGTCGGGGGGGCATCCCGAGGAAGTTTGGCAAATCTTCATTTTCATAAGGAGGATTGGTGAGCATTGCGCATTTACTTAGAAGCTGGCTTGTATGAATTGTGACGGACTTATGAGCATTTAAAAAAAAAAAAAAAAAAAGGACCAAGACTGAGTTAAATGTTTTTTTTCCAACTCAATGCATAAATTTTACCGTTTCATGCGCTATTATTCAAGAGCTTAAAGCGAACTTTGGCAGAATGTGACTGAGCAAGCTTGTTATGATTCAAACTTACATGAACGCGTGGACTGGAACTTCAGAGCGAATTCTGCAAGCCAACATTCTCCAGAGGATTCTGCTTCCACCACACTGTGATCCGTAGCACGTTCGGCGTGAGTTGCCAATTATTGTCGTCATCACGTGGAGGTCGTCATGGTAACGTTCGGAATGTAAAGCTGTCCGGCCTACCTATCTACGGCATGCCGGGTGCGGCAAACTAACGGAGATAACGTCCGAATGCGGAAGATGCCTGTGCGTGGTCTGGGAAATTCCAGGGTGACTGCTCCTGCTATAAGGCAATGGCGCATGAGCAACGAACTCTGGTATCTTCCAAAGTGATCATTTTCCAACACTGGCACCGCGCTATAGTGACTTGTGATAGTCGATCTGTGGACCCATACTTTGAACTAGTGAATTGCTTCCCGCAAGCCTGATTTCTAGTTTTACCCTTTCACCTTGCGGGCTGGGAGGGAATTTATTTTGGTGCTTTTGGAGCTGTGGGTCTGAGTGAGAGGTTTCCCATCTAATGTTTTATTTGATTTAACTTGTTGAGTACTTAGCCATTCAATTGTGGTGCATACTATTAGTAAGTTTAGGACGTGCCACTCATGTGGTAGTGAGTTATACGTGTGAGCGGCAATAGTGAATGGTACGTGTGAGTGGTATCGAAGGTTATTTTGCTTTGTGTGTTGGTTTATGTCGTTCTGTGAATTTTCCGGTATTTGGTTGTGTTAGGAATGGGTTTTGCCTCACACGTCATGGTTGCGTTGGCAGCGTCCCTCGCACGTCATGGTTGCATTGGGAGTGTCCTTCACACGTCATGGTTGTGTTGGGAATGTGTTTTGCCTCGCACGTCAAGGTTGCGTTGGCAGTGTCCCTCACACGTCATGGTTGCGTTGGGAGTGTCCTTCACACTTATCTAAATTGATTTTTGTGACCTATCTTGATTTAATTTCCAAGAAACGAAATGTGATTAATTTCTTCACTTGGTTTCTTGTTGTTCTATTGTTTCTAAAGGAAGGAGATATGTTGTATCCTATGTTTATTAGTCCTGGTTGCTCAGCCTGCATGAGTATGATGTCATGGAATGTTGGGAGTGTGTGCATGCTTTGAATGAGTGATCATTTAAATTGAAAGGGGCTGAGCAGCAGGATGCTGCTCCCGGTGGGGCAACCTGTACCAACTTACCTTAACAATAAATCTACTTAACTACATCCCTGGCTCCTGGTCTACATACCACGACAGCACTTTCATCAGTTACAAAAAAGTTCCCTTCGCTCCAGGAGTAAGAAAGGCGTAGAGCTCGGAGATGAGCCTGCGGTCGTCGTTTTTCAGGAAAAGCCATTTCTCGGATGGAAGCATCGGTCTGTTAACCAGACGGCGTATAAGGGGGCTGGATGTCCAGTGCAGCATTTGTGTATGGAGAAAGAGGTCTGTGTCCGCTAGATTGTAATCCTCTCAGAGTTCCTTAAAAGAGATATGGCCCCTCAGATCAAACAACTGCCCCAGCCGTTTACACCCACCCTCCACCAAACGGGCTCTTACATCCTTGTCCATCCCAGGAGGGAAATCGGGATTCGAGAAAATAGGGGACATGAAGTAAGGGTAGGTGGTAAGATTTACACATGTGGACACCTTGTCCCAAGCTAGCATGGTGTGGCGGGTGACTGGCGAGGAGTAGAGACCCCATGCCCGCGTTGCCTAGGCAGCCAAAACTCCCTCCAGATATGCCGACCCGCTACAGTCTGGTCCATAAATACCCAGTGCTTCTCTGTCATAGGACGGTTCCATTCCACAAGGTAGCGCAGAAGCGAAGCCTGGTAGTAACGAGTGACATGAGGTAAGGCCAGCCCACCATCTTTCTTGGGGCACAGTAACAAAGTCTTCTGCAGTCTAGGTGAAATAGGACCCCAAATGAAGCGATCAATCTCCTTTTGGATTTGCCGGAGCATATGTGGTGGGGGTAGCAGGGGAAGAGCTTCAAATATGTAGAGAGCCCAGGGTAAGACATTCATTTTTATCGCAGCCAGTCTACCAAGCCAAGAGAGAGGTAGGTGTCTCCAGTGGGTGAGATCATTCCTACTGCGAGAAAGTAATGAGGAGTAATTTGTTTCCGCAGTTTTGACCACAGGAAAGACACGTCCGCTCACTCCGCCATCTTGACCACGCCCCAGATGGACCATTTTAAACATTTTTTTTTTTATTGAGCAGAAAAAAAGGTGCAATGTACAAGGTTTCAAGGATTACATCTGAATGATAGCTGAATATAAGTAGGCGAGAAGACTTACAATGGACAATGCAAGATAATTCCTTAGATCGATGCCGTGGGCATTTCATTCCATTTTATCATACAATGAAACGGTATTACAATGTAGTGGAGAATAAAACAACTCCATGGCAAATACATATCTGAATAAATATTCGATCTTGCACAAGAAAGAAATGCTACTCGTATCTTCAACTACAATTATTTTTAAGAAGAAACCCCCAAATAAAGTGCAAATGCAATACCAACAAATCATTGCCTTGATATATTACAAAGCAACGAGCATCGCACACAAGAATTAATTCCACATAAAGGGGAAATACGATATCAGCAAATAATTGCGTCAAGAAAATACAGTACTTGAGTCATAAAGTGCAAGAAGTAGAGCAAGTAAAGTGCGTGTGCAAATAGCAAGCAATAAATAGCATTGTAAATTCACCTACAGGAAATACAAACCTTTTTCCCCCCGTCACGCCCCCCGCAACCTACTAACTCATGATTAAACAAATAAAGGCGCACTACCCCAATCAATCTATCGAAACATGCAGATCTATACAATTCCCAATCATCCTAAGTCAATATACCCCGTTAAAATTCTAAGAATCAACGAGCGACAATATATTCACAGCTGTCCTTAAAAACAAGCAATTTCCTAAACCCCTTCCAATTTTTGTTAAATATCATTATTACCCCGACTCTCCTAGCATAGGCCTCTTCAAATCTACAAATCCTTTTCATTTTATTAAACCACGTTAGATGGTTTGGTATCTCCTTCGATTTCCAATTTTGAAGTATTAGGGAACGAGCCACCATCCAGGAGATTGCTACAAATGCTTTATCACCACTGGATAGAATAGCTTCGTCCCTCACCCCCCCAAACAATGCAGTTTCAACTTGAGGAGAAAAACACAATCCCAAGGCGGTGCCCATATCGCTAAATATTTCTCCCCAAAACCGGTCCAATAACGGACAGGAGTAAAAAATATGATGCCAACCACCTTCGTCCTCCTGATGACACCGAAAACACCTATTCACACAATCGGGGAATTTTTTCTGTAGTATGGACGGTGTCCAATAGGCAAACCACCTTGATAAAAAGGACATTCTTTTAAAGTTAGCAACACGTAAGGACCTATAGCCTAAGAGACAGATTTTCTCCCACTCCTGGAGACTAAATCTGCAACCCGTTTCTCGCACTATCTTCTCCAAATGATTTAATATAACTTTATCCTGGGCTTGATTCCTCAGTATAGAGTACCACTTACCCAACCCAAAGAAATTAGAAGCATATAAATCTATCATCATTTTGTGTGGAGTATTTAACATGCCCGCCGTATTGGATATAAAGTGGACCATTTTAAACATCATGGGTTTTTATACATTTCAGTCTGGATTCCTCCAGATATTTCATGTCATCATAGTATCTACTTTCTAAGTCTTCTAATTCTATGTCTGCTCTTTCTCTCTTGTTACCCTTCTTTACTTGTGCACGTTTGTAACGTTTCTATCCCTTTTAGATTGCAGACAGGAATAATCCACAAAGAGCAATAATCAGTATGGGTTCCATGATGCTTCCAACAATTCCACTGCCTAAGTTTGCAAACCATCTGCCTATAGCAGAAAATTCCTTTCCTATTGCATCCCAAGCACCTGTTGCTTCCGACTCTTTCAAATCACCTTTCAGATCAGTAATGTTCTTAATGTACTTATTCAAGTCCTTCCTTTTGTCGGGGTGTAAGTACAACATTGTTGAACTTTTAACATCCGATAGGCTCCGCCCTCTTTTGCTAGAAGGATGTCTAATGCAAGTCTGTTTTGCAAAACTATTGATCACATAGCAATAATTTCAGTATCTACAACTAATAAAGAACCTGCTATACTATTATCTTCAATTGTTGATGACTTTTTAATCTTCATGTCATTTAAAATAACTCCTACAGATGGAATCATTGCACTAAAGATGTTTCCTATAATTTCTGAGCTAATTGCACCTCTTTTAGTTCGGGTCTTTGCTTCACACACAGGATCATTAGAATGCTCCACATGACAAATCTTGGGAAAAACTATGCCTAGATAACATGTACCATGCCATCCTTTTGACAACCTAAAATAAGCATGATCTACACATATATAATAAGCCCCAGATACAGCAGGAACTTGTCCTAACTTAAAATTCCAATTTCTTTTAGCTTCAAAAGTGTGGTCACATTCCCTCTTTCCCATAAATCTGGTATGTATTGTAGATTTGTCACTATATATGCATAATTTCCGTTTGTGGCTCCAATCAAATGTTAATGCAGCTGAATATCCTGCAGTTTGATACTCAGTTTCTGCTCTAACCTACTGATGTTCAATTGTATCTTTCTTTGCCTTAGGTTCCATTCCTCTACTTTTATTTTCAACTCCATTTTTGAAATCCTTTTTAATTCCTGTCAGAACACATGTCAAATAGTTTCAGTGAGTATAAAAAGTATCTAATGTCATGGTAGAGGTAAAGAATTCTTCAACTGTTTCTATGTTTTTAGCTTTGGAGTGTTTGTTCAAGTGCTTAAGAATGGGAACTTCTGAGAAAAAGCAGTACTGAAAGTGTCCTTGTGCATAGAAAAGGCTCATCAATAAAATACAGGTAACACCATAATTCAAAGGAATATGGTGATATATGATACCTTCTACAGCTGATACAGATAATTTCATAGATATATATATAACATCCCTTGCAACCATAGTGACAATGTTTTCATAAAGCAATTTATAATAAGCATTTGAAGAAAGTTCTCCTCTAGAAGCATCTACATGTAAGTCTCTCTCATCTAGTGAGTGCATTCTCTCATCAGTAGAAAGTGATGTCCAGTCACGTCATCATTCCACATGGAACACTCACACTGGCTGAGCAGCTAGTTACAAGGTACAGGAGAACAGTTACCTTTATATGAAGATACTACACCTAGGGACAACAGTAGACCTTATTTTCCCTATATTAGCATGAGTGGGTAAGCTTACCCCTACAAGTAAAGCAATGAATAATATAATCACTGCAACTTACACTCCAGTCCATATGTATCTACGCCTATTACTAATTTTATCCAGTTCCATGAGTTCTCTGATTTCATACTACTTGAGAAAAACATAATAGCAGTAGAGCTTTCTCTGTTGAGTTCAACCTGTGCAAATGGCAAAACAAAGTCCATGCAGTAAAATGCAATTATGGATGTTTACATGGTCTTCATGAGTCTTCCTTAGACCTACTCCGTGTTCTTCTAAATGACAACCTTATGCTCTTTCCGCAGACTCGGACCTAGGTACTTTTCTTTTTTCCCTATAAAGTCTATTTAAGTGTCTAATAAATGCACAGTTCAATTTCGCTAATGATTACATCTATGGTAAAGTCTCTCAGTCTGTTTAGTGGCAATGCATTTTCAAAACTCAGTTCTGCCACAAAGATCAGTTCAAGGCCATTCAGTTGAATATGAATTGTTATAACATAATGTCTAAAATCTCTCTCCCAGTTATTGGCAGCAGGATATGTCCATTCAGGTGAAGAGTACCTCCAACAGGGTACTCTTGTTCTCTTCGATAACTTCACTGCTGGCCCTTGTACATCATTGTCCCTTAGGCAATATTCCTCAACATCTTCTCGGATAGTGTGCGGTACATGCACTTCAGGCAAACTCTTTCCTCTCCTCACCTGCCCTCTTGACCATTGGTCTACAGGCACTACTTGCTTTTCAGCTGCACTAGTCCCTTTGCCAGGGTCTGATTCTGATGCAGTCAACACTACAGGATGTGACTCTCTGTCCAACTTCAACCGTTGACTCATTCACACCTGCCTCAGGCCAAACATGTGCTGTCACAGTCTCTTGCTGGTCCCCTATAGCTTCACTAACCTGCTCCCTTTGTCTCACTGTAACCACAGCACTTCAGGGACAGGTGCTGTTATATGTTCAAGGGGGCACGAGACCTCCGCACTTCACAGCTGTTGTAGTGACCAAGATAACCTGGTAAGGTCCTCAACACTGAGACAATACGCTCAACTTGCGCACATGCTTCTTCACCATACAGCAGTCGCCGGAACTAAGGTCATGTCACTGCTCTTGTCATCTGTATTATTCACAAGTGCATTTGCAGGCACGGCTGGCAATCTCATGACTCTGCCCAGGATTCTCTCCTGGGGGGATGATTCTGTGTTCTTATCAAGAGTACTTTGTAGACTCATCAACACAAGAGGTAAAGCATCAGACCACTTCATTGAGTTGCACAACGAGACCTGAAGTCTTCGATCCTCCTTGACTTCTCAGCAGCTTTCGACTAGGGGTGGGCGAAGGTCGTGGAGTTACACTACGTAGAATTCTGCTGAGTTGCTCCACTCACCCACCCTGCTGCTGGTGGTGCAGCTGTCGGGGCTTATGACCGGAAAGAAAGGCTCACTGTTGCCTCCTTTTGATACTGGGTTCAGTCCCTCACCCTGCTGTGGCTCGCTGGTCCTTCTCTGTGAATACTCTGGTCCCTGCGGCTTGTCCTCTTCTGCTTGAACTCCAGCGCATCACTCCGTCCTCCTCATGCCCTGGCTGCTGTGGGGAAAGTGCCGCAGCAACTCCATAAGGAGCCCTGCGGATGAGTCAGAGAAGGCGGCGCTCCAGAGTGCTGTGTAACCGTGACTTGTTCCGAGCCACCGAGAGTCATGAGGGACAAGGTAAACATGCCAGCCAGAGTGGGGACAGTGAAGAGAGACTCAAGAAGAGTACACTGACAGCCCGGGATGGCAACACTGAAGAGAGTCTACGTAGCTGCCCATGTTTTTTGTATGATATTCAATCTCAGCCACAGGACGGGGTGGGAATGGAGACAGTGGATGCCCATTTATCCGTTCCAGTGTCAGGTGGGGGGGTCGTCACGGTACCAGAAGATTCTGGGTGTGTAGTTTGACTAGAGTGATGTCAGAGAGGTCCTCACTTGCAGTATGCCTGCAGACCTCCAGGGCAGTCTGAGGACAATTGAGTGCCGGTAAACTCCCTAAGCAGTGTAAGCAGAGTTTTAGCCAAACTCTGCCCTCCAAGCGTAGTGTGGAGTGGCAAAAACTCTGTGAACTCCACCAGCAGAGCGGAGCTTACTGCCCACCCCTACCTTCGACACCATATTCCACCGCACGCTGATTGAAAGACTCCACCACATCGACATCCAAGGGGACGCGCTCAGATGGATCACTTCCTTCTTCACCAGAAGAACCCAGAGGGTCCACCTCCCACCTTTCACCTCTGAACTGAAGGAAATTACCTGCTGTGTCCCCCAGGGCCCATCCCTCAGCCCCACGCTCTTCAACACATATATGACCCCGCTGGCCAACATCATCAGATCCCATGGTCTCAACGTAATTTCCTACACAGATGAAACCCAACCCATCCTCTCACTCGCCAATGACCCCACCACCACCAGAACCTACTTCCACAGAAGCATGACAAACGTCACTGATTGGAAGAAGAACAACCGCCTGCAGCTGAACACATAGAACATGGAAGTACTGACCTTTGGCAACAGTAGCAACACATGGAACGACTCCTGGTGGCCATCAGACCTAGGAACCGCAGCCACTCCCTCCGACCATGCCAGAAACCTCTGAATCATCATTGACACCAGTTCACCATGAAATCACAGATCAATCCCATCTCCTCCCCCTGCTTCCTCACTCCGCGCATAATATGTAAGATCTTCAAGTGGATACCCTTACACCCGAGACACACCGTGACACAGGCCCTCATCACCAGCTGACTGGACTACGGCAACACCCTCTATGTAGGAATTGCAGCACATCTCCTACAGAGACTTCAGAACATACAGAATGCCACAGCCAGACTCATCCTTGGCCTTCCCCGATGAACCCACGTCACACCCCATCTCCGGCAACTCCACTGGCTCTACATACAAAAGAGATGTCAATTCAAGCTGCTGGCCCAATCACACAACGCTGTACATAACCAAGGACCTGCATACATTAAGCTCCACCTGAACTTTCACCAACCAGGGAAAACTACGCTCCACCCCCCTTTCACTTGCCCATACTTCCCACATCTACCGAAGCAGAAGTATGGAACGCTCCTTATCCAACATTGTAGCAAATACCGGGAACAGCCTCCCCATCCATCTCCAGACCATCACCTTACTTCTGGAATTCTGAATGGCCCTCAAGACCTTGTTGTACGAATAAGCCTCTGGGACCTGCAAGTTCCTGGATACCCTATTGGGTTATTAGCTGCACTTTATAAATCCTGATTGATTGATTGATACCTCTTGCCCACAGTTAAATAATCAGTTAAATTGCAGTGTGCAAAACATTTCACAACTGCAATCTGGAGAGGTGGCAGTAGTGCCTTCAACAAGTTATGCACAATTCCCCATTGCGGATTGGTGACCCTGAGGCCATCATAAATGCACGTTGTGACCATAACTGTCCGCAGTCATGGACGATGCTAAAGCCATACTGACTATCAGAGAAAATGGTCACTCTCCACTGGTATGAAATAAAGCATGCTCTAGTGAGAGTAATCAATTCGGCCACTTACGCAGAAAACACTCCTGAGACAGTGCAAACTGCACGGGAAGCTCTCAGGCTTCCCTCATCATCTCGTAAGCAGGAGCCATGAACAAAGATTACATAATCAGATTCAGGTAGCGGCACATCTTAAATGTCAGATCTTGCTCCACTGCACACTTCCATAACATCAAGACAGGCTGCTAAACTTTGCCTTCAACAATATGATTTCCAGGTAAAACCAAAGATTACTAGTGCATCTTCTGAGGGTTATGTTTTTTGCCTCAAGTATGACCTGCTCATACTTGGTCAGGTGACTGTTGGTGAGGTACTGGGTTGTTGTGTAATTTAACAATATCTCTATAGAATGGGGAACAAAAACAGTCAATGAATGACGCATGACAATGCTCTTGCACTGTTTGATACTGACACCTATAGAAACCACAGCTTTGAGACAACCGGGCAAAGCAGGAGCTACTGAGTGTAGTTGAAAAATATGAATCAGGTCCGCAAGCATTTCCATGCATCTGGGTTGGGAGTGAGAGAGCACAGCCATTCCTCTCACTGCAAAACAAAGCAACACATTTATTGCAATCCGGCACTCCCAGTGCTAGGGCACTACAGAAACTTTCTCTCAGCCTGAGAAGGCATGCATACAGATGCCATCCCATGGTACCAGATCCGACACATTTTCGGTATGCCAGGCTCTGTAAATGCTTGGCCACTACTGACAAATTGGGGATCCACTGTCAACAGTAGCCCACCATTCCCAATAACATCCTAACTTCTGTGGTTGGCAGATTCATCTTCAGAATCGCTGAGATATTCCCTTGTGACACCTTCCTCTCTCCTTTCTTAATGTGATGTCCAAGGTACAAGACCTCTTTCTTAGAGTACTGCAACTTGGTCGGGTAAACTTTATGTCCATTCTCACCTCAGTGGTTCAACAGAGCAATAGTATTTTGGCTGCAAGCCACCTGTGTATTTCACAAATTTCAGGTTCCACAACACTCAGGTAATGCAAGTTCCACAAGCCCTGCTGCCACAACTAAATTCAAATGCTCACAGATTTAACCCAAAATAGGTTCCCAATGTGAACAACAATTCTTTTGTGAATCAGGGTATGTCTCAGTAGTACCTTATCATACACTCACACTAGAGCGGGCAGCACCAGTAGCAATCAGGAATGATATGGGCTGGTCATTAACTTCACCATCCATGAATGGACCACTGTAGTCTACCTCAAAGGTTGTGCCAAGCACACAATCCTCCTTCCCCCTCGGACACTGTCATTGCAACAGGTCTGAGCAGTAATCCTCCTTTGCTTGTATGATAAGGTACTACTGAGACATACCCTGATTCACAAAAGAATTGTTGTTCACATTGGGAACCTATTTTGGGTTAAATCTGTGAGCATTTGAATTTAGTTGTGGCAGCAGGGCTTGTGGAAGTTGCATTACCTGAGTGTTGTGGAACCTGAAATTTGTGTTTCCTTTGTATCTGTCCATGCTGCGTCTGAACTAGATTATTATTTTGAGGTTACACAAATCCATTATTCTGAGCCTGATTACCAACATTAAAACAACATTCCCGCTTCCAATGTCCCAACTTGCCCCAAACGGGACAAGGATTCGTTTCAAAGCAGGCACATCAATCCCTGAACACAGATCAATTGGAACACCATGATCTCTACCTTGTTGTTGAAGCCCATTACAATCATGCATAGTTGAGACTCCCTGTTCGTACACTCCCTGCATGGAACCAGCAATCCCAAAAAACTGCTTATTCTAACTTAACTGTGCAGCTTTCATCTGTACCACTAAGAGCTTCTCTTTTCTTGTGCTTCATATACAGATCATCACTGCAATACGTTGCATACCTCAAGATCTCATCAATTGAATTATACTGCAAACAAATCAGATGCTATTGAATCATCATGCTAATTCCAAAGTTCAACCTCTGCACAAATCTGAACACAAAATGTCCCATATCCTTGGCTTCAATTGTCTCTGTGTCACTGTACTGTGTAAATGCTTGCAGCAGTCTCTAATAAAAAGAGTATATTGTTTCTTTGGACTCTTGGGTCGTCCTGTCAGTCTTGAGCCAATCAATATCTTTAGGGGATACATTCAATTTCAAAAATGTAATCCCCTGATGATACTTTTTCATCACCACTTGTGACAGACCCTTTTTTATGGAATGTCTCATCGGCTCCTTCTCGGGCCACTCCACTGCGATTTTGCATTCAATCCACAAGTCTCCTGGAACCCCAATTTCAAACAAGGTATTCAAATCTATCTACAAATCTTTGAGATCTCCATAAACTGGTCAAACTGTCTGTACCATTCGACTGGGCTTTCTCTAAATTTCAGAAAATCATTTGTGAATGATGCAAGATCCCTTCTAGTCGAAGGTATGTTGACATACTCTGCCCCAGGCACTTCTCTCCTTAGAAGCATGTGTACATCCTCATCCTCCTACTCTGTTCCAGACGAAGGGAGCTCTAATTTGACTGTTGTTGGTTGTTTTTTTTTTGCCTACCTGCCTTCCCATATATCCAGCTCACTCCACTTTCAGACATAGCAAACTAATTCCCTGATCTGTAATTTAATTTCTGACGGTCTCATGTTAGCGAGATCCTTGTCATTAAAGCTTAAACAGTAACTCCTCTATAAGGCTTTGGATCTCTAAGTTAATTTTGTATTTGTGAGCCAATTCAGACAACTTTTCATGAGCCTGTCCAGCATGTCTAGTAATATCTTTACACATGAACAAAAGCTCAACATCTCAGTGAGCATCTAATTGGGACATGTCAAGATTTCCAAGTATGATTTTGTCTAATTCTAGTTTCAGTTTGGTCACATCTACTGTCTTTTCCCTCTCTGGGGTTTGAACGCTCCTTCCACCCGGTCCTGGGTTGTTAACTTCAATTGGGTTATCTATACCTTTTAACCAATCATCGAGTTCTTGAGCAGTAAGACCAGGTTGTTCTCCACACCTATTAATGGTGATTTCTCCTCCAGATGTACCATGATTTACATTAAGTGGTGAATTCAAAAGAGACATATCAGAACTTGGTGAATAGGTATTTTTGTCCTTGCGGTACTATGCTTAACACTTGGAGGCACAGTTGTGTTGGACATTAAAAAGGGTGGCGATCTTTGGAGAAACCTTACATGCGGGGAAAAACCTGTCTTACTTTATGACGGACCAAAGGAATTTGAAGAATTGGTTTTGATTTCAAGCCCACAGGAGTGCTACCTGAGGTACCCATCCAAGAATGGACAGTCAACGTATGTGTAATGTTTACGGTCAATTCAGGTTTATATAAGGGACCTACAGGACCAATTGTAACAGAAACGGTCAGCGCATCTGGGATATTTAGGACTGGTACATTTTGAGGGACTGTCATCCCTAAACTCTCTCCCATCGAATTGGAACTTACATCTACTGGTGCAGTAGGCATATCAGAATTCCCACTGGTATTTGCATTTCTCATTCCTCTAACTTGGGTCTCAGTATGGGGATGGACGGTTTAACAATACTTCATTTATGAAATTATCATTTATATCACTATCACTATCCTCAGCTACAGCCTCTGTATCATCTGCCTCTGTCTTCTTTTTCTTATCCTGTCATTTACCTTTCCTATCTTCCTCAACAGTTAATGCAGGGTACAGTCTAGCTCCCCAATTACATCAGTTATCCGTGTCTCCTGTTCTACATCCCACCTAGCATCCTCACAAGTGTGTATGACTTTCTTAATCCTACCTACAAATCTCGCTCACTGCCTATGGTGAGCTGCATGTTCCCAAGCATTAGGAGCTTTGTATTATGTGTCTCTAGGAGGCGATTTCATGTCATACAACGTCCTCCTAAAATGTTCAATGATTCTCAAGTTAAATGTGCTTGGGGAGGGAAAAGTAAAAGAACCATCTTTCGCAGTAATCAAGTTCAAGCCAAATATATGTGTGAAGACCCACGTTTATTGCCCTATAATGCACTGGCGTATCTTTGGGAGGTGCTTCCTCTCACTTTCTAACAGGGACAATCACATTTCTCATCATTAAACTTTGTAGTGCTTTAAAGAATCTCATTTTCGGTCAACAATATGCAGAATTCACAAATGACTTTTCATTTAAACCAGGATATGATTCTTTACCCACAATTCTCTGTTTGGTGTTCACAACCAATACCAGCGCTACTCTCTGTGATGTAGTCAACCAATACCAGTGTGGCTCTACAACAACCGATCAATACCTGCTAGGCACTCTGTCCCATCAATCTCACTCCTTGTAGCAGCTCACCCTCCTACACAATTTCCAACAACGCATTCTCTCAGTAACTTACGCTCTAACCAAATACATGCATTTCAACAATCAACTGTCTGCTCCTCTAAAGAAATTAAAGTATACACACAGAAGAAACAGTCTGAACAATGCTTTCCGACCCACCCTGACATATTCTTCAAATGAAACATCGACCCGGGAATCGCACTCGGATTGATACAGTTCCTCCCTGTGCACTGAGATTCACTATACCGACCATGCCTCACAATCATCCAAAGATAAAATCCCTATCTCAATAGTGCTGTCAACAACATCTCACGACTAGCACCACAACACAGCAGACAACTTCAATATAATGTATTTCACACTTTTTAATACAATCCCAGGATCTTAGGCCACGTTAGACCTGATAACCACTTCAGCTTCTCTGAGCGCCGCATTCACACAACAATTAAAACATCTCCACACAATACCACACAGTGACTATAAATCACTGCAAGCTAAGCATAAGTAATTGCAATGCACAACCCTAATAATACTCACACCTCTGCTGCTACAACTCGTTTTTGAACCGCTGGAACTCTATCAATCCTTGGTTCCAGAGGATTGGATTGAACCATGGGCCTTTAGGGATTTCAGATTGTTTTTTGGTAATTTATAACTGGAACAGTCTAATTCCCTTGATTTAGTGATGAACCATCCGACAATGCTACCAGTTGATCCAGCGCTGGGCCAACCCTCTTTCCATTGGCCATCCGATCAACCGTTTTCATTGACTAAGAGGTTAAGGGAGTTAGCATTAATCAAACAATCTCACTAACAGTTGGTTTGGTTTGTAACCATTTGGTTACACAATAAGGACCAGGAATCAGTGAAAAAAGTTAAAGTTTTTACAAATTAGCAGTCAAATTCAGGTAAATTAATCTCAATACCATGCTGTAAAAATACAGACTAAAAACAGGATAGCCTCCTAACTTCCTAAAGAAGTTCAGGCATGTCAGCATAAGGCAACACAAAGTTAATTTACAGCAATTCAGAAGATCAAGTCTCTGATCATCTCTCCTCAACATCTGTAATATCTAGAATCATCTAATTTAAGGACCAACTAATGAGGATGGTTAGGTCTAAAAGGATCTAAAAAAGTTAGGAAAATTGCAGAAAAATTGTAAAATGCAAGGAAGTGCGGGAAGCTGTCAGCATTTCAGGAGCTCGGTCAAGAATTTTCTTGGGACAGGGGTACAAGTATTAGCCTGAGCCACAGGCAGCAAAAAATCAAAGAGAAAAGCATAGAGGTCTACACCTCTCAAGGTCAAAGGAAAAGTGGCCAACAGCGACCTGTGTGTTATTTTTACACAACTCTTCTGGGTAACACGTCTTGCTCACACCATCAAGGGCGTCATTGTCCTTTCTAACCACACATTGAGAGCTGCAACAGTTGTGCGTTTTACCAGACCAAACCTGGAAACGGTATTGTTTTTGGGTACCTGTGACTCCTTGCAATATTACTAAATAGAAACTGTCAGTTAACGGTCTCGCTCTCCATGGGGCATATTATCAAGAGCGGCGTTAAAATTATTGCAGCTTGGACACTGCCACTAAAGCGGCGATAATGGGCTTGATAATATGCCCTTGAGAATTCCAATAGAAGCCCATGTTCTGGTGTGAACCTGGGCTTCTATTGGAATTCTCTAGGGCATATTATCAAGCCCATTATCGCCGCTTTAGCGGCAGTTTCCCGCCGCTAAAGCGGCAATCATTTTAACGCCATTCTTGATAATATGCCCCTATGTTTCTAGTTGAGGTCTTCTTCTCATATTCTCTATCACTAATACAGTGTTACATATATTCTCAAACTAACAAACCATGTGAATGAATCTGCAAAGAAAAGACATGAAAGCAGAAAATGGAAAACAGCATCTCATTTATAAAGAATTCCAGGCCTAGTCATGGCAATTTAACATGTTAACTCAATGGTGCACATCTCAATATGTGTGAGCACATACAACTCCCAAATACATTAAAATGTCAGTACATTAGGTTCAAATCTAGATTCTTGTTACAGTTTAGGTAAAGATAAAGTTTAAATGCACGAACACAGGTAAAAACTACATGATGAATACCAATGCGAAAACATTAGTGGATCGTTCTTGTTTCGTAAGTAAATACATTTTAATAGTGTGGGGATGATTCTCATTACATCTCTATGAAAAAGTAATCCTTTTGGCTCTGATCACCCCCATTTTTTGACTGATACTCATGGTAACTGACTCTGACTGTGCCCTGGGCTCTGCTAACCAGGCTCAGGGCCAGTGCTCTGATTAAAAGGTATATGGTAATTAGGTGTAATTACAATTGGTACTGACAACCTGGGGGCAGATTTACAAGTCCCTTGCGCCACTTTTGCGTCATTTTTAGCATGGGAAAAGTGACGCAAAAGTGGTGCAATGGGCTTGTAAATCTGCCCTCTAGTATATAGTAGGGCATGTACGTTTAGAGGCCCAGCAGATTTAATTCACTTAAGTGTGCACTGTTGTGTTGCTTGCTGTCATTTTAAATTATATGCAAATTCGACTTTGGATTGAAAGGTACTTCCAAAGTATTAAACTATCTTATTTTTACATATACACCACTCCCTAAGGTCCACCCTAGGTACCCCAGTGTAGAGTGGCATGCAAAAATAAGCAGGGACCTTTTAAAAGATGTTTTAGATGCCCTGGTAAGGGGAAAAACTACAAATGTAGGGCCCTCTGAGACAAAAGTCTAACTGTGGGCCAGTTTTTATTTTCCCATTGTAGCATTTTAGCTCCATAGGATAACATGGAAATACTCTAAAAAAGTATGACCATTGACAGGAGTGAGATAAAATAATATTTCAAGGACTTAAAAGATTATCAATGATACATCCAACAACTTTCCATTGTGGAATGTATCATAACTAATACAGAAAAGTAGTTATAGAACTTTCTTTTCTGTGTGCTAAAATCCAGCCTTCTAGCAGCCTCTCCTGATTGGCCAGCCTTGACAGGCTCAGCCAAATTGTGCTGATGAGGTGATAAGTGGCCTGCACAGAGACAAAGTATCTGATGGGGGGAAATTCACAGCTGCAGAGAACAGGCCATGAAGTGGTCTGGGTAAACAAAGTGGTCTTCGATGAGAGCAGGTCAGTAAGGATGCAAGCGAGGCCTAACCCCTCTTCTTGTACCCCAGCTAGATGGTAGCCCTAGGAATGGGATTTGCAGAAAGCGTGGAATGAGAGTGTTCAGGGTAATGTGCCACACCAGTAGGTTGGCGTAGCCAGATCTTAACCCCAAGGAGTAAGTTTCTCCATCTTGAATTATAAAGTACAGTGCTTTGTGGGACAAGAGTATGCCACACTTTGGAGGAAGCTGTCATGCTTTTGGGTGGCTCCCTGTACCCCACTCGTTAGGGGTGCCCCCCTACTTGTCGCCCCAGCACACTGGATAAATATAGGAGAGCTGCATAGCAACTCTGATCCCCTGCCTGAAACTACAAGAAGAAGAAGGTCTGCCCTGCTGGAAACCTGGCCTGCACCATGAGCACAAATGCAAAAAGAACAATTGATGGACAGAATGCAGAACAATGTCATACATTCACCCCAGTACAGCGATCTGGGCCTAAATCCATTGTTTTCTGCGCACCATGCATTCCAGTTTGAACCCAGCCTCTATGCAAATCAGTCTTGACCCTGTGCCTCATGAGAATAGTCCAGCCCGAACTGCCAGGCCAGGTCCTCCATGGACGGTAAAAAGCATTCTAGGACTGGTTTCGGGGTCTCACCTCTCATCAGCCAGAATAGCTTTACTCCAGTGGCATAGAGAGCACGGGACCCACGTCTGGGCATACCTGTCCCACTCGGGGTGACAAATGCAAAAAGAACAATTGATTGACAGAATGCAGAACAATGTCATACATTCACCCCGGTACAGAGATCTGGGAATAAATACACTGTTTTGCTCACCATGCCATTCCAGTTTGACCCCAGCCATATGCAAATCCATCTTGACCCTGTGCCTCATGGGAACAGTCCAGCCCGCACTGCACCAAGAGGACTGCACTCTGAATGACTTTACCTGCTACACACTAAAGAAATACAGCCCTAAGTACTTTGCCATGCGTAAAAAAGGGAAGGAGTGGACTCCCTGAAAGCACCAGGTTAAAAAAGCTTTAAATGCATCATCTCCAGAAAGAAGATCCCAGCTGACCACCTCAGCTGGCCTTTAAAGGATTTGGCCAGGTGCATTGTAAGAACAGAAGTCCCAATGTCTGAATAGCAACTCAGAGACTCTGGAACCTTGAGTTTGTGTTTGGGACATTTCCAACCCTCAAGAGGAACTTCAGGAAGAAGTTCCCGATGTTTGGAGCAACTTTTGGAAAAAGCTCCATAAAGTCACCGACCCGATGTCGAGAGTCAAGCCAAATACGTTGAACCGCGACCCGGTCAGGATTTCAGGTTCATCCCAGTAGAAGCTTAGGAGTTCAAGACTTCCAGGAGTTGATCCGGGGCTCCCACTGAACCATGCCCATGAAGCCGCTGCAAATCCGGCCTGCTGGAGATGCCCGCTCGACGTCATGAGAAAATCCTTCACAAACGTTTCTAAATGTGAAAATACAATTTTGACCGAGGCCTCCCGCTTAGTGTATCCAACCTGGGCTCCATCGCGGTTGGCCTCAAACTTTGACTTTGTCCTAGTCAAGCGCGACCAGATGTCCCAATTTGGTGCTATTGTTTTTTAACCATTAGAAAGTGTTTATTCTTTACAAAATCATGTCTTTGGTTCCCTACATTGAATTTTTGTTGTTTTGGTGTCATTTTAAAGATAAATATATGTCCTATTTGTATACATTGGTGTTGGATTTTTATTGTGTTGTGCCTTACTTATTTACTGTATTGGTGTTTTTAAATGCTTTACACACCTAAGTTAAGCCTGCTGCTTGCAGCCTTCTTCCAAGGGAATCATTTATTGAGACCTTGACTGGGCCTTATATTGTGTTGGTGGCCTTATTGCTAGTTCAGGTGCATATTTACCCCTACTAATCACCTTCAAAAATCTCTAAACTATATTCTGTTTAATAAGATTAAGGCACACAGTTATGTAATTGTCTAGTTCTACAGTGAATGTGCTTCATTACTGGGTTCAAGTGCAACAATTCACATTAATAACGTTACAACGCACAAGTTTGTTGTGCTAAATGCACATATATATATTGCCTATTTCTGACATCTAAGGGTAGAGCCAAAATTACACTCCTCCAGGGGCTTGTATCGAAAAGACTATAGGTTAGATGTACAAACCATTTTGTGGTCACAAACCCTGTAATCACTAAATCACAGGGCTGGCCACCACAAAATTGGTAGGGCCATGTAAAAAACACCTTTGCTGGTTGAAAAAGGTTTCCAAGTATCATTATGGGTGACACCTAAGAAGGGTATGAAAAAGGCATCATCTCCTAATTGCTATTTGCAAAGGTATGTATCAATGATTTGTGACCGCAAGTGCAGTCACAAACCATTGAAAATTTACCGATTTCTGAAATGAGGCAAGCTGTCTACGGGGGGCTGCTTCCCCATTGGGAATCATGTCTGGCAGAGGGAGTAGAACACTGGATGATTTCATATGCTCTTGATGTGCTTCCAAATGGGAAACAGTATTTATTTAAAGCAGCACCTGGCCCTGTAAAGGACATGGATTTCTTTAAACAAAAATCTGTTCTCTGTTTGGAAATGCCTTGATGGTGTTTGAGGTCCCTTGCAAGCCCACATTCCTAGATTTGCAGGGGTCTGCCAAGAATTAAAACCAAGGAATTACAAATTGCAACCTAGGATGTTGCAAATTGTGATCATATTAATTAATTTCCTTTAGGCATGACTTGACTTGACTAAGATTTCTTGAGCGCCACAAATGCCCAAAGGCGTCAAGGCACTGTAGTCACAGAGGTCCGAATCAGGTGGCCTGTATATATTCAATTTGCTTTGTGACCTATGTGCATATCGGTCTAATTACAAATAGCATAGCAGTTCTAAAACCAGTTGGTGTACAAATTTGCGAGTGATTCTTAATACATTGAACCCAAAAGCTGTAAACACTGTCACCAGCAAACAGGAGTTGTATCGGAAGAAACTATTTTTGCTACTTTTTGGAATGGCCAACTCATCCCTTAACCTTGAAATGTTTTTAACTGTGCTAAAAGATTGTCTAGTTATGAAGGTGCATCTACACAACTACCTTTCCAACTGCTGTCCATAACTACATTTCCTTCACATCTCCATAGTGAGTTTTCAATTCCTCAGGCCCTCTTGTTCAAAATCTATATGATTCTCATAATTCCGATCTGGGAGATACAAAGCTGTTTAGATGAAAGCTTCCACATCTTGTCACTCAAAATACTTGCAAGCAACCATCTCTGCATGGCACACCTAGGTATCCCCCTTGCTGGGCCAGTGTTTGCCAATATGGTGAGGATTCATATCTCTTTTTCAACACTGTAATTGGTTACATATGTCTATTGATTGAGGTTCTGCCTTGTATAGCTCAAAAACTGGGTAAACACAATTAACATTACATTTAACCTGGCAGTAAATTTATGCTCACTTGAATTCTACTTAGTTAGTATTCCAGCCAATGCAGACTGGCCCTATGTAACCACATCCAGTAAACGTGTGGCAAAAGATGGGCATGAATTGTAAACACAGTATATACCTGGTTTCCTCCAGCACTATGTGGAAGCAGACAATACTCCAGAGAATGCCTGATACTCCTTTTGCCCCAGAGGCCTTTTCAAACCCCGCCCAAAACTCCAAGACCCACAGTGGTCCATTTCTGATATTTACCACCTGCTGTCATAACCATCCAGGAAAGCCCCAGTAAGAACTCACTTATATTGCATAACCGAAAAAGGTGGCGTTGTGCCACAAATAGTTGGAGTACAACATGGGGGTATGTAAGAAGCACTACCTGCTGTGCAAGGGCTTCTACCTTACCTTGCAGAAGCCATTATTTGTTGAGTCAAATGCTAAATCTTGGGTAAAATTATCTGAACGACCCTCTGAGAGACGGTTGGTGGTTCTCTTGTCGGCTTCTGTACTCTGGAAACTTCTGGAAACAAAAATAACCTTCTTATAAATGCCTAGAACCTTCTTATGGACATTCTGGACACTACTGGAAACAACTGTAACCTTCCCTTAGGATTACATCACATCAGAGAGTCCTAGTGATCATCATCTGGTCCTGGCAATCATTTTAGCTGCACTGTTCCTGAGAGTTTCCTGCAAGATAGAGAGAATTAGGACAACCTATTTGAAACAAGATAAGTGAATACAAAGGCATGCAAGTGCATGGCTAAGATTGGCAGAGTATAACCAAGAAGCATTAAGACTTACACCAACGTTGCTTCTTGCAAGTTAGTCTAGAGTAAATAGTCATGGTCAAGAAATAGAAACATTCTTACTGAAGCTCACAGAGTTTAAGGAATTTTTTCGAGTTTTTTAAGGTTAAAAGAGACTATGGGGCATATTTATTATTATGTCACGCAACGCCGTGCAGTAGAGGAACTTGTTGCGTGAAAGGGAGAGAGCAGAAATTGTCCATATTTACAAATATATGGAGCATTTCTGCTCTAATCATGGGCTGGCACATTGTTGTGCTTTTGCAGGGATTCTGCTGGGTAGCAGAACTGTGCTTTGGGATAACAGGACATTAGACTGTAGGTACTGAGTCTCATTACCACATCAGTATCTGTAGGCCCAAATCCGCATACCTCATAGTGCCGCACCTGAACTCCTAACCTTTCCAGAGTAGCAGGTGATTCTGGCTAGAACATGAACCTCCAGGCCCTAAGGGAACCATGGAAACAGATCATCACCTTTTGTTTCTCATTCATGCATGTCCATAGTAAACAAAAGAAAGACATGAATGAAGTTTGCAATATATTTTTTAAACTATCATTGTCTATTTTGAAGCACATGTGCTGCGATAAGTAAGCAAATACAACTGAGCAATGTAATCAACATTTGTAGCAGGCTGTATGCAATGAACAACCCAACCATGGCAAATAATATATCTGTCTATGCCTACCCTCACTATGGGGTCTATTATGATCGCCCCGGGAAATGGGACCGCCCGCTAAGGGTGCGGCGGTACCGCATGGGCACATTTTTTGCATTGTGGTGAGCGGTGCTGTCCGCAGCACCCGCCACAATACAAAAAAGGCATGTGCTCATTTGCATGCACAACGTGGCAGGACCCGCCGGTGCCTGCCACGTTGTCCATGCAAATGCAGGGGGGTACCATAGGTATCCCCCATGTGCCCCCTCCACCTCCCCAACATCCTGGGGGCCCGCAACAGGCCCCCAACTGAGGAAACCGCATGCCTTTCCGTGGCGGCAACTGAGTTTACACAAGGCTGCTGTCTCCTTTCCAGGACGGGTCTCTCTGCTGGAATTCTCCTCTCTGCCCCCCAAGGGGGCGAGACACAGTTTATACGATAGGAACATGTCTTCTGACAGGAAGGAAAGATGTTGGTTTGCTGCAAACAGTGTGGAATGTTCCAACCATTGTTGGCACAATTTCCCTACCAAAAAGGTGGTGACTATCCCTGGGTGTTGCAAATGGAGTAACGAGGGTTGGGTCTGCTTGCCTTAAACCCCAGTGTGGAATTAAAAAAACAAGCATAACAGCCAATAGTGCCCACTGGCCACAATAACCTACAATTTGGACCCGAAAGTAAGGAGTTAAAAGTAACATTCTGTAACATAACATTGAGCTGTACTGTGCTGTAATTTGTTAAATGTTGCCAATTGTCAAATCAGGCATTAGAAGGAATGGTTGATAAATTCACGTCTTTAATTTTTGCCAGTACTAGACAAGTAGTCTGCTGAACTGTATCATTCAGAAAAATCAACAGTGTTGGAATTGAGCAGGCTCAAAACTAAGTGTCTGACCCTCAATTTGCCAAGTCCTGATACCCCAAATTGATTTCATGTCAATGGTATCCTTCAAATAATCATAGCCTTTCACAGCTAATTATATGACAAACATGCCTGTATATATTAGCTTAGTTTGTGTGAGCATATATTTCTTTGGTGGTTTAGGGACAAGTTTAAAATAGAAGGATTTCAGGACTAATGAATTGGGCCCAGCAAAATATGTGAATTTATCCATATACGTTTTGGTGCTCCATTGTAGGGGAGTAGAGCAATGTTCCCATTGTGTATAGTTAAAAAGTGTGTGCTAAACACTAGCTCGATTTAAATAATGATGTCCATAATGATGGCAACAAAACATTTCACCATACTTATCAGAATTAGATACAAGTCCTCATTCTCGAAAACAGGGTAATATTCCAGCTCCTAGAGCATGGAGTTTACAGTTTCAACATCCCAATCATCAGAATACAACTAAGGTACAATAACATCACCCAAAGAAACTCTAAAGACATAAGGAATCTGCAGTATTCCTATAGGACCGAAGATATCATCAGGTACCTTATCCAAATAATTATATCATATCTTGTTAGTTCATGCAAAGATGAGTGAGACGTTAACAGTTTGTCGACTTGTTCTGGCAGAGCGCTCTGGAAGGTAGTAGCCATTAATCAGCAAGAAGAAAACAATCACAACTCCAACCAAATAAATAAAAAAACAAGGACAGTGTTATCCAAACATAAATCCAAGGAGGGACCAGATACATGTGTTTTATCCATGAAAAGAAAACACAGCCCCTTGTAGGCGGAGTGTCTAGAATGGAGGAACTGCCAAATGAGAAGGTTGAAAAATCTTCTGTTGCCACATAATTACCAGAAGCAGTTAGTAGAAAAAAAGGAGGCACATGTAAAGTTAAAGAACTGGTGTACTCAACGAGGAGTGGATTAGTATAAATGACATCAGCTGATAAAGACGCAGTAGTAAGTACAGTACTTACTTCAGTCGTATGGCTGGAATTTGTAGTGGTATTGGGAAATAACTGATAAGGTGGGCCAAATTCCTTCTTTACCACAATTCTTTTTCAAACGAGTTTTCCAACTTGTAGTATCCAAGCCGAAGGTGCTGGCTGCTCCTTGATTCTTTCAGAGGCAGATGCCTTCAACTGTTCTTTGGATTCGCCATTGAGGTCGTTTTGTACAACCTTTAAGACAGTACAATACTCATTAACATCAAAAGGCGTGGCTGCCACCACAGTGCTTGGGCCATCAAGGTCTGGAACATACATTTTGATGCCAAAAGGGACCTTGCATGGGGCCAGCCACCTAGAAATCCTTTAAGGAGAATATTAAGTGATTTTTGTACCCCATATAGGGGGTATACCCCGTAGCTAATACTGGGCCTATATGAAGAAGAGTAATATATCTCTACACCAAGGAAGCCATTGAATTTCTGAAAGCCTGAGAGACCAATTTAGGGCCCTGGTCCAAGTGGAATGTAGTGCATGCATATGTTCCAATAAAAACGTGCAAATCTTTAATAACATTGCAAGCGTCAGCCGAGCATTGTGGCCACACCCAGAGGAACCTTGACCAAGAATCAACTGCAAGTAGAATAAATTGAAATGCTCCATTCGAATTAAGAGGACCACAATGGTCCAAATAAATGCAGCTGAAAGGTTTGTTGGAAATCAACAGATCTGTCTGCGGTGGACGAGACACGATAGAAATTTTAATTTGTTGATAAGGGTCACAACAAATTACATATTTCTTGGCCTGCTTATGTAAGTCATGCCATCAATAATGTTGGTGTAGCAACCTGATTTTGGCCGCCACATCTGCGTGTGCAGAAGCAACACCTTCATGTGCAGCTGTCGGTTGGGCTAGCCTGAAGTCTTGGTTGGTATTAAAACGATCACGAACTCGTAGAATTCTTATAAATGGAACGTTTTGTTCACGTAAACTATATTTAGCTGGAAAGCCCATAAGCAAAGGGGTCCGTTAAATGTAGCATTAATGGCAGCTAGTATATCATAGTCTACCCTCATATAAGACCAAGTAATCGCAGCAACTGTTGCAGTCGCAACTGAAAATTTGGCCACTTTATCTGCCAAAGAATTCCCTACAATGTGTGGTCCTTCACGTTGATGACTCAATGTATGAATGACGTGAGTTGCTCGCAGCCTATTCTTAAGGTCTGCCACTTTCACCCAAAGCGATTTATGCTTTATTGTGTTGCCTGTACAATTTTGTAATCCATTTTGGCACCGATAATTCAAATTGTCATTAAGACTGGACATAATAATATGAATCACACACTATAAGTGTGGGGAACTCATGATCCGTATGTTCCAGTGCAAGTAACAAGGCTTTTAGTTCAGTTAACTGTTAAGTGCAGTCAATTAAGGACTGTGTGCAAGTTTTTTGTGGTTGGAATTTTCTATCTAACATCACACCAAGAACACACCAAGAGCAGTGGCACATGCTGCAGAATATTTGTGCTTGTTGGGCTGGTTGGTCTGAACCATCAGTATGAACAATACATTTATACTGCTCAAGAGGCAAAATATTGCTTTGCATTAGATAAAATTTTTGTTTCTGTAAAGACGGGTCGAAGACCAAGTCTTTATCAACAGCTGATAAGGAAGTTGCTCATTTTATCAATCTAGGATGTAGAGCTTTAGCATTAGGAACACTTGCCTTGGTAACAGTCTCTAAGGCTAGAATGGGAGTAATAACAATAATGCATTTTTCTTGTGCAATTGGCCGCTCTTTAAGTATAGCCATCCGAACTGCAGTCAGTATTTTTTCAGTGGATACAAAATGCATTTCTGCACTGGAATATAAATGCAATTAATATGCAATGGGTCCTGTTTCATCTTTATTAAAGGTGACATAGGTAAACCCAATGGCACCTGCAACTATGTGGATGACCAGGTTGGTTGTCTTGACACATGTATGTATGTGACGTGTTGCAAGCACATAAGATGGGAGTGATCTGAGTATATCTGTGTGTTGTGCTGTCCAATAAGAACTGGAAAACCAGGATGAATTAATTCATATAATGATTTATTACATTGTGCATAATCAGGTATGTAGGTTCTGTCAAAATTAAGAAATACTAACACAGACTGCAGTTTCCGTAGAGTATCTGTAGGCTGCAGCAGAGCACACTTCTCTAGGATGTGTGATGCAAGGCTTTTTACTTCATGTTAAGTTTGTAACCTAAAAATAGGACACTTAGAAAGACTATATTAGATTTCTTGAAGTTGAACTTGTAACCAGATTCGGTGATTCTCAATATTATGCGATCCACTCTGGCCAAATTAGTGCTTAACTCATTATCTGTCAGGTAAATATCATCTACAAAGGACAATGTGTCAGGTTCAATATCTTGTAAAATTGACATGCGGGAAGCTGTTTTCATACCCCATAGGGAGTTGAGAAAAGCGATGATGAAGGCCTAGCACCATGAAGGCAGTCCAATGTCTGCTTTCATGCACTATATTTTGGCAGAAAAAGCCATTGAAAATGTCCAATGTCATTTTGTATTTTTTTACGGACTATATAATTTATAAGTGCCATACTGTGTGTATTTTGTATTGCAAATGTGCATGTATGACTGTTTAAATGTTTAAATGTCCATAGTCAAAGAATATGCAATATGAATGATTCAGTTTCAAAACAGGAAAATGGGACTTATTCATTTGAGAGACACAGGGTTCAATTACTCCCAGGCACTCCAACTGGGAGATTATTTCTCTAACAAGTGCCTTAGCATCCCGTTTTATGGGATATTGTGGTTGCACTTGTGGGCTGGACCATGTGGGTATTATGTGATAAGGAGAGTCTTTATCCCAACCAAAATGATCGAGATGTAAAGCTGGGGCTAGTGCGAAAGTCCATTCTGTTGCATAGGCTTGTCTCTAAGCACACAAAAAGATGGTAATATTACATCCTCACCCTGTGGGCATGTTTGGAGAAACGGCTGGGGACAATCGACCTCCGCCAAAAAAGTGTTGTATAATAATGTTAAATTCTCCCAGACAATTGCTCTAATGGTGCTCTGCATGTCAGTCTCAATTTGTATATCTAAATTATATAATCTATCTGGAGGGGCTTCAAGCCTGTCTGAGGTTTCAAATGTAACAAAGTTATCAGTTGCTGTCACTGCCAGAATCACCTGCCGATTGTATATTGGTGATCTCTGGGATTAGCAATGGACCCATACCTGACGTGTGTAGTTCGGTGGTCCGCATCATATGTGTAAACTCAGTTTACACAAGGCTGCTGCCTCCTTTCCAGGACCAGTCTCTTGCTGGAATTCTCCTCTCTGCCCCAAAGGGGGCGAGCCACAGGTTATATGATAAGAACTACTGTGTGATGGAATTCTACAGCTGTGCTTCCATGTAATGTCTACAAATGTTAGGAAATATTGCTGACCGGGCACAAGGAAACAGTACACCATGTTGTTCGACCTTGTATGAAATGTTCAGGCTAAATCCCAAGAAGAGTCACTGAATATCAAATAATAAGTACAGCATATTTCTAAAATAACATAATGTCACAAAAACAAATGTATTATGTGTGTCTGTGCAAAGCTGTGGCAGGCTAAAACAGCTAATATGCTAAAATAAGGGAGAACCATGGTGCTGCCTTGTGCCAACTCAGTCACCCTTGCACCACAGTGCCAGGGTATCTACCTTATGGTCAGGATTGTTTTGTGCAGGAAAACTATGTTCCAGCACAAAACAATCAAAAGTGGAAGTAACAGATGAAATAAAGATATTTCTCCTTGTTACTCCCCTTCAACCATGCACATTGTGGGGTAGGACGCAGGGCTGGCCGGAGGTGAAGTCCTGTGTCCAGGCAACCCACCCACCTGCATCTTTTAGTGTGTGTGAATGCTATGCAATTAAGTCAAACAGAGGCAGGCCAAGTGGGGGTCTCGCCACGCTAATAAGGAATGACCTAAAAGTTGCCAATATAAAAACTATCTACACGACCATGGGCTTCTTGTCAACCACAATTAAATAAAAAATACACATTCTCTTACTGTGTTAAATGTTTATATCCCTCCTAGTTCTAATATAGGACAAACGTCAAATTCATCAATTTATTTCAGATATTGAAGCCTTAATCGATGATTTCCCATTTTGCTTTTATGGTTAACAGGAGATTTTAACACATACTTGCTCATGGAAAGTAAAAACATGGGTTTCGATGAGCAATTCCACTGCAGGTTGTCAGGAAAACTAATACCTCTTATAGCCAGATAATTCATAAATCATTGTTGAATCTGGGTTTTTGACAAGTAAATGGAAGAACAAACTGAGACCAACCAGCAGAATACACATTCAGGTCAGCTGGCAATACAATCATAGACTATATGTTGATCCATGATTCCAACCGTCATATATGCTCCTACTTCCAAATTATTAGAAGACCTGACAGTGACTACGATCCACAAAGTATTTTCTTAAACCTAGAAGTCAGCTTGCTGACCAATGATAAATATAGTGAAGAACACATTGAGATAATGAGTCGAAGATTAACCAGAATTTTGTTTTCCCAGCTCACTTAACAAAGGTCAGGGCAGTAAAAAAGTTATCAAAATAATGAAAGTGATTGTGTTCTCGTCTATACAAAAGAGAAGCTGGTATTCCAACTGGGAAACATTATGGGATAACGTCTTTGCCTTTATATCTACTACTGCAGGTTTTTGTACAAATAAAAGGGCTTGTAAACCTAATCATACGGACAGTTTGATACTTAATGAAAAAAAGCTATTTAGGAAAAAGTTAAGAGCTTTAAGAGCATTAATGAAACAACACTGCAAAGGAGCTCATAACAAGTCTAAAGTATGAATACAAAAAGTGAATCTATCAAATAAGAATAAAAAGACGGTCATGTAACTGATTAGGTCTTCAGGCAGCACATAATACAGACACCAACTATAAATTCTGGTCTATAATATCAACAGGCTTGCAGCAACATAGCAACAAGGTTGAGTATGATATCATGTGGTAAATCAAAAGTGTTGATCATGTCGCTATATGGATAAAGACGAGCTGTGACAGTGGCCCTTCCCAGAAATAAGGATTCTGAGCCCTACATTTTCACGCCAAAAGTGGCAGATTGCCTGATAAGGGACAAGTGAGAATCCCGGGCTGCTTGCCCTAATGACATACCTATAGTGGTCATTAAATCAGACCCTAAACACTGGAGTTATGACCAGTCATTATTATCAATCCATTTTACTTGGTTAAATGCCAATATAAAAAAAGGACCGAAGTTTCAAACAAGCTGCTATTGGCTGAATGTCTTGCTAGATGCAGACGGCAACATATTTGCTAAACATCTCCATTATTTTCTTTCAGCCTGGGCCAATGCAGGGAAGTGTATCCTGAATGTTTTAGGGCCAAACTGCTCCATCATCAACAATATACATGTTATAATTACTTTAGTCTCCTGTACATTGGCCTTAAAACAAACCAATCTTCTTACCTGTTTCGTGGATTTCTCCACCAAGCTCTCATTAATGCTGTTAAAATAGGGTATCGATTATGCCCTTTTACATATACAAATAGAACTTCATATTTATACTTGGATACAAGTCAAGCTAACACTGGCCCAGGGATTAACACCTACAACTAAGGCCTCAAACAGGGCTTTACCTTGGCACCCTTACTGTTTGCACTTTACATCACTGATTCAACCCCAATTCTTACTCAGGAGGATGGCCACCCCAAATTTGGAAATAGGGAAATTTTACATCTTAAATATACTGATGATGTTTTCCTAATTGAATGACCCTGAATAGCCTTCAAAGGCCGTTGAAATGAGTGAGAGAATTTTGCTTTGAAAACAAACTTCCCATTAATTATAGTAAAACTAAAATAATATAATTTTGAAAATCAAAGCCTACATTCACTTGACAATTGGACAAATTAATAGAGTAAGTCACATAATATATCTACCTAGGGGTAACCTTTGATTTAAAACAGACTTGGTCATCACATATAGAACGGATCAGCCACAGATGTTGCACATTTTGCACAACTATACGGGAAGGAGCCATGGGCCCAACACTAACAGTTTTAACAATGAACATTTGTCCAAATCTTGTACATGGGGCTATATTTTTTAACAAATAAAACTAAATTTTTATTAAAAATATTTGGCAAACTTTTAAGTGAAGATCTTCTACACTGCACGCCTTGATTAGTTTAGAGTTTGGACTCACTCAGATAACAGTTTTAAACTATAAAAACATAGTTAACTGTTTGTGTGACTGTGAGAATTCACTACCACCCAGTTTAAAGGGCCTCATCAGAGAAGATTTGGAAAAACACCCAAGAACAAGATTGGTAGCCATCGAAACCCATCTGGAGCTTTTATTAGGAAATCATCAGTTCACTAAAGTAAACATCTTATCTGCAATTCCTAAGATGACTAGAAAGATGCTAATAAAAACAACCATGAGAACTGCATTGTATGAGACAGATTTAGCTGCTGCAGCAAAGTATATGAACTTTTACTTTACTCATGGAACATTCTCAAAAATACGTATCTTTACTCCAACCTAAATAAATGTGTTAAATAGGCTTTTTTACATTTTAGGCTCTTAAACAGCCCAGTGGTGCAATTGGAAGGATCATGGATTACGTCTGGGGATAAATAAAGACAACGCACTTTGTGCAACTCATTCCCTGAATCTATATACCATATCTTCCTTATTTGCCATATGTCCTTATTTACAAGACTTGAGAAACAAGTATTTGAAATCTTTCTTGAGAAGCAAGCATTAAAACACTCAAAGAAGCACCACTATTTTGCAAGGAGTACTAACATATTAATTGGGTGCATTACCAAATGTCTTTCTTGGGGCTGCTTCTTAAGGACCAACAGAAATAATTTAGTTTGATTCATGCTATATTTTAAAGCTGGACTATTGAATTTTAACAGCTGGCTGTTCATGACTGCATTTTATTATTTATTGTGTTGATTGAGAGTTTTTGTATTGTATTGATATTTAATAGAAATTATGAAGCTAATATTTACCTACCTCTCTACCGACATACTTACAAGAGCATGCTTTCTGGGTAAAGATCTAGGTTTCTGCCAAATTTGGTGTAATTCTATTACGCCATTTTGGCTGTAACATTGAATAAATTTCCTATGGGAAATTGCAGGTGAAACACGTTTGAGACCCCCTTTTTCTCGGCCTCCACTTGACAGATCATGACCAAACTTTACAGAAATGAGGTTGGGAGGATGAAACTTTTTGGGGAAGGTTTTGTGAAGATTCGTGAAACAGCACCAAAGTTATTAGCAAACTAAAAATCCATTTCCTATCGAATGAGAAAGAGGCAATAATATAATAGGTAACAGTGCAATACTGCCTGATATTGTATAGTGGTTCCGGTGTTCTCATAATACATGAGGTAGAAGGCTAAGTGGTTTGTAAATGTCACATTGTGTTTTTATTTTCATTTTTATTTTGTGGTATCTGTTTTCCACAAAGTGTAGTAAACAATTGGCACGAATTAGAATGTTTAGGTATTCTTTACTTTTCATGAAAACATAGTCAAGAAACAGTGGTGAATGTCGAGGGTCAGTGGATTTATGTGATTCTGTTGCTGAAGCGTTTACCACATAATAATGGATTCAATACATTTACCACATATGTTATGGACCATTTAGTGGTATTTTTTCATCTATTTGAGCTAAACAACATTTTTCAAATAAATTGACTAGCCCTCACCAACATGAAAAACTATACACAGAATGCAAGCATGTCATGCTTTGAGCTAGCAAATCCTAATATACCCTGAAAGGAAATATTCTATCATGACAGATGCTGTAGTATATGAGTCTCCAAAGGGTTGATCAATGTCTACCAATTGCTGGCAGGCTGAATCTGAGTAGCTTGCACAATATATTTGCCTGTCAGCTCCTTTGCCCACCAAGTAATGCAGCACTTTACAACACTCTGACCATTTGTATGAGGCTTTGGAAGTTGACAGTGCAAGATAATGCAGTCTACCTTCTTCTACCTTTTATTTTCTCTTTCTACTTCTTTTTCTCCTGTTTTTGCTTATTTCCTTTCGTTTCCTTACTTCCATGTCTTACTCAATTTCTTTTCCCCCTTCTTTATTCCTTTCTCTTTCCCCTTTTTTCTTTTTTCTTTGTCTTTCTATTTCTTTCTCTATTTCTTTTATTTTCCTACTTCTTTCATTCTTTCGGCACTTCTTTTTGTCCTTCTCTGTTATTTATTTTTTCTTCCCATCTTTCTTTACAGCTTTATTATTCTCTTGTTATTTTTCTCTTTTTCTTTCTTTTTTCATTTCTTCCTCAAATTTTTCCTTTTTCTTCAACTGTTCTCCTTATTTCTGTCTTTCCTTCATTTACATTTCTTCTATTCTTTCATTCTTTCCATTTCTCATCTTTTTTCTAATCGTTTTCCTTTTTTTCTCTCCAATTTCTACTTCTTCACAGTACTTTCTATCATTCCTGACCAAAATACTTATTTTCTTTGCTCTCTCACTCTGTCTTTATTGTTCCCCTTTTGGTCTTGCTCTTCCTTTGTATATTTCTTTTTTCTTTCTCTCCCTTTCTAGCTTACTCTCCTTCTGCTCATCTTCCTCTCTTTCATCCTATCACTTTCTTTCTATGCTTCTTTTTTCTTTCCCTCCTTTCTTTTAGACTTACTTTCTTTCCCTGTTTATTTTCATTCTTTCTGCCATTCTTTTACTACCTTTTTCTTTCTTAACGTATTACATTTTTTGCCCTTTTTGCTTTACTTTTCTTCTTTCTTCCGCCATTACTGTCCTTTTCTCCATGTCTCTCCGTATTTTGGTTACTTTCTTAATTTTTTTTTCTTACTCTGTTTTCCTTTCTTTTTCTTTTTTATCCTTTTTCTTCCCTTACTTTCCATAATCGTGTTTATTTCACCACAAATCAAATTTTTTTAAGATACAGCTTTTAACCATGAATGCGGTTTGATCACTGTAGCTTGACTGGGGTATTCCAAAGGCAGTGTTTTATTCATTTGGCCCTAATATCCCCTTATCGAATCCCTATATTAAGCAGTAGGTCATATATTTAAGGATCAAAAGTAGTTTTCATTATAAGAAAGGTTAGAGACCAGAGCTCTGGTACTTTCACACTTTTAGCACTTATATGCATATTATGACATTACAGGAAGATCAATGCATGTTCTTGTTTGCGAGGTGTAACCTATTATACACATTGGAGAATAGGAAGTAGTGGGACTTTAGTGAGATGGATAGATGCCCCTGCTTTTTTTAAATGAAGAAGCATTTAATTTGTCAAATGATGCAAAGTTATTAGCAAGTGAGGCATTGTCTAACCCCCTTTTTTAACTGTGTCCCCTTGAAAGATCTGCACAGACCTCAACACATCAATAGTAATCTAAACGTGCCAAACATCTGCCAAAAGTCTTGCAATTTCATCAAACAATAAATACATTATGGGCAAATTAAAACACTTTTTCAACTGCTAAACTACCTCTACATTTTTATAGACTTTTAAGCCCACAAACACATTTTTGTAATGCTAATTTCTTGAAATTATTGAATGGATTTACACCAAATCAAGCAAATCCACTTCCCTGAGTAAAGGTGTAATTTCAAGCTATTTCACGTTGCAAGTGTATTTCCATTAAATATTTTTTTCTGTAGTGGAGACAAGAAACTTCTATAGGAATTAAACTGGGAAACAGTTTTTTAACCCCTCCCTTTTATTTTACCCCTCTGAACTATTCCGCATGAAAGTGCCTTGCAGTACTAAAACTGGAAACACTTTTCTCAGCAAATTTATGAAACAGTACCAAAGTGATTAGCTATTCTAAACATAGCTTTGAATGGAAATTTTGTCCTCAGCCTAACTACACACTGTCCATCACAATTGTGTGAAATACATAGTATAGGTGCAGATGTTTCAAGTGTAATATGCAATTTTTACCATTTTTGAGTGAGAGAAGAGGCCATGACTCACAAGAGAACTGAAGTGGCCAAAAATTGATTTAAAAAAAGGTCATACCAAAAATTATCAGGAATGCCCTTTCCACCATCAGTAATTGTTTAGATTCTGACAATAACCCCCAGTCGGTGCTATCTTCCTTTGTAGACTTTTTAGAATGTATAAGGACGTCACTTGTCAAGAACAGCACCAACAAGCTGAAAAGGGGGAGGGGCTGGTTTGACTCCATTTGTTCCCAAAAAAAGAAAGTACTTACTAAAGCTTTAGGGGTCAACCCTAGATACATTCCAGAAATTTCTATTCTTCGAAGGGAATATAAAGCGGCGAAGAAAAACAGGGAAAAGGAACTAAAAATAGAAATCTGGGCACATTTAGAGCAGGCCTCTGCCTCAGGCAACTCAAAGGAGTTTTGGGGAAAAATAAATGGCCCACATTTTAAAACTCCAAATGACCCAGTCCATGATGTTAATGTGGGGGAGGAGGACTGGGTGGCTCATTTCAAAGGCATTTTCTCCCCAACTGATTACGTATCAGCATCAGTAACTATTACCCCTGAGATTTATCTCTCATTCAACTATAATGAAGTCAGGAAAGGGATTGATGCATGCAGTTGTGGGAAAGCCCCGGGCCCTGATGGTGTCCCAATGGATTTCTTTTTTGAGAACATGGATATATGGGTTTCTTTAGTAAGTAATGTTTTTAATAAAATTGCTATAGTGGGCCCCCCCAAGTCCTGGAAAACAAGTATTATTGTCCCCATACATAAAAAGAGAGACAAAAATAACTCCAAAAATTATCGACCGATCTTGCTGATCGATACGACGGCCAAACCTATGGGCCAGATTAGAGGCATGGGCGAGGAGTAAAAACATCTTAATGGAGTCCCAATATGGATTCCAAGAGGGAAAAGGAACAATAGACCGATGCCTGAATCTGTCATTGATCATGGATAGATATGTCAGAGCCAAGGGTGGGAAGATCTAGCTTGCCTTTATGGACTTATCCGCAGCTTTCAACTGCGTGTCCCACCCTAGACTCTGGCAGATAATGGAAGAGATGGGAATAGATCAGGCATTGGTTGACTTCATCAGGCAGTTGTATTTAAGATCTTGAGAGGGGTAAGACAAGGCTGTGTCCTGGCACCATTTTTATTTTCCATTTATACCAATGGTGTGGGAAAACATCTTGAGGGCGCAGCCTTGGACGTCCCTGTGCTTGCTAACCATCAGCGGTTACCAATGGTAGCATATGCGGACGACGCCGTTTTGATGGCGAAAACTGGGAGGACACTCCAGTATCTTATATCTGCCTACGCAACTTTCATGGAATCATTATATTTAAAGGTCAACCAGAGCAAATCTTTTATTATCATTGTGGGCGGGGGAAACATGACAGACCTCCTTCTTTTTTTATGGACTCTGGTAAGATTGAGGTGGTGGACTCATTCCCCTATTTAGGAGTCCTTTTCGATAAAAAACAATCATGGTCTAAATTACTAGAGGGAAGAGCTTCGGGCATGCAGAGAAGCCTTATGGCCCTGAAAACATTCTCTATAAGGCTGGGAGTCAAACTTCTGATCCCAATGAAAAAGATTTACCATGCTAAAACTAAGGCGGCAGCAGTATATGGTGCAGCAAGATGGGGGATGGCTCCCTGTTATACTCTGCAGTCCATAGAGAACACTTTTTGTAAGTCTTTTACTTCCGTTCCACAGTCATATTCAAACTATGTTTTACATATGGAATTGGCTTTACCATACATTATCGATACGATTAAAATGGCACCACTCCTACTGTGGCACTCTATCTGGCGCAAGATGACAGTTGCCATCACGCAAAACCTGATAACACTCATTCTAAAGTTAAGTGTTAAGTGGCTACAGTATGTGGAGTTGGAATTATCTGCCTTTGGTTTAAGCCGACATTTTTAAAGACCCCTCTACTTGTAATTCCATATCTAAGCAAAAATTGGTTGAGATATTCATTTTGAGGGGACAATATTTGAGAAAGGAAAAAAACTCCCACATTCCGATGGCTCGTCTGTATGAACTAACACCAGTGTTGATGGAGGGAAGTTTTCTGTATTTGGCTGATGTCACACTTTCACACCACAGATACATTTTACTGCAATTTCACTTAAATATGATCCCCTTGATGATAGTATTTCCAGGTAAGCAATACAAACATTTCGATCTCTCAGTATTTCCTTGTGACAAAAAGTCCCCACAAAATGATCTCCACGTTTTGTTTTTTTGTGGTTTTTATTGTCAAGAACAACACAAATTTATTGTACCAATTTGCAAGAGTCATAATTTTAAATGTTGCCGTGTATATCTGTTCTTCCTCATATCCTTGCAAAACCCTTATGTCTGTTTTTCTCTAGCCTCATTTCTCTGGGCTTGCCTGACAAAGAGAAAGCAGTTGGGCCCTTAAGATAGAGCAGGATGGCTTATCATGTTTTTATTGTATTCATATAGAGGAATTAGATTTTATGATATAATAAATGTTTGCATTCTTTTCACACTTGGGTTTATGATAAATGTTTACTATGTCTTTTACAAACTGTGATTGTAAACACTTTTATGATCTTATGAGTAAGAACGAATAAAGGACTTTGACTTGACTTGATTAGCTATTCTAAAAATAGCTTTGAATGGAAACTTTGTCCTCAGCCTAACTACACACTGTCCATCACAATTGTGTGAAATAGATAGTATAGGTGCAGAGGTTTCGAGTATAATATGCAATTTAGACCCTTTTGAGTGAGAGAAGGGGCCATGACTCGCAAGAGATGAAGCCTCAGTGTTACGCACAGCTGAAGGGGGCTTGGTCACCTATGGGGGTTAGGTGCAGGGTCTGGCCATGGTGGATTGGGTGTAGGGTCACTTAGAGGTCATCAGTGAAGAAATTTAATGTGTGATGAGTGATGTAATATGTGAGGTCATAAACAGTAGGTGTGCATAGTATAATTAGTTCACTAAACTATACCTGGTTGAATTTGAGTTGTAATGCTGCCCAGGTCTGGTGTCCAATGCTCCGGCACACAGCCTTAGTTGGCTGCTCCTGGGGGATTGGACAAGAGGGTCTGACCATACGCAGTAGTGCTTGGGTGCCTGCAGGGGGATTAGCGTAAGGCCAGGACAGAGGCCAGACTCTGCAACCAACCCCAGCAGTTTACAGCCAAAGGCTGTGCGCAGTGGGGTTGGCCACCACACAACTGTGTTCAGCAGTGGGTTGGATACCTACAGGAGATTTGGGTGCAGGGCCTGGTCAGAGGTCAATCCCTGTAACAAACGTCCAACGGCATATGGCCATAGGCTGTGTGCAGGAGGTTATTGTGTGCCACGGGGGATTAGGCAGAGAGCCTGGCTTCATGGGCAACCTTCTTGTGTGCAGCCAAAGGCTATTTGAAGCAGGGTATGGGGGCACTCATGGAGTGGTTCGGCGGTGGTTGTCTAAGGAGGCTAGGCATATGCTCATTATGATGAAAAAAACACAGCAATGCACTAAATAAACCATAGGTTATAGTAAGGTATGGTAATAAGATCTTAGCTTACATTAAAATACAAATCCCAGAAATTCACAAAGCCAAACAAATGTTTAACTTAAGTTATAGTTAAGTGTTGAAATGAGAATATACTTAACATTTAAAACTGATAAACCCATGAAATTCTCCAGGTATAGTTCAGTGAACTAACTACAACTTCTGTCCTACACACTATATATGACCTCAAATATTACATCACTCATGACTTGCTGAATTACACCATTGATGACATCACTAATGACATCTCGAATCAAATTTTTTTAATAATGTACTTTTTTGCTTTTCCAACATTACAGCATTCTTATGCACCAACTAAGAGTATCCCACAGCCCTGCCCTCCCACTCACTGAGGTCACCGGCCAGAATCTGTGCCCCCAGCCCCTTGTTTCTGGGTTGGCACCACCCCACCCTTGCAGTCTGTCATAAGTCACTTTCCCTTTGTATACTTCCAGTGTGGTCATGTATCTGTCCTCCCAATCCTCCCTGGCACACTGTTCGCAGCAGACTTCTATAATCCTCACTCGGTCAGCTATTTCAAATCCTGACAAACATTTTGGGCCATCTTCTCCCCTTATATATCACCCTTTCCTATGAGTAACAAGTATCCATTTCACATTCCAAATCTCTTACCACTGGTACTACTGGGGATCTCCATTTGTGTGCCACTTATCTCTTATAGTATGGAAAGTCCTTCACCGCTAGAAGGACAGACTCATGTAATCGCTCCTCAGCGAAGAATTTGCTATCACAAAATCACCATTCCATATATCATTTTGAACAACAGTTTATCCGGCTGAATAGTCCAATGGTTAGATTTCAATCAGTATTCATCATTATGTTCTTCATTTCAAATTCACATCATAGCATAGATAATCCTCTGTTTACTTCACAGGAATTAAAAAAAACCCCGATGCATTTTGGATCTAGCCCTTCTTCAGGGGAAGATCCCTATAAAGAAAAATGGTACGCTCTTAATAATCCTAGAGCAGAATGCGTAACAATTAAGAGCATACAATCATGATAGGTGACTGCGAAAAAATATAAGTGTTAAGAAAAGTAAAGAAAGAAAAAGAAAAAAAAAATGTAAGCATGCTAATAACAATTATTCCTCGATGTTATCTCACAGTACAATTCAAGATATTTACAAATAGCAGCTGAATTCTAATTGTTTGTTTAAGCCCTTAGGGTGCAACAAATTCAATCTTGTAAATATCTTGAATTGTACTGTGAGATAACATCGAGGAATAATTGTTATTAGCATGCTTACAAATTTTTTTGTTTGCCATTCTTTATTTTTCTTAACACTTATATTTTTGTGAACAATGGCACTGTTTAGATGTTAATAGAGACCACAGCTATGAGTTGCTCTTTTGGCCTGTTGCACCGGCTGAGCCCATTGCATTAGTTCTTTCACTATCTTTTCACCGACACATTCACTAGGGAACAATTCAGAAGTCTTTTTTTCTACTGATTGTTCACATTATAATTTTGACTAACGTTATTATTATTCCTTGGTTGTGGTGATTTACACGCTGGTATCGTTTTAGTACACTCTGTTATTTTAACATTGCATCACCGCGAACTCTACTAAGACCCTATAGTCTTTCTTCTCTATCTCGTATTGACGTTGGTTTACTACCGGTTTCACACTAGATTTAATTTTGGTTCACTGCAACTCTCACATGCATCAAGGAAGCAGCTTAATGAAGAGCGCTTACCGTGTACTTTCGCAGGTATGAGACACGAGATAGAACAGCACGGATTTGCTTGATGACACATTTACTGGGGAACTACGTATCACTAGATTATGAGCACCCATATTTATTGTTTTTAGGTTCACTTAGTGCAGTTTAACCAAACTTTGCATGGGCTTCTGTTAATTTTTTACCACGCACAGTACCTCCGTATGGAAACTAGTGACCGCACAATTTTTTCTTCTTTTCACATCCGTCCGGCACCGTGGCCTTTCTTTCCTTTTTCTTGCATATCATTCGCTAATATTATTTTTCTCACCTCTTCGACGATCACATCGTGCACTATTTCATCTGATATCTAGGATCATTGTTCACTTGTTTTATCTCAGTCACCTATCACGATTGTATGCTCTTAATTGTTACGCATTCTGCTCTAGGATTATTTAGCGCATACCATTTCTCTTTATAGGGATCACCCCCTGAACAAGGGGTAGACCCAAAATGCATCGGAGTTTTTTTAAATTCCTGTGATGCGAATTTGAAATGAAGAACATAATGATGGTTACTGATTGAAATCTTACCATTGGAATATTCAGCCGAATAAACTGTTGTTGAAAATGATATATGGAATGATGATTTTGTGAAAGCAAATTCTTCACTTAGGAGTGCTTACATGAGTCTGTCCTTCCCGTTGTGAAGGACTTTCCATACTACATTACGTTCAAACACCTCATGATCAGTAGCTTCATTCTATAGCACCCATACACTTGGATACATTTTTTTACTTTATGAACTATTGTTTGAAAAAGGAGTGCGACCGTTCCTCTATCTCAACCCACTTATCTCTTAGCCAGAAGGAAGCCCAGATTAAATAGAAGCCCTTGGCAGGAAGATGCCTCTGATCCACTCCATATCCCCAACAATACTAGCTGCACCCCTGGATCCACATGAATGTTAATAGTGCCCTCTAACCTGTTAGTTACCCCTTCCAGGTACTCAAGAAGATTCAGACCTTGTCACAGTGTATGAAGGAACCGCAAACTTGCAAACACTTCTCATTCGGAGCTCTACCCATTTATGTAAGAGGACCGTAATATAGTGTACATGATGTAGGCTCTTGAGCGGTATCAATCTATAATGGGCCTTAATCGCTACCACTCTGGGGAAGTGCATCTCCCAATCCTCGTCCTCCAATTCTCCCACATCCCTCTGCTATCTAATAATCAGGAGTTCTAATTCCCCGTGAGGAGTTCTCACCAGAGTCTAATAAGGGAGTGAGATTGCTTTAGCAAGCACTGCCCATCCAGCAATTTATGCTCCAGGGGTAAGGTCTCCATAAAGTCCTCATCAAGTGGGATTGCCGCAATTAGCACATGCCGCAATTGGAGGTATTTAAACATTTGGGAGGGTGGCATCTGATATTCCACCCTAAGATGGTCAAATGATACTACCTCATTTGCATCCTACATGTTTGCTGATGTACTAATTCCTATGTTGCCCCATTTTCGGAAGCCGCAAAGACGTGACACCAACCCAACCATGTGCTCAACCCTAGTGGGGTCCTCGGTGTGGGGCTACCCCGGCCTCTCTCCCCTCTTTTCTGCTGTCTGTTCTACATGTGTATGCCCTTACGCATCCTTCCTACCCTCTGTGGTCAGTTGTGCTGCCTTCTCATGCCAGCATTTCTGCCCTCCTTAGTCAGCATACTGCTCTCTCTTGCCTGCCCTCTGATTAGAGTCTGTGTGATCCTGCCTTCTCCTTCAAGGTCAGCCTCCTGCCCATGCAAGCATGGCATCTGTGGTCAGCTTGCTGCCATTTCACCCTCCCTTCTACCCTCCATGGTCTGTTGTGCTTCCACTGCGCCTGCCACCTGCGTGTCCTTATTTTAACTTTCTAAATCACTAACCATAATTTCTAAATGTTGTTAATTTCTAAAGGAAATTCTTTAGGTTTTATAGCTTCGATTCCATCAAAATAGCTGGGGACGATAGTGTGAACTTATTGTAACTGTGCTCTAATTTTTGCTTCTGCAGCACCTTTTTATAATCTCTAAATGAAAATCATGAGAAAAAACAATTTTCTCTCAAACATGGTGCCCCAAATTCCAGCAGAGGAACAATATTTTTCACTATGTAATATCACCTTACTCATTAATACTGCAAGAACCTACAAGGGCTTGCTGGCTTAATAACCGGCAAGGTGGAATATTACAAATACGCATATCTTGGATTTTTTTTATCGTATGGTCTCATCGTATATCTTTTTTATGAACATATAATTGTTTTTTATGAAACTTGTGTGGAGTCCATTTGTGGTGTTATCACTGGGTTACTGAGAGCGTGGTTGAAAATACTTTACATATTTGCCTGGAAGATAAGCCTGGCTGCTCGTGCCAAGCTACCAAGGGGGTGAGCAGGGGCTATCTGAGAAGGTGTCCTTCCTTTCCCTCACTTATAAGCAAGGGTCTCTATTTGGACTAAGTTACCTACCTCAGCCAACTAGAGACCCCCAGTTCTAACATTGGTGGTCAGCGGTTGGGGATTTTGAATGTGTATTTTCAAATCCAATCACAGTGATTGGTGTACATCACTAGTTTAGCGCAGACCACAACGCAACAACACATTGTGTTTTGATTTTTGGTTCTATTTTTATTTTTTTTGTGGTTTAACAATTTTATTAAAGTTAAAAGCACAGAGTCATCAAGGCAATACCATATTACATTCCAATTTCCGTGCACTATAGCACATCAATATTCACAGACTACATATATTTAATGATTTGGAAGGTCACTGTTTCGATTTCTCCTCATTGCCATATCTTCTGTTGGAGAAGTACAAATTTCCCCCCTAAAGGCATTCCACCCTCCCCATTTCTTGTCCCACTTCTTAGGGCAGCTCCGCTGTTTGTAGACCTCCTTCTCTACAATCATGCATCTATCCATCTCCGCCACCCATCCAACCGTCAATGGCCGCTTGTTGGATCTCCAGAGCATTGCCATAGCTCGTTTCTCCAGTAGATACCCCAGTGCCAACCATTGTTGCTCTATGTCTGTTAGGTCGGTGGCCTCCCATATATTCAGAATCCCCATTCACGGTCATAATTGAAGGTGTTTACCCAGTTTGTCTCTAATTTTTTTGATTGCACTGCTCCACAGAGGATGTATATTGGGACAGTCCCACAGAATGTGATAAAATGTATTGTCTTGGCCGCAGCCTCTAAGGAACAACGCATCTGCATGGCTACCTATTTTGGCCAGGAGTACCCTGGAGACATAGAACCTGTGGAGTATCTTTAGTTGTATAAGGCGAAAGCTGTGATTTATCGGCGTTTTCCTGGGGAACATTAATCTTTTGGCCCTATGTCTGTTTGCCAGCGGTCTCGAAGAGTCTGGAAGGAGTCAGGTAAATTGTTACAAAGTTTACGGTAAGTGCAGGAGATAGCTTTTGTCAAGAGCGGTTCCGAGAGCAGGCGGTCCTCTAAAGGGGAGGAGTCTGGCAGGGAGGGTAGGTCTGGAATGTTTGTGAGAAGAGCGTGTCTGATCGGCAAATATCGAAAAACCTCTCCTGGTGCGAGAGCATATTTGGTTTGCAGTTCCTTAAATGTGGGAACTTTTCCCTTGCTGACCAGGTTCCCTATGATGGTTATGCCAATGGTTTCCCATTAGTCAAACCCTGTGTGGTAGCAGAGCGTTCCTAGCCGCTGAGAGGGCCACAACGGTGTGGCTTTTGTGAGTTTATCCGCCCATCCTAGGCGCTTAGTGGCCTTATGCCAAATGGCCACAGTTTGTGACATAGGCCCCAGGTACCGGCCCCTTCGGACCTTGCTGTAAAGAGCACCTAAATACCCCTCCCGCCCTGTTTGGTATTATTCTAGGTGGAAAGACGGGTTCGACGGGGAGCCATAAATCCAGTGGTTGATGGGCACCAGTTGTGAGGCCCAGTAATAGAGGCGTAGATGCGGAAGGGCAATCCCCCCATCGTACCACCCTTTTGTTAGCTTCTGGAGGGTGATGCGAGATGCCTTCCCATCCCATAAGAAGGTACAGAGTTCCCCTTCAATGGTGGTAAAGTAATTGTCAGCAATCTGGAATGGGCAGTTTTGAAGTACGTATAAAAATCTAGGGAGTGCAAGCATTTTAAATAAGGCTGCCCTTCCTAAGAAGGACAGGGGCAGCGACCTCCAGTGTTGAAAGTCTTCTTGTAGCCGCATGAGGGGACCCAGAAGATTTTGATCATAAAATATTTTGGGGTCAGGTGTCAATAAAAATGCCCAAGTACTTAAAACCTTCAATGGCCAATTCAATGGTGTATCCGAGGTGGAGGGCAGTGTAGAACGTATAATACGGATTTGGACCAATTAATGGTGTAACCAGCATATTTGCCAAAGTTAGTAATGACGTTAAGCAAGCTGTTAATAGAGGCCTGAGGGGATGCCAAGTATATTAGGATATCGTCAGCATATAGCGATATTTTGTCTTCTTTGTCTTTGCTCCATCGCAGTCCTCGTATCGAAACATCTCGCTGTATCCAGTGTGCTACCGGATCGAGAGTCAACGTGAAAAGTTGGGGGGACAGGGGACAACCCTGCCTGGTCCCTCTCTGTAAAGCAAATGTACGTGACGTGTGATTGTTTACTCTGACTTGATCTAGCAGCTTAGTGTAGAGTAGGGCCACCCATTGTCGAAACCGAGGACCAAAACCAAACCTCCCCAATACCTCGAAGAGGTAAGGCCATTCTATCGAATCAAACGCCATGGTGGCATCTAATGACAGTATAACCGCGTCTTCCTGCAAATACGGCTGTCTGCCTAGGACATTATGGACACGACGAATGTTTAAAGAGGTGTTTTGACCCGGTACAAACCCTGGTTGGTCTTCATGGACCAGAGACGGGAGGACTGTGATCAGACGAGATGCGAGAAGTTTAGCTAATACCTTGGCTTCTGAGCTAATTAAAGAGATGGACCTATATGAGCCACAGTTAGTCGCTGATTTACCCGGTTTGCGTATGAAAACTATAGAAGCTAGCCTTTGATCCAAGGGAAGGATACCCTGCTCCAGACTCTGGTCATACATGTTTTTAAGGTGTGGAGCCACTTTAAGGGCCATCCCCTGGAGGAATTCAATCGGAATACCGTTAGGCCCCATTGCCTTCCCCGAATTAACGGCAAAGATAGCTTTACAGATCTCTTCTGCCGTTATGTCTGCGTCTAGAGCGTCCCTGTCACCGTCCAAGAGTGTAGGTAGGTTCATAAGAGCAGACGTGAGTCATCGGAGGAGGTGGTGGTCTTGGAGGTATATACTGCCTCCAGGTGGTATGCAAATGTTTCCACTATTTCGCGGGGGTCCGTTACCCGCCTCCCATCCTCAAGTAAGATTTCAGGGACCCATCGAGCCGCTTCATCCCTCCATTCTAGCCATGCCAGCATTTTGCCGGCTCGTTCTGCAAGCTCATACACTCTATGGAGTGTATGAAGGAGTCTCGCCTGGGTTTTTTCACATGCTAGGGCTTTGTATTCTAGTTGTTTATTCCGGAGTTTGTGGGCTGTGGCTTCAGTGGGAGTGGTATTATGTTCCGTCTCTAATAGGAGCAAGTCACTTTCAAGTTGAGTCAACTGTTTGTTTTGGTTTTGGATATACCCGACCTTCAATGCTAGGGCACACCACTTAATTACTGCCTTATAGGCCTCCCATATAGTGTTTGCCGAATCGACGTAGCTGATATTTTCAGTGAAATAATGGTTTGTGTGATCAGTAAGGTCGTCTTTGATATCTGGGATTGTAAGGAGCCATGGGTTAATGATTATGGGGCCTCGTGTATAGTGCTGGTGAAAAGTAAGTTCAACCCTGAGGGGGGAATGGTCGGAGATACCTCTTGGAAACCCCTGGGGATGCTGGAAGTGACCTATGTCTGCAAGGGACGTAAAAATAGTCAATGCAGCACATACTTTTATGTGCATTGGAATAGTGTGTGTAGTGAACTATAGCGGGATTCAGCGTACGCCAAATGTCAGAAACTCCCATTGCTTGGGTGAAGTCAGCCATATATGTGCTACATCGGGGAGACAGTTTCTGGGGGTGTCTGTCAAGCGTTTCGTCCATTATCATGTTAAAGTCCACATCTAATATAAGAGTATCAGGGGGAGATCTATATCTTGCCCAGGTCTTGTAATGCTGTCTTTCCCAATGCAGGTGGAAGATAGACCGATATTACATTCAATGTCTTACCCTCCCAGAGCGCCTCCAATACAGCAAATCTGCCCTGTGGGTTGGCCCATATACGGGTAGGAGTAAGGGCTAGATTTTTACAAATGAGGATACCTGTGCCTCGAGACCCAGACGTAAACCCTGCATGGACCACAAGCTTGTATCCCCACCTGTCGAGAGCCTTACAACTGTTACCCACCAGGTGAGTTTCTTGCAATAGTATTAATTCTGGCGATTGTCTCTTAAGGTACTGCAGGACCACTCCCCTTTTTATTTTACTGCCTAGGCCATTGACATTCCACGTCAGTATTGATAGCCTTACATCCCTTATGTCTGCCATGTCGGGTAATTAAAAAGCTAAAGGGGAACGCAGTGCGACTGTTGGTGGCATGCATGTCAAACCCCAGTTCGAAGAGCGGTACATGATAACAGTGTTGGCAGAACCCCCCCAGTCCCACCCCCCCAAGTATATAGGTGACAGCAGTAGTCTAGTGTTTTGGTCTGGCGAAGTTAGGTTCACTCGGATGCTCTGTGCAAAGAAAACTATAACATTGAAAAAAAAAACTACCCTCCCTCCACCCCTCTGAACCCAAGGCAGTGGAATTTGAACTATCCACTCCCAACAAGGCAGAGTTCCTGTCACCCACTCCTCCATCTGTGAGGTGCCTTGCTAACCACCTCCACCCTTCACCTTGTCAACGTGATTTATTCATAGTAAACTTAAGAGCAGTCAATTCTAGTCCAATCCTCATGTATGTTTCGTGTTAACGTTGAGCTTTGAGGCATAAGCTCGATACTGTCAGTTCTGCCTCGGACATAGTGTCGACAGTCACTCAAAGAGTCGTCTCACATAGGTTGCAAGTCTTGGAACTGGAGAATACATAAATGACCAAGAAATGTTGGTAAGAGCAAACAAGATCCGGCGGCCTGAGTCAGTGGGTCCCATCCGAGTCTCCTTCTGGGTGATGCTCTCTTGATGCGGGAGGAGCTACCTACTATTGCGGCCACCCGACTTTGTCCCTACTCTACGCCATCCCTCCAGCCACTCACAAACTTCCTCCGGGGTCAGAAAAAAGCATGCCTTACCCTCAGATTCTACCCGAAGTTTAGCCGGGAACAGCATGGAGTATTTAATGTCTTTGTCACGTAGGGCTTTTTTAACTGCTGTGAAGCTGCGTCTTTATGCCTGAACTTTAACAGTGAAATCCGGGAAAAAGGTAACGTTTGCATTGTCAATTTTCATCAGAGGTCCGGCCCGTGCTGTTGGGCTGGGCTGTAGGGCATGCACTAAGGGGTGCACCATGTCCTGACAGTGAAATTCTCTCCATTTTGTTTTTCACTGTTTCAAAACCATCTTGCCCATAGGACAGAATGGGGAAGGCTGTGTAATCTGTTTCCAGCCTATCTTCCAGAAGGCTTAAGATGGAAAGGTGAAGTTTAGTGCGCCAGAACTCACAATTTAATAACACATCTTTTTGTGAAGGTGGTTTTTGAATTTTGTGTTTAGAAACCACACTTTTAGAAGTGGCTGTTCTAACAATTCTGTGTGTCTCTGCCTGGTTGTGGATTGACTGTCTGGATTTGAAAGCAATAGGATCTGGGGAATGTCTTGAACCAGGGGAGGAGGTGAGACAGCAACAGGCTGACCTGCATCTGGAGTGTAGGGGGGAGGAGTAGCCCCTGGGGGTGAAGAGACCTGGGATGCTGCCATAAAACAATGGCTCCATCTCCTGCTGAGTGATGGAGGATCCAGACCCCACTATCAAAGGAAGAAGGTGTCACTGGCAGGGAGACACCCAGAAGAGGTCAGTGCCCCCTGAACACAAAGACGTCAAAGACATTTAGGGGTATAACTATGAGAGCTGAAACCCCTGAACATTGAACTGATCAAGACTGAAAAGGATTGAAACTACTTTGTGGTCAAGAGGAACCTCTGCCAAGGAAGAAACAGCAGAAGAGACTGAAGGAAAGGACTGACCCTTGCTGTGTGTTCTAGGGCTGGCCTGCAGTTTGCTGATTTAATCAAGGAGAGGCTGAAGGACTTTGCTGTGTGCTGTGCCCCCCTGCTTGAAAGGACTTTGCTGTTTGCTGTGTCCTGAAGTAACTTGTCCCCAAGGGCCGGAGGAGAGCTGGCTCCCTGTTGTGGAAATTCGGGACCATAAATGTTTTCAAGTGTGTCTCAGCGATGCTGTGTGCGTGTGCTGCGTGCAGCCTGAGACCTTCGTGAGGATTGTCCTGTGATCGTGTGCACCCGGAGTCCAAGTGAGTCTCAGCGACGCTGTGTGTGTGTGGTTCGTGCAGCCTGAGACCTTCGTGAGGATTGTCCTGTGATCGTGTGCACCCGGAGTCCAAGTGAGTCTCAGCGATGCTGTGTGCTTGTGCTTCGTGCAGCCTGAGACCTTCATGAGGATTGCCCTGTGATCGTGGGCACCCGGAGCTCAAGTGAGTCTCAGCGACGCTGTGTGCGTGTGCCCTGTTGCAGCCTGAGACCTTTGTGAGAAATTGACCCGTGACTGTGTGTCCCGGAGCAGTCTTGTTTTCTGTTTCGATCGACAGAGTGTCCAGAAGCGCTGCAATCGTCATTGCCATCGGCCCGGACCGGCATCCCCAGAGGAGCTGTGAGAATTCACTGGCCCGAGCCTTCCTTTGCCAATGAGAGACTTCGAACCATCACTGTCGGGGGCCCGCGTTCCACTGCCCAAGATCAACGAAGTTGCATCAGAGGCCCAAGCAGAGAGGAAAGGAGAGTGAGATCGTACCCCCAGGTAACGCTCAGTGAGTGTGCATCGCCGCCTGGGGCAGGGTGCAAGCTACGAGAGAATAGCTTTCGGCCTTTCCAATCTTTGCAGCGCGAGCCTCCGCTCAAGTCTGGATCACGGCCCGAACTTGCCGAGGAGTGGCAGTACCGGGGTCAGAGTGTGGAGCTGCACTTTGTTTTCCACCATACCCATGTTGGGGGCATATTTTGGCAGTAGCTGACTGCGAGTCAGTAAGAGTGGCATGGAGACCGTCCAGAGCACCGCGATCGGTTCTGAAGTACATTATTTTTGGTATTACGAACTGCCTGATTGTTGCATTGCCAATTGCATTATTTTTGCATTACGAACTGACTGATTGTTGCATTACGAAGTGCATTATTTTGGCATTACGAACTGCCTGATTGTTGCATTATGAACTGCATTATTTTTACATTACGAAGTGCCTGATTCTTGCATTACAAAATGCACAGCATTGCATTAGGACTGCATTGGATCATCGAGAATTGCTCATTAATGCTGCAAGAACCTATAAGGGCTTGCTGGCCTAATAACCTGCAAGGTGGAATATTACAAATACGCATGTGGATTTTTTTTATCGTGTGGTCTCATTATATATATATTTTACACATTTGCCTTGGAGATAAGCCTGGCTGCTCGTGCCAAGCTACCGAGGGGGTGAGCAGGGGCTATCTGAGAAGGTGTCCTTCCTTTCCCTGACTTAGAAGCAAGGGTCTCTATTTGGACTAAGCTACCTAACTCAGCCAGTTCTAACAGTCAGTGACATAACGGATCACATCACCAATAACATCATCCACAGAAGCACTTACTCACCCACTAGCACCCTGTACAACCTCTCATACACTCACTCACACACCACCACTCACATACCCATTCACAGGCCCATAGAAGTCACTCACTCATCCATAGAGTCACTCAGACACCCACTCACCCACTCATACAGGCACTCACTCACACAACCACTCACTCACACATAAAGCTATTCATACACCCAGTCACTTACCCATACAGCCACTCAAAGAGTCACACACTCACCCAAACAGCTACTCACACACTTATTTATTCACCTATATTACCACTCACTCACACACCCACTCACTCACTCATACAGCCTCTCAACACAGCCACTCACTTACCCATGCAAGCACTCATGCACCCCCTCACACATTCTCAGGGACACGGCCTGTTGTGTGAGTGTCCTGGTCCCACCCAGGACACCCACATTTTCAATGTTTGGAATGGCGGGGGAGCTTGAAGTCTCCTGCGGTCTCTGCTGGCTCCCTGCCTCCAGCGGGAGCCGGATTTGCTTTGGGACCCAGGGAGCTGCTCCTTGGATCCAAAAGCAAAGCATCGGTTTCCCTACTCGCTTGACAGCGGGCAGGGAAACAGACAATGCACTGCTTTTAGCAAGAGAGAGCATTTTTGCTCTCGCTTGATGAAAGCAGAGAGATTGCTATGGCTTGGTAGGAGCATTATTATATAACTTAGCCACAGGGAGGTGGTGGTCTCCCCATTGTTATTCCCACATGCCGCCGAACCTGGCCTACCCGGGGGCTCCAGTGCTTAATTTTTTAAAAACAGAATTCAGTGGAAGTCGCAGATCCGATGCGACTGCAGGTAAATTCTGTTTTTTTAATGCTTTGTTGGCCCTGGGGAGGACCGCCCCAAGAGGCCTTGGGGGGTCCAGGGGTTTCTTAACTGTACGCTTTTCTTTTTGTTAATCTTTTCTCTTGTCACTTCGTTCAACCGAGTCACAAGACGGCTGCCAGCCATTCCTGGTTTGAAGTGTCGGCAGCCAATCCGATCTCAGCACGAGATCGGGAGGGGTCGCAGATCTACAGAGTCCCTATATATACAACTGGAGATTTCTTCAAATTTCTCCAAAACTACTGAACGGATTTACACCAAATAACAAAAAGGCACATGCCTGGACCAACTTCTAGCCTCCTGACAAATTTGGTGTAATCCTGTTCTGCAGTTCAGGCTGTAGCTGTGTCTAAACGTCCGAAGGGAATTAACATGGGGAAAACACGCTTTTAGGCACCCCCTGTTTCTCAGTTGCTTCTTGACGGATCAACACGAAATTTTCAGGATAGCATCTGAAGTGAGCGTCGTATTAGTTTTGAAAATTTTGTGAAGATTCGTCAAGCGGTGCCAAAGTTATTGGCAAAACAAAAAATGCTTTTCCTATGCAAACCAGGTCCTAACTATAACTACCTACTGGCAAACACCAGTGGTGATATATATTCACCACCTGCCTCAAGCCACATTGGACAGCGCAAAGGGAAATATGGGAAAGGTGACACCACCAACCATACTTGGTTCTAGTGTATTGCACTTTTACAAAATTAATGTGTTAAGAGTGCAAAAAATAGGCAATGCTTTTCGGCTTCACAGCCTTTCACTGGACAATGGAGTCTTGCAAATAGTCTCAGTGTATGAAGTGATAAAGTGCATTGTGCCTTTTCCCTGTTTTGTAAAAACAACCAGACCGCTGCTCAAAGTCTGCCAAGTGTTTATGTATCTATGTTTCAGTCATAGTTGGTCATGTCTTTCTAGGCTGATACTCTTCTACAGCTTAAAACAAATAGAAATTCATGGTACACAATAAAGTCTTTTGTTCTAATTCGAAACTTTTTGTTAATTATGTCACAAGGTTAGAGCTTCAGAGAACTGTAATATTCGATGATAGGTGAAGACGTTACTTATAATGAATGTTTTTGTGCTAATTCTTTTCGGAAATATATCTCACATTCTATTTTCACCATGCCTGATATAGCTGCTTAAAGTAGTCTTTTATTGTGTGCCAGTCATATGACCACATCGTGGCTTGTTCAAGGCATTAAAATATCTGCTAGGTGGCTGAACACAACTTTCAGTAAAAAAGCAGTTTGGTTTGAGGCAAACTTTACTTATCTCAACAGAGAAACGATTTATTGTGTCTATTTGCAAGCTTGAACTTCCATTGACATTGGGAGAAAGGTCTGTGCTAACAACTTACCCTTATAAAACTGAACTACATGGGAAACACCCTTTACGACGCAGTCTAAACCATGTAGTGCCTTTACAACATGGGCACTACATTGAATGCGTCGTTACCACGCGTTCCTTTAGCACGCCTTGCATGCTAAAGGAACGGGTGGTAACGACACCTTTAATGGAGTGCGCCTAAGTGGCGTAACTCAGGCCCCTGCAGCCCCTGCGGTGCGGGTGGGGCTAGCTCCAGGGGGCCCCCTCAGCACAGTACTCTGTCCGGAGAGCTACTGACTGAGTTCTCCAGGGACCCCTCCAAGTACCTTGCAGGGGGGTCCCTTAAGTTTCGTTACGCCAGTGGTGCGGGTGTTTCCATCATACAACCAAAATACTTCCATATGTCTCACTTTCCCTGATGGCAGAGGACTATTTATTAATTAAACCCTGCCTTACCACCTGTTTAAGGACTTAAGAAAGTGGACATACCTTAGGCATAAAGGATGAAAGGGTTTTGCATGGGTAAAACTTTCACTGTTCAAAATGGTTGTTTGTGCAAGGGAAATCCTCATTTACATTGTACTAGAAAGTCCTCATTTACATTGTACACAGTTCATATAGCAGAATTAAAAGGCTGGGGTCACAGTGCAAACAGCTGCCATTCAGAAAGGAGGAAATAGTCCCAGTGGACTTGTACCTAATTTTGTCAGGTCACCATATTTCGTGAGTACACAAGAGTCTATCTATGACGTGGCTATTGTGACTCGCAATGACAATGGTAATTCTTAAAGTCCTTTTTCAGTTCTGGCTGGAGACAGTGCTCCCTACATTACAGAGCTAACCTAGTCAGTATAGAGAGGGGTAAAATGTCAGACCCCGACTCACCCTTGTTTGTTGTAAGTGCACTTCACAAATCAATCAGCAAGTTATATGGACCATTTGACTCTGCTCTACAAGCTGCTCAATGGGGCACAGTCGGAGATCGTCTTACTCACCCTTGTATCAAGGCAGTAGCAGTCAGGATGGATGCAAAGGAAAGGAGACATGATGTTCGCGCTCTGCATCGGCATCTGCTGTCCTGTCCATCTATCCTTCTAATTGCTGCTTCCATGCGGTAAAGCTAGGATTCCCTTTCAGAGACTGCTGTGCTGGAGTGAGCATGAAACAGAACGTCCTCATTTCTTTGCTGCTGGAAGCACGCGGGCTCATACTGCACGCATGTCATTCATCCACATGCAGTGCAGATGGAGACAGCGTGGGGCGATGGACTGTTGCAGCACAGGAACAGAGTCCTACTGCATGTAGGTCTGCCACATGTGCTGTTAAATGCTGCACCTTTAATTGCTCTGGCTGGCCAGTGCATTAGACACAGTGATACAGAGGTTGAACGCACAGGTTTTTGGTGGTCCCTGTATTGGAACAGTGCCGTAATTGTTAGGGGATAGGTCGACTGCCATTTTTGTAAAAGGACCAAAGGTGTTATGACGTCCTACACGTTTCACGACCCTTGACACCTAATTTAGAAATTGTTACCGCAATAAGAGGATGTAGAAATAGTGAATCACTCACCAGAGTGAGAACATCACGAAAAAATCGTTTGGTGGCCATGCTCGAAAACACTTCGAAAACCTCAGATAAGGAAGGCAAAAATACTGGAACATGTGAGGTCGTTTTTGTCTTATTACAGACAGCTCCAGTTGTCTGCTAGATAATTTGTCATCATGACCAAAAACATGCGCAGCTAGGGGCTTTGGGTCAGCCCCTTCAGACAGTGTTTGAGTAGTGTCAGCCAGCATCAGTTATTGCTTTACGAAAGTGTCGTTCCTGTAAGGGAATACCTCTTTTTTTATGTACACCCCTAAGTCTTAGGACTGATCCTGCTAGTGTTTCGACTCTAAGGGTGAAATGAGGCTACTAACCAGACCTCAGTGCTTATGCCCTTATTCTTAAACTGATCTGTCGAATCGGCCTCTTCCTAATTTGCTGAATCAACTTACCTGTACGTCCCAAGTAGATGGTACCCCAGTGTTCTCAGGCATGTAAGTTAGAGGGTCCCCCCAGGGATTTTAGCGCTAATTCGGCCACCCTGGGTGGGACACACATAAAAATGAGACTCCCAGCCCACCATTGCAGGCTGGAAGAGCAGTTTAACTGCTGGACCAACTTTGCCATGTAAAACAATTGCAAAGCCAGACTTTCCCCAGCCCATGTGTTTGGCCTAGTGAGTCCTAAAGCAGGGTGCAATGTATCTCATGGGCAGAACATATACTTTACACAATCTGGTAGTAAAATCAGTAGACTGTCATTTTTACTATGGAAAAGCCTGGTTGCCCAATTGGTGAGGGCAGAGTGGCATGCTGACCCCTCTGCTGTGGTAAATCTGGAACAGAGCAACCACAGCGGGTCCTCCAAGCTATCAAACAACTTGTTATATTAATCCAGACCTGATTCTCAGAAGGAAATGAATGTACCAAGTTGCAGTGTGCAACTTTAGCAAAGTTGCAAATTTGTTATTGTTAATATATATTTTTAAAGCACCAAATCACCAATGGTCTCTGAAGCGCTGCCACAGTGACCCAGAACCCAGGAGTCCCCTACTGCCAGCTGATCGAGCAAAGGTGGGGAAGCTTATCCAAATGCCTCAGTAAATAAGATAGTCTTCAATTTCCTCCTAATAGGAAGTAGCGTAGCTTCCCCATGTAAACTCTCCGGTAGCTTATTCCAGAGCTTGGGGATTACTACAGAGAAAGCCCGCCCCACCCCCAGGGTTGCCTTCAGTCCTCTGTGCCGATACCGGTTGCACACTGGGTACTGTAGCCGAGACAGCTTTCTGCTCTCCTGGGAAGATGTCCTAATGACTCCCAGGAAAGTATACCATAGGGGACTGTTCAGGAAGTCGGTGTCAATTCTGTCCTGCAGAAAGCCACATAGAGGTTGGCTGAAAAGGCAAGCTTTAAACAAGAAGCCGCGTTTGAAGGGCGAATGGGTAACACTTGTGTTAGACTTGGCATCCTTAGGGTGGTCATCCCTGCACGCTTTAATTTTTGCCTTCACGTTTTTGCTGATTCTTTCAATGACCCCTGAGCCAAGCACATCCAACCAAAGAAAATACACTAGAGCATGAACATTAAGTTGCTGAGCTGTGGGAAATTCGAAATGTAAGCTTTACACAGATGTGCCCAGTGCACATTAACCCATTTACTAATCTTGGTGTGATTTGAAAAAGTGGATATCTCACCAACACTTCTTTGGAGCAGGTGCATTATCCTGCTGGGCAATCCTACTGGGATTTATACAGATCACATGCACACTACATATTGATCTCTGTAGGTCCGGGCCTTACTGGTGCTGAGGTATGTTATTCTGCAGGTTACACTCACATCTACTTAGCAGGCGCTCAACTGAATAAATATGCATTCATGTGGAGTCTGACGCACACACAGGCATGCCTATGTACTTCTGAAGATGGAAACAGTATGAATTCTGTGACCTTTGAGGAGTCAGCTAAACATTTGTATTGTTCAAAAGTCACCTGTGTATGTCCTGCCTACAGCCAGGACACCAGGGTGATTTCGTAAACAGAAGCTCCCTCACCATCCTATCGGGACATGTCAGGTGCTATTTATTTATTTATTTATTTATAGAGTGCAACTAATACTCTAAGGTGTCTGTGTCTAGGCGCTTGGCATCAAACCACATGATAGCACTGGGATTTCACTGAAGGCTCGAGATCTGGTATAATAAAAGCTATAAGGTAAATAACTGAGTCTTTAGACCTTCCCTAAAAGAAATCAGGTAGAGCAAGTTTTTAAGCCTAATAGGCAGACGATTCCAGTCTGGCCATGATGTTTACAAAGCTTTTACCACCCCAGTTCGAGAGTCGGGGTTTGTACACCTCAACAAGCTTGTGTGATGAAGATCCAAGATTTCTGGACGGAGTGTTAACCAGGTAGTCTGGGCAATGTTTATGCAGGGCCTTGAAGGTAATGCATAAGGCCTTGAAATTGATCCATTTTTCCACGGGTAGCCTATGTAGTGCATTAAGGGCCTGCTTGGCTGAGAAGTATGTAGGAATGCCAAAGAGAAGAGGAGCCACAGAGTTTTGAAGAACCTGCAGTTTGACAAGGAGTCCCTTATTTATACCGACCAGAAGGGCGTTACAATAGTCCAACCTGGACAAAACAAGTGCCTGAGACCACAGTTTTTTGTAGTTATGGAGGTATTAAAGGTAAAAAGTTTCTCAAGATTTTCAACGTGAAAAATGTAGATGAAGTGAGCGCCTTTACGTGAAGGGAAAAAGACAGGGTTGTGTCAAAGATGACTCCTAAGATTTTGCCTTAGTCGCTTGAGTGGAAATGGGGACCAGTTCCAAAGGCCACCAGTCAGCAGAACAGAAGGACGGATCTCTGCCAAAAAGTAAAAGTTCAGATTTAATATAGTTTTACTTGAGGCAGTTCTCTGATATCCATCTGCTCACATGTTGCATAAAGGCTTGAAAGGTCTGGGTTGTGTCCTGAATATTGTTTGAAATGGAGACAATGAGCTGAATATCATCCACATCTGATACTATAGCAATCGGGCTAGCGGGGTAACATACATGTTAAAAGGGGTTGGGCTCAAAGAAGAGCCCTATGGGACCCGCATGGGAGTTTGAAGCAATGCGACCTTAAAGCGTTCACTTCCACTACTTGTTCTCGATCTGTCAAAAATGATTTGAAAAGTGAGAGGGCTGTACCTGCTATACCTATTTCTTATAGGCGATTTATCAGGAGGCTGTGATCTACCGTATCGAATGCCGCCGAGAGATCCAGTAAAGGCAGCCATGCCTCCATTATCTACTGAACGTCTAATTTCTTCTGACTCAGTGATCAGTGCAAGCTCTGTACTGTGCTCACTCCGGAAGCCGTACTGCGTTGGGTCCAGGATGTGGTTAGTGTTAATGAAAGTAGTTCATTCTTGGTTAATATGCTTTTCAAGAAGTTTTGCTGTTAAGGGCAGGTGGGAGATTGGACGATAGTAGACAGGATCTATTTTATCTTAGTTGGATTTTTTTAACAGTGATAAAATAGGTATTTTTCCAGGCTTTTGGGAATGTTCCAGTTTTGAGGTCTAGATTGAATATGTCTGTGAGTTGCCTTGCAACTATCTCTGCCACTGTTTGCACTATCTTAGGAGGACACAGATCCAACGGCGATCCAGTTTTACTCGCTGAGAGAAGTTTACCGACCTGCTCATAAGATACAGGTGGAAAGTCGGAAAATTTAGGTAAATTGGGATCTCGGAGAATATAGGAATCTTTTGATTCTACTCTCTCTGTATCAGTTTGTGGAGGCAAAACACGTGTGTCATTTAAAGGCCGTGAAGCAAACGCATCATAAATGCTACATACCTTTCCATAGGAGGAATATGCTAGGATGTTTCAAAAAGCTTGGTCTATTACATTGTTCCCAGACTCCTGAGTGCGGGCAAGTTTCTGGACCGTAGCAAACAATTCTTTAGAATTGTTCTTTGCTGCTTTAATTATCTCAGAGAAATAGTCAATTTTAGTTTTATGAATCGTTTCATTATATTGTGTTAGTAATTCCTCATATGTTTCTTTTTCCTTGGTGTCATAGGACTGTCTCCAGCGCCTTTCTTGTCTACGACATCACCTCTTAAAAAACCTTAGCTCCTATGAAAACCATTGTTCAGTGGGGCCGTTCTGCTAATTTTCCCTGCTTTCTGAGGGATTATTGCTCGTACTGATGACGCAATCCTAGGATAGTCTAATGATGCTATCTCTGGATCTTGAGATAGAAGGGGTCTGCTCTTGACCAGTTGGGTGTTAAACTCAGTTCTATCTAGGTGATGCCATTGGTATCTCCTGTGGCTTTTGACTGAGAAGGGCTGGTTGCCAGCCATAGAAGACTTGTAAGAGTTAGCATAACAGCTACATGGTCATACCAGTGTATTTGAAGGGTATTGTTGAATTTCACAAAAGGGCAGTCAGTAAAGATGGCGTCCAGGAGGTAGCCAGCTCTGTGGGTAGGGCCTCCCGTAATCTGTTCTAAACCTACACTGGTCAACAGATCCATGAGGGCGCTAGAATCTTTGTTTTGATGATTCTCCAGGTGAAAATTAAGATCACTGAGAATAGTGTAGTCCTGGGAGTTGACTTTATTTTAAAGTAACTGCCTCATGGTGTGTAAAAAGTTAGCCCTAGGGCCACGAGGCCGATAAACCAGAAGCCCATTAAAGGAATAGGTGTGAATAATAGCTATCTTGAAGAAGAGCACTTCGCAGTCAAAGACTGTAGGGATCTCTTTAAAGGATGCTTTCAGATAGCCCCGATAGACTATGGCTAGCCCTCCCCCTTTTTTTCCTATATGATCTTTCCTAGCTGCGGAGAAACCTGACGGGATGGCCACCACCTGGTCAGGGCTAGAGGAGTTTCAGTGACAAATATTATGTTGAGGGCATGCACTTCTACAAAATCCGCAAATTCGTGTTTGTGTTTGATTAACGAACGTGCATTTATAAGTGCACAGTGTAGCCCCTGTGGGCCATATTTCTCACAGGATCAAATGCGTCATTCCCTTTTGCTTTATGGGGTTTTCTGGGATAGATATTAGTATTTAGTGTGATCTTAATATCTGTGAGCATGAGTTTGCAAGTGAGGCAACTCTGTGTCCCTCAGCTGTTACAACAGTTAAGAACTGGACCTGGGCAACACGTGTTAATGTTAAATAGCTCCAGAAACTTACTGTGTGAATATGAGATCATAGTTTCAGGCTAAACCCCAAATCCAACAGAGTGGCTAGCGCTGAGCGTGGTCCGGGCACTGATGGTCGCAGACGGGCTTGCCTTTGGTGCATCAGGGGCTGGTTTAAGTAGCAAAGCAGAGTGCGGTAGCCCGAATGGTGTGGGATGACTAGCATGTCAACCGTTCAAAATGGCAGTCGCTGACATCTCAGCCAACCCCACCAAGCCCAACTCTCTCCACTCAATCAGCACAGGAGAAGTACGTGGTGGACCAGAGAGCGGCGTGCAAGTAATGAAGAAGTCGCAGGAAAGAGGTAAAAATGACTAACAATATTAAAATAGTATTTAAGACAGTTTCGAGTGCAAACTAGCAACATGAGGAAAAATAGCTTGTAGATTAGTGATTATTTTTCAAATGGAACTGTTCAGGTAACCACAGTATGTAACTATGTTGATCTGAAGCCGTGTAAGCTATATAAAATACACAAAACAGCGTGCATATATACTGATGTATGGGGCATAAATTAACAGCTGGCGCGTTACATTTGCATTACAGTACACAATGTACTATGCTAGCAGTATTTGATTAGAGATCTCATGCTAGTTATATGTCCTCCAAGCACTTCCTTGTGCTGTGAAAAAACAAAATCTCAGCCCACATTTTGTAGTTTTCATTTGCATAAATCTGACTTCAAGCTTTGCCAATGCTTGTATTTCATGCCCATTCAGTAGCACTGTTGTTAGAAAGCCAAGCCTGGAAAGACACTGCTATATGTCAAGAGCCAGACAGGGGGCTGAGGGGAGGGGGTTTGGGAGTGACTAGCTGCTCATCCCTGGGGTGCTTTTACGCTTTAGATGCCTTATCTGATGCGAAAGGAGGAGGGTAAGTAACCCCAGCAGGAGAAGGCAAAGGAACCAAAGCAGGCAGGCACCGCATATGCAAGAATAGGAGGCTGAAATGCCTGGTGTTGCAGAGGTAAGAATGGCAGGATAAGAGGCAGAGTATGGGAAGTATGCAAAGGGGTAAGCCATTGAAAGATGAAAGTGCAGACATTGTGCCAGTAGGAATGAGGATTAAAGGCAGAGGACCATCGATGCATAATGGACAGGAGGATAAAAGGAGTGACACAGTGGATGTTTCAAAGAGAAGATGAACGGTGCTGCCTCACTTTGCACCATGTGGCACTGCCACTCACTAGCACAAGGGAGGAAACAACACCCCCACCCCCACCTGCCTTTTATATCACATTAGTGGAAATGCCAAAATAATGAGGTAATGCTAATACAAAATGTGCCACATTACATGGCATAATTAACCTTTTCTTGCTTTTAAATTTAGTCAACCCTACTGCATACCTTGGTCCTCATCTGCCACATAATTCCAGTGGCCTTGGCTATACATCCTTCATTCCTTTCGTTAAAGTACAAAAGGTTTTAATGATGCAACTACAACATGCTGTGGGTCATGTCCAGATCATTTAAAAGTCCCTTCTGCCCTGTTGTGGACAGACACACCACACTCACTCACTACGCTGAAGAAAGTGTGCATTGTTGTCTGCACTCCCCCTGAGCTACCTCAGCCTGAGCCGGTGATGTTACTGTTGTGGGTGACAAAAGCTCCCAATACTGGAATAAACACGCTATCTCTTCTTGCCAATGCAAAGACAGTATTTACTAGCTGTTGCGACAGGGAGAAAACCACAACAGACTGCACCTCAGTCATGCTCAGGCTATCTATGGGGTAGTTCTCAAATACCTGTTTGCAGACAGGCTTTTCTTTACAAATCAATACAAAACTTTTTTACACATAGTAAATAATAGTTGACTTGCAAGTTACAAATTTAAGATGGAAAAACACTTAAAGACATGTGAGCTCACAACCCTGAATTCCTGAACTAAACCATTACACATTCTTCATTATACTTCTGACAATCCTTAATCTCAGAGCATTCTTTGGCCTATGAATGCATTTGTGTTTCATGGTAGTTGCAGTTAACTTGAAGTGTGTGCTAGCAGCATTGTGTGCCTGAGCCCTTCGTGCGGTCAGAACTTAGGGGTCCATTAGGATGTAGGGCGGATCGCCACCGCCTGCATGGTGGTGGCGATCCGCCCTACATCCTTCCCCGTCCGCCACCCATTTCCCCTCTGCCATATTAGTATGGTACCCCCTGCATTTGCATGCACAAGGTGGTAGGCACCGCGCGGTGCCTGCCACGTTGTGCATGCAAATGCACAACATGCATTTTTGACATTGCGGTGGGTGCTGCGGAAAGCACCGCCCGCCACAATGTCAGAAATGCGGGATGCGCCCGCCAGTATGGCGGGGGCATCCTAATGCCTAATGCGGGACCACCGCATACATAGCAGGCGGTCCCTTTCCCGGGCCTATGGCGGGGGGACAAACTGGCACATGCATCAACAATATAGACAAAGGAGGGACTGTAGGGCTTTTATTAAGGGAGGTCCAGCATACATGCCCAGTAAGTCATATGGAAAAGAAAAGGTATGCAGTTCCTCAGACAGTTGGGGGGGGTGAAGAGAAAGAAGAGACCGTAAGACAGAGGAATTCCTCTATTCGGAACTAGGATCCTCACACACCCAGCAAGCTAGGTGTCATGCTTCATCATATGGACCTGCTCCTCGTCGGGCCGGCGCTGCAATGCCCGACGGGCACCCTGAAAGGGGCTCTTTGGCGGAGATCTTCAGTTCCTGGCCGTATGATGCAGTGTGTGTGAGAGGGACCTAGCGGTGTAGATGTGAGTGCAGGAAAGTGAATTAAAACAAGTTAGAGGGTCCAAAAAATAATTTTATTGGGAGTGGCTCTCTACCTGAATAAAAAGTGGAAACAGAATGGCAGCTAGCTGATGTTATGATTCAGCTTGGCTAAGCTCATCTGTGCTGGTCGACATGTTTCTTGCCCAATGGTCCTAGTGATCCGTGGCAATTCCTCAGGACCTATACAAGCTGTCAAGAATCTACACAAAGCGGTAAGTACAGTTGTTACCTACTACCTGTTATATGGGAACGGTCTCGCCATATGCCTAGGAGAACCTAAGATGGTCTAGTACCATGCTCCTATCCGTGGCCGTGGCGCCACCTGGACACCAAGATTCTGGTGTTTTAAAGGTTGTTGCCAGTAGGGGGTATCAACCTACCCTCGCGCCGCTCGACCCGCGCGCTGCATCGCATTTTGCGATGCAGCGCGCGCAACGAAATTCGTTTTACTTATTTAAATGTGTACTTACCTCCGGTCATCCGTATCCCTGTGTTTACATTTCACCACCCTGCCCCTCCCCCGCCCCGCCTCACTGCCCCACCGTCACTCCCTCCACGGACCGCTACTGCCCCCTGAACATTTGAACATTTGAACTCTTGTGAGTAAATGTGGGGCACCTATACTGTGCTATAATTGAGTGAGCTTTCTATTGCCAATTACTATAGCGTTGTGTCTCTGTATAAGTGCCCAGTTATGGCCGCAAAAGGGAAATGCACAGGGGTTCGTGGGTCGGTCTCTGGCACCCTAGATCAGTTTATGATCAGGGCAGCCTCGCTTCTCGAACACGAGATAGCCATAACTGAACGCCGCCTCTCTTCTGAACCCCTGTATTCCAGACGTTCGTCCATTGGCCCATTATCTTTGGCTAAAACCCCTACCAGGTCTAACGAGCCAAGTAATAAAATCTCCGCTCTGCTAGGTAAAGCTAGCTTTGAAGGGTCGGGGGTTAGACTATGTGAAAGTCAGTTAACTACAGAAGGAGGGACAGTGAATGCTGACATAGGTAGTGCAGTAACTCCTAATGTTCAGTCATGGCCCAAAAGATCGTCTAATAATAAAAACAAATCCAAGAAGAATAAGGGGGAGAACGAATTAAAAGTAAGGAACTCTAAAACCCCTACTATAGCTAAGGTCAAGAAATCTGCCCCTACGGAAGTTAGTTCACTTACCCAACATTGCTCGAATGCTTCTAATATCGAGGCCATTACATTATCCAACTTAACAGATTTTGGGGGGCACATTGAGGAAATACCTGCCCCCATGAAACCGGACGTCACATTTCCATCAGTTGAACATATGATGAGATCTTTGATTCTTCCTTTATTGGAACGTATCAAATTATTAAGTTTAAAAGTAGATAGGGTGGAACAAGTCATGTTGGATAATTTTTGCTCCCTAAAGAATACAATTAAGTTACAGAACAAAGTTAGGCCATGCCCTAAAGCCACATCGCCTTATCCGACAATGGCGCCTGTGATATCACCTACTGTTGACAAAATAGTTAAGCAGCAAGGTGGCCATAATAGTATACAGAACGGCCAAGAGAAAGGGAAATGTAGTAGTACCCCGAACCTCCCTATTACTAGGAACTCAAGTAGTAACTATGATATCCCAGGTAAACCGTCTTCGGTGGTCTTCGATCTTCCACCGGAATCACTCCCATATGTTGCTGTATTGATTGGGGTCCCAGTATTAAAAAAAGGTAAATTTGAATCGCATCGGGAGTTGAAGAATAAAGTCATTTATTGGCTAAATCTACATAGACCTATCCCCAGTAATTTGAATGGGGAAATTCTGTTTGTAAGAAGGGCAAGTTGGTTGGGCCATAGTTCGAAGCTCACATCGGGTGATATTATTATTATCAACTTTAAAGTTCCCCATGTAGTGAGCACCATTTGTGACACTCGGTTTTATAAGGATAGCAATGGAATTGTAATAAAAGATTTAAATTATTTTTACTACTCGGCCCCTGAAGCACAGATGATATATCTTTCAAAAAATAGTGGGTTGTCTGAGCGGAGGATAAGTAATGATGGTAAAGCCTGGGAAGTATGTATGCACCGATACCCAGGCAGAGGCCAATCTTTACCATTCAGGGGGGAGATCCCTGTCTTAAATCGATATCAAGTTTTAAGTAATCTGGAACTAATTAATTGACCTAGTTCGGGTAGCGTCTCCCATGAAGAAAAGATAACCCCAGATTGTGCTGTATCTGAAGGGTTAGCCCAAGCCCATCCACTAATAATACAGACTGGCGGGGTGCCCATCTCTGAAGGTTTAGCGACTATATCCAGTGATGACATCTCCATACAGACCCTACTTCCCTAACTATTGAACACCCCAGTAATAGAACAGGATTACGGATAGTTAGTTGGAACATAGCGGGATTGATTGCTAAAGGGGACTTACCAGGATGGCAGAATTTTATTGGGTCCGGTGACATTATTTGTCTTCAAGAAACTTGGTGTACCAACTATACTAGTTTTGAAGGTTTTGATGGCTTTACCCCTTTTGAATTACCAGCAGTGGCTTCCACCTCAGGAAGAGCCAAAGGGGGTCTCCTGGTTTTAATTTCTATTAACTTACCCCTAACAGTGGAAAGGTATTTCCAAGTAGGGACCCTGGTCCAGCTTTTATGGTTGCGGGTCAAACGTGGGCGAAATATCCTGTTAGTCAACTTTTACAACAACATCTTTGACAATACCAGGAACTCCATTGTTATGGAGTTAGCTGCTGTTATTGAACAATTGAGTGTAGAGGGCAATGTTTTGTTTGATGTTTTGTGGGTGGGCGATTTTAACCTCCCGACCTGCGCCCAGTCAACATCTAAAGCTTGTGGGGTAACTAATAATGCAGGGACTGAGGATCTGCATTTTCAGCATAATCCACATGGAGAATCGCTTAATAGTTTAATGGCAGATTTGAACTTGGAAATTTTACAGTTTTCCAAAAGAACGGATGGTATCACCCTCCCTACTTTTACAGGCAGGAATTCTAACACTACAATTCACCATGTATTGGTCTCTTCCAATTTAGCACCTTACTGTGAGGCCCCTATCATTGTGGAGTCCAGTCTGAGTGACCACAATTTTATCATCTTATATATCGCTATCGACCCCAGTATGTTAACCGTGCAGGGGAAAATTGTTGATAACATTTTTCCACGCAGGCCAAATGGTTTTAGGTTAAGAAGGAAAGGGGCAAATTGTAAGGAACTTCATACTAAAGTGGTAACCACCTGTTTAACCGATATTAATAATATCTTAAATTTTTATAATGATTCTAACTGTGTTTTGAGTAATTTCTATAGTATGAATAATCACATTAACATTTTGTTTACCAAGATTGGAAATGTAAAGTTTAAATGTGCCCCGGGTTGGTTTGATCATGCATGTACATCCCTATTAACGAGTCTCAAACAAGCTTTGTCAGTTAAGCCTAGGGATCGGGTGAGGATCCGTGCTGCGAGATCGGAATATTATATTGCCTTAAAACGTAGGAAGAAGGAATTGCAACAACATGCTTGGGATAGCCTGATTCAGGCAACTGCTACGTCCAACTGTGCTCTTTTTTGGGCTACAGTGAACTCCCCATTCCTCAAAGATGAATCCAACCCGGTACTTACCTCAAACGTAACCAGTGAGTCCTTGGTCTCTCATTTTATTGGTGTTTTTGACCCTACCCGGTCAAAGGTACCGTTTACTACCCATTGGCCGATTTTACCCCTTAATATTACTATATCGGAAGTTGTGCTAGCCATTAACAATAGTAAGGGGGGGAAGGCCCAGGGCCCGGATGTAGTCCCTATCGACGTTTATAAGGCAGATGTATCTTTATGGGGTCTGGTTCTCACTGTTGTTTTTAATATAGCAGTTAATAATGAATCCCCTCTTTCATGGGCTGAATCAATAATAATACCAATTCACAAAAAGGGTGATAGGTCGGATGTCAAAAACTATCGTCCAATTTCCCTGCTTGATTCTTCCATTAAAATTCTGAGCAGAGTTTTAATGGTTAGACTGGAGGAATGGGCAGAGGAAAATGGGATTTTATCAGCCGCTCAGTATGGTTTTCGGAAAGGCCGAGGAACCATTGAGCAATGCCTAAATCTAGATCTCCTGATTGGGAAATATACTCGGGCCAAGCAGGGTTCTCTATATCTCTGCTTCGCCGACTTAAGCAGCGCTTTTGATCTGGTGGATCATGCGATCTTGTGGAGAACCCTGCTTGATCTTGGCACACCGGAGGGCATTGTTTTCTTTTTGGCTCGGCTCTATATTAAACTCCAAAGTTGTGTCCGTTTTGGTATGAAGGGCGAGTGCACTCCTATGTTTAATGTTAAAAGGGGAATTAGACAGGGATGCGTTCTTGCCCCTTTACTTTTTACTTTGTTCATTAATGGGTTGGAGGAAGCCCTAAAATTGGTTGTGTCAGACGCTCCTCAGGTTAAAGGGATAAGCGTACCCGTGTTACTATATGCGGACGATTCCGTGCTGCTATCCAGGACCCCAATTGGTCTCCAACGCTTAATGAACAAGTTTTCTGATTTTATACAGGAGAGGAAGCTACTTATTAATATTAAAAAGACACACACTATGGTTTGTGGGCATGCTCGGAAGAAAATGCCCTCCTTTTATATTAACTGCTAGAAATTATCAAATGTGGACACATTTTGCTATCTGGGGATCACTTTTTTTAAAAACAATTTACGGTCCCAAGAATTTGCCAACGTTCGCGCCAAGATGACGAAGAGCGCTTTTGGTATTTTTAGATTTGCCAATAAGTTAGGAGATAGATGCATTGGTGATATGTTAAAAATGTACCAGGCCAGAAGTGAGTCTACTGCCCTCTACGGTGCGGGTGTGTGGAGTTACCACCCGCACCCGTGTATCCAATTAGAGGAAAACCACTTTCTCAAAAAACTCCTTTGCCTACCCCACTCGGCTTCCACTAAGATTATTCACCAGGAACTCGGAATTAATTATTTGTCCGACCTGGTGTCTTTAAAACCCCTAACGCTATGGCATTCCATCTGGCGGAAAGAGGAGTCTTCCTTTAGTAGAGCTGTAATTGAGGATTGTCTTCTCCTGGACAATATCTGTAAAATACCATGGTTAAAATTTGTGTATAGTTCCTTCCAAAATATATTTAATTTTAATATTCTTACAAACACATTTGCTGCTAATAACACACCCAAAAGTGAGCTGAGGCTTACTTTTTTAAGGCACAAAGCCAGTGAGCGAGTCTCTATTTTAGAACAATCTCCCCTGCTCATTTTTTATAATCGTTTTAATAATTATCAAGGATTTAAACTCTATCTTGGCCTGATTACACGTAGTTTGCATAGATTTTTATAAACTAGGTTGCGATTAGGAATTATACACCACTTGGTGGTTTTTCCAAACATAGAAACGCATCCGGAAGGGCCCTGTCCTTGTGATGGTTCATCAAACCAATGCACTCTGCACTTTCTTATTATATGTAAATTTTATCTATCTTGGCGTATTGTATATGTAAACCTCTTTTTATGAAATATGGGGCTTTCACGGTTAATCATGCTATGGAACTGATTTTTAACCTGATTTATCCTGATGTTTGTTTTTTCACTGCTACTTTTCTTTCTAAATCCATTAGAGCCCGGAAATGTATAATGTTTTAATTTATGTCTGTATGGATTATATTATATTTATGGGTTTTTTATGTACTTTTATGGTCATATTCATGTACCGAATAAAGTTTATTGAACTGAACTATATGATTTAGAATAATTCATTTTTAGGCCCAGATTTTCCATAAGATCATAAAAGCGGCACAATAAAAGTTATGGGCCATTAGTCGTGCAGGAGATAAGAACAGAATCATCCACATACAGCAAGGTGGAGACCATTCTGTGTCCTATCTTCAGTACATCTTTACAATGTTCTCTTAAAAACTGGTCTAATTGATTATTGTATAAAATAAAAAGCATAGGCGCTAAAATACATCCCTGCCGGACCCCCTTCCCTAATTGAAAGTACAGTGCATTCCAAAAGTGGGCCGTACCTTACTAAGGCTTGCTCGTGTCACTTGGGCCTAAAGTGGTTTTTAACCACGAACAGCTGTGTGGTTCTGCTTGGGCTTGATGTTGCACGATATTTTCATGTTTCATATTTTCTACACCGTTTTCATTTTTTATTTTTTCTACAACTGTACTGCGTCAGAGATACCTGCAATGTGGGTGAGGTACTAAGCCTGAACAACACAACAATGGGCCCAATTAATTATAGCAGGATATAATGCCATGCTTACCCCGTATAACACCATAACGTAACACCAGACTCATCATCACGTGTCACCATTTTCAGACCAAAATATATTTGTTTCACCAAAATAAAGTCTGTTTTCCTCAACGCAGGGGTTGAAATGCAAATCTTGAAAGGCACACCAGGCTAAGAGCAACACTGTGCTTCTTAATATAATAATTTAAGATACACTAAGCGCCCAGCAGGCCAGGCACTGAATTGTCTCCTGACACCTATTGGAAAATACCAGGCGCCATGCTATACATAATCTACAAAACAGAATGCACAATATTGGACTTTGTGGCTAGCTTTTACAAAACACACTCACCTACGTACCCGGGCCTGGTGACTGGACTGCACTGCAGTTGCACAAACTAACTATTATTCTACACTGTTGAAGAACCTTGAAGGAAGCTGCCAGACTCCTCCCCTAGGTCCCAGCCCACATATCATAACAAACTCTAGAGGAGGTGCTGTGTATTTGTGGAAAGGCAGAGGCCACTGGCACACCCACTCCTACATTGTCTCAGATGGCCTACCCTGCCTCCGGCCATTGAGATTAATGGAGGTCCTCCAACTCCACCCTGTTCTATGTGAATAATGCCCAAAGTAAAACTCTATTGTCAGCAGTAACACACACACTGCACCCACCAGTGTGTAATCACAGCCCTGTTTTATGCCGTAAGGTCGAGGAAAACCTCACCCAGCTAAGGCATGCGCAGAGCCAATGGTCCTGCTCCCCCACCCCCTCAAATAAACAAACTGATTTACACGTTTCTTCACCCAGCAGCCAGAACAATTTATTGCTAGCTGCTCTGTGTTCCTTCTCACATTTTATTACTCCCCCATGTAGGCAGGGTGATGCCCATCTTGCCCCTTAACACCAGCCATCCCTGGCCACCATAATGGAGTACCATCCGTCAAACTGTAAATCAGACCTTAAGTGCTTCCACCCATGAAATGCCTGACCATAAAGTTGCTATTGGTTATATTCAGGAGAGGTCAACCAATTGCCAACTTAAATGTCTCTGTCTACACACAGGTAGGAGGGATTGCTCAACTCAGTGCTTAATTTGAGCCGGGCGTTCCTGGTGCTCGGCACAGGCACGTAATTGCCAGCACCGGCACGTAATTGCCGGAACCTACACTTATGACAGCTGCCACATGGTAGCGTTGTTTGTGTAATTTAAAGAAAAGCAGAAATATAGTTGTTTGTAATTCAAATATATTAAAAACAACTAATACCTGCCACCCAAGCCATTTTTACTCCTTTTGTGGCCTCGAACAGTCTGAATTGTCACACTTGTAGAGGTGTGATGGTTAGTAGTTGTGTAAGTACAGTAGCAATTTGTGGTGCAACCTGCGGTGGCCACCTTACGAGGGCCCCTGCACTTATTTATTTACAAATTAAGCACTGGCTCAACTCTATAAAATGCATGCATGATGAAAAGGTTGTGTTTACGATGTCAAGACCCAGGGATTCATTGTAACCTTGAACCCTTGACCCCATATCACCAAGTTAATTTTCTCTTTAGTTTACAGAAGCCCAAAAGTTCAACAATAGATATTTTACAAAGCAATTAACATAAGCTGAAGCTGGTCTGTTGTACTATGAATTGCATCACTGGCAAGTTAAAATTGCATTATGTAAGGTCGAAAACACTCAAGACAGGAACAATTTGCATTTTATGCACTTGTAGTGAGATCAGATGTTATTTGTCTTATTAGCCACATGCTGCCAGATGTTAGTTGTCTTTTCTGCTAGATATGTGCCCTCATATTCAGTACAGGCACATATTAGAAAGGTAGTCCATTAACAATGGCATCTACCCTCAGCAGAGCATGTTGATAGCTGCTACCATTCTGAGCAAGAGTCAATGATGTTTAAGGTTTAACAAGCAGTATCTTATCCTTCCGATGAGATGACTGATTCCACTACATCATTTTTAAAATGTGCTTTTTAGGGCAAATCGGGTCTTAGGTCTTACTATTCATAAAATCTCGTGTCTACCATTCAACTAAAAACGTTTGTATTATATTTGCAAGTCAAATAGGGTTTCCCATCATCTGAGGAATTAGAGGTTCAGGTTAACAGTGTTTTCAAAAGGACGGCATAATAAGACTTATGTTGGTAGCAGGTCCTCTCTCAGATTCACCTCTATTCCCATTTCTAGCGTAGCTATTATTAGAAAAAAATGTTTCTTGAGGAACGATAGGCAGTCTGTTGCCATGCAAACGTTTACTCATCAATTGCACTGGCAGCGCATTGATTTTAAGTGGTCATTTTGCTTCTGATATTTGACTCAGCTGCATAGATGTCGTATGAAATAGTTCTTTATATTGGTATCTCTCTTTTTTCCCCATAGCATTATATTCGCTCAGTGTTTTAGCATGAGATGAAAATTAGTCGAAAATCATGAAACCCTGCATCCCGAGTGTTTTTAATGTTAAAATGTCTCATTACTTTGTACCTCATCTCCCATTACTATGCTGATAATGACTAGCATGGGGCGAAGAAATGTTACCTGCCTTAAAAAAACCATCTTCAGTTAAACCAAAATATTACGACTTTTTTTTATTTCAGCTGATGCTTGATGAGCTCAAACCTGATACGTAAGTTTATGTAAATATTGTTTCAAAAGAAACTTAAAGCAGACTTTCTTGAGACATGCAAACTCTAGCGAGTGCTCCTTTTTTTCGTTAGGCTTTTCAGAAGAGTATATCAAAGTATTATTTTAGGCACCGGTTTTTTTCAGAATGCCAAGCATTAAAAGGCTAAAACAAAAATTAAAATAGCAAAAAAGACATTTCTGAGTGCCATAAAGAGGAAATGTATACTTTGCATCCATCCATCAATGTACGTAATAGAAAGGTGTATTCTGCCATGTAGGACACCATCAACCAATACTTTGGGTGATAGAAATTTCATCTTGAGATCTTATTTGTTTTTTACCCAGGAAACTTTGAGGCTGCGTTGCGAGGTCTTGCATCATCGTCGAGCATGCTGTCGACGAAGGGCTTCTGATGCGAAGTCCTGCATCAAAGATGCATCAGGCACTGGCAATTCCGAGGAAGCTGCTGGGCAGTGATATGGAGTCCTGTGTCATTGTCGAGGATGCAGTCAACAAGGGGAGTGCAATGTAAAAGCCTGTGTCGTGGATACATAGCGCAACGGCGATTCTGAGGAGACTGCGGGCTGTGATGCGAAGTCCTGCATCAGGGATGCATTGCGCTGCGGTGGTTCCGAAACAGAGCTGTGAGAAGATGCATCGGGCTGTACCAGTTAGCCCCACCGGACCACAGTTTGGTTGGCAGAGCACCTTCAAACCCACTTCCAAGGGTCCAGAACTAGGGTGGCACCACTTGTGGGGGTAGGACTCAAAGCAGACAGAGTCATGGTGCTGGGATCAAGGTGGTGGGGCCTTATCTGTCACTGAGGCTCTGATCAGGAGGCCAGCCAACTAGCCTTTGGAGTCACTCTGGTGGTCCTGGGTTCAAAGTGCAGGTCCAATCCTTCACTTATGCAGCAGGGCAGAATGAGCAACAGAGTAGCAGTCATTCTTGCAGAGCAGAACAGCAGTTCTTCTAAGACTTCCACAGGTCCAGAGGTGTACTGAAGAGTTGGGTCTGAGGGTACAATATTTATGCCTCGTGCCCACATTGAAGTAGGGTTTCCATCCCCAGAGGTGATTGGAATTTCCTGCCTTCCTGCCCTGGGGCCACAATTGACTAATGTCAACCCCTTTGTGAGTTTGCTGAGGCAGACCCTTTGTGATGTGCAACTGTGGTAGGTGACAGCTCCTCCCCCTCAGCAAGTTAGAGAAGGCCCATCCTGCCAACACCTATGATCCTTTGTCTCACTGTCTGGACGCAATCTGCAAAGACGAGCTACACCTAGTCACGTGACCAACGAAACGGGCTGCATACACCAAATGGTTAAGACAAGAAAACTCCAATTTTATAAAAGTGGCATTTTAGAATAGTGACTTAAAATCAGACTTTACCATTAAAGACTGTTTTAAATTACAATTCTTTAGACTCCAAACCCTATATTCCTACATGCTCCCAATTGAAAGTTAGCACTTGTAACAAGGTAACCCAATGTTATCCTATGGGAAAGGAAGGCCTTGAGCAATGAAAAACAAATGTAAGAGTTTTTCATTGCCAGGACATGTCCAACTTTTCAAATACAGCGCATCCTGCCCTATTGCTGTTTAGGCGTGCCCTAGGGGTGGCTTATATGTATTAAGCAAGGGTTAGGCATGAAAAAGAAATTATTTTGCCAGCTCGAAAGGACAGTTTAAAACTGCACACATAGGCTGCAATGGCAGGCCTGAGACATGTTTAAAGGGCTTCTTCAGTGGGAGGGCAAATGAGTGCTGCAGGCCCACAAGAAGCCTTTAATTTACAGGCCCTGGGTGCATGTAGTACCACTTTACTAGAGACTTACAAGTAAATTAAATATGCCAGTTTGCTGTAAGCCAATGTTACTACGGTTAATGAGGAAAGCACAAGCACTTTAGAACTGCAGCACTGGTTAGCAATGGTAAAGGGATCAGAGTCCTGAAGCCAGCAAAAACAAAGTCAACAAAAACAGGAGGCTAGAAGGCAAAAAACTTGGGGAAAACCACACCAAGGATGTCAGGTCCAACACCTGTGTTCTGCAATGCTCATCAGTCAGTGCTCCTCTAATGCTTACCTCTCTGTGTTCCCCTTATGCACGACCCTCAAGCAGGTGCGAGGTGCATTACCCCATGGCCCCTTTAAGCACATACTCCAGTGCTCGACAGAGCTGCCACATTAGTGTTCCCCAGGTGCACGTTACCATTTGCTCTCTAGTGCACTTCACCATCTTCTCTCTGCTGTACATAGTTATGTATGACTGCCGGTCTGTGCTGAATAATTCCGGTATGATTGTTGAACTTTCTGAAAACTGGTGTAGGTAGGTATTCACGGCAAGCATTTTATATATGTTCATGCGTCCCCCTATATAATGCCCTTCTGTGTGCATGGGCTACAAAAAGGGCCAAGTCAGTTGGCTTTGTTGGTGCTTGGTGAGCCTGAGCACTGTCAGATTCAGCTAGAGCCCAGTGAGTTGGTGTTACCCCACAGCAAGCCACTCCATTACCGGTATAAAAGACAATTTGTCTGCATCACCACGTTTAGTACTCTCAGTCAGAATCATTCTGAGCCATTGTCATTTTCTTTTTCAGCTGTAGAAACTCTCATTTGTGTTCATAAAAGACAGACTTCTACAAAAGTATTTGAATGGGGCCTGCAAACAATATCCATCTAAGCCAATAGTTAGGGCATTATAGGGCATGTCCCCAATTTTTTATCTTTTCATTAGTGGCAAGTTTGGCATGCGAAATCCTTTTCCCATGTCAGTTTTATATGAATATGAATGTAAGCAATGTCAACCAACAGGTTAATGCCACTGTTGACTCCTTTGCACCCTTCAAATAGGACGAATGGCACAGGCAGTTCATTGGGCTGCGGAAATTTGCTTGTAAACGTAAAACGCACCGCTCTGACAGACATGCACAATCTTATATAACCGGACAAGTTATTAGTGCATATGAAAAAGACGAAAGTAATAAGGATTTTGCATGTAGTATCTCAAGGATGGAATACCCAAATATTCTGGCAGTCTGTTCAAGTTAGTTTGCAGGTTGGATGGCCAGTAGATTCAAACATCAACAGGCACATTTCTAGAATCTACTTACATAAACATCAATTTAACCAGATATTAAGATAAGGGCACATCCGTAGAACCCAGCATTAACACCGGCACGACCTTTTGTGCTACTTTCAGCCCATAGAGAACATAATAACAATTTAGGAAGCCTACATCTGTTGATCACCTTGACAACACAGCTCCACGGTAACAGTGAGACACAAACTAATTGCAATACCAACAATACAAATGTAAAAAGCAAGATACTACATATAACCGCTCTTTCAAACACATAAGACAAACATGGGAGACTCGTCAATATACAACAGCCTTATATCAAACAAGACATAAAACAATCAATTCCACATGGCTGAAATACACAAAGACGGGCAAACAGAAAAACAAGGAGCGAAGGAAAATAAATGGTCAAATAAACGCAACCATCCACTCATGAAGGGTAATCTCATGCCTACAATATGTCATTCTCCAATCCAGGATAATCTGTTGAACACATCATCAAAAACCCTTGTCCAAGGTAATGGTGCAGTACCACAGTGCTACAAAAACATGAACAGATATCCTGCCAATAAAGTTTTGATACTGCAGATGTCTCACTATAGTATGGAGAGAATTCCAGAAGTAAATCCCAATCCCATGCACGTGGCAGGAAAAGGGGAGGTGTGCTTGGCTGTTAAAGGAGCACTGGGCGATTTGCATTGCAGGAATGCAGGAACCAGTCCTTATTTTTTTTTCGCAGCATCTTGTATGCTTTTACTTAAGTGCTTAGTTATTGTTAGCTTTCAAGCGCACACACACACGTATGCCTGTAAACCTGTGCCAATCGTGGCTTTTCATGCTGCTGTAACACCTGTTTTGTGGATTTGGAAATGCGTAAAAGTACATTCAGGGAGAGTCCCAGAAGAACTCCACATGTATGTACTTCCACAGTTTCTTGTTGAATCCAGACCCCATACTGAAGACCTTCTACTCTTGTCAAGATTAAAGGTAATAAGCATTCTAACTGTTATTCAGTTTTCACCCTCCCCCTTTTCCTGCTGACACAATCGATGCGCCGACATTTCTTTTCTTTCGTATGAATTCTTTCCTGCAAACACAGTCATTAGCGCGCACATTAATGGTGCTTTGAATATTTGTCCTGGGCATTCCTGGCATGCGCTTCATGTGTAAGAATGGTTGCATGTGATGAACACGCACCACTTTCCATTGCGTTACACAGAATTCTATAGTCACAAATTCAGCTGCTGCATTTTGGGAGATTTTCTTTTTTTTTAAATTCAAAAGAGTTTTATTAAGCAGTAAAAAGGTAAATGCAATACAAGATATCAATTGGGGAGAAAGGGAGGAATAAAAGAGGCAGGAAGGAGGAGGGGAGTGGGATTACAAATAAAACCTATAAGAGAAATTGCATGTAGAAACAATGAACATGGGCATTGAAAAGAAATAAAGAAATTGTGTCAATTCTGATCAAACAGTAAATTACAAAGAGCATAAAAATGAAACAGCAAGGTAAAAATATGCAGAACATGAGAAAGGGTATCATGGGGGTTTGGGAACTTCTTGTTGGGCAGGCGATGGAAGGGAGGAGCGAGCAGCACAATTGTCTAAATATAGCGTAATGGGGAGCCATAAGTCTGCACGTTTAGCTGCCAAGTGAATAGGGAAGACAAATGCATTATCAAGTCTATGATTATAACAGACATTGTACCACCACGCTTTAAAGGAAATGTTGGATGCATTTTTCCAATTAACAGTAATCTGTTGAAAAGCAACAGCCAATAGCAAATCAACAATACGAGCAGATGTGTCTACATTATTCCAGCTAGTAGACAGACTGCCCAGGAAAAGATGAACAAGGGAAAAGGGGATGCTAGTGTGAAAAATAACATTGATTTGGGCCCATACCTGTAACCAAAAGTCATGAACAAGCTTGCAATGAAATAGCATGTGTGGCAGGGTGGCATTGGGGACATCACATGACCAGCACTTGTCTGGGGTAGCACTAAATCGCTTATGTAGTGTAGAAGGAGTGTGGAGTAGCCTATTATAAATAAAAAATAGGGATTGTGTCAACGAAGCCGCTCTGGAGGTTTTGCGCAATTTTGTCCAAATTTTGTTCCATAAGGAAATCGTCCAATCCACCCCAAGGTCATCTTCCCACTGAAGTTCAACCTTGGATTTAGGCCTGGGTAACTCGGGAGTATGAAGGTATTTATAAAGAAGAGATGCCTTGGGGACAGTGCGGAGGAGAGAATGAAGTCGAACAGCAGGGGTGATAGGGATAGGGGGAGGAGAAGGAGAAGCCAAAAGTGGTATGTAAAGCTCCAAAACAGCAGCCTTGAGGAGAAGATACTTAGAGAAAAAGGATTTGGGTAAGCAAAAGGAGGAACAAAGGTCAGAGAAAGAAACAAAAGTGGAACCAGAAAAGAGTTGCGAAATCCAAATCAAACCACGGGATCTCCATGATTTCCAATAAAAGGGCTTATTACCAATTAGGAGATACTTATTATGCCAGATAGTGGAAGAGATGAAATCAGCCACTGTCACAGGAGGGCCGGGAGCCGCTGCTAATAGAAGCTTAAGAGTATACTTGTGGATAGGAGTGGGAGTCAATGAAGGCTTACGAGAAAAAGCAAGATATTCTGCAAAAGAAAAGGGGGAGAGTAAAGTAAGCTCAACTTTAAGCCACAAGGGGCAAGGGGAGGTGGAATCTTGTAACCAAAGGGAAGCTTGACGCAATAAAAAGGCCCTCTGATACGCAGGGAAGTCAGGAAAATTAACACCACCTTCAGATGCTGGACGTATTAGCCTAGCCCGAGACATTCTTGGTTTTTTGGAATTCCATAAAAACGAGGATAGTGTTGAGTTAATCTTAGTAAAAAATTTCACTGGAATGGGGAGTGGAATATTGGAGAGTGTGTACAGAATAATGGGAGATATCATCATTTTGATAGTATCGAGGCGTCCCCACCAGGAGAGGTATAAAGGATGCCATCTTGTCGTGAGATCTGCAATTTTCTGCGAGCATTTGGACATACACATAGAGATAGTGTCTGAAATTGAGGGAGTAATATATAAACCTAGATATTTACTGTGGGACGGACTCCAGGTGAATCGAGATTCAATAAATTCTTGTTTGAAAGTAAATTTGGTTAGGGGAAGGATCTCACATTTATCGTGGTTAAGTTTATATCCAGAGATAGAGAAAAACGTTCTTACTTCAGTCGTGAAAGCAGGGATGGATTCTGTAGGTTTAGGAAGAAAGAGTAATATGTCATCTGCATATGCAGCGAGTTTAATATGCAGATCTGCAATCTGGAAGCCGTGAATGGCAGGATTTTGACGCAACCTGGAAAGGAAGGGCTCCAAAGCAAGGTTGAAAAGAAAAGGGGATAAAGGGCAACCCTGGCGAACGCCTCTGCCCAGGTCAAAATAAGGTGAGATTTGACCATTAGCAAAGACTGCCGCTTTAGGATGAGAATATAACAGGGAAACTAAAGAGATAAATCTAGGACCAAAACCAAACCAAGTGAGGGTGTGGAATAGATAGCACCATTCAACACGATCAAAAGCCTTTTCGGCGTCAAGGGCTATCGCTGCAAGTGAGTGCTGATAACGGGAGGACTTTGATAGGATATTAAATAAAAGTCTAGTATTGTCCGTAATGTACCGGCCCTTAACAAACCCAGATTGCTCCTCTCCCAGTAAATCGGGGAGAAGGTGGTCCAATCGAATCGCCAATGTTTTAGCAAAGAGTTTGTAATCAATATTGACTAGAGATATGGGCCTGTAATTTTTGCAGTGTTGGGTATCCTTTCCGGGTTTAGGTATAAGGCAAATATGGGCATCAGAGAAAGTTCCTGAGGAGGCACCACAAGAAATAAAAGTGCGCAATAGAGAGTGAAGTCGTGGGATTAGCAGTTGAGAGAAGTGAAGGTAGAATTCAACAGTAAAACCATCAGGTCCTGGGGCTTTGTTGGGTTTGAGATGTTGCAATGCAGTAAGTAGTTCCTGTTGTGTGACTTCTGATTCTAAGGAGGAGAGATCTGGAGGAAAGTCAGCTGGTGTATGAATGGTGGAGAAGAAATGGTCAAGGGAGCTAGGGGTAGGTTGGGTTTCAGAGGTATACAAAGTTTCATAGAAACGTGAAAATTCAGCAAGAATATCAACATCAGTATGCTTTAAATTATCATCAGAGTCATAAATAGATTCAATATTCAGCTTATTGTGCTTAATCTTCAAATAATTAGCTAGGAGCTTTCCAGCCTTGTTCCTACCCCCGTAGAATTTAGCAGTAGATTTCAGCAGGTACAAAGAGGCATCTTCTGTAGACTTCTCATTAAACTTCATTTTTGCTGCAATGAGGGCTGTCAAGCTATCAGGAGAGTGTGAAGTAAAATACGCATGTTCCAGTGTTTTAATGTCGGAAAGGAGATTTTTGGTAAACCTTCGGGCATTTTTACGCTTGTTCGCAACATAACTTATAATAAAGTCACGTGCTGCTGCCTTAAAAGCATCCCAAATAGTATGATCAGGGAGGGTATCATCATCGTTGCGGAGGAAAAATTCATCAAAAAAGGAAGTAAAGGTGGCTGTAAATTTGGGATCTGTGAGGAGGGAATTGTTGAAACGCCATCTCCTAGGGCCAGTAGTTTTAGGGAGTACATCAACACTAGTGAGGACGGGGGCATGGTCAGAAAGCAAAATCGGGCCTATCTCAGAGTATAGGAGTGACTGAGCGAGGTTGTGGGAAAGAAAGATGTAGTCAAGTCGTGACTGGGAACGGTGACAGGGAGAATAAAAAGTATACTCCCGCAACTTTGGATTGGAGAGGCGCCAGGAATCTACAAGTTTGTGTTGTGAAATCGCATGACTAAACAGTTTGTGGGGCTTGTTGGGAACATAAGGGGCTTTGGACTCTCTATCAATAAAGGGATCAAGGGGTTGATTACAATCCCCCGCCAGGATAAAGTTGTGATCCATAAATTTAGTTAGAAGTGGAGAAAAATCAGCCCAAAAAGAAGGTTCGCCTGTGGTAGGACCATAAACATTGAGAAGAGAGACTTGAACACCTCTAAGGGACAGTTTAGCATAGACCCAACGACCAGAAGTATCCGACTCATGAGTGATAACCTGTAGGGGAAGAGACTTGCGACAAAGGATTGCCACACCATTACGCTTGCCATCACCTTGTGAAAAAAACAATTCACCCACCCAACCACGCTTAAGCTTAACAGATTCAGCCTCAGTTAAATGCGTTTCTTGGAGGAATGCAATATCGACATTCAATTTGGCAAGATGTGACAGAATCCGTTGACGCTTAATCGGGGAATTAATACCCTTCACATTCCATGACAAAATATTCAATGACATGTTATCAACTTATTTATAAAGAATATACATGACACATCCAATGAGAGATAAGCCCAAAAAGAGTAGAAAGTCGAAAAGGTGAAAGAAAGAAGAGTTGGTAGAAACATAGTGAAAACAAGGGAAGCGAACAAGTGACCATAAGTATGAGCCGTAGCAAGAAAAGGAGAATAGAATGCAACAACGTCGTACGTGACCCAGAAAGCTAGGAGTAAGAAAGAAGTAGAGAGAAACATGGTAGAGACATTGGAGTAAGGAGCCAGAAAGGGGAAAGAGGTTGAGAAGCAAGTGTAGCATGAAAAAAGAAGAGTGCAATCCTCATAGGTGCAAGGAGTTCCGAACAATGATATTAAATCAACGTGAAAATATGCGGACAAGAACACAAACATAAGAAGAGATAAAAGGGAAGGGAAAGAAGAAAAACCAACGGATAAGCCAGGAAGATAAATAAGGAAATGGGGGAAAAACATACCTACAGAGGGAAGATACGAGAAAGGGTGGAGGGAGGAAGGAACCACAAGGGTGAGGCAGCACATCGAGGAGCAGCGAGACTGGGGTCGGGAGACATCATCAAGACACGAGGACAAACTCCTGTAAGATGAAAAAAGAAAACAAAGGGTTAAAATGTGCTAGGAAATCAGGATGAAACCATAACTGAACACGGAAAACAGGGAACAGCCATAATGTTTAAACAATAAAAGAAACATTAACGGAACCATATAAAGGAACAGAGAAATTCAGGCGAGTTATAACAATGAAAAACACTAAAGAAACACAGCATAACATGCAGAGCCATATAAGAATTATAAAAACATTATTCATCCGAAAGCAGAGGATGACGGTCCGGAGGCATCCATAGCAGAGGATTTATGTGCATTAATGAAACTTTGCAAACGTATTGGGTCCTCATAAGTTGTAGTCTTGTTATTGTGGGTGACTTTAAATAAACATGGGTGATAGAGGCCGTATCGAGCCCCCATCGCCCGCAAATCCGCTCTCAGATTTAGAAAAGCTTTCCGCCGGGCAGCCGTAGCCTTGGCATAGTCTTGCGCAAAAAACAGGGGAGATCCAGACCAGGTAAGATTCGGAGAGGCTTTGGCCGCCGCCAAAACCATCAAAAGGTCAGTGTACTCCAAAAAGTAGATGATGACCCCTCTGGGTCTCTGAGAAGGAGAAGTTGAGGAAGGTGGACGACCCAATCTGTGAGCTCGCTGAATATTAAGGGACCTGTCCTGTGTCAGATGCAAGAGTTTAGGAAGGAACGACTTGAAGAAAGTGATTGGGTCAGATCCCTCAAGTCCCTCGGCCAGGCCATAAATACGAAGGTTGTTGCGCCTGTTCCTGTTTTCCAACTGTTCCACTTGTTGTTGAAGATCAGAGACTTGAGATTTTAAGTTGGAGACCACAGAAGATGTTTCTTGAAACGACTGAACAGACTTTTCAACTAAAGTTACTCTTGTTTCCATTTGCGACCAGTTATCAGTAAGGACCTGGAGCTTAACATTAGTCTCTTCCATAAAAGGACGCAGGGATCTTATCTCTTCTAACAACAGTTCCATAGATACAGGCCCCGAATGTTTTGGAGGCGAAAGAGAGTTTGACTTGAGTCTCTTGGTGTTAGATTTAGAGGTATCCTGCGGGAGCTTAGATGGCTCCATTGGTGTATCTGAACCAGATGAGTTGAGAGAATCTTCCAATTGCGACAGAGCGGAGAAAACCTTAGAATTCTTCGCAATTTGGGGCGTAGTAGAACGAGGCAGGCGCGACATTGATTTAAGTCTGCCCATGTGGCGAATCTGTGGAGTGGCTAACTCATTGGAGATCACAGGAGGCAAAAATGAAAACAACACCAGAAAGAGCCCATCAGGGGAGCGACGACGTCTGAATATCACCAGAAAAGAGTATAGCTGGCTTCAAAGCACCACAGCGAAAACCTTCATCTGAGCGGACAACAAAAGTGAGTGAAGCCATCAGAGAAAGATCAAAATATCATCCATGCGTCAATGTAAAGTGGAGAGGTGGCATCAACTCACTTCATAACTCAAAGTGGACTTAAACAGAAAAGCGGAAATATGAAAAGAAAAGTCCTCTCATGTACTATATAAAAATCCGCAGCGCAAAAAGAGCGTCGACAACAAAGGGCCTCCAGGTGCGATGTAGTGAAATAATTTGCTGCTGCAAATAAAAGCAGATGAAGAGAATAGTGAAAAGTTCATGACTGAAAAAAGAACCTTTCATGAAGGAACGTCGTCCTTAAAAGAAGTGGGCAGTGCAATAATGTTGACGCTTCATGACACAATAAGAAATCAAGAAAACAGGCATTCTGAGAGTCGTTGAGGGCCTGGAATTCTAAACATGGAGAATGCTGAACTTGTATCACCGCCGTAGCCTCATAATGCGTGTCGCGCTAAAAATTCAAAATGGCGGCCTGACAGGACTTACAAAAGCATTTTATAGCGTCATGGAGCCTCCAAAATGAAGTTGAAAGCAGCGAGTGGGGTCAGGGCATGTTCCCATACTTCAGCCGCCGTTTGTCATCCGGAGAACTGGGCAGAAACCGGCATGCCTTCCAACGCCGCCTCGGAGCCTCACCGATGCGCCGCCATCCCCTGCAAGCGCCAAGCCACGCCCCCGGGAGATTTTCTTTTTAAACTGGAGCCGAGACTGAAATTGCCAAACCCCGCTTATTTTGGATAACCAGGCTAGTGGATGTAGAATATACCCCAAATCATGCTCAGAGAAGGGGCAATAAATTGCCATGCCTATGAAGCTCTGTTGGAAGAGAGACATTCATAAGCGCATATGAGCAGCAAATGCGGAAGTATCCAACTCAAGTATTAGAGAACGAGGCCAAACTGGAGAGCTGTCTGCTGTGTGGAGTCAACAACTTGCTTTCCAAATGTAGGGGCTCGCCATTGGGGAGATAAAATTCCATAACTTTTAAATTTCAGGAAATAAGGGTGCTGTAGGGCAAAGTTAAATACATTCTCAAACATGTGATGTCAATGGATCGTATAAGTGTACCACCACAACAAACGGAGGAGTATATGCTCATTCAGGGAATTATGTTACAATATGTCTCAAAAACCATACAGGCATCATCAAACAAAGGAACATCCTGGAATACGTATTGCCAATTATTAGTGATGCAGTGCTGCAGTGTGAAGAAAACAGTTTCTTGCTCTTCACTACACGGCCCCTATTCGAACAAGCATTTGCAATGCAATCGGTCTCGCCTTTGGGACCTTATATGTATTTAGCTATGCAGCACATTAGCCTGGGTGCTGAAACATCTACTGTTCTTTAACATGGAGGGAGAGTAAGCATCAAACTGCGTGACACGCCAGGTATGGGAACACATGGAGAGAAATATTGCCTTTCAGCGGAAAATGGTATTGTCCAAAGCTCTGTTTAATATAAAATCAGGGCCTTCAGTGGTCATATCACTGAAAATACAAGATTTGAAAAATATATTATTGTCTACGGGTGCTCGTGGAAGACAATTTCTATGGACTGGAATCTAGAGAATGCTAAAGTGATTCTGGTATTTTACTGACCTCTGCTGGTCGTTTTCTATCAAGATAGTTAAATAGAGGCAGTTCCCAGAAAAATTTAAAAAAGAAAGTCCCTCAGCAGAAAGCAATTCTGGTACTTTACTGACCTCTACTGGTCGTTTTGTATCAAGACAGTTAAATAGAGGCAGTTGACCAGAAAAAAAAGTCCCTAAGCGGTAGCAGACGAGTCATAGGCCTGATCTCCAGAGCCCACAAAGTACATACACATATAAGTATATACCAAAGTATATAAAAAAAGGTCTCGAATGCTCGACCTAAAAATGACTAGTGAATGAGTTACCATCTGCAGCTGGCAAATAAGCAGTGGCAAAGCGAATAGGGTGTAAGCAGTCAGGGTCCGATTCACAGAACTAACTTAAGACAAAATCCTAAACCTAATACTTTTGGTATTCACAGAAGTTAGGATTTTGTCTTAAGTTTGTCTTAAGACAAACTTAAGACAAACTTAAGACAGACTTAAGACAAACTTAAGACAGACTTAAGACAGACTTAAGACAGACTTAAGACAGACTTAAGTTAGGATTTTGTCTTAAGTTTGTCTTAAGTCTGTCTTAAGTTTGTCTTAAGTCTGTCTTAAGTCTGTCTTAAGTTTGTCTTAAGTTTGTCTTAAGTTTGTCTTAAGTCTGTCTTAAGTCAAACTTAAGTCAAACTTAAGACAAAATCCTAACTTCTGTGAATACCAAAAGTAGTAAGTTTAGGATTTTGTCTTAAGTTAGTTCTGTGAATCGGCCCCTCAGACTTTTGGCATTGTCAGTGCTTGTTTTGTTCTGTCAACGTTTTTGCAAAACGCTTTTGTTGGGGAAACTATTACGATTCCATTGTTTCGTCTTTGGGGTTCGCTGCACATGGACAAACTGCATACTGTAAATCACCCCTAAATCTCATCCATAGTCCCTGTATGATGTCTACCTGCTTCCCATTTCAATCTTCGACACATTGGAAAGGCTATGTTTGCTACTATGGACTACTGATCCCAGAATGCCCTGCAAAATATTCCTGCCACCCATTGCGCAATGCTGTCTATGGAGCTAGTCCTGCTGCTCCTCAACAATGGATTCTCTCTTTAGGACTTGGGAGAGATGAGAGTTGCACTCAACTATGACTAGTTTAGACTAGAACAAAACAAGAACGGACAAAGCCAAAAGTCTGGCCAGCCGCGGCCGCTGCAGGTAAGAGCGTTGGGGCCAGGTGAGGGGGGATTTCGAGAGACGACCATGAGAGAAAAATAATTATTTATTTAATTTTCCCTCGTGGTCGTCTCTCGTCTCTGAGTCTGGTGCCTCTGCCAGTGCTTGTTTCCTGGCTGCATATGGTACCTCATTCACTAGTCATTTTTCTTAAAGGGGCCATTCAGTGAAGAGAAAGAAACAGTTTTCTTTTCATAGGGCTGCATAACTGATAATTGTGACTAGCCTTGAGCAGCCCACTCATGTGACCCTGCTTTGAGCTTGCTGCTTAATAGAACTGCTTATAAACTGCCATTGCCTAAAACTCCTTGTTCGTGCATTGAAGTTAGTACGCCAGATCTCTTGTTGCGTGTTTTCCTAACCTATTACTGACTGCCTTGCTTCAGCCATAGCCTGTGTACTGTTCCTGTGGAGCTTGCTACAGATTTCTCCTAGCCCTTATTTGCTTTTGGTTTACTTCTTTGTCTGTCTTTTTCTACAGTCAAGTGCATTTTTTCTACCATCACGTGGAGCCCCCTGGCTGCTTCCTTTCCTATTGTTCCTAGTTTGTTTCTTCTATTTTTATTATTTTCCTTTGTTTATTCCCTTTGCTTGTGAAAACAAAGAGGTATGCAGTTCCTGAAAATGACGCAGGGTGTGTTAGTATCACTAGAAGATACCAAGGTGACACTGTGAGGGTGATAAGATACGCAGGAGAGAGATCACTCCTTCTGGACAAGAAGACCCTCACACACCCAACAAGCGGGTGTCTTGCTTCATCACCGGGTCTTGCTCCTTATCGGGCTGGCGGTGCAATGCCCGATCAGGCACCCAAATGGGGCCTTCCTAATGGAGATCTTTATTTCCAATGCCGATGAGTGAGGTGTGTAAGGGGTTACTTCTACTAGTTGGTGTAGGTGCATGTGAGGTGTGAGGTGAGTGAACTAAAACAGGGATAGGTGATCCACTTCAAACTATTTTAATAAAGCATGGTCACCATCCTGATTAAAACCAAAGTGAAACGCACATCTCTCACTTTTAGGTGTGTGAGTCAATGTGCTAAAGGGTCAACATGTTTCTTGCCTGGTAATGTATTAATTGGCAATTCTTCAGGACCAAAAATGATAAGGCTACCTACACTTTTTTGGTGGTGGTCACAACCTCTAAGAGGTATCAATGGTGGCCACACGTACAGCACCCTAAAAATGTGTGGTACCAAAAGTTAATTAACACAACCTGCGAAAAAAGAGAGAAGAAATTACAAGTATAGCAATCAAGGTAGCATTAAAATAAAAACAATCCGAGATATCAGGGTAGCTGTAGACAAATGGTAATGTCAATGAAACCGTGACATGCGTAGATTGTGAGCAAACGTGTGCAGGACATACTTTGAGCCAGCAGCAGTAAAATATATAAATCATTACACTGGACAAACCCAGAATTAGCTGCGCCAAATGACCAGGAGTAGTGTAAGGAAACTCACCCTCATAGGCTGTGATGAAATCGAGGCCAGGGTGGGAGAGCACTAAATTTATAGTGTCCTAGGATATAGAAAGCAGATAAACAACGAGAAGGTAAATAGGACAACATAACAAAAGTATTGTAAAACTGCGTTGCGTGGAACCATAGAGTATATTGGAGTACTTGTTGCCGACAAAAACGCCATCTGCAGCTGTGGATGAGCATCGTTGGGATCAAATAGAGTGACAAATAATGTAATGTCAACCAGAGGTTATATGCACGCCACTGTGTTGGCTACTAGTACACCCATGGAGGCTGGAAAACCTGTATTGTGTCACAAGTCTCCCCATAAGCAAACCGTCAGGTTTAATGATGTATTTAGCAAGGGAGATACAACGTGGAAAGAAGCTGGGACACTGAAAGTAAAGCGTTTAGTGCTTCAGAACGCGTCAGATTAGCAAGGGAGAAGTAGCGTGGAAGAAAGCTAGGACGCTGCAGGTAAAACATTTAGCGCGTCATAACGCGGTCCCGGAACTATTCACGGGAACACAATAGTAGCTTAAAGGTAGGAGTGCTCATGCTGATGCTTGTCCGTTGTTCGTGGGAACAATAAAGTATACGGAGACCGAAAACATAAAATTCAATAATGCAAACACACCCTTGTAATGAGGGAGGTATAGTGCAAGTACTTACGATTCCGTAGTGGGGAAACTCCGCACACCTAAAACCTCGCCAACCACTGGAGTATGGTTCTCGGACACCCGACTCTCGTCCAAGTTAAAAGTGCAAGTCGGCGGGACGCGAGGGAGAATGGGGAGGGACTTCCGGTGAGGAGAGGCATGCTACGTAAAAAAACAACTGAACCGCTAACCACACTGTGTGTGTTTTAGTGAGAACGCGCTCGTTGTTCCCATGGTACCCAACGCGAGGGAGTCACACTCGCAGTCGCTTAGGCACATGAAGGAAAGAGAGGCGTTCGAGGCATTCTGCTCGGACGCGGGATAAAAGAACAGGGTCAAAAATTAACCAATTATGTTAAGGTGAGCGGGGGACCAGATTAAGTACCTCCGTAACTAGAGGAGTCCACATAACAATGAGAGTGCATATCTGAAGGATAAAAAAGATAAAAAAGGGGGTAAGTGGACTCAACAAAGTGGGGGAAGATAAAAGACATCAAAGTGGTTCCCACAGGGATGCTGATCTAAAGGGGGATCTCAGTATCATGACTAAGGGATAAAGGAAGCAGGGCTGCTTAACTAAGCTGGGAATAATGAAAACAGATGGGCAATTTAAGTAAGCATACTCCACGGAATATTCTCGTTGAGACCAGTTGTGTCTGCAGCCAATCGTAGGACCCAGCGCTGTTCAAGTCTAAAAAGGGCTTGTTTTGACATGTAGGGATGGGATTCTAGAACAACCCATTGGAAAGCGGTAGGAGCATGTCGTTCCAAATGATAGTGGGTCGTCATCTTGGTGTGTGTTTTTGCGCATCTGAAAATGCTTTTGTGTTCCAGCATGCGGGTCTTAACTGAACGCGTTGTCATGCCTATGTATGGTAGACCACACGGACATATCATCATGTAGATGCAGTTAGATGAATTGCAATTAGTGTGTTTGCAGATGGTCCAGGTCATACCATTAGGGAATACCAATTCTTTACTAATCCTTGTTTGAGGACACATAGAACAAGACCCACAGGGATAGTGGCCCTTGACGGGAGGTAGATCCCACAACATTCTTTGTGATCTGATTGTTTGTTTCTTAGGTCTAGTGTGTATTAGTAAATCCTTGAGATTGCTGGTGCGTTTAAATGCGAACCTAGGTGGTTCTAAATCCAAGTCACCAGTGTTGAGAATACCCCAATGTTTTTGTATGATGTTCCTAATTCTGTTGGAATCAGGGGTAAATGTAGTGACACAAGTAATGGACTGTTCAGGTACTTTGATGTTAATTTCTAATAGGCTCTCTCTGTTGTTATTTCTTGCTCGTTTACGTGCCCGTGAGACTACTTGTCTAGGATATTCTCGCTTAATCAGATCATTCATGAGGGTAGCAGACTCCCTCTGGTAGTCTGTCAACGAGCTGCAGTTCCTTCTAATGCGCAAGAATTGCCCGAAGGGCAAGTTTTCTCTCAATGACTTGGGGTGGTAGCTGCTGAACAGGAGAAGACTGTTCCTATCTGTAGGTTTGCGGTACAGACTAGTGGTGATCTGTTCTCCTTCTAGACGGACAAGTAGATCAAGGAAGGGAACTTCTGTGTCAGAGATAGTGTGTGTAAATCTCAGATAGGGATTGAGGGTGTTGATCCAAGTGCAAAATTCTGTACATTTTGCATAATCTCCTCTCCAAAGGATCAGAATGTCATCGATGAATCTTTTCCAGAGCAGTACATTCGCCGAGTAAGGGTTGGTGGAATTGTGAATTTCTCTAGCTTCAAAAGCTGACATGTACATGCATGCTAGACTTGGTGCGAATGTACTGCCCATGGAAGTACCTTGGGTTTGATGGTACAGTTGTGTGTTGTACTCGAAAAAGTTTTGAGTAAGGGCCAGGCTAGCGCATTCCATTATAAATGGTACTGGAGTAGTGGAAATACGCTCACTGTTACTCAGAGCGTCCTCGATGACCTGGAGAGTGGCTTGTTGGGGTATGTTGGTATATAGCGCCTCAACATCCAATGTTAACAATAGATCTATTTCCTGTGGGTGTTGGATACCCTCAAGGAGGCGGAGGACGTCAGTAGTGTCTTGGATAAAGGAGGGAGTAGTTCTGACCAGGGGCTGGATGAAATGGTCAACGAACTGAGACAAAGGTTCCAAAATGGACCCAATCCCTGAAACGATGGGACGTCCAGGCACTGGAGTGGTCCCTTTGTGAATTTTGGGAAGGCAGTAAAAAAAGGGGATTACTGGTTCCTTTGCTATAAGGAAGTTTGCTTCTTTCTTAGAAATCCAACCTTCTACCTCAGCTGTGGAAACCATAGAGCCTATAGTTCTCGTCAGCTGAGGAGTGGGATCTTCCTTAATAGGCGTATAGTATCTTGTGTTGTTTAGTTGTCTGCAACATTCAATATCATAATCAACTGAGGACATGATGACAGTTGCTCCACCCTTATCTGCTTGCTTGATTACAATGGTGTTGTCATTAGCCAGATCTCTTATGGCTATTGACTCACTGGTAGACAGGTTCTGAAAGGGCACTCGATTAGTATCCATATTGAGATCTTTTAGAACAGCCTTTTCGAAGGTAAGTACTTCGGGGGGGACCATACTCCTTGTAGGAGTGAAGGTCAATGGTCTATGAAGCCCTGAATCATTGCCCGTAGGCGGCGGGTGATCTTGGAAGAATGCCTGTAATCTGATCTTGCGAAATAAATTCTGGACCTCACATGTGTCACGAAATCTGTCTGTCTTGGGTGTGGGGACATACCCCAGACCTTTCTGGAGAACTCTTTTTTCCACAGGAGTGAGAACTCTGGTGGATAGATTGATCATCAATCTCTCTTGTCCCTGGTTTGGCTCCTGGTTTCCACTGGTCTTGAAGGTTGTTCCTGCCGTTGCACTCTTTTTTGTTGCCCTCTTCTGCGCCCTCTTCCTCTGCCCCAGCCTCTGTCTAAAAAAGGTTGTTCAGCGCTGTGTGGGAAGAAAGGTGGAGGAGGGCCTTGATTGTTCATTGGATATTGCCAGAAAGGTGGTCCCTGGTAAGGAGGCATGTTATATGACGGATATCCAGGTGGTTGGAAAGGTCTCGCTTTCCTGTTATTGTTATTCCAACTCCCTGTGCTAGAGTCACTGTTGGTTGAGGAACCTCGTCTGGAAGGCCCTGGACTCTCATCTGAAGAGTAGCTTGTTACTGTAGAAGTATAGTCTGCTTTAAGATAGGGATATACCTTTTCTGTTGAAAACTTCTTTATATCTTTTTGAAGTTTAGATATTTTTTGCTTCATAAGGTACTCCCTATTATCGGCGAGTTCAGCATTGATTTCTGCCAGTTTAGTCTTGTATGCGGTTGTTTGGATGATGACTTTAATAGCACCCTCGGCTGTCTGGATCCTGATTAGCAAGGCATCCGCTATTCTTTTTGCGGTGTTAATGATGAGGATGAGCCAGTCCCTAGTGCATTTCCATGCTACTAGGGACCACTCTTTTTTAAATAGCGCGTCCTCTAGAAAAAGGCGAGGAAAGTTGTTCACAATAAGCCCATTGGGAGCTATGTTAGCTCTCAGATATTCAGTCATCATGGCACCATGAAGTGTCACTTTAAGCCACTCATGTTTAAGATTGGATATTGACGCCCAGTCTTCTGTATGGCTACCAGAGGCAGAGCTGCCATCGGGGGCCAGCAGTGATGGTGTTCTAAGTATTTCCGCTGCTGCTTCATCATCGAAGCTAAGTCCGTGAAAGTTCTCCATATGAGATGCAAATGGTCCCAAAGGACCCGTGAATATAAAAAGTAGAATAAGTCAGAATTGAGCAAAATCTACTAATGAACTGGTCCAAGGGAGCATACTAGAGCCACTTGGTATCCTAAATTTCCCACGGGGGTAACCCGTACATATAATCTCAAACAACTAGAGGGATAGAGGGCTTATAAATAATAATCTTTCTTATTATTCATATAGGTCCAGCATACGTGCCCATCAAACTGTGAAAACAAAGAGGTATGCAGTTCCTGAAAATGACGCAGGGTGTGTTAGTATCACTAGAAGATACCAAGGTGACACTGTGAGGGTGATAAGATACGCAGGAGAGAAGATCACTCCTTCTGGAAAAGAAGACCCTCACACACCCAACAAGCGGGTGTCTTGCTTCATCACCGGGTCTTGCTCCTTATCGGGCCGGCGGTGCAATGCCCGATCAGGCACCCAAATGGGGCCTTCCTAACGGAGATCTTTATTTCCAATGCCGATGAGTGAGGTGTGTAAGGGGTTACTTCTACTAGTTGGTGTAGGTGCATGTGAAGTGTGAGGTGAGTGAACTAAAACAGGGATAGGTGATCCACTTCAAACTATTTTAATAAAGCATGGTCACCATCCTGATTAAAACCAAAGTGAAACGCACATCTCTCACCTTTAGGTGTGTGAGTCAATGTGCTAAAAGGGTCAACATGTTTCTTGCCGGTAATGTATTAATTGGCAATTCTTCAGGACCAAAAATGATAAGGCTACCTACACTTTTTGGGTGGTGGTCACAACCTCTAAGAGGTATCAATGGTGGCCACACGTACAGCACCCTAAAAATGTGTGGTACCAAAAGTTAATTAACACAACCTGCGAAAAAAGAGAGAAGAAATTACAAGTATAGCAATCAAGGTAGCATTAAAATAAAAACAATCCGAGATATCAGGGTAGCTGTAGACAAATGGTAATGTCAATGAAACCGTGACATGCGTCAATTGTGAGCAAACGTGTGCAGGACATACTTCGAGCCAGCAGCAGTAAAATATATAAATCATTACACTGGACAATCCCAGAATTAGCTGCGCCAAATGACCAGGAGTAGTGTAAGGAAACTCACCCTCATAGGCTGTGATGAAATCGAGGCCAGGGTGGGAGAGCACTAAATTTGTAGTGTCCTAGGATATAGAAAGCAGATAAACAACGAGAAGGTAAATAGGACAACATAACAAAAGTATTGTAAAACTGCGTTGCCTTTGCTTTTCAGAGCTCTCCCAGTCTCCTAGGTTCAGCTCCTTTCTTATGTGTACTTTTTCTGTGTTTTTCTTGGCATCTGTAGTTCCCTTTCAGTTCCAGTCTCTTGTTTTCTACAGTTCTGATAAAAAGACAAAGTCTTCAAAGGTAAGAACAAGCTTTATTCCTCCAACTCCTCTCTCCACCAGAAATCTCACTCCACACACAATATTCTAAGCTTGCCTCCCTGGAACCCCCGGGGCCAACCAAGATCCGAACAGGGGTGGGCATGGAGGAGCATACCAAGTGTAATTAAAGAGATAAATTAACATTTCCAAATAATTGAAAAAAGGAAACACGTTGTAACAAGTTCCTAGTATCATTGTGCTTTTCCTGTCCTTTTTGTTTTCCAGTTTTTCCACGAAAGCCCTGCACCTGATTATTTGCTTTAGCTCTGACTTTTCTTTGTTATGCTTGCCGTGTGTACTCCTCTTGGGTTCTTGTGTCTGGTAAGTGTGCTATTTCGTCCTCACCTGTGTATAAGTTTATTTCTTTTTTACAGGGGTTGCCTCCTGGTTTCCAGGAGGCAATTCCTGCTCCATTCTATGTTCTGTGTTACATATAGTCTTAAGTGCCTTAACCGTGACAGTGTGACATTTTTTTATTTTCTTAGGAATTGCCACTGTGTTACTTGCTGAACCATAAGGGTTAGTCTTGTGTATGTAAGTACAATCCTTGTTTATCCAGACACAGAATCACTTCTGCTGCTTCCTTTCAATAGGGTTTGCAGGGTGACTATCTGTAAGAGTAATTTGCACTGAGACATTGACATTCCCTGTTGCTGTGAAAAGGTTTGAGTCTTACCTGTAAACAAACCTAGTGGTAATCCATTCCTGAGAGTACTCTAAGTCGCTTGTTCTGGGTTGTCTATACATTGGGACCTCCAAGAGAATATGGATAACCAATGGGACACTGATGCTAGTTGGATTGGGGTTCTGGGTACTGCGGTGAGCTTTTGGTACACCACAATTCACTGAGGTCCTGGTTTCCTGCGCATAGTTCTTTGCGTGAGCAGAATCCCTGCAACATGGCGCACCTAACGTTTGGCCTTTTGATTTGAAACGCCTTAGTAGTGCTTATATTAGTCCACGACACCCTCACTCTTGTTTCCGGATAGCGGGAGTGACGGTTTTGACCTACCTGTTTGTATGATAGGTTCCCTCAAGCTTGTTAATTAAAAAGTTTTTTTTACTATTTCCGAACCCTTGTGCTACAGTAACATCCATTGTTGTTCTTCTCTGTGTCCTTATGGCAGTCGATATTGCAGCGCATAGCCGAACGCCTCTGCGGCGTCATTTGATGCAGTTTGGGGTGCCGGACAACGGGATGGCTGTTATTTTGTGGTGAGTGCCGATGCGTCATGCCCTTACGAGCTGTTTTACTCTTGGGTGACTGCGGACGATGATACGTTTCACTCCTATACTCCCGCGCGGCTCCCAGCAAACTATACGCCATATAGGAGGCAAGAAATTCCTATTTCAGCTTGGCAGCATCGTATTTGGTTTAATGGGGCCCTTGCCCATGCCGTTACACCGGTTAGAATGGGCCCTTTGTCAATTCCAGGGGCCTCTTGGCCGGTGTCGGCCGGATTTACGCCTCATCCTCGGTATTTGAATGTTGCGGTGGATGAGTTGCGTGTCCTCCATACAGCCCTGATTACTGTGTATAGGGCTTTGGTGCAATACGTCTCGCACAACGTGCAGGTGGGGGCACCTGCGGTTGTGGGTCAGCCAGCTGGCCAGGCTGGGGTTGTTATTAGTCCCGTCATGGTTAATTCGGTAATGGGCAAGCGCCCCCAGAATAAGGACGATTTGCCTCATTGGCTTGCTGAGAAATTTGACCAGCTGGAAGTAGTATTTCAGCACTCTACTCCTGCGGAAAAACACAGGATCCTCACCATTAGTTAGCAAAAGGACTTAGTCCCAGAGGTGTCCGTTTGTGACAACTGGGGTAAGGTTTTTGCTTCGGCACCCCATCTATGGCCGTGCTTCCCTCCGTCATCAAACGTGTTCAAGATCAACACGGTCCAGAGGCGGCAGTCGAGTTGGGAATGTGGCTTGTCGGTGTGTTTGCCGTAGTTGCCACTCTCGTCCTTGGTAATCTCAAGGGAGATGCGCTACAATTTCAAGTGGCTAATGGCTTAGCCCGCGTCGATGAGCTCGACAAGCCCCGAGAGTTGCCTAAAATTATTGCGGAAGCATATAGAACTATTGGCCGCAGTAGTTTAGGGATTAAGCCAACTATTGTCATTCCAGACTTAATACAGCAGTCTAAGGTGAGTTCGTCTGTCAAAGACTATTGTCCAACTTTTCCTAAACAAAATTGGCGAACAAAGAAACAGGGAAAGCAGCAACGGAAACAGGGGTCTCGTCCTGCGTCTCCGGTACAGAGTGGTGAACACACATACGATTTGCGCGATCGCACTTACATTAGATCACCTGATAGATTTCAGGTTACTGAACAACGTTCTCCTCGTTCTCCACAGGAAACATCGGTCTCACAGTCCGGTGGCGGAGAACGTGGCAAAGGTCGGGGAGCCCAACAAGGAATTGAGCAGACCCGTCAGCCTGACGGTAAAGGCAAGCAGGACGAGTTTGCACATCAACGTCCCCCGTTTCAGAAGAAGAAAGTTGCTGCATTAACAGCGAGGTATGCCACAGATAGTGCGGACTCAGCTTCGGAACCTGACATGGGCACTAACTCTGCTCGACAGCGCAGCGGAGGTTACAGTAGTGCGGCAAGCACTGCGTCCATATCTGGAGGCGACAGCAACTGACACGTTCATTACTGTAGAAGCTGCTGACACTAGAGTGGCTCCCCCTGACAGACTATATGACATAGTCCTTTTAATTGAAGGTGACATACAACGTACAATACAAGGGATTTTTTGGGATAATCTGACCTCCTCCTATGATATTCTCTTAGCGGAGGCAGACTGGCCCCCGGCATTCATTTTGGATGCTCCAAGAGGGAAGGAGGTAATCCTCCTGTCCTTTGCGCACACAGTGCCAAAGGAGCACGCTGAAAGGTTTGCCGAAGAGTGGTCTCAGGTGTTTGCTCCGGCTTTGTACCGTACTCAGGTTGGGTGGGATAAACTGTCTCCAAGCCATGAGATTCCTTTACGGTCTATGCCCCAGCTGCAGCCCCAATATCCCATGCGCCGCGAAGCTAGATCTCACGTCGCAGAAATCCTTGAGCAATTGGAATATCAGGGTGTTATTGAAACGTGTGTCACCAATGAATAATCCTTTATGCACTGTAACGAAGCCTGATGGGTCGTACCGCCTAGTTTTGGATTACCGGCATTTGAACTCTCATTGTCGGATGTGTGCTGTACAGAATACCCACAGCTCTGCACTCATTGATAGTCTTGTGAGAAAAAGGTTTAAAACCACACTTGACATATCCAATGGCTTTTACAGCCATAACCTGTCCTCTATTAGTAGTCAGTGGACAACGTTTACCTCTGGCGGCAAACAAAAACAGTTTAAGAGGTTAGCCATGGGCTATAAAAACAGCCCTGGCGTCTTTGCCGCACGTGTAGTCTCTCTGTTAGAGAGCATTGACCCTGATGCGTACTCGTATGTTGATGATATCTATCTCACAGACGACGAGTTGTGGCCGCATCTGTGTCGCGTTGATCGCATTATTGTTATGTTTGCAGACTTCGGTTACAAATTCAACTTTGCGAAGTCTCACATCGCAGAATACACAGTGTTGTTTTTGGGCTACGAGCTCAACAATGAGGGTCGAGGGTTGGCCCCTCACTTTCTGGAGAAGTGCGCATGTTTGCGTGCTCCTACAACACTGAAAAAATTACAGTCTTTGCTGGGCTTTCTAAATTTACGTACGTACATTCCCGATTATGCCCAGCGTATCAAGCCGTTATATGCCTTGGTACAACCTACTTTTTCCAAAGCGAGCTGGCTGCCAGAGCATTCAGCTATTTTGCAATCTTTGCAAGCTGATCTTCTTGCTTCGAAATACTTACTGACACGTGATAACCACACTAACCTGGTAATAAGAATCGTGCCAGGCGCAGTGGGTTTCACATACTTAACGTTCAATGAGGGCGACACCGTCCCCATTGCCTACAAATCACACCTGTACACTTCGGCTAAACTGCGCTTTTCCATAGTCGAAAAAGTTTTGACTGCAGTGTAGATGGCGATTCTTAAAGAACGGGCGCTATCGCAAGGAAAACGCATGTTGGTGGTCACACCGTATCCTGCTCTAGAGGCAGTGACAAAGGCCAGTGTACCTAATTCTAAAGCTTTGCATCCACGTTGGATACAATGGGCCACTTCTTTGACATCGCCAGATGTCACCTATATCTTTGATGCCTCATTACAGACTCAGGAGTACTTTCATTATGAATTAGTTCATCCAGCTCCTCTGTCTTTGCTCCCGCTTGAAGATTACCATTGTGTCATTTACACTGATGGTTCGGCGCAACCGGCGACGGAATCGAAGCATGCCTATTCAGCAGCCTGCACAATTGTGGCGGGTACTTTCGTGAATGGAGAATTCAAGTCTGATGTCGTGCATACGCAGTCATTGGGAGATTGTACCGCACAACTGGCAGAGCTCCGTGCTCTGGTGCTTGAACTGGAGTTTGCTGATCCTCTGGTTACTACTCTTATAGTGAGTGACTCGTTTTACTGTGTTCAGTCTTTTAACGACAATCTGTTCTTTTGGTCTCAGAATGAATATCGCGATTCCAAGGGTAGCACAATTAAGCATAAAATGCTTCGGGTTAGAGTGGCAGAACTTAAACAACATCTGCCTCTCATGAATGTAATTCACACTCTTGGTCACCAGCGAGTTGGTGTCCACACTGCCGGCAACAGCTTGGCTGACGAGGCAGCGAAAACAGCAGTGGCGACATATCTAGTAGCAGCAGGTACAAGATCCAAAAGTAAGATCGATGATGACATCTTGGCAGCTATTGCTGCTACAGAGAAGGGAAGTAATTACCCAAGAGGTTTCCCTTCTCGGTACTCTTATCATTTAAGTCCTACTAAAGTCCCATATGTGAGAATTAATGACATTGGAGACAGATTGATTCCCAACGCGGACAGCAGACCTTCCTTGATAACAGCGGCTCACGAGGGTATGGCCTCTGCCCATGCCGGCGTGTCAGCTGCTGTTACTAAGTTACAACAACGTTACTGGTGGCGCGGGTTGTATAAACAAACACGCACTTATGTCCTTGATTGTGACATTTGCCAGCAGATTAAACCTTTGACTGCTGCGCGCCCACCACAAACTCAGTTGTACATATCTAACAAACAACTTGGGTGTGTTTATTTAGATCACTGCGGTCCTTTCTCCTCCGATACTGCATATAAGTAGATCTTAGTTGCAGTGGATTCGTGCACATGTTTTCTTTGGGTATGGCCTCAAAGGAGTGCTGATGCTCGTACTGTCATAAGAGATTTGCGTGTCTTTGTGGGAGTTTTTGTATGTGGTACTTTTCATTCTGATCAAGGCCCTGCGTTCGCCTCTAAGGCATACAAAGAAGCCATGAAATCCTTGGGGATCCAAGTCAAATTTTCGTCTCCATACCGACCTGAGGGTAATAGTGTAGTGGAGCGAATGAACCGTGACTTAAAGCAATCTTTGACAGCCAGGGTTTTAGGCACTGTCCGGAACTGGTTTGCCCATCTGTATAACGTTCAACGTGCACTTAATAGTCTCCCTAGAAGGTCTCTGGGTGGGCGGACCCCATACATGATGCTCTTTGGCATAAAAATGTTTGTCCCGGACCTTGATGGTCTAGACATGGCGGCGTCAGCCGCACCTTTTGACGTAGATGATCACTGTGTTGTATTACAGAGTCTACAAGAGACCAGAGACAGTCTCGCAAAAGAACACTTGCCCTCCACATTTGATGCTGCGCTTCAGATTCCTGTAGTCGGCTGGCTACCTCGAGTTGGAGACCTGGTCCATGAGAAGGTGGAGAACAAGAAGGAATTTGGCCCCTCTTAATCGTGCCCCGGTTCCAGTACTTGGCGTGCAGGGTACAAGAACAGTCATTTTACCTCCACTTCCTGGTCGCAAGGATAACAGGTACATCTCCATTGACAATGTCAAACTACAGCGAGTGGCCGATTCTTCTTAGTATGACTCCAGCGGTTTCTTGCCCTGCGATGCTGAGAAATTCTGTTTTGGCTCCGGCTTCTACCACCATGCGTGATATTGCTATCGAGATGCATACAGTTGCTGATCCTTTGTTACCACCACTGGCTGGTGGTCCGCCTGAAGATACTGAGTATGCGTATCCCACAGAAGTGTCATTGCCTGTTTTACAATCAACCGAGGTTACCCAGTCACGTTTCTCGTTTGATACTAACTCTATGACTTCCAGAACTCCATCAAAAGTTTCTATTTTTGCTGTTTGGTTTAAAAGACATTTTTTGATTCCCCCTTGGACTTACATTTTGCTGGTGCTCATATGTATTTTTTTGTTTATGTCCATTGGATTTGTAGTGGTATTTTTTCGACTTGTTAATGTACACTACCTAAAAGAAAGATCGACAATTAGACTAATTGATGGAACTTTGGCCCCCCACTCCTCATCACACATCATGAAGACAGACCAGACTTTTGTGAATATTACTGCCTGGCCTGTGTTAGATGGGATTGTGTGGGATGCTGTTAAATTTCAAATTCATGGACCCCCTGAGGTTATTAATGTTCCGAATGTGCTTCGTGTTTCTATGGGTGATGTTGTGAAACAAAACATCAGCTCTGATGATTGGGACGCTTAGGCCATAGAGGCACTGTTTTCTGATTTGAAATATTATGCTGCATTTGATGCTGAAGATTTGTATTTAGACACTGCTAATTATGGGGAACTGTTTTGCTATCAGCATTATGGCAATCATTTCCTACATAAAGCCAATTTGTTTCGAAATTTTGTAAATTATACACAATGGGAACATTGTCCGACGCCAATGCAAGGCAGCTCCAACACATTGGTGAACAAATTTGCTTATTTTACTGATTTCAGTGTTTCTAACCCTGCCGCCTTTTATTTTAAAGTGGCAGCAGAAGCTTCATCAAAGTTTAGGCTGACACACACTAAATTATTGTATTCCAAATCGTTTATGGATGATTTGGCTGTCAAGGGTTATGATCTGTGGAAAGCTACTACTGATCTTAAATCTGTGTGGGGTTCTAGACCATGGCAGGTACAAGGAACTGAAGCTTTGCATCGTGCCTGCCTCTTCCCAAATCATATATTATTTTTGAATTCGACTATTTTTCAGACCACCTGCTTTGGATTGGCTACTTCTAAAAAACTGAATTCTCCCTAAACTCCGGATCTGGGTGCTTATCCAAATTGGGATAATCATAAAGATCTGTCCCTTGATGTGTTGCAGTCATACATTACTAATACATCCTTCAATATTTCCAAATTACATTCTGAAGGATGGTTGACTTGGCAGACAATCTCAGATTACTGTCAACATCGTTTTCTGGGTCTGCAACCTGGGTATACGCAGGTTCGCGTTGACCCCCGCTTTGAATCTTCCCATTCTGTTACTACCTACTCTGTGGAGAAGTTATGCCAATCTTGGCTGCAACATTCCACCTTGACATCTGTTAAACTTCATTTATCTAAATTAAATGACAAAATAGATTTAAATGATTTTGTTAAGGGTTCTGTAGGCATCAGGTCCAAAAGGTGGGTGTATGCTGTTTATAACGAAGTTTGGAAATTATCTCAAATTGAAGCGTCTTCCAGATTGAGAGCCATTGACCAGGCCAATTTGTAAAAAGTTCTGGCTGTTATCGATAATATCATTAACACCCTTTCTTCCAGGATTTACACATTAGATAATATTGTTTCATCTGTTGTTCATATTGTGCAGGATGATATGTCTGTTTTGTATCATGGTCAAAATCAATTACGTTCTATCATGCAGTTTGCATGTACTTTGTAAATGTTAAAGGCTGGGAAAGTCCCCTGGGACTACATGAATACTTCATCTTTATTCCTTCCCTTTAATCTCACCGCGAAACAACAATTCATGTTCATGAAAGATGCAACATATTCATTACTGCATATTGAAAAGTTAGAACCTTTGCCTTTCTCTGTGGCCAAATTTAACTCAGCTGTGTGGCTTATCCACGGGTTAATCACATTGCCATTACCTTTGTTTAAATTCAGTTAGTGCATGAAACATTATGCCCTAGGCAGATATGAACCTTTGGGTACTGCTTTTTTGCATGAAGTTTGGTCACTCCCATTTACGTACAGGTGCATGAGAAAAGGTAAAGAAGTTTATTTGAAGGGTGAGGAATGCACTTCCACACCTGATCACTCTGTAGTCACATCCAATTAAATGGCGCGTGCAATGTGCAAGTGCCTAATTTAGCATGCGTCCTGAAAGGGATTCCAGTGCCAGCTATTACACCCTCTTTCACGTTGCTAGCTAACGGTAGTTATTTGCTTTTGAATAACGAGGCTTGCTGCGGGATGCTAGTGGGAATTCCCTACATTGTGACTGTATCACAGAGAGTAGTCTGCTGTAAAAATGTCCTTTTCCAACCCCAGCATGGGCGGCTGGATGTATCCATCTGGCCTTCCATTCCAATCTTGAATGCAGAGTTCAACAAGATGACCAGAATAAGGGCTCTATTGTCTCAAAAAGGGCTCTATTGTCTCAAAAAGAAGTCGCTCTGACTTCGTCCCGTGAAACGTTTGTCCTTCACGTAGCAAACACCCGCACAGAGGTGCATGCACTTTTAAATACTGATTCCCACTGCATTTCGGTGCCCTGATTCAAACTATATTCAATGCCTCGTCAACAACTGGCTTGGTACATTTTTTCAAAGTTGTGGGCTCCGGCCTCGTGACTTCCTTCCAAACTATTTTTGGTGTGATACAGGAATTTTTTCATTCTATTTTTTCCAGCATCTTTGGCGGGCTCTTGTTGATTCTCGCCCTCACGTCTGGTGTGCTGTTGTTGATCTGCTTACTGCGCAATTGCTTCACAATTTGTGTCACGCGACAGCCTGTCCCGGCTGCTCCATCTTCGTAACCGGATGCTTGAATATTATGGAACATTACCACTGGCAACCCTGAGCATAGCCTATGGATTGTCCTTCCGGTTTTCCTACTTTACTTGCGTACAACCTGTTTTTCATTGACTAGATTGTCCATTTGAATGGGCTCTGGATTTGTGCTTGTCAAACTCGGTGTCTCCTGCCCTGGATTATGATCGACTGATGAGTCCCTTGGAGCGGCACATGGAGTCCTAGGGAATTGGGACATCTCTACGGCAGCGTATGACTTCCTGGCAAGAAGTTATCTTGAAGAACACACCAGTTGTCCTCTGATTGTGCTAGAGGGCCCAGTTGTCTAGGAACATGTATGTTCGTTTACCTTGTTAGACTGGATGGCGGAAACTTTTACAGAACATTCCAATGACTTCCTCTTGGAAGCTGTCGCTACTTACTGTGCCAACACGTTGATGGATTAACTTGGATGTCATCCAGCTTTCCTAGTACGACCGACACATTTTTATTTTTGTTTGATTCGACATTTCGGCTCGCTGAGCCTTTGCATGATGTTACGAATTTCCATTTCCTTTTTTTCCCCTTAATTTTTTTCTTTCTCTTTTACGTTTTTTTCCTTCAAACTTTCACTCCCCTTTATTTGGATTCCCAATACATGCACTTGGTTCCGCTCTGTCGAACTTGAACTCTGCGTTCTTTTAATTATTTCCCTAATAGTTTGTGGTCCGTCAAGGGAGGGTGTAGTGAAGGCAGCGTATTAGATACATACATTGCTATGTTAGCATAAGCGCCTTAGACGTTAGAAACACCATCTTGCCACTTCTGCTGCTTTTGCACACGACACTGCAGGTACATGTTATTATTTGAAAACTGCTTGCTTGCCTTTTCTTCACATGAGAACTGTCTGTTGTTCACATCCCTAGACGTGCACTGCAACCTTGGTCTGAACATTGTGTGCAGAAACAGTCTGAGCCACCAAACAATGTATATTTTTGAGTTCAGGTTGATCGGCCCATGCTCTAGCCATAACACGCACACAGCTGCAAATACCTGAAAGTCGAGAGCCTTTAATATTGCAGTTTGCATGCATTACACACACATTCTGGAGAAGAACTTTTCCAGGCGCAGAGCAAAGCTGATCCTGTGATGTGATTCACCTAAGCTGATCTTTACGGTATGGGGTTCCCCATTCAAGCCTAGAGACCTTCTATAAATATAATAATACTAGCTCATTAGTGAAGGGAGGGTGGTTGTATTCCAAGGTCATTTGTAATATGATTTCTCCCTTCATTTTCTATGGTATTGTAACAATGCTGAGGGTTTTAATTTTAATCATTTGTCTGCTTATGTTAGCCAAAGTACTGCATCTTAGGACACGTTGTTTATAAAATTAACATTTTAAACTTTACCGTGCCTCTAATTACTCTTGTTGTGGACTGATATGAGAATAATAACGAACAGGTATTTCTGATTCCCACCATTCCTGAGAGTACTCTAAGTCGCTTGTTCTGGGTTGTCTATACATTGGGACCTACGAGAGAATACGGATAACGAATGGGACACTGATGCTAGTCGGATTGGGGTTCTGGGTACTGAGGTGAGTTTTTGGTACACCACATTTCACTGAGGTCCTGGTTTCCTGCGCATAGTTCTGTGCATGAGCAGAATCCCTGCAACAGCACTAGCTCCTAGACAAAACATTCTAATGCAGCTGCTGCTGGAGACGCGTACTTTGATATTATGGGGATGCATGTTTAGGTAATACACACTTGGAGAGGGACCTTTCCAGGTAGAAGAGCAACATGCACCTACGATGTAGACGTACAGTCTATAGTCTGAGGTATGGGGTCTGCTGACAAAGCCCAGAGATCTTCTATTATATAATAATACTTCTTCTTACCAAGGGGGGGAGGTTAGGCATTATAGTCCTTTCTCCATTGTCTTTATATGATGACATCTCCCTTTATGATATATGGCCTACCTGTAATGTTATCTATATTAATGTTAAGCAATTTTCTGCTTGTTGTGGCCCGTATACTGCATGTCAGAGCAAGATAGTTCAAATAAAGGTTTTAAACTATATTTGTGTATTTGTCAGATCTTATTGTGTCTAGGTACGAGAGTGTGAGTGAAAAGGTGCGTCTTAGTACCGCGATTCCTGAGAGCTCTGTGAGTGTTATATTCTGGGGTGTCTAATCATTTGCTTCTTCGTGAGAGTGTAGGAGAGCGAGTGAGACACTATAGCTAATCGGTCCTGGGCTCATGGGCACTAAGGTTGTAGAAAGGCACAGACACCATATACACCGAGGTCCCATAATCCTGCGCATAGTTCTGTGTATGTGCAGGATCCCTGCAACATTTCAAAGCCCCCCCCTGAAGTAAAATGGATTTAGAAATGATAAGCGAATTAAGCCATGTGAATTCCAGGTAGCACATATTCGTGTGCTAATGGGCTGAAGCTGACAAAAGCACATCTGTGTTACATGTCATCTGTACTAAAGCCACCTGACGGGGTTGTTTTCAAAAGTCTGTTTTATTAACAATAACACCACCAATACCACAACCTCCACCAATACCACCACCTCCACCAATACCACCACCAATACCACCACCACCGCCAATACCACCACCAATACCACCACCATCAACACCATCAATACCACTACTATCACCAATACCTCCACCACCATCAATACCACTACCACCTTCAATACCACTACCTCTACCACCACCAATGCCACCAACACCATCAATACCACCACCAATACCACTACTACAATCAATACCACCACCACCACCACCATCAATTCCACCACCACCTTCAATACCACTACCTCTACCACCACCAATACCACCACCACCAACACCACCACCAATACCACCAGCACCAATACCACCACCAATACCAACACAACCAATGCTACCACCAATACCACCACCACCAATTCTACTACCAATACCAATACCACCACCACCAATACCACCACCACCAATACCACCACCTCCACCAATACCACCACCACCACCACTGCCAATACTACCAGCAATACCCCACCACTGGCAATACCACCACCACCAATACCACCACGACCAATACCACCACCAACACCACCACCATCACCACCAATACCACCGCCACCCATAGCACCACCACCTCAATACCACCACCATCAATACAAACACCACCAACACCAATACCACCACCACCAATACCATCACCAATACCAATGTCACCGCCAATACCAATACCACCACCACCAAAACCGCCATCACCACTAATACCACAAATATCACCACCAATACCACCACCATCAATACCACCAAAACCACCACCAATACCATCACCACCACCAATACCACCACCAATACCACCACTAATACCACCACCTCCAATACTACCACCACCACCAATATCACCAACACCACCACCACCATTACCACCACCTCCACCAATACCAGCAATACTCCACCACCTGCAATACCACTAACAACAATACCACCACCACCAATACCACCACCATCACCAATACCACTGCCACCAATAGCACCACCACCCTAATATCACCACCACCAATACCACCACCATCATCAATTCCAATGTCACTGCCAATACCAACACCACCCCCAAAACCACCACCACTAATATCACCAATATCACCACCACCACCAATACCACCACCACCAATACCACCATCATCAATACCACCAATACCACCACCAATACCACCACCACCACCAATACCACCACTAATACCCCCACCACTAATACCACCACCAATACCACCACCACCAATATCACCACCACCAATACCACCACCTCAAATATCACCACCAATATCACCACCAATACCGCCACCACCAATACCACCACCATCAATACCACCACGTCCACCAATACCACCACCAATACCACCACCATCAATACCACCACTTCCACCAATACCACCACCAATACCACCACCACCAATACCACCACCACCAATACCAGCACCACCAGTACCACCACTAATACCACCAATACCACCACCATTACCACCACCATTACCAATACCACTACCACCAATACCAGCACCACCACCAATAATACCACCACCACTAATACCACCACCACCACCAATACCACCATCATTACCAACACCACCAATACCACCACCACCAATACCAGCACCACCACCAATACTACCACCACCACCAATACCACCATCACCACCAATACCACCACCAATATCACCACCACCAATACCACCACCAATACCTCCACCTCAAATATCACCACCAATACCACCACCACCAAAACCACCACCACCAATACCACCACAAATACCACCACCACCAACACCAACACCACCAATACCACCACCATCAATACCACCACCTCCACCACCACTAATACCACCACCAATACCACCACCATTACGAACAACACCAATACCACCACCACCACCAATACTACCACCACCACCAATACCACCACCACCTATCCAAAACCACCACCACCTATCCAATACCACCACCATCAATACCACCACCTCAGTGCCTCTCGCTCACTAGTAATAGCAGGGGAACTGTACGAGGTCAGAGCTGAAGCTGAGACACTCCCTCCCTCCATGCCTGCCATAAAGCACAGTTGCCCTGCACCAGGAGGTGAAGCCAGTACCCTACTACAGCTGGAGTTTTTTATTAGACCAAAGATAGCAATCACATTATGCAATGCCACACTGCCCACTCAAATCACAGAGAGGGCAGGAAATAGCCTCCCCCTCTTCCTCCTGAGCCGCAACAGTGTAATCACAGAGCAAAAGGTGTTGGAGCACTTTGTTAGTGTTTATAGCTCGGATTATATGCAACTCTCACTTCACACTTTGTGTCTGTGTAATTTAAAACACTTACACATCTTCTTCACTGCACTATTTATCGCTACTTTGAAAACGTCGCAGGTCGGCCTCTTCCTTTGATATTTACAATCAAACAAGAGGTCGAGAAGGCCCTTTATTGCAATGCAATAGGTCTCGCTTGCGAAAGTTTAACCCCTTCCATGCTCATTACGGAATGGTTCCATCATGACCACAAGTTCAAGTGTGCTCATGACGGAACCATTCCATCATTAGTACAGGCAAGGAAAACCCCTCTGCTGCAGACAGCAGAGGGATTTCCCTTTTTTTTTGCCTTGGGAGGTGGGAAAGAGCTTCCCCAACCTTCTGGGCCTGTTAGGGGTTTTCATTGCAATCGTATTACACTGAAAACAGAACTGAAACTTATTGTCAGTTTCACAGTTTCGGTGCTTGTGGGGCTATCTTAGCCCCCGAGCACCGAAACACATGGGAGAGGTATCGTTGGAAAGGGGAGAATCTCCCCTTTCCAATGGTACCCTTCTCTAGTGAATCCCTGCTTGGGGATCACCCCAGGAGGGCGATCCCCAAGCAGGGATTTACCGACTAGCACCAGGGAGGGAGGAGCCCCCGGACAGCAGATGGGGCAGTAGCCCCCAATCTGCCCCCCGGGGGGCAGAAAGCACCCTAGATGGCAGGGATTTTTTTTTGATTGGCCAGGGGTGGGGGTTACCCAAAATGGGCATCCCAATGCCCCCACCCAACCCCTGCAAAGAAGGCACAAGACTTTCTCCCCCCCAGGAAGCAGATGGGGGATATAGCCCCTGATCCCCCCTCTGCCCCCGAGGGCCAGAAAGCCCACTAGGCACCAGGGATTTTTTTTTATATACGTACGTGTGTGGGCTGCATAGAATGGGCATGCCAATGCCCCCACCCAAAACAAAAATGGTAAAGTCTTTCTGCCTGTTTCTGCAATAGCCCGTTATCTGCCCCCCCAGGGGGCACAAAGCCCACTAGGCACCAAGGATTTTTCTTTTTCCAAAGTTTGGGGTGGGGGCTGCCCAGAATGGGCATCTCAATGCCCCTAACCCTACCCCCGCAAATAAGGCAAAGACTTTCAGCCCCTGATCTGCCCCCCGGGGGGCAGATATCCCACTAGGCACCAGGGACTTTTTGTTTATTTTTATACGTAGTGTGGGGGCTGCCCAGAATGGGCATGCCAATTCTCCACCCAAAAAAAGGGTACAGTCTTTCTGCCTTCCCAAGAGGCAGATGGGGCAATAGCCCCTTATCTGCCACCCTGGAGGGCAGAAACCCCACTAGGCAACAGCGATTTTTCTTTTTCCAAACTTCAGGTGGGGTCTGCCCAGAATGGGCATGCCAATGCCCCCATCCCACCCCCATAAAAAATGCCACTGTCTTTCTGCACCCCCCAGGAAGAAGATGAGGTAGTAGCCCCTGATCTGTCCCCCCCGGGGGGGCAGAAACCCCCCAAGGCACCAAAGTATCATTTTACTCGGGAGACTGAGGGGAACACTATGGGGTAGGAAATTTGTGCCAGCACGGTGATTCCACACAAAAGTATGTGGAAAATGTGTTTTTTAAGCTAAATTTGAGGTTTGCTGGGGATTCAGGGTAGGAAATCCACGCAAACCATACCTCGCTGGACTCCTCTGGATGTCTAATTTTCAGAAATGTGTGGGTTTGGTAGCTTCCCATGATGACCACCGAGCCTGCAGCCAAAAGCCCAGGTGACCCACCATTGCAAAACCAGGTTGTTTTGTGATAGGTAATTTTGATGTCTCCACAATACATTTTAGGCCCTTGCCTGTCGCGGGTACTTGACCCACCCACAAGAGTGAGGTACCATTTGTATCAGGAGAACCGAGGGAAAGCTGGGTGGTAGTACATTTGCATCAGCCCTGTGATCCTACAACTATCCCACACAGACATTTGAGAACAATTTGATTTTTTTCATCAAAATTTGAGGTTTGAGAGGATTCTGAATAGGGAAAGGTTGTGAGATCCATGCAGGATATACCTCCCTGGAATCTAGTTTACAGAAATGTGTGGGTTTGGTAGGTTTTCCTAGATGGCTGCCGACCCTGTGACCAAAAACGCAGATGCCCCCTATCTATCTGAAAATGACCTGGTTTTGCAAGGGGGTCACATGAGCTTTTGGTCCGGGGCTGGACGGCGATCTAGGGAAACCTACCAAACCCATACATTTCTGGAAACTAGAGACCCAAGGAAGTTCAAGGAGGTATGGCTTGTGTGCATCCCCCAACGTTTTCCTACCCAGAATCCCCTTCAAACCTCAAATTTAGCTGAAAAAATCAACTTTTTCTCAAATTTCTGTGTGGGAAAGTTCTAGAATCTGCATGGATCCACTAATTTCCTACAACCCAGCATTCCCCTAGGTCTCCGAATAAAAATGGTACCTCACTCACGTGGGTGGGTCAAGTACCTGCGACAGGCAAGGGCCCAAAACATATTGAGGAGACATCAAAATTACCTATCACAAAACAACCTGGTTTTGCAAGGGGGGTCGCCTGGGTTTTTGGCCTGGGGTTCAGCGGCCATCTCGGGAAACCAACAAATGCACACATATCTGAAAACTAGACACCCTGGGGAGTCCAATAAGGTATGGCTTGCTTGGATCCCCTAAAGTTTCCCTACCCAGAATCCCCTGCAAACCTCAAACTTTGCAGAAAAAATACATTTGTTCTCAAATTTCTGAGTGGGAAAGTTGTAGGATCACCGGGCTGACACAAATTTCCTACCACCCAGCGTTCCCCCAGGTATCCCACAAAAAATTGTACCACACTCGCTTGGGTGGGTCAAGAACCCTGTATTGCATTTGCCATTTTACACGTTACACGTGCTAAACTGCATATTGACCTCGATTCCATGTGATGCTCTGGTCTTCCATTTTGTCGTATTGCATTTCCATTTTGTTCTGCTTTGACCTGTAGTTACACTTCAGCAGTAACAAACATGTTTTTCACGTAAACCAGTACGAGCTGGTGCAAGACATACCTCGTGAGGTTATTTTGTGCCTTCAGCATTCTATGCTTATCTCTAGGACATAGGGAGGATGCGCTGTGCAAGGCTCTCCAAGGCCGGAGATAGGGAAAGGAATGTCTTTTGCCTCGGCGCACCCAAGCAGAATCTGGCTAGGTCTGTATGGGTGGGTCTGACGCAGAGATGCGTCCAGCACCTATGATGGATGGATGGGCGAGAACGCCTGCTATAGGGTTCTCGAACGTGTTTATTTAACTATAAAAAGCGGTGTCCGTGAGGTGGAGCTCAGGAACTCAGTCTTGGAGTGGACGCACTCGCGGGACGACTTTGGTGCCCGGAGAGATTACTTCCTGTGCCCCAGTCACTACAGGGTTCCCGACTTGGTGTTTTCGGTGCTTGGCCAGGGATGTTGAAGACTCCGGTGCAGACGCATCTGGTGAGGTGCTTTGTACATTAACTGTTTATATATCTATATTCAAGATCTCATATCTGTATATATATAGTGTGGTGTATTCATTGTTTCACTTGGTGCCTAAGAACTTACTAGCATAAGTGACTTATTGACTTTGTCTACGATACTAATAAAGCTCATTTTACCTCCAGAGGAGTGTTGGAGTTTCTGTGTAAGTAAGTGGTGTGCGTAAGTTTAGATTACGCAAGTGGGCAAGGCAGTACATTTTGGCGTAGTCGGCAAGGCAGTACATTTTGGCATAGTCGGCAGGATTCGTAAATTACGCGGGGAGGAACATGTTTAAAAAGACGAAAGGTGGTTTTGGTTCCTTGGCACCAAGTGAAATTCCTGTTGCCCCCATGCAAATTCCTGGATGGGAGGCAACGCCATACTCCGCGCTGGCGCGTGAGTATTCTAAAAGCACAGGATTAAGTGAGAGCTGGTTTGACTGTTTGGGCGAAGCAACGCCCGAAGATGTTCTAAATTGTTTACAGAAGGTTCCCGTGGAAAAAGGTAAGGAATTATATACAGTGAGCCGCCGAGGTTGGGCTCTGTTGCATGCCTACCGTTAAGTTTTTGACAAATACTTATCTCTGCAGCAGGAACAGTTAAGCTTAGAAAAACAACTCGTTGAAGCTAAGAATATGTCTACGATGCTTTCCTGTCAGAATAAGCTATTACAAGACAAATTAGAAACATATCAGACTATAGCAGAACGGGCTGCAGTCCGTGTCGCTGAATACAGATACAAGAAAAGGAGGGGTAGAGTGAGTAAGCGAAAAGTCCATTTAGCGATTGCCAAAGCAGGCTTAGATTTTGATCCATCCACCTGGGACTCTAACATCTGGGAATCATCAGAGTTCTCCTCAGAAAGAGAGCAGCCTTTACAGAGCGAAAGGGAGGAGGAGGTAAATAATAGTAAGAGAGTGGAAGTGCAGCCCATTCTAGGACGGAAACTCCAGACCAGTCCACATAACCCGAATGGGGTTATGATGAACAGTCTGGAGAATTTTACTCAGCAGGAGATCAGTGATGTTTTAGAGAGATTTAGACAGAAGTCTGGCGAGGCACTTTTAACTTGGATGGTGCGCCTCTATGATCAAGGCGCTTCTGGGGTCATGTTAGACAGTGGAGATGCTGCCAAATTTTGCACTCTCAGTACTGATCCTACTGTGCAGGGACATTTCCGGAATTACAATGGTAATGACCAAATTACACTGTTGCAGGTAGCAGCACAGGGATGTAGTCATAAGTACCCCACAGATTCAGATTGGCCTGCGAATGAGAAACCATGGTTTACCCTACGAGATGCCTCGCAGAGAATTAAGGAGGAGGGAATGAAGTTGGCAATCCTTATAGGTGAGGCGCATGATTTGATGGGTCAGAGAATGACTGTGTCCGTGCGGAACAAAATCATTCGTTTGGTACCCCCTGCATACAAAGCGGTGATAATGACTCTGTTAATCAATCAAACTGGTAATACCGTAGGAGAAGTAGTCGAGGCAGTCCGTGAGCTGGGAGAGCTTGAGTACTGGAACAAGCCAGACAGGGCTTCGTGCTCAGAGTCCCGCACTGATAACAACCGAATAACCCGACGTGATATGTTTTTGGTGCTGTTAAAGGATGGGGTGTCGAGGAGTGAGATTGATGGTATTGAGACGAAAAGCATGTGGGACATGTACCGTAAGCGAGGACTGGATAAAAAGGAGGGGAGAAGGCATGTGAATAGAAAAGATAACAAGAAAGTAAGTCACAGGGAAGCACAGCTTGAGGAGAAGCATGACAAGGCAGGTGTGGAGAGAGAGAGGGAATCTCATGTGAGGGTGACAAAAGAGAAAGGTTGGGACCGAGATTGCACAGATTCAGATGGGGACCGGGAAGAGGAGGAGTTGTTCCCGAAGGATTACCCGACATTGTATTCAGATCTGCGCCGGGCAGATGCAGAGCTGCGCAGGCGAAAGTTAGATTAGGAAATGGGCCAAGCTCCAGTGCAGGGATGGGCTCGCAAAGATAATAGACCACATGTGAGGGTTGAGATCTATTGGAAAAATAGAAACATTGAGGAGGTGCGAGCTTTAGTAGACACCGGAGCGGAGGCCACATTGGTACATGGCAATCCACGAAAATTTAAAGGACAGTATTTCACTATCACGGGTTTGGGTGGACATGAGACACCAGCAGTGCAAACGGTAATTCAGATGAAAATAGGCAGACTTCCCAAGAGAGCATACACTGTCTTGATCGTGCCCCTTCCAGAGTACATTATTGGTATTGACATTTTGAAAGGTATGACCCTATATTTAGATGACGGATGCTATCTGTTTGGGTCAAAGCAGTCCCTCTCTGTGGCTGCTGTGAGGGTGGGGCGCTTGAAGATTCCCCCAGTGAAGGTGCCCCAAGCAACGAAAGTGGTTCACATGAAGCAGTACAGGATCCCAGGGGGACATGATGAGATTCCCGCAACCATACGGGACTTGGTGGAGGCGGGGTGGTGAGACCAGTTACCACGGCGTGGAATAACCCTGTGTGGCCCGTGCGCAAACCAGATGGAAGCTGGCGTATGACTGTTGATTACCGCGAGCTGAATAAGCATACGCCCTCATTGACAGCCGCGGTCCCCGACACCATCACTTTGAGAAAATTCAGAAACACAATGGGACATGGTATGCGGCACTTGATATTGCCAATGCTTTTTTCACAATTCCAATTGCCCCCGAATCCCAGGAGCAATTCTCCTTCTCGTGGACTGGTAGACAATTTCCATTTCAATCTATGCCCCAAGGGTACTTACATAGCCCTACAATCTGTCACCGGTTGGTGGCAGAGCATTTGGATGAGGTGTCAGTTATTCCTGGAGTGCAGCTTTGTCATTATATTGATGACGTGTTGATTTAAGGAGAGTCCCAAGAACAGGTGCAGGCTCAGCTAGACAGAATTGTAGATCATTTGCAGAGCAAAGGGTGGGTGATTAACCCAGAGTAGGTGCAGGGACCCTCTCAGAGTGTGAAGTTTTTAGGTATTCAGTGGCATCAGGGGCATAGAGAGGTGCTGCCACAAGTAAGGCAAAAGATCAAGGAGTTTGCAGTGCCGCGAAACAGGAAGGAGACGCAGCGTTTCATTGGATTGTTTGGTTTTTGGAGACAGCACATTCCCCATTTGAGTCAGATCTTGGCCCTTCTGTACAAGGTTACACGGAAGAAACATGAGTTTGAGTGGGGGGAGGCCCAGCAACCGGCATTTGAGTCAGCGAAGGAGGCTATACAGCGTGCCCTGGATCTATGGCCCATATGAGAGGAAAGCATTGATTTGAATGTAACAGTCCAGGATCAGTATGCGACCTGGAGCCTGTGGCAAAAACAGGGGAGACAGAAGGTGCCCCTAGGGTTTTGGACAAAGAAACTACCTGATGCTGGAGAGCGGTACACTCCTTTCGAAGAGCAGTTGTTGGCATGTTATTGGGCTCTGGGGATTACCGAGCAATTAACCCTGGGGCACAATGTATTTTTGAGACCTGAAATTCCTATCATGCAATGGGTGATGAGCTCACCCAAGACACACAGGATTGGGCATGCACAGGAGGCTAGCGTCATAAAGTGGAAGTGGTACATACAAGACAGGGCACGAGTGGGTCCTAAAGGTACCGCGGTGCTGCATGAGCAAGTGGCGCAAACTCCAGTAGCAGATGCAGAAATGTTGCAAGATGTACTCAAAGTGCAAGAGTCCCCAGTGAAATGGGGCGAGCCATTCTCCGAGTTGTCCACGGAGGACCAAAAGCATGTGTGGTTTACAGATGGCTCAGCCAGATATGTAGGGACCAAGAGACATTGGAAGGCGGTGTCATACAATCGTGTGACCAAAAAGTTGCTGTCGACTACTGCAGAGGGAAGAAGTAGTCAGTTTGCAGAATTGTACGCAGTTTACCAGGCTTTAAAGCAAGAGCTCCCTGGTACATGTCACATTTATACTGATTCATGGTCTACGGCCAATGGGTTAGCCACTTGGTTTCCCACATTGCATGCTCACAATTGGATGATTCATAATAGAGAGGTTTGGGGAAAGGAGTTGTGGCAGGAGATTTGGGAATTGTTGTCCCAGAGTACAGTCACAGTTTATCATGTTGATGCTCATTGCCCGACTGACTCACTAGAGCGTTGGTGCAATTCCTTTGCAGACCAAGAAGCGAAGATTCGTGAAGCTGAGGTGGCGACGCAGGATTCTGACTTGGTGGGCATGGCTAAATAGGCGCATCAGAAAAGCGGACATTTGGGCGAGCGAACCACTAGCAGGTGGGCAGAAAGTAGAGGGATGCATATTCCCCTAGATTTGATTAAAACAGCGATCATTCACTGTCCCGTTTGTCAGCATACCCAACACAGACCGGTTCCAAAGGTAGTGAGAGGCCAGCTAGGCAGAGGGAAATTGCCAGGGCAAATTGATTTCATTGGGCCAATGCCAATGAGTCGAGGATGTCAGTATGCCTGCACGGCGGTGGATACCTATTCTGGCTATCTCATTGCCTTTCCATGTAAGAGAGCAACCCAGTCTAACACTCTGAAAACTTTGAATTTGTTGATTTTGTATTACGGAATTCCTTTGCAGGTCCAGAGTGACAATGGGTCACACTTTAAAGGAAAGATGGTGCAAGATTTTTGTGTGCAGCATAACATTGAGTGGATCTATCACATACCCTACTACCCACAGGCAGCAGGTTTGATTGAGAGAATGAATGGTTTGTTGAAAGAGCAGTTGAAAAAGTTGTCTGATGGGTCATTGAAGGGGTGGAGGGATCACTTGTCTGATGCATTGCAAATTTTGAACAACCAACCCCTTGCTAATGCAGAAACTCCTTTGATGCGCATGTTGACCCCAGCTTTGCAGATCAAGCCCCATGTGGCCACAAACACGATTCTGTACTGGGAGACAGCTCCCGGAGCTTTAGCTCCATATCGTGCCGCGCCAGAAGCTGCTGGTCTTGATTTATATGCCCTGAAATTCTATCGACTGCAACCACGAGACATTACCTTGATTGAGACAGGAGTTGGAGTTCAAATTCCCCCAGAGCTCCTCGATCTGGGCTTGCCCTTAAAGGCATCCAGGTTTTGGGAGTGGTGGTCGATGCCGATTACCAGGGGGAAATCAAAGTAATTCTATTGAACAGTGGAGGCAATGATCTGATTGTGCAACCCGGTGACCGAGTTGCCCAAATGGTCATCATGCCGGTTTATGGAGGAAATGTCATGAAGGGGACGGCCCCAGCCCTTCTAACTGTGCGAGGTAAGGGCAGGTTTGGATCTACTGACAAGAACCCAGGGGCGAAAGTATGGATTGAGTCCCCAAACAAACCTTCTGAACCTGCAGAATTAATCGCTAAAGGAAAGGATAATATCCTTGTCATGAGACCCGGACAGGAAAAGTGGGAAGATTTACCTGCTGAAAAATGTTATTTATGAGAGTGATTATACCAGTTTGTTTTCTGTTTCTAGATCACAGAATGGCTTGCCGCTGCGATGCTTGCGCTGTGTGGTCTGTGTTTGGGCGTGTCCGGAGGGGTCCGGGAGGGCCCGGGGATGCCGAAGGGGATCAACCGCCCGAGTCGGATGACAGCATTGTTGCAGCAACCAGATAACATCTGGACCTACTTGGCCGAGAATGTGCTGAACACTTCCCACTTCTGTATGAGAAATCGTCAGAGTACAGCTGATATGATATCTACTTGTCTTGTTGCCGTACCTACCCCTGCACATGTGCTTCTGCACATCTTCAACCAAACTAACTTTGATGGGGTAGTGGAGGAAACTGATGTTCAAACACATCTGAGTCTTTATGAGTACTGTCGTTTTTGCCCGGAGGTTACAGATAATCTCTGGAGGAACATGACAAGTATTGTTACCTACAACATCACTACTGGAGACGTTTGCTATCAACTAACTTGTGACCCTGCCAAAATTGGCAAGTGTGGCCAATTGAAACTAGAGTAAAGCACACAATTGACCACTGATCAACAAACATTATGTAAGTCACGACATGATAGCTTTTGCAGTAATGTTACCAATCATATGGTCTGTAATCATACAGTATTAGCCGCTAGCCATGTTAACCATGTGAAATTATCTAAGGGATGGCTTTTTTCATGTGGCAATATTTCATACACTTACATACCAGCTAATATAACTGGAGGACCTTGTGCCTTATCAGGATTAAGTCTTATGCTTTTTCCTATGCAGTCTATCACACATATTCGCTCCCCGAGAGCTGCTGTTCAATTACCTTAGGATTGTGATTCCAACATTGACTTGCTTTCTAGGGCAGAGTATACTAGTTTGGCTATTTCCATTGAAGGAGTGCCAGGACTGTCCGTTTATAATGCAAGAACTATTGCTAAACTTGCCTGTTTAATTGTGAAGAATCTCAATCATACTTCTGCCGCTTTAGCTGATTTGCTATTAGATGTTCAAGGAACGAGAAAAGCTGTTTTGCAGAATAGGGCAGCTGTGGATTATTTGTTGTTGAAACACAACCACGGTTGCGAGGACTTTGATGGACTCTGTTGTTTCAATTTATCTGATCATTCTACATCTATCCATGCACATATTAATGCTTTAAAAGATTTAGTGAAAGGGGTTACCCAAAATGTTGATCAAGGATGGTGGGATTGGTTGTTTGGGTGGCTACCTAATTTTGGACAGCTTTGTTATATCCTGGGTGTTATCGTAGTGATTATTGGTGTTTCTATTTCATTATGCTGTTGTATTCAATGTATTCCTAATCTTCTCTCCCTTCTTCGTCCCAGATCCATAGTATTTAGACCAATGGGATATGATGGGTGAATCGAGGGTCAAGGGGTGGAATGTATTGCATTTGCCATTTTACACGTTACACGTGCTAAACTGCATATTGACCTCGATTCCATGTGATGCTCTGGTCTTCCATTTTGTTGTATTGCATTTCCATTTTGTGCTGCTTTGACCTGTAGTTACACTTCAGCAGTAACAAATATGTTTTTCACGTAAACCAGTACGAGCTGGTGCAAGACATACCTCGTGAGGTTATTTTGTGCCTTCAGCATTCTATGCTTATCTCTAGGACATAGGGAGGATGCGCTGTGCAAGGCTCTCCAAGGCCGGAGATAGGGAAAGGAATGTCTTTTGCCTCGGTGCACCCAAGCAGAATCTGGCAGGTCTGTATGGGTGGGTCTGACGCAGAGATGCGTCCAGCACCTATGATGGATGGATGGGCGAGAACGCCTGCTAGAGGGTCCTCGAACGTGTTTATTTAACTATAAAAAGCGGTGTCCGTGAGGTGGAGCTCAGGAACTCAGTCTTGGAGTGGACGCACTCGCGGGACGACTTTGGTGCCCGGAGAGATTACTTCCTGTGCCCCAGTCTCTACAGGGTTCCCGACTTGGAGTTTTCGGTGCTTGGCCAGGGATGTTGAAGACTCCGGTGCAGACGCATCTGGTGAGGTGCTTTGTACATTAACTGTTTATATATCTATATTCAAGATCTCATATCTGTATATATATAGTGTGGTGTATTCATTGTTTCACTTGGTGCCTAAGAACTTAATAGCTTCAGTGACTTATTGCCTTTGTCTACGATACTAATAAAGCTCATTTTACCTCCAGAGGAGTGTTGGAGTTTCTGTGTAAGTAAGTGGTGTGCGTAAGTTTAGATTACGCAAGTGGGCAAGGCAGTACATACCCGCAACAGGCAAGGGCCCAAAATGTATTGAGGAGACATCAAAATTACCTATCACAAAACAACATGGTTTTGCACGGATGGTCACCTGGGTTTTTGGCCCCAGGCTTGGCGGCCTTCTTGGGAAAACTACCAAACCCACACATTTCCTGAAAACTAGATACCCGGGGGAGTCTAGCAAGGTATGGCTTGCTTTGATCCCCTAAAGTTTTCCTACTGAGAATCCCCTGCGAACCTCAAAATTAGCTGAAACAAAACACATTTTCCAAATATTTTTGTGTGGAATCACCGTGCCGGCACAAATGTCCTACCCCACAGCGTTCCCCTCAGTCTCCTGAGTAAAATGATACCTCAATTGAGTGGGTGGGGAAAGGGCCTGTGACTGGGAAGAGCCAAAAACATAAGGATTAAGGGTATACCAAAGAGAATTCTAAGCGCTGCATTTTTAAAAAAATAAGTTTTTAGCCAATTCTGCACTGCACACCAACACAAGAGAGGTATCATTTTACTCTGAAGACTGAGGGAACGCTGTGGGGTAGGACATTTGTGCCGGCACGGTGATTCCACACACAAAAATGTGGAAAATGTGTTTTTTCAGTTAATGTTGAGGTTTGCATGGGATTCTGGGTAGGAAAACGTTGGGGGATCCATGCAAGCCATACCCCCATGGACCCCCCCCCCCAGTGACTAGTTTTCAGAAAGGTGTGGGTTTGGTAGTTTCCCAGGATGGCTGCTGAGCCCGAGGCCAAAAACCCAGGTGACCCCCCTTGCAAAACCAGGTTGTTTTTTGATAGGTAATTTTGACGTCTCCTCAATAAATTTTGGGCCCCTGTCTGTCACGGGTTCTTGACCCACCCTCGCGAGTGAGGTACCATTTTTATCGGGAGACACAGGGAAGTGCTGGGTGGTAGGAAATTTGTGGATCCATGCAGATTCCTGAACTTTCCCACACAGAAATTTGAGAAAAATTTGTTTTTTTTCAGCTAAATTCGAGGTTTGCAGGGGATTCTGGGTAGGAAAACATTTGGGGGTTAATGCAAGCCATACCTTGCTGGACTCCCTTGGGTGTCTAGTTTTCAGAAATGTGTGGGTATGGTAGGTTTCCCAAGATGGGTAATTTTTATGTCTCCTTAATCTGTAGTACTGGGCCCTTGCCTGTTGCGGGTACTTGACCCACCCACACAAGTAAGGTGCCATTTTTCTTGGAAGACTTTGGGGAATGCAGGGAGGGTGGAATTTTGTGGATCCACGCAGATTACAGAACTTTCCACCACAGAAATGTGAGGAATTTGTTTTTTTTACAAATTGTGAGGTTTGCAAGGGATTATAGGTAACAGTACCTGGTGAGAGCCAGACAAGTCACCCCTTTCTGGATTCCCCTAGGTGTGTAGTTTTAAAAAAGGTATGGTTTGCTAGGTTTCTCTAGATGCCGGCAGAGCTAGGGTTCAAAATCTACAGTGAGGCACTTTGCAAAAAAAGGATCTGTTTTCACTGTGAAAATGTGTTGTGTCCATGTTCGTTTTGGGATGTTTCCTGTCACGGGCACTACACCTACCCACACTAGTGAGGTAACATTTTTATCGGTAGACTTAGGGGAACACAGAATTGTAGAGCAACTGTTATTACCTATTCACTTTTGATGCATTTCTGCCTTCCAAATGTAAGACAACGTGTAAAAGAAGTCATTTTGAAAAATGACCAATAATTCACATGCTGGTATGGGTACCCACAATTTCGGAGATGTGCAAATTGCTACTGTTTTTAAACTCTATATTTTGTTCCCATTTCAGAAATACATAGGTGACTTTCATACCGATTTTTCCCTGTTTATATCTTCCCAAAAGAATTGCCATATTCCCGGTACACAATAAAAAACCATTGCAAGAAGCTGCTCAGTTATTGACTCTGAGTTCCTCGAGTTCTTGGTGAACCAACAAGTCCTATATATCCCCACAACCAGAAGGGTCCAGCGGATGTAATGGTATATTGCTTTCAAATATCTGTCGTACTTAGTCGAAGTTACAGGTGAAAACGTTGGCACAAATAACTGTTTTTTTAACTCATTTTCAATTTTTCTAGCTTCTATACAAAAACCTTAAAGGATCTATGCAAATGACACCTTGCTGAATTCAAAATGTTGTCTACTTTTCAGAAATGTATAGCTTTTCAGGATCCATCATTGCTTTTATACCCATTTTTACCATTAACTGGAAGGAGGTTGAATGCACAAAAAATAGCAAAAATAGGCTATGTCCCAGAAAAATGCCAAAACTGTGTTGAAAAATGTGGTTTTCTGACAAAAGTCTGCTTGTCCCTGAAAGCTGGGAAGATGGTGATGTCAGCACCACAAGTCCTTTGTTGATACCATTTGCAGGGAAAAAACTGATGCTTTCTTCTGTAGCCCTTTTTTCCCATTCTTGCAAAACAAAAATCTAAATTTAGCTATATTTGGCTAATTTCTAGGTCCCCTCCAGGGGAATCAACAAACCCTGGGTACCTTTAAAATCCCCGTCATGTTGGAAGAAAAGGATGCAAATTTGGCATGCAAATTTGGCATGGAAACCTTGTGTGGTCATAAAGTTACAGGCGCCTAAGCGCGAACTACCCAAAATAGCCCCAAAAAAAGGCTTAGCAGGGGGGGGGGGGGGGGAGCCTAGCGGCGAAGGGGTTAAGCTATTAGTACTGGAAATGAGAATGCCTTTCATTTATTTTTTTAAACCAAAAACATAAATAAAAGGCATTGTCAATTACTTATAGCTTAAACTCGTGTGAATCAGACACCAATTGCATTGCAAATGCTTGTTTATTTAGATTGGACCATTGGTCATTTCACTATCTAACCGAGTCACACGTTCTTTCTCTAAGCAGTATCATTCCTTGGTTCACACAAGGTAGGTAACGTTGCAGCTTTTTAGCACCTCGTATTGAACTACATAATTGATATGTAATAAATATCAAAACAGCATAATTGGCACATTTTACGATGTCAAAAATTAGGTATTGTCATCGGAAAAACCGAATCGGAGTTTGCTGCACTGGGGCACTGCACGGTCTCTTTATACCTGTATGGGCTATTGTTAGGAGTAGGAGGGTGAGCAAGAAATTACCATTGTCGTAGGTTCCGTAACGATAGATGATAAATAAGTACCCAGTCATCAATAGACCCTCTTTTTAAGTTTAAAAAACACCCTGACACGTTTAAAGTTGGAGCCTGAAGTATGAGTTTAGGTCATAAACAAGTGCACAGCGGTAAATCCAAGCAGGGTAGGCGGTTACATATAAGAAGACCTGGAAAGCAAGACTAACGGGAGGTCCGGCGGTTAGGATCGTAGAGCATTGCTTCATTTTCGTGACACAGACGATATTAACTGCTGTAATATCCCAAGTACCTCGACTCCAAACCGGCGGTCTGGGAAACGTTTTCCCACCAGTATTCTAACAAGCTTTTTCTTAGTTAATATGAATGAGCACGAGCAGTCTGGGCAGGGGGCCAGCATTAAATAGGGTTTATAGTAGTTAAACCTTGACTAAAACTTTCACAAGTTCTGCCAGCAACAGCTGTCAAAAACCTCGGGATTCCCCTGAGGGCAGTGCCGCCTCCAGACTATTATCATTGGATGAAAGTAGGTCAGCTCCACCAATCACGTGACTTCATTTCTACCGTGTATCTTCACTGTCCAGCAAGCGGCAACTCAACGTGACGAGGAAAACAAATCTATAGATGTTGTGGATTCTACCAAACGAGATTGAAGAAAAGTGAGGAGGGCGGTAAGATACTGAAAATTCAAAGCCTACAGACTTTCAGAGTCCCTGACGGTTGAGCGGGTCAAGGTTCAGCGAATTTTTTTCAGTGGCAGCAGAAATAAGCCATTGGGCCATTGTAGGTCTGCACACGTTTACGTTGAAGCAGGGGACACGTCCGCAAAAAAGAAGTGGAGGGGGCTAACCAAGTTGAGAAGGATGCAAGTGACATCATGGCGTGTAACATCACAGCACCTGACATCGCACGTGGCATTACAGGAAGTGACTTCACAGGATAAGACTTCAGATATTAAGTCCTCACACATATGTTTAGCAGGTCTATCATGAGTACAGTTAAGAGCACTAGGAGAATTAGCAAATGAGATTGAAAAAAAACCTCAGCACAAAGAAATTGGCAACAAAGAGAAACATGGCAGTAGATACTTTCTTCTTAATTGGTTGCAAAAACTTTTCTTTAAAATATTATGTGCGGATAAGGCACCTGTTGCAGAGATCTTTGTATGCTCAGTACACCTCAGAGAATAAGAATAATGGAAAAATAACTCTGGAGGGAGAGACCAGTCTTTTGTCTAATCCCATATTTGAATCAAAGTAGCATAGATGGTTAATTTGTGTCCTGTAAAGCACACGATGTAACATGCAGATGGCACATTTTTATTTTATGTAGATCAGTAGGGTTACTGCTTTTAACAGAGATCCTTTTGTTACTTGCAGTTCATAAATTGTAATCCTTCTAATATAGCACAGTGAGCAATAAAGGATGTGACTCCTACACCTTGTAACCATCACTGTTCCATGTAACACATCTTGTACTTGATTTGAACACTTACATGATTTATTGTCAATCTATAATGTCACTGTTGCATAAAGTATTCACACCCTGCATTGGGATGAGTAGCGTTATAAAATAAATAAAATTGTGGTATTTAAATTGTTGTTTGTGTAAATACTGGAACAGACCAACATATCTGACATTCTTACAGTGCATGTGTATCTCTGATTTACAGGGAATGAACAAAGTTAAAAGCATGCCTCTTTTAAGTTCCTGTGAAGTAATAAGCTGTGAGCCTTAGTTTCCCCTCCCTTGTATTTGCATCTTAGTGTGAGGCTCCAATTCGCACCCTGCCAGGATCATATTGGAACAAAAGGGGTTTGATGGCCCCTTGACTTCGGCTTTTATCTTTGGGCCAGCTGAAGGAGAAAATAAAAAGGCCCCCTCCCGTACATCGCTGCTGGGAATGGAAAGCCGACAACATACAGGCGCTGCTGAACGTGTTCTGGTGTGTAAAAATGACACAGGGACAAGTTCAGCATGTTTCAGTGAGCCCAACTTCTAGGCAGAATGGACGTTGTCCACCTTGTGAAAATAGTCGGTGGACGCTGTCTACACGCATGTACGTCTGACTTGAAGTTCACAAGCGTCCAAGCAGTCGGCCTATTGTTTACACTTAGTTGGAAAAGAAACCTTCTTGTTGCAGCATTCATGTTTTATTGTGTGTAAGAAATAAGGTATTGTGACATACTTAGAGGTGGGAGAGCCAACAAATTACCAGGGAGCGCCGAATCAGAGTTGAGCCAGGGGTCTGGCATGGCTCTTAGAGCCTGAGCCTGTGCACGAGCCAAGCTCTGTAAATGTTTACTATGTAGGCCATTCAACAAAAAAGGCAAGATATGATAGAGTCTCTTCAAAATTAAAAAACCTTGCATTTCTTTAACAAGTGGAAGTTTTGACATTTATATGTCACATTATAGCACTGTACTGAGAAGTACGTATTTAAAGTGAACTAAAAACCTTTTCTGCCCTGTCCCTACACTGGTGACAGTGCCATTAGTGAACCAAAAGGCAAGACATTTGTCATGTGAACCCTGTATGTGGCCGAGATCGGGAAACAGCTTTTACAACGCTGCTATTACCACGCAGGTAGGTAACAACGCGGTCGTTACAACGACCGCGTTGTTACCACGCGTGGCATTATATCGCAAGACGCTTCAACGACTTTTGCTAGGTGGCGTGCAACACCAGGGAATGTGTTGGATTTTGAATCCAACACCTTCCCTGCTGTTGCGCTAACTGGAGTAGGAATAGTAATTTATACTACTCCTAAGTCCGGCGCGCCACCTAGCACAAGTCGTAGAAATGATTTGCGATGTAATGCCACGTGTGGTAACAACGTGGTTGTTGGAACGACCACGTTGTTACCTACTGCGTGGTAATAGCACGCGTTGTAACGTGCTATATTCGGTCGAGATCATATGTGAGCTACATTATAGTCTATTAATTGGTCTCTGGAGGATGTTCCTGTTGGCAATGGTGGTAAATCTAAGGAGACAGACTTAGCGGCTGATGTGACTGACGTAGAAGTTGTTGTAGAGAAAGGGTCGGAGTCGACGCCAGAGGCAGTGCCCGGGTCAGGGGGAAGTTCCGAGCTAGTATCGCCTAGTACCTCATACCTATTAGCAATTGTGAAATTGGAGAGTCCTACCTCACCACACAATGGGTTAGTATTCATTATTGGCTCAGAAAAGTTTGGAGTCTTAGTTAGATCTATTTTCCCCTTGTCATTACATATAACAGAGTGAGACTCCTCCCCCGGCAAGGCAACCGTTTGTATTTTTTCCTTTATTTTGAAATTTGACCTGAGAGACGGCGTAACCTTAAGTGACGGAGCTTCTTTCAATTGTTGTGAGGCCAAGGTAACTTGCTGTGCCCCCTTTAGGCCCTTACCTGTTTTCTTATTGGTGGGTTTCCCTGATGTTGTGACCAGGGGGATAATAGTAGAGGGAGCTTTCACAGGCTTCCATGGGGAATAGATTTTATCATGCAGCGTGTATCTGGAGTGATGGGCTGAGACTGTAATCTTCTCTTCTAAAGCCACTTGTGCCTCTTCTAAATGCCGGCTCTCCAAAAAACCAGAGTGCTCAAGCGGAGTTAAGTGAGGGTCTGAGCCCCTTTCAGCTACGTTATCTACTTGTGGAGATCCCAGGATCTACTTTGCTTTCCCTTTTCTCTTTGGGGGGTGAATTGGAGGAGGGGTCGCATTACAGTCCCCCTTATTTAACTTTTTGGCTTGTCTGGGGGTCATAGGCTGAATGAAATTAGAATGCTTATGAATTTCCATCTGCTGAGGCTGAAATTTAGTAGAAAGCAAGAATAATTGAGGCACTATTTTATATCTGCGTGAATTCAGAAGATCAGACGAGAGTTTTTTCAATAAAAAGGCCCTATTGTAATCCGACTCCACCTTATCTTTATTAACATACCCCTTGGTAGGTAACCCTTTGTCAGATATAATCCTCCCTGAAGACCCACGGAATGAAATCCTTGCCACTGCGCATCTATCAATATAGATTGCACACGCTGCCTGAGTCAGCCTTCCGCCGCCGTGAGTACCAGAGAAGCTTCTGCTCAGCCGAGCTGAATCCAGTCCTTCGTTGTAGGCCAGCACTCCCAGCCCTCCAGTCTACCAGCCGACCTAGCAGCTCGTCGACCTGACGACTTGTCGACCTGACGAGCTATCAGCCGGCGTTTCGAATGCCTGCACACGCCGGGAGGCACAGCTGTGGAACGCCCCAGACCGCAGGCACTATGGAAAACGGAACACCAAAAAAATCGCCGAAAGTCACTGGAAACGGGAATCGAGGAGAGAACCAGGTAGCACTTAATAAACCAAAAACCTTCAGTAAATCAATGCTTGGCTCAGGGCATATTTTAACCGCCGTCGCACGGAGGTGGAGAGAGAGACCCCGCAGTGCAGATTAGCCCGCCGCCATGTTCCCCCTCCTGTATCAGACCAATTAAATCTGGCACAAATGTTGGGTGCCTTAGCTTTGGAAATCTGCTCCAAGTTCACCATTTCAGAGATGAATCAAACTAAAATACAAGAGTCATGCGAATCTTTAGAAGCCAAAATGACGGCAATTACTGACAGGATCTGTGAAATGGAAGCCTCAATAGTAGCTTTGAATAAACAAGTTGAGTTGAACTGCTCCGAGATTCAGGCATTAAAAAAAGGAGAAAAGGACATACTAGACAAATTGGAGACCCGAGAAAATAACGCTAGATGGAACAACATTAAAATTATGAACATTCCAGAGGGTTTAGAGGGCGAGGACATTAAAACCTTTGTCATAGACCTGTTAAAAGAATGTATTCCCGTACTGTATGTCAAGGAACTGGGGCTGGACATACACAGAATCCATAGGGATCCTTTTTCCAAAAACCCAAACAAAAAAAATCCCCGGCGAATTCTGATAAACTTTAAAATGTATGCTTTAAAAGAGCGTGTACTATCAGAAGCCTTACAAGCTGGCAGTTTCTCAAAAGGGATAAGGTCAGATCTTTCGAGAATTAAGCAAGAATTACGCAAGACAGACAGTGGGAGCTAGGAAAATGTATTCCGACCTTAAGATCTATGGGTGCTTCTTTACAGCTAAGGTTTCCTGCCTCACTAAGAGTTATGTGGAAAAACAAAATGTCCATTTCAGGGATCCCAAAGAGGTAGCGACCTTTATTGACCAAATTAAAGATCAGGGTTAGTTTTGCATAAAAATTGGCTATAAGTATCAGCCGCCGGGGTAAGTAGATATGGAGCTCACAGGGTTTTTTTTCTTCATCCCCAATGTGGGTTATCAGTGTTCCCGGGGGAGGGGGGTAGGGATTCACACAAGTAGAAAGTAATGTTAGTTTTTCACTGGGTGTGGAGTAAATTAGGGAAAAAAATCGAAAAAGTCCTCATACACACAGTTTTGCTAAGAAAGTTACTAAACAGAAAGGAACTGCCCACATCCGGAGCGCGCTCTCCTGATCCAGAGATGAGGCACGAGAGAATGATTTGAATGACTGAAACTGGAATCTGCATATGGAATTTGAATGGATTAAGGGTAGCGAGCAGACGAAGGAGGATTTTTCGATTTCTAAGTCAATCTGAATATGATATTATGATTCTGGAAGAAACTCACCTTACAGTAGAGGAATGGGAGATGGCGGTTGCTAAGCAGAGTTGGATTCACTGCTCACTACACACTATGCAACCCTATTGTACTAAAGGTGTAGCCATTATTATTAAAAAATCAGCCAGATCAATTTTGGGCTCTTCAAAGATAGACAATAGGGGGCGCTGGATTATAGCGGACATTAAAATACGAGACGAGTGGGTGGTTCTGGTCGGTTACTATGGCCCTAACATAGATGATGAGTCATTTCTTAAAATTATATATAATCACCTTCTCGAAACAAATTACCTGATTATTATGGGTGGTGATTTTAATGTTTTGCTGAACCCCGCCCTTGATAGGTCCAAAGGAGGAAGACTGGGTCCTACAAAAGTGGGTTCTCTGCTTAAAGTTTTTATGGAAGATCTGAACCTGGTAGACATTTGGAGAGTTAAAAATAGGTTTGCAGCTGGGACTCAGAACTACACTTTCCAAAGTATTTTCTCTAACAATTCTCCTGGAATGAGGCAGCGGTTTCCTTGATTTTAAAGCCCAATAAAGATAAGAAAATGTGTGAATCATATAGACCTATCTCCCTGCTGAACTGCGACCATAAAATCTTTGCGCAAATTATAGCAGGGAGATTAAATAACATGATGGGGTACTTAGTTCATCTAGATCAAAAGGGGTTTATTAGAGGGTGTCAACTGCATGATTTAACCCATGAGTTGATAGGAGCAATTGATATCACCTCAGCTAACAATCTGCCGCTTACGATCTTTGCATTCGACGCAGCGAAAGCATTTGACCGGGTGAATTGGTCATGTTTATATCATATAATTTAAGCATTTGGTTTAGGAGACAAGATTTCCAATACTATCAGGAATATTTATAAAACTCCTACAGCTAGGATAATAGTTAATGGAAATTTAACTAATTTATTCAGTTTAGAGCGAGGTACTAGGCAGGGATGCCCCCTGTCCCCTATCCTCTTCGATCTTTATATAGAACCATTGGCACAATCCATCAGGGCTAGTGAACTGTTCACTCCATTTGAATACATGAGTTGGGTAAAAAAGCTGGCATTATATGCCGATGATCTGATGATCTTTACAAAAGAATCACCAGAGATCCTCCCAAAGCTGGAGCAACTGCTAAATGATTTCAGGAAGGTATCTGGTTATTTAATTAACACGCAAATAACTGAAATCATGTCTTGGAACTGTCATTATAGCTCGCCTTTAGTCCATAATCAAATAAGATACTTAGGCATTCAAATCACTCAGGACCTTGACAACTTGGTCCAAGTCAACCTGGAGATTAAAAGGAAAGAGGTCAGATCAGTTTTAAGATCTTGGTCCAATCTTCCACTATCAATTCTAGGCCGGTCCAACCTTGTTAAGATGTCTATTCTACCCAAAATCACTTTTATTTTTGATACAATTCCTTTATTTTTTAGTGCGGTTGTGAGATGTGAGAAAGCAATGGGGGGAATAGCCAGTCCTGACTTCTGTTTTTATAGTTGGGCTTTCAATTTTAAGAACTTAAGATCTTTGCTCTTGGATTCCTCCTGTTTTCCGCCTTACCTTGTAGCCATGTCAAACTGTGTCCCCCAAGGGGGAGATGGACTCTTGTTTAAGTTCGGGCACCCCAGATACTTTAAAAAGATCAACTTGAAGGTGCTACGGACAGCCTGTGAACTTTTGTTCCCGGTGAGGAAGCTTTTTAGAATTCCATACTACTGCTTAAATGCTCCTATTTGGAACTCACCAGGCACTCCGGATTGCCTAAATGACAGCCTATCTGCCCCTCTATGGGAAAATGGCATTCAGAAATGGGGCCACTTGATCCAAGATAATAATTTACTGCCTTGCGATGAACTGATTTTACAAACTAACCAAAACCTATCTAGATTCAAATTTTACAAACTCTCCTGTTGGGCGGCAAAATTAGCCAAAATTGAATTTTGAACGAGTTAGAGGATACATTTCTAATTCCTCACCCTCAAAGTAAAGAAGAATCCAGATGGTATTGATTGTTTGTTAAAGAGGACCCACCACCATCACCCATGGAGGAGCCCTGGAGAAGAGAACTGACTTCCTGCGACGTCTCAGCTTACTGGCAAGTATCACTGTGCACTTTGTGGAGGGTTGTCAAAGCTGCACCATTGAGGAGAAACCATCTGTTCACACTCCACAGAGCCTATTGGACCCCGAAGAGGCTGTCCAAGCTGGGAGGCGGAGAGAAATCATGCGCGAAATGTTCCCTGCGGAATGCAGACGATGTGCACATGTTTATACAGTGTCCTCAGACAATCTCAGATGTAATTGGCCAAGAGATTAAAGTAAACCTGGTTGTAATCATTTTTGGAATTCTTCCTGACGATAATATTTACAACAAATTGTCAAAGGCTCAAGCTTCACTTCTGTTTGCTTTAATTCTCTTGGCAAGAAGGGAAATCTGTTTAAATTGGATCTCCCCTAACCTGCCAGAGTACTTAGATTGGGTTTCATCAGTTAAAAGAGTCCGTAAATTGGACATGGGTTGCAAGGCAAAGAAGAGAACAAGATTCTGGGGACTATGGGCAGATTGGGTTAATAATTTGGGTTTGGTGACTTTCTAGAACACACAGAAAGTCCAATGATTATGAAATAAGTGAAATTTTTGGGAAGATGGTTCATGTAGAAACCATGGACAAGATAATATCCTGGTTACCTCCCAAGTGTCATGCGGTGTGCGTCCCTAGGTACCCTCTGAGGTGGAAAGATACCTACAGGGCGGCAAATCCCCTCTTTCGGGTCCAGTGGAGCGCTATGGTACGGCTTTAAGACCACTCACTTTTTTTTCTTTATGAGGACACAAAAAAACAATTATAGTCTATTAAATCAAACACAATAGGTTTTTGCACAGCTGGTATTCTGAACTCACGTATTTGAAAGCAGGGACGGACTGAGATCAGAAATAGATCTGGGCACTCCAAAAACAGTGGCCACATTTGGATATCACCCTCTTTCACGAGATACTGCATAGTTAATATCAGCAGCCTACACTCCACTGGTACATCTCCATTACTCTGGGAGCATTCGGGATCATAAGCATGCCCCATGCAGCTTGTCAAGTTTGACAGTAGTGCCTAGGTAAGTAGCAGAGAGATGGTGAGTCAGGGATAGAATACATATGCTTTACATTTGTTTATTCTTGTGTCTGGTTGAAAGGGCATTGGTTATGAGTGTATGCATCCTAAGTGGGAATTGTTTTTGTGTCCTGCGTGATGAATAGAGGAATGCACTTCCTCTGAGTCCATGTTTGTATACAGCCAAGGCTGGCATGACTCGCAGGTGGGGGGCGGGCGGTCGCGCTGGGAGGGGGGTCACGCGGGGATGAGGGGTTAATTTATTAATTAAAAAAATTAAACTTACCTTCCCACCAGCCGGATCCCACATCGTCTCTGCTCCTCTCATGCTCTCCTGCCTCCGGCAGGAACAGGAAGCAGGCAGTCAGGCTCCCACCCCTAAGCCAAACACAACGCTGCAAGCAGCTTTGTGATTGGTCGGGACGCCGCCCAGCCAGAGGCTAATGGCCCGGCCATGTTCTCAATGTAGGCTGCATTGCAGCTTACATTGACAAGGGCAGAGTGCCCATGACAGGTTTTGTCAGCATTCTGGGGCTGACCTAACCAGTCATGCACACTCTGGAGTGGGCACACCACTCCTCCCCAGCCCTGCTTGCAGAGCAGGCCCACTCACCCGCCTGCCTGCAACCAAACCCTTCTGCAGTGCGAGAAGCAGAAACATAAAATGGTAGTTATTACCATTTGTTGTTTCTGCTTGTCGCACTGCGAGAAAGCAGTGGGGTGACGCTCCTCCGTCATAGTGGAGGAGCCGCCTCTGTTTGTATAGTGTGCAATTGGAACTCCCAGTTTGACCTAATTAACTCCCTAAACGTCCATTGTAGATGGTGCTCAAAATGCACCTATAGATACACAGAAATAACTTTGAGGATATCATTTGATTTGTTAATATAACATTATTGTAACAAAAATGTCAACCATTTTTGGCAACAGTTACTTAGGGGGTCATTACGATGGCCATTAAACTGCCACCAGCAGCCAGCCTGTGGGGGTTTCACCGCCATCGTAAAGCGCTTCCAAGCCTGCCAAATTACAATGGTGGGCGGTGTGGTGGCAGACGCAACGTCCATCCGCCACGGGTCCGCCACAGGCAATCATTCCGATTGCCTGGCCAACCCACCCGCATCAACAAAATGGTGGCGGTGCCTAGCAGGCACCGTCTGCCATTATGATGCTGCCTCCCCACCAGCCAGTGGATTTCGGTGAAACCGCAATTCACAGGCTGGCAGGGATTGCATTTGGGGGACCGTAGCAGGCCCCCTTTGTGTTGGGGGAGGAGGCAATGCACTGGGTACCCGCCTACATTTCCCTGCACCATGTAGTGCAGGGAAATGCAAATGCTGTATTTCTGACATTGCGGCGGGTGCTGCAGCCAGCAGCACCGGCCACAATGTCAGAGATACACGATGCGACCGCCACAGTGGAGGTCGCATCGTAATCTTGTGTGCGGGACTGCCGCAATCCTGGCGGGCAGTCCCAGTATCCACATCGATGGCGGACGGAATCAAGTCCGTCCACCATCATAATGACCCCCTTAGTAACCCTCATTCAGCACTAGGTTAAAAAATGAAATAGATCAAATGAAAAGGTGAGGCTGAAAATATTTTTAGAAAAGTATCGAATACATTTTTTTAGATGTTTGAAGTCGATCAATGGGAATAGACCTGATCTAACACAAGCTACACGAGACATGCATCACATATACATAAAAACAAATCAATAAACAAAATCCGTTCCAATGCTCACATATATTCTGTGATCATTTCCTTGGTGTGAGAGATGCACATGAGATTTGGTGGCAATACATTACTCCCATAATGTGACTACTTTATCCATATTCAAGTAAATGCACTGCACTCAAGGTTTTTGTGGTTGTGTATATGATGCTCAGAAGTTTGGTTAATCATTTGAATTATTTGGCATTCCTATACTGGTTGGGAAGCTTTTTCTGGGGAGACGTAGTGGGCTATGGTCTATGGTGCGCAGCTTAAAGAGCATGGTAAAACTCAGAAATAAACTTGCTACCCATTGACGAACTAGGTTTTTTAACATTTACTAAAAAAAATGGGGGAGGGGTATTTTTCTGATCAGCGGTGCAGTGGAAGGGAATTCCACTTCTTTCTTGCTGCTACAGAAAAAACAGTTGTTGAAGGGTTGATTTTCAGAAAATTCTTAGACAACCACCATCTAAAGAATCACAGACATACAGGCCCTGGGGGTGTTAAAAGGATTCTGTAGTTTCCAAATGTTAGATATGTTCTGGGTATCATCTGCATTCATAGCAAAGAACACTCCCACCAGATGGAGTAAAGCAGATACATCTGCTTTAAGGGACATAAAAATTAATCCTTGCCGTACACCATATCTTAGTGATTTCGGTTCAGCATGGTATGGAGTATGGGGCTATGGTAATCAAATGCTGTTGACAGCCATTCACCAGTCCCTACCCTTTTGGAAGCATCTGCTGCTATCCCCCTTGGGATGCACGTCAATAGCAAACATGTTAGTCTTGCCACGCTTTTTGTACCTGTTCATGGCCCTGCCGGTGGTGCCCACGCATTCTTTCTTTAAGGAATTGAGGAATCTGATGTCAGACCTGTTTGAGGGGGGGAGACCGACGTGGGGTATTGATTGCTACGCTTCAAAGGCCCTTGATGGCAGGAGCCAGGTGGTGCTGTATCTTGAGCACTGTAATGCTGCAACTCAACTGCAATGGCCAATGAGATCTATGGCCAACAGTATGATGGCTGCAAGTATGGCTTTTTCATGACGAACTCCAGGGAACTAAAATATTGAACTGGTTGATGGACATGAGAAGGAATCTGAGAGGATTAGGTAGATTGGCAAAGGTTGCTAGGCTCTGGTGGGATAGGTATGTAGCTGCCCTAGGCTCCACAATTATCACTGAGGAGTGTGCAGAAAATGGGAACCGTGGTGGTTGTTCATGACCCGACCCAGTGGCAGGAGGCTGGGGTTAGTCAGGTGGGTGATCTTTACGCAGATGGGGTTCTGTGTCATGTAGTGTCTTGTGAGTTAGAGATGGCAGGACCCTGTTTGTTCCTGGCGGACTGAGTAGAACTGTGAATTAAGTGCGTGGGTGATGGAATTTCTGATGCAGAATGCTCAGTTAATGGTTACACTCTGAGGAATAAAGAAGTGTAATACCAAGACCTGTGTATGGTATCATCATTTGCAAGTACCTGGGCAGCGTAGGATACTACAATTGATGGCGATATACAGGATTATGTAAACCCTGTGACCCAAAGTACCAATAGTGCTCTCCTGGAGAGTTTGCCATGGCCCAGCAAATTGCTTGTGAATGCCACGTGTGCCTCAGTCACAGTGAAAATCGATGGTTGGCATATGTGGAATCAAAGCAACACTCTAGCCAGTGCCAGGCCTGTGAAGAAAGAAAAGGCCTTACAGAAAGTTTTTTTGTCACCGGCTAGAAATTTGCTGATAAAGTTGAGGCAAGAGGTACTGAGTCAGAACATGACACAAAGTCATCACTCATACAGTACTACAATGCTAAAGGCTGCGAAACCAGGTTCAGAGAAGCGCTAAAGGCTGTGCTAACCGAGTGCAAGGAAGCACTAAAAGCAGAAACATTTCTTGCTAAAGACAGTGACAACCAGGTACGGAAAGTGCAAAGAGTGGCTAAAATCAGATATGGAGAATACAATTACACTTACCATAACCTCAGTAAAGCGAGTCATGCGATCTCAGCACCAGGCACCGCCACCCAAGCAGAAGCAGGGGGGTTTGTGCTTATGAGGTTGGTGAATCATAGTGGCCTGACTGAAAGGCTGTGGGCGGCAGCTGGAATAATGATATTTTCCAATTGCTGCTCAAAGGAGTGCAAATGATAGTGCCACTGCCTTCTTGAAACCACCGCCTCCCTTTGTTACCACCAAAAAGCAAAATATTGGCAACTGATGGACTGCCTGGGTCAAAACCTTTGATGATCCCATCTACTCAGGGCCTGTAACTTAAATGCTACTAGTAGGCCTGCAACACTGATTGTGCCACTCACAGAAGTGGCCTTTCAAACCTGTCTCAGACCTTCACTTTAACATGCATTTAAAACTACTTACCAATCCTTAAACACTCCTTTTATTACAAATATGTCACCCTTAAGGTAGGCCCCAGGCAGCCCTCTGGGCATGGTGCTGTATAAATTTAAAGGTAGGACATGCACCTTTATTGTGTGGCATGTCCTGGTAGTGACAAACAGCCTATTTTGTTTCTCACTACTGTGAGGCCTACTCCTTTCACAGTCTAGCATTGTGTATTCCCTTATATATGTTTAAGTTGTTATTCCTGATCTGAAAGGAGTAGTATTGCCATGTTTGATATGTTTAGAATGGTAGTGATAAATATTGCTTACTGGTGTAGTTAGATTGTACATTACTATTTTAGAAATGCCACTTTTAGAAACTGTATCTTTCCAATTTTTTTAAACATATGATGTCATATTTTGTCATATTTTGACATCAGTAATTCAGTGCACAGTTATTCAAAGATACATTTAAAAAACATAATTTCCTAGAGAGGAAAAAGTTCCAAAGCAGGTGTGTAGATAAATAATTTTATATTGAAAAATATTTATATATACAACAGGGGTTCACAAAAAATCTATCTAAAAAAACATTGTCAATGGATTTACTTGAATTACACACATCTTAAGGGACCACGTGTCAATGTATTGAAAGTCCAAATCCTATGTCCAGTACTTGAACCTGTCCAGAAAGCAGAACTAAGTTACAAATAACACATTTGACAATAATTATTCGGGGAAATTGGACAGTAGGTTGATGTTTCATTCTCTGTCGCTGTAAGTCGAGACCATCTTCAGGACTGTAGATATTTCAAGAGGATGGAGACCCCTCTATGAAGTCCCAAAATGGCAGCTGTGAGTTGACCTTAAAAGGCTTGCTCCGATAGGAGTCACTAGATATAATGACTGATCGTGATATCAATGAAGATTGAAGAGTCCCTTGTGTCAATATCACAGAGACAAGGCCGTTTTCAGAGGAATTTACAGACAGATGCACATCTAAAGTTAAATCCGGTAAAAAATCACCAATTTCGGGGTACGACATTAATGTCTCCTGATGGGTCTGTCATCTCCAAGTCGTTCAACATAACTTATGTCGAACACCGTAAATACATTCATGTATATAAATCCCTTGTGGGGATTCTTACCTATTTTATTACTGTTTACCCAAGCTCCTGAGGGAATTTAGGGTTGCCCTTTTTCTTTAGATATACTTTTAGAACGTGGGTATTTCTCTGTACTTATGACTCTTTGTGCTTTGCAGCCTGACTCCAATCCACATCTGGGCCTCTGTGACAGCTATACTTTGTGCATACTTTTCAAAAAGCCGTAACACAAGAAGGGTTGGGTGTGACAGGGTTACATCTGCATTCATCTGCATACTGATGGTCTGATGGGAGCAGGAGAGGGCGTTCACACTTTACGAATGTATCAGCTGTGTCCTGCCCTCACACAAAGGGCTGATTTGCCCCCCAATGATGTCTGGAGCCAGGGCTGGTTTGAAAGGGAGTGGTGCGCACTTCTAAAGGTTCTTTTGAAGTTCCCCCTTGAACATAGACAAGGGACTCTGACTTCATGATTTGAGACACTAGGACATGTACCTAGCCGTTGCTGACTCTGCACATTGCCAGAGGGACTGATGTGCTGCCAAAAAGACTCATCAGGACTGAATTCCTGATTGTCACCTTGCTGCCTGCTGTGCTGCTCAAAGGTCTCACCCAGACTGCTTTTCTGCTTGTTGCCTTGCTGTCTGCCTATATGCCCTGTGCACCCCAGTGCTCTGCTGAGATTGGGTGGTTTGTTCCCCCTGTTCTTGTCATCTTAAAATTACTTCCAGCTTGTGTTAAACTGCTCCCCCATTCCAAGACTGTTCAGCATGTATTTTGAACTTCTTGGCCAAGCGTGTGAATTGAGCGATTTTCCTTTGGTACCTAAGGATCTCCTGAATAAGCTTTGTTTCCCTGTGCTGCCTCTCCAGCGAGAGAGAGAGAGTCATTGCAGCAAGGGAAAACCCCAGGGAGGGGCGAGAGTGGCGCGGAGGAACCCCGCTGATCTTGTGTAGATGGCGAGACCTGCCTGCACGAATCCTAAGCGCCAGCCAATTTCATGCTCCCACCGGCCTTACTTGCTGCCTAGTTCTGAGGGGGACATTGCTACACTGGCAGCCGCCAGCCACGTGCTACCTTTGTCTCTTCGGGTGCTTTGTCCCAAGGCTGGGGGCAGCCCAAATAAGTAACACAGCTTCCCCACCCTCACGTCTAAGGGGCATGAGCTCACCACTAACTGAGCTGCATTCTGTGGTCCCAAGGGGGCCAGTGGGGCCACTCTAGATATCAAGTGCCCTCTCTGGCCTGATTGGTTGCCCCCTCTTTCCAGCTGGATTAGGAGGGCAACCCCAAAGCCATGATTGCCGCCAAAGAGGGAGTGCATGTTTGCCTCTAATCAGTGGGATCATGAGGTTTGCTCACATTACAGTAAACACCAAGGTAGAAGAGAATGTACATTTCTTCCACCTTAGCCAGCGGGTATTCCCTGCAGTAGGCACACAAGTGCTTCTGTGCCATATATTTCGTGCTGGGTTACAGTATAAAAGGTTACTAGAAACACAGGTGTGCTATGCCCAGCATCTTCACCGTGATATACGGTGATGCGTAGGTTTTCTTACCCTAAACCTCCTGCACCATTTGTAAAGGAAGTGCCGATGTTTTTCCTGTGCATCTCATATCCAGTTATATTTTACATGGTGAATCCCTGCAATTAGGGTGACAGTTTAATCTGCATTAATTGCAAAACATTTATGAGTCATATTGTTTTTGCCTTGATCAGGTTAGCGAGTACTAGCTAAGTAATTGCCTTACATGCATAGTATCTATGATTTATGTGCTTTTTCATAAACTGCTGCATTTTATTCCGTATGTCTTAACTACTGTTATGACGAATGTTGTTTTGAGTCTTGCACTGTCAGAATAATGAGTACTATCACAGGACTTCCCTGCTTAGAGCGATAGAACATGAATCCCGGCCCACTACTGCAGAGGCACATTCCAGTTCTATGCACCTCTGAACCCAGTTGGATCCCTCAGTCTATACTCTCAGAGCCCATTAAGCTTACCCAAGGGGAATACTTCTCCTCACCTGCCGACCACAACCAGAGCCAGGCCATCCAGAGATCTCTGTCTTCTGGTTTCCCAGAGTGGGGGGTGGTAGCCCCAGGTGCATCACATCCTCTCTCCACTCCAGGGCCGGACTGGTGATTCCAGGCACCGGGCAATTCCCCGGTGGGCCGGATGCTGTGGGGCCTTTTTTTTTCAGAGGGTGCCGGTTTTGCTGGGGCCGCCCCAGCAAAACCGTCCCCCTCTGAGTGGGGGCGATTTTTGGGCCGTGACTGACTCCGTGAGTCAGAATAAGGCATACCTAATGCAAATGTAATGGTCATCGCAAGAAGACATTTCACTGGAAAATGTGCTCTTTTAAATGGACGTACCGACCCCCAAACCATGTCTTTCTCCTATATTTAGGACAATGTGTTGCAAAATGTAGCACTGGGCGAATACTGCAACCCTTCCACTCTCCTGATGAATGGTCGTGGCTCATTTGCTACAGTCCATCTAGCGCTTTGACTTTTCACAAACCCTTTGTCTTTAGTGACAAGACCCTGATGACAGCATCTGCACTCTGAAAGTTGTTCCAGTGCCAATGGGGACGAGAAATTGTTAGGTAGGAAAGCTGTCAGTTGTGCTGCAGACCTGGAGATGTCTCATGAATTTTGAATTTTTTCTTGTCTTCCCCCAAAACGTCCTCTGCATGCCCTCATTCTTCTCTGACGAGCCCTGCCCTTTACAGGGCCAGACTGGTGATTCCGGACGGCCAGTTTATTCTTGATGGATTTTCACTTTAAGCACACATTGTAAGACTAATCACAGACTCTCCCAATGAAGAAGAGAGTGATTTGCACCAGATCACACAATTTGTTTCAGTGGGGGATGCAGGGATTCAGATGCAGGTCTTGGTTGCTGAAGTGTTTAACTAAGTCATCCTGCTCGGTAGAGCACTACTAGCTGCACAGTATATGATGGAGCAGGAAGAGGGCGACACAGCCCCCCGTCTGTGTGCAGTAATAGTGGGAGTTCAGTTGCTTGTGAGGCTGCATATAACATATGATTAGGTGTTCCCCAGTTGTTCCTTCCTTGTATTGTGACCGCCTTAGTATGGATCTGGGAAAGTTCATTAGAGTCAGACTGTGGTGATCTGTCTGACCACAACTGGCATCCATGTGGCATTTATCTGATCATGGCATTGATTTATGGCTGTTGTGCCATTGGGTGCAGGCAGAGGCAGGCAGGTGACGGTGCCAGTGCGCAGCACGCAGATGTCTCCGCATCTGCGCGGTCTTAGTCTTCACCCTTAGGGTGGGCTGCAATTGTCATGCGCATTGAGGGCGAGGCTCGCGCAATTAAAAGTTCGCGTTTGGCTTGCAGTTCTGCTCTCAGCTTCCTCTCTGCCGCCCGCAGGCCACAGGTGAGTGTCTGTCGTTGTGTCGTCCGTCCTCCCTGGGTGCGAGCAGCAGCGCAACTGCAGGGGGCTGGTGCCGCATCCGGGCCAAGTAGAGGCCTAGAAGGTAATTTGTAAATTAATACAGTAACACGCCCCAGGCCCGGTTCTGCACTGCGCAGAAGTGGAGCGACGACCGTGAGGATGATTGCCAGCCAGCAGGCCAGTTTGTGATTGTGAGCAGGCCTGATTGTGAGTGAGACGAGCGAGGTGGCCTGATGGGGGGGGCCTCCATGAGCTTTGCAGGGGGCCCCCCTGAAGTTTGGTTACACTGTGTCCACTGGCACCCCCCCTTATAATCCCCTCCCGAGAGAGCGGCCACAGTCACCCTCCCTGGAGTCCCTGGCTGCGCACACCCACTATTAAATTACTGGGCAGGTACTTTCACTTTTGGCACCATGCCGCCCACAACAACAGCTCGTGACCCGACCAGGCTCCAGGCCTGATCTATGACCGTCACGTCATGTCACCACCTATCCCCTCCCTAGGGCGTGGCCTGCGATGATGAGCTATAGTGAAACTTGCGCGTTGGCAGGGCGGGGTGGGGCCTGGCCCCAAGCCCCAAATAATGCTTACTCCATTTTGTGCACCTGCACACATACCAGGCATAAGATTGTTGTCCTCACACTTGCATATTTAATGCAGCATAACGATGCGATGCAATTGATGTGCACTGCAGGAACCTGTGGTTCACATCAATTGCATCGTTATGCCGCATTAAATATGCGAGTGAGACCGGCTATGTTCATCATCATCTGGAGATTCATTTGCTTTCTGCTGGTAAGTGCAATTACCAGGCAATCAGCATTATTGTTAGTAATGCTTTAACGGGAAAAAGTGAAGCTTTGATGCAAGGTAAAGTCCAGTCATTAACCTAATCTTGCACCAACCATGCCGTTAACAGAGGTACAGCCTCTTCACAGCCTCATCTCTTGTGAGTGTTTTTGAGGATTACGGCTTTGACTCACACAGCAGCGGTGCAGACTAGAGCCAAGGTAATGATGAGGAGGATGCAATTGTTTCAAAGACGATTAAGCAATAGTAAGAGGGGCCCATAACCTTGTTTGAATTAGGGTTTCCTAAAACATTGCTGGGCCACTGTCACCAATGCAGTGTGAATGTTGCTATGCCCACCTCATCATACCCTCCTTCTTCCTTCCCTTGCCCATGTGCCTCAAGTACCAACCTCTTTTGGGGAGGACTGACTGGTGCAGCCGCACCTGATGATGACCTGGGGGATGCTGTGTAAAGAAATAGCTTATGGGTTTAATAGCACCTGCTGCAAAGTACCTTGTGTGTCCAGCAGTTTTCAGGGAACAATAAAAATGCCAAGTTAACTCTGGTGGTTAATGTTCCTGCTGGAGATAGATCAGAGTTTGGGCTAGTGACAGTTTTGACTCATCATAAAGTAGCACAAAGGGTTAATATGTCTGCTACAAAGAACATGTGCCATGCAAATCACATTACGGTATTTTATATGCATAGCTCAGTGGGTTACTGCTTTTGCCACAGAGATGTTTTTGTAACCAGCAGTTCCTAAATTATAATCCTAAAATAGCGCAACGACCAATAAACTGTCATCAAAGAGCTGCAGGCAAACTGCATGCTATAGGTTAGAACATTATTTTTTCGCCTGTTTTTCATTATCCAAATGCTGCTTAAAAAAAGGTTTGTTTGGGTAGAAATATATTCTTAATAGTAAAGCCAACCTCAACCACTGAGCTACATTTTAAATCCTGAGTTTGTGCTTCTCCAGAACACACATTCTAAAATGTACTGCCTTACAGTATGGATGTTATGTAATTCCTACACCCTGCATTTCACGTTGTCTTATGTATTATTTCCTATAGACTAATTTACACACGTACAATTCATTGTCTCCATATATAATGTGTGTGTGTGTTGTAAAGTGGTCACTCAACCTACATTGCTATGAGTAGCGCTATAAATAAAATTAAATGCATGTGAGAGTGGCTATGCAGAGAAGAAGGGCACTGTTGGAGGGTGTTGGCGAGAGATTCCACGGAGAAGGAGATGATGGGCTGTGCCAAAAAAGACTGTTGCCCCTGGTGCCACCAGCGCTAAAGCCGGCTCTGCCTTCTTCAGGTCAGAGTTTACTATTTGTACTCCTTTTCAAAGGGATTAAAGACTGGGCCCCTGGAACTCAAACCCTTGCTCTGAACCTTTGCACAATTGTTTGAAGTTAAGTGTGTTTATAAATGTCTTATTTTTATATTAAGAATAAATAGGTTATATTTAAATTCATGTTTCGTGCTCGACATTTCATTTTTTAGTGTTCTCTGTAGGAATGTCTGTGATTTATGACTGGGTATCCTGGTGCTCCATAAGGTAATCATTTACTATGCTTTAAAAGTTAATACAATCTAATACGTAATGAAAAATGTGTTGAAAAATGCATTGTTTTGGCCTTTTGGTCTGCAAACTTTTCTTGGGGGGAGAACCCACCAAACTCCCCCTAGTAGTGGTTGCTCACTGAGCTTGCTCGCTACACACCATATGGGGGATGGTCTCACTTTTACTTTGTTCTCTCTGATTCACTGCTCGTGTCTATTTTTGGTGCTTTCTGTAAGAATGTCTATGGGTACACATATGACTGGGTGGGTAACCTGGTGCTCTTTAAGGTCACCATCTACTATTTACTGTACTTTGAAAGTTGATACAATTAAATATGTAATGAAAAATGTGCTGTAAAATGCACCATTTAGGTCTGTCTTTTTCAAAATTTTCTTGGGGGGAGAACACCCCCAATCCCCCCTAGTAGTGGTCGGGGTTGCATGCTATGCTCACTCGCAACACTCGCGGATGGGCGTGGTCTGGCAAAATTTGCCAGGGCTGCTTTTAGTTCCCAGTCCGGCCTTGCTCCACTGCACTTCCCACCAGTTCAGGGGTTCTGTCCTGCAACTGATCTTCCATCCCAGAGTGTGTACCCTTGGGTTGGACCGAGGTCAGGGGTGAGTCCTTCCTTCCCCTCCTGCCCATCCTTTTGTGCTGGGTTACCATATAAATGTTACTAGGAGCACAGGTGTGCTATGCCCTCTATGTTTATGGTGATATATGTTGATGCATAGGTTTTCTTACCCTAAACCTCCTGCAACATTTGTAGAGGAAGTACTGATGTGCATCAAATGATGTCTAGTAGTATCTGCCATGGTGAATCCCGGGAACTAGGGTGACACTTTAATCTGCAGTACTTTTTTTTCTGTACTGAGTTTTATATAGCGTGAACTTGACCCGAATTGGGTATCAGAGCGCTTTACATAGCACCAGTTGCATTACATGAGGACACATTAATTTTTTTATCAGGTACTTGCAAAACATTTATGAGTTATGTTGTTTATGCCTTAATCGGGTTAACAAGTACTATCTAAGTAATTGCCTTACATGCATAGTATCTGTGATTCATGTGCTTTGTCATAAACTGCTGCATGTCATGCCCTAAGTAATAACTACTGTTATGATGTATGTCGTTTTGATTTTTGCACTGTCAGGATAATTAGTACTATCCCAGGATTGCATAATATGCATAGTATTTATGATTCATGTCATTTTGGTCTATGTTTTATGTACAATATATAGTATATTTTTATATAATCCTGTGTGGGGTCTCTTTTGTGATGTATTCATTGTGCTTCTGTGTGAGTGTGTTGTAAAAACCCTTTACACATTGCCTCTGATGATAAGCCTTTCTGCTCTGTGCCAAGCTACCAGTGGGTGAGCACAGGTTATCTTTGGTGTGTAATTTACTTGCCCTGACTTGAGTGGTGGGTTCTGCCATGCCAACCAGGAAGAAACCCCACTTCTAACACCAGACATGTGATCAGAGACAGGCAGCAGGCACTAAATGGATAAAGCAAGAAAATGCCAACTTTCTAAAATGTAATGCAATGTAAAATCCAACTTCACCATAAGTTTGGATTTTAAATTGTGATTCCAGAGACACCAAACTTGAAAAGCCCATCTCTTCAAAATTGGGAATTACACTTATATAGTGTAATAAGGCCATCCCAATGCTATCCTATGCAAGTGGTAGGCCTTGCTGTAGTGAAAAATGATTTTAAGAGTTTTCACTACAAGGACCTGTAAAACGTAAAAGTGCATGTCCTACTTTTTAAATACAATGCACACTTTGGGCCTAGCAAGAGGTTTAACTTTCCAGGTTGACATGGCAGTATAAACTGCACACACTGGCTCTGCAATGGCAGGCCTGAGACATGTTTAAATGGCTACTTAAGTGGGTGGTACAATCAACGTTGCAGGCACAACAGTAGCATTTAATTTACGGGCCCTTGGCACATGTAGTGCACTTTACTAGGGACTTATAAGTAAATTAAAGATGCCAATTATGGATAAGCCAATGTTACCACATTTTAGGGAGAAAGCACATTCACTTTAGCACTGGCTATCAGTGGTAAAGTGACCAGAGTCCAAAAGGCAACAAAAACAAATCTAGCAAAAAGGGGAGGAGGAGGAAGGGAAAATGTTTGGAAGTGGCCCTGCAGAAAGGGCCATTTCCAACACAGGTGATGCTGAAAGAAGCTATGATTCTTTCAAATACTCTGGGAGTTGCCCGCCTGCTGGAGAGTAAGAGGAAAGATCCTTATCTGCCTGCCCATGAAAGACAATAAAACTGCTAAGTCTAGTGTGACAAGCGAACCAGAGGGAACAGAAAAAACATGCAAGAGTGCAGAGAAAACTCATGAAGTGTCCAAGGTCCCCTAGTCTCTCTGCCGACTGCTGAGTCAAGTCCAATTGAGGAGAGCTCATGTCTGACTTGCCAGTTTGAACTGCAAAGTAAAGACTACTAGGAAAGGATTCCACCATAGAGAAGGTTGAATACATTTTGTGCTGACTATAACTTTGTGGCACTTCAGCAAATCCTTTTCAAAATCAATATCAGATTCGCTTTGTGTGGTATATGGAGATTCCTGTGCGGGTTGTTTATTTGTATGTAATTGCTGTTTTAAAGCATCAAATCATTTTACAAATGTCAATATTGTTCCATACTCGTAATCACACTCGTCCCTCCTAAATTTGTGCTGTTTTCGTTCTTCAACTTCATTTTCATATTTATCCAGATTACGATCCATATCTGCTCTCAGTTTGTTTATGGTTTCCCCCTCTTGGTTTGATGCTTGAATTTGTAATTCAAGTTCCGCAATGTTGAGATGCAGCTCTTCAACATCCTGTTTAGCGTATTTGATGATAATTAACATCATTGTGCATGAGCATTCCATGTTGTTCTTGCCCCACTCCTCCAGCATCTCTGGCCTGGTGTCTGGGTAGTTTGGTAATGTACAAATGTGCAGTCCTCTTGGTACTCTGCCACATTCTACGTATTTCTCAAGAGTTATGATTTCCCAACTCTTGGATATCTCCTTACGTAGGAGTCTCTATAACTGGATGAACAATTGTTTTGTTGTATTTGTGCCTGTGTTTGCAGATTTTCCCTCATCAGATTTGCTTATGACACTCGGACTTCTTTATTGAAACAATGTTTCTGCCTTTTGCAGACGTTTAGCAGCGCGTCCTTCCATTGTGAATTCATATCAGGTATCAGTAAACAATTTCTTATATATAGCTCTTCTTTTACGAGATACTCCTGCTCAAAATATTCCTATGGGACTTGCCTACACTTTCAGTAGACAGAGAGTTACGTTTTACGATGGAAAAATGTCTTGTTGAACAGAAATCATTAATTCGTTATCCAAGGTAGTATGTGTCTTGTTTTGTCTCGCTTGACCTCAAGCAGGCATTCCGCTTGAAGCGATTACACTCACTGCGGCGCAATGAAAGTAACCTCCTTGTCGATTTCACTTGCACGCTCTTACCTGGGAGTCTCCCGGTCATGGTAACGTCTTCCGACCCTACATGCCGACGCTCAACCTGGCGTTGCTTTGAAGGTTCACTCCTTATATTACGCTCTGCCTTTTCGTTCTTGTGTCCAAAACCAGCTTTTTCAGAAGTCTCCTCACGCTGCCAATTCTCTTAGCGGTCCCGATTAGTTGCACGACAATCAGTGTCCTTCATTATTCAATAAAGGCAGATTGAATGTGCCGGGCGCTCCCCCGTGTATAATTACGACCCACCAAACAGTCCTTAGTGGGCGGCACACTCACCAGCTGGTGCTCACTGCGAGAACAGGACTCGCATTCAACATCAATGAGCCAATCACTTGTGACTCTACATATGTGATATACTTGATCGAGTGCTTCTGTGGCAAGAGGTATATAGGAAGTACTATATGCCCACTTAAAAAGCGAATATTGGAGCATATAAGGGCGAAACAAAATCATGATCTGACATATGCGATTGCCGAACATCTGAACAGACACGAGGGCAAAACTTGGCTGGACATACATTATTCTGGTCAGGTTAGCCTACCACCGCATAAAAGAGGTGGGAACAGAACACTGAAGCTGAGACACCTGGAATCGAGACTTGTAATCAGATTTAACACAAAGATCCCAAAGGGATTTAATGGGGATGAAGAAATGTACATCCATCTCTGAGAGTCTGAATAAAGAACTTATCGAAAGAAACCAAAGTGACACACTTGGAATTGCAACAATGTGATATTCGTGTACTATTTATTGTGTGACTGTAATACGCAGCTATGAATTCGAAGAATCATTATTGTATCATAGAATCTGGTCATATGAGTAACAGTAGTAATGTCTTGTTTGTTGATGTGGTAGGGCTGATTTCCATGATATGCCTAGGAGTAGAATATTGAAGCACAAAGAGACTATAATGACAAACAGGCACTCAGCCTAATACAGCCAAATATGAAGCTAAGTCGAGATTTATCGCACTGGCATATGCAAGAATGTTTTCCTACTATCTTCCGTCAAAGTAAATGAGCTGGAAGATTTGTTTGTCAAAATATTGTGACTGCAATATGATATGCAATAACATGCTCAATGTTAATATATATGTGTGCTAATTGAGAGCACGTAATATATGTAGGAACGTGCGACAACATATAACTATTTGTCATTATTAGCCAAAATGTTATCTCGGTTACTACTGGGGCTAGGAATGATGTCACCTGAGCCCATCAATTGTGTATTTTTCAATGATTTTATAATTGAATTTTAAACAAAAACTACTAGTCCCACAATGCCTCATTATGGGTGGAGTGGAGACTGAGTATAAATAGTAGAAAGGAAGAAGGAACTATGTTTACTACCGTGATCAAGACTGTGATGGTCGAAATGCGTAGGAGGAGGGGAGAGATGATCTGAATAAAAGTTTTGAAACATCTAAGGAGAGTGGCACGTATCTTTTCCAAGTTGTTGAAAAAAAAAAAAATATATATATATATATTCACTTAATAAACCATAGGTTTCACACATGTTATAGTTAGCTGGACATTTCACTCGTAAAAAACCAATGAAATTCCCCCGTTATAGTTAGTGCAGGCAACTATAACTCACGCGACCGCAATCCTCTGCTGATGACGTCAGATATTACATTACTGTATTTAGACACTTATTTACCCATGTCTTCTTCCATTAATCTTTAGCTATACATATATTACAAATATTTGTTTTTCATAAAGACACATATGTCATCAGTGATGTAATATCTGACGTCATCAGCAGAGAATTGCGGTCGCGTGAGTTATAGTTGCCTGCACTAACTATAACGGGGGAATTTCATTGGCTTTTTACGAGTGAAATGTCCAGCTAACTATAACATGTGTGAAACCTATGGTTTTTTAAGTGAATTTGCAAGGTTTTTTAAATGCTAATTCGTAACTATAACGTGTGTGAAACCTATGGTTTTTTCAGTCAATTTGTACGTTTTTTTAAATGCTAAGTTATGTATTTATAAAAAAAAAAATTTCAGGTTTTTCACCGTGCGCGCACCGTGCGCACGCGCTGTGGGCACGCGGTGCGCTTCGCGCGCCGAGTTCCCACTGTTCGCAGTGCGTGCCGTGCGCGCGCGGCGCGCACACCTCGCGATTTAAAAAAAAAAAATTGTTTTTTTTTCCCTTGGGGGTCTTTCTGTGACCCCCTGACCAAAGCTAGGGGGTCAGGAACTGTCCACTCTGCCCCCTTTTCACGTTCTCCACCTTTGTTTTTCACCCCCTCAGACTGCGAGAGACAAAATGGCGGCCGACACTTCCTGGTTTCGACCGATTCGAATGTTTACCGACATCTAACAACCAATCAGAATTGCGCTCGCGCACGGCAGGGTGCGTGCACAGTGCGCGCACGGTGCGCGCGCATAGATATTGATATCCATTTAAATGCTATTTTCACAGGAAATACTGAACAGATTTACACCAGACCTGCAAAAGGCACTTCCTTGACCTTATGGCTACCTCTCTGCCAAATTTCACGTAATTCTGTTCAGCCGTTCGGGCTGTAGCTGCGACTAAAGGTCCTATGGAAAAATGCATGGGGAAAACGCGTTTTGGGACCCCCCTTTTTCTCGGCCCCCGCTTGGCGAATCACCCCGAGACTTTCAGGGTAGGTGCTGAACGGAGCGCCCTATTTGTTTTGAAAATTTCGTGAGGATTCGTCAACCGACGCCAAAGTTATTCTAAATAGAATTTTGAGATTTCCTATGGAAACTAGGTTGTAACTATAACTATCTACTGGCGACCGCCAGTATATATTCACTGAAAAAACCATAGGTTCCAGGGACATTATAGTTAGAAATTAGCATTTAAAAAACCTTAGAAATTCACTGAAAAAAACACAGGTTTCAGGGACGTTATAGTTAGTTGGACATTTCCCTTGCACAAAACCAGAGAAATTCAGCCGTTATAGTTTTTTCAGCTAACTATAACTCGCACCCCCGCTTTGCACTGCTGATGACGTCACATATTACATCATTCATGACATGGTCAGTGACATCACTGATGACATCTCAAATGACATCACTGATGACATCACTGATGACATCACTGATGCCAACATCCAGTGACTGTGTGTATCTATAAAGGTTAAATATGTTTTATGTATATGCCAAGGTGTATTGAAGAATGAGTGGGTGTATATGTGTCTGGAGCGATGATTTAGTAGGTGTGTGACTGACTGTAAACGCGAGTGATTAAATGTGTCTTACTGAATGCATGGGTTAGTGACTGATACAGACATTCACACAGTTTAGTTTGTCAGTTGGTGTGTAAGCGGTTGCATGGGTTGGTGAGTAGCTAAATGAGATTCTATATGGGTTATTGATTGGTTGTATGAGTATCTGTATGGGTGCCTGAGTGTCTAAGTGGGTGGGTGGGAGGGGCTGTGACTCTGTGCATAGATGTGTGAGTGGATGATTCACTGGGTGTATGGGTTTAAGAGTATATCTGTGAAGAGCTATATGGGTGGGTGAGTGTGTGTATGGGTGTGTTGGTATGTGAATGGATGCCTCAGTGGTACATGTGTGAGTAACTTCATATGTGAAAGACAGTATATGTGAGTGTTGGGGTGTTTAAATGAGAATATGTGAGAGTGAGTGATTGTGAGAGTGGCTTTATGTATCAGTGTGTGCTTGTATTAGTTATTGTATAAGAGTGTAAGTATGTGTTAGTATATGTTTGAATAAGCGAGGTGGTGTGTTAATAACTGTATAGTTGAGTAAATGGGAGTGTGATTGATTGTTTGCATGACTGACTAGGTGTGTGAGTAACTCTATGGATGAGTGGTGGTGAGTGAGTGTCTGTATAGGTATGTGAGTGCATATGATAATGCCGTATTGATGGTTGACTGCATGTATGAGTGACTGTATGGGTGTATGAGTGGATGTGTGTGTAGACCTAGGAATTAGTGAGTGGGTATGTTCTAACTGGTATTGGTGTGTCTATGGTTTTAAAAATGGTAGTCTATATTTTAGAGTGGGTGTATCAAAGGTTATATTAGGGTATGAGGAGGTGCATCAGATTACTTCCAAGGCCAGAATGGATGACCGGTCCTTCTCAAAATCAGCCGCGGTCTTCTGGAACAACCTACCCCTTGATCTTCGCCTTACAGATGATTATCTAGTGTTCACGAAAACAATAAAAACCTACCTGTTCCCTAGAGACTGACCTTACCAAGGATCAATCACATCGCACTCTTATCCGTCCTAGCGCCGGGATGATTGATGCGCTTTACAAATACTGTTAAATTACAAATTACAAAATGAGGAGGTGCATCAGATTATCACGTGGATGATGTCATCAGTGATGTCATCAGTGATGTCATTTGAGATGTCATCAGTGATGTCATCAGTGATGTCACTGACCATGTCATGAATGATGAAATATGTGACGTCATCAGCAGTGCATTACGGGGGCGTGAGTTATAGTTAGCTGAACTAGCTATAACGGCCAAATTTCTCTGGTTTTGTAGGAGTGAAATGTCCAACTAACTATAACGTCCCTGAAACCTGTGTTTTTTTCAGTGAATTTCTAAGGTTTTTTAAATGCTAATTTCTAACTATAACGTCCCTGAAAGCTATGTTTTTTTCTGTGAATATCAAAGGTTTTTTAAATGTTAATTTCTAACTATAACGTCCCTGAAACCTATGGTGTTTTCAGTGAATTTCAAAGGGTTTTTAAATGCTAATTTCTAACTATGCCTACAAAGGTAGGACATGTGAAGAAAGAGGAAGAAAAACACAGAAAGAAGCAAGACAAATGCAGAAAGAAGCAACAGAAGTCCAGAAAGATGAAGAAAAGTGCAGGAAGAAGCAAGAGATGTGCAGCAAGAACCAACAGAGGAGAAGAAAGTCCCCCTGTGCCCCCAACATTTTGCTGACTGGTGGTAACTGACTATGACTAACCAGGCCTAGAGCCAGTGCTATGCTAAAGGACACTTAGAATACAGTGAAAACACTTACATACACTAGGGAACACTATGTGTTGGGGTACCCCTGTGATTAGCATGGCCTCCTCTGTATTTGCCATGAGTTAATGCATGGGTCATTGCATGAGTACATGAGTAGTGACTGGATGATTAGAGTGCTACAAATAGAGTGCATGGTGAATTTATAACTGTTTGTGTTTTGGCGGACTGATTGGAAAAGTACATTGTGCTGGCTGGGTGATTGGAGGAGTGCATAGGTAGTGATAGGCAGATTACTGGACTGCATAGGTAGTCCTCTGGAGATTGTAGCACTACATCTGTTAACGCCTGGGTCATTGCATAAACACATGGTTAGTGACTGGATGATTAGAGTGCTGCAAAGATACTACATGGTGAATTTATAAGTGCTTGAGTATTGGCACAGTGATTGGGTAAGTATACGGTGCTGACAGGGTGATTAGAAGAGTGCTCACGGCGTGACAAGGGGAATGCTGGAGTGCATAGGTACTGCTCTGGGGATTTTAGCAGTGAATGTATTAGTGCCTAGGCCATTGCATGAAGAGTGCACAGGGAGTTACAGGGGTATTGCTGGACTGCATGGGTAGTGCTCTTGGGATTGTAGCACTGCATGAGTTAGTACCTGGGCCATTGCATGAGTACATGGGTAGTAACTGGGTGATTAGAGTGCTGCAAGGAGATTGCATTGGTGAATTTATAAGTACACATGTACTCATGCAATGTCCCAGGCACTAATACATTCACTGCTACAATCGCCAGCGCAGTACCTATGCACTCCAGCATTCCCTCGTCACTCCGTGAGCACTCTTCCAATCACCTTGTCAGCACCGTGTACTTATCCAACTGCTCCAACACCCTAGCACTTATATAAATTCACCATGTACTCTCTTTGCAGTACTCTAATCATCCAGTCACTAACCATGTACTTATGGAATGACCCAGGCACTAACAGATGTAGTGCTACAATCCCCTGAGGACTACCTATGCACTCCAGCAATCCACCTGTCAGTCTTTGACCACTATAGGTGTTATAGTTGTTTGGATTAGTACATGGTAGTGGTGTTGTGTTTCGATTTAGATGCCCGTACATAGGTTTCCCTGAATCATGTCCTTATATAGGCACATTTCACATTGCCCTTATTTAGGCACAGAATTCCAGTCCTTATTTAGGCATTAGACGTGCTAATCAAATAAAAGCATGGTCACCTACATCCGTCTATCCCACGTCACAACGAGTTCTTCAAAACCAGACCCATAAGCCATCGGGACTTTCCCTAGCTATGATTATTAATTTCTCCAAGAACTCATCTATTATGCATGAACTATTATTCCTTAGGATTTCATTAATGGCGTCTTCCTCTGCCCGACTTTACGTCAATGCTAGCATTCCTAAGCACCTTCCAGGTATAAATATACCTTCCCTTACCATGGCAAACCACGCACGGCTCGGCACGACTTGACTGCATGGTTCGCCACGGCAAGTTTGGAAGAGACCATATCCTGGCCTGACGCACTGACCAGACGCTGTCATCCCTGCTCGCAGAGAATCCAGCTTCCAGTGTTCTGACTCCCTTCGCGGGGTGTTAGAGTTTGAGACCCGGAAAGAGATTCCCAACTCTCTCATTCTAAAGGTATGGAACTGACTAGAACCTAGAGGGACTTTTGGCATACAAACTTAGTATATACCATACTATAGAAAAACAGCACCTTCTTCTTACCTCGTACTACACTTAGGTTAGGTACACTGGGGTAGAACTATTTAGAAGCATCAGACGAGTATTCACTTTTTAGCCTGTGTTATTTATGTATGTATATATGAATATATGTCATAGCTAAAAGACAATGCTATTGCAGTATTATTTCTTCTTACTGCTTATGCTGTGCATATTATATCTTGCTTACTGTCTAATGATTGTAACAGTTCATATCTCTTACACGAGAAACAAGACTGTTCAATAAACCCTTTTATTAAAACGCCCGTCTATCTATTTCTGTGTAACTCTGAAGAAACTAAGATTGCACTATTGACTGAGTGAAACTGTTATCTTGTCAGGAGAAAACACGAGAGTTGCAGGGTTGGTCTCGCAACTCGTGCATACCCCAGGTAGATGCTCCATTTTCTTGTTCTGATTGTTAAAAAACCTGCCCTTTTCGCGTGCTCCTGCAACTCGTTATAGTGGATATGTATGAATGAGGTGTATTTGATTGCAGTTTATGTCTTTTGCTTATAATTAAGCTGTGTATTTTTTATTTTGAATACATTGTTTTGGGTAGGCTGGGTGTGTGATTATACAGGCAATTGTGTTCTTTTCGTCCATTGCTTTCACACCGCTTTTTAAGTTGCTTTGATGCTTAGGCCTATGATCTGTGCGCTCGCACTGCCCGGATGCTTAGACCTACAATCTGTGCGCTCGCACTGCCCGTCAAGACGTGACGGAGCATGCGAGCGCAGAGGGTGTTTACGTTTGAACGCTTGGGTGCGGTTGACTATTTAAACCGCACCCAGCGTTCTGGAAGGCGCTTTGCCTTACGCTTGTCATCTGCAAAGGATCGTGTCGGAGAACTCCCTGCGAATCATGCTTACCTGATCTTCAGTTCTTGCCGCCACAGTCTTCAATCTTCAACGGGAGTCACAGTCTTCTTTCTTCACAGCAGGATTCTAGCAGAAAAGACAAAGAGAAGGAGATAAGTGTAACCTAGTTAATTTTCAAGGCGCCCAACGCAAGAAAGGCCACTTGCAGTGCTAAGAAAACTATAAACAATTTTTGGAATCTTGTCTGAATGAAAAGACATTGCAATTCGAACTTTGTTATACTTATAGTTATTTGGACACAGAAATATCATGTTTTCCTTTTAGAGATTGTAAAAGCTCATTTAATGACACCATCTCTCCGTTTTCATTGTAAAAAGCTTTGAAGTGTTTGTAATACTGATTATTTAAGCAGATGTGAACTCGCTGGGAAATTAGAAACTTACACATCATGCAGTGCCAGTAAAAGAGTGAGTACATGAGGGGAAGAGAAGTCAATTCATCATATATGCATGTTTAAGACTGGTTTCTAAGTTGCTTGTATGTTTTAATGCCAACAGAAAACCAATCAAGATACAAATAACGCTGGAACTACAAACCCTAACCCAGTCAGCAATCCACAAGAAAATACTAGGACGTAGGCCTGACAAGAGTTGATCGCAGGTAGGCTTTTAGTAGTATTGAGTCAAAACGGATAATTCTGATAACCTCTGTAGTTGGTTGATGTTTTAAGCAGAGAAGTTTAATAAGTAGACTTAGAAGTTCTGCCATTGTATTTTGCAGGTCGTCAACTGAACACGTCATCACGTCCAGTATCCGGCCCTCCTCCCAAATAGCTATTTTAAATCTTGTAGTATATTTAACACTGACAGGTTATAGATTAGTTATTAGGGAAGTTGGTCCCTTGCGTCCTTGCAAAATCGTACTACGTCTCTGAAAACACCTCAAGGTAAGGGACGACGTAGTGCCTTGACATATCTATTGTTTTCATGATTCTGAGATGCGTTCCGATTCTAAGGGAAACAAAGTTGTCTTGTTTATGCAGTTGTCAGAAACAAATCCCTTCTTGTTTATTCGAGAAGTTTCTAGTGACCTTTGAGTTAGCTGGCACACACAAGTAATTAAGTTTAATGTACTCGATAGGAGCATACTGACCTTAGTCTTATGCAAAAACTATAGTGTATATTATTCCAATGCGCAGAGCCTGTAAGGGAAATAGGAACTACATTACAGTGGCTGGGTGACTGGAGGGGTGCATGTGGAGTGACTGTGTGATTGCGGGACTGCATGGGTACTACCTGGGTAATTGAAGGAGCAAATAAGAAGTGTGTAAGTGGTTAGAGGACTGTATGGGTAGTGCATAGGGGATTGTAGCAGTGATCAGTTAGTGCCTGGATCATTGCATGAGTACATAGCTACTGACTGAAACATTAGAATACCGCCTGAGTGAATTTATAAGTGCTTGGGTATTGGCAGAGTGTTTGGATTAGTACATAGTAGTGACTGAGTGACTGGAGGAGTGCACGGGGAGTGACAGGGTGATTGCTGGACTGCATGGGTTCTACCAGGGGAATTGATGGAGCGAATGAGAAGTGTGTAGGTGGTTAGAGGACTGCATGGGTAGTACACAGGGATTGTAGCAGTGCATGTGTTAGTGAATGGGTCTTGCATGAGTACATGGGTAGTGACTGGATGATTAGAGTGCCGCAAGGACAGTTCATGGTGATTTTATAACTCCTTGGGTTTTGGCGGAGTGATTGGATAAGTACATAGTGCTGGCTGGGTGATTGGAGGAGTGCATGGGTAGTGACAGAGCGATTTCTGGAGTGCATGGGTACTACCTGGATAATTGGAGGAGTGAATCAGTAGTGTGTAGGTGGTTAGAGGTCTGCATGGGAAGTGCTCAGGGATTTGTAGCAGTGCATGTGTTAGTGCCTGGGTCATTGTATGAGTACATGGGTACTGATTGGATGATTAGAGTACTGCAAGGAGAGTGCGTGGTGAATTTATAAGTGCTTGGGTTTTGGCGGAGTGATTGGATAAGTACAGGGTGCTCGCTGGGTGATTGGAGGAGTGCATGGGTAGTGACAGGGCGATGGCTGGACTGCATGGGTAGTGCTCAGGGTGTTGTAGCAATGCATGAGTTAGTGCATGGGTCATTGCATGAGTGCATGGGTAGTGACTGGATGATTAGAGTGCTGCAAGGAGTGTGCATAGTGAATTTATAAGTGCTTGGGGTTTGGCGGAGTGATTGGATAAGTACACACATGTCACATCAGGCCCGCCCCCTCCCTTCACCACTGTGCAAACGTGCCCCCTGGCAGGTTTTAATTTGGGGGATTAATTCCCCTTAAATCCTGAGGGTCCCTGAGGGCAACTTGCCCACCAGGTACCTCCAGTAAGCGCCACAGAGCTGCGTTGCAGAGAGGTGGTCCGAGGCCACACCCCTTTTTACACCTCTCTACAACACAACTCTGTGGCGCCTATTGGACGTACTTGGTGGGCTAGTAGGCCCCAAGGGATCATTAGTAGTACGCCTAGTATACTACTTTAACTTATGTAGTACTTTAGTATATATGTTTAACAATCATAAACTCTTATAAAATTCTGAAGGGTGTCATCAGTGATGTCATTTTAAATGTCATCAGTAATGTCACTAACTATGTCATGAGTGATGTGATGTAATATGTGAGGTCATAAGCAGTGCATTGCGTGGCCATAAGTGATGGTTAGCTCAGGTAACCATAACTGCTGGATTTCTCAGGGTTTGTAATCTGACCCTAACTATAACGTCCCTGTAACCTTTGGTGTTTTCAGTGAATATATATATATATATATATATATATATCACGATTTTTCCTCCGTAGCTTATCCAAACTAACGGCTCTCCTGAAGAGAAAGGCACGGACCCAACTTGTAGTGCAAAAAATCTTTATTCCTCTGTCGCCATTACGCGTTTCGGCTCACCTGAGCCTTGATCACATGACAGTGGTCTAAGAGAGATAACACCTTTTTAAAGTGACAGTGCCAGTATGATCGTGATCACATGATCCGCTTGCTGCGATACTCTCGTAGTAGACATAAACAACAAGAACAGCATATATTGGTGACGAGACAGGTAAAATTACATAAAATTTCATCCTGAGTTTATAATTGTTAATAATCTCATAAAAATATTAAGAAACTGTTTCACATGTTTTTTTACTTAGTGTACTGTCTTCAAACATGATTGAAGTTTTGTCTTCTGTTTTTGGCGTCACGATGAAGGTAAAATCAATAACAATAAATAACAATAATTGTTCTTGAAAAAAGGTGCTTAAGTGTAAAGTGCCATATAAGTGCAAAGAAACCTGGAGTATGTGCTGCGCGATATCGCGATAATTCAGTGAGGTTGAATTATTTGTTACATTAGTTAGGTGATACTAGATGTTTATTGGATCATGGTTTTTAATACCAAAAGCGCTCTTAACATAGGCAGAATGACAAGTGGAAAGGTCGAGAGAGTTATTGTAATATCACCTTAGGTTCGTGTATTATAGCCAATATATTTTAGAAGTTTGGTTGTTTTATGAAGAAAATATCCATGCCTTAATGCACCAATACTCCAATGAGGTCATTCGCCCTCTGCTTAGGAAATTAAATACTGCCTGACACTGATGTAGTCCTAGATCAAAGGGAAAGTGACATGTACACACATGTCACATCAGGCCCGCCCCCTCACTTCACCACTCTGCAAACGTGCCCCCTGGCAGGTTTTAATTTGGGGGATTAATTCCCCTTAAATCCTGAGGGTCCCTGAGGGCAACTTGCCCACCAGGTACCTCCAGTAAGCGCCACAGAGCTGCGTTGCAGAGAGGTGGTCCGAGGCCACGCCCCTTTTTACACCTCTCTACAACACAACTCTGTGGTGCCTATTGGACGTACCTGGTGGGCTAGTAGGCCCCAAGGGGTCATTAGTAGTACGCCTAGTATACTACTTTAACTTATGTAGTACTTTAGTATATATGTTTAACAATCATAAACTCTTATAAAATTCTGAAGGGTGTCATCAGTGATGTCATTTTAAATGTCATCAGTGATGTCACTAACTATGTCATGAGTGATGTGATGTAATATGTGAGGTCATAAGCAGTGCATTGCGTGGCCATAAGTGATGGTTAGCTCAGGTAACCATAACTGATGGATTTCTCAGGGTTTGTAATCTGACCCTAACTATAACGTCCCTGTAACCTTTGGTGTATATATATGCACATACACACACACACACACACACACACAGACATCCTTATGTATTTATGCGTGTGAAAATATCTAATAAAATGCACAAATATATAAAATATATATATATATACACACACACGTACATATATAAATAAAAATATATGTGTATACAAAAGATTGTGTTTGTTCCTACCTGTACATTTTGTTCATAGCATATGCCTTTACCATGCATCCCTTTACCGCGAAAACCAAACCGACGCGTTTCGTTCTCCACTGAGAACATGATCACGGTGGAAATGGCGATGTTCACAAGAACCAATAAGAATACATTTTGAATATCATGTGATGCTTTTTTTTTGCTTGATCCCCTGTAGTGGGAGTTGTAGTGTTTGAGTGCTATACAATGTTTTTTTCCTCGTGTTTTGATAAAATAACAAATAAAGAAACAAAATAAGAAAACAAATAAAGTAAGCATATGAAATAACAAAGGGCATTGGTGCTGTGTATCAATATATGCAAAGAATGAATAGTGATTCTAAATTGATTACTTTATCATTTTAGACCTCATTGTCTCTTTAGTTCATATGTACATGGTGCAGTTCTTTTTAGGCAATATTAATTTTATATTATATTTCAATAGTTGGTCTTTCATTTGTATCTATATTCCTGCCCCCGATTGGGCATTGCCATATGATCAATTTTGTCTTTTCTTCAATACCTATTACAGTTACTGTTCCTCAATCTCTCATCTTTGCATTCAGTGCCCTTAAGACGTGTTCATAAAGATTCTTTCTGCTAACACTAAAAAAAAGAAAATTCTATGAGAGTCTAGATGTCATTCAAAAAGTATACAGTATCAATTCATAAATGGACATACAGTTCCTCACTCTGATTTAACCCAAACGGATTAAAAGTTCCAAAATACAAAATATGTCTTAATTCTCTCTGGCATAGCTTTTTCTCACGAATGCTCCCTCAATCACTCTATAGTACTGTTTCAATTGCATAGAATTTCAGCAACTTCCAGTTTCCCTCGTGATTAGACTCCATATGCTTCACCACTGCGTTTCCTCAATCCTTGTTAATCGTTGCACGGACATGCTTAAGGATTTTCTTTTTAAGCTCACATATGGTGCCCCCTATATATTTCATACATTTGTGTGGCTCAGCCTTGAGGTCTGCACCAGTATTGAAGTGTGTAAAGATCCTCCAGAGACAATTGTATTGTAGAAATAATATATTTATTTTATTCAGGTAGGACTTAACACCCCAGCCTGCTAACACACCTACAGCTAAGATCTCAAGAAACTGACAGTAAATCAAATAGGTACATTCCAACAGTATGATGTCATATTACAATGTTGAGAATAGTAGCACAGAAATAGATTACAATGACTGAATATGTAATTAACAATAAATGAAGGGAAAAATGCCTCAAAGCGCTGAGGGTTTCAGCGAAAGTGAGCCAGTGCAGGAGGATGTATATGTATGTATATATATATATGTTTTCAACACTGGTCGCTCATATGAAGACGCACACGAACTCGTACAAGGTTACCAGCCTTTAATCACATCAGGTATGGACACGTTATTGCATGCAGGTGAGTAATGCAGCTTTCCGCTTTTGCCGACGCGTTTCGAGTGTCCTCTTCTTCATGGGCTGCGGGGAAAGTTCGTGCTTTGGCGGGCTAACTCCCATAATGCTTTCAAGGCTCCTCCCTAAATGTGGCATTGTGGAGACTTGTGGGAGTTGTAGTGCCCTGAAATAATCCAAGGTTCGAGTGCACTAATAACTGCGATTTTAAGTCCATAATGAACCCCCACATGCTCACATGTCCTCAATACTGTGTACAAGCCCCCTATTACGGGACGGTGAATCCGCTCCGCAGGGCCCCCTTGGCATCTTGGGGTGGTGCAGTCTTCGGCGGATGAGCCTCCGCCTCAATATTTTCAACACTGGTCGCTCACATGAAGACGCACACGAACTCGTACAAGGTTACCAGCCTTTAATCACATCAGGTATGGACACGTTATTGCATGCAGGTGAGTAATGCAGCTTTCCGCTTTTGCCGACGCGTTTCGAGTGTCCTCTTCTTCATGGGCTGCGGGGAAAGTTCGTGCTTTGGCGGGCTAACTCCCATAATGCTTTCAAGGCTCCTCCCTAAATGTGGCATTGTGGAGACTTGTGGGAGTTGTAGTGCCCTGAAATAATCCAAGGTTCGAGTGCACTAATAACTGCGATTTTAAGTCCATAATGAACCCCCACATGCTCACATGTCCTCAATACTGTGTACAAGCCCCCTATTACGGGACGGTGAATCCGCTCCGCAGGGCCCCCTTGGCATCTTGGGGTGGTGCAGTCTTCGGCGGATGAGCCTCCGCCTCAATATTTTCAACACTGGTCGCTCACATGAAGACGCACACGAACTCGTACAAGGTTACCAGCCTTTAATCACATCAGGTATGGACACGTTATTGCATGCAGGTGAGTAATGCAGCTTTCCGCTTTTGCCGACGCGTTTCGAGTGTCCTCTTCTTCATGGGCTGCGGGGAAAGTTCGTGCTTTGGCGGGCTAACTCCCATAATGCTTTCAAGGCTCCTCCCTAAATGTGGCATTGTGGAGACTTGTGGGAGTTGTAGTGCCCTGAAATAATCCAAGGTTCGAGTGCACTAATAACTGCGATTTTAAGTCCATAATGAACCCCCACATGCTCACATGTCCTCAATACTGTGTACAAGCCCCCTATTACGGGATGGTGAATCCGCTCCGCAGGGCCCCCTTGGCATCTTGGGGTGGTGCAGTCTTCGGCGGATGAGCCTCCGCCTCAATATTTTCAACACTGGTCGCTCACATGAAGACGCACACGAACTCGTACAAGGTTACCAGCCTTTAATCACATCAGGTATGGACACGTTATTGCATGCAGGTGAGTAATGCAGCTTTCCGCTTTTGCCGACGCGTTTCGAGTGTCCTCTTCTTCATGGGCTGCGGGGAAAGTTCGTGCTTTGGCGGGCTAACTCCCATAATGCTTTCAAGGCTCCTCCCTAAATGTGGCATTGTGGAGACTTGTGGGAGTTGTAGTGCCCTGAAATAATCCAAGGTTCGAGTGCACTAATAACTGCGATTTTAAGTCCATAATGAACCCCCACATGCTCACATGTCCACATGTCCTCAATACTGTGTACAAGCCCCCTATTACGGGACGGTGGACTTAAAATCGCAGTTATTAGTGCACTCGAACCTTGGATTATTTCAGGGCACTACATCTCCCACAAGTCTCCACAATGCCACATTTAGGGAGGAGCCTTGAAAGCATTATGGGAGTTAGCCCGCCAAAGCACGAACTTTCCCCGCAGCCCATGAAGAAGAGGACACTCGAAACGCGTCGGCAAAAGCGGAAAGCTGCATTACTCACCTGCATGCAATAACGTGTCCATACCTGATGTGATTAAAGGCTGGTAACCTTGTACGAGTTCGTGTGCGTCTTCATGTGAGCGACCAGTGTTGAAAATATTGAGGCGGAGGCTCATCCGCCGAAGACTGCACCACCCCAAGATGCCAAGGGGGCCCTGCGGAGCGGATTCACCGTCCCGTAATAGGGGGCTTGTACACAGTATTGAGGACATGTGAGCATGTGGGGGTTCATTATGGACTTAAAATCGCAGTTATTAGTGCACTCGAACCTTGGATTATTTCAGGGCACTACAACTCCCACAAGTCTCCACAATGCCACATTTAGGGAGGAGCCTTGAAAGCATTATGGGAGTTAGCCCGCCAAAGCACGAACTTTCCCCGCAGCCCATGAAGAAGAGGACACTCGAAACGCGTCGGCAAAAGCGGAAAGCTGCATTACTCACCTGCATGCAATAACGTGTCCATACCTGATGTGATTAAAGGCTGGTAACCTTTTACGAGTTCGTGTGCGTCTTCATGTGAGCGACCAGTGTTGAAAATATTGAGGCGGAGGCTCATCCGCCGAAGACTGCACCACCCCAAGATGCCAAGGGGGCCCTGCGGAGCGGATTCACCGTCCCGTAATAGGGGGCTTGTACACAGTATTGAGGACATGTGAGCATGTGGGGGTTCATTATGGACTTAAAATCGCAGTTATTAGTGCACTCGAACCTTGGATTATTTCAGGGCACTACAACTCCCACAAGTCTCCACAATGCCACATTTAGGGAGGAGCCTTGAAAGCATTATGGGAGTTAGCCCGCCAAAGCACGAACTTTCCCCGCAGCCCATGAAGAAGAGGACACTCGAAACGCGTCGGCAAAAGCGGAAAGCTGCATTACTCACCTGCATGCAATAACGTGTCCATACCTGATGTGATTAAAGGCTGGTAACCTTGTACGAGTTCGTGTGCGTCTTCATGTGAGCGACCAGTGTTGAAAATATTGAGGCGGAGGCTCATCCGCCGAAGACTGCACCACCCCAAGATGCCAAGGGGGCCCTGCGGAGCGGATTCACCGTCCCGTAATAGGGGGCTTGTACACAGTATTGAGGACATGTGAGCATGTGGGGGTTCATTATGGACTTAAAATCGCAGTTATTAGTGCACTCGAACCTTGGATTATTTCAGGGCACTACAACTCCCACAAGTCTCCACAATGCCACATTTAGGGAGGAGCCTTGAAAGCATTATGGGAGTTAGCCCGCCAAAGCACGAACTTTCCCCGCAGCCCATGAAGAAGAGGACACTCGAAACGCGTCGGCAAAAGCGGAAAGCTGCATTACTCACCTGCATGCAATAACGTGTCCATACCTGATGTGATTAAAGGCTGGTAACCTTGTACGAGTTCGTGTGCGTCTTCATGTGAGCGACCAGTGTTGAAAATATATATATATGTATATATATTACCTACTGGCCAGTAGGTAGTTATAGTTAGGACCTATTTGCCATAGGAAATCCGCAACATTCTATTCCCAATAAGTCTGGCGGCGGTTGATGAATCCTCGTGAAATTTTCCAAACTTTTGGCCAGCTCCGCTCCGCTCCTACCCTGAAAATATCGTGGTGATTCGTCAAGCGGGGGCCGAGAAAAAAGGGGGTCCCAAAACGCGTTTTCCCCATGCAATTTCCCATAGGATCTGTTGTCGCAGCTACAGCCCGAACCGCTGAACGGAATGACACCAAATTTGGCAAAGAGGTAGTCCTCAGTTCGGACTCGTGCCTTTTGCATATATGGTGTGAATCCGTTCAGTAGTTCCTGAGAAAATTAGAGTTAAAAGTACATAAATATCTATGGCCGCTGAGGATCCGCGGACCGTACCTGCACCGTAAGCGCACCCTCCCCGAACCAAGCGCGCACCCTCCCGATCACGTGCTGAATGCTAATTGGCTGTCGAGTGTCTCTCTACATTCGAAACCAGGAACTGTTGGCGGCCATTTTCTGCCTCGGTAGAAGCGAGGCTGAAGAAGCGAGGGGAATAAGTGTGTAAAACATATAAAGGGGGCAGAGTGGAAATACTCTGACCCTCTAGAGGTGCTTAGGGGGTCCCCCTGGGGCCCCCTTTTTTTTTTTTTTAAACGGCGAAATGCGCACATGGTGCGCGTATCATATCGCGTTGGGTGCACGGATTCTCACGCGTTGGGTGCGCCGATCCACGGCAATGTTTTTTGAAAAAAGACAAGAAATCATTTGTTGTATGACTACTTTCTACACTGAAAGGTAGGGTGTATATTTCTGTTTTTTAAAGGTATGATTCTTATTGGTTAACAAAAACAGATTGTAAGGAACATTATATATGATATGCTGTATACTTCCTGTCTTGTTTAGTAACATTGTGTGCTGAACTTGTGACCTGTGAGCTCAGTGCAGTGTTCCATGACCTGTTTCTATGGTAACAGGCAGAAGGCAGATTGGGGGGAGGGTGAAATGTATTTCAGTTGGAAAGGGTTGAAATGTTTAACCAATAGAAATGTGTGTTTGCTTTTGAGTTTATGTGTGAAGGATTGTGATTTGATGTTTACATGTATATGTGTGGAAAATGAAAGGGAAACTTTTCCATCCTTTGCTTTTGCTGAGAGGTGCACAGTGCAGAGATTCTGTAAAAGAAAATATGGTGAGTGACTGATATACTTCTTAATCTACAAAAGAACTTGAAAGATGAGTTATTTAATTGTGAGGGGATGTATGTAGACTATTTTGATTTTAATCAGACTAATGTATTTCTCCTGCTAAAGTGTAGGGAGTACTTTTTTCTCTACAATCTTATTGACAGTGTGTGTGCATGTAGAAACCATTCTGTGATAAGCATTTGTGTTTTTCATGTGTTTGCAGACAGATAACTGTGTTGTTTTTATATTTTGGTAGAATTAGAAACCAGTCATTGTTTATGAATTTGTGAAATGAGTTATGTTATGTTTCTATACTAAAATGTAGTACTACTTCTAGATGAAGAAATGTGTTTTGGTATAGTGCAAGGGATAGTGTTGTTTGTCTAGACTCACACAGTGAGTCTGTGTGCATTTGGGAACCACTGTGAGAGAAGCATTTGGTAACATTGTGTATTTGCTGACAGATAACTGTTTTAACTTGTCATGTTGTGAAGTTTTAGTAGCATTAGAAGACAGTTATGGCTTATGATTTGATTAAATGAGTCAGGCTTTGACAGAAAAGTGCAGTCCTGAAATATGTAGATTGTGTGCAGTTCCGTGACCAGTTGCACTGTAGTGAATGAGTTTTGGTAAACTCCTAGGGATAGTGGTGCTTGTCTAGAATCACAGTGTGAGTTAGTTGTATTTGGGATCAGTGTGAGAGAAGCATTTGGTGACATCATGTATTTGCTGACAAATAACTTTTTTAAAACCTGTCATGTTGTGAAGTTTTAGTAGCATTAGAATCCAGTCTTTGCTTATGCGTTGATTAAATGAGTCATGCTTTGACACTGATGTGCTGTACTTAAATATGTAGATTGTGTTCAGTACCATTAACTCTTCTAGACTAGTGAATGAGTTTGGTAAACTCCTAGGATAGTGTTGATTGTCTAAAATCACACTGTGAGTCTGTGTGCATTTGGGAACCACTGTGAGAGAAGCCTTTGGTAACATCATGTATTTGCTGACAAATAACTTTTTTAAAACCTGTCATGTTGTGAAGTTTTAGTAGGATTAGAATCCAGTCTTTGCTTATGCGTTTATTAAATGAGTCATGCTTTGACACTGATGTGCTGTACTTAAATATGTAGATTGTGTTCAGTACCATTAACTCTTCTAGACTAGTGAATGAGTTTGGTAAACTCCTAGGATAGTGTTGATTGTCTAAAATCACACTGTGAGTCTGTGTGCATTTGGGAACCACTGTGAGAGAAGCATTTGGTAACATCATGTATTTGCTGACAGATAACTATTTTAAAACCTGTCATGTTGTCAAGTTTTAGTAGCATTAGAAGCCAGTCATTGCTTATGCGTTGATTAAATGAGTCAGGCATTGACACTAAAGTGCAGTCGTGAAATATGTAGATTGTGTGCAGTTCCCTTACCACTTCCACTGTAGTGAATGAGTTTTGGTAAACTCCTAGGTATAGTGGTTGTTGTCTAGAATCACACTGTGAGTCTGTGTGCATTTGGGAAGCACTGTGAGAGAAGCATTTGATAACATCGTGTATTTGCTGACAGATAACTGTTTTAAAACCGGTCATGTTGTCAAGTTTTAGTAGCATTAGAAGCCAGTCTTGGCTTATGCTTTGATTAAATGAGTCAGGCGTTGACACAAAAGTGCAGTCCTGAAATATGAAGATTGTGTGCAGTTACCTTACCACTTTCACAGTAGTGAATGATTTTTGGTAAACTCCTAGGTATAGTGGTTGTTGTCTAGAGTCACACTGTGAGTCTGTGTGCATTTGGGAACCACTGTGAGAGAAGCATTTGGTAACATCGTGTATTTGCTGACAGATAACTATTTTAAAACCTGTCATGTTGTCAAGTTTTAGTAGCATTAGAAGCCAGTCATTGCTTATGCGTTGATTAAATGAGTCAGGCATTGACACTAAAGTGCAGTCGTGAAATATGTAGATTGTGTGCAGTTCCCTTACCACTTCCACTGTAGTGAATGAGTTTTGGTAAGCTGCTAGGGATAGTGTTGTTTGTCTAGAATCACACTGTGAGTCTGTGTGCATTTGGGAACCACTGTGAGAGAAGTGTTTGGTAACATCGTGTATTTGCTGACAGATAACTGTTTTAAAACATGTCATGTTGTCAAGGTTTAGTAGCATTAGAAGACAGTTATGGCTTATGCTTTCATTAAATGAGTCAGGCATTGACAGTAAATTACAGTTGTGAAATATGTAGATTGTGTGCAGTTCCCTTACCACTTGCACTGTAGTGAATGCGTTTTGGTAAACTCCTAAGGATAGTGGTGCTTGTCTAGAATCACACTGTGAGTTAGTGTGTATTTGGGATCACTGTGAGAGAAGCATTTGGTAACATCATGTATTTGCTGACAGATAACTGTTTTAAAACCTGTCATGTTGTGAAGTTTTAGTAGCATTAGAATCCAGTCTTTGCTTATGCTTTGATTAAATGAGTCATGCTTTGACACTGATGTGCTGTACTTAAATATGTAGATTGTGTGCAGTACCATTAACTCTTCCAGACTAGTGAATGAGTTTTGGTAAACTCCTAGGATAGTGTTGCTTGTCTAAAATCACACTGTGAGTCTGTGTGCATTTGGGTAAGGATTGTGAGAGAAGCATTTGGTAACATTGTGTATTTGCTGACAGATAACTGTTTTAAAACCGGTCATGTTGTCAAGTTTATTAGCATTAGAAGCCAGTCTTTGCTTATGCTTTGATTAAATGAGTCAGGCTTTGACACAAAAGTGCAGTCCTGAAATATGAAGATTGTGTGCAGTTCCCTTACCACTTCCACAGTAGTGAATGATTTTTGGTAAACTCCTGGGTATAGTGGTTGTTGTCTAGAATCACACTGTGAGTCTGTGTACATTTGGGAACCACTGTGAGAGAAGCATTTGGTAACATCGTGTATTTGCTGACAGATAACTATTTTAAAACCTGTCATGTTGTCAAGGTTTAGTAGCAGTAGAAGCTAGTCATTGCTTATGCGTTGATTAAATGAGTCAGGCATTGACACTAAAGTGCAGTCGTGAAATATGTAGATTGTGTCCAGTTCCCTTACCACTTCCACAGTAGTGAATGATTTTTGGTAAACTCCTAGGTATAGTGGTTGTTGTCTAGAATCACACTGTGAGTCTGTGTGCATTTGGGAAGCACTGTGAGAGAAGCATTTGGTAACATCGTGTATTTTTTAGCAGATAACTCTTTTAAAACCGGTCATGTTGTCAAGTTTTAGTAGCATTAGAAGGTAGTCTTTGCTTATGCATTGATAAAATGAGTCAGGGATTGACACTAAGGTGCAGTACCATGTACTATTCTGTTCACTGTGGCAGAACTGAAAATGTAAACGTTTTACCTAAGCACTGTCCTAGAAGTAGTCTGATTATTTAGTCAGTTTCTAAGTACCAAATAGATTGCTTCAAATGTCTATGCTGTGTGCATGTAGTGTTCTAACATACTATATACTTGTCTTTTACACCTTCAATTCCCTAGTCAGTATCCATACACTTCCAGGAAACACCCTGTCACTTCCTTTGCAGTCCTATAGAGACCCATTCAACAGCATGTACTAATCCATTCACTGTGCCAAAACCCAAACACTTATAAATTCACCAAGACACTCTCTTTCCAGTACTCTAATGATTCAGTCACTGCCTAAGTATTCATGCACTGAGCCAGGTCTTAGCACATGGACTTCTTCAAACCCCTATCCACTATGCATGCAGTCCTCTAACTACCTACACACTTGTCTTTCACACCTTCAATTCCCCAGTCAGTTTCCATTCACTTCCAGCAAACACCCTGTCACTCCCGTTGCACTCCTCTAGTGACCCATTCAGCATCATGTACTAATCCATTCACTGCGCCAAAACCCAACCACTTATAAATTCACCCAAGCACACTCCTTGCAGTACTCTAATCATTCAGTCAGTACCCAAGTACTCATCCAGTGACCCAGGCCTTAGTATATGGACTGCTTCAAACCCCTATCCACTATGCATGCAGTCCTCTAACCACCTACACAATTGTCTTTCACACCTTCAATTCCCCAGTCAGTTTCCATTCACTTCCAGCAAACACCCTGTCACTCCCTTTGCAGTCCTCTAGTGACCCATTCAGCACCATGTACTAATCCATTCACTGTGCTAAAACCCAAACACTTATAAATTCACCAAGATACTATCTTTGCAGTACTCTAATCATTCACTCAGTGCCTAAGAATTCATGCACTGAGCCAGGCCTTAGCACATGGACTGCTTCAAACCCCTATGCACTATGCATGCAGTCTTCTAACCACCTAGACACTTGTCTTTCACACTTTCAATTTCCTAGTCAGTATCCATACAGTCCAGCACTTGTCACTGCCTTTGCACTTCTCTAGTGACCCATTCAGTACCAAGTACTAATCCATTCCCTGTGCGAAAAGCCTAGCACTTATAAATTCACCTAGGCACTCTCCTTGCTGTACTCTAATCATTCAGTCAGTACCCAAGTAGTCATGCAGTGAGTCAGGCCTTAGCACATGGACTGCTTTAAATGCCTATGCAGTATGGATGCAGTCCTCTAATCACCTACACAGTTGTGTTTCACACCTTCAATTCCCTAGTTAGTATTCATACTCTTCTAGCAAACACCCTGTCACTCACCCAGTGTGTCTCCTTATAGTACTGTAATCATTTAGTCAGTTAGCATGTAGAGTTTTAGTGAGGTAGGTTTTAGGGCATGAACTGCTTCAAAGTAGTATGCACTATGCGTGTAGTGTTTTAACCATCGTCACACTTGTGGTTCAGGGACATAGTTTCTTAGTCAGTATTTATATAAAATGTGTTTGTACAGTAATGGAATAGTATAATTTTGAAAGTTATTAATATACATTTATTTGTGATTCTTTTTTACAGATATAGAATAGGAGTGTTTCTCATCTGTTTGCACTCTTCTCATGCAAGATTGTTCAGATGAAGGGTCCTTGGGTGTTTCATCATACTTGCCGTGTCGTACGAGTATTTCTTGTTAGGATCCCCTCGTGAGAGAACTCTTTTGCAAATCTTGCACGTGATCAAGGTGGCATTGGTCTTTGTTTGCCCCTTGGGAAAAGTAAAACATTTCCTCACCACTGAAGAAAAACGTTTTGGGCGTGGTGCCTACTGCAAAAAAATGTCCTCAGATTCTGTAAATATTGTAAAGCGGCAACATTTACAGTTTTTGTAAGTTAAACTTAAAAAAATTTGTTAGCTGTATGCATTTTACATATCTGTGATTTGTTTCTTGTGGTATTTTGTTGAGAATACCATGTTGGTTTTTTTTTAACAATCTTTCTGATTTTCCAGGTCTGTCGTCGACATCCATGGTCCCCACAGGAGTGTTCCGCCTTGTTGTTTTGTATTATTGTTGTTACATTTTGTTTATTAGTTTATCGCTCATATATATGTTAATAAAAAAATAAAGTTTGAAAATAGTTTATCGTTTACATATTTATGATTATAAAAAATAAAGTTTGAAAAAAAAATTAATAACGTTTTTGGTTGTTCTCTTAACTGCTGTGTGACTCTTTCTTGTTCTTATTACTGTTATTTGATGGAGTCGGCCATGGTGTTAAATTTTGGGGCACTTATCGCTGGAATACTGGTGATATCTGCAGTTTGCACCAACTTCTGAATAGTGTGTTAGATTTATCTCAACTTTACTTCCGTTAAAGTGCTGATAATGAAATGGAGACTAGCCGTTCTCGTGCAAAAAGACACGAGGTGCACCTTTCCAATTTATTCTAAATACTAACATCCTGTATTGAATTGCACTGAGGGATTGGCTGCACTTACAGTGTACACACAAAATCTATTAAGAAATCTCATTGTATTTATATTGATTGGGAATAGTGCGTCAGGTGCTGGATCTTGACGAGATACACTGCTCAGTTCGTATATTGTTCTGCACACGAAAAAAATCACATCACAACTTTCACAGCAATTGCAATGCGAAACAAATTCCGGCGATAGGACACGTTAGCACCAGGGATTTTACACCTGCTTTCTGCTGGTGTTAAGCAGGACAACTACCTGCACCATGAAAGGGAACACAGCCAAGAGCCACACCAGGACACCCACAGGTGCCATAGAGTCAATGAGCATGATGAAGGGATACCCATGAGGGCCAGAAGACTCATCTCAACAACTCCAGGACCGCCAATGCCCCCCAAGCCCACATCTTTGTAAGTGTGTCCCTGTGGTCATTGTCTTAGCATCATAGACACAAGCCCTGCAACATCACAGTGTGCGGTCACCTTAGCGTTGGCAGTGAGCCTGGACGTGTAGCTACGCGCGCATCCTCCTGCATGCACAACTGGCGTGTGCTAGTCTGGGGTTCACAGGTCAGTGCAGGGGTGTGCCTATCCGGCAAGGGGAACGGGGTGTCTCGGACATGTCTGTGTACAGGAAGTGCGGTAAGTGTGTCTCTGTGTTCTGGTGTGGCCTGCTACAAGAGCCGCAGCAGTCGATGTTGTAAAGTGGCACGCACCACCTCCAAACGGCACTGTGATGGTGTAGTTGGAATGTAGCAGGACATGCGCAAATAGGCATTACAATGGTGTGCACGAGATACAACAGCCTACCGTACAAAAGTGTGGGGGCTCGTGGGAGGGAGGAGCAGCCGTTTGGCAACATAACACAAAGTGAACTCGACCATGTGCCACATGCTGGGCGTCTCATCCATGATGACCACGGTCGCATACATCCCACAACACCAACGACTGGCCTTTGTACACATCCTGTATGAATGCAGCGTGGTTTTCACTTCTATGCTCGTTCAGTGGTGTGATGTTGGTGGGTTGTGTGACTTGTGCTCCTTGTTGGTGTGTTTCATTTTGGCCATTGTTAGTCTATATGTGTGCCATTCTGCCCATTCCCCCCCTTCCCCCACTCCCTGCTTCTTCCTCTTCCTAGTGCTGTTGTGTCTATAATTTTGTTGCTGCACACATAAATACATGTAAAGAATAAATTAGAATAGTTCCTTGATTCTTTTAGGTTTCAAAACTTCTCTATTGGTTTCTTTTTAATTTTCCATATGAACCGTTTTTTTAATATTCAACAACACATAGAAGTCAGAAGTGCAACGTATTCTATCAACACACTTTCTAGAACATTCTACAACACGTGCAGGTTAAAAGTTCATCAATTTTTTTAAACTTAACGATATTTTTTTGCAACATTTTCTTGAACATTTAACGAAACGTGCAGGTTAAAAGTTGACGATTGTTTTAAGTTCGAACAGTGCCTTCCAAATGCAAATTGCAGGTGTGGTTGAGCTGAGCAAATTTTATCCTATGATATGTACTCCACGTTGAAACTGCTTTTTCTTAACCAATCACAAAGATGCTTTTCCACAGAACTAATGTGCACCCTACTTTTAAAAAAGTATGCTTTTCATGATATCTTTAGAGATAAGTTATAGATGGGAATTAGCATTTAAAAAACCTTTAAAATTCACTGAAAAAAACATAGGTTTCATGCACGTTATAGTTAGGAATTGGCATTTAAAAAACCTTTGAAATTCGCTGAAAAAACCATAGGTTTCTGGCACGTTATAGTTAGGAATTAGCATTTAAAAAACCTTAGAAATTCACTGAAAAAACCATAGGTTTCAGGGGCGTTATAGTTAGCTGGACATTTCCCTCGTACAAAACCCTAGAAATTCCCCTGTTATAGTTAGTTCAGCTAACTATAACTCGCGCCCCCGCAATGCACTGCTGATGTCGTCACAAATTACATCACTCATGACATGGTCAGTGACATCACTGATGACATCACTGATGACATCTCAAATGACATCACTGATGACATCATCCATTGAGTATGTGTTTCTGAACAGTTTTAATATGTTTAATATATATAGGGAAAGGCCTGTTGAAAAATAAGTGGGTGTACAAGTGTGTGAATGGATGATTTTCTAGGTACGTAACTGACTCTATAAGTGAGTCATTAAATGTATCTTACTGCAGACTAGTGACTAAACTGTGTAAATGGCTGTATGTGTCTGTGTGTTGGTGTATAAGTGGCTGCATGGTTTTGTGAATAGCTATATGAGTGTCTATATGGGTTATTGATTGGTTGTCTGAGTGTTTGTGTGGGTAGGGTGTGTGTGAATCTGTGCCTAGATGTGTGAGTGGGTGATTCAGTGGGTGCATGGTTTTAAGAGTACATCTGTGATGGACTGTATGGTTGGGTGAGTGTATGTATGGGTGTGTTAGTGATTGAATGTATATTTCAGTTGTACATGTGTCAGTAACTACATATGTGAAACGCAGTGTTTATGTGTGTAAGAGTATATAACTATCTATATGTGACAGTGTGTGATTTTGGGAGTGGCTTTATGCGCCATAGTGCAAGGATATCTGTGTCATGTGCTGTTTGTTTTTCTGCAGGAAGACACAGAATTTGTTAGTATTTTTATGAGTACGTGAACTTGAGTGTGTTTAACTGTACAGGTGAGTAAATTGGACTGTGATTAATTATTTGCATGACTGACTAGATGTGTCAGTATCTCAATGGATGATTGGCGGTGTGTGCGTGTCTATATAGGTGTATAAATGCACAGAGTGACTGTAAGTATGATTGACTGTACAGGTGAGTGAGTGGACATGTATGTAGACCTAAAAGTCAATGAGTGGGTGTGTAGTTATTGGTATTGGAGTATCTATGGTTGTCAAAATGGCCGTTTGAAATTTTGAGTCTGTGTATCAAAGGTTATATTAGGGTGTGAGAAGATGCACTTATTTATCACATGGATGACATCATCAGTGATGTAATCAGTGATGTCATTTGAGATGTCATCAGTGATGTCATCAGTGACGTCACTGACCATGTCATGAGTGATGTAATATGTGACGTCATCAGCAGTGCATTGCGGGGGCGCGAGTTATAGTTAGCTGAACTAACTATAACAGGGGAATTTCTAGGGTTTTGTATGAGGGAAATGTCCAGCTAACTATAACGCCCCTGAAACCTATGGTTTTTTCAGTGACTTTCTAAGGTTTTTTAAATGCTAATTCCTAACTATAACGTGCCTGAAACCTATGGTTTTTTCAGTGAATATATATATATATAAACCTTTGCCATGCATATGCCTTTACCATTCATACTTTTACAACAAAATTTGTTGTAAACGCATGTGTGGTAAAGGCATAACCATTGTGAAAAAATGTGTGGTAATAGTAATTCGTGGTAATGCCATTTGTGTTGTAACAGCTGCGTCGTAGCTGCATGCATTATAACGGAAGATGTGCTTCTGTCATACATTCCACTGGCACACCTGTGCTTGGTCATCCAAAATGATCACCAATTCAGGCAATTCAAAACACCTGAGAGACACTGACTGTGAACTGTTGGCTAACAGATTATGGTGAGACAATTCATCAAAAACTGCTATCCCTGCACAAAAACTGAATAGTCATGTGCTGCTGACTTACCTATGGGTCCCAAAACACTATGAAGCTGCCCCGCTGCAACATAGTGAGCCTGTACCTGAGCTTTAACTTTTACGACTTCCATGTTTTCATTCTGTAGAGGACCCCTTAAAAGCCATAGCCTGAAGAGTTGCTTAGTCTGCATTGCGCGCACTGCATCGCAAGATGCGATGCAGTGCACGCAAAGGAATTCATTTTATTTATTTAAATGTGTACTTACCTCCGTTCATCCATATTCCGGTGTTTACATTTCCCCACCCTGCCCCTCCCCCGCCCCACCTCACCGCCCCACGGAACTCCTTCCACGGACCGCTACTGACTCTTATTAATTAAAAAACCACCACACCAAGGATAGAAGTGGTTGTGGAAGGATTACGATGTTACTATGGAATATCAGGAATAAAGTACCCCATACAGTACGTTATAACGCTATTACAAGTCACCTTGGAGTCCATTACTTTATAAAATAACTCAATCTTTTGCCTTGTTCCTCTATATGGAAGTCCTTGGGGACTTTCAGTCTCCTTATAATGTGTGGCAGGGGGTACTTTATTGTATATATTTTTTATCATTAACATTATTATTAATTTAGATAAAATTAATGCTGATTATGATGTTAGTAATAATAATAAGAAGAAGAACAACAACAATAGTAATGTTAATAATTGTTTTATGAGCTAATTGCTACTTTTTTACCTCTCTGAATTTCTAGGACTCGGAGTTCCAGGACCCCATAAAATAACTCAGCCTTTGGCCTCATTCCTCTATATGGTCAGGATACTTGTCAGTGACGTTCATTGTCTTTTTAATGTACTGCTGGGGGCATGTTATCTCATATATTTGTTATTATTAACATTATAATGATTGATAAAATGCATTATTGTCACTATTATTAACAACAATAATAATTGCTATAATAATGTAATATTAATATTCGTTTCAGGCTCTCGTTGATAGTCCTCTACCTCTTTATGCAGTGTTTGCTTTCTTTAACACGTTTCTGGCTGTCGTTTAATGAATTACTGCGGAAATGAACCTTTTGGTCTCCAGGCGTCCATTCATATTGTTCTTATTTAAGACGTGTTAATCCGCCTTGCTCACTCTCTACGTATGGTAAACGCGCCAGGGGGACTGCACTCATCTGGGTGTCTCAGAAGGCAAGCTCGGCCAGAATAAGCACTGAGGCGGTGACATGAAACACATTCTTAGTCGTGGAGTCAGAGAGCCGGGAGCAGTGACTGCGGGCAGCGCCCCCTCTGCTCTCCCGTGGAAGGGCTGGACCTGGCTCTGACATCACCCCTGTCAGTGGCTGCACATGGACAGGCGAATGATCGGGCCAGCAGAGAGAGTGCAGCTGTCTGCGGACGGAGGAAGGAAGCAGCCGTGCAGCAGCCTGCCAACGAGCTCAGGTCCTCTCTACCGCTCCCACATTGTCTCCGCCGGGTCAGAGATGGAGAAGATGCCCCGACCGCTCTCGCTGAGCCAAGCCTTCTTGCCTCCTACCTACGGAGTCCTGAAATCTCTTCTGGAGAACCCCATGAAGCTGCCTTTGCATCAGGAAGTCGGTAAAGTGGCTGCTTTTATTCTCTGAGTGCTTTTAACTGATTTGCTGTGAAGAAACAGTCTGTTCACATGCACACCTCTCAAGTATTTTTTTACACAGGCTAACCCTGTGAACGTCGCCCATGCTGACTGTGTTTTTAAACTTTTGAAATAGAAAGGGCAAAAAAAAAGTCAAGAGGAATTTAAATTGTGCCTGTACTTTATTTCACTATGAAATACGGCCTGCTATGTGTGGAGTGAAATGGTTATTATATGGATAGTAGAGTTCACTGTACACATGTGCACCCTAAGTGGACAATTAAGGCACTTTGGCACACCTCACATCAATTAGCCATCCATTATCCAATCATTTCATATGCCAAATAAAATGTATTTTGAAGTAGATAATAAACTAGTCTTTCAATCTAGAAAACATTCCTTAACGTTTTAATAAATGTCAGGGTGTGATGAAGGGAGACATGGTTGTTTTTTAATTGGAATTATTTTCTTCAACGTATCTGTAAATAAGGCTTTGAAATCCATATCACCAGATACACTGATATAATTTTACATCAACGATGCGCACCTTGCTATGTGGAGATTTGTTGACTAGATGTTTAATGATGAATTAAATGTGTAATTATGAGATGTTTATTGTAATTATGTTTTTGTAATCTTTTATGATTGTATTGTATAACAATCGAATAAAGCTGTTCTTTGACTTTGACTAGATGTTTATATTTTTAAGTAGGAGAAAACAGTGGTGTTCGCTTATCTACTTTTTTCTAACACTTTAGGCCTGCGTTCTACACTGGCTCAGGCTTACCTGCTGTTTTTGTTTTTCTTGGTCGTAGTTTACTGTTTCTACGCAAAAAAGCTATGTTTTCATAAAAAAAGTTTTCAGATGCTCGGAAACTAGGAAAACGTTGGGTCCCTATCTGCACTTCTTAGAGCTCCCCAATACACTGTAAATTCCAATGTATGTCCATATGGTTGTTTTTGTTACGTTCTTTGCACATAGAACGGTTGAACTTCACTTTTATAAAATACTGAAACAGGTTTACTGAAATGTTATAGTAAATACAGAAGCTGAGTGTCGGAGCTCCAGACAGCCAAGAGTGGTGTACAATATACCCAGGGCCAGGCTCATTCTTTTTAAAGCACCGCAAATTTAAAGCGATAATCTGGTCTATATGTGTAAGTGTGCTGAGCCTGGCGGTGCTGCTTTAGTGCTTGAACAGCAGTGTATAAGGCACATCAATACAGCGCACTGCCTGAGAGTTTGGAAACCCAGGGCAGCAATACAAAAAAAACATCTTAGTAGGGAGAAAACGCTCAATAACATCTCATTTTGTCAGAAAATAGTACTTGGCAGACGAGTATTCATCAGAGCGTTTACTACCATTTTAGACTGAAGTTTCCGAATTCAACCTTGTTTATTTATTTCCTCTTTATTCATTAAATGTCACCTGCCACCGATGTTAATGGTGGTAAAAAGAACAAGGCTGTTTCGTGCAACCTCACGACTTGCACCAAGGTGCATACAGGTAGCAGTTGTTTTGCGCATAGGATTTGTACCAAGGGACACACTCTGGTACGATTTCCTATATGAAAGCTGCCTCAAAACTGGAAGCTGCGTGAAATGTGTGCTTTCACTTGAAGTACGTATATACCGCTTTTTTATCCTACATAAACCACTACTTGTCCCCTTGTATGTGCTTGGTTTCACTGGGGACTCGGTTTTGACGCAAAACACGCCCCTCCCTGTGCATACATTAGCGGGAGGGGTGGGGGGGGGAGGGGGTCTTAGTGGCACAAATTGGTTTTGACGCTGCATCTGGGTCAATTTTTCACACTAAAACCTTTCATGCAGGGAAGCTGGTTGGTGGTGATATGCATAATGCAAACACCCATGCAAACATTTACTAAGGCAGGGCCTAAGGTATCACTTATATATACCATTAATGTTCCTTTTATAGTAGGTGTGCCTTCTAGAATCAAACATCGCCTTCTGTGAAACCTGGGGCGCTATTTGTCTTTAATTTAAGAATATCATTATTTATTGAAAAACAAAAAGACATTTCACAATTTAAGCGCAATGTTTTCTTTTTTTAAATGTTTTAATTTTTGCAAGGCAGTGATGCATCTGCTTAAATATATGGCAGAGTGCGAAATCACGAAATATGTTCTGAGAAATCGAAGTCTACTCCGCTACGTCCTCATTCACACACATACATAGATACACACACACACACACAACGCTTAAGCAAATTAAAAAATCTCTTATGATGTTGAAAACCTCCCAGAACTACTTCAGACTGGAGATCTGAGTGCCTTCAATCTGTCTTGCCAAGCTTCTTTGTGTCACATTGGTCATAATGTGACATCTACAAGAAACTAACTTACCCTCTTTCTTTAATTTGGTCGCTTGCGCACTCAAGTAAGTTGTGTGTTACCTACTATTTACATTGAATTATGAATAGCATTGCTGTTTGAAAAGCTACAACATATACTTCAGTGGTGCACGAAAGCGCCTCCTCCAATCTGGCATAGTAAAAATGTCTCATTTAGTTGCCCCGTAAAAGACTTTGCTTACCACGTAATAGGTTGTTTTGAGAATTCCAAAAGTCTCTTGATCTACTTTGTTCCCACTTGTAGTCTACTGCCATCCCCTCATTCACATACATACAGAGGTGACTCTTGACCAGTTCACTAGATTACTTATATTGCCAAGAAGCACAAAGCTCTCTATATGACTTGGGCCTGAGTGCCTTCTATATGACATGGCAAAGTCCTGCATGCAATATTGTTTGTGATGGGAATCACAAATTACCCTCTTATGCGTTCACTCACTCACTAAATTGCTCACCCAGTCAGCCACTCACTGTCTCACCAACTCATTGGCTTACAGGTTCGCTTTTTCAATAGTGCACTCAGTGGCATCCTCACTCATTCACAAGCCACACTCAGATGAATGCGATGAGCATTTTCCTAAGTTCTCTGGGATTTCCTCCTCCACCAATAAATATGAGTCCAACAGGGTGAAGAGAACCTTTTAAAATAAATGAGTCAGTGCACTGATGCAAACCCCTTATTTACATTATGTTATTTTGTTACGTTATGTCTTGTCATTAGGATAGATATTTCTATACCGCTCTGTAATAAATCAAGTTATTGGTAGAGGGGAGTGAAAGCCCCACCCAGGAAACAACCAAAATCCTTTTTAGGGTGAACCAAAACAAGTCACTAAATTAACCTGGGCTTAACCCTCTGGTAGCTAGCTCAAAGAAATTTGGCTTAACTTAGAGGTAATGTGTAAAGTATTTCTGCAGCACACAAACAGTAATACAACACGACAAAATAAACATTTCCAGCTAATTAAGAAAAATAGAAAATGTTAATAAATAATATGATACCAGAACAATAATCCAATCAGTAGAACCAGAGATATACAATTTCAAACATTTAGGTAAAAATAGCTCTTAGAAGCACAAAGCACCACATGTGGTTGTCTGGTCACACTGGACCGGGACAATGCCGTAAGCTTAGGTTGACCGCAGTGGAGCGCAGGCCAGATACAGAGACCAGGTTAGTCCCACTTAGAATATACCTTATGTCCTTGATGCAAGGGATTACATTGCACTTCATCGCTTCCACTGAGGACCTGCGAGGGCTGCAATGCGAAGTCCTATGCTGAATTGTGTTGCTCTGCATTTGTTCCGATGAGGCCACAAATCGGGAGCTTTAATGTGAGGTCCTACGTCGAGTTGCGTTGCTCTGTGTCGGTTCTGATTAACCTACAGTTAGGCAGGGAGTGATGCCAGCCAATGGTCCAGGAACTGGGGGGCACCTTTCGGGCATCAGGACTCACTCCAGGTAGAGGCCTGCAGCAGGGTTTCAGGCAGGCCTAATTGCGGGTCCACAGCAGGTCCAGTTGCAGCAGGCCAGATGGGCAGTTGCAAGAGGGTCTCTTGAAGTTGTTCTGTCTGTGTAGTTCAAACAGAGGGTCAGGCAACTGACCCTCGGAGTCACCTGAGTTAGCCTGGTTTGAAGGTAAGCGGATCCAGTCTTCCTTCTCAGACAGCAAAGCAGTCCTCAAGCAGCAAGGCAGTCTTCTAGTGGCAGGGCAGTCCTTCTTCTCTAATGTCCACAGGTCCAGGAGTGTACAGATGAGTTGCTCAGTTGCTCAAGAGGTCCAATGTTTATACCTGACGGCAGTCTTTCTGTGTAGGGGAACTCCTTGTCCTACCCACACATCTAGTTCTGAAATGTTTGTCTCATCCCCTGTCAGGGCTTCAAGACATCTGGGATGACAATAGGCTGGCATCAGGTTCTTTTGTGTGTACTGGAGGCAAGCTCTTTGAAGTTACGTGGAACAGGGTACAGCTCCGCCCTAGCCATCTTGGCAGAATGTCTTACACTGTCCACCCACATCTAGTCCCCTTTGGGTGACTATCTGGGAGGAATTTACAAACCCCAAGAGCAGAGCCATTTACAGTCATATCACCCAGGGCACAGGCAGAAGTCACAAATGGTTAGGGCAAGAAAATGCCAACTTTCTAATGGTGGCATTTTCAGAATTGTGACTTATAATCCTACTGTAGCATTAAAGAGGATTTAAAATTACATTTTATTTGAATCCAAACTGTGTATTTGTATCTGTTACCAATCCAAAGTTAGCACTTATTTAATGCAATAAGGTAACCCAGTGTTAGCCTTTGGGAGAGATATGCCTTACAGTAGGGAAAAACAAATTCAGGAGCTTTTCATTACCAGGACATGTAAAGTTTAAATCTATAAGTCCTACTTTTTAATACTATGCCTATGGGCTTCTAGGGCCTACTTTAGGAGAGGCTTATAAGTATTAAAAAGGAAGGTTTAGGTCTGGCAAATGTTAATTTTGGAAGGTTGAAATGGCAGTTTCAAACTGCACCACAGGCTGCAGTGGAGGTCTGGGAAGTGTTTAAAAAAGGCTACTGTAGTGGATGGCACAAGGAGTGCTCCAAGCTCACTCACCTTACAGGCCCTGGGTACATGTTGTACCATTTAATTGAGACTTACAAGTAAATTAAATGTGCACAATAGGTGTAGACAGTTTTACCATATTTTAGGGAGAAAGCACAAGCACATTAGCACTGGCTAGCAGTAGTAAAGTGACCAGAGTCCAAAAGCCAACAAAAATAATTCTGAAAACAGAAGAAGTAAGGACAAACATTTTGGGGACTAAGACGCCAAGGATGTCAGGTCTAACGTGCTCCTTCTCCTTGGATTTTCTCCTCCTCCAGTAAATCCAAGCTCTGCAGGGTGAATAGAACATTTTGCATATTAGAAGTTTCTCAGTACATTGATGCAAACCTCTTATTTGCATTATTGTGTTATGTTATTGAGATATTTGTATAGTGCTCATTCTGCCATTAGTATGGCCTCACAGCACTTTTAATCTGCTACCCTCCTGAATGAGAATTATTCCAGTAGGAACTCATTGTACTTAAAATAGATTGACAAACTCCCCAGGGAGGCTCCAGCATCCAGTGAGTCTTCAAGATGGATTTGTGAGCTATTAAGCAGTTATTTTCAGTAATGTGCACCAGGGGGAAATTCAGTTCTGAATGTTCTCAGTTCCTTTCAGATACATTCTGGAGCTTGTGCTGTAGAGGCTTAGCATCCAATAATCTTCCCTTGGCTTGTGAGAGGGGTGGATTATCAAGCTGTCACCATGCCAGTGTGCCAGCACAGCACACGTTCCACAACGTGAATGGCACAGGGGCACAGAGAACGCATGTGTGAGATGCTCGCACCATTATGTATTGTAGAACTGTATCTATTATTAAGGGATTTATACAGCGCATAGCTGCCCCAGTGGCGGGGCGTCCCAGCGCTACCCAGGAGAACAAGTGTAGAGACTACTCCAACTGACACAGACTAGAATTACGCAGGGAAAAGCCAGGTCTTCACGGCCTTGCGAAATAGCATATGATTTTGCAAACCTCTAATGGAAGTCTGAAGGGAATTCCACTAAAGGACTGCCTGGACTTTGAAAGAACGCCCACCAGCTCTAACTCTTTGAAAACGAGGAGTACAGACAAGGCCCGAGTTAGCGGAGCGAAGGGGGCGATTCGGGATATACTGGACAAGCATGTCATCCAGGATAGGAGGGCCTTGTTTTGCCAGAATTTTATGAGCCATACACAAGGACTTAAACTGAATTCTTTTGTCTATAGGCAACCAGTGCAGTTTGGGTAAAAGATTAGACACCAAGCAAAATTTAGGCAGTGCGCAAACAACGCCCGAGCAGCCGCATTTTGAATGCGTTGAAGGCGGGAGATACACGATTTATTGGCCCCCAGATAAAGGGAATTGCCATAGTCCAACCTGGACAGAATTGTGGCCTGGAGAATAGTTTGGTGGATCTCTGGATCAAAGTATCCAAGCAGGGGCTTCAACCCCCTCAGGGGTCCAAAACAGACCCCTGCAAGGACTTTGGACTGTGTATCGAAGGAAAGGTCCCTGTCTATCTAGAAGCCTAAATTCTTGACCGCCTCTTTAGGCAGTGGCGCTGGCTTAAGTTGGTCCGGCTATCTAGCACTGTCAATGATCAACACTAAATCCTTTGTGCCTAGTGATAATTCACCTCATAGTGCATGCTGAATGTACGTATACTATGTTACTTTTAGAGCTAGTACTATTTCATGATACACAAACTGCCAATAGTCATAAATAAATATAAACATCAACCATCAACTGCGGTTACCAGCACCGCCTGCCTTCTTTACTCATTGATCCCTTTTAATCACAGGGGATAACCTTGCGTTATGATGGCTAATTACAAATCCACCAAAATGAAATATAACAATCAGATGGCATGTTTTTAAGTATGCAAATCAAAAAAGGGGGTCACTGTTCCTAAGTGATACAAAGAGGACGTCTAGGTTCTAGACAGGATGTCAAGACTGTTTCTTGTTGCCCTAACACAGAAGTGTGAGGGCAACAGGAAACAGTCTTGTTGACTGTCCCGTATATATCTTGTCCAGAACCTAGACGCCCTCTTTGTATCTGCTAGGAACAGTGCCCCCCTTTTTGATCCCTGTGTGAGGGCAACAAGAAACAGCTGTTGACTGTCCCCTATATCCTGTCCAGAACATAGACGTCCTCTTTGTATCTCTTAGGAACAGTGACCCCCTTTTTTGGTTTGATTATAATCTCGGAGCACAGGCTTAGGCCATTTATCAGCTCCTAGTCCTTACTCCCCCTTCTTCTTTGATAATATATGTTTTTAGTATGCACAGCCTAAAAACTGGTGTTTGTAGCTTCCCAGTTTAAAAGACTGTCCTAAACGATTCTGCAAACTACATAGTAATTTATGTGCATTACTGGTAGCACTGAATAGAGTGAGAAGCATAAGAAGATGCTTTGGAGTCTCTTACTAGTTTGTTCCACACAATATAGCCAATGTGATATTTTCCAATGCTTGCTATCTTGCAAAATATGACCCTGAATGAAAATATGCACTGAGAATTTATCATCTGTAGTACTTGAAAACAAAAACATCTGTTACCCTAAGTGGAATTCAAAATGTTCCCAAAGTTGTCATTATAAATTAGAGAATGAAAAAAATAGGTGAGGTTAAAAGTCCGGGACTTCACCTTTAGTCATCAATATTTACAAAATTCATGAGGCTAACAAATGTCAAACCCAGTCAAATTGTTGTATACACCCTAATTAACACATGTAAAATAAAGTCTGCAAATGTAGTGTGGAATATATGTTGTCATTCTGTTAAGTCTGCAAAGATTTGGTCTGGAAGATACACACGCTATTCTTTTTGTAAATTATAAGCCCACAAAATGTGGTTTGAAGGGAAATCTTGCAGTCAAAAATTGTGCCAGAAAAAAATGAAAATATTTTACTATTTTAGGCTGTGCTAATTTTGAACAACTGCGTGGGTGGAATAAGAATATACAGACCCCCATACAAAATAGCAATTCTGGGCATTTAGTGCTAACAATTGAATTGGATCAAAATGTTGTCACACATAAATCTGTTCACTATATTTAATTCTGTGCGCTAAATTGGCTGGCTATTTTGCGGACAAAAACATTGCTCTAGCAAAAAAATGTAAAATCACAATTTCACGTAATGTCAAATTGTAAAATGCTGACAATTGCCTAGGTCGAATAAATATGTGAATACCCCTACAAATAAACAATTCTGGGCATTTGTATTTAATCAAAAAGTAGTTACTGTCAGGAAAACGCTTACTTACTCAATAGTCATAGGAAAGTATTTTCATTATATTTATCCATATGTGCTAAATAATGAAACTTTACAGACCCAAAACTCAATAACCAAGCTTTTTTTGAAGTCCAACAATATTTCATCATATTTGGGTCCATGAAAAATATATGCATGTATAAGACTCTGCTAGAGAGCAGATCTGCACAACAATTTGTTTTAATAGCAGCAGGTAGTTTGTTTCCGGCTCGAGCCTAGAGCTATTGGCAATACAGTTTATTCAACTTCAAAAGCCCATTCCCGCGGTTCTTAAACTGGGGTCCATGAGTGTTTAGAAAACGAAATCTTTTAGCAGATTATTAAAGTATATGCATATAAAAAAAATGTAAAATGTAAAGTTCTCAACGTTCTCTGTAAATATGTAATTTTTGTATTTGAGGGATACATACTTGTTTCTGTATTTGTCTGTATTGTTTTATTGGCCTAGGATTGGGCTTCTGGTTTCCAGTAGTGATTCGTTGGAGGCCCGCAGAAGTCAAAAGGTTAAGAACCACTGGCTATTCTTCAACTGTTAGAAAAAGGATTTGGCCCAGAACTACTATACAATGCTGTCATGTTTAGTCCTTCAAAGACAATAATTTCTTTTATTTTTGCAATTTATACAGTGGGAGCAAGACCTAAATGGGTGGCAGCGCTTTCCATAAGAATAGTTGCAATACATAAGAACAGTTGCATTATATGAACACTTCAGCAGTGATGCATTACATTTACTATGGACAAGTTTTGTTTGAAAAGATATGTTTAAAAAAGAGTGCCAGTTCATATGGCTAGGAATCTTTGAGATGAGGGCTTCCAGGAATATAGTACGCTTTACATAAGAGCAGTTACATTATACAACCACTTTAGCAATGTTGCATTACATTTACCATGGACAAGTTTCATGTAAAAAGATACGTTTGGGTAAGAGTGGCTGTTCACACGGCCCGACATCTGTGAGATGAGGGCTTTCATGCATATAGAATGCCCCTTTGCTTGTTAGTAATCACCCATCCTGTGTAGCCATTCCCACTTCTGGCCAGTTTCTTACCAGGTTCCCCTTCTATCTTATTCAGAAGTAAGGTAATTCCAGCAGAGGTCTAGCAGAGATCCAAGGAATCACGTCAATTTAAGCAGATCTATAACAAGGATAGTATTTTGCAGTCACAAGGCATTCTTAATCAGCTGAGGTGAAGAAGTGGCAGTGATAGGTTTTTTTTCTACCAACATAGTAGCCACCTATAGACAACTTATCTCACTTTGCAGGGGACTGTCTAGTTATTTGAAAGGCCTGTAGAGTCAATCTTGATGTGAGATGGCAGTGGAGCTGACTTTAACCTGGAAGGCCGTGGGTCTCCCCCAAAGGGCAAACAGAGATGCAATAAATGACTCAGAGAAGGTATAAATGCCATTCCATGGAATGGAATAAAACACACCTCCAGCGTGGCAGCCTACCACTTTGCCACTGCTCCATCACACCTCTTGTAACACCAGGGAGATCTGCAGCACAGCCCTGCCACTGCTGGAGACCAGAGAGGACCATCCCCAATTCCAAACTAGAGAAACAGTTGCTGAGGGGCACCACTGTACCCCCGGTATTCCAGCCTCGCTGCCCGGCATATGTCTAAACACACTGAACCATTACATGCACCAGATACCACAGCCCCACCCAATAGTACAAATCTTCCTACAGGTTTAAGGGGCCTTCTGTTTTGGGTTTTTTGGAGGACTTTTATGTCTCTTTTTTGGGTGAATTGATCAAAAACACACAATATCTCTTTTCAGAAATAAATGATATTATAATGCACCAGGCCATGGCCTTATTTAGAACTTTGTAAATGTGGGTCATCTGAAAGAATGTGGCAGATATCTGGTCCATTGTATTGAGAGTTTATTGAAGCCAATGCTATGCTGAATATGGCGATTGGGACATGCGCTGCTTTTTGACAGACATCCTGCATCAAAAACAATGTTGTCGGTTTTCATTTCCTATCTTGATTACCATAAATTTAAAGGTTGGTCAGGTGGTAATAAAAAGAATTAACTTTTGCTCCCAAAATGTATATGTTCTAGACGTAGTAACTCAGGAATGAACCTTTTTGTGACAGTGAATTGATACGTCTACTTTTGCTTCTAGACAAAGAAAAGAAATTAGATGATGACGGCAATGCAGGCACAGTCCCACAGTCAGCTTTCTTGGGTCCAACATTATGGGACAAGACTCTGCCATACGATGGGGACACTTTCCAGTTGGAATACATGGACCTGGAAGAATTTCTCTCTGAAAACGGCATTCCCCCAAGCCAGTCCCCACACAACCATATCCCACACCAGCCAGTTCTCCAGCAGCCGCCTGTAAATTCTCCTGCTGTAATGGACTTGAGTGGCAGAGCATCCACATCTCTTCTCCAAGGCATGGTTTCTCAAACTTGCATGCACAACCCGGTTAGAACAGGTAAGATTCCCACAAATTCCCTGGGTGGGTAAGTCTTTCATGAATTCATCTGTGATTGCTTTTTTGATGTGATCAGAGCGTATTTTATCAAATGATAAATCTTAAGGTGCACAAAAAGTTACTTTTCTTGCAAATCACGAATGGGCTCGCGTTTGATATGTTCAAGGTCTGCACAATATTGACCAACTGTAAATTTATCATATGTTCTTAAAGATACTCATTGAATTCACAAGATGATCTAAAATTAGTAGTTGATAAGGATAATCAACTGTGTATCTTGTGTTAAGTGAAGATAGTGCAAGGCACAAAACTTAGGTGAAGATGTACTAAGCTTTTTTGTGTTCACAAATGAAGCAATTCGGAAAATCGACACATTTGTTTTGGCAGAAAAGCATTTGGTATGTAAGCATTTGTAAAAAAATCTCTGAGGGCAATAGGGAGAGAGGACCTTTGGCTCACACCCGAGGAGTCATGCCCCTTATCCTCCAAAAAATCTCTGGCAAAAACCCTGGAGGATCATAATCTGATCCAGATTTTCAGATCAGTGCATAGTCCCAACCTGACCTCGGTATTCCTCGAAGTTAAAAATGGCTATAGCTTCGAGCCTGCATTAGAACTGATCCACCCGGTCATTGCCAAGAAATTATACATGCAATTCAGGCATGGCTCCCTCCCGCTATTTGCAAGAACGAATAAGTGGGTTGGTTCAAGTAGCCAAACCTGCCCTGGGTGTGGTGATCAAGAAGAATCAGAGGTTCATGTTATATTTTTCTGTGCAGCCTATAAAATCCCCCGTCGAAAATGGATTATCCAGTTGGTAAAAAACATGGGGGTTAGGAACTATAGAGATTTGTTCAGGCTGCTGAAGTATGACTCTTCTCCCCTATTTGTCACAGTGATTGCTAAATTCCTATTCTCAATGTGGTTAACCAGGAGACGTTTACTATTACATTAAGGTAAACCTTGTGATACTATCCATCCTAAACTTAGTGCTCTTTTAGTCCATGTTTGTATGTTTTTATATATACATTTTCAATTATGCACTAGCTCCTTTGTATTTATTGTATATGTTTTATGTTTTTTTGTGTTCATGAACTTTTATGGCTGACAGCCGAAATAAAGTTTTTCTGACTGACTGACTGATTTGGTATGTAATAATCTCAAACTGTTATTCGGTAACATGGGACTGAATTGCAATTTGGTTTTGCAACCAAATATTGATTAGGGACCTGGAAGGGGTCTCCCCTCCAAATACTTATTTGGAATGATATGTATTAATGTTTTGCATCTGAATTCCAGTTGCAAAACATTAATATTTTACTAACTACAAGCATGTACAGTGGCGCCTGGTAGGGAATGGTGGTGGGAGGGAGGGGGAAGGGGGGTAGAAAAAAGTAAAGAAAGAAAAAAGAAAAGAAAACTTACCTGGTGGTCGCTGTCGCCAGCCACCGCCTCTCCTCCAGCAGGAAGCACACAGCATCCCAGAATCCCCTGACCAATCACCACACTGCCTTACAGCAGCGTTGTAGTTGGTGTGAACGCCTTTGTTCGGCACTCAGAGAAGGACTGGGAGGATGAGCATGTTCTCCACGTAGGCAGTACAATACAGCCCGTGGAGAACATGCAAAGTGTATCATAAAACAAATTCTCTTGGCTAGATTTGCTCATTCACAACCTCTCATACTATGCTGTCCATATATTCACACACATCCTCATAATACTCTTAAGATGGGAACCATCAGTCAATTATTAAAATCTGTTTAGTAATACGTTTAATGAAAAAACAGTTGTATAATTATATATAAAAAACAAATCATTTAAAAAAGATAACATATTGTTAAGAACAATCTCAAATACTCTTAGAATGTTATCACCAAGGCTTTAAAAAGAGAGACAATAAACATGACAAATATTAGTCATCACAGTTGTTAATTCAAATGAATCAATGTCACATAAGCCTGTACATTTTGTAATACATATACTTCAGAGGTCCTCGAATTTAACAATGCAAAGCAAGGAAAGCCTTGAGGCGTTTCGGTGGAAGAAATATTGTAGATCCACCTTCTTCAGGACAATAGAAATCTTAGTATCCCTCTAAACAATAAAATATTTGCCTTATAGTTCTGATCCTCCAGTCAGGATTCAGGTCATAGATTAAATTAAATCCCACTTAGATTTACACAGAGTTTATGTAATAATTGCTAGGGCTCAATTGTCCCCTGCTGTGGTACTTGAACGTTTTTTTCCAATTAGTTTCCAGATTCCAATGAGTAAATTGTTTAATAGGTTCAGGAGAATATAAGAAACCTATGTCATAAAGTCATAGTCCTATTGCCAGAACGTTGTAGTGGGGACTAAGAAGCCCTCCAATGAGTCTGGGAATTTTGCTGCAATGTCCCCCCCATCTATAGTGCTTTCATCTACCTCAGGGTTATAGTAACATCCGTGAGGTCCGAGTCCAATGTCCTGCTACATTCGAAACAATCTGGAAACTAATTGGAAAAAAGCATTCAAGTACCATGGCGGGGGCAATTGAGCCCTGGCAAGTATTACATGAACTCAGTGTAAATCTAATTGGGATTTAATTTAATCTTTGCCCTAAATCCTGACTGGAGGATCAGAACTATAAGGCACATATTTTATTGTTCAGAGGGACACTAAGATTGCTATTGTCCTGAAGAAGGTGGTTCTACAATATTTCTTCCACCGAAACGCTTCAATGCTTGTTTTGCATTGTTACATTCGAGGAACTTTGAAGTACATTTATTACAAAATTTACAGGCTTATGTGACATAGATTCATTTGAATTAACACAACTGTGATGACTAATATTTGTCATGTTTATTGTCTCTCTTTTTGACGCCTTGGTGATAACATTCTAAGAGTATTTGAGATTGCTTAGCAATATTTTTGTCTTTTTTAAATGATTACATTGTTATATATAATTGTACAACAATTTTTCATTGAGTGTATTATTAAACTGATTTTAATAATTGATTGATGGGTCCCATCTTAAGAGTATTATGAGGATGTGTGTGAATATATGGACAGCACAGTATGAGAGGTTGTGAATGAGCGAATTTATCCAAGACAATTTGATTTATGATACATTTATTGAATAAGGTACCCTGTCTTTTAGATTAGTGGGGCCGATCTCTTTTTTTTGAGGAACATGCTAAATGTGCATGACGGTTTGGCAAGCCCGAGATGGCCGGCCAAACCATCATGCACACTTAAGGTGCAGCCTCCACTCCTCCTCCCTCGACATCAGAAAAGCCCGGCCCACCACACCCTAACAACCTGGCTGCAGTGCAACTGCAATACTGAAAATAAAATGATAATCACATTCCGTTGTTATCATTTTAGTTTTCCTTTGCACTGCTTTAAAGCAGTAGGGCGACGCTCCTCCACCTTAGCGGAGGAGCTGCCCTTGAGCATGTAGCGGTATTGCAAATGGGAAGGGACCCCTTCCCCTTAGGAACCTTTCATCTTTGTGAATGAAAAAGAAAAGTATGTTTAAGAGGAAGCAGTGATCCATGGGGCCACTGCGTCTTCTGACTCAAACAAAAGCAAGAAACTTTTCTTTTTAAACAGTCTCGTTTCCTTAAAGGGAAACAGGCTACATTTCAAAATAAAGATTGCTTCATTAAAAAGCAGTTACAGATATTGTGGTCTGCTGCCCCAATCAGGCCACCATCCCTCTGATGGCGACTCCTAGTGGGTCGCAAATTACGACCTACCTCATTAATATTAATGAGGTAGGTCGTTTTGCAATGCACTAGGAATCACTAATTTAAAATGAAAACTTTCATACAGTTAGAAGACTGATTACCAGAAAGCAATTTGTAAAAAATCGCTATTCTAAAGGTATGTATATCTGCCCCTTAGTGTCCAATGTGTAAACCCAACTCATGCTTCAACAACATGTATCAAAGTTAATCTTGTTGCTTGAGAAGAGCAATTAAAAAGAAATTATAACACGGTAGGCACCACTTTCATTTAGGCTACATCGTAACATTTTCTAGAAGATGATTTAAAAAAATATATTATACAAAGAAGTCCCTTTCCTAACTACAACAAGACATGTTGCAGGCCATGATTTAGCTTCTGATTTAGACAGAAAAACCTAAACCTGGTTGTCCAAGTCAAGTTTGACAGATGGTCACTTACATTGCAATGTAATGTGTTGTTTTCATAAATAGAAGATTCAATTGAAAGTAACAACATGATAAAAGGTATATGTGCATATTACTAAATATACCACTTTGCTAGATAAATTTTAAATTGACATATTAATCAGGTATGATGCTTCAGACATGGGAGCAAAGATAAACCCCAACAACATTGTTAAACGAGCAAATGTCTGTCATCAAATATGTCATGATATGATATCACTAATACTTCTAAAAAGTATCCTTGTTATGTTTACTTGACCATTTATTGTATATTATTACAAAACCACTGCATGAACATTGGTTTAGGAAATGCTTAGCCTAAACCTGTAGTAGAGTGCCAGTTTTTGTTTTTTCGAAAACATATTCTCAACATGTGTCAAAATGAAGGCTCTGACTCTAAAAAAAAAATTCACTTCTATTTACGCAAATGCAAATGAGAAAAAACCTCACAAAATGCGCATGCCATGGTCTTAAGCAGTTTTGTGCATGAGTTAAATAGGCATTTAGAAATGCCAAGACTTGGCCAGTGCTTGCGCTAGTGCATTAGTTATTCACGGTCGGCTGCAATAAGAAATATACTGATAAATGCCTTGTCGGGCCAGATGCAGCTCAGGAGAGGAGAACATGCATGACATGTATGACTCATGGGGACTCTCGCCTGCCCTGCAGAGCCTCCATTGCAACCGTTGTATGCTCATTGGTAAAAGTTTTCTTGTCACTCCAGGGCGGCGGACGCTCTTTCCCATACCCAAGGCCGGCTTTAGGGCAGTTTGACGGGTGTGGCCGCACAGGGTGCTGACCAGTGGAGGGGGTGCTAACCTCCTGGGGGCCGCGTTGTTTTTATCAATAACCTATGATTGGAGATATGATGGGCACTTTTTCCTGGTGGTAGTGAGAGAGTCTGAACAGGCAGTCATGGGGTATGGGGGCACCAAAAAGGATTGTCGCTTCTGGTGCCACCAGAGCTGAAGCCGGCCCTGCCCTTACCTGGCAGCCAAACACTGGGTTCAGCTCCCTCTCAACTTCGCACTGCCAACTTTTTCCTGGTCTTCAAAAGGAAACTTAAAACTTTGCTTTTCTAATTCCAGGTATTCCTCTCCATCTCCCACAAGCCAAGTGATCTGTTGCAAGCAGGGTACCCTTTTCAGGATATGTGCGCTCCAAAAAAAAACCATAATATAACTTTACTGTCATTTCACAGCAGCAGGTAGACAAGGTGAAATCAGCCGCACCAGCAGGCTACACGCACCAGTGGCACCTAAGGCCCTTCAGGCCACCTTGGGTCTGTTGGATCATCAGTCTTCCTTAAAACATTTCAGGGTTTGCTGCAGTCAGCTGTGCCCAGCATACAGGGGGCAGCTATGTGCGTTCAGTCCTGGATAAAGAACTTGATAAACATCACGATACTGTGTTTTGAGGCGTTGATATTACACCGCTGATCAAAAGGTTTGTGTGATGTATGCAGGTGTCTGACGTTATATTTCATAGATATGCTTTCGCAAAAAGTCCACAAAACCTTAAAAATGCAAAGTAATCGCTTGGTTTGCTGGCAACTTGTTCACTGATTCTTTTGTCCCCTTTCAGATATTTTTCTAAACATTTTTAGAGATCGTAATGTACTGAGTTCACCTATGTAAATGCGTTACTTCCGTTTTAAATTCTGGAGTTGTGGATGTTGGCCCCCAGAGTTCCATGCGTATCGATGCAGAGACGCGCATGAGGTGGGAAGCGCTCCCCGCGCGCTCTCTCACTGCGCGGATCTTGGCGGAGCGCCAGACCTCTGCCGATTTCCTGTCAGAATGCATTTGTCAGAGTAACGGGTCACTTGCCTCCAAAGGTTTTATCGCTGATTAATTCTGTCGTTTTACGCAAGTTGGCGGGCTCGCTGAAGTTCAGCAGACTTTAAAAAGGCAGCGTCTTCATTCTGTGGCAGCAGGTGGCGGCAGGAAATTGCGGGCAAGTATATTTTAAAAGTTACAGTCGGTTTAATCCTCGTTGGAAATAGATGCAGCATTTCGTGTTCCATTGTACTGAAGTAGGCACTATAAATGTAAAGTGCAGAGGCTAAAGCAGAGAACGGTATTTCATTTTGTAAGGTGAGGATGTTGCACATAACTTTTCGCTGGTGCATATCCGTGTGGTGGAACGGACCTCAAGCTAATTCCCAGCGCTCTTCAAGCCCTCTCTGCAGCTTTCCATATAGTGCAAAGGGAGCCACGCCCGCGTCTTGGGACATTGTGGGAACTTCTCGTGACTGATGCTTCTCGGCCCCACCTGCACCCCTCTCCGAAGTCCCCATAAGGCTAATTTTCAGTCAACACCACCTCTCCTGGCAACATTGCCTCTTCTTTCGGCTTCGATCCAGCGTTGGACTGCCAACTAGAAGCCACCCTGAAAAAATGTTCACACCACCCGTTCCCTTTTTCTCCCCCATCTCTCTCTCTTTTCTGTCTCTCCTTCAGGCCACTCTCTCTTCTCGCCCTCTCTCAGGTCTCTCTGTCCACAGGAGCCCACCTTCTTGGTGGTTAAGGTGGCTGACAATATGCGCAGCTGCATGTGAAGGGCAGAGGGAGAAAAGTGCTGTTCACAAAAGCAACGAGCATTGGCATAGCCAATAGGTCTCGCCTTTGGGACCTTATAAGTGTTTAGCCATGCAACAGTTGATGTTGTTGCACCAAGGATATTGTGCTGCATAACTAAATACTTATAAGGTCCCAAAGGCGAGACCTATTGGCTATGTCAATGCTTGTTATAGATGACGTTTAAACAAGAAATCCGCATGGAATTTAAAAATAGAGGATCTTATGTAAAATGCTCTCACGTAAATACGTAGAAACGGAAGAAAAACAAAGTCAAGCACTTTCTTTAACATGCAATTCTGGGCTGATATACATGTGTATATCGTAACCATAGGGTGCTCCTTAGTTTCAACTATAACAGTGCTAACACGCACAACCCTCTTGCGCGATAATGCAATTATAAGGTAACTTTTGATTTCATCATGCACTCACCCCGTGAAAGTTTCCAAATGTGTCTCTTTGCCGACGGCGTCTGTACATCATTGCTCGTTTTACTTCCACGAAAGTGTCACAAATTGTATCACTGAATGTTACATAAGTACACAGAATCCAGTAAAATGTCACATATAAGCAATCTGAAACTTGGCAGCTATGAAGAACAACTAATTTTTATTTAGCAACCGCAATCATGTTGCAAGCGAGACAGCCATTCTTCTTGCAATACTGCCAATCTAAAAGTGAAAAGCAAGCATAGCGGTGACCCTGGGTCATATAAAAAAATGAAGGCTGCATTTAAGCCAGACAAACTTCTAAACCAATTTTAATATTAGACACGAAAAAACTCTTTCAAGAGAGGTCATGCAGAGGCACGAAGTAAAATATGAACGGCAAAATAAACACATGGAATTGGTTGAAAGTCTTACTTACTGCATCTTAGTTTTCCGAGCTCATAATCCTCTGGAACGCCATCAATGCATGTGCGGCTAGAAAATGGGGAACGACCTTAGAAGGAGGGGCCACGGCACAAATGAAAGCTCGTAGGTGGCAAAAGGTATTATGGGACATGTAGTATAAGTCCCTGCACTTCGAAGAGAAACTAAAACAACAACTGCTGTTTGTCCATTACCATTACTTATTCGAGATAAATGAAATATACAAGCTTCCTTGAAAACCGAAAAAATCCGTTCTCAAGTTAATTGTGCAAAATCCGTTCTCAAGTTAATTGTGCCAAATCTATGAAGCGGGAGGAAGTGACCTCAACGGACTTAAAAAAAGCATTGGCATAGCAGGGGAGAAAAGCACGGAGAGGGAGACAGAGTGCAGCAAGGGAGAGAGGAACGGAGAAGGAGCCTGAGAGTGCAGCAGGGGAGAGAAGCACGGAGAGGGAGCCCGAGAGTGCAACAGCGGAGAGAAGCACGGAGTGGGAGCCCAAGAGTGCAGCAGGGGAGAGAAGCAATGGAGAGGGAGCTCAAGAGTGCAGCAGGGGAGAGAAGCACAGAGAGGAAGCCCGAGAGTGCAGCAGGGGAGAAAAGCACAGAGAGAGAGGGGAAGGAAAGAGGACATGGAAAGGGGAGGGAGGAGTGGAGGCTGGGGTGAGGAGTGAGAGAGGCAGAGGGAGGGCCATGGCATTGAGGGGCACAGAGGAGATACAGAAGTGGAAGTGAGGCAGAGAGAGACGGCTACAGAGGCATTGGAGAGATTAACCAGGAGCGATGACGCGCGCCGCTTAATGTAAACAAACGCGCGCATGAAAGACAAGCAGTTCAGAAGGGAACAGGCAGCAGCTGTTTTCAAGCACACTAGTGCTTGTGGCGCATCCGCCTTGCGGGAGCGAGCAGCGGGCAATTAGCATGCGCGCCGCTGCTTGTACCCGCAAGGTGGATGCCGCCACAAGCACGAGTATGTGCTTCAAAAAACAGCAAAGTGACGGCTAAAGGTCCTCCTATGCAGCGCATGTGCACTGCGTAGGCGAGACCTAAAAATGTGTAGGCATGCGGCCGTGCACCCCGGGGAGATGCTCACCTGTCCAGATGGAATTCCACACAATTCCACAAATCGTTTTCAGAAGGGAAAAGGGGGTACAGAGAATGATTATCCCCAGCACAGCTTAGATGCACTGATAGACTCAAACAGAGGTGCATGAACTGCACTCATGGTCATTCACTTTGGTGGCAGCACTGGTGTTATGGTTTGATGAAGAGCGCATGCCTAATGGTTCTTAAATCACTCATACTTAATAGTACCCTACTTTTCTGCATCAGCGGCTATTACCACTAACGTGTCCCATTTTATTACCAAAGATATGCTAATTTCGCCAGTTACTAATGTGATCCCTCATATCCACTTACACAAATGCTACCAGTTATCTGCTAACCAACGTTTGTTTAATTCACCACGAACTCCCCCACCAACCAGGGAAATCTTCCATTATCACTGTGGTAATGCTCACTTGCTAATGAGGAAGATATTATCAGTTAGCCTACCACCACAGTTGCTTTCCCTGAATGTTTCCTGTCATTTGCTTTTCCAATGCTCCATGGCACACCCCACACCCTAATACCACATCTAAGCCATATGGTTAACACCTAAATACCAAGCTTTCTTTAAAATCTTCCTCCTAGCCTTCAAAGTGTACAGCAGCCATTGCACACCAAATGCAATGCTACTAAGACACTGTGCTTTGCATCTAACCACCCTTATCTGTCTTGAAACACCATGGCCTTCATCCTAGCCCCATGCCTTCCTCCAGCTAGGACCTTTAAATGGCATGGTTCCCTCGAGCTGCTTACATGCTTTCTCTGAGATGCACGTTACCCCTCACTCACAGCATTCATAGCTATTGTCAAAATTGACTTCCTGCTCTGTTGCCCACATAACAACTAAACCATCTGATTTACTGCTGTTATCCCATCTGCCAGTTATAAATTATACGGATGTGGCCATTAAGGGTACTCTCACGTGCTTCTTTGTTTCTTCATGCATGCAAGTGTAGGGTTATTTATTTGTGTCCCTCAGTTTAGCTGCAGAGCTTACTATCCTTCCATGCTGGTCTATCCTTATGTACCATTTAGGTTGCTGTGTCATGCCTTTCTTTGTACATCCACAAATAAAGAAAAAATGGCATATATTACGGGTCTGTACTGGCATATCATACCTCTTTCTTGTCACAGCCTTTATCTTTTCAATCTGACAGACCCATGGAGATAAGCACTTTAATATTTGACACAAAATAAACCATATTTTACTTTTACCTTCCCTACAAAATTGAGGGCACCCTCTAAGTCTAAACAGACCTCCAATGTTTCCTATCTCTGATAGTTGAAAGCAACCTTGCATGATGCATGCCTCTTATCCTGTGGTGTGGTAAGTATTAAAAAATATTTCTGTGGATTTCACTATTGCTATCTACTTTTTCCAGTGTCTCCTTACCAGGTTGCAAAAACTGGTCACTTAGAAGAGGGAAGAATCGCAGAGGCTTTTTGTCTGAGAATTGAGCCCAAGCTGTAAAGTTTTAGGAGCTGAAGTCTAACTATAATGTAACTTTAACCCTTGTGTTTTTTTAGTGAAAAAAACCTAACTCCCATGGCCAAATTCATAAAAAGGAGAGGGGGGCCTAAGCATCAAAATGCCCCAGGGACCGCATGCCCCATGGGCGATTCAAACTTCAAAGGATGTGGGGCTGAGCAGTCGCCCTCTCAGAGCTTGTTAAGACCACGGGGATCCCATCCTCCGGGCCCAACTCAATTACTGTGTTCTAGGGACACCACTCCAGAGACACAATACTTTTCCTGCCCACAGGACTGCGTGGCAGGACCATTTTTAAATCTCCTGCCAGTGCGAGCATACATGCTTTCCCTGCCTGCAGGAGCGCTGGGAAGGAAGGCATGTCTAATCTCACCCAGCAGGAGATTTAAAAATGTTCCTACTAGTTAGGAGCAGACTTTTGGCAAATATTGGCCTTGCCCGGAGGGAGCAAGCATAAGCAGCTGCTGCCACCAGGCATGAGTAATGCTAGCTCCCACAGTAGTTTTGGAGGTAAGTGGAGCTGTGGGGGGAGCCCCAGGGCCCTAACTTGCTGCATGGTGGAAGCCCCAGGTGGGCACCGGGGCACCCACCTAAAAATAAAACAGGCCCAGGGCTACAATAAGCTCAGGGAGGGGTGCTGCCCATCCCCTTCCCTTTAAGTTAACTGTGGCCGTGGGAAATGGGGTCCCCGAGCCCTATTCAGGCATGGGAAGGGGGCTGCCAGGCCCCTATCCTTTGTTAAGGAATTTGTTCCTAGGAGACATGATACCCATGGCCTATTAGGGCTCTAGTAGGGGAATCGTATGCCCCCTCTCCTTTAAGTTAACTGCAGGCCCATGGGGTGTGGTCCCCGAGGTCTATTAAGTTTCAGGAAAGGGGCTATATGCCCCCTCACGTATAATCAAAGTACGGTCCCCGGGGCCCATTGAGGAGGGGGGCTCTGCACCTCCTTCCCCTAATATTAATATATTTGGCCCAGGGATGGAGGTCCCAGGGCCTGCTAAGGCTAGGAAGGAGGTGGCATGCGCCCCGCTCCAGTATAATTAAAGTATGGCCCAGGGAGATAGGGTTGCTGGAGCCATGTGGGCTCAGCATGGGTGGGCACCTGCCGCTTCCCCTAAAATAAATGTTTTTGGGCCTGAAGGATGAGGTACCCTGGTGCTTTTAAGGCTTGGGGAGGAGGGCCATGTGCTCCCTCTCCTTTAAACAGTGCAAGACCACAGGGTAATGGGGTCCCTTGGGCCCATTTGGCTGTCCGCATAGGGTTGGATGCGGGGTCGCCAGTAGGTAGTTATAGTTAGGACCCAGTTTCCATATGAAAAGTGTTTTTTGTTTTGCCAATAACTGTGGTGTCGTTTGACAAATCCTCAAAAAAGTTTAAAAACTAGTTTGTCACTCACTTCAGCTGCTGTCTTGAAAATTTTGGGGTGATCCATTTAGCGGGGACTGAGAAAAAGGGGGGTCCCAAAGCACGTTTTCCCTATGCAATTTCCCATAATGATTTTAGACACAGCAACAGCCGGAACCGCTGAACGGAATTACACCAAATTTGGCAGAAGGGTAGATATTGGTCCAGAAAAGTGCCCTTTTCTGATTTGGTGTAAATCTGTTCAGTAGTTTTAGAGATATTAACCAAAATCCAAATTTGTATCTATAAGACCCAGTGATGAAATGTGATTGGCTGTCAACACTTCAACCAGGAGCTGTTGGCAGCCATCTTGGGAGTCTGCTTCAGCCACGTCCCACAAAAAGTGAAACAAATTAATGTTGGTGGTCCGTTGCACACAGCTAATTACTCCACATATTACATTTTTGATCTTCCACAGCTTCATTGATATTATGACTGCAAAAATTACAATAAAACTATTGATGCAAAAATTGTGCATGACAGGGGCATGAGTTATAGTTACTTTAGGGCCCGAGTTACAATTACTTGAAATAACTCTCAGCTGAATTTCTATAGTTTTGTGCATAACCTTTTATTTGTGAAGATATATATATTTAGATCCTACTGGTGATAGCCAGTAGGCACTTATAGTTAGAGCCAACTTTTCCCATAGACAAAGCATTTTTTGTTTTGCTAATAACTTTGGCGCTGTTTGGTGAACTGAGGTGGCGAAGTGAGCTAAGGAACGATGATGGTTTTAACCCAAATCTGTGACTGGGGGTGAGTGTCCGAAAGGTTTCAGCGCTACATCCATCATCTCCTTGTGTTTGCTTCAATCTTTATCTTAGCACTATGTGTTGTCATCATCTACATCACCATAAGTCAATTAGTTAGGGGGATAGCTGGAGTCATATTCCTGTTATCTGTTTGACTTGGTCCAGCACTGCTTTTCAAAATGTCACGGTTTTGGGGCAAAGGCACCAGATTTGAGAAGCACTGTGCAAATATGAGAGGAGCTTTTAGTGATAAAAAAATAGCTTCCTAAATAATGTTACAAGTCTAAAGCAGACATCTGATTTTTTAAATATGTATGGTAAGTAAAGGCCAGACGTGGTAAGCCTTTTTGAGGTCGCAAAAAGCCAGATTCTCAGAATAGGGCCACTTGCAACCGCAACAAAAGCTATTTAGTATGTTCATTCGAATTGCGATTTGGTAACAGCTTACCAACTCGTAATTGGTGTTTGCTACCGAATACCAATGGCGTCACTTCCAAATACTGAATCAGAATGGTATGTAATAATGTTTTGCAACCGAATTCTGGTCACAAAACGTAATCTTTTACCGGCTACGAATTTGTAGTGAAAACTCATTCGCAATGGGAAGGGATTCCTTGGGGCCCCTTTTGCTTTGTGAATGAAAAAAAAGTTTGTGTAAGAGTAGGCAGTGGGCCAAACGTCTTCTTAAAAAAAAAGAATAAAAAAGAAAGAAACTTTTCTTTATAAATGCAGCCCCGTTTTCTTTAAGGGAAACAGTACTGCATTTACAAAATAGATTGCTTTATTAACAAGCTTTGGCATTGCCAATAGGTCTCGCAATTGGGACCTTATAAGTATTTAGTTATGCAACTGTTGCATGGCTAAACACTTATAAGGTCCCAAAGGTGAGACCTATTGGCAGAGCCAATAGGTCTCACCTTTGGGACCTTATAAGTGTTTAGCCATGCAACACTTGATGTTGTTGCACCAACGATATTGTACTGGATAACTAAACACTTATAAGGTCCCAAAGGGGAGACCTATTGGCTATGCCAATGCTTGTTTTTTTTTTTTAAAGGACAAGCAGTGCTATCAGGTTCTGGCTGCCACTTAGTCCACCGCATCCCACGCAGACGCTGCAGCCATCTTTGGATGGTTTTAAAGCCAATTCAAAAGCGGTCGCCAGTGTATGTGAATCCCTATCTCAACTGTGAGACTGTTCTCCTTCTTCCCAATTCTATTAAATACAAATTATGTAAAAAGAACATCGCTTTATGAGCTGCACGGCTCATCCTACCCACGTTTCACGTGCAGATTTGAAATACTGATGGTTTGGGCTTTCCGGAATTTAACTGGTAGAGAGGTGTAGAGAGGGGTAGAGAGGTGTAGAGAGGTGTAGAGAGGGGTAGAGAGGGGTAGAAAAGGGTAGAGAGGGGTAGAGAGAGGTGGAGAGGTGGAGAGATAGAGGTAACGAGGTAGAGAGGTAGAGGTAACGAGGTAGAGAGGTAGAGGTAACGAGATAGAGGTAACGAGGTAGAGAGAGAGAGGTAGAGGTAGAAAGAGAGAGGTAGAGAGAGAGAGAGAGAGGTAGAGAGGTAGAGAGGGAGAGGGAGAGAGGTAGAGGTAAAGAGAGAGGTAGAAAGGTAGAGGGAGAGAGGTAGACAGAGGTAGAGGTAGAGAGAGATAGGCATATAGAGAGAGGCAGAGAGAGAGAGGTAGAGAGAGAGAGAGGTCGAGAGAGAGAGGTAGAGAGAGAGGTATAGAGAGAGGTGGAGAGGTAGAGAGAGGTAGAGAGGTAGAGAGAGGTGGAGAGGTGGAGAGGTGGAGAGGTAGAGAGAGGTAGAGAGAGAAAGAGGTAGATAGAGAGAGAGGTAGAGAGAGGTAGAGAGAGAGAAAGGTAGATAGAGAGAGAGCTAGGGAGAGAGAGAGGAAGAGAGGTAGAGAGAGCTAGAGAGAGAGAGAGGTAGAGAGGTAGAGAGAGAGAGGTAGAGAGAGGTAGAGAGAGGTAGACAGAACATAAAGAATGACATTTGTAGTTCAGCACCCATTCAGGGGTTTGCTCCCGAACTATGACGCATTCTTACTGTGGATGCCAGTGGAAATGGTTTGGGTGCAGTGCGCATACAGAAGAAGGGTGGAGAAAGAGTATGTAATTGAGTTAGCATCAAGAAGCCTTACACCCACAGAAGAGGCACATTCTGTAAGACAGAGAGAGACACTAGCTTGTGTGTGGGATACGGAGCCTTTTCAGGCACTTGGGTACTGAGTTTGATGTAGAATGGACCACAAAACAATGGTACATTTGCTTACAACAGAAGGGTTTGTGAAGGCGTCTGCAAGAATTGGGAGGATTTCTATGCAGTTACAAGATTATAATTATCAAATATGTGCCAGGTGTACAGAACAAAGTTGTTGATTGTTTAGGCCATATGCCGTTGCCCATTAGAGAACTGCCAAAAAGTGAGTGGGAGGATTGCTTTATAAAAGAAATGAGGTGAAGCATGTCTATCCTTCTGTTTATCACCCAGCAGGGAAAGGGGCAGTGGAGCGATTTAATCGGGTAATGAAAGGTACCAGCCAAACAGCTTGTGAAAATAAGAAGGGATGGGAGGTAGTGTTGAAAAAAATGTTGTGGACATACAGATGGACACCTTCGCTCTCTGGGTACAGTCCTTTTGTGCTGATGCGGAGTAGGGAGCTATTCACCAAAGACAACATGGGGCGGAAGGATAGTGCAAGATGAGTGAGTGCTCACCAGAAGTGCTTAGGAGGAACGCTGTTAAAGCTGGCTGAGCTCATAAAAAGTTGCTGTTTCCGTGATGTCCGGCCACAACGTAGAGTTGAGAGTAAAGGAAGTTGTACACTTGGAAGCATGTGCATTTATTCCCCTAAGGTACATGGGATGGCAAGGAAAGGCCATCTAACTTATGGTGCCAAGAAGTCAGGAGTAACAGTAAAGGGAACTGAGCTGACAAACTAGATGTTGGGGTCACCCTGGAACCCCCGGGTGTGCAAAGGGAGGTGGGGTAAATTGCCATAGCCTAAGACTCATCTTGAAATGAACTGTGTACTTCCTTCCTCTGCGCGATCGGCTTTCCGCTCAACTAAGTTTCACTCTGAGATCGATATTCGTGTACAGTGTTGCAAAATATACATATCCCATGCTAACCCAATTTGACAATATATTAAAAAAAATATTTCCAGATACAAGCTAGGTAAACCATCTACAATACAGTCTTTCATAGGGCAAGACCTCAAAACAGTTTGCATATTGTACTGTATGAACTGATCCACAAAACCGTACTAATTTCAAATGCATCTGAGCAGCTTTCCAGAATATAAATGTAATTATAAGCAAGAGAGAGCCCTCAAGTTATACTTTAATAAAATAAGTGTCTTCCTCTCACTGAAAGAAAATTATTTTGGAAGAACAAAACTATGCCATACGGTCCCAAGCTTTCAATGGTACATATCTGCAGAAATAATCTATAGTCTGTAAATCTACCTACATATGCTTGTGTACATTTAAAGTGAAACTTGAGGTGATAAATTAATGGAAAAGCACTCCACTTCGACTGTATTTATACCGACTTGCAATATACTGGTCAGTCAGCCAGCCATCCTTTAACCTGATCTTATATTTTCGCTAAACAATATTAAGCAGCAGAGAACATGGGCAGTACCCAAGATATTGGGCTCAACTCTGAAATTCCTCAGCAGACCCCGAGACATTTGGTGCAAGCTAGGCAGGAGCTTTTGTTGGTTCATGTAGCTACAGTTTTAAAAGAAAAGGTGCAACAGGGAAAAGAGGTGCAGTTTCCACGTAATGTGCGCCAATGATCCAGTAACTTCACCTTAGCTTAAAGATCGGCAGGGGAAACGCCAGTTGGTCTAGCACAAATGTAAGTTGCCTGACATGCTGCTTCACACACAGGCTGGCTGACACATAACAGTGATCCGCACATAATGCAGGGGTAGACGCACAGAAACTGGCATGCAGGGAGGCAGGAGGTGAAACAGGCTGGCATGCAATGGCAACGAATACCAAGAATCTAATATAGAAGTTTAGTATATCAAGCAGAAGAAGATGCCATTCAGAGTGAGAGGTGGTGGTACATAAGGAAGACGCTTGCAAACAGCGGACAGAGAAGTGCAAGTAGAGCAGTTAGCATGCACAGGACGTGGGGGGCGCAGAACGGAGCTTTTTTCTTTAAAAAAAAGAAGGTGTTGGCATGCAAGAATCGGGACAATGCAAGGATTTTAACACACAAGATGCTAATGGCTAGGAGGAGTTAGTGCTTTCAATGGTAAACAAGAAGCGCAAGAAAAAATTGGACACGAGTGGTGCGCACGCGTGATGTGAAAATTGAAAGTAGGCTGCAAAAAGTGGACGCGAGTGGTGCGCGCGATGGGAAAAGTGAAAGTAGGCTGGCGAGTGGTGTGCGTGCACCATGACAAGAGAGGAAAGCCATATGGCGCCTCTGCTTGTCATTGTATGCGTAACCGCACACTCTAGGCCAGCCAGCTTTTGGTAGGACTTTTAAAAGCCCGTTTACAAAAATTCTCGCCGGGCAGCGCATGCGCTGGCTCAGGCGAGACCTAAAAAGCAATCACAAACATTGTGGTAGGCTAGCCAAAGCAGGCAACCATCCCTGTGATGGTGGCGATTCCTAGGAGGGCGCAAAGGGCGACGTACCCCATTATTATTCATGAGGTATGTCGCTATTTTAAAATACAGCTTTTTATACATTAGGAATAGTGATTTCATTTTTGCGATTAGGAGACAATCCCAGTTTGAAAATCACTTTTCCTAATGTTAGTTCATCTGGCCCTAAATTCTTATAATTGCTCGCTGTATACATTATCCAGTGAATCTCGAGTTAAGATTATTGCTTGAGGTCTGACAGTTTTCATTCCGTCCATGGGGTATGTTTGCGTTGTAAAATGTATGGTAGAGGGCTGCCATGTACACATACATTTAGTTATTTAATTTTTTTTTTTAAATCTAATAAAATGAACAGTACCCGATTGTTTGTATATGTTGAGGGCTACTGCTGTAGCATTTTGTTTTTGTAGCTCTGCAGAAGTGTTCAGTTTTCCACATTTGAAAATCTTGTATTCTTGAAACCTTGCATTTTAAGCAAAAAGAAACTTTTTTTCAGGTTGCTAAGTGGCCATAATGCGCTTTGTTGTTTGGATTCATTAGCATGATTAACTTGAAATTCCTTGAGATTAGTGGTGCTGACCCAAATTCAAATAAATCTTTTCATTCAGGCTACTAGTTGTAAAAATTAATTCCTGTAAGTTATCAACAGATTTTCCATTGATGACGGCCATGTCCCTCGGTTTTGGGGACAAACGCTCTTAGTAAAGGCCTATAAATTGTCTCTGTGGTATTAAACTGTTTGTTTATGGGGAAGTCTCTTGTCTTTTGTACAACCTCCAAAAGATAGGTTCATTTTAGTTTTTTCTGTTTTTACTCACCATCCACGGTTTTATATTATCACACAGAACCACAAACATCAGATAGCGGCAACATACAGAATACATTTCCCGTGCGTTTATTGACATTCTTTGGATGTGGGGATTTGGTATATTGTGTTGTTTTATTCATAAAACTCTGCTCTGATTAAAGGTTTTGTGAGAGAAGAGAAACAGAAAAGGAACCAATTCCCATGACTATTCCTCGATCAATAGCTGTTGATTAGCAGCTTGATTCCTGGGGCAGAGGGGTCATTATTGCAAACGATGTGGACTATAAGGACATTAGAAGCCTCTCCTTGACTTCTTTGGCTACACTGGGAAACCAGTGGCCCTGGCCAGTATAGCTGCTTGTCAGGTGATTCTGCGCCAGCCCCATCTGCCACGCTGAGGCACTGGATTGTCAGGGTCATTCCACAATGTCCTTCTGTGTCAGTCATTTAAAGAGATGAAATGTGTGTATGTGTCGCATTCAAAAGATCACAGAGCTATGTTGAATTGCTGCTGGAGACTAACGAAGTTAACACAGAAAATCTACCTTTATTCAGTCCTGTGCCTCATTTGAGTGGATGTTGGACACATTCTAAACGTTAGGGTGTATTTAAAACAAATATGTTGAATATTAGATGACAATCTAAATGCAAGGATTTGATGCCTCTACGAGTCACGTGCCGCCCGTAGCCCTCCAGAAAAAATAATAATGTAATGGGATGTCAAACTAGAACAGATTCAAAAACTAAATCACATTTTGTTACTTACACTTACAATGTGATATAATAGTTGTCTTCCAAACGTGACTTAAATTAGAAAAACACCCCAGATATATGCCTTAAACATATTCGCGGTGATCTAGTTAGTAAGTAATACGGTTCATAATTCTAGGTTTTAACATAGACGTCCAGCTCCGTGACTCTTGGGGACAGCGGCGGCGCCCCAACGAGGTGTTCTGAAGCAGAAAAGGTTGCGGTGAGAGCCAATGGACATTAAAGACTGTTGACTTGCAAGTGTCTGTTTCTTGTATTTTGCACAGGGTAAACACAGACAGAATTCTAGCCAGTGAGCAGTGCCTGCTCATAGGTTTGATTGGCACTGTTTCATCATGCATGCCAACATTTTAGAAAAGAAAAGTGGGAGATGTAAATATGTTATTCGGGAGAATGTATTTCTCCCATTCACTTCTACTTTGGCTTGAACCCGGTCTGTTGTCATGTATGGGACTTGTAAGTGTGCTGTTGCTGGACGGATATCACAAATGGAACCATACGGGTTTTTTTCTTGTCAGTCAGGAGAAAGCTAAGGCTGGCAGAGAGAGCGTGACAAAAATGTGTACTGGCCTGCAGGAGCAGGCTCCTGGTAGTGCACACTCCGAGTCACATAAGACCAGTTCCTGTCGGTAGAAGCCCGCCCAGGATAAATCGGGCATTTGCTTGCTGGCCTAAATCAGGAGACTCCCGCCTAAAGCGGGTGTGTGTGCATGGATGCTGTTTCTAAAAGTGTCCCTCGGAGGCGTGTCGTGCAGACGGCTGCAGCACTTCCTTTCACATTATCTCTCACGTGAGCCTGTCTCACTTAGAATTACTAAACACTTCAGGCACGTGTCCGAGCCCTGTGCAGCACGCTAGCATTAGACTAATTGGACAGACACAAAGAATAAACGCAGTACTCCCGGCATAGAACATATTGAAGTCAAAACAGAATGAAATGTAATCATTTCACAGTTCGACTGTGGTTAACAGGGCATCTAGGATTGGGAAGATCAGAGCACTGTTCTTTTTAACAAAGTATGGCAATATTTTGAGAATGGTGAAATATAATAACTGAATAAAAAAAAAGCCGTAAACAGGTTTTTGTTTTCCACATATTAAACCACATATCAGGGGCGGTACCTACCTACCGAGGGTGGTGCAAAATTATATTGGATAGCCAACACGCATTACATTATCGTTTTAAAGTTAAAACTTTAACTTTTAAACGGTAATGTAATGCGTGTCGGTGATTTAATCCACATTACAAGTAAAATGCACAATTGAAAAAGAAAATTAACTTACCTTGCTACACGTCCTCGCTCTGGCACACCCTTACTCCGGTGTCCTTTTCTGTGACAAGCGAGCCCCTGCCATCTCTCCTATCCAATCCTGGTGCTGCTCTCATGCTGTAGACCACCATAAGAAAAGCTGCAGGGTTGGATAGAGTGGGCTCTCTTCGCGCTCCTAAGAGCACTGGAGGCCTTTGCTTGCTCTCAAGGGAGCTGGTTTGAGAGGTTTAAAAAGTGCATGTTTGGCTGGCCATCACAAGACGGCCGGCTAAATTGACATGCGCATTTTGAACTGACCAAGCCAGCCCACCTATCCTCCCTACTGCTGCCACACAGCAGTGGCGCCGACCCATGCTGACGCTCATCTCAGAATGTAGGTTAATGAAAAACAAAATGGTAATAAATCAACTTTATTATCATTGTATCTTTCATTCTGGGGCAGGGGTGGCATTTTAACCAGAGGAGCGATGCTCCTATGCTCAAATAGAGGAGCTGCCCCTGCCACATATAGTGTGTAAATACTTGTTTGTGGGAGCCAATCTGAGACTCCTCTTCCCTTACTTAGTATCTAGGTCTCTTCACTCCAGCTTCAGAAATTTCAGCAATAAACTTCCACTGTCTGGGAAAACAACCTCATCTTGATATTTGTGCAGCAAGTAAGGCTTGGGGAATCCAGAATCAAAGTAGGCATTCATTAATCTGGCTCACTTACACACCAGCATGTACCACACATGCCACATACAAAAAGCATGCACACCTGTAGACTGTACATTATGCTGGGTCCATTCCTGTCCAAACATCAGACACTCTCTGTCTGTCTCTTACGCGCGTACACACATATGTGAAACAAATGTAGCATAGTTATTAGGAGCAATGAAAGCAGCTCTATCTATCTCTACTGCATGCTCACCCTCACACACACACACATTTCTATGCAGCTCTCTGACCTGTTTGTCTGTACATTGTTCAAAAGTCAATCGCGGCTCAGTGTCACAGGACCTGACTCTCCCACCTACAAATAGAATTTACCTTTGTGTTCCTCCCACACACACATTTTTCCTGAAATGGATACCTTGTCGGTCCAGAGGCAGCATCTTCCCTCGCAAACACAAATAATCTGCTTTCCACTATTTCACCCTTACAAAGGCACAGAGTACCTCACTCTTATACCTGTCAACCTCAACAAAAACACTTTGTCTTGTTATAGTATCCAGCACTTGAATGAGATTGGCTCCACTTCTTCCCTGTGTTGCATACAAAAAATAGGCTATATTTCTGATTTCCTCCCAAAATGCAACACTTATTTTTCCGGTGCATGTCAAATGAATTGTTCCTGCCTCCTTTGCAACTCTTCCACCTAAAATCTGCATGTGGTTGTCTTTCTGACCATCTTCACAGGATTGGTGCTGAAAGGCAGATGGGCACAATTTTGCTTTTTGTCTATATCCTTACAAGTAAGGTTGTTCTTGGCTTACTTTTCTCCTCACAATAATGAGTAACATGGAAACATAAGGAGGCAGCCTTGATAACCACCTTTCTTCTGCCATGACATTGAACTTACAGCCTCCTAGCCTCAAGCACAACTCAGTTTGCCAACAGGGACACATACTCAGTGCATCATTACATAAGATCTGTTCTCCGTAGCCACTCCTTGGAATTTGTTATCATTCATACTGATTCACTTTCATAAAAAATGTCCAGCACAATCACGTGGCAACATTCCCTCAAATATATGACATGTGAATTGTGATGGAACAAGGTTAGATTCAATAACAGGCAAGTAAATTGCATGAACGTAGAACCAAATATCCTTGGAAATATTAATAGAATAGCAATGTCTTCATTCATGATTGGCAGAGCTATAACTGGAACTAATGATGTGGGTGCTCAATGGGTTGCCAAGAGCAACCAGACAATGAGCATGCTAGGATGTTGAATGCCCCTCTTCATCCTTTGCTTAAAATATGTGTATAACAGGCCCTGAGATGCATTTTCCTTTCCACCAAGGTATATTCACCAGAAAGGGTTGGAGGAGGGGAGACGTGTACTTTTGGGGTGCCTCATTGCTTATGACTCTAGGATTCAATTCTGATTCTAGTGTGTGTGAATTTCTCCTCTGGCACATCATAAGGTCCTAATTAACTCACACCGGCCAGATTCAACTCACATTGGCCAGGATTCACAAAGCTATTTGTGCATACAAGTTTACCTTAGATGTGAAAAGAGCTGTTTTATGGTCAGGCTGGACAGCCCAGCTGTGGCCAGACAATCATATGAGCATCACTAGGCAGGGGCTTTGGCTTCGCACACATGCTGGAAGCCAGGAGCAAATGTTATGATTGGGCAGAAGTTGTATGCTTCCACAAAAAGGGGCTTGCCTACCGCACAGATTTGGTAATTCTGTTTATTTATTCAGTTGCCTGAGCTTGAACTTTCAGGGTCACACACACAACATTGTAATGCTATTAAAGTATCTTAGATAACTAGATCATTTACAGAGTTTTAAACTGGCAGCAGCACACATGGGAGGAGGGCAGTCATTGGTCTACATGGATTTTTAGGTTGGCCAGTGCAACTGTTACCTGACGTTTTAACCCACACCAGTATTATTCTACAGCTTTTTGTTTCCATACAAATATGTATCCATTCCCATGCTATCTGCTTGTAATGCTTCACATTACCAGAAAACATTCCTTTAAGCCAGACCAATTGGCATTGCCAATGCTTGTTTACAAATGCAAACCCACTTCTGTAGTCCTCACCAATCAGTTTTGCACCCGTAAATAGGTTTCTCATGCAGACATTTTAAGTGAGTGAATCTCCTCTTTTGAGTGGGAGTGGGCGCTCCAGGGCAGGTACATTCTAAAAGTTTGTGAACACTCACAATCATACATACTTGTGCATATTCATAAACAATTTTCTAACCATTAAGTACCCTTTCAATGCTTGGAGATGTATTCCTGTCAAGTGGTAAATCCCTTTAGAGTGTGCAGGGGAAGGAGTTTCTTCATTTTCCATCACACACACTCAAATGCATGCACAAAGGTACTCTCTCTCTCTCTCTCTCTCTCTCTCTCTCTCTCTCTCTGAGCTAGCTCCAGTGTATTTATGGTTAGGCCAGAGTTTCCATAGGAAATGCATGTATTGTTTTCTTAATAACGTTGGTGCCATTCCAGGAACCTGCACAAAACTTTAAAAAGTACATCTACTTTCAGACCTTTGTGGCAAGGTTCATGTAGATATGCCAAGCAGGGGCCAAGAAAAAGGGGGCATTCCAAAAGTGCCTTTTCCCAATGTAGTTCCCATAGGATTCTTTGCTCTTTGATTCAGGAAAAAGGACTGAATGGAATTAACCCTAATTACACCTAATTTATGTCAAGAAGTCCAGCAGTGTAAACTTCACAGTTAGATGGTAATGTCATGAATATTGAAGGTCGTTGTGACCAAAAGAGAAGCACCCAACATGGGTTTCTGACTTTTTCAAGGCTAAGTATATTGGAGTCAATGACGAAAAGTAATATGTCGGAGTCCAATGGACTTGTAGGCAATGCACGCCAATATGATGATGTTGTAGTAGTCGTGTTGCAGAGCAGTGTGATGGAAAGTCGTAATCCGCATGTAAGGAATTTGGTTACTAGTTGGGGGGGTTGAAATGTTACTCCCGCAGAAACCACAATCCTTGTCAGGGTGAAGTCACAAGCAAACCCCAAATTAACCTGTGCTCAACCCTCTGGAAACCTGGCACACAGTAGTGAGGCTTAACTTGGAGGCAATGTGTAAAGTTTTTTATGCAGCACTTCAAACAGTAATAAAGGGAAAACGCCACACAAGAAAAATCCCACAGTAATTTAGAGTAAATTGCTCTAAATAAATCAAGACCCAAACAACAAAAATCCAATCAGTAGAACTGAAGATATGTCATTTTAAAGATTTAGGTGAAAATAGCACCAAAAATCGCAAAGCTGTGGTTATATGATCGCCCCGGACTGGGACAAAGTCACAAGTTCAGGCTGACCAAAATGGAGCCTGCTACAGGGACCCAGTCAGGCCACTGACAAGAGTACCTTAAATCCTGGTTGGCAAGAGCTGTGGAGTCTCGTGTTGAGAATGTGCCTTGCAGTAGAGGGGATGCGTCAGTTCCGAGGGCGATGCTTCGAGTAGCATTTAATTTAAAAAAATGCCCCCCAGTAGACTAGGCAGCTTTTTCTCCCTTTTTTGTATTGCAGATTCAGACGAGTGCCAGATTCACAAATACATCACACTCTGATTAGCTGGCTGACACAGAAACTATTTGCAGCCGCCATTACCCAACAAGTTGCACTGAACACCAAGTTGGCAAAATTAAAAAAGGCATAAGAGGGTGTCAGAACCCATCTCAGAGGGCTACAGGGCAAACAGGGGTTATTGTGCCCAACCGTGGGGATTAAGGCCTTTTACTCTCAATGTTCCTGGGCCCTACCTACTATGGAGCCTGAGCACAGGGCCAGGCACCCCTTCAGCACTTGACTCTCAGGAATAGTGAGGTCTGAGCAGTCTAAGGCTCCTTTCGGGGTGTAGGTGTGGCTACAGGGGAGTGAACACAGGCTCATAACTCAAAATGTGTGTATCAATAAGACATTATCCTGCCAAATGCTCACTTTTATGATAAAAGATAAGTATTTTAGTTCTACCACTCCCACAAAAAGGATGAATATGACATTCACAAACAACTGTATAATCCCCCAGAGACCAGGGCTCTAGTGTATCCTTGGCAGTTCCCTGACCCACTTCCTGTTCCCTCTAGCAACAGTTGTTATTCCCCATTCATTATTAGCATCATCCAGGGTATGCCCCACTAGTAGTTTGAGTCTTAAGAGTCCACTCTGAATCTGTTCTAAAGTCAATAGTGTTAAAGCGCAGACACGCTATTGTAGCCAGCAAGTTGTCCCAGGGCCGACTGGCCAGAATTCAGTCTTCCCTGCACCTTCAGGCTCATAGGGTGTGGAGTTGTAATCGTGCCTTCTCTGCAGGCATTTGAGCAGCAACAGGAGGTCCAGGTGAGTTCCCTGGATGCAGCCCAGACAGACTACACACGCTAATCCCGATCTTCATAGGCAACGATTTATTGCTGAACGCAATTTGAGGCAGACACGCTCCTGTGTCGACTAGAGGTTCCTCGCGGCTCCTCATTGCTGCTAAGACTTTTTGGTCTGTCCCACAATGGGAGTAAAATGAAGAGAACTTACTGGTCCTTTACCCACTCCTGGAGTAGATGCGTGGGGGGTTCCAATGGCAGTGCCACTTCTCCGACGATGCTCTGTAACAATAAACACTTCTGGTTAGCTCCGGTGACCCCCGTCTGGTATACGGGGTCACCGCATCCCTACTCTACACAGGAAGCGACCCGCTCGACATAGCAAGTGTCCGCTCAGCAGCCCCTTTTGGAATACAGGATTGCCATTCCCCAGCTGCACATGAGCTCTGGCATGATCAGCACAGCATTCGGCAAAGTTAAAATGTGACAGACCCTCCTGGCATACAGAGTTGGTGACCCTTAGCTACACAGGGGCTCTGGCCCAATCTCACAGCTTTTACCATGATTCACTTCATGGTGGCTCTCTTCTGGCATATGGGGGTCACTGATTTTATCCTGTGCATGGGCAACAACCCGTTCAATGCAGCAGCCATTTCCAAACACCTCGAAACTGTAATACTTTCAACAGGATTCCCCAATGAGCCTCGCTTCCTCCAACTCTTTCCTCTACCTCACAGGACACACATGTGTTAGCAAGCAGGCAGGCAATGATTCTCCGAGCTCCAGGGCAGAGGTCTTGGATTCCCTGAGTTGTGTGCCCTTACAATGCATGAGGGCTAGTAGGCCTTGGTTCCCAGCCCTGTTCACAGACTGAAGTCTTGCTGAACTTCTCCTCCTCACACTGCCAGTGTGGCTGCTTGGCAAATCACAATATGTGATTTAGAGTCTGGGTTTTTGAACTTTATGTTGGTGGTCTGCTTCTTTTGAAGTGCCCACTCCTCCACCCTCTTCTTACTCTTCAAAGCAGTCTGTCACAGCAGGAGTGACTCCAAAGCTGATAGCCTCACAACACAGTTACATTTGAGTGACTAGAATTCACACCTGGATGTCAGGTAAGACCCTTCTTTTAGCTTCAGAGGCCCTGAAAAACGCAGCCGATGAGGGAAGAACTACTGAACTGATCCTTCTGGATCTGAATGCTGCATTTGACGAGGTCTCCCACGGCCTTCTTATGGAACAGCTGGGGGAGGCAGGGTCGGTGGCAGGACATGGGAGTGGATTAAACATTTTCTGCAGAATAGATCCTTCCAGGTTCAACAACATCCTTTTAAATCCAGAGTTTGTCCTGTGTCTAAAGGGGTGCCTCAGGGTTCGGCGCTTAGCCCTACCCTGTTTAATATCTATATGCGCCCCCTGGCAGATATTGTGTTGAGACATGGGGTAAAACTGGTGTCATATGCCGATGACACACAGTTGATTGTTACACTAGAGCAAACGGAGGCAGGAACGGCAGCTGATTTTAAGGTCTGCTTGGGTGAGCTTGCGAACTGAATGAAGCTCAGCTGCCTGCAACTGAATGCGGGAAAGATGGAGGTGATGGTAGTTGGCAAGCAGCCCTCTTTATGGTCACATCTGTTTTGGCTGGAGGAGATGGGACCCACTCCAACCTCTAAGGCCAAGGTCAAGAATCTGGGAGTATGGTTCGATGACACCCTTTCCTATTCAGAGCAGATATCAGCTATGGCTGGAGAATGCTTTGGCATTCTGAAATTCCTGGACTTACTCCCACTATATGCCAAACAAACCATTGTACAGGCCCTTGTTACATCCCGTCTAGATTATTGTAATATCCTGTACTTAGGGGTGACCACAAGAAATCTGAACATCTTGCAGAAGGTTCAGAATGCTGCAGCTCGGTTAATTCAGAATATTCCTAGGTGGGCCTCGGTGGGGGAGGCCTTGAGTAAATTACATTGGCTCCCCATACAGGCTAGAGCCACCTTTAACACCTTGTGTTTTGGCCACAGGATTCTCAACAAGAAAGGGACAAGTTTTCTCCATTCCCTTCTTACCGCATATAGACTTGCCCATTACCTAAGGTCCTTGGGCACGGCAAATATGATTGTGCCTAAGGTGCGGAAGGTACGGGCTGGAGGGAGCTCCTTTGGCTTCCTTGCGGCTAAGGCCTAAAATGACCTACCTGTTGACCTAAGAACGTGCCTGTCGGAGATTCTGTTCCGGGAAAAAACTAAAAACTTGCCACTTCCAGCACCACCCGGGGGGCCAAAAGTAGGCCTTTTACCTGTTCTTCTGGGGCCTTAGGCTGGAGGGAGGGAGGTTTCAGGCCAGTGGCCAAAGTGTTGTTGGTGTTCTAGCGCGGGGACACTCCGTTGGAGTAACCAGGTGCTCTATAAGCTGAATAATAATAATAATATGTGTATAAAAAGGTTAGCCCAGGTCCCTAGTCCTTCACTTTATAATTCTCTTGTCAGTCCCATCTTCTTCCTGAGATGTGTTCAGGCCCTTTCCTTGTGACCTTTCACTGAATCAAAGAGCACTCTTCGAAATTTACGGGGGAAGCATGGCTCTCCCCTCTCCAGCTAACAGGAATACAGCAATACACAAATATGTCTTGGGGGAATTCCTCTACCTCTCTTCACGTTTCACGCGATGCACGTCATGCAGGCATGGATCTCCAAAAATGGAACCAAGGGCCCTCCATGTCTTGTAGCATTCATAGGCATACATACACACAGTTCACATATTCAGCATACACACACTGCACAACACTGCATCCTCTCTGTATTGTACCACTCATAGGCACACATACATCCAGCACATGCATTTACCATACACGCACTGCACAGCACTATATCCACAACGTACGATACCACTCATAGGCATGCCTACACCCAGGACATGCATCTACCATGCGTGCACTGCACAGTAGTGCATTATCCCTGTATTTAACTACTCACAAGCACATATACACCCAGTGCAAATATACCACAAATGCACTGTGCAACACTTCACACCAAACCAATATAAGTCAAGGGTGAGTGAGGCACAGAGCAGCAAAACATTAACTGAGTGAGCCTGTAAGCTTCACTCCAGTGACACAGATTAAAAAGGACCTGTTCACTGCTACTGATCACTACACGGTATACTGCTTCCACTATGCTCCGGCTACTTAACACCTGGTGAAGGCAGTAGCTTCTCACCACTAGGAGGGTAGCACTTTGGGGGCCCCTCCCGGTCTAATAAGACCACAATCCTTGAGACAGCCTATGTCATGACACACATGCATGATTCGTGCTTGCCTATGACAACAAAAATTAGCATTAGGGATCCAGACCTCAGTACAGTTGGGCACTCAGGACAGGGGTGCACAACCATTACCATGCAGAGGACTTTTCCATCCCAAAAGAGGGCAGGGTGAACCTGCCCTGGGTTTACAGCTCCTTGACCTTCTCTCAGTCCCATAAACCCACAGGGGTTAAAGGATTCAGGAATCCAAAATAGGGCTGCAAATTAAACAAAGCAATAAACGAAACAATAGAGCATTAAGGGAGTACTTGGCCAACAGCCATACATGAGGGGTGGCTGCACGAGTCAAGATAGGAGCAGGATCTGGCTGTGCTGCAGTCTAGGCCCTGCCACCTACCACAGTGAGGGTTGGTGACCAGTGGATGGTAGGGCACAGGTCCAAGTCAGAAGCCAGTCCCTGCAGTCATCTCCATTGCGCATGGCTGAAGGCCATATGCTGTGAGTGTTGAGCACTCACAGAAGGATGGATCTATGGGATGGTTGGAGGTCAGGCCCTGCAGCCAACCCAGTTGCACGTGACTGAAGGCTGTGAGCAGCCAATCTGCAGACGGTTGAGCGCAGGGACTGGCTGGAGGCCAGGCCAGCCTCCAGCCTCCTTTGTGAATGGCTGCAGGCTCTGAGTGTTAGCCTCCTGTGGAGAGCTGGATGCATAGCCTGGACAGAGGCCTGGATAACTGTCGGTAGAGTGTTGGGCACAGGGCCAGAGGAAAGTCCTTGCAACCAACCCTGTTGTGCATGACCAAAGGTCATATGCGTTGTGTGTTTGCCATGTACATATAGTTGAGTGTAGAGGCTGGAGATAAAGACCTGAGGGTCAGAGGAGTTGGCCACCCACAAAGTGTTGGCCACAGGGCTGGCCAGGCCAGAGGCCAGGACCTATGGCCAATCCTGACTACATATGGGCAAAGTCCAACTTCTGCATGTGTTGGCCACCCTCAGAGTGTTGGGCCCAAGGCAAGTTCCCCGCTGCACATAGGCTAATGCTGGGGACAGCATTGATTGGCCTCCCATGGAAGGTTGGGTGCAGGGAAGGTCAGGCATGGAAATGCCATCTGACTAATGTCAAGCTGAAATACTGAAAGTAATGCATTGTGGGTGTTGCCTAACCACGATAAGTTGAGTGTAGTGGCTGACCATAGCCCAGGCAGTGTGGTAAATCCTACTGCACATGGTTGGCAACCTCCAGGGGTTGGGCCACTATCCCTATGTTCCCATTCTTAGATGAGAAACCCTTTTTTTATATCACCCAGTGTTTCCTACAGTAACTGGTGCTGCTTAAAATATATTTCCCATTCAGGAAGACAGCAGGGGAGCAGGCAGTAGTCCTGTAGACCACATATTATTATCCCTGTTGCAGCCTGACACAATTCTCAAAGGAGAAGCTGTCCAACAAGGACAACTTCTCCTTTGCCAATGAATTGCCACTTCCTTTGAGGTGTTGGTTATGTTCAATGGTTTGGGACTGCATTAGCGGTCACAAACAGCTCACAAAACTCATTATCATTCACAATTAGGACGGGATCTTGCTTTTATGTCCCATAACTAATTGTGATTCTAAGCAAGTGTCAAAACTCCTTTTGTTATTTGAAAAGGCTTTCAAGAATTGCAAAAGGTGTTTAGTAAATTAGGAAATGTCATTTTGCAAACGCAAATCCTAGAATTTGTTCGATTGGCGGGGTTTTAGCCAACAAAATCCTTTTGTAGATCCTTCAAATGTGCATTTTACCATAAAACCTTCATGTTTCATCTCTCTCTTCTTTCCTTCCTTTTTCAAAGACTCATTCTATCTCCCTTTGTCCATTAATCTCTCTTCACTTCCACTCTTGCTACATTGACATCTTGTTTTGGATATGTTTTTCAAGTGGTTCAGGCAGGCTATTATTAGAGAAGTAGAGAATGCTTAGGAATTAAGCTATAAAAGTTTGCAAACTATTTGAAATATTAAAAAATAGTAAAGCAAGGAGGTCTAGTTTTGATGTGCTAATGCTTACGAAACACTTGGGGGGGAGATTTACAAAATCTTTTCGCAACGCAGGCAGCCCCCCGTGAGGCCACCCTGCGCGACAGGGAGGGAGCAGGAGAGCACCATATTTTTAAAGATATGTCTCTCTCTTCCCCTTTCCCTTGCGCCGGCGCAGATTTCAGCTGCCGTGCGCCATGCACACACCTTAGCGCCGCAGCGCTAACGTGTGTGCATGAGTGTAGCATAGGATGCCCCTCTTGTACAAAATACTATGCTAGGCACGATGCAAAGCTTTTCCCGCTTTGCACTCGTGCACGCATGCAAAGTCGGAAAAGGAAGGAGAAATGAAAGCATTTCTCCTTCCTTGCGCCTAGATGAAATCTCCCCCTTGGTGTTTGCATCTGTTAGCATATTAAAGCCAGATGTATTGGTTTTGCTAATACTTGTTTAAGTAATAAGGGTATTACTTCCTTGTGTCTCATTCCAGAACCCTAACAAGAATGTTCCAGAGATGTTTCAATGGCCTCGCTGTATGGATTGCTTACATGTTTATTGTGGTCATTATACCATTGCTTTGTATGCTTTATTGAGAGAGACATGCTATTTTAATAACAGAGTGAGCACTGCCCAAATTTGTGCAACAGAATATTGTCCCCCCCTGTTGAGTACCCAAACAGTTGTGCGAGATAATGATAATATAGAAATAATCATTGTGGGTATAGATTACTTTAAAACACAGGAGATTTTCTCCGGCCGAATACAGTTGGCAGTAAACCACGTTTAACAGAAGTTTTCTGTACTTTCTCAAATGTATTTTTTTCGAGAAAGACCCAAATAACACAAAACAAAACCACAACAAGCTAAACCTATTCGTATTTAGAAGACCTCATTGATTAAAAGTCTATATTTTATAAATGAAATTAAGAAACTGATCACGTATGGAAACTTGTTTCTATGTCCATTTAAAACAAAATCAATTCGAATTTTAAAAATCCCCCCTTAAATTTCCTTAGACATTAATCAAATCTTATTTTAATTATTCAAATCTTAATCCTTGGGTACCCCGTATGTTTAAGTTGGGGTAACTGGAAAAGAGCGTCAGGGTTTGGAAATTATGCCTAATAATGCAATAGTGAAAGAGCACTGCAAATCATTTCCCCAGGCTTCATACAATCACCTGCATACCATAACCTCTCATGGCTTTCTTTCAGTCTCTTCTTCATTTTAGTCCAAAATAACAACATCCAAGTTCGGTTCGGTCGAAGTTTTCAATTTGTAAGATGACGATTGTAAAATAGAGTGTAGTGCTTCAACAATGGAGGCAAAACTGGACATAATAAAAGATACAACTACAAAAGTCGACTTGAAAAGGAATACCACAGGTCAACCCTTCTGCGGGAGACATATGCCAGGGCTCTAGCAATCCACTCAACCCTTGCTTCCCTCCACTGTCCCTCTGAACAAAGCTATGACTGGTTTGCCCAAATGCAATTGCAATACTTCTTTTTTTGCCCTTGCGATCTGCAACTCAACTTCATCACAATTCTTGAAAAATTCTATTCATCCATCGAGGGTCACCCAAAACCCAAGCATGAAAACGGCCATTTCTGTAACCGAGCTTTTTTTTCAACAATGATCCTGAAAAATAATAAGATACAGCTAATGACCATCTCTTAGACATGCAAGAACTCAAACTCCAAAATTATGGTTCATGATGATCTGTATGAGGGATTACTGTTACAGGCACTTTAATTTGTCAAGGATACAAATTCTTCTACCAAAACAGAGGCACCAAGAATGCAGCAAGGGTGCAGCGGATACATTGGACCTTATTTATGAGGCCTTGCAACACTTGTGCACCACTGGTGCGTCACTTTTAGTGACGCACAGGCGGCGTAAAAAATGCGCCATGATGCGCCCTATTTACAAAGTGAAGCAGTTAGGGAGATGCGTCACTTTGTAAACCCCTGCGCCACATTATACCTGTGCCAGGTATAATGTATGCATGGTGGGCGTTCCCCTGCAAAAAGCCTTGTAGAAGTGGCGCTTTTAAATCTATGAGATTTCAGTGTGCCACTTCTAGGACGCCCTTGCGTCAATATCTTACGCCTGCCTCACAGCAGGCGTAAGACTGACGCAGTGCTATATTCATAGCCCTCCCCCTGCATTGCTGGAGTTGCGTCACACTTACAACACAACTCCAGCAAAGCGTCAGTTTTGCGCCGACAGATATGTCAGTGATACTGACATATCGGTCATTTCTTGCGACATGATGCCTCATACAGTAAATATGATGCATCCATCATGTTGCAAGGAGGGTGCACAGAGAAGTGGTGCCTCGCTGTTTTCACGCAGGGATGCGTCACTTCTCATAAATAAGGCCCATTACACTTATCCAACCAGAATGGAATTTCAACGCTTTGTCTTCTCTTTTTTTGAGTGTGTAGTCATATTTTGTTGTCATCTAATCCTATTAATTGAACCAAGTACTTCATTACAACAGTCATATGTAGGAGAGTAGGATCTGCTTTTTATAGTTACCCACTACTTTTTGCTGATGTATCACTGTTTTCGACTTAGATTGACTGGGACCCTGCTATCCAGGACTCCAGTCTAGCTGCTTTCTCTCCTAATTTGATTGCATGTACTTTAGGTACTCTCCAGATTGGATTCTGGGGTACCCTTATCAGTCCATAGTATATGGTATACTATGTACCCAGGGCATAGGTACCCCAGAGGCCTCCCAGGGGCTGCAGCATGTATTATGCCACCCCTGAGAGACCATTCAGACTTACACCACAGGTCTGTTACTGCAGCCTGTGTAAGGTGGTGCATGCACCCCTTACTTAGATATAGGTTCTAAATCACTGCACATATGTCGTGTTTGGTGTCAAACACCTTGGAATCATACCTCCCCACCATGAACTGGCGGGGGAGGTATGATTCCACCCTTCTAGAGGAACATACATGACACACCAGGCTACCCGGTACCAGCTTTCTCAACCTGGGCCTCACAAAATGGATGCTGCCAGCCACAGACCCGTGGCTGCCCTCCTGCTGCGGAGCAAGCTCGAGCAGGGGAAGGCCTGACAATAGGTTTCTTGTCACAGCGAGGTGTGACCACCTCCCAGACAGGATTTAGTGTATTGGAGCTGGTGGGTGCACTCTGAGAGTGCTTTGAAGTTTTCACTGGGGGCACATTTGGTGTCCCTGTGCATAGTCCAGCTCAAACTGGTTGCAGGAGCCATTGGCTCCTGCTCTGGCGCGAAACTGGACAAAGGTCATGAGTGTAGCCACCCCTCTGTCCTGACCTACCCATAGGTGGGTCCCCAGAGTTTGTCCCACCCCTTCCTTGGATATAAAGTAGGAACCCTGACTACAGGACTTTAGATTTTACCTGGACCAAACTCTGCTACAGAAACCAAGTACTTCGAGAATCTACACTACGCTGAATGACTGAAGAATCTCCCTTGGAGTAAAGGAGTTGCTCCCCTGCAAGGCAGGCACCTTTAATGCATCTGACCGGTTTGCATCTCCTGAGCTCCTGAGGACTCCGAAGATTTCTGCAACACAGGAGGTGGGTTCCTGAGCGTCCCTGAGGTTGATCTAACCTCTCAGCAATTCTGAGACCAGTATCCCACGTGGGGACCATGCAACCTGAACCCCTGTGCACCGTGTACTTTTGCAGCAGCATATGCTTTTCGGCAATCCCTTAGGCTGTGCTTTGGGATACTTGTAGTCCTGACCCGAGCAGTAATTCCACCAAAGATTTCCGGCCTACACTCCTTGAGTGTTCCGTGGGCTGGTATTTTGTGATTCAGCTCGAGGTCCCTTTGAAATCCCTGGTCCGTTAGCCTGTGGGTCCCTGTGAAGGTAACTTTGACTTTCAGTGGACTTTCCTGGTTGCTCCAGACGTGCCCTGACTCTCCATTGCTTGGAGAGTCCCCAGGACCTTGCTGGTCCTCACCGAAGCTTCTTTCCTCTGCCCGCGTGGGTTGCAGTGGCCAACTCTTGTTGGTGTTCAATCCGGACACTGACCCCCCAACACTCGACATCCTTCGTGTGACAGCTCACCTCCGGACTTTGGTCGTCGTCGACGTCCCCTGGTCCTCGTGCCCCTGGTCACTGTGAAGTGACCCAGACTCTGTCCCCTCTGCTTTCAGGTTCTTCTCACCTTGGATCCAGACTTGGATTCCACCGGACACTTTTCATCTTCCCGGCAGCAGCACTTTTCCACATCACGCCACTGAAAACGACGAAGGTTCCCGCCATCAGTTGAACCCTATGCACCCGGCTCCTCTGGGATAAGTAACACGGGTATTCCGGTACTCTCAAGGGTGCTGGCCATAGAACCTTCTATGTTTGAAAGGGTTTGCTTAAAGTCCTCTCCGAAGTGTCTTTAATCTTTAAAATTCCAACCGCGACTTTCCCATAGGATTGTACAGAGCTCGCGCCTGTGTTCACACACTGCACCCGTCCTCCGTGGGTCCCCTGTGTCACTACTTTGGGTGGTTCCTTGGGGTCCCTGTGATTCTACGTGCTCTAGGCACCGTGTCTAGTTAAATCGTGGTTGTTATACCACTTTCTTAGTATATGGTTTGGTCTCCCCCTGGAGCCCACTGTGTATTGTGCTATTTACTGTCGTTCTAGTTATTTAATATTGTGTGCTTTGTGCTCTAATCTCATAAAGAGGTTAGTAGAGAGTGTTTAGTTAGAAATACATCTATCTATATATATATATATATATATATATCTATATATATATATATATATATATATATATATATATATATATATATATATATATATTGTGTGGTTCTCTTTTCATTTGGTCATTCAGGAGGTTCTAATCTGGTAAAACAAGCTGCTTTACATTCCTTCGAGACTTAGCCTGAAGGCTGCTCTCCATAGCTACCACTAGGATAGCTTTCAATAAAGGTTGTCAATAAGGATGGTCAGCATATACCAGGCCAACTTCTCACATCATATATGTTGGCCTCTAGGCTATAGCCCTTCGTTCATAGATAAATTACTTGAACTGGCCTTGCACCTCTGATCCATTGCTCGGATGTCCTAGTTACACTAAAGTGATATAAAGTGCAGTGGGGATAAAACAATCGTCTGGAGTCATAATTATGAAGCAGTTAACGTCAGTCTCATTGCAGCTGGAGATAGACCTCAGTTAGATAGACAGGAAAGGAAAAAGCAAAAAGCAGAAGAAATTGAGTTTTACTTCTTTTTTTTTCCATACAGCTGCTCGGTCAGATGCAATAACAATTTCATATACAAAAGGCATGTAAGCCTCTTCACTGAGACATCAATGTAATGTTTGTTTCTGGGCTTTGCAAGAGGAAAAGTGCAGTTCCATTGTCACTGCAAGTGCGATCAACAGAAAACGCAGTCTCAGATCTGGCCTGCCATCAAAATATAGACTTGAGGCAATGCAGCTTTGTACATGGTTTTCGGCAGTGACAGGAGCTAGGAGCAGACAGCAATAAGTCACTTGATGTATGGTTTGGTGCTTTAAAGTAGGAAGCTCTGCCTTCGGCCGTAGAGCATTTTCTACTGAAGTAGCCTGTTTCTAAGCACACAACACTTGGAAAATTTAAGAGATGTGGACTAGCCTACAAAACGATTGAGGCTTGTTCCGATAAGCAGGTGCATTCTCTTAACCATGTAGAGTTGTTAGGGGTGAGGCAGAGTCAGTCACAGAGCAGGTACAGCAGACTTACTTGTGTTTTGTGAGGCAGTCCGCTACTTTCAATCAATCAAAAACTCTTTATTTTGACCACCAGGGCCATAAAAGAACAATTCATCACACAACAACATACACAATAAAACAATTAAAAATACATCAATTTTCCAAGAATCATATAGGATATATGTCTATATAGAGTTATGAACGCATGCTTATGAATAAGACATAATATTAAAAAATGGGGTAGTAAAAGAAATAACCCAAATATGGCACAAATAAGACAAGCTGGAAGTTAAGTCATTAGATAGGTGATCGACCTATGGCTTTCTTGCGTAGCACCCACATTGCACCCAAAAACTTTTTTACGGAGATGACCAGTGGTATAGAGGAGTCTGATCTGAGAATATATAGAGCATCCTGGTGATTCCGCACACCTAGTGACCTGCATTTCAGAGCCAGCCATTTATACAGAGTGGATGAATAGCCTGGGCAAGTAAACATAACATGTGAGACACTTTCCTTCTGATGGTCACACGAAGGACAAGTGCTAAATCCTTCATCCTTTCAACCCACTGTGAATGACCTAAGGGGCAGGGTACATATACAAAACTGGAAATAAAGTTTTCTATGCAGTGGGACTGTTACTACATCTCAAAATAATTGCCGCCCCCACCGTATCTTGATGTCCATGTAGTCGCTTGTCAGCTTAGCAGTGGCTGACTTCCGAACGACCTCGTCATCCACAAGCGACCAGTATTTCATTTTGAGCTCATCTTTGGATGGAAATGCAGATGTTTCATTCGCATCTCTGAACAGGCTTTGCTTCTGCCTTTAAGAAGAGACCTGGAGATATGTCATGTCACATGCACTAACTAAACTGTGACTGTGCTCTGACATTAAGAAATGGCAAGATATCATTGTGATGTCAGATTAGGCTCTCCTTGACTCCACCCTTTTCAATCTGATCACAGAGTGGGTTGTAGTTAATGAAGCTTGCCAATTCAATCCCAACCTGTGTCAAGATGGGAAAGGGTGGATTAAGGAGAGTGTTACTTGTAGATTTGTGCAACCTGTGGTGAAAAGTAAAGCGCCCAACACTGTTTACTGTAGGCACTCCAGGGGGAGGAGGAGAGAAGGAAGGGACGTCCCCTTTGCTCTTTGAAAATACAAGGGCTTTGCAATGGTAAGTCCTTTAAAAGCTGCAGCACAGCATCAGTCACACTTACAAAGATGTAGTGTACTTGCAAAGGTGCCTGACTCTTGTCCCAAGCAAAGGTCAAGCATAAATAATCAACAATTCCGTGTTATTGTTAACTTTATTTGAGTAGAGGGGGCTACAAAGGGCAGGAGTTTGTTTTGACATTATTATTTTTCCTTCAGAAATCAATGTGAAGTTTTGTATTGGGTAAATTGCTGGCCAAACAAATCAAAATAGCTTCCAGCTGCTAAACCTGGCAATCAGCATTGAATGAATGCTGGTTATTTTGTGTGAAAAGTCAATTTATATCATCTTTAAAATCACAAGAAAGTCACAAATTCTCAAGATCATTTACCAGAACATAAAAGTGTCCCTTTCTCTCCACCCCTGAAAACACAAGAAATCAGAATTCAGGTTGCTATCTAATCCTCAGTAGCGTACAGTAGTTAGACCTTGTGCCTCCCATGGCGGTCCCTGATATTGCTGCCTGTGGCCACATGTAAGAGGGTGGGTGCTGGAGATTCCTGCGAGAGCTGCCCCGCGACAGCCGCAGGTAAGAGCGGGGGGAGGCCACCGCTCCCAAAGCTAGTGCTGCCGGGGGCGGACCACACCCCACTTGTTACACCAATACTAATTGCTTTCTTCACTTTCACCCTAATCTCAGAAAATACCACCGAAGATGCTCTCAAATGTCTGCACCGAGGTTCCCCTCCAAATAACACATTATTAACCAAAGTTCTCAGAGAATGGTCAGGTAGAAACAATTGTCAAGATCAATGCTTCAGTAAAGACCTTTTATGATGTGTTCAGATACGAAGTCCCTAAGACCTCCAACAGCAGCTTTTATCTCCCAATGTCAGTTGAGTCTCTTCTGACAACTGTGTTTCCAACCCTACTAACTTACATATTTATCCTGTCATCTGTTTGCATGTATGATACAAGGAGGAAAAAGTATCCTCCAAGATTCCAAAGAGTGTGCCTAAAATTAGGCTCCCCCTTTCTCATTCTCCGTGGTTCTCAGTAGAGGTACATGGGTGGCTGACAATGGCTCTCACGACTGGTGAGCTGATTTCATGTAGTTCCTCTTTGCGTCCTAACAGTAGTGGTCCTAGATTTTACAGCTGTAATCATGATAGCGTTATTAGGTATTTTAGGTCTGCAATAACCCATTTAAAAAATCAAATCTCATTAGTTAAAGCATATACACAATCCACATTCCACATCCAAAGATATTGTGTGAGTGAGGCATGGTGGCTAATGCCAATTCATTGAAGGATTTTAGGGTATAACTGGTAAAACATGGTAAAACACACAAAATCAAGTCTCATAATGTTGTTGTCTAAATCAGGATCTGCACCTTGGCCACAGCTCTCAGACCAGATTGCCCATTATATTTCAGGACTTTTCCCAACTGAGCACTGAGTGGACATCACTGCCCTATCTTGAAAGCCATCACAACTGCACGAGAAGAGAGAAACTTCAAATGACTGTACCTGCCTTAAGAAAGAAAATTCCCCACCTATGTAGTAGCTCCTAGACTGTGCAGTCAAGAAATTATTCTGGGTTTGAAAAGGTACCTCTGTAAGGTACCTTTTTGAGTGTAGGATTTTATGACCCCAATGCACATTTGAAATAGTCTGATTTGGAAATATATTGGTTGTGAGAAGAATAAGCACATACCATCCATTTGGAATATAGAGTTCACAAATTCTAATTTTAACACGAGGGCTAATCGAGAAGTTATCAATTATAGTTAAATCTTCGGAAAACTAGGCTTGGAAAGTGTATTGTAAAGAAAGTAGAACACAGTGCACACACATTTGTAACTGTTTATCTGTGGCCATATTTACTTCAGGTGTTTCACAGACCATGCCTGGTAGCAATATATACGTAGATCTACCTTGTGGTACAGATTCCTTGGCTCATCCATAGCACCTCCTCCTGGACTCTCGGCAAACCACTGCCAATCATTGAAGATGTATCAAATGGGTTCTTAAAGCACATTACTCTCTCAACAAACCCACAATCTCTTCCCACACAAATTCTTCAAGGCTTCACCTGGAGGAACTTGTGTATGCAAAACAATTCCGACATTCTACAAGTTTTGAATCTCTTAAAGGGAAAAAAATGTGGGTTTGCTATTTGGTAATATGAAAACTTAATGTAATCACTAATTTTGATTTGTAGATCTCAGATTGCCTGGGGAAAAACTGCAGGAAGCTGTCAGTATGTCCCTGGACTGTTTTGTGCACATCAAAAAATGAGGGCTGCAAATGGCAGACAGACTTGTTAAAATGCATCAATGTTGATCAAAAGTTTGAAAAGCTACTTCTGAACCCATCAAGCAGATGAGATAAGTAGAGGAACAAAAGTGCGATTTTTTTTATAAATAAAAAATAAAATAAACTGAGTCCATCTGAAAAGGAGATGTCAGATATGGTTGGTTAGACCTAATTATGAACGCAGATTACCAGGAAACTCAGTAGGTTTATAAATGTTTCCTTTACAAGAGGAAATGGGCATAGAATAATATACAGCATGGTCCATTCAGCAATTTTCCTAATTAAGAAAAAACGTATATTAAGCTTGCAGAGCTCATTGACATCTTAAAATTCAGATCAGTGCCTACTTCAGACTTGTTCTTCATGATGACTTAGTATTAACACGAGAAGCAAAACTCAGGTCAGGGCCTCATGTAGGGTTAGGTGGTTTTAATTCTGTCTGTCAGGGTGGCTGAAAACAATATATCGGCCCCCTGATGGAGAGAGGACCACCATGTGTAGAGATCACTGCCGGCCCGATGTTGATCTCTGTAATTTTGGAGGTCACAGCAATGCCTCTGAAGGTACAAAAGGATGGGAAGATAGCCATTTGATAGCCAAATCTGATCTTTCATTTTTAAGTGATTACTGTATATTGAAAATTTGCCTTTAATAGAATTCACCTGTCAGAGATCAGCTAAATACATGTAATTCGTGTATTACATGTTAAAGCAATCTGGTATCTGGGCTGAAAGAAATGCGCTTTCTACAGCTAAGTATATATTTTTTACGGACGACTGGAGTAAACTTCCCGTACTTTAGCTCCCCATACCTAAGCCTTTGCCTAGTATGCAGAATCTTTGGGCATACATTTAGTTGCATGACCAAGTGTCACTTATAGCACCTTAATGTTATGTGGATTTTCTTTGTAAAGGAGGGCACGTGCAACTAAGGCTGGACAGCAGTCAAAGTACGAGTTCCAGTGCAAAGACCGTGGAGGGCATGGCAAAAAGATGGACTTTTGGAAGTGATATTTCATCCTTTTACTTGTGTATTTTGTTTTGTATTTTAACTGCGTGCTTTTAATTTACACCATCCAAGTTATAAAAGCTAACATAAGAAAACAGTTTCATATTTCACACACAAATATAAGAAGGAGGCATTTACTGGAGGAGAAATAAGTGTCAAATGAAGATGGGATTTTATTTTCTTTCTTACTTGATATCACGAGGGCATGAAAGTGCGGAGAAGCATGGATGGATCTTTCAAGCTGCTAGGACATGAGAAGAACATATTAGGGGTATTTCCACTTAATCACAAGAGAAGCTAGTAATTATGATGTTTTCAAATTAGCTCCCTTCTGAATGCTTTGTACAATATCTTCTTCAACATAGAACTTAAAAGCAAAATGTTTCATTCATACTGGAGATCTGGAGCAAACCTTAATTCTCCAGTGCAGCAAATGTGCTTTTTTCTCACCTTTGAAAACGTTTGAGTGGTCGATATTGTCCAAGATTATAACTGCAGCCCAACCATTGAAGTTGTCTCACACATTTAATCTGTCTATCGTGATGAGTAACTATGCTCCCTAAATGACTCTCTATTAAGTCATGCTTTCTTAGAACCTTTGAAGGCAGTTGAACACTTTGACTTTATTCTTTGGTCATGGAAAGGATATTAAATAGATGTCTTCAAGAAGGATTGGATACAGGTTTAAATCGGAGTTTTAACAGAATGGAGGGGAAGTCTCGTTTAATTTTTAGGAGTGCATCATAATCATGCATATAGTCTTGTATTAGGTAAACAAGGAAAGAAATGTAACTAGCAGAAAGCAGCAATATGACAAACTCGTGTTATGAAGTTGACACTACTCATGTACTAAATGTGCTTAACAATGATCTTGCTATAATTTGGTAAAATGATTTTGTTGAAACGCAGTAGAGTTATGCCCATCTGTAATGCTTGAAGTGATACGTTCTTAAGTTAACTAAAGTTGTAGGCCTGAAATGCAAGCCCCTGACAAACTCTCGCTTTAGAATCAATGGTCTGAATTTCATGTGCACTGTGGAATCTGTTCTTTCTGACATTTGCATTGCAGGTGGAGAAGCATTTATTAGGCAAAAGTAATGTCCTTGTTTTATTAGCTAGGCAAGGAGAGAATTTACAGTTACATGGTTTGGAGGTGGTAAAGAAGGAGTCACATTCACATGGTAGAAGGCATGGGAACCAAGGACGAATTGTTGCAAAGGATGTACATGGAGAACACTGTGGAAAAGTATGCTCATGACTGGACTCATGACTTGTGGACTATGTGCACGCTGTGCATTATGGGAAACCTACCTGTGGATATCTGATTGTTGGAATTAGGGATAGTGCCCATTTCTTTCTTGCCGTCAGAGAGGGAGCATCTCAGAACGAGCTCTTTCTCTTGCGATAGTGGCTCCATGCTACTTGACCCATTTGATGGTGGAGAGGCTTCTTAGGAAGACTCCACATACTGACACCTTTCGTTGTCATCTGAAATGCTCATGTAGGGATGTCATCTTAGTGATAGAGTAGAAATAGTTTTAATGCTCTTCATCCAGCAACTCTTGGTGCAGGGAAATTTGGATCCATGCTTTGTAATTCTCTGTATCCTGTTTCTTAAATTAATAGTTTTGTTCATGCTGAACCGTTAAGTTGGATGCGTAGATTTGGCTTCTTGCTAATTCCTTTGTATTTCTATACCCTCGTGTTGAGGTGTCTCCATGTCCAGTTATTCTTGGCTTTGTAATAAATTAAGTAACCTTATATAGTTGTCCATAGATTATTATGTATCAAGGAGAGATTTGGCTAATTGACTGTGCATTAATGATTTTTCTCCCCTTTACACTTTAATGCTGATAAAAAGAACCATCGGCATGTGTCTCTAGAAAAGGTTTAGAACTAAAGGGCCCGGCCCTGCCATACCTTTTCCAAATCCCCAGAGATTCCTAGGACAGCTATTTATTTTTTGATTCTTCAAACCTGACGCAATCCATCGGTGTGTGGAAAACATTCCACTTCCTGACTGGATGGCTGGTAGAACTTGTTTAGAAAATATTTTTATTTTGTTTTTTCTGTTGCTTGACATGCCCAACAGACTAACTATTCTTTTCTGACTCTCTCATCAAGGAACAGGTCAAAGTGAAAGCTCATCAAAGATATTTATTCTAATGTGTTTCCATTTCAGGGATACCAAACATGTATGTGCATTTTCAAGCATTTGGGATCTCCACCGGTAAAAAAAAGATATAACACAGATGAATATGTTTTTTTTGTTTTCTGTCTTTCCTGAATTCTATTGTAACATACAGTAACAAAATATATAAGTATCAGTAGAGGTGATACCCTTTGTACATAAGTTGCATTAAAGTTCTTACAACCAAAGGGGATTATGTCTGTACATAATAACATCACAGTTGGGTCGACAAGATCCTAGATTGTTCATAATCCATGCAGCAAAGAGGATTTAAATGAACAATAGAAACAGCGATTGGGTAAAAAGAGTTACCCAACAAGTATTACACACATAACTTCAAATATAGCTTGGGTTTAGAATGCATTACAAGTCCTCTCGTATATATCATGAGATTTTAACAGAATGGGGAAAGAGAGAGAGGGAAAGCAAGGAGAGGGGATCCAGTGAGTGTTGAGTCAAGATGACCTTGGTAGACACGAAATGTGTATTCTAGTTGTCGAGACCGAGACATAGTCAGGGGTGAAAAAAATAATTGCTGTGTACCGTAAAATTATCCAATGTATGCCATATTTTTGTGATATATTGGGATTACCTGGCAGGGCTGCCTGGGAGCTGTGGATACCTCTGAGGTATATGATCCATGCTCAGGTGTGAGAGGAGATGATTTTAATGGTTTCCATTTCAAGAGGATAATCTTGGTGGCAATGAGAGAGATTAGGGTTAGCGAGAGGTCAGTGTGTGCTAAAATGCAGAGTAATATGTGAGACCCACGGGTCTAGAACATCCATTGGAAAATTTAAAATAATTGTTGTTTTAAATATCTTTGAGTTGGTCCTGTCCAATATTTGCTACGGTGGGAGCAATTAAGGAACATATGTCCTGCTGTCCCAGGGGGCAAATTGCAGTTTCAACACTTATCGGTAGCACACAATTTTAATTTATGTAGTTTGACCGGTGTCCAGTGAAGTCGGTTCATAGTAAAACATTTTGGTTGTGTGAATGAGTGGACAATCTTATTTCGTTATGCTGTTCAGTTGTCTTCTGAAAGAGAATCTATGCTCAGGGTTTCCAGTTGTTTGGCCCATTTCATTTGCATTGGTGACGTTGGTGTGGAGTTGGTTTGTATATTTTTGATGCCATATGCCCCGCCACCCGGAGTGAGACAGTGTGAGGGTGCTCAAATGGGCCTAATTTAGATAATTTCGCTTTTAGTTTCAAAAAAGCTTAATAGTTGAGACTGGTCAAATCAAATGTGTATTGTAGCTCTGCAAAAGAGTGAGGAATGGTGTTTCATGTTATAAGTCTTTGATTAACCCTACACCTTTGCGGGCCCATGGTGGTCCAAGGTTAGTGATCGCGTCTGCTTTACCTTTCGGGTTATGCCACAAGGAAGCTAATGTTGAAGTAGACATGGAGTTTGGCATGTGATTACCTAATAGTTTCAGAGAGTTGACGGTGTCTCTAAGGGCCCTATTACGAGTCTGTCAGTCATGGTGTTGCAGCGGTGGCAGATCCATCCACCATAGCACCTACGGTCCAACTGCCCAATTACTAGTTGAGCGGTTGGACCACCCTGGAACTGCTGGCTCCACCAGGGGACTGTTGTTCCCTGGTGTTAGGGCGGCGGTCAGTGGCCGCTATATTTTTGACAGGACCCCCGTAGTCCCACCAAGCATATTACGAGTTTCCTCTTGTCCAGGTTTTACATGGAGTTTCTTCCTCCATGTAAACCTTGGAGGAGAGAAAACAAAAGGGCCCTCCTGTGCCTCAACCGTGTGTGGATGCACACAGGGGGTGGATAACATGTGCCCCCCTGTGTGCATGCACATAAGTTCCTGCACGGCATGGACTTTCGAGTCTATGTCGTGCAGGAACCTTGTAGTGCGGTCTCAGTGCAGTGCCTTTTTCAAAGGCAATGAAGGCTTTAGAAGAGGTACCGCCATGGGACTGCCATGCCGCCCACCTATCAGACTACTGAAAAGTTGTAATCTGGCAAGTGGTGGCGACCTTTGGCAGAGCGGTGTTTTCCATCACTGTGCGGCCGCCCCGCCAATAGTCGTAATCGGGCCCTAAGTATTTGTCAGGAGTGTGTTACTGTGTGTCAGACATGGTAACCTTGGAAGCGATGAGGTAGGAATCGCATGGTGTGCGCTCTATGTGCAGCCAGCGAGGTTGAGCAATTGTGTCTGGTAAAAGCCAGTAGACCCCTTGGGCAGCCAAAAAGGCCATTTGATAGTGGCTCCAGTCAGCAGTTTGCAACCACCTTGTGCAAAGTCTAATTGAAGGGATTTGTAAGCAATTCTGACTTTTTTGCCATTCCATAGAATGGTCGTCATTAGTTTGTCAATGGTGCTAAAGAAAGTAGGTGATAATCTCATGGGAAGCATAGATATAACAAAGTCGTCCTCTGGGGTAACCATCATTTTGAGGGTTTCAAGTCTACCCCACCATGATATGTGTTTCTACAATCAGGATGAGAGGTGGTCTTTGACTTTAAATATAGTTTGGGTTTGATTATGTTGTAGTGATTTGGTTAAATCACTGGTAAACCAGATATTTGATGAGTTTGTGTTGGAATTTGAGCCCAGTAATCTCCTAGATGGGTAGGTAAGCAATGTGGTTTGGGGAATACAACCTCAGTGTTTTCCTTGTTTAAAGTATACCCGGATACCAAGCTGAACTTGTGAATTATATTAGCGATCACTGGTATGGTTTCCACAATTTTGTCAGATAGCATAAGGAGATAATCTGCATATGCAGCGATTATATGATGTCATACTAAAATAGAACCTTTAAATTTCTGAAGAGTCATTTAGCATTTAAAATAATAGGTCAATGGAGAAGAGGAAACGTAGTGGTGGTAGGGCAGCCCTGTCATGAACATTGATGTAGCCTAAACAGGGTGCAAACAGTGAACCATTAATTCTAATTCTCGCCATGGAGTTGGCATATAAATCCATAGTTATTTTTACAAATGGTGAACCTAAGCTATGTGAGTCAAGCACAGATGTTTATACTGCCCATTAGCACTGTTAAATTCAGAATATAAAATACTTGCCAAACTACTGGCAAACAGACTGGCTCCAATAGTCCTCCAATTAGTGCATGGGGATCAAAATGGATTCGTACCAGCGTGCAGCACATCGCTAAACTTGAGGCGATTTTTCAGAGTCGCCCATTACTCCAGAGAGCGTTGGCCACACTCGGAGTACTTAGTGTTAGACCTGGAAAAAGCGTTTTACACACTTGAGTGGGACTTTTTATTTACCACCCTAGCCAAATATGACTTGGGCGCTGACTATGTAGGACTAGTTAAGCTGCTCTACACATGACCCACAACGAAGGTCAAGACAAGGCCATATATATCTAAACCTATCCCAATTGGTTGAGGAACGCGACAAGGCTGCCCTGTTTCCCCACTATTGTTCACGCTGGCCATCGAACCTTTGGCGGTAGCCCTATGTGGCACAATGGAAGACGGGGGAATCCCCCTAGGGGACAGTGCACATGCGGTATCGTTATACGCAAACGATTTGCTGATATATTTGCACAATCTCAGGCAACCATGCGACGCAGTAGAAAAAGCACTCTTGGATTTCGCCGCTCTCTCCGGGCTGCGCGTGAATAGGGGCAAGTCATGCCTCTACACCTAAATGAATCCAACCCAGATCCTGCGCTAACAGTGAATGGCACGTCAGTACATTGGCAGCAGACAGCATTTTGGTACCTAGGGATCCGAATATATCGAGAGCCACTGGATCTCCTAGAGGGCATTTACAGCAGAGCAGTAACTGCAATCAGATCGCAAATGGCGTTCTGGCGCACACTGCCTATTGCCACAATGGGCAGAGTTGTACTAATGAAAATGGTGGTACTCCCAAGGCTATTGTACCATTTTGCAAACCTGCCTGTATACATTAAGCCGGCGGTGTTCCGATCGTTTGAAGTAGATATGAGGCAATTCATTTGGCATGGAAGCCGAAACAGAGTAGCATTGGCCAAGCTATACTTGCTTGAGATGGCGGTGGAGTGGCAGTCCCCAACATGGAGCACAATTACTTGGCAGCGCAGCTGCAATGAGTGGCCCGCTGGCTGAGTGAGAGGCAGCTTGCTGATACTGCTTCGCAACAACCGGGCTACACCCAAGCGCAGATAGTGACTGTTTCCTCCTGGTAGAAGGGTGGTGTCCCACCCAACAGTTGATGAAAGTAGCATATGCCTGCTTTTGTCGCATTATGCGACTCTTCTGTCAAAAACAAGATCCCTTAGGGCTCCTATTTAAAGCATACAAGTACTCCCAGTTTTCATGCATGCACCAATCAGATCATCAGCAATCGTAAGAAACCAAAAAAGATAATATAAAACGTTATTTTTATTATTTTGTTATATATAGGATTTTTTTATATAAAACTCAAAAATGCCTAAACAATAAATTCATAAAAACACATCAGTACTGTACATCAAATATTCAAAATGAATTACAATTATCTAAAAGACTGTAATGATATTTGGAAACAGAAGACCCAATCTTATTGCATTGGCACACCAAGTCTTGCAACCAGATAGTTCGAGGTCAACCCAATTTCATATTGTCCTTTATCTTAATGACCCCAGGGGATGCTTGGGTGCTCAAGTGACACAAAGTGACACAAAGCGACGCGTTTCGGTGGCACAATATGATTCGCCACCCTAAACCCTAAGAATTGCCCCACTACCCAAATACCCATACCCACCCTAAACCCTAAAAATGTCCCTATCAACCAAAAACCAATACCCACCCTAAACCCTAAAAATTCCCTTGCCACCCCATAACCCATACCCACCCACAAAACCAAAAAGGCCCCAGCCACCCAAAATCTATGCTCAACCTAAACACTAAAAATTCCTTTCCCACACAAAAATCCATACCCACCCTTAGCCCTACAAATTATTCATATTAGCTTCTGGCAGTCACCAGTAGGTAGTTATAGTTAGGACCATGTTTCCATAAGAAAAGTGCTTTTTGACTTGCCTATATCTTTGGTGCTGTTTGCCGAATCTTCACGTTATTTTCCCAAAAAAGTGTAATGTTAGGTCTTGTAGCTCATAGAAAGGTTTGGGATGAACTAACGAGCGGGGGCAGAGAAAAAGGGGGAGTCAAAAAAGAGTGTGTTTCCCAGGTTAATTCCAATTTGAGCTTTGAACATGACTACAGCCTGAGTGGAATTTCACAGAATTTGGCAGAAAGGTAGCTTTGGTTATGCAGATTACACTTTCAGATATTTGGTGTAAATCCATTCAGTAGTTGTTGAGAAATTAAAGGAAATCCAAAATTAGCTATCTGTGACTTCACAATAATAACAAGCTCATGCGGAGATCTGCAGAGCTCTGATTGGCTGTCAACACTTCAACCAGAAAGTGTTAGCAGCCATCTTAGGACTCGCTTTAGCCGAGTCCCAAAATAAAACATGAAAAAAGAAAAGGAGGCAGGGTAGGAATACCCTGACCCCCAAGCCGTGAGATCCCAGAGGGAACTTGGCATGGCATAAAAGCATTTTTCTAAATTCACCACAATTTTAGCTAAATATTTGTGAACATCGCTGTGAATTAAAAGAAAATCAAGCGTGATCTCCTGCACTAGTTTTAATGGTAGCCCTCAGGTGCGCCAGGTCCCAAGGGCATGTTAGCTGTAATGAAAAATGGAGGAGGGCTCATAGGGTCCCCATCCAAGGAATTTAAAAAGGCTTGGGGATCACCACCTCCCTGGGGCTAACTTTATTAATGAGCAGGGGGCCGTGCAGACTCCCTGTGGGCCCCAGGAACCACCACCTCCCCAGGTCTACAAATTAAAAATGATATGGGGCTGTGCAGACCCCCCAGGGACCAAAACCTCCCTGCGTCTAAAATAAAACATGAAGGGGCCCTCAGTGATGTTATTGACCATGTCACGACTGATCTAATATGTGAGGTCATAAGCAGTGCATTGCAGGTGGTGAGTTATAGTTAGCTCAGCTAACTATAACTGCTGAATTTCACTGGTTTTGTATTAGTTAAATCTTAGCCTAACTATACCGTCCCTGCAACCTTTGGGTTTTTTCAGTGAAAATAAAAAAAAATATATTCATATATATATATAGTGTTTCTACTTGCAATAAACGAAAAATAAGCACTCACTTGGGTCCACTCTCGTCTTGTTTTCAACAAAAGGGAGCGCTGAAGAGCTCATATATATATATATATATATATATATATATATATATATATATATTTTTTTTTTTTTTCTTTTACTGGAGGTGCCAGTGGGTAGTCATAGTTAGGATCTAGTTTTCATAGAAAAAGGGTTTTTTGACTTGCCTATATCTTTGTCTTTGTTTGACGAATATTCACAAACTTTTCCAAACAAAGTGCCCAGGTGATTCTTGTGGTGCGTGGAAAGGTTTGGGGTGATCGGTCAAGTGGGGGCCAAGAAAAAATGTTTCCCATTTTTATTCCCATAGGTCCTTTAGACACGGTTGCACCCCAAACTGCTGAACGGAATTACATCAAGTTTGACAGAAAGGTAAATGTTGGTTCAGGGAAGTGCCTTTTTTTGTTTTGGTGTAAATCCGGTCAGTAGTTGTGGAGTTGTTTAAAGAAATTTCGAATTATTTATATAGGGACGCGGAGGATCAGCGACCCCTCCTGATCTCGAGCTGAGATCTGAGTGGCTGCCAACGCTTCAAACCAGTGTTGTTGCCATCTTGGGAGTCCGCTTGAGCTGAGTCTCAAAAAAAAGGTTATAAAAAAAGGAAAAGGGGACACGGTAGAAATTCTTACAGGGACTCCACAGGGTCAAAAAAGCATTTTGTTAGAAAAACTAAATTGGCAGGAGCTGAGTTTTGTAGGTAGGCCAGGTTCCAGAGGCATTTTCATAATTAAGGAAGGAGCGCACGGGCCCACCCCTCCTGGGGCTTAATAATGCTCCTTGGACCACCCCCTCTCCAGGGCCTATGTATTTTAAAAAAGGGGCATCACAGAACTCCCCGGGCCCCACCACATCCCCGGGGCCACTTGCCACAAACAAATCGGGGGCATTTTGGACCTGCTTGCCCCAAGGACCACCACCTCCCCAGGACAAATGCATTATTAAATGGGGGGCATCTCGGAATCCCCCAGAGACCACCACCTTCCCGGGCCGCATTCCAAAACTAAATATGGGGACATCCTGCACCCCCATTCCCCGTGAACCACCACCTCCTTGGGGCTAACAAATTTGTAATAGGGGCCCACAGGTATCCCCCCTGGGTCCTAGGGACCATCACCTCCCAGGGGCCAAATTCAACAAGAAAGGAGTGGGCCGGATAGGCCCTTTCCTGGAGCCATTAATGGCCCTGGGGACCGCCACCCTCAGGGCTGGTTCCTGAAATGCTTCGGGGTGCCCATCCCCAGGACATAGCTGTTAGCTGTGGCTTGGCTTGGCTTGGCTTGGCGGGAGCTTTACTGCTGCCGCTAAGCCACAGCAAATGCTCCACTTGCAGCAAGCGAGAGCATTAAAAATGCTCTCATTTGCTGGAAGCGGATCAGAATTGCTTTCACACACCCGGAGCTGCCTTTTCAGCAGCTCCCTGTGTGCGAAAGCAATGTCAGCTCCAGCAGGAGGTGGGGAGCTGGCATGGACCATGAGGGCCTTCAGGCTCCCCCGCAGTCCCAGTGGAGGGTGGGTGCCCTGGAGGCATCCACTTTAAGATGGCCAGTCCCCAGGACATGGGGTCCCTAGGTTTGAATTCAACACAGGGAGCGGGGCCGCCCAGCCCCCCTCACAAATTCTAAATTACCAGGCCCCAGGGAGTGGGGTCCATGGTGTCAAAATTGGCCTGGGAGGGGGGCTGCATGGACCGCCATTTCCAAAAGGCCTGGCCCCAGGTAATGGGGTCCCTGGGATCAAAATTGGCCAAAGAAAGGGGGGCCACGCACCCCCCTCCCCTAATAAAACATAATTATGTTAAAAAGCTGTCTGGCAAGTCTCCAGATCCCCGCCCCCTTTTATAACCATTGTGCAGATGCGCCTCCTGGCACACTACTAGTTGGGGGTTGCAGTCCCCTTGGCTCCTGAGGGTCCTTGGGGGCCAACTACCCCTCCTGTTACCTGCAGTAATTCCCACAGAGCCGGAATGCTGAGAGGTAATCAGAGGACCGCCCCCTTTCTCCACCACTCTGCAAATGCGCCTACTGGCACACTACTGGTTGGGGGATGAAGTCTGATTGGATGCTGAGGGTCCTTGGCGGCCTAGAAGCCCTCCTGTTATCTCCGGTAAGCTACAAACAGCGGGACTGGTGAGAGGTCTTTGGAGGCCATGCTCTCTTTCTCCACCGCGCTGCAAACGCATGTCCTGGGACACTACTGGTTGGTGGATGAAGTTCCCTTGGAGGCTGAAGGTCCTTGGGGGCCATGAACCTCTCTTGTTACCTCGAGATAGCCCCACACAGCAGGATTGATGTGAGCTGTAGGCCTCGGTGGAGTTCGCAGAGTTTTACTCTCTGGAAGTCCATGCAGTACCAGAAAAACTCTGCCGTGCTCTGTGGAATTCCGACAGCAGCGGAATCTGTTAAGTCATGCTGCTCGCACTGATCATTTGTGCCGGAAGTTTGTTCCGCACTGTTAAATCATTGTGAATGGCAATACACGTCACACCAGAGGGCAAAGCTGCTTTCTGCCACTCGAGTAGACGTTCTTCTTGAGCGGCAGCTTCCTCAACGCGAGCGGCAGATTTCTCAACGTGAGCGGTAGCGATCTGCCGTGACCCTTGTGTTAAGAAGTTTTGCCGCTCAATATGTGAGGTCATAAGCAGTGCTTTGTGGGGATGTAAGTTAGCTGAGCTAACTATAACTGCTGGATTTCTATGGTTTTGTACGAGTGAAATCTGAGCCTAACTATAACGTCCCTGCAACCTTTGTTTTTTTCAGTGAATTTCTAAGTTTATTAAAATTCTAGTTCTTAACTATAACGTCCTGTAACATTTGTTATATATATATATTCACTGAAAAAAACATATGTTTCAGGGGCATTATAGTTAGGAATTGGCATTTAAAAAACCTTAGAAATTCACTGAAAAAAACATAGGTTTCAGGGGCGTTATAGTTAGCTGGACATTTCCCTCATACAAAACCCTAGAAATTCCCCTGTTATAGTTAGTTCAGCTAACTATAACTCGCGCCCCCGCAATACACTGCTGATGATGTCACATATTACATCACTCATGACATGGTCAGTGACATCACTGATGACATCACTACACTGATCACATCTGAAATGACATCACTGATGACATCACTGATGACGTCATCCAGTGAGTCTTTGTTTCTGTAAAGTTTTAATATGTTTAATATATATATTGAAAGGCCTGTTGAAGAATGAGTGGGTGTACAAGTGTGTGAATGGATGATTTTCTAGGTGCGTAACTGACTCTATAAGTGAGTCATTAAATGTATCTTACTGCAGACTAGTGACTAAACTGTGTGAATGTCTGTATGTGTCTGTGTGTTGGTGTATAAGTGGCTGCATGGTTTTGTGAATAGCTATATGAGTGTCTATATGGGTTATTGATTGGTTGTCTGAGTATCTGTATGGGTGCCTGAGTGTTTGTGTGCGTAGGCTGTGTGTGACTCTGTGCATAGATGTGTGAGTGGGTGATTCTATGGGTGCATGGTTTTAAGAGTGCATCTGTGATGAACTGTATAGTTGAGTGAGTGTATGTATGGTTGTGTTAGGGATTGAATGTATATCTCAGTGGTACATTTGTGACTAACTATATATGTTAAAGGCAGTATATATGCGTGTAAGAGTATATAAGTGGGTATATGTAAGAGTGTGTGATTGTGAGAGTGGCTGTATGGATAAGTGTGTGCTTGTATCAATGATTGTATAAGAGCGTAAGAATGTGGTACTATTTTTATGAGTAAGTGAACTTGAGTGTGTATAACTGCATAAGTGAGTAAATGGGAGTGTAATTAATTATTTGCATGACAGACTAGGTGTGAGAGTACCTCTATGGATAATTGGTGGTGTGTGAGTGTCTATGTAGGTGTATAAGTGCATATGATAGTCTTGTACGGAGTGACTGTAAGTATGAGTGACTGTACAGGTGAATGAGTGGGGGTTTATGTAGACCTAAGAGTTAATGAGTGGGTATGCAGATATTGGTTTTTGAGTATCTATGGTTTGACGTCATCAGTGATGTCATCAGTGATGTCATTTGAGATGTCATCAGTGATGTCATCAGTGATGTCACTGACCATGTCATGAGTGATGTAATATGTGATGTCATCAGCAGTGCATTGCGAGGGCGCGAGTTATAGTTAGCTGAACTAACTATAACAGGGTAATTTCTAGGGTTTTGTACGAGGGAAATGTCCAGCTAACTATAACGCCCCTGAAACCTATGGTATTTTCAGTGAATTTCAAAGGTTTTTTAAATGCCAATTCCTATCTATAACTTATCTCTAAAGATATCATGAAAAGCATTCTTTTTTAATAGTAGGGTGCACATTAGTTTTGTGGAAAAGCATCTTTGTGATTGGTTCAGAAAAAGCAGTTTCAACGTGGAGTACATATCATAGGATAAAATTTGCTCAGATCAAGCACACCTGCTACTTGCATTTGGAAGGCACTGTTGGAACTTCAAACAATCATCAACTTTTAACCTGCACGTGTCGTTAAATATTCAAGAAAATGTTACAAAAAAATATTGTTACGTTTTAAAAAATTGATGAACTTTTAACCTGCACGTGTTGTAGAATGTTCTAGAAAGTGTGTTGATAGAATACGTTGCACTTCTGACTTCTATGTGTTGTTGAATATTAAAAAACGGTTCATATGGAAAATTTAAAAGAAACCAATAGAGAAGTTTTCAAACCTAAAAGAATCAAGGAACTATTCTAATTTATTGTTTACATGTATTTATGTGTGCAGCAACAAAATGATAGGCACAACAGCACTAGGAAGAGGAAGAAGCAGGGAGTGGGGGGAGGAGGGGAGATGGGCAGAATGGCACACATGCACAATTAAGTACAACACACATATAGACTAACAATGTCCAAAATGAAACACACCAACAAGGAGCACAAGTCACACAACCCGCCAACATCACACCACTGAACGAGCATAGAAGTAAAAACCACGCTGCATTCATACAGGATGTGTACAAAGGCCAGTCGTTGGTGTTGTGGGATGTCTGTGACCGTGGTCATCATGAATGAGATGCCCAGCATGTGGCACATGGTCGAGTTCACTGTGTGTTATGTTGCCAAACGGCTGCTCCTCCCTCCCACGAGCCCCCACACTTTTGTACGGTGAGCTGTTGTATCTCGTGCACTCGTACGGCACGCCATTGTAATGCCTATTTGCGCATGTCCTGCTACATTCCAACTACAACATCACAGTGCCTTTTGGAGGTGGTGCATGCCACTTTACAACATCGACTGCTGCAGCTCTTGCAACTGGCCACACCAGAACACAGAGACACACTTACTGCACTTCCTGTACACGGACATGTCCGAGACACCCCGTTCCCCTTGCCGGATAGGCACACCCCTGCACTGACCTGTGAACCCCAGACCAGCACACGCCAGTTGTGCATGCAGGAGGATGCGTACGTAGCTACACATCCAGGCTCACTGCCAACGCTGAGGTGACAGCACACTGTGATGTTGCAGGACTCGTGCCTATCATGCTAAGACAATGACCACAGGGACACACTTACTAAGATATGGGTTTGGGGGGCATTGGTGGTTCTGGAGTTGTTGCGATGAGTCTTCTGGCCCTCATGGGTATCCCTGTATCATGCTTATTGACTCAATGGCACCTGTGGGTGTTCTGGTGTGGCTCTTGGCTGTGTTCCCTTTCATGGTGCAGGTAGTTGTCCTGCTTAACACCAGCAGAAAGCAGGTGTAAAATCCCTGGTGCTAACGTGTCTTATCGCCGGAATTTGTTTCGCATTGCAATTGCTGTGAAAGTTGTGATGTGATTTTTTTTGTGTGCAGAACAATATACGAACTGAGCAGTGTATCTCGTCAAGATCCAGCACCTGACGCACTATTCCCAATCAATATAAATACAATGAGATTTCTTAATAGATTTCGTGTGTACACTGTAAGTGCAGCAAATATCTCAGTGCAATACAATACAGGATTTTAGTATTTAGAATAAATCGCAAACGTGCACCTCATGTCTTTTTGCACGGGAACGGCTACTCTCTATTTCATTATCAGCACTTTAACGGAAGTAAAGTTCAGAAAAATCTAACACACTATTCAGAAGTTGGTGCAAACTGCAGATATCACTAGTATTCCAGCGATAAGTGTCCCAAAATTTAACACCATGGTGGACTCCATCAAATAACAGTAATAAGAACAAGAAAGAGTCACACAGCACTTAAGAGAACAACCAAAAACATTATTAAATTGTTTTTCAAACTTTATTTTTTATAATAATAAATATATAAACGTTAACCCCTTCGCTGCGGCGCGAATTCCGCAGGGAGGGTTTGGGGGGTTGACGGCGTCGCTGTGCTCATGACGGAACCACGCCGTCATGAGTCACGGGAGAGCTGTGCTCATGACGGCGTGGTTCCGTCATGACTCCACCCACTGCGCTAATCGCCCGCACAGGCGGGGAATTAGCGCCACGTGGGAGGAGCGGCCGCCAACGGCCGCAGCATGACGGAACCACTCCGTCATGAGCACAGCGCACCCGTGGCTCATGACGGAGTGGTTCCGTCATGAGCAGGGAACGGGTTAAACTATTTTCAAACTTTATATTTTTATTAACATAAATATAAACAATAAACCAATAAACAAAATGTAACAACCATCATACAAAACAACAAAGCGGAACACTCCTGTGGGAACCACGGATGTCGATGACAGACCTGCAAAATCAAAAAGATTGTTAAAAGAAAAACAACATGGTATTCTTAACAAAATACCACAAGAAACAAATCACAGATATATAAAATGTATACAGCTAACAAAATTTTATAAGTTTAACTTACAAAAACTGTAATTGTTGCCGCTTTAAAATATTTACCGAATCTGAGGTTTTTTTTTTGCAGAAGGCACCACGCCCACAACGTTTTCCTTCAGTGGTGTGGAAAGTTTTTTACTTTTCCCAAGGGGCAAACAAAGATCAATGCCACCTTGATCACGTGCAAGATTTGCAAAAGAGTTCTGTTGCGAGGGGAGCCTAACAAGAAATACTCGTACGGCACGGCAAGTATGATGAAACACCGAAGGACCCTTCATCCAAACAATCTTGCACGAGAAGAGTGCAAACGGATGAGAAACACTCCTATTCTGTATCTGTAAAAAAGAATCACAAATAAATGTATATTAATAACTTTCAAATTTATACTATTACATTACTGTACAAACACATTTTATATAAAAACTGACTAAGAAACTATAGCCCTGAACCAGAAGTGTGACGATCGTTAAAACACTACATGCATAGTGCATACTACTTTGAAGCAGTTCATGCCCTAAAGCCTACCTCACTAAAAGACTACATGCTAACTGACTAAATGATTACAGTACTATAAGGAGACACACTGGGTGAGTGACAGGGTGTTTGCTAGAAGAGTATGAATACTAACTAGGGAATTCAAGGTGTGAAACACAACTGTGTAGGTGATTAGAGGACTGCATCAATACTGCATAGGCATTTAAAGCAGTCCATGTGCTAAGGCCTGGCTCACTGCATAACTACTTGGGTACTGACTGAATGATTAGACTACAACAAAGAGAGTGCCTAGGTGAATTTATTAGTGCTGGGCTTTTGTTAGTACTTAGCACTGAATGACTCACTAGAGGAGTGCAAAGGCAGTCACAAGTGCTGGACTGTATGGATACTGAGTAGGAAATTGAAAGTGTGAAAGACAAGTATCTAGGTGGTTAGAAGACTGCATGCATAGTGCATAGGGGTTTTAAGCAGTCCATGTGCTAAGGCCTGGCTCAGTGTATGAATACTTAGGCCCTGACTGAATGATTAGAGTACTGCAAAGATAGTATCTTGGTGAATTATAAGTGTTTGGGTTTTAAAACAGTGAATGGATTAGTACATGATGCTGAATAGGTCAGTAGACGACTGCAAAGGGAGTGACAGGGTATTTCCTGAAAGTGTATGGATACTGATTAGGGAATTGAACGTGAGAAAGGCAATTGTGTAGGTGGTTAGAGGACTGCATGTATAGTGGATAACGGTTTGAAGCAGTCCATATACTAAGGCCTGGGTCACTGAATGAGTACTTGGATACTGACTGAATGATTAGAGTACTGCAAGGAGAGTGCCTGGGTGAATTTATTAGGGTTTGGCGCAGTGAATGGATTAGTACATTATGCTGAATGGGTCACTAGAGGAGTGCAAATGGAGTGACAGGGTGTTTGCTGGAAGTGAACGGATACTGACTGGGGAATTGAAGGAGTGAAAGACAAGTGTGTAGGTGCTTAGAGGACTGCATGCATAGTGGATAGGGGTTTGAAGAAGTCCATATGCAAAGACCTGGCTCTGTGCATGAATACTTAGGCAGTGACTGAATCATTAGAGTACTGGAAAGAGAGTGTCTGGGTGAATGTATAAGTGTTTGGGTTTTGGCACAGTGAATGGATTAGTACATGCTGTTGAATGGGTCTCTAGAGGACTGCAAAGGAAGTGGCAGGATGTTTCCTGAAGTGTATGGATACTGACTAGGGAATTGAAGGTGTAAAAGACAAGTGTATAGTATGTTAGAACACTACATGCATACTGCATAGACATTTGAAGCAGTCTATTTGGTACTTAGATTCTGACTAAATAATCAGACTACTTCTAGGACAGTGCTTAGGTAAAACTTTTAAATTTTCAGTTCTGCGACAGTGAACAGAATAGTACACAGTACTACACCTTAGTGTCAAACCCTGACTCATTTTATCAATGCATAAGCAAAGACTAGCTTCTAATGCTACTAAAACTTGACAACATAACAGGTTTTAAATTAGTTATCTGTCAGTAAATACACGATGTTACCAAATGCCTCTCTCACATTGTTTCTCAAATGCACACAGACTCACAGTGTGATTCTACACAACAAGCACTATACCTAGAAGTTTACCAAAAATCATTCACTACTGTGGAAGTGGTAAGCGAACTGCACACAATCTTCATATTTCAGGACTGCACTTTTATGTCAAAGCCTGACTCATATAATCAAAGCATAAGCAAAGACTGGCTTCTAATTCTACTAAAACTTCACAACATGACCGGTTTTAAAACAGGTATATGTCAGCAAATACACAATGTTACCAAATGCTTCTCTCATAATCCTTACCCAAATGCACACAGACTCACAGTGTGATTTTAGACAAGCAACACTATCCTAGGAGTTTACCAAAACTTATTCACTACTCTGGAAGAGTTAATGGTACTGCACACAATCTACATATTTAAGTACACCACATCAGTGTCAAAGCAGGACTCATTTAATCAACGCATAAGCAAAGACTGGATTCTAATCCTACTAAAACTTCACAACATGACAGATTTTAAAACAGTTATCTGTCAGCAAATACATGATGTTACCAAATGCTTCTCTCACAGTGATCCCAAATACACACTAACTCACAGTGTGATTCTAGACAAACCACTATCCCTATGACTTTACCAAAACTCATTCACTACAATGCAAGTGGTAAGCGAACTGCACACAATCTACATATTTCACAACTGCAATTTACTGTCAATGCCTGACTCATATAATGAAAGCATAAGCCATAACTGTCTTCTAATGCTACTAAAACTTGACAACATGACATGTTTTATAACACTTATCTGTCAGCAAATACACAATCTTACCAAACACTTCTCTCACAGTGGTTCCCAAATGCACACAGACTCACAGTGTGATTCTAGACAAACAACACTATCCCTAGGAGTTTACCAAAACTCATTACTATGTCAGTAAATACACGATGTTACCAAATGCTTCTCTCACAATCTTTACCCAAATGCACACGGACTCATGCTAGGACTTTACCAAAAATCATTCACTACTGTGGAAGGGGTAAGGGGACTGCACACAATCTACATATTTAAGTACAGCACATCAGTGTCAAGGCATGACTCATTTAATCAACATATAAGAAAGACTGGATTCCAATGCTACTAAAACTTCACAACATGACAGATTTTAAAACACTTATCTGTCAGCAAATACATGATTTAACCAAATGATTCTCTCACACTGATCCCAAATACACACTAACTCACAGTGTGATTCTAGCAAGCACCACTATCCCTATCAGTTTACCAAAACTCATCCACTACAGTGCAAGTGGTAAGGGAACTGCACACAATCTACATATTTCAGGACTGCACTTTTATGTCAAAGCCTGACTCATTTAATGAAAGCATAAGCCATAACTGTCTTCTAATGCTACTAAAACTTGACAACATAACATGTTTTAAAACAGTTATCTGTCAGCAAATACACAATGTTACCAAATGCTTCTCTCACAGTGGTTACCAAATGCACACAGACTCTCTGTGTGATTCTAGACAAACAACACTATCCCTTGCACTATATCAAAACACATTTCTTCATCTAGAAGTAGTAGTACATTTTAGTATAGAAATATAACATAACTCATTTCACAAATTCATAAACAATGACTGGTTTCTAATTCTACCAAAATATAAAAACTGCACAGTTATCTGTCTACAAACACATGAAAAACACAAATGCCTATCACAGAATGGTTTCTACATGCACACACATTGTAGAGAAATAAAGTACTCCCTACACTTTAGCAGGAAAAATACATTAGTCTGATTAAAATAGTCTACATACATCCCCTCACAATTAAATAACTAATCTTTCAAGTTCTTTTGTAGATTAAGGAGTATATCAATCACTCCCCATATTTTCTTGTACAGAATCTCTGCACTGTGCACCTCTCAGCAAAAGCAAAGAATGAAAAAGTTCCCCTTTCATTTTCCACACATATACATGTAAACATCAAATCACAATCCTTCGCACATAAACTCAAAAGCAAAAACACATTTCTATTGGTTAAACATTTTAACCCTTTCCAACTGAAATACATTTCAACCCTTCCCCCAATCTGCCTTCTGCCTGTTACCATAGAAACAGGTCATGGAACACTGCACTGAGCTCACAGGTCACAAGTTCAGCACACAATGTTCCTACACAAGACAGGAAGTGTGCTTGACTTTTCAACATATCAGCTTATCATATATAATGTTCCTTACAATCTGTTTTTGTTAACCAATAACAATCATACCTTTAAAAAACAAAAATATACACCCTACCTTTCAGTGTAGAAAGTTGTTATACAACCAATGATTTTTTGTCGTTTTTCAAAAAACGTTGCCGTGGATCCGCGCACCCACCACGAGAGAATCCGTGCATCCAACGCGATAGGATGCGCGCACCGTGCGCGCATTTCGAAAAGGGGGGCCCCAGGGGGTCCTTCTGGGACCCCCTAAGCACGTCTAGAGGGTCAGAGTATTTCCACTCTGCCCCCTTTATATGTTTTACGCACTTAGTCCCCTTGCTTCTTCAGCCTCGCTTCTACCGAGGCAGAAAATGTCCGCCAACAGTTCCTGGTTTCGAATGTAGAGAGACGCTCGACAGCCAATTAGCATTCAGCGCGCGATCGGGAGGGTGCTCGCTCCATTGGGGAGGGTTCGCGTACGGTGCGGGTAGGGTCCGCGGATCCTCCGCGGCCATAGATATCACTAACTTTTTACCCTAATTTTCTCAGGAACTACTGAACAGATTCACACCAAATATGCAAAAGGCACGAGTCCGAACTGAGGACTACCTCTTTGCCAAATTTGGTGTCATTCCGTTCAGCGGTTCGGGCTGTAGCTGCGACAACAGATCCTATGGGAAATTGCATGGGGAAAACGCGTTTTGGGACCCCCTTTTTTTCTCGGCCCCCGCTTGATGAATCACCACGAAACTTTCAGGGTAGGAGCGGGGTGATTTGTCAAGCGGGGGCCGAGAAAAAGGGGGGGTCCCAAAACGCGTTTTCCCCATGCATTTTTCCATAGGACCTTTAGTCGAAGGTACAGCCCGAACGGCTGAACAGAATTACGTGAAATTTGGTAAGGTCAAGAAAGTGCCTTTTGAAGGTCTCGTGTAAATCTGTTCAGTATTTCCTGAGAAAATAGCATTTAAAAGCATATAAATATCTATACGCGTGCACCATGCGCGCACTGTGCGCGCACCCTGCCGTGCGCGAGCGCAATTCTGATTGGTTGTTAGATGTCGCTAAACATTCGAATCGGTCGAAACCAGGAAGTGTCGGCCGCCATTTTGTCTCTCGCAGTCTGAGGGGGTGAAAAACAAAGGTGGAGAACGTGAAAAGGGGGCAGGGTGGACAGTTCCTGACCCCTTAGCCTTTGTCAGGGGGTCCCAGAAGAACCCCCAAGGGCAAAAAAAAGATTTTCTTTTTTTTCGAAAAATCGCGGAGTGCGCGCACTGTGCGCACACGCTGAAAAAACACACGTAAATTTTTTTTTTTTACATTTTTAACGGAAAATTAAGCGAGGTTCGCGCACTGTGCGCGCACGTTAAAAATCCCATAAAAAATACATCCATAAATTAGCATTTAAAAAACCTTTGAAATTCACTGAAAAAACCATAGGTTTCACACACGTTATAGTTACGAATTAGCATTTAAAAAACCTTGCAAATTCACTTAAAAAACCATAGGTTTCACACATGTTATAGTTAGCTGGACATTTCACTCGTAAAAAACCAATGAAATTCCCCCGTTATAGTTAGTGCAGGCAACTATAACTCACGCGACCGCAATCCTCTGCTGATGACGTCAGATATTACATCACTGATGACATATGTGTCTTTCTGAAAAATAAATATTTGTAATATATGTATAGCTAAAGATTAATGGAAGAAGACATGGGTAAATAAGTGTCTAAATACAGTGATGTAATATCTGACGTCATCAGCAGAGGATTGCGGTTGCGTGAGTTATAGTTGCCTGCACTAACTATAACAGGGGAATTTCATTGTTTTTTTACGAGTGAAATGTCCAGCTAACTATAACATGTGTGAAACCTATGGTTTTTTAAGTGAATATATATATGAATATCCACAACAGAAATGCAACATGCCACAGGAACCAATATCCCAGGTCCAGAATCACAGAGCCGGCACTCAATTTGATGTAAACCTATGTTTTATTCACACACGACAGCAATTAATAACCCAACGCGTTTCGGAGTTTCAGGCACTCCTTGGTCACGGGTTAGGCATATGCGTACTATCTGCCTTATTTAAAGGGACATATTGTGCATTTCACAAACAACACAGAACAAATACTTTGCCCGATATTTGCCTTATAACATGAGCTTCAAGCGTTTATATGTTTCGCTTTGTCCCATTAATGTTCAAGATGTCAAAAAAATTTGCGCAAAGCAAATCATTAAACAGACATGTAAAGAAATCATGCACTATTGAGTGATTGGCACCCTTCTATTTAGGACAGTTAAAAACAATACATTGTAACTGAAAAATGTTTTGTATTAATGGCAATTTTCATGCCCCAGTGGGCCAATGCAATAAAAAACATAACGCATTAATATCCAATGTACCTGCAGCAACATTTCTGCACAGTAACTAACATCACTGTATGTGCAGAGCCTGACCAACAGTGCGGTACTATGTGACCCAATTCCGTCCCAGTGGGCATTAAAACAATTATGTAATGAAACAGGCACCTGTGGTATAAAAATATTTTGTAACAACAATTGATTTTGCCCTTTTGATACACCAAATCAATGAACAGTCCCTATGGATTCAGCTGCCAATCATATTGTTCTTGCGCAACAAAAAATCCTAATTTGATCCTGTGATAAACATTACAGTTAGTTTCCAAAGGATTACTACATTTGTTGTTGCCACCGTGGACTCTTCCGGACCAAAATCAAAGTGGCACATAACAATCAATTTTATATTTGGTCATAAGCTGGCAATCTAAGGACTAATCGCTTCTCTGCTCTTTCAGACTTCTCCGTCCAAAATACAAAAGACACAAAGTATTCCAATTAAAACCAATGTTACAACACACAAGTTAAAAAGGCATAAGCCTATACAGAAGAAAAGTTACATAGTTATAAGCGTAAAACATAATTAACCTAAATGTACTGCCATTTTTTCGTCCAAATTCAAACCATTAGGGTACAAGTATCAGGCAAAGTATTTTTCTATGTTGTTTGTAAAACGCACAATCTGTACCTTTAAATAAGGCAGATAGTACGCATACGCCTAACCCGTGACCAAGGAGTGCCTGAAACTCCGAAACCCGTTGGATTATTAATTGCTGTCGTGTGTGAATAAAACATATGTTTACATCAAATCGAGTGCCGGCTCTGTGATATTGGTTCCTGTGGCGTGTTGCAGTTCTGTTGCGGAGATACACACACACACACACACACGCACACACACACACACACACACGCACGCACGCACGCATGCACGCAAGCACACACCAAATGTTACATATAAAAAGCATCAATAAACAGCAAAGTCTTCTGGTTCATTTTCTTTAGTTGTATTTATTCTTATAAGCAGTCAGAAAAAGCCAACACGTGTTTGGCGCTCCACTGGGCTTCTTCGGGGCTGTTACACACAGAGAATAATATAAGTATTCTTCTAATCCAATTTTTTAAGATGGTCCCTTTATGTTCTTTTACTGTTTATAAGAATAAAAACAATTGGTAATTATGTACAGAGTATTTGGAAAGAGACGTAGGGAGATTGTTAAGTTAATGTACTCTCTATAGCCCTTTAAAATATTATAATAAAAAATGTGTGTGATTGAAGTCCACAAGTGTTAAATAGGTTGATTATGTTGTAGAAGAATACTTATATTATGCTTCATACCTGGGTCGGCGGAACGTGGAGAACCCAAAGTTGAATCTTTGTGTTTTAAGGCGTCTGTAGAGCTGGGCGCACTTTATTCAGTCCAAATAAAATCTTCAGGACCCCTCGAGTTCCGGCACTACGTTTCAACCTGCAGGGTACCGGTCCCCTGGGTCGTGGGCTGGTTACAGTGCACCAGTTACTTCCGCTAGCCGCAGAAAGTTGGCCCACCAGGTAGCATGTAATCATTCCTTTAGTGCAGCGGATTGAAACACCGATGCGTTTCAGCTTCACCAAGCCTTTCTCAAATAAATAAAGGATCCAAATGATTACATGCTACCTGGTGTGCCCACTTTCTTCAGTAGCTGATTGTGACTGAAAATATAGAGGCTGGGGTCATGACCGCTGTGGAGCATCGCACGGAAGTGGATGTGACCACTATTCACTCAACAAGATATATTTAAATGCTTTCTACTTACCTGCAAAATACTTTAGTGGTGAAGGCTTTTTCATTGTAAAGCCTTCGTTGTAAAGGCATCTCGTTGTTTAGACTTTGTTGTTAAGGCTATTTCCCCATTTAAGCAAACCCTGTTTGAGAGTTATGTATGAGCCTAGGAATGAATGATTCCAGTCTTTTGACCAGTACCTTTGCATACATTTTGGCCTCCATGTTTAAGAGGGATATTGGTCAGCAATGTTTGGATTCAGTGTGATCTATACCTTTTTTGGGGATCACTGCAATCATGGCCTCCACTGCAATTCTTGAGATCTTACCAAGTAGTGCAAAATGATTAAGGGTGTCTTTCAGAATTTTTATAATGGATTTTGCTAGTTTTTTATGAAATATTATGGGGGAGCCATCCAGGCTTCGCCAGAACGGATATTTTATTGTTTTAAAAATTTCCTCCATTTCTAGAGGTTTATTTAATCTATGTTTCGTGGCCTCTGTTTTTATCCAAAAACTATTTAGGAATGCTAGACAGTCTTTCAATCCAGTATATCTACGTTTTTGGGTTTTTGTGAGTCATCTGGTGGTTTGATGTGGGAGATGTGGTTACTGAGTTTCTTAAATTTGAGGGCGCCACCAGAGCCTCCCCGGCTTTGTTAAAGTATAGAAACCTCTCAGATGTCTGTGCATGTATTCACAGATATGCCTGATTGCTAAGTATGGTGTTGTATCTCAGTTGTATAATTTCATTTAGAATGTGAGTATCCTTGGAGTGTCGAAAATTCAGCCTCCTTCATCTTTATTGTGATGGCTAGGTGTTTCTAAGGATTTAAATATCTAAAATTTTCTTGGACATGCGTTTCATGATTTGACCTATTATGGAGCATATAAACGCGCCCCATAGGATTAGTGGGGAAGTGAGAGAGTTTGTGTTCTCTGCAAACAATAATTCAATTTCTTTCTCCAAATCCTGTACATTTGATTTCTTATCCAGAATCTTAGAGTTCATTCGCCATATTGATCTTCTCTCCCTAGTGGGTGAATTAAGAATAGATTTAGATACACGGGCTGATATGACTCTAGGGTGGATTATGGCATCTGTGCTAGCTTGTATTAGGGAGGTGTCTTCTAATAGATAGTCAATAGCTTGAGTAGGGTGGGGAGAAAAATGTCAAATCACTTCTCATGGGGGTTTGAATTCTCCAAATATCCGAGAGACCATGAGTGGGGGATAGGTTGAACATTTTCTTATCGGTCTTGCATAGTGTCCATTGGGTGATTGAAATCACCCCCCAAAAAAATATTTGAGAGTCACACTGAACACACAATTTGTTGTTTAGAGTGCACAAGAATTGAGGGTCATCCCCCATCAAGGGCATATATGTTCATTGTTTAAAGCTCATTGTCCCCATTTATGAGTCTGATAAGCCGCTATCTATACTCCATGCCTTGTTCTCATAAGGTAATAAAGAGCTCTGACGTTTTAGAAATTAAGATAAGAACCCCATATTTTTCCTGCAGGCTTCAGAGCAGGTCACCTCAGCAACACAGCCCTTTCTCAAGGATAATGCTTCTTGGAAACCAATCTTGATTTCCTGTAAGACAAAATCACCTTTCAAGTCATTACAGTAGTTTGATATTTCAGTCCTTTTGACCGAGTGATTGAGGGAAATTATGTTTAGCAATGACATTGGGACCATCTGGGTCACTTTGTTATAGGCTTGGTCTGAGAGGGCCTATGCAAGGCCATCAATGTGCTAGACACAGACAGTGCATGATAAGGTCTTTGACTGGATTGAATGGTGTTAGAGAGTCTGATAGATCAACCAAAATATATAAACAGTGGTAAGCTGTGGGATTCCGTACTGGGGACTCTGCCTCCCGTCTCATCTAGAGGAGTCTGTAAGAGATGATTTCCATAAGGGAAGACTGTGGTGGAGACCGGCCAGAGGAGCAGGTCTCCAGTGTGTCAAGCACTCAGAGTTTTGTGTCAATGTAAGTGTGGTGGGCCCTCAGAGTTGAGTGATTTAGATCACACAAACGTAACATGAGGACTGAGCTTTGGGTAGTGCAGGACTGGGCAGCTGCATAGCCTATTGACCTGAACACGTCAGAAGAATAGATTTTATGAGCAGGTAGGAATCATTATAAGTATGGAGTGAATTTGGCGCCATGTGATAGTGCTCGCTGGAGAGTGGTCTGAAGGGTGTGCTATGTATAATGTAGTTCTGTGTAGATGCATAACAGTGCCTAACCGCATTAATCATATATTAGCCAATGGCATAACTGTATAGGGGCATGTGGTGTTAGATATTACAACAGCATAGATAATAAGTGAGCTGTGGAGTTTTGCAACACAGTAACAGAACTATGGTAGGTTAGCATAACAGAAGAACAGTGTCAATGCCCAAACCAAGTTTTTTCCAACTGGGGGCAACACATGAACACATTTGAATAAGATAGTGGCTTCCTGTCACATGTCAAATGACCTAAGTTGAGTTTAATGGAAAAATACCATAGGTGACCAAGGAGCCACAGTTGTTCACAACATAACATTTACATCACTACAAAGACAGTAGCGTACTGTATTAACACAGATTGAATTGTCCATTTGAGTCAAGTATTGGACCATCATAGGTATCCTAGAAGCTACAGCTGCTCACCAACCCTAAAACTGTAACACCCCTAACCCACCCCCCAGCGCACTGTCGACCATTCCAGAGCAACACATCCTATCGCTGACTGCAATTGTACAATTGTAACATATCAGTGCATACGCGGCAGCTGTCCTGCCGAAGATCCGTAGTAAAGGAGATAAAAATAACCAAGGAGAAAAAGAAAATAATAACGAAGAGTGGGGAGGTCATTCTGGGTCTCGGTGCCAGTCCACCTGTGGCGGCTCGAGCTCCAGGCCCGATAGTTTGCCCAGCGCTTCCAGATCTTAAAATGCTTTCGGGGGCACCCCCTGGCCACAAAGACTGGAGTCTCTGGACACATACAAAAGTCCATACCATTTTTCCAGGCAGAGACAGAGGGTGCCGCCGCTGCCTTCCAAGCCCTAGCAATATCCCTTTTCGCCAGGGTAAATCCAAGAAGTATTAGATGGTGCTTGTAAATGTTGCCCCCAATCCCTTCCATACCATGCAGGAGGACCAGCTTCGGTGAGTTTGGAAAGTCCCACCCCAACACTTCCAAGAGGCAGGCCAGCACCTCCTCCAGAATCGTGATAATGCGGAGCAGTGCCAGATAGTATGCAACAGGGTTCCCTCCTCATGTTCACACCGGAGACACACTGGGGAGGCCACCAAACCCACCCTCCAAAGCCTAACCCTGGTATATTATATTCCTGGTGCAGGTATGTGAACTGGATAAGTCGTAGGCTCATTGCGATGGCCGCCCCTCGCGGAGAGACCAAAGCCTCCGTCTAGTCTTCTTCCTCTATCTGACCAACGTCGCCCTCCCAAGTCTCCCTCAGGTGCTGTAGTGACGGGGAGCAGCGCATGACTAGGGACTGATACATATTAGAGATCTTGTGGTCGTGGAGGTCTCCCATAAATACCTTGGCCTCTACCGGACTGAACTCTGCCAGTGTCTCCAACCCCTCCAAGCTAGGGGAAATAGCAAGTCGGAACTGTAGATACTTAAAAAATTGAGTTTTAGGCATCTGGAAGTCTTTCTGAATATCCTGGAAGGATTTCAAAACTGGTCCCCGCATAACGTCGCCCAGGGTAGAGATCCCAATGTTATCCCAGTCGCAGAATCCTGACAGAGCCGCGAAGTGTGGTAGGCATCCATTATGCTAAAGAGGGGTTTCCCAGGTCAGTCTGTTCCACCAACCCATCCTCTTTAACGCCTGCCTCCAGATCTGGAAGACAGTCCAAGTGGCAGACGGTAGGGAGCGTCTCAACAGGGCAGAGTAGAGAACTGTATGTAAGGTGTGTTCCCCTATGCACCGACATTCAACAGCGTATGCCGGATCCGTCCTGTCCCCATACCACCATTCGTTCAGGATGAGCAAGTGCGGGGCCATATAGTAGGACAAAATATCTGAGGTTGCCAATGCCCCACAGTACGTAGACAGAAAGCAAGTCTGTAGTGCCACCCTTGCCACCCCGCCATCCCAGAGAAACTGACCGAGTGCTGCATTGACCTGACGGAACCACCTAGGTGGGATCGGGTACGGATGATTCTGCAGCTGGTACAGTAGGCACGGGAGCAAAACCATCTTCAAAAAATGGCCAACCGGACATAAATAGACACGGGCATGTGAGACCAGGTCTTGATGTCTTCATGCACACGATCCCATACCGGCACCAAGTTCCACTCCCAGGACGTGGTGGGAGAATCCGACAGTAATACTCCCATATACTTCATCTCCCCATGAACCACCCGCACTGAAGATGCCCAGGAGCCGAGCTCGCTCCCACTACCCAAGACCCAAGACCCAAAGGGTGGACATTCTAGGGTTTATGTATAGGCCCGAGGTTTCCCCAAAATCCTGCATAATGCACAGCTGCCGTGGTCCGTCCTATCCAAATTAGTGAGGAAGAACAGTACATCATCGGCGTATAACGCGAAACGATCAGACAGTCCGTATGCCCATAAGAAAGCGGTCACTTGAGCTTCCATCCGCACCCAGGAGTCTAGGGGCTCCATTGCCAGGGTGAACAAATAGGTGGACAATGGACACCCCTGTCTGGTGCCCCGTCCAATAGAGAATGTAGAGGAGACGGAGCCCGCCACGCGCACGGATTCAGTTAGATCAGAATACAGCAGGGTTAGATACGACAAAAAACGAGGTCCTATATTTAACCGAAGCAATAGTGCAAATAAGTACACCCAGGTTAGAGAGTCAAATGCCCTGTCCATATCCTCTAGCAAGAGCACCGCCCGTTCCCCAGTCCCTGAATGGTCGCAACTGAAACATGTGCCTGTTGAATGTTGTGGCGGGTCGCCCTTTGGGGCATAAACCCAGCCTGATGCGGATGTACTAACGAAGCTATATGGGGTCGGAGACGATTTGCCAACGCCTTGGCCAGAATCTTGGCCTCAACGTTCAGAAGGGAGATAGGGCTTGTGGAATACTACCACTTCTGCATGTCTCCAATCACTAGGCAGGCAACCCTGTTCCCTGGCCTCCTCCACCACCTTACGATAGTGGGGACCCACCTGCAGGAAATATCGTTTGAAGAATTCGTTCGGGAAACCATTCGGACCAGGGGCCTTGCCAGGATTCAGCTCCCCCAGGGCAGCTCCCAGTTCATCCTCAGTGAGCGGGCGATCTAATTCCACACGTAATTCATAAGAAAGGGCCTTAGGCAGGAGTGCATCTAAAAAACGACCGATTACTTGTAATTTGTAATTTGTGGGGGTATTTGTAGAGCGCAACGGTCGCTCCGGAAGGAGCATCTTGGCGCTGATTTCCAGGTAGAAGATCAAGTAACTTCCTAAAGGTAGAAAAGTTAGATGGCTGCCATGGTGTAGTTGTCGGGAAGATTACAAATCCAAGATTTTAGTGCTTTCCTGAAGTGTTTTTCTTGGGTTAAGGACCTCAGGAATTTGGGCATGCTGTTCCAAGCTTTAGTGGCAAGATGATTTAAGGTTTTGCCACCTTTGGTTTTCAAAGAGAACCTAGTAGGAAGGATTAGATTGTCCTTAGAGGAACGCAGGGATCTGCTAGGGTTGTAGTGAGGGAAACGCTTGACAAGATATTTTGGGCCGGAGTGATTAAATGCCCGAAATGCTACAATAAGAATCTTGAAAAATATTCTTTTGTGCAGTGGGAGCCAATGTAAAGATTTTAAAGCAGCGGATATTGAAGATTTTCTGGGTAACTTCAGGACTAATCTGGCTGCAGAGTGAAGTACACTTTGGAGTTTTTTAAGTGTAGCTTTCTTGGCGCCAGCCAGAAGACCGTTGCAGTAGTCCAAGCGAGCAAGAACTAGGGACACTGCGACGGTTTTTCTAGAGTCTATTGGTAAAAAGTCAAAAAACTTTTTTAGAGATTTAATGATTCCGAAACAACGGCCGGCCACAGTCCTCACGTGTTGGTCGAAAGACAGATCAGTATCAAACAGGACTCAAAGGTTCCTTGCAGTTGTTACAGTCTGGGGGGGAACAGCTGAGTCTTCAGGCCACCATAGGCTAGGACAAAAATTGACATTTTTTCCCATAGGGAGGATCTCGGTCTTGCTGGAATTACATTTTAGATGGTTTAGATCCATCCAATGAAAAACAGCTTTCAGACAGCATTTGAGGTTCTGCTCCGCCACAGTCGAGTGTTCCTCTAGGGGCACAATGAGTTGCGTATCATCGGCATACAATGTTACGAGTATGCCGAATGACTCAATCAGAGAGATGAGTGGAATTAGGTAAATGTTGAAGAGGAGAGGGCTCAGGATGGAGCCCTGAGGGACTCCAGATGAGACCCTCTTCTCTTTGGAGAGGAAAGGATCTAGGGCGATCGTTTGCGATCTGTCCGTTAGAAAGGACGTTATCCAAGCTAGAGCCACCTCTGAGATACCAATATCTTTCAGTCTGCTAATCAGAATGGAGTGCGAGATGGTGTTGAATGCCGCCGTGAGGTCTAAAAGAATGAGGACGGCATTCTTCTTCTGATCCTGCAGCAGCTTTATAGAGTCTGTTAACTCAATCAGTGCAGTTTCTGTAGAGTGATGGGGGCGAAAGCCTGATTGTTGGGGATGGAGTACATTGTGTGCTTCAAGATACCTTTTAAGTTCTCTATAAACCGTTTGTTCGGTGATCTTTCCTAGTGCTGGAAGGAGCGATATTGGGCGGAGATTAGTAAGTTCAGAGGGGGATTTGTTAGATTTCTTCATCAGGGGTTTGACTATTCCCTGTTTCCACAGGCGAAGTACAATTCCAGTGCTAAGAGAGGAATTAACAATCTTCTTAATAATTGGGTTCACCACGTCAATGAGTTGATGGAGTATTCTAGGGGGGCAGGGGTCAGAGGGTGAACCAGATTTGCATGCCAAGATAATTTCTCTAGTTTGATCTAAATTAACTGGAGTGAAGTTTTTAAGACTTCCAACAGGGATTTCTTTCTGGGCGGATTTGCTTAAGGTCTGTGTTACTTGGGGAGGAGGAAATTTTTTTTGGATGGCATCTATTTTCTCCTCGAAGAAGTCGGCAATTTGGTTACAAAACTCTTGGGATGGTGGAATTTCAGGTTGTAACGCTCTGGGCTGGGTGAACGTCTTCACAATTGAAAACAATGTTTTTTGTTTATGTTTGGACTCTTTAATGGCGTTTGTATAAAAAAATATTTTAGCTGTTTTAATGTTGGAATGATAGGTTTTCCTCAGCTGGATATATGAAAGTTTGTCTGCCATGCAGTACATTCTACGCCATTTGCGTTCAGCTTTTCTGCAAGCTAGATGGGCTATTGCTAGCTCTGGGGTGAACCAGGGGGCTCTGGTCTTAGATTTTTTATCTATTCTCCGGGGACGATTGGGAGGTTCACGAGCTTTAATTACCTGACGAATCCAACTGTGGAAAAGGTTAGCGTCATGTTCGACGTGACCGGTAAAGTTAGGAATCTGAGAATTGGTGATGGGATTTAGGTCGATGTTTTCCTGTACCTTTTTCCAGTTAACAAGGTTATCCGGGTGTGAGCTAGGTTTACTGGTAGTTAGCACGCGTGAAGTTTTAATTTGGAACGGGATCAGGCTATGATCAGTCCATATTTGAGGGACAGGAGGTAGGGTTGTTAGAGGGGAGAGGTTAGTGCAAACCCCGTCAAGTGTATGCCCTAGTAAGTGAGTGGGCTGATTAACTCTTTGATGGAGGTTAAAGATTTCTAGGGTCTGAAGAAAGTTGTTGACTTGTACATCGGTTTTGGACTCAAGGTGTAGATTAAAGTCCCCAACGAGAGTGGAATGTGGATATCTGAGGAGGAGGTGAGCCAAGGAGTCACTCAAAGAGTCTAGGAATCTGGTGGCATTACCAGGGGGGCGATATATCAATCCTCCGGAGAAGGACGAAGAGTCGTTAAGTTTGATAGAGAAGCCAAGACCTTCCATGTCTTTTTGGGGGTCTAAGTTAAATGTGTGGCAGTTGAAGCTGTTTTTGAGTACTACAGCGACACCACCACCTCTTCCCTTCAGTCTGTCTTGCCTAAAGATGGAAAAGCCCTGGGGGAGGGCTATGGCTAGATCAGGGTTACTATCGTCCGTTAGCCAAGTCTCAGTAATCAGGAGGCAATCAAGATCTAAATTTTGGATAAGGTCCCTTATGTCTTGGCTGTGCCGACACATGGAGCGAGCGTTGATCAGCCCTCCTTTAACGTGTGGTGAGTTATCCGTGGAGTTGGTTACGGAGGTAGGTGATTTAGCTGGGTCGCTGTCAGAGGACCAACGGCAGAATTTACAGCTGAAGGGACCATATAGGTTCTTCATGTCAGGTTTGCAATTGCAATTGTACATCCCGCGTAGGCGGTATAATTCGTTAGGCAGATACCTTACTAAGGGGGGAGTTAGGACAGAATTTCCTGCGCCTGTCGCGGACTTGGCGCGGACGGGCGCAGACGGTCTTGCCCTAGGCGCGCCTTCGGCGCGCAAACGGCGCTCCCGCTGCGCTCGTCCGCTGCACTTCCTGTGCATGCACATATCTAGTTGAGGGGGGTGTGGCCTCAAGGGGGCGTGGTCAGCGAGCACGCCTGTGGGAATGGCGGCCGCTAGAGTAAACAAACAAATCGGCTGTGCGTGAGAAGAAGGAGCGAATGGCTGCTGCCCCAACCAGAGTCATGAGGGCGGTAAGCTTTGTATTGTCAGTGCGCAATTAAAACATAGCAAATTAAGTGACACCAATACAATTTTTAAAACCAGGAAGAAACAAGAAATCGTACCGCCACCTCCCGGCTTCCGCCTCAGGAGTGGGTTAGGAAATCGACGAGAACGCTAGTGATCAGCGTTTTAATAGGCTGTGCAGGGGGGCGTGGCCTCAAGGGGGCGTGGTCAGCGAGCACGCCTGTGGGAATGGCGGCCGCTCGAGTAAACAAACAAACGCTACAGCGTTCAAATCGGCTGTGCGTGAGAAGAAGGAGCGAATGGCTGCTGCCCCAACCAGAGTAATGAGGGCGGTAAGCTTTGTATTGTCAGTGCGCAATTAAAACATAGCAAATTAAGTGACACCAATACAATTTTTAAAACCAGGAAAAAACAAGAAATCGTACCGCCACCTCCCGGCTTCCGCCTCAGGAGTGGGTTAGGAAATCCGCCGATAAGCATTCCTTGGGGCTTACAGCTCAGCGTAATACATAGCAAAGCTCTCAGCAATAGCTGATAATTTGGAGATAGGTGTTTCTTCTGGTCCCACAACGCCCAGGAGAGTCTAGGGGTGAAATGACCCCTGACATAGTCTATGCAGCAGCTTGCTGGATTTATCCCCCCACTGATAGATCCTGCTATGGTTTGCCAGCCACGCCTGACGGGTCTCATCTAGGAGAAGATGCGAATAGTCCTGCTGCACCAGAAGCAACTGGCGGCGAACCTGTTCTCTGCTGCGCGCCTCTAGCCCGAGGATGCCGGCCTCTGCCCGGACGAGGGCCTCCCTACATGAATTGTGGGCCGCTGCACAGAAAGAAATATCTACCCCACGAATAGTGGGCTTCATTGCTTCCCACAGAGGTGCATCCCCTTGGACAGAGCCAAAATTAAGCGCCAAATACTGATCAATGGCATCCTCCATCCGTTCCCTATAGTCCTCCTTCTGGAGATTCCAGGCCGAGAGGCGCCACCTGAAAGGCCCATTGGCTCTTCCAGCCCATATAGTGATGGCCACCGGTGAGTGATCTGAAAGCCCCTGTGGAAGAATGTCAGCCTGCACCACCCTGCTTTCGACCACCCGGGGGACAAATAGATAGTCAAGGCGGGAGTAAGGGTCGTGTACCGCCGAGAGGTAAGTGCAACCCTGCGTTGTGCCATGTAGCCTGCGCCAGGTGTCAACCCAGTCAAGACTCGTCACTAGGGAGCAAAGTTTAGTAGGGTGTCGGACCTCCAGTGAACCCCCCCGGCCTCCACTGATCCCTGGCCATATCCATCACATTGTTCCAATCACCGCCCACGACTGCCAAGCCCTCAGGTATATCTGCCCACAAGTTCATAATTCTCTCTCCCAATCCCCAGGACAGAGGCGGGGGGCCATATATACTCCTCAGCACCACAGTATCGCCACCCACTGTGCCCTGCACAAACAGGTATCTGCACTGAGTATCCCACCATGTCTTGACATGTGAGAAGGCAACCCGACGATGGATCAGACTAGCAACCGCCCGGGACCACCTCACAAACCCAGAGTGGAAGACCTGAACATAACCAAAATGCTGAAAGCACAGCGCCTTCATCCTCATAAGGTGTGTCTCCTGCAACATTAGAATACCAACGTGGGCGCGCTTAGCCTGTTTCAGAATAGCCCCATGTTTGATCTTATCAAGCGCCCCTCTAACATTCCAGCTGAGTACCCGGAGGGACCCAGAGGCATCTCGCAGACTATCCGACATTGCTACCCTGTAAAGGCCCCATGCAGGTCAGTGACATCATTGATAAATTACAATACTGTGACGGGTTGGGTTCACCGGGCTTGGAATTAGAACAAAAGGCGGACTGGTGGTCTACTGTACCTCTCTCTCCACCTCTTATCCCCTTTCAACAGACGGAGTGGATGTCACGCCCAGAAGCAGTATCATACAACACAGACGATGAACAAGACGTCGGCTCCTTTAATTGGGGATTCCTGCAGGACGAGACTCCTCCCCCGAATGACGTCAGGACGCCTCCAACGTTAAGAGCAGGGAACACCAGGAAGTCGGTGTGCCGCGATACCGGAGTGAAGGAAGAGCCGGGAGAGAGAGCGGTCGACAAGACCAGCGGAGCAGAAGCAGACGAGGAAGGAGACCGAAGACCGGACCCCGTTGCAGCGCCGACGGAGCCAGGAGGCCAACGACACCGTGAGCCGCCAGGCCACGCTCCAGGAGGGGCGTGGCTAGAACAGTTACGGGACAAGTTCTCAGGGTGGGCTGGGAGGAGAGAACATTCCTCTCATTAAACAGGAACCCTCCGACCCCCTCGCTCCTTATAACGCACCTACTCCTGCACAGAGCACTAGTTCACAACACCCTCCCTGAGTTGTGTGTCACTAAGTGCACCCATGTGTGGTGTATCCCTCACTCCCCGGGCCCTGGTATATCGGACGTCAGCTGGTCAAGAGTCCAGATACCTTTTTTTAAAATTTCTTTTCATGTTTCCCACCACAAACCCTCCTCTATCTGGCGGGACGTTCGGACCACGGAGACCAGACCTCTAGAGACCGCAGACCGAGCGACATCCCAACCAGAGAGGGACTAAACCACTCGCCAGCACGGATCCTGCCGCCTTTACCTGTCAAAGACTGAGTAGTAAACCAAAACGTGTATTTGGGACAATAAAGCCCTACCTAAAAAGACCTGGCCTACGTTCAGTTACTGGAACCCCGTCACAAATACACACTGGCAGACTCTGGAATACTGAAGGACAGTGCAGCTATGAAAAAAAAAAACACAACCCAACAGTCCCCCCCACCCTGTACCTCAAGAACAGTGAAGTACCTGTCGCGGCAGGCAGAGCAGGCTGACCCCAACCTGAGGTCCCACCCCTCACCTGCCAATGGATCCCCAACTCACAGCCCATAGTCAGCTGGCCATTTCTCTGCTCATAGCACCCTACAGAGAGACTGGCCCTCCTCCGTTTTTCTCCAGTCGAAGCAAGAAGTTCAGGACCACAGGATTACGTGTTCAACCTACAGCTAGTCCGCTGACGCATGCTGTCGTGAAGTCGACCCAGCCCGCGCGGAGGCACCACATGACTGGGAGCGGCGCCTGAGCCTGGAGCACCTGCCACCTCTCCCCCTTGGCTGTCCCAATTGAGGAAGAGTCTGACTTCCTCCCCTGCGGCGAGTGGGGGCGCAGCTGCACTGTCTCATCTGTCCAGAGGAGTACTTCCTCTGGTGAATCAAAGAAGTGAGTGCGGGACCGATATACCACACGCAACCTAGCGGGATAAAATAAGGCAGAGGGGAGATTAAGCTCCCGAAGGTGGGCTTTGGTTTCCAGGAAAGACTGCCGCCGCTGCAGCACCTGTTTCGTATAGTCCAGAAAGATCAATATGCGGGAGTTGTCAAATAGCAGCGGTTCTTTGGCCCGAGCCTGCTTCAGGATAACGTCCCGGTCATGGTAATTAAGAAGCTTGGCAATAATGGGCCTAGGTCGAGCTCCCGGCGGGGGATTCTGCATCAAGGCCCTATGTGTGCGATCCACGACAAAACATTTAGACAGTACCCCAGGGGGAAGCCAACCCTCCAGCCACTCGGTAAGGAATCGCTCCATGTTTCCACTTTTACAGCCCTCCGGGAATCCAACAAAGTGCAGGTTGTTGTGCCGAGCTCTCCCTTCGGCGTCCTCCATGCGCGATGCAAGGCCCCGTTGTGTGGTCTCCAGAGGTGTTACCCGTCACTGTAAAGTGGCGACAACATCCTCCACTCCCGAAATCCTTGTCTCTGTCTCCGTGATGCGTGCAACTGCATTCCACAAGTCCTGTTACAGCAGCAAAACATCTGAGCCCACCGCCCCAATCTTGGCATCCAAGGCATGCCTGGACTGAGTGATGGCAGGCATGAGGGTGGCATTGTCCGGAACAGCACTCTGCGACCCTCCGGGCGCAGCGGCAGAGGCTCCCTAGCCCGTAAATTTGTCCATCATGCTCTGCTTGGTCGATCCTCCCCCCGATTTGTCCCTCGTCATGATGGACCACTCACCACCTTCTGCCCTGGACCAGGGCCTGACAACGATCAGTGTACGTCCTTTCTGGTGTGCGAGTCAGTCCCAATTAGGCAGGAGTAACCATCACAAGAGAGCACGGCCCCAATAGTCCCACAGGCGCCAGCAATGGGAAGACATACCACAGTCCCGGGAGGGAGCTAAAGGCCCCCTTCCAAGAGGCACCAGGGATCCGAATGCACCTCAAAAAGCACAGTAGACCAGGTCCGCGCGGCCCAATAGACCGCCAATAGAGGCCCTCCATGTATGGGGGAGGAGGATGGAGCACCAGGCCCGCCCACCCCCAGCCGCAGGATACGGCGGGGGCACAGCCAACAGCCCCGAATATAGCGCATCCTCTTCTCAGCACCACCAGTGGGCACCCCCGTAGTCCGATAAGATTGCCGACGGACGCAGTGGAAACTAGTAGGCGCAACCTGCACCCAGCGGGATTCACCCACGTGGCCCAACTGACCGCCGATGTGTACTCCTCAGGGATCGAGGAAAGGGAGGGAGAAGGCTCCGCGATCGACCCGTGCTCAACAAAGACTCTTCCCTCAACTGCTGGCCGCGCTCGCCCACCTCAATGCACCTCCGCTGTACACCCCCGCGGCCTGATGAGACCACCGAACCCCCTTCCAATGTGTGTATGGGGGAATGGAGAAGTGTGGGAGCGCCCGATGGATGGGGGCGCAGGCAGATATTGGGCCCCACATCCAGAGCGCGCGGAAGTGTGGGCGTGCCCCAGCCAGCCGACGGGACCACTGACTCAATGAGTTTTAATAATTTTGTCTAATAAAAATTTTGTGAGTCAAAAATCAAATACTTTTAACATCGGGTTCATTCAGGAAAGAAATCAAAGTTTAGTTCAATATAAGTCTCATTAAAATATCATGATGACAGAGGGAGGGGGAAAAAACAGAGCAGGCACACGGACAGAATTATATTTACCTAAGATGTTAGATGAACCCAACTCCTTGAATAATGAGTCAGGTGGAGTCCACCAGGACAGGTGGAAGACAAAGGATCAGGACAGGTTCAGGGCTGGGAAGGTGACCTCTTCTAAGTGCAATGCCAGCGTTGCACCCCTCTCTGCCACTACTCTCCTCAATTTTTCTTCTGCGACTCCCCTTCTAGATGATTGGATTATCGATCAGTAGTTCGGTCTCTCGAGCAGGGTCTCTGGCATCTGCAGGGTCCGAGACAGCATCTCTGACAGAGTCTGTGGCAGCATCAGTGTCGGGTCTGTGACATATAACTAACTAACCTTCCTCAATTATATTATTCTGTGTTCGTGTACCACCCCCAAATGTTGCAATATCGTGAAATCCTCTATTTCTGATTGGACAATGGCAAGGAGGTGAGTTCCTCACACCATGCTAAATGTAATATTTTACTTTAGGTTCATCGTTCCCACCCCTTAATTCATTTTCCCAAGCTTTATTCCCACCCGCATTTCACATTATGATCAATACGTTGTATATAATTTGTTCAATTTTGCTTCCTCTCTCCAGGTCGATGGGTTAGGTTCCCAAGAGATTCTTGCCAGCTTGACGTTGGCTGGGTTTCAACGGTGTCATCATAGTTCTGGGCAGGATTGAGTGCGCTTGCGCATGGGTCAGGTGGGGTAGGGATTTCAGTCACCCTGTGAGGCCCAAATACAAACTAATAATAAAATCAGAGAAAGACATGTTAGAATACGAAAATAAATGAATTCACTGTATACCACTTAGCACTACTCTAATCCCATTTATTTATATATATCTTTCGCATTAACAATTTTAGTAGAACTTGCAAGGTTTAGTTTAAGCAAGCTTGTGCATTAACATGTGAGTTACAAACGGCCATTTTAGAAGGTATTGCGCAGCTGCAAAGGTTTCTCTCCAAGCATAGAAAATGTCATACTACGTAGATGCCGAAGACGCATGCGCTGTGAAATTCCTGCGTTTTGTCGGCCGTTTTTAGTGGCACTCAGGTTACTGGTTAGTAATACACATAGGCAAGCATCCCCTAGATACAATATATTGTGTCTAATGCAATATTAGTATTTACAAACAAATTGATTATGCTATTACACGTTATTTGAGAGGATTGTATCTGAGCAAGTTTCTTCTTTACAAAACCTTGCTCCATCAATCCCCTCTCTGATGGCATTTTATGACATCCCCAATTTCTACTACTAATTCGGATGCCAACTTTAGCACTTTTCCATTTTTATTTCTTCTTCAACTATTTCATTTCTTTCTTTTTCCCTTTTGTGCTGTAGACCCCTTATTCTTTTGTAAAAATCTCCCTTTATTTCTTCCAGTTGTATGTCTTCGTATTTTCTCTTCTTTCCCTTTTCATCCACACCATACTCCTTTCTTTACTTGCAACATTTGTGCCAAAACATAATTGCTAAAACTAATAATATTATTTCCATTATTGGCATTATTATTTGACCTAAAATACCTTTACCTATATTAGAAAACCAACTACCTATAGTAGAAATGTTATTTGTTAATTTCTTCCATACACTGTCAACTTCCAGTGGTTTCAAATTTTCCTCTAATTTTATATTTTTAATAAATCCTCCAATTTCAACACATTTATCAGGAATGTAAGTGCAACAATGTTGCGCTTTCAACATTTTACAGACTCCGCCCTCTTTTGCCAATAATATATCAAGAGCAAGTCGATTTTGCAAAACCATCGATCTGATCGCAACCAATTCTGTATTGATCATTAAAAACCATCCAGCAGTGTCAGTAGATAACTGATCCACTACTGTAGAAAGCTGACAATTTTTACGAGAATTCAGATTTACTCCCACTGAAGGTATCAATGCACCGAAAGCGTCACCTACTATTTCAGAAAAACTAGCTCTTTTTATACGTGTTAGTTCTTTTGCGTCTTCATTGCTTCCAGTGATTCTTTTCACATGATACACTTTCGGAAAAATGATTTCAAAATAGCAACTCCCGTACCAATGATCAGGCAATCTGAAAAAAGCTTTATTGCCACATACATAATAAATTCCAGGAAATACTGGATCTGTTCCACCTTTTAGTCCCCATCCCCCAATAATCAAGAAATTATGCTCACATTCACTGGAACCAATAAACACATTGTTATATTCAGTCTTTAATCTATGGAGGCAGATCTTCCCTTTCTTTTCAAAGTCCAAGGACAGAGCAGCATGAGTCTTGCCACTTTTATAAATTTCATCTTTCTCAGACCACTGAGGTATCTGTGGTTTTGGTTCAGAAGCCCTTCTCTGGAAGTCCTGTCTCCTTTGCTCAACTAAATTGAAAAATATATTTTCTTCTTTGTGTGATTTACATGTTAAATTGTGCTTATGTGCTTCAGTTATATCTATTGCTTTCATAGTTAGAAAATATTCACCCATGAATTGTGAGTCTCTAGTACTAAGGACAGGGTTCATATTCTTTCGCATAGAAACCTCAGAAAAAATCACGTCTACATTAGAATAATAATATTGTAGTTTTCCTGTTCTATAAAATAAATGTGCTAAAACACTACAAGAGATACCATATGTTAATGGAATATGATGATATGTCACACCTTCTGCTACTGATGCCGGTAACTTCATACACACATACCAATCACTAACTTCACTAACTAAATATGCTCCATAAGCATATTCTACAACATTTCTTTACACAATTTCGTTTCGTTTTTCCAGCAGCTCTATTGTCAGCCATTTTTCTTTTGGATAAGAATACTTTCTCTTCTTCAATTTGTAATTTTTGTCTGCAATAATATCTTGGGGTAAACAATTTTCTTTCAGGTTGGTCTCACTTCTTCATCAATTTGCTATGTATTTAATTCTTCATCACTTCCTTCATTTATTTCCAGATTCTCGAAGTCTTCAAGAATAACGTACATCCATTCAGGACCTTTGAATTTATTGTTCAGTATTTTCAATCTTGTGCTTCTTCGTTTGGGATTTTCCCTTGATTGTTCAGTCTGACTAGATACCTCGTTTACTTGGTCCGGTTCCTCATTTATTGTTTCGAGTCGGTATCTCACTCTCTTGATAACACTAGGCTGATTATCGCCTTTTCTGATTCTTTTGGCTTGCACTGCACTTTCACTTTCTTCACATGTTCTTTTGTTTTAGTTGGTTAGTGGCACAACTTGGTAATTTTCGTTTTCAGAATCTCTCTCTATCTGACCGTGTCCAGGGCTTATTGCCTTAGTATCATCTGCCTGGATGCGTTCTTCTTCCTTAATCTGACCCTGTTCAGGTTTTGTTTAAATTTGTTTTTCCTCTTCTTTTCCCTGAACTTGTTTTTCTTTTCCTCTCTGGTCCTGATCAGGTCTTACTGCACTTTGGCTTTCGGCCGCCTGAACGCGTTCTTCTAAGCTTATCTGTCCCTCCTCAGACTCAGGAGCTGTGGTTTCAGTTTCTTCCGTCTGAGTAGATTGTTCTCTCCTTGACTGGTCCTGCTCAGGTTCCCTAACTGTTGTATTTTCACTTTCCTGAGTGCGTTCTTCTACTCCTATCTGGTCCTCACTCTTTTCCTGACTAACTTTTCTGGTTTGCCTTCTTGTTCTTACAATTACTTCAGGTATTTCTACTATTGGGATCCAATCATCCTGACTGGTGCTTGGTTGTTCTTGGTCAGCTACTTCAGGATCTGTTATTCTGGGTCCTTCAGCTGTACAACCTTCAGCATCCCCAACTGCTTGAGTCAGTTGAGGTCCCTCTTCGTCAGGTGCTGGTACTCTTTTAGTATGGCTTGCATGAATCCAATTAGGCAAACCCGCATATTTTACTGCTGTCATTGTAACCAATATAACCTGATGTGGTTTTTCCCACCTTGGTGCCTACCAACGATTCTCGAGTGTCATTCTTCACAACTACCCAGTCGGCGGTGTTCAGATCATGCGCTTGGTTCGGCTGCCTGGCGACTGCGTCTTCTCCAACCTGGTGAGAGATAGAACGCACTTGATCAGCCAACTCTTTGCAATACTTTAGCACCAAATCATCAGATATATTCAACAGCTTGTGTCCTGGTATGCATGCTTGTCTCATTGCTCTTCCCATGAGTATTTCATGGGGACTCAATCCGGTATTCTTGTCTGGAATACTTCTGAGCCCCATCAGAACACGAGGTAAAGCATCAGGCCAGTCTAGTGGGGTGGATGCACACACTTTTCCCAATCTTGACTTAATTGTGCCATTCACTTGTTCTACCACTCCAGAAGCCTCTGGGCAGTATGCGCAGTGCAGCTTTTGTTTAATTTTAAGTGCTTCACAAATTAATCGAATTATTTCATTATTAAAATGAGACCCTCTGTCTGATTCAATAGTTACTGGAAAACCGAATCTAGGAATGAGTTCTCTCAATAGAAGTTTGGCCACTGTAAAGCTGTCCTTTCTTCAAGTTGGGTATGCTTTCAACCACTTCGAAAATAAACAAACTTTGCCAAGTACATATTTCAATCCTCGACAAACAGTCAACTGAATTAAATCTATTTGAAGCCTTACAAATGGACCTTCTGCCTTTCCAATTCTTCCCATACTGACTATGGTTTTCTTTCCTGGATTCATTTGTTGACAGGTTAAGCATCTCTGGCAAAGACTCTCTGCGACATTCCTGAACATTGCATTAAATCAATCCTGTCTGAAAAGTCTAATCATTACATCTCTGCCTATGTGGGTGTCTCCATGATACATCCTTGCCATCGGTGCAAGCATTCAGTCTTGCATTACTGGTCTGCCATCCAAATAGACCCATACACCATCTTCCACCCTTCTCCGACAACCAACTTTTTCCCACTCCTCTCTTTCTCTTGTTTCCACCTCATCTTGTAATTCTCTTACTTCTTTCCATGTTTCTAATCCTGAAAGTAGCATAAGTTGGCAGCTGAATCCACATGTTTACATTTTTTTGTTCACTGCTGTTTTATATTTGGCGCAGTGTTGGGCAACCTGGTCAGCATATCGGTTACCTGCCGTCACATGGTCATTTTCTGACTGATGTGCAGCACACTTGACCACTGCCATTTCTTTTGGCAATTGTATTGCCTCAAGCAATTCTTTCACAAAATTTCCATTTTTAATGGGAGACCCTGAAGAAGTCAGGAAGTCTCGCTGCATCCAAAGCTGGCCAAAGTCATGCACAACCCCGTAACCATACTGACTATCAGTGTAAATGGTTACTCTCCAATTATTCCCATTTTTGCAAGCTTTAATTAAAGCTATCAATTCGGCTACTTGTGCAGACTTGACTCCTGGTAAATAGGATGCTTCAACTATTCCTGCCAATGTACACACAGCATAAGCAGCACTTAGTCCACCTTCCTCATGGCGCATACACAAGCCATCTACAAAGAGCTCATGTTCGGCATTCTCCAAAGGCTCCTCCTGTATGTCAAGATGGGGTTTGGTTCTGAGGTCTGTCACGTCAAGACATTCATGTTCGACTTCATCCTTCACCTCTTCAAATTATGGATCTGGTAACAAGGTAGCTGGGTTAAGAACAGTACATCTGACTATGGTCACGTTTTCAGCCCCTAGTATAATTCTCTCGTATTTTGTCATTCTACTAGGTGTAAGATACTGAGTTCGAGTTCTTGTTAAAAGAATTACAACTGAATGAGGGATGTACACTTTTACAGGGTGTCCCATCACAATGGACTCGCTCTGCTCCAGACTTATGCACGTTGCGGCCACAGCTTTTTGGCAACCAGGCAATGCAGATGCTACAGGGACCAAGGTAGCAGAAAAATATGCCTCAGGACGTCGCATTAGACCATGTCTCTGTGTCAAGACTGAGAGTGCGTAATTATCTCTTTTGCAACAGAGCAGTGCAAATTCTTTCGAATAGTCAGGCATACCTAAAGCAGCTGCTCCACACAAACATTTTCATAATTTTATGAAGGCTTGCATGCTTTGATCATCCCACTCTATTGGGTCTTTTGCTCGTTTCTTTATCATTTGTATCAGGGGTTTTGCCAAAAGGGAAAACCCTACAATCCATTGTCTGCAGTATCGTACAACACCAAGGAACATCCTTATTTCTTTCTGGTTTTGTGGCAATTTCATTTGACTTATTATTTTTATTCTCTCAGAGGTCACTTTTCTTAGTCCTCGCTGTATCTGATGTCCCCAATATTTAACTGTTGTTTGGCAAAACTGTAATTTCTCTGGGGATAATTTATGTCCACCTTTGGCCAGATGGTTCAATAAAGCAATGGAATCAGTAACACAGTCATCTCTTGTTTTCAATGCGACCAGCAGGTCATCAATATACTGTACCAGGACTGACTCCCTAGGCAGCACTAATGTTTCAAGACACTTTTTCAAAATTGGGTTAAAAATCGAAGGACTTTCAGTATACCCTTTAGGAACGCGATTCCAAACATAAATACGATCCTCAAATTTGAAAGAAAATAAAAACTGACTATCAGGATGCAATGGAATGGAGAAAAAGGCATGTCACAAATCAATTACGGTAAACCATCCTGCCTTCCATGGTATTTCGTACAAAATCACGACAGGGTTGGGTACTATAGGGCAACATGGCACAACAATCTTGTTTATCTTTCATAAATCCTGTACTACCCTATATTTTCAACCTTTAGGTTTCTTGATGCCAATTATAGGTGAATTACAAGGACTACTCATTATTTCTTTTAAAATGCCTTGTTCGACCATTCAATCAATTTCTGCTGTAACACCAGCTTTTATTTCAGGACTCATTTTGTATTGTTGAGTATTTGGGTAAACTGCACCTTCTTTTACAGTCACTTTTAGGGGATCTACATTTTTCATTAATCCCACCTCCTTTCCTGTAAAATCCCACACTTAAGGATTTACTGTTGTTTTGACCTAATTTGGTAAGTCATCTTTGGTCCTTATGGAAAACCATTCATTTACTTCTGTTCCTTGTTTGGCTAGCATGATTATGTATATTCCGTCTTCGTGTGGGGTTTGAATTGCAACACCATCCGTTGTGCAAAATATGGTGTAATTCATTTTACACAATGCATCCCTTCCTAATAAGTTCACAGGACTGGAGTCACACACTACAAACTTATGTATCTCTTTGAATTTGCCAATACATACCTCCATTGGTTTTGTAATAGGGTTTATAATTTGTTTATTAGAAACGCCCACCACTTAGATCGCTTCTCGCTACCGAGAGGGGTAGGTTTGGGATGTCTGCTGTTCTCACAGTAGAACAGGTAGCACCAGTGTCCAATAAAAAGGTAATGTCATTCCCTTTCACCTTACCAACAATATATGGACCTGACAGATCTACCGGCAAGGATGCGCCAAGTACGCATTCATCTTCCACCCTCCTCAGGCACCATCATAAGGTGCTGTCAACAAAATAAAAATCCTGCAAAAGAAACTGCGATGTTACAAAATGTTTCTTACCACTTCCTTCTTGAAATCCCGTGTCCATACTGTACTTGGCTTGACTCACAAAATTTGGCATAGGGGCAGGTGGCAATTGATTCTGTAGGTTTACAACCTGCTGCGGTTGACTCATTATCACCTCATTCTGCGTCTGTGGATATAAATTTTGATTTGGGCCATTATTATTCTGTATACTTTTACACTTGTTTTTCCAATGCCCCCATTTTCCGCACCCATGACAGGGAAACTTTGTCTTGGCCTCTTCTCTGCTAAATCGCCCTTTTGGTTTACCCCTGTTATTTTCACCATGACTTTGCCCCTTTCCCAAATTTCCAGCCAGATTATTTAGCTGGAGTTCTTGCTGTTCTGCTAATTTTGCTTGTGCCCACATCACTTTCTCATCTAAAGTCTTTTGTCTATTGTCAATTTCATCTCCGCAGTATTTGCATATTTTAGGATCTCATCTATGGCCTTTGCTTGTCAGCACAGCATGTGCTGTTTAATCATTTGGGACATATCTTGCCTTAACCCTGACACAAATTGGTAAACAAAATGAGTCATGTCCTTATCCCCAATACTTCCAAAACCACTATACTGTTTGAACACCTGTAAGAGGCGCTCATAAGTAGGCATGTACAGACTCATCTTTCTCCTGGGTTGTTCTATTTTTATCCAATCTGTTTCTTTTAGTGGAATTTTCCCTTTTAAGAAAGTGATTACTTGGTGATATTTCTTCATAACCTCTTTTGACGGAGCCCCTGTCTTTTCATCTCTCGGGTACTCATCATTAGGCCAACCAACTGTAATTTTACATTCTGTCCACAAATCAGCCGGTACCACTATGTCAAATAAACCATCTAGGTCTTTCAACAAGACCTTCGAAACCTTCACAAACCTCTCAACTTGCCTGTATCATTCCACTAGATTTTCTCTCAATTTAGGGAAATCATTAGTAAATGATAAAATATCCTGTTGGGTCCATGGGACATGTACATATCCTCCTCCTGGAACCTCTCTCATTGGGCCCAATCTTTCAGCCTTCTCGGTTTCTCTCATCAAATATTCAGATGTCAATCGATTTGTCTGTGCTTCTTCCTTTTTCTTTGTCCATCTAACTTTCCATCTGTCTAAATCTCCCCCTTTTTGTAATATTGTAATCAACTCCTTAATCTGCAATTTTCTTCCTGACATATTCATGTTTTCCAAATCTTTATCAGAAAATTCTGCTCTATAGGGTTTCTGCAACACCTTGGATCTACCTATCTCTATTCACACTTCAGAGGCCAAATTTGTCAATTTTTCATGAAATATTTTCGGGTTTCGGGTTATACTTCTGCAAATGAACAGCAATTCTTCCTCACTATAGGTGTTTAACCTATCCAGTCCTAAATTCCCAGCTATCATTTCTTCTAATTCAACTCTTAATTTGAAAATGTTCAATATTTTCGGTGGTGGGTTTGGTTTTTCTATTTGTTCAGCCCATCTTTCTATTTCTTCTGGGGTTACTATTGGTCACTCGTCGTCCCTGTGGATGTCTCTATTCGTACTTCTTTTAAGTAACCTGGTGTGACTCTCCTAGGTGTGTCATGTATTTGCCCTCTTTTCGGTAAGTCAATTAATGAAATCACTGACTCACATTCACTGGCTTGGTCACCAATTATTATTTTTGTTTTTCTAGGTTCAATAATGGGTGTAGTCATGACGGGTGTTTTAGGACAATTTGATTTATCCCCATACAATGGGACAACAGGACCTATAGTCACTGGTATAGTCAAAGCTTCAGGATGAGTGTTTAACTGGGTTATCTTTTGTATTAATTTGCTTCTATTCTTATTTATCGCTTCCCTTTCTCTTTCTTGAAGTACCCTCTCCGTTGTTTTTTCATGTACTACCTGTGGAGCTAAAGGTGTATCTAGAATCGGGGCATTCGGGGTAGTTCTATTAGGTCTTTCCTGATAAGGTGGAGGATTTTTCATTAAAATATCTTCTAAATAATCATCTTCTGAGTCTCCACTACCTGCCATTGTTAAGTGCTTTGTTTTCTCTATGCATTTTCCTCCTGTCTGTTCCTCAGCCATCAATACAGGATATAATTCTTCTGTTACCATGGCTTGCCTCCACTGTTTCATCTGCCTATCTCGGGTTTCGGGTGGAAATTTGGGATAAAATCTGCTCAAGTTTCTGTCACTTCTTGATCTATCTCGCTCAAATGCTTCAGTCTCCCATTCTTCTAATGCCTCATACTGTGTTAATCTGGGTCTGGGTTCTAATTCATTCATAGTACGTAAGTTATGTAGGATTCTTCCATTAAATGTTCCAAACTCCGGAAAAGCTAGTATTCCATCATCTTCTGTATATTCTATCCAATTTTCTAACCATACACAGGTATGATAGCCTCTCTCTATCATCATGTAGGATGCGGGCGTTTTCGGGGGAGGAATAAGAATCCCTTCTCTAGTTTTAATGGGTTTATCCTTTTTAAAATAAGTTTTAATTTTCTGAATAAATGACATTTTTCTTTTCTCTCTGGACATTTCTCGAGATCTTCCTTTTATGTACTGTTCGTGGGCAAATCCTAAATACCTTCTATCTGGACGATTCCGTATCAAAGTAGGATCGTGTCTCCACATGCAAGACCCACTATCAATTATTATTATGGCTTCAATTTTCACCTTATCAAATGTTCACTGTTACGTTAACAATTGACCAATACCAGCGCTGCTTCTTATTCTTCTCACCAACCGGATTCTGTTCTGCTACGTGTTGAGCCAATACTAGAGCGGCTCTCTGTGACGTCAGTATCACTCTTTACTACTGACCCATCCTTTACAATTCTTCTCGTCAGTCACACGCCCATTGTTCCAACCAATCCCAACGTGGCCCTCTGTGACGTCAGTGCAGCACTCGCAACTGCCCCCTCCTTTACGAGGTAATGTGAAAACTTATTTTCTTCAATTTACGTGCAATTTTCATTAATTAACAACATAGAAACATTCGCTACTTTTTCTGATGCTCTAAATTCAAAGAATAGTCTATTTATTTTGCTGCGAGTAAAACCTTTCCGCTTACTCCTCACCCAAGCATCAGAGAACCTGCTACTCCTTCATCATTACCCTTTCTAGGTGATATAACACCAAAGTTTCACCAGCGAACTCTTTTGCTACCAATAACTCTCACTTTTATACGTAAGAAAATAATCCCTAAATCAGTGCTTCTAGTCCTGCATAACTTTCAGCACCTTCTTGATCCAGACAAGTAACCTCACTGCAGTGTGGCTTCCATTCTCCACCCGCGATTTAAAATTCCCAGGAATTTCCAAACATAAAAAAGAATACAAATAGGTTTGGTTAATACATAAATCAATAATTCAATCCACAATATTTTCTACCTAACTAACTAGAACTCTATACCATAGCTCTGCTACCAAGAAAAAATGATCCAGCGGATTACCAGCTTGTGTTACTCACACACCATATAGTCACCTGGGCCCATAAACATTCATACAAATAAGCTAGTAGTACCGCCGGAGTCAATTTTGTTTTTACCTGCAAGATTTTGTTATCTTTACCCAAATCTTACCAATCCAATCTCCTTGACAATAAATTTCCTCTGGTCAATGAATCTAGTAGCTAGTAGAAAAGGTATAAATAAAATGTACGGTTTTCTCCAATGAGTTTTGAAAATGTTATCTAATCAACATTTGTGAGTCAAAAATCAAATACTTGTTAACATTGGTTTCATTCAGGAAAGAAATCAAGTTTAGTTCAATATAAGTCTCATTAAAATATCGTGATGACAGTACCTGAAGAGGGAGGGGAAAAAAAACAGAGAGCTGGTACAAGAACAGAAGTATATTTACCTAAGATGTTAGATGAACCCAACTCCTTGAATAATGAGTGAGGTGGAGTCCACCAGGACAGGTGGAAGACAAAGGATCAGGACAGGTTCAGGGCCGGGAAGGTGCCAGCATCACCACTACTCTCCTCGATTTTTCTTCCGCGACTCCCCTTCTAGATGATTGGATTATAGATCAGTATTTCGATCTCTCGAGCAGAGTCTCTGGCATCTGCAGGGTCTGAGACAGCGTCTCTGACAGAGTCTGTGGCAGCATCGGTGTCGGGTCTGTGACATCTAACTAACTAACCTTCCTCAATTATACTATTCTGTGTTCGTGTACCACCCCTAAATGTTTCAATATCGTGAAATCCCCTATTTCTGATTGGACAATTGCAAGGAGGTGAGTTCATCACACCCGCCGGAGTCCGCAATCACGAGGAGGCAGCCGACCCCCGTGGAGAGGCACCTAGTCCAGAAGAACTCACCAGAACTCCAGCCGCGCAGCGCGCCAGCTCCGCAGCGGTGAAGACATCACTCCCAGCCGACAGAAGACCCAGGCGACGCCCCGGCTTCACATGAGGCCGCATCTCAGCAGGCCCCGTTTTCTTTCAAGCACCACACAGCCGCAACAGGACACTCCACAAAGCTGAGAGCGGTCCAGGTAAAAGACGCCAGTCTCCTATGTCAGCGGGGCAGCTCTGGGGCTCAGGAGGTGACCGGTGAAGCAGGATAGTGAAGGATAGATGTTAGGCTGGATGGAGCGCTCTCAGCACACGTCCGCCATGTTAGCTTGCCCAAACATAAGTATATTTAATCAGACATTGATATTAAATATCAACCCTCAACCCAATGACTTCCCCGGGGAGAAAACTGCATCCATCTGAGATTCAGAATTATTGTCCAAAAAGGTAGAAAGATCCTCAGAGTCCATGAATATCCTTGTCTGTGCTTTGAATTTGATTTTAACCTTTGATTGGGCAGCGAATTAAAATGGGATAGACATTTCCGTGAGCCTTCTCTGTAAGGTTAAAAATCCTTTCCCTCGGATGACTGTTTCTCTTGCACAGTTTTGTGATCTGGACATTCTGTGGCCCTGCCAGTTTATCGCCTTGATTGTCATGTGCATAAGAATTAGTTCGGAGTATTGGCGATGCACCGGTTTAAAGATCATTGGTTGCGGAGCTGATGCATTTTTAGGTTTTTATGTCTGGACCCTGTTGGCCCTCTTGATGTTCTTAGCAAAGTTAATTTAAAGAGTTTCAGGAAGGGGGCGTGGCCGAGCCGGCGACCGTAATGGCTGCCTGACTTAGGAGCTCCGGAGCCATCATGCCCGTTTGCCCGCCTAACCACATCCAGCCGTGACCCCTCCGGTCTATGTGCACTGGATCGTGCACTGGATCCTCCGGGGAACCGTCGGTGGCGAGTGTGGGATCCAGCATTCTACTAACCGCCTAATAAAGCCCAAGATGGAGCCCGGACCTGACGCGGCTTCCGGAAGCCCCGACTCGACAGGGGACTCGGGTGAGCCTGGGAGCGGCGTCCCGAGCATGAGCGATGGAAACGCCACTCCAGCTACCTGCCGCGGCCGCCGTAGGGGTCGGGAGCTTCCCTCCAACACTACCTGTTCCATGTCAGGCCTTGGCTCGACACCATTGTCGCTCGCCAGGAAGAGCACCTCTGATGTGCTTGAGCTGAATGGCTGTCTACTCCCAGCTCCCTATCCTAACCTGATGATCTGCTGAGGTCAGTGACGAGCTGAATGTAATCCTGCATACCGCAAATCTACACCTCCGGAACTGTAAGTGCAGTCCCCCTGATGCCTTACACGGCGAGCTATCATTACTCCTGCTATCCTTGCCGACTGAGTCCCCTAACCAGGACACTAACCAAAGGGGTCTAATTCTCCTCCCCAGCACATACACCACAGACTTATTGCTGCTCTTCTGTAATATAACAAAGATCAACTACCCAGTACACAGTGTGAGGTGCATTGGCTAGAGGCTGTTGCCCTTCCCCCCTCAATCGGCTACAGTGAGCATACCACTCCCTGTATGTGACCATTATTAGAGGCGAATCTCCCGCCGGCCCAGTACTGGTGACCCGTATGTTTTTTACCTACGCATCTACTGGAACACCCCATTCCAACACCTGCAGCTAGAAGATGGAGCGCTCAGACCCAAAACAACACCCATTGCGCTTCGAAGGGGGCAAAACCCCCGGAATAGTGGAAGCTGGAGGTGCTGCCGGGGAAGAGGGGAACCAAATAGAGGGCACCGCGGCAATAATGGCTGAACTCAGAGCAGGCTTCCAAGCCATCGACACACGCTTGGATGCATTAACCAGCAGACTAGACGACATTCTCGGTCGCATGGAGGCCCAGGACACACGCATAAGGGGAGCAGAGAAGCAAATTTCTGATCTGGAGGATGCGCAACCGTCCTTGCAACGACGTCTCCAGCATTCGGAATCCCTCCTCAAGCAACTGGCCGCTAAAACCGAAGATTTGGAGGCGCGTTCACGCCGCAGTACTGCTCCGGCCCATTTTAGTATCCGTCAATTATCTACAAGAACCCACTCTGGTCGGATGGAACTTTTTACTTGCCCAATAGCGTGGAGGGAATGAACACAATTATCGAAGAATGTTGTCCGCAATTTGTCATAATCAAGGACTCAAGACTTAATCTCTTGGCTCTCTGGCTTTTATTATCAGCATAAAAATTTGAAGATACAAACTCCTCAATACGAGGCACAACAAATACATAGGCACTAACACAAACGCTACTCTACGAAGAATCCGCATACGACTAAAAATAACTAAAAGCACAATCTCTAAAAGCATGAGGTAGAAAACTACCAAGCCAATGTCGATATTAGGGACACTGGACCATACCATCTCTGTCCCTACTCTGTACTAGATGTCATCCCTACTTAGCAATCCCTTGAGACCCTCAAATCGAGAAAAAGGTGTCAGAGTGAAACTTCCTAAGAAGTCTTCACTTGGAGAGCTTGATCTATAAAGTGCCCCCTCTAGCTCCTCGCCTAACTCTTCTCTGCTCTGGGCTGCTCTGTTCTGCCTCCACCCTCGGGGCGCTTTCCCTAATACAGAACCCCAAATCCCAGAACACGCCCTTTTGCACCTCCTCTTCAGCCGGGTCGTCTTTCAGTAATTTTCCATCAAGCGCTGTCCAGTTCCATCATCCATCAGCTTGGCCTTGAGTCCCAGACACCGTCCGCACTAGGAGTTACGATTGGCACATTCCAATGCACTCCCATGTCTGGCTTTAACTACATAAGTCAATTCATGAACAAAGAACTTGTCTACTAACGAAGCAACTGTCCTTGCACCTGGAGTGAGATCATGGAATGCAGACATACTTCACATCTTTTAACTTTGCAATTTACTACAGCCTAAAATCTCTACTGGAATAAATCCTTTTGGCCTATTGCCCTCGGCTAACATAAGAAAATAACAGGCCTTTCGCCTCAACGATATATGTGAATTCTGGCCACTACTTCGGTTACTCAAGCATGCCTAAATCAGGCTATTGACATTTACTTCTTCTCTTTCATGTATGTTTAAACAGTCTACATGCACGTATTCTAGGTTACACATTTTAACGTCACATTGTGTTTATACAGACTAAAACTCTATGCATTTCTCTAAATACATTCACAATATGCTTGTACATTGCTAACACTTCTAAATCAAAGCGATACCTTATACATTTCTTAAGCATTTCACACACAAAATACCTGAGTACATATTTGATTATATGCGGGTGCCAACTAACGGTGAATATAACGCACCCCTACAATTTTCAACCTTTTAAACGCTACATCAGTTCCCCCCTTTGATGACATATGTCATCACACCACTACAATCTCCCTTCTTCAAAACTGATTTAGACGGTACTGGTCATTGCTCTGCCATGTCGAATTCCCTCCATTCTCTTAAGATTCTCATATTGTTGATCCTGAAACTTTGCCATTCTTTTCTCATTTGCTCTAAGAGCTCTTTCAACTTTGCCTCCTTGATACCACTTCCAAGCTTTCACACATCCCCACAAACAAATCACACAAACTACAGCAATGATAATTGGCTTCAACACCGATCCAAGAAATCCTCTTCCCAGATTTGCGAACCATGTTCCCACTCTACCAAATCCCTGTCCAATCTTTTCCCACACATTCTCCTCCGTCAAATCCATAATTTCCTTGTGAATAGTGGTGAGGTTGTCTATGTACTTCCCCAACTGCTTCGTATTGTCTGGAATATACGTGCAGCATTCTTGAACCTTCAATAATTTGCAGACCCCGCCCTCCTTAGCTAATAGCACGTCTAACGCAAGGCGATTCTGCATAACCATATTCCGTATCGACAACATCTCTCCAGTCACCAACAACAAGGATCTCGCCGTATTCATAGACAGCTCATCAACTACTGTTGCCAACCTTCTGATCTTCACGTCATTCAAAACCACACCCATACTAGGTATCATTGCTCCATATAGATCACCAATCACTGCACCTGCCTTTACAGTCCTACGTCTTCTAGAGTGTTGTCTCGTCTCTAACAGCTCCAAGTCCTCTGTGTGATAAATCTTCGGGAATATAATGGCCAAATAACATATGCCATACCAATTTGCAGGTAACCTTACATAAGCATTCTTCCCACATACATAATACACTGTCGGAATCACCTGTACGGCACCTTGCATAAAGTCCTTAACAGAAGTCTCCATGGTGAAGGTCTGGGAACAGGTGCTTTGTCCCACTGCGACGTTCTCAGTAGCTGATTGAGGACGTCCAATACACAAATTCCCTTTCTGCACTTCATCTAATGCAATTGGTCCATAGCTTCCCTTGGACTTGTGAGATTTCTCCTCCTCAGTCCAATCTACTGAACTATCTCCGGTATCTCGTGTCTGAGTCAACTTTCTATATCTGTCTTCTACCTGATCTATGAATTTCTTCTCCGTCTCGGACAATGCACATGCCAGGTTATGCCTGTGAGCCTGCGCAGTATCCAACTTCACAGTAGGTCTAAAATACTTCAGAAGTCTGTCCTCTTTTGTATAATAGTCGTACTTATTCAAATGCTTGATTGCTGGAACTTCAGGAAGTACCGTATCAAAATTTGAAAAGAAATACTCGAACTGCCTCCTGTCGTAAAATAAACTAAGCAATAAACTACAAGAAATCCCATACGTCAATGGGAGATGATGATACTTGATACCTTCATCTACTGAAGCAGGCAACTGCATACACACATAGCAATCCTTCACATCCAGCGCATCAACATACTCGTACAACAACTTCGCATAAGCATTGAGTTTAAAATCACCCTTCGACAAATCCATGTGGAGTCTACGATCCTCCCTTAATTTTGATGTTCTCCGATCTCTGATACTGACACCTCTCTGTCCTGGGGTAATAGGTGTAGGTGCTCCCTGAACCTCCCCCTCCTGCCTGTGGGCCACCATGTACGAACTTATCACTACTGCAAATATAGTGGCTATCACAACTCCTACCAATGTGCCTACTATTAATCTAGCCCTACGATGTGTGTTTGCAGGATCTGCCATCTTCGGAATATACTCAATGTTCAATACAGTCTCTGGAATGTTAAGTCTCTTTCTCATTAATGTCTCTTTTGTGAACTTTGGCAAACCTCCCTAACTTTTCTTCGTTCTACAACGGAAGGTCCCTAAATTTATTCTTCTTCCACTCGGGTCTAGGTTATCTTCTTTTTCCCTTTTTTACAACACTCTTGAATCAGTCCAGAATAACTGCTGGTCCCAACAGTTCTAGGACCCCCTGCAATATCTCGAGCTTAAGAATGGTCAGTTCCTGTGGAGCTGGCACAACTGTGAACGTCGGGAAATCCAAAGTATCCAAAATCATACCACGAATGAGGCTTAGAAATGGTGGATTCGGGATATTGATGGTCAGGATTCCATCGATCTCCAATCCCGGAATTCTCAGCAACACTTCCACCCTCGGAAACGGAGCACTGCTGACCAATGTCATTGACCTCAATCTTCCCGTGCTCGGTAAACCTGGCATCAGTCACTGGATATGCCCACTCCGGTGAAGCGTACTTCTGACTTAGCACTCTAGTTCTCTTTGATCTTCTCAGAGTACCTTGAGGATGCTCCTCGTCACTCGATTCTGCTTCTGGCTCCTCCGACACTGGTGTAAGATCTGTGCTCGGCGCCAACCTGAGGTTTACCCGTTTCTGTCTTGCGGGCCAAACCCTTCCTGCTTCTGTGGCACCTCCGGTCTTCCCCTCGATACCCTGTGCACTGGTCTCCTCTTCCTCGGCAGAACTCGATTCTGTACTGCCCACGGCGCCTCTTATTTCTTCCCCTGTTTCTGGTTCGGATCTTCTCTCACGTTCTCCTTCAGCTTGATTCAGTGCACCATTAGCTGCTTCAGCAACCCTTACAGCTTGCCCTCTCAGGTGGCTCTGTCGGCTCAACTGGGTTTTCGTTCTCGAGAGGGGCTGTGTCTTCTAAGGGTGCTGGAACTCTACGGGTATGGGAAGCATGCACCCAGTTCGGTAAACCTCCAACACTTCACTGCTGTGTTCGTGATGAGGATCACTTGAAACGGTCCTCGCCACCTAGCATCCAGGCAACTCTTCCTCACGTGCTTGCGGACCAGGACCCAATCGCCGGGACATAGGTCGTGGCACAGGTCACTCGCAGCTGGAACCGTTGCTGTCTGCACCTGCTGAGACACAGAACGGACCACGTCAGCAAGGCCTTTACAATAATCCAGGATCATATCATCAGTGATATTTATCAGAGCAGTGGCAGGTATTGCAGGCAAACGCATCGCTCTCCCCATGAGAATATCATGGGGTGACAATCCAGTCCTTCTATCAGGCACACTTCGGAGGCTCATGAGAACTAAAGGTAATGCGCCGGGCCATTTCAGGAAGGTTGACGAACACACTTTTGCCATTCGAGCTTTTAAAGTCCCATTCACTTGCTCCACTATCCCTGAAGCTTCTGGTCTATAGCTACAATGTAACCTCTGATCTATATTTAAGGCGGCACAAAGCAACTTCATGACTTCACTGTGGAAAGAGTTCCTCTATCTGATTCAAAAGAGGTCGGGAACCCGTACCTTGGAATGAGTTCTCTCAATAACAATTTTGCTACCGTGAGTGTGTCACATCTGCGTGTAGAGTATGCCTCCACCCACCTGGAAAAGACACATACTATGACTAATATGTACCTTAACCCATTACAATTCGGCATTTCAATGAAATCCAGCTGCATCCTATTGAAAGGTCCACCTGACCTCCCTATGAGACTCAACGTCACAGCTGTCCTCTTTCCTACATTCATCTGTTGGCAAGTGACACACCTCTGGCACACAGTTTCAGCCACCGCCCGAAACTTCGGGTTGTACCAAGTTTGACGAAACACTCTCATCATTGCGTCTCTACCAAGATGTACAGCACCATGTATCAACCTCGCCATGGGATTCAACAAACATTCTGGCAACACCGCTCGTCCATCATTCGAAACCCATATGTCCACATCTCCTTTCTCGCATCCAGCTCTTATCCAGCTGTCTCGCTCCTGATCCGAAACCCCTTCCTGAAGCTGCTTCAGTTCCTCCCATGAGTCTGCCATTGCTAACATGTGATCATACACTGTTTTCTCCTCAATTTCCTCAATGTGATTCTCCGTGTAATTACATCCCTGCTCTGCACAAAACCGGGCTACTTCGTCAGCATAATTGTTGCCCAATGAAACAAAATCATTTCCCTTAGTGTGTGCAGAACATTTAACAACAGCAATTTCTTCAGGACCTTGCAATGCCTCAAGCAATTTTCGCACATGATCACCATTTCTAATAGGTGAACCTGAAGACGTCATAAACCCTCTCTGGGACCATAGCTGTCTGAAGTCATGAACCACACCAAACCCATATTGGCTGTCCGTGTAAATAGTTACACAAATTTTATCAGCTGCCACGCAGGCACGAGTCAAAGCAATGAGCTCAGCCACCTGCGCGGAGTGTACTCCTTCTAAGCAAGCGGCTTCAACCACCCCCTTGATGGTGCATACAGCAAATGCTGCTCTCAATCGACCGACACTGTCTCTTAAACATGAACTATCCACAAAGAAAATCTCATCTGAAACTGGGAGCGGTTCATCGACAATGTCTGGTCTCGGTTTGGTGCATAGTTCAGTCACATCGAGACAATCATGGTCCTCACAATCTTCATCATCATCTACATTCAGGACAGGTAACAATGTAGCAGGATTTAAAACAGCACACCTCTTCAATATCACAGTATCGGCTGCAAGGATGACTTGCTCATAACGAGTCAGCCTATTATTCGTGAGGTGCTGTGTTTTAGTCCTAGTCATCAACAGTTCAACAGAATGTGGCACATGTACAGTAAGAGGATGACCCATCACGATGCTCTCACATCTCTCGATGCTGACACCTGTTGCCGCAACGGATTTGAGACATCCGGGCAACGCAGAAGCTACTGTATCTAGGGTAGCTGAGAAATAAGCAACTGGTCTACGGACACCTCCATGATTCTGAGTTAACACTGCTAATGCGCAACCTTCTCTTTCGCAGCAGAATAATGCGAATGCCTTGTTGTAGTCCGGCATTCCCAACGCAGAGGCGCTACATAAGGCTTCTCTCAGCCTCAGACATGATTTCAAACAGTCGTCGTCCCATGGTACCGGATCACTTACGTCCTTTCGCGTCAGCCGCTGTAAAGGCTTCGCTTCAAAGGAAAAGTTTGGGATCCACTGGCGGCAATAACCCACCATTCCCAAAAACATTCTAACTTCCCTCTGCGTCGAGGGAACTGGCATTCTCAGAATCGCATCAATGCGATCTGGAGACACCTTTCTTTTGCCCTTCTCGATTCTGTGCCCCAAATACTGTACCTCAGGTAAACAGTATTGCAGCTTGTTTGGGGACACCTTGTGACCATTTTCTCCCAGGAAATTCAACAACGCAATCGTATCAGTTCTGCAAGCATCTTCTGTTTCTGACGCAACAAGCAGATCATCAATGTATTGCACTAAAACAGAGTTTTGTGGCAACACAAGACTTTCGAGGTTTTCTTCAAAAGTTGATTAAAAATCGATGGACTCTCTGTATACCCCTGTGGGATACGACACCACGTTAATACACGGTTCTCTAGTCTAAATGCAAAAAGAAATCTGATCTCTTCGTGTAGGGGAATCGAAAAAAATGCTTGACACAAGTCAATCACTGTGAACCATTCAGCTTCACATGGGATCTGAAACCGGATCACAGATGGATTCGGTACCACTGGACAACATGGAACAACTATGTCGTTTATTTTTCGCAAATCTTGCACTATCCTGAACTTCCCACTTGGTTTCTGCAGCCCCATAATGGGCGAATTGCATGGACTACCCATGATTTCCATCAGTATTCCCTGCTTAATCATGGACTCGATCACAGGTTTAATTCCTGCAATCGTTTCAGGGGACAATTTATACTGAGGGGTTCTCGGGAATTCCGCATTTGGCTTGATCTGTATCTTCACTGGATCCACTCCCCTGATTAAACCAATCTCCTCTCCACTTAGGTCCCACACATCGATTGACACTGAGTCCCTCAAATCAAGTGGAAGCTCCTCCACTGTCAAAGCAGCGTACATTTCCACGCAGACCCGCTGATTCGCAACGTTAAAGGTCGCGTCGTCATCCCTTGTCTGTACCTCTACTCCTTTCGGGGTACAGTAAATTGTGCAATTGAGCTTGCACAATAAGTCTCTCCCTAATAAACAAACAGGACTAGAATCTCACACCACGAACTGGTGTCGATCCCTAAAGTTTCCTATCCTAACTGGAATCGGTTCTGTCAAAGGGCTAACTAGCCTCTTATTCGCCACCCCAACAACCTGTATGCTTTCCCCAGAAAGGGCTACACCCGGAACTACTGCCGATCTTATAGTCGACCTAGTAGCCCCCGTATCAACCAAAAAGGTAGTAGGGTGTCCGTCGAGCTCTGCTTCCACAAAGGGTCCTCTCTGATCTACCTCTAAGATGGCCCTAAGTATGCAGTCGTCATCTTGGCTTAAACTCAACTGGGCCAGCAAATCTGTATCCTTCTCCTCGCTCACTTCAAACATGGGCATCTGCAAATAAGTTTGAGCTCCCTGCTGTATGTTCTGTATCCTAGGTGGCTGGGGAACCTGCACCTGCGGGATGCCTGTCCCCCCTTTCATCATTCTCGGTGTAGTCACCGTCTGTACCTGTTCCGCCCCAGGGACCTGAGCTATTCCTCCCTCCATCTGTTGCTGGTTCCAGGGGTTCAGGGGACACTCGCGTCTCCAGTGTCCCACCTGGTGACACTGGTGACACGCAGTCGTCTTTTTCAGTATCGCTACATCCATGCCAGTCCTAGGGTCTATGGGCCTTGGCCTTCCCTGCCCCTGAACATACTGATTTCCTGCTTGATAGTTTCCCTGTCTCCTTACCACGGGTCCCCCATTCGGCGGTCCCTGAGCGGCTTGCATCTGTATAAACAACAAATTATCTTTCACCTTCTTATGCTTCGACTCAATCTCATCCGTGCAATACCTGGCGTACCGTAAGATTTCATCCACGGGCTTATTCTGCCAACAGATCAAATGCTGCTGTATCATGAGACTAACCTCTGGCTTCAAACCCAACACAAACTTAGAAACGAACTGTCCCATATCTTTCGTTTCTACCTCGTCTAGGCCACTGTACTGCTTAAAAGCCTTCAAGAGTCTCTCGTAAAACTCATGTACTATCTCTTTTGGTTCCTGCACTGTCCTGTCTATTTTCACCCAATCAATGTCTTGCGGCGAAACCTTCGATTTCAACCAGGTAATTACTTTATCATACAGTCTCATCACCGCTGGCGACGGACCATTTGTAATCATGTTCCTATCAGGCTCATAGTCCGGCCAATCAACGGCAACCTTACATGCGTTCCACAAATCTCCTGGAACCACAATATCAAATAAGGTATTTAGATCGATCCATAATACCTTCGAAATCTTAACGAAGGGCTCAACTTGCTTGTACCACTCTGCAGGCTTCTCCCTAAGCCTAGGGAAATCATTCGTAAATGATGCCAAATCACCCCTGCTCCATGGTACATGCACGTATCCCCCATTCGCCACTTCCCTCAGGGGGAAGGTTTTTGCCAATAACAACCCTCCACCCGGGGTTCCTCCTTCCGCTCCCTTAGAAGTCTTTTTCTTAGACCATCTCTCCTCCCATTTATCAAGCATCAGCCATACTCGCATGGCTAGAATCAGTTCTCTGATATGTGACCTTAATCCAACAACCCTTTTCTCCTCCAGCTCCCGCTCAGTATAATGCATCCTATGACTTCCTTGCAACGCCCTAGTCTTGGATAAATCCACATCATATTCCTTCGCCAATCCCCTTAATTTCTCGTGTGCAATTCGTGCTTTACGAGTCACATCTTTCGCTACAAAGAACAGCTCATCCGGGTTGTATGTTACTATTCTCTCAAGAGGTAGACTTCCATATACTATTTCATCTACCTCCGCCTTGAGCCTTACTATGTCTATCATCCCTGCTTTCAAGGCTCCTCTCAACACCTGACAACTTGCTCCCTGTCTCTCGTCATATTCACATTCCGGTTCCCTCTCTCTTCTCTCTTCTGGTGCTTCTATAAGAGCAGAACGGCTCATAAAATTAGCCCGATCTCTCTCCGATTGGACCGCATTCGGGTTCTGATGCCTCTCCGATGGTACCCACGACCTTAAATCTGACCTTGACTCCATCAGATTTCTCGGTCTCACCGGTCTCTGTTCCTCCTCGCCCCTAGATGTATCTGACACCGCTACCAATGGTGTACTCCATTGTACAGGACTAGGAGGTCGGGCCATTGCGCCCTCCAACCCACATTCCTCGCTTTCCCTCCTCGTTCTTTCTGCTACCTGTTCGGACCTCTCCCTTTCCTCCGATTCCGGACTATAAATCGACACAATCGGTCCAATGGTGACCGGTACCCTCAATGCATCCGGTAACCTCATCTCTCTCTCAATCCTCCCACTAGCCTCAGACTGACTCCGTGGACTCTCCGTTCCAAACGAGACCAACCCTTCTACTCGAGTCTCGGGTTGAATTGTTACCCTTCTAGTTTCCCCTCTCTCACCCCACCTGTCCTCTGCTTTGTCTGGATTGTAAGGAGGTGGCCTCTCCTCCAACAATCTTTCCAATACTCCATCATCAGAGTCACTTTCTTCATCCTGTGCTTTCACATGCCTTATCCCCGTCGAGTCTATTAATAAGGGATACAGTTTCTCTTCCTCAATTGCCTGCACTCTCCATCTTTTCTCCGCTGCATCCCACTTGGCATCCTGGAATGCCCTGATCGATTTTCTCATCCTTTCCTGACTCTTTCCCTTTTCCTTATCATGCGCTGCTCTAATCCACGCATGTAATGCTTCGAACTGTGTTGGCCTTGGCAAGGGTCTTAAGGACGCCATCACCGACTTCAGCTGGTACAGCACCGCTAGTCTAAATGAGCCATACCTCGGGAAGGCTAGCTCCCCTTCACCTTGTGTAATCTTATGCCAATTCTCGATCCAAACTATGGTATGTAATCCCACATTCTTTGCCATGTAATGTGCTGGGGTGTCCTCGGGAGAGGCTTCTTCTCCCTTCCGAGTGACCACATGCTTGTCGCCTCTACACAATTCTCATAAAACCTTAAGACACTTCATGACGAGCAAGTTTGATCTCGCGCTCTGTTTACTTCTTGCTCTTAAATCCTCCAATAGCAGCGCGACTCACACCAACCGGCCTATCACAGCGCGACACTCTCTGACGTCACCTTCCTCCGTTCGCAGCAGTTCCCTTCACCAGACACGTTTCACGCCGGCTCTCGTCCCATTCATACACTGAAATAACCGATTAAGGGGCATATGCATCAACCAAACTAATACCGATTCCTTAATAGCGAAAAATAAGGAATCGCCATTAAGGAATCGGTAATTGGCATGCATCAACAGATTCGGTGAAATTTAGCGATTCCTTAAAAATCGCTAAATTTACCGATTCCTTAATAGCGGGGCACGCAAACGGCCCCACTAGCAAATAGCGAGTTTGGTAATACCGATTTGGCTAATAGCGAGTTCGGTAATACCGAATTAGCAATTACCGAATCGGTAATAGCGAAATCGCAAATTGCCGCGTCGCTCCGGGAACAGGCTGATGACATCACCAACCAGGAAATACTGCTGCCCCACCCACATAGCCTCGACAGAGGAGCAGACAGGAGCTGGAAAGAAGGACAGGCTGTGCAGAGTGAGGCCACACAGATTCTGCCATTCACATCACACATCCATCATGTCGCAGGAAGTTCCATCCAGCGCAGAATCTGCACGCAAGCGCAAGAAGTTTTCGGACAGGGAGCTGGAGTACCTCATCGAGGGAGTGTCCAGCAAACACGACCGCCTCTTTGGCAAGCTGTCCCTCAAGGTGCCTGAGACCGAGAAGCGGCGCATCTGGCAGCGCATCCGTGAGAGGGTCAATGCGGTTGGCGTCACTAGCCGCAGCATCGACGACCTTAAAAAACGGTGGTATGATCTGCGGAAGCGCGCAAAAGAGAGGATTGCTGAGATGCTCCGAGAGGCAAGAAGGACTGGAGGCGGAACAAGCACTGCACCATCCAACACAGCCCTGGAGGACCTTGTGGAAGGGACGATAGAGCGGGAAGCCGTCGTGGGGGTGATCCAGATGGACACGTCCGGCGCAGCCACAAGTGCCCAAGGTAAGATGCATGCCTGTGCCACACCCAGCATAGCGTAAATCCATACCCATGCCCCCAGCCCAATCACACTGTGTCTGCAGCTCTGGCACAGACAGTTCCACACATGACACTACTGCATCTTGGGAGTTGTAGTCTAGTCAGCCCAGAGTGCAGGTACAGGCGTAAATCCTCTGAGCACACAACACATATTTTATACATGGCTGTAGACTGTTCATTTGTTGGACCACAGAGGGACATTGATGGGTACAACACTATGTAGGTGTAATCATCCCACTAATCATGCACTGTTTCACACACAGATGCATCACCTGGGGACTCTGACGACAGCGACCAGCTGATCATATCTGAGACACCCGTGGAGTCAGACCAGGAGACTGCGCAGGATGCGCACGCACCGCCAACACCTGCCACCCCACCAGCACCACCTCCACCAGCGCCACAATCAACGGCACCAGCACCAGTGCCACAAGCCAAGGCACCTGCGCCACAAGCCAAGGCACCACCACCTGCGCCACCAGCAACGGCACCAGCAAGCCAGCCTGCAGCTAGTACAGCCACAATACCGCAGAGGCACAGGCACCAAGTTGCGCCCTTGCAGGAGATGGCAACCCCCCCCCGCAATTGGCACCCACGCAGCGCACATCCACACCACCTGCTGCACCACATGGAGGCTCAAGACACGCACGGCGTCACAGGGCCCGTCGCAGTTCCGTCTCCTCAGCTGACCAGGATGTCCCAACAACCTCTGCAATTGAGGAGAGGATGCTGCGTACACAGAACCTGCAGGGAAGACATGTGGCTAGCATCAGCTGCAACATCGTGCGCCTAGCGAGGGAGATGCGCGCCATGACTGCAGCAGTCACCGACATGGGCTCCGCGGTCAGGGACATGGGCACGGCGGTCAGGGACCAGACCACTGCGGTTGCTGATGGCAATGCTCAGCTCAGGGAGGAGGTACGTGAGCTCACCCGTGCCATCAGGGAGGGCCATGAGTCCCAGAGGAGGAGTAACCGGCAGCTAATGTTGCGTTCTGCCGCCGCTACCAAGGCCATACAACGGCACAGCAACTGCACCGCTGTGTTGGCACGCCGCACAGTCTCCCTGCAGGTGGACCTTGGGCACTTCTGCGGTGATGTGGCCAAGTCACTGGGACACATCACCACTGCTGTGGAACAACTTCAGAGCAGCACATGCAGTGCTGCAGCATTGGGAGGGGATGACACCAGTGAGGCTGCCTCCAGTGTCAGCAGCGTGTCACTGGCAGAGGCCAGCACCAGGCGCCGAAGTTCGCGTGCCTCCACGGGGACAGGCCGTGGTGAGGGTTTGGATGCACCTGAGCGGAGGCTTGGTGTACGTGGCAAGCGCCACTAGAAATTTGGACATGCTGCAGGTCCATGGTGGAGCAACCATGGCCATCCAATTATTGTGTTTGCACAGGGCTGACTTTAAGGAACCTTTTATTTACATTTATGCAATCGGAGCATGATTCACAATGCTAGTTCTGTTGCACAATCCTCAGTGCTACTCTGCATTAAACAGTTGCACCCAACACCAACTTGTAATGTCTCATTTTACCCAGGGTCAAAAATTATTTTGCATTATGTCTGTCCGCCTCCTATGGCCCTCTGCTGTGTTTGGGATGTGTGCCGGTCGTCGTTGGGCGGGTGGTTGGTCAGCCTGGGGGTCGTCATCCCTGTCCACCTCCATGGGTATCCCCCTTCTGGTGGCAATGTTGTGCAGCATTGCACATACAGCAATTATTCGACAGCATGTGTCTGGTTGGTATAGCATGGCGCCGCCAGTCTTGTGGAGGATACGGAAGCGGCTCTTGAGAATCCCAAAAGTCCGCTCTATCACATTCCTCGTGCTGATGTGTGCAGCGTTGTAGCGATGTTCCTGCGGGGTTCCTGGATTTAGGTATGGGGTTAGTATGTATTCCCGCAGGGCGTAAGCACTGTCACCTAGAAGATAGAAGCATAGACTTAGCATTGGTGATGTACATACATGTGTGGTGTTGGTGTGGGGAAGCGTAGTTCTACTTACCTAACAGGAGTCCCTCTCCAAATTCTCCATTGAGTAGTCGCCTGTGCATTCCACTGTTGCGGAAGATGTATGAGTCGTGTGTGCTCCCTGGGAATTGTGCCACTAGGTCCGTTATGATGTTGTTGGCATCGCACACAACCTGCACGTTGATCGAGTGGTATGACTTGCGGTTCCTGAAAAGGTACTCATTTGCTGACGGAGGGCATATGGCGATATGCGTGCAGTCGATGCATCCAATCACATGTGGGAATTGTGCCACCTGGTAGAAAGCCTGTTTGGTGCGGTCCAACTGCTGTGGGGTTGTGGGGAAGCTGATGTGTGTGTGTAGCATTGTCAGCATGGCATCTAGGAATTTTTTGAAGAAGCGTGACAGTGCGCTTTGCGACACACCTCCGGCAACCGCAATTACCCCCTGGAAACTCCCTGAGGCCAGTAGGTGCAGGCTGCATAGGACCTGAACGTGCGCAGGGATTGCATTGGTCCGGTGTGTCTGGTGCTGCAGTAATGGTTCCAGGTCTGCAATCAGGCGCATGATCATAGCGCGATTGAGGCGATATTTCTGGTACACCTCGTCCTCATTCTGGCCGAGCAGGGTTATGCGCAGTCTGAACACTCGCTCCTGGACCCTTCTCCTGCGCTGTCCTGCTGCATTGATCCGCATCCTCCTTGCAAGCACGTAGAGGGCAGCCATTTTGTGGGAGCCAACAGGGTCTCCTGGGCCAAATTTAAGGGTTTAGTGATTGCCTCAATCATTTGCACATGTAGGAATTTTTTTTTTTTATTTTTTTTTTTGTGACTTTACCTCCAGGTTTTGATTCCCCTTATTTAGCTCTGGCAAAATAGCGATTTTTGGAATTTTCGTTATTAGCGAGTTTTGTTGCATTGGGGTGCGATTCGTTATTTGCTATTGGCAATTTCCGGGAGCTAATAGTGATTTCGGTAATTGCGAATTCGGTATTTAGCGAATCGGTAAATTAGCATTTTGGGTATTAGCGATTCGGTATGTTCGAGGTTATTTATTTAGCGATTCGTTATTTGCTCGGGTTTTGGGTTGATGCATTGGGATTGGGTATTTTTCACACAATACCGGGAGCTATTACCGAATCGGTATTTTACCGACTGGATTTTGGCTTGATGCATAAGGGTGTAAGTTACTTCTCTGGCTGTCCGTCCACAGCCTCTGACTGTTCGTCCACAGTCTCTCGACCTTGTTGACCTCGATTGGCGACCGTCTGCCCCCGTCCGGCCAGACAGATCGCCCCTGATAGGTTACTAACACTCCGATCCACGCACAACAACCCACGACCAGCGTTAAGTTGCCATACACACGCACATTCGCTCCCCCTATCTCGGTCCAGGTGATCGATGGTACCTCACGATCTCCTTTGGGTGGTCAACAAAATCTATCTCAGGTGTCTTCTACACCACAACTCCCGGGCTGCGCGCGCTCACAGCCTGATCTCACAATCACTCAACATACACATCAACTCCGCAAGACATCACACAACAACTCAACACCGCAATCTACAACATCTCGTTTTGTTCATACTCACTCCTGGAACTGCTGCTTCCTGCCGCACTGCTACTCGCCGTCGATGCTCATCTGCCGCCGTCGTCTCCCGCTCACCATCTGATGATTCACCATCACTTATCGTCTATGGGCCTCAAGTATCACTTATCCTTATCTGATCTAATCGTCCCTCGCTATAGGAAGTAACCATCCGTCTCTGCTACCAACTGCTCCGGCCCATTTTAGTATCCGTCAATTATCTACAAGAACCCACTCTGGTCGGATGGAACTTTTTACTTGCCCAATAGTGTGGAGGGAATGAACACAATTATCGAAGAATGTTGTCCGCAATTTGTCATAATCAAGGACTCAAGACTTAATCTCTTGGCTCTCTGGCTTTTATTATCAGCATAAAAATTTGAAGATACAAACTCCTCAATACGAGGCACAACAAATACATAGGAACTAACACAAACACTACTCTACGAAGAATCCGCATACGACTAAAAATAACTAAAAGCACAATCTCTAAAAGCATGAGGTAGAAAACTACCAAGCCAATGTCGATATTAGGGACACTGGACCATACCATCTCTGTCCCTACTCTGTACTAGATGTCATCCCTACTTAGCAATCCCTTGAGACCCTCAAATCGAGAAAAAGGTGTCAGAGTGAAACTTCCTAAGAAGTCTTCACTTGGAGAGCTTGATCTATAAAGTGCCCCCTCTAGCTCCTCTCCTAACTCTTCTCTGCTCTGGGCTGCTCTGTTCTGCCTCCACCCTCGGGGCGCTTTCCCTAATACAGAACCCCAAATCCCAGAACACGCCCTTTTGCACCTCCTCTTCAGCCGGGTCGTCTTTCAGTAATTTTCCATCGAGCGCTGTCCAGTTCCATCGTCCATCAGCTTGGCCTTGAGTCCCAGACACCGTCCGCACTAGGAGTTACGATTGGCACATTCCAATGCACTCCCATGTCTGGCTTTAACTACATAAGTCAATTCATGAACAAAGAACTTCTCTACTAACGAAGCAACTGTCCTTGCACCTGGAGTGAGATCATGGAATGCAGACATACTTCACATCTTTTAACTTTGCAATTTACTACAGCCTAAAACCTCTACTGGAATAAATCCTTTTGGCCTATTGCCCTCGGCTAACATAAGAAAATAACAGGCCTTTCGCCTCAATGATATATGTGAATTCTGGCCACTACTTTGGTTACACAAGCATGCCTAAATCAGGCTATTGACATTTACGTCTTCTCTTTCATGTATGTTTAAACAGTCTACATGCACGTATTCTAGGTTACACATTTTAACGTCACATTGCGTTTATACAGACTAAAACTCTATGCATTTCTCTAAATACATTCACAATATGCTTGTACATTGCTAACACTTCTAAATCAAAGCGATACCTTATACATTTCTTAAGCATTTCAAACACAAAATACCTGAGTACATATTTGATTATATGTGGGTGCCAACTAACGGTGAATATAACGCACCCCTACAATTTTCAACCTTTTAAATGCTACATCAGTACTATCCGGGTTGCGGGAGTTGTAGAATCAACAAACACCAGACCCATGGCGAAGTTTATCGAGACCGTCCTGGTGGATCTATTTGGGAGGGACGCCTTTTTTACAGCGTTTGCAGTCAAGCGAGCCCATCGGACTTTGGGGCCTGCACCCATTCCTGGATCTCCCCCGAGGATGATACTTGCAAAACTCCTCAACTACAGAGAACGTGATGTGGCCCTTAAACTAGCCAGGGAACGAGGAATACTCCATTACCAGGGATCCACTGTTTCCATCTTCCCAGAATTCACACCACTGATGCAGGAGGCCAGACGCAAGTACATAAATGTTAAACGTACTCTCCAAAAGGCGAACATCAAATACGCGATGCTCTATCCCGCTAGAATTCATATTCAGCTAAATGGTAAGACTCATATTTTTGAATCACCGGACGAAGCAGAGAAGTTCTGGAAGAAGCATAAACCATCCACATCCTGGCAACGACAAGAGAACGGCACAATACCCGACCCATGATCTTCTACTTCAGGATGAACTTGTATCTACATACATGATTCCTGTATTATACACCACAATTTACTTTTCATGTGCTTGAGGGATTGCCTACTGGTATGCAAGTGTAATGCAACACCCTAATTCTGCCTAATATCCGAAATGCTCTTTACAAACACTGATGGAGCTGATGGACAACCTTACGTTTACCCTTGGTTGAGTGGGAATTACTCTTTGTGTTTACTATATCATCTGATGGCTCCATGGAGCATTGCCATCCCCCGTATGATGACTATTCGTTTTCTTCTTTTTCTTTATTTTTCTTCTAGGTTATGCACTCCTTTTTGGGCATTTATCTATTGGGATTCACCGGGTGCCTTGTTGTTGTGTATCCGATGGGGGTGGGGATGGGATGGGGTTGAAAGGGTGTTCTTGATGTATGACTATGTTTGTCCTGTTAATTGTAGGTATGGAGCACTTTCTTTTTTTATACTGCAGATTGTGAACACGGTTTACCTCTGGTGCATGAAAATGCTCGTACGAAGGAGAAAATGACCACTGAGAGTGGTACCAGTCCTGGACTCTGACTCAGGTGCCTCTTGTGGAATGTTAGGGTATGGCTAATCCCCAAAAAATAGACAAATATTAGCATATCTGGCTCGACACAATATCCAAATTGCATTCCTACAGGAGACCCATTATGCTCCACTACCCACACACAGTTTTGCATTCACTTGGGGTGGGAACCATTTCTTCTCATGCTACAGCTCTTACTCATGGGGAGTGTGCATATTAGTGCACCGCTCCCTCCCTTTCCGATATGTTGAGGTACTTACTGACCCTGAGGGTAGGTATGTACTCGCAAAGGGTACTCTGGGAGGTGAAGCTATATCACTTGCGAATGTTTATGCTCCGAATATAGATTCCGTCGACTTCTTCCCTACTCTGTCCGCGTGTATTGACAAATTAGGTACTGACAGTATTTTGATAGGGGGGGGATTTCAATCTCACACTTGATCCAGCTGTGGACACTATTGGCCCTACGCGAATCACGAAACCACACTCCACTTCAGGCCTTTTGAACCTCCTACGTGAGTCATTACTGGAAGATCCCTGGCATACACACCACCCAAAGACCAATACGTATTCTTTTTACTCCACCCCACATGGGTCATGGTCTCGTATAGACCACTGGTACCTTACACCGCAGCTGATGCTAGATGTGTGTGACATTGAATATCTACCACGCACAATTTCAGATAATTCCCCGGTTCTCCTGGTATTTCATTACTCCCCAAACAACGCCCATTGTGGCGGTTCCCTTCCTCTGCTCTTTTGGATCCAGTATCTCGCACTGAAATAAGAGACGCCATTAAGGAATATTTCAAGCTCAATGATGGAACAGTTGACTCCCAATTTATACTCTGGGGTGCCTTCAAGGCTGTAGGACGTGGGGTCAGTATCTCTAAGCAGGCAGGGGTGCTTCAATTCGTACTGGGTTGAACGCAATCAAACAAAAACTAAAAGAAGTGGATAACAGCTCCCTTGCAGATCCCTCTGCAGCCTCTTTTCATACCCATTCTGCATTGATGGTTGAATTCAATGACTCAGCTGCTCAGGAAGTCAAATACCTAGGGAAATATTCAAAGGCCAGAGTTTATGGAGAGGGCGAGAGGCCGGGAAGGACACTTGCAAGTATGCTGCACCCACAATACCAATTGACATACATTACATAGCTAGACTCGGAAGATGAGACACCATTAATCACTAACGCTGACATCACACAAGCCCTATTAACATATTATACACGACTGTACGAAACACGGTCTCCACCAGGTGACCAGGCCCTGAGGGAATACTTGCCATGGTCTGGATTGAAGACAGGCAACGTGAATTCTTAGCATCCCCCATTGATGACGATGAAGTGCGGCAGGCAATAAAAGACTTAACTAGTAGTTGAGCCCCTGGTTCTGACGGCCTCACTGCGGATTTTTACAAGGCGTACCAGGACATACTCACGCCGCAGCTGATTGAGGTATATGCAGAGGCCTTGGAAAGCAGTTCCCTCTCTCCAATTCTGCGAGAAGCCATAGTAAAACTACTTCTTAAACCGGGCAAAACTCCTACCCAATGCTAGTCATACAGACCGCTATCACTGCTAAATCATGACTATAAAATTTCTGCTAAAATCTTAGCAACGCGCCTCTCGCTACTAGTAGATACCATCTTATGCCCCTTCCAGGCGGGCGTTATTCCCGGTTGGTCTATGGCCATTAACCAGCGTACCGTATTCTCAGTAATAAACCAGATGGAACCTACGCTCCCTGCGGCTGTCGTGATGCTAGATGCCGAGAAAGCATTTGATTCCCTTGAATGGTCAGTCTTATTCGCAGCAATGAAGAAATTAGATAACCCTATAGTTTTTTAAGTTTGATTTGCCTGCTATATTCAAATCCAGTTGCTTGACTGCAAGTGAACGGAATACTAACAGCTCCTTTTTCATTGTCACGCGGTACCCGTCAGGGGTGCCCACTGTCACCCCTACTGTTTATTATAGCTATGGATCCCCTAGCCCGACATATGCAGGAACGTCATCTCCACAGGGGCTTGAAATTACATACTGGCCCACTCATAGCCTCCTTCTATGCCGATGATGTACTGTTATTTGTTTACCCTGCAGAAAACCTTCCTCCATTATTGAGAGAGACAGTCCGATTTGGCGTACACTCAGGTAGAGTCATAGACCGGTCAAAATCTGAGATTTTCCCACTGACGCCTGCAACCACCCAAGTGGGCATTGAGTTCCCTTTGCACTGGTGTACCTCTCCTCCTAAATACCTTGGTATTTATTTACACTGCAGTGTGGACAAAGTCATCCGAATCAACTACGGGCTGGCTATTGACCACCTCACGTTGCAGGTGGACCGCTGCATTAAACTACCCCTTTGCGTAGCCGGCGGATAGCCATCCTTAAAATGGTGGTACTCCCGCGCCTGCTATATCTATTCATAAATATCCCAATTGCATTGACAACTGCTTTTTTTGCAACTTTACGCTCTATATTAATACGACTGGTGTGGGGGGGTAAACATCCAAGAATCGGATGGGATACTCTCATTGTGCTATATGAGCGAGGAGGATTCGGGGTTCCGGATCTCTACCTCTATTATCTGGTAGCTCAGATCCATGTCTCATATTTTTGGTATCACCCCGATGCTTGCATTCAGTATCTCCGACCTGAACGATTCTAAGTACACCCAAATGCACTCTTGTCCCCTCAAGGGCTCCCACGCTGCCCCACGGAGATATAGGGAGTATCCACAGCATGTTGGGCTTGGACCAAACTGCGTCAATATTTCTAGCATGACATCTTATATTCCCCCCACACACTGCTACTTGACAATTTATGGTTACACCCACCACTGAAACTCATACTAAATGGATGCTGCATGGGTTGAGGCTTAGTACTGTGGGAGATCTGTTTAAGGACTCTCGATTGTGCCCCGTTACTGAACTGGCAGCGAGAGGCGCCGCTACCTACATGGATAGATTTTTAATACACAGAGTGCATGGAGCCTTGAGGAATGTCTTGCCTGATGCTGCTACAGAACCAACTGACTTCCCCCCTTTCACTCTAGTAATTATATCTACTGATAGCACACATCTTATTTCCCGCCTCTATCACGTAGCTCATTCCATTCGACCAATAGTGGGACTCAAATCTAGGAAGGCTTGGGAACTTGACTTGGGTGAAACTATGTCAGATGAAATATGGTCCTATTGCTGTGCCCAAACTCGATACATATCGAATAACTATATACATAAACTGGTACATTTTAAATATCTCCATAGAGCATATATTACTCCAAAATTGATGGCCAGAATTAACCCCACTGCCTCGAATACATGTACTAGGTGCGCGATGCCAGACGAAGACTTTGTACACCTTGATTGGAATTGCGCACCCCTCCGGGATTATTGGGAGACCATTTTTCACCACTTATCACTCATGATTGTATTCACACTAACACCCTCCCCAATGATGGCATTGTTAGGATATGTCAAACCCCCCAAGAAAAGTGTTAGAAAATTATCTGCCTTTGCGTTCCTCCTAGCCAAACGCCAGGTATCCCTACACTGGGGTAGAGCCCAATCACCAACTATCAAAGATTGTGTTCAGACCTCATTTATTGCAATACAACAAGTAATACATACGCTACACTGCTACCCCTTACTTCCCGCCCTCTGGATATTTGGCAACCACTTAAAGACTACCTGCAGATGTATTCTTTAGATGAAACATTGGGGGGGCTGGATCAAATGTGAAGTGACGCATGGGTCGGCATATCCCGCTCAATTAGACAACCAGGATCTGGTATATGGCTACAAATCTGCTCCTTTGTGAATCCTATTCGCTCGCAGTTGATAACTGGAAAGCGATACTATATGAGGTACTTTTTGCACAATATTTTACTGTAGATCACATATGCTCCATTATTGTAGGGTAAGCTATGTTTTTTTATTTTCCCTCCCTTGTTTGTCAGTATTGATTTTTACAAAGCGAAGACAAGACAATGACATGTTATGAATATAGTACATAACGCTGACTTCTTTATTTCTGTACCATCATATGTCTTTTTTGTTGTTGTTTGGAAAAAACAATAAATACACTTTTTTTAAAAATGGTTTCAGGAATCCATGAGACTAAGATGTTGGTGATTAACTTCTCAGTCTCATAGATTCCTGAAACCCTACAGAAGAATATTTTTAGCAAACATTTGCAGAGCAACTGGTTTGGAAAGGCCTCTTTACTTACAGACAGCAGGTCTACATAACATTTATCAACATATTCTATGGATTCCAATGAATCGTCCTTGGCCTCACCTTTCCCCCAGTCCCTACCTCCACCGCTATAATTGGTTGGTTAGGAACATTTTTGAAATTATAATTTTTATACTGTTTCCAAGATATTTTCGCAATACATTATACTTCCTAGGAGAAACAGATTTTTATTCCCCTGTGGCCATTGAGGTTTAGATCATCAGAAAGCTTCTTATTAGTATTTTTTCTAAAGGTTTCAAGTGGAAATCATACTTCCATTCATCATGTATGCAACCCCGATATTGCAAAAACATCCTTCCACCTGCTATGAACCAGTCCCACAAAACATCAATCCAAAAAAATGTCAGACATCCCCATTAATAGAGAATTTCACACCCTTCTCCATGTAAATCTACGGTTATGAATTTACCAGCATCAACAGAGCGATTTCGGCATTGAGTAACACAGTTGGTTGCAGAAGAAGAAACTGTCTTCACACATGGTAATATTACCACAGCATTTGTCAGTTAATTAACATCATATTCCAGCTCAATATACTCTTCCCTGGTCTCAATTCCTGAACTCGATTCAACAGGGTAGATTTGAAATATCTGTTTGCACTATTGAAGACACTTCACTTAGAAGAGGCATTTTGTTATTACTGTTACTCTACCTCTATCATATGCACCACTGGCATGATGTTACACCCAATCAAGATCCTCAAAGGAATGCAGAAATTAGTTCTCTCTTTGCTTTTACCCTGGAACCTCATTAGGTCTGAGTGAAATTGCCATTACACTGGCGTATTCTTAAGTAATTTCAGGAAATTCATGGTAGTCTAAATTCATGAAACTCGATTCTAGTATATCAACACAACGATATAAGTATCACAGCTCTAGCAGACATGAAAGACTCTTCAATAAACTTTTTTCATCAGGATTTTGATCAGTGAAATAATTTGCAACTGCCAAATAATGCATTCTTGGCTTGGTAATCGGGTCTGGAGGCCCTGAGTTGGGTCGGTTATATCTGTGACAGTTTCTCTTGTCCTGAGCCAAGAAAAAAATACAGAACAGTGACGTTTGATTCAATACCGGCGTCCTTACTTGTCCAAATTATGTGATCCTAGAAAAATAGATTATTTCACAGTATCTTTTTTTCACTATCACATATGAACACACTTTTAATTGTTGAGGATATGCGCCGTACAAGCACCTCTGATAGTTGATTCAATAGTCTATAATGTTGCTCCAACTATAATTAGAATTTAGGCCACGTTTGAGTTTACATGTCTACTGACTTCCCTCTTAGTTCACAATTTTTTTTGTTTAAATCTGTTTATTAGCTTTAACTTGGAAAAAGGGGGGGAACTAAGCATGCATTTTCTCCACAAATTGCCAATTTTTAAATAGCATCTACTATCTGTTACATTGAAAGTCGGCTCCTTGCACGCACCCAATATATACCTGACACTTACATTATACATATTGTCTACTTTCATATGTTGCTACCTGTATTGTGAGCTAAGCCGCTAAAAGGGGAAGCGGGTAGTAATGTTTGGGACAGCACAAAATAAACTGTAGTAACAGTATTTTTCCTATCTCCAACTGGGGTAGCCATTCCCGTTCCCTATTAGAAAAGATACAAATGTGCTTTTCTGCCGCTGCCTCAAGATGTATAGTGTCAGGTCCAAGTCGGACATTGTCTAGTTGTGTATCTCAGTTTTTCGCTGTGTGCTCTAACTCATGTCACCTATTCCTCACTGTATGTTGCTTGTGAGTGCCAGCATACCATTGATGTCAGCAGCTTGGCCATTCTGATCGCACAATATCGCATACCAGTGTGTCGCAATCGGGATCTTGCGAAGACCCAGCGTGTCTTCCCTGCGCAGAGCGATGCCTTCCACTGTAGCCCATACTTGTAGGGAGCGTCTTCAGGCCTGTGCACTGGGGGCTCAGCAGACCTCTATTGTGTTGTGATTAGTCGCTTTGCCACAATTAGCCCCTGTGCTATAAAACGAGAGGTCATCCTTTGGCTTTTACGCTTGCAAAAAAGGTGTAAGACTCACACTGTCCACCCCAGGGGCACCATGTGCTCTGTGCATCTAGCTAGGGTGTACGTTACTGTTGTCCAATAGTCCCCAAGGTGCGGGCAGCTCCACAGTATGTGCAGGAAACCCGCACCTGTGGTTTTGGCATTATGGACACCCGACATCTGTTCAGGTAAAGTATTTTTTAATTTTGGCCGGCGAGGGATACACTCTCTGTTTTATAGAATACTAAATTAACCTGAAACGCATTTTCCAGGGCACACCGATTGGACCCTCCAGTACCATGGTCCACTACGTGTCTGTGAAAGGGCACTGTAGGTCCCCCTTCCAGTTTTGTCATAAGGGCGTTAGCGCTGTTGCTGTGTGTTGCCTGAGGGATGAAGAAAACCTATGGTGAGGTGCCGGCCCTGTCCCATAACATGGAGATATGTACCGTTAAATGCATCTGGGGCTCCATGGCCATGTCGCCCCAATGTTTGTGTAGGACTACTATGAGTGCTCAGTGTAGTATGAATTGACCCAGTGGCAATCTGGTCTCTTCCATCAGTGAGTCAAATGACATCAGGACACCATCCCGGTATAGGTCATCTACATCTTGGACCCCCCCCTCCTACCAATGCTCCAGCTCAGAAGGCCTAACGGCCATGCAACCCTTAGGGGTCCTCCGTAATGACAACTCTGGTGCGTACGGTTTTGTGCTTTGTGTAATGTATAGAAACCTGTGGTAGCAGCGGTACCCCACGTTACGCATCAGTGGGGTTGGTGCTTTTTTTTTATAGTATGGGTGGAATAGGGTTAGGAGAGCGCCCTGTGACCGGGGTGGGGAAGCGGTTGCTGTGTCAGACAGCTGACGCAAGGAAAACCTTTGAGCGACCTATTGCAGTTGGACAGCAAGGTAATACTGTTCTAGATTGGGTAGGGCCAAGCCTCCTTGGTTCGTTGTTAAATAGAGTTTTTGGAGAGCTACTCTATTTCGGGAGTTCCCCCAGATGAAACTCCTTATTGACCCCTTTAAGTTTCAGAAAAAGGGGGGCGGCATATATAGGGGTAAGTTAACAAAGTGAAAGAGGAGTCAAGGTAACACCACCATTTTGACCAGTGCTACACGGCCTGTGGCCGTCAGCAGCAATGCACTCAAGAACAGCATTTGCGAGCATATGGACGTCGCCGCTTTGCCCACGCTGTTGTCAAATAGGTCCTCCTGGCTATGAAAGACCTTGACCCCTAAGTATCAGAAAGTGTCTGTCCACCAGTCTGTGTAAGCACCATTGAGTACGTATTCCAGGTTGGGGCACCATTTATCAAACAGGTATAGACATAACTTGGATGTGTTCACCCTTAGCCCCGATAGAGTAGCAAATTCCCTTTGTGTATGCGTCAGAGACGACGAAATTGACTGTATGTCTCTAATATAGATAAGGAGATCATCATCGTACAAGGAGATGATATGTATGCCGTCTCCCAGTGGGATTTCCCAGTCTTCTCCTTGTAGGCAAATGGCTACAGCTAAGGGTTCAATAGCCAGGGAGATTAGCAACAGAGATAGTGGGCAGTCCTGCCTCGTCCCTCGCTTGACTCTGATTAGGTCTGAGATATAAGGTCCTGTTTGTACCCTCACCATTGGCTCGTTGTATAGCCGTTTGACCATATTAAGAAAAGTTTGCCCAATTCCATAATGTGACAGTAAGTCAAATAGAACCCCCCATTCTAAGGTGTCGAAGGCCTTCTTCAGGTGTATTACTAGACAGCCAGATCGGGGCCACTGGTCCACTAAGTATTTAACCACCCTGAAAAAGCGTTGTAAATTGAATGAGGTGTTACAGGCTGGTACGAATTCATTTTGATCAGTATTCACTAGCGATGGTACCACGTGCACCAACCGACCAGCCAACTGTTTTGTGAAAATGTTGTAGTCTGTGTTTAACAGGGCTGGGGGGCGGTATGTGCCAAAATCTTTCGGGTCCCTGTTAGGGTTAGGAAGCGAGACTAATCAAGCCTTGTGCAATGATTTCGGAGAGGCAAGTCACTCCAGGGCACGCATTTGGTCATGGTGGGTGGTAGATTCAAAGAGTGCAGTATAGTGTCTCATCATTTCCATGTGTATTTCTTGCTGTATGTATACTATATGGCCCGGTGCTGTGCCGAAGCAACACTCTAGTAGTCTTCCTGACCTATCTGAGGACGCATGTGTGCGCGCTGAGTGCATAGCATAATTCAGGCACCTAAAACGTTCCAGCAGTTCCATATGTTTTCCACGCCATTTTCTAGTCTTTGTTAGCCATCAACACCTGATGCCACCTCAGTCTCATATCGCTGCAGTTCATGCTGTACTTGCCCTAGGTCCCTCACTAATGTTTTGTGCATGTCACATACTATGGCCCCCAATAGTTACCATGAATGCTTCCCATTTAAGAAGTGTATTGTGGATGGAGCCCGCGTTAACGCTGAAGTATCCTGCTGCAATCATGCCAAATGAAATTTCTGATCCTCCAGCACAGCAGGCTGAAGACGCCAGGTGGGGACCGGTGGTGGGCCCACATCCCAGCTGCGTTGCATTTGTTGGGGGTTGTGGTTGAAGTCCTCCAGCACAGCAGGCTGAAGACGCCAGGTGGGGACCAGTGGTGGGCCCACATCCCTGAGTTGCATTTCTTGGGGGTTGTGGTTGGAGTGTGTGCGCCCTAGGTAATCAGTTTGTTGGACAAGAGGGAGTAGTAAAGGTGAGACTACTATATGGTCCAGCCGAACATGAAGATTGTGCGGTCGGGAATAGAACGAGTATACACGCGTTTTGGGATACCAGGCTCGCTATACAGCTGTAAGGGACAAATGGGTGAGCCAGGTGTTCAGCGCGTGTGTGTTAGAGGAGGAAATGAGTGGTCCAGTGTGGTGTCAAGCACAGAATTGAAATCCCCTTCCAGCAACCAAGGTATCCCTCTCCAAGGGGTCCAGGAAGTTTGTGAGCTGATGGAGGAATGCTGCTTGTCCAGTACTTTGTGCATATATGGAGCCTATTAGGGTTGTTTGGCCATTTAACCAACCTTGTACAAGAACATATCAACCTCCTTCATCTATTTTAACCTCCTCCATTTCTAAGGGGGCTCACTCCTTTATCCACACCATTGCCCCTCTTGCCTGGGAAGAATATGCTAAACACCTGTCCTCGCCAGTGATGATGTAGGTAAGTGCTTCTATGTGCTTTAGGTGGGTTTCCTGCAGGAGGGCTATATTGGTCACTATGTGTTGTAGGTACGAATATATGGAATATCTTCTTGCTGGTGTATGTATGCCCCTCACATTCCAGGTTGTGATATTAACTTGTGTCATGACGTGAGTTTATAAGTGTGTTCGTTTAATCGCGGGTGATTCAGTTTGGAACATTGTGGCTAACAGGGAGGATTGCCTATGTGGGGTGTGGGTATTGGCTTCTCCTTTTGTGGGTGTGGGGGGGAAAGAAAAGTGGAGGTACAGCATTATAAGATGTGCAACATCACAAGAGAGGCCTCAAAATGAGGGCTCGCCCAAACTACAGTGTAGTAACATAGTAGGCGCCGAATGCGCCGGCGCTTGTTGGAGGTCGTGTGTGCAGTGGGGTAGGTTCGTGCATGCCTGCTTTGTCATGGTGAGAGGATTTTAGGGTCAACAGGAACAAAATAGATAGCACTGTTAAGCTTCTTGCAGCAGGATGCAACTTCTTTGGAACCTGAACTGGTGAGAACTCGATCCTACAGTCCCTTCTTTGTGACTGACGCAAGAACGTTTAGTGCAGTCTATTCGGGTCTTCTGCCCAGGTTCATGTGTCAGCAACTGTACGGTTACCAGCTCACAGCGGCTCATATGATATCCTCGGAGGTTTGTGGTGTCACCACTGGGAGATGGCAAATCTCCCCCTTCAGGCCACGAGCAGATAGATTCCTCTTCCTTCATTGACTGGGTTGATCCGGTTTCATGGTCTGAGCCGCGTGCCTGGTCACCAAGTGTTGCTGCTGTCTGCAGAACTTCACGCCTTTCTAGGATCATTTGCTTCAGGTCGGGTTCTTCTGCAGAACTGGTTGGACTATTCCCTTGGCTCTTCCCCTTCTGCGGATAGCCCTGCCCTGCTCCGGCCTCGCCTTCAGTTTCTGGGTTGTGCATCAACACACCAACCCCAGACCCTCCAGCCATTTCGAAGCATTCGATGGGAAATCGAAGAAGTGTGTGAAGCTCTTGGCCACCTCTCTAAGCCGGGCTGGGTACAGCAGGGAGTAGCGCATGTCAAACTCTTGCAGGCGTCGTTTCACTCACTGGAAGGAGTTCCTTTGCATTTGGAGCGTATAGTCGGGGAACAGCACAATGTGGGCGTTCTGTACTGTGATATTTGCCCCTTTGCGGGTTTCCCTTAAAACAATATCTCTATCCCTATAATTTAATAGTCTGATCAGCAGGGGCCTTGGACGAGTGCCCGGAGGCGGCCTATGGGCCGGCACCGTGTGTACATGCTCTATTACAAACTGGGGAGGGGCAGAGTGTCTCCAGGCAGGAGTTCCTTTAATCAGTTCTCTGTGTAGGCCACTGCATCCTGGCCCTCCTTGCCCTCCTGTAGGCCCACCACCCGTATGTTGTTGCGGCGCGATCGCCCTTCTGCATCTTCCAGCCTTTCCTCTAGGACACTCACTCTGTCTAGCATGCTCTGCAATGCAGCAGCATTTGAGCGTGTGGTCGGGCCAAGTTCAGCCAGTGTATGCTCATTGGAGTGAAATTTTTCGGTCAGTTTGCGATGGTCTGCACGCCAAAATGTGAGGTCAGTCATGACTTGATCAAATTTTGGCTTCTAGGGAGGTACGCGTTTGATCAAGGGTTACTCTGAGTTTCTCTACTGCAGTTAACACTGTGTTCATTTTGGTGGCTAGTACTAGCTGCAGAGATTTAGAGCCTGTATCAGTTTCAGTGTTGGGTGGTCCATCTGTGCCCAGGCGGGTCATAGTTTGTGACGTGGTGGACCGCATTCGACCCATGGCTAGCTGTTGGGCTGTAGGTATTAGTGTGCAGGATCTTGGTGTGTAACACAACCACGTCTGCATTGCTGTAATGTGTGGTTAGCAGTCTTACTGGCAATGGCTGGGTAGTTACAGTTTGGTGATTACACAGTACCAGGGCGGCCTCCATTCTCCCAGGAATTATTGGCATGTGCTTCAGGAGTGCTTTTTGAATACGTCATGAGATGTCGGAGCGTCCTAGGTCCTAAAGTTAGGGTTCCTCCCCTCTTCCTTTGGATGCCATTATCACATGCTCCCTTGATATCTAAATTTGTGTCATAGGCTCCCTGTAATGTTTCATGCTGCGCGAAGCACCGGTGGGACGTCTGAGAACCCTGCCAGCCTTCTCCCGCCTCCGGTGTGGTCTACGCACAACCTCCTGTGGGAACACGTTATTATCAGTGAGAGGTCTCCTTCACCTGTGTCTGTGCTCCCTCTCTGACTGCATGTGGTGCTTGACCCACCTTTACCAGTGTTCTGAAGGTTTCAGGTCTAGGCCTGACCCGGCCCCAGGGGGCCCCTTGTTGCCTTCTGGCTTCGGCAGGCTCCCTCCTGCTCCTCACCCATTCGTGCCCAGTAGTCCTTGTTACGGATAAGTGTGCCTCTCTGGCCATCTACAGGTCACCGCGGTGCCCACCGTGCCCGTCCTCAGGTACGGTGACGAGGCAGGAGGAAATGCAGCATCTTGTGTGGAGGGAGAAGAAGGATGGCCCACCCTTTCATAATTCAAGCGAGCCAGTCAGGAAGCAGCGCCGCGGGACCACTCCGGCCTCTATGTGCTTGTAGTGGTCTCCCCATCCCGATCGCACCTCAGGTCACCGCTTAGTTCAGCGGGGGAAGCTTGGCCGGGCTCTTCATTCACTTGGTCACAGGTCCGGACCGCAACTCAGCAGCTCCGACTGTGGCCGACGTATTGCCTAGCACCAGCAGCCACCGTTTCAGTCAAGCGGGACTGCCGCCCCTCCTCCAAGGGGCCTCCAGGTCCAGGACTCCAGCTGAGCGGGGAGAGAGGCAGTACGCCGCTGTCAATCAGACCCCGTGGCTTGTAACCGCTAGCCCGGTCCTACCTCTAGGCTTCTGTGGCTGCCAGATCAAGACCGCAGTGATCGAGGCTTCAGGCACCACCCACAGCACCTCCAGGCCGCAGAACTGACTGCAAAGCGGCACGTCACTCGCTGGATGCGCTGTGATCAGCCTAGTGCTGTCGCAGTCTCCGGTCCATCCCCGCTTGTTGCTTCTGCACCACCCCTCTGTCAAGCGCTGGTGAGTGTCCCGCAGTCGCTTCGGGCCCACGCACGTTCTCTCCCGCACTACTTCTCCATACCTCCAGTAGCGCCGATATTGTAGCTCAGTGCTGTCTCTGAGCATGTGGGCAGATGATCTCTCTCAGTCAGGAAAAAATGACGGATAATAGGGGCAAGCCGTGGAGCTCTTCTTGGGTGCGTCCGCCATCTTGGCTGCTTGGCCACACCAACTCATTGCCTCCTAGTTCACTAATGGGGTTGTCATTGATGGACGAGCCATGAATGTTTCTAAAACCTATCACTTTCAATAAATACATTTCTATGCAGGGATATAATCTTATGTACTAAGGTGAAACACTTTCACATGTTAAAGAAATACACCTTTTGGATTTTGAAAAGATTGCATCATATGTTTACATTTTCTTTGTTGCACAGTATACATGACAAACGTTTTTATTGCATAGCTCCTGCACGGACTCTTGGAGCCAAGCCAGACCCATAGCTGTGCTCTAGCACCCACCTCTATTCAGGTATCGAACATAGTATGTGGGGCCGTCGGTCACTTGATAACATGGGTTGTAAAAGGCAAGGACTAGAAACATGGAGCGTTGCCTACATGCCAAGTCAACCGTCAAGGCTTGTGGTAGCAGGGATGAAGAGCGAGTGTCGTGAGAATGGATTTAAAATAAATGATCCCAGGGTAGTGACTCCAGGCCATTGTGCTGTACATGACTATAGTCATGAGTTCCCAAGGAGAACTACCAGGCCCAGGCATAGCTTCAGCAGCAGTGTTTAGTGTGTGACACTTCTCAAATGCATTCTTGGTTTGGTAGTTAGGTCTGGTAGCCAATAGTCCGGTCTGCTATGTCCGTGTCAGTTTTTCTCATAGCTCTTATTTCACTAAGAGATTTTAACTTGATTTTGGATTCGGATCTTAAATATATATAGTGTGATCTGTAGATGAGTGTAAATTTACTGATTTTTGGAATTAACAAACATTGGTAGTTGTAAGCTTGGAAAGCTGCTCCAGTCCCAAATTTCCAGGCACTGTACTGGAAATCAAACACCCAAAAAGTGATGCAAATAGTCTAACCAATACCAATTGCTTGGGGTAGCATTCCAACTCACTGTACTTTGCCCACTGTGCAACTCTACACAGAGGCCTCCCTAAGGCAAATAAGTACTGATACTGTTACACATGCAAACAGTCCATCCCCAAACTTCTTTTAGAATCTCTGTCATCGAAATCCCTCACTAATTCATCTTGTTAGCATAGCCGCTGTACTGTGAAATGTTCTTTTGACTACCTTTGAATGTAATTCATTCCCTAAACCCTCTTTTACATCATTATTGAATTAGACATTTTTCTATGACATACAATATTTTATAATAATTATGGGAGGCAGCAGTATGAAATAAGGAACAGTGTCAAATAAACACAGATTCTTTAAATATGCAGTTCCATAACCTATTGTTCTCTTACGTTTGTTGGTATCAAATGGAGAGGAGTTGTAAGTTGTTTCATGTTTTGTACAAGGCCTTAAATTTAAAAGCGAATAATCAAATTCAAAGGGGTCATCCCACCATTCCACCCTGTGTTTTTTAGTTGGGAAATGTAAGATTCACACCCCACACTCACTGACAAAGCTACACCCCTACCAGAATGACTGAAAGATTTGAGAGGTCAAAGATCATGTCATTCATCTATGGTTTATCCCTAATAGAAACACAATTTCCTTAGTCAAAGTCACTGTGAAAAGAATGACAACTCAAATCAATGATTAGCAGTTTGGTCTATTTCTAGAAGTGCATCTCAACACCCTTGAAATGTGTTTGTACCCTGCATTGTACATCAGACAGTTGCTCACTGCGTGGATGCTACATTTAGATTGGCCTTCTCCTAGAATTTCAAATTTACTCTGGAGATTAATAGCCAAAGGATGAGACAAGCCTCATCATAAATACTAACCACATATCACTACAAAGCTACTAATACCAGCCCTAAAAAAGGGGAACTAACCTTTAAAACGCAGTCATTACATCGCACTACCTTTACAACGCAGTCATTACATCGCAACATCCTTTACATCGCATGCCATTACAACACAGCCATTACATTGCATGTCACTACAACACATGTCATTACAGCGCATGTCACTACAACGCATACCATTACAGCTCATAGTTTTTACCCTTACACTATCCAACACTTACCCTACTGTTGCACTCACTGAAGTGGGAATAGTAATTTTTGCCCCTACACTATCCAACACTTACCCTCATGTTGCACTCACTGGAGTGGGAATAGTAATTTTTACCCCTACACTATCCAACACTTACCTTAACCCCTTCAGCGCAGCGCGGATTACCGCGCTGTGCTGAAGGTTCTATTGCGCGGGCGGGGCCATGATGGAGCGGTTCCGTCATACGCACAGCGCAACCGACGCGCATGACGGAACCGCTCCGTCACTCGCATCGATGTGGTTAAATGCAATGTAATGGTAGTCGTTGTAATGGTATAATGCGATGTAATGGAATGCGCTGTAAATGTAGTTTCTAAAAAAGCGTTGTGATGGCATGCGATGTTAAAACATGCGTTGTAATGGATGTTGCAGTGTAAAAACTGCGTTGTAAAGGCATGCGTTGTAAATGTTTGCGTTGTATTGTCATACATTCCTATAACAGAGCTACTTAAGTTTAAAGCATGTACCTGCACAGAGAGATGCTGCTGGAGATGGCAGCGTTAGAATCCTTCACTTTCCTTTGCTGGGGATGAATATGGACATGAACATGGTTGTATCTCTGCTGCTGCACCTTCCTGAAATTGAGCAACTGAAAACATTCTTTATCATTCCATCGATTTGTCTTACATTTTTAGTGCTGTCAATCCGTCACATTGTTTTAAATGATGTAACCAATGACTGTTTTCTATTATTTCCTGCAATCTAGCTTAACAGCAATGAAAAAGTTTGTTACTTATTTTTGAAATACAGTTTAATTAATGAACTTCAGCTATAATGTACACGTAGGGAGAAATGTTTATTGGCAATACTTATTAATTTTTAGAGTTGTTTTATGTACAAACAGCAATTTTGTTGGACAGTCTGACTTGCTGTATGAGCCCAGAGCGGTTTATTTTATGTATGCGATCTGGCTGTATATAGTTTCCTGCTCTTTTAGAAATCCCCTGTCGTATATTTACATGAAAGACTTAAAAACTTTCCTTATCTATCAAAATATTTCGATTTTAAAAATAAGGAAGTATTAAGCGACAGAGAGGAAGGTTATCCTGCGGGAAAAGGATAATGGATGTAGGTTGAAATCCCTCTACTTGATTAGTTTTCATAATTTAAATGTATTGTCCACAAATAACTACAACTAAAATCCCATATGTTCGCTCGCGTTTTTTAAATAGCTGGTTTCTTAGCTACATTAACCAATCAATGCTAATTTACCTTAACCTATTACATAGAAAATGCTTTCAACTCAACAGCTCTCAGGACATCAACCTGGCATTCAAGTGTGCTCACTTTTGTTAGGCGAAAAGCATGCTAGCCCTCATTAAAGCTCTGTGGAACATTGTGGAATGGGTTGACAGACTACTGCTTCTGCTGTTAGCTGCACTTGTTTAATCAGCATGTCAGGCTGTTTTCTTACATGTATGCGGGAGATACTTGTGCATTTACTGCGTACCAAGATAAAATCATGAGAGAAAAACGGTTTTCTTTCAAAAGGGCTCATTATCAGGTGATCCCTTGGAATTCACTACAATTCCTAAAATTACTTCTGTGCTTGGTAAACAAGGCAGTTCGAAACAAGATTATTAATACCCCTCTCTCTAGGTAGAAAAGGTAGCTGAATATCAGGCAGAAGTGATGTATATCACACTCTCATTAATAATTTTCAACAGAGGTATTCTTCTTTTTGAGCCTGATAAATTCTATTTAAAATAAAGTATTATGGTTGAAAAGCATTAGGTTTTGTGGTAGAACACCATTATCTAGTGCCTCTGCTTGCCAACTATCGGTTACCCACTGCCCCAAAGGCCCTTTCATTTGGACTACAGGGGCCACATTACACATAAAGCACATTTTCATTGTTTGGCTGGGCGCACCTTTAAAAAGTTGCATTCCGCATAAACAATAAAAATGCGCCCTATTACAATGAATGCCCTGCCCCCAGAGCAGCTGCAAACTCATGCTGCCCTGGGGGCAGCGCATTCAGGTGAAAACGGGCTGCTGCATTACAGCTTCTTAGTGTTTTCACAGTGCACTTTAGAAGGGGTTGCTGCACCCGTCTGCAAGGGGAAATCTGGGGGTTCCATGGGACTCCCTTTACCCCTGCCAAAGGGCTGCCATCAGGGGGCGCACTGACAGTGCACAACCTTTTAGGTGGCGCACTGTCAGCGCACCTCCTGTGGGCTTCTTTGCCTCTGCGCCCACGTCTGTAATATAGCGCGAGTGCAGAGCAAAAGGGATTCCTTCATTTGCATGGGGCACGCCCCCATGCAAACGAGGGAATGCCCACTTGAAGATAGCGCAGGCGCTTTATGTGCGCCAGCTCTATTAGTATTACAGAGGGGGCCAAAGTGCTTTGGGGGCACGCAAAGCGGGCGCAAACGCCCGTTGCACCCCCAGGACACTGTATGTAATATGGCCCCAGATTGGCTTTGGGTTCTAAGCTAACAAATGTATTCTGTTTCCTTGTATGGTAGCTTGTCCTTCAAGTTTTTAGATACCTGTGTAACTTTATGTCAATAAGCAACATGCAATATTTACACTTAATACTGGCATAGTTAGAACTGAATGAGTGGAATTATGCCATGATTATATTTCTTTGTGGTTTCTGGATGTACAATATAAACCCTGCGCTGTGAATTTCTGCTACCCAGGTAGGTCATGTAAATATATGACACCCAGGGGGTTGGCAACAGTGCCAGATCCATAGTTTACCCTTTCCCATCAGTTCAATTGGTTTGCCTCAGGTTATGTCTGAATTGATTTAGCCCTCAGCAAATTTCCTGAAGCCATTGTAAAAGAAAGGAAAGATTGCAAGCTGCTAGTTAATTACCTTAAGTAGTGATGTTAGAGGTGGGTGTATTAATTATTTGTTGACTTATCCTTAGAGCAGAATGTAAGGCTTCATTTTGAGCATCACAGCACCATCAATGTGTTAGTGTGCCCCATCATTCACTTTAAAAAGGGAGGCCATACTGACATTTCTTCGTGTAGTTTGGGTGTCTGCTGTGTAAATTTACAAATTTTAAGGAGGATTTAGTCCTTTGAATACCTTATGCATTGCAAAATACGTTTACATTGGAATTCTACTTTCTCTAACTTATATTTGCCTTAAACACTGCTCAAATTCCCAATCCTGATTCTGCTTACCGTATCCTATTTTTTGGTGTCTATTTGATTATTTATTTTTTCTCAATTTCACTAAATTAGTTAGGAATTTTATTTTGTTACTAAAGCCTATGTGCCTGCCCCAGGGGGATGGGTACTGTTGAACTTAACACACATATCTACGGGGAATTACCTGCTGTTTGTGTCATAACTACCAGGGGTTGAACAGAGGCTCACTGACACTTGCATTAGACCTATACAAAGAGTATTTATCCAAAATTATTAATTCACTTTCTGACAGTCTTAGTGGCAACAATGGGCCTCATTTGCAATATTCTGAGAGCACAACAACGCAGCAAGTCTTCCTGTTGAGCTGTCTTGCATCAAAATAAAAGGGCAGTAATGCACTGTATCTTCAAGATACAGCACATTCCTGTCCTTCTCCCCTGCACCGGTGCACAAACAGCAGCCATGCACCAACGCTGCCATCCTTGTGCCATGGTGCAAGGCCGCCTGTGTTGCACAGATGATTGTTTATGTGCAGGAAGGGACACCTTCCAGCACATAAACAATCCTTAAAGGTATTTCTCCTAGTTGCAATCTCACTAAAGGGGTTCTCTAGGAGGAATTATACCATCCACGGTACCACTTCATGTAATCAGAACTCACAAAAAGGTAACCGGATGGTGCATCTACACTTTTCACCAAGTATATCACGTGAGAGAGGGATGGATACACGCATGTGTTAAGACGAGAACCCTCACTTACCCTAAGCAGATTCAATTAGGGAACATCCATACCCTATTCTCACTTAGCTGTTTTTAATCTATCCACTGGGGACACTAATAAAGGACTTTGTCAACCAGGAGATAGTTTTAAACCACTTGTTTGATTTTTTGCACTCTGCCCCTTGCTCTTACCTGCTTTGGAGGAAATAAAACACCTCACCCTCCTCTCCTTCGGGGGAGTTGTAGCCCACATTGGGTACCTTGAGGTCTCATTGTGCAAGAGGGAACCCAATGATGAAACATGTCACTTCAGGGTAAGTGAGGGTTTTCGTCTTAACACATGTGTGCATCCGTCCCTCTACCCTCACGTTATATACTTGGTGAACAGTGTAGATACACCATCCGGTTACCTTTATGTGAGTTCTGATTTCTCCTAGTTGCGCCACTCCTGCGCCTCCTCTGGGGAGGCATAGGATTCTTATGCATCCCCAGGTTTATAACACTTTGTAAATTTGGGAATTTATCAGGTTTCATGGCTGCTGCATGAGAACACCCACATCAACACCTATGGAATGCCCCTTTCATGCAGAGTGATGCGTGAAGGGGGCCATATTTACAAGGTCATGAAAAGTCACACAGGGTGACTTTACTTGGCCTTGTAAATATGGGCAGGCACACTGTGCCGCAGTCTAAAATAGGAACGCATAAAGGAGCAAAATAGGCTGGTAAATGAGGCCCATTGTTTTCCAAAGTTGTGTTTAGCATACCACCTTGTGTGCTGTATTTTCTCACTCCTATTCACCTTGTAAACATATGCTGGCCCTTAACAGGCACCTTTTCAAAGCTTATATTCAATGTGCACTGGGCTACAAGAGGGACATCCCTGAAATCTGCTTGAAGAATGTTATTGCTCATAAAGAAGAGTATGTGGTGGTTGATCATGAAAAGAATATCCATGGCTCTATTTAGTTTTAAACTTCAGAGTGGTACTCTCAATGAAGCATGAAAAAGACCTAAGTTACCAAGTAAAACTGTGTAATAGATTTTCTTTTCCAGTATTGACATTTCTGAATGCCATAGCTATCAAATACTCCTATATCAACAGTGACACATTCAACCTGTACTGGCTTATTAAACAATAGCTCTTTTACTTCTTGGGGTCTAATTTTACTTTAGGAATGCAAGTATGGTCTCAAAACCCCCTGCATGCAAAGTCCTACTGGATTAAAAAAACATCAGTATGCGATAGACAAGGTATGAGGTTGATCTGACTCCCCAGAATGCATATTATTTTGAAGAAAGTGGGTGGATGGATGTAGAAAATGACCCTCTTTTGAGTTGTATAATTCCCGATTTTTGCTTCATCTGTTTTTGCTGGCTGTTGAATGCCATGCATTTTACCCCTGCTAATTAGCAGTAAAGGGCATGGTCATTCCCTTTTACATAGTTGAATTGGTACACTCCTACTTGGCATATTTCACTCATCCATAAGTCCTTATTATATGGTCCAAGGTCTACTTAGGGTCTCTAAGTTAAATGTCACTAGCAGATTACAGCACCTATGGTGCTATCCACTACAGTGTAAACATTGCTTCGGGTCTACCATTGTAGCCCGACTATAGCGACCTGTCTAAATAAACCTTTTTGACTAGTCAAAACCTTCCTTTTAATTATCAATAACACGCCCCTGTGTGGGCCTCATGGCCCATAAGGTAGGGTGCATGGTATTTAAAAGTATAACATGTAGTTAGTTAATGTTATACATGTCCTTACAGTGACGATCACCTATAAGCTATATTCACTTTGGCAAGGCTGGCTGTTCCCTAGAGAAACACTGGGATGCACTATTAGTTTTGCCATCATTAGCTTGCAAACACTTACAAACTTCATTCCAGAATTCTTTGTAAAATTTATCAAAAGCCCAATTCAATGTTGAAGTCTGAATTTTAATAAATATTAGAGAAAAGGTAATTTCAGATACTCACCTTTTCCCAGCCTAAAGATGCTAGAGGCAAATCTGCATTAGCCTCCAGCTGCATCCTTCTGAGGGCTCAGGCCCTGAATGAGATAAGAAATCTGCTCCCAGAGCATAGAAAAAGTCCTGGATGTGGAGAGGTGTTTTGTTCCTCTGGCAGGATAATTATTTGGGCAGTGCCCAGGAACCCAGTTTCCCTGTTGCATGCGTATGTCAGGTCACATCTGGACAGTCCCTGTTTTTTGTTCCTCCATTCAGGCAGGCTCCAGTCTCAGTGGCAGGTGGCTGATTTAGAATGACCACAAAGGAGAGGGCTGCTCATTTCCCACGCCATCCCCCTGGGGCAGGCACATAGGCTTTAGGCAGAGAGGACCACTGTGGGACTGTTTGCAGAAGGGTACACAGAAAATGCTGCAAACAAGAGTCAGGTTATCCCTTTGAAGTTTTATCCCATTTGTTAGAGAGAAGACAGAAGTCACCCTCCCAACCCACAAGCTAGTGCCAGTCATAAATGTGGCAACCCCGGTACCCTCCTCAGAACACTCCTAGATCTGAGAATTATTTGAGAGGATTGAGTCTGCTGTCTGTGAAATGATAAGAGCCCTGAAGGACTGAACATGCTCTCTCTAGTACCCAAGACAAAGAAGTCAAATCCTGGGGTCATAAGACAGACTTCCTGTTCAATCTACAGAGACACAACAATCATCAAGGGTTTTTTCTTGCAACTGACCAGTTCCAACTGAACCTGTCTTGGACCCTGCTGTTGGCCTTTGCTGAACTGAAGTGCTGGACCCTTAGTTGTGGCTGGCTCATCTTCTCTAACTATCCCCCGAGATCCTGGTATTTATAAACGTTTTGTTTGCAAAGACCTCTGGAGGACTGGAACAAACCTTGCACACTGTATCCGACCAAGGTGCTTTGCTGTTTGGCAGAAGATTCAGGTTTTTCCTGCTTGGGAATTTTCAGAGATGGCAAATTCTCATCAGCGGGAGAGGGCCTTGTGGAGCCCTCTTTGGTTACAGCCTGCAGCTTTGTCCCGTGGGAGGAAACTGAGCTCCAAAAAAATGACTAAGTACAAATGAGGAAATCTTGACCAGGCGAAGGCGGCAAACATATGCAGCTGGTGTGGGGGCTTTCTTAGGTGTGAAATTCAAATTTCTCCTGCTCAAAGTTTTCCCTCCAAAAAACAATGGCTTCACCGGGACCTCATCCAAAGTCTGTCTGGCCTTGTGGAGCCCTGTTCATCCACACCCTGCTACCTTGCCACGCTGAACATTTTTGGCTTTCATTTTTTAGTCCCAAGGTAAAATCTCTGACTGGCTCAAGCCTTGCTTCTGTCCTCGACCCTTGCACGATCATCGTCAGCCTCAAATCACGCCTACATTCAGTCGATCATGACTTGCTGACCGTGGGTGGCGCTTAACACTTTTTTGCACTACTTTTATTTAAAACTTAAAAGGTTCATATTTCCAGTTCCTCTTTATGTGATTTTTTCGGTTTTCTTAATTGATTGGGATTTTTCTTGCATTTTTATTTTGACTTTATTACCATTTTGGTACTGCATACACAATTTATCCATTGCCTCTAAGTTAAGCCTACCTGCTCTATACCATAACGACTAGGGGGCTGAGATCACTTCAATTTAGTGACTTTGGTTACCCTGAAAAGGATTGGTTCTCTAGGATTGTGTTTATTACTTAATATGGGAAGTCACTCCCCCTGAACTATTAACCCAATTTCATACAGTGGCCTTGCTTTACGTCACTCGCCTGATCTGCACAGCAGTTCTAGAGCCCAGCTTCCCATCTTTTGAGTGCATAATCCCCCACAGTAATGACAACCATAATAGTCATTTTACCATAACAATATTCTATCAACCTCCACATATTCCTAGATTATATAGTCAAACTGCCAATAAATGTCCAATCCATTACCAAGGAAAACAATATTATGAAACTTTTTAGCCTATGGGTAGATGGTCTATTTAGAAAACCAGCCTTAGAATAAACAAGAACATGAACTCTTTTGGCTTCTCAAAAATTGGACATTGCCTTATCCATGCTGCAAGTTATAAGCTGGACCTTTTGTTCACTCACGACTCACAACATTGAACCTAAATTGTTAACTGTAGCGCCACATTCATAGTCCTTCCCTTATTTAATCACCCTCCACTTCACAAGCCTCAGCTATCAGGAAAACGACTCCTTTCCGAGTCAGACATTTTTATAACACAAAGTAAGAAGATATTAACAAGCCCTATGTAGCAGCCAAGCTTCTGATTTGATCTGATCTTGAGTGTTTGCTTACAAGCTATTAGACCAGCCAACCTTGGCTGGTCTAACCCCTAACTTTTTGCCATCAACCCTCCTATTTTTCTGACTTTATTGTGCTGACTTTAGGACTATAAACACTTTCCCTGTGCTAACCACAGCTAAAGTGTTTGTGCTTATTCCTTAAAACATGGAAGAATTGACTTACACCCAATCTGCCTATTTAATGTGCTTGTAAGTCCCTTGTAAGGTGGCACTGCATGTGCCCAGGGTGTGTAAACTAAATACTACTCGTACACCAACTGCACTAATTGTGTCATCCACTTAAGTAGCCCTTTAAACCTGTCTCTGGCCGGCCAATGCAGTTGGTGTGTGCAGTTTTTAAACTGCCATTTTGACCTGCAAAGTAAACCTTTTGCCAGGCCCAAACCTTCCTTTTTTATACACATAAGTCACCCCTAGGGTAGGCCCTAAACAGCCCCGAAGGACAGGGTGCAATGTACATAAAAGGTAGGAAATGTCCTTTTAAGTCTTACATGTCCTGGTAGTGAAAAACTCTGAAATCTGTTTTTCACTATTGCAAGACCTGCCTCTCTAATAGGATAACATTGGAGTTATATATTACCTTTAAAAAGCTGTAACTTCCAATTGGGAGCAGGGTCACATGTCAAGTTTTGTGTCTAAAGAATTGTAATTAAATGCCCTTATTAATGGTAAATTTGGATTATTAGTCACAATTTGGAAAATGCCACTTTTAGAAAGATGGTATTTCTTGTCCTAACCATTTGGTACTTGCAGCCTGGTCCTGAGTCACATGACTGGATGTAGCTGCCAGTTGGTCTTTTTGTATTGCTGCCAGAACTTGAGACAAAGGAAAGATAGGTGTTGGAAGGGCCACTCTGAGTTAACGAGGGGGAGAAGCTCTCACCAACCACACTTCCCACACTTGTACATCACAAAGGCTGTGGCTGAGCACTGTCACAAAGGAGTTGTGACTGGTCTGTTGTGACCCCAGTCTAGCTGAGGCCAGGACAGGGAGGAAGAGGATGCCTGACACCTCAGTGGCATGGAAACTCTTAAAAGCTTCTCTACTTCAAAGTGGGCACCAGGTATAAATATTGGACCTCAGACCCAAACACTTCGGTACACTTCTGGAACTGTGGACTATACCAGGAAGAAGGACTGCTGCACTTTTGAAAGGACTGTCACTCAATCAATCAATCAGGGGTTTGTTAAAGCACGACTACTCACCCGTAAGGGTTTCACGGCGCTACGGGTGGGGGGGTGCAGGTTCCATTCCATCAAGGAGGGGGTCTGTCGAAGAGCCAGGTTTTGAGGATTCTTGCAAAGATGGGGAACGATGTAGTCTGTCTGAGGTGGAGCAGAAGGGCGTTACATGCTTTGGCCGCGAGGAAGGAGAAGGAGCGGCCTCCTGATCTGGTCTTTCTGGTATGGGGGACCACGACGTACGAGAGCTGGGCTGATCGTAGGGTCCTTTGGGGTGCGTGGAATTTGAGTCGGCTGTTCAGGTATGCTGGTCCGGTGCCGTGGAGGGCCTTGTGTGCGTGGGTGAGTATCTTGAAGGTGATTCTCGCCTCAATGGGGAGCCGGTGGAGTGTGCGCAGGTTCTGGGAGATGTGGCAGTGTTTTGGCAGGATGAGGACCAGTCTTGTGGCGGCAATCTGGATGTTCTGTGGCTTGCGGGTGAGGTTTTTGTTAATTTCGGCGTAGAGTGCGTTGCCGTAGTCGAGTCTGCTGGTGACCAGGGCGTGAGTGACGGTCTTTCGGTGTTCGAGGGGGATTCATTTGAAGATCTTATGAAGGAGGCGGAGAGTGTGGAATCAGGAAGACGAGACAGAGTTGATCTGGAAGTCCATTTGAGCTTGGAGTCCAGGATGATTCCCAGGTTTTGTGCATGGTCCGTGGGGGTTGGTAGGATTCCGAGGGCAGGGAGCCACCAGGTGAAGCTCCAGGCGTCGGGGTTTGGGCCCATGATGAGTACTTCTGTTTTGTTGGTGTTTAGTTGTAGGCAGCTGTTTTTAATCCATTTGGCGACGGCTTCTATGCCTTCTCGAAAGTTGCGTCTGGCGGTGTTGGCCTAGTTGGATAGAGAGAGGATGAGTTGGGTGTCGTGTGCGTATGACACAAAGTTGAGTCCGTAGGTTCTGACGATGAGGGCAAGTGGAGCCATGTAGACGTTGAAGAGCGTCGGGCTGAGGGAGGAGCCCTGGGGGGCTCTTCTGGTGGTAGGTGTGGGCTCCTAGAGGAAAGGGGGAGTCTGACCCACTGCGTCCTGCCGGAGAGGAAGGAGCGGATCCAGTCGAGGGCCTTGTCCTGGATTCCTGCGTTGTAGAGTCTGCGTATTGGGGTGCGGTGGGAGACTGTGTCAAACGCTGCTGAGAGGTCGAGGAGGATGAGGGCTATTATTTCTCCTTTGTCCAGTAGGGTGCGAATGTCATCTGTTGCAGCAAGGAGGGTGGTTTCCATACTGTGTTTTTGTCTGACGCCGGATTGGGAGGAGTCGAGGATGTTGTGTTGTTCAATGAATGTGGCGAGTTGGCTGTTGATGGCTTTCTTGATGACATTCGCTGGGAACGGGAGCAGGGAGATGGGTCTGTAGTTTTTGAGGTCGGTGAGGTCCGCTGAGGGTTTCTTTAAGAGGGGGTTGACCTTGGCGTGTTTCCAGTCGTCGGGGAACTAGGCGGTCGCCAGGGAGCGGTTGATGGTGTGGCGGAGCATGGGTGCGATGGTGTCGGCGGCTCTGTTGAAAATGCGGTGGGGGCAGGGGTCCGTGGGGGCCCCTGAGTGGATTGACTTAATTGTCTTCAGTGTGTCTTCGTGGTGAGGGCTGTCCAGTTGTCAATCGCTGGTTTCCGGGTGTCGGGTGGTTGGTGAGGGTTCAGTGTGTTAGTTGTCATCGTTGAAGTTGTCGTAAATGCTCTTGATTTTGTGGTGGAAAAAGGTGCTGAGTTTGTCGCAGAGGTCTTGTGAGGGAGGGATGTCGGTAGACTCGCTGGTGGGTTGGGCAAACTCCTTGATGATGCTGAAGAGTTCCTTGCTGTTGTGCACCTGGGTGGAGATTCTGTCTTCAATCGCTTTTTTCCTCATTTCTCTGATGAGTTGATGGTGGGCGTTGGTGGCGGCTCTGAAGTTGTTGTGGTCACTCTGCTGGACCGGTGCTCTGAAGGACTGGTGCCCTGCTATGCTGACCTGCTGCTCCGCTGCCCTGCTGCCTGGGTGGAAAGGAATGAACCTGCATCTGTAAACCCAGGACCCCAGAGCGACTCTAAGGGCCAATTGGCTGGTCTCTTGATCAGAACCCTCAGTGACAGTCACAGCACGTGGAATCTGCCATCTGTGAGTCCTGCCCCCCAAGTGATGCCACCTCTAACCTGGATCTTTGGAAGTGGGCCGGAAGATGCTCTGCCAGCCCATCCCTGGATCCAGCAGAACCAACACATTGTGGCATGGTGCATCTTCATCAGAACTGGCTCACTGCCATTGCAGCTCGATGCCTCACGCTCAGAACCGGACAATGAGCTTTGCTGCTCGGCTCATCACCCTCAGAACTAAAGCATCGCCTTCTGCGCAGACTTACCTGACGAAAGGAATTTGCATCACCGATCACAGCTCATAGGAGGCAATGCATCTACCTGCAAGGACTTCACCTCACCCAACGCAGCCCATCGGAACCATTGCAACATGATGCATCTCCTTGTCTTGACCTCACATCGCCTCTGCTGCATAACACATCCTTGGCACGAGACTCCGCATCCCTTCGCAGCCAGGATTTAGGGTACTCTTGGTAAATTGGCCTACATGCGCTCCATCATGGTCGGCCGGGACTTGTGACTTTGCCACGGAACAGGGTGACCAGATAACCACTGTTGTGGCTTTGTGTTTTTTTGGTGCTATTTTCGCTGCAATATTTAAACTTGCATATCTCTGGATCCACTGATTGGAATGTTTTTATTTTGGTCTTGATTTTTTTCATTAAAAGCTACACCATTCTTCTCCCAAACCCCACAAATCGCACAGAAAATGTGAAACAAAATGGGAATCTGAACTCAACTCCAGTAGCATCCCATTTGAATGGGGGAAATTCATTTGACACCTTTCTCGAATAAAATATCACCCATATTATCACAAACCAAACTAATGTTAATAAATAGGACATACTGGACACACGAGAAACTTTTTTAACGTAAGCTCAGCGACAGTCCTACATGCTGGAATTGTAAATCTCACGTTGGCAACTTTGCTCACATCCTCTTTTATTGCTCTACCTTACAATCATACTGGGATAAGATCTACAAATACATAAATAAGACTTTTAACATCCTCCCTCCAAAGGAATTTTCCTATATTATACTAGGGGTATTGGATCTTAAGATCAAGGACTTGCAGGATCGCTACATACTAGATCTCATGCTCACTCTAGCATGCAAAGTTATGCTGAGTAAATGGAAAAATGCCAATGAGGTCTCTTTTAGAACGTGGCAGGAATGGCTATTCACTCTAAGAGGAGCAGACAAAGAATCTCTCCACACCTCTCCCTGGCGTAAATCACACAGGAAATTGTGGAAATCCCTTGAAGCCTCATCTTTCTCTTATGACCCTCCGTGAACACCCAAACAATGCCTCAGTCTGTAATGCCTTTTGTACTTATCTACTGCAGAGTATCTCATATGAGAAAAATATGTTTTGTGTGACTACCTGTATACTATTATGATTACGATCTGCTGCGAATGTCCTACTTGGTACTTGAGCAAATTATTACTATTGTAATTATCATTATTATTATTATTATTATTATTACTTAGGTTTTGACTTATTGTATGATTTATTGTATTTTCTATTTGTCATTTGTTTGTTTGTCATTAATCAATAAAAACGATTTGAAATAAAAACAAAATCTACACTATTCTTCCTAATTGGTGTGGGATTTTTTTCGTGCTGTGTTGGCACTTTATTACTGTTGGAAGTGCTGCATAAGTACTTACATTGCATCTAAGTTAAGCCTGACTGCTCTGTGCCAATCTACCAGAGGGTTGGGCACAGGTTTACTTAGGACTTGTTTGTGACTTATCACTGACAAGGGTTGTGGTTGCTCTTTGAGTGGGGTTTCACCCCCCCAACCAGTAACCCAATTTCTTACACCAGCCTCCAATACAAGTTAGCATCCACACTGAAGAAGTTGCCATCACGTCAGCTGAAAAATAAAATTCAAGAACAAAGTGACTTACAATTAGTTTAACAAAGATCTGACTGAAATGAAAAATAAATGGTGGAACTTAAAATGTAAGTGCATACTTTTTTGTCTGAAACAGACAAATCCATCTGAAATTGCCATAGGCTACTTCAAGGCAGCAAAGCTCATGTAAAATGGCCTATACACATCAACGAGACCCAAACTGCACATAGGAGATCTTTAACACCTTAAAATAAATGTCTAAATAGGGAGTACTGAAAAACTCATCCTACACCTCACAATAACATTATGAAGATTTACTGGACTTCTTTATATTAATATTTTCCAGATCTATGAATCCGCTATTAATAGCACAGAACGCTGACCTCACAACCACTTATTTCCCTACCTTTTATTTCCCCTTTTATCTTCAATCTGATCTCAGAAATGCTAGTGATGTAGCTGCTCAAGGAAAGCGAAGCTTCATATGTCAATCCCTTGCAGCTGAAGCTACCAGTTTGTGGGACTTAGCCCTTTTTAGCTAAAGTCCCTAAACGTTTTGCTTTCCCCCTAGACCTTTTTTCTGACGTGGTGTTGCCAACTTAGATGCTTTGGACACTTTGCCACTGCTAAACAGTGTCAAAGTGCAAGTGCTCCCTGTGTAAAGTGTAATGGTGATTGGTTGTCCATTATTGGTATGTTTGCTTTACTAGTAAAGTAAAGTCCCTAGTAAAGTGCACTATGTGTGCCATGGTTGGTAATGCAAATGCTACTAGTGGGCCTGCAGCACGAATTGTGCCCCCAACTCAAGTAACCTTGAAAAGGGAACTCAGGCCTGCCATTGCAGGGCCTGCACGCAGTTTGGTAAACTGCCATGTGTTCTGACAAGTGGACTCACTTGCCAGACCTTACCCTTCCCTTTCTGTGTACATCAGACACCCCTATGGTAGGTACAGGGTATCCCCTGGACAGGGTGTGGTGCATGTGAAAGGTAGGACATGCACTGAGGTGTGACAGTGAAATAATCTCCATTTCGTTTTACAATCTTGCCCATAGGATAGAAAGGGAAAGCTGTGCATTATGTTTTCCAGCCTATTTTCCCGAAGGCTTAAGATGGAAAGGTGAAGTTTAGTATGCCTGAACTCACAATGTAATAACACATATTTTTATGAAGGTGGTTTTTGCATTATGTGTTCAGAAGCCACTCTTTTAGAAGTGGCTGAGTTTTTGTGCTCTGACATTTCTGTGTGTCTCTGCCTGGCTGTGAATTGACTGTCTGGATTTGAAAGCAATAGTATCTGGGGAATGTCTTGACCCAGGGGAGGAGGTGAGACAGCAACAGGCTGACCTGCATCTGGAGTGTAGGGGGGAGAAGAACCCCTAGAGGTGAAGAGGCCTGGGTTGCTGTTATAAAACAATTGGCTCAACTCCTGCTGAGTGATTGAGGATCCAGACCCCCACTAATCAAAGGGAGAGAGTTGTCACTGGCAGGGAGGCACGCAGAACTGGTTTGAACAGGGGTCAGTGCCCCCTGAAGCACAAAGAATTTAAAGCAATTGAGGGGTATAACTATGCAAGCTGAAGCCCCTGAACTTTGGAGAATGGCTTGATCAAGTGTGAACAAGACTGGAGCTACTTCGTGGTCAATAGGACCTTTGCCAAGGAAGAAACAACTGAATAGACTGAAGGATAGGACTGACCGTTGCTGTGTGATCTGGGGCTGGCCTGCAGTTTGCTGTGTTAACCAAGAAAAGGCTAAAGGGACATTGTTGTGTCCCCCTGCTTGAAGAACTTTGCTGTGTGCTGTGTCCTGAAGTAACTTATCCCCAAGGGCCCGAGGTGAGCTGGCTCCCTGTTCGGAAACACAGGAACGCAAAGGTTTCCAGAGAAGTCTCTCAGAGACGCTGTGTGCATGTGCTTTGTCTAGCCTGAGATCTTCGTAAGGCGTGCCTTGTGATCGTGGCACCTGGAATCCTCATGAGTCTCTGAGATGCTGTGTGCGTGTGCTCTGTCTAGCCTGAGACCTTTGAAGGAGTCGCCTTGTTATTGTGTGCACCGGAATCCTAGGGTGTCTCTGAGACACTGTTTTCTTGTGCTCTGTCTAGCCTGAGACCCTCGAAGGAGTCGCCTTGTCATAGTGTGCACCGGAATCCAAGTGAGTCTCATCGATGCTGTGTGTGGGTGCGTGGTGCACCGTGAGACCTTCGTGAGGATTTGCCTTGTCGTCGTGTGCACCGGAATCCAAGTGAGTGTCATCGACGCTGTGGGCGGGTGCGTGCTGCACCATGAGACCTTCGTGAGGAATTGCCGTGTTATCGTGTGCACCGGAGTAAAGTGAGTCTCAGCGGCACTGTGCGTGTGATCTTTGTGCAGCCTTAGACCTGTGTGTGGAATGCCCAGTGACCGTGCACTCGAAGAGTAAGGAAGACTAAGCGACGCTGTGTAGGTGTGCTTTGGGGCAGCCTGAGATCTTCGTAGCTGAAGCGGCCCGGACCGGCAGTCCTGGAGCAGCTCAGTTGCTGGCCCGAGCCGCCGTTGCCATTTCACAAAGCTGTATTGGAGGCCCGGCCACTAGACGAGGAGAGGATAGTCAGTTCGCGCCCCCCCAGGTAACGTGTGTCGACTCCTAGGGCGTAAACATACCTTTCCGCAGCGCCGGATCCGGCGTCTTCTCGGCTCTTGCTCTCCTGCCTCCGACAGGAATCAGGAAGTCGGGCTCCCTCCCCTAAGCCAATCACAACACTGCAAGCAGCAATGTGATTGGTCGGGACGCCGCCCAGCCAGGGGCTAATGGAGTGGCCATTTTCTGCATGCAGGCTGCTATGCAGCCAGCATGGAGAAGGGCAGAGTGCGCATGACTGGTTTGGGGCGGCTGAGAGGGCCGACCAAACAGTCTTTTCTCACTCTAGAGTGGGTAAACCACTTCTCCCCTGCCCTGCTCAAAGAGCAGAGCAGCACCGCCCACCCGCATGCCTGCAATGCGCAAAGGAAACATAAAATGGTAATAACTTTTAGTAATTACCATTTTATGTTTTGGCATTCTTGCACTGCAAGAAAGCAGTAGAGCGACGCTCCTCCGCCCTAGTGGAGGAGCTGCCCTTGGTGAAGCAGAACTTAATCCTTAACAATTGTCATTCTTGATACAGACTCTCCCAAGGCACTTAATCAGTGTTTGGTGAACCTCTTTGTCAACTTGTAAATACATAAACATTCTGGACCTAATGAGTGTGACAGAATTTTCTTCCTTTCTTGGCTTAATCTGTTCTCCTCATCTACAACAACTAAATAGGTTGGAAAATATGTTTTCCATCCTGTCCATTTATGAATGTCCTCTCCTGGTGTAGATAGAACATACCTTTGGAGGAATACCAGTAACAGCTTGTGCATACATTCTGCAAGATGTCAGACGATGGAGACAATACTTTATAATACAATAAAATTGTTTTAATTTATAATACAACTCAGTATTTGCTTGTACTATTCAACATGAGTTGAAGCGCTGACATACTATTTATGCTTGGTTGTTCTAATGATTACACAAAAACGTTATGTGCATTTTCTTAAGGTAGGTTTCTCCATATGTAGAAAGGTGACTATCCGCAATGAAAACCTGGGCCAACTGTGTTATGTGCATTTTTGAAAAAATACATTATACTCTGAAAAATGGCACTTTCCAATTGTGCTAGTTATTCAAACAATCCAATACTGTATTCATTGATAATTCCTATGTGGTGCACAAATGATTTTCACGTGCTGCGCTTCAATAATTGTTGCCTGGATTGCAAATGGCTTCCATGCATAGGATTACTTACAAGTTTAAGTGTGTTTGGCTGACTTACGTTGCTTGGTGGCGTCTGAATATCTCTAATCCTCCTTGAACCTTTGACTGCCTAGAAGATAGTAGATTACACCATGCTATTGTAAATGCTCAAGTCATACAATATATCAATGTGGGTGTGTTGGATAATGTTAAAATGGATTTGCTTGTTGTTGCAAAACCAGTGTCAGCAAATATGTGTAGGATCCTCTGTTTCACACTCCCACAAAGTGCAGTGCAGAGACATAGTGGTCTTCCTTCTCCCGGCTACTCTTCAATATATACATGCTCCCCTTGGCAGGTACTAGATGACCACTAGGTACAAAGCCAAGACCCAGATTTACAAAGACTTTACGTCGAGTATGCGTTTTTTAACGCAGACCAGACACAAAGTCTACTGATGGGTTTTACAATCCAATGCACATCGTGATGTGCGCTGGAGTGTAACTCAAAATAAGGCAACACAGGGTAATGCACTGCCTGACGTGACTCTGCATTAAGGAGGGTGTTTTATGGGTGGTTCATGGACTTTCCCATGTAGCCACCCATGGGTTTTAAAGTAAACCCCTAACTTGGAAAAACTGTAGACAGAGATTTGCACCAAAGTCCTGCATCTCCCGAAATCAGATGTACCACGTTGACATGTTTTCATTTCTTCTCATTTGTTCCTCTTTACATATGTGCTGCATTCTAAAGCACACATGCAAATAGGAGAATGCCTTAAAGCATAGTTTTTGTACAGGAAGGGTCTGCTTCCTACACAAAATTATGCTGACCACAATGCAGACACTCTTGCACTATGGCATATGGGTGCCTGCATTGGTACATCGATGCCAAAAGTGTGCCAGCGCATGGAGAGACCAGAACTGTGCCACTTCATTGTAGATATGATGCAGTTCTGCTCTTTTCCATTCAAGCAATGCAGAGAAGCAACTTTACCTACCGTCCTGTGTTGCATGAACTCTTTGTATATTTGGCACCAAACGCACGGAGGTAACACACAATGCACGTGTGCTTTGAGAACAGCATGAAGTTCACCAGCATTGCTGCATGTCTAGATCACATCTATTTTGAACAGTGCCATATTTTTAAATGAATGAGTGCCAGTGCCCAAAGCTCTGCCCTGAAGCTCAGGACTGGTGCAATTAAATGTCACTACACCCAATACCATAGCTGTGTAGTCTTTAGTTAACCTTCCGCATCTTCACTCCACTACCAGATACCGCCTTCCCATTTACCTCCCTCCCCCAATTTTCTCCCTTTGTGACTGCTTTTCTGTCTTTCTTTTTGGCTTTGTGTGTTTTTCCCTTGCTTGCTATCGAAATGTACCGGTGGCAACCACTGGCTCAAATTAAGCATTGCGTTAGGATGAAGAAAAGATGTATTTCTCTGAATAGAATAAAGACTGAAATTCTTGTTGTAGGCAGGGCTGGGTCAGAGTCACATCCATTAAACTGGCCTTTTTAAATGGACTCCATCCCACCTTTCCCCAACAGTCCGATACCTGCTGATTATTTACAATTCAGAGTTCAACATCATCTTACAAACCAAAGCATGGGCCAGGGTGACCAACTTTCAACTATGTTTGTCATGGTAAATCCTGCAGCACCTCCAAACTATCCATCACAGTGCATTGGCATGAGGTCTAGCCATTGTAACGTATTCTACTCTGCCTGCAGCCGCTGAAGGATTTCCATGTTAAGGTAAGCGCGAAGGCTCACCATTGACTTCCTATTGATTTAGGGATCAGGTTCAAAACCCCACAGTAGAGGCTGGATTAATAATTTGGTGGCAATATCCTACCAAATAGTAAACTATTGCCTTGTTAAATTGCAGTAGGCTTCTTATGGTTAATGCCTTAGGCAGCACCAAAAGAACTTTGAAGTCAGGAAACCAAAACGTTGTTACTAAAGCAATATAGTAAAAGGGTAAAATGTTAATCAGAGAAAGAATGCAAACACAAAGGGATTAGGAGACATGAGTTATAAAGGTGAAAAGTCAAAGAGCACCAATAAGCATCATTGGAGGTCTGAGAGCATCGGTGACCAGGTCCAAATTGAAATTGACAATTAAGTCCCATGTAGCTGTGGGATATTTTTATCAGTGCCGCTCAGTGGCTGCTCATCCATATGGGCGTTTGGGCACCGCCCCACTGCTTTCTCGCAGTGCGATAAGCAGAAACATAAAATGGTAAAAACTACCATTTTATGTTTCTGCTTCTCGCACTGCGAGAAAGCAGAAGTGCCTGGTTGGGGGCAGGAGGGTGGGCGGTCCTGCTCATGGGCAGGGGGGAGTGGCTTGCCCACTGTTGTACGTACTGACAGTTTGGTCGGCCCTGGAACCGACCAAACAGTCCGTATCCACAACAGTGAGTAAGCCACTCCCCCCTGCCCTCGAGCAGGACCGCCTACTCTCCCTTTTTAGGTGTCGGCTAGCATGTCTGCACATATGCGCAGCTCACTCGGCGAGATTTGATGATTCGGAGGGAATTCTGTAAAGGGCTTCAAGCCCCGCCCCCCTTTCCCATTGGCTGGCGTCACCGTTTATGCTAAACGGTGGCCAGCCATTGGGAAAGAGCACTTTGTGACGTAGACTTTTCCATTTTTAAGACGGCCCACTTAGACGGGCTCGTCTGACTTCCTCCCGTCGCAAAAGGTTTCTTATCTTTATGGGGCCATTTGTTTCAAACACATGGCCCCATAAAGACAAGCTCCGCCGCGTGTTTATTTTTGCATCTCGCTAAACCGTGGCTGCCTGGCGAGCACACACTCCAGCCATCATAACCCCTCTCCTCCACTACCCGACACCCCCCGCGACCTCCCCCGTATCGGACAATGAAACCGACGATAGTAAATTTTTCTGCTGCAAAACCGGAATCGCAGGTAGCTTTGCCATTGCACCTCACTGCACTGTGTATTGCTACAGTTATACCAATATTTCTCACCTGGAGTGTGTCTCTCTCTTGCAACGTTCACTAGTGTTTTCTACTGTTTATATAATGTGTAACGTAACTGGTGCTCATGTAATGCGCTCTGCCTGGCGAGCGCTTGTTTCCCACAGTCCCCGGGCCGCGCACCGGGGCCGGGGGGAGTGAGAACTCTGCCCCAGGATCCCGCTGGGCTTACTGCTAGGAGCAAGGTGAGCCTGAGAATCCCAGCGCCCCCGCTGCGCAGACTGTAAACACGTGTGACGGGGGAGCTACAGGCCGAACAACCACCCCTGTGCAGGGCAGCAACGTCCAGGATGGGCTCGAGAGAGCCAGGCAGCTGTCTCCCAACACTCCAGCCATCATAACCCCTCAACCTCCACTACCTGACACACCCCCCGCGACCTACCTGTCTCGAACAACGCAACCGACAATAGTACATTTTGCTGCTGGAAAACCGTGATTGCAGGCAGCTCCGCCAATGCACCTCACTCCACTGCGTATTGCTACAGTTATACCAATATTTCTCACACGGAGTGTGGCTCTCTCTTGCAATGTTCACTAGTGTTTTATACTATTTATATAATGTGTAACGTAACTGGTGCTCATGTAAAGCGCTCTGCCTGGCGAGCACTTGTTTCACACAGTCCCTAGCAGCGCTCCGGGCCGGGGGGGGGTGAGAACTCTGCCCCAGGATCCCTCTGGGCTCACTGCTAGGAGCAGAGCGAGCCTGAGAATCCCAGTGCCCCCTCTGCACGGACTGTAAACACGTGTGACGGGGGCTTTACAGGCCCGACCACCACCCCTGTTTTGGGCAGCGACGTCCAGGATGGGCTCGAGAGAGGCAGGCAGCTGTCTCCCAACACTCCAGCCATCATAACCCCTCTCCTCCACTACCCGACATGCCCCCCGCGACCTCCCCCATCTTGGACAACTCAACCGACGATAGTACATTTTGCTGCTGCAAAACCGGGATCACAGGCAGCTCCGCCAATGCACCTCACTCCACTGCGTATTGCTACAGTTATACCAATATTTCTCACACGGAATGTGGCTATCTCTTGCAATGTTCACTAGTGTTTTCTACTATTTATATAATGTGTAACGTAACTGGTGCTCATGTAAAGCACTCCAATACCTTCAGGTCGAGTTCGCGCTATATAAAAACGCAAAAAATACAAAAAAAATGTTTAAAAGTGCTCATCTTAACACTGCTTTGTCAATGCACGTCACATAAATAATGCCTCGTTCCACTATAAGCATAACGTAGGGCATAAAAAAGTCTTCTCGGCCTCTTCACTTCAGTAACTTCTTTCATACGTATAATCAGTTCCCTCAGAGCTCTCCCAAAGCACCTCAGTTTACAACCTCAAAATTCTACCGTATAGAGAACACTCAGCTCCGCAATCAATCAATCAATCAATCAATCATGGCATTTGAGGGTCTCAAGGTGATACGGGAGGGGGGAGGGGGAAGCTGCTACTGTTGGAAGAGCCAGGTCTTGAGAACTCTTCTGAAGGTCAAGGTCAGAAGATCTTTGGTCTGCCGCAGGCGGATGGGGAGGGTGTTCCATGTCTTGGCGGCGAGGTGGGAGAATGATCTGCCGCCGGCGGTCACTCTTCGGATGCGGGGGACGGTGGCGAGGGCACGGTCTGCAGAGCTGGCGGGTGGGGTGTAGAGGCTGAGTCGGCTGTTGAGGTATGTTGGTCCGGTGTTGTGGAGTGCCTTGTGTGAGTGGGTGAGGAGTTTGAAGGTTACCCTCTTGTTGACAGGGAGTCAGCGTAGGTCTCTCAGGTGGGGTGTGATGTGGCTGCGGTGAGGAATGTTGAGTATCAGGCGTGCGGAGGTGTTCTGGATGCGTTGAAGTTGTTTCAGGAGTTTGGCCGGGGCTCCTGCGTAGAGTGCGTTTCCGTAGTCCAGTCTACTGCTGACGAGGGCCTGGGTGACCGTCCTTCTTGTTTCGGTGGGGATCCACTTGAAGATCCTGCGAAGCATGCAGAGGGTGTTGAAGCAGGTGGAGGAGACAGCGTTGACCTGCTTCGTCATGGAGAGGGTAGAGTCGAGGATGACCCCTAGGTTGTGTGCGTGGTCGGTGGGTGTTGGGGGTGTTCCTAGTGCAGTCGGCCACCAGGAGTTGTCCCATGCCGAGGGGGTGGATCCGATGATGAGGACCTCCGTCTTGACCGAGTTCAGCTTTAGTCGGCTGCTCCTCATCCAGTCGGCGACGGCCTTCATTCCTTCGTGGAGGTTGGTTTTGGCGGTGTGGGGGTCCTTGGTGAGGGAGAGGATCAGCTGGGTGTCGTCGGTGTAGGAGATGATGTTGAGTTCGTGCCATCGTGCGAGTGGTGCCATGTAGACGTTGAACAACGTTGGGCTGAGGGATGAGCCTTGGGGTACGCCGCAGATGATCTCGGTGGCTTCGGAGCAGAAGGGGGAGGCGGATGCTCTGTGTTCTGCTGGAGAGGAAGGAGGAGGTCCAGTCCAGGGCTTTCTCTTGGATTCCGGCGTCGTAGAGGCGTGTTCGTAGTGTGCGGTGGCAGACTATGTCAAAGGCGGCTGACAGGTCCAGGAGGATGAGGGTCGCGGTTTCTCCATTGTCTAGCAGGGACCTGATGTCATCGGTGGCAGCGATGAGGGCAGTTTCGGTGCTGTGGTTGCTGCGGAACCCAGACTGGGACAGGCCCAGGATGCTGTTCTCCTCGAAGAAGCTGGTCAGTTGTTTGTTGACGGCCTTTTCGATGATCTTCGCCGGGAACGGGAGCAGGGAGATGGGTCGAAAGTTCTTGAGGTCCTTGGGGTCCGCCTTGGGTTTCTTGAGTAAGGCGTTGACCTCTGCGTGCTTCCAGCTCTCCGGGAAGGTCGCTGTCTCGAAGGAGATGTTGATGGTTTTCCAGAGATGGGGTGCGATGGTGCTGCTGGCTTTGTTGAAGATGTGATGTGGGCAGGGGTCTTCCGGGGATCTGGAGTGGACAGTGTTCATGATCTTGATGGTGTCGTCGTCGTTGATGTTGGTCCAGGAGATCAGGTGGTTGGTGCGGGTGGTGGTCGTGAGAGCGGGGGTCTCAGTGGTTGCCGGGGTGGTGACGGTGTTGAAGCTGTCGTGGATGTCTGCGATCTTGCGATGGGAGAAGGTGGTCAGCGAGTCGCACAGGTCTTGTGAAAGTGGGATGTTGTTGGTGTTGGAGCTGGGGTTGGAGAGTTCCTTCACGATGTTGAAGAGCTCTTTGCTGTTGTGTGCGTTGTTGTCTAGGCGGTCTTTGAAGGAGGTCCTTTTGGCGGATCTGATGAGGTGGTGGTGTCTGCGGGTGGCATTCTTGTGGGCGGTGTAGCTTTCCGGTGTTCGTTCACGGATCCAGGTTTTTTCGAGTTTTCGGCAAGTTCGCTTGGAGGCCTGGAGGTCTTTGGTGAACCAGCTGGCTTTCTTGCTAGTGTGGGTGTTGGAGGGCTTCTTGAGGGGGGCGAGGGTGTTGGCGAAGTCATTGATCCACTGTTTGAGGTTGCGTGCGGCGGTGTCGGGGTCGGTTGGATCTGTGGGTGGGTTCCGGGCAAGGGAGGTGGAAAGCTGGTCTTCAGTGACTTTGCTCCAGCAGCAACATGGCATCTGTTGGATGCGGTGGTGTGTGGTGGGTTTCTGGAAGGTGAAGTGGATGCAGCGGTGATCGATCCAGTGGAGCTCGATGATGTGGTTGAAGGAGACGTGGGAGCTTGCAGAGAAGATGGGGTCAAGCGTGTGGTCGGCGGAGTGGGTGGGTATAGTGACGAGTTGTCTGAGTCCAAGGTTGGCGAGGTTGTCGATCAGGGTGGAGGAGTTGGTGTCGTTGTTGTTCTCGAGGTGGAAGTTCAGGTCCCTGAGGAGGATGTAGTTCGTGGAGGCGAGGGCGTGTGTGCTGACGAGGTCGGTGAAGGAGTAGCTGAACTGTGCTCGTGGTCCGGGGGGTCTGTAGATGAGGGTTCCTCTGAGAAACCCACAACCCTCCTGAGGCACAGCCGGGAGCGAGAATTTAGCGAGCATTGTAGAAATTGACTTTTAAAATTTGTGTATACTTGTGTTTTTAAAGCGATTGCACTTTACCTGAATAGACTGCTAGAAGCCTCCCCAACAGCGAGTCTTGCGCTGGGAAGGAGAGTACACAGGAGCTCTGTCAGGCGCCATCGGCCACGCCGAGCAGAGGGACACGCCCCCCTCGAGGCCACGCCCCCTTCCTGATAGTACATCTGCAGCGCTGAAACTCGAGCGCGCCAGAAACCCACAACCCTCCTGAGGCACAGCCGGGAGCGAGAATTTAGCGAGCATTGTAGAAATTGACTTTTAAAATTTGTGTATACTTGTGTTTTTAAAGCGATTGCACTTTACCTGAATAGACTGCTAGAAGCCTCCCCAACAGCGAGTCTTGCGCTGGGAAGGAGAGTACACAGGAGCTCTGTCAGGCGCCATCGGCCACGCCGAGCAGAGGGACACGCCCCCCTCGAGGCCACGCCCCCTTCCTGATAGTACATCTGCAGCGCTGAAACTCGAGCGCGCCAGAAACCCACAACCCTCCTGAGGCACAGCCGGGAGCGAGAATTTAGCGAGCATTGTAGAAATTGACTTTTAAAATTTGTGTATACTTGTGTTTTTAAAGCGATTGCACTTTACCTGAATAGACTGCTAGAAGCCTCCCCAACAGCGAGTCTTGCGCTGGGAAGGAGAGTACACAGGAGCTCTGTCAGGCGCCATCGGCCACGCCGAGCAGAGGGACACGCCCCCCTCGAGGCCACGCCCCCTTCCTGATAGTACATCTGCAGCGCTGAAACTCGAGCGCGCCAGAAACCCACAACCCTCCTGAGGCACAGCCGGGAGCGAGAATTTAGCGAGCATTGTAGAAATTGACTTTTAAAATTTGTGTATACTTGTGTTTTTAAAGCGATTGCACTTTACCTGAATAGACTGCTAGAAGCCTCCCCAACAGCGAGTCTTGCGCTGGGAAGGAGAGTACACAGGAGCTCTGTCAGGCGCCATCGGCCACGCCGAGCAGAGGGACACGCCCCCCTCGAGGCCACGCCCCCTTCCTGATAGTACATCTGCAGCGCTGAAACTCGAGCGCGCCAGAAACCCACAACCCTCCTGAGGCACAGCCGGGAGCGAGAATTTAGCGAGCATTGTAGAAATTGACTTTTAAAATTTGTATATACTTGTGTTTTTAAAGCGATTGCACTTTACCTGAATAGACTGCTAGAAGCCTCCCCAACAGCGAGTCTTGCGCTGGGAAGGAGAGTACACAGGAGCTCTGTCAGGCGCCATCGGCCACGCCGAGCAGAGGGACACGCCCCCCTCGAGGCCACGCCCCCTTCCTGATAGTACATCTGCAGCGCTGAAACTCGAGCGCGCCAGAAACCCACAACCCTCCTGAGGCACAGCCGGGAGCGAGAATTTAGCGAGCATTGTAGAAATTGACTTTTAAAATTTGTGTATACTTGTGTTTTTAAAGCGATTGCACTTTACCTGAATAGACTGCTAGAAGCCTCCCCAACAGCGAGTCTTGCGCTGGGAAGGAGAGTACACAGGAGCTCTGTCAGGCGCCATCGGCCACGCCGAGCAGAGGGACACGCCCCCCTCGAGGCCACGCCCCCTTCCTGATAGTACATCTGCAGCGCTGAAACTCGAGCGCGCCAGAAACCCACAACCCTCCTGAGGCACAGCCGGGAGCGAGAATTTAGCGAGCATTGTAGAAATTGACTTTTAAAATTTGTGTATACTTGTGTTTTTAAAGCGATTGCACTTTACCTGAATAGACTGCTAGAAGCCTCCCCAACAGCGAGTCTTGCGCTGGGAAGGAGAGTACACAGGAGCTCTGTCAGGCGCCATCGGCCACGCCGAGCAGAGGGACACGCCCCCCTCGAGGCCACGCCCCCTTCTCGCCCTACAATAATGTGTATGCACAGGAAGCGCAGCGGACGAGCGCAGCGGGCGCGACGATTGCGCGCCTAAGGCGCGCATAAGGCAAGCTCGTCTGCGCTCGTCCGCGCCGAGTCCGGGCCAAGGGCCACATCCCCTGGACAAATAAACCACCACATAGGGCCACGGAAATACTCAAGTGAGGAACTAAAATGTTGGAGACCTACCACCTTATGCCCCAAGATAGAACCACATACAGAGGGCAAGAAATGTTCGTCATGTCCACTCACTTTCGATTTTCTTCCCGCCAAAAATATGGCTAACACCGGGATACCAAAGCACAGAAATTATAATCTGAAAGTCGGTCTGATCAATACAAGGTCACTGGTTAAGCACAATATACAAACGTCCGAATTAATAAACGGACAGAAAATAGATATATTATTCGTCACTGAAACATGGGCAGACGAGGCATCAGATGCTGACCTAGCCTTAGCCATTCCAGACGGATACTCCCTCTCCAGAGTTGACAGAAAAATTAAACGAGGAGGAGGGATAGCGATTATAGCTAAGGATTCATTGAAGGTAAAAACCTCAGACAAAGGTAATACCGCAGACTGTGAAACATTGTCATTCCAAATAAAGATCACAGATAATTACACTTTTAATGGAATACTAATATATAGACCACCCAGTGCGAAAACCCCCTTAATCGACTTACTAAGCCCCTTTCTGGAATCAAGTGTGACATGTCCCGACTATACCATCCTAGGTGACTTTAATCTACACTTAGAGAAAAAATCAGACCCTAAGATAGCAGCATTTATTGATGCTATGGCTAACTTTGACCTGGAAAACAAAGTCAACATCGAAACTCATAATGCTGGACATACACTAGACGGAATTTTCTCGTCGTGTCAGAACCTACACAATGTAGAGACTCTCCCTATCCCATGGACTGATCATAAACTAGTAACTTTTACGCTAGAAATTAAAAAGGAGACGGGAAGACCAGTGGACATTATTAGGCAGATAACATATCAGGACTGGTCTAAAATTGACAACCAGGCGTTCAAGGAGAAACTCCAAATATCCTACCCCACATTGGACGATAACTGTAATACAGCCTGTAAACAATTTAATGAGTGGATAGATAAGGCAGTCAATTCGGCTATCCCTCAAAAAAAGGTAACTGTGAAAAGAAAAACCCCATCACAACCCTGGTTCTCAGATGCGCTAAGAACACAAAAACAAATTTGCAGAAAAGCAGAGAAAAAATGGAGAACCAAATACGACGCCCACCTCAGACAAGAATATAATGTCACATTAAATAATTATAAAAAATTAATAATTGAAGAAAAAGGTAGATACTTCACTAATAAAATTAATGAGTCAAAAAACTGCAGTAAAACTCTTTTTGACACTGTCAAAAAACTTTCAAAGTTTGAAAACAATAATCAGGAAGCACTGTCATCGGAATTCTGCAATACACTTGGTGACCTCTTTGTTAACAAAGTCTCATCAGTATACATCTCCTTTAAAAATCAGAACAGTGAAACTCTGGAAAAAGATATATCCCACTCAATTAATTCAGAAACTCAACAAGACCTAATACCAGCCTTTAGTTTCACACCCCCTACAGCTGAGCAGATACAGAAAGAAATCCTTACCTGCAACTCAGGTAGCCCAACAGACCCCTGCCCACCCCGAATAATGCAGGCTTGCTCCATTGAACTAAGCCTGGTGTTGGAAAAACTATTCTCCAAAATTATCATTACCAACACCTTCCCTGACGAATGGAAAATGATATCCATTAGGCCACTGCTAAAAAAAACCAATCTGGACGGCGAAAATCCTAACAACTACAGACCAATAGCCAGGATCCCTTTTGCCGCTAAAATTCTGGAGAAACTGCTAAATAAACAATTATCCCAACATCTGATGGACGGAGAATGGCTAGACCATTCACAATTTGGTTTTAGGGCGGAGCATGGAACAGAGACAGCCTTGATCACAGCAGTGGAAGAACTCAGGACAATAATGGATAACGGATCGAAGGCCGCATTGATATTACTTGACCTATCGGCGGCCTTCGATACGGTTAGCCACGAAATCCTCATAACACGGCTAAAAACAGCAAATATTCATGAGTCAACCTGTGCTCTTATAGCCTCATATCTGGAAAATAGAACATTCTCAGTTGAATCAGGAGAAGCAAAGTCTAATCTGTTCAGCTTGCCATGCGGAGTTCCGCAGGGATCATCGATGAGCCCCACGCTTTTTAATTTATATGTAGCCCCACTCGCGCAAATAATAAGAAGTGAGGGATTCACCCCTATATCCTACGCCGACGACACCCAAATTGTGGTGTCAATAAATAAAGAGGTACAAGACACAGCAGCAAAATTCCAATGCTGCATGACAAAAATCAGCCAATGGATGCAAATGAATTGCTTGAAATTAAACGGCGATAAGAGTGAAGTATTGATACTAGGTGGTGACACAAACATATGGTCACCTTTATGGTGGCCCACAGATATGGGAAGATGCCCAGATTCGTCGGAAAAGGTAAAAAACCTAGGAATAATGCTAGATACTAACCTCTCATTTGACGCTCAAGCAAGCAAACTAGCATCATCACTCTGGTACATCCTGAAAATGATAAGAAAAATACTACCTTATATACCGCATGACTCTCGGAAAACAGTGGTGACGGCATTGGCCTTGTCCAGATTGGATTATGGAAATGGTCTATATGTCGGAGCAAGGAGGAAAATTCTTCTTAAATTACAACGCCTGCAGAATGCAGCAGCGAGGCTGATATTGGAAATTCCAAAGTTCGAAAGAGTAAGCCACAAACTTAAGAGCTTGCATTGGCTCCCAATTGCAAGTAGGATAGAATTTAGGTCATTATGCTTGGCATACAAAGCAATAAATGGAACGGGATCAAAATTTCTAAAAACACACCTACAACTGTATGAGCCAAATAGACTTCTGAGATCCGGACAAAGGAAACTCATAAAAGTACCCAGATACAGAAGAACAAACTGGGGAGGCAGAAGCTTCCTAGTGCAGACGGCAAAAATGTGGAACCAATTACCGCTGGAATTGAAAAACAGTCCATCTCTGAAAACCTTCAGAAAGGTAGTCAAAACATGGCTTTTTGCTAAACAGCCCTAACTACATACTTAGGAGATAGTGGGAATCTCAGCGCCAAGACGCCTTTTGGCATTCGCGCGCTATACAAATTGAAAAATCAAATAAAATCAAATCAGGGTGGTGTTGGGATCGGTGTGGATCTGGAAATGCAGGTGTTCTGCGGTGCTGAGGGTGTCGTCGGTGTTGGTTGAGACTTTGAGAGAGTTCCTGTGGATGATGGCGATTCCTCCTCCTACTCCATTGGTGCGGTACCTGTGGGTGATTTTATAGCCTTCCGGGATGGCTATGGCGATGTCGGGTGCCGAGGAGGGGTTCAGCCAGGTCTCCTTCAGGAAGGCCACGTCTGGGGTGTTGGAGTCCAGTAGGTCCCAGAGTTCCACGGCGTGTTTGCGTGCGGAGCAGGTGTTGAGAAGGATGCATCTGAGGTGGTTGGGTTCTTTGGTTGGTGCGTTGGCGGGCCAGATGCTAGTGAAGCTGCAGTTCCGGCAGGAGAAGGGTCCTTGGGTGTGCTTCAGGGTGGCCAGGCAGCAGGTGCGTGATCGGCCGGCGTTGAGTGCGTGGAGGGTGCTGGAGTCGTAGCAGAGACAGGCGTCGTGACGTTTGCGGGGTCCTGGCGCTGGGCGCGGTCCAGGCACTGACGGGCGCCGACGGGCTTGCCTTAGGCATGCCTTCGGCGCGCCAGCGGCGCGCCTGCTGCGGGCGGCCGTTCAGCGGCCGCCATATATGGAGAGGAGGGAGGGAGGAGCAGCTGGGAGGCGGGAGGCAGGAGGTAGGGGCAGCGAATGGACAGTCAGGGGGGCGGGGACGCAGGAGACGCAGGGGACGCAGCGATGTGAACGGGAGCGGTGGACGGCAAATGCGCCTCACTATAATTCCTTCTGCTGTTAATATACTGTGACCACACACTGGTCATAGAAAGACCTTCACGTTTGTGCGTACACTCTACGCTCTGCACGGTCTGGGACTTCCATTCTGGCTCTGGATAATCTATACTGCACTATAAGGATGAAGCACTCATGGTGCGCCACGCCTCACTGCTGATCATTATGGCCGATCACACTTTACATGGGTACAGTTGGGTGGATACATCCGTGAAGAATTCCTTCTCTAAATTTGTGATCCAACCAAACTAACGCTTCTTTTACACTCTCGATGTGATGTTGACATGGGGATCTGCACTTAAATTTCTTTTGGGGGTAGTGGTTTAGCGGCGACACCCTTCATACTCGCTCTTAAGTTTATGTGCGAGGGGGCTTTTCATCAGCCTATCAAGCAACATATGGGGGTTCTCTTCTTTCTACCCCGCAAGCCAGTTTACGTGTGTGGTATTTTACAACACGTGTGCCCTTTCAGTCATCTTGAATCGAGCACAGGTACCTTCTTCTTTCCAATTTAAAGCAGTGATTGGGCGTGATACTCCTAACACGTAGACCATGTAAAAGGCTTCCCTCTTACAACCTCACTCGAAGCAATGTTGTGTAAATTTCCTCTTACATTTTACCCGAAGCAATTTGTTAGGGCCCATCTAAGCAATGTTTGGTGTAAGGAGCCCCCCTTCCCCAGGAGTGTGTGTGTCTGAGGCTCCCTCTTCCAGCTCCCCAATTCTCCATTCCTCCCTGCAGTTTGGCTTGATGTCCGACTTTGAAGCAGGGAAACCAGGTTTGAGTCTTGGCAGGAGACTAAAACATCTTGTGATTCTGGGTAGATCACATAATTTCCCCGTTCCTAACAATGAATGAAAGAGTCCGTCTGTGATACAACTATACCCCAAGTTCGCATTATATAACACAGTACTGCAAAAAAAAAAAAATTACCACGCGCACATTTTGAAAATCCGATTATGTCTGGCATTTTATTAAGTTAAATCCATTTGCTTTGCTATACAATACCATTAGCAAAGCAAATGGCTTTAACTTAATCAAAGGCGAGACCTATTGCTTTTTTAATGCTTGTTCTCTAGTAGGCTGTTGCATGCAGCCTACATAGAGAAAATGGCGTGCCTGGGGCGCTCTCCCCTGCGCCTCACCAATCACAACGCTGCCATTGCAGCATTGTGATTGGTTTAGGGTAGGGGAGGGAGGCTGCCTGATGGCTGCTTCGGTGCTGCTTCCTGTTCCTACAGGCACACGCGGGACCCGGCTGCAGCATTACACCGTCTAGGAGCGGAGGCCAGGAAGCGCGCACGGTACCCGGTGGTAAGGTAAGTAAAGTTTTTTTTGTTTTTTTTTATTTCCCAACCAGCAACCTCAAATCCCTCCCGCCCCCTCCCCCCCACCCACCCACCCTTCCACCCCCAAAAGGCAGCACTCGGAGATGCCACACCATGGTATAAAGAAAACGAATCAGCGGTAAAATGAATGAGCTGAAGGCTGTCTTTTCTGTTCGAAATAATCAGCTGTCTCATAACTTATATGTTACGACGGAACACCAGTATACATTCTGCGTCCGTTTTTTGCTCTGTGGTGTCCTCTCAATTGCGGGTGGTGGTGGTATGGGTGTGTACTTTTAGTGCGTGTATTGTATTATACTGTGTTAGAAAACTAAATATCTCTGGCAGAAACAATGTAGTCTCTTTCAGAAGTAGCTAAGAAACTCCACGTGCAGTTTATTAGTCAACTTGTAACTGGCCGTTTCTTTATTTATGTCAATTTCCACGTTTGTATATTTACAAGCGGTATAATATTCATAAGTAGAGGAAAGGTTCTGGAAGATTCTCGATAGAGTTGAATAGACGCAGAAGGGTTTCGAAGTGTTTCAGATTCTTGATACTCTCGGGGAGAGTCTCCATCTGGTTATCACTTGTATTCAAAAGAGTTAACGTTTTCAGTTGACAGACTTGAGCTGGAAGGTCCGTGAGGCAGTTATGGGCAAGGTGAGGACTTCGCAATTTCTGGAGCCTGGCAAGTTCTACTGCAGAGAGGCCAGGAGGGTGTTGCACAGTGCGACCCTATTCAAATTCTCCAGACAGACTATCTGAGGAGGGAATGCCTTCAGGCTGTTGGAGTCCATGTAGAGGACGGTCAGATTTCGTAAAAGCCCGAATTCTCTTGGTACGAGGCCCATCTGAAATGACAGACCGCTCTCCTTCTCTGGGTTTATCAAACACCTTTATCACCTCGAGGCCAAATAGCCCCAGAGGCAATGAGATAAGCTGCTCCCTTTGATTTTTAGCTGCCTCTTCTTTCCAGAGATGGGCCTGTCCTCAGGTAGGTACTCCTACCACTGTAGGTGTGAAATATGGTGACTGACGGTGAGGTATCCAAATAAAATGGCCTAAATATCATCTAGCAAATACATTTAATGCAGCGGTATTTTGTAAATTACATTTAAGTCACAATATTTATGTCAAACGCTAGTTTTGTTAAAGGTATTCTGACCTACAACAATCATGAGAACTCAAGTTACAGGAGAGTAATATGTAGACTGACATCTATGTGGTCTGTTGTAATGGCCATTGGGTAATGGTTCTTTAGACACTCTGTTGTGATAATTGCGGCGATTCACTCTCTTTGTCCTAACGCTTCACACCATTACAAGCCTGTGTTTGGTATTACAAGATGATGCAGTGGTAACACCGAAACTATTCCCTTTATTTCGCACATGCCACAATAATTCTCTCAGATATTTTCCGCCGGTTGCTCCACACCAGTAAAGGTTGTAAAACCAAGTACAGAACTTTAAAGGCTGCAGTTGAACATCCACTTTCTTACTTGGTGCTGCACAATTACCAGGCCCATACGCTGGAATGCTGTGTGTGCACAAGAGCCCGGTGTGTGTCCTCGTATGTGCTAGTGCTGCTGCTGGCATGTGCATCTAAAGTTGGGACGAGGCTTGATGACTGTTTTTATGCCCCACAAGCTCAGTTTTTCCTGCGTCCTTGACCTTGTGTCCTGGGCAGTCATCTTCCTGAGCTCGGTCCCTTTTCTGCTGCAGCTGTCCTTTCTATGAGATGGGAGGCTCAGAGCTCTGCTGACCAGAATGGGAGTTGCCATTGCCGATGACGTGGCTCTGACATCACAGATTGTTGTATAAAATACAAAACTGTGCGCCTGTCTAATGTGACACACCTGATCAGGTGTATGACTGTATGTGAGCAAAAAGGAGAATAGGAGAACAACAGAAAAGCAAACAAATATGAGTCAAAATACGCAGATAAAGAAAGTGTGAGATAAAGGTACAGAGTAAGATCGAGTGTGGGGTGTTAGAAATCAAAATGAACACAAAGAAAACTTAAAAGCAATAAAGTGGATGAGGTTAAAAGGAAAAGCATGAAAAGCTAACACCAAGAGTGAAAGCTTGAGACAATTCAGAGCTAAAAGGTTTGCAACATAAACAAAGGTGAAAAAACAGTAAAAGAGAAACACCGAGATGTGGAGAGAACGATCTAAGAAATATTAAGGGAGAATGACTTTACCCCTGCTCCCCAGGCAGTGCCTTTTAGTGGCGGTCACAGGAGCTATGCGCGATAGTCTGAATTTTACCATCTTTTTACGCCCTACTTATAGCAAAGTTCACCGGCCTCCCCTGGTGCCGCTCCCTGCCATGCACCAAACAATGCGGGAGTAAGCATTCACTGCCTGCTCTCCGCCCGTATCTTTGGACATCGGTGGCGTGTTGTACCACCTTTATCTGTGTGTTTACAGGAGGGCGTTCTTGACTCAAGGGGCCGACGAACACGTTGTTTGTAATCACGTTTGTTTTTCTCCTGGTACGGGGTCCCATCCTCTTATCTCCCTGTGCCTAAGCCGCCTGTTGGAGAGGATAAAAAAACACGTTTCGTTTCAGTAGAATAATACTTCCCTGTATTCGAAGAAGGAATTAAAGGCTTTACGTTTGTTTCTTTGGCGACCAGACCTCGGAGTCCCTCCACAGCCGAGGAGGTTTCTACTAGTGCGGGTCTAGTGCGCCAGTGTAGGAGGCGAGTGGATCTGTGAGCGCGCCAGAGAGGCACATGGCATCCATCTTCAATGCTTGGGGAGTCAGGCCTGTGGTTATTGCTTCATGCGTGCGACTTCTCTGCTTGCTCTCTTTTGCTCTCAGTGAACAGGGACCAGGCGGCAACCAGGGCCATGGCGGAGCAGCGTCGCCCCACTGCTTCAAGGTAATGCAGAGGAAAAAGAAAATGCTAATACTGAAACGCGTTATTATCATTTCTTTTTTCCGTTCCTAGGTGGGGGAGGAGTGTGGCTGGCCAGAGCAGGGGCCAGGGGAGGAGTGGTTTGCCCACTCAGAGTGCTCATCGGTCGTCTTGGGCCTGCCAAACATTCATGCGCACTTTGTATGTTCCCCACCAGGCTGTACTACACAGGATGCAGCCCTGCCAAGTGTCACATATCTCGCTTTACACTAATGCATTTGAAGTTACTCTACCGCATTACCGCAAGTAAAAACATAGTCACGCAAATTAGCTATCAAAAAGACCACCTGCACCACCCCACGAAGAGGCGCACTAGTAATGTAATAAACAAAAAGCGGTCTGCCAGTGAGCTAAAATTGTCTTGCTCTACATGCACCTCTGACAATTTTCTCTCACAGTAGTGAAAAAAACCTGTTTAAATTCAGATCAAGTCACCGTGAGCTACTCGGGCTCTGCAGATCACTGGGCTAAACATAAACAGCAACAGTTACTGGCCTTGCGGCAGCAGTAGTAGATGGATCCATCTGGCAGCACCGACTTTGCCTCGTTTTACGACATCACACCTCACATGTCATAAAGCAACAACTTAGTTTTTCCTTGCCGTGCATGCTGCCAGTGGAAGAAATGCAGCCTGGGGCATTTCCGTTCTGTGTCCTGTCTTACCCAGTGCAGCCCCTCCTATTTTAACTGTGTTGGCCCAGGGGGAGAGAGGCCCGATTTAGCACTCAGCAGGCTCCAGCGATTGATCCCAGGGCCGGAAGCCGATGCTCATGAGGTTGCCTTCTCCACCAGAATTCTAAATCGATCACAGCCATATCAGGCGCTATACATCTGCCCATCCAGCAACATACAGAGGCGGGGGGATGGCAATGCAGCACGAGGCCGGACGGGAAGTGCCAGCCCCCGTTGTGCAGCCAGTCATCATCACAGCCTGCCAATGAGCGGCGACTCCTCTCCCCAGCCAGAACAGATTTCACAGCTTCTAACCATGGCGGTCGAACAAGGTACGAGCTAAGTCAGCTGACCCAAGTTCAGGAGGTTTTCTCCGCTAGTTTAAGGCAAGGACTGAAATCAACCTCATTCTTCCCCAAGTGACTTGTCTCCCAGCCCCAGTTGCACAGCAAGTCCCCTGCAGGCCCTGGATAGCTCAACAACTGAACTTCTCACATCTGACTACCACATGTGTTTGTTGGGGATTGGGTGGTGATGCACACAGTGTCTGTCCCATCATGTGCAAACATTTAATTAAAAGCACAACCTGGGATCACCAATCACCAGCTAGCCACACCCCTGTTAGATTAGTCCTCTACAACGCGCCCCCTCAGCTCTGCAGAGTCCTAACTCACAACAGACTGAGGCCCTGAGAGCCCGGTCTAGAGCCTGCCCAACGCAACAAGTGGCACACCAGAGCAGCACTCTAAAGCTCAGCAAGAAGCACTGTTAAGGCACCCAGAGGTAGTCAACCAATAAGTGCATAAGGGCAAGGCAGAGGTGGAAGTACTTAGTGGCACTGCAACATTTGAAAGGCTGCCAAGAGTGCTGGTAAGTAGTGGCCACGCCATAGTTTCTCAAGTTATGCTATGGTGGTGGGGGTGGTCATGATTATAATTGTAGAGTTAGGATGACCTTTCCTGCAGTATTTGCCACTAAAAGAATGGCCAGTTGGTAAGTGGCTAGTGGGATGAAAATGTACTAATCCCTAGGTGATCTGTGGCAGAAGGTGGCTGGGCTGATGACATCGCAACATCAGGAGTGTGTAATGGCTTTGGGAGATTTTCCCAATTTCTATACTGGCAGGGGGACTAGACTTCATTGCTTGATTTTGCTCAAAAGAAGGTGTCACTCATAGTCGTTGAAATGTCACTCATAATTACACTGACATTATGAAAATGTCACACATAGTAATCTGAAAACCTGGCAGCTATGAGCCTGGTGGGGAACATGTACAGGCTCCCTGTCCCCGTCTGAGAGCCGAACCATGGCGCTCAGACCAATCACAACTCTGCAAAGCAGAGTTGTGATTCGCTTAGGGGATCTTAGGGGAACCTATCACAATGCTGCATTGAAGCATTGTCAATGGCTTAGGAAGCCTGGGAGACCGTGTTCTTCTCCTGCGACGAGGACAGGCTGCAGAGAGGCGGCAGCAGACAGCCCGAGCAACAGGTACGCGTTTTATATTTTTTGTCTGTTTTTTAATTTTCTACACCCCCTCTCTTACCGCTGTCCCCTACGACCATTCCCTACCAGGAACCACTGCCAGATGCACAAAGAGATTTTGTGAAAGCAGTTCATGGGATTTGCAAAATCGCAGGGTTTGGGACCACAAAATGGCTTTTTGGTATGCCTTAATTAACCCCATGTCCTTATTTGGTAAAGTCTGAGAGTAGTGATCCATACTGAATCACAATTAGAATGGCTTGCTATTTGTTGCCTATTTGTGGTTTGTGTATGGTTTGTATTAGTGGTTTCACCTGCAATCAAAGTTGTAAACCACTGATAAGCTACTGGCAATTCAAAAGAGGTGGTAAGTGATTCACAAAGGGGAAGGTGAAGACTTGCAATACCTTCCCCTTTGTGAAACATGTCGGCAGCCTCAGAGTGAACAGGCAGTGGACAGGGGACCACTGCCTGCTCCAGACAATATTTTCCAAAACAGGATTTTTTTAAATAGCAGCATTGGTTCCATTAAGTTAATGCAAACACAGGCAACATTTTTTCTTTGATAATTAATTCAGCTGGTAGTGCTTTTCCTCTATTTGTTCTTTGTGTTCCATCTACATAAAAATCCAGTGCTAATAATTGGGTCTTAAAGTGTCCATTTATGGCAAGGTAAACCTTTTCAGTGTTTAAGTGTTAATTAGAGCCACTCTCAGCAAACAGTTGCTATTTGTGCAACTCCAGCCATAAGTGTTTGGGCATTTAATTCATAAACCGGGCCTCATCATACATACAAATAATGAATTGTGCTCTAAACTATGACTCTTTTTATCAATCATAAGTGGTGATTTGCAGTTCTGCTATTCAGTTGTGCTTCTGAAAGGCGCACTTGTCCATATGTCCCTATCTTGATCTATTGATGCACAATCTCCAGGCACTTCTGCATTTTTGTATGTGCAGTTTATTCCTGCTTTAGCTTATTTCACACGATTCATACTGCAAATGCATTTGTGTCACATTTTATTGAAGCAGTTTAACAACTGTACAAAGGTTACAGTGATTTTTTCCTGCCTCTGATCCCACTTGTGATAGTACGACAAACTTTTTCTCGGGAGAGGACAAAGCAGTGGCGGCTGTTCCATATGGGCAAATGAGCACTGCCCACCCCGCTGCAGCAAAAGCGAAAAAAAATGTAATAAACAGTGTTTAGAACCATTTTATTTTTTCGTCTGGCAGCCTAAACTGCGAGGGCACGGTGGGGCCATTGTTGCGGACTGGCAGTAGAGAGGAGTAGTGACAGCAGTTTAAAGTGCGCATGTCACTTTGGCCGGCTGTCTTTCGATGGCTAGCCTGACTTGCGTAATTTAAACCTCTTCAACACAAGCTGTCTGAGACAGCCAGGTGGAGAGAAGGCACAGGCGAACGAACACTGATCCAGCCCACGCCAACAAATCCTGGCACTTTTCTCTTGCTCATTAACGGCATGAGAAGAGCGACTGGATTAGTTAGGGGGCTTGCTTTAGGGCTCTGGATGACTCGAGAAGAACACCAGGCCCGGATGACATTCAGGCAGTTGGTAAGTAAATATTTTATTTGTTTTTCATATATTTAAATTTTATAAACAGCAACTAAATCGCTAACATGCATTACATTTACGTTTTAAAATTAACTTTAAAGTTTATCTTGAAATTGTCAATGTAATGCATGACAGCGATTTAGTGAGACCAAAATGACAAAAATCAGATGTAGGGAACTGGAGAAAGGACCTTTCAAAGTTTTAGATATTTTAGCCCCAAAATGCGCATAGCGGCAATCACAGGTACCTGGTCACACTAGACCGGGTCAAAGTCTAAAGTTAAGGCCAACTGCAATGGAGCACAGGCCGGGTAGAAGGGCCAGGTGTGGTCCCGTGAAAACGTTTACCTTCTGACTTCATGTTCAGCTGCAATTATAGATAAACCAGAATTCTTAGAGATAAGCGTAATAACCCTGTGTTTCTTCCCAGAAGCCTCAGAAGATGTAGCATCTAATACCCAATCTTTCCTCACGAGAAGAGCTTCTTTAAAACCGATCTTAGTCTCCTGAAGTAGGACCAAATCACCAGATAGACTCTTACGTAATCTAGAATCTTGGTTTGCTTAACCGGGTGATTCAAAGCCCTAAAATTAAGGGAAACTACATTTTACCAGTCATTTATATACATAAATTTTAATTAGTGATTATGTCTGGTGAAAGAGTATTATGACAATAAAAATAAAATTGACAGCTGAAGGAAGTGAAGCAGATGTCCCAAAAGCAGGGTAAGGATAGAAAAAAGGAATAAAGAGAAGAGGGATCAAATACACTCCAGAGAAGTCCAGGGCAACATCAAAGCCCAACCCCACCAGGGGATGTCTGTAAGAGACATATTGCATGGGGAACCAATGTGGATGAGCAACAGCGGTGATTACCCACATTGGTGTAGACAACTCTTGCATAAATCAAACCGCAGAGCAGCAGAAGAAAAGTCATTATTCCAAATACATAACCACAGCAGATACCCAGCTTGGGTATAACATTAGGCAGCAGAAGACTAAATAAATATAATTTAAATAGAGCATCTGCAGAGACATAACATTACATAAGCAAACAAATCCTCACTATAAAAGCATATAAATTCTACCTGTGCATATTTCAACCCATCTATGAATAACATTCAGATAAATATCAAGTTGGTACTTACAAAAATTATGAAATAACTATAAATTATCAAGTAATAGCAAGCTATGAGCATGAATATTAAAGATGCAACTCACAATAAATTATTATTAATAGTGGCACTGAGAACAGAGTGAAAATGGTGTATAAGATAATAAGAGAACATCATTAGATAATGACGCATTTCATTGGTGATCCGTGAAATCATTAATTAATAAATAACATGTAGACAAACTTCCATATAGAAAGAAAGCAATGGTAAAGTATGATATGTAAAGGAGAAAGGGAGAATACTCACCTATTGCAAAGGAACTATAAAGAAAAGTAAAGAGTTAAAAGGAGAGTAATATCATAAACCCCCAACAAGATATTAAAGAGAGATGGACTCCATGAAAAGTGATGTAAATGGAACATCCACAATAAGATAACATTTCATGAACAAAAAATCATAACTGTAACAGCATATAAATCCAGCTTATGCATACTTCAACCATTCAATAACAGATCATTCAAATAAGTTCCAAGTAGATACATGCAATTTATAAATTATACAACTATCAGATAAAAGCAAGCAAAGAGCAGCAATTAATAAACGAGTATCTCATAATAGTATACCTTAAATTGTGGCGTTGAGAACAGAACAAAAGAGATATATACAGTAAATTGAGATCAATGATATAGAAATAAACATATTTCATTGGTAATCAGTGAAGTCATTGAATGGCACATAACATATATAGAGGCCACCATAGAAAGAGAGAATAACGGTAAAGGATAAGAAGTAGAATGAGATACAGAATACTTACCTATAGTAAGATTCATAAGAAAATAATGTCAGAAGTAATACCAATGAATTAGAAGAACATTCCTTAATGGGACAACAACAGTTAGGTATATCAACTTTATATAAGACATATCTATAAAAAATATGGTCTCAGAAAAAATGAAATACATATTAGAGTACTATATGATACTGTATAAAATATCAAAATCTGTCTACCCAGAATATGAAGAATATCAGTACAAATACAGCAAGGTGTAATATATCCTTAATATCAAGCAGAAACACAACAGAGGCTATTATAATGCATACAATAGGAGCAGCAAAAGCAGAATCATATGTAATTGTCTAAAAACTTGAATATGCAAAAACATATCTAAGTATTATTCAGCAACAAAAATAAGATGGGTTTCTGGAAACATAGGAACGGGCCAAATCAACCTATACAGCTAACTAGGAACGAGAAATACCAGGTAGAGAGTCCGAGTCCATCTGGGATTCAGATTCGTTTTCCAAAAACGTAGAGAGATCTGTAGGTTCATAAAAGATCTGTGTATGACCTTTGAAGATGATCCGAAATCTAGAAGGTCCAGAGAATGCAAAAGAAATGCCCAAGTCAGTAAGCCTCCTGCGTAAATTGAGGAAGCTTTTGCGACGAATGACGGTATCTCTGGCAAAATCCTGTGAAATAAAGATTCTGTGACCTTCCCATTGAACCTTCTTGATCTTCCTCATTTGTGCTGAGATTTGATCAGTGTGTTGATGTCGCAAAGGTTTAAAAATGTATGGTCTTGGAGAAGACATATTCCTGGGTTTAAAAGTTGGAACTCTGTGAGCTTGTTCAATCTCAAAGACTTTTTTGAAAGAGAGCTGCAGGACCTTTGGGATCCAAGTAAGCAAGAAGTCAATTACGGAAGGAGCCGCATTTTTAAACCCCCCGGTAATCCAAAGATACGAAGATTACTTCTACAATTATGGTCTTCATGCTCTGTTAAGTCTCTCCTTAATGATGTAATGGAGCGTTCCAGGTTTTGGATGTGTTTTGCTTGTTTATTTGTATAATCTTCCACACAACTTATTCTCGTCTCAGCATTAGAAACACGTAGTGAAAGATCTTTAAGGTCATTACGAATTGCTGCCACCTCCACCTGGGTCATATCTGTATTGGTTTTCGTACTTTGAGCTATATCATGGACGGTAATAAGATTGAGCAATATAGCTTTTAGAGTTGAGGCAGAGATAGAACTACCTTTAGCCGGCAAATCTGTAATAGGAGAATAATGTTTGGAGCATTTCAAATTTCCTTTGGAATCTCTGTCTTTAGTGTTGCCACCCACACCTTCCGCCATTGGAAGTAGTCATAAAGAATCTTTAATTTAAACTGAGAAGAGCAGAGAGGGCAACAAGGACGAGTCCCCAAGCCACAAAGATCAAGGTGTATAATAATTCAGCACTGCTTCATCAATGAGCTATTTCTCAGCCCACCTAATGTTGAGAAATGAAGCCTGAAAAACTTGGTAAAATGAGCAAAATTAAGGCAGCAAGGAGCTTATTAGAAAAACGGGGTTAGACCACTTTAAGCGCTGACCAAAACTTCTCTTCTGTAGTGTTGTGACCTATATGTAGTTTTGGAGGAGTTTTGGTGCATCTTGATTGCTAAAGAGTTTCCGGAGCTGTCTCCGGAACTGGCCGATGTGGGACAGAAGAAAGCCGTGGTCGCAGGACCTGAGGGGAGCATTGTGTCCTGAAGATAGAGGGTCCCCTGCCTACTAGTGCCGAGGCCTTCTCTCCTGAAAGGAGACTGGCCACGTTCGGAACAATAGAGAGCCGCGGTCCGCCATCCTGACTCCTGTGGGGAGGAGATCATCGGGGCCCCGGATGAGCAACCTCCAACATGGTCTGATAGGAAGGCCTTTATTGGCGCCACCTGCGTTGGCAGCGGCTGAAGAGTCTTGGGTGAGTTTTTGTGCTTCTGCGGCGGAGGCAGCTCCCGGCGAAGACTCAGCGGGGCATCGGCGACAATTCAGCGGGGCATCAGAGCACAGGTAAGTGAAACGGCCACGCTTCAGTCCTCCCAGACTCGCTTGCTTGGACGGCCGGAGAGCGCTCCGCAGGGCGTCTCTCCCGTTTCACTGGACTTTGTTGATCTGCACTATGACTGAGCACCCATGACCTCTTAGATACAGCTGAGACGGCCTGATTGCAGTCTACACCATGTGATCTGCCCCATGAATGTGCACACACGGCCCCAAATTACGATCTGCACCATGTTAATTGCCCCATGCCTGTGCACACTCGGCACTTAGAAACAGCTGAGACGGCCTTGATTGCGACCGTGGTATGGTGGTTGAATCCCTTGCGGACTTGCCCCCTCTGTCGACTGGAGAGCTAGCAGCCTGGCACAGAGGAATTTTATCCTGACACCCCAGTGCACACTGGTTTTGTTGTTGTTTAGCACTTTCTGAGGCAGCTAACTAGATTGGTGCACCTTGAGACAATTCACTGTTGGTTAGTCTGATAGGCACCATTTTCTTTTCTTTTGTATGTTCCTGCTCAGCCATTTTGAGGCTACTAGTATTGGATAAACCTCCTTTCCTCTTGAGCTGCATTGGATTCAAAATGGCCGATAGCTTAGCTAGCTCAGGCGAAAGAAATAGAAAGAGGGTAAAACAGCCTAGGAACTGGAAATAAAAAAGGACTTCCTTGATTAGCTGCCTACAAAGAGGCAGCCATGTTGGAATGACTCCAAACTGATCTGATGTAACTGACCTAATCTGATAATTTGCAATCTACCTGGTTGTCCCCCTGGACTGGGACAAATAATGATTACTGTAAAAACATGGTTGGTGGGGCCCTGACCTCTTCTGAGTTTAGAAGATACACTGCTATAAATGTTTTACACTGCAGTTAATATGGCACTTTAAAGTTTAGTGTATATACTGCATATAATGGTATGATAACTACCACCCTGCCTTATGCTTGATTCCGGACTGTGCCTCTGCATCTCTTCTTCAGCCTGAGTCCTGATTGTATCTTGTAATTTCTACCGTTCAACCATGCGCCCACCTTACCCCACCCGGAACTCAAATCTTGTGCACTACGGACCCAACTCCTGGTCCATTAACTACCCAGACAAAATGACCAGTAATGCAAAAAAGAACTTCAAGCATAGTACTCTAAAACAACACCCGGAAACACTCATTGTAGATAACTACCACACAGCGACCACCGGCAACACGAAAACTAACTTCATTTTTTACACAGATCGCCTGGCTAAATGGAAAACCACCTTCTCACTTCACCTTCAAGTCAGTAATCATTCTCTATGGTGAAAAAATCTCCACTACCATCTCCCCGACCTTCAAAGGGGAACTCACCATCTCCATCTACAGAACTGGAACCATTCTCATACAGGCCACCGACCCGCACCTCACCACTTTTGACTGCCACTTCCCCACACTTCTTTCCTCGTTAACTCAACTGAGCCGTCAAACCATATCTCCCCAACCCACCATCACCCTTACTAATAACGTGGAACTGATCCAATCTCCCTGCCCTGAAGATCCTCGCTTCAACTCATGGACATCCACCATCATTCACTACAATCACACTACCCCTATCATTACTCTCCGCCGCCAAACACCCACAATTATTACATCTACTGAGCACACCAGGAACAACAAACTCACAATTAACAAACACCACAAGACCGATCTAGATCTTGACAGCTCGGAATCTAACTTCTGCCCTCCTGAGACCGAAATCCCCACAGGCACTCTCCGCTCGACCCCTGATAATCTGAACCCTCCCTCACAAACTACCTCTTCCACCAACACAGACCCTTTTCCCCGACCCTTACTTCCCCCATGTCCAACGTCATCTCCAATCCAGTGGTCACTCTCCCCCCTACTACCACTGCACACCCCCCCTCTGATGTCCCCCATCCACAGACACAACCGGTCTCCACCGCTTACCTCACTGACAACCCCTGTGACATCCCCATGTCCATCGTCGTCACCAATCCAACAAACACGTTCCCCCCTATTATCACTACACGCTCCCCCTCCGCCGTCGCACACCCACTTACACAACCTGCCTCCACCGCTAATCTCATTGACATTCCCCGGAACTCTGACTTCTTACCTAGAATTTTCTCCCTCCTCACTTGGACAGTAGACCCTCTACTCCTCCTTTGAACTCCTTGAATCGGAGCATTACTAATCCGATTCCCGCATCCAACCTCTCCCCTCTCCTAATCCCTCTGATTCCGTCCAATCCCTGACCCCTGTTCACTCTCCCTGCAAAGACCCAAGCCATTCTCAGCCCTGCCTAAAACCTTAAACTTTTTCAGGTCAATAGCACAGCAACTGAACAGAATGGAGCTGAAAATTAACTCCCTTGCTGCTGATTTCCTTTACTTACAACAAGATCTTCTCAACAGGACCAAGCCGCCGTGCTCCCTCTCACCGGGTAGATTTCCTCTCACCCCACTCAATACCGCTCCCTTGGCCCCACAGTGCACCCCTCGTCCCTCCAGTCCGTCAGCGAGTCAGGCACTTCGACCCAACCGGGATCGGCAACCCTTTTCGATACCGAAACCTGATGAGATCAACGACTCTTACCTCGCTTTGAGCCAGAAGTCAGCCCCTTTCCCCATCACTGTTATTATCGGCACTAACAGAATCCCTAAAAATGTCCACTCGCCTAGACCTCCTGTTCAATACTCCTCTATCCACCTTACTCCCCCCATCATCGAGGCTCCACGTCCTCTCTCTTGCATGCTCCTCAACTGCTGTCAGCAGTACAACACGCCACAGACATTGTTGAAGCTCTACTCGCTGAAGAAATTGACATTGCTTTCCTCACGGAATCCTGGCTCAATGTCCACTCCACCCCCATTCTTGACATTCTCACCCCTCCAGGGTACACCATCATCAGACAAGACAGACCGATCAAAACTGGGGGAGGACTAGCCATCATTCACAAGGCAGGAATTCAGATTACCAAACTTAAACCTGCAGAATACCTATCGTTTGAATACCTGGGTGTCGAACTCACTGCCAAGGGCACCTCACCCATCAAATTCCACACCATCTACCATCCTCCTGGAGAGCGTACCCTTTTCCCCGAAGAACTAACAGACCTAATATCACGGTTCTCCATGACAGACACTAAAGACGTGTTCCTGGGTGACCTCAATATCCACTGGAACGACCCAGAAGACTCCACTGCCCAGAACCTATCCAACCTACTTGAAATATATAACCTCAAACAACTCTGCAATAAACCAACTCACATCAAAGGTGCAACACTGGATGCGATCATTACCAACAATGATCTGGTCTCTCTAAGAGCGATTTCTCCCATTGACTGATCCGACCACCACCTCATTCTGTTCAAGATTGATGCACTTGTCTTCCACCAACCTATTCGTGATGACAAACCTAAACACTGGACCAGAAATATCAAAGATGTCCCTTTATCCGAACTTGAATCCAGGATTCATGCCCATCGTCAACTCCAACCCTCATCATGGACGGCCGATGACCTCACTACACACTTTAACTCAAAAATGACAGAGGTTCTAGACCAAGTAGCTCCTCTCAAACTCAAACAATTGAGGCAAACCTAATCGAAACCCTGGTTTAACGTGCATCTGAATGAGGAAAGGCGTCAACTCAGACAAACGGAAAGGTATTGGAGACTAAACCCCTCGACCTTATACCTAGCGCAACTTAGATCTGCTCGGCAAGCATACAAAAAACACATTTTCAATGAAAAGGTGTCTTTCTTCCGCAGCCAACTAGATCTGGCGAAAAACAGACCGAGAGAACTCTTCAACATTGTCAAAAGCCAAACAAACTGCACTCCCTCTCAAGAAATCAAAGCCACCAATGAGCGTTGTGAAGAAATTGCCACCCTCTTCACTAATAAAGTCTCTAAAATTGATCAATACTTCATCCAAACCTCTAACTCTCCTTCCCTCTTAACCTGCCCCACTCTAACCACCCCTGATCATTCAGAAAGAGTTCTTAACAAGGACAATCAGACCTGCCTCCAGCTAAAAAACAACGCGCATTGGTCCAACTTTGAGCTAATGTCGGAAAATGAGGTCTTCAGTATAATTTCTAACCTAAAACCGTCCTCCCACACTATGGACCCCATCCCATCCACAATCATAAAAGAACTCAACCACACCATTTCCCCTTTCAGGACAAAAATCATCAACGCCTCTCTCACCTCAGGCTGTGTCCCAGACTCCCTTCAACTTGGACAAATCACACCCATTCTCAAAAAACCAGGGGCCGACCCTAATGATCTCAACAACCTCAGACCTATCTCCAACCTCCCATTCCTTGCAAAAACATTGGAGAAATGCATTCTCCACCAACTCAACAAACACATTGATGAGTTCAACCTCCTCGACACCTTTCAATCAGGATTCAGGAAAGGCTGTAGCACGGAAACAGCTATGCTCAACGTTTCTGACAATATTCACAAGGCTTTAAATGAAGGTGATGCCTGCCTACTCATCCTTATTGACCTATCTGCGGCATTCGACACAGTAAATCATCCAGCGCTTCTGGAGACCTTCTTGAAGCGCTCTGGCATCAATGGCACAGTACTAAAATGGTTCACCTCCTTCCTTCAACACCGCTCGCAACAAATTAAAATCAACTCCTGTCTCTCGAAGCCAACAAAAGTCACACTTGAGGTCCCGCAAGGCTCGATCCTCTCCCCGGCCCTCTTCAATCTTTTCATGGAGCCCCTCACAATCATCTTGAAAAAAGCTGGAGTGAATTACCACCTTTACGCTGATGACATCCAAATCAATTTCAAAATCAAGTCTCCCAGCGACATCCAACACCTCAATGCCACACTAACCGAGATCCAAACTTGGTTCAACGCTAACCACTTAAAGCTCAACCCAGATAAAACAGAACTAATCCTATTCTCTCCAAAAATCAACCATCGTCCAATCCATGAGTGGCTCAAGAATCTGGTCACCCTAAACTGCCCCATCATCCTATCCGACTCAGTTAAGTCTCTAGGCATCACCCTTGACAAGAACTTATCTATGGAGGCCCACATCAAAAACTCTGCAAAAAGTGCTCTTTTCTCTCTAAAACACCTCAAGAAATTGAAACCTTTTCTTCCCCATGATGACCTCAAGACAATAGTCCAATCCCTAGTTCTCTCTAAAATCGACTACGGGAACGCCATCCTAACAGGGACTCCAAACGCCCACCTAGCCTCTCTAAGGGCAGTGTTGAACATGGCCGCTCGACTCGTATCTGGAGTAAAAAGATTTGAACACATCACTCCAGCTCTCAACTCCCTCAACTGGCTTCCCATGGAAGGGAGGTGTATTTACAAACTGGCCTGCATCACACACAAAACCTTTCACTCTCCAGCCCGTAACTACCTGAACAACAAACTGGTAAGAGCAGGTCAATCCGGAACGCTGAGAAGCTCCAACTCACTCCTTCTTATTCCTCCAAAACTGAAAAAGATAACCACACAATACCGATCGTTCTCTGGCAACGCTCCCAGGTTGTGGAACCCTCTCCCTAGAGTCCTCAGATGCAACCCCTCCTTCTCCTGTTTCAAAAGGGACCTGAAAATCCATCTCCTTAACAAATACTTTCCTGACCAACGTCAACTAACCTAGACTTCAATAGCCGAGCTTACTCCTCTCTCTTGACATTCAAAGATAGTTGGTAACCGGACTGTGTTAACCACCTTATCTTCCATGCTGTATTTTTTTATCCATGGTTTGCTTCCTTACTGCCTGCCTACTATGTAATGCAATTTCCGTTCTTTTTTTCTTTACAGTATGTATGTAAAGCGCTCTGATACCTACGGGTCAAGCTAGCGCTATATAAAACTTTAAAAATAAAATATATGTAAAAATGACCACCAAAAGGAAGACACTATCATGGTCAAAATATTCCAATATGGTAAGCAACCAGTATTGAATAGTATCTAATAATACAATTTCAGTGAGGATCACAGAGTGAAACAAAGTTCCAGTCAGCTGCTGCCATTTTTAAGCCTCCACTTGTTAGGAAAATAGCCTTCCTCTGCACGTGGTAAATATAATTTAGCGATATGACACGCTGGAATAATGTGCACAGTACCTTAGGGAGAATTAGCCTTAATTTCACAAAGGTTTTGTGAGCAAGCTCCAGCCCTCGTGTGTCGTGCTGTGGTAGAATAGCAATGACGGCTGCCATTTCAGAGCGCTTCCACAGACGAGCTCCCTTATGTGTGACAGCCTCAACAAGCAGCGTGGCACCCGATAAAAACACAACGCTCCCCGGTGTTCACCCGCTGTTCTGCTGCTCTCCGCTATCTAAGGGTAAATAAAAAATCCCCCGTTTCTCTTTGTAAATGAGCATCCGCACCGGCAGTGTCGTGGAGCTAAAGGAAAGGCAGCCATCTTCGCTGAGTGTCAAGCCACACTCCCATCATGCAATGCATATTTGTGTCTGAAAAAGGAGATAATTGGTATTGTAATATGGTTAAAATTGTGATAACTGTTAATGTGTGATAACTGTATATCCAACAGTATTCCCCTGTGCAAAATTCGCTTTAGTTTTCCTGGAATAATTTGCACAGAGAAAACAAGTTGTAATGAGGGAACATATGTGGTATTTGGTAAATTTTGAAAATAATTTCTCCTTTCAAGCTAGAAAACGTGGAAAAGCAATAAAATCATACTGGGGTAAATCTGTGAGACGCAGTAACTTTTGTACCCTCTGTATATTTTACTGTCCAATAATTCTGACAGTCATATGAGGACATGTGGTGTTGCCACAAAGATATAGTCTAGATTTTCCATATCACTTTAGCATTAAGGTATTCAGTGGAATAATGTTGAACATTTCCAGGAATTGCATGATCCCACACATGTTCTGAGGTATCTCCCAGTGCATAGTTATGTTTTCTGCACAATACCCTCCAACCTTCACATGGTAGTACCATATAGAGAAAACATAGGTGGGCATCGCATATAAGGGGCCACTCCAGGAAGGAAAAGTGACCCCTATTATATCATTCCCACTTACTTCAGATCAGTACATAAAGGTAACATGTAGAGAATGGCATCTCATCAGTCTGTAAACTTGTATTCTCACATCTCTAAATGAGACAGAGGCACCAAGATGTAGCTTGATGGGATATTTTGTAATTTTAGCAGATGTTTCATTGCTGCCAATCTGTAAATTAGGTCCTAAATTCTCCTTCAAAAATATTTGAATGCAATATAAGAACATTCGTATCTTTTTTTGTCTTGACCAGCAGAACCTCGTGTCCTCGTGTGCAAACAGCAACAGTGAAATTAGCCTTCCTTGGAATAGTCTGTCAAAGGACTTTACAGCAAGAAAAACGTTTAGAAAACGTGGAACCATAAAAAACTCTTGTACACGCCCTTTTGAACAACAAAGTAGTCAAACAAATCATCCACCAAGCTGGAATTCAGTCTTGTTCGGGCTCAGTGAAACTAATTTGACTTTTCATTTGGCCATTACACTGTGGCTTTGTATAAAGGGGATGAGATGCTACTCTTGGCTAGTCATGTAGAAAGGGTCCCTGAATAAAGCCATTTTGTTAGGCATTAAACAATTTTACACTGATTCGGTAAATCACTCTTGCAATGACTTTGATTAGCAATTTTGAAAAAGAATGAGCAAAATAGCCAAAAGCAAATTAAAATGCACTTTTTAACGTTTATTTGTAAATAATGTGGGAAATGCCTTTCATCACAAATGCAAAATTGCCCCATCTTCCCATTAGTATGTGTGGGATTTCCCTTAGTTCCTCATTATGAATTGTCCAGAGCAGAATCCCAAACAGGATATTGATCTGGGTAATGCTGAGTGACCCAGTGCTCCCCACTTGGAATTGCCTTGTTGGGGAGCACCATGCCCAGTTTTACTGCATGTAGAAATGCACCCGGTAAAACTAATGGACATGGAGTGTGATGCAGGACTACTTCATCATAATTATTTCTCCCAGAAGGCATAAGGACGTTTTGAGTGTATATGGCCTGAAACCAGACACCACAAGACTTCAGTTTCATTGTACTAGAGGAGGAAAAGTGGAAGTAGTGAAATACCCTTACAAAAGTTATTCAGGAAGATTCTTTTTTGTAAATCCAATGCTCATACCATTTTTATCAGATCAAGGATGAAGTTGGACAAGAATGGGCCCCTCGCCTTGCTGTGAAGAATCACTATCTATCTGCAAAGGAATAAAGGGAGAGTTGCGTTTATATCTTGTGTGTATTCCTGATCCATAACTTGGTGCATACATGTGATAAACATTTTCTGTGTTGAGTCTTTTTATAATGAGGACTTACGACCTAATTACGACTTAGGTGGTCTTATCGCCAGCCGGCCACGGCTGTAGTCCACAAAACACCACCAAGCTGGCAGCATCCCGCCCACTGCATTATGAGTGCCCCACAGGGCTGGCGATGTGTGGGCGGCAGAGTCATGGCTGTGGCATGCTTCGGCTCAGGAAATGAGCCGGAAGTCAATGCCAGCCATACTACGGTGCCTCAAGCCAGTCTTTTAGTAGTAAATAACGACAGGAGTATAACCCATAAACCAGGTTGAGATCTGGGTGAGTAATTAAAAAGACAACAATATCTCAACTGGGTTCAATGAGAAAGGCAAATACAATGGTATGTACACGACATTACAAGAAGAGAGGGAGACTCCCGGTAGTTTGTTCAAAGTGCTCATGGCATCATATATTTAGAAACACAGTTTATACATAACAATTATAACGGGGAACAACCTTTACAACGCGGTTATTACACGGCTATGCGGTTACATCGCAATTGTTACAACGAACACGATGTAACCACGCTATGCCATTACAACGCAAGTCTTTACATCGACTTGCGCTAGATGGCGTGCTAACATTAAAAATAGTGTAGTTTACTATCCCAACACCTTCCCTACTGTTAAGTGGACTGGAGTTGGAATAGTAAATTACACTTTTCTAATGTTAGCACGCCATCTAGTGCAAGTCGATGTAAAGACTTGCGATGTAATGGGATAGCGTGGTAACATCGCAGTCGTTCTAACGGCCGCGATGTAACAGCACGCGATGTAACAGCACGCGTTGTTACGTCATACATCCGTTATAACAGCACTGCGAGCAACCTAAAGGAGCTAGGTGTACATTGTGCGCGTGACTAGGAGAGTGACGGCGCAAGTGACTAGAGCAATAAACAGCGGAAGGCGCAAAAAAATACCAAAGTGGTGAAAATGTATATACAGTGAGCAAGTGAAACATTGCGCACACCCGACCTGAAGTCATTGGAAGGCACTACATGCGAACCACCTGCATTACACATGGACACATTTGCCCTTGAGCCATTAATTCGGCTCATTACCTGCTGATTGGGCTGGCGGTGTGCTGCATGGGACCCCCTCCATGGGCCACCTCTGCCCGCCGTGGGAGCAGTAATGTCAACGGAGATCCTGAGGCAGTGTTCCTGCTCACTTCCTAATCGGGTGGTCAGACCGCCAGGGAAGCAGGTGGCAGAACTGCCAAAAATGCAACGGTGGGACTCTTCCAGCCGTCATAGTCATCAGGCCCTAAGTCTGCTGCGGCTAGACAGCTTGACCTTGTGGAGACTTTAAAGATGTTTTGTCATGGGCAGACTTGTGAAATGGAGCTGCTGATCTACAAAATATTCTCACATAATTGGAAGTACTCAAATTCAGAGACATTTGTGTGGGGGTAACTTGTCTGTGGACCAGATTACAGGATCAAAATGAACTGATGTGCTGTTGGTGGATAGAAGAGACAGGCATCAGTAGCAACAGAGGCCCTTACAACTCATTCAAAAAAGAATGGCATCTAAAAGAAACATTTTCATTTTACCCTGATTAATTCTTCTACTACCTACAATACTTTGGGATACTGTCCGATACGCCCTATAATGGGTAAAATCAGCATACAGAGGCAGCCTGCAGAACCCAGGTGACTAACTCGTTTAAGCAAACTAGCCGCTGTGAACACTGGTCTCGCAGGATTCGTGGTGCATTTCTGCCCAGTAGGACACAAGACTCTTTAGTTTGCAGCTGTTCAAACAAAGGTCAAGCTCGCCTTTTTTGATACTGTCTGAATCACTTTTCTTCTTTTCTTCATTTTTGAAAATATTTATTAGGAAACTGTAATCTGTACTTAAACGTGACGAGGGCATCGTAAATTATTTCCTACTTTTTCATTGGTTTGTGAAACATAGTGTTTTCAAACACTTTATATGAGGATTGACTTACTGCTCAATCCCATCTGTCAAATGTGAGCTCAGGTTCTATTTATTGATCTAACAATTTCGCATGTTGCTCTTTCTTGCTCCTCCTCTTTGGGAAGTGTAGGAACTTAGTCACAGCTCAAATCTAGACCACAGCATAATTTTTCTCACCAACAACCTAGAATGGTGAATTCCATACATTAATGTTTCAACAGTATTTGACTAGTTTGTGTTAAAGATCCAAGCAGTTCTGGAACAGTGATAAGGTACTTGGGAGAGGATAACACTGTTTTTCATTTTAGGACTTTAGGGATTCTTTAATTCACATTTTTTTCATTTGCGATTGTTCTGGTTTTATTTTCAAATTGGCGTGCATAATCCTTCCGAACCCTGCTCAAATGACCGACCACAGGAAGAGATGTGCAACAGAAAGGGGGTTGTCTCTCTTTTGACTCAAGGGTGATGTGGCCTAAGGAATCGAAGAACCTATGTGACTGCAAGTAGGGAACATAGTCTGAACAAGGAAAAGAGGACATTTAATCATAATCTTGCTGTGAATTTGAATATTTATTCGTATTTGGCAACCTGATTCACATGTTAAAAACATGCACTGCTGCGCTCAATATTCCAGCGTATTCGCAATATTAATGGGCACGTCAGCGGAAGTAAATAAATAAGACATAATACTCTTATAATTACAGTTCTTGCTGTGATACAGTCCATTTTCCTTCCACTTACCATATGCAAACGCCAGCTTTAGAGGATGGAAAACTGAGCAATACAATAGGATTTGAGGGAGAGAGTGGTATTAGAGCCACATCACACAACCTCCTGTCAGTTAAAATACCTGACCAGGTGTCATTGACCTGCAGTTTTCGAAGATATGCAGATTTAATTGGCATGTATTGTTAAATCAATGTATGCGAGTCTAATAGATCATAGTATGTAAAGGGTGAGTGGTCACGAAGTATTTCCCAAATATTCTGTATGGCAGCTTTGCACTAAAGGATGAAAGAGCAGAGCCTCCAAGGATCTAGTGCTTTCAATCTCTGGGAAGAGCCACAATATCCAGAAATGGTAGAAACATTTGGTTTAATATAACCCTGCTGGATCAAATATGGATCAACATTTACATTTTGGATAGTTCAAGATATATGCTTTGATTTCCATGCAGAAGTTAGTTTCCGGGCATTCAGTGTTTCATCCTCTGATAACACAACATTGAGTACTGTTACACTGGGTCTTACAATCAGCTGTTATCTACAGTGCTTAGAAATGCCACACTGCAGTTGAATCAGTACATGTTCAAGGAACTGCCCATAACAGGATAGAGGCATGTTGGGAATGTATAGCCCCCAAAATTTACAAAGGTAAATGCGATATCAAGTCTCTGGCACTGTGGCATTAGGGGAGCTTGATGGAGAGAGTGCTGGTGTAATAAGTGTGGCATGCTGAGATAGAGGAAATAGTGTGCTCATTGGTTTGTCCAAGTAGTGAAGTTGGTGTCGCTGCGGAACAGAAGTGAAATTTGTACATCTAGTTTCCCCTGGGGGTGTTAGTATGATCTTTAAAGACCCTGGCGATGTGGCGAGTGCAAGGTAAGTAGTTTTATTCATTTTACTTTCTCTATTCTGTCATCTGTCAACTCCCCCCATGCCGCCTCACCGTTGTTACGTTTGCCGTCTGCGCCTGGTGGAGAAGGTCTGTGGGAGCGGTGTTCACGGTCTGGTGTTGGCTGTGAGCAATGGGCTGAGGGGGGCATATCGGACTACAGGGGAGTCCATGAGAGAGGGGTTGTCTGGGTGGACCATAAAGGGTGAGGAGTGGATGAGGGGTGTTAGGGATCAATCGAGAGGGGGAGCGTGGAGCATCATCGGAGGGCTTCAGGGTGGGATAAATAAGATCAACTGTGGCCAGGATTTTGTCATTGGCTTGGAACATGATTTTACTATTGATGTAGATGGAGATAGCAAGGTTGCCATTTGAGTTTGTCACCAAAGGGTATGTTAGAGAGAGAGCAGGATGGAAGAAAATTGGGTAGGGACTTGATCCATAGGTCAGTGTTGTGTGTGAAAAGGAGGAGGTTTGTTTTGAGGGAGCCTGTGCATTGGCAATGGTATTGGTCTGCAAAGAGGGTTTCCCAGCTGTCTCTCAGGGTCCTTTGTTTCAGATTTTTCTTTGTGTATTTGGAAAGATTAGGGAGGGTATTTGATCTTGAAAGCATTGGTGCCAGACATGGACAGGCGCAATGGTGGAGAGCTGGGCGAACGGGTGTCTCCATCATGTTAGAGGGCTATGGCCTCTCCTCTCCATGCACAAACTCCGCTTCAGGCAGCCAGAGACCTTGGTGTAACCAAGCCAACTGCAAACCACCAGCTCCGCTAGGGAGCTTGCAGGAAACTTATTTTCTCCATTCTCATTGTTCCTTCCTAAGAATCTACAAAATGGTGGAATAACTGCCTTGCAGTGACCGACCCTAAAAGGTTGTATTCAAGACACAACTAAAACAGAAGGCACGGAGGATTAGAGGGACTTCTGTAAGTTACTTTTTGAATGAAGGGATGTGTCTCTGAGGCTCAACACCTTTCACTGAGTAATTAAGTAGGGTAAAGGCAGCATAAGGAGGTAATTGTTTTTAACCAACACTCTTATTCCCATTATGTTAGCCCTGTAAAGTCCATGGACATTTTTAGGTTGAGCGTAGCGTTGCAGCGCATGCGCTGCACGCTTTGCGAGGCAAGCAGTATTCAGTATGGACTGGAAGCTTTGTGGAAGCTTCGCCCACTCTCCGCCCATCTTTTTCATTGGCTTAGGTCCTAAATGCTGCCTTCCGATTGGCTTTAGGCTTGTTAGTCCCTCCTCATGATGACCATGTTGTCATTTGTGTCCTTCCATGGCGACTGGCCCCTTTACTTCAAATACTATTTTCTTCTCGTTCATCTATATTCACAAAGGAAAGCGCTGGTTGTAATTACTTCCTCGTGTTGTCTATCTTTTATGTTTACTGCTCTCATTGTAAGAGCCCTAGTAGAGAGTGCGCGCAGGCAAAGCTTCTTTCCTTTTTGTGCGTTTTGGGGAAAGCGCTCCCTAGGCGCTCGTAAGAATTGCAGCAGCCGGCTTCAGTCGCTGGTTGGTGGTATGCGCTGCGAAAGCCAGCTGTAGGGCAGGCGCACTCTTCCTCCTCCAACAGCACATTGAGATCAATCTGCTACCCTTTTCTTTTGCTTGCCCCGCCCCTACTTAGCGCGTGCAGAATCTTGCGCCGCAGCTTGTCTGCGCAGGAGCCTATCTCCGCTCTCATCTTGTTCTGCAACCTCGGGATGGATGATCAAGAGCCCCGGGGGGAGTCTGATGTGCCCATGGAGCAGTGGCGGCTGGTGACATTTTAAAGTGGTGTGGCGTAAACTTTCTGTCGGAGTGCATCGTGTCGAGCGAGCGCAGCGAGCGAGCTTGACCACCTTAGAGGGGGTTCCCCCCGAGAAAATTTTGAAGAAAAAGTGGGTAAAGGGTGCATTTTCAAGCAAATTTGAGAAGCACAGAGACTAGAGCTGCAAACACACATCGAGCCCGCTGCAGAGGGTATGTTCTTAGGTGAAGTCTTGCTGAAACTAAAATGCATTAACATTATAATCTGTTTCCCCACTTAACAAAGAGAGTCACCCCCAGAAAATGGGTTCCCCATCCTGTTTCTTCATTACATTTTCAGACAAAATTAGGAACATTCATAGACCATCCACACATGCATTAAGCACATTGTAAAAACAAAAACAAAAATCAATTCTTTGAACAATATGCGCATAATGCCACATCATATCCTAATACAAAGTGCGCAATCGGACGAACCTCTTTTCACAAGTGAATAACAATGTAATTCTGCTTAAGATAATAAGGCACGTAACGTTACAACTGTTCACTTCAAAGCTCTCCCGAAGGCGCCGCTAGATCACTAAACAGAGGGGATTTTTGAAGCAATAGAGTGAACCGGCCTCTGACATTTAATGAAGAATTAAGGCCGGGGAAAGTCAATATTCTTCTGTTGAGAAAAAAACCACACTTTACCACAAGAATCACTCACAATGACACACATCACATTAACTTTCGCCCAGAAAAGGATCCCGTTTGAAGCCAGCCCTCAATACTTCTACTCCTCCACTATGACTCTGACCACAAATGCTGGAGGCTTGGCATACCTCAGCAATACCATGTCTGCGCGCTCGTGTTCCGAGAAGTGATCTGCAGCATGTAAACATAGACTAATGTCAAAGGCCTCTGAACTGAAAGGGTGGTATATAAACCAGAAATATTATCCTTGACACATCCCAACATGGGTGAACTTAGCCCTTCATTATGGAATATTTCATCATCTTCACAATCCACGCCAGTGCATTATTCTCCAATGGAGCTCATGGGCCTGATTTAGTGTTTGGTGGATGGAGTAATGTCCGTCAGATTGTCGGAGTAAGTCACTCTGTCGTCCTAAAGGACATCCCGTCCCCAAAGTATAAAGACATCCTCTGGCCCCACCGATATCTCATTACATTGATGACAGCAACCACCGTCACAGTGGTTCCTGTCAGTGTTGTAAAAGTTTGATGGAAAGCTCATCGAACAGGACAGCCGCCTGTCAACCTTTTACAGAGATAAACTTTTTTTCAGAATCAAACTCCCAAAGCGGGAGTTTGTTTTTAAAAAAAGTAAGACTATTTACGCATATACCATGGACGGTTGCTCCCGTTGTGTGGGGGTCATTGAGCTGGTGTACAACCAACCTTCAAACTGTCAGCACTGAGCAAGCAATTGAAAACTTTCTTGCCTACGATGCCAGGCATAAGAAAAGGCCTTACACATCAGAGATGATGAGCACAGGTGGGTGGTATTAGTGATCGGTAAAACAGCTGCAGCTGTGACAGTTACACTATGACAAATATTTTAATTTCACACCATTTAATTGACAAATATGTCAAAAAGTAGCTCTCAGTCCACCTTATGAATGTCGGAAAATAGCTCCGGGTGGTGTATGAGTGTGGCAACAATAACTCCCAGTGCTGTTCATGAAAGTGCCAGAAACATCTGCCTTTGCAATATAAAGCATGTGCCTGTCAACTCCACCCCCCTCTGCAGTGTGTGAGAGTGCCAACAAGAGCTCCCTGCGGAGTGAAGGAGTGTGTCAACAATACCTCCCAGCACGGCTGCAAAGCAAGAGTTAATAACTCAAATGAAGAAAAAAAAGCTTGCCACATCTCCCAGTGCTGTGCCTCTGTAATTTATAGCTTGATGAGATCCGAATAGATCAGTGATGTCTGCCAGTGCAGTATACACATTCAGAAGGGCTCTAGTTAGACAGCACAGCACTCCTGAAGGAAACTGCTGCCCAGTTGCAGCTCGCGGGGTGTGGGGTATCGCGGGGGAGGGGGGGTGTATCGCGGAGGTGGGGGTGGGGGAGTTTTGAAATAAAATTAAAAAATCCTACCTGAGCAGGTCCACTGCCTCGGGTCCGTTGGCGCAATGGCGCCTACACTCGGGAACAGCCACGCACACATCACTGACTGCTTGCAAGTGGGCGTGCAAAGCCCTCTCAGCCAATCCTGGCGCTGCTGGCAGCGCCAGGATTGGCTGGGGGCACGTTTTACACTCCGCCCGCCTGCCCATTAGGAGACCGAGGTTTGAGCCTTTGCTCAACCCTCGCTCTCCTAATGGGCATGCGCCAGAACTGCAAACACAAGTGCGCATGACTGGGCACAGTGCGAAAATTCGCCCTCCGTCCCCACTCATGCGCACTTGTGCATTGTGCTGCTCCATGCCCCTGGTGACGGTCTGACTGCATGTCAGTCAACATGACGCCGGACTGCCCAACCCCTTCAGACTCTGAAGGGGGTGGGTGGTCTGACGTCATGCTGACTGACATAATTGTCAGTTGTTCTCCCTCGCCGTCTCTGATTTAAGTAAACTGAGAGATTACTTAAATTCAGACGCCGAGGGAGCTGCGGGCGGGGGGGGCTACGCCCCAACGCCCCAATGGACGCACCGCCCCTGCCATGGAGACCACAACACCGCAGGTTCCCGAGGACCCATCAGCCGCCGGCATCAACATGCCAAAGAAAGGCGTACAGGTGAGTGTTGGTAAACCAAGGCTATGCGAGTGCTCTCATCTCTCAAAATCCTAAGGCAGTCAGTTTGACCACGTAACTAAACTACAAGCCGAATGCAACTTTTCTCGTTCCCTTTCTAACTCCTGTCCTGAATCTGTCGGGCTATCACTTGTATCTTAGCTCCCACTACTGGCCACGGAAGAAGAATACTCCCCACCTGCCGCCTGCAGTGGTAGTTGTCAGTCTGTGCCACTGCTCCGTCACAAAGCTACACACCATCAACAAGTGAAAGGAAGTATTCACGGGGCCCATCGTAGCCACTCCCGTGGCTCACCCTGCCCCTGTTATTCTCATTTGGATCACTATCTTCAGTGTTGCGAGCAGCTGAGATGCTTATCTCATACATTGGCTCGACACATAAATTATTCTCGGCGCGAATGGTCGTTCGATCACACGTCCTGTGTAGAATGTTGCCGAAAAAAAGCTATAGTGTGGATCTCTCTTCAACCTTGACTTAAAGTGTTACAATCAGCTCCCCCAAGCAAAACTAGGCCACATTCTTCAATATTAAGTAACAGTAGAGGGCCATGTACACATCTCCCTCTTTCTCTGACATTTTCTGCAACAGGAACCGACACCGAGATCAATAAGCCATCTCATTTATTTCAGCTTTGAGGAGATGCATTATAATGAAGTATTATCCAGAGTCTGGCTGCAAGTATTTTAACGTATTGGAGCGAGGTCTTGTACAATTTGAGCTTTCCTCCGGAGAGTACTTAAATGAGGGAAACAGCCTTTACCACGAAGCATTTTCTACGCGTTACGTTTACAACGGTACACTTACCTCGTAAACGTCTTCACAACGCGTATTGCTTCAACGACGTCTTTAGCACGCAAGCAACGTCATCACGGAAAAACGTCTTCCTGGTCGGAAAAAAAAGCGCCAGTCCTTCGTTAGTGTCGGCGAAGACCTAAGAAAAAGGGAAAAAAAAGAAGAAAGGGGGCTACGCCGTTATTTCCTGATGTTAAATCCAATATCATGCTACTTTTGGCAAATTGCATTATGTGCTTTCCCGTTTGTATTTTAGAATTAGATATGGGCCTGACGTAATGTATAGTAGTCTAACTTGGAGCATTAGTTTTGAAAGTCACTTTGGCCTTGCACAAAAGCTTGGTTGTCTGTAGTTTCTGAAGAATGTTTTAGATCTGTTATAGCTATCTTTTTAATAAATGCACCAACACGCTTAATCAGGTTTCAAACCAGCACTGAACGCCACTTTCCATAATGTCATTCACAGAGAGAGACTGTCGAAGAGAGACCCTCTACTCTGAGCAGGTGAGGCACAGAGAGCCCACACACACATGAGCAATTTTTAACAGAGATTCCCCAACTTGTTTCAAGTCAGAGACCATCCATAGCGAGACTCCCCTCCTCCCAATCTCTACCAAAGGAGAACCAGCCCCTTCTCCACAGAAAGAACACTACCAAATTCGATTTTTTTAAATGACATCCATGCAAATGCGTATCTCCTTGGAAAACATATTTGATTTAAATTATTGGTTCGAGTACCATTTTTTTGTAATAATCTTCCTTAAATCCCGCTTCCGGACTCTGACTGTCCAGCCACTCGTTTCTCTACTCCGATAGACCTTTTCAAGTCTCCCATGTCTGTGCGTGAATAGTTCAACTTGTCCAGGTATCTGCTTTTCTTTCTGGGACTTCTAGATCCTATTTTATAATGGTAAACAGAACTACAAGTTCCACAATGCAATGGGGGGAAAACCTGGCTGGGTGAGTTACCTGTACATGGCCTGGGAAACTTCGGAGCTCTTACTTTGGCCGGAGGAATTGGGCACTGCTCCCTCTGTCCCCCATCTTTGGGGATGAAGCCTGCAAGTGGGGATGGCACTCAAACAGGGGCTTATCATTTCCCCCAGATCAGGTCGTTTTTCAAATCAGCATTCCACCATCTTTGCCTGCTAAAAGTTGTACAGCTGCTACTCTCAGAAAATCGCATTAATTCTCTCTATGGCTATGTGAAGTGTGGATTTATACTCTGGTCTCCACTGTATATCTCTGTTACAGCTAGAGAGACTGCAAAACCATGTAGTTCGCATTTTGTTTGTTCTGAAATGATACAGTAGCATCACACTAGCCCTGAAACTCCTCTACGGGCTCACAGTTAAAGAAAAAAAAATGACGCTTTATAGTCCTTTGTGTTGTATACAAGGCTCTCCATGCCGCTCACAGAACTGCTTGTCCCACAACACTTGACTAGGAGTTCCTGGTCCACCCATCAGGTCTTTTGTTGACCTGACCATTTAGAGATGGTGGGCGATTGCTCTATGTCCAGGGCTCCTCCCTATGGAAGACCGCGCCCTTGCTTTCAAAACAGGAAAATAACTACGCAAAATTGAGAAGTTCCCGAAAGACCCACCTCCTTTCCTTGCCATTTCGATAATCTGATCTTCTCCTCAGTGGACGTTTCCAGCTGTACCTGAGCCCTCCCTGCTCAGACACCTAAAAGCAGCCTCGCCTTCCTCACTCAGGCTTGCAGCACTCTAGTTCTTCTTCTGGAATGCATCATTTTGGGGACATATTTGACCTCGGGTACCGCCAGGCGCTCTCCATCCCTACTGGGTAATTGACCAGTTATCCATCACTGGTTACTTGTAAATGTACTGTATTGTACATTGCCCCACACACGTGCCCTACAGAAACCTCTCTGACGCCACCGCAGTGTGGTTGGAAGCTTTCAACAACCCCAAATATATTAAATGTATTTTGCTTCCTAATGTTTTTTGACAAAACGCAGAACAGCTATCATGTTTAACAACTGCCCAGAGATAGCACCTCTTTACCCAGGACACTACATGCCTTTCCGCAGTTACCCTCCCCTGTGAGTGTTATACAGAGGCTCCTATGAAATCCAATCCTGCTTCCTTTTAAAATGTATTAAAATAGGTGGTTTGTTGTAGCAGAACACTGGAAATTTTTTATGTAAATGAGGGATGGGATTTTACAAGTGAGGGTCTTTTTAGGGTTGTAGACCCCATTACAAACATATTCCAGCATATTTCGACACAATCATGGAAACCCTGCTCAGATTGGTACTAGCACCAATTATAGGAGCCCTCATCCAGCGGTAGAGACCTAACACCAAACAACACCATGTTATGTTATCTAGCTTGTATACAGTGCTGGTACATTCAAGAGGTTTTTAAGCACTAGCAAAGCACAGTAGACAAGTTCAGCAATCACCTGCAGAGGGTCCATAAATTGGCAAACATTTTTTAAGTTATTTCCTAAAGTAAGGAGATATGGAATTACCTTAACTCCAGGGATAAGTAAGGTGTAACAGAGCGTAAGGGAGCTAAGTAAGAGAAAGCCTTTATCCACACTTCTGAGTCCTGAAATGAGGATTCCTCTAGAGTGGAGAAACAGAAGAGTGTAATAGTCTGAAGGTAAGAGTTCTATTTGTAGAGAAAAAAAGGGAGATACCCTTATATTCCAATTAGGAACAGGGTCAGCAATTACAGAAAACACACAAGGTCCCAAAAACAAAGAGAATTGTTTATAAGGTTCTATACAATACTGGTGCTTAAAGTGAGATTGCAAAGTTATACAATGTTATATTATTCAAAAGTAGTAAGTCAGAAACACAGAAAACTAATCACAAAAATAACTAAAGCATATAAAATTTATTCAGAAGGATACACAATCATGGTTAAAAATATTTCATATTAAAATACATTTAATATACAAAACAATTAAAAATATCATGAGAAACCAAGAAGTCGACGCTGAGTTTCAGTGAGTAGTGGATCGTTCACCTTCCTCAGGACAGTTTTCTAAACAACAGAGACATCATATTATTATGGTCATCCTTCTATGTTACGGACTACAGGTTTAATCAACTAAAACAATATATGCTTTTTATTTGACAAACTAAATATACATTTTGTCATCACTTAAGCTCCCAGAATTTATGTTTTTATTTTTTATTCCATACATCAATAATGATGTTTTATCACATAAACATTTTCTATAAAGTTAAGCACTGCCTATCATTTTTCTTGATCGTATTAAAAAACTTCAATTTGTTAATAAACAACATACCTAAAACATTTTTGGACGTTACTAGTATTCAATTTCTTTAAATGTGTTGGAGCAACAACGTGCCTGAATAATAAGGGATTGAAGATGGTCCGCTTATTTAAACCTTTAAGGAATGAGGAAAAGAAAGTTATTATCAACGGTAGCTCCAAATAATATATTTTATTGGTCACTTTATCATTTTATTTCTTCTCTATAGCCCATTTACCCTAGATCTTTATAAATAGGGTGAAGATTCTCATTTGAAAATGTGTGTATCCAACCACGGCTCGCTAGCTGGTTATACAGATGCACCAGTATATATTCTTATTGGTAAACCTATCTATTATAGGTTTTTGGGCATATTGTTCTTACAATGGAACCATGTCACGCATCCTTTTACACACAAATAAAATACGCATATAGATATGGACACGTAGTTACAAACACACATATACAGACTGTTATTTGTAGACGTGTTAAAAAACAAATGCCCTGAATCGCACATGTATGCACTCGGATGCACATCCAAATCCCCGAAAATGTACGTCATGTGCTCACAAATGTTTACACATACAGATGTGAACATAAGTTACACACGCTTAAGTAAATGTAGATATGTGTATAGGAATAGTTGTACACACACTTGTACACATAGGGACACCACCATAAACTCACCCTTCCTTAAAGGACGTATCTTTCTGCAGGACACACACCGACCATTCACCACTTTCTGCTGCTTCTAGTACCCAGACACACACATCCAAACCCCATACATAGCCAACAGTGCACGTTTTCGTGATTTTGTGATATGGTTCTTTACCTTCAATCCTACTGTTAAAATTTGCCCACATTTCATATGATTCTGGGCATTTCATGACATCTCCCTGTAGAAAGATGTTACGGTTACACAATGTAAACGTTTAAAAAATGTGTAAATATGTATAATTATATACAGGGCCAATGAGGTTCCGCAATTTCACGATGAAAGATTTCCCCATGAAAATATGGCTGTATACCATGTCACATATTGCACCTTCTGCTTAATTTGCATATTTTGTCAAGCTCAAATAGATCAAAAGCTACTAAAAATGCCCCATTTCTGGTGCAGCATCACTCTTAGGATTTGAAAATCTATCTGGTCACCTTAACAGCTGATCACTTACTTTTTACTTTCTTTTGTAGTTTTGCCCTGTACCTTGCCACCTCAGTCGTTGTTTAAAAAAAAATCTTTTTGGGTGTACTTTGCAGCTGCAGTATTCTTCTGGGCTACTCCTTTATGAAAAGTCGCATTTGCGCATATTTAAAAAAAAAATGTATACACTCCATGATGGACATCTGCCATCTTGCAACTGTAAATACTTTTAAAAAATGGTATTTGCTTCATGCCACATGCACACTTTTTTGCCAATGTTGAACAGCAGTAACAAAAAGCATGCGCAACGACAGAGGGTTTTTCAAAAGTGAGATCTAATGGCTGTGCCAATGCTTGCTCTGTGCGCAATCTGGTGTCACTCGAAGTGTGACACATCCACATAGAAATGTCACACGTAAACACTGAAACATGGAAATATCATTCATTAGAATGAGACCTTGGCCGCTATACGCCAGATCAAGGCCTCGGTTAACAGCAACCACATTCTCCCCAATTTTAAAATAGCAGTGACTACCTGCATTCTCCCCCTCTTATGTCTTAGACAAATTGCCCCTGTTAGTAAACGTTGGACATGGGTCCCCCGACCCTCAAAGGCACCTTACTACGACACAGCAAGCTACAGTAACAGGCCACGAAAGAGATGCGATTTCACCTATCAAACCACAGGTCAGTGACTGTAGAGTCTCTTTTGTTTCCAGATATGCACTTAGAATCCAATCAACAAAAGAGAAAGAGCAAAACGCTCAATTTTATTTCGCTCACCATGGAAACAAGTGCAATACACAGATACGGTAATGCTCCCATTACATTTGGGGTTCTGTCTTGAAATTGGTTTCTGTCTGAAACATTGAAAACCCATTCAGAAATGCATCCGTGAGCGTTGGACACACAGAGCAGGAAGCGAGTGCTGCCCTTCAGCAATGATGGTTGGCCTCTCTCCTCCCACTGCTTTGGAACATTGTGTCTTCATACTCAGTGACGCAGCAAGGGCGCCATCAGCCCTATGCGGCTCGAGAATTGGCCCTCAATGGACTGGTTTGGTTGCAAACACACACAGCTACTAATCAGGATGCGGTGGGCCCCTCACACTACTGGGCGTTGCAGCTACCGCATCAGTTCCACCATTGATGGCTGCGTCCTCTTCATATTAGTATGTGTTGTAAAGAGAATGGCAGGAATTATTTTTAAAGGTTTCTTTGTCAAAACCTTGAGCTCAGTGTGGCCTCTGTTTGACTCAATTATGAAGCAATCAGCTACAATTCAAAACGCGGGACTCAATACATAGGCGTTTGATTGGGCGGAACTCACGTAATTTGGCTCCATTGAATTCTGCAGAGTTACATAAAAACTCAGCGAGATTACACGGAGTATCGCCAATGGGCAGAAACTGGCACGTTGTGTTGTTTGCGCTGTGATTAAGCGCTAGGAGCGCGTTCCGCGCTAATAAGTCAACACGAACAGCATGCTGCAGCGTACCTCAGGGCACAGCTACTCAATTTCATTTTGCTGCTGCCAAAGTAGAGTTTCTACTTGTGTGGCAGCCTTCTGACCACCAGTGGTTGTGACACCCACAACCTGTCTGCGTTAGAAAAATCTCGCCAGATGTCCTCCTAGCAACTGGAAATCGCGCTAGGGGATTCCAAATCTTGCTTGCATTCGCCAACTTAAAGTTCTGGAGCTGCGCATGTGAACAAATTCTGCCACCCAGTGATTGACGGAATGTGTCCAGAACTCCATGTTACAAGAATCACCAAAATACTGCGAATTGTGCAGGCTGAATGGAATATTCTGCTCACCCATATTGTTTTGCTGGTAGACTAAGCAAAGGGTCATGGCTGCCAAGTTTCTCAGGGCCACGTGTAATTAACTGCTCCAGCAGAGGTTTTCTCTTTGCATTCTGGAACTAGTTCTAGTTTTATAAACGAATGAGAAAGATTGCATGCCCCTGAATGCAAAGAAAAAACTGGACTGGAGCAACTAGTCGCAGCTGGATCTGCGAAACTTGGGCTGAGAAGGGCATTGAGATCAGGAATAACTAAGGCAGTGCCCGTGGTTCCAGAACGTAAGCCATCTGCACACTGACTACCCTTAAATGACATTTCACGGACATCTGTGTTTGGGCACCTTACGAGAAGCCCGTTACAACCTTTGTGTTCGGTTAGAGAAATTTTGTGCAGTGCAATATGGCCATTATGCCAGACAATGCATTCATACCTACTCACCACTTCCTCATTACAGTCCTCAAACCATGATATATGTCCACACTGTAAAGACAGGCATCGTTCTTATTGAAAAATAAAAAAATAAAAATGGGTTACAATCTTCAACCTGCAGGTGTACGTATAAAGGACAACCGCACCTCATAACACTGCTGTTTTGTCTGATCCTTCCAGAAGGCTGTCACTCTGTGATTCCCGTCTCTTGCCAGCAGTTTTCTTCTTTTGAATGTTTTTATTATTTATTCGTTTATTTATTTATTGTTAATACTATATTGTATATTGTTAATGTTGTGTTCTGATGTAATACTTTTACAGATTACTCACATTATAACCCCAGGTGCCAAACGGGAATCAGAGGATTTTCTCATCAATGTTTCTGCACGCCAACTAGTTCCATAATGACTCCGTACTGCTCCAGAAGTGATGGAGTGAAGTTGCATATAAGCGCCACCCAAGCACTCTGATGCTCTTCGACGTAGACTGGAGGCCCACTTCCAACTTTATCCGTTTTTGGACGGCTTCTAAATTACATGTAACAGTGTACCAGGGATTATTTTTCACCCCAAACGACAGAAATCAAGCTATGCCATGGCTTCAGGAATCAGATGTTGGTCATGGACCTGCACAACATGTGCCTTTTGTGCTTGGGTCTGGTTATACATATGCTTTCATGCACCCGAAGGTGCATGAGAAACTCAACATCACCCAACATAAGAAAAGGTAGCATTGAAAATATGTATCTTGCTCCAACTCCAAGTTGCAGAGGTACTCCTGATCCCGTTCAAGGAGTCAATCCCTCACAAAGTTCCATTCCCACTCAAAGCCTTCTAGTAAGTCAAAGTCCTGGACGCACCATAAAAGCCAAGAGGGGCTCACCCCATCCCGCCACTCGAAAATAGGTGAGAAGCAGGGAGGGCAAAGTCAAAGGGCTATACCCCAGAAACATCTTCTGACTGTGATCCAATATCTCAAATTGGGCGGAGTGATCCAAATCCCCTAAACCATTGTTAACACTGCAGCAAATTGCAAACTACAAGGAGGCTTTGGTACCTCTTTTTCGTTGATTCTGGTACACCTTCAGACCCAAAGAAACTACAAGACTCCCGTTGGACTTCCGCTGTGGTCACTCCCTTGGTGACAACTAACCCAATGGAACCCATTTCCATGCTTGCCCTGATGCGAGTTCATATTTCCACTCTGGACACATGGTCCATGCCAGTCCCTTTGATGCAGATGCAGACTCCTCCGGCTCAGAACCTACTTCGGAGGCCAATCTCTGACACTGAACCATCATCCGATCACTCCAGGCAAGTCACGCTAAGAAATCCCAAAAGCACAGCCAGTCAATATGCAGCCAGACTCTATAGACTTATACTTCAACACCAGCACTATATTTGGCTCTGGCTCTGATGAAGTTCAAGTCATGCAAGTATTCCACTTAACACTATCGACGATGACGAGCCAGACAACCTGCTCCTCACTCCCAAAGGTGAATATGAGCTATACTTTCATTTACAAAATTCCTGTGGGCTGGAATCATCCCCAACGTATGAGCTAGACTCACCTTCTGGGTCACCTATAGAAAAAAGTGCCTCTTTTGCAGTAGTTGTGCAAAGGCCAACAGATGGTCTTGATTTATAGTTGTCTACTGTTGAAACCAAATTGATTATTGAGATCCTTAATCCAGGTCTATCTTCTTCTGAGTTACTTTTGCCTTTCCATGAAATTCCTACTTTCCATGAGATTCCTACACCCTTACGGCCAAGCCATGCTCGGGCTCTCCATTCAGTCGACCTGTTGATAGGTGACATAGGCTGGGCCCCTGTGATCCCAGTTTTATGCCTGAAACCCTGGTAGTGCAGATTTCAGCAAGTAAAGTCAACCTTAATGCCTTTCTGACCAGTGGAACAGATATAGAATTGAACTGTAGATATACCTTCAGAAAGAGAATGTTAACTTCGGCTAGGTTAGCCTTAAGATTGTTGAATGCTGTGGGCCTTCTGAGCAGGTGCACCCATGCTTTATGGGGGATGGTCACCAAGATCGTTCCTGCTGTTCCGGAAGACCGCAGGGTTTCGTTAACTCAAATGTACTTGGCCAGGATGCGCCACAGTATGTTTTCTGAGTTGGACACAATCAACTGTGTGCATGTTTCTATTAGCACCAGTGTAGTACCTGAAAGACATGCCTGGGTACGATCAACGACGTTTTCGTGGGATGTCCTAGCATCCCTTATGGACATACACTTTTATAACTAAAGATTGGTTGGAAAGGAGGGTGATTGAGCTCTCTAGCAATTTTGAAACTATTGAGTCTCATCATGATATTTGGGACTCTTATTTCCTGCAAAACAGTTCCATAAACAGTACAAGATGTTTATGGGATATTCCAGGGGAGCAATCTAATTACTGCACCAGTCCTTCCAACCTGTGCATCAACAGGAGGCCCTGTCCTTTCAGGGCATAAGTCATGGCCGTGGCAGATACTGTCTCACCAGCAGGGACTACTCTCCTCTATTTCCTCGTTCCCTAATGCCAAGTTGCTTTAACTTGCCCTCACAGGTACATATTCAGCCATAAGGAGGCAAGATACAGCATTTCCTTCCCAGCGGAGACCCATTACGTCAGACAGATGGGTCTACTGAAGAATTGAAAGGGGCTACTCTCTGGCCTTTATCTCCTCCTCTTCCTGTTCCCCTCATATGAGAACGAATGTAAGGGGACTATTCTATTCCCCTTCTGCAAGCAGTCAATCTTCTGCTGGGCAATGTGTCGTTGATTAGATGCTAGCTTTGGAGAGAGAAGACGGATATTATACGTGGTACTTCCTCATTCCAAAAAGGGATGGTGGTGTCAGGCCTATACTGTGGAAAGACAAATCCAAGATGCTTACTCTGTCTCAGATTTGTTCTGATCTGAACCCAGGAGAGTGGATGGTGCTCCTGGGCTTGCAGGATATGTATTTTCATATACCAGTCCTGCAATCCCACAGACATTCTCTGCTGTTTACGAAAGACAATGAAACAGAACACTTCCAGTTTGCCATTCTCTCCTTCAGCTTTACCTCGGCCCATGCAGTGTTAACAATGGCGGCGGTCATTGCTCACCTTTGGATGTCAAGGATACATGTATTCCTCTACCTCGATGAATGATTTCTCAATGCGGGCTAGCCACCGTCAGTTGTGAACCACCTCTGGACTATTGTTGAACTCGTTGCATCTTTGGGATGCTCCATCAATGAATCAAAGTCCTACCTGGGCCCAATGCAGAGGATTCCCTTCATTGAGGCTGTCTTAAACAAATGGATGTTAAAGGCCTTTCCACTGCTGCAGTGATTCCAGGACATTCAGGACATGAGCCCGATGTTTTGGGCTGAGTCCTAAGTCCTGAATGTCAGATGGTATGTTTGACCTCAGGTTTCATTGAGCCCACCAACACAAGTTTCAGTGGACTCACCATCAGGGCTGCCTCTTTGGTTATAGCCAAATCTCACAGGAGACAGCTCAGGATCTCCTGTGTGGGCTGACAAGTGCCTACCTGACCTATGTCAGGTCACTCTGTCTTACCTACCCAGATTTCACATTGTGAGAGATGAATCGCTGCTGGGTTGGTAGGGGCCGAAATAGAGACCTCTGTTTTCAGGTGAAAGCCAGCTCAACAGTAAACCTTTGGAGCTTCAAATGATCCATTTGACTCTGACAGATGTCCTGCCTTCCATTAAGCAGAAGCTGGTGCAGGGCCTCACAGACAACATGACTGCTATGTATCACTATTAGAAACAGGGTAACAAGTGATCATATATCTCTTGAAGTGGCTGGACCATCAAAATATCTTTCTAGTTGCCAGCCATCTAGCGAGGTATCCAAAGCAGGGTTCCCCAAAGTCGGTCCTGGAGGGCTGCAGATCCATGCCACATTGTTAAGATGACTACATTTATCTAAATGGGGATATGCTAAAAATCTGGCATGGATCTGGCCCTCCAGGACCGACTTTGGAGAACACTGATTTAAAGGATATAGCAGATGAGCTAAGCAGGTCACAGCTGTCGGATTGCAAGTTCACCCCAAGGTGGCATGGGCCATCTTCTAACAGTGGAGCATTACCTTGTTAGATTTGTTCACCACTAGCAAGAACGTACAGTTTCAAAACTATTGCGCCCTAGAGTTCCCTCCAGGAAAGTCACTTGGAGATGCAGTTTGGCTGAGATAGGACACAGTGTGCTTGTGCACTTTCCTGCCAGTGTCTGTCCCACCTTGACTACTGAGGAAAGTCAGGGCATACTGGGATAGAGTCATTTTATTACCCCTGGACAAGGCCAATAGAGAATTATAAGCAGAACACCTTAGCATGAGTATTTGATCAATACTCTGCACTTGGATGAGTTAGTTTTCTGATGTGGTGTTCATCATACCTACCCTATACAGGCCAAACGTGTGTATGTGTTGTGTGTTTGCATTATCATTGGCCATACAAAGTCTTGCAGTCTGGCACAGTTAAGAGTTATCTGTCTGTCCTTTTCTACTCTGTGGGCCCGATTCACAGAACTAACTTAAGACAAAATCCTAACCTTACTACCATTTTGGTATTCACAGAAGGCACTTACTCATTTTGGTATTCACAGAAGGCACTTACTCATTTCGGTATTCACAGAAGTTAGGAGTCCTAACTTTAGGACTCCTAAATGCCTTCTGTGAATACCAAAAGTCTTAAAATTAGGATTTTTCTCAGTTTAGTAGTAGTATAGTTAGGACTCCTAACTTTAGGACTCCTAAATGCCTTCTGTGAATACCGAAAGTCTTAACATTAGGATTTTTCTCAATTTAGTAGTCCTAAGTTTAGGACTCCTAACTTTAGGACTCCTAAATGCCTTCTGTGAATGCCGAAAGCCTTAAAATTAGGATTTTTCTCAGTTTAGGAGTCCTAAGGTTAGGACTCCTAACTTTACAACTACTAAACTGAGAAAAATCCTAATTTTAAGGCTTTCGGTATTCACAGAAGGCATTTAGGAGTCCTAAATTTAGGACTACTAAATTGAGAAAAATCCTAATTTTAAGACTTTCGGTATTCACAGAAGGCATTTAGGAGTCCTAAAGTTAGGAGTCCTAACTATACTACTACTAAACTGAGAAAAATCCTAATTTTAAGACTTTCGGTATTCACAGAAGGCATTTAGGAGTCCTAAAGTTAGGAGTCCTAAATTTAGGACTAGTAAATTGAAAAAAATCCTAATTTAAGACTTTCGGTATTCACAGAAGGCATTTAGGAGTCCTAAAGTTAGGAGTCCTAACTATACTACTACTAAACTGAGAAAAATCCTAATTTTAAGACTTTCGGTATTCACAGAAGGCATTTAGGAGTCCTAAAGTTAGGACTCCTAACTTCTGTGAATACCGAAATGAGTAAGTGCCTTCTGTGAATACCAAAATGGTAGTAAGTTTAGGATTTTGTCTTAAGTTAGTTCTGTGAATCGGGCCCTCTGTTTATCTGATCAATCACCTCTAGGTAAATCAATTGTTGTGATGCGTTTTATCTAAGGTCTCACTCTCTTGTTTTCCTTAAAGCTCTTTGTCATACTGAAATGAGACACACATTTAGTGTTGATATTTCTTATGTGCATGCATTTTGCACCATTGCACATCTGCTCACTGATATTACTGATGCTCAAAACAGTCTTCTTACTGGCCATCACCTCTCTGTGCTGCATGAATGAACTACCGATGGTCTCGATCCAGCCACCCTATACCAATTTCTTTCCAGACAAATTAGTGGTCCGTCTGAGAATCCAGATGGCCTTCTTACCCAAAGATGTAACGCCTTTCCACATTGGCCAAAATATTGCTCTTTCAATGCTTTTGCATAGCCTTACTCATATGAGGGAAGAGGAGAGGCTCCATTGGCTGGATCCAAAAGGAGCATTTAGCTTTTACATTGAACAATTGAGTGGATGTTCAGCTCTTTCAAGGATTCTATAGGCAAAGAAAGGGAATCAAAATCTGTCATGTGCTGGCCAAGCAAAAACTCCATGAAGGCCTTCAGGCTCTTACCACATGGGCTAAGGTCACTACAATAGTATTGGCAAGGGGGTGCTTGTGATGGATATATGCCAGGGTGCGTTGTGGGCATCAGGGTACAAGTTTAAAAAATGCTATTGCCTTGATTGATCATACAGATGGGTCATTTTGCGCTCTTGGTCCTGCAAGAGTTTCTAGTCTGAGTTCACTCCCCAGGAACCTACACTGTGAAGTACTGCTGAGGTACCAATTCTCTAGGTGATAATTCTGAGGTTAGAAGTGTCCATCAGTAGAACATCTTACTTAACATTGGTAAGACTCTTTTGTTGGATACTCTGTCTAACTACACATTCCTCACTGCCCTCCAACTTCTCTGCTCTGTGGGGGGACTTATGAACATCATATTGAGCCTCCAAGTTAGATTGTGCACGCTGTCACACGTCTGAGGGTGCAGAAAGGGAAAGGTAAGAAACTGACATCAGTTTGCAGGTTGTCACCTCCACGGCAGAACAGAGTCCTTGCAGTGCCACCCTTCGGCATGTGGATGCACTGCTGAGAAAATGCTCTGATCCAAGCTGTCTCCTGAAGATACACTTGAAGTGAGGAATCTGTGGTTAGATAAAATATCAACAAGAACAATGGCATTAACAAATGTAAGTAACTTCTCTTTGCTGGCTTTCTGGGCCTCTGCCTGAATTTTGGCCTGGGTTCAGTTACCTGTGTGTACACCTATGCCTCCTTTCTGAATGTGGTGGGGGGGCTGTATGGTTCAGTTACAATGCCATACCTGCCCTTCTCTGGCTCCCATCCCAGCTTATGTGTGTGGGTGAGGACATTCTTCTTGATGATGCTGGATCCAGGCTCAGCTGGAGTGGGGGAAACTGCGAATAGTCCTCTCCCACCCACTCCCTTCTGTGCTTGAGATGGAGTGGAACCTGCTTTCTGTGTGGTGCTGGAGCCCATGGAGCGGAAAGTCAACTGCGTGCCACCTATTTTTTCTTATTATTTTGATTTGGCGTGTATGTCATTGCTTCCTAATGTTTGAACTCTTAATGCTCTGATGTTTTGTTACCCTGCCTCCCCTATGCATTTGGAGTTTGTGTGATGCTGGTTTTAGTGGTTGACTGGTGCTGTCCTGGTTCCAGGCTTAGCTGGGCTTGGTTAGACTGTGCAGGGTTGTGCTGGACTCTCAGGGAACAAATACCCTGTCCTACCTAGCATTGGATAGTTTTGAGGCTTTCCCTTTCATGTCTTGTTCATGGAGTTTATGGTTTGGTGTGAGGATGTCTTGAACCCTAATGGGCTCATCCTTTCCTGCACTCTTTACACTGCTGGGTAGCCTACTGTTTAATGGGTGTTTTCACTACATGGTCTATTGCTTTATCTGCCTTCTATTTATGTTTTGGTTTGAAGATTTGTGATGGCTGTGCACAGTACTCTTTGCTTTAACTGGGGCCGAGCTGAGCCCTTTATATTATGTGACTCCTAGTTCACTTCCCCTTATTTTTCTACTCATGGGGGTGGGGAAAAGGGTGCGATCTTGCTCCTGTCCACCCTCCTATTATTGATTGTGGGATGAAATTATGACTACTCCCATTTTTTGTCTTGTGTGGAGTTGTAGGTGGCTGCTCTATGCTCCTTGTTCGGTGTTGGGCGGGTGTCTTCTCTTGGTATACTGTGCTTTTACCATGATCTGGGGATATTCACTTGTGGTGCCCATCTGCTCTGTGTGGGGTTGCACAGGTCTGCATTGGCCTTTATTCCCACATCCTGTATTTTGTGTGTGGTCTGGTATTAAGCTGTTTTCTGTGATGTTTGCTGTGGCCGGGCCTGGCCTGGTCTGATGTGGACTGATGGGCCTCCTTGGCCTTCAGTTGGAATTCTCCAGAACACACTCTGTTGATCTTGAAGTTGGTTGGTTTGCTTCTATCATTTTCTCTAAGTGACTCCCATGTTTCACTGCTGTTGTTGGTTGTGCCCCACTGCTTGGTATTTTGCCACTCCTTGCTGCATACCCACCCATTGTTTGTAAGCCACTTTTTTTGTTGGTGTCCACGTCCTATGGGAATTGTGTTACGTTCCTGGTCTGTCATCTGACTCTTCCTGTGTTCTTGCTGTTTTTATTCGTTGGACTTACTGCAATTGTTTTGGTATGCGGCTGTGCTGAGTGCTCTATGTTGTATCAGGTACTTCTCCTGTCATATGACCCTTGTGCCTTAATGGGGTGCTCTCTACACTCCTAGGTGGCCTTGTTAGCCCTCTTTTCCTTCTGACAGGTTTTGTGTCTGGTGGTTCCCCACCATGGCACTCCAGCGAGAGGCTCGAGAGACTAACCGCCCGGATATACAAATATGTTTGTACCTAAATTAAACCTAGTCTCAAAAAGCAAGCTCTATCTTTCTGCCAAATTTGATGTAAGTCCATCAGCTGTTTTTGAGGTAGTGCTCCTTAAAGAAGGCGCATATGAATTTTGGGAGCCACCCTTTGGGCTCGGACCCTGCTTGACGAATCACACCGAAACTTACCGTGCACAAACTAGTCAAAAGTAACACCTTTTTGGAAAGTTTTGTGGAGATTCGTCATATGGGACTAAAGTTATTAGCAACACAAAAAACGCCTTTCCTATGGAACAGCTAACCTAACTATTACTATCCAGTGGTGACCGCAACTGGGTAAAAGAAAAGAAAAAAAAATAAGAATAGTGTGTGTGTGTGTGTGTGTGTGTGTGTGTGTGTGCGCGTGCGTGCGTGTGTGTGTGTGTGCGTGTGCGTGTGCGTGTGTTGTGTGGATGTTATCTAGTGGCAGTCATCAGTAGGTAGTTATAGTTAGGACCTAGTTTCCATAGGAAGATCCTTTTTTATGTATTAATCTTCAGGAAATTTTAAAACTGTATACTTTAGTTGGTTCAGCTGCTGTGTTGGAAGCTTCGGGGTGATCTGAAAATCAAGGGCTGAGAAAAAGGGGGGGTTCCAAAATGTGTGTTTCCATGTCAATTCTCATAGGGATTTCGAACACTACTCTAGCCCGAACCGCTGAATGGAATTACACCAAATTTGGCAGAAAGCTAGCTCTTCCAGAAAGCACGCTTTTTTATATCTGTTCAGCAGTTTTAGAGATATTAAAGGGCAAAAAAATAAAGACCTCATCGGCTGGCCGCGCCTTCACAGAAAAGTTGTGGCTGCCATTTTCTTTTATCCGGAAATGGTCCCCAGGGCTCAAATTTAGGCTGTAATGTTTACGAAGTAGGCAGGGTAGATACTCCCTTGCCTCATGCTGAGTGGGGTGAAAGCATAAATTGTTATGTTAAAATGCATCTAAATATTTATAGGGACATTCTCTGAAAATCCGCATATCCAACCCTTCGAACTCAGTATGGCCCCTGGTGTAAACCTGCAGGCGGATCCGCAGACTCATTTACAACACATGATTGGAACAAAATCCATAGAGTGCGACCCGAGAGACATTCTGTAGTTCTGCGGGAAAAGCCACTGATCTGTGAAAGTTTTAAAACTAAGAAATGATACAGTAATATTAGTTACGTGTAAATTCACAATACTGTATTGTTTATCCAAATTACATTATTTTCTGTATTGTTTATCCAAATTAAATTATTTTCCTTCTTCATATTTTGCCCTGATTGTCATTGATTTGCCTTTGGTTTTTGTACTCTGTTTAGTGTATTGCTTTCTTCCTTTTCCCACATTGCTGTGTTTGTATTATTTTGAGTACTTTCTTATTGCTTTTCCCAAGTTTTTACTACTTTCTCCTTTGTTTTTGCCACATTTTCAAACTACATAGTCTAGCTTTTTCACTTGTAATATATATTTTTTTATATCTTTATTGCATTTTTTCTTTTTCTTTGGTTATACAAACTAGTAAAGATTATTCAGAATTGCATTGAGTCATATATAGACATACAGTGCTAAATGGTACATATAGTTTAAGTTTGCAATACAATTACAGAGACGCATTAAGATCTTTCCGCATACAACATTGTAAGGAGAACAATTACGCACCATATCGTTTGCATCCCATGTCACTTCTATAGTCACAGGTAGTGTCACCTATGTGCCACACAGTCGTTAAAAGCATGGCTGCGTCCAGTTACAGTAGTCAATGCTCAGTTGTATAGTACATTGGGGTGGCTCGTAAAGTGTCACCTCCTTCTGCAACCGAGGGGTCTATGGATTGTGATAGTAAGATATGTATATTCTAATCTATCAAACTATTAACTCAACTAAAATTGCCATCAAGAACTTATCACAGCTTGGTCGGGGTATGTGCGACTTACAAATGCTGCAATCCAGTAGCTCGCTGGGGTGGCATACCGGCTCCTGCGTGCGATTAGGGACCTAGAACAGCAAGTGTGCGATTAATGTCATGGGTGTTGCTCGTGTCGGTGGATGCAGGCTGCTCCCTAGTAATATCATAAGTCACAGCTGATGCATGAGATATAATACATCTATGTGTCTATGGCTACAGTACTCTCATTAGCTTCCTGTGAGGAGGTAGTGCTGTCTACTCTGCCCCCTTGTGTGAATGCTATGAGGAAGTGTCCCAGGACTGCGCTATCGGGTACTTGCATAGTCCCGCGGTGTCCTCCCGATGCAGTGTTGTGCTTTCTGCTTGTGCCCATACCGTGAGGGATTTTACCCAACTGTCTATTACTGGTGGGACGTCATGCTTCCATCTTTTCGTAATGAGGCGCTTCGACACGATCAGTCCCAAAACCCGGAATCTGGTGGTGACCCTGTTTTTCTTGGATCTATTATACAGACCCAATATACAGACCTCCCACGATTGTGCCAGTGGTACATCTATATATTGCTTGAGCGCTGAGGTAACCGCAGACCAGTAGGCAGTGAGAGAGGTAGAGGACCATAGCATATGTAGGAGATCTAGCTTTTTCACTTGTACTATGAACTTGGAACAATGCAGGAGGTTTTCCACCAGGCCTGGCTGTAGGGGATGTAATTGCAACAATATCTCAGCAGGAATTATTGAATTATTTGCAATCGTATGTACAAGACATTACAAACACACAGAGAGAAAAAGAGGCTGCAAATACTTTGATTAATGCGCCCATAGGCGTCATATAGTTAGAGAAGATTAACGAAAGAGTCAACAAATTATAACAGCACTGTTTGGTCTAAATACCAAAACAACCCTAAGAAAAAAAGTGTACAATGTGCTCGTGACATAAGTGTGACGGCGCAAGTGACAACGTGAAGAAAACCATAGCAAGGGGCGCAATACGGTATATACAGAGTATGTACAAATTAAAGGTTCCAAGCAACGATTTCAATTGTTCATCTGAAAGTTTTCAAAGAGTTTTTTTCTGAGGGAACCAAAAGATCAAAAGAGCGCCAAAAGGATTTGGAGCTGATGGGCACAGGTCGACGACGTTTCGATCCTTAATTATTTAGGATCATCCTCAGGACCAGGGTCGCAACTTTCAGGGAGTGCTGTGGCCCGGGGGAGGGGGACTCTGTCAAGGAGGGTTCCGGGTAGATAGACGAGAAAGTCACGATGTGTCCAGGTGAGACATCAGGATGGGACTCAAGTGAATTAAGAGTCTCGCTGGCAGGAGCGGAGCTGCGGAACCGGAGGGGGAGCGCACAAGGGCGCTTCAGTGTATTAGGTTAGCAGGTCAGGGGAGTCGTGGTCCAAATTTCCGAAGGTACATCAAGCCGCCACGGACGTGTGCGGAGCTCAACCGAAGCCTGTTTCGGTTGAGCTCCGCACACGTCCGTGGCGGCTTGATGTACCTTCGGAAATTTGGACCACGACTCCCCCTGACCTGCTAACCTAATACACTGAAGCGCCCTTGTGCGCTCCCCCTCCGGTTCCGCAGCTCCGCTCCTGCCAGCGAGACTCTTAATTCACTTGAGTCCCATCCTGATGTCTCACCTGGACACATCGTGACTTTCTCGTCTATCTACCCGGAAGCCTCCTTGACAGAATCCCCCTCCCCCGGGCCACAGCACTCCCTGAAAGTTGCGACCCTGGTCCTGAGGATGATCCTAAATAATTAAGGATCGAAACGTCGTCGACCTGTGCCCATCAGCTCCAAATCCTTTTGGCGCTCTTTTGATCTTTTGGTTCCCTCAGAAAAAAACTCTTTGAAAACTTTCAGATGAACAATTGAAATCGTTGCCTGGAACCTTTAATTTGTACATACTCTGTATATACCGTATTGCGCCCCTTGCTATGGTTTTCTTCACGTTGTCACTTGCGCCGTCACACTTATGTCACGAGCACATTGTACACTTTTTTTCTTAGGGTTGTTTTGGTATTTAGACCAAACAGTGCTGTTATAATTTGTTGACTCTTTCGTTAATCTTCTCTAAATATATGACGCCTATGGGCGCATTAATCAAAGTATTTGCAGCCTCTTTTTCTCTCTGTGTGTTTGTAATGTCTTGTACATACGATTGCAAATAATTCAATAATTCCTGCTGAGATATTGTTGCAATTACATTGTTATTACCCTGATCTCAGTTTGGTCTACGGGTTACACTCCTGTGGTTTTTTTCTATCTGGCTGTAGGGGAGGCACTGAGAACAGCCCACCATAGCATTTTAAAAAAACATAGAAATTCACAGGAAAAAAACCAAAGGTTACAGGGACGTTATAGTTGGGAAATAGAATACAAAATAACTTAAAAACATACTGATAAACCAAAGTTTACAGGGACGTTACAGTTAGGCTCAGATTATACTCGTACAAAACCATAGAAATTCAGCAGTTATTGTTACCTGAGCTTACTATAACTTATGCCCCTGCAATGCACAGCTTATAACCTCACATATTACATCACTCATGACTTGGGCAGTGGCATCACTGATGACATCTTAAATTGCATCACTGATACCGTCATAGATGACATCATCTAGTGATTGTGAGTGGTTTTTAAATGTTTATGAGAGTTAAAAAGATATACCTAGGTACCACAAAAGTTAAATTACTATACTTTGTTTACTACTAATGAGTGATACTATTTTTAATATTTATTATGTGAGCGGCTGTGTGACTGTATCCATGTGTGAGTAGGTATTTGAGAAGCTGTATGGTTGAATAAGTAGGTGTGTGAGTAGCTGTATGGGTGAATAAGTGGGATTGGGAGTAGCTATATTGGTGAACAACTGGGTGTGTGAGTAGCTGTGTGGGTGAGTGAGTGGCAGTATTGCAGAGTGAGTGGGTGTGTGAGTGGCTGTATAGGTGCGTGAGTGGCTGTCTGAGTGACTATATAGGTGAGTGAGTGGGTGTATGACTGACTGTATGGGTGAGTGACTGTTTGAGTGGGTGTTTGGTTAAGTGAGTTGCTGTCTAATGACTGTACTGGAGAGTGATGTTTGTGTGAGTGTCTGCATGGGTGAGTCTATGGTTGTGTTCAGAAGTTGTATGCATGAGTGAATAGCTGTGTAAGTGGTTGATTGGTTTAAAAATTGGGCTGTGAATAGCTGTACAGGTGATTGTGTGGCTGTTGGAGTTGTCAAATGGGTGGTTGAGTGGTTGTGTGAATAGCTGTATGGGTGAGTGAATGGCTATGTGAGTGCCTGCATAGGTGACTGAGAGGGTATGTAAGTGATTCTATGGTTGAGTGAGTGGGTGTCTGAGTGGTTGTATGGGTCTGTGAATGGGTATGTGAGTGGTTCTGTGGATGTTTTAATGGGTGTATGAGAGGTTGTTTGGAGGTGTGAGTGGGGGTGTGAGTGGTTCTGTGAATTATGTCATCAGTGATTTCATCATTGATGCCATTTGAGATTTTTGTGTAGTTCCTACCAATCTGAAGGACCTGCACATTGTTTGGACAACATAAACTAAGGGCTTGGTGTCAAGACTGATTCCAGACACCCCTGCAGAATATGTTGGCCTATAGACCAGCTAGCTCACAGGGCCACTATCAACCGCCCTAGCCTAGAAGGGAGGAAATGATTTCTGCCAACCATTGAACATAACAACCCTAACCTCTCAGGCTCAGTCACTCGTGCTTACATATTCTCAGAGAAATATACAGAGAATACACAGTGGAACGTTTTCAATATTTATTGAACCAACGTTATTCTTGAATAAAACATGTGTGCTGCAATGATTAGGAGACAGAAGCTGATAAACGTGATTACAAGCACCAAAAGTGTAAATAGTAGATATATTTCTACCATTGTGCTAAACAATTGTATATATGCAGGCGTATAAACATTGCAGGAATCTAACGTACTCCTACAATGCGGACTCTACTCTAAGTGCACCTAGAATGTGTGTAGGTGTAGAGCCAAGAATCCCCCAAGGGACAATCCAACCCATTACCTGATGGGAGAGAATGAAGGACCCTGTCTTGGTCACGAACTCGACATCTTCAACTAATCTATTGGGATGCTCATCTTTTATAATAGAAAGCAGCCTTGCGATGTTCGTATAGATTAGTGATGTAGAGATGCAGACAGCCCTGTCGCCACATGGATTAAGATAGTGATCACATTTGTATGTAGTAGGGAACGAGACTTTGTACATGATGTTCAGAGCGTTGTGATGATGTTATGCGAAGCCAGATGTAAAAGAAGTTTACTTTCAGAGAAACTAATACAACATTCTCATGGGCGCAAATGTATGCAAAAGGTCGCAGCTTGGGAATGTTATTTGTGAGGAAAATGTAATAAATAAGCTGCTTCACTACATGGGCCTAGCCTGAGAATATAACAAGATGTCATCAGTAATGTAATTAGTGGTGTCACTGACCACGTCATGATTGATTTAATATATGAGGTCATCATCATCATCAATTAATCTTTATTCAGCCGATTTATGACCATAAAAGACACAAAGCAATCTGACATCAGTCAACATTGGTATAAAGTGCAAAGTGCTAAATAAAATAGGTAAAACATATTAAAATGAATGATGAAAAGCGTAAAATGCTGAATTTATAAAGCAACAAACAGATAAATATTGTTTCAACGGAGCAGTCCCTCCATGGCTTTCCTAGTTCTAACTGCAGCTTTTAAAAAAAGAGCATAACCTGAAGCAAATAGCATATTATTTGGGTTCATGAGTAGGCCCGGGTGGCGCAATTCACTCCACTCAGAGAGTTTGAGGAATGTGAGCTCTCCACGCTCAGCGTGCAACGTGGAGTTCACTATAAATTCCGCATTCCACTGTGTAGCAGAGTAGGCCTGGGTGGCAAATTCCGTTCCGCTCGCGGAATTTGCGGAATTTGGGTAATTTCGCGTTCCGCGGAGAACGCGAAATTGCCCAAAATTCTGCTTTCCGCGACTTCGCGAAATTTTTTGCTTGTTCGCGTTCTCAAAATGCGTGTTCGCGAGATATTTCTCCCCGAGCACGCAAACAGCGATTGTGAATAGGAAAAAAGCATCGCGAACAAGCAATTCCGCGTGTTTGCGGAATTTCTGCGTGTTCGCGGAGATTTTTTACCGTTTCGCGGAGATTTGCGTAACGCGATTACGCAAATTACGCCCACCCCAATAGCAGAGTTTCAGCACGAGTAATTACTAATTAGCTCCCGCAGCCTCAAACAGAAGTGTGTGGGCACTCCCTATTCTATCACCAGAGTCCATGAGCAAATGTACCTTACAGCGACCGTCAAACAGTACCTGCTGTCCTTGAGAGATCAATCGCAGGCCCCCTGAAGATCCCCCCATCTGGCGTGGAGAAATGAATTTTTTTCAGGGCAAAATCGTGCATGTTTATTTGCCGCTTCTGGAAATGTTAACCATAACTCTGAGAGCTGGCAAATGTTCTGTCCTGTATGGTGCCTTTTCCAAGTGCACCATCAATCCATTCCATTCTCTGTCCCCCTGTACTGTGATGTTTTAGTTTTAGTTTGCAGAGAAGGGAGGGACACAAATCCCTGAATAAGTAGGTGACGATTGCAACGTTTAGCATCGCCGTCAGATGGAGAATATGGGTGGCTAAGACAGCTAATTTATCTAGGTGCAGCAAGTTAGCATTTGTTTGCCTAGAGGAAATGTACATGGTTCTATTGTGTGCACCTACATTTTAGAACAGAAAGAGATTTTGGAACTCGGGGAATGTATATTTCCTAATTGACCTAAAGCAGAGTAAATTTCAGGCAGGGGACAGCAAAAATGTAGCCAAAGGTCAGGAGTTTTAAGGCTGAATCAGGTATTTACAGTAATCCTCTGCATCGGGCCTCATTTGAACATTGCAATACTCAGTTCCAGTTATTGGTCAGTGATTGCTGGTGTACATGTGGTAAGGAGCACTTTTGATTTCCCTGCTGCAAGCCTCTCTATATTTTAACTTTTTCTTGGAACTCAGCTGACTCTGTGTGGCACGATAGCTGACAACACTTCATGGTTGAAGTGTGGGCAGCCAATCAGATCTCTGTACGAGATTGGGAGGATTTGCGGAGGGGTCGTGTACCTAGATATACAAATGTGATTTTCTTTAATATGCAAGGGTATCAATAGTGAATAGAAAAGAGATAAATTATAGGTAAAGTAGTGTGGCGAGTGAGGTGAGAAGACTGTGTGCAGAGGTGCGTGAGTTATGTGAATTTTAAGGTGGTGCATAAGTTGAAATGTGCATTATAAGTATAACATATTAGTGGGAAAGTGGTGCTTATTTGATCAATTTGAGATATAACTATAACTGTACATCATTGCTTGTGTAGTTTAAGTTGAGTTTGTAAAGTAAGCATAAATAAAGTTTGCCTAAGTATAACTGATGTTTAACCTTTGTTTTGTTTGTGTGTGAATTTCAATGTTTTTTGTAATATTGTAACCAATGTGTAATATTGGTTATAGTTTACTGTTCTGGAGTGGCATGTCATAAGGTGGCGTGTGGTACAATATAGTGGAGGATACTGTTGTAAAGTCTACTGTAGTACAGTATATATTGGTATACTGGACTGGAATAAAGTGGAATGAGAATTATTGGAGTGGCATACATCGGACTGGCGTAAAGTGGAGTAGCCTACAGTGCAGTGGTGTACAATTAAGTCTGATACATTAAAGTGCTGTAGATATTGCAGTGAAAAACGAACAATCGATGGACAGAATGCTGCACAATGTCAAACATTCAACCCAGTACAAATATCTGGGCCTAAATCCATCATTTTTTTGCTCCCCATGCCATTCCAGTTCAAACCCAGCCATATGCAAATCAGTCTTGACCCTGTTCCTCATGGGAACAGTCCAGCCCGAAATGCCAGGCCACGTCCTCCCTGGACTGGAAACAAGCATCCTGGATCCGGTTTTGGGGCATCACCCCTTATCAGTCAGGCTAGCTTGAATCCAGTGGCTTGGTGAGCATGGGACCCACATCTGGGCATACCCTTCCTACTTAGGGCGACAAATGGAAAAGAAACAATTGATGGACGGATTGCTGAACAATGCAAACATTCACCCCCAGTCACAAGGATCTGGGTTTAATCCATCATTCTTTTGCTCACCACACCACTCCGGTTTGGACCTAGCCATATACAAGTCAGTCTTGACCCTGTGCCTCATGGGAACAGTCCAGCCCGAACTGCCAAACCAGGTCCTCCCTGGACCGGAAACAAGCATCCGGGGACTGGTTTTTGGGTCTCACCCCTCATCAGCCAGGCTAGCTTGATTTTATATTAAAAACAGAGCCTTGGACTATACCATTTACCGCTGAAAGGCAATATTTCCCGCCATGTGTTTCCATACCTGGCGTGCCACGCATTTTGATGCTTACTTTCCCTCCATGTTAAAGAACAGTAGATGTTTCAGCACCCAGGCTAATGTGCTGCATAGCTAAATACATATAAGGTCCCAAAGGCGAGACCGATTGCATTGCAAATGCTTGTCTTTCTGGAAATTGCTATTGTGCTTCCCAGGTTTACTCTGGCCCATGTATTAGAATAAAGTAATTGAATGCCTCGAAAAAGTGCATCTGGAATTCAGCAGGCTTTGAGTTTGGCCTAGAGCAACTGCCAATTAACGTGATCAAAAGCCTTGCTGTAATCAATAAAACAACAATAGGGAAGTGTAGAATGAAGTGTCATTGACTGGAGTAGCGCAGAATGTAGTTTTTTAACTGACATAGCGTACAGTATACTGTGGTACAATGCAGTGGTGTATGCTGCGTTTTAGTATGATTGACGTAGAGTGGAGTAGCATACACTGGAATAGCATACACCCTGGTAGTGTACCATAAAGTGGGGCATACCGGAGTAGTATATTGTGGAGTAGTGTAAAGTGGAGTTGTGTGCAGTGGAATAGTGTACAGTTGGGAGCAGTATGGTGGAGGGGTATCGAGAAAAGTGGCATACACGAAAGTGTAACAGAATACAGTAGTGAACAGTGTAATAGCGTAGAGTATAGTGGGGTACACTTGAGTCGCATACAGTGTAGTTGGGTGGGGTACAGTGGAGTAACATACTATGGTTTAGTGTATAATTTAGTGACAATTTTGTGGAGTGTCATAAAGTCCCCTGGCATTCTGCAAATTGCATAGATTGCAGTGGTGTAAAATCAATTCTTGTAGACTGGAGTGACGTAAAGTGCAGTGTGTAAATGAAATAAAAAGTATTGTAATGTTATATGAAAACATCTCAATGTTATATCTGTAAAATATCAATTATAATATGTAACTATGAATTATGTGGCTGTATACATAAATAGTGCATTTTTAAATGTAGAAGTTGTATAAAACGTAATTATATATTGTGATATAGTATACTCTGTACAGTTCACGGTATACTACGATACATGAAGCTTGGAACTGGTAATGTGATAGGTTGAAAGGTGTGTTTACCAAAGGTACCAATCAGCCAAGTAGTTTTATATTTGGATTGTGGCAAAACCAGGAGTGATATTTTGTTTAAATTGAGCATTATTAAATATTATTTTGCGTGGATGTTTTGTTCTCCAGTGAAGGTAAGTAATGTAATTATTTTGTAATTTTAATGCCTTTAAAATTAGTAATATGTGGGTTTTTTTTTTAAATTGTTCTATAACAATAAGTGTTATTTTGTTTAAATTTGTCTGGATTAGAAATTATGTTGTGCAGATGTTTGTTTTGTGTAGTGCATGTAAGTAATGTATTTTTTAAGCTTTAATATATTTAAAATTAGTCATATATTTTACTGTGGATTTTTGCGAACTATGAGAGTAATTTGCGATAGTAGCACAGTACATAGTTATCACAAGTCATTAGCCGATTAGGTAATCATTGGCTTTCCAAAAGTTAAAGGCAGCCATGTTGTTTTTAGGTATACTTTCCCCATGTTGCACTTTAAGCCTGCGGATGTAGGTAAATATAAGGTTTGTTATTTTTGCCCCAGCTAATACCACTTTACCAAAGTGGTAATAGGTCGAGCAAAATAGTTATAACTCGCAAAATATATTTTTTTAAACTACAGCGTGGCATGGGAGTACTGCGGAACCTCACATTTTTTTCAAAGGTTCACATTTTTGTTATTATTTGTTCTACCTTTTTCTAAAACTGTATGGTTAAGTGCGTTTTTTAGAAAGTAGCACGGATATATCTGGTAATTACTGCTCTACTCTGTACACTTGCATGTGCATATTTTAATACTGAAAAATTGAAGAAACTCTTTAGCACACTATATTAATAAACTTTAGTGTCTTACAGTGTATTTCCATATTTTTTGTATAAAGAAGTAGGGGAAGTGTGTAGTGGTACTTCTTTGAAACTCCGTATTTTTCATTCAATATATATATAAACGTATAAATATTTTTCCTTTCCCTACTCATTACCACTTTAATAAAGTGGTAATAGGTGTGGGAAAAATAGCAAACGTAATACTGACCTACATTGACTAGTGAAACACAGAACACAGGGAATATCCACATGAAAACAAGATGGCTGACGTTAACTTTTGTAAAGGCAGTCAGTAGCCAATCACCAAATTACTTGTCATTCCTATATACCGCGGGAGTACCATGGTACAAACGTAGCAATAGATATAAATACATTTAAAACACTTAAAACATATGATATACTTACACTGTTTACCTGGAGTACCCCAAAGAATAATTTGCGCACCATAATATATAATCCTGTCAGATTTCATCAATATCAGACTGACGGTTTTTGCGTTACACGTAATATAAAAGTCTATGTAAAAATGCATTTGATTTTACAACCTTTTTCGGACCCCCATTTTTCTTTGCACCCCCTTCACGAAGCACTGCAAAACTTTCAGGACTCCAAGAATGAACCGAGGGCACCAGGTCTGCAAGGTTTGGTGGATATTTGTCAAACGGGTGCAAAGTTAATTAGGGACAAAAATCCCAAATTCCTATCATCAGGAAATTCATACATTTCCTGCTGGAGGACTGCAGGAAGACCACCGTCCATGCTCTGGTGACCTCACAGCTGGACTATGCCAACAGCCTGTATCTGGGGCTACCGGCATATCTTGTCCGCAGGCTTCAGATAATTCGGAACGCTGCAGCTAGATTGATCCGGCAGGTGCCCCTTCAGCATCACATCTGCCCTCATTTGCAACAACTCCATGGGCTTCCTGTCACCAGGAGCATTGAGTTTAAGCCACTAATTTCGGCCTATAGAGCCACCAGAGACCTGGGCCCTAGCTATCTCAGGTAGAGACTGCAAATATATCGTCAGGATCGGACCCTGCGATCGAACCACCTGCGACTTCTGTGGGTTCCACACTTTCTTAAAGCTAGGCAAGGTTGCAGATCCTTCACGGTAAAAACAGCGAAACTATGAAACACTATCCCTGCCCACCTTCGCCTTTTGGAATCAGAACAGGCTTTTAGAAAAGCGCTGAAAACCTGGCTTTTTAAGAAGGCATAATGTCCTGCTCGACCCCCCACCTAGTCCGCTACTAGCGACAGGACACCTCTGCTGAGGTAGTTGCACGCTCTAGAAGTTACACATATTATTATTCGTTGAACAGTGCGCAAACATGCACTTTAGCGAGTGCAGTGGTTTATATCACAGCTGTATGTCTGTGGCACGCTCAGCCAGCGTGCATTGTCTGCAGTGTCATTTCTTTGCCAATCATTGTTGGACTGGGGTTTTACAAAGGGGGATTTGAAGACTAACACTGCACATTTACACACACAACCACTGGGAATGGGAATTTTTCTATAAAACGGATTTTAAGTTGGGAGAACCTGCAACGCAATCCTTATTTTTCACAGTTTTATATGCTCTTTATATATGCTTAGTTCGTGCATTAGCCCACATTTACCCTGCTGCTGCTTGAAACCCTGCTGTAAAGTTGAACTTTTGCTATTTTCGATCGAATAACTCTCAGCAAACTACTTTACACAGTTATATTTCAAAATAAGGTTAAAATAAAGGTGAACCTGAACATTAATTAATACCACAGTTATTAATGCTTGAAAAATTTAGCAAATTTTTTTCTATTTGGACTCTGTTGTTCTTAGGGGCTTTAATTACAATACTGTCCTCATTTCGAGAGTTATGCTGGACAATCTCTTGGGTTGGAGCAAAGAACACATGTACACAGATAGACCAACACAGTGGACGGTGGGTGCATAGAATTAGATGAGAGGGCTCTGGCAGAAATGTCCAAGGTAGGATACAGTAAAAATACAGATCCCTCAAAACGTACAAGTCTCCACTAGTCAACACATGTCTTATGAAATGTACCAGATGTTAGAATCACCTAAACAATGCGAATCAGTGTTATATTTTTATTTCCATGACAAAATACTGAATAGGATATATAACTGATATCAATTATACAGTTTATCACAATGTATTATTATTGGCATGACTATCAAAACACATACGCTCACCAGAACCATATCCAAGATGGCCACCGGAGGGTCGAGCCTGTAGAAGGATCCAGGACTGGGGGTCAGCTTTTGCGAATATCCCCGTTAACCGACTTCCAGTTGCCCCACGACATAGAGAGGATCATTCCTACTTGCTTGCCTCTCGTCTGGAGGGTTGCCCGGTGCTCGGAGTGCACACATCGCCGTGAGGGGACTTCTCGCGACTGGACCGCGTTGCCCGGGGCATTGTTATGCCTATGAGCCATGATCGTGGGAGCTGCAGGCAATCTAGCGGAGAGCCGTCACAGACGTCTGCATATCCGCAGACTGAAGGGACGGTGACGTGCTGGGGGAAATTTTTGCAGTTTCTGCAGGAGAACCTCCGACCGGCAGATCGAGGCGAAGGATTCGGTCAGCACACGCTCCAGTTTTGAGAGGTGAGTTGGAAGGTGATACAGGTGCTGAATATGACGGAGACATCTGAGTCTCTTTTGATGCTTAGTTCAAGCACAGGACACCAGTGGCATCACGCGTGAGCCTCAGACCGGCGGGTCCAGCCGCTGTAGGGCGCGAGGGAAATGCATGGCGCACGCCCGGTCACTGAAGATCTGGAGCGCTGAGAGAGCCTGCCATTCCTTCTGCGGGGACCCAGCCTTGGAGCGAGGCAGCGGGCTTTGCTTCCACTCACATGAGGTGCAGGATCTCCCACACGCACGGATGGAGAGGATCACGACATTGAGGAGGAAACTCTGTTTTGCTAATACGCGGCCATGCCTTACTCTAGAATGGAGGACTGACTGCTAGTGACCGTTTGGCCCCTCTGTTGTTCAATACATGTCCATGCCAGGCTCTAAAATGGAGGGCTGACACTAGCAATTGTGCAGTATTCCAGCACATTCTGGATGTCTTGTGTTCTGACTTAATTCCTGGAAACCATTTTGAAATCCATCTGGGTTCCCACAACCTATAGTTAAGCCCTCCACGCAAGCTAAAAATAGAAAAAGGACTGACTCCCCAGAGAAAAAGAAGGTCCCTAGCTGGAAACTAAAAAGGGTAATAGGATTTCCAGCACTCAAGCAGAAGCTTACAACGCCAAAGAATCGGCCATCTTGGAATGGTATTGTCTGCTCCCATTCAAACTAACAACAAAATTGCAAGAAAGATGCCAAAGTAAACCATTCCAACCATGGCAAAACTCATAGCCAAATGTAAACCATTCCAGCTTTGTCTTGACTATGACTAATCTACCAAATCTACCTTAGCACAAGCATCCACTTCTCACAACCGCCATTGAGGATTGTAAGGGCTCCTATCAATCATGGACCCCGCATCAAACCACTCACTCGACAATATCCTAAACTCGGACGGACGCAACGTCCATAAAATCAACTACCTACCTAATTTAACAAAACAAGCTACAAAAGCCCACAAACACAGACTTCTCAAACACCAGCTAGAAACTCCTATGTGTGAGCAATATTTCTGCACATCTAAAGGGGTCATAACTAATGATCTCATATTCTACACAAAAAAAAGAGCACAATGGAGAAAAACCCTCTACTCGATGCTCGTTATACCTACAGCTAGGAAAACAGCACACAGCCTAAGGCTTTCAGTAGCCCCATCAACTGCACTCAATGCAAAATTAACCATCTCCATCTTCAACAATGGAATCATTTTCATTCAGGCTTCTGACTACAACCTAGACTTCTTCAATGAATTCTTCCCCTCCATCAAACAGGGGGCAACTAAAAATAAGACAGCGGCCTTGCCTGACCACTCCAAATCTTCCCTTGACCAGCCCTAGTCTTTTTCTGCCTACGGCGCAGCCACCACAGACTGCCCTCCCACCTCCCCACCTCCCTCCACCACACCTACCAGACCACACCATGCCATCGTAGCCACTACTCCAGACGATTCAGAGACATCAACCCATGCTACCCTCATCAACACATGCACTCCTCACATTTCCAATACGAGCTTAGTGAGACACAGGGACAATAACATATCCACGACTTCAGCCTCTCAAGAAAAGCTTGAATCTAAACCCAAATCCAAACCCAAATCCCCATCCATTCCTACCTCCTCCCCTCTCAGCCGGCACATCAATGAGACTCTTGGAAAACACACTCCCCAGTACACCATACCCCAAACCTCATCATCCGGTAACTATACCATGATTGAGTCTAGACTGGGGGAAATTACGCAGGTACCACAACAACTAAAATCGGACGTGCAGAAGCTAACAAGCATCACTACTAAACTAACCCACAACATGAGGTCATCAGATACACTTGAGAGTAAGAGTCAGATCCCTCTTGACAAATTCCTACACCTTGTGGCCCATCCATTAAAACTGATCAACTCCCAAACATCCCAGCGCACTAGTTGGCGAGCCGCTCCCTTACACAACGCACCCTCAAGACCGACCAGGACCAAAACCTCCCTTTCTGACAATGACATCCAGGACATTCTACATACATACAAGAATGCATACCTCAACCTGTCACATAGCCTCAACCCCATCTCAACAATTATTTCAAATCCACACAGAGAACAGATACAAAACCCCAGAGAGATAAACAAGTCCACCCTCAAAGCAGTACCCATCACAGAGAAAACCACTTTGACCACCAAACCCCACCTGAAAGGCATACTCCTAAATTGCAGATCAGCCTGGAAACACTCAGCCGACATTGCCAACCTTATCCTTGCCCATGACCTTGACCTACTCCTTCTAACGGAAACCTGGTTATAGAATGATTCTGCACCAATCCTTGACATCATAATCCCCCCTGGCTATGACATCGTAAGAGCCGATAGACCGAAAATATCGGGTGGTGGCATAGCCTGAATACACCGCATCAACCTAGTGGTAACTCAATCACAATCTATTGACCTTGACACAAGCGAATACCTAGGCATAAACATCGCGAGCAACAACAGTCCCCTATGTAAACTACACTTGTTCTACCACCCTCCGGGCAACAATCTTGCATTCACTGAACAAATCATGGAAATCATCTCCCCCAACATGGGGCAACACTGCCCCCAAATCTTCCTCGGGGACTTCAATCTCCACTTGAACAATCATAACGATCCCACAGTTAACAGCCTAAAAACCTTCCTAACTGACCTCAAACTTGTCCAATTCTGCGATAGCCCAATGCACTTACTGGGTGCAACACTGGATCTGGTCATTGCCAGGCAAAACTCCATCATACTTAAATCAATCATACCTTGTGACTGGACGGACCACCACAGCATCTCCTTCCTCATCACTGAACCAACGAAGACTCATAAACTCCAACTTAAGAAACACAAACATTGGAAAAGAAATACTTGCGACATTAACCGAAATGACCTAACATCCCTCACCAGCAATTTTCTATCGCCACCAGCGGACCTCACAGATGTACATGAACTCACAACCCACTACAACAACTCGATGACGAACATTCTTGACACAGTGGCGCCTCTTCAACTTAAAAGGCCCTCCTCTAAAGACTCCAAACCTTGGTACAATGTGAACCTAAATGATCAACGCCGCAACCTGAGACTAGCGGAAAGGACATGGAGAGGCGCACTGTCGCTAGAGCACCTTAAACAATCAAGATCAAGAAGGAGGAATTACAACAAACACATGAGAATCTCCAAAGCTAACTTCTTTAAAGATCAACTAAACAATGCTAGAAATGGACCAAGAAAACTATTCGAAATTATTAAACTTCAATCTGCTCAACATCACACAGACACTTCTTAGAAAAATCCAAAATGATCGAAAAAGAGCTCCTTACAGCAAATTAACGACTCTCATTGTTGCCCCCACCTAACCCCATCGGGCCACAATCGGCACAAACACCTATCCAGCATGAGCTTACAGTCAAAAACAATGCATCCTGGAACACTTCTAAAATCTTAGATAAAAATGACATCCTCAAGTTAATAACAACACTGAAACCGTCAAACCACTTCTGCGATCCGCTTCCAGCCAGCATCTTCAGTGAGATCAAAACTGCTCTTATACCCATCTGGACAAAAATTGTGAATGCATCTCTATCGCAAAGAACCCTTCCAACCTGCTTAAAAGAAGGACAGTTAGACCCTATTCTTACAAAACCCAATGCTGACCACACAATTCCTGATAACTACCGTCCAATATCCACTATTCCTACACTAGCAAAACTACTAGAGAAGTGCGTCCACTCCCAACTATGCAACCATATAGCCCAATTCCACCTCATTGACCAATTTCAATCAGGCTTCATGCAGAATCACAGCACGGAAACGGTCATGACCCACATCGTCGATGACGAACTCAGAATACTAGATCAAAACGAATCCTGCCTCCTAATCCTCCTAGACCTATCATCAGCCTTCAATACGGTCATACATATCAGTCTCCTAGACCTATATGAACACAGAATGGATTTATCAGGAGCTGTACTGAAGTGGTTTGCCTCCTTCTTAGACAACCAAACCCACAGGATCAAGATTAACCAATCGTTATCCTCGAAAACACCGGTCACCTTGGGAGTCCCTCAAGGTTCCGCCCTATCTCCTACCCTCTTCAATGTATTCATGGAACCCTTAACCGAAACTCTCCAACATCAACTACCACATGTACGTGGATGATACTAAACTATACCTAAAAATATCATTGCGGGATGACATCTGCCTACTCAACACAACTTTACAAAAAACCCACATCTGGCTAACAAAAAACCACCTCAAACTCAATGCGCTCAAAACTGAATTTCTCCTAATCTCCCCACCACAAGGACAAGGTGACATAGTAAACTGGATGAAACCCCTAACAGCCCTGAAATACAAACCTCATATTATCAATTCCACAAGATCACTGGGAATAATACTGGATAAAAATCTCAACATGAAGGAACACATCAGCACAGCCACCAGAGGAGCCAACTTTCATATGAGCATTCTCAGTAAACTAAAATCCTTCCTCAACGACAACGACCTAAAAACAGCCATTCAATCATTAGTTCTACCCAGAATAGACTATGGGAATACAAACTTATGTGGCCTGCCGAGATCCACTCTTGCTCCTCTAAGAGCCTCGCTCAACGCGGCTGCAAGACTCATCACTGGCTCCAGAAAGAACAACCACATCACCCCGGATCTAAAGCAACTGAATTGGCTCCCTTACGAGGCAAGAGCGAAGCTAAAAATTGCATGCATGATGCACAAAGCCCTACACCTCAATACACCAAAGTATCTAGCCAATAAACTCGAATTATCAGGCAATAGCAGAACTCTGAGAAGCACTCTAATGAAACCACAAAAATTTAAGAAAAAGAAAACCTATACACGCACCTTCTCTGGCCTAGCACCGAGGATATGGAATGTCCTGACCCAAACAATCAGAATGAACCCCTCCACCACCTCCTTTAAAAAAGAAGTCAAACTACTTCTAATGAATAAAACTCTCTACCGATCCCAGCCATGAGGCAAGTTGTTACCAACCTGAAGCTGCTCATCTACCAAGATACATGATGATCTCTAAATGAGAATGACCAACAGAATCCTGACCTTCAACTTACAATCTACAAGATCGCATCTTAGATGCTCATTTATATGTGAATAGCGCCCAACTTTTCTTGTGATGTAACTTCTTTAAAGCGCTCTAATACCGTCAGCGGGTCTAGTCCGCACTATATAAAACTTTATGAAATAAATTTAAAAAAAATGTAAAATTAAGATGGGACATATGGTCTAGTCTCTGTAAGAAGGACTTCTAACATGTATCATTTCTTAGGAACAGGTTACATAGTCTTTGTATTAAAGATAGGCGGGGACCTCAGCAGAGTCTACATATTAAGGACAGTCAGTAGAGTGTTGAATTAGGGTCCAATTGTAAGTCTCAATATTAATGACATGCCGCATAGTCTAATAAGAATAGTAGATACCGTTTGTGTAAGCTCAGCATGTAAAGCTGCACAGTGTTAGTATTATGGACCAACAGCCCGATTTCTAGATTAGGAACAAGTGGTAACGTGTTTGTTTAATGACAGGTGACACAGTCTCTTTGACAGGGGCATGTGATACAATCTGTGTTTGAAAAAAAGATGCACAGTTAGCAAAGTTTGTGTATGAAAGAAAGACTGTTGGCACATTTGTTATAATCAAGACAGGTAGTATAGTTGTTGTATTAAGGGCCTTGGAGCACAGCCTATTTACTGTGGACAGGAGCATGCTTCCTTGTCTTGGCTTTATCAGTTTATTGCTATCAGTTTAGCGCTATCCGATCGTTGGGAACCCATCTTGCCTCAATGATGTATTGACATGCTCAGTGCATTTGTAAATACTGACATGGAGTTGGTGGTAATGGGAAATCTGCCAGTTTCTAACGTGAAAACCCCGGTGCGAGGCCACCAGTGGAATTTCCTTCTCACTCGGGCCAATTTGATGAAGAAAATTCAACCAGTGTGCTATATTAAAGATCTGAGGAATTTCCATTGCCATCCAAATATAAATAGGACCCGCAGCCTGGCTCCACAAGGTGGTAATGTGTGCAGTTGACTACACTTCCTTATCAGGGCATTGGCAGGCAGACAGCAGCAACCATACAAAGAGCATGAAGGGCACACAGTAAATATGTGGCCGATTTGGCTGTTAACTGAGATACACAGCTTTAAGGCAACTAATCTAGTCTAGTTTACAATCTGGTGCCATCTACTGCAAGTTATGCACACACACTGCTAATGCACTCTGATAAGATACCATGTGATGTGTGTTGCTCTGCTCTCCTGCCGTCGCCCAGTCATCTTACAGGCAGTGCATGGGTCCAGTCTCCTAGGGTATGCTAGGACCTCCTTTAACAGAGTTCACTGACCTGAACTTATAGGCCTGATTCACAAAACGTTATCAATCTGCACACACATTGCACCAGATGCGCTTTCTAGGCGTCCTACTGGAAAGTCATGTGACATTTGTTGGTGCTAGTTTTCTTTCAATGCGATATTGTACACGCACTACAGATCCACTTTGGAGGAAGTCAGAGCCTAGTGCACAATGTGTATATATTTTTTCTCATTGAGAAAAGTATTTTCCTTATAGACAACCAATTTCCCTACACACACAACCCCCAAAAGAATTTTGGGTATGTTTTGTTTTCCTTCCCCCTCATGAAGGTGGTTTACTCCAGCCCTTACTAGGAACGTATGTCTGATCATTTCGAGGGTGTGAAAGGTCGCAGAGTATATTGTGAACACTCACAAACTCACGGGTTTGGGACATACACAAACTGCATTGATCCAGCACCTACTCCCCACCTCTTGCATGTTTACTCCTGCATAAATACATGGAGTTATGTAGTGTACAACAGGGCAGAAGTAAATGTTATAAGGTCTGCCAGGTACCCTTTATTGAATACTAAGTAGGGGTATGTTCAGCCATTTTCAAGCAATACGTTTATGACCAAAAAATGAATTTGTGAATTGGGACCTTAGTATGGCATCCTTCTGTGGGGATGTCCTCTAGTGCAGCTTAATGACAGTCTGCTGGCGTATCCTGTACCAGTGACGGGTGTCAAACAATGGGTGCTTGGAACTGGTCTCTTGCCTATTCTTTCTGAGAGAATTTCATACAGCCTAATGCATTGACTCGTTGCGTCTTCCTCCTCTATGACACTGTATTCACCACCAGAGTACATGAACCCAGCACAGTTCAAAGTGTAAGCCTTTGGAATACTGTCCGCATCCATCACAGCAGATGGGTACTGCCTATTCCTTAGGAAAAGCTGACAATGGAACTATTAAGTTTGAGAAAATAAAGGGTAGATTTATCAAGCTGCTGCGTCTGCCTTGCGCCACACAATGTGGTGCAAGGGCGACGCAACTATTAAGTAAGATTTATCAAGCCACCTGCATGGCTTGATAAATCTAGAGTAACGCAACGCAGCGCATCACAAATTGTTGAGTTGCATTACTCTGGCCCAGGGAGGCGTTCCATGGGTGGAGCATGGGTGTTTACAAGCATAGATTTTGGCGTATTCCCAGATTTGCGATTACTGGTAGACCTGGGAATGTGTCAAAATGCGACATCTTCCTAGGTGAGGTGTAATGAGAATAAATATCCTTATTTCTCTTCGTTTTCTCCTCTTGAAAGTGGAAAATGCTTCATAGGACTTTTTTCCAGGAAGGGGCCCCTTCCTGCACAAAAACAATCCTGCTTACAATGCAGGCATGCTAATACCGTGGTGCAAGGGTGCCTGAGTTGGCGCGAGGCAGCACGTTGTGTGCCAGCGCAAGGAAAAGACAGGAATGCACCTTATAATGTTAAGTACGGCACATTCCTGCCCTTTCCTTTTCACGTAGCGCAGCAAGGTGAACATTGCTGCGCTGCGTGAGTTTTTAATAAATGTGCCCCTAAACCTCTGGAACAGCAACAAATGAGCATGTCTGCTCTCTGGTACATTTGCTAGCAAACTTCAGTCTGATTGCTGAAGCGGTATGATCACCTGCTGCCCAAACCTACCAAATCACTCCCACCATCACTCTTGTATTACACGGTGCTCCAGAGTGATCGAAAGTGGTAACGTTGATGTAATATAAAATGTGTGAAAAGAATATGTACTTTCACAGTAGCTGATGAATACCATCGTTTGTTGCAAAGGGCAAGAAACTCCCCCGCTTATGCCCCGAACACGCCATCCCATGCATTACACGTATGATATATAGGGCATTGTGAAATATCGCTGTGTGTAGCTCAACAAGAATACACAATATATACAAACAACATTTCAATCCAACACTAATGAACACCAGGGACATAACTGCAGGTTGGAGGTCAGATATTGCTTATTCAGGCTGTCCAATCAGCAAGCATCTCGAAAGAGGTGATTTGAAAAGAGATTATCGAGCAGGCTGAGTTTGTGATCTGGTTACAGCCCAACAATAGTGGCAACCTTGAGCACTTACAAAGGGAGACGTGTGCAGGGATGCACGTTTTCTTTCCTGTCTTCTGACGCCTTAATGCGATTTGAAATCCTGATCACCCCCTTCTCTTTCCATTGAATTGTTAAAATCCAATAGTGCGGCAATATTTCCTAACCATACCTTTGACGTATTCTTCCTATGTTTATGGAGTACTTTCCGCAAGCAGCTGAGCCGACACCTTTAGGAATATTGATTACTTTCAGAACAAGAATATTGGAAACCAATTATGGCCCTATGTAATGAAGTATGTTAAAAATCCCAGTAATTGGAAGCCCGTTGTATTTTCTTTAAATGCTACCTGCAGTGGTGCAGTCTAGTTATTATTTCCGCTCCTGGTTTTCTATGTAGGTCACAGCTTGAAATTATAGGACATGTTTGATGGTTAAGTGCGAGTGAGTGCAGAGATGGCAGGAGTGCTGACAGCCGAGCACAGCCTAGTATGGGGTAAGCAGGATGCTGGCTAATTGCCTGGGAGAGAAGGTAAACAGATTTGGAGCAGAAGAACGGGGCCAAAGGCACATGTGGCCCATAATGGACTGTGTATTTTATCTGCTGAGTACATAAAAAGTGCTGCATTTAGGGACAAACTTTATGTTTTTAACGAGACAGCCATCGAAGATAAACACAATCAGATTCACCGAAAAACAATGAATCTTGGCAGTGTGCTAGAAAATGGCCGACAGGTGGACTGGCCCGGCTCTCAACCCAGGAGGAACTTTCTTGACTCTAATCCCAGTTGGAGATAAGCTGTTTCCTAACAAGGTAGTTCGTCGCGTTAAATGGGATTAGTCGTCCACTGGGCCAGGAGTGCAGAAACTAGTGTTTACATATTATGCTTTCAACGAGTAAATAGAAACAGTCCGCGTCGAATGTTTTCCCCAAATGGTGAAGTAAGACATGAGATTTCGGATCATATGATTACATTAAAGTTTTTGTCTGGCTTGCGGAAATAGGATCGCGCTACGCCTATAGGAATCGTGATTTAAAGTAGCAGTTCCAGAAGACAGTGGAGAGACTAGGGAAGAGATCCCCGAGACAGTTAGCAGGTCCTTTCAGTGGACTAAACTCTAAAAGCGAGCGCAAATAGTTCTGTTTGTTATGTGTGTCGAGGGCTCCCTCGTGTGGGGAGAAGGATGTAAACTCAGTTTGTGGTCGTGTTCGATTCAGGGCCGCATTCGTTCCGGTATTATAAGTTTCTATAAAATGAAAAATAGGTGCACTATTGAGGACCTATACAATATTTTCAAGTATTTTAAATTGTTTGTTAAAAAATTGTTGACAAACAAGTCGAAAAGTCAATCAAGTACAGGCAAAGACAGTACGTTTGCTTTTGTTTAGGGGAAGAGCATATATACATAACATGCAAACATATCTTGATATAGATCACATACATGCATGTAAGTAAAAAACAGCATACAGAGATCAGCGCACAGACATACACCTAGAGACGCATGCACAGGCCTGCAGGTTCCCTTTCACTCAGGCCATTACTGCTGCTGGGAGATGGAATGCCCAGGCTTGTTTTACAGTCTGTCTATGGAAAGATAAAAATGATCACACGTATGTAGCAATACTGTATTCACTGCATGTCATGCACAAGCGCTAAGAGACCTGTTGGTATATATGCGCTATATAAATAAACAAACATAAACAAACATAAACATATACTTACACATACCGCCACTTAGCATAATCAACAAAAACTTACTCCAAGGTTTACCAGATCTCTCAAGTGCACCAAACATTGTATTCAGTCCTGGATAATTTGATGTACAAATCATTGCTATCAGGTGCATTGAATCAAATGATCAAACAAAAGTTATAACTCCCACAAAACACTTATTTGGGGGCATTAATTTCAGGAGCTGAAAAGCAAATGTGTTTATTTTCAAATTGCTGCTTTCAAATACATCAAATGTATCTTTGAAACTGGTAAAGTAGTGATGGAAAAAAACAAACACTAAACACACTGGAGCAGATTTACAAGCCCCTTGCAACACTTTTACGCCACCGTTGTGCCACTTTTGTGACGCATCAGCGTTGTAAACAATGCGCCACATTGCGACACATTTACAACGTGATGCATCAAGGGAGATGCGTCACATTGTAAGCCCTGCGTCACATTATACCTGCATCAGGTATAATGTATGCAGGTTTGGCGTTCCGACCCAAGAAAGCCTCGTAAAAGTGACGCATAGGATAGTCTCCTGAGACGGAAGCCGGGAGTAGATCTCTAACCTTCTAAATTGCGCTGCATGCTTTATTTTAAAATTGCACTTACGTTTTTTTAAACTTTACTGTATGACAATCTCAGTCCTTGCTCACCTCTCAGCCGATTAGTCACTGGGTTCTGGAGGGACAACACGCACTCTAGTCTACCGCAGGAGCGGGCAGACATCTTGGGTGGCATCGCAAGTAGCGTGCTAGTGTTTCGCTCCTCGGGGACTACAAAAGAGGATGCAAACGTGTGCGCACTGCACTAGCTGATAGTCTCCTGAGGCGGAAGCCGGGAGTAGATCTCTAACCTTCTAAATTGCGCCGCATGCTTTATTTTAAAATTGCACTTACGTTTTTTTAAACTTTACTGTATGACAATCTCAGTCCTTGCTCACCTCTCAGCCGATTAGGCGCTGGGTTCTGGAGGGACAACACGCACTCTAGTCTACCGCAGGAGCGGGCAGACATCTTGGGTGGCATCGCAAGTAGCGCACTAGTGTTTCGCTCCTCGGGGACCACAGAAGAGGATGCAAATGCGTGCGCGCAGCGGACAAGCGCAGCGGACGGGCCGGCGGCACGCCAAAGGCAAGCCCGTCTGCGCCCGTCCACGCCCAAACGAGACCAGAGGCCGCAGATGCTGCCTCCATTAAGGTACAAATCCGCCATCAAGCCCCCCTATGTTACTCAGCTGAATCTCTACTTGCAATTAGAGCGCTCGCACAAGCTAATAATCGCACCTATGCGAACTGCACTCAGAAGTTCCCCAATATGTTAGAAGGGCCGGTAACATGCAAACACTGTAAATTTCAAATGGTATCACTTCTAGGGGATCTCAAACCTCCCAGCAAAACCCCAGAGCCAGCCACTACGAGTCAAAAAAACATATTTTGCAATGTAAGATCTCTTGCTAAACATCCGTTTGAGATATGGGACATGATTGTCTTGCATGACCCTGCATTATGTTTCTTTATCGAAACATGGTTGAACCCCTCAAACCCCCAATGATAAACCTGGTCATACCAGAGAATTATAAATGTATTCATCTGGATAGAGAGGAAAAAACAGGAGGGTGCATAGCCATAGCTTTTAAAAATCATCTGCCCATGAATTGGGTTTTTACTGTTTGTAATGATAGTTTAGAACTAGGAATTTTCAAGGTCTCTCTGTCTCCTTCCGACAGCTGGTACGGCGCTTTAATCTATCGGACCCCAGGACCCAGAGCCAAATTTATAGACCTCCTGGTGGAACATTTTGCACTACACGTACTGGCGTCAAACAAATTTCTTTTGCTCGGGGACTTTAATTTTCATGGGGAAAATTTTACCAACCCTGAGGTCAACAAATTCCTCTCTACCCTCGAACTAATGGGACTTTCTCAAAGAGTTGAAGGCTCCACTCATCGAGCTGGCCACCTATTAGACCTGGTCTTTTCCAATACAACCCAGCTGAGATGTGACACCCCAGACTCCCTTCCATGGACGGATCATTCTATGATCACGATCTATATCCAGCAGTCTTGTCAGAAGAGCTCTAAATTTTCTATCAGACAAAATCCTGAGCAGCGCAGGACATGGCGCAATCTCTCCTTAGAAGCATTTAGGGCCATATGTAGGTAGAATAACATTTACCGATTCATAAATATCGAATTTTACCGATTCGGTATTTATGAATCGGTAAATAGTATGTAGGTAATTAATCGGTAATCATTACCGATTCGGTAAATATCGGTATTTATGAATCGGTATTTACCGAATCGCTAATAATGCATCCCTTCCCATTGATTCCTATGGGCCTGGAGGCCTATAGGAATGAATGGGAAGCCAGTTACTATTACCGATTTGGTAAATACCGTATCGGTAATAGGGGAGGCATTATCATGGGTGGCAGGGTGTCACATTGACACCCTGTTGCACCCCTGATTCGTGCATGTGTGAACATGTGGCGCACATGCATGCCCTACGGGAATGTATGTCTGCCACATGGCACTTCACAAATTGCACAAAAATGCTTTTTTAAAGGTATTCGTCATTTACCATCAACTTGTAGTTGGTGGTAAATAACGAATCCAGACACCAATTATGCACTCACTTGAGTGCCCCCTACATAGCATTTCTGGATTCGGTATTTACCGAATCGGTATTTTACCGATTTCTTAAAATTCCGATTCGGTAAATACCGAATCCAGAAATCAGCCACCTACATCTCAAGTGCCTCAATACCGGTCGGTAACGGGATATTTACCGAATTTCGGCCGTTACCGACCGGTATTTGGCTTCCTTTATATGGCCCTAAATGAGGTATTCTCCCCGGAAGCAGTAACTCACATCATGGAAGTATCTAAAAAGTTGAAGGTCTTTAATACCACCTTAGAAACAGCTTTTAAAACTGTTATACCAAAAAACAGGGTTCCTTCCAACGGCGGCCCTCTACCCCCTGGTATACAGAGGAACTAAAAATGGAAAAAGCCATATGTAGGCATTTGGAAAGAACTTGGCGAACCAGTCAGACCTTTCAAAACAGACTTCTCTGTAGACAGTCTCTATCCAAATATCATCTGAACCTAAAAGCAGCCAGGCGCCGGTTCATCATTAACCAAATAGAAAACGCCAGCAACACCCCGAAAACCGTGTTTGGGATAGTAAGGGACTTTGTCTCTCTTAAAGTCTGTAGACAGTCGCCAATGGAATCCCAGGAGTTTTGTAACTCCCTGGCGACCTACTTTCATGAGAAGATAGCTAAAATCTACGAGAATTTCCTTCCACTAGTCCCTCCTGACTTTGTATCTCCTACCAAATTAGAGGAGCAGGACAAGATAGTAACTAGCTCCCTATACAGCTTTGAACCGACCTCAAGTGAGGAGGTCACTAAAGGCCTAGCTGCTGCCAAATCCGGGTCGCCATCAGACCTCTGTCCGCCAAAAACTATGGCGCTTCTAGCCTCGAGCTGTGCCCCCGTAATCTAAGATATATTTAACCATTCCATTCAAACCGGTACCATCCCTACCATCTGGAATGAGGCGTTTGTACGCCCAATACTAAAAACAAACACTGCAGACCCTTCAATCCTTGGCAACTATCGTCCCATCTCTTTACTACCGCTCCTGGGTAAACAACTGGAAAGTATTATCAACCGACAGCTAAGTTCTTACCTGGATAGTAACCATATCCTGGATCCATTGCAGTCGGGCTTCAGGCCAGGTTTCAGTACAGAGACCACCATTTTGGCGGTGACCGACTCACTCAGGCAGACAATCGACGCAGGAGGCTCAGTAATACTGATCCTCCTAGATCTCTCCGCAGCTTTCAATACCATCTCCCATTTAAAGCTGGCGGAGAGACTGCTTTCCTGTGGTATCCAAGGGACAGCCCTGAAGTGGCTTCAACACTTCTTGTCTGAGAGAACCCAAACTGTTATGTTAGGACCATACACCTCGGCGAAAATGCATCTCGACAAGGGTTCCTGTCTGAGCCCAACTCTCTTTAATTTATACATGGCTCCCTTGGCAAGGATTGTCGAGCAGCTGGGTTTCGAGATCATCTTGTATGCTGATGATACGCAGCCTATGTTTACCATCGGATCAAACCCAGCTTGACAAAATCCGCTTTGCCACTGGCATGCTCGCCATCTCCAACTGGATGACAGGAAACTGTCTCCAGCTGAACCCAGAAAAAACGGAGGTTATGTTAATGGGTAAAGCCACGGACATCTGGTCGGACGATTGGTGGCCTGCTCAGTTGGGCACAGCCCCCACTCCCAAACAATCAGTAAAAAGCTTAGGTCAAAAATTGGACTGGGCTATGACCATGAAGGATCACATCGCGGCCACCACCAGTTCATGATATTATAGCTTACGGCTACTTCGAAAAATCGTTCCCTACATGCCCACCCCCCACCGCAGGACCCTAGTCCAGGCAATGGTAATTCGTCGTCTGGACTACGGTAATGCTTTGTTGGCGGAAGTGGGAGAGACCCTACTGGCCAAACTCCAAGTAGTACAGAACACCGCAGCTAGAATGATTCTAAATCGTCCTGCAGGTTCCACCTCGATTCCATTGCTCAGGGAGCTGCACTGGCTATCAGTGAAGAAGAGATCCTTTTTTAAAATCTGTTGTCTCACATATAATGCGGTGAATGAAAGAGGCCCCCTTTACTTGCGAAAGAAACTCTCAAAATATTCTTCTGGTAGGAAACTCAGATCCAGCTCCCTGGATCTCCTTCAGGTTCCTCGAATTTGTCTCACCCGCACTCGGGGTAGAGCCTTCTCATATCTTGCGCCTAGATATTGGAATGAGCTCCCCCCAGCTTTGCGTAAAATTACAAGCTACAGAATTTTTAGGAAACAGCTGAAAGCGTTCTTGTTCTAACTGACTTATCCTTTCTCTATCTTGGTTTTTCTAATCCTCAGAATACTACTTCTAGGCAGCGCCGAGATGCCCCAGGGGGATTTGAGCGCTTTATAAAACACCTAACATAACGTAACATAACAAATCTATAAGATTTCACTGCGTCACTTCTAACATGCCACTGCGTCGAAACCTTGCACGGGGTGATGCAGTACAATAGGAATAGGCATTCCTGAGCCTTGCTGGAGTTGCGTCGTGCTTGTGACACGACTCCAGCAATGCGTTACCTTTACGCCAACAGATGCGTGACGCATTTGTCAATCCTTGCACCACGGTGCGCCGTCTTGTAAATGCAACGCATCCACGGTGGGGGCAAGGGTTTTTTGCATGACGCAATTAAACTGACGCATCTCTGCTAAAATGCAGAGATGAATCAGTTTCTTGTAAACCTGCCCCACTATTTTGAATTCTGTTATAATTGTAATCTTACTTTTGATTTATATGATGGCTTATTTGATGGTGGACATTAATATGACTCTCATACCTATCACAGGAAATGCCTTTCTCTAAGTGTTTCTGCACAGACATATGTTTGTTTCAAATTAAGCTACCACAAAGCCTGTCTGTAACTAATAGGAACAGAAGATATCACATTGTGTCTCATGGTACTAAGACCTAATTCTTGTGTCCTTCATGCACAGGAAGATGTCCTTCATCCAGTGGAACACGAGGTTCAAATATTATGCTGGCTGCATGCTCAGGCCATTTGCTTCAGTAAAATGGATGTATGTGTCATCTGCATCCATGTGGAAGTTCAAGTGGTACTGCCCAGAAACTGAGCCGGGAGCACCTTGTGGCATGACTTCAAGTGGCACCTGATCATAGTAAGGAACGTTTCAATATCTACTAGGAACGGATCAACCCAGGTGTCCTAAAAAGTGACCCCTGTGTATCTCAATAACTTTGCAAAGACCTCCTCGTGCTCTTTGACACCAAGATCTACTAATTCTACAAGTTCTGTGAAGCCAAGGTCTCCAGATTCTGCAAGTCCTTAATAATCGCCCTAGAAGTGATCCGTTACCCAAGCTCATCTGCTTGGCTGCAATCCTTCATACCAACAGAAACAACCAAAAGTTCTAAATCCTGCTGTCGAAACAAAATTGTTAACATGACGTATCGATTGCGCTCAGTTGCATGTGTTAAAGATCTCATTTCCCCACTTGTTGCAGACATTGCCTTGATCTACACTTCCATCGAACTGGAAAGACTCCAAGAGTTAGCAGTCATCTCTGGACCTGTGCTGGAAAGACTCCATTCATGTCTTACTAATTGCAGCCAAAGTAGGCATCAGATCATTTCACCCATTCACCTAATGTCCTTTGACATTCCTGAAAGATTATATGCTCAGTTTCTGGTCAGTACCACTTGAACTTCCATATGGATGCAGATGACACCTCCATCCATTGTACTGAAGCAAATGGCCTGAGAGTGGAACCAGCATAATATCTGAACCTCGTCTTCCACTGGATGAGCGAGCACGAAGGACACCAAGACACAGGTCTTAGTGCCAAGAGACACCAGGCTGGTGCACTACTATTTAATTGTCCCTCAAACTTTGGAACCCCGCCCTCCACCCCTCCCCCCACCTCACCAAAGGTAAAGAACCTGAATATCATCTTGGTGGCTGAACTGCCTTTTTTCCCCCAAGGCAACGCATGTGTCCTCCTGTCACTCTGTGCCTGCCACAGAGTCAAGGGACAGAAGCCCTCGTCCTGCAGCTGCCATAACATCATCTACTCTGGCCACTTAAAGAAACTCGTTGCTGGGTCCCAAAGGCTTCAGCACCAGACACACAGATTCTGCTTTAACCTTCACAGGCGGGACTTCCTGCGACCTGCCACAGGCCCCTGTCTACACCAGGACCACATTGATGGCCTTGTGCATGATCCAAAAAGCAAATGAAAGCTCTTTACCTGCCGAAACGGGCACCTCATTAGACCCTAAAGAGACTCTTCACTCAGTGTCTGCACATTGGAGCCACCAAAGACCATGTGAGAGGGTGGACCGTGGAGGAAGATCATTGGCCGTTAACAGATCTGGAAATGGGACGCCCTCCACCCGGCATTGACATCCAGACTCAATGCCGTAAGGTCAATAAACGTTTGAAAACTGAACGGTTCAGTCTTGGCTTCAATTGTACTCAGAAGAGAACAGGGGTCGCGTGGGAGAATTTGAACACAGTCAATGACCTGTCTGGACCCTCTGGTCCCCATCCTACCACACTTGGGTATTCTTTCACCCCTGCCAAGTACTCTGAAGTAACCAAAGGAGGCAGATTGTAATGAATAAATACATAACCATTAATATTTATTCGTTTCTGTTCCAAGAATTATCCAGAATAGATGTCATGATATCACAAAATGTTTCGCAATGATCTACTTAGCAGCCCTGGCAGGTTGTACTAGGTGCCTATGACGCCATGGTGCTACCAAATCAGAGACCTGCTGTTGAGTCTGGTGAACATGAAATCTATGGCACTAAATGCCAATGCCCCACATATCATCCACTACAATTAATGGAATTGTAATGATGTCTACTTCTGGGAAGATGGCTCAGTGAGATGAACTTTTACCACTGAGAAAATGCAGTGTGCTGAAGGTCATAAATGCACATCCTGGCAAGGCAAACCCAGCCGTACTTCTGTATGTAGGTCAGTACATTGAGCACCATAAATTGAGTAATGATAACATCCGTAGTTTACGGCTCTTAGAAAATGCAGACGCGTGACATTTAGTGCCACACAACTCACAGGTAATTTAAAGAAGCATGGAAAAAAATGTCTTACTATTATACCATGTGCACTATTCACTATGATAGAAGTATTTCCAGAATCCCGCGTTCAGATCTCTTCTGGTAAAAAATATTTGGATGTCTGACATTCAATCTCTCTTATTTAATATTTGTTAAATACTCATATTGCTCATAAGAAGTTTCTGAGCTTCTGTTATTAGTTGCCATTAAATCCAATCTGTCTCCTCCTGCTAGAAAATGCATTAACATTACACCATTTTTCAGCTTTTCACTGACGTCACCACAGCTTGTAGCTTCCATATGGAAGCATCGTGGTTTGTCCTGCACAATCGCAATTGCACAATTGAACCAAGGGATGCATTTTCAGAGTAATCTGTGAGGCAGATTGAATGAGCACTGGAAAAGCTAAGCAATCGGATTTACAACTAAGAATTCTACTGTCTACTAATCACCCACTGCCTTTTAACTCCCATATGGACGCATTGCGGACTGGTTAATGTTTCCAGATTTTATTAATTCCAAGGTGTCCACCCTCACTGCCAGTTGTTAGTTGAGGCAGTACAGGTCCCACTTGCACCAATTCCAGCCCCAAAAGATAACAAGTCCATTCACAACTCACAAAATGTAATGAGACGAGTCAATATGTTTACCGTTTAGTGCAGCTCAGACTAATTTTAGACATCAGAACACTGGGCACATCAATGTTGCTTTGTAATAAAAACTTTATAAAAAGGAAATCGGGAGAAACCAACTCAGTCCTGTACATGTCTTCACATGGAAATATTCATGACATCATCACCAATCAAGCTTCCTGCATCCTCACATTTAAGCAATGTATGCATGTCTTGGTATTGAAAAAGCAAGAACGTAGCTAGGAAGGAATTAACCGCTGTAGATTACATGGGGGTTGGGAGACAATCTTATTGTGTTTATCAAGTGGGGATTAAATGAATGCATTTCATATTTTTTATGTACAGGGCAACTAAGTGTTTGGCCAACAATCACATGAGGTTGAGCCAAGCACTGAGGGTGGGATTCAAACCTGACCCCCCAGACTCCAAATTCAGCAGCTCTCGCAACTGGGCAGCATCTCCTGAATGCGACACATCCACTCTCTCCCTGTTGCTACCTCCTTCCCTTGGAGACATCCATTTTGCAGTTTGCTGCGTTTCACAAACGCCTAAATATTGTATGAGGTGTGCTGGAGGTCATTATTAGGGCTGACTGCAGCAGCTTTAGCTGCCTTCCAGGGCTCATGTCAACACAATAGAAAACACGCCATACAGAGAACAGAGCGTGGCCTAAGTCAGCCATACGCTTGTTTTGCAGAGGCCGCCCCCGAAGGGGGCCTCGAGGGCCGGCGCCATAACGGATGCCAGGGCCCTGGAAGGATCCGGTTCTAGCCGCCGGTAAGGCCCTCGAAGCAGGATGGGCGCTTCCATCGCGGCAAAACTCGCGCCAGGAAGGCGCCTAGTCTCCTGGCCAATGGGGGGAGCCAGGTGAGGTTCGACCCTCCCCCAATAACAGCAACCGCCTGTTCAGGGCGAGAAAATTGTGGGGGCATTATAAGATGCCACTCCCCATACTGCAGCTCATCACTACATCGTGGAGCTGGGGGAGCGGAAAAGAGAGGTACAGCAGATGGTTATGGAGGCACACCGACAGGGCAGTGGGTAGAAGGAGGGCCACTCACTCTGGGATTCCGTTTGGCAGGGTGAGTAGGCCTGACAAAAGGGGGTAGCAAACGGAGACGGTGCTCACAGCCCAGATCCAGCCGGACGGCAGGGCACAAAAAGAGACTAGCAAGGTAGCGAGTTGGGGCCTAACTCCGGGGAGAGGCTACCCCCACACGCAAAGGGGCATGGAAGCCAACAGAACAAGTTGGACCCCAAAAGTGGCAAGAAAGGAGATACGCCTATAAGAGAGTGGAATAACAAACTGTCATGGTGATTCACAATTCTATAATATGCAAAGGAGGTATTACAAGCAAATGATTTATGACCAAGAACGATGGATGACAAATGATTTAAGACAATGTAACGCAAATGATTTATGACGTCCAAGTTATGGCTGTTCATGACACAAATGATTTATGGTACACGAATGATACATGACACGAGATGTACGATCATATGATATGCAAATAAGTGACCAAATGATTTATGACCGACAAAATGATTTATGACAAATGATTAATGACAAGCGACGATAGTTATTTATGACTCCCAATTTAGGGCTGGCATGACACAAATGATTTATGACACACGGATGAGGTATGACACATGATTTATGATAAGCCATGATAATGATTTATGACCCTGGCCACGAAAAGTTATGCCCAGGGGACAGTTAAATGAGTTCGTATATAATGGTAATAAAACTGCGGCCAAAAACGACCACAACAAACTACAGCTCGTGTTGGCTGTGTTTTTGGTAATACGTCTGTAAGGAAGCCGGCAGGTCACCCAGGAGTGGGCCCTGTGCGGGTGTTATGTGAAAGCCTCCTTCGGGCTTTGGCTTTTTGGGTTTTCAGTCACGTGTTGGTATCTACCGACAGCTTTTGCAAATGTCTACATTTTCTTGATAGACATTTTACTTTGGTGTAATTCTTTTTAGAAGCATTTATCGGATGAACTAGGGCATCTGCTCTGCAGTTATCCTGCTTTGTAAAATGGTCGGGCACTGCGGGAGAGCTGTTGCGGGCAGCCGTGACCACTGAGTTCAGGTTGCATATCTCTCTACCTTAGCAGTGCAAGCTCTTATGTGTGATGAAATGTCAGCCATCTTAGGATGGGGACTTTCAATGACTGTAATGGGACAACAGCCATTTATCTGTTTATGTAATCGGCCAAAGCAGGCTCTAAAATGTCCTGTCCGTCCTCCCATGTTGAATTTTAACTAAATATGGTTTGTATTTTTGAAACTGTATATTAATATATTTCTACTTGTAAAGAATATTTTCTGTTCAAGTGATAAAATATCTACAGTCTTTGCAGGAATTTGTAACACATTTTAATTTTTCTCCAGGTCAAATTTTGCCGTCAAATCGCAACACGCCAAGTCCCATTGACCCGGAAAGCATCCAGGTGCCAGTGGGTTATGAACCAGACCCAGCAGATCTGGCTCTTTCCAGTATTCCTGGGCAAGAGATGTTTGACCCACGCAAGCGCAAGTTTTCAGAAGAGGAGCTGAAGCCTCAACCAATGATTAAAAAAGCACGCAAAATATTAATTCCAGAGGACTTGAAGGTAAATTGGAACTGGTACCTAAGATGTTATGACTAGCTGCCAATTATTCAGTTTGCTTATGTGTGGCATTTTTATGTTTTCAGTGTGCTTATGGGTGACATTTCATTGCCTTAGGTGTGACACATTAAGTTTTAAGTTATAGGAGGGGATTAAGTTGAATAAAAAAAAGTGGGATAGGAATATCTCTAAAAGGGGTGTGGCCTATATATTTAGGACGGCGGCTTAAACACTTAAACTACATTTCTGTGATTCTTATAGTGTTTCTCCTGACAGGTATAATGGTGCCTCTCTGAGTTTGTGTTATTGCATCCAGATATATAATCCAACTGGAATACACCTAAAACTAACCAGGACTATTGACTTTGTTGTGGTTGTTAGCTGTTGAAGGTAAATGAGTAACAACAATGTTTTTTGTATATAATTAATATTGAAAATGTATTACTTCTAAAATTGTGAGACTGTGAATTGAATATCACCGAGACCTGTGGCAGGGGTAGTGCTCTTTTAGGTGTTTCAATCACCAGTGATATGTTCACTCTATGTTAAATGTACACCCTAATTCTCTCCACATCTCCTTTATCTACATATCTCTTTCCTCTTCATCACACTCTTTATACTTTCTCCTGAATGCACTTCCTCAAATCTCCTTCACTCCACTACCACTAAAAACAATGCGCGCATACTCACATTTAACCCCTAAAAACAGTGTGCCTGCACTCACCTTTAAGACCTGCATTTTCTTTTACTTTCACCTTTTTGACAACTGTGTACCAGGCATGTCCGGCACAGGTAAGAGTGGTGGGTCGAGTCTGGGTGGGGTGGGGTGGGGGGCAAGTCGACAGACAATGGGGTTAGGTAAATTAATAAATAAAACCACTGACCTTGTGCTCGCCGCATCACCGACTCGGCGATGCAGCGAGCCTAATGTAAGTGGTCTTATTTATTTTTGTATTTAATCTTACCTCTCCTGTCTTCTGTCGACCTACCCTCCGCCCCACTTTCCTCGCCCCACCGCTCCTACCTGTGCCAGCTGCACCTGCTGTCCGCCTCCTTCACACATGTTTGCACTGAATCACAACTGCAACAGGAACACAAGACCTCTGGAGAGAGGCCAAGGATTGCTTCACACGTTTTTGAGCCACTAATAGGCACTTTGTGACACTTGCACTGCCTTCAGCCTCAAGTTGCAGAGCTCTCAATCCTGGCCTGTTGTAAATACTTGGAGGCGACTCAGTTCAAAGTAAGCACTATACAAGAGTAACATTCTACACACAAAAAATACAGAAGCACAACATTCTGGAAACAAGTTACAGCCTCATGGAACTCAAGAATAAGTAAAACATGTGATATATATAAATTGGAACTGACATCGTTTTCTTAACTTTTTTTACATTCATTGTTCACAAATTGAACAGTTTTGGCTGTAAAGTTAAGGACATGAAAATAGGGCACGATAGGGACCCATTTCAAAGTATATTTTTAATTACTGCCGGAGGGTCATGGCCCACTTAGAGCCTTGCTTTATAGTGAGTAAAACAAGACATTGAAGTCCAAGTCATGAGATACATTTGGGAAATTAACCCTCCTTTTTGTGATGTAATAGTTAAGAAATATCCCTAAAATAGCTCTCACGCTGAACTTTATCAGATGGAAGAGATGCTTGTCAAAGAAGCGCTAGCACATACTATCTTTAAAGTTTGTTTTTTATTTGGTGAAAAGAACCGTCTCGCAAGCTTCCCTCACAAAGGACTGCATTGAATGTATAGTTGCAAGCGGCCCTCACTTAAAACCATTACAATAAGGACAGCAGCAGTGTGCGTACCCACATATGCACATACGAACAAGTAATTGGAGCACCCCACACAAAACAAATTATTCAGGATAGAGTAAGTAATATGTTGAGCAATTTGGATATTTTTTTTTTTTTTAAAACTGCTTCAGCTGGTAGATACCTTCACAGACAGAGCTCTTGCGAAATTAATGCAACAGAGGTGTTAGAATATTTTTGAAAGCACTTTTCAGCAGTAAGTATAATATAAAGGAAAAGAGATTTTCCATTTCATACCACTAGAAATGTGATGATGGTCATTCACGGATATTCTTTGTTAGCAATGCAGCCAATGGAATGCCCTGCTGAGGCATAGGTAGGTCCAATTCCGAATTATTGTTACCAGGACACCATATCCCCCGTCCTGAGATCACCTTTCATAAATCAGCTTCAGATGCACTACTTATTTTTTCAGTGTAAGTTAACCAAGACTACAGATACCAGAATGCATTAGGACATAAAAGGAAAGACCAGAGTAGTACACAAAGTATTCTGCTATAATGGGTAGTAGTAGACCCCCAAACCATTCCGTCAAATTCTGTGAAACTAATTCTACTGCAAAAAATAGACCGAACCTCTTTGTGATTGTTAGAGAAGATAGAGGGATATCTGATGTTTAATGGCTACTGTCAGTAAATTAGGTCTTTATTTTGAGTTACTGCTATGAAGGTCTAAGGCGAAAACGTGGGTCTTTGATTATAAATATTCAGCTTCTGGCTATGTGGCTATGTGTCATCATGCTGTAAGGTTGAGTTGCAGTTAATTCTACAACAGATGTAGCAGGTAGAGGTAAGAGGAAAGGCACAGAGAGGAGAGTTGTGTGTCGAGTCGAGTGTCAAGGTGCGCACGTGTTTTGTCTTGAATGTTATAATGACTTTATTCCGTTTTACTAAGTTGCCTAGTGTGGCAGTAGTGGCGTAGCAAGCGTCATACAGGCCCTAACGCAAGCATGGGAAATGGGTCCCATGCCCCTCAGTTAGGTGTTAAAAGACAGTCATAATTGGGATGCCGTGGGCCCTTACCACTTCTTGGGTCTGGTGCCACTGCACCTGCTGCACCGTTGGTAGCTACGGACCTGCATGAGAGCCTCACACAGGAAACTGAAGCTGGTTATGAGTCTCAACAAGCCGGCAGCTGCATAAGGGTCAGAAGATTAGCATTCGGAGGAAACAAGCTGCATACTGACTGAGCTTCTGGGTGTGACTACTACTCGCCACACACATTTAGGAGCATTTTGATTCCTGCCATCTCCACACGCGTATCTCTATCAGCTTTTGAGGTCTCCGTTTGAGTTGATGCAGTGCCCGCTGATCACCTGCAGCGGCGCATGAAGGCTGCCTGTGGACGCGCAGAGGTCTAGAGCTGAGCTCCTTGGCCACCCCCCGCACACGCGGCCACTGACGCCGAAGGAGGGGGAAGGAAGTGGCAGTTTCTCGATTTAGTTTGGCCCGTTGTTTCTGTTATTATGGAATAAAAGTCACCGCTCCCCGTGATCTGGGCCGCCAGCGCTAGTCTGTCTCTATGCAGCAGGCAGTAGAAGGTCCATAGCAGCGTGATGAGAGCCAATCACTGCAGAGAATACAGCAAGCCCTCCAATGTGTGTGCATAAGAGCCTCACCTCTGTGGACCCCAGGCTCTCTGACTGCCCGGGCACACAGCACCTCTGCCGGACGGGAGTTTGCGCCAGCTGTATTTAGTCTATGAAATCAAACATTAAGTTGGTTGGACAGCGCACATCCTTAAATTCAAGTAAGTAAAAGTGCGCTCATGTGTGATAATAATGAAAAGGGAGGTTTGTGAAATAAACTGTTTGGCTAGGGCCACTACAACTTGGACAAGCAGGGAAGACGGTATTGATTCCAAGTGATCTGGTTTCTCATTTAGAAATGCAGCCAGCAGACAGGTGTCTGTGTCCCTCTCTCGCATGCGCATCAACGATGACTGCTATGTCTTTCATTCTTGGCTCACATGGAGAAACCGACACAGAGATTGGAGACCTGGCTGAGGGCCCCCCGCCCAACTACCAGCTTAAGAATGAATGTATTTGGGGGGTGTCACACACGAAACACTCCCCCGTTGCTACGCCCCTGGTTCTACCAGTGAACAGAGCCTCAGCCCTCTCCCTCGGGCCCTTAAGTTCACCGACACTAACCCTCTGCTACAAGACCGGCGTCACATGAACAACTTGACAACGGTTTCTAGCAAATTCTTTCTCTGGTTGGCTCCAGTCCTAGTGCACCAACCCCAAAGCCATTCCAGCTCTCGTGTCCATGCACGCGCCGTACACATGTGCAGCAGAATGCTGTTTATGGGCAGGGCACATGTCCAGTAGAGTCAGTTTGTTGGAAGCAGCTGGTTCGCCATTAGGGAAGATGACATATTAGCACATGCGCCAAAGGTCGCCACAGTGATGGACTAGATAGACTGGCCTAGCACAGCTCACTCCCACAGCTGTCATTACCCCTGAATGGAGGAACATCACATAACCTGGTCACTGCTGTAGAGAAGCAGGGAGCAAACCAAAGAGGCTTGGCTATTTGTTAACTGCAAGGGCCACTCCCAGCGCACCTTATGTTCCGCTGTGTAGACATGGTGCCCAGCTCAGGAGTAGGCAATCCACAGAGCATTATTATGTGTGTCACGCACTGGTGGCATGCTTTTGATGTGTTTTTCAGTGGCTACTAGCACTGAAGCAGTTGCAGCATGCACTGCCATAGCACAATACTAGGAACGATAGGCAGTCACACAGCTGGTTTCTTCTGAGTTAATGGGTAGTAACAATACATCTCCACTTTCTTCTGTTGTAACAATTGTTTTTTTTTTTGGCAATTGGAGTATTTGCTTCTGCTGTCCTGGTGCCACCTTACTATTGGATCCAGGCTGAGCAGAAAGTATATCGCTTCAGCTCTGACCCTCAGAGTTCCTAGGGAGAGCACTTCAAAGCTTACAAAGGGAGGTGGTATGGGTATGAAATCCACAAAAATCAATTTCCATGTAGTGCTTTAAAAAAAAAAAAAAAAGTAACTTAGGTTCACATACAACCTTATACAACTTAATACTAAATATCAAAATTTAAATACAGTGTAAACCACACCTTTCTAGTCGCTTCTGAACTAGAGAACTGATTAAGAAGGTATCTCAGTGTTAAATAACGGAAAGCCAAAGTCCTATGGTGTTTGCCACAGAGCCCACGACTTAAAACCTATTCATTTTGTATTTAAAATAGAACTCAAAATTTTAAACCCATTTTTTTTCAGATTACATTTTTATTAGAATTGCAGATGTAATACGGGAAAAAATCGGAATCCCCTAGAAACAACAGGTTAGCAGAGTCCCATGTACTTATAAAACATGGTTACTTTGGCTCAGGATAATCAAGGAGGGTGAAATCTAGGCACGTAGATGGGTCATATATGGTCCCCTTCTAGAAATCTAGGAGGGGACGCCCATGAGACAGGCGGTGCTGTCCAGAGTATGGTTCAGGCATGTCGTCTGAAGCCGGGCTTGAGGTCCATCGAGACCACAGGGCCCTTTGGGGAGCTCCCAGAGGAGACGGGGGATCTAAATATTACTGCAGCGAGAGACAAGAGTTCCCAGTAGTTTTACAGTTATTCATGGCAGTGCAAATCTTGGTTCCAGCCCTTTATCTGAGGGACTAGTCGTCATCCCCATAGCATTCCCACCTGCCTTTTGGCTAAAAGGAGGAGGAGGTAAGTCGAATGTCGAATCCCGTGTGGAACCTCTTAACATATCCAAGCAGCGTCTTCACCGGGGTACTGGAGATTTGAGCACCAGTGATAGTCTGTTTTGTCACGCACAGATGTCGAGAAGGCTGCCACCCTCGGCCCTCCCATGCCACGTTTCGGAAACCCTTACCGAGCAAGCTACATCTCTCACAATGCGTGTCAGCTGTTAAACCCATTTTGCAAAGCAAAATAGGGGGTGCTACAGTCTGTGTAAATGTTTCAGGTGTAATAAGCACAGTCAGTTATGTCAGAGTGCACTTATAAGGGTACAGCAGTTTGACCACCGCTCAGTTCAGTTTTTAAGTTGTGTTGCCACAGTGCTCTCGATTGTGGTTTGCACACTGGGGCTTTCTCTTGCATAGTGGTATACAGTCGGATGATGAGTCTCTTAGGGGACGGCGAGCCCAATAGCATGTGGGTATGAAGTACTGGGGGGTGTCAAGTAACTAGTTATAGGTTGCTTTACAAGTGGCCCCATCATGAAGACATCTAACAGCGTACTTCCAGGAGCCTCCTTAATGGATGGTGTGGTGACAAAGGTTCCATCTGGGGAGAACTGCCGCAGGGTGGTGAGCTGTAGTCTACCGAGTTGGGTGCAGACAATCCAATCTGCTATCAAGGGCAGGACTGGGTTTTGTAAGGTGGGTATCATACTAGTAAACAGACAATCTTGATTCGCTCGCTGCTTAAAGCAATGCCATGCCCACACTGCGCATCTCATAATATCTTTTTCAGTATGGGGCCGCGTCATGGAAAGAGGTATTGGCATACTTAGTGGCCAGGATGTCGCGCTCTAACGTTCAATGATGCGATGAAGTTCAAACGGTGTTGGAGGGTGCCAATAATGGGCAAACTGAGCCTTGGCACAGTAATAGTATACTTCTAGGTCAGGAGCGCAGAACCCGCCCTGCTGGAGTGTGAGTCAGTACTTCCCATGCAATCCTAGGATGCCTGTCCGCCCATATCAGAGTGGTTAACCTAGATCTCACTTGGTTGTAAAAGTGTTGAGTTAGAGGAATTGGAATTTTCATTAAGAGATTTAGGAATTTTTGGAGAACCATCATCTTGGCTGTGACAATTTGCCCAGAGAGAAGGAGAGGATAAAATCCCCTTTTATAGCCCAAACTGGTTCATTGACACAAACCTAGACAGATTTGAACATCATATACCCTGTGCCAAGTCACTTTGGTTTCCCTGGGACACCAACTTCATGCTCAAGAAAACCAAGAGCATGGTATCCAGTCTCTCTACCAATGAAGTGAACCCATTCCTCCAGAAAGCGACTTCAGAACTGCTGTTCAAGCCCTTGTACTCTTGTATCTAGGTGTCGGCAGTGCCCTGATTAAGGGCACGCAAACTCCACTCCGGCTTTCCCTTATAGACATCCTATGAATCACACAGATATAAAAAGGGACCTGCAGAAATATAAAAACATCACTTCCTCCCAGATGGAACTCTAACTTCCCTTGCCAGCCTGCATCATCTTTAAAAGCAGCTCCATCATATACAAAGGCATTGTGACCCCTGCCTAACTGACTGATAAGCTCACCATCTCTGGAGCTGCTTGGCACACCCACAGCCAGGTCACAAACAGACTGTAGAAGAATAAGTGACGGAAAGAAAAAAGAAAGCAATAGGCTTTCTTCATCTTTGCACACAAAATATGGAACAACATCTGCATATCCATTAGCACTCCCCCAAACCTGGGGCAATTTAAGAAGGAGCTGAAGACACACCTCTAATGGATACAGTAAAAGTGCACACTCACTCTTCAGAGCCTAATACCCCTGCAATTACAAGCTAATTTCATTTTTGTCTTTTACTGTGTACAGTGCTCTGCAGCTTTTCATCTGGGTTTGCACCATACAAATACCAAATACATCCATGCTTACTTGTGACAAAAAGTTCATAATGTACAATCTCTTTTTTTTTGCAAGTTTCAGTTAATTCACAATGTAAAGACCCTTACTATTGTATTTGTCAGAGTACATAATGAATAACCCCGTCCTACTGTTTTTGTCAAAGGATTACACAAGCCTTTTCCCACTGTTTTGATGCAGAGTCTGCATTAGCAGTTAATCTCTTATGAACAGTGGAATTACTTGATATTCTGACAGAAAATTTAGAATGGAATATTTTGGGGTCAAAATATTGAAGCCTAGATATCAAGAACCAAATATTGTTAGGGGATGTATGTATAGCTAAGCATAGGTTTAATATACTTAACTTCAAATAGATGTACCTTGACTCTATATCTATGCGGATTTGGAGCTAAGAATATTAACTCTACACTAAATTATATGCACTCACCTTCACAATATTTTGGTTGTCAATAATTGCTCATGATATTTTAGCACCACAATATTTTGTATTTGATATTCTGACGTGCAACAAATTACTTCTTTGGTGAGGTAACACAACTGCTGCCTATTAAAATGGCTGTAAAACAACCCCCTTCCTATTGTATTTGTCACAGGATTAGATCATGCAGAGCCCCTTACGAGTATTTGACACATGGAGGTAAATTCACTAGAAACTCATGTAACTGAGTGCGTCACTCGAAGTTGCTGTGTAGCATTGCTTGAGAGTGAGAGAGCTGGAAAGTGCCATATCTACTAAGATATGGCATTGTCCTACATCCTCCCTTGTGCTGGTGCACAATTAGGCTGCCCAGCATCCCCACACCCCTTTGCACTTTAGTGAAAGGGTGTGTGTGTGATGCCTAGCATAGGTTTTGCACTGAAAGAGTACCCTTCAAGTAGAATAAACTATGGTTGGCAAACTTAAAAAGTTTTCAGTCTTCAGAAATGTGCTGTACAGTGCAGCAAACATGAAAAGTTGGAAAAGTTTGGAGAAATTAAAGCATCTCCAGAATAACACCACTCTCAAAAAGGAGTTATTTTTTAGTGCAGAACTCTGCCTACTATTGTTAGTAGACAGAGCTTTGCGTTAAAACCCATGGGTGGTTGCATGGGAACACCCATGTACCACCGATAGAATGCCCTCCTGATGCATATTAATGCAAAGCACTACTTTGAGTTTGTTGGACCTGTCCCTCTCTGCAGGGTTACCCTCAAATGGTTTGCCTTTTTACCTCTACTTTTTGCTGAATTTGTTTTTGTTGCACTTAGGATTCTGTACACTTTACCAATGCTAACCAGTGCTAAAGTGCATGTGCTCAGTCTTAAGGGACACTTTAGAGGGTTGAACTTTAGCTGACACTCTTACAGCATCCTAAATTCCATTCCATGACTAGTCATTATAATGTATCCTTCAGATTCTAGATCTTGCAATGGTGTCCTATAAAGAATCGTCCAGATTCTTGGATATACATACTTTGACAATACTTCCCCTTAATCTAGTTATTTTTGTCTGTTTTATGTTTAAAACTTTTTATTGAGACAAAACAAACCATGGGGGAGGGGGATAGGAGGCAGGATACATGGAACACAGTCAAAGAAGAGGGGATGTATCTCCAGAGGGTTGGCAATAGGTGGCGCGGTGGCTCAGAGGGAAGAACACAGTGACTGAACGCTAGAATTTCAAGCTGTGGAATCCCACGCGCGTATCCGAGACCTCAAAGCTGAGCAAGAGCATCCCCCCCCATCAACACCTCAACAGAACACCATCCCCCCCCCCCATCCCCCATCCTCCCAGTAACAAAACAACAACCCTCCCCCCTCCCCCCCGTCCTATGGTCCCGCATCAAAGCAGCCCAAGCCAGGAAGCCCCGCACTCCCCCCCCCTCCCCGGGGGTCCCCATCTCACATGTAAGCTAGTCCGCCGGGGTCACCGGCGGCCTCAGCCTGAGAAGCCTAAGGTACCTCGGGCAGGTGAGCTCCCGGAATTCAGTGGACAGCAGCGCTAGAAAGGGTTGCCATAGCTCTTCAAATTGGTCTATCTCCCCCGCAACCGTAAGCGACAGCTTCTCCATCCCCAGCACGTGCCAGAGCCTATGCAACCAACCGGTGATGGAGGGGACGGTGGATGTGCGCCAGTGGACTAGAATGTTCTGAACCGCAGACCCCAGCGCTATTGCAATCTGCCTACCCCTGCGGGACTTCAGTGGGTACATTAGGGCATTGGGGAGGCCCAGCAGGACATACGCCGGGAGACGCGGCAGCTCTATCCCAAAGTGCTCATCCACCTCGTCCAAGACTTCTTTCCAGTAGGCGGTCAGCACTGGGCAATCCCATAGAATGTGTGTAAGGGTACCTTCCTGCCCGCAGCTCCGCCAGCACCCCTTGTCAGTGTGTTTATGCATTTCATACAGTCTCTCCGGGGTGTAGTACCAGTATGTGGACACCTTAGTGAATGTCTCCGTAAGGCCCGTGTGGTATGCAGAGTGCCGAGCCCGATACGCAATTTGGTCCCATTCCTTATGGCTGAGTGTCCTACCCAATTCCCTGTGCCAGCGCTCCCTCCCCGGGTTGTAGTAGTGAAACGGCGGGGGTTGTAGGTGTTTATACAGATCAGTGATCAGTTTAGCGTCGGAGGTCCGAGTAGCCAACCACCGCTCGTACGGTGTAATTGGACGGGCAGCGGTGGCACGCACCTGAGGCTGGAGGGCCCAATGCCGAACTTGCATGTAGCGCAATCTGTCCAGCTCCGTCAGGCCGAACTCCTGGCGGAGTTGCTGAAAAGGAACCACGCCCTCCGGACCATAGATCTGGAAGAGTGCCCTGCAGCCCGCCCGTACCCAGTGGGAGAAAACCCCCGGCTCCATCCCCGGGGAGAAGTCCGGGTTGCCCGCAATGGGCGAGAGCGGCGAGGGGAAGGTGGTGAGGCCCCGGGTTTCGCAGACCGCGTCCCACACACGCAGGGGGACCCGCGTAACAAAGGAGGCGTAAAGATTAGGGGGGCGGTGCGTGCGGCGCAAGAATGGGACCTCTTGTAAGGTGCGGCCCGCCACTGCCTGGTCTTGAAAAAGCCAATGTTTGTCGGACTCCCACCTGCTCCACTCCACCAGGTAGCGAAGCTGTGCCGCCTGAAAGTACTTACGGAGGTCCGGAATGCCGAGGCCCCCCGCCTCCGGAGCGAGCGTGGAGAGGACTCTCTTCATGCGTGGCCTGCGGCCCTGCCAGACAAAGCGAGAGATGTCAGCCTGCATTTGTCGGATCCAGCCCACCGGGGGCTGGAGCGGAAGGGCTCGGAAAAGATATAGTATCTGGGGCAGCACCGTCATTTTGACCGCCGCGATTCTCCCCAGCCAGGACAGCAGGCCTTTGTTCCATCGGCCAAGCTCGTCCTTGATCTTCCTGCTGAGGGAGGCATAATTGGCCGTAACCATCTCCGATAATGTAGGCGCCAGCAAAATCCCCAGATACGGCACCGTGGACGAGGACCACTGCATGGGGAAGAGCCGTTGAAGATCCCTCCTGGTGTCCGCAGCCAGGGACACGTCTAATGCCATCGACTTGCTCATATTCATTTTGAAGCCGGCCACCCCCGCAAAGGCGTCCAACTCTCGGAGGCAAGCAGGTAGCGACCTCCTAGGGTCATCCAAAGTCAGCAGGACATCATCCGCGTAGAGACTGACGGTGTGGACGTACCGGCCCATCCGGACCCCGACAGCATCCGGATTATTACGGATCCTCTGAGCAAACGGCTCCATGTAGAGGGCAAACAGGAGCGGCGAGAGAGGGCAGCCCTGCCGCGTGCCGCGCTCGATGGCGAAGCCACCAGAGCTACACCCGTTTACCCGCACCGACGCTGAAGGATGCTTATAGCAATTAAATACCATGGTGCGGAACTTATCGCCGATTCCCAGTTTTGTGAGGACCCGCTCAAGATACGGCCAGTGAACTCTGTCGAAGGCCTTCTCCGCATCAACGGACAACAACATCCGCTCCCCCGAGATCCTTGAGGCCTTCTCCAGAACATGCACCACTCTCTTGGTGTTGTCAACCGTCTGTCTACCGGGCACAAAACCAGCCTGGTCCGCCTCCACCAAATCGGGGAGGTGTGGACCCAGCCTGGATGCGAGAATCCCCGTGTACAACTTGAGGTCGACATTTAGGAGCGAGATGGGCCGGTACGAGCCGCAGAGGGCCCGATCCTTCCCAGGCTTCGGGATTACCGCGACCGTCGCCCTCAGGAGATCCGGAGGGATGGCTCCCGGTTCGGAGAAGGAGTTAAACAGCCGCGTAAGGACAGGGGCCACGGTCGTGCAAAAAGTCTTGTAGAATAGCGACGTGTACCCGTCCGGGCCCGGGGCCTTGCCATGTTTCAGCCGCGCGATAGCCGAAATCACCTCCTCCACATGGATGTCCCGCTCCAGGTGGTCAGCCTGAGCCGGGTCCAGTACCGGGAGGGTCACCGACTCCAGATAGCTATCGGCATCCCGTGGCGAGGAGGGCTCCTCAGCATATAGCGCCTCGTAGAAGCCGCGGAAAGTCTCCGCTACCTCCGCGTCCCCGGAGACAACCCCCCCGTCCGCACCCACCAGTTCTTTCACCACGCTGCGCTGTTGCGCGACCCGGAGCCGGTGTGCTAGGAGCTTGCCACATCTGTCCCCCCCAGTGTAGTAGGCATGTTTCAAGCGTAAGGCGGCGTACTCCGCCCTATCAAGATCCAGAGCCGAAAGGAGCTTCCTCGCTGCCTGCAACTGCCTCCATACCCTCGGCGCTCCCGTACGGCGGTGGACCTGCTCAAGCTCCCGGACTTGAGCTGTCAACTCATCCCTCTTCAGTTGCCGCTCCTTATTCTCGGCTGCAGAGATAGAGATGAATTCCCCCCGTAAGACGGCCTTCAGTGCCGCCCACTGTGTCGCCTGCGAAGTGTCAGTGTTGCTGTTGTGAGTGAGGTAGTCCCGTATGACCTCCCCGACGCGTTGTACCACCGATTTTTTGTGTAGAAGTGTGTCCCGGAGGCGCCACGCCCCCCGAGAGGGGGAGGCCGCCGGCCACCGGAAAACGCCGGTGACTGGAGAGTGGTCAGACAGGGACAGGACCCCGATGTCCGCCGCCGTGGCAGCGGCACGCATCGGTCCACTCACCAGAAGGTAGTCCAGCCGTGAGTAGGTGCGGTGTGCGTGCGAGAAGAAAGAGTAGTCCCTATCCGTGGGGTGCAGGGAGCGCCAGAGATCATGCAAGTCCATTTCCGCAATCCGGGCCTTCCCATCCTGGGACAGCTCCCCCGTCTGCGGAAAGCGCTGGGCCGATCTGTCCATCCCAGAGTCAAAGACAATGTTGAGGTCTCCGCCCAAGATAATGTGTCGGTCTGGGGAAGCTGTGACATCCACCAGCGCGGAATCTAGGAAGCGCTCCTGATGCTCGTTTGGGCTATAAACGGAGCCAACTGTAAATGCTATGCCTCCCAGGCGCATGCGATACGCAAGGAGCCTCCCCTTCTGTTCAGCACACTTATGCAACACCTCCCCCCGAAAGGAGCTCGCTAGGAGAATGGCCACCCCCGCTGTCTTGTTCGCTGCCGAGGAAAAGAACTGGGTGGGGAACTTAGCTGAGCGCATCCTATGGCAGTCTCGGGGCAATAAGTGTGTCTCCTGCAAAAGGCAAATGTCCGCCTGTGTCCCCTCCAGCAACGACAGGATCGCTCTGCGCTTCACCGGGTTATTCAGACCCTGAACATTAAGGGTCACTACCTTTAGGCCCGGCATTCCTCACAGGGATCGGGAGCGCCATGCAATGGGTAGGGAATCAGCGGGCGGGGCGCGCGGGGCCGCAGCGCGGGACAAGCCAAAACAAAACGGGCATAGACAACATCGGACGGGACCTTCCCAACCCCAAAACAACCCCCTCCCCCACCCAAAACCCAACCTCGGCAACTAGCCATCCCCAAACTCAAACACCCCATAGTCTCAGTCAAGCCCCAAAGGGCAAGTCCGTAGAAAAGAGCAAAGTGGACGTCCGGCCACTCACCTCCCCCCGCTCCCCCCAACCCCCCCGCCCCGTGCCAAGCATGTTAAGAAGCTAAAGACATCTCCCCCCGGAGTGCGTGTTAGGCCGTCAAGGCCACGCTAGAGGAGCCGGTTGAGTCCCCGGCCGCCGCCCTCAGGGCGTCAGCCCTGTCCGCCCTAATGGTAGGGGAGTCCGGGCGCCCTGCACTGGTCGCTGAGCGCCGCCTCGTTGACCTCCGCCGATTCCGTCCCTCCGAGGACCTCCACGACGGCGTAGCTCCCTCCTCCTCCGCTGCCGTGAGCCCCAGGACACCACAAATGTCTTGCAAGGAGCGTAGCTGGTGTAATACTCCGTTCCACCGAAAAATCAGGCGGAAGGGGTGACCCCAAGAGTACGGCGTCTCATGCTCGCGCAAAAAGTCAGTGGCAATCCTAAAGGACCTGCGTTTCTGCAGAGTGATGGCGGAGAGGTCCTGGTAAAGCGCCACTGGCCGATCCCGAAAGGTCAGGGGCTGTTTCCTGCGGGCTTCAGCCATGATGCGCTCCTTTAGTGGAAAGTCGGGCAGGAAGGCCAGAATGTCCGGCGGGGGTGCCGATGGCTGGCGCTGACGGCCAACCCTATGCGCCCTGTCGATGCTGATGGGAAAGTCCGTGGCCTCCCCCAGGATCTCTCGGAACAGGGCCCGCAGGTAGCCCCCCAGATCGGACCCCTCATCCGCAGTCGGCACGCCCCGCACTCGGATGTTGTTCCTCCGAGATCTGTTCTCAAGGTCCTCAGAGTGGGCCTGGAGCTCCACACACTGTTCCCGGAGGCGAAGAACGTCCTGCTGGAGATGGACTATCTCCTCCGCTCGCTGTTGGCCCTCCGTCTCCGCCGCTTCCACACGCTCACCTAGGCCCTCCACCTCTCTGCGCACTTCTCGGACCTCGCTGGCCACCTCCCGCTTCAGTGTCTGGAAGTCCTCCCTGAGGGAGCTAAACAGTTCCTCCATAAAGGCCCTCGTGACGGGTGGCTCCCCTCCAGTCACATCTGCCGGAGCCCGGGAGGGCCCCGGTGAGGGCTGTGCCCTGTCCCGCAAGTGCTGGGCCCTGCCAAGCATGTCCGGTAGAGTACGGTCCCCTTTCTTCGGGCCTCCTTTTCCAGACATCGCCAGCTCCGCAGTCGGGCACTGGTCCAAGTGCCCCAGGGAAGCTCAGCCGCCGGCTAGCACTCGGCCCGGGTATCCCCCACAAGTGAGGTCGCTGCGTCACAGATGACAAAATGGCGGCCTAGTCCGGTCACCGGCAGCCGCAAGAGCTAGCGTGAGACAACCAAGGAGGCCGCAGCGAAGGGGTCCCAACAGCTCATCCCTCCGGTAGGCAGTCCAGCAATAGCGGGAGGTCGCCCGCCGCCAGCAGCCAGGACTTCAGCGGAAACCGCCACCACTGCTCCTTCGGGGACAAAATGGCGGCCGGTCGGAGCGAGCCAAAACGACTAGGCCCGGCGACACCTCCGGGGCCCCGAGGCACCCCGCAGTAAAATAGGTTCCACCCCCGGCCCCCGATTGTCACGCACAGGGGGCCAGATGGTCCGACCCCATCAGAGAGTCCGCCGTACCTCGGCTAGGGGTCAGGGCTTCCGCAGTGCAAGGTGTCGCCATCACCAGCCCGAGTGCCGGGGCACCCGTCCTAAGCCGTCCACACCGTTGGGCCCCTTCCTGCCAGGCTCCTTCAGTCACCGTCAAGCGGCGGGCCAGATCCCCTCCAAACCGCAACTTTCAGCACCAGGCCCAACCGAGGCGCCCGGACAGCTCTTCAATACGCTCCGCCCCTCGGGCTCGCCGCCGTCGTCCCTTGATCTCGGGCGAACTTTTGGGGGGGTTCCCCCGGGGCGATCCGGACAAAAACAGCACCGGTGTATGCCCCTGATGTTCCGCCACGCTCCTCTCCCGCGCTGAGCCTCAGCGGGGGGAGAGAAGCATAAGAAAAGGGCTTTAGCTTGGCCGGGCCGGAGGAGCTACGGGAGGAAGCGTCCGCTCACCCCGCCATCTTGGCCACGCCCCCCATTTTTGTCTGTTTTGCAGGTTTTTAATCTCATTGTATTTAATTGTGGTCTCTAACCATTTTCTATTCTAGTCAACATTCCAAATTAGCGTTCATTTTGTAGGTGTGTGGTTATTTGCTTTTTGTTAAAATAAATATATAGTTTTATTATTAAACACAGTATGGCTATATTAGTACCTTTGTTGTTCTGACAAAATGAGTTTCTCAAGGGCCTCAGTCTACATATTTAAAGCTTGCCTGCACAGTGAATCACTAAAGTATACCAAAAACAGATGTAGCATATTGTGCAACAAAACAAGTAATCACCAATGGCTGAGATTAACTCAAGCATTCTATCAATCACTTTTTGTATACTTTAGCTTGTGGCTCTAAGTGGGTTCCATGCACACTGTGTCATTGAAACAAAGCTATTCCTGGCTAATGAGCCCAATCTAGGGTTATAGCAGTTCTAGGTTGCTAGTGTTACTGTTCAGAGAGGACCTGGCCTGGCAGTTCAGGCTAAACTGTTTCCATTGGACCAGGCTCAGGACTGATTTGCATATGGTTGGGTCCAAATTGAGGTGGCATGGTGTGTAAAATAACAATGTACTGGGATGAAGACTGACTATATGGCTTTGGTTAATTCAAGTATTCTATCCATTACTTTTTCTATACTTTAGTGTATCGCCTTAAGTTTAACAGTATGCCCAGACATGGGTCTTGTGCACGCTGTGTCACTCGAACCAAGTTATAACTGCTCGAAGAACCCAAAGTAGGGTGAAACCGGTCGTGGGTTGCTTACGTTCTGATTCATGGAGTACCTGGCTTGGCAGTTTGGGCTGGACTGTTATGATTAGAGCAGGACAATACTGATTGGCAAATTGCTGAGTCCAAAATGAAGTAGCATGGTCTGCAAAATAACAAAACACGTGGATGTGGCCCAAGTAATTACCAGTGTCCGAGATTAATTCAAACATTCTATCTTTTTGTATACATACAGAGCAAAGTTCAGGCTACCAGAGCACTTGTGGCTATCCAGGGAATAATTTTGTGATATAATTCTGGTTTCAGGGATTTTGTTCTAGGGCCCCTTTGTTTATTCATTAATTTCTGTTTAACTGAAAGGTTGCCATACACTGCAGTGTCATGTATATGTGAACACTGCATCTGCACTCTCAATATCCTTTCAGGCATCATCATCTCAGTCAACAGCACAGTTATGAATTATTTTTGGTTTATTTCCTTATTGTGATGGATGGGTGTCCAGAGGTTGAATTCTGGGACAGGAGCCTAGCTAGATTTTCAGGAAGACCACTAACTATGTTATGAATCATATTTAGATACAGTAAGCTTGATTAGAAAATCAGAGGTCCAGAAGTCATTAATGTACTCCAATAGGTATCCTACTGTATGTGGAATAGATAGCCAACATTCATGGGCCTGATTAAGAATCCCAGTGAATTCTCCTGGAAGTTTGAGCAAGTAATAGAGAAGTACATCAATGCACAGCTCCTCTGAGAAACTGTTGTATGATAGAATACAGAGAACAACAATATTGGTATAGCAAAATACTGTATCAAAAATATCATTTACAAAAATAGCAAGTGCACATACATTGGTGCTGTTTACGATGTTGTGGGACCGACACCGACATACCGTTGGTGTCGGTCCCACCGACCTCTATAACCGCGGTCAGACCACTGAATTACGATACGGTCCCAGGGACCGACCAACAGCTTGCGTCGGTCGGATCACAGTCCCCACAATGGAGGCGATGCCTTCTCAGGCACCACCATGGGGATTACGATCCACCTTTCCACCAGCCATTTCAGATTGGTTCTTCTGACATGAAAAGGCTGGTGGAAAGGCTTTTTGGGAACCCTGGGAGGGCCCGTGGCCCTCCGCTATTGGCCCTGGGGGGGCACTTGGGGTTCCCCCTAAACATCCCAGCATCGTTTTCCAAACACTGTCTGGTGCCTGTCACAGGGTGCAGGGATGTTTACAAACATGCCTTTTGGCATTGGTGCTTGCGCTACGGCCCTTTTCAGGCCCGCAGCACAAGCCTCAATGCAAAGAGGCATGTTTCCGACCACATCCACAGCAGTCGGATCGTAGTTTGGCAGGCAGGACTGCCGACTACGTGTCGGCCGGACCCGTTCGGCAGCGATGGTAGTCAGACAAGCAATCAGTCCCTTTGTACGTAATCTACTATATTATTGTGTCAAAAATATATCCAAATTCTAGAATATATAGTTTATAAGTAAATGATTGCAGATATTAAATGACAAAAAAAAATTAAAAATAGTATTAAAAAGTACTGCATATTTAATATATTCCTTAACAAATATAAAACCAGTATTAAACAACTAAACAAATTGCATTAATGACATTAACAATAACTTAACAGTTAAAATTGACAAATGTATATTTACAAAAATATATATCATCACACTTAATAAAACAAAACTTAATATTGAAATAAAAATTACAGTTTTATACAAATAATACAAACATTAAAAAACAAATAAAAATATTTAAAAAATATCATCAACCCCCCAAAAAAACCTTGCAAAAGTGTTGGACTTAAAAGGATTCAAATTGACTATTCTAATTCAAATTTAGGCAAAAGTAGGGAAAGTTTGACTTTGAAGGGGTTAGATTTACTATTCCCACTCCAATGGAAGCAAAACCAGGGAAAGTGTTGGACTTTGGAGGGGATATATTTGCTATTCCCACTCCAATGTACAGATAAGCAAGGAAAGTGTGGCACCTTTAAGAGGTTAGATTTACTAGTTCGCCTCTAATTTATACAAAAGTAGAGACACTGCTACACTTTGGATGGGTTAATTGTACTATTCACATTACAATCCAAGCAACAGCAGGGAAAGTGTTGGATTATGGGGGGTTAGATTTACTATTTCTTCTACCACCAACGCTAATTCAGTAAAAGTGTTGGACTTTGGAGGGGTTAAATTTACTAATCCCACCCAATCTAAGGAACAGTAGGGAAAGGGCTGGACTTTGGAGTGGTTAGATGTACCATTCCCACTCAGATCTAAACATCAGTAGCGAAAGTGCTGGATTTTTGAGAGATTAGATGTACTATTCTCACTCCAATCTATGCAACAGTAAGAAAACTGTTGGACTTTGAAGGGCTTTGATTTACTGTTCCTAGCCCCACATAAGCAAAATGAGGGAAAGTGTTGGAGTTATAGTTAGGTACACCATTCTAATTCCTAATATATAATGTATAGAACATTGAAATATCTAAGATTATAAAATGTTTAAAATGTATTATTTATCACAAAAAAACAAATATATACATTTGGAATAAGTGCACTTTCACCCTCCACCAAATAAAAAGTCAAACCAAAAACAAATAGTAAATATAGTATGCATTTTACAAAGGTTATTAATAAATCAACAAATTAACAATTATTGGAAAACAATAATCGATTAAACAATGTACATAATCAATTACCAATTAAATGTTTAATTAAAATATAAAAAGAATTTGTAATAGGATAGCAATAAATTATCATTTAAGTAACTTCCCACCCTATTCCGCTAAAAACCCAATATCCCACTACTATGTTATGTTAGTAATTAAACATAAAAAAATGACACATTGAAAATTACAAACTATACAAAAAAATTAAAACAATTATTTTATGAATACCAACAACTAGAATTAATATTATTAGTAATATGTTAAATTAATGACAAAACAATATTTAATAGAACTATATTTGATTAAACAATAACGTATACAATAATGTTTTGCAAAACAATATTATAGACATGAAAATAGATATCCTTCTACAATCAGAACCTTGATATTTACATATTGATGATATTTTAAACATGATATTAATGCAACGTGATATTTTTTAAACAATATTCCTATCTTTCACCCTAGAAACAGTAAGACGATCCGGCATTCTTTTTTGCAGCTACTCAGAAAGTGATAAATGAACAGAAATATCACCTCCAGACTGTGACAACAGCTCTTGCATGTGCTATATTGGCTTAATTTCTTCCTTTTGCCCCTTAAACCTCAACTCATGTCCTAGCCAAACTAAAGTCTGACTCCACTCAGTATGACCTTTGTATCTCATTAAACTGATGAGTTTGAACATTGTTGGCCCTCTTGGTGAGGTTGTCAAACACTTACAAATGAGTAGGATCATTCATTCGCCTCTTTAAACAGTGAAATTATGTTATGAAATCTGAGCACAGAGAGTGAGTGGTTCATGCTAGCCAACAATGGGTCAGGTCACGCACGATCAATTCTCACTATTGGCTTCTGAGAAAGGAAGTGCTTAGCCTTTGCTCGCTGAACCGATCAGGGCAGCTGGCTTTGCATGACAAGGTTAGCAGGCCTTGCTAATGTATTGAACAAAAACCTTATTGCTCTAACAAGTATGCAGGGGTGAAATTTCTCTGGAATTCAAAATAGTTTTTTTTATGCTGTGCTAAAGTTATCTTACTGCTTAGAAGCAGCACAATGGGGGAAGAATTGCTATAAATGTATATAACATCAGTCATGTTGTAGTTTTTCTTTTATTCACGTTTTTGGTAAACGTTGCTGCTGTTATTTTATTTGTCTTTATTGTAGTTACAATTCATATTGTGTGCACTAGAAAAGGGTATTGTTTTTATAATGTATCCCTTGTCTTCAAGTGTTCTTAAGTGTTTTACTCCTTAATGAAAGCAGGTTTGGGGTTCCACTAACTATCCCTGTAATTTCTCATGTGATTGATCATTACCTGAAATACTTCTCACTCAAATACTGCTCAGTGGGATGGTTGCAGTGTAGCTGGTTTTCTGTCTTGGTTTTACACAGTGACTAAGCCCTTGGTGCTAGTGGGTCTATAAATCCGAACTCTGGATCACATGTGCAAAAAATTCTGTTTGTGACTTTCTAATTGCAAATCTTTATGCGTTGCAATTAGAAAGTTGCAAACAGTGATGTACTAATGTGTCTAAGACACACTTAGCGATTCCCAGTAGTTTGCAAATGGACTTACCTCATCAATATTCATGAGGAAGGTCGCAGTTTGCGACCCATTGTAAATCTAAAAAATCACAGGGATGGTGGCCTGCTGGGGACAACAGGCCACCATGTCTATGTTTGTTTTTAAATAAGCAACGCTTTTAAAAATAAAAATGCAACCCGTTTTCCTCAAAGGAAAACTGAATGTGTTTCAAAAAGAAAAATGAAACCTTTAAGCTTCATCTTTGTAAGAGTAGGAAGTGGTTGTTTCACAACCATTCACAAAGGAGAAGGGCAAAATGCGAAAGTTTTGTGACCGCAATTTATTCGCAAAACATTCTTACATAGCACTGCGAGTCGCTATTAGGAAGGGACCCCCTTAACATGTCCCTTCTTAATTGTGATTCAATAACCCATTTTGCGATTTAGGAATAGGTTACTGAATCGCAAAATATAGTTCTTTTCATCCAAAAAGGATTTTTTCCAGTCGCAAAAGGCCATATTCTGTGAATCAGGCCATTTGCGAGAGCATAAAGCTAAGTACATGTGGCCCTCTGTCTTTCCAGAAAAATCCAGAAAACATATCACAATCTTGCACATAGCTTATATGATCCACCATGCTAAAGTAGAGTAAGACACACTGGTTGGAATCCGCATGTTTACATGTGAGTCTTTGTTCAGCATGCATACACTCATTTCTGCAAAGCATAGACCAGTGGCTTCAACCAAGTATAGACAGATTTGGAAAATCCAGAAAAGATACAGCCTTATGCTATCCAAGTGCTCGGTTATAGTTTGGACTGGAGCAGTATCCCTAGGTGGGACACTGCTTTCCCAATAACAAGTTGCATGGTTTCCTGCACTCGCAATCACTGGGTGCAGAAACACCGATTCCAATTTTACTATCTGAAACACCAGCTGATAATATTGCATGTGAATCAAACAGGGCTGTGGACACAAGTGCATCCTAGTGGTCCCGACTGACTCCTAAGGCATTGGGGACTATAGAATGCTTCCGCTCCCTCCCATCAGCATATCTTGCACCATGGAACCTGCATCCCCTGACCTGCAGCGATCCCTACTCCCATTTACCTTCTGCTCCATACAGACTTTGAAAGGGAGCAAAAGTTCCACATGTAAGGGAGATGCACATGCAGAGTTAGGCCCAGTAAAATTTGGTCTGCATGTTGTTCCCCATTCTGAGAGGAATAACTTTATTATACAGACATAGGTGTGTGAATACTCACCACAAACATAACATCTGGCTACCAAGTATCACCCATCAAATTCTAACTAGCTTGTGATTACGCCCTACGTTTGACTAACAAAACTGTCTCATAGTATCTTCCATCTTCAGAGGAAGACCAGTCAGTTCTGCAATCTGGATCAGCTTGTGCTGCATTGAACACAGGGGGATATCACAGTACCCAAGATAATACCTTCGGCAAAATGTCACCCAGTTACATTGGCTGTTTTTGTAGGGGATCATAACGTTTCAGATTTAAAAAAAATAAAGTATTGGATTCCTTATATATGAGGAGGATGTCCTGAACACCAGCCTACTCTATAGAGAGGCAAAATAGAATTGGCCTACGGAGTTGTTATCCTGATTTAGAGTCTTAGAGGGTCATTAGGATGGCGGGCGGACATCCTGTCGGAGAATGGGACCGCCCGCCATCGGTGCGGGGGTCCCGTTGCAGACATTAGGATGCGCCCGCCACACTGGCGGGCGTATCCTGCATTCCTGACATTGCGGCCAGCAGTGCTCACAGCACAGCCCGCCGCAATGCCCGGAAGGCATTACGTGCACTTCCATGCACAACGTGGCAGGCATCGCGCAGTGCCTGCCATGTTGTGCATGGAACTGCAGGGGGGTACCATAGGTACCCCCCATGTGCACCCTCCACCCCCCAGAAACCCTGGGGGCCCGCTACGTGCCCCCAATGGCAAAACCGCCTACCTTTCGACCGCCACAGAAAGCCACATCCCCGCATTCATGCTAATATGGATGGCTGTGTCTCCCTGACACCGACACCATGTTAGCTGCTTTTCCGCCCGGTCGACTCTGCGACCGGGCGGAACACCGTCCGCCGGGGTCCCCCCCGCCATGGTAATGTGGCGGGGGGGAATTTGGAAGCGGTGGTTTTTAGCTGGCGGATTGCCACCGCCATACGGGCAGTGGCGGTCCGCCCGCTATCCAAATGAGCCCCATAGTGTCCTGAGGAGTACAAGGAATATGAAGCCTGGCAGGTAACATTTTCATAGGTCCAGACACATGGCATTATGTATTAGCTGAGACAAGGAAGAGTGAGCAAGGAGTCATAGATACTTAAGTCTTTAAGATATTTACGGTAAGACTCATGGGCTGCTCTAGATGAAGATTCAAAACAAGGTTCCAGTCTTTTGGAGAAACCTCACATGCACAAGTATTCCACAAATAAACTGGGGACGCACCATAAACACATTACAATTGACTTCAGGGAAATATTGTTGTCTTGAGTAGTATTTTAGCTTCTGACCTTTTAAGCAGAGATGAAGCTTTACATTGTCTTTTATGTAACTGTTTACCTCTGAAAGGTGTCCTCCGTATGCGAGTTGGCTTTAATATTCGAAACAGGTGGTGTCGTTTTTAGACCCATGTACAACAAAATGCAACTTATGTTTTTGGTCGTTTGCTGCTGTAATGGATGTAAAACATGCATTTCTTGTCCTCTGATATTTTTTCCTGCCTGAAAGGCTTAAAAATATGCACAGAAGTATTAAAAATGTATCAAAATGTAAACCTAAGATCGACGGATAAAATATTTTATTGGAGTGACAAAGTAGAACTCAAAATATGAATAGTTAGGAATATCATAATTCAGTTTTGAAAGCAAAGATAATATTTTGGAGGAATATGGATCAGAAAAAAGTTAAGAAGAGTAGCACTATGTAGAACTAATTATATGAAGACAAAATAACAGCTTTATTTTTGTATATTTCAAGAGGTTTCAGTTGCTCAAATACTGCTCTCGGAAATCATTTCTAATTTTTTACAGTTTCTTTTATGGGCACCAAACCTATTTCTTATAAACAAATCATTCCTTTGTGTTTTTAAACCACAGCCATGAAATTCAATTATATATGCACTATATATGCAGTTGTTTACTATGCATTTTGCACATCTTTATCTTTACATTTTTGGTTGACTTTTCAACTGTAATTAATGCTGATTCTGTTTTATCTTTTTCTAACAAGTTGATTTCATCGTTATCATTGTTTAATGTAACTTTTATAACTTTTTCTTTCTCTTACCTCGTCAGTATACATTAGTCTGTCAGCACTTGCTGAGAAAATCACTAGAGTAGGCTGTTCAGTATATTCTTAGCTTGGTGCTATATCTATAAGAATTCTTGTACACTAAGCAGGGTAGAATATTTGCTAATTATCATTCACATAGGTAGCGCTCTTATTAAAAATACAATAAGAAGTGACTTGAGAAACAATAATGTACATTTTAGTTCACCTTTTTAGATCATTGAGGTTGAAGATTGCAATGGGCTCTGCAGATCTTAGTATGCTTCCTAAAGATAAAAACGCAACTGGATATCCTTAGCTCCTATCATTGTACTTGTCCTACTTAAGTTTTCCAAAACACAGATTAACTTTGAAGACTCTTGTACCACATGTGAAGCTAGGCAGTAAACATCCCCTAGTATAAGGTGCCGATCACGATCCGGTAAAAAATGTCCCCGTACGACTCGTATCGGGTCTTTTTACCGTACGAATCGTACAAGTGCCGTACGAACTGGCAATCACGATTCGCATGGTAAAAAGTCCATACGAACCGCACTGGGAATATTTCCCCACACGTCCTCGGGTCGGAAAATGTGTCCGACACGTCCTCGTACGATTCACCGTACAAACGTGAAAGGTGAACTCCGACCGGGGAATCACGATCCATCCCGGGCGTCCGAATGTACAACCGTATGGTGAAAAGACCGTCCGAACTCCCATAACAACCATGGAGACGTCCAAACAGGTGCCCGGTACGTGCCGTACCCCCCCCAGCCCCCGTAGGTACGGGCCGACCCCCCCCCAGCCCCCGTAGGTACGGGCCGACCCCCCCCCAGCCCCCGTAGGTACACGCCGACCCCCCCTGTGTGTACACCCGTGTACAGTGCGTACCCCCCGTGTACGTTCGAGTCGTACCCCCACCCGTGTATGTACGGTGCGTACCCCCCCGTGTACGCTCGAGTCGTACCCCCACCCGTGTATGTACGGTGCGTACCCCCCCGTGTACGCTCGAGTCGTACCCCCCCGTGTACGCTCGAGTCGTACCCCCACCCGTGTATGTACGGTGCGTACCCCCCCGTGTACGCTCGAGTCGGACCCCCCCGTGTACGCTCGAGTCGTACCCCCCCGTGTATGTACGGTGCGTACCCCCCCGTGTACGCTCGAGTCGGACCCCCCCGTGTAGGCTCGAGTCGTACCCCCCCGTGTATGTACGGTGCGTACCCCCCCGTGTACGCTCGAGTCGGACCCCCCCGTGTACGCTCGAGTCGGACCCCCCCGTGTATGTACGGTGCGTACCCCCCCGTGTACGCTCGAGTCGGACCCCCCCGTGTACGCTCGAGTCGGACCCCCCCGTGTACGCTCGAGTCGTACCCCCCCGTGTACGCTCGAGTCGTACCCCCACCCGTGTATGTACGGTGCGTACCCCCCCGTGTACGCTCGAGTCGGACCCCCCCGTGTACGCTCGAGTCGGACCCCCCCGTGTACGCTCGAGTCGGACCCCCCCGTGTACGCTCGAGTCGGACCCCCCCGTGTACGCTCGAGTCGGACCCCCCCGTGTACGCTCGAGTCGGACCCCCCCGTGTACGCTCGAGTCGGACCCCCCCGTGTACGCTCGAGTCGGACCCCCCCGTGTATGTACGGTGCGTACCCCCCCGTGTACGCTCGAGTCGGACCCCCCCGTGTACGCTCGAGTCGGACCCCCCCGTGTACGCTCGAGTCGGACCCCCCCGTGTACGCTCGAGTCGTACCCCCCCGTGTATGTACGGTGCGTACCCCCCCGTGTACGCTCGAGTCGGACCCCCCCGTGTACGCTCGAGTCGTACCCCCACCCGTGTATGGACGGTGCGTACCCCCAGCGCGTAGCGCTGGGGGTACGCACCGTCCATACACGGGTGGGGGTACGACTCGAGCGTACACGGGGGGGTCCGACTCGAGCGTACACGGGGGGGTCCGACTCGAGCGTACACGGGGGGGTCCGACTCGAGCGTACACGGGGGGGTCCGACTCGAGCGTACACGGGGGGGTCCGACTCGAGCGTACACGGGGGGGTACGCACCGTACATACACGGGTGGGGGTACGACTCGAGCGTACACGGGGGGGTCCGACTCGAGCGTACACGGGGGGGTCCGACTCGAGCGTACACGGGGGGGTCCGACTCGAGCGTACACGGGGGGGTCCGACTCGAGCGTACACGGGGGGGTCCGACTCGAGCGTACACGGGGGGGTCCGACTCGAGCGTACACGGGGGGGTCCGACTCGAGCGTACACGGGGGGGTACGCACCGTACATACACAGGTGGGGGTACGACTCGAGCGTACACGGGGGGGTACGACTCGAGCGTACACGGGGGGGTCCGACTCGAGCGTACACGGGGGGGTCCGACTCGAGCGTACACGGGGGGGTCCGACTCGAGCGTACACGGGGGGGTACGACTCGAGCGTACACGGGGGGGTCCGACTCGAGCGTACACGGGGGGGTCCGACTCGAGCGTACACGGGTGGGGGTACGACTCGAGCGTACACGGGGGGGTCCGACTCGAGCGTACACGGGGGGGTCCGACTCGAGCGTACACGGGGGGGTACGACTCGAGCGTACACGGGGGGGTCCGACTCGAGCGTACACGGGGGGGTCCGACTCGAGCGTACACGGGTGGGGGTACGACTCGAGCGTACACGGGGGGGTCCGACTCGAGCGTACACGGGGGGGTCCGACTCGAGCGTACACGGGGGGGTCCGACTCGAGCGTACACGGGGGGTACGCACCGTACACGGGTGTACACACAGGGGGGGTCGGCGTGTACCTACGGGGGCTGGGGGGGGGTCGGCGCGTACCTACGGGGGCTGGGGGGGGGTCGGCGCGTACCTACGGGGGCTGGGGGGGGGGTCGGCGCGTACCTACGGGGGCTGGGGGGGGGGGTCGGCGCGTACCTACGGGGGCTGGGGGGGGGGGTCGGCGCGTACCTACGGGGGCTGGGGGGGGGGTCGGCGCGTACCTACGGGGGCTGGGGGGGGGTCGGCGCGTACCTACGGGGGCTGGGGGGGGGGGTCGGCGCGTACCTACGGGGGCTGGGGGGGGGGTCGGCGCGTACCTACGGGGGCTGGGGGGGGGTCGGCGCGTACCTACGGGGGCTGGGGGGGGGTCGGCGCGTACCTACGGGGGCTGGGGGGGGGTCGGCGCGTACCGGGCCACCTACTCTGGTCGATTCGCGCCGTACTTCGCTTTTGCGGCACTTTTTGGGTGCCGTGGAAATATTGCCGTCCGGACTGCTGTCGGTTCGAATCGTAATTCCTGGTTCGTGAAACGCTGCCTGAAAGCGTCACGTCGCAGCATTCCCGGATCACATTCGTATGTATATTTTCGTCGGTCGGTGTTTTTTACGATTCGTACGGAAATGGTGTTTCCGTGCGAATCGTAATTCCATGTTTGTAAAGTTTTACAACCGGGTACGAGTCGGACGGGGAATTCGCTCCGACCGACGGTTCGTACGCGGTTTTTAACGGATCGTAATCGGCACCTAAGTGTGTATTAAAGGATTTACCGGATGTGCAGTTTACAAAAATATAAATGGGTTTCTTTTTCTGCAACAAACTAACTCCCTATAGGTGTTTTTATAAAGTAACGAGATGAAATATTGTGGGCAAGTTTAATTGAAGATTTCATGCTAGGTTTCCTATTTAATAGGAACTTCCTAGAAATTTTTCTTTAATGTACCAATATCCAAATTAAAAGTGAAATAATGAAATATACTTTAACTAGTTAGTATGATGTTCCTTGCAATAGGTACTTTAGACCCAAATGGTATGCTTCATTTTAAAAGGTTTTATTTCAGATATTCAGAATGTCAATATTTTGCTTTGCCACTTTAAATAGTTTCGAAATGTAGATGAAAAGCTTTTCAAATGCATTGCGAATACTCTTAAATCAATTGGCTTCATTTTCTACACAAGTCTCCATTCTTTCCATGCTGAGAAAATATTTCTTAAGATGGTTACAGCACAAACGTTTGAGATTCTTTATATTGCTGATTGAATTATGCACAGTTTGATCCACAACATTTTAGGAGCACTTGTTTAGGTGTGTAAAGTGAGAGTGCTAACTAGTGTTGGTGTCATTCTGGTCAAATCTGGAATTATATTCAGCAGTTGCTATAGTCTTCCAATGAAAATAGCTCATGTTTGGTAAAGACCCTCATTTCCCCATCACAAATTTTAAAACCACCACCTAAAATCTTTATTTTTCTACAAAGTGCCTGCTGACAGCCTAATTGGGTTTATCCACCTGATGCATTACCCATTTACCTTCTCACTGCATGTACTTCAAGGTTATTTGCTTTAGTTCTTAATGTGATCGACTCACTCCTAAATCAAAGATTTTTCTCCATCGTATTTGCTGCGTCATTGATCCTCATTGTTAAAGGAACTCATCATGATTATCATTTTTATTACTATATTTCCTGTAGTAGAATATAAAGTAGTTCCTTATTTAAAAATAGATATCATGCCTTTAGGACAACAGCTCATTTTATACATATTTTTCAACTTCTGTTGGTGATGGTATGCTTTGGTTAAGGCATACTTTCATGCCTGGTCAGTTATGTAGTATGGGGCGAGCAAAAAATTGCCTCTTTAGCCATCTTCCCACAGATTCCCACAGTTAGAAATATCCTCTAGGCACCATGCTAAATCTGATCTTTTTGCAAAACAACATTTCTCCAGCATCAGGGTTTAAGCCCCTTGTATACACCTTTGATCAAATCATGAACCCCATGGCCTATAAATCCCACTCGTTAATGAACTAAAGACTATCAGGCAATGGGAGGACAATCCATTAGACCCGTCAACCTAAGGGTGGTTTTCTCCCAACATTTTGTCTGCTGACCTCTTCTTTTTGCTGTATCTTTTTGTTCACCTTAGGACTCTGAGCACTTTGCCAGTACTAAAGTGCATGTGCTTCACCCCTAAACATTGTGACATTGGTATATATTTGATTGACACATTCAGTTTACTTGTAAGTCTCTTGTAAAGTGGCATACCATATACCCAGGGCCTGCAACCTAAATGCTATCAGTGGGCCTTCAGCACTGGTTGTGCCACCCTAACAAGTAGCATTTCAACTCTGTCTCAGGCCTGCCTTAGCAGGGCCTGTGTGTGCAGTTTACTGCCACTTCGACTTGGCCTTTAAAACCACTTGCCAATTCTTAAACTCTCCTTTTATTACACATAGGTCACCCCTAATGTAGGCCTAGGTAGCCCTATGGGCAGGGCACTGTGTAACTAAAAGGTAGGACATGTACTTTTATGTTTTACATGCCAGGATAACCCACTGGAACTCGCTCACTCCAGCACTCTCCTTTTCCTCACAGGCCACGTTGGTCTTGGCAAACAAGTAGGCACTGATGCTCCAAGCTGTAGGTGCAAGTAGTGTTGTAATCCTTGAGTGATGTCCCCTCATTCATCAAGGAGACTGTCAGTCCTTGGCCTCCAGGCCTGGTCACAGGCAGAAATCTTGCAGAGTTTGTTCTCCTCTCACAGCCCCATTGGCTGCTTGACAGTTGACCATTTTGGGGGACTTGTGCCCCCATTTGTATAGTCCATTTCCAGCCACCAAATGTGATTTAGAGTCCTAGTCTTTGAAGTTAATGTTGGGGTTGTGATTCCATTTGGAGTGCCCTCTCGTCTGCCCTGTCCTTCCTCCAGAAAGCAACCCTCCACAGCCAGAGAGACTTCAAATCTGATAGCCCCAAAGCATAGACCATGGGAGTGACCAGAGGTTCACACATGGATGTCAGTTACAGTGATATGTGTATCAAAAGGTTACTACAGGACTTCAGCCCTTACTCTTTACAATTCTCTTATCAGCCCCATCACCTTTGTGAAATGTCTCCAGGCCCCTTCCTAGAGACCTTACTCTAAATTAAAGAGCACACTTTCCAGTGTGCTGAAGAGCCTGGCCCTCCCGTCTTCCCATGTGTCACACCCAGCTCACAGGAATGTAGCAATCCACAAATCTGTCTGGGGTATTGCTGTACCTCCTCATGTTCCTCCACAGACCTAGGTCTCCCAAAATTAAACTCTGCACCTAAATGTATTGTACAATTTACAGGCACACATACATGCACCACATGCATATAATATTAACACACTGCTCAGCACTACATCCTCCATGTCTTGCAACATTTCCAGGCACAAATACTCCAACCACACATGCTGTGCAGCACTGCAGGCACTGGAGACCCTGAAGCAATAGCTGATGACTGTCCGGATGCAGCTTCTGGATATAGTGGCTCTTTAGGTCACTCTCCTTGTTGTATAACAACAGAGGTGACCATTGCAAACAACACCTGTGGGGAAGCATCAATTATAACTATAAAGTAGAAAATTATGTTAATGAACAACATACTTGGTGTTAATTCCCACAATGAAGAAGAAGAAATGAGGAAATGCGAAAGGGAGAAGATGCACTTTGAAAATCTGAAAAATTCCCTAGCGTGTTACTTTTGAGATCTGGGGGACAGAGTCCCCAGAGTAGGCTTAGTATCTCGGACTCAGTACGCCGAAAGGGAAAACAAAGAGCCTGTCACTGAAAATTGTTCTGTGTATCTGCTGTGGAGCATTCAGTTCTCCCCACGTGTCGTTCTTTAGACAGAAGGGGAATGAATACCTAGAGTGAAGACCAGCCAAGCTTTGTAGTTATTGATCATAAACCAGTTGGAGAATGAAAGAGTACAAAGATTATCGCTTCCATAGCCATGCTTACAACAAACAATGATAAAGTGAATGACCAAATTGTGCTGAGATCCTCATCAATAGCTGATCTTACAGATGATCTTTTACCCCACCCTAAAAAACGCCAAAAATTAATAGATCAATATTTCTTCAAATCTTTAAACATGTTCCATCCATTGCTCTAGGTGATCAGTACATGTGATATAGCATAAACACTTTTTCTCAGTTGTCCTGTGGCTTCACACAATGAAATTACAAGACTGATTCTCACTTCCTCTGCAATTAAGTTGATAGAATGTTGCATCAATGAACTTCACTCTTTGGCTTTTGAAATTCTGCCAGAAAAATCCCCAGAATAAACGGTTTCTAATATTCCACATTATGATAGGATAAAGGAAGTAATTGGTGAGCCCTATAATCACCAAACCCAAATCTGAAGGTAATTTAGGAATTAGGTCAGTTTTATATAGCTGGTCGAAATATCAATAACATTATAGTTCAAATGCTTCTGCACCTGTATTCAGTCTAATGGCACAGCCCAACAGACAGCGGACTAATGTGAGCCATATCATGAGACAGACTGTATGAACAGACCCTGTAGCAGCTTAACATGGTTGGGATTAGCTGGCAAGAACAATCAACCAAGGCAGATATTATTAGCCACTAAATAAGATGAGACTTAAGTGAGTTATCCCAACCAGAAGGCATCGAATTGGTCGATTATTTCTTGGAACTCTGCGGACTTTTCTGTCCATCTTTATTGCTCCAATTTTTTTATTTTTTTCTCCAATTTATGATTTTTTTCACACACAATTCAAGGTAATCCTTCTTCAAGAAACATGGGGCCATATGTAGGAAGCCAAATTGCGATCGCAAATGCTGAAATTTGCAGAATTTCAGCGTTTGAGATCGCAATTTGGGCAGTGTGCTATGTAACACACAAAAACCCACACGCAAAATAAGGAATCGCAAAATTTGTGATTCTTTATTTTGCGAATGCATTTAAGGAATCCCAAATTGCGATTCCTTAAATGCAATGTAGGAAGCACGCAAGTTGTGCGATTTTGGCTTAAGGAATCGCAAATTACCACCAACTTCAGGTTGGTGGTAATTTGCGATTTCTTTGAAAAATTCACTTTTTTGCATTTTTCAAAGTGCCATGTGGTGCACATACTTGCCCTAGGCGCATGTATGTGCGCCACATGTGCACACATGTTTATTTCAGGGGTGCAAAAGGGTGTCCTATTGACACCCTTGCAAACTTGAAATTGCATTCTCAATTTGCGATTCTCTAATTGAGAATCGCAAATTGAGAATGTCTTCCTATTCATTCCTATGGGCCTTCTAGCCCATAGGAATAAATGGCAAGGTATTCCTTATTTGCGAATCTCAATTTGCGATTCGCAAATAAGAAATATGTGGGATTCGCTAAATATTTTGCTAATCCTACCTACAGTGCGTATTGCGATTCTCTAATTGTGATTCCCTAAAAATCGCAATTTGAGAATCGCAAAACACGTTTACCAACATATGGCCCATGGTTTCTAGGGGTCAAATAAATTCAGAGAATCATATATTATTTTATGTGGCTGCGGTTCCTTCTCATAGGGCCAGGCTGAAATGCGTACTAGCTACTAGCTTTGTGCATTCCTTGGGTTGGTCATGTTCCCCTCTGTCTTTTCCTCAGACTACTTTTTACCTATCAGTATCATTTTCGACTCACTAGTAAATAGGAGTTACAGGAAGGTCTTAATTGATTATTACTTACCTCCTGGGAGACTGTAGGGCAATCTTTGTAATATGCTTGAGGGAGCAGGCCAGGATGGCGGCTGCATTTTAGTGAGCTCCTGACTTCCCAGCCCAAGATCTGAATTTATTCTTTTACTCACATAATAGATCCATATCCACAACCCGTGCCATGTCAGTGGCCGTCGCCGGGAGTGTTCTGGGGCCCAAGTGGAGTTACATGGGTCGGATTGGAGCCACTCCTAAAGGTTAGCAGGGGACCACGAGGCCATGTGGGCAGTCACCTAGGCAGAGAAGAGGCCCTGTTCCGTGCCACACAAAGCGGCCAGATGCAGGAAGGCCAGGGGGTTGCCTGATGCTCATTTCAGGCCAAGTGGACTAATCAGTGTGCCACAGGGGCGGTGCACAGCGGGCTGGCACTGAATTCATTGGATGGCATGAACAGCAGCGGAGCCATGATCCGCGCTGCGCTGCACGGCCCACCCAGAGTTTGAGTGGCGTCATCTGAAGGCAATGAGGCAGCAGGTCTTGGCCACCCTTGAGGTAGGCTAGGCATTAACATCTGGGAGGTGGTGAAGAGCTGACCTATTGTTGGGGCCCTGTGCAGCAACCACAACCCCAGGAGTAGACTAAGGGGGCCCTATGACAGCTACTTCACCCTCTGCGAGCGAGGTAATGGCAGTGCTGGGAGGCAACAGGATTGGGTAAACCAATTAAAGGGGATCCCCAGCAACTGATGGGCCCTCAAGCCAGACAAGTGGGGTCCGGGAGGCTAATCCTGCATGTACATGAGATTGACACTGCTGAGTGCACCATATCCTGGCAGGGGCCTGGCTGCTCATGTGGCCCTCGGGCTTGCGGGTCAGTGCCTCTAGTTGGACACCATCATGCTTGGGGGTGGCCACTGCCACATCACAACTAAGAATGGGATGAGTTCCCCAGGTTAACAGAGGCCTCTTACTGCGAAGACTGAGTGCACAGGGGCTGCCATAGACTGCTGGGTAGCGCCCTCTATGGCTGTGAATATGGTACCAGGGTTGTGCTAATAGAGGTGGCTGCGTCGCCTCAGTATCCCTCACTTTGGTCTGGGTCAATCATTGAGGAGCCCATTTGTGGAAGGGATGTCATCTCAGTATCTAGCAGTGAGTACAATAGTGCAAGCCCTAACTGATCATTCCTATGGGGCCGCCTCATGGGGAGGAGCAGGCCCCCCACTGAACCCAGCACAGATGAAAATCGACAAGATCACCACCCCTCAGTGGCAACAAGCAAAGTTGGGGATGAGGATGAAGCTGCTTCACACCACACTGGGTCCCCAGATGCTGCCGAGATCCTCCAAGCCATACAGGCATCAAGCGCTGGAGACCAAAATAGGAGAAGTTTGGGTGGAAGTAGGGGTTTTAAGACAGAATTTTCAGAATTTCGTAAACAGGGTGGTGGGAGCAGAAGGGCATATATGTGTGTTGGAAGACACTGTGACAACACTGAGGGGGGAGGTAACCCGCAAAACTTATGTAGCACACACATTAGAAGATCGCGCAGAGGATGTGGAGAACCAATCCGGCAGAAATAACTTTTGGTTTGTGGGACTGCGGGAGAGGGAGTCCCCTGAAACATTTTCTGCAGAATTGGATCTGGACTTGGACCCCTAAAGAGAAGTTGTCAGTCTGTTCTGTTATAGAATGAGCCCATCTCTCTAATGGCACATTGCTCATGGGGACATTGTCGTCTTCTCCAAGCTAGCTTCTCCAAGATAGCATGAGCACACTGCAGGCTGACTGCTGCTTTGCGCACGTTACCACAAGTTTATTTCGCAAATGTCTCTTTTGCCAGTTTCACAAGAGAACCAATGGCTGTATTCACACTGCATGTTCCTGCGATTTAGTCTGAGCATTGTGAGCAAGGTCTGTTGTTTGGGGATACATACTTTGGTCTTATTGGAATAAACGAATAGGTAGCACACGAGGGACCTTTCCAGGGAGAACAGCAAGACAACACACCTATGATGTAGATCTACCATCTATAGGAAGATAAAGCGCAGAGATCTTCTAAAATATAATCATTGTGTTTCTATATAAGGGGAGGGAGGTTAGGCTATACCATCTTTTCATAATGACAGATCCTTTCATGATTTATCGACTAATTGCTATGCTTACCATATTTGTGTTATGCATTTTCTTGCTTATTGTGGCACGTATAATGCACATCACAGCACATTAGTTAAAATAAAACTTTTAAACCTATTCGTGTCTTTGTCAGATCTTATTGTGGACAAGTACACAAGTGTGAGCGAAAGGGTGTGGCTTGCAACTGCGATTCCTGAGAGAGTCAGGAGTGTTGTGTCCTGGGGTGTCTAATGATTTGTTTCTGTGTGTGTGTGTGAGTAGGAGAGTAAGTGAGACACTACAGCTAGTCGGTCCTGGGCTCATGAGTACTACGGTGGTATGGGGACCCAGCCCCTATCCACTAAGGTCCCATAATCCTACGCATAGTTCTGTGTTCGTGCAGATTCCCTGCAATACTATGGCAGTAAGACTGCCACTGGGTGCACCTCCATGCCCCATGATAGTGAAGGTATTGAATTATCACAACAGGGATGTGATCCTTAATATGGCAAGGACAGTACAGATGTCAAATTAGAGTCTTCTAGGATGCTTGTTTTTCCGGACTACGTCCTCAGAGTCCAACAACAGTTGAAAATGTCTGATGTGGTTAAGCAGCAATTGAAGGCCCTGAAACTAAACTACATGCTTTTATTCCTAGGCAGACTTTGGAATATATATACAAGGCTAAATCATACTTCTTTGATACACCAGAGAGAGACAGCATGGAAGTGGGCGATGGAACAACACACACTGCACTGTAATTCGACCCCTGCATGGGGGGATGGTGGTGGCCGGGAAGATCAGGGTACTGCCCTCAGGCCCACCCCAGAACCCGGTAGGCCTGCAGGAAGCAGAATTGCCAACGGTGGCTTTCGATCTCTTCAGGCTCAGAGACTAGACGAGTAAGGCCATTGTATAGCAATGACCCTAGTGAGATTGCAGGAGATTCAGGTTACAAGTGGGCCCAGAGAGCTGAGGAGTCTGACACATGTGATCTTGAGGCAGAACAAATGATTCCTGAGGTAAGTCTGGAAATCTCAGAGAATGACCCGGGTGACACACTACTGCCTACCTACCAATCTTGCCAGCAAAACCTGATCCTGGGGACAACATGCCTGAGCTGGGGAGTTGCTGGAGCCTCGGTTGTCTTATTTGTACCACTTGTTTGGGATAATGTTAAAGTTTGGGATGCTTCTGGCGGGATGAGAGTATGGGGCGGGGGATTTGAGAGGAATTAACGGGAAGAGACAGGTTGCAGATTGAATAGCATTAAACACACAATCCACACAGAGTAAACCTCATGCGGGATACGTGTGGTGTTCCCGGAGTGGCTATTTTGCTCCCCAAGAGATTACTGCTCACAGTTCACCGCATGGTGGCTGACCATGGGAGGAGGTATGTCATGGTGGAGAGAATATTACCTGTGCAGGCCCTCAAACTCGTTAGTGTACATGTTCCCCCAAAACATCCTGGTGAAAGACTGGATGCACTCAATGCCATCTTGCTACAACTCCCACAGGGACGTACAGTCATATGGGGAGGGACTTTAATATAGTGATTGACCCACACATCGACTGCTCAAAGGCACTGCAGGCTAACCTGGGGAGGGAGACTCATTTGGCAGCATGGATATCGAGTCTGGGGCTTTAGAAGACTTGGAGCATTTGGTATCCACAGGAAGCAGAGTACACACATACCTCAGTGGCCCATAAAACACGGTCATGCATATATTGTCTTTTCACGTCGGCAGCAGACATTCTGCGTACAATGACCGCGTACACCTTACTAAGAGGGATTTCTGATCACTCACCTGTGGTATTACACCTAGGTGGTGGTGACCCAGCACTTAGGCCGATATGGCAATTTGGGGTCTGACAATTGGTGGCTAGGGAGGCGACCCACTACCTGTCACGAGCTAACTGCCTTCTTCGAGTTGAATAGAGAAACAGTGACTTCCTGTGGCATATTTGGGAGGGCTATCAAGGCATACATGCGTGAAGTGGCGAAGTTGCATTTTAGGGCTAAAGATCGACAACTAACACAACAGGTGATAGAACTGGTGATGAATACAGGCCCCAGCTAGGCCCGCAGGACACAAGGGTTCGCTCTCCTGTAATGGGATCTATAAGGAAGTTGGCACGGAAACTGCAAAGTACAAAGACAGCATTTATTAACCCTTAAGGGTGGTCCTACAATCCACACAACACTCTTCAGTATTGCATAGAGTAGCACAAAGAACTTACGTACATGGTCCCCTTTTATACACAATAGAGGGGCTCATAAGTGGGTGGATACAACATGAGGCCGAAGAACATTACCATTTATGGTCATTTTCGATACTGAATCAATATGTGGGCGGAGCTAACGCACTCCTTGAGCCCGCGAAAACATGGTCAAGCAAGGCTAACTGATAACAGATGTGGTCAAGTCTGGGCATGCGCCAGATGGACAAAGGAGCTATTTATAGACTGTTACTAGGCAGATTACAAGAGCAACTAACACAGAGGTTGGACTCTTCTCGTGGGGAACACGTGGAAGCATGACAATACAAAATGGAGTCCGAACTTCGGTCAACATAACAGAGAAAACATGATCTAGAGGAGAGAATTAATGTCTTCTAGTAAATGCTTAATCACATCGTTGTTTCAATTTACAACAGACGACCCTTTCAGCATTTACTGAAGACATCCGGTTTATTAGGATAATCATCATATATGTCAATTGTCATCATTTCTTCAACTTCTTTAGCTAAACGTTTCTGGTGAGCAACATCGGCAATAGCTTTCTTATCAGGGATACAGAATGATACACATAATGAGCAGAGCAAGGGACCACATTGAACACAGATACAGCACGAAAACAGAACCGCTACAATAATGCAGAGACCAGTTAGGACCTTCCATCCCCAGGCAGTAAATAGCGCCCAAAACCATCCAGAAAAGGACCAAGTGCCGTTTTGTGTATGGATCTCAGCTGCAATTTTATGCAGTTTATTGATGGCATTATAAACTGATGGCGTATGATCAGGGATAAACACACAACAGCTACTTCCAATAATTTTACATGCTCCTCCTCTATCAGCTAGCATAACGTCTAATACCATACGATTCTGCAATGCAACAATTCTAGTAATTTGCAATTCCTCCGTAAGATTCCCAAGAGCAGCAGCAGTCTGATTTGTCACAGCTTCTACCACTCTTGTTAATCTTCGGATCTTCCTACTGTTCAGGGCAGCTCCAACAAAGAAAAACAGTCCTAAGTTAAAATCAATATACTGCTGCAGACTGGTATCAGTCTGATCTACATCGTCAATTGATAAAGTACGTTTATACCTATTTACAGTCACATTATTCAATAATTTCAGATCCTTATGATAAGATGCGGGAGCTAGGAATACAGGAGGTAATAGAAATGATACATAGCATACCCCAGACCACCCAGCCGGCAGACGGTAATAACCTTTATTTCCACACACAAAGTACGTATTATGGGAGGCTAAAAAGGTACTATTGTTCAACCCATCAATGTTCAGAACAGTAATACAATCACTAACACCAACAGGGATAAAACCCACACTCTGGACACACAGGTCCGCTTGAGCTTGTGCTACTTGAATCACAAATTTGTCCTTTCCCACAGTGTCTCTTGTGTTCGTGAAGATGTAGGGAATGGATTCAATGTCTGGTCGGTACTCTTCCCACTCCCAAATTGTCCCATTCGCTTGTGGATACCCATTTTTGTCTTGATGGCATTCTTTATTAAGTCTGAAGAGCAATCGCCCCACTGTCGGTTTCCGAGTGGCAAAAAGCAAAGTATACCATGCTCTACAAGAGCCATTATGAGAGAAAGGAAGTGGTATAAATGGCGTTCCTCCTTTCTTCTGATGAGCTGGCATCATCCCACATATCCAACAGTTCGTAGCATTCGTAGCAACGTGGGTATGATGCAGCATCTGAATGAAAGTGTTGTTCAAGTAAGACTGTCGATGCTTCAACTCTTGATACGGTAATGTATAAAAGTAGTGCTCCTCAGGCACCGGAGTTGTCAACACAAGGATCTTCCGAGCGGGAGTTACATCCTCCACGAACCATGTGGTTATCCCAACAATGGCTACTGTCAACATGAACCCTAATGCACAAAGGATTTTCTTTTTCTCCATGTCAAAGTAAAAAAAAAAAATAAAACCCAATATCTTCCTGAAACTAAAAGTCTGTCAGAACTCTTCCCCTTGGGCAGCGGTTGATTTCTTCACCAGCGGGCCAAGACGGGTGTCGCTACACTAATGCAGGGCTGATCCCCCCCCTTGCCTCATCGGCTCTCCGTTTCACTAACCCAAGGGCCGTTCTGACAGTATGTCCCGGTACTGGAAAACTCACTTCCTTGGTCGAAGATGATATCGCCTTCCTCCAGGAGTCGCGTGGTCCGGAAAGAGCTCCTCAGTGGCGTTTGGCTCCGCAGCACGGCCTGTCTCTGCAGCCAAGATTTCTCGTTGATCGGTCAGCACGGCAGGTTCCACCAATCCGGGCGGCACCTTCCTACAGTGCAGGGAATGGATCCAATTCTTTCTGTTGGAGACTCGCACAGCCGTCCTCGTTGCGAGGAGGACCTGCTCAGGACCCACCCATCTCGGTTCCAAGCTGTTTGTTCTGTCAAATATTTTCACCATCACGTGGTCACCAGGTCGGAGACCATGTCCTTCACCGGTAGACCGATCAGGGAGCGCCTCTCGGACCTGTTGATGAATAGAAACCAAGTTATCCGTTAACTGTGCCAGATAATCGTTCATCATTACACAAGGTACATCATACACAGCCTTAGGTTTTGGTGGACCCCAAATATTCATTGGGCGTCCGAAAACAATCTCGTACGGTGTAAGGCCAGTTCGAGAGTGCGGTACCGATCTAATTGACAATAACGCCAGTGGCAGAGCGTCTGGCCAAGTCATGGACGTCGAACCTTGAATTTTAGCGATCTTGAGCTTCAGTGTACCATTATACTTCTCGACTAGTCCTGCAGACTGAGGGTGGAATACCGCGTGAAACTTCTGGGTGATGCCCAGGCCCTTCAAGACGTACTTTATAACATCTGCTACAAAGTGAGGCCCATTATCACTCCACAGAAGTCTACAGACGCCATATCGAAGGAAGAACTCTTTCAGCAGCAACTTCGCAGTAGTCATTGCAGTATTGTCTTTCGTAGGGTACGCTTCAACCCATTTGCTGAAAGCGCAGACCACTACTAGAACATACTTCAGATTATTACAGCGCTCAAGCTGGATGTAATCCATCTGCAAAACCTCGAAGGGTGCAGTGGGTGTCACAAATCCTCCTGCTGGAGTTCGAGTACCCTTTCCTGGGTTATACCTCAGGCAGATCATACAGGTCTGCACCACCCTCTTCGCTGTGCTAGCAATCTCTGGATGCTCCCAGACTTGGGTAAGCAATTTCACAATTGCGGAAGCTCCAACATGTGCTAGCCCATGTGCCATCTGAACCATAGGTTGTACAAAGGCCGTGGGTAATTTCCATCTATCCATCTGCTTATTTCTCCAGCAGCCCTCGTCATCCAGTTCTCCCTCGCTAGCCCATTGTTCCCGCTCTTTGTCAGAAGCGGTCCTTTGCATTTCCCGCACTTCTTCCTTCGCATCATGCCATCTTTCCACCTGTGACTTTACTACATACACGGCAGTAGTACCGGGCTTCATCGCAGTCTCCCGTGCTACTCGATCCGCTAACGCATTCCCTTCTCCAACTTTATCAACTACTTTCCTATGGGCGCTACACTTAACGATGGCAATTTTCTTTGGGTATGTCAGTGCAGTTAAAAGATTGTGAACTAACTCTCCATGCATTATCTGTACTCCATGTGACGTCAAAAACCCTCTCTCCTTCTAGAGTAGGCCGAAGTCATGCGCTACTCCGAAGGCATAGCGGCTATCTGTATAAACATTCACACATAATCCTGTACTGAGCTCACATGCTCGTGTTAATGCTATCAGTTCCGCTGCTTGAGCTGATTTCTGTGGTATGCGTGCTGTCTCCACTATCGTTTGCAATGTGGTAATCGCATACGCTGCTGAAGTCGTACCATCTGGTAGCTTCAGGCAGGATCCATCCACCCACAGTTCTCCATCTACATCTGAAAAGGGCGTATCCTGGAGATCAATACGACCCTTTGTTTGTTCCTCAGTCACGAGAATACAATCATGCGCTTTCCGCGCCTCAGGCTGGGTTTCGGGGTATGGCAACAATGTTGCCGGATTTAACGTTACGCACCTTTTTAACGTAATATGAGGAGCCAAAAGCGTCAACTCATATCCCGTTAAACGGGCGCTGGTCAAATGCTGCGTCTTCGTTTGATTGAGCAGGGCATCGACAGCATGGGGGACTAATACCAACAACTTATGAGATAACACAATTCCCTCACTTTGGCGTATTGACACAGCTGTCGCCGCAACCGAGCGAAAACACCCTGGTACTGCTCGGGCGACAGGATCAAGTACAGCCGAAAAATATGCACAAGGGCGCTGCTTATCGCCGTGCATCTGCACTAAAACTGACAATGCACATCCATCTTTCTCATGCACATACAACGAAAAGGGTTTTGCATAATCAGGGGTCCCTAACACTGGTGCTGAACAGAGGGCCTGTCGTAGTTGCTGAAAAGCAGTATCACACTCATCTGACCAAGGGATTGGGATAGGCGTGTCCTTTGTCAAGAGGGCTAACAATGGCTTAGCTATGTGCGAAAACCCCAATATCCACTGTCTACAAAAAGAAACAAGGCCCAGAAATGCACGCACATCCTTCTGTGTGGACGGTCTCGGTGTGTCCAAAATTACTTGGATACGATCCGGTGTGAGTGCACGTCCCTCCTTAGACAAAAGGTGACCCAAATAAGTCACCTTTGGTCTACAGAATTGCAATTTCTTCCTAGATACCTTATGATTGTGGGATGCTAAAAAGGAAAGTAAGGATAACGTACTTTTTTCACACAACTCCAGGGTGTCAGCCGCCAGCAAGATGTCATCGACATATTGAATGAGGGCGACCCCCTCGAGCAAAACAAAGGAATCCAATTGTCTTTTCAAAGCCTGACTGTAAATACTAGGGCTTTCTGTGTAGCCCTGGGGGATCCTACAAAAACGATAAGATCTATTATTTAATGTGAACCCAAAAAGATATCGGCTATCAGGGTGAATGGGAATGGAAAAGAAGGCATTCTTCAAATCGATCACAGAGAACATAGTCGCCGTAGGTGGGACCAAAGTAAGCAACGTCGTGATATCGGAAACCACTGGGTACTGAGGTATCACAATTTTGTTCACTTCTCTCAAATCAATTATGAACCGATAAACTCTGGCATCCGTATCCTTTTTCAGTATGGGAAGAATCGGACTGTTACAAATGTTGTAGGGGACTTCCTCCACTACCCCTACCGCCATTAAATCCTGCACTATCTGTATGAGAGCCTCCTCACCCTCCTGGGAAATACGGTACTGTGGGAGGCGTGGTAACACCGCCCCCTCCTGGACGCTAATGTGGACCGGTGGAATCACCATTTGTCCCACATCAGTATCCGAAGTTGCCCACAAAGCACGAGGGAGGGTAGCTAACAGCGCGTCCTCCGAAATCGCACACATCCGTTCAGACCGAGGGTAATTATCGTTCAATATTACCCGCACACCAGCAGGGGAGCAGCGGATCGTAGCCCTAAAATGCTTTAACATATCAAGACCCATAATGTTGTCCGGTGTGTACGGGGCAAGCAGAAACGGACAGGGTGCAGAAAAAGAATCAACCTTAAACATGAGGGGCTGCGAAAGAGGGCTTCGGGAGAGTGTACCGTCAAACCCTACCGATGTGACCATTAAGCCGGATGGGGGAGCCCCCGGAACCAATTGCTTAGACAGTGCACTACGTGTCGCTCCTGTATCCACTAGGAACTGATCAGTAGAGCCCAAAACCTCGGCCGATACATAAGGGCCCTTCTGATCGACCGGCACCTCAACTGATTCTAACCCCCATCCAACGCATCCCTATGCATGCTGAGAGTCATGGTACCCCGACCGGTCAATCCCCGACACTTGATACTGATGCTGGCGATCGAAAACATTTGATCTGTCTCGGTGCTGCCCAGCAGAGTCAAAACGAGCCTGTTCGTTAGAATTCCCTCGAAAGTTCGAGAAACCCCCTCTACCTCGCGGGCCACCGTGGGTATGCCCCTGACGCGATGCATGCAACACCGGGCAGTCCCTAGCCCAATGACCCGATTGCTTACAATACGCACATTGGTTCCTATTCAAATCAGATAGGCCCGAGGGAGGACCATAAGATCCTCCCCTACCTCTATCACTACCCCGTCGGGGCGGGCCATAGACTTGTGCCAACATCACCTTTGTTTTCAAATCTTTCGATTTCTTTTCCTCCTGGCCCTTTGCTTCTTGCTCCTGACGCTCATAATACTGGGCGATAGTCAGGAGGGCCGTCGGTGTAGCGGAAGACCAAGAACTTTCACTCGCTTTTAAACGGGCCGCAACTGCCGGCAGCAGATTAGCCACATATTTATCCGCAAAAAGGTGGCGGCCCGTATCGTCAGTAAGCGACTGGCCACTAAAATCATGAAACGTCTCCTCAAAGCGCGTAAAGAAGTCCGCAACTGACTCGTCAACTTTCTGTTTACATGCGGCTAACATATTCCAGTCAATCTTTTTAGGGGGGATAATTGTCTTCAACTTAGCCACAATAGCAGCAGGGAGATCTAAAATACTCTGGGGCGGTTTCTGCGCGGGCTTCCGCTCCCTATCCTCATCCTCAAGGTCAGACCACCGGGCCTTAAAGGCAACTATATCATCTACCTTTCGGACAGATCGCCACATATCCGGTGGTAGGATAAGGCCAAAGAACAGGTCTATATCTGCTAAAGTCATAACGCAAGAATTCAAGGCCCCCTCGACTTCTTCGTAGAAGGCCGCTGGATTCTTGCGGGGGTCAGGCAGCGCATTCTTTAATGCCATAACATCAGCTCTATGCCACGGAGTATAAACCCAATTATACACAAAATATCCCTTAGCATCGGCGGAGGTAATGTCCGAGCTAGTCCCCGCTCCTTTAGGAGGAACATACAAAGGCGCCGCCTCGCGCATTGGCTTAGCATGCACTAGATCGCTCTTATCTGATTGAGAGGTGGATGAGTGGCCTTCTGCGGTACACGAATCCGACTGCGTCTCCTCCCCTGCTCGTTGGCGCGCTTTTTCTTTATGGGCCAGCACCGCGTCCCGCAAGGCGAATAGCCGCCGAGCCGTATCAGGAGCCTTAGAGGGAGAAAAAACACCATCATGCAATGCTTTAGCATCCAATGTCACTTCTTCAGGCTCAAAGACACTAGAATATTTCCGAAAAGCAGCAATCACTTCCTCAGCGAAATGACTCAAAAAATACAATCTCTCTCTATCCTGCCACGACCCCCACGTATGGAACAATTCATCCACGGACACCTTGCCCTTAAGTGCAGGGAAGGAAATTTGCCGAAGCTCAGCCATATGCTCAGCCGATAACATGGACCGCGTATCTACCTTACCCGGACCCGGGACAGAATCTTGTGGCCTCGGAGCAGATGCGCCAACATAAGGGGGCGGAGAGCGATCTAGTAAATAAAAATCATCATCAAGATTATTAAGGACAGGATAAAGTGGCTGCCGAACAGCATATTGACCCGAGACTTGCAGCCTACGCTCTTTCTCTTGTCTCTCCGTTTGTTCTTTGTCCTCCCGACGCCTCGCTTCCTGTGCTCGCACATGATCATTCTTCCGTTGTTCTTTATCGAACAGCGCTTTCTCACGCTTCTCTCGCTCACGCACCTCCTTCACCCACAACCGCACACACTCAAACATATCCTGACGGGCACGCCGCTTACACATACACTGTTCCACATACTCAATCTTACGTATATCAAACGATCCATACAAAGGCCATCGTAACTCAGGATCTTTTTTTGTATATTTCCTCCATACTGTGCTGTACATTATGGAAGAAAGACCATGCTTCACATACATATCCCTATTAGGAGTCCCCTCTGGGGGAGCTGGAGCAGATTCCTCGAGGTTCAACCGGTTTCCAAAACAGCAACACCACTTACGGAGTGCGCTAAAAGCAGGCATGCTCAGGAATAATGCAAAATATGCAATATTATAGAGAAAATGGCACTTAATCGTTGCGCCGTTCAAAGTTACACAGCTCCGGAGAAATCTCTCCACATTACCTGCCTATATGTGTTGCAACGCATATATTTTCACAAAGACAAATACAGAATATGACTAGTCATCACAAATCAAACTCAAATAGCCGGACCAGGCTTCAAAAACTCGGAGCAAGTACCGTACACCGGTTCTTACCAATCAAGAGTCCAGATTCCAACTGCCAAGCTCCACAATCGCCCAAACGGCTTTCACGGCAGGACCGACAGAAGAGGTCTCAGTCGAGGACCGGCGCCACCCAGACGGTCAGCTCGGAAGGGAAGGAAGAAAAACCTCGGGATGCCAGGGCTAAGACGCCGCTGGCAGTGATCACGTCCCCGGCCAAATTCCTCACCTTCGTCGCGACCAGTCCTTTGAGCATCCGAGTCGCCGATGAGCCCCACGTGACGGGCGCCAATTGATGAATACAGGCCCCAGCTAGGCCCGCAGGACACAAGGGTTCGCTCTCCTGTAATGGGATCTATAAGGAAGTTGGCACGGAAACTGCAAAGTACAAAGACAGCATTTATTAACCCTTAAGGGTGGTCCTACAATCCACACAACACTCTTCAGTATTGCATAGAGTAGCACAAAGAACTTACGTACATGGTCCCCTTTTATACACAATAGAGGGGCTCATAAGTGGGTGGATACAACATGAGGCCGAAGAACATTACCATTTATGGTCATTTTCGATACTGAATCAATATGTGGGCGGAGCTAACGCACTCCTTGAGCCCGCGAAAACATGGTCAAGCAAGGCTAACTGATAACAGATGTGGTCAAGTCTGGGCATGCGCCAGATGGACAAAGGAGCTATTTATAGACTGTTACTAGGCAGATTACAAGAGCAACTAACACAGAGGTTGGACTCTTCTCGTGGGGAACACGTGGAAGCATGACAATACAAAATGGAGTCCGAACTTCGGTCAACATAACAGAGAAAACATGATCTAGAGGAGAGAATTAATGTCTTCTAGTAAATGCTTAATCACATCGTTGTTTCAATTTACAACACTGGAGTCCCATATTGTGTACTTGGAGCATCTGGGAAGGGGAGAAAAAAAACAAAGGACGCCAGCTGGCCATTAACATTACAGCTCTGCAACAGCTCTACCTAAATCAGGAATAACAATGCTGGATTGCTATGCGGAGTATGATATATGAGTGGGAGTACAAGTCCAGTTAACTGTTATACTGGCTGGCCATGCGCAGCATGGCACAGTGGGTAATCCTATCAGTGTCTGCCCCGACTGAACGACAGAGAATGGGAGCACAAGAGATAGTGAATCCCTTTGCTGATTATTGCGTAATTCTTTATCAAACGAACAGACCACCACAGAGTCACTGTCCCAACTCATTGCAGATCTTCTACTGCAGCATCTGTCAGTCGCTAACAGGAGATTCCTTGCCAGTCCTTTAACAGTTTACGAGCTTAGCGAGGCCCTATCAGACATGCAGATGGGCAACACATGGGGTACTGACGGTTTACCGTTGCAGCATTAAAATTAAGGATGCCCATGTTACAGATGCTTCTGGATATGTTCAACAAAGCCACTGGAAAGTGGCAACTGCCTGCAGGCCTGAATCTGGTGGCTATAATATTATTGCACAAAGAAGGGAAGCCACCCAAAAAGTGTGCACCATATCGACCAGTCTCACTCAATGGGTAAATCAAACTCTATGCAAAAATGCTGGCCAACAGGCTGCATGGAGTTATCTCTTCTCTCGTGCTTGCTGATACCCGACAATGTATCTATAGGGTTCAAACAGTATTAGTCTACAGAGAAGATCTTCGAGAGTACAATGCACTTCTCCTCATTGATTTTAAAAAGCAATCAATACTCTGGATTGTTACTTTTTGTGGGAGGGCCTTCACTGAAAGGGTTTTGAGCCCCGATTTATCCCATTTGTAAGGATTACATACAAAAGCCCCAGAGCACAGGTATGGTCCAATGACATGTATCATCAGCATTCCTGTACAATGGGGACCAGAAAGGGTTTGCCCCCTTCTCCCTTGTTATTTGTCCTTTCCATGGAACCACTGGCAACTTAGGTCAGGTGTGAAGCGCAAAATTAGGAATTTCGTTGGACAGGAGGAACAGAGGATCGCATAGCCCTGTATGCGGATGATCTACTGCTCTTCTTCTCCTAGCCAGAGTCTTCAGGCCAGTGTATATTCCAGATGTTGGATTCATACAGACAGGCCTCTGGCCTGCAAGTAAACTGGACCAAATCTATTTTGGTGCCAGTGACTGAAACAGTGGATACCGCAGGATGGCAGACCCAGGTAGCAGTGCGCAGACTGAGTTTTAAAATACCTTGTCATTTACATCTCACTGCTTCTAGAGCTGATGTGGTCCCTAAACCTTAGTCCACTAATTTGAAAAATGCAGTAGAATCTAAGGAAGTGCACAAGTCCCCCCTCTATATCCTTGACAGATTAGCACCCTTCAAGATGTTAGTATTACCTCGTTTTTATAACTCTACAAAACATTCCCTGCATGATCCCTCAGAAATATTTTCGTGGGGTCCAAACCAATATTGGAGCCTTTCTTGGGGCTAACAAGGTCCCACACATCACATTTGGAAAATGCACTAGATCCACATATGATGGCGGCATGGCAGCTGCGGACATACAGCTTTACTATTGGGCATCCCAGCTGGTGGTGCTGAATGAATGGGTGCATAGACGGTGGGAGGACCCCACTTTTCGAACTGAGTTGGCATACATGGGTGGCATACATGAGAGTGGATAATGTACTAAATATGTTATATGGAGCACTACCCATGGCCTCCCTTCCAGAGTTGTCAAGAGTAACGGTTCAGACCTAGAGGTCGGCCCTGAGGTTGACCGGCTGGGACAAAAGGATCCCATTGCATACTCTGCTGTGGAAAGGGAGATAGCTGGAACAAACGGCACAATTTGAATGTTTTGCCAGATGGGACCTTATTGGTATTTTCAGTCTTGGGGATTCATGGAAGAGGTCCCATAGAAAATAATTTCAGGACTTGAGGACGGAACTTAGCCTGCACAAATCCCAATTTTCTCAATACGTCCAGCTCCATCATGCACTTCTTGCCATCATAACTCCATCGAAAAACTCCCATGAGTTTAGTCCCTTGGAAGCCCATTTATTGATGGGCCCCTTATGGCAGGGTGGCATATCCTGGGTATACAAATCATTAGTTAATAATTTGCCCGATCTCTTTGTGGCACTGAGGTCTAAAAAGGAATCCTGGGTGGGGGAGATAGAAGATAGCGAATGAAGGTAGGCTCTCATAGCTCCATTGTGATTGGCAATTTCCTCCAGGCTTTACCGGATCCAGCTACACTATTTACATATTACATACATGACACGGTTGAGGTTGCAGAGAGGCCATAAGCTCTTGTCTCATGTCTGAGTGAAGTGCTGCAAGGGAGAAGCCCACTTCTTCCACATGGTGAGGACCTCCCCTGTCATTACACAATATTGGGAGTTCGTCTTTTGAGCACTGGGGGCCCCCTCTTGAGGTGTCGGATCATGTGGCGCTACTGGGCCTGTTAGGGGATGTTGAGGGTTAATAGAGGAGGACGAACACAGGTGCATCTAGGTACCTTGATAGCTAAGAGGGCCATCGTGGCATGGAGCAGGATGATAGGCTGGTGCAACAAAATGCTGGAACCTGTGTACAAGGATGCTCCCAGAAACATAAACGCATTTAGCGTAAATTGAGGGAGTTTTATGGACTGGCCTAACCAGTGAGTTAGGGAGGTCTGTGATTATTCGCATGAGTTTATACTTGTGTGTGTGATGAACAAGCTGTTTTATGATTGTTCTAAAAACAATAAAAGCTTTGGTTATCAAAAAATGCTTGATGGGATAAATATAACTGGTGTAACCAGTTTTAGTGGTGGTTTCAATTCAAGATGCACGTCAGTTGATTTTGGAGATGAAATCAGGCTTGGTCCATTCTACCGTCTTTTTTCAGAGAGCACCAATGACATTAGAGGAGTTCACAATATGGAGATTTGGACCAGTGGGGGCCCACAATGTATTGATGGGCGAGTATTCCCGAGAGTTTCACTGGATCAGTTAGGCCCCTCTTCTTCAACTATTGAGCTAACGTTTTTACCAAGCCCTGTATACCACACTATTAAGAAAGTGCGATGACTGCCTTGCTTGGAGAGCGAGCATAGTGCTTAATGCATTTAAAGATTTCCTCATTGCCATCCGACATGAGTGGGGTAGAAGCTGGGGATGCCAAAAGAGGATGGTATTTTGTTTAGGAAACCAACCTCATCACTTAAATGAAGTTCAACATGTTTCAGAGCCTCTGCTTCAGTGCATCAGTCACAGAGCATTTTTCAGAACCACACAGACTCCCTAACCTAAATCATTTCTAATTCTGTAGTGAGTGCTCTGTATAATGTTGGTGAAAAAGTAGTGAAACCTGTATTCGTGGGAACTACAAGGATGTCTTGCGCCTGTAATATTCTCCTGTAGGATTGAATCGGAGGTCATTAGTAATGTAATACAAAACAGTATGCTAAGGTTTGCACTTGTCATTGCATGCCATCTAATTATGCTGATGCATCTTTTCTTTTGGGGCTGGTTGTCCACATTTATATTATCCACCATTAAACACATCATCCCAGGTGTAACTGCAATCAAAGGTGAATGATCACTCTGGCAAATACATATTTCTTTCGAATAACTCACAAAGGCTAATGTTAATTGTCATTCATCACCCGTTTTTTTTAATTCTATGCTTCCTTTGGCTTAGTATACACTTCAAACTAAAAGTGCACAGGAGAACATTATAGTCAACACCTGAAAGAATCTTTATTGTACTTACCTATCACAGATGTTTTATGGCAATCTGAAAGCCCAACAGCACAAGTCACACCATGCCCTGTGCATGGCGGGACCCATAACACAAATCCCATACTTAGCTCCACCTACTATGTGCACGGCATGCCACATTAGGCAAGGAACATTGACTCAATGCTTTGTGAAAGCAACAGATGTTTTCTAAATAATCGTCTCCTTGTATACATGGATGAGCAGAGGACGGGGTACACTATATTGAAATATTTTCAAAGAGGTATGGAAATTGCTTGTGTGAAATGTAATACAATTAGAAAAGAGATAGGTAAAGATATATGCTCTTTTTATTTTCTACCATATGGTCAGAAAGCTCTCGACTTGTACTCTGGATCTAGTGGGAGCTTCAATGAATGCTCCGTACACCACACACAACAGAGATATGTTGATCAATAGTAGAAAAGAGGGATAGGAAATGGGATAAGTGAGAAAACAGAGACTTTGATGCTGCAGGTCATAGTCCACATCTAAAGAAAAGATGAGATAACTTAACCTGTCATTAAGGTGCTGCATCTAACCTTAATAATGGAAAGCACATTCCTTAAAACTATCTCTAACCAGTTCTCTTGTCCGAATCTACTAAGGCTTTGTGATGGTGCAAAGCGAATCAAATGTGAGGTTAAGGGATGCAAATTGACACATGCTATTTATTAATGTGTGAAAAAGGTGTTTTACAATAGACATGTGCCCTTTTCTCAGTGCTAATACAGCTTGGCAACTTTGCATCATTTTGTATCAAGGTGAGGGTGTAAAAAAGGTGTTACTGGTGCAGATAAGTGCTAACACCTAGAGGTTTCAATGGAAAGCCTGGTCTAATAAAATATGCGTTATGAGCAGGATTGTTTTTATGCAGGAAGCGATAACTTTCTGCGCAAAACAGTCCTTAAAGGCATAATCCTTTTCCTGTGTGTGATGAGGAAGGCATCATACATAGAAAAAGTAATGACGAGAAATAAAGGTATTTCTCCTTTTATTCCTTGGTCTGGGAGGTGTAACACTGTAACATTTTGACGCATTCACAGGTTTACAACTCTTTGCAATTCTGGGCATGCACTATAATCCATGGGTGAATGGGTGGCTTTGCGTGGCTTGGTAAATCCCAGTTAAGGGCTTGCATCACCTTGATTGATGCAGGGACCACGCAAGCTCATAGTAAGTCTGGCCCTGTGTGTCAAACAAGGCAGCCTTGTTGTGAATGCCAGTCGCATCCACATGATGCAGTCGGAACCGCCAACCTGAATGTAGACAGGAATATTTTAGCTCAAATACTGGCGATCAAATTGCTACCTCTTATGCCTCACCAGGTAAGGCCAGATCAATCTGTTTTTATTCCTGGGCACTCCACCGCTGATAACCATGGATCATTGTTTGCTCTCACTCATCACTTGGACCATAATCTCAAAGTTGTGGCCATATTTCTTGATACTGCAAAGGCATTCGATACTGTAGAATGGCCCTTCCTTTTGGGGGTGCTGACTAGAATGGGAATGGGTGGGACTGTGACAAGACAAGTTCAGCTCCTCATAACTGACCTTTTGGCCCAAGACCGGGCCAATGGAGGGGTATTCCCTGCTTTTTCATTTAGCAGAGGTACGCATCACGGCCACCCTCTTCCCCCTTACTTTTTGCCCTTACTGTAGTACCCCTGGCATACCTCCTTCTGGAATTCCATTGTCGGTGAAGGATTAATCTGTGTTATCGGTGCACGCTGTTATCCATGTATGCAGATGATGCTTTACTGTTAGTGCAGGATCCTGACATTAATCTGGGCCCTAGTATAGATGAGATAATGCTATTTTGTTGCCGGCAGACTTTAAAACGAAGTGGGCGAATCCATTTTATTTCCACTCACAAGCAGTACCACACAGTCCTCCTTGTCATACTAGCTAAAATGGCAAAAAGGACCGCTCCACTACTTGGGCATCCTATATCATGTAGATCCACAGACAATCCTTCTAGAGAATTATGGGACATATGATGAGGGGCTAAGTGCCCATGTAGAACAATGGATCTGTCGGGCAGAAAAACCCTGATGAAAAAGGTAATATTGCTGAAGTTACTCTGTTTCAGAATATATCTATTCCATTGAACAAGGCATTTTATGACCAGCTGAATTTGCTTATGATTCGAATGGCCTGGGCAGGCAAACAGCCTCGTCTTAGCTGGAGTCGGCAATGTCTGCCAAATGATGGGGGGATTTGCTGCACCTCACTTTGAAGTATATTACGTGGTAGCCCAGTTTCAGTTTATTCACTACTGGATTCATAGTTGCTGACAATCCCCATACCTCGTTCTGGAAAAGGGGCAAATACACCCACTTCCTACACAGGAGGACCCTATTCCCAGTTTGCTTGACCAGTACAGGAGATCCACACAAACAGGTGCACGGCCAGGGCTGTGTCTTGACTGGCTACACTATGTGGCCTTGCTGTGGCATACTCCCCATTCATTCCTATCAAACACTTTGGCCTTCTTCGGATAGACCTCTCCTCTCCTACAGTAACTCATCTCTATAATAAACATATCACTACATTGTATGATCTGTTTCTGAATCATCAATTTAAACAGTGGGGGAGTACTTGAGGGACACAGAGAACTCATGGACACCATAACCTATGGCATGCTTTACCATGCTACCCGTAGCCTTTATTACACATTTCCTAAGTCATGCACGCTGTGAAGACACTAAAACAACTTCGAATCTGGCTCTCTTTTGACACTGTTCTATTAGGTCATATTAAAACTATTGCTAAGGAACTTTCGCAAGCTCACCTCAACTGCGATTTTATTGGGTAAACGTAGAGTTGCCATGGCATGGGGGGGCCGCAGTCCCCCAGATTTCAGCATTGGCTTAAGGATGTGACTCTATGCGAAGAATGGTCAGAACCGTACTCTGCTACTCTACCCAGCACTTCCAAGACCTAGAGACTTATGGGAACCATTCCGGACTTACTTGAGTACCCCATTTTTCAGTTTGAAGAGTCAGGCTGTCACCTTTACTGAGTTGATGCTTTTGTCTATCAGGAGTCCTCTCGAATGGAATGTCGCTTCTAAATGTTTGAATCATGGTTTTTGTTGTTTTTTTCCATTTTGGCTCGGATGAGCTGCTGCATATTTTATTGCCTGCCACATATGCTTTATTATCTATGATGTTTAACTGGTCAAGCCTATTTGCCTTGTACACATTTGCCTGCTTTGATAATAAACAGCAATAAAAAATAAATAAAGGATATCATGTGGTAACTACCTTTTGCTTTATTAATATGCGCATTCTGATTATGATCAATTTAAATTTCGGTCTAATCTGTTTGTGCAACTGAAAAACAATTTGAAAGTCCTCAATATTATATGGTTACATATATGTCAATATATAAATATCACTTGCTAAACCCCAATTGTTCTTTGGCTCATAATTATATATATATATATATATATATAGATATAGATATAGATATAGATATATATCATAAGTAATCAATAGTTTGGTACAAGAATAGCTCTCATTCCTCTAAAAGAAATCACCCGCAGTTTATATGGCACAATCTCTCTAAATCGTTCAACTTGACTATGTTAATGTTCAAAAAGTATTTCAGAGTACGATTTCCCAACATATCTTGATTTCCTGATGGTGCTCTGTATTCCACACTGTACTCCACTAATCCCTCCTGAAAGTAACACTTCTCCAAACAAAGTTACAAATCTTGATAGCTAAATCCTGGATCCAGCAACATTGTAGCATGATTGGCTAGCAAGAATGCTGTTAAACATAAGAAAACATATATCTATTCAAAATGCCCTGTGCTATATCTGAACAACATGACATTTCAAGGATCCTTTGAATATATAGTTTTGTTGTCAGGCACCATGGAAAAGCGCATTCTTCACTAATGCAAATTCTTTCACCTAATGGAGCCTGCACGCTCTGCCCACGCAGCCTTTAATTCCTTAAAGTGAACCTGGCTCAAGTGGTTTTGGAACAATATACCCTCATGTCTATCTAGTCCTGAACAGTTAATCCATGAATCATAGTAGATAAACTCTCCCCACATAGTGAGTGATTTAGCCTAAACCCCATCTAGGTGGATGATTATGAATTAAGCTTAGTCTTGGTCAGTTCTTTGAAAGAAATATACTTTTGTCAGAGTCATCATCCCACATTTGTTTGTAATGTGGGCAGGTGTAGTGATGTGTGTAATGTTGGATAATATTAATGTGGGTAGCAAGCACCAGGAGTAATAGGAGTCCACTATTCGTAGATGGAATGTGATGACAATTCCAAACCGTAGCACATTGCTTTATGTTACATTAGGAATTACCCTTTAATTAAATCCTGCAGGGGAACATACAGGCACAAGCCAACCCTATGGTTCCCTGGCATACCAGTTCCACACCTTGTTTTAAAAGCGTAACCCAGAACACTGATCAGGGAATTAGAAGTGAGTTACTTCACGGTTAGGGTTTTCTGTGCAGGGCAGGGCTGGGAACCCAAAGCAGCCCTGGAAAATTTTATGGTGTGTAGCGAGCAAGCGCAGCAAGCAAGCCTGCCAACTACAAAGAGGGCTTGGGGGCAGGGAGGGGTTCTCACCCCAAGAAAAGTTTCGAAAAATATTACAAAAATGGCACATTCTACACCACATTTTCATTATATATTCAATTATACTAGCTTTTAGAGAACAGGAAATGATGACCTTAAGTGAAGCAATATTAGAAATGGGGGGTCTATAAAGGGCAGTGGCTTTCACCCTGTCCAGATAGGGACCCTTATTCTAGTCAGGGTAAGGGAGTAATACACCCAAGATAACCCTTGCTCACCCCCTTGGTAGCTTGGGACAAGCAGTCAGGCCTATCTCAGAGGCAATGTGTAAAGCATTTGTATGTACACACACAGTAACACGGTGAAGACCAGGGAAAAACACGCCAAAGATGCCAGGTCTAACAACCAGGATATGATAATCTTGTTGGGATCCTTCAATGATTTCCTCACAAGGGGGTTCCACAGGGGTCCTCTTTGAGCCCCCTCTTTTCTAACATCTATGTTACCTCCCTTGGTTCAACTGGCAGAGGATTTGGGTGCCAAAATTATTGCATATGCCGGTGATATCCAGCTCTTGTTTACTTGGGGAAAATCTGAGTGTTCGACCTTCTCCGCAAAAAATTGCCTGACAGCACTTTTTCATTGGCTGGCCTCTGCTCAACTTAAATGCAATGAGGACAAATCTGAAATCCTCGTTTATGGAAGCTTCCCCCCTCAGTTTAGAGAAACACTTTGGCCGGCTGATTTCTCTATGCCGGCCTCAACGGGGCAACCCGCCAAGAATCTGGGAATCTGGTTTGGGGAGAATCTCTCTTTCTATATCCAGCTCAAGAGGCTTGCCGTGAACTGTTTCGGGTTACTCAAATCCCTCAGGAATTTTTTACCACTTCTCCCTAGAGCTGCTAAATGTCATCCGAGCCCTAATTTTATCACGTATTGATTATGTTAATGCCCTGTACATTGGCCTCCTGGGCTACCTGCTTAAAAAACTACATGTAATCCAGAATGCGGCAGCCAGGCTTCTCTTTAATATCCCTATCAGAAGCAGTGGGAGACAGCATCTGCGCGTACTTCATTGGTTGCCCGTGGCCGAACGAGTTAAATTCAAACCTCTGGTCATGACACATCGTGCTCTGCATGCTTCCAGTCCAATCTATTTGCAGAACCGTTTTACTTTCTACACTCCTACTAGACAACTGCGCTCTGCTTCCCAACTCCTGGCTCATGTCCCCTGCTTTCGACTGCAAAGGATGGGCGGCAGTTCCCTTGCCTTGAAGGGTGCTCTGGCTTGGAATTCGCAGCCTTTCGCTCTCCGTAGCATTCAGGATCCCACTCTTTTAAAAAAATCTGAAAACGTTCCTCTTTATCTAATCCGCTTTCCGTCACTCCTCAAGGTTCATGCCGGGACACTCCTCGGAGTATCTGTGCGCATTACAAATACAAATAACATAGCATAACAACACTATCTCCCTCCAACAGTGCCATTCATCTCTCCGTAGCCCTTCTCTCATGTATTTTATTTGCTTTATAGCGTCTCTCATACCAGTGTAGAGAGCCGGAGCACTTTACATCACGGACACATACAGAGACAAAGAATCATATGTGTGTAGATCAGTGTTTACAAAATGTTACATAAGACAAAAGGGAATACAAGGTGTAGGATTTACGTCATCTATACTGGTAGACCTTTTTTAAGAGTGCTTGATCTGGAGAAGCACAAACTCAGGATTTAAAAATTAACAGTGGTTAAATTTACTAAGAATGTATTTCTACCCCATTGTAACAACCTTAGGACAATTGACGACTGGGAAAAAACATAACTTTTGAACCTGTACGATGCAGTTCGCATGCAAGTCTTTGAAGTCAGTTCATAGCTCACTGTGCTAGATTTATTATGATTGTAAGTTATGAGTTGCAAGTAACTAAAGGATCTCTGTGACAGAAGCAGAAACACATTGAGCTATGTACATCAAATACAGTTAGGTCATCTGTATGGTTCATGTTCTTTTCAGCAGGCATATTAACCCTCTGTACTACATTAGATGAGTTAAAACTTCCAATAGACAAAACTCCCATCTCTCTCCAGTATAAAAATAAACCACAGGAGATAACAACCTTGATACTTTTATTACAGCCTGAAAACTGCGGGGTATACAAGGAACTCAGCACTGAGAGTGAGAAATGAGCCATTACGCTGGACAGTCCTGCTGATTTTATTACTGGGGGGCGATATTTCAGCACTGCTGCAAATCCGGCTCCCAGTAACAAAACCGCCCCTCTACCCCTCCAGCCTCCTGGAGGAAACACCCGATGCCCGGTACGGCCAGTTCGGCATTCTTTCTGTGGTCCTCCAGACTGCCCATGACCAATATGAGGGGCAGAACCATTCTGACCTTTCCCTAAGTGGTGAGGGTGGTTTCCTAAAAATCATCCCTGTCCACATATTGTTTACTTTTATGTAAGTAAGATACAAAGAAAGAAAGACTTCCCACTTAATACAGTTTTAGCCATCAGAGATCCCAGCAGGTGATCTTACACTACCACCTTCAGGAGCGAATATGACAATCACAAAACATAGGACTTTTATATACATTTGCTCACAAAAGAACTCACGGTGAGTGTGCCACCAGCAAGGTTAGCTGCAGATGAGAAGCGATCTCAAGGATGAAGCATGCTACATGGTGTGGGTGGGAGGTCATAGTCCCATTTTATGTACTACCCATTTACATGAGTTTTCAAATAAAAACAATAATATTTCCTCTGCATTGTATGTATGTATGTATTTGGTATTTCTGGTGCGTCAATAGAGTCAAAAAGCTGCAGGACACTGCAAAGGGTCAAAGACAAGCATAAAGTCAACCAGTGAAAGGAGAGGTGGCTGGTTTCTAGAAAGTATCTAGATGTGACAAAGTGACACAGTCATGCGGTTACAATAAGTTTATTGAGGAAGACACTCAGTAGCACTTACAAATAATCTCTTTTTCCTTCTTTCCTCATGTCCACAGTATTCATTTCCAGGCTATTGTGACAAAATACAAAATGTCACCTTCAGTAGCATTTAAATCAAATAAGTAGTTACAGTATATTCGGTATGGCCTGCTCCATCATTCGGGAAGTACATTTGTACCATGAGATTAATGATCTGGGGTTGATTTGCTTTCACCATCATTTGGGTGAACTTTGGCTATTATGTATAAAAAATACCAAATTCTGAATATTCGGGCATGGGTTTTTCTTGTTTCTGCCCCTGTAATTTTCATATTCATAACTGTGAGTAAACTCTTCACCAAATAGGTTCCTGGCTCCTTTAAAGTTGGTGGTACTCGGGCATCTGACAAAAATCAGGCCCTGCACTGCTGGCAAGGTTCTTCACGCCGTTTAGAGTCGTGGGAACTCCTTTGCTTCTGGATTTGCTCTTGAAACGCGTTGCTGGCAGTTCATCTGCTGCAGGAAGTCAAGCAGAAGAATGTTGGAAGCCCCGCTCTATGTAGGGTGGGCATCTGACACTAATGTTTCATGTTTGCAATTGTTATGGAAAGCATGGCCCTCACAAACATGAAAAAAACAGAATGTCGCGCACACAATGCTCTTACAACTAGCATACCGGTGTTAACAGGCAACACCTCTGCAGATAATCAAAATCTCTGTGACTGGATAACCACGGCAGGTCACCGATTAGGCCCTATCAGCTTTAAGAATCCTAGTTTTATTAAAACTAAAAGGAAGGCCCCCTGGTTCTCACCTGTTTTGAGATCAGAATTGGGAGAACTAAGAGTATTGGAACGGAGGTGGCGCAGGCACTATGAGGTCACTGCCCGCGATACCTACAAATGGGCTAGAAGAAAATACCATGCAGGCATAAAGTCAGCCAAAAAAGCCTACTATTTACAGGCCATCTCTACGGCAGCCCAAGAGCAAAAAGAAATCTTTAAGATAGTTAAGGATTTTATGAATCCATCAGTTCTCTTGCAGGAAATTCCGCCATCTCAAAATCTCTGCAATGAGATATCGGACTATTTTGAGAATAAAATCCTCGATATTGTGAGGACTTTTCCTCCAGTGTCCCCCATCCCAGGAGCTGTTGAAAGAATAGAGAGGGTGAAGTCCCCAACCTGCATGGAAACATTTGTTCCTGTTTCCCTTGAAGATACCTTCAAAGCTATTCTTGCCAGTAAATCTGGATCCCCCTTTGATCCATGCCCTCCTTTGGTCCTACAGACCCTAGTAGTAGCAATTAATCCCATCATTAATGGTATCATCAATTCATCTTTAGCTACGGCAGATGTTCCCAACGACTGGAAGCTTGCTGCTGTCAAGCCTCTCCAGAAAAAGGCACGAGCCGATCCAACCACCCTTTCTAACTTACGCCCGATCTCCTTGCTTCCGGTGATGTCCAAACTGACAGAGAAGTTCGTGAATAACCAACTTACGAGCTTCCTGGAAGAAAATGATATTTTGCATCCAAATCAGTCAGGGTTCCGGTCAAATCATTCTACCGAGTCTGCCCTGCTGTTTACAGCAGAGACCCTTCGTATGGCCATTGACCAGGGAAAGAAGGCTGTCTTAATTCTACTCGACCTGTCGGCAGCCTTTGATACGGTCTCACATAACACCTTAGTGGACCGTTTGGCTGCCGCAGGAGTGGATGGGGTGGTTCTGGCTTGGCTTAGAAATTTCCTTAGGGACAGACGCCAAATCACAGTGCTAGGTCATTACCAATCTGAAGCTAAGGTCCTCAGCTCCGGAGTCCCCCAGGGATCGAGTCTAAGCCCTATACTTTTTAATCTGTATATGGTTCCCCTGGTAAAACTGATCGCTTCTTTTCAGATCAGTACAATCTCATATGCTGACGTCACTAAGCTTATCCTAGTACTGGACAGGGAGCGGTCTGGCGCTGAGGAAAATCTTAAAGAGTGCCTAGCAGCAACATTTAATTGGATGACTGATAATCACCTTAAATGTAATGCTGGAAAAACTGAAATCCTGCCATTTGGAAAGCAAAATTAGTTTCCCCCGAAAATCTGTTGGCCTGATGATGCAGAAGCCCCCCCCCCCCCCCCCAACACCATTACATCGGCCCGAAATTTGGGCATCAAGTTTGATAACCAACTGTCCTTTAAACGAGAAGCGGTTGCCGTAGCTGGCACATGTTTCCACATACTAAAAGCCTTAAGGAAGTTTTTTGATCTTCTTCCGTTGCCAGCTAGGAAAACGGTCGCAGTGGCCCTAATCACTTCCAGGTTGGACTATTGTAGTAGCTTATATGCTGGAGCCAATAAATCGATACTTCACAGATTACAAATGGTCCAACATGCAGCGGCCCGCCTAGTATTACGTTGGCCCCGTAAGTCATCAGCCTCAGCAGCACTGAACGCGCTTCATTGGCTTCCAATCGGTAAAAGGATTCTTTTTAAGATCCTTTTAATCACCTTCAGGGCTTTTCAACATCAAGGACCTAAATACCTATGTAATGGCTTTAGACGATACCACCCGGCACGTTGCCTAAGGTCTGTGGGTCAGAATCTGCTTGTAATCCCCAGATTCAAGCTAGCAACTAAAGGCGGCAAATCCCTTTTTGTGTTGGGTGCCAAGGCCTGGAACAAGCTCCCTCTTTCCTTACGATCCTTGTCTCATGAAACTCAGTTCAGGAAGGCATTAAAAACATGGGTATTTTCCCTTACCGACGCAGCTTGCACAGCAATGGTGTAAATATGTCGTGTTTAGCGTAATTTGTGTCTATTCCCTCCAACTCTGCCATCTGGGTTGGGTGAGCGCCAAGATACTCCCTGGAGTGATAGTAGCGCTATAGAAGTACATTTTACATTACATTACATTAAATTACGTTAGGACAATACCTCCGAGCATGTCAGGGACGTATATGTTTTGTTTTTCATAAAGAAACTCCCACCTTGCAGGTTTGCTTCTGAGAAACAAAGAAAATGCAGACCGGCCATGTCTGAACTTTAGAACAAATTTCCTTCCTAGTGGCGAGGAGCTCTATTTATGGCAGGTCCTCTGCCACAACTCTAAATGAGCTTCAGTATATATGTCAATAAATGGCCTAATGAGGTGGGACACTTCCGCGCAAAGGCATCCTCTTGATGTATTATGTGTCGGTAACAGTGATGTACACCATCTTTACAGGTTCTGCTTTCTACTGTAGTCTCACCCATTCATCTACCCAGGTTCACTGTCAAACTAATGTGGCCGTTCGTTCAAGGCATTGGCACCTGCTCTTTGGAACTCCTTATCTCTTCCTATCCGCAGCACCCCCAATCATTGGACCTTTAGAAGGTTGGTGAAGACCTGGCTTTTCTCCAACCACTAATTTCTCTTTAACTCTTTACTCTTTTTTGACAGTCAGCGTTGGGACGCCCCGTTGTTGGGGCAGCCATGCACTCTTATAAATACTATAACATAATATAAAGATAATTAAATCTCTGAACAGAATTAGTTACATACAGGAAACATCAAAAATGGGTCTCTGTGGTCAGTATCCTTGGTGACTGTACTTTGTTTTATGTCAAATTTGTTAAAATATGCAGGCTATATCACCAACATAAATATGTTTAAAGACATGAAATGTATTCCAGGTTGTCAGCAAGACTTTAGGTTACATTTCTTATCTTAATGAATGTGTTGGCAAATGTATTATCATTATGTTTTCACAGTAGATTAGCCCTAATTTAAACATATAATCAGTACTAGCAATGACAGCAAAAAGACATTAATAATTACAAGAGGCTTGGGGGCACATGTAATACTTTTTCACACAACCCGGAGTACCGAGCAAAGTTACTGTGCTATATTGTGTGAAAGGGAGAGAGCAGAAATGCTCCATATTTACAAAGATTAGCAGCATTTCTGTTCTCTTCTTGCACTGGTGCACTGTGTGCTGCCTAGTACCAAAGCGCCGTTGCACCACCGTGCAAGGTTGGCCTTGTAGCAAGCTGGATTGTTTCTGTTTAGGAAGGTACACCTTCCTGTGCAAAAACAATCCTTAGAGGCATTTTCCTCTTTCCATGTGTGCTGCAGTATGCAGCACACATGGAAAGAGGAAATAACAAGGAGAAATAAATACATTTCTCCTAGTTTCACCTCAATGGGGAAGGCGTAGCATTTTGATGCATTCCCAGGTCTACTAGCTTTAGTAAATCTAGAACGTGCCAGCATCCACAGGTAGATACGTGGGAACGCCCATGCTTCACCCATGGAATGCCTCCCAAATTGAAATGAAACGTTATGCAGCGTTGTGTTACATTTCTGTACAAAGCCATGCAGGGCCGGACTGGGACAGAAAATTGGTCCAGTTACCGAAATGAAAGTGGTCCCCGTTAGTGAATTAAAGAGATTAAAAAAAGTGCCCCACTTTGCAAATTGAAACAGTTTTGATCTTACTGTGGAAATGTTTTCTAAGATATGGATGACTCCATGCATTTGTGCTTGGCACAGGCCATGTTTCTGGTAATATCAGCAAAATCAACAGTACAAACAGGTGCACCAGACCATAAAACTGTCCCACAAATAGCCAAAAAACAGGAACACTCACAGACCTGTCAGACCAGCCTTTGGGTACTGCCTGATTGCCCTGCAGGCCAGTTGGACCCTGAAGCCACGCAAGGTGGCAAAAATTGCCCCTTGCATGGCTTTGTACATATTACTGAAGTCTTTGCTTTATCCTTTCATCACATAAGGACGACGCAAAAGCTTCATTAATCTGAGCCTTGGTTCTCATATTCATTGACAAGTGACAATAATCACTGGTTGAGCTACAGTAAACCATAATTGACTATTGTTTGACTGTGCTTTTCACAATCCTTATCAATTACAAATTAATGTTCCCTGCTATAGAGGCCGACAGATATTTCCTAGGCATATGTATTTACACTTTGCGAAGAAGATACTGTCAAACCACGCCATTGAAAGCAATTTGCCATGATATCATTGAATTCAATTGTAGTGGAAATCTAAAAATGTATATCCTCATTATTATTATTTTTTCTAAAATCTAACACCATGTTTTTTTTCCTTGTTTAATTAATGAGCAGGATGAAAAATACTGGGCAAGGCGTAAAAAGAACAACATGGCTGCAAAGCGATCAAGAGATGCCCGAAGGCTAAAGGAAAACCAGATTGCCATCCGTGCATCATTTCTCGAAAAAGAAAATTCTGCTCTCCGCCTGGAAGTAGCTGATCTGCGCAAGGAGCTCGGTCGATGCAAGAACGTGCTGGCAAAATATGAAGCCAGGCATGGTGCTCCGTAAATGTATGTTGCCTATGGTTGCTGGCAGTTGAATAGATGGACAATGTGTACGAAGTTGGATCGTTCCACATCGGAAGCAACGTTTTTGCCATCTGCACTTTACCAGAGGAAAAAACAAACTGACTGATATTCTTATTTTGTGTGGTTGTGCTTGTACATGTGTGTGTGTGTGTTTATCTCGGCACTTCCCATTTCATGTTGTCCTTATTACATGTGGCTATATTTTTCAAGAAGCTGTTAAACACTGCTGTCGCATTGTTCTTCTTTGCTTTGGTTCAGATTCTAGATTTTTCTGTCACACTGTTCTTCTATTATAAACACATCCCAATGGGGGTAGATTTCTTTTTTTGAGAGTATACATTATGCAGTAAATACTCCAGAAACCAAAAATTGCAGATGATGGGTGCATCCTGTTCTCTGCTTCAGCTACAAACATTTTACATTCACTGTACCTTCCTTATGTTCTTTCTGATATTTGTTTCCATATTTGAAAGTGCTATTGAATTGAATTAACTCGTTGATTATTGTTTTTAAGAATTGTTTTACAAGTTATATTTTTTCATTGGTCATGGAAAGAGAATCTTATACACAAGAGAACACATCATTGTTTTTTGCACAGTCTACCGAAAGCAATAAAACAACTTTATGAGCTATACCCGAACATTGAGCATAACAAGATTCCGTACAGGTCATTTTTATCGTAGTGGTTGTGCTAAAAATAAAGACTGGCTGATGTGCATCCTTCAAAAAGAAGCAAACATTAACAATGATAGAGTGATATATGTGTTGTGTGGCACTGACTACTTCCTTGTTTAACCACTTTGCACCCTTGTGAGCTAGTGCTGGGGTGCTGGTATTCAAGGAGAGAAGCTGCATTTATCAGTAAAACAAATAATTTGCTATGCCAGCACTCACAGAGTTTGTTACAAAGGGCCATGCACACTTATTGTAATGCAAATAACAAACCGGTAACATGTTTTGTTTTTCTAAATGGCTTCCTGCTCTATAATTCAGAAATAAATTTGGACCATGCGGTTAAAGATCTGCGGTTAATTTTCTTCACCAACTTTTGGGTGCTAGAAAATGAAAACAAATAATTGCCATTGCAGTCTTTCTTGCATATGTTCCTGTGTGTTGCCCAAGAGAATGACCCTTTTCATTCAGTATTATTAATATGTTATTCTCTGCGTTGGTATACAGTTCTTCAATTGCATTTTGTTTGATATATTTTACATTTAGTCCACTTCACAATGTGTTGACTGAACAGAGAAACCATACTTCAAATTTGATAGTGTATTTATATGGTTGTGAAAAGCCCAAGTGGGGGAGCCCTGTGACGCCTACGACAGATAAAAATATTTTGTTACTCAAATTGATAATCACTGTACAATATTCATGATTACATTTATTTAAGTTTACATTTATATTTCTAGCATTGGGGGTCAGATGTTGCTTAGTTTGATGTGCTTTTTCAGTGTTTATTGATCATTTATAAATAATATGCATCCCCAGTGGGAGAGAAGTTAGCTTTTCTTTCTGTCATTTGTTTTGATCAGTTTATTTAAAGATGAATTGTCATTTCTTCTTCCAACTTGAGACCATTTGGTTCTCTGGTATCTAATTTAAGTATGTAGATTGATTCCACTCCACTTTCTGTAACTTAACATTCTGTCACCTCCTCTTTTTGTTATTTGTGTATGGTCAATCCCAAAGTATTAATGAGTGAGATGTTACTGTTGTGCTTTGTTGTAAAGTCTCTTGTCACCGGATGATTTCTGTCTACATGTTTTGGCCCCAAATGTAGTATTCCCCATGCACCTTTTATTGCTCAGACATTCCAAGACATATATTGCATTGCCTGTTTTGCTTGTGATTATTTTGTTTATACTTATCATTCCTTTTTTGATGGGGATCTTTATCCTGTTTTACTGTGGAGCTGTATTTAGATGCTGTTGGACCCCTTGTACTTTCAACCTGTTTATAAAGCCCAAGATGTCTTTGTGTGCTAAAATATCTTTTAGTGGTTTGCATCTTCTCTATGGGATTGGTACCGCTTGGTTATATTTATGACCTTGTATGCCCATAGCATACTCCAATATTTTGTCAGTATTTTCTTTATCGTTTTGGATGATTTGCTATACGTTATTGTTAGTTTTGAGGAATCCTGTTGTGTGGGTTTCCTCCCTAGTTTGGATTTCCTTTCTGTTCCTCTGTTCCACTCTTCACTGTGGATTCTGATCATCTTTATTGGAGTATTCCCTATCATTAAATCTTTGAATGGCATTTTGCATTCCTTTTTCAAAATCTGCTTGTGTACAACTGGACCTTATTGAATTGTAACTACTTTTTAAAATATAGATAGTTCCTTGCATTAACATTCCGTCAGCTGTTTTATTTAAGTTTTTATTGAAACTCAATTCAAGTTAATAATTCATGATGCAATTTAAGAAATACATTTTGAGACAGCTCCTTGCCAGAGTCCCAGCGAGACATTTATATTACTTTATTTCCCCTGGCCTATAGCTTACCAGGATTATCCGAAATGTGCACCTAATTTACAATGTGCGGATGTGGTGCTTGTTGCATTGCTTGTATCCGCTTCAAGATTTCTGAATGGAATCTTTTCTCATGTAAGGTGCTATTAGCAGCAGTTTATTTTATGTGCATTCTAGTGTTTATCACATTGCTACTTAAATACGCCTCAAAGTCCAGAAAGGTCATGCTACATTTGCTCATTCTGCTTATAAAGTTTAAATTTAGGTGACTTGAATTAAGCTTTTGGTAGGAATTGGAGCTCTCTTGCCCTGGTCATCTGTAAATTGATACCATTGCATTATGTGTTGTGTGTATTCTTCATTCTTCATGGACCATACTATTCTTTCTTCCCACCAAACCATTAGCTCATTGGTTTAAATTTGAGCAAAGCTCATGCCATGACTGTGAAATATGGTTCCACAGTTTGGTGCATATATTTTGAAGCAGACTACATTTAAAAAATATATACAAAATTAAATTGACCTTCCATATACCAATGCAGAGAGTTATAAATAAATTTTACTGAATGAAAGGAACCCACTTGGACAAAATGCTGAGACATACAAATTAAAAACTCAACTGGCAGTTGTATGTTTTTACTTTCTTTCAGTACATATATAGCATAAAAAAAATATAGCGCTTGGTATTGAACAACTAGGTCAGAAGAAGGTTGAGGGACCAAATGTTTTACCTGTTTGTTATTTTCACTAAAATGAAAAACACAGTACACTGAAACCACCTCTGGGAGATTTGGCAGTTATTTTTGTGTGGCAAATCTTTTGTTGGAGTTTATTATATTTATTTTATTTTTATACTGCCATACTTGGCCCAAGGGCATTATAGTGCTTTACAAAATAGCACTTTTTTGTTATACATTTTTTAAGGCATGAGGATTTTAAGGCCCGGAGACACAATATGTTGAGCTAAGGTTTGAACCTAGATCATATGTCAGCAGCTCCAGTCATTAGGCCACATCTCTTCCCCAGAGATGACAATTGGAATCATGCGGCATGGAAGGACCAAATAATGCAGCAGGATTGCCTAGTTAATGCAACAGGAAAAGGTACATTATATGTCATAATGCGCCACATTTTGTGACAATATTCTGCTGCTATTCTGCCATTTTACACACGTTAACATTGGCTTGGCAGAGGGTTCACCTCATTAGTCATTAGTATTAGTTTAATAATTAAATACTGCAATCAGTAACAGAAAAGTGACCGGCCAGTGCACACCAAAGGGCCTGCCTCTGTGCAGCAGGACATGTTTCAGAGTTTTTTGTAACTTTTGATGCATTTTTTGTTGTTGTTAAAATCAACAGACTATATATATATAGATATAGATTTAGATCTTGATATAGACACATATAGATATATATGGATATCTTTCTATCTCTCTCTCTCTCTATATATATATATATATATATGTATCAACAACCCCCTTGTTCTTCAAAGAATCACGCACAGACACCACTTCATTTTCTCTAGTTTATTGGAGAATTCTCGGTCATGAAGTGAAGCGTTTCCGCCAATCCTGGCCTTGATCACATACATGCCGTAATAGTGAAACACATCTTTTTATATTGGTCACATGATGTGTAGACATCAAAAACATACTATAACAAGCATCACATAATGAAAAATTCATAAACATTTCGTGAAAATCAGGCAATGTGATCAAATTATTTTAAAAATTATTAAAACATCTAAAGCTAGAAATTAACACATCATTTATTGTTGCATATAAGTGGAATGGGTATGTACATAAATTACTGGATAAATCCATTGATGTGTGCTAAAATCATCAAATTCCTCACTTATGTTATTGATTGAATATAACATTCACATAAAAATGCTGAGATTGCTATATTGGGTAAAGCCAAATAGAGCAGATGCTTATTCTTACATTTCAACAATAGATGTGAGAACCCTATAAATCACTGGATAAATCCCATAAATATGCATAATTATGGTCGCACAGCACTAAGCCTAGACAAAGAGCCATTTGCTTGTCACTTAAGCCACGGTTCCCCAAATAGGTATTTCACATACCCTCACTACAGATATATTTATATATATATAAATCCAAAGGTTTCAACATAAGGAAAACAAAAGTGCACTCACTGAGTTATATTAAATAGTATGTGATTAGTTAAGCACTATCTACTTGTAAATGTTTTACATTTTTCTTAAAGTTAATTTTGTCTAAAACTTGCATAGACAGTTTTAGAGAGAAACTCAAAATCATTTAATTCTCCAAGTACTACAAATCTTAATGTGTATGTCAGACTCATAAGACAACATTAGGGTATTGCTTTAGAAGGGCAAGGATATATTATTTGCTGTATCCGATACGATTAGTCAAAGAACAACCAATACACTAGTAAAGAGAAATCTTTAAAAAAAATACTGTACACCACCTGAGTTGCACATGAGTAAGCGCGTTGTAAGTTCTTTTCATGAGATTTAAAAAAGCTTCCCTGAATTCATATTTGAGGAGTACATTTTTAGACTTTTTGGGAAACATTTTTTATGGGTTTACTTCAAAAGACAACAAAACGTGTGAATATTTTATAGAAAAGTTTAATACAAAGGAAATTACTCTTTCTTAAAATAAAGCACAGCGAACAAGAAAGTACTACATTCGTGTGTTAGAAGATTTACTTTTACTTGCTGTTACTTTTGAAAGCATGTGTCACAAATAAATTAGAAAACATGCATGCCAGACAATTGCATTCCCCCAGTGCTGAGTTAGACTGTAAATTGTTTAGTACCACAAAAAGGGTAGTCAGTTTTCAGTGATGTGTATTTTCTCTTACTTATACATTTAGTTGTCTTTTCAAAATACATATTGTTATTTCATTTAACAAAGTCAGATTTCTCTTTGAACCTCCTACCAGCAATGTGTCCCAAACCTATGGATCCTAATTTCATGTTGATTTTATGTTTTTGCTTGTAATGTACGAGTGGTAAATTTAAACCTAGACTTATTATAATTAATGTAACAGTAATTGATGTATCTCAAAAAAGGAAGTGTGCTGCTTCCTTTCGTTATTCTAATCCATGTAATGTTTTATTGAAGACCAAAAGAATATATATGATAAAGTGTTTACAAAATATGTTTCATTTTGTGGTGTACCATATTTTTGAGGTGCATGTACTGGCAGTGTATTTTAAGGCACACAGTTCTTAATGGAGTCAGTTTTGTATATGAAATACAGGTTTTGGGATAAAGAGATGATACACATATTCATCTCATTGAAACTAACGTGTATTTTGCTACAAATTATAATTTTGTAATAAAGTACCATGAATTGTCACTGTGTTTCACAGTGCTTCTGCACTTTCATTAGTAACCGAGCATATGCTCAACTGTGAACACTTAATTTACCAAGATAATTATTTATCAAATGGATTCCTTTAATTAAAGTCCCAAAATAGTACAATTACATCATTAGAAATTCCGCTATCCACTCATGCATTGCAGATGATAACATTTCCTATAGATAAAAATGGTATCTCTGTAGATGATTAGGATGGAAGACATTTTACGCAGAATGGATCCAATGACACCATAGGAAAATTCATTTGTAATCTATCTTTCCTCATTAAATTTGACTGTTAGGGAGTGTGTGTTCAAAAATGTTTGAATGGCAGGGTACCTAACACTAAGGGTCAGATTTATTAACATTTGACATAGAACAGCAACTAAAGTATGTTGTATCACGGGGAGAGAGCAAAAGAACACTATTTCTACTAGAATATAGTGCTATTTCTCTCTCCCCTACACTGGCACACTTTAGGCAGCCTTGCTCTACTCACCCACCTTTGCACAATAGTGCAAGGGTGTATGTACGATGTTTAGCATAGACTTCCAGTATAAAAATTGAATCCTAAATTATACTTTCCTCGAGGTGGTGTAACTTTTGGGCAGAAAGCCCTGCCTACCTTTTTAGGTCTCGCCTAGTGATGCAGCGCAAAAGCGCTGCCATCGCTTTGCGAGGCATGCAGTATACACTATAGCTGGGAGAAGCTCCGCCCACTTTCCATCTATAAGTTTCATTGGCTCCCATTATAAATTGAGCATTCTGATTGGTTTTTAGCTTCGTAGTCCCGCCTCCTGACGGCCATGTCGTCATTATTATTCTTCCGAGGCTATCAGCCCCTTTACTGTAGAAACCGTTTTGTTCCCCTGCCTCTAAACGTTCCCTCCCGCAGTCCGTAATTTTTTTCACCACAACCACCCCCCCACCCCCTCCCATTCGTGCCTTCTTTAATGCCCGCACTTCTGTTTCCAAAGCAACAGGGCTCGCGTAAATACGAGTCCCGTTGCATTTTCAGTGCTTGTTTATTTTCTGATTGGTGGCCCAAATTGCACTCTTTGTTTCACATGCGCGCGATGCCTTACATCGTACGCATGTGTGACAAATCAGTGCTGTTTTTTCCAATTGACTGTGGGAGGCAGAGACAGCGCAAGCAGCGGCCGGGACAATGCTGGGAGAAGATAATGAGCATTTTCCTGGCCGCTGCTTGTGCTGTCTCTGCCTCCCACAGTCAATTGGAAAAAACGGTACTGATTTGCCATTGGACAATGGCAGTGTGTAGTGTCATTTCAGCCCCATGCAGTTTAGCTTTTACATGGTGCTTATTGCGACGTCTCGGGCTCATGCTAAGTGCCTTAAAATCACAACCCTACCACTACCGCCATGATTGCCTTCCACTTCTCACACGTGTATCATAAACCTCCATGCTGCGCTGGAGCGTCTTGTGACGCTACCTTATGCCAAAACTGCGGGGCGTCAACTCACAAATGTGAACAGATCCATAGGGGTGGCGGGAGGATGTTCCACCACGCAGTCTCAAGCGACAAGATCTGCTGTCTGAAGCAGACCGACACTTTCAATTCACATCACGGTTGCGGGACAAGGAGAGGCGTTTGCTAAGCACAGATAGGTCGAGCGCGTGCATCACCTGTTGCCTGTGTTCTGTTTTTTCTATGTAGGAAAAGGGCAGGATTTTGTGTGGCTTGCTTTTTTTTTTTGTTCATCGAGCCAAGCGAGTGAGCGTAATATTGTAATGCACAGTTAAAATGTTTCAGCCCTGAAGGCCAGTTATTGAAACTACCATATTTCACTTGATTTGCAGCATAGAGAACGGATAGAAATTCTTTGACTTATTTTTGTTTCTATTATGCCTCGTGTCCGTTGTTTTGGTGAATCTGTTTTTGACTTCTAATTCTGAAACATGTTACGTAAATATTCTTTTGCAGCTTTAACTCACTGTATATTGATTTGCTTAGCACATGCCTGCCATCTAGTGGTTTTATCCAGTATAGTTTAACATTTATAGCGCAAAACACCCTCGGTATATTGACGGAGAGTTACACTTGTCAGGAACTTCACCATTAGCTCTCGTTACACTCATTTTCAAAGGATCACTGGCAACTCTCAGTGTTCATCAAGGCTGCCTACCATTCCCCCGTCTCTCCATGTACTGAAACGAACACTACTCCCACAGTGATCAACTTTTTGTCCCGGCAGGTAAGTTCTGCAACACCTATCTTTGTCAATCCCAATCCGTCTACAAGAACCTCGAACAGCTGTCCTTCCGAACCCTAGTAGAACAAATCCAATTAGTTCGCACTGTCGGAATTCAGAGCTGAGCCTACTATGTGCTCAAGAAGTTAGTTCTGACTGGAGCATGGGTAAAGGCACTGGCTCTACAAATCCTGGTTTGCTATGCCCGGGGCATTTTGTGGAGTGCTGCGCCGGCAATTCCACGCAGAGAGAGAGGGAAAAGCTAATGACTATGACCTTCAGACAAGAGACTGCCCCTCATGCCGCACCTTATCACCCACGGACCTGCCATGTGTGTCAATGCTGCCAATGATTAGTTGTTGCCTATTACATGTAATGCTCTTGTTTCACTCTCGAAGCTTATAAAGTTGTGTTTTTTTAAAGGTATAAAAGTTTGTTAGACTGTGACATGGCTTGTTGTTTGTAAGTCACACATGCTTAGAAGGGTAGTACAAACACTACAGGAACATGGATAGGTGTAACGACCTCGATTGGAATGTCCGTGACCTGGGAACATACATAAAGAGACACAGGGTGCTGTCAGTCCTGGGTGAGGCTCTACTACTCATGTTACAAACCTGTGCGCACGGATGGAATGCATTTAAGGGTAGCACGCCGCAAAAATCAGAAATATTGAACTTTCACAAAACATTACTAATCATGGAATGCGGTGTGCATTCCACCACCTTTCTCGAATTAAGTCATTCCTGGGCAGACATGACCTACACATAACCTGCCTTCAACAGACACACCTGGTAACTTTGCAACATTATTGTCTAGAAAATGAAATACAATCGGAATTGTTCGACTTCAATACACGATGGGTGATGTTTGCATGCATGACATGTTGACGGTAATGCGATGTACGACACGAGGGCCGAGTGAGTGATGAATGCTGAACTCTGATTTTTCTCCTGAGCTCTTTGACTGTTGCTTGCCCCTACCCCCCCCCCCCCCTCCCCCCCGGTGGTCCATGGCTTGGCCCTTTGACATCCTGGCTCCCGTGGCACCAAGGCCTTCTGGCATCGAGGCGCTGTGATCTGGGGGAGGGGAGTTGGTGAGCTGTCACACACTGCTGAGCAGGGCGCAGGGTGCACCGACTATCAAAGGGGCGTGTACAATGTAATAAAGGGCATGGCTTAAAACACATAAGCAAAAAATATGTGCTTAGCATAGTGTGCCACCTGACTTGTATTTTGCTGTTTCTGTCATTGCATCCAGACATATGATACAACAAGTAACATCATACCTACAACAAGTCAGGACTATTGGCTTTTTCAATGGTTGTTAGCTGCACAAGATAATCAAGCAGCAACTATGGCTAGTAAAGCCCCGGTGACACCACAACAATGTTGCTGCTTCTGAGTTTCAAAAAGTGAAGTGGCAATTTGAAGTATGCGCTATTCAATAGGGCGCCGTCACTCGCATCAGCGCTCGGAGTTTTGTGTTTTAAAAAGCAGACACATGGGAGATGTAAGAAGCAAGGATTTCCCTTCCCCCACAACACTCACCTGGCATGACATCATGCTGTAACTCCTCCACTTATGAGAAGTGAGCAGTAGGCTAATGTGCTGCATAGCTAAATACATATAAGGTCCCAAAGGCGAGACCGTTTGCATTGCAAATGCTTGTTTTAGTAGATAGGACTTTGTGTCAAAATCTATGGGTGGCTGCAAGGGAATGCTCATGTAACACACATGGTACACCCCCTTGACACAAAGCAGCTCATAGCACTAGTTTGAGTTTTGGGCCGCTTTCCAATGCAAAATTAATTTTGTAATGGAAAGTTATTATTATTATTATATGTGTTCTTATATAGCGCTCAACTTACCCTTGGGCATGTTGGCGCTTGCATTGGGAACCCGTCCTGGTTTATCCCTGTGAGATAACCCGTACTGGGCATCCCCACGGTGAAAGCCAGGCATCCCACCGCGGGGGGGACGTTGTGGAGATTAAGCAAGCTTGTTGCCCAGAGCTGCATAGTGTGAACTCGTGCTTAGAGTGGGCACCGAAGCGAGAATTATCGAGTCCGTGGACAATTGGGCTCCGGACCCTGCCGCGTCGGGAATTGAACCCTGATCCCGGGTCTGACCTCTGCTTCAGGGTATGCCTCCTCTAACCAGTGAGCTACACTTCTCCACTGTAAATATACATTTTATACTTAGCGCCTGTTTGTGCCACTTTTGTCTCTACCTAAGAGTTAATCTGCAATACCTTTACACAGAATTGTTGTAATGTTATGATGCTTACTTTAAATGGTATGATGCTTACTTGACATGTACAACCACATGCATTTAAAATGTACAACTTTTCCATTGAAAAGTGTTGTGGTTTAAGCCCATCGACTTCTGTCAAAGTTATATTAACTTTAAAAATCTTAGCAATCTGTGCCAGTCCCATATTAGGTGATATACTAATTAAGGCTATACTCACTGACTTCAAGTGGTTGCCTGTTTGCATATAAATAGCTAGGATTGCTTCCTTCAAAAATGTATTTGGCAACACATGGATTCATTACTTGGGCTCCTCGTGGCATTTACCAAGTCATCTTCAATGGCAATATGTGGTGCTATCTGGTAGGGTCCCTATGGAATCCTATAAGAACTTTGAGAACCATAAGGATGTCCTGCCAATGAGTTCTTTGATGAAAATAGCTATCCCAACTGCATTAAAAAAATATCTTATCAAACTAACATCAATATGAACAAAGTTGTGTTATTAATCATTGTACAATAAAAATAAAATAGTGGTAAGTGGTTACTTATAAGGAAAACAATATAATTTCCATAATCAAATGCTGGAACTTATTGAAATGGTAACTACTTTTTATAATATAGGCAGTTCCGTGCACTAACATTCCCTCAGCTGTTTTATTTACATTTTTATTGAAATGCAAATCAAGGTAATAATGCATGATGCCATTCAAGAAATGTAATTTGAGGCAGTACCTTGCCAGAGTCGCAGCTGAAAAATTGGGTTACATGAATCCCCTGGCCTATAGCTTAGCAGGATTAACTGAAATGTGTACCTAGTTTACAATCGGTGAATGTGGTGCTTGTTACATTGCTTGCATCCTGACTCTCGATCTGTTGCTTTAATCCTGGATTAGACATGATGGAAGATGAGCCATGCTTTTCATTATTAGATACTCATTTAGTTCTGACCAGTCAATTCCCAGTATGCGTAGATATGATCCTGTGCGTGGTAAGTAGCTACAGGTTGTGTGAGCATTGCTTGCTTATCTTTTAGAGCTAATTTTAGAAGATTGCTAACTCCCCTAATCATTCAGAACTTGAGGACCACAAATAAAAGCAGTACATGTGGACCAAATTGTGATTTTGCTTAAGGGGGAAACTTGCTCGTGTTTCATGAAGGTGAATCTGTTTGCCCTATAAGATGGAGTTTGTGGATCAATTCTCCGAATTGGCCTTTTACATTTCTTCAAAGCCATTAGGACAGCCAAAACAGAAATAGGGATGCCTGACGTTTGAATCTTTCTTCCCACAAATGTCGGGTATTTGTTTGAAATACTATTACACTGTGCAAGGTCAGAAATTTCACAAGTTTTTTGTAAGCAAGTGTAATTTGTGTAGAGTCACTTTCCTGACATCTTCTAGATACCTGTCTAGTTACTTGGATCAAAAATGTGTAAAATGACAAAATATATGAGCCACTGACACCTATTGCTAGCCCCATTTTCCAATAGTTAGCTATTTCTGTGAGTAGGCTTAGTGAAATTCTAAAGACGATATTCCATAAAATAATTCTTTATAAAGAAACACATTGTGCAAATTTCACTGAATTATAAACTGTAGCAAAGCCGAATGAAATATCAGCAGTAAAATTTGCACCCGGAATATGAAAACAGCACCTTCGCTAATACCCTCAAATATGTTTTTTACCTAAGGGGGTGTGCGAACATGCAAGTGTGATGGCACTAGAAAGAACGTCATACATGCCAATACAATTCACAAGTAAACTTATTTATATTTAGACTCACATAATAACTTTTTTGCGAGAAGTGCACAATGTTTGGTCAAGTGCTGTAGCTGAAATTTCAGGCGGGGTTCCTGGAATGGAAAGTAAGTAACGGAGCCACTAAATCGAACCTCATTTAATGTAAAGGTATGGGAAGCGTCAGAAACAAAAATGAAAATCGAATTTTGAATTTCGAGGAATTATGGCTCTGTGTTTTGTGTGAAGGTGACAAACATCCTTAATTTCCAAATGTTAAAAACCCACATTATGTGTGTCAAGAGGGACAGTTACAGCTTACATATCTATCCTTCGCAGTCTGATTACATGCCTTATAGGTCACGCCTTTACTGTTACATTTGTCAAATTCAGAAGGCTGCTATAATTTTTGTAATAACATTTTAAAGAGGCACTCATGTTACTGAAACGATTGTTGAACATCATGGTCGTCCTTATTAGTTTTAAATCCAGGTTGGTAACTTGTTCTTGCTTCAACCCAGAGAAGATTAACGCTTTCAGTTTGTTGAACCGAGCATTCGCACAAGCATAAAAATAATTCAAGACAGCGCCAGAATGAGGTGTGGCTCACTAGTTAGAGGCGGCAGACCCGTAAGCAGAGAATCGACCAGGGTTCAATTCCCGACGCGGCAGGGTCGTGGACCAGGGTCAAAACGGACTCGATAATTCTCGCCTCGGTACCTACTCTAACCAGGAACACACTCGGCAACTCTGGGCATTAAGCTTGCCTAATCTCTACAACGGCCCCCCACAGACGCCGGGGATGCCTGGTTTCACCTTGGAGATACCCAGAAAGGGACCATCTCACAGGGATAGCCAGGACGGGTTCCCCAGCGGTCTACAGCGCCGGGACACCCCGTTGCTGGGGTAGCTGTGCACTTTACAAGTCTACAACATTTAACATTTAAGATTAACGCTTTCAGTTTGTTGAACCGAGCATTCGCACAAGCATAAAAATTATTCAAGACAGCGCCAGAATGCCGTAGAGTGAGTGACATTAGACTGAACTCCAATCTAAATCAACAATGTAGTGTTGCAGAACTTAGTTTTAGCAAAGATCGGCTAGATTGGATATATGTTTTATTGAAATTTCTTATGGAATTTGGTTTCAGCACTTGGGATGCATAGGGAAGAACAGGAATTGATTCAGCATTCAGAGCTTTAAGTGAACGAATTGTAACTCTTCCACCATATATAACTGAGCAAAGCGCTTGATCGATTTGGTGATAACTGCCGATCTGTCTCTCTTCTTTACCTTATGTGCATTACCAGATAACTTGACGTCTGTTGTGATACCCAAATAGTAATTTCTTGTTTTCCAAACAAATTGTATTGATTTTGTAAATAAAGATTCAACAGCCTTGTTACATTTTGTAGCAGTGTATGGATACAATAGTTTATAGGATGTGTTCTGAAGCCCAGCATCCAAGGAAGAGTCAAGCAAGGTCACAAATGAGATCTCTAAGTAAGCGGACACTGAAGGAGGACTCCATAGTCCCTGGAAAGCTCCCAAGTCCGAATTCAGCCTGCATGAGGGTAGCAAAAACAAACGGGTATACCAATGAGGTGGAGGATGGGTCAGGGAACGATTAACGGGGCGACATGGGTCTTACTCAATGCATGTCCTGTGTCGAGGAGGTGGGGGTTGAGCAAGGTGGGGGTTTTATCATGATCGATATTAGGCAGGGGTTAGGTCCAGCTACACACTTCCATGACAGGGACTTACGAGGCTGAGCGATGGAGGGAATTCCACTAGGAGGGAGAGGTGGGGGGAGTTCCCGGTCAGAATCTAGGAATCGTGAGAGTAGGTGGTCTCAGAGGGGCACTATAGGACAGCGACGTAGGTCCCCAGCATCCTCTCTGTGCAGCACTGTCACCTCGGCGTCTGCCCAGCATGCCACAGATGCCCTCCAGGCCACACCATTGAGGGGGAGTTGCATTTTTCAAGGCACTTTTCACCAGGGAAAGGTCATATCAGTCATGCGGCATCTGTCTTCTATTCTGTGGGCCCTTATAGATACCTATTGCACTTGCCTCCCAAGTGTCCAGTAGAGGGCAGCCTATGGTCGAGGATATGTCCGACAGGACATCGTGCCAAAACTGAGCCAAGGTCGGGCAGTCCTACAAGATATTCTGGAGATCTGCCTCTAGAGCCTGCCACGTGTCAGGCACATTTGGGAAGATACAGTGCTCTCCCTGCGGCGAAAGAGATTCCCCATGTAGTATGTAGAATTGAATCAATATTAATCTAACATTACGGGAAATCTTGTCCAATGCCCTCGGCCACTCCTTGTCATGGAGGGCTCGGCCAAACTCAGCCTTTCAGGTGTCACAGAGAGACTATAAAGAGTGCGGCATGTGCGTGATCAGGGCTCTCGGAAGCCAGGTTATCAGTCTCCTCCCGTTCGGTAAAGTTTGTAAGCTATGTACCAGGGCATTCGCGAATGGTTCAAATGTATCAACCTACCAGAGTCCCCTTTGACATTGCAGAAGAGACCATAGGTTAGGAATTGCAGTTGATGAATTCCATATTAGTCTACCAATTCTTTGAACTAGAGGAGGTGAACATTGGCAAACAGATGCCCAACGGCTGAGCGATTGATCCCAAGCTCAGAGCGCATGCTTACAAAGGGGACCTCTTCTGCCAGTGAGGCCCAATAGGGGACTAGAGGTAGCACAGGAAGGAGAGCTGTGAATAAGCCAATGTACACTTCGAAGACAATGGAGCGAATATGACACTGTACTCCGCCCGCAAACGTTTACAACGTCTGCCATTACCCTGCATTTTTTACTCCTCAACAACTTTTATAAAGCAGGGCTTTACACCGCAAATAATTGCAACGCATTGTCCATTACAACGCAAGTTACTATTCTAACTCCGCCAGGACGTTGTAATGGGGAATGCGTTGTAACAGCTAGCGGTGTAAAGCCCTGCATTGTAAAAGTTGCTGCGGAGTAAATAGTGCAGGGTAATGACATGCATTGTAAAGGATGTTAACCCAGTGGATCCCCACTTGCACCAGGCGCTGGAGGACTAGCTCCAGGGACCAAGTGAGCAAAAAGTGTTGCCACCTGTGACAAGGGGAGAGTGGCAGCACTGGTGTCTGCTAGATCGCAGCCAACCAGCCAGCGGGTTAGCCATTGCAGCTGTGCCGCTATATAATGTAGCTAGAGGTTCAAGCCCCAAAACCACCTGTTGGTAGAGTTCGTGAAACAGGTACTGACAGCGTATCACTGGGAGATGGCAAAATGGTAAAGCAGGTGCAAGAGCATTCCTGTTTTTGCAATGTCTCTAAGCCCTTTTACTGATGAAGGGAGAGTTCTTAGTAAGGCGACCTGGGGGCATATTATCAAGAAACGGCGTTAAAATTATCGCTGCTTTAGCGGCAGAAAACTGCCGCTAAAGCGGCGATAATGGGCTTGATAATATGCTCTTGAGAATTTCCATAGAAGCCCATGTTCTGGTGTCAACATGGGCTTCTATTGGAATTCTCTGCGGCATATTATCAAGCCCATTATCGCCGCTTTTGCAGCAGTGTTCTGCCGCTAAGGCGGCGATAATTTTAACGCCGTGCTTGATAATATGCCCCTAGGTCTCTACGGTAAGACACTGTTCTCACCAGATTACCCTCCAGGAAATCTGCTGCTGTACGATAAACATTGACACCAATGTAGTAGAATGAGCAATCTTCCCACCGTAAGGGTAACTCCCCATGACCGAACGGTGAGAGGGTGCGCAGGTATTGGAGGAAAAACACATGGTTTTTGTCAAGCTATCTCGAAGGCCTGACAGAACTCCAGAGTGATCAGAAGTTCTGCCAGACTAGAAATGTCTGCAGGGATATCTCTGATGTAAAATAATACATCATCTTCATACAGGGAAATGACATACGTACTATGTAGAGGGTGATTCCCCATGGGATCCCTTCTTGGCGAGCAGGAGAGCCTAGGGTTTCCACCTCAAGAGCAAACAGGAGCCAGACAGTGGACGCCCCTAGTGGGTCTCCCTCCTCAAAGGGACAGCCCGGGATACAAGTCATCCAATTCAGACTCGTACCATTGGTGCGTCATAGAGCAGCCTTATGAAGAATGGGCCCCAAAGCGGTAAAGTACTGCAAAGAGATACTTCCAGTTGAGGGAGCCAAAAGCCTTCACCAAGTCAAAAACCAGGGCAGCCGCACAGGCCAGTTTGGCTGTGTACCCTTGATAGAATGGTAGAAGTAAATGATGTTATATGCAGTATTACGGCCCAAACAAATCCACATTGGTATACATGGATCAGACATGAAAGGACTCTGAGTGAGGATTTTATAGTCTGTGTTTAAAATAGCTATTGGATGGTATGAAGAAGAACTAAGAGTATCTTTCCCTGGTTTCAGCAGGGAGGCTATTAGTGCCTCACTTATAGTTTGTGGGAGCTAATTTGACTCCATTATGGAGTCAAACATTTTGACCAGGGGCAGGCCGGGATGGTTGCATAGTGCCTATGAAATTTTGTTGGAAGGCTGTCGGTCCCCGGTATTTTCATGGTCACCACCCTGGGATTGCCTTCCTCATATCTGCCACTGTGCTGAGAGCATCGATCTCTAGTATCTCGAGCGCAGATAGGGCTGGGAGAGGGACTGTGTCTAAGAACCTTTGTACGTTGGCCTCAGAGGCAGCCAGGAGTGGAGAATTGAGTCAGGTGTAGTAAGATACTTTGGCTTTGTGAATATCTTGTAGGGTATTAAAAGTCGGTGCCATCTGTCTGAAAGGGATATGTTATAGGGGGCTCATGTGATTCATTCCGAATTAGCCAGGCCAGGAGTCGGCCCGATTTGCCATCCTCCAAATGCAATCCAGCAATGTATGCCCAATAGTCTAGGCAGTGTAGACGTTCCATTAGCTGTGATACCTAAATATTCATATCAAGTGACCTGGTCAATTGGTTTGTCACTCACTGTCGCTCTTAGGTTTTTGACTTTGATGCCAAAGGCCATGATTTTTGTTTTTTCTACCTGCCTAAAAAAAGTATTAACTAAGGATAGCAAAAGCAAACTTACAGTCTTCTGATTTTGGGAGACTCAATTTATACGTTCTTTTTTAATATTTGAGTGCCGATTTGCAGTATGATAAAGGGACAGAAGGGATTATGTACACAAGCAACCATTGTAATTCTAGCAACAGGCAGAAGACAGCATAGATATAATGTGAAATGTTAAGTACAAATAGAAATCTATCATGAAATTAACTAGTTGTGTCGTGAAGACAGAACCCTTCATTTTTGTTATTCATAGTGTTTAATAAACTTTTAAAATGTAACCGTCTAATTTGATTTCTCTCAGAATATTCTTTTCATATTATATTTGAAACCAAAAATGTTTTTTTGTAGTTTTTATAAGAATGAATGCAATCCAGTAGTTGAAAGGGGCTGTTTCATAAAAGCAGTTACAAACTTAAGTACAACCTAAGCACAATTTCAGGCACCCATACCTTGATTTACGAGATTAAATCCTCATTTAGATTCTACTGACATTGCTTTCCACTTTTAAAAGGACTTACTCATGCTTTCTTTACATTTAAGTAAATCTGCCAGGGGCATGGAGTGGTCACGCCAGGCTAGAGAAGCCCTTGGATATGATGCACATCCACAAAGCAAAGTGTTTTAGGGTTTTCACAAATCTTTCCACAGATCATTCCTACACTGTACACAATTGAATAAGTACATCTGTCAATTGCAGGATTCATTTCAGAGAGGGAATACCCCCAAAATTGGAGGGTGCTATGGAAAAGGAGTATTCCTAGGGGAAATATTTTCCCAGTAAAGAAAAAAAAGTAAAAGAATTTTAAAGTGCATGTGCATAAATAGGAATTGACAAGAGGATTTTGAGAATCCTTGTCGGATCCTACAACTGTTGTACCTTCTACAGAGTAAGCCTAGAATCCTCTGTGAACCAAACAGGTGAAGAATACCCATTGCACTAGATTTCTGACAATTTTTCTTTTGTCAGACCCAAAGTGCATAAAGGTGACTAGATTCAGCAGAGTAGGGAATCCAGCCCAAAAATGTAGATTTTAATAGTTTCCTCAAAGAACCATTTCATACAATTCAAGTCAATTTTTCTGGTAAAGCGCCCTATTAAGAGCTCCATGAGGGTAAGGAGGTAGGTGGACCTTATAGAATAACTTTCATCAAAGGTCTATTCCCGGCTGTGAACCTATTTGGTTCCTCCTTCCCCCGCATCATGGATCTCTAAATAGGACGTTGCTGGGCCACTATATATGAGTATGATGAATGGAAGTTTCAAATTTGAATGCACACAAATAGAAAACTAATGGGATCCTTGTGAGGTCTAGACGAAAGCCAACTAGCCCAGTGATACATTGGTGTGATGGTTGAAACATGTTGGCCCAGGGATACAGAGGATACTAATTTCCTAAGTGCATCCCCACCTGTATTTAACTCTGTCAGGGTGCTCTTTAACACAAAATTAACCCTTAGAACAACCTAGACTATTTTAAATCTAGGATCCCACCCAATAACCAAATAGCTCCCTTGGCTAACTGATACACTAGGTATCTGGACAAGGACTCTGCTTGCCACTTGTAATTCTATTGGGTGAGAGTCCTTTAAATATTATAGGCTAAGGGGCCAATTACGATGACAGCAACTCGGAATCGCAACTGACCCACTTGCGGTCAGTGGTGTGGACCGTCGGATTACGATGAGACCAAACACTGTTCAGTCGGAGTCCCATTGATCCCTATGGGAGTTTGTGGTCTACCCGACAACCTCCCGTAACACAAGCTTCTATGGGGAAATGGGGTGCTTGCGGAAAACCTTGCACCCTGTCACAGGCACCCCACAGTCCCTGCCACACAGTGCAGAGTTTTACAGGAGGGGTTCCTTAGGTACCCCCTCGGCCATCAACCATAGGCTGCAGGGCCACGGGGGCCCTGCCAGCGGCCCCCATATTCACTTTGCGGCTGCCTATCTGGGTCGGACAGGCCGACGTGGAAAGACTGTTGGAAATCGACATCATAATAGCAAGGACGGAAACACTGTCCATGGGGTGAATGATACGGTTCCGACCGACACAGATACTCCGAGAGTTGCTCAGAGCTGATTCGGAATGACTGCTCGGTTTTTGTTCTGACCGCAAACATCGTAATCTAGCGGTCGTAATGTAAGCCGACGAGTCGGTCGGAAGGACTCTGACAGGGTCAAGGAGGTTTTGACTGTCGGGAGGAGGCTTTCCGCCCGACATCGTAATCCGCTCCGAAGTATGGTCGGGGTTCTTTCCTGTTGTTTTTGTATGGTTAGATGTTTGAGAAGGTGAGTCAACGTTGTGCCACTTCTCACTCCCTCTTTCTTTGACTATCACATCGAGAATGAACCTTCTTATAGAGTAAAAATCATATAGTCCTCATGAGGTGAGCAAAACGGTGCATAGGCTCATCAAATGACAATACCAAATAAAATGCAACAATACCTAATACCATTCCCTAAATGAATAACAATTAGGCCCCTTTTGCCCTTAAGCCATCGGACGTCACAGAACAAATCGTGTTACTTGCAAATTAATGACAGACTTATCAAATTAATAGACTGACAGAATTAGCAAATTATTAGACTCACTGGATTTAAGGCCAGAAGAACTGGAAGACCCTTGAACAGTAACTTAAAGGAGGAAAGCTTCCTCTGGAGCTTACAAGGAATATCTTATGACAAAATCACAATATAAATTACATTCAATAATGTTTCAATGCACATTTTGCAGCAAGTGGGGACATCAGGAATGAAAACATGGACACATCTGAATTTCAAAATGGAGATGCGGCCTAGTTCTTTTAAGAAAAGCAGTTTTGTTTCTAGAGCAAATATTTACTAAATAATTATTATTTATTCATTAGACGTTTGCTCTATCAATGGTACCCACTTTACCACACACCATAAAACAAGCATCCACATTAAAACATCACAGATCGTAGCAGCACATCACCTAATACCACCTAACAATAAGTAATACCCTTTACCATTTATTTATTTCCTTATTGTCACCCTTCCCCCTAAGCCCATAGATTTTCAGCTCAGATTCTGTATCCCTCGGCCTATGACAGCTTCTCCTCTAAACACCTATTTGCCTTTCATTCAAAATCATTTATTATGACAATGCGACATACCCTCATGCAAAACACCTAAGCCCTACCTACATCACTTTCCCCTTGAACTCGCTGTGCCTTAAAAATCATCCCCTTCTCCTCTCTGGTCACTCATTCCTGGAGCAGGCACAGCTACTCATTTCACTTCGGGTGCTGCATGGACCGGTACAAAGGTGCATCAAACTCCAGATGTGGAGAATATTGCCCAGTGTGGAGAAGCAGAGACGCTATTCAAAGTATGAATGTATGTTTCCCAGCATGTAAATGTTTCTGGCTTGATCCCTAGAAACTGGTTGCTATCTGGGATCTCTCTTTTCTGAAGGATGTGTTGTGGAACAGGCAGAGTTCGGTCCCCTGGAGCCGCTTTCACTATGCTAACATGTCCCACTTCTTGTGTAACCGTGATCAGGCCCAGACCTGGTATGAACTAAACAACTTGCTGAAACAATCATACCTGCAGACTAGGTTTGGGGTCAGAACTTGCGCAGCCTAGGACCTGCTGCCCTGGAATTGGAGATTGTGAGACACTGATGTCCCTCTTCTCCCACAGGCCCATATTCTTCAGCGAGGTGGGTGATTAACAATGCCCTTGTTGACCTTCCTTTTAATTCTTTTTGCAACTCTGTTCTCTTTAATGACAGGAATCATAGAGACCAACTGTGCCTGCATATGTGCGGTGCGCCCTCTCAATAGGAAATGTGGAAGTGAAGGCTTCTTTTCCAAATAAGTCTGTGAATAATGTTTCCACAAAGAGATTCATGCGGCCGATATTGGTGGATTCAGGGACGCCTAAAATGCGCAGGTTGCTGCACCTACTTCTTGCCTCCAAATCTTTGTTCTTCATTGCTACAGACTTCAGGATTTTCTCCATCCGGTCCAGTCTCTTGACTGACTGTGCGTCCCCGTCCTCTAGATCAGAAACACTGCCTTCCGCAGTGTCCAAGCGGCCTTCATGTGCATCCAGCCTGACTCCCATGGTGGCCAGGCATTTCTCCAAGGAGTTGAAACAGCCATCCAGGGCACGAAATCCTGTGCTCAGTTCTGTCATTATGGCGTCCGAGCTCGGAGGAGCACACTCAGGGCAAGCAGCCTCCGCACCCCCTTCTGCCATGTTGAAACCAGATTCAGCTGAGGGACCACTGGGCTTGGAAAAATATAGTACCCTTTGTTTAGGGTCCTTACGCACTATGACGTGATCAGTGCTCCCTTGAGATGTCTCGTGACCACAGAGGCACAGGAAAGGTAAGCAGCACCAGTTTAAGGTCAGTATCCAGCAAGGTTATGTAGATTTAGCAGAGGTGGTCTGCATCAATATAACAAACAGGCTCCCAGTAGCCCAGCACTGCCAGGATCACATGCATTGCACAGGAAGGCATGTATGGGGGATCAGGCTGTGATGTCTTTCTGGTTTGATATGCACAGAGTCTCTGGTAGGTGTCGCCGTATGTGGGATGCGACCCTGCCCACTGTGCAAATGCTCTCACCGTCTCACGGGGGTAAGGGCACCACACCAGGAGGGCACTCAACAGCCCCCAACTACAGACCTTAATGTATACAGACGCCACAGGTATTTCGGAGTCGGCCCCCACCGAGCACCAGTCTCCCCAGCCCCCCGCACACCACCGGACCGCTCAGCCAAATGGCTGGTCCCCAGACTCGCCCGCGGCCCCTGTCACCGCGGGGCCTCTGGGAGATATGCGATCCGGCTTACCTGTGCGGGCAATGGGTCAACAGCACAGCGCAGCAGCCAACTCTGGGTGGTCCGCCTTCGCAACCTCATGGCGTCTGGTTGGCGCCAGGCCTGCAGGCAGCAAAGCAGACCTTATCGGAGCATCACCCCAGCCAGTGTCGGTCTCCCGGACAAGGCTGCAACTTTCTTCCTGTGTCCCAAGGATGGCGCACTTTTGTGTCGCGAGGCGAAGGAGCACACCAGGGCTCAGGGGCGATCTAAGGTACGTAGGTGCGCCATCCGCTGCATAACACCGGAGCTCCCCCCCAGCCCGGAGGATGCCGCCTCAGCGAGGATGCGAGGCCGGCACCAATATCTGCTTTGGCACCCTTCCGTAGGCCCCAGGGCATGGCTGCTCCCGGCGTCACTCGCTCTATCTCGAGCTCTGCTGAGTCTCCTGATGTCGGGGTGTCCGCAACCCCGGGAGGGCACTCAGCTGCTCCAGATTCTGGCTTCCGAAGACAGGATGGCTCAGTATTTGCGCGGATGGGGCCAAGATGTCAAGCAGTACTGCGGAGCTTCAGCGATATATGGCCATCTTAGTCGGTAGCCTGGCCACGCCCCCCAAGATAGTTATATTTTGGGATCCTGGTAATAGGAGACCCTCCAATATAAAAAGCTTTGGAGTGTGTATTTCTTGGCCCACTAGTCACAATAAAAGCTTTCTTTTGATTCACCTGTAAATGAAGAGTACTCATAAAATCATTAAAACCATCTAAAAGAGCCTGTAGCCCGTTTGCAGAATGGACCAAAAGGACCGTGTCATCCACATACAAAAGTATGGGGAAAAGGCGAGATACTATTCTGAGAGCATCTATGGCTTTGGAGGCTAAAAATGTATCTAGGGCCACAAGGCGGATATTCTTAGTGACATCTTTTCTTTAATCTTTGGCTGAATCTGAGCGGAACGGAGAGCACGTGCAAGAGCAGCGAGAGCAGCGTAGAGAGCGTAGAGCGTAGGGCGGAGCTCCAGACTTCCAGGCTGCAGCGGTAGCGGTCCAGTCATGGTTGCGCTCGCTGACACGGTTGCGGCGGAGACTGAGACGAGGTGCGGTGACGAGTGGAGACGTGGTGTGGAGTCCTGTGGACTCCTGCAGGGGGATAGCGGGCCAGCGATGGTGAGGTCCCAGCTGAGGTGAGTCTCGAATTACCTGCGAACACCCCCCCCAGAAGAGGAGTTTGTACAGTTTCTTACACAGGTCTTTGCCATCACAGGCTCTTGTTGCAATTAAACCAACAGTGCCATACCTTCCTCCTTCACACCCTAGTTGTGCTCTGTCTCCTCCCGGCTGTACCGCTTGTACCACACCACGGCCAGTATTAGCCTGCAAAGTTGTTTAATGCCTGTACACTGTAGTTGAACACTAGAGCACAGAGTAGGTCAGTAGCTCATACTAGTTTCCAGTTGTCATGCTCACTGTCCTGCTGTGCTCTAGTCCTGCCCTGCCTGTTCTGCTCTATTGCTGTCGTGCTCTGCCTTGCCCTGCCTCGCCGGATTCGCTCTTTCCAGCACCCTCTCTCCTCTGTTACTCTGCCCACATTGCTTATATTGTCCACATTGACCGCTTGTTGGCCCGTGCACACCCCCTATGGTACATACCATCAGGTACCTTGTACCTGCTCTTTTTCAGACTTGGCTGAGGTTGCAGGGTCACGAGGGTCACAATGCAGGTTATAGTGGACAGTGAAGAGGAGGAGGAGAACGGGGGTGTCCAAACCGAGTGCGAACCCAGGTCCCAGCAGAAGCCGCCAAGCCAGGTCTGGGTGCGGCTTGCAGGGGCCTGGTGTGTTCCTGCTTGGGCTTCCCCTACTCCCCTTAGAAAATGACAATCTTGGGACCTTTCGATCACTGCTTGGGTCATTGAGTACTGGCCAAGAGGTGGTGGTGTGGTGGCCAGACGTATTTGGTGCCCCGTTGTCAAGACAGCCTAACAAAGCAGAGTGATGAGATCTTGGACCAAGGAAGGCATTTTCATCTCCCAAGCCAAAAAAATGTAAACAGATGGCAGTAGTGGCAGAAGGAGCCGCAGCGACCATTATAAAACAACCTATGGTCAAGTCCCCGCCGCATTTATCAAACCCCGTTTTCCCGGATCACACCGTGATAGCAACAAGGATCGCCCATCCACACATGGCTCTAAGCCTCCGCAACCCCTTTCCATCTTAGATTACTTCAAAAAAACACCAGGAGGTGCCAAGCTCTCCCCCCTCCTCAAGTTTTAGAGGCGCCCAAGGCGAGATTACCACAACAAACAACAACGGAGGCAATTGTCCACACGCCTCCAATTGACAAAACTCAATCACCGTTGGACGTCCCCAGTGTAAGATCAATCAAGGACGATCAGAAAATGTCCTTGGACCAATCTCCGGGGGCTCCTTTAGACTCTTAGCACTTTTTACCCCGTTACCCATGTCACTCCCAGGAAAGCCATGCTCTACACGCTTCAAACGGTCATTCCAGGAGTGAAACCACTGAGCCAACATTAAATGCTTTGCCACAACTAATAGACCCCTTTATTATTACGCTACAACAACATTCGTCTCCAAGTTCTTCAGTCAAACAAAAAATCCATTCAACGAGCTCAGATGTATTCAGCCCTTTCGCAGCTCAGTGTTATAGCTCGCTGAAGGGAAACATTAAACCGCTCTTGCCTCAAATCCCTCCTAACCCAGTTACAGTAACAGCCCCGATAAAGCATCAAACAGGAGCCGACCCAAATGATCAAACATTACTGGAGCTATCTTTCTTTCTTAAAGATGCAGACAAATCAAACAATCAGAAATCGGATCCCGATACAAGGGGCCCCACTCCCACACCTGCGTCGGCCGTATGGTTACACCTGCTGCAATCTCTCCAAACTATCACACACTGCACTAAATTACCATTCAGACAAACTGGATATTCAAGTCGATCTTTTGAATACCCTAGCCCTGTTTACAACAGGTATCGATAACAAGCTAGAGAATCTAAATAATCCAATAACAAGGGCTCAATCATCTTCAAACCTGGTCCAGTCAGTTTGTTGTGGCTCACCCATCATTTACAGCCTTTCAGCGCTTCCAGCCTTCTCAAACTGTGTCCTGGACGAAGTCAAACAACTGTCAGGGGGCAGTGATAGCAAGCGCCAGTATCAGGTCCATTTAAAGTGTGCAGGCCCAAGCTCAGCCAAAATAAATACTAAAACCCCAACACCAGGGGTTCACGGGATGCCAGGGAGCCGAGAGGTAAATCTCCAAGCAGCATCAAATCCGTTGTATTACGATCAAGTTCTGACACCGCTGGACATGAGCCCTCAAGTGGGCAATGACTTTGGGGCATATTATCAAGCCCATTATCACCGCTTTATCGGCCGTTTTGGCCGAAAAGCTGCGATAATGGCATTGCACTATTAGCAAGGACATGCTAGTGCGTTTTTTCTTGTTTCAGCACCGGTTTTTCCTACACCTTGCATCGCATCTCTAATGAGATGCAAAGTAGGCATTCCCAAGAAAAACAACATAAAAAATATTGCTATCTGTCCTTCGCGGTATTTACAAGCCCACCCAGGACACCCATAGCGATATCAAAAGCCGCGCTAACCGTGGTTATCGCCGGTATTTTACGTCTGATAAATTCCTGACTTCACTATCTTTTACATGGGAGGTGGATTGTACAGCTAAATCCACATCTCCCTATTACTGAGGATTCCCCTATCGCTGCAGGTTTATCACTGGATTCACAGCGATAAACCTGCATTTCGCAGCTATTGCCGGATTTTTCATCGCCGTGGAGATAAACGTTGTAAATAATGCGATATCTCGGCTATCAAATCCGGCAATAGCCGGCATTAATCCAAATCGCGCTAAGCGAGCTTGGCGATATTTATTGCTGCTCGTTGATGATATGCCCCCAAATTTCTTTATCTAACCCAGCTCACCCAGTGCCGGTCCCCCAGCCACTCACACTGGCCTCACTTCACCTTAAGCCCAACCCTCAACCACTCCATCCCCTTAGTAAGAGAGAAAGGAAACGCCAACATAAGCAAAGAAATAAGATAACAAAGACTAGAGCCAAGTCTCTCAATTTATACCCACCGTTTAAACTCCTGGACAATAAACAAGCTTCAAGTTTTAACTCACAAAAACAAGATCAACAAATTATTACTGTGAACCCAACATTAAACGCTTAACAGTCCATTTCTGTTAACCACCAGGTTCATTACACTTCTCCTCCCTGCTTGAGAAGACCCTCATTAAATCCCCATGACGTGGCTGTCGTTGAAAAGAGCCTCCAACTGGCATGAAAAATGCAACTGGTCACCTACAAGAAAAGAAAACAAATTCACTAACAGAATTGACCACTGCAACTCAATTTTCTCCTCACTCTGGGGCCATATTATCAAGGAACGGCGATAACATTATCGCCGCTTTAGCGGCAGGAAACCGCCGTTAAAGTGGCGATAATGGGCTTGATAATATGCCCTTGTGAATTCCCATAGAAGCCCAGGTTCTGGTGTGAACCTGGGCTTCTATGGGAATTCACAAGGGCATATTATCAAGCCCATTATCGCCGCTTTCGCGGTGGTTTCCTGCCGCTAAAGTGGCGATAATGTTAACACCGTTCCTTGATAATATGGCCCCTTGTCCTCAGACTGTTCGATCTTTTGTTGGAGACAACCACTTAAAGGTAACCATCAAGCACTTGGGGATCTGCCGTCTAGTCAGCAAGAGACTCAAGAAAATTGTCCACTCAAACTAGGAGCAGCCTCTGTCCCACCACCAGAAAATTATGACCCACTTGACTCTGGTCCTTGCTAACAGGGAGCTGCCAACAATCATCAGTGCTCCAAAATTCTCCTTGCACCTGAATATAAATCAAAAGGACAGCACAATGTCCTCAACAGAGCTAACATCAATAAATTATTGAAAGGAGTACCGGGATTCGACACATCAGCATCGGATTTCTCCCTCCAAGAGGGTTACAACCCTCAGAAGTAACATTGGTAATATTTAAATCTTCTGCATTTAGCTAGCAAAGCCATCTTTCGGTCATGGGGAATCAAAATCTACCCACATCATAAACCAGGCTATGCTACAGTGCTAGCCAACGTACCAGTTACCGAAATATGTTCTCGTCGGACCCCGAATGGTGACGGAAACAAGCCATACTCAATCTTAAAAAATGCTGTAGGCGATGCAGCCAAAAACGATAGATCATGGACCATACCCTCGAATCTCAATAAAGTTCATGATTGGAGATGGTTGCCAGCACCTCTGTCTCACAAAAGCTCAGCTTGACCAGTCGGGCAACGCTCATTAAAATCAAAACAAAAGGAAGTTATCAACCTTAGTGATTTCCATCTTCAACCTATAAATCTTACCAACCCGCTGTTGCAGTCCTGCTCATCTCTGTGTTCCTGGAACATTCGCGGTCTTCACTATAAAATGGCCTCATTAGAGACTCGAAATTGTATTCTCAGACATGACCTACTTGACCTCCAGGAAACATGGGCTACTCACAACTGCACTATAGCACGATACATCGAATACAGGAAACTGCAACTATGGACGTCCCAAGGGAGTCTATCTATTTACATTTCTTGCAGCCTAAAAGGCCCAATTGAGGGCCATATTATCAAGGAACGGCGATAACATTATCACAGCTTTAGCGGCAGGAAACTGATGCTAAAGCGGTGATAATGGGCTTGATAATATGCCCTTGTGAATTCCCATAGAAGCCCAGGTTCTTGTGTGAAGCTGGACTTCTATGGGAATTCACAAGGGCATATTATCAAGCCCATTATCGCCGCTTTAGCAGCAGTTTCCTGCCGCTAAAGCGGCGATGATGTTATCGCCGTTCCTTGATAATATGGCCCTGAGTTACTAAACTTCGACGAGGACTGGCTGCTTAGAGTTAAAATCAACTTGTGGAGACAACAGCGCCCTCTGCTGCTTCTTAATGTTTACATTAACGCAAGCGCACAAACAAAAAGGTCTCACCTAAACCGATTGCTCAAAATCCTGTGTGACCTGGCTGGGGACTTCCCTCACGCAGATTGTTTGCTTACCGGGGAGTTTATTACCAACCTTTTCCAGGGAAACCCGGCAGATTTGGGAGGTCTCCTACCATTGCCTCTGCCGGTATTGAAGGATCAGATCAAACCCACATTTCAATCATATTGTGGTTTAGGGGAGCACTGTGTGTTGCAACTTTACAGTGACGGTTTTATCGTAATGAATGGTAGGTTCACACAGTACATCCCACTGAATTTGACATGGACAAATGGTCGAAAACATTCTTACTTAGACTATATCATTTGTGACTCAGCCCTGTTTCCAAACGTAGAAAGTTACAGTATCATAGCGCGATCAGAGAGTGACCACCATCCACAAGTCATTACTGTTACCCTAAACTCAGTCCATCATGATCCTGCTCCAATTACTCACAGAGGAGTTAATACCAAAAACCTAAAACGCTTGAGATGAAATGATGGCATCAGCACAAACATCATGAAGGAATGCCTCTTACTCACTACAGGTTGTTTCCTGTTGACAGCCTCTCCCGCCGTTGATTGGACAAAATTCTGTTCTCATCTGTTAAGCCAATTTCCATCCCCACCACACTTCCATACCAATCCTAGCAGCACTCAGACCCCCATTTCAAATCAAACTATGGTGTAAAAGAAGACCAGAAACACCGCCCTACGGACAGCCTGGAACCACTCCGACTCTAAAGAACTATTGAACAAGTACAAAATTGCACAAAGAATTACAGATGGGCATATCAAAAGGAGAAACAACATCACCTTGAACAATTCTGGTGCATGCTACTCTGGGAAAGCAAAAATTGGAATTTAAGAATATTCTGGGCCAGGGGAGTGTAAATATTGCAGAGGCAGAATGGGTAATATTTTTGACTGGCCACTTTCGGGCCAATGGAGGGGTAGAACCAACAGCAATCAACAATTCCATACTGATTAAAGATGTCCCCAAGGAGTGCCAAGCTTGCTCACAAGAGTCGGGGCAACATCTATGCGAGAAAATCTCTATCACCCAGACAAGGCTGGCTAAAAGACTATCTAAAGCAAGATCAGATGGAGCGCCAGGTCCAAACGGCCTTCTACAGGTCCTGTTTAAATCTAATATCCCTCTCTGGTCAAAGCACCTAGCAATCCTCTTTGATTACTCACTAAGGAGTTCAATTATACCTGACTCCTGGCGAGGGACAATAATCCACCCAATCTACAAGGCTGGTTCCCACTCGTCCCCAAACAACTACAGGCTGATAACCTTACTGGACATTGTGGCGAAGCATTTTGCGAGTATTCTACTAGAAGAACTGAGCTCTTGGACTGACCTGAAAGGGCTAATTCCAAAAAATAAAACCGGCTTCATTGCAAACTCTGGCACCATGTCTAATTTACTGGCTCCTTCAATACTTATCAACAAAGCATTAGCTTCATCCAAGGTGGTCTACTGTTGTTTTGTTGACTTCAAAGCTGCCTGTGACCGGGTCCCAAGGGAAGCACTTTAGGCCAAGTTAAAAAAAATTGGAATCCCGGTCAAACTCTTGGAGGCAATAATCCAATTACATACCAACACCTGGATACAAGTCAAGCTTGGCACTGGCTCACATCTGTCTTGAAAAATCATGACGACAAGGGGAGTCAAACAGGGATGTGTGCTAGCTCCACTGTTTTTCAATCTGTTCATTGCCGATCTTTCAGCGAAGCTAGATGCAATAAATAGCCATCCCCCTTTGATTGGCGGTGTTCAGTTAAGTAACCTTCTGTATCCCGATGATCTCGCCCTCTTCAGCCTCATGCGAGTTGGGCTGCAACGACTGTTAAACAAATTACATAGTTACACCCCCACAAACAACCTGAAGGTAAACCTAAAGAAATCTCAAGTGGTCATATTCGGTAGGAAGCATCATTGAGGTGGTGGCTGGTCATATAACAACTCTGGACACGCGGTAGGAAGATCATATAAATACCTGGGAATCAACATCGACTCTAGGGGTACTTTTGCCAAACATCACAGCGACATCGCTATGAAAGCCATGGCTCTTCAAGTAAACCTTTAAAAACTTTTAAAACAATTGACAGGACCAAGTTTAGCTGCAATGTTGGACGTCATGAGAGCCAAAATAGGCCCCACGTTGTCATACGGCTTTGAAATTTACCTGGGCATACTCAGTACAACACTAAACCAACATGTGACCAAGATTTACAAAAGGGTCCATCAGTTGCCAAAATCTGCATCTGATCCGACTAGAACTGGGCCTCCCAAACTATGAAATGCAAAGCGCAGGTGCTTATTTAAAAATGTGCCACAAACAGGTTGGAGCTGATTCCCTCGAGTCATTGTTATGGACAGATATTAGCACTAACAATCCAGGTGGGTCATACAGTCGTTTTTTTCACGAATGTGTACAGCAATTATCAGCGAGCTACCTCTGGAACCTCAATCCAAGCAATACAGGGGCATATTCTCAAGGAGCAATCGGCGAGTTAACAGCACTTTATCGCAGCCAAAGTTGTGATAAACATATCGCCCCATTCACAAGCTGGTGTTAACAGCCCATAACCCCAGTTTACCCGCGATAGCAGCCACAAAAAAACATCGCCAATGAGATGCAGAGTAGGCGTTCCCGAGCAACAAAACGCGATAACACCACACCGCAACATTCTCAATGACCAGCCAGATCGGCGATAACATCACAAAACAGGCGATAAGTCCCGTTGGCAGCAGGAAACTAACACCTGCTCTGACCTGGTGTAAAGTCAGACGGCAGCCTGCACCACAAAATGGAGCCCAGCCTAGAGCCACACATGAAGAACAACAGATGCCATGGAGCCACTGAACATGCTGGCTGGACACCCAAGAGGGCCACAACACCCACTGCCACCACCCCCAGGATGACCACCCCCACCCCGGACACCCACTCCCCCGGACCAACACTGAGGCAGCTCACACAAAGACAGCGAACCTCCGAAAATGCACCAAACTGACAGACCCAACACCAGAGAATGTCATTGCCCACTACATGCCCAAAGGGAGAACCCTCCTCCGCATCCTAACCACCATTGCCCACAGGCTGACGGTGCCAACACAGAGGACAACCAACATCCCAGCTCAGACAAAGCTGCTGGCCGTGCTGCAGGTGCTGGCCTCTGGTACCCTCCAACCAACATCCGCCTGAGATGGAGGAGTCACACAGCCAGGCCAATCCAAGTCCCTCACAACGGTCATGGATGACACCATCAGCTTGGTATCCCACTAGCTATACTTCCCACACAATGCGCAGGAACAGCGGGAGACCAAGCAAGGCATGTATGCTACAGCTGGCTTCCAGCACGTGCCAGGGGGCAATTCACTGCACACATGTCCTACTTGTGCTTCCTGGCAACACTGCACACAATAACTGCAACAGAAAGCGCACGTATACCACCAATGTGCAGGCAATAGTGGACCACTGGGAAATCTTCACCAACGCCGCCACAAACCACCCAGGCAGTGTGCATTATTCCTACACCTTCCGACAGTCCATCATTGACGTGTGCCAACAGAATGGCACTGCTCGTTGGCCAATACAAAATGCACACACCACACACCTCAACTCCACAATCATGCAACACACAACACAGGAAATGCACACGTCACAAGCTCACATACAACATACACACCCACCAGACACAACAGCACAACTCACTGTGGGAACCTGGGACAGCCATGTACATTAGCCATCAATGGCATGGCACCTCTGCCACACAATAGTAGAATGTCGGAAGAGGTGGGGACCAGGCTTGTGCAACGGAGGCAAGTGGCCAATGAATGAGACTGTACACAATGCCAAGTGTGGCGTGGATGTGCCAGCCAGACTGCAGTATGCAGACCACACACATATCCTTGCCGACACACACCACTGGTGTTTGGAGTGTAATGGACAGTGGACGCAACCATGTCACCCGAGCCAGTGGGGAAGATAGTGGAAATGTAGCCTTTTACGTCCCCCCCGAAAGCGTAAGCAGAGTGGGCTGGCCCGGTGCCAGGCCAGCATAGGGGTGTGAATAAAAGGCATGTGCCTCTGGGTGTGGTCCTCTTCCGGAATGCCCAACATCTCTGCCAGGGCGGCGCCTCTCACCCCGCCATGAGGCCGACGCAGTAAGCGGTGTTGCCAGCGACCCTGTGAGCCTGCTGCACCCCGGGACGCTGGTCCCTGAACCAGTCCTGCCCGCCCCTGCGCACCCAGGCCTCAATGCCCACCTGCCGACACCGGCATGTGTCGAAGAGGGCCCACCACGTGCCGGTGCAATCTCCAAGCACGAGGCCTGCAACCTTAGCAGCCACCTCAGACCATCACGGCCTCAGCAACACAGGCCCGCAGTACTCCTTTCCCGTTGACATACTCTACCGGCATGCACAGCGGACAAGTAGGTCACACAGTTGGAACTGAGTCTTGATTACACCATGGCAGAGCACGTTAATTATGGCTGAGTGTAAGTCACTATACACCCTTCGATGTGGTGCCACCAGGTCTTAGTCGTACATCACAACCACAAGATTCTGTGGGCCTAAGTGGACTACTGCTCTCGGCCTACGCTGCGCTTGAGTAGGTCACAGAATTGGAACTGGACATCGATTATTCAAAGACAGAGTACATATCATTGCACGCAAGGAGAGGCATAAGAGGGTGAAGCATCGCATTTGGGAGGAAAAAAGGTTAATTGTTAAGAAGGTGATCGAACACTACTGACAACTGCCCTGGTGTCACTAACTCTGTGCATCGCGAGCCTACGACACGTGGCTTTGGTCCACTGCTGACCGCTGCCTCCGGCCTACACTGCGGGCCAGTAGGTCACAGAGTCTTGATTTGGCAATGCCGGAGTTCATATCATTGTACCGGCATCATCGCAGACTGCAACCCCTCTCAGCCCCGGTGCCACAAAGTCTGTTCCCCAACATTCATGGACATTCTCTGGTCGTACATTGGTGGCGTCTGAGTCTATGGACTGGGGGTAGTTTCCATCCTCATGTAGCTGATACCGCATTGGTGGTGGCAACGAGGCTGTCTCTTTCCACTCCTCCATTTGGTGCTTCTGGATAGCTTCTGCCCTCTGCATCATGCCCTGGAGGACACCGTTCACTGTCCCCCACAACCCTCCGCCACATTCACCTTCGACACCGACGAGGACCCGCTCAGTCTGCGTGGCCCTACCTCAGTGGACCACAAGCCACCCTCCCGAGGCAGTGTGCCTGTGCCGGCCACTAACTCTGTGCAGCTCAAGTCAGGGACCCTGTCTGAATAAATATTGGATGAACTCTGTGACGGTGGTCTTGGGGTCATCGATGCCATGTGCATGTGGCCCTGCGTAGTCCGGTACCTCCGGCCTCAACTGCGGACCACCAGGGCTTACACATCAACTCGAGTTCTGACCGGCCCGGACGTCGCATCACCGCAGGAGGCACACGCCACCATCGCCAGGGCCAACTCCAACCACCATCTGCCAGAGTGGAAACAGTGGTACTGGCAGACTAACAGAGTTGCTCAGACCTGTTGTGGATGCCATCATCTGCCTGATCCCCTGCTCGGCACTCCAGGTGCCACTGACTTAGTGCACCACAACCCATGGACCGTTACTGATTGAGTTTTGTGCTATGGAGAGGTTGCGAAGCAATGTCACCTCAGGCAGTGTGGGTGACCTGGGACATTGATGAGGAAGTTGATGCAGGTCTAACACACCCCACTGCATCTGCATCAGGGATAACCTGAAGGGACACAATCCTAGACATTTTCTTTACATGAGCGCGCTCATCTCTAGTGCCCCAACCTCAGTGCACTTCAACTCATGGACACTTCTGTTTGGATGTTGGGTGACCTCTGTACTTGCTCCGGTTCCCTCCATGTTGCTCAGCAGTTGACTCTGTTATGCAGTTTTTTCTGTTTCCATTGCACTGGTGTCCACTGTTCAAGTTGTTGCCAGCACCAGGCACTCTGTGCGGGCTGGCTTATACTCACGCCACACACATCCAGCACAGGCGTCACTATACATGTGGCCCTGCCAATAAAGGGGTCGGGGGGCATGTGCCCGTAGCCAGTTCAACATGATATAAGCATGTGTCCCTGTGGTCTTGTTGTATGCATGAGGGCCCGGGGCCTTATGACATTACATTGTGCTGTGTACAGCGGACGCAGACATGTCACCGCAGGCAGCGGGTCAGAGCTTGGACATGTAGCTTTGTCTTCACCCACTCAATTCGTAAGAGGAGTGGACTGGGCCGTCGTACGCAGAGCCAACGTGGGTGTGTGACTGATATGTGTGTGCCCCAGGGCGTGGTTCTGTACTGGGAATGTGCATCTGCATGTGTCTCTGTCACAGTGTGGGTCTCCTTTGTAGGGTGAAGGTGGTCCCTTATGGGACTTAGACACCCGCGTATGTGGTCCAGTTCGGCTTCCATGAGTTCTGACCCCACCCGCACCTGTTTGGCCACCTTCTTTTGGCATTCTGACACTTGGCATTGGAATGCGATGTGTGCCTTATTGAAGTGTTGGGAGCCAGCCGTGGTGGCAGGTGCTTCCTGCTGTGTGGTCTGTGCAGGGGCTGTGGTCTCCTCTATGTAGCTTGGCTGCCCTGCTCCTGGGGGTGGGCTGCCTGAGATGTCAATGAGCTGTTGTTGGGCGTCAGTGTCAAAGGTGTGGTGGTCGTCTCCGACATCACTGATGGGTTGTCTGGTCTGACCTGCTGGAGGTGTTTTTGTTCCTCTGCAATGTGAAGGGGAGATGCATGTTGACATTGTGTTGACATGTATGTTGGCGCATTGTTCTTGTTGACATGCAGACTGTGTGACAATGTACATTGTGACTGTTTGGGCGGTGCTGGCAATTTGAGGTGGGAGAGTGGACATTTGGACTACATGACGGATGTGAGGTTGTGCCCGTACATACACATATCACAGTTCCCTGCTCTGTCAAATGTGATTGGCCTGTTTCTGCGCATGAGCGGACCCAGTTGTTTCCCCTGTTCTGTAGTGTTGGTGTTGCACTTGGTGCCACATTGTCATGGGATGTGCTGTGATTGCTATGTGTGTGTGCTGCAGTGTGCCACAGGGATGAGGGACATGATCCTGGGTCATTGTGTGTGTGCAGTGTGCTATACTTACTTGTGCATGTGTGTCATTGTGCCCATCTCCCCCGTCCCCCAGTCCCTGGTCGTTACTCACCCTGTTTTTGTTGTGTCAGGTCCTCTCGAGCTGTGTCCGTACTCTCACCTCCTTGCACCGTCTCCACACTGATGGCTGGCCTCCATTTCCTCCAGCCCCTCCTGTGGCGCAGGACTCCCACCTCCTGTTGCCGTTGCTGCCTTCCTGTTGGCGGTGTCTTTGTGCCTGTTTAGGTTTTCACGTCATGCCAGCGCCTCTTGGCCTCCTCCATTGGCTTCCTCGACACTCCGGCTGCATTCAAGGTAGTCTGATTATGGGTCAGTTGATGGTTGTGTTCTGTCATCTCCATGACGCTGGTCTTGTTTTCCTGTGGACTGCATCCCATCTTTCTCTCCCTCTTCTCCCTGGCCTTCCCCGACCCCGTTGTACCTTGCTGGTGGTCTGTGGGGCTTGTGGGGCTCGCCTTGGCATCTGCGCTCGGTCAGGGTGCGTCCATGTTGCAGCGCACTTTGGATTGTTTCTGGTGTGTTTTTCTTGTTCTGCTTTTATAGTGCATTTTCCCGCCAGACGCGTGGGATTTGCAGGCCTGCCGCTGGGTTTTGGCAGCTTTTTGTATCGCGCTTGGCCTCATCACAGTTTTTTTGCATTCGTGTTTCGCATTTTTGCAGCGTGGCGTTGATATTAACGCGCCCATTTGACGCGTTATCTGGTGACTATCGCTTGGTACCGCCGTGTTGTGAATACTTGGTTAATACGTCGTAAGATTCCCGTGATAGACTGCGATGTTGGAGGTTGCATTAAGTAACTTTTGTGATGGTAATCACACGTTCTTGAGAATAAGCCCCACAGTTTTTAAAATAAGTATCAAGAAGCGCATTCGCATGTGCTCCTATTCCACTGATAAAGTGTCCATCGCCAAATGCAAGCATGCATTGGCAGTATTCAACTCTTATCAGTTGGTTTCTCTTCCATCATACCTGCCCTGCACATACCCTCTGTACCTAAAACTGCAGTTTATGGCACTCAGATTGGGGAAATGGCACTTCCTGAAACATTTACCACTTTGGTGTCACCCACCTGATGAGCTCCTGTGTAGGGGCTGTGGGGAATTGATTGAGTCCTTGGAGCATGTTGTATGCCTCTGCCCAGCATTGCTGTCTTTGCGAAGAATAAAACTGAGGCCAGAGTGGAATAGATTGGGAGTCCGGTCTTGTAGGCAGGCTATCATTGCAGCATTGAATCCGAAGAACACTGCTCTAAATATGAGCTTCACACTCTTTATCCACCTTGCATACCGCAAGCTTAACCAGTAAATTCCAGGCCCTGTGTCAAAACCAGGGAACGAGCACAGGTGGCCAAAATAACGGTACATCTTCGAAGCAGCTCCCTAGTAAAACCAGTGTATCCTGCCCCAGCCACAAAACTGAACTCGAACCTAACAACCTGTTATTGACTATTGACTGCTGTCACTCTGAATTGTATATTAACTTTGGGATGCTCTTTTATAAGTTGGTGTTTTATGTGCAGCTTTTAGAAGTAACCTCTATCTTCTATTAATCGTTTTTAATTGATACTATGCTGCCACGTGGTTTCACTTCAGCGATGGTCACGTTGTACTAGAAGAATTTTTATATTAACAATGTTATTGCTTTATTTTTATTGGGAATGACGGGCGGAGCCTAGTGAAAAAGTCCTTTTAATGTTTTTCTAAGTTTTGATTTTTTCTTCTTTTTATATATGTGGATTGTAATGCTTTAATTAATCAAACAATACAATCTAATAATAATAAGTATCTGGGGCATATATATAAAATAAAAATAAAAGGGCGCCAATATACAGCCCTCCCTTACCCCTCCGGTAACTTTTATGGCTTGTGTACAGTCGCCTGATTGTGTGTAACGGACGTTGATGAGTGTATCCCAATGGAGTCTTTTTAAAGGTCCAATAGAAGAGGGTCCAGGCCTACTGCTTCCATCAACCCCCACAATTTATCTCTATCCACTAGGTCAAAGGCACAGCAGAGGTCCATGAAAGCCATATAAATGCCTCCTCTCCTGGCCTCTACATATTTACCTTGCATTTGGGAGAGACTATGTGCCTGTTCGACCATACCGCACTGTGGCCTAAGACCAAACTGTACCTCAGAAAAGAAGGATTGTGCCTTTCCCATTCTTCAAGTTTACCTAAAATAACACACCCAAGTAATTTAGCTGAAGAATCCAATAAGGACATGGGGCTGTAGTTTGTCTAGTGGTTCCTATACCCTTTCCTAAAGATAGTCGATTCCCGCCATGTGTCTATAGGGCCAGTTTTGATGATGCTCTAAAAAAGTTGGTTAGTAAAGAAGTCCAAAATGTTTTGTCACCTATCTCTCTCAGTCTAAAGACAAATTCAGTTCAGTAGTTGAGGATTTTAAGTGCAGTTTTAATGCACCCTTAAGGGGAGCATACTGATCTTCTAAGGCATTAATCGCAAGTGGATTTTGGCGTTTAAATATACGATATAGTGCCCTGCCCTTATATGGTAAAAAGCACCACCATACTACTTATTAAAGCAGTTCAGCAATGGAATCATTTTTAACACTTTTCAATTTCCTGTAAGCGGCTGCCATCCTTGACGTGTGGATGCTGACCGCAGTCCAACAAAGCACTGATTTGACCAACACTTGGGGAGTTGATGTCTGCACAGTCATAAGCTGCCTACATTACGGTGCATTGTATTAAGTTTAACCCAACAATTCATCCTGTTCTCCAAGAGTAACTTGCAAATAATGTGCTGCTGCGGTGCAAAAGTGCTATGAGTTTATAATTTGATGGAGTGGCACTAAAGTCTTTTAAGCCTTACCACCGACAAATTTAACTGTGGGAGAAATCTTATTATTAATATTTATTTTTAAATGGTACATATAAGTAGTGCAGAGAGAGAGTTTGGGCAGCTCGTTTCAGCAATTGGCTCCCATGTGTTTTTCATGGTCTGCCATTTTGTGAATAGACAGTCCATCAAGGCCCAGAGATTCTGTGGAAGTATACATTGTCCCATTGATTCGTGATGGGACATCAAGAAGTAGTTCTACACACTTCGGCAGATTGTGCTTTTTGTGTTCTCACTTTCCCTCCTGTCCTCACTTCCTTGGAATCTCAGCTCTTCTCTCTCACTTGCTCTATTCCTTCCTTTGCTTCTGCTCTTCAAATTCTTCATGTGCCTTTTCTCTGTGCTCACTGTCCTCCCTGCCTTCCTTTCTCCCTCATCCCGAACTCCCTGCTTGGCCAACCAGGACTGTGATCGATTAATCACCGCTTGCTACAACAAAGCAGCAAAAACAACTAGGGGGCATATCAACAAGGGCTTTATCTCTGCTTTTTTGGCTTTAAAAGCCAAAAAAGCAGAGATAAAACTAGCACCCTATCAACAACAGGGTGCTAACATGCAAATTCGCATGTTAGCACCCTTTTACTCTACGCTTCCCCTTGCATCTCTAATGAGATGCAAAGGGGGTGTTCCAGAGTAAAATAATAGGAGAAATGTCGCTAAGCGACATTTCTCCTATTATCAAGAATATCGCTAACCCTGTTAGAGACAAAAAAAGCAGCGCTAACCGCGGTTAACGCTGCTTTTTTACGTCTGGTATTTTCCTGACTTAGCCATGATATCCTATGGAAGGAGGATATCATGGCTAAGTTTGCCTGTCCCTATCAACAAGCTAACGTGAGATTATCGCTGGGTTTCCAGCGATAATCTCACGTTAGCCACTTAGCACCAGGATTTGTATCGCTATTGAGATAAGCGTTGCTAATAGCACGCTATCTCAGCGATAAAAATCGGCGCTAGCCGGCGATAATTATCCGAGCGCTAAGTGCGCTCAGCGATAATTATCGCCGGTTGTTGTTGATATGCCCCTAGATGCGGTAAATATAAATGCAGTGATTGATTGCACATGCAAGTGCCTAGCATTTCCTTAGGTTGGTGGGATGATTTCTTCCAGAACGAACAGAAATGTGGTTAGGGCCTTAATGTTGACTATTATCATCACAACACAGCAATAGAATACTTATTTATCACAAAGATCGATAGACTTGTGAAAATGAATATTAACCTTTATGTTGACACCATTCACACTCTGTGCTCTGGCCTACTGAAAACAAAAGCACAGTCAACATTTTGCGCATTGTTTCGTCCCACTTTCAATAAAAAATATTCCAGGACGTATTCTCTGTTTACAATTCTTTGGCAGTATGAGATGGAAGAGGCAATAATGGACCTCGTTTGGACCTTAATTAATTATTTAAGAGACGGTAGTCTAAGTACAGTAAATACACATGACGGACTCCAGGGCCCTCTTATAACCCCCACAATAGTGCCACACCTTCATACAGAAAGGCTTTGTTTCTGGCTCCAGGGAATTCTAGTAATGACCTAAGACATAGCAGCCTGATGCATGAAAGAATGTGGACCTCAGTCCAATGACCTCTAGTAAGGACATACAGTACAATGCAGCCTATTACAGCAAATGTTTTGCACTACTTTGCTACATTTTTGTTGATTTTTTAAAATTGGCCTGGGAATTTTGTTGTGCCGTTTTCTTGCCTTTAACATTGGTTGGTGCTGCCTGAACCAGTTACACATTTCTCTGAGGTAAAGACTGCTGATGGACCATAACTACCAGGGTTGTATCATAAGTATCAGGAGTTAGGTAGAGTTTCATCACTGAAATGTATTGCAACCCAGTAAGAAAGCATCGTGTTAAGTCAGTGGAGATCACCCCTTGCTAGATAACTAATTTACTGCAGTTCACTATGCTTCGGTTTTTGAGTTTCTTTCAAATTATCTCAGTATTTTTTCATTAACTTTGAAGGCTAGGTCTTTCTACTTTTTTCTTATAACAGAGAAGTAATGCACTTTAGCAATCTCACATGGGCCAAAGGGTCGAGTGCTTTTAGCCCTGTCTTTTCTTGATCCATCTCTGTAGGGTTCTCTGTTAGGGTTTGAGAAGTAGCTCTAGAATCTGGAGCAGCAACACTAATTCAACTGTTTTCTCTGTTGGTATAACTAGTTCAGACGTCTAGAGCAAATAGTCTGATTTACAGAGTTGGCACAGACACTAAAGTGGCCCCAGTGTAGTTCCCCTACTAAAAGAAGGGGGTCAGATGAGATTGGGAGGCTGAGGCTTAGGACCACATTTAGAGTTTGAAGGGAACTGAAAATAATTCAATTTCTGGAGGAAACTCTAAATAAGGGGAGCAACCCACATGTTGAATTTTCTCCTCAATAATATCCCTATTGCAAAATAAATGTTGTTGCCCTAAGCCCAGCTTTGAGTGGGGTCTATGCTACGTTATGATGGTTTATCTAACTACATTAGTATGGTGCGCTTCAGTGCATGCTTGAGTCTGTATTCTTCGGCACATGTGCAGTGCGGCGATCGTGCATGGTGGTGAAACAGATACTCCTTTCAAGCTCACATTATCACACATGTGGCATGTGCATGAAGGGCACTTTGTTGCATTAGCACACTAACTGCCTGAATCACTAAGGTATCTTACATTTTTTAGTAATATACACTTTGGAGTTTCTTTAAATACTTTGGGGCAGAGTTACAAGCCCCTTGTGCCACTTTTGCGTCACTTTTAACATGGGAAAAGTGACGCAACAGTGGCACAAGGGGCTTGTAAATATGACCCTTTATTTCTGTCAATGACGATAAAAGCAGCATAAAATAAGAATCACATTGGATTGATCAAACAAATAAAATACACTTAAAGCTGGAATTTCCAAGCGAAAGTGCCACAGTATTAAAAAAATGTTTTTAAGTTTGAATAAAATCTGTATAAAAAAGTCACTTTCACACCTTCAGTCACAACTTTTGGAGGCAAAGCCATATAAAATCATTGTTTTACTAAAGTGGATGTTTTCTTGGCAGGTTATGTTTGGCCATTTGCTGAGCAGTAGTGTGCAGCTGTAGCTATGGTGTCATAATTAGAGTCGACTTACATGCTGTATGTTTAAGTTCTGGCATTTGCATGAGTATCCTAATACGAGTAGGCCAGACTGATTCTAAGAATTTGGCTATTTAGAAAACCACCCAAGCCCTGTGTCTGACCCTCAAATACGCAAAGCTTGTTTATGGTGCCTTATTCCAAGGTGTCTGCACAAGGGAACAATCAAGCATCTTCACTGTCTGGTGTTTGCTGGACAAAAAAGAGTAGGTGAACATTGTCTCATGTTCTGCTCCACTTGCAGAGCAGGCTGCACTACCCTCTGAGTGGGATCTCAATTTGCTGGTGAAGGATGCAAGTGGCAAGGTACCCAAACTGAATTTAATATATAGAGATCTAGTAAATGGTGGGTCAATTTCGTCCAAGAAAGTTTCAAACCTTGGCTCAATTTTTTGATAAAGTAAAAGAAGAGAACAACTGCCACTGCTGGTGGTTTCCAATACCTTCCTCCATTCATTTATCCAGAAGGCTTTTTTGATCCCCTTTACAAAGATCAGGGTCCCCCAATGTAGTGAGGGATTGCTTAATATAGCTTAGCCACGGCACAGTATTGGCACACCTTGGTATTAGAAGCATATCCTTCAATCCATTTCTGAAACATTCCAACTCAGGAACCAACCATAATCTCAGCCAGTATATGATTGGTTTTAGTCTCACCACGGCATGGATTGGGCGAACATTTAGGTCCACTCTGAAAAACACCAGGGGCATGCCCGGAGGGAATCTAAGTGCTGTTCTCAAAAACTTCTTTTCAGCAATATTGAACAGATTAACATTGCTATAGCCCCATAGTTCAGAGCCATAGGTAGCCACAGCAATGGCTTGGGTGCTACAGGTTTCCAGTAGTGGAGACATTGGATGGAAATATGTGTTCTTAGTAAACTTCACTGTGGCAGCTGCCCTATGGTTAAGAAGTAATCCACCCTTGACAACCTGGCTGTTCCATGAGCTGGTGTTGGAAAGACATATGCCAAGATAATTGAAGTCTGAGAATCTCTCTAGATTAACTCCCCCTAGTCTAACTGTTACTCTGAATTGTTTGTGTGGATGGATAGCCATAAATGTTGTTGTCAGCATTTATTGATAGCCCGTTGGTGGTGCAGAGCAAATTGAACCTTTCTAACAATAGTTCCAAACCTTTAGGGGTTTTGACACCAGAAGGTTTTCATCGGCGAATAATAATGCAAAGGATCTTAACACCACCCAAGACCGGGGAGCCATTTACGCACCACATTAGGAATTCCACTCACACATTGATAAAAAGTAGAAAGAGTGTTAGAACAAGTACATATCCTTGCCTTACACCCTTGTCTACTGCAATACGATCAGTTAATTCACCCTCTGGGCCCCAACTTGGGCATAATTTCCAGTGTGTACTCTCACAATAATTTCCAGTAGCACAGGGGGATTCCCATGTCCCTCAAGGCAGCCCAAAGTTTGTCTCTGGGAACCATGTCAAAGGCTGCCTTGAGATTCACAAACGCTGCATAAAGGTTCCCTCCATTAAGATCCACAGTTTCTCACCTCAGCATCAAGAACCTAAAAACCTGATCTATGGTACTTATTTTTGGGCAGAAACCATGCAGGGGCCGACCTCACGCCTTTCTTGTATATGGGGACTATTATTGCTCCCTTAGAGGAATCTGGGATGCGGACTCCTGCCGCAATGGACTTACAAATGCAGTTTAAGTATGGCGCGCAGATTTCAGGAACAGATTTAAACAGATCCCCAGGAATTTTATCTGGCCATGGATCCTTTACAGCTTTTAATTCAAGGTTAGCATATTGTGATTCTCTCAGGGTAAATACCAGAGTATCATTTGCAAGTCCTAGCCAAGGCCCAGATAGATCTCGGCCCATGCTGGGTTGGTCTTCGGACGAAATGCTCTTGGGTGGGCAAGCCCCACTCAGTATAAATTGGTTTACCCTTGCTATAGAGGGATTGGAAGTCGGCCACACAGTAAAATATTGATTTCGGGTCTCATTTTGCTTGATTTACTTCCATGGCTCAGTATATGCCAGAATGTGGCTTGATTTTTAATCTGGATGGCTTCTAGAGCATCCTCTTAAAAATAGAGAATCCCAGTTTTTTATTGCTATTGTTAAGGGTTGCTTTACACCTGGCCCTTCCTTCCTGAATTAGTGATTGTTGGCCATTTTTTATGGATTTGACAAGGGGGGTTTTAGCTTCTTTACACTCTTTATTGTGCCAGTTGTGATTATTGGTATACATGTAATTGGTGTTTCCTGTGGTTTTAGGGAAACAGGTGTTTCTAAGAACAGTGAAACAATCGTCATGGAGCTTTACTACATCCGCGGGGCTGATGTCATGGTCATTCAATAATATTAAAAAAAGCTCTGAGTATATAGTTTGTTGAAGCCATCAAGGTTTGAAACAGCACCATCCTATTTGACATTTCTCCTATTGTTAGTGACAGCTAAAGCCCCTATGGCCAGATCTTTGTCTAGATGTGCCTGAACAAGGCTGCCATAAAGAGTTAAGAGCAAGGGAAAGTGGCTGCTTTCATATCTCTTCTCAACCCTCATGTCAATCAGTGCAGGCCACGAGTAAAGATCTAAGAAGCAGTAATCTACATTGCTTCTGTAAAGACCCATTCTGAAAGTGGGCCGCCTCTTTAAATCTGAAGGGGTACAGCCATTACAGGTTTTTGTTGGCATGAGAGTGAGAGATCTACCAATTGTAAGATGAACTTAGAAGTAGTTGGAATGCTGGGTCCTTGCTGCTGTGGGATGCCATAGCGGCTGTCTTCTTCACTAGCTATTTTTCTGATGAAAATTGAGAGTTCAAAGGATGTAATAAAATCACCCCCAAATTATAATGGTGGTATCTCTACTAGGATCAGGCAGGCTTTCTCTCAGGTTGGTTAAAACCTCTGACTCTACGGCTACAGGGGTATTCCTGTTGTACACATTATACAAAAAGCGGGTCGTATCATTCCACGGCCCGAGTTGTAGCCCCAGAATATCCTTGGAGTTAATTTTCAAGGGTTTCACTCAACACCTTATCCTAATACTGACCCACATTGTAAGGCCCCTTGAAGCTCTACTTGAATGGGACTTCTGTGCAATGGTAAAAAAAGCTTTTATAGCCTTGCATAAAGGAGGTCATTAATTCCAACATCTCTTGGACCATAATGATGTCAGCCTTATCAATACCTTCCCACACGCAGTCTGTTTGAGGCAATTTACTTTTTAGGCCAGCAACGCTCCCAGACACTATTGTCAAGTTGTGAGCCCCTGCAGGTGAGTTGGTTGAGCCCCCTCGTTTAAAGTTAGTGGTAATGATGTCATTTGTATTGGTGGCGACTCGGACTGGTACGCACCCAAAATTGCCTCAACATTACCTGAAGCAGGGAAAAGAAGGGTGTCAGGTTGAGAGAGTTTATTATATGGCTCAGGTAGAGGGACTGCCTCAAGCTCGAGTCATACTAGCCCGTCAAGATCACTTAAGGCAAAAAACCTGGTACTCCCTGCAAACTGTGATGAGGAGTTACATTGTTTGTTTGAGCTCAATTGGGTATCTAAGGCATTGGGTTTATGAAAATACCTTTATTATCTCATTTATGTTTACAGGTTTGAATTTTTTTCTGTTTGGTGAGCCTGTCCACACTTCTTTTTTCATAACTCAACCCAGGATTCTCACTGGTGTTCCTATAGAGGGGGAACACCAGCCAGAACTAGGACATAAGGGCAGGAAGCCGGTGGCAGGTCCAAGCGGTCTTTGGACGAGATGGAATGAGCTTTGGGAAGTGTTGGTTTGGCAACAACAGACTTCGATAGGCCTGGGTTCTGTGTGGCCATATGACCAAGGCACAAAGAGCCACCCTCTGCCACCTGAGAATCCAGATTTCTGATGCCCTTTAAACCCCCAAGCAGCTCGACCCCTTACTGCAGCTAGCAGGATTAACAAGATGGCATTGAGGCAGAATTATGGGTGTTCTCATTATTAGTTATCTTGTTGTTAACAGTGGTCTGCTTTCTATACAGCTTAGTTGTTCCTTAATTGGGCTGAGTGTTTCCTCTAGGATAGAGCATAATTTCTCGCAGAGCATGCTAAGACTAAATGAACCAGAGGTTTCTGGATCGGGTGATTGGATTGACTCTGCCTAATTAGGTTTTCGCGTTGCAACTACAGGGGGAGCTGGTTGAAGTGGGTGATCTGGGTTTTAGAGTTCCTGGAATCTCTGCATTTTCTGTGACTTCTGTATCATCTGTTGAGGTTTCCTGGACGATCTAAGTTTAGGACTTGGCTTTGCAACGAGAGCCAAAGACGGCGTGATTTCAATTTCCGTTTCTTTTTAACTGCTGGCTTGCGGGGACTATAGCTGGAACTGGGACTTAGGCTAGGGCCAGGGCCAGGGGAGATGCCAAGCCATGAGTCAGATATAACTGTTCCTGAGCTGGGTATAGGTGCAAGATCTCCTCTCCCCTCTCCTTCTGCCATGTGAGGCAATTTTATCCCTGGGTCTGTCTCAGGGAGGAAAGGCTTTGCAGATTGTGAATTGGGCAGCTGTACAGTACAAGAGTTTAGGCCATCTACCATCCCTAGAGACAGCCGTTCCTCCGGCAGTTCGAGTTCCTTGGACACCACACTGACAGCCCGCACTAGAATCAAGTCCAAGGTGTTACCAGCTATGGGGGCCGCTTTGGGACTGGCTAAAGTTCCTTTTCCATTTGACAACTTGGGTTTTATGATTTTGAGTAAAGAAATGGGCTGGTCAGGGCGATTAAATGATTGAGTGGTTAAAGATTTGGGGGGGGGGAAATCAGTCCAACAGTGTTTTTAGCAGTATCTGCCACTTCTAGCACTGATAGGGAAGCCCAAAGAAGAAGCAGGAGTGAAAGTCAGTCGAGCCAGGCAAATTAAATCAATCAGTTAAAAATGACAGACAAAGGATAAAAATAAGGGATAGCGGATAAAACTACTACCAAGGACTTACCTCCGCCCCCGGTTATCGAGACCTGCTGACACCTCCACCGCACACACCACTATATGTTGTTTTTCCGAGCAACTGGATGAGCTGAAGACTGGACTGAAGGAGGCTGAAAACTGGAGCTGGTGGCTGAAGGCTGACGTTTATCACTGCAGTCTCTAGACAGTCTCTAGGCTTTTGAGCTGTAGGTATGAACAGTTGGATGAAAAAGATCAACATCAAACCCCCTTGGGAAAACTCACGGTGGGCAGAAGAATAGCTCCTGAAGATTCAAACGAACTTCATCATCCTTGAGCCAACCTTGAGGCTGGGGGCGGGGTAGCGGGGCAGCTGAGCATGCAAAGCACAGCAAGCACCCCCCCCCCCCCGCCATACACCTGAGCCTACTCGCCTCCACTGTATCACCGTGCGAGCACAAGCACTAGCAGAGCTCTGGCTGCCCTTGGCCACAAGCGAGGGACTGCACGACTCCCCCCACAGCAACAACAGCAGACACCTGCTGACCGCTGGACTGGCGCTGAACCAGGCAGCAATTGGGGCAAACAAAAAAAACACTTTTGAGTTGGTTTACTACTTCTTGCTTATTCACAAAAATCAAGTGTATGTTAATGCTAAAAGGAACATTAGCAAGTCCAGTATAACACATGCAACACCCCCTCCCTCCCCACCCCCATAGGAAATAATGGAGGTAGGGAATTAAAATAAAAGCCTATAGGAAATAATGTTAAATTAAATTATTTATTAATATAGTTAAATCTGAAAAAGTATACTTTAATGTTAATAATGTATAGAAATAGTGCATTCATTTGACAGGTGACTTCCACTTCCTAACCTTCTGCACATAGGTGATCATGCTGAAGTGCTTTTAGCTTGCATTTGCTGATCTTCCTCTGCAAACAAGCACTTTTTTCTTTTTGCCAATGTGAAACAACATCGGGAGAAAGCAGCAACAAAGTCAACATGTCAGATAACGCTGTTGAAAGGGGAGCTCTACTGGCTTTGCCATTGCTTATTGTAGACACCATTTATAAAATGGGTAAGCAGAAGACAGAATTAAATTTGAAACTTTCCAAAACTAATTAACTGCCCATCCCCTTTTCATTATCACCTTTCAATCAGCAGCAATAACAATGCTGAAACCAGCTCAACAACACTTAAAAAACGATATCCTTCAATCTAATGGTTCAGCAAATCAAATGTTTTCTTTTCAGGACTGCAGGCATAAAACTGTGCATAGACAGGTTCTATTGAATGGAATGTCCTGCTGCTCGCAGAAGAGAATATAACCATTTTGATGAGCATCCTTTTACAAACTCCTGGTGTGAAGTACATTTTGTGTCCAATTACTGACATTTCCTATACTACATCAATAAATAAGCAGGCACTATATGTTTTTCAATCTGACTTAAAACAGACTAGTTTATGTGCTCCTGTCTGGAGCAGTAACCCAACCCTTCAGTTAATCAAATAAAACACAGTTTGCATTATGGCTAGGAAACAAATATTCAGAGTAGAGTATCAACAAAGGTGCTACTGCTGAATTTGATTGATGCCTTTATTATGGAGAACATCCAGTTCCCAAAAGACTCCATATGTTTGAATTCCCTATCTGGAGATGTAGTGTGAAATGAGTTTGGGTTAAGTCTGCTGGTGGACGCCTGTACAACCAAACATTCCAGTGTAGGATGTTACAGCAGAAAGGTCAGGTCTCCCGACATGGGTCTATGTTTTCTGGTCACTTGCCTATTTGCTTGCAGCAAGAATAGGGCTTGGCTCATGTACCCAGTAGTATATGAGTCAGTGCTTCATTGAATGGTAAGAGTGGCTCAGAGGAAGTATACGCAGGCTGCAGAACTTCAGTGAGCACATTTGTTTTAACTTCCACAAAGGGTATTTGGAGATCAAGAATTTCCATAGCACAAAAGTTAACCACTCTAAAGGAGGCTCATTCTTCAGTACAGGGGCCAGGGGCAATTTAATCCAGCATTGGATCGTCATCTTAGATTTGGTCTTCATCGTGATTCATATCAAGAACATGTTGTCTATGATCTGAATCCGAGCCAAAAAGTTTGTGAAGCAAATGTCTGTGGCAATGGAACAGTGTTGTTCAAGTCTGAAAGAGGCTAGGTCTATTGAAGTAAATTGAAGGAGGATGCTGTTTCAGTTCTGTGTCTGAAGGCAGAATGGGTTCTTTCTCCAGCGTTGGTGGTGTCAGAGCCGGTGCCAATGCAGGAAGGACAGGCATTGGTTGTGATGCTGTAGTCAGAGTCAGTACTGGCATCGGCCGTGGAGTCAGGTAAGACCCTGCTGCCTGGTAGAAAAGCACATGCGGTGCCCAGGACGAATCTGCCAGCTGCAACACCCCTGAAGGCCTCCTCGGATTTGTGGGGACAAAGGTGCACCAGAGAAAGCTGGAAGGGTGTGGAAAATATGCAACAAGGCGTCCTAGACGGCTTCTATCTGTTGCAGTGTGCCCAAAGGCCCCAGAAAGTTGGGTTGCATCAATACAATTGGGAAACTGGTTCTTCGGTAAGTGTGTGTGACGAGTCGCACTTTTTTCATCCATGCAACTTTCCAGAATGAGAGTGGTATCACGCTTGAGGGTCCCACTTTGATGTCTTATGCTACTTTTTGGACTTGACTTACTCAAAGACTTGGGGTATATTCACAAGGACTTATCTCCGATTTATCTCCACCTTAACGCATCAAAAGTGGAGACAGATTTAACACACCATTCACAAGCCGGTGCAAACTGCAGACATCGCCAGTATTCTCGCGATAACTGCCCCAAAATGTATCTCCATGGTGGACACCACCAACTAACCCTACTGAGATGCAGAGTAGGTGTTCCCGTGCAATAACACACGAAAAAAACACAACACCACTTTCACAACTTTCACAACGACCTGCCAGATCTGCGATGCGAACCAAAAACAGGTGATAAGCCGCAGTAGCAGCAGGAAATTAACACCTGCCTTTTGCTGGTGTTAAGCATGACGACTACCTGCAGCATAAAAGGAAGCCCAGGCAAGAGCCACACCGGAAGACCCACAGATGCCATGGAGACAATGATCATTCGACGCGGATACCCAGGAGGGCCACAACACCCACCGCAACCACCCCCAGTCCCCCCGCCCCTTACCCCGGACATACACATACTGTGCATGACACAAGAGCCACAAAAAGCGCATGATGACGCACATTGCCAAAAATAAACACACATGTGTGGCCAGAAGAACGAGAAACAGTCACACAGCACTGAAGTAACAACCAAAAACTTTATTGAAATACAACACAAAACACCAATGCGGAAGACTCCTGTCGAGTCCGTCAAGGATAACTCGATGTCACAGCCAGGAAAATAAAGCACAAAATCAGGACGTGTGTCATGCGCACATCAAAGGAGCGGGACACAGAGAAACAGAGAAGGAAAGAAAGCCAGAGAGAGAAAGAGAGGGAAGGAGAGGGAAGGGAGAGAGAGCGAGAGAGAGAGAGAGACACCGCCGCCCTTGCACACCCAGGCCCCACTGCTCACCTGATGCCACCGGTGTGTCCATCAGTGGGCACACCACATGCCCGTGCAAGCTCCAGGCCCCGGTCCCGCCACCATGGCATGGTCCACATCATTCGGACCCGCCTCGTGGCCAAGTAGGTCCCACATATGACTCTGAGTCCTGAGTCATCAATGGCAGAGACCACATCAGTGCACGCGTCATCATCGCAGGCTGCACACCCACTCAGCTATTTCGGTGCCACTAACCCTGTGCAATGCAAGTCAGTGCCACATGGTGGTAGGCCTGTGACGGCGGCAAGGCTTTGGGTGTCACTAACCCTGTGCAACCCCAGTCAGCGTCACGTGGTGGTAGGCCCATGACGGTCGCAAGGCTTCGGGTGCCACTAACCCTGTGCAACCCCAGTCAGCGCCACATGGTGGTAGGCCCGTGATGGCCGCAAGGCTTCGGGTGCCACTGACCCTGTGCGCAACAACTCATGGGCCCATTATGATTGAGAACCGTGGAGCGTCCATCGTCCAGTCACCACCGACAGAGTGGAATGTGACGCTGTCGGCCCCTTATATTTGCGGGGTCACATGGCTTGTGATGCCTGTGCCGGATGGGTGTGGTGTGTGTGCAAACCTGACCTCAGGGAGTGGCCATGGCATGCTGACAACTAGACCAGTGACCTGCACACCACCAGCGAGGACGCCTGCGACAGGTAGCTATGTGGGCCCCCCCTCGGAGTGTAAGCGGAGTGGGCTGGCCTGGCGCATGCCGGACCAGCGCAGGGCTTGCAACAATGACTCGGGGACTCTGGGCGTGGTTTAGTCCATGTCAGGACAAGGAAGTGACTAAATCGTGTGTCCCTGTTGTAGTGTCCACGGCACCCGGAACACAATAAGCAATGTAGCACACTGTGACTGGCATCCCACTAGATGAGCATCATTGACGTAAGGTAAATCACTGTTCCTACATCCAGCCACGCATTCATACATGAATGATGAAAGACATGACACAGCAGTGCGTTACTGGATGTTTATTGCACATTTAGTGGAGTTTTGCAGCTGGAGCGGTACAGGGCCATACCAAGCGCACCACACAATATGGGCCCGTGGAGGGCCAGCCAGAATCCATCCGGGGATGACAAGTACTGCGGAAGAGGAAGGATACAGTCCGCAGTCTGTTTGCCATGTCATTGGTCATCGAACAGGAAATGGCAGTCCATGTCGCGGTCCAAGGTGAGTGCAGCGGAGTGTATCGGGGGTCAGTGGAAGGTCATGGGGCCATGTGTGGCACCAAGCAGAAACAGGCCAGGTGGCAGAAATGAATTCTAGTGCCTCCTTCTCAACTCAAACCCATCCACGTCCTAGTCCTCGGATGTGGGCTCTGCCCCACCTGTGGGTGTTGCAGTAACGGCTGCAGCACTGTGTGCCACTGACACATCAGGGGCCGGAGGAGGATTGTCATCCGCACTGTGTGGCAGTGACACATCAGGTGCCGGAGTGGATATGCCTGCCGCACTGTGATGCACTGACACACCAGGGGGCAGAGATGTGGATGGTGTGGGGGCAGCAGCATTCATCAGCGCCATGCCTTGTGACAGCAATGCCATGATGAGGATCTGCAGGGCATGGTAGAGCCCAGCTACATTTCGCTGATGTGCAGTGGTGGTTGCCATCCTTTCCGCCTCCATCCGCACCATGTCCTCCATGAGCCTCCGCATGTGTGCGAGCTCACGGCTGGCATCGCGGGAGCCACTCTGAGCAGACAGGTGTTCTTCTCTCCACGTCATGACTCCAGCGATGTCAGTCAGGGCTCGTTGGAGACCATGGAGTGGGCCTATACACTCATGGATGGCGTCCATTTTGGTAGCCATGATGTCGAACCCCACCCGCACCTGCTCAGCCGTCTCCCTCTGGCCCTCCAGCACACGGCGTTGGAAGTCCATGTGTTTTTCCTGGAGGTCTTGGGAGACTGCTGGGGCTGTGGTTGCCTCCTGCTGGGTGGTTTGGGTAGTGGGTGGGGTCTCCTCGATGCAGCTGGGCTGCCCTGATCCTGGAGGTGAGTTGCGGATGATGTCTTGGAGGGCTTGGATGTCGATGCTGGGGGTGTCCTCCTCATCAGTGAAGAGTGGCTGGGACTGCTCTGCAGGAGGTGTTGACGGTGCCCCTGCAATGTGAAGGGGAGACGGTGTATTACAATGTGTCCAAATGTATGTAGCCGCATGGTACATGTTGACATTCAGACAGCATGGCATTGTACATTGTGACAGTCTGTAGATCAGGGCCATGACCCAGAGTCATTGTGGGTGTGCACTGTGCTCTACTTGATTGTGCATGTGTGCTATTGTGACCATCTCCATCCATCCCCCCAGTACCTGGTGGTCATTCACCCTGTTGCGGTTGTGTTGTTTCCTGTCAAGCAGAGTCTGGTCCCCCGACTCTGGCCACAGTCTCCACACTGATGACTGTCGACACCAGCTCCTCCATGTCATCCAGCATGAGCTGTGGCGCTGGCTCCCACCTCCAGTCTGCATTGCTGCCTTCTGGTTGGCTGCGAGTTTATCCTTGGTCTTGCGCTTGATGTCAGTCCATCGCCTCTTGACCTCGTCCATTGACCTCTTGTGCTCTCCGACACATTCACCTTGTCCACGATGTCCCGCCATATTCCATTTTTGGTGCCCAATGACACGTTGGAGATGACGAACTGTCGTTGATGGTGTTCCATCACCTCCATGACTAGGATCCTGTTTTCCTGCGGACTGAACTTTGTCTTCCTCTTCTTCTTGTCCTTGCCCTTCCCTGTCCCCGAGGTCCCAGGCTGATCGTCTGGGGTGCTTGTGGGGTTGCACTCGTCCTCTGTGCATGCTCCAGTGCTTGGGTGTTGGTCAGTTTGTGTTTGAGTGTTTTTTCTACTTTTATAGTGATTTTTCCCGCCTGCCATGTGTGTATTGCAGGCCTGGCACTGCTTATCACCGATTTCCTCATCGCGCTTTGGCCCATCGCATGTTTTTTCGCATTGAGGTTTGTGTTTTAATCTCCGTCGAGGTGGTTGTATCACGGACATTGGCCGTGTTTTCGGCGGACTATCGCATGGTACCGCCGTGTTGTGAATTCCACGTTGACACTGGGTTATTTTCCCGTGATAAGCTGCGATGTGTAAAGTTGCGTTAGCATTTTTTGGTGATGTTTAGCACACGTTCTTGTGAATATACCCCTTGGAGTGGTAATCCAATCTGTTGCAAGAACATTCTTGAGGTCAAGACTGGGATCAATCCAACAACTTCGATCAGGAGCAGTATTTCTTCACTTTCTGACAATGTTCCATTAGGTTAAGTTTGGCTTCAAGTTGCTGTATCACCTTCAAATTCCTCCTGGAACAGTCTTCACAAGACAACAGAGATAGACCTGGTGAGGGCCAGTCACAGACATTTGATTGTGACAATCCTTGCAAGGTTTCTACCCTGTCATTTTGGAAGCTGACATGTCCACAAGACATTTTCATTAGACTTTTTCATCAAGACGAAAAAGTGAGGGAACAATTTGGATCTGCATCAGAATGCAGGGAAAGAAAAGGACTCACATCAGAACACAGAGCAGGCGATCATATGTGTGTTCTTTGTCACTTTGTGGAGGGACAGAGTCGACATGGAGTCTTAAGACGCCACCAACCAGCAGGCAAATTAGCAAAATAATTCTCTGGATCCAATCTGTTACCCGTGGGTATACAGATCTGTGGGTAGAAGTATCCATCAGAAAACAGAGGCTCTGTCACCTCAAAATAAGGCTGGGGAAGTAAGTGATAGGCAGAAATGGCATCGTTCAATTTCTGACAACTGTTCAATTAAGGTTCCTCCCTAAATGAGGCCAGAAATTCCCCTCGCAGACAATAATTTCCATTTCAAAACTGGGTGCAGCTATTTGTTTGACATTGTCTACTTACTATAACAATGTCATACATGTAAATATGCATATGTTTAACAGGGATTCTACCTTACAGCAGTGTTATTCCTTACTGATACCATTTCAAACTTGTTTGAGGAAAACCAGAATTCTAAACAATATAGACAAACTATATCTCTACTAACTTGTTGTATCCTTAGAAATGTATAGACAACTGCAGACAAAAGCAAAGCAGCATTCCTGTCTAGTGCCCTAGAGGGAGAAGGTGGATTTGTGCAACACTAGCTTGCAGAACTCCACATGGGAGATGAAGTAATTTATTGCGGGCCACCTCCCATTGTCTGCAAAACCTATATACCAAGTGTCAGTTCATCAAGTCAATTACTTTTCAGGCTTTACATGTTGCTATGTCTTTAAGACAGGGCATTCATTGGTATGTATCTCAAATGGTGGTATATATTAAGATGCTAGGAATCATCTGGTATCAATCTTGATTGATGATTACCAACACATTTAGGAATTATCCTGTATTATAATGTATTTGTTACCTTATTTTTATTACTGTCCATCAGAGAAATAACATAAAAAAGCTTTGTTTACCCACAACTCTTGAATGTAACTGTCTTCGTCAGAGGAGCACTTCCAGCACACCATCATCCCTGTAGTGTCTTCTGGTTACCCCCATGAGGGAAGACATGGGGCAAGGAGTGAAACCCCTGCTGGTAGAAATGATCAGTGCTTGGCAGTAAAGCAAGACATATAAAATGTGTAGACAAGCACTGAATTGCAATTTTCTCAAAAATCTCAGTCACAGGCCAACTTCCCATTAATCAACAACACTTACATCTTTGATCCTTCTCATCTTTAGATGCGGCTTCAGTGGTGTTTAGCGGGTTGGCCGGACTTATTGGCAGCTGGTTCCACCTTTAACGGTCTGCTCACTAATTAGCACACAAGGCCAAGGTATCTTGCTGCTGCCTTCATAAAAGGTCCCCCGTAGGCTTCAATACTGTACCAAAAGGTCTGGCTAGATGCACAAGATATTGTCAGAACTGGAAATCACAGGTGTATCACAAGTTTCTGGGAGCATTGGGCATATATCGAGAGGTTTGAAGTTTGTAATGTAAATATGAGGTTTGGCTAAGATTGTGGGCAGATCAGGTAAAGCAGGCCAATCTTAAGACCTAAGATGTTTTGCTGTTCGATATGAGCCACCTAGAAACTAGGTCTGGGGCTGTAAGACTGTAGACACAATTCGAGGATCGGAATGTCTATGGTGACACTTCAGGGAGTTAAAAGTGAAACACTCATGGATGGAATCTAGGAATCTGTTTCATAATGAAACGACGCGTGTTGGTGGCGCTGTTTGTTGCCACTCCAATTGGTGTCGGGGTGCGGCTTACGTGGGTGAACATCACTGAGGTATCAATGGGACACTTGCCTCAGCCGCTGCTTGTCAGACCTTTACACAGATCAGTTGTGACAGCAGTGCTTTAAATGGGCCTGTATTGTCCGGTACTGAGTACCGGCGCTTTTTTATTTTGAGGGGGAGAGTACCGGCACTAAATGGAGAACACGGACGGACGCAGTCTTTGTGCTGTCTTTTCTACAATTATGCAGAGACATTTTAAGACATGGCAAAGTGTGCATCTGCCCAGGGCCCACACTTTCTAAGTACCACCACCCCTCCTAGTAAGGTGATATTTCTCTTTATATCACTCTGTCTCTCACTTTTATTGATTTCTCTGTCAGAAACCCCGCCTCCACCCTTACTCCAAACCTCTGACTCCCTCTCTACCCAGTTTAATTTTAAGGACTTTTGGGGCCTTGTGCAAGACATATTTAAACTTTTTTGTGTGAAAGTATATTATTTTTGGGCATTATGCGGGTGTGGCAGGATAGGTAATACAATTCAAAGTTGCTGAGAAAATGGGCCCCCCCAAAATATGTCTTGTCCGGGTCCCCAAAATGGCACTCCAGTTATGATCGCAGTTTCAGCACAGAGCTCTCGGTGTTAGCACCTTGAGGCTAAACGCTATGCCTGAGCGCGAGCAAGTATAATTCATTTGATTGATAACCAGCTCAGCGCTGAAAACGGGTTGAAAATCGCTTGTCCACGTTATTTTCTGCTGAATCCCAAAAAGGTTTCTTACTTTGACATGCTCGTGCTGCGCGAAAACGAAGCGCGACAAAGTCTCCTGCGCAACCTACTATAGTTAGTTTCATCACATAACACATTCAAGGCTCCATGAACGAAATACCTCACCATGGTGCATGATTTCTGACTCTATTGGAGCCAGCTATGTTGAATGAATGGCATTTATTTATTCAAGGCTCCATGAACGAAATACCTCACCATGGTGCATGATTTCTGACTCTATTGGAGCTGTTGTGTGCTAAGGGGCCCAGGGGATATCAGCGCTCAGGTAGGCGGACGGCACAATCTCCAGACTCGGGGAGAGGAAATAACTCAGACCTACGCAGTGTATGTGCTACGGTGCACTGACCCGGATCATCCGGTCCAGCCCCCATTTATTTCCCTGACCTCTTCCGGGTCACAGGCTAGACCACCCACTCCATGGGCATGGGGGTGTTCCCCTCAAACATAACATTCCTCCTTTATCATGGCAAACAAAAACAGACAGTATGGAAGCACGAGAGAGATGGAGGAAGAGGGAGAAAGAGAGAGAGAGAGAGAGAGAGAGAGAGAGAGAGAGAGAGAGAGAGAGAGAGAGAGAGAGAGAGAGAGAGAGAGAGAGAGAGAGAGAGAGAGAGAGAGAGAGAGAGAGAGAGAGAGAGAGAGAGATAAGAAGAACGAGGAAAACCATTGCATTTCTTTTCCTCAGTCCATCACAAAACCTTTCAGTCGAGACGACACCGCCGGGTTGGCTCGGAGATGGTATCGGTGACCACCTCGCCCTTCGCTCCCAGCTCCACTGCCTTCAGCTCCGGCTGCCCCGGGCAAATGTTCCACTGCGGCCTCGGGCATTGGGGGAGCAGATCCGGGTGAGCCATTCCCCTCATTGACGACGTCACCCATTGCCTGGCCATCCTCAAACTCTGGCCCCACCTCACTTGGTTGTGCAGGGCATTGGTACTTTTTGAACTGGGAAACGTTCCTGGTGACTGTCTCACGACCCCTCTGGGCAGTGACCATCGTGCCCTTTACTGCCTGGACCACCCAGGGCTCGGGTTCAAAAGGAAGGGAGAACTTCCCTCGGGGATGTCGGTTTTTCACCAGCACCACATCACCGGCCACCAACGCGCTGCTTCTGGCATGGCGCCTCTTGGACATTCGGTCATTCTTGGCCCGCCTCTGTCGGAGGCGTTTGGACACTTGACGATATGCAGGCGAGGATGTTGTCACCTGAGGAAACACATCATTCAGCATCCGTTGGTTACACAAGGACCCAGGGCTGGCCATGGTGGTCGAGTGAGGTGTCAGTCGATATTCTTTTACGAAGTTGTACAGGGCACACTCCATGTTCTGTTCTCGAGATACTGCTATCCGGAGTACTTTGTTCAAGGTGCGCATAAAGCGCTCCGCTTCACCATTAGCCTGGGGCCACCGGGGCGTGATTTTCACATGTCGGACACCTCTTGACCTGAGGTATTCAGAGAACTCATGGCTGGCGAAAGTTGGACCATTATCTGTGCGGAGCTCCTTGATTAACCCGTGGCTGGCCATGATTTTCTCGAACCGAGGTATGGTGTGGCTTGCAGTAATGGAGTCCATTATCTCAACCTCGGGGTATTTTGAAAAATCGTCAATGACGACAAGCATGTGTCGGCCATCTGGTAGGCTCCCAAAGTCTGCACTCACCCGGTTCCACGGGTGAGGAGGTATGTCCTCCGTCAGGATTGGGGCAGGCGGATCAGCGGGCCCCGCCGCTTGGCAGAGCGCACAGGACCGGACTGTTCTCTCCACCACACTGTCCAAGTCCGGGAACCACACTTTGCTCCTCAGGCGTGATTTGGTCTTAACCACCCCTTGGTGCGCGTTGTGAGCAAGATCCACCACCCGCTGCTGTAGTGACCTGGGGATGACTAGGCGCGTGCCTCTCATCAGGCATCCCTCGGGGGACACAACCAATTCGGACCGGACGTTGTGAAGAGCTCTCAACGCCACTTGTGCATCAACTGTACGGTGTGTCAGGTCCTCCAGCAGGGAATGCCACCTTCCAGATCCAACCGCTGAGATCACCCTCTCCCAACAATCATCTCGTTTGGTCGCCTCCAGGATGTCCTCTAGCCGGATGGGCAGAGGGCGAGAGCGTTCCACCACCAACCTGACGTACTCCTCCGTCTCTTGAGCCTCCGACTCTTCTTCTCGGGTGACCGGCCGGGCGTGTCTGGACAGGAAGTCCGCTGGATTTTGTGCCCCGGGGCGGTAGACGACGGTGAATTGGTACTCTTGCAGCTGCAGGATCCATTTCTCAATCCTTGGGGGTGGTTTTGACGACACGCCCATGAAGAGAGGAATCAGCGGTTTGTGGTCAGTGTGAACTGTGAAAGGCTGTCCATACAAGTAGAGGTGGAAGTGGCGACACCCCCAGTGTATTGCAATCGCCTCTTTTTCGATGTGGGAGTACCGTTGTTCTGTTTCCGTCAGAGCCCTGCTCGCGTAGGCTATCGGGGCCCACTCACCGTCCAGTTGCTTCTGGGACAGAACGGCACCCAAACCAATTGGACTGGCATCCACCGACAGTTCAGACTCCCGGGCGGGGTCAAAGTACGCTAAGGTGGTTTCAGCAGACAAGGCGTTCTTGGTGGCCTGAAAAGCATCCTCTTGAGCGGGGCCCCATTCCCACGTGGCAGCGCTCTTTGTGAGGTCCCGGAGGGGTGCCGTGAGGTTCGTGAGATTCCGGATGAACCGACCACAGTAGGTGACCATGCCCAGGAAGCTCCTCACTCCGGTGACTGTGGTCGGGGCAGGGGCCGTCTGGATGTCACGGACCTTTGCGGGGTCGGGCGACACCCCCTGTTGTGAGAAGTGATATCCAAAAAACGCTATCTCCTTTTTGAGGAATTCGCACTTTTCACGATGTAGCGTCAGGCCACTGTCCTGAAGCCTCCGGAATACGCAACGTAGGCGGGTCATGTGTTCCTCCAGAGTCGGTGCATGTACCAGGATGTCATCGCTGACGTTTATAACCCCACTGAGGCCAGCCAATACACTCCTGATGGTGTCCTGAAACACTTCCGCCGCGCTGGACACCCCAAAACTGAGGCGCTTGTAGCGGCGCAGTCCCACATGGGTGGAGAAAGTGGTTATGGCCCTTGACTCGTGATCCAGCAGGAGTTGATGGTAGCCTGCCCGGAGGTCCATCTTCGAGAACCAGTGCGATCCGCTGACCTCCGCAACGATGTCGTCGACCGTGGGTGTCAGATGGCGTTCCCGCTTGATAGCACGATTCGGCAAACGCATGTCCACACATATTCGGACTTCACCTGGTTGTTTCGGTTTTCGGGCTATCACTATGGGGGAGACCCATGGTGTCGGGCCTTCCACTCGCTCAATGATGTCAGCGGCCTCCAACTTTCTCAGTTCTTCCTCCACCTTCGGCCGCAGATGGAACGCTACTCTCCGGTGCTTGAGAGCAACCGGTTGCACTGATTGGTCCACGTGTAGCCGTACCATGTGGTTCTTTAAACATCCTATTCCGTCAAACAGGTTTCGAAACTCGTCCACCAGTGACTCAATATCTTCCAGGTGCACAGCGAAGGCAAACACCACTAGTTGCAAATGTTCCGCCGTACGACAGCCCAGCAGCATTCCCGCACCCTCCTTGGTGACGTACACTTTGGTGCGAACGGAGTGAGCCTCATGGGCGATGTCGGTGGTGAAAACGCCTAGTACCGTGAGCGGTGTGCCGGAGCCATAGGCATACACCTGTATGGACGTGGGCTTTAGGACGGGTTGTACCGGGAAGGATCTCAGCATGGACTGGGCCATTATGTTTATGGACGCGCCTGTATCAATCAGCACCGGCGTCAGGTGTCCAGCAATCGTGACGTGACACTTTGGGGCCCTTCGCCTCGGACATCCGTCCGGTTGCAGGGCGTGAATGACATGGACCGTGCCTTCGTCTTCATCGTCGTCCATATCATCTTCCTCAGCCTCCTGTAAAAGGGCCTCCACCGCATTGATCTGCCGACTTTGGCGTTGACGTCCCGCTGAGCGGCATACTTTGGCCAGATGGTTTAGACGACGACACGCCGTACACCTTTTCCCCTGTGCAGGGCATTGACCTTGGTGCGGGTACGGTCCTCCACACATGTAGCAGGAACGAGACGATGATGGTGGTTTGCTTTGCTCCGTTCTCTTCGAATTTGCTTTCTTCGAGGTCGTCGCCACCACCGCGTTCACTGGCTCCGTCTTCACTTGACGCTGAAGGGCTGTCTCCATATGTGCGGCACGCACTTTGGACAATTCTTTAGACCGGCCCATGGTAAGCATGTCAGCCATGGAGATGCCGGGCAGTTCAAGGATCCTTTCCCTCAACTTGACGGACGAGCAGCCCTGGATGAACTGGGCCCGCAGCTCGTCGTCGGTGTCCGGGAGGGTACAGGTGCTCGCCAGCTCCTTCAACCGAGCATAGAAAGTGTCAACCGATTCCTCCGGTAGTTGCCTAGCTTGACGTAGGAGGAAACGTTCGTAATCTGGATTGGCTAGGGGTTCAAAATGCGCGGTCAGAGCAGCCTTGAGCGTAGCGTAGGTGTACGGAGGGCCCACTTCCACCACAGATTTGGCTAGCCGGTGAATGGCCGCACCACCCAGATGCAGTAGCATGGGCCGATGTCGTTCGGGCTTGAGGCCGACTGCAGCATAATAGTTCTCCAGACGCTCCAGCCACTCTTTCCACTTAGCCACCTGGGCGGATGGCGGGCCGTCCACTATGAACGCCTCAACCGGGGGCACGGTCGACATCCTCACACCGGATGGGCGAGATGTCCGATGCAGCAGGCGCCGGCGCGGGACAGAGGATGGGCCACAGGGGCGGATGCAGTCTCACAAGAACCAAAAACCCCTCACCTCCGGCACAGGTAGTGAAGAAATCGCGGCCTCAAACACTTCAGCAAACAGGCCTCAGGGTCCGGGCGGTCAGCTCGGGACAGCGCGCCCCACGTGGCGATCAGAGGCCGCAGGATCGGTCCCCGTGGCCAGACGCAGCAGTCAGGAATACCCCACAGTCGTCCAGCAGCCCAGAGTGCACACCACCACCTCCACGCCAGCCACACGTACTGAACCTGGCCAGGAGTCAGCAGGCTGCAGCAGGCGTCCGTCCGTCCGGCAAAACAGCACCACCGGAACCCGATGTGCTGCGAGGAACCAGCAAGCAGCAGGCCGTCGAGGAGAACACCTTCTCACGCGCTGTGCGCGCGGCGCCAGGCCTCTGCGCGTGCGCCGTCACCGTGACGACATCGGCCCCGATGCGGGCCGTGGAGGAAGAGCGGGAGCAGCGAGGCGGCAGGCACAGGCCTCGGAATCGCACGCACGTGCGAGGATCAGCGCTCCGGGACAGAGCGGGTCAGGCAGCGCTTCGGCGCTCAGGAGCACTCCCGGGCCCAGGAAGGAATGCAGGCAGCGAGGAAGCAGCCCGCGCGGGTCAGGAGGTCAACACACCCCCTCGTCGCCAGTTGTTGTGTGCTAAGGGGCCCAGGGGATATCAGCGCTCAGGTAGGCGGACGGCACAATCTCCAGACTCGGGGAGAGGAAATAACTCAGACCTACGCAGTGTATGTGCTACGGTGCACTGACCCGGATCATCCGGTCCAGCCCCCATTTATTTCCCTGACCTCTTCCGGGTCACAGGCTAGACCACCCACTCCATGGGCATGGGGGTGTTCCCCTCAAACATAACAGGAGCCAGCTATGTTGAATGAATGGCATTTACTAATAAAACATGCCTAATAATGCTGTATTCGTTTTCAGTACACATAATGAAAAAAAAATCAGTTTACTAGGGCTTTCTATTGGTGATGCAGCTCTGCTCTCTAACGCTAGGGGTCGCAAAAGTGCTTCGTCAGTGTTGCGGTGCGACTCCCACAAACTGGATGTCTCGTGCCTGACCTTCTTCAGGAAGTTAGTACGAGCAGCTTGTATAGCCATATTGTTTATACAGGATATAAAGCGGGCGTAGCTGACAGCACCGCTGTACTATCAGTCCATAACCATTAATTACGCAAAACGGCCCAGAAATGTTCTAAAGAAACTAACCGTGACGCAACCACACTTTAACGATCGACACTTTTCACTTTATTGTGTCCTTTTCCTAGGCTAGGGACACGAATAATCCAAATACGTAAAGCTCACAGATATTTCAGCCGTAAATTTTATTACTTTCAAGACAATGGGGCAGATTTACAAGCCACCAATATGTCACTTTTTGTGACGTAATGGTAGCCTATTTTACTGCTCTATATTTACAAGGACAGGAAAAGCCACCTATGGAACAAGACACATTTCCAGATTGATGAAGAATCGTAAATCGGGAAATGCGTGTGAATTCTACGCATCCCTAGGGGAGGCGTAGGGAGGCGCAACAAGGAGAAAAGTTTTAATTTCTCCTCGTTTTTTTCCTCTTTCAATGCGTGCTGCATTCTACAGCACGCATTGAAAGAGGATTGTTTTTGTGCAGGAAGGTGCCCCTTCCTGCGCAAAAACAATCTCCCCATGACGCAGGCATTCTTGCACCATGGTGCAAGGGTGCCTGCGTCGGCGCATGGCAGCTGTTTGTGCGCCAGTGCAGGGTATAGCACAGAAATGCAACACATTAATGTAAATATGTTGCATTCCAGTGCTTTGGAAGTGCCGCAGCGTGGAGCAGCCAAAGAGCTTGCGTTGCTGCGCTGCGGCACTTCCTCTTAAATCTGCCCCAATAGGTGGGTGTTTATTGAACAGCGTCACACAATAGGTAAATACAAGGACTACTGATGGGTAAAATGTAAAGAGCGGCAAGAGCCATGAAAAACTGATGAGCACTTTACTGTGCAATGTCGCCCCATATTAAATTTAAACTCTACACTTACATTTCGAGTATCCAAAGGGAGAAGATCCTCTGAGACTGCCTTATCCTTAAATGCCCCGACCCGTGCCGTGTGCTACGTGCTCGGTCGAATCTATAGTTCAGAAAAAGTATCGAGATCTTACTGTTCACCGTCTTTTCCTGCCCAGGGATTAACCTCACCTCCTTGCTGTTCCGCCCTCTCATCCCACTCCAATCAAATTTCCTAAACCATTCTTTGTAACCCTACAGTAAGACCTTGTAATTTTACTGCCTGAGAAACACATTCACATGCAAAAGTAGTAAAACAAATACACGCTTTTATACAAACAAGAGAAATAAAAGTGGAGTTCTACTTACATTTGTCTGCTCAAGACAAAAAGCTGGAGGGCCTTATTTATGAGGCCCTTACACTGCCATTGCGTCACTTTTTGTGACGCTTTGGTGGCTTAAAAAATGCACCACACTGTGCCATATTTACAAAGTAACGCATCCAGGCAGATGCGTCACTTTGTAAACCCCTGTGCTACATTACACCTGTGAAAGGTATAATGTATAGAGTGTGGGCGTTCCGGCGCAGAAAAGGATTGTAGAAGTGATTCAGCGAAATCTATGAGATTTCACTGCAACAGTTCTACGGCCTCGCTATGTCAAATCCTTACGCCTGCTTGAAACTGGCAGAAGGGGTGACGCAGGCCTTTTCACATGGGGCTTCCCCATGTGAAATGACACATTGCTGGAGTTACGTCTGTTTCCAGACACACTCCAACAATGCACCATTTTTGCATTGCCAGGTTGGTCAGGATTCCTGACCTATGTGTCAATCCTTGTGCCAAGGAGCACTGTACAGTAAATACGGCACATCCATGGTGTTGCAAGGAGGACGCACGGAAAAGTGTTGCAAAGTGTAGCCTCTTATCTGATAAATCTGGCACATTTCTGCCCTTTTCTTTTGCCGTAGGGCAGCGCAGCAGGAAGGCCTGCAGCACTGCTCTACAGCAAAAACGCCACAGTCCGCGGACTGTGCGCATTCAGGTACAGCTGTCTGAAACATAAGAAAAGTGCATCTCCGTAGAAAGATGTGCTTTCCATAAATAGTATGCAAAACCATTATTCACTCATGGTTAAGTCCCAATGAGCGACTAATGTGCGGGGAATGAGCGAGCCGGAGCAGAAAGCAAAAAAGAGGCTGCGAGAGAAGAAAATGTGTATCATCCAATCTCTTTAAATTGAGTTATTTCCAACTTTATTAGCAAGCGTTTTAAATGTATTCAAAGGAATTGGAGAAATGCGTGTTTAGGTACTGCATGTTACTAACTGGCACTTACTTCAGTGGTTACTCCCTGACACCAAAATCAAGATTTGTTTTTACAGCAAAACATTGACCTGTTTTGTTCCTAGACTAATGGCAAACAGGTGGTCCCCTTTGGAGTCCTATCACAATGAGATTCTACTGACAGCCAATGTAGCAGTTGGTCCTCCTACTATTAATTGGTAGTTCTCTGGGCTATGGAAAAGGTCCCATGGAACTAAAAACAGCAATTTAATGTGAACCCTCCTTTGATGCTATAAACCCCTCTAATTATCAGTGCATCTCCTATTTGCCTATCCAGCCAAGGTGATGGAATATATAGTTACAGAGTAGATACAAGGCTTAGTGAAAGGTCAAGCGATCTCAGTCCCATTCCAGGCAGGTTTTAGGCCAGGATTGGCAAAGAGGCAAATGTCACCTCTGAATGAATTGCAGATTAGGGCCTGTCTGGGAGCTGATCTTTCTAAATCTTTGAAACCATTTTACCAAACATTGTCCCAAAGTATGGCCAGTATGAATCTTGGATGGCCAGGCAGTACTTCAAATCTTTTCCAAAAAAAAGTACTCAGGTGTTTTAGCTATGCCCATTTCCCAGCACGTGCAGAAGAGAGTCCTGGAAGTACCCAAAAGATTTCTTTTCTTCTCCTTTGTTATTTAGTATTTTCCAGTCTACTGCATGGAGTTGTATTTTCCTTCTTCATGCATGCAGATGGCATTCAGATTTTATTAAACATGGGGGTCTGGAAGGAGACATCTCCCTCATTCATGCAGTCATGGATGAACAGCTTCTTAAAAGGCCTAGATCTGTAACTAATCAAATAGTGGCTCTATGAAGTGTATATATATATATACATACAAAATACAAAATCAGGAAATCTATGACAGTGTGGTGACACACGTGTATTTATAATTGATAATAATTTTAGGAATGTACAAAAATGCAAAACATGCTAAAGGAACAATGGCGACTGCCATAAGCCAAATGTAACCAGCCGTTTATATGGGTTAGCAGTCTAGTCTATTTAAAAAAAAAAACCACTAACAAGGGACTTATGCACTTAGCCACTTTAAATAGACAGTCTAGATGCTGGGACTCTATGGTCCAGTCGAAGGCATCAGCCGAAACGCGTCGACCGTCCTTTTACTTTTGCACTTCAGGTGTAGAGAAAAAATAAAAAATACCTTAAAGAAATCACTGTGGACTCTCTGTGCTGTGGATACGTTGGCGGTAACTGTGCCGAAGTTGTTTTGAAGATATATATATATATTCACTGAAAAAAACATAGGTTTCAGGGACGTTGTAGTTAGTTGGACATTTCACTCCTACAAAACCATAGAAATTCGGCTGTTATAGTTAGTTCAGCTAACTATAACTCGCGCCCTCGCAATGCACTGCTGATGATGTCACATATTACATCATTCATGACATGGTCAGTGACATCACTGATGACATTACTGATGACATCTCAAATTACATCACTGATGACATCATCTAGTGAATGTGTGTTTCTATAAAGTTTAAATATGTATTAAATATATGCCAAGGTGTATTGAAGAATGAGTGGGTGCATAAGTGTCTGGATGAAGGATTTAGTAGGTGCGTGACTGACTGTTTAAGTGAGTTATTACATGTGTCTTACTGAATGCATGGGCTAGTGACTAAACTGTGTGAATGTCTGTATCAGTTTGTCTGCTGTTGTATAAGCTGCTGCATGGGTTGGTCAGTAGCTACATGAGTGTCTATATGGGTTATTGATTGGTTGCCAGAGTATTTGTATGGGTGTCTGAGTGTATGTGTGTGGGTGCGTGGGAGGTGTGTGACTCTGTGCATACATGTTTGAGTGATTGATTCACTGGGGGTATGGGTTCAAGAGTGCATGTGGAAACAGCTGTATGGGTGGGTGAGTGTGTGTATGGGTGTGTTAGTGAGTGAATGGATATCTGAGTGGTACATGTCCAAGTAACTACATATGTAAAAGGCAGTGTATGTGAGACTTGGTGTATATAAATGACTATACGTGAGAGTCAGTGATTGTGAGAGTAGTTGTATGGATGAGTGTGTACTTGGATCAGTGATTGTATAAGAGAGTAATTATGTGTTTGTTTCTGTTTGAATAAGTGATGTGTTGTATGTATAACTGATTAGGTCAGTAAATGGAAGTGTGATTGATTCTTTGCATGACTGACTAGGTGTGTGAGTAACCCTGGATGAGTGCTGGTGTGTGAGTGTCTGTGTAGGTGTATGAGTGTATATTATTATTATTATTATTTTATTTTGTAGAGCGCGTAGTCACCCGGAGGTATCCCAGCGCTAAAAGATTCTATCTCCTAAGTTCAGTGGGAAAAGGGAGAGAAAGAGGGAGAGGGAAGAGGAGGGGAGGGGGGCACAGAGGATCAGGGTTAAGGACAAGCATGATTCACTGAGGGAAGAGGTGAGTTTTGAGCTGTTTCCTGAAGCGGAGATATTGTGGTTCGAGTCGCAGGACGCGGGGGAGTGAGTTCCAGAGTCGTGCAGTATGGACTGAGAAACGTCTTCCTCCTGACCGGGCTTTCTTGAATCTGGGGGTAGCGATGAAGTTTTCCGTGTCCGAGCGGAGAGGTCTTGAGGATTTGTAGGATATGATGAATTCCTTAAGAACAGGGGGGCCTTGATTTTGTAGTAGTTTGTGAGCTAGACACAGGGCCTTGAATTTGACCCGCTCTCTTATGGGAAGCCAGTGGATGAGTTTTAGGGCCGGTTTGGCCGACGCTCTGGCAGGGGTCTTTGTAAGAATCCGGGCCGCGGTGTTCTGAATTCTCTGAAGTTTGTTCAGCGTCGCTTCAGGGGCGCCCAGGTAGATCACATTGCTATAATCAAGCCTCGAGAGTACTAGGCCTTGAATTAGCAACTTTTGGGAGTTGGTGGGCAGGAGGGGCAGGACTTTCCTTAACGATTTCAAGAGCCCGAAACAAGTCCCGGCTACTTTCTTTGCCTGCACGGTAAACGAGAGGTCGGTGTCGAGCCACACACCCAGACTTTTTACTTCTTCTTTGGGTTCAGGGGGAGGGCCCAGACAGGCTGGCCAGATGTTCGGGGAGAGTATGGGTCCTTTCGGGCCGAGGAGCAGAACCTCCGTTTTCGATCCATTTAATTTTAGGGCTGAGGTGTTCATCCAGCGATGGACCTGCGCAAGGCAGTTAAATAAGTCTGCTGGTTGTTGTCTGGGGTGAGATAGTGAAACAACTAATTGTGTGTCGTCGGCGTAACTGACGACGCTCACTCCGAATGGGATGATGACCTCCTCCAATGTGGACATATAGATATTAAATAATGTGGGGCTCAGGGAGGAGCCCTGAGGCACGCCACATTGGAGGGGAATTTCGGAGGAGCGGGCGTTATTCTCCCAGATCTGATAGGTCCGTTGAGCCAGAAAGGATGAAAGCCAGGCTAGAGCAGAGCCCTCTACACCAGCTCCCTTGAGTCTTTTGATGAGAAGTTGGTGGTTGACGGTATCGAAGGCCGCACTTAGGTCGAGGAGGATCACTGCCACTGATCCTCCTCCGTCCAATAGCGCTCTGGCCTCCTCTACCGCTGCCAGGAGGGCGATGTCCGTGCCCTGCCCTGGACGAAAGCCCGTCTGGGAACTTTTTAGTATGTTATTGACCTCCAGGAACTGGGAGAGTTTTTTATTAACCAGTTTTTCAGCAATCTTGCTGATTCCCGGAAGTAGGGAAATGGGCCTATAGTTAGCCAGGTTTTCGGGATCGAGAGAGGGTTTCTTCAACAGAGCTTTCACGACTGCCGCCTTCCAGCTCGGGGGCACAACTCCCTGTTGGAGTGAGGTGTTGATCAGATGGGTCACGGGGGGAATAATCGTGGGGGCTACCTCCTTAAGGATTCGAAGCGGGGCGGAATCCCTGGGAGAACCGCTTTTTATGGATTTTAACGTGTTTCCCACTTCTTCGGTCGTAACTTGACCCCAAGAGGAGAGACAACTGGGTGTTGGGGGGTGCGGGAGATCGTTTTCCTCGCACGACATCGCGGGGGAATTGAATCGAGAATTTTTGGGATTTTGTCATGAAAAAAATCCGCCAATTGTTGGCATTTTATCTGGTCCGCTTTGGGGTCTGTGGAGTGTCTCGGTCCAGGTACTGGGGTTTTCAGAAGATCTTTTAGGATGGCGTAGGATTCCTTGCTGGAGCATACTGCTTTCTCTATTCTTTCCTGGAAGAAAGCGCTTTTGGTTTTTCGGATGGCAGTTTTGTAATTTAAGAGAGAGGTAGAATAAACATCTTTGTTTATTTCCGATTTGTCTTTCCTCCAGGAGCATTCCGTTCTCTTGCACTCTTGGCGCAGGGCTTTAAGCTGTGGAGTATACCAAAGGGCCGAGGCTACTCTTTTAGAATGTTTGAAGGAGGAAGTTTTGGGGATGAGTGCATCTAGAGAGGAGGTGATCCATTCATTAAACTGCTTATAGGCTGTGGCAGGAACGGTGGAGAGCTCAGGGGTGGACTCTGCAAGGGCGGCGGCCCATTCCTCAGGTGCGAGTTTGTGCCACCGTCTGTCAGTGACCTGAATTTTAGTGGTTTGGGGGTTGGTGGTGGGTATTTCCCAGGAGATAGGGAAAAGAAAGTGGTCCGTCCATGGAAGGACCAAGGGTGGCCTGGTGGTGATGGTTGCCACGTTAGTGAGGACGGGATCCAGTAGGTGTCCCTTCTCATGGGTGGGCTCATTGTTAACCAGTCAGATATTGAGTGACAATAGGTCTTGAAGGAGGTCGGCGGCTATCCGGTCCGTGGGGTCTTTGAAGTGTAAGTTCAGGTCGCCTAGGACGAGGAAGTTGGAGGCGGAAGATGCTAATTGTGAGACTGATTCAGTGACAGCATTAAGGAATTTCCCAGGGGTACCCGGGGGGCAGTAGATCAATAGCCCTGACAGGGAGTGAGCTGGGGAGGATTTAATGGAGAATTGGCAGCTTTCGCAGTCCTCGATATGGGCGTTAGAAGTTCTACAAGTAAGTTGCTCCTTGAAGATTATGGCTACCCCCCCTCCCCTCCCTTTGGGTCTGTGTAAAGCTTGACAGAGGTACCCTGGGGGCAGGGCCATGACAATGTCCGAGTCGGCGCTGTCTGATAGCCACGTTTCCGTGAGAAAGAGCAGATCAAAGTCATGATCTTGAATTAACAGATTTGTTTCGAGCGCATGTTTTGGAAGGGAGCGGCAATTAAGGAGTCCAATCTTGAGTCCGGGTTTTGTTGAGCTAATGAGAGTCGGAGTGCAGCGCATACAGTTAAAGAAGGGTTTACCTTCGGTGTGCGTGTGGTAGCAGGCCAAGATTTCCTTCGGTTGGAGTGCGCGGAGCATGTCTCCGGTATACACCATGCGATCAAAAGGGATATCCGACAGACTCTCTGGGCCTGGGTCCGTCTGGGCCCGGACGGGCTTGCCTTTGGCGCGCCTTTGGCGCGCTGACGGCGCGCCCGCTGCGCCCGTCCGCTGCGCGTACGCGGGACGCACATGTTTATGTAGGTGAAGGGGGCGTGGCCTCGAGCGAGTAGGCGTGGCCAAAGACCGGCTCACAGGCTGCTGGTGCTGACGCCGATGATTAGGGCGTTCCCTCAGCAGCTTAGCTCTGCTGCGTGGGTGAGTGACGAAACAATCGTGGTCTCCCTGAGAACAATCAGGTGAGAGAATGGGTAGCAGTGCAAATAGTACAAACAAGTTTTTTTTTAAAAGCAGAGATTCAGAGTGATTAAAAGTAGCGCTCCCGGCTGTGCCTCAGGAGAAGGTTCTAACCAGAGCTCAGACGCCGCTCTGTTTATGTAGGTGAAGGGGGCGTGGCCTCGAGCGAGTGGGCGTGGCCAAAGACCGGCTCACAGGCTGCTGGCGCTGACGCCGATGATTAGGGCGTTCCCTCAGCAGCTTAGCTCTGCTGCGTGGGTGAGTGACGAAACGATCGTGGTCTCCCTGAGAACAATCAGGTGAGAGAATGGGTAGCAGTGCAAATATGATAGTGTTGTATTGATGAGTGACTGCATGTATGAGTGATTGTATGGGTGAATGAGTGCATGTGTGTGTAGACCTAAGAATCAGTGAGTTGATATGTAGTAACTGGTATTGGTGTGTCTATGATTTCAAAAATGGTATTCTGTATTTTGGAGTGGGTGTATCAAACGTTATATTAGGATGGGAGGAGGTGCATCAGATTATCACATGGATGATGTCATCAGTGATGTCATTTGAGAGGTCATCAGTGATGTCAGTGACCATGTCATGAATGATGTAATATGTGACCTCATCAGCAGTGCATTGCGGGGGCGCAAGTTATAGTTAGCTGAACTAACTATAACGGCCAAATTTCTATGGTTTTGTAGGAGTGAAATGTCCAATTAACTACAACGTCCCTGAAACCTATGTGTTTTTTCAGTGAATTTCTAAGGTTTTTTTAAATGCTAATTTCTAACTATAACGTGCCGGAAACCTATGGTCTTTTCAGTGAATTTCTAAGGTTTTTAAATGCTAATTTCTAACTATAACGGGTCTGAAACCTATGGTTTTTTTCAGTGAATTTGTAGGTTTTTTTAAATGCTAAATTGTAAATTTAATATTTATACAACCTTTTATGTTTTTCTGAAAATTACAAGATTAAAAAAAAAGATATTTTTTAACTCTAATATTCTATAATTATTTTTTTTATTTTTCTCATTTTAATTTAATTATGTAATTTCCTATGTCTTTTCAAATATATGTATATATTTTTTTTCAAAAAATACTGGAGTCGCGTACCCATCATGCACCTATCACGGTGGGTGCGCGAATTCAAGCTGCCATATTGGAAACGTCGGGAAAGAGCCGCGTTTGGTTTGTGACGGGTGCGCGGTGCGTGGCCCCGCATAATGTCATATATGGATGGGCTCGCGTCATGTGCGCGATTAGTATGTGACGGGTGCACGGTGCATGGACCCACGTAATGTCATATACGTATGGGTTTGGGTCATCTGCGCATTACGTATGCGACATGTGCGCGGTGCCAGGACCCACGTGACATCATATACGTGCTGGGTCGTGCCAGGTGCGCGACTCCGGCAAAAAAGTTTATGTTTTAAAACTATATGTATATAACTTTAATGTACATATCAGATTAGGAGATTATCTACACTATTTATAAAAATGATATATTTGTACTTGTAATAAACTTAAATTATTGTTAAATATATTTTCGCTACGTCACACGCTGGTTGCTGGCTGGGTGAGCGATTCCCATGTGACTTTGAAAGAAACTATTTCATTGGTTGACAAGGTTTTACATTATAGAACTTGGAGGACCCCACCCTTTTTAGTCATTCTCTCAGCTGCATCAGAGGAAAGACACCTGTTGTGTTTTTAGGAGCAACAGTAAGAGTTTTTTTGGTGTTTACTTGAAAAACTTCTGCAATGGCTTCTTCTAATCCACCAATAGACCTTCCATCTGATGATGAAGATTTGGGACCACCTCCAAAAAAAAAACCAGAGTCAATTGTTTGGAAATTCTTTACAATTCCGGAGGGTGAAAGAAAAGTAAATGCAAGGAGGTGAGCTGCACGCTCTGTCCCAGAGTTCTATCAAGAGGCAGCAAGAAGAAGTATTCGTGTGGCACTTCCAGTATGTATAATCATCTACAGACTATACATCTGAGACAATTTGCACGAGAACAATTGCAACGTACTCAAGAGGCCACACAAACTGACCAGGGAGCTGGTCCCAGCACTTCTGGAGGCACAACCTCTGCATCTCGAGGTCCAGATATCCGTACAGAGTTTGCGACACTCAAACAGCATTGTATAAAATGCAATGCCATTTTATGCTGTGGGGAGCAATCAGTTGACGCTGTTTGTTCAGCAGCAAGAAATCTTCGCTGCAAATTTTTTTCTTCTTCAGTTGGAATTACATTTTAATTCCAAAAGTTTAAAGATTTGTCTGTTTGTTTTTTTGTTTTTCAAAAAACACCCCAACAACTCTAAATTGTTTAAAAAAACACAAAAAAATAAAAAACAAAAAAGAAGAAAAAAAATAGTTCTCTTCAGAACTTCCTTATTTGGTTAAAAAAGAGAAATAACTGCATGCTAACATCTGGGTGATTGCTAGAGTACATGTGTAGAGCATGATTGATTCTAAGAGTGCATGAGTAGTGACAGAGAGATGGCTGGACTACATGAGTTATGCATAGGTAATTGTAGGTCTACATGTGTTAGTGCCTGTGTTATCATAGGAGTACATGGGTACTGACTGAATGATTACACTACTGCAAGGAGAGTGCATAGTGATTTTATAAGGGCTTGGGTTTTGGCAGAGTGATTGGATAAGGACATGGGAATGGCTGAGTAACTGGAGGAGTGCATTCATAGTAACAGGGAGATTAGTAAACTATATAGGTAGCAGTCAAAAGAATGTAGAAGTGCATGAATAAGTGCCTGGGTAATTGCATGAGTACATGGGTAGTGACTGGATAATTAGAGTGCTGGAAGTTGACAGCATGGTGAATTTATAAGCGCTTGGGTTCTGGTGCAGTGATTAGATAAGGACATGGTACTGGCTGGATGATTGCAGGAGTGCACTGAGAGTGACTGTGTGATTGCTGGGCTGTATGAGTACTACCTGGGTAATTGGAGGAGTGAATCAGTACTGTGTAGGTGGTTAGCAGACAGCATGGATGGTGCACATTTGATTGTAGCACTGCATGTCTTAATGCCCGAGTCACTGTACAAGTATATGGATAGTGACTGCATACCTAGAGTGCTGCAAGTTGACAGCATGGTGAATGTATAGGTGCTTGGGTTTTGGTGCAGTGATTAGATAAGGAAATAGTACTGGCTGGATAATCGGAAGAGTGCAGAGAGAGTGACAGTGTGATTGCTGGACTGCATGGATACTACCTGGGTAATTGGAAGAGTGAATCAGTAGTGTGGAGGTGGTTAGGGGACTGCATGGATAGTGCGCATTTGATTGTAGCACTGCATGTCTTAATGCCTGAGTCATTGTACAAGTACATGGATAGTGACTGGATACTAAGAGTGCTAGAAGTTGACAGCATGGTGAATTTATAAGTGCTTGAGTTTTGGCGTAGTGATTAGATAAGGACATGGTACTGTCTGGATGATTGGAGGAGTGGATGGAGAGTGACAGTGTGATTGCTGGACTGCATGGGTACTACCTGGGTGTTAGACCTGGCACCTTGGTGTGGTCTCCCTTCCATTTTTTGCTGTTGCCTCATGTGTTTTTGCTGGTTATAGATGCTTTGGGCACTGTGCCACTGCTGTCCAGTGCCACAATGCAAGTGCTCCCTATGGTAAATTGGTGTATGGATTAGTGATTCCATGATTGGCTAGTTTCGTTTACCTGTCAGACCCTAGTACAGTGCACCAGGAGTGCCCAGGGCTTGTAAATCAAATACTGCTGGTGGGCTTGCAGCACTGGTTGTGCCACCCACAGAAGCAGCCTGTAAAAGTGTGTCTCAGGTCTGCCATTGCAGAGCCTGTGTGCAGTCTGGTACTGCCATGCTGACTGGGCAAGTGCACCCACTTGCCAGTCCCTAAACCTTCCCTTTTCTGCATATTAGTCACCACTATGGTAGGCCCAAGGGCAGGGTGCATTGTAAGTATAAGGTAGGACATGCCCTAGTGTGTGTGGCATGTCCTAATAGTGAATTACAGCCATTTTCGTTTTTCACTATTGCAAAGCTACCTAATCCCCATAGGCCAGAATGGGCAGTTTGATCATTACATCTTATAATCCTAACTGACTCAGGGAACTAGGTAGAAATTCGAGTTTAGTATGCCTGAACTCAGAATGATAAAATGCATCTTTTAGTGAAGTTGGTTTTAACATTCTGTGTTTGAAAATACCACTTTCAGAAAGTAGGTATTTTCTTGACTAACCATTCAAGCCTGCCTTTGCTAGGTTGTGAATTCCTTGTCTGGAGTTTCAGTGAAAGGGGCTGGGGGATTCCAGGAGAAAGTGTAAGTCAGCATAGGGCTGAATAGAAAGATTTGCATGTAGATGGGTGGGAGGAGTTTCAACTGGGACCTGAATATGGCTGTGCCTTCCCTCCACAATGCTGGCTCCACCTCCTGTGGTGCTTCTGATGTCTCTGCCCTGCACTGTGAAAGGAAAGAAGGAGTTTTGTCAACCAGAACTTGTTTGGACTAGGCAAAGGCCTCTCTGCCTTCAAAGAACAAAGAGAAACTGAGTATAAATATTGGAACCCAAACCCAAGAACTTTAGATCAACTTGGGAAACAAGAAGACACCTTTGCTGGGGAGAGGAACCAGAGAGACTGAGGTGTGACTATGCCTAAGCTGAAGTGCTGCTTAGGGGTTTGGCCTGCAGTGGTTGCCTGAACTGCCAAAGAAAGAGGAACTTTGTGTGTACTTTCATCAACTTGTAAAGGATCTCCAAGGGCTTGAGAGAGAGCTTGCCTCCTGCTGAAGTCTCAGGGACAGCGGACTTCACCCACCAGCTCCCCAAGAGTTCTTTTGGAAGTGCCTGCTGCTGTGCGAGGCTTTCTGAAGGACTGCGTGTTGCAAGGAGCTGGAAGCGCGACTCACGGAGAAGAAGCGTGTCGCCGCCGCCACCCCTGTCGTCGCATCGCCGAAGAAGAGGATCGACGTTGCATCAGATGCCACCGCATCAACAGAGAAGTGTGTCACCACCGCTGCAGTTGATGCATCGTTGCCGAAGCACCTCACATCGCCGGAGAAGAGGATCGACGTCGCATCAGATGCCGCTGCATCACCGGGAAGCGTGTCACAGGGACTGTCGCAGCTCAGAAGAATCGTTGAGTCACAGCAGGGCCGCCGAAGCGCCTCGCATCGCCAGAGAAGAGGATCGACATCGCATCAGACGCCGCTGCATCACCAGGAAGCGTGTCGCAGGGCCTGTCGCAGCTCAGAAGAATCGTTTAGTCACCGCACAACTGTCGGGCATGCATGCATCGTGTCGCATCAAGAAGAAGACTCCATCTTTGTCGCATTGTACCGGATCTTCCTCACATCACGGTGTTGCGTGCCACAATGCCACGGAAGCGCAGTAAGAAACCGACGCATCACCTCCCCTCGCAGAGAAGAACCGACGCATCCCGTACGCATCCGTGGGGACCCGACGCATCACCATTCTTACGTGTAAGGAACCGACACATCACCTTCCCTGCAACACTTCCGTTGTATAGCGTTACGCATCCTGAGGTACATTGAACTCAAAGTGTCGCATTGTAGCATCTAAAGAGAACTAAGCTAATTCTACCATTTTAAGTACAGTAGTGTGGATTTTTGTCGTTTGTGATCTTGTGTTAAGTCTATATAAAAGATACTTATTTTTAATATACAACTTGTGTGGTGTCCATCTGTGGTGTTGTCACTGAGTAACTGTATGTGTTCACAAATGCTTTACACACTTCCTCTGAGATAAGCCTGTCTGCTCTTGCCAAGCTACCAAGGGGGTGAGCAGGGGTTATTTTAGGAGTGTACCCCCTTACCCTGACTAGACGCAAGGGCACCTGTTTGGTCAAAGGTACCTACCTCTGCCAACTAGAGACCCCCAAATCAAACATTGGCGGTCAGCGGTGAGGATTCTGGACTTGCATTTGTGACTCATATACAGTGATTGGTGAACACTACTAGTGAGTGCAGACCAAAACGCGACCACATACTTTTGGTAGATTGTTTTCCTGGAATTTTCTATTTTTGCAAAGAACTGCCAAGTTTACCCACCATGGAGAAAGCAGCATCCATAGCATCTGTTGATTATGATTGGGAAGAGGGGAAACTGGAATGCTACAATGTGAGATAGCTCAAGCACTTCTGCAGGAAATTTAAAGTTTCAATGACCGGTCTCTCCAAGAAGGATGAGTTCCAAAAGGTGCTGAGGGCCTGGGTTGAAGCAAGGAATACCCCTGAGGATGAGGAAGGGGTTGAGAATGCAGATGAACAGCTGAAAGGGCCATTTGGTCCAGGAGGGAGGAGAGCAACCTCCCCAGTAGGTAGCAGTGTTTCTGCCAAAGGTCTGTCCCCTGAGGAGTTGGCGGACAGGAAGGAGTGTAGGATGCATGAAATGGAGCTGGCCAAGCTCAAGTTGGGTGGGCAACTAGAGTTAGAGAATAGGAAATTGTACCTGGAGGAAAAGAGAATGCAGTTGGAGCATGAGAAGAGTTTGAGGGAGTTGGAGTCGAAAGCGAGGAGCTTAGAAATTACTCCCTCTGGTGGCAGCACACCGTCCATGCCTGTTGAAGCTAGGGTGTATATTCCTAAAGATGTGGTAAAATAGTTTTTAAAGGATGATGACATTGGGCAGTGGTTCATAGCCTATGAGGAAGCCATGTCTTCCCACCGGGTCCCTGAGAAGGATTTGGGAGCGGGGTTGTGGGGGCGGTTCCTTAGTGAGCGGCGGGATACACTGTTAGACTTGCCGTCTGAAGTCCATAATTCTTACAGCCACATGAAAGATGCATTGATGTCCAGGTATGGGTTGACTCCTGAATTGAATAGGCAGAGGTTCAGGAATTGCAAGAAGATAGATGGAAGTACCTAGGTAGAATATGTCACTTTTTTCTGCAGAGCAATGAATGGTTGGGTGAAGGGTAGCAAAGTGAATGAGTTTTTAGACGCTCTTTAATTTAATTGCATGGGAACACTTGTCAAGTAATTGTTTTCCAGAGCTACGCCAGCACCTGATTGATAGAAGGCTGACTAACCCTAGGAGGCTTGCTGAGGAGGCGGACCGCTGGGTGAACACCCGGGTCCACAAGGGTCACGTGAGAGACTCAGCCAAGAGTGGACAGGGTCCACAGCAGAAGAGTGGGGGGACAAGGGTAAATGGAGGGGGTTCCAGAAAGAGCCCCAAAGTAATTCCCAAGGGAACCGAGGGCAAGGTTCCCAGCCTCCCCCTGAGAAGAAGCAAGGGGCCCGACAGGTAAACCTGTTCAAAGAGGGCCCATGACCTGTTTTAAGTGCAACCTAGTGGGTCACGGTGCATGGGATCCCAAATGTCCCTAGTTTGGGAAGACAGCACCCACTGGTGCAGCCCCCCGGCAGTTGGCTAGTGTAGCCCTAGGTGAGGAGATGGGTGCCCAATATGAGTGGGGTCCCGCAGAGATGTCCCTTGTCTTGTTAGGAGACTGTGAGGTGGTCTCCAGAACCCAACTGCCTGATAACACTAAGAAGTATAGGCAGTGGGTGACCATCAATGGCCATAGAGTGGAGGCTCTTAGAGACTCAGGAGCCAGTGTGACAGCTGTCAAGTGTCACCTGGTATCTCAAGAGCAGGTTGTCCCCAATGCTTTCTATCCAGTTGTTGCCGCTGACAACACAGAGAGCCACTGCAAGGTGGCTCAGGTTCCCTTTGAGTGGGGGGTCTCTGGTACTCTTCAGGTAGCTGTGAGGCCCGCCATGCCTGTTGACTGTTTGTTAGGGAACGATCTGGAGAGCTCACCCTGGGCAAAGGTGGAGCGATGTGCTCATTTGGAGATGTTGGGTCTGCCTGACTGGGCTTGTGTGACCACACAGTCCATGGCAGCCAGTAAGGGTGCTCAAGAGGACCTGGAGCCTGAGAGGGAGGCCCAGGTACCTGCCTTAAAGAGAAGAGAGTTAAGCACACAGGGGTAACCCTTTAACCCAAGGAACCTGGGCCTCGTAAATATATATGAACAATGGTTCCGTAGGGGAAATAGTATTTACAATGGAGAAAAATCAATAGAACAAAAACACAGCAATCAATGATCTAGCAAGCAATTAATCTTAAAGACTGAGTAATACTTCAAAAAACGTAACAATTTATTTTTAGTATTTCAAGTGAATTTTAAATCATTCATCAACTCCTTTAGATATGTACAAAAAATACAAATGGGCTGTATATACAAAAATACTTGCAAAGCAACGACGCAGTGACAAAGTGAATAGGGTGACTCAGTGTGATAGTGCAAAAGTGGATATTTACAATGTTAATAAAATACAAAGGAAGTTGTTTTAACACAAAAAGTCCTCGGCTAATTTATGGATAGGTAATGAGCCTTGTATAGCACACGTCCTGTAATCTGTATGTACAAGGTATTCCAATTAGTGCAGGACTGTGGAACCGTCAACGTTTCGACCCTGTGTCGACCAGTTGTTCTATATGGTCATGTCGGGTCTTCTTCAGGACATTGGGGATGTATAACAGCCTGCATGAAATAGATATAGATCAATATCTGCTGTGTTAAAAGTAAAGTTAGGGAAGGTATAAGTTTCCCATAAACTCACCCAAATAGCGGTGAAGGGACCGGAGTCAGACAATATGGCGTAGTGGCAGTCAGAGGAGATTACCTATTAACATATGTGCACATTAGTAATCAAGTACTAAATGCCAGTCTTACTTAAACACCAAATGCCACAAGTAAAAATATTAATTTTTACCAATATCACAGAGGGTCTAGGTTCTTCTTCGCCTAGTTATCTACTCTTGTTCTCCTTTTGGCATTCCGGTCAGCGTGCCAGCTATCAGTCACTGCAAATTTGAACGCAAATAGGAATATTCAGAATAATGACTATAGAGTTTAGGTAAGGCGCCACTAAAGCTTAGTGGTCCATAGGAAAGCTCACCTGACTTCGGGATAATTTATTTAGCAATGCTGGAGTCTGGGACATCAGGATATCACTTCAACTAGAATAAATCACAAATCAGCCCTCATTAGGTATTGGACTAGTATGCTATGTAAACATTTCAAACATTCTGAACTCTGGAGTCATCACGGGCTGCAATTCATACAGAACGCAAGCATATTTGCGTGCGAATCGTATCGGAACGCTAATTCATCAGTACCCCCTCATTGTAGTAAGTGTAGATCTTATACGTGTTTAGACGAGTGTTGTAATTTCTTTCCTTAAAAAAACCGAACTTATGACCCAATTAGGGAGTGGTGGCATGAAATCAGTTGTAGAGTCCATTGAAATGCGTGAAATAAATTAATTTAAAGTCTGCAGTACAGGAGTTACTGCAAACACCACCTCCGGTCCATACGGCGAAAGTTAAATAAAATTAATCGGCTATAATTGGACGTCGTCGCTTCATGCACTACAAGCGTGAAGCCGTATATAGAGGAGATTGCTCCTACCTGATGTTTGAAATGTATTCTCGGAGTCTCGGGGAGTCAGTATGAAGCGCGCCACCAACCTGACCGTGAAACGTGCAGCAGCTAAATAGTAGCTGCTATGGATAAAGAAATAGGACTCGAGTACGTCTCCGTTATGGTTTCATATTTTCACAATTTTTTACGTAGTTGAATTGGATAGTATAAATAGAGCCTATTTAAATAAATGAATACTCCAAATACCGCATTTGTTAGAATTTATACCAACCCAGCTGGGTCGTGTGCGATGTTGGTTTTAAAGTGTATTAGAGCAGGAAGACCATTTTGCTCAGCCACAAGGCTCTAGTTAGCCTGCCAGCGCGCTTGGAGGTGGTCAGTTTATAAAGACGAATGAAACTGATGGCTCAACTCCCAAAAGCAATGTAAATAAACAAACAGTACTTAGCAATGTGGGCATTTAGATACAAATATAAAAACGAATGAAACTGATGGCTCAACTTCCAAATGCAATAGAAAAAAACGAACAGTACTTAGCAATATAGGCATTTAGATACCACATAGGTAATTTCGAGATATTTGTAAACAAAACGCATTGTGTTAAGAATGTTTGAGAACAATAAATCAATTAACCCACCGATGCCGATTGAGTTATCCATATTCTGCGATCAGAAGCAGTTATTCCGAATACAGTCAGGGGTCATGGATACATCTAGCCCCAAGCAGTTATTTGGACCCATCTATATATATATGATAACATTTGGGGGCAATCGTTACTTACATTGCATATCATGCAGCATATAAGCGAAATTGAAGGCCTGTCATCATATATGCGTTGTGTACAACATTTCATCGCACATTGGTGACAGGACAAAAACAGGTAGTCTTAACACAATGCGTTTTGTTTACAAATATCTCGAAATTACCTATGTGGTATCTAAATGCCTATATTGCTAAGTACTGTTCGTTTTTTTCTATTGCATTTGGAAGTTGAGCCATCAGTTTCATTCGTTTTTATATCTGTATCTAAATGCCCACATTGCTAAGTACTGTTTGTTTATTTACATTGCTTTTGGGAGTTGAGCCATCAGTTTCATTCGTCTTTATAAACTGACCACCTCCAAGCGCGCTGGCAGGCTAACTAGAGCCTTGTGGCTGAGCAAAATGGTCTTCCTGCTCTAATACACTTTAAAACCAACATCGCACACGACCCAGCTGGGTTGGTATAAATTCTAACAAATGCGGTATTTGGAGTATTCATTTATTTAAATAGGCTCTATTTATACTATCCAATTCAACTACGTAAAAAATTGTGAAAATATGAAACCATAACGGAGACGTACTCGAGTCCTATTTCTTTATCCATAGCAGCTACTATTTAGCTGCTGCACGTTTCACGGTCAGGTTGGTGGCGCGCTTCATACTGACTCCCCGAGACTCCGAGAATACATTTCAAACATCAGGTAGGAGCAATCTCCTCTATATACGGCTTCACGCTTGTAGTGCATGAAGCGACGACGTCCAATTATAGCCGATTAATTTTATTTAACTTTCGCCGTATGGACCGGAGGTGGTGTTTGCAGTAACTCCTGTACTGCAGACTTTAAATTAATTTATTTCACGCATTTCAATGGACTCTACAACTGATTTCATGCCACCACTCCCTAATTGGGTCATAAGTTCGGTTTTTTTAAGGAAAGAAATTACAACACTCGTCTAAACACGTATAAGATCTACACTTACTACAATGAGGGGGTACTGATGAATTAGCGTTCCGATACGATTCGCACGCAAATATGCTTGCGTTCTGTATGAATTGCAGCCCGTGATGACTCCAGAGTTCAGAATGTTTGAAATGTTTACATAGCATACTAGTCCAATACCTAATGAGGGCTGATTTGTGATTTATTCTAGTTGAAGTGATATCCTGATGTCCCAGACTCCAGCATTGCTAAATAAATTATCCCGAAGTCAGGTGAGCTTTCCTATGGACCACTAAGCTTTAGTGGCGCCTTACCTAAACTCTATAGTCATTATTCTGAATATTCCTATTTGCGTTCAAATTTGCAGTGACTGATAGCTGGCACGCTGACCGGAATGCCAAAAGGAGAACAAGAGTAGATAACTAGGCGAAGAAGAACCTAGACCCTCTGTGATATTGGTAAAAATTAATATTTTTACTTGTGGCATTTGGTGTTTAAGTAAGACTGGCATTTAGTACTTGATTACTAATGTGCACATATGTTAATAGGTAATCTCCTCTGACTGCCACTACGCCATATTGTCTGACTCCGGTCCCTTCACCGCTATTTGGGTGAGTTTATGGGAAACTTAAACCTTCCCTAACTTTACTTTTAACACAGCAGATATTGATCTATATCTATTTCATGCAGGCTGTTATACATCCCCAATGTCCTGAAGAAGACCCGACATGACCATATAGAACAACTGGTCGACACAGGGTCGAAACGTTGACGGTTCCACAGTCCTGCACTAATTGGAATACCTTGTACATACAGATTACAGGACGTGTGCTATACAAGGCTCATTACCTATCCATAAATTAGCCGAGGACTTTTTGTGTTAAAACAACTTCCTTTGTATTTTATTAACATTGTAAATATCCACTTTTGCACTATCACACTGAGTCACCCTATTCACTTTGTCACTGCGTCGTTGCTTTGCAAGTATTTTTGTATATACAGCCCGTTTGTATTTTTTGTACATATCTAAAGGAGTTGATGAATGATTTAAAATTCACTTGAAATACTAAAAATAAATTGTTACGTTTTTTGAAGTATTACTCAGTCTTTAAGATTAATTGCTTGCTAGATCATTGATTGCTGTGTTTTTGTTCTATTGATTTTTCTCCATTGTAAATACTATTTCCCCTACGGAACCATTGTTCATATAAATTTAAAGAGAAGAGGCAGAGGGCGCGGGAAACCGGCCCCCAAAGTTCCCACAGCCCAGGAGGAGGCAGACCCTGAGTGGGATGCCCTGGAGCCTACCGGGGAACAGGTAGCTGAACTGGGGGACCTGCCTGAGCTGACCCATTGGCAGCAGGAAGGAGGACCCTCCAGGGAAGAGTTTTGTGAGGAGCAGAACAAGTACCCTTCTCTTGTGGGTTTACAAGCCGGGCAGCAGGTGATCACATTGGATCTACTGGGAGAATGGTCTCTTGTATAGTGAGCCTAAGGTTGCTGAGCCTGGGTCAGCCCATGTGCTGGTGGTACCCCAGCGCTTCAGAGCCTTCCTACTGGGACTGGCTCATGATGTGCCATTGGCAGGACATTTGGGGCAGAACAAGACCTTTGAGAGGCTTGTCACCCCCTTTTATTGGCCCCAAATGCGCAAGAGTCCAGACACTCATTGCAGGACATGTCAGACTTGCAAGGCAAGTGGAAAGAATGGGAGGAAGCAAAAGGCTCCTCTCCAGCCATTCCCTGTGGTCAGCACCCCCTTTGCACGGGTGGGTATTGACATTGTGGGGCCACTGGACCCCAAGACAGCCATGGGCAACAGGTTCATCCTGGTCTTGGTGGACCATGCCACCCGATACCCAGAAGCCATACCTCTGAGGACAGTGACAGCCGCCGTGGTGGGGTGGGAACTGATGGGAATTTTCTCCCGCGTGGATTCCCTCGAGAGGTAGTGTCTGACCGAGGTACAGACCTAATTTCCAAGTATATGAAGTCCCTGTGGCAGGAGTGTGGGGTAACCTACAAGTTTACCTCTCCTTACCACCCCCAAGGAAATGGGTTGGTTGAGAGATTCAACCAAACCCTAAAAGGCATGATTATGGGTCTTGAGGAACCTATGAGGTGTAAGTGGGATGTCCTCTTACCATGCCTGCTCTTTGCATACCGTGAGGTGCCACAGAAATCTCTAGGGTTCAGTCCCTTTGAGCTTCTCTATGGTCACCCAGTGAAAGGACCTCTGAGTTTGGTCAAGGAAGGCTGGGAGCAGTCTCCCAGGAAACCTCCCCAGGATGTATATAGCTACATGCTGGCCTTCAGGAACCAGACTAGGCGTTTCAGGCAACTCGGTGAGGCGAATCTGGAAGCCAGCCAGGAGGAGATGAAGTGGTGGTACAACCAGAATGCCACTCTGGTAGAGCTTCAGCCTGGTCAGAAAGTGTGGGTCATGGCCCCAGTGGAGCCCTGTGCGCTGCAGGATAAGTGGACCGGACCATTTGAGGGGGTGGAGCGCAAAAGTACTGTTGCCTACTTGGTGGACTTGCAGTCTCCCAGGAACCCCTTGCGGGTCCTGCATGTCAACCGCCTGAAGCCCCACTTGGAGAAGTCTGAAGTGGGCATTCTCTTAGCGACAGATGATGGAATGGAGAAGGAGACTGAGCCTCTTCCTGACCTCCTGTTGGCGACAGAGCAAGACGGGTCAGTGGATGGTGTAAACCTCTCTTCCACCCTGACCCCTGAGCAACAGAATGCTGCCAGTTGCTGGGACAGTTTTATAATCTGTTCTCCCTCATTCCCAGTGTCACTGATTGGTGCATCCATGATGTGGACACTGGAGACAGTCTTCCTGTGAAACACAAAACGTACAGGGTGAATGACAGGGTGAGGGCTTGCATCAAGGAGGAGGTCTCAAAAATGCTTGCTTTGGGGGTGATTGAGTCCTCTAACAGTCCTTAGGCCAGCCCAGTAGTCTTGGTCCCAAAGGCTGCCGCACCAGGTGCCATGCCAGAACTCCGGTCTTTGTCGACTACCGAGGGCTCAATTCAGTCACAAGGACTGACGCGCACCCCATCCCCAGGGCTGATGAGCTCATAGATCGGTTAGGGGCTGCCCGGTACCTCAGCACGTTTGACTTAACGTCAGGGGACTCGCAGATCGCCTTGACTGATGGGACAAGATAGCGGTCTGCATTCTCCACACCAGATGGGCACTACCAGTTCCGGGTTATGCCTTTTGGGATGAAGAATGCCCCTGCCACCTTTCAGAGGTTGGTCAACCAGGTGTTGGCTGGACTGGAAGAGTTCAGTGCCGCCTACCTGGATGACATTGCAGTGTTCAGCGCCAGTTGGGAAGAACATCTGCCCCACCTTTGGGAAGTGTTGATGGCGCTGCAGAGGGCAGGCCTCACAATCAAGGCGAGTAAGTGCCAGATCGGGCAGGGTTCCATAGTGTTCTTGGGACACCAGGTTGGGAGCGGCCAGGTGGCGCCCCTGCAGCCCAAGATTGAAACCATCCTGGCTTGGGAGCCCCCCAAAACCCAGACAGAGGTGAGAGCCTTTTTAGGACTCACTGGGTATTACCGAAGGTTTGTCAAGGGGTATGGAAGCATTGTTGCACCCGTGATAGAGCTGACTTCCAGAAAGCAGCCCAAGAAAGTGATTTGGACTGACACCTGTCAGAAAGCTTTTGAGGCCTTGAAAACTGCTATGTGCACGGCGCCCATGCTCCTGGCACCCAACTTCTCCAGAGAATTTATCGTTTAGATAGACGCTTCAGAGCATGGTGTGGGGGTTGTTTTGTCACAGATGAATGAGGAGGGCCTAGATCAACGAGTAGCCTTCATCAGTAGGAGGTTACTTCCACTGGAACAGAGGTGGAGTGCGATTGAGCGTGAGGCATTCACTGTGGTTTGTGCACTGAAGAAGTTGAGACCATACTTGCTTGGGACTCACTTCCGGGTACAGACAGACAACAGGCCCCTCAGATGGTTGATGCAGATGAGGGGTGAGAACCCAAAGCAGTTGAGGTGGTCCATTTCCCTACAGGGTATGGACTTCATGGTGGAACACCGCCCTGGTACAGAACTTGCCAATGCCGATGGTATGTCCAGATTCTTCCGCCTTAGTGATGAGAACTCCCAGGAGGTAGGGTAGTTCTCCCCACATTTCAGCTGGAGGGGACATGTGTTAGACCTGGCACCTTGGCGTGGGTCTCCCTTCCATTTTTTGCTGTTGCTTCATGTGTTTTTGTTGGTTATAGATGCTTTGGGCACTGTGCCACTGCTGTCCAGTGCCACAGTGCAAGTGCTCCCCAATGGTAAATTGGTGTATGGATTAGTGATTCCATGATTGGCTAGTTTGGTTTACCTGTCAGACTCTAGTACAGTGCACTAGGAGTGCCCAGGGCTTGTAAACCAAAGACTGCTGTTGGGCTTGCAGCACTGGTTGTGCCACCCACAGAGGCAGTCTGTAAAAGTGTGCCTCAGGTCTGCCATTGCAGAGCCTGTGTGCAGTCTGGTACTGCCATGCTGACTGGGCAAGTGCACCCACTTGCCAATCCCTAAACCTTCCCTTTTCTGCATATTAGTCACCCCTATGGTAGGCCCAAGGGCAGGCTGCATTGTAAGTATAAGGTAGGACATGCCCTGGTGTGTGTGGCATGTCCTAATAGTGAATTACAGCCATTTGTTCACTATTGCAAGGCTACCTGTTCCCCACAGGCCAAAATGGGCAGTTTGATTATTACATCTTATAATCCGAACTGACTCAGGGAACTAGGTAGAAATATGAGTTCAGTATGCCTCAACTCAGAATGATAAAATGCATCTTTTAGTGAAGTTGGTTTTAACATTCTGTGTTTGAAAACACCACTTTTAGAAAGTAGGTATTTTCTTGTCTAACCATCCATGCCTGCCTCTGCTAGGTTGTGTATTCCTTGTCTGGAGTTTTAGTGACAGGGGCTGGGGGATTCCAGGAGACACGGTGAGTTAGCACAGGGCTCAATAGAAAGATCTGCATGTAGATGGGTGGGAGGAGTTGCTCCTGGGACCTGAATAGGGCTGCGCCTTCCCTCCACAATGCTGGATCCACCTCCTGTGGTGCGTCTGATGTCTCTGCCCTGCACTGTGAAAGGAAAGAAGGAGTCTTGTCAACAAAGTGCTCCAGGACTGACCAGAACTGGTTTGGACTAGGCAAAGGCCTCTCTGCCTTCAGAGAACAAAGAGAAACTAAGTATAAATATTGGGACCCAAACCCAAGAACTTTAGATCACTTTGGGAAACAAGAAGAAACCTTTGCTGAGGAGAGGAACCAGAGAGACTGAGGAGTGACTATCCCTTAGCTGAAGTGCTGCTTGGGGGATTGGCCTGCAGTGGTTGCCTGAACTGCCAAAGAAAGGAGAGATTAACTTTTTGTGTACTTTCATCAACTTGTAACGGATCTCCAAGGGCTTGAGAGAGAGCTTGCCTCCTGCTGAAGTCTCAGGGACAACAGACTTCACCCACCAGCTCCCCAAGAGTTCTTTTGGAAGTGCCTGCTGCTGTGCGAGGTTTTCTGAAGGACTGCGTGTCGCAAGGAGCTGGAAGTGCAACTCATGGAGAAGAAGCGTGTCGCTGCCGCAGCCCCTGTCATCGCATCGCCGAAGAAGAGGATCGACGTCACATCAGATGCCGCCGCATCAACGGAGAAGCGTGTCGCCACCGCTGCAGTTGACGCATCGTTACCAAAGCATCTCGCATCGCCGGAGAAGAGGATTGACGTTGCATCAGATGCCGCCGCATCACCAGGAAGCGTGTCGCAGGGCCTGTCGTGGCTCAGAAGAATCGTTGAGTCATTGCAGGGCCGCAGAAGCGCCTCGCATCGCCGGAGAAGAGGATCGACGTCACATCAGATGCCGCCGCATCACCTGGAAGCGTGTCGCAGGGCCTGTCGCGGCTCAGAAGAATCGTTGAGTCACCGCAGGTCCGTCGCATTATTGCCGAAGCATCTCGCATTGCCGGAGAAGAGAATCGATGTCGCATCAGACACCATCGCATCACCGGGAAGCGCGTCGCAGGGCCTGTCGTGGCTCAGATGTATCGTTGAGTCACCGCAAGGCCGTCGGCCTGCACGCATCGTGTCGCATCAAGAAGAATACGCCATCTTTGTCGCATTGTACCGGATCTTCATCGCATCATGGCGTTTCGTGCCGCATACGCCACGGAAGTGCAGCAAGAAACCGACGCATCACCTCCCCTCGCAGAGAAGAACCGACACATCCCCTGCACATCAGTAGAGACCCAACGCATCACCCTTCTTGCATGTAAGGAACCAACGCATCACCTTCCCTGCAACACTTTCGTTGTGTAGCGTTACACATCCTAAGGTACATTGAACTCAAAGTGTGCATTTTAACATCTAAAGAGAACTAAGCTAATTCTAGCCTTTTAAGTACTGTATTGTGGATTTTAGTCGTTTGTGGTCTTGTGTCTATATAAAAGATACATATTTTTAATATACAACTTGTGTGGTGTCCATCCGTATTGTTGTCACTGAGTTACTGTATGTGTTCACAAATGCTTTACACACTGCCTCTGAGATATGCCTGTCTGCTTGTGCCAAGCTACCAAGGGGGTGAGCAGGGGTTATTTTAGGAGTGTACCCCCTTACCCTGACTAGACGCAAGGGCCCCTATTTGGTCAAAGGTACCTACCTCTGCCGACTAGAGACCCCAAAATCTAACACTGGGTAGTTGGAGAAGTGAATCAGTAGTGTGTAGGTGGTTAGGGGACTGCATGGCTAGTGCACATTTGATTGTAGCACTGCATGTGTTAATGTCTGAGTCATTGTACAAGTATATGGATAGTGACTGGATACTTAGAGTGCTGCAAGTTGACATCATGGTGAATGTATAGGTCCTTGGGTTTTGGCGCAGTGATTAGATAAGGACATGGTACTGGCTGGATGATTGCAGGAGTGCACAGAGAGTGACAGTGTGATTGCTGGACAACATGGGTACTACCCGGGTAAATCAGTGTAGGTGGTTAGGGGACTGCATGGATAGTGCAGATTTGATTGTAGCACTGCATGTGTTAATGCCTGAGTCATTGTACAAGTACATGGATAGTGACTGGATACTTAGAGTGCTGGAAGTTGACAGCATGGTAAATTTATAAGTGCTTGGTTTTTGGCGCAGTGATTATATAAGGACATGGTACTGGCTGGATGATTGGAGGAGTGGACAGAGAGTGACAGTGTGATTGCTGGGCTGCATGGGTACTACCTGGGTAATTGGAGGAGTGAATCAGTAGTGTGGAGGTGGTTAGGGGACTGCATGGATAGTGCACATTTGATTGTAGCACTGTATGTGTTAATGCCTGAGTCATTGTACAAGTACATGGATAGTGAATGGATACTTAGAGTGCTGGAAGTTGACAGCATGGTGAATTTATAAGTGCTTGGGTTTTGGCGCAGTGATTACATAAGGACATGGCAGAGTGATTAAAAGAGTCCGCAGGGAGTGACAGGGGGATTGCTGGACTGCATGTGTAGTGCTTTGGAGATTTTACCACTACATAAGTTAGTGCATGAGTCCTTGCATGAATGCATGGGTAGTGCTTGGATACTAACTGGGTGATTGCACAATATAGAATCAGTAACTCATTTCTCATGTACTTAGAAAATCACATATTCACTAGCTTTGCACTCCTGTAATCAGTCAAGCAATACCATCTGAACAGATACATGAGTCATTACATCCTATCTAGTTAAGTAAATAACTACAACATACCAGAAAGAGTAAAATGCGGTGGTTTACTTTTGAGCTACATCTTGACCATAAAATCTAGAAATATGCGACATCATCAAACTATACCTCTCAACAGACTTAAGGAAGAAGACTAATAAACAACACCTTTTATAAGCATTTCTAAAACCACACTTTTATTATACATCTTCAGCATTATATCTAAAATTATGTGGCATCATTCAACTATACCTTAGCTTAAAGTATTGTATTGTATTGTATTGTATTGTAGTTAAATTTATAACGGCGTACAGCTACCCACCATGGGGTCTACCGGCGCCAAGGAAGGTAAAGGCCAAACTGAGATAGCTGTTTATTGAGGGAAGAGCCAAGTTTTCAGGTCCCTACGGAACTGTGTAAAAGTGGGTTCCAATTTTAAAGAGACAGGAAGAAAGTTCCAGAGCTTAGGGGCGAGGTGGGAGAAGGAGCGACCGCCCATTCTAACCAATCTAAATCTGGGGATCACATAGTTACCCTGAGATGATGATCTAAGGGACCTGGAAGGGACATAAGGATGAACAAGTGATCGCAGATACATAGGTGCCAGGCCTTGTTTGATTTTGAACATAAAGCAGAGAGCCTTGAATTTAATACGGCTCTCTATACACAGCCAATGTAGGTCCCGCAGACAGGGAGAGATGGAAGATCTCCTTGGGACATTACATAGGAGTCGGGCGGCAGAATTTTGCACCAACTGGAGCTTCTTTCGTACCTCCTGGCTACTGCCCAGATAAAGTACATTACCTTAGTCAAGGCGGGGGATGGCAAGTGCCTGGACCACGGTACGTCTAGATGAAGCGGGAAGCAGCCATAGGATTTTCCGAAGCCACCTTAAGATGGTGAAACAGGTGGCTGCAATGCTGACCGCTTGTTGACGCATAGATAGAGAATCGTCCAGCAAGAAGCCCAGATTGCGCACATGCGTAACCGGTTGGGGTAGCGGGCCCATTGCCAAGGGCCAGTGATTCGGGCCCCAGAGATGTTTGTCCTTGCCCAATATAACTACCTCAGTTTTGTCACCGTTAAGTTTTAGTAGATTCGCCTTCATCCATTCTGCCACGCGACCAAGGCCCTCCTGTAAAGTAGAGAAGGAACACTCCTTGTTTGAGGATAAAGAAAAAATAATCTGCGTGTCGTCCGCGTAAGAATAGAGGGATAGTCCAGCATCCTCCACAATCGAGGCCAAGGGACGCACGTAGATGTTAAAAAGCATAGGGCTTAGCGTGGACCCCTGGGGAACCCCGTAGGCAGATGCGCGAATAGAGGAGGAGGAGGAACTGGATGAACAGACCTGAAATGAGCACTGACACCGAAACGAGGCAAGCCAGGTCAGAGCAGACCCGGTCACCCCAGCATTTTTTAGTGCGGTGAGAAGAATAGAATGGGACACCGTATCAAATGCGGCGCTCAGATCCAGCAGGATCAGCGCCATGGTTTCGCCTTGATCCAAACGAACACGTAGAGTCTCTGTAACCCCCAATAAGGCAGTTTCCGTAGAGAAATGAGTGTGGAAGCCTGACTGAGACGAATGGAGATAGCCTACTGCCTCCACATGGGCCGTCAGATGGATGTTTACATGTTTCTCAAGGATTTTTGAGAACACGGGTAACAGAGATAGGACGGAAATTAGCAAAAGTTTTAGGATCCGCCCCAGGTTTTTTCAGAAGAGGGATCACCATAGCCCTCTTCCATTCTACGGGAACTGTAGATTCCCGAAGAGAGGCATTAAGCAATTCTTGGACAACCAAGAGGGGAGCGGGTGCAAGCTAACTAAGAATGGCAGTAGGCATAGGATCTAGAGGGGAACCAGATTTCACCTTAGAAAGGCAAAGGCGGAAGGACTCTCGATCCAGTAGAGGCCAGTCAGAGATCACTTCCTTGGGAGAGGAAGACTCACCATAAATAATGGGAGAATGCTCACCCCCGGGCGGCGGCAGGCCAGCTGCCAGGGAATTATGGATAGTTTCGACTTTGGTGGTAAAAAAGTCAGCGATCTCATTGCATTGGGATTCCTCGAATGTCGGAGGAGCCGGGGAGGTGTCAGCCCCTGCCAGTTTCTTTATCATAGAGAAAAGAGCCTTAGGGCGATTACTGGCCTTAGAAATAGAGTCGGAAATAAAAATCCCTTTTGTTTTCCTGCAGGCCAGGTGATAGTGTTTTAGAGTTGACCTATAAGTTAATGTACTATCTGATGAATAGGTTTTCCTCCAACATCTTTCCAGATGTTTACACTTAGACTTCATTATTTTAAGGTCCTGCGTAAACCAAGGGGCAGGGGGCAAGTGCACAAGGGGACGCCTAGTGCATAAAGGAAGATGGTGATCGATAGTAGATAATAGCCATTGTGACACCTCTAAGTTCAGAGAGGACACAGGAAGAGAGGTATCAGGGCATGTAGATGTCAACTCGGCATTGAACTTATCCAAGTTCAGTTTAGACCATGCTCTGTACCTAGCAGCATTAAGGGGCAGAACTGGTGTGGCAACACTATCGGAAGTTAAGCTGAATTGAACGGCAAAATGGTCCGACCAAACAAGAGGGAGGGGCAGGATACTACAATCAAGCAAAATATTGGATAGAATAGGGTCAAGTAAGTGTCCAGCCTGATGGGTAGGTCCTTGATTTTTTTTTTTTTTTTAAACAAATTTTATTAGTTCATTGAACAAAATGCAATCAATCCCCGTCTCCCATAATCCGCCCCCCAGCCAAATCAGGACATCTTGCAATACCCATCCCAGCACATAAGCTACATCTGTACAGCATTCACCCCAATAATGTCCGTTCTACTAGGTAGTGCATCCACAGGAGTAATCCACCATGAGCGTGCGAGATAGCCAAAATACCCCCCACCCCATCCCCCAACATCCCCCCCAACGAGCCCCTCCTCCCTACCCACCCACCCAAGCATGTCGCCAGTACCTATCAGAAGTACATGTACATCAAAATCGCAGTCATCACCCGTCGAGTCCGCCTCCCGGGAATCCCAACAGAGAGTACCTCAAGAGCAGAGGGGGGAAGCCCTGCAGAGGGCGCTCAAGGAACCGGGGCCCCGTCATCCCCCACCGGATCTCCCCCATCTCCCACAACCGAACATTTGAACAAGTCCAGGAGAGCCATCCATGCCCGGGCCCATTCATGCGATCTTTCATTGTCACTGCGTCGAGCCAAACATAATCTATAAGTCCCCTCACTTCCCGCCCATTTCTCCATTTCCCTAGCCCACCGTAAAAAATTAGGGCCCCGCCGCGCCTTCCAATGAGAAGTAATCTCCCGCTTGGCCAGGACCAGCCCTAGATCAAGAAACCTACTGGTGACCTTAGTCTTTGCTGTATGCGGAAATCCATGTAGCAAGCATACCCCCGGGCCTACCTCCAAGTCCCTCTCAGTCACCGTCAGTAGTACCGCCGCCACTTCCTCCCAAAACCCAGTCACCTGCGGGCAATCCCAGAGCATGTGTATAAAAGTCGCCCCACTATAACCACATCGGGGGCAAGCATCTGGCCCACCAAAGTACTCAGCTATCTTGTGAGGGGTAAGGTATGCCCTATGAAAGATATAAAACTGGATAAGCTGGAAGCGTGCATTTCGTGTACATTTCCAAGGACGCTCCATGATTTCCTCCCAGCTTTTGTCCGTAAGAGGTGCTCCCAGATCCGCCTCCCACTTAACGCGCAGGGCAGCCAGGGGACGCCGCAGATCGCCAGTAATCCGCCCATAGAGGCAAGTCACCGCCTTATAGACACCCGTCCCCATCACGACATACTGACAAGTAAGTGATGTGTCCGGCTCCATCATCCCCTTCCGCCAGTGCTTCCTGACGGCCGCAGTCAAGGCTGCATGGAATAGGAAGTCCCCCCGCGGGAGATCATGCCGCTCCCTAAAGTCGTCAAAAGGTAACAGGTTACCGTCCTCATACAAGTCTCCCAATGCCATAACTCCCGCCTCCTCCCAGGCCAATAACCGGTTCCAGTCTCCCCCGTGAGGTAGCGCCTCACACATTCGCAACGGGATCTCAGGTGCATAGGGAATGATCACACGCGCCCTCCTGGCCAACCGCGCCCAGCACTGTCGAACCACCCTCAAGTCCGGGGGAAGCGAGGTATTCCTCATCGGCACCCGTAGCAGCACACATGATAATTGGGACCAGCTCGGATCCGCCCCTCCCTGCGCCTCCGGATGCCTGATGTGATCCGCCACCCACTTTGTGAACCACTGGAGCTGCGCAGCGTGGTAATAGGACTCCAGGTCCGGCAACGCAAGGCCGCCCTCACTCCTAGGACGCTGTAGAGTACTCAGCGCTACCCTCCGTCTCCCCGCACCCCAGATGAACCCCGTAATCAACGAGGTCAGCTGAGCAAATAGCTTTCCCGGAATCCAGATTGGAAGAGTCCCAAAGTAATAAAGAAATCTGGGCAAAATCACCATTTTCACTAAGGCGACCCTGCCGGCTACCGACAATGGGAGAGTGCCCCAGAACTCAAAGCAGGTTTTCGCCCCTCTTATCGCTCGCCCCACGTTACCCTCTAACAAATCAGCGGGATCATGATATATCCTGGTTCCCAAGTAAGGCAAACACCGGGATTCCCATGGGACATCCCCCTGGTGTAGCAACCCCTCCGAGCCCGTGGGAAATAGGCAAGACTTGGTCCAATTCACCTGGAGTCCCGCCACCCTCCCCAGGGTCTCCAGCAAACCCCGCGCCCCTCGTAAGGCCTCCCCAGCATTCGGTAAGAAGAGCAGTAGGTCATCCGCATATAATGCTATGTGCTGCTCTCGTCCCTCGACTAGTAGCCCTGGAAAATACTGCCCCAGCCTAGCATGAGCGGCCATGGGCTCCATTGCCAAAGCAAATAATAAGGGGGACAGCGGGCACCCCTGTCTCGTTCCCCGAGCGACCGCACAGGCACTAGATATCAAGCCCCCCGTCCGCACCCCAGCAGTGGAAGCACTATAAAGAAGCGCCGTCCATTGAACAAAACCTTCCCCCATCCCGAAAGCCCTCAAGACATCAAAGAGGTAAGGCCACTCCAGGCTATCAAAAGCCTTTTCAATGTCGACCGCGAATATGCAGGCCTCCTCCTTGTCATAGGAGTCAGAACCTAAGATGCGCATCAATCTGCGTACATTCATTGCAGTATTGCGGGTGGGGATGAACCCAGCCTGATCCTCATGGATCAGTTGCAACATATGGGGCATCAGACGACTAGCCAGAATACGACTCAAAATCTTGTAGTCGAGGTTGAGCATCGCCAGCGGCCTATATGAGGACCGCTCCCAAGCAGGTTTACCCGGCTTAAGAAGGGGAACTATGAGGGCTTCTCGCGTGGTAGCAGGGAGAGTGCCCCCTCGGCGCGCCCCATTATACAGTGCCACCAAGTAGGGTACTAGCACCTCCGCATACGCTGCATAAAACTCGATGGGGAGTCCATCGGTGCCCGGGGTTTTGTTCCTAGCCATGTGCTTTATGGCACTACGGATTTCGCCCGCTTCTACATCCCGACCCAGCGCCTCAGCATCTGCCGCCACAAGTTTTGGAAGCCCCGCACCCGGCAAGAATTCCGCATCTGTTGGACAACCAGGGCCCGCCCCACTCCGATACAACTCTGCGTAGTACTGTAGGAAGTGATCATTAATGCCTTTTTGGGTGTATAGTACCTCTGTACCCTGCCCCCTCAGTTCTGCTATCGGGGTCCCCCTGCGGGCCGGATTGGCCAGCCAGGCCAGCAATGCCCCCACCTTATCACGTTCCACATGCGCCCTGTCCACGTAAGCTTTATAGTCAAAACAACGCAATTTCTCAATCTGGACTGCCAACTCCTCTCGCGCCTCAAGAAGCCCCGCCTGTTCGTCCGGGCGCTCCGGTCTCAGCCTTTCCCTATCGCGCACCCGCTGGTCTGCCGACTGGACATCCCGCAGTAACACTCTGCGCACTCCCACCACCTCACCAATGCATCGCCCCCGAATCACCACCTTAAAGGCGTCCCATTCTACCCCCAGGGATGACGCCGTACGGGCGTTAACTCGAAAATAGTCCTCTATAGCTGATCCAATGTTGGCACGAAACACCGGATCCTCCAGCGTGTCAGGTCGAAGTCGCCACGTGGGAATAGCCGGCCGCTCCCGCAACCAATGTAGGACTGTCAGCAAAGGATTGTGATCCGAGGTTGTCCGGGCCAGGTACTCACTGTGCACCATTGCCCCATGCACGTCAGGGGAGCTAAGGATTGAATCTAAGCGAACATGGAGATCGTGCATGGAAGAGAAATAAGAATAATCCCTCTCCCCCGGGTGATGTGCTCTCCAGGTATCAGTCAGTCCCCATTGTCTCTGCCAATCCCTCCGGACCTCTGCCAACCTACGCACAGGGGAGTCAACAAGGGGGGGATGGGAACGGTCCATGCAGACATCCGTGATGCAGTTAAAGTCACCCCCCAGGAGCACCGAGCCAGTCAACAAGGGGGCCAAGGCCCCAGAGAGACGTGCAAAGAATGAAGCCTGGTCCGTGTTGGGGGCATAAACACTTCCTATCACAATATCCCTACCATCCAGTCTCCCCGTCACTATCACATATCTGCCTTCTGGGTCAACCACTTGCCCAGTGGATTGAAATGGCACCCCCGCCCGCACCCAGATCAACACCCCTCTGGCATAGGCTGAATATGTGGTACAGAACACCTGTCCCCGCCACCTCCGCTGCAGTGCCAGCCCCTCCTGTTTGTTCAAGTGAGTTTCCTGAAGCAGAGCTATCTGCACCCCACGGCGACGAAGGTAGGCATGTATCTTGTGGCGGCGAGACATACTATGCATCCCCCTAATATTCCAAGAGAGACATTTAATCCCTACGGCGGCAGCCATGACATGACAGCATTAGCACCATGTATCCAAGTTTCCCTTGCGACATGCTTGGTCCCACCCCCCCCATCCCCAAATCCCCAACGCTCCCAACTCCCACACCCCAGGATAGGTTCCCCAAAACTAGTCCCCATCCAAACTAAGAAAAACAACAACCTTGTCAGCTTAGAAAGTGAGACGTGCGCAGACCCAAAGCGGAACTCAGAACCCCCCGCCAGCCCTCCCCCGCTACATATATCAGGACCAGCAACAGCCCTGTGGGAGCCCCATTAAAGCCAGTCACTAAGGGTCAAATCCCCCACATGCAATGGGTCGCGGTCCCCTCACTCCTCAGTTCCGGGTTGCAACACAGAATGACCATCCTTGCCCTCCAGTCTCCGCTCAGCCGAACAATTCCGCCGTCTGCGGGGTTACCACCGGGAGCTCTATGTCAGAATCCCCAGTCACGCTGCCATCCAGGGAGACCTGTGAACCTCCCCTCGCTCGACCAGAAGAAACAGAGACCGGGCTGGTGCTACCTCTGCTGATCTCTACCACTGCCCGCACCGCTCTGTCCCGCTCTAGGCGTGGATCCGGCACCGAGGGCGCCCTTGTCGGACTCGCAGCAGCCGAATCTCCTCTCCCCTCAGCAGTCACCGGCGACTTCCGGCCCGGGCTCGTCGGGCGAGTGTCCAACCAGCTCCACACATCTTGCGGAGCGGTGAAGAAGTGCGTGCGAGAGCCATCCACCACTCTCAGCCTCGCTGGGAAGAGCATTGCGTAAGGAACCTGAAGCTGCCGCAATTTCCTCTTAACAGCCACAAAGGAGGTCCGCTGCTTCTGAACCTCCCGCGTGAAATCTTGGAAGATCATCACCCTAGAGTTTCCAATCTGCAAGCGCTGCTTCTCTCGAGCCTTCTGCAGGATATGATCTCTGTCTCTGTAGTGCAGCAGTCGCACCACCAGCGGTCTTGGGGGTGCACCCGGCTTGGGAGGCCTCGCCGGGACTCTGTGAGCCCTCTCGAGGGCAAAGAACGGAGACAGCCCCTCCGGGGCCACCTCGGCCCGAAGCCAGTCCTCCAGGTATCGGACTGCATCAGCCCCCTCCTCACGCTCCGGGACCCCCACTATGCGGAGGTTGTTCCTTCGGGCACGCCCTTCACTGTCCTCAGCACGCAGCTCCAGAGTTCGTACTCTACTCTCCATCTGCGCCATAGATCTTTGCAGGGCAGTCAGTCTATCCGGCATCTCCTCCAGCGTCGTCTCTGTCGCCTTCACCCGATCCTTTAATTTTTTATGATCGTCTTTCAACAACGCCAGGTCCACTCCGATGGTATCTATCTTTGTTTCGAGGGCCTCCCTGGAAGCTGTGATGGCCTGCATGATATCCGCCAAGGAGGGGCCGCCCGGGACCTCCGCACCAGGGGCTCTCGCCCCGCCCCCCTCATCGTCCGACCGGTGTTCCCCCTCGCCATCTTGTAGGGCCGCGAATCCTTTGCGCCTCGACGACCGACCCATCGTGGGCGCCACTTCAGGAATCTCTCAAATGCACCCACTCCAGCAGATTCGGACCAGATCAGTCTATCCAGCCGACGAGGACGCCACAGCAGGCTAAGGTCCCCCGGGGCCCGAGGCGCCGAGCCTCCCCACCAGCGTTCGACAATCTGGACCAGCCACGGCCCCGACTCCACACCTCTCCTGGGCCAGTTCAGTGTACGAAGCCCCCCCGATGCACCTCCTCCACAATAGCAGGGCCCGTCAACCAGTCACCGAGCTCCGCAGGCCATCCCAGCTCACTGTCCGCGAGCCCCAGGTGCCGCGCTCATCCGGAGTAAATGCAGCGTACCTCCTCCACGCCTCACCGCCGGGGACAGCCGGCGATCCGTACCACTCAGCCTCGTGCAGCCAAGCCCTCAGCTAGACAGCCTCCCACGTAGCACGCTGCAGTGGCAATGGGGGCCACCCCTCCACACGCCACTAGGATATAGGAGCCCTCCAATCGCCGCAATGTAGCCCCAGCAGGCCACACTGATGGTCCGGTCCACGCCAGGCAGCCAGCCACCGCTCCCTCGTCTGCCCACCTTCGTACGCCTCACCGCTCGCTCCGGTCTTCAGCGGCTCGCTCTGCTCCAGCCACTCCGAGACGCCATCTTAGGGTCAGGCATCAGCCACCCTTGTCCGCTGGTCATCACGCTCACCAGGCTCCTCGGGCACCCCTGATCACAGCCGCCGCCGCCGATGCAACCACCAGGCTCCCCGCTGCTAATCCAGTCCCCGCGCCGTTGCTGAGGGGGAGAAGAGGACGGATACCTCAGCGGCGATCCGCGGCCGCCATCTTGGGCCGCCCGATCAGCAGCGCGGCGCGACCCTCACACGGTCGTACAACTTCACCAGGGCGCCTCCGCTGTCACCGGATCGCCCACGCAACCACTAGGTCTCCGCTACTGGGGGGAGGAGAAAGGGATCTCCCCCAGCGACTCAGGATGATGGAAACCGAGGGAGGCCGCGGAGGAGCTCCGAGATTCCCGACCTCCTACATCGGCGTCTGGCCACGCCCCATGGGTAGGTCCTTGATTACATAAAACTAGATTGATTGCCTCACAGTCAGCAAGAAACATTTTGCTCAAGTTGTCGTGAGCATCTTCTAAATGAAGATTAATATCTCCTACGATGATGAAGTTTGCAGCCTTCAAAACATAAGGAGCTATCTGCTCTGAGAATGAGGAGAGCCAATGGGTCGGTTTATCTGGGGGACGGTAAAGAAGGATGCCCGATAGAGTCAGGTGAGGTGAAAGTGCTAGTTTAAACAGCCCAGCTTCACAGTGGGGGAGTGGCAGAGCCTCTAACCGGCATGTGTAGACGTCTTTAAATATGATTGCAATCCCGCCACCTTTCCCAGAACTTCGGTCTCTTCTCAATATTACATAGCCAGGCGGAAGGGCATTGGCCACATCCGCGCCGGTACTAGAGTGGAGCCAAGTTTCTGTAAGAAATAGTGCATTTGGGTGTGCAGTGCTTCAAAGATCAAATATATGTTCCTTATTCTTAGGGAGGGACCTGAAATTAATACTCCAGAATTTAAAAATGGAGCTTGCTAACACAGGTGAGGCTATTTTTGTAGAGGATTCAGGTTGAGTCTTGCCTCTAAAGCAACTAAAGGTGTAATCGCAACCAGTGCATTTAGCCAGAAATCTAATTGACATGTCAAGGGGTATACAGGCGCATTCCTTACCCCGTAGCTGGTACAATTCACTGGCAGAGTATTTGCGACGTGAACTGCTATCCCGCCCATCAAGAACATTATTACTGGGCGCTGGGCACGGACGGGCGCGGACGGGCGCAGACGGGCTTGCCGCTGGCGCGCTGCGCGCTTGCATCCGGTCGTTCAAATAGCGGACGGTCGTGTCAGGGGGGCGTGGCCAAAGGCGGAAGAGACCCTCCTACTCTACTCGCCAATTTAGGAGCGAGTGTTAGAGGGTGTCATGGCAACCCAACGCAGGAACAGCGAGAAGCCCCAAAACGTTAGTCCCCACAAACACAAACAAACGAGCAGTCAGGCCAACAGTGAGAAAAGCGAGGAACAAGGTTCCTGTGATTTAAAATTTTAATGTGCAGGTATGCGGGCAAGAAGCGTTTAGCTCAGCGGCAGCGGTGACAAGATCTCAGTAGTACAAAAAGAAGCATAATTAACAACACCTTATTTTACCATTCTATCTTAAAACATATGGCATCATTTAACTTTACCTTCTGTACAAACTAATAATAGAAACTTAATTATTAACACCTTATATGATCATCTTTCAAACAGCACAGTTGTGCTACATTTTACCAAATAATCTATAATTATGCAGTATCATTAAACTATACTTTTGTAGAAAGAAGAAAAAATGATGCCTAATAAACTACACCTTATGTGAACATCTTTGAAAATACACATTTGTAGTGCATGTTCAACCAACTATCCAAAAATAAGAGGCATCATTCAGGTATACCTTTGAACAGACTTAAAATTATATATATTACTGAACAGACTGTTTTTTAAACAAACTTCAAGTACAATGAAAATAATCCCAATATACATCTCTACATTTAATAATATATTTCAAACAACATAGTTTTACAATAATGTCAAATCTATTTTAAATAAACCTCAAAAATATATAACTCACCTTTCAAATAAATCTGTTGAATGAAAAATCTCACACACTCAGACAGGATTTTATTTTACACACAGTCAATATAGATCATCAGACTCTGCAAGGTAAAACCAGTAATGGCAAGATTTCCCTCTATTTTGCCATACACATACACAGAAGCAAAAAATCACATTGCTTCCCAGAGATTTTCAAATTGAAAAACACATTTCCATTGGTGATAGATAATAACACTGTTCAACTGACTTCTTCTCCCCTTTTGCTTAATGCCAGTTTCCATAGCAACAGCTGATGCAGCATTCAACTTCACTGTCAGGTCACAAGTTCACCACAGAATGTTGCAATAAAGAACAACAAGTGTGGTTGCTTTTCCAAAACATGCCCTTATCCTTTCTGCTGTACCTTTCAAACATTTTTTACTAACCAATAAGAAACATGCTTTTTAAACAAAGCAAAATGCACCCTATTTTTGAATGTATAATCTTCTTAAACAGCCAATCAAATCTCTACTTTCTTGAAAACAGCATCTTCTCCACCATTTTAGATATCTCTCATTCTACCAACTGACTACCTCAGCTTACCTACAGAGATTCCTTCAAGATGCTTTCAGTGTGAATTGTTGGGCACAGCTGTTTCTGCTTACCTCAGAGACCATAGAATGGGCTCCATACATAACAACAATCTACGTTTCCATATGGAGGGCATCTACAGGAGTGACGAAGTATATTTCACTGATGAAGAGAATAGAGTGTTTCTCAACAACCTAAAGCTCTGCATCCGCACTTACATGTAGCTGCAAGAAACTCATAATAAACACAAGGGCTCTTTTTAGAGCCACCCAATAACCCAACATATAACCTAGGTTTATATAAAAAAGAAGAAAATAATTTTTGCTTGGAGTCCCGCACCCGGCGCGACTTAGAGCCACGCACCCATCGCGTTCACACTAGGGGGCTGCGCTGAGCACCAGGCACCCCTCGCGTTCACACCAGAGGCCGCGCTTGGAGCCGCGCACCCCTCGTGTTCACACCAGGGGGCACCACTGAGCGCCGGGCTAGGGTCATGATTCCAAATGTTTTCTTTTTTTTAAACCGTCCACTTTTATTAAATTTACATTTGCCCCCGGGACCCCATCCCCTGCGGCATGCCCAAATATATATATACATATTATTTGAAAATGAAGGAGGGGGGACTACCACCCCCTTTCCCGGCCATTTTGGGCCCCGGGGACCCCATCCCCCGGGTCCTGGCCTCATGGTTAGGGACTGTGGCGGGAGTCCCAATGCCCCCACGGTCCCGCCGGCTCCCCGCCTCCCGCGGGAGCCGGCATTGCTTTTCCACACAGGTAGCTGTTGACATGCAACTCCCTGTGTGGAAAAGCAATCTGCTTTGGATTTTGAAAGAGAGAGCAGGTTTCCCTGCTCTCGCTTCCAAAATCCAAAGCAAGTTTGCTATGACGGGGAGGGAGTCGCACGGCTCCCACCCTGCCATAGCAAACAGTAGTGTCCCGGGGGTGGGCACCCCGGGACACTGCAGGCACCAGCCTTGGGGGGTGGCGGTCCCCAGGGACACCAAGGGCTCCAGGCTGTTGTCAGTAGGTAGTTATAGTTAGGACTTAGTTTCCATAGGAAAAGCGTTTTTTGTTTTCTCAATATCTTTGGCACCGGTTGACGAAACTTCGCGAAATTTTTAAAACTAGTGGCTCGGTCCGGTCAGCTTCTGTTCTAAAAGTTTTGGGGTGATTCACCAAGCGGGGGCCGAGAAAAAAGCGGGGTCCCAAAACACGTTTTCTTTGTGTTATTTTCAATAGGAATCTTTAGACAAAGCTACATCTCGAACTGCTGAACGGAATTACACCAAATTTGGCAAAAAGGTAGCCCTCGGTTCAGTAAATGATGTAAATCCGTTCAGTAGTTCCTGAGAACTTAGAAAAAGAAAAAGTTTCGATATCTAGGGCAGCAGTGGGTTCGCGAACCCTCCCGAGCACGAGCTTCACTGTGATTGGCTGCCAACACTCTAAACCAGGAATTGTTGGCAGTCAAAACAGTGAAACATAGTGAAAAAACAAGAAAAGGGGGCAGGGTAGAAACACCCTGACCCCCTCGGCCTGCTCAGGGTGTCCCACAAGGACCCCCAGGGCCCAAAAAAGCTTTTTTCACGTTGGGGTTGTGAATCCCGCTGATTTGTTTTTTAAAATGGTCTTTCTTGGTGGCTGTGCAGTGTCCGACCGAGAGTACTCACCCCGACCGGGAGGTCAGAGGTTATACTGATCTGAAGCAGGAGCACTTGCTGCTTTTTCACAGAGAAGGAGGTGATGCAAGGTTCATCCTCACAGCACGAGCACTGGCAGCGGAGAGAGAATAGGGATTCACAAGAGTTCACCGGGATCGAGGACTCCTGGGAAAAGCTGAAGACCAGACAGGATCTGAGAGTGCACACGGAGCTCCGGGTCAGCGCCTCCGTGGCTGCTCTGGCTCTTCCCTTCACAGTTTTGTTTTTTCTGCCCCCTTCTGCACCCGCTTCCCATCAGCCATACTCTAAGACTGACTAACAGCGAGTGAGACGCTGTTGAACCATTCGATGAGGTAGTAGCGCCCAGTCTCTCTGTTTTGCACCCCGGTTTCGTCTCTGCTTGTCCCTGTTTCCCATCTCATCTGTTCTCCTGCAGTGCTTTGACATGGCCTGTCTCCCAGCTCAGCACCCGTCCACAGAGCCTCGCCGCTCCCTCCTTCACCACCAGCGCACGGAGCTGTAGATGTGAGGGTCTGAAAGGAACAGAGGAGGCTGAAACTTTGACAATCACGTCTTCTCAGTGTGACTTGTTTTTCTGAACGGTAGACATTATTTCTGTATTTTTCCAATTCTACACACCCTTCCCGCGAGCTCCAGACCAATGTTTTGCTTTTACTGAAGCGTGTTTCCCCATGTTAATTTCCGTGCCGGACGTAATCCGCAGCTGCCCTCTGGCAGCAGGTGTAATCGGGGCATTCACTGTGTGGAAGAGGGTGAGACCACCCTGCCACCCCTGCACCAGCCACTGATGCCCAAGGGCAGAGGCGTGGGGTGTAGACACCCCCAGAAATAAGATGCCCCCACCTCTACACCGACCACTGATGTCCCCGAGCACAGGAGGTGAGACCTAGACACACCGAGAGCAGAGGGGTGAGACCTAGACACACCGAGAGCAGAGGGGTGAGACGGACCTCGCACCAACCATTTATGTCCCAGAGGAGAAGGGTGAGACGGAGACACACCCAGAAATAACATTCCCAGAAGCAGAGGGGTGAGTCTCCCCCATCCCTGCATCAACCACTAATGTCCCACAGCAAAGGGATGAGACTTTGATACACCCACAAACAACTAATATCTCAGGGTAGAGAGAGGAGCCCCTCCTGTCCCTATTAAACAACTGATGTCCCAGTGGATAGGGGTGGGACCTAGATACACCCATGTCCCGAAGCATAGAGGTGAGCCCCTACTGCCACCGCACAAACACTATCGTCCCAGTGCAGAGGGGTGAGACTCTCCTACCAGCGCTAACCACTAATGTCCAAAAGAGTGAGACCCAAAAACAACTAATGGTCTTCAGCAGAGGGAGCAAGACTCCCCTACTCCAGCACAAACCACTACTGTCTCAGAGAAAGTGGGTGAGACACACGAATACTCAGAAACAACTAGTATCCCGAAACATAGGGGTGATACACCCTCCCAGACTAGACACTACTGCCTCATGGAGAGGTTATGACACACTTACACCCGGCGCCCTCGCCACAGCCCCGCCGAGTAAAACTACATCCCATGAACGGGCTGTACACTGAAGGCTGTAAAATAAGAGGAAATGTTGAGGTACAAAAATGCGATCTTTATGGCAAAGCTGCTGAGGAAATAGCGTTGAAAAAGCAAGGCGCAGGGGCTGGTTTATGGTGAATTCTGGTAATAAGGCCCATTAGCTTTGAAGTGTAAGCATGATTCAGAAAATTAGTCATGTTGGCAATTAGATAGTGGTTGTCGAAGGCGTTGCTTTCATTTTGGTGATGGGTACTGAGGAAGGTTGCCGCCGCCTTGTTCCAGCTGCCCTGCCTGGTGCTGCTGCTCTGGGTGTCGTGCCTGTTGGTCACCTGTCATGACCTGGGCAGGGGCTTGCTGCCGCCTGGGGTTGCCAATGCCTCGGTACCCGTGGTGGGCAGACACACCAGGAGTTATCCACACCTTGAGGGAGGTGTGCGCCTGAGGAGGCTGCTGTGCATCACCAACTACTTCCTGAAGATCGACACGGATGGCAAGGTCGGAGGGACCACCAACGAGGCCTGCCCGTACAGAAAGTGCCCCTTGGCCCTCTCAGACGCATCACGGGAGGGTTTACCCCAAAGGGGCTTTCAAAGGGGGGATTTGGGAATCTGGTGGCCTCCGGTACTGACCTGCACCCTGCTGCTCCAGGGTGATGCTGAAAGCGTGCTGTGTCAAGGGAAGTATGTGTGTACCTCAGTGTCATTGCATTTGAACACACAGTTGTCCCTACGCAGCGTTTAGTTACTTTAAACCACAGCAGACACAGCCAAATTATTTTGCAAATGACTTGAGTAGAAGGATGGAGCCCGCCAAGGTGAGAAGTAAATGTTGTTGTGGGCGATAACTTGCAATTGACGCTGGTGTGTTCATTCGTAAACCCTTGTGGATGTTGGGACTGGTGATGTTTCTGGCGTTGGATTAGCAATTGCATGTTTAAGTGACCGCTGCAGACGTTTAGTGCGTGAGAAGCACAAGAATGACCGCAGAACCAGCCCAAAGCCACTCAAATGTGTTTATTAAACGGAAGCACAATAAACCATTTACCAGTAGCACTATCAAAAATTACCACTTGATGTAAATGCTTCAAAAGAAACAAACATACGCATTTGTAGTTCATTTTTTTAAGTTATCTCAAAGATAACTTGTAGTATTAGTCTCAAAGCAGCCGCACGGAGAACGTTCTGCAAAGTTTAGTTACAATGGGCAATGCACACACCATACATGATGTGAGCCTTCAGCCCGCGCGTTTGTATGTGGGGACAGGTCTGTCTTCGTAGATTGTGTGTTTTGAGGTTCATCCTGCCACCTCGAGGACCTAGAACCCTGTAAAACACTACCCATGGTTGTAATAGAACACACACACACGGACCCAGAATTGCACTGGCTTATTGGTGCAGCACCGGCTTAGAGACATTATCACACGCACTGACACACTGCACACCTTTCTAAGACTTACATTGGCCTCCGGAAGCTTCGCGCACTTATACTGCGGCACACTGAACCCCTCTCGAGCTCACACTGGTCACGGTGACCACAGCACTGGCTAAAACTCAGTCACACGTACATGCTGTCCTTCACAACCTTATGCTTGCATCGGTGACCACAGAAGTGGGTAAGAGACCCTCGCACATACACTCCGGCATATTTTAAGCACTCCCAAACTGACACTGGCAGCAGCCCCTCTCACATGCATACAGCCACACTATATGCCACTTCCTGTCATGAATACATGGCAGCCACCAACTGGCATACCGCAAGCCATCAGAAGCCTTACACGGGACACTGCATAAGCATCAGTCACTCACATATGCACACTGACAAACTACAAATCTAGCTAGACGTACACTCACTCACTACATGACAAGAATGAGTCACACGCTGGCATGTCAAGACTACTGTTAGACTTTCCCTCACTGGGCACAGTATAAAATAAACATGACGCTCACTGCTACACTGCAAATCACTAATATGCTTACAGTGATCAAGGTTAACAGTGTACCACAGGGTTCACTCAGCCACACTATAAATCACTTCACAGTTTACAGACACCGCAACAACTGGTGAGTCACGTGGTGACATACTTCAACCCACATTTAGGCAAACTCTGGCACATGGTATCATTGATAGTCAGACACTAAAACATACATTCAGAACTCCTAGGTGTTACTGGTCACCGCCACCTCGTCACAAAACTGCAGTTGCACAGTGCTGTGTTAGAAGGATGTCATGCACACAGTCACTAGAACCACATCGAACCAGATCTAGTGTCGACGGTGTCCACAGTTCACAATGAGAGTAACACACACTGACAGACCACAAGCCCGTCCTAAGTAAACACTGTCCAAAGCAACCACAGGGCGGGGGGAGCAGCTTTCTGGAAGACCACAAACCCATCCTTGGCTTCTCCTGTGGCACTTTCCACATCACAGAGGGAGTCACACAGTGGCACACTGAAAGTGTGACATATCCTGATACTAGGTTTGGCGACCACAGTTCATAATGCACTTGAAACATAAGCAAGCACTTCAAACACAATCAACAGCCTGCGGATGGGTTCAATGACCACATCACAGTGCACTCCTGACACCAGCACAAACAAAATTCCAATGGATCTCACTGTACCAAGGGGCCACATCACTTTATGCACACGAGAAAATCACTGGCACTTAGCAAACCTGCTCTGTTTTCTGTCACTGGGGTCAGTGATTGCATCCCTAAATTTGACACTCACCAAACCCATTCAATGTTCAATCAGCATTTGTTAAGCGTGGCTACTCACCCACTAGGGTCTCAAGGTTCAGTTGGGGGGGTGGGGTTGCATGTCCTACTGTTTGCTGAGGTTCAGTCAAAGAGCCAGGTCTTGAGATGCTTGCTGAACTGGGTTAGTGATGGGTATAGCCTGAGGTGGAGAGGCAGGGTGTTCCAGGTTGTAGTGTTCACTCACTTGGCTCAGTGACCAAATCACAAAACACACTGAGGGCACAAATTAGCATAGACCTCTCTCTACATCATGCCCTCAGTGTTCTATCACTACTCTCAGTGACCACTTCAGACACTGAATCTTATGGACAAGGCAGGACTAACCATTCTGTCACTCTGGCATGTCCCACGTAGACTACAGGCTAGTGGGCATCTTTCAGATCTGGTTGTGCTCCCTTGACCCAAACATGGGAGACCCCACATCCCCATTCTAGTCGGGGTCTCCTTCTGTTTGATTTCCAGTCTGTCCCTGCTGGTACATGCAATGGTGCACATTAAACACATTTCAAGATCTGGGAATGCCCTCTGTAACTGCACAAACTTACTCCATTCATACAAAGAGATTTGTGGAATGGTCCAGCACTGTGCACAGTAATGGGGTTTCCAAATAATTCCATGTCAGGAGGACACCTTGTCTTTGTTTTACACGTTATTGCCATCAGATTTCAGCCGGTTGCAGAACCGTGGTCTCCAATTGGAGAGGAAGGCCAGGCATGGATGAAGTTCTGAAGTAGAACAATATGGCAAACCTTATAATAGACACCATGTTTTTGGGCACATTGTTGTCTTGGGCACAGTCGGACTGCACAAGTCCCATTGTGTGTTCAGTCACTGCGTTGGGTGAGCACAGCACAGAACGAGGGAGGTACACAGTGGCACCTGTATGACAGGTGTGATCGTTGTCAGCGCAGATCCAACCGCTTGGCTAGCCACGGTAATGGCATTGGGATGAAGAAGTGATCCAAGTTCATAGGTCAAATGCCCTAATTGATCTCAATTTTCTGGGATGGCTTTCTACCCTCTAGGCATCACAAGGATCAGTTCCCATGTAATTAGACAGCATTTAGACAATCGCCTAATGACATGTGCTGGCTCAAAATCAGTCCAGTTGGAAATGATGTTCTTGTTCTCACCACACAAGCAGACATATAATAACAGCCATGCATCATTAATCTATATATTCACTGAAAAAAACATAGGTTTCAGGGACGTTATAGTTAGAAATTAGCATTTAAAAAACCATTGAAATTCACTGAAAAAACCATAGGTTTCAGGGACGATATAGTTAGAAATTAGCATTTAAAAACCTTAGAAATTCACTGAAAAAAGGTAGGTTTCAGGGACGTTATAGTTAGTTGGAGATTTCACTCGTACAAAGCCAGAGAAATTGCACCGTTATAGTTAGTTCAGCTAACTATAACTTGCAATGCACTGCTGATGACATCACATATTACATAATTAATGACAATGTCAGTGACATCACTGATGACATCACTGATGACATCTCAAATGACATCACTGATGACATCCTCCAGTGACTCTGTGTTTCTGTAAAGTTTAAATATGTTTTATATATATGCCAAGGTGTATTGAAGAATGAGTGGGTGTATAAGTGTCTGGATGGAGGATTCAGTAGGTGCGTGACTGACTGTTTACGTAACTGATTGAATGTGTTTTACTGAATGCATGGGTTAGTGACTAAACTGTGTGAATGTCTGTATCAGTCTGTCTGTTGTTGTATAAGCTGCTGCATGGGTTGGTCAGTAGCTACATGAGTGTCTATATGGGTTATTGATTGGTTGCCTGAGTATTTGTATGGGTGCCTGAGTGTGTGTGTGGGTGGGTGGGAGGTGTGTGACTATGTGCATAGATGTTAGAGTGGTTGATTCACTGGGTGTATGGGTTTAAGAGTGCATGTGGAAACAGATGTATGGGTGGGTGAGTGTGTGTATGGGTGTGGTGGCGAGTGAATGGATGTCTCAGTGGTACATGTCCAAGTAACTACATATGTAAAATGCAGTGTATGTGAGAGTTGGAGTATATAAATGGCTATACGTGAGAGTCAGTGATTGTGAGAGTGGCTGTATGAATGAGTGTGCACTTGTATCAGTGATTGTATAAGAGAGTAAGTATGCGTTTGTTTCTGTATGAATTGGTGTGTCGATGGATTCGAAAATGGTAGTCTGTATTTTACAGTGGGTGTATCAAAGGTTATATTAGAGTGTGAGGAGGTGCATCAGATTATCACATGGATGATGTCCTCAGTGATGTAATTAGTGATGTCATCAGTGATGTCACTGACGTTGTCATGAATGATGTAATATGTGACGTCATCAGCAGTGCATTGCGGGGGAGCAAGTTATAGTTAGCTGAACTAACTATAACGGTGGAATTTCTCTGGTTTTGTAGGAGTGAAATTTCCAACCAACTATAACGTCCCTGAAATCTATGGTTTTTTCAGTGAATATATATATATATATCGCAAAGATAATCCCAGTGCAAATGATGCACAAACAGATCAAACGAACTCAAGTAATGTGCTGATGCTGATTAATCCAAGTGTTTGTTACAAGTTTGTGCTGCCCATGACGCGTTTCGGCCGTGAACTACGGCCTTGATCACATGCAACAAATTCGAATATTTAAAGGAAACCTAACCACCATGTGACTATGGTGAACATAAAAAACATACTGATTCATAAACAAATGGTGATGTGGTACTATGGCTACTCCCAAACATATTCAAAGCATAATACATAACACAATATAGGCATATCTGTCAAGTTAAATAAATATGACTGTATTTTGCCACAACTAGAATTTTTCATCCGGACTAAGTCAGATCAAACCAATATTACAACATTTATACTGTAATGCCTAGTATGCCTCAATAATTACAACGTACCAATGCGTGGGTATTTTGTGCAAACTTCGCAGCGTTCGATATTTTGAATATATATATTCAGGTGCTAAATGTAATTCTTTACTTTATACAATATATGGTCTCAAGGGGAGGCCGCTAAGACCTACTATATCTTATATAAGCAATGCATGATTAAATGCATGCTGTTACACAATATCTAAGTGTATCCACATCAATGTTGCAATGCATAGTTAGACTGAGATGATTACAGCGCAGAAATACGCAGATACAAACTTCGCAAAAAATTATTATTACAAGTATAGATACTGAAATACAGAGTGTGATTCTTTATACAAGAAAGCATTATTATGGTTTTCGAGTAACATACCAACGTTCAAATACACAAATATACTGTGCAAAGTTCACAAAATTCAGAATTACTAGTTCAATGCTAAAGTGCTGGGTGCAAAAATATGTATTGTCTTAAAAATGCATTTCTCTGAATAATATAGTAAACACTGTTGTGCAAAAAATGCTAATATTGTGTGCAAAATAACACAATACAGTACAATGTAAACTCGATCTGTCTAAAGTGCAATGGCTATCATGATGTCCAAATACGCAATTATACTGTACAGGAAGCCTTACTAAGGTTACCTGCTAATGCCAGGTCGACTAATGGGAGATACAAAAGTTGATGTATGTTATAAATACGCGATAAAACTAGAACACAGTGCACAAAAGTGGATTTAAAAAGTGTGTAAAATGGTGTAAAATTTCCATACTTAAAAACAAGCCCAAATTCTGCTCACTGTATTCTGAACTAAAGTTATATTAAAATTCAGGGGCCAATTGAGTAACTTAATACTAGAGGTTGAATGAAAATCTCAGGCACTGGGGATTATAAAATATTGTATAAGTCCTCACCTGTGTTGAGCCCCATCGGGGCCTTAGTATCAAGTACCATGATGTATTTTGATTATAACTGCCTCAATGCTTTCTCACAATTTCCACCTTTGCTGGGTATCGGAACTGCATAGATAACAAAATATTCTATACAATTCAGGTCATTATTGTGGACAGCTTTAAAATGTCATGCTACCGGATATGTAGGGTCCGAATTAACGATAGCATGTAAATGCCTCAGGATACGAACATATACCTGCAGCTTAGTGCTCCCTACATAGAGCAACTCACACTTGCATTTAAGTACATACACAGCATGATCTGTCCTGCAAGTTTAGTGACCTGACAAATCGATTTTGTCCTGAGCAGAAGCAGTGGTATATGTGGTGGTGTTGACCCCAAACTTGCATGCTCTGCATCTTTTACAATTAAAAAAGCCTTTCGTGGGAGTAAGCCAACTGCTGGTTTTGTCAGTTTCCGGGCTAGTTCTTACCAAATCATTTCTCATAGAGAAAGCCTTGTGGAACGCCAATGTGGGTTTGACAGGAAGTACTTGTTTAAGTGGACCGTCAGTGAGGATAATGGGCCAACGTTGGATAATAAAGGCCCTTATCTTGTTGGCCTGTCTACTATAGGTAGTAACTATTCTGATACATCTCTTTTCGATAATCGGTGTTGTAAGAGCATTAGATACAGTTTGTGTGATGTCACCCTCTATGTTGGGGTTGAGAACCTTAACTCTATAGTTTTTGTTAGCTTTTTTAAGGGCAATCTCAAGTTAATCTCTCTCTCTCTCTCTCTCTCTGTATATATATATATATATATATACAAATTCACTTAAAAAACCATAGGTTTCACACATGTTATAGTTAGCTGGACATTTCCCTCGTAAAAAACCAATGAAATTCCCCCATTATAGTTAGTGCAGGCAACTATAACTCACGCGACCGCAATCCTCTGCTGATGACGTCAGATATTACATCACTGATTACATATGTGTCTTTCTGAAAAATAAATATTTGTAATATATGTATAGCTAAAGATTAATGGAAGAAGACATGGGTAAATAGGTGTCTAAATACAGTGATGTAATATCTGACGTCATCAGCAGAGAGTCCACCACCTGAATTATTATGGACTGCAGGTTTCGCGATTCACGGAAACCGGATTGCAGGGTGACAGGTTCTGTGCATATATTCAAGACTGGCTCTGAACTGAAGGCCCTATCCAAGGGCATGATATTATTATACATAAGGCAGAACCCAATATGGGTCTTATCGCGGTAGGAGGACTAAGAGTCCCAGAAGTCCCAGGATGACGTCAGCCAATTGGACATATAATTGACGAATCAGGGACTCATTCCTTCTACGTCTGCACGCTGTATGCCGCCCCGTGAGCAAGGAGCAGAAGGAGCTTCGAAACGCGTTGGGGCTTAATGAAATATTCAGCGCTGTTGCCAGTTTTTGCCGAATCAAGGACTCAACCATGAAGGCTGGGTTCGCCTGTTGCTGAGTGCACCTCCAACTGTGGCAGCATATGGGAAAATACTTACCGGCCGAGCCAGGTCGGGAAGGTAGCACCACCACCTGAATTATTATGGACTGCAGGTTTCGCGATTCACGGAAACCGGATTGCAGGGTGACAGGTTCTGTGCATATATTCAAGACTGGCTCTGAACTGAAGGCCCTATCCAAGGGCATGATATTATTATACATAAGGCAGAACCCAATATGGGTCTTATCGTGGTAGGAGGACTACGAGTCCCAGAAGTCCGAGGATGACGTCCGCCAATTGGACATATAATTGACGAATCAGGGACTCATTCCTTCTACGTCTGCACGCTGTATGTCGCCCCGTGAGCAAGGAGCAGAAGGAGCTTCGAAACGCGTTGGGGCTTAATGAAATATTCAGCGCTGTTGCCAGTTTTTGCCGAATAAAGGACTCAACCATGAAGGCTGGGTTCGCCTGTTGCTGAGTGCACCTCCAACTGTGGCAGCGTATGGGAAAATACTTACCGGCCGAGCCAGGTCGGGGAGGTAGCACCACCACCTGAATTATTATGGACTGCAGGTTTCGCGATTCACGGAAACCGGATTGCAGGGTGACAGGTTCTGTGCATATATTCAAGACTGGCTCTGAACTGAAGGCCCTATCCAAGGGCATGATATTATCATACATAAGGCAGAACCCAATATGGGTCTTGTCGTGGTAGGAGGACTACGAGTCCCAGAAGTCCGAGGATGACGTCAGCCAATTGGACATATAATTGACGAATCAGGGACTCATTCCTTCTACGTCTGCACGCTGTATGCCGCCCCGTGAGCAAGGAGCAGAAGGAGCTTCGAAACGCGTAGGGGCTTAATGAAATATTCAGCGCTGTTGCCAGTTTTTGCCGAATAAAGGACTCAACCATGAAGGCTGGGTTCGCCTGTTGCTGAGTGCACCTCCAACTGTGGCAGCGTATGGGAAAATACTTACCGGCCGAGCCAGGTCGGGGAGGTAGCACCACCACCTGAATTATTATGGACTGCAGGTTTCGCGATTCACGGAAACCGGATTGCAGGGTGACAGGTTCTGTGCATATATTCAAGACTGGCTCTGAACTGAAGGCCCTATCCAAGGGCATGATATTATTATACATAAGGCAGAACCCAATATGGGTCTTATCGTGGTAGGAGGACTACGAGTCCCAGAAGTCCCAGGATGACGTCAGCCAATTGGACATATAATTGACGAATCAGGGACTCATTCCTTCTACGTCTGCACGCTGTATGTCGCCCCGTGAGCAAGGAGCAGAAGGAGCTTCGAAACGCGTTGGGGCTTAATGAAATATTCAGCGCTGTTGCCAGTTTTTGCCGAATAAAGGACTCAACCATGAAGGCTGGGTTCGCCTGTTGCTGAGTGCACCTCCAACTGTGGCAGCATATGGGAAAATACTTACCGTCCGAGCCAGGTCGGGGAGGTAGCACCACCACCTGAATTATTATGGACTGCAGGTTTCGCGATTCACGGAAACCGGATTGCAGGGTGACAGGTTCTGTGCATATATTCAAGACTGGCTCTGAACTGAAGGCCCTATCCAAGGGCATGATATTATTATACATAAGGCAGAACCCAATATGGGTCTTATCGTGGTAGGAGGACTACGAGTCCCAGAAGTCCGAGGATGACGTCAGCCAATTGGACATATAATTGACGAATCAGGGACTCATTCCTTCTACGTCTGCACGCTGTATGCCGCCCCGTAAGCAAGGAGCAGAAGGAGCTTCGAAACGCGTTGGGGCTTAATGAAATATTCAGCGCTGTTGCCAGTTTTTGCCGAATAAAGGACTCAACCATGAAGGCTGGGTTTGCCTGTTGCTGAGTGCACCTCCAACTGTGGCAGCGTATGAAAATATATATATATATATATATTCACTGAAAAAACCATAGGTTTCAGGGGTGTTATAGTTAGCTGGACTTTTCACTTGTACAAAACCATTGAAATTCCCCCGTTATAGTTAGTTCAGCTAACTATAACTCGCGCGCCCGCAATGCACTGCTGATGACGTCACATATTACATCACTCATGACATGGTCAGTGACATCACTCATGACATCACTGATGACATCTCAAATTACATCACTGATGACATCACTGATGACATCATCCAGTGAATGTGTGTTTTTCTGAAAATTAAATATGTTTTATATATGTATATCTCAAGGTCAATAGAAGAATAAATGGGTATATAAGTGTCTAAATGGATGATTTGTTTTTGAAAAATTGATTGTGTAACTGACTGATTAAGTGTATCATAGTGAATACATGGCTTAGTGAGTACTGTTTAAATATGTAAATATCTGTATCAGTCTCTCACTTTGTGTATAAGTGGCTGCATGGGTTGGTGAGTAGCTACATGGGTGTCTATATAGGTTATTAGTTGGTTTTTTGAGTATCAGTCTGAGTGTCTGCATGGTTCGGTGGGGGGTATTACGTAGTGCATAGGTGCATGAATGAGTGACTCACTGTTTGCATGTGTTGAAGACAGCATGTGTGCAGGACTGTATGGGTGGATGAGTGTGTGTATGGGTGTGTAAGTGAGTGAATGACTGTCTCAATAGTGTCTTTATGAGTAACTACATATGTTTTAAACTAGTATATTCTTTATAAAGTATAGTAATACTAGTATACTAGTAATTCTTTTTAAAGCCCTTCTTTTATGCTTTAGAATTATCTCTCACAGTGCACCGTCCTACTTGTCTGACCTAGCTGTCCCATACGAGCCTAACAGAGCACTTCGCTCGATGGGAAAGGGCCTCCTCATGATCCCCCGTATAAAAAAATCCAGAATGGGAGGTCGATCTTTTCGTTCCCTGGCAGCAACCAAATGGAACACCCTTCCCATCAATATTAGGTTAGCAAAAAATGAAGCCACCTTCAGGAAACTTCTAAAAACACACCTATTTGCCCTTTAGGCTCTTCCCCTCCTCTGATCTCTGACTCTATTCCTCAGCGCGGGGATACGCCGGTAGGCGTCACCATGCGCTCTACAAACCCCTTTATTATTATTATATGTGACTATTGGTGTATATAAGTGAGTATATGTGAGAGTGAGAGATTGAAAGAGTTCCTGTATGAATAAGTATGTGTTTCTATAAGTGATTGTTTAAAAGACTAAGTATGTGTAAGTTTCCGTAGAAGTAAGTGTGGTGGTGTGTGTATAACTGTATATGCAAGTAAATGTATGTTTGATTCTTTATTAGCATGAGTGACTATGTGTGTGAGTAACTCTATGGATGAGTGGCATTGTGTAACAGGATGTATAGGTGTATGAGTACATATGATGAGTGAGTACATGTATGAGTGACTGTATAGGACTGTTGGTGAATGAGTGGATGTGTATGTGGATCTTAGAATTACTGAAGAGGTTGTTGTAACTGGTATTGGTATGTCCATTGTTTTGAAAATTTTAGTCTCTATTTTTGAATGTGTGTATCAAAGGTTATATTAGGGTGAGAGGAGGTCTGCCACTCTATCACAAGGATGATGTCATGATGTCATCAGTGATGTCATTTGATATGTCATGAGTGATGTCACTGACCATGTCATGAGTGATGTAATATGTGACGTCATCAGCAGTGCATTGCGGGCGCGCAAGTTATAGTTAGCTGAACTAACTATAACGGGGGAATTTCAATGGTTTTGTACAAGTGAAAAGTCCAGCTAACTATAACACCCCTGAAACCTATGGTTTTTTCTGTGAATTTCTGAGGTTTTTTAAATGCTAATTCCTAACTATAACGTGCCTGAAACCTATGTTTTTTTCTGTGAATTTCAAAGGTTTTTTAAATGCTAATTTCTACCTATGCCTACAGAGATAGGACATGTGAAGAAAGAAGAAAAAATGCACAGAAAGAAAAAAAGAAGTGCAGAAAGAAGCAACAGAAGTCCTCAAAGACGAAGAAAAGTGCAGGAAGAAGGATAACGTGCAGAAAGAACAAGAAGAAGAGCAGAACGAAGCCTTGTTGCAAAATCCTCCTGTACCCTCAACTTTTTCAGACGGATACTGGTGGTAACTGAGTCTGACTAACCAGTCCTAGAGCCAGTGCTATGTTAAAAGACACTTAGAATACAGTGAAAACACCTACATACACTTGGGAACATTATGCGTTGGGGTCCCCCTGTGATTAGCATGACCTCCTCTGTAAGCCCCTAGTATATAATAGGGCAGGGGGATTAAAACTACCTCTTAAAACAGGCCACAGGGCGTTTTTGCACACGTTAACTCAGGCCCCGTCCCCTCCCTTCACCACTGTGTAAACACGCCCTGTGTCCGTTTTTAGTTGGGAGATTAAGTTCATTTGAATCCTGAGGGTCCCTAGGGTCCAACTAGCCCACTAGGTACCTCCAGTAAGTGCCACAGAGCTGCGTTGCAGAGAGGTGTAAAAAGAGGCATGGCCTGGACCACCTCTATGCAATGCAGCTCAGTGGCGCTTACTGGAAGCACTTGGTGGGCTAGTTAGCCCCCAGGGGCCCTCAGTATTGAAGGGAAATTTATATCCCCAATTTAAAACGTGCCATAGTGCGTGTTTGCACACGTCACCTCAGGCCCCGTCCCCTCCCTTCACCACTGTGTAAACGCACCCTGTGGCTGTTCTAAGTTGAGAGATTAAGTCCCCTTGAATCCTAATGGTCCCTAGGGTCAAACTAGACCACTAGGTACCTCCAGTAAGCACCACAGAGCTAGGTTGCAGAGAGGTGTAAAAAGGGGCTTGGCCTTAGAACACCTGTCTGCAGCGCAGCTCCCTGGCGCATACTGGAGATGCCTGTTGGGCTAGTTGGCCCTCAGGGTCCCTCAGTATTGAAGAGGAATTAATTCCCCAACCTACAACTCACCAGGGGGCGCGTTTGCAGAGTGCTGCAAGGAGGGGCGTGGCCTCCGGCACGATGCCAGTCTTTTATTTATTTTAATTTTTTAAGAAGGGGGGCTGTGTGGTTCCCCTTCTTATTCTAATTTATTGGCCCTGATGACCCCATCCCCCCAGGGCCTGTCTCCTAATTATATTTTTTTGACCCCAATCCCCAGGGCCGGCCACTGTTTTTTATTATTTTTAAAAAATATATATTTATAGACACACCTAGGACATGCTTGACAAACCGTACGTACCTATCACCATGACGATTTGCGTGATAGTCATTAAAAGGCGACTATGCATACAATGAATCCACGTGGAATGTATTTACACCACTAGTGAAGCTCTGACATGTCTGATGCCCTACCGTGCCTAATCCCGGAAGACACCCTTGTCGTTTATTTATACAAACATGGGTAGCTATTGACGGGCACATTTAATACACATGCACACCAAGCCATTCAAAGGGGATTCGACAAAAATTTGACCAAAACTATGCAAGAAACCCCCCTCACGGTTAATAAAACACACATCCACTGCCGGATGTGTAATACTTTTTATTTTACTCTCTGGAAAGGGGACGAACATCACTTGAGAGTCACAGCGCGCTCCTGGCAGAGCCCAATGCTGTGTTACACCCACCATTGCCTGCTGAGTGCCACACACCTCTGTGTTGTATTCCACCAGCTAGTTCATATGCTATGACACTCTCTAGCCCATGTGCACTGTAACACCACCCCGTGAATATGTCATGCCACACTTGTCTTCGCACAGGTTATATTGCCCCATCTAACGTGCCTTCCTCGATGCCTATGTTATAACACACAGTGCTATGCCATACATATTACAATCTGGGATCCATATCTTTGTCACAGTGCATATGCAACGTTACACTCCCCAGCACATATTTTATATTACAACTTTAGAGACTAGTTAGGTTACACAACACTGCCCTGTGCATATTACACTCCAAGGCGCATATCGCATAGCACGCACTAGTTCCTGTGCTATCTCGCGCTCTCCAATGAATCTGTCATTGCGCACAATGTATTGCATATTATATTTCACGCCCGGTTCATCTTATATCACACTTTTTGGTGCATAGTTTATACCATACACTATATCTAGTTTTCATTTTCAATCGTGCTCTCAAGACTATGTTCTATATAACACTGTGTTCACCTACCCTTTTCACGGGCATTATATTTTGCGATAGGGGGTGGAGGGTCAGGGGGTGTTTCTGCCAAATGAGCCCGGAGTCACAGTCACAAACGTCCTCTTCTTCCTGAATAAAAGTGAGATTATGCTGCATACTTGTTAATATTTTAAGTAGTTCGCACAGACACACGTTTTAAAAACAATAAAGTTCCTAATACCCGCCTTCTCTGAACAGTTAGCTTGCTGCCCCATCCCCCTTCTCCCTATTGTGTGAATCCATGGACTAGCCTCCTCCCTCCTGCCATGCATGGTCTGATGTGCTGCCACTGCCCTCAATTTAGTATGATGTACCAGTCCACTCCTCCTGCCCTCCATTGCCCAATTCTATGCACCATCATTGACCTCCTGCTTAAACTCTGTGTTTAGCTTGCTGCCCCTATTCTCCTTCCCCCTGCCCTCCGATGTCTTTGTGCATGCCCCTGCTCCATCCTTTTTGCCCACCATGTTCCATGGAACTGCCACTCCTATCTACTCTGAGTGTTCTGTTGAGCTTCCACTCCCCTCCCACCTGCCTAGCATTGTCAGATGACTGTAACCTGTCCCTGCCACCTCCACCCTGCCTGTCCACATGCCATGCCCCTATCCTCTTCCTCCTGTCCTACATGGTCCATTGTACTGCCACACCCTTCTGCCCTCCCTGGTCTGTTGTACTGCAACTGCTCCTCCTGCCTGCCCCGTGCGGTCTGTTGTGAGGCCCCTTCCCCTGAACTTTCTTGTCTGTGCACAGGTCCTGACCCTCCCTTCTATCCTCCATCGTCCTTTGTGCATGCTCCTGCACCCTCCTTCTTGCCCATCATAGCCATTGTGCTGCCACTAACCCTCCCACTTGCCATGCATGGTCTTCTGTGCTGCCATGGCCCCTCCCACCTTCCCTGTGTGGTCAGTTAGCTGCCCCTGACCCCCTCCCAAATTCCCTCCATGGTCTGTGTGTATTCCATCACAGTCTCACTGTTGCTCTTCATGGTGTGTCTTGCTTCTAGTGCCCATCCTGCCTGACCTCCATGGCTATCTTGCTGCTCCTGCCCTGCCCTGCCCTGCCCCCTTGCCCCCAGTCCTCTGTTTACATGTGCAGACCCCTACTCCCTCCCTCCTGGCTTGTCTGTTCCATTGTAATGCCCCTGATCCGTCCCTCCTGCACTTTATGGTCTGTTATGCTGCAGCTTTCTCTCCTGTCTGTCCATTATGGTCAGCTAGCTACCATTGCCTCTTGCCCCTCTGTTCTCTGTTGTCCATGTGCATGGTCCTATCCCCTCCCTCTTGCTTTCTATGGATTGTTGTGCTGCACTCCAGTCCCGCATGCCCTGTGTGGTCTATTGTGCTGCTGCAAACCCTGATGCCTGCCCTGCAGGGTCAGTTTGGTGCATCTCTCCATGTCCCTCCTGTCCTCTGTTATCCAAGTCCATGTCCCTACCCCATTTCCTTCCATGATCCAATGTACCATACTTACGAACATTTTGAACTTGGTAAGAGGGAGATTTTGAAAAAAAACTGGGGTATTGATTTTCCCCTTTGAGTTACAGTGAAAAAGAGGAGATTGTAGACAGGAGACAGATCAAATAAAGCCCTTTTGAGCTTAAAAACATTGGACGTTTCCTGGCTGAATCGGGTCTGTTGGCATGTATGGTTGTACTACCATTGCCTCTTCCTTCTGCCCACAATGGTCTATTACATTGCCACAGCCTCTCTTGCAAGCCCTGTATTGTTGGTTTGTTGCCCCTGCCCCCCTTTCCACTGCCCTCCATAGTCTGTTGTGCTGCCACGGCCCTTCCTGCCTGCTCAGTGTGGTTAAATTGTTGCCTTTGCACCCTCCTACCTGCCTTCAATTTTCAGAGTCCGTGCCCCTGGCCTCTGCCTCTCAACAGTATCCTAATGAACAACTAGATTGCTAACATTCTATATTTATTACAAAAGTGTGGAACGCCTGACGTCATCTTGATGTAATCAAAACTGTAATACCTAGAGCATTTCCTTTAGAAATTACATATATGAGAGCGTCTTATTGGCATCAAAATTATGGTTAGTGCTCTAAAAGACTAAAATAAGGACATATTTTCTGAGTTTTCAAATAGCGACAAAGCACTTTTAAATTATTTGTTATCTTTATGTTTTTTTATCCAGTTGACCACTTGATTAAATGTTGCACTTAGGGGAGAGGATGTGGTGTTACTTCCAGAACTGCAGACTTTGCAACTGAGGAACCAGGTTGGAGTTTCTGCTTCAGCTCGACATTCTGTGATTCTGGTCAAATCACTTAGTCTCCCCATGTCTGCAACCTAAATGAATTTGTTCTTGTGTGATGTAACCAATGCTCATGTAAAGCACTCCAATACCTGACAAGTCTGCACTATATAAAACTGCAAAAACACAAAATAATAAGTGTTTTGCACACTTCTGTCATTGGGCTATATTTGGGCTACATCTGGGTGATTTTGGGCTACATTTGGGCTCTTTTGTCTCCGGTGGCCATCTTGGGAGATGTATTTGTTATGAAGTTTCCTAATTTCCTCATGTACTGCAGTCTCCTCAGTAGGAAATGCTTTAAGTTTTTTACTTTGATTCCATCATGAAGGTATTCAGATATGTCACACATTTGCCATAAATTCTGAATGTTAGCACTTTAGTTGCTCATTAGATCACTGTAGTAAAACTACTGTTCACCATGGAAGTCTGCTCCTGGTATTAAAAGTGCATGTTTCAGTCTGCATGTCAGAATTTTTTTATGAAATAGAAGAGGATTTGAGAAGTCACTCAAAATGTGCCCTCATTTTCTTTCTTCAGCATTAATCATAATTTCTATGGCAAAATGAACCCCCTCATTGTGTTCCTTTTTACATTAAATGTTTTAAGTGTTACCAGTTTATTCCAATCAAGATGGCTTCAGGTGTGCCATACTTTTGTCATAATGAAGACAGTAAGCGCTCTAGTTGTTTTTAAGAACACTCTGGGACATTTTGTCATTGGGCTATACTTGGGCTACTTCTTGGTGATATTTGGGCTACATTTGGGCTCTTTTGTCTCTGGTGGCCATCTTGGGAGACTTATTTGTTATGAAGTTTCCTAATTTCCTCATTTACTGCAGTCTCCTCAGTAGGAAATACTTTCAATTTTTTACTTTGATTCCATCAAGAAGGCATTCAGATGTGTCACACATTTGCCATAAATTCAGAATGTTAGCACTCTTTTTGCTCATTAGATCACTGTAGTAAAGCTACTGCTCACCAGGGAAAACTGCTGCTGGTATTGAAAGTGCATGTTTCAGTCTGCATGTCAGAATTTTTTAATGAAATAGAAGAGGATTTGAGAAGTCACTCAAAATGTGCCCTAATTTTTCTTTCTGCAGCACTAATCATACTTTTTATAGAAAAATGAACCCCCTCATTTTGTTCCTTTTTAAATTAAATGTTTTAAGAGTTACCACTTTAATCCAAGCAAGATGGCTTCAGGTGTGCCATACGTTTATCATAAGTAGGACTGTTAGCGCTCTAGTTGTTCTTTGGAACACTCTGGGAAGCTGCAGTAGAACACAAAGGAATCAACTGACAGTCTCTGCCCTTGTTGGATGTACATGTTTTACTGAGAATGTCAGACTTCATTCTCACATGACTGAGAAAGATAATGTGAATTTACAGAAAATAAGCTCTCAGTTTAGCTTATAGATCACCTTCCAAACCTCTGTGGGAAAAGCATGAGAAAATATTTTTCTCTCAATCATGATATCCCAGCAGAAGGCTTTTTCACATGGTGAAATCACCTTAGAACATACCACAATTCCTAAAATGAGTATGGTACCATCAACAAATGATTTATAATGTAACTAAAGTCTTAAAACCTTCTATTAACTGCAATGCTTTTTAATGAGGTGCTATCATGTATATTGGTCCCAAGATGGCTGCCAACACTTCTTGGATGAAGTGCTGACAGCCAATCAGATCTCAGGATGAGATGTGTCGTTAGGCTCCGCCCACATATATATATGATTTTACTTTTGATTTTCTCAGGAACTACTGAACAGATTGACACCATATATGCAAAAGGCACATCCCTGAGCTGAGGACTACCTCTCTGCCAAACTTCAAGTAATTCTGTTCAGCCGTTCGGGCTGTACCTTGGACTAAAGGTCCCTATGGAAAATTGCATGGGAAAAACGCGTTTTGGGACCCCCCTTTTTTCTCAGCCCCCGCTTGACGAATCCCCCCGAGACTTTCAGGGTAGGAGCGGAGCGGAGCGCCCCACCTATTTTGAAAATTTCGCGAGGATTCGTCATTCGGCGCCAAAGTTATTCCAAATAGAATGTTGCGGATTTCCTATGGAAACACGGTCCTAACTATAAATATCTACTGGCGACCGCCAGTAGATAATATATATATATATATATATATATATATATATATATATTTATATATATATATAATCTTGACGCCAAATGCCAGGTGACGCCTTGGACGCCCGGTCGGGCCCTGTCAGGGAGCGTCAGTTCCCAACTATTTCCATAAAAAACACGCACTTCACCTTGCAGTGATGTCAAATACAGGCCCACCAGCCAATCCTTGGTGGCAGTTCTTTTTATTTTGGCACAACATCAGCATAACGCGTTTCTACTCTACAAGAGTCTTAATCATATGCACATGAGGGAGTAGTCATGTGTTTGGACTTTAAAAGTCAAAGACATCAACACTGAGATAGGACACATGATGGAGTGAAATACCTCAATACTAAAAACTGACTTATGGTAACAATTGGTCAACCAGGTGGGTATTTCCTAAAGATCTTACAATGAAATCAGTGAATATTTGCACGGTTAGATGCACCAGTTATAAATATATATCCATGTTCCTCACACAAGATTCATCAGTTTCTAAGCTTTCTGCATTAAAGTGATGTTCTTAATTATTGTTTTTATGTGCAACATGTTTTTCACAACTCTACTTATCTAGAACTACCTTCTAATTTACAACATAGTAAAAATGTAGCAATTCAGTCCATGTTTAACTTAAAGCAGTTTGACTGGGTTTCAATCTTGTTAGACTAGGTTTCCTGTGATATTTGCCAGGGACATTGGTTACCAGTTAGAAAGACTATATATTTACATCTGCCTGTAGCATGCATCAGATGCTTTATACTTTGAGCCCCAGATTTCTGTCAGCGACGTTTTGTATTCATCGTCCTTTTCATACACTACAGTCATCAGTAAACACATTTTACCTTCCACAAGGTCAGATTAATCATATGTGGGACAAAGCTTATAGGCACTAAGTCAACTACGGAATTCTCCTATCTTTTAGAAGAAAACTGAATCCATCTGCCTTAGACTTAGATTTTTTCTAAGTTGCAAATGTAAAGCACTGTGTCTGTGCTTCGTTGCATCAGGGCTGTCTCTTTCATCAAGAGTCGAAAAACAGAAAGTGCGCACTCACTTTCGACGAAATGAAAAGAATTTAAAGTTGGTTGTTGGTGCAGACGAGTAAATCCCCCTGAGTGGGGAAACAATGTAACGTAGGTAAGCACGCTCCCGGGTAGGAAAGTGTCACTCGTGTTGCACTCTGAATAAAGAATGATTCATCTTTTTCAATAAAGTAAGTTGAGCAAAACTTGTTCTAAGGTCAATCCAATTTATTGAACCTTTTCTTCAAATGATACTGTAGAATTATAGACATTCTGCTTGTTTAAAGTAACATTTATCCAAATGCCCAATGCATTTCGGGCTGTTTCAGCCCTTCTTCAGGGGTGGCACTCTGAAAGGATAAAGGCAGGAGTCAGCTTCGGTCTTCAAACTGAAACAATGAAAATGAACTGAAAGATAGAAGTGGTAGAAAGATATCCGAAAGAATCCCGAGGGGTGAACCCAAGGTGAATTAATACGTGAAGAGGTCGGAGTTAAATAGTTTCGCTTGTGTTCAAAAAGGTAGTTTGCGCGGTTGTGAGTAACTATTAGTTTGGTGATATTAGTAGACCTAGCGAAACACTCAGATTGAAACCACGGTGTATCCCATAAAGCAAAGAACCGAACGTGCATAATAATCTAGCCCGGGTGTTTAAAAAGAAAAGAAAAGAAAATGGTGACGACTGTAGAAGTCGTAAATGGTTATCCCTAATTCATTGGAGTGGAATCAGGACTGTGGATAAAATACGTGAAGTTACGGTTAGGCATAAAGATAAGGGTATCTTCGCTCGGCGTGAAACCCTTCTAAATGTTCCAGCAAGTGTGTGAATCCGACGGGTGGCGGTCATGTGACAGTGAAACACGCAAGTGTATAAGAAGGTGGATAGACAAGAACTACATAGAAAACAGACTCGTAGTTCCCATGGTGGATAACGATGTGAAAAACAGACTCGTGATTGTCAACAAAAAATATGGTAAATGCGTATTCATGAACTAAAAACAGAAATGGTAAATGTCAAAACCACGACAGTAGAGTACAATGCCAGTGAAGCCAAAACTATCAAAAAATGTAACAAGAGGACTTGATCTCAAAAGTGTATCAAAATGTCTCTGTGATATACATATGTCAACATTCGTTCAATTGGTGAATAAACATAAAGGATCAACATAAAAAATATGAATAAACAAAAACACTTGGAAAGAGTGTCATGAATGTTCAAAGAGTCATAGTATTCAATATGCATAAAAATGGAAAACGAAACAGACATGAAAAGAACATTAAACAATTATCTGATGGTTTCACGATATCGGTGACTCAAGGTAATTAGGTTCCCAAAATGGACAAATTCTTGCTAGGTTAAATGAGTTCACTGGGAGGAGACTCATTTACAAAAAACAGCCCAGGTCATAACGCTCATTAAGACCCTTCGGATGGGTGGAGTTCAGTTTGTGTATCCAAAAAATTTCTCTTTGTAACAGATGTTTGTTGTTGTCCCGTCCTCTTGAAAAGGGGATTTGTTCTAGAATTAGAAAACGTAATTGGCAAATGTTATGTTGATGATGGTGAAAATGATTGGCAATTGGAGATTTGGCCTGTCGGGGTCGTATGTTGCTTTTATGTTCGTTGATTCTTAATGCGAATTTTCCTTTCTGTCTTCCCCACATAGACCAGGCCACATGGGCATTTTAACATGTAAATTACATTCTGACTATTACATGTAGCTGTTACCTTCAGTTTGATCGGGTAGCCATGTAGTGGGTGTTGGATCACGGTGCCCTTGATGATAGAGTTACAATTGCCACAGTTTAAACACGGTAAGGTTCCTTTATAGGTACTAGTTGAGAAATCTTTGGTTTTGGATAAAATTTGTTTGAAATTACGTGATCTTTGGTAGGCAAATCTTGGAGGTATTTCAAAAATGTTTCTGAAATCAGCTTCGGTGCTTAACATTGGCCAGTATCTAAGGATGGTTTTCTTAATGTGAAAACTTTGTGTAGAACATTTGGACACAAATGCCGTTCTCTGTTCAGATGTTTTAAACGGTTTGGGTTGGAGCAACATTTGTCGTGTGGGTTTATCTGCCTTAGAAATAGCGTTATTGAGAACATCAGTGGGATATTTACGTTGTTTGAACTTTGAGATGCAGGTTGATTTGCTGATTTCATATAGATCATTGGTACTCAAAATCCTTTTCAATCTCAACAATTGAGAGTATGGAAGATGATTCTTGAGTGATGGTTGATGGAAACTATGGAAGTGTAGTAGATTATTGCGGTCAGTAGGTTTAGTGTACACTTGTGTAATTAGGTTTCCCTGGTTGATTGTTATGAGAGTGTCCAGAAATGTTATAGACTCCTTACTTATGGAATGGGTGAATTCAATCCTTTGATCAACTGTGTTGAGGGTTTTAATGAGAGATTCAAGAAGATTTGTTGAGCCTTTCCATAGAATGAAAATATCATCAATATACCTTTTGTAAAGGATTAAATTTTCAACCCAGATTTGTTTGGTGAGAATGTTATCCAATTCGAATCGATGCATGTAAAGGTTCGCGTATGTTGGAGCTGCACAATTGCCCATGGAAGTGCCAGAGCATTGGATGTAAAATGTTCCTGACCATTCAAAATAACTGTGGTAAAGGGTAAAGTGGACGAGTTCCATCAGGAACAGTTTGAGGTTGTTTGGTTTGTCTGTGTTTATCAGGAATGATTCAATGGCTTCGATGCCTTTGTCATGCGGTACTGAAGTGTAAAGTGATTTAACATCTATGGTACAAAGGGTAGTATCTGGTGTAATCAGGTTGCGGATAGATTCCAGGATGTTGAGAAAATCGGTGGTATCCTTTATGTATGTAGTCATGGACTGAACTGATGCCTGTAGATGTTTGTCCAGATATCTCCCAACGGGTTCATGCAATGAGTTGATGGTGGAAACAATTGGTCTAAACGGTGGTTTGATGGCATTTTTATGAATTTTGGGGAGCATGTAGATGTAAGGTATTGATGGATTTTCTCTGATTAGATATTTTTTGTCTTCCTCATTGATTGTTCCTTGTTCAAGAGCAGTATTAACAATAGTCTTAAGAACATCCAGAAATTCATTGGTGGGATCAAGAGGTATTGGCATGTATGTCTGTGTATCTTTAACGTGTTCATTCACATTCTCCTCATAGAAGGTTGAGTCCATAATTACCAATGCTCCTCCTTTGTCAGCTTGACGTATGGTAATTTCTTGCTTATTGGCTAGTTCTTTTAAGGTTTGTAGTTCTTTTTGGGTGATGTTGTTGTGCTTATTTTTTATTGTGGTAACCAATCTTTTTAAGATCTTTCATAACAATGGTCTCAAAAGCATCCAATACTTTGTGACTTATGGATGCTGTGTAGGTGCTTTTATTGCGAAGTCCCAGTAAAGTATTATTTCGTGGAATATCTGGTGTGTCCAAGATATTATGAAAGTAATGCTTGAGTCTCAGTAGGCTCATGAATTTAAAGAAACTAATTTCAGTCTCGAGCTGGTTAGAATGGTATGTAGGAACGAAGGAAGTTCCTTTCTGGAATGTGTGAGTTTGAAAATTCGTAAGAGGGTAACTGGAAATGTTGATCACAAGATTTTCTGACTGCGTGTGCTCTTTGCCACTGATTTTGTCGGTATTTTTCCTCCTGGATCTCCGAGTGGCCTTGTGCTTGCCCCTAAAAAATGTTGTCTTGAATCACTGGTTGATGGACCTTCGCTGGCTGTTTGTTGTGAGTCACCTGTGTCTGATGGTCCGGTGTTTCACTGTGGAATATGAGGGATTCTAGGTGTCCTATCCCTTGTAGAAGAGTCATCAGACGATGTTGCGTCCGTGTCTGATCTTTGACCTGTTTGTTTACGTTGTTGTCTTTTATAGGCATAGACTTCAGCCCATGTATACACTTCTCCTAATTTATAGTCCACATTATCACGTTTGAATTTTCTTATTTTCCTCTCATTAATTTCCTTGGTATATTCGTCGAGTTGTTTGTTAAGATCTTAGCAGATCTTAACAAACAACTCGACGAATATATCAAGGAAATGAATGAGAGGAAAATAAGAAAATTGCAGACAGAGCAATTGCTTTTGCCTCCAGAGCTCTTAAGGATGCAGAAGTCAATTACTTGTGTATTGAGAGAGAAGCCTTGAGTGTGTTTTGGGCAGTGCAGCATTTTAAATTCTATCTCTGGGGGATTCCCTTTTTAGTCAGAACAGATCATCGCCCTTTAGTGCAGGTCTTCTCGTGGCGCCACAATGAGCACACCACACCCAGGCTTAAGCATTGGAGTGAGGGTCTCCAGGAGTTTAATTTTATTGTCCAGTATATACCTGGTCTGAGCAATAAATCTGCTGATTGTCTTTCTCGATTGCCTGTCCGTCAGATCTTAGACTGTGATGAAGTGTAGAGTGTACTCTGGGTTGCTAAGCCTGCCTTTTCTTCTGAGGAGTGGTTGGATGGTGTGAGAAAAGACAAAGTTTTTTCTCTTCTCAGAGAATGGGTAAGTCATGGTTGGCCTGATTATAAGATCCTGGATCAAGATATGAGACCCTATTGGTCTGTGAGAGAGGAGTTATCATTCTACTGTGATAATCTCATGACAGGGGACAGAGTAATTCCTCCCAGTGTTTTCAGGGACAGGATAATCAACCTTGCTCACGAGGGTCATTTGGGCAGAAGTCTAACGAAGGCCTGAGTGAGGGAGAGGTACTGGTGGCCTGGTATGGATCATATGATTGAGTGTGTTGTTAAAGACTGTTTGTCTAGTGCCTCCAATGACAAATCTCACATTCCCAACAACGCTCCTCTGTCTCCTGTTGAAGTCCCGGATATTGTGTGGTCAAAGTTGGGTTTGGACATAGTTAGTCCATTTGAACTTTTGCCTTCTTTTGAGAGGTTTGTTCTTTTACTTGTGGACTATACCTCTAAGTGGGTAATCACTAAGTGTGTGTCGGTGGCTAACACAAAAACGGTGATAGACTTTCTAAGAGATGTATTTGTTTCTGAAGGGGTCCCAATGTTTTTGGTCACTGATAATGGGGTCCAGTTTGTCTCTCATGAGATGTGCAGTTTTCTTAAAGATCTTAATATTACTCACCAAAAGACAGCTTTATATGCACCTCAGGACAATGTTTTAGCCGAAAGGATGAATAGGGTGGTTAAAGGTTGTGCTCAACGAGCTCTTGAATTGAAATTACCCTTCAGCACTGTTTTGAGAGATACCTGGTGGGCACACCGCACTACACCTAATGCAGTTACACTGACATCTCCTTTTGAAGTTTTGAGAGGGAGAAAAGCCTCTTCCAAGTTGAATCCAAGATGGCTGCCTCCATGTAGTGAGGGAGGTATGTGTTAGTGAAGAACCCTAAACATACTTACAAAGGCAGATCTGGTTTTCTGGGTCCCTTTACCATTGTTGCCATCAGAAAGAACGTGGTGAAGGTTAACACAGACTGCTGGTGGAGTATGTCTAGACTAGTCAGATACACTGGTGGATTCCGCGATTCCCCTGGATCTTCTTTATCTGATGGTGGTCGCCCTTGTGGTGGGGATGTTCTTGACAGGGAGATTTCCAACTCCTCTCCAAGGTGTAGGAGTGTGCCTGTTAGATTGAAGGACTACGTGTTGTACTGATGCTCTGTTTTTTCTTACTATGCTTTTTCTGTGCTAACTCATGCTGTGTTATCTTTCACAGGTTGCTCTATTTTATGGTTATCCTTTTTATTAACTTGTTTGGAGTATGCTCTTATGGCGAATGTTTTTCTGTTCTTTCTCTATTTCATTGGGAGGGGGACATGTTGTAATCTGTAAGCTGTGTGCAGGTACTGTTCAGAGCCTTGTCCATGTCATGGAATGGAGTGATGCATCGAGTGATGAATCACTTTGCCACTAGATTCAAGATAGCCTGGCTGATGAGGGTTATGAACCCGAAACCGGTCCCAGGATGCGTGTTTCCAATCCAGGGAAGACATGGCTTGGCAGTTCAGGCTGGACTGTTCCCATGAGGCACAGGGTCAAACTGATTTGCATATGGCCATGTCTGAACTGGGGTGGTGGAGTGAGCTAAAGAATGATGATGGATTAAACCCAGATCAGTTGACTGGGGGTGAGTGTTTTATTTGCTCAAGTGCTCCGTCCATCATCCCCTTTGGTATTGCTTTGTTCGCCCTAAGTTGGCAGGGTATGCCCAGACGTGGGTCTCTTGCTCACTTTACCACTGGATTCAAGATAGCCTGGCTAATGAGGGTTATGAACCCGAAACCGGTCCCAGGATGCTTGTTTCCAATCCAGGGAAGACATGGCTTGGCAGTTCGGGCTGGACTGTTCCCATGAGGCACAGGGTCAGACTGATTTGCATATGGCCATGTCTGAACTGGGGTGGTGGAGTGAGCTAAAGAATGATGATGGATTAAACCCAGATCAGTTGACTGGGGGTGAGTGTTTGATTTGCTCAAGCGCTCCATCCATCATTCCCTTTGGTATCGCTTTGCTCGCCCTAAGTTGGCAGGGTATGCCCAGACGTGGGTCTCTTGCTCACTTTACCACTGGATTCAAGATAGCCTGGCTGATGAGGGTTATGAACCCGCAACCGGTCCCAGGATGCTTGTTTCCAATCCAGGGTAGACATGGCTTGGCAGTTCGGGCTGGACTGTTCCCATGAGGCACGTGGGTCAGACTGATTTGCATATGGCCATGTCTGAACTGGGGTGGTGGAGTGTGAGCTAAAGAATGATGATGGATTAAACCCAGTTCAGCTGACTGGGGGTGAGTGTTTGATTTGCTCAAGCGCTCTGTCCATCATCCCCTTTGGTATCGCCTTATCTACTCTGGAGGGCAGAAGCGCTGTGCCCACTGCCAGCAGGTTCAGTTGTCTCTCTGCCTGGCCCATCGCCCAGGGGGACGGCCTCATCAAGGCTTAGGCTAGAGGAAAACATGGCATAAGCAGGGGGTGCGGAGGGCGCCTGCCGCCAGACCTCCTCGGACTAGCCAGAGATAGGGATAGTTGTGGGGTTTGCCTAATGTGTGGAGAATTGCAATAGGCACAGTTGTGCTTATTACTGCTGGTGCGTGGTACGGCTATCGGAACCAGGGAGGGCCAGGAACAGGGAGCTCGCTGGACGCCCGAAGTCTGCAGCCCCCTCATAAGTGTGCTAGCAGAGAGGGCCCGGGCGGACCGGCCGTGGGGATACAAACACCTCTACCCAAAACAAAGCACAGGGCCCGTGATACAGCACCTGTGACACATTCAAATGTAACTACGGAGCAGCAAGACATGTTACATCTGTTTTGCAACGTAAGCAAAAGTCCATGGAAAACTTTCCAAATTGCGAGTTTGGGGAATGTTTGTATTGTGTGTGTATCGTGACTGTTACGATTTACCCTCATGTGTCCTCCTATTACCAAGGAAGTTCGGCACAAGATATTAGTCGTACAAAAAATGGTCTTGTCCGTGCAACGCAATGGTGCATAACAAAACGTTTTCACACATTAAACAGTTTCACTTTGTTTAAACAGAGTGAAAATAAAGAAGGAACATAAAAGTGGACGTACATTATGGACAAACGGCCGCACACATGCAAAATAAAAAAACAAACGGCCCCACGCCTACAAAATAAAAAAAACAACCGCCCGCCATTGTCCCGGCTGTGCTTGGAAAGTGAAAGTGACCATGGCCCTAAATGTAAGCAAAGCATGTTGTGGTGCCAATAAAGAAAATAACACACGTACTGTGTAACAACCAAGTAATAGGCTAGTAGCCACAGGAGGATACAAATGACGACATGGCTGTACTAAGGAGGGACTTAGAAGCCTATTAAGGAATCAGACACCAGCAGTTACAAAGGACAAAGACACAAGCCAATGAAAAATGTGGCCGGGCGTCACCTCCATACAGTACCTACCACAGATCGCCCGGGCAGCGCTTGCGCACTGGTTCAGGCTCGACCTAAAAAAGGTAACACAAACTTAGGTAATATGTTAGATGTAAGTTGCTATAGAAATCTCTAAGATTTCAAAAGTGTACTAATACATATGTTTAAACTAGTGTGAAAATCAGTATACATGTCTTTCTTGTAGCATGCATTTAATAAAGTAAAACAGCTATCATTACTTATAATAGTTTTTTATCATGCGTTCGGCTGATGCTTACAAAGTTGTCATGTTTCTGTGATTTAAGTGCATCAGACGTTGCTGGTAGGTTAAACAGTTAATGTGGTGTAGTCCCTTGTAGCTCACAGGAAACCGAGGTGTGTTTCAGGAAAAGAGAAGATCCTTTAACCATGAAGAATGAGAGCAGATGTGCCCAAGCGGGTAGAAACTTTCTTTGATCCTCTGTGGGCTGAAGTGGACAGATTTTGGGAGGTGTTTTGATAAAGAAAGAGGAGGGAAATCTCAGAACCTTTAGAGCTACCATTTCAGTAACACATAGACCTTTGTCATAATACAGCTAGTAAAGGCGGAAAGTGGATCCCAGTCTGGTGAATCCTAGACAGGATTACATTTCTTGTCTGAAATTGTTGACTGCTTTAGCAAATCAGTCAATTGATCCCTTTAAAAGCAGCTTCATAGCTACCTTTTGCTTGAGAACTGACTGGATTAGAAGACAACAGCAGAGTACCTCATACAGAATTCCTATCTCCCGGGTGTGGGGTGAAGAAACAAGCATGCTACTTTACCATCAATATGTCGAAATGGAAAAGCTAACCAGAAGATTAGGGAAGATGCATTCTTGCAGAGCCATATAAAAGAGGAATCACTGACATAATATCGACGATAACACTATCAACCTACCAGAATATCGTGTCAAGAATATCGATGTCCAGAATATCGACATCCTATCTACAACATGGTAAGTACAAAAATATCGTAACAAAAATATCGTTTAAAATATATATCGTTTTTTTAAATGTTACAAAAATATAGTAAAATAAGGAAAAATCCTATTAATATAAAGATAAATTATTTTAATTTATTTTTAAATGTACACATTTATAAATATTAAATTTAATTAAAAAAATAAACATACATATTTACAATTTAAAATATATATATTTACTTTAAAATAATTAATAAATAATATTTGTATTTAATTATAACATATTAAAAATATATCATAAAATACAATTAAATATATATACACAAACACCTGTAACATAAATATTATAAATAAAAACAATTATGTTATATTTTTAATATATAAAATATTAATTACATTTTAAATAATAATTTAGTACAAAAGTAAGGAAAGTGTTGGATAGCGGAGGGGTAAAAATTACTATTTCCACTCCAACGAGTGTAACAGTAGGGAAAGTGTTGGATAGCGCAAGGGTTAAAATTACTTTTCCCATTCCAGTAAGTGCAACAGTAAGGAAAGTGTTGAATAGCAGGAGGGTAAAAATTACTATTCCCACTCCAGTGAGTGCAGCAGTAGGGAAAGTGTTGGATAGCAGGGGGGGGGGGGTTTAAAAATTACTATTCCAACTCCAGTGAGTGCAACAGTAAGGAAAGTGTTGGATAGCGGGTAGGTAAAAATTACTATTCCCACTCAAGCAAGTGTAACAGTAGGGAAAGTGTTGGATAGCGGAGGGGTAAAAATTACTATTGCCACTCCAGTGAGTGCAACAGTAGGGAAAGTATTGGATAGCAAGTGGGGAAAAACTACTATTCCCGCTCCAGCGAGTGCAACACTAGGGAAAGTGTTAGATAGCGGAGGAAAATAATATAATATTCCCAATCCAGCAAGTGCAACAGTAGGGAAAACCTTTACTATACCCACTCCACCAAGTGCAACAGTAGGGAAAGTTTTAAACAGCTGAGGGGTTAAAATTACTATTCCCAGTCCAGCGAGTGCGACAATAGGGAAAGTGTTGGATAGCAGAGGGGAATAATTTACTATTCCCACTCCAGCAGATGCAACACTAGGGAAAGTGTTGGATAGCAGAGGGGAATAATTTAGTATTCCCACTCCAGCAAAATAACTAACATTAATTAACAAATAATTAATTATTCAAAAATAATTTACCTCCCACCATGTTTCCCTATAAACGACACCACCAACATTGTAAAACATGACAAAATTACCATAATTAATTGACAATTAATTAATTAACTAATAACAATTAACAAGCAAATTAAAAACAATCACTAATAAATTAATTCACACAATTAACACTATAAAATAACTTTAAATTAATATTACAGAAAAAAAAACTTTTATTAAAATTAAATTACTTCCCATCTCACTCCCCTATCAATGCACAACAAACTCTTGGAAAAAAGACACAATTAACATAATTATTAATTAATTACTAGGTATTAATAGCCAAATAATGAATAATTAATAATTTAATAACCACGTATCACAATATAAAATATTAAAAATATAAATATTGATTAATAAAAACATACATTAATTAATTATAATTAAATTACTTCCCACCTCACTCCCCTATAAACCCACAACCCAATCCTAAAAAATGAAACAGTTAACATATTTAACAATAAATTAATAATTATTAATAACCAATTAATAAATCATGAATATTAAATTAATTACCACAACTAACAATATAAATGATTAAATACATAAATATCAATTAATACCAATTATTAATGAATAATAATAATTAAATTACTTCCCACCATATTCCCCTATAAACCCATAACCCGCTACGGAAATAAAACTCAAAATGTAATAACAAAATTATTAATAACTTCTAAAAATTATTAATAAATGTATTATAATTAAATTACTTCCCACCCTATTCCCCTATAAACCCACAACCCGCTACAGAACTAAAACACAAAATTTAATTACAAAATAATAACATTAAAATTATTAATACATTTATTATAATTAAATTACTTCCCACCCTATACCCCTATAAACCCACAACCCGCTACGAAACTGTAAAGCAAAATGTTGGTAAAAAGTTTAATAACTTATAAAAATGTAACACTTATATTAAAATACAAAAGCAATACTTACACAAAAATATAGAATTTAAATTAAATTAAATTTAATACTACCATAACACTAACTAAAAAAACGATATTTTTAACATCGATATTTTAAAAAAAAACATATTCTTGCCGACGATATTCTGACTGTCGATATTCGGACATGACAATATTTCAACATCGATATTCTGGTAGGTCGATAATTTAAACTCGATGTTTTGTCTCTTTACCATAAAAGAGAGTTCAGGTCCTTTCAAAGAAATCCCTGCCACCTATGGATCTTCCCTTCTGAGCTTGTAGAATTGTGGTAGTAGATCCCTAAGGAGAGAGACAGCTTCTTCTCTATGGAAGACAACCAGCAACATTGGTGGTAAAATGTAATTTGGCTGTGGAACTGACCGGAACAGTGGTCCAGCCTTTTCCTACTGGGACCGGCAGATTGATGTGATTGATTGATGCTTCCCTAAAAATGTGAGGGTTGTTTGATGACTGGGAAAGAAATTAAAGAAACAGTCCTGCAAGTGTGTCATTTTATCAAAATCTACTTTTAAACACCAACATTGTACACTACAAGTGAGGGAAACTAGTTTTAAAGGACAACGTCTCCGCAAACCATTTAAACTGGGAAACATTGGTTTGTTTCAGTGCCAAAATTAAATGTCCACCATGGCCACTTAGGAGACCCACAACACTAACAGAGACGTTTTAATTTTCTGTGCGGAAGCCTTTTCTGTTTGTATTAAACTACCAAGGGGAAATTAAAGATTCCACAAGAAACTTGTTTACTTATTAGAAATGATATTGCTTTATCTTTGTGGAAGGTCACCCACAGCTGATATCAAGCTTGGGGCCTCTCTCACCCATAGTTTAATAATTCTGTGTCTGACGCGTTGCTTTGGACAAAATCAAATATTTTAATATTGTCTTAGAACATAGTTTTTCTAAAGAAAATTGCTAGAAAATGCAGTCAAGGCCCTCTGGTATCTGTGAGGGGTTCACACTTTGGAAAGATAGTTGCTTTATTGTAACAGTAGCTCAATATTGAAGGACATTTTTTTTTCTCATACCACAGGAACTAAATTTCACTTTCTTCAGTTTGATGCCGAATTATTTGCCAATTGACTATGAGCCAGAAACAAATATTATGGTGGGTAAGGACAGTGTTTTTGGGGCAAATATGGAGAGTGGAATTATTGTCAAAGGATAATGACCCCAAAGTGTATGTAGCAACAGAGATCAATGCAGCAATAAATGATCTGTTGTCCCGAGCCTCTCACAGACAACACTAGCACTAAAACAAGCACTTCTGATGCTCCACAATGAGAGCTTTCATGCTGAAGCCATACCCACTAGGAATCTGTATCCTAAATCCCATGCTATATAGATTATGCTGATACAGAAGGAGATGCAGGAGACAATTAAAGTGGGTGAGGAAAGTGGGTGTGCACGTCAAGGGGAAAAAAGAATATAAATGACTATGTTCACACATATATAGTGCCTACCAGAAATCTGTGGTCAGATCTCAAGAATGCCAGAATTCCATTGTGAAAAACTGTTCGGTCACTTGAATGAGAAATCCAGGGAAAAACCTTAAATATATTGTGCTCTAGCCTCATGCCCTGCTGATGTGCCAATGACCCTCACTAAGGATTTCATGTCCACACCATGTATTTCTATACCCAGAGTCCATGCTGCCATTGGCCACCTACTGTGTCGTCCACCACTATTATGTCTAACTTCATACTAAGACACTGACACACACATTTTCATCCCCGTATTCTATTTTACCTATTTCGTAACTGTGCCAACATTTGCCTTACCAGTTTGTAGTAATGGCCTTTCTAAGCTGCTAGTCAGCAATCATTTTGTGCTGGATAGACTTGTCCTGTGCATGCCAGTATCAAACAGGATTCCTTGGGGACAGCATTCTCACAGACGTCTAAGAGCTTCAGATTGGGCAAACAATTTGGGTAGGTACAGCTAGTAGATTTGGAAAAGGATGGACACAATTGTTAAGTTGCAGAATCACTCAAAAGAAAAATCAGATGATCAGGGTTAAGTGCCTCATCAATCTATCTAGGTGACAACCAAGTTGGTTTACTGAAGCACCATATTGCAGCCAATCTTCTCCCTCCCTGTTACTAATAGTGTTGTGTTTTACTCTGACGTGTTAATTATACAGTTAGGTGCCGATCACGATCCGGTAAAAAATATCCCCGTGCGACTTGTATCCGGTCTTTTTACCGTACGAATCGTACAAGTGCCGTACGAACTGGCAATCACGATTTGCATGGTAAAAAGTCCATACGAACCGCATTGGGAATCATTCCCCACACGTCCTCGGGTCGGAAAATGTGTCCGACACGTCCTCGGACGATTTACCGTACAAACGTGAAAGGTGAAGTCCGACCGAGGAATCACGATCCATCCCGTGCGTCCGAGGTTACAACCGGATGGAAAAATCACCGTCCGCACCGAACTCCCATAGCAACCATGGAGACGTGCCCGCATACGCGCCCCCAGCCCCCGTAGGTACGCGCTGAATCCCCCCAGCCCCCGTAGGTACGCGCCGACCCCCCCCCAGCCCCCGTAGGTACGCGCCGCCCCCCCCCCAGCCCCCGTAGGTACGCGCCGACCCCCCCCCAGCCCCCGTAGGTACGCGCTGAACCCCCCTGTATGTACACCCGTGTACGTGTCGAACCCCCCGTGTACGTTCGAGTCGAACCCCCCGTGTACGTTCGAGTCGAACCCCCCGTGTACGTTCGAGTCGAACCCCCCCGTGTACGTTCGAGTCGTACCCCCACCCGTGTATGTACGGTGCGTACCCCCACCCGTGTATGTACGGTGCGTACCCCCCCGTGTATGTACGGTGCGTACCCCCCCGTGTACGTTCGAGTCGAACCCCCCCGTGTACGTTCGAGTCGAACCCCCCCGTGTACGTTCGAGTCGTACCCCCACCCGTGTATGTACGGTGCGTACCCCCAGCGCTAAAATGTGACTCAGGCCTGCCATTTCCATGTCGACTTGCAGTCCCCAACTTTTCCCTTTTTCTGCATGTTAGTCACCCCTAACCAGGAAGAAATGCGCCACATCCACACCGGGTCCCAACGCATCGCAGAGAAAACCGTCGCAGCACCTGCTGTGCCGCTGCAAAAGATCACACATCGTACCGGACCATCGCATCGCATCGAGCCGCCATTTTATCGCATCGCACCGGATTGTCGCCACGCATGTAGGCACCATCTTGTTGCATCGTAACCGGAACGCAGTGAGCAGGGGTTATTTTACCCTTACTAGAAGCAATGGGCCCTATTTGGACAAAGGTGTCTACCTCTGCCAACTAGAGAACCCCATTTCTAACAGTTATGTAATCTCAGAGAAACCTTTTTGACCTGAAATGTTGATTAAGGTTAGGCTCCAGGAAAATGGTAATTTCCAAAGCAGCCTTTCTTCATCAGACCTAACATAGCATCTTCCGTCAACCACATACATACCTCTAATTACGCTTCACAATGTCCCACCAAAAAGGTAGTTGTTTTTCCACCATTTTAAATGTATCTTGAATACTTCAACTGGTTACTGAAGGCCCATGTTAATGGCTGCTCCCATTGACATTCATTAGGAACAAAGAAACCCACTTTAAGTCTGCCCTTTGACACTGCTTTAGCTTTATCTACCGGTTATTGTTTTTCCAAAATGTCATAAATAATATACATGCATAGAGGAGTTTTGGGTCAGCAGAATTGATCCACTGGTCTGTTGAAGAGTCATTCACAGTTTGCTCCCGCCCACCACAGCATACAGAATGAGACAATGGGTCAGTCTGCTTGACCCATTGGCTCCCTTCAGTTTCAGTGATTGCACAATGCCAGGACACAGTATTTGCATCAGCCAAAATGTGTTCCTCTCTGTACATTGACAATTTTGGTAGGAAGTATGTTTTATTTATTTTTCATATCAACTTTAGATACCAGCTATTTATTTTCTTTGCACTTTTGGTGCCCGCTTAGATAGTGGTGTATTTTCCGGCTCTTTTTCAAAGGTGCTGGTACAAAGTGTTTAAGTGAAATAGTAATATTTTAGCTGTCTGTAGTTTGACTGCTTCTTTAGGTGGTGATTATTATTTTCTCATTCACATGTATAAAAACCAAGACACAACTGAAACATTTGTCGTTTATAAAGCTTGACTAGTAGTATGGTTGCATCAGTCAATGTTTTTCATTGTAAAGTTTTTATTGCAAGCATATGGTGGCTGCGTTTAGGGATATGCATGCTTTCTTTTTTCTTTTTGTGGCATGTGCTTGCAAGAAAAAAAAAAAAAGAAAAAAAAACTTAGCATTCCAGCTTGCAAAAGCAGACATTGGTTTTAACAATGCTGTTTAACACAGTCGCATATGTTTGCTAGTTTTTAGAAGAAACTATTTGGAATCCCTGAAGAGAGAGGGAGCATTTTCTTCGAATTCCAAGTCATCACTTCAAACTCTGCTTTTTTTGTTCGGCAAGGTAGCTTATTTCATTTTTCGTTTTTTAATGGTTGGTTAAAACGTACAGTGACATTCTTTCACAGTAACACTTGAACATTACGACTCGTTCAGGTTGTCAAGTCACAATCATATTCAATTTGCATGTGCAGAACTTGCAAATTAAGTGAAAAAAGTTCACAAGAACGCCTGTTTTCCTACCTCTGTCCGAGTATACTTTACTGTTTCCCTAGAGTACACATGCAGGGTTAACTTAAAATGCATGTAGAGTTACATTATTTTTAGTTAAACCTTTCATTTAAAAGAATATCTACCATTAAACATTCCCACAGTCCAAAGCTATCATGTGTTTTTCTAAAATGTAGTGCTTTTACTCACACTTACTGCAGCACATAGGCCTAAATATTTCAGGATTAATTAAATATGAAGGTAAATGTGTTACAAAATCATTGTGGACGCCGGCAAAATTGGGTCTTTGGGGAAAGTGAACACACTTGCATTTAATTTCACAGCCACTCCTATGGCACAGCTCTGCACACCTCAACCAGTAAAAGCTGGGAGCAAAATGATGTGTTTTTACTGCACCTACGAACTACGCCTTGTAAAGCGGGAAAAACCTTTGCATGCAAAGATTACAAAAACATTAAGTCCTTGGTAATTGGGGTCAACGGTTTACTGAAACAATGATTGTCAATTAAAAACACAGGGACAGATTTATCAATATTTTACGCAATGCAACGCAGCAAGACATCTTGCTGCGCTGTACTGTGTGAAAGGGAAAGGGCAGGAATACACCATATTTAACATACTTTTCCATATTTGTCCTGTCCTTGCAGTGGCGCACTTTTGACTGCCTAGCGCCAACGCAGGCACCCTTGCATCATTATGCAAGGGTGCCTGCAGTGCTGGCAGGATTGTTTTTGTGTAGGAGGTGACACCTTCCTGTACAAATTCCTCTGAGGCTTTTTCCTCTATCTGTGCTGCAGAATCCAGCACACATAGAAAGAAGGGGAAAAAACGAAGGAGAAATAAAGTATTTCTCACCGTAACGTCTCCCCTGGGAAGGCCTAGCATTTTGACGCATTATCAGGTCTACCACTCATGGTAAATTTGGGAATGTGTCCAAATTCATGGGTGGATTTGTGGGAACAGCCAAAATCCATCCATGGAACACCTCCCTGGGGCAGAGCAACACAAGCAGCGAGTTACTCCAAATTTACTAAGTACCACAGAGCCACTCAAGGTGCCCGGCCTTGCGTGGCTTGCGAAATCTGACTTTAGTGTTGCACTGCTCTTGTGTTACCTTGCTGCTCGTGTGTCACCTTGCATGACGCAAGGGTAACGCAACACTTTGATAAATCTAGCCAAAGGTTGGCCAATTTGCTTATGGTAAAACGATGACAACTCGCAAAAAGGAAAAGATAACGCCACAAACTAAATAAACAATTGACAAATGTTTTCCACCACTACTTTCTAACAGCTCACATTTTTGTACGTGAAATGATTTTTCATTTGAAAGGTAAAATACATGCACTGCCTTCTGCGCACCCATCAGTTTAAGTCGAGCTATTTCTAACCTTGACATCCTGTGGTGATTTATTATAAACTTCCTGTTTGGCGTGACACTGGACCACGCTGAGGCGTCAGCTGATGCTAAGAGCAAACTAACGTCAGGGAAAGCGAGAGGCTCCTCGGACAGCATCACATATCTTAGAAGGTCAGGAGCCATTCCAGACCAGCCAGCCGTGTACGTCAGTGCGCACATATTTAGAGCACGATGTGTACAGGAAGTAAAATTTCCTTCCAAGTAACAAAACCCTTTAAAGTACTATTGACACGAGGCATTTCCGTGAATGGAAATGATGACCTTTCACTTGGAATGCACAAAGCGTTTAAATTATAGCCACCTTACATACTTCAATGTAGTTGTCACCATGCCATCACAATTCTTTACAACTGGTGGTAGTAACTTGGACGACTGCCCTAAAGTCACTCAGCCAGTAAATGCAAAGCAGTGCTCCCTTTCTGTTTATCTTCGGAATTTGAAACAATAAAAAGTGTTTTAAAAAAGAAATCAATAATGGCCCAAATTTTTCAATGCTATTTGCATATATATGAACCACTCACCAAAAGTTTTTTCCATATATAAAGTAGTCGTCCAGCATTACTGCTTTCCCAACTCACAAACGCTATTCACAAACAGGTGGACCGGAACTCCGCCTATACATGCCCTTGCTTTTATGTCCTGCGTTCTCTGCCTCATTGAAGGAGCTTGGGGAAGTGGTTGGGAAATGGGGAATATATACTGCTATATTTGGAGGAGTTATGGGAAAAAATGAGGATGTGAACAGGGGGCACATGCATATATAAAAAAAAACATACCCACAAAAGAGAAAAACAATTGTTATTCACCATAATTATACCCACATCTATTCCAATGATACTGCTGACAAAACAGGGTCATATCTACTCGAGCTAACCCTAGGAGTCAGTCACACATTACACATGGCCTATCACTGGTACTACAAGAAATAGTAATGCCTCAATCAACGGAGGCAATGTACAGCACATACAGCACACAAGGAAATATAGGAATACATGGAAAATGTTTTTATGTTTCAAAATAACACTGCCTCTCGCCAAAAACTATCACCCAGTTACCGTTGTATGTACAATACGTCGCTACATGGTGATAGTATCAGCTAGCCGTGGCTACAACTGCTGCTAACACTATCATCAAGGCGATAAAAATGTTGACGCTAGAGAGAGAAAAGCGACGAAAGGCCAATTAGCAGCAAAAGAACACGTTAGTCAGCCCAACATCACTTTTCTGCCTCTAGAGGCAAAAATAGTCGATAAGTCCACCTCCAATTATAAAAATAAAATAAAAACAATGGAATGCAGAATGGAGCAGCCAGGGCCACATTCAGCACAGGTGAACAATCTCCCCAAACAGCCAGGATGACCAGCCAGATTCCAGGGGAAGAGGAAATGCAGATTCAGGGCTCAATTTATGTAAAGAGGTGCATCGCTGGGGAAAACCAGTGATGCAGCACTTTGCATAGCGCCATACTTGCGACACCATGGCAGCTGATGCCTGGAAGCATGGACAGTCTCTGGACATGAAGGCCTCGCTGGGCCTGCGTCTGAGAGCCGGAGTGGGAGGCGGTCGTGCTGTAGAGCCACTGTGGCCTGATGGTGGAGGCGGGCCGTGTCAAGCCCTAGCCTGTGGGCTGTGGCGGTAGACATTGAGGTGTAGGCAATCGCCCTTACCTGGTGGTGAAGTCTGGCAGGTCGAATGGAGACTCACTGCTGACCTGTGTGAGAAGACTGCCTGGTGTCCCTTGGAGGAGTGAATGGTCAAGGTGCTCCTGCACACCAACGTAGGGAGGTCTGCATCAAATTTCATGTGCCACCACTACACCGGGGTGCACAGAGATGACCAACTGTGGGCTGCACCTCTCTGCATCACAGGCCGAAGGATGTGGGGCTGCCTGGGCGCTGTGGAGGGTGAGGCCCCTGAGCTGTGCTGAACTTGTGTGGCAGTAGCTCTGCAACTTCACGCCTATGGGGGCCCTGTTGCATCACCTGCATTAGGAGGTTCCCCAGCAGACTTGGCGGTGACTGCTGGACCCAGGCTTGGGAAATCCCACCTGGCTGAGGCTCCTGCTGGCTGAGTCACAGATTTGAAGAGAGTGCAGCGGATTGAGCCCCGGTGTCAATGTCCAGGTGAGGAGAAGTTGGGATGCGGAGCGGAGGAGGGCTGGGTGTCAAGTCGGGCCCTATTGCCTGCGGTTGGCGCACACCGTGCCCTGAGCAATCCCTGTGCTGCGGCTGACCTACATCACCGAGGGCACCGCACAAGACTGGTGGGGGACTCCACTAACTGGTTCAAGTCACTGAGATCGGCTATTGGTGGCAGTGAGTACCAGGGGCACGGGGGCTGGGTCGGACCCAGGCCCTTGGGTATTCAGCTTGATCTGACGTTACTCGCTGAGCAACAGGGAATCTGGTCACCACTGTTAGATCAAAAGAGCCAATCTGGTGATGCTGTCTTTCCTCGCACCCAATTAGTTTGCTTTTGGGTGTATGGGGGACTATCCCTTAGTAGACTTGCTCTTCCCACAGCGGAGCGCCATCTGGTAGCTGCAGCTGCTGTCCCCATCTGCTGCTGCTGGTTCCTCTGACCCGGAGGTCAGCTGTTTGAGTCCCTCCTTCACCCACAGTCTCCTGACTGTGCCTCATCCCTGGTGGTCCAATGGTATAGCATCACTGCTCTGCTGCTTGACTGTCCTCCTACCCCTCTTTTCTGCTGTTCCTGTCTCTCTTTCTGCTCTGCTTCATTGCTTTTCAACCTTCAGCTTTGTTTTTTTGTCTTTGCTTTGTTTGTCTTTGCTTTTCCTGTGCTTTTTTTCAGTTCCTTTTTCCCTGTCCTCTCCCTCATTGCTGCTGCGATCCCCGGGGGCCAGCCCCCTCCAGTGTTGTTTCCCACCTCCTAGCTCTATAGCCGCCCGCAGCACTACTTAATGGCTGCTGCTGTGCGGCCATGCGCAACAGGCATGCCACTGGTGCGCTGAATGCCCGCCAAAGGCAAGCCCATCTGCATCCGTCCGTGCATGGACCATGCCCAGCGCCAGGGACCCTGCCTCTCGGACACTCCACCACTACGACACCAGCACCCTCCTTGCCCTCAATCCTGGACGCCACGCCGCCTGCCATCTAACATCACCAAAGAATACCCTTGCATTTTTCACCTGCCAAAACTGCAAACGCACCTTCTGCCACATCAATACACCAGCGTCTGTTGCCGACCAGCTAACCAACAGCACACTGACCGGCTCAACTGCACCCTCCTCAATGTGTGCTACCTCCACAAACACGCCACAGAAATCTGGGACCTCCTCGACGCCAACTCTTCAGACTTCGGCTTCCTCACGGAAACCTAGACCAACCTCTGCCCTGAAACAGACATCGCCATCCCCGATGGCTACAAATCACCCAAAAGGACCACCCCGACTGTTCCAGGAGGAGGCATTGCCATCATCTACAAAAGCACACTCCGACTGACCACGCACTCTAATGACCCAATGGTGACCATGGAACACCTCCACTTCCAGATCTGGACCAACCCCAACACCACCCTCCTTGGCACCCTTGTCTACAGGCCCCCCAGCCCATGACCCCACATTCACCGATGCCATCTTAGACCTCATCGCACCACAGGCTCTCCCATCCACCAACTACATCCTACTCGGAGACTTCAACTTCCACCTGGGCAACCCCAGTGACCAGAACACCACCACCCTCCTGGAGAACCTTGCCAACATAGGACTCAGTCAGCTAGTCACTGCACTAACCCACATGGTCAGACACACGCTCGACCCCATCTTGTCCGCCAGCGGGAACTTCAACGACAGCCACCCACCAGACTCTCCTTGACTGACCATCATTGTATTCATCACGTCATCATCACACACAACGTACACCACGCCATCATCGCTACCTAGTCACAGCTGGGTCGAAACCACCGAAAAACTCCTCGTCAACTCCCTCAGCACAACCACTCCGCCAACGCTTACAGACACCAACACCGTAGCACACCACCTCCACCAATGGATCTCCAACTGCACCGACACCCTGGCACCCCTCAAGAAATAAACAGGCAAACAACACTCCAAGAAGGCCAACTGGTTCACTCCTGGCCTCCACTAGTCCAGACACCCCCGATGTCTCGAGAAGAGATGAAGCCACAACAATACCCCTGAAACTCACACCACCTTCTAGTCCGCCATCAACACACACCACCTCCCCATGAAAACCACTAAGAAAATGGCCCTCCAAGACAGAATCAACACCAACGCACACAATGTAAGAAACTGGCTCTATATATACTGCACCAAAGTGAGGTACAGTGTGTATAGAGTCCAAGAGTCTCCAGAGGTTTGGCAGAGGGTAAAGTTAGATAGAACCTTTCTCTCTAAAGTGTTAGCTTGGTCGAGCAGTAAGGCAGTATCAGAGGACAGTGTTAAGCATTTGATGTACCCACCCAGTCAGCAAATTAATTCACACACTCAAGAACTGAACTCTAGGCCAATTGTTTTTGTATAAACAATAAACTGTTGTTTTATTTCTAGAACCAAGCAAGCCTGGTACAGGTAAGCATAAAAAGTACTTTTCTGTAGTAAATTACTTGTATGAACACAGTTCAAAATTGCAGTGTAACTTGTACTGGTTTTGGTTACAGTTTTAAGTAAGCAGTTTTCAACACATTGCAGGTATAGTACATTCAAATGAATGGGCTTTTTAAGTAAAATGCAGTTAATTACTTTTCAGATTACTTTTACTAACACAGGGTTGGATCCTAGATTTAGCCCTGGGACATTTCCCGAAACAGGTGAGTAAATGCGTTTTAGTTAGAGGTTCGATTTTTAAAGAATATAGATTCACCAATGTTATCCTATGGGAGGAAATTCACTTTGCAGGTAAGTTTTGTTAATAATACTTTTTCTTACTCAGTCCTGGATACCTAGATTCAGCACTGGGACATTTCCTGAAAACAGTTGATAAATGCGTTTTGGTTATTCGGCTGATTTTTAAGGAATATTTGTAATTTTCAAAAGTCAAAACTTAAAAACTTTTTGGGAGAAAAAGTGTCAATGTTATTCTATGAGGAAAAAGAGATTATCGGTTTCCAGGTAGGTAATCGGTCTTTTGAGTTAGGGTTCTGGGGTTAGACTCAGGGGTCTCCCAGGGTCAGTGATGCACTGTTGTTGCACTCCCAGTGGCACTAGGGCGGCCGGATAAAGAGTGTTGAGGCCCAATGTTATCCTATGGAGGATAGGGGGACTCCGGTTGGTGGCTGCTGGCAAGCAGGCCACGGGGTTGTGGGAGCACAGCTCCTAGGGTTAGGCTCAGGGCAAGTTGGGGACCAGGTTAGCACAAAAGGGGCACCCTCAGCGGCACCATGGCGGCCGGGAGCAGGGTGCTGTTTTGAGGTCGGATGCCCTGTTGATTTCAATGGAGAGTCTCCGGGACAAAGAAACACTGCAGGCTCGGGGATGAGGATCTTCCAGGAGTGACAACCACTTCTAGGGGTAAGTTGGGATGTTGAGGGTTAATTAGGCACCACTCGGTTGGGCACAGAAGGCCGTGGGGCGTCGGGTGTAGGAGTGCCTTTGGACGATTTTCTTACCCGCTCAGGTCGCAGTAGGGGGTTTATGTTATGTTATGTTATGTACACTTATTACGCGCGCAGCTACTCCGAGGAGTGTCCCGGCACGGCCCAAGAGAAGACAACTTATAACCGAGCCTTAGGAGAAGAGGTGCGTTTTTAACAGTTTTTTAAAGACAACAATGTCTTCGACAGTGCGGAGTGAAAGGGGGAGCACATTCCAAGCGCGGGCCGCATGCAGGACCAGAGAAGCGCCTCCTAACCGATGACGCTGAAAGCCAGGAATCTTCATCAGCCTCAGGGATGAGGACCGCAGGGATCTCCCAGGGACATAAAACGAGAAGCATTTCTGCAGGTAACCGGGCCTTGCCCATGCAGAGCGCGATGGGCTATGGTGAGAGATTTGAATGCCACACGTGCCTTGACCGGTAGCCAATGAAGGGAGCGACGGTAGCCATGTACACTCTGCCTGGGACCCAGCCCACACAGCATGCGGGCAGCCGCATTCTGGGTCACTTGTAACTTATTGAGAGCATAAGCTGGGATCCCAGCATAAAGAGCATTGGCATAGTCCAGACGGGACAGAATAAGTGCCCAAACCACCGATTCCCTGGCCGCTTGTGGGAGAAGCGGAATGAATCTTCTCAAAATTCTTAGGAGACCGAAACAGCAACCAGTCAGACGTTTAACTTGACTGGAGAAGGCGAGATTACAGTCAAAATAAACTCCCAAGTTTTTCACGGTCTGACTGTAGTAAGCGGGCGGAGGGAACACAGGGGGCCAGATTGACTCTCTGAACCCTAGGGGGAAGTCGCCGAACATCAAAACCTCGGATTTATCCTGTCGTCAGCCACTTAAAAACCGAGGACAAGCACCTATGCACAAGGGCCACCGAGGTCCCCTGCTTATCCCAGGTGAACAGAAGTTGTGTGTCGTCGGCATAGGCAATAACCTTAGCCCCCAACCCTTCCGCTAGAACAACCAGAGGAGTGAGGTTGATATTAAACAAAAGGGGGCTAAGGGAAGACCCCTGAGGAACCCCCGTGCCCACTTGATGAGGTGACAAGACCATCGGGGGAATCCAGACTTGCTGGAGCCGGCCATCCAAAAAGGACTTAATCCAACCCCAGACCAAGCCCGACACCCCAATCTCCGTCAGTCTGTCAAGCAGTAGTGAATGGGGGACCGTGTCAAAGGCCGCCGACAGGTCGAGCAGCACTTCCCGCCGGCGTCAAGACACTCCCGAATTGCTTCCGACACTTCCAGGAGAGCACCTTCCGTGCTAAAGGAGGGGCGGAAGCCAGATTGGGCTGGGTGAAGAAATCCTGCACTCTCGACAAACTCCGACAGCTGTCTATTCACTATTTTCTCACAAACCTTAGACAGGCTAGGGAGGAGAGAAATAGGTCTGTAGTTCCCCAGAGTCAAGGGATCGAGAGTAGGTTTCTTCAGTAGAGGGAGGATTTGGCCTGCTTCCAACCACTAGGAACCCTGGCTTCCTGCAAGGACAAGTTAATAATGTAGTTGACTTCCACATTCACCGTCTCTGCCACCAATGCCAGAAGTCTTGCCGAGCACGGGTCATCCAGAGAGCCGGACTTCAGACCTTGCAGGATTCTCAGAGTGCAGGACAAATCCACAGGAGAAAAATTAGACAGGGAATAAATGGAGGGCAAAGCAACAGGGGCGGAAGCCGAAGAGTCCAGAGAAGCTGTAGGCCCATCAGAGACAGCCGGGCAAGAGAAGCTGCCTTGTATCTTTAGAATCTTATCCCGGAAGAATGTAGAGAGCGTCTCGCACCAATCAACTGTCACCGGTAGGATGCAGCTCTGCGCTACAGGGGACATAAAGCTCTGGACAATAGAGAAAATCTCCTTTGAGTTATTCTGGGCCTGGTCAATCCGGGTGACAAAGAACGCCCTTTTACCAGAGGAGATAGCTTTATAGTAAGTTTTCTGGCCCTGCCTGAGCTGGGCCTTAGCTGCCGGGCAGTAGTTGCTGAGACGCCAGGCGCGCTCCAATTTCTTGCATCCCTGCTTGAGACGACGCAGATCCTCTGTAAACCATGGTTTGGAGGGTGAATCCCTAGTCTGTCTAGCAGAGGTCGGTGTGGCAATTGCCGCCATAGAGCCCTGAAGCCAGTTGGAGAAGGCAACAAGGCACCGATCCAGATCTTGTGGCAGAGATGGCCTGTTATCCTCCAGCGCCCTGGCGAAGAGGATAGGGTCAACCTTCTTGAACGCCGGTTTGTGACAGACCATAGTCAAGCGCTGGGAGAAGACTCTAGCCATGAAAATTCAAGTAAATAATGATCTGACCACGAGACCGGAAGCAGAGCTTTTATTGCAATTGGAAAGTTAGAAAAGATAGGGCCGAGAGTATGGCCCCCACTGTGAGTAGCTTGATCGACCCATTGTGAGAGCTGTGCTTATTGGCAAATATCGAGAAGCTCACGTGTGTCCCTTGAGTTCTTTTGGTCAAGATGAATATTGAGGTCGCCTAAGATCACATAGTGGGAAAACCGCAGAGCTCTCATGGAGACCTCCTCCACACAGGCCTGAAGGAATGCATGGGCCACTCCCGGCGGGCGATAAATCAAAGAGCCGCCAAGAAAAAAATTGGCAGAACAACGGATACTGAAGTCCAAGACTTCGCAACCACCCCACGTGCTGAAAGAACACTTAACAAGCTCCCAATTTCCTTTAAAAATAACAGCCACCCCCCCACCTCTCCCTGTCGTCCGGTCTAACCTGCTGATTTTATACCCCGCCGGGATGGCCATAGAGACTATCGGATCGAAGGAGTTGTCAAGCCAAGTCTCAGTCACTAATAGAAAGTCCAAAGAATTGTCGTCAAGGAGCTCGAACACCTCTAAATGATGCTTTTTCAGAGAACGCACATTCAGCAGCGCCGCCGAAATTACAGAGGCACTAGGAGTTTTAGTAGAGGCAGTGGAACCCAACTCCAGATGAAAGCCACAAGCACCGCACACATAATCTCGAGCCCCAAAGAGGTTGGGGAAGGGCAGAGAATTACAGCATGTCACCCGGAGCTGTTTAAGGCACTCACTAGAAAAAGTCCGGAGGCGAGGACCGTCGATCCTGAGTTGAGCAGCATGACTGGCCCCGGCCCCCGACAAGCCGCGGACGGGCACAGACGGGCTTTAATATAGTGACGGTGGGCCGGAGTCTAGAGCGCCTTCAAAACAAAATGGCGCCTAGCTCTGTGCCACCGGAAGTGAGGGAAAGCTCTCACTACGAGTGAAAGTAGTTCACAGTGCCCCAAATTAAATTTTCCTACAAGAGTGTGCAAATAACGCAGTTTAAAATGTTAAGAAGGATTCACGCACCAAATTACAAAAAATAGCAGAGGGAACAGCGAGAAATAGATTACACAGTAACAAGGTTAAAAATCAAGTCAGCCCTCGAGCACCGGCGAACGCGCAGCGTGCATTAATATAGTGACGGTGGGCCGGAGTCTAGAGCGCCTTCAAAACAAAATGGCGCCTAGCTCTGTGCCACCGGAAGTGAGGGAAAGCTCTCACTACGAGTGAAAGTAGTTCACAGTGCCCCAAATTCAATTTTCCTACAAGAGTGTGCAAATAACGCAGTTTAAAATGTTAAGAAGGATTCACGCACCAAATTACAAAAAATAGCAGCGGGAACAGCGAGAAATAGATTACACAGTAACAAGGTTAAAAATCAAGTCAGCCCTCTACGACCATGCCCGTTCCAATTATTTCTTTTTGGAAGTAGGGATAGGTTTCAGTGCTGTTTAACGAAATGTCATTTAACTAATGGAAGAATAGACTCCGGGGGGACCTCCTTGTGGTGTTTTTCCACTGAAGCTCAGGCCGGACTCGACGGGTGTAGAGTGGGCTGCATTCGCGGTTTCTGGCTGGCACAAGAAGATGTAGTTCAAACATGTCTGGTGTTCATGGGAGAAACAGCTTGGAAAGTGAATGCAGGCAGGTCCTCTGGGGTTTTTGAGGTTGCAGGCCGCTGGACACGCCGGGGTTTTGCAGGAGCAGGTTCGAGGGGAGACAGGCCTGTAGGGCTGGGGCCAAGTAAGTGGGCATCGTCCTCTTGTTAGCTCTGCACGGCTTCTCATCCTTCTTCTTCTTTTCTTGTGGTTGCTGGATCTGAGGAAGGAAGGTTCAGGGTGCCCCTAAATACTAAATTTAGGGGCGTTACAGGTAGGTAAAGGGCAGAGACCAATGGGTACCTTCCCTGGGGTGGGTACACCCCCTATTCTGCCACTCTCCAGTGGGAGGGGGGCAGGAGCCTGTCCCTGGTTGGCTGGGTCCCCCCATCCTCAAGATGGCAGGAACTCAAGGTTGTGCTTCACCTCGCCTCCCCACCTTAGGGGTGGAGTTGGCAGAGGTGGGCAAACCTCTCTTCCTCACTTGTTTTTCCCGCCGGTTCTACCACCCAAAGTGGGGGGTGGAACCAGTGGGGACCAGTTGCTGAAAGCAGCAAATGGTCTGGAGAGGCTCACAAAGGCGGCATGCCTTTGAAGCTTCTCCTTCGTGAACCCTGCCCATCCTGGGGGAGGAGGCTTGGAACCTTGTCCCAGGATGTGCATTGTTTCAGGCCCCTGAGAGCAGCAGGCTCTTGATCCAGGGGTCCAGAAACATGTCTGGTGGTGGCAGCCTGCGCAGCCATTCAGTCAGGTCACTGGTAGTTGGTTGTTTTTCAGGGGGCATCTCTAAGATGCCCTCCGTGGTGCATTTTACATTAAATCCCACATTGGCATCAGTGTGGGTTTAATGTGCTGAGAAGTTTGATACCAAACAGTCTTCAGTGTTGCCATTATGGTGCTGTGGAGTTCGTAATGACAACCTCCCAGCACCATATACTCTTAATGGCAGCACTGCACTTACAGGGCCTATGAATGGACCTGGGCACTGTAGGGGTACAGGGCTCATGCACCTGTACCCTCACCACTGGCATAGGGCACCCAGCTAGAGTGGTGACTGATGTATGCCAGGGCAGTGGTTTGTGGGCATGGCACACAGGGATGTGTGCCATGCCGACTCTTTGTTTTGTTCTGCACCCAGACACTTAGCCTGCAAAGGCAGTGTGTGTGTGTCAGGGTACAGGGCCTCTAAGGGTGGCACAATAAGTGCTGCAGCCTTTAGGGGCCTTCTCTGGTCACAGTGCCCTGGGTACCTATGGTACCATTTACCTGGGGCTGACAAATGGCCAGAGATGACAATTGGGTTTAGGCTTTAATGCAGTTTTAGGGAAGGAACACAGGCCCTGGGTACCTGATTGGCAGGAGCCCAGGGCACACTCAGTCAAAGCACATCAGCAATTCAGCAAAAAGTGAGGGCATACCATGCAAGAATGAGGGCGCTTTCTCACACACAACAGCAAGGAACTCTTCACCAACATAAAGGAGTTTGCAAGGCCCAACAGCGAGACCACCGATGTGCCCCCTTCCAAGACCTTTCAACAAACTTGGCACTTTCTTCCACCACAAGATTAGGAAGATCTACAACAGCTTCAACACCCCAGATCTGGCCACCACACCCGCCACCATCGTACACAACCAAGCCGTACCCCAACTGACCATGCTCTGCTGGATCCTGCTCACAACAGAGGACACGCTCAAGACCATGAAGAACATCCATTCAGATGCCCTGATGGATCCCTGCCTGTACCATATCTTCCACAGAGCAGCTGCCAATATCGCCCCCCAGCTTAGCCACACCATAAACTGCTCCATCAAAATCACCACCTTCCCTGACGACTGGAAACACGCCGAGTTCAACCCTCTGCTGAAGAAGCTATCCTCAGACCCGACAGACCTCAAGAACTTCAGACCGATCTAAGTCCTCCCCTTCCCATTCAAGGTCATAGAGAAGGCCTTCAACGCCCAACTCTCCGAGTTCATCGAAGTGAACTACGTCCTGGACACCTCCCAATCCAGCCTTCAAAGCAACCACAGCACAGAGTCTGCACTCCCCACCACCACAGATGACATCCGCTCCCTCCTCGACTGGGGTGAGACCGCAGCCCTCATCCTATTAGCCCTTCAACGCCGTCTCCCAATGCACCCTAATCACAAGAGTCCATGATGCCAGCATCTGCGACAAGGCTTTGGACTGGATCCACTACTTCCTCACTGGGCAGCCTCAGCGGGTCAGGCTACCCCCGTTCCTCTCAGAACCCATGGAGATCAGCTATAAAGTACACCAGGGTTCCTCCTTGAGCTCCACCCTCTTCAACGTCTACATGCTCCCACTCGCAGCGATCGTCAGAAGCCATGGACTCAGCATCGTCTCCTACGCCGACAACACCCAGCTGATCCTCTCCCTCACCAGTGAACCCACAACTGCCAGAACCAACTTCCACAGTGGAATGAAGGTCGTTGCTACCTGGATGACAGCTGCCTCAAGCTCAACTCGGACAAGACCGATTATTCATCCTGGAACCCACCCCTTCAGCCTGCGACAACTCCTTGCGGCCAGCCGCTCTGCAAACTCCCCCCAGCCCGACGGACCGCGCACGCAACCTCGGCATTATACTGTATTGATCACTCACTATGAACTGCCAAATCAACTTGGTTTCCTCAGCCTGCTTCCACACGGTCCACCTGCTTCAAAAGACATTCAGATGGATCTCAACAGAATCCAGAAGGACAGTCACTCACGCACTCATCACCAGCAGACTCAACTACGGCAATGCACTCTACTCCGGTGTCACCCAGAAACAGCTCAAGAAATGACAGAACACCCAAAATGCCACAGCCAGACTGGTCCTCGACATCCCCGTGCAGCCACATCACGCAACACCTCCGACAACTCCACTGGCTTCCAGTCAACAAGAGAGTCACTTTCCAACTTCTCACTTATGCCCACAAAGCTTTACAAGGCGGATGACAAGCATATCTGAACACCGCCTCACATTTCAAGTACCCGCCAGACAACTGTGATCCTCTCGATTTGCCATCACCTCTGTCCCCATGATCCACAAGACCAGAACAGGAGGATGGTCATTCTCCTACTTCTCCGCCAAGACATGGAACACCCTGCCCCTACACCTCAGGCAATCAGCGTCGCTGACCCGATTCAGGATCAACCTCAAGACCTGACTCTTTGAATGATCCTCCACCCAGTCCGACCAGCAGCCCCCCTCACCCAGCACCTTGAGACCCTCACAGATGAGTAGTCACGGTATGTATGTCCCTGATTGATTGATTGATTTCCCTCAGTACCGCCCGAACGAAGATTCCTGGCTAACATACACCGGACTGGAAGAGAGGAGCCGGCTGGCCACAATTCACTGCACCGCATGTCATACATAGTGCCTGGGCATCTGGCGCAACAATGGGACACCTGCACATGGGTGGCATCAACACCTGGCAGCTCCTCCGTGTTAGTGGAGCGAGCGGCTGGGGGTCGCTGGCCGTCGGGGCAGGTGACAGCAGACACCCTGGACACCAAACTAGACTCTATACTTGCGGCTGTGGAGAAAATAGGTACCTCCCTCAAACAAACATGCACTTCCCTTGAGGGCCGCATCGACAAATTCGCAGTCGACTTCACTCTGGAGCAAGCAGATCATCGCAAGCTGACTGACAAGGTACAGGACATTGAGCAAGACTGTCCGAAGTCCACCCTATTACCTAGAATGCAGCGTTGGAGGTACAGCAGCTAATAGCACGTGTGAAGTCACTAGAAAGAAGAGCCGAGGATGTGGCGGGCCGTACCCGGCAGAACAACGTGCAGGTGGTCGGTCTTCCCAAGGTAGCAGAAGGAGCTGAGGCAGTGGCATATTTTGAGACATTGTTACGTGATCTACTGCAAGCAGTTGCACTCTCCCCATTCTTTGTTTTGGAGTAGTCCCATCAAGTGCTGGTGAGCCATCTGCCGCCCCGGACAGATCCTAGTCCCTTTCTCTTCTGCCTCCGACAGGGATCATGACACTGTCCTGAGGGAGGTACCCAAGCTGGGGGAGGTGAAAGTGGATAACGCCACAGTACTTTTCTTCCCTGACTACGCCACAGGGGTGCAGAGGCAGATGGGGTCATTTCTAGTGGTTAACTTTAATATTGAACGAGTATACCCTTTTTTACAAGAAGACTTCTTCGTGAATAACAACCCGAGCTCCCTCAATTTACAATATAGGGGATGCTCACGTAGAAAATGTATAACTTTTTCAGACACTTCGTCAGATTCAGGTCCCTATACCAGCTACCAACCATACTTCCCTTACCCAAGAGCCCCACAACCTTTTTTAGGCAAAGGCAGAAACAGGGGGAGAGGAGAAAGGGGAATATGGAGAGGACAGAACCAGAATCAGAACCCCAATCAATACTCAACTCCAGATTCGGGCACATTCAGAACAAGGAGACGGGTATACAGACGTTAAGGACTCATAAAATTACTAATACCAACGACAAATGTATCCCAGTATATAACCTGTCCAATTACACTCCAACAGAGACCGAAATGGATTTGTTTTCCAAAGGCCTGTCGTTTGTCCCCACGACTCTACAGAACCCCGTAGACACCAAAATTGAGGGTTACAGATTTTAAGTAAGAACAAATTAAAAACATTCTTCTAAGAGAAGAATACTGAAGAAACAACTAATATTGGTAGATTAAAAAACAAATCGTGTTTCTGCCCTGAAACTTCTATGATGCCAACAAAAATCTTGGCGTTTGAAGATCAAGTTCTACGAGAACTAGATTTGTTGAATGGAAGAAAGATCTTTTATAACAACAATTGCACAATGGAAGAAAGAGCAGCACTCAAGAACTTATCTAACAATCAGGCTTTAGTTATTAAGCCAGATAAGGGGGGTGGGAAAGTCTTGTGGGACAAGGACAAGTACGAACAAGAAGTGATGAGACAACTCTCCAATAACAATCATTACAGACCCTTGGACTATAATCCTACTGACAGACTAAGAAAACAAATATTACATTTGACCACCGAAGCCTTAGATGAAGGGTTGATCTGTAAAAATGAATTTAATTTTCTCAACGTTGATAACTGCAAAACACCTAATATATATGTACTGCCTAAAGTACATAAGAGCATTGACAATCCTCCAGGAAGGCCAATAATTTCGGCCTGTGGTTCCTTGCTCGAGCCTCTTGTCAAATATATTGATACTTTTTTGATTAATTTTGTTAAAAGAACAGATTCATATGTCCGTGATACTATGGACTTTATAAATAAGATCGAGAACTTCCTCTTTGACAATGACAAACAACTTTTAGTATGCTTCGACATAGAGTCATTGTATACTAACATTCCGCTTGATGAAGCATTGATAGTTCTGAGAAACATGTTAGAATAAAGAGAACAACCTCATCAAGTACCGACTGACTTCACAGTCTCTTTGGCTACCATTTGCCTTAGGAACAACTTTTTCGCTTTTAAAGACTCCCTCTACCTCCAAGTGAAGGGAGTTGCTCTGGGGTGTAGCTTCGCCCCAGAAATAGCGAACCTTGTGATGCATGAATTTGAAAAGCATTGGATATATAGCGACACCAATCCATTTAAGAACTGTATTCAATATTGGTGTCGCTATATAGAAGATATCTTTATGGTATGGGAAGGCAATGAAGATACTTTGACACATTTTTACAACTGGTTAAATGGCAGATCGGCTTATTTTAAATTCACGATGTCAAGCAACAAAGACAAAATTAACTTCCTTGATGTTTGGGTACAAGTGAATGAAGGTATCCTAAAAGTTAGCTTATACTCTAAGCCGACCGACAGGAATACGTTGCGTCATTTTTCGAGCAATCATCCCAGAAGCCTCAAAGAAAACTTGCCATATGGGCAATTCATGAGAATACGGCGAAATTGTACCAATAAAAACAATTATTTTACCAATGCAGAAGTATTAAAGAACAAACTGGTAAAGAGAGGGTACCCCCATAAATTAGTCTAGACTGCCCTTAAAAGAGCCTGGTATACACCAAGATAGGACTTACTCAGTCCTAAACAAAGACCCGATATCTCGCCATTGACATGCGTACTCACATACAACCCAAAGGCAAACAGAGTTAAGAAGATTATTTTAAACAACTGGAGGATGGTAAGCCATTTAGGATTCCCTAAACCACTATTTGCATTCCGTAAGGGTAAGAACCTTAGGCAACAGCTAGTGAGAGCTGGACAACCAGTAGAAAAAAGACACAATTTGAGAGGAATGCTTGGCCTCCCTCGGGTGGTGGGACACTTTAGGTGTCAAAACTGTGTGGCATGTACACTTACAGTAGATTCAAAAGAAGTCACGATCAATGGACAACAACACATTCAAAAAACGTTCTCTAATTGCAACACAAAGAATGTTATTTATTGTGTTGCATGTACATGCAATAAGAACATACACCCTTATGCATCAAGCCAAAATCCAGTCGGTAAAATACCGATTCGGTAATAGCTCCCGGTATTGTGTGAAAAATACCCAATCCCAATGCATCAACCCAAAACCCGAGCAAATAACGAATCGCTAAATAAATAACCTCGAACATACCGAATCGCTAATACCCAAAATGCTAATTTACCGAATCGCTAAATACCGAATTCACAATTACCGAAATCACTATTAGCTCCCGGAAATTGCCAATAGCAAATAACGAAAATCCCAAAAATCGCTATTTTGCCAGAGCTAAATAAGGGGAATCAAAACCTGGAGGTAAAGTCACAAAAAAAAAAAAAAAAAAACTTCCTACATGTGCAAATGATTGAGGCAATCACTAAACCCTCAAATGTGGCCCAGGAGACCCTGTTGGCTCCCACAAAATGGCTGCCCTCTACGTGCTTGCAAGGAGGATGCGGATCAATGCAGCAGGACAGCGCAGGAGAAGGGTCCAGGAGCGAGTGTTCAGACTGCGCATAACCCTGCTCGGCCAGAATGAGGACGAGGTGTACCAGAAGTATCGCCTCAATCGCGCTATGATCATGCGCCTGATTGCAGACCTGGAACCATTACTGCAGCACCAGACACACAGGACAAATGCTATCCCTGCGCACGTTCAGGTCCTATGCAGCCTGCACCTACTGGCCTCAGGGAGTTTCCAGGGGGTAATTGCGGTTGCCGGAGGTGTTTCGCAAAGCGCACTGTCACGCTTCTTCAAAAAATTCCTAGATGCCATGCTGACAATGCTCCACACACACATCAGCTTCCCCACAACCCCACAGCAGTTGGACCGCACCAAACAGGCATTCTACCAGGTGGCACAATTTCCACATGTGATTGGATGCATCGACTGCACGCATATCCCCATATGTCCTCCGTCAGCAAATGAGTACCTTTTCAGGAACCGCAAGTCATACCACTCGATCAACGTGCAGGTTGTGTGCGATGCCAACAACATCATAACGGACCTAGTGGCACAACTCCCAGGGAGCACACACGACTCATACATCTTCCGCAACAGTGGAATGCACAGGCGACTACTCAATGGAGAATTTGGAGAGGGACTCCTGTTAGGTACGTAGAACTACGCTTCCCCACACCAACACCACACATGTATGTACATCACCAATGCTAAGTCTATGCTTCTATCTTCTAGGTGACAGTGCTTACGCCCTGCGGGAATACATACTCACCCCATACCTAAATCCAGCAACCCCGCAGGAACATCGCTACAACGCTGCACACATCAGCACGAGGAATGTGATAGAGCGGAATTTTGGGATTCTCAAGAGCCGCTTCCGTATCCTCCACAAGACTGGCGGCGCCATGCTATACCAACCAGACACATGCTGTCGAATAATTGCTGTATGTGCAATGCTGCACAACATTGCCACCAGAAGGGGGATACCCATGGAGGTGGACAGGGATGACGACCCCCAGGCTGACCAACCACCCGCCCAACGACGACCGGCACACATCCCAAACACAGCAGAGGGCCATAGGAGGCGGACAGACATAATGCAAAATCATTTTTGACCCTGGGTAAAATGAGACATTACAAGTTGGTGTTGGGTGCAACTGTTTAATGCACAGTAGCACTGAGGATTGTGCAACAGAACTAGCATTGTGAATCATGCTCCGATTGCATAAATGTAAATAAAATGTTCCTTAAAGTCAGGCCTGTGCAAACACAATAATTGGATGGCCATGGTTGCTCCACCATGGACCTGCAGCATGTCCAAATTTCTAGTGGCGCTTGCCACGTACACCAAGCCTCCGCTCAGGTGCATCCAAAGCCTCACCACGGCCTGTCCCCGTGGAGGCACGCGAACTTCGGCGCCTGGTGCTGGCCTCTGCCAGTGACACGCTGCTGACACTGGAGGCAGCCTCACTGGTGTCATCCCCTCCCAATGCTGCAGCACTGCATGTGCTGCTCTGAAGTTGTTCCACAGCAGTGGTGATGTGTCCCAGTGACTTGGCCACATCACCGCAGAAGTGCCCAAGGTCCACCTGCAGGGAGACTGTGCGGCGTGCCAACACAGCGGTGCAGTTGCTGTGCCGTTGTATGGCCTTGGTAGCGGCGGCAGAACGCAACATTAGCTGCCGGTTACTCCTCCTCTGGGACTCATGGCCCTCCCTGATGGCACGGGTGAGCTCACGTACCTCCTCCCTGAGCTGAGCATTGCCATCAGCAACCGCAGTGGTCTGGTCCCTGACCGCCGTGCCCATGTCCCTGACCGCGGAGCCCATGTCGGTGACTGCTGCAGTCATGGCGCGCATCTCCCTCGCTAGGCGCACGATATTGCAGCTGATGCTAGCCACATGTCTTCCCTGCAGGTTCTGTGTACGCAGCATCCTCTCCTCGACTGCAGAGGTTGTTGGGACGTCCTGGTCTGCTGAGGAGACGGAACTGCGACGGGCCCTGTGACGCCGTGCGTGTCTTGAGCCTCCAGGTGGTGCAGCAGGTGGTGTGGATGTGCGCTGCGTGGGTGCCAATTGCGGGGGGGGGGGTTGCCATCTCCTGCAAGGGCGCAACTTGGTGCCTGTGCCTCTGCGGTATTGTGGCTGTACTAGCTGCAGGCTGTCTTGCTGGTGCCGTTGCTTGTGGCGCAGGTGCTGGTGCCTTGGCTTGTGGCGCAGGTGCTGGTGCCTTGGCTTGTGGCACTGGTGCTGGTGCCGTTGATTGTGGCGCTGGTGGAGGTGGTGCTGGTGGGGTGGCAGGTGTTGGCGGTGCGTGCGCATCCTGCGCAGTCTCCTGGTCTGACTCCACGGGTGTCTCAGAAATGATCAGCTGGTCGCTGTCGTCAGAGGCCCCAGGTGATGCATCTGTGTGTGAAACAGTGCATGATTAGTGGGATGATTACACCTACATAGTGTTGTACCCATTAATGTCCCTCTGTGGTCCAACAAATGAACAGTCTACAGCCATGTACGAAATATGTGGTGTGTGCTCAGAGGATTTACGCCTGTACCTGCACTCTGGGCTGACTAGACTACAACTCCCAAGATGCAGTAGTGTCATGTGTGGAGCTGTCTGTGCCAGAGCTGCAGACACAGTGAGATTGGGCTGGGGGCATGGGTATGGATTTACGCTATGCTGGGTGTGGCACAGGCATGCATCTTACCTTGGGCACTTGTGGCTGCGCCGGACGTGTCCATCTGGATCACCCCCACGACGGCTTCCCGCTCTATGGTCCCTTCCACAAGGTCCTCCAGGGCTGTGTTGGATGGTGCAGTGGTTGTTCCGCCTCCAGTCCTTCTTGCCTCCCGGAGCCTCTCAGCAATCCTCTCTTTTGCGCGCTTCCGCAGGTCATACCACCGTTTTTTAAGGTCGTCGATGCTGCGGCTAGTGACGCCAACCGCATTGACCCTCTCACGGATGCGCTGCCAGATGCGCCGCTTCTCGGTCTCAGGCACCTTGAGGGACAGCTTGCCAAAGAGGCGGTCGTGTTTGCTGGACACTCCCTCGATGAGGTACTCCAGCTCCCTGTCCGAAAACTTCTTCTTGCGCTTGCGTGCAGATTCTGCGCTGGATGGCACTTCCTGCGACATGATGGTTGTGTGATGTGAATGGCAGAATCTGTGTGGCCTCACTCTGCACAGCCTGTCCTTCTTTCCAGCTCCTGTCTGCTCCTCTGTCGAGGCTATGTGGGTGGGGCAGCAGTATTTCCTGGTTGGTGATGTCATCAGCCTGTTCCCGGAGCGACGCGGCAATTTGCGATTTCGCTATTACCGATTCGGTAATAGCTAATTCGGTATTACCGAACTCGCTATTAGCCAAATCGGTATTACCGAACTCGCTATTTGCTAGTGAGGCCGTTTGCGTGCCCCGCTATTAAGGATTCGGTAAATTTAGCGATTTTTAAGGAATCGCTAAATTTCACCGAATCTGTTGATGCATGCCAATTACCGATTCCTTAATGGCGATTCCTTATTTTTCGCTATTAAGGAATCGGTATTAGTTTGGTTGATGCATATGCCCCTATATCGGTCAGACAACTCAACCGATAAAGAGTCGAATTCTCCAATACAAATCGCGTATAAAATGTAAGATCCCGGGGGCTCCACTCGTGGAGCACTATCATAGCCATGGACATACCGAAAACGACATCCAATGGTCAGTGTTGATTACACTACAAAATGTTACCCAAGCAAATATACAGGCAAGACTGAACAGGCTCGAAGCAAGATTAATTGAGAAATATCATACAGCAACGACAGGCCTAAATGATAGGGATGAAACTTGGGCATTGATACACTAATAAATGATCATCCCTTGTACAATTAACTCTTAAGAATAGTATCCCTTAGAAATACGAGCAGTATTTTACTAATGTTATAGCCTGGGGTAGATGTCTGGATAAGAGAATTGTATATATACACTCCACCAAAACAGTACTGACAGGGAGCCATTCCAGAGATGTCTAGACAAGTTGCTATTGCGCTGTATGATACATTCTCTGTATATAATGGAATGCATTCTAGTATTTTTTCTTCCAATGTTTTATCTTCTTGGTGTTCGATATGTGAATTTCCGACAAATATTGTGAGGGACAACAGAGAGCTAAAACATTATTGGGTGCTCATATAGCTTTGCCTTGGTAATGGGACCTTTATTCGCCTATTTTTCATTTTTTGTATTATTTTGTATGATTTATTTTTTAATATGCTAAAGTATTTATGCGATTATAAACATACAAAAAATAATATATTTGTTAATAAAGATTTTATGTCCTTGATAGTATAGTTATGTGTTATTTTGGCTAGTCTCGATCAGTGAGTTTTGTTTATATACACGCATTGGGAACATATTCTTTAGCTTGCTTGCTTCTTTAGCTGCTTTAATCATTACACGGAAGGACTCCATTCAAGAGAGCCGCCCGTAGTCTGTTCTCTATTCTCATTGTGAGCATCAGTTTATTACGCTGTGAAGCCTCAAGCCTCAAACATTCTGTTTGGCGCCATCAGTATACTCTCGGAGAGGACCCGGTAACTTAGATCCCGTCCATTAGGTAAGCCCGTACTGCGCATATTAAGAGAGTGTTTTGCAGTGCGACGCCGGTTTTACATGCTGGCATGTACCCGTCTCTTTTTATAGATTCTCCCTTAACATTGACGGCCATGGGCGAGGAGTATCATATCATTTAGTCGAAGGACCGCATAGAAAAAGGACCGAGGATGCCGGCTATCCGACATCATGTATTTACATTACATTAATCAGTGCATGCATTAAGACCCTCTACGTAGAGAGACGCCCATATACTTATACAAGTTGCCTGTATGTGTTTTTTCAGATTGTCGGTCTATATACAGTTGTGGTGCAGTCCAGAGTTGTCTGTGCCAATATTAAAACAGTGGTATCGGCGAGTTATGAATTATTTGATTGATTGATTTATCACATGAGTAGCCAGTTGGACTGCGACATGTGTGGTGGTGTCTTTTAAGTGTTGGGTATGACTCTCGCTGCCTATTTTTTCTGGTAGTTCCCATCATAATTATAGGCTTTAGAATTGAACAGCGACTACTTTTTCGTCTTTCTCCTATTGGTCACTTGTTAATTCACACACAGGGTGAGACTGCAGAGACTTATTAAAATAGATAAAGGGTAGGTTTTCCCTCTTTCTTCTTTACTTTCAGCTCTACTGTTGGCCACAGAGCACATTTATTTAAGATACCCACATCTTTGTGAGACTCTATCTTTAGTAGCCGGGTAGTTCCCCTATCTGTAAAAAGTTGTATATATGTGTATATTTCTGTATATATGTTTAAATGTAAATAAGAGAGATTATATTTACTTGTGTTTCAGGTTTCCTTAAGTCCCTAGTCCTGATGAGGCCCAGATAAAATGGGCTGAAACGCGTCGACTTCACACTGAAAAGAAGCCCACATTATTTTGATTTGTATTTATAAAGAAAACTTATAACACTAGCCTGTAATAGAAATAGGGATGAGATATATGTGTCCCCTGGCAAGTGTTGATGAGAGGGCTATCTTTCTTCATAGGCTGCGATTCATAGTTGTTTGTGAAATAATTGGTCACTCGCAGCCACACAAATATTAGGGCAGCAAGGACTCCGTATTGTGAGACAGATATGGATCGACTTTGTTTGAATCATTATTTGTGTTTGTATTAATGTATTTAATGTAAATGTTCGTAATTGATATGTTTCTAAAAACATATGTGTATATATATATATATATATATTCACTGAAAAAACCATGGGTTTCACACACGTTATAGTTAGGAATTAGCATTTAAAAAACCTTAGAAATTCAATGAAAAAACCAAAGGTTTCACAAATGTTATAGTTAGCTGGACATTTCACTCGTAAAAAACCAATGAAATTCCCCCGTTATAGTTAGTTCAGCTAACTATAACTCGCGCGCCCGCAATGCACTACTGATGACGTCACATATTACATCACTCATGACATGGTCAGTGACATCACTCATGACATCACTGATGACATCTCAAATGACATCACTGATGACATCATCCAGTGAATGTGTGTTTTTCTGAAAATTAAATATGTTTTATATATGTATATCTCAAGGTCGATGGAAGAATAAATGAGTATATATGTGTCTAAATTGATGATTTGTTTCTGAAAAATTGATTGTATAACTGACTGATTAAGTGTATCTTTTTGAATACATGGCTTAGTGAGTAATGTTTAAATGTGTAAATACCTGTATCAGTCTCTCACTTTGTATATAAGTGGCTGCATGGGTTGGTGAGTAGCTACATGAGTGTCTATATAGGTTAATAGTTGGTTTTTTGAGTATCAGTATGAGTGTCTGAGTGTCTTCATGGTGCGGTGGGGGGTATTACGTAGTGCATAGATGCATGAATGAGTGACTCACTGTTTGTATGTGTTGAAGACAGCATGTGTGCAGGACTGTATGGGTGGATGAGTGTGTGCATGGGTGTGTTAGTGAGTGAATGACTGTCTCAATAGTGTCTTCATAAGTAACTACATATGTTTTAAACTAGTATATGTGACTATTGGTGTTTATAAGTGAGTATATGTGAGAGTGAGAGATTGGAAGAGTTCCTGTATGAATAAGTATGTGTTTCTATAAGTGATTGTTAAAAAGACTAAGTATGTGTAAGTTTCTGTAAAAGTAAGTGTGCTGGTGTGTGTATAACTATATATGCAAGTAAATGGATGTTTGATTCTTTATTAGCATGAGTGACTATGTGTGAGTAACTCTATGGATGAGTGGGATTGTGTTACAGGATGTTTAGGTGTATGAGTACATATGATGTGTGAGTACATGTATGAGTGACTGTATAGGATTGTTGGTGGATGAGTGGATGTGTATGTGGATCTTAGAATTACTGAATAGGTTGTTGTAACTGTTATTGGTATGTCCATTTTTTTGAAAATTTTAGTCTCTGTTTTTGAATGTTTGTATCAAAGGTTATATTAGGGTGAGAGGAGGTCTACCATTCTGTCACAAGGATAATGTCATCAGTGATGTCATTTGAGATGTCATCAGTGATGTCATGAGTGATGTCACTGACCATGTCATGAGTGATGTAATATGTGACGTCATCAGTAGTGCATTGCGGGCGCGCGAGTTATAGTTAGCTGAACTAACTATAACGGGGGAATTTCATTGGTTTTTTACGAGTGAAATGTCCAGCTAACTATAACATGTGTGAAACCTTTGGTTTTTTCATTGAATTTCTAAGGTTTTTTAAATGCTAATTCCTAACTATAACGTGTGTGAAACCCATGGTTTTTTCAGTGAATTTCAAAGGTTTTTTAAATGCTAATTCCTAACTATAACGTGTGTGAAACCCATGTTTTTTTCAGTGAATTTGCAAGGTTTTTTAAATGCTATTTTTTTTTTTTTTCTTCTTTTTTTTTTTACATATTTTTATTTTAATTTTCTATCCTTTTTTAAAGACTATGGTTAAATTTTAAAAATTCTACAATATGTTTTTTTTAACATTTTTTATAAAATAAACAGGTAAAATTTATTAGCAATACATTTTTTCCTTTATTTTTATTTTTTTTTTAGTACGCGTACCGTAAGCTTACGGTAAGCGTACGGTTTACGCAATGTCCGTAATTTATCTACGCTGTTTGCGTATAGTTAGGCAATTTGCGTAGCCGCGCGTGCTCCGCGTGGGGCGCGTACGCGTGTACGCTACACGCGCACGTTACGCGGAAGTGTCGGGGAGTGACTGTTATGCGCATGCGCGCGAGCGCGTGTCTTTTTTACGCGCATGCGTACTTTTGCCGTAAGCGTACCGTAAGCGTACGGTAGGTCATGTGATCATGAAACACAACTTTTGATTGGTTGAAACTACTTTCAGTTCTAGATCTCTCCTACACCACACCCATTCCCCTCATTTCTGCTTGTGATCCCTTAGGAGAAGGAGCTGGGTTGTCTTTGTGATATGATGGCAGAACAGCAGAGCTCTTCTGAGAGTGAGGCTAGCAGCACTACCTTGAGGCAGAGAGCGAGGAAACAAAAGACCTCTTACGTATGGGAGTATTTTACTTTTCCAGAAGGCCAGCAAAAGGTAAATGCACCCTTAGTGACTTGCAAGCTGTGTAAGCGTGTACTTTCAAGAGGTAATCCTGACAGGAAGTATTCCTTTGGGAATCACACCATGATGAGACACCTTAAGGATGTACACAGAAGGACACATGCTCGACTTACTGAAGGTAACCCTTCAGTAAATCAACCAAGCACATCCACAGCAGCTCAGCCTGGACCATCATCTGCAGAGCCGAGTCCTTCTTCTGCAGGTCAGGTGAGCCCTTCATCTGTGGGGGGAGCATCTCCTTTTTCTGGTCCTCTGGAAATTAACCCTCGGTTTGCGAGGGTTGAAGTACGGTGCGCCAATTGTCACGATCTAATTACTTATAGGGAGACCAGTATTTCCCTAGTGAACATTAAAATAGATCAGCACACTTGTCGTACCGTCTAATATTCCCAATCTTTCTTTCCTCTGTCCCTGCATGAACACAACGGCTCTTTTAAGAGCCAACCTTACCTTTCATCTATTTTTTATATATTTTTTTTAAAAAACTTTTTTTTTTTTTTTTTTACCGTACGCGTAATTTTTTTTTTTTTTTTAAAAAAACACTAAAAATCAATTATCACATTACAAGGTCCTTGAGAGACTACAATTAAAAACTGCAAATGTGATTGTAGAGAAGTGGAAAAAAGGGACCATGACATTATTGACTTACCATACCCACTCAAAAAAAGATTTATTCATTTAATTTTTTTTTAATTGCTTTAAAAATGGTTCTAGTTTTCGAAAATTTTCTATCTCAATCTGAAAAAAAAGAAAAAAGTATTAATATTTAATAAAACATTTAATAATACAGTACACATATTTACATATTTTTCAAAAAATATTTTTGCCTTTTTTTTGCTGTTTTCAGAAAATATTGCATTTCACTATAAATTGTGAAAGCAATTGCATTCATCATTTAACAGCAGGCAAAAAAAAAATTAACAATCTCAAAGATTGTTTTTAAAAAAGCCCACAATCTCTTTTTGCATAAACATAACTTTATAGAAATGCATAATATTCTTAAAAAATATCATCTAATATCAATACTTATTTCTTTAAAATACCGTCTGATATTTTTGTTTCAGAAGTATAATCACAATAATATATGTCAAATAACTCCACAATACATCTGGTTCCATTTCCTTTAGGCCAAATAGTAATTTTAAAATTCTTTTTTTGTTTAATTTCCAATGGTAATCCAATAAAAAACAAAAGTTTAAATTGTACAGATGTCACCGATTCTCTGTAACATTTTGGTTTCCGAAAGATTAATTAATAATTAAATAAGTCCACAATAGAATTGTTTACTTTTCCGCATGGCCAAATAGTAATTTTAAAAATCTTTTTTGAAAAAGTTTCCAATGGCAATCCAATAACATTCCAAAATTTAAATTGTGCAGATGTTACTGATTTTTTCTAAATTTTTGGTTTTCCAAAGTTTCCTTAAAAAATGGAAAAATTCCACATTACAATTGGTTACCTTTCCATTAGGCCAAATGATAATTTGTTAAATCTTTTTATTTGTAAATTCCAAATGGTAATCCAATAAAATGGTAAAATTGTTTTGTCCAGATGTTGTCAAATCTCTCTAAAATTTAGGTTTCAGGAAGATTAGATAGGAATTTGCTAAATCAAAAGGCAAACGTTGCTTAAAAATCAATTGGGAATCATTACACAGTGTCCAGCCTTTTTCACATTTAAGATAAACTGTGTAATGACCAGAAGTTACAGTAGGTCCATCATGGAAAATTATTGCAACTGTTACAAAAGTTTTTCCTGAAATTGATAATTGCTGTCCTGTAAACTTCTTTATTAAAGTATCCAATTTTGAACCATCAGCTCTACATCGTTGCATCATTAAAATTACATACTGTCTGTATTCCTTTAAAATTAATGTTGAAAACATGTCAGATTTACACTCACCGCATTGCATGCTATGATTAGCATCTTTAACTAATTTAGCAAAAGTGACTGTTTTACTCTCTGGCAATGTTAAATAAATAAACCTTTCAGAATCAACATTAGAGCCACATATATTATAACAGTTTTCACAACTATGTTCCCATTTATAAGAGAGACCAAATACATTTTCAATGTTAACCCCTTCTTCTTCCAGTACCTGAAGAAAATAAATCAAGAATTCCTGTGCGTCTTGCTGTACATTTTGAGAAAACTGTGTTCGTCCTGAACATACATCTAAAACTTTTCTAATTTCAGTAGCACTTTCTATTTGAGTTTTATCATTACTCAGCTTTTCAAAAAGGAGACTCAGCACAGAACAGAATCTTTTTCCCTGATTTACTATTATCTGCTCTTGCAAACTTTCCAGATAAAATGCAACATTCAGCACTACATTAGCGTAGCAGTTGACACCAGAGCTATTTTCAAAATAACATCCTACAACCTGTTCTTCATTTTCCTTATTCTTTTTGCTTGCAATTACATCACTCCTCTTTTTTTTCTTCCTCTCTACATCTTCATTACAGATATTCTCATTTCTCCTTTTACGAGAAACTACACGTTTCTCCAACACAGGATACTGACCTCAATGAGGAGCATAGCTTCTTCTTAATCTATTATACTCCTTTACACAATTCGATCAGCACTAACTTTTGAATCATCAAAGTCTATCATGAATAAACCTGATAATGTTTTCACTCATGACAAAGCAACATATGCCATACCTTCTTTGAACACAGTTGAACCAATGTTCACAAATGCACAATCTACAGTCAATCCTTGAGACTTGTGAATAGTTACAGCATATGCTAGCGAAAACGGAAACTGCTTCCTACGTACATATAAGTCTTTCACAAGCATGAAACGAACTGTACAAGGACAAATGTCTTTAACTTCTTCTATCTGATCAAATTTTATTTTTAAACATTCAATTCCATCTTTTTTCTGATAATTAATAAAACCCACAACTCTTCCCATAGCTCCATTAACTAAACCTTTTTCAACATCCAAATTTCTCCTTAAAAATACTCTACAGTTCATGCAAACATATAGATTTTTTTCTAATCCAGCTGTTTTGGAAATCTTCTTCTCTAGTGAATCCAATTTATTTTTCAGTGTGCCTGTTAATGTGACAGTAATTCTTCCATCCTCAATTTTGTCCACTGCTTCCAATTTCCTGATATCTTCCTTTTCCAATTTCAAAAGCTCCTCATTGAATATTGAGCATTCAAGTAGAGTTGGCATTAAGCAGATGACACTTTTGTTTTCTGCAATGTTCTTGTATATCTTCTCTGCAACTATTTCTTCCTTTGGAAATAAATTATGTAGCAGCCGAGTCTGTAATGCTTTTTTGCCAGCTTCTGTGAGTAGTCCAATCCTGATATCTTTCAGAATACTTCCATATTCTTCATCGTTTGCTTGCCTCATATTAGTTGTAAGTTCCTTGTACTCAAAGAAGGACCAAATATTTGTATTACCGATGCTTCCCAATGACTTCTCCGTGTCTTCATGTGTCACAGTATTAAACACTGGTTGTCCTTTGACTGGAGTAAGTTGCAAAAGATCTCCAAAAACTATGACATGTTTTCCTCCAAATAACACGTCATAGTCTGACTTCAGAATTTGCTGCATTCTTAAATGCACAAAGGCAAGCATTAAGTTCGATACCATGCTCACCTCATCAATAATGAGAACTTGCATCTTCTTCAATACTCTTGAAACTTCCAAGCATGCTTCTCCAGTTAGCTTGTTGTATTGTATTTTGTTCTCATGCTCCACTGGTAACATTAGCAAACGATGTAAAGTGATTCCTTTTATGTTATATGCTGCTAACCCAGTTGGAGCAGTAACCACACAAGACAAAGTAGAATCCGTTTTTTGCTGTAGGTAGCTTCTGATGACTTTTATTAGGAAACTTTTTCCAGTTCCAGCTTGTCCGCTTACATACATCCTGATTGGATGAAATGATGTGCATGAGCACTCTTTTTTTTCATGTAGAAATCCGTGATCAATTTTGTTTCTGATCTCTTCATAAATTTGTTGCTGCTCTTCGTTCAGTTGTCTTTCCAAATTTTGTAAGTCTATAAATTCTCCTTGAGCTTGATTCATAGCCGTTTCCACTTCATTCATGGCTACTGATGCTTCATTTTCAACGATTGGTTGTCCTAGGGGATCTTGACTGAGTGTTCCTGAACTTTGGCTGTCCTGAGAACTGTCTCTAGCTATTTCTGCTGCAATTGTAGTTTCCTGTTCAATTTCTTCATTTAACATTTGCAGATAAGTTGTGAATGTATTGCATTGTATGCTGTCTTTGCAAGCATTAAAAGAATCTTCATAGCTTTGAAATTCTCCCAGTAGTTCATCCTCTGTACGCCATGGTTTAAACAGCTGTAAAAGAGCCAAGTAGTAAAATTCCTTTTTGTCAGTAGTGTCGCAACTCAGCTTCCGGTGATTTATCAAACTTCCTTTTGTTTGCTTCACCAAACATCCTTCCTCACCAATGACTTTATATTTTCCATTGTTGATGTCTTCTGCGGCTTTCCGTGAATAAATGTAGTTCTGCAGCACTTCATAGAGACACATGTTCTCCAGATGATGACTTCTCTTTGGGTAATATGTGTCCAACATGTTTGATTTCAAAATATCTGTACTTTCTGGGTCATTCTCGGCCAAATATTCAATTTCTCCAACAGATTTCAGTACCCGATTTCTCATTGCTGCAAGGCCTAAACTTGCCCAAATTATTCTTCTTGATTTCGAGTAGAGACTTGCAGAAGATAACCTATCTGAACATTCGTAGGATCCAATTTCTCCATGCGATAACATCTTCAAACTGAAACTGTACAGCTTCTTACTGACAGTTTTCTCGTGAGAAATCTCTTCCCACATTTCCTTCAATTCTGTTTTTTCTGATTTCGTAATGTAAGACGTTACATATCGAGCAACAGCAATGGAATTGTCAGCTACATACTGTATATCCATGTTAGCGTTCCACATGGATAAAATCACTGGGTTGTAGTCATTTATATTTTTTGATTCTTCTTTTCTTTTAAGGTTGTAGGTATTCTTAGGTGATTTTCTTGTGATAGTATGTCTCACAGATGACATAAAACTGTTAACTCTTCCATTTGAAAGAACAGGTCTAGCAAATCCAAATCGACATTTAGTGTAGTATTTATCTTTGCTCTTGTATTTCCGTCGACAGTATTTTCCACACCGATGACTTTGGAAACGTAAAACTTGCTCCTTTAACTTTTTCTCTTCTGTGCTTTTTGGTATAGCACATGTTGCATATTCTTCAATGTAAGATAACACTGCTTCATCAGTATCTGTTCCAAACTTTGGGGCATCCTTGATCCACAACAGCATATGAATATGAGGAGCACCTCTTGCCTGGTACTCTTTTCTCCAAAAGAAATCCACTACTTCTCCTAGAGGTGGATTTTTTTTATTGCAGATGAAGGACATCATAGCCTCAAATCTATGATTGAAATATCTGCAAACATTAACTGGATCCAATGAGCACAGTTCTCCTGCTGTCTTGTATTCGATGTTTTTAATGTTTGAATTTGCCTCTCGTAGAAAATCCAGTAAATCATCCCAAGCATACTCGGCACAGCTTAGGGTAAGGAACCATGTTGGAGTTCCTAAATTCCGTAACATGCATTTTAATTCACCATGATGTCGGTACCAATATTCATTTGTCCCACGCTGACAAGCCATCAGATTGATCAGTTGTGTTTCCAAATGATCATCTCGGTGCTGCACTTTCTCCATAAAATCCTTAGCAGACACATTTTGTAAATGTACTCCACTTTTTAAAATGTGATTTACTGCATAAGACAGTGCAGACAAGTCGCTTTCAAATAAAAGATGGAACAAATAAGGAATACTTTGTCGAAATCTGGGATCTTCAGCATATAGTCTTGTAGTCCGATACTCAGAAGCTGGAATCTGTTCCGGACGTTCATCGTATCGTCCTCCTTTTCCTTTAGGAAACAGCTGGGGAAAACATCGAGCTTCCAAGCTCTCCTCCCATACACTCACAGGAGTTCCTTTTGCTTTCTTCATCTGAAATAGATCAATATTGTCTCCCATAACTTCTTTTGAATGAAGAGGATGTATGCTAAAATGTTCATAAATTTCTTCTTCCTTTGACTTGTCCACTTTTTCAATTTGTCCAGTTGGTGTTTCTGTGTCTTCTTGTAAATCTTCTTCTTCTTCTTCTTCTATATAAATTGATTCATACCATTTGTTATTCCTTTTCAAATACAAATTTGCTCTTTGTACTTTCCGTACATCTACCAGCTCCTGCCAAATCTTCTTATTCTTTGTAGGTACACCATTAACCAGAATAACTAATGGTTCAGTTTCCAAAGTATCCGCATCAATAGTTTCCATATTTTTTTTCAAATCCAAGGGCAAATACACCACTCTACCTTTTAAACCTCTCAGTAAATCTGAAGGAGGTAATTTACCAGTTTTGGGCTCCATACGTACTATGGTCTGGAACGGATGAACACATTGAATGAGTATAGACTCATATGTATTTAATTCAGAAAGTTCAGCAGGAATAGCATCCAATTCTAAATTATTATGTACAGCTCTGGTCGGCATTCTATTTTCCTCTAACTTGTTGTAACAGTATTTACAAATACGCTGAACTTCACCCAATTCAAAACAATTTTCAAGAAATATATATGTGGCAAAATCCTTCCACTTATAATTATCTTCATTTTCACTCTTTCTGTAGAGATCAACATACCTGGTTTGTTTTCTATAATGAGTTCTGCGGCAACAAATACAAGTAATATTTGGTCTTTCATTAGAGATTATTGCAAATTTTGTTATGTGATCATTAAATGTCTTACTTACAGAGGGTTCTACATTTTCTTTCACTTCTTCCTCATTTACTGTGTCCTTCTCTGCACTGTTTTGTTCAGGACCAAAGTAACAAAACTGAATTTCATCAACAACCTTCTCTACATCTGATACCGTTCCACGGAACAGAGCCCTATTCAATTCATCTAACTTTATTGCTGGACTTTTAGCAAAATACAACCGTCTCACAAACTTTCTCATTTCAGTATGATGAACAGCCAGCATCCTAAAATGATGGAAAACACTATTACACACTTTTCTAGATAGACAAGCCAGAGAATGACCCTGCAAACCAGTATTCTCTCTCACTCTGCATGGATCTAGACTTTGAAGCACCTTAATCTTCTGTTTCACACTTTTTTTGCTATATTCTCTTAGAAACTCACGAAATTTATCAATAGATTCCTGACGCACAGTGCAAATACTACTACAATTCCAAGTGTACACTGGGGCTTTAGGATGTCTCCCCATAGCCTCATCCGCCATCACTTGTACCTCATCTCTTGGAACCATTATCTCCTCCTCCATTATGCAACCATTTTTCACTTCATAAGCACGACCTCTGGTGTCAACTGCATGCAGCAAACTATTACTTTGAAAATAACTCTCTTCATTAAAAAAAGGTTCACTACTTGAACTATGCATCCATTTTCCTAAAAACACTTTACAAAAGTTTGTTCTGTTCACTACTCTTTTCCTTTTGCTATGTGATTTCAGTACATTAACCATTTGGTCTAATGTACGCATCCTATTCAAAATTAAAATGAATAGTTTCCTTTTTAATTCTAATGCCTTTGCTGCAATGGCTTCAATTTCTTTTTTTCTCTTATAAAACTTTGCCTTTTGCTTATATTTCTTCACATCCTTTATCAAATTGGACATAACTCTTCTCTGAAACATTTTTCTACGTATCTCTTTAAACGCTGTTTTTCTGTTTAAGTTTATCTTTTTAGTTGCAGAAGGTATATTTGCATTAACTAAATTCTCAATTTTTTCCTGTCCTTTTCGATTGAAATCATTCTTTCCAGTACAGACATTTTGTACATTTTTCCTTTTTTTGAATATGTTCCTTAGAAAATCTTTTGTTTGCTTACCAGAAGATTTTTTCTTCTTCCCAACACGAGCATCTTCAACTAACTTAGGTCCTCCAGTTGTCTTCAAATATAGGTTTTTTTTGTGGTCTTTTTTTACTCTGGATTTTGTAGGCATCTTAAATTTTGTTCACTGCTCTTCAGCAATACCTGAAAAAAACTAAAAAAAAATTCCTTTATTTTATTTAAATATATTACTACATTTGTTTTCACATTAGTCACAAAACGAAATTTCTTTGCCAATTTGAAAGCACACTTACTGCTCTTTTTTTGGCAAGTGATAAACACTTTTACAGACTGACACATTATGAATCCACTTTTCAGATTTTTTAAAAAGCACATGTCCAAACTGCTTTTTCAGACCATCACCATTTGTAACCTGGGTGACTGCCTACACTCCAGCAAGGGCAACCAGCCTTAGTGATGCTGAATGTATTTGCATTACTGACTGAAACCTCAAACCCCACTCGCTTGTGAATACTGTGCATGATTCCACATGGTAAGCAGCTGGGTGTGTGCTAAGAGTCTGCTTCTGCACCAAAAAATGGCTCCCCCTTTCCTTCTAATGCAACTGTGAAATCACCAGAGCAATACGCAATAAATCTCTGCCTGTAATTCCTATTTGCACACAGAGTCATGTTTTCACATTAGTCACAAAACGAAATTTCTTTGCCAATTTGAAAGCACACTTACTGCTCTTTTTTTTGGCAAGTGATAATCACTTTTACAGACTGACACATTATGAATCCACTTTTCAGATTTTTTAAAAAGCACATGTCCAAACTGCTTTTTCAGACCAGCACCATTTGTAACCTGGGTGACTGCCTACACTCCAGCAAGGGCAACCAGCCTTAGTGATGCTCAATGTATTTGCATTACTGACTGAAACCTCAAACCCCACTCGCTTGTGAATACTGTGCATGATTCCACATGGTAAGTAGCTGGCTGTGTGCTAAGAGTCAGCTTCTGCACCAAAAAAAGGCTCCCCCTTTCCTTCTAATGCAACTGTGAAATCACCAGAGCAATACGCAATAAATCTCTGCCTGTAATTCCTATTTGCACACAGAGTCATGTTTTCACATTAGTCACAAAACGAAATTTCTTTGCCAATTTGAAAGCACACTTACTGCTCTTTTTTTTGGCAAGTGATAAACACTTTTACAGACTGACACATTATGAATCCACTTTTCAGATTTTTTAAAAAGCACATGTCCAAACTGCTTTTTCAGACCAGCACCATTTGTAACCTGGGTGTCTGCCTACACTCCAGCAAGGGCAACCAGCCTTAGTGATGCTGAATGTGTTTGCATTACTGACTGAAACCTCAAACCCCACTCGCTTGTGAATACTGTGCATGATTCCACATGGTAAGTAGCTGGCTGTGTGCTAAGAGTCTGCTTCTGCACCAAAAAATGGCTCCCCCTTTCCATCTAATGCAACTGTGAAATCACCAGAGCAATACGTAATAAATCTCTGCCTGTAATTCCTATTTGCACACAGAGTCATGTTTTCACATTAGTCACAAAACGAAATTTCTTTGCCAATTTGAAAGCACACGTACTGCTCTTTTTTTTGGCAAGTGATAAACACTTTTACAGACTGACACATTATGAATCCACTTTTCAGATTTTTTAAAAAGCACATGTCCAAACTGCTTTTTCAGACCAGCACCATTTGTAACCTGGGTGAATGCCTACACTCCAGCAAGGGCAACCAGCCTTAGTGATGCTGAATGTGTTTGCATTACTGACTGAAACCTCAAACCCCACTCGCTTGTGAATACTGTGCATGATTCCACATGGTAAGTAGCTGGCTGTGTGCTAAGAGTCTGCTTCTGCACCAAAAAATGGCTCCCCCTTTCCATCTAATGCAACTGTGAAATCACCAGAGCAATACGCAATAAATCTCTGCCTGTAATTCCTATTTGCACACAGAGTCATGTTTTCACATTAGTCACAAAACGAAATTTCTTTGCCAATTTGAAAGCACACTTACTGCTCTTTTTTTTGGCAAGTGATAAACACTTTTACAGACTGACACATTATGAATCCACTTTTCATATTTTTTTAAAAGCACATGTCCAAACTGCTTTTTCAGACCAGCACTATTTGTAACCTGGGTGTCTGCCTACACTCCAGCAAGGGCAACCAGCCTTAGTGATGCTGAATGTATTTGCATTACTGACTGAAACCTCAAACCCCACTCACTTGTGAATACTGTGCATGATTCCACATGGTAAGTAGCTGGCTGTGTGCTAAGAGTCAGCTTCTGCACCAAAAAATGGCTCCCCCTTTCCATCTAATGCAACTGTGAAATCACCAGAGCAATACGCAATAAATCTCTGCCTGTAATTCCTATTTGCACACAGAGTCATGTTTTCACATTAGTCACAAAACGAAATTTCTTTGCCAATTTGAAAGCACACTTACTGCTCTTTTTTTTGGCAAGTGATAAACACTTTTACAGACTGACACATTATGAATCCACTTTTCAGATTTTTTAAAAAGCACATGTCCAAACTGCTTTTTCAGACCAGCACCATTTGTAACCTGGGTGTCTGCCTACACTCCAGCAAGGGCAACCAGCCTTAGTGATGCTGAATGTATTTGCATTACTGACTGAAACCTCAAACCCCACTCGCTTGTGAATACTGTGCATGATTCCACATGGTAAGCAGCTACCTGTGTGCTAAGAGTCAGCTTCTGCACCAAAAAATGGCTCCCCCTTTCCATCTAATGCAACTGTGAAATCACCAGAGCAATACGCAATAAATCTCTGCCTGTAATTCCTATTTGCACACAGAGTCATGTTTTCACATTAGTCACAAAACGAAATTTCTTTGCCAATTTGAAAGCACACTTACTGCTCTTTTTTTTGGCAAGTGATAAACACTTTTACAGACTGACACATTATGAATCCACTTTTCAGATTTTTTAAAAAGCACATGTCCAAACTGCTTTTTCAGACCAGCACCATTTGTAACCTGGGTATCTGCCTACACTCCAGCAAGGGCAACCAGCCTTAGTGATGCTGAATGTATTTGCATTACTGACTGAAACCTCAAACCCCACTCGCTTGTGAATACTGTGCATGATTCCACATGGTAAGCAGCTACCTGTGTGCTAAGAGTCAGCTTCTGCACCAAAAAATGGCTCCCCCTTTCCATCTAATGCATCTGTGAAATCACCAGAGCAATACGCAATAAATCTCTGCCTGTAATTCCTATTTGCACACAGAGTCATGTTTTCACATTAGTCACAAAACTAAATTTCTTTGCCAATTTGAAAGCACACTTACTGCTCTTTTTTTTGGCAAGTGATAAACACTTTTACAGACTGACACATTATGAATCCACTTTTCAGATTTTTTAAAAAGCACATGTCCAAACTGCTTTTTCAGACCAGCACCATTTGTAACCTGGGTGTCTGCCTACACTCCAGCAAGGGCAACCAGCCTTAGTGATGCTGAATGTATTTGCATTACTGACTGAAACCTCAAACCCCACTTGCTTGTGAATACTGTGCATGATTCCACATGGTAAGTAGCTGGCTGTGTGCTAAGAGTCAGCTTCTGCACCAAAAAATGGCTCCCCCTTTCCATCTAATGCAACTGTGAAATCACCAGAGCAATACGCAATAAATCTCTGCCTGTAATTCCTATTTGCACACAGAGTCATGTTTTCACATTAGTCACAAAACGAAATTTCTTTGCCAATTTGAAAGCACACTTACTGCTCTTTTTTTGGCAAGTGATAAACACTTTTACAGACTGACACATTATGAATCCACTTTTCAGATTTTTTAAAAAGCACATGTCCAAACTGCTTTTTCAGACCAGCACCATTTGTAACCTGGGTGTCTGCCTACACTCCAGCAAGGGCAACCAGCCTTAGTGATGCTGAATGTATTTGCATTACTGAGTCCAACCTCAAACCCTTAAACTATTCTTTTATTATACCAGTACACCTTAATTTATTGTGAAAACATAGTCCATATTATTTTACTTGTTCCTCACATTTAAATTTCTCCCAAAACAGAAAATAATAAACACAACTTCAACAAAAACAATTGCATTTCTATTATTCATTTCTTAATTTACCATATACATCCCCTCTCAAACTCTAAACTCACCTTTAAAATTAGTTAGTTGTGAAAGAAATGTGGCACTCAAACAGCAGATTATCAGAGCCAGGATCTCTGTTCTTTACACCTCTCTCCTCTCAGCAGAACCAGATAATGGCAAACTTTCCCTCTCTTTTTCCACACATATACATGTTAGTTTCAAATCTCAGTGCTTGCCCCTTTTTTTCAAATGTAATCACACATTTCTATTGGTTGAAAACCAACCCTTTTCCAAAAGTACCCTTCCCTCAACTTGACTTCTGCCTAGTACCCTTCCCCCAACTTGACTTCTGCCTGCTACCATAGCAACAGCTCATGGAACACTGCTGTGTGGAGTCAGGTCAGAAGTTCGCCAAACAATGTTTCAATTCCACAGAGCAAGAGTGCTTGACTTTTCAAACCTAACAGCAAATCCATAGTACTGTTCTTTGGTAACACATTTTTCTGTACCAATACAAAACATGCTTCTATTAATTTACACATACAGCCTAGTTTTTATTCTAGAATGGTATGAAACAGCCAATCAGTTCTTTTTTTTATGAAAAAAATATGTATGCCTCCATTTCCAAACTGTCTTTCTTTTCATATTGCCATTCTACTGAATAAGACCCGCATTGGAGAGGCTGAGAACTCCTCAAAGGAGCTCTTTAAAATTTTTAAAGAAATCTCGGTAGTATCTAATGAGAGCAATGCTCAGAGTGACTCTGTTGAATCATGCAATAATATTGCTAAATACTTTGCCAGCAAAATCATTAACATCTATGCAAACTTCTCTAAGGATCTGCCCTTGGGCTCTGACTTCACTGAGAATTTGGAGATTACTTTTGATAAGGCATGCCTATACTGCTTTTCTGTCCCTTCTACTACAACCTTAAATAATATCTGTAAAAGCATTAAATCGGGATCCCCTCGAGATCCTGCCCCTCCCAAGATATTAGCAGCTAGCCTTAAAGTCTTAGAACAACACTTCAGACATATTCTCCAACTCTCTTTTTCTACGGCCACCCTCCCTGTGGAGTGGAAGCAAGCCATTGTACTTCCAATAAAGAAAAAACCTAACATAAGTCAGGATATTCTTGAAAATTTACGGCCTATTTCGCTGTTACCTTATCTGGCGAAGGTGGCCGAAAAAATAGCTAACAGCCAACTCATGGCCCATCTAGAGTCTAATAAGGCCTTCCACAGCTCTCAATCTGGATTTAGGGCAGGATATTCCACGGAAACCGCCCTTCTGAGAGCGACCGAAACCTTACGTGCAGGCGCGGACGAGGGCCAGACTATGGCTTTGATTATGCTTGACCTTAGTGCCGCGTTCGACACTGTGGCACATTCCATCTTGCTGCAGTGTCTGAACAAAGCCGGGGTCACCCAGGAAGCACTGGGCTGGCTTAAAGCCTTTCTTACCAACCGCTCCTTCCAGGTTCAGAGAGGCATGCATCGTTCTAATAGCATAGCTTTAGAACAGGGGGTACCTCAGGGCTCCGCCCTGAGCCCCACCCTGTTCAATCTCTACATGGCCCCCTTGGCGGAAGTGGTTGAATCGTTCGGCATTGAACTAGTCTCATATGCCGACGATACCCAACTCCTCATTTCCCTGTCCCAAGCACCCTCCATTGATGCTAACAACTTTAAAACCTGCATGCAGGCTTTGGCAGGCTGGATGACCCAGCACTGCCTGAAGCTAAATGGCTCAAAAACGGAGGTTCTGGTAATTGGAGGAAGGGATGCGAGCTGGACCAAGGAGTGGTGGCCATCATGTTTGGGACTGCTACCCACTCCCTGCAAAGCAGCTAAGAATCTGGGGATCTGGGTTGATCCCAGACTCTCTTATGACAACCATATACACAAAGTGGTTGGGAAATGCTTCGGGGTAATGAAGACCTTGAACCGTACCCTAGACCTTCTCCCTCTGGAAGCAAGGCGCACTATGACCCATGCTTTAGTGACCTCGAGGATAGACTATGGCAATGTGCTCCTGCTCGGAACTACACAAAAAAACTTCAGGAGACTTCAAGTACTCCAAAACACAGCAGCACGCCTAGTCCTTAGACTTCCGAAAAGATCAGCCTCTAGGCCAGCCCTAGCCACTCTGCACTGGCTCCCCATAAAAAAGAGAGTCCTATTTAAAGCTCTTCTAATGTGCTATAGGATCATCTCACACAAAGCTCCCCTTTACATGACAGATCTGGCTATCCCCTACGAGCCTACCAGAACTCTTCGCTCTGGGGGAACTGGATTGCTTAAAATTCCCCGCGTTAAGAAAGCCAGAATGGGCGGATGTTCTTTTCGTGCTATGGCTGCCAAAGAATGGAACTCTCTCCCCATGAGTATCAGGCTAGCGGATTCAGAGACCTTGTTTAGAAAACTTTTAAAAACCTATCTGTTTTCTCTTTAAACTTCCCTCTCTTGGCCCTGACTCTTCTCCATAGCGCGGGGACACGCCAGGATGGCGTCACCATGCGCTTTACAAGCTCCTTTATTATTATTATTATTACACCTCCTGAGTGCATCCAGTTCTCCTTTGAAGATGTTCACAGTGTGGATTGTAGGGCACAGCTATGTCTTCTGGAGTGAAAAGTTTGCAGAGAAAACAGGTATGGTGAGAGACCTTGCTTTGCCAAATGTAGACATTAAATGGATTGGTCAGAGAGGGTTAAAGTGGCACCAATTGATGCCATTGGTGAAATCCTTCATGCACATCCAACACCCTGACCTCATAATAGTGCACTGTGGTGGCAATGACCTAGGCACTTTGACTGGGGTAGGTCTGGAAATGCTTATGAAGGACACCTTTGCACAACTGTTTTCACTTTTCCCTAAAACTGCCTTTGTGTTTTCTAACATATGCCAAAGGCAAAAATGGAACTGGTCCAATCATTTCTGTCCGCAGATTGACAAAGCAAGAAAGCACGTCAACAAATCTGTTTCTGCTTTCCTCCGTGACTATGGTATGGGTCCATTTACCACAACAACTTGCGTTATGACATGCAAGACATTTATAGAGGAGATGGTGTGCACTTCAATGATGAAGGGAACAGAGTCTTCCTCTTGAACCTTAGACTCTGCATCGGTACTTACTTGTAGGTACCACTAAAAAATCACTTCATAAACACAACGGCTCTGTTTAGACCCCCTAATATCTAAACACTTAAATCTGATCTTCATTTCTTTTTTTTTTTTTTTTTTTTACCGTACGCTTACCGTACGCGTACCCCGCAATTTTTTTTAAAATCAATAAATGTTTTCTTTGTACTTTTCTGTCCTTCTTTGACCCCCTTACAAATGTTAGGGGGTCTGTAACTCTCCTCCTTGCCCCCTTTTCTTGTTATCACTCTTTTTTTTCTGAGTGAAACACACGAAATGGCGGCCGCCGCTTCCTGGTTTCGACCGATTCGAATGTTTACTAAGATCTAAGAGCCAATCAGAATCGCGCTCGCGCACGCCACCGTACGCGTACGGTAAGCGTACCGTAAGCGCACCGTAAGCTGGCTCAGATATATATATTGATTTAAAGGCTATTTTCTCAGAATCTACTGAACAGATTTACACCAAACCTACAAAAGGCACTTCCTTGACCTGAGGACTACCTCTCTGCCAAATTTCTAGTAATTCTGTTCAGCCGTTCGGGCTGTAGCCCTGTCTAAAGGTCCTATGGAAAAATGCATGGGAAAAACGCGTTTTGGGACCCCCCTTTTATCTCAGCCCCCGCTTGACGAATCCCCCCGAGACTTTCAGGGAAGGAGCGGAGCGTAGCGCCCCACCTATTTTGAAAAATTCGCGAGGATTCGTCGACCGGCGCCAAAGTTATTCAAAATAGAATGTTGCGGATTTCCTATGGAAACGTGGTCCTAACTATAACTACCTACTGGCGACCGCCAGTAGGTAATATATATATATATATATATATATATATATATATATAAAAGAAACAGATGTAGAGCGATATGCATCTGATCTAAAAAACCAGTGTGAGTGCCATTTCAAATAAAATAATTGGTTTCTCGAAAAAGTGTATTTTTTCCGATGGATTAATTTAGGTTTCCGTCAGATTGAGAATTAAGTTTGTTGGATCTATTCCGCCGTATCATAGTTTTTCTTCCTTGTGGTTCTTATTGCCCAGGTGCGGGTGGATTATTAGGGCAAACCCCCTTTTTGTATCAAAAAGTCTCAGAGAGTTGGGCAACAAATACTCCCTCCTTTTCCCAGCAGTGCTGCGAGGGGCCTCAGATGGTAACGCGATTGTTTGGCACCGCTGAACAGGATCTGAATCTGGCTAGAATCTATTGATCGCTAGGAGGTGCAGAAAGAAAGTGAAGGGTCTGCGCAACAAGCTGTCATTCACAGAGCCAGTTTCAGTGAGAGGCATAGAAGGAGCAGGTGTCCCCGCCACAACTACAAGCCACCCTCAATCTGGAGCAGGTTATACAAGTTGGCGGAATACGCTGCATGTGGTGGCTACGATGCACTATTGCACTCAGAGACAGCATTCTGGTACTTCCCCTGAACACTTCCCCAGCGACAAAGGCTCCATCGCGACGTGGCCATCCGGTGCGGAGCCCAGGCGGCCGATGGATGTGACTCCTCAGACGTCAGATAACCTACTTTAATGTTTATTGATTGTGCATCTCTCCTTCTTCCACAATTACAGACAGCTCCGGAGATTTTCTAGTTTTCTGTGGTTCCTGGTCTCTAGCTTCCTGTTGCTGAAGTTCCGGTGTACAGAGGTCAACACTTAGAGGGGATCAGGTCAAGTTGTCAACTCAATGGAACAGAACAGTTGTTCAGGTGAGTGATGCATATCAGTGTGGTGGTGGTGGTCTCCTTGAACCTCTAAGCTGCAATGTCAAGAGGTCCATGGTGTGGTTGACCTTGCCAAGGATGAATTGTTAGATTTCTTCTATTATCCAAGGGCCTCAATTATGAAGAACTAGCTGCACTCTTGCAACGCTGTGACGTCACATGTTTGACGTTCCAGTAGCGCAATCTGTCACAGCATGTTTACAAGGCCACACGAAGCCACTTTATGTGGCTTTTCATGGACTTGTAAATATGTGCCACTTTCACGCATTAAGCAGTCAATGGGTGTTGCTGTGGGCGTTCCGATGCCAAAGCAATGGAATCTGAAGCATTCCCAGGTTTACAAGAAACCGTAAACCTTTGAATATGTCAGAATCTACTACCACCCCAAGGGCGATGTTTGGGAGGCGCTACGAGGATAAATGTTTTCATTTTTCCTCATTTTCTCACTTTTTCCATGTGTGAAGCTGACTGCAGCACACAGAGAAAGAAGAAATACCCTGGATTCATAGGTTTTGTGCAGGTAGGTGTCCCTTCCTGCACAACATCAATCAACTCTGCAATACAGTCACCCTTGGACCATGGCGCAAGGGTGCCTGTGTTGGCACATGGCACCCATTGTGCGTCAACATAGGGGAAGAATACAGGGGGGCTTATTCATGTCCCTTCCAACAGTTTAAAGCCACCGGTGTGTCCTTTTCTTGACGTACTTGCAGCGCAAATTTTGCACCACTTTGTGCTGTATTTATAAATTGACGCATCAAGGCATTTGTGTGACCTTGTGAATCCCTGTGCCACAATATACCTGCATCAGGAAAGATGTATGCAGGGTAGTCGTTCCCACACAACAAAGCCTCATAGGAGTGGTGCAGTGAAATCTATCAGATTTCACTGCGACAATTCTAGGATGCCACTAAAACCATATGCCTGCCTCATGGCAGGCGGAACGGTGACTCAGTGCCAAAGGGATAGGCTGGCCCCATGCACTGCTGAAGTTGCATCATGCTTGTGACACAACAGCAGGAATGTGTGACTTTAGCGCTGACAGACACATCCGGATTCCAGACGTATTTGTCATTGATTGCGACATGGAGCACCGTACAGTAAATACGGCGCATCCTTTGTGTCGAAAGGAAGGCCCAGTGAAAAGTGTTGCAACATTATCTTGTCACAGCAATGCAACACTTTTCATGAATGAGGCCCAGGAATGTGCCCTATCTTATTGATAGGGAGCATTCCTCACCTTTTGTTTTGGCGCAGAGCAGTACAGCAATATTCTATGCAGCGCTGTCCAGCACCTTAACATCTTATATGTGGACCCAAGTGTCTGCACCAATTTTAAGACCAGCTATATTTTGGTCGTCAAAAACTGCTTCTAACTGAAATTAGTGGCAGTTTTTTTGCTGGTGCACCATACAAGGAATTCCATGTAAATATTGCGTAGTGTTTAGTGGCATTTTGTTCACGGGAAGGCCTACCTTGCATTTCATTTTTGTTAAAACCTGTCAACAGAAGTGGCGATCTAGAAAATTCACGTTTACACTGAAAAAGTGCTTCTAACTGCAGTTAGAGGCAACTTGTAAATAAAGCGATAAAAAAGCCCCCATAACGTCACAAAATTGGCACTATGGCGGCATGAAGTTCTTGTAAATATGCCCCATAACTTCTCCACACCAATCATCAGGTGAAACTCACTACAACATGAAGCAATTACACAAAGCCTTCCCACTTAAGAAAGCAAGACATAACAAAAAATGTTTTCACCAAAAAGGTGAATGTCTTTGCCCTTCTGCTCTCATTTTGATGGAAATTACTTGAAAAGGAGAAAAAAGATCTGAAGGCAGAGGATTGGCATCTTTGGAATGTACAGTGAAGCTGTAATTGCTAGGTCCCATTTATCTCTAGATGTGATCGTCAAAAGGAGCTCACTTCACCTACAGTCCACTCACAGGCTATTACACTCCAGGTGAAAATACTGGATACATCCCTATTCCTTGCCACTGGATCCTACCAGAAATCCACTGGACACAGTAAGCATCTCACATGCAGGTCAGTCACAGGGCTTGCATGAAGTACTGACCAACGGAGTGCACCAGTTTATTGCCATGTGATAGTCACAGGCAGATAGGCCATAGGTGGCACAGGAACTCCATTCCATTGCACAATTCTCTTGAGAGTAAAGTGCTATCTGTTGCATCCAAGTAGCAATTAAGCCATCCGAGAAGGAGAACAACATTTCTGCAACAGACATCACTGGCATGCTGTCTGCAAGACTAGTGGCTGCTTCACTGACGTATCCGATGCTTTACCTGTGGCACACGCAACAGCTACAGTTTGTCAGTCTGCTCTTGCATGACGATTGGATGCAGTGGAATATGGCACTGCATGTACAGCTACGAAAAAGGCATCACAAACGTATTAATTCATATCTCTACCACATGACTACTGTCACCCATGAAACTACCAATGAATGCATGCATGCACCTTATAACTACATACACCGTTTAACCAATATTTTAATTTCCACTCACATCAGTAGATACCAGTTTTACTGGTCAGAGATTGGCATCTAACCCATGTAGGAGTACATCCAGACCTTTTAATATGCGCGTTTCTATGTAAATAATCCAAACTATTTTGAGAATTTAATTTCTTGTCCTGTATTACTAAGGTTCCATTTAGAAGCCCAGACATGTTGTTTTCCTTTGTTTGCGAAATTGTTCCACCTACCTGGTGGACTTCTCCACCTCCACTAAATAGGGGGAGAATTCCCTAGAATACATGGAGAGCTATGTTCCAGAAGCTGAGTTTTCTGCCAACTTCAACAAACAGTTTGTTATATACACAAGTGGGAAGTAGACTGTTCTTTAGCCATTTAAGGACCACAACAGAATCTTCCTCCATCCAGCTACCTCTTTTGTAGTGGAATATCCCAAAATGGCTGAGGGTAGAGAAGACCCCACATTCTTCCAGGTGGAATTGGAGGTCATTGGGTCCTACAAAAACATCCTCAGCTCTACAGGAGGCTTAACACCCAGCTGAGCAATGGCAAAGCATGGGCGGGTGCTGCGCCACCAATTGTAGTTGGATTTCACACCCATAGAGCTATGATGTGCTGCAAATGCTGAGAGGAACTCTGGAGCTGGGTAAACCTGATGACGCATGATGTTCGGGAAGTATTCTGTTAGCCCAATAAGTAGTACACCACACTTTTCCTCTAATGCACAGCCAGATTTTGAAACAGCTTAAGCTATGCTGAAGGTACACACCCATATTAACCCCACTTTCTATGAGGGTTCTCAAAATAGCTTGAATGATCCTTCCAGCTCAGAATAGCTTCAATGTGGGAAATCTCACCATATACAAAATGTGTTATTTTATCAGTGGATTGGAAGATTTGTACTGTCATGTCTCAAGCTTAATATGTCTTCTTATGTACATGTTGTCTGTATAAACACATTTTTTTTTGTTTAAATGTTTCTTGTTTCCTAACAAATGTGTTGTTCCATCACATGATAGCCACAGGAACTTAGTAATTAAAAATTATCTGTTTTGAAAAAATATTTCAAGTCACTATTGTCATATATCTTTATTTTTTAAAGAGCCATTCATATTGTTAAATGTACTTAACACCTATAATCTAAAAAAAACTTTTAGCATGTCAGACCACAGTATGAGAGAGTGAAATACACATTGAAGCCATTTTGACATAGTAACTAAAACAAAAAGGTTTTTGCTGAGTTGTATATAAACAATGAAGAATCAGCCATCACGTATCCAAATAATTGCTATGCATGCACACCCATTAGTCATCTCTTAACCTTCGAATCATGTCTACCACATTCTAGTTTGCCTAGAATATAGGAGTAAGTATATCTGTGGTCTGCCTTATCATAGAATATAGGAGTAAGTATATCTGTGGTGTCCAAGTAGAAGGCACCCTCCTTCATTGGGGCCTGATGCTGCCTCCTCCACCATTCAAGACACCCCCATAACAACAGGGCTACTAGCTACACCCCCTGTTACTACTTATTCTCCATGTCCTTGGCATCAAGATTAGCAGCCAAGGATAATACTCTCCACTGACACCACTGAACATTCCTGTGCAATCTCAACCCCGACCCATAAGAATGTCACAATGGCTGGTTTCCAGGAGGCATTAAGACAGCTGGTTGCTGGTTAGCAAGGGATTTCTAGGTGCCTTCATAATGTGGTGTTGGTGGTGAATGGCCAACATGAGGTGAAGACTTCACAAAGCTCTTCTGTCAACCCGGACTGCAGCCATTTTGTCTTATCCAGAGACACATCCCTTTCCGTCTGTTGTTATTTTGTCACTCTATATATCTTCCCCCTCCCCAGTGTAAGCTGTAACTCAGGAGTTGTGCTGGCATCCTGACCAGTCCTGATGTGCAAACTCAAATGACTGTGCCTTAGGAGAATATTCAGGTGGTCCTCGTATTGGACCATCAACCCAGAGCAGCCTCATCTGGGTTGTGGTATGAAATCAAAGTTTGGGACTTCAGAACTTTCTTTTGGACTGCTACTTTTTAGACAATCATTATTTTATTATTATCTCCATTTGCTAATGGAAATGGACTTGTCCTGTGACATTCCGAAAGTGTTTTTTTCTGTTGTCCATCCCTCTTCAAGTTTACATAGCTAGGCACACATGAGGTGGACCCCGGGTAGAAGGTAGGTTCAATTGTCTATTCAATATGTGTTACAAAGTTAATTTTTCATATGCACAATTAATAGTGGGATAGATGATTACAGCAGAAGGGGTCTGTTACGTAAGGATGGGTCAGTGACTGTGTGTGAATAGTTCATGGAGTGGTGGGTGCAGTCCACGCCCCCGTGAGGGCAGTTAACCTTTTCAGCTATGCCATACTGGCCCATATTGGGTTGAGTGTCTGGTTGTGGAGAGGGAGCAGGGGAATTGGAAGGCGATGCAAGTGGGTTGTTGGTAGGGTGTATGGCTGGTGTGGGTTTTGCTGTTTATTTTTGTTTCCCAATTAGCCGAGACACTTACATTGGTCATGCAGATTGACAGGGGCCCCTGTGTTAGAATATTCTGCAAGATATGGGTCTGTTTCCCAACCAACCTTAAGAATTCTTCCTGGGGGTGCTGCTCACAGTCACCCCCATTTAGCCAGTATCCATCTGTAGAGAGGATTTCTTTTGAAAGAAGTGATTCTTCATGAGGTCAGAATTTGCCCATGCCAACCTGCAACTCTTATAAGTGTGACCAGTGCTTTTTGAGAATGAAGTTTCTTAATGGGGTAGACGCCATCCTCACCAGGAGCTTCCTCTTCCTCAGACAATGGCAAGAAATCACTAGTTACACCTGGGCTGGAGAGTGGATCAAGGGATGTCAAATGAACTGCCAGTAACCAGAGGGGTGACTGGAGGAGTGTCCTGAATACCCAGGGTGAACATCTGTGGCTATATCTTGGTGCCTGGTGACTTGTCATTTGTAGGATATCACTAGGAGGGAGACAGTTGACTGGCCATAATGTTTTATGTGGCTTCTGGGTGAGACCAACAATTTCCTCTTCATCGGTGGTGGCTGCAGAGATGGCAGCTTTTAAAAGGATAGGGGTCTTCTGAGATTTCATGACCTCTACCAGTGGTGAATGGTAAGGCTTCATTGTGAGGTTCTTAGTCCCCAGAAGAAGACAGAAAATGGTAATGTAGTTTGTAAATTAGATTTGAGAGATTATGTAAAGGCCAAAACCAGACATGACACTTTAGCTTATGGTGGCCACCATAAGCTAAGAGTGGTGGGGCAGGTGGGGTCGCATTGGGAGGTGTCGAACGTGGAGGGAGTGACAATACAGTATAAAATATAAATAAAACTTACCTTACCTTCAGCTCCAGACGCCTCCAGTGTCGTGCCGCTTCTCCTCCTCTTCCTGGGTGAGGTCCCAGCAGCACAGGAATAGGTCTTATCAGGCAAGAAAGACACCCGGTGGGGTCAGGGAGACTGTGGGGTTTCTACAGCCCGGCTGCTTAATGCAGCTAGGTTGGAGAAAACCTAAGTGCGCATGTGTGCTTTGGTCGGCCTGAGACGGCAGGCCAAAACATATATGCGCACTTAGGGAGGGTAGTGAACGTAGCACTCCTCCTCCCCTCTCCTAAGCCTCGGCCCCGCCCCTCCCAACACTGGTGGCTAAGAGCCGGCAAATGTAAATTAAAACGATGCAAGAACATTGTTTTAATTTGAGCCGCCACTGCAATTTAGCATAAATAAATGAAACAGTACATTATTATACAATGTTGCTTGTTGGCTTATGAAGGCGATATAGTAGTGTCTTAATTGTGGATGTTTCCGTTGTGCATGGACCTTTAGATGTTAGGTGCTAAACAAGTGTCCTCGAAGGCAGCAGTGGACATGTGCTCCTTGATTCAGCAGCTGGGGAAAAGAGTACTGAAAATCTTTAGAACTGAGAGGGGCTGGAAACAGCTGTGATTTGTGACAACCATGGAATCAATGCTGATAATTGTAAAATAGGTGTAGGTCTATTTCCTTTCACATATAGAAAAAGCTAAATGTGCAAACAGTGATAACAAGGGGGGAGTAAGTTACATTTGGAGGTAGATTTCAGTACATGCATTATGGTGACAGACTTCCCTGATCGACTTGTTGTAAAAGGTTGGATTGCTGCTTGCACGATGCTCCCTGAAGTCTTTTTGTGTATGGGGCATAGTGTGGACATCCATGCTGATGTATCATTGAAGCAAGTCATCTCCTGTTAGATAGCTATTGGGAAAAAGGCATCATTTTTTACCAGACTTTGACATGATGTCAGAGAAAAACATCCAAGAGTCAATACAAACTGTCACCGTTAAGGGATTGGATGATGGCTTTTTGACTAAACTGGAATTTGAGTTTCTAAATAAAAGCTGCCCAAGGACTCCTGTCCTGTATACTCTACCGAAAGTGCATAAAGATTTGGATAACCCTCCAGGGAGGCCAATCCTTTCAGGTTGTGGGTCAGTAATGGAACCATTAGGGCATTACATCGATAGTTTCATCAAAGAGTTTGTCCCTGTCTTATCCACCTACGTCAGAGACAGTACCCACATGATCAACCTGATTGAAAACATGGAGTTTAATCCTAATACAGAAATCTTGGTTACAATGGATATCAATTCATTGTACACCAACATTCCTCAACAAGAAACCATTGAGGTTATTAAGCAGATCTTGGAAAAAAGACCATCACCAGTAGAGGTCCCCACGGAATTGATCATTGATTTATTGAACATCGCTTTGACCAAAAACTATTTTAAGTTCAATTCTGAGTATTATCAGCAATGCTCGGGCACATCTATGGGTGCAATTTTTGCCCCAAATTTGGCGAATCTCTATGTTGGAGATCTAGAAGAGAAACATATTAACAACATCAATAATCCATTCCACACTAAAATCAAGTGTTGGAAGAGATATATAGATGACATCTTCATAGTTTGGGCTGGCACTGAGGAAGATTTAGATCTATTTTTGACATATTTACACACATGCCAATCTGCACTTACTTTCACATATCATAAAAGTAGAGAAATGGTATCCTTCCTAGACCTAAAAATAAGGTGTCGAGATGATTATCTAAATGTTACACTGTATCGAAAACCAACCGATAGAAACACTTTGTTGCAGTATAACAGTTTTCATCCTAGATCTCTCAGAGATGGCCTACCATATGGTCAATTTTTGAGACTGCGACGAAATTGCACAGAAAAACAAGATTTCTTCGTAAAAGCAAATATTCTGAGCTCACGGCTACGGGAAAGAGGTTACCTAAAAAGACTGATAAAAACCTCAATGAAAAGAGCCTGGTTTAGTCCCCGGGAAGTTTTATTAGAAAAAACAGTGAGAGAACCAATAAAAAAAATTGTATGTGTCTCTACTTTTTGCCCATGGAGCACGCAGATACAAAAGATAATTAAAAAACATTGTTCCACTTGGAACACCATGGATTCCTGTAAAGAAATGCCTTTGTTTTCCTTTAGAAAAAGGAAAAATATCAGGGATCACCTGGTCCACTCTGACACCAGTTTGCATCAAAACAATAAGAGCATACAAGAATTATGGTCATTACCAGCTGTAACAGGACATTATAAATGTGGTAATTGCGTGGCCTGTGGTGTGACAAAAGAAACAAAATTCTTTGTACATGGTAACATCAATGTCAAATTGCATGATATGACGAATTGCTCTTCATCCAACGTCATTTACTGTATCTGGTGCCCATGTAATTTAATTTACATAGGGCAGACAACGCAACCAGTAAAGGCTCGAATTGGCCAACACAGGAGCCGTATTCGGTGCAAAGTCCTGAACGCACCTCTGGTAGATCATTTTATTGAAAAAGACCACACAGCAAATGATTTACTATGGCAGGTGGTGGAAGATGCAAAAATGCCACCTGATCCTCCAGACTCTAGAATGCAAATGGATAGACAAGTGTGGATCTATTAAAAATGGTCTGAACAGCCTTGAGGAGTGGCGTAGGTTTACAAGTCTACATTGAAGAGATTTGCATTTATTTATAACTCATGCATTCTCTCTTTTTCCTGGTGTATCTGACAGGGCTCTGTCAGAATGAATAATACTGAATGTCACCTGATACATGGATAATTGTATACCACGTTTTGTATACTGGGATTTGTCTATAGAGTAGAATGACTTAAAGAATGTTAATAATATGTTCACATTGGCATGATTAGTATAACACTGTTATGTTTTGAATTGTCCAATGGTGACTTATTGTTTTTACTTCATTTATGATTTTGTTGTCAGATCAAAGATCGCACTGCAATCGTATGACACTGATTCTTTTGCCAAAAATGGATTTTTTATTCTGAGAAAAAAAAGTACTGATGTTTGATTACGTGTATAAAAAGGTCTTTGTCAATAGCGAATGGTTCGCTGTACCTTATGAATGAATGGAATATCGGTTCTTTAAGAGGTCTAGTACATTGGCACTTCCACTACATGGACATATTAACTGTAAGTCCACTGCATTGAACCAAGTCTTCCTCCCTTTATACATTAGCCCAGTTCCGTTTGAATGGTCAATTACGATCAGGCACGGTATCGTTAAGGAGATACATTTTATACCGCTTAAAGATGGCCACCATACTTGCAGCCTTCGTTTCCTGTATTCGGGTTGTATTCACACTGCTTAGAGATGGCCACCAAACTTGCCACTTTTTATTTATGTTTTGGATTTTGGTACATCTTTTATGCATGAATAGTTGACTAAGAAATCAATTCTTAATCCTGTTGGCCGAAATCATATAATGTAGTTCCTGTTTCTCCGCCAAAAAGAAAAAAATTCCTAACCAAATGAGGTTTACCAACTACCACTAAAAGATGGCTGCCTCTCTTGCCGTCTGTTTGCCCGACCCCTTTATAAATGAAAACTAGCTATTTCCGGGTCGTGGAAGAAGCGAGAATGACACCGCCATAGCCATAGCACGGATTAAATACGTACTAAAGCACCAACGACGAAGTAAGTGCACTTTTGAATTCAGGTAGTTATAACCTCGATAATGCTGCAGGACAATAGTGCTAATCAAGAATATATGTAATTATTTACAGTGGGTGAACGCTGATACATCGTTTTTCGGCGTAGTCATTATTGAAAGAAGAAGCCCGTTTTTTCATCTCGGGAGGTTAAGTAAGATGTAAGTAAAATGATCGGTATTTGTACCTTTGTCCATTTGTCTTTGGAATATGGACAGTAATCAAGGTTTTCTACTTATTACAGTAGTGTGGAAATAGAAGTCTACAAGTATTCTAGGAAATTCAATTATCCTATGACTTCCCCAATTCATTAATTGTATGGCGTGATCCCCATCCTTGGAAAAGAAAAAATCCCAAGTAAGTGTATTATAATATACCACACCTGGGTGATTTTATAAATAACTGCGTGATTAAACCTTCACTAAAAACAATATTCCCTGCCCTTAGGTTTGGATGTAAATTCTTCATCCGCCATATGTTCTCGCATACTGGATCCTATATGGACGATTGTATGTTCAATTTTGGTAAGCTGAGATTTTTATGCCCTCCACTATCTTAATTTTTTGAGTATCGAAAATTGAAAATATTATAGCTATATTCCCCTTTCCTTCTTCCTTCAGTCCCCAGAAATACAGTCCTGATGAGACCCGGTATTTAAAAGTGGGTCGAAACGCCGTCGACAACAAAATAAGAGACAGCCTTGACTGAATCACTGTATATTGTATATAAACTGTCCTTATAATTTTTCCAATAACCTCTGATATCGTTTGTTTTTTCTTTGTTTGGTCACAGTACAAAGGTTATGGTGTTTTCACTGGGGCACATTTTGCACTGCATATGTAAGAAAGAAAAGTCTGTATATATGAAATGTTTTTTTATATGTGATTTAAAAGTGTACATTAAATAAAGTCCTCGGCTGAGGCTTAAAAATTTTCTAGAAATAGTTCTTATGAGGGTGTATTGTGATTAGTATTAATTTACTCTTATTTCTATTCTCATTTTCTCTTGAATTACGGATGTGAGATTAACTCATGAACAACCATTGTTGTTGTATGGAATATTTAAACAATTTCAAATGAGTTCCTTGTGAATATTGTTTGTAGTACTTTGTACTTACCCGGTTCACAAGGACATAAGGGTCGCTTTTGTGTTTTGAAATATAGTCAGAGAATGTTAGTTGCTGTGGCAAAGGAATAACACTCAATGATTGTCAAAAATGGAGAGAAGGGTGGATAGAGTGGGTCACTTGAGACATATACTAATCAATGAAGTACCAGAAAGGAGGAATGTATATTTGACATAAGGAAGCAGACATCAGGCATATAAATTCACCCATTAGACTTCTTATTCAGGCATGCTTTTCATAGGGTTATTATTAATATATGGAATAACATGTTCAATGTTCTTTCATTCATGCAGAGAGAAACGTGGTTAGACAAATCATACCTGTAAAGACTACAGACTTACCAGGCTCTGCCATTTATCTGTCTGGTGTTTGTGGCCAGTCCACATGCCGTTGCAGTGACTGTAGCAGAAGCAAGGTGGGGGCAGGTGGCGAATCGGCTTTCCAACACAAGAAATTCAAAGGAAACTCTGACTTGATCATGACCACATTGGCGACAATTTAAGGTGCTATGCATATTGTCTCAGTATATTTAAAGAAGTTATACCATTCTCTAGAGTTGATAGCAGTATGGCATACATGCGGTAGGTACACGTTTAAATGCAAGGTCTGATTTTGTCTTGACACATTAGAGCCCTTCTCCTGCTCCAGCATTGCTGCGAATACCCATAATAAGAGAATGATATAAAAGAAAGCTAGAATGTGAGAGGATTAATAAAAACAGTTCATACTATAAATGAGGAAGGAGGAGCTTAATCTGTGTTTGAGAAGCATGTGGGATATGTACTTATCTCTGAGACATAATTGGGAAGTTGAAATGCAGGTGAAAGATAGAAAGGGTTTGTTCTTTCTTGGCCTTACATTGCAATATGTCAGGAACACTGATCTGAGTTGCTGATTGATGTCTCAAGTCCCCAGTTCCATCGCAGAAGTGACGTGGGCACAAATGTACGAAGTAATTTAGCATTTCCTAATGGGCTGAATCGCTATTTCGGCCCGTTAAGAAATGCTAAATGGTCTTATCAAATGTACAAAGGGCCAAAAACGGTCACATTTTGTGATTTCTACACGGTAGAAATCGGAAATTGCGACTGTGATTTAGGAATCGCAAATAGGGATGACCTATTTGTGATTTCTATAACACATTTACAAAACATTTCCTAAATGCAAATTGAGCTTTGAGGAAATGCAATTACCATCGACTTCAAGTCAATGGTAACCATGTGCGAGATTAAAAAATGCATTAAAAATGCATTTTTTTATTGTGACATGAAGCGCACATATGCTTCTAGGGCATATGTGCATTTACATGTACGCTAGAAAACAGGGTCGGCTTTAGCGTTGGCGGTGCCCGGAGCGACAATCATTGTTGGCGCCCCCCATGACATTATTCTCAGAGGATCCCCTCACTGCCACTCTCCAACGGTGCCCCTTATAACTTCCTAGACCCTCTCATACTTTTAGTGCTACTCACCACAATGAGGGGTGTCAAAGCATTACATCACACATAAGACAAAGAGACAATGAATGGCCCAGCCACAACCACTTCCCCCATCCTCATTATCTTTGCATTAAGAAATGTAAAAAAGGTAATCTGGGAAAGTTCACTACTCACAATAGTATGCACTAAACAGGATAATTACGATTAAACTGCAATGAAAATCAACTGCCTACGCAAGCCCTCACACCAGCAATCTCAGCCCGAGGCATGCACTCACATACAAGCATAGAGTCATTCACTGAGGTCTATTGTGCACTGGTACAGTATTTAACACAGCCAGGTATTTAGTATATACACCCCCATCAGCCGTAGGCGTAAGCAAGTATGGCATGGAGGCCTCCATACAAGTATTCAAGCAATACAGATTAAGGTGGTCTGTCAAATCCAATAAGGAGAGTGACGTTTTAAGGCTGAGATAGGAACAGACGCGCGTGCACGCGCACACACCGGCCTACATAATTTCGCCCGTAAATTGTTCGCATGCCAGATCGGAAGAGTGCAAGCCCGTTCTTCCGTTGCAGCCCACTTTGTGCGCTCAGCACAGCTTTCGCCCTAGCCACTTTTACTAGTTGTCAAAAAGACTGGGTCCAAGCAGTCTTTGTTTTTTTGCAGGATTCCTTTTTTCTACACGGTATTTACATTTAATTGTGCTTGTGCGCCTGCAACTTTTTTATTATAACATTTTTGAAATAAATAATACGCCCAACGCCTTTTGTGCAAGAGACTGCACAGTGGTGTACAAGGGGGCACTCGAATGTCAGACGACTGCTGTTAAGAGGGACGACAGTCCTTCGGGTTATTTCTGCATACGTGGTCAGAAAAAGCTCAGCTTTCCAAGAAAACCGTGCAATCTATAGTCAAGGGCACATCTACTGAAAAGAAAAAAAGCAAGCATTTGCATTGCAATATATCTCGCATTTAAGCGAGTTTAAGCTATTGGCATTGTAAATGACAAAAATGCCTTTTATTTAGGTTTTAAAAACCAAAACATAAATAAAAGGCATTGTCATTTACAATGAAAGTAGCTCAAACTCGTATAAATGTGAGACTTAATGCATTGCAAATGCTTGTTAATCGAGATGCCGAAACAGGGGAAGGAACAGATATATGCGACAAGACAGGGGCAGGTACCACTCAATGGACCCTCAACATCCACAACCTTATTTGAAAACAAGGAATCAGCAATATTGTAGATCATGAAGGAAACACAGTGTTTGGATACTATCCCCATTGTTAACTTCTCTCCCCTAACATTAAGTAAGGAAGTCCTTCGTGCCTAGAATTATAAATAATATTTTCAATTTGCATCAGGATGTCTTTGCATTCTTTAGGAAAGTCAGGCTGAGAAAATATATTTTCCAAAACACCCAGGTAGATCCGGAGCCCAATCTCTCAGGATGTAAACCAAAATCTAAATTCACTCCCACACTGTACATGGGCCCAGAGGTTGCCATCTTTGAAAAGGCGGTTCTAATTGATCTCCAACGTGTCACTAAATATGTTCCCCCTGCTACACCTAATCTACCAAAGAATAATTGACTGTCCCCAAGAAATTGCATAGAAATTCTGATATTACCAACAAACCCTGTGACAAAGGTGGGGACGTGGTTGTAATGATATAGACATTTAATGATATATCGAATCACTCCTGGAGTATCTCGGCCCTGCACTGCTGAGAAGGAGGGACTTCTTAAAACAGCCAGGGCTCTACTGTGTAACCCAGTCTCATGAAGCCTGCCAATTAAGATGCAATGGGAGACTGTGTCGAACGCTGCTGACAAATCCAACAGTACAAGCATAATAGGGGTACCTGTGTCAGAGGGAGCATGATATCACCCACGGTCAACAAAGCGCTTTCTGTACTATGAATCTCTCTAAAACCAGATTGTGAATAATCCAAGATGTGATTTTCCTCGAGAAAAGCAGTAAGTTCTTTGTTGATAAACCTTTTTAGAGATTTGTCACGGAAAGGTAAAAGTGAGATTGGTCGGTAGTTGTTGGCATCTTTAGGATTTGCAGAGGATTTCTTGAGCAGTGGAGACACCAATGCGTGCTTCCATTCCTTGGGCACTGTAGCTGAAGTCAGTGAGAGATTATATAAGTCTGTGACAAAAGAAGCCAGACAGGTTTTTAAACTTGCAGTTATTCTAGGGGAGCATGGGTCCAGAGGTGAACTGGACTTAGCATAGGATAGCACATCCAACACCTGACCCTCAGAGCACAGTGTGACATTGTGCAGGCTACCCGTGGCCGTCGGATGGGGGTGACTAATGTCAAAATTATGCTGAAAGCCAACCAGAGATAGCTGGCAGATTTTTATAGATCGATAGATTCCATTTTACCTTCAAAGAAATTGGCTAATTTATCACAGAAATCTTGGGAAGCCTCTGTGGTAGCAATACAGGTGTGAGGTTTCACGGAATAATCTAAAGCTTTAAAAAGTTCTTTGGTAGAATTCCCTGCTTTTTCATTTGAGATTGCTAAGAAAGCTTTCCGGGGGGGGGGGCCTCATCTTATTATGATAGCTTCTCAGCCTGGAGCGATAGTCTGCTTTCTTAACCCCTTCGCTGCTAGGCCCCTGTAACTTTATGACCACATAAGGTATCCACGCCAAATTTGCGTCCTTTTCTTCCAACATCATGGGGATTGTAAAGGTACCCAGGGTTTATGGATTCTCCTGGAGGGGTCCCAGAAATTAGGCAAAATACAGCTAAATTTTGTTTTTTGGGGGAAAAATTGGGAAAAAAAGGGCTGCAAATTAAAGCATCTGGGTTTCTCCCTGCAAATGGTATCAAAAAAGGATTTGTGGGGCTGAAATCACCATTTTCCCAGCTTTTAGGGAATGACAGACTTTTGTCAGAAAACCAAAATTGTTTTACACAGTTTTGGCATTTTTCTGGGACATAGCCTATTTTTGCTATTTTTTGTGCTTTCAACCTCCTTCCAGTTAATGGGAGAAATGGGTATGAAAGCAATAATGGATCCTGGAAAGCTATACATTTTAGAAAAGTAGACAATATTCTGAATTCAGCAAGAGGTCATTTGTGTAGATCCATCAAGGTGTCTTTATAGAAACTAACAGTTAAATGTAGGAAAAATTGAAAATTAGTTAAAACAAACAGCCTTTTGTGTCAACGTTTTCACTTGTAACTTCTTCTAATTATGACAGCTCTTTGAAAGCAATATACCGTTACATCCGCTGGACATTTCTGGTTGTGGGGATATATAGGACTTGTAGGTTCACCAAGAACCCGACGAACCCAGAGTCAAAAATTGATCAGCAATTTGCGATGGCTTTTTATTGTGTACCGGGTATATATCAATTATTGTGGGAAAATGTATACATGGAAAAATCTGTATGAAAGACACCTATGTATTTCTGAAATGGGAACAAATTATAGAGTTTAGAAACAGTAGATATTTGCACATTTTCGAAATTGGGAATACTCATACTAGCATGAGAATTATCGGTCATTTTTCAAAATGACTCCTTTTTTACACAATGTCTTTCATTTGGAAGGCAGAAATGCATCGAAAGTCAATAGATAATAACAGTTGCTTTACAAATCTGAATTACCCTAAGTCTCCCGATAAAAATGGTACCTCACTTGTGTGGGTCGACATAGTGCCCGCGACAGGAAACGGCGCAAAACGCAATGTGGTCACACCTCAATTACACAGTGAAAAATGACCCTTTTTTGGCAAAGTGCCTAGCTATTGTTTTTGAACCATAGCTCTACCGGCACCTAGGGAAACTTAGCAAACCTATACATTTTTGAAAATGAGACACCCAGGGTAATCCAGGATGGGGTAACTTGACTGCCTCCCACCAGGTTCTGTTACCGAGAATCCCTTGCAAACCTAAAAAATTGGCAAAAAAAAACACATTTTCCCCCACATTTCTGTGGTGGAAAGTTCTGGAATCTGTGTGGATCCACAAATTTCCACCCACCCCCACGTTCCCCAAAGTATTTCAAGAAAAATGGTACCTTGCTTGTGTGGTTCGGCCTAGTGCCGCGACAGGAAACGGCGTAAAACACAACGTGGACACACCTCAATTTCGCAGTGAAAAATGACCCTTTTTTGGCAAAGTGTCTAGCTGTAGTTTTTGAACCATAGCTCTGCCGGCACCCAGGGAAACCTAGCAAACCTATACATTTGTTAAAACTAGACACCCAGGGGAATCCAGGATGGGGTGACTTGACTGGTCTCCCACCAGTTTGTTACCCAGAATCCCTTGCAAACCAAAAAAATTCTCCCAAAAAACACATTTCCCCCACATTTCTGTGGTGGAAAGTTCTGGAATCTGCGTGGATCCACAAATTTCCACTCACCCCGCGTTCTCCAAAGTCTTCCGAGAAATATGGTACCTCACTTGTGTGGGTCGTCCTAGTGCCCACGACAGGAAACGGCGCAAAGCGCAAAGTGGACACACCTCTGTTTAGCAGTGAAAGATGACCCTTTTTTGGCTAAGTGCCTAGCTGTGGTTTTTGAACCATAGCTCTGCCAGCACCTAGGGAAACCTTGCAAACCTATACATTTTTGAAAACTAGGCACCCAGGGGAATTCAGGATGGGGTGAGTTAACTGCCTCCCGCCAGGTTCTGTTACCCAGAATCCCTTGCAAACCTAAAAAATTGGCAAAAGAAACTACATTTTCCCCACGTTTCTGTGGTGGAAAGTTCTGGAATCTGCGTGGATCCACAAATTTCCACTCACCCCGCGTTCTCCAAAGTCTTCCGAGAAATATGGTACCTCACTTGTGTGGGGTCGGGCTAGTGCCCGTGACAGGAAACAGTGCAAAACGCAACGCGGACACACCTCAATTTCGCAGTGAAAATTACCCTTTTTTGGTAAAGTGCCTAGCTGTAGTTTTTGAACCCTAGCTCTGCCAGCACCTAGGGAAACCTACCAAACCCACACATTTCTGAAAACTAGACACCCAGCGGATTCTAGGGAGGTATGGCTTGCGTGGATACCCCAATGTTTCCTTACCCAGAATCCCCTGCAAACCTCAATTTTAGCTGAAAAATGCACTTTTTTCACACATTTGTATGTGGGAAAGTTGTGGCATCCCCGGGCTGACACAAATTTCCTACTAACCAGCGTCCTCCCCGGGTCTCCCGATAAAAAAGGTGCCTCACACATGTGGGAGGCACAAGTACCCGCGACAGGCAAGGGCACAAAACGTAGTGAGGCGACATCAAAATTGCCTATCAAACAACGACTTGGTTTTGCAAGGAGGGTACCCTGGGTTTTTGGCCCGGTGCTCGGCGGCCACCTAGGGAAACCTACCAAACTCACACATTTCTGAAAACTATCCACCCGGGGGATTCCAGGAAGGTATGGCTTGCGTGGATCTCCCAACGTTTCCTTACCCAGAATCCCCTGCAAACCTCAATTTTAGCTGAAAAAAATCACTTGTTGTTCACACATTTTTGTGTGGGAAGGTTGTGGCATCACCGGGTTGACACAAATTTCCTAGCACCCAGCGTTCCCCCGGGTCTCCCGATAAAAACGGTACTTAACTCGTGTGGGAGGCCCAAATACCCGCGACAGGCAAGGGCACAAAATGTAGCTTTCTGTCCCCATCTGCCCCCCAGGGGAGGCAGAAAGGCTGTAATGGTGGCGGGGTGGGGGCATTGGCGTACCTGTTTCAGGCAGCCCCCACCCTAAAAAAACTTCAAAAAGCAAATACCTGGTGTTTAGTGGGCTTTCTGCCCCCGAAGGGGCAGATTAGGGGCTACCGCCCCCATCTGTCCCCCGGGGGGGTCAAAAAGACTACATTCTGCCAAATTAAATTGGGGGAGCAAAGGCCCTTATCCAAGGGGCTGCTCCTCCCTCCCTGGTGTCTAGAGGGTGGATCCCTGCTTGGGGAGGGGTACCATTGGAAAGGGGAGATTCTCCCCTTTCCAACCATACCTCTCCCCTCTTTCTACGTGCTCAGGGGGCTGAGATAGCCCCCTGAGCACGTAGAAAGGGAAACTGAAATGAGCCTCTTGGTTTCACTGAAATGACGTCAGCGCGACATGCGCGCCGATCGTCATTTCAGGGAAACCAGGGGGGGGGGGGGCCTCGGGAGCTGGGGAAGCTCTTCCCCAGCTCCAAGGCTCTTTTGGCATAAAGGGAATCCCTCTGGTGCCCGCACCAGAGGAATTTCCCAGGCGATGTTTCATGACGAGCTGGGCTCGTCATGAGCACACGACCACTGTGTGCCATGACGAGTCCAGCTCGTCATGAGCATGGAAGGGGTTAATGAGGTTTAGTAGAATGCCACCTGCGCCTCAGCGCTCACATATTGATTTCTCTTGACGCAGGGCATCCGAGGACTAAGGGGCAGAGCTTCTGGAGGGAACTATAGATGATAGCTTGAGGGGTGCAATATGGTCTATAGCGTTCGTAAAGGAATCCTGGTAAATAGATAGTGCTCTGTCCACATCCACAAAGGAAAGAGATGGGGGAATTAAACTCTGTGAAAGAAGAACCGTAATAGAGTTTGTTACGCTGTGGCTTTTTTCTGTTTTCTTGGGTATGTTACAGGTCTTATTTCGTGAGGTGGAGATATAGATCAGATAGTGGTTTGACCAGGAAAACGGAAGCAGGGAGTCACAAACTACTTCTTCAGCGTTCGTAAAAATAAGATCCAACATATGACCAGCCCAATGTGTATGGCCGGTCACCAGCTGCTTTAAACCATTAGAGATCAGATCAGCTAAACGTTGGGTGACACAGGGATAGTTCAGATTTTCACCATAACTAAAGTCATCTAATACTAAAAACGTTTTTGTGGTCAAGACGTGAGGGGCAATTAAGTCAATTAAAGCTTGCAGAGAGTCTCTCGGGGGGGGGGGGAGGCGATACAACAGTGCCCCTTTCCAGACTTCTGTAGGTGAGAGTGACAATTTAAAGATACAAATCTCAAGCCACCTAGTACATAATGTGTCCGTGAGCTCAACTTTAAGGGAGTCGTAAAACGCAATTGCGATATCCCCCCGACCCCATCGGCAGTCTATCATGTTGGATCGGACCTGGGAATAATGTTCAAGGATGGCAAGTGAGATGCAAGGGAAAGCAGAGGCCAAGAGACAGGTTTGAGTAAAGAAACAGATCCTGGGATTGGATGAGGAGATTCGGACCCATACTTCTATGGAATGCTTAGCCATGGATCGAATATTACAATACAGCCCATGTAATTTCGTGGGTTTTTCAGAGCTGGAAGGGGAGCCAGAGGACGTAAAGAGATTGGAGGGCATGCCAGGTGGATTAGAGAAAGACAGTAACAGGGAAGGTGTTATCTCTAATATTAGCAGATAGGCAGGGGCTAAGCAACAGGATTTACAGTTTTTACATGAGACAGGGCCCCCCCAGTGGGGGGAAGCTATGTTTACAGCTCAAGGTAGAATGGGGAGAATTAGACACGGATGTCTGAAATTAGAACAGTTCTGCAGAGGTAAATTTCCTTCCCATGATTAAGCAGAGATGACCCCCAGGACCAGAAGAGTGAGATGTAGTAGGAACAAGAGAAAAAGGGCTGGGGTTCTGGCGTAGTCCCGGCGTGGACAGGCCCTGGAGCTCCTTTTATGAGTTTGAGTGCTGATAGAGGTGGGAAAAAAAGCTAGACCACCGACCTGGCCAAAATGTCATTGGTCTATGACACACAAGAAGTGGGGACAGACTGCAGTCCAGCTCTGTCTGCAGAAAACGGCACCGCAGTCACGGCGGACCAAAGAGCAGAAGTGAGGCAAGGGAAGAAGAACAAAAGAGGGTATGCACACGATGCAACAGGTAGACAAAAGGAGGTTGAAAGTAGCAGGCACACAAGATAAAAAAAAAACACAAGGTCAACTCAGCATCTTGAAGTGTGGAACAGGTTTCTACTCAGCCTAGTAGTTCCCAACACCAACGCTACAATTTCAATAAATCTACTTTAAAAACAGTATAAAAAGGTACAAGTCTAAGAAAGTACCCTACTAGAAGCGCACACATGAGTATACTACCAAGATACAAATTATGTTAGCAGCTTCTGAACACTACAAACAAGTTAATTCAGAAGTTTTTGCTAAACTCAATCCTCAGTTTGACAAAATCACAACAAACGCCCAGCAGGAAGGACATATTTGCAAAAAAGGGTATGAGTTTTTGAATAAATCTGATCCGGTCACTGTACCCCTTTATGGAGTGCAAAAAACCCATAAGGATGTCAGAGACCCTCTCTTGCGACCAATTGTCTCATTTATTAATGCTAGCACGGAACCCCTATCCAAGTACGTGGATGCATGCTTGTGCCCTATGACTAGGAACTATCAGTCATATATTTGAGACACTGGTGACATAATAGCTAAAATTGAGAATATGACTTTTAACTTGGAGCTGGAAATGTTAATCACTCTTGATATAGATGCTCTCTATACGAATAGCCCTCAGCAGGAAGCCATTGAGTCAGTGGCGGCTCTCCTCAATAGAACTCCAGGGGACCGTCCAGATCTTTTCATTTTGGAATGTTTAGAAATAGTGCTTCGGATCAACTTCTTTAAATTCAACTGCGACACCTATCAGCAAATCAAAGGCACCAGCATGGGAGCATCATGCGCCCCCAGTGTAGCGAATATCTACTTGGGGGAAGTGCAAACATCTTTAATGAGATTGTGCCTTTCTTTGAAAATATCATGCATTGGTATCGTTACATTGCAGATACTTTTTTGTATGGTCAGGCAGGGAACGAGGAAGCCTTACAAGAGTGTCTCATGGATTAATCTGAGTGATAAGAACGTAAAATTTACAGCCAAATACAGTAAGGAGAAAGTTGAGATTTTAGACATCTGGATCTCCGGAATCAATGAGGTTTTAAAAATCCGCTTCTACAGAAAACCCACCGCAAAGAACACCATATTTCATCCTAACTGCCAAAAAGATTCCATTCCATTCCATTTTTGAGAATTCTTAAGCATCAGGTGTAATTGTTCTAACATGCAAGAATATGACATGCATGGTGAACAAATGAAAAGTAGACTCTTAGAGAGAGGATATCTGAAACGTCTTGTTAGGAAATACCAGGGAAATACAAGATAATGATTCCTCACAAAGATTCATCATAGGTTTCATCCCTATTAAAGGCTCTCATAGGTGTGGTATTTGCCATGCATGTGAATCAGCTCCTACTACCGAGATATGGGAGTACAGAGGTTGTACTGGTATTTTAAAGGATTTGACCAGCTGTAAAAGCAAAAATATAGTGCATCTCATCTAATGCCCATGTGGTCTAGGGTATGTTGGCGAAACTGGGAGAGAGTTTAGAACTCGATTCTGTAAGCATAAGTCAGCAATTAGGACTAACAGGCTCAGAGCCCACATGGTTCAGCATTTCCACAAAAAAGAACATATTGAAAACGATCTCAAATGGCTCATCTTGGAAAAAGTTAGACCAAAACAAGGGCGCTCTACCTGTGAAATACGCAAGGAAAGGGAAACCTATTGGATTGTTTCCCTTAATACTGTAAAAGATGGCCTAAATGAAGAAATAATTTGTGATTTCTTGATTTTTCCATAAGAATTTAAAAAACTACAACCGTATTCCATGCCAGGTAGTCTTCTGATGCAGACATTAGCCCTACCATGTACATGTTTCTATGGGATTCCTTGGGTGGTAACCTATTATCGCTAATTGCGTTGAGAGTGTTTCCCACGTGGCCTGTGTGACTGACCATTCTGGCATAATACAATGGTTTTTCCCCCCCCTATACCCCAATCCATGGCCCTGGGAACAATATACATATAAATATATACCATCTGGAGCTCATTTTGTAGATGTTGGGTTTATGCACGTTTAGCTTTGCATTGTACCTATTGGCAGCCTAACATTCCAGATGGCACCCATAAGATGCCTCTTTTAATTTGTCTTTACAATAGAGAAGGAGGCTTCGTGGTAACTGTGATTAGCTTGTATATATTGGTAGCTCTGCAAATACTAGGCAGGGGATGGGTCTGGCTTTTCACCTGTTGGTGGCAAGCTAGATGAATTGCCACTCGTATATGTAAGCTTCATCAAGACAGGGTACACAAGGGGCACTTCATTAGTCAATAGCCTTGTTGGATATTTACATAAGAGCTAGGCAAAGTCTAGTTTGAGTTACGTTTCCTGCTTGCTTTGTGTATTTTTCTCCGTACAGCCGGCATACTCCAATATGGGGTGCATGGAATCATTTCCTATGCCCGCCGCCTCAAGCAGAGAGGCATAGTATCAAGAGTCTTGCGACATCACTCCTCCCGCGATTTCTTTATCAGACGGTAGTGATTTTGCTCTTGCTCTCTCACATTCCCTGCGATATAGGACTGCAACAGGATGAGGATCGTTTGAGGCATGGCACCATCTGTGAAGAGGTACGTAGTGAATCAACAACATACTGCCTTATTAGGGTCTTCGAGTTCATACTGTCACCTGCTAATAGTATAGGTAAATGAACGACATCCCTGTCTAATTGGAGTGAAACGTGTGTTCGTGCGCCTTTGTGTTTGATGCTGGATTTTATTCCTGCGACAGCTCGGTGGGCAGGTATTCCCATTATGTCAGTTTCCTAATTAGCATTCCTCTCACTCAAATCATTCACTTTGAGTTCCGTTCGTGAGGATGCACTTTTAGTGTGCAACATACCCAGTCAGCTTTAGTTATGGTAGCTGTCCTCATAAGCATCATTTATACTGTCCATGCTCTTTTTATGTCTTCGAAGATACAGTCATAGCAAGCGAGTGGGATGCATATGCTGTGTTGTCTCTGCATGCATGTATTAAGTCCCCTCTTTCGAGACATGAAAATATTGAGGTTGTGTAGCAAGGAGTCTGCCAACAGAGACATCTTAGTATTTTACTTAGAAACTATATATGAACACATAGTGGTGATGGTGCCTATATAGTTCTTTTTCCCTTTTTTTCTATGTTTCCTTAGGCTTTTGCGGTAACCCAGTACCAGTTAGAATACATTCAGTAGTTTCATTTGGGGATCTGGGTATAATCCACCAATGGCTTGAATACCAGAGGTAAGATTTAAGGCACCTTTATTAAACAACTCTATACCCTATAGACATACATCTAGTGCTTATCTTCCTAGCTACTTAGTTCTTTTTGTATGGCATTTTCAGCATCTTCCCAGTATGTAATCTTGGATACCAACGCCACCTATAGGATATATCTGTTACAGAAATATTTAAATTGAATCCGTGACCGTGTGGTGGAAACATCTGGCTTATCGATAAGATCTTCAAGAATCATTTAAAGTTGATCACATTCAGATTTGGGGACTCCGACGGTTAGTAGGCAGGACTGCTGGGCTATGATTTTAGCTGGTATTGCACCTTTTTTGTCCTTACACAGTCACAGGTGTACTTTGCTGGAGACATTTTCTCTGCAGCAATGGGATTTAAGGTAGAACAGACAAGGGATAATATTAAATTACTAATCACACTGTGGTGATCTATTGTTTCTAAGGTCGTTTACTGATCTGTGATCGTTGGTGGCTGGCATAATGTGCTCTGGATAAACCCAAGAGGCTTCTTAGAAATTCTCTGCAAAATAAATAATATTGGTTTTGGCAGACCTTGTGAAAATATCTTTTCTGGTTATTTATTTACAGATACCTCCTCCACTCACCTTAAAATAAATGAAGGGGTCGTCCTGATGAAGTTGGCTACAAATTTCACCAAAACATACGTTGACCTGGTTGCATTATTCACAACCTACAACACTATAACGGAAATCTTTGTTGATATATTTCTACTGTTAATTCCAGTAGTGTATGTAATTGGTTGAGTAGGCTAAGTATGTGAGAACAGAACGATAGTGTGTTGGTGTGTTTGAGGTGAGAATGGTTAGGTGTGGTTGACTATAGTGGGTAGTTTCTTTACAACAATTGATTTATGTTTCATCATATTTGTGCAATTGTCTATTTGGTTGATCTGTAAAAGACAATTGATCTATGTGTTACCACGTGGAAGAATTGTATGCAAGCATCTATGGATTTGTTATGGTCTCATAACATGTTTTTAATTATGTAATTTTGTATAATGAAATGAAACAAGAAATTACCATTGGTAAAGTATATAAACAAGTTTTTATAATCTAATAAAAAGACAAACAACAGTATGTATATGCCTATAACTCAAGGAATTGAGTAACGGTCAGCCCATGGAGCTCTAGCAGGCCCATATAAAAGAAATACAGATCGTGTGAGAGTTTTTCCTCGGTTTACATTTGGAAGCGAATGCAGAAAATAGAAATCTTGTTTATATTGATTAAAACCTTGTTGCATCAGAAATGATTTTAAGTATCACTTAGTAAACAGCTTATAGTGGCCACAGAAGAGAACAAATTGCATCAAAGTCTGGACTGAAGCCTCATCATGTCAAATTAGAATAGTAGAGGAGTCGTATTGGTCCAAGAGGAAGAATAAGAGCGACCTGATATGTCCAGTTGGGAATCTCATTAATAAGGTGCTCTCCAAGACATTATATACCCAGTGGAGATATAGCCAATGTAGGGGGATGAGAGCAAATATTTACAAAGTCCTGGACGAAGGGTTCCAAAATTCAACATGCTATCTGTTACGCTACCTCATGCCCCAATAATTTTCCTTCACCCAATTTTTAGCCCTGTCCGTAATCTTCCCAGGTGTAAGGAACAAATCTGCCCTTCCTTGCTCACCCTTCATTTTGTTAAACCTATTTTAGCCAAGGGTATTATGTGGCCTTGGGCACAATTCAGATCATCTTCGATAATATCCCTGTTGTGGCTCGCTTTCTCATTGGGCCAGACCCATGGCCAAAGCCTTAATGGGGATAACCTAATTTTGACCATGGCATAGTAAAGTCCCAGCTCTTCTTGTAAAATAAAATGTGAGCTAGAGTGGTAAGCCCAGGAGTTTTCTTCAAAGCCGGTTTTCTTGAACCTGTAGGCAATGGATTGGAGCATAGCATCTCTACCACTTGAACCACTCCTGCAGCCTACATAAGCTCGCCCTCCTGGCCTTAACGATCCCTCTCTCTCCAGTATGGCAGACCTTTGCCTGAACGCAACAGGGAGCAATTCTTACGCCGTCTTATACCCTCCTAACCTCTCCAGGACCGCTGCTAAAACCTTCAAACACTCCACCCTGAGAAGACACCCCGAGACCCTGACCTCTGACCTGCGCTTTAGCGCCACAAGGGCACAATTATCAATGACCTCATTTTCTACTCCAGAAAAACAGCTTTATGTTGCACAGCCATATAAAACCTCCTTAACGTACATGAATCCAGAATCATTCCTTGTAGTGCCAAACTCCCGATTGTGCCCTCCCTAAATCTACGGGCTGACCTTATCATCACCTTATACAAAAACGGCTTAGTTCTGGTCCAAGCACCAAACAAAGACCCCAACAAATTTGCTGACCTTTTCACCACCCTCAAAAAGCATGTGCATGACTCCTATCCCTCCAAGCTGCCCCAGGGCAGGCTGTTGCCATCTGACTCTTCTCATAGCTCAGGTCAACGCAGCTCAAAGGACAAGGATAAGAGCTTCCAATTAAGCTCCACCATAGCTACAGCCACTCTCCCTCGCTCCCTCAGCCACTCTCCCTCGCTCCCTCCCCCACCCTCTCCTATCGTATCGTGCAGACTAGCCCGACTCCACCCATGGTGTTCCCCACTCAAAACGACTCTCTAGGCAGCGTCTTACCTATATCTGCTAGGGAACTTCACTCCACTCCCCCTCCAACCTCCATCATCTCTCAAGTAGACCATGCCGCCGCACCCCTCGTCCAACCTGTGCTCCTCTCACACACCCATAGTGACTAACATACTAAACACTTACAATGCAGCGGACACCCGCCCAAATAACCCTGTGACCACTCTGTTGAGCGCACCTAGCCCCTCGCAAACCCCTCCCCTCAGAAATCTAGAAGCAGGATGGTCAAGCTCCACTACCAGGCTACCCGACCATGACAGCAGAACCGGTCCCAACCCACTGATCTCCTTCCCGCAAACATAACCCTCACGTATGTCTCTTGAAACGCTGAACCTCAGAGCAGCCAACATAGCTCAGGGCATCCATACCTGCATTCTTGAATTGAAAAGCATCCTCCACCTCACTGAACTCTCGAATTTCAAGCTCTCCCAGAAATCAATTTTTCCCCCACTCACTAAGCCCTTCCTTCACCCCATGCCGCTAGCCTTTAGACACCTTCATCCTTGCAAGCAACCAAACTACCTCCGGAGGATGGCCTCCTCTTAACCTACAAGACTGCGCCTAAGGCCCCCAGGCCTCCAGACAAGAAAGATGAACACTTAAGGAGAACCCTCTGGATGACAGAAAGAAACTGGAGACAGCACCCTTCAGCCTACCAACTAAAACCTCTCCGACAGACCAGAAACGCTTACAACAGGAACATCCTCAAATCAAAGAAAGAGTTCTTTAGATCAGAACTGGAGAACGCTAAGAACAGACCTCGCAAAGTCTTTGAAATGATCAAACACTAATCTAACAAACTGGCTAAAACTTCCAAAGAAACCTCAAAATCCCTAATAACCTGTGAGGAGTTTCCTTCTTCACTGCCAAAATTACCCCCCTAGGAAACAAACTTATTTCCGCTACCTTCTTACGATCCCCTCCTGACGGGTCCCATCTCTGCTCCCTCCTGCCCCCTCCCCCCCTCCCCCCCCCCCCCCCGAGACATCACCAAGAAACCAAGCACACTGGTCCAACTTCAATTTATAGGACGACCATTCCATCTCGAAAATTCTATCCTACTTAAATCCAAACAACCACTTTAATGACCCACTCCCCTCCAACAGTTTAGCCTCAACCTTGGAAATGTATCATTCCTATTTGGACTGCAATAATCGACGCCTCCCTACTACAAGGGCCGATACTTCACTCTCTAAAACACGGTCAAGTCATACCCATCTTAAAAAAACAAAGTTGAATCCTGCCAACTTTAGACCAATATCCAATATCCCACTTCTATCGAATGCTCTGGAGAAATGTGTGCAACTTCAAATGAGCCAACATATCACCAACTTCAATCTACTAGACTATTTCCAATCTGGGTTCATGCCAGGGCACAGCACGGAAACCACCATTCTCCATATTGTGCATGATGCTCTCCAAACCCTTGACCAAGGCAGCACTTGTCTCCTAATTCTATTAGATCTATCCTCTGCTTTCGAAACAGTCAACCACGAGAAACTTCTTGAAAGCCTCAAACTCAGGATGGGACTGAGGGGTCGGGGGGAGCCATGCTCCAATGGTTTAGATCCTTCCTCCGGAACCGCTCCAAGAGATTCTTAGTCAACAGTAATTTATATGCCCTTTCTACGATCTGAGTCTCCCAAGGATCAACTCTTTCCCCTACCCACTCCAATCTCTACCTCGAACCGTTAGCAGAAGTACTACGTACCACCAAAATCTCCTTCCACATGTATGCCGATGTTACCCAGATCTACATCACAATCTCATCTCCAGAGGAGATCTATTCCTTCAAAGAGGCCATGAAGTTGACTGTTCAATGGCTCGCCTCCAATCAGCTCAAACTAAATGCACAAAAAGCAAAGTTCCTTCTAATCTACCCTCTTAAAAGCAACTCTGACATTCGGGAATGGACTAATCAAATCCTTCTGTTTCTGCTGGGGGCTGTACTGCTGGCCGGGCACTGCTCCGCTGGTCTGCTGGGCCGGGTTGGACTCCGCCTAGTTTTTACACGCAATCCCTGGATCCCTGGCTTACCTGCAGCTGCTTCCTGCTTTCTGCTTGGGGCAGAATTCTGGGCCGGGCTTGGCTCCGCCGCTCTCCTTGGCCGGGCTTGGCTCCGCCATATTGGCACTACATTTCCCGTCATCACCTGGCGAGGACGCCGCAAACGCCATCTGGTAGCGCCAGGAGGCGCATAAAGGACTGGTTGGGGCAGAGTCCCTCGCGATCCTTCTGTTTCTGCTGGAGGCTGTACTGCTGGCCGGGCCCTGCTCCGCCGGTCTGCTGGGCCGGGTTGGACTCCGCCTAGTTTTTACACGCAATCCCTGGATCCCTGGCTTACCTGCAGCTGCTTGCTGCTTTCTGCTTGGGGCAGAATTCTGGGCCGGGCTTGGCTCCGCCGTTCTCCTTGGCGGGCTTGGCTCCGCCATATTGGCACTACATTTCCCGTCATCCCCTGGCGAGAACGCCGCAAACGCCATCTGGTAGCGCCAGGAGGCACATAAAGGACTGGTTGGGGCAGAGTCCCTCGCGATCCTTCTGTTTCTGCTGGGGGCTGTACTGCTGGCCAGACCCTGCTCCGCCGGTCTGCTGGGCCGGGTTGGACTCTGCCTAGTTTTTACACGCAATCCCTGGACCCCTGGCTTACCTGCAGCTGCTTCCTGCATGGGGCAGAATTCCGGGCCGGGCTTGGCTCCGCCATATTGGCACTACATTTCCCATCATCCCCTGGCGAGGACGCCGCAAACGCCATCTGGTAGCGCCAGGAGGCGCATAAAGGACTGGTTGGCTCCTCGTCGCACGGGACACGCCGGGAGAAACCCGGGAGGAGGGCGGGCCGTCTGGGGCCGTCAGGGGCTGTCGGAGGCTGGGCTGGGCCACACCTCTTTCAAGTGTGCTTCGAGACTATCATCTCCAGCCGTATACGACCACAGAGAGAGGTACTTTATTGTTGTACGGAAGGGCCATTGCACCTATATAGTCCAGCTACCAGCGAGGTGTTGTGATAGACCCTGTTCTTGGTGGCGGGTGTTGTATTGCCTTCTTCAAGAGCTGTTGTTGATAATGGGAAAAAGGAAATTGCCAGATGCATCCGCTGGAGCCCCTAGTAACATCGGTGGGGCTGCCAAAAGAAAAAAGGCTAGGAAGTCTACTAAAAAACAAACTCCTACTGGTACAATGGACCGTATCGAGTCACTGGTTAATGATTGTGAAGTGATTCTTGTCTCTGCTCAACATCCGTTGTTGAATAATGTAGCCACTGGCGTACGTTTGAGCAAAAGTCCACTCCGCTCAGTGACAATTCCGCAAATGCTTTGTAAATTGCCATCCCGCAATCTTGCTTCTAGTAATGAAGATATGTGTGAAAATGCGATTTCCCCTGAGGTAGCTTCTCCCGTTCCTAATACTATTTTAAATGGTAATAATCACACACCCCTTGAACCATTAGTCGTAGTTTGTGCAAACCACTATGCGGTTCTGGCTGATACTCTTGATGTACCAGATGAGCCTGAACAAGTTAAGGAATTAGATCCACGAGCTACGGCTTTTAGGGGTGTGGTGGGGAAGCTCCCTGTTGTGGGTGGAAGGGAAGCATCTGATGTCATGGAAACTATTGCTTCCCTTAGGCAAGAAGTTGGCGAGATGAAGTTACTGATCCTAGAATTGCTGACTATTGTTAAAAAAAAATCAAATGTGAATACTTCTTATTCCAGCTTAGGGGGCCCTCCTCTACCTCCTCTGATACCATCTTCACAATCTCACTTCTTACTTTCAAATCTCATTGGCAATGAGTTCCCCTCTATTTCACCTAGCCATGGAAAGAAAGACTCAAGGCAAATAGGTAACAGGAGGGTTTACCCCCCAATCCAATTATGAAGCCTAGTCTGACTTCTAGCAGGACAATTTTGTCCAGACCGCCTAAACTACCTAGTAACACTTCTGAGCCTTCTCCCTCCTCTCCCTTTCTAAAGAACCAGATCCCCAATGTCCCCAAGCAGCCTACTGTATTTATGGTTCGTGTTCCTATCTCCACGGGAAGAGAAGACGAAGGTTCTCTTATAAATAAGGTTACACATTGGATTAGCCACGGTAGGGGCTGCCGGTCTTTAATAAGGAAGGATATAGTCAGAGCCCAGAGGTATAGATCTGAAGTCAATTCTACTGATACTATCAAACTTACCTTGGCCAGTCACCCATTGGCTGAGGGTCTCTTGGCACTGGAATTTAGAACTTCTTCTCCAGGTTCCTCGCCTATCCAGTTCAGGCGTTTTCCTCTTGTTGAACCACTAACATCGAGGGGCTTTGAATCGGACCCACTGAAAGTGGGTCAATCTACTCGACAACAATGATTGACTTACTTCTGTATCTTTAGCTGCGAATTCTAATATTGTTTTCCCATTAGCTCAACCCCATAATAACATAGTCTTACCCCGCACTATCTGTGAGAATAATGGCGATGGAAATAGTGATTCTTTACCAAGCGAAATGTTTGATCATGTTGATGATATCTTAACGCTCTCCACGTCAAATCTTAAAATAATCTCATGGAATATTGTGGGTCCATGTAATATATTGTTGTTGCCAGACTGGAATAATTATATCGAATTACACGATATATGCATTTTTCAGGAGACCTGGAGTCTCGTGCCATTATATAAATCCGGATTTACTTGTTTTTTCTTACCAGCAACTTCTATTGGCCATGGCCGTCCTTCAGGGGACCTTATTGTTTGGGTTAGTATTAGTCGTAATTGTAGGGTAAAACATCTTGAGAGTATATCTTTGGATTTGATGCGGCTAACATTGACAGGGACTAGAGGGGATCCTGTCATCAAGCTTTTTAATGTTTATGTCAGAGGTACGAAGGGTGGTCAGAAGTCGCCACTTGTTACAGCTTTGGGTGACGAACTTACCTCCTGTCCGCCTGACTCTTTAATTTTGCTGGCGGGGGATATGAATTGCACCTTCGAACCTTTGGCATCAGAAGATCTGCTAGAGACAGAGGTTGAGGATGCCAGGTGGGGCATTCCATCCCTCACTTTACCGTCAATTAAGAAGTGGACACAGCAGGCCATCCAAATGAACGCTTTAACACTTGAATTTGGCCTAAGAGCTAACGGCAGAATGCCCTCTGATATCCCTGGTGCTAACACCTTCAACAGAGTATCATGACCATCTCGAATCGATTATATTATAATTGATTGTAGATTATGGAGATGCTTGGTGGATTTGGTTATAGCTCCTACCACCGAAAGTGATCTTAATTCTTTATGTTAGTCTATGAAGAATCCTTGGTCTTCTGATTTCTCTCATTTTGGTTCTGATCACATCAGGTCTTCAAAAGAGGTAGTTCCTTCTAACTGCAGGAGGTATTTGAAATGGCCGAAAATGGTCTGTGATGCTCAAAAACTGAATGCTAAAAAAAATGTCCAGCTGGCTAAAACCACGGAATTGCATACAGTATGTAGCGTCGTGGGTGGACCCCCTAACATCGGGAATATCTACCTAGAGGGTTCTTTTTTTGTGGCATCACCAACTTCTAGTAACTCCAATAAGTCCCTTAAAGTCTCATGCTTATGGTATAACTCGCCGTGTTGGCAAAAAAAACGTATCCTGATAGCTGCTGTTAAAAAAACGCGATTGTCACTTGGTACAGAGCGTTAGGAAGGACTATAAAAAGACAGTATTAAGAGCTGAGCGTGCCTGGGAAGAATCCTTTTGGTTAGATCTAAAGGCTGCCAGTCTGGCCAAAGATGGGAATGCCTTTTGGAAACTGTTCTGGAAGACCAAGGGCCAGGACCCCGATATAATTCCCAATCATATTACGAACCAGGAGTGGTTCGATCATTTAAAAAAACTTTATTCTATGGATGTCGCTCATAGCTCAGGAGACTTCTCTGGTTCTTGTATGTCATCCTCTCTTATAGAGGCATTTGATTCTTTTGTGGAACCTGAAGTCTTGGATGCTATTAATAAAATAGCTCTAGCCATGGCTTACGGACCAGATGGCCTTCCTGGTGATCTGTTCCGAGCTGTTCCTAAAGAGTGGGCCAGGTATTTCACCATCTTGCTTAACGCCCTTCTTAAAGGATCCCCCGTCCCAGCATCTTGGAAGGGGGCGGAGGTGATCCCAATATTTAAGAAGGGACTTAGGGGAGACCCTGCCAACTATCGACCCATCAGCCTTATTGATGTTGGTCAGAAGATAGTTGGCCGGGTCTTGTTAGAGAGAATCTTGACATGGGTCAGCGATAATAACATTGTCTGACTACCAAGCGGGCTTTAGAGCAAATACGGGTACTACTGACCAGGTCTTTAGGCTCCTTCTTTTATATTGGAAGGTGGTCTTGATTGGCAAGGGCAGTCTTTATCTGGCATTCATAGATTTAAAGACCGCCTTTGACCTAGTTCCCCGCGATCGCCTGTGGCAGGCCTTGAACGAAATGGGTGTTCCGCTGCCCATCCTAGACCTTTTGATCCGTCTCCATGTGGGCAATTATGCACGGGTGAGGTGGGGTTCTCAGGAACAGAAAACGGATAAAAATCCCCGTTAATAGGGGAGTCCGCCAGGGCTGTGTTATGGCTCCCACCCTATTCTATTTGTATGTGAATGGGGTGGTATGTTTCCTGCAGGAAACTCCAGCTGATGCCCTGACCCTGGCGGGTGACAAAGTTCCTGCCCTACTCTTTGCCGACGACACCCTGTTAATTTTTAAAACACCGGCAGGGCTGCAAAAACTTTTGGATAGGTTTAAGTTGTTCTGTAGATTGAGAGGCTTGACCATTAACACTTCGAAGACTAAACTTCTCTCGTTTAATCCCTGTAGATCCCTTAAAATAACTCCTACTCTGGATGGTGTTCCGCTAGAGCTTAACACTTTTGATTATTTAGGAATTAGAATTTCAGATAGACTAAGTTGGAGACCTCACATTGATAAAATGCTTTTGAATCATAAGCGAGTCACAGGAGCAATTGGGAAGGAACATCGCTCTTCGCAGAGCAGGCCCATTGCTCCTGCCCTTGTGATTTATGCTGCTAAAGCCGTTAGTTCGGCACTTTATGGTGCCGAACTCTGGGGCTTCGACAATGTCGATGAAATCTCAAGATCTGAAAACAAATTCCTCAGGGACTTGGTCTCGCTCCCCAGGGGTACTCCTCTTAAGCCCCAGATGAGCGATATGGGCAGGCGCTCATTTAGGGATCTTGCTAGACTACATCCCTTGCTCTTTTGGGCCCGCTTGTGTCATACCCCTGAGCTATCTAAATATGTTGATGGCCTAAAAGAAGTGTTGAGCTTGACGGGTTCATATAGGATTGGTTGGTTGTCCAATGTTAAAAAAGCTTTCTGCTCAATGGGTCTAAGAGAAGTTTGGGAGTTTGAAAAACATTTGAGTAAGGCCGATCTTAAGAAGGCCTATTGGACCTGGATTGACAACCTGGAGTATAGTACTCCCAATATAGGTAGTCTGACTGGGGATTTTTATTTACATAAACAGGTGGTTAGGCTGGAGCACTATTTTGATTTTATTCAGAAACCTAGAGATAGGACACTCTACACCCAGTTTAGGTTTGGCACACTCCCTACTCGCGAGTTTTCCAGCAAATGGAACCCCCCCCCCATCAAACTATTGCAAACTGCCCATGTTGCAATGGGGAGGTTGAGACTATAGCGCACCTTTTTTAGCGCACCTTTTGTTCGTGTGCCCTGCCTACAAAAACCCTCGTGTAAGATGGCTCAGTCCCGTCTGTAGGCAGTTGGGCACTGCGAACTATCGTGTTGCACTTAGAATTTTACAGTCAGATACCAGTCCACTGCTGGTATGTGATGTGGCCAAATTTCTTGGCTGGTCCTGGATTATTAGATTTAGGTCTCTCCGTTTTCTGATACGAGTTTTTTTTCTTTTTAAAACTTAATTATTTATGGCTGTTTTTTCGATTGTCCTTTTGGGGGGTAGAAATGTTTGGTGTAGCAATGTATCCCTCATTTTATGCTTGCTCCCTTTGTAACCATACTCCTTTTATCTTTTTTTTCTTTTAATTTCAGTTATTTTATTTTTTTATAACAAATTTGTATGCTTTTATGAAATGTTTTTTATGGAAATAAAGCTTTGATGATGATGAGGACTTCAATCGCAGCTCTAAACTGCACACCGACTATAGTGGACTCTGCCAAATCTCTCAGAATAATCCTAGACAGCAACCTGAATATGCGAGACCACATCAACTCAATGGCTAAAACCGCCAGGTTTCACCTGAGCTATCTGAGAAAACTAACACCTTTCCTTGACACCTCCGACCAAAAAATGGCAGTCCAGGCATTAGTTATCTCCAGAATCCAATATGGATGCTCTACCCTTTTTGGCCTACCCAAGATCTCCAAAGCCCCCCTAAAAACATGCCTCAACACTGCCGCCAGACTCTTAACAGGCTCAAAAAAATTAGACATCTGAAGGCACTGAACGGTCTTCCTCTTGAAGCCATAATCCAACTTAAACTGGCTTGTATCACTCACAAGGTGCTACGCACTAAATCTCCGACCTATCTCGCCCAGAAACTCATGGTGTACGGAGGAGCCGGAAACTTTGGGTCTGCCAGAGACCTTGTGCTCCAGCCACCCCGCTTTCTAAAGAAAGAAAACGTACAATGGTGCATTCTCTGGGGCCGTACCAAGAATCTAGAACTCGCTGCCACTCATCAGAAGAATTCCTTCTCTGTCAATTTTTAAAAAGGAAGCCAAAACCTTCCTCTTGGGCAAGTTTCTCCCATAACTCATGCATTGTACACACCGTTCAGCGAACTTGCTTTATTTTGCTGCTGCTACACCTTGGACTGACCAGATGCTATCCACCTTGCACTTACCCTGTACTCCCACATATGCAATTGTTGGATTGCTCTACATTTTGATCTGAAAATTGTAAACACCCTGTTAACTCCCAAGTGTTTCACTTCCTTTCAGCCCTACTTATGTTCGCGGGTCACGTTCGCGATCTATAAAACACTAAATAAACGAAATAGTCCCAAATAGGTCTCCCATAAGTCAAAACAGGCAAACATTTGCGTTTTTTTTTTATATATCTGCAGCATTGCAGGAATAGGCTTAGAGCAGATACTCTTAACAAATTGAAAGAAGGGCCCAGTTGCTTGTGGCAATATTTTGGGCCTCTTTGCGTGAGATGGCTGGTGGAATAGGATTGAGAAAGTGCGGGTACGCTTTCACTTGTTACTTTGTTTCCTTTAATCTGTAGCTTTTCATTCCCACATTTCTCTCTTGGTCCAGCGGGCTTTGGGTACCCGCTTTCGCTCCAAACAAGGTAGAGGAATAAACTCTCTGCAACAGAACAAGGAGACTAACAAGGTTTATGGTTGTAAAAGGCACATCTTGGGGAAAATCCAACACAAAAATAGAGTACTGCAAAGATAAAAAGATTACACTATAGGGTATTATACCTTATATACCTGTTGAAACAGAACCTGTTTGGAATACATTTCACTACTAACACTTTATGAACTTTTTTGAAGACTCAATGATTATTGGATAAGTAATTCCAACCCTGATAAAGTCCTGTTGGACCAAACACATTAGCTGGGCTGTTGTACGCTTGTAAAATGACTTCAACAAAGTGGATTTGAATACAGATGAACAAGACTCCTTGATGAATTGAATATGATAGATTAATGTATCTCATTGTACCCACAATGGATTAATACATGTTGAAATATTATGCTGCTTTTCACGTTTTACTTATGACCCCAAAGACCACTGTCAAAGCATGGGTACTGTCCCAGTCTTGAAGAAGTCAAAATCTATCAGTCCTGAATTTGGAGGCCAAATAGTGGGCTCACCCCAAATTAGGTCCAGTGCAGGAAGTAGGTTAAAAAGGAAAATGCCCCAAGCACTGCTGAGCACTTCCCCATGCAGTTAGACTCGGTTTTGGTAAAATAACCTAACAGGTTAAAAACAAAGTACCTGGAAAGTAGCCCAGCCCAGCCTCGTCCGGGTGTAGACAGGCCAGCTCTTGGCTCAGTCTATGCCTGGGCACGTCCCGTGCGGAGGATATCAAGGGTGCCTTTTGTGAACGTTGCCCCCCCCACCCCACCCTCACCGCCTGGCAGCAGAGACTCCTGGGAGATAGAGTTTGAGATCCTCGATGGAGCAGGGTTTATTTGCATCCCGCGCTGCGGTTATCAAGGGCACCTTTTTTACATGTTGGTCTCCCTGCCTCCTGGCAGCACAGTGTCCTGGGAGATGGAGTTTCAGGCCACCAATAGAGCAGTGTCTGTTTGCTTCACGTGTGATCAAAAGGAATATGACTTGTACCAGGTCTCCAACCTTTTCTTCAGGCTGAGATCCTTTAGATTAATGAAAATCAACCTGAGCTACCAACAAACATAACTGTTACAATAGATACTACATAAGACATGGTCATCAGATTATTTTTCTTACGTTTGCATATGTTTATTCCAACTCATGCTGTCCCACACTTGAGATACTGTGCTCTTGGTAACAGTACCAACGCCCACTACAGCAGGTGCCCTTGTAGCATGGCGATTTGTTATGTTGCAGACTTAATGCTGTTAGTCTCATTGTATGTGTTTGAGGATTGAACCTTGCCATTGGTTAGGCTGGCTTCTACTTCAAGGGTCTACAACTCAGTGGTGCACAAGGCAGCACTGTTGAGCTCCACATCGTTTGAATGATACACTAGGGTAGACTCCAAGTTGAAGAGGTACTTTTGGCAGCTGGGGAGCTACTGGTAGCTTCCGATCTACCTGTTGGAGACCTCTGACTTATACCATATGCAGTATGCCATAATCTATAATTGTATTGGTCATTTAACTGGGATACAATTTTTAAGATCATGGGTACCTCGTTTCCCCATTAGCACATGTGGGTATACTGCAAAACACTGTAGAACTGGAGGGGCTAGATAGGCACAGATATTAATGAATAGCAAAGTCCTTAGTAGTGGCTTAAGTGTGCGTCCTGAGGCACAGAGGCAAACTACCAAGATGAATGTTTGACTGAATCATTCATTATGGATAAGCATTTGGGAATGCCTTATTTATAGAATCAATGGCCAAATGGAAACTTTGACAAGATATCGGGTTCTTTTTTACACTCCTCACTGACTGAAGGAGCAGGAGGAATCCTTTTTCCTGGAACCAACTTTTCTATATCGGAATTCATAGGATATTTTCTTTTGAAATTTTCTTGCATTTTCCATTTAATGCTTCTGCAACATGATCATAGCGGAAACCGATATGCAAATGTTCTATCCTCATCTCACTGGTGTTGTTATAGGCAGTTAGCCTGCATAGGTGTCGGGTTTTTGCTTCCAAACATGGAGCAATGTTATGATATTTACACCCCTCAGCTGCTTTCGCTACACTCCACCTTCTCTCCCCTGGTCTGAGTGAGGCTACTATTGTCACGAGTGTCTGGAGATGTGCGAGAATAGCAACGTACAGTGCATATGCTCAATTGTGTGGCATACTTTCTAGCCGATATGTATGTGCATATCTGAATAGGCTCACTACACAAATCTCAAAGAGCTGTTGCAAAAAACATCCATTCGATAGAACGAGATTGTGATACTCTGCTTACAGATTTCGTGAGGCATTCATGCTGGCGTAGCCTCACCCGCTCAAAGAAAAATCTGTGTAAACTTCACTATCAATGAACGTATCAAGAGAACATCACACTAACTTAAAGCATCACCTGTGACTAGGCGTTGCTATAGCGAGAGGTAACAGAAGCAAAACAACAAGAGCTAAATATGGCATTCAAAACCATGGGGCTCTGCAGGCGCTCTAGTTCAACATGTGCTGTAAACATGTCCTTGCATGTGTTTAATACGACGTTTAATAGAAGACCCACAAAGAAGAGACAATGTCAAGATTTTTAATGATGGTTTCAAAAATCGAAAAAATGCTTTACTTTGAAACTTACTGTAACAGCATAGACATTGTAAACGTTTGCACAACATTTATATTTTATTTCAATGTTGCTTTTAACGCTTCAGAAAACAGGTTGGCAATCAGGCCACAGTAAGAATTAAATAACATGGCACTACAATTAATACAAAGTCTGCAGCAGCAATTACAGATTTAGTGGTCGAACAGTTTTAGCTTGAAACATCTGTACTCGTAAATTAACACCACAAAACAGAACTCAATACATGGTACGAGCTAGATGTTTCGTTCCCTAGCACGATACCGCTGTTTTTCGTGAATACAATCTGCTTGAATGTAGACGGTGTTGCTTTTATCAGCTAATACTGTATTGCCGATTAACTTCCACTGATTATTTTCACTTGCTCTCACTCAGAAAAATGTGTACAAACATATCACACACTAAACAAAACTGAAAAGTGGTGCACTTTGCTCGCTGCACTTAAAAATGCACACTAGTCCCTCTGGCCTGCACAGCTGTGTAGCCACAGGAAACAATGGGAAACATGAAAACAATTCAAGAGATTATTCTCAAAAGCCAACAACAAAAAAACAACTAAATATGAAAGTAAATTCATCTTAATGTAAGATGTTTATAAAATGATAGTTGAAAAGGGGGACAGAACTGAAAAAAACATATGCTCTTTAACACAGTTTGTTAGGCTACCAACAACCGTTTTATCAACATTGATTGAAATAGGCGACAATTTCTTCTGAACAAAATGCCCACTGGTCGATTCACCAGTGTCCCTAACTGGACACTGGGCGACTGTAAATTTGGCAATACACGTTACTGACCCGTTTATGCATTTTAACAATTAATAGGAATCATTAATACTGCTAACAAGTATACTTTCCCATCAACCTTCGAAGCTCAAAAGAAAACAAATCGATTTCAACGTGCTAACTATTCAAATACTTAGGTTTCCATAAATGGTAAAATATTTAAGGTAAATACAAAGTGTACTTCATCAAGCTGCCTGTCGATGCCGTGATTTGGCAGAAAAAACTACATCTTTCATTTTTTTTTAAGTTGGCAATTACCGGTCTCATGTCTGGAATGTACTGGTACTCTGCGGAACCTCAAGCTCCATATATTACATCAGTTTAGGGTACAAAAATGGAAGTGCCTGTAAAATTAGATCACATTCCAGTCTTTTTTATCTTTTCATTTTGTAAAACGGCTTAAGAAAGAGGAAGAAGCGAATAAAAAAAAAAAAAACTTTTGTTAGGTATCGACATTACAACGGAGAGGTACATTACCTGAACTGTTGACAGTAGTTAGTACAAATCCATAATTTAAATTGTGTAAAAGGAATCTATAAATAGAAAAGGTTTGCTTTGTAAACATCGGGTAGCCAGTTGGAAACTAAGCTTTTGTAATTAACCCTGTGTGCTGGCTCCTGGTTCACGTCAGGGAAACTGTAGTAATGACAGAAACAGATCACGGTTACCAGCAGCAAAGGGTTAATTTGGAATGGTACTTCTGGATAGGGTTTTGGTTGTTCACTTGCTGTGCTGAGTTGAACTCATGATATCATGTTAAAATAGCGTCAGCTCACAGTAAAGGTGTTCTGATATCTATTGAACACTAATCAGTGCTCATTTCCATCACAGCCATCTTCATTTCCACAGCTTCTTAATCCCAAAATACGCTTGGTGGCAAATGTTATCATATGTGCCGTATCAGGTCTGCAGAGGAGCATTTATAAAGGTATTTCCAAATGGCATAGTAATGCACAGCAGCAGCCGTTGCCACAAAAAGATGCCAAATAGCATGTGCAAAGGGTATGACGCCATCACTCTTGAAGAACACCACTCCCAAACAATAGATCAATCCTCCCCAGGCGAGTTCTTGGAGTCCATCCGTGTTATTCTGTATGAATAATGGATACAATAGAAACTTTAGTAAATTAAGAGAACACTCATTTTTCCAAGATGCAATCAATGTACTATTCAAATGTATCCAGGGTACAAAAGGGAGGAGGTAAAGCAATACCATGTTTCAGGGCGTGAGAAATCAACAAATTGCTACCAGTTCTACAGGCTGAATAAGTGACTAAGTTACTAAAGCTATATAGGCTTCAATCGACCTAATTTTCTCAAAGTAGGAGTAAAATATATTTTAGGGAAAACATTTTTTAAGGTGTCAAAATATAAGCATTAAACTGGTGGTGGTGGCGGATCACTGGACTCATGCATCCAGTGCAGGGATCTTTTTTTATCACATACCCACAGGTTAATATCTCAGCAGGCCAGTCAGTCTTTCATCCTTCAACATGGATAAAACAAGCACCATTTTAAATATCAACCATAAACACTGGTTATATAGTATAAGCACAAAGATCTAGAATGCCTCTCTTCTGGTTTTAATGTTTAGCTTGTACCCAACATGTGAAGCAGTAGTGTTTGGGTCCTAGTAATATGTACTATCCAAGCCTGAATCACAAGGGACATGAGGATGCACTACATTTTCTCACACGGATGCCATCATTACAGAAAATGCTCAAGTGTGGTAATTCGCTGATATACAAGAACTCTGATGAGATGCTTTATCTTGTGCCTTCTTGTCAGGCCTTTTGATCACGCTCCCTCATTTCGTCTGTCTACACAAAATGCTTTAAGACTGTGGACCTAATGTACAAACGTATTATTTTGAGATTACAGATTCTGCGATTTGCAAAATTGTGTTTGTCACCACAAAATAGGTTCTTACTGTGTATACTAATTCATATAGGGTAGGAATAATTCATTCTGGTCCTGATGAAATGCTGATTGACCCTCCTGGTAACACAGGCAGAAAACATGTTGACCCCACCTTATTCCTCACATTTGCAGCTATCAGGGTACATTGTGACCTGAGCATAGCACCATTATATTTATTGAGTCAAGGGACCACCACTCAATAAAATAGTTCCTCGGTTCCCAAAGACTATTTTACTCTCACCCTTGCCACCACCCTACTTGTTAAAACAAACACTTACATGCACTCATCTCAGACAAAGAGCACCCAGCCCCTTCAGGCATTGCAGCGCTGGCTTGATGAGGAGCGCCCAATAATGAAGCATGACACCCTACCAGGTGTGTGAGGGCATTAAGATCTGACCACTCGGATCCCCTGTGATCCCTTCTGTTGGTCCTGTGATTCCACCAGATTTAGGGTCTAACTTTACCCTGGAGAGGACCTACTCCAATTTAATTATTTAGGAGCAAAAATACTTTACACATTGCCTCCAAGTTAAGCCGGACTGCTCTGTGCCAAGCTACCAGGAGGGTTCAGCACAGGTTAATTTGAGTTTTCTTGTTGTGGTTGCTGCTTGACCAGGGCACACACCCCAGTCAACAAAAAACCCAATTGCTTACAAGAGGTGACCACAGACATGGTGCTCTGCTGACCCTATCAGACCATCATTCCTTTAATGGTTTCCAATCAGACTGAGTCACAATTTGCAACCTATCTCATGAATAGTATTGGAGTAGGTACGATTCTGAGCCACTATAAATCCTTTTTTTCCCCAGAACTGATCGACACATAAAGCAGTCTGTTGATTAAAAGAAAAAACAAAACAAAAAAATTATTCTGATCTCAAAAATCCTGGTTGTAATTTGCAACCAGAAAGTACGTAAATGAGGCCTTAAGTTATGGCATGAAGAACTATACAAATACTCAGCACAAAAGACATTTTTGAGTCATGAACTGTTTATTTCTGTGTACAGAGGAACATGAAAGTAGCAATCTAAGGTACAGTAATATAACACTTTCTTATTGGCCTGTTTATTTAAAAATGTAAGCGTACATTCTATCGAATGCAACAGATTTCAGGTGGTACATTAATGGAGGCAAAAATCTACCGCTTTAAAGAGAACGTGACATGGAGAGTCTAGGTAGGTGCAGTTGCAAGTGCTATGTAACTGAAAGATGCTGAATTCAAAACTGAAACTTGAAAGAGGAATCATCAACCCTATAAAAATATTTTTCGGGGATATGATGGTAAACATTTTGATATAAACGATTGATGGCGATTGCGGGACTGTATCCTGTTTGGTAACTAGCCATGCTAACAGCGTGCAATTACTAAACAGCAAATTATTGGAGCGACATGGCACTCCACTTTACAATAGGTTTAGCATGAAATAGCACCTGACCACAGTGTTATGGAGATATGAACAGTTCTTCAGAATTCAAATATGAGCTGGAAGATGACAAAGAGAACCAAGAAATAAATTGGATGTTAAACGTAGCGAGGTAAGAAACCGGCCATGTCTAGTAAATGCATAAACAGATCTCAAAGATTGCATTTTCTGAAATTGGCATTTGTTAAAAGGTATGAAGTGGCCACTTTACCTCTTGTGGAATGGGCTTTATATCTTCCCAAAAGGGATTGGTTACTGTTCTCAAAAGATATATTAATGCACAAGACTATCCATTTAGAAATGAAATGTATGGATGTGGTTCAATCCACAGTAATAAGAACATAGTTGACAAAAGGGTTCTCTAAAGTGATGCTTTCCCTCCAATAGACAGCTTTACTTGCAGCAGTAAATGTTCATGTTTTAAAACTAGATGTGTGTGGTGACTGTATGGGGACCCGATAAGATGTGTGCCTTATTAACCTCCGGTTGCTTGTCTCATGAAATAGGCTCCCACCTGACATTTTTTAACTACTAGACCATAAAATATGGAATAGCTACAAAGTGTGATCCCTAAAAGAAGAAAGATTAATAACCTGGAAGATTTTGGGACTTAACTTGGATGCAACTCCCCACAGGCAAATTCATGATGGTCACCGCCAAAAGAAACAGCCAGGATGACTGCAGACACCCGAACAAGTATTGAGTCCAACACAGTCCTTCTGATCACCTCAACACAGAGGGATGGACCACAAACAAGCAGAAAGAAGAGCGATAAGGTCAACACCAACATGAGACTATTAGCTGGGCAGATTGAAGACGACGGTGGCCTATGATGCTGCCACCAAAGTGAACTGTCTGAGGGGAGACGTTTGCTTTAAAAAGCAGCGGCTAGTGAGACAAAAGTTTGAAATTAAAAACAATTTGATGAGGGATAATATTAATTAAGCCCCAACAGCAAATGGCCCCTTAAACTGATGCAAATGCAAATTTGGGTGAAAAATAAATCAGAAAATGATATTAAAACACACAAACCAAATACAAAATTACGGTTTGGATTTAAAGTGAACAGATACCCTGCACTACAGAGCCCTATAAACATTATAGCTACTGCAAAAGTGAAAAGTGCAAAAACACAATCCATTGGAGACATGCTACATTCATGCATTACACATAAACCCTCAGGCAAGCTGAGAATGATCCCACCCTACTCAACGACGGTGCTCACACCGAGGACTCAGAGTGCAGGCTCAAGCAATTAAAGGCACTATCCAACAGCTCTCATATGAGTTTTAAAGAAGAGATGACCACTAAAAGACAATATTTCGGGAAAGCCATAACAGACTTGGATCGGTCATCGCAGAATACAGAATCAAGAAGTCTGAAACAAGAATAGATCACATTGAAAATTATTTGTTGGTACATGCCTCAAAACAGGATGAACAGGCCGCGAGACTTGATGCCCAACAGAGGAACTTTTCCGACAAACTATAATGCCAAGAAAACCAAACCCATAGGAATAATATTAGAATCTGCGGTATAGGAGGTTGACATTCCCTACACAGAAAGAAGCCTCAGTGCAATCCACTTCGAACACATTCTTCAACTATGAAAAAGTGTCTCTCCCTTCAGTATAGGAAAGAGGCACTGCTATAGGGAAGTCACAACTTCTTCAACACAAGAAGGTCCAAAGTAGATGGGGTATCCCATTCAAAGTAACTTTTATTTTCCATGGTTAACAGTTAGTCGTCAAAACAACAAAGGAATCAAAAGAGATACTGGGGCACCACATCACTTAAGAACGGCCTTTTTTAGGGCTTGAAGGTTAACACAGTCTGCAACCAGACTGCAATCAGAAAACTTCACCCTCCCAGGGGGAGTTCCTTAGTGAACGGCCTTGTCCCTGACTATGTTTAACATATGTCGCCCCACTAGCAAAGCTAATAAAAAGCCACGGTCTAAAGCTAGTGTCGTACGCAGATGACACTCAGCTAGCACTGATAGCCTGGATGAACTCGAAGTTCCTGCAACTGAACACAGAAAAAACCGAGGTTGTGGAGGTCGGGCAGAAACCATCAGTATGGAGCCAACTATGGTGGCCCCCTACAGCCGGTGCATGCCCACTACCAGTGCTTAAGGCAAGGAATCTAGGCTTCTTGATTGACAAAGACCTAACACTAGCTCCACAAGTAAACCAAGTGACTTCAGCATGTTTCTTTACGCTGAAAGTCCTGCATAAGATTCTTCCTTTCATTCCCCTCTCCATGAGGAAAATGGTGGTGGGAGCTTTAGTCCTGTAGAGAGTAGACTACTGCAACGCTCTATATATAGGAGCTGGCGCAAGACAACTCTCCAAACCCTAGACACTCTAAAATGTGGCAGCTCGAGTTCTATTTGTCCTACCCAAACACCATCCCATCTCTGCCAGCGTTAAGCAACTCCACTGGCTTCCCGTTCGACGGCGGGTGGACTTTAAAGTCCTCTGCCTAGTGCATAAAGCTCTATATGGTGGTGGTGCTGACGATCTGCAATCGTTATTTCCCCTCTGAGACACTTCTCTGCCTAAGATCCACAAACATGGGACTGGTAAACACCCCCAAGATAAGAAGAGTAAGGTGGGGAGGAAAGGGTTTTTCCCTCCAAGCAGCAAAATTGTGGAACTCGCTCCCAGTAGAGCTACAACTACAGCCCAGTAGATCGCCCTTTAGGAAAAGCATAAGAACCTGGCTCTTTTCCAAACCCTAAATCCATCAGCTGCTTCTGGTATGCACACACCTCAGCGCCAAGACGCCTCGGCAATATTGCGCTCTATAAATACTCAGTCAGTCAGTAATAGTTTGTGTAGGTGTGTAGTGAAGGCCATGTAACCGCTTTGCAGATGTATACAAGCACTAGTTTTACAAGTAAAAACAATGTGTCTCCTTTTTTGCGAGTAAAGTGTGCCCTAAGCATAGTTAGAAGAGTACGTTTAGCTTTAGCTTAACATAACTTGTAAATCGGGTTAGCCAAGTAGGGTTTGTCAATGATGAAAAGTTGTTTTATGAGCTCTTTATATATAGAATATAAAGTGACTGAGGTTGTGGAAAGAAAATTGCAAAAGTCTGTTCTTTGATTGAAATGGAACAGAGTGGTGACCATTGGCAGTAAATACAGGGTTTTTCCTCCAGATAACCTGATTCTTATGGACTTGAATGAAAGGATATCTCACTTTTAAGGCTTGGCTTGCAATTCACTAACTCTACATAAGTAAGTAGTTGCAATCAGGAAGCCCACTTTCAATGACAGAAACTGCAATCGACAAGAGCTTTAAGAGCTGAAAGGGCGGTCCCCTGAGTTGTGTAACAACATTATGGCTCCATGAAGGGGCTGGTGGTGAACTAGAGGGAGAACCTATTTAAGAACCTCCACGAATGCTTTAACAAATGGGATATTACATACAGACATTGGTTGTCTATTCTGCATACAAGCTGTCATATCTTCTAAATTAAGCGTAATAGAAAGGGATGCCAAGCCTGATTTCTATAAGTGTAACACATAGCAAATAATGTCGAACTGAGGTCTGAAGATGTTTGTGCCTGCTACGACAGTATTTTACAAATCTTTTCCATTGTGCAGTATAACAAGCGGAGCATACATTCTATAGGAAGCTGAAGATATCCCCAAACTCCAAGACTACAGGTTCCAAGTCGAAAGGTTCATTGTCCTGAGATTCAGTTGCCTCAAGTATCCCTGATGGCAAGTTAGAAGGGCTACTCTCTGGGATGGACAGAGGAGTCGAGCAGCACTGAATGACTAGGTTTCCTCACCGATGTTGGAGCAATTAGAATTAATCTCCCATTCATGTGTTGGTTCATGCAGAATGCATAGGAGGTGCATAAATTCTTTATCCACCACCATTAGATGCTCCGTTGTGAGCAAAATCTAGTGATGAATCCCCCGTTTGTGCCAATGCTGGAAGTTGGGGTGGGTGAATGCCTTCTTGCTTTTCAATGTAGTACTTGCAGTCATATTGTCTGTTGAATAAGGACTGCTTTCTTGCGAATTGGAGTATAAAATGCTGTGCTGGCCAACTGCACTACTGTCAGCTCTAAGAAACTGATGTGCATTTTCTATTGTTGGTGCATCCAGGTATCCTGAATGATCTTATTGTCCAAATGTTTTTCCCAACCCATGAGGGAGGCACCTGTGATAATGGACACCCATAGCGGAGGGTCGACAAATGGCCTTCCCAGAAACAAGTTTTTGGTTTTCCATCATTTTCTACTGTGATGAACTCAGCACTGTACCAGCACTAGACCATCCCACAGCGCATCACTTGTTATCATTGCCTGGACACACACTCCTGAAGTAGACTCATGTGATTTTGAATCACAATACCAGATGCCATGATGCCTAACAATTTAATGATCATTGTCACTGTCAGAGGAAGCAGAATCTGGTAAAGAGGAAGCAGCCTTTGAAAGCCATCACTCTCTCTTGGTTGGGATAACCTTTGTCCGTCACTGTGCTCAATATAGCTCCCAAAAAGGATTTGATCTCTAGGGGGCAGAGATGCACAAGTTACTTACCTTCAGTAACGCTTTATACTATACACTCTAAATAACCACAAATTCTTCACCTTGTGAATATTTGCCAGGTATCAGACCGTATCCAGAAGCTTAAAAGCAGTACTCCTGCAGTAGGCAAGTCGGATGGCTTCGCACAGACGTGGTTCCGCTCTGAAGGAGACAAACTGAACATGTGTAAGGACAAAACACATAGCCACCTAACAAATTTCCAAAAGAGGCACTACCAAGGCAGTGGTAGCAGATTTGGAGTCATGAGCGCGCAGGCCTTCTGGAGGTTGCTACTTGACCAAATCGTAACAACTTTTGATGCAGAGCACAATCCATCGATAGATGGTCCACTTCTGAACTGCCTTTCCCTTCTTTGCATCAGAAAACCCCTCTAAGAGCTGATGTCCACTCGATGTTCTTTGGTGTCAACAATGTAGAAAAGAAATGCTCTCTTGGGGCCAAACAATGAAGTCTCTCTCTTCCACTTTTGAGGGACGAGGCAGAGCAAAGATCATCTGAAGGGCGATAGCCTGCCTGACATGAAGGATAATGTTACTTACCCAGTAAGCATCTGTTCTTGGCATGTAGAGCTGTAGACTCGCATGCTTTGCATACTCCTGCCATCTAGTGTCGGGTCCGGATGTTTGCAAGTTGTTTTTCTTCGAAGAAGTCTTTCCTAGTCACAAGGTAAGGTGACTCCTCCTTTCGGCAATAGTGCACATGGTCATCAACTCCATTGTCAGACTGTTTTCCCGCAAGAGTGTGAGAATGGAGTAAGTAAGTGTAGTATAGAGATGTCCATGCATATAAATGTATAATGGAGAACTGCAACAACTACAGGTACCCGGGGAGGCGGGTGGGCCATGTGAATATACAGCTCTAAATGCCAAGAACAGATGCTTACTGGGTAAGTAACATTATCCATTCGAGGCATGTGTGTTGTAGATACACATGCTTTGCATAGACTACAAAGCAGTATACTCGCAAAGCGGTGGCTAACCTGTAGATGTTGCAGTTGTTTAAAATAGTGTTTTAACTACTGCTTGACCAACATTAGCTTGTTGACGTGCTAACACATCTACACAATACTGTTTGGTAAATGTGTTTGGTGTAGGCGATGTAGCTGCTTTACATAAGTCAGCTAAAGGAATGCTACCTAAAAAGGCCACAGACGCCCCAAATTTGCGAGTAGAATGCTCTCTAGGGGGTATGGATAAAGCATGGCGGACGTGTGAGCGTGGAGCTCAGTCCCGGCCAACGAGGTATCCTGTAACCAGCGAGGCATTTGCCGGCCCGAGAGGCTGAATAGACCCCCCCCCCCACGGTACCAGACAGTGGGGAGGTAAAAGTTGGCTTGCGTAAGTCACCAGTACCGCAGTATACTAAGAAGCAGCTGATGAAGGAGGTGCGCTCCTGGAGACCATAGAGGGGGAGGAGTGTCCGTACTGCCCAGTTTCGCCCACGGCCTATAAACGAAGGGCCCCAGCTGTATCAATGGCCGCGGAGACGGCGGACTCCAGGTGCGGGTTCTAGCAAGTAGAGCACTTCAGTGACCCATCACGGCACAGCAGAGAGGCTGATGTCACACAGTACCCGGGCGAAGGCAAAGCAGCTGCATGGCTCAGTGGGGCCCGAGAACTGCGGCGTTGCTGTACCCGGCAACGGAGGCCTGGTAAGGCCATGTAGAGACCCCCGGTGAGGAAATCTTCGCAGGACGACTCCGCTGCATTGACAGTGCGTGCACTGGTGAGTCCATCAGAGTGACTGTGAGGAGGAGATAGGCCAGGGGAGGGACGGCAGAGGCATTTGGAACCGCGTGGCAGAACATAGGTGATCCACCTGGCCCTAAGCAGGAGTGGGTTGCGAAGTGTGATGTGGCGCCCTGGATCTGACTTGGGCCCTACCCAACTGGGGCCTTGGGTACTGCAGACTAGGCCTAGCGGTGGCTCTCTGGCTAACGGGGATAAACACTGCCTGAGTGGTAGGCCTCAGGCCTAAAAGTGAGGAGAGGAGACCTGAGGCTGCTGAAGTGAGCTGTGCGCACATAGCAGCGCAAAAGATCTGGAGGGGAGGAGGGGCCCAAGAACTTATTAGGCATGACCCCTGGAGGCCCTGTCCAAGCCCTCGATAACTCTCCAGGGCCTGGGAGGAAATCACATGAATCGCACCATTGGGGGGAGACAGAATCCAAAAAGTCTACCCTACCTAGCATAACAAACAGGCTTGCAGCTTTTATGGGGGGGGGTGGGGTGGGGGGGGGGGGGGGAGGGAGTCATTAATGACCTGCATACGGGGAGTGCAAACGCCTGAAGGTGAATTGCCAAAGCTTCCACTCTTCTCCAGCTATACTAAACTTTTAGACCTTGCCCGGACACGAGATGTCAAAACCGAAACAGAAATCCAGCGGCACCCAACCTGGCTCCAGGAAACCCTCGCCTGCCCCACACGAGGGGGGGGGAGGGGGTGTCCGTGGTGAGACCAATGGATAGGATGTCTCACTATATTTACTCCTGGACAGGGTGTTGCTGCGATCAGACATCACAACCGCTCTGCAGCAGGACATTGGGGCAGTCTCAGTAGGCCTGGGCCTGCTACAGGTAGAACACCGTGAACCGGGAGGTGGAGTCCGCGCTGAGATACCACCAGAACAGAAATTGCTCGCCTCCAGACTGGATGAGCTCGCTTCGAGAGTGGCAATCCTCGAGCATAGGGTCGAGGACGTAGAAGGCCACAATTTATCGGAATTCCGGAGAAAGTAGAAGGGTCCAACATGGTAGAAACCTGGAATTATGGCTGCAGTCCATTGTGGCCCCTGAGCCCCTTTCTCAATTTATTATCTTAATTTATCACAGAGTGCTGGCATGCCCTCTGGGCCCGCAACGGCCTCCTCGGCCCGTAATAGCCACGGTCCTCCACTTTAGGGACCGGGACACGATACTGTGGCACTCCTGAACACATGGACCGCATAGAATTGATAACAGCAAGGTATAAATTTACCCAGATTTCACTGCCAAGGTACAAGCCCAACGAGCATCCTTTCTTGAAGCTAAAAAGGCCCTCTGAGATGCAGGAATACAATACTCCTTAATATACCCTGCTCGGCTGAAAATCATGTTAAATGGGACCTCCCAATTTTGTGACTTCCAAGGGGAGGCCTGGTCTTGGTTGAAGGCATACAAAGCGGGCACGCCGTTGCCCTTGAAAACTCAAAGAACGGAGATGGCACGATATCCATCCCGGAAAAGACAGAAGCGAGCCTGGAATAAATCCCGTGCATTAAAGCGCACGGCGTCGCAAACTCATCCGGACAGACAAGACTCACTGAAAAGCAGTAGCACAAATTATTTTGCCCCAGGGCCGAGACAGAGCCTCCGACGCTTCGTTCCAGATCCTTCGACGAATCATCTGAATCCGGCGACTCCTTTCAGGTTGATCCTCAATTGCAGAGGATCACTCCAGGATCAGTAGACGACATTTAGCTGCGGTGGACCTCCTCGTCACCGTCCTCACCAGCACATACTCCACAGCCGGCAGGAACTTTTTCAAAAAAGAGTCCGTGAGCAAGAAGCCCTAGCCTAGAACTGCCGCTTTGAGGAAAAATATAAGTTGGGCCCGAGACGAGGTCCACCGCCACCTTCAATGCACTGAACCCACCCCTCACTAGAATGCACTGCCCGATGACCCAGAGGCGGCACTCTAACTTTATATACGGTTTTGTTTGCAGGTCTGGGCGATTAGTAGTTGCGCTGTTGTTCTTGGGTTGGGCGTTTGAGTTCTACATGCCCAAATGAGCGCCCAGGGGCCCAGACACGGTTGCATCCAGATAAGGCAGGTAGGTCAAGACAACACCAATGCATGGCAGTTACAAACAAGTCTTAGAGGGGTGAAAATCCCTTCCTGGAATGTTAGAGGCATGGGTTCTCCGGCAAAACGTCATAACATATTATGCTATATTAGGCGTAGGGATGTGCAAATAGTTATGCTTCAGGAAACCCATCTGACCCTGGAAGAGGGGCTTCGTCTCCGTAGACATTCTCTGCCGTTTCACGGGGCCGTTGGTGTGAATTCTTCCTGGGACCCTTCTAACTTGATACAAACCCTGGTTGACCCAGAGGGTCGATATGTACTGGTCAAGGGGAGGCTACTTGGTTGTGAGTTAACGATAGGTAGCACCTACGCCCCCAATCAGCACCAGTCACAGTTTATGCGTAGGCTTTACAGTCCACTTGCAGGGGTGGCTTCTCAAGACATAATACTGGGGGGGAATTATAACTGTGTACTGGACATTAATATGGACAGATCCACCCCACCACTTCCTGGCACAGTTGCTGGCTCCAACACGAAGGCTCTCCGAGATTGGATGGAACACTGGTAATTAGTTGATGTATGGCGACTGCAGCACGACCATGTAAGAGATTATTCATTCTACTCCACACTGTACCATCTACATACTAGATTGGACATGTTCCTCTGCTCATCACATATTAGCCCGCAAATAGTTGATTCTGAATATCTGGGACGCACCCTGTCAGACCACAGCCCACTACTCCTAACTTTATACTGCATCCGAATCAACAACCATTCCAACATGGCGTTTGAATGCAGCCATGTTAGAGGATGCATGTTTCCGGCAATCATTACATTATTAATTTAATTTTTTTTAGAAGGCGCACAGCTACCCGGAGGTTTCCCGGGCACCATCGGACACACGCGGAATGAGAGAGAAAACATAATTGGTTAAATAACCAAGTTTTTAGGCCTCTGAGAAAGTTCTTATAGATTTCATGCCGGAGTGGCGTGGGGAGTGAGTTCCATAGTGAAGGGGCCAGGTAAGAAAAAGACCGGCCACCCATACGCGACCGTCTGATCCTGAGGACAAAAAATTTGGACTGAGTAGAGGATCGGAGAAGGCGCGTTGGGAGGTAGGGAAGGACTAAGGCACTCAGATACTGTGGTGCTGTGCCCAGTTTAATTTTATGCACATAACACAGGGCCTTGAATTTAATGCGGTTCCTCATCCTAATCCAGTGGTGGTCGAATAGAGAGCCTGAAATAGAGGCCTTTCTAGGCACCTGGCAAAGCAGTATTGCCGCAGAGTTCTGTACTACCTACAATTTTCAAACCACCTCCTTGTTGGCTCCTAAATACAGGACGTTGCCATAGTCCAGCCTAGAAGTAATTAAGGCCTGGACCACAGTTCTTTGTGTGGCACTAGGCAACATCCAGAGTATTTTTGTGAGCCATTTTAGGATATTGAAGAAGAATGAGGAGACCCAGACTGCTTGCTGCCTCCTTGTTAGCTCGTCGTCAATGATTACGACTTGATTGCGGACTAGTTGCACCAGTTGGGGAAGATCACCCATTTGAGGAAGCCAATGTCGGGGCCTCAAAGATCTTTGTTTTTACCGAGAATTAAAACTTCTGTTTTTCCACCATTGAGTTTTAGCATGGTGGGGTGCCACCAACCAGCTATATTTTGCAGTCCTACCTGGAGCGAAGATACCGTAGATGCCTCATTGTTGGAGAGCGAGAAGAAACGCTGGGTATCATCAGTGTACGAATAGATAGGTAGCCCAGGCTCTTCCGCTATTGTGGCCAGGGGTCTAACGGAGGTTTTAAATAATAATGGGCTGAGGATAGAACCCTGCGGTACTCCGTAAGGAGAAGCGTGGGACTTAGAGCTTGCTGACGGGGAAAAAGACCTGAAAAGTCCGGTCGGTCAAAAAAAATCAGTGAGCCATGAGTGCTATCTTGATAACACCCACAGATTGTAGAGCTTTCAGTAGGGCGATATGTGACACAGTGTCAAAGGCAAAAACAACAATTGATGGACAGAATGCAGAACAATGTCATACATTCACCCCAGTACAGAGATCTGGGCCTAAATCCATCGTTTTTTGCTCACCATGCCATTCCAGTTTGAACCCAGCCATATGCAAATCAGTCTTGACCCTGTGCCTCATGGGAACAGTCCAGCCCGAACTGCCAAGCCAGGTCCTCCCTGGACTGGAAACAAGCATCCTAGGACCGGTTTCGGGGTTTCTTGACTGGGGGAGAATGTCTGCATTGTCAGCATTCCGTCCATCATTTGTTTGTTGTAATGCTTTTCACCCTAAGTGGGATGGGTTTTCCCAGACGTGGGACCCGTGCTCACTACGCCACTGGAGTCAAGCTATCCTGGCTGATGACGGCTGATAGCCAGAAACGGTCCTAGGATGCTTGATTCTGGTCCAGGGAAGACATGGCTTGGTAGTTCGGGCTGGACTGTTCCCATGAGGCACAGGGTCAAGACTGATTTGCATATGGCCATGTCTGAACTGGGGTGGCGTAGTGGGCAAAAGAACGATGGATTTAACCCAGATCTCTTGACTGGGGGAGAATGTCTGCATTGTCAGCATTCCGTCCATCATTTGTTTGTTGTAATGCTTTTCACCCCAAGTGGGATGGGTATTCCCAGACGTGGGACCCGTGCTCACTACGCCACTGGAGTCAAGCTATCCTGGCTGATGACGGCTGATAGCCAGAAACCGGTCCTAGGATGCTTGATTCTGGTCCAGGGAAGACATGGCTTGGTAGTTCGGGCTGGACTGTTCCCATGAGGCACAGGGTCAAGACTGATTTGCATATGGCCATGTCTGAACTGGGGTGGCGTAGTGGGCAAAAGAACGATGGATTTAACCCAGATCTCTTGACTGGGGGAGAATGTCTGCATTGTCAGCATTCAGTCCATCATTTGTTTGTTACAGTGTCAAAGGCAGCACTCAAATCAAGCAGTATGAGTGCCACAGTTTCATCCATATCAAGATGTCGCAAAGTTTCAGTAACTCCCAAAAGCGTGGTTTCTGTAGAGAACCCAGCTATAAAACCAGATTGTGATGCATGTAAGATTTTTTGGGAGTCAACAAACTGCGTCAGTTGTTGGTTAATATGTTTTTATAAAAATTTTGAAAAAGCTGGAATTAAAGAGATCGGGCGGAAATTAGATAATTCCATTGGATCAGAATTAGCTTTTTTCAAGAGTGGGCGAACCATGGCATGTTTCCATGCCGATGGAATGGCTGCTTCTTGCAAAGACGCATTAAGCAACTCCAGGATTAGTTTGAGTGACGATGGTTCCAATTTTTGAAGAATGGGGATGGGAAGATGATCTCTGGGCGAGCCAGATTTAAGGCTATTTAAGATGCGGCTGAAGGAGGGGGTGTCCAAAGGCAACCAGTTTTCTAGCGTATTATTAGGCACGGTGATCTGATTTGCCGGTGGAGCAAAGCTGCCTGATGTGGGGAGAGAGCTCTTCATTTGCTGTCCCACATTAGTTATTACATTCAGTTCTGCGTAGATTTTCTCCACTTAGCCAATAAAAAACTTGGCTACGTCCTCGCATTGAGCTTCATTGAGCACAGGGGGAGGCGGGGGGGGGGGGGGTGGGGGGGGGAGGAGGACGTAGGTTGGCATGCTGCTCCCGAAAGATCTGTGACTAAATTTAAACAAGACCTTGGGACTGTTATAAGCAGACGTAATGGTGTTGTTTACATATTCAGCTTGGGCAGCTTTGCAGAGGAAGTGGTAGTCCCTTTTAGCTAATTGGTATACATGTCTGGATTCAGGCGCATAATCCTTCCTCAAACGTCTTTCCAGTACTTTGCATTTGGTTTTCTCTGTTTTTAACCTTTCCGAGAACCAAGGGACAGGAGGTCGATGATTGTTCACTTGATGGAAATTGGTAGGCACACATCAATATGTCAGAATCCAGGTATGGATGGTGTCCGAGTCTGCTAAATTGATAGAGGTGATGGCAGGAATGTTATTCGAGAGATGTTGATTAAAAGAATCTATATCTATATTCTTCCAGTTGCTACACCACGACTTGGTAGGTAAGATCGATGTATTCTCACGCTGCAGATCTAACCTCACCTTGAAACCGACCAAAAAAAATGATCAGACCAAAGTATAGGGAGGGCTGCCTGGCATGAGATACTAGATAGATTGGAAAAAATGGGGTCCAACACGTGGCCCGCCCTATGGGTGTGACCTGAATTGCAGAGTAGGACATTCATAGTTGCCAAATCGGCCATCAGAGAAGTGCTCGTCGTGCATGTTGGGTCGTTGAAATGAATATTTAAATCTCCCACGATGGCGAAGTTTGCAGCATCTAGCAAAAAAAGGGGCGATGAGTTCAGTAAAAGTCGCTGCCCATGACCCTGCTGGCCCCGGCGGTGGTAAATCAAAATCCTGGAAAGAGTGAATTGGGGTGTGAGGGAGAGATTGAAAAAGCTGGCCTCGCAGCCCTTAAAGGGTAGGTCATACCTCCATTACAGATTTTTTTTTTATGGAACCAAGGTTTCTCAAGCTTCTCCCTAGTCGAGTGGGATGCTTTTAAGGCGGTCATTAGGGGTCATTGCTTGGGGAGCACTATGGGGGCAAGGAGGGAAATAGAGAGCGAACTACGAAAACAAGGAACCAAGATACACACACACTTGAACTGAGACTTGGGACACAGACACTCTTAGTCAACTGTCTAAAGCCAAGAGTACATATAATAAAACATTAGACAGATTGCGAACTCTGGACTTTTATCAGAAAAAAACAACATACCGAGGGTGGGAAATAAGGTAAATTGCTTGCGTGGCTGATTCAACCCGAACACAGAGGCTCCTCCATAACCAGTTTGCAGGGGGGAGACGAGTCAACAACCTACTCCCCTACAGCCATTAACACTTGTTTCTCAAATTACTACACAGTCGTTCAAGAACCTCCGCCAGAGATACCGGATCGTATTAATTGATACCTGGGTAGAATCAAACTACAGAAAATTTACCCTGCAGCTCAGAAAGATTTAGGGGGCACTATCAGGACACAGGAGATCAGAGCAGCAATAAAAGAAATGGCTAAAAAGAAGACGCTGGGTCCAGACGGCCGGTCTTCAGAATTTTATGCAGCTTATAGCACCCAATTGGCACCCCCCTTGAGAAGCTGTATGCAGACGCATTAAAATCTGGACACCTACCAACAAGGACTAGTAAAGCCCTGGTGGTACCCCACCCTAAAACTAAATCTGGCACCCCTACTGTCACAGAATTTAGACCGCTGTCTATGCTAAATATGGATTTTAAAATACTAAGTAAAATCCTAGCTAGCAGACTGCTTCCATACATGTGTGCACTGGTGCACGTGGATCAGAATGGGTTTATCACAACCAGGTAAACATCGGGTAGCCTCACACGTTTGTTCTATACAATGTTCCACCGAGATTTCTTGACCTACCCTGAAGCAGTGGTCACGGCGGTAGATCTTAAAATAGCCTTTGACTCCCCAAGGTGGGTTTGCTGATGCAAGTAATGTATGCTATGGGACTGGGGGGAGAAATTAAATGGGTTAAGCTACTCTACGTGTCTCCCTCAGCTAGAGTTAGGACAGGAGGTATAATTTCAAGCCCCTACGAAGTGCATAGGTGAACCAGACAGGGCTGCCCCTTGTCCCCTCTCTTGTTTGCTCAAGCTATGGAGCCACTGGCCGTGCAGTTTAGGGAGGAGAGCGGCCATCTGGGTCTGACACTAGGCGGGAGAGAGTTTATGATCTCTCTATGCAGATGATGTCCTCCTCTATTTACAAAATGGAGACCACGAGGTTAGGAATGCATTGGGAATCTTAAGAGAATATACTACCCTAACTGGACTAAAAGTCAACAACTCCAAAACTCGCGTCTTCCCTGCCCTACATCGCTTCCAGCAGACACTAACTTGCTCCTCCCGCTCCTTTAGATACCTAGGAATACAAGTATTCCATGAGCAGCAGGACCTCCTTGAGGGCAATCTGGATTCGGCACTCCAAGCACTGAAATCGACAGTTACATTTAGGCGCTCACTTAGGCTGCTCATCATGTCAAGAGTGGCCTTATCTAAAATGGTCATGTTGCCTAGGCTACTTTATAATTTTGCCAATGGTCATCCAAAGACCTGGTTCAGGGAACGATATAAAATACTGAGGGACTTGATTTGGGATGGCGGCCGAAACAGAGTGTCGTCTACAGCTCAGAGGTCACCTGGGAAGGGGGGTCTGGGGGTGCCAGATTTTGAATCTTATCTGGCTGCTCAGTTGCAGTGGTTAGCCCAGTGGCTGGAGGGAACGGGGATGGAGACACTAGATATATCGCCTTGCAATGATCTGAGAGGGATGTTACTAGCTAGGCTGTTACGTCCCAGAAAACAAGAACATCCCCAGGGTACCTTGATCAAAGGGACCTTGAGGTGCTGGCGTAGAAGCACTACGCGTGGGTCTGGAACTCCGTGATACTCACCAGACCTCTCCTTGGTAGGTTTACCACGAGGGAACTCCTTCATTTTTCACCAAGAACCAACTGAGGGAATGGGGCAATGTAGGCTTACAGAGGACTGGAGATTGTTATCTGGATGGGGTAACAATGCCATTGGGTGAGTTAATTTCTCAAGTAGACTTGCCTCCAGGGCAATTTCTGAACTACCACGGGCTGCAGAATCCTTTGTCTCTGTGGGGGTATGGAACCTAGGAACCTGATACGCACGCTCTTGTACGCCAGGATTACTCTAGGTTCAGCGAGGCATCTCGTTAAATTATTTTATCCGGCCCTTAAGGGAGAAGTGGGAAGCACTCCTTGACCACAACATATCAGAGATCGAATTGGAAAAGGCGCTTAGTTCCCGCAAGACTATCTCTAGAAATGCCAGTTTTAAATATACCCAATTCTACATCCTTCACATGACTTAACTCACACCTCATAGGCTCAACATAATGTTAGATGGCAGTGATAATCAATGCTCGCACTGTACACAACCAGACGCAGACTTTAAACACATGATGTGGGATTGCCCGACGCTGCATACGTATTGGCATCGTGTACTTGAATACATAAGGTCATTGCACGCAATATCCCTTGCACGACTGAAGCGCGCTTACTGGGCTTGTTCCCCAGGCCTAAAGCCAAAAAAGTAGGAAACCGGTTTACAGACCTAGCATTAACGCTGGCAAAAAGAAGAATAGCAATACAATGGATATCCCCCACGGGTCCCAATATTTCAGCCTGGGAAAATTATGTCACAGGCTGGGCAGAGGAGAAAGCACTAACAGAAGATAGAGGCGTGAGACACCGCCCTATAGCAGGCCTCTGGTCAGAAGTGCTACGAGAATGGGAAACAAGGGACTTAGACGACAGGCTCAGCTCTCCCGAAAGCATACAACCCAGCACACCATCATGAATACAAATCTCTCACACCAGAGCCCCGACTAGAATGGAGAACCCATGCCCCTCTCCCTTATGACCGCTAGGCTGCCCCCCCAATAACATCAGGATATACTGAAAGTAAGAGTAAATTGCCGATCAGTAAGGACAAACTGAAATGATACCTGCTTAGCCCGTCTGGACTTCTTGGGTGCTCTCATTGCTTATAGGTTCCATGGGTAGCGGTTATATACTTGTTATGTTACTAGTTTCTGATACAGTAATGTGATCATGGAGAAGCTAACCCAGACAACAGCAAGGTAGCAATTGGGCCTTGATTACTAATGTTATACCAACGTGTATGGTCAAAATGATGCAATTCGCAAGTGTCAATCTTTCTTTATTGTGTATCTGGTGCCTGGATACTGTTACTGTATAAAGGCCTAACATACCATGTATGTTTATTTGCTGAAAAGGTAAAGGAAACTAAATAAAAAGATTTTTTTTTTTTTTTTGTTAAGGGGCACCCATGAGCCTTGTGAGAACACTGTCGAGATTCCAAACTGGAGCAGGGGAAATCCTTGGTGGTATTACTCTTTTCAACCCTTCCATGAAAGCTTTGATTACTGGAACTCTAGTGACAGATATTGCCTGTCTACAAATATGCAGCTACAGCTGCAAGGTGCAAACAAATAGATGTATATGCTAGTCCAATTTGCTGTAAGTGTAACAGGTAACAGATCATGTTTTGTATAGAAGCATCTAAAGGATTGACTTTGTTGTTTTTGCAGTATACAACAAGTCTGTTCCACTTTGCTGCATAACAAGCTCTGGTGGTAGGCTTTCTTGCTTCTTTTAGAATAGTCATACAGCCTGGTGGCAAATTTAAATAACGAAACTCAATGACTTCAGGAGCCAAATCGCTAAGTTCAGCTCTTTGGGATTTGGATGTCCAATTTCTCCATGGTTCTGTGTGAGGAGACTGGAGTTGAGGTACAGCTTTTTATGTGGAACTAGTGCCTGTTCTAACAGGGTGGTGTACCATGGCCGACAGACCCATGTAGGAACTACTAGAATTAGTGAGGGGATGTTTGCCTAAGCTTCCGAACCAGACACGGAATGAGCAGGAGAGGCGGAACAGCGTAGGCAAATATCCCTGACAAGTTCATCCATAGGGCATTGCCCTTATAGTGCGAGTGTGGGAACCTGGAGCCGAAGCTTGTACATTTTGGGTTTTCTGCTGTGGCGAAGAAGTCTTTGTGGGAATCGCCATTGTTGGCAGTACGGAAAGAGAACTTTGGCATGAAGTTACCACTCGTGAATTTGCGGTCTCCCTCTGCTGAGAAGGTCGGCAATTTGATGGTTTACTCCTGGGAGGTGTTCTGAAAGTAGATAAATCCTGTGATGGATCGCCCAATTCCAAATGACTTTAGCAAGTCTTGACAGTTGAAGAGTGTGAGCCCCCCCCCCCCGCTTTTGCACATAATACACTGCTGTCATGTTGCCTGTTCGGGCTACGACATTTTTGCCTATGAGGCGAGTTTGAAAAGATTTGAGCGCTAGAAGAACTGCTAGAAGCTCTAGATAGTTGATGTGGAGGCTTTTGTGTATGTTGCTCCACAGGTCTTGTATTGTGTAATCTTGGAGATGAGCACCCCAACCTGTCAGAGATGCGTCGGGTGTGACCACGTTCTGTGGAATAGAGTCGATGAAAGGCTGTCCTTTTGATAAGTTTTGTGGGTTCCACCACTGCAGCACTAGATCAGTTAATAGACCGTGCGACTGATTCCACTGACGTGCCAAGCACTCTAGTAGGGGACACATGTGAAGTCTTGCATGGGGTAAAATTGCGATGCAAGATGCCATCATTCTCAGCACTTGCCTGAACACTGTAGCTGGTAAGGCTTGGTTGGACTAAAACTGTAGTATCATAGCCTGAATATTGTAAATTCTGGCTACACTGGGATAGGCTAGAGCTTTGACTGTGTCTAAAGTGGCACCTAGGTAAGACTGCATCTGTGACGGATGCAGGTGAGATTTTTGTGCATTGACCGTGAAGCCACGTTGATGAAGTAAGTCTATTGTAACCGGTGTGTGTTGTAGTCAGTTTGGTAAGTGCTTGCTTTGATGAGCCAGTCGTCTTGATAGGGGAAGACGTGAATATGCTGTCTTCTGAGATGAGCTGCGACTACTGACAGACATTTGGTAAATACTCTGGGTGCTGTAGACACCCCAAAGGGAAGTACTTGGAACTGATAATGCTTGACTGCTATCACAAATCTGATTTATTTGCAATGAGCCAGATGAAATGGAACATGAAAATATGCGTCTTTTAAGTCTAAAGTAGACCTAAAATCTGGCTCAGTGCAAGTACCTGTTGAAGGGTCACCATGTGAAAGTGTTCTGATAGTATATAATGGTTTGACTCTCTGAGAACCAGAATAGGTCTTAGGGAACAGTCCTTTTTGGAAATGAGAGAATACTGAGAGTAAACCCCTGAGCCCTGGTACTGTGTTGGTACGGGCTCTATGGCTCCTTTCAGTAAGAGAGATTGCACTTCATGTTTGAACAATTGTAGGTGTTCTGGAGACAATTTGTGAGATCAGGGTGGAATGTTTAGAGGGTTGCTGGTAAGGTCCAGGCAGTAACCATGTTGGATAATTCCAACCACCCATCTGTCTGTTGAAGTCTTCTCCCGACCGGTGAGGTATAGTCGGGGGGAAGCGTGGTTAAGTCACTGCTTATTAGGGTGAGGGGAGCTACGAGGTGTGTTGCCTTACCCCTACCTCTAAAGTTGTTCTCTCTATAACCTCCTTGAAAAAAGCCTCTCAAGGGAGAGGACTGCTTATTACCTTTGATGGTTGAGGTATTCTGGTCTGATGTGGTTTTGGACCCCCCCCTCCGTAAAAGGAACGATGAAAGGAGCCTCTGTTTGACGGAGACTGGAGCACTCCCATGGATGTGGCCACTTCAGTGTCCTTTTTTATCTTTCCTAATGCCTAATCTACGTTGAGACCAAAAAGATGTCCTTTATCAAATGGTGTGTTAAGAATGGATTGTTGGACCTCGGGCTTAAACCCAGAGATCCTTAACCATGCAGGGCTCCTAAGAAAAATGCTAATGTTGACCCCTCTTGCCGCATTATCCGCAGCATCTAGAGCACACCTTATGGAGGAATTTTAAATTGACTTACCCTCATTTACTAAAGCCTGCGCTTTTGCTTTATGCTCATCTAGGAGATATTGAAGCAATTTCTTCATTTCATCCCAGTGTGCCCTGTCGTACCTGGCTAAAAGGCCCTGTGTATTTGCAATGCACCACTGGTTTGCAGCCTGAGCATCTATGCGCTTACAAGAAGCATCTATTAACTTGGATTCCTTATCTGGTGGAGGAGCATCCCCTGATGTTTGGGAATAAGCCCGCTTAAGAGCATTAGACACTACCAGTGAATCGAATAGCAATTGTCCCTTGACAAATACTGGGTCTGTTGGGAAGGCCTTATACTTTGTCAACCCTAGGAGTCAAGATGCGTGCTCTTACTGGGGCCTTAAAAATGTCAATAGCGTGTCTCATCATGCTCTTAAGCATAAGAAGTGTTTGTAACGACCTGTGTGTGGATCCTAAAGTCTCAAACATAAAATCTTCTTCTAGTGATTCTTTGTGCAGTGCCACTCCATGATATTGTGCAGCCCTGGCAATGAGTTCCTAGTGGGATACATTGTCGTCTGGAGGAGAAGACTTGGCTGCGTAAAGGTCGGAGTCATTATCTGTTGGAGGATCAATTGTATAATCTGTCCAAGGATCTAGAGGCAAATGTGTCCACCACATCATCAGCATCATCGTCATCAAGGTGAGATTGTGATGAATCCGGAGGTGTGATTTGCAAAAGATTTGCAGGTGGAGAAGGTGGTGATGGTTGAGAAGGTGGTGAAGGGGATGGTGGTGGTAAATGAAAAGGACTGGTAGCAACAGATTTCCTCTTTAAAGGTATTTTGTAGGGAGTATCTTCTTCAGGAAGCTTATGTTTCTGAGGCAGCTTTGGATGAATATGACCAGTCTCAGGGTTAATATATAGTCTTTTTTGCTTGGGATCAGTTTTCAGTGGGACAATGTCTAAATTTGGAATCTAAGGGAAATCTTTTGGTTTAGGCGCCGACGTTTTCGGTGCCTGTGTGGGCTGGCTTTTCGGTGCAGAAGATTTCGGCTCCAAAGGCTGCTTGATTTTTGGCATGGAGCAATTTGGCCCGAGCCTGATTTGCGTTTGGATCCGGAGGATTTCAGTTCCGACAAGGACTTCTGCCGAATCAGTAATGAGCCGGAAGGCTTGACTGGCTGTTTCGGAGCCGGACCTGGAGGTGGGGAGTCATAAACGTCGTCTTGGTGCCAACCTTGGCCCGAAGGCAGAGGTAGTGTAGAAACCTTGTGCTTTTTGGGAGTTTGAAGGGGCAAGGGGTCTTTTGTAGCACGTCACCATGTTCCTGCGGCAGTTCTTCGGCGTTAAAGTCTATCCCGAGCTCCGAGTGAGAGTCCTGCATGGAGAAGGCTTCTTAATCTTCTGCCCCTGAAGCCTCAATGTCTTCTTGACGGGAAACTTCACAGAAGATGTCCGGCGTGTCTTAGATGTTCTGACGCTGCATCTCTCGATGTCGAGCCCGACAATCGCAAAGAGTTTTCATTGATCAAAACGATCTGAAAGTGTTGCAGTCGTCTTCCTTGTGCTCCGGAGACAAGCACCAGTTACACACCCTGTGTGAATCTGTGTGTGGAAACTTCGCGTGGCACTGAGGGCAAAATTTGAACGGTGTCCGTTCCATTGACGTAGAGTGAAAGCAACGCCGTTAGGCCCGGAAGCAGTAGACAAAGCTTTCCGATCGAAAAGTAGATTCTGTTGATCAAAATGATATGCGGAGAAGTGTGAAATGCGTACGAAACAATAAAGTGGAGGGTAGACAGGATTGCGCATTGAGGGAAAACCGAAGAACTGTTTTGAACCGGAGTGCAACAATAGAGGTCCAAACCAGATGGCGAAAAATCTAACAATGGAGTTGATGACCATGCGCACTATCACCGAAAGGAGGAGTCACCTTACCTTGTGACTAGAAAAGACTTCTTTGAAGATAAACAACTGGCAAATATCCGGACCCAACAATAGATGGCAGGAGTAAGCAAAGCCTGTGTATCCACAGCACACATCAAACACAATGTTAACAGTTTTGGTAGAAATAATGCTCAGTTACTCAGCAGCAACAGATGTGTGAAGCATGTGGTGTAGGGTGGTTGGAGAGAAAGAACCTGAAACCCACTGACACACACAGCTGACATTAAAGCAATCAAGAAGACAGTTTTAAGAATTAGGAGAAGTAATGTATAACTCCATCAGCTCAAAGAGTTTAGGCACTTAAGAAATACTTTTAAATCCCACTATGGCATCACAAAGAGCTTCGGTGGAAACAAATATTGCAAACCTTTCAAAAATCTCATTATAATGGGCGATTTAATAAATGAAGGCTGATCCAGCAACTGCAAAAAAGCAGACAGAGCTAACAAGCAGCCTTTAACAGTGCACTAAGCAATTCCTGATTAAACTAGGGCTAAAGAAAACAACAAAATATCAGACAATGCACCAAATCATAAATTGGCCCCAACAACTGGTGTACTCTGATTTTGGAGAGGGATTCCTCGCTGCCAAGATAACATCATTGCCTCAGGAGATAGTCAAATGAGGTCAACTGCCACCACTCAATCGCTAAGCATGCACATGCAGATGACACAGTCATGTGTGCATCACCCTGCCACTTCGACAGTAGATCCTCCGGAAGCAGCAGCTTAATTGGAAGACAAATGTTCATTCCCAGGAGTTCCAGGTACCACACTCTCCATTCACTAGGATGACGTAGTTCCAGACATTCCTGATCTTCTTCAGAAATCGGGGAAGGAGGGGGAGCAGAGGCTAGACAAAGTAGTACAGAGCTCTACCTTAGGCGGAATGAGTCTGAGAAAGAGCCACACAAACGTGCAAAAGTACTGTCAATTTCGTGTTCTCAGAGGTTCTGAAATGATGAAGACAGATCTTCCCAGTGATGGAAGATGCCCTGCTCCACCTCTGGTTTTAACTGTCATTTGTGGTTCACTGAGTGTCAGCAGCTGAGTTGGTCAGTCCTGGCACTACAAGAAAAATTCCCTTACGGTCCAGAAACTTCCAAAGGTGCAGAGCCTTCTGGCACAGGAACCACAATCCCATCCGGCCCTTCTTATTGCAGTACCACATTGCAGTAATATGGTCCATGAGCACCGACAGCAGCCTTCCTCTGATAACGGTCAGGAAGGCCTTCAATGCCAAGCAGACTGCCCTTACCTCCAACAAACTGATGTGAAGTCAGGTTTCGGCTGGAGACCAGAGACCTCTAATGTGTGAAGAGCCAAATGGTCTCCTCAACTCAGACGCGATACATCCATTATCACTATCAAATCTGGGTGGTGGGGTAGAGGAGAGTCCACCGACTCAATCATTGTCCAGCAGCCATCAATGCAGCTCTTTTGCAGTCTCTGAAATCAGGATACAATCCAAAAGATTACCCTGGTGCTATGACCACAGGAACTAGGTCCCACTGAACAGCCCACAAACCATCTGGCATATTTCATGAGAAGGATGCACAAGACTAGCAATCCCAGCAGCAATAGTCATCCACACCGAGAATTCGGGGCAGAGACAAACATCAGGATCAAACCTGAATGTCCTGGAGTCTCCACTCCATGGGAAAGGGATGAAACGGTAAAGCAACTAGAATGTCTTAGAGGAACAAGGGCATCTGCCGAGTCAGATGTAACTTTGGCACATTGATAATGAACCCCAGTGATGTCAGAAGGTTCACTGCCATCTGTAGCTGATTGAGGAGCCCACTCATTGAGGTAAAGGAAGACACCAACCTCCAAAAGGTGTGCTGTCACACCTGCTAAGACCCAGTCAACACCAGAGGGGCACTGGTGAGGCCAAAAGGAAGCACTGAGACCTGAAAAAGCTCCTGGCCTACTGTGAACTACAGGTAGCACCTGTGGGTCTGTAGAACAAGGATTGGGAAATAAGCACCCTTCAAGTCCAAAGCCACTATCCAGTCTCTGGAGTCTAGGGCAGACGGAGTCTGGGCTAGTGTGAGCATCTTGAATTTGTCCTTCCACAGGAGTGTCGTAAGGGCAGAGATCTAAAATAGGACGAAGGTCTCCATCAGCACTAGGAAGTAGAGGGAGTAACACCCAGCTTGGACTCGATGCAGGAACCCTCTCTATGGCCCTTTGGTCAAAATGGCCTGCACTTCCTGATGCAAGATGGACAGGTGGTCCTCCGCAATTCGCCCTGATGGTGGCCAAAGAGCGGTGAACTTGAAAAAATGTGAAGGCATAGCCCTCATGGACAATTTACAGGGCCCACTTGTCCGAGGTGTTAGCTTGCCACCCCTAGAGTAAATGTCAGGTCCTACCTCTGACACAGTGGCTGTGTGCAGCATGTGTGGTGGAAGACTGAGCTGCCAATGGTACTTCATGCCTTGGGCATTGTCTTTGTAAGCCAAGGCTTCAGCCACGAAAGCTATGGAAGACCTGTTGAGTTGGCAGAAGGATCGGATGCGGATGTTGGGTATTGGAAAATGCTACGGTAGCCTCAAAATGGGGAGAAATAGAGGATGGTACGGTCTGAATGGGGCAGACAGGCCCAAAGAATGTGCTTTGGCCCTGCTTTTCTTTAAAATGTTTCAGGGTGGTGTCCACCTTCTTGGCAAAAAAATTAGTGCCATCAAACGACATATCCTTCTATCATGCTTGGATATCTCCACAGAAGCCCATAGACCATATTATAGGTATGGTTCTGAAATGCACCACTCTTGCCAATCGCCCGACCTAAGAAGTGAGTTGTGCCCAAGCTAGAGTGGATCAAAAATGTTGCCACATTGCCATCCTGGATAGCTTGGGTCAGAGATGCCTGGAATGGCTGATAACTCTTGGGCCATGACGTCCCAAGGAACACAGAAATACAGCCTAGAAGACAACTGGCGTATGCTGTTCACAGAGCAAGACTCGTGGAGGAAAAGATGGGCTTGCCAAATAGCTCTACAAGATTTAACTCTCAATCAGGTAGAGTGGTGGGGAAGACATTTGAATTTACCTTACTGGTGGATACCTCCTCCACCAAGCTCTTTGGTGTGGGATGTTGTGAAAAAAAGTGAGGGTGACCTTGCACTGGTCGATACTGTTGAGTGAACTGCCCATTGACTAGTGGTGGTGCTTCACATGGTTTCACCCAAGGGTGTTCAGTTAGGGTCTCATTAAATGGTAATTTAGATTCTGTGGGTGCTATAGCAGGTTGGGGTACCACCAAGGTAGTTGCAGGTCCAGTACTTCTGCCGCCGTCTGCACAAGAACAGCAGAGGAGGTGCTTTCGTCGGTGGCAGGCTCAGGAGGAGAAAGGTAGTCAGTGTCTGGAGAAGTATTCGAGCCACTGGCATCTTGTGATGCATGATACCAGTCTTTCTCATGATACTAGGGAGTGAAATCATCCCCTTCATCAAAATGTTCAGTATTCGAATAAGTGTTGAAAAGATTGTGCTAAGTCTGAACCTTACCACAGGGTGAAAGGAAGGTTTCAGAAACGTGGTCAGCTGGCTGCACTTCGGTGGGATCCGTTTTGAGTGTGTGATGGCCATTGTGCTGGTGAGTGCAGTCACTGATGTTTATTAGGAATAGGAAACATGATAATTTTCTCAGTCATGGCCTCTTCAAATGTAAATTTTCTCTTCTCAGGAGGTTCTTGGGCTATATCTTGCAAAGGGAGGGAGAGCAAGTCACTGACCTGTCTGAGAATGGATACATATCTGCCTAACATCAGGCTATTTGACAACTCAAAAGAAGGCGCTGGTTCACTCTATGTCAAGACGGGTGTTGAAACTACTTTCAAATTAGACTTCAGTGCTAAAACTGACAAGTCAGTGTCTTGGGACGAGTGCGAGAGCTTCTCTGGAGAAGTGGGCTGTTGTCAGTGGTGAGCAAATTTGGGGCAGTGGTCAGTGCCAGCTGTTGAGTTACCTTTTTAACACTCTCAGAACGTACAGCCCAGCTCTCTAGTGACCGGTACTAGCCTGCACTAGAGATTGTCAAGGTAAAGCCCTGGAGGAAGCGGCTCGGATGTTGTAAATAGTGTGTGGGGGCTCCAATACAGTCTGTGTCCTGGTCCCTCTGTAGCCAGCTCACCTCTGTAGTAGTGGGTCCTCTAAGGAAGTAGTATTTGGCCTCTAATCTTCTTAGTCTGCTGAAATAACAGATCGACCTTGCCTCTCCTCAGAGAAAATGTAATCAACGTCTTTGGCGCAAAGGGCAGTGGATGGCTTTGGAGGGTCTTGGCGCTGCATGTTATAATGCACCCAACAATGTTCCCACCTATATCAAATAGTCTTTATATTTTTAAAAGCCTGGGAGGCGAGCAGCTCCATATCTGGTATTCTATGGGCTAGTTGAGGTCACAGACCCATTGCTGGTCTGACCATGAGAACATACTATTACACTGGAAATGCATTCTTCATAACCTGGCTCCCTAAGAGACATTCTCATATAACCTGGCAGCGAGCAAAAATCCTCCACTCTAGATCAATTTGCTATTGGCGACTGTGTGTTTTGTATTGGTTTTAGGCGATTCCAGTGTTTGAAGCCGAAAACTGTTCTTTCAAAACTCCAAAAGAATATCTGAACCTTTGTCATGGTGCATTACAGGGTTCTGGGACAGATCAGTCCCCTTGAAACTGACAAGCCTACTTTGTAAAAAAACACTACTTGCAATGTTCATGTCCAAAACTAGATGGCAGGAATTGTCCAACTCTATTAAAACCAGGGAAAGCGCCGGATAGCTGTGAATCCTATAGACACCTTTCACTTATGAACACAGATGTAAAAATTCTAGCAAAGGTATCGACGAATCGATTGCGGTTGATGCTTCCTGATATGGTGCTATCTGATCAATCCGGGTTTGTCCCCACTCGCTCGACAGCACATAATTTGCGGACGTTATTCGCAGTACTGCACCTTCTCGAACCTACTCTGCCGGCTGCGGCGGTCCTGCTCTACGCTGCTATGGCATTTGATTCTATCTCTTGGAGATATAGGTTTGCAGTATTGCATTGCATGGGGGTACCCTACATTTATACAAACTGGATAAAGCTGTTGTACACACGGATCCAGTGACACGTGTGTGTGTGTGTTAATGGACAAACACCTGACGCGGTACGAGGTAGGGATGCCCCCTATCACATTTATTGTTTGCGGTAGTACTGGAGCCGTTGGCCTGCATATATTATGTCAACGGCATGCGCAGGAACGGCAATCACGAAGCTTACGGACCAGGTCGCCAGATGGACCAAACTGCTGTTAGCGTTTGCGGATAGAATCAAATTAATCAAAATGGTTGCGTTGCCGAAGTTTTTATATTTATTTGTAAATATTCCCATAAAGTTAAACACAAAATTTCTTCAATACACTTCACGCCTTGCTAATTACACTAGCTTGGGGTGGTAAGAAGCCAAGAGTTAAATGGGAGGTGCTAATATTACCGTACGAAATGGGTGGATTTACAGTACCTGATCTGCAATTATACTATCTTTGTGCACAAGCACAATATGCCTACTACTGGCAGCATGCACCACAATACACGCCGCATGTGGCGGTAGAAGCTGGCGCAGTTCACCCAACACCGCATAAAGCAATGATAGTTAACACCACCACTGTATTTAAAAAAGAAGAAACAGATGCGGTACGATGTACAGCTAACGCATGGAATGAACTGGGGAAGAGGGCGTGGTGTTTGCCGCTGTACGCGCCGGGAATGCCATGGTTACATCACACAGCGCTATCTGTGACGGGTGAGACGGGCTCGCTAAAGGTTATGGAAAATGCAGGGATACACACAATGGGAGTTATATATCCTTATGGGAAATTTATTGAGCTTGCACCACTAGTAGGAGTTAAAGAGGGCTCAGTCATGTTAACGTTAATATATAGTAGACTGCGAGTAGCCTTGCGGAAATTATACCCATGTTTTCCTCAAGAGCCCCCGACGCTAGAAGCACTGCAACTAATATATACAACACAGACACGGGTCAAACTTGTTACTCGCTTATACGGAGTCTCACAGACAGATGCAATGAGTGTTGCAATGGGTCCTATGGAGAAGTGGAATAATATCTTATGCCAATCATTAACAGAGGATGAGTGGCTAGCGTGTTGTAATATGACAGGTCAACTGACTGCAAATGGGAATCTCAGACTTATTCATTACAAATATATACACCAAATGGATTATACGCCTGCCCACTTTATAAATATGATCGAAGAGACTCACATTGCTGTATACATTGCGGTGAGGATAATGCTGACTTTGGGCATTTGGCATGGAGTTGTTCAAAGGTACATGAATTTTGGAAACAGGTTACATGTATACTGACAAATGATAGGTGAGCAGGTAGAATGTAATATGAAAATGTACCTATTAGGCAATGTGCTCAAAATCAAAGCTGTTCATCGCAAACTGGTGGCCATAGCTTTACTTTTAGTGAAACGAAGAGTCTCCATTCACTGGGGGGGTAGACCTGCGCCCAAGCATGAACATTGGTTGAAAGATGTAGCATACTGTCGAGACCAACTCATGTGTTATGCTGAAGAGTTACCAAGTACCACCAGGCCACGTGAAATTTGGGGTCCGTTCACTGCATATATGATGACTAGAAATGGTGACCAATGACGTTCTATATGACATTCCACTACACACTGTGTTAAAGCCATGGAGTGTATATTAATGTCACTGCTGGGCTGTTGCTACGATGTATCCGCATAATACACTGTATTCTGTAAACATTTTAACATAATGATGTATTTTATGGTTGTTATACTATGAAAATCAAAAAAAAAAAACTCAGCAGGAGGCCACTGAAAAGCGTTATAATATGCGTATCCGTTATATTATTAAAACGCCTGACGGGTGTCAGAATGATGATACACGTTCAACTTGTTCCTTTCAGGAGTCATCCGAAAAACTCCTGGAAAGAGGTGGACGATCAAAGCGCAGATCAGAGGAGTAAGTGAAACCGAAAAAGAACTCACAACGCTCTTCTGACTTCATAATAAAAAAGGAAGATAAACCTAAACAGTTCAAGACTCAATTTAAAAAGAAGGTGGCTGGTATTAAAGTAATGCAAAAATTCCGGTCCAGGGAAGACATGGCTTGGCAGTTCGGGCTGGACTGTTCCCATGAGGCACAGGGTCAAGACTGATTTGCATATGGCCATGTCTGAACTGGGGTGGCGTAATGGGCAAAAGAACGATGGATTTAACCCAGATCTCTTGACTGGGGGAAGAATGTCTGCATTGTCAGCATTCCGTCCATCATTTGTTTGTTGTAACGCTTTTCGCCCTAAGTGGGATGGGTATTCCCAGACGTGGGACCCGTGCTCACTACGCCAATGGAGTCAAGCTATCCTGGCTGATGACGGCTGATAGCCAGAAACCGGTCCTAGGATGCTTGATTCCGGTCCAGGGAAGACATGGCTTGGCAGTTCGGGCTGGACTGTTCCCATGAGGCACAGGGTCAAGACTGATTTGCATATGGCCATGTCTGAACTGGGGTGGCGTAGTGGGCAAAAGAACAATGGATTTAACCCAGATCTCTTGACTGGGGGAGAATGTCTGCATTGTCAGCATTCCGTCCATCATTTGTTTGTTGTAATGGTATTAAAGTAAAGCATGCTACAGATATTGAAGGCACTGCTTTTCTGCAGGAAGTGGGCTCTGACTGTGCTGGACAGCGCAGCAGAAGTCACAATAGTTCACCAAGCCTGATGATGGTCTCGTGGCAGTAGTGTTGAGTGACTATATCCAGGCGGAAACACCAGATATGAGAGCGCGAGTGTCCCGCATAGGTTATACGAGATGCAACTCCAAATGGAGGGGGATATACCACGCACCATTAATGTTCTCTTTTGGGATAACTTATTATTCGGCTATGAAATGCTCTTGGATGAAAGTGATTGGCCGCCAGAATTTGTCATGGCCTCAAGGGAGAAACTGCAATTTTAACTGCTTTTCTGACCTCGTCCCAGGTGCAGTTAAACATTCATACACCAGGGAGTAGGCTTCAGAGCTACCTCCTGTGTTATACTGCAATGATGTGGGGTGGGATGACTGTTCCCCTCATCACATACCACTGAAGTCAACCCCACAGCCTCAAAGACAATACCTCATTAAAAATGAGGCTAAAAAAAAAAGTTGTAAAGATACTAACACAACTTAAATGTCAAGGCGTAATAGAAAGTTGCACCTCCCCTATGAAAAATCCTTTGTTTCCAGTTCCGAAACCAGACCATTCATATCAAATTACAAGAACCTGAACATAGCTACACACATTCGCTGTACAAAATCCGCAGAGCGCGGCACTAATGAACAAGTTACTTATCTTTGGTACAGATATAGCTTTAAGAGACATAGATTAGTCATAGATTCCTTATCTTAGAATTACCCCGGCGTCAGACTGGATCTGGAAAGTTTTGTCAGCGGTACCCCTGCACGTCGAAAGGTGGCGTTGGTCGGCTCCGCGTTCATTGTTAGGATCGTGGTAGCTGGAATGCCCTCGCGGTAGCTACTTAGATGCCGCCCTCGCTCGCGTCAGTTCTGTACACTACTTTCCACACCAGAAGCGCAGAGCCAAGCAAGACACTGACCACTGGTGCACAAAACTAGGGCCCTGAAAGGAAGTCCTTAACCCTAGAAATCAGTTCGCAGAACGGGGAGGATGGGTGGGGCGGTAAGGAATCTATAACTAATCTAGGTCTCTTACAGATATATTGTTACCTAAGTAGAGTAACTTATTCATCTAAAAGAGACCATCAGTTATAGATTCCTTACCTTAGAATAGATACCCTAGCAATACCAACCCCGGAGGTGGGTGTGCAAACCATGTTCAGACCAAAAAAAGTCCTGAAGAACAGAAAGGCCAAAGAAGCCATCTCTCCGACCTTGGATGTCCAGGCAGTAGTGTTTTGTGAACGTGTGCAGCAATGCCCACGTAGCTGCCTGAAGAGGTCATTAAAGGGGACTCCACGTCCCAAAGCAGTGGTAGCTGCCATTGCCCTGGTGGAATGGGTGCGTAATCCCACTGGAGGCTCCTTCTTTGCCAAGGAATAGCAAGCTTTGATGCCCAAAACAACCCATCTAGAAATGGTCAGTCTGCATGGCCCGACCTCTTTTGGTGCCCACATAGCCAACAAAGAGCTAGTCATCGACTCGGAATTGCTTTGCGCTATCCAAATAAAATGAAAGCACATGTTTTGGATCCAGACGGTGGAGCCTCTCTTCTTCTTTGGGAGGATGCGGAAAGAAGGTGGACAAAGTGATGGTCTGTCCAATGTAGAAACAAGTAACCACTTTGGGAAGGAAGGAAGGAAGGAGGAGTTCGAACAGCCAGAAAAGGAGGTTTAGAATAAAGAGCTTGGAGCTCACTCACCCTGCGCGCAGAGGTGATGGCCATCAGAAAGGCAGTTTTTAAAGCCAGAAGCCTGAGAGGGCAGTTATGTAGCAGTTCAAAGGGAGCACACATAAGATACGCGAGAACCAAGTTCAAGTCTCACTGGGATATTACGAAGGGAACCGGGGACAAAGATGAGTAATGCCCTTAAGGAAGCGATTTACAACAGCGGACTTGAAAAGAGAAGGCTGATCAGGAAGCCTAAGAAAGGCTGAAATGGCTGAGAGGTAGCTCTTTAGAGTGCCCAGAGCAGAGCCCTGCTGGGCCAAAGAAAGGAGAAACAAGAGTACCTCAGAAAGAGGGGCGGTAAGGGGATCCACAGCCTTTGCTGTGCACCATGCCACAAACTTGTTCCATCTCCAGACCTATACCGTCTTAGTGGAAGGACGCCTAGCTGCCAAGATAACATCACAGACTTCGGGAGGAAGGTCGAAAGCTGTCAAATGTTGCCGCTCAATCTCCACGCAAGGAGGTGGAGGCTGGACAGGTTCGGGTGGAGGACCGTCCCCTGCTGCTGCGACAGAAGATCCTCCCGAAGAGGTTGTCAGATCAGAGGATCGATGGCCATGTGTAATAGCTCAGGATACCAGACTCTTCTTGCCCAATTTGGAGCCACAAGAATGACTTGGGCCCGGTCGCGTCTGATCTTCTTCAGCACTCTGGGCAGAAGTTGTATAGGCGGAAAGGCGTATAGAAGACTGCAACTCCACTTGCGATGAAAAGTGTCGCTGAGCGAGTGCCACCTTGGAAATTCCAACGCGCTGAAATGCTGACATTGCGCGTTCTCTTCGGTGGCGAATAGATCTAACCACTGAGACCTTCCACCAACTTCCAGTGAAGATGCCATTCGTGATCCATCCTGTACCTGCGGCTGAGTTTGCCCACCCTGGCGTTCAGCTAACTTGCCAGGTGTTGAACCACCAGGGATATGCCCTGATGTTCCAGCCATGTCCAGAGACGGAGGGCCTCATGACAGGGTCCACGACCCCACCCCTCCTTGTTTGTTGCAGTACCACATGGCGGTGGTGTTGTCCGTGAACACCTGCAATACTCTTCCCCAGACAGAGGGAAGGAATGCTTTGAGTGCAAGACGAATTGCCCAAAGCTCCAGAAGGTTGATGTGGAGCCCGGACTTCGCCGGACACCAGAGGCCTTTGATCTCCGCCTCACCCATGTGGCCGCCCCATCCCAGAAGTGATGCATCGCTCACCACTGTGAACTCTGGTTGGGGAAGGAAGAGGGATCTGCGGTCGACCCAATCTTGGTTCGTTAGCCATCACTGCAATTGGTGTGCAGTGCCCTTCGAGATCTGGACGCAATCGGACAGGTTCCCCAGATGTTGTGCCCACTGGAGCTTCAGGTCCCACTGCAGAGCCGGCATATGCCATCTGGCATGATCCACTAGCAGGATGCAGGAGGCCATCAGGCCCAGTAGCCGCAGGGTCATCCTGACAAACCTAGGATAGAGGCTGAAAGATCGGAATCATAGCCAGAATATCCCGGACTAGCTGTTTGGGAGGATAGACCCGAAACTGCGTTGTGTCCAGAACCACTCCGATGAAGAGGAGCCTCTGAGAAGGAATCAGGTGCAACTTCGGCACGTTGAAGGAGAACCCCAGCGAATGCAGGACGATGGCCGTAGTCTGGAGGTGGGAGACGACAGCCTGGGGTGAGCCGGCCTTCAACAGCCAGTCGTCGAGATAGGGTCTGGAACCCCCGGACCTGTGCAGATGAGCTGCGACCACCGCCATCACCTTTGTGAACACCCAAGGGGCGCTGGTGAGGCCAAAGGGGAGCACGGTAAACTGAAAATGCTTGTGGTCTACCGTGAACCGCAAATAGCGCCGGTAGGCCAACAGGACGGGGATGTGAAAATAGGCGTCCTGCAAGTCCAACGCTACCATCCAGTCTCCTGGGTCGAGGGCAGACAGGACCTGAGCTAGCGTCAAAATTTTGAACTTCCACTTCCGGAGGAAGCGGTTTATGTTCCTGAGATCCAAGATCGGACGCAGGCCTTTGTCCTTCTTGGGCACCAGAAAGTAGTGGGAGTAGCAACCACGACCTACTTCTGGGGCAGGAACTCGCTCGATGGCTTCCTTGGCCACGAGAGCCATAACTTCCTGTTGGAGAAGGGCCAGATGATCCTCCGACATGCGATGGTACTGAGGTAGTATGGCTGAGGGGAAGTCACCAATGGGAGGGATTATCCCCTTCGGACCATCAGCAAAAACCCACCTGTCCGACGTGATGGTGCGCCATTCGGGGAGGTGGTGGCGAATCCTGCCGCTCACTGGCGATTCGTGGCCCTGGAAGGTCAGACTAGGAGGGTGCTGAAGAGAGGGGGTGGTGGACTGGCCTGCTCGCTTGCCCCCAGATGGTGGGTGCCACGTCCCCGGCCATGCAGGGGCTGAACAGCTGGCACCGGCCTGTGTGGGCCTGGGTGGAACGTGGTGGGGCACCTCTTCCATAGCCACGAAAGGGGCAAAAGGCAGACTGCACAGGGCGAGTGGTGGAGAGGCCCAAGGACTTGGCCATAGCCCGCAAGTCCTTGAAGCGCTCCAGTGCGCGGTCTCCTTTGTCACCGAACAGGCAATTGCCATCAAAGGGCATGTCCATCATGGCAGCTTGGACACCCCCAGAAAAGCCAGTCGATCTCAGCCAGGCGTAGCACCAAAAGGCTACCGAAGTTGAAATCATGCTACCTAGCGGCGGTGTCCCGTCCACAGCGTATGATAAACTTTGCTGCATCTCTCCCCTCAGCAACTGCATGGGAGAGTACGGCCTGGGCCTCTTACGGGCACTGGGGCAGCACCTGCGCCACCGTATCCCACACAAGAGTGGGTATAACGGCCCAACAGACATGTTTACCAACAGCAGTCCCAAGCTGGAGGAAGAAAACATCTTCCCAAGATAGTGCAGCTTTTTGGATTCCCTATCAGGTGGTGCGTTAGGGAATGTGCCTTTGGATGTGGAGGCTTGGACCACCAAGCTCTCAGGGGTGGGGTGTTGGGTGAGGAAAGTGGGGTCACCTGGGGCCGTGCGGTGGTGTTAGACAATCATCCTATCCACAGGTGCCCCTGTGTTTGGCCTGGACCAGGTGCCCAAAAGGATGTCGGTTAGGGCTCCTAAGAGCTCACTGCAGGATGAAGCACCTATCTCAGGACGTTAGTCCTGACTGCCACCGTAGGTAGCTCGAGGTTGAGAGCCTCGGCCATCCTACGCAAAACCACTGCGTAAGAAGCTAAGAAGCTCCCTCCTCCATAGCCATGGTAGGAGACAACATGCCAAGGTCTGGGGAAGTATCTAGACCCAGTTCCTCTCTCCAGTCCGGGTCGTACTCCAACTGGTCAGAGGGTCTCCAGAGCACTCCCAAGCCTACTCACCCTCCTCTTGTTGCCAATCTGGCCAATTGGAGCACCAGGGTAGAACAAGGGCACAAAAGGTACTCATCAGCGCCAGAACCGGCAACGGTTGACACCGGTCCGGCTCAATGTCCAGGTCAGGGCGGTGGATGTCGGTGGGGACACAACCAGCGTCGGCTGCGGACATGGTGCCGGTGGAATTGACACCGGGGTAGGTGTAATCAGGTCGCCTGGTGCCGATCCAGATCCAAGGGGACCCTGCGGGCAGGAGCCGCCGAAGGCCCAGGGCCCCCAGCTGAGTTCACAGGGCCCGAAGGCGAGCCGGCAGAGTCCGGCTGCCCAAAGATGGCATGCATCGCTTCGTAAAAGGTGTGAAGCTGGGCAGGGGTCGCTCCGTGTCCCGGGATGGGAGGGGAGGGAAACTGAGTTGACCCTTCGGGCTCCGCAAGCGGAGCTGCGGGAGGGGCACCACCTGTATTCATCGTCGCGGGGAAGTCGAAGAGTGACGAGACTTCTTGTGCTTCGACTTACCTGAGGAGTGTGAAGAATTTGCAGACTGGTGGTGGTGGCTCCGTGACCGGTCCCTCGACCTCCCACACGACCGGGACCTTGAATGGCACGGAGCCGACTGCCGGGCCTCGAGAAGCTTTTGGGATCGCTCCAGAAAAGACTTCGGACTCATGGTCCGGCAGCCAAAGCACGACTTGGGATCGTGGTCGCGCTCCAGGCAAAACAGGCACACACGGTGCAGATACGTCACAGACATCAGCCGGCTGCAGGAGCCGCAATCCTTGAAACCTGGCATCCCTGATGTGCACCAAGAGTTGAAGACTCAAAAACGGTGTCGACAAAAGTCACCAAAAAGTCAGTCAAAAAGTGAATGGAGGCACCGCTCTCGCTGGATCTGCGCCGGCTGGCATGGAAAAAGAAAGAACTGACGTCAGTGCATGAGGGCGGCGTCTAAGTAGTTACTGCAACATCATCCCAGCCACCACGACGCCAACGATGAACGACAAACGCGGGGCCGTCCAACGCCACCTTTCGACGCGCAGGGGTACTGCGGACGAAAAACTTCCCGGATCCAGTCGGACGCCTGGGGGTAATTCTAAGGTAAGGAATCTATAACTAAGTGTTTCTTTCAGATGAACAATATAGTGTGGAAAAAATACAAAACCACTTTAGAGATTTCAAATAAATTTGTCTGCCAAAACATAGTGTCTGAAAGCAGGTACTTGACCACATTCAGGGTGTATGGATCTCAAAAGCAGTTCTGTCGATTGCCCCAGGTGTATAAGAACAGCTCAGGGTTGTTTTCAGCCCGGGTTACAGAACTGTGACAAGATTATGATGACCAGGCATTGTCCTATGTGAATGACATCTATTTGACAGATGATGACCTTCCTTTCAATACACTTGGGAAGAGCGGATCACAGAATAAGGGATTTGCTGACTTGGGCTAGAAATGTAATTAATTTTTTTTTTTTTTTTTTTTTTTTTTTTTTAAATAGCCCACCTCAATGTCCCTATTTTTATGATGAGCTATCAAGTGAAGGTAAAAGTCTAGCAACACATTTCCTCAAGAAATGTGCGCTCCTTCAACCACTAAACACCTTAAAGACACTCCAATCGAATTTTGTTTTCCTGAATTTTGGCAGAATTTGCATTCCAGATTACGCATAGCAGGTAAAACAGTTTTACGACTTGATACATCCAGACTTTTCAAGCAGATGTTGGACATCTGAACACACACAATTCTTACGTTCAGTACAAACTGACATGTTTGCTTCAACACACTTGCGCACACATACAAACTTAAACACAGCAAGCCTGGCGATCTGTATCATTGCGGGTGCATCGGGGTATACTTGGGTCACATTCAACAAAGGACACACTCTGCCAATCACATTTATACATCAATGCTGAGCACATTCGGACAGCGATACAGAGTGTTGCAGTGAGAGAAAGATCCTTGAATTAGGGGAAACGCCTCATTGTTATGACTCCAGTTCCAGCCTTAGAGGCTGTCACAAAGGCGAAAGCCTTACATCTACGATGAATACAATGGGCCAAATTGCTCACCGCAACAGATGTAGCTAACAGATTTGACTCTACACTCCAAACACTAGCATACCTGCAATATGAAAATGAATTTCCTCTGCCTAATGAAGTCAAACCTCTAGATCAGTATGATATCACTGATACTGATGGTTCAGCACAGCCTGCTGTAGGGACAAAACACCAATACTCTGCAGCGTAGAATGGAGGATGGTAAATTCCGCCCTCACATACCTACACAAAGTCCCTAGGTGATTGCACAGTGCAGCTGGCTGAACTTAGAGCTTGTATTCTGGCACTTGAGAATACGGATCCCAGATTCCCCAAACTTACTGTGTGTGATTCTTATTATTGTGTCCAGTCTTACATCAAGTACTTACACTACTGGAGCCAGAATGTATTCAGAGGTTTCAAATGGTATACCATAAAGCACAAACAGCTTTGGGGACAGGTGCCAAAACTCAAAGAGTGTTTGCCACAGGCTCATATAATGTTGTGTAGTTCGTAAAAACACACAGGATCTGCGTGTGTGTTGGAAAACAAACTAAGGGATTGTGTCTAGACTGATTCCGGACACCCCCACAGGATAAGTAAGCCTATAGACCAGCTAGCTCACAGTGCCACTATCAATCAGGGGCTTTATAAAACGCGCTACTCACCCGTGAGGGTCTCAAGGTGCGGGGTGAGGGGAGCGGAGCTCCAGTTCAGTCGAAAAGCCAGGTCTTGAGGTTCTTTCTGAAGGTGTGCAGGTTCGAGGAGCGTTTGATGTTTGCTGGGAGTCCGTTCCAGCTTTTGGCTGCGGTGTAGGAGAAGGCTCGCCCGCCAGCTCTATTTCTGCAGATGCGGGGGTCTCTGCTAGGGAGAGACCAGCAGAGCAGAGGTTCCTTTTGGGTACGTGGAAGGAGACTCTCTCGTTGAGGTATTTGGGTCCGATGTTGTGGAGGGATTTGCAGGCATGGGTGAGAAGTTTGAAGGTCACTATAAACCCCCGAACCTTGCCCAGGAGCGAATTGTTTCTGACAATCATTGAACATGACAACCCTTGACCCTTCAGGGATCATGGAAACAGTACATTACTTTTTGCTCAGTCAATTGTGCTCACTTAGTCTCAGAAAGATACACAGAATAAATGTTGGGGAAGTTTTCAGTAAGCAATTATTAAACCAGCGCCATTCTAGTATAAAACATGTTTGTTGCGACAATCAATAGACAGAAGCAAATATAAGAGATTACAAACCCCAACGGAGTAAACCGAAGGTAGAAGTCTACCATGGTGCTAAAACAGTGAATATATGCAGGCATATAAACCTGACAGTAATCAAGTGCACTTCTATGATGCGGACCCTACCCAAGTTTACCTAGCATGTATGTGGGTGTAAAGCCAGGAATCACCTAGTAAAGAGCCAACCCCATTACCTGATGGGAGAGAATGAAGGATCCCGTCTTGGTAACGAGTTGGGACACCCTACAAGGGATGTCGAACCGATGAGTAGTGATGCCTCAGCGTGCAGGGACAGCATAGAAACGTCTCCTCGGTGTCGTTCATTTGTACCAAAAAGTTAGCCTCAGGGGTTCTACTTAAATCCATATGGTATGATTGTGATTATGCAAACTAACCTAAATCAACAATTGCAATTATGCAAAATTGCCCAGACGCTCGTGGATGAAGATAGCGATGACTTTTGTACAGAGTATGTAAATTCTCTTATGTACATCATGTGTAAGGGACTAAGATATGATTGTAGGAATCCTCATGCATAACACATGAGGCTAGTAACAGAGAAACTAATCGAAATTTGTTCAGCATGTAACTGGGCAAAAGGTCAGTGCTACAACAGATTCAGGGAGAGGTATGAAAATATAGGTAAAAGGTTACTTTACTACTTGAACCTAGCTTAGGGAACATAACACCCACTCCTCATACAAAGGTTGACAAGGACAACTAATGCTAAAATAAGCACACTATAAATGCAAAAACAAAATTCTTTTCTTTCATAAAGCCAATGTATAAAATCATTTAGAAACAGGTTTCAGCCAAAAAGGTACTACTAGCACACTAAAAGTCAAGGCTCAATTAGTCCACTAAAAGTCAATATATGATCTGACCAACTGACACATCGAAAGCCATGGTGCTCAGTGAGAGCAAAAGAGAAGAAAAACCTGTGAAGCGAAATATCCTTGCAAACTACGGACCCACTTATAGTACCTTCACAGTTTGAACCGCTGAGAAAAACTTCATTGTCCCCATTCCTACTTCGAATCTGTGCAGTAATTCCGAGTACTCGTGTCTGTACCCTTCTCCTAGTGCTTCATATCTGCCTACCTGATGGTATTTGAGACAGTATTGAAATGTGACCAGCAGTGTAATATAGCCATGGATTAACCATTCTGTGGAAGGTGGCTCAGCCACAGTGAAAGGTAATTTATCCAATTTTTCAATGTGCAACATGGTATACTTTGTATCTCTGCATGCCATAACCATCTGTCTTAGGATTGCCTACCTTTAAATGAAATAGGCAGACCCAGCCAGGAAGCAGGTTTGAGGGAAGACGCATTTAGGGGCATAGCAGATGGAGTGTTTATGGTGACGTCCGCCTTGCCAAGTAGCTGCAGCCTCGGCGGCCCTGAAGGAGAGGCATCCTAGTGTGCATTTTGAGAACTCCTCAAGCTGTGGTGAGGGATCGGACCCACCCTCCTGCTTACGCTAACAAGAATACAGAGTAGGGTGGGGAGGGCATTTAATGCGAAAGAGGGGGGAGAAAAAGGGCCTGAATGAGCATGCCAGGGCGTGCAAAACAAAAGGAAGTCGGCACCGCTTGATACCCGGGTGATACGCCACGCATAATATGAAAGTCAGCAGAGAGTTGAAAAGTGACCCTGTTACAGGAAAGCATGTCCTGCCTGCAATGGACGAAACCATTAAAGAAAACAGCACTTAGAGTAAATAAGCTGTACCGTATAACAACCAAAATAAAAGGCCCAGTCCTCATGGGAGGTTACAAATGCAGACCTGGCGGTACAAGATGGGACTAGCAAGCATAAGAATGAATCAGAAGCCAGCGTTAACGAAGGACAATGACACAAGCCAATAACAAATATGGGCGGAGAGTGGGCAGGGCTTCAAGTCCATTCTCCACTACTGCATGCCTCGCAGAAGTGCATGCGCTGCCCAGGCTCGACCTAAAATGTTGGTGCCTAGTTGCCCAGTACAGTGATTTGAGAGTTAGCGATCAAGTGAATCAGATTTCGGATGATGGCCGGACACAATATAATCCTGATCTATATGCCTGAAAGCAGAGTAGCAGTGGCCATCTAGTTTTAAGAGCAGACGAAGAACCCTCAGTTTATTCGGCCCCCCCACATGTGCAGTAATTGCGGGATTTATTGAGAGTGCTACAGCATCCGGATCCATGGGCCCCGACAGAATCCCAATTTCAATCATCGAACAGGAGGACCTTTTATGGGCTACTTTTTTATGTTCGTTATTTTACCATTACCATTTCTACCTTACAGGTGATATTCCATCCTCCTGAAAGGGAAGCATTATTTTTCCACTGTATAAAATTATTTCAAAAAATAAAAAATAAAAAGAGTTGAAATCTTCCCTAGCCAGTTATAGGCAAATTGCAATACTTGATGTGATGGGCTAAAAGCATCCTACTTTAGGCATTCAGAAATAATATACCCGCAGAGCAGGCCGGTTTCAGCAGTAATTGAGTACTCTTGATAATATTGCAGCATTACAGGCAGTTAAAGAAAAGTAGAAAAGTATCCTCAGCTGAGGGGCTTGCCAGTGTACTAAACTTTCGTTGATTTCTCCACAGCGTTCAAAAGAGTAGAGCTTCTGTTATTGCTTGGTTTTGACATATAATGGATTGAACCAAGGGTGTCTCTTGATAGCGTTGCTATTCTCAATTTACATTCACGATCTTCCCCGTAGAGTAGGAATGGCAAGGGATGTTCCCCCCCTAAAATTAGCTCCATGGACAAATGCTGCCTTGTTTATGCTGATTATGTAGTCCTGTTGGATTAAACAGCGATCGGACTCCAAAGACATCAGTGTCTTGGCAGAATATGCTGTGGAGCACTTTAAAAAAATAAACATTTCAAAAAGTAAAGTCTTCACTTTTAGAAAGAAGGGTGCTAGACCTGGGTGGAATGTTAACTGGTTTCTGTGGAATGATATGATGGAAAATGTGCACTTTACTCTTATCTGGGTAAGATTGATGTGAAAGAGATCATACAAGTCATTCTACAAGGAAGGCACTCTCTCAAGCTTCTGCCATTAACAGATTGTATAAATGTTGCGTGCAATGGTACTTTGCACATGTCTTGTCGATTTACAAGCCAAATATTTTGTCATCTTTAAGTCATGCTGGTGAAGTGATGGACATGAGGCATTGGGCCTTTTTTGATGTAGTGGGCGGTGTATGTGGGGTCAAATTTGATATCTGAATACCCTGGTTTCCCCTTATGTTCTTTGACTGGAGTTTGGGCTACCTGCTACAGTTGCTCTCACCCTGGCAGCTGTTCTGAAGTGGGGGAACTGCCTGCTCATAAGTGAAACGGGGTTAATTCGTGCCACTTTAACGCATGAAATGTTTGACCTTCAAAGAAAGAAAAGCGCATTGTTTTCATCCTTTATAAAAGTTAAAGAAATTTTTGGGATGAATCAAGTTGGGGGAAATGGTTGAGATTAATCACGTTGGGGATCTTCGAATGGCGAAATTCTCTCTAAAAAGCTTTTAAAAATGTTTGGGTACAAAGTGAGCATGAAAAGAGATCTTCTGCTCTGCAAGCAAAATGAGAGAAACATAGCTGTTGTATATGAAAAAAGTCTCAGCATTACCTTGTTTGAAATCTTTCTCATGGTGTGCATAGACTCATTTTGCTTTTAAGGTTACATTTCTTCCCTCTGTAGGGTTACAGGAATATGGGAAGGCGTCGCCTTGGAAGAGAGACTTTGTGAATTTCGCTGTGTTCATGTACAAGATTTAAATCACGTAGCCTTTGAGTGCCCTTATTTGCACTCTGCAAGTCGTCACTTTTAAGATCAATCTTTTTCAAATATAATGTGCAATCGGAAGTTGAAGCCCATTACTGTTTCTTCCCCCCCCTTAATAAGATGGTTTACACAAAAGGTTTAAACTTATTTAAATGTTTTAAAATGTGTATTAACTTGTTGCAATTATGACTGGGTAAATGTACGATTGGATTTGTATTTTTTGCACTTTTTATGTGACGCCCCATCGGAGTTCCAAAACAAATAGATTCACTGAATTGCCAATTGCATTTGAATAATTGTGAAATGGCTCCAAGAAGCAAACAATAGGATGACTTGAATGGGCAGAGAGGACCCCTCCCAGAATATGCAAGGTGGGGACTGAGAGCATCTTTTTTTTTACAGTGTCTAGTCCTGCTTGCGTCAAATTCTGCTTGACATGTTGGCTGGGTTTACATAGAACTCTCTGGGACACACTCGAAAAGAAGAGAAACAGGATGCCACAGCACTTATTGTGTATTCACTGTCTGGCTGCTCGAAAACCCTGCTTTTGCTTTATCAGACGTCTTAGTTTTTGGGGGTACCGCGGCTGCCACTAGGACCAACAATAGGGCACTAGAATGCCAAGGTACACTCCTCAAATACCACCACCCAGCCCTCAGAGCCTAAATTTAGTGACGCAGAAGACTTAAGCCATCTTACGAATGCCCAAAGTGGATGTTTGTGCCATTGGTTAGGGCATGCCCAGGAGTCATTCTTACCAATTAGTTTCTACCAGGCATGAATGTGGCACCTCTAGGTACCTACTTCAGAACACTACTGGGCGTCAAAAAGATCCGAAAAGGATATAACTTGCTCTCTGCAACCTGAGAAGAGTCCTGAAGGACTGCACCTGTTCTCTCTTGTACCTAGGACAAAGAAGACAGACATTCTGTAAAAGCTACAGTGACGCAACAAGCCCGAAAAGGCCTTCCCATGCAGCTGTACATGTGGCAACTGAACCTGGACTGGACCCTCCTGTTGGCCTCTACCGGACACCCAGTGAGTCTCTAAGTGCCTTCTAAGAGGTCCTGGGGGACTGTAAAAGTGTATTCCTGTGGTGGATTGGGACATAATAGATTAAATTCAGAGGGTAAAATATTTGACCAGGACAAACCTGGTTGGTGTATCCAACTCGTGCTCTATAGGTCAAGATCACATTGGGCTAAGGTCTTCGTCGCGAGCGAATATTGACTATCATAGCACTTTATGCTTCTTGGCACTATTCCTACTTAAAAAAGTAAAACTTTATATCCCTGGCTCCACTTATTTTTGTCACTGATGTCATTTTGTTTATTAAATTGTACTCTATTTTTCTACTTTGGTTTGGGACTGTATTAGTGTTTTGGTACTGCATAGGTGCTTTATACATTACACATTGTCCTATCTGCTCTGAGCCATAGCTACAAGAAGATGAGCTCAGGTTAATTTATTGAGTTTGAGAGTTGTAATTACTCCTTGATGAGGTTAGTCACGTCCAAAATAACTACATTTCTTACAGGCGTGTTCCCATAACCCCTCCCATACCCCCACAGTTATCCCCATTTTCATATAACCTAGCACTTAGAGGAACTCTCCATTCCTGGTCCACTTCAAAGTCTTGACATATTTATATTTCGAAGCTAAAGCAGGTTATGGCAATCACGGAGGTTCAAAGTATTTTGAAACTAATCAAAATTACAAAACAGAACACAGCACCAAGGTCATTTCAAACAGACTCGGTTGTCAGTTAAATTTAATTTCAGCTGTCTGCATCTACGCTTCAACTACATATCAACTTATCAAGAACTTATCTAATTTTGTACTCACATCTGGACTATATTATTCTGTCCACCTGTTTTCCTTAGTGTATTTTTGAAATTAAATTTACCTGACAACCGAGTCAGTTTGAAATTACCTTGGTGCTGTGTTCTGTATTGTAATTTTGATTATGTCAGTATATAGAAAAGTTATTTCCCTGTACAGAGTAACACTGCTTTGGTGGCAGTGTTTTCACTGAGCATGCTTTTACATTAGCTATCTAATAATTGCAAACACTACGGAGGTGCTGACCATTCTTCTGTTACCACTGACATCTGTTTCTAGTGTGATGTATTTTGAAAGTAGCTTGATGATTCCAGATTTTGAGAATTCCATCTAAACAAGATGGCTTAAAAAACGGTCTGAGGTGTAGATCTTGTACTTGCACATCGTGGGTTTCGGGGAGGGGTCACAAGTTGCCTCAAAACAAACAGACTTCGAAGGAAAACAACTTACAACACCTGTGCCACACACTAGATGGCAGGAGGAACATGTGATCTACAGCAACACATACAAACCAAGCCTTCTCCCTCACTCCAATCACTATTTCATATGGCTCCAGTGTCCAAGACACCGAACTAAAACTCCTGAGCTCCTCAAGTCAAGCCTGTTTGAATGCTGGAGCCACTTCACTAGAACAGCTGGAGTAACTACATTCCCCTCACCCCTGCCTGTACAGACGCACAACCCATACCAATTGCATGGGAGGATTGCAAGGAGGCATTTCTCCTCATACAAGAAGAGGATTTTCTCCTAACCAAACAGATGCACTGGGTTGATTCGAGGCAGTTAAGTGGCTCGACAGAGATAGAAAACCCAGACAAAATTAATGTTTCACCACAAAGAAGGACGTATGGCATTTCTAGTCTCTATAATCAGATTAATAATTTGAGGCCACACAAAAAAAAGACTATGCACTCAATTTGGAAAGGGATCATAACAAAAGCAAAACATAGAGCAAGATTTGGTCACAATCCACTAAGTCTTTTTATTAGGACTACAGGAAATAGAAAAAGCCTACAAGTTAATGTCAAGGTGTTATCTGGTCTAAACTAGATTAAAAGTACTGTTCACAAGATCAGATAGGCGCTGCAAGGGCTATGGTGAAACATAATCCTGGTTCCCATGTGGTGGTCATGTCTGAATATTCCTTTTTAGGTCTGGCCTGAGCCAGCCCATGCGCTGCTTTGGTGAGACATTTAGTAAGTGGGCTTTTAAAAGTCCGACCACATGCTTTTGCTGGCCTCAAGCTTGCGGTTACGCGCACGATTACGTGCAGAGCCGCCATCTGGCTTTCTGGCATGGCTCATTAAGCCTTACAACGCTTACAGCACGCAAATCACGTATTTCTATGCTCCTCCACCCCCTGCTCTCTGCTCTCACTACCCCCCTCCCTTCTCCCTCCCCCCACTCATCAGTTACCGGGCTACAGCTTGTTATTGTTTACGGATGTCTGCTTTTCATTTGGTTTTCTTTTCGTGACCCTACTTTATTTTGCCCCCTCACCTTCCTCAAATATTTTCAATACATAGATAAAGACAGAGAAAGTGGTGTACAATCTGTGTTTTTCCAACATGGTGCTTTCCCGTAAGCCTTACAACCCTTACAGCGCACAAATCACTTAACCCTATGCTCCTCCACCCCCTGCTCTCTGCTCTCACTACCCCCTCCCTCCTCGTCAGTTACTGGGCTAGAGCTTGTTATTGTTAACGGCTGTCTGCTTTTCATTTGGTTTTATTTTCGTGATCCTACTTTATTTTGTCCACTCACTTTCCTCAAATATTTTCAATACATAGATAAAGAAAGAGAAAGTGGTGTAAAATCTATTCCCCAGGGTGCTTTCCGCGCAAAGACCAGCATTGTTGATGCATTAATTCAATCATTCAGACATGTTTAGTTGCGATTATTACGTTTATGTTTAAAATAAAGACAAGAAAGCAGCAACCGTCTCTCATTATATTGGCATAGAAAAAAGAAATATGTGCTAAATATGAAATGCGTTACTTACCTGTAACTGCAGTTATCCAGTATTGGTATCTTTCATAGATTCACATGCCTGAATCATTCCCCGTCGTCAGGATGGGAGTCCCTGGTATATAAGAAAAGTAATGTCTCACTAGACAGAGAGCTAGGCCAAAGGCCTCACATTAGTAACATATCCAGGTCCTTTTGTAATGAGGACCAAACTCTAGAGAACAACCAATCAGCTATCACCACCCTCTGGAACCTTCCTGGAAGGAGCTCTAGTCCCTCAGATTTTCGTAAGCACAGTGCTAACGAGATGCATCACTGCGAGAACCAGGTGAGCCCTTCCAGGGGAGGTGGGTGGGTTGCATGTGAATCTATGAAAGATACCAATACTAGATAACTGCAGTTACAGGTAAGTAACGCATTTCTTATCCAGTATTAGGGAATCTTTCATAGATTCACATGCCTGAATCAGAATAGCAAGCAATGATAGGCACATTTCAGATGGAACAGAATGCACAAATTCATCAGATAATAACATATCAATGCGAAAGCAGCAAAGTAACAAAGTGCAATCAAAAGAAAACAATAGAAAACAATGGAGAAATGTGCATGTAAAGGAAAGGATGTTGGGATGAAAATAAGGCTCACCTCTATCGAAATAGAGGACGCAACACCGCCTGTCCCACTGCAGCATTCTTCATGAGTTCCGTATCCAAGCAGTAATGCTTGGTAAATGTATGCAGCGTCTTCCATGTTGCCGCTCTGCAAATGTCTGTGATAGGCACACCCGCAAAGAGTGCCATGGAGGTAGAAATCACCCTAGTGGAATGGACATGAGCTGTCGAATGCAAGGGATGGCCTGCTTGCTGGTGACAGAAAGTAATAGCGGCAGAGATCCACCTAGAAATACTCTCTTTAGTAAGTGGGGAACCTTAGAGGTAGACTGTAAGCCACAAAGAGTTGGTTGGTTTTGCGGAACGTCTTTGTCCTATCAAGGCAGAATTTAAGGCAGCGTTTAAGATCCAGTGAATGCAGAGCCCTTTCTGTCACCGTTTGAGGATTCAGAAAAAAGGTTTGTAAGACTATAGGCTCATTGAGGTGAAAGTCTGACGGGACCTTGGGAACAAACTTAGGATTTGTCCGAAGTATAACCTGATCATGTTTGAATTGAAAAAAAGGGGCTTTAATTGAAAATGCATGAATTTCGCTGACTCGCCTCGCATACGGAAGGGCTAGAAGCAGTGCCGTTTTCCAAGAGAGAAACTTGAGAGTGCATCGGCTCAAAAGGGCGTTTCATAAGCTGAGCAAGAACGATGTTGAGTTGCCAAGTTGGAGGTGGAGACTTCACGGGAGGGTAAGTCCTAAACAGACCTTTGAGAAATTGTTTAATCAGTCTATGTGACCAAAGAGAAGGACCCGTAGAAGATCTCTTGAAAGAGGATATCGCTGCCAGGTGAACCTTAATAGAGGCATGAGCCAGACCTGAAGTCGCCAGATGGCAAAGATAAGGCAATATTTGTTCTGGAGAAGAAGTAAAAGGATGTATATTCGCAGACTTACACCAGATGCAGAATCTGTTCCATTTCAAGGAATATGTTGTGTGTACGGTCAGCTCGAGCCCGAGCCCGAACCGCCCTGCAGTCTGGAGGAATGTCTAGGCCATGGAACTCTCGGAACTCCGGAGCCAAGCCGATAATTTGAGAGATTCTGGATCTGGATGTTGGACTTGTTCCCAGTCCATTGTGAGGAGAGAGGGAAAAGGTTTCAACGGAATTGACGGTTCCAGGGAGATAAGATGGAGCTCCGTGAAGCAATGCTGGCGAGGCCACGCTGGCGCTATCAGGATTAGCGTGCAGAGTTCTGCCTTCAACTTCCGGAGGACCCTGGAAATCAGGGGAAATCGGTGGAAATGCGTAAGCAAAGACGTTGAACCATGCTATCGAAAATGCATTCCCTGGAGATCCCCGTTGGGGATGCCAGCTTGTGAAGTTTTGGCATTTGGTGTTGTGCTGGGTGGCAAATAGGTCCAAGAGAGGTGTACCCCATTGAGAGAATATGCCGTTGAGAACCTGCTGGTTTATTTCCCATTCGTGACATGTTGTTTGTTGCCTGCTTAGTGAATCGGCCAGCACATTGTCTGTTCCTGGGACATACTCCGCTCTCAGGGAAATGTTGTGTTGAAGTAACCAGTTCCAGATCTTTTGAGATTCACGAGTGAGTGGCAATGAACGAGTACCCCCCTGCTTGTTCAGGTAGTGCATTGTTGTAATATTGTCCATCCGGACAAGCACCAGAGAACCTTTGATCCTCGGAAAGAACGCCAGGAGGACCAGATAAACAGCCCGTAGCTCAAGGAGGTTTATGTGAAGCTTCCGTTCGGAAGGAGACCACTTTCCGCTTATCCGAAGTTCCTGGAGGAAAGCTCCCCAACCCTCCAGGGACGGATCCGTTGTGATTTGCGGAGAGGCTTGAAGCAAGAAAGGCAGGCCTTGAGAAAGATTCCGTGGACGAGTCCACCACTGCAGAGCAGTGACCATCTGGGGGGGGGGGGGGGTCACCTGAACGACATCGTCGAAGGATCCTTTGGCTTGAATTCACTGAGTCGATAGTGACTCTTGGGAGAGGGTGCATGTGGAGGCGACAGTAGGGAACCAGCAGAATACAGTACGACATCATCCAGAGAAGAGATTTGAACAGGCGGACTGTGAGAAACTTCCTGGATTTTATGCGGTTCGCTAAGTGAAGAAGTTTGCACTCTTGTGACGGGAAACCTTTCCTCTGGCTTGTATCGAGCATAGCACCCAGAAATGGATTTGTCTGGTTTGAGAGGGAGTCCCAAGCGACTGAAAAGCTGCAAACAGGCGTTGGAGGATCTGCTTGCACCGTCCAGAGAAGGTGCCTTTACGAGCCAGTCATCGAGATAGGGAAAAACTTGGTGGGACGTTGCTGTCTGAGGTATGCAGCTACTGGAGAAAGGCACTTTGTGAAGATGCGAGGGGCTGACTGGAGTCCGAAGGGCAGGACTCGGAATTGGTGATGTCTGCCTGCCGCAGCGAACCTCAGAAATGGTTTGTGATTCCTGTGGATAGGGATATGGAAATAGGCATCTTGAAGATCCGAAAAATATCATGAAGTCGGTTGCATTGAGAAGTTGGAGCACTTCTTGAATGGAAACCATGTGAAACAATTGTTTCTTTAAGAATTTGTTGAGACTTCTCAAATCTAGAATCAGCCTCCATTTCTTCTCCTTTTTGCACACCAAGAAAAAACGGGAGCAAAATCCTTTCCCCCGCTGGCGAAGGGGAACCCGCTCTATAGCAACTTTCTGGAGCATTAGTGAGATTTCCAGAAGTAAGAGGCGCAAATTCTTGTGAAGCATAGGTCGAGGAGGGGTCTGCGGAGGAATTTGAATGAACTCCAGTGAGTGCCCAAACTGTACCAGTAGAAGAACCCAACGGTCCATTGTGATCTGTTTCCAATTGTGTAGAAGATGGGAAATTCTTCCTCCTACTCTGGAGGGTGGAGAGGAAATGGAGACCAGCGGTAGAGAAAAGTCATTGACGCTGGGCAGAATCCTTCTGTCGTCCACCCTTTCCGCGAAAGGAGGACTTATTGTATTGAGATTGCTGCTGTTGGAACGGTGGTCGATATTGCTGGTTGGAGGAAGAATAGGAAGACCGATACTGCTGGTGGGTTCCCCTAGCGGAAGACTGACCTCCACCCCGTGAGCCTCAAAAAGGTTTTTCTTTTTTCTAATTGAAGGGTACCCAAAGCCCTGGCCGTATCCTTTTTTATACCCTGAAGAGCTTCATCAATAGGAGTGCCAAAAAGCAATTGGCCATCATATGGCATATCCAAAATCTTAGTCTGGATTTCCGGTCGGAATGTTGTCGCCTTAAGCCAACCTTGACGGCGGAGGGCCGCAGCCCCTGCCAATTGGCAGAAACCAGTAGAGGTGATATCCATCGCACAATCGATGATTTCGGAAGCTGAAAGTTCGCCCTCCAACAAAATCTTCTTTGCCTCCACTTTAGAGTCGTCCGGCAGGGCCTCCAATTATGATGCAATGTCCAACCACATCTGCCTGTTGTAGCACCCCAACAACGCTAAGGAATTAGACACACACTGTCAATGCAGACATGGAAGAAAAACGCTTACCAATGTTGTCCAGGCATCTTCCCTCCCTATCCGGAGGGGCTGAAAATGGATCAGAAGGGTTTTTAGATCTCCGCTGAGCTGCCTGAGTCATGATGGAATCAGGCTTGGGATGTCCGGTAAGACAGGCTGGAGCGGTGTCTGGAGCTCTGCACTTTTTATCCAAACGAGGCAACACTGGAGGGACCTTAGAAGGATTTTGCATGATTTTAATGCCTTGATCCCAGATGTAGTCTATGATCGGCACAGATTTCTTAAAAGGTTCCTTGAAGTCATACAAGAAACAGTCCTGCTGGTAAGAAGGCATAGGGATTTGGAAACGCTGTGCAGCCCTTTCCAAAACATTGTGAAAACCCCCAATATCTTCAGGAAGCAAATCTGCTTGAGGAGGCACTGGAGATGCCGGAAAAGGGATGTCCCACTCATCATGAGTTGATTGGGAATCATGAACTTCTCCCTCCTCTTGGTGGTCATCCTCCTCATCATCCGTGGAAGGGGGAGGTGGTAACGTAACAGGTATAGCCGGTGGAGGCGGAGGTGGAACCTGTAACCGTGGAGGCGGAGAGAGAACTGGAGTACAAGACGGAGCAGAAGTAGGGAACCTCTGCTTGTAGTCCGAAATCAAAAATTGGAGGTCAGAAACCAAAGACGCAGGGAGACAAACCATGGGTTGTTGGCGAACATGGCTGTCGTCTGGATAATATGCCTGATCATCTGCGTCTTGCACATCATAGTCGGAGCCCTCCTGGTACTTTACATGAAGTTCAGAGGGACTTGTTGCAGCCCTGAACATGCTGCCCTCATCTGAATCCTCTCGTCCAAAAGGTGAGACGGAGGTAACAGCTGGACCCTGCTTGGTGATGTAAGGGAAGGAGTCCGCTTTCTTTTAGTGACCTTGAGGTGAACATATGCACTGTCCACCGTTGATTTTGTCGTCGACGTGGCCGTCGCCGGTATAGTCGAAGACGAGGAAACACCAATGGACACAACCGATGATAGCGTCGATGAAGGTAGCGTCGACGAAGTCCCCGTCGACAAAGTCACCATCGTCGACGAAGTCTTGGACGTCGACTATAATTTTTTAATCATGATAGTCGACGACAATGTAACAACAGCCGTCGACGAGTTAGATGCTGACGACCCCAAGAGTGTAGAGACTGTCGTCGTCGACGACGAGGTTACTCCCATAGCTGTAGAATGAGAATGCCATCGTCGAGGCCACCATCGACGAGGTGGTCATCGACGGGGCTGAAGCAGGCTTTTTAAAGGTGTGTACAATCCTCAGCAAAGGATCCTTGTGTGGCAAAGCCTTAAGTGGTGCCTCTGAAGACTTTTTCTGCGTCTGCTTTTGAGGGGGCTGCGAAGAAGGACCTGGTGAAGCATCTCTGGAACTTTTCTGGGAGGTTCTTGAAGACTTTGTTGAGCACTCACTCTCCTCAGAGGACAAGGGGTATTCTTGGTCCTTAAGCCTTGGCAGCCAAATTAAAAGTCGTCCCTCACGTTCTTTAAGAGTCTTAGATGAAAAGGTACGACATACCTTACAGTCTTTGGAGGAATGGTCCGGATAGAGACAGTAGAGGCAGTCTTTATGCTGGTCGTCGACATGCAGTCTCTTCTTATTGCAGGAAGCACAGGGCCTAAAAAGGCCTTTCTTAGGAGTGTCTGACATGAAGACGGAGTAGACTTCACTCAGAAGAAGTAATTGTGAAGAAAAATCCACTTGAATTCCAGAAGCAAGGAAAAAAACTGAGCAGAGCTCAGTGGAGACTCCCTTAGCACGACGTGCGGCAGAAAATCTGAGGGACTAGAGCTCCTTCCAGGAAGGTTCCAGAGGGTGGTGATAGCTGATTAATCTCTAGAGTTTGGTCCTCATTACAAAAGGACCTGGATATGTTACTAATGCGAGGCCTTTGGCCTATCTCTCTATAGGTCTAGTGAGACATTACTTTTCTTATATACCGGGGACTCCCATCCCGACGACGGGGAATGATTCAGCCATGTGAATCTATGAAAGATACCCTAATACTGGATAATGCTACATTTCCACCCCTCATGTAGGTGATGAGAGCCTAGGTGTGGCCTTCAGGGTACATGCCACCCGAGTGGTTTGTACACATTTAATGTGGACTCAGGAAAAATTAATGATGCCAATTAATTTAGCCAAAATGGTTACCATGTTTAGGAACAGACACATGCAGGAAAGGTGCTGTTTAGCAGCTCCTCACTGCCCAGAGGTCAAAAACAGCACCAATTTGTCAATATAAGAAGCAGAAAGAAACAAACTTCAGCAGCACATCCCTGGGACTGTTCATAAGAAGGTAATGCTTGAATCTCACTGTCCCTGAGAGTGGAAATTATAAATACTATGATGAATGTATTCCTAGAGAGGTGTTGATGGGAGACTTTATGCACAGGCTGAAATAGTGATCCTTAAGCTTTGAAATACCTATACTAAGCTCCCATTTGGAGGAAAAAGGTCTCCAGATTACAGCCTTTTTATAAACAGCAAATGCAAAACCTCGATGTATTTTATTTATTATTCAGGAGTTCCATAAAACACCATTTGTAAGCATTTGGTTACTTTAAATCTGAGAAGAGGTATCAACACTGTTCAACCTGGAAAATGACTGATGTGTGGGTCGAATACATCTGTTCAGGTAGGGTGGTGCGGACGATGAGCGATTGTGACCTCTGTGAGGTCAGTCCATTTAGAAAGTGCATTCTAATTTCAGATAAGGGTAGAGGGCCGTTCATGGTCTTGGGAACTGTACTCCCAGGGATCTTCCCTTATGTATGAACAACCACAGCAAAATTTGCTGGTGACTGGAGGCTTCAAAGATATAATATACAGCTGGATTTTGCAAGTATTTGGGGTTCTCAATAAGCTTAGTGGGTGGTGCAGAGAAGCCTGTATTTGACCCGGTCTTCAATAAGTAGCTATCAGTGTACTTTCCCCACAGGGATGACTTTGCCCTACTTGTATGGGTTAAGGTACATTCAGGCTGCCAATTTGTATAGTTCTTTTATGGGTTTTGGGGGACTCTGGTGCAAATAACACTTATGATAAGGAGGAACAAGTGGAGGGATCTGGTAAGTTCAACCCAGTGGTCAATTTTGTGTATTGAAAAAGTTTTGAGGAAAAAGAGAGCCAAGATTCAGCCAGCCCTTCAACAACTGCATTTGCATATGGAAAAAAAAAGCAATATATCTCCTATTCCGCAAAACTCTTACACTATGAAAAATTGATCACTGGGTGAAACTTACCAGTTCTGAATCATAGAATCTTCATTGATAATCAAAAACGTTGAATAATTTCCCAACAGCCTGCGTGGATCCCGACACCTTAATATGCTTAAACTTCGAGGGATTTGTAATTGAAAAATGTTAATCACTGAAAATAATTTCCCATAATGTCTCAGTGTAGTCTGTCAGCGATGTAATTGCCTTCTGAATGCAGTAAAAGAATAGTTGAAGCTATGACATAGAAAGCACAAAGAAAGGGCCAGAGGGTGTTTAAAGACCTCCCACCCTGGCAGCAGAGGGTAGGTCACAGGCTGTGTTGCAGACAGCGCAAACTACATGAGGAAGTTCCTTGTGTACCGCCTGTCGGGTACTGATGAAGCTATTGAAAACAACCCAATTAGGGTAGACCCAGTACTACCAGATACTTTACACATTAGTTGTTTGGGTGGTCATTAGTGTGAGTTTTCACCACATCACCACCTTGATTGTAGATAGATTAACAAATTCTTTTAGGTCCTGACGAATCGCCCCCATATTAATGATTAGGTGTGAAACATGTTGACTATACACACAAAAGAGCGCCTCATCTGAGACATTACCTCAGCCTTGCGCTTGTTTTTAATTTTACTCAAAGTAGGAGACCCATTTATTGAAGAAAACAAAATTGTTGCTGGCACTCCCAATACTGTTTTAATATACTTACACACCATATTCCATCACCTACACTCACTAGGCCCCTCACCCCCAGGGCACCAAACGGCTTTTGGAAAAATAATCTTCGCCGAAGTGCCCCTTATAGGGAGCCCGTCAGGTATTGCAGCACCGACCGGACGAGGAGCAGCCCTATGATGAAGCACGACACCCAGTCGGGTGTGTGAGGGCCCTATATTCCAATAAAATGGATTCCCATTCCTGAACCTCCTATGGTCTTGGAACCAGCTGAGACTCTTTCTTTTGTATCTGATCAGGAACAGCATATCACTTATTTTTTCATTAACTCTGGGCCCATATGCTGGACCATCCCAAAAAAGCCCGTAGTCCCTCTATTTGTATACGGGGTTTAAAGAACAGCATGAGTTGTATTGCCAAAACAGAATCACAACACACAATAGGAGCCCTGGGTCTAGAAGAAAGGAAGAAAATGAATGCAAATGGGGTGCCCGTTTCATAGGACGGTTTCCCTGACTCACCTGAAGGTGGCATGCTTCATCATAGGGTAACCTCCTCGCACTATGAACCTAGTCATAGTGTGGGCCCGCACTGAGTGGGAGGAGATCAGGGATATTTTATTTGTTTGGCTAATGCAAAAAGAACAATCGATGGACAGAATGCAGAACAATATCATACATTCACCCCAGTACAGAGATCTGAGCCTAAATCCATAGTTTCTTTTGCTCACCATGCAATTCCAGTTTGGACCAAGCCATATGCAAATCAGTCTTGACCCTGCGCCCAATGGGAAGAGTCCAGCCTGGCCAGGTCCTCCTTGGACTGGAAACAAGCATCCTAGGACCGGTTTCGGGCTTTCAGCCCTCATCAGCCAGGATAGCTTGACTCCAGTGGCATGGAGAACACGGGACCCACATCTGGGCATACCTGGTCCACTGGATTCAAGCTAGCCTGGCTGATAATGGGCCGGTCCCAGGATGCTTGATCCGGTTCAGGGAAGACCTGGTTTGCAGTTGGGCTGGACTGTTCCCATGAGGCACATGCTCAAGACTGATTTGCACATAGCTGCGTCTGACCTGAGGTGCAGAAGTGAGCTAAAGAATGGATGTATAGATGGTACATATTGTTATAGAACTGTTTTTCGGGGTTGAAACATTCGCTTTCTTAGAGTTCTGTCCCTTGTGCAGTAATGTTTTAGACAAACAGAGGTACCTCCTCTCAATCGAGCGGGAGAATACCAGTTTACTTTTCCAGGACAATGTACAGGAAGGTGCTAGAAAAGACCTGCTCAGTAGGATTTATCTTCTCTACGAGTACGCAATAAAGTTGGTTTGGGCTAAGAATACTATTTTACTTCTTTCCAGTTGGGAAATTTTATGGAAACCGCCGACATAAGGAATACAATAGGGGTCCGGTTCAGCCGCGCCAACCTATATCAAAGGATAAACAGGATAGAAGTTCCCAGACAGGGTAAGAGGTTTTGGCTATCTAACAATAGAGTGGTAGTCTTTCTGACATAGCTTATTGGTCCCCCCAGTTTCTAATTCGGGTATGGTGCGTTTCCTTCTACAGACAGAAGTAACGTTCTCGCTCATGAGATTTGACTCGCTAGCTCATGGCAGCTGGTGTTATATCTACCGATAACACCGTGGATCTTTGCTGAAAGTGATCACTGCTGTTTGACTAGCCATAGGTAGTTAAGACCCTTTGAACTATGCTTTACCTCACATTAGGTTGCTTAGTAGCTACTTTGCTTTTCCTCATTTCCTCCCCTTTTCTTGCTTAATAAACCCTATATGACATTTAACCAGATGGTGTAGGTTTACAATTGTGATTCCTCACTTTATCCGCACTTATGGCTTTTTCTATCTCACCCTAAACCCAGGGTAGTTTTCTATTTCGTTTCTAACACAGGAACTAAGGGCATGTACACATGTTGGCAAGTTTTTCCCTTCTCTCCGGGAGAACTATTTTCCCAGTGATACAGTGCGCTTTGGAGTACACAATATCCGTCCCACTGGTTATGGAGAACAGCTTATTTTTACTAAACAGCACATTTACATGTCAATCACAATATACCTATACGATTATTCCACAGATAACCCCATGCCTCTCGATTTGAGATTCATTTTATATACCTTGGTCCTGAGGGAGGTGGCTTTGCCACTAAAACGCACGTAGACCAACAACACCTATGAGGAGTGGCTGATGGATGTGACCTATCATCACTAAAATTGTAGGATCTGTCCTCTCCAGACCCACATTGGATCCCTCATATGGCTGAATCTCTTTTATGTATGAATGTAGGTGGAATGAGTAGGTTTGATTAGTTAGAATTAATTATTGAAGGTTATTGTGGGGTTATGCATACATTTATCAAAAGAATGTATACTGTACTAGATACAATTCTGAAGCTAATGCATGTACAGACAATGATACATGTATATTTGTATGTATTTTTATATTAAGTGCACATAAAGAAAGAGAAAGATAAAAAACTTTATATTTCAAAGAATATTTGCTAGAGATTTAATATAATAAATAATAAAATTATCTCTGAAACTATTTGGTATGATGTACATTGATGCTGGTTTTGTTCCCCCCCTACGCTTAGACCTGAAAGTAATTAGGGGGTGCCTTTTCTCTTAGAGATGGTCGTGTAGGACTTCAATGAAGAGACCTATGATGCAGAACTAGGAATACAAGGATGTAACTTTTTCTTCTGTATTGTAGGATCTTTATTGAAAGTCGTAAACGTTGAATAGAGTGGCAGGCTGAAGGAAAGAACCTCGTACCACGGCTGTCAGGTATGCGGTAAAACTCTTATGTGCATTAGCTGTAGTAGCCCAACTACACTAAACTAATTTATCAAGCCAAAAACATGTTCAACTATTTAAACCGATTTCTCAACGTTTCCTGCCCAAATGTTGCTTCGGATTGAGTGTCTGTGTCTAGACAATGTCTTGTAAAGGTGTGTTTAGTTCTCCAAGTATTTGCCTTCCAGATATCTAAAATTGGAACATGTCTGACCCAAACTGTGGCTGCTGCCCTTCCTCTTGTAGTTTTTCCTGGTAAAGGTTAAACAGCAATCTGGTAGCACAAATAGATACAAGAAACAATCCATCTTTCGAAGCAGCGAAGCCTGGTCTTAAAGAGCCATAGTTTATTAAAAAAAAAGTTTGACTTTCTGAAATGTTTTGTCTAAATAGAAACTCAGCACTCGTAACATCTAGGAAACGCAGAGTTACTTCTGCTGCTGTAGTAGGGTTAGGAAAAAATGTGTGCGATAGATTGGTTAATATGAAAATCTGAGACCACTGTAGGTAAAAATGAAGGGTGTGTACACAGAACTACTCTATTAAAATGGAAAATTGTGAATGGTTCCAAAGATGACAAAGCCTCTTACTCACTAATCCTACAAACAGGGGGTAGTGGCCAATAAAAATGCAGATTTCCATGATAAATGTTGTCATGTTGATTTATGGATGGGTTCAAATGGGGGGCCCCATCAGCTTTGATAATACCAAGTTTAATTTCCAAGGAGAATGTCTCCAAACTGGAGGAAAACATTTTACGTCCTTCCAAAAAACCCTAGACCACAGGCATCTTGAAGAAAGATGGTTGAGTTGGAGATTTTCTGTAAACAGTAATCGATGCTAAGTGGACCTTAAATGAAGAAAATTGTAGACCTGACCTGGCCAAGTGAAGTAAACACAGGAGGATGACATTCTCTTGTACATTAATAGATCATTGTCATTGTTTCAACTCTACACACAAAACCTTTTCCACTTGAGGGCATAAATTGATCGTGTTGACGGTCACCTTGATTCTTTAAGGCTGTTCATACAATCTTCAGGTAGATTTAAACAGCTGTATTTTGTCATTTCAGGAGCCATGCTGCTAAATTAAAGGATTGGATCGTTGGATGTAAAATCTAGCCCTGAAGCCTAGATAGGAGATCCGGCCTGAGTGGAAGGCATCTGTGACATGGTATCGTGTAACTGAATGAGATCTGTGAACCGCCACTGCCTCAGCCAATCCAGTATAATTAGAACCATTCTAATGCTTGATATCCGTGATTTCTGGATTACTCATGGTATGAGCCGTATCGGTGGAAAAGCATAGACACGGAATCGTCCAGTTGATCAAAAAGGCATTGCCCAGAGATTGTGGTTCTGGTACCATGGACGTGAAGTACCTGCATTTTTGTTTTGCGCTGTGGCAAATAAACATAACGTTGGTGCACTCCATTCTTTGAAGATGCTGTTTCCTACCTCCTCATTGAGAACCCACTCGTGGTTTTCTTTGTGAAACTGACCGAGGAAGTCTGTTTCTTCATTTTTGATTCCCGGAATGTGAAAGGCTGTAAGTGATTACCCTCTCGCTAGTGCCTAATGTCACACTGACTGAGCTTGGAGTGATAATTGCCTTATTTTGCTCCACCTTGCTTGTTGATAATACATTGAAGTGGTATTGTCCATTTGAATCATTAGATCTTTGGAAGTGGGAGCCGAAAGAAAAGCCTTGACAGCTAGATGTAAAGCTTTGAGCTCTAATAAATCTATGTGATAAGACTTCTCATTTTGAGATCCTACACCCTTGAAAAGTGAGGTGGTTCATATATGCACCCCATCCTGAAAGTGAGACGTCTGAATATAGCATGTGAGGGAGTTTCCTTCAGAAAATGGACTCGTTAGTAGATTGTGAGACTTTGTTCACCAGGTGAGAGATCGGCATGCACTTTGTTAGATAAATTTGATCTTCCCAACGACCAGTTTTCTGAGACCATTGATCCTCTAGACATATTTGTAGAGGTCTCATGAAGAGTTGTGCATTTGGCCTATAAACATGCAGGATACCATTGATACCAGAAGTGATGCTATCTGACTGGTTTGACTTGCTGCACTACCTGTGAATATTTAATCTGGATTGATGATACGCTCTCCTCCGAAGGAAACACTTTTTCCTTTTGTGTATCTATTTTTGCCCCCTGGACGTGAGGTACTGAACTGGGACGGAGGTCGATTTCTAGAAACTGATTTGTAAACCCAGCTTGGATAAAAGGTTTGTGGTGACTGATAGTCTTTCGTTGCTTTCCAAAGAGACTTTGCTTTTATTAGCCACTCATATAGGTATGGATACAGAAAAAATCCTCATTTTCTTAAATGGGCTGCTACCACTGCCTTGCATTTGGATAAGGTTTGGAGAGCTAATTGTAGGCCTAAAGGAAGAACAATGTATTCATAATAATGTGTTCCTACTAGGAATCTTAGAACATGTCTGTGATGAAGAGCTATGGGGAGATGGAAATATGCATCTTGTAGGTCTACTGCGCAGAGCCAGTCATTTTTTCTAATGTGTTGGCATATTTGATGGAGAGAAACCATCATGAATTTTGAGTTTTTGACATACTTGCTGAGGAATCCGAGATCCAGAATTGGCCATAACTGTTTGCAAAGACTTCTTTTGGACTAGAAAGTACCTTGGGTAGATACCTTTGTTGACCTGATCAGAGTGAAATTTCTATATTGCTCGTTTCTGCAGTAGAACAGGTCTCTTGTTGGAGGTTGTTTAGACAAACCGTTGTGACATGTAGTGGACGAACAGGTGGAAGAGTGTGCATGAACCAGAGTGCATACCCGTTTTGTATGATACTTAAAACCCATCTGCCTGAGGTCACAGCTTTCCACTCCTCCGGATAGAATTTCACTGCTCACCCCACAGGAGTGGGAAACTATGACGGGATTGGCTGCCATGTTTAGTGGTGGAATATTTTCTTTTTCATTTTATAGTGTATGCTTGCAATAAAATATTTTTTAAAGAACTGCCAAAACACCAGCCTGCCAAGGGCAGACCTTTTGGATTTTTCAATGCTCATTTTAGATGCAAGGTGTTAATGGCATGCTGAACAGGGTGAAAAATAAAATCCTAAATGGAGGGTGCCACCTACCTTGTGAAGTACCAAGAGTAGTGAGGAGCTGTTCTACGACCTGCAGCGGTGCTGGAGCTTTATGAGAAATAGGCTAATATTTTGTCAGCCAGGCTACAGATTTCATCAGACTAAAGGGTTCAAAGGTTGGAAGCTGAGGTAGAAATAAATGATTTAAGACAGAATTATGTGAAGATGGTTCTCGCATGTTGGGCATGGACTCCGTAATTAACCAGTTAATTATGTTTGGTAAAGCTATTTCTGGTGGGTACTCCATCTAACTGCAGGTTCTTCACCGAAGACCACTATCCCGGTGCCAGACTGGATCTGGGAACACTCAGCAATGTTCAAGCCCACCGCTAGGTAGCACTGTGCCGCTTTGGCTCTGTATTCCCCCGAAAGTAGTGGAGTGGAGCTGCATACAAGTACAACCCCTTTGCTTTTGCGTTAGTTTCTTGCTAGACTGTATCCATGTCCTCCGATGCTGAACGCGAAACATTTGTTGGACCTTTTTAGATGTTACAAAAGAGGCCCCTCTTTTTAGATGTTACAGAAGAGGTCACTCTGGAGAAAGGGGAGATGAGATGGCGTTTAGGTATCTGCGGTTAGACAGAGCATTCACCAAAGGTTAAGTGATGTGTTCTTCTGATGGATACTACTAACCACAGAATCGTCACCTTAGAATAGATGCCACAGCTGTACAGACCCAATTTGAAGGGTCTGTAGAGGGGGCTCTACTTAAAACATTGTGCAGGAACGAATGGGCGCAATGTTATTCCCTTCGGACCGGACTGTTCAAGCAGTAGTGCTTTATGAACATATGCACCAACACCAACGTTGGAGCCTTGAAGGCACTATGCATGCCAACACAGTGGTGGTAGCCTGGACCCTCTGTCGTTACTGAGGCGGTTTCTTGGTAGCTGCATAGCAGAGCTTAATTCAGAGGACAATCCACCTCAACAGGGTCCTCTTCTGCACAGCCTTCTCTTTCTTTGCCCCAGAGAAAATCACAAAAAGCTGATAGTCCACCCAATGATCAGTGGTGAAAAAAAAGTAAAAGATTAAAGCTCTATCGGGGTCCAGACAAACAAGTCTCTCCTCCTCTTTTGAGGGGTGAGTGAAGAACGCTAGAAGGGTGATGGATTGCCCAAAGTGGAAAGGAGTCAAGCAGAGAGTCTGCCTCCTCATCACCATTTTTTCAGAAAAAAGGAGGTGTAAGGTGGTTGCTCTGTCAATCCCTGAAGTGGTAGAGCTGGTGGCAGTTGTTGTGTAAATGAGGTTAAACACACACAAATAGGCGTGATACCCTCTGGGCTCCTCTATCTGCCGGCTTGGCTACTTAGCGAGTCATTATGAGGGACCTGGAGCGGTCCCTGTCACCAGCAACCTACTATATCCCCAATCTCTAGGCAATTCCAAGAAGTGGACAAGGATGGCTTACTCACGTAATGTGACATGCTTCATCATTTGCCACCACGTCCCACCCTAGTAAGATGGTACTACCAGGGCGGACTCTATCTCGGATTGGGGCTGACCTGAGTGAGTTCTTAGAGTTTATCCGTGAAATGTTACAGTACTGCTGCAAAGGAGAGCAGTTGGGATTGGTGGATAGGTAATCTGCCATGTAAATGAACAAGCCTTATGTGGGCTCAGGGATGACAGTGCAGGTCAGACTGTAATACCGAATCAAGGCTATCTCTGACCTACCTTTCTGTTCGTCGGGATCATTTTGTACTTTAAGAAAAGTAGTAGGGTTTCTCCACACCAAGGCCCTTGCTTAGAGTTTGGAAGATGGGATACTCCATCAAAAACAGGTCATGGGCTACTTTTCATACAATGGATGGGATATCTGCTACATTTTTGACAGAGGATCCCATTCACCAAGCTCTACATAAGGCCTTATATCTTGGAAATACTTTAATTGTACAGCTCAACGTCCACTGGGAACATAATCTTGTGCTCAAGAGTAATAAAAATGAAAACGGTGATACTCTGCCATAAAAGGGTAGGAAATCACTCTTCCCCGAAAGGAGGATGTGTGAATCCCCCCACCAATAAAATTGTTTAAAATGATTTTCTCTTCAAAAAGGTGAAGAATAGTCAGCACCAGTTCTGAGAGTTTCTGAGTCCAGGAGAGTGAAAAGAGAAGTGAGGCAACAAGACATTCCAGGGGATGATGGGATACTGTTGCAGCTGGCTTTCTTAAAGGAGCAGTAAGGAAGTCCCTGCCTACATGGTAACATTACACAAGCTTTCTTAATTTTTTTTCCTTTAAAGAAGGATTGTGAAATATTCCTATTGTCACTTAAACTCTCACTACAGACAGTTTTAAATAGATTTAATAGCTCATATTTAATCAAAACTAATGAAATTCATTCAATATAGTTTGCATACGAAAAATAATTTTTATTTCTAAAGTAGTCTGGAAAGAAAATTATATATTTATTTTATATGCATGCATTCGGAAGGCATGTGAATGGGATTTTTTACCGTTGGGTGTTTTATGGTACAATTTCAACATAAACATTTCCAACTTAGTGATTTGCTCTGGTGAAGTACAACAATACTAACTTCATATGTTTAAAAAATAGCCTGTGCTTTATGTGTACTCACACTTGTCTGTGTATGAGCTTACTATTTTTAGTTTGTCAAACTATACTAAATATTTAAATGAAATGGTTAAGCAACAAAATCATCACATGAATGAGGAAGCGAGGAGGAAGAGAATACACAAAACAATATTTGATTATTAACTTTCATCTTGTATCTAGACTCTGAGCTCAGATTCATATTAACATTTCGGGTTCTTACCATTGATGTGACTACTAGGGCAGGAGAAAAACCCATTGCCAAATAGAAGAGAAGTTCAATAATCTTATACCTAAAAAACAATAAAGATTAAAAAACATGTATGAATACACACTATATACCAGGTACAGAACATCTAAGTTTAATGTACAGTAATACTTTAACATTCTCGTCAATGGTATTACTTGAACAAATCGGTGACCCGGTTAGCTCTTGGAAAACAGCCTTCACTGTATTAAATATCAAACTGACTCACTATGCTTGTACATCTATCTAGCACATCAGCATACAGTGTGTGAGATTTTTTTTGTTTGGGTGGATGGTAGTCCACCACAAGTATTAATAAACAAGTTACTTACCTTCAGTAACACTTTATCTGGTAGAGAATTGTTCTAGCTGTAGATTCCCTACCTTTGAATTTCCCAGGCGCTGGACTGGATAGGGAAGATTTTTCTTGAAATCGAGCAATACCCTTGTGCACCGGTAGGTGGCATCAGTCGGATCTGTGTGACATCATTGGCATCGGCCCCGCCATTGTGAAGTCCGCATCACCTATATATGCGCCACATCGGTTTGCTGACGTCAGTTACTTTTCTAGACTTTCCACACCAGGAGCGTGGAGCCGTGAAGTGCACTGACATTGGTTTACTTTAATCAACTAGGGCACTGAAAGGGAACAGCCTTGACTCTGCAGGGAGGATGGGTGAGTCGGTAAGCAATCTGCGGCTAGATCAGGTCTCTAACAGATAAGGTGTTACCAAAATTAAGCAGTTGGGTCGATCTGATATAGACATCTAGCCGCCGATTCTCTACCTTTGAATAGATACCAAAGCAATACCATCCCTGCAGAAGGGACTGCGGACAAGTTTAGACTAGGAAGTCCTGCAGGTCAAAGCGGCCAAAAAGGTTGTACCTTCGGCCTGGACTGTCCAGTCAGTAGTGTTTGGTAAATGTGTGCAGCCATGCTCACGTTGCTGCCTGACAAATGTCAAGGACTGGATCACCATATTGCGACGCCGTGGTAGTAGCCTTAGCTCTGGAATGAGCCCTTAAGCCTTCAAGAGGCTGCTTCTTGGCAAGAGTTTCAAAAGCAAAAAAGAACATATGAAGGATGGAATGGTGAACAAATTAAACATTTACCGCCAGTCAGAGATCTGGGTATAATCCATCTATTTTTTTGCTCACCACACGACCCCCGTTTTGGATGCAGCCAAATGCAAATCAGTTTGGTTTCAAACTAGCCTACTGATGAGGGGTGATCTCGCAAAACCGGTCCCAGGATGCCTGTTTTCCAGTCCGAGGACGACCTGGCCTGGCAGTTTGGGCTGGACTATTCCCATGGAGAACAGGGTAAAGGCTCATTTGCATATGGCTGTGTCCAAATTGGAATGGCGTGGCGAGCAAAATAACGATGGATTAAACCCAGATCTGTGACTGGGGATTAATATTTTATGCAGCATGCAGCACAAAGACACAGAGCCAAATTATGCCAGCTGCAGACTGTGCGGGAGTTGCTGTGAGAACCTTCTAAAATCAGTCTGGTACGTATAAAAATTCCCATGATGAGGAATCTGCCGTTAGAAGTATCCATCAGAAGACCAAGTTCTTCTCCAGAACGAGGAAATAAAGAGTTACATTCCTCTCCTCTTTCAGAGTCCGGAACCCTTTCAATTGCACCTCTGGAGTGCAACAGCCATATCTCCTTTAACATAATGGATAGGTGCGCATCAAAAATCTGCTCTAGTGTGGAAGGAATACGGATGACAAAGAGAAAAGGTAGGTCGTAGACATTTTCAAATCTGTAAGACCCATGTGTGTAATCTAATGGATCACAGATTAAAGGAAGGCAAATATGAAAAGATCTCCAGGAGGATGTTGGCTTTGATAGCAACAAATGGAAGTTGTAATTCTAGTGCCTAAGCTGCTCTCTAGACCACCATAGCTAACGAGTGAGCAGAAAACCCATGAAAATGTGCAGAAAGGCATCTTTAAAAACCTCTATCTGCTGTGGGCACATCAGGACGAGGTGAGGAATATGTTCTGTGGCTGGTGACCTTGAAGGGATGCCATTAACATAGTGACGCCCTTGTGCCTTCTTTTGAAGTAAGAGTGGTGGAAGACTAGGACTGTGAAGCGGAGTGGTTTCTGGAACAGCCTAGAGACTGCACCTTCTTATGCTCGGAGACATACAGCTTTCCTTCCTGGTGTTGGATCACCGCCGGGTGCACTTATTGCAGGAAAGAGTTATGGTCGGAGCCCAAGAACCAAAGATACACCTCGTGCAGGTCCACGACCAACAACTGATTTCTGCAGTCACAGTGAGGACACTGCTTTCTAGCACACTGGTGAAATCATTTCAGAAGTCAGTCATCGAAAACTCAACAAAGTTGGGAGCGGAGTTCCGGACCCACGTCGGAAGGCATGAAAAGAACTGATGTAGGCTTACAGGTGTGGTGTTGATATGCGGCTCCGTTGTCCCTTCCGCAGCACCTAGCAGTATGCAGGAGCACTGCTATGGAGAAAGGTTTTCAAACAAGTCTCCGACCTGAGGAGTAATCTAAAAAATTGCCTGACAGTACACACCAATTACTGCCTGTTAAACAGTAGTCCGTACTTCCCAGTGTCACATAGTCAGGATAGGCCTGCCAGAAGCACCACAGTTTAAGTTGCCTTCTCTTTTACACATGAGGACTTTTGACATACATTTGCCTGCGTGTCAATACAAAATAATATTCTCTGAATCTGCATTGCTTACATTCTTCATGGGCACATTATCACGACACCTTGAACATTTAGTACGAGGAATAAAGTTCACTGTGCAAATGTCATATTTGTTATTTTTCCAGTGGACAACTCAGCTATCCTACTAGAATAAACAAATGTGGCCTGACATGGGTTATGACATGGCCACATGGGTTTTGTTATTATAACTACACAACCACTTCCTTGTGCAGGCACAAGAGCACTCAGCTGACACAGCAAGGTCACTTTATGGTGGAATTACAGCTCGGCTGATTCCTGCGTACCAACACGAGGGATGTCTAGCTTCAAACCAAGACAGGCAGCCTAATGATACTTACCCATAGGTAACAGGGAGTTGGTCAACCTGGCAGAGATCTGGCAGATGACCCAACACAATGGTAGACATGCTCATTTCTTTTCATTGTTCTTGTGATGCTAATTACCCAAAGTGGTTTCATTCTACTAATCATTGCAGAGCATGTATTTTATGCAAGATTCGATCAATAAATCAATCAGGGTTTTGAAAAGCGCACTACTGACACGTTAGGGTCTCAAGGTGCTGGGGATGGGTGTGAGCAGCTCTGTTGGGGTCATTCAAAGAGCCAGGTCCTTCCTGAATTGGTGCAATGTCTGGCTTCACTGGAGGTGAATGGGGAGTTTGTTCCAGGAGTCCTTGAAGGCATGGAAGGAGATGCCGTTGTTGAGGTATTGGGGTCCAGTGTTGTGGAGGGCCTTGTAGGTATGTATTAGAGTCCAAACTAAGTGGTTCTGGATCTGTTACCACAATTTCCTTGGGGAGGGGTTGGGGGAGGGAAGTGTTAGATTTGGGGCTTTCTAGTTGGCATAGGTAGGTACATGTGACAAATAGGGACCCTTGCGTCTAGTTAGGGTAAGGGGCTTCACTACTAAAATAACCCCTGCTCACCCCCTTGGTAGCTTGGCACCAGCAGGCAGGCTTATCTTTGAGGCAGTGTATAAAGCATTTGTGAACCCATACAGTAATACAGTGACAACACTACAAATGGACACCACACAGGTTGTATTATAAAAATAAGTATTTTTATATAGACGTAACACAAGACCAAACGACAAAAATCCACAATACTGTACTCAAAAATAGTCTCTCAAATGTTATAAAATAGCTCAGTCTCTCAAGTTGTAAATGCAAGACTTTAATCTCAATGTACCTTAGATGCTTAAATGTAAAAAAAAACAAAAGGGTCACAGGGAAGGTGATGCGTCGGTTCCTTACTGCTGCGCAGGGGAGTTGATGCTCGCTTCCTTACTGTGTGGGGAGTTGATGCATCAATTTCTTACTGCTCTCCGGTGCGATGCGACACGCTGGCACCTCGATGCGATACTCTTCTCCGGTGCGATGCGACAAAATAGCGTCTGGGTTGCGATGCGACAATGCTGGTGTGAAGCATGCACGCCTGACGGCGACTCGAACTTTGGAGCAGCGACAGGCCCTGCGACGCGCTTCTCCGGTGATGCGATGATGACCTCTGTGGCAGCGTCCCACTTCTCCGGCGATGCGCAGATGACAGAGGATGCGATGACTGCGGCTGCGGCAGCGACACGCTTCTCGTTGTTACATCGGGCTTCCAGCTCCCAGCGACACGCAGTCTCTCAGAAGGCCCAGCACAACAGTAGGCACTTCAATTCCCAGCAAGGGAATTCAGGGGGGAGCTAGTTGGTGAAGTCTTGTATCCCTGAGACTTCAGGCAAGAGGCAAGCTCTAGTTCAAGTCCTTGGAGATTCTTCTACAAGTTGATAGAAAGCACACTCAGTCCTTTTCTCCTCTCTTTGGTAATGAAGCAACCACTGCAGGCCAACCCCCAAACACACAGCAAAGGGGTAGTCTCCTCCATCAGCTTCCTTGTTCTTCTCCTCAGCAAAGGTTCGTCATGATTCCCAGAAGATATCTAAAGTTCTTGGGTCTGGGTCCCAATATTTATACTCCTTTTCCCTTTGTTCTCTGAAGGCGGGGGGGGCCTTTGCCTAGTCCAAACCAGTTCTGGTCAGTCCTGGAGCTCTTAGTTGACATGTCTCCTTTCCTTTCACAGTGCAGGGCAGAGACATCAGACGCACCACAGGAGGTGGAGCCAGCATTGTGGAGGGAAGGCCCAGCCCTATTCAGGTCCCAGGTGCAACCCCGCCCACCCATCTAGATGAAGATCTCTCTATTCAGCCTTGTGCTGACTCACCCGGTCTCCTGGAATCCTCCAGCCTCTGTCACAAACTCCAGACAAGGAATACACAGCCTAGCTGAGACAGGTTTAGATGGTTAGACAAGAAAATGCCTACTTTCTAAAAGTGGCATTTTCAAACACAGAATGTTAAAACCAACTTCACTAAAAGATGTATTTTATCATTCTGAGTTCAGGCATACTAAACTCTAATATCTACCATGTTCCGAGTCAGATAGGATTATGAAAATGTAATAATCAAACTGCCCATTCCGGCCTATGGAGAACAGAAAGCCTTGCAATAGTGAAAAACGAAAATGGTTGTAAATCACTATTAGGACATGTCACACACACCAGGGCATGTCCTACCTTTTACCTACAATGCACCCTGCCCTTGGGCCTACCATAGGGGTGACTAATATGTATAAAAGAGAAGGTTTAGGGACTGGCAAGTGGGTGCACTTGCCCAGTCAGCATGGCAGTACCAGACTGCACACAGGCTCTGCAATGGCAGACCTGAAACACACTTTACAAGCTGTTCCGGTGGGTGGCACAATCAGTGCTGCAAGCCCACCAGCAGCATTGGTTACAAGCCCTGGGCACACGCAGTGCACTGTACTAGGGTCTGACAAGTAAACCAATCAAGCCAATCATGGAGTCACTAATCCATACATCAATTTATAATAGGGAGAGCACATGCACTTTAGCACTGATCAGCAGTGCCCAGAGTCCTACAACCAACAAAAACAGGTCCGACAAAATACAGAAAGAAGGCAAAAAGTTCAGGGATGACCCTGCAAAAAGGGCAAAGTCCAACAGGGGGGGGGGGGGGCTGGGGTGGATGGTTCAGGATTGTCATGTTCTAAAGTTGCACACATTAGTTGCCCTGTAGGGTTAGGGGTACAGATGGTGCACTGTGGATAGTAGGGACATAGAACAACATATTATGAGGGTGTGCACGGAATCAGTCTGACACAATCCTGACGTTTATGTTGTCCGACAAACGCACAGTTATACTGAGGGAGGTACAAGCCGTACTGCATGGTGCCGTTCAGGCTCTCGTTTAATGGATCATCTGAGTAATTATCTTTTGTGTACCCAAAGACAACATCTCATCTCTTAACAGGAGCCTTTGTTAGTACTAGAGTTTACCTAATTTGCTGAGGAGGATTTTTCCCTATGTATGTAATGTAGGTTGATCAAGTTTGAACCTTTCAAATGATCTCCGCATAAGGGTACCCCTCTCGGATTCTACGCATTCAAATGTCTGAAACCGACCAAACAGTTACCAACATTACAGGTAACTGCAAACATGCAGTTGCACAAATGTTGAAACGTGGTCTGTCCCAGACACGTGGAGACATTACCTCCGAGGTGGAGGCTCACAAAGCATTTAGGGCAGAGGTATTCTATTCATGGGTTACATACCCAGCAGTCAATACAACTAAAAGATTGTTTAATACATACACTGCCGATACAGTACCTAGCAACTACAAAGCTTATGAAGCTCTAGAAGTACCCTTAACTTACCAAGAACATCTATATTGGTTTGAAGGCTCCCTGCCACATACACAAACCAACGTTCGACTAGGTCCCCTTAGCAATGTGGGAGCAATCTGTTCCTAGTGATCTGGATCTTGGCTCGGCTACTGCGGATCTTGCACTGACTACTTCTCCTTCGAGGGCTGATAGACCGGATGGATGGGGACATTTTTTCTCCATGAATCCGATTCGATGAGTGACTCTTGGATCATCGTCTGCTGGGAACAGAAATGGTTCCTCTACCGTCAGGGATGTGAAATTCCTATAGCCCGACGCCCTGGACATATTGTTTGGGGTCAAGGGCAACAAGTTTTCATGTGTGTTTTGCCCTTGGGACAAGTAGGCCCAACCCCCTGCAGCAAAAACCCTTTAGCTGCCAGTTTGCCGTGCCACAATATGGATCAGGGAAGGGCACTGTCTGCAGTTAAGGTAATATTTTTGGCCATATGTTAATGCTGTTCAAACTTGTATTTATGGTTCATTAATTGAAAGCCTTTATTATTAGAGTGAGCGCTCTAAGTAAATGTTGTAAGCTCTGACTGCACTACTGACAGTGGTTGCAGTGTAAAAATGTGTACACACATTTTCAAAGTTAAGCCATATGAGGCTGTGTATAATGCTCCCAGAATGCTCTCTGATTGGATGCAAATATTTGCAAAAGCTTGAAAGCAAGATTGATGATGATTCTTTGCTTTCAAAATAAAATGAAAGCAGGGAAAACATTTCGCTAACCTACTGTAAAATTTCAGGTACCATTTCTTTGCAGCATCATTTAGTGACGTGTTGATACATGCTAGTATCTCCCAAAAATATTCATAATGGAAAATCATTGTCGCCAGTTTCAATAAGATTATGGGAAACAAAAGTTTTTTTAAAAACTAAACCAGCATTGACAAAGCCAGTAGGTCTAAAATTGGTGGTCAGCTTTCTTAGTTTTGTCAAAGTGTGAATTGTTTTGACATGGTTTTTGTAAAACCTTATTGGTGTGGGAGCTGCCAGGCCCTGACCATTATAACAAGGATTAGCAAAATTAAAAATTGTTTTTGGTGTCAAAAAGCACACAGTGCCACAGTAGTTACTGGCACTAAACAAAACTACTTTGTGTGCCGATATGCTCCTCGTGAAAGAGCAGAATGTTGTCACTCATAGTGAAGCCAGGTGATACAGAGAGAGAGACTGAATTTTAATAAACACAAAAGGTCATGGTCAATGCCAGACCAAATTAGGGGCTCAATTATTAAATAAAGTCTTAAAAGTGCACCCTTGGTATATGCCCTTGTATTAAGTGCAGCCATATGGCTTTTGTAAATTCCCAAGAATTTACAGAAGTAGGACAAGAAATAGTACTCCCAGAAAATATTTGTGAACTGCATTTTAGCATGAGCAAATATGCATGTGTAGATTGGCTCATGCAAAAATCTGAGTGTTCACAATTTCACTTTCCCTCCAACCACTTATTTCCCAACTCTGGAAGTAGGTTTACGTCTGCCATGTCAGGAGTAAATTTCCAACATTTATCAGTATGGGAAAAGATTAGAGAAGAGTTGTTGAAAACCCTTAAAACATGCAAGTTAGTAGGTTTGCTCAGACTCAAAGGGCAGTCTAATCCTGGAACTATTGCTTACCACTACCTTCAGCCCCAGTATGTAGATCTGCGGAAACGTGTCAACATAAGGCGATTGCAAGTATTCAAGCACTACTATGGTATGAGGCCTGGCATAATAAGAGGCTACATCAGAGCTCTTATATAATGAGATTGCTGCAATAATTTGTCACCGCACTACACGGCACCAAAGGGACAAGTGGATTTTGTTACAGGACAAGTAGATTTTTTATTAAATTCCACACCGCTGTCTACCTCTTGGAACACAACCAATCTGGCAGTTTCGAGTCGTGGGACAATTTTTATTTGGCTTTTTAGTTTTTAATACAAAACTGCTTTTAAATTGATTTTAAAAGCTTTCAGTAAACTCTTTGTTTTAAAGAAGTAGGATGCTTTTTAGATTTGTAGGGATCTTTTACATTGATTGGCACATATATTTTAGCATTTGTCTGGAGATAGCTTTCTCAACTTCCGTCCAAGGAGTGGGTGTCATGTGGTCAGGATAGACCTAGCAGAAACACCATTTACACGCTCGCTTTTCTTAAGTTGCCTTCTTTTTTTTTGTTGTTTTTTTTTTTACACACAATAACTTTTGACATACATTGACGTGCGTGTCTATGCAGGATAACATTCTATGAATCTGCATTGCTTAAATTTCTACTTTGTGGGTACATTATCATGAAACCTTGAACATTTAGTACCAATTATAAAGCTCACTGCGCAAATGTCTTATTTGTTATTTATATGGTTGGCGACTCCGCTATCCAACTAGAATAAACAATGGAGGCCTGACAGGGGTTGTGACATGGTGACATGGCCACATGGGCTTTGTTGAAAAAGTTACTTGCCTTTGGTAACGCATTATCTGGTAGAGACTATGTTGCTGCATATTCCATACCTTTGAATTTCCCAGACGTCAGGCTGGATCCATAAACTTTTGCTCGAGCAAAACCCCTTACGTGAGCAGTTGAGTGGATCCATTGTGCTCCACATGAATTAATCGGCGGCGGTTATAACATTGCGGTCACCTGTATAGGTGCCACCCAGGTGCGCTGACGTTAGTACTTATGTTTTTCCACGCCAGAAGCGCAGAACCACGAAGTAACTGACTTCGTAGTGTACAAAACTAGGGTCCTGAAAAGGAGAGTAACCCTAGCCCTAACAAAACCAATCTGCAAAGCATGGGGGCAGAAGGTGGGGCTGTAAGGAATCTGCAACTAGAGTCTCTACCAGATAATGCGCTACCGAAGGTAAGTAACTAGTTCATCTGATAGAGACTTCTAGCTGCAGATTCCTTACCTTTGAATTAGATACCCAAGCCATACTATCCCGGCAGAGGGTTGCGGACCAATACCTTAAACTAGGAAGTTCTGCAGGACTGAATGGGCAAAATGATCGTCCCTACGAACCAGACTGTCCAGGCAAAGATGCCCACGTTGCTGCCTGACAGATGTCCAGGACTGGGACACCCCGAGCCAAGGCCATAGTTTCAGCCTTTCCCCAGGTGGAATAGGCCTTTAATCCCTAAGGGGGCTGCTTCTTAGCCAGGCATAACAGATCTTAATGCAGAGAACGACCCAGCGAGAGATGGCCCTTTATTGCACTACCCACCCCTTCTTAGCTCCCACGTACCGCACAAATAGTTGGTCGCCCACCCAGAATTCTTTTGTGCGGTCAAGGTAGAATGACAATGCTCTTTTGGAGTCCAGATGGCAGAAACTCCTCTTCCTTAGAGGGATGCAGGGGAGCAAAGAAGGTGTGCAGCGTGATGGACTGACCAGATGGAATGGGGTCACAACCTTTGGCAAAAAAGAAGCACAGGTGCATCATATAGGGAGGCGTGCAAGATGGCACCTGCAACTCACTCACCCTCCGGGTAGATGTTATTGCCACCAGAAAGGCTGTTTTGATGGTATGTAGTCGGAGGGGACAGTTGTGCAAAGGCTCGAAGGAAGCACACAAGAAAAGCGAGGACCAAATTATGATCCCCACTGCGGCATAACAAAGGGCGTGTGAGGAAACAAGTGAGCCAGCCCTTTCAGAAACCTATGTACAGTTAGAGACCTAGATAGAGCAGGTTGGTCTGGCAACCACACAAAAGCGGAAAGATAACCCTTGAGTACTCAATGCAGAGCCGTGCTGGACAAGGGTTAGAATGAATACAAGAACAGTGGAAAGAGAAGCAGAAAGAGGGTCACTAGACCTTTCTGTACAGTATAATACACATTTCTGCCAACGGCAGGCATATACCGTTGTAGTGGAGGGCCGCCTGGCCACCAAAATAATGTTACATACTTCAGGAGGAAGGTCAAAATCAATCAACTGACGCCGCTCAATCTTCACACATGGAGACGCAGAGTTGACTGGTTTGAGTAGCACCCCCCCCCCCCCCCTCTCCCCTGCTGCTGCGACAGAAGATCCTCCCGAAGGGGCAGCCTGATCGGAGAATCAATGCTCATTTTCAGAAGCTCTGGATACCAGACTCTCCTTGCCCAGTTAGCCATAAGAATGACTTGGGCCTGGTCAATCCTTTTCTTCTAAAGAAACCTGTGCAGGAGTGGTATGAGTAGAAAGGCGTACAGCAGGTCTGAGCTCCACTCACGACGAAAGGCATTGCAGAGTGATAGCCGCCTTGGAAAATTCAGTGCGCAGTATTGCTGACACTGCGCGTTCTCTTCGGAGGCTAACAGATCTAACCAAGAACCTCCCCAATGCTGAAAGACTGCGCCACCTACGACTGGAGACTGCATTTGTGATCTGCTAGGCATCGACGGCTGAGTTAGTCCGCCCTGGCATTTAGAGAACCTGCCAGATGTTAAACCACCAGGGTTATGCCCAGCTGTTCCAGCCATGTCCAGAGATGCAGGGCCTCTTGACAAAGGGTCCAGAACCCGACCCTCCTTGTTGCAGTATGACATGGCGGTGGTGTTGTCTGTGAACACCTGCACTAACTTCCCCCTTGACAAAGGAAAGAAATGCCTTAAATGCCAACTGAGTCGCTCGGGCTCCAACAAATTGATGTGGTGCCCCGACTCCGCCGGAGACTAGTGTCTCCTGATCTCCAACTCTCCCAGATGGCAGCACCCATCCCAGAAGGGACGCATTTGTCACAACTGTGAGATCTGGTTGGGGGAAGGGCGAGGAGTCGGCCGTTGACTCAATTCCAGTTTGTTAACCACCACTGCAAATCTCTCATAGTTCCCTCCGAGATCTGGACTATGTCAGTGAGATTTCTTCAATTTTAAATGATCCTACGTCAGCTAATCTTGATTTGGCAGAATGGGAGGAGGAAAAGAAAGGAAAGGCAGAGAATAGCCCTCCTAATTGATCTGCAAGAGCAATTTGTCCAGTGTTATGGACCTCCAACGTGGGAGAGGATTATGGATTCTCCTACCAACTGGAAGGTGTGGTCTTGCAGAGTCAGTCTAGGAGTGCTTGGAGGCTGTGGCTGCCAAGGGCAGGATGGCCGTAGACTTCTGGCTTCCATTCCTAGGTCGGAATGAACAGTGTCCAAGTCACTGCACAACTTGGAAAGTTTGCGCAGGATGGTGGCTGGGATAGGACCGATGCGGCTGAAATCTCCTTCCATTGCCACAAAAGTGGCAAAAGCTAGACTGGGCACGAGGTGTAGAATAGAGGCCCAAGGATCTGGCCATAGCTTGAGAGTCCTTGAGCATCACTAGGGCCGAGTCTGCCTTCTCCCCCAAAATGACGGGTTCCATTAAATGTCATGTCCATCAAATTTGCCTGGACATCGCCAGAAAAGCCAGTTGTCCTGCGCCAGGAGGTGCACCTCAAGGCCACTGTTGTTGAAATCGATCTGTCCAGTGAATCAGGTGTGTCAAGGCCACACCTTATGGCAAATTTTGCTGCATCTCTCCTGTCCTTAAGTGCCTGAGAGAACACAGCCCGGGCCTCATCTCCCGGGGACTTGTGGCAGCATGTGCACAACCATCTCCCAATGGGAATGGGAGAAACGGCCCAATACGCATGCAGTATTTACTGACCGCAATGCCAGGCTGGAGGAAGAAAACATCTTCTAACCAAGTGAATCTAGCCTCTTGGATTCCCTAACCGGAGGGACAGAAGGGAACGCGCCCTGGGATATAAAGTCTTGCACCTCCAAGCTTTCAGGGGTGGGGTATTGGCTGAGGAACTTTGGGTTACCCGGAGCTGGGCAATGGTGGCGTGCAATTATCCTAGTTACAGGAGCCCCTGGGCTAGGCTTGGACCACGTACCTAGAAGGACATCAGTTAGAGCCTCATTGAAGGGCAAAAGGGTTTCAGCGGTGGAAGCCCCAGGTTGAAGCACTCTGGTCATGAGATTAGTCCTAACCTGCACGGAGGGCAGCTCTAGTCCGAGGACCTCGGCCGCCTTCTTAACCACCATTGCATAAGATGCCCCCCTCCTCCCAGCCACAGTTGGTGGAGCGAGCATGCCAGTATCTGGCGAAGTGTCCAGCCCACTGGCTTCCCCAAGTTCCCCATACCAGTCCATCTGCTCCACAAGGTCACCCTGATGTTCCAAAGTGTCCATAAATGCCTTCAAATCCTCTCAAGAGCCTAGAAAACCTTTACAGTGTTCAGGCGACAAGCTAGAACATCTGGGTTCAATCAGCACTGGAATCGGCTTAATGCAACGCCTTTCCGACTTGGTGTCACCGGTGATATTCTGGTGCATCTTACCAAAGTGTCCCGAAGACCTCGAGTAGGAGGAAGAGGACTTTGGTCTCCTGAAGAGGTCCTGCGACCTCCTCTTCGATCGGGACCGGGACCTTAGCCGAAATCTCGCTGGATTGTGTTGACAGACGGTCCACAAGGAGCCTTAGTAGCCCGCTCCCGCAACGCCTTTGGAGCCATAGCCCGAAATTTCGAGCAGAACTTTGAATCGCGGTCGAGACACTAGAGACAGACTAGGTGGTGGTCGGTAACCAACATCATACGGTGACAGGCACCACATGGCTTGAGCCCAGTCTTCATCAAAGCCATACTCGCACACACAGTTTGAAAACAAATTTGAAGTAGTCAGAAAAAGGCCTGTCAAAAAGTGACAGAGTGGTAGCTCTTCCCGGATCAGCGCTTAACTGACGCAGAAAGAAAAAAACTTAAGTCCGCGCACCTCGGTGGCGCCTATGTAGGTGTCCGCGATGCCATAAATGACACTAATGACATCACGCGGAGCTGAATGGAGCCACCCGACGGCACATGCAATGGGTATTGTTCGAGCACAAGTTTCCAAATCTAGCCGGACGCAGAAGAAATTCATACGTAAGGAATCTGCAGCTAGAAGTCTCTATCAGATAGTATAAATGCACAACCACTTCCATGTTGAGGCAGAGAAGCACTCCGCTGACACAGCGAGGTCACTTCACTTCGGAATAACCGCTCAGCGGATTCCTACATACCAATACGAGGGATGTCCAGCTTCACACCAAGACAGGCAGCCTGATGATACTTACCCACAGTTAAAGGAGAATTAGTCCACCCGACAGGGATGTGGAAGATGACAAACCCTAGGCTAGGGTAGGCACCGCTAGGTAGGAGTTCAACTATACACAGTACTTATATGTCTGCATATATTCACTGTCTTACCACAATGGTGGCAATGTTAAATCTTTTCACTGTTCTTGTGATGCTTATTACGCTAAGCGGTTTCTTATACTAATCATGGAGCACGCGTAGTTTATGCAAGAATCACAACGCTACAATAAATATTGTAAAGCCTTACTGAGCATTTCATGTGTACTTCTCTGAGTATGCATAAGAGTCCAAACAAAAAGGTTCTAGATCTGCTGTCACAATTTCCACGGGAGTGGGGGATGTGGGGGTTAATCAGGGTTGTCATGTTCTAAAGTTGCACACACAATTGTTGCCCTGTAGGGTTAGGGGTACTGATGGTGCACTTGCAGGGACACAGGCAAACACATCCAGAGGGCGAGCACAGATTCAGTTTGGCACAATCCTGACGTTTATTTTGTTTGGCAAACGCTCGGTTTTACTGAGTGAGGTACAAGCCGGCACGGAGACTGGTGCTCAGAGGAGGCAGGTATCCAGTCTTACTGTTAACTCTGCAGCTTGTTTAAGGATTTCATGTTTAAGGGCAAATGTTAAGCAACAGAAATGCAGAACTAGTAGAAGAGCACCTACGCACAACTGAGGAGGATAAGGACCACGAATATGATGCTGTTCACCTTTTCCTGCTTACACAGTATCCAATCAACAGTGCTGGAGGGGTACTGACACTGCGTTTCTTGAGCACCAGCTGACCAGCATAACATAAGTGAGCAATTTTCCAAAATTAGAGACCAATCCTAATAGTTTAAGGAAGAACTCCAGCCCACCAACACATGTAAAATCCCAGATGGACTTACATCAATCAGTTAATGTGGGTCATAATGGCTGTTGAGGTTAGGGGTTGGCTAGTAACGAAAGTTAAATGGCAACAACAGAACTGCGCCTGAATATCCAAACAACTCTTACACAAACTCCACACTATCCAAAACACTGCTGCAGGACTCATACTCAACCTCCCACGTTGCACACACCTCACGCAGCACTTCATGAAGCTTCACTCGCTCCCCATTCACAAGTACAGCCAATTCAAACTTATCACACACACATATATCAAGCCCTACACATCACAGGACCAGTATACCTGACCAGCCACCTACACTTTCACCAACCCACCAGACACCTACGCTCTGCCTGACTCACACATTCCCCACATTAGAAAAAGCTAAACTGGAGATCGCTCATTCTCCTACGTGGCACCCAAGACATGGAACGACCTCCCGCAACACATCGGAGACTCCTCCTCACTTCTTGCGTTACGCAAGTAGCTGAACACTGGCTCTTCGTATAAGTATCTAGGAGACCACACAACTATACAGCTGACCAGGCGCCTGGATACCCTCTTAGGTGATTAGCGCGCCATACAAGTCAATATAACATAACATCTCTAGGGTTGATGCCACTGTAAAAAAGTCACAGAAGATTATATTAATAAAGTAATGGAAAGATGCCCAGTCAAAATAGACTGAACCAAAAACGGATAAATAAAGGGGGGGGGGGGGGGGCATGTGGATTACTTAGATGGATAGAAAGTCATATTTGACCAACATATTGGTATATAAAATGCTATTAAAACTGTCTCTGAGGCTGTGGGGGGGTATCTGTGTTCAGGGTTTACTTTCAAATTCAGGACAAGTTATTTCTCAGTGTGATTTGGCCAATGAAATATCTATGAGATGGTAAGAGAGTGAGGAGGAATGGAAAGAGGTAATAATGGGAGTGACTGGGAAGGAGTAGTGGTGGATTTTTTTGCCTCAGGAACTTCTTACCATTGGGGGCAGCTAGGACACTGATGACACTGCGATGCCTAATTTCCTACCCAACCACTGCCTTCAGCTTCTTGCTAAGATGGTCCAAGAGAAGACTGCCCTATCTGTATATCAATTCCTATTGATGAGAAAATGATTGTATGTATAGTGTGGGTTCAAACCAAACCCACTTCCTGTCTCATCAACACAGCAGCCTGTCAATTAAACCTTAAGGCTTTATATGTCCCTCTCCTTCAATTCTCCTGCAAGTACATGGGTGCGATTTGAATTTCTAACCAGAAAGCTCTCCATTCGGTTTCCACTCCAGTTCTCTCTCCTTAGGTCCCACATCAGATCAACATGTCTTTTTTGTCAAGTCCTCCCTAGCTCAGAAATCTCTTAGAATGAGATCTATTGTGAACCTTGAATTGGTCTGTGTATTGCACACTAGATAAAAAATCCCCATCACACCCTTTTTCGAGTATTATTCCACAATTTTAGAAATTGTCACCATTCAATATGGTCTCAACATGCCATGATAGGGTATGTCCTAACTATTACACCTGTTAAGTTTACCCCAGTCCCATGAAGAGGCTCATCTAGATCCACCAATGCACAAAGCTGAGGAGGGAATCTCCTCTGTCATTTATGCATTGTTAGCACAACCTAACTGCAACTTTGTGCAACACTTCATTTTAGCCATCTAGAAACCTGGGAAAGACACATACTGCTTTGTTAAAGACTTTCTAGCAGCTAATGCTATGGTCTTTGTCCCATATACTGCTTCAAATTTACCAGTGTTGGTATTTATTCTGCTGTCTTCATTATCCAAACACCCCACGATATCCAATTTCTAGATGTGTTCTCATGTAAGAGTCAACAGTTGAGGAATCATTATCCAAGTTAATTAACTTGGACAAGGATTCCGCATGGAAAGAGTCATGTTCAATATTTTCATAGGCCCTAAAAACGGGGAGGGACGGGTGGCACGATGGGAAAGGGAGCCAGAGTGAGAGAGGGGGTGGAGGAGCAGGGCTCACCCTCCTTCAATATATAACCCGTTGGTCCTCTCCGATACCTTGGATCAATATAATTTGACTCCTTGTACTACCTCACTAAATTAGCTTCCCAAAGCGATACACCAAGCACAGTAACACAACAGTGAGAGCAATAAAAGCAAAGCATATAATCTGGACCATTTCTATATAACCTGAACAATGATTCATTATTTTTAGTTTTATTTTTCTATATAAATATTCGTTTGGAGATCCATCAGTCATTCCCAAAAATATATTTTTTTTTATTTTCTATAAAAATTAAATGAATTCTTACCTTTCATGATAAAGAAACACATAAATGGTTCCTCCTACAGCCATTAGCCAGATAAACCAACGCATGTGAGATGCTAGTGGTCCAAGTTCACGTAGATTTAACCTATTAAATGTAAAAAAATACAAGTAGGGTTTATGATTAGCATATACATAATAAAATAATTTTACAAGTGACCCATATTAAATGACCCACATGACTGACTTATAGACTATCTTGAGGGAGGGAGGATGGGTAAGTGAAGACCTGATGCCTGGGCTTCTACTACATTCACATGGATGAGGGAGTAAGAGCAGCGCAGTATCATCACTACGGTGGGCCTAGATGAGGCCTGTGTATTTCTCCAGGCCCCTACATTTACCACCCAAAACCATTTGCGAGCCATCACCATGGCTGGAAATGCCTCAACAGTATTTGCAGCCAAACTGAACCACAAAAAGTCAGATGTCCAATCTTAATGACAAGTGTGACACAGATTCCTCACAACTGACAGCCTGCCTAAAAAACCTATATGATGCTGTCTTTACTGCAGCGTCCCTACCACCCACGTTGAGCGACGCCCTCCTTATCGCACTGCCTAAGCCGGAACAAGACTGCTTTGAATTGGGCTCTTATCACCCATTAGCGTTGTTGAACCCAGATTATACCATACTAGCAAAAATATTAGCAGATCGCCTAGCCCTATTGGTGCCACAGCTGGTTAATTCGGACCAAATCGGTTATGCGTTCGCTAGAAACACCTCATTGAACATCTCACTTCTTACGAGTACTTAAGTATGCCTTGTCTTAGCACCCTTACTAGGCATGCATGGTGGTTCTAGACCCACACAAGGCATTTGACTCACTGGAGTGACCATTTCTACTTGGTGCTGCAACAATACAGCCTTGGGACCAGATTCCTATGCTTAATTACTTTATTGTATACTAACCTAAACACAAGGGTCTGTACCGGCTGACACATATCTGACCCCATCACGATACAGCGTGGTACCTGCCAAGGATGTCCCCTATCCCCTCGGTTAGCCTCTCTAGCACTAGAACCCTTGGATCAGCATCTACATGCGCAAGGCCGAGACTGGGGGATCCCACAGGGAGATGGCATATACGCAATTTCGATTTATGCCGATGGCAATCTGACATGTTTCGCTACTTAGGGATCAGTATACATCGCACGCCGGAGGACCTAGTGAAGACAATTTGCTGCAAGCGGTTTCTGCATCAAGTGCACAAATTTTCTTTTGCCAGACATCGCCCCTGTCTGTTGCTGGACGGGTGGCCCTGACGAAAAGGCCCATTCTGCAAAGACTGCTCTAAAATTTCACTAACCTTCTGCTTTTTATCCATCAACTGTTTTTTCACTCTTTAGAGCGTATGATCGGGGACCTCATTTGGCACAACATACATCACAGGCTAGCATTGTAGAAGCTCCATCTCCCCACTGAGGGCGGTAGACTCAACGTCCCCAATCCTGAGCATTATTATCTCATGACACTGCAACATTGCTTCCTTCCTGGACCTTGTAATCTGTCCTGACTTTATTTCACCCCCTTTCTAGGCCTTCACTGCCAAATATCCCCCCTCCTCCAAGTGGCTTACCAGTGCTATTGCAGAACCCTTGTCATTACCGGACAACTAGACCATATGCTCCAGCGCTGCCACTACTTGGTATGCCAATCGGATGTGGGTCTGCTACTCTCTCAGAGCTGGTTATTTAGCACGCAGCAGGACTGCACACTTTAGGTGACTAGTACAGTGATGGATCTCTCCTTCTGTTGGATGAGTTATTTGCTAACACTGAGCTCCCACCTGGCTAATTTTTACTACACGTCTTTTATTGCTGTACTGACTCACTCTTGGGGAGGAGATACAACAAGAACCAGCTAAACATCTGGTCACACAATATCTTCACACACTAGGTACGGGAGGCATGAGACCCTCAGGTTAGCCTGCGCAATGAGCACGCAAATTGCACTTCCCCTCGACACACTGCATGGGCAGTGGGATGTAGATTTTAGCAGCACCTGCACAGACAGGTAATGACAGACTATTCTGCAATAGCCTTCCTTTGTGTCCCACAACGCCCACTTCAAATTGATCCAATTATGCGTTTTACATAGAGCTTACATAACTCCTAGAAATATCAACTGTACGGATGCTGCCTGTCCTCGCGGCCTTACCACAGATGCAGACATAATACACATGCTCTGGTCCAGCCCCACACTGGTAATATACTGGAGGGATGTTAAAACATGCCTTGAACACTGCATAGGCACGGTCATCTCGTACACTTGGGAAATCTGCCTATTGGAACTGTACCAACGTACCAAAAAACATAAGGCTGCAATACGATTCGCCGACCTGGCACTTCTTCTAGTGAAACGCCTAATCACTCGAAGGTGGAAGGCAGCGCAGCCACCTGTGGGTTCGGCATGGGTACTTACCATGCTGGAGTGGGCCGAGTGCACATTGTTGCATAGAGAAGAAGTAAAGGGTCTCTGTAAATATCCCCTTGCGGAGCTCTCAGATACACTTTTAGGAAAATTCTGTGAAGGACCGCTAGATAGTCAACGCATTTCTGGCTCACCCATACAGGTAGCACCCTCTCCTCGCTCTCCCCCCTACAGAACTCCATACCGCATGATGCTTGTTCCACTAACACTTATAGACCCTTACTTGCATGTGTATGGCAGCATACTCCACTGAACGAATGCACCTCTCCCCATCTTCATTTCTTATTAATAAGATTGTTTTAGCCCTGTTGCTAAAAAAATTTCTCTACCTCTCTGCTCGTTGGCATCCTTTGATCTTCTGTTGTGCACGTTAATGTCAATATTTATGCCATTGTTTTATGCCCAACTAATACTGTGAAGTGTTGTCTCACATTTACTGTATATGTACTTAACGTAACAAATGTCATTCTATGGCACAGAATCATTCAGATGAGATAACTGGTTTATGGGGTGAATGGTTCTTCTCAAAATTTACTGGCAGGAAAGTTTCAGTGTGAACATATGGAGTTTATTGTATATTTTTGAAAATGGACAATATTTTTAATTTATAAATTCCCTTTCATCATTTCTGCAATCACCATTGGTCAGTGTTCCATATCTAAAGTAGAATTATAATCAGGGCAAATAGTGTCTGATTAAAGACTGAGGTGGAGAAAGGTCTATAAAAGGTCTATAAAGTAAGGCAAGGTCTATAAAGTTATAGGAGGTAGGAAAATTGGCAAAACTGGTTTACTTGGGTCTCATACCTTCAACGAGTATACATTTATCTATGAACTATCACACTTATAATACAAATACACATTCATATGCACAAAGATCTGGTCATGCAGTGCACAGAGGCAGCTTTAAAGCACCAGAAGCAAAGACAGAGGTTACATCTAATTAAGTCAATGAAGCCACAGAAGGCGGGAAGATGGCTAGACCTGATAAGCCAGATAGTCCCCATATACCATAAGTTTCTTTGTATGTTTCTATATAATACCATAACAGTGTTCGCATAAACAGAGCGGACATGTAAAGGACAATAGAGCTGTGTATTTTTACATATATGAAATCTTACTAAAAACATACCCAAAATATAAGGGTTCGGTGAGAAAATTGGGTTGTTGGTGGAGGGGTAAAACCATACTGGAATAACAGCCACAATCCTTGAAGTCACTAAATTAACCTGTGCTTAACCCTCTGGTAGCAACAATGAAGTCAAAACACAACACATGAAAATTCCCACACAATTTAGAAAAAATATAGTAAATGTTAATAAATTATTTCACACCAAAACAACAAAAATGAAATCGGTTGAACTGGAGTTATGAATTTTTTAAGTGGAAAATAAAATCTAAAAGATCATAGCATCAACAGTCGGCATCTAGGCAAGCAAGACTGGGGCACAGTCAAACCTTACTGCCAGGCTTGATGGAGTGCAGATCGGAAACCCAAAGTGAAATGGGCCTGTTCTCCACTTATCTTAGGCCTTAAAAGACATTTTAGGAAGAAAATGACTACAAAGGTAATGTGTGGCGGGACAAGGCAGCTGGCGGTGTCTGAGGAGGAGGTGGTGTTGTTGGGGAGCCGCTGGACAAAGCTGCTGTGAAGATGCCTATGTTGAGACTTAGTCTCTTTTTTGGAAGTCGAAAATTTCCAGCAGGACAAAGCGGATGGCTGTAGCCAATGAGGGATCCATGAGGCCGGATACCCCTTCTCCGAAGAGCAACTGAACAGGATTAGCTGGTGTGGAGAAGTCATACCGACCGGCAACGCTCTTTGGGCAGATAGAAGAGCAGATCAGTCCCGGTGTTTTAAGGACTGATTTGCATATGGCTGGGTGTGAACTGGGGTGGCAAAGTGAGCTAAGAACAATGATGGATTCAACCCAGATCTGTGACTGGAGAGGAGTGTCTGAAAAGTTTCAGAGCTCCGTCCATCATCTCCTTGTGTTCACTGAAACTAAAGGAGCAATTATATTAAAACGGAAAACAAGAAACTAGCCTAAAGCAGTAAAAGGCTTATTTAAAAGAAATTCCTAGCATGGCAACTTTGTCCTTGGATCAAAACAGAAACTAAAATCTGTTCAAATACATCTACAAACCCTTTGATCTGATGTTCACATATAAGCTCAATCTCAAAAAGACCTATGTGTTGAGCACTGGCAATGACCACTTCTCAAACCTATATGTTTTAGAAGTGTGCAATACTTGAGTCACACTTACCAATTGCTAATGTGTCCTATTAACTATAGTTCACTTCTAAATTGTGCTGAGTCTTCATTTTGGCTCATAGGAAACAAAGTAGGGCATTGTAGTTTCTTCTGATTTGCTCAGCCATGTCTAAATACAAACACTACGTCAAAATACAAATCCACTCACTTAGACTGACATAAGACGGTTGAAAATGCAAATGCAGATTGTAGATATTTGTTCCAATGCATAATGTTGGGATGAATTTCGCAGTAGGTCAAGACTGAGTGCAAGGGCTTGCGCCATGGCCGAGACATGATTGTTCTGTTTCGTGAACACATACTCAAGGCCCCAACGTTTCTAAGCCTTGTCCTCCTGGAATGGCCACATCAATGGATAACAAAGGTCTGCTGGGGTAAGTAGATTGGTAGTCATGGAAGGTAGCACTTCTGGCGAGGAGTCACAAAAGAGTTTAAAGAGCCCATGCTTGAACCTGGGAAGAAAGGCCCGAACCAAAGCTCAGAGCAGAGAGTATGTTGGTGATGAAGTGACTTCCATCTGGACAGACTAGACTGCCTAAATGCATTGGGACTAAATCATTTGGAGATTGGTCAGAGGGCATGCTATATCAGCCAGCATACCTTAACCACATTTCACTCCATCAAGGTGAGAAACTGGGGATTCCCCCTGGTGGCTTGTGTTGCCCCCAAGGACTGATCCACTTGTATTGGACCCTTAAAGATTATTACTGAAGTATGTCGAACCACATGCCCTCTAGGTTTGATGGCAGCAATTATGTGAATACAAATGTTTGAGGGAATTGCTGTGCGGCAGCTGCTGGTCTTTTATTAACTATTCAATTATACTCTTTTGATGCGTTTCAGATCTTGTCGCTGCTCGATCATGCATTGCGTGTAGTAGAAGTTTGTGTTTACTATTCAAAAATGAAAAAAAAAAAACGTTTAAAAAAAAAACCAAACTACTTTCATAAGGTCTGTTATTTTGATTCTTATGGCTCAGGAAGGTTTTCAAAATGGCCAGGCAGAGCTAATATGGTGCACATTTGGAGAAATGTATTTTTCTATATGGGATGTCAGTCTGCTCAGAGTGGCTAGGTGAGTCCTTCTCACCTTACTTGCTTTATGTAAAACAGACCTCAGGGTACTTCTCACTTGCGGTCTTAAGTTTATTTCAATTTTCACCCTCATTTTTGTGCATTCTCTCATAATTTGTTTTACCTTTAACTGTACTTTATTGCATGTGATTTGAATATCTTTAATTGCACATTGCTGCTATACTTTTGTTTGTTTTTTGTGTCGCTCTATAAAAAGGGAAAAAGTAAGCTCAATGTTGGGTGCAGCTTTATCATGTATTAACATACCGCATACTGACAACCGATTTTGCTTAACAGGCTTTAAAAAAACAAGCATTTGCAATGCAATCGGTCTCGCAATTGCAAGTTAGAGCTTTTAGTGTTGTAAATGACAATGTCTTTTACCCATGTGTTTTGGTTTGTAGTTGATGTATGTGATTCGGAGCGGAATTGTGTGGGTTGCATAGGAATTGTTAGTTGTGGAATTGCTTGAGTTGGACTTGTGAGGTGTAGTGTATTTGTGTAGTGGAATTATGTGGTATGGTGAACAGACAGGGGTGAGAGCTGCACAGAATAAGATGGAAAGTAAAGTAGAGATATAGGTAGTTTGTGCATGAAGTGGAGAATGAACACCAGGCAGAGGAGCAGAACGTGTGTGTGAGAGAGAAAGGTGAGAGTAGGCCATAGGACACATACAGAGGGTGTGCCTCAGTACACAGAAGACACCCTAAGAGGAGAAGAGTGACGGAAATCTTGAAAAGAGAGGTGGAAAGAGTGTGTGGGAGAGCGAGAGAGCTGTGATAGAGAACGAGAGACAGACGAGTGGGAGGGGCACCTGGGGAAGTGGACCAGTGCACAGCTTGAGGAGGTACAGGAAGGTTGGATGTATGAGCAAGGAGTGTGAAGGCGGAATGAGAGGGGGCAGTGAAATTGTATGATGCGAGGAAGTAGTGAGTGGGAGGGAGAGGTTAGGGGCAGTGGTGTGTGGGGGAGAGATGACAGGGTTGGTATAAGTGTGATGTAGAGAAGCATTATATTAGAATTTTTTGTTGTAGAATTCTGTGGTGTGGGATGGTGTGGAGTTGGGCAGTGGAAATATATGGCATGGTGTTATGTGGAAATACGTGGATAGTAATTAAATGGTATTAACTGCTGTGAAATTATGTGGAATGAGTGAGTGTTATGGAGTTAATTATGTGGACTAGTATTATGGAGTGGCATGTTGTGGAGTTGAATTATATGGTGTGCTGTTCAATTTTGTGGCAGGATGTTGAAATGTGTGGTGTGTAATGGAGATATGCGGTGTGTTGTGGAATTTTGTTGTGTAATTGAAATATGTAGTTTGGTGTAGAATTATATGTTGTGTTTTGGAAATGAGTGGGGTTTAATTACGTGGCTGTAACTGCGATATACAAAAAAAACACAAGAAAATAAATGTGAATTCACCTGCGCACAATGGTCTAAAAATATAGAAAAATTCAACTTTATGTGTTGAAAAACTGTCTAGTGGCTGAACCTGTTTTAATAAGCAAGCAACATTGAAAAGGGAGAGCTTGATGCGAACTTTGCTAAATTGCAGGAAAAAGAATGGATGAAAAATGGTGGGCACGTTTGAAGCCTATAGAGGAGATAAGGAATATGCTACTTACCAGTATGCATCTGTTCTTGGCATGTAGAGCTTCAGATCTACACACTTGTGCATAGATTGCCATCTGGTGTTGGGCCCGGATGTTTGCAGTTTGTTTTTCATCTTGGAAAGTCTTTGGAATTCACGAGGTCGGTGACTCCTCCTTTGGATCGTATTACGCATGGGCTTCGGCTCCATCCTCAGATTGTTTTTCGCCGGCAGGGAAAGATGGAGCGTAGTAATAACAGTGAAGATGCCCATGTGTGTGCTATCTAAATAAGATAAACTAGGACAGATACAGGTAGCCGGGGAGGCGGGTGTAGATCTGCAGCTCTACATGCCAAGAACAGATGCATACTGGTAAGTAGCCTATTCTGTTCGAGGCATATGAGCTGCAGATTACACACTTGTGCATAGATTATATAGCAGTACCCACCGTTAGCGGGGAACACAAGTATCTGTTGCAGTGGCTTGAAATAATGTTTTGAGTACAGCCTGGCCCACACTAGCCTGTTGCTTCGTTTGCACATCTACACAATAGTGTTTGGTGAAAGTGTGCGGTGTTGACCATGTAGCTGCTTTGCCGATATCTAATGGGATGTTCCCTAAGAATGCCATGGAAGCCCCTATTTTTCGTGTAGAATGGGCTTTAGGGGAATGGATAGCGTTCGCTTTGCTTTATGGTAGCAGATTTGAATGCATTTTACAATCCACCTAGCTATCCCGGATATTGAGATGGGGTTGCCTTTGTGTGGTGGAGAGAAAGAGACAAACAGTTGTTTGGTCTTACGGAAAGGTTGTGTTCTTTGAATGTAGTAGAGTAAGGCTCGTTTGACATCCCGTGTGTGAGGAGCCCTGTCTGCAACGGTCTGTGGTTGCGAGAAAAATACTGGTAGTGCTACTGTCTGGTTTAGGTGAAAAGGAGAAATTACTTTAGGGAGGAATTTTGGGTTGGTACGGAGAACAACCTTGTTGTGGTGCATTTGGAGAAAAGGTTCTTGAATGGTAAGTGCTTGTATCTCACGGACCCTTCTAAGGGAAGTGATGGCTACAAGAAAAGCGGTTTTCCATGTTAGGAATTGTAGTTCGCATTTGTGCAGAGGTTCGAAGGGAGGCCCCATTAGCCTTGTGAAAACAATATTTAAGTTCCACACAGGTGAGGGTGGCACTCTGGGGGGCATTATTCTTTTAAGGCCTTCCATGAAGGGTTTAATGGCAGGTACTCTAAAGAGTGATAGATGTTGCCTGTTTTGTAGGAAAGCTGCAATAGCTGCAAGGTGTAGTCGAATGGACGTATAGGCTAGATTGCACCTTTGAAGGTGGAGTAAGTAGCCTATGATGTGTTGAATGGACACGTCCAGTGGATCGATGGTGTTGTTATGGCAATAAACAACAAAACGTTTCCACTTGGCGGCGTAGCACGCTCTAGTGGTAGGTCTTCTAGCTTCTCTGATGACGTTCATACAGTCAGGGGGAAGATTTAGGTACCCGAATTCTAGGATTTCAGGAGCCAGATCGCAAGGTTGAGCTGCGCTGGGTCCGGGTGTTTGATCTCTCCATGGCTCTTGGTTAAGAGGTGTGGAGAGAGGTGTAGTTTTTGGTGCGGTACAACAGATAGTTCCAGAAGTGTGGTATACCACGGTTGTCTGGCCCATGTTGGAGCTCCTAGGATTAGTGTGAGGGAGTGTTGTTGTGGTTTGCGCACCACTAGTGGAATGAGTGGGAGAGGCGGAAAAGCGTACGCAAATCTGCCTGACCAGTTTATCCATATCGCATTTTCTTTGGACAATGGGTGTGGGTATCTGGCGGCGAAGCTTCGGCATTTGGCGTTTTCGTGGGTGGCGAAGAGGTCTACCTGTGGATGCCACCACATTTGAAAGTACAGGTGAAGAACTTGCGGGTGAACCTCCCACTCGTTGATCTGTTGTGTCTGCCTGCTGAGCAGATCTGCCACTGTGTTTTGGACTCCTGGGACATGCTGAGCTAGGAGAAAGATTTTCTGGGGTATTGCCCATCTCCATATGCTCTGTGCTAGTTGAGAGAGCTGTGGAGAGTGTGTGCCGCCTTGTTTTTTAATACAATATATGGCTGTCATGTTGTCTGTGCGAATCAGGACTGCCTTGCCTGAAATTTGGGTTTGAAAAGATTTTAGGGCTAAGAAGATTGCTAGTAACTCCAGATGGTTGATATGGAGTAACTTTTGTTGAGGTATCTACTTGCCCTGTGTGGTGAGATGTAGTAGATGAGCTCCCCAGCCGGAGAGCGATGCGTCCGTTGTCAGTACTATTTGAGGAACCGGGTCCAGGATCGGTCGACCTTTGGAAAGGTTTGTGGTGTTCCACCACTGCAGAGAGCGATGGGTGCGATCGTCTACCAACACCAGATCTGTTAATTGACCCTGGGCCTGGTTCCATTGTTGCGCTAAGCACTCTTGGAGAGGACGGATCTGGAGTCATGCGTGAGGTACTATGAAGATGCAAGAGGCCATCATCCCTATTAGTTGCATAAACACTCGAGCTGGAAGGGAGTGTTGTGCTATGAATTTTGTGCGTAGAGCTTGAATGCTTGCAATCCTGGCAGGATTGGGGTAGGCTAGCGCTCTTGAGGTGTCTATGGTGGCACCGAGGTATTGTTTTATGTGGGATGGTTGTAGATGGGACTTCTGGTGGTTTACTGTGAAGCCCAGTTGGTGGAGTAGTTCAATCGTGGTGGACGTGTGTTGTACACACGGATTGTATGACCTGGCTTTTATCAGCCAGTCGTCTAAGTATGGGAAGACGTGAATGTGTTGTCTTCGCAAATGTGCTGCCACCACTGCTAGGCACTTGGTGAATACCCTTGGCGCTGTTGTGACTCCGAACTGGAGCACTTTGAATTGATAGTGTTGTCCGTCCACTACAAATCAGAGGTACTTCCGGTGAGCTTTGTGCACTGGAATGTGGAAATAAGCGTCTTTTAGGTCTAAAGTGGTCAAAAAGTCATTTTGGGAGAGGAGCGGAAGTACCTGCTGAAGCGTCACCATATGAAAATGGTCTGAGTGTATGTATGTGTTTAGGGGCCGCAGATCTAGGATGGGTCGCAGAGTCTCGTCCTTTTTGGTATGAGGAAATATAGGGAGTAGACTCCCATATTTTGTTGGTTGTTAGGAACGGGTTCTATTGCCTGTTTCTGTAGGAGGGAGATTACCTCCTGCTTTAGGAGTATTCGATGTTCTTGTGACATTGGGCGCTGCCTGGGTGGAATGTTTTGGGGGGGGGGGGTAGATATTAGTTCTAGGCAGTAGCCTGACCGAATTATCTGTGTTACCCATTTGTCTGAGGTGATGGTAGCCCAGACAGGAAGGAAATGTTGGAGTCTGCCCCCGACCGGAGTGGAATGGTCTGGGGGGAGCGGGGGGGGGGGAAGTCATTGTGTAGGCGGTGTGGCAGAGCGGGCATTGTTTGTTTTGCCTCTGCCTTTATTATTGTTACCTCTATAGCCGCCTCTTTGATAACCCTTGTGAAGGTGGACTGAGTAGGGGATTTGTATGAAGTGGACGCGATGTCTGAGGAGTAGCCTCTAAATGTACTTCGAAAGGAAGAGCGGCGAAAGGAGCGTCTAGGAGGGTGTGACTGTAAGGCTCCCATGGATTTTGCCGTATCCTTCATTTTTTCTAGGGCCTCATCCACTTTTGGGCCAAATAGATGTTCCTGGTCAAAGGGATGGTTAAGGATGGAGACTTGTACCTCCGGTTTAAACGCTGATATTCTTAGCCAAGCATGGCGACGGAGGGGGACGCTGGTATTGATGGCCCTGGAAGCTGTGTCTGCTGCATCTAGGGCACGACGCATGGAGGTGTTAGTAATAGTCTTACCCTCCTGAATTGGTTCGTTGGCCCTAGCTTTATGCTTTCTAACTCGTCATAACGTGCCCCGTCATATCTGGCCAATAGCGCTTGAGTATTGGAGATACGCCACATATTGGCTGCTTGTGACGCAGTACTCTTTCCTGATGCGTCCAGTAGTTTTGAGTCTTTGTCAGGTGGTGGTGCTTCGCCTGACGCCTGGGAATTAGCCCTTTTACGTGCAGTGGATACCACTAGAGAATCTAGTGGCGCTGGCCTTCTGATGTAGGAGGGATCTGTGGGGGCAGCTTTGTATTTTTTCCTCGATGCGCGGGTTAATGACCCTGGCCCTAACTGGGTCCTTAAAACTTCTGGTGCATGCTTTACCACTCCTTTGAGCATAGGCAATATGGAGGTAGACCTATGTGTGGTGTCGAATGTGTCGAGGAGGAAATCTTCCTCCACGGGGTCGGTATGCAAGTCTACCCCGTGATAGTGTGCCGCCCTTTGCAGTAGATGGTGGAACCCCAATGAGTCTTCCGGTGGAGATGGTCTGAAGGGGTAAAGATCATCTTGTGGGACGTTGGGGATATCGGGGATATTGTAATCGTCCCATGGGTCTGGGGATCCTGTAGGGGTGGGGTCCCCTGTGGGTAGGTCCTGGGGCACATCCCCTATGTCATCATATGGGTCCTCGTGATCATCACCGTGTGGAGAAGGGGTGGGAGAACGAGGAGGTTGGGGTGGAGAAGGTGGAGGTGGGGAAGGTGGAGGAGGTGGAAGAGGTGGGGAAGGTATTCTGAACGGAGAGGTATCAGAGTCCTTCCTCTTTGGAGGTGGAGCAGGCTTCTCCAAAATGTCTCTTTTTGGTAGAGTGTGTCAAATGTCCAGTTTTTGGATCCTTGGTGAGCGTTTTTTGCAGGTGATCCGGTGTAAATAGGTCTGGTGAGGCTGGTCGGTACGGAGGCACTGGAGGCGTCGGGGCCGTTGGCTTTCTAGGCTTTTCTGTGCCGGTTCATTGTTTGGAACCCGGTTTGGGAACCTCCGGACGCTTGGTCGGCGGCGAGATGGGTTTCGGCCTCGAAGTGTCGGTGGCCTTGTGTGCTTTGGTCGGCACCGAAGGTGGTGTTGGTGCCGAAGAGCTGGGTTTCGACCCCGAGCGCTTCGGTGAGGGGCTCGGTGTCGATATGGAGGTCGGCTTCTTTTTCGGTGCCGAAGCGTGTTTATCGGCACCGACGGTAGGCTGGCTTGGGCCCGAGCCGCCGGAAGGCTTGCTTGGCTTCTTTACTGGGCCCGAAGGTGCGGTGTTGGAAGCAGTGTCCTTGGTCTTGCCTAGGCCCGGAGGCGAAGGTGTGACCGGAACCTTTTTCGGTGCCGGCAGGGGTGTGGGGGGTGATCAGTACTCACGACCCTCTGCGCCGGGGTGATGTCCTCCACATCTGAGTCGTCGGCTTCAGAAGCGCTGACGAGGCACACGTCGGTGTAACGCTCTGGAGCGTCGCTGCCTTCTCCGAAGACGACGTCCGGAATCGTCGTCGAGGAGTGCGCCATAGTTCTTCTGGCTCTTCGGTCCCGAATAGTCTTTTTGGACCGGAAGGACTTACACGCCGGACAGTCTCGAGCCTCGTGTTCAGGGGCGAGGCAGAGATTGCATACCTCGTGGAGATTGGTGTGGGAAAATTTGGACCCACATCAAGGGCACTTTTTAAATGGAGTCCTTTCCATTAGCCAGGATCGGAGCTTGGAGAGGCCCGAAGGCCGCCGTCGACGACCGGAACCGAAGGTCTGTGCCGATGAGAAGGCGCGTCGAGTGGGGGAGATCGCGATCGAAAAAATACCGCGGTTTGGGGTGAGGATTGCGCGTCGATCGTCAAACTGGAAGCTGTTCGGAACCGGAGCGCGAAGATTACATCCGAGCCCGATGGCAGAAAAAAACAGTCCGATGATGGAGCCGAAGCCCATGCGCAATACGATCCAAAGGAGGAGTCACCGACCTCGTGACTTCCAAAGACTTTCCAAGAGGAAAAACAACCTGCAAACATCCGGGCCCAACACCAGATGGCGATCTATGCACAAGTGTGTAATCTGCAGCTCATATGCCTCGAACATCAGGTTTTAAAGAGACAGCGCATGCGCTGGCTTGGCAAGACCTAAAAACTATGAGTGAATCCAACAATTTAAGTAATATTGGTATATCTAAATGTGTGAGGCAAAAGTCCCAATTAGATTAAATGTCAAAGGGTAAAGAAAATAGTACTCACATTGAGTTGCAAACATGTAAATAGACTGGTTGGTAATAAACAGAATAGATGAGCTTGAAATACGAATGTGTTAAGGTAGTTAATTTGCGGACTGGCTCGTTAGTTTTAGTTTTTATAGCCAACACAATAAAAGGAATGAAAACTTTCGTAGTGCACCTGGATGTACATTTTTAGCTTCTCTGTCTTTCCTTTAGCAATAAAGAGACTAATCTTATTGCTCAACTGCTATAATAACCTAGCGGAAGGGCAGGTTCTAAAGGTTTTGTCGACCGTTCAAGATAAACTCTCCCAGCAGACAAAGGATTATGGAGAAATGGGTCATGCATGTGGGGGGGGGGGGACTTCAACCTGCATCCTTGCCCACAGAGTAGTAATAAAATCTGCGGGCTGGTGGATGAACATGAGCGTCCTATCGTCCATTTCAATCACTCCAGGCTAGGTTCGTACATGAACGAAGTCCTGTCAGCATTGGATCTTATGATAGTAAATAAACTGGAACCAACCAACATACCTGGGGAGGGGATACGAAACAACAGTTGACTATGTTTTAATATCAAACATCCTGGGAAGCAGAGCCAGACATTTTGATGTACTAGTCAATGCACTAAGTGACCACTCGGCCCTCCGCTTAGAACTCCATTTAAACCTTACACACTCTTCTCCACAGACTATAGCTAGCGCTCTAAGCCAGAACACCCTACATCTAGACAGAATAAATGGTTACTCTATAAGATGGGAGAAGCTAGACCCCGGACAAATCACCGAAACGGTAATTAGAGCAGCCTATCCATACATTATTAGTTGCCTAGACTTAGAAGCTACAGAGGAGGAAGTTCTAAGTAACTTTGCGGTAATTCTTGAAAAAATAAGTGAAACACTGACAGCAAAGTCTAAAAGAGATCAACCTAGCAAGGTAGGATGGTTTAATCATAGCTGCACGGCAGCAAATAATAAATTAAGAGCAGCACTAAATAAATCCAACAGAGACCGACAGGAAATTATCATGCTCAGAAAGGAGTATAACATTGCACGGAAGAAGAGAAAGGGCGAACTAAAACAAGCACTCTGGGACCAACTCCATAAAAGCTCCCTAGAGAAAAACAGCGAGGCCTTCTGGAGAGTGGTAAAATCTCCATTCCTGGTTGATGATACAAACCTCCCAAAAATAGAAGTAGCAATTGAAGAATCAGCTTGGGTGGCCCATTTCTCGAAAATATTTCAGAAAGGCCCAGCACAAATGGGGACTGAGGTATCTCACACTAGCAGCCCCCCTTCGGTCTCATATCCTATCCCGTTAGAATTAGACATTCCGGAAGTGCTTCGTGCATTAAAAGCGAGTAAGAACGGAAAGGCTCCGGGACCTGATGGGGTGCCTATGGACCTATTTAAGTATAATACAGATCTCTGGGCCACAATATTGACCAGGGTGTTCATGGCTGTAACAGAGAAGGGCCTGCTGGAATCCTGGACTAGATCCATCATGGTGCCTATATTAAAAAAAAAAAAAAAAAAAAAAGATCGGCAAGTGGTATCCTGCTATCGTCCAATCTCACTGCTGGATTCGCTGGGCAAGGTTGTGGGTAGAGTGGTGCTCGAGCGTCTCCAGCGGTGGGCGGAGGATGGTGGGGTCCTCTCCGATCTCCAGTTCGGATTCCGGGTGGGCTTTGGCACAATAGAACAGGCCCAGAATCTATCAATGATGGTGAGCAAATACGTACACGCAAAACGGGGCAAGCTATACATGGTCTATGTAGACCTGTCCGCTGCCTTTGATTGCGTTTCCCATGTTAAGCTTTGGTCAGTTTTTTCACAATTAGGAGTTGACGCCCCCCTCGTAGATTTTATGAGGGAGCTATATTTCAAGGCATCCGTGAGGGTACGATTCGGTGTAAAAGGCGAATTGTCTGCGTCGTTTGGAGTAGAGCGTGGGGTTCGCCAAGGTTGTGTCCTAGCCCCCTTTCTCTTCTCACTGTATACAAATGGTCGGGAGGTGGAGATGTTAAGGGGGGGGCAGGATCTTCCGCAGGTAAAAAAACGTCCAATCCCTGATCTGCTCTACGCGGACGATGCCGTGATACTGGCTCGTACCCCACGCGAACTACAGAAGGCTTTGGATAGGTATGCAGACTTTATGGGGAGCCTTGATTTACATATAAACATAAAAAATACATATGTAATGGCAGCAGGTACAGGGAAAAAACGGGTCAAAGATATATTTCTCAGTAAACAAAAACTTGAAGTTACGGCCCATTATCCCTATTTAGGCATCATGATAGACGACAAGTTGAATTGGAAAGCCGCAGTTGAGGCACGAAAACATTCTTTCATGAGAGCCATTGCTGCACTTATAAGTTTCTCCCAAAGGCTGGGTGAAAGGTCCCCGGTAGAACTGTTAAAAATCTATAGTGCTAAATGCCAGGCAATAGCACTGTACGGGGCGGGAGTATGGGGGCACGCTGACACAAGTGCCCTGCAGGTGGCAGAAAATACATTTTTAAGGTTCCTTTTAGCGGCACCCAAACGCATCTCCACATTAGCATGTCACATGGAACTGGGGATCCCGTATTTAGGGGACTTGGTAAAAATTCAACCACTTCTTCTTTGGCGACGAATATGGATCTCTGAAAAGAACCTATTAACTAAACAAATCTTGACAGACTGTATGTTACTAGATTACTCAGTGAAAATTAGTTGGCTCCTCTATGTGCAAAACTTTCTAACTGACTTAAGGTTAGAGTCTTACTATACATTACCTGAGACAATCTGTGAGATCTCAAGGAAGGATCTGAAAGCAAGGGCATTGAGCCATTTAGAAATTTTAAGGCTCACGAATGAAGCAATGAAAGCTTCTGCCCAACACGTAATTGCGGTCCAGACCACCCTGCTAATTCAGCCTTACCTGACACTTGATCTCAAAGTTTTTGAGAGACTTCTTTTGATGAGATTCAGGTTGAATCTTTTCCACCGATTAGTCGCTTTTCCTGTAAGAAACAGTTGGGACCCAATCCTTTCGCCATGCCCCTGCGATGAAATATCAAAACGGACGACTATACACACTGTCCTGTTCTGTAAGTTCTATCATGGTCATCGCAAACTCTGGTTATTACCTCTGTTGAAATTCTGGGGCTTTAGGCGTTGTCGCCCGGCTAGGTTACGACTCCAGTTTCTAGATTCTGAATGTATCTGCTATCATGTCGTCAATTTTTTAAAATCCATTTTTAAGCATAGAACAAATTTGTGAAAAGTCTTTTATTCGTGAATTGGATGACTTTCTTTTCTTCTACGTATAGACAGTGACGACAAATGCTAGTATGGAACTGCTCTTTTTTTTCTTTTAATTACAATAACTATGTAATATTGTGAGAATATGTTTTAACTGATATGTTGCTTTTATGGTTTTTCTATTTTGTAAAACCGAATAAAGAAAGAAAGTTATTTAGGGGTGAATTGTATTCAGGGCTTAAGGGATTCATTCACCTATATATCTACTTAATCAGGGGTTAATTAATCAGGCAGTACAACTTGCATCATTATGCAGTTGAATACAATTATACAATCATGCCTTCAACGATATGCAATTGATTGCATTGCGTTAGTCTCTTAACATAACCCAGAAAAGGGCACTGAGTGCATTGCAACAACTAGAACGCTACTCATATCGGCCATGTTGGAAGGATTAACATTCTCAAGTACGGTGTTTTTAAAGATGAATCAGTTCGGAGCTTGGAAAAATAAACCAGCCAGGATACAGGCTCGGGGCAAGAAGCTAAATCCACTCACAAACTAAACTTGGGCAGAGCGCTGAAATATTTGTCGCTCATCAGTGTGTCAACCCTGCACAGATGAGCGCCGCCGCCATTAGGGGCTCCTCGGTGTACTCCATCAAGATGCTGGAACAGCAGCCTGCTGCAGATTGGGCTGGAGGGATTGATCAAACCGCGTATTGCTTCGCTGCAGAGAACTTAAATGAGTAGTATGTGATGCAGCAACATGAAGCAAAGCAGTCATTAATTTGCATATGCTACCTGAAAAGGCAATTCCTGGGATCTTGGGTAAACAATGCAAAAAAAATGTTGGGCTTTCACAGTTTACTTACTACTGTCAACGCAGATTACTTCAAAAACAAACAAAGTTTTATTTTTTCAATTTTGCATCTCTGAGACTTGCCGATCACAGTGTATTCTTCAACTCCACCTCGACAGAGTATTGCAAATATTGTGACTTTTGCATGAGATGCAAAAATCAAATACTATGGCTGCCAAACTGCACAGGAAAGACTGCCTTAACACATTTACAGACTCTTCGTTTGCTGTGTATAAATTATTTGGACACTAAACTATATAGACCCAGCCCCGTCTGCATATATGCACAACCAATCTACCATGGCACTCACTGAGTTTTGCACTACTGGTACACCCACAGAAATATATACACACCAGACTTCACAAGGTGGTCTCTTGCACTCATTCCCTTGCAGCATCGGAAGCATGGGCCACACACCGGATCGGGGGTCGCTGTACTTAATTTTAAATGTTCACAAAGATAGCCCATATTCCATAACAATGCATTGGGAAAAGGTTTGTATGAAACAACAAGAATTGTACAACACTATATGTCAGGGACACCAGTTCAAGCTGCGTCAGCATAAAGGCACAATCAAATAATGTAGCATAGTTTCATCACCCATAGAAAAGGGTAATGAAACTATGCCAGAGTTTCTTATAATTACTGGAGGCTATGTATGCCTTTCATCTCCCATAGTTCACCCATGGCTAACACATAAGCAATTACATGTTCCCTGTCCCACTACATGAATCACAAATGGTCTCCAATCTCCAATGTTAAATATTCTTGTGCTTTCCAAATTCTAACAAGGCCTGCGCTACATAAATACCGCCACTACTGATCTTTTAACAGCAGAAACAAATCTAAATTAATATACAAGAGATTTATTAAGCAAAAGGACATATGCTCATCAAAAATAAACACATTAAAAATAGGGGGTGCCTTTGCTGCCTGAGGCCAAGCGATGCCTTCTGAACATTTGGGATCCCACGGATTTAAACGTGAAAGGGAGGATATGGGTCACACTTGGGCAGACGGATGCCAAGCGCAACATAGCACGGTTATGGGGGGCCGCTGCATCGCCTACGTTAAAGAAATGGACGGAAGAAATGGACTGGTGTATGGTTCGCGAGAAAGCTGTATACGTTGCACGGGAATGTCCCAAAAAATGGTTAGCAATTTGGTCTAAATGGAATGTGTACCGGGGGGGGTTATGTGAACCACCGATTGTCTCATCCCCAGAAGACCACTGTACAGTTTAAAGTGCAAATGCATATATTGTAACTATACCCGCTAAGACAAAAAGTATGTACTGAGACGTGTGAAAAAAGGATGCCAATGTAATATATGAGGTGCAGAGCTGTATAACATGACCACTGTTTCTCTAAGTTATATAAACAGAGTTTTAAAAAAAATATATAATAATAATTATAATAATAATGGTTAATCAACATTTATTTTACAAAACTGTTTTCTCACCAGGGTGTATAGGATGCTGCAATGAAGAAGTAGATCACCATTCTGTCACACATGTGAAAACAATGCTCCATTGTCCTGAGGAGAAAAGAAAAATTTAAGAAAGACAATGAGGTAGGAATTAAAGTAAACGTTGAATGCCTTACCAAACCAAGTATACACATATATTTAAACCTGGCTTAAAAAACTATTTCACGAAACCGCATCCATTAACTGATATGAAGTTTATTTTATTTTAAGTGTATCTAATTTATTCGTATTGCACATTTTAAGCTGAATGATTTGTGCTGAACAAGAGCAATTGTGCTAGTCTGCCAACAACAGTATTTAGAAACTGATATTTTAAAAAACGAATTAACTTTTGTGCTTGATGTCCATTCAATTTCCTTATTGATGTGTGGTCACTTAACATTTGTAGCTGGACTAAACAGCAAGATTTTAAGGACAAAATATTTCCTTAATTGCCACACTTGTTAACTGAGTAATGACAACTTTGACGACCAATACCTCTGCACCGTCCCAACCGCCACCCCAAGCGACGCCACCAAACAACCCTCCTCACCTGGATCCCACTCACGACATAAGACACCCCAAGGACCATGAAGAGCATCCACTCCAGAGCACCTTCTGACCCCAGCCGGCCGCACAGCTTTCACAGGGCTGCCACTGCCATCGCACCAGAGCTACATCGAACTATCAACTGCTCCCTCGAGTCAGCCACAATCCCTGACAACTGGAAGCGGGCCAAAGTCAACCCCCTTCTAAAGAAGCCCTCCGCAGACCTGACAGACCTCAAAAACTTCAAGCCCATCTCACTGCTTCCATTTTCAGCCAAAGTCCTCGAAAAGGCCATCAACACCCAACTAGCAAACTTCATCGAAACCAACACCATCCAAGACCCCTCTGAATCCGGATTCCACAGCATCGAGCCCACCCTCCTCTCCGTAACTGACGACATCCGCACCCTTCTCGACCAAGGCCATACGGCAGCCCTCATCCTCCTGGACCCATCAGCAGCCTTCGAGACCGTCACCCACCGCACACTAGCCACCAGGCTCCATGAAGCCGGCATCCAAAGAAAGGCCCTAGACTGGTTGCAATCATTCCTCTCAGGCAGAACACAGAGAATAAGACTCCGGACCTTCCTCTCAGAAGCAACAGAGATCAGATGCAGAGTGCCCCAAGGATCCTCCCTCAGTCCCACCCTCTTCAACGTCTACATGGCCCCCCTCGCAACCATGGTCAGAAACCACAGGCTCAACATGGTCTCCAATGCCAACGACACCCAGCTCATCCTCTCCCTCACCAAGGACCGGATTTTACCAGGTACAATTTCCAAGAAGGGATTAAAACTATTGCAACATGGATGAGGAACAGCTGCCTGAAACAAAACTTGGAGAAAACAGAAGTCCTCATCCTCGGCTCCACCCGCTCTGCATGGGATGACACCTGGTGGCCCCTGCCCTCTGGAACCCATCCACCCCAACAGACCATGCACATAACCTCGGCATTAATACTGGACTCATCACTCACCATGAATCACCAGATCAACGCCTTCTCTTCCGCATGGTTCAACACCCTCTGCATACTACGCAAGACATTCAAGTGGATATTCCCCCCACCCCCGACTTCAGGAAAACTGTCACTCACGCACTCATCACTAGCAGACTGGACTATGGCAACGCCCTCTACGCTGGAAACAACAAAAACTCCTCTGCACGATCCAAAATGCCGCAGACAAACTAATCCTCGATATCCCACGGAACAACCACATCACCTAACACCTCTGCGACCTCCACTGGCTCCCCATCAAGGGAAAAATAACTTTCAAGCTGCTCACGGGCGCCTACAAGGCTCTCCACAACACTGTACCCCAATACCTCAACGACCGCATCTCCTCCCATGTCCCCAACAGAAGCCTCTACTCAGCCGACCTCTCCCTAGCCACCGTCCCACGCTTCTACAGGACCAAAGCAGGTGGAAGGTCCTCCTCCTACCTTGCAGCAAAGACCTGGAACAAACTCCCCTTTCACCTCCGGCGGAGCCAGACACTGCACCAATTCAGGAAGGACCTCAAAACCTGGCTCTTCGAATGACCCCAACAGAGCTGCTCAGACCCACCCCCAGCGCCTTGAGGCCCTCACGGGTGAGTAGTGCGCATTACAAAACCCTTTGATTGAGTGAACATATTTGGTCCCTTCTGATGCTTCACATTCACGCTTCACATTTCAGGAAAGAACTTCAGACGACTAGAATAGCAGGGCAAATTATGTTAATATCTCTAAAGTAAATTATAAATGTAGAACACAAATATGAACTGTAAATCTAGCCTCTCTGAAGAAACAATCTGCTGTCCCTTTCTCTGGCGGTCAGTTCAAGATTTGGAATGACCCACACAAAGGAATTAAGATGGGCAAATATTTTCCAGTCTTTAATAAAAGCAAAAACCTCCTGGAAAAATCTTTAAAGAATAAAAATTCCTTCCTCCATACTCACATCTAAACACCTTTCTGATAATATACGGTAATGTATCTCTTTCTTTTAGTATGATGTCAATTTTGTTGTATGCCCTGTACCTTTACTCCTGGTTACATATATCTGTTGTATAATTTATGATACTTCAAGTATACATTTTGCAATGACTGTAAAAAGCTCCTGATGCCCTACAGGACGGAATCAGTGCTATAGAAAACTTTCTAAATAAATGCAAAAAACGGGACAAGCTAATATATAATAAGGGTTAGCAAACAAAAAGGCTCAAAGAGAAGGGGGCACTGGGTTGGCGATGGAAGGAGAAAGAAAAGCAGCAAAATGTGGCAAGACTACAGACGTAATAAAGTTGGCAAACAAAGGCGAACCAAATAGCAAAATCCAAAATAGAATAAAGATTAGGTAAAGCATGGGGACAAGAAGGAGCTGATAGTAGGACGAGAAGTACCAAGGATCCAGAATGGGGAAAATGCAGAAGCAGACAACTGTAGAGCAAAACGCAGGAATGAGTGAAGGGAGTGAAGGGTAAGCAAATTTTGAGAAGAGCCACAGGAAAGTGGGAACAAGCTAAAAGAAGCACCGCCAACTACAACAGGTCTGACTTTAACACAGGCATGTACAGATGCCATTTGCATTCATTAGCACATTAAAGAAAGGCCTATTTGCGTTGCGTTTCCCCGAGAGTGAGCAGTGCAGTACAAGACTGCAGAACTACAAACTTTTACTAGGTGTAGTAAGAATGAACAACATGCCGCTACAAAACCACAATCTAGGTATCCCGAGAAGTGTTTTTTTTTTTGTTTTTTCTTTTTTTTAAAACAGCTGCAATTTATTATGAGAGCACTGCAAAGAATGCATGGAATAATTTCGAACATACTTTATAAATGAGACCGTACTTATAATAGTGTGATAGGATTTAATGGAACATTACCTAGAAAAGACATTATGTCCCTCCTTTCTTACGAGTTGAATGTGCTGTAGGTGTAGAGAATAATGCACACTTACCACTAGCATTACATATTTGAATACACCCTACTGTCCACTTGGCAAAAACCTGTTTTTGAGATTGGTTTTCCAAGGTACGGCTGTGCAAAGGCAACAAAAAAAGCAGGGTTTTGTGACTAACCTTTGTACAGTCAATGTTATATATATATATATATATACACACACATACAGCTCTTCTAATATCGAAAGTATGTGGAGTACTCTCTGAACGTGACTATGGTTGTGTGAAGCTAAGAGGATAATCCAATTCACTGATTAAAATGAAAATGAACTACCGCCTTTTACAAGGTAGTAAAACTGTATCCTTATGTACTTGCATAAAATGTCCTTAAACTGTGAAAGCATTTGGCTCGCTACCTTTGTGCTGTTTCTAGGAAACTACCTTCCATGAAAGGAACTGCAGTGCTGCACACGAATGCAGGGGGTTTAAAGGGGCCATCCATTTTTAGAATCAGAGTGTTTAGATCCCATGAAGGGATCGCAGTAAAGTTTGGGGAATTACCCGATTTAATGATTTTATGAATGTCTGGTGTTTTCGGTTTTGGAAGTACCCAGCTATTGCCACCAAGCATACCTGTATTGAGGTATAAACAAGGTTCGACATTTGAAAAATGTTATAAGGAACAAATAATTGTACATTGATATTTAAGGGTTGTATGTTTAAATTTAGACAATAATGGACAGTTTCCATTTAGCTGCATAACGTGCCTTAGTATTTCCATACAGTGTTTGAAGCCTTCCTTACCTCCTCGAAATCTAGGATTTTGCAAGACTGAGTTCCTCAGATTGGAATGCTATAACTCACCCTGATGTTGTGAGAGAAGATCTGGGCACAGGTGCAACTTCTCACGGGGGTAGACCGAAATTTGAATTACTACTGAGAGCCTTGGCTTTTGAGCCCATGTTGGAGCTATGAGGATAAGTTGCACTGACGTTTGAAGCATTTTCCTGACAACATGGAATTGGTTGCAGTGGAGGAAAAGCAAAAGCAAATATTCCTGACTAGTTTATCCGAAGGGCATTATCCAGTGCCTGCAGGTATAGGTTACTAGATGAAGTTTTGCCATTTTATGCACTTGCACGTAGTAAAAAGTTTGATTTTGGTGTGAGCAAATATTTAAAGTAATGTCTGAGTGAATGGCTGTTCAATGATCACTTGTGGATTTACTGATTCCTACATCCAAAGAGATCTTCAAATTCATTGTCGACCCCTCGGATGTGTTCTGCTAACAGATGCACTTTGTCTTGGATGAACCAGTGCCAAATATTTTGTACCAGACTTGCCAATTGTGCTGAATGGGTGACTTTCTATATCTGAATGCAACACATTGTAGTAATGTCCGTGCAAATGGGCAATACTCTGTTGCAGACTTGCATTTGAAAACACCAAGGGGCTAATTGCAAGGCCAATAACTCCAGCACATTAATGAGTATTCTTGACCACTCACGTTGTGAGTGATGCAAATGTACTAAGGGTCACTCAAGGCTATGGGTGGTGAAATGACCAACCCAACTAGTTATTTGGCCTGCACTAGTTGAACATGCGCTGAACACTGTGCTCCACCAACACCATTTATTCACAGTTGCTTGGGACCCCCGTCTTGTAAGACACTTGTAAAGTGTCCAACCCTGTCTGTGAGACGAGTACAATACATGATGTTAATATACCCAACAGTTTCATAATTGCCCTTGCCATCTGATGAGGCGATCTCTGGTAAAAGGGAAGCAGCATGTGTAATGCCATAGCTCTCTCCTTGCTTGGATAAGCTTTGCCTGTTATAGCACTGAGTGTGGATCTCGGAAATGTTGAGTATATTTTGGACAAATACGAGATGTTTTCACATTGACTAAAAATTCCACTGTGTGGAAGAGATGAACAGATGTTTGCCGGTGTGCTAGGCATTGTGCAAGCTGCTTCCTTTCACCAGCCAATTGTCTTGGTTAAGTAGACATAAATGCGACTTGCCCATAAATACACTGCCGCGACTGTGGACCTATGGTGAAAACGCCGAGGCCTGGGATTACCCCAAAAGGCAGTAGTTTTAACTGGTAATGAACTCCATTTACCACAAACTTCGGTACTAGCTCTGCGCAAGATAGATAGGTTTGCAGAACCAGGCTTCCATGAGGTGAAGGTTCCCCATATAGTCTTTCACTTGAAACACACAAATGACCTCCTGAGCGTGGCCATCCTAAGGTGGTTTGATATAATTTAGCGGTTGAAGAACACTGATAATGGACAACATAGTTCCATCTCTTTTCAGTATGTCCCTTTTGATGTAGTGGGACCAATGCTATGGTTCCTTTTGTTAAATGCTATGTACTGTCTCAAGAGCTTGTGATGGTACTGGATGATGTTGTGTGGACGGGATGAAATGTTGGGTTGAGATGTGCAAAATTCCAAGCAGCATCAGAAAGCCAGGGTTGAGGACAACCACTGGTCTGAGGTTATATCCTCCCAATGAGGGAGGATCCACCTCAGTCTTCTCCCAACAGTTGTTTAGTGGTTGGGGGGGGGGGGTGTCGGGGGGGGGGGGGGGGGGGGACAGTGACAAGGTAATTGCTAGGCAGAAGAGGTGCCTCTACCTTGTGCACCACAGTCTTTGGCACGTCATAGTGTCTGAATCCATCTCCATCAAACTGTCCCAGCATCAGCTGCTTTGCCTTTCGTAATAGGACTGCTCTTGACAGTATGACCCCCAGGTGTGGTGGTAGTTCTGTCTGCAGACTTTGAAACTTTTGGCTTAGATGCTGATATTTCAAAATGCACTAGGGAGCCCAAAATCTCCCTTTTTTTTTTTTAATACATGGGTCTATGAAAGTGCAGACCTATTACATATTGATGTATTTCTGGTCTGAAACCAGGTAATTTAACCTACATATGATGGTCAGGTAGGACACGTATGTTTACCTGCCTTGAGACAGTGTCGATGGCATCTAAGGCACACCAGATGGTTCCACTCCTAGTTCTTCAGCCCTTTTTCTTTATGCATCTGGGAATTATTGTAATATTTCTGTACATCTCCTCCCATCGATCTCTATCGTAGTGTGATAGAAAGGCCATCGAGTTAGAAATGCACCACCGTGCTGACAAGCATTATGTCAAGCATTTACCTGCCCCATCAGTGCCATTTATCTTGTAGTAGAGAAACCCCTGCTGCTTACATTAAAGCTGCCTTCCAAGCTGTATGCAGCACACGCGAGTGCGGTGGTACATGCTCTCTGTTGTATAGTGGGTCCATCTGCAGAGCTAGTGTGATTTTTATCATCTGTAACGGCATTGCTCATGTTCTCCTTGATGGTTAGCACGTTCTCTTCAATCATCTTCTTGCTTTCAGATATGCAAATTAACATCTGTGAGATTCGTTTCTACTGCTGGTGTGTCAATTTTGTTTTCAAACACTGTTTTGGGGTCATGACTTGCCTTGAGTTAGTCTGTGGTCGCATGCTCTGCAGTTCCCACAGCCAACATAGTCTGCCACATGCTGTAGTTGACATTTGTTATTTTTCACTATGTTGAGTGGAGCCATCCCAGATAAGCCACCAAGACGTCTGCAAAGAAAAGCAGTTCCTGGGTTAGATAATGGCAAAGGTGTAACCCTTCCCAGGCCTCTTAGATTTCATCCAAATTGGAAAACACTGCGACAAAAGCTGGGCCCGAATAAGTCTTCAACTGGTCTCAATGTTACAACAGACAGATTTGTGAGAAGAACAGAAGTTCGGGCATTAGGCAGTGCAAATATGCAGCAGGGTTATATTGCAGAATGGAATGTACGATACATAACCCATCAATGTCAAATATATTGGGATTAAAACTACAACAAAACAAAAAGTGATAACTTCATTGATATTTTTAAGACTATATTTGTGTATGTACGTCTCACAATCCACCTAGGTCTATTTATTTGTGGTTATCTAAGGTGTATATTCACCAAGTTCTTTTTGGTCTGTATTTGTCCAAGCCTACGTGGGTTGGAATCTTTAGGTTAGTGACTATAGCCCACACATCCCTGGCTGCTCAAGTCTCTGCCTTATGCCTCAGAACGGAAAACAGCAACATATGAATTTTTGGATGGTGGAAGTAGTACCTGTGGCATAGACATAACAGCGACCCTGAAAATGTAAGTAATCTACGCCACATTTCTCTTTTCCATTCACCAGCTAAGATATTGGAAAAATATCTTTATCAGGAACTAATAGCGTTTATGGCCACCTGGGATCTTCTGGATCCTTTGTAGAATGGTTTTCGGAGTGGCCACAGTTCGGAATCCACTCTGCTGGCACCAACTGATCCAATCGCTGTCAGGTTGATCAGGGAGGATCTGCCATCTTGTTGCTGCTGGACCTTTCAGCGGCATTTGATATGGTATACCCCTCCCGCCTGGTTCAGAGACTGCTCCAGGAAGAGACTGCTCCAGGAAGGGTTGAAGGACACCGCCCTAGCCCCGATGGAAGTCCTTTCTTACCAACAGATCTCACACTGTGTGGTGCGGACACTAAGACAGGCTCTTTCCAGTTACCGGGATACCCTCATGGCTCTTATCTCAGCCAGACGTTGTTTGGTCTATACGTTGCCTCCGTGGCCAAACTGATTAGGTACTTTGGCTTCCAAGTACTTTCCTATGCGTATAATACACAAATTATTGTATCAATATCCTACGACATCCCGCCAAATGCTGTACGATGGATATAAACAACTGGATAAAAGATTTGGCTGAAACTGAATGCCAACCAGACAGCAGATCCTGATTTTTGGAGCGCAAATGTCGGTATGGTCTGAACTGTGGTGGCATTCGTTTTGCAGCCCCCTACGTCTTCCAGTCACTGAGCAAAAAATGAAGGTGTGTTTTTTGACACCTCCCTTTCCTTTGATGCCCAGGTGCAGAGGATTGTAAGCTCTGGCTTCTACATTATCAAAACTCTAAGAAAACATTTCCTCTCATTACAGCCGAGCTCAGAGTTGCAGTGGGCACCGCGCTAATTACATCGAGCCTTCATTATTGCAATTCTCTGTACTTAAAAATATTAATAAGCACCCTTAATATACTTCAGACTATTTACAATGCAACTGCATATCTTGTCCTGGACGTCCCTACACGTCTGTCAGTCAGAGGACATTCCCCCCTGCATTGGCTGCCGGTCAGGAAGCGCGTGACTTTCAAAGCCCTCTGTCTAGTTCACGCTGCTCTTCACCGCCAGGGGCCGATGCATTTAAGAATGGCCTTCCACTGGTTTATCCCCAACATACAGCGGAGGTCTGCCTCCCATAAGAAGGTGGAGATACCGATATTTTGAAAAGCCAGGATGATTGCTAAGCTACTTAACACACTACCCACTCCCATTGCAAGAGAGTCTGTACTTCCATGGGGCTTTCTGCAAGCATTTGAAAACCTAGCTTTTCTCCCTTTCCTAATGGATAGCTTTGGTCGACTCTTCTGTAGTTGCTCCTATTCTTTGCTAGCGCTTTGACACCCTTGGGTAAAACGCGCTTTTACAAATGTTCAAAATTACAAAAAAAATCCAAAATAAATATACCAATTGCACTATGAGGCTGATAGAGTAGGTCCAGGTAAAAGCATTTTTCAGAAGAGCAACAAGTTGGCAGGAGAGTGAGAGGGCAAAAAGACCGGAGACAAGACAACGGAAAGCACTGGATTACACAGGAACCACATTTTAAACTCCATCAATAAAACCACAAAATTAAGTCAACACCACTGCTCTCTGTAGCTCAAACTAACAAAAAAATGATGTGCTTGTGGGGTGCCCAAATTGAACGAGCAGTCTATTCTTTCTCATCAAGTAGAACAAATACCAAGGTATTTCAGGAAATCTTTACTGCCCAAAACTTCATCTTTATTACATCAGAGAACTATATGGCTATGTAAACATCCATATAATACCGTGTACCGATGGGACATTCAAGACAATCCTATGAATGAAATAGTTTTGCTTACCGTAAACTATCTTTTCATGCCATAGCTCTGGATCACAACAAATGAAAGCTAGTATGTTGAAATAAAAAAGTTATATGCTCTCCAATCAATATGGAAAATGCATATAAATTAATGATGTGAAACTATCTTATAACATTTCACTGCAAGGACCTTGTATCTATAGGCGGTAATTTCTATATAAAATCAGGGCTATAAGGAAGAGTTTAAGACGAAACTGACTGAAGAAAGCTTTGATAGACTATTGATACAATTGTGACTGTCGCAATATCACAACACTAGCCATAGTACCGCTATCTTTCCACTAACTGGAGAGAAATATACGAGCGTCAGTCACTCTCAATTCACTCTCTTTGAAATGCTGGTAGAGCATTTTTTGACTGGGTCAGAAACTAGCTGATCTGCTGTATGCTTTTCAGGCTTACTGACCCAGTAAGTCTGAAAAGCATACAGCAAGTTCCTGTTTCACAGCAAAATATATAATGCAAACTGATAGATTTGCAAAGAACAGTTTAAATAAATGCCTTCTCTTACCTCAAGTGACTTTTTTTCCATGATACTATGTGGAATACTGTAGAAACAATGAAGAGAGCACAAAGTCCCATTCCATAAATCCATGCAGTTATCTTTTCCCAGCGATCATCTGACATTCTGTGCAGTAGGGCACTACCCACAATGGCAGGGGCAATGAGGAACTAATGAAAGGATAGAAATACGAACAAGACAGTTTTTAAAAATTTAAACCAGCAGTTCTCCTTAAAAATATTTACATAAGGATCAAACAATAAACAACTGTAGCACTGAGATTGTAATATTATATATATATATATATATATATTTTTTTTTCCCCATCCATGCATCTATGCAGTGATTAAGACACTAGATGGCCATATCTGAGAGTAGTCAGTTAACCGCACCACATCCTCCCTATAATGCAACACATTCTCCAATGTTCCCATTATATTTTCATCACAAAGAAGGCAGACAGACGAAAGACTTGCTGAAATGAGCGACAACAAGTAATCATGTAGTCTCCTCCTTTAGTAGATACAAAGAGTGAAGGAGGAGGATGAGGATCAGAATCATTTCCGCTACACTGTAACTAGCTAGGGTTTCACGGATGAGACTTTCCTGAAAAATTATCTTCTCATTCCTCATCACATAAGCAGTCCTGGAACAATACGAAGTATAGGTCAGAGTAAGAAATATAATAGGCTTCCACCACCGGTATTTCAAAATAAGATACACTGATCTTTTAAACTTCTGGTAGTCATTCCTACACTAATTAACACAAACTCTGTGAAGGATTGTCATACATTTTCACTGGCTAGCGGGAGGCTATACCAATTTGATGTCCTCGGTAAAGATGCATACTTTATGACCCATCGTTCAAATCTGCTTAATGAGGTAAAAAGTAAATATTCTAATATCGATATCAAGATGGAGGATAAGAAGTGGGGCATAATCCCTTGAGGTCAAACACTTCCAAGCGGTCTAGTAACATCAATGTTTTCAGAAGTTTGAATCTTGCTCGTCTTAGGTCACCCATATATTAGTGATCACTGACTCGTGCCTCTAAAGAGGAGAAATCCTACCTATGTTGGGTCCACATGGTCACTAAGTTTCACAGACTACTGTAGTTGCACAAGTTTGTTCTTTATAATCTTATAGGTACGTGACAATTTGGCGATCTGCAGAATATTTGAAAGGTCAAGAAGGGTGCACTGGAGTCTTTCAACAATTGAGTAAAGAGAGTCCATTTAAATTAAATTGCTATGAGCTTAGCCCCGAGATATGGCAGTAACTATGAAGAGCCGATGAGTCAGCAAATGATGAACGCATAGCCAGTCATTGAAGAACAGTGCTGGAAACAGACCTGAAAATGTGAGTATAAACACATACTCGACAGGACTTGAATGAAAAAAAAATGCTCTATGAATAACAGGCGCCATTTTCCAAGTAAAGATGCTGCCCTGGAGTCTAAGTGCCTGATTAAGAGTCTGGCGGTCTTCCAACCACCAGACTCGTGATGGACCAGCAGTGGTGGTCCACCATCCGCTGTATTATGACTTCTAAAGCCGTTGGGGCGGTGGACTGTTGGCTGCGCCAGGGAACAATCGTTCACTGGCAGTGACGCAAGAGCGCCACAACGCAATATGCTGAGCAGTTCCTGATCACCAGCCTTTTCATGCTGGAGCCCCGCCATGAAACGGTTGGCAGTGCAGGAACAAAGGGGGCCCTACAGGGCACCCATTCCCACACTGCCAAGGGGACACAGTCAAAGGAGCACAACATGTGCCCCCTGTCTTTACCCCCACAAAGTTCCAGCACAACATGTCCATGCCAGACTGGAACTTTTTTGTTGTTCCCATTGTGGTGCCTGTTTTCTAGGCATCGCCATGGGAATGGCAAAGAACCGCCGACCGTATTACGAGTTGCAAATTCGGCGGTGCTTGCGCGGATTTGGTGCAGCAAAGGCGGCATTGCGCCACTGTGCCAAAGTCGTAATCAGGCCCCAAGTACTGACTGTGGCTGATAGCATCATGGCTGGTTCTGGTAGCTGCAGTTTACCAGTTCTTTAAGTGGTAGGCAAATATATTCTATATTTAAATAGCTATTACAGCAATTGCCGTATTATAAAGTACTCAGTGATGATTTGCAGCTTCTTAAATTAAGCTAAAATGCTATAGAACTCCTTATATGGTCTATTCAATTTTGGTAAAGGCTCTGAAAAGTGTTTTACCTGTGAAATAAGTATTTTATAGAATATGCAGAATCAGTGGCGTAACGAAACTTGAGGGGGCCCCCTGCAAGGTATGTGGAGGGGCCCCCTCCAGACTCAATCGGGAGCTCTTCAGCCAGAGAACTGTGCTGAGGGGGGGCCCCCTGGAGCTTGGGGTTTGCGGGGACCTGTGTTTCACCACTGCAAACACCCCCAGAGACCAACAAACACTATCACACAATGACTAAACCCACCATCAAACTCCCAAAGGTAATATATGCTACCAGCTACCCAGAGACCAACTAACACTGTCACACAATTACTAAACCTACCAAACACACCCAGACCAACAAACACCAACACAGTAATATATGCTACCAGCTACCCAGAGACCAACAAACACTATCCCACAATGACTAAACCCACCATCAAACACCCAAAGGTAATATACGCTACCAGCGGCTCAGAGACCAACAAACACTATCACACAATGACTAAACCCACCTTCAAACACCCGACGTCAACATATGCTACCGGATACCCAGAGCGCAACAAACTTTATCACACAATGACTAAACCCACCTTCAAACACCCGACGTCAACATATGCTACCGGATACCCAGAGCGCAACAAACTTTATCACACAATGACTAAACCTACCATCAAACACATCCAGAGACTAACAAACACTATCATACAATGAATAAGCCCACAATCAAACATCCAAAAGGAAATATACACTAACATCTACCCAGAGACCAATAAACACTAAAGCACAATGACATCAAGAGTTTAGCCATTGGTATTAGAAATCAGCAGTAATGTCAGACATACAAATTGCAACGTGTTCTAAAAGGCATTCAGTCAATAATACACACTGTCATACACCTAGACACAACTGAGACTATCAAACACAAACAAGCTAACTCAACGCCTACCACCAGACGCATGGACACCAGTGGATACTATCAGAAAATGGGAGACTAAGACACACACTGTAGAGTAAAAACAGAGCAACAAGCAGATCAACAAACAATATTAGACAATGCAAAGAACATATTTAGAGACAAAGATCAAATTAGACTCAGACCACAGACAGTCGGAGGTTAACATTCATCAAAAAGTCAAAAGACAAGCATTGAGGCACCCTTAGCGTCCATCAAACACACAGACTGAAAAACACAGCAATCAGGCAGCAAGGACCTAGCAGACAAAAATCAAGTTCAAAGAGACCCAAACACACCATCAGACACTCTGAAAACAAGGCACGCTTTCAGTTACCCAGAGACGAATCAACACTAACAAACACTGATTGGAAAACAGACACTGTTAGGAACCCAGAGATTAACCAACACTGGCAACTAACCATAGACAAACAGACACTGTAAATTACTCAGGGAGAAACTGTCGCTATCAAATACCCATTGACAATCAGACACTGTCAGAAACCCAGAGATGAACAGTCACTATCAAATGCCCATAAACAGACACTGTGAGACACCAAGAGTTAACAGTCAATATCAAATCGTCAGACAAACAAACACTGTCAGACACCCCGCGATAAACCGTCACTAATAACTACCCATAGACAAACAGACACTGTCAGCCATCCAGAGATGGACCGTCACTACCAAATACCCATAGACAGACCTTGTCAGACACCCAGGGATGAACCAACACTATCACAAGCCCCAAATATTGTGCAAAGGAGGGTTGATGCTTCGGGGATGGTGGAGGAGAAGGGAAAGGGTGGATAGCAGTCTGTAGAGTGGTTGGTAGACCAGAGGGTTGACTCAGGTCGCTGTAGCTCCTTCAGCGCAGAGGGGGGGGGGGCCTTCAATGGTCCCATTCAGCCCAAAACCGATGTGGGTTTGTGAGATATTGGTGGCCCGGGTCCCTCATCTCATTCTGGAGAGCGCCAGTCATTCTGCTTGAGGGCCCAGGGCAGAGGAAGGTGGTGAGGAGCAGAGATGAGGGCAGATGCTAGGTGTTGAGGGACAGACTTCAGGGGCTGGAACCAGGGCTCTGTGAAGAAGAAACTGTGAAAAGGACCAGCAAGGGGCGGATTGGGGGGGGGGGGCTTTAGGAACGGCAGGTTGTCAGGTGTCGCTTGCTTCTTCCGACCAGCTGTGGATAATTACTTAAACCCGGTTTACTTTTGCTGACTCCAAGGGAAGGCATCTTGTGATTGGATCCGGTGACGCTAGTGACTGAAGTCAGTGACGCTCTTCTGGTGCACAGGAGAGGATGAAGGGAGAGGCGGCAGTCAGTCAGTGTTTTGAAGCACACTCGTGTATGGAAATATCTGCTTCACTTACACACCAACAGCGCAAAACATTTCAAAACAAAACAGCAACATTTAAAGAAGTGGTGTGAGGGAGAGGAGGTGGAAGAGTGAGGTGGAGGAAGGGGCAGGCAGAGGATGAAGTTTGGGTTGGGAAGGGCAGAGGCTGAACAGTGAGTGACCCGGGGACTGAGGGAGAGGGCAAGGTGTCCCTCACAGCTCACTCACAGTCTCCTTCGGTGCCTTGAGGCCCGGCAGTGAGGGCAGGGTGTTCCTCGCAGCTCACTCGCCTTCTCTGGGGCCGGGCTCGGCAGCTGGTGATGTCCGAAGAGTGAGAACCTCAGAGGCCTGCACAGAGCATCCCTTGGCTCGGAGGGTCAGTCCACTCCGGTGAGTGCAGCTCACAGTTCACACCCGTCCTCAGAACAGGGGTCCGTGTGGCTCATCCCTTGACCCCTCACCCCACTTTCTGGAATCAGTAGAGCTCTCTGGTGTAGCAGTCCCGGCTCCAGAGTCCCAGCCAGGGCCCGCGCAGCAGTTGCACGCCCTGTAATTAATGAAGAGCGAGCCTCTGAGGCCCGGTCAGGGCAAAGGTGTGCGCGCCGTGAGCACCATTTAATTTATTAAGAGGTCGGGCGTGCCTTGCGCAGTTGCGCACCATTTAATTCATGATGAAGTGAGGGGCCCCTGGAGCGGGGGCCCCCCCGCAACACGGGGGCCTGTGTTACGCCCCTGTGCATAATCTGAAAATGCCAGCATGCCTGTCCTATGTTAACTCTTTCTCTACCAAAGTTTTGCTTTTTCTAATAAAGGAGGAAACCATAACCTAACAACTTTCTTTTGAAAGGGCAATGCTTAAGTCATATATTTATGAGTTCATGGTCAGAAATGCATTCACAGAAGCATTTAAAGACATCATAAAAATCATAGTTAATGATGGAATCTATTGGAGTAGGTCAGTTTGTATCAGTTTTTCCAGAAACACTTCAGGATCTGGGGGCTTATTCATAAACTGCATTTTATAGCATGCTTAGAAATACTGCAATAGTACTACAAATTCCTGCAAAAATGCTTTTTACAAACCTACATGCAAAGGGTTCCACCTCTCCCATATTTTATGTGCAGAGATCACCGCCACGACTGCGGAGATGTCTGCACATGTAGGTATACGTTTTAGTAGTGAATGTGGAAGGGGCAAAAGAAGGGGTGGCTGGAACATGGGGAATACTTATTAAAGGGGGAGGTTTGTGAGGAGTAAAGAGGGACTAAGGGAGTGGCACGCACCCACCCACAGAAGAGTAAGACCATTGTTATTCACAAAATGCATGTCTATATTAACTACAGCCAAAATGAACCAAAAAAAAGAGTAGTAAAAGTAATCCAGCTCCGAGCCGAAATAAGTCAAGCACCACCCATAACCACTGGGTACAGCAATACCCTCCCACAGAAAAGAAATAGTTAGGCACTTAAAACAAAACCACATTAGAAACAAAGTTAAAACTAAATAATTTATTTAATCTTTTATGAATATACAAACATTTATTTTAATGTTAAGAAATAAAATGTAAATAGATACATATTAAATACTTAACTAAACTTTTCCCAATTTAGAAATAAACGCAACTTAAAAAACTATTTCTATCTTTTAGTAACTTTCAATATATTATAAACACAAACATTTTACTTTATGTGGGTGTTTTCTTTTAAATATGTCCTTGAAGAAATGACATTGATTTTAATAAGCTTAAATTAAGTTTTCTATATCAAATCTATTTAAATAGTGCTGAAGCATTGTTTTAAATTATTCCACATTCTATATTTAAAATACATACATATATAAAAACATTTTTTTTTTACTTTAATTCACTTTTAAACATGTTCCTACACTTTACCAATGTGCAGAATGTCAAATATAATTGTAAAGTCCCTACTAGAAGTACATTTAAGGTTGTATATCATGTTTTTACCGATTCCACCTCCTAATTCTGGGGGTGGGGACATGCAAGTCTACACCAACTTTACACTCAAATTATGTATACCCAAAAGTCGTAAAGTTTCTCGTAAACGTGTAGATTTATACACATGCAAGTTTACCTTTCTGAATAAGGTCCCTAATGTTAAAGAAAGGGAGATCAAATTTAATTGCACACTTCGAAAAATATCCAACAATCAAAAGATGTGCTCTAAAGTCTTGAGAGCTGTGTGGTTAGGTCCTTTAAATTTCTGAGTTGCATTACGATTCTCAATGTAAATATAGATTTTTGCAGCAGTTCAGTCTAATCGACCAAAACATTGAAGACTCAGAAGATGGTTAAATTATTGCCCAATTAGACAACAATTGCCAATGAATCCATCAGAGTGTCACACATGAGACATGGGAGAATGGTCTATACAACAGCAGCATTACAATGCTCGGTATGCAAGCCATTAATAAGATATTGAAATAGGAATGGTAAAAGCTAATATTCAGAGCACTGGGCAATTATGTGATAAAATGCTTTTGTGGATCAAGGTACGTGGGTAGTACCATCTGCCCTCTGAAAAAAAGCATGCTAGAGCACATCAGAGCAGTGCAAAACAAAGATTTGAGCTATGCAATTGCCAAGCATCTCATTACATACCTTGAAAAAAGAATGGCAAAGTATGCACAACTTTGGGACAGCGAGCATACCCAAAGAATGAGAGAGGGGGTGGATAGAGTCCTCAAACTGTGACGACTGGAGTCACGACTCATTATAAGACGGAGAACAAAAGCACCATATGGACTAAATGGGGACGAGGAACTATGTTCAACTATGAATATATAAGCTCAATTTGGAGTCATCCGATTGATGAACTATAATGAACCACACAGATGTATGCACTAATTGAGGTGAAACAAGATGTAACTATGTTCCACGTGTCTGTAAAAATTGGGTTTTCATTATTGGGGTTCAAAGTATGTCAGTAAATCCAGGATGCAATATCTGACCAATCCAATTGTGAAGAGATTTCTCCTCACAACACCATAGGCATCCCATCACAATTGATCACTAAATACTATCATGTATTTGGACTGCTACGTGGCGAACAGCTTAGTTGGGCACTTAGCAGATGATTTTAAATGCAATCCTGAGGATTTGTAGTACACCTCCGGTTCCCTAATGGACAGACAACCACAATGGACGGAGGAACAACAACTGCAAATAATAAGGGTCCTACCCAATCAGAGGGAACGGTATACATTTTCAGAGCATGTGGCCACCAAACCAGACCCTGCACCATTACTATATATATACTAGACAGAATGGCATGAAACAACTACTAACTGGACAGCCCCACCCACATACAGTACTTAAACACTTAGCCCATATAACGGAGCCTCACCGGCACTTAGATACGATAGGATGTATGGCACCTAGCCTGAAACCTTGTAAATACTTTAATAAGCCAGTGTGCAAACATAGTCATAACTAATATACCATGCTGAGGACAAGCAGCATACCTCTGACTCCTAAATGGACATATAACCACAAGGTGTGAAGAAACAACAACTCAATATAAATAGGGTCAATCAAAACTGAAAAGGGATGGTGTGCATCTTAGGAGTATGCGGTTACCAAACTGGACCAGGCTCCAGGACTATATACTAGACAGTATGGCATGACATTACTGGTAGCTGGACACCCCCACGCACAGACTCGAGCCAACCAGCACAAGGGCCGTAGATCAGAGCCATGTTGGCACTTAGCCATTACAGGAGGCATGACAACTAACCTAAATAATTACCATCAAATCACTGGCATCATGTGGCAATGTTGGTGTGAAACCATACACTACTGCAAGGATTCCCCCATACAATATTGTGAAATAGCGATAAATATGCATCATGAATGTGTTAATTGATCTTGCATGCTTGTGCAATATGCTGCAGGAAACCATGTAATAATACCTCCATAGCAATGTATATATTGTTTTTAAAAGTGTATCATTTATTTCAGACAACTACAACTCCCACAATGTCTAATAATTAGCCAGGCTGGATGTTTGTATATATAGTTAAAATTTAAGATGGACTCACTTTACAGTGAGCAAGAATTGACTGCCAAAACGAGTCAGTGGTGATTTAAGTAAAGTAGGTGAGCCCAAAAATAAAATTGACTTCACAAGACACTTCTGTAGTGTGGCTTTATCAATCCTTGGTGGCCTCAGGATGTTTTATCCACTTCCACTTTTTTACCTCCAAATGTAAATTATATACATTTTATTTTGCCCGTCACTCGTCGGAAATACATTTTATAGAGTATTTTGGTCAAAGGCACAGAGATCAGAATACATGACATGGACCATTTGGTAAATAAGAGGAGTCTCTACCACTTTTTAGTTTCTTTAAATGTTAGCACTGACAACTGAAAGATGGCACATGATTACAAATGGAGTGACAGCACAGAAATATCACTTTCATGTAAAAGGCATTCTTATGAAAGGAATTATGACACGGTATCTAAACTGTCTGATGGACAAAGTAGAAATGGAAATAATAGGAGTTACAGCAGATTAGAAGAAATGCTCAGGCTTAACTGCCAAGTTTTTCCAAGATCATGACTCTTCTGCTTTAAAAGAGCTGAAAACTGATGTCCCAATAACCACTCTTCAGTTAGACAGATGGTGACCAAGAAAAGGAAGCTAAAATGTTTATAGATGTTGTTAGAAATGGGATTTCTGGTTGGCTCAGGCTTGCGCCAAAGCCAGGCAGACCCCACCACTCTAGTCAGGGCAAGGGAGTTACATGCTGAAGATAACCCCTGCTCGCCCCCTTGGCACGAGCAGTCAGGCTTTTCCCAGAGGCAAAGTGTAAAGCGGGTGCGCGAGACAGACAGACACACACACACACAATGCATTATCCAAAACACATTAGAATCATAATCACACATACACTGTGCCAACTGGCACTGGGCAATATTCACAGGGGATTATATACAGGACCAGGCCAATATGGCCACGGTCAGAGCCATCACAAGGTAGGTAGTGGACATAAAACACAACCAGTAACTACTGGTACAATAATGACCTCAGCATTATCACATTAGGCATAAAACACATTAGGCCCAAACCTCATTAGCATAAACACATTATGCAATAAGCCTCACAAGCAAAAACACATTTTGCGCGGATCAGGGTGCATATATCACATTTGGCAATAACATTAGGCAATCCTTTGGGGCCTTGCGGCCTCTCAGTACACACAGGTACCCTAATGACCCCAGAACAACTGGCCTTTCACCGGGATCCCAATGTCCTCTGTCCCAAAAGTCAAGGCGTAACTGTAGGGCCTTCCAAGCGGCCCTTTATCTGCCAATGCAGAAAAAACAAGGTGCGCAATGCACTGGGGGCTGGGGTGCCACTTTTCCCCTCCTCATTAGGAAAACAAAATGCCCCAGGTTGCAGAGGCCCGCTCTCTCTCACGGTGCAGCAGTGAAATTGGGCCTGGCACCACTGGGCCTGGCACCACTGTGCCTCCTGGATCCCCACTGGGACTCTAAAATAAAATGGTCCCCAACGTTGCAGCTACCCACTGTCCGGCGGGGCAGCTGTTGAAAAAAATGGGCACTGGCACTAACCGTGCCTTGGGAGCCCCTCTCACCGGGGCTCCTTGTAGGCAAAATGAAGGGGGTGCCACCGTAAGCACCACCAACACTGCGGCGGCCCCACTCACCGGGACTGCTCGGGGACTCCTCCGGTCTCCGTCTTTTTGCGGGATTGTGGTGGGGAGCCCGCAGGGATCCGGTCTCCTCAGCAGCGTCCGGTGAGCCTGCGGGGCTCCTCCCTCACTTTTCCGACACTCTGGACTTCCTCACCGACGGAGGCAGGGTAGGCTCCCGCCCTCTTTCCGGACTCCTGGCATGCCCACAGTCAGGCGGAGGTGCCTGACTTCCGCTGTCCGTGGTCGTGGCGGCGGCTCTCTTTTCCTGGCAAAGTGCGGGCTGGGCTCCCACCGTAAAGTAAAACACCAAGGCGGGGTGGGCTCCCGCTACTGGCACCACCATGCAAGATGGGCTCCCGCTACTGACACCACCATGCGGGCGGGGTAGCCTCCCGCTATCAATAAAGGCACAAAAGATGGGTGGGCTCTGGCTCCTCAGCACAAATGCGGGGTGGGCTCCCGGTCTGATCCCAGCAACACTGGGGAGTCTCCACGCCGGGATTCCCCCTTGAGACCCTACAGCAGCACGCTGCAAGGCACCAGCGCTCCTCTTCTCTTTGGCAATTAAAAGATAGCGCTCACAAGGTGCTAAAGTCCTTAAAGGTCAGGGGGCACAGCTGGGCCTAGGAAGGCCAGCAAACAGGGCCCTCCAGCAGGGAGGTAGTCCCTTGTGGCAGTTTCTCTTGGGGCCCAGCAACAGCATGTCCCTCAGTACAAGGAAAAGCACAACATCCTAATGGGGTCGCAGCCCCAATATTTATACTAACATTCTTAGTCTGCCCTGGCACAGGGCTTGGGGGAACCATTCCCAACTGGTTCTGGGGAGTGTGGAGCACTTTGTTTACAGGGCTCCTCTTCCCCTTTGTCCGGTGGGGGCTCTGTCATCAGATGCACCACAGGGGGGCAGAGCCAGCATTAAAATAGGCAGGCACAGATCTATTCAGGTTCAGGGGACTACTCCATCCACTACTCCAAATGCAGATGTCCCATTCAGCCTAACACGGACTCGCCCTGCCCTCCCTGGAGCCACACACACCTCACCAGCCCCTGTCACTCCAAAGCCAGACATGCAATCCACATCAGGCAGGCAGACACATAGCACACAGAAATGCCAACTTCTAAAAGTGGCATTTCTAAAATAGTGATAATAAATCTGCGCAACATTTATTATGACCATTCCAAATATACCAAACTTAACCACGCTGCTCCTCTCATTCCAGGAATTACCACTCAAACACTTATCAGGGAATCCCTAATGCATTCCTTTGGGAGGGCAGCCCCATAGTAGTGAGAAACCAAAATGGTTGTTTGGCACTACCAGGACATGTCACACACTTAAGGTACACGTCCTACCTTTTACCTACAAAGCACTCTGCCATAGGGCTAGCTAGGGCCTACCTTAGGGATGTCTGACATGCAATAAAAGGGGGGGGGGTCACAGACATGGCACACACTTTAGGTGAAAGCGGCAGTAACACTGCGCGCACAGGCTACTTTGGCAGGTGGCGCAACCAGTGCTGCAAGCCCCCCAGTAGCATTTAATTTACCAGCCCCGGGTATACGAGATACCACTTTACAAGGGACTGACAGGTAAATTAAATAAGCCAAACCGGTGTAGACGAATCTTACCATATTTACCACAGAGAGCACACACACTTTACACTGAACAGTAGTGCTAAAGTACCCAGAGTCCTAAAACCACCAACACCATGTCAGAAAAAAGGCTAGGAGAAAGGCAAAAAGTTCAGGTATGAACCTGCAAAAAGTGGCCAAGTACAACAGATGTCATGCAGAAAAGTAGATGATCAGCTTCTAAGGTAAGAGTGTTCTTTCCATGGTATGGGTGAACACTTTCATATAAAGATGAGAAGCTGCTCAACAGGGTAATGCAACAGTCTCTAGGTAAGAGCTACTTTTTGGTAGCCTTCAGTAGGTATGCCTTCCGTACATAAAGTTGCTGGTCAAGCACATGAAAGTGTCAGCAGTTTTCACAAGAGTTGATTTTCTGCTATGGCCTACTCTAACGTAGGTTGCATAGATCACAAGATCTTTCCAAATATACCTTACACAATTATCACCACATAAAGCAATCTTACAATATAACTGACCTGCACAACTCTTTGATCCGGCCACTCTTTCCGAGTGCTTTCCCATGCCCTTGAGTTGAGTCAGAAATACGAGGGTCACTTTTGCCTAACAATTATAATTCGATACATAGTCCAAGACTGTGATAAAGAACAGGTTATTCTGCTTTGGAAGCACATGTTCCGTGCTGCATACCTCTGATCGAATCCTTATTTCCCTCTTTTTCTTGTTATTAGCACTGGGAAGCATTCACGGATTGCGCTAACAATGTACAGAAATAGTAAAAGAAGTTATTGGGAGCCAGACTGGTATTGGCAGCTGAAGAGAAGGGACAATGATTCTGGCTGGATTTTATTCTCATGAATTGAAGAGCAGCCGTAAACGCCAGACCTTGTGTGTTATGGCAGGCTGGCAATAATATTTTTTTTATGTTTCATTGTAATGTAATGTAATGTAAAAAGAATTTATAAAGCGCAGCTAACACCAGACGGTTTCTTGGCGCTAAGGACAAAGAGAGAAAAAACAAAACAGTCCAAGGGGCTAAGGGAGTTCTAATTATAAGCTGTACGGAATAAATAGGTTTTCAGGAGAGACCTAAAATGGATTAAAGGGGAAGCCAGTCTCAGGCTTAATGGAAGGGCGTTCCAAAAGGAGGGGGCAAGAAATGAGAACCTTAGTCCTCCATGTTTTTTACGATTGAAAGTAGGGATTTGAAGTAGAGCCAGGTAGGAAGAACGAAGGGTGCAGGAAGGGACATATGGGTGCAGAAGTGAAGAAATAAACAAAGGTCCTGTACCAACAAGGGACTTATAATACAGCCCAGTTTAAATTTACACCGCTCGGTGATGGGGAGCCAGTGGAGAGATTTCAGAAGGGGGCATACGTGCTGGTGTTTGGGTTGGTGGTAAATGAGCCGTGCTGCCTGGTTCTGGACCAGTTGGAGCCTCTTTAATTGGTAAATGGGTAGACCAACAGAGAGAGTTGGCATAATCCACCCTGGAGATGACAAGTGCCAGTAATACCAGGGTAAGAGCTTCGGTGGTCAGGAAGCGGGCGATCTTACGAATTTTTCTCAGTTGAAAGAAGCTAGAGGACACCACTGCACTGATCTGTGATTTCATTGAGAGATCGTTACTGATGATGATCCCGAGGCTCTTCACTGAGCTGACGGGGATAGGGGGGGGGTGCCCAACCTGGAGGGCCAAAAGGTGGAATTCCAAGGGTTGGCTATGCCCCCGACAAGCAGGAGTTCAGTCTTGTCGGGGTTAAGCTTCAGATGGTTCACCCATTAACATCTTGTAATATGCAATAAACACCATGAATATTCTGTGACAACAAAAGTGACTCCAATAAAACATTTGGAATATGACAGACAAAGAACAAATATGTCCATAAACAAAAAGGCAGTAGTAAGCATACCTCGCCTAGAATTGTATGATCAAGAAAGCAGCACTGAACAGGGCTAGCGTTGCCTGCTACTGCTTAACAGACTGTAACAGACTACAGGAGGTAGCCCATAAACCCTAAAGAGACCAGGGCGATAATCTGTAGCAAACAATGTCTCACGGGTATCGTTTCAAGTGACAATTATACATGCATGTGTAATGACACAGTTACTTATACCGGATTAAATCCGTAAAGGAAAGAAGCCAGGGTAACAATACAAATAAAAGTAGAATATATTTCATTTAGTATACATGTTGGACATATTAACTTCATATGTTCAAGCACATGGTTCAGTAGCACTGTGTTACATTTAATGGCATGTAACCGATAAAATTCTGTGTACATGTGCTCGTGAAGTGTGGTGATGGCGCAAGTGACACATGACGTGGTACAAACAGTGAGCGTGATGGGCGCAACAGCAAGTGAGATAAAACTACGATTTACATGTTTGGGATACCACAACAATAAATGACATGAGAAATCAAATTTTGAATGTATGGGGTATCTGTGGGTAGGGGCGCCAAGAGTTCCACTGTAGGAGTCAACAGACAACAGCACTGCCTCAGAGTGGCCTCAGGTCACACTCCTCTAAGCCCTGACCTTCAAGTATTCACCTGACACATCCCTTTTTTTTGTTGTTTTTGTTACTTTTTGTGCAGTCATTCTGCCACTTCTCTAGCTGGTCATCTGACACATCCTGACCTTGCGTCACATCATCATCTGTGTTTCCCTCAGTAGTCAACCTTTCAATCTTACTCAGTTTCCACATAATTGCCAGTCAATATTTTTCCATGCGAGTTTAGAGTCATTTCAAGTCATACCTCGGTCATGTTCGGAATTCCTTGTCGACCCCCAGGACAAAAACAGTCAAAAGGTCAGTCAAAGGTCCCCAGAAATTTGTCACCACACTAGAATTCTGCAACGTGAGGCAAAACTCTTCTGTAGTTATACCACAGCTCTAACTAGTTTGGTTAGAGGGTGAATCCATGGTCAGAATTATTTTGAGCACTATATAGGTTCATAAGACAGTTATAAAGAACAATCTTAAAAACTTATTTCAGAATATCATTTTTGCAGGCTTGTATGCCCTTACCCATTCAATATTTTATATTTGCTCCCCTATTTGACATTTTCATTTCTTGACGCATTGATAAATTCAAATTCAAACCAAGTTTTCAAATTATAGTCCAATGCTAGGGAATTATAGCCCTGCTTTCCTACCGAAGCTGCCAGGCTCACACAGAGTGAAGCCTATCCTGCAATAGAAAAATAGGTTCTTAAAAGCACTCACAAGCTGTAAATACACCATCAACATAAAATTGAACCCAGCAGCATGGTGGTAACTCGGTCTTTCTGCCAACACTGGTACTGACAGCCCCCAAAGCCTGGCTAGTCTTCCAGGAAACTGAACCTACTTGGATGCTTCTTAGCCATCCAACTACTTGCTGCAAAGAGGAGCCGCGCAAGATTAATTGAAGTCATGAATCCCGGTCGGGTACTTCCAATTGATCTAGACTGCCTCTACCAGAGGAAAGTGTAGCAGTCAGAGTAGCAGAATCATCTTTACTAGTGTCAGCATACTCCGGATCATAGACAACTGTCCTCAGAACTACAAATTGTATCATTAACTCTTTGCCCATGTAAGAACAATGTCCACACTGATTCAAATACAAGGTTATTTAATGAAACCCATTGCAGTTTTCATGACAAGTAGAGATAGGTTATGAAGAGTTTAGCCTAACAGCAGTTATAGCACCGATTAATCCCAGTTCACCATTACATACAAGAACATTCTGAACTCTATAAAAATAGGGACACAACCTCAGTTTGCAACGCACAATAACATTTTCCATATATTGGGTGTTATTATGTGAAACACTATACACACCAGCCACTATACACGGCTAGCCTACATCTCAGAATGTACACCAGTAGATCAGCGTGCAAGGAAAAAATTAGAAGGGAATATGGACTACCATGGTGTGTACCTCTATAAATCTCTATCTGGTATGATACTCTGCAGATTATATACATGCATTTGGGGCAGTGTATAGTAGTAACTTGATCCAAGTTCCAGGTACAGGTCTTTATTTGCGGTTTGCGTATTTCAGCTAAATAGGACTATGGGTCCGGGGCTTCTTAATGGTTGTTCAGCAGCAGCAAAAGTCTCTTGATGTTAAGCATTATAAATCTACCAAAATAAAATCCTGTCAAGTGGAAGGGTGCCTGGTTCAGCATTATTGGGATCAGTTGCTACAGGTTTTCCATCTACGACTATCAATGATAGGGTCTGTAAGAGCCTCATTTCATTGGGTGCTTATCTGGTTTATGGAGCGCTATACCCAGTGTCTGGTGCAATATGTCAGCAGAAATCACTTCACTAAAGCCTGATCAAAACATTCTTATTGTTTGGAAGCAAGTAACACACAATGGAAAATGCACCTGAATGGCCTTCAATTTTAAGGGCCTTGGCATTAACCAAATCACATGGATTATTTCCTGACGTGGAGGGTTGACAAAGGGTCTCTCAGCAGAACAGTAACACATGTTTCGCCCAATAGGTTTAAGACTTCACCCGTCTTGCCTGACCTGTTATGAGTTGACTTGAAATGTTGAATAAACACGAATGCCCACCTGATCTGCTACCAATTCACCTCTGTAATTTTCAAACATTGCTCTGGGGCCCTTTTCCCAATAGGCCAGCTCGGCTACCAGCCTCTTCTCCTTTGCTGCTTTCTTTGGCCAAAATGGGTCCTAATCAAAACAACTCAATCAGATTGCTGCTTCAATGTATTACAGCGCCTGCTCCTGGATATGCTAATATTAATAGAGTTTTCCTGATCCCTGACACGGTCCCCATGCAAGCACTGATCACTAGAAAAAATTCTTAACAATATATGTTAAGTACAATACTTCAATGAATCTAGGAATATTTTGCGATTAAGTTAGAGATTCAGAGTGGAAAACATTGATGGGTCAGTGATTTTCCATGTTCCCTCGATGAGCCACTCTACTTTGGATGTTTGAAACAAGAGGACTTCTTTTCTTCTATAGTGAAGTTATGAGGGGGGGGAGGAAGGTAACTAATGAGGATCACTTTTGCTCTCCATCTTCTGGAGAACTATATATGCACTTGAAGGTATTCTGCTGCCTTGTGTGTTCTTGCTCAACTGAAGTCAGTCATCATCTTACCCTGTTGCATTCTTTTATATTCTTTTTTGCTCTGTCTCTAGGATGTGGGCTGAATGACAAAGCGGAGTAGACTTCCTTTCAACATGTCAAATTAGAATGAAGCTGATAAAATTAGACTTTGCAATGCTATTGTGAGGATATACCTACCCATTTATGTTGAGCATGGACCTACCAGGTGGTCTTTATATAGGCAGCAGATTACTTATTGCATGTGCACTGTACTGTGACAGAAGGATCAACAGAATTAGTGCGTAAAGAATTATGTTCATATCTTGAGTGTCTTTGTTCGCTGCAATGATTTCAGGTGAGGAAATAGATTACAAAAGAATTCAAAAATACATCAGTAGTTGTTTTGCTTTACCAGGCTGTAGTTATTTGGTTAGCATACCATGCTTGTAAGATATAAAATATTTTCAATGTTTGCTTTTTAAGAAACCAATCATTCGAGCAAAGATGTACTTACTGCATGTGTATAGCAGTTAGCAGCATGTTCATACCATGTGGGTTTATAGCGGCAATTTGCTGGAGCTGGGTGGTTCATAAATCTGAAAAATAAAATGAATGCATATGAATTTCTCTTCTACTGTGACACAAACTTAAATCCTGCCTTGCTCCACAAGTGAATCTAAAGTCAATAGAAAGCTGGTTTAACAGCAAACATATTTATGAAATGTAAATACCAAGCAATGCAAAAACTGTGTAGTTGGACTATTAGACTTTATCCTATTTGATCGACAGATATAATATATATAAAACAATGCCCGATGTCCCAACTTACATTCCGGCGAGGAGACATCCGGACTCCAGAATGCGTGGCAAAGTAGGTTTTATTTAAAAGCCGTTATGACGCGTTTCGAGCACCTCCGTGCTCTTGATCACATACGGAAAACACAGTCCACTTTTACTTTTTATATTCTTCCAATACCACCTCCCCAGTGTCATGTGATTTCATAGACATAGAAAAAATCGTGACCATGCACTATGTTGATAGTCTGTTTTTCAATAGCCGATAGTTTCAAAATTGCGGTATTCACCATGTGTATATTTTGTTTAAATAAATAAATATGTATTCCTATTTACAATGAATAATTTATAAAAACAAAATTGAAAAATAACTTATTTCTGCTTCAATGCATAAATTATTACAGTCATTAAAATCAGATACATAAAATCTGATAAAAATCCACATGTGCAAAATCCGCTAATATAAAACATGTCATTTAGACCAGGAGTGCTTCGTTTGGATCGTCATTGGGCACTTACGCCTCTGAGTATCCTTACTAGATGTCTGCAGTCAATAGAAAGCTGGTTTAACAGCAAACATATTTATGAAATGTAAATTCAAAGCAATGCAAAAACTATGAAGTTGGTCTATTACACGTTATCCTATTTGATCGACAGAGATAGATAGATATATTTCATGACCAGTCTTTGTTGCAAAGGGAGATGAAACTTAAGTCAAATATTGATAGAATGGGCTCAACTTGTTTGTGAAATGAGATCAGAATGTAAGATGTAGAGCGAGGATGTACCTCGAAAGGGAGAATTTTTGACATTGTGTTATGACTAATTTGTAAATCTTGGAAGCTATATGGCCTGTTGTATGTCATTTATTGAATGGGGATTAGGTCTATATCCATAGTAGGTCCAACTTTAGATATTTAGCAGTATATTTTTTAGGAAATTGCAAAAGTCAATGTTAGGGAGAGAGTAGGCATATTGAAGTTCCAAATACGATAGGGGTCTTGAGGCAGCATATAGGTCTTTGATGGGGCAGAGAACGTTTCACTGTCCAAATTGGTCCTATTGATGGAGATGTTCTGATGATAGTCTTGATGCTTTTTCAAAGAGTTATAAGGTTGGATGTAGTTATTTGTGTAGACATCTTGTCAAGATGTAGTATTGCTCCAAGGGTGTCAGAGATTATTTGTTTTGAATGTGGGACATGGTCACGGTTCAGGTAACTTTAAAGGGGGCAGTAAGCTCCTGTTTAATACAGCAAAAAGACGGCTGGGATATGGGGTTATCAAGAAACAATTGGGAAACTTAGCTAGCAAGAGAAGCAGTTTGATGGCTTCAATAGAGCTTGCAACCACCCTCTCTGTAGCCCGATAATTTCCAGTAGGATATTTTGAGTCTTTTTTGGTTAAACAGAAAATTGTAAGCGATTTTGTAAACTGAGGAAAACAAAATGTTAGATAGATGGTTACATACTGGAATGAAAATTGACTATTGGAGTGGTCATTATTTTTTTTTTTTTTTTAGAGTTTCAGCTGTCCCCTACCAAGAGATTTACTTGAAAGACCAGGAGTCTAATTTCTTTTTGATTTTTTGTGAGCATTTTTTGTTCGTTCTGTCTAACCAAGTCCCTGTGATTGTTGAAAAAACAGATATCAGAAAAAATTTACTAGGGTGGCACCATGGGTTTAAGTGGAGAACTTCAGTTTTTTTCTTAATTTAAAAGAATAAAGTGAATATGTGGGCAATATATTACTGATATCTAATACAGATGTGATTGCAGCTTCACTGTCTTCTAGAGAATACTACTACATCGTCAGCATATGCAGACATTTTGCACGGGTTGTATGTAAAGCAGAAGCCGTTGAGTTCTTGGTAGTCATTTAATAGTTGCAAGTGTTTCTATAGAGAAGGAGGATAGGGGTTGGCGGGAGGAGGGGGCACAAAAACATTGCTGAGTGTCCCATTTAAGAGTGATGGGGTCCGGTAATCATCTATCCTTGTACTACTAGATCTGTCAGCTGCCTTCGACACCATCTCCCACAGCATTCTGGAACAACGGCTCTCGGCGGTTGGTGTCAGATGGAGGGCCTTGAAGTGGCTCAAGAGTTATTTAACCGATTGAGCAACCGCAGTCCAGATCGGTAACGTGGTTTCATGCAGTCGACCAGTAAGGATGGGAGTACCTCCGGGCTCTATTTTGAGCCCAACGCTCTTCAATCTCGATGTAACTCCACTGGCCAGGGTGATCAGATCATATGGTTTTGATGTAGTGTCATACGCCGATGACACTCAGATTTTGATCACCCTTGGTCCTGACCCCATGTACACAAAAACACGGTTTATTAACCGCATGTTGCCCGTTGACAGATGGATAAGCACTAACCATCTGCAACTCAACGGCAATAAGACGGAGGTGATCCTCTTTGGGAAAGCACATGAGCACTAGTCAAAAGACTGGTGGCCTCCCAAACTTGGCCCCTGTCCAATTCCTAGGCAGGCAGTGTGCAAACTTGATATTCTAACTGATGACCAACTATTGATGAAGAACCAGGTCAATCAAACGATAGGCACCTGCTTTGGCATCATGCGCAGCTTGCGTAAAATCTTGAATGGATCCCAATAGAAGCTAGGAAACCTCTAGTACAGAGACTCGTCATCAGTCGGATGAATTACGGGAATGCCTTGCTGACACCAATAAATGAAGATCTGCTGTCCAGGGTACAGGTTCTGCAAAATACCACGGTCAGGCTGGTGTTGAATCTCCCGTCTAGATCACTCTCAGCACCAAGCTTAAAACTCCTTCACTGGCTTCCTGTAAGGAAGAGAACCAGGTTTAAAACTCTCTGCCTGGCACACAAGATTATGTACAGTAGGTGCTCCAGCTACTTGGCAAAGAGACTCAGCTGGTACCAGCCTCGCAGGACATTAAGGTCCAGTAAAACGTTTCTCCTCACCCCTCTCAGAGTCCGTACTGCCAAACATTGTGGAAAATCATTTTCCTTCTTGGTGCCCACCCTCTGGAACGAATTGCCCCTCCACTTACGCATTGCCACCGATTACAACTGCTTCCGTAGGGAGTTAAAAACATGGCTGTTCGATCATTAAACCAGCAAGATCTTCTCTCTAGCCAGAAAGTCAGAGTTGTCGATCAGCGCCATGAGACCTCTGGGTGATATGTGCGCTCAATAAACATCCCCGATTTGATTTGATTTGATATTACGCTCATTGCTGGGTTGGCATAGAAGACCACAGTCACTTTTATGAAGTGTGTCCTAAGGCTGTAATGCTGTAGCACGGCCTCAAGGAACAGCTATGAAACTATCAAATGCTTTCTCCTTATCTAGGGTAATGGTGAACTGAGGGTGAGATAAAGAGTGGAGTCTTTTCAATGACATGGCAAAAAGTGTTGATGTTATCAGTAGTGAATTTTGCTTTGAGAAACCCTTATTGAGAGTTGTATGATTAGTTTTGCTGTAAGATTTTCTTGACAGTTTGCTAAACTTTTAGCGTATATTTTTTCTTCCATATTAGGCAAATTAAATTAGTCTGTAATTTTTTGGTGGTCTAGATGATCTTTGCCCTCTTTTGGAATTATAAAAATGATCACTATTGGTTCAGTGACAAAGACTTTGCCAGTGGACATAACGTGTTTGAGAGCATGTCAAGAGGCTCTATGATTTTGTAGGTAAAGGTTTTGTAAAGGCTAATTGGAACTCCATCAAGGCCTTGACAAGGCTTTGTCGCCTAAAATAACTCTGAAGGCATGTAAGATTTTTCCTTTCAGGTGGACTATTTGTGGTGGGTCTGTCTGTAGCAGAGGCCTTCTCCAGTAGGATGCTATTTAGGAGATCGACATTTTTTCTATTTAGATGTCAATAGTAGGGTGGTACAATGAGGCCTAAACTTTTCTGATTACTCGTTATTTCATTATTTTTAGTTTTAATGCAGCCGTCTGTTTTCTCTTGAAGAAGAGTTGTACATATCTATCAACTACTTTTAAGTCGGTCTCATTTTCCTGAATTTCAGTGTTCAAACAAAAGGAGTTGCTTTTGACAGTGGTAGGATCATTTTGTATAGCCCATGTTGTGGCGGCACCATCGGAGATCACCATTGGCTCAATTGAGACTATTATTGACTGTAACATGGTGCTGTGAACGAGTAAATATTCAATGTGTGAATAATTTGGGTGAGGAGGTGAAAAGAAGCTAAATTCACTGTAGTTTGGATTATGAACCCGCCGGGGTGGGGGGGGGGGGGGGGGTTTAGATGTTAAGTGTCTATCTAATATTGCATCCATGGGGAAGTTGAAGTCACCACCACAGATCAGGGCATATAGTGGAAGCTGAACATTTTTTAGTTTAGAGCTTTCCAGAATTGAGGGCAATCAAAGTTTGGTGCACAAATATAATGTTGTGTATACCTCTGTCCCAGTTTTAAAGTCTGGTGAGGAGCCACCTGCCATCATTGTTTAGTTGTGATGATTGAAAGCCCAGATTTTTTAGAGATTAAAATAATTACCCCATTTTTTTTTTGCCAACTGCTTCGGAGCAGGACACGTCTTCAACCCATTCATCTCTCAGAGTTAGGGCTGCCAGATACACTATTTTGGCTTCTTTTTGGCTTCTTGGCTTCTTTTTGGCTTCTTTAAGGAAAACTATAATCTTTTAGTTTATTACAATATTTTGTGATTTTTTTGTCCCCCTCTTGACGGGATGATTGAGACCTTTGGTATTAAGAGAGACAGTGTTGATGCTCGCCACGATGCAGAGAGATTTTATGCTGGATATGGGCTTGTTTAGAATCAAATGGGAGGTAAAACGATTGGCGTCTGAATTGGTAGAGTCTGGCCCAGCTACCTGGTAGTAGAGAGGGTGAACATGGAAGGTAGAGGTAAGATATAAATAGGATAAGAGTACATACAAAATTAAAGTAAAACACCCACAAAAAGCCCATCCTCCCAACCCACCCACCAGGTTTTGCAGAAAGCTTGAAGATAATATTCATGACCTAACTATCTTATGATACTGTGTAAGCACTTTGCACTTTATGGTGGCCTTCCCGGATCCTGTTAGGTACCCCACGATGCTCAATTTGTGCCCGTGTAATAATTTGTCTGCACAGTCCTCTCTGCATATAATGCTATTCTGTAGTGTAAATTTTACTGCAGTTTTAGGAAAACTATTTTACTTTCACTTTTCAAGGATATTCATGTTAAACACTATTAAACAGCTATTTATTATTTACAATACCTTCTATGAGTGTTATGACTGTAGTGAGCTACGGACAGCATGCAATTAAGCACAGAAAATACGTTCTGCAGGGTAATGAACATGCTATAAGGTGCTATGAAGCATAATTAATTTTCATTTTAAATTTCCTCTTATCTTGAATTCATTTTTATAAAAATATATTCATTGAGTAATGTGTATTCCAACCTGACTACCACTGAATACAACTTGCTGATGACTTTTTTTGCACTATGCATTTGCCACTTTACGATACCCCTTATAGTCGGTGTCACTCGAATATTTTTTTGTTTAATTGTATTCATTGTATTACACATTATGTATTCATGTTCCTATGATGCGATTCACAATTGTTTTAATTCCGGTTTGTGTTTGACTGGTCTTTTATGGCCTTTGGCCAAATAAAAGTTTTTTTGATGAGTATGATACGTTTTTTTCAGTGAATGAAAGTAGATAAATCTGATACTGTGAGGCAGCAACATAGTGTCTCCAGACAGATGCCAGCCCTTTAGTTTCAGGAGGTAAAGACACATGCCATTATTTTCCATTTTGCCTGGAGGATATGTCCCACCACTTTCTTTAATTTACTTTTGCAATGGCCATAAACATGCTTATAAAATCAAACTGGGGGGTTACCCTTCAGGTTCCACGTGCATATTCTATTCTATTTCGTAAACAATACCCACCTGTGAAATCTGGTGGAAAAAGTACAATCTCATCAGCAAAAATCAAATGCTGGCAACTCAGTTTTTTATACTTTCGGCAACAATTCAAGCATCTGACTAGCTGCTAATAACAACGAATTCATGATTTCCAGGATAGACTATAAAAACAATCAGATACAGAGCTATTGTGCAAGACAGATATTCAGTCTATATTAGATGGGTCAAACTGCATTCCCACCTTCATCAGGCTTAACAATCAATGTAGAATGTCCAATTTGTTCCCTGTCCTCCAATGCAGGGGTGCGGAATTTAATAAAATATCTACTTGTCCATGGGACAGGTTGCTTCATACAACTACTGGTTCTGTAACAAAATCCGCATGTCCCTTTGGTACCATGCAGTGCGGTGGCAAATTATGGCAGGAATCTAATTATATAAAAGCTTTGATAATAGCCTCTGACTATGCCGGAGTTCATACAATAGTAGGGTTTAAGTACTAGCAATTCCCTTGTTTTGCCACCTTTCCACAGATCTGCATACTGGGGCTGGAGGTAGCGGAAAGCAATAGTTCCGCATGATTGGAATGCCCTTTTGAGTCTGTGCAAACCTACTAACTCGCATGTTTCATGGGTTTTCATCAGCTGGTCTCTAATATTTTTCCATATAGCGAAAGGTTTGATATTTACTCCTAACAAGGGCAGAGGTAAAACGTATTCCAGGGTTTAGGGAAAAAAGTGGTTAGTGGAAAAGTGAACTTGTTACCACGCAACAGATTTTCGCATTAGGATATCTTTGCCAGTGCTAAAATGCAGTTAACAAATACTTTATAGGAGTGTAATTTTCTGGCCTACTTCTGTAAATTCTTGTGAATTCATGAAAGCCGTAAATCTGCACTATTGCAAGGACATATGCCATTGGGGCACTTTTAAGACTTTCTTTAAGAATTGGGCCCCCAATTTAGATCTGGCATTTTGTTTTTATTAAAATTCTCTCTCTATCTACCGGCTGGCTTGATGCTCTTTCACAAGGAGCATATTGGTACGCAAAGTTGTTTTGTTCAGTGACAGGGACTACTGTGGCAATGTTTGGTTTTTGTGAGTAAAACTATTTTTGTTTTTGCCATAGTTTGTTATAATGATGAGGGCCCGGCAGCTCCCAAAACAATAAAGTTGAACAAAACACACGTCAAAATAAAGCACGCATTGACATAACCAAAAAGCTGACCACTAACGTCACACCTATTGCCTTTGCCAATGCTTACTTTCATGATCCCTATAATTTAGTTGCAACTGGTTACACTGATTTTTCCAATAGGAATATTTTTGGAAAATACTAGCATGCTTCAACACATTTTGCTAAACGATGCTTTCAAGAAATGGTATCAAGAATTTCACACTTTTTTTTTCTAGTTGCATTTTTTTAAATGTATATTATATTTTGAAAGCACAGAATCATCAATCTTGCTTTCAAGCTTTTGCATATAATCAGAGCCTCCTGGAAGCATTATACATTGTCTTATATTGTTAAACTTGAAAACGTGTGTACACAATTTTACACTGGAACCACGGTCAGTAGTACAGGCTGAACTTACATTTCCTTAGAGCGCTCACCCTAATAAAAAAGGCTTTGCATTAATGAACCTTAAATAAAAGTTCCAATGGCAATAACACATGAGCACAACTATTCCCTTAACTGCAGACAATGCCCTTCCCTGATCCATGATGTGGTAGTGTAATCTGGCAGCCAAAGGGTTTGTGCTGCAGGGGGTTGGGCCTACTTGTCTACTTGTCCCAAGGACAAAATTACCATGTAACCTTCTTGTCCTTGACCCCAAACAATCTGTTCTGGGCATTGGGCTAAGTACATACCCAAGTGGAATTAGTGTGGTGCTCCACGGTTAATTTAATTACACACTGCATGGGTTGTGCACAGATATAAAAATGAGACTAGAATTTTTACATCGCCCTGATTTAATCTCTACTGATTTGCTGCTGATGGTAACTTGATGAAAATATTGAGTAAATACGATTGTGAGGCGCACTTGATCATAGCTGGGAAAAAAAGTGTTAATATATGAACGCTCTTATGTTGTCATTTATATGCTTTATTTTATTGGAAAGGGGAGTGCAGCTGAAATAAACCCTACCAATCTGATTTCTCTCATGAGAAATTAAGAGTCAACACTAAACTATAAATACTGAAGCCAGTGGTGTGTGAGGTTCCAAAAGGCTCTCTATAATACACTTTGCTGTTCCCTATAAAATAGTGGTGGAGTCCAAAGTTGAACCCGGCTAGAGGGACTGTGGTGACACTAAGGAGGCAAGCCCAGCGTAACATAGTCAAGAGAAAAAAATGTAACGCCTAGGCAAACCGAGCAGCAGAATGAAAATATTATCTAAAACACAACTCAAGTCTTGAAGGTAAGAACAGCTGTAATAGACGTTTAACAGGGGGTTTACAATGGAGCACTTTGATAATCACTTATTATGGTGGACGATTAAAGTCTGTGATGTTGATAAATATTCATAATTGTTCTATGAACTTTTTTGATTTGTTTGAAGATGTTAGCATCGGATTGATTTATAAAAAGTTCCCACTTTTAGGAGTCAAGAACACCACAGAGTAACTGTTGCCTGCACTACTCAAATTCTATGTCAGGACTGGAGGCGAGGATTATGCCTTCTTTCTTCACTTTTATTCCAATAGCAGCATGAAGGTAAACAAGGACTATGTTTCCCATGAACCATAGGGAAAAAGGTAGTCAAAAAAGGACAACATGGTAACAACCAATTAACAAACAGCATCAATGTCCAATCCAGAGCGAGAGGGTCCCACATAGCCCTTTCCTAGTGTCCTCTTTCTTCGCTGCTCCGCAGCAAGAGAAGTACTCTTCAGTTTTTATACTGTAGTGCTTAATGGAATGTTATAATGCTAATTAGGTGTTGCTAGTGTTTTTGCTTGGACTGTAATTTCATGTATGCTAATTCCGCATTTCTCGTGTGGGGTTTTACCTCATGTTTCATTGGTTGTTGATTTATAGGTGTCGCGCTTCGCGGCGCTGCTACCCGTTTATGGGCTTAATATTTTCGTTTGTTAGCTTCACGTGCTTTTGTTTCGCGCTTCGGTGCGATTGTTTGGTTCAAAAAAGGCGCCGCGGGGTCGGGGATCTCCTCATCCCTACGCGGCGCGTTGCTGGCTTCGCTCTTCAGACCTCCCGCCACTAGAGGGCCCGGGAGGTCTTGGACGGCGCGTCGCGATGTTTGTTCTCTTCAGGGAATTCAAACACCTCGCGCGCCTTTGTGGAAGAGCCCGGTCTGAGGAGAACGCCCGCTTTGGGGTCTGTAACGGCGATCGGCGGTAAAGTTAACCCGCGTTCGGCCGTACTTGCAGATTTACGCTCTGTTTCTCAGCTGTAACAGCGTTAAGAGAAGTTGAAACAGAGACCTGTATATGTTTATTGAACGCCTCGTGTGAGGTCTTGTACTTTCCCTGTTCAGGGATTCTTGAAGGGACTCGGCCCAGACCGGTGAGCTTCCCCCCCCCCCCGGCATTGGGGTTGTAGTGGCTATGTGTATCTGTTTGTGCCAGCAGTGGTTCCTTGGGGCTTGATCCCCTGCAATTGCGGCGCTTCAGTTCCGCCAGTGAGTTGGCTGACACCCAGCCTATTATTGAAGGCCTCTCTAAGGGCCGTTTAAGTTGCCACTCCATAGTCTTTGGGATTTCATGGAGTATTACGACGAATTCCCAGAGGAGGACGATCCTCTAGCAGAGATTCCCTGGGGGGGATGCCTTTTATGAGGCGGTTGATTCCTCGATTTACCAAGCTGTGGGTCAGGCTATATCCCCCCTTGAGGACAGGCTTTCACGCCAGATAAATGAGGTGTTCTCTCGCCTGGAACAGCGCATGGGTTCCCCGGCCACTCTGCCTACTCCCTCTGTACCCCTTCCCACGGGCTACCCGCCGAGCAAGCGCCCTCAAGTTCCCGGGGTGGATTCAGACGGTATGTAAACCATCTGGGAGGCACCAGGTCCAAAGCCCTCTCGGATCTAGCGGCAAGTTTGTCAGTATTGCCTGGACAGCCAGATATCAGTCACGGCGGAGTATCTCCCTGGTCGGGACAATTTGGAGGCGGACTTCCAATCTCGCCACTTCAGAGACTCCAGCATGTGGATGTTGGACACGGCCATATTTGTGGCTCTGAACGAGCATTGGGGCCCGTTCTCAGCGGATCTGTTTGCGTCCAGACTGGACCACCAGACACCTCGGTTTTTCAGTTGGAGACCGGATCCGTTGGAGGCTGCCACGGACGCGTTCCTCTAGGATTGGAGCTTGGAACAGGGATACGCATTTCCCTAGTTTGCGATGATCACGCGCTCTTCGGCTCAGGTTCGCAGGCAGAGTGTGGACCTGGTGATGGTCACTCCACTATGGAGGTCGCAAGTTTGGTTTCCAGTTCTTCTGGGATTTTCCAATCCTACTCCCCCAGTCTCCCACTCTTCTCACGAATCCCGACGGGGGTCTTCACCCGCTAGTGTCAGCGGGATCGCTGTTTCTCATCGTGTGGCGGATTTCCGGGGTAGATGGGAAACCCCAGGACTTTCGCGAGCGGCTGAGAGCCTCATCTCAAAGGCTTGGGCAGACAGCACAGTTAAAATATACAAGTCCGCGTGGAACAGATGGGCCAGTTGGTGTAGGCAGCAGGGTTACGATCCCTTGGTCGCAGACGTGGTTCAGGTAGCGAATTTTTTGGCCCAGCTAGCTTCTGATGGTTTTGCCTATCGGTCCGTTAATACCTTTAGGTCGGCTATTTCGTCGGGCCACGCCCCGGTTAATGGCGCACCTATAGGGGAGCACCCCTTGGTTTGCAAGCTGTTTCGGAGAGTGAGGCTTTCGTTACCTTCGGAACCTCGTTATTACGCCTTGTGGGACGTGCATCTGGTTCTCAATCTTTTTCTCTCCTGGCAACCTAACCGGTTTCTTTACCGGAAGGAGCTTTCAGCGAAACTAGCGATGCTCCTTTGTTTGATCTCTTGCAGGAGATTCTCAGATGTTCGGGCCTTGGATATTTCCAGAAGGATGCTCACACCTGACGGGGTCACCTTCACTGCTACGGCGTACTAAATGCCATACTAGGGTAATCTCATACCCGGCGTTCCCGGACTTGCCGAAGTTGTGTGGTCAAATGTCTAAAGGCATATGAGGAAATGACGGAGGAGTTCCGTCCCCCAGGAGAATGCCAGTTGCTCATTGCGCTCCGTAAACCCTTTAAAGCGGTTTCCTCACCCACCATCGCAAAATGGGTTCGGTGGGTAATGCAAGAGGCTGGTATATGCCTTCGGGACTTTGGAGCACATTCTGCTCGTGGAGCAATGGCATCAAAAGCGTTCGGCCTAGGCGCACGTCTTGAGGATATCCTCAGTGCTGCTGATTGGTCTTCGGACTCCACCTTTCAGAGGTTCTATTTCAAGCCAGTCCTAAATATGGCTCAGCTGGTTGTGGGCAAGCTTTGAACAAGCATAATCCTCGCCTCCAGTCCTGACATAGAATGAAAAATTTCCCAGCTAACGTAACAAAGTTTCAATTCTATTAAGGACTTGGAGGCGAGGATTATCCCGCCCTTTGCTCCAGGAGGAGATCCCTCCCCGTATGACAGTAAGTAGACGTTTTCCAGTGGTGATTGACGCTTTACTGATGTGTGTAACCTGTCTTGCTCTGTAACAGGGTTCGATTGTGTTTTCCCGGAGTAATGTGTCTCTATTGTTTGCAGGTTCTGACGCTCAAACACAAGATATTTGAAGAGTACGGAACAGCTGTTGTCGCGCTCCGAAAGAGGAAGAGAGGACACTAGCAAAGGACTATGTGGGACCCTCTCGCTCCGGGTTGGACATTGATGCTGTTTGTTGATTGGTTGTTGCCATGTTGTCCTTTTATGACTACCTTTTTCCCTATGGTTCATGGGAAACGTAGTCCTCGTTTACCTTCATGCTGCTATTGGAATAAAAGTGAAGAAAGAAGGCATAATCCTCGCCTCAGAGTCCTTAATAGAATTGAAACTTTCCGTTACGTTAGCTAGGACATTTTTCATTCACAATAAAACACGTGACAATTTCAGAGTCGCCCTTTACCAGATCAACATAACAAAGCTGCCCTCTGTCCACCCTTGGCACTTCCTGTGATGGACACAACAGATATGGAACAACCTCAAACACAACTGGAAAATTGCAGTAGTAAATAGCAAATGGCCCAAGGATGTAATGCCTAAGAAACAAATCGGATGCGCACACACAAACAAAGGCTCAGCAGAGCGACTGTATTCGACCCAAGGACACGATACAATAGCAACCGGACAGTTCATTCATCAGATAAAGCTCAAACAATGCCTCGTAGTAAGCAGCACCCTAGATTACAAACACGATACACACAGCCACCCGGACCACCTCAGAATGTGATCTCCATGTGGTATTTATGGCCCCTTCTATCAGGTTGAGATCAAAAATTGAACACAATTTATGGACCAGTATTTCCTGCTCAAATGGGGGGGGGGGGGGGGGAGGGGGGGGGGGGAGGGGTATGAGCTTCTCTTTATTGCACCTGCTGTACAGAATAAAGCATGCTATGTACCCAAGGCAAGCTGAATTTCAGTACGCTACTATAAAATATGTGGCTGCTATTCCCGGCTGTTTTTTAATTAAACTTAAACTGTTTCCGATTGCCAAGCCCCGCCATTCTTCGTTTTGATATTCAGACCCTGGTTACAATAAAAGGAACCTGGATCAAAGGATAGGTAGATCAGCATGTTGGAGGATTGGCCTGCTCGACACAGACATCATTGAGTTTAACAAAGCTAAAGCTACGTTCAAGCAAGAAGAAGCTGGTCAGGGGCAAGGTCTGCAGCAGGTTCCATGGCCTAGAGTAGTAGGACAGTGTTCTCGGTGAAGATGCCTCGCTGTTGTCAAAAAAGATCCACGACAGAAGGTGCTGTCAGAGACAGTGTAAGAAGCAAAATCACCGTAACTCCTTTCCTAGATAGTTCCCTAGAGATTTTTGTGAGAAAGATCCTTCCCAGTGACCACTGGTTACAGGCTTGGCGTAAGCAAGTTTTTTTTTTTTTTTTTTTTTAAATCTTTGTTTTTTTTAATATGAACAATGCTCATAAGACCACACAGAACACTATCATGTTCAAATAGCACATTGGGGGAACAGTACATGGATCTTTTGGGAATTACACCTCGGGGAAACACAAGTGTCATCCAGCATTACAAATGGACTACTCCTCCAAGAGGGCACCCGCCTCTCTATATTCGTGCCAGTGCGCCCATACTTTCTTCCACTTTTTAGTGCACCCCCTGCTTTTGTACACTTTTACTTCCGCTCTTTGGCACCAGTCTAGGTCCCGCCTTCAGTCCTCCCATGTAGGAGGTGCCCGCACCCCCCCATGGCCTAGCAATATTCCGTTTCGCTACCCCTGCAGCCAGGGCCAGCCAAAGCTCCACATATCTCTACCAGTCATTGTCCACTTTTATCAGCAAAAGAAGCCACTTCGGGTCCAGCACCCCCACTACCCTAGACATTGCATCTGCAACTTTCACCCAGAATGAGCTGTTCACTGGACACTCCCATATGATATGGAAGAATGAGCCCTCTTGTTGACACGCCCTCACGTAGAGCGCTAATTGACACCTTCCCCATGTATACAGATGGGTGCGGGGATAGTATGTGCAATGAAGGATTTTAAACTGCACAAGCCTAAATCTAGTACGGATAGCGATCTCCCTGGGCCCCTGGAGCGTATCCTGCCAGTCTTACTCATCGAGGCTTCCAAGGTCCCGAGCCCAGGCCGCTCTGAGACTAACCGATGGATCGGATATATTGTTGATCAATTTCAGATAGATTGTGGATGTGGGTTTCCCCGCAATGGGATCAAGTAACAAACAATCTTCCATCGGGGAGTAATCCAGGATTATTGTACCACTTGGTATGTGGGAGGGTAGAGCATGCTTGAGGCGTATGTACTGATCTCTGTGAGGTATGCAAGCTGTACTCCTTCTGGAGATATTCAAAAGAGCGGATGGCATCCCTCTTCCAGACATCCCCTAGGTAATCAATGCCTATCTGCTGCCACCCCTTGAACCCTGCTAACGTCGTCACTTCCCTCAACAGTTCCCCTTGCCAAAGTGGAGTTCTCCCAATTAACTTGCCAGCCCAGCCCAGGAGCCGATATGCCTCCTGCCAGCAGTGGAAGACTAGCCTAGTGTGGTTCCGGCCACAACTTGCGAGGTCTCCGGGCATACAGGAGAGTCTCGCAAGTGCCCTGTGGCATAACCATTCTGTCTACCCTATAGGCGGGTTCATCCCTGTCTGTGTACACCCAGTCATTGACCACCTGCAATTGAGCCACCCAGTAGAATAATTTCACATCCAGGACCGCTAACCCCCTGTCATATACCCCCCTGCATAATTTGTGCAGCGCTATCCTGGGGGACTGAGGCGTAAGTGCGTTTTGAATAATTTGTATTTAATTCATAAGCTCGCTCAGATGATGGAAAGTGAAAAGGAAAAGAAAAATTACTTATATGCAACTACAGTTCTCCATTGTTAGCATCTTTCATAGTTTCATATGCCTGAATTTTTCAACATCATCCAGCTAGGAGTCACACAATTGTATAAAAGAAATGTTATAGGAATCAGTACCAAGTACACTTTACTAGAATACATTCATACTTCAAATCATTAAAGCACTAGTGAACTAGAGCCTCTGAAAGGGAAAGAGGGAGGACCGCATGCGAATGAAAGATACTGATCCTAGAAAACTGCTTTTACAAATTAGAACATTGTTTTCTTCTACAGCATTAGATCTTTTATATATTCATATGTTTGAATTATAATAGGAAATAGTATTTAATACAGAATTCAATTATATCTAACATACACTATAAAATAATATTTCAAACCAAAATTTGCAAGAATCTTTCTGAACTGGAGAATGCCATACCACCACCTACCACACAGCAGAATCAGTATATAACAACGTAAAGACTTGTGAATATATAGCAACTTGTCTATGTAGCTGCCCAGCATGTATCGGATAAACTCATGCTGCTATAGGTCCAACATTTCTGTTTTGAAGGGGATATATTCTAGATGGTAAGGGACGACCATTCAGGTGACAAGAACAATAGCTGGAGAAATCCATTTCATGTCCTTTGTATCGGGAGCAGACACCATTTTTGGAAAATTATCGAAGACAATAAAGAGCTGGTCAGATTGTTTGAATGTTTTACTTCGATCAATATAGAATTTCTAACACCTTTGTATGTCCAAGGAGTGCAGTGCCCTCTCTCCACTACAGTGGGATTTTCGGTTTGGGGCTTCTTTGGGGGAAATATGTATGCACCTTAGGTATAAAATTTGGAGTGGCAAACAAATGAACATGGTTCTCTCAAATTCATAGGTCAGACAGCCATTCAAATACTGAATGATCTAATGCGATGACAATTTAAGAATGCTGCCACTGGTGCCATGCATTTTATGACGGCTGAACTTTGAACTAATAATGGTAGAAGTCCTAACTGAAGTCCAACTTTCCTGATTTCTTTCCGGACCAGGAAGAAACTGGAAAGGAGAACATTTCTTTGCTGGGAGTTGAGCCTTTTCGTGAAGTATTGACAGTACCTATCGTTGCAAGACTTCTAGATGATGAGGAGTTACTGTAGGATTTGCAAAGGTTTCTGTACAAGTGCAGGGGTTGTCCGTATTTCACCAAATCCAAAACCTATTTGCCTATTGTTACGTCTTGCCGCTGAGAGTAGAAGACAGGAATCCTACCACCTACAGAGCCAGGTGGAGAGTGAAGTGGAGATATGACCAGTAGGGCCAACAGAGAGTCACTGGTGATGCAATGAGTCCTGCTGTTTACTGTGTCTGGGGGACTTCCACGTGGATGCCTGTTTGGTGTAACCTGAGCAGCTTGGTCTATTTGAGGGAAGAGGATATTTAAGGCTGTGTGTAGTTTGATAGATACAAGAGTTAATTTTGCAGGGGGCCATATGGTTGGAAAAACCTTTGTAGAAGGAAAAGCCTCTGCTTTTAGCTCCACGAAAAGGCTGCAGTTGAAACTGCAGTGCCCCAGTGAATGTCTTGTTTGTGTCAGATTTGATGGGCTTTCTCTACATGCATTTCAAAAAGTGGTTGCCATCTAAAATTCTGGGATGCACTTCACATCTGAAGGAAATACAGCAGTCTTTCTTAATAAGGCGATTGTTCTACTAAAGTGACTTGGTTATTTTCCTGTGCAATTTCTTTGATACTGCTAATGAAAGATCACTGTCAAACTCCCAGCTTGAAGACAGACAGGGAACGATTCAAACATGTGACTCTATAAACAATCCAATGCTGAAGAATATGGTTTTCAATTTGCTTCCAGAGCAATGCACAGTTAGGTTACAGAACCTCAAAACTTCGTTGTTACATTTTTATCTTGTAAAATACAGCTTAAAAGACAAGGTGCTGAAGAGTACAGAGTGGTAAAGGGATTGTGCGAACCTAGAGCTGAAACTGTGTTGCAGGTGTTGAGCCTGTAACAGACCATTCAGAATACGCTGGACAATTTTTCCTTCAACTAGAGGACCATGGGCATCACAGTTACAAAGTGCTGCTCTGCAGGTCCTCCATGCATTTGGTTTTCAAAGGTATGGGAGCAACTATGCCTCTAACAATAAAGCAATGGATCATACTGGTTCTGTGAATGGAAGCAGGAGCAGGGAAGCTATTTTCTATTAGGAACAAATGCAAGTTCTACAGTGACTTAGGCATACAAGTAACTCTGAACTATCAAGGGGGCTCATTTGTTCCTTAGTGCATTCAATGAAATGGTAAAAAAGTTCAAACTTTTGCCCTGACTGGTGTGCTTTTAAGCCCCTAAAGAAAAACTGAAAATTTCATGAAGTGGGCTTACTCTCACTTATACTACAGAGAGAACATACGGAAATCCCACATGATGTGGTTTCAACTATACGGACCCTATGCTCCATTTTCTACTCAGAGAATATGCCCAAATGAAAATATGCCCCCAATTGTGCCCCTCCTTGATGTATATCAAATGAATGGACACTTGAGTAATATAGGTGAACTGATTTACTCTGAAGGGAGTAAATTATCGCTCCTCTAAAGCAATGCCTACTCTTCTTTGGAAAGTCGAAATGAGGATTCCGAAAGACACAAGATTAACCATACTGGACTAACCACTAACCCTGGGTTTCCAGAGCAGAATTTTCCCAAGGTAAAACGGTTCAACATCTCATACGAGATAGTAAACGCAACAGAAATTTATTTACAAGAACTGAGACAAACCAATGGTTGAGGTAAGTGTAGTAACAAAGTTTACCAGAGAAGAAGCTAAAGGTCTGATTACGAGTTTGACTGTCCGATTGCCGTGGCGGCAGTACGAAGAAGACCACCACGGCATCAGTCAACCACCCACCGTATAGGATGTTCCTGCAGCCGGCTGAAAGTTTTCTGACAGGGGTGAATGTTTTTTCATTTTTGTGAATGTATGTGTGTATATTTTGACTGCACAAGTGGTTAATTTACACATGTGCATGAAATGTTAAAAAAAAAAAAAAACAACCACCCATTGTTGGAGTCTGGCCCATATGCGCCCAGTCCAGTCAATGGGAAAATAGTACAAAACGGACTTAGCTGGATTTCGGCACCAAAAGAGTGGATTTCTTTAGGATCGAGATGCTGCTTTGAAGGGGGGACCCTGCAGAAAAAGATCAACGTCAGAGACTGAAGGGAAGAAAAGGAACTGGATGAGTATGCACTCTAAAACCTTGGATTCCGCCAACACGAAGCAGGCGGCCCCACTGCCACGGTCAACTTGTCGGTAAACCAACTCGTAATTCGGATGGCAGTGAAACTTCTCTGTACCGCCATATGACAGCTGCTTTCCCCCCCAACTGGCGTCGAGGTGGTCTGCGAATGGATGTCGGTGTCAGCGGTGCTCTGGCGGTCTTACACTCTGAAATCTGACAACATCGTAATAGGGCTGGCAGGATCTCCTAGTCGGTAGTGGTGATTCCGACACCACAGTGGCAGTCGGACCTCCAAACTCGTAATCAGGCCCCATGTCTACCAGAGAGGAAACTTCTTTTTTTTAGGAAAGGTACCGGTTTATGCTAAATGGTTACTGTGTTCCCATCTGTAACTGGTGGAAATTAATAACGTTTTCTTTAGCTGATCAGGATGACGTTTGTTATTTGTGTAAACCATACTTTAAAAGATTATGGATCGCAACGTGTGTACCAGTATTAATTTTACTTCTTACACAGCCTCCAAATAATGACCAAAAGAGGAAATTAACGCTCTGACAAGGAGTGCTGTAGAAAGAAACAGAATCATGGTACACAAGGTCACTAATGGTACACAAGGGTCACAACAAAAGTTGTGGTTGGTACACAGATAGAATTTTGTAAGAGGGAAGTACGACAAGTGGTGGATTTGGACAAGACATAGACAAAACAAAACAGATAAATTCAAAGGGCTAGGTAGATTGTTGAGACTAATGAATATGTGCTTATCAAGATATTTTCATGAAAGACATATTAGCAATGCCTAGTATTGAGTGAGAGAGTGCACAAGGTTTAGCTGGTCCACTATCTTTATAGTTTGGTAGAGAGATCTTTAAAGAGATTTAGAAATTGGTGAGAGAGAGGTGATAGCACCTAGTTCAGTTGGAAGTCTTTTCCGGAGGCTGGATCCAAGTAAGTAGAATGAACAGAAATTGGTCTGGCCCTGTAGAATGGGATGCAGGGACAGATTCTGAGAATGTTGAGTACTTGAAATCTGGCAGTCATGGACATAGATTTGATTAAGGATTCCAAGCTCATAGCCGAGTTAATTAGTACTCCTAAGTATCTCGCTCAAGGAGTAGGGTGAGTGTCTGGTGGTAAAAAGATGGGAACTGGAGGTGCATGGGTACAGAACTTAAGGGAAAGTAGACAATCAGTCTTACAGAAGTCAAGCATAAAAAAGTGGATGTGATCCAATGGAGAATAGCTGTGAGGCAGACCAGGGCTCATCAATGGATGTCAAAGAAAAAAGTTGGAGGAGAAAAATATGTTTTTGTAGTTAACATTTAAAGTGTGCTAGAAGCCAAAAGAAATAATGATGTCTGAGGAATGAGGCGCAGAGGCTTCTCAATTGATCCTGGAGATACACCAACAAGGAAGGGGGGTAGGATTAGGGAGTGAAGAACAGTACGAAATTGAGATGGTCTATCAGAAAGAAAAAAAAAACTTTTAGTGATCAGGCTAAAGAGGCATATATGTGTTCTAACTTAGGGAGTGACATTTGATATAACATCACCTTAATCAAATTTTTACAGTGAATCTAAAAACTTTATTTTATAAATTCAGCAGATGCTCCGAAGGGCTTACCATTTTTGGGAATTCTCACAGAATTCTTGGATTGATCCTGGAAAGATTTGCATCTGTAAGCAGCTGCACATTTGTAAATGCATGTGATATGAAATTTATGTGTATATATGCTTTGCAAACGTGCATTTTCACACACTTCTCTCTCTCCACAGGAAAATCATTTTCTCTGCGGCCAAAGTCCTTACTCCGCACAAAAACAATATTTGAGGTTGCTAACTCCACAACCCCCAGGTAGGGATTTTTTAGAGCCCTTGATAAATAAATCTAGAAGTACATACTGTGTGGGACAGCACATTGAAAAGGTTTCAAGAAACCACAATCCTGTATGGTTGTAGGTGTTCACTACATTTTCATGGCATTCCTACCCAGAAACAACCAATTCCCGTCTCTGAGGCAGATTAACACTCACATATTACACCATAACTGTGTCATATCTCACATGAGTAAATCGATTTTCATTTGGAAAAATCAAAGTCTACAAATTGAACTTGTATCCATAAAACCTGTTTGCACAAATATATTGAATTAAGTTGTGAAGTGGGCCTGTGGAATTTATAAAAAGTGGACCACTTCCAAAGTGTTTCCAACAGGTAGGTCATTACATGCCTTTAGATCAAATGGGAGAGTCTGGCCCTCAGTTTCCGGGTATCGGCGACAAACATGCCTGTTGCACAGCAGGGGTGAAACTACACGTGAACCAGTGATACAAGATCTATCAAGGTGTGAACGTGGGTGTAGAAAAAGAAGAAATTATATATCTAGAAACTGAGATAGCAAGCAATTTCCTGGTATTGATATGGTGGTAACTAAAGTAAATCCACTGCTGCAACAACACGCCGTTTCTTGTATTATATTAAGAGATGATTGCAGTACTATGATTAAAAATGAGGTGCAAAAAAATAAAAAAAATGCCACGTTGAATGGCAGCCAATCCCTCGAGAAAGTACTTTTAAAGAGTTTGGGAAATATTTGTGTGTTTCACAATTCATACCTGCCTGTGCATGCAATCATTTGTGTAACCAGGCTGCAAAGTTCCAAAGGATTATTGCCAGTAAAATCCGTCTCCACAACCAAAGTAAAAACTGTCCACAAAAATACTAATAAAAAACAAATAATAGTCGGGAAACAAATAGCAAGCTGGTCATGTCCCACAAGAGAAACAGTAAATTTCTTACCTCAAAAGTTTCCGCGTACTTTTCATTCTGCTTAGAATTCCAACGTATTTCACAAACATATTTGCCATTGGCATCTGGTACCGACTTCATCCAGCCTGTAAAGAAACATTTACAAAGTTACTTTAATGAGATCAAAAGCATTACAAGTAGCATATAAAAGATCGAACTAGCCACATGTTAAACACCAAAAACTATAAAATATGTGTTATGGGAACTGCCTTTACCAGTTTGTAACAATGAATACATGACACAAACCAAACGAATGATCTTTCTAAATGGACACATTGGAAATATGAAATCTAGTCTAAGTAAATGGGTGGGATATGCATGGCCCAGACACCAAACAAGCATGGCCGAAGTATTAGTCTTAAGATATGCAAAGCATTTTACAATTGTCCCCATTACTGAACGAAATTAGCACAAATACAGATAAGTGCAACGGTCCTTACATAGGTGCATAAAGCAAATTCTCACAGAACAAAATACAAATTGAAATGTATATTTCAGTACTGACTGTACTGTTCGGCTGCATACATGGGGGGGGGGGGGGGGGGGGAGAAGATTTGTGGATTTATTTGCGAGTAGATTAGCAGTTTAGCAAGCTGTGTCGAGAGAGAGAATGGAGGACAAGCCATTGTTCAAAATAATAGAGAGGCAAGTTGAATAACGGAGACACACCAGCAACTAGGTTTAGGGAATGGCGGTTTGGGCTCAGGGTGCCCAATTTCTAATTGTCAGCAATCCAGAAGAGATTCACATGATCAGAAAACTGAGGCCAATTAGGCAGATCGATCGTCCCACGTGAGCAGGTATATCGCCACTCTTTGAAATTCGAGTGGACGCAATAATCATATGTGCACCAGAGAGTGTTGTTTTCAGAGTATAGGTGAATGCGGTGTATGTGGCAAAGCACATACCCTTTCAGCACACCAATTGACATGCAAGCGTTCCTGCTCTTGGACTTGGCCAAATTCTAATGTCATGTACTGCGAGACAGGATCTGTAATGCTGCAGCTAGGCGTCTAGTCCATGGGATTTACATCCAGTATCTTGTAGTGGGTGCTATGGGTAGTGAAGAGCTTTAACAATGTCTCACTCCACCAAGGACAAAAAACGCAGGCTGTGTGGTAGCCTAAAACTTTTCAATTGTCTAAATGCTCTACCGTTGGGGTCTTGGACAGAAGAACTTTAATGCCAGAAGCACCAGGGAGCTAAGGCCTATTCAACTAATATCCGATGTCAACGGTGTAGACGTACAACATAAGAATCAGAACATATTTATTTAATATCAACACCGAGCCTCGATATGTCTACAGTACAAAACATGACGGTTGTTTAGTGTTTCAGGCTTCAACAAAACAAAGTAAATATGAAGAATAGAACACTAATTGTTCTTGTTGACTTTCCTGCTTCCATCAATAAATAAGACAAATATGGACTCATGCTGGAACAGTAACTATACTATTGTAGAGCGGCTTCTGTTATAAATTATGTTTTGCTGTCACACTATCCTTTGGCACCAATATAGTTGAGAGGCAGCACCCGATTGATTTGCATTAACATCTCACTGTCCCATTACAGGATACTACAAAGGAGTGTGCCGACTCCATAACCCTACACTCAACTAATGACACACAAGGAACAGAAGAGCCTCTTACACATTCATCCTCAGTTCTCCGGGGAATTATTTGGTGCATGAAGGGACTGTACAAATTATAAAATTCAGCTATTGATCAGAAAGCTTATCTTTCAGAATCCCTAAAGACGCTATAACTGCAATCACGACGACACTTAACTGAGCTCCTTTCTGGGTGTCTTCAACTGCACGCACACACACACACACACACACACACACACACACACACACACAGAAAACAGATGGAAGAGAATTAGGGGCCACGTGTACGACTGTTTAAGTAGTCAAAAAGGTGAATAGGGTGGTTTACAACTGCTAAAACGGCTTTTAGCAGATACTAAGCCTATTTTACGAGACGGTGACTTACTACCGACTCACAAAATAGGGTTTGCGAGTTGGTATAAGGAAGGGGCGTGCCAAGGGTGTACCTTCCTAATAGCGAGTCGCAGGGTCATGTATGAATATTTTGCAACCGGAATGCGGTCGCAAGAAACATTCATATTTTACTGACTCCGTGAAGGAGGTGGTAACCCATTCACAAAAATGGGAAGGGGTCCCCAATTTACCCCTTCCCCTTTGTGAATATGTTCGCCACTTTTTTTTAAGAGCAGGCAGTGGTCCCACGGACCACTGTCTGCTAGTGCCAGCTCGTAAAAAATGAAAAGATTGCTTTTTTTTTTTTTTTTTAATGCAGCCCGTTTTACTTTAAGAAAAACGGGCCGAATTTTTTAAATAAAATCGTTATTTAAAAACCAAAAACGGGCTGCATTTCAATTTTAAAAATGCTTTATTTAAAAAGCAATCACAGACATGGTGATCTGCTGACCCCAACAGGCCACCGTCCTTGCAGGCCATTCTCAATGGGTCGCAAATCGTGGCCTGCCTCTGAGACACGATTGTAGATCACAGTTTGCGAGTCGCAAAAGTCACAATTAGGGACTCGCAAAATGTCATCGCCGTACATGTGGCTCTTAGTCCTCTATAACTTTAGTATACTGCATCGCCACTTCAACATTAAAGGCTGTGTGCAAGGCTTACCAGACTGGTTTTTTTTAACATGTACAGGGCATTTCTTGACGTCTGGATCACCTCTAAATTGTGTTCCTTAGGACAGTGGTGCATGCCCTTATTGCATGTGAAGGTGTGAAGGTGTGAAGACACGGCTGCAGCTGCTCCAATATCACTCACCTGCCTTTTTATGGCAAAATGCTGGAACGATTGGCTGGATTTTCAACTCTGCAAGCACAATAAAATGATGGACGGAGCCCTAAAACTTTTCAGACACTCACCCCCAGTCAATATTAGATCTGGGTTGAATCCATCACTGTTCTTTTGCTCACTTGGCCACCCCAGTTCAGACTCGACCATATGCAAATCCGTCTTGTACCTGTTTCTCATGGTAACACTCATGTCCGAACTACAAAGGCAGGTCTTCCATGGACCACAAACAAGCATCCTAGGGTCGGGGGTAACATCCCTCATCAGCCAGGCTAGCTTGAATCCAGTGGCAAAGTGAGCAAATGACCAGTATCTGGGCATACTCTGCCAACTTAGGGGGAACAAAGCAAACACAATAAGCTGATGGACGGAAAGCTGAAACTTTTCAGACACTCAAACCCAGTCACTATTAGATCTGGGCTGAATCCATCATTTTCAACTCTGCTAGTGGCATAAAAGTGCCAATCCATCTCAAACTGACAGATGTGATAATATGAAAAATATGCCAGAAGAGATAATATTCATAAGTAAGCGTCTATGCAGGTTCTCTCTTCCAGGACACACCAACATTCAGCACCTAAGATATCTATTTTTTTTTACTGACAGACTACTTGGATACTGCCCAGAAGCAGCAAAGACTATGTGTTTGTGTGTTCAGGAACAAGTGGGCAGTGACTCCTCGCCAAAGAGAGACAATTTCACCCTTTTCTACCCAATAATGTACTTTGTGTATGTGGTGTTGGCTATAGGAATCAGGATAGATTTGACCTCTGAATGTATAGGCAAATCCTTAGGGACTGATAAAATAGCTTGGAACTGCATGTTACAAAAGTGTTTGTTTACTGCTTGAGCACTTCAAAACCCCCTTCCTCCTCAAATTATACATCCTTACTAAAATACACAAAAGACAAACTGTCACCAGAAGAACATCATGGCGAGGGGAAGGGTTCAGAAAAAACTCACCTGGTAGCGAGAGACATAATTCCTCAAGAGTAGATAGCAAGATTGTGCTATGCACCCAAAAACAAAGTATGCCTAGATATTATAGAACATCTTATTGAAAACAATAAAATGTTATGGTGGTGTCCTCTAACTGTACATTTGTAGCACGGAGACTTAAAACCCATACCGTTACGAGGCAGACAAAAGGAGCTCTCAGGAGATCCTTCAATGACTTACTCAAAATAAACTTTGTCATGAATTCGATACTGAACACAGTTCTACCTCGACTTTCTTCAGTAACAGTTTACGGGACAGGTAAGGAACCAACTGCACAATTACATGTCAGACTGCAGAAATCTTATCTTCAACGAACAAAAATACATGTACAATGTCAAGACTACCAAATCAGAGTAGACACTTAACACAAGTTTACATAACAAAATATATATTGCTTAATTTCCTTGTTATAATCTTATGTTTAAGAGTTCAAGATCAGAAACCATTACATGAAACAATTCTACTGTGAAAGCATATTAAGAAATATAGTTGACTTGTGCACATCAAGGCAATAACGGTAAAAATAAAAACGCTCATACTAAAAGTAATGATAAGTGTGCAATGGCCTGTCTTAGTTTACAAAAGAGCAGTTCACCCTCAGAGTAATAGCACAGATACACGAGAGGTTGAAATCTTACTACTCATGGGTGAATTCTCACAACCAAAGTTCAGTTTCATCTATTCCACCAGGAGAAGGGCCAAGACAGCAGGTCCAGCTTAAGCAAGAAAAACAATAATGACAGGCAAAAGCCCAACCATGCCAGTAAAACACCTCGGTAGGCTGAGAACCATTCAGAGACACTTGCAGCTCAAAGATTGATCCCCAACAGAATCAGCCATTCATTCTTCAGAGGACTATAAAATCAATAGTAACATTTCAGCCCCTAAAGATGATTAAAAAAAGGTTGTGGATCGGACATGAAAGTCATATCATGCCTGATTTGGCGCAGTAGGCTCCATCTGACATGCTAGACTCGATCCAAGTCATGCCAGGCTGGATTGGACATGCCATGCTGGATCTGATGTCTCATGCAGAATCTAACATGCCAACTACGATTTTAAATTACGACATTGAGAGCTGCCAGAATGAATCAGGTTGCTGCACAGTACTTCATGCTGTTTCCTTGCCGCACAGTTAAGTATTCGTGTGGTCCGGCCAGCAGCTTACTTGTCTTGTTGGGCCTGCTGGGTGCTGCAGCCATGCTGATAAAGTGATGAAAGAGAGAGAGAGAGAGAGTACCACCCGGCAAGTCAGGCCCTGGCGTCGTGGATCTTTGCCCGTCTATAGTTCTGTGCCATGAAGTGCCAGGGAAGAAAGAAGCGGAACTTTACACATGCTGAAAATAACATTTGTATGCCAATGAAACGAAGAGAAAATGCATGATTTATTTCAAAATACATGAAAAACAGAACGTGAGCATTGATGGGTGGCACTTCAACGCTCCTCTGTTCCTTGGTTAACTGTTCAGATGCAATGCCTACCAATCCATCTGGTAGTACAGTAGGATTTGTATGAGTAACTAATTTCAGTATACGTTCGTGCCCCCTCACATCTGTCTTCCCCACCACCAAAATTCCATAAAATGTTCCTTTGTGCGATTTTCCTTTTTCTCAAGCATCTCACAGGGCAACGTTGAGGCTGATAAAGGAAGAGGCGACTTCAGCTTTTCTTTTTGATGTCGTCATCACATAAGCGCTACGCCTCAGTTCCTTAATTCTGCTCTTGGGTCTATACCGTGAACTATTCGAGTGTCCTTCCGGGAAGGAAGCAGAAGAAATGCTGCGGTCAAAAGAAAGGGTGGAAGGTGCAGGGCAAAACAGAAACTGTATTTAGAGAAACATAGGGTATGTAAAGAAAGGGTAGGCATAGAAATATTTCTAAAATGAATGTGGCCAGATAGGTGATTAGTGCAGGGAAGCCCCTTCTGGGGCAGCCGTGGCCTTTCGAAGTCATTTCAACATAACCTAACTATGAACTTGGGATAGGAGGCCGTTGAAAGCTCCAAATGGCTACGTCCTAGCACGTGCGGCAGCTACCACAGATGTCTGCTTCCTAATGTTTTACTCGCATTATAAGCATGGGGCCCACCCAGCTCGCACTACAAATGGGACTGTAATATGCCACATCAAAGAGAACTTACCCGAAAGAATCTGACTGCATTCCACAGCATTCAGCCAGGGCTTAAAAAGACAAAGCTGCACATGGTCTTCCCTTTGTCTTTCTCATTTCCCCCAGCAGGAAACTATGCCCAAAATATTTAAGCTCGTTCATTCACCGCTTTGTTTTACACTATGCGGTTTTGAGCAAATCACTTGCGGTTGTAATCACATTTGTAACTGGGAGGAAACTCCTACGGCCTGGAACAATTTACGAGGGACTTTCATCACCTCCCTCCAAGTTTGTTGTCCGTTAACTTAGGATGTAAATACCTAAACATCAAACTACAGATGCCTCTGCCACAACGAGCTACAAAATAAAATTTTAAAAAAGGACTATATGCATCGAGTTAAAGCATATAGGAGTCCTTCTCCATCTGTTCAGCACGGAACAATGGCATCCCACAAGAATACTGCTTTCACATACATTTTGAAGCACCACCTGGATGCACCTATAGACTAGAATACTGCAGAACCACCGGCATTTGGTCCATAGTTACTACGTCAGCATTTCCAAACAGATCTAGAATGGCAACAGAGCCAACTCTGTGCGGGTTAACTAATGGATGAGCAACAAGTATTACAATTAGACCAGGAAAAATATATTTTAATCTTTGAGCGAATACCATAGCCGATCTAGAGAACTGATATTCCTTCTACCCCATGCCCCTGCACGACAGCACTTACAGAAACTAATATGCGCATTAGTATCAACTGTTTATCCTTTTGGGTGGAGCCAAAAATGATTTGTGTATGCTAGGACCATTTCACTGAATACGGTAGAATAGAAAGCCACCTAAATAAATCTGCAGTTAAAAAGCTCCATTACAAAGTCTCAGCCACTAAACTTCTATGAACCCTCTTCTGTTGTCTCATTCCATCGATGTAACTGTCACGAGTTGACAACACATTCAAGAACTGACATGATAAAAAAAAAAATTCTGATAATACAAATTCACAGTTTTGAATAAAGCAAACTCGTTCTTACTACGATTATTTTTAGAAAGGTTTCCTTAAGAGAAGAACGACAGATTGGGGAACAGAAACAAGTCATTACAGCAGTAAGAAATATCTTTTTCCACGATTTCACGTAGTCGCAGAGTTGCAACAAGCAGCATTCTAGTTTCCGTGTTTCAATATATTGCCACATGGGCAGTACACTTCTAGAGGAACTGTGCAGACCACCCTCCAATAACACAATGGGGAATCAAAATATCAGACACAACAAGAAATTAGCATGGCACTCAGCCTGAGGAACAATTGGGCCTGATTTATAGCCGGCCTCAAACGGATCATCTTTACATTTGTCAAAGTGTTAACTAAAAAGAATGCTCCGTAGGGATTCCTCAATAAACAATCTATGTAGCACATTAAATTCCTCCGGTATATTAGGGTCTATGTTTAAGCACATCCACCAGAAATTAGAATTTAAGTGTCAGGGATTATACAAACCCAAAAAAATGACAATTCCTTCAGATTGGAGGGTGTAAATCACATGAGGAACTGTCACCGAGAAAACTTGGCAAGCAAACAGACGCGAACATATGACTGAATCAGGGATGCGAGTCTATTGTAGACGAAAACACTGTATGTTCGCCTGGATTTGGCAGATTGTGGCCGTTTATTTCCATATTAAACGGGCTAGCACTGAGAGACGACACATGGAATGCAGGAATGGGAGATTACCAGGGCCCTGGCAAGCGCTGTGTCTTTCTGCATCTTGTGTACCCAAGACAACCAACGACAGACTGTAAAACATGAAATTATGATAGCCAATATGCCATAGATGTGTTAATCTAAGATACCATTACTTCTGTCCCTGTGGCGCTGTACCCCCATTCATTCTTAACCCTTTACACCAAGCCGCTCACCCTCGACAGGCATGGCCCCTTGCCCTATATTGGCACTGTATCACACCATACTCTTCAATGGCACCCTACCGAGCTCCTCACCGGCTCTGCTCCTTCAACCTACCTAGCCCCTTACCAGCACCATCCCTCAATGTTCACGGCACCGACCCTCACCAGCACACGACCCAGCCACCTCATCTGACCTTCTGTCAGACAGCGGGCTCCCCGAGTTTCAAAAGTGAGCCGACGTCCGGGCCCGAGGTAGCTGGAAAACCTCGGCGACCCGTATGAACGGGACCGGTGCCGGTGAGCGGACTCTTCTCCGAGGCGGCCTCAATGTAACTGACGCTGCCGCTGACTCCGCCCCGCAGCATCATCAGTGGTGTGTTCGAGCGCCGAGAGCCACTCGGCATATCTCTCGTCACCATGCGTCACGAACTACGGCGGTCCGAGCCACAACCTCAGTCGCGCCACGGCGCAGCGTGCGTTCTCCAGGGGCTACCCTGTGTCTCAGCTGCAGAAATTCCCTAGTCTGCCAAGGCCTAAGGCCGTCTGGTCACCTCCTGCTCCTACAAACCACCAGGGCCCGTGTCACGTCCCGATGGCGTCTGCTTTCTCTCAGCAGATGGTACTTCTTGGGCGTGGTTATGAAAGTGGGCGTTGTTACCAAAGGACTTGATTAACTGGCAGATTGCTGCAACTGTTAACTGATCAGGTCGTTAACGGTAGTCACCGTTCTGTATCTATAGCACAAATGTCTTTTGTTGGCCATCTTCAGTCTCTTCATGTAGACCTAAGAGAGTGTATGTAACTCTTCAGCTACATCAACAATGATATGAGTAAAATTAGAAATCGAACATGTTTGTGTATAACCATCACCAGAGTTCAGGTGTTTTAGTATACAGTTTTCATGACTTATTACCAGGTCTCGAATAATCATAAAAAAGTTACTAGATCTGCAGGTCCAGTAACTTGAATAATTTACGCGACCTAACTAATGTACTTTAACCCTAAATTGTAGTCATTATGTCATCCCAGGCAATATTTTATTTTGCAAAGCCACATTTTTCTTCATTATCACATTGTGAGAAACACCCTATATGTATGTTCGGCATTCTTGCTGTCCCAAAAACCTGTTTGGTTTCATTAAATAGACTAAACCGTTGCTCCATGCATAATAAGAATCTGGCCCACATGCAGGCTACACATTTTATTTTATTTAGCATGAACTAGACCTGAAGACATTCGGTATCAGAGTGCTTTACATTAGGACCAGTTTTGTTACAGAAGAACACATTTATTTTTGTTAGGCACGGGAAGATTAAGTGATTTGCCCAGATTCACAGGCTGTTGAGTGTCATTACTGAGACTTGAACCCCGTTCCCCAGCTGTGTTCTGGTTTGTTTTCATCTTATTAAAAATATTTTGTATCATAAAATTATAAAACAAAGACTCTCACACAACTGGAATTTATTTTGAAATGTTTGCATAATTCACTTTTTAAATGTGTACCACAGGGATGTGGAATTCCTATAGCCTAACACCCAGGACATATTGTTTGTGGTCAAGGACAGGAAGTTTTCATGTTTATTTTGTCATTAGGACAAGTAGGCCCAACCCCCTGCAGCACAAATATTTGGCTGTTAGATTATTATACCACAGTATGTATCGGGGAAGGGCATTGTCTGCAGTCAAGGTAATAGTTGTGTCTGTATATTAATGCTGTTCAAACTTGTATTTGTGGCCCATCAATATAAGGCCTTTATTATTAGGGTGAGCGCTCCAAGGAAATCTTGTAAGTTCAGACTTCACTACTGACATTGGTTCCAGTATAAAAATGTGTACACACGTTTGCAAAGTTTAACAATATAAGGCTGCATATAATGCTTCCAGGATGCTCTCTGATTAGATGCAAATATATACAAATGCTTGAAAGCAAGATTGATGATCCTTTGCTTTCAAAATGAAATGTTCCTAAAATGCAACTTGAAAAAAGCATTTCGCTAAACTACTGTGTAAGTTTAGCTACCATTTCTTTGAAACATAGTTTAGCAAAATGTGCTGATGCATGCTAACATTTTCCCAAAATATTCATAATAAAAAATCAGTGTAACCAGTTGCAACAAAATGATAGGAAACAGAAATAAACAAGCATTGGCAAAGCCAATAGGTATGACATAGGTGGTCAGCCTTTTGGTTATGTTAATGCATGTCTTGTTTTGACATGGGTTTTGTAAAACTTTATTGTTGTGGGTGCTGCTAGGCCCTCATCATTTTAACAAACGTTGGCGAAAGCAAAAATATTTTTGGTCTCAAAAACCAAACATTGCCACAGTAGTTCCTGTCACTCAACAAAACTGCTTTGCGTGCCAATATGCTCCTTGTTAAAGAGCAGAATGCTGTCACTCACAGGGAAGTCAGCTGGTAGATAGAGAGAGACAGAGTATTTTATTAAAAACAAAATGCCAGACCTAAATGGGGGCCAAATTCTTAAAGAAAGTCACAAAAGTGCACACATGGTATATGTCCTTGCAGGAGTGCAGACTTACGGCTTCTTGAATTCACAAGAATTTACAAAAGTAGGTCAGGAAATCATACTCCTAGAAAATATTTGTTAAGTGCATTTTAGCACTGGCACATAATCACGTGCAGATTTCCTCATGCGAAAGTCTGTTACACCGTAACAAGTTGACATTTTTCCCAATCCTGCAAGTTTTATTTCTCCCCTGTTCAGGAGTACATTTCCAACCTTTCTCTATATGGGAAAATATTGGAGCCAAGCTGACGAAAACCCATAAAACATTCAAGTGAGTAGGTTTGCACATACTCAAAAGGGCCTTCCTATCATGGGAAACTATCGCTTATCGCTACCTCCAGCTTCAGTATGTAGATTTGTGGAAAGCTGGCAAAACAAGGGAATTGCTAGTACTCAAACCCTACTAGGGCATGAGCTCTGGCATAATAAGAGAGGCTATTATCAGAGCTCTTATATAATGAGATTGCTGCCATCATTTTTAGCAGCACTACATGTCACCAAAGGGACAATTGGATTTTGTTATAGGACGAGTAGTTCTTTGAAGCAACCTGTCCCATGGACACATAGATATTTTATTAAATTCCACCCCCTGGTACTATAATAAAACACGACATCCTACAACCTTTCATTTCACGTTTCTGTGCAGCACATTTGTCAGACATTTCATCTTACAAAATTCTCGAACTTCGTATTCAAAGAAGTAAAACTAATTGTAGATATAAACTGACTTATGACCTCTGTCTCTGAACACTTAATACATGTGAGAAGATAAAAACAAGATTTAAAGGCATCTTTAATGCTTCTGAAAAACAATGAGAGAGAAAGGGTTTTCTTTGGGGGGTACTCCTATTCCCCTTAGACAAATATTTTCAAACAAAAAGAAGGAGTATGCCCTCGAGGGCATACTCCTTCTTTTTGTTTGAAAATCTTTAATGCTTCTTCACTTTGTGAGTGAACAGAACACCTGTTTGTCAGCTTACTAGAAGGGGCGAGTTGATCCTAAATATAGCGCACCACTATAAATCTGGCTCGCCATAGCGAGTCGGGAGTAGATTTGTTGAGGTCTGATTACTAACATAAACATGTTCTGGAGACATCTCTGGTGGCACACCGATAATCCATACATGCCAATATTTGCACAGCAGAAAGAGGGAGATTTAAAAATATATTTGGGGGGGGGGGGGGGCTGTTACTGTCCCCATTGACTTGTATTGGAGTGGAGACAAATTCAGGCAAGAGAAGGCTGAATTGAACCTATTTTTGGTTTTTAAAATCTAGCAGGAGTCTTCCACCTGAATCACGTCTATTAGTATGTGTGATAATTCTTTACTGGATAGCACAAACAGAGAAAATGAGGCTGAAGGGGCCCACGCCTGCCTCTCACAATACTACCAAAGATGGCATGGTGTCCTTCTATGCCAATGCCTAAGGGAAGTACCAAGTCGATACTTAATCTCCTAATTTTTATTTTTTTCCGGCAATTGGACGTGTCGGGCTTACTCATGTAATGTGACATGCTTCATTTTAGGTCACCTCTTCCCACCCTGGTAAGATAGTACTACCAGGGCATACTCAACCTTGGGTTGAGCTATCCTGAGGGAGTTCTTAGATATTACTACTTTTTATGGATAGCTTTGGTGCTGTTACTATCTAGAAGTACCGCAGGAGCTCCTACAAAAGTATTCTTTATTGCCGTGGTGTCCTGGATACAATTAAAATACTGCTACGTTATTTCGGGTTATGGGTATGGATCCTTAGGCATTGTGATAGAAGTACACCATGCCATCTTTTGTGCTTTGTGATAATCCTTTCCTGTAGCAGTTATACTGGGAAATTCATTTAAAAGCCACAGTAAAAGTGTAGCATTGGTTACAAATTAAAACCAGAAAACAAATTAAATTTGCTAGTTATGATTTAAACCACAATCCATAACTTGCACAGCAGCAATTCTCATTAATTTATCTTTAACCAGATGCAATTACAAATGTTTGTATCATGGATAACATCTTTTCCAGGAGTATGTTAGAACATCTTGCAGCTTTTGTTTATAAAAATGGAATTATCCCAGTGAGCCTTCTGGTTTTAGGTCAAATTGTTTGACAGCTGACAATACAGGTGCTGTTCAATTCATTATTCAAAAGTATCTGTTAGACTAGTAATTTTAACTCCCACAGAATGCTGTTTACCTCAATATAAAAGGGCTAAAATGAATTACACTAAACATGGCACAGAAGCAGAACTTTATTCAAGTAGGTGCCAATGCGTAATTTGGTTTAACTCCTCTCAGTAGTTTTCGAGAAATAGTGTTTACAAAGTTTCTCCAGCTGGGCATGAAGACATTACATTTTAGAGCTACCTAGACTGCTAATCCGCAGAGTTCTATCAATCTGGTTTTGCAGACCTTTGTGAATCCAGAAACTAAATAAATGCTCAGTTATTGGCCAAGGGAGCTTTTTCTCTCTTTGGCCGTTTTGGGTTTGTGGATTCACAGACGGATCAGTAATAATCGAACAATGTGACTGGCTGGGTGCAACTTCAAGAAAATTTCACAGGCATCGGACCAAAAACCCACAGCAACCCTGTATCTAAATCCAGATCCACAGACTTTGCCGAAGATCCAACACGCATATCCTCTGATAAGATCTGAAGATTTAGAAAAAGTTTTTAAAAAACAGAACACGTCTTATGTCCAGGGTCTACAGGCAAAGCCTCTTGGTAGCCTGTGGCACATTGAGCACAAGGCTCTGGCTGCAGTATGTGGATTATGATTAAAAAAACAACTGAAAATCACAGAAAAATAGGTTATAGTACAGTTATGGTTAGCGTTTCTTTTACACTATACAAGTTTAAAATATGCTTCAAAAAAATCAGAAATTCAATGAAAAACACATAGTTAAAGTATAGTTATGGTTACAAAACAAAACCTAAAAAGAAATTCTCCAGTACGGTTAAGTCAATTAACCACAACTCTTCTCCTGATCATGCGCTCCTTATGACATCATAAGACATAATTGGTGACATGTTTAATGACCTCATTGATGTCATATCAGTCACCAAAGTTCAACTTTTTAGATATGTTAAAACTATAGATATAGCATTGGAATATTGGTAATTCCAGATAGGCTAAAATCAAATTAGGAATCGCCTCCATCCCTATTTTTAGGTCTCGCGCCTAGCAATGCAGTGCGCAGAACTGCTCGCGCAGCAAGACTTCATGTAGGGGCTTCTGAAAGCTGATCACACGCTTGTGCGTGTGCTTTTGTTTTCGTCAGCTGCAATTGGCTTTTCCGTGGGTCTTTTTAAAAAAGACAGCACGCAATCGGTGAAAGGCGGGTGCATGTCCCAGCTTCCTTTAGAAATGTAACCACCCATGGCTTATTGGTGTCTGTTACGCGCAGCAGCGGCATCTGGTTTTAATTATAAACATGTGTTTATACTTAGTGCTCGTTATCTTTGCTGCCGCGCTCCCTCGCCCCGTTCCTCTGTGGTGCGCGCGCACCACTGGTTTCGATTGCGTGCTGGTTCTTTGTGCACTTACTGCTGGCTAATTCCTTGAAATAATTAAATCCATTGACTGCTGTCACGTTACTATTGTTTTTGCTTGCGTTGCGTACCTCGCTCAGTGCCTCTGACACTTTAGGGTGACCGTTAAAACCTACAGAAAAAGATAATTCGTAGTTTATCTTTCCCGTGGGGGAACAATAGATCTATCTACAAGGCATTCTTGCGAGTAGAAATAGCAGAATTAGAACATGCGCAGTAAGACTGTAACAAAGCTACGTTGCGGCGCTGACTCCAAGCCCGTTTAGTGCTGTATCTTGCATTGTGGACATGCGCAGTAGAATGGGTTGGAGTCCGTCTCTCAAGCGTTTACCCGGAAGTAGGTGACGGGTGTAATATAATTGTGGGGTCCTTTCTGTGATATTCCTTTCTGTTTGGTCAGCACGGTACCGGGGACAGGAAGCCTCTCTTCCAACCTCTTCCTCCGGGTTTCAAGAGTAGGTCCAGGAGAGCCGGATACATATTAGATTTCCTACAACCCCTCGTCGCTGTCCCTGGTGGGGATCTACAAGCAGCCCTGTGCCAAGAAGTGCATCGAGCACGACAACCCCATCTCTCGCTACTATGACAGGCTGGCGACGGTGCAGGCTCGAGGGACGCAGGCCAGCCACCAGGTATGTCATGCGGGGAGTAATGAGTATCTGCTGCGTGCCTTCCGTTCATACAAGTACCGCAGGCGTCACTCAACTAACAACCACCCCACCCAGCAAGTCCCCGGATGCCACTAAACCTCCAACCTTCCCTCTCCTCCCCCACCCCGCAAGTACCGCTGACATCACTCAACCTCCAAACCCCCCCACACACACCAAGTACCGATGGTGTCACTCAACTTCCAACAACCCCCTCCCCACACACACACACACACACACACCAGTAACCGCTGGTGCCACTCAAACTCCAACAACCACCCTCCATCCCAGCAAGTATCGCTGGCGTCACTCAACATCCAATTAACGCCCCCCCCAACTATTGCTGGTGTCACTCAACCTACCCCCCGCAAGTAACATTGGCACAAAGCAATGCAGATTTTCGACTACATACAAACTCCTCTTAAATCATGGTATTTAACAGTATGTTTCCCCTTCTTACTGCACCCTCTTCCTCTTGCCTCCACACACCCCAATTTCTCATCTTTCCTCCCTTCGTCCCCAGTTACACTACTATGCTGTTATGTATGTGATTTTCCTTCATTGCTCCTGGTCAAGCGACATATGTTCTGTGCATTATTATACCTGTATATGCATCATTGTTCTCTGTAAAGCGCCTTAATGCTAAAATTGCGGCAAGAGTGATGTATAAAATACTGATTCTTCACCCAGTTTTCACATGGGACACAGTATTGCTCCGTTTTCACATGCTTTTTTCTCTTCAGCCTTAAAGCCTCTAACAATCCTAACAAGCATTTACAATGCAATAGGTCTCGCATTTGTGAGAATTTGAGCCATTGGCATCGTAAATGACAATGCCTTTTATTTACGTATTGGTTTTGAAAACATAAATAAAAGGCATTGTCATTTACAATGCCTATAGCTTAAACTTGCGCAAATGCGAGACCTATTGCATTGCAAATGCTTGTTGTAGATAGGTGGTACTATTTAACCAGGATGAATTAGACATTAGTTTGGGCTTCCTCTCAATTGCCGACTGGTATCAGACTCTGACGAGAGTGAAGCAACCATCGGCATGTGCTTCCTCCCTATGGTTTGCATGAGTCAGCCATCAGGGTTTGCGTCCTCCTTGTGTTTTAAGAAAAATAGCATAATCAGACAGCTGTCATTCATCCTCGGGATGTTCTTCCTCCCCAGTGTTTGCAGGAGGTTTGCACAGTCTGACAGAGCTAAATCAGCCATCAGGTTTCCTTCCTTTCTCTGGTATGTAGACAGGCGGGACAAGCATACTAGTCCTATTAAACATTCTGCTGCCTTTCAATATTTGGTGAAAGATAATACGATATAACTTTAGTCAGCCATGAGAGAGGGCTTCCTTGCCTCAGTTTTCAGACTGGTATCAGTGCCTGATAAGATTATCTTAACTGAGGGGATGTGCCTTTTCACCTCTTTTTGCAGAAAGGTAATAACATATGGCAATGCTTAATCAGCTGTCTAGATGTGTCTCCTTCCACATATTACTTATAAAGGTAGCACAATCTGAAAAGGCTTAATTTACTGTCAGGAGGTACTTTCAGTTCAGTGTCTGCAGACAGGTAGCACAATCTGAAAGGGCTGAATTAGCTATTATGATGCATTTCCTTCCCCTTTTGTGCAGAAAAGTAGCACAAACTGAGATGTTTGAGTCAACGGTAACTATGTGTTTGCTTCCCAGTTTCACCAATTGGTAGACTGTTCCGACAGGGCTGAATCAGTCATCACAATATGCTTTGTCCCCGGGTTTTGCTGATAAGCAGCACAGTCTGATGGTTGATCAGTTGTCAGGATGCCACGAGTATCTAACATTTGTTTTGACAGACTTGGGGCATAATCTGAGTCACCCTTCAGGGTGAACTTCCTCATCTTTGCAGACTGGCAGCATAATAACTTACAGGCATGAGTCAGTCATCAGGATGTGCTTCTTGCCCACTGTTTAGAGACTGAAGACAAAGAAGTGTAAAAAAGGAAAAATAAAGGAGCAGGCCTTTTCCGTGAAAACTGCCAGGATCTGAAACTACATCCCTGTTTCCATCAGCACTTCCCAACTCGACTCCAAATTAGGAAAGAGTTGAAGACGCACGTCTTTAAAAAACATTACATCAACATCATGACGCAGTAACAGTACACTTCTGCACTCAGAGCCCAGCTACCTCTCCAATTACTCAACTGTATTCTTGCCTTTGACCCTGTACAGTGTTCCACTGTCTAGGTGTACCCCATACATTCAGACATGTGGCAGAAAGTTGCTCGGTCAAACAAGTCATCAGCACATTCTTTCTCCTCTGTGTTTGCAGATAAGTCACAGGCCATGAGGCGCACTTCTTCTTTCCCTCCTTTGTTTCCCTTATAGAAAGCTTATAAGAAGCCCAGTGTACTACTGGAATATCCAACTAAATTTCAAAGCTGCTAGACATTACACCTAGTCTCTAAATTTACTGCCAGTGCTAGTTTTGATATAAATACTGCTCCTGTGAGTCCCAGATATAGCACTTTCCTCACAATTTTTCACTCAAGTCTAAGTTAGGCTGTATATGTGGGACTATTTTTGACTTGATATTCTTTTTCTACCAGACGTCAGGCGTCCATTAGAAGCCATAACAGAACATACCCAGTTATACTTGCATAAGTGTTGGTGTTGACAAGCATTGGACTGTGTAACAATGACCCTGTCCTCTGACCTGCTTAACTACAATTTGGCTGGGGACTTATGGACATTGTTGTAGCAATTCCCCTTTGAAGTCACTGGTACTAAGGTAACATGATCCTTCGACATGTGGAACATACATGAGTTCTGAAGAAGGTTTCTTTGTGAGCAAAGTCCTGTGAGTTGGACATCATTTCTGTTAACCAAAGCAGAGCCAAGCGTCCCGGGCTAATGCACAGGGAACATTAACTATGATCAGCAGTTCTCTATGCATGTTATTATTCCCAGGGCTCAAGGTTGTACCATCCTTAAGGTTTTATTGCATACATGCTTGAATATCCTTTGGGGTCATATTTAAGCCCCAGCTCTCCGTTGAATCTGCTCCATCTTAACGGATCCCCAACAAAAGCAACAAGCTCACCACCTGCATGGCCGAAGTCACCTACTGCATGAAAGCCAACTGTCTGCAGCTCAATACAGACAAGGCAGACGTAGTGAGCTTGGACAAGAACACCTCACCATGGGACTCCAACTGGTGCTCTGCTGAACTCAGACCCACACCCTGAACTTACGCCAGGAACCTCAAAATAATCATCGACAGCTAACTGGACATGCCTGCATTAGTCAACGCAATCACTTAATCCTGCTTCCTTATCTTGAAGATGCTGAGGAAGATCTTCAAATGGCTCCCAAGCAATAGAAGAAAAACTGTCACTCACACCCTGGTCACCAGCAAATTGGACTATGGAAACACCCTCTACGCCGGGAACTCAAAGCAACTCACTAGAAGACTACAGACCATCCTGAACCTCCTACACAGAACTCACATTACACCACACCTCAGGGAGGTACACTGACTTCCAATACACAAACAGGCTCAATTAAAAGCCGTCACATTCAAGGCACTTCACAACTCACGCCCCACCTACCTGAACATTCACATTTCCTTCCACCAACCATAAGTCACCTCAGCTCTGCAAGACTCCTACTCGCAACCAAGTGTTCTGTTACATCGCTCCTAAAGTGTGGAACCACCTTCCTCTCCACATCAATGCCTCATCCCCTCTTCTTGAATTCCTGGCTTTTCAATTAACCAACCTACCATAGCTAGGGCTAGGCGCACACACCTACTCAGCGCCCGGAGACCTTCGTGAGTGATAGTGCACTTTTCAAATACACGTAACATAACATAGTGTGCAATCCCATAAGAGTCTTCTTTGGTGGTTTTTATTGTTACAGTAGTATTCATCTGTAGAGTAAAAGACAGTCTTATAATTTTTCAAAAATATATGCGTGGTCTTGAAAAGTTGTTGTCTTGGATTTGATTGCACCACAGTTTATCCAAATTGCTAACCCATACCATGCCACCTACCCCTGAATTTACCATTGACTTCAAGGATTCTACTCAACAGTCAAGGCTAAACAAGGATCCTTTTGCACTCTAGAAGAGTACTGTTAAACCTGGCACCATTGGCGTGGATCTCCCCTGCATTTTTTGCCTTTGCCTCCGTGTTTTTGCGGTATGTTGGGCTTTGTTTTGCTGGTCTAGATGCTTTGGGCTCTTTGCCACTGCTGTTCAGTGCCAAAGTGCAAGAGATCCCTTTGTAAATTATTGGTATGGATTGATGTTTCCATAATTGGCTATTTGATTTACTAGTCAGTCCCTAGTAGAGTGCACCGTGTGTACCCAGGGCCTGTAAATCAAATGTTGCTAGTGAGCTTGCAGCACTGATTGTGCCACCCACATAAGCAGCCTGTAAATGTAACTCCGATCTGCCACTGCAGTATCTGTGTGCAGTCTAGTAGTGCCATGTTGACTTGGCAAGTGCACCCACTTGCAGGGCCTAACCCTTTCCTTTTCTTACATGTTAGTCACCCCGAGGTAGGCCCAAGGTACCCCTGTGGGCAGTGTGCAGTGTATGTGAAAGGTAGGATTTGCCCTGGTGTGTGTGTGGCATGTCCTGATAGTGAAATACTGCCAATTTAGGTTTTCACTATTGCACGGCTATCTGTTCCCATAGGGTAGAATGGGCAGGGTGCTTATAACATCTTATAAGCATAATCACCCCTGGGAACAAGATAGGAAAATAAAGTTTGATATGCCTGAACTCAAAATGTTAAAATGCATCTTTTAGTGAGGGTGATTTTTACATTCTGTGTTTGAAAATACCACTTTTAGAAAGTAGGTATTTTCTTGCATAGCCATCCAGTGTGCCTCTGCAGGGGTTGTGTATTGCATGTCTGGCTTTGGGATGACAGGGGCTGGGGAGGAGCAGTGTCTCCAGAGAGATTGATGAGTCAGGGCTGGACTGAATAGACCTGGACTGCATTTAGAGTAGGGGGAGGAGATGTCCTTTCACCTGAATGGGCCTGGTCTGCCTTCCACAATGCTGTCTCCACCTCCTGCCAGGAAGCTGCATCAGAGAAGACAGAACTGGTTTTGACTGAGCACAGGGCTTCTCTGCCACCAGAGAACAAAGGATTTTACTGTATAAAAAGAGAGACTCCAGACTTTGAAATCAGATCGCTTCTGGGAAATCAAGAGGAACCTTTGCCAAGGAGAAGAGCTGCAGAAACTGAGGAGGAGTACTGCCCCTGTACTGGTTGCTGTCTGGAGTTGGCCTACAGTGGCTACTTTCTGCAAAGGAAATGGAATAGGACATTGCTGTTTGCTGTGTCCCCTGCTTGAGGAAGATCTTCAAGGGCTTAAAGAAGAGCTTGCCTCGTGTTCTGAAGTTTCAGGGACACAAAGACTTCACCACCAGTCCCCCTGAACTTCCTTGCTGGGAGCTCTGTCCTGCTAAGAGGTGCCTGCTGTTTGGTTTGGACCTTTGGAGGCTGGTTGCCACTGGGAGCTGGAAAAGTAATACAACTTTGAGAAGGGAGACGCATCCGCACCTGTTTCCAACGCATTGCCGAAGAAACCGCCGCAGCGCCAGCCCAAGGCTCAAGAAATCGCTGCACGTCGCACCGGTCTCCGAAGTCCAAGATCATCACACTGATTCCGACGCAAGGTCTGCAGTGCGGCTGCAAGAATCCACGCATCATTCCGGATCATGGCATCACATCAAGGCGCCAAGTCTGTCTCATCGTTGTGGGACGCAGTAAGAAACCGACGCATCACCTCCCCAAGCAGTAAGAAACATACGCTTCACCTCCCCTCCGGTAAGGGACCGACGCATCACCTCCCCAAGCAGCAGTAAGGAACCGACGCATCACCTCCCCCAGAGCAAGGAACCGACTCATAACCTTCCCTGAGTGTAAGGATCCGACACATCACCTTCCCTGCATCCCTTTTTGCTTTGTGCATGACGCATCCAAGGTACTTTGTGTGAAACGTGTCGCATCTGCAATTTGCTTTGAACTGAACTATTTCTACCATCTAAAAGTCACATTTTTATTACTGTATTGTGGATTTTTGTTGTTGGTCTTGTTTGGTTTGGATAAAGATTACTTATTTTTCTAAACTGGTGTGGTGTCCATTTGTAGTGTTTTCACTGTATTACTGTATGTATTCACAAATGCTTTACACACTGCCTCTGAGAAAGGCCTGTCTCCTCGTTCCAAGCTACCAAGGGGGTGAGCTGGGGTTATTTTAGAAGTGTATCCCCCTTACCCTGACTAGGAAGAACGGTCCCTACTTGGACAAAGGTACCTATTGCTGCCAACTAGAGACCCCCGTTTCTAACAAGTACCAATACCAGACGTGACACTTGTTAAATAGCAATATTTTCCAGTTTATTGTGCGGTGTTTGTTGAATACCCAAGGGCATGAAGATCATGCCAGACATAAGCATTTGAGGCAAAGTGCTCACAGGACTCACACTTGTCTTTAGTAAGAAGAAATAGTGTGAAGAGCAACAAATCTAGGGAAATGTTCATATGCCCAGTATACTGGTAGGCCTAAAAAAATTGACGCACCTACTCGCTACGACGAGTCAGATTTTATCAGGCAAGCTATTTTTTGGGCCCATTCTCGCAAGAGCTCAAGCTAGCAAAGAGGGGGTGTTCTGTTCATTCAGAAAGTGAATGAGTAATAATTTACTTATGCCTGCTACCCATCCTGGGGTATAGGCCATCAACAGTACTCTCCAGCCATCTCCGTCCTTGATTTTCCTTTCTATCTGACTCCAGTTGTAACCCATCTCCATGCAGCCCGCCTCGAGGCATCGGCCCCAGGTGTTTCTTGTCCTTCATGTTTTCCTTTTCTCTTGTGGAATCCAGGTCAGGGCTTGGCTGGTGGTGTTTGATGAGGGCTTGCGGAGGGTGTGACCTTTTCAGCCACAGTATCTTTTCATGAGCAGGAATTTGGAGAGTCTGCTGCCATAGAGGGTTGTTTCTGATGGTGTTTGGCCAGCAGATTTTGAGGATTTTCCTTAGATAGGTGTTGATGAAAGTCTGGATTTTGTTGGTGGTGGTGGTCACTGTTGTCCTCAAGTTTCTGCTCCATACAGAAGGACTGATTTTTACGTTGGTATTAAAAATCTTGATCTTGGTTTGCAGCGTTTGGTCCTTGAAGCCCCAGATCTTCTTTAGCTGAATGAAGGCAGCCCTTGCTTTGCTGATTCATGCCTTGACATCGGTATCTGTGCTGCCCTGCTTGTCTAAGACACTGCTCAGGTTGGCGAAGGTCTTAACCTCTTCCAGTGCACCACCTGCAAGAGTGACAGCAGTTGTGCTGGCTGTGTTAGCCTACAGGATCTTGGTTTTTCCCCAGGGGATGTTGAGGTCAAGTTGTGCTGATGTGGCTGCCACATTGTTGATCTTTTCTTGCATCTGTCGATAGCTATGATAGAGAAGGGCCAGGTCATCTGGAGAGTCCAGGTCGTCAAGCTGAGCCCAAGGTGTCCACAGGATCCTATTATTTTCTCCTTGCTGTGGAAGTCTTCATGATCCAGTCTATGGCAAGCAGGAAGAGAGTAGGTGAGAGCAAACAACCCTGGTGGACTCTGGAACAATAAAGAAGTCTTTAAATCTTGTGTTTATCTTGTCGCATTTACTGTGCATTCAAAGACAGGGCTCAAATGTCAGCTTATATCTTCTTATACATTGCTGTTTATTTTGTCCTGGAGATTGGTGTGTACTTTTAAGGTCAAGCCTGGGCAGCGCATGCGCTGCGAGGCATGCCATATTGACTTATGGCATAGAAGCTCCACCCATTTCCCGCCCATCTTTTCGATTGGCTCCTATACTCTCCTTGCAAAATCGTTGCTTTTTATTTGTGAATAGGCGTAGAAGTCCCTCCTTGGTACAACCTTGTCTGCTTTTGTAACCTCCCATAACGACTAGACTTTTCACTTGTGTTGTTACACGGTCTACTTTATGTAGTCGGTGAGCACTATTTTCTTTAATCATCTTCTCCTATTCCACCCACGACATTGCAGCATGCCAAACGCTTTAATATTATTTGTGATGTATTTATTTAAATTACAGCGCGGTCCTCTTTAACTATAGCGGCCGCACTTATTTAATTTATTTACAGCATGGTCTGCTTTCACTTTCGCGGCCACACTTATTTATTCATTTAATTAGCAGCGCAGGCTGTTTTTACTTTAGCGGCTGCGCTTCAGAAGCTTTCTTAATTATTTTTTTCCCACTTTAGGTGAAAGCGCCGCATACACGCTTTCACTTTAATGTCGGCTGTGCCCTTTTCTTTAGACGCTGCTCACTGTAAGCTGAATACGGTGAGCAGCGTCTAAAGAAAGAGGCCCGGCCACCGTTAAATTGGTCTCGCATTTGCATGAGATAGAGCTATAGGCAATAGAAATAACAATGACTTTATATATGTGTTGCTTTTAAAAACACATAAATAAAAGGCATTGTCATTTACAATGCCAATAGCTTAAACGCTCACAAATGTCAGAATCTATTGCATTGAAAATGCTTTTTTCTTTGACTGTAAAGTTAGAAGATTTTGGGCCAGATGCATCGGCCCGTGTGCAACCACAAGAAAGGGTAATGGCATGTACAAATGCTATTTTGCGAGTCACTGACTCGCAAAATAGCATTTGTGACTCTCGCTATTAGGAAGGGACGTCCCTTCCTAATAGTGAGACTCACTGCTATGTACTATTGTTTTGCAACCGCATTTGTATCCACGAAACACTCACAGTTTACCACCTACTTTAAGTAGGTGGTAAACTACTGGCAAATGGGAAGGGGTCCCCAGTGGACCCCTTCCCCTTTGTGAGTGTGTGAGAAATATTTTTTAAGAGCAGGCAGTGGTCCCAGGGACCACTGCCTGTCCTTAAAAAATGAAGCTGAAAAGTTTCATTTTTTCCGTTTTTTAAATGCATCCCGTTTTCCTTTAAGGAAAACAGGCAGCATTAAAAACAAAAACTGCTTTCTTTAAAAAGCAGTCCCAGACATGGGGGTCTGCTGGCCCCGGCAGGCCACCATCCCTGGGAGTGCTAGCCATTCCCAATGGGGTCGCAAATTGTACTGCCTCATGAATATTGATGAGGCGTGCAATTTGCGACCCCATTGGCAATCGCTTACAGTGTCTGTGACACTGTTGTACATTGCATTTTGCGAGTCGTAAAGCGATCTAATTTGCGAGTCACAAAATGTAAGGGTCGTACATCTGGTCCCTCGTAAAGTGAACAGTTTGACATATGTGCTGGGGTACAGAGAGTGTGAAATGAAAGTCTGCAGGATCTCACTTTTCTTTCTAACACACATTTAGATAGCTTGTAAATGAACTATACAAACATTTCAAAATACACCAGCAGTTAGGAAAACACATTTGTTTAATAATTCTGAAGTGTGATGGAAATAAAGATTTTAATAGGATCAAAACAAATCAGAACACTTTACTTGATGATGTGCAAATGATAAATGTTTTCTGAAATATGATATCTTCACATTATTGTTTGTACGCTATATAGTTTTATCAGTAAAACTGCATGTTATTGGGAAAGCTTATGGCCAATTGAATGGAAAATGTGCTGCCTGTAAATAACACTGTGCTCCCACATCATGCTTTAGTAATATAGTTATTCAAAAGTGAGAGTTTTTAAACATGAATTGAGAACCATGTATGTATGTATTTAATACTTGTTAAGCGCGGCTGTCACCCAAAGGGTATCCTGGCGCTGAGATCCTATCGAGCCATCACAGATGTTATCTTGCGCTTGGAAACAGGAAGGTCTTAAGCTCCTTTTTAAAGGAAGGCAGATGTTGACTACTCCTCAGTATCAAGGGTAGAGAATTCCACAATGTGGCGGCCGTATAGCTAAAAGCACGGCCACCCATCCTTACTCTAGTGATCCTAGGAATCCTCACAAAAAACGCTGACGACGATCTCAATGGTCGAGCCGTTTGATACCATGAGAAGAGATGCTGAAGAGGGATAGGCCCCAATCCATGCAGCGCTCTAAATACCAGGCAAAGTGCCTTAAAAGCAATCCTCTGCTGCACTGGCAGCCAATGCAGATCGGCCAAGGCTGCTGAAGAGGAAGCAGAGCGTGGTCGCGACAAAGCCAGTTTCGCAGCCATGTTCTGAATCCTCTGTAGTTTAAGGATCAGAATTTTTGGAGCTCCTAACAGTAGTGCGTTGCAGTAGTCTAACCTACTGAGAATGGTACTACGCACTACCTCTGCTCTTGCACCTGGTGGAAGCAATGGCAAAATTTTACGCAAAGCCCGAAGCAGGCCCATACAGGTCGCTGTGATCTTATTTACTGAAGCATCCAGCTGCAGGCCAGGTTCGAACAGCACTCCCAGGTTGCGAGCCGATTTAGCGGCTTCCACGGAGCCTGGGATAGAATTTGGCCAAAAGTCATCCGGTAGAACACGAGGAGAGCGATCAGAGGAGCAGTAAAGAACTTCCGTTTTTGATCCATTAAACTGAAGGGCATTAGCTCGCAGCCACTCAGCAGTGGCCGACATGCAACGATGGAAAGTGTCTTTCGAGACAGTCTCACTACCCTCAAATGAGAAAATCAGCTGAGTGTCATCGGCATAATTGATGACTGATATGCCGAATGACTTGATTAATTTTATCAGGGGTTGGAGATATAGATTGAACAGGATCGGACTAACCGCCGACCCTTGAGGGACACCCTGGTTTACCTGACGCGTAGCTGAGCGAAATGGAGGTAACGCCACTGCTTGCTGTCTGTTGCTGAGATAGGACATTAGCCATTGTAAAGCCAGATCGGTCACTCCCACGTTTCGGAGACGATTCAAGAGAACCTCGTGGTCAACGGTGTCGAACGCGGCCGACATGTCGAGCAGCACCAGAAAAGCTGACTTGCCCCTGTCGACACGCGTACGCAAATCGTCTAATACTGTAACTAATGCAGTTTCAGTACCGTGGGCCGGTCTAAAGCCAAATTGGGCTGCATCCAGGCAGGAGTTAGTTTCCAGGAAGTTGGACAAGGCTCTCGTGACCCATCTCTCAAGGATTTTTATCGCAAACGGTAAAAGCGAGATGGGTCTATAGTTTGCTGAGCATGAGGGATCTAAGGAGGCCTTTTTTAGTAATGGAGTAACTATTGCCAACTTCCAACTGTCTGGGACTATCCCTGTCATCAATGACTGACAGCAAATAGAATGGAGTGGAGGAAACAGCTCGTCTTGAAATGCCTTCCAGATCTTATGAGGCATTGGGTCAAGAGGTGACCCTGAGGATACTCCATTGGCCAAGACGCCAAATTCCTCTAGCGAAAAGATAGGAAAACAAGGCATGCAAGGAGAATCCGTCTTGTTATTATCCCATACCAACGCCGAGGATCCAGAGGATTCCAAGGAGAAAGGTAGCGACGATGCCAACTGTCCAGGCACTGAGAGTCCTTTCAGGATGTTTCTAATTTTCTCCTCAAATGCGAGGGCCAAAGAATCACACAGATCCTGAGAAGCCGGAATGGTAGGGACTGTGCAAGATGGATTGGATAAGGTGTTAACCAGTTTGAATAGGGTCTGTGATTTATTAGTGGCCTTCCCCAAGGTATCTTCTAAGAACTTTGCTTTCGCACTTCTTAGCTGGGTCTTATATACCTGTAAGGCTCCTTTGTAAGCTACCCTATCCACTTCCTTATATCCCCTCCTCCAAGTACGCTCAGCCTGTTTACAGCAGATCTTATGCTGTCTCAAATCCTCATTATACCAGGCGTTAGCACCTCTAGGTCTATCCCTCACCCTCCGTAGAGGGGCCAGCTCGTCAAGAGATGTCAGAATCTGCTGACAGAGGGCAGCATAGCTCTTGCTCACACTGTCCTCCACCACAAAACCCTTAGGCAGAAGAGTAGGGCGAACCGGCTCCCTTATAAGGCGAGCCCATTGACGATTAAATTTGAGGACACTTGGATTGTTTGGTTTTAAACGGGGCGGGCAGAGCAATGGACAAAGTAATCAGAGAATGATCAGTCCAACACTGTTCCAAGACCTCCCTCACTACGACCAGTTCCCTCTCTGCGAAGACCAGGTCTAGCGTGTGCCCCTTAACGTGAGTGGGTAGTGAAACCAACTGTGTAAGTTGAATGTTACTACACGCTTGACAAAGTTCTCTATATGCCAGATCTTGAGGGCCAGAAGGCCAGAGGTTGAAATCTCCCAATACTACAAACTTAGCGTGGGAGTTTGAAAGATCATAGATCAAATCAACCAGTGACTGAAGGGAAGATATGGTCGAGGAGGGGGGTCTATAACATAGCAGCCCTGCAGCCAGAGTACCGCCCTGGATCATGATAGAAAAGCCCATGAGCTCAAACCCTGGCACTTCTTTTACTGCCAATTCCACCAGGGAGATAGATTCTTTGAAAATAAAGCCTATGCCACCCCCCCTGCCAGAGGCTCGAGGAATGTGTCTTATAAGATAACCTGGTGGGCAAGCCCAACCAAGTTCCAAGCCACAGTCCACCGTGGTCCATGTTTCCGTGAGAAATAATATGTCCAAATGTAGGGATTCTATTAAAAGTGCTATCTCGGCGTGGTGCTTAACGAGGGAACGAACGTTTAATAGGCCACAGGACAAGCTCCTGCGAGATGATAGCCGTGGCCGATGTAGAGCTGCATCCCCCCTACAATACGATTCCTTATTACCGTCCTCGTAGTTAGCTACCAAGTGAGTGGCGCCGGGAGCGCCCGGGACGCGAACGGGCGCAAACGGGCTTACCTCTGGCGCACCTCCGGCGCGTCTACGGCGCGACCGCTGCGCGCATCCGCTGCGTGTCTGTTCACCCATCCCTATTTAAGGTGTAGCACCGCACGGACTTCCGGCTACTAGAGCCTCTATCCCCTACCAAGATGGCGCTTACAAGTGGCCCAGCGTCAGCACCCACCCAAGATGGCCGACGGAACACCCCGACCCCACTGACTACAATCCCGCAAAATGCGAGTGAGGACACAGATTATGGTGCAGGTAAGCCTGAACTATGCCCCTGCTTGCTGCCCCAAACAAACGCTAGGTAAATAAGAAATAACAGCAGCGCAATTACATACGGCGCAGTTTAAAAAGGTATATCCACAGGTATACAAAATGCAAGTAAAAGCTGTCAGCAACGCGCACGATGGCAAAAGATCTGCTGAGTGCGGTTACAGAGCCGTTTAAATAAGCCCTCTAATGCCCGAGCTTCCGGCTACTAGAGCCTCTATCCCCTACCAAGATGGCGCTTACAAGTGGCCCAGCGTCAGCACCCACCCAAGATGGCCGACGGAACACCCCGACCCCACTGACTACAATCCCGCAAAATGCGAGTGAGGACACAGATTATGGTGCAGGTAAGCCTGAACTATGCCCCTGCTTGCTGCCCCAAACAAACGCTAGGTAAATAAGAAATAACAGCAGCGCAATTACATACGGCGCAGTTTAAAAAGGTATATCCACAGGTATACAAAATGCAAGTAAAAGCTGTCAGCAACGCGCACGATGGCAAAAGATCTGCTGAGTGCGGTTACAGAGCCGTTTAAATAAGCCCTCTAATGCCCGAGCTTCCGGCTACTAGAGCCTCTATCCCCTACCAAGATGGCGCTTACAAGTGGCCCAGCGTCAGCACCCACCCAAGATGGCCGACGGAACACCCCGACCCCACTGACTACAATCCCGCAAAATGCGAGTGAGGACACAGATTATGGTGCAGGTAAGCCTGAACTATGCCCCTGCTTGCTGCCCCAAACAAACGCTAGGTAAATAAGGAATAACAGCAGCGCAATTACATACGGCGCAGTTTAAAAAGGTATATCCACAGGTATACAAAATGCAAGTAAAAGCTGTCAGCAACGCGCACGATGGCAAATTCCTGGCCCCGCTCTGATGATAATTCTATCAGTGAGCTAAGAGGCAAGTAAGAGGTAATTTGTATTTTATACGTTGGCTAGATTTGTTCTACATAGAGCAAATGTTTAGCCTATTAAGTCAAAGAAAATAGTTTTTTGTACAGCTGATACACCGAATTCACACACTTGAAGGTATGTGGTAAAGAAGAGAAAGGCAACATGATGAAATAAAATATTTGCTAAGGATCTTACAATTTGCGACCGCTCTATGGGTCAAGCGCATTATAGTCACAGTAAGTAGATCACTCAAGTCACAAGACCTGCAGTTCTAGTAATATTTTTATGATTTTTCAAGGCCTGAAACACAGTGAGGGAGAATTATTTGAACACGCAGCTCTGCTAGTGATTAGGGAAGAAGGCACAAGAGAAATTACATGAATTCCCAAAGCGCACAATGCTACTACTGCAAACTGATTGTTGTGGAAAAAAATTGGATGATTAACAGCAGACTTTCTTGTGTCCCTGAAAATGTACAGTTTGATTCTTTCTGTCATTTGGTTAAATCCAGGAGTCACATAAAACTATTTGTCACTTAATACCCACACCTTAAACGCAGGCACTTGCTGATGGAGATACAAACTGAATGTGCGACCTCTGACTGTCCTTATGCCATATTATGTAGAGAGCCCAAAGCAGGACTTAAGACCCATTCTCAACCTAAATACTACAAATTGGTGATAGAGAAGAAAGTCAGAATGCCGAACTTGCAACTTATCTATCTCCAGATATATCCACGGTACGTACTGTGCAGATCACACCCCCAAAATCTGTTTTCCACTTTCCCATCGTGGAAAAGCATAAGAAGTTCTTACTATTCAAGGTCACAAGCCTAAACTGCTCTATCAATGCAGTGTTTCTCTTTTTATCATAAAATAACACTGCAGCTTCTTTCCATAATGATCTACAGTGGCACAGCTAATTTCTGAAGGAAAACGTTTTTGTTTATTCATGACCCAAATACTAGTGTCTCAGAGCATATGGAAACAACTATTGCAGAATTGAATCACAACATAAGTCCATGACAGAATATAAAATCATAGTAAGCAAACCGTCTACTGGGACAAGATCAAGGTCTTCCTGTACTCCAAAAGAACAATTTGGGCAATAACTAAAGGTTTCTCAGATTACTCAAGGGCCACCCCAGAGTCATCTAATCTCAAAGCTTATGTAATGACCACAATGGGTCCATTATCTGTTTCATTGATAAAATTCAGCAGATAAGGCATGTGATAGAAAATGAGAACATCCTACCAGCGACTATATACAATTGCTCTGTTGTGTCTCCTGTCTCCTCTTTTGCTCTTACAATTGAGCCCCTTCTGCTGTTTTTAACCAATTTGAAACCAAGAGACATGCCAAGTACACACTCTCAAAAAGTCTCCTAAAGCTTCTCTTGAACAAGGCATTGTACCCAGACCTTTTAAACTGACAATGCTCACACCCATTCATAGGAAGAGATGGCTGATTGCATAATTACACAAAACATTCCCATATCTTTTTACTGCCAGCAGGCAAAGTATTGGAAAACTATGTAGCTAAACAAATAAAAACAAATATACTGTCTACAAACGTATTAGTGCTTTCACAAGCAGGTTTTAGCCCTGCACATAGCACAAAATAGGTTCTACTGGCCACTGGTGATGACCGAAGATAGTTAGATAGGAAGCAGAATGAAGGAGTTTAAGCTTGCTGATATCATCAGACCTATTTGATACTGTGGGCCATAGAATCCAAATCCGCAATTTGAGTACAGTTTTAATCACTGGCAAAGCCCTGGGCTGATTCTCTCCAGTCATGGAAAATCAACTCTGTCTGTGAGTTTGCCTTCCTATAAAGCACCAGAGGTTCATCAGAATTAAGAATCCCACCTGATCTGTTTAACGTCGCTAGGTGTCACCGTTAGCAAGACTACTCCAATCAGAACTTGTCAATTAATATATGTATGCTGATTACACTTAGTTACTAGTTCAGCTAAATGGTAGCTTCACAAATAGCCTACACTTCCTATAATGCATGAGATCCATATGAGAGTGAATGGGCAGTGTGAGGAATTGGATTGTTGATTGACTGGGGTGTGAGCCTGGGTCAAACCACAACCATAATCCTTGTCAGGGTGAGGCACACGCCAACCCTAAATTAGCCTGTGCTCAACCCTCTAATAGCTTGGCACAGAGCAGGCATGCCTAACTTAGAAACAATTTGTAAAGTATTTGTGCAGCACTTCAAACAGAAATAAAGTGAAAACACCACACAAAAAGGATCCCACACCAGATTAGAAAAATAGAGATATTTTATTAAATAAATCATGACCAAAACGACAAAAATCTAATCAGTAGAACTCATACATACAGTTTTAAGATTTTAGTGAAAATAGCACCAAAAAGCCCAAAGCCCCAACTGTGGATATCTGGTCACGCCGTACTGGGACAAAGTGACATGGTTAGGCAGACCACAATGGAACGTGGGCCAGCTACAGAGACTCAGTTAGGCCAGCTGAACAAAGTACCTTAAATCGTGGTTTGCAGAGTGTTGCAAGGACCCGTGTCAAAGACGCATTGAGTAGCTGAAAGGATGCGTCAGTTCCAAGATGCAGCTGAGCTGCGATAGGAGGTCCTGCGTTGTCGTTTAGGATCTTGTGATGCAGAGGCTGGCATGTGTCAGTTCTGTGGAGCTGCAAGGCTGTGATGCGTGTCCATGGTCGTCGTCAAGGCTACTGTTGACCTGCACCGAGGATGCATCAAGCAGCAGCAGTTCTGAAGAAGCTGAGGGGTGAAGTGGGGCTTTGCGTCTGGTGCAATCCACTAGCAGCAGTGATGCTTCGGCTTTGCTCAGGATTGTGCCAAGCAGTAGAGGAGATGCGTCAGTTCCACTGGATCCACAGAGGCTGCCAGAGCACCTTAGGCCCACTTTCAAGGGTCCAGGACTGGGATGGCACCACTTGGCAGGGTAGACTCACAGGTGGCAGAGTCCAGGTGCTGGGGTCGAGGTTGTTGGAGCCTTCTGTCCCCGAGGGTCAAGTCAGGAGGCCAGGCAACTAGTCCTTGGAGTCACTCTAGGGTACTGGGCTCAACAGATGTATGTCCAGTCCTTCTCACCCAGGCAAGACGGCAGCAGGTCAGCACAGCAGGGTAGCAGTCCTTCAGAACTGCAGTACAGCAGATAGGCAGTCCTTCCAGCAGCACAGCAGTACCTCTTCTGGCAGAGCAACCTCAGGTTCAGATGTGTACTGAAGAGTTGGTGTCTGAGGTCCATTATTTGTACCCAGTTGTGCTTTTGAAGTGGGGAGAAGCAGGTCTTTAAAGTCCACAGGTGTCCTGCTTTCCTGTCTTTAGACAAACTAAAGGGGGTATGCAGCCTGTTGTGTGGAGGCAGGATACAGCCTATTCAAGTGTTAAGTGGGGCTGGCCACTAGCTCCTCTCTCCCATCATTCCAGTGATGGCCCATCCTGGCACAGCTAAGCACCCTATTGTGTGTGACTGTCTAGGAGAAATATACAAAGTCCGACTGTCAACCAACCCTGGGTGGTGAACTCCGCTGCGCTTGTGGAGTTTGCGGAGTTTCCCCCACTCCGCGGATCTCATGGAGTTCCGAAAAACTCCGCTTCCCTCAGCGAAGCGCAGTTTTTTTCCTCGCTCGTGTTTACCAACGTCAAGTTGGCGAGCGAGGAAAATACACCTCCCGGCGAGATTTTTCCACGTTCGCGATGGCGAGCGCGAGCGTGGAAAATAAACCTCCCGGCGAGATTTCTCAATGCGGGGGGGGTCAGGTTTCTCATTGCACATGGTCGCGTATGCTCGTGACCGCCTCGCGTTGAGAAACTGTCCGTTCGCTTTGAGAAAGCTGCTGCTCGATTAAAAATCAACTCGAGCGTCAGAAAAGGTAAGCTTGCACTGTGCATGGTGCTGTTCGCAATGATTGCACAGTGCGGACAAGCATCCGACACTGTGCAATCACAGCGAACGGCATTTTTTTACTGTACTCTGCCGCTCGCGGAGCTCCGCGTAGTGTGGCAGAGTTTTTTTTGCACTTCGCGTAGTGCAACTCTGCGAACTCTGCCCAGGGTTTCTGTCAACAACACCCAGTCATGGGACCCAGAGACAGGTTGGCGGCACCAAATTGTAAATGCAGGATAATGCCAGCTTTCTAATGGTATGTTAAAGAAATGGTCGAATGCACTCCGAAAGTTAGCCTCTGTGTAAATGTTGATGAAACTTGACATTATCGGCATTGCCCTAAAACCGGCAGTGCATCTTGAATCTGGAGTGCGACGGCGAAACAGTCTTTTTCAACTTTTTAACAGTGGCATTTTCAAAATCGTAATTTAAAATTCGACTTCACTGTAAGTTAGGATTTTTCATTACGATGCCAAAGACCCCAAACATGAACTGGGTACCTTCTCCCATTTAGAAATACAGCTTATTCAATGTAATAAGGTAACTCCAATGATATCCTATGGGAGAGGTAGGCCTCGCAGTAGTGAAAAATGAAATTAAGAGTTTTTCACTTTCAGGACATAGGAAACTTAAATGTGCATGTCCTACTTTTTAAATACATTGCACCCTGCCCTCTAGGCTGTCCAGGGCTTACCCTAGGGGTGACCTATATATATTAAAAGAAAGGTTTGGGCCTGGCAAAAAGTTTATTTTACCAATCGCACAGCTTCAATGAGAAAATCTTTCAAACTTTTCTTATTCCAAAGTTCATGTTTATTCCATATTTTTCATGGTTAATCATGCTTTACCAAGATAAATATGGAATAAACATGAACTTTGGAATAAGAAAAGTTTGAAAGATTTTCTCATTGAAGCTGTGCGATTGGTAAAGCATCACCATGTGGCTGCCATCTTTTTGCAACATCAACGACATGTGCTTTGAGGCAAGGCATAGATCCAGTCTGCACACTAAAAAAGTTTAATTAATGAACAGTGAAGAGATCGATATACTGGTGTGCATTCCGCGACCCCACTGCTATGTTTAAAAAGTTTATTTTGCCAATTTGAAATGGCAGTTAAAATGCCCACACACAGACTGCAATGGCAGGCCTGAGACATGTTGAAAATGCTATTTAGGTGGGTGGCAGAATTAGCGCTGCAAGCCCACTAGTAGCATTTGAATTACAGGCCTTGTGCAAAGGTAGTGCCACCTTACTATGAACTTACAAGTAAATTAAAAATGGCAATTGGTTATAAGCCAATTCTACCATGTTTTAAGGGGAGAGCACAAGCACTTTAGCACTGGTTAAAAGTGGTAAAGTGTGCAGATTCCTCAAGTCAGCAAAACAGGAAGTCTGAAGGCAAAATGTTAGGGGGAAAACCACGACAAGGATGCCAGGTCTAACATGCAGTAACTGTCTTAAGTTTAATGCGGATAAAACAGAGATTATAGTTGTTAAAGGCCAAATATAGCCTATGGGTTGATTCCTCAGGGCCCTCTGATTCTTCAGGGCCACCCATTGCTTGCACCTTTACTAGATCTAGATGTCCAGCACCTATCTGAAGCTTAACCCCACCAAAACAGAATTGCTGCTATTTACCAAGAACAATAAGCAGCAACTACGCCAAATCTGGCAAACAGGCCTGGACAGCTTCCAACGACAACTTTCACAAAATGACAAGTCTCTCTGATTCAGCCCCAACACTGGTCATACCCTAAAGGAATACACTATCTAAAATAGAAGAAAAGAAATGGCATGGCGCTTTCTCTATTTAAGAAAGGGAAAATATTTCTCCCATAAAGTAAAAATTGCTATTCAAGCCCTAAACTTGTGCATCTGAATGGCCTGCTCCATGGCCCCCCGGACTCCACACTAGAACCCTGTAAAGGCATCCTACGTGCCACAGCACACCTCATCAAACGCCTGAAGAAATATGACCTGTTATGTTATGTTATGTTATGTTATGTTATGTTATTTATTCTTTTGTATAGCGCAACGGTTACTCAAAAAGAGTGTCCCGGCGCTTTTAGGTAAGGGAACAGATTTCAGAATAACATAACACAGCTAAAAGAGGTTAAGAGATAAACAAAAAGAAAGCAAAACTACTGGCAGACCTATTGGGAAAACAGCCAGGTTTTGAGACCTCTTCTAAAATCAAGGAGAGTAGACGCCCCCCGCAAAGGGAGCGGTAGTGCATTCCACATCTGTGGGGCCAACAGACTGAAAGAGCGGCCCCCAAGGCGAGCCCTCTTCACACGCGGAACAGCCGCCAAAAGTAGAGATTCTGACCTCAACGAGCGAGTCGGATGGTAAAAGGTCAGTCTCTTTTGGAGATGTTTAGCTCCCACAGCATGGAGCGCTTTGTAGGCCAAGGTCAGCGCCTTAAAGGCAATCCGTTTGCGGATGGGTAGCCAGTGTAACGTCACCAACAACCCTTATCACACCACTATGATGAAACTCCACTGGCTGCCCTTGCAAGCTACCACCATCTTCAAAACCAGCTGCACAATCTTAAAAGCCATCACGAGTGACATCACTGGGTATCTAGCTCTCAAGCTTGCTATCTCCAGTTGCTTTCCGCACATTCAAAACCACAGCACAATCAGACTGAAGATGAAGAAGTGCAAAAAATAAGTCAAGAAGCCTTCTCGATGTATGCACGCAGGATCTGGAACGGCATCGCTGTTTCCATCAGGATTACTCTAACCCTACTCCAATTTAGGAAAGAAATGAAAACACACCTTTTTATTAGTAACAACATCACTATAAAGTAACAGCTATCCCTCTTTAGTGCTCTATTGCTTTTTGGTTAGGTTTGTGTTATACGAAAACCCATACCTGCATACATATAAACATAAATACAAATGGGCACTCATCCATCCCCAGAAAAGGTTGCCAAGACCTTGGGAGTCATGATTAATAGTGAGCATATTCATGGTAGGTAGCCAGGCATTTGTATTGATAACCTCTTGATCCACCCTAGACTGCTGAGGAATATCCTTCCATTACTTAATTGGAGAAGATTTGCTATCTCAGTGATTATTCTCTCGCGATTTGACTACGTCAAAGGTGTCAAAGTATCTAGAATGGAGCAGCTCGACTGGTACTTAAAGCCCCCAGTTTGACCAATATGTGTCCTTTTCTACTGGAAATGTATTGGTTTTCAATTAAAGCACATGTCCGAAATAAAGTCCATTGCATTGCAGACTCTGCATTTTATTGACCCACAATGTTTATAAAAAACAGAAAGAGATGCCAACCATCCAGATTCCTTCACTACTCTACCATCAGTCTCTCCACCATTCCTCACTAAATTTGCTAAAAGTAGAATGAGTGGTCATAGCTTTTCTGCCTGTGAATCAAAGATGTGGTGCTCACTATCTGACAAGTTTCATTCCCCCTCAGATCTCAATTTTGATAGATCCTAAAGATAAGATTATTTTATCATGCGTGCTAATCTGTCCTTCAACCGCTGACAATATATGTTGATCTACAGCACCAAGAAACCTCCAGTGTATTAGCATTTTATATACCATGGTAAATGTTAGAACTTACATAGTTGCACAGGTAACAAACACAAACGTCCCCGTCAGAATATGGAAAAGATGGCCAGATTGATTGCATCTTCCATGCTGGTTTCATTGGCTGTGGTGAGAGGGGCAATATTTTCGAAAGTAAGTCCATCGTGGTTTTGGTGATACTACAGACAGCAATGGGCCAAGGGTAAGACTCTTTCAACCTGACCTTTGTTGGCCTGCCTTTCACAAAGTATTTCTTCCCACAGCGCAGTAGACAGTGTCGTGGAATAGGTTATCGCACTTAATCCATTGTTCGTGGGCAGAGTCTGTTTCATTTTGTATCATCCCACAAGGACATACGTTTTTTTCTGGTTTTTCAATCAGTAAAAGTGATGACATTTTGCCTACTGACTGTCAGCGGCCACACCAGAAATTCCAGGCACTGACATTCAGAGGAGTAGTATCTTACCTAAAGCATATAGATAACTTGCCTAAGTTGTGAGGAGTAGGATCTTTACTACACTGACAAACACTTTTTCTGGATGAGTTGTCATGTTGCTTCTGTTTACAGTCCTGGCTCATTCTGTCCCCCACCCTCCTTGGCACTGGCAAAGCCAATAGGTTATATAATCGATAGCGCTTTCACGCTACGGCTCAGGGCATTCGTGGTGCCTTCTCTCCTCTGCTTTCTGTCTCGTTGTTCACAGAAGCCCTAACAGCTGTTCTATCCTGCCGTCCATCTTCCTACTTTATCATTGTTTACGCGAGTCATGGCACCTTCTAAGCCCCACCCTCCCCTTACTCATCTGCCGGTGGTCATGGCACAATCTCTGCTCTGTCCTGCTTCATGCCACAACACAGCTGATCCCTGCTCCGGCTCTGCACCGCCCTCCTCGGCAAAGCAGGTGATCTCTACCGGTGCTTAGTTCGTAAAAAAAAGAAAAGGTGCTGGTGCCCGAAATTTTTCTAAGGAGACGGTGGTCCATTTCTGACAAAGGCGCGTTCCACTTCCGTCAACAATACCCATGTTGTTCTGCTCTCTCCTCTCCCTTTCATCATATCCACTCACTTGCTCTCCCTCTTAGTTTTACTCTATTGTGCCTTCTTTCCTTTGCACTCCTTATCAATTACCTGATGTTTCTGCCTTTGCCTTCTTGCTCTACTCTTCCATCTATCAATGTTGCTGCTCTCTTTAGCTGCCTCCACTCTCTCTCCTGTACTCTAGTTCTCATTTTGTCAACATTGGAGGAAATTAATGGCTGCTTCAGCACAGCTGAGATTCAAACTTGTAACTGGCTGGACGTCTAAACCACTGAGCTATCTCTTCTTCACACCCTCACCCTGCTCACCAAACTCTTTCTTCCTTCCCACCACTCTCCTTACAGTGATTCACTCATGAGCTTTCTCCTCTGAAGTACCACCCCTCTTCCTCATACCCCGCTCTTCCCCTTTTCTGCAGTTTTCCTGCAGCGTCTTTTCCTCTAGCAGTAGCTTCTTGCTTAGGATAGGATGGGCCTCTGGGACCATAGGTGGCAGAGCAGCACAGCCTACGTTCCCTTACTTCGGGTGATAGCGCAGTTTGGCGAAAGGATATTTGGGTTGGTCGGTCACATGATGTCACTGACCTACACGCTTGCCTCGGACTTGGCCAGCATAGAGATAGACCAACCCATTAAAATGTATGACTGCCACCTGTGGGACATAGTGTCCCGACAACTAAGGGCTGATGGTGTCCACGGCAAACACCAGCATAACCTGATGGGGTGAGAGCCAGCACTGCTTTGTAGAGAGGATTCTCCTGCTAGTCGTGTGTGCACCAATACATTATTTGCTGCCATTTCCCAGCACCACCACTATTACCATCATCAACACTGTTACTCTCTCCACTACTAACAGAGTCACTGCTACCATCTCCATCACTCCATCATCACCACTTCTGCGACCATCACTATCAACAACACCATTAGCAACATTATCAACACTACCATCACCACTACTACAATCACCACCACTACCACCATCACCAGTACTATCACTACCACCACCACTACTACACTATTGTTATAAGCACCATTCCAACTAACATCGTTACCACTACACCACTATTACCATTAAACCACCCCACCACCATCAAAAGAGAGGGTCCTAGTTAGGAGATACTGATCGCAGTTTACCTCAATGTCATGTAGGGGTACTGAGAAAAACTATGCACATCTACAGCTACTAGGCTGGAGTCTCACAATAGCTAGTAGTCCTCCTTGGCGAGGAGTACAATGTGCATGTCCTCCAAATCTTGCATTGCAGTGTCTAGAGCTCTCCCGGAGGAACCCATGACAGAAACAAAACACAATGTAGGTAGGATGTCAGTTTCCAGTACAGTGAAGGTCTTGCGACCCAACATTAGACTAAGCCAGCAATAACATTTGTGAATTTTTAGTGAATCTGTACATTAGACTCATTAAATATCAAAAGGTTTGAATCATTCAGGTTGACGTAATTAAAAATTTAACATTTTTCCCCTTGCGTCAGGCATTATAACGTTACTTTTTTAAACATTATTCTTATGTCCTTCCGTAATATCTTTTATCATAACTATTTATCTACAATTGCTTCACTATTGATTTACCAAAATATACATAAATAAATAAATAAATAAAATTCAAGTACAACAACACTTGAAAGCCAGAATTTATTTAATGCATCTTTAATCTATATGTACTACCTTCCTTTATGCATCTATATACCTTCCAAGTACTTATGGATCTATATATTTAGAACTTTTCTCCTAATTTGGAATATTCAATGCACTACCCTATTTTTCGCCATATGCCACTCTCAAAATATCCTCTTCCTCAACTCTCTTACTCATCTCACACCTCTTTATACTAATCTTTCCAATGCACTACCATATTTCTCACCCTATACCTCCTTCAATATATCCTCTACCGCTACTCTCACATTCATCCCAAACCTCACACCACTACTATGATCCCCACAATAACCCTGTCTAGACTCTTTCCTAATCTACTTACCCCTCCTAGCATCATCTCATACCTCTTTTGCTATTCCGATCCCCCAAAACAAGCCTTTCTTAACCCTTCCCTCTCTCTTCCCCCTCCACCACCCCTTTACGCACCCCAAACCTCCTCCTTACTGCTATGAGCTCCATAACAAAAAAATTATATATATATATATATATATGTGTGTGTGTGTGTGTGTGTGTGTGTGTGTATATATATATATATATATATATCTATATATATATATATATATCCTTCCCTCTTCTATCCCTCCACTATCATTTTCAATCCAAATAACAGACTAACATGTCCACCACTCAACTTAATGTCATATTTCACTGTACTAATTCACCACTAATCTTTATGGGTTCAGGAGTAGTGTACTACTTGCCAAAAAGCGCTTCAACACCCCATCAGGGGTAGCAAGCGCTATATAAATGCAAACCTTTTTTCCCTTTTCTATCCCTGCGCTATCGTTCTCAATCCAAATCTGACTAACATATCCACCACTCAAATTACTTTCATATTTCACTATACTAATTCACCACTAATCCTTCATGGGTTCCTGAGTAGTGTGCTACTAGCCGAAAAAGCGCTTTGACGCCTTGTCAGGGATAGTAAGCGCTATAGAAATGCGATTACAATACAATACAATTACCATCCCATGATTTCCACCACGTTGCCACCCTATCACCAACATCACCATCATTACCACCACCATTACCATCACAATCACCACCACAATAACACTGTTACCATCATTAACACATCCACCACAAATAGTACCACCATTGCCATCATCATCACAATTGCCACCGGTGTCATTGCCAACATCACCACATTACCGAATTACCCCCGCAGTTACCACCACCACCACAGTTACCTCTATCACCTACCAATACTAGCAAGACCATGGGCACCACCACTATTACTGACAGTCATTCCCGCCACTGCCTCTCCTACCACCACCAGTACTACCACCACTATCACTGCTAGTGCCTCCACCGCCTTTACTCTCACCACCACTATCAGCATCGCTTTCACCACCACCATCTGCTTGTCACTCAGCCCCAGCCACCACCACCACCTTTGTCTGTGTTTCAGTAAAATATTGTGTTTTTTGCTAGTGTTGTTGATTTGTAGAGGCGAAAGAGTAGCGTGTGAACGATCGTGCAATCAGTTATATAAAAAGATCAAACCTGCTGGGTTTGCCGATGCTAGTTTCTTTTCTTTTTTTCTTCTTTTTCTTTTTACTTCCAACCGCAAAATATTTCCTACAGCTGTTCAATTAGAACTTACTCTTGACCACTTAAACTTTTATCTAAAGTATCGTTTTATTCTATTCTACTGCTGTCCCAGGCTACTTTTCTTTATTAAAATGTCCTCCTGTTTTTATTTTTGCATTAGTTTTGTTTCATTGAACTATATTTCGTATGTGCTATTTAATGATTGGTTGTCATGTATTAATACAATAAATAAGCATTCGATTCTTATTCCAGTAGATTGTATTTATCTGCAGTAAGTAGAGCACATTGCTAAACATAAGCTGCGACTGACGAACAATATTAGGTGAATATTTGAAAAGAAGGAGCTTTGTTTGCGAATACATTGGTATTTATTTGCATACTATATTTGCTCAGGTTACTTCCTGTTTGCAACTGAGCAAACAACCAACTGTACACGTTTGTGTCTTGTAGCCATGCTCCTGCTAGTCAAGGGCTCAGAATCATAGAACGCCCCGAATAAATACTTCTGCATGAAAAGTTACCCTCAATAATGCCACAAGAAATACAAAACTTACTTGTTTGCCAGATTCAGCGTGAAGAGACCCTTCGAGGTATAGCTCTTCATACAAGTAGTGTATAGTGTTGTAGCACTTACACAGAGCACTTAATACCTCTATGGGAGGTGCCGAAGTGCATTTTCGGATGGGCAGCACATCACACTGTGGGGGAAGTGTGTAGTTATCAGAGTGTTGTATTTGTTGTTATGTTGTGCAGGAAGCATTTGGTGTCATACCTGAGTGACGAGAGAGGTGCAGTTTATCATTTCTTGGGGTGTAGTGCTTACCAGCTGATGGAGGGGGAGTTGTGAGAGTTTGGTGTGCAAATGATTTTCATAGTTAGGACTAAAGTATATAAGCAATACACAGCACCAGCATAGCCAGACTGGCAGCAGTCTGCCGTGTGCTTGTGCACCAAAACACGGGAAATAATAGATGGCCCAGTAATCCATATGGCAACATAGCAAGGCCATATTGCCATATGGGAAAGAATTGCAGTCGGTTAAATGACAGTACCAATGCATCTTTGATACAAGCAGGGATACCATACTGCCAACTACTGTAAAAATACACTTTGTGAATGGGGAAAGAAGTGGAAGAGCAATAACTTATGGCAGAATGAGCGGGAACTATAAAGGACCCCATTCACAAACTGCATTTTGTTGTATATAAAGTAGTAAGAACTACTTATATACTACAAAATGCAATTCACAAACCTAACAGTGGACATCTCCACCTTCATCTCTCCTAAGTTTTCTATGAGAGGAACCTCATACATGTAAGTTAACTACTTAGTAGTAACTGTGTTAGGGACCGGGTAACTCTTTATTTATTTGTGTTTTTATATAGCGCATACTTTACCCGTAGGTGTCCCAGCGCTTTACAATAGAACCAGTTGCATTACATAAGAAATTCAGAGTACATGAATTACATAACATTCAAAACAGATACATGCATCTAAACAGAAAAAGAAAATGTTGCAATGGTGTGTATAAGAGATGTGAAATTTTAACTAACAACGTAGATATAAACTGCCAATATTGGCAGGAATTGAGCACTAAGAATATAGAAATAGCATAATGAACTTATATAGCATATCATTATGATATTGACAATATTATAATAAACCAGAGTACCGGTTAACAGTGCATGTGTCATGATTGTTCACTGAATTGTCATTTTTATTCTTATGCAGTTTCTCTGATGGTGGCTGGCCCCATGCACTGGAGTGCTTTGTTCTCGATCAGCCTCAACATGGCTGTCTCAATCTTTCAATTCCCCACTCTAGGAGGGCGTAGGCATTTCAGTAGCTGGGGAGACAGCATCCATGGAACCCCTCAATATCACTGGCTTGAATTCCCTCCTCCTCCAGGCTGAGCAGGGGCAGGTCCATCGTGTCCCTTGCGTAAGATTGTGTTTCTTTAACCAAGGGAACTAAAAAAGTATCAATATACTTAGCAAGTGGCTCCAGTAGTGACCCACATGCATATACCATAGGTCTTCCGAGAGGGTTAACAGTTCTTTTGTGCACTTTGGGCAAAACGTATATATTTGCTATCCTGTGAGTATCAGTATTAAGAAAATCAAATTCATTCTGGCATAACAAGCCCTGTTCTAGTGCTTCCATAGTAATTTCAAGAATTTGTGATTTCAACTCTAAAGTAGGATTAACATCTAGCAGCCTATAATGTATAGGATTAGATAGCTGTCTCATGACTTCTTCGTCATATTGTCCTTGTCCCAAAGAACAATTCCTCCCCCCTTATCTGCTGGCTTAATGACTATAGCCGAATTTTCAGATAAAGTTTTAAGGGCTAATACTTCTTGTTTAGTACAGTTTGAGTTATAGAAAATCTTTTTTCCATGCAAACTGTCTAATTCATGTAAGATCTGTTCTTCAAACAATAACATTTCAGCTGGTAACAAGGCACTTTCCGGGATAAACTGTGACTTATTCCTGAGTCCACTTATATTAATCTGTTCATTAAACTATCTTTCAAGAAAGAATGCCTTAAGTCTGACCTTTGTCAGAAAGGGAAGTATATTGATACTTTTTTAGTTCCCTCGGTTAAAGAAACACAATCTTACGTAAGGGACACGATGGACCTAATATCTAAGGTGGAAAATCTCGCTTATAATAAAGAAAACCAGCTTCTAGTATCCTTCGATATTGTATCGTTGTATACGAATATACCTCAAGATGAGGCTTTGGCCGTCATGAGACATAAATTAGAACAAAGAGAACGGCCACACCAGGTCCCAACGGACTTTATAATATCATTAGCGACCCTATGCCTTAAAAATAACTTTTTTAATTTCAAAGAGGCTTTGTATTTGCAAGTAATGGGAGTAGCAATGGGATGTAGTTTTTCTCCTGATATAGCGAATCTAGTCATGGATGAATTCGAAAAAAGGTAGATATATAGCGACACCAACCCATTTAAGATCCAAGTTGGATTTTGGTGTCGCTATATTGATGACATATTTATGATTTGGGAAAGAGATGATGTAAAATTGACTGAATTTCACAATTGGTTAAACACGAGAACACTTGAACTAAAATTCACAGTCTCTAAACACAGTGAAAGGATACATTTCTTAGATGTCTTTATTCAGCATGAAAGTGGTCACTTGGTAGTCAGTTTATATACTAAACCTACTGACCGAAATACATTATTACACTTTACCAGCGGCCATCCACGTACTTTAAAAGAAAACCTACCATATGGGTAATTAGGAGGAATTGCACAAATAAGGAGGATTATTTCATGAATGCAGAAATTCTAAAGACTAAATTGATTACTCGTGGATATCCTAAAAAGTTGGCCAAACAGCATTGAAAAGAGCATGGTATACGCCTAGAGAGGAACTACTGACTCCTAAACAGCATAATGAAAATACACCCCTAACATGTGTACTTACATACGGACCAAAAGCAAATAAGATCAAGAAAATCATTCAAACTAATTGGAAATTAAACGATGCTTTAGGCATTCCCAAGCCACTGTTTGTATTTAAAAAAGGATAAAATATCAGACAGCAACTAGTGAGAGCAGCAAGAGTTATAGAACCCCCGAGAAATGATCTAAGGAGTTTACTTAGTTTACCACCTGTAGTCAGTCATTATAGATGCCAAAATTGTGTGGCCTGTAGACTGACAATGGACTCAAAACAAATAGTCATCAATGGCCAGACTCATGTTCAAAGAGTTTTTTTAAAATTGTAATTCCAGCAATACCATATACTGTCTGAAATGTCCATGTAATAAGTTTTATATTGGCCAAACTACACAAGCAGTAAAGAAACGGATTCTGCAGCATACATCAAGAATAAAGGGCAAGACTCAGGGAGCGCCCTTAGTACACCATTTTCAAAATAAAAACCATTCGGAAAATGACATACATTGGTCTGTAATGATTGTACTTCAAAATGTCAAAAAAGATGAACTACAAGCAAAACTGAATAGACTAGAAGCGAGGTTGATTGAAAAATATCACACGGCAACACATGGTCTCAATGACCTGGATGAAATCTGGTCACTACTACAGAAGTCTTCTGTGCTTTCATAGTTTAGACAATACAACTGAATATTGGTACCAAGAATTTCCCACTGTATGGTAAATGCATATGGAGTGTACAGATTTGTGTTTTGATTAGATAAATTGCACGGAGTGGCAGAGTACATGCGGGACACGAGGTGTAAATATTATTTTCTATTTTTCCCAATATTTTTAATTTTCCTCACTTTTATGGTGGTTTTAAAAAAATGTATAATTCTAAAAAACCTTTATTCTGCTATATTTCTTTTTATGGATTGATTTACTAACAGCTTCATTTCACACAAACGAAATAGATTTATGGTAGTCTTTCTTCAGAGTCAGTGCATGTCTGTTTTTAGTGTTAGTACATAGCCTTTATATACATAAAGACGTAGCCCCGGTCACGTGACTTGTACCATGGACCCGGAATTGATATGAGAGTTGGCTGAGAATGCGCGCGTAGCATGCTGATTGAACGGTAAGAGTCAGTTCTTTCATTAACTGGGTCAAAGAAGAAAAGGTAGTTGGTTAGTTTTTTTCACTAGAGATTAGGAATCGGTACCATAATGCGCTCACCCTTTTTTATAGAACGAACGAAGGAGTAAGGAAGTAAAGTCCTGCGAGTCTAATTACTTGACGCAAATATATTGATTTAAGGTGCACTTCCATCTCTGCGAGCCGGTAAGAACAGTTGTGACATCGCACTTTGATTGTGGTCTATTAGCCTTGACCTTTACATGTGCCATGGTTACTAACGTAAAATATTATACATAGATGGCCATACTTTGCTTCCTTGTCCACAGAACCATTGAGATACCCCCGTTTAGCCGGCGGATTTTTATTCCTGATATTATAAGAGCCGGGATTATTCAATAAGACTGGTAACTTTTTACCTGGTTTTGGTGTTCACCTGATAGAATAGTTTTGGCATTAAATAGTTTGTTTTATTCACTAAGGCACATTCTGATTCATGAGTCTTCGAGTGCTTACACATTTTGTGATGAGTATTTGGTCGATTTTTTTAAAGGGGTTTCTTCTTTACACTGCTTACTTTGGCTTAGTCACGGGTGATATATTTCTCATGGGATTAAGGTGTCTGTTGGTTCGTGCACTTCTTCGGCACTGAGTTGTGAATGTTGAAAATATAATATATACTCATGGTCTGCCACCTCGAGAGATGAGTTAAAAAATATATATGGTTAATACCTATATATTGTTCCTGTGTATTGGGTTATGTGTATATATATATATGTAAATAGATTTATTTATTTATTTATTTATTTATTTATTTATTTATTTAAGAAGTTTTATATAGCGCTTGCCTGACCCGAGGTTATTGGAGCGCTTTACAACATTTATAATGCAGAGAATCACAAAATACAGAGTAGTGTAGGTCGATTAGTGGCGAGTTCGGTTATGGGGCTAGTGGATATAGAGGCGCAGCTGTGGGAGGAGTCTATTTCTGCACTCTGGCTGCTCCTATCGGATCCCTAGGGAGCGGTCGAGGAACACGGCTTCAAGCTGGCTTTTGAAATTAGCAAAAGAGGTAATAGTTCTGATGTGGGGGGGAATAGAGTTCCAGATTTTGGGCGCGCTTCCGGCAAAGGATCGAGCCGCAGTTTTTTGTTTTCGAGTTTTTAGCGGGATGAGTAGAAGAGAGTTCGAGCTTCTGAGGTTCCTGGTCTGACCAGCTTTTTTGAGTTTTGCTGCCAAGTATTCAAGTTTGCCGGTGTGCAAGGCTTTGTGTGTGAGGCAGGCTGTTCAGAAGCTAGCCCGCATTTCCACTGGGAGCCATTTAAGTTCTCTGAGTGCCGGAGAAATGTGATCAAATTTCTTGATTCCGGTGACCATTCCGGCTGCCGCGTTGAGCGTTGTTTTGAGGGGGGCAAGATGTGATTTTGCTACTCCGGAGAGGACTGCATTTCCGTAGTCTAGTCTTGACAACACCAGTGCTTGGGTGGCCTGTTTGAGATCATTGGGTGGGATGAAAGGTTTTATTTTGTTCAATAGTTTTAGGTTGAGGAAGGCGCTCTTGGCTGAGTTCTTGATGTGTGAGGTCATGTCCAGTTTCGGGTCTAGCGTGATACCCAGAGATTTGACAGAGTCGGCCAGGGTGAGGTTCCCATTGAGCGCTTTTAGCCATTCAGCGATTTGAGGGTTCTCCTCTTTGTTCGAGACGAGGAGAACTTCGGTTTTATCCGGATTTAGTTTAAGGTGGTTGCTAGACAGCCAGAGTTGGATGTCTCTCAGAATGTCATTGAGTCTGTGGATGTCCTTGATGGAGGAGGGTTCCAGGTAGATCTGCGTATCGTCTGCATAAAGATGGAAGCGGATTTGAGCTTTTTTGAGTAGTTTGGTGAGGGGTTCCATGTAGATGTTGAAAAGTTGTGGGGAGAGCACTGAACCTTGTGGGACTCCCTTATTGACTGGATGCAGATCGGATGCAAAGTTTTTGATTTTGATTCTTTGGGTGCGGTTGTGTAAGAAGGAAGAGAACCATTCGAGGACCACCTCGCCGAGTCCGGCTCGTTCTTGGAGAGCCTTAATGAGGAGTTTGTGATCTACCGTGTCGAAAGCTGGTGATAGGTCAAGGAGGATGAGGAGGCAGCAGTGCTCTGAGTCTAGTGATTTATGGATATCGTCGATGATGTTGAGGATTGCGGTTTCAGTGCTGCATCCTTTTCTGAAGCCAGACTGATGGGAGTCGCGGAGGTCGATGTTTTCCAGGTGTTGGGTTAGTTGCTGAAGTATGCATCCTTCTAGGATTTTGGACAGAAGAGGGAGGTTAGAGACGGGTCTGAAGTTGTTCAGATCCTTAATGTCAAGGCTGGGTTTTTTCAGCAGTGGCGTGACTTGCCCTACTTTAAGGCAGTCTGGCACAACTACGTTTTTCAAGGAGCTGTTTATGATCGAGCACCAGTGTGGTGCTAGGGAGAGTTTCAGTTTTTTGGTCAGTTGGAGGGGTATAGGGTCCAGGGCGTGAGAAGAGGGTTTGGAGGTGGAGATAAGTTTGACTATCTCAGCTTCTTGAATGGGATGGAAGACTAGCCAGGATTTGATAGGGGGTGTGGGGGCATTGTCAAGAGCCGGCGCCATGCTGCTCTTTGTGGGGGGGTGCTGTTGTAGTCCAATGAAAGTTTGATCTTGGTGATCTTGTCATTAAGGAAATTGGCGAAGTTGTCGCAGAGTTCTTTGGACGCCTGAATTGAGGATGTCGCGGGCTTGGAGGTTTTTTGCTTGATAATGTTATAGAGCCCTTTAGGTCAATTTTTTGCACTGTCCAGCGCAGAGCGAAAAAACGTGGATTTTTTGGTCTTGATATGATTGTTGTACTTCCTGCGGGCTGTTCTGAGTTGTTCTCGGAGGGTAGTCGAAGGATTATTAATCCAGCGTCTCTCTGTGGCTCTTAGTAGTCTCCTTTCGTAGTTGGTGTCGGTGTTGAACCATGGTCTGGAAGGAGTGGTTCGGGTTTTTTTTAGTTTCAAGGGGGCTAGTTGGTCCAGCATGGTCATCATATTTGCATTGTAGAGCGAGGTGAGTTCGATTGTTGTGTGATGGTGTTGCAGGGATTCTGCTTATGCACAGAACTATGCGCAGGAAACCAGGACCTCAGAGAATTGTGGTGTACCAGAAACTCCCCTCAGAACTAAGAACCCCTATCCGACTAGCTTAGTGTCACATTCGTTATCCGAGATTTAGCTCGGCGGTCCCAATGTATAGACAACCCAGAACAAGCGACTTAGATACTCTCAGGAGTGGTGGGGATCCGAAATACCCGTTGGTAGCTATATATCAGTCCACAACAGAATAACAAAGACACGGTAAAGTTTAAAGAGTTTATTTTATAAACCTCGCGTCCAAAGATGCAGTACTTTGGCTAACACAAGCAGACAAATGGTTAGGATCAGCACCATCAGCATTGTTACAATACCATCGAAAATGAAAGGAGCAATCATAATAATAATGACAGTGGAAAGCAACCACCCTCCTTTCTCTAGCAACTAATAAGGTATTATTAGACTAATAGAAGGTCTCTTAGGCTTGCATGGGGGACCCCATACCTTATAGATCAGCTTAGTGGAATCACATCACAGGATCAGCTAGGCTCTCTCCTGCAACAGCTCTTCGTTTCGAATGTAACAGAAAACATGCTGCTCTGTAATATTAAAGGGCTCGTCTTTCAGGTATTGGCAGCTGTATGTATATTATGGCTAAGAAGTGGTACAATCAACCTGAACACAACAACCTGCCCCGTCTAGTGACCCAGACTCGTTCTTTACACGGTGTACAGACCAAGGTCACAGCTCGCTGTTAAGGATGTTAAACAACAGACGGTTCTCATGTGAAGCAAAGTCGAGTCAGCAGTTCTTGAATGAATAACATGTAACAAGGAGCTGTTTATGATCGAGCACCAGTGTGGTGCTAGGGAGAGTTTCACTTTTTTGGTCAGTTGGAGGGGTATAGGGTCCAGGGCGTGAGAAGAGGGTTTGGAGGTGGAGATAAGTTTGACTATCTCAGCTTCTTGAATGGGATGGAAGACTAGCCAGGATTTGATAGGGGGTGTGGGGGCATTGTCAAGAGCCGGCGCCATGCTGCTCTTTGTGGGGGGGTGCTGTTGTAGTCCAATGAAAGTTTGATCTTGGTGATCTTGTCATTAAGGAAATTGGCGAAGTTGTCGCAGAGTTCTTTGGACGCCTGAATTGAGGATGTCGCGGGCTTGGAGGTTTTTTGCTTGATAAAGATATAGAGCCCTTTAGGTCTATTTTTTGCACTGTCCAGCGCATAGCGAAAAAACGTGGATTTTTTGGTCTTGATATGATTGTTGTACTTCCTGCGGGCTGTTCTGAGTTGTTCTCGGAGGGTAGTCGAAGGATTATTCCTCCAGCGTCTCTCTGTGGCTCTCAGTAGTCTCCTTTCGTAGTTGGTGTCGGTGTTGAACCATGGTCTGGAAGGAGTGGTTCGGGGTTTTTTTAGTTTCAAGGGGGCTAGTTGGTCCAGCATGGTCATCATATTTGAATTGTAGAGCGAGGTGAGTTCGATTGTTGTGAGATGGTGTTGCAGGGATTCTGCTTATGCACAGAACTATGCGCAGGAAACCAGGACCTCAGAGAATTGTGGTGTACCAGAAACTCCCCTCAGAACTAAGAACCCCTATCCGACTAGCTTAGTGTCACATCCGTTATCCGAGATTTAGCTCGGCGGTCCCAATGTATAGACAACCCAGAACAAGCGACTTAGATGCTCTCAGGAGTGGTGGGAATCCGAAGTACCCGTTGGTAGCTATATATCAGTCCACAACAGAATAACAAAGACACGGTAAAGTTTAAAGAGTTTATTTTATAAACCTCACGTCCTAAGATGCAGTACTTTGGCTAACACAGGCAGACAAATGGTTAGGATCAGCACCATCAGCATTGTTACAATACAATAGAAAATGAAAGGAGCAATCATAATAATAATGACAGTGGAAAGCAACCACCCTCCTTTCTCTAGCAACTAATAAGGTATTATTAGACTAATAGAAGGTCTCTTAGGCTTGCATGGGGGACCCCATACCTTATAGATCAGCTTAGGCTCTCTCCTGCAACAGCTCTTCGTTTCGAATGTAACAGAAAACATGCTGCTCTGTAATATTAAAGGACTCGTCTTTCAGGTATTGGCAGCTGTATGTATATTATGGCTAAGAAGTGGTACGATCAACCTGAACACAACAACCTGCCCCGTCTAGTGACCCAGAATCGTTCTTTACACGGTGTACAGACCAAGGTAACAGCTCGCTGTTAAGGATGTTAAACAACAGACGGTTCTCATGTGAAGCAAAGTCGAGTCAGCAGTTCTCGAATGAATAACATGTAACAACAGTGTCGCGTGCAAAAGCAGCAGAAGCGGCAAGCTGGCTTTCTAACAGCCATCGAGGTTATGCTAACTTAGCGTTGTACATAGGGCGTGGTTAACCCACACTACACCCCCCTTTGATCGGACTACTAACCACTAGGGGCGCACTTATCAAGTACGCAGAGTTCAAGTTAGAAAGAACGGAACCAAGGGCATGAACTATAAGTCCATATAAGTTAAGTGTAAAGTTCGAAAAAGAAAAAAATTCATAAACAGAAAAAAGATATCGTCAGGTGGAAAAAAAACCTTGAAAAAATGGGAAAAAAACGACACCAATCGATACATCAAGGGTCGATCAAGATAAAAAGTCAATCCATAAAAGTATAGGCACAATAAGTTGCAACAGCCTCCAAGAGGAAATCATTGGAGCGTTCCGCAAAAGTATCTGCCATCCAGTTTAACAAGGGAAAGGAACACACGTGTTCACTCACAATAGGAGCTTCCAGCACCACATGGGGACAACAGGAAGGTTCCTCGATATAACTTCATTCCAGAAAGTCAATCGCAACCTCTTCAATGGCCCAATTTCCAAGGACTCCATGTGCCGCACCCAAGGCCATAAACCCAACACCAGAACATTCATACTCATGAGCCGTTAAGGGGCCCATCAGTTGACCAAAATCCGGTACAGGCGACACCGAGGTTGAAAGGCACAAATCCAGAGCCCACTGGAATGGACAATCCAGGCAGTGAAAGACGGGTTGCACACAAGTAAAGAAGGGAAAACGGAAGGATAATCCATACGCGACACTTAAAGTCGCCAGGGGCAACGTGCCATAGTATTCAAGCATCCGGTTACGCAGATGAAACAGCCGGGGCATGTTGTCTCTGTACGCAAGTTGCGCAGCCATTGCGTAGGACGCAAACCAGCAAAAGTATTCCAGCAATAAGGGCAAGAAGCAAAGGGAGACCTCCGAAGACGCTGGAAAAAATTGAATGAAAAAATGCGGGAATCACACCAAAAATAGTCTGAAAGGAGGTCACGAGGCCGGAGCCCACTATTTTAAAAAAATGAACTATGCCGGTCGTAGACGAGGCATTAAAGATAGTCTGTATCAATGTTCCAAAATGGAAGGGGAGGTCAGTATTCAACAGCGCCTGCACCTCCGTGCGGGTGTTTGCCACGTGAAGAAGAAAGGTTTCGCGGGACGAAGTTAAAGCGACCTCCCTTTGAGACAAAAGAGCCCTTATTCTGCTCATCTGGTTGAACACTGCGCTCAAGGTTGGAATCGAAGGCCAGATAGAAACATCGAGCCGGCCATGCGGGGCGGGAAAAGGACATTATTACAGCAAACTACACGCTGGGAAACAGTGACTATGTATGGTATGCCCTTTAGCATCCCGCAGCAATTTTCATTATTTAAAAGCAAATAACTACCGTTAGCAAGCAGTGTGAATGAAGGGGTTATAACTGGCACAGGTACACCTTTCAAAACGCAAGCTAAATTAGGAGCACCCTTCAGATAAACCTCTGTGCCCTCCCGCATGCATCTATATGTAAACGGGAGCGACCAAACTTCGTGCAGGAATGCACTACCAAGTTGTTCATATCTGCCAAGAGCATAATGTTTCATGCATGAACTAAATTTAAAAAGCGAAAAAGGTAAAGTGATTACTCCGTGGATAAGCAACACGGCTGAATTTAACTCAGCAATAGAAAAAGGCAATGGTTCTAACTTCTCAATGTGCAGCAATGAATAAGTCGCATCCTTCATAGACATAAACTGTTGCTTGCCAGTTAAATTAAAAGGGAGGAACAAAGAGGAAACATTCATGTAATCCCATGGAACCTTCCCTGCCTTTAACGTTTGTAAAGTCCATGCAAACTGCATAACAGAACGCAACTGATTCTGGCCATGGTACAACACAGACAAATCATCCTGCACAATGTCTACGACAGATGAAACAATATTATCTAAAGTGTAAATTCTAGAAGAGAAGGTGTTTATACTATTATCAATCACAGCCAACACTTTTTCCATATTGGCCTGGTCAATAGCACGTAATCTGGAGGCAGCCTCAATTTGTGACAATTTCCAAACTTCGTTGTAAATAGCATACACCCATCTTTTGGACCTGCCTACTGCAGGACCTTTAATAAAATCATTCAAATCAATTTTGTCGTCTAAACGTGACAAATGAAGTTTAACAGACGCTAATGTGGAATGTTGCAGCCACGACTGGCATAACTTACCCACAGAGTAGGTAGTTACAGTGTGTGATGATTCAAAACGAGGATCTACCCTGACTTGAGTGTACCCAGGATCCATGGCTAAAAATCGACGTTGACAAGAATCTGAACCAGTTTGCCATACCAACCACCCCTCAGGATTAAACGCCGAAACATTGAAGGTGGTGTTGGAAATGAGGGACTGCAACTTAACAAGGGATAGATCTGTGAAATTACCCCAGCCGGGGTAAGCACCCAGATCCGGGATTGTGAGGGAATTCAATTTTTTTGACGTTGCCAAACCCAAACAGGTTGTCTGAAAAATAGATGAATTCAAAAATAAAATGTGGTTTGGCATAAGACAGGCGCGATGCAAAGCTTCTGTTCCCTGAACCTGCCATGGTTTAGTACCCCAAACCGATTTAAGATCGATAGTAGCTTTCCATAGCTCATAGCCTCCGATAGCCAATTCGTCCATAAAGGACTTGGAATGTAATAATTTGGTATGTGTCAACCTTATCTTCGAGGCGGTTTCAGGCGCCATCTTAAAATAAAAGGAGGCCGGTTTTGACACACTAAAATCCGAAAAGTATGTGAACTTGTTCACTAACGTTGTAGAACTGCCATGATGAGGGGCTGGACAATGTTCCCATTGTGTGTAATTAACAAAATTTCGAAAAGTATTTGCTCTGTGTAGGAAATGTGTGCCATAATGTTGATCATAAAATTGTTCACCATCATTAGCAGAATTTAAATATAAATCTTCAACATCAAATGCAGCATAATATTTTAGATCAGAAAATAGTGCTTCTATTGCTTGTACATCCCAATCATCAGATCGGATATTCTGTTTAACTACATCACCCATAGAAACACGAAATACATTAGGCACATTAATCACTTCGGTAGGTCCATGAATTTGAAATTTAACAGCATCCCAAGCGATCCCATCACGCACAGGCCAGGCAGTAATGTTCACAAAAGTCTGGTCCCTTTTCATAATGTGTGAGGAGGAATGGGGGTCCAAAGTTCCAGCAATTGATCCAATCGTAGATCGTTCAGTCAGGTAGTGTCCATTAATAATTTTAAAAAACACTACCACAAAGCCAATTGTCATGAACAAAAAAATACATATTAGCACCAGCCAGATGTAAATCCATGGTGCCACTAAAAAATGTCTCTTGAACCAGGCAAAAAATATAGCAATTTTGGAAGGGGCAGTGGAAGTCATTGATTCAGTGTCAAAGGAAGAACGGGACTGGTTAATCGCTGTTGAATGTAAAAGAGGCAACGGGACACTTGCAGGATAAGCATACTCAGGATCATCAGGTAAACCACCATCAATAGGCGGTATAGGAGGGGAAGCAACAGCATGCATCTCAACGGCAACCTCAGGCATGATGGTCGAGGGCGGCATCACAACAGAATTTCGCAGAATGGAAGGGCAAGAAACTGAAGGTGTCATACTATGAAGTATCGGCCACTCGCTGAAGCTTGACATTGTCAATCGAGATGTACCTGTTTTCCTTGCGACCAGGAAGTGGTGGTAAAATGACTGTACGTGTACCCTGGACTCCAAGCACCGGGACTGGTGCACGATAAGAGGGGCCAAACTCTTTCTTGTTCTCCACCTTCTCACGGACCAGATCACCAACTTGAGGTAGCCAGCCGACTACCGGAATCTGGAGCTCAGCTTCGCATGTAGAGGGTACGTGTTCCTTCGCCAGAGTGTCTCTTGCCTCTTGTAGATTCTGCAATACAGCACAGTGATCATCTAGGTCAAAAGGCGCGGCAGCCGCCGCCATGTCTGGACCCTCAAAGTCTGGAACAAACATTCTTACTCCAAAGAGCATCATGTATGGGGTCCGCCCACCCAGAGACCTTCTAGGGAGATTATTAAGTGCACGTTGCACGTCATACAAGTGGGTTAGCCAGCTTCGGCCAGTACCTAAAACCCTTGCTGTCAAAGATTGCTTTAGGTCACGGTTCATTCGCTCCACAACACTATTGCCCTCAGGCCGGTATGGAGACGAAAATTTGACTTGGACCCCCAAACTTCTCATGGCTTCTTTGTAAGCCCTAGAGGCAAACGGAGGGCCCTGGTCAGAATGAAGGGTACCACATGCAAAACTCCCAATAAAGACACGCAAATCCTTGATGACCGTCCGGGCATCAGTACTCCTTTGCGGCCACACCCACAGAAAACGTGTGCACGAATCCACTGCAACCAAGATGTACCTGTACGCAGTATCAGAGGAAAAAGGACCGCAGTGATCTAAATAAACACACGCAAGTGGTTGATTAGATATAAACAGCTGTGTTTGTGGTGGACACGCGACAGTAGAAGGTTTAATCTGCTGGCAAATGTCACATAAAAGAACATAAGCTCGCGTTTGTACAAACCGTACCACCAGTAACGTTGCTGTAAAAGAGATACAGTCGCCGAAACGCCGGCGTGCGCAGACGCAACACCTTCGTGGGCAGCTGTAATCAGAGATGGTCTGCAGTCCGCGTTGGGAATCAATCTGTCACCAACGTCGTTAGTCCTCACTAACGGGACGTTATCAGGACTTAAACGATAATGGTAGCGGGAAGGGAATCCTTTCGGAAAGCCCGTCCCTGTCTCGGACGCAGCAATAGCTGCCAAGATGTCATCATCAATCCTAGTTTTGGATCTTGTAACTGCTGCTACTAAGTATGTCGCCACCGCAGCCAAACTGTTACCGACAGCATGGACACCAACACGCTGGTGACCAAGAGTGTGAATTACATTCACGAGGGGCAAGCCTTCCTTAAGTTCTTTAGGTTCTGCCACTCGAACCCGAAGCGTTTTGTGCTTCACTGTGCTACCTTTCAAATCACAAAAGTCATTTTGACTCCAAAAGTGTAAATTCTCGTTGTATGATTGAACACAATAGAACGAGTCACTCACTATAAGAGTGGTGACCCGAGGATCAGCAAACTCCAGTGCAAGCACCAGAGCTTTCAGTTCTGCCAACTGCGCGGTACAATCACCCAATGATTGCGTATGCACGACATCAGATTGGAACTCACCGTTCACGAAAGTACCCACTACAATTGCGCAGGCCGCTGAATAGGCGTGCTTTGATCAAGTTGCGGGTTGCGCAGACCCATCAGTGTATATGACACAATGGTACTCCTCGAGCGGGCGCAAAGTCAGAGGAGCCGGATGAACAAATTCATACTCCAAGAACTCCTGTGTCTGTAATGCCGCGTCAAAGATATATGTGACGGGGGAGGAGCCTAGCGCGCAACCAAGATGGCCGCGTAGGTGCGAGGCTCCCGAGGACCTCCGCAACCTCCTACGTTTATCCTGCCTTCATCCTGAATCGGTTGAGGGGACTGTGTCAGTGAGCCTGAGCCGAGGTGGTACCCGTTTTCGAATCGGACCCCGGGTGCCGGGGTGAGCACCGACCGAAGTTTGCGGCCTACTTCCCTCCTGACCCCGGATTCGAGTTTGGGGGTAACCCAGTGGCGAAGTGAACAACAACGGCGGGCTGGGCCTGGCGAGTCGCGTACCCCGCACTTTCACTTTCGCTTTTGACTCCCCCTGCCCTCATCGCAAGTGGGATTACGGCGCTTCTTTGTGTTGGGGTGGCCTCGCTGGGAGACCCTGCCTGCCTGCCTTCGGTGGCCCGCTCTGCCGTCCTGGGGTGACCCCCGGGGGCTCTCGGCCTTGAGTGCTTGCTCTCCACTGCGTAGCTGGTGAGGGCGCGAGCCACACGACGATGGCCACGAAGCAGGATGGGGATCGGTTGAAGGCCAAGTCTACCCGGCGTGGCACCGCGCATCAGGCCAACATTATGGACCGCTACACCCTCCCGAAGGGGTCTCCCGGCGGATCGCACAAGTCCTCCGAGTGCCCCTCGGATGCCCCGGATTTGCCTGCGGATCTGACTTTGCAGGATGTTATGGGCGCCATTGCTGAGATGAAGACCTCAGTGGGCCAGCAATTCGACACCTTGGCACATAAACTCGACGCGGTCCTCATCGATGTCAACCTTGTTAGAGCCGATCTCTCTAAGACCAATGACTCTTTGGCCCACACCGCGTTGGGCCTCACGACTGAGGTGGCGGCCCTTCAGACGGAGGTGCATCGGCTCCGTCAGGCAAGTACGCTCCTGGATCGGCGCCTGGAGGACTCCGAGAGCAGGGCCCGGAGGAATAATATCCGCATTATTGGAGTGCCCGAGGGACGGGAGGAGTCGGCGGCGGATCTCTTTGTGGAGGACCTGGTCTCTACCCATCTCCAGCCGAAGGGGCTGAGCAAATTCTTTGCGGTGGAGAGGGCCCATAGAGTTCCCGGAGGCAGGCCGAAGGTCGGAGCCCCTCCGCGGCCTCTTATTGCCCGTATTTTTAACTTTCGGGACAGGGATGCGATTCTGCAAGCTTCCAGACTGCAAGGGCCGATTAAGCTGGAAAACATGGAGGTGAACTTTTATCCTGACTTCACGCAGGCGGTCCAGAAGCAGAGACTGAGTTTCCTGGGTGTCAAGCGGCGGCTTCGGGACATGAACCTAAAATATGCCATGCTCTTCCCAGCCAGGCTGCGGGTGGAGGCGGATGGTCGCACTCACTTTTTTGACCGTCCTGACATGGCCGGGGACTGGTTGGACACTTTGACTGGGGGACATGGTCGGGATGGAGGGGGGGCGACGGGAGGTGAGCGCTCACCGGACCGGGTCTGAGGTACTGACACCGTGGCTCACCCCGGATGATGCCACTTTTGGCCATGCTTAGGGTCTTCTGCCTATTGTGCCTTGTTTCCCCTCCATGGGAGGTTGTGCTGGGTCTCGAGGGGGTTCTCCCTCCTCCTCTAGGGGGTCTTAGTAGTTTCATTTACATAGGGGCGACAGGCACACTGCAAGTTGGGGGGGCTGTTTGGGCTCATGCAGGGGTGCAGGGAGGGGGGAGTTTTTTTGGGGCTGTTGGGTTGGGGTTGGGTATTGTTTATTTGTACCGCAAGGCAGATGTATTGTTGTGCTACTTCTACAGTGCTCCCTGGGGGGAGATGGCTCGACTTCGGCTATGATGGGGGTAGGGGACTGGGTCTTTTGTCCTGGAATGTTAATGGACTGGGGGACAGGATAAAACGGGGTGTGGTCCTGCAGTTTTTAAAACGTATTTCTCCCGATATAGTATTTCTGCAGGAAACACACCTCATTGGAAACTCCTTTCGTGCTATGAATAGACGGGGCTATCGCCTTGTAGCCCACTCGGGCTTCACCTCTGGTTCGAGGGGGTGGGAATCATGGTTAAAACTTCGCTCCCGTTGGAAATGGATGAGGTGTTCCACGATGACAGGGGACGATACACGGTTCTGGTGGGTAGATTGGAGGGTAGAGTGATTGTTTTAGTTTCGGTTTATGTCCCGCCAGGGTTGCAAACAACTACTTTCGCTGATCTGGGACGCCTCCTCCTCGGCCTTTTGGAGGGGATTCTAGTGGTTGGGGGAGATTTTAACGCTGTAGTCTCCAGTACTGAGGATCGTCACCCTCCTAGGGATCTCCCCCGTGCCCAAGCGTGGTTGTCCGGCCTCTTGGATACATTGGGGCTGGTGGATTGTTGGCGGCTGAAACACCCTACGCAGATACAGTACACCTTTCACTCCGGGGCTCATGGCAGTCTTTCAAGGCTTGATTATGTTCTGATGCCAGCGGCACAGGCGGGGAGGGTTGGGGAGGTACGACATTTGGCGCGGGGTATTTCGGACCACTCTCTGCTCCTGCTGCACTTCGACATTGTCCCGAGGGAGGAGGGGAGGGTGGTCCCGGTCAATCCCTGGTACCTGCGTGACCCCACAATTCGCGCAGATTTGGTTAAATCTCTTGAGCGGTATTTTGAAGATAATGTGGGATCTGTATCGTCTGCGGTCTCTCTGTGGGAGGCGTTTAAGACGGTAATCCGGGGGGAGGCGCTGTCCCTTATTTCCCATTCCCGGTGGCGCGGGCGGGAGGAGGTGACCCGTATTGAAACTGAGATAACTGAGTTGGAGGGTGATCTGGAATGTGGGGTGACGGACGACAAATTACATGCTCTCCGACTCAAGCAGGCGGACTATAAGGCCCTCGTCACGGAGGCAGCCAGGGGCCTCAGTAGAGAGCAGCATGGGAGACTGTATGATGTGGGTGATAAGGCTGGTAAATTGATTGCGTGGCTGGATAAAAAGGAGAGAGCGAGTCGAGTTGTCCCGTCGATTGAGAAATTGGATGGTGTGTGTGTCACTGATCCGGGTGAAATTGTTGATTGCTTCGCAGAATATTTCCGTGGGGTGTATTCCCCGGTATCTTCCCGCTCGGAAGAGGATTCCCATGCTCTGCTCAGGGACATTGCGCTGCCTTCCCTTTCGGAAGAGGATAAAGTGTCGTTGGACGCCGCCCCTACATCTGAGGAGATTGCCCTCGCCATACGTTCGGTCGCTTCCGGCAAGGCCATGGGTCCTAATGGCCTTCCCATCGAATTGTACAAGCTGCGACCGGATACGCTGGCGCCACATCTCCGTGCTATGTTCCTCGCGGCCCGTTCGGCGGGTTCCCTCCCGCTGGACCAGCGTCTGGCCACTATCGTGGTTATTCATAAGGAGGGGAGGCCGCGGGATCGGGTCACGTCTTACAGGCCCATTTCTCTGTTGAATGCGGAGCCCAAAATTCTCGCCAAGGTGTTGGCTAATCGGCTGGTTAGCGTGGTGTGCGATCTGATTCACCAGGACCAGTCCGGCTTTATCCCTCATCGCAACACCGCGCTTAATCTGCGGCGTTTGCATGGGGTGCTCGCGCGGGTCCCGTTCATACGAGAGCCGGCCATTTTGGCGTCCTTGGACGCCACTATGGCGTTCGACACGCTTGAGTGGCCATATATTTGGGCGATGCTGGCGAAGTTTGGTTTTGGCCCGGGATTCATTGGTTGGGTGAAACTGTTATACTCCGGACCTCTGGCGCAGGTGGTGGTGAACGGTAGAGTGTCGGCTCCGTTTGAGCTGGGCAGGGGTACGCGGCAGGGCTGCCCGCTGTCGCCGCTCCTCTTCGCGCTTGCCTTGGAGCCCCTGGCGGAGTGGCTGCGGTGGGATCCTTCCATTCGGGGTCTCCGTTGGACCCCTGAGTATGAGGATCGCGTATCCCTTTACGCAGATGATATCCTTTTATACCTTGCTTCCCCGCGTAAATCGCTGATTGTAGTAGTGGATGTTTTGCATTCCTTTGGCCGCAATTCTGGCCTAGTCATCAACTGGGCTAAATCCTGTGTGTATCTCCTCTCCGGGGAGACTCCTATCCTACCGCGGGGCTGCCCTATCCAGGTCGCTCCGCAGGGATTTAAGTACCTGGGTATCTTTATCACCCTGGACGCTGAGGCTCGATATAAACAAAATTTGCTCCCCCCCCTCCAGCGCCTGAAGGAGGACGTGGCGCGTTGGAGGCGCTTGCCGCTCTCATCGCTTGGCCGTGCGGCATTGTTTAAGATGATGTCGCTGCCACGTTTCCTATATGCTTTACAGAACACGATGGACGTTGTCCCGGCGCGCTACTTTCGCGAGGTGGAGAGTCTGCAGCGCCACCTATTCTGGGATGGGAGGCCGCGTATCGCCCTTGCGAAGCTGACACTCCCGTGGTATGACGGGGGGGGTCGCCCTCCCAGACATCAAACGGTACTACTGGGCCTCCCAGCTGGCCGCGATAAACCACGGCCTTTACGGGCCCGCTCTAAACCCGGCCTTTGAGATGGATAAACTATTACTGCCGGGTGGTGACTATAATCGGGCGCTTTATTCTCGATCGCTCGACGCGTGTCTGACGGGCCCTACGCGGGTCATGGTACGAGTGTGGCACGCGGCAAACTTGGCGATGGGGTGGAAGGATCGATTGACCCGGGCGACGCCACTGTATGCCTCTGAGCGGCTGGGCTCCCTGTGGACCTCGAAGGGCTTTGAGAAGTGGGACATGATAGGCATCAGCAGGGTGGGCGATCTCTGGACGAGGGGGGGATTCAAAACGTTCGATGTGCTGCAGGCGGAATTCCAGTTGCAGGACAGGGAGTACTTTCGATATCTACAGGTCCGTCACGCGCTGGTCTCCGTATTCCCGGATGTCGCCTCCATCCCGGAGTACTCCCCTCTGGAAGATAGAGTGCTAGATGGGCATGTGCCGGACGGCACGATTTCCTTGATTTACAAAAAGCTCATCAACGATCGCTCGGGACTGTTGACTAGCCTTCGTGAGGCGTGGGTCGCCGATGGATTGGAGCTGGATGACGAGGACTGGGTGTCTGCGGTGGCCTCCCCGAAAGAGGTGGCCATACCGGCCCGCCTTCGCTTCGTCCAGCTCAAAATACTCCATAGGGTCTATGTTACGGGGCCGGGTCTGATGCGTATGGGATATTCCGTGGATGGGTTGTGTAAGCGTGGGTGTGGTTCCTTAGGGACCTTCGTCCATATTTTGTGGGAATGTCCGGAGGTGGCGCGATTCTGGCGGGGTGTGCATGCGGTGTTGCAGGCGGTCACACATGTGCCGCTGCTTCCTGAGGCGAGGAGGTGTCTGCTAAATGTGTGGGAGCCGACTGATTACTCAGTGCCGCAGACGTGGTGGGTGACTCTGGGCTATATGGTGGCCAAGCGTGACATAGCACAATTGTGGGGCTCCCAGAGGTCGCCAACGATCTCGGCATGGAAGGACAACATGGATTGGTGTATGTTTCGGGAAAAAGTGGTGTATGTCGCGAGAGGTAAGCCTGGGAAATGGGTGAAAGTATGGGGCCCCTGGAACTCCTACCGTGGCGGAATTTGTACCCCGCCGCTGACGCCTGATCTGGCACTGGCCCCGTCTCCCTAGTCTCCTTGTCTCCTTGGTTCTGGGTACTGAGTCCACTTTGTTTCTGCTCCGGCCTGTCCCCCCCCGCTCTTCCTGTGTATCGGTAGGGTCCTCCCCAGGGGAGCTCATACTGCTGCTTCGACTTCTTGCTGCCTTGTGGATTTGTTTGTTATTTCTTACATAAAAATGGAACCGCCATCTGGGGGGTCCGGACGGTGTGGCCGCCAACGTTTTTTCTTTCCAACTCCTGTGATCTCTCTCACGCTGCAGCGTGTGTTTCCCACTTGTATTCTATGCTCTTATTGTTTGCTAGCGGCCGGCCCGAAGGTTGTAGGCCCATTTTTGTATCTCTTTTGATTTCTGCAATAGAGGTTTAAAAAAAAAAAAAAAAAAAAAAAAAAGATATATGTGACGTCAGGCGAAGTCAAGGAGGTTGCCCATTGTATCCTCCTTGGATGCAAAGCCTTAGAATTAGGTACACTGGCTTTAGTGACCGCCTCAAGGGCAGGGTACGGTGTTACCACCAGCATGTGCTTCCCCTGTGATAGCGCTCTCTCTTTCAGGATCGCCATCTGAACCGCTGTCAGTACTTTCTCTACAGCGGAGAAGCGCAGCTCAGCCGAAGTGTACAGATGAGATTTGTATGCAATGGGGACGGTGTCGCCCTCATTGAACGTCAAGTAGGTGAAACCCACTGCACCCGGTACGATTCTAATGAAGCAAGAAGATCAGACTGCAAAGATTGCAATGCAGCCGAATGCTCAGGCAGCCAGCAAGATTTGGTAAAAGTAGGTTGTACCAAGGCATAAAGCGACTTGATACGCTGGGCATAATCAGGAATGTAGGTATGACCGAAATTCAGAAAACCCAGCAAAGACTGTAATTTCTTCAGTGTCGTAGGAGTACTAAGGTGTGCGCATTTCTCAAGGAACTGCGGTGCCAAGCCTCGACCCTCATGATTGAGTTCGTACCCCAAGAACAACACTGTGAACTCGGCAATGTGGGACTTGGCAAAGTTGAACTTGTAACCAAAGTCAGCAAACATAGTTATAATGTTATCCACGCGAGCAAGGTGTGGAAGCAACTCGTCGTCCGTTAGGTAGATGTCATCTACATACGAATATGCTTCCGGGTCAATCATCTCCAAAAGTGAGACCACCCGAGCAGCAAAGACCCCGGGTCTGTTTTTATAGCCCATTGGGAGCCTTTTGAACCTCTTTTGTTTGCCACCCGAGGTAAACGCCGTCCACTCATAGCTATGAGGAGACAGGTTGTGGCTATAAAAGCCATTGGAGATGTCAAGAGTAGTTTTAAAACGTTTTCTCATGAGACTATCGACGAGAGCCGAACTGTGTGTATTCTGTACCGCACATGTCCGGCAGTGCGAATTTAAGTGCCGGTAATCCAAAACTAGGCGGTACGATCCGTCAGGCTTCGTCACAGTGAAAAAAGGATTATTCATGGGTGACACACATGTTTCAATTACTCCCTGATATTCCAATTGCTCAAGGATAGAAGCGACGTGAGATCAAGCTTCGCGACGCATGGGGTATTGGGGTTGCGGCTGGGGTTCCGACCACAACGGAATCGAATGGTTGGTAGAAAATTTGTCCCAGCCCACCTGAGTACGGTACAACGCAGGCGCGAGCACCTGCGCCCACTCCCCGGCTAACCTATTAGAATGTTCCAGTGGCACTGTGTGCCCAAAGAACGGGAGGATTACCACCTCCCCTCTAGGAGCCTCTAACACGAAAGCCGGGGACAAATCCGCCTCCGCCAAAAGGATATCATAGGTGGAGGTTAGATTATCCCAGAATACCACTTTAATTTTACGTTGTATGTCACCCTCAATTAAAAGGTCAATTTTAAACATTCGTTCAGGGGGAGCTACGCGAGTATCAGCAGTTTCAACACTTACAAATGTATCAGTTGCTGTCGCCGCCAGAAACGGACGCAGCGCTTGTCGCACTACTGTAACTTCCGCCGCGCTGTCTAGCAGCGTTAGCACCCATGTCCGGTTCAGAAGCTGTGTCCGTACCATCTGTGGCATACCTCGCAGTCAGAGCAGCAACTTTCTTCTTTTGAAACGGAGGTCTTTGACGCGCAGACTCGTCCTGTTTGCCTTTACCGTCAGTCTGATGGGGCTGCTCACGACCTTGAGCACCCCTTCCCTTCCCACGATCTCCGCCACCGGATTGATAAGCCGATGTTTCCTGTGAAGAACGAGGAGAGCGTTGTTCAGGAACCTGAAATCTATCAGGTGACTTAATATTAGAACGATCGCGCAAATCATGAGTGCGTTCACTTTGTATCTGCACCGGCGACGCAGAACGAGACCTCCGTTTCTCTTGCTGCTGCCCCTGTTTTTTAGCTCGCCAACTTTGTTTTGGAAAGTTGGGCTTTTCGTCCTTGGTTGACGAACTCACTTTAGGCTGCTGCACTGCAGTCGGAATGATCACGGCGGGTTTCACACCCAAGGCGCTACGACTCACCATTCTGTAGGCTTTCGCTATAATTTTAGCGAATTCCTTTGGCCTGTCGCCTGGATCCACAAGTGCCAACATATTGCACACCTGGAATTGCATGGCATCTCCTTTGAGGTTGCCCATAACCATGGAACAAACCACATCGAAGCTATCGACAAGCCTCAATCCCAACTCAATTGCTGCCTCGGCACCATGATTGTCCTGGACCTTCTTGATGACCGAGGGCAGTACAGACATAGACAGAGTGCCGTAGCACTTCGCATAGGTCGCAGCAAAGACCTTGCCCCAATTGTCACAGTCGACAATATCAGGGACCAGGTCCTTCGGCAAAGTTATAGTGAGGATCCTGTGTTTATCCACAGGAGAAGTATTTGGAAACACGGCTTCAAATTGATCAAATTTTTCAGCAAGCCAGTAAGGGAATTCATCCCTATTTTGGGGGCGCTTGCCGACAACCGAATTAACCATAACAGGACTGATGACCGTCGCATGATGGTCAGTCGTGTGGCCCGCAACCGCAGGTGCCCCCACCTGTACATTGCGAGACACGTACTGCACTAACGCCCTATGGACCGTAATCAGGGCAGTGTGTAGCACTCGTAACTCCGCCACCGCCACAGTCATGTAGCGGGGATGGGGTGTATAACCGGCCAGCACCGGCCATGTGGCCCCTGCAATTGACAACGGGCCCATTCTCGCCGGCACTACCGCATGGGGAAGGGCGCCATTAAACCAAATAGTATGCTGCCAGGCTGTAAGGGGAATCTTGAGTGTCCGATAAGGGGCATAGGCTGCAGGCACCGCGGTGTGAGTATATTCGTGGAACAAATTGTCGTTTGCATCCACTTTCTCAAACGTCACCCAAGAGTAAAACAACTCATACGGGAACGCCGCATCAGCACCTACTACTAAAATAACAGCCAAGCCATCATCCGGGACCCCATAGACCCTTAAATGTGCGGTCAGGGGAACCCGACTATGGGCGGCAACATTGACCGCCATCGGGACACTTTCAAGAACAACGAAAAGCTATACTGTAGCACTGGTGTTCAGAAAAAGAAAACCTTTTTAATTATCAAGCTTGAAAGAACCTTTAGTCGAAACCTAGGTAGGTTAAGCCGTCACTCCCGTCGTCCGGTAACTAGAGTGAGGGCGTTGTGGACTAATAAAAGCACTACTAAGGCGTTTCAGATCAAAAGACCAAACGTTAGGTGCGCCATGTTGCAGGGATTCTGCTTATGCACAGAACTATGCGCAGGAAACCAGGACCTCAGAGAATTGTGGTGTACCAGAAACTCCCCTCAGAACTAAGAACCCCTATCCGACTAGCTTAGTGTCACATTCGTTATCCGAGATTTAGCTCGGCGGTCCCAATGTATAGACAACCCAGAACAAGCGACTTAGATACTCTCAGGAGTGGTGGGGATCCGAAATACCCGTTGGTAGCTATATATCAGTCCACAACAGAATAACAAAGACACTGTAAAGTTTAAAGAGTTTATTTTATAAACCTCGCGTCAAAAGATGCAGTACTTTGGCTAACACAAGCAGACAAATGGTTAGGATCAGCACCATCAGCATTGTTACAATACCATCGAAAATGAAAGGAGCAATCATAATAATAATGACAGTGGAAAGCAACCACCCTCCTTTCTCTAGCAACTAATAAGGGATTATTAGACTAATAGAAGGTCTCTTAGGCTTGCATGGGGGACCCCATACCTTATAGATCAGCTTAGTGGAATCACATCACAGGATCAGCTAGGCTCTCTCCTGCAACAGCTCTTCGTTTCGAATGTAACAGAAAACATGCTGCTCTGTAATATTAAAGGGCTCATCTTTCAGGTATTGGCAGCTGTATGTATATTATGGCTAAGAAGTGGTACGATCAACCTGAACACAACAACCTGCCCCGTCTAGTGACCCAGACTCGTTCTTTACACGGTGTACAGACCAAGGTCGCAGCTCGCTGTTAAGGATGTTAAACAACAGACGGTTCTCATGTGAAGCAAAGTCGAGTCAGCAGTTCTCGAATGAATAACATGTAACAACAGTGTCGCGTGCAAAAGCAGCAGAAGCGGCAAGCTGGCTTTCTAACAGCCATCGAGGTTAGGCTAACTTAGCGTTGTACATAGGGCGTGGTTAACCCACACTACAATGGTCGTTGGCGCGGGGAGGAGCGAGTTACTCTTATCTTCAAGGGCGGCAAGAGGGGTCTGGGAGAAGTTTCTGGCCCATTTGGGGGGGTCTTGTACGGGCGGCTGAGAGAGCAATTTTTGGTTGAGATGGAATAGAATCATGTGATGGTCTGACCAGTCAACGGGCAGTATGTGGTCAATAGTAATTGCGTTATGGTGCGCGATAATGGCATCCAAGGTTGCTCCTTTATTGTGTGTTTCCTCTGAGCAGTGCTGAGATAAGTTATTGTCACTGAGAAGGTTGGATAATCTTTGAATTAACGGGTAATTCGCTTCATTCCATCGAAGGTTTAGGTCACCAAGAATTAGGTTGTTAGCATTCCCGAGTGCGCAGTGAGCAATCAGGTCGGACAGGTGCTCCTCGAATGCTGCGGTGTTGCCTGGAGGGTGATAAAGAAGGTGGCAGAGGAATGATCCATTGTCCTTAGTCTTAATATTGGCGGTTAGACATTCAAAGGTATTGTATTTGCAAGAGTCCAGTTCCATGATGGCAATGTTGTCTCTGTGTATGATAGCTACACCCCCCCCTCGTTGGTCTTTTCTATCTTTGTTGATAAGGGAGAAACCTGGGGGTACAAGCATGTCTAAGCATGGTGTGGAGAGGTCATTGAACCATGTCTCCGTGATGAACGCAATATCTATGTCCTGCGTAAGAATGGCTTCTGCTAGCTCAGTTGCGTTTCTAGAGGCCGATCTGCAGTTAATGAGCATGCAGTTGTTTGAGACCTCCTTTTCGGTGTGGATCTTTCCAGGGGGGGCCCTAGGTATGGTGGTGAGGAAGGGAGGGTGTCTAGGAGGTTTCGGAGGGAGGTCGTCTCTTCTGATGCCCGTGATCACATGGATCTTGGAATTGGGGGAGTCTGGGGGGGGGGGGGGGAGTCATATGTTGCGGCTAGATCGGTCGCTTCTCCTGAGGACATTGCGGCTTTGTATCTCGTGGGTCTTAGTGTTGGGCTCTTGGTGTCCTTATTTGAGAGTCTCTGTAACCTAGGCGAGGGGGCTTTGGTCCCTCTGGTGTCCTGTGACGGGAACTCATTGTCCTTTCTAGGGGGTCTCTGAGATTGGGTGACGGGGGTCGCTAGGGGCCCGGCAGGATGTTTTAACCGATTGGAGCAGGTCAGGGGGGGCGCCCTGGGAGGGTATTGCCGGGGTTTTCGGACCTTGTCTAGGTTAGTTAGGATTTCAGTCAGACCCTTGACTATTGTTTCTAGTAGGCTTTCTATTGAAGTGAGCCGCTGTGCCATGTAATCGTGGGTGGGGGAAATGGAGACTTGGGTAGGGTCTTCTCGAGTGGTGGAGGTCGTGGCTAAGGTAAGAGGCCTGTTGCTCCCTGAGTGAACCAAGCTGTCTCTGTTAGGGACCCTAGATGTAAATATATGTTTATATATTTGTAAGTAAGACAGTACATTTATATTTTAGGTGTCCTTACCGAAAGATATCCTTTACACCCTAGTCCTGATGAGGCCCAAAGCAAGTTGGGCTGAAACGCGTCAACTTTATGAATTGAAGAACGCCTTGCCAAATTAAAATATTGTAAAAATAGATATAAAAAAAAGTACTAGAAAAATTGTTTAGAGGACGGAGTGTTTTTCCTCATAGTACTGTGTTTTAGGGTTATCTTAGATAACAGAATGCTCTTATAAAAAAGTGAGAGCATCCAGATTTACCAATAGGGTAATAGGGAATAGAGGATAAATTCCTAATTTTTTTGATTTATGTTTTTTGATTTATTTTCTCTTTCTTTGTTTAAATTATTTTTGTATTGTATATAATGGTGTATTTATGTATGTATGTATAGCTAAATATAAAAAGTCTTTCACTTCTTTGCATATAGACACATAAAAAACTTTGCTTAAACTGCCTTTTGTCAATGATATTAATTGGTATATGATTAATCTGGAGAGTGAACCTCGCTTGGAAGGAATAATTTATATTTTCCTTCTACTTATTGTTTAGTATAGGTTGATTCCAACGCATTATTTGTATTCGCATACCCATAGTGAAATATGAGATGCGGTTCATCCCTTCAGCCCATGGCAGACACCTCAAGGTGCCTGCCACTAGGTGAAGGGATCAACGAGGGGGGACCATAGGTACCCCCTCGGCCTCCAACCAGAGGCTGTGCACCAAAGGGGGTCCTGCTGGGGGTCCCCGAACACGCTTTCCGCCATGGTTTCCATGTCGAACAGTCTGGCATGGAAACCATGTCAGAAACTTTGATTGTAATCTAAAGGGCGGAAAGAGCCCGAGTCTCCAAGTCCGTCGGAAGCCAGACGGAATGGCCATCTGGTTTCCTCTTCAGTCACCTCCAACATAATGAGACGGTCAGAAAGGAAACCGACTGGCCGATTACGATGCAGCGCTTTGGTCGGAGCCTTTATGGCCCGCATCGTAATCGTCCCCTTAATATACATGACATGCCTTTTAAATACTATGCACCCTGCTCATTGGGCTTTTAAGGCTTACCTTAGAGGTGACCTATAAGTATTAAAATGAAAGGTCTGTCAAAATGTTTATTGTGGCAGGTCGAAGTAGCAGTTTAGAACTGCACACCAAGGTTGCAGCGGCAGGCGTGGAGACATGTTTTGCAGTGCCACTGTAGTGGATGGCACAATGAGTGCTGTAACCACCAGTACCATTTAATTTACAGGCCCTGGGTACACATGGTACCATATACTAGGGACTTACATGCAAATGAATGTGCCAATGAGGTGCATACCACTTTTAACAGGTTTGATGGGCAGCCAAATACACTTTACCACTGGTTAACGGGGTTAAAGTGCACATAGTCGAATGGCCAACAAAAACAGATTCAGCAACAGAAGGCAAAAAGTCTGGGGGAATCCTGCGCAAAAGATTATCATTTTGAACAGCGTGCCATAATACGATGTTGGGCTGACGCAAGGAACTTCCCGACATAGGTCGGCGTTTCCGGCTGCACAATTTGGATTAGACGGCCTATGGGGAGTCGAAAATATTCATTTTTCAATGACAGCTTGAGTGGCAGACGTAAAAGGCCAGCAGCACAAGCTGCCCTTGAAAAATGGATGTTTGTAAGCATCCCTGCACCGTGTGGCAGGCACCATGTGGCGTCTGCCACCATGCGGTACCTGCCACACCGTGGAGGGATCTTAAGGGGGGCACCATAAGTGACCCCAAAGGCCCATCGCGGAGGCCACGGAGGGATGTGGGCCCAGCTAGGGGCCCCCAAAGTCACTTTCCAAAAGCCCTTCCATATTGGAAGGCTGACATGGAGAGGCTTTTGGAAAGTGACATCATAATCCCGACGGGGGAGCCAAGGCTGGCTCTGCCGTCATTATGGGATTATGGGTCATTCTGACGCTCCAACTGGCTCCTTGAGCACGTCCGAAGTGCAGCAGAATACCCCCACGGGTTTTCCATCTGACCACCGGCATCTTATTACTGCGGTCGGAGGGGAACCATCGATGTAGGGGGGAAATGCACTGACAAGCTGTCGGATGGCTTTACTCCCGACATCGAAATCGGGCCCAGCGTGTTTTTATTTTCTACGTGGGAACAACTTAAAACAATGAAATATAGGCAAAATATTTAAATAGGCATAAATATCAGTTAACACTTAAATATAAAGGGGTATAGATGTGTGCACAGAATATCCACAGTTAGAACTTTCGTAAAAACTCTTAAACAATTTAAAAAGAGAATACTAAGCAAGCACTGAAGTTGGAAACATTTAAAAGGAAAGTACTTCCTCTAAACATTTAGCATTGATACATAGGAGAATAACTTAATTCTATGGATGGAGACAGCAAGGTAGTCAAAGAAGAGACATTTTAAACATTGAGTAGTTCCCATACATGATGGAGACAGACAATCTGAAAGAGACAAACACTCCCACGCTCCAGAATGAATTCTAAATAGTAAATCACCAGTCCTGAGTAAAAAAGATGAATCTTCTACTTTATCTTCATGAATCATATTCAAATATTTCTGTGTTTTTCCAATATATATGGATTCTGTAAAATGTATTTTTTTTTTTGCGTGGTGCAGTGCGCCATGTCGAAATTATAGCAAAAAAGTTAAGTGCTATGCTTTAGTGCAATTTCTTTAAAAAAATATATTTTTATTTATTATACAACCAAACAATACAGCAGCAGTGCTTGACCACACCAATTAAGACATAGCAATTGATTACAACTTCTAGGATCCCATGCAATCTCAGATTTTAGGACCACATCACATTTCCTCATCTTGGACCCCCATAATGTTGCCTGCCCCACCTATACTGTTGCCACGGGCAAGATGGGGGTTGCAGCTACTGCCTCTGTATGCTTTCATTTTTCCCCATACCCGATTCCACTTCCGGGGGCACCCTCGGTTTTTGTAGATCTCTATTTCTGAAATAATGCACCAGTCCATGTCCCTCTTCCATTCCACTAAGGTTGGTGACTCCGCCACTCCCCACCACTGAGCTATATTGCATTTTGCGATCATGGGACCCGTAGTGGTCCAGAGCTGCTCTGCACAGTTCATGTCGGTTGCTTCCTATATATTCAACAGGCACAGCTCAGGGGACAATCAAATAACCCCACCACTGGCTTCTTTCATACATGTGATTATTGCTTCCCAGTTTATCCTGTTCACCGGACATTCCCAAATAATATGATAAAAGGTGCTAATACCCCCAAATAATCTTCTGCACTCTGCCTCTAGATTCTTGCCGATTTTAACCAACGTGGTGCATGCAATGTATGATCTATGGAGTACTTTTAATTGGACAAGTCACAGTTGCGATGTTATTGAGACTTCTTGTGGCGATGCCAGCACCTCCTGTCAACCCTGTTCCTCTAAGTTCCAGATATCAGCCTGCCAGCACTCACGAAGACTAAGAAGCGGGCCAGGTAAGTTATTGATAATTTTTTGGTAGGTCGTGGATATAGCCTTGCGGTGCTTATATTTGGACAGTAGCCTGTCTTCCAATGGCGAGACATCCGGTATGTCCTCCCCAACAGGGACCGCACCCCTGAGAGCATGTCGTATTTGTGAATATCTAAAGGTTTCTCTCTCAGATAACTCATATTCTTTCTGTAGTTCTGCAAATGGGATTATTTCCACTCTTGCCCACAAATCACACTTCCTTGAAATGCCAATGGTGTCCCATTTGCAGAAGCCCTGGTTGCGGCCCAGCTTCCCCAGGCGCTCTGCCCACCAGAGGGGTGTGGCAAGTGTCACTCAGTTATCCCATCCGAGATGTTTCGTAAATCTGTGCCAGATTGCAACCATATCGGCCGTGGGCCCCGTAAATGTCTGCTTTTTTGGGTTGGTGTATAATGCTTCGCTTTACCCCCCGGCTCACATCAACCATTCATCCATACGATATGACAGGTCACCCTGTGCGTGATGTGCCCATTTATTTATGACCACTAATTGGGCTGCCCAGTAGTATGCACGAATATTAGGTAAGGCGATACCCCCGTCGTTCTATCCTCTGGTAAGTTTGTGGGCTGCGATATGGGGTGGCCTGCCATCCCAGAGTAGGTTTCTAACTTCTCCATCTATTGACCTGAAGTAGGCTTCGGGAATTTTATAGGGCGTATTATGCAGAGCATAGAGAAACCTTGGCAGTGGCATCATTTTAAATAATGCTGCTCTTCCCAACAGGGAGAGCGGCAAGGCTCGCCAGTGCTGCACATCTCTCCGTAAGCAGGCAAGTTGAAAAAGTTCCTCTCTGGTAATGACGTAAATTCCTATGTATATCAATCCCTCTGTCGTGATCTTTGCTTCACAACCCGCAGGTAGGGCTGGAGCCGGACCCTTTAAGGGAAGCACCACTGACTTGGACTCGTTGATAGTGTGTCCAGAGTATCTCCCAAAATTGGAACAAATCTGAAGTATCCTGCCGATGGAGGGTCATGGCGACGCAAGAGACAACACTATGTCGTCTGCATAGAGCGAGATTTTGTCTTCGCACACTGCTGTCCATTTCAGGTCTCGGATTATTGGATCTCCTCTTATCCAACTCGGTAAGGGCTCCAATATCAGAGCAAACAGTAGCGGAGATAGCGGACAGCCCTGTCGTGTTCCCCCATTAAGGTAAAGATATTTGACGTTTGCCTGTTTACTACCACTTGAGCCAATGGCTCAGTTGAATAAAAGTGATACATTTTTCCCCAGTACGCTTTAGTGCAATTTTTAAGTTCCTTGCAGTTGCTCATCCTTCAAGATCCCCCAGTGATAAGGAAAAAAGTATGAGTGTAGACCTAAATTTAAAAAAACGACCTTTCTGACCTGATGGGGGATTTATTTCCATGCTTACACGATCTCTCAGGGTACCAGTGATTGCATGAGAAACTCTGTAAACCCATCTGATGATTACAGCGAGAACCCTTACATAATAGGCACTTAAGATACCAAATTCCAAGCTAAGGGCCTCAACAGGTATAGACCCGCTCTGTTTGCCAGAAATCAAAAAGATCTATGATTGCGGCATTATATTGAGTGAGTGTAGGGAGGAGGATACTTTGCCTCATATACATCCAACAAATGGTAGAATTGCCTGCAGACATATTTTATCGAGAGAATACATTAGTCTGCCATGTGCTGCTACTTTTGGAGGATACATTTCTAATGTGTGGCGCATCACTGAGATTGTATGAGAGCATTGACTCCTGATATGTGGAAGTTTCTACTTTCTATGCTTGACATCTTCTATTTGCCAATGAAATGAGGCGGTTTTGTGTCTACCATTAAATATTTCTATTTTTGTTTTTTCTTATGTAGGAGAGTGGCATCGACTGCATAGTTGCTCCCAACTTTTTGCTGATGTTTTGACTGTTTTATGACACTAGCCAGGATGTGGCCCTGCTATCCAGGACCCCAGCCTATCTGATCTTCTCTAAATTGATGTGAGTACCCTAGGTACCTTCCAATTGGATACTGAGGACACCCTAGCAGCCCCTTGTAGATGGTACCCTAGGTACCCAGGGCATGGGTCCCTCAGAGGCCTACCAGGGGCTGCAGCACTTATTGTGCCACCCCTGGGACAGCCATGCCAAATGACACCACCAGACCACTACTGTAGTCTGGGTAAGGTGGTGCTTGCACTCCTTACAGGGATAGAGGTATCCTGTATCCCACTTAATACAACACATATATCCTCATAGGTCACCCCTAAAGAAGGCCTTGCTAATCCTACAAGGCAGGGTGCTGATATATGTGTGAGGGGGGACCCCTACCTGAGTAGGGCCCCTCTGCAACCTTCGTAAAATCATTGCTGGGTTGTTTGTAGTGTAGCCATACCATATACTCTTAACCGCATTATAAGTATATCGCGATAGCGTGATAACTTGAGAATGGCTACACAGAACCATATCGTGTTTGCTGTCAAACATGTAGGAATCACACCCCCAATCCAGCCATGGGACTGAGGGAATGATTCCCCCCTGCTAGAGGGCGATATGGGAAAAGCGGCAGAATTTAGACACCAATTTAAAAGTGCACACGTAGTACAAAATGGATGCTACCCGCCACCCACACGACTCTGGCTGCATGTTGCTGGGCAGAACTCCAGCCACGGCAGCTGGACAATAGGGATCCTGTTGCAGGGAGGTGTTCCTACCTCCCCAGACAGACTATTTGGATTGGAACTGGGTGGGTGCATCATAGGATGCCTTTCAGAGTTGCACGTAGGCTTCCCCAGTGCCTACATTCTGCATACACCGCCTGGAACTGGTTTGGGGGCATCCTGTCCCCTGCCCCGGCGGGAAACACACAAAGGGGAGAAGGTGTAGCCACCCTTTTCCCGCCTGACCTCTCATTGGTGGGCTCTGATCTGGACACTCCCCTAATCTTTGGATAAAGGTGAATACTGGGTCCCCAGAGCCTCAGATTATTCTTGAACTTCACAGACTTGAACTTCGACTTGCTGCCGCACAGCTACCTGAAGAAATCTCCCTTGGGGTAAAGGAGTTACCCCCCTACTTGGCAGGCACCTGAAACACTGCAAGTGACCCCGTTGGAACCTCGCTGCTCCTACGGACATCAACGATTCTCTCCTACCTTGAGGAGGGTTTCCAAGCATCCCAGAGGCCAGTGAGTGAGCACAGCAAAGCTCAGCACCGTGGACCCTGTGGGTGCCGAGATCCCCAATACCCCAGGACACCGGCCACCTCTTGCACAGCACCCGACCCCGACGAGTGGGTAAGTTGTGCTTTGGCCCATTATTGAGCCAACCTCTCAGCATCATCTGTGCCAAAGATCGATGCCCTAGCCCGCTCCGGCGACCCGTGGGCGCATCTTTACGCACGCCAAATTGCTGCCTCCCGCGGTCCCTTGTCTCTCGACTTGTGGGCCCTAGCGGAAGTCAATCTTCGATTCCAAGAGTTCCCATGGTTGCTCCAGGCCTGCTCTTCAGTCTCCTCGCTGGAGACCTCGCTCAGACCTCGTGGGACTGCACCAGCAGCAGTATTGTGTTTCTTGCGTGGGTTGCGGTTGCCAAGGCTTAGTACATCCATTCCGGACACTAACACCGCAGCGACCCTCATCCTTTGTGGGACAGCCGCCCTGCAGAAGCTGGCCTTCCTTGACGCCTCCTGGACCCCGTGGCTGACGATGCAAGCTACACCTCTTCCACCTGGAAGCACCCGACATTGAAGGGCTCCTTCTCTTGAGACCCCTGGTCACTGTGCCGTGACCCTGACTCTGTCCCCTCTGCTTTCAGGTCCTTCTCTACAAGATCTACATTTTCATTCTTCACGACCACGACGACACTTCTTGCTAGCAGCAGTTCTTCACGTTTTGCCGTTAAAAATCAGCCCGCGACTCGACATCGAAACCGACCTATGCACCCGGCTTCCCAGGGGCAGGTAACAGTGGTACCTCGGTACTCTCGTGGGTGTGGGCTCTTCAAAAGCTTAACTCTAAAGTATTGAACTTGAACTCCTGCTAGAAGTGTTTTTAAACTTGTAAAATTCAACCGCGACATTCTCCTTAGGCTTTAATAGAGATCCCGACAGTAGCTTTAGCCACTGCACGCGTCTCCCGTGGGTCCCCTCCCTCACTACCTTGGGTGTTTTCACAAGGGGCCAGCGACCCTAAATGCCCTAGGCATTGTCTGTAGAATTGTCGTGGTTCTTATACCACTTTTTTGGTATATGGTTTGGTCCCCCCCTGGGGCCCTGTGATTCCAGTGCTATTTATTGTAACTATCAATGCTTGTTTGAATTGTATCTTCGCCTCTAGCCTCATAAAGAGACTAGTGGGGTTAGTCCTAGAATAAATACATATATTTTAAATATATACCTGTGTGGACTACTCTTTCATTTGGTTATTCAAGAGGTTATCTATGGTAAAACAATAAGCTTAACACTCCTTCAAGACTTAGCCTGAAGGCTGCTCTCCACAGCTACCATTAGGATAGCTTTCTTTAAAGGTTGTCTTTAACCTATCACCATAAGAGTCGAATTGGACTGGTACAAGGTGTCCCCTATAACTAGAGAACAGCATATGCCAGGCCAACTTCTCACAGCTGTATTCATTTAAGAGGTGTGAATTGGCTTAATGTAACAATATGTCCAGAGCACGTTACAACCTCAATGAGTGAAATCTAAAAGAATTAAATCATCAGCATATAATGAGGAATGCAGGTGGCGTCCATTTTGAGAGGGGGCAATCTATGTCATGTATCAAAAATTGATAGTAGATTCCGCAAATGTAATGAAAATAAGAGGTGGGCCAGCACGCATCCTTGTTTCAGCCCATAATCAGTATGAATGTGGGGAATAAGTACCCTATCAGCGCCCATTAAAACCTGACTCCAAGTGGATGTGTGAAGGGCAGTGAAGAGTGTTAACAGACCATTGGAACTGGTAATTTCCGCCAATGTTTGGGCATATCCTTGCAGTCAAATGATGGAAAAAAAATCTACAAAGGCCATGTAGAGAGGTTGACATCTTATTGGGATGTATTTATTGAATACTGCATTTATTTCAGTAATGTTATCCAAAGTGAATAAATATGGTCTTACACTTGATTGCTCTAGACATAATGATTTCCAGAAACCCAAGACTCCAAGAAGTCTAAAAGTATTTTCACAAATAATTTGCCAGCTGCCTATAACTTTGTGGTTAATTGGGTGGGCTATTTTTGTAAACTGGTATATTAATGCTGCCATTCCAGCTGTAAGGAACTGCACCTGAATTATATCAGTCCTTAAATACAGAATGTAAAAATTCACCCCAAAAGTAACAGTTGCGCAAGACTCATGACTATTGAGGTTCTTGCTGCATTGATATATTTAGCTATACGGGACATAGTAACAGATCATTTACTCATTAAGTGGGCCCTTTTTAGTAACATTACTGTTGGCTGCATATAGATAAGAGGAGTGATTCATCCAAATGCTGAATAGAAATGTACATTTTGTTTTGCTAGTGTGAAGGGCGATTGAACACTGATATTTCCTGGTATATTGTTGACCTTCTAAAATATGTATATTAGTCCATGCTGTGCCGGAATGAGTTTGTATACACTGAGCCTGGTATTTACTGAGTTTTTTAATCAGAGATCGTATATATGTTGCTGCAGCGTGAAGATAGAGTATTAGCCTATTTATTTCAGATGAGCGTTGTTGTTCAAGATAATCCATTTTTGTCATTTGCTTATCACTTGAGGTGGAATCTGTCAAGTAACGTTTTGACATGAGGATGTGTATGGTGGTGCCCTGGTGTATACATATGATAGCTGTTAGTGAACACAGTGAAAACATTCACCCCCATATCTAATTTTTCTTGAGTCTTTTCATGTAAGAAAGCAGTGAGTGTTGCATGCCAGATTAAATTGTTACATGAGATTCATACTACCAATCCATCACCTCCCAAATACCAAAACAAATTTTGATCAGTGCATACCATCTTATTGAAGAAGTGAGTGATAACTGAGATCGTTAGGTATGAATTGAAGGTTACTAACATAATGAAATGATTCATAATTTGTTATTGCCTAGTCAAATGTAGATGTTCCTTTTGTCTCCTTCTGGAATAATCAACTGGGAAATCTCGATCTAGCCACCGATCTGATATCATCCAACCCATTTCTTTTAATTTATCCAACAACAATGTACTACACAAATCACCTTTATATCTAGAGAGAAACAAGGCTCCCAGAATATTCCAGGCCAGCCTCTCTTTTTCTGACTTAAATACTTCTGTTCTAGTAACTGGACACTGCGGCATTACAATCTCCCATTATTAACAGCAAGTCCACCTTCTCAGACTGCACCATTTCTGCTATAACATCAAAGCAATGTCATCATTAGGTACTTTGTCTGGAGAAACATACTAGAGTAAGAAAGAGATTGTCTGGTCAGGGCAAGACAGTTGTACATATAGCTGAATTCCCAAATTATTATCTTTTTAAAAAGAATGCGATCCTAGCAAAGACTGAGTAGTGGCAAGTCAACTGCTGACATGTACTTTTGATTTTTTTTTTGTAGAGTTGGAAATAGCATAATATCTATCTAACATAAAAGGGTTGCACGTCTAGATGTTTTGTAAGCAAAATATTTGAAAATCTCGGGCACCTATGAAGGCTTTAAGGGGTTAGTGTATAAACCAACACTATTCCATGAAACGAGGCAAAGGTTTTGACTAAATGGAGGGAAGCAAATCTTTTTGCATCATAGTCATGGATACATTGAGTGTGCCTCCTAGCCAAAACTATATTTCAACATTTTTATTAGATTAGAGTGAAGAATGATGCATGGGACACACCCTATGGATTATTCTCCCCTTAGGGTCTAATCTGATTGTGATATTTCGGGAATCACTATGAATGCCTTAGAGGGAAGAGGAAAAGGGAGAGGAGGAGGGGAGACAATCTCTTAAACACTAGGCCTTGTCAAATGTTGTTATTGTTCTCTGGGTAGATCAGTTCAAGTCTTATGAGTGACAAATAAGGTTAAACGTAAATTCCCCTAGCTCAAAGGGTATCCCCATATTTCAGGTGCTGTGTTGAAGGCAAATTTTATTCTTGAGATGTAAATATATGCATCAAAATTCAAGTAATCTTCCTAACAAAAAGTCATCATAGTTTAAAGAGCTAAATTGAGGGATTCAGTGTAGGATGGATATGAGTTTGATCTATTTAGAGGTAAAGAGTCATCTATAAAGAAATTGCTAAAAAACGGAATATGTAAGTAAGAGAGTGTGGAGTTGTATTTGTCTCAATAGATAAGTTAACCTGAGAGAAGTTGAATAAGAATCAACAAGTGTGTTACGTTTTTTAAACTGGAGAGTGAGAGGAAGCTATCAGGTTTACCTGACAATGTGGTAATTCTGCTAGAAACGAGAAACTTGAGCTGTGCTTGGTACTACATGCAAATCTGTTTGGGCTGCTTAGGTAAAAGAAGTTGATATTTTGAATATAAGCTTTCTCTGTCCCTTGCGGGTGATCTTACACCCTTCTTCTTGGCTTTTCACTTTACCCCCTTATGACGTTCCTCTTTACCCACTGCACTTGATGAGAGGTTAATGATAGGGAAAACATTTGGAGTTTTTAAACTATGTTTGTTTTCGTTAATTCACCTTATTAGGTGTTGTAACACGGGGGTTCAGATTCAGAAATGAGGGTTTGTAAAATCCATTTGCTACTTATGCAATTGAGACATCTTAGTTAGTACAGTTTGTGTTTGTCAAAGTTAGTTGATGGTCTAATCCTAGTGTGAGTAATGCTAGTGATTATGGGTTGTCGTGTAGTTCCTCTAAACCTATATAGGACCTGCACATTTAGGCAACATACACAGTAGGATTGGTGTCCAGACTGATTCTAGACTTCCCCACTGGATATGCTAGCCTGTAACTAGCTAGCTCACAGGACAGTGCCACTAGAAGCCCCTCTTACCAAGGAGAGAATGTTTCTTGGCAACTATCGAACATGACAACCATAATCCTTAAGGATCGTGGAAACAGTGCAATACTTTTTGCTCAGTCACTCGTGCTCAGAGAGATACACAGAATAAACGGTGGGGATGTTTTTTAATAAGCATTTATTGAACCAGCATCCTTCTAATGTGAAATAGGTGTGCTAAAACAACCATTAGACAGAAACACATATAAATGATTAGAAGCACTAGCAGAGTAAAAGGATGGTAGATTTCTACTATCGTGCTAAAACAATGAATACAGGCAAGTATATCAAATACATGACTAGTAAATGGGTAAGCCTACAATGCAACCCTAACTAGATGTACCTAAGTGTACCTAGAATGTATGTAGGTGTAAGGCCAAGAATCCCTCTAGGATAAAGTCAACCCCATTACCTGAAGTAAGAGACTGTGGGAACCCATCTTGGTCTCGAGATGGACACCAAGGGATATCAGACTACTGCGAGCTGGAGTGTCTGCGTGCAGGAGCCTCAGCTTCTTGCGTCAGTGGGTCAGTATGGAAGTCCTTTTCTCCTCTGACTACCTCACCAAGATATGGTGTTTATATATCCAAAATTGTACCCTCGGAGGCTCTACCTTGATGTGTCATGTCGGACTTAGGATGACGGAAGAAATTACCTTTATATGTAGTTATTATGCAGGAGATGGTAGTCCTGCTGAGTTTCCAAGAATCCTCATGCATAATGGATGAAGCTAGTTTACAGGGAAACCCCTATGTCCTGTAAGCAGTATCGTAACTAGGTAAAAGGTCAGTCCCAAGAACCGTTATGTAGTGTAATGGTAGGGGAGAATATAGGTGAAAGGTTAGGTGACTACCTGAGCCTATAATGGGGTACCTATATGAAACATAACAGGGTTTCCTCACTTGGGTAGTTTTAAAGAGGGAGAGTCTAGTAGTTGATACAACCTGGCTCTCTTCTGCGCAGGATGGTAGGTGTCGTTTTGAGTGATTCCTTTGCATGATTTCCTTTTTGTGTTGACACCGGCATCTTTAAGGATGTAAAGATATAATCTTGGCAACCTACTTCTTTTCCAAGCACTTTTAAAGTGAAGACTACAGTATTTTGTATGGAGGTCAGGTAATACGATGCTCCAGGCATAACAATGTTCTGGGATAAGTGTTACTTAGAGTCGACTATCCCATACAAGAATCCTGTCAGTGTGGGGTGATAGTTGTGCTTCAATTTCTTCAGGTTTGGACATTTTTATGAGCTAAGCAACTCTTAGGGCCTTATTACGAGTACAGCTGTCCTCACTACCTCTGTACTCACAGTGGACCATCGCCACCACTCCAGGTCCACCCACAGAATTCTGAGTGTAGTGGTCAGACCACCACGAGACCGCCAGCTCCATTGGGATCAAGGATCCCGCTGCATCGGCAGTCTGCAACCAACCTCAATATGCTGGCGGTGCTGATGACGGTACCGCCGAGCACATTATGAGTTGGCTTTCCAACGCCCATTTCATGGCTGTAAGCCTGCTAATAAAAGGGGGATGGAGAGACAACTGCCACCTCTGGGTCTAGGGGTGCATGCGGGGGGCATGATGAGCCCCTCTGGAATTGCACTCCCGTTCCAGCATGGTGTGGCATGCAGGAATGTGCTGCAGATTCTCTCATTGTGGCGGTCTGCTTTTAAGACTTTCCTATGAGCCTTACACAGCTGCTGCTGTAAGACCGCCCGCCCTGGATTACACTTCTAATCGGACTGGCATGCGCACAACAGGCTTGTCGGCGTGACAGTGGTGGGCCAACAGGAGGACCACTAAACTCGTTATAAGTCCCTTAGTCAATTTTTAAGCTGGAGCGATCCTGCGAAGTAGAATATTTATTGATGAGAAATGGTTAAAGGGGAATATCAGGAACAGTGCATTAAAAGAAATCTTGGTGATGATTTGGTCAGTGATTAGATGACATATTGGAATCAGAAAAGGAGTGATTTGGAATCCTTATGAGGCATAGAAGAGAATGCGTCAAAAGGCTTTTCACTCCTACTGCTGAGTTAATATGAGTTACTACTGGGTCATTAACAGGGGTATAGTTTGTGTGGTGTTCATGACATCATTGGAGCATAACAGGATGAGAGTGGATCTACCGCTGGATCTTATTTTAGCTTCCATAGATCTTATTGTTGGTACTGAAAATGATAAAGAATAAGAGAGTTAGATGACCGGCAATGAGCAATTCTCTCAACGTAGATGGACGGCTCACTTTGTCTGAGTTACTTAAGAAGTAATCAATGAGCACTATTTTGGAGTTTTTAATGATGGTTCCCTGTACCTTGGGATGATTCTGAATACCAACATCCAACTATGTGCAGCTAAAGAACAGTATGACAAGCTGCTTGTGCTCAGCTTTAAAGAAGATTGTCCAGTGTCTTAAGACAAGTTTTGATTGTGAGAATCTACTGTCCATACCCATGACTGTTGTCCCAAGTAAAAGTAAACAAAAGTCAGGGAAGAACTTATCATTTATCTCTTCCACTTACAAAAAAGCATAGACTTCCTCCCCTCTTCCTCGTTGCGGTAGAGTGTAGACCGATGGAGTTAAAAAAATTATGAAATAGCAGAATCCCAGATGCTTACGCTGGAAGAGCTAGGCTTCTAATGTGACTCCTCAAGTATAGAAGCTCATTCAGGGGACACTTTCCCACCTCACACATGCTAGCATCTGCCACCTAACCTTGTGAGCTAATACACCCCCACTGCTCGCAGGAAGCAACCACCATCTACCTAAGGGGATGCAATCCATAATGAGCCCCCGCAACTCCAGCAAGACCAGTGCAGAAACAGTGGGGAAGAAGCACGAGCATGCCTGACTTCTGAGCATGAATACAAGCAGAAAGAAAAGTTTAAATATGAGGCTCAAGCCACAGGCCAAAGTTCATAGGCTGTACTAGGTTCATAGGCAAAATTCATATGCTGTTCATACATTAAGCAGAGGATAGGCTCAACCTAGTAGTCAGGTCTGAAGTGACCTCCCCTCCAGAGGGGGCCTACAAATCAGTGAAATATACAAAACAAAAAGGTTGTGGCAGATGAGGAAAGATGGAATGGCAAATTAGGGAGGCAACAAAGCAGTACTCAGGCAATGTATTAGCGAAGTTTGAACAACTGTGCGGCACCCACGAGCAATCCTGATCACTGGTCTGCAATGCTGCTGTAGCGCTTTTGCTTTACTCTGACCATTTCAGGCTTATGTTGCAAGAGTGTGATCACAGGGCCAGAGGTCTTGGTTCATTAGCCAAATCTCAGCAATCTCATCAGTCTCAAACAGTAGACGTTTGTGTACTTGAGTGAACACGCATCGGGAGCATGCAACGTAATCTTGTGATGGAACCAAAAACCTCAGAGGGGAGGCCTCTCTGTGTCTCCAAAGTGCAAATGTCACAAAACGTGTTTTTTGTACCCACTAATCTGAACGATTGCACAGAAGGAGCGATGAAATCTCTTCTTTACCCTCGTCTGCACATCCTAGAATTAATTAAACTCCTTCTCTGAGTTGACACGCAAGGGGAAAGGGGTTGAGGACAGAGAGAGAGAGAGAGAGGGAGGGAGAGAACAAGAGAGCTGGTTTCTGGAGTTTTCCTCATGACCAGTATATCCTCTCTCTTCTGGTTGAGCTTCATCATTACTCTTGGTGTGGTATGAGACTTCTTCTATACTCTCATACCTGTTCAAGTAATATATGTGATTAGCAAGTTATGCCACCGTTCATTTGCCTAAGTTCTAGTATCTTTCATATGTTCCTTAATGTCATTTAAGCGATATCTGAGAATTCAATGCTGGCTCATTTTCATTAAAGTCTCCTTCACTCACTAGAGTGTAATCCCTTTGCCGGATTATTTCTCAAATTAAGATACTGTTTTCGCTTCGTTCTGAACTTACATGAAATTTGGTTTCTCAAATTTCTTAAAAGTTTGTTAAAGCATTGCAATTGCTCCCATGTATCTTAAATTATCCGAATGTATCTGTAAAACTTACAGTTCTGCTGTTCTCTAAGTATAGTCTCTTTACTTATTGCGCTATAAGATTTGGACCCCATTTGAGATCATCAAATTAGAGTCACTTGTATTGCTTACACCTGGTTCACTTCTCTAAAAGGATTTCACCAATCAAGCCTCCGCTGTTGTTGTGTGGCCACGTGGAACCAAACTTCAGGATGTCAGTGACCGCTGGCAAACCTTGAAGTCCTCAGCCACAGAATGTTGCTTGGCGTGGACCAGGTAAGTTCTCTTTGTCTGGAACCATGATTTCCTAATAAGGCATGGTTGCATTGTGCGGCTCATTTGTATACAGCCACTCAAAATAGCAGATGAGATTCAAAATCTTGTGACCCACCTCTGGGATTTTTTAACCACCCCAAAGCTCTTCATACACGTGCCATAATTACAAACCTTCCCACAGTGCCTTTGTGCTCCCAAACCAAACGCTTGACTCATAATTTGTAAATAGGATACTTCATTGGGTAGGTTGAAAATTGCACTCTGAACATCCCTTGAACATATATAGCGATCTACTGTGGCACATACTTATGAACCTATGTTCAAGCATAGTGTGAGTTGGTAAGAGTTTGGAACGCAAGGCCCAACCTCCATACCTTCATTAAAAGGGTCCACATGCTCAACCTAGTGGTTAATGATACATTCTGTTCCAATGCCTAATATCTAGCTGCAGGCATTTATGATTACTTTGTGCTCCAATGCATACCATTTAGTTGTCTGTGCACTTATGATTTCTGCGGATATGAGAGCAGAGAAATGTCCATACTGAAATACACCATTTTCAGCAACACCCCCAACTTATGGAAATCGCTACTTACTTATGTAAATACTGACTCCTCTAATATTGTGATCAAAACTAAACCAAAGAAGCATCCACAAGACACACAATGACACACAATGATAATTGTCTCTCTGTGTTCATGTATGCTCCCTCAACTTGTTTAAGCACTACTGATATTCTGTTAAACTTGGTTCCCCTCTGAAATGGTCTGATGTGTAGGCTCATGCTCCCCTTCCATTTGGCTTGGCAGTTCGGGCTGGACTGTTCCCATGAGGCACAGGGTCAAGACTGATTTGCATATGGCCAGGTCTAAACTGGGGTGGCATGGTGAGCAAAAGAATGATGGATTTAACCAAGATCTCTTGACTGTGGGTGAATGTTTTGATTTGTTCTGCATTCCGTCCATCAATTGAGTGTCTTTCCCCTTCCATTTGAGGCACTTTGCAACACTTACCCTAGGGTCATTATTGCGCTATATAAAAACAGAATAAATAAATCAATTATCCATCCAGGAAGTGGAGGCAAATTATTTATGATAATCAGCCACATAATATGGCGTTGCTTTGATCACATACATCTTTACACCTGTGTCTGCACATGTGAACGGATTTATGTACAGTTATCATAATTCAGCACAGTGACACTTGAGGCTAAACATAATGAAGTTCAAAGCGCTCTTATATTTGCCTTCAATGACTAACCTTAGTGAATCAGTTAGGAGTTTGTCCTGAGTAGAGGTAAATATTATAATGGCTGTATGCACATTGTGATGTTCAATGAGGTAAGTACTTGTGGCAAACTGTAGTGAAGCAGCTTTCTTCTGACTTCCTTCTATCACCCCTTGGAGAATTTTGTTTTCACTGAATGATGGCCTGGACAGTAATCAGAGGACATGAACATTGCATATTCATCCGCACAAGACTCTTGTACCTCAGTTGTCGTTCATGTTCCGGCTCAGTTCTTTCTGGTCTTGGTTCTTATCTTTGTTGCACGTTGCCAGTTTGAATGGGTGTGCATTTATTGAACATTTTACTATATAGTGGTATCAAATTGCTTGGCTGCACACTAGAACAAAGATTTTGTTTGTTTGTATGTAATTCAAGATTTTGTTCTGCAGGTGCCTGTGAAGATCTCGTGAAACTATTGTTTCCTGTCTTTTCAATAAATGTCTAGAAAATTCGTTTAAGAGCTTGGCTGTTCAAAGGTATGCTTCATGGGGGAGCAGACAGGGCTGAGTATTTTCATTTGGCAGAAAGCTGGCCCACAGCTCACTAAGTATTACATTGAAAGAAGTGGTATTTAGTTATTTACTGTGCTAAATGTGTGCATTTATTTTTGGGCGTGGTTCTCACTGGAGTCAACGCTTGTTTAGCCTCAGCACTCGTTACAGGATTGTTCGGAAACAAAACAAGCAGTTGTATCCATTGCATGCCAACACAATGGTTCGATTGACTTAAGCAGTCATTAAAGACACCTGTAGGCAACTTTGTATGTGTATGTGTTTTTTGTAAAGCACACTGCTGCCGAGGCGTCGTGGCGCTGTAGACCACTGGTCCACGACCCTGCCGCGTCGGGAATGGAACCCTGGTCCCGGGCCATCCTCTGCTTCCGGGTCTGCCGCCTCTAACCAGTGAGCCACACTACTCCACTTTCAATTCACAAGCTCAAATCCAAGATAGCCCTACGCACCTCTCACCCTTCTATTGCCGATAAACTGAGTATCATTAAATTGGGTAACAGTTAGGCGGCACTTTAAATGGCAAAACAGTAGCATACAGAAAAGCAAGTTGTTATTGCGAGAAACCATGGGTTTTTGCAGTGTCTCGCTACTTTTTGCCCCCATTTGGACTACTTGATGCTGGTTTTCTGACTCTGATGGTGCCCTGAGCTCTGCCAACCAGACCCAGGGCATGTGCTCTGTGTAAAAGGTACATGGTAATAAGGTATAATTACAATTGGTTCTGACATCCTAACTGTAAGTACCTAGTATAAGGTAGGGCATGTAGGTTTAGAGGTCCAGCAGATTTAATGCACTTAACTGTGCACTGCTGTGGTGCCTGATGTCATTTTAATACCCAGCCCTGTCTTGAAGGCTGCTTTTGAAATAAAACTATGCCAAGATTCAACTTTGGAATGAAAGCAACTTCAAGAGTCTGAAACTACCTTATTTTACATATAAGTTGCCCCTATGGTCTACCCTAGGTGCCCCATGGGTAAAATGCCATGTTAATGTAAGCAGAGACATTATAAAATATGTTTAACAATTTTGTTTTTCTCCATTTTAGTGCAATAGCTTTATTGGCTAACATGGGAAGGCTTTATTTAACCTTAATAAAGTCTAATTATTGACAAGAGTGCGCTAAAATAATACTTTAAAGTATGAAAATAATGGTTGCAATAAATCCAGCAACTTGCCAAAGTTGGATTTATTATAACTATTACAGAAAAGAAGTTATAGAACTTGCTTTTCTGATGTACCTAAATTCATCCCTGTAGCAGCCTCTACTGGGTGGCCTGCCATTGGCAGGCTGATCCAAGCACTCTTGACTAGGTGTGAAGTGGCCTGGGTTGAGACAAAAGAGACATCTGGTGGGAGAAGATCTGATGCTGCAGAGCAAAAGCCAGGAAGAGGGCTGGATAGACATACTGGTCTTCAAAGGGAGAAAGACAGTGAGGACAGGAACCAGGCCAACACCCTCTTCCTGCACCCCAGCCAGATAGGAGCCCCTGTCATTGAATTAGCAGAGGGGCTGGAAAGGGAGTGTTAGCAAAAGTTAGCCGCACCTGTAGGTTGGGTTAGCCAGACCTGAAGCTCCAGGAGAGATTTTCTCCATTTTAGATTTTAAGGAACAGTGTTTTCTGGGTCACAAATATTTCGCACTTCAGGGGAAGTGGTCATCAGTGAATGTGGCACTCTGCACCCCATTGGTCAGGGGTGCCCCTTGCTTGCCACCCCAGAAACCTGGATAAATATAGGTGAGATGCCCAGCAACTCAGATCCCTGCCTGGAAGAAACAAGAAGAAGTAGGACTGCCCTGCTGAACCCCTGGCCTGCACCAAGAGGACTGTACCTGCTGCACACTTTGGGCATCAGCAAAAGAAGTACTTTGCATGAGTCTAAAAGTTTGAGGAGTAGACTCCCTGAAAGCAAAAGGTTAAAAGAGCTCTTCCTGCATCTTTTCCACCAAGAGGAACCCAGCTGGACAGCGTTCAGTAGACGGTTAAGGAATTGGCTAGGTGCATTGTGGGTCTTATTGTCCCAACTTCCCAAGGAGCAACTCAGAGGTTCTGCCACCTTGGGTTTGTGTTGTGAACCCTTCACAAGCTCAAAAGGACCTTCTGTAAGACGATCCAGAAATTTTGAATCATTTGAGTCAAGCCACTGACTTCAAACTGTGATCCGGCCTGAAATTCAGGTTTACCCCGCAACAAGACTCCCAGGAGTTGACTTTGCACTGAGCCAAGCCGCCATCGTCAAACTGCAAGCCGGCCTGATGAGGAGACCCGCTCGATGTTAGGAGAAAAAGCTCCAAATAAGTGACAAAGTCAGACAGTAAAACTTGACCTGGGCCTACCGCTCATTTTACCCGATGCTCACTCCATTGCAGTAGGCCTAAAACTTTGACTTTGTTCCTGTCAAGAAAGACCTGTTGGTGCTTTTGGCTTTTAAGCACTATGAAGTATTAAATCTTAAAAAATTCATATCTCCGTTTTCCTACATTGCATTTTTGTCGTTTTGCTGTCATTTTAATCATAAAAATATTTCCTAATTGTATAAATTGGTGTTGGAGTTTTATGTGTGTTGTGTCTTATTTAATGTATTGTTGTTCTTAAATGATTTACACACCTGTCCCCTAAATTAAGCCTGTCTGCTCGCAGTCAAGCTACCAAGGGTTGAGCAAGGATTAATTTATTGAGAACTTGACTTGGCCTTATTTGTAATTGTGGTGTTATTACTAGTTGTAGGTACCTACCTGCACCTACTAATAAACCACCTTCCAACTGTTATGATATGACATATTGTTGCCATGTTAAATAGCTATTATTAAAAAAAATGTATGTTCTGATCACAGATAAATTAAATTTCAGCTCATTTAGCTCATCTATAGACGGTTAATTGTTCTTTTTTGAATATAGATCAGTAGTGAATGAATCACAAAGGTCGTGCCCCCATTTCTCCAAAGGTATGGTTTAAGAACTGAATTCATGCTTTAAGTCTTGCTTGTCCCACCAATCCTGCCATGCCACTTTCTCACCAACTAGCTGCTTGATCTAGAGGCTAGCTGAAGCAGACTCTTTGTCACTGCATTGCTATGGAACCACAAAAAGCACCCCATTCTGCATGTGACATAGTTACACATCATCCAGTTCTAACCATGACAACCTTTGTAGGCAGAAGGTGAAGGGTATGGCGGTGTAACATCTGAGTTGGTAGAAACACCCTCATACCCATTTTCCCTGAAACAGGTCGATTCTAGAAAATGTGATATGATTCAAGCAAATATCATATGGATAGCATATAAGTGAATCCAGCACTTCAATCAGTATGGATAGTTGTGGGGATTTCCCCAGGATGCAAACCAGGCATACAACACCCAGAATGATGGTGTACAAAAAGCTTCCATAGTGGCAGATGCACCCTTTCAACCAATATGTCCTTTGCAGACATTACACACTTGACTGAAAACAGGGCCCACACAAAGGGTTTCTTTGAAGAAGGAGAAAAACCGATTTACTCACCATTGAAGAAAGGGCACAAAGTGGTACACTGTCACGCATGCTTGATAACAACCTATGACAATTAAACTACCATCTTAAACGAAGTCTTTCAAGGTTATATGTACCCACTCTAACAGAGTACTAAAAGGCACAAAGCATTCCAAGGGATTCTGAGTTGCTTTAAAATCTATCTTTTGTCAATAAAATAAAGTTTTGTTGAGATATGGTATTTAATCCTCAATAACTGTTCATTGTATCTCTTATTAATTTTCAAAAATATCTAAGGTACTCAACTGGTTAGATAATGACATTTAGCACCTAAATACAACAATTCAAACACAGAAAACACACAAAAAGGCAAGAAACATTATAACTAATAAAACATTGGAGAGATATACACAGGAGATTAAAGAACAATTAGTTCATCAGGGGTGAGAGGTTGGGTGCAACAGAAAACAGTTCAACAATCACAGACTATGCCAGCACCAGTTAGTCTACCTAATTACACACTGATTATTTATGTCTGGACGTCCGTCCAGCAGCTAATAAGTGTCACAGAGAATGATTACAAGATGAATCATCGAAAATCATTAAGAAGCCTAACAAGAAACTAGTAGTAAATATTTCTAAACCTCAACTCAAGAAATTAGAACATCAGGGTTTACAAAGAGGAATATCTTTTGTTCGGGCTGGACTGTTCCCATTGGGCACAGGGTCATTACTGATTTGCATATGGCTGGGTCCAAACTGGAATGGCATGGGGACCAAAAAAACGATGGATTTAGGCCCAGATCTCTGTACTGGGGTGAACGTATGACATTGTTTTGCATTCTGCCTATCAATAGTACTTTTTGCATTTGTCACCCCGAGTGGGACAGGTATGCTCAGACGTGGGTCCCGTGCTCTCCGTGCCACTGGAGTCAAGCTATCCTGGCTGATGAGGAGTGAAACCCAGAAACCGGTCCTAGGATGCTTGTTTCCAGTCCAGGGAGGACCTGGCCTGGCAGTTTGGGCTGGATTGTTCCCATTGGGCACAGGGTCAAGACTGATTTGCATATGGCTGGGTTAAAAAAATTATGCATGGGGAGCAAAAAAACTAGGGTTATAGGCCCAGATCTCTGTACTGGGGTGAATGTATGACATTGTTCTGCATTCTGTCCATCAAATGTTCTTTTTGCATATCTTTTGTGCTTACACACAATATAAAATATGGTTTGAAACTGAGATTTCAATGTTTTAATGCATGTGTTAGGTGAGACTAAAATATTTTTTCACCTCATTGGAGGAAAATATTGCTTCTGTTTAACCACCACAATTAAGTAAATTTAGTCTGTAAAAATGTGGCCAGGTACTTCCACACCCGGTAAATTTGGATCCAATAAACCCTATCCACTAATAATCAGGTAGAGTAAACAGTGGCGTAGCTGGGTGACGGGGGACCTTTTTGGGGACGGGGGAACTTTATGGGGGCACCGGCAATTGCAAGGTAAGTTTTCTGTTTACAATTCTACATCGTCTGTCGCATTCACCCTCCCGCTCTTACCTGCACTGGCCGTCACTGGGCGGCAAACACAGGGATCGCCCTGGGCGGCAAATCTCTAGCTACACCACTCAGAGTAATTAAATGCATTATTGCATTCTGCTGACTTGTAGTCAGGCTGCTAGTATACTATTTATTCTTACATTCAATTTCCTTTCTCACAGTGCTGTTTATAGATTGTATCCATTCTATCAATTATTTTATAACATATTATAATATTGTTATTGTTTTATTCATGTAAAGCTTCAGTCTCTCACTGACTGCTCTGCACAACCTTTCAGTAGATTCCTTACATTTATCTTTAATTTCTCTTTAATTCTCCAATGAGCCCTTGCATAAAAAGACAACCTGGCAATCTAGAGCATTGTAAGTAACTTATTCTTACTTCCTCACATAATTTCGACAAACATTTAGTCTAGATAGAAACTAAGAGCCTGATTATGATGTCGGTAGGACCACCACTGACAGGACATCGGTGGCAGTCTCACCGACATCCAGCCTAGTGGTCCTACCGCCGCATTACTATGCGGTCAGTCGGATTGCAGTGGGCGGAGGGACAGACCGGCATATCGGACAGGCTCTAGGAGACCGTCAGAGCATCGATCTGACCATAATCCCTACAATGGGGCAGTGCCGGTAGTCGCATTGTAATCGGGCAGGTGGGACCACTAACATATAGTCAGTTGGACACCTGCCCGAAATGATGGTGGTCAGAAGCTCGTGCAACCGCCTTCGTAATCAGCCCCTAAGTGGTGATGTAATAATAGAATTATAGGATTTTTACCTCTTTTTTCTCTTCTTCTTGTTATTTCCTTTAATTTTCCTTTTATTTCCAATATGCTTTTATTTTTGCACCTAGTGTAATATTTCTTCTTATGTTCAATTTCTGACTGTATTTATATTGTTATTTTCTTTGAGTATAGTTTGTGGCTACTGTATGCATTATATTATTGCATATTGTAATATCTTTATGGTTTTAAAAATGTAAAAAGTCAATAAAAAATTACTAAAGTAAAAAAAACAAGTTTCATGCCTACTCAGAAACTACAAAACGTGAGTAAGAAATTCTGAATACTGACTGATATCGTATAAAATGAAAGCTGTGTTTTTTCCAGACATGTCATGTTTCAAACACTTTCACAAGCACATAGCTGTCCATAATGTTACCTGGCCACGTTCCCATAAATTCTGTAATAAAATGTCCCTTTCTTTCATCTTGGTCGTTAGGATACCTTTTTTTTAATATGTATTTGTTTTTTCCACGGTACTCTGCAGTGAACTAAACGTACTACTGTGTACACCAAGACTTGCCTTATACTTTAGCTATGAGCGTAGGGGGGGTTTGGAGAGTGGAATGAAATGAAAGCACGCCATGGGATATATCCTGATAAAATCTTCTTCTACTATAGTAATCCACTGAGATAAAAAGGCAAGACAATGTCACCAAAGCCCGTAACATGCCCATCTCCCATGAAAATCCTGCAGGGCCAACACAGATTGACTTTGCGACATTAGTTGATTCTTCACCTGCTTTCTAGATCTGTGTGTACCCCAGAAGTCGCTGTCTAACATACCAGAGGGAGCGGTGGATCAGAGATAAGTCATTTGCATAGCATGAAACCACGGAGCTGTGCTGTCCAAGAAAAATGTTACATGAGAGAAAGATGAGTTCATTTTTGCTTTCAGGAACGACGTGGGACTAACCAGTTGACTTTCTTGCCTTTCCCGGCCCAACAACTCGCCGGACCCGCTGCGCGGGTCCCGCAGCGTCCAGTGAACACCGTAAGAGCGCCTGGACGGGGTTGCCTTCACCGGGGTGAGCGCATCTGTACAGGGCTGCGAGCAGCAGGGGACTCCATTGCCCAGGAGTCCCTGCGAGCCCCATTGCCTACACCTGGGCTGCTCTCCCTGCACGACACGCCCCCCTGCATAGCTGTGATTAAAAGCAGAACACCAAGCTCCCATCCCTGGGATTCATCTTTGCTTTCAGGAACGACGTGGGACTAACCAGTTGACTTTCTTGCCTTTCCCGGCCCAACAACTCGCCGGACCCGCTGCGCGGGTCCCGCAGCGTCCAGTGAACACCGTAAGAGCGCCTGGACGGGGTTGCCTTCACCGGGGTGAGCGCATCTGTACAGGGCTGCGAGCAGCAGGGGACTCCATTGCCCAGGAGTCCCTGCGAGCCCCATTGCCTACACCTGGGCTGCTCTCCCTGCACGACACGCCCCCCTGCATAGCTGTGATTAAAAGCAGAACACCAAGCTCCCATCCCTGGGATTCATCTTTGCTTTCAGGAACGACGTGGGACTAACCAGTTGACTTTCTTGCCTTTCCCGGCCCAACAACTCGCCGGACCCGCTGCGCGGGTCCCGCAGCGTCCAGTGAACACCGTAAGAGCGCCTGGACGGGGTTGCCTTCACCGGGGTGAGCGCATCTGTACAGGGCTGCGAGCAGCAGGGGACTCCATTGCCCAGGAGTCCCTGCGAGCCCCATTGCCTACACCTGGGCTGCTCTCCCTGCACGACACGCCCCCCTGCATAGCTGTGATTAAAAGCAGAACACCAAGCTCCCATCCCTGGGATTCATCTTTGCTTTCAGGAACGACGTGGGACTAACCAGTTGACTTTCTTGCCTTTCCCGGCCCAACAACTCGCCGGACCCGCTGCGCGGGTCCCGCAGCGTCCAGTGAACACCGTAAGAGCGCCTGGACGGGGTTGCCTTCACCGGGGTGAGCGCATCTGTACAGGGCTGCGAGCAGCAGGGGACTCCATTGCCCAGGAGTCCCTGCGAGCCCCATTGCCTACACCTGGGCTGCTCTCCCTGCACGACACGCCCCCCTGCATAGCTGTGATTAAAAGCAGAACACCAAGCTCCCATCCCTGGGATTCATCTTTGCTTTCAGGAACGACGTGGGACTAACCAGTTGACTTTCTTGCCTTTCCCGGCCCAACAACTCGCCGGACCCGCTGCGCGGGTCCCGCAGCGTCCAGTGAACACCGTAAGAGCGCCTGGACGGGGTTGCCTTCACCGGGGTGAGCGCATCTGTACAGGGCTGCGAGCAGCAGGGGACTCCATTGCCCAGGAGTCCCTGCGAGCCCCATTGCCTACACCTGGGCTGCTCTCCCTGCACGACACGCCCCCCTCACCTACCTAATTTCCAAACTTAAGCAGCCACTCATCCGCAGCGCGGGAGCGCGCGGGAGCGCCCGGGGCTAAGCCCGGGCAAAGGGCGGGCCGTCTAAGGCCGTCCAAGGACGTACAGGGACGGGCCGGGCCCTTTCTCTTACTCTCGGGATTCGAGGACTCAAAGTATGTTTTAGTTATCAATGTGATAAGATGTTGAATGTAGTTATAATGTGTAATTGAAGTTTTAAACTTTTATCTAATTTATATTTTAAATTGTACACATTATTCCTTATTTTTAGTCTTATGATGTCCTCATCACTAAGAAAGGGTAGGCGGGTTACAGTAAAGTCAAGTAGTGTTAAAGCCACTGGAACCTTAGATGATTTTATCACCCGTGCCACGGGGATATTAGATAAGGAAATTGCTCTTACTGAAAAGCGTTTGTCTCTGGACTTAGTTACGGGGAAGCGTTCATCTTTGGGTCGGTTTGCATCTGTGGTCACTCCTGAAAAGAGCATAATAAACGACTTGGAAGCCAGCCCAGACTTAGCCGTTACTTCAGAAAATCAAGAAATATCTATGGGCGATGTAGTGAACGGTCCAATAGAAGATTGTTCTGTATTGAGCAATATTGAGGATGGGATCCAACACCCTAATTTGACCCTGTCGGGCCCCATTTCCCTACAATCCAAAGCTTCGGCCTCTGTTCCAGAAGTCACAAAAACTAGTAAACGTAAAAGAGGGGGAGGTCACTTGAAGGGAAGGGTCATACGTATGGGAGACCCTGGTGATCTGACTCATTGCTGCCAAAACAACAACAACAAAGCTTTGTTAACACATATTGAGAAGCTGGTAAAAAATCTCTTGTTACCCCTTATTGAGAGAACACAAATAGTTAACCTAAAATTGGACCAATTAGAGCACTTAATATCAGTTAACACACATTCGCTGGAAATTTTGGCTAACAACAGCAAATTTCCACAGGCCCAGGGGAATTGTATTGAAATAAAGAAGGGGGCTCATAAAACCTCTATTCAAAAACCAAGTAATCCGCCCCAGCCTATTGCATCTGTTGATTCCCAGCGAACCCCTGTACGATCAGTCCCAACTAGACCTGCACTGGTGGCTGATGGGGACTCTCAGTCAATACCGATTATGGCTATAGCAGCAGCACCGAGCTCAATTACATCTAAGCCAGTAGCCTCATCTCAAGTTAAACAAACTCCACTGAGCGGCCCATTAGTTCTGGATGAAATGGCACCTCCAAGTAAACCAATATGTGTGAATATACCCCCCGAATCTGCACCTTTTATGGCCATCCTGACAGGTGTCCCGGTGGTCGCACCAAATAAACATGAATCAAATCAGGACCTATCAAATAAAGTCATATTCTGGCTCAACAACAATAGACCACTCCCCCCAGCCTCTAGTACAAAAATATTAAACGTACGAAGGGTCCCTTGGGTTGGCCCAAGCAAGAAGGATTTAGAGGGGGATTGTATCCTAATTAATTTTAGGGACAGGTGGGTCAAGGACTTAATCTGTAACAAAGCAAGGTTTGCTAGAATGGGGGATATTCAATGTATAGGTCTTGAATATTTTTATCCCAACTTGCATCATCTTCCCCCTAACCCTCGCTTTCCTGGGTCGAGAGTGCAGGGTAATAATTACTCTGGATGGACTCAGATTAATACTATATCTCGACCCCCTCAAAATCATCCTGGTTTGTGGTTCCAGGGTGATGGATCTTTCATGGGGCCAACAAGTTTCAAAAATTTTGGGCAAACCCCCTATGACCAATCAAGAAGGAGATTCCAGGGGGAGGAATACCTAGGGTGGATGCCAAATAACAATATTCCATTAAGAAACCGATTTGACCCACTGGTGGGAATGGAGGGTTTAGATTGACCATTAGACAAGAAAAAGGAAAGCATTTTATCTACCACAGATTTGGTCATGGGGGAAAACGGGGGGATAAGGCAGGAGGATAACCAGGTGGTGGACGCTTTCGACCACAATGCTCAACCTAATATGCGTTCGGATAGTCAAACTGTTAGCAACTTAGCCTGTGAGCTAAACCCACCAATTACTGGGCCTGACCTGGAAACTCCAATAAAGTTTGTGGACAATAGCCTAGGGGAACCTGGGCTGTGTCTAATCTCATGGAATATTGCAGGTCTTGCGGGTAGAATGGAGGATGAAGCTTGGCTGGAGCATGTGGGTGGTCAGGATATCCTGTGCTTTCAGGAGACATGGAGCAGAGTGGGTGGGGAAATTGATGGTTTTCAATCTTTTAATGTTTTGGCGGTCCCATCACTAGCTGGGAGGGCAAGGGGTGGGTTAATGACAGCTCTATCCATCAAACTAAAGAACCTGATAACCTCAAAAATAGTGGATACTCCTTGGTACCAGTTGCTCTTGTTGGAAAATTTGTTCCCAGAGCCCGTGTTGTTAATTAATTGGTACCATAATGTCTTTGATAGAAATGATGTATCTACAATCCAGAGTTTGGAGGAAGCAATATGTAAGGCTCGTAGTGATCGAGCTTTATTAGTAGTTATTTGGGTTGGTGATTTTAATTGTACACTGTGCAAATTTGGTGGCTGCAATGTCTGTGGTATCAATGATCTAAATGAACAGCCCTTGATGCATTTTAAACACACGCCCCAGGGGGACGCTTTAAATAATATCATTATTCTAAATGACTTATGTATGGTAGAGCCCTGGGCTGCCCCAAATATATCGCCAATACCAACCTTTCAGGGAACAAGAGGTGCAATGAGTACTATTGATTTTGTATTTGTGTCTAGTAACTTTCTTCATTATGTTAATAGGCTTGAGGTAATCGCAAGTGCCGTAAGCGATCATAATCCTTTAATGCTATCCTTGAGTGCCCCTGCTAGTAGAAAACATTTGGTTTGGGAGCAACCCATAACATATAATAAAAATCAGGGAGTTACCATGAAGTGGGGGAAAATAAATGCTGAAGGCCTTGAGGTAGAGATTCTGAATGTTTGTAAAACTGAGATCGAATCATGCCTGTCTCTGACGTCTGATCCAGACAAGGTCATTGGGAGTTTTGAAAAATTATGTGGGCACGTGGCTGAGCACCTTAGAAAACCAGTGGGGAAAAAGAATTTAAGGTGTTTTAAATGGTTTGACTCCGCATGCTCTGCCTCACATAAATCCTTAAAAGCTGCCCTTACACAAAAACCAAGAAATAAGGAACTGATAAGATCGACCAGAAGGGCTTATAAAGAGGCCATCACAAAGAGGAAGCAGGAATTGAAAAATCGAGCCTGGGACGATCTAGAGAAGGCCTCTGAGCTAAAAGATAGTAGGCTCTTCTGGGAAGTAGTAAATCGTCCCTTGTTTAAAAATGACACCAAAGAAAGTATACTGACGCAGATTACTGGTGAATCTTGGGAAGTTCACTTTGGTAAAATCTTTAATCCCAAAGCATTATTACTTTCGGATTTGTTGGATGATGTAGGGGATTTGGTGGTACCATCTTCAGCTTTGCTTCTTAGCTCTTCACTTACACTGGAAGAGGTTGAAGTAGCTTTGAGGAAGGGCATATCATTAAAAGCCCCGGGCCCTGATGCCGTCCCTTTAGACTTTTTTAAACATAATATTGAAGCTTGGGCACCTTTATTACTGAATGTTTTTAGGGCTGTTGTTCTTGGTCGCATCCCTGTATCGTGGAAGGTGGCAGTGGTGGTGCCGATTTTCAAGAAGGGCGATAGGTGTGATCCCCGATGCTATCGCCCTATATCCTTGATCGATGCATCATGTAAACTATTGGGGAGGGTTATTTTGGCCAGATTAGAAACATGGGCTGACTCTGTTGGTCTAATTGTGAACTCCCAGTATGGATTCAGAAGTGGGAAGGGGACAGTTGAGCAGTGCCTGAATTTGGCGCTAATTATTGGCAAGTACATGAAGGCAAGGAGTTCTGCAATTTACCTTGCCTTCATGGACCTGTCAAGCGCCTTTGACACTGTTTGTAGAAGCAGGCTGTGGCAGATGATGGACGATATGGGCTTCGAAGAACCCCTGGTGACACTTCTCCGCAGACTACACGCAGCAACGTCCGTGGCTATAAGATTTGGACCTGGGGGGGAAACAACTAAACCTATTCCCTCAACTGAGGGGGTGCGTCAAGGTTGCATTTTGGCGCCTTTCTTGTTCCTAGTATACACAAATGGACTAGAAAAGTACTTGTTGGACCACTGTTGTGATTTTCCTAAGGTAAACGGTAGGAGTATTCCTATACTCTCATATGCAGACGATACTGTTTTAATGACCCTCACTGGAAACAGTTTGCAGTTGTGCCTAGATGCCTTTAACACCTTCATGCTGGATCTTGACCTGAAGGTAAATTTTGGAAAATCTTTTGCAATGGTCTGTGGTCCTAAAGGAACAAAACCTAGAAAATTTGTGGTGAATCACTCTACTATTGAAAGGGTGGAGAATTTTAATTACCTTGGAAATCTTTTCAATAGCAAACTAAGTTGGGCTCCTTTAATGAAGGCTCGAGCCCAGAGTGCTACCCGCTCCATAGAAGGTCTTTTTCGCTTCTGTGGTAAGTTGGGTCAAAAACCTGTTGCGCACCTTAAAACTCTTTATATATCTAAATGTTTATCTGTGGCTACCTACGGGGCAGGAGTATGGGGGACCGAAAACCCCTCAGTGGTACAAGTGATGGAAAATAAATTCCTAAAACGGGTATTACTGATTCCATCGGGTTCATCGAATAGCTTCTGTCATAATGAAATGGGAATGACCAAAGTGACTGACATCATTCGTCTGTCACCCCTATTATTATGGGGCAAAATATGGTTATCTGACGATTTGCAGCTCTCGAGAGAAATTCTCTCAGACTGCTTGAGCCTGGATAATGCAAACAAGATCCCCTGGTTGTCATACGTCAGGGACATGTTGAATAAGATAGGTTTGGGTCATGTTTATGAAAATCCTGCAAACATCCAGGGAAACATAAAAACCCAAATTAAGTCAAATTACTGGAAGTTTTTAGGCTCACGGTGTCTGGGAGGCCCTATTGGCTATGTACCTAAGTTACAGCATCAATTTTATTTAACTTTTACAACTAATGTCCAATGGCGGTTTTATCTCACGAGGTTTAGGCTAAATACCCTCCATTTTCTTTTCGCCTTTCCTAAACAAGGGGGTTGGTGTGAGCAGCTACCCCTTTGTCCCTGTAATGACAGAGTTAGCCAAAGTACTATACATGTTGTCCTGTTTTGCTCCTTATATCAAGATCCTAGGATTAGATTTATTAAACCTGTCCTGAAGGGGCGGCAACCATGTACTTATAAAGAAGGCTATGATTATTTGCTGTCATTATCTTCTGTTGATACTTGCTGTGCCATGTTAAATTTTATAAGAGTTTCACTTCAGATTAGGAAACGCTATGGATAAATTAGCTGTAGAACTGTGCTTTGCCATTGGATTTGTATTTATGCTGTATGATGGATTTTTTTGAATTGTAATTTTTATTTTATGGATGGATCACCTTATTTGTGTATTATGTTTTTTAACTTTGTGCTTTTATGATTCATTGTATGAATCGAATAAAGATTTTTGAACCTGAACCGAGTTCATTTAGATCAAATCACAAACAGATTTGCCTTGTGATGTTTTCAATTGACAGATATCAATGATATCCATCTCAAGGCGAGTACTGCTAGCAGCAGAGCCTGCAGAGAATGGTGGCTATGCTATTAGAATATTCCATCCAAAAATACCCCGGCATTTCCTAGTGACTTCCTCCACAACTCACGCCATCAGCGGCTGAGGTGTTGCCGCTCTGATGACCTCCACCCTCAGGAAGCAATCTCTCACTCTTAACAAAGCTGCTCTATGCTACAGTTAGAGCCTGGAGGAGACTTGTATAGAACCAACAGGCAGGACTGTTATAGCTGATGGCTTTGTAATCCATTTTGCCCATAGAAATTTGGACATAGACAACCATCGCCCTTTCAGAAGTAAACTGGGAATGCTGCTGTCCAGGCAGCACCACCTCTCAGCATTTGACCATTAGGCCTTTCAGTTCCTTGAAACAACCTCTGTTGCAGAGTTTATAAACACTTCCTAACAAAGCATAACCCACATTTTAGAGTCTATTCAAAATGAGGATACCCAGGCTAGGGGGGCGTGGCTAGGCGCCCGACGAGATGGCGGCATCGGCGTGAAGGCTCCGTCCGCGCCAGAGACTACGGGCATTCTGTGAGCACGGAAAGGAAAATGACGGACAGTCTTTCATTTCGGAAGGGTCCTGGAAGACTCTGGGCTCCTTTTTGATGACGCGGTAATTCTTTTTGAGCACTTCTACAGCTGTTTACTCTCGGTCGCGGCTCTGCATCGGCCACGACCGCCATTTTGATTGTTGTGCTCGTTCCCCGAATATGCAGCGCGTCTCACTTTCTTTTCGCTCCTGAGTACCACACTGGTCCTATTATGCCTCTACCACTTCTGAAGTTCTAATCCCTGAATTTTTCAGCGTTTTGGGATCATTTTTACTGTTATTTGACAGATTTGGCTTCTCATTCTCCTCACAGATGGCGGCCATTTTAAACTTGCAAAGCCTAGTTTTCTAGACCTATGGCTTCTCTGTTTTGGCTCTTTCGCCCATCAAATTGCCTACTTTCCACGTCACATCTGCTTTGATCCTGTATTTACCCCAGTGACTTTTTTTTTTTTGTGCCTATTTTTGGTTAAGCTCTGTCTATCTGCACTCCATAGCCGCATCTATGGCTGAAGGCTCTAACAAATTTCAAAAACGAAACTACATTAAAAACTCTAAACTCTTCACAGAATTGGCTAGTCTGGAAGCCTCTCAACCTCCCCTTATTAGCGAGGCGGCGCCGAACATGGATTCCTCCTCACAGTCTTCAGGAAAAGCTACGTCTAAACGTTTAAAAAAAGACCCGCCTTCTCCTCCCAAATCTTCTTCGACCATCTCGATGGAGTTGCTTCTTGAAGAGATACGTGCTTTGCGCCCTTTCATGGAAGAAACCATTGATAAACTGCAGGTCCTTACTGATAATTGGACCCGGATGGATGAACGTATGTCTTCGGTGGAGAGGGACGTCTCTTCTCTCCAAGATTCTGCAGTCAAGGTCACTCATATGCAGGGGCAGATCTCCTCTCTTCAGAAGCAAGTGGAGGACTTGGAAAACCGAAACAGACGCAATAATCTTCGCCTTTACAGCCTGGCGGAGGGCTGCGAGGGGAGTGATCCCATCACCTTCTTCAAATCCTTTCTTCCCAAGCTTTTGCATTTGCCAGAGGGCACCCCACTTAACATCCAACGTGCCCACAGGCTTGGTCGAGCACCCAACTCTCTCTCCACACCAGCGAAGCCTAGAGGTGTAATAATGTACTTTTTGGAATATACGGATCTATTGAAAGTTCTCTCTGCAGCTAGAGCCTCTCCACACATTACCTGGTCTGGTTCCAATTTGTTCTTCGCACAGGACTATGCCAAAGCGACTACAAGCCGCCGTAAAGCCTTCTTAGACATGACACCAGACCTCCGTTCAATTGGTGCTAGATATGGCCTTTTCCATCCCTGCCTATTCAAAGTCACCTATAATAATAAGACCACGACTTATGAGGAGCCTACACGACTTCGGAGCTTCCTGAATTCCTGCGGCCATGCAGCTATGGAGCTCTCTGGTCCCTCCTCTTCTCCTCCAACTTGACTTATTCCTGAAGCCTTACATTGGTGTCCATGTTTCTTCTATGCGTTGCTTTTATTTATTTGTTAGTCGATTTCTTCTTGAACATATCGGTTCTTGATGAATGTTTACTTTCCATTGTAGCAGTTCTCACTGCTGTTATATTTCCTTGTCTTGTTATACTCTTGGCAAGTTTCATGACCTTGTCATTTATTGCTCTCTAATCTTGTTGTTTGTCTTTCTTCACAGATCAATTGTTATGCGTTTCGTTCCGTCTCTCTGGTTGGACGTCTTCCTGACCCCGAGTGCCCTGCCTTCTCCAGTTGGCCCTACCTTCCCCTCTCCACTTCCTCGTATACCCTCGTTTATCCCTGTTCCTCGACTGTTTCTCCTGCTCTACCCCTTGTGAGTATTCCTCGTTCTTTTTTGTTATGTTTGTTTTTGTTTTCTTCTTTCTTATTTTAATTCTTTTCTTCACATTTTCCTGTTTCTTCTTTCCTTCCTCCCTCTTTCCTCTTTCCTTTTTCCTATCTTTGCTCACGTGTTTAAATCTTATTCTCTTCTCTCTGATTGACATCTTTCGCGTTTGTAAGACTTGCATCTCTTGTTCTTCTAGCCACACTTCTCTCTCAACTTCCTTCTCATTCCTGGATTTTTGGGCTAATTTTGATACTGTTGCCTTTTATTCTTTCTTCCTTGCTATTGTTCACACTGTCGACTATCTGTTTTTGATCCTTTATTTCAGCATGTCTGTAATGGCTCTTTTTCTTTCTTTTTGTTTTCTCTCCTTTTCATGGGTTTTTCTTTCATTGGTTCTGGTTTACATCTTTTTTGATAATAAGCTACTGTTATGTCGTTGAATATATTGTCATGGAATGTGAAGGGTATCAATTCTCCAATTAAGCGTCAACGGATTTTATCACACCTAGCCAAATTGAATGTTGATATTGCATTCCTCCAAGAAACGCATTTAACTGATGTAGAGTCTCTTAAACTTAAACGTGGATGGGTGGGTGAACTATTTTATTCACAGGGTGATGGCAAGCGAAATGGTGTGGCAATCCTATGTCGCAAGTCTCTCCCCTTTCAGATCCTCACCCACGAATCGGATGTTTCTGGTCGATGGGTTTATGCCAAGCTGTCACTTAGAGGTGTTCCAATTTCTCTGCTCAATGTCTATGGCCCAACCACGGGTGAACCTTCTTTTTGGGCTGATTTCTCTGCACTTTTAACAACATTTGTGGACCACAATTTTATTTTGGCGAGGGATTGTAATCAACCTCTTGATCCCTTTGTCGATAGGGCGTCCATGGCCCCCCCACATTCCCAATAGACCTCACAAGTTATTTAGCCATGCTATTTCGCAGCATAAGCTAGTAGACTCCTGGCGCCTTTGCAATCCAAAGCTACGGGAGTACACCTTTTATTCTCCCTGTTACCATTCCCAGTCACGACTTGACTACATATTTGTCTCACACAACCTCGCTCAATCACTTCTACATTCTGAGATAGGCCCAATACTACTTTCCGATCATTCTCCTGTTCTTACAAGTGTTGACATACTCCCTAAAATTGATGCCCCTAGAAGATGGCGATTTAATAACTCCCTCCTCGCCGATCCCAAATTTACAACCACTTTTACCTCTTTTTTTGACGAATATTTTTTGATTAATACAGACGATGCCCTCCCTGACCACATTATCTGGGATGCTTTTAAAGCAGCTGCACGTGACTTTATTATCCGTTACGTTGCAGATAAACGCAGGACTGCGCGTAGTTTCACCAAACAGCTCCTTTCTGACATCAAGAAATTGGAACATGCCTACTTTACATCCCACTCTGCTGACAGCTTGAATGCCCTTGTTGCTGCAAAAATGAAATTCAATGAGAAGTCCACGGAGGACGCCTCCCTGTACTTGTTGAAGTCTACTGCTAAATTCTATGGGGGAAGGAACAAAGCAGGGAAGCTCCTAGCTAATTACTTAAAGATCAAACATAATAAGTTAAATATTGAATCTGTATATGCCTCTGATGACACCTTGAAACACACGGATGTTGATATTCTTGCTGAATTCTCACGCTTTTATAAGACTTTATATACATCTGAAACTCAATCCTCTCCCAGCTCCCTTGCTAATTTTTTCTCCACCATTCACACACCACCTAATTTCCCCCCTGATCTTTCCTCTTTAGAATCTGACGTCCCACAAAAGGAATTACTCACTGCATTGCAACACCTCAAACCCAATAAGGCTCCTGGCCCTGACGGTTTTACCGTCGAATTTTACCTCCATTTCTCTAAGTTATTGATTCCACGGCTTCATTCCCTTCTTCATACTTTTATTGATCGCGGCGCCTCCTCGGGGACGTTTTCGGATGCCCACATTTGCCTAATACCTAAGCCTGGGAAAGATGTAAAATATTGCAAAAACTACAGACCCATATCCTTAGTCAATATTGACTATAAACTTTTCGCTAAAGCGCTAGCGATCCGATTGGATCACCTTCTCCCCGATCTTCTAGGCGAAGAACAGTCTGGGTTTGTCAAGGGCCGACATATCACGGACAATACCAGACTTTTATTCAACATCCTGTCAAAGTCCTCCCGTTGTCAACACTCACTTGCAGCGATTGCCCTTGACGCCGAAAAGGCGTTTGATCGGGTCGAATGGCGCTATCTCTTTCACACCCTTACTTGGTTTGGTTTTGGCCCTAGATTTATCTCCTCAGTTTCCCTGTTATATTCTCATCCCAGAGCTGCTGTCTTTGCGAATGGTCAAATCTCCTCTTATTTTGATTTAGGTCGTGGCGTTCGCCAGGGCTGCCCTTTGTCCCCCTTTCTCTTCAACCTTGCTTTAGAGCCGTTTCTGTCCAAATTGCGTCAAAATCCTGCTATTTGTGGTTTTCAGATTGCAGATTCTCACATTAAACTTGCTGCTTATGCGGATGATATTTTACTCTTTCTTTCTAACCCTGCAGAATCTATTCCTGCTTTTCTGAATGAAGTCCGAAACTACTCCTCTATTTCTGGGTATAAACTTAATCATGACAAATGTGAGATTCTTCCCCTGACCAAATTTACTTTCAAACAAGATTTCAGTGACTCTCAGTTTACTTGGTGTCCCTCCCATATCAAGTACTTGGGTTTATATATTACCCCCTCTGTTTCGGACACTGTCTCTTTATGTATGTCCAAATGCGCACAAAAGATCGCTGACCTCACTGCAAGGTGGCATCCCTTATACCTGTCCTGGTGGGGTCGTCTTGACACTATTAAAATGATGATCTCCCCTATTATTCTTTATACGTTTTCTAATATTCCTGTACCCATCCCAATGAAATTCTTTAAAAAAATCAACTTAACGTTATCTTCATTTTTATGGAACTCCAAAAAATCCAGAATGTCTCTTGCCAGACTTATCCGTCCCGCCTTTGAGGGTGGTGTCAACTTCCCTGACTTTGTGGAAATATGGATTTTTCTGGTCAGTTATGTCCCCTATCTTGGACCCCAACGGTTCTATGTGCATATCACAAGTACATGTATGTTCCCTCCAGTTCCAGTTATGAAGACGCAAATACATGTGCGTCCAACGTCAACATGTCCTCTGTCAGATCCGCCATGAATAGGCCGGATATTCCATTCCTAAATATGAAAGGCCACCGGCTTTATATGGTTCACTTGTGCCATTTTACAGTCCAGGCAAGTAGGCCCTGATTCTGTCATCAAAACTCTTCTTGCTTTCTGCCTCTGAAAGCTCCAGTCTGAGCCTGCATCTGTGACCATGAACTTTGTCTCATTCTCTGCGCGGCTCACGAAGCCTGACATCAGCCTATTCTCTGCCAAGAACTGTATTTCACCTTCGAATTATCTGCTTCCCCCTCAGCCGATGCATTCCTGCCTAGTAGTTTAAGTAAACATTCTTCCAGTTACCGAGCAAAAGGCCCGGCTTCTCTGCCCTTATGCAAGTAATTCATAGCCCTGTTACCATGGAATATTCCTACCCCCTCGCATTCAGTGTAGACACTTAGACGCTTGTACACGCACGCACAGTCAGTATAGAATAGATTCTGTCCGAGAGTCCTTCTTTCTTGGATAACATAGTTCTTTAAACATAGGATGTTAGATATGATTTGGGATTAGGTTGACTTGACCCCCCAGACTTTTTGTCTCCACATGTAGAGCTAAATGTCAAGTCCCCTTCACCCCCTAGTTACACGTCAATTACACGTCATACTGCTGCGCGCGCATCTAGGCCAAGTATTATCTTATAGATCCACCTATATATGACATCATAACCAATTATGTTCCTTTTTACTCTTTATTACACCCATTTCTGGTTACGCAGAACAACTCGTCATTTTCCTTATCAATTGTTACGCCTACTGCATTCGCTTCATTGTAATGTATGTACTATAAAAGTTACTTCTTGTCAATAAAGTATGTACTTCACTTCCTGAACCCCCGTGGTGATGGAACTTGGAGCAACCGATTATAATCGATCACTGGAATAAAGCCCATTCCGAAACTCTAATATCACGGATTCTGCCTCTCATTTTACTGAGCTATTTTATAATGTTTCTGTATCAAATTCAGTCCCGGTAAAGGAATTTTATTTACCACATGATGGCGCCCGAACAGGGACACTTTCTCATCTCACGCGCCAGCGGTGAGTTGCAGGCCCGGTCTCCTGCCACAGCTGGACGGACAATAACGCGTACCAGCAGGATTTCCTGTATCTCCCTCCGGTCAAGCGGGGGCGACTGAGACTGCGATCAACACCCAGACGAGGCGGTGAGAAGTGCGAAGTATCCCGACCAGAGCCTAGCTGAGAGAGCAAGATCCGAGGTATACAGAGACCCACCAGTTCGAAGTCAAGCCCAGTATCCGACGAGTCGAGTCGAGTCCAGTCCGGTTCAAGTTCAAGTTACCGAGGCCTTCCGTTTCCGAAGCTACCCGGTGAGTACCATTACTGGGGAGGCATTTCTGACGTGCACATAGGTTGTGCCGGTCAAGACGGGTTTGGGTACACAAATCCGGTCTGCACTGTTTTAGCAGTGTATCTGTACTGTTTAGCAGTATATCAAGTATTCCGAAGTATCTAGTTAGTGTCAAGAGTTATGCTTGGTGATTAGTTATGCAGACGATCATCATTGTTGTTTATTTTAAAGGTTAAAAATGTTTAATGTTTAATGTTTAATGTGTTAAACGTCCTGCATATTGTGGTATGAATGGTTGTTCATTATTGTGCTTTTGTATTAAGTGTGTTCAAGATTAAGTGTCAGATCAGTTGTCAATATGCCGCTCTTTTCGAAATTAAGACAGATCACTACTAGAAAAGGGGTTCTCGAAGAAGCCGTCCCTATTCCTCCTAGGGACACTCCAGGGCACTTCATGTATCACAAACATGGCTTAGACGCTATATTATTTCTTGATTTATGGGTAGACTATACCAAGGGATTACCAGAAAGTCAGAGGTGGCCCGCAGCGGGGACCTGGGATGCAGAGTGCATCATGAAAGTCGAGGAAGAGTTATGGAAAAGGAAAGTCAGACAGTCACAGAAGGACGCCGTTGAGTTATGGCGTAAAGAATCTCATAGACGTACAGAAAAAGCACGTAGACAGGAAGAAAGGAATAAAGAAAGTTCAAATAAAGTTCAAGAAAATCTATTAATTGAGGAAGGTATCCGAGTGAAATCAGAACAAGTAGACAGACAAAGAAATGCCCTTATGAATGGTATGTATCCCCTTCTGGCCGAAGGATTACCTAAGGCTACTCCAGAGATACCGAAAGACTTGCCACCCCCATTATTCCCAATCAAGGTACATCCTAAGGGGCATCCTAGAACCGCAGAAGATGTTTTTCTTTCCTCATATTTAGATGACGCAGCTCCCGAGTATGCTAATTCCGCCCCACATAGACCGCATATCAGGGAGGTCCTACGCCAAGATCCAGTACCCGTATCCCTACAGCAACAAATCGAGTCACAAGTTCCGGCAAGCACATCTGTTTCTGTATCTGTTCCTACAGCTACTTCTATAGCTGTGTCCACACCTATAGTTGCTGTGTCACGTTCAACGAATCCTTTCACACCCGACGCCCCAGATGGGGCCACGGGAGGTGCTACCAATATCTTTTCTACGCCACCTAGAATAAATAAACTTACTTTTCAAGAGTCAGCGCATTCACGTACACCCAAATTCGTAAGTGCCCGTGCACTTAAAGAGCTTCTCGTAGATTGTAGATATGACCCGGTGCCCGGTATAGAGGACGAAATGATCCTGGCATCATTGCGTATCAGACGAGCCGCAGTGTATTTAGCGAAGTTACCAGGAATGACTGCGCATCTAGACGAAATATATCATTTTGTCCAAACAGGGCGAGATCCAGAATGTATTAACAGAGCTATGGAATACCAGAAAGTAGAGATACAGGGGGAACTGTTACGTTTCCTCATAAACTGTGTGATCAGAAATGTAGACCGACCGGGGGTAGACCCGGAAGCAATGCAAATTCTTACCAGATGGAGTCAGAATATATCAGAAGGGAGACATGACAAGCAAAATTGTATAATAGCCATGTGCCGAAAGATCCGTAAAGAAATAGAACGCCTACACAAAGAGAGATTAGAGGCAGACGAGTTCGAACAAAGCGAGGAAGAAGGGTCAGGACTGCCCGCAGGACAGTCGGACACCATAGCCTATGTAGGTAGAGGAAGATCTTGTAATAGGAATCAGACTAGACGTCTTACTGACGCAATACATCCGATATGTCCAGATAATAACAGGAATTTTCAAATACCTATAATTAATATAAGGTCTAACGAGCATTCGTTCCAAACCGCCGACAAACTACTCCGAGAACGAAGGGGTTATCATTTTCTCGATTCTATGGACGAACAAGATTTAGCCAGGGCAGCTGTCCATTGGGTGGACAGTCCCGGAAAATATAGTGATGATACAGTAGTACGCACATTTTTGAATCTCACCCCAGATGAACAGAGGTTAGCTGGGATTTATATGATTCAACAACTCATTATACTATATCGGAGTCAGCATTCGGACCCTGGTCCCTTACCTGACATACTGACTGAATTGCTTATGAATAAATGGAGAGATCCAGGTACTAAATTAATTAAAGAAATTCTAGAATCAAGAAAGCAGTATATTCTTTTTGTATGCTCAGAGCAGGTCTCAGTGCCCGTCAAGGAAAGAACCACGTATCACGTGGATAGACAGAATCCGTTACGAGAAGTGCACCCAATAAAAGGCGAGGACAACGAGTTTAAGCGCGTATTTGTATATACGCCCATATCAAAAATAGAATTGTTACAAATGAAGAAAGTGGTACCCAGTCATGACAAAGATCCAGCGGGTTTTCACCGAGAAATTAAAGACATGTTACTCATGGGAGAGTATACCTATCCCGACATTATGACAATATTAAAGGTATTGATGCCTGCTGGCATTTATGAAAAACTCAAGGAAAAAGAGTGGGAGGTAGGTGACCAAAAGATAGAATGGTCAGTGTTAGAAGCGGAAGAAAAGGCCCGAACTGCAGGAGCAGGACTTGGGGATAAAACTAAAGCATTACCAGGTTTACTAGTACAGGTACTGCCACGTTTATTAACTACGAAAAAGGAAGATTGGGGAACGATTTCAGCCTGTAAGCAGAAGCAAGATGAAGACACTAGTGATTACTATGCCCGATTTGAAAAATGTTTTGGTATAAATAGTGGCATAAAAGCCAGTAGCGAATCATACCCGCATCTGTTTGTAACAAAATTAGTAGAAAATGCCCTGCCCCCAGTAAAGAATAGAGTATTAAAATTCGAGAGTACCTGGCAAGGTAACACTCCATCACAAATGTTACAAATGCTACAGTACCATCACAATAGAATTAGAGAGGAACAAGAACATGAACACAGACGCATGAAAGACACGAAAATGAAAATGCTAGTTTCCCAGACAGTTCCAGCGGAAGGACATAAAAAGGGTATGACACATTCCGATTCAGCAGGACCTGTAAAAGGGACATGCAATTATTGTAAAAAGCCAGGTCATTACGTACACGATTGTCCAGTTTTAAAACATAATATCGCCATAGGTAAAACACAAGAAAGATCACGGCCACTCAGACAAGATCAGAATGAACAAGGAGCTATGCAGCATGCCCAGGCCATGCCAGCCGCACAACAGCCAATACAGTTTGTGCCAGCTGCACCACCGTTGCCTGCTGCTGCCACACAGACAACAACACGACAAATGTATCAGACCGCACAGTATGAATATCCTGAGTATCAGCGTTACGCATGAACTAGCCTAGAGAGGGAAATTGACTTACCCCTTATCGAGATTCCTGTAGATCAAGAAGGACCTTATGTACATAGTGAATTATTAGGCCAAGATAGGAAGTTTTTACTCGATACAGGGGCAAGTCGAACAACTATAAAACGTAGTGAAGTTCCAGGGGCACCCCTCTCAGGCTCTCAGAATATTTCCCTTGGTTTTTCAGGAAAACCTATTGTTAATGAAGTATCACAGCCTCTTCCACTTACGATAGGACCTCTGACCCGAACTACAGATTTATTGCTTACTAAATCATGTCCAGAAAATCTGTTAGGAATTAAAACCCTGAAAGCTCTAGGAGCCATAATATGTTGTTCTCCGGAAGGTGTAAGGTTGTTTTTACGTGATTTTAAAGGTCACTATGTGTCTAGAGACATGGATCCCCGACTGCAGATTTTACCTACACATCTATGGGCACAAGGCCCTACTGATGTTGGTTGCATGAATATTACACCATATAGAGTCACATTAAAGGCAGGAGTGGTGCTACCACGAATGCGACAATACAAGTTACCACCAGATGCTGTAGTGGCTTTACTACAAATCATTGACGAGCTCATTGCCCAAGGAGTAGTTGTGGAAACAGACTCCAATGTATGTAATTCACCGATAATTCCGATTCTTAAACGAACGGATCCAAAGGCCCCGCCAGTATATCGATTGGTTATTGATCTGCGCGAATTAAACAAGTGCATTGTGCCACAATTTCCTGTGGTCCCAGATATCTCGTCATTACTGACAGCCATTGATTCCGAAGCAACATTCTTTACTGTAATTGATCTCAAGAATGCCTTTTTCAGCGTCCCAATAGATCCGGAAAGCCAATATTTGTTCGGATTTAGTTTAAATGGACGTAGCTTTAAATTCTCACGCGCACCTCAAGGATTTACAGAAAGCCCCAGCATCTATAGCCAAGCACTGAAACGAGAACTCGATAGTATCCACATGCCAGTTAACACTGCACTGCTTCAATACGTCGATGATCTGCTGATCACCGCGAGAAGCGAACCTGAATGTGAGAAAGCATCACTGACAGTTTTACAATTTCTAGCCGAAAAGGGGCACAAGGTGTCCCCTTCTAAGCTGCAATTCTGTGTCCAGCGAGTTGTTTATCTTGGACACTCGCTGTCCAAGGAGGGAAGGCAGCTTACACCCGACCGCATTCAGTTAATAGCTAACATGCCTATACCCAAGACACAAAAGGAGGTACGAGCTTTCATAGGCCTCACTTCATATTGTAGGCAGTGGATCCCTCAGTATGCATTTCTAGCAAAACCACTCATTCAGTTAACCACACAGGAGGCAGCCACATCGACTGTTCTCCCTTGGACTCAAGAACATACACAAGCTTTTGAAAGCCTAAAGAAAGCTTTATGTCAAGCACCTGTTTTAGCAACACCATGTTACAGAAAACAGTTTACACTCTTTGTTACAGAACGCGAAGGTACTGCCTTGTCAGTACTCACACAGGATCAAGCAGGAGCACACAAACCATGTGCTTATTTTTCTAGTACATTAGATCCCGTAGCTCAGGCTTTGCCTGCATGCCTGAAATCAGTGGCAGCGACAGCTTTAGCAATCAGACAAAGCGATGCCATAGTGTTAGGACATCCATTGACAGTTCAAGTACCACACGCAGTAGAGGTTCTTGTAAATAGAACACAAACACAACACTTGACTATAGCGAGACTTACAGGGTACGAACTAACACTGTTTCAGCCACATATAGAAATCAGACGCTGTAACACATTGAATCCTGCCACACTTTTGCCAGTAACCGGAACAGACCCACTAGCTCATGACTGTATTGAAGTTATTACTATAACGACAAAACCCAGACAAGACCTGACAGATGTTCCATTGTCCGATCCAGACCTGACGTTGTATGTAGATGGTTCATGTATGAGAACAAGTGCAGGAGAATTAGTGGCCGCTTACGCAGTCACAACAGCTACTGAAGTCATTGAAACTAATCGTATAAATACTTTGTCAGCTCAAGCCGCAGAGCTCATCGCTCTGACACAAGCCTGTATTCAAGCCACGAATAAAAAAGTCAACATATACACTGATTCACGTTATGCATTCGGAGTTGTACACGACTTCGGCGTACTGTGGCGAGAGAGAGGTTATTTAACTTCCCACGGTGCCCACATTCAGAACGGACCCCTCATTCATGCCTTATTAGATGCAATACATCTACCCACTGCAATATCTATTATGAAATGTAAGGCTCATACAAAGGTTACTGATATCATTTCCCAAGGCAATGATCTAGCCGACAGAACAGCTAAACAGACGGCTCAAACTCAAACCCCCGACATGACAAAGACAATAGTCCCGACACCGACACATTGTATGACAGTTAAAGATCCTACCCTTGACGTAATTGACATACAGACACATGCTACACCAGACGAAATAAGGAAATGGACTGAATCAGGAGGGATTCAAACGGACCAAGGATGGATGATGAAGGAAAAGTCTGTATGGTTCCTTCCTGATTCAATGGTCCAAATTATAATTAACACTATACATAGTCCAGCACATCTAGGAGAAAAAGCTATGCTAGACAGCATTCAACACATTTGGTTCAATAAACATTTACGAGCAGCAGCCAAACAAAAGGTCCGTACCTGTATGATCTGTTGCCAGTTTAACCCAGGAAAAAGCGTTCCCGTAGAACAGGGTGGATTTCATCCTCCTAATAATCCTTTTGAAGTACTCCAGATGGACTATATCCAGATGGAACGATGTCGAGGATTCAAATATGTTCTCGTAGTTGTCTGCGCTCTGTCCCGTTGGACAGAGGCGTACCCGGTTTCAGATTACACTGCCCCGACTACTGCCAAACAGTTGGTTCGAGAATTCTTCCCACGATACGGTTTACCACGTGTTGTTCACTCAGATAACGGCCAGCCGTTCTCATCCGAATTAATGAAACACGTTTCACTTCTGTTAGGTTATCAGTGGAAATTCCACTGTGTCCGACACCCCGAGGCAGCAGGTCTCGTAGAAAGACATAACCAGATACTGAAAATCAGATTGTCCAAAATATGCAGAGAGAAAGGTGTCGACTGGATAGTAGCGTTACCAGTTGCACTCTTTTACATGAGAATGGTAGCACACTCTCGAACAGGGCTATCCCCGTATGAGGTGATCTTCGGTAGACCACCAAATATGTGGGGGACGCCCGTACCACGCAAAATAACTGATATTGACTGTAATATGCTGACAGATTACTTGGCTTCCTTGATGTCTACACTACAATCTTGTCGTTCACAGGTAGCTGCAGCCTTTCCCGACAACACCGAGGTGAAACCCCATGACGTGGTTCCGGGGGACCTGGTCTTTGTGAGGAATTTCGACCGAAAGACTCAGCTGGAGCCCAGGTGGAAAGCACCCAAGTTGGTCCTGCTGACCACAAGGACAGCCGTGAAGATCGAGGGCCGCAAGGGCTGGATTCATTCAAGTCATATCAAGAAATTTCATGGACTATCCTCGGATATAGACATTGTGCCCTGCACTCCCTCACAGACTGATTCAAAACTTCCTTTGGTTGAAAAGACTGAAACCGAACTTTACAAACTAAAGCTTAGGCCCAACAAGTCGAGCAATTTGATTGTTTAAGTCCTCTCCAAGGTGAAGCGGTTGAATTGTCTCTGACATGTATCCCTTGGACCTGAGTAGAGAAAATACCCGGAAAATGTTGAAACGACAGGCGTATTGTAAATCACTGCGTAGCCACTGCATAGTGACATTATTAATTCTGTTTTTATTAAGTCTTTTAATAATTATTACAAGTATGTTGTTGCACATATATTACCCTATTTCTAGACATGTTTATAATGTTGCTGCTGAACATTCTTTTAGTGACTTACCTCCACATGAATTGTCTTATAGACTTGCGCTGCGCAATAACACTTTCATTAGTATGTTACATCATTCCCATCAGACTAGTAATGCTACTAATTGTTGGGTGTGTGGTCGGCTCCCTCCCTATCAGAATTATGAAGGAGTCCTGCCATTCTTTCCACACCCATTTACACACAATGGCTCCTGTGGAGCATGGTTTAGTTTAATCAATTCCATAGACTCAGACACAGCAGTTTACCAAGATCATTGGGTATGGGGAAATCTGAACCTAGTTTTACTCAAGGTCTGTTACCGCGACAAGGAGGGTCGCCCCAAAAGAACAGGAACTGATCTAGAAAATGAAGTATATGGATTAGGTAATTTTACACCTAATCTCATGATTCTAAATGTCGTATCCGAAATTGAACTAGTCTTACCCACCATGTCAGTATTCCCAGCGAAGGGTGAATTGTGTGTAAGAAAGGTTGGTTCCATACATATGGGCCATAGTAAATGCACTACTATAGTAGAATTCAGTGATCAAGGCAAATCTTCATTTAGAGCTTCTCGCCATTCCTACTTTGTATGTGGTCAGACTGCATATATGCGTTTACCTCTAGATTGGGATGGTACCTGCTACATTGCATTCCTTTTGCCACCTGTTTTCCTAGCTCCTCCTGATTATTACAGAAATATTCATTTAGTACACAACAGAGAGCGGAGAGATCTCCCCATTGTCGATTACACTGAGACGGCATGGGACAAGTATGTAGATTTTAATAAAGGCATCTTTCCCTACATAGGTACCGTTACTAATAGTAAGCTGATACGTAGATTAACTAGAACCTTGAAGCAGTAGTGAATGAGACTATTTCCGCCTTAGGCAATTTAACAGAAGAGCAGTCTGCTATGCGGATTGTTGTGCTTCAAAATCGTCTTGTCCTTGACGTCATCCTGGCTGATAGGGGCGGAGCTTGTAGGGTCATCGGATCAAGCTGCTGCGTATTCATACCAGAAAATTCGCCATCTGTATATAAAGCCATCACTCGCCTTCATAAGATTGTAAGCCAGATACACCAGAACCCAGGCACTTGGACTTGGTCGAGTTGGTTTTGGAGTGTGATATCAGCCTGGGGATGGAGAGTTTTATCCTTCCTAGGTATTGGCCTTCTCCTACTATTCAGTTGCTGTCTATGTCTACAATGTGGACCAGCGATCTGTGGTCTGTGTGCCACATCGTGTATTCCACCACCAAGATTTCATTCGTCACGGAAGAAGAAAGAAGAACAAATGATGCTATATGAACAGATCAATGGATTAATGAAGATTGATATCTCTTGAAGGGCAAGTAGGGGACAAGGAGGGAATGTGGAAATATGGATTTTTCTGGTCAGTTATGTCCCCTATCTTGGACCCCAACGGTTCTATGTGCATATCACAAGTACATGTATGTTCCCTCCAGTTCCAGTTATGAAGACGCAAATACATGTGCGTCCAACGTCAACATGTCCTCTGTCAGATCCGCCATGAATAGGCCGGATATTCCATTCCTAAATATGAAAGGCCACCGGCTTTATATGGTTCACTTGTGCCATTTTACAGTCCAGGCAAGTAGGCCCTGATTCTGTCATCAAAACTCTTCTTGCTTTCTGCCTCTGAAAGCTCCAGTCTGAGCCTGCATCTGTGACCATGAACTTTGTCTCATTCTCTGCGCGGCTCACGAAGCCTGACATCAGCCTATTCTCTGCCAAGAACTGTATTTCACCTTCGAATTATCTGCTTCCCCCTCAGCTGATGCATTCCTGCCTAGTAGTTTAAGTAAACATTCTTCCAGTTACCGAGCAAAAGGCCCGGCTTCTCTGCCCTTATGCAAGTAATTCATAGCCCTGTTACCATGGAATATTCCTACCCCCTCGCATTCAGTGTAGACACTTAGACGCTTGTACACGCACGCACAGTCAGTATAGAATAGATTCTGTCCGAGAGTCCTTCTTTCTTGGATAACATAGTTCTTTAAACATAGGATGTTAGATATGATTTGGGATTAGGTTGACATGTGGAGACTTTTTGTCTCCACATGTAGAGCTAAATGTCAAGTCCCCTTCACCCCCTAGTTACACGTCAATTACACGTCATACTGCTGCGCGCGCATCTAGGCCAAGTATTATCTTATAGATCCACCTATATATGACATCATAACCAATTATGTTCCTTTTTACTCTTTATTACACCCATTTCTGGTTACGCAGAACAACTCGTCATTTTCCTTATCAATTGTTACGCCTACTGCATTCGCTTCATTGTAATGTATGTACTATAAAAGTTACTTCTTGTCAATAAAGTATGTACTTCACTTCCTGAACCCCCGTGGTGATGGAACTTGGAGCAACCGATTATAATCGATCACTGGAATAAAGCCCATTCCGAAACTCTAATATCACGGATTCTGCCTCTCATTTTACTGAGCTATTTTATAATGTTTCTGTATCAAATTCAGTCCCGGTAAAGGAATTTTATTTACCACAACTTCCCTGCTTATCAGAAGGCCTTTTTATTACGTCAAGCTTCCCTCTGGCTGCAGGATCCCACTTCTCCTTGTCCTCTTTGGATTAAGGTTGAGCGCGCTCTCCTTTCTCCGTTTTCTTTTGCAGAATATCTTGCTTTTTCCCGCAAACCCTCGTTGCTCCCTACTTCTATTCATAAGTACACCCTTAAGCTCTTACTGTCTGCTACCCCTGGTCCCCCTAAAACTGTCGCTGATTTCCTTTCTTCTACCATCTGGCATAATAAATATCTCTTAATTGGTCGTAAGCCCTTTTATTGGAAATCTTGGAGAAGCCGAGGATTGATTTGGATCTCGCAGCTCTTCTCTGGCTCCATCTTCTTCTCTTTTCCTGATCTCCGTTCTTCCTTTGATTTGCCTTTATCCTTTTTCTCTAAGTATCTTCTACTCAGGACTGCGGTTTTGGAGGTTTATGAGCGACTCTCGGTTTCTCCTCCCTCTCCTGCTCCGTCCACCCCCGTTTCTCAACTTCACTCTGTCTTGCGTACTGCTCCCAAAGCATCCCTTATTTATAAACACCTTCATGCGCACGAGCTACTTAGACCTAAATCCAAGGTTGAATCTCAATGGGAAGTCGATCTCAGAATAAACTGGCCGGTATCTCTATGGGACAAAATTTGGACAAAAATCCGTAAAACTTCTAGAGCTGCTTCCTTGACGCAATCCTTATTTTTTATTTACAACAGACTACTTCACACTCCTTCTACATTACACAAGCGATTTCCCAGTACCTCAGGCAACTGCTGGTCATGTGACTCTCCTAATGCTACATTACCTCATATGCTATTTCATTGTAAGCATGTACATGATTTTTGGCTACAGGTGTGGGCTCAAGTTAATGTTATTTTCCACACTTGTATTCCCTTTTCTCTCACTCAACTTTTCTTGGGCAGTTTATCCCCTAGTTGGGACAATGTTGATATGTATGTTCGTATTGTTGATTTGCTATTTGCCATTGCCTTTCAGCAGATCACTGTTAACTGGAAAAATGCATCCAATATTTCTTTCAAAGCGTGGTGGTACAATGTCTGTCACAATCATAGACTTGATAATGCTTTTGTTTCCTCTGTTCACTCAGCAACCAAACGTGCAGACTTATGGCACCCCATTACGTTATATTTAGATAATTGTGTTGCTCGTTCCTCTCGTCCATCGCCTGCTCAACAAGAAGTTCCTAAACCCCCATGATACCCTTCTAGCGTCCATAATTTTTCAATATACTGTTTTGTTTTTACTTTTTCTGTACTCAGTTGTTTAGATATGATTGATGCTATTTCTTTGCTTCTTTTAAATTGCCCATGATTATTATTTTGTTGAAGACTCTCTCCTACAAATTTTACTTTGTTGTAAACTCTCTCTGACATGTTGTATTCTGCAATCTCCCCCCTTCCCCTCCCACCCCCTCTCCCCTTCCTACCTGATATTCTGTATTGCATTCTCACTTTCCTCTGCCTAATAAAATTCTTTTAAACTTAAAAAGGATACCCAGGCTAAATTAAAAAAGAATAGTCATATATCAAATATTTAATTTTACATATGGTAGAGTCTGAAAAAAAGAACTGATCACACCCGGCCATTACTGGTAAGTGCTATAAATGCTGGGGTAAGGACAAAGTGCAGTACGTTTTCTTCAACAGGATAGTCACTTTTTTTAAATTGATTTCTTCCTTGCTAATCATGTTTTACCTTTCCAATTTCTAAATCAAAATCTCTCTCCAACCACCTTATCTTTCAGTTTATAAAGAACTTCTCTGCTTACGTTACGCTTCATTTTGTGAGCTGCTGCCTCAACAGCTGATTGAATGCAAGGACAGGAAGTGCTATCAGAGATCAGATACAGCATCAAAGGTGCAAACTAATGGAAAAAGCAGAAATACTTTGCACTTTGTCTGGCATTATGGACTTCACACGGTATTTACTGTTGTTCCGGATAAAAGGGTAAAAGAGGTTGAAGAATTGAAGCTAGTGTAAGTGAAGACAAGCATACATTAAAAAAAAGTTAAGTATGAGATAAAGAAAACAAGGGTTTTCACTGACACAAGTTAACCCATTACGAATCATTACACATTTACATTTGTAAATAGCCTATTTCCCATTTAGTGATCAGTTAATATTAGCAGGTGTTGTTGGTAGGCAAAGGGACATAAATAATGTGATTAATGGCAGAGGGGTTTGTTTATGAGAAGCTGGTGCTGCCGGAGCGTCAGTTTTTTGACGCTCTGGCGTCACAAGCCTCTGAATCATATCTATGAGGCAACGCGAAGCCATTCGGCTTTCAATGACCTCGTAGGCATAACACAAAGCAGCGCACGTCGCTGGCTTGCCTTATTCTGCATCAAGGAAGCATTGCATGGGTGTTGCATGGATTTTGACACTGCACCAGATTTACTTATTCACATAAACCTGTGGCAGCGCCAAAACCGTACGCTTTCCCAGAGCAGGCATAATGAGGAGAAATATTTTTATTTCTAGTTTTTCCTTTTTTCATGTGTGTTGGTTGCATTCTGCAGCACATATAGAAAGAGGACAACGCCTCTCGGGAATGGAGGAGCTCCTTCCCGCACAAAAACAATCCTGCCTGCAATGGAGGCACCCTGCCCCATGGTACAATGGAGCAAGGGTGCCTACGTTGGTGCTAGGCAAAACATTGTGTGCAAGTGCAGGTGAAAAGGACAGGAATGCATTGTATTTCATTAATATGGCGCATTCCTAGAGTTTCACATTGGTGTGCGCCAGCGCAGTAAGAAGACTTGCAGAGCTACCCTACGTCAATTCTCCATAAATGAGGCCCAGTTGCCCTACAAATGTCAAATAGCCGACTCTCTCATGGTTTTGAATGTTGGTAAAGGAAGTAGATTTGGCGGGAGTAAGAAAAAACAAGTGAATTGGAATAGTGTACATTTGAGATCAGTTGCAATATGCTGAAAATTGTGTCTTCATTAACGCATACGGATTCTGCAGAAAATAAATCAGTCAGTTGGCACACATGATAAATTAAAGAATGACTTATTTCTCTATGCCACCTAACTAACCTACAACCAGCATCAAAAACACATTATTTAATGTCTATTAGAATATAGCCTTTTACATTGCATGCGTTTACAACTAATGCAATTACAACGCGGTTGTTACAACGACTGCGTTGTTACATCGCAGTACCATTACAGCGCAAGTCGTTACAAAGACTTGCTCTAGGGGGTGCGCAGGACTTAGGAATAGTATAATTTACTATTCCAACTCCAGTGTGTGCAACAGTAGGGAAGGTGTTGGAATAGTAAATTATACTATTCCTTAGTTTAGAGCGCCCCCTAGAGCAAGTCGTTGTAACGACTTGCGTTGTAATGGTACTGCGATGTAACAACGTGGTCATTGTAACAACTGCATCGTAATGGCATGCGTTGTAACGCATGCAATGTGATGGCTGTTTCCCATCTATTATTGTGCAGCAGTGATTGGAGGTGGGTTAGGGTATCATCCCATTCTCTCTGTCTCGAGTGTCTAATGCATTTTACCACCTCCAGCCTCTTCTTTAAAATGGTACGAAAATATCAATAAAGAACTTTTAGGATCTTCAGATTGAGCATAATTCCTCAGTATTCCCTTCAAAACAGACATATTTCACAGTTGGTGATGCTGAAGAGGCGAGATTCCCATAAACAGGGTAATTTAGACCCTGGGGATAGTAGTAAACAACACTAGCAAAGCCCTTAGGTCTAGCTTTTTGTTAGGGAATGTGTTTGTTAATAATTGTTTAGTTTGTTGCCTTCAGTTGTCTTAGACAGAACAACCTATAATGTGGGTACATCTCAGGCTAAAAAAGTATGGAAGCTGGAAGTAGGATCCCTTTTCTGAGTAGACTGTGTGGTGGAAGTAAGCTGGCAAAAGAGTAATATGAAAAGCATTGAGAAGTTGAAACTTGCATTATGAAAGTCATAAACAGAAAAACATTGCTTAGTAGATACTATTGACTGAGGCCAGTATGTCCATTGCATATGTATGAAAGCCTATATGTGCCCATGTCCTTACTTTCTGAACAAAGAAATCTGGAAATCCAACATGCTACGATCACAGCCAAGTAAAAAAAATAATGTACAAGGATGAACAGTGAATAACACTGTATCTTTATGACAGGCTATGTTATCTATGCAGCACGCTCTACCTTCATAAAACAAACATAAACCAGCAATTAAAATGTGATCATAACAGCAAATGAATACATCAAAGAACACACATTGACTGAATTACAAGCTGCATGTCATGTTGCATCTGCATGAATTCACACAAGGGGAGCTATGAGGAGATTTTAGGGACCTGCGTGGGCAAGCTCCCCACTTAATCTAATGCCAAACCCAGAAAGAGCTCACGGTTCCTAATCATAAGTCTAAAGAGCGTGTGGATTATGCCTATCATGCTCGGGAGGGGAATCCCTTTTAAGGACGGTTCCCCTCATGCACCGGAGGTGTCATGCTTCATCATAGGGGTGTCTCCTTGCGTCAAGAACCTAGTCGTGATGTGGGCTACAACCCCCTCGCTGCGAGGGTGGAGCTCAGGGATGTTTTTTGAAAGAGGGTGGTCCTAAAACCCTACGTGAGCGTGGTGTGTTGTGGGTGGAGTGCAGTGCTATAGTGAATAGTTGTTTAAAACTGGCTACAAGGTTAACTAAGGCAAACTTTATTCTGCTACCCTGTGGCAGGATTGAAAATAAATAGCTTGCAATGTAGCTGCCAACATTAGAGATAGCTGCATTCGGTAACAATCAACATGTTTCGGCCTCAAGACCTATATAAGTGTTGTGGCCTTCTTCAGGATCAAATTTCAGCTGCTGCAATCAGTGAATATGTACAATAGTGAATGAAATCACAATGGACAATGGTATGGAATACTGAACCAGTTGTCCTGTTGTTCATTAGATTTAATGGAGGAACCTGTCGTGAAACAAAAAGACAGCGTACCGTGCCATTTACAATGTGGAAAATAAACATATAACGCATGGTAGAACCACTGGACAGAAAGACAAACATTACATCACATGATGTAAACAAACCACCCTAAAACGGTAATGAGTGGTTATAAATGCGACACTCACCTACAAAAGTCAGGGAATTTACTGCATCTGTCTCGGACTTTGAGCCAAAGGTACATACGCCAACCAGCCTAATAAATAAAGTTGGTAGCGTTAAGGTCAAGAAGAGAAGAGAGTACGAGTATCGTTAGAAGTGACAAGGGGTTTGCTCAAAGAGATTGAACAGACCAAGCACAGAGAGAGCTGTCCTAACATAGATCAGCTGCTGGCAAAAGCAAACAAACACCCGCTTGGCAATGCAGGGTGTATGTAAATGTAGGGCAGCTTATTCTAAGGTGTGCCTCAGAGGTTGGTCAGTGTGAGAGTGGAGGCACAGTGAAGATGAACGTGCATAAGTGACACGAAAGGCGCCTGTAGGGCTTAGTCCATGGGAGGACAGTAGAAGCACAGGCGGTGATAGCGTTGGTAGTAGCGCATGTGTCATGTAAACTGGGCATGGGAAGGGGATGCCAAAAGACATCCCTCACAAAAAGTGATATAACTGCAGAGCAAGAGTTAAACTGCCAATACCGCATGTGGATGTGCATCGTTGCTGGGAAAAGGTTGTGTGTATGCTAAGTCGGAACACGAGCTTGAAGAGGTCAGTACTCCGATCAGACACTTGCCATGAAGGCTCGTTTACAGTAGCCCGCTCTGTACCTAGAGGAGGCTTTGCTTCTAATCTAATGATCTGAGCATAGGAAAGGGGGGGGGGCGCAAAACACCCCTTGCAAAAAGTGGTATATTTGCTGAGGAAAGATCAGGCTGCCGGTTAAAACGCAGAACCACATATGTTGGGTAAAAGAGGTGCCCGTATAAAAAATAACTAGTCATAGCCTGAGCTTGAGGAGGTCAGTGTTACAATCAAAAACCAGCCATAAAACGGTAACATGCATGGTAAAATGCAAACATTCACCATATCTCATGGCTTTTATGGCCAGTCCATCCAATCAATGGCAGGCTATGAAAAATACACGAAAGTCGATGGCTGACCGGAGCTGGCCAAGAGTCCTCTCTCTGTACTACTTAATGGTTGATGACATAAGAACTTCCAAACATTTAAAGTTGCCCAAAGCCAGAGCTAATGAGGCCACACATTGTTTTTGCACCTATTTTCTCAGGAGCAGCATTTTACAGCTGAATGCAAATTGCTCTCTTTAGTTTAAAATCTGTTAGTAACTTGGAAAGCAAAACAAATGCAAAAAAGTCTAAATAATACCTGAGCACAATGGACACTTCTACCTGTTGCGTAGATGTGAAAACATAAAAAGTGCAAAACTCGGAGAACAAACAGCCAGAAGTAATGCTATTTGCACCAGGACATTTTTGCACCTAGTGTTTGCATTGGACTTGATGAACCCAATTTGAAGTGTGAATTATACATACTAAACGTCATTCTTAGCCACAGAGCAGCGTGTCAGTTTATAGTTTATTATTGCCTTTCCCCATTCCTATAAAAAAAAGTTACAACGTAATGTACATTGAAGAGAAACCATTTACATTGTAGATGATGAGTAAACTAATTAATTGTGACTAAGGCGCCAAATACACAAATAACTGAAACAAATGTAACATTGAAAATGTCAAGCGAAAACAACCTATTTGAGGTAAATTGATTGCTATCAATTCAAAACTATTAGTTGAGACAACAGATCTTCTGAAATACACACCCCAACATTGATATCAAGAGGTATGATCAGGGCCACTGGAATTATGCGATTGTGCGGCCATCGCGATTTTCACATAATCACAATTTGTCGCATTTGCCACATAATACATCATCTGCCGTATAATCTGAAGATTTTGACACGTAAATAAATGTTGTTCTAGCTCAAACAGTTCAAAAGTTACTAAAAATGCAGCAACACGTGTTGCTCCGCAGTGGTGGAGGGCCCTTTGCAGATCTTGGCTGGTCACGTTTCTGTTCCTTATTGCTAAATTTGGATATTAAACTAGTACTAATGAGGTACCACCAATGCCCTTACAGTGTTACCAAGTTTGAAAATTGACGAAATAATAAAGTAATCCCATTATTATGCAGCATAATGTGCCTTTCCTTGCGCATAATGTGCTCAACCCTGCCTCATAATTTGGCGATCTCCTGCCAGATAGTCGCGGTGGCTCTGGCTATGATTAACAGATAATCTGATATTATTTAGTTACGTCTGTCTTTTAAATGCCTTGTTTTAAGTGGCCGCGCGATTGACAGCCGTATAACATAACATAACATAACATAAAAAATAACATAACATTTCTTTGCCCCAACTCGCTGAATACTTCTATTGGCGCATTAAATCTAAAGATAAGCAGCAACTTTCCATTCCAATAGGGGTTCCCGGCCCCTCTCCACCAATGAGGCGGCCCGAGCGCGCGCACGAACGGTACCTGGCGGGCATCAAACGGCGATCTCCGACTCTTCTCTTTCCAAACAGGCTGAAGAAGGACTTGCGGGCGCCCTCGGTCGGTTTGCTTCCGTTCGCTGTAGCTTGCTGTGCTGGCAGGGGCGAGGAGTTCAAACTGAAACCGATACCCCTGCGAGTTAGAGAATGCTTATGCAGAGAGCCAAATACTCAAATAGCCGAGGCCACCGGGTTTCGTTCCTCACGTTGAACTGGCATTTGAATGGAAAGCTTGAAAGGTAGCATTAGGAAGTGACGCAGGTGGATACCCAAAGCTGTATTCGATGGCAGTGTGATGAGAGCCTGACAGCTGCCGCCTCTCGCAGTGACGTCATGCAAGCCTAGACCCAGCAACAAGCAAGGACAGAGTGGCTTTATGCTGCACTTTTTTCCAGCCCCTGCTCCACACCTTTCATACTCATTGTTTTTCTCATCTTATTCCAAATGCATTACCCAATACCCAGTCTTCATTGAATGGATTATTACTTAAAATACGGCAATTAACTTTCAGTGATACGGTCTAAACTCTTAATTTTATTTAGGTTGAGCTGTGAAACCGGAACTTGTGGATTTCATTTTGGAATAGAGCAGAACAAGATGGCTAGTTAGACCAACACTGATGGAAAGAATTCTAAGCAAACCACCACCAATAGCTCTACGTCTACAGATCTGCAAGAAGTACATCGCCACATGACATGGTCAATGCATTGATGTATCACCCACCTCACCAAACACAATAGATTGCCACCCTGCGCATCCTTGTTTTTACCTTGGCGATTTGTCCCATGTCATGAGGAAGGTGTCTTGGTGTTTCATCGAAACGCGCGCCTCTGCTACTTTTGTGTTATAAGTAGAACAAGAAAGAAGGTTGTTCAAATGTGTTTACGATTGTGTTTTGCAGCATATTATTATTTCCATTTAGGGAGGCGTGGCTTGGCGCCCGAGCCGAATGGCAGCATACGGGTGAGGCTCCCGGCTCACCGGAAGGATTCGTTGTTTCGCGGCGCCCTGCCACCTGGCTGGAGGACGGAACAGCTGCATGAAAGTTGGCAGCACGTCGGAGAATGACTGCGGATGTCAGAGAGACACGTCTGCAGGCGGTTTTGCGCTGTAAATTGATGCTGTGGATCTCCCTTTAGCGCGGCCGCCATTTTGTTTTTTCACGCGAATGCGCGCGTCCTGACAAGAACCATGCCTCTGCTCTCAGCTTGTCCATTTGCCCCCCTGTGACCGTTTTTGGATATCTTTGGACTGATTTTATGTGTGGCTACTCGCTCCTTGGATGCTGCGTTATTTTACTGACTGGCTTTTCAGCAATTTTTATGCTTCTCATTTGGCAGCCATTTTGAGCCTTCTGTATTACTGTTATTGTCTTCACCGTCGCAGCCTTGAGGAATTATCAGCGCAAGTGCTTATTTTCCTTCATAGGTGGTGCTACGTTTTGCGCTGAATTCTTCTGAAAGTTTCTTTTTTCTTTTTCTCACCACCCTTGCCTCTTGGCCTCTTGTTGGTCACGCAGCCTATTGGAATATGACTGGGATTTTCTACTTTGTGGAAGGTGCTTTTGCAATATTCTGTTGATATACTTCATTGCTCAACATCCCACATAACCTACTGGCGACGCCACTCTTCCTCTGGAAAATTTTTATTTCTTTTTTTTTTTTTCATTGCGTTTTCCATCTCGCCTGAATCACTACGGAGTGCGTGGAGTGTGCTCTATGGGCAGAACGAAGCTGGCTCATTCCTTTTGTTCCAAGTCAAAACGCACTTTTGTCAAGAATTCGAAAGTTTTTTGGGAATTCTCTAAACTAATAGACTCTTCAGCCTCTGCCTCTCAAGTCTTGGACATTGCCATGGAGCCTCCGTCCGCTGTCTCCGGGAAATCCAACACCAAACGCTTGAAAAAAGACCCTCCAACACCTCCCAAGTCGGCTTCGCCTGTGTCTTTAGAGTTACTTCTTGAGGAAATAAGAGCTCTTCGTCCATTCATGGAAGAGACTAATACCAAGTTACAAACTTTAACAGACAATTGGTCTCAGCTTGAGACAAGAGTCTCCTCTGTTGAACAAAACATCTCCTCTTTCAAGGAAACATGCGTCACCGTTTTTCATCTTCAGTCTCAAGTTACGACACTTCAGAAACAAGTCGAGGATTTGGAAAATCGTAACAGGCGGAATAATCTCTGCATTTACGGCCTGGGAGAAGGTCTTGAGGGTGCAGACTCTATTTCTTTCTTCAAATCATTCCTTCCAAAACTGCTCAACATGCCAGACGGAACAGTGCTTAACATCCAACGGGCGCATCGCTTAGGTCGTCTCCCATCACAAGCTTCGTCCTCGTCAAGACCTAGAGGCGTTATCTTATATTTCTTGGAATATACGGATTTGCTGAAAGTCCTCTCGGCAGTACGAGCTTCTTCGAAGATCACGTGGTCTGGCTCATCCTTATTTTTTGCTCAGGACTATGCCAAGGCTACTGCAAACCGTCGTAAAGCATTCCTAAACATGCGGGCAGACCTGCGCTCAATTGGAGCCAGATACGGTCTCTTCCACCCTTGTCTGTTTAAAGTCACACATAACAACAAAACAATTGCTTACGAAGATCATCTACGGCTACAAAGCTACATTAATTCTTGTAAACCGATGGCTATGGATTCCTCAGGACATGCTTCCTTTTTCAATGCCTGATATGACTATTTGCTACACCTATTATTTAAATTGTTGTCTCACATAATAGGCTTTTTCCTTTTTTAGAATGTTCTTTTACCAGGTTTTTAGGTTTTGCTATTGTTGATCTCTTCTAGGTCCTAATTTCAGGTCGTATCTTCTGTCAGCTTTTTTTCATTAATGTTATAGCTTTATCTGTTTATATTTATGTCAATGTTTATTCAATTGTTTCTGTTTTGCCTCTGCAGGTATTACATTCATCTCTCGTGAAGTTCTTCCGGTTGTCCGTCTAGCTGACCCCTGGATATGTTGTCCATTCCATGTGGTTCCACCCCCTCCCTCGTCTTCACTTGGTCTTTCCCCGTGTAGGTATGTTAGTATCCCATTGTTTCCTATGCTCTCATGTCTTAGCTTCTCCTTCTCCATTCCTTTCACGTTCCCTTTTCCCTCTTACCCTCTGTGTTATTTTCCATTTTGCTCTCCGTATCTTACGGTTCAATACCTTTTGCATTTTGCTCAATTTCATTCTTGAGGTAGTCTATTTTCAGTTTCAGGTGTTACTTATTTCTCTCTTTGTATGTATTTGATTCGTCTTTTCATTTTTTCTACGTCTCTAGACAGAGTGTTTCTTTTTTGCTACACCTCTTTTCTATTTTATACTGGTCTTGTACTGCATTGAACTATTGCTTTATGGTTGCATTTTGTGCTATTTTTGAACACTCATGCCTTTGAAATTGGTTACATGGAACGTTAAGGGTTTAAATTCTCCCATTAAGCGGCAAAGAATCCTGACCCACCTAGCTAATCTCGACGCGGATATTGTTTTTTTGCAGGAGACTCACCTTTCCGATGCTGCATCATTAAAGTTGAAAAGGGGTTGGGTGGGGGAAGCTTTTTCTTCCCCTGGTGATGGTAAACTGAATGGGGTGATGATTCTTTGCCGTAAGTCCCTCCCGCTTTCGCTACTGGCTCAAGCTTCAGATGTTAATGGAAGATGGTTGGATGTTAAACTGTCCTTGAAGGGTGTTCCTGTTTCCCTTTTTAACGTCTACGCCAGTGGTTCCCAAACCTTTGACTCCTGAGGACCCCCATTGAGTCACCTTTGGAAGCCGGGGACCCCCAAGCAATTTGTATGATTTAAATTTCAAACATTAAAACAGTAATTCAAAACTAATAAACACACGTGTGCACACAAAACAAATACTCAAATTACAAAGGATTTTTGTATTTTATATTGAAAGAATTTGCAAAAAACAGGAAGGTTAGTGCTGCATCTCCGTGACTAACTTTTAATTGGTTGGTTTTATTTCGCAGTAAGAGGCTCCTGCCAGGGCCAGACTGGAAACCCAAAGCAGCCCAGGCAAATGTTTTCAGACTAGTCCCCATACAGTGCACACCAAGTGCAGTGAGTGAGCCTGACCACTACAAAGGTGGCTTTGGGAGGCTCTCCCCCAAGAAAATTTAGGAAACAGTGGTGTATTCTACAACAAATGTATCATTATATATTGAATTGTATCAGTTTTTAAAGAATAGTAAATGATGACCGTACTATGCACCAGGATACGACAATCTTTGTTGGGGTTCTTCAATGATTCCCTTATTATCACCCGCCAACAGTGCCTCTCATCTCTCCATAGCCCCTCGGTCACATGTATTTCTTTTGTTTTATAGCATCTCTCATACCACTGAAGGATGTCAGAGCACTTTATATCACACACATATAGGGGCAGATTTACAAGCCCCTTGCGCCACGGGTGTGTCACAAAAAGTGACGCACCGATGACGTATTTTAGTGCCCCATATTTCCAAGGCAGGAAAAGCCACTCTGCGTGACTTTTCCTGGTCTTGTAAATATGGTCCATTTGCACACAGCACTTTGCGCGAAAGGGGCGTTCCATGGGTGTTGCTATGGGTGTTCCCACGTAACACCCATGAAACCAGACACATTTCCAGATTTACTAGAAATCGTAAATCTGGAAATGTGTCTGAATGCTATGCCTCCCCAGTGGATGCGTAGGGAGTCGCAATGAGGAGAAATGTATTCATTTCTCCTCGTTGTTTTCCACTTTCTATGTGTGTTGCATTCTGCAGCACGCATAGAAAGAGGATATCACCTCTGGTGACTGTTTATGTACCGGAAGGTGTCCCTTCCTGCACATAAACAATCAGTAAAACTATGAAGTTTTACAAGTTCTATGTGTGCTAATGCAGCACACTTAGAAGTTAAAAAACGCCATTTCTGATTGTTTATGTGCATGAAGGGAACCCTTCCTCCATATAAACAATCTCCCCACGACGCAGGCATCCTTGCACCATGGTGCAAATGTGCCTGTGCAGGCGCATGGCAGCAGTTAGTGCGCCAGCGCAGGGGGAAGCACAGAGATGCGACATATTGTTGTAAATATGTCGCATCCCTGTGCTTTGAAAGTGACTCAGTGCGGCGCAGCCATATGGCTTGGGGCACACACTGAGTCACTTTCCTTCTAAATCTGCCCCATAGAGACAATGATTCATACGTGTAAATCAGTGTATAGAAAATGTTACGTAAGGCAAATGCGACTACAAGGTGTAGGATTCACATGTCATTCATACTGGTAGGCATTTTTAAAGAGTGCTTGGTCTGGAGAAGTACAAACTCAGGATTCAGAACATAACACAGTGGTTAGCATTGACTTTAAGAATAAAAATGTATTTCCACCCAAATAAACCTTTTTAGCAGCATCAGGATGATGAAAGACTTGGAAAAAACATATGTTTCTAACTTACACCATGCAGTTTGCAAGCAGCTCTTTGATGACAGTGTATAGGTCACTGTGCTAGCACTGCACAGTAACAAAAGAATCTCTCTGACAAAAGCAGTAACCCACTAACCTATGCACATAAACTGTTTTTTAAAATGCATGGCACACGTTCTTTGCAGTAGGCATATTAACCATCTGTGCTACATTAGATACGTCAAAGCTGCCACTTGACAAAACTCTCTTCTCTCTCCAGCAGGTACAATAATCACTGACGTTATCTTGACACTTTTATTGTTGCTGGAAAACTGCTAATTCTACAAGGAACTTTGTTGTGCTTTTAAATTACTGCATGAGGACCCCCTGGGAATGTGTCACGGACCCCTGGGGGTCCGCGGACCATAGTTTGGGAAACACTGGTCTACGCCCCTACATGTGGAGAACCTTCCTTTTGGTCCACGTTGGCTAAACAGGTTGCTCTCTGCATGGAGGATAATTTCATTTTGGCTGGCGACTGTAACCAGGTCTTTGACCCGTTTATAGATAGGAATTCCAGAGTTTCCTATATTCCTAATAAGCCTCAGAAATCATTTGTGCGAGTTGTATCCCAGCACAAGCTTTTTGACGCTTGGCGTCTCTGTGATCCGACCACCAGAGAGTACACTTTCTATTCCCCATCGCATCAAACTCAGTCAAGAATTGATTATGTTTTTGTTTCCCACTCCATCTCACAAACTCTTACACATGCGGAAATTGGCCCTATTTTATTGTCGGATCATGCCCCTGTTTCAATTGGTCTAGAGATTTTGCCTAAGGTTACAGGTCCTAAAAGGTGGCGCTTCAATAATGCCCTTCTCCTAGACCCAAAGTTCACTGCCTCTATTACCACATTTTTTGATTAATTTTTTATGTTGAATCAAACCCATTCTATGCCCCTCTCAACTATATGGGATGCTTTTAAAGCCTCAGCGAGGGATTTTATTATTGGTTTTGTTGCTAAGAGGCGGAAAATCTCACGTAAATTCACTAAGGACCTTTTACAGGACATCAAAAAACTGGAGCACTCTTTTTACACCTCACATTCAAAACAGTCTCTCACGGCTCTCATTAATGCTAAATTGAAATTTAACAAGAAATCAACGGAGGATGCATCTTTATATTTGTTAAAATCTAGTGCCAAATTTTATGGAGGTAAAAATAAGGCAAGGAAAATACTGGCTAATTACTTAAAGGTTAAACACAATAAACTTAACATTGAATCTTTTTATGACAATCGTTCGGATTTAAAATTCAAAGATGCCGATATTCTGAACAAATTTTCTCTCTTCTACAAATCCCTCTACGCCTCGGAGTCTCAACCCTCTGATCATTCCTTATCTCACTTTTTCTCGAATCTCCAAAGACCCCCTCACCCTTTGCCAGATCTAGCCCCTCTGGAGTTGGACCTAACACAGCAAGAATTATCTAAGGCTCTCCAGCAACTTAAAAAAGACAAGGCGCCTGGGCCTGATGGCTTTACAGTAGAATTTTATCAACACTTTTCCAAACTCATGTTGCCCAAGCTACATTCTCTAATAACTTTCTTTAATACATTGGGTAGCTCCTCAGGGTCTTTCTCAGAGGCACACATTTGTCTCATACCGAAGGAAGGCAAGGATCATAGGTATTGCAAAAATTATAGACCCATCTCCCTGGTAAATATTGACTATAAAAATGTTTCCAAAGCCCTAGCTATACGTCTAGATTCTTACCTACCTGATTTATTAGGTAAGTAACAATCTGGATTCGTCAAGGGCAGATTTATAACGGACTATACAAGACTCCTTTTTAATGTCCTGTCTAAATCTTCATCCTTAAAACACTCCCTTGCGGCAATTGCACTTGATGCTGAGAAAGCATTTGACAGGGTTGAATGGACCTATCTGTTCTATACTCTTAGTTGGTTTGGTTTTGGTCCCAAGTTTGTATCCTTGATCTCTCTTCTTTACTCCAATCCACGTGCGGCTATCTGTGCTAATGGCTGGATTTCCTCGTTTTTTGATTTAGGCAGGGGAGTCCGACAGGGCTGCCCTCTTTCTCCTTTCCTTTTTAATTTAGCTTTGGAGCCTTTTCTTTCTAAGCTACGTCAGAATCCAAATATATTTGGGTTCCAATCAGTAAACACTCACCTTAAATTGGCTGCTTACGCTGATGACATCTTACTTTTTATGTCCAATCCCAGTGTCTCAATTCCTGCCTTTCTGGCGGAGGTACAGGCTTACTCTAATATTTCTGGTTACAAGTTAAACAATGACAAATGTGAGATTCTTCCCCTGACCAAGTACACTTTTAGGGCGGACTTTAGTGCCTCAAATTTCACATGGAGCTCCTCCCATATTAAGTATCTAGGCATGCACGTTACCCCCTCAATTTCAGACGCAGTAGCGTTATGCTTGAATAAATTTATACAGAAAATTGCTGACTTAGCGGCCAAGTGGCACCCCCTCTACCTATCATGGTGGGGTCGCTTGGATACTATAAAGATGATGTTGTCACCCATTGTATTGTACACCATTTCTAACATTCCAGTCCCCATCCCTGCCAAACTCTTTAAAAAAATCAATTCCACCCTCTCCTCATTCTTGTGGAACTCAAAGAGGCCTCGAATGTCTCTAGCTAAATTAACGCATCCTAAAATAGAGGGGGGAGTTAGTTTTCCCGATTTTCAGATTTATCAAAAAGCTTTTCTTCTGCGTCAGGCTTCACTTTGGTTGCTCGACCCCTCGGAGGAATGCCCATTATGGATCACAATTGAACGTCTTTTCTTATCTCCTTTTTCCTTCTCTGAGTATCTTTCCTTCTCGCGCAAACCGCAGGCGGTGTCCACTCCCATAATTAAACTGACTTCTAAACTTCTGGCTTCTACGCCCTCTTCGCCCCCTAACACTATTGATTACTTTCTGAGTTCGACAATATGGCACAACAAAGACCTAGTTATCCGCAATAAACCAATTTATTGGAAGACTTGGCGACGGAAAGGTTTAATATGGATACACCAGTTATTCTCAAATTCAAGTTTTTTACCCTTTCATTCACTCAGACAGCTGTTCAACTTACCTGCCTCATTCATACATAAATATAATTTACTCAAATTGGCTGTGATGGATAGGTTCGACCAATTATCTGCTATGTCCAGTGCCTCTACCTCCCAGACTCCCTCTTCACAGCTTTTTTCCCTACTTAAAACTAAACCCTCGGCCTCTAGCATTTACAAGGAAGAACATCATTAGGCAAAAATCTAAAATAGAAGAAGCATGGGAACGAGATTTTCAACTCTCGTGGCCAGTATTTCTTTGGAATAATATATGGCTTAAACTGTGCAAATCCTCCAGAGCAGCTAACATAACACAAACGTTGTTCTTTGTGTATAATCGACTTCTATGTACTCCGAGTGCTTTGAGTAGCAGATTTGCGACTACTCCAGACATTTGTTGGTCATGCTCCTCCCCAAAAGATGATATATTGCATATGTTATTTTTATGCCCACTTGTAGACAGTTTTTGGAAGCAAGTCTGGTCCCAAATTAATCTAATTTTTGATACTACGTTTTCCTTTTCTATCACCCATATTTTCTTAGGGAGTCTTGCACCGTGCTGGGAGAATGTTACAGTTAATATTAAAATTATTGATTTGCTGTTGGTGGCTGCCTTTCAGCAGATCACTGTTAATTGGAAGGATTTTACAAAAATTTCTTGTAAGGCATGGTGGTATGTTGTTTGACATAATCATAGGTTGGACACCTCCTTTGTATATCCTATACAGATGGCAGCGAAGCGTTTGGACCTGTGGTCCCCTGTTACACTTTACCTTGACATGTGCGCCAAAAAAATGTTGCCAGCTAAAACCGTCTCAGCAAGAGGTTCTGAAACCCCCTTGAATCCCTTGTGCGTTCCCAGATTTCTTTATAACTCCAATACTTAGATGATTTAATTTTTATGTATCAATGGTTTATCTTTTACTCATAAGTCCGATTTCATTTTGTGTAGTGCAATCTAATGTATTGTTTTGACATGAATTTATTGCAGTGTTTTGACATAAATTTATTGTTTTGCTTTGACATGAATTTATTGTTATAATTCCTGTTTTGATACCTTTGCTTTTATCAATAAAATCTTCTTTCAAACTCAAAAAATGTTTTATTTCCATTTAGTCGACACTGTCTATCAAAACTCATCAGAATTATGATACTATTTGTAAATTAAGTATGAACAGGTTTGGCAAATCTCTTGTTCGATTTTATTAGTGTTGTCTGTTGTATGAAAGTGAATGGGGTATGATTGATTTGAATGTATACGTTATATTATATATATTATGTATTATATTCTTATTTGGCCCCCAGTCACTGGAACACCCTACAAGAGAAGATCCGGTCTTGTACCGAGATATCCTGCTTTAAGAAACTCTTAAAGACGTAGCTGATGAGCACTCATTTCTCTAAGCGCCGAGAGATCCCCGCGGGGATGGTTCGTTTGCGCTATATAAATGAGTAAAACTAAAGTAAAGTAAATATTAGTATAAATGATGGGCGGGTGGCTGCATCTGTATATATTAAGTCACATAGTTATCCTTTGAAGTAGAAAATCATGTTAATTGTCACACTCCCTGTGTTTCAAGTCATTTTTGTTTGCTGTATACTTTAGTGGTGATGAAATAAAAAATAAATACATTATTGTTGACTCTAAGGATCTTGGCTCCCTTCAATTTATCTTTATAAACTATAGGAGTTATACCCTATTATATATTTGAGGGAGAGTAAAGTTCGTCTCTATGTTTTTGTCTTTTTCCGCCTGGTTTTCTCTCTCCCTAATGTCTTACAGGGGCCCTCTTTTTGCTATTATATGATGAAGTAATAAACAGTCTCCAATTGTCCAGCCAACACATGTCACTTGGAAGAATACATCTTCAAGACTGTGAGTAGAATGGAATCAGCGAGCTGCAAGAACATGTCCAAAGTATATCAATAGAGAAGTGTCCCCATCACCTCACCATGAGGTGAAGAAGGACTTGTGTCCAAAAAACCTTGAGGCAAGCTATGATTCTCTGTGATGAATAGAAAATAGTGAAAAGAATATTTTTAAAAAAATCATACAATCCTGTGAAGAAATGTAGAGATTACACTGTTGGATCTATGCGCAGGAACACAGCAAAGAAAACAGATAAAACATATTCTGCTGGTTAGGAAAATATTGATGGAAGAAGATGCCTGGTTTAGGCATGCTAGGTATATGCAATGCAAGCTCAAATAATGTATCACAATAGCCCCAATAGCCAGAGCAAGTAACAAGAAATAGGTGTGTGTGTTAGTAAACGTCTTATATCGTGACAAAGTGCTCTAATAGCTTCGAAATACTGAAACCCATCTATTTGATGTGGAAGCAACATTAACAAAACCAACATTACAGTTCACTGTTTGTCTCCATAAAACAAATGCAAAGTTCTTATCTTTTGTCTCGGAGTGGCAATGATCATATTAAGAAAGGGTGAGTGTTATCTTTATTTATGAACCTGTCAATTATCTGCATCTGTAAGAGAAAAATGAAGTGGGTGGGACACTATGAAAACGTTATATAGAGAAAGAAATGGTAGAGGAAAGTTGGCAGAGCTTACCATTTGCCTTGTAGCATAGTCATGTATATAGAAAACGTGTTGCATTTAGCAAGCACCAAGAGAGGCCATATTTGAATGGCAAGCATTACGTCAGGCAGAGGAGTGGGTCAGCATCTCTTGGTGGTAAATTCAAAAGGCAAGAGTAGTCGCCATATTGGGAATGCGTGTCTAAGAGAAACAGAGTGTCTGTTTGTGGTTGGTGTGAGAAGTTGGCCTGGTGTATGCTGTCCACTAATTAAAGTGTGCACCTTGTACCAGCCTAATCAACCCTTATGGTGATTAGGTCAAAGATAAGCTTTATTGAAAGCTATCCTAGTGGTAGCTATGGAGAGCAGCCTTCAGGCTAAGTCTTGAAGGAATATTAAGCACCTTGTTTTACCAGAATACAACCTTATATTATTGGTTAAATGAAAGAAAAACCACACAGTAGTTATAAAATATGTATTTATTATATATAACACTCTCTAGTATTCTGTACATGAGAATAGAACACAAATCAAATAATACAGTTGCAAAGAATCAAACGTAATGCACAATACTCAGTGGGCTCCAGCAAGAGACCAAACCATATACTAAATAAGTGGTATAAAAACCACGACTCTTGACCAGACCTAGCTTAGAAGGTGTAGAATCGCTGGGACCCCAAGGAACCACACAAGGTGAGTGAGTAGGAACTCCACAGAGGACGAGTGCAGAGTGAGAACACGACCGCGTGCTCTGTACAATTTAATGGGAAAGTCGTGGTTGGAAAATCAGAGATTAAAGACCCTTCCCAGCATATTATGAAGACAACCCTTGGATCTTAAGAGTTTGGAGAGCCACCCCACCTGTGGACATCTTTGTACCAGGGTTACCTATCCCAGAGGAGCCGGGTGCATAGGCACGAAGTGGCGTCGGAAACCCTCGTCGTTGTCTATGGATGTCGTCAAAGAAATGCTGCTGCTGGAAGTAAGAAAAGTGTCCGGTGGAATCCAAACATGGATTCTAGGTGAGAAGAACCTGAAAGCAGAGGGGACAGAGTCTGGGTCACTTTAGAGTGACCAGGGGCTCGGTAGACGAATGCCCACCGATGTCTGGTGCTTCAGGTGTGATGACGGTGATTTGACTCTTCAGCTGCAAGGACCCGGAGATGTCTAGGACAACCAGGAGCTGGAGGGAGGTGAGCTGTCCCGCGAAGGATGTCGAGTGCTGAGGGGTCGATGTCCGGCGGGAGCACCAACAAGCCTTGGCAGAGGCAAACAACGGAGATGGTCAAATTTGGTGTCGATCTGACCCAGCAAGGACCAGGAGACTCACCACAGCAAGGAGAGTCAGGGGAGGCCTGGAACAACCAGGAGAGCCCAAATAAAGCAAAGTTGACCCTCAAGTGGACCCACAGGCCAAAGGCACGGGAGTCAAGAGGGGACCTCAGGCGGTTTCACAGGATACCAGCTAGCGGGGCACAAAGTGCGAGGATGCCGTAGTCCTTCTCAAGAAAGATGCACTGGGGGTCAGGGATACAAATGGCCCAATGCACAGAATTGTTGCACGACAACAAGCATGTGCAGCTGCAAATAAACACGGTGCACAGGGTACGGGTATTCGGTCCCCACAAGGGATATCCGCCTCAAACTCGGTGAGAGGGCAGCTCAACCTCAGAGACCTTCAGAAACCCACCTCCTGTGTTGCTGGAGCCTTCAGAGTCCGCAGGAGCTCAGGATCAGCAAACCGGTCCGATGCGTTTTAGTGCCTGCATTCGGGGAGTGACTCTTTCACCTCAAGGGAGATTCTTCTGTTGTCTTGGAGGTCCACAGGGTCCACCACGGAGCCTGTATGGATCACCGACAGTGGCGAGACTGGGGACGGCAAGGGAAGATGAAGTCGAGCACAAGGGAGGTCCAGCGAAGTCCAGTGAAGTCCAGCATGTCAAGACGGTCGAAGTGTAGTGGTATCTTCTTGCAGAATCTTGTCCACGTAAAATCTAATGACCTGTAGCCAGGTAACCCATTTTATACCCATGGGAAAGGGTGGGACAGATTCTAGGGGCCTTCCTAGGGGAGGGACAGGATAGAGGGATGGCTACACCCATGTCCTTTGTCCAGTTTCGCGCCAGAGCAGGAGAAAATAGCTCCCAGATATGGTTTGAGCTGGACTATGCACAGGGACACCAAATGTGCCCCTCATGCAGACTTTCTGGTACTGAGAGAGTGCACCCGCCCAGCCCCAATACAATTAATCCTGTGTGGGAGGGTGTCACACCTCCCTGTGACAGGATATCTATTGTCCGACCTTCCCCTGCTCGAGCTTGGCTCAGCAGCAGAAGGGCAGACTCGTGCCTGTGGCTGGAAGCAGCCATTTTGTGCTATAAGGCTCGAGAAAGTTGGTACCCGTAGACTTAGGCACCCCCGCACCTCGGTTCTGGGGGGAGGCATCATACCTCCCACACCAGTTACTGGTGTGAAGGTATGATTCCGAGGTGTTTGACACCAAACACGACCTTCTTCGTTTCAGTCGTTTTAGAGATAGCATTTACCACGAGGTTATAATGCATCTCTACCTATATGTCTGGCAGTATCACGTACAGCCCGGGAGAATGGTCTCTGAAGACTGCAGAGGGGCCCTGCTCATGCAGGAGCACTCTCTCATGTAAAACCCAGCACCCTGCCTTCAGGATTGTTAAGGCCTTCTATGGGGCAACTTATAAAGTTTTAAGTGTAGTGATATATATATAGATATAGTGAACCTATATCTCTCGTAAGTGGTGCAAGCACCAGCATACACAGGCTGCAGTAGCAGACCTGAGGTTCCATTTTGCATGGCCTCTCATGGTTGGCATAATACATGCTTCAGCCCATGGGAGGCCTCTGGGGTACCTATACCCTGGGTACAGGTGTACCATATACTAGGGACTGATAAGGGTACCACAGTATATAATCTGGAGTTGTACCAAAGTACATACATGTCAATTTAAGGGAGAAAGCAGATAGGCTGTGGTCCTGAATAGCAGGATACCAGCCAGACTAGTCAAAACATTGGTTGCAGGAGAAACCAGTTCCCACAACTGTACGCTGATTTAGTACTATTTAGATCAAGGAGGGAGGGAAAGAGAAGCTATGGTCCATTCGGCTTCCGTACAGTAATACAAAAAATCAGGGGGGAGAATGGACTACTTGTACCTGTGTAATTAGGGTCAATCGGTTGTGGATCTTGCTAAAAAACCCTCATTCATGTACACCACAGGTGGTGGGCGGTATATCTTGAGTCTCCGCCTTCCAGTAATGTGACAGCATCATCATTGGCATTTTTGTGAGTATGCTGACCACCACCTGGAGGAAGACCAACTGGTATTACAGTAGTGTCCAGAGATAAAAATAAGTGAGTGAATTTTACCTCACTTCACTTGAGTGCCGCACTCACTAATTTCTATTGGTATTATTTTCTATTCTTTTAAAAAAGAAATCTGTAAAAATGTTTGTTTGCGCTCATGTTTCAACAAACACTGACTACATATTGCTAACTAGATGCAGAATGTAATCTGTATAATACTTTAGTGGGCTGATCCAAATGTAAGGAACATTTCTATCAAGAACTTTCTGAAAGGGGCTTTCCTAAAGTAGCCAGTGGCTGAAGGATACTGACTGAAAGCAACTCTCTGTGCATTGTTCACATAAGGTCTTTGACTTTGCCAAGCCAACAGTGGTTGCAGGAGAAACCAGTTCCCACAGCTGTACGCTGCTTTAGTACTATTTAGATCAAGGAGGGAGGGAAAGAGAAGCTATGGTCCATTCGGCTTCCGTACAGTAATACAAAAAATCAGGGGGGAGAATGGACTACTTGTACCTGTGTAACCAGGGTCAATCTGTTGTGGATCTTTCTAAAAAACCCTCATTCACGTACACAGGTAACTCTATTGCTAACTAGATGCATAATGTAATCTTTATAATACTTTAGTGGGCTGATCCAAATGTAAGGAACATTTCTATCAAGAACTTTCTGAATGGGGCTTTCCCAAAGTAGCCAGTGGCTGAAGGATACTGACTGAAAGCCACTCTCTGTGCATTGTTCACATAAGGTCTTTGCCAAGCCTAAGAAAATGCAAAAAAATTGATCAAGTTAAAAAGCAGGATGAGGCTGTTGAAGTCAATCAAGCATTTTTAAAAGTTAATTTGAGGGAGTGCAATGGCTTTCATTTTAGTTTGTTACTTTTGTTGCAAGCATTAAGAAATCTCAGATTTCCCATAGATTCTCTTTAGTTTGCCAAACACATTGTTATAGACTCACGCTGTTTACATGATGCTATTAAACAAACACGGTCACTCGCCTCTAACCTACTCGAAGTCCCTGTGTTCTCCTTCTTCCTCCACTCACAGTCTTCCATTATGATAGGGTACGTCAGGTGTCCAAAAGACTATGTGACACCTTCAGAAATTCCTGTTTCTTTTTTCTAAAATCTATTGAATTTAGTGACTTGTAGTTTATGATTTAACAAAAAGATGGAAAGGTAAGTATCATTATTTTGGGACCATAGTTATGGTCCCAATATTTTTGTAATCGATATTAGTGTACAACAATATTTTTGTTTCATTATTTTTGTCATTTACATTATAAGTTTAGGAAAACAATATTTTTGTGCTTGTTATTTTTAACACAATATTTATATACTACGATATTTGTGGTTTTAATATTTTGTCAGTGAACCCCCTGGGGGCCATGCAGGCCTCCCTCCATTCCACCTTATTTAAGTCTCCCACTCAGCCGTCCCATCATGACTGCAGCAGGTCCAAGGACCCCGGGCACATTTCACCAGTGCTCGGCATAGTCACCCCAGCATCAGCCGGGCCTCAAGGGGACTGAAGTCAGGGAGGTCTTGTAGTTCTGTAATGTGAGAGTCAAGAGCATGGCGTACCTTCAGATATAGGTGAAATTGGTTGGCTGACAGAGGGAACTGCAATTGTAGTTCAGCGAAGGAATACAAGTGGGATCCACACCAGACATCAGCTAGGGTGGAAATGTCTGGTAGATCCTATTGTTGGAATTCCTCAAGATGAGATAGTCGTTCCAGCCAGCAGCCCCTCTACAGGGGTTTTTGCCCTGTTAGAGCCAGCCCACAAAACCGAAAGCTCCCCGCCACACCAGGAGGATCACGTTAGTTACTTCTGGTAATGTGGAGGGGAGTGGGAGCTCATATAGGTAGTGCATCACCCCGTCTAGCACTAAGCCGCTAAGCTCTAATTGATAGGACGGGTCATTCCAGCCCACAGTCAGCCTATCATTTATCACCAGAAGCTGGAAGGCCCAGTTGTGTAGGTGAACGTCCACTGCTTCAATTCAACCCTCGTAAATGGATCTGCAACAGACGTTTTGGGCAATCCCGGGTCAGACACCCTTGCCAAAGGAAGGTGCGAAGTAAAGATGCTGTTTCCATGAACCAGGAATTGGGAATATGGAGTGAGTAGTTTTGCAGTATATACAGGAACTGGGGGAGTATCATAATTTTTTATTAGTGCAACTCTAACAAGGAGGTTTAGAGGCCAATCAAGCCATACATTTAGACTGTTTTTGGTGCTCTTGTGGAGAGATGTGAGGTTGAGGGCACGGGAGAGTTCCGGCACAGTTGCCACGTGTATCCCTGGGTATTTGAAACTGGGTCAATTAGGGGAAATGCCTGGGTTCCAAGTTATCGATGCAGCACCACCATGCAGGGGTATGAGAAGGGACTTAATTGTGTTAGGACGCAAGCCAGAAGCCTCCTCGAATAGACGGAAGAGTTCAAGTGCCCGGGAGCCCTAGGTTGTCAGGCTCCCCAGGCAGCGCGATTCTGTCCTCTGAGGCGGTCGGCCAGTGCAGTCCTTCCAGCTGTGCACTACAGTGGATCAGGCATGTGATGGGCTCGATAGCCAGGGTGAAAAGTAATGGGGAATCGGGGCAATCCTGCTGGGTGCCCCTTTCAATCTGGAATTTGTCTGACAGCATCCTGTTAATCCGGGCCAGGGCCATGAAGTGAAGATATAGGAGAGAGGTCATCGTCCGGAAGTGGTGGGAAAAGATAATGCGACGCTGAACTGCCGCTAAGAAATGCCAATCAACAGTATTGAAGGCCTTTTCAAAGTCGGTGAAAAGTAGTGCTAGGTCTCCTGTCAATTTGCCTACATGGGCACAGTGTCGGGTGTGGCATGATACCGCATTGATTGTCTTGGATCAAAGCAGGGAGGGCTAGTGAAGTCTAGTCGCCAAAAGTTTTGCGTAGATTTTGATGTCTTTATTAATTAGGGCAGTGGTTCCCACACTTTTCCACCCGCGGCTCCCTTGACCCATTGGCCATTGACTGTGCCTCCTCACTGCTACTTTTTTGGGAGAGTAGGGGGAATATAAGCCCGGCCTCAGGAGTACTTGCATTTTACTCTCTGAAAATAATTGGGATGAAGCCGATGAAGGTATTATAATCATATACGCAGGGTGTTTCGTATTACTAAGGTGGTGCCACTAATAAAATATTCCTAGTTACACTTCTTTTCCAATGCTATTTTTTTGAGTACCCTCTCAAACTTTTTTTATCCCACTTACAGTGCTAGATAGCACCCCTCTGCATGTAGGCCCCATTGCCAAAGTGTTTCTGCGCTTGAAGAATATTTGCATGAACTTCCATTTCTACCCATGTCATATGTGCCAACACACCTGTCCCAGCAGGGTGACTCACGATTTTTTAAACCACATACAGCTTTATTTTTGCTGTCTCTTCCCTAACATGGCCTCCAAATCAATGCAAGTAAAATACATTCCTCCGATTTCTTTTAAACGTCCCTCTTTCTTGCTTCCAAATGTTGGCATTATGCCGTATATGGTTTTTTACTTTCCTGTCCTCAAGGAGCGAGCAGGCCTGTCTGGAAATGTGTGTGTACTGAAAGAAATGTGTACTGGAAGTATTATTGATTCAAGTACAAATGTCAATACTTAAAAATACTTAGTGTGTTTATTAGACAGGACAACTGTACTTTCCTGATAACTTGCATTGGTGTAAAATGTATTTGGAAAAAATCTTAACTATTAACAAGTCTAACAAAATAAATCTGGCATTTTCTGCTTACTTTAGGAGTGTTGGAACGTGGGGATCCAGTGACATATGGAGGTCATCTCCCTCAACATACCATCAATTAAGCACTACGTTTACAGCTTTAGGCATGATACTTACAAATCATCGTCATCATGCGTTTAAGTCTAATTAATTTAACTGAAGCCAACAGCAGACCCTTCAACATTAAATGCATTAAAGTGCTTGGTGCACGGCTCCCCTGGCTAGGTTTGACAGCTAACCAGGAAGCCACGGTGCACAGTTTGGGAACCACTGAATTAGTGATATAGGGCGAAATGACCCTGTCCAACGAAGGCAGAGTGGTTTTAGGAATAACAATTATATTTACAATGTCTAAGTCTGCGGGGAAGGACCCTCTGTAGATGGCCTTGATATAAAGTCGACATAGGTGGGGGACTAACTGGTCCTGGAAAGAGGAATTATATTCAAGAGGGAAGCTGTTCAGGCCAGGGGTTTTCCCAGCAGTAAGGTCCCCGATGGCAGTTTGGATTTCGTCTTCTGTAATCAGTTCATTTAATGCAGCTCATTGAACCACTGTCAGAGATGTAAGCGTGATGTCATTGGTGAGCGGATGGATTCATTCTATACAAGGACTTGGGCTCCAGTCATAAAGTCGACGATAATAGGCTGTAAATGCTGCCGGAATATGAGGGCCAGTCTTGATCACAGAGCCAGAGTTGGTAGTCACAGCAGGGATGAAATGGGGCGCGATGTCTTGGAATATAAGTCTATACAGAAGTGCCCCGTTTTTCTCACCATGTTCATAAATGTGTCGGATGGTCACCCTTCAGCACTGGTGCGCCTCGTTGGAAAGTAGATGTTATAACGCAGTTCTGTCTATGTCTAATTGGTGGGTGAGTGTTTCAGTGACTGTGTGCGTCACCCTGGTCTCGCTATTAGGGATGCGTGTCTATAGTTCGACAATGTAACACTGCCTGTCTTTTTCTTTATGTTTAAGATAGCTCCTTGCTTGCCCCCTCATCTTGGGCTTGCTGGCCACCCTCATAGTGCCGAAGTCTCTTACAGAGCCAGTATTGAGATCAAAGTAAGATACAAGCTCCACTGTTAAGTGGTCTTTCAGTCCCTGATCCGTGAGGAGCCAAGCATTAAGATGCCACAACGGGTGATTGGAGAGGCATGGGCCTGCTAATCGAAGGACCTGTGAGGAATGGTCAGACTCACCCCGTGAAAGGATCGATGCACCCATGGTGGCACCTGTGGGGGTTGGAACATCGGTAGCTAAAAGGAAAAATATAATCAATCCGGGACTTTGTTCGTAAATGGTTGGAACATGTGAGTAGGCCTTTGTTTGTGGATTCCAAGTCATCCAGGCATCACAAAGGCCCAGAGAGGTCATCCAGTAAGGGTTCAGGCACGTGCTCGTCTGTCCCATGAGACGAGTACCCCCCAAGAATTAGAGAGCCAGAGGGCAGGTCAACTACTACATGGGTCAGGTCCTGTGCTGTCTGGTTTTGTATATGTGGTGAGGCATAAACGCTAAAGACAGTGTATTGCCTACCCTCTAATCTGCCCGCCACCCCAATGTATCTGCTCTGTGTGTCATAAAATGTCTGGGTTATTGCAAGGGGAAAACATTGTGGAGAAGGATCACCGTGCCTTTGGAGCCACGAGTGAATTACGCGTGAAGGAGGTGGGTCTCTTGTAGTAGGACTATGTCTGGGCAGTGTCTATGGAGAAATATGAGAACTGCCATACGTTTAATATAGTCTAAAAGGCCATTAACTTTCCAGGAGAGAAGGGTGTGTTGTGTCATGGGCGTAGCCGAGCTGTGTCAGGGTTAGGGGTTGGAATAGGGGCAGGCTGAGGCACTGTTGTGAACGGGCAGCGTCAAGAAGCAAGACATGTAAAGAAAACAAAAAAAACAAGGACACATCATGAAGCAAGCAAACATAACCCACAACATTAACCTCCACTCCACCCCACCCCACGTCTCCCCCACGGAAGAATTTGTTGCCCTAAAACAATCCCTAGTGAGTGAGTACATAGTGGGGCCTTCGAGGAAGTAGGAGACCTCTTCTGTTCAGCTGGTAAGCAGAAGGATATCGATAATAGTAGACATCCTAGGTCAAATGCAGAATCTCAGCAACATGGAGAGACCCCATGTTCAAGATGACAGCATCAGGGGTACTTATAGCAAGAGGGGAGGGCGCTTCATCCCCGGGAAGAGGCTGTGATCGTGGATAGTCGGAGTCTAACGATGCCGGGCAGCAAAGCTGACCACCCCTGACACCCCTGGACGTGCACCGATTCTTCTGCGAGGCAGGTAAGGGTGGTCGTGGCTGCGGAGGATTCACTGCTCAGTAGCCCACTCCCGGGCCGCTTTTGGGGTGTCAAAGAAGCTAGAGCCATGCATCACTCTCAGTCTGGCAGGAAAGAGCAAAACTTAGGGAACTGACGTAGCTCATAGTTTTTGCTTCACTGCATCAAAGGATTTCCGCTGTTGTTGTGTTGGCTTTGTTTAACTGGGAAATATCATCATCTGCGATGATTGGTTTGAGGGCATTACCTGGGCACAGGTCTCACATAAAACCGTCTCCATAGTTGAGGACGTGGACAATCATTGGGCGTTCGGGGCCCCAGGTGGGGACTTCGGCATCAGAGAAAAGTAGGCTCGCTCCACTCCAAACCATGGTGAGAAGGAGCCCTGTAGGATCCAGTAGAGTATCCAGGTCTCCACGAAGGCTGTTGATCTGGGGGGGGGTCTCAACATCCAGGGGGAATTCTACCAGGTGGAGATTGCTCTTACAAAATCAATTTTCAGCATCCTCCGCTCTGACTTCGTGGGTTTGGACCATGACCTGTAGGGCAGAGACTTTAGTTTTAATGTCTGTTGAGTCATCTTCTAGAGTTGATATGATATGCATGATTCCTCCTCTGTGACTTGCAATAAAGCCACATGTACCCCAACCTCTCTGATTCTGGTTTTGGGGGCCTCTTTAGATGCCTGAATGGCTTGGAGGATGTGAAGCATTTCAGGGGAGACTGGTCTGATGCGGAGGGCTCTGCCCCTAGTCTTCTTCTGGCGTTCGAGGGTAGAAGTGGTAAATTTGACTATCTTCAGGTGGGACTCTGAGGTAGGATGTTTATCTTTCCCCATCTTTGTCCAGGTATGGTGAGGCCGTGGGTTGGCCCAGCAGCAGGAAAGCCCCACAGTGAATGTCCGTGTGCTAGAAAATGAGAGCGCTGGTGAGTTTCCGCACAGGCCCTTGTAGTGCAGATAGCATGCAGGGTAGGACACTGGATAAGTACCCTCAGCCCGCTTACCCAAGAGATAAGGCAGCATGAGCAGCCAAGGCACAGCCTGGAGCCAGATGAAGACCAGCAAGCAGGTCCCTTTAATGGCAGTGGGACCCCACCGGAGCAATCCGTGGAATCCTGCCTCCCCTCCCCGCGGGAAGGTGAAGTGGCAGAAGAAGGAGCACTGGGGGCCCCCAAACTTTGTAGACAAAAGTCACAGTAGGCAGAAGGCTGGGGACATCTACATCTCCAAACCCAGGCGCTCGAGGGGCAGTAAATGTAGTCCCCGGGATCTAGGCCACCAGGGCGACCCCCGCAGTCAGTGCATCAACAACCAGACCCTTAGGCTCACCTGTTGAGATGGATGAAAGTATGTAGGTTTCCAAGGGATGGGCCATCGCCCCCCGCAGCTCCAGTCCCATACGAGTGGTCCTGCAGCCCTGGGCAGCAAGTAGTATGGCACATGTAGCGCAGATGGGCCCAGATCGGCACCACAGGCAGTGTGCGTTAGCAGCAGTGCGATGTGGCCTGCATGCCCCCCAAACCCCCCCCCCCTGGCCGCTAGTAGCTATGTCAGGTGCTAGGAGGGCAAGCAGATGTCTCGGGCAGATATTGCCCTCATGTGCTCACAAACCCAATCAGCAATGCAGAGGCCCTGATGTAGCAGACAGCAGGTAGAGTAGGGTGCTCTGTAAGTCCCCTCAGCCCACTTGCCCAGAGATGAGGCAGCACGAGCAGCTGAGGTACAGCCTGGACCCAGATGGAGGCACGCAGGGAAGTCCTGTCAATGGCAGTTGTGCCCCGCCAGAGAAGCCCCCGGAGTCCCGCCCCACCTCCATTCATTGAAGATGGGGGGCAAATGGAGACAGACGGAGCACGTGGGGCCCCCTAAGGACGTAGGCAAAAGTCAGAGTGGGCAGGAGACCGGGGACCTCTATGTCTCGGCCTCTGCTGTCAGGCACTCGAGGGCCAGCAGATGCAGTCCCCCGGGGTCCAGGCCATGAGGGTGCCTCTCCTGCAGTCAGTGCACCAACCCTCAGCCTCCCAGGCTCACCTGTCATGGCGAGTTGAAGGGTGCAGGCCTCAAATAAAGGGGGTGCCCACACTTAAGGCTGCGGACCTCCTCAGCTGGCCCTACGGCAGCAATCAGTAGATTTTCCCAGGTCCACACCACTTGGAGTCAGCGGCAGAGCGATGCAGCCCGCAGCACTGACGACCTCGTGCAGCTCTGTAGGATTCCAGTTGGGCAAAGGGAAGTCTCAGGGGTCCGGAGGCCGCCGAAGCTCCCCCTTGAACCGGCGCCTCCCTCAGGACCCCAGGAAAGGCAAGAATACACCTCACGAGCCCACACCCTGGTCAGTAGTTCAGAATGTCGCCATCTCAGGTGTGGTCGTCTGAGCCGATCACGAGACAAGGCAGCCCCCTCCCCCCGCTCACAGCCCCACACAGCGGTCCCGGCTCGCTGTGGCGTGGCCGAGCAAAAGCGAGGGTAGCCCCACCTGGAGGGTCGGCACCACGAGGCTACATTGCAGGTGAGGGGGATACGGGCAGCTGCAGTGTAGTGCTCTGCGTTGTCCACCATATTGCATAGAACACGGGTGGGCCCGTGCCAGATGAGGGGTAGGGAGTTTCAGCTATGTGGGGCACGGGGTCCAAGCAGGGCAGTTGTGCCGATAAAGGGAGATAGCTGGGGGAGTTGTATGCCATCAGATAGACGTGGGATGCCAGGATTGCGGAGGATAGCGGAGGAGGTCTCAGGAGTGCCCTAAGGATGAGTCCTCCATCTTGGCTGTGTTGGCCACGCCCCCCTTTTTGTTTGTGTTTTTCCTTAAAAGTTAATTTAACCATCATCTCACACAAGATTTTGCCAATGTGATCTGTCTTTTCCAATGCATTTTTAAGCATTAATGCTTCATCTACAGGGAATATAACAACCTTTTCTTGTACCTTAAGAAGGAAAAAACTGAATATTGGTTTCTCAACCTCTAGTTTAGTAGACCAACCATTTATAGTATGTCTCATTCTTTTCCATGTACCCCCCTCCTTGCACGGTATGTGAAAAATACAGTTTAGTTATGGAAGCATTTGTATTTGTGAATAGGGAAGCACGCCCCCTTCAGTGGACCTCATTTCACTTAATGCCTCATTCCGAGACTCAAGTAATTTCCGGTTTGACAGAGTTTCCAGTCATATCAGGAACTACAAGAGATGTAGGGATACCACCCTCATGGTTTCTTACATCCAGGCATTTCAGACGAGGAACGTTCTGGGTGGAAAATGACCACAAATGGGGAAATAGTGCAGGACATACCTTGTACAGCAAACATCGCGCCACGCCAAATCCCTTTCCTGGCTCCAGGGCTCCAGGGCTGGGGGACAGAGAGTCGCCAGTAGTCTCCCTCGCCGCCTCTCACTACATCGAGGCCGCTGTGGAGGAGGACTACAGTCCCCAGCAGCCCTCCAGTACCCGCCCACATCCGCCGGAAAGCGCGCCGGAGGCGCTACTTCAGCAGAGGTTCCCCCGGTGGAGCGGGGGGATCATACCTTGTACAGCAAACATCGCGCCACACCAAATCCCTTTCCTGGCTCCAGGGCTCCAGGGCTGGGGGACAGAGAGTCGCCAGTAGTCTCCCTCGCCGCCTCTCACTACATCGAGGCCGCTGTGGAGGAGGACTACAGTCCCCAGCAGCCCTCCAGTACCCGCCCACATCCGCCGGAAAGCGCGCCGGAGGCGCTACTTCAGCAGAGGCTCCCCCCGCGTCACGGGACGCGCGCGGGCGCCGCCGGGCTGAACCCGGGCAGAGGGCGGGCCGTCTGTGGCCGTCCGGGGCAGGACGAGGCTGGGCTGGGCCCCCCCCTTGCATCGCCAAGCCGTACAGGTATTTACATAAACTATGGGGAAACGCACGATGAAGCCCACACCTGCTATTACTGCTACCTCTATCGAGCTGCCCTCATCGATTGATGTATTATTGGCTAATGCCCTTACCATGGTTACCAACGAGATTGCTGACACCGAACGCAGGATGTCCTTTGGACTTCCTACTACTACCTTGCCATATTCCCAGTCCCTTAACGATTCTCCTACTTTGGGTCTCCCTCTCTCCCCTACAGTAACAGTTATTAAAACATCAGCCCAAACTGACACTGTAACTTCCATTACTGATACAACCAGCTTGGTGACTGCACCTGTAACTGACCAACTAGTGGAATCCGTACCAGATAAAACAACACGTCCCAACACAACAACAAGGGAGAAACGTAAGAGAGGCCCAGTGAAATGTACCATAAACAAAAGGAAACAACCAAGTCACTGCAGAAAACAACCTACCCCACAAAGTTTATGGAACAAAAATAAAGGAAATGACTGTGAAATAGTGTTATCAGGCACCATTGAGGACTTATCATCGCAACTTTCACCATCGGATGAAGGAGCGGGTAGACCCACCGTCTCTGTTTGTAGACTAGAGTCTCCTGCCCGGGATAAGGGTATTTGTGGGGTCCCTATATCATGTGATGAGACTATTGACAATTCGGTCAGTACCCAGACCGAGCACACTGACCGCAATATCCAACCCAAAGTCAATGGCAATCTGATTGAAACTATCGTTGATACCATTTTTAAGCAAGTGGAAATTCAAATAGCTAAGCAATTTAATCTTGTTTTTAAAAGATTGGACAAAATCGAAACCCTTGTAAAAAAGAGGAAATTAAAAGGAAATGTACTATGAGTGTGGATGTTGCCCGGGGTGAAAAAATTATGAACAAATTAGAATCATTATGCAATGATCTGAGGGAGGGGGGTTTGGCCACTGCTGATGACTCCGGCCACAGTAACACTAAAAGCTTAACAGCGGTTAAAGCCGTCTCATCTAGCAGTACTTTAGCCAATATCCTACCCGCACTGACTAAGGGCCCAAATCATGATTCTTCTGGAGCAGCAGGAAGAGCCACTACTAATACCATGAGCTCGGACGCTAATCCTACTATTACTCCATCAGTAACCCGAAAAGATAGGACAGGCAATAAACCGGAGAGTGTAAGCCCAAGCAGAGGTGCGTCAGTAAGAAATAGCACTACTAATAACTTAGGACCATCACTTCACTTACCCCCAGAAGCCTGCCCATATGTTCTTGTGCTAGCTGGTGTACCAGCCCTTAATGAAAACCAAAGCGAGTCATGGCAACAATTGCACAATAAATGCATTGATTGGCTGACTAAACATAAAGGGGCAAGATGGAACATATCTAATGAGATTATATCAACCCGTCGGGTAAGCTGGGTGGGCCCACTACACAAAAATATCAGTGGGGACTGCATAGTGATCAACTTCCGACACCCAAACTCAGTTAGATTCTTTTTAGACACACACAACACCTATGCCAGTACATCGACTGCCATAACTCTTCACCCATTGGGCCACTTTTATAGGCCCCCACACAGAATATTTCAAATGGCCCCTAATACCATTCCTTTATCCAACAGATTCTCTGTTCTATCTGAATTAGGTAGCCTAGATTGACCACTATTAACTTCTACTATTACACCGGATAAGGTTATTAGTACAATGCCTTTGGAAATGGTAAAATCTATAAACATCCCTGAGTCCTGTCCAGATGGATTAATTTCACCCCTTGTAGCACGCCCCGATTTTCCCATTGCCCACCCTTCTCGCACCACTACTCCACCAATTGATACTCTTAGTATCATTAGTTGGAATATTGCTGGGCTTTCAAGTAAGATGAAAATTAAAGAATGGGTTACATGGATAAGTCACTTCGACGTGGTAATGTTGCAGGAAACATGGTGTACATGTCCTCAATTACTGGAGGGTTTTTTCTCCCATAATCTTACTGCTTTGCCCTCCGTTTCGGGGCGACCAAGTGGTGGTCTATCCATCTGGGCAAAAGTTTCTAAAGACGTGAAAATTGAACCTTTACATGTGGTCAGTAATCATCTGATAGCTGTGAAATATGTTGCAAGGTTAAGAATTTGTCTTATAAACTTTTATAATAATGATTTTATTAACCATCCAAATCCTATTTTTTTGGAACTGTTTAATTTTATTGATGAAGTTGCAAATGGAGAAAAGTTTGGCCAATTCGATGGCATTTGTGTTGGTGGAGACTTTAATGCCCACATCCACCATACATCCCCGCCTTGTAGACGAGGTGCCGAATTATTGGATTTATTACATAGCAGGGATTTAGATGATGTAATGAGCCTATGTGGATCCCCTGAGGGAATTGAGCCGGCCCCTACTTACATTGGCCGTGGTAGTTCAACTACGATTGATTATATGTTTACCTCTTCCCTCCTTAGTGAAGTGTTATTTAGTTCTGAGGTTGTTAGTAGCCCATATAGCGATCATCTGCCCATAGTAATCCAACTTAAATCTATCAATAAACCTATAGGCCCTTATGAGACAGGAGCCCAAAATATCACTGTCTCTACAGACGGGCTCAGGATTGTCTGGAGAGGGATCGACAACCAAGAGATCCTATCTACTGTGATCAGGAATAATCCTCTGTTGATCTCCAAATGTTTAGCATTCGGTGGCCCTGACATAATTAAGTCTTTTTGTGATTTATGCATAGTTATAAAAAGGGCAATATCCAGACCGTCAAAAGAACACAATGTAACCGATCAAAGATGGTTCGACACTAATTGCTCGAGGGCCAATAGAGAACTCAGAAAGGCCTTGGCAGTTAAACCCCGAGATGTGTCCCTTGTCAGTTCACTACGTTTTAAATATAAACACGCACTAAAAGTTAGAACTGAGGAGTTTTTAATAAGTCACTGGGTTAATCTAACGAAATCTGCTGCCCTAAAAGACTCAACTGGGTTTTGGAGAGATGTAAAGAACTTGAGAGCCCTGGGAAGTAACATCACTCCGATCAACTGCAATATCACAGGAGACTCATGGGTCACCCACTTTTCGAAATTATATGCGGAAGTCGGAGATCATACCGAGGATAATTTCCCAGACAGTACTATAGTTATAACACTAGAGGAGGTAGAGGAAGCTATTGGAAATAGTGCCGGTAATAAGGCACCAGGCCCGGATGGCCTGTCTATCGACCAGATTAAATCCAACACAAGCTTCTGGGCCCCCTTACTCTGTAATCTTTTTAACAACTTGAGTAAGAAATCTATCCCCCCGACATGGTCCAGTAGTACTATTGTACCTATTTTCAAAAAGGGAAATAGGCTGGACCCGGGGTGTTATCGACCAATATCATTGATCGATAATACCCTGAAGGTCCTTGGCAGGGTCTTATTTGACAGAATTAGCACATGGGCAGATGATAACTCTATCATCCACCGCTGCCAGTTAGGCTTTAGGAGCAAACTTGGCACGGTGGAACAATGTCTGAACCTCAACCTTATAATGGCTAAATACACAAGAGCTAAACAATCCCCTCTGTATTTTGGGTTCATGGACCTAAGCTCAGCATTTGATTTTGTAAACCGTTCTCGCTTATGGTCCATCCTTTTAAACTACGGCTTAGATGAACCACTAGTCCACTTTTTGGCCAACCTCCATCGCAACCTGAAGGCCCGCGTCCGAATAAATAATGAAGGCGAGGTCTCAAACGAAATTTTAATAGGCAAGGGGGTCAGACAGGGCTGCGTTCTGGCCCCCTTGCTTTTTATATTATACATCAATGAATTAACCCACTCTCTATGTAACCTGACAAAAGACGTCCCTATGATTAACAAGAAACCAATCCCGGCGTTACTCTACGCGGATGATGCGGTACTCATGGGCCGCACTCCGAACGCCCTGCGTATTTTAATATCGGGATTCGTTGATTACATGTCTGACTTAGGTTTGTGCACTAATTTCAGTAAATCCTTTATAATGACCTGTGGTCCTAAAAACTATAAAATCCCAAAGATTGTGATAGGTCAAAACTCCTTAAAAAGCACTTGCACTTTCCCATATTTGGGTCTGCTATTTTCTAATAGCGGCTCGTGGCAACCCCAAGTTGCAATGGGGAGAAATAAACTCTCAAAATCGATTAACTCTGTTATCTCTCTCCGCCAACCGCGCCAGGCGGACGTGGTTTCTAGCTTATTACAAATTTATCGGAGCCAATGCCTCCCAACTGGCACATATGGGGCTGAAGTCTGGGGGTTTTCGAACTGTTCCGAACTACAGAGAGAAGAGAACAGATTTTGCCGGAAAATTTTGGGTGGAGTCATTAGTGCACCAACTACTGTATGCCATAATGAATTAAAACTACATTATGTTGAGGATTTTATTAGAGCCAGACCCGCACTGTTTTGGTTAAGGGTCTGGAAAAACCCGGCAGCTTCCTTGTCCCGCGAGATTATTATGGACTGTCTGAATTGCGAGAATGTCGATTTAATCCCCTGGATTAATGCGGTAGAAAAGAGCCTCATGAGTGTTAATTATGGTCATCTTTTTACATACCCCGACCAGATCGATGGCTCCCACAAAAATCTAGTGAGAAGGGCACTCTATCAGCATTACCATAAAGAGAGGGAAAGAGTAGATTCTGTGAAACCATCTACTATCAATTATTTACAAATCCAGGAATCATCCCTTGAATTCTCGATGCTACCACAGCCCTATTTACGTAAAAAACTGGGCAGATGGAAGAGGACCTTACTCTTCAGATTCAGGGACCGGAGTATTATTAATCTTATCTGCTTTCCATTGGGTTACATTAAAAATCTGGAAAAATTAAATTGCCCCTGTGACCATGGTGGAACCCAGAGTATGTTACACTTTATTTTTGGCTGTGGTTTTTACATGAAGCTTACAAGGCACTATTTAATCCCCTATTGTAGAAAACATGATTTGACCGACCTCAATCATGCTTAGAGACATTTTCTAATGTTGGGATCTGATGAATTAATTTTTAGAGTTAGCAACTTTCTTAATGCTATTGTATGCTCACGCAGGTCGTTGAGAATTGATTAATTTTATACCAAGATATGCACTTCGCACTTTAAAACATGATTTGCACTAACCTAATGTGTTATAACGCACTTGTCTTGTTTTCATAATACCTATATTTATCCTTTGCTATACACTGCTATATATTGTATCTAAGGTGGTTTTATGCATTGTACAGTATAAAGGTCATTTGAGTTTTCATTGCTGTTTTTATAAATTATATTTGTAAATGATAAGCTGTGGCCCAAAATTGTAGTATCATATGTGTATTTTTAAAATTTATTATGTACTTTTATGGATGGTTTTTGAAATCCGAATAAAGTCTATTTGAATTGAATTGAACTTAATGCCTCATTCCGAGACTCAAGTAATTTCCGGTTTGACAGAGTTTCCAGTCATATCAGGAACTACAAGAGATGTAGGGATACCACCCTCATGGTTTCTTACATCCAGGCATTTCAGACGAGGAACGTTCTGGGTGGAAAATGACCACAAATGGGGAAATAGTGCAGGACATGTGTGTGTGTGTGTGTGTGTGTGTGTGTGTGGGAGGGTGGGGGTGGGGCAGTAAATACAGATTCCTGCAGTAATTATAAACGATACCCACTCACAATACAGTGGTTTTCTGACACCTTGGTACTACTGTTTCCTGTAGTTGCAGTAATTGCAGGTATGTGAATGCTAACATGATATTTCCAGCCCACTTAAAATGAAGGCCATGGTGGGGACCGGAAGATACATTGGAGTACATTTTTTTTTTAAACTAGTTTAAAAAACAAGAGCAATGTTATGTTACGTTATGTTATGTTAAATGAGTATTTATAAAGCGTGCAGCTACTCGATAGAGTGTTCCGGTGCTGAGAGTGTTGTGACGACGTTGGCCATGTGCTGAATTAAACCAGGTTGAAATATTATTGCTGGAATAGCCAGGTTCTCAATGACTTCCTAAAAGCAAGCAGGTCCTGCATCAGTCTCAGTTCCAGTGGCAGGGTGTTCCAGAGATGAGCCGCCTGCACCTGAAAGGAGGGTCCTCCTATCCATGCTCGGTGATATTTGGGAGTGCATGCCAACTGAAGCATTGAAGACCGCAGTGTTCGGTGCGGACAGTACAACTGGACTCGCTTCCTGATGTACACGCGCCTATGCTGTGGAGACCTGCTGTGGAGAGCCTTGAAAGCCTCGACCATTGCTTTAAAATGGATCCTCTTGCGAACTTCAGCCAATGTAGGGATATTTCAGATGTAGAGACATCCGTGATTTTGGGCCATGCATGAGTATTGCTCTGGCTGCTGCGTTCTGGGCCACCTGCAGCCGCGACAGTAGGTATTCCGGAAGCCCTAGGTACAGTACATTTACGTAGTCCATCTTGGAGACTATCAGTGCTTGGACTACCGCTTTCCTATGTGTTATAGGTAGGAGGGGCAGAAACTGCTTTTTTCAGCATGCCGGAGCATGATCCAACAACTGCCTGAATCTGGGCCTGCATGGAAAGATTCTCATCCAACTTCACTCCTTAATTTTTCACTGTCTTTACAGAGGTTGTGGGAGGGGACAAGTCCACTGGCCACCAGTTTCGCCACACGTTACTGGGGGGATGGCCGAAAAAGATGATCTCAGACTTTTCAGGATTACATTTAAGTTGATTGGACTGGAGCCAGGCGAGCACTTCTGATAAACAGGAGTTCATCACAAAATCCTTTAAAATCCGAGTCTTTATCGCGGGTGCAGAGCAGCTGCTTATCGTTCTCATACGATACTATCTTTGCTCCATAAGATTTTTCCCTTACTTACCTAAGTCACTGCTGTGCAGTTGTCGTATATTTTTTTACATGTTTCCTTGTTCCTGGATTAGACTGGTCAGATCACATTTGCAAAACTTCAACTTCCTTCACTGGTTGCTATGTTTTTGTTATGTCACCCAGAACAAATTGACATTGCTTAGTTTACTGTACCAGCAATATTTCGGAATGCGTTTGAACGTTCAAACGTCTAAACGCGTGCATGCTTGGAAACACACGTTCTAAAATATTACAAAGGGAGAAGTCCCAGTTTTAATTTGTATTGGCATAGTTTGTGAAACAAAGAAACATTATTGCTATTTCAAAGGTTTTTTCTGAGACAGCGCCTCCAAGCGATTTTCCATAGCATACCGTTTGTGAGCAAATCACTTCTGTGAACTGTTTGGAATCTTCAATACGGTGACTTACACTTGTGAGCAATTTACATGTCTCATTTACACTTTCACTTTGAGTAATTTTTATAATTTTGGCTATTCACAAAATACAAGTATGTAGATACTCAAAAGGGTAGACTGAAATGTCTCCACTCCCTGAAAAAAGGGGTGGAATCAAATATACAAGTGTAAGTTACTACTGTCAAAAACAAACAGTAATAAGCCCAGCACCTCACATGGTCAACCACTGATACTGCAACACCCTCCCATAGAAATTAATGGAGACAGTGACTTAAAATAAAACCCCTAGAAAAATAATATGATATTAATGTAATTGTCTAAAATAGTTTACAGTATAAATAAATACAATTTAATATTAAAATATATATACAAATATAACATATTTATTATTCAGTTATAAAATATTTCAACAAACGTTTTGAATTTAAAATTAATGAAGCATATGTTACTAACATTTAATTATACTACTTTTAATTAACTCTAGACATCAATTTTAATTTAAAAAAAAATTTGATCTAGGGATTTAGTTTTCAATTTAAACTTCTTAAACTATTTTGTTTATTTAAACATATTTAAATTAATTAAAGATACAATTCAAATTTAAGTCAATAGTGCTGCATCATTTTTTTCTTTTGTTTTACATTTAAAATAAATATATAAAAATAAATCCAATAATAATTAACATCACCATAGTTTTACTCATTTAATAAAAATGTGATACATTTTTTTAATGTTCCATATACTTCACCGTAGGGAGATGTTTACCCCAACTGCAGAGTTTCCCTATAGTAAAGTATTGTGAAAAATAATAATGTTAATTTAACTTGAAAAGAAATGTGTGAAACTATTTAATGTAAATTAATGTTATATATTTATATTAATTGTTGAAAAAATAAGAAATGCTACAGCACTTCATTTTGAAATAAATCTATAATTTGTATTTTGTTCATTTAAAAAATATATTTTCTGAAGCTTATATCACAAAAATAAATTCACACCTAAACAAAAAAAATTCTTATACATTTATTATTATAGGAACTGATGTACCAGAAATAATTTAAAGTAATGTAATTATATTTGCTACTTTTAATAGTCTAATCATACTTAGCCAGCAGTTGACAGCCCCAATCTCCGAAATCTGGAGGGGGTACCTGGATCATAGATTAAAACAGATTTAAAAGCAATGAAATTACCAATATCTCACTGAGGAGAAGCAGTTTTAGCTCAGCTGTGCACTCAGCAACTATCTCTTGTTTCCAAACAGGTTCCCAGCTTGAGGGAGCAAGAAACCACAGTTAGGGAGTTGAGGGAATGCCAGTTGACAGCAATCCAGAGTGTATATCCTCCAAAGCCGTGCTTGTGGTGGTGCGGCAGCGAGAAATCAAGGAAAGGCATGCACACACTTCTGTCCGACAAAACGACAAACGGCAGGAACGGAAGAGCACCTCCGGCAACTTGTTCAAAGACAGCATTCTTATGCTATTCCCTGTTACTGCACATAGTCAGCCTCACATAACGAGGATCTCTGTCTCACTGGAAGATGGGGAGAGAGGTAGAGAAGATGACCCTAACGGTATCCTTCTTCTTTGCTCAAGCTGTAGAGTATACACCAGTATTGGATGGACTTCTGGTCATGAGGCAACAGGACCACATAATACAGCAGTTGTGCTTTAGCGATTTGTCATTTGAGCATGCAAAGGTCTCAGCTCCAGCCACAGTCTTCTTCCTCCTCCTCTGGTGCTGGTTATCATGATAAGCCTTCCACTCTCAATTTTTCAAAATGAAAGGTTTGTGCACACCATTTACCAGAGATAACTGGATTCCATTTGGAGAGGGAGATCGGTGTTGAACCCCGAAGTTGCATCCTTACTGCTAGCAGCCAGGTCCCTAGCAAAGACACAAGGTGGCCAGGCTGGGTCTGAGACCACAGAGTGAGGAAACCAAATTAGCTTCTCCCCTGCCAAAGTTGTTCCTGTGCAGTACTGGATTTCCAGTTTGGTTGTGCCTTTGGTTTAGAAGCCACCAAACTCAACCTAAAAAGAAATCTATACAGTGAACACTGGTAACAAAGAACAAATGTCAATAGGGTGACCACTACAAGCCAAGTATTTATGGACACTTCTCCGGTTCTGAACTTTTCATCTACAAATGAATGATTTCGGGTGTGTTCGTTGAAGTAGTTTGATGGAAGCAAAAGAGGACTACAACAACCAGAATGCATTAGGATATCACACAATCACTAAGAAGATTGTCTGCTATGACCTGATGGGAGGTGGTCACCAGGGGCGTAACAGAAGCCCCCGCAGCTCCCGTGGTGTGGAGGGGCCCCCCTGGTTCCATGTTTTGGAGGGGGCCCCCTCAGCCTTTAGGGCATGCCGGTGCATGCCTGACAGAATGCGTGCAGTGTGCCATGGAATAAGAAACATTTAAACACTCTGGAAAGCCACTCTGCTTTCCCAAGCCGAAAAAATATACAGAAAAGCAACACTGTTCAGGTTACATCACTCGCAGACAGCGGGCCAGCAAAAGGTACCCCATGGCAGAGGCGCAATGAAGGCCCCTGGGGCGTAGGGAGGGGGCAACCCTTCAAGGGAGAGGGGGGCATTGAGCCCAAGACTAATAAATATCTGTGCCTCCCTGGGCCCCTCATGACATTCTGCAGGGAGGTGGGCATAATATTGCGTTATGCAACTGCAGGGATGGATATGAAGCAGGCTTCCATCCCAGGCCTTTGTGATTGGGGGAGCGGTCAGCGGCATTGGGCGCTCCTCAGACTGCTGTCCAGGAAAAGCAGCATCTGGGACTGCATACTTGGCTCCACCTCCCACCTTGTGATTCTTAGTGTAATGCACACATTATTTGTGTTTAGTGTCTGGGTGCAAAGTATGACATGAGTAGCAACTACCTTAAGGTAAACTTGGCAGAGTGCAAGCTGTCAAAATTGCTTGTGCTGTCTGAAGACTTTGTGAAATGGTGGCAGATAGCGGTCCCACAGACCCACTGCATGCTGTCTCCGAGGTCAAAGTCACAGAAAGCCACATCCTTGCATGGTGACCCCTGTCTCCTTAGGGGTTCCAGGTTGTCATTCAGACACACTGTGATCTGGAATGCTGGAACAGAGATGTGCTGTGCTCTCTGGGCTTCCATCCAAGCATTTGCCAGTTTTCACATAATCACAATCGCATTCCTGCCTCATTAATAGCGAGGTGGGAGACATGCTTTTCTGTGACAAGTGCCCTCTGTGGTGCAAGGGGCTCCCTCTGCAAAGGGAACGGCTTGTCGCTGTTCAGTGGAATTATTGTGCTGCAAGAAGCCAGTTTTGTGCATCAGGCACTAAGACTGCTCTAAATTACCTCTCTAATGCACCATATGATGAAGCAGCATTGCATGGAAGTTATAAAATGTATACCTGTAACTTTCGTTACAATTGTTTCACATTTTTGAAACATGTAATGCATAAATTGCTTGAGTGAAACGAGCTAGGATGATGTATTATCTACCATTAGCTACAAACTCTCTTTTCAGCTAAAGGTTTTCGCGATTGTTGTGTTGGGAACTTTTGCTAATGTGCTTTGTCTTGTAAAGTCCCTATATATGGCATCATGTTTCTATGGCATTATTTTAGAACATTTTGTGATTATGCGCACTGACTATGAGCCACTAAATTCTATTTTGTGTGCAAACACGTTTGTGCATAAAATAGGATTTCTGTCTGTCCTCAGTTAGTGGGAGCTTGAACCCACAATTTGTGGCAGAAAAAACTGATGTAAATAGCAGGAGCAAATTGTACACATGTGTTGCCTGAATATGCAGGAATGAGGACTAACAATTTGTTATTTGTGTTATTCTCTATTCCCGTGTAATTGGGCAGGGTTTTCACACCTACTAACTGGCGGACGCTATGCTGTTGCTTGTCTGTGATTGCACAATTTACAGCCGCAAAATTGTTTCCAGCACAAAAACGGCCTTGGGGCAGATTTATCATTTTTAAGCGCAATGCCGCATTGCTATGTTGTGTTGCACATGAAAAGGAGTACAGAGCAAATATTTATTAAAAATGACCCGCTGCTGCTCTCTGCATACACAATTCCAGTGAAGGGCTGGAGTTCAGATGTGATATTTAAGACAATTCTTTTTAGATAAGTGCTTTTTGACAGCAGTTTTAACTGCCGCGAGTAGAGTGATTGAGCAAGTTTTGGCTGGAAGAGAGTTCATGTTTACCGGCCCCAGTAACTGAAAGGGACGGGACCCGGATGCTTCACTAGCAGGCTTGGTTGTAGCTGGAAGGATTCGGTTTGAGTGTTTGTTACGAGTAGGCATCTACCGACTCAGGATTACAGTGAGGTAGGTGTAGAGTTGTGAGGTGGTCTAGTGGTTTGAGGGTGGAGCATCGGGAGAGGGGGAAGAGGAGGACGGCCAGCAGGAAGAGGCGGGGCAGCCTGAGGGACGGCAGTGAGAGCAGGGACATGCCAGTGACCGGTTGCCAATAAAGTGTGTTAAGAGAACCCACCGTGTCTGTCGTTATTAGTAGCAGTGAAGACACGACAGCTGGCGACGAGAGTGGGATCGAGCTGAATGCTCTCCCAAACCCTGAAGCGCAACCGAGACCGCCGGAGGGCAAGACGCGGGAGAAGACGGCGGGAACACCGCCGCACGCAGAGCGCACCCCGAGCGCGAAGAGAGCCCAGCAGTGTGAGGAGCGGAAGCGCGGAACGCACCCTGATTCTGAAGAGGGTTGGCGCTCGAAGTAAAGGAGAGAGGTTGACGACGCTGGCCCACGCGTCTCGATGTGAGTGCCAGACGTGAGAATCATCACCTACCCTGCTATGAAGCCCCTCCCCGAGTGAAACGGAAGACGTGAGGAGGCTGAACGAGCGGTGCACGGACCGGGGGTGAGTGAAGCCTCACAGTGACAGCAGCACGTGTGAAGCCCTGTGCATGATACCAGCCCGGCGGCCATCTTGAAGTCAGGCGAATTGCAAGACGTCCCATTTAAGTGTACCCGGCGGCCATTTTGAAGTCAGGCGCCGTGAGGAACAAACAAGCACGAGCAAAGCAAAGCCCCACACGAGTGAAAAGGGACAGATAAATTCAAAAAAAAAAAAGGGAAGACAGGAAATAACAACAAGACAAACAACAAACAAACAAGCCAAGGCAAAGGCAAGTGGACAACAAGACAAATAACAAACAAGCCTAGGCAAAGGCAAGTGGACAGATTAGACATAGCATCACGTGAAACACGATGTCGACACAGGGATCCCCAGTCCGCCAAGAAGCGAAGCCACTTGTCATGGGGCTATCGCATCTGCGCCCTCCAGAACCCCTAGCGCTCGTGGTCGGAAGTAGCATGGGCCCTCGCTGGGAAGAATGGATCGAAGATTTCGAGGACTATATCAAAGGTTCCAAGGTACTGGGGGATGAGGATCAACTGATCGCACTTCGAAATCTCGTGGGGAAGGATATCAGCAAGATGATAAAAGAAATCCCTGCCGCAGATGCGGGAACGTATGCCAAGGTGCGAGAGGCCCTGGATAAGAAGTTCTTGCACAAGAAGAATGTGGACTACGAACGGTATGTGTTTCAGCGAGCGCGACAAGAGAAAGATGAGGTAATGGGCTCATATATAACGCGACTACGGCGGTTGGAGCGCCACTGCAACTTTGAAGCATTCTCGACAGATGACGCAATACGGCTGCGCGTGATTGACGGCTGTCAGTCGGAGTCCCTTCGTAGAAAACTATTGAAGAAAAGCCACACCTTAGATGAAATTGAGGAACTCACGAGACTACACGACCAAACAGAGGAACAGGCCAAGACCATGGAGGCAGGGCGTACGGAGCACAAGGAGCTGATCTGTCAAGTGCACACCGAACGTCCCCGCCGGGGGTCGAGGGAACGAGCACGACACGCAGGGGCGGCTCTAGGCTCATGGTGGCCCTGTGCAGGGAGCGCAGGTAGGGGGCCCCGGAAGAGGGGGTCCGGGCGGGGCAGAGCTCAGGAAGGTGTTTTAATAAAACGTCCAGAAAAGGCGTTAGATGACCAGTAACATGGTAACAGAAAAACGACGTTTACTTTTTGAGTGCTCATCACTTGGATACTTTGTTTTAGAATCTGGGTCTCTGGAGGGACCCCTTTCAACAAGAAAAACACGTTGCGCGTCCGTAAGAGAGTTCGGCCACAAAGTAGGATCCCTCCAATCACATAAATCATATTCAGAACACGGGTCTGTAACATGGTCTTGCTCTTTGGCTTCCTTTTCAATACCAGCATCATCCGTCTGTAAACTCTGAACCTCCTTCAGAATGCCAGATGTTGATGGACCGATGAATGATGTTTCAGTTTCTCTGTCTGAGGGTCTTTTGTAATAAACCTCATCCTGAGTTGGTAATTACTGCATGTTTGTATCAATTTCAGAGTCACCTTGTTCATTTTCATTGGTCTGCTCATGAGTATCATTCTGCTCATGGATATCATCATTTTTTTGTTCTTCTTTATGGTCGTCAGCGCCTGTTTTACCTAGTGCATCAGCAGTACTCTGGCCAGAGGATTCTCCATCTTTAGGTTTCCCTTGGGTGATAAAGTTCAGGATTGCTCCTTCCTGTGACACTATGAAAGACTGCTGAGCCACCTTTCTCTTTCGTTTCGAATAACCAGATTTGTGTACTCGAATTCTCTTCATTTTGCTTGCAATGCAGCGGGCGAGGCTAGCAGTGGGTAGGGAAAAAAAGAAGACAATCAGCAGTGGCGGCTGCTGAAAGATTATGATGTGTCATTTTTATTTTCTTGCAAAAACAACAGTTGATGGACAGAATGCAGAACAATGTCATACATTCACCCCAGTACAGAGATCTGGGCCTAAATCCATAGTTTTTTTGCTCACCACACCACCCCAGTTCAGACATGGCCATATGCAAATCAGCCTTGACCCTGTGCCTCATGGGAACAGTCCAGCCCGAACTGCCAAGCCATGTCTTCCCTGGACTACACAATGAAGGACCAGCATACCTTAATGAACGAGTGAATTTCCACCAACCTACCAGGAAAATATGTTCCAGAACCATCTCCCTAGCAGCCACCCAATACAGCCACTGATAAAACAGTGGAGGCCGCTACTTCTCCCACCTGGCAGTGAAGACCTGAAAACCCTCCCCCTGCACCTCAGAGCCTCACCATCGCTCCAGCAGTTCAGGAAGGACCACAAGACCTCGCTGTTCAACCAACAAGCAGCATGATCCAGTAGCATGAATCCCACACCGCCTCGAGACCCTTATGTGTGAAGCAGCTGAGCTTTACAAACCCTGACTGATTGATAGTAATTACCCTTCCCACTACATGTATGATACATTATGAGGACTAGCCACATATGGAAGGTTTATTTGAAGAGTGTTATAAAACTATAGGGTAGATCATGTGACTTGGCATACAAGGTCTGTTTTCTCAGTCCACTGAGAACAGTAGAGCCTGGAGAATAGTTCATGATCTATTTGGGAAGTGACCTTAGCAGGAAGAGAGTCAGCTACCTTGAAATCATGGCACACAGAGACCTGTCTCAGTACGTCACTAACTGATCCTGAAGACAGCCTACAGGTAACCAAAGACTCGTCCACTTTACCACATTGTCAAAAGACAAAATACAATATATTTAATTAAGGTTTCTTGTATAGTGCCATATTCCAGCAACCAGTTCTGCTCGCTTTCAAGCACCTATTAAACAAGGATTAATTACAGTGAGTCCTAAGGCTATGAAAAGGCACTAGAGGTTCACTGAAGCAAAATTAATGTGCAAGGAACATCCAGCCAGGAGACAACTTTCAAGCAGACGTACGAATCACTAGCACAGCGTACCAACAACCCCATGGGCCGTGGCATAAGCAAGGAAAATGGCCCCTTTGGCTGCTGCTCAGGAAGTAAAATATAGCAATTATCAGGGTTCAATGGGCCCCTGAGGGTTTTGGGTCTCAGTACCACTGTACTTGCTGAACCAATGGTAACTATGCCCCTAGTATGGACAGAGAAGGCTGCTTCACCAATTGCAAACTGAGGACTAGTTAAACTAGTTTTCTCTGCTAGTCACATGACTAGCACTGGAAGGTAATTAAAGAAATGATCAAGGAGCCAGTCTCCTACCAAGGTCTCTGCAAAAGGGCATTAGATTGAGTTAACATGGGTAGGCACTGCCATCCTATTCCAGGCGTCCATCCATAGGTGCTTGCATTTCATGTCTGCCTCAACACCATATAAACAGACATAACCAAATGCCAAGTACATTCGAACACTCGATGATTTAAAAGATTTGTGCAGGCAGATCCACTCATTAGATCACAAGTATCAGCTTCATACTCTGTTTTCATGATTGTTGATAAGTAATTGTAATCATTTTAATGAATCCTTAACATTACGTCTAACACCTCGTACCCTGCTCTCCTCTTCCCCCCAATACGACCGTGCCTCCCAAGTTACACCTCCAAAAGTCACCATGCCTCCCCTCAGCCACAAGTAAACACCGCCCCTGCACTCCTGACTCACTCTTCCCTCTAGATACAGCGCCGATCTGTACCACTCCCTACCCCTGGCGCACGGTGACCACCTCTCCGACCCGCGCCCTCTCAGAGATGAATCGTGAGAGAGAGGCTCTCTCTCACGATTCATCATGCCCTCCCTCCCCATGACCACCAGAATACCTCCAGCTCGCCACCTCACATGGCTTACCTCCACCCAAACCCAAAGCACACACCATCTACAATAACATCCTCACCCAACCTTCCCCACGCCCCCGGCTCCTCACCCCCACGGGCTGGGATACATTCCTACGCCTGATCTGCCCTCCTCCCCAGGGCTCCCCAGGGCTCCCCACACCCTCGTCCAATGGCTCACCTTCCCTCGGGTTCACTCTGCAGTGGCACACGCTGACCTCCTCACTCCCCCTCCCCATGCCCTGACCCTCGGGCTGCTCACCTCGCAGCTGGCACCAAAGGTTGCACACTGGCATGCTATCCTCTGCAAGGCGGCCTTTCTTGGCCAGGGTCTCTAGGCGCGCCGGTGCATGGCCTCGGCCGGTCTCGGTGCTGCTCGCTGCACGCCGGGCACGGGTGCTGCCACCCCTCCTGCCGCCAGTGATGCGTGGTGCTTCTGTAACCCCTTCGCTGCAGGACTCGCGGGCACTGCGCATGCGCGCGCATGCGAGCCTCCGGAGGTGCCAGATCTGGACTATTAAAACAAGCTCGATTCTCCTGGAAAAAAAGTTCTAAACAAGCACAAGACCTACCAGAAGAGCCCGAAACAAGGCCGACCCCACACAAAGACGAGACTGGGTTAGAAAGGAAAAGAGTATAAGAACAACCATTCAGCGTGCATCACATTGGATTTAGCACGCCTCAGTCGTTCATGCGCCAAATCCCTGCCAGGGGCCGCCACGAATATGTATTGTATCCGATTCCTCGTGGTGGCCCCTGAGGTTTGGTGGCCCTGTGCAGGTGCACAGCTTGCACATGCCTAAGGCCGCCCCTGACGATACGCACGACCGCCGTCGAGACATCGCCGCCCTGGGCATCGGCGGCCAGACTCTGGGAGGAGGAGCAGACGCCAGGATCACGGGAAGAAGGCGCCAGTGCGAAGGTGCTATAGATGTGGATATGACTTCCCACACAGCGGAGCATGCCCCGCCATAGGGCAGCAGTGCCACAAGTGTGGCCGGAGTAATCATTTTGAGACCATGTGCGGGGAGTACCGCCGTGAGAAAGACAAGAATGCAACCAGGATGCCAAGAGGCGAAACGCGCCGACACCATGCACGAGCAGTACATGACCGTCAGAAGTCGTCGTCCAGATCCTCCCAGTCCAGCAGGGAGTCACGATCATCAAGGTGGTCGAGAAGATCACCGTCTAGAGACTCTGGTTCACCGTCAAGCGAACGAGAGTATTCAGTGGAATATGCAAACATGATTGCTGATCCAGACCAGCTGAAGAAATACCCTCGCCTGGACATCAGTGTGGGCACACATCACACAAAGTTTGTTATGGACAGTGGGGCATCACTCAATTACATCCCGGTGACGGAGTATAGGAAGATGAATCCTCGGCCCGACTAAGCCCTGCACACGTCCGTGTCTATACCTGGATGTCCAGGAAGCCGCTCCCATGTCTTGGGAAATTTCCGACGACGCTGAGGCACCAAACAACATCTGTCCCAGCTGTGATACACGTCATTGAGGGGCCAGAAGCGGACTGTCTCCTCAGCCTGCCGACGGCTGAACGGTTAAGACTGGTGGAAATCCATTACCGTGTCAGCAGCGACAACAATACCATCCACAAATTCCCGAAGTTATTCTCCGGACTCGGCAAAATGAACAGAGGCCAAATTCGCCTCCACATAAATGAACAGATACACCCAGTTGCCCAGCACCCTCGGAAGGTACCCTTCCACCTCCAGCAGGCTGTGGAAGACGAGCTGCAGGACCTGTTAAAGGCTGACATCATCGAGCGAACAGAAGGCGCAACGCCGTCGGTGTCTCCGGTAGTGGTCGTACCAAAGAAAGGAACGCCAGGGAAGGTCCGACTATGTGTGGACATGCGGGTGCCCAACACCGCCATCGAGCGGGAGCGCCATCCAGGGCCCCACTTAAGTGACATGATAGCTGCACTAAACGGGGCGCGGGTATTTTCTAAGTTAGACCTTAACAAAGGTTACCACCAATTGGAACTTCACGAAAGCTCACGATATATCACGACCTTCGCAACGCACCTGGGGCTGTTCAGATATAAGAGACTGAACTTTGGCATTTCATCAGCCGCAGAGATATTTCAAGAGGCCATCAGACAAACAATCCATCACATCCCTAATACACTGAACTACAGTGATGACATCCTAGTCTACGGGGCGAACATCCAGGATCACGATACAGCCTTGGACAGGGTCTGCCATGCCCTCCTCGAAGCCAACCTCACGCTCAACAGAGAGAAATGCGAGTTTCACCAGTCGAAACAAAAATTCTTTGGACACATCTTCTCTGGAGCCGGAATGAAGCCAGACCCCGACAAAGTGAGCACTCTGAACAACACCAAGAGTCCACGAGACGTCAGCGATGTACGGTCCTTCTTGGGCATGGCGAGTTACTGCTCGAGGTACATTAAGGACTATGCCACACTCAGCCACCCCCTTCGTATGCTGACAAAACAGGGACAGGCGTTTGAGTGGACGTCGGAGTGCGAGCGAGCGTTTCAAGAAATTAAACAGGCTGTGGGCACGGTGGAGAGCCTGGCATACTTCAGCCCAGACCGCAAGACTGAAATCACTGTGGACGCGAGCCCTGTCGGCCTAGGTGCCATCCTGGCTCAATACGATAAAGACACTGACCAACGTCACATAGTGGCCCACACCAGCCGCAGTCTCTCCGACACAGAGAAGGCCTACTCTCAACCTGAAAAGGAAAGCCTCGCGGTGGTGTGGGCGTGCGAACACTTCCACGTGTTTATCTATGGTAAACATTTCACAATGGTGACGGACCACCAAGCACTCATCACCATCTATGGAAACCCGCGGTCCAAAATGCCTCCCCGCATCGAACGCTGGGGACTACGTCTGCAAGAATACACTTTCACCATTGTGCACAAACCGGGGAAGGCAGCCAACCCAGCTGATTATATGTCGCGACACCCCGAAGTGTCCCAGCGCCCCACACCATCCGTTGCTGACGAATACATCCACTTTGTAGTGGATCAGGCGCGGCCACCAGCCGTTCCCCTAGACGTCATCCAAGATGTCACCTCGCAGGATGCCATGCTGCAAAAGGTGATTCGCAGAGTTCAAACACACCGATGGCGGCATGAAGACACGGAGGATGAAAGCGGCGACCCAACAATGCATCAGGAGTTGCAGGCGTTCCGGAACGTGTGCGAGGAACTATCCGTCACAGCAGACGGCCTGTTGCTAAGGGATCACCGAATCGTCATCCCCCAACAATTGCGACAAGGAGTCGTCAACTTGGCTCACGAAAGCCATCGAGGAGTGGTAGCAACCAAAAGGGCTCTTCGTGAGCGTGTCTGGTTCCCCTTCCTGGACAAAATGGTAGAACAAACTCTGCAGGACTGCCCGCAGTGTCAAGTGGTAAGGCACGGAGATCCGCCGGCCCCACTCCAGATGACGCCCCTACCGCCAGGAGTGTGGCACGAATTGGCGATGGACTTTTATGGCCCCATGCAGTTGGGCAAATATGTGCTAGTGATAATCGATGAATATTCTAGATTCCCTATCGCCCGATTTGTGACATCCACTAACGCAGCTGCCACACTTACTATCTTGGATGAAGTCTTTGCAGCCTGGGGGGTACCCAAAGAGGAGAAAACAGACAATGGTCCTCCTTTCAATGGCCGGGAGTTCAGTGAGTTCATGAAACTAATGAATGTCCGACACCGGCGGATAACACCACTATGGCCACAGGCCAACGGCACAGCTGAGAGGTTCATGGCCACCCTCAAGAAGACATTCCAACAGGCGGCTCTTGACAAAAGAGACCCACAGGTGGCACTCAACGATGTGCTCCGAGCGTACCGGACGACGCCGCACGCCACCACTGGCAAATGTCCAGCAACGCTCATGCTAGGGCGCCCGGTCCGGACGCGGATACCCACTTGGGAAGGAGCTCTACGACCGGTATCCCCAAGTCGCATCCATCAGGAAGTGGAAGCCACTGACAGAGCTCGCAAAGAAAGCATGAAGACATATGCGGATGGTAGAAGGCGAGCCCGCTCTCTCTCGTTCCACGAAGGAGATTGCGTGGTAGTCAAGCAGGAGCAATGCAAGAAAACGGACAGCAAGTTTAGAGCGGAGCCTCTGACAGTCACTCGACAGAAGGGCACCATGCTGACAGCGGAGTCAGACAACAGGCGCGTCACTCGAAATGTGTCTCATTTTCAAAAGTGTAGTCCAGCTCTGCAGGAGGCGCTCGAGTCACGGATAACGCCACCAAGAGTTCAACAGACTGAAACGCAAGGTGAGAATGGCACCCACTCGGGCAAGGAACTCGGAGACAACGCCACCGTAGTGCCTGAAGGACGGTCTCTCAGACCCCGACAGACAATTCGCCAGCCCAAGCGGCTAATTGAAGAAATGTAACCCGTCAGTGACTCATTTCGTTTTGCTAACAAAGGGGGAGATGTAGAGTTGTTGGGTGGTCTAGTGGTTTGAGGGTGGAGCATCGGGAGAGGGGGAAGAGGAGGACGGCCAGCAGGAAGAGGCGGGGCAGCCTGAGGGACGGCAGTGAGAGCAGGGACACGCCAGTGACCGGTTGCCAATAAAGTGTGTTAAGAGAACCCACCGTGTCTGTCGTTATTAGTAGCAGTGAAGACACGACAGTAGGTTGGGAAGGAGCCCTGTTTGGATGTGAAGACAATGATGAGACCCTGTTTGTAGGTGACAACCAGCTGGTAGAGGTACTGTGAGCTAGGTGGAGTGTGTCTGGGGAGATTTAAGAGTGATCTTGTCATCTAGTGCAGGGGACGTATTGGGGCAGACCCACTGCAGTACCCACTAGTGAGTTTTATAGTAGGGAATTTTACTTAAGTTTACTTGGTGACAAGCTGAATGTCTTGGCTTTTTGGAAGGAAATATATGTTAGAGACTGTTTTCTTCATATTCAGTATTAGATCTGTATTGGCTATGAAGGCAACCGTGCTGTACGTAGGTACGTCAGTAGTCTAAAAGTAGGCTCTGCAGCCTCACGGTGTGGGGTTGCCCCCAGCTCCAGGGGGCTTCCCGGCACTGTGCATGGGCGGAGGGCCCTTGGCCTGAGAGCTCCTGACTAGGACCGGAGCATGGGGGCCCCCCTCCATGCAAGTCAAGTTTTGTTACGCCACTGGTGGTCACCCTGATTATTAGGGTATTAGGATGGGACAGCTGGCACAATCAGTCAGGACGTTTGGTCATACATTGGTGTTATTGATGTGAGGTACTGGAGACATTTTAAAATAGGGGAAAATCATCACATTTACTTACCCCCGGCCCTCCTCCAACATAGGCTGCAGATCCTTTTTAGAAAATAACCTGAAGGATTTGTTTCATCCAGAAAAAAAAACGGGGGGCGTGGCATCGTGGGTATATTTGGCACAGCAAGCGCAATGGCTTCAGGGCCCTGAGGTGTGAAAGCTGCACTGCAGCCCTATTATGATTGTCTTTTCATTTAGGAGCACGGGACTCATTTTGCTTGCTTGCGTAAAGGTCAAAGGTATCATTGTTATATCACTGATGAGGGTGGAGTTGGGAAGGCTGTAGCTATCATTAATGCAGCAGGTGCAGTGTCACGTGACTCGAGTCCCTCTGTGCCCCAACTAAGGCTGCCTTTTACTGTCCAGCGTGAGGATCCTGGGAACTCATTTTCATTGGCTGCGATATGGCCTATGGCTGCTGGGCCATTGACACTGGGGTTCTTTCGGAGTCTTCGGCAGCAGTATTCGAAGTATTGTTTTGCTAGAAAGAGAAACTAAAGCAGTGTTCCGAGACAGCCAGTACAAACATACATTTGAAGTGCCATCTGCTGCGCCATAGACAGTACACACACTGGTCAATCTCCTCTTCCCCTCAGAAGCTTTGGCAATGGCTGTCCCGGCCCTCTAAGGCCTGATCGTCTGCACCTGTTGTCTTATATTAAAGTGGTGCCACCAGAGGCCCGGCACGGTGTGCAGTAGAAAATAGAATTTGGGACGAATGACAAAGGTCATCGTCTCCAAAGTAAAAGTCCAATAAAAAGAAAGCAATACTTTCAGAGGCAGGAGAAAGGCTGCGAGTTTCTCATATCCGCCTACGCTCATTTTATAGTGGGCCTTTCCACTGATAGATCTCCCACTTAGTTACCACAGTTGAATTCCAGCTCAAAGCTGAAATCTCTGTCCAAGTTTACAGTTCTTGTCATCACCACACTTCAACCTTATCACTCTGTAATACATTCTTCAATCCCAGTATTAAAAACCTGTCTCCAATTTTTTTTATAATCAGCGTCTTCTGACTCACCCCGTCGCCTGTTACAAAGAAATGACATATCCGCCCAATTCTAATAACATATTACAGTTCTGACGTCACAATGCGAGGGGAAAGGCAAGGCAGGTCATGGAGTATAATTAAAGTAGCTGTTTGAAGAAGGAAAGCAAAATGTTTTTTTGATCTGATTCTTCTGTCTTTCTAGCTGTACAGTGACAAGCAGAAACAGGGATTAATGACAAAATGTTTATTTTTTTGCACTACTTAGGTAATAATACAACAGTAAGAATATTTCTGCATGTTTCTACACATTCTGAGCTTCTGGGAATTATTTTTTTTAACTGACATACAAAACTGATTAAACTGATTCTAATATCTTTTTGCAGCAATATCTAACAACTTTCTTGATGTTTAATTTTGCACTAAAGACTTATTCTTCACATTTGCAGACATTCTCTCTTTCATAAGAAAGGGCAACAAACAAATGATTTATAAATGATGGTCATATAAATAAATAATGGTGTGACCATGTATTATAAGGAATAAAATACCCTGTGCTGCACATGTGAAAGATATTGCAAGTCACCACAGAATTCCTTAACCTTATATAGGAACTTAGCCTTCGGCCTCGTACCTCTGTATGGCCATGGAACTGCTTGGTGACCTGCAATATTATATAGTGTATGGCAGGGGGTACTTAGTCCTTTATATCTTGTACAGGGCCTCATTTCCCACCAAATAAACTTCACTCTCTCAATTGCTGATTGTCACTTGATTTATTTATACTTTGGATTCTGAGATTTATTTTATTGTTAGAGCTTGCAGGTCCGTTTGGAGAATGTACATTGCAGGCTCTGTGATGCACATTTTGGAATGTGATGTTGGACAGGGAAATTCAAACTACCGCCAATTGCTGCAGCGACAGGGACAATGATGGGTGTGTTTTAATTTTTTATTTTATGTTTGTGCTCAATGTTTTGTTGCATTAGTATTTGCCTTATGACCTGGGTAATTGTGAATGGAAGACAAAATGTGTGGGCTGTGCATTGCAGGCCCTGTAATGCACGTTCTAAAATGTGAGGGTGGAATGTGATGGCGGGCAGGGGAATTTGAACCACCGTCAGATGCTGCTGAGACAGGGACATTAATGGTTGCGTGATAATACTGAAAATTGAATAAATGTACCTCCTAAACCCACAAACTGCGATTGGGTAGTGGCAGCAGAAAGAGAGCAGAGTGATGAGAGGTAGCATCTCAAGGAGTTCGTGACCGTTGTCCACCGATTTATTTTTAAAAACTCTCCCCCTAAGAAATTTGAAAGGAGCTAAAATGTGAAACAAAGCTGATCTGGATTATTTAGTTGGTCACAAGATGAATATTAAGAGGACGAAGAAAACTGTGGAAAAGTGTAAATTCTACGTTAGCATAAGCGGCAGCCATTTTGACTGTCGCGTCCATTTCGTTTCTGTCGTGTTCATTTTACTCTCTGCTGTTCTCCTTTTCACCCAGTCTGTGTCCGCAACTTTAGCTGACCTCTCTGACATGGTCAATCTGTTGTACGTGCTGGGGGCTGCAACTGCCGGTGCACCTGGTCTTAGATTCAAAGGACTATTTATTGCCGCCATAAACATTCCTCACTCCCTCTCCTCATCTCCTGGCCATCTGGTCAGCCTTTGCTCTTATTTGCCTTTAGCGATTTCCGTGTCTAAATCTGTTCCCTCCAGTTTTCTTTCACATGGGATTGCACTGCAACAAACTGTATATAAGGGTGATGGTTTTTGTGTTCAATGTACTTCCTCCTACAACACTCGAGGGTGTTGTTCGGACGCGGTCCCACTCATGAGTGACTAATAAACTTGGTTTGTTTTACTTCGACTCCAGTGCCGATCTCTCTTTTGTTGGTCTTCGGACCCTTGGGCGAGAGGGTGACCCTGCACCAGTGTGCCCTCACGGTGGTACATTTCCACACAACTGTGGCAGAGATCTTTGTGTATCCATTAGGTTTCAGCAACCGCAGCCCGTGCAGGTAAGGGCGGTGGGGGGTATTTTGACAAACGATGACGAGGAAACGTAATTATTTATTTAATTTTCCCTTGTGGTCGTCTGTCGAATCCCTGCCCAACCCGGCCCCACCACCCCACCGCTCTTACCTGCACGGGCCACGGCTGGGTTTCAGGTAATAATACTGATAATGTAACTCAGATGAGTAACACGCTTGCTGGAGAGATGATTGTATCATCTCTTTTCACAGGGTTGAAACAAGATGAAGTAACTCAGATGCTTATCATGTCTGCTGCAGAGAGTTACCTGTAACATGTAAGTCACATATTCATATTTTATATATAAAAGCTTAGTAGGTTAATGCCTTTGTTGTAGATAATCTTAAACGCAATCCAGTGAGTTATGCACTCACTGCAAGTAGCAGCCTGTACCCGCAAAGCATTAGTTTGGAACAATGCAGGTTTTCACCCAAAACTTACAATTTCTTGGGAGGATGCAACAGGCTCAGTTAGCTACTTATACACACCTATTAATTGTGAAAAATCAGTCTCTATTGTGAGCTACCGATGACATCCTCATGATACTCAACGAGGGCCACACTGCGGCCCTCATCCTACTTGACGTCTCCGCAGCTTTAAACACCATCTCACATCGCACTCTCGCAGCCAGACTCCACGACGCCGGGATACAAGGAACCACCCTCAACTGGATCCAATCCTTTGTCTCCGGCAGAACCCAGAGGATCAGACTCCCACCCTTCCTCTCCGAAACCACAGAGATCAACTGCGGAGTACCCCAAGGATCCTCGCTCAGCCCCACGCTCTAAAACATCTACATGGGCCCCCTCGCCGCCATCATCAGAAAGCACGGACTCAGCATAGTATCATACGGCGATGATTCCCAGCTCATCCTCTCCCTCACGAAGAACCCCGAAGACGCCAGACTCTACTTCCAGGAAGTAATGAAGGAATGAAGGACGTCGCAGCCTGGATGAACAACAACTGCCTGAAGCTCAACTCGGAGAAGACAGAGCTCCTTGTCCTCGGACCCTCCACCACTGCTTGGGACAACACCTGGTGGCCCTCCACCCTCGGGGGTCCTCCCACCCCATCAGACCACGCACGGAACCTCGGCATCATCCTGGACCACTCCCTCACCATGATCCGCCAGATCAACTCCGTCGCCTCCACCAGCTTTAACTGCCTCCGCATCCTCCGCAAGACTTTCAAATGGATGCCCCTGAATGCAGAAACCATCACCCACGCACTCATAACCAGCAGACTGGACTACGGCAATGCCTTCGACACCAGAATCAACAGAACTCTTCTGCACAAGCTCCAAACCATCCAGAACACCGCAGCCAGACTCGTCCTCGGAACCCCACGGCACGAACACATGACCCAACATCTGTGAGACCTCCATTGGCTCCCCGTCGAGAAGAGAGTAACCTTCAAGCTACTCACCCATGCCTACAGATCCCTTCACAACATCGGACCCAAATACCTCAACGAGAGTCTCCTTCCACGTACCCAAAAGGAACCTCCGCCCCACCGACCTTGCCCTGGCAGAAACCCGACGCATCTGCAGAAACAGAGCAGGCGGAAGAGGCTTCTCCTACGTCCCCCCAAGGCCTGGAAGGAGCTCCCAGTCAACATCAGACGCTCCCCTACCCTGCACACCTTCAGGAATAACCTCAAGACCTGGCTCTTCGACTGAACCGGAATTGCAACCCCCGCTCCCCCGCCTTCAGTGCCTTGAGACCCTCACGGGTGAGTAGCGCGCTTCACAAAACCCTGAATGATTGATTGATTGCTTACAGTAATGACAAACATACTACACATTCTACAGAGCTTACACAATAAACAGACCCACATTCCAGATATAAATACATAACTTGACAAATTCAAATACTCTTTCAAATCTCTGTTTAACTCCTGTCAACTTGTGAAATTACATGTTGATTGTTTCTTTGTGGTGCAGCTGCATCTACTGGCAAGGTGTGATTGTCCAGTGGAACTCTCAGATAAAATGAATTACTTATTGACCATTAAGTGAAGTATTTGAATTCATTGCACGATGGAAAGAAAACAAATAAGAACCTTCCATCATCTAAAAGCTGTTGCTCTGTTCAGCAAAGCAAATTTTGAATATGCACTTTTGTCTCTGCATGTGTGCTGATGTTGGCATACGGTAATGGGACAAATTAGAGAGCTGAAGCTGACCCGGCTCAAGAATATTTGCCTAAACCTTTTCACTCTTTAGCAGCACTGTACCGGATAGAACTATTCATGTAGCATAATGCACATATAGATTATATCTGTAATGTATTTTTAAAACAGTAATGCGCTGTTGCTTGGGAAATCTTTTCGTTTTCTATACAGTGTGCTTGGAGTACGCCCATTACTTACCATTGGTTGTTTTAATTGTCAGTCCTGCTTGCTTTTTATTGGTCAGCTGCGTAGGTTTCCTTCCTCTTCGTGTGTTTGTCCCTCCCTTGGAGCGTGGATGCATTACTTGTCTCCTTCCACTACTCATTTTTTAGGCTGTACTTTATTCTTTGGGTTTAAGCACTCTACCAGGAAGCATATTTTTCAGCTTGCTCCTTCAAGTGCTTTCTTTCTCCACCCACTGTCAGTGTTGTTGCTTGCCCCGTTCCCCTGCTGTCCTTGTAGCTGCTTGTTCCTTCCTGCTGTCTATATTGTTGCTCACCCCCACCCGCTGTCCTTACCCCTTGCTGTCTTCCTCCTGCTGTTTATGTTGTTATTTGTCCCCACTTTCCCTTTGCCTGTGTGGTTGCTTGCCCTTTCCTTCCCTCCTCCTGCTGTCCATGTTGCTTCTTGCCCCCTCCCACTGTCCATGTTGTTGCTTGTCCCCAACCGACTGTCTTTGTTGTTGCTTACCCCCTCCCTCTGTCTGTATTGTTGCTTGCCACCTCTCGTTGCCCATGCTGTTGCTTGTCCCCTCCCGCCTTCCCCCCACTGTCTGTGTTGTTGCTTGTTCTCACCCGTTGACTGTGTTGTTATTTGCTCCCACCTACTGTCCCTGTTGTTGCTTACCCCTCCGGCTGTCTGTGCTGTTACCTGCCCCACCCGCCCTCCTTCCATTGCCTGTGTTGCCCTCACCTGCCGTAACAAAAAAATCGCTATGATGTAGCCAGCGCTAGCCGTGTCATACTGCTTCTTTTAACAAAACTTTCAGCCAAGCGACCTCCCTCCCATTCTTTTGCTTGCCCTCCACCCCCATTCGTTGCTTGGCCCACCCACCTCCCAAAATAAAAAAAAGCGTTATGATGTGGATACCGCTGGCCAGACCATTGGGTGCTTTTTGCCTCACAATCTTAATGTTGAATGATTCCCTACCTCTGTGATGCCACTCACCCGGCCTCCCGTCAGCAATAAAAAAATATCACTATATCGCTTTTTAGGTCTCGCCTGAGACAGCGCTTTAGCGCTGCTCTGGCGAGACTTATAGTAAGCGAGTTTTGGAAGTGCAAACAGTGGCTTTTCAGGCCTCCAAATACAGTGCATGTGCGCCGTCCGGGCGCGCGCACCATTTGGAGGCCTGAAAGCACTCGTTTGCTTTCACTTTCGCGGGCCACACGGCCGCTTTGAAGTGTGATCGCGATCGCGATCACTTACATTTCGCGGGCGCTTTGATGTTCTCAGTGAGCCGCGCGGCCACTGCGAACATCAAAGCGCCCGCGAAATGTACACACCATTTGCCACCCCCTCCCTTATTCACTTTCATTATTTTTTGCACTCCCTCCTTGTCCTTGTCAGCTTTCTGCCTTTGTATGTCGCGCGATAAGTTGGAGCCGTTTAACTTTAATTTTTTTCAAACCATGTTTAAGCTTGAGCCAAGGCTGACTTTTAATTACGGGCAGAAGTTTCATTTGGAACCTCATGTGTTAATGCAGGGTTTTCAGAAACATTAAAGCTGTGATTTAGGAAACATCTCGACATAGTTTGTGTAAAGAGGGCTTTGTGACACCCTCAAGCTCCTCCTAAAAATACCGGTTACTGCGCTCCCCCCTCTGCCAGTCCGCCGTATTCACCCTCCTCCCTCTGACCCGACTTTCAATAACCACACAATTGTGTAGCGTCTACTTTTTTTGGCGTACTAATGTCCATTTTTATTTAAAAAATTAATCACTCTCCCTCCCCTGTCCTTACTTGCACCTGCATCCCACACAGAGGAAGCTTCCACCCGCCCACTGCCCACATTTAATTTGCGTCCTCCCACCCGCTGCCCCCGATAGAGCAATATAAAGTTTAGCATTTTCCAAAGGACTTGCACCCGCCTCCCACACAGAGGACGCTTCCACCCGCCCACTGGCCACGTTTACTTTGCGTCCTCCCACCTGCTGCCCCCAATAGAGCAATTTAAAGTGTTGAATTTTCCAAATTCGGAAAATAAATATGTAATTAAAGTTTAATGTACATTTTTCTTTTAAACAATTACTCTCCCTTCCTAACCCGTTATAACTTGCACCCGCTTCCCACACACAGGACGCTTCCACCCGCCAACTGCCCACGTCTACTTTGCGTCCTCTTACCCGCTGGCCCCGTCAGAGCACTTCAAAGTATTGCATTTTCTAAAGGCAGAAAAAACAAGCATTTGCAATGCAATAGGTCTCGCATTTATACGAGTTTGAGCTATTGGCATTGTAAATGACAATGCTTTTTATTTAAGTTTGGTTTTTGTAAAACATAAATAAAAGGCACTGTCATTTACAATGCTAATAGCTCAAACTCTCGCAAATGCGAGACCGATTGCATTGCAAATGCTTGTTAATTAGGTGGGAGCGCCGGTGCTTACAGGCCAAACAATCTTGGGCAGCACTGGGACATCCAGCCCCATGTGGCTGCCTGCTGGATGATTATTTACTGACTAATATTAATTTTGTTTGCAATAAAAAATTCAGTAAAAACCCTGAAAATCCATGCTGTGCTTTATTAGAAAACAATCTACTACAATATCCAGAAGTAAAGACCAGCTAAGAGTGATTTCCAGATTTGAAAACAACTAAACCATTGCCATAATACAATGCAGCATGGAGAGATGGAAGCTGTGTGTGCACCAGTTCTTAAGTCCCAGATCCGATCTCTTTTAGAATATGAAAACGGGGGCCAAGGTCCCGTCGGTTTCTCTTTAAGAGCAGTGCATCCTCCACCACGCTTTCCTCCACATCCTCTGTTTGAGCCAAGTCACTCTCCGGTCTTTACATAACATCCTGTTTACCTGTAAATGTGCTGCTTGCACGCTAAGCTGCAGCATTCTCTACACTCTGTCCCTACACACCAACCGGATACAGCATCAGTAAGCGTTAAGAACTGCTAGTGAGTGCTATGTTCGTACACAGTCCGCGCTACAGCTCTTTTGTTTTAAATGTAACTTTCAGCTGTACTTCTGTATAACATGGTTAAAAACATAGACCAATCCAGTTACTCACGCAGGCAATTTTACTTTTTAGAATGCACCTTTACCACTTCGGTAAAAGCAGAATAGGCCCTCCAGAGTGTCATGCACAGCTTGGTGTGAAAAAAGACATTCTTTTTGGGCACTTCCTCTTTGGATCAGGGCTAAGGCCTGCGCTGTAGGTTAGAGTGCTATGTGTAGAGGCCTAGGCCCAGCCCTCTTTCAGCCACATCACTGGGTTTATATTTAGCGCTCGGAGCGAAGCACGTAAACACGAAACTTGACGCGCTTCTCCAGGAGCTCTCAGAGGGTGAGTGGCAGGAGAGCTGCTCCTCAGTTTCGTTTTCTTGCAACTGATCTGATGACAGATTCTTTCAGGGGTTCTTCGAAATTCAAAAGCAAGCAGCCAGTCAGGAAGTGCCGCGCTTCCTCACGTCACCGACTCTGAATCCGAGAGTCCGTAAACACATCCTAACGACACCGTCAGTGTGGGAAACGATTCAGATAAACACTTTTTAGGTTTATAGCAACTGATTGACTGGAGCTGAAAGAAAAGGCAAACTAATTTTGTAACACAACATTTTATACATGAACATTGTTGATATATAGTGGCAAAATAAGCTATTATGTTTGAGAGAAGAAACCAGTGATTAGAAACTACAAATGCATGTGTGTTGTTTGCAGGTAGTCTGGTCATTTTAAGTAGTAACCACTGGGTTTCAATACTTTGGATAGATTAAACCCTCAGAAACACGGCTTTGGTGTTCTCGCACCAGAAATTACCTAAACTCTAGGGGTTAAGGTAATTTCAGGATGCAGGAATACCCAGAGAATACCCTTGAAAACTGGAAATCTGAAATACCGCAATCGATTGCTGCGGAGTTTCCCTATTTTGGGACTCTCCCTTCTGAAATTCCATCAGCTTTTAGCTGGTGAAATGGCCATTGTTAGAACTAAGGGTCTCTAGTTGACTGAGGTAGGTACTTTAGTCCAAATAGGGACCCTTGCTTCTAGTCAGTGAAAGGAGGGACACACTCTTAGATAACCCCTGCTCACCCTCCGGTAGCTTGGCACGAGCAGCCAGGCTTATCTCCAAGGCAATGTGTAAATTATTTGCAACCACACTCCCAGTAACACAGTGATAACACCACAAATGGACACCACACTGATTTTATAACAATAACGGTATCTTTATCAAAAGAAATACGATGAGACCAAACGATAGAAATCCAACATATGCATATTCGTAATATTTCACGTTGCCGGTTATTAGGCCAACAATCACTTGTAGGTCCTTGCGGTATTAAAGAGCAGTTCACGATGATCTAGTGCAGTCCTAATGCAATGCTATGCAGTTCGTAATGTAGAAATAAGACAGTCCTTAATGCAAGTACTAATGCGGTTCGTAACGCAGGAATAATGCAGTTCGTAATTCAAGAATAATGCGGTTCGTAATGCAAGACTAATGCAGTTCGTAATGCAAGAACAATGCAGTTCTTAATGCAAGAATAATGCAGTTCGTAATGCAAGGAATAATGCTATAAGCCAATCTGCGCAGTCAGCTCGGGCACCACTAGGTCCCAACAACAGAGACAACGTTTGTAAACTTAAAGGAGCGAGTCTAACGCGGTGCAGCGGGAGAGAGATCGGAGCACTCCTGTATTCCTCCTGTATGCCTCCCCAGGCCACACACGCTTGCGGCTCCCGACCAGTGTCCAAGCCTTTACCTGGGGGGTGCGCTGCCTCGCCCTCTCTCTCTCCTCGCTCATCGGATGTCCTGCTGGACGGTCCCGATAATGTTGCAGCTCCGTTGCTAGGCGGCGCTGTAGCTGGACGGGTTACGGCACTGCCTTCTCCTTCGGTGACGATTTTGGGCAGATTCTACTTGGCGAAAAACGATCACGATCCCTTTCACCTTGCAGCTTCCTTAGCTTCAAGAAATCCTTTAGCACGTTGCAGCTCGGGCCGGCGGCGGCGATCCTTACTCAGCCTCAGTCACGATGACGGCTCGGGCCACAAACAGCAATGCAGCAGCGTGGACACTGTTTCACGCTGCGGGGACAATGCGATCACGGGGAACCTCGTAAACAGCACCACAGACCACACAGCAGTCTCAGGCGTGCAAAAGCACACGCACCAAGCGCCGCTGAGACACAGTTGGAAACTTTGATGTTCCTGAGTTTCCACATCAGGGGACCAGCTCTCTTTGGGCCCTTGGAGACAAGTTTCTTCAGGACACAGCACACAGCAAAGTCCTTTCAAGCAGGGGGACACAGCAAAGTCCCTTGTCGTCTCCTTAGTCAAATCAGCAAACTGCAGGCCAGCCCCAGAACCCACAGCAAGGGCAGTCCTTCTCTTCAGTCTCTTCAGCTGTTCTTCTTTGGCAGAGGTTCCTCTTGATCACAAAGTAGTTTCAATCCTTTTGCAGTCTTGAGTTCAGGAGTTTCAGCTCTCACATTTATACCCCTAAATGCCTTTGAAGTCTTTGTGTTCAGGGGGCTCTGAGCCCGGTCCAAACCAGTTCTGGGTGCCTTCCTGCCAGTGCACACCCTCTTCCTTTGATAGTGAGGGTCTGGGCCTCACACGCTCTGCAGGAGGTGGAGCCAACCTTTTGTGGCAGAAGCACAGCCCTCTTCACATCCAGGGGGCTACTCCTCCCACCACACCAAATGCAGGCCAGCCTGTTGCTGTCTCACCTACTCCTCCCTGGTGTCAGGACACCTCCCCAGGCCCCGTCACATCCAAACCCAGACAGTCAATACCCAACCAGGCTGAGGCACGCAGGATGGTTAGGACAAGAAACCAGCCACTTCTGAAAGTGTGGTTTCCAAACACACAATTTAAAAAACATCTTCACAAAAAGATGTGCTATTAAATTCTGAGTTCAGGCACACTAAACTCCTTCTGCTGGAAACATGTGACACAGCATTCCCCATTCTGTACTATGGGCAAGATGGCCTTGCAACAGTGAAAAACAAAGTTGGCATCACTGTCAGGACATGGTACACACCTCAGTACATGTCCTACCTTTAACATACACTGCACCCTGCCCAGGGGGGTACCTTGGGTATACTATAGGGGTGTCTGATGTGCATAAAAAAAGGGAAGGTTAAGGCCTGGCAAGTGGTTGCACTTGTCAGGACAACAAGGCAATTAACAAACTGCGCGCAGGCACTGCAGTGGGAGGCCTGAGATCTCTTTGTAGGGCTACTTATATGGGTGGCACAAATAGTGCTGTAGGCCCACTAGTAGCATTTGCATTACTAGCCCTGGCACACATAGTGCACTTTACTAGGGACTTTACTAGTAAGACAAACATACCAATTCTGGACAACCAATTACCATAATACTTTATACAGAGAGTACTTGCTCTTTGACACTGATCAACAGTGGCAAAGTGGCCAAAGCATCAACGCCAGCAAAACGATGTCAGAAAAAGGTAAAAAGTTTAAGGAACTTTAGCCAAAAAGGGCCAAGCCCAACACACATAAACACCAAGAATGTGTTTTTCACAATTACTGGTTTGGACAGAAACCCTGTCTCTTGTATAATTGGCAAGTACAAGGGATCCATGATTAGGGCCAAGGCGTCATTTCTCTTATTAACTGCTTTTACTTCACATGGGCCTAACAAACAGCCCTGCTTCCTGCACGTGAGGCAAACCTCCCCATCCTTCAAGCTCCCTCATCGTTAGGGTGCTGTGACTAGTGCCTGTCTGCCATTCACTTTATCTGTACTCCCCCAGCCTTAAATTAAATAAAAACACCTTTGTAGGAATCCATCTGGACTAGTGTGAGAAAGTGTCTCCGGGATGTGTGTGGACACCTTTTTATAAGGGAGATCCTAAAGAATTAACACAGGTTGTTCTTTACATTATTGAGCTGTAGGTGCAATAGGATCTGCATGGGGACTTTATTTTTATGCATATTTTTATGATTACCTACAACACTTTGTTCTCGTGAGCCAACTCTAACTGTGGCACGTGCTATCATTGCAATAGTATCAAGCTACCATATTGTCGTGGACAAAATATTGAGACCAAATATAGACCAGAATGTACAGGTTAGGATAGGTTTACTTTACTTAACTCCACATAAATGTACCTTGATTGTCAAGGTACATATTCTCATTGTGAGGTGAATATTTAACTAAACTAGCTGAACAGGAAACATCATCAGACAACATGATTATCTCTGAAAAAAATGAATGTGCCAAAGGTACTTGAAAACGAGCAGACTGTATTTACTTGCATTTCCTGTATAAGAGTTGAACAGGTTTGGTAGCATTCATGTTGTATTGTTCATGAGCAGCTTTTTGTCAAAGAGAATGCTGCAGTGACTGTCGCACCAGTTGCTGTTGAAAGACGGTACAGTTACCTTGAGGAGAGATGATTTGTGAATGGAATGTCAGTCAGTGTCGGACTGTTTTATAGGTTCACACAGGCAGTGCCCAAAGGGCTGCTCTGACAGGTCAATGTATGGACCAGTTTTTTGACTTTTTGTGGACCTGTTTTATGGTCCGGCCGGTCTTTACTGTTACATTCCCCGATATTAAAACAAACAGTGCTTGCAGCAAGCTCAAATCAATGCAGTCTTCCATACCTCGCAAAACACTTATACAGCTTGTTTTTTCAAGTTCAAAACTGTCCCAATTTGCAAACAGTTTTTTAGCTAACTAATTCATTAAAGGGTGGCACTTTTATTTTGGTGCCCAGGCTTATTCTGTTTTCTGGCCCAGTACGATGCAGGCTCAGTCCATTGCTACACTTTCATGGCCCTTTCTATTATTTGTGAGCTTATTCAGTCACTCCATTGTCTCAAGTAACACGGTCTGCTTCATGAAATGTGCTCTATTTTCAGAGCTGCCAGCCCCCGATCTACTGGTCCTCCTTTGGACTGTTTCCACTTTTTGCCCCTCCGTCTGGGCATCTGTACTCTCCTTTTGGTAATATTACCACAGAAACCTGAGCTTCCAGGTTGCTCTGGGTGCTGCCCCTCCCAGCTCCTCTGAAACTAATTTCCCAGAATGCAATCAGTGGGCTTCTGGGAACTGATTATGACCCTACTGCAGGTCTCTTCTCCACCCCATTCCAGGGATAAAAGAGCCATAGGGATGACAAAGTACAGTCCCTGGGCTACCCTACACAACTGTCCAGTGTACTGAGCTGGGGAAACCATCCTTGCCACCATCATGGTCTGGCTGGCACCGGTGTCCCTCAGGGAAGTGACAGGGAACCCATTTACGGTGATCTGGTGGAAGTAACAACTCCCACCCTCAGAGATCACCACCCTCTATCTCCCAACTAATAGAGTCTGGGGCATGTTCGACCCTCTAGCCACCCCTGTGGAGATCCCACCAGTGGTTGTTTTCTTATTACAGTCAGAGTCCCCCTGCTTGAGTCCTAACTGGTAACAATCAAATCATGAGGGATGGAAATGGGGTGACCTGGGCCAACACCCACCAGAACCTTCCCCCTGTTTCTCTGAAGAGGTATGGGTACACTTTCGCCCACATTATTCTGGGACCCATCTGTGTCACCCTGGACCTCCCCACCACTCAGCTGGGGGGAACCTGAACCACTCTTCTTAAAGTCACTTCTCAGTACCTTCTTTTGGATGCTGGTGCTGAACCAAAGGTCCACTTCCTTGGCAAGCTTCCTTGGGTCAGAGAGCTTGCTATCTATTAGGTGTTGGTGCAGGTCAGGAAAACAATGATTGAGCATATGTTCTCGCAGAATAAATCAGATTGTACAGCTCTTGGTAGCTACTTGCCTTACTGCCTTTCGCCCAACCATCTAGTGACTTCTTGGAGTAATCAGTGAAATCCACCCAGGACTGGTGAGGCAGTTTCTGGTTGTTCCTGAACTACTTGGACCTATACTTCTCAGGGGTGAGACCATACTTTCTGACAAGAGTTCATTTCATGAGTGGGTACTTCATCCTGTCACCTTTCCCTAGGGCTAACAAAGAATCCCTTTCCTCAATGGATATGTTCCTCCAGAGACTAGCTCCCCAATCCTTTTCAGGGACCCTATGCAACTCTAGAACTTCCTCATGTGCCCTTAACCACTTGTCTATATCATTCCCTACCTCAAAGTTAGGTACCAGGTCCTTGGGTATGTGGACCCTTATGTCTCCGTCGGACACTGTGTTGTCACTGCCACCATTACTACTGGACTGTGTGAACTTCTTTGATTTCAAGTCAAGTTCTTCTTTTAGGCTGATTTCATGAGGCCACCCAAGTTTCTTTGTCTCCAGAGCTAGTTTTCTCACCTCCAGGGCTAGGGCTCTTTCTGCCTCAGTCCGCTCCTGGGATCTTTCTGCCCCAGCCTTCCTTTCTGGTAAGGCTGCCTCTGCCTCAGCCGTTTTCACTTTTTCAGCCGGTTCCAGCTGGGCCAGCTGCAGTTTAAACTCTCTTTCTGCTTTCCTGTCCTCCAGTTCGTCACTTGACAGGTGATGGGAGGACACACTTCTCACTGCCCTGGATCCGGCAGGGGATCACTCCTGTGGGTCTTCCACTCTCCTGTGATTCTGAGGCCAGGGACAGGAGGTTTCCCTCTCCTTCTAGCTCTAGAGCTATTGTCAAGTCATCCTCCTCTTCCACCTCTCTCATTTTATCTTCATCATCATCCTGCTCCTTTGTTGAAGCTTTCATCCTGTGGACCCCCCTCACATGCTTGAAGGGCTATCACATACTCAAACTGTGGATATTCCTTGGCTGGCTCTCTGCACAACATTCTCAGCTCTGCTATCCTGTAGCTTTCAAGGTTGCTGATATCCAACTCCATCATGGCAAGGAAGTGTCACAGGTGCACAAATGTGAGGCAGGAAAAACATTTGGAGAAAGAAAAAGTAGCCAATCAAGGAGAATTTTAAAAAGTTGAATCTGAGGTAATATTATTTTAGGAATTTGCAGTTTTAAACTAGTCACCAAGTGGCACTGCACAAACTCAAGTATTGGATCCCACCACTGAACACCAATATGAGAAATTGGGTTATTAGTTGAGAAGGGTGGAAGCCCTACCCAACAACAACCACAATCCTTGTCAAGATGAACCCCAAAAGTCACAAAACTAACCTGTGCTTAGCTGTAATTTTGCACAAAAGCAGTCAGGCATGATACTGGAACAACAACAATCCAATCAATAGAACTGGAGATATAGAATTAAATTATTTAGTGGAAATTGCGTGTAAAAGCACAAACAACCACTCGCGGTTGTCTGGTTGCGCTGGACCAGGAGAAAGTCACAAGTTCAGGGTGACTGCTAGTGAGTGTGGATCAGATTCAGGGACAGGGTCTTGCTGAAGAGTTACCTTCTCAGATCCAGTGCGAAGAGGTCAGTTTGCATTAGAGGGGGCCGCAAGGAGGTGGCTTTCAGGGCAAAGAGTAGGTTGAGCATCTTGGATGGTCATAGCCGTAGGTGTAAGAGCCGGTCATCGCTAGAGCTTCGCACTGGCAGTCAGTGCGGCTGTTGTTGCTGTAGCACGAAGTGCAGGTCTGATGTTGCCGAGTGTCAGGGATGGTTGATGTCGTCATGGGCTGCAGAGTTTAACGCAAATGGGTCCGTTTGCAGTCGTGAAGATCCCAAATGTCAGAATTATCACCCTTTTCTTCAGGAAAGATCTCACTGATGCCATCCAAGAGTCCAGAACCTGGAGGGACCCTTTAGGGTTCAGGACTCACTCCAGCATTGGCTAGCAGCATGGCTCAGGCAGGTCCAGGTGCAGCTGGTCAGCTGGAAAGTTGCAGGGAGGCCTCTGGAAGCTTGTTGTGTCTCTGCAGCTCACACAAGGCAGCCCATTGGTCCTTGGAGTCACTCTGTGTAGCCTATGATCATGACAAGCAGGGCCAAACTTCATTTTTCATACAGCAAGGCAGTTCTTCAAGCAGCAGGGCAGTCCTTCTGGCAGCAGGATGGTCCGTCTTCTAAATCTTCCAGAGGTCCAACAGGTTTTGAAGAGTGGATCTAAAGGTCCTATTTAAATACCTTGGACCAGCCTTTGTGTGGGAGACTTTCCAGACCTCCTCCCAAACTGTCTCTGGTCAGTTCTTCCACTTCCCCTGGTTAAGGCAAAAAACTGTCTGAAGTGACAAAAAGCAGGGAAGACCTGTTGTCAGGCTCATTTGTGTGTGCTGTAGGCAAAGACTTTAGCAGTGTATGTGGGACTGGGTACAGCTCATACCCAGCCATACTGTCAGGATGGTCCATCCTGCCACACCTAAGCCCCTTTTGTCTTGCTGTCTAGAAACAACATACAAACCCCAACAGCAGAGCCATTTAGTCATGACCCAGCACACTGGCAGAAAGGCACAATTGGTTTGGACAAAAAAATGCCAACTTTCTAAAAAGGCCTTTTCAAAATTAGAACTTAAAATCTAAATTCACCATTATAGAGGATTTAAGTTACAATTAATTTGAGTGTAAACAGCATATCTCTATCTGCTCCCAATCTGAAGATAGCGCTTATTAATTGAAATAAGGCAACCCAGTGTTAGCCCATGGGAGAGAAAGGCCTTACATCAGTGAAAAACAACTTTAGGAGTTTTTCACTGTCAGGACATGTAAAACTTAAACACACATGTCCTATTTTTTAAGTACTATGCACCCTGCCCTAGGGGTGGTCAGGGCCTACCTTAGGGGTGACATAAGTTTAAAAAAAAGGCAGGTTTAGGCCTTGAAAAGGTTTATTTTGCCAGATTGAAATGGCAGTATAAAACTGTTCTACAGACTGTGGTATGTTTTAAAAGGCTACGTAAGTGGGTGGCACAGTGAGTGCTGCAGCCCACTAGAGCATTTAATTTACTGGCCCTAGATACATGCAGTACCATAACCCGTCTAATTGAAAGTAAATTAAATGTACAAATCAGGTTGAGGCTAACTGTGCTATTTTTTAGAGGGAGAGCACAAGAACTAGGTTAGCAGGAAAAAATTGCACATTTGCAAATTGTCAAATGTGAAAAACCTTTATGTGAAAGTGTTAAAACAGAGGTATGACATCATACATGAGAGGGTGTGGCGTAATGGCCAGAGCTGCCAACTTCAAAGCTGGGGATCCAGGTTTGAGTCTCGGCGTCTGCTCAACATCCTGTGATTCTGGGCAAATCATTTAATCTGCCCATGCCTATGAACAGCGCCTTGAGACTCTCACAGGTGTTTAGATGTGCTATTTAAATCCAAGTATTATCATGATTATACACACCAAATGTTTGTTTAGCACCGTAACAGCCCTGAAATAAATGTGCTTAGCATTTTCTTTTTTCACCTTGACAAATATAATTTGCTTGAAATTAGATCATGAAAATATTTTGCTTATATAATTGCATTTTATATTGATGAAATATTAAGGTAACATCCAGGATTTGACACTCATCGCTGATTCACAAAGTCTTTTGCGAAGATAAGTCAGACTTACTATCAGACCACAAGGCATGCAGGGGCTACTGGGCCCAACCGTGGAGGTTGAGGCATTTACTCCTGATGTCCCAGGGCCTGACCTACCATGGATCCTACTATAGATACTATGGATCCCGCTCAACTGGGCCAAGTACCCCTTCTGCACTTGACTCTCAGTAGTAGCTGTGGTCGAGCAGTCAAGGCTCCCTCGGGGGGGATGTAGATACAGGTTAGTGCACACACCTCATAACTCAAAAAGCAAACAGCACAAACAATAAATCAATGTCCAGCCAAATACTTGTTTTTATTACAAGAAGTTGTGTTTTTATTTCTGTTTCTACACATGCCAAGGAATACACATTTAAACGCAACAACACAATCCCCTTGAGGTCGAGGTTCAGGCAAATCCCTGTACCACATTCATTTGTGTAACTTGTCTAGGGTTATTTCCCATTCACTGGTGGCCACATGACGGAATGCAAACTATTAGTCTGTACTCAAGAGCTCTCCCTTCTGAAGTTTTAGGATCTTAGCCACAAGTGTTTATGTTGCTGTAGCAACATTAGCAAAAAAGCCCCAAGGGCCTCAAAGACCCAGTTTCAGCCTTACCCACTCCAGCAGTATGGCACTGTTCAGCGGTGCAGCGAGTGCCCTCTCCTGAGGCACTCCTAAGTCCAGCTCGTGTACGGCAAAGTCAGGCTTCTCACAACGGACACTGAAGCTCAAGCTTTTCCTGTCGAGCAGCGCTGCTGGTCGGGTTCCAGTGATTGGAGCTGTTCCCACTTGGCGGCTAAAAAAAGTAAGTTGTTCTTCCCCCTAGCAAGGGTGGTGTGCTGGGGGTTATCCTCCAGTTCCCAATGAGGGTGTGATGCTCTCGGCAGCATCTCATCGAACCTCGGGATCTCCACAAGGAGCGGATCACAGCATGCAGGCTTGTCCCGCTGGTCACAGCAGTTCTTTTTTGGTGCAGGACGACAGGCTGAACTCTAGGACAAAGTATAATCAGCAGTCCCTCCTGGCTTACAGGGTTGCTCTGGCACTCATGATCTGGGCACAAACTCTCCTTAGGTGATGCCCCCCCCCCCACATTGGTACCTCATGGAATATGAGGTCACTAATCTCGGCAGTAACAGGTCCTGCATACTTGGCCAAAACTCAGTTCACTGGTTAACACCTCTAGTATTTGGGGTCACTGCAGTGAAGTAGTGAGTCTTGATGCGTCCCTCCCAGTGCTTAAGATTTGGCTTAGAAGAACTCAGCCCTCTACAGTCCAATAGGTGCACAGCCTCACACCTCGCTCTGAGAATCCTTATGCAGGTCTCCCTACTGGATCTTGTTCCCTCCTATGCTCTGATCTCCTTCACAGGGCACACTGGTCTTGGCAAGCAGGCAGGCGATGATGCTCCAGGGCCCAGGGCAGGTGATCTATGTGTCCTGTATGATGTCTCTTCACCCAGTAGGGAGACTAGCAGGCCTTTGCCCCCAGTCCTGGTCATAGATAGAAGTCTTGCAGAGCTTCCCCTTCTCCTTCAGGTCATCTGGCTTCTTGGCAGATGAACATTTTTTGGGTACTCGCCCTCATATAGTCCTTTTCCAGACACCAAATGTAATTTAGGATATGGGTCTTTGAAGTTGTGTGCTGGGGTCTGCTTCTCCTGAAGTCAGCACTTTTCCTTTTCATCTTCCTTCATGAAAGCGAGCAGGACTCTGAAGCTGATTTTCTACAGCATAATTTGTGGGAGTGGCCAGAGTTCACACCTGAATGTCAGCCACATTGATATGTGCATCAAAGGGTCTATCCCAGAACCTCTGCCCTACTCTTTTTGATTCTCTTATGAACCCCATGTCCCTTCCAGAGATGTGTCCAGGCCCTTTCCTTGTCATCTATTACTGAATCAAAGAGCAGTCTTTTGAGACGTAAAGGGAGACTGCTCCTTCCTTCCCGTGTGTTCGCATCCAGCTAACAGGAATGCAGCTATCCACACATCTGTCTGGTGTGATTCCTCTTCTCCTCATATCTTCACCTGGCAGGTCTGGGCTTTCTAAAATGGAACCCAGGCTCCTCCATACCATGCAGGCACATTTACTCAGTGAAAACTCTCAGCACACCCACTGTTCAGCACTAATACCTCTATGTATTGTAGTCCTACATGTACTTATGCATCATACACGCTCAGTCTGTGCAGCACTGAAGCTTTCCTATCTTTACCCAGTGTGTTATTTCAACACATGCACTGCCAGCATACACAATCACTGTGCACAACTCGTCACCCTTCATGAATTGTACATCACGCAAGCACACATACACCCATCATATGTTTTATCCACACATGCACTGATTTGCACTACGTCTCTCATGTAATGTATTCCTCTTAGGCATACATACACACAGTATATGTACTAACCACACATGCACAGCGCAGTACTTACCAGGAACTCATACAATCAGTGCAGAGTCACTACTCCTGGGCTGCTTGTGCTCCACATCTACCCAAAGTAAGCCAAGGGTGAGTTATATACACTTAAGCAGAATTTTAAAAAAGGTGAGTGAGCGTGTAGGCCTCACTCTAGTGACATAGGGTAAAAAGGTTCTGTTCATTATTACTGATCAATACATGGTATGGTGTCACCACTGCACTTGTGTTGCTTAACTCTTGGTGAAGGCTATAGCCTTCCACCACTATGAGGGTAGTGCTTTTAGCACCTCTCCTGGTTCAACAAGTCCACAATCTGTGAGATAGGCCTATGTCATGGCGCACATGCATGATCTGTGTTCTCACCTATGACAAAAAATCAGCATTAGGGATCCAGACAACAGTACAGTTGGCAGTGGTGGATGCTTCCCGAGGGCATTAGTGGGGCAGGGGTTAAAAAAAAAAAGAAACACATCCAAGTATTTTTACTATTTTCGATCTATGTAACCATGAGCTGATTTTAGGCATGCTCAAAGTTTTAATTGAATGACAACTGTCTACAAAAAGAACGGTCCAGAACCACTGTTTTCTGTACCACTTGACACCCAGGTCCAAGGACTTTTGTTTGGGTTACCCCATTTATTATAATGGGAAAATAAATTTCAGCAGGGCAAAGCTGCAGGAGGTGTCCAAGGTGGGAGCATTGCTGTTATATAACCTTCCCCGTGCTTAACCTCTGTTCCTGGGGAAGTAGCCTACTAGAGATCAATGCTGAGGGTTGTTCTAGGCCCTCCTCATTTAGCTGTGATAGGACTGCCCTATCCCATGCTCCAAGGCATCTGTTTGTCCAACCCCTGGGAAAAGTCAGGGGCTTTGAGCACATAGGCTGTGCCCATGACATGCTTTAGGGAGTCAAATAAGTTCTGACAGACGTCTGTCCTGATCACCTTCTTGGGCTGCTTCTTGGATGTCAGCTCAGTCAAGGGGCAACAATTGTGCCATATACCTTGAAGAGCCTCCTGTAATAGCCAGTAAGGCCTAGTAAGGCACTCAACTCTGTATTTTGGGAGCTCCCAGGCCAGAATAGTCTCTATCTTGGCCTTGCGGTGCTGCACCTTACTCCCGCCCATAAGGGGTCCCAAAAACACCACAGACCCCTGCCCTATCTGGCACTTTGTGATCTTGATAGTCAGGTGTGCTTGTTGCAGAGCCTGAAGCACTTTCAACAGGTGCAATAGGGGTGGTCCTGCCAGGTACTGCCGAAGACAGATATGTCATTTAAATATGCAGTACTGAAGGCCTTCATCTCAGCTAAAACCTGGTTCATCAGCCTCAGGAGGGTATCAGCGGCATTTTTCAGCTCAAACTACATCACTTTTAAATGAAAGTGGCCCTTAGGGGTAGAGAAGGCTGACCTCTCTTGAGCCCCTTCAGTCAGGGCAATCTGCCATGACCCTGAAGTCAGTTCAGAACTTAAGTGCTCAGGAACTTGGCAGACCCTAACCTATTAATGAGCTCATCAGCTCGGAGTTTGCTGTGTGCATCAGTCTTGGTGACTGAGTTGAGTTCCTTGTAGTCAACACAGAACCTGAGTTCTGGGGTGAAGCCTGGTGATACCTCCTATGGTACCAGTACCACTGGGCTGTACCAGAGACTACTGGAGGGCTCAATGACCCCCAATTCCAGCATCTTAGACTCTTCTGCTTTGATGCTGGTCCTCACCTAATCAGGCAGCCTGTACATTTTATTTTTGAAAGGCAGGCTCTCCCTAGTGTCAATATCATGGGTACACTGTGATTGAGAGGAGGAACATGACGGTAGGCTGAAGACCTGTCACAGGGCTCTGAGGATGATGCTCTGCTAAACCGCACATGTAGACCATTTCTCTTTTCTTGCAGCAAAATGTAGGGAGTCACAGAGCATATCTCTTCACCGTTTAAATTTCACCCATCACCATTCCACTTACCAGCGACACACATCAATTTTGTTTCTGGAGGGAGGGAACTCCTGAATGCCCTTGGGGCATTGTGGCCTTCTCCTGAGGTGGAGAATAGCAGTGGTGCTGCTATGGTGTGAACAACTTAGCACAGCTCAGATCTGCTTGTGGGGCGGCGGAGGTAGAGGGAGCAGACTGGGAGACCAGCAGGGTCAGAGCAAGAACGCTGATACCCACATGAGAAGCTGCTGGATGTCAGGCCAGATTTTGGGTTGCCAGCGCTGCGCATATGATACAAAGGACAGAGTCATTACAGGTATTTTCTGCACCGAAGAGGAGGAAACACCTAGGAAAATCTCAGGTGGAGGGGGCAGACCTCAAACCACTTCAGGCTAGTGGCGTTAGTAACAGGATACCTGAGGGTAAACCGGAATTGAGCAACCCTTGCCCCAAAGGCCCAATAAATAGGTACACCTCAAGGTCAGCAAGGTGGAACATTCTGGATAAAGCACAGGGTTCCTGAAACAGCCTCCAGGAAGAAGTTGTCGCCCAGAGTTGTAAAGTCCCAAAAAGCACAGCATAAATAAGGGTGATGAGAAAAAGAGACCCCCGGGGCTCCAGTTGAGACTCTTGCTGTAAAGTGCGTTTGGAAAAGCCTACTCCCTCTTTAACTGCATTGTTTAAAGTTATGGAGGTTAACGCCACAAGCCCTTGCAGTAGTCCTTTTGGGCCAGAAAATTCCTGGGGAGATAGAGAAGGGAGGGCCTCACTTAGAGATGATGATATAGAGTACTCAATCCCTGTGAAAAATAAATTTCACTTGTTGGCTCGGGATGAAGAGACGGACCCTGTAACTGAGCCTGATACCCTGGACCTACCTCTTATATTCGCCACTACATCTAACCCAACCCATGAGTCTCAGACTAAGGCTCAATTACCACAAGATTTGATAAGCAGTGAGCCAGGACTCAGTATCAGACAACTTGAAGGTTTTTTAATGGAATTAATGCAAGAGATACTTAATATGTTTGAGGTATCTGAGCAAAATCAGAAAAGATACAGGAGTCATGCCAGGTTCTTGGTGCCAAATTAGATGAGTTGACAGTTCTTTGAAGACCAGATGGGGCATGCAACGCAAGGAATTGAGAAGAACTCACAAGAAATTGCAGATTTGAGGCGCCAGAACACACAACTGAAGGACGATATGGAAAGGATGGAAATTCACTCCAGGAGAAACAATTTGCGTATTTTAAATGTCCCAGAAGGAGAAAAAGGATCTGACCTAAAGGGGTTTTCTATTAAGCTTCTAAGAGAAAGCTTCCTTAAAGGCCAACCTGATCTGGACTTGGAACCGGAAATTCAGAGGGTCCATAGAGACCCCTTCAAATGCAACCTTAACTTATTGGGGGATAGGAAGGTTCTGATCAATTTTCAGACATATATGGTAAAGCAGCATATACTAAATATCACTTTGAAAGCAGGCTTATTACAGTATGATTTCTTTACTTTTCAGATCAGACCTGATATGGGAAGAATCACTGCACAGAGACAGTGGTAACTTGGGGAGAAGATTTTAGTATTGAGAGGCTTAGGGGCCATGGTACGATTTAGAATTTCCAGCTGTTCTAAAGGTAATGCGGAGAAACAAGATGTGCCACCTAAGAATGAAAGAGGAAGCGAAGGACTTAATACATATGATTCAGATAGAATGTAAATAGTATCAGGTAGTCTCAAAGCAGCATTGGGCTTTTAGACTCTGATTGATGTTATCAAAGCCTTAGCCTCTTTCGCTCCCCCGTTTCCCCTTTCCTCCTTCTTTTTAAAATAAAAAGTCCATATTGGTTATTGATACCGTTATTTTATTCCCTTTTCTTTTATCATGGTTTTCTTTTATCTTTGCTTTTGAGATGCACAAAGTTTAGTCATGGTTAACTAATGGTAGATAGAAATGGTCTGCAGAGATTGTTTCTTTCTTTTTCCCTGTCATTCTGAGGATTCAGCCCTGAAGACGAGAAGATGGTGCCATATTATTTGGGAGGAACTCCTCAGGGTAGGGAACAAGGGTGGGGAGCAAGAGGGAAACATTCTAAAAAACAATAGTCCTCATACTACACCAATAATGGATGATAGAAATGGGGATCTCTAGTTGGCCGAGGTAGATACCTTTGTCCAAGTAGGGACCCTTCTTCCTTGTCAAGATAAGGGAGTTGCACTCCCAAAGTAGCCCCTGCTCACCCCCTTGGTAGCTTGGCATGAGCAGTCAGGCTTATCTTAGAGGCAGTGTGTAAAACATTTACCCATGACCAATAGTAATACAGTGTAAGCACTACAAAAAGACACCACACCAGTTAAGATACATATCCAATATTTTTATATACTTAAGACAAGACCAGGAACGATAAAAATCCACAATACTGTACTTAGAAATCTTCAGTTATCAAAATAAACTTGAAAAACAGTTCCTTGAAGTCGATTGCTCCATCTGGGGCTATCACGGCGTTGTGAACAACAAATCCAAAGAGTTCTGGCTGACCGCTGCGTCGCGGACAAGGTACAGTGTCGGAAAGAACCGCAAAAGTACTTTTCGAAATGCATGGCGTCGGCAACCTCTCGTTGAGCTCTGAAAGCACGGTGTCCGTAGGCGTCAGTTCTGGAGGTCTGTGCAGGAGTCGTCAGGCCCTTGAAGTCACAAGCATTGTAGTTTGAACTCCTCACGGTTGAAATCAGGAGCGCTGGCGTTGGGGCTGCAGTGTGAAGGGCAGTGGTGCGGCATGCAGAGCCCTCAGGTTGGGGTGCAGGCAGCGACTCGGTGACAGTCGTCCAGCGATTTTGGTGAGACCAGGGCTGCTGTGCGAAGTGATGAGGTGCTCGTCGTAGTGCTGGCAGGTCACGGTGCAAGCAACGTCGTTGTTGTTGCTGAAGCGCTGTCGTCGGCTGATGAACTGGAGTCGATGGCGCCGGCGTTGGTAGGCCAAGTCTGTGGTGCGGGTGAAGGCAGTGTATCGTATAATTTACGAGCGGTGCCCTTGAACCATGGTACAAGCAGCGGTGTCGATGTTGGCGTGAAACGGGGTCATCGGTGATACCAGGGCGCCGATGTGAAGCAAGGCAGTGCGGAGTGCGGTGCCCACAGGTCACGGTGCAAGCAGCGGCTCTGTGGCGGCATCAGCAGGCGTCGTTGGTGAAACCAGGATTGCGGTGCGGCGTTGCGGTGGAGCCCTCTGCGGTGCCGTCACAACACAGAGTTGGCAGAGGCATCGTAGACGGCGTCAGGTTGCTTTTTCTTCTGTTGCAGAACAAAACACACAGTCCCAAGTGCTGAGGGCTGAAGAACTTGAAATATTTGCTGTTCCTGAGTTTTCTTGAACAGGGGCAAGCTCTACCTCAGGCCCTTGGAGAAACTAACAAAAAGAGATTGCAGAAAGTTAAAGTCAAGTCCTTCCACTGCCCAAGACAGAAGCAGCCACTGCAGGCAAAATAAGCAAAGCACACAGCAACGTGGTAGTTCCTCCTCACAGCTTCTCCAGCTCTTCTTTTGACAGTCTTCTTGGTCCAAAAGAATTCTAAAGTTCTGGTTTCTGGGCCCCAATATTTATACCACCAAATCCTTTGTTCTCTGAAGGCAGAGAGTGTCTGTACCCAGCCCTAACCAGTACTGTCCTCACTGGTGCAGCTTCCTTGCAGGAGGTGGGGACGGCATTGTGCAAGGCACACCAGACCCATTCAGGTGCAAGGAAATCTCCTCCCACTACTCTAAATGGAGCGAAGGTCTATTCAGCCCAGCCCTGACCCATCATGCTCTCTGGAGTCACTGCCCCTTTCCAGCCCTTGTCATCCCAAAGCCAGACAATCAATCCACAACCCCAACAGACACACACAGGATGGCTAAGCAAGAAAGTACCTACTTTCTAAAAGTGGTATTTTCAAACACAGAATGTAAAAATCATCTTCACTAAAAGATGTGTTTTAATATTCTGAGTCCAGACATACTAAACTTTATTTCTCTACCTTGTTCCCAGGGCCACTTAGGCTTATAAGATGTTATAAGCAAACTCCCCATTCTCTCCTATGAGAACAGGCAGCCTTGCAATGGTGAAAAACGAAATACACTGTAGTTCACCACCAGGACATGTCACACACATCAGTACATGTCCTACCTTTAACATACACAACACCCTGACCACAGGAGTAACTTGGGCCTAACTTAGAGGTGCCTGATATGTAGAAAAATGGATGGTTGGGACCTGGCAACTGGGTACACTGGCCAGGTCGACATGGCAGTTACAAACTGTGCACAGACTGCGGTGGCAGCTTTGAGTTATTTTTCAGGGCTACTTCTGTGGGTGGCACAATCAGTGCTGCTAGCCCACTAGTAGCATTTGATTTACCGGCCCTGGCATTCTCAGTGCACTGTACTAGGGACTTCAGTAGTAAATCAAACATGGCTATCATGGAAACACCAATCCATAACATAATTTACAACAGGAGCACTTGCACTTTAACACTGAACATCAGTGAGAAAATGTGCAGAGACACTAAACAGTAAAAAAAGAGTCAAAAGTGGGAGGTCAGAAAGCAAAACGACAGGGGAAACACGCCAAAAGATTCCACGTCTGACAATGGACCTTAAAGCTTCAGAGCGAGACTGGCTTCACATTTTCTTGAGACGAGCTGATTTCACGATGCGGTATCCAATTAAGGTGGTTACATGGAACATGAATGGCCTGAGAGGGGGAAACAAAGGCAGTCTGGGGTTAGAATTCTTAAAACTCATGGAAGCCCAGGTTATTATTTTGCAGGAATCACACCTGGTAGCACAGGAATGTAGATTGTTTTTAAAGAAATGTCCCTAGGTATAAGGAGTTACTTGCACTGAGCAAACAGGCAACACAAAAGGGGTAGCAATACTCATAAAGAAGAATATGGGGATAAGGGTGAAGAGGCATAAAACAGACAGTTCAGGATGATGACTTGATTTACAGCTTGGAAACACTGACAGGATATTATGGCCCGAATTGTGATGACCCTAAATTCTTGGGGCGCTTACAGTTAGATTTGGCTGAGTGTCCATCACCATATGTGGTGAGGGAGACTTTAATGTGGTGCTGAATAGAGAAAATGTCTAATAAAACCTCCTTTGAGGCAGAGAAATGGCACGCTGCAGATTCCTGAGCAGTACATCAGGAGTATGCCAAATGCCAAGAAGGAGCCAGATGCTGAGCGAGCCCAGCAGGATCTGAGAAAGGGAAGCAGGGGCCGCCAGCGAGGAGCATAGGATGAGGATCCTGACACCACCAAAGACGCATTGGAGACCTTTACGGAGGAATGGTGGATGCCGCCAGGAGGAGTCTATTTGCTGGTCACAACTCAGGAGAGTTGTGGCAACGCAGTGAGTGGTCCTTGCGCGGAGGAAGCAAGAGCGTAATGTTTTTACTGATGGTTTGAAGGAGAGAGACATGCAGATGTAAAGACCTACATAATTTTCTGAATGCTCATGAAAGGGCCCACATGGTACTATCACTTACTATATAACCAAAGACACTATAAGACTCAGGTCGTTTAAATTAGAATCTAACTTCTTTTCACTTACATTTGTTTTTCGCTTTCTTTATCCTTCCTATTTTCTACCCTAACCTCGATGATGGATTCTATGGGTTCATTATTCCTTTAGAGAAATGAAAAAGGAACATTCTTAGTGTTTTACTACGCTGGTAGGGAGGTGGATTGCTCTTTCCTGCATGAATATATTCCTAACTCTTTCCCAGAGGTGTTTGTGAAGGATAATCACATATTAAAGTACAAACAGTATACTTACCGTGATCTTCTCCATTTTTCTGAGGATCGTGGTGTAACCTTGGATATTCAGAGGATCAAAACAACATAATCAAGTGTCTAATTTGATACTGTATAATTGCTAATAGACCTGCGTAATGAACAAATCAAACTTGCCTCTGAAGCCATATATCCGCCCATCCCTCCCACAGTTGGTGTCAGAAGTGGGATTGGGGGATATGGAGGCTGTTGTGAATTGCATGTCCTACCAACTTAAGCTCAAGACTTTGTTTGGAGCCCGACAGTAACTTAAGGGCCGCACAGAGAGATTATTCTCTGTTCCTAAAAACTTGGAAGGAAGCTAAAGAGGAATAAGACCCCAGGTAGTAGGTCCACAATTCTTTCTTCAGAATGGGATGTTTTATAGGAGGGGGGGAACTCAACCCAAACAGTTACTTTTACCTTCTCCTTTTAGATATAAGGTTCTGTTTTTGGCTCATAGTCATCTGTTTTGGGGGGAGAGGTATTTTGGACCTGAGAAAACAAAACAGGTTATACTAGAGAGATTTTATTGGCCGGGTATTCATAACCAAGTAAGAAAATACTGTTGTGAATGTCTGGTCTGTCAGAAGAATAGCCAAAACAAACCTATGAGGGCCCCCTTACTCCCCTTACCTGTAATTGAGGAACCTTTCTATAGGATAGGTATGGATGTAATTGGGTCACTGCTTCCCACTCGCACCAGGTGCTGTTATGTCCTTGTAATGGACGACTATGCTTACCGATACCCAGAAGCAGTTGCCATCTGGAAGCCCAATACAGCCCAAATTGCCAAAGCCACGACTGACCTGTTCTCTACGGTAGGTTTTCCAAAAGAAATATTGATAGACTAGGGTACTCCTTTCACTTGCAAGCTCATGAAACAAGTATGTCATCAATAAGGGATTAAGCAGATATGTACCGCAGCCTATCACCTCCAGACTGATGGCCTCATACAGAGGTATAATGCCACTCTGAAGATTACCGTAACGAAACCTTTAGATCTAGAAGCACAAAAATGGGAACATATATTACCTTTACTATTCGCTATACAATGTCATATGCAAAGCAGTATCATCATCAATTATCTTTATTTCGGTCACCAGGACCATAAAAGAGTGCAGATACAATACTAAATGGGCAGAATAAAATATAAAAACAGGACAATTAGAAAGATAAACAATTAACTAAAATCATCCCACTGATTCGTTCAATGTTGCCGACTTAAGACAGTGCATCCGGATGAACCACATCGAAGTCAAATATTTTGCAACCGCAAATACAATTGGGGCAGAGAGATCAGATTTCAATACTCGAAAAGCAGGGGCATACTGTCTAAAGCCCATATTTCTGAGAAGGGGTCGAAGCCAATAGTTCCTAGGTTTGTGGTATGCAGGACAGAAAAATGTAACATGTAAGTCCGTTTCATGGGGGTATGCACAACCAGGGCAATGGGCAGTGTGATTTAATTGTGCCCACGAAACCGTGTGTGCCCTAAGGGCTAGTGTGTTGAAACGCCATTGCATGTAAAGTTTCCTGGTCAGTGGTGGACCCATACCATCAAATGCAAACTCTAGATTATAAAAGTCTTTGAATCCCAGAAAGTATGCTGTCTGGGAACCCTCTCGTGTGTTCTTTATGGCAGCACGCAAGTTGTATTCATAATTGGCATTTGAAATACGTTTTCGAGAGACCCTGGGGCAAGCAGACAGCGGGTCACACCAGAGTTCAGGTCTACCCATTGCCTCACAGATACGCTTGATGTAGCTGAGCCAAGGAATTTGAATATTTTTGCAGAGGGACATAATCTCCTCCAACTCAGCTCTATATTTCAAAAGATCCGGGGAAGACCATATTTTACACCAGAAAGTTAAGGGTTTTAGTACCAAAACTTCTGAAATCGGTCTTACTCCCTGGTCCAGTCTGAGAGGCAGAAGAGGAGTACTAATGGGTAAGGCTGTCAGTTGTCTGAGGAAGTTGTTTTCCGTAGTCTGCAACTTCTGTCCTGGCATATGGCCCCATAATTCGGCCCCATAATTCAGCCCTATAAGTCACTGTTGCTCTGGCCTGGATTTTATAAATTTGCAGGCAAGGCGCAAATGGCCTATAAGTTGAACCTCTCGTCATCCTTACAATACCCCCCGCCAGCTGGGAAAGTTTCAAATTTGCCTTAGTTTTGTGGGGTTCCCATGACATAAATTGGTTGATTACTACCCCCAGGTATTCGATCGTATCAACCCGCTCTAATCTTAAAGTCCCTATAAGGGGAGCTGCACGAGTCTTGGAGGGCGGGTTGAAGATCATATATTTAGTTTTCGCAGCATTGATCTCCAAACCACGATCCGTGCACAATCGTACAAACCCATCCAAGACCCGCTGCAAGCCCATAGGGGATTTAGAAAGCAGCAGGGTATCATCCGCAAACATAATAGCGGGAACCCTGCTGCCATTGAGCTTAGGGGCATCGGTATTACTTAACTCATTAAGATGGTTTATGACCCCATTAACAAAAAGGCAAAAAAGGGTGGGTGCAAGGACACAGCCTTGCCTTACCCCCCTATCGACAGGGAAAGCACTTGAAAGAGAACCACCCCTACCACATCTTACCCGGGCGAAATTTCCCTGATGAAGTCTCTTCAAAATTGATAGAATGTCCGGTGGGACCCCAAGGTCTGATAGAACGACCCACAATTTATATCTTGGAACTAAATCGAAGGTGGCTCGTAGATCCACGAAAACCGTGTATAGACTGCCGCCCTCAAACAACACCGTTTCACCGTTTGAGCTGTTATTTGGTAGAAAACCCCTCACTATTTTAGATATGGCTCAGGAAGAGTGGGAACAAGAAACAAACTATACAAGACCTCTTTTAGAGTACATCGCAAACTTAAAAACTCACCTAAATCTGATCAGGGAGATCGTATAAACAAACCTGGAGCAGGATCAACAAGTTCAAAAAGCACATAAGATCAAAAAAGCAAAGTTGAAGGTCTTTGCTGTTATTAGACTTAGTGCTTTTGATCTTACCCTCCTCAGAACATAAACCCCTGTGTCAATGGCAGGGCCCCTAGCCTACAGTGGAGCAAGTAAGCCCGGTCACTCATAGGGTAGTAATCAATAAAGAACATAAGGAGACTCAAATTGACCATGTAAATTGTTTAAAGAAATGGGAAGGACCTCTCCCGGTCCTCCTTGGAAATAGAATGTAAAAGGTCGACTCTGTCCATCAAAGCATTGATCCTGACCTTAATGAGCTATTAAAGGAAGAATTGAGAAGACATTTGGGACCCCTTTGGGAGTTCTTCACCACCACCCTAGGAAGAACCACTATAATCCACCACTCTAACATGACTGAACCAGGAAAAAAAGTATGCCTCACAACATATAGGCCATCCAAGCAGCTATTGAGTCACAGGTAGCAAAAATGGATCTCCAGCTGGAGATCCAAGCACAGAACACAGGCTGCATCGGCAAAACATTTTGGATGACTAACTCATCCATCACCACATCCAGCCTCAACTTGTTTGATTACCGACCCTAAATACACTCTTTATGATCTCTCTCGAAGCATTTAGGCTCTCTATCAATAGGCATTCTAAATTTCACACACGCAATGGTGGACTGATTTCCTCAGTCTGACTTCTATGATTCCCGGCATACTTAAATCCGTTTTGAGAGGTGTTCTTATATCACTGGTATAATACTATTGTTGTGGAAGTCAAGGGCTACATTTCCCCCATAGGGACCACCTTTCAGCTCTACACCAAGATGGGCTCCCAGATGAAACCTACCCACAGGTAACTGGGGAGTTAGATCACCCTAAGGGCTTCTGGCAGATTCATCCACGCTAGGCACACTAGGTTAGATAAGAGCATAACTATAACTATACTCATTTTCAAACATATATTTTGTGTAATAGCCCAATGGTTGAACCATTCATTTTCTTTACCATTCTTGTGATGCTGATTACTCAGTTTTGTTTCCTTCTATTAATAATTGCAGTGTACATATTTTCCACAACAATCTTATTGCTTCAATAAATAATTGAAATGCCAATTTGAGTATTACTTGTGTTTCCCTTTGGGCATGCTTGAGTTACCAAATTAAAGGGCTTTAGATCTGTTTTCACCATTTCCTTGGGGAGTTAGGCTTTTCATGTCCTGAGGTTGTACATACCAACTGTTACCTTGATATGTAAGGAGTACATATGGTGCACTGTGAGCTAGCCAGAACTAAGTCCAGCATATCGTGATGATATGCGTGGACTCAGTCTTACACAGTTTCGATGTTTATGTTGTCCAAAAACACGGACGTGGCGCCCAACGTGGAACTTTAGGCACACAAAAAAACCGAATGGGATACCCATTAAATAGGTACCCAAGCTAGAATGTTGGTGGCGCCAGAGAGATTAGCGACCACATGCTGCTATGACCACTGGAATGCAGAGGGTACGTGGGGCCTGGAAGACTCATAGTGTCTCTCGAACAGGCAACAGATTTGACAACTTGATAGGGCCACAACCTCTATTTTGAGGAGAATGAGGGCAAAGTCCAGAGTCCAGTCACATTGTGGGAAACATCTAAAACTATGATCTGGGGTGTGATCATTACTGAAAAGGTAGGTGACCGGAGGGAAAGACTCAATAGATTGGCCACCCTAGAGCGGGAATTAACACAGTTAAAAAGAGAATGTGAGGCTTCCTCCACACCCCCTTGAAAACAGATATGGATCTGAAGCAGACTGAGTTTCAGACTGTCGCTAGACATGAGGTTAAAACGACTTACCTAGCAAAACAGAAACATATATACGAAGCCGGAAACAGAGCAGGCAAATTATAGGCATGGATTGGCAGCAAGGAAAGGGAAGGAAGGTATGTTTGGGAACTTATAGCAGAGTTAGGGGAAATGGTGAGAAATAGCCAGTGAATAGCAGAGGCATTCGCGGACTATATGGAAATGTTCTCCAGCACTCTGCTACAGGCCCCAGAGGAAGAGGTACTGGCCTTTGTGGAGCACTCCCTGGTGAGGTGACTTGGATCACAACAGAAGAGTGATTTAGAGGCAGACATTCCGGTTGAAAGCGTGTCACTGGCAATGGGACAGATGCAGATAAGAAAGGCTGAACGGGATCCAGGTTGGACTTTACCTTAGGCTGACCGGGAGGACAGCAGAGCCTCTTCATGCGGCCTTTATGGCAGCATTTTAGGCCAGGCAGTTACCCGAGGACATGCGGACCGCCATAGTCGTTCTTATTCCGAAGTCCAGAAAACCCAGTGAATGCTGCGAATGCTATCAGCCCGATTTCTTTGCTAAATGCTGATATTAAAATCCTGGTAAAGGTCCTGACAACCCAGCTGCCGGCGGTGGTAACTAACTTAGGGTACCCAAACCAAAATGGTTTCATGACGGGTTGTTCGACCAGACTGAACCAGAGGAGACTGCATAATAACCTGGCTGAGGTGGGGACATTGACTGATGGTCGAGTCATTGCTTCGCTTGACACAAACAAGCCCTTTGACTGTGTAATGGCCATATCTATTTGGGGTCAAGGCCAAGATGGGCTTCAGACCGAAATACATCAGATTGGTTAAACTGCTTTACGATATACCGAAAGCCAGGGAGTTTTGAGTGCCAAGGGGCAAAATACAGGGGTGTTCCCTTTCACCCATGCTGTTTGCATTGGCGATAGAACTATTGGTGGAATGGGTACGGATTGAGGCACAAACCTGGGCTTGGCCGGGAGGCACTGGTTGGGAAGAGCATATATTGTTATATGCAGATGATATTTTGTTATACCTAACTAAATCGCAACAGACGCTGACCCAAGTACGGGATATCGTTTGCATATTTGGTAAACATACCGGATTTGCCATGTATTTGGAAAAATCCCTATTGCCCCCATGGGAGATTGGAAGCCAGATGCGGTGTTAACTCTTGCCACTTAGAGTGGAAACTAGGCAGCTTAAATATCTTGGGATGTGGATTACTAAGGACTCTGACTTGCATTATGAGGCAAATCTAGGGCCCATGCTAAAGAGCTTAGAACAGGACATGAAACACTGGCATACATTGCTCCTCTTGTTTGTTTTTTTAAATATCTTTATTAACATTTAAACCATTTATGACAGGACATTTGTACATTCTCGGAATTATACACTACATATTGTCATAGAGTCGTAGACACATGAATAACTGGCTCAATTACGTTCCACGCCTGTGTATTGATTCTGCAATGAGCATCTTAGTCCCGATGATGTGAGTGCTATGGTATCGGTCTTCAAGGGCCTAATTGCCTGGTCCACGACTTCATTGCATCCCAAAAAACTTTCCTATATCAAATAAACTCAACTTCCACCCCACCCCCCCACAACTGTACCCCACCCCTCCCCCAGATCTAGTATGCATCACTATAGTATAAACCTGTGTCTTTGCTATTTATTCAGTTCACTGCGCTATACGACATTGTCCCTCTCGTTATTGAAAAAGGCAGCACTGTTTAAGATGATAGCTCTACTCAGACTGCTGTATATCCTTCAGAACAGTCCATATAAGATCCTGGACTCTCTGTTCGTCAAGGTAGACACGCTTGTGAGAACACTTCTTTGGACAGGGGGAGAACCCCGTAAAGCTTTTAAAGGTCCGACCGTGATCAAAAAATGAGGGAGTATTGAACTACCATGCAGCCAGAAATACAATGAAGCAGCGCAGGTTGGCGTGATTAACAACTGGGAATGTACGGATTGGAAGAACTTGGCATTCCACCATGACAGGATAGGCATAGATGAATGAAGCTATCTGCATACACCGCATAGGGGAAGGCTAGCTCCTGGGGCAGGCCTGATCACTTGGACAGTAGTGGATTTGTGGAGAGGATAACTGGAGAGATGGTTTGGGGTACTGGACTGACCCTGTCAATGCCGCTATTTAAGGGGTTCAGATTGAGATCAGTGGTGGCACTGATAGGATTCCAAAGCTGGAATAATATTGGCCTTTCTGCTTTGGCAGACATCTGGGATGCCAATGTGGTGGTGCCATTCGACGTCCTGAGAAGGAAATACCAGATGCCCGAGCCGCAGTGGCTAAGATATGGCTCAGGGAATGCGTGTCGCAGGAGGAGGAGGCCCAGGAGGACATCCCCTTGGAAGGGAGATTGTTGGATAGGGAGGACAGTAAACTCATCTCATTGACATATGGTACTATAATGAGGAACTGCCAAGCCCCCCTCCTAAAACTGCAGGATAGATGGGAGGAGGATCTGGGGAGTTAGATAAAGAAGACTGGCAGATTGCATTTGGATTCCCCCTAGAATGAACGAATGAGTGAATGAATGAATGAATGAGTTGATTTTGTAAAGCGCGCAATACCCGATTAAAGCTGAACTCGGACAAGATGGAGGTCCTCATCCTCGGCTCCACCCCCTCGGCCTGGGACGACTCCTGGTGGCTGACGGCACTAGGAGCACCCCCTACACCCACCAACCACGCATGAAACCTAGGGATCATCCTCGACTTCACACTCTCCATGACAAAGCAGGTCAACGCCATCTCCTCCTCGTGCTTCAACACCCTCCGCATGCTTCGCAGGATCTTCAAGTGGATCCCCACAGAAACTAGAAGGACGGTCACCCAGGCCCTCGTCAGCAGTAGACTGGACTACGGCAACGCACTCTACGCAGGAGCCCCTGCCAAACTCCTGAAACGACTCCAACGCATCCAGAACGCCTCCGCACGCCTGATCCTCGTCATCCCCCGCCGCAGCCAAATCACACCCCACCTGAAAGACCTGCACTGGCTCCCCATCAACAAGAGGATAGCCTTCAAGCTCCTCACCCACGCACACAAGGCACTCCACGACACAGGACCAGCGTACCTCAACAGACGACTCGGCCTCCACACCCCTGCCCGCCAGCTCCGCTCCGCAGACCACGCCCTCGCCACCGTCCCCCGCATCCAAAGAGTGACCGGCGGCGGCAGATAATTCTCCCACCATGCCGCCAAGACGTGGAACACCCTCCCCATCTGCCTACGGCAGACCGAAGACCTTCTAACCTTCAGGAGACTCCTCAAGACCTGGCTCTTCGAACAGTAGCAGCATTCCCCCCCAGTGCCTTGAGACCCTCACGGGTATGTAGTGCGCTTTACAAATGCTATGATTGATTGATTGATTGATTGAAGGCTTCTCAGCGCTGAGCGGATTAATGACAGAAAGGGGCAGAGAACAAGGAAATAAGTCAACAAACACTAGCGCTCAGTTGGTGGAAACAACCAGGTCTTTAGCTGCTTTCTTAACAGCTGCAGACTGTGTTGGGAGCGGAGGGCCAAAGGGAGGGAATTCCATAACTTTCCCCCCTGGAATGTCAAAGTCCTCCCGCCCCATTTTACTCGCTTGATTCTCGGAATCTGAACCTTATGCTCTGTGCTGGATGTAAGCGTTCTGCTGGGTGTAGGTGGGTATAGAGATAGCAATAAAGGTGAGTTATTGCCTGGTCCAATTCAAAATTCTCCAACGAGCACATGACACGACCATTACTACAGAGAATCGGTAGAACAGAGAATGCACACTGCCTCAGGGGTTGCTGGATGGAGGACACATTAATGCATACACTATGGAGCTGTCCCCATCTACGAGGATTCTGGGCAGTGATGCAAGGTTCATTAGAAGAAGACACTGGGATGCTCCAGGCGCTACAGCCTAGATTGGCGCTACTAGGCATATGGGGGCCAACAGATATGACATGGTACCAGAAGATTCTGGTGAACTTGGGCTGCAAAATCTGGGACGGCTGTAGCTCGGGTACAAATTAGGTTTCAAATGGGGATACAGTTTCTGCACATTCTGTTGGGGACACAGGGGTGGGGGGATAATCGATCGGGTAGGTACAACTTGTTTAGAGACCAGACGTGGGGTGGTAGACAGGTATACTACAATATGCAAGTAACAGTATGATAACTGCTTCACTAACCTGTTATGTTTGGGAGATTTGAGGGTAATTTTATGATGTATGGGCTGTGATAGCATATGATGTTGGCATATGTTTGTTTAGTTTTGTATAAAACAATAAACAAATCTTTAAAAACAATTAATAAGGATTACCCAATGATATCATATGAAAGGGATAGCCTCAAAGTAGAAAAAATGAATGTAGACATTTTTCACTACCAGGACATGTAAAACTTAAAGGAACATGTCCAACCTTTTTATTACACAGCACCCTGCCCTATGGTCTACCTAGGGCCTATATTAGGGGTGACTTATATTTAATAAAAGGGGAGTTTAAGGCTTGGCAAAGAGGTTTTTTATGCCAAGTCCACATGACAGATTAAAACTGCATTCAGGCTGCAGTGGCAGGCTTAGGTCATGTTTTATGGTGCTACTTGAGTGGGTGGCACAAAGAGTGCAGCAGGCCTACTGGTAGCATTTAAATTACAGGCCTTGGGTTTATGATATACCACTCTACATGGGACTTATAAGTAAATAGAATTTGCAAATTGGGTATAAGCAAATGTAACCATGTTTTAGGGGAGTGAACACAAGCACTTTAGCACTGGCTAGCAGTGGTAAAGTGCACAGAGTCCTAAGGCCAATAAAAATAAGTTCAGCAAAATGGAAGAGTAGAGGCAAAAAGTTTGGAGGAAGACCACCCTAAGGCTGACAGGTCTAACACGTTGATATTCCAATGCATAAAGCAGCTACATTATCGCGGTCAGAAGGCATAGAAAGACATAGGGTTTCTGCTCCGGTACACCAGAGACAACTGCAGAAAGAATCGAGCGGTTTAAATATAGCCGATGGACCCGGAAGAACTGGTTAGGTCGTGCCATGTTCTCTTGGGACCAATTCCAAACAGGAGCCCCCAGAGGGGAGTGGCCAATAAAGCAAAATCTGCCAACTTAACAACAAAAGCTACACACTCAATAAACTGTATTTAGTGTCCTGGTAGCTACATCAACCAACGCCTGTTATGACTTGATCATAGGGCTGTTCTATTGTCAGAAATAGCCTATAATTAAGTAATTAGAGGCCGCTGGGGAGCTCACTGGAAACGAAATCTTAGCACACGCTTTCAAACTCTGCCTTTTGTTCAAAGCTGTTTCTTATTAAACACGAGAAATTATATGTTGAAGCAGCTAGATGCCCTTGTGGAAAATCAACAGAGTAATTATTGGCAGCTATGCAGGATAATTTAAAAGGGCCTGTATTAATTTAATAGGTTTTAATAGTTGTTTTGGTTGGCTATTCTTTATTTTATTTATGTTGCTGTGTTCACTTGCAGTTTGCATTGCAGCCGAGGTTGGCTAACTGTTTTTTTTGTATTTATTTATTCGCCCATATATTTTTACACGTACCACACATTTATGTTTTGAGATGTCTCCGCAGGACTAGCAAAGGAAGGGAGAGACTTTTCTGAGGTTCTGGGGAACCACTTAAATCAATTAAAATATAGCGCTGTGACGTGAGAGGGATACCGTGGCCGGCTGCTGAAGGCAAGCTGTTATAGTACTAACCTGCATATTCATGAACTCCGGAATTTCGAGGATTAGTAGGATATGGTCATGTTAAGCTTATATGAGTAGTATACGTTTCATATTCTTAACTGCACATCTACTTACCTTCATAGTATGTTGGTAGGCGATAATTTGGAGTAGATATAAGTGCAGGTTGATATTAAAAACTCAATATTTAACATCCCGCAGACACTGTGGAAGAAGCTTCTTCCAAACCATCCTTGTGAAACCTACATTAAGCCCTCAAGAAGTGCAAGCCATCCATGGACTCTACAGATGCTCTTCAAGAGCCCCAACTCCCCAGCAGCAAGGCTTGCCTCTCTCAGACTGCAGTAGAGCACATTACTTCCCAAAGACTGATTGAAATGCACTCTGTGGCACGGATCCTATGTTAAGCTATGTCATGTTATGGTATGTTGATAAGATGCAGAAACGTATGTATTCTAAAAAGTGAATATTTGTTGCTTCAAGTAAGCAGAAAATTAATCAGAGTCTTACTTTGACAATATCCTGGCTGGAAATCCATCTCCATAGCATAGCATTTTCGTATATCTGTTGTTGTCCTTCAGAGCGTAAATGACATAGACAGCGCATGCCACAGAGTTGACGCCTGACTGAACATGTTGGGAGTCCTTACATAATTTACTCCTGGGAGAAGAATTCGAAAACACGAATGTAGTGACAGGTTAAAGATAGTTCCAGATTTATAAATGCCGGGGATACTGAAAAATGAATGTACACTATTAGCCACTAAAAGGTAATATCGACGGGCAATGCACTGCGAGGAAAATTGTACTCTGTGTATTATTGTTGTGCATAACACTGTGCATAACTTGTTGGCAGTATCTGTGGCACTGATGAGCAGCATAATAAACCCTTGCAGTGATTTGTCTCTAACCACTCACCTCCAAGGCACTCTTAAAAATGCCTCACCCCAAAACAACTAATTATGAAAACAAATTATAACCATTTTCATCTTTATTGGTGCTTTTTTTGCTCAATAATTACACAGCACCGATTCATTGTTTATAATTCCACTTTTTAAGTATCTTCTTCATAATAACACGTCATCCCATTCTTTACATTTAACTAACACAGCAGAGTTGAATAAACATTTCAACTTTTCTCAAAAATAAATAACACAGTTTCAATTTTATTATGTAAAAATTATATTTTCATAGTTGTGAGTAAGCGTATTATTAGTTGCTATGGATTGTAGTCCACCACAAGTAATGATGTTACTATTCTTGTTAGGTCCAGTAAAGGGTTCACTAGTTTAAACCCAAACTCAACCCCTGGTAGCTATTGAACAGAGCAGATACACATATCTTAAGAAAATATGGAAAGGATTTAGCAGTACCAAGACAGTTAAAAAGTCAAAAGGACAGCATAGTAAAATCCCACTGCAATTTATCAAAATAAAGAGTATTTTAATGAGCAAAAATACACCAAACATACAAAAATTCAATAAGACAAACAGGCTATATAAGATAAATAACAATAAAAAAATAGTGCAAAAAAGGCAAAGCGGCCACTGACGGCAACCTGTTGAGCTAGACCGGGACATAGGTAAGTTTTAAGGCCTATTGCCATGGACATGGGCCAAATACAAGGACCAGATTCATCTGGCCAAAAAGGTAGCTTCACATTTAAAGAGTTTTTACCAAGGAAGGGTCCTCTGTGGGCAAGGCTATGGCCTGGATCCGAAGGCAGTCTAGTCAGCGATGGGTTGACTAAGGATGAGGTCTGATTGAAGCCGGCTTAGAGCTGAAAAATTCCAGAGTTCGCACACAGGAAGCTGTTGATCTGATGCTGCTTGACATCGGGGCTGGTGAATATTTCTACCTTCAGAAGTCTACTTTCCTCAGTGGAGCAAGGTAGCAGATTGTAGCCCGAGAGGGTTCAATATTGTCGGATGCCAGTCGGCATAAGGCCTCTGAGTGGGAATTTCTGCTGCCAAGAATAATGCAGCGCAAGCTGCACAGAAGTCAACCCTGTGGGTAACACAACTTAAGTAGATGAGTGGCAGGTTGGTCCAGGTCCTACGACGGTAATACAAACAAAGATTTTGCAAAAGGTTTCTAAATCCCAACTTTTAGGTTTGGGCAGGAGGAGAACACTCTGAGACCAGCCAAGGATTTTACGACGTCAGGAACAAGAGTCAGAACCCAATCGAAGAAGAAGCGACCAGCAGGGTCTAGGGCTGGTCCAATTGACACTGTTTAACTGGGCTCTTTAGGAAGTGGACTTAAGGCAGATTTGGTCTCCCTTTAGCTTAACAGGAGGTCAGCCAACTGACTCTTGGAGGCCACAACTTGGCCCTGTGAAAATGTCTGAGCAGGCCCAGCCATTAGAGTTCTTGTCACAGGTCTCAATAGTAGGTGCACTTTTTTTTTATCTTCACCACAGCAGATCTGCAGAGGGTGCCCGGGGATGCACCATTCATACCTGGCACTAGTCTATGGGTGGGGGGGGGGGGGACCCTACTCACTTTGCAGCAGTTCCTGCGTGGCCTGCTCCAAACAATCCCACAATGCCCCTCACCTTCTAAATCCGACATGGCAGGACCTATCTTCCCCTATGCAATGCTCCTGTGCTCTCCCTTGAAGTGTAGCCAGCAAAATGAGCAACCCCTCCTCTGTGGTCACTGAAAACTTGTTATGGGTGTGTCTCGTTTCCCACTGGGATTTGTGCCTAGCTGGCTATAAGGACAAAAGAGGAGACAGGCCCAGGTGTTAGCTACATGTGCCTGTTACATGTTAGGCCTCTGACATAGTAGGCCTCTTTGAAGATTTAAGTTCCTGGGCACTGCCCAGATGTCAACCTGTCAGAAGAACAGAACCCCTCACCACACACACACAAACACACATACACTCAAGGCCTACGTCTCAGCACTGAGAGCAAGTTCACACACCTCATCAAGGAACTATTCAGCTCCTGGGTGACAGTTGGAGGCTCATGCAAATGGACTTCTGTAGGCTTTAGGGACCTAAAAGGGGACTTTTTAAAAGTACCTTTCATAAAATATTTAATACAAATCCAACTGTACCAAGGAATTGGATTTGAAATAAATATTTGTATAAAAGTCACAGAATTAACTGTGTATCTTAGTTCTAGGTAGAGATAACATTATTTAATTTTATTATTAACTCACAGGGCTTTCCTATGGAACACATAACAAGGCTAGAGTGAAAATAGCTTTTGCTGCCTTGTTACTGTAAGGACATATTTTAAATTAAACGCTTGCATGTTCTACTTTTAAATACCAAGCACCCTGCATTATTGGGCATTAAGGCTACATAAGGGTGCCATATTAATATTTAAAAGGAGTGTTTAGGCCTGTCAAAAGGTATAACGTTGACAGGCCGAAATGGCAGTTTTAAAACTGCACAGAAAAACTATAGTAGTAGGCATGCAGTCATGTTTTACCTTGTCGCTTTAGTGGTGCCACAATGTGAACTATAATCCACCAGTGACTTTTTAATTACAGGCCCTGGTAATACTTTTAACCATTTACTAGGGACTTACAGGTAAGTTAAACATGCAAAGTGCACTGTTTCCAGCAGTAGTCCAAAAGAAAAGGAGTTGAGACATTTTCCTACAGTGGTCTAAATGTTCATTATCTTTTCACAATTTTTAAACTTATTAATATCCCATTTCTGGTTTTTGATTGCTGTTTCCAGAATACAAATGAAGACTACAGTTTTCACCTTTTACCTTCAAACACCTCAATTTCAGCTTAATTGTTTCTTTTAGTATTCACCTTTTTATTTATTAATAAATTATGATGTTCCTGTGTTACATTTACCTAATACAAACAACTCAAGAATAGCCAGTTTAATTGATTCTTCTAAAGAATTGTCATATATTTTGCCTTATATTTATTTTACAGGCCCACATCATGCATTTGCTCATTTGCTTTGCCCTTAAAAGACGTAATCAAATTGGAATAGCTGATGCATTTCTTTTCATTGCTGTGCAACAGTGTTCATAACATGCATTGTCTTTATCATGTGCTTTGATGGTGTACTTCTGTTGCATGTGTTTATTTGAATTGACTGTACTTTGTATTTGAGCCACCTAAGGCTAGCTGAGGATTGTTGAATTTTCCAATAGAGACCTAACTTAGCTTTGTCTCACACAGAGGCATACAAATTGGACCAACATATGAAGTTCCGGTACAAACGTTTGTTGATTCTTTCGGAATAATGAAATCATTATTATGGGAATACCTTTGATGCTTAAGGATCAGGCATATAGGGATTTTTTAAAATGCACAGTATTTAATTTGCTCCTCGGTTTCAAAATATTTAAATTCTGGGTTTATGCTAGTGCTATGATTGTTGTGATTTCTGCTGTTATTTTGTTTCATTTATTTTACACTAAACTTGGCTTACAATAAAACCCTTAAAATGAGTGTGAAATCTACTGAGTATGAATTTTTGGCAAAAAGTTGCCATATCTCATAACAACAATAAATGCATGCATGACAGTCTTTAACATTGTTTCATATTCAATACACATTATCTACCGTTAGTTGATGAAGGTCCGTGGGCCATAAAACGTCTGTTCCTTCAGCTCAGAATTGGTAAGTTGGTCCATACCTATGCTTGCCAAAGACATACAAAGGATCTACTGGTTCATGTTAACATAAAACTTGTCACAATTAACAGAATGCAGACTTATGTCTTGGTGATAAAGTACAATTATAAATTATTATTATGTAGTTAAACTTTTTGGTCACATCTTGTATATTGGTGCGCTTATTCCTATACCCATTGTCTGTCGTACAGCTTGTGTTGTCTTCCTGCATACATTAATCTGCAAATTGATTACACTGTGTTTATTTCTATTAAACTTAACATAAACCCCTCTACACCTCCCCCTTCCCATTTCGCAGTTGACTAACTGGAAACCCAGCCGGTATTCGCCCAAGTATACCCACCCATGCACTACTATGTACCTGATATTTAACAGCAGAATAGATTGTGCCTTACAGTTTACTACAGTACTTTTACAGATCACACCTGTGCAAGTTACTTTTCTCTGCTCTTTTAGCTCTTACTACATGCGGGAGTTTCCCCATTAATGCATCCCCAACGCTTGGATAACTGTCTACTCTGTTACAACCGTGTTTTCTTCTGACACTCGGAAAGTCCCATCCCACGTTTTAAATGCCTCACACAGCATATCCCAGGCCATTGCTATGGGTATTTTCCTCTGTCCGCGCTGCTCTTCCCTGCGTAATGCAGCGCTCTCAGCTCGGCTCCACTTCACTACCCCCTCCTTCCATGTGTCTATTTTTGGCGATCTTGCTGCCTTTCACCTTCTAGTGATTAGCCTCTTTGCCAGCAGTAGTCCTAAGATCGCAAATCGTGCCTGCACTTTATATCCTTCACCTTAGGGTATACCCCCAATATGCAGCTCTTCACCGTATTCCAGGTCTGTCCGCCTACCACATCTGTCAGCTTCTGCACTACTTGCGCCCAGTATTGTGTGAGTACCGGCATGTCCACAACATATGCATAAACACTGTGTCTTCTTCTATACATCTTAAACAGCTTGATGATGCTGTAGGGAACATTTTGTGGATTCCATGTGGTGTTAGATTTGCCCTTTGCATTATTAAGTATTGTATAAATTTAAAACGCGCATTACGCAACTCTACTTTCTGGTAGGCCAAGACTGACTCCCATTCTGCATCCGTCAGTTCTGTGATCATGTCTGCTTCCCGCTTCTCATGCAAAGTCCCTAATGGAGAGGTCTGTGTCTCTCTAATGCCCAGGTACAGCCATTTTGTCAAGTGCCTGCCGTTCCCCGTTAAATACAGCATGTAGACTAGTCCATTTGTTGGTGGTTCTTGCCCGTCAGGTGCCCATTCCCTACGCACAAGGCGCGATATGCCTGCATGTAATAGGAATAAAGTAGCAGAGAGCCTATTAACGCTAACAAAGTCTGCATGTGACATCAGTGTACCCTCATGAAACAGTGCTCCTACTGTTGTAATTCCTCCCTCCTCCCAGCTGGACAGTTGTCTCAGCGTAACCGTTCCCGTTGGTATCGTTAGTCTCAACAACGGTGTGTTTGGCACATAAGATAGATGCGGTTTAGTATATTTTATAGCATATCTCCAATATCTCAATGCTATCTGCAATAGCGGGGAGTCTGCAGTATTAATTGGGTGCGGGCTATGTAATTTGGCGTGCAATCTGCCCTGTTCTAGCATTCTGGGCATATAACCGATTTCTTGCAGATTTCGGCCCACCTGCCAGTATGAGAGCCATTGAAACCGACTCACCATGTAGTAGGCCTTAAAATCAGGGGCTCCCATTCCACCTTCTGTTGTTGACAGTATCAGTTTCTTGAGTGCCACCCTACGTCTACCCACATCCCATACCAATTCTGTCAGCAGTGAGTATAGTACCCTGAACACTTTCATGGGCATTAGTATTGGGATTGTTGTGAAGTAATACAATACTCTAGGATTGATAATATCATTAATGACATTTGAAATAACATCATTGATGATAACACTGTGCATGGCAGGGGCGCAAGTTATCGTTACTTAATGTAACTATGATTAGTGAATCTCAGTGTGTTTTTTCTATCTATATTCACTGAAAAAATCAAAGGCTACAGAGATGTTATAGTTAGGCTCAGATTTCACGCTTACAAAACCATAGAAATTCAGCAGTTATAGTTACCTGAGCTAACTATAACTTACGCCACCGCAATGCACTGCTTATGACAGAATATATTACATCACTCATGACATGGTCAATGACATCACTGATGACATCTCAAATGACATCACTGATGACATCATTCAGTGATTTTGAGTGTTTTGTAAACGTTTCTGAGTGTTAAAGATATATACTAATGTTCCACAATCGTTAAATTAGTTTAGTTTGTGTACTACTAATTAATGATTCTATTTTAAAATATAGTTTATGTGAGTGTCTGTGTAACTGTGCATATCTGAGTATGAGTGTGTGTGGCTCTATGGGTGAATAAGTGGACGTGAGTAGCTGTATGAGTGTGTAAGTGGTGCATGGATGAGTACGTGGGTATGTGAGAGACGGTATAGATGAGTAAGTGGGTCTGAGTTTTTGTATGAGTGAGCGAATGGGTGTGTCAGTGGCTGTATAAGTGAGTGAGTGAGTGTGTAAGTGGCTGTATAAGTGAGTGAGAGGATGCATGAGTGACTGTGTGAGTGAGTGAGCCAGTGTGTGAGTGTCTTTATGGGTGAGTGAGAGGGTACATGACTGGCTGTATGGGTGTGTGAATGGATGTCTTCTTTGGTATATGGGTGAGTGAATGGGTGTGTGAGTGGCTGTATGGCTGAATGAGTGGGTGTGTGAGTTAGTGTATGGGTGAGTAAGTGAGTGTGAGAGAGGCTCTATGGGAAACTATGTGGTTGTCTCAGTGACTGTTTAGGTGACTGAGTACATATGTTACTATCTGTATGAGTGAGTGGATGTGTGAGTATCTGTATGGGTGAGTGAGTAGTTGTGTGAATGGCTGTATGAGTGAGTGAGTGGGTATGTGAGTGTCTCTATGCATGAGTGAGTAGGGGCGTGAGTACTTATATGGGTCTGTGAATGGGTATTGGAGTGGTGTGTGTGTGAGTGGGTGTATGAGAGGTTATATGGGGGTATGGGTGGGAGTGTGAGTGGTTCTGTGGATGATGTCATCAGTGATATCATTTGAGATGTCATCAGTGATGTCATCAGTGATGTCACTAACCATGTCATGAGTGATGTAATATGTGAGATCATAAGCAGTGCATTGCAGGGAACTATGTTATAGTTAGCTCAGGTAACTATAACTAATGAATTGCTATGTTTTTTGAGCGTCTTAGCCTAACTATAATGCCCCTGTAACCTTTGTTTTATTCAGTGAATTTTTAAGGTTTTTTCAAAATCTATTTCCTAACTATAACATCCTTGTGACCTTTGTTTTTTTCAGTTAATTACTAAGGTTTAAAAAAAAATCTATTTCCTAAATATAATGTCCCTGTAACCTTTGTTTTTTTCAGTGAATTTCAAAGTTTTTAAAATTTTGTTTCCTAACTTTAAAGTCCTCTAACCTTTCTTTTTTCAGTGACTTTCTCAGTTAAATTTATTTTAATCCTAACTGTAACCTGTCACCTTTAAGAGTGTGTGTGTGAGTGGGTCTGTGGTTCTATGAGTGGGTCTATGAGTGCCTGTGTGTGTGAGTGTGTGTGTTAGTGTCTGTGAGTGGGTGAGTGAGTGGGTGCGTGAGTGCCTGTATGGCTCTGTGAGTGGGTCTGTGAGTGCCTGTGTGAGCCTTTGAGATTTCCAAGCTGGAAACTTGATTTGCACAATCAGGCTGACTGCGCCTGCTGCATTATCTGGAACTGCAGCCCTTTAGATGTACCTTGCTTCAAAAAGAATAAAGAGTGGATGCCAAGTTGGAAACTTGATTTGCACCATCAGGCCCTGCATTCTGACTGACTGCACCTGCTGAATTATCTGGAACATGTATGTACAAAGGAGAGAGAGACCCCTTGTTGTAGCCAAGGGAGTAGCGTACTCTTGACAAGTAAAACAAATATTCCCTTGGGTTGTGGAAAGAACAGGGACTGGATACAAGGTTCAACTCACAACTAAGTCGTACCTCACAGGGTGCACAATAATACAGCTCATCAAGGAAAATCCCACCTAATATTTGAATCAATTGCTAAATAGCACCGAAGTTTTTACAAAAATCTTTTATTGTTAAAAAAACTGGTTACAATGTTAAAATCTCAATACACATCCTATATATCACAATTTAATGCAAAACAATTGATAAAAACAATTCATAAAAGCAATTCATAAAGAATCCCAAATTACTTATTTATTTATTTATTTGAGTTTTATATAGCGCTGGCTAGACCCAGAGGTATCAGAGTGCTTTACATAAGGTTCCACAAAGTTAGAAAATTACATAAGCTAAAAGTTACATCAGTTACTCGAAAAACATTTCAGGAACGTAGAAGACGAGACAAGTGGTGTTTAGGAGGGAAAGGGTGTAGGGTAAAGGGGTAGGAGGGAAATAGGATGGAGAGACGAAGGAGAGTCTGCCCCAAAGTCCGGCTGGGTAGGTGATGGCTGAGGGGGAAGTCTACAGCCCATCTCCTCTTTAGCTATCAGGTAGCTCCACCAGGCATCGGTCAAAAGGCTAGGTCTCCACGGTCACGGTTCATGCAAATTTGGGGAGATGCACAGCGGGCCTTCAGGTCCAGGCTGCTGCGTGCGCCATCTTGTGGGGCGGGTTCAGGGGGGTCACCGCCATGTTATAGAAAGGAGGCAGGACGGTTTCAGTAATAACGAACCACAGGAAAACCGGGCTTCACACTAGAGAGTTGAGACCAGGTGCTCGAGGTAAGGAAATGAAGATGTAAAGAATAGACCAGCCGTCCCTTCAGCCCACTATCCAGGAACTACTTCCGTGATGGCAGTAACGGCGCAGGCCCTCAAAGGGACGAAATCTCAGGGCAAAAGCAGAAGGAGCGCCAAGGATGCTGAATCACACCCGAATCCATGTGTCAGTAGAGGGTGAAAGTGACGCAGTAATGATGTTCGGACAGAAGGCCCGGGCGGGCAGGGGCTGCGCAGCAGTCAGTGGAGGAGCACTGGAAAAAAGGCTTGGAACAGGCTCAACAGGTCAGCTCTGTGTTGTCAGATGTTGGCCATTTTACCTGCATTATTGGTGACTTGGTGAACAGTGGGTGGTTGTGCACCCTCCCCAGCCTCATTACCACACCAGACATTGACTATTCCGTGTTCACAGTCTTTTAATCGGTGATTTGGGGATTAACTTATCACTTTCTCTTTCCCCTGCTTCATTACCTCACCGGGCATTGAATTATTCTGAGTTTATATTCGCCATTTTAAGGTCAGGCAGCAGATGGAGACTGCTAAATACCTTGTGAGGAGATCAAACAAACGTGACCCAACTGGAATTAGTCTGCCTAAACCAAGAACTGGGGTTAAAAGACCTGCGTGTTGATAAAGGCGGGTGCAGGATATGCTAGTTCTAATGTGCGTGGTAAACGGCCGCCATGTTGAGGACAGGCAAAAAGGTCAGGTCAGCCGGTGCAGTCTATAAGCGTGATATTGTTTGCTAGCGCACATTTTGGAATTTTGTTCTTACTTGCTTCTTGACAAGGTGAGCAGATTGTGTCTTTGTGCTGGTTGCCGCATAGAGGAGTCTCCGGTGTTCAGCTACAGATTGGCTCGCTCGCCTGTGTTTTCCCCCCCTCGTGTTACGGTAGGCTGATGTCGCTTGCTGCTCCCGGCAGTGGGATTGCAAGTTTATTTCGCGGTATTACTTCTCTCGGCCTCCGGGTGTTTACTTATAATTTCCCGGGTGCCATCTTGGTTAATTTCGATGCAGGGATGTCACGGGTCATATCTCGTCGAGGTGGGATCGCAGCGAGGCGGTTTTGCATTTTGAATTATCCGCCAGTTCTCCGATTTCAGAATTGTCGATTTTGACGGGATTATGACGCGGCGTAACGCCGCTCTGGATGCCGGTGTGCGGTTTCATCACGGCGCATCAGCTCCTCGCGGCCATCATGTCTGCTGCGGACTCTGCGGACTTACATATAATACAATCAGTTTACATGATATACCATGACATGAAAAGAGAACAGGGATTAGACAGTATACTTTGTCTTTCAAAGAAACATATCCTATGGGACAGTTTAAAAACCTGGCCAGGATACACTCGTTATTTTCATATCTGCAAGTCTAATTCCCTTCGATTATGTACAGTGATGCGTCGACACGTTACAATGGGTTTGATTATTATTCCATCTTTATCAAAACAATAGTTAATTCGTTTATCTCTATATTACTTATTATATAGCTTGGTTTACATGCCCTGTATAAAGCAAGTATATATATAAAAAAAGAAATATTGTTTAAATTACACCAAAATGCTAATTACAATGGCAGACACAATCTACAAAAACCCTTATACTTTTATATGTTGTGCTTTGTTATACACATCTTTAAAAACCAATTGAGCACCATTTAAAAAAACACTATTCTACGAGATTCTTGCATATAGGCAATAAAACAAATCAGATTTCACCATTTATAAATACACTCTGCCTATATTTATAAAATGTGCAATTCATTAAACATTCATGAATCACAGTTCTAAAGTCATAGTCGAATGGATCTCACATTGTTACTTCAATCAAACCTAGATCCTTACTAAATCATTATATGGGATATGGGTCAGACCAAAAACTACACATACAGCCACTTGTCCCCTTGCAAGAAGGTCAACTTGACCCCAATCTTGCAGCATTTAATTCATTACCTTTTGAGTCAAACAGTCTTATAGGTACATTCAGTTCTTCTACTGATTAAATCTGTTTTCCGTTCGAATTTTCATCACTTAATGCAGATACTCTGAAAGAATTGAATAGGGCACAAACTAAGCAGAGTAATTCTAATACTTTGGCTATATATACCTGACTCGAAGATCATGGGGGCTAATTATTGCTATCTCACCTGCTTAGTGTGATCGATGTATTTATGCGATTCTAGCTTTCCTTATGGCCAACCCGAGGCTTCACTTGAATTTCCTGCTGAGTGGCTACTATATTTAAGTGCCTGGAAAGAGAAGGGGACTATTACTTTTAACCATCAACTCGATTGGGTCCCTGCATTCCTGCTCATAACTACGCAGTACCCTCAGCCCATGTTGTACCTTGTTTCCAAATTCACTTTCTTGTGCGCTCTCCCGTCTCCGTTCGTTCACAAGAGTAGAGTTTTTTTGGGGGATTCTGCACCTCCTCTCACTTGTTGCACTAGAGGGCGAATAAAAAGGCCCATTATATTTAATGCTGTAAACAAAATTTCTACAATCTTTTATGCTAGTAGTAGTTCCCTATTAGCCTACCGCTATCTACCTTCCTCTGAATAGACCTTTTCAGTTCTCACCTCTTTGACTGCAGGGAATCACCGAGAGATTTCTCCTCTTCGTTGGCGGGTAAGGGAAACCCGGAAGAACAACTTAGGTCTAAATAATGCTACGCGTCTTTTGTTTGGTTATCGTAGCCCATTCTTACTTCGCAACATTTACTTGTGCTGACTCTGCCTCTAAAGAACCAGGAAGTTATAGTTTTTGTAGGTAGATTTTATTATTGTGACCCGGAATTGCTAAAATCTCAAAACCGGGACCAATCTAAGTGTCAAAGGACCGAGGCAAAGGGCCGTGTAATATGTCTAACACATTATTTTTGTATTTCAAAATGTGTGCATATATTTCTGTCACTTTATTAATATCTCTTGGATTGTGTACAGGTATTTTTTATCGAAGTTGACATTCCAAATATGCATAATGCGTCCATTATGAAGTCAAACATTGATCTATTTTTCATCTCTCCAGGAACCTCATTCTCTAAGTTATCATAACTTCTACCCAATATGGTTAAATTGTAGTTCTCGGTTTCATAATGCTCTTGTAGTAATGGCAGTACTGACTCATTTGAAAATAGAAACAAACCCTATTATTGGTTAGCTACTATTTTCATCCAATCCTTACGTGAGTTTAGTCCATTATCTAGTGTGTTTAGATGACACATATACCACTGCCCACGTTTTTTTCCTTATTGAATCCAGATCACCTCCTCTTCTACTGATACTTATTTTTTCAAGAATGAACCACTTGAATTGGTTGCAATCGTTGTTCAATCTTGAAAAATGGTATGTAAGCGGAGCATTTTCTTTTTTAATTCTTATGGCTGATTTGTGCCCCAGTAGGCGAGTGCGCAGTTCCCTGCTCGTCTCGCCTACGTAACCTAACCCGCAGGGACACATCAGTAAGTATATCACGTTTTTACTGCAGCAGTTGTTCAAAGTTTTTGCCGTCAACGTTTTTTCCGTAAATATCATGCTTTTTGCTTCAATGCAGTGGGGGCATATGGTACACCTTCCATATTTGTAGTTTCCCACCGCCTTCTGTCCGCCCAGTGTTCTTTGGCTCTCTGACTCAGTTTTGTATGTTTTTACTAAGGATTTTCGGATTGTTTTATTCCGTCTAAAGGAAAACAGTGGTTTTTGCAGTTGTGCCACTGTTCCATGATTGAGAATATTCCAATTTCTATTAACAATGTTTTTTATTTTATTGACTCACAAACACTTCTCATTTCTTTATCTTTTCTGTCTTTATTCATATATAGCAAGTGGTCGCGATCATAAAATCGGGCTTCTAGGATACCCTCTCGCTTTTAGTTTATTCTCCAAGATCTCTGAATGGTGGCAGAAGTCTTTAAGGGTTGTGCAATTACGGCGCAACCAACGAAATTCCCCAAAGGGAATGTTGTCTCTTTGTGATTTGGGGTGGTTGCTTCCGTAGTGCAACAAAGTATTTTTATCAGTGGGCTTTCTAAATAGCTCCACATGTAATTCATCCTCTACACTTTTTAACCGGATATCAAGAAAATCCACACTAATATTGCTGAAATCGCCGTAAATCTTAAATTCTCATCTCCCAGATTCAACCATTCTAGGAACAACTGTAGGTCACTGCTGGAACCGTTCCAAATAAAAATGATGTCATATATGAAACGGTCATGAGAAAAGGGTAGACAAGTGCACTCCGTGTATTCCAATTCAACGGTTCATCCAAGTTTCAAAAGTTTATGGCGTGCAGCCCGACCGTGGTCTGTCCTGAAACCATGTGACAATTATTAAACGTAATGAAGTTTGAAGCGTGTGTACACTCCAAGTTCGGACGCACTGCAAATATCCAAAGTGTACCACAAGTACACCAAGTTGATCCAAAACTTAATTAATTTATTTCAGGTAATTCGATAAGTCTTCATATTCATCTTGTTACATGTTAGACAACAAGTATAGTTAGGTTCTACACGTCTGATGTGCCTCAAGCTTCTTTCTGTCGCATGCCCCATACTTTAAACATATCCTTAGTGATTCATCTTGTCCCAATACATTTCGGGCCTATTGTATAGCCCTTCTTCAGGGGTTCACTAAAAAAGTTTAAAAAAAACATTACTATTAGATTGTATAATCTGCTCAACTGTGCGTTTTAACAATTCATAATTCTTGTGTCACCCCAACTTACTAATTAACATTTTCGCGCTATGTGTCTAATCATGCGCTACGATCTCGCTTAAACAAAACTCCCGCCGACAGTTCACTAAATCTTATGGCAACGTTTAAACAAACCACATATTATCACATTTCAGTAACACCTCCCCGTACGTTTATAGCAGTGATTTTAACATTTCAATGCAACCACCTCTTTCTGTAATCACATAACCCTCCCTTCATACCTTTTATCTTAAATCATTGCTGTCTGCCATTTTCGCAATACAACGGTAATCCTGTTTCTAACAACCTCGTGTTTAACTGGTAATTGCGGGAACTCCTCCCCTCTCTACTATCCAATTACATTGACATGGCTATTCCGCCTCACTCTTATTGCAACGAAAACTCCCATAATCCAGTGTATATGCCTTGTTGTTCCTCCGTGGATTTCTAAAAATACTGATCGTTCATAAACCCTTATTCAAGCAATTCACTCGTGTACCCCGCCCTCCCTAAATTGTATATATCATATGTCAATTAGAAAATCGATGTAAAGCACTCATGCTTATAGAAATAGATTGTGCATAATGTTGCTTTTAATCCCAAATGCTGCATAGTCCATCATGCTCTCATAGTATTTCTTAAACTGCCGTGACAAAAGGATAAGTGATGGTAAAGTCTATTCATCGTGTAACAATTTTCAAAAAATGTCATCGGTGCCAGCAAGTGACATTTTCATAATAGGGTACCATTTCATTATAAATGTGTGTTTGCTCAAAATTACTAATATAAAGACAGGCCAGACTGGGGGCACATGTGGCCCCCATGCTGGTCCCCTTCGTTTGTTTGTACAGTTCATCTTTGAGTAAAAAGACATTGTTTTTTAGGACCATAGTGATGCATGCCATGATGAAGTCTTTGTTACCTCCATTCAGATCTTCTTTATCAAAGATTGATGAAACCACTCGAATGGTATCATCCTGAGGGATGTTTGTGTACAGGGTCTCAATGTCCAGGGTGATCATAAGCTGGGTCACCCTTTTGAAGCCCTGTCCCTCAAAAATAGATAAGGTATGTGCTGTATCTTTAAGATAAGACCTCTGTTTATGGACTAGTGGTTTAAAAAAAAAGTCTGCGAATTTACTAAGTGGCTATAAAATTGAGCCTAGGCTGCTGACGATTGCCCGCATTGGGGGATTTAACACATCTTTGTGTATTTTTGGGAGTCCGTGAATGGCGTAAAGAACGGAATGTATGTTCAATAAACATTTGTACTCGTTCTCACAAATCCATTCCTCGTCTTTACCCCGATGTAGTAACTGTGCTACCTCATTTGTAAGCTCACTAATGGTAGAGAAATGAATTTGTTTATAGTGGTTTTCTACATTGAGTAGTTTTCTCATTCTGTTTTCATGATCAGTAGTGTCTAGGACCACTACTCCCCCGCCCTTGTCTGCGGGTTTGATAGTAATATAATCACATTCTTGTAGTGATTTGAGGACTTTCCTGTGGTCTTTTGAGAGAGTGTTGGTATAATTAGAGTTGTTCCCTCTCATATGCTTGATTTCAATTTCCACTATTTTTTCAAATATTTCTACATTCTTGTCTACCTGACATAAGCTTGGCGTAAATGTTGATTTAGATTTTAAACCCGCCACATTCGGTGCAGGCTCATATATTTTATCTTCGAAGAATCTATTGAGTCTTATTCTTCTGAAGAAACTTTTCAAGTCTTTCTCTAATTCAAATGTATTCGGTGGGGCTGTTGGAGCGAAACTGAAACCTTTCTTTAAGACCGCCTGCTCTTCTATGGTTAGGGCCTTCTGCGAACGGTTTATAATTGGAAATTAGTCTACCTCCAATACCGCTGGTTCCTGGATTTGAGGTAATCTTGTGCTGTGTGACTTTGAGGTGGATGGTTCCGCATGGGTGCCTCCCTGTTGTAATTCCTGTAACCTCTCTGTCCCCGATTCTGGCATCCACCTAAAAAAGGTTCGCGCTCAAAAGTGGATCTTGATCTACCTGCCTAATCTATGGCCTGCTCATCCTCGCTACTAGAGACAGAGGTTTCAGAGAAGGGTATTTGTTTATTTCCTCCTCTGGAGTATATTGGTCTTTGGAACTGAGGTTTGTCCCATCTCTGATCTCTCTTAGTGTTGTAATATTCTTTTCCAAGATATGGGTACACCCCTTCTGCACTAAATCTCTCCACATCCTTCCTCAATTTCTTCATCTTTTTATTGGTGAGGTATTCTCTATATTCATTCGATTCTAGTTCTAACTCTTCTATTTTCTTCTTAGCATCTTCCAATGCTGTGCTCTGTCTAAATAAAGTTTCCAACTCCTCAATTTGCTTCCTTTCTATAATCATTGTTTCTTGATCGGTCTCAATAATTAGAATGGGCCAGTCTCTGCTACAACGATTAGCTATGTGGGTCCAAGTCTCCCAAAGTATTTTGTTTTCAAAAACAACCCCGGCTCTTTTCTAATTTGGAGCCCAATGGGGATCACACCTGCCTTGAGATATTCGATTAAAAATTCAGCATGTAATTCTGTGCGAATTAGTTTTTTCTTAAGGTTTACATTTTTTACCAGTTGCTCATGGCTGGTGTTATTCATTACATATGTGCTACTATTACATGGATTTTGGTTGATCAATCTGTTAAACTAATCCTCGGTGAATCCAAAGTTTTTAAAGTTATCCATGATATTCACCGGTTGGTATTAGATATTCGATACTGGCAGTTAAAATGTTGTCCAGAAATAACCTTTCCAACCCAAAGGGTTCTGCACATAATGTGTAAAAAGGAGAGCGAGACCCCTTGTTGTAGCCAAGGGAGTAGGGTACCCATGACAAGTAAAACAATTATTCCCTTGGGTTGTGGAAAGAACAGGGACTGGATACAAGGTTCAACTCACAACTAAGTCGTACCTCGCATTATCTGGAACTACAGCGCTTTGGATGTACCTTGTTTCAAGAGGAATAAAGAGTGGTCTCCCTTCAAGCTGCAGGTTAACAGAGCTCACCTGCATCAACTCTACCAATAGTTCCCTGCCTGGAGTGTATCCAGTGGACTTTTAAGGGTGTTGTCCAGGTGCATTGTGGGAATTATGGTTCCAACATTTCCAGGACCATCTTAGAAATTTCAGACCCTTAGATTGTGGTTTGGAAACTTGGAACCCTCAAGCGGAACTTCAGTAAGAAGTTCCAGAAGTTTGGGAAAGTTTGGTGAACTTTTGGGAAAAAGCTCTAGAGGGTGACTGGACTCTCAAAGAAAAACAATCCGGTGATCCCTCACTGAATCTGGCCTGCAGGAGGCGGCTGCATGATGAGAAATCCTCTAGAAAGGTTTCTAAGTGTGAATGTAAAATCTTAGCCGGGGCCTCCCGCTTAGTGTATCCGACCAGGGCTCCATCACAGTCGGCCTCAAACTTTGACAGAGGCAACCAACGTCCAGAAGTGGCACTATTGGTTTCTAAGCACTAGAAAGTGTTTAATATCGCTGGTTCCCTACATTGGATTTTTTTTTGTTTTGGTGTCATTCTAAAGATAAAAATATTTCCTATTTTTATAAATTGGTGATGGATTTTTATTATGTGTTGTGTCTTTAATATTTACTGAATGAGTGTTTTGAAATGCTTTATATACCTGTCTCTGAAGTCAAGCCTGCCTGTTCGCAGTCAAGCTACCAAGGGTTGAGAAAGGAAATAGTTTTCTGATACCTATTTTGAGCCTTGGATTGTGTTAGTGGCCTTATTGCCAGTGACAGATGCATATTTGCCTCTACTAATAACCCACTTTCTAACAAAGACACATATATCACTATACATAGTTAGTTCAGTAATGTACCACAGTTCAGTATAAAGTGAGATTTACGGTGAACAGGTGTATAGATAGACTAAAATTGAAGTAGATATGTTATATATATATATATATATATATATATATATATATATATATATATATATATATATATATATATATATATATATATATATATATATATATATATATATATATATTACTTACTGGTAGTCGCCAGTAGGTAGTTATACTTAGGACCTATTTTCCATAGGAAATCCGCAACATTCTATTTGGAATAACGTTGGCGCCGATTGACGAATCTTTGCGAAATTTTCCAAAGTTTTGGCCAACTCCGGTCCGCTCCTATCCTGAAAATGTCACGGTGATTCGTCAAGCGGGGGCAGAGAAAAACGGGGGGTCCCGAAACACGTTTTCCCCATGTATTTTCCCATAGGACCTGTTGACGCAGCTACAGCCCGAACTGCTGAACGGAATTACACCAAATTTGGCAAAGAGGTAGTCCTCAGTTCAGACCCGCGCCTTTTGCTTAAATAGTGTAAATCCGTTCAGTAGTTCCTGAGAAAATTAGAGTTAAAAAGATAGATATATCTGGGCCGAGCCTAACCCCACATCTCATTGTGAGATCTGATTGGCTGTCAGTACTTCATCCAAGAAGTGTTGGCACCCATCTTGGGACCAATATACATGATAGCACCTCATTAAAAAGCATTGCAGTTAATAGAAGTTTTTAAGAATTTAGTTACATTATAAATCATTTGTTGATGGTACCATACTCATTTTAGGAATTGTGGTGTGTTCTAAGGTGATTTTACCATGTGAAAAAGCCTTCTGCTGTGATATCATGAATCATGTTTGAGAGAAAACTATTTTCTCATGCTTTTCCCACAGAGGTTTGGAAGGTGATCTATAAGCTAAACTGAGAGCATATTTTCTGTAAATTAACAATATCTTTCTCAGTCATGTGAGAATGAAGTCTGACATTCTCAGTAAAACATGTACATCCAACAAGGGCAGAGACTGTCAGTTGATTCCTTTGTGTTCTACTGCAGCTTCCCAGAGTGTTCTAAAGAACAACTAGAGCGCTAACAGTCCTACTTATGACAAACGTATTGCACACCTGAAGCCATCTTGATTGGAATAAAGTGGTAACTCTTACAACATTTAATTTTAAAAGGAACAAAATGAGGGGGTTCATTTTGCCATAAAAAGTATGATTAGTGCTGCAGAAAGAAAAATTAGGGCACATTTTGACTTCTCAAATCCTCTTCTATTTCATAAAACAATTCTGACATGCAGACTGAAACATGCACTTTCAATACCAGCAGCAGACTTCCCTGGTGAGCAGTAGCTTTACTACAGTAATCTAATGAGCAACTAGAGTGCTAACATTCAGAATTTATGGCAAATGTGTGACACATCTGAATGTCTTCTTGATGGAACCAAAGTAAAAAAACTGAAAGTATTTCCTACTGAGGAGACTGCAGTAAATGAGGAAATTAGGAAACTTCATAACAAATAAATCTCCCAAGATGGCCACCAGAGACAAAAGAGCCCAAATGTAGCCAAAATATCACCCAGATGTAGCCCAAGTATAGCCCAATGACAGAATGTCCCAGAGTGTTCTAACGAACAACTAGAGCACTAACAGTCTTACTTATGACAAAAGTATGACACACCTGAAGCCATCTTGATTGGAATAAAGTGGTAACACTTAAAACATTTAATTTACAAAGGAACAAAATGAGGGGTTTCATTTTGCCATAGAAATTATGATTAGTGCTGCAGAAAGAAAAATTAGGGCACATTTTGACTTCTCAAATCCTCTTCTATTTCATAAAAAACTTCTGACATGCAGACTGAAACATGCACTTTGAATACCAGCAGCATACTTCCCTGGTGAGCAGTAGCTTTACTACAGTGGTCTAATGAGCAACTAGAGTGCTAACATTCAGAATTTATGGCAAATGTGTGACACATCTGAATGCCTTCTTGATGGAACCAAAGTAAAAAACTGAAAGTATTTCCTACTGAAGAGACTGCAGTAAATGAGGAAATTAGAAAACTTCATAACAAATAAATCTCCCAAGATGGCCACCAGAGACAAAAGAGCCCAAATGTAGCCCAAATATCACCCAGGTTTAGCCCAAATATAGCCCAATGACAGAATATCCCAGAGTGTTCTTAAGAACAACTAGAGCGCTTACTGTCTTACTTATGACAAAAGTATGGCACACCTGAAGCCATCTTGATTGGAATAAACTGGTAACACTTAAAACATTTAATTTAAAAAGGAGCACAATGAGGGGGTTCATTTTGCCATAGAAATTATGGTTAGTGCTGAAGAAAGAAAAATTAGGGCATATTTTGAGTGACTTCTCAAATCCTCTTCTATTTCATCAAAAAATTCTGATATGTAGACTGAAACATGCCTTTTTAATACCAGCAGCAGACTTCCGTGGTGAGCAGTAGCTTTACTACAGTGGTCTAATGAGCAACTAGAGTGCTAACATTCAGAATTTATGGCAAATGTGTGACATATCTGAATACCTTCTTGATGGAATCAAAGTAAAAAACTGAAAGCATTTCCTACTGAGGAGACTGCAGTAAATGAGGAAATTAGGAAACTTCATAACAAATAAATCTCCCAAGATGGCCACCAGAGACAAAAGAGCCCAAATGCAGCACAAATATCACCCAGATGTAGCCCACATGTAGCCCAATGACAGAAGTGTGCAAAACACTTATTTTTTGTGTATTTGCAGTTTTATATAGTGCAGACTTGTCAGCTATTGGAGTGCATTACATGAGCATTGGTTACATCACACAAGATCAAATTCATTTTGGTTGTAGACATGGGGAGATTAAGTGATTTGACCAGAATCACAGAATGTCGAGCTGAAACAGAAACTCCAACCTGGTTCCTCAGTTGCAAAGTCTGCAGCTCTGGAAGTAACACCACATCCTCTCCCCTAAGTGCAACATTTAATCAAGTGGTCAACTGGATAAAAAAACATAAAGATTACAAATAATTTAAAAGTTCTTTGTCGCTATTTGAAAACTTAGAAAATATGTCCTCATTTTAGTTTTTTAGAGCACTAACCATAATTTTGATGCAAATAAGACCCTCTCATATATGTAATTTCTAAAGGAAATGCTCTAGGTATTATAGTTTTGATTACATCAAGATTACATCAGGCGTTCCACACTTTTGTAATAAATATAGAATGTTAGCAATCTAGTTGTTCATTGTGATACTGTTGAGAGGCAGAGGCCAGGGCCACGGACTCTGAAAATTGAAGGCAGGTAGGAGAGTGCAGAGGCAACAATTTGACCACACTGGGCAGGCAGGAAGGGCAGTGGCAGCACAACAGACTATGGAGGGCAGTGGAAAGGGGGGGCAGGGGCAACAAACCAACAATACAGGACTGGCAAGAGAGGCTGTGGCAATATAATAGACCATTGTGGGCAGAAGGAAGAGGCAGTGGTAGTACAACCATACATGCCAACAGACCCGTTTCAGCCAGGAAACGTCCAATGTTTTTAAGCTCAAATGGGCTTTATTTGATCTGTCTCCTGTCTACAATCTCCTCTTTTTCAATGTAACTCAAAGGGGAAAATCAATACCCCAGTTTTTTTCCAAAATCTCCCTCTTACCAAGTTCAAAATGTTCACAAGTATGGTACATTGGATCATGGTAGGCAGGAGGAATTGGGGTAGGGACATGGACTCGGATAACAGAGGACAGGGGGGACATGGAGAGGTGTACCAAACTGACCCTACAGGGCAGGCATCAGGGTTTGCAGCAGCACAATACACCACACAGGGCATGAGGGACGGGAGTGCAGCACAACAATCCATAGAAAGCAATAGGGAGGGGACAGGACCATGCACAAGGACAACAGAGAACAGAGGGGAAAGAGGCAATGGTAGCTAGCTGACCATAATGGACAGACAGGAGAGAAAGCTGCAGCATAACAGACCATAAAGGGCAGGAGGGACGGATGAGGGGCATTACAATGGAACAGACAAGCCAGGAGGGAGGGAATAGGGGTCTGCACATGGAAACAGAGGGCTGGGGGCAAGGGGGCAGGGCAGGAGCAGCAAGATGACCATGGAGGTCAGGAAGGATGGGCACTAGAAACAAGACACACCATGGAGAGCAACAGTGAGACTATGATGGCATACACACAGACCATGGAGGGGAGGTGGGAGGGGGTCAGGGGCAGCTAGCTGACCACACAGGGAAGGTGGGAGGGGCCATGGCAGCACAGAAGACCATGCATGGCAAGCGGGAGGGTTAGTGGCAGCACAATGGCTATGATGGGCAAGAAGGAGGGTGCAGGGGCATGTACAAAGGACCATGGAGGATAGATGGGAGGGTCAGGACCTGGGCACAGACAAGAGAGTTCAGAGGAAGGGGCCTCACAACAGACCGCGCGGGGCAGGCAGGAGGAGCAGTTGCAGCACAACAGACCAGGGAGGGCAGAAGGGTGTGGCAGTAAAATGGACCATGGAGGACAGGAGGAAGGGGATAGGGGCATGGCATGTGGACAGGCAGGGTAGAGGTGGCAGGGACAGGTTACAGTCATCTGACAATGCTAGGCAGGTGGGAGGGGAGTGGCAGCTCAACAGAACACTCAGAGTAGATAGGAGTGGCAGGTCCATGGAACATGGTGAGCAAAAAGGATGGAGCAGGGGCATGCACAAAGACATCGGAGGGCAGGGGGAAGGAGAATAGGGGCAGCAAGCTAAGCACAGAGGCTAAGCAGGAGGTCAATGATGGGCCATAGAATTGGGCAATGGAGGGCAGGAGGAGTGGACTGGTACATCATGCTAATTGGAGGGCAGAGGCAGCACATCAGACCATGCATGGTAGGTGGGAGGAGGCTAGTCCATGGAATCAGACAACAGAGGATAGGGAGGAGGTGGATGGGGCAGCAAGCTAACTGGTCAGAGAAGGTGGGTATTAGGAACTTTATTGTTTTTAAAATGTGTGTCTGTGCAAACTACTTAAAATATAAACAAGTATGCAGCATAATCTCACTTTTATTTAGGAAGAAGAGGACATTTGTGACTGTGACTCCGGGCTCACTTGGCAGAAACACCCCCTGACCCTCCATCCCCCATCGCAAAATGGAATGCCCATGAAAAGGGTAGGTGGACGCAGTGTTATATAGAACATAGTCCTGAGGGCACAATTGAAAATGAAAACTAGATATAGTATATGGTATAAACTATGCACCAAAAAGTGTGATATAAGATGAACCGGGGCGTGAAATATAATATGCAATACATTGTGCGCAATGACAGATTAATTTGAGAGCGCGAGATATCACAGGCACTAGCGCGTGCTATGCGATATGCGCCTTGGAGTGTAATATGCACAGGGCAGTGTTGTGCAACCTAATTAGCCTCTAAAGTTGTAATATAAAATATGTGCTGGGGAGTGTAACGTTGCATATGCACTGTGACAAAGATATGGATCCCAGATTGTATAATGTATGGCATAGCGCTGTGCGTTATAACATAGGCATCGAGGAAGTGTGGCATGACATATTCACGGGGTGGTGGTACAGTGCACATGGGCTAGAGAGTGTCATAGCATACGCACTTGTTGGTGGAATACAACACAGAGGTGTGTGGCACTTGGCGGGCACTGGTGGGTGTAACACAGCATTGGGCTCAGCCAGGAGCACGCTGTGACTCTCAAGGGAGGTTCGTCTCCTTTCCAGAGAGTAAAATAAAAAGTATTACACATCCGGCGGTGGATGTGTGCTTTATTAACCGTGAGGGGGTTTTCTTGCATAGTTTGGTCACATTTTTGTCGAATCCCCATTGAATGGCTTGGTGTGCATGAGTATTAAATGTGCCCGTCAATAGCTACCCATGTTTGTATAAATAAACGACAAGGGTGTCTAATTGGAGAGTACCCACCGGCGGGGGTCCCGGGATTAGGCACGGTAGGGCGTCAGACACGTGAGAGCTTCACTAGCGGTCTAAATACATTCCACGTGGATTCATTGTATGCATAGTCGCCTTTTAGTGAATATCACACAAATCGTCATGGTAATAGGTACATACGGTTTGGCCAGCATGTCCTAGGTGTTTCTATAAATATATTTTAAAACAAATAAATAAAAAACAAAGGCCGGCCCCGGGGGATGGGGTCCCCGGGGCCATAAATGGCCTGAGGAGGGGGGCAACGCAGCCCCCCTCATAAAGATTTTTTTTTAAAAAGGCCTTGACCCGGGGGTTTGGGTCCCCGGGGCCGATTAAGGCCTTCCATATTTATTTTTTTAAACAAAAAAAATGAGGGTGCAGGCCCTGGGGGATGGGGTCCTCAGGGCTAATAAATTAGAAAAAGAAGGGGGGCCACACAGCCCTCCTTCTTAAAAAAATAAAATAAATAAAAGACCGGCATTGCGCCGGAGGCCACGCCCCCTCCTTGCAGCACTCTGCAAACGCGCCCCGTGGCCAGTTGTAAGTTGGGTAATTAATTCCCCTTCAATACTGAGGGTCCCTGAGGGCCAACTAGCCCAACAGGTATCTCCAGTATGCGCCAGGGAGCTGCGTTGCAGACAGATGTTCTGAGGCCACGCCCCTTTTTAGATTTGAGATGTCATCAGTGATGTCATGAGTGATGTCACTGACCATTTCATGAGTGATGTAATATATGATGTCATCAGCAGTGCAGTGGGGGCGCGCGAGTTTTAGTTAGCTGAACTAACTAACTATAACCGGGGAATTTCAATGGTTTTGTATGAGTGAAAAGTCCAGCTAACTATAACACCCCTGAAACCTATGGTTTTTTCAGTGAATATATATGGAAATAAATATATATATATATATATTCACTGAAAATACATAGGTTTCAAGGACGTTATAGTTAGAAATTAGCATTTAAAAAACCTTAGAAATTCACTGAAAAAAACATAGGTTTCATTGACGTTATAGTTAGTTGGATATTTCACTCGTACAAAACCAGATAAATTCAGCCGTTATACTTAGTAGAGCTAACTATAACTCGCGCCCCCGCAATGCACTGCTGATGACGTCACATATTCCATCACTCATGACATGGTCAGTGACATCACTGATGACATCACTGATGACATCTCAAATGACAACACTGATGACATCACTGATGACACCATCCACTGAATGTATGTTTCCGTAAAGTTTAAATATATTTTATATATGTTAAGGCCAAGGTGTATTGAAGAATGAGTTGGTGTTTAAGTATCTGGATGGAGGATTTAATAAGTGTGTGACTGACTGTATAAGTGGGTGATTAATTGTGTCTTACTGAATGCATGGGCTAGTGACTAAACTGTGTGAGTGTCTGTATCAGTCTCTCTGTTGTTGTGTAAGCTGCTGCATGGGTTGGTGAGTAACTACATGAGTGTTTTTATGGGTTATTTATTGGTTGCATGAGTATCTGTATGGGTGCCTCACTGTTTGTGTGGGTGGGTGGGGGTGGGTGACTTTGTGCATAGATGTGTGAGTGGGTGATTCACTGGGTGTATCGGTTCAAGAGTGCAACTGTGAATGGCTGTATAGGTGGGTGAGTGTGTGTATGGGTGTGTTTGTGAGTGTTTAGATGTCTCAGTGGTACATGTGTGAGTAACTACATGAAAGACAGTATATGTGAGTGTTGGAGTATATAAATGACTATATGTGAATGAGTGATTTTGAGAGTGCCTGTATGGATGAGTGTGTGCTTGTGGCAGTGATTGTATAAGAGAGTAAGTATGTGTTAGTATCTGTATAAATGAGTGAGGCGATGTGTGTATAACTGTATAGGTGAGTAAATGGCAGTGTTATTGATTCTTTCCATGACTAGCTAGGTGTGTCAATAACTCTATGGATGAGTGGCAGTGTGTGAGTGTCTGTATAGGTATATGAGTGCATATGATAGTGCTGTATTGATGAGTGCAAAAAGAACTATTGATGGACAGAATGCAGAATAATGCCATACATTCACCCCAGTACAGAGATCTGGGCCTAAATCCATCGCTTTTTTGTTCACCATGCCATTCCAGTTTGGACCCAGCCATATGCAAATCAGTCTTGACCCTGTGCCCAATGAGGCACAGGGTCAAGACTGATTTGCATATGGCTGGGTCCAAACTGGAATGGCATGGTGAGCAAAAAAACGATGGATTTAGGCCCAGATCTCTGTACTGGGGTGAATGTATGACATTGTTCTGCATTTTGTCCATCTACTGTTGTTTTTGTATTGATGAGTGACTGCGTGTATGACTGACTGTATGGGTGAATGAATGGATGTGTGTGTGTACCTAGGAATTAGTCAGTGGGTATGTAGTAACTGCTATTGGTTTGTCTATGGTTTCAAAAATGGTAGTCTGTATTTTAGAGTGGGTGTATCAAAGGGTGTGAGGAGGTGCATAAAATTATCACATGGATTATGTCATCAGTGATGGCATCAGTGATGCCACTGACCATGTCATGAGTGATGTAATATGTGACGTCATCAGCAGTGCATTGCGGGGGCACGAGTTATAGTTACCTCTACTAATTATAAAGGCCGAATTTCTCTGGTTTTGTACGAGTGAAATGTCCAACTAACTATAACGTCAATGAAACCTATGTTTTTTTCAGTGAATTTCTAAGGTTTCTTAAATGCTAATTTCTAACTATAAAGTCCCTGAAACCTATGGTTTTTTTCAGTGAATTTCAAAGGTTTTTTAAATGCTAATTTCTAACTATAATGTCCGTGAAACCTATGGTTTTTTCAGTGAATTTCTAAGGTTTTTTAAATGCTAATTTCTAATTATAACGTTCATTAAACCTATGGTTTTTTCAGTGATTTAAAATTAACATCCCATTCTCAACCTGGTGAAAACAGCCGATATCGCCAGTTTTCCAGCGATAGCTTCAGCAAAGAAAAAATCGCCACAAATGAGAGCGACAACTAACACTAATAATATGCAGAGTAGGCGTTCCTGTGCAAAAATAACAAGAAAACACCAATTCCCGATATTGTCAACGACCAGCGAAATCTGTGATGCGATCCAACAACAGGCGATAAGCCGCGTTTGCATTAGGAATTTAACATCTGCCTTTTACTGGTGTAAAGCAGGACGACTACCTACAGTGTAAAAGGGAGCCCAGCCGACAGCCCCATCTGAAGACCAACACATGTCATAGAGCTACTGATCATGCAGCTCCGACACCCAAGAAGGCCACAACACCTACCGCCACCACCCCCAAGACCTCCCCCTTGGACCACCCCCCTACTACCACCAAAGCAGCGCAGAAACGAAGAGCATACCTTCCCAAAATGGCATGGTCCTCAGCCACACAATAGCTGAATGTTGGTAGACGTGGGAACGAAGTATTTGTGAAGGATGCAAGTCACCCATCAATAACTGCACACAATGCCAACTGTAGCGGTAATGTGGTGGACAGACCTCACTATGCAGAGCACAGACCTCTCCATGTGTACATATACTGCTAGTGCTTGTACTGTTGTGTGGACAGTGGACGCAACCATATTACCTCAGGCAGTGGGGAAGATCTCGGTCATGTAGGTGTGTCCCCCCCCTTTAAGCGGAACCGGAAGCGGAGTGGACGGGTCCAACGTATGCCACTCTAGCGTAGAAGTGTGTATAAATAGGCCAGGGCTCTGGGCGTGGTTCACTTCTGGGAAGGCCAATGCATCTGCCAGAGCGACGGCCCTCACCCTGCCACGAGGTCACTGCCATGACTGCGGGCCTCATCGACACAGGCCCCCTGCGAACCCAGCGCCACAGCACCACAGAGTTATGTCTGTACAGACTACTGCCTTCGATGTACACTGCGGACAGCAGGGCTCATAATTCAGATCGATTAGCGATTGCAGATGACGCAGTCCAGTAAGCAAAAGACATTGCTCCCAGTGTGGCCCACCCGAACCACGCATCATCGCAGGCTGCGCACACGCTGAATGCTTCAGGTACCACTAACTCTGTGCACCATAAGTCATCGCCACGTAGCCTTATTAAGACAGAATTCATTAGACAAAAGACATTGCTACCAGTGCGGCCTGCCCAGACTACACATCATCGCAGGCTGCGCACACACTGACTTCTTCCTGTGCCACTAACTGTGCAGCTCAACTCTATGCCACGTGCCTGTGGGCCCTTGCTGACCGCTGCCTCCGGCCTACACTGCGGTGAGCGGTGCTCACAATTCAGTCTTGATTAATTAATTTCAGAGACCAGTAGGCAATTAACTATAACGTCCCCAAAACCTACACATTTCGACAATGTATTCCATACATATTTCATCTTTTATTACCTACATTGCGGTCAGCAGAGCTCACAACTTACATTGAGACATGATTTATTAATTGCAGAGAGAATTGTACTCTATGTCCTCGGATTTTGTCAAGAGGAAGTGAAAAAAAGCATTCCTCGATGTCTGTGCTGACTACTGCCTTCGATCTACACTGCGGACAGTATGGCTCGCAATTCCGATCGAGTTGCGATTGCAGATGACGCAGTCCAGTAGGCAACAGACATTGCTACCAGTGCGGCCTTTGCGGACCCCGCATCATCGCTGGCTGTGCACACGCTGAATGCTTCTGATGCCCCTATCTCAGTGCACCACAACTCATGGACCCTTTATGATAGAATCTTTTGTGTATAATTTCAGATCTGCTGTCCCTACCTCAGTGCACCACAAGTCATGGACCCTTTACGATAGAATCTTTTGTGTATTATTTCACATCTGGTGCCCCTACCTTAGTGCACCACAAGTCATAGACCCTTTATGATTGAATCTCTGTGTGTGATCCGATAATTACTGTTGTACTTGTTGCTAGCACTAATCATTCCCTGAGGGCTGGCTTACACTCACCCCACACGCATCCAGCACAGACGTCACTGGACATGTGACCCTGGTAATAAAAGGGGGGCGAGCATGCCCGTACCCAGTTCCACTATCTATCTAACTGTGTCCGTGTGTTCATTATGTATGCATGATGCCCCTGGACCCTACCACATTACATTGTGCTGTGGACAACGCACGCAACTATGTTACCTCTGGCAGTGGGGAAAACTTTGGTTATGTAACTTTGTCTCGGTCATTGTATAAGTACATGTGTATAGACTTGATCATTAGAGTACTGCAAGGAGAGTATATAGTGAATTTATAAGTGCTTGGGGATTTGCGGAGTGATTGGATAAGTACATATGTTGGCGCAGCCTAACCCCCGAGCAGGAGCTTGGCTCTAATTGGCAGCCCTCCATGTGCCAAAAACTGAAATTTGGACTTTGCATGGCCCTGTATTGCTACAGCTGCAACACTCCACTGAATATGCAATAAACATTTATATTCACACAGATGTGTCATGTCCACGATCTTTCATGTGTGGAAGTATGGATGAATGTAGGGTCATTGATTCCCCCTACCTTCCATGTTGGCCATGTAGTGGGACTTAGGTCACAAGGTGACACATTGGCGCTTGCGGCCCGGGTGGCGACAGCACTACAACAGAGACACCCGCATCAGTTGATTCCTCATACAGCCCAGGACGGAACCACGCCCATAGCTCCGGAGTCATTCTTCACAGCCTCACGCAGGACTGGTATATACCAGGCCAGCCCACTCCCCTTATGCTTACAGGGAGGGACGACAACGCTACATGGCCCAGGTTTTCATTGCAGTGATCTGCTGGTCACAGGTCTAGTTGTCAGTACGCCACAGCTACTCCCTCACGGCTGGTTTACACCCACACCACACCCATCAAGCACTGGCATTACAGGACACGTGACCTTGCCAATAAAAAAGACCGGGCGCCATTTCCATTTCAGACTTGCTGGCACCAGATGCACTGCGGCTGGTGCACAGGCACACCGCCACAGGACAGTGACTTTCGGTACACTGAGGTAGGGGCACCGCAAGTGCTGAGTGGGTGTGCAGCCTGCGATGATGCCCCGTCCCGGCGGTCCGGACAGGTCAGGTTTTGTGTGCCCTGCTGGATCGCAGTGTAGGCCTGAGCCATCGAACAGCAGGGGCCTACCACCACATGGCGTGGCCTCGCTGGTCACAGAGTTAGTGGCACTACAAGAGCTGAGCGGGTGTGCAACCTGCGATGATGGCGGGTGTGCTGGTGTGTACTCTGCCATGGTAAAATCAAGACGCAGCACCAAATGTGAGACCTGGTGGCCTGCGGAGCAGGGCTGCATGATTTTTAGGGTACCCTGTCTGCGGACCCCAGGCTTGGGGCTTGCAGCGGCACGTGGTGGGCCCTCTTTCCTACACGCAGGTGGTGAAAGGTGAGCAGTGAGGCCTGGGTGCGCAGGGGCGGGCAGACACCTCTGAGCGGTGGGAGTGGATGGTGCACAGCAGCCTGGGTGCGCAGGGGCGGGACAGCGATGAATGCGTGTGCAGTTGTATGTACTCTGTAATTACTGATTCTGTACTATGTTTCAGATGAGTGAGCTTGAGGGCTGCAGTATGTCCCGGCACGTGGTGGGAGACACACCGGTGGCGGAAAGGTGAGCAGTGAGGCCTGGGTGCGCAGGGGCAGGCAGACACCTCTCGGCAGCGGGAGTGGATAGTATGCAGCAGCCTGGGTGCGCAGGGGCAGGACAGCGATGAAGGCGTGTGCAGTCGTATGTACTCTGCCATTACTGATTCTATTCTATGTTTCAGATGAGTGGACTTGAGGGCTGCAGTATGTCCCGGCACATGGTTGGAGACACACCGGTGGCGGAAAGGTGAGCTGTGAGGGTTTTGTCCAGTGTCGGCACTCACTCTCCCTCTCCATCTCTTCCTTTCTCTCTCTCATACTCTTTCTCTCTTTCTCTCTCTCTTCCCCTATCTCTCACACTTTTTCTATTTTGGTCTCTCTTCCTCTCTCTCACTCTTTCTCTCTCTCTTCCTCTCTCTCACTCTTTCTCTCTTTCTCTCTCTCTTTTGATGGGCGCATAACACACAATTTTATCTTACTTTTTGTCTTGCAGGCTGTGATTCACAGATTGTCAAGGGAAAAGTACCTACTTTTATTTTGTTGTTTTGCATAAATAAAATGTTTTATATGTAAATCCATAGATGACTATGGTTTTCATTTGTCCAACATGCATCTTGATTTTTTTAATTGTGCAACACCAGCCGATTTGTTACGTTCCAGATTTCGGAAGGTCGCTAAAACATTTGTTTGTGGGGAGTGGACGGGGTGGGGGTGGGGGGTGGTTTATGGCCCAACGCCAAACTTTTTTTTTTTTTTTAAACGTTCATTTTCATTAATTTTCAATATTTTTTTTAAAGGGGAAGGGGGCCGCGTGGCCCCCCTCCCAGGCCACTTCTGGCCCCTTGGACCCCATCCCCCAGTGCCTGGCCTCTGTGTTGGGGACTGTGGGGGGAACCCCAATGTCCCCACGGTCCCGCTGGCTCCCCGACTCCTGCGGAAGCCAGCATTGCTTTTGGGCAACGGGAGCTGCTAACATGCAGCTTCCCTTGCCCAAAAGCAATTCTCCTTCCTTTATTGAAACAAGACAAGGTTTTCCTCCTCTCGCTTCAACGAAGCAAACCACGTTTTGCTATCACAGGGTGGAAGCCATGCTCCTGCCCTGTCATAGCAAACGGCAATGTCCTGGGGGTGCACACCCTGGGACATTGCAGGAGCCGGCCCTGGGGGATGGCGGGCCCCAGGGCCATCAAGCGCTACAGGAGGGAGACCGCACGGCCCCCCTCCCTCTATCTTCAAACCCCGGGGAGGAGGTGGTCCTCGGGGCTTCGGGGGGCCTGCGTGGCCCACCCTGCTTATTTCATTAAAGCCCCGGAGGGTGGCGATCCCCGCAACTTGGGGTGGCTTCAGAGGCCCCTGAACAATTACAAAACAAGCCCCGTTGAGGTGGCAATCCCCGGGGCTGCGGGAGGGCCGTGTGCCCTCCCACACCTAGTTTACATGGGAGGTGGCGGTCCCTGGGGCTGCAGACGCCCCGTAATATAATTATAAGTTTGCCCCCTGAACCTGGCCCACCCGGGGGTCCTTTTAAATGAAGTGGGGGAACCCCTGCTTAATTTCTTTTTTCCAGATTCGCCACCCTGCACGCATTCTGACGTTTTTTTTTTGTAAAAGATGTCTTTATTGATAAGAAAACACAAAAAGAAAACACCGGCGACAGTCCTGCACAACTTCCCTCACAGGGGGACGCATATTAGGAGGAGAGGCCAGGGAGCCAAGCAGCCGCCTGGGGGTCAACCATGTCAAGCAATCAGCCCTATAGCTAGAAAGAGGCCCAAACGAGGCCTGAGGTATCAGGGATAATGGCAATGGTAGGGTCTTACTGCCGCCCAGTAAAATGCCCCTGCAAAGTCCATGCTATCGGGAAGGGCCCAGCAGTCGAGAAATATCCAGCTCTCCCCTCCTCTTCAGGCGCCGTTCCAGAAAACAAACTCAAAAGAAAAAAAAGGAAATCCCCCCAACCCGCAACCTCCCCGACCCTCCCAACCCCTCCCACCCTCTCCCCAGTGGTGGTAACTCTCAATCATACGCAGGGGCTTCCCCAATCGATAATCATACCTGGAACAGGTGAAGGGCTCGAATTGAGGGAGGACACACCGCTGCCGGCAATCCCCTAGAGAGAAAGCGCACTAGAGGGCCCCAGTGGAAATTGAAATTCTTAAAGGACCCCAGGAAGACATCCGCCATCCGTTCCATGCTCAACAATTTCCACAACCTCGCATGCCACAAAGAGATCGCCGGGGCGTCCTTCTTTTTCCAAGCTGCCGCCAGAGTGATCTTAGCCGCCCCCAAACACAGCCAAAGGATCTTTCTGTCCGCACGCGTCTGGTGTTCGAGGAGGGGATCCCGGAGACCCAGTAATACGTGAGCTACGGAGTCCGCGATCGGGTAACCCAAGATCTCTTTAATATGGGCCAGTATCTCCTGCCAGTAGGGTCGGATGACCGGGCAATCCCACCAAATAATGGCGGAAGTCCCCCAAGAGACCACATCCCCTCCAACACCTGTCCGAGGAGGTAGGGAAGATGCGGTGTATCTTGGCGGGAGAGAGATACCAGTCCATCATTGTCTTGAGGTGCGCCTCGCGCAGTTCCACTGAGTGGTTGTGGCTGGTCAAATCGCGCCACAAGTGAGACCATTCTTCATCCGCAACGGCCCTCCCCAGGATGTCCTCCCAGAAGCCCATATAGCGCGGCCTCGGAGAGAGAACGGTGGCCAAGAGATGGCCATAGATAAAGGAGATGGCTCCGCGCATCGTCGAGGTGCGCGAGAGAAAGGCCTCAAAGGGGGTGGGCGGCCTAACTGCCGCCTCTCGAACCGACGGAGACAAAGCCCAGTGCAGCAGTTGGGTGTGGCGGAACAGCTCTGTCTGAGGAACCCCATAATCCCGTCCACAATTTGCAAAGGTGAGCGGGGCAGAGCCATGAAACAAATGCGTAAGAGCGAGACAGCCCCCGCTTCTCCATGCGTCGAATGAACCCTCTTGCATCGTGGGTGGGAAGGCCGGATTGAAATGTATGGGAGTTAAAGGCGACGGGAACGTAGTCCAGCGCTCATCCCCAGAAACCGAGTCCGAGACCTCAAGGGTGGTGCCGGTAGGTGTGCTGATGTACGCATTCCGGGGCCTGTCCCCCTTAGGTTTCCATACCAGATCCCATATCGTGCGTCCCACCACACTTCTGTCCATGTGGAGCCAGTGTTTCTCCGAAAGCGGTTGGGTCCATTCCACCAAGATCCGCAACTGCGCAGCTTTATACTAGAGGAGCAAATCCGGGAGGCCCACCCCTCCCTCTCCCCGAGGGCGTCGGAGAGTGGCAAAAGAAAATCGAGCTCGCCCCCCCTGCCATATGAAACGGAGCATTAGAGTCTTGACACAGCGAAAGAAATCAGTGTCCAAGACAATAGGGAGCGCCTGGAACAGATATAAAAGCTTCGGCAAGAGCGTCATTTAAATCGCGTGTATCCTACCTAGCCAGGAGATAAACAACGGCTTCCACCGGTTCAAATCAGCCCGTATCGCAGCCATGAGAGGAGGGAAATTGGCTGAGTACAGTTTCCCCACTGTGGGGGTCAAGCGCACCCCTAAGTATAGTAATGAGGAATGAGTCCAAGGCAGGGGCGAGAGTGGCCGGAGGCGGTCCACCTCCAACGGCGAGAGTGTAAGATTAAGGATATAGGATTTGTCATAGTTCACCTTAAAACCCGCCACCGCTTCATAACGCGCCAGGGTCATCTGCACGTGGGGGAGGGAGTGCGCAGGGTCCGCCAGCGAGAGCAAGACGTCGTCCGCGAACAAGGAGATCTTGTGCTGTTCGCCGGTAAAGGGTAACCCCCGGATGTGCGGGTGTTCCCGTATCGCCAGCGCCAGTGGCTCTATACTCAGAGCGAACAACAAGGGAGAGAGAGGACACCCCTGCCTCGTGCCCCGCGAGTGTGGGAAGAAAGACGAAAAGTAGCCATTGACCGCGACACGTGAACGGGGCCCGCTATAGTTGGCCCGAAGCATGGTGAGGAAGCTGTCCGAGAACCTAAACGCTTCCAAGGTACGGAAGAGAAACTGACAGTCCACCCGGTCAAACGCCTTCTCGGCATCCAGGCCAAGCAAAACTGCCGGAATGTTAAATCGGTTGGCCTTCTCGATGAGGTGAATCACCCTCCTAGTGTTATCATGGGTTTGACGCCCTTTAATGAACCCCGATTGATCCGGGTGGATTAGTACCGGCATCAGCTCTTGCAGGCGGGACGCTAGGATGGAAGAATAGAGTTTGGCGTCGACATTGAGCAGGGCGATCGGCCTATACGATGAACAGAGAGCGGGGTCTTTACCGGGCTTAGGGATTACTGAGATGACGGCCTCCGCCATAGAGGCCGAGGAAACCCCTGACTCAGCCATCGCATTAAACAGTTGGACCAAGAAATCACTGACATCGGTGGCAAAGGTCTGGTAAAAGAGGGTCGTGAATCCGTCTGCACCTGGCGCCTTATGAGGCTTCAAGGACTTGATGGCACTCAGTACCTCCTCTCTAGTGATGGGAGCAGAGAGCAGCTCATTCCAGGCCGCAGACACCTGAGGGAGCGGGAGAGTGCGCAAGTAGTCCCTCTGGGCAGCGGGGTCAAGGGATTCCCCCCGCGTATAGCGCCGCATAAAATTCGCCGAAGCGGGCAGCCTTGGCCGCATCGCAGTGCTGCAGCGCGCCCGCTGCGTCCCGAATGCCCCCGATGTATTCCCGCTCACGCTTACGGCGCAGTTGGCGGGCCAAATGTCTCCCTACTTTGTTCTCCTGAGTATAAGAAAGATGACGGAGCTTCAGGAGGGTAAACTCCGACCTATTATTGTAATGAGCCCGTAGCTTGCCCCGGATAGCAGTAAGCGGTCGCAACGTGTATTTGGAAGGGTGGTCTTTATGCGCACGCTCCAGCACCACGAGTTCCGCCTCTAACGCCTCTCGTTCCGTTCTCCTCAATCTATTTAGAGCCACATTAATGGCTAAGCAACTACCCCTCACGGAGGCATTAAAGGCATCCCAGGTAGTGAAAACAGATGTGTCTTGAACCGGGTTAAGGTCAAAAAAGTCTAGAATCGCCACACGGAGCTCCTTGCAAGAGGAATCGTCCCTCGCCAGGGAGGCTGGAAAATACCATCTGCGCGGAACGTCCCCCATCGGCTCCCACTGTAGCCCCAGCGCAAACAAGCTATGGTCAGAGACAGAAAGAGGAAAAATCTTGGCCTCACTCACGGAACCCCGGGGGGACTGGCTGTAAAAAATATGATCCAATCGGGAGTACGATTGGTGGACATGAGAGAAGAAAGTGTAGTCCCGGGAGAGGGGATGCAGGGAGCGCCACCCATCCAGCAACCCCAGCTCCTCGATCCGCTGGCGCGACTCATCAGAGAAGACCCCAGTCTCGGCCCTCCGGCAGTTGGAGCAGTCCAAGTCTGGATCCCAAACGAGATTGAAGTCCCCCATTACGAAGAGCGCCCCCTCCACAAAGTCCTCTATAGTTCGCAGTAAGCTCAAAAGGAATCTATTTTGCCCCACATTGAGAGAATACAGCATAAGGAAGGAACAAGTCCTGCCGAGTAGCACCCCCTTAACAAGAAGCCATCTACCCTCCCTATCGCTCCGGACTCCCAAGGGCTGGAAGTGGAGAGTCGAGCGGAACAGCAGTGCTATGCCCTTATGTTTTGAAACCGCCGAAGATCTATAGATAAGGGGGAACTGCTTATGTTTCAACCTGGCCTCATCCCGCCGAGCCAGGTGGGTCTCCTGGAGACCCACCACATCCAGGTGATGATCCAGTACATATTTCCAAACCTTGTGGCGCTTCTGAGGCGAATTCAACCCCTTCACATTCCAAGTTCCTAGGGAAACAGGCATGCTTCAGATCTCCCAACGCTCAGCTCTCTCAGGTCAGCCCCAGACAAAGCGCCGCCACCATCCCAGGGACCCAACCCGTCTAGAAAGGCCCCGGCAGATGTGGGCCCGCAGTGCTCCTCAGGACCGCAGTCCGCAGATCATCCCATATTATCTCTCCGGGGGCGACCCGCAGCCCATACCCAGCCAGAGCAGCGTCCCCAACGCCAGCACCCCCCTCCTCCCCCACCTCGCCCAGGATCAGGCCCTCTTCCAAAGCAAGCGCCATTACCCCTCTGCCATTCAAGAGTGACCCCCGCCACCCCCTCAAGCTCCCCCCCTAGAACCCCCACGAAGCGCAACCCACAGAGCCACCCTTGCAGCCGCTCCATGCTACCACCACTGGCCCCTCCTAGCCCACCCCCACCCATCCACCCCGACGCCCCCCCTCCCCACCCCCAAAATCCCTATCCCAAAAACTCAAAAAGAACCCAAATGCAACAGGCAGAAGAGTCAACCGAACCCACCCAAAGAAAGTCAAAAAAATGAATGCTGCAACCAGGAGGGCTGGTGTTGAGACCCTCGGAGAACGGGGTCGCAGGCAGCAGGCAGTGTCCCATCCGCTCTCCGGTCCGGGGTATCTTCCCCAAAAGTACATAGTTACTCACGGTATCTGAACAGGAGGAAGGCGTCCCCCCGCCACCAAGCAGCCTTCCCTCTACAGTCAAGCCGCCGATGAGCTGTCCCGCGGCGGCGACACCGTCACATTCACTACAGAGGCCACTGCTCCATCTCTTTCCTGTTGACTAGTCGCGGTATCCGGCCCAGTCTGTGCCCCCAGTTGCCCAACTCTTTGCCAGGAGGAAGAGCGCCTGCTGCGCCGCGATGGCGAGAGTCCCCCCTCGGGGAGTCCGTGGCGTCGTCCAGCCCCAGGAGGTCTTTGGCAGCCTGCAGAGATCGAATCTGGACCAGTCTGTTTTGCCACCGGAAGATGAGACAAAAGGGATGACCCCAGGAATATGTCACATTCTGATCGCGCAAAAATGCCGTCACAGGACGAAAGTCACATCGCTTCTGCAGCGTAGAAGCTACAAGATCCTGGAAGAGTTGGGGATGGTGCTCTCTGAATAGCAGGTTAGTAATACTCCGCGCCTTCCGAAGAATACGTTCCTTGAGCTGGAAATCATTGACGCAGACCAGAATGTCCGGCGGTGGAGCCCCCGAGCCCCTCGGAAGGCCCACTGTGTGGACCCTGTCCATCCTGACTTCGTGGAGATCGTCTTCGCCCAGGATTTGCAAGAAAAGAGCCTCTACATACCCACGGAGATCCCCAGCTTCGGCCCCCCAGGGCACCGCTCGGATACGGATGTTGTGCCGCCGAGACCGGTTTTCCAGGTCTTCCCCATGGGCCTGGAGATCTAAGTTCTGCTCCGTTAGTCAGAGCACATCCTGTTGGAGCTGATGGACGTCCCCCGCCAGACCCAGATCGTGCTCTTCCAGCGTCGCCACGCGCTCGCCAATGCCATCCACTTCACGCCGCACTTCTCTGAGGTCTGTGGCAAGCTGGGAGCGGAGATTCGAGATGTCTTCCTTGATAGCGGAAAAAAGCTCCAACATGAAGGCCTTGGTGGGCAGCGCATCATCTTCTTTCCGCTGGGGGGAAGCGCTGGTACCCGGGGGCGTCGCCGGCTGCGCACCCCTCGGGGGCCCCTCCTTGCCCGGTTTTCCCCCGCGGGGCCTAGTCGACATCGCGAGCAGCACCACGGGTGCCCGGGGTTCCAGACCGCAGGCAGACCGCCCCACTCTTGTCCCGGCCCCCTCACGGCTGGTAGACTCTCCAATACCTCTCACCTGGCCAGCACTAGCGCAGAGTTACGAGTCCCGGGCTCCCCACTCCGTCACATACCGGGCGCCACCGCGTCGCAGCGCTCCGGGGTCTGATCCACCGCCAAAAGCCACAGAGAGCACTCTCCAGCGCCTATGGGGTCCGGGCCCGAGCCAGGCCGCACTCTCCAAGGGCCCTCGTCAGGCAGCAGCAACCAGGGGGGGCGCAAAGGGCACCAGGGCCAGTCTCCAACTCTCCAGTCCGCCGACCCAGACAACGCCCACATCGTCACTTACTGACCCCCAGCCTCGTATGCACAGGTGGGAAGGCGGCTGGCCAAGCGTTGTCGGCAACTGCATGCAAGTTGGGGAACACACGTCCCACCAGGCACCCCAGGCTCACAGTAGCACAGGCGGCAGCTCACCCCTTTCCATTAGGCTCCAGCAGCAGCATCCGCTACGCAGCCCCCGCGAAGTCCAACCAGCCGGAGGGGGGAGGGGGGAAGGATCTCACCAGTGTGTCCCGAGAGCAGCTCGGCAGCAGGCCTCACTCCAAGAAGGGCTGGCCAGGTCCGGGCACCTCACAAGGGGGGCGGCCCCCTGCTCCACAGGGCCCCCACCGGCACACCACAGCAGACGGAGCCCCCATGGGGCCCGTGAGTCCCAGGGCCGGGGCCACCCCACACGCCAGTCGACCACAGGCCCAGAGGCCCCCCAGCACCAGCGGTCTAGCGTCTTTCCACGGACCTCGGTCGCAGTCGCTCTCCGCACCTCCGTAGTGGTCCTCGTAGGCGGTCCCGTGAGTCCCAGGGCCGGGGCCACCCCACACGCCAGTCGACCACAGGCCCAGAGGCCCCCCAGCACCAGCGGTCCAGCGTCTCTCCACGGACCTCGGCCGCAGTCTCTCACCGCACCTCCGTAGTGTTCCTCGTAGGTGGGGCCCCACTCCGCGCCGTCAACGCCAGCCGCAGGCTCGCTCTCCCCACCTCGGCAGCCCCGCGGCAGATCCAACAGGGCCCTCCTCATCCGCCGGGTCCCCAGGTCACGCTCCACCGATCCAGTGGGCAGGAGCGGCAATCAGCGTCGGAGCGGTAGCGCGGCAAAGGGCACCGCCCCCAGCCGTGTCGCCACGCAAGTCTCCCGGCCATGCCACCGCTCTCGTCACAGGCCCCAATGCCGCCAGAGGTCTCCATTCTTGCCCCCCGGGCACAAAGATCGCCAGGCTTCCTCCCGGGCCACTAGGGGACCAGCGCCAGCTTAGGGTGTCAAGCGGGAGGGTCGAGGGAAGGCGCTATACAACGCTGAGCGGATACGGCGGCGGAGGGACTGAAGACACATCCTACTCCGTCGCCATCTTGGACACGCCCCCTGACGTTTTTTTAATAAAGGCCTGGGGGTCCTTGTGGGACCCCCGTGAGCAGGACTAGGGGGTCAGGGTGTTTCTACCCTGCCCCCTTTTCTTCTCTTTTAATCTTTTTTTGACTGTTTTCTTGTAACTCGGTTCTACCGAGTCACAAGATGGCTCCCAACACTACCTGGTTTGGAGTGTTGGCAGCCAATCACAGTGAAGCTCGTGGTCATGGCACCCAATCACAGTGAAGCGCACGGTCGGGAGGGTGAGCAAACCCACCGCTGCTCCAGATATCGAAACTTTTATTTTTTTAATTTCTCAGCAACTACTCAACGAATTTACACCATTTGAAAAAATAGACACTTTCTGAATGAGGCACTACCTTTTTGCCAAATTTGGTGTAATTCCTTTCAGCAGTTTGGGCTGTAGCCTTGCCTAAAGTTTCCTATGGGAAAATTATTTTTTGACTTTTATTTTTTTAATTTCTCAGCAACTACCAAACGGATTTACATCATTTTTTTTTAAACGAGGTCGCTTTCTGAACCAAGCTTAAACTTTTTGCCAAATTTGGTGTAATTCCATTCAGCAGTTCGGGCTGTAGCCTGTAATAAATTTTTTTATGGAACTTAACATGGAGGAAACACTTTTTGGGACCCCCCCTTTTTTCTCAGCCCCCGCTTGACGAATCACCCCCAAACTTTCAGGATAGCAGCTGACCTGGATAGACCTTTTTTTTGGAGAATTTCGCGAACATTCACTAAAGTTATTAGCAAATAAAAAATGCTTTTCCTATGGAAACTAGGTTCTAACTATAACTACCTAAATATATGTATACATATACACACACACACACACACACACACATACACACACCACAGACATATAAATATAGACATACACACACACACATATGTGTGTGTGTGTGTATATATATATATATATATATATATATATATATATATATATATATATATATATATTATCTACTGGCGGTCGCCAGTAGATAGTTATAGTTACAATCTAGTTTCCATAGGAAATCTCAAAATTCTATTTTGAATAACTTTGGCGCCGGTTGACGAATCCTCGCGAAATTTTCAAAACTAATGGGGCGCTCCGCTCAGCTCCTACCCTGAAAGTCTCGGGGTGATTTGTCAAGTGGGGGCCGAGAAAAAAGGGGGGTTCCAAAACGTGTTTTCTCCATGCATTTTTCCATAAGACCTTTAGACACAGCTACAGCCCGAACGGCTGAACAGAATTACTTGAAATTTGGCAGAGAGGTAGCCATAAGGTCAAGGAAGTGCCTTTTGCAGGTCTGCTGTAAATCTGTTCAGTATTTCCTGAGAAAATAGCATTTAAATGCATATCAATATCTATACGCGCGCACCGTGGAAATTTAGTTAGTATCTGAACATTATCTGCGCCATCTTGTCTTTCCCCAGCACCACACGCAAAAACACACGGCAGCCATTTTAGGCACCATGGCCTCTCTCCCTGCTCATTGTCGATCGCCAGCGCGTCCCCCTGGCGCTGCGAACATCCCCCCACACGCTGACCACCCCCGCTCTCTCATACACGGGCCATAAACCCTCTCCTTCTGCACGACCCTGCCATGGAACCACATCCCACGCCTGACCGACATCCCATACATGGTCATACATCTCTTTGATAACCCCCTTCCTCTGTGCCCGATTGTCCGGACCGATCCCAGGCCATCACCTAGCCCTGCGGATGCAGTTTATTGCCCCTACTATAAGGGAAACACCCCACATCAAAGGGATTACAGTAGATCAAGGACCCCCCCCACCCCCTGAGACCCGACCAGTCGCACACACCCCCGGGAATTGGCAGAATGTCCAGCTGTGTGATAGCCATCTCCTACTGTGATTGGGGTGGGGACTTCCACTGTAGATATGTGTGGGAACGAGCTTGAAGTGGGGATTCTGAGGATGTTCTTTCATGTATCAAAGCGATCTCAAGAATGTGCCATGTATGATAAACCTGCAATAAAGTAATAAACCTGTGTATAAGAGGCCAGGCCTCAGAGATGTGGTTAGAGCACCTCGTGACGATACCTTACTGTCTGATCTGATGTGTTCTACTCCGACGGAATAAAACTTTGTTTCCTGCCTTCCAGTCTCCGGCGCCTGCCTCTTTTGTTGGTTAAATCATCGAATGGTATAAGAGGCGATTACCGCCGGGCAAATCTTGAAAGGTTATCGACGGCAACTGCCGCTACCATTTAACAATTGGCGTCCCAAACGTGGGGCCCATCAGCGACACGTGGATCCAGTGGGAGAGGTCCCAACGACAGAGTGAACAACTGCAACGATCGGGAGAGCTCCTGCCCGATAGACCCTCGTCTGGCAGCCGATCATCCGAACTTCACTGGTTCCGAACAGACCTCTCTCGAGTGATCTACGGTCCTGACTGGGAACCATCAGGAGTGCCGCGGCAATAACGGAGAGTAGAGGACGATCGGGCGCTGGAGGCGGAAGACGAGAAACTGTCCATGCGGTCCGGGTAAGGTCGTGAAACACGACAAATTGCGACACGATTGATTGATTGATTGAAAATACTAGTATTACTTATTTATTGTTCTCCATGAGATATTCGCTGTCTACAAACGGGGAAGAGTAGAAATACTCTCTCTTCCTTTGCAGATAGTGAAGGGTAGGTAACGCAGACTTTTGTCCCCATTGTAACCCATCGTGCCTATTTTTATCTCCCCACTGATTGATTGTCCGAACATTGATTGTTTTGAAGAATAGTGCTCTTTGAGATATTCTCTGTTTGCAAATAACGTAGAATAGAAATATTCTGTCTAGTCTTTGCAAATAGTGAAGGGTAGGTAACGCAGACTTTTGTCCCCATTGTAACCCGTCGTGCCTATCTCTTTCTCACCATTGATTGATTGATTGTCTGAACACTAGTTGTTCGATATTGGTTCTTTGGAGGTATTCTCTGCTTACAAATAACGTGGAACAGAGATATTCTGTCTAGTCTTTGAAAGCAGTGAAAAGATAGGTAGTGCAGACTTTTGTCCCCGTTGTAACCCGTCATGCCTATCTTCTCCCCACTGATTGGTAGTTGGTTCTGCCCGGACCGCTTATTAGAGGTGAACCATCCGGCTCCACTGGAGGGCACCCCTAATAAGGACATGTTCACTAAATATGGACTAGTCGCCGTAGCTTATAGCAAGCTATGGCATAAATATACAAAGAAGGACCCCGAGAGTCAGTGGCCACTGATGGGATCCTTCGATGACCATAAAATAGAAACGCTAGACATAGCTCTACGTGGTAATAAAACGACGCCTACTATGCTTGACAGTGTCGGCATGTGGCGCAAAGAAGCAACGCAACGGAAAAAGAGGGAAGAAGTAAAAGCAGAAAAGGAATTACGAAAGGCAGCTCACCTTGCCGCTAGAAAGTTAGAGGAAGAAATAAAGGAGAGAAGGGAAGCTAAACTAAAACAAGAACCTGAAACATCAGGCCAGTACCCTGTTAGGACCCCCTCTATGCTCTACCCTGAGTTGCCTCCCAAGCAACGAACGAATGACGAATTGCTATTAGGTCCCCCGATCATCTACATGCCCCCTCCATACGCACCCTCCCAACCGGTAGTGCAACACCCACAACCCCCAAGCACAAGCGAAAGCAGTACCAGGGCCTCGGTCCTCACGGCCTCCGCGCCGGCCGAGCCTCTTGTACTGAACACAACGTTGGCGATAACGTTAGACGACCCTGAGATGAGAAAGAAAGATTCCACCAGAATGAATCGACTAACAAAGGATGAACGAGCCGGAATCGATAAGATAGTAAGGACACTGGTAGAGCGAAAGGAAAGTGAGGAGTATATGACAGACGTGTATAACTCGTATGCTGACAACCGCAGACGACACTTTGTCGTACGACTTTGTTATCACGCCCTGAATACATATGAGGATAGGTACCACGATAAAGGTCCCGAAGGCTTAGCGGCCCTATATAGGAAGGTAGACATTGGGGAAGAAGGCGAGGGCGATGTGACGGACCTCTTCACTCGTACACTCGAGGTCCTCCGGCACCTTAAAGAGCACAGACAGACAACCAAAGCAGAGACCCCCATAGCGACTGAACCCCAGACAGGAAGGGCTGATACCATGATGCCCATCAAAGAAGCCGCCCCCTACTGGGTCCCCCCACGAGGTCAGGGAACGCATGACGACATCAACCACCAAGATGCGAAGGGAAGGGTTGTATATAACTGGGTCTACCAGCCATGGGACCGACAAGACATTTTGACCTTTAGAAAAACCCTACCCGACTTAAGAAAGAACCCGACTGCCTTCTACACCGAACTAGGTACGGCCTTAGGTTCGACAATAATGACCTTAGCAGATATCGACTTGTTCTTCGGGTTATGTCTGCCGGCTGATGTGTGGAAGCAAATCCGGAAAGTCGACCACGCTGAGCCGTTCGGATATACCTGGGTACAACTCGATACCATAGACAAACAGCGAGAACCGGGACAGAAACCCCCGAAAGCCATATTGGAGCTCCCAGACAAGATTGTACAGAAATTGAAGACTCTAATCCCAGAAAGAAAGGTAGACTGGTCGATAGTGACGGCTTGTCGCCAGAAACCCCAGGAGGATGTGTCTGAATACTTCTCTCGATTCAAGACCGTGTTTTCCGATTATAGTGGCCAGGACATGACCACTGCAACCGGACATCACCTCTTTGTCCAGAATTATGTGAAGGGTCTGTCACAAGAAGTCTCCCAGAAGCTACAGACCAGCGAGAGTAGTTGGGCAGCCTCCAAACCCGCAGCAATCCTCCAGATGGCCCAATACTACGATCACCAAAAGAATGAGAACGATAGGGCGTCCGAGAGAAAGAAAAAGGAACTGAAGGAGAGGGTAATGATAGCACAGTTGCAAGGGGTGACCATAGGAAGGGAGCCCCCTAAAGGGAATTACCAACCAACCGCCTCTAGAAAGCTACCCCCTAGAGACCATACACCTGCACCCTACACCGGACGAAGAGATTTAGACGGGAACCAATGTGCGTTCTGTAGAGGGTTCGGACACTGGAAATCCCAGTGCCCGGTCCTTCTGGAAATGAACAAAAATAGGGACACCAGAGACATGGCATATGACCCCAGAAGTAGAGGACAGGGACGAGGGTACACGAACGACGCCATCAACGACAGGCCAGGCAGACCAAACACCTTTGATCGCCCCCGACAAAACCAGTGTCAGCAGTCCGACTACGAAAGCACCCATGACTTTGCATAGGACCGCCAGGGGCAAGGGAGGGATCCAGTCGAACTCCGTGTTGACCAGCAAGGTCCTTACGTCACTGCTAAGGTCTTGGGCACAAAGTCTCAATTTCTGGTAGATACTGGGGCGACACGTAGTGCGTTATCTAAACGACTGATTCCTAGGGCACCCTTGTCTGGCTCACACGTAACCTCAATAGGCTTCGATGGAACGCCCTCCACTAACCCCTTGTCAGCACCAATCTCCTATGACTTAGAAGATAACACCACTGACACGACCTTTCTGCTCTCCTCCAACACCCCCGATGCTATTATGGGACTCGATTTGCTAAAACATTTCCGAGCTACCATCTGATGTTCCCCAGACGGAGTTCGAGTCATCCTGCACGATAACCCAGATCTGTTCAGACCTTGTCACACACGACGTATGCTCTCTATAACCGATGCTGACCTGTCCCTACTCGACACGTTACCCTCACATCTATGGGCAAAAACCGACTCAGATGTAGGGCGCATGGTGATCGACCCAGTACACATAACCGTCCGACCGGACGCAGTGCTCCCAAAGCTTCCACAGTATCGAATATCGCCCGAAGGCGAGATGGCATTGGTGGAAATCATCCAGTCCCTAGTCGATGCAGGAGTAGTAAAAGAAGTAGTCAGTAATGTTTGCAACAGCCCTATCCTACCCATTGTAAAGAAGCAAGGCGAGGGAGATGAGAAAGCATACCGCTTCATTGTTGACTTACGAGAAGTTAACAAAGTAGTCATACCTCAGTACCTCGTGGTCTCAGACATCACCACCATCCTCACCCTGATTCCGTCCACTGCCACCACCTTTACTGTTATTGATCTCAAGAACGCATTCTTTTCCATCCCCATCCACCCAGACAGCCGCTACCTGTTCGGCTTCACTTTAAAAGCCCGCTCGTACAGATTCTGTAGGGCACCCCAAGGCTACACTGAGAGTCCCAGCATTTATAGCCAAGCCCTCAAGAGACAACTAGATGCAGTCCAATTACCCGATGGAGTGGTGTTAATACAGTACGTCGATGACATTCTTTTGGCGGCCGACACCACTCCACTTGCTGTCACAGCCACCATTCACCTCCTCCACTTCCTTGCGGAGAACGGTCACAAGGTCTCCAGGAAGAAGTTACAGTTCTGCCAACCCCAAGTGACATACCTAGGCCACCTCCTATCCAAGGACGGGAGGAAACTTACACCTGACCGAATTCAAACCATCCTAGAAACCCCTGTTCCCAAAAGTCAGAAGCAAGTGCGGTCTCTAGTAGGCCTCACCTCCTTCTGTCGACAGTGGTTGCCAAACTTCAGTCTTATTGTAAAACCTCTGCTTTCCCTGTTGGCTAAAGATGCCCCCTTCCCTCTCCCCTGGACACCCGAATGCCAATCCTCCTTCAAAGAATTACGAGATGCCCTTTGCTCAGCACCAGTCCTAGGAACCCCAGACTACACTAAACCTTTCTCCCTCTACACCCACGAAAGGGAGGGATGCGCATTGTCTGTCCTAACCCAGTCCATAGGTCCTAAACAACGCCCTTGTGCCTACTTCTCTGCCACTCTTGACCCTGTAGCCAGAGCTTTGCCCGCCTGCCTTCGAGCAGTAGCCGCCGCTGCTGTCTCTATCCGGCAAAGTGAGGGGATCGAGCTCTCGAACCCCCTCACTGTATTGGTACCCCATGCGGTTGACACCCTCCTGAACCAGACCAAGACTCAACACCTGACTAGCGCACGACTGACTGGTTACGAACTGACTCTGCTTGCACCCCACATCACATTAAAATGATGCACCACTCTGAATCCAGCTACTCTACTACCTCTCCCTGACACTGACCCCAATGCGTCCCCTATACATGACTGCGTGACCCTCACCGACGAACAGACCAAGAGTAGGGTTGACCTTCGAGATACTGCCTTCCCGGACCCTGACGGAGAACTGTGGGTAGATGGCTTATGCATCAAGCTCCCCGATGGCACCACCTCAGCCGCCTATGCAGTCACCACAGCCCGAACAGTTGTAGAGACAGCCCGCATCACACAGCGATCCGCGCAGGCGGCTGAACTGATCGCTCTCACACGAGCATGCATCCTAGCAACAGGGACTACCGCAAACATTTACACAGACAGTCAGTACGCCTTCGGGGTAGTTCACCACTTTGGGCTCCTATGGAAAGAGAGGGGATTCCTGACTTCACATGGCACACCCATCTTACATGGAGATCTAGTCTCTGCCCTGACCGAAGCAGTCCTCCTCCCCACACGGCTGGCTGTGATCAAATGCCAGGCACACAAGAAGGTGACAGACATTATAGGACAGGGAAATGCACTAGCTGACATTACTGCCCGAACCACAGCCGAGAATAGGTCCACGACCCGTATGTACGTGACCAGGTCACAAACTGAGAAATGGAAGGATGCTAGGGAAACGATTAGGGACATCCAATTAGCCAGCTCACCACACGAATTAACTGAATGGGCACGGGTGGGATTGAAGGACGATGACGGTTGCTGGCGAACTAAAGACTCGAACAAATGGTTGCTACCTGACTCATACTTGATCCCCATGCTGACCATGGCACACTCCCCCGCGCACATAGGGTCCGCCCCCATGATCGAACTCATCTCCAAAGTCTGGCACAACGACAAAGTCCCAGACTCCGCCAAACGTCTGGTCCAACAATGCCTGGTATGCCTCCAACACAACCCTGGGAAAGGAACTGCTGTACCCCGGGGAGGGTTTGGGGTTCCCAATCACCCCTTTGAAGTCCTACAAATGGACTACATCCAGTTAGAAAGGTGCCAAGGTTTGAAGTACGCACTTGTCGTTGTGTGTGCCTTCAGCAAGTGGGTGGAATCCTACCCAACCCGCGACAACACCGCTATGACTACCGCAAAAGTACTACTGAAAGAATTCTTCCCCCGGTACGGCCTTTGTCGAATTTTGTGGAGCGACAACGGCCCCCACTTTGTAGCCGAGGTTATCCAACTCATCTTAAAGGGGCTGGGTGTAAAACAGAAGTTCCATGCGGTCTTCCATCCCCAATCTGCAGGCTTGGTCGAGCGACATAATGCCACATTGAAGCTTAAGATAGCCAAAATAGTTGCCACCACAGGACTGAAATGGCCAGACGCTCTCCCGCTAGCATTGCTATCAATGCGTTCCACCCCCACCAAGCACCACTTAACCCCCTACGAGGTCGTCTTCGGGCGGCCCATGAACCTTTGGACTGCACCGAAACCAACATCCATCCACGACGTCCCGGACGTCCTCATGTCCGACTATTTGTACAACCTAACTAAAACATTGTCTGTTATCCATCAGCAGGTGCTGCAAGCCATTCCCGACGTTTCCAGGGGCCCCGGGCACGACATCCAACCCGGTGACTTTGTCTTAGTGCGTAACTTCCAGCGCACCAAGAGTCTGGAGACCCGGTGGACGGGCCCCCTACAAGTCCTGATCACCACCCGAACAGCTCTTCGAGTGGAGGGGAAGCGCAATTGGCTGCATGCACACCACTGCAAGAAGGTATCATCGACCCTGACGACCACGGACAACATCACCGCCCAAGAGGAACTTCTGGACAAAGACCGACCATCCCTGAGCCGCTGCCCGGATACGGAGACACTTGAATTAATGAAATATCCCGATCCCACTGTGCCATCCAAAGAAGGGTATAACCTACGACGAAAGGAGGGACCTTCGGCTAAGCAGACCACAAACTAAATTGAAATCTCAGAGCGGTTGCCTAGCCACTTCAAAGGCCACCAGGAGAGAAACTAAACAAAGTCTGTGGCTCTGCCCGCTACCAAGTCCCTTGAAGGTGATGGAAGCACCCGACATGAAGATGATGGAAGCAACCGGACGTCCGAAGATCCACTACAAAAATCCAAAGACTGACAAAATGCACAGCTCAAAGACTATTGCACTTTTCATTACCCTTCTGTTTTGCCTTCTCCTCGTGGTCACCTTCTGGATCGTAGAGGAGAGCGTACCTGCTCATAAGACATTACTGACCACCGTTCAACCTACCACCATGAAAGAACACCATCTGATCTCACTTTCACCCCAACTCCGAGAAAGGCGTAAGGAGTTCTGGAATAACTCTTTTGTGCAGTTGCTCCACCAACACAATCTTGCCGCCAATGCCACAAATTGCTGGATCTGTGGATTACTACCACATGCCACCGGACACTCTATCCCTTTCATCCCTTCACCTTTTTCGGTCCATGGCTCCTGCCTCGCTTGGCTAATCCTCCTGCAAGAAAGCTACAAGGATAATGCCACTTCCGGCAAAACTGTGTCACACTTCTACCATGGGTTCTGGCTGAACAAAACTGGAAAAACTTCTGCTCCCTTCTGTCCTCTGAGATCAAACACTTCATTTCACATGGACATCCCTGCCAAAGAACGAGTTGAGATGCAGGTGTTCAACAACCCAGCCAGACCCACCTTCTCTTACCTCCGGAAACGGACGGCCGCCACCCTAACAGTGGCCCTATCCGTCATCAACATCACTGGACTCGTGTGCCTCGAAGGCCTGAGGGCGCAGCTGGTGGGCCACAGCTCCTGCCTCATCACCCGAACATTGGACTCAGTTGATCCACCCTCCTTTGTTACCTCCCCAAATATGTACTTTGTCTGTGGTACTAAGGCCTACACCTGGCTTCCGAAAGGTTGGGGAGGCACCTGCTACATCGCTTTTGTCCTTCCTCCGACATATGTGGCTCCAGCAAACCATCACCGACAGAAACGTGCCAAAGACATTGTACAAGCCGACTCCACCGGAGCACAGTTCCTGGATGCAGTAAAGGGACTTGTTCCACTCTGGGGTCCAATGGCAAACAGCCGTGCCATCCGCCACTTAACCCAGGCAGTCGAAACGGCGATGAACATTACGGCTGGCATCCTCGCCAACAACACCGCCGAGCTTCAAGCCGTCCGCCTGGTGGCTCTTCAGAACCGCCTCGTTCTAGATGTGGTTCTGGCTGATCGTGGAGGAGCATGCCGCATCATTGGGTCCAGCTGTTGTACCTACGTACCGGATAACTCACCCTCAGTCTACAAAGCAATTGAACACCTCCACAGACTTTCCGCAGAGGTTCATCAGGAGCAAGGAGGATGGTCACTTGGAAGTTGGTTTTGGGACACTATTAAAAGTTGGGGATGGAGGCTGTTTTCATTTATCCTAATACCGATTGTGATACTATGTGGATGTTGCTTGGGGATTCAGTGTCTGCCACCTTTATGTTCGCTTTTTATGAACTGTATCTGTCCTAAGACTCTGGACTTTGAATCCGAACGTATGAAAGCTTTGTATGAGGTAGAAATGCGTAATATTATGGGGATAGATCCGAACTAAGCAAGCTGGCGAGATATGTTAAAAGGGAGGACTGTGGAAATTTAGTTCGTATCTGAACATTATCTGCGCCATCTTGTCTTTCCCCAGCACCACACGCAAAAACACACGGCAGCCATTTTAGGCACCATGTCCTCTCTCCCTGCTCATTGTCGATCGCCAGCGCGTCCCCCTGGCGCTGCGAACATCCCCCCACGCGCTGACCACCCCCGCTCTCTCATACACGGGCCATAAACCCTCTCCTTCTGCGCGACCCTGCCATGGAACCACATCCCACGCCTGACTGACATCCCATACATGGTCATACATCTCTTTGATAACCCCCTTCCTCTGTGCCCGATTGTCCGGACCGATCCCAGGCCATCACCTAGCCCTGCGGATGCAGTTTATTGCCCCTACTATAAGGGAAACACCCCACATCAAAGGGATTACAGTAGATCAAGGCCCCCCCCACCCCCTGAGACCCGACCAGTCGCACACACCCCCGGGAATTGGCGGAATGTCCAGCTGTGTGATAGCCATCTCCTACTGTGATTGGGGTGGGGACTTCCACTGTAGATATGTGTGGGAACGAGCTTGAAGTGGGGATTCTGAGGATGTTCTTTCATGTATCAAAGCGATCTCAAGAATGTGCCATGTATGATAAACCTGCAATAAAGTCATAAACCTGTGTATAAGAGGCCAGGCCTCAGAGATGTGGTTAGAGCACCTCGTGACGATACCTTGCTGTCTGATCTGATGTGTTCTACTCCGACGGAATAAAACTTTGTTTCCTGCCTTCCAGTCTCCGGCGCCTGCCTCTTTTGTTGGTTAAATCATCGAATGGTATAAGAGGCGATTACCGCCGGGCAAATCTTGAAAGGTTATCGACTGCAACTGCCGCTACCATTTAACAGCCTTTTTTGACAGATCATGATATATGTGGATGATACACCCTCGGAAGCAGCGAAAGTAGAGTGATGTGCAGGGAGATGCGTATCATCTGCATAGAGGTGGTAGGCAATTCTGGCTTGCTTCAGGATTATTACAAGAGGTTCTATGAATAGAGCAGGAGATAGGATTGATCCTTGTGCGACTCCCTGTGTGACTGGTGTTGCTTTAGAGGTCGAGTTATTTAATTTGATTAGCTGAGTGCATTGTTTCACTAATGGACAGTTCCCTTGATGTCTGCATGCTATTTCAATCTTTCCATTACAACAGAATTGTAATTGTAGTTATACAGTGCTTACTACCCTTGGCGAGGCATCAAAGCACTTTTCTGTGAGTAGCACACTACTCCGGAACCCAAAAAGGATTAGTGGTGAAATAGTAAAGGAAAATATTAATTAATTTGAGTTGTAGACATGTGAATCTGTTAGTTGGATTGAAAAGGATAATTGAGGGATAGAAGAGAGAAGAGACTAGAAAGTGTTTATTGGGAGTTCATAGTAGTTGGAGGAGGTTTGGGATGAGTAAAGGAGAGATGGAGGATGGAAGAGTCTCTAGAAATTGATTAGGGAGGTCCTAGTGGTAAAATGATGTCTCAGATGAGTCTAAAGAAGGATACACAAGGGAAGAATTGAAAATAGGTTGTTTGGCAGATCTTAGTAGTAAAATGAGGTTTGAGGTGATGCCAGTAGAGATAGAGGAGGGAAGAGTCTGGAAAGTGATATTATGGGGATCATAGTATTAGAATTGGTTATTTTGGAGATCATAGTAGTAGAATGAAGTTTGGGATAAGTCAGAGAGTGGAGGTAAAGGGTGTACCGAGAGGAGTATAGGGTGAAACATACGTTAGTTGTTAGAAATGGGGGTCTCTAGTTGGCAATGGTTTGCACCCTTGTAAATGTAGGGACCCTTCTTCCTATTCAGGGTAAGGGGTATATACTTCTAAAATAACCCCTACTCACCCCCTTGGTAGCTTGGCATGAGCAGACTGGCTTATCTCAGAGACAGTGTGTGAAGCATTTGTGGACACATAGAGTAATACAGTGTAAACACTACAAATGGACACCATACCAGTTTTAGAAAATTAAGTAATCTTTATCAAAACCAAAACAAGACCAAAACAACAAAATCTACAATACAGCAATAAAAATATATGGTAGAAAGGGTCGCAGGGAAGATAATGTTTCGGTTCCTTACACTCAGGGAAGGTGATGCATCGGTTCCTTGCTCCGGGAGAGGTGATGCGTTGGTTCCTTACTGCTGCGCAGGGGAGGTGATACGTCGGTTCTTTACCGGAGAGGAGGTGATGCATCGGTTTCTTACTGAGTGGGGAGGTGATGCGTCCCCAACGATGCGACAAACTTGGCGCCTCGATGCGATGCAATGATACGGGACGATGTGTGGGTTCTTCCAGCCACACAGCAGGGCTTGTGTCAGAATCGGTGCAGTGATCTCGGGCTTCTTAGATCGGTGCACTTGATGCGGCGTGCAGTGATTTCTCGAGCCGCGGGCAGGCGCTGCGACGATTTCTTCAGCGATGCGTTGGAAACAGGTGCGGATGCGTCATTTTTCTCAATGTTGCAGTGCTTTTCCAGCTGTCAACAGCCAGAACAACCTCCAGAGGCCCAGACCAGCTGCAGGCACCTCTTGTCAGGTCAGAACTCCCAGCAAGGAAGTTTAGGGGAGCTGGAGGTGAAGTCTTTGTGTGCCTGAGACTTCAGAACAGGAGGCAAGCACTTCTTCAAGCCTTGGAGATCTTCCTCAAGCAGGGGACACAGCAAACAGCATAGTCCTTTTCCCTTTCCTTGACAGAAAGTAGCCACTGCAGGCCAACCCCAGACAGCAAACAGCACAGGGGCAGTATTCCTCCTCAGTTTCTCCAGCTCTTCTCCTTGGCAAAGGTTCCTCTTGATTCCCAGAAGTGATCTAAAGTTCTGGGGTCTGGGCCCCAATATTTATACAGCAAAATTATTTGTTCTCTGGTGGCAGAGAAGCCCTGTGCACAGTCAAAACCAATTCTGTCCTCTCTGGTGCAGCTTCCTGGCAGGTGGTGGAGACAGCATTGTGAAAGGCAGACCAGGCCCATTCAGGTGAAAGGAAATCTCTTCCCCCAACTCTAAATGCAGCCCAGGTCTATTTAGACCAGCCCTTACACATCCAGACTCCCTGCAGCCACTGCACATCCCCAGCCCCTGTCACTCCAATGCCAGACAGTCAATACACATCCTAGTAGAGGCACACTAAAATACCTACTTTCTAAGAGTGGTAATTTCAAACACAGAATGCTAAAATCACCCACACTAAAATATGCATTTTCACATTCTGAGTTAAAGCATACTAAACTTTATTTTCCTACCTTGATCCCAGGGGTAATGTTTATAAGATGTTATAAGCAAACTCCTCATTCTATCCAAAGGGAACATGTAGCCTTGCAATTCTAAAAACGAAATTGGCAGTATTTCACTATCAGGACATGCCACACACATCAGGGCATATTCTACCTGTCACATACACTGCACCTTGCCCACAGGGGTACCTTGGGCCTACCTTAGGGGTGACTAACATGTAAGAAAAGGGAAGGTTAGGGCCTGGCAAGTGGGTGCACTTGCCAGGTCGACATGGCAGTACTAGACTGCACACCGGCTCTGCAATGGCAGGCCTGAGACCTTGTTGCAAGGCTGCTTGTGTAGGTGGCACAATCTGTGCTGTAGGCCTACTAGCAGCATTTGATTTACAGGCCCTGGGCACACACAGTGCACTGTACGAGGGGCTGACTAGTAAATCAAATATGCCAATCATGGAATGACCAATCCATACAACAATTTACAAAGAGAGCACTTGCACTTTGGCACTGAACAGCAGTGCCCAAAGCATCTAGACCAGCAAAAACAAAGTCCAACACACAGCAAAATAACAGGAAGCAAGGCAAAAACAGAGGGGAAACCCACACCAATGATGCCAGGTCTAACAGTAGTGCATTGAAGAGATGCAAATGTGTCTTTTTTTAACAGTAGGAATAAAGTAATAAATACATAGATACATAAGTACATGTTAGGTATACGTTTATAAGAAAGGTAATATATCAAGATGTAAGTTGTATTTAATAAACTCAAACTTTCAAGTGTTGCTGTACTTTAAGCTAATTTATTTGTGTGTGTTTTTTTCTTTTCACTAATTCAATAGTGAAGCAATTGCAGATAGTTATGATATAATTTACATATTGTGATATAATCATAAACAGAGAACCATAAGTATCTAATTAAATAACTTATATGAAAACTATGCAGTTACCTATATACTAGTTAAACATAGAATAATATAACCATAAGTAATATGTACATTTGTTAAGCAGAATATCTATATATTTATAAACATAATTATTATGCATATTTATACAAAGAAATACACATATCTAGATACATACATATAGTCAAATTAAATTCTCATATACACAGGGATATGCTGTACATTTATGTTTGAGTTTGTTGGTCATGTAGGGAAGAGCCAACTCTTAAGTAGTCTTCTGAAGGTTAGATAGTTATGCAGGAATCTTATGATGGGGTAATGAATTCCATAGTTTGACTGCTTGAACATAGAAGAATATGCCACCTATGGTTTTTTCCCTGTATGGTGGTATTTTGAGGGGAGGTGCCCATCTCGAGCTGAGGTTCCTTTGTTGAATGTATTTGGTGATTTTATTCCTGATGAGAAGTGGCCCTGGTCCATGTATCACTTGTGGGTGATACAAAGCAGCTTGAAATTGGATCTTCTGGCAACCGGTAACCAATGAAGGGCTCTCAAGGCAGGGGAGATGTGGGCTTGTGGCTTTACATGTAGAAGTAGTCTGGCAGCAGAGTTCTGATTCTGTTGTAATCTTTTCCTAGTTGATAAAGATGATCCATGGTAGAGGCCATTGGCGTAATCAAGTTTAGACAGTACAAGAGAGATAGTAGCCTTGACCTTGTGTGGAAATCCCAGGTGGGGAAAGATGTGTCACAGAGTTTTCATAGTAATGAAGCTTGATCTTGCTAATTAGTCCACTTGGGCATTCCTTGATAGCTTGGAACCCATTTTAATTCCAAGGTTTCTTACTTCCTTAGATACTTTAGGAGGTGTTCCCAGATAGTTTGGTCAGGTGGCGAGTGGGTCATAATGTTTCTAATCACCACATGTGAGTATTTCCATTTTGCAGGCATTCAATTTGAGATGGCTCCATGTCATTCACTGATCAACGTTTTTGGGACTTTCATGTTTAAGGAGTATTTGTGTGTCATCTGCAAAGTTATAGCATGTGAGGGGAAATTGCTGCTAATGACTTGATGTAGATGTTGAAAAGCATGGGTGAGATAATAGAGCCTTGAGGGACCCCTACTTTTGCAAAGTACGTTTTGGATGAAAAAGGAGCAGAATAGATTACATCTGTTTTGTTTCGAAGGTAGGATGTGATCCAGCCAAGAGCAGACCCTTCTATGCTGGCTTCATAGAGTCTTTGTATTAGAGTGTCATGGTTAACTGTGTAAAAGGCAGCTGAGAGGGCCAAAAGAAGTAGTGCAGCAACCCCGTTCCGGTCTACGGAGTTCTTGAGGTCATCCCAGATAGCGATTAGGGCAAATTCTGTGCCTCTTCATGGATGGAATCTTATTTGGAAGTCAGAAAGTATGGAGCTACACTGAGTCAGCCAAACTATTAACTGAATAAACACAGTTAGTGCTTTATTCCTTATACAACTAATGTGAATTAGGCACTCACACATGCCTCAAGTCAGTTTTCTGATCCTGTAAATTCATGTAATTTAATTTAATAGGACTTAGGATGGGATTTATATTCCCAAGGCCACCATGATTTCGACCAAAAAAAGAGTATATTCTGGGCTTTTAAGTCCAATGCAAAGGGCTTTCCAACTGAGGTCCCATTTGACTCCCCTGAGTCTCTGGAGGCACCATGAAGTGATGAATGTTAATGTTTACTCATAATGTTCTCTCTGGTGTATGTCCAGCACTTTCAGTAAAAACTCCAATTAGTGTGTCTTCTGATGCCACTGCTGTTGGATGATAGTGGCAAACAGCTTTTAAACTCAGGCTGAGAAGCATGCCTATTAACAAGTAAAGACAAAAACACACATTAAGCATTTATCAATAAAACACATTTGCATATGAATTATATGTATATGTGGCTTGTGAAAGGCTTAAAGAAATCTGCCACGTTGATACAGGGAAGACCACATTCTACAATTAGCGGCACAAGCAAAAACTAGAAGAGTGCACACTTACCAGTGTACTGTTACCTTACTATGGGCACTCTTTAGGCGCTTTTGCTTTACTACAGAACAGTGTAGATGATCTAGAGACAAATAAAAATCTGCTCCCTGCATATTCCCATACAACTTCAGTACAAGACGAACTGCGGCAAGGAACAGGCTGCTCAACATAATGCAAAATACACGTGCGTATGTGCACATGTGCTTCCAAACTGGCATGTACTCATACACAGATGCACATACATTTCATGTGAGGAGGAGTAGGGCATTACGACCCTGGAGTACAGAATCCTCCCAGGTTCAGTACCAGGGCACTGGACAGCACTTCCTGCCCCGAGGACTGGCATGGAGTGTAGGAAGGATCAGAGCATTACAAAGCAAGGTAGACTGCATTGGTAGAGACAAATGTAGTGGAACAGTGTGCAAGAGAAGGGAACAACTTAGAAAGGACATTGTAGCACAAATCAGGAGGAAGTATCCAAAGCCATTCATGGGGGTGAGAGGGTTCAGTACTGTGGTATGCACTGGGTGGATGCTCCAGTGGTCTGCAAAGCAATCCTGCCAAGAACTCTAGTGGGAAAGAGATACTACCCAGAATATATCACCATCGGTGCAGGGTAAGCTGCCTCATGGTTTATGTAAACCTACAAGGTGGGCACACAATAGACAGATGAGTGTGTGGTCGCTCAGGCCAGCAGTGCATTATAGACAACACTCTATATGCCAGACCAGAACACTAGGACATGGCAGAGGGGCCTTGAGCACTCTAGAAATTGCTGTTCAACAGACTATATACTCTGCAGACAGTGTCTTTTTTGCCTCTGCCTCCTGTATTTTTGCTGTGTTTTGGATTTAGTGTTTGCAGGTCTAGATGCTTTGAGCACTGTGCCACAGCTGATCAGTGCCATAGTGCAAGTGCTCCCTCTGTAAAGTGTGAATATGGATTGGTGATTCCATTTTTGGCTTGTTTGACTTACTGCCAAGTCCCTAGTACAGTGCACTGTGTGTGCCCAGGGCCTGTAAGTCAAAAGCTGCTAGTGGGCCTGCAGCACTAATTGTGCCACCCACACAAGCAGCCTTTTAAAAGGGTCTCAGACATGCTAATGCAGTGTCTGTGTGCAGTTTCTACTGCCAGGTCAACCTGGCAAGTGAACCCACTTACCAGGCCCTAACCTTCCCTTTTCTTACATATAAGACACCCCTACGGTGGGCCCAAGGTACCCCTGTGGGCAGTGGGCAGTGTATGGGAAAGGTAGGACATGTACTGATGTGTGTGACATGCGCTGATAGTGAAATACAGTGTATTTCGTTTTTCACTTTTGAAAGGTTATCTGTCCCATATGATAACATGGGAGTTTATTTATAACATCTTATAAGTATAGCTTCCCATTGCTACAAGATGGAAAGTTGGAGTTTAGTATGCCTAAACCCAGAATATAAAAATGCATATTTTAGTAAAGATGATTTTTATTTTGTGGGTTTGAAAATACCACTTTTAGGAAGTGGGTATTTTCTTGCTTAGCCGTCCTGTGTGCCTGGTTTGTGGATTGACTGTCTGGCTTTGCAATGACAGGGGCTGAGGGTGTGCATTCACTGTAAACAGCCACTGGGAGGGGGTTGATGTGTGTCCTGCCTTCCCTGAATGAGTTAGGGCTGGGCTAAATTGACCTGGGCTGCATTTAGAGTAGAGGGAGGAGATTTCCTTGATCCTCAATTGGCCTGGTCTGCCTTACACAATGCTGTCTCCACCTCCTGCTGAAAAGCTAGGCCAAAGAGGACAAAACTGGTTTGGACTAAGTACAGGGGCTCTTTGCCACCATAGATTAAAGGAAAATGCTGTTTAAATATTGGGGCCCAGACCCCAGAACTTTAGATTACATCTAGACTCAAGAGGAACCACTGACAAAGAGAAGAGCTGGGAAAGCTGAATGAGAAGTACTGTACCTGTTCTGAGTGCTGTATGGGGTTGGCTTGCAGTGGCTTTTTCTGCCAAGGAGAGGACCAAGACCTTGCTGTGTGCTGCATATCCTGCTTGAAGAAGATCTCCAAGAGCTTGGTGTAGTGCTTGCCTACTGATCTGAAGTCTCAGGAACACAAAGGCTTAATTTCCTCTGTCCTCCTGCATCTGGAACTGCTGTTTCAGCTGCCACAGAGGAGAATTGCAAACCCGATGCTGGCCAGCAATGCTGCGCCCTGCAACCAAGCTGTGGACACCGCTCATAAACTGGAGAGCCAAAGCTGGTAAGCTGGCAAAAGACAAGGCATCACACTTCAGTGAAAGAAAGGATACCAAGGAAGGAGTGATGTCTCACAAATCATAGAGAATAGCAAAGGAGACAGAGAAACATCAAGGGCAAAGAAAGGTCTTCAGAGAGCAAAGATTGGTCAATAATGAGACATCACGGACATGGCTTCCTTTTTTTTTTTTTTTTTAAATTTTTATTGAGCAGATTCAAGAAATACAAAAAAGCAATAATGGTAGAAACTTTAGGGTGGCAGGACGAACAAATAATGAATACTAGGCGGTTAAATAACGCAGTAGACATCAATGGGAATCCAATTACATTTCTGAGAGCAAGAAAAGCAAGGAAAGAAGATAAAAAAAAAAAAACAAAAAAAAGCCCTTTTTTTTTAGAAATTAACATTGAGGCGAAATTCACCTGAGACCCAATAAAATATTTATAATGAACATAGCCTTCAAGTATACATATATACTTATGTTTTAACAGGAGACTCAAATTAGTCCCTCAGCGACTCATACCAATTAGTTATTGGTAACCAAACTTGTTCCCCATGAAGTCGAGACTTTTTCCCTCTGGCTCCATAGATAGCTATTTCCAGCTTGTATATTGCCAGTAGTCTATTTAGCCATCCCTGGAAAGTTGGTGCTTCGGGATCTTTCCATCTTGTTGATAAGATTATTCTATAGACCGCAGTACCTATGTAAATAACAGGAATTTCTAAGTTGGTGTGACCGAGAGAATCATCATATCCTAACAAAAACAAAGTAGTTGATGTTTTTATCTCATGCCCAAAAATTTCGACCCAATGCTTAATGATGGCAATTTTAAGCTGTTCCAGTTTGGGGCAATCCGAAAACATATGTATAAGGTCAGCCGGACCTAGAGTACATCTGGGACACTTGTCATGTTCTGCCTTACCCCAGGAGAACAGTTTGGAGGGGGTATAATATAAATTAAATGTAGTTTTATAGACTTGGGCCTTTAAGTTAGAGGCAAGTAAAACTTTGGAAGACAGGTAAAGAGTCATATCTATATCTACATTAACATTGTTCAATTTATTAGCCCAGTTGGTTTCTATATGTTCAAGGTCGTCGGGGTGATTTCTTATGAAAATATCATATAGATGACTTATTCTGGTGCGGTGTTTTCCTAAAAGGTCAAGAAGTGGTATGGGTTTCAGTTCTATGTCGGATTTAATTTGTCTAAGACTTGTATAAATTTGAATAAATTTTAGATAATCTGTGGGTTGAATATGATATTTAGGATATACTTCATCAAATGTTGTTTTACCCTCACTATCCAGAAAATCCCCAATAGTTTTGATGCCCAGATTCGCCCACCGCCTAGTTATATTATCATTGAGGAATTGCGGTATAACTGCGCTATCCCATAGCGGTGTATATGAAGTGAATTTTGAAATAGAGAGCATTTTAGTAATTCTATTCCAAATTTTCCGGGCATCTATAAAGGTCTTAAATTTGATTTTTTTGAAGTAGGATGGTTCTACTTGTCTCAGAAGCAGACCTCTTGCTTTACTGCCCAGCATCAACTCGTAAATTGATGGTATATATTGATCATGATTGTTATTGTTACTGTTGTTACTGTTAGTACCTGGTATAAGCAAAACCATCATCGGTTGTAGGAAAGCGGCCCATAAATAATAAGTTAGATTTGGAATAGCTAAACCACCTCTTGAAGATGATAATGTCATTTTTGCCAGCGCTCGCCTTGTCTTCCCATAACTCCAAATAAAGGATGATATCGCACGATCTAAGGTTTTAATTGTGTCGATACTGGCAAGAAGGGGGATTGCTCTAAATAAATATAGGATCTTTGGGAATACCACCATTTTAACGTAGTTACCTCTACCAATTATAGAAAGATGAAGATTATTTATTCTAAGTAAGTCTGTTTTTATTTTTTTAATTAGGGGGTCATAATTTATTGCATTAATTTCGCTTATTTTTGGTGAGATGGTCACTCCGAGATATTTTGCCGACTTAACTCTATAGAGGCTTATAAAAGGAGTATTAGCAGTAGATAGCACCATTGTTTTGTCTTGGTTCAATGAGTATCCAGAGTATAAACCGAAAGTACGGGTGATTTCTTCAATATTAGTTATAGCCTCAGTGGGGTTAGTTGTTAAAACCGCAACGTCATCGGCATAGGCAAGAACTTTAGTATCATATATGCCAGCTTTGATAGGTCTAATCGATGGTGAAATTAATAATTTGAGGATTAGGGGATTAATATATAAGGCGAACAATAATGGAGAACACGGGCAACCTTGTCGTGTACCCCTTTGTATATTAATAATTGCAGACTCACCTCCACCCGTCATTACTTTTGCCTTGGGGTCTGCGTAAAGGGCTTTAATAGATTTTATAAAGACCGGGCCAAAGTTGTTAACGGCTAATATTTCCCAAAGAAACTGCCAAGAGACGCGGTCGAAAGCTTTCTCAGCATCAAGCAAGATCAACGACATCTGGTCCCCCCTTGCTCCCACGATGTCAAAAAGGGAGATCACTCTACGCGTATGATCTGTAGTGCTCTTACCGGGTATGAAACCATGCTGCCAGGGAGAGACCAGACGTTCGATAATCCTGCTCAAGCGATTAGAAAAGATTTTAGCATATATTTTTGAGTCTGAATTAATCAGGGATATTGGTCGATATGAAGTTGTTAATTCGGGTGGCTTGTCTTTTTTGATAAAAATGACAATATTCGTTAGTTTCCAGGATTCAGGAGATTTACCAAGCCATTGTATCCCCAGAAAAAGATCATGCATAAATGGGATAATTACATTGCCCAGTATTTTATAAAGGTCAGTAGGTATTTTGTCTGGCCCCGCCGCCTTTCCCGCTGCTAATTCGGCCAAGGCAAGTTCTACTTCCGCTAAGGTTATGTCTTTTTCAAGTTCATCTTTTGTACCATCATCGAGGCAATTAGTCAAATTAGTCTCTTCCAACCAGTTCTCTAAAAAATCCTTGGTATCAACGGCTAAGCCATGATCTTCATTTTGATACAATTTTTGATAATAATCGTGAAAGCATTTAGTGATGTCCTCTTGAGTGGTATATTCTCTTCCCTCGTATTTGATATTCTGGATGGAATTACGAGATTGTGATTGCCGAGTTCTAAGGGCAAGATATCTCCCTACATTCTCGCCAGTCTCATAGACCTTACTCCGATTCGATTGGAGAATTTCGGCTGCCTTACGAGTTAGGTCATCGTTAAACTCAGCTTTGAGCACTAAGATTTTATTTAGTATGTCTTCAGCCGGAATCCCCAAGCGCAACTGACTAGCATGTAAATACTCTAATTCCATGAGTCTATTGGTCAATTGAATTTGTAATTTTTCCTGTTCTTTTTTCCGGCTGGCGACAAAGGTAGCGGTCTCTCCCCTTAATGCAGCCTTGAAGCAGTCCCAAACATTGAACCGAGATGCACTATATTGATTAATATCAAAAAATTCTTGGGCCCATTGCCTAATATGATCGATGTATGCTTGATTGACTAGAAGTTTGCGATCAAATGTCCATTGTGGATAGGCCCTCTTAAAATTGGGGACATCACATATTAGACAAAGTGCGTTGTGGTCTGATATTGTCTTTGGGGATTTAACAATAGAGGCATTAGAAGCAATATCGGTAGTTGTGTATATATAATCAATCCGTACATATTTCCGATGAGGATAGGAAAAATACGTATATCCAGGATCTCCGCCATTCTTTAATGACCATATGTCACACAGATTGTGGCTATGAATCAAATTTTGTAGTGCCCTGAACACTCTTGGTTCTCGACCCAGATAAGTATGTTGGTTTTGATTATATTGTAGTGGGTCACTTGATAAATTGAAATCACCACATAATATTAGAGGGCCAGTCCATAATGCTAATTCTGAGTCTAGCTCAATAAATAATGTAGGATCATCAATGTTAGGGCCATAAATAGAACATATGACAATTCCTATATTAAGTTGGGCAATGGCCCACCTACCATGAATGTCAGCTTTTTTACGTATTGGAGTGCCGAATCCTGTTCTTGCAAAAATAGTGACCCCCCTAGTTTTAGAGGTTTGTGTGGTTGCAACCAATAGGTTAAAGCCCGGGATGTTCAAATTATCAATCTCCCCGATCGGAATATGGGTTTCCTATATACATATAATATCCCAGGAATTTTGTCTCACTAGTTGAATAAATTGAACCCTCTTTCTTTTGTCATTAAGTCCTGCCACATTCCAACATCCTAATTTTAACTTCCCGATTTTATTGTTTTATTTTTTAGACACTGCACATGAAGCGTAAATAGTAGTTTAATGTCGATACATAATCTTATAGTACTCTCAGATCTGCTCATTTTGCAACACATTTTTTTCCCCCCTTCCCCTCCCACCCCTCCCAACAAAACACCCACACAGCCCCCCACCCTACATGGCTTTCAGTACTATTGTTCAAAGATGCACACACCAGTCAAGAGCGAAGCAAATACCTGTTCATTCAGTGACAGTGCAAAACGAGCAGATAAAACACAAAGGAGTCATATGCCACATGCGGGTTAAAGTCGCACACCTCCCAAAAAAATGGCCTCCCCAGGAGGAGAGAGGAGAAAACAAGACACAGAAGATCTATTACAACACTCAGGTTCTGGAAATCAGCATGCAAATACAACCAAAAATAGCACATCAAAAGTGAAAGAACTGAGACACCTCAGGCAGTCTCTTCAGGGACAAACAGAAGAGACAAGACCCACACAACCAAAATGATTAAAGGAGGAGACCTCCATTGCCAATGTCAACACTCAAAAGACAGAGATGAGGAACAGTGTGAGTCTGTTAGACTAGAGTGAAATCCACTAGCTCAAAGTGGTACCCGAGGTTGAAGAGCATACTGGAATAGCCAAGGTGATAAGGCCAGAAAGTAAGTCAAAGGCAACCCTTATTCAAAGAGCATTTCATCACATTGTGTGGGATCAGCAGAGTCACTAATTGCACCACAGTCAGTAATAAGTACACTACGGACTGTGTTGTGCAAAGTGCTCCATAGGTGCAAAGGGCTTGCTATTGCAGAATAGCCTGCAGCTGCCTTGCTATGCCCCGTTCTTTATCATTGATCACGTTAGCACAAGAAGGCTTGGCCATATGCAATTGAAGGAACCTTTGCCACTTCATCCACACTGTATCACAGATCTGATTGCAAAGGCATGTCAGAAGGCACATGGATTATAAGCCACAAATTAGGTGGTGTACAATCAGTCTGCTCCCCCGGGATGCATCTTGGGAGGGTTTTATCAGGGTCCCAGTGCCTATGAGGCATCCCACTTCAGGTACACCCTGTGCAGTAATAACCTATCAACACTTCACACTGAACCTTGTTGGCCCATAGTGAAATACAGAGCCACAATTTGAAACCACAGATCAGTCTTTCACTAATGTACTGTCCTCAGCGCGGGCAGGATAAGTCAGAGCTTATCCCTCTGCTTAAAACACCATGATTTTTTAGGTTTTACCTGGTGTACTGTTTACATCTGCTCAGGGTGCAATAAGCTAGGTTTGCATCATGGCGGAATGCCTGGTGTATAGTCAGACCCTGTCCACATATAAGATTATTTTTAGATGTGAAAGAGCAGTGGTTTCTACCACTGAGATAGATTGTGTGTGATATACATTTTACCTTGTAACATGAGTAGCAAGTTTTGATGAACTCAAAGTCACTGCCACATAAGTATTTCTGTTCTGAACATTCTATTTACAGATCAGTGTTGTGGGAAATGACTCTTTTGCACGTTCGCCTACATTTTTTTTAAATTGATGCTGTTGGTTTCTGGATTTTGCCCACTGGGATCCTGCTACCCAGGCCCCAGTTCATGTGCTCTAAGCACCACAAATGTGTGTTATAAATCATAATTGGCACATTTAACTTACCAATAAGTCCCTAGTATATTATACCCAGTGTACCCAGAGCCTCTAAATTAAATGTCACTAGTGGATTGCAGCATGTATTGTGCTACCATAAAAGTGACAATGCAGAGCATGTCTTCAAACATGCAGCTGTCGCCTGCCTGTGCAGGTTTAAATCTGCCAATTCTACCTGACAAAATGCATCTTTTGCCAGGCCTAAACTTTCCTTTTTAATGTGTACATGATACCCCTAAGGTAGGCCCTTAATGCCTTTAGGGCAGAATGAAGGGTATGTAAAAAGTAGGACATGAGTACTTAAGTTTTACATGTCCTAGCAGTATGAAATCTCCAAAGTAATTTTTTCACTATGGCCCTACTTGCTCCTCCATAGAAAAGCGCTGGGTTACTAAATAGCACACCAACATGCATAACTTCAGTTTAGGAATATCTAGAACCATGAGTCAAGGATTTAAATTATTAATAATTTAAAATCTAATCTAAAAAGTTGGATTTTAAATTCCTATTTTGAAAATGCCACTTTTAGAAAGTTGACATTTTCCTACTTAAAGTCTCTAGTAAATCTCAATTGTTATCTGGCTGCCTGATGCCCCGATGCAGGGATGTGTGACTAGCTTCCAGGAAAGAGAACAAAAGGGCCTTAGCTGTGAGGAGGTGGGACCACTTTGTGACAGGATGGCCTGAGGGAGTGTGCCCACCAGCTGCACAGGCTTCGAAGGGGCATACCCTGTCACCGGCAGATGTAACATAACAAGAACTACCCCAGCCATTTTCCAAGTAGGCTGTGTCATCAATTCCAGTCGGGTGGGGCATTCCAGAACTGCTTCACAGGAGAAGGTCTCTCATTTTCCTCAATACACCTGAGGGCTGTGCCCAGAGCTCTGCAGAGGGGAAGAACGATTCTTCCATATTGGTTATAGGCAGAGAGGCACGCTGTGGGATAGTTTACAGTAAAACACACAGGAAGGGCTGCAATAGTGGGTAGGGGTGCCCCTGGGCACTTTTACCCATTGGATATGGAGTAGTCAGGACTTTCTGCCAAAAGAACCAGAGGGTACCACCTGATCATTGCCGAGCTGCACCTGCAGATGTCCTACTACCGGTCTGACTCATCTTGCTGGTTTGTTTGCCATAAAAGTATCTAAGTCCATACATGGGAGGATTTCACTGGGACCAATGCTAAACAGCACCCTGTCGATGATGTCACCTTCCTGAAACCCAGACTTCGTCCACTTGGAGTTTTCCTACCGTCGACCATGATAGCCTTGAGCTTCCCACCAGAGCTGATGCTCCCACCAAGGTCCTGTGCTTTAGCAGGCTGCCATCGGTAAGCACTTCTTTGGATCCAACCTGCGGCCCGACTCACCGTCAGCCTCGCGACAAGGAACGATCTCCAGAAAATCGAAGGTAAACTTTCACCCGGGATGACCCTGGTCGATGTATCCAACTCGCACTCCATCACGGTCTACCTTAACTTTTGACTCCGATCCTGTCAAGTGTGACCAGAATTGTTTTTTTTGTGCTGCTTGGGCCAAGAAACATCGAAAATGTTGAAAAATCATATCTCCGGTTCCCTACATCAGATTCTTCTTGTTTTGGTGTCTATTTGCTTATTACAATGTACTCTATCTTTCTACATATTGGAGTGGAATTTTTACTGTGTCGTCTTTTCTACTTTTTAACTGTTTTGGTTCTTATAAATGCTTTACACATTTTTCCTTAGTTAAGTATGTCTGCTCTGTGCTCCAGCTACCAAGGGTTTAGCTAAGGTTTAAATGATTAAGGCCTAACTGGACCTGTCAAGAAATAGTGCCACTACTACTTGCTACTTGCAGAGGACTATCATACCATTCAACGAATAATCCACTTCCTCAAAAGTGCATTTAGTATTCCTGGATTGTTTTGACTGAACAAACTGTAGTGATGATCCTGAGGGAAATACTATGCAAAATTAAAACTCAGGACTGGAAATGTGGTTACCCAATTACATGAGCTATCTAGTCACTCTAAAAGTGAGGCTTACCAGATCTTGGTATTCTTTTAAAATTACATTGAAATGTGATTAATTCTTTTTTTACTAATCCAGCAGATATTTTTTCAAAAGTAGGTGGGATATTACTTGCTACATTTATAGATGGAGCAATTTAACCTTCCCCGCAGCATATTAAAACCAAGTTTGCTCTCTGTGAACAGACGTGTAGTGGGCTTTTGTGTTGCTCTTTAAATACCACAGAGCTTTACTTTCACAGCATTTGGTTTCTTCTGTTTATTAATACGGTGCAAGACCCATGACTGCACGATCTCGTTTGCTTTTAGCAAAAAGGACAAAATAAAATGATAATAACTGAGTTATTGTCATTTAATATTTTCTTATACTGCTGTAAAAAACAGTGGGGAGAAGCTCCTCCGCCTCAGCGGAGGATCCGACACTGTGGTGCCGATCACGATCCTGCAAAAACCGGGTACGAACCGTCGGACGGAGCACAATCTCCACCCGACGCGTACCCGGTCGTCAATTTTCACAAACAAGGAATTGCGATTCGCACGGGTACACCATTACCGTACGAATCGTAAAAAAGCCCGACCGAACAAAAAAACACCTACCAATGCGATCCGGGAAAGCGCCGACCTGACGTCGGGACGCTCGCAGCCAGCCATTCACGACCCAGGAATCACGATTCGCACCGACGTCACCCCGCACGGTGAATATTTTGCGGCAGCCAAAAACTGCCGGGAAATCAGGACGACGCGAACAAGGACCACCAGTACGCGACGGACAGACGACGACGCGAACAAGGAGGACCAGTACGTGACGGACACACAGGACGACGCCACCAAGGAGGACCCGTACGCGACAGGACGACGCGATCAAGGAGGACCCGTACGCGACAGGACGACGCGAGCAAGGAGTACCAGTACGCGACGGACAGACATGGACCCGAACCTACGAGTCAGTCCTGCCCTCATAGCAGTACACCTCCTCTACAGGTTACGATGCAGACACCGCAGAAGGTCAGAATAACTAAGGGAGGGGGGAAAGTGGGGTGGGGTGGGGGTGGCAGGACCAGGGCAGGCCACAAAACAACCACATAAGTCACACACCACACATGGCCTGGACATACCTGACTCCCATGCCCTGGTCAGCACGAGGGGGTGGGGGCGTGTCCTGATAAGCCAGCGACCGCCACAACGGAAGTCCGTCACCACGCGAACCGGCAACACAACCAGACAGGTACGTCCCGTACCCACGCCTGAAGAGCGTGGGTACGAGTCGGACCACGCCCACACACGTCACCCCAACAATGGCGGGACGGATCGCACCCACGTGGCAAAGGCCTGGGTACGGGCCGCACAAACATCACATAGCATGGGGACGGATATGTACGGACCCTACCCCCACCCCGTATGCAAGGAGCGTACCCCCAGCCCAACAGTGTAAGTACGACTCGAACCCTCACCCGCGTATGCAAGGAGCGTACCCCCCATGCCAACAGTGCAAGTACGACTCGAACCCTCACCCGCGTATGCAAGGAGCGTACCCCCCAGCCCAACAGTGTAAGTACGACCCGTACCCCCACCCGCGTATGCATGGAGCGTACCCCCCATGCCAACAGTGCAAGTACGACGCGAACCCTCACCCGCGTATGCAAGGAGCGTACCCCCCAGCCCAACAGTGTAAGTACGACCCGTACCCCCACCCGCGGACTCACGGACCGTACCCCCACCCCAACAGTGTAAGTACGACTCGAACCCTCACCCGCGTATGCAAGGAGCGTACCCCCCAGCCCAACAGTGTAAGTACGACCCGTACCCCCACCCGCGGACGTACGGAGCGTACCCCCACCCCAACAGTGTAAGTTCGACCCGTACCCTCACCCGCGTATGCATGGAGCGTACCCCCACCACACCAGTGTAAGTAGACTCGTACCCTCACCTCGAATGCATTGAGCGTACCCCCACCGTGTATGTGCCAAGCGTACATATCCTGAAATCGGAGGTGTGTGTGCAGAGTCCACCCAGCAGTGCCCTGAGACAGGAGGGGTGGGTGCCTATCACTCCCAGCAGTGCCCTGAGACAGGAGGGGTGGGTGCCTATCACTCCCAGCAGTGCCCTGAGACAGGAGGGGTGTGTGCAGAGTCCTCCCAGCAGTGCCCTGAGACAGGAGGGGTGGGTGCCTATCACTCCCAGCAGTGCCCTGAGACAGGAGGGGTGTGTGCAGAGTCCTCCCAGCAGTGCCCCGAGACAGGAGGGGTGGGTGCAGAGTCCTCCCAGCAGTGCCCTGAGACAGGAGGGGTGGGTGCCTATCACTCCCAGCAGTGCCCTGAGACAGGAGGGGTGTGTGCAGAGTCCTCCCAGCAGTGCCCTGAGACAGGAGGGGTGGGTGCCTATCACTCCCAGCAGTGCCCTGAGACAGGAGGGGTGGGTGTGGAGTCCTCCCACCAGTGCCCTGAGACAGGAGGGGTGGGTGTGGAGTCCTCCCAGCAGTGCCCTGAGACAGGAGGGGTGTGTGCAGAGTCCTCCCAGCAGTGCCCTGAGACAGGAGGGGTGTGTGCAGAGTCCTCCCAGCAGTGCCCTGAGACAGGAGGGGTCTGTGCAGAGTCCTCCCAGCAGTGCCCTGAGACCGGAGGGGTGGGTGCCTATCACTCCCAGCAGTGCCCTGAGACAGGAGGGGTGTGTGCAGAGTCCTCCCAGCAGTGCCCTGAGACAGGAGGGGTGGGTGCCTATCACTCCCAGCAGTGCCCTGAGACAGGAGGGGTGTGTGCAGAGTCCTCCCAGCAGTGCCCTGAGACAGGAGGGGTGTGTGCAGAGTCCTCCCAGCAGTGCCCTGAGACAGGAGGGGTGGGTGCCTATCACTCCCAGCAGTGCCCTGAGACAGGAGGGGTGGGTGCCTATCACTCCCAGCAGTGCCCTGAGACAGGAGGGGTGTGTGCAGAGTCCTCCCAGCAGTGCCCTGAGACAGGAGGGGTGTGTGCAGAGTCCTCCCAGCAGTGCCCTGAGACAGGAGGGGTGGGTGCCTATCACTCCCAGCAGTGCCCTGAGACAGGAGGGGTGGGTGCAGAGTCCTCCCAGCAGTGCCCTGAGACAGGAGGGGTGTAACACATGTGTGTGAGGCCAGAATTATCCACATGCATACTGGCTACAAGGGAACATGTCCCCATGAACTCATGTCAACAGACTCCACACACAAGTACAGTGATCATCAAGGATGCCACGATTGTTGCAGGTGGAGACATGGCCCTGCATGCATGGCCAAAGTAGAAGGGCTCCGTCACACACACAGCTCATGTAGACACAGCTCTGCGCTAAACATTGGGAACACCCTGCAGGGAAGAAAGCTGGGTACACAGAGGAAGGAATACACCCTGGGACAAGTGCCCCATGCAGTAACTGCTTACATGAACAAAGAAAGTTAGCCAACACCTTGTGATGGCACACAGATCCCAGGGTCCCACCAATGAGCAGTACACTACTACATATCCCACACACCCAAACCCTTACACACCACCCAAAACCATGTAGCAGCCCCACCAACACCAATACCAGCATAGCAGTAGTGTGATAATGAAAACAAAATTAAGCTTTATTCAGCATGAGCACAATGTCCGTGGATCGCAGGCAGTTCAATCTTCACAAAGCCCATAGGGCAGTCAATGATTCTCAGCTGGATGGGGGACACAGTGGGATGCGTGTCCCCTACCTTGCCTGCACAGTCAAATGGCATCGTCTTCCACACTGGTGAGGGCATCGGGGGGGGGGAAGCAACAGGCACCGCAGGGACATCAGGGCAAAGGGGCGGCGTTGTGGGTGCAGGGATGGAGGACTCCACCACAGGGGGTGGGTCAGTGCCAAAGGCGGAGGCCAGGATGGCACTACACACCTTTGCAAGGTCCTCCAGGGAGTCCCCTGCACCCGAAGGGTCCTCAGACCCCAAGGAGGGGGGGGGGTCAGAGGGATGGGTCGCAGCGCCACCGGGGGAGGGTGGAGACAGGGGGGGAGACTCAACCACCCTGACCGTGGACCTCCTTGACCGCTTGCGTGGTGGTGTAACTGTGGGGCTCAGGGACAGAGCGGCCATGAAGGAGTCCTTGGGGGAGATGTGGCCAGGAGAGCTGAGGGGAGGGGATTTGGAGGGAGTGGACTGGGTGGAATGCGGACTCCCACTATGGCTGCGTGTCACACGTTTGCCCCCCGACCCAGTGGGTGTGCCTACCTCACCCTGTGTGTGCGTGTCAGGAGGAGTGCGGTGGACCTTCCCTGCTGGTGTGGTGCCCGTGTCCGTTGATGTGGGTGCATGCCGACGTCTGGGTGTACGTGGGACAGGCATGGGAGTGGGAAGTGTGGATGGGGCAGGGGTAGGTGGGGGGAGGTCGCGCTGCAGGAGACCCACTGCTGCAGTCAGTGTGGAGTCGATGGACCTCAGCAAGTTGCGTTGGTCAGCCTGCGATGAATGAATGCCCTCCAAGAAAGCCTCGATGTTGGTGAGGGTTTTGCCGTGGGCATGGAGGACATTAAGGATCGCAGCCTGACCAACCTGCAGTTGCCGCTGGATGTCCACAGACTCTGCATTGGCGGCAGCAGTGGAGACAGGGGCAGGGGGTGCGGTGCCTGGCAGGAAGGAGACATGCTGTGACCGGGCACGCTGGGAAGGGACACGAGCAAGTGGGAGGCGGCTGGTGGGAACTGAGGGGGCGGTGCGAGGTGTTGTTCCGCTGTCAGCTGCTGGTGCAGCCACCGCCCACTCGGAGACATCCTCCTCGGACCTGTCAGCTTCGTATTCTGACGTGCCAGTCGACAGGTCCTCGGCCGCACTATCCTCCACCTCTGTCCCACTCGATGTGCCAGCCCCGATGTCACGGCTGGCACTGGTGCTCGGTCCCTCCGCCTTGCCTGTGTCCATGTCTCCCTCTGTGTCCCCCGACGATGCTGTGGGCAGGGTGGAGAGACATAAATTAATCAGACAGCTGTACACATCAGTCACATGAGTCCAATCGACATAGGTAACACTGCATAGCCTGAAAAGGAAGATCCCTAACATCTACTAAACAAGGTACCGATGTAGGGCATGAAACACACAGTTGGTTGAGCCACCATGCCACTGAAATACCATGGAGAGCATGAGACAATAGCTAAACACAGGAAACGGAGTCTGACATAGCACCCAGGCCCTGGGGACAATCCAGCACTTCATCTGCACCACACAGCGTTGGCGAAAATACCGATGACCAGGGACCATATCCATGAACTTGAGACACATGCTGCATAGGTAATGCTGAAAACATGCCCAACATGACTCGGTCACTGCACATTGCGTGTGTGTCCAGACACATCACACACTGCCCAGACCCAGCAAGTAGAAATCAGGATTTTACACATAGGCATTGCCTGCACCAACAAGACCCTACACGAGGCAAATTGTTGAGACACAGGTGGCACCAACATCTCATAGTCTGGCTGATACACACAGGGGCAGGCAAAAAGCAAGAGTGTACGCCAAACAGCCAAGGTGCGCCTGTACAAATAATGAGGTACCAGTGCCCATCCTCAGATGAGTATAAGAAGACACACAGGCACTGGCAACTGTGAGTATGTAGAAGGACAATCAGGTCAGGCTGCACAGTGGACACCTGTACAAAATAGCACGTCTATATACATGGTGACAGGGGACAATGGCACAGAGCACAACCTACGCTGTAGACACTGAGATTGTCCACGTTAATGATGACACATACACCACTGAGGAAAAGGTGCCCCAGGGGACAGTAGTGGGCACGCAACTACATGCTACTGAATGGTAATGACTGCAACACACGTCACCATCCCTGCACTATGTGTATCGCACACTCATGCACATCATGTCACAGGCCACTACATAGGACATGCGCGCTGTAAGGCATGACACATGAGAGACCAACTCCCATGTCTGGAGTCAGCATCAGTGCCAACTGACATGGAACCCACATGCAGTGAACTTGACAGTGCACAGACAAGGTCCCACAACCTGTTACACACCACCCCCACACATGATGCTACAGTCATTGTTCTCGTGGACAAAGCGCCAGCCTACATCACCTTGTGAAGGAGTGACTACACACAGACCAGGGAACACATTGCAAGGAGGGGAAGGGTGGCAGGGGCACAGCGCTATACTGGGGCAAACAGGATCTGCACAGCACCTTTAAACCCTGCCAGTTAATTCATGCTACTGTGCCCTTACAAATGCCGGTGACACACAACAAACACACATGTACCTACCCCCTTCCGGCTGCTGCATCGCCTGTAAGCGCCTCTCCAGGTCTGGAAAGACCACCGGCAGCACACGCCTGTGGAGGTGGCTCAGACGGCGGCGGCCGCGGTTCTTGTGGCTCTCAGGTGAGTCCCCCAGCAGGAGCCGTGCAATCCTCCGCGTCCAGCACCGGATATCCTGCCAGCGTTTTCTCACCTGGGGCAGGCTCCGCCTCCGACCATCCACACCCCTCACGGCACTGACGGCGGTCAGCCAGATCTGCTCCTTGGCAGTGGCGCCTACCTGTGAGGAGGAACAAGTGACACCACATCAATACACCAGCCACATGTCACAGAGAGACATATGGGTACAAATTAGCTGGTCACAACAAGGCATGTCATGCAGCCAACGCATTGCACCTTTGTCATAGGGACATCATCCCCTGGTGAGGGAAAAAGCAGTACGTGCCACAGTGGGTACACAGGTGGAATGATGGCAATGTCACAATCAATGATCAAGGCTCACACTGTGCATCATACCCACCCCTCCTGTCTCAGGGCACTGCTGTGAGTGATAGGCCCCCACCCCTCCTGTCTCAGGGCACTGCTGGGAGTGATAGTCCCCCACCCCTCCTGTCTCAGGGCACTGCTGTGAGTGATAGGCCCCCACCCCTCCTGTCTCAGGGCACTGCTGTGAGTGATAGGCCCCCACCCCTCCTGTCTCAGGGCACTGCTGGGAGACATCTGGCACCCCCCCCTGGGACCCCCCCGACAGTACATGGCATGTGTGTTACACCTGGACGCAATGGCAGAAGTCACAGTCACAACATAGGGACAGTCTGTGGCAGTGGCCTATGCACTCACCTGATACCCTGGTCGCCCATACAGCATGGAGTACTGTGGGAGGATCACATCCAGCAGAGCCATGTTCTCCTCCAGGGTGAATGGCTGTGTCCTCTCCACAGCCCTTGACATGGTTCCAGGGAATCAGTAGCAGCAGCTGGGTCGACGAATGCAAAGATGTGCAGGCAAGTGCTCCCTCATGGGACCTGGCTGCCTTATATGTGCCCTTCTGCCCAGTCTCATGCACAGGAGTACAGAGTGATTGGTCACTCACATTTGCATCCTATGTTTCCACCAATCCCTTCAAACCTAGCAGTCTGTGGGTTCTCTATCGGTTTCATTCTCCTGCATGATGTCAGCCCCACAAACACATTGCAACAAAGTAGAAGAATTCCAACTGACTTCTGCTGTGCACCTTCCAGAACAATTTCGAAATTTGAACTTGGTCTCCATGACAACCAGCATGCATGTAGGCCTTAATACTTGTCCCCTAGGTAATTTGGAGCATCACACACAGGTACGGTGCGTTTCGGGGCCCTAGGGCACCCCAAATGCATGGCAACGGCCCGTACATGCATGCCTACGTTCACTATCACTATGGGTCTGCACGCGTATGCGTACCCGTAGTGTTACGGACCGTACACACGCATGTACGCTCTCTATCACTATGGGTCTGCACGCGTATGCGTACCCGTAGTGTTACGGACCGTACACACGCATGTACGCTCTCTATCACTATGGGTCTGCACGCGTATGCGTACCCGTAGTGGTGCGGCCCGTACACACGCATGTACGCTCTCTATCACTATGGGTCTGCACGCGTATGCACGCGTATGCGTACTCGTAGTGATAGTGAGCGTACATGCGAGTGTACGGTCCGTACCACTACGGGTACGCATACGCGTGCAGACCCATAGTGATAGTGAGCGTACATGCGAGTGTACGGTCCGTACCACTACGGGTACGCATACGCGTGCAGACCCATAGTGATAGTGAGCGTACATGCGAGTGTACGGTCCGTACCACTACGGGTACGCATACGCGTGCAGACCCATAGTGATAGGGCCGTACACACGCATCTACGCTCACTATCACTATGGGTCTGCACGCGTATGCGTACCCGTAGTGGTACGGAACGTACACACGCATCTACGCTCACTATCACTATGGGTCTGCACGCGTATGCGTACCCGTAGTGCTACGGACCGTACAAATGACTGTACGCTCGCCATCACGATGGGTACACATACGGCAGCACTCCCACAGTGATTTGGGAACATGCACAGGCCCTCTCAGCAGCAGTACGGCGGTTTTTACACATCACTGTGGTGATAGGCGACACACATGTAGGAATAGGGCGGACATACTTGTCCATGGATGGACATACTTGTCCAGGAATGGACATCAAGGCATCGTCTGTGCATTACTACATGTGTGGGGCACAGGTGTCACAGGCTGTGATGTGGAACATGCCTCCTGAGTGGAGAAGGCACCAGATGTATGATGAGATGTGTACATGTGTACTGTGTGAGGGTGCAATGTGTGCCAGGCATGCCCTTGACTCCTTTGACATGTGTGCATGTGGGACTGCGCACTTGGGGTGAGCGTCACTGGCATGGCACGGACACCAACACACGGAAGTGTCCCATGATGCCCGGTACAGGGGTCATGACACATGACTTGTCACTACCCACAGTGCACAATGTGACTATGTCATATATGTGTCCGGGATTTACATCAGGTTGATGTTGTAGCACCCTCAAAAGCTGCAGCCGTTGCAGCAACCAACATGTGGCTGTGTGTAGATTGTCATTGCACACTGTTCCGCATACCATGCCACATGTGTTATCGGATGTGAGGTGCACATGTATGCATGGGACACGGAGTAGCGTGACAAGGCCATGTCAGCAAACTCACAAGGAATGTGTGGTGAGTCATGACATGTGCACCTTCATGGCAAGGTGTGTGGGCTGGACTAGTGTAATGTCATGTGACCTGTGGCTCCAGTGTTCCGCTACCAGTCTCTGCAATCGGCATCCCACTTCTGCTGATGTGTGGGTGTATGTCACTCCTGTCTTGCGTCGGGCAGTGCACTTGCACTGGGACACAGCTATTTCCATGGCGTGCCATGGGGAGGTTCTCAATCACCGTGTGTAGCTGGGTCTTGGAAGGAGTGTCACCTTGCATCCATACGTGTCCTGGGCATGTAGCACATGCCTCACTCCCTATGTGGCATGTGTGTATTGCCAGATTTACATGTGCTCAGTAGACATGAGTTGTTCTCGTAGTGCACTCACTCTTCCTTGTCAATTCCAAATTACTGCAGAGCGCCTCCTGTTGCCCGAAGAATTCCAGACTTGGCTACCATGCAGGAGAATGACAGGATCCGGCTCTACCGCTTCACCCAACCGTTGATTCTGGAGCTGACGGCGAGACTGGCACCACACCTGCAACCGCAGCACAGGTATCCTACGGCACTGACACCCCAGCTGAAGGTAATGGCTGCCCTACATTTTCTTGCCACGGGTACCTTCCAAAATACCATAGCTCATGTTGGTGGCATGTCCCAGAGCATGTTCAGCGGTGTGCTGCATGATTTCTTGGAGGCCATGTTGATTCACCTGGATGACTTCATCAAGTTCCCAACCCCTGAACAGATGACTGAGGTCAAGCGTGGATTCTATGCCCTGGGAGGGATGCCCCATGTCATTGGGTCCATAGATGGGACACATGTAGGTTTGGTACCACCACACGCACGGGAGGTGGCGTACCGCAATCGGAAGCACTACCACTCCATCAATGCCCTTGTGGTGTGTCTGTCCAATATGGTGATTTCACATGTCTGTGCTCGTTTCCCAGGATCAGCACACGATGCCTACATCATGAGGCGTAGCGGGATGCCTGATATGATGATGCAGCTGCGCAACGAACGGGCATGTGTTGTTGGTGGGTACAGTCTGTCTGTCCTGTATTCTGTATAGCAGACCAGCACGACCGCTACACCAGTTCTAACGATGTCCATGTGCTTCCCATGTAGGGGACGCTGGCTATCCCAACATGCCTTGGCTGCTGACACCTCTCCGCAACCCCATCACGCCGGCCCAGCTCCGCTATAACACCGCCCATGGCCGGACAAGGCGAGTGATAGAGAGGACGTTTGGCATGCTGAAGAGCCGATTCCGGTGCCTCCACAAGACCGGCGGTGCACTCCCTTATGCCCCGGCGAAGGTCTGCAAGATCTTCATGGTCTGCTGCATGCTGCACAACATGGCAGTTGAAAGAGCTGTGCCACTCATCCTGAATCAACATGACGAGGACCATCCACCCGTGGAGGACGAAGGGCTTGGCAATGGGGCTAGTGATGTGGAGGATGTGGAGCCACAAGAGGACATCCGGACTCGGCTCATACGCGACTTCTTTGCTTAGTGGTGAGTACCAGGGTCTGAGTGTGCACGCATTGGTCCCCGTGTGGCATGCGTTGTGATGTGTGTCTCCACCTGCATGTATGGCACGTGGGTCAGAGGTGTGTGTGGGTGTGTCACTGGAGTGATGGTGGCAGTGATGGTAGTATTTCCCCAGTCATAATTGTGACCTAGCATGTTGTCATCCATACATGTGTCGAGTAAATGCACATGCAAGTGGCTGTGCTTTTTGTGGCTGACTTCTTGTGTGTCTCTCTTCCCCAGGTACCTGCGCATGCCGTTTGCTGGTTGCATTGTTGTGGCACTGCTATTCCTCATGGACATGACATCGTGGGCTGACTCAGCGTTACAGGCACGGACACGTTTGGAAGTCTCCATGGGGTAAGGGATGCATCTGGGGTGTATTGGGTGTGGCAGTTGTTCACGATGTGTGCACACTGCCCCGGTCGGGGTTTGGTTCCTCTGCAGACATGTGGCATCCCCATGGGACACGACATGCAGCTGGGTACACCTGAATAGATGGGCTGCCTGGTTGTCAGTCATCAGTGATGGGATAGTGGATTGTGATGATGGCATCAATGTGTCTGACACTGCCCTCGGACACATACGGTTAACATTGTCTTGACATGGCGTGGGACTTCCACATCAGCGGATCTATGGTGTATGGCAGGCTCTCCGTGAGCAGCTGTGGGTGTTTAGCTGTTAGCCGACGCTTGTGTGCCAGTTCCATGGCTATCACGCATTTGTGCTGCAGAAGGGGGGTGCCAGTGTTGGAGCCACATGTTACTCCACATGATGTGTTCATGTGTACTTCAAGTTGCCTCTGCAATCCCAAAAACATGACTAATAAAGGTGTCCCTATGCCTCCAAGGTGCCTCTTCTCAGTCAATGCTGGTGTGTTGGCACGGAGCATCCTGCATGCCTGGCATGGTATTCCCTGATTGTGGCTATGTGTCAATGTGTCGAGTGGCAAGATGCAAGCTGTGTGTGTGTGCTGAGACTGTGTATTGGGCATGATGTCCATGACTGTGTGGGTATTGTGACATGTGCCATCCCCATGCATCCAACGTTGTCCATGACCCCATTCTCTGCATCCACCGGACTCAAGCTTGCAGGACATGGTTCTGCCACCTGTCTACACATACCTGGGTGCCCCCCAGGACACGGGCCAGGATCCCTGACCTCTGCGCATGACTGTTGCTGTACTCAATGTGTCTGTCAGCACGGTTGTTCGGCCACCCCCTCAGCTGGTTCTGCCCATCACGGGTGTGTATGGTGCTCCATGTCTGTCTTGCCTAATAAACTGTGACCCATGTGTCCTGTGCCAGACTCAGGCCCCAGGGTGTGGATGGTTGAAGTGAACAGATGACTCAGGCATGTTTAGACTGTACAAGACACATGTTAGGTAATAATGCTACCAGCAGGCATCTACTCTTAATAGTGTGATTTATTATTGGGGGGGGGGGGGACAAAGTGAGGGGCTTTCCGGGATTAGGGAATCCAAAGTTCAGTAGGGGAGTTGGTGTCCTTGCCATTGGAAATCCTCAGAGTCCATGCCACAGTCTTTGTCAACATTGGTCAGCCAGTGACCAGCAGGGCCATGTGGCAGAGAATGTCTCTTGATGCTGTGATGCTGTTGCTCCAGTGGGCCAGGTGCCAGGCCAGGTGTCCTGGGAGATGGTGATGTAGCAGCCACCCTCACGGTCCTTTCCGTGGACGACCCGGCTTCCTGCGGGGAACCTCAGCAGCAGGCCGTGACGACGTCTGGGATGCTCCGTCGGATGTTTCCTCCTCCTCCTCATGATCCCTCCCTGTGGGTGGTGATGTTCTCCGCCTTCTGGCACAGGGAGGGTCGGCCATGGTGTCGGCCATCCGACGGAGTGCAGCGTGAATCCCCTGGGACGCCGTCACTTGCTCAGCCTGTCTGTCCTCCATCCTCCGTTGGTGTACCTGTAGACAGGCTATTAGCTCCGCATGTTGCTGGGCCTGCTGGACCTTGATCCCCTCGAGGACGGACACAACCTGGGCCATGCCCGTGGTGTCCTGCCGGTATGAGTCCAGGATGTTACGGACATGGGAAAATACCGGATCCCCAGCCAACTGGTCAGACTCGCGCCTCCGCCGTCCTCCACTCCCACCACCCCTGTCCACTTGCGTCTGGCCTGCACTTGTGGGAACATCGGGTCTCCGGGACCCCTGAGGGGTGGCATTGGCGTTGTCGCCTGCCTCCTCCTGGGTGCCCGGGACACCGTGTCCCTCCTGGCGAGCCTGGCTGCATTGTGGTGTTGGGGCAGGGATCCTGGGTGTCTCCTGGGATGTGGCAGGAGTGGGGGTGGTGGTTGGCACGGTTGTACCTGACGCAGGTGCTGCAGGTGGTTGGACACCAGAGGGGCCAGGTCGGTCGGGGTCGTCCGCAGAGTGGTGAGAGTGGTCGCTGCCGGTGGGATCGGTCTCCTGCAGATCCGGGTCCTGTGAGTGTTCCCCCCCAGTGTTGGGGGGTGCAGCACGACGTTGACCTGTGTGTGAGAGAGAAAATGTTAATTTTGGTCCATGCAACATCCATGTTTCATCCGTTTCAAAGTTGGCACATTTCCTCTTGGAATTAGGATCTGTCTTGCATTCCACTCACAGTGCACTTGTGCATGGGTGTGTCCCTTGGGCACCAATTTGGCCCCTTTAACTATGTGTGGCACAGTCTTACTTGCTGCGTCAAGTGTGACTGCAGTCAGCAGTGGAGTGTGCAGGTGTGGCGAGCCATGCATTTGCGCCTTCCTTGTAGCACTGTACATGTGCACATGGAGTGGATCCACACACTTATATGATGCAGGTGGCTGTCCTTGTGCTCGTGTACAGGTTGTGACATGGCCCTGCGTTTTGACATGATGAAGAGGGGGGGTTCTGGCACTGGCCACCCTTGTCTACATGCACGCAGTCCACCTGCTGACGAGCAGACATTCCCACACACCAAAGGACTGATTTGCTCTCCCTGTGTCTCCCTCCTTCTCTGTCCCCCTCTCCCTCCCTCTCTGTCCCCCTCTCCCTCCCTCTCTGTCCCCCTCTCCCTCCCTCTCTGTCCCCCTCTCCCTCCCTCTCTGTCCCCCTCTCCCTCCCTTTCTGACCCCCTCTCCCTCCCTCTCTGTCCCCCTCTCCCTCCCTCTCTGTCCCCCTCTCCCTCCCTCTCTGTCCCCCTCTCCCTCCCTCCGTGTGTCACCCTCTGTCACCTTGGCCCAGCTTCCTGGGCACACACTGTTGGCAGATCTTTGAGTGGCCCTTGGCCTGTTGAGGTGAGTTTGTTTCTGATCTCCAGGCACCCATTTTGTCTGCTGTGTGTCTGTGCGCTGCTGCTGTGGTGGTGTGTGCTGCCACTCTTTCACAATGTTGGCTGTTCATTAGCTGCTGTCATGTGCAAAACAGTGCCTTCACCCCCATGTGTTGATGCACGGCGTCCGCCATTTGCTGGCAAGTCATTCCTGTGTTGGGACACAGTGTTTGTCTGGCTGTGACCTAGGCCATATGGGCAGAGGGCATTGTTGTCTGCTTTGGAGTCGCACTATGTGATTTTTGGTGCCCAGCCTCCCGCCATCCGGGTTACCGTGTCATGTGTTGTTGTCTTCTGTGGCCTGTGACTTGCCATTGTCCAGCTGGGTGCATGGGGCATGGTGGCAGCAGTGGCATGTGCCTGCTCATGGAGTGTGGTTGAGTCATGCGATGGCTTGTGGTGGTTGCGTGCCTGTTAGTAATTTTGGTTGTGGTTGCAGTTCCCCCCATGTGAGGTGCGTTGTTTGTGTACTCACCCGGGTCTCGGAGTCCTTCTACTCCTTCAACTGCCTCCACCGGCAGTATGGCCATCACCCTCTCCTCCCAGGGATGGTACTGTACGGCTCTGCGGGAGGGCCCTCCTCCGGTGGCGTTGGCCTGGTCGTGTTCCTCCTGCCTCTTGGCTCTGACCCTCCTCCGCAGATCGTACCACCTGTTCTGGCAATCCTGCTTGGTCCTCCTGGTGTCCGCAACGGCATTCACAGCATCAACGATGGTCTGCCACATGGCTGTTTTGGCTGCCTGGCTGGTGCTTCTGACCAATGTTCCAAAGATCTGTGGCTCGACTCTGAGGATTTGATCAACAAGGACCTCCAACTCTCGGTGACTGAACTTTGGATTCTTGGTAGTGGGCATGGTGAGGGGTGTGGGTGGGGATGGTGTGGGTGTGGGGGGTGTGTGGATGTTGGGGGGGGGGTGTGGATGGTTGTGTGTGTGTGTGAATGTGATGAGAGGGTGTTTGTGAGGGTGGTCGTGTGAAGGTGTGCAAGTGTAAGATGTGGTGTAGCTTGTAGTCTGGTTCTGTGGTGTCTGGCAGCAGTGAGTCTGTTGCAAAGGCTCATGGTTTGTGTGTGTGGGCCCTTTTCATTGGTCCATGGGTGGGTGTGGCAGTGTTTGAATTTTGGGTGGGTGTGTTATAAGGAGTGGTGGTGTATTGGGCCTCTGTTTGTTTTTGACAGTTGCAGGTCAGTGATTGTGTTATTTTAGTGGTTGTTGGCCATGTTTAGTGGCTGTGTGCCTTTCGAATGGTGTATTCTTGTGTTGTTTTGTTTTGTCCTTGTTGTGTACGTGCGTTTTGAGCGTGTGTACGGTGTGTACATGGGCCATTTGGTTGTACGATTATGTCCTTGTGTGTGGCTTTGTACGACTCGTACATGCGGTTGTGATGTTGGGGCATGGGGTGCGCTCCGTACTTAGGAGGTTGTGTTGGGGGTGCGCCAGGAACTACTGGGGTGTACATGGACGGTGGTACGACACGTACAGGGGTGGGGGGGTGTACATTGACGTTGGTGCGACACGTACAGGGGTGGGGGGGTGTACATTGACGGTGGTACGACACGTACTGGGGTGGGGGTACGACTGGAACGTACTGGGGTGGGGGTACGACTGGAACGTACTGGGGTGTGGGTAGACGGGGCTATGACACGTACTGGGGTGGGGATGTGGCTCGAACGTACTGGGGTGTAGGTACACGGTGGTACGACACGTACAGGGGTGGGGGTGTGTACATTGACGGTGGTACGACACGTACTGGGGTGGGGGTACGACTGGAACGTATTGGGGTGTGGGTAGACGGGGCTATGACACGTACTGGGGTGGGGGTGGGGCTCGAACGTACTGGGGTGTAGGTACACGGTGGTACGACACGTACTGGGGTGGGGGTACGACTGGAACGTACTGGGGTGTACATGGACGGGTGGGGGTATACATATACGGGGGGTACGTGTCGGACGTACGGGGGCTGGGGGGAGTGTTGGGCGCGTATGCGGGCACATGTCTCCATGGTTGCTATAGGTGTTCGGTGCGGACGGTGTTTTTTCCATACGGTAGTACGCTCGGACGCACGGGATGGATCGTGATTCCTCGGTCGGACTTGGCTTTTCACGTTTGTAAGGTAAATCGTCCGAGGACGTGTCGGACACATTTTCCGACCCGAGGACGTGTGGGGAATGATTCCCAGTGCGGTTCGTATGGACTTTTTACCATGCGAATCGTGATTGCCAGTTCGTACGGCACTTGTACGATTCGTACGGTAAGAAGACCCGATACGAGTCGCACGGGGGAATTTTTTACCGGATCGTGATCGGCACCTGTGTGTGAGTATGAATTTCCTTTTAAAAGTGCCTGCCTGGCTCTAATGGGTTCAGCTGTGGCTGCTCCTCCTGCCATTCATGGTCAGTCGATTCCCCTGGGCCTCAGGCTGTATGACCTTTTCTAAGCCACTTGTAAGGTAATGTGGCATGCTGTCACTACAAGTATGTTAGAAAAGTAAAGTAATAGCAGCAAAAGCTTTGTATTGGCCGGTGGAGGGCTGTTACAGCATGATAAATGACGGCTTTCACTAAGTTAGTGCTCTCATTCTGAGCAGGTTGATTGGCCAGCATAAAATTATCATTACACAACAACACACACTTTTTTTTTTACTTAGAGCTACAAAGTTAATTTAGAGTAAGAGGCTTTTTACTCCTAGGGAATTCAAAATGTCACTTACGAATGTTTTATTGGGCATAGTCATTGAGATAATCATTTTTACCCTTATTAAGCACCCTCGCCTTCGGCTCAGGGAACATAATTTGCTTGGTTGGCAATTATCTTAGAAAAACACCGTCTAAAAAGCTCATTTATTCTCATTTGTGTGTAAGCCTTGGGAAAGAATCAATAGTATTGGAAGGGGAAATACCAAGGCAGGGCCGGCCTTTGCTAATCCTGTGCCCTGGGCGAAATTTCATTTTGCACCCTTCTTACTCCTCCTCCTCTCTCCCCAAGGTTTTCCCTTCAACATTTTCTAAGTGCTACATTTAACAGGAGTTACTATTTGGCACAGTGCTTAATGTTTTCAACACATAAATAAATAAGTGCAATTGCCCAAAATTGTTCTAAGGAGGTTGTGGTTCACTTTCACCACTCATGTGACCCACAGGCACCACTGGGCCACCATTGTACCGCCCACTGTCTTCAGTGCTAATACCATGTTAGCTTGGAAGTCATATTTGTTGGTAAACCTACTAAATAGGTTCGGTGGGGTTCACCCTGAGAAAAAAAAAACAGCAACAAATGGTGACTTTTACAGCACATTTGTCTCATAAGTGCTCAACAAAAACTCAAAGGTTCTGAAGGGACACTAAGGAAATATTCCATTACTCTTGTGCTGTAGAAGGCCTTGCACTCCCCATGGATACTGATGCTCGCCCTCCCAATTTCACATGGCCTATCTCAGAATGTATGGAGCATCCTTCTTCACCTATTTGTTTCAACCTGTCCTTTCAAGTAGATCCTGATTTTGTAGTTTAAAGGGGAAAGGTGGATTTTTCACAATCTCTAGCTGTCGGCAGAAACCCTCACGATTTACTTTCAAAAGCAATATCTGTCTCTTATTAGATTTCATTAAATCAGATCAGTTTCTAGTAGTCTATTATTCAGAGAGCCCTGTACCTTTCACAACACGTTTTGACCTTCCAAACATTGGAATTGAAAAGTCTTACGTGCGACAGAGACGTGCACTCACTTTTAAGGCAGTGTTAGGATGTAAGATAGCTCACGAGGCTGAGCACCACAGCTTCAACGCACAGCGAAGCCAACTCATTAATTCGTCCTTCTCGGAGCTATAACATGCGTACCAAACAGTTGGGGATCTCTCTTTCCTTGTGTGTGTCTCTCTCTTTGATAAAATGAACAATTTAAAAATGCAGAGTTCTTGCAGCAATTTGCTTATTTTATGGCCATAAAGACAAGCAGCTAGCCCTCGACATTTCAATACCTTTGTCAAGAGGATTTGGCTTCCTACTTCAAAAGTATCGAGGGCGGGTTCCAAAGGCCTGCCACGCTGAAGAAATACTAATAAAAAGGGGAAAAGCACATTTCGTTGGAGGCAAGCTAAGTGCGCCCCTCTGAAATTCAGCCTCCCTGGTTCTGGCCCAGCTCGCCCATGCTTAAAGCCGGCCAGGTACCAAGGACATATCATGCATATATTCTTTGGAAGCAACAGTGTCTGAAGCACAGACTGTCTGTCAGTGGTTAACGCGTTTAACAAATACTGCAATTCCACTGTCTATTTCCATGTCACCCGGTTTAATAAATCGCACAGAAAAGGGTGCAATGCATTATCGCACATATAATTCAAGAGGCAGCTCGATGACAAGCACGGAAAGGCAGCTGTACACAGGAAACAGTTGCCCTGAATGACGTAGCTTATGCCCCGGAGGGATACTGTTCATTGGAGTTTATGACTCGAGTTCAATGGAAGTGTTCTGGTTTGTAAACTTATCGCCTGAAGTATCTGTTCATGCAAGAATCTTGGCACATACTTATCGCATAAGCAAGCACGACGAAACAGCCCAGGAATGCCACCTACTCCCAGCAAGATATGAACTCGGTTTGCACCCACTAGAAGTCACAGCTTTGGTATGAAGTGTTCGGGGGTGTTTTAGGGGTCCAGTGCTCTGCATAAATAAGTATATAAATGCGAAGCTGGGTAATTCCCATAAATCTCATGTTGTAAATACACGTCTGTGCGAAAGTCTTTAGCAGCTAGATAACAAGGATCAGTTCAGTTTGTTTGAAATTGGGTTGTTGGTGGACTGGGGTGTGACCCCGGTCAAACAACAGTCACTAAATTAACCTGTGCTTAATCCTGGGTAGCTTGTCACAAAAAGCAGTCAGGCTTAGAGGCAATGGACAAAGTATTATGCAGAGCACAAACAGTAATAACACAACCCAAGAAAAATCCCAAACCCAAACCAATTTAGAAAAATAGAGTACATTTTAATAGATTATTTGACACCAAAATGACAAAAGCCTAATCAGTGGAACAAAAAATATGATTTTTTTAAGTTTCTAGTAAAAATGAGTGCTTAAAGTTCAAAGCGCCAACCATTGAGATCTAGTCATGCGACACAGAGTCAAAGTTGAAAAATATGACCGACCGTACTGGAGCACGGTTTAGGTACATGGAGGGAATTCGGCCTGGTCAGCGCTTACTTACAGACTTAAAAAAAATTCTGAGTAAAATGTTCTGACAAGGTAAAGTTCAGTGAGGTGGTGTCCGAAGAGGAAGCTTCATTGTCGGAGGGCCTTGGGTCGGTGAAGATTTCCACTTTCGGATTCAGTCATTGGAGTGAAAGTCGAAAATCTCCAGCAGTACAAGGCAGAGGACTGTAGCCGAAGACAGTTGCATGAGGCTGGATACCCCTTTGGTGAAGGACCACTGAAAAGATTTGATGTTGTGCAAAATAACGTAGTGACAAAAGCCGCAAAGTCAATCTAACCGATGATGCACCTTGGACAGTTAGGCAAGCCGGTTGGTCCCTGTCTCCTTCTGGTTCTAAAAGCAGTTTCTAGGCCGAAATGTTTTTTAAATCTCCACTTTTGGATTTTGGCTATATGGGCACATTTAACACCATTTCCAATGGTCTGGGATTGGAGGAGCACCGCCTGGAGGGTCAGAACTTACTAGGCTGTGTCTTCGTGTGGGTTCAAGATGTAAGAAGCGGTTTGTGTCTCTGTGGCTCTGAACAGGAGGCCATCATACTAGCCCTTGTGAATCACTGGGACAGTTGAAGATCCAACCTTTGTCCCCAGGCAGAAGGTGGCAGAGCAGCAAGACAATAGGGCAGCAATACAACAGAGCAGCAGTCCTTCAGAGCAGCAGTCCAGCAGAGTGGCAGTCCTTCCAGCAGCACAGCAGTCATTCCTGGCAGATTATCCACAGGTCCAGATGCGTACTCAAGAGTTGGTGCCTGAGGTCCCTTTTTTATACCCTGATGCCTTAGTAACTATCGGTTACACCCAGTCATGTGTCCCAAGGCAGGCGATAGGCACAAAAGGGCTAAGGACAGAAAAATGCCAACTTTCTGAAACAAATGATTTTTAGGCTGGACTGTTCCCATGAGGAACAGGGTCAAGACTGATTTGCACATGGCTGGATCCAAACTGGGTTGGTGTGAGCAAAAGAACGATGGATTAAAGCCAGATATTTTTGACTGGGGTGAATGTTTGAATTGTTCAGCATTCTGTCCATCATTTCTTCCTTTTGCTTATGTCGCCCTAAGCGGGAAAGGTATGCCCAGTGCTCACTGCGCCACTGGACTGATGAGAGGTGATGCCCTGAAAGCGGTCCCAGGATGCTTGTTTCCGGTCCAGGGAGGACCTGGCTTGGCAGTTTGGGCTGGACTGTTCCCATGAGAATCAGGGTCAAGACAGGTTTGCATATGGCTGGATCCAAACTGGGGTGGCGTGTTGAGCAAAAGAACAATGGATTGAACCAAGATCTTTCTGTCTGGGGGTGAATGATTGCATTGTTCAGCATTCTGTCCATCATTTGTTTCTTTTGCTTTTGTTGCCCTAAGTGGGAACGGTATGCCCAGGCGTGGATCCCGTGCTCACTGAGCCATTGAATTCAAGCTAGCCTGGCTGATGAGGGGTGATGTCCCGAAACCAGTCCGAGTGCGCCTGTTTTCGGTCCAGGGAGGACCTGGCTTGGCAGTTTGGGCTTGGCTGTTCCCATGAGGAGCACGGTCAAGACTGATTTGCATGTGACTGGATCCCAACTGGGCTGGTGTAGTGAGCAAAAGAATGATAAAGTAAATCCAGATCTTTGGAACTGGGGGTGAATGTTTGCAATGTTTAGCATTCCGTTTATCATTTGTTCCTTTTACTTTCTGAAAGTGACATTTCTAAAATTGTGATCAAAAATCAGATTTTGCCATTAAATAAGGCTTTTCACCACAATTCCAAAGACATCACACATGACATATCCACCGTCTCACATTTCGAAATTATGGGTTATTGAATGTAATAAGTAATCCCCAATGTTATCCTACAGGAGGGGTCGGCCTCAAAGTAGTGTAAAACGAATTTAGGAGTTTTTCACTACCAAGACATGTAAAACTTAAAAGTACATGTCCAACCTTTTACTAACACAGCACCCTGCTCAATGGACTACTTAGGGCCTACCATAGGGGTGACATATGTAATAAAAGGGGCGTTTAAGGCTTGGCAGGGAGGTTTAAATGGCAAGTCGACATGGTAGTTTAACACTGCATTCAGGCTACAATGGTAGGCCTGGGGCATATTTTGAAGTGCTACTTAGGTGGGTGGCACAAATATTGCTGCAGGCCCACTGGTAGCATTTAATCTACAGGCCCTGGGTATATATTCTACCACTCTGCAAGGAACTTATAAATAAATTAAATATTCCAATGTAATATAAGCCATTGTAACCATGTTTGAGGGAAGTTAGCACAAGCACAATAGCATTGGTTAGTAGTGGTAAAGTGCACAGAGTCCAAAGGTCAACAAAAATAAGTTCAGCAAAATGAAGAATGGGAGGCAAAATGTTTGGGGGAAGACCACGCTAAGGCTGACAGGTCTAACAAGGTTCTAATGTCACATGCAGTCCAACTCCATCTCAGTGGCTTCACTACCAAGGGGCCGATTCCAATCCGGGTCGGAAAGCACTCCGACCGAGTCGGATCCGAAGTGTTTTCCGACTGAGCCGGACCCCTACAGTCCGACCGAGCGAGTACGATGCGCACATATGCTGTCGGACTCGGTTCGGTTGGACTCCCATAGAAGTCAATGGGAGCCAGTTGTACGATGCATACATGCGCTCCCATTGACTGAATGGGTACGTCTCGAACAAGTGCGCCCCCTACAGTGGGCATGCGTCAGTGCCATCCACACCGTACATGCCTGTGTTGGGAAGACCCATAGGTCTCCCCCTGTGTGCGAGTTGCACAGCTGTGGGTGTCGGGGGGTCCGACGTGTACGCCTGAAGTCCGACTCCGGGAGCTTTTGCAAGCCGGACACTCCGGCTCGCACAGGCTGTCCGACGCGTGCATTGTACTGGCTCGGTCGGGAATCGCGTCCATTGCACGCCACGGTTAGCTTACGACCGAGACGTATGGAGCGGTTCGGACCCGGAAACGACTCGGTCGGTGAATTTCATGTAGCTCTCATCATACTGGCTCGCACGTACAGCTGTACGAGTCGGCCGGAAAACACACGTACGGCTCATAGTTTTTCCGGCCGGATCGCGTTCGGTGCCCTTCCGACCTGGATCGGAATCGGCCCCCAAATGTATGCTCCTTTACAGGAGAGAGGAGAAAAGTATAAAATCTAGCAGCTTTTAATGCAGTAGCCAAAAGCCAACTATTTGTTCACTCACTTATAAAAAAAATCCAAAAGCCCTAGTGTATCTCCACATTTATTTCCTTTCTGAACACCTATGGTTTGGATCTGTGCTGTTGATCTGAGGAGTGCAAAATAAGTCTCAGCTACAGTAGGCTCTCTGTAAAATGGCATATCCGTTTACCTTAAGTGCGTCCCTATTTGTGGTCCTGGCCTGACGTGAAGTAAAGCAACTAGACTGACACTGGGAAATATTAATAGATATCAGGTTGATTATAAGTTAAGAAATAAAGAACAGCGGGGTCTGCACATGTTAAAAGTGTGATTCAGGTTTGTGAAATATGGCTGTTTTACGCATAATCTAGATCTGTGCTTGTGATGTAAAGTATTAGCACACAGGCTGTCAAGCTGCAAAAGTGTTCTTCTACATATGGAAATCTCAATGACTTGCTAAATTCATGTCTTGTTGTGAGAGGAAGTGATTAAGATAACCTTATTGCATATTTCTGTAAATTGTATTTCTATAGTACGAATGTAGCCAAGGGACAATAGGATTTGGTGATTTTGCCTGCTTTGGATTACTTATTTTACTTTCTGCTATATGGGGGTTGAAAGGTCTCATGTGTTTCTCAGCTAGAGATTAACTGCAGGACTAATTGCATAGGCTGAGTTAGAGGTAAATGATATTGGCTAATGTCAATAATTCTTGTGTGACCACTTCAAGCCACAATGAGTGACTAAAAGAATGTGCTTATGTAATACATTTGATGAACTTATGAGCATAAACAAATCTTCATACTGTACAGCTACATCAATCTGAGTAGTCCAGTCCTTTCACAAAGTCTTTCAATAGTCTGCCAGTTGGCATGGTCAAGTGACAAGAAGTTCATGCCACTTGACCTCGCGCAGAACACTTTTGACTTAAGTAGCCTACAGAGAGAATCACAATGTATTTGGTGGTAACTTAAAGTGATTATAGTTTCGGTACTTTATCACATTTAGTTACCCTACATCTAATTTGTATGATCCATTAATTGACATTGGTGGTGAATTATGGTGCTTTTAGTTTTGATATTATAGCCCCCTGTAAAAATATAACAACATAATTCGGCAGCCAAGTACCTAATTTGTCCTCTTGTCTGCCCTCTTGGTATTACCGATCTTTTTATATATGTATGTATAGCTAATCACAGTGCTGTCTCGCTTTATATTTGATCAGTGGGGCTGATTCTGATAAATTGTAAAAGTGAATTGGGGAAGATATTACATACGATTGTGATATTATTATTATTGTTTAGCTAACATAATTATCTATTTTTATGCATTAATGTTATGCAATTTTATAAAATGCAGTAGATGACAGTGATTCAAAGGCTCCAGGTCCTTTACAAGAGACACTTTTATCCTGAAGGTAATTGATCTTTGGTAACTCAGTCATTGCATTGTAAACATACAGGGCCTCATTTATGAGTTTTTGCCGTAGGGCAGCGCCGAGGCCTTCCTGCTGCGTTGCCCTACGGCAAAAGAAAAGGGCAGGAATGCACCATTTCTATCAGATACAGCGCATTCCTGATCTTTTCCCCTGCATCAGTGCACAATGGGCTGCCATGCGCCAACACAAGCATCTTTGCACCAGGGTGCAAGGGTGCCTGCATTGAGGGGATGATTATTTTTGCCAAGAAAGGGAAACCTTCTTGCACAAAAACAATCACAAGAGGCTTTTCCTCTTTCTATGTGTTGTGCAGAACATAGAAAACAAAGCGAAATAAAGATATTTCTCCTTGTTATGCCTCCCTTACGCCTCCCCTGGGGAGGTGTACGTTTTTGGTGCTGTCTCAGATTTACGATTTCTCGTAAATCTGGAGCAGTGCAGTTTGTCATATGCAACTGGTTAGAACATTTGACACCAGTTGGCTGTCACCTGTCCAAGGACTTTCATTTATTATTGATTCATGACAATTAACAGGAAATGTAGCAGAGATTAATCATCTGTTCTCGACGTTTCGACCCGACTTATGGTGCAAGGGGTAGCTTAAACCTCCACTTGCGGGTCTTCCTCAGGACAGGGGAGAAGAGCAACCAATTCCAGGTGCCTGAAGTGGAAAGGCCCTTATGACAGCTCCCTGGGATGGGTAGTCCGCATCCCAGTTGCGGTGAAGGAGCCAACCGGACCCCAGAGGGTCGGTGTAGGATGACAAAGTTCGATCCACTAGGAAGAGTCCACAAAGGATCAATTCAATTATGGAAATACACAGATGGCGAGTCAATCGCAAAGTTCTTAGAGTAGCTGAGATGATTTACAGCGGCCGGTCGTCTCCAGTGTGGCATGCCCCAGGGAGCTGTCTCTGCTACATTTCTTGTTAATTGTCATGAATCAATAATAAATGAAAGTCCTTGGACAGGCCACAGCCAACTAGTGTTAAATGTTCTAACCAGTTGCATATGACAAACTAGTTAAAAAAAAAATGTGTTTGAATTATTTCAATTCTATGCCTCCTTTCATTTCTTTATTTCGCAAGAGCACTTTCTTTCCTCACTCCTTTTTTCTGTTTGAGCAACCCCTTGACATTTATATGTTTCGTAATGTCTTTACCTTAAAAAATTGCTGCTAATAAATTAGACCTTGTTTCTTTAAAATACAGTGGTTACCGTAGTATTTTGTTTCTGTAGGTACATTATTGTATACATTCTGTTTGCCCGATATATTACTACATACTTATAAATATGAATGTGTTTTAATGCCCTGAAAGTATGATAATTATGTATGCAGAAGTATGTTGACTTTGTATTGCACTTGCGTGAAACTTTCAAAGGTTGCATTGTTATGTTTTGTAATGTATCCCAATATAGGCCTGGGTAGTCGCCTAACCTTTCACCTACATTTTCCCGGCCATTGTACTACATAACGGTTTTTGGAATTTACCTTTTACCTAGTTAAGGTGCTGCATAAATGTGTGTTTTCTCTAGAAAACTAGCCTCATTTATTATGCATGAGGATTCTCAGATTCACAGCAGGATTACCATCTTCTGCACAGTAACTATGTATAAGGGCCATTTCTTCCGTCATTCTCGGCCGACATGACACAACAAGGTAGAACCCCTGAGGGTACCTTTCGGGTATATATACACCATATCTTTGCTGGGGCAGGCAGAGGAGAAAGACTTCCAAGCTGACACACTGACGCAAGATGCTGAGGTTCCTGCATGCAGACACCCTAGCATGCAGTGGTCTGACATCCCTTGCGGGGTGTTGACCTCCAGACCACGACGGGGTCCTTCAATCTCTCACACCCGGTAATGGGGTTGGCTTCATCCTAGAGGGATTCTTGGCTAGGTACACTTAGGTTCATCTAGTTAGGGTTCCATCATAAGAGTACTGCCATGTATTTATATGCTTGCATATATTCATTGTTTTAGCACTATGGTATACATCTACCATCCATTTACTCTGTTGGTGCTTATAATCATTTATATCTGTTTCTGTCTTTTGGTTGTTTCAGAACACCTATTTTACACTAGAATGACGCTAGTTCAATACATGCTTATTGAAAGCGTCCCGACCGTTTATTCTGTGTGTCTCTCTGAGATAAAGTGAGCACGACTGACTAAGCAAAAAGTACTGTACTGTTTCTACGATTCCTGATGGGACAGGGTTGTCATGTCTGAAAGTTGCCAGGAACTATTCTCTCTTTGGTAAGAGGAGTTTACAGGGGCACTGTGAGGTAGCTTGTATACAGGCAAACAAATCCGGCGGGAGGGTCTGGAATCAGTCTGGACACAAATCCCCCAGTTTATGTTGTCTAAACGTGCAGATCCTATATAGATTCATAGGAACTACATGACATGGCGCCGCCAACGTTGGTTTGGTTCCTATTTAATGGTCAAATCTGAGTACTTCATTCGTGCTTTTCTCAGAGATACCCAGAGACGTCTGGAGTGGGAAGGGGAAATCCGCCGCAGCTAAGTAGGCATATCCTATGTATTGGCTGTAGGTTTATTCAAGCTTTAAGGATAAATAGATCCCTATTGTGAATAATCCTTAGCTTAGTTTACATGAAACTTTTTCAACAATGACTGGAGAAGAAAACACTGTTGCACTACGTACAAATGCAGTAGGGGAAGGAGAACAGGAGGTGCTATAAACATTTCAGAAAATGTCAGAACTGCCCTTACTTTAAAATTAGCAGATTTTGGAGTCACAGCAAGAGGTGGAACTGTTACATTTGTGATTGAGGCACACGAGTCATACAGGACAGAGGTATTCTATTCAGTGGTCAAATTTCCACCAGCATTTGCACACACAAATACATTTCATTCTTACACTAAAGGTGAAATACCAGAGGAATATTGTCCATACGAGGACAAGTTCCGCTCACCTACCAGGAGCACATAAACTGATTTAAAGGTGCCCTCCCATACACAACAGATTAAGTGAGACTTGGTCTGCTCGGAAGAGATGGATCCACTTGGCCGGTCCTATCGGCTTACAGACCACATCCAGACATTGACACAATGATGGTAGCAGACTTACGTCCACTACACAAAGAAATAATAAAACTTTACAGAAATCTGACACAGTTTGATATGAGAACACTCACACTCCAGCCAACAAAGGCTACACCAGCAGGACAAATTCAGGGGTCTGCAACTAAAATAACTCCACAAACACTAAACGCAGTTATGGCTAAAGTGCCCACTAAACGTGAGCAAATGCCATTCTGGATAGCTCAGAAAATAAAACAGTTAGAGGTAGTGTTTCCACACACAAGCCCTCAAGAAAAACATAGAATGCTTACAATCTGCTTGCCAATGGGGATAGCTACCCAGACAGAGGATTGTACCTCTTGGGGTACAGTTTTCACTGCCATCTATAACAGAACTCATGGTATCCCTTCTATAGCAGTAATACTAGATGGATTGCGACAGATACAGAATGAGTATGGAGCAGAACCTACTCTAAACTTAGGGATGAAATTGTTAGGACATTTTGCCCAGGTATCAACTAATATGTTGGCTAACATAAAAGGGGAGGCAGCAGCGGTAGTGATACGTCAACACTTGAGGGATTTCACTCCTATACAAGAGGAGCGTGAATTACCTAAAATTATCGAAGATATATATGCCAAATTAGGGAGCTAGAGCAACAAAACCTCAACTCATGGGTGGTCCTGAAAAGGATAACTAACTCCAAGCAAGCACCTGATTCTTCCAAGAAGAAATGGGACAATAAAAAACAAAACAATAGAGAGACTAGATCACAATAAAGGGGTGGGTTTTGTCAACAGAAGCCCATCGAAAAGAGGTACAACCTTAGGAATGGTGATAACATAAAAAAACATGACAGGTATCAGGATACTGATACACGTTCCTCTTGTTCCTTTCAGGGTTCATCAAAACACTCTGAGAGGGAAGGACGGTCAGAACACAGACAAGATGAATGAACAAAGTCCAAAGATAACATCGTACTTCAGACTATGAAATCAAAAAAGAAGATAAACCTAAATCAAAACCTCAACTTAAAAAGAGAGGCAGCTGGCCTTAAAGTAAGAAATGCCAAGGATACTGAGGACTCAACTTCTGAACGGGGTATGTGCACTGACAATGCTAGACAGCGCAGCAGAAGTAACAATAGCTTGCCAGAACCTGATGGAATTTCTGGTGACAGCGGCATTGAATGAACATATCACGGTAGAGACGAGGGTAAGTGTCCCACACCTGTTATACGAAATAATACTCTAAATGGAGGGGGACAAACCCAGAAAAACGAAAAGTCTCTTTTGGAAGAACCTGACCTATGGCTATGACATCCTTTTGGCTGAAAAGGATTGGCTGCCTGTGATTGTTATGGAGTGCCCAAAGGGAGAAACAGTAATTTTACCGGCCTTCTCCGACCTCGTTCCAGTATCACTAAAAAATTCATACACGTGGGAGTGGGCGGTAGCACTTGCTCCAGCATTATATTGCAATCATGTAGGGTGGGATACTGAGTCACAACACCATGTAATCCCAGTAAAAACCAACTACAACTCCACAGAGACAGTACCCAATAAAACACGAAGTGAAAAAACAAGTCAGGGAAATCTTAGATCAACTTGAATACCAAGGTGTAATAGAGAATTGCACCTCTTCAATGAATAATCCTTTGTTTCCTTTAATGAGACCTGACAATTCATACCGTCTAGTTTTAAACTACGGATATCTGCACACATGCACAAAGACATTTGCTGTACAGAATGCACACAGTGCCGCATTAATGAATAACATTATGCGGAAAAGATACAAAACAACACTAGATATCTCAAATGGATTTTTCTGCCAAAATATATAGCCTGAGAGCAGATATTTTACAGGATTCTTAGCCCTCGTTTCTCAGCGCCAATTCTGTTGACTGCCCAAAGGATGTACGAATAGTCCCAGCTTGTTCTCAGCTAGGGTAACAGAGTTACTTCAAAATTTTGATGAGGAGGCATTGTCCTATGTAGATGATATTTATCTGACGGATGATGATTTATTGGATCATTTGAACAGGCTGAGCAACATCATTTTGGGATTCGCCTCTGAGGGCTACAAATTCAACTTTAAAAAATCTAAAATAGCCCACCTCAATGCCCTATTTTTGGGATACGTGTTATCAAGTGAAGGAAAAAGCCTAGCAGCTAACTTTTTAGAAAAATGTGCACTGCTCCAACCTCCAAAAACTCTGAACAATTAACAATCCGTATGGGGCTTCCTAAATTTTGGCAGAATATACATTTTGGATTGCGCAGAAAAAAATAATACCTTTCTACGATTTAATCAGACCAGATTTTTCAGTACGACATTGGACACAGGAACACAAGGATATCCTTTGATCTTTACAAGCTGGCACAATAGGTTCAAAACACCGACACACACGTGTAAATACCTCAAATCTGGTGATACGTGTAATCGCGGATCAATCAGGGTACACTAACTTAACCTTCAATGAAGGCGAAACGGTACCCATAGCATACAAATCACACTTGAAACACTGAAATGCGCTCTGCTTCTACAGAAAAATTGTGTTGGCAGTACAGACTGCTGTAGTGAGAGAAGGAGCACTAGCACAGGAAACGAATAATCGTCGTGACTCCAGTACTGGCCTTAGAGGCTGTTACAAAAGCTAGCAGTCCGAACACCAAAGCGTTACATTCGCAATGGATACAATGGGCTAATTCTCTTACTGCAACAGATGTAGAGTACAAATTTGATTCTACACTGAAAACACAAGCATTTCTGCAGCACGAACAAGAATATCTTCTCCTGGATTAAATAATGCCTCTGGATCAGTATGGATACATTTTTTACACTTACGATTCTGCTCAGCCAGCCATAGGAAGTAAACAGCAATACAGCGCAGCTTTTGCAATTGTAAAAGGACGTATGCAGGAAGGCAAGTACCATCCTAGCTTTGTGAAGACACAGTCTCTAGGAGAATGCACGGCACAGCTGGCAGAATTTAAAGCCCTAGTAAACAATCTAAATATCGAGTTTTAAATATCGAGTGGACAAAATATCGAGTTTTAAATAGAGTGACAAGAATATTGACTGTCAAAAATATAGTGGTACATAATATTAAAATGCAGGTAAGAAATATCGATTGTCACAATATTGAAGTTAGTAATATTGTCAGACATAATATAGTTGTTAAAAATATTGAATTTGTTTAGTGTTTTAAATGTTAGTATATGTGTTAAAAGTATATATTATTTTTGTAATGTATGTTTGAATTTTTTAAAAGTAATGAATCTTATGTTAAATTATTTTTGCGTATTTTAGTTCTGTAGCGGGTTCATAGGGGAATAGGGTGGGAAGTAATTTAATTCTAATATATTAATTAAGAATTGTTTGAATTAATGAATAATATGTTAATTAATTTTTGCGTAATTTTATTTCGTAGCGGGTTGTTGGTTTATAGGGGAATAGCTTGGGAAGTAATTTAATTTAAATTAACTAATTAATAAATTAATCGATTAATATTTTTGTATTTAATAATTTATATTGTTAACTGTGTTAATTAAATGCTTATTAATTAATTATACATTGATTAATAATAATCAATAATTTATTGGTAAATATTTTAATTGTGTTAAACAGTTATTAATTAGCTATTAATTTGATATTAGTTATTAATAATTAATTTGTTGATATGTTAATTGTGTACTGTTTTTAGGAGTGGGTTGAGGGTTTATAGGGGAGTAGGGTGGGAAGTAATTTAATTTTTATTAATTTTTTAAAATGTTTTTATATAATATTTTTTAAAGTTATTTTATTGTGTTATTTGTGTTGATTAATTTATATTTGATGTTATTAATTTTATTGTTATTAGTTAATACATTAATTGATAATTAATTATGTTAATTGATTAATATTTTACAATATTGGTGGTGACGTTTCTAGGGGAATATGGTGGGAGGTAGATAATTTTTTTTAAATTAATGAATTGTTAATTAATGTTAATCATATTGCAGGAGTGGGAATACTTAATTAATTCCCTACGTTATCCAACACTTTCCCTAGTGTTATTCTAATAGTAAATTATTCCCACCCACTATCCAACACTTTCCCATTTGTTGTACTCACTGGAGTGGGAATAGTAATTTTTACCCACCCGCTATCCAACACTTTCCCTACTGTTGCACTCAGTGGAGTGGGAATAGTAATTTTTACACACCCGCTATCCAACACTTTCCCTACTGTTACTCTTGTTGGAGTGGGAATAGTAATTTTTACCCACCCGTTATCCAACACTTTCCCTACTGTTACACTCGTTGAAGTGGGAATAGTAATTTTTACCCACCCGTTATCCAACACTTTCCTTACTATTACACTCGTTGGAGTGGGAATAGTAATTTTTACCCTCCCGCTATCCAACACTATCTCTACTGTCACACTTGGTGGAGTGGGAATAGTAAATTATTCCCACACGCTATCCAACACTTTCCCTACTGTTGCACTTGCTGGAGTGGGAATAGTAATTTTTACCCACCCGCTATCCAACACTTTTCCTACTGTTGCACTCACTGGAGTGGGAATTGTAATTGTATCCCCTACACTATGCAATGTTTTCCCTACTGTTATAATTAATGTAGTGTGAAATATTTTTTTTTTTAAATAATAATTTTAATAATTCAATGTATTATATATAAAATAAATGTTTGTATTTATATTACAGGTTTATTTAGATATATAGATAATTATAATTTAAATTATGTTTTTAACATTTTATAATTAAATGTAATAATTATTTATCAATATTATCAAGATAATATATATATATACAAAAAATAATTATGCATGTTTAATTTTTTTTACATGACACTTAGGTGCCGATTCCGATCGGTTAAAATTATTTCCCGTACGACTCGTATCCGTATTTTTTTCCGTATGAGTCGTACAAGACACGTACAAATGGGGAAGTACGATTCGTACCGTAAAAATACATACGAATTGCATTGGGAAAAGTCTACGAGATGTCCCCGGACAGTTTTACGTTGTAAAACTGAAGTCCGAGCGCACAAGTCCGATCCGTACCGGCGTCCCGAATACACAAGCATATGGAAAACGTCCCGTATGGAGCGAACTTTGTACGACCCCTGCCCCGGGTACACTTGGGCCCGGGGTACGAGTCGTATGGCCACCCCACCCGCGCATGTCCGCGCCATACCCCCCCACCCCAGCACCCGCGCATGTACGCGCCGTACCCCAGCACACGCGTATGTAAGCGTTGTACCCCCACCCCAGCACCCGCGTATGTACCCCCACCCCAGCCCCATACTTGGACACACTGTACCCCAACATCGTACCCCAGCATCGCGTATGTACGAATCGTACAACACCATTGCATATGTGATCACTGTACAACAACATAGCTATGGACGCACCTTACATACGCGAAAACGACTCATACTGAACCAGGACACTGTAAAACAGCCCAAAGAGGGTCAATTTGACTCGCACAACACCACAAAACACGTCTACAGGACAAAAAACAACTAAAAGACTGACCTGGCACATCCAAACAGGCAAACAGAGGCCCAAACTCACAACCACCTCTTATAACACACCCACCAAAAGTTCAAACCCAGCCACACCCACAAATGGACCAATAAAAAGGGCCCACAATCACAAACCATGAGCCTTTGCAACAGACCCACTGCTGACAGACATCACACACAAACAACTGCACCCATACACCTTAACTTACACACCTTCACACAACCTCCTTCACACAGACCCCCTCTACACATACACACACACCTACACATTCACACCCACACACCCACAACCATCCACACCCACACCCCACACCATGCCCACAGACAAGAATCCAAAGATCACAAGGGAGTAGCTGGACATCCTTGTCAACGAAGTCATCAGAGTCGAGCCACAGCTCTTTGGAACATTGGTCAGACAGACCAGCATATCCCAAAAAACTACGTTACAACAAACAAATGATGGACGGAATGCTGACAATGCATACATTCTCCCCCAGTCAAGAGATCTGGGTTAAATCCATCGTTCTTTTGCCCACTACACCACCCCAGTTTAGACATGGCCATATGCAAATCAGTCTTGACCCTGTGCCTCATGGGAACAGTCCAGCCCGAACTGCCAAGCCATGTCTTCCCTGGACTGGAATCAAGCATCCTAGGACCGGTTTCTGGCTATCAGCCGTCATCAGCCAGGATAGCTTGACTCCAGTGGCGTAGTGAGCACGGGTCCCACGTCTGGGAATACCCATCCCACTTAGGGCGAAAAGCGTTACAACAAACAAATGATGGACGGAATGCTGACAATGCATACATTCTCCCCCAGTCAAGAGATCTGGGTTAAATCCATCGTTCTTTTGCCCACTACACCACCCCAGTTTAGACATGGCCATATGCAAATCAGTCTTGACCCTGTGCCTCATGGGAACAGTCCAGCCCGAACTGCCAAGCCATGTCTTCCCTGGACTGGAATCAAGCATCCTAGGACCGGTTTCTGGCTATCAGCCGTCATCAGCCAGGATAGCTTGACTCCAGTGGCGTAGTGAGCACGGGTCCACGTCTGGGAATACCCATCCCACTTAGGGCGATAAGCGTTACAACAAACAAATGATGGACGGAATGCTGACAATGCATACATTCTCCCCCAGTCAAGAGATCTGGGTTAAATCCATCGTTCTTTTGCCCACTACACCACCCCAGTTTAGACATGGCCATATGCAAATAAGTCTTGACCCTGTGCCTCATGGGAACAGTCCAGCCCGAACTGCCAAGCCATGTCTTCCCTGGACTGGAATCAAGCATCCTAGGACCGGTTTCTGGCTATCAGCCGTCATCAGCCAGGATAGCTTGACTCCAGTGGCGTAGTGAGCACGGGTCCCACGTCTGGGAATACCCATCCCACTTAGGGCGAAAAGCGTTACAACAAACAAATGATGGACGGAATGCTGACAATGCATACATTCTCCCCCAGTCAAGAGATCTGGGTTAAATCCATCGTTCTTTTGCCCACTACACCACCCCAGTTTAGACATGGCCATATGCAAATCAGTCTTGACCCTGTGCCTCATGGGAACAGTCCAGCCCGAACTGCCAAGCCATGTCTTCCCTGGACTGGAATCAAGCATCCTAGGACCGGTTTCTGGCTATCAGCCGTCATCAGCCAGGATAGCTTGACTCCAGTGGCGTAGTGAGCACGGGTCCACGTCTGGGAATACCCATCCCACTTAGGGCGATAAGCGTTACAACAAACAAATGATGGCCGGAATGCTGACAATGCATACATTCTCCCCCAGTCAAGAGATCTGGGTTAAATCCATCGTTCTTTTGCCCACTACACCACCCCAGTTTAGACATGGCCATATGCAAATCAGTCTTGACCCTGTGCCTCATGGGAACAGTCCAGCCCGAACTGCCAAGCCATGTCTTCCCTGGACTGGAATCAAGCATCCTAGGACCGGTTTCTGGCTATCAGCCGTCATCAGCCACGATAGCTTGACTCCAGTGGCGTAGTGAGCACGGGTCCCACGTCTGGGAATACCCATCCCACTTAGGGCGAAAAGCGTTACAACAAACAAATGATGGACGGAATGCTGACAATGCATACATTCTCCCCCAGTCAAGAGATCTGGGTTAAATCCATCGTTCTTTTGCCCACTACACCACCCCAGTTTAGACATGGCCATATGCAAATCAGTCTTGACCCTGTGCCTCATGGGAACAGTCCAGCCCGAACTGCCAAGCCATGTCTTCCCTGGACTGGAATCAAGCATCCTAGGACCGGTTTCTGGCTATCAGCCGTCATCAGCCAGGATAGCTTGACTCCAGTGGCGTAGTGAGCACGGGTCCCACGTCTGGGAATACCCATCCCACTTAGGGCGAAAAGCGTTACAACAAACAAATGATGGACGGAATGCTGACAATGCATACATTCTCCCCCAGTCAAGAGATCTGGGTTAAATCCATCGTTCTTTTGCCCACTACACCACCCCAGTTTAGACATGGCCATATGCAAATCAGTCTTGACCCTGTGCCTCATGGGAACAGTCCAGCCCGAACTGCCAAGCCATGTCTTCCCTGGACTGGAATCAAGCATCCTAGGACCGGTTTCTGGCTATCAGCCGTCATCAGCCAGGATAGCTTGACTCCAGTGGCGTAGTGAGCACGGGTCCCACGTCTGGGAATACCCATCCCACTTAGGGCGAAAAGCGTTACAACAAACAAATGATGGACGGAATGATGACAATGCATACATTCTCCCCCAGTCAAGAGATCTGGGTTAAATCCATCGTTCTTTTGCCCACTACACCACCCCAGTTTAGACATGGCCATATGCAAATCAGTCTTGACCCTGTGCCTCATGGGAACAGTCCAGCCCGAACTGCCAAGCCATGTCTTCCCTGGACTGGAATCAAGCATCCTAGGACCGGTTTCTGGCTATCAGCCGTCATCAGCCAGGATAGCTTGACTCCAGTGGCGTAGTGAGTACGGGTCCCACGTCTGGGAATACCCATCCCACTTAGGGCGAAAAGCGTTACAACAAAATCCCAAAAAACTAGCCTGTGGCAGAGGATCGTCGATCGGGTGAATGCTGTTGCGCCCATCAGAAGGACCAGGAATGAATGTCAAGCCAGGTGGTACGATCTGCGGAGGGCAGTCAAGCGCAAAATGAACGAGGACTACGCCCAGAGTAACATCACAGGAGGTGGGCTGCCCCGCAGACCGGTACATTACCATCCCTGGGAGGAGAAGGTGATGGCCCTGTTTCCGCCGGTGGGAGTACACGGAGTCGAAGGAGTTCGAGAGCCTGGTGAGTACACAAACAACTTTTTTAACACTGGGGGAATGGCATCCACTCCCCAACTACAACAAATGCACTCACCTACCCCCAAGCCCTCACCTGACACAACCACACTCTAAACAACGCTCATGCCACTAACATGAGTATGCCCCATTCACAAAGCAAGGCCATGCCATGTCCCAGCCTACACAAACTCCAAACCCAAGACAGGATGTCCGGGATGCTGGGAGGGTGGGGATCACTAAACATATTGTACAACTCAGAAACAGACACCATTGCCCTCAGCCCATATGGCCCAGGTACATACCCATGCACCATGCGCAATGCACAGGGACTGGCAAAGTACTGACAAGGTAGCTGACACTTGGCCCTGCTGTAGGCAGCACAAGGCCCTCCTGTGACAACTGCAAACTCGAACACAAACACAACAAGCTCAGAAATCTAGGACAGGAACTCACACTCACTGACATGGCAGCATGCGCCATGGTGGGACAGATACATCACCTGGGAGACCCACTGCCAAATCACACCACACCCACCAGCAGGCACCGTCAATCAATCAACAATCAATCAGGGTACTTGTAAGGCGCGCTACTTACCTGTGAGGGTCTCAAGGCGCTGAGGGGGGGGGGGGGGGGGTTCCACCACTGCTCGAAGAGCCAGGTCTTGAGGAGTGTCCTGAAGGCAAGTAGGTCTTGGGTCAGTCGTAGGTGGATTGGGAGGGTCTTCCAGGTCTTGGCGGTGAGGTAGGAGAAGGATCTGCTGCAGGCGGGCGTACGTTGGATGCGGGGGACAGCTGCGAGGGCGAGGATGCCGGAGCGGAGCTGGCGGGTGGGGGTGTAGAAGCTGAGTCTGATGTGCAGGTAGGCTTGTCCGGCGGTGTGGAGTGCCTTGTGTGCGTGGGTGAGGAGCTTACAGGTGATCCTCTTGTCGATGTGGAGCCAGTGCAGGTCTCTCAGGAGGGGGGTGATGTGGCTGTGGTGAGGGGCGTTGACGATCGGTTGTGCCGAGGTGTTTCCGAAGCATTGTAGCCGCCGTTGGTGTGTGGATGGGAGTCCTCGTAGAGTGCAGTGGCGTAGTCCAGTCAGCTGCTGACGAGGGCCTGTGTCACTGTTCTACTTGTTTAGGTCGGAATCCACCAGTAGATCCGGCGGAGCGTGCGTAGGGTGTCGTAGCAGGAGGAGGAGACGCCGTTGACATGCTTGGACATGGAGAGGGAGGATGCGAGGATCAATCCTAGGTTGCGTGCGTGTTTGGTGAGTGTCGGTGATGTCCCCAGAGCGATCGGCCACCAGGAGTCTTCCCAGGCTGAGGGTGTGGGTCCGAGGATGAGAACCTCCGTCTTGTCCAAGTTCTTTTTCAGATGGCCGCTCCGCATCCAGTCGGCGATGGCCCTCAGACCCTCGTGGATGTTTGTCTCGGCGGTGTGAGGGTCCTTGTTGAGGGAGAGGATGAGCTGGGTGTCGTCGGCGTAGGAGATGTTTTTGAGGTTGTGGTGGCGGGCCACTTGTGTGAGGGGGGCCATGTGGATGTTGAACAGCGTCGGGCTGAGGGATGATCACTCACCCCTTACACAAGCACACACCCCCGGGGCAGCCAATGGAGTCACACACTCTCACAATGGACATGTGACACAACAAGATCAAGCCACAGCCAAAAAAGCATCCAAGGCCAAATGCGACATGTCAAAGACCCTGGATAACATTTCAATCAGTCCCCTGCAACATACCCATCCACAAGTGAACATTGATGTGAATGCTAGGCACATACAACTACCTGGAGGAACTGTGGCAACTAGAACATGTATGAAACATGGATGTCGCATGAAACAGCATTAACATTGTCTCTCTCTCACGCACAGGGCAACGTCATGGATCTCCCCCCAACACTGGGGGGGAACAATCACAGGCCCAGGCTCGGCAGAGGATGATCCCACAGGCAGCGACGACTCTCAGCACTCTGTGGATGACCCCAACCAACCTGGACCCTCTGGTGCCTAAGCCCCTGCAGCACCTGCGTCAGGTACATCTGTGCCAACCACCACCCCCATTCTTGCCACATCCCAGGAGACACCCAGGAGCCCTGCCCGCACAGAACAACTGAGCCAGTCTGACCTGGAGGGACAAGGTTCTCCGGCCACCCAGGAGGAGGCAGACAACCCTGCAAATGCCATCCCTCAGGGGTCCCGTAGACCCGATGTGCCCACAACGGCAGGCCAGGCTCGTGTGGGCAGGGGTGGTGGGAGTGGAGGGAGGCGGAGGCGCAAACCTGACCAGCCAGCTGAGGGAACCGGTATGTCACACATACGCCACATCTTGGACACATACCGGCGTGACACCAGGGGCATCAGCCAGGTAGTGGCGACCCACAATGAGATTAAGAACCAGCAGGCCGAGCAACACGCCAGTCAACAACAGCACCAAGAACGGATGGAGGCAAGACTGGCTGAGCTCCTGGCGGTGCAAACGGACATAAGCCGTTCACTCCGTCAGATCGCCGACAACATGGCCAACCCTCCCTGTGCCCCCAGGCGAAGACCACCACCAGCCACAGGGAGGGAGGAGGAGGAGGAATCGTCCGACGGAGCGTCACAAACATCGTCAAGGCCTGCATCTGAGGGTCCCCCGAGGAAGGTGGGTCGTCCACGGAAAAGACCGTGAGAGGCAGTGGACCATCCACATCTCCCAGGTCACCTGGCCTGGCACCTGGCCCTCATGCGCAACAGCAGCACCTCATCCACTGACATTCTCTGCCACATGGACTTGCTGGTCACAGTCTGACCAATGATGACCAACACTGTGGTCTGGACTCTGATGACTCCAAATGACAAGGATCCCATCTCCCCCTGTGACCTTTGGATTCCATGCACACTGTATAGCACCTATTTGTCCACACTAAACAGGCCCCCCACCGAGAATAAATCTTAATTTCTTCAATTAGATGTTGCATTCATTTTGCATGAGTACACAACCTACGTGTGGGGAAATGTCAAACTATGCCTGAGTGTTGAACTAACTCCAGCCATCCATACCCTGGAATCTGAGTCTGGTACAGGACATACATGGGTCACAATGTATCATACAATACAGACATGGAGCACAATACTCACGCATGATGGCCTCAAGCTGCTGAAGGGGGCATGCAATACTGTGCAGACAGGCCAATTGGGAAGAGTATCATGAAGGCGTAGAGGTCATGGCTCATGTGAATGTTGCCGGGGAGGGAGTAGCAGGTATGTCTTGCCAGGTGGGAGAACTATGTCCTGCATGCTGGAGTACGGTGGATGTGAAGAATGGTGGCCAGGACAAGGTTGGATGCACGGAGTTGGCACAACGGGGTCTCGGATGACAGACGGACAAGGTTGGTTTGGGGTCTGGGGTTGTGGCCTGCCTCCTGAATGTGGGTGAGGAGTCTGAAGGTCATCCTGCAGCACACAGTGATCCATTGCAGCTATCTCTGTTGCACGGTGATGTGGCTGGGGCGCGGGATGTTGAAGCTGAGGTGTGCACATGCAGCCTGGATGTGGACAAGTTTCCCGGGAGGGCGGGGCAGTAGTTGTCACGGCTGGTGTCGTGGGCCTGGGGGATGGTCTGTCTTTCCTTGGAGTGGATCTATCTGTGGATCATGTGCATCATGCAGAGGGTGTTGCACCCTGAGGTACAGATGCTGGTGATTAGCATGGCAAATGTGAGTGACGAATCCATGATGCACAACATCTTGTGTGCGTGGGCACTGGGTGCATGTGCAGGGCTCTTGCGGGTGGGACACAAGCAGTTGACCCAGCTGTAAGGGGACAATCCTCAGATGATTACCTCAGTCCTTTACAAGTCCAGCCTCAGGTGGCTGATGTTCAGCCATTCATCAATGGATCTCATGCCTTCTTGAATGTTGGAACTGGCAATGGCTGCGTCTTTGGTGAGGGTGAGGAGCACCTGGCTGTCAATGGCATACGAGCTGATGATGAGGTGCTGTGCGCATGTGATGCCGGAGAGGGGGACCTGGACACATTGAAGATTGACACGCTGAGAGATGATACCTGGGCCATGTGCCAGATGATGCCACTATACTACATGCTGAAGGCTTGAGTCCCATTCCCATGGCCTTGCTGGTGTACGGAGCTGGTGGGGAGTAGGAGGGACATGACCTGGTTGGTGTGACAGGGCCTGGAAGGCGGGGCAGCGCTGTGTAGGCAGTTGGAGTTGCACACTCATCATGCAAAGGTGTCGTGTGTGCGCCTAGGGTATGCCTGAGAGCAGTCGGTAGCTTTTCGGATGGACAATGCTTGGAGGGTGGCTGCAACACCAGACAGTAGTGTGATGTGGGTCATGCAAGGACATGAGGGTCATGCAATGTGCACGTTGCATGCGCTGGCGGTCCAGTCTTTGGCACCGCGTGGCCGCAACAGTGGCACAGACAAGTTGATGACAGCCAAATGAATGGGTGGAGGGAGGAAGGGAGGAGCATCTTTGAGGTGTGTGTGTGTTGCCGAATCCGGAAACTTTGTGGGCCCTTGCTGCAGGGGCCGCAGCAGCAGGCGGCATGTCTTGGAAACTATGCCACAAGTTGCACAAAAAGACAAGGATGTCAGAAAGGACAACTGCAACAGGCGTATGTAAAGGAAGGAGTGTCCGGTTTCCCATGGCACACCCAGAGACAATGGATGCACAATCACCAAAGATGACTGACACAGGATCAGGAAACTGAAGGCCGAGCTGCGCACAGGATACACACCCTCAGCAGGTGTTGACGGCCCGTTGTAGTCACCAACATGCCCAAATACATACACAACCATTGACATCATGCACAATAGAGATTCTAATCCCTGAAGAACTGCATGCATGTTGCTAAACTACACATGGACTCATATACACAATCTTTGACAACTATGCCAGAGATGCCGCATGCAAAGTGGCAAGAGACCTGCATTGACAGAGATGAGGCATCTTGGAGGGTGAGGATCACCTTTATTACTCAGGTTTACACCTAGGGAAATGCATCAATATGAACAGACTCACAGGTCATTTGGCTGAACAAGTGGCACATACACTGGACACCCCCTTCACAACACAGATGCTGTAAATCCATTGAACTGGCACACAAGTGGCGGGGGTGAGCCAAACACCCCCTGCTGCACATGGAGGGGCTGCAATTCCCCATTGATCCTCTCATGGGGATGTCCCACACTATGTCCACCCGTAGCATCCCGTATGTTTCAGAGGGAAGTTGTACACACATTGATGCCTTCATCAGAATCCACAGTACCATTACAGATGACTGTTACGAAGGGTGACTATCAATTCATGGGAGTCATGCAACATGTCATGTGCCCCATGGTGAGTCGACATGTATGTATAGTAACACAGCATGCACAGGAGCAGTGCCCACACATTCCAAACACCTACCAACACCAAAATGCCTTGCAGCAATCCTTAACCAAAAAGACTTTTCACCATGTCCGTGCATGGGACGCTGATTCAGCACACGTTGCAATACTCATGAGGAATAGCGGGAGGCCAAGGATGACACGAGCAGACAGCATGCACAACTACCTGGGGATGACAGACACACAAGAAGTCAGGCAAAAGATTGTCATCCGCATGCATGGTCATTTACTCTACAGGAATAAGTGTGTCACCATGCTATATTAAAATTGAGTGTCTAAGCTAAAATGTGTGGAAGGACATCATCACTCGAGTGACACATCTGAACACACCTCTAAGTCACTTAGCATACAGTCAGCTGGACACACACTTTGCAACACATGCCACACAAGGCTCCAAGTGTGCACACTCAGACCCATGGACTCACCATTATGAGAAGAAGTTGCGTATTAGCTGACTCCGGATGTCGTCGTTGTCCTCCTCCTCCTCCTCCTCATCCTCACTTGCCTCGTGACCAAGCCCTTCATCCTCCACGGGTGGATGTTCCTGCTCATCCGGATCCAGGATGAGTGGCACAGCCTTCTCCACTGCCATGTTGTGCAGCATGCAGCACACGAGGAAGATTTTGCAGACCTTCACCGGTGCATATGAGAAGGACCCGCCTGTCTTATGAAGGCACCGGAATCGGCTCTTCAGGAGGCCAAACGTCCTCTCGATCACTCGCCTGGTCTGCCCATGTGCGTTGTAACGGTGATCTGCAGCTGTTCTGGGGTTGCGGAGAGGCGTCATCAGCCATGGCATGTTGGGATAGCCAGAGTCCCCTACATGGAAACATCATGTAAATAAGTGGGTCAGGAGATGCCGTAAGATACAAAGATCTAATAAGAATAAAGAAACGTGGCTAAGAGGGATCAATCTCTTATTTATTTTTACTCAAGAAACAATTAATTTTCTCGGTAATAACTTATTTCTTATAAAAAACTGTATTCATCATTATTTATCAGGGACGAATATCTTTTGGTGAACATCAGAACACTTCAACACATAATATATACAAATTTGCACAAACATGAAACAAAACAACAACCTCTATCTACAATTTCATTAAATCATATGAATACAAATACACATACACTTTATGTACACAGAAAATTATCAAGAATCAATTCCCCTAATCGTGGTTCCAAATCAATGTATACTTGTTATTTACAGTAATACATTTGGAGGAAATCCTTTTTGGCATCCGAGGTATTACTCCTCTCCTATTGTTTTATGTGTCTGCCAAACAAAAATAATTCTTAGATCAACACAATCAGTGGATTCCTCCTACGTCAATATGTCGACGCGTTCGCGTTTCAGCCTCCAAATATTTGGCCTCTTCAGGACGGGGATAACAAACTATCTACAAAATGGTATGATAAAGTAAAAATAAATTAATAACGACAACTATTTATCTCAAGCTATCCCAGATTAGCCCATGCAGTGCTCGGAAGGACCACGCGTGAAGGACTCAGCGAAAACACGGGAACACAACCTTAGTCCCAATCAACTTAAAATGTGATGTTTTAATTCAAACACGGCGGGGTGCAACAGCAGGGGTTTTAGGGAAGTGGGTGAGGGAAGGATAAATTCTCAAATGGTAGTGATTACTACCTGGAGTGCGAGAGACCCACCACCACTAAAGACACTACCAGATTATTTTGTACCTGGTTAAAGTCTGGGCGGGTATCGCAGGGGCAGTTACGCAAAGAACAAAGTCTTCTCAGTGTCTCAAATAACTAATGCCTTGTTCAGGGTCCGGATGGACCTCTCATGTAGCGTTACGCAACCTCAATATCTTTTCCACATCTAAAGTAGAGTATACAAAAAAACCACTCGAGTTAAAAGTTACAATGAGTACGTGGGAGAGAGTCGTCTAACCTCATCGTGCGCCTAGGGGAGGGAAAATCAAGATTACCTGGTCCATAGCCTCAGCATGTGAACGTCACCATACGTCTGGTTCAACACGTTAAGGGGTCGCTTAAAATTCTTCCACTCGATCCCCACTCACTCATCCACTAGAGGAAACAACAACGACAGATCTAATTTCACTGTCTACTCCAATGCTCAATAACGATACACCAACAAGTTCTACTCGTACCTTGATATATAGGTACGGCGCACTCATATCGAGTCAACTTAAAAGATACATATATATTCAAGACGATGTCGCACTCGTGCTCTAAAACGATGACTAGAAGCTATTCACGCGAGAATATTACTACAAATATGCTATCAGGCCTCCTCAGCACATTACCAAACGGAATAAATCATACACACTTACATGATGCGAGGGCTAACGTACACGCCTCTTGCTCCGCCGCTACTGTTCCACCAAATGAAACCGCGCGGACGACCGCAAAGGCGGCTTGTTTATTAGCGTGTGCGTACGTCAACACGCCACGGGCAGCGTGCAGAATATACGAAAGGGAGAGAGGACTGTTCTCCACCCAAAAATTAACACGTCCAGTCTACCGTATTCCACTTCAACGTGCTCTTGTCAATTACATAGTTGAGCGAAATGGAGTATAAATCAACATGCGTGTCCAGACAAGGGACCTTATTAAAACGCTGGGAGCAAAATGATGGTACAAACGAATTCCCTCTGTTGTTGCCTATTAGAAATTACGCGCCTCGCCGTGCTCAGAGTTATAAGACCGGAAAGCGTAACTCACACTTCGGTTATCTGCAACCATACAGCTCAATGGCATCAAGTGTCTCACAGAGAACGGGGAGGGTACATGGAAGGACCCACTCCCATTCCACCCTAAGATCATTCCGGGTCACTGCATGAGCCAACCAGCAGGCTTACATTCTCACCATGTTTCTTGGTCAATAACACGTATTATTCTTGCTATTCAAACTAAATTAGCATCTTCCTACATCCCACATGCCCTGCTTTCCTAAGTGGAAATCTTAGATCAAAGCCCATAGTTCATCTCTCTCGTTAAGGCCCTCTATCACAGTATGGTATCTTTCAATGAGGCGGGCTTCTATTCGGTTCAATTTCATCTCCAATTCTCCCTTGTTGTTTGCCTTAACAACAGCTAAGACTGTCCATTCAATATCGTTCTCGTTATGACCTGCTTCGACATAGTGCTGTACCAGGGGTGCTCCCTGTGTTCTACACCTAATACGCGATTTATGTTGTAAAATTCGCGATTTTACCATCTGTGTCGTCTGCCCGATGTACATTTTCCCACACGGACAGGTTACCGCATATACCACATTTTTGGTATTGCAGTTGGAGAATGTTTGCATCACGTGCTCTTTGTCGTTAATCTGCAAACTTTTGGTATCAGTCGTATAGGTGCAGGCCACGCAGTTATTACAGCGATAGTGACCTGTCACAGCAGGTAAACCCAATAGGGATCTGGTGTCATTTCTCTGCATTGGCTCCCTCATGGCTCTCACAAGATATTGCCGCAAGTTTTTGCCTTTCTTGAAGGCGAAGAGTGGTTTGGGTATATTGAACTGTTCGATCAGCCTCCAATTTCTCTGAATGATTTTTTTAACTGTATTTGCTTTGGGGTTAAATGTAAGTACACAAGTCATGCATTCCTTCTTTTCGGGTTTTTTTGGTGTTAGTAAGTTTTCCCTCGGTGTAAACCAAGCCCTTTTTAAAGCAGCTCGTACCAATTTTTTCGGGTATCCTCTCGCGCATAATTTCTCCTGTAATGTATTAGCATTCTCAAAGTAGTCGTTCTTATTAGTACAATTTCGTCTTATTCTAAGAAACTGACCATAGGGCAGGTTTTCTTTCAGGCTTCTAGGATGACCAGATGAAAATTCTAAAAGGGTGTTTCTATCTGTAGGTTTCGTATACAGACTAACTTCCAGGTCTCCTTCGTTATCACAGATCCATACATCCAAGAAACTAATCTTCGTATTGTTGACATCTTTCGTGAAATTTAAATCTGGTGTACGATCGTTCAGCCAATTATGGAAACAATCCAATTCTTCTGAGTTCCCACTCCAAATGAGAAAAATGTCGTAAATGAAACGAACCCATTTGTTGATGTTATTAAAGAAAGGAGTGGTTTCATTGAAGATATATCGTTTCTCAAATTGGTCCATCACAAGGTTCGCTATTTCGGGCGCGAAACAGCAACCCATAGCCACACCCTTTATTTGGAGGAACAACTCATTTTTGAATGCAAAAAAATTATTTTTCAACCTCGCTAATTCCATAGCCCAAACAACTGACTGGGAGACCCTCACTGAGAAAAAGAGAAACAGGATCCGCACCATCCTCCATGGAGTGATCCTAGCCCAATATGTCAAAACCAACACGGCCCCAAGAGGTCTGATTGTCACCAACGCACCCAGGATCTTCTTAGATGACCCCACCTTCAGGAAGGATTGGGCCCAGATCGCCTGGCATTGCACCAGGGACTGGATGATACTAATTATAAAAACTGCCAAACGTCTTTCAGAAGCTATTGTAATTGAAATCCAACTATCAGAAAGCCACTTCAAAACAACCCTGACAGCTTACAAAAAGAAATTAGACGATCAAAATAAAGAAATTAACGAGTACAAGGAGTACCTGACTCAAGCTAAAATCAAGAAATTTGAGAAAGACCTCAAAAAATTCAGTTATGCCAAAGTCTTTCCATACTCTGAAGAAGACTTCACCCCACCAGCCAATAATTCCAGTGCCTCAGACTCCTCAGCAGATGACAGTTCCGCATCTAGTGACTCTAGCAATAGCTCACACAAACGGGGTGGCAGAGGCCGCCGCGGACAACGCTGGCAAAACAACTGGCAGGGAGGACCACCTGGATATTACTTCGGGCCTCCAACTAACTTTGGCCCAATGCAAAACCCCTACTTCGGATACCAACAAGCGTATACACCTGGCCCCATGCCCCTATTCCCAGGAAACCATGGACCCCACAGGCCTCCTTTTTTAGGACAGGGCAGAAGAACACGCGGAAGGAGAAGACACAACCCACAACCACAAGTACACTGGGCCGAAGACGGCAACCCAGTGAGCGCGAACACTCGCCAGAAGGCACCCAGCCAACCGGGAACCAGCAAACCATGCATCAAGCAACCCATGAGTCCATGGTGTTTAACCTTTCAAGCATCTCACTGACACCTAAACAGGTCTCAGTACTAGAAAAGGGACTATCCTTCGTACCCACGACTAGATTGGACAAATTTAAATTGCACGTGGAACTGGCGGAGTTCATGAGGAAACTAAAACTCAAGGCCTTCTTCGAGAAATCCTCGAGGGATGAATCAATCCCCACGGAAAACCCTAACATCACAGGCCTGAGGACCAAATCCACCTTCACCCCGCCACCATCCACAGTGCCCCCTGAGATCACCACGTTTGAACTGGCTGTTTACAATGATGTCGAGAATCTAGAACCAACCAACCATTTCAACAACCTGTCGAAGGAAGACAGAGAAACCATCCAGGAACTCAAAAACAATCCCTCTATCATAATAAAACCTGCCGACAAGGGAGGAGGCATTGTGCTCTTAGACAAGCAGGACTATGACACTGAATGCCGCCGACTACTGAGCGACCAAAGAAACTACAAGAAACTAGAACATGACCCAACCAACTCACTACAAGGCACTATTCAGGCCCTAGTGAATACCGCCCACCAGGCGGAACATATCTCCAAACAAGAAGCAGAGTACCTCTGCCCTCAAAAGATAAAAGTACCATACTTTTACACTGTACCAAAAATACACAAAGGCATTCTTCCCCCCCCGGGCAGACCTATAGTGTCTGGCATCAACTCCCTTTTGGAACCTCTCTCTCGCTACTGCGATTTCTTTCTTAACCCACTGGTCCAGCAAACACCTAGTTACATCCAGGACACGAAACACTTACTACAAGTCATCAACAACATCGAATTCAACCCTGAAACCCAACTCCTGGTGGGCCTGGACATCGAAAGTCTTTACACCAGTATCCCCCAGGACGCCACCATCCAAGTCCTGAGACAGGTACTTATGGAGTCCCCATGGCCGCACCGCACACCTAGAGACTTCATCCTCCAATGTGCCACAATAGCACTAAAGGAAAACTATTTCGAGTATGAGGGAAGCCTGTACCTCCAAACCAACGGAACATCTATGGGCAGCGTTTTCGCTCCTAGCGTGGCAGGACTCTATGTCCACCTCTTTGAGCAGACCCACATCACTCCCAATACCAATCCCTATACCGGGAATATTCTCACCTGGCGTCGATATATAGACGACATCCTTATGATCTGGCAGGGATCAGAAACAACTCTACAACTTTTCCTCACTTGGCTCAATGAAAGAGACCCATACCTGAAATTCACAAGCACCTCGAGTGCAAGCCACCTGGCATTCCTTGATCTGAACATATGGGCCAAAGATGGCCAACTGATCACTACGACCTATTACAAGCCTACCTCAAGGAACTCACTCCTTCATTACACAAGTTTCCATCCCCGCCCTCTAAGGGAAAACCTTCCATTTGGGCAATTCCTGCGTATACGCAGAAATTGCACTCAAGTAACTGACTACAAAAATCAGTCGGCAGACTTGTCTAAGAGACTGGAGGAAAGAGGCTACCCCCGTGCCATCATCAACAAAACCAAGAAAAGAGCCAGGAACCAAAATAGGGAGGCTCTCCTGGAAACGGTACCCAAGGACAAAAGTGACCAACCCATCACGTGTGTCACCACATTCAACACAGCTTCCAATGAGGTGGCGAAACTCATACGCAAAAACTGGAAAATTCTAAACTCTGGACAACGACAATGGGAAACCCCCAGGTTTGCCTACAAAAGGTGCAACAACCTGAAAGACCAACTTGTGAGCACCCGCCCCAGACCCCTGACCAACAGAGAACCCAATACTATCCTGAATGCGTGGGGCCTACCTAAGATCTCTGGACACTACCCATGCAATGATTGTAGCGTGTGCCATCTCACCAGCCATACGAAAACACTGATATTAGAACCAGACAAAGTGTGGACTCAACGCAGCCACACAAACTGTAATTCACGTAACGTGATCTACCTACTTACATGCAGCTGCGGCCTCCGATACATTGGGATGACCGCCCGAAAAATAAGAACTAGAATAACAGAACACAGGAGCACAATCAGGTGCAAGAAGAACATTAGCAAACTGACCAGTCATTTCATCACCCAGGGACACACTCCCAATGACCTGACCTGGACCATCATTGAACAACTACCGGAACTGGCAGTGGATAATGAGAAGAAATTACTCAGCAAGGAACAACGTTGGATATATCGTCTTTCCACCCAAACCAATGGCCTCAACGATGCCATACCGTGGAACTCAGTCACACCCGAGACCCACACATCACCTGGCCTGTGCGCAGTTGCCCCCCGTGCCATAGTCCCCCTGGACACAATTATTGATCATGCTCCCTCTTGTGTGTACCACCAAACTGCTAACATCTTGGGCACATGCTTCAACCCCACCCATTCTGCCATGTCAACCTTAGCGCGCTGCGCGCACTTAACAGTAATTCATGGGCCGAACCACTCTGGGAGGCGGCGCGTCCCGCAGGCATGTTTTCCCAGCATTAACGCACACATAACCAACACTGAACCCTTAGCGCCTGCGCATATAAGACCACGCCACACCTAACACTGGTGTTGCCCCCTACCCCGTATCATTGGCGGCATATTGTAGTTTTTTCATAATCTAGTTTTTACATATACCTTCACGCAATCGCGCTATCAAACTGAGCGTATGCCAAAGGCAGGAGTACAAATCTCCTACATTGTAAATCATGCACTCACACTGAGCATGTGCGAGAAACTAGTGTGCAATTCATGAGCATGAGCAACAATCCGCTGATACACTGAGCATGCATGAGAGACTAGTGTGCAAATCTCCTACATTGTAAATCAAGCACTCACACTGAGCATGTGCGAGGAACTAGTGTGCAATTCATGAGCATGAGCAATAACCCGCTGATACACTGAGCATGCACGAGAGACTAGTGTGCAAACTACGAGCATGAGCAGCAACTACATCTAGGGGCGGTGCTACCTCGTTAACCTCAGTATAAAGAGCCCACACGCCGAGAGGCTCTTTCTACCGGAGGACGACGGCGGGACAACAGGTACAAGGCAGGCACTGACCAGAAAGACTGTGAGTATGACAATCCTGACAAGCCTCCAAACAACTAACTGGGTAAGCGCTTTTTCCCTCACAGGTTCCTAACTCCCACAGCCTATCTCTTTTTCTCTCATAGGGTCATCCCCTTACCGCTTCCCTCCAGGAAGCCTTGGCTAATAACCCAAAGCGTAAGAACATTTTCCTTGCCCCCTGCCACACTAAGTCACCTGCCTTCAGTGTGATTTCCGTGTTTTAGCCACACGACGCTCTTAATTAGTTGCGTACTTTCACTCTGATGGCACCACCAGTACCATCACACCTAGCCGACTATAGTCCTCTCACCATGCACTATAGTGCCGGCCACCTAAGCATTGTTGACCGGATGTCTAAATTGACTACTGACTCTCTCTACAAATGTTTTGTCCTTGTTTTTAATGTTTGTTTGTACAGGTATGCATGAGAAGGGAATCCCCCCTCTCACACATAGAAAAACGCCTTAGTGAGTGTATCACATAGTCTGTACCACAACACTAAGTCTGTTTTATTTTCACCACACCCTTTTAAAAACGGTCCTGAGGAAAGCCAGAATACTCTAAGGCACTGGCTGAAACATGTCAACCATCTGAAGGACGCAGGGGGCAGTAACTCTACACCCTTACACGTCCTGTAGCCTTACTTTTAACCGCTGGTGTCGGCCCAGTTATTAAAATTTAATTTACCCTTGGGTACTGGGACCACCACCAAGCCGTTTTAAATCACAATTCACCCAACCTCACTGCACTCTCAGCAATATACCAGCTCCGCTGTAATCAGGCGTCGTAGCACACCCGGGACATACTAGGTGTCACTGGGTGGGCCCGATGATGAAGCATGCCACCAACTAGGTTGGTGGGTGAGGGCTTCATGAATACACCTACAAGGTGTCTGTGACAGAACTACTTTGAGTACTGCATCACTTTGGTCAACTTAAGCTAGTCTTCTTTGTTTAATCACATATAAATCCCTCGGGGACATGGACTAGCTTTCTAGTCCTCTCTCTCCCTCTTGTTACACGCATATCTTGTGAGAGCCATGAGGGAGCCAATGCAGAGAAATGACACCAGATCCCTATTGGGTTTACCTGCTGTGACAGGTCACTATCGCTGTAATAACTGCGTGGCCTGCACCTATACGACTGATACCAAAAGTTTGCAGATTAACGACAAAGAGCACGTGATGCAAACATTCTCCAACTGCAATACCAAAAATGTGGTATATGCGGTAACCTGTCCGTGTGGGAAAATGTACATCGGGCAGACGACACAGATGGTAAAATCGCGAATTTTACAACATAAATCGCGTATTAGGTGTAGAACACAGGGAGCACCCCTGGTACAGCACTATGTCGAAGCAGGTCATAACGAGAACGATATTGAATGGACAGTCTTAGCTGTTGTTAAGGCAAACAACAAGGGAGAATTGGAGATGAAATTGAACCGAATAGAAGCCCGCCTCATTGAAAGATACCATACTGTGATAGAGGGCCTTAACGAGAGAGATGAACTATGGGCTTTGATCTAAGATTTCCAGTTAGGAAAGCAGGGCATGTGGGATGTAGGAAGATGCTAATTTAGTTTGAATAGCAAGAATAATACGTGTTATTGACCAAGAAACATGGTGAGAATGTAAGCCTGCTGGTTGGCTCATGCAGTGACCCGGAATGATCTTAGGGTGGAATGGGAGTGGGTCCTTCCATGTACCCTCCCCGTTCTCTGTGAGACACTTGATGCCATTGAGCTGTATGGTTGCAGATAACCGAAGTGTGAGTTACGCTTTCCGGTCTTATAACTCTGAGCACGGCGAGGCGCGTAATTTCTAATAGGCAACAACAGAGGGAATTCGTTTGTACCATCATTTTGCTCCCAGCGTTTTAATAAGGTCCCTTGTCTGGACACGCATGTTGATTTATACTCCATTTCGCTCAACTATGTAATTGACAAGAGCACGTTGAAGTGGAATACGGTAGACTGGACGTGTTAATTTTTGGGTGGAGAACAGTCCTCTCTCCCTTTCGTATATTCTGCACGCTGCCCGTGGCGTGTTGACGTACGCACACGCTAATAAACAAGCCGCCTTTGTGGTCGTCCGCGCGGTTTGATTTGGTGGAACAGTAGCGGCGGAGCAAGAGGCGTGTACGTTAGCCCTCGCATCATGTAAGTGTGTATGATTTATTCCGTTTGGTAATGTGCTGAGGAGGCCTGATAGCATATTTGTAGTAATATTCTCGCGTGAATAGCTTCTAGTCATCGTTTTAGAGCACGAGTGCGACATCGTCTTGAATATATATGTATCTTTTAAGTTGACTCGATATGAGTGCGCCGTACCTATATATCAAGGTACGAGTAGAACTTGTTGGTGTATCGTTATTGAGCATTGGAGTAGACAGTGAAATTAGATCTGTCGTTGTTGTTTCCTCTAGTGGATGAGTGAGTGGGGATCGAGTGGAAGAATTTTAAGCGACCCCTTAACGTGTTGAACCAGACGTATGGTGACGTTCACATGCTGAGGCTATGGACCAGGTAATCTTGATTTTCCCTCCCCTAGGCGCACGATGAGGTTAGACGACTCTCTCCCACGTACTCATTGTAACTTTTAACTCGAGTGTTTTTTTTGTATACTCTACTTTAGATGTGGAAAAGATATTGAGGTTGCGTAACGCTACATGAGAGGTCCATCCGGACCCTGAACAAGGCATTAGTTATTTGAGACACTGAGAAGACTTTGTTCTTTGCGTAACTGCCCCTGCGATACCCGCCCAGACTTTAACCAGGTACAAAATAATCTGGTAGTGTCTTTAGTGGTGGTGGGTCTCTCGCACTCCAGGTAGTAATCACTACCATTTGAGAATTTATCCTTCCCTCACCCACTTCCCTAAAACCCCTGCTGTTGCACCCCGCCGTGTTTGAATTAAAACATCACATTATAAGTTGATTGGAACTAAGGTTGTGTTCCCGTGTTTTCGCTGAGTCCTTCACGCGTGGTCCTTCCGAGCACTGCATGGGCTAATCTGGGATAGCTTGAGATAAATAGTTGTCGTTATTAATTTATTTTTACTTTATCATACCATTTTGTAGATAGTTTGTTATCCCCGTCCTGAAGAGGCCAAATATTTGGAGGCTGAAACGCGAACGCGTCGACATATTGACGTAGGAGGAATCCACTGATTGTGTTGATCTAAGAATTATTTTTGTTTGGCAGACACATAAAACAATAGGAGAGGAGTAATACCTCGGATGCCAAAAAGGATTTCCTCCAAATGTATTACTGTAAATAACAAGTATACATTGATTTGGAACCACGATTAGGGGAATTGATTCTTGATAATTTTCTGTGTACATAAAGTGTATGTGTATTTGTATTCATATGATTTAATGAAATTGTAGATAGAGGTTGTTGTTTTGTTTCATGTTTGTGCAAATTTGTATATATTATGTGTTGAAGTGTTCTGATGTTCACCAAAAGATATTCGTCCCTGATAAATAATGATGAATATAGTTTTTTATAAGAAATAAGTTATTACCGAGAAAATTAATTGTTTCTTGAGTAAAAATAAATAAGAGATTGATCCCTCTTAGCCACGTTTCTTTATTCTTATTAGATGTTCCTTACCCAGGCGTGGGAGGGTTATTTGGGTATGCCCCAGTAGACTTTCTTGATAGTAAGATACAAAGATAGCGCTAAACCAAGGACAAACAGAGTATACCCACCAACAAGACATGCTCGTTCGTTGTGCAGCCGCAACATCATTTCTGGCACCCTGCTACGCCTCATGATGTAGGCATCGTGTGCTGACCCTGGAAAACGTGCACAGACTTTGGAAATCAGCATGTTAGCAAGACACACCACAAGAGCATTTATAGAGTGGTAATGTTTACGGTTGCGATAGGCGACCTCCTGTGCCTGTGGTGGTACCAAAGCCACATGTGTCCCATCAATAGACCCAATTACATGGGGCATCCCTCCCAGGGCATAGAACTCACCCTTGACACCTGTCAACTGCTTACGAGTCAGAAAATGGATGAATTCATCCAGGTGCTCCAACATGGCTTCTAAAACATCATGCAGGACACGGCTGAACATGGTCTGTGACATGCCACCCACATCAGCTATGGTGAATTGAAACGTACCGGTGGCAAAAAAATGTAGGGCTGCCATCACCTTCATCTTGGGGGTCAGCACAGTAGGATACCTGTGTCGCGGTTGGAGGTGTGGTTCCAGCTTTGCGGTCAAGTTCTCAATCAACTGTTGTGAGAAGCGGTAACGTCTTATGCAGTCACGTTCCCTCATGGCACCCAAGTCTGGCATTGGTCGGGGGAGAGGCGGTGCTCTGCAGAAAATTGGAAGGAATAACGAAGAGTGAGTACATAACAACATCAATGTCAATGAACTGAGCACATGCTCAACTGCTACTACACATCTGCTAAATACAGAGTCTGGTCTGTGCAATACATCCAGGACACGTATGCCAGCCAGGTGATACTCCTACGAAAAGCCAGCTACACCCGTTGATTGTCAAGTTCTACATGACATGCCCCGAAACTAGCTGTGGGCCAGTGTAAGTGAACAGCCAGAGACATCACAGGAGTGACATACATCCACATATCTGCATTTGAAGGATGTCATCTCATACAGACAGCTGGCGGCAAGCTAGACGCACAGGTCACATGTCATAGAAAATGTACAGATCACACACATTGCGATGAAGGGGTACACGTGAAAAACGAAAACACAGACATGGATACGGCGCAAATATGTCCTCATGTCACAGAAACCATCTTCGAAGCATCCAGACACACGTAACATGTGAATCAACATGGGGCATGGTGTGCATGTATGTGTGCCATGCTCATCTATCCACAGACACATGTTGGATGCAGCAACAGCAGATGCAGTTGAAGGAACACCAACATCAAGCTCATGGGAAGACATGACACACAGAGGACATAGTCACATTGGGGCAAGCTGGTACTTAGATGTCAGGTGTTAGTGTCCCTGTCCCTCGCATCAGGGGACAGTTGCGGGTGTTGGTGACTGTGCCATACCAGTGATGCAGTGCTTGACACGTTTGTACTACATGCACACATGTGCAAAGTGGGAAGGGGAAGTGTGTACACAGGTCATCACACATCTATTGTGCTAAAACATGAGGAGACATGTGCCATATCACTGCCTGACACACCTAGGCCAGGCACATGAAGGACTGCAATGACAATGACTTGATGTACAGCCGTGCACGAGTCTGACACCTCCATTCCTTTCGTGTGCGCCTCCTATCACCAGTGTAAGCTGTGAAACGCCCCGTACACACGCTCTGAGGGCGTGTGAACGGTCCGTATCATTATATTGGTGTTGCCGAAGGAGTACGGGTGTGTGTACGGACCGTACACACGTACGTGTACGACCAGTGTGTACACCTACGTGTACACACTGGTCGTACATGCACGAGTATGACCGTAGTACACGTACGTGTACACACTGGTCGTACACGTACGTGTCAAATGCACTGTGCAACTGGTGCCGTAGGGGTACGTGTGAAATGCACCGTACCTGTGTGTGGATTGCTAAATTACATAGGGACACATGAGGGACAAGTATTAGGGCCTAAATGCATGCTGGTTGTCATGGATACCGAGTTTCCAGTTCTAATTTTTCCATCAGGTGGCCTGTAAAAGTCAGTTGGCAACTAAATACAATGTTGCAAAGTGGTTGTTGACTTCACATGATGCTCAAATTTTGAACCATGCAAAGGCACTCACTGGTGTATGTTTAAAGGGATTGGAGGAAACGTAGGATGCAAATGAGTCTGACCAATCACTCTGTACTCCTGTAACTGAAACAGCCCAGCAAGGCAGCTATAAGTCAGCCAGAACCCATGAGAGGGCACTTGCCTGCACAACCTTTCAGTCGACACCACTGCTGCTGCCTGTGCTTCCTCTGGCGCCATGTCAAGGTCTGTGGAGAGGGCCCAGCCTTTCACACAAGAGGAGAATGAGGCATTGCTAGATGTCATCCTCCCACTATACCCCAACCTGTATGGGAGACCAGGGTGAGTGCTGACTCCACTACCTTTGACTGTGCACCTTTTTTGTGACTGTCACTTCAGGCATTTTGTCCAGGTGTGACAGACATGCAATGTTGTTTAGAGTGGGTCCCAGGGGTGGGAATGGCTTATGTCTCTCATGCAGAGCATGATGTAGTTCATGTGTGCACTCCTCACTTGCATTGTGCTTACTGTGACATTCACTGCATAGTGCATGGCACATTTAGCCTGCACAATCCTTTGGGCCATTTTTGTTCTATAGTCCTGAGGTGATTCAGTGGCCCCCCCAGTGTGACAGGTGACTGTACCCACAGATGTGTATGAGTTGAGGGGAGCTGTGGTGAGAGTGTCCAAATGATGTGTACGCCCCCTGGACATTGATGTGTGTGAATGTTCCTTGTCATGTGGGTGAGTGTCTATGTGGAGTGTTGCACCACAGCTGCATGGAGGAGGCAACAGCTCCACCCATCTGATGTGAGAAGTAAGGCGTGTGGAGTGTCTGACTTGCTGAGCTAGCACCACACCTGTGACACCCCACAGGCAAGTGGCACATGTGCAGAGTGAGGTTTGTATCCGCTATTGCCAATGGCAGGTGATTGATCTGTGCCTGTGTGTGTCTGTGTACTCTTCTGAGGTTGCGTCAGTGGCCTGGGTCATGTAACTGCTTGGAGGTGCTGTCCATCAGCCTGGTGTTGCATGTGATGCACAGTGTGTGCCATGATCAGGGAGTGTGTTGCACCCCTCATGCCACCTGTGTACTTTCAATACATGTAGTGCATTGGGGCTTCCACAGAGGCTAATGTCCCTATGACAAAGGTGCTATTTGTTGCCAGCATACTATGCCCTGTTCAACATATCAAAGATGTTCAAATGTGTGTCTCTGTGACATGGAGCAGGTGTAGTGATGTTGTCTCACTTTGTCATCCTCACAGGTAACTGCCTACGAGAAGGGGAAGATCTGGAAGCGGGCCGTCAGGGCCGTGAGATCGGTGGAGGGTCGCAGTTGGCGCCTAGCCCAAGTGAGGAAACGCTGGCAGGACATCCGGTGCTGGACCCGGATGATCGCCCGGGTCCAGCTGAAGGACTCACCTCCACGAAAGCTCGGCGGGTGCCGACGCCTGACCCACCAGATGAAGCGTGTCCTGTCGGTGGTCTTCCCTGACTTGGATAGGCGGTTACAGGAGTTGCAGCAGCTGGAAGGGGGTATGTACATGTGTTGTTTGTTGTGTGTCACCAGCTTTTGGAAGTGCTCAGTCGCCTGGATACACTGCGAGGGTTAATATGTGCAGTGCATATCCTGTTCCCCAAAGTCAACCGGTGCTGTTCTTCCTCCCTTCCCCTCCTTGACATGTGTTCCCTGGTCTGTGTGTAATCACTATTGCACATGGTCATCTAGGCTGCCAGTTAATCCAAGTGCAAATTGCTTTCTGCATCATGTGGGGGGGGGGGTCTGAGACATGTGTTGTTACCTTGCCCTGCCCTGCCCTGTTCAGTCATTTGGGGGTCCATATTAGTTGGCACTGATGCTGAGTCTCAACATAGGAGTGTGAGTTTTCAAATGAACAGACTTGCAGCATGCATGACCGATGTTGTGGCCTCAGACATGATGTGCATGAGTGGGAGATATGCATAGTGCCGGGACGGTACCTCATGTTACAGTCAGATAATTCCAGGACCATGGAGCAGTGTGCCCACTACAGTCCCCTAAGACACCCTTGCCTCGGAATCATGTGTGTCATCCAACACTGTGCCCATTCTCTGTGTGTTCAGCATAGGTTGGCCTCTGTGGCATTGTTCCCCGGCCTCATTTGTATTTATCTAAAGTGTGCTACATGTGTCCATTGTACAGGCTGACCCCATTTGGCTTGTGCATCCTCACACTGGGCAGTGCCTGTGTGTCTATGTACAACTATCTGTTGATGGTTGTTTGTCACAAATATGTGTTGGCAGCCTCACAAGGTGATGTGGAGTACATTTAGGAATTCTTGATGCACATTTTAGTAAACCCAGATTAAGAGGTGTAAGTACTTGCTCTGTCTCAATCACATTGTCTCAGGTATGGGGGGTTTGTGCGGGCAAGGCCTACATGTCCAAACCTTATGTCTCCTTGCCAGGTCTGACCTGTGTGTGATAATTGTCTGGACAGACACTCAACATGCAGTGACCCAGTCATGTTGTGCAGGGTGTAATATTTGTGCTTTGCAGCATGTGTCAAAAGTTAAAATACATGGTTCATGCTCATCCATTTTTGCCACCAGTATGTATTCAATATGCTACGTAGTTTGGTCTGTGTGTGCTGACATCTGTGTGGACATTCTTGGTTCCCATGAGGGTGTCTCCTCAGTGCAGGTGCTCCTTATCCCGACACAGTTGCAGGCCCATTAGCTAATGCATTGTCCTGTGTTTGGACATGTGTGCCACTCCACATGACAGGCAGTGGGTCAGATGTGTTGCCAACTGTGTCATCATGGTACGGATGGCCATGTGACAGGTGGCATGATTCAACTTGTTAGTCAAGAAGTATTGTACCTTGGCACTCACTACACTTGTCAACATGTCTCAATTTTTCATATGCTTGACTTTGATGTTTTGTTGTGAAGGACAATAATGTGCCTGCATGACAGATGTCTCCCAAGGAAGTGCAAAAGAAAGTACCTTTACACTTTCCGGGGACACGCTGGCACATTTTAAAGAAAGGCACAGTTCGATTACCACTTGTTTTCTGATTATACATATCCATGTTCCCACAGTGTGTTTGCATTTGGGTAAGTCCTTGGTCGTTGCTGATACCAACTTACGAGTGTCAAGTCATCCAGACCACCGTGGTGCCATGTATATGTACTTACTAATACCCCATTTCCTCTTTACAGTGGCTTATTTGAATTTGGCTGGCAGCTCATACAATGACTGTGTAAATGTAGTTTTGTGTGCACCTCCTTGTGTGACTTATGTTGTACAGGCACATGTGTGTTCTGTTCACAAAGTGGCACATTCACACATTCTAAACATGTACATTGTGTAAAGTGTTGTGAGTCCCAAAGGATCACAATGTTTTTCGTTTGGGTTTCCAAAGTACTCACAGGTCTCTGAGTGTGGGGATACCTTCAGCATTGAGGTCTGTTATTTGGCCTTGGGTGCACCAATACTGTTTCGTTCACAGTGAACAAGAGGTGGCATGCCTTCATAGTCTTGCTGTGCTCAACTGTTCCCAGACACTAGCTTCTCAGTATAATTCGATATCAAGTTATTTGCTGTTGTGTCATAATCTCCATTGTTTCCAAGTGGCATGGTGGGTCAACCAACTGGGGAGTGCAGGGTTACATATGTGCGGAGTATTCTAGATGTTACTCGTGATGCATTTCCTGATATGCACTGTGACATATTTTGTTTGGACTCATGTGTCTGATCAGGTGACTGATTATTTTCTGTATCTTCACCTTCCCCACAGCATCATCGGAGGACACCGAGGGAGACACCTGCACGGACCTGGAGGAGGGATCCAGCACCGCTGCCACCACTGCTGGCGAGTCTGCAGGAGCAAGTGGCACGGAGGGCGAGGGGAGTCAGTCGGAGGACCTGTCTAGTGGCAACACTGACTACGACGCTGACGGGTCCGAGGCTGAACTCCTCGAGGGGGCAGAGGCTGCTACAACACCTGGCAGCAGCACTACATCTGTCACCGCCCCCTCCATTCCCATCACCGCCCTCCCAGTTGCTCCGGTCCCTTCTGTCCGTGCAAGGCACAACTGTGTCTCCTTCGTGCCAGGCAGCGCACCCCCTGCCCCTGTCCCCCCTGCTGCCCTCACTGCAGAGTCTGTAGACATTCTGCGGCAGTTGCAGGTTGGCCAGACATCGATGCTAAATGTCCTCCATGGCCACACCAGACTGATGACACAGATGGTGTCGTACATGGAGGGCATGTCATCAGCGATGTCTGACCAACGGGTGTTGCTGAGGTCCATGGACTCTTCACTGACGGCAGCAGTGAGTCTCCTGCAGCGCTTCGTCCCCCCCTACCCCTGCACCATCCACACTTCACACTCCCATGCCTGTCCCAAGCACACCCAGACATTCCCAAGCACGTACCCCACCAGACACAGGCAGCACACCAACACGTAAGGGCAAGCGCACACCTCCTGGCACGCACACTTAGGGTGATGAAGGCACACCCACTGGGTCTGGGGCACACAGGCATACATGCAGCCACAGTCCGAGTCCGCATGCCGCACTACCCAGTCCCTCCAATGTCACTCCCCTCGGCTCCCCTACCACACAATCTGACAAGGAGGCCTACTTGGCTGTGCTGGGCCTCAGCCCCTCTGGCTCACCAGCCCGCAAATGGGAACGGCACTCCATGGGTAGGGGAGTTGAGTCCCCCCCTGTCCACCCCCTCCCCCAGTAGCGCTGCACCCCATCCCTCCGACCCCCACCCTCCCTTGAGCCTGTGGTTTCTTCGGGTGCAGGGGATATGCTGGACAACCTGGCAGCAGTGTGCAGCGCCGAGCTCACCTCCACCTTTGGCGCTCCCCCCCCCTCTTGGTGGAGGCGTCCGTCCCTGCACCCACCACACCTACCCTTACACCTCCTGTCCCTGCGGTGCCTGGTCCTTCCCCACATGATGCCCCCCCCCCCAGTCGACGAACCTGAGGGTTCTAATGTGCAGGCAAGCTAGGGGAGACACGTGGCCATGTGTCCCCCCACAAGGACTACTGATCTGGACTGGCCATGTGCCTTTGTAAATAGTGTCCTTTTATCATTTTGATTTTAATGCTGAATAAAGCATTTTCTTTTCACTTTGAACACTATTTCATTTCAGGTATTGATGTGGGTGCTGATGCTCCAGGAGTTGGGGTTGTGGTAATGTGTTATGTTTCAGGGAAATTTTGTAGTCTGATGCTCATGGGGTGGACCATGGTATCTGCGTGCCATCACAAGGTTTCTGCAAAGAATCTTTGGTCGTGTGTGCTATTTGTGGTTGGAGACATTGTCCCAAGGAGTGTTCCTTCCTCTGTGGCACCTGACATCTTCCCTGCAGGGAGTTGTACAATTGTTGTGCTGACCTCTGTCTACATTTCCTTTGTTGGTGACGGATCCCTTCAACTATGGCCATGCCTGCTCAGCAATGTCTCCCGCTGCATCGTCTGTGCCATCCTTGCTAGTCACTGTACTTGTGTATTGAGTATGTTGTAATGCCTTAATGGCGAAATTCTCAATTTTCCGCACTATGCATGTGTGTTATCCCAGCCTAGCACACAATTGGTATTTGTTCTGCAGGGTATTTTGGGCACCTGACTGACAATTGTGGGCATTGTATCTGTGGGAACTCCACCCTATTCCTTCCATGAGAGGCAACATCTTGGTGGCTGACCCAGCACCTGTACATTCCTATCAGTCCTGGGATGTGCGTGACAGTGTGTGTTCCCTTTGGCTCTCTTAGTTTAGTAGGCATTGACATGACTATACAGTCTTGTGGCATGATCTCTGTGTGTGTATTGTGCTGCATCCGCCAGGGGTGGGTATGCATTTGTCATTTGTCCTCACACCCACATGTGGTGTGTCATGCAGTGGGGGAAAGACATCCATCCTCATGGGAGTGGGACACTGCTGTCAGTGATGTGTTAACATAGTCGAACATTAGGGATGCGTACATACACCCATGGAGTTGTGGTCATCTGATCACGATGTACACACCCCCATGTCTCTGTCCACTGCTGGTATTCCTCTGCACCCACCCCTCACATGTCTCTGTCCACTGCTGGTATTCCTCTGCACCCACCCCTTACATGTCTCTGTCCACTGCTGGGAGTGATAGGCACCCACCCCCATGTCTCTGTCCACTGCTGGGAGTGATAGGCACCCACCCCTCACATGTCTCTGTCCACTGCTGGTATTCCTCTGCACCCACCCCTCACATGTCTCTGTCCACTGCTGGGAGTGATAGGCACCCACCCCTCACATGTCTCTGTCCACTGCTGGTATTCCTCTGCACCCACCCCTCACATGTCTCTGTCCACTGCTGGTATTCCTCTGCACCCACCCCTCACATGTCTCTGTCCACTGCTGGGAGTGATAGGCACCCACACCTCACATGTCTTTGTCCACAGCTGGGACTCCTAGGCAAACTAACCCTTGGTGCTGTACAATGCTGTCCTGGCCATGAACACACCCCAATATACTGGTTATATGCTGCACCAGGCCCTAAGCCAACATTCGTGGCGTGTGTACGCCTTGTATTACAAATGTACTGGTGCCCTAGGCGTAAGGGTGATGCGGTCCGTACCTCCGCATTCATAGGTTGGGTACGGTCCGTACCACGCGTACCCCTACATCACCACTACAATGGTGGTACGGGCCGTACCCACGCCCTCAGAGCGTGGGTACGGCCCGTACCACGCGTACCCCTACATCACCACTACAATGGTGGTACGGCCCGTACCTACACCCTCAAAGCGTGGGTACGGCCCGTACCAGCATTGTAGTGGTGATGTAGGTGTACGCGCTGTACCCACACCCTCAGAGCGTGTGTACGGCGCATACCCCTACATCACCACTGCAATGGTGGTACGGGCCGTACCCACGCCCTCAGAGTGTGTGTACAGCCCGTACCACGCGTACCCCTACATCACCACTACAATGGTGTTACGGGCCGTACCCATGCCCTCAGAGCGTGTGTACGGCCCGTACCACGCGTACCCCTACATCACCACTACAATGGTGGTACGGGCCGTACCCACGCCCTCAAAGCGTGGGTACAGCCCATACCACCATTGTAGTGGTGATGTAGGTGTACGTGCCGTACCCACGCCTTCAGAGCGTGTGTACGGCCCGTACCATGCGTACCCCTACATCAACACTGCAATGGTGGTACGGGCCGTACGCACGCCCTCAGAGCGTGTGTACGGCCCGTACCACGCGTACCCCTACATCACCACTACAATGGTGGTACGGGCCGTACCCACGCCCTCAGAGCGTGTGTATGGCCCGTACCACGCGTACCCCTACATCACCACTACAATGGTGGTACGGGCCGTACCCACGCCCTCAAAGCGTGGGTACGGCCCGTACCACCATTGTAGTGGTGATGTAGGTGTACGCGCCATACCCACGCCCTCAGAGCGTGTGTACGGTCCGTACCACGCGTACCCCTACATCACCACTGCAATGGTGGTACGGGCCGTACCCACGCCCTCAGAGCGTGTGTACGGCCCGTACCACGTGTACCCCTACATCACCACTACAACGGTGGTAAAGGCCATACCCATGCCCTCAGAGCGTGTGTACGGCCCGTACCACGCGTACCCCTACATCACCACTATAATGGTGGTATGGGCCGTACCCACGCCCTCAAAGCGTGTGTACAGCCCGTACCACCATTGTAGTGGTGATGTAGGTGTACACGCCGTACCCACGCCCTCAGAGCATACGTACGGCCCATACCACGCGTACCCCTACAATGGTGGTACGGGCCGTACCCACACCCTCAGAGCGTGTGTACGGCCCGTACCACGCGTACCCCTACATCACCACTACAATGGAGGTACGGGCTATACCCACGCCCTCAGAGCGTGTGTACGGCTCGTACCACACGTACCCCTACATCACCACTACAATGGTGGTGCGGGCTGTACCCACGCCCTCAAAGCGTGGGTACGGCCCGTACCACCATTGTAGTGGTGATGTAGGTGTACGCGCCGTACCCACGCCCTCAGAGCGTGTGTACGGCCCGTACCACGCGTACCCATACATCACCACTACAATGGTGGTACGGGCCGTACCCACGGCCTCGGAGCATGTGTACGGCCCATACCACGCGTACCCCTACAACACCACTACAATGGTGGTATGGGCCGTACCCACGCCCTCAGAGCGTGGGTACGGCCCGTACCACGCGTACCCCTACATCACCACTACAATGGTGCTACGGGCCGTACCCACGCCCTCAAAGCGTGGGTACGGGCCGTACCACCATTGTAGTGGTGATGTGGGGGTACGCGTGGTACGGGCCGTACACACGCTCTGAGGGTGTGGGTACGGCCCGTACCACCATTGTAGTGGTGATGGGTACGTGTATGTGGGGATTGGTGGACACGCCCCCCGAAGTGACCAGACCCTGGAGGTAATGTATGGACAGTATATGGTATTTTTAAAATTAGGTAGAGGTTATGTTTCCTGCCCCTCACCCCCCCCTTTGCCCCTGGGTGTTGTGCTGACCTGCGGCGTGCGCGACGGTTTCGGTGCACCAGGTCGTAGGCTAGGAGGGGCGGGATGACACGTAGGATGGGGTCCATGGCTGTCCGTCACGTACAGCTGCTCCTTCTTCACGTCGTCCTCAATTTCCCAGGAATTTTTGGCTGCTGTAAAAAATGATCCGTGCGGAGTGACGTAGGCACGAATCGTACTTGCTGGTCCGTAGAACGCTGCCTGACTCCGTCCGACGTCACGTACGCGATGTCCCGGATTGGAATTGTGGGTATTTTTTCGCCGCACGTAGTTTTTTACGGTTCGTACGGAAATGGTATTTCTGTATGAATCGTACTTGCTGGTTTGTAAGGAGGATTTCTCGAGTACGAGTCGTACGGAGAATATGCTCCGTACGACCATTCGTACCCGGGTTTTACCCGATCGGAATCGGCACCTTATTATTTATTAATTTAAACATTTTTTTAAATAATTCTAACTATGTTTTATTTAATTATAGTTATAGTTGAAAATACATTTTATATTATTTTTAAGACATTGAAAAAAGCAATATTTAATACAACTATATTTTTAACAACGATATTTTGGTTTCGATATTTTGGTACTTACCTTTATGGAGATAGGAAGTCGATATTTTGTCCATCGTTATTTTGGATACGATATTCTGGTACCTCGATATTTTAACTGACGATATTATGTCAGTGATCCAAAAGTCCTATTACTAGCACTAATACAAATGGATCAGGAATTCCCCACACTTGCACAATAAAGCACAAATTGCTTTGGGAACAAGTGGCAGAGCTGAAAAAAGACTTGCCATGAGCTCACGTGATACATACGCTGAGTCATCAACGTGATGGCATTCACATTGAAGGGAATTCATTGGCTGATGAAGCCACCAAGGCAGCAGTGCGAACTGCTGCCGTAGCTGCAATCACTCGTTCTAGCATGAGAATAGATTGACAGATAATGGTAGCTGTCATTGAGGCTCAAGTGGGATAGTAGCCTCAGCCTGCAGAGAGCAAAGCCTGACCATGACAGGAGAACTGATGCACAGAGTAATAATATCCCTGCAGACCTGCTGATCCATATATGTTCACAGAAAAAGTTATCTGTAACACTCGTGGCTCTGATAGCTGTAACCTGGATAATATGAGGCATGGTGACTGAGGTGATCCCCTGACCCGATACCTCTTTCCATTAACCCACATTGTCAATGTGTGTCTGTCAGTAATGAGTGTCCCCTTACACACAAAGGTCGGTTGACACTTTTCTAATAGTGTTGCTTCCACTGTACAGGCCTATTGCACATCTGAGACATGAACAGTGTAGATAGTGGGTTACATTTGAATAGACATAGAAATGTGATTAATCTGCTTGGCTAGAATATTCCCTATCACACTACACATACAATGGTATGTTTATTGACATCCCTGTTACAGTGCCACATATGGCAAAAGGGATGTCCTGTGATGGCATTACAAACAACACAAACTTATTATTACCTACTGGGATATTCAAATATTAGTCCACATGTCCATACAGCTCCTAGAGAGGTAGCTTTCAGTGTCACACATACCAGCCCTTACATTGTGACCTTAGTCTTCGGATGTTGTGTATACTATGGTTTTCACCTCTATGGACCAAATTCAGCAATGCAATGGGCTTGGCAGTAAATGTGTCTGAACTGTCATGCACAGTTAGTTTACCCTTTAGAAGGTAAAAATGGTGTGTTGTGTGTCATTGTACCTCACATCAAATTCCATGTAGGATGGTCCTGGCCTACAAGATAGATGTTAGTGGGCTGCCTCAGTCAGTGTAAGTTATGACCAGGGTTAAATCTAGTCATCAGAGGACTACAAAAGTGTGTATCCATGCTGTAGTTGTGCTTAGCATGTGACATGGACATATGCAATATGTTGACTCTTGATGAAGGCTTTGTGCTAGATGTCAAATTAATGTATATCAAGCTGACAGTTATCCTCAAACTTCCAGTTACAAACTGTTTTTACATCTATTGCATCCATACAGGTCAACATCCATCAGAAGAAGGCCATTTGTAGAGCCATCATCTGAAAGGTGCAGACTCTGGGGGTCTCTAGCCAGCGCAGTTCCCACTGCTGATAAAGGTGGGGAGACCTGCAATGCTGGACCCAGAAGATCGTGGAGGTCCAACTGGGTAAGTCTTCCTAACATGGAAGTTAAGTGCAGCAAACCCTGACCCTCCTGATTACCCACATACTGGCAGTGGCCTACCCAGACATTTGATGGGCAGATGAGGGCCCAAAATCAGCGACACTGGAGTAAGTCCTGGCCAGAGTTAGACATGTCATATTGGCAACTTTGAGTGCCACAAACAGGCATTTCGCCAACCATATTTCTGGTGACCCATGTGCCACATACAAGATGAGTCATTGTTAGTAAAAGTGCGGTAGTAGGTGCATGCTGATGTGCTCTGGCCATTGTCTTTCTGACCTGGAACACAGTAGAGTCCTGTCCACATCCAATTCTCTTCTTTTGAGCAGACACCTGGCTGAGAGAAGTGAGTAATCTCATGTTCTCAGTCAATCTGGGTGACAATTGTACCACACAGGCAACTGGTCTTGCTTGTGTGAGGAGTGATGTTCCCTTCCTACTGTCTCTTATTTGATGGTGGCCTTATTGCATGTGACATGACATAGAGTTCACAGTAAATGCAGTGACTGTACAACAGCTACCACTGGGAAGTACTGATCTCACAGTGAAATGAGAGTGCACACATCACTTGTGCCATCAGCATTAGTGCCTACATGTTGGCCAGGGTGTATTTGCCAGTTGATGGTTCATCTGCAACAGTGTTTCAAAACACTAATTTACTGACTGGTGACATGCATGAGGAGGTGAGATATAGAACTGTGACGATCATATGCGAGTATCTACACTGATCCGTACAAGGCAATCTGAGTAAGCAATACCAAAGAGTGGTGTGATGTGCCTGCCCATTGGGACTTTATTAACCCCACATCTGGATGTCATTGATGTTCAGGGACACCCAAAACCTTCAAAGTTGTATAGGCTTGTGGATATGCAATCTATGACTAGCATCATCACCTGTACCAAGCAGGATGGGGGATGTTCAGATGGCTATATGGAGTGTTGTGCTGTGAGAATTCAGAGTATCTATATCCCATATGTTTGGACCTCAATGTTTTCAGGGAACTTTATCTGCTAATGTGATACATTGCTAAACTACACATGTACAGCTTTCATTTTACTTTTCAGGTAGTTGAAATATGATGTGATTTGGACTCCAAAGTGTCATCAGTGTGCTATGAGCTTTTGTATGTGACATTGTGTCTGCCACAACAGTAACTGATGGGTCACTGGCGTTGAACTTGACCTTCATGACATCATGATGTGTAATGAGTAATAGTTTGATTTGTTTGATTCTGGGCCTTGTGTACGCATTGTGTAAATCTCACACTTGGATCCATCCTACTTACATTTTATACAATGGTATACAACAAGTGCCAAAGTATGCAAAGTAATCAACTATCCTAGTATGGACATAAGGATGGAGTGTAGACCATTCCATCAATGGATTTGGGCCTGTCTGGAATTATGACATAAGTGGACCCAACTGTTTGCAGGTTATGTAGCATGCATGTGCTCATGCTACATTTAAAGCATGTGGAGTGAACTATGAAGGTGGTGTGATATGTGGACTTCTCCAATGTTTGCAGCTGATTTGTGATGGTCAGGTGTGAAAATGATGTTGCAATAAACCCATGCTACATGTCTTTTCGGATACATCTAGGGAAAGCAGAGGAGAAGGGGCCAACGTTGGCGGTGATATAGCTGGTCACATCGGTTTCATACATGAGATGTCAGATATGGAGGGACCCAGTGACCAGGAGGGTGTGAGGAGTGCACGGAGGACAGCAACTCAAGCTCATCATCCTCCTGTAGACATTCCATGGTGGTGGTAGACCCAGCATGATTAGTTCCACCTTCATCATTGTCCGCCACTCCAAATTTCATCGCCACCCTCCCTTTTGTCCCCTCACAAGTTGGCCATTCCCGCTTCCCTGAGAGGGAAGCAGTCTCCTTCACTCCAGGCACCTCAGCCCCTACCCCTGTTAGCCCTGCTGCCCAAAGCAAGGAGTCTATTGACTGCCTGAGGAGCATCACTGTGGGTCAGACTGCAGTCCTGAATGCCATCTAGATCAGTAGTAACGTGGCAGATAAGGGATAAAGAGCAAAAGAAGCGTGCTACAGACATTAATATGTGTGATATTGATGAGGAGGTAATGTTGTTGAACACAAAATAATGCACACATCACTATCACTGAATATAATTTGTAAACACATGTGCATTTGTGTACAGTGTGCCTATGCAGTACCAGTGTATTGACCTTGGAGGGCATCCTACACATGTATTTTTGGATTATTGATATGAAACAGAGTCCATGTATACGTGCAAATTACTTAAGGACCTGGTCTATGGCGGGGCATCATTTTCAAAGGTTTCCATGGAAACTGGATATTGTATGACTTACTGCCAATTTTGCCCGTGACAGAGGGGCCTTTGAACATGGTCGAGCAGGTTCAGCAGCGGCAGGACATGTGCGATGGACTACATGATTGTAGTAGACAAGTAGAGGTGCGTTTCGGCCTTTTTTCCTCCCTTTCCACCGTCTCGGATGTGGTGCTTGGACCACCACGGTCTCAATGGCTCTAAAGCAACTAGTAATTGGGCTGGTGATTTCACTGGTGGTCCGAGCCTCCCCCAGCCTCATAGGCCCATTCAGCAGCCTCTGTGGTTGAAGTTGTCTGGTGATGCCAGCAGTTAAGCCACGGCCTTCGCTAAGCCGATCTGCCCATCTCAGACCCCCGAGCTCGCTGACTGCTCAGTTTCAAGATACCGTGGACTTCTATCCCCTGACATGTGCATTTATATGTGTTGGGCACATAGGGCCAGATGTAGGTGGTTGGTTCTGTCTTATCCTCTTTATATTTTGCCCAATATTTCTTGAAAACTTCAGTTTAATTGTACTTATGGAATGTTTCCTGTTGTCTCAATGTGGTCTGTGTTCCCTATCCCATAGGCTGACCATAATTGCATCGGGAAGAAAACATAGGGCACAGGAGCACCTGCGCTCCTTTTCTGGTAATTTCTGTGAGCTCCCAAAAAGACTGGAGTCACCTCAAGCCGTTCAGTCTCTAGTGGTGGTTCCGCGCAGTACCCCGGGTCCTCCACAGAGGTTCCACCCCACAACGTAGAGGACGAACAATGCCCCCAAATCCTGTATGAAGGAAAAGGGGGCACAATCTTAAGGTGCACGCGAGAGACATCGGTCGCTCGCTCACTACCGTGATCTCATATCCAGCTGCCTACGAGAGCCCAGTGCAGCTACAGGGTCACAGTACCTTTTGATTGAGGAGCCAATGGGGTAACGGCCATGGAGACCAGAGTCTGTGCCACTGGGAATCTAAAAATAAGAAGGCGGTGCAGCGTTGGGCCATACAGGCTGACCTGAGCTGGTCAAAGGCAAGCCGTTGATGCCGGCGCACAGCGTTGAAAGTGCTCATATGAGTGGAGCTGATGCGTCGGAAAAGCGATTTCCCTTTGGTGGCCAGGCCCCGCAGAAGTGTACTGCAGCTGTGTTTTTTTCTCCTGTTCTATCACATTGGCCATTTGTTTTTTATTTACTCCTGCTTCATCTTCTTACATCTGGGATGCTTGTTGTGTGCCCCATTAGCACCTTGCCAGAATGGAGTCAACCATTGATCTCGATGACCTGTGTTACAGTTTGGAGGAGTTGAAAGGCTCCTTCATGAAGAGGGTGCTAGTGGTGAGTGGGGAATCCACTAAACTCGAACTTTAGAAAATCTTGTATGATTTTGAAAAGGCACACTGTGAAAAATCTTCAACAGAGGACCAAGAGGGCAGTGACCTTGGGTGGAGTCTGAGGAGGAGAAAGAAAATGACTGGTCATTGGCTCCAGTGGAGACATGGATAGGAAGCCTTTGCTGGGTCAATTGCTGGAAGCAGTGTCATATCTCAAACCCTGTCCCCAGAGGAGCTCAAGGACAGACAGGCTGAGAGGGACCTGAGGCTGTCGCTGGCCCAGCTGGCTGTAAAAAGGAGGAGAGCTGAGGCTGACAGAGCCCTAATTGAGGAGAGGATGGCGGAGGCGGAAAGGGCCTTTGCCAGGGAGAAATTTGTTCTTGAGAAGAAATTGTCCCATGAGCATAGTTTGAAGGTTTTGGACTTACAAGCCCAGCAAGTAGAGTCCAGTGGTGGCAGCAAAACTGTTGTATCCAGTGTTAAAGATACCACCCATACACCCAGAGACGTGGTGCCTAGCTTCAAGGAGGGGATGACATACATCAATGGTTTCAGGCAAATGGGGTAGCTCTAGAGGTGCACAGGATCCCTGAAGAGGGTGGGGGAACCGTCATTTGTATATACATGACCCTGCATGCTGCAGGGTCATGTATATGCTTTGCAGACATGTGAAAACCTCCGCATTACCTAGTTACATGCTGCTTGTTCCACTACACATTTACGCACTTAAAGGCGCCCCTGCTGAGTGATTGTATTCTGGAGGCTTTACTGCAGTCTTTGGTTTTACACGAGGCACTAAAATACTATTCACTCTATGGGCCAAAATGCTCAGCAAAGGTTTTGCTCATGAAACAGTTATGAATTCAATGATTTTAGGTCAGCAAAAGAATGCCAATGATGTCAAGATTAGCATAAATAAATTAGCATCATGTTGCTCTAGATACTTAAAATACTTTTAAATGAGCAACTTTCTAGCAAATTTCTAGAGGAAAAATGTGGTATAAAATGCACAAATTGACTGTCTATTTTTCAAAGTCTCTCCTACCCTCCTTGTAAGAGTTGGTCTTACTTGCTTGTTTTACCCAGTTTGGGAGAGGTCTTTACCCACCACCAATTAAAAATGTCTTCAAACGCACTGGTTTATATTTTAAATGTGTTGCTCACCATCTATTTAGTATTTTTGATGGGTAATCATTTTTATGGGTGTCCTGAAAGTGGCCAAGGAAATATGTAGGTATTTTAATAACTTTTAATGGTTTGTGAAATATACAGTATATTGTGGTGGTGGGAAAAGTGCATTGTTTGGTGGGGTGGAGGTTCTACCTGGTCTTCTCTGGTGGGTCCTGTGAAGTTCTATTATGCCACTGCTTTTCAAATTTAATTTCTGCTTTGTGTATATCCTTTATATACTACATTTTATTTAATTTAGGGTAATTTAGCTTGAGGGAGAACTGGTTATATTTGTAATTGTTGGGGTGTGGTGATGTGCCTGTGTATTTTGTCTTTGAGGTTATTTTTGTAAGAGGGAATGTCTGTGGTCTCTTGTGCGTGGTATAACTTTCTACGTTCATATCTGTGCATCCCTAATCTCTATTAAATGTTATGATGAATGAGTATTTAGAGTGCTTGTGAGGCATTTGGAGGCAGAATCTGAGCTGTTACCATGTAAGTGGGTTGCCTGTCTCTCTGTAGGTACAAAAAAAAGAAACCTATATGAAACATGGTCTGTGCCTTGGTTCTTGATGTAAAGATGTAAAGATGATCAATTCAACGCTCCACTCAACTCTTAGCTGCAATTCCATTTTGTGTGCTCAGAGTCATGTCAGTAGGATAGTCATATAAACATCACACACCAAGGAATATGAACCTCAGTGGTATTCCAGTGAGTAATTGGCATTGAGACACAAAGACACTCTGTTTAGATTTGTTTCACTAAAGTGACCATTCTAGCCTCTCGAGCACCAAGTGCTCTTTGGGAGTTGGTTTTGCAGAGAGTAGAGAAAAGACTATTAACTTTGACCACTGGTTTGTTTGTTTTATTGTGGGTGTGGTGTGGGGGAAAATATCATGATTTGAAATAGCTGTGTCTCAGCTTTTTTTTAAATCCACTTGTTCATTTCTGTTGATCAAAGGGTTGGTGGACCTGTATTGCCACAAGACACTCTTCCAGATACTCTTCTAGAACAATAACTATATAACTGCTTTTTTAGCTGTACTGAAAATTAAGCTGTGAACTTACCTGAGGTCCGGTGTAGGATGCACGTTCCACATTGACAGTTGGCTTCAAATGAGATGCTGTGCTCGTCATGCTGACCCCCCATGCTGCCTGTAATGTGTCAGTGTCTCTGCACTCACGGCTGCTCTGAGAGGTCTTCTGTGAGAGAATCAGAATGCTGTGTGTGTGGTGGTAGAGGGCTGCAAAATGCAGCATTGGTCAAGAGATGCTTGGCCTTCTTCTTTTTGAACCTGGTTAATTGCATGTTTTCCAGGAAAGGACATGGTCAAGACTACAGCCATCTCCTTAATTGCTGGTTACCTATAAAAAATTAATGGATGCTCCAATCTACGATGGGACAGAGTTATTTTCCAGTTAAATCAGTTCCTGTTAATCCCATCACAAGAAATGTGTTCCTTTGTTTTTCATTGTGTTTATTGACCCTTGCTAATATTTCTAGCCTTGATTTTTTCTCTTAGCTGCTTCGACCTTCTTGTGGATTCAATGCCTGGTTTCTGCTCGACTCATTTCTCCTTCCTGATGCTAGAAGCAGTTTGTTGCCTTACTAATTCTCTAATACTAATCTCCATTGTCAATCAAAACCTCTAAGTTTGCAATTAGATTTTTCTAGTTTGTGTGTTCCTCCTCCTAAATAATACTTTGTTATAAAGAAACTTCATACCTTTCATGTATACTTTCTGTGCAGGGTCAGTGGCTTAAAACAGGGCCCAGCAGCCCCCCAAGTTCCAGGGGGCTCCCTCAGCACAGTCCTCTGCCCAGTGAGCTCCTTAATGATTCCGGAGGGGGCCCGTCCACGTACTTTGCAGGGGGGCCCCCACAAGTTCCTTACGCCAGGTTGCGGGGTGATACTATGGCTACTGGGAGCAGTCAAGAAAGCGACATAACCAACCATCTCAGCATCCAGTTCTTGACAGTAGTGTAGGAAAATTAGCAGGGTATGGCATGGGAACTGGTCAAGTATCGAATTCAATGGTATAATTGGGCGATCTATTTTGTCCACTAGAAGAACATTGCTCCTGAAAATTATCTGCCTGGAGAACCTCCTGTGAATACAGCTGGAGCTTGTGGCTGATGGGGAAGTACAGTTTTTAAAAATATATTTTTATTATTATGTGCATTTACCAATCTAAACAAACCCCAACAATTACCATTTTTGGATAAAACTGAATGTAAAGTATAAATATGATGATGTGATTCCATTTAGCCATATCTCTGCTCAATAATCAAGCATCAGGTGTGCAAACTGTATCGATATTTGGAGAAGGGCTATCATGAATTATATCAGGGATCATTCTTTCATATGTTAGATAACGCAAACTGTGTGTAAAATATCAGTAAACCAAAGTCTACTACAAGGGGATCGCTCTTCTGGGGGATGGGATGCTCTAGGTCTTGTATAAAAGTGTGCTAATCTCCCAGATGGCCAGCAAGCTTAGCATCTGTTTGGGGCATTCTCATTTGTGTTTGTCTGCTGCTCATCAAACACAGGCACTCTCCCAGAGAATCTTATTCTTGCTTTTGAATGCTGCTATCTCCAAAAAGTAGCTTTTGGTGCCAACTGTAGTGGCATATTTACATTTTGGACATATCTATCAACCACTCTGCTCTATATCTGGACAGGTCTGTGTTAAACAGAAGAATGTCACTACATGTGCAGCTCACTTGGTAAATACTGGTTGTCTGTTGGGATAATTTTATGTAGTATATGTTTTTTATATAACTTTCAGAAAAATAAAATGTACGATTCAAACCCTTACATATTTTTGACACCTTAACCCAGTATCACACCATATATTGTAGAAATCGCTCAATTGTTCAAATAAGTATCTATTCATGGAGAACAATTTAGATAATGAATTGGTTTGCATGGAAGCATGCCATGTGCCCCTTACAAAAATCATATACTGTGTTAGAAAATAATCCTTTTTGCGTCTTCACCCTCATATTTTGCTGATTGGTATTGGGGAGTTTTGAATTTTGCACATTGCACTGCTGTCTAATCACCAGTGTATGTGTTCTGACCCCTAAATCATGATAAAAATTGGCTAATCCCCAATTGGTATATTTACCTTTCCAGTAGGGCCCTGGAATATGGTGCAGGAAAAAAACACAGCGATGGCATTGAAGGTGAACCAATGAGATGGACTCCAGCACATGTTGTGCCATTCACGTCACTGACAATCACAACATGGTTTAGATAAACATATGTAGCTTGATTGCTACTGTTTTCAAATTTTCAGGCAACCTGTCAAAACCCTAACCCTTTTTGACAGGAAGAAACCCTGCTTGTCAATGTTATGTAATTCACTCCTGTCAGCCTTGTATCCCACACGGTAGGGTGCTAGTATTTTAAAATAGAACATAAGAATTCCATGTTGGCAATATAGTGACTATTGCCCAAAAGATATTGTCACTGTAAAGGACTGTAGCTGCTTCTATTAGAAAAAAATAAAGTGCAATTAAAATACTATTTTGGCAACTTTAGTTTGAGTGATAATTCAAACACTGTTTTTAATAATTATTGAAATCCACATCTGTGCTGAAGTTGGATTTTTGATACGTATATATAGAAAGTAAAGTGAAAATAGTTAGACTTTGCCTGCCTGAAACTCCAGCCAGCTAATTAGCATTAGCCTGTCATCTGCTGGACCCTGTTGTTGCTTTCCTCTTAATGAAGAATGAAAACTGATTTCAGAGCAGAAACAATTGCTTATTCACTTTGGCAGGAAGGTATTGGTGTTGGGAATATGACTCAACCTCTCTTAAGAAGGGCAGCTGGAGAGAGTTTAGAAAGTTAATTAACTTGAAAGGGACCAGGATGAGGCATGCTCATTCATTGGTAAGTGGAAGAGAGTCCATTTGATCTCAGAGAACAGTGTAGCCATCCTGGCACCAACCCACTGGGAGGGGGCTGGTTCCAGAATCCATTTGGTGTGGTTGAGGTGTATGGGACTGCTTATTTACCTAGACACAAGGACATTAGGGGTCTGCCATGTTGGAATTCCATAAGAATAGTGCACAGTGGGAAGGTTTGCAATGTGCCGCCATAGAGGGAGGGGCTGCCCCTGGATTTCTTCCTGTAGTCATCTCCATCCACTCAATAGTGAATCCTACAAAAGTAGCATCTCACTCCCAGCTCATCTTAACACTTTCTCGACCTGTGGAAGAAGAGGAAGAAGACAAATGGGCTCGACCTGCTGTCTGTGACCTGTGTGGAGACGTTAGGGACTGGACCTGCTCCCACTGGTACCCATGACTGAGAAGGGACTCCAAGGATCAGTTGGCTGACCCCAAGTGTGGCTACAGGGAAACAACAAGCTCCAAGATGCGCTTTTCCTTGCATGACCAGAATACCAGTTGCAACTGGCCCTGGACGGAACTGGTGGCCTCTGATGGTATGAGTCCTGAACCCTAAGTGCTGTCGCTAAGGTCATGGGAGCCTTAAAAAGAACCAAGAGGAGCAGCTCCAGAAATCCTGAAAAAGTCTCCTTGGCTTGCACAAGGCGTGGTTCTGACCCTGGGACATAGAAGCAAATGTTATAGAGTTACCCACGGTCAGAGGAATTCTGTATGAAAGTTTTTTGGCAGAACAGCACAATATTAGGGATCAGAACTGAACCTGGTATAAGGATTTCTCTGATCGGGAATGTAGTGGACTCCCCAGTGGTCTATCAGAAAATGAATATTATAGTTTTTTCTATGGTCACTGGGTGGAAAAATGGATGAGGTGTCAAAGGTTGCAAAATTAAGTGTGAAATGCATTATGCACAAGTAAGAATGTTTTATCAGTAGATGGATTTAAATTAAAAATGTTTATCAGTAGATGGGTTTAAATTAAAAATTTCAGTCTCGTCTGAAGATGGCAGCTAGCACATGCATTAGCACTTGTTGCTCTGATACACAAGTTGAAAATTATGCCAGAATGTTATCTATTTCAATATGAAAATATTAATGATACGATTAATCATGTTACCAAGCCCAGGTTGCTATAGAGACTCTCTTTATGCACCTAACCACATTCTTCATTAGTATGTACTTGTAGACTATTAAGATACTGTCACTAAGGCTCAAGCGGTTTATGTAATAATTTGTAAATATACGGGTATAAACTGAATAACTTCTTGTACAATTTCGAAGATTCTTTTATTTTCCATATCTTGCAACTAAACAAAAACAGTTTGTTATCTTGCTCTCAGATAGACTAGGTGTCAGGTTATGCCCAATGTGATACTGTTTAAATATGCAGTTATAAATTCTTTCCATCTCCAGAACTTCCAGCACGTAAATCTTAATATTAAAATGTTAATATGTGTAATAACACTGCATTTGACACTTTCACTCACTAAACAACTCACTAAACAATAGCACGATGATCAATTGCTATTTGATTTGTTTATTTGTTTATTTTTCATACATTGCACTCTTGCTTGAGATTCATCACTGGAGTCAAACCAACAGTACATCAAAGTGCAGAACTAACAGTGAGATCAAACTCCAACAGCAAATTGTGTTTTTCTATTGAAACTGGAATACAGGAAGGGGCTCTTATCACCTTGCTACAATCGGTTCTTCCAGGAATCGTGGGCATTGAAAATGTGGGCGAGCACATGGAAAGGAGAATGGTATGGAGAATAGTGACGGGAACAGGGAGTCAAAGTTAAGTAAAAAGGCAAAATTAGAAATGTGTGCAGGGAGGTGACTGACTGTTTGAGAAAATGATATCCAAATATATACAAATTAATCAGGCTATATTTGAGAACCTCTCAAATCTCTGGATGTTTTCTTCAGACATTGGACCAGGCTGTCAATTGTGGAATTCAAAAGGTCTTCACAGACCCTTTCAATGTTGATGTCGATTTGTTTTTCGTTTTGCTGACCATCTGAGAAAAGGAGCAACTAACTGTGTTCTGAGAATGGGTGGCAATCATGAGAAAAACCTCAGACTTCTCTCATCTGAGCCATTACCCAGAATACTTTAATGCCATTCATGTCCGAAAGGTCTTTAAGTTGATTATTCTCCTTGTGCCTTTCTAGGCATTAAGGATTTCTTGTGCATCTAAATTAATGAATAGGTAAATGTCTCTTCTCTTCTGTTCCCCTCAATGCAAGTGAGAAAATCTGACTGGACTCAGGACCTCTCGAATGGGCTGCATAGCCAGAAGCAACATTGTGAACAAGCAATGGTAAATGCAATAGTTTTCGCTTATGTAATTAATACTAAGCTGTTTTTGTTGTAAGTTGTAACTTGGTGAGCAGGTGTGCAATATAAGTTACTGAAACTCTGTGAAAGTGATATGACTTTTTTATTGAGAAAGATTATATATTGTGCTGTAACTGCTGGTATTATAATCCGCAGAGATTAGGTAAAGGGCGGGGGACAAAGGAAAAACAAAACATTCCCTTCGACAAATACGCTTGAAATGTGTGCAGCTATTGGGAGATTAGGTAACGGGCAGTGCAGGCAAGACCTCAAAGAATGCGTTCTGACATAAGGACATTCAATAAAAGACATTGGAACCAAAAATATGCAGCCAACAAAAGTATTCAGTTTTCAAAACATTAACCCATATGGCGGCTTCTCATGCAAGCCTGAAACTAGCAACAAATGTAAATTCAGTGCACGCTCTGTTATGTCTAGACATGGTACAGCACTGCACTTAGGGAATGACAATATTAAGAATGCATGGCATAGGTGACAGATAAAATGTCAAGACGTGTCTGCTGACCCATGCGGCTAAATGAAAACATGCAGTACCATGGAAAAATGCGACACTGGCAACCAGTGAAGTGCTGAACTATTGAACAAACCCCTCACGTCTGCATCATTTTAGCTGGAGTGAGCAAATGTTGGGCACACATCGGATATACCCAAGCGTTAAAAGAAATGCTCTACAAACAAATGAATTCAATTGCATGTCACTATCATAATAATTTCCCCGCCCTCCTGCCTATGCAGGACAGAGTAAATAAATCAATGGCACTTTGAGAAAAAAAAGCTACCAAGGGATGTAAGTTCACGATTCAAAAACGTCCCGAAACCAATCCTTAAGAATGCCATGGCAAGATGTCAGAGAAACAAACAACAGACAAGCATTTGATGCACCTGTCAGCATTAGTGATATTCACTTCCATATAATGAAAATATTACAGCAAAGGAAAAAGGATAAAGCCGTAATCTTGGCAACATTTCTCTCATGGCAGATGGCCAAAACAGCAAACACCTGAGCATGTTATTGATAGTAAAGAGGCAGGTGCATCTTGCACCTAAGTGGGCTAAATGTTTTCGGTGAAAGGAACGCACATGAAGGCGTGGAATCACTGTAAATACAAAGACAGAACGAGGACAGTGAGGCTTGATGTGCTCTCTCTGTCCACAGACCAGAAAGGACTGATCCACAAGAATCGACAGTGTGTCTATTGTGCACACTTCATTGAAATAAACAGACAAATAGAACTGAAAAGCTGTGTGTTTAACACAGCAGCATTCGTAAACTCAAGTACGTGTTAGCCAGCCAGTACACTCAATGCCATGCCATGCATACAGCTTTATTTGCAACATATCAAGTCCCCCCCAACATTTCCCTATGGCACACACCTGTAAAAGATGATCTGGGTAAGTGGACGGCTGCATTCTCGCCTCAATAACCGCTCACATGCTGCAGGCAATTGCGTGAATAAGTGAGCCATTAAGAAGTTCTTAATCCGCAGCACAGCCCACGATCAACCCATTCAGAGCACTCGTGCCATGCAAATGTTGTGTAATGCCGGGCCTTGCTAGGCATCAAGCAGGCAACTCACACTGGGCTCCATACAGCAGCGTAGTCAGGGTGTCATGTGTCCCTGCAGCCCCAAACCCGAGCAATGAGCAAGCCTGCACTGAGCACCGAGGAACGGAGCATGAAACCCCGGCCCTGCCCGCTCCACAAGCACTGCCTCCCCCAGTTCACTGGCAAGCCTCCTCCAGCAGTGCTTTGCTAAGAAAGCTTGCCGGGGAGGGGGTGAGAAAGGAGTACACGAGCATGCACAGCAACAATGTATTTGGGAGAAAAAGGAATACACCCACACACGCTCACAAAAAAAATAAACACAAAGGAGTGTGGGTGAAGGAGGGAGAGAAGAAGGGAAAGTAAACAAGGGTGCATGTTGCTAAGTAATAAAAAACATCGCAGAGAGTGGAAGGAGGAGAATGAGAGAGCTTGCTCGTAAATAGCAAAGCCATTTGCGGATGAATAGGAGTACTTGGGCCATAGGACACTGATAAGACAAAAGCTGTGCAAGAACAACAGGAAATAGTATGCTACAACCAATAAAACAGAGGAAATGTAAGTGGCAAGGAAATAAGCAAATGAAAAGTTAGGGCGGGATGTAAACCCCTTTTAAGATTTATATTAAATACAATAGATTTCACAAGCACAGCGTAAGAGCTTTGCAGGCGAAACCTAAAAAGGAGTGTCTCTTCTGTTATGTAGTCCTGGGAAGATAAAGTGAAAAAGAAGCCTTCACTATATATATGCTCTTGACATACTGGCACTTTATCATTTCTTTATTAACAGAATCTCTTGATTAATTTAGTATCCGAATATTCTCATTCTTTGAATACTGGGATGAAAATATGTTTGCCTGTTTCTAGTTGATATTGAGAGCATTGTCATATATCATGAGCTAATTTCACAATGAAATCTGAATTGTTTCAAGTGAAGCACCAACTTTGTAGCCCCTTTTGAAGTACTGTGAACTGCAAATGAAAACATTTTCTGTGCAATTCCTAAAAATGGATTTCAAAGTAATGAAGGGCAGGGATACCATGACATATGCATTTGTAAAGCACCCTTTCAGGCATTGTGGCACTCAACAGCAGATGGTTATTGTTCATCAACTCAGTGTTACCCCTTTTTACTGTCCCCATCAGGTTGAAAGGATGAGCAGGCAGATTGGGTTTCAAACCTGGGACTATGTCACACGCAGATCCTTTCCTGGGTGCATTAGTCCACTGAGCCACCAGACCCAGCTATAATAATATCTTTCAACATTGCATTATTACTCTACTTAGTGTTAACAGCTTTCCTCTGACGCATTTACGTGGGAAATAAGGTAGCTCCTGTGGCAATGTTGCTCATCACTGTTGAGGACATAGATTTACCCAACTCCATTATTTACTTTGTAAATATACTACCGTTAAGAGTGTAGGTATCCATCTGTATTCAGCATTAAACCTTATTTGCTTCACAATGCATAAATTATTGATGTATTGGTTACGTTTATTTCTAAATGGAGGACAAGAAACCATATTGCAAGTAATAATCTGCTATCTACATTGTGTTTTAAGCCAGCGTGTTTTACTTAGGACAATGTATGTCTTGCTTTGTCAAAACACCTATTGTGGGCACTGTCAATGCTTACTGTGAACTTTGTTCATCCTATTGCATATTATGAGTTTGTTACTTCCCTGGAGGAAAGCTTCTTTACCATCTTTCTGATTGTGTAACTGGTAGTCTTCCACTGCATTTAGTCAGGAAACTAATGTTTTTCTTCATTGTAGTATTCCATGGGAGTGCATGTGTTTCCTGATCTCACCTGTACGCTGCTTCCCCTTCACTCTCCGGCCCTTTGCTCTCCATGTTTCTCTCCCTTGCCCAAGCTTGCATGATGCTTCTCTCATCCCTGTCCTGCTTAGCTCTTTAATTTCAATGATGCTTCTCCACCCTGTTGATGCTCCGCCACCCCTCTCTGGTCTCTGCTGCTGCTCGGCTGCAGCTTGCAGTTGCTACCCCCAACCCTCCTTCTCCTCTGTTGCCCCTCCACCACTCTATGTAATATACAGCTTTGGATTTAATATTCTCCCTCATCAACTCTATTGCTCCCTCGCGCCCCACGGCTTGGTGCAACCTTGCCTTTCTTCCCTCCCCTACAGCTCCTTTTCTTCCGCTTCAATTGACTTTGCAATGCTGGGTGCTTTTAATGCACCAGCACTGGGAAGGACAGCAGTGGCGACTGCCCATGCAAAAAAGTATAGAAAACATTTGGAAACATTGTTTTCTATACTTTCAAAATGGTGGCTACATTATGTGATGCAAGATGCTTAATGCAGCATTGTTTCCTAAACTTTTAAACTCTGAAGATGGACCTGGTTCGATGTGCCAGCTATCTTTAGAGTATAGAACACACAGTTTTTTCTGCTTTGTAGACAGTCACCACATTGCGTCAGGCAGAAGTACTCATTTATCACCTACAAAGGATGAAAGGCAAGCTGACCCTGCTGGGAATACAACCTATGGCCTGCAGATCACACACAGATTTCAAAGTGAGCATTCAGCCCACTGAGCTATCTTACCAGCTAACAAGTACGTTTCTTACAAATCTTTTTCTACAATAGTGTGTCTAAATTTGTTAGGTTTCCACATTTACATTGATCTGCATAGACTTAATCCATGAATCTAGAGCTATTCTATCTAACAGAACCAAAGACATAAGACGGTAAGGTTATGCTAGAATTGATGGCACAATGGTTTGGCACATGGTTACAGAGCCTTTTACTACTTGGTTCGAATTTGTTCTTTCACTGCAGTAATTCATGACTCTCTGCGGATTTGTTCATTAGCTTACGTGAAAGGGGTCAGATACCTTAGTACATTTTTCAGTGGGCAGATGTCTACTACCTACAAAATTGCCTTTCTAATTGGCACAAATTGGCACTCTTCTTGGCGGTCTAATCAAGTAACCTACTTGCTTACCCCCCTGGGTAAATTTGATATCCAGTGAAAGGCAGTATGAGACAATTGTACTGATGTCTAGGAATCCTATTTACATTTTTCTGACTTGGACACCTATGTGTGCATAACGTTCTAGCTAGCCTCTGAATGCAAACTAAATTGCAAAGTGCATTGCACAATTACATTTTTTCATGCCCTTATTAGCTCAGTTGGTATAGCTCCAGTTGCAGAGCTTTCAAGTAGCTGAGAACAAGCTTATTTTATCCCTGCATTATCCGGACATTTCTTTACAGCAATCGATGATTCAGTAACATTGGCAGACTTCAGTGTTTTAATTTCCTGCCATGATATCTGAAACCAAGAATCTTTTTTGTTCTGACTGCACCCTTGAGACAAGGATGGATCCAATGCAAAGATCTCAACAATATCCCAGAGACATAAAGTGCACCCTGGTACCAATCTCAAATCTATACTGTAATTTCTTCAAAACAGGTCTACCTTTGGAAGACATCATGAAATTGATATAGGAATAGTGCAGGCAAATATAAGGAGCCAACATCTTTCAGCCCCAGCTTATTGGGAATATATTTTCTTTCTCTACAATAAGATCAACATTGTTTTGTTTTATTCAACTAAACTTGTGAGGTTGGATTTGTTGATTGCCTCTGTTACTTTTCTGGCATGATTAAGTTGAATTAAGTTGATCCTTTGTGACTGGTGGCACCAATCGCTTCTATATATTAAATGATGAAGAGACAGTCACCCGGTGTTTTATGGACTGAGCATTGTCCTGTTAGATTTGATGGACCTTTGAATCTCTAGAAGGATGGTTCGTGGTGCTCAGAATGCATATGGTCTCACAGTTTGTGGGGTATTCATTGGTACACATTAAATGTATCATTGTGCTATGAAGAACGTGTAATAATTGATGATGTGACATGGACAGTCGAATGAAGTATAAATAGTATTTTTACTAATCGGACAAGAATCCACGTTTCATTGAAGTTATACTATGACGCAAGATAATTGAATCCACGGAAGTGCGAGGATTATGGCAAAGTTTCTTTGCTAAGTCCATTATAAAATGCGTGTCCCCAGGCTTGAAATGTGTCAAGATGTTCCGCTAACTAATGAGTCTCTCATTAAATACAAGTGGGCCTTCAGTGTTAGGGGCATATGCTTATTAGATTGTGGAGTTATTGTTACACAATTAGATCACTGACTGTTACTGCTTGATTGGGATGAATAATGTTTTGACAAGCACACCTTCACACACAAAGGAGAGTATGGCTATGGGTATGTCAGTATTTATAAACACAACATCAACTTGCTCATGGATTCACAGATAAAGTTGTGTATCTTTTTTGCACTTTACTTTCCGCTTTCATTTCAGGCTATACCTCAGCACTTTACTCCTTTGTTCATTCCAGTTTTGCACCCTCTTCGCAATGCCCATCCACTCTATAGATCATATAAAAAATGTCGGATCAGTCGAGGCACAGATGGGTCCATACGCTGCTTTATACGCTCTCAGATCTTTCCTGCTATCTGGATTTCAGTAGGCCTAAAGAGATCTGTATCTAATAAAGTCACACGCAGGATCCATGCTGGAAAGAAAACCCCATTGTAAATGATGTGCAACAGTATAGTCCCAGTGCATGAGTTAACATGAAACACAAGTATTCTGTATATCCACCAACTGCGGAAAGTTCAAAGGTAACAATTCGGCTGAGGACTTTGTTTGAGAAGCTTCCAAGTGCAGCCCACCATTTTCCTAAAATGCTTAGGATGTAATGCTGAATAACCTTTCAGAAATGTCAACCATTCTTTGAGATTACCAAAATAAGCTCTTCATCCTATCAGGTGAAATTTAATTTGGAGCATAAATTGTGTCTTTACCACATAAATATTGCCAAGGGTTCAGGAGTCTCAACGCTTTGCACTGCAGTGCAGTAATGACAGTTTAGTACCATTGGGTTCACATTATGATATTCAGCTGCCTGGTGCCAAGAAGCTTCCTGTAAAGAGGGGCACAGTCTTTAGAATTGAGAAGCCAGGAAGCATTAGCTCCAGAAGGGCCTTGTGAACTTGTTGTAATTCCGAATGTTTATCTGCTACCCCATTCACAGACCGTGGAAGACAGTCGCTCACTGAACCTGCCATTCTGTAGAAACACTGGTCTTCGGCACAACCAGTGGGTAGAAGATGATAAGCCAGGATTATTTATCCATATCCTCTCCTTGAGCAGCGTAGGTTTTCAGGTTGCATGCAAAGTCCGATTGGTGCTCACATTACGCCGTTCCATTTTCTCAAAGACCAACGCATAGGTGTTAGCATAAGTGATGCATGCAAACAGAAATGAGAATCTAGTACAGGCTATCACAGTGGTGTCACTGATTAGCAATGTATCAAAAGCATGATCTTGGGAGGATCATTTCTCTTTTCCTTCAGGTTGAGAAGATGGTTGGCAAGATGAATCTCGCTCATCCAGATGTGGAGAAGATTACCCTGTGCTGTAGGTGATGTTGTGCACCTTTTATTGTTTAATGTCACCTTTCAGCACGTTGTAGCCACATCCCAAATTAGATCCGATCAGCTAGAGCGCACCCACACGTATAGCACAAGATGTACCAGGCAGACTTGCAGAAATGAGAATCACTATCATCGTCTTGGAATTTTTGTTTCTGTGGAAAAAAGACCAAATAAACATCAATTACAAATATTTCCATTTAAAGGACCAAGCATGTTAAAGAGAGTAAATGATCAACGTAAAAATGTAATTTAGATATTTCAAGATTGGTGTAAGCAAAAGTGTTCAATTTTGCAGTAGGAAATGATTTCCAATTATCATGCTATCAGCAAAATAACAACCCATTGTTTCTTAGATAGCATATGAAATGTCACGGATGACCACAAACCGTCATATGGGAAAGGTAAACTTTTGTTCTCCTTAGCCTTTAGGAAAACTATTTTTTTGCCAGATCCCTTCACTTCCTGACAAAATTGGGAGTACCCATACAAAGCTGCTTCGTTTCCAGGCTACTGATTTCAGTAAATAGAAACATTTCTTAATTCTCACTTATTCAAACCAGTTACAGAATTGGTGAAACGTTTATGAACACTTGCCATTTACATGGGCTTATTTAACAGCAAAGTTATATTTTGTTTTACCGTTTTCACGTGGTCTGGCGGGCGGTGCTTTGGTGGTCCCGAGGTGGTGCAGCTCTAAGGCCCATATGTGAGCCTTAGAACTGCAGTGCAGAGGGAGTGCCAAAGCACGTTCCTGCATGGAATGGACTGTGCTGTCCATGCCGTACAGGAACAGGGGTGCATGTACAAAGGAGGCCACAGCATGTGCCCCCTTGGATACACCCCATGCACAGGGGCCTCTGTAGATCCCCCTTACTTTCCTGATCGCCACACTTTTCATGGCTGGCTCACTGCCATGAAAAGTGTGGAGGTCTGGAAATTGTAATAGGCTTGGCAGTGGCGGTGAAGCAGTGGCACAGCCAGCATACTGCTGCCCCGGACCATTGCCCCACCATCTAGGCACTGTGGACCCCCGGCAGTGACGGTGGTCCTTGTGGTCAGACCACTAATATTGTAATACAGTGGTTAGACCGCACCACCACTGCAGCGCCACCGTCAGTTTGGCAGACCACGGACCGGCAAACTCATAATCAGGCCCTAAGACTGCCTGGGTCTGGCAATCAGTCCCAGCACCAGGATTTTGGATCTGGGAGGGCCATGAAAAAGCATGAGTGGGACATAAAGATGTGCGGGGTGGCCCAGAGTCTGTCTCCCAGGTGTCTGAACTGGGTCTGTGTATACTGGATGGCCTTGTGCAGATATAAGCTGCATACCATACTTACTGCTGGGTCCTCTCTACTAGTTTTAACTGTGTATTTTGAGAGGTTTAAATCTATGGGCCTGATCTCTTCAGGTCTGTCTATGTCACCCTCTTTTGTCTCTATCTCTCCTTCCTGATCTGAAATCACCTTACTTTCTCTTCACTTCCCCCCTCTGTCCCGTTCATCTTACCCTCCACATCCTTCCACCTCATTATTTTCTTTTTACACCTCATCCTACTCTCTCCAACTTACCCAACCGTTTCCCTGCTGTTCCTTATCTTTCTCCACTTCACCGCATTATTTCTCTCAACTCCCCCTCTTCTCTTTCCGCCTTATCCTACTTTCACTATCCGGACCTCGCCATCCTCTTACTGGTCGTCAAATTACTCTGACTTCACCCTTCTATTTCCATCTCACCCTTGTCTGTCCACCTCACCATTCTCTCTCTTCCTCGTCCCTCTCTCTTCCTCACCCTTTTCTCACTCTTGCTTAACCTCACTGTCTTTCCAAAGTGCCGCCTTCTCATCCACTTACCATCCTCCTTTTTCTCTCACTATCTCCCCGCTTCAGCATCCTCTCTATTACCCTCCTTTTTCTCTGCTTCACTTTCCCCTCTCTTCACCTCACCCTTCTCTCTCTCCACCTCACCCTGGAATCTCCACCTCACCCTCTTCAGTGAACCTCACCTTCACTGCTGCTGCCTAAGGGGTGATGCATGTGTTGTTGTGTGGGTGCATGGGTGTGTGTAATTAGGCCTGGCAAATTTCTGTATCTGTTCTTCACAGATAGCTCTCCACATTCCCAACAGTGGCAGCACTGAGGCCTAAATTATATAGCACATACTCCAGAGCACACATGGGATCTACAAAGACCTGGGGCCATGCGTATTTTAACTAAATTTGCAAAGTTACAATTCAAAGAGAAATCAAATGTAGCAACTTAAGCATCAAAACCAAACGAGACATAAAAAGTGGGCCTGTTTTTACCCCTATTTGCCCACTGTGCCAAAAGTATATATGACAAGGTTGACGGCTGGACTTGTAATTTGCTGTTTCTCAACCACTATTTTGTTTCCAGCCTAAGGAGAAGAATGTATCCTAAGCTTGTGTTAGTGCCTCAAAATTGGGTCGTCTCTCTTAAATAGTGACTGGCATGCTTCCTTTTCTTTCCCTTTCTCTTGTCTCGCACCAGTCTATCCCATTGCCATCATTCCCTCTTTACCAGTCACTCTACCTGTCCATTAATCTCTCCTCTTTTTTCTACCACTATCCTTCAGTCTCTTCACACTCCTTCTCTGGCCCCTCCTCTACCACTTATCATTTGCTGATGACCTTCCTATGTGACCACCTTCCTTTCTCATCATCCTCATCCTTCACGAGTGTTATCCTCCACCTTCACTCTTCTGTATTTCTAGCCCTTGGCTCTCTTATCAGCCCTGCCTCAGTACATGCTTACTCATCCCCCTACCTTCATCACTCATTTTGCTAATCAATACCCGGCCCTGTCCATCCTACTTCCTCAGACTATTCTTTAATCCACCTCTCACATCATCCTCTTCCCCTTCTCTACTTTTTGGTGTTCATTCTCCCTACTCCTCATTGATCAGCCTTTGTCATATTTCTTCTCCCATTTTAATCACTTCTTTATTCTTGTTTCATCCTCTTGTTTTCTTTCTATTCTTTTGTCTTATCATTCCTTTTCTTTTTTACTTACTTATATTTTCTAGCCTCATGCTCTCCTTTAGTCAACCTCCACCTCTCATCTCTGTACCCCATCTCCTTTTTGTCTTGTCAAGATTTTAAACTCTTTGATTGTGTGTGTTACTCATTGTGGTCACAGTTCGGAAGGTGGAAGTGGGCTTTTCAGGACTTCAGATGAAAGGACACCACCACTTCCACAGGTGAGAGTTAATCTTCAGCTAATATCATCAGTGTTGTAAGTGAGTTATACACTCTACCATTCGAAATGCCCAAAAACATCACAATTATTTGAAGCTTATATACCTGTGTTGTTTATTCAGGTCAGGGAAACATAGCATTTCAGGAATGTTGTATTGATGGTAGGACATCACAATTGTTTTCTTATAGTTTTTGCTGTTTGTAAGAAAGTTGATTATTTGGAGTGGACAGCTGCCACCTCAAAGAATAATAACATTGTTTGTTAGGGTGCAACCTAACAAACACTAAATTAACCTGAGCTCAGCCCCCTTGTAGTGATGGCACAGAGCAGACAGGCTAAATTTAGGGAAATGTGTTAAGTATTTATGCAACACCAAAACAGTAAAGGCAAAACACCAAGTAATAAAAATAGAGTAACATTTATTACCAAAATGACACCAAAACGACTAAAATCCAATGAGGAGAGATGGAGACATGTTTTTCAAGTTTTTAGGTGAAAACAGCACCAAAAAGCACTAGTGAAAGTCAATGGCTGCAGCAGACTGGAACGTAGGCGTGATTTAAGGCAAACATCGGTGAAGCTCGGATCAGATAACCCAAGTGGATTGGTCCTGGTGGTCCTGGTGAAAGTCTGGAAGTTGACAAGTCTCAAAACTTCAGAAAGGGACTTTATCACTTTTTTGGAACAAAACTCCTCTCTATGAGGGCGTAATTGAAACTGTAGCCACTGCCATGAAACTGAATCCCCGGATACCTGAAACAGGTTAGCCCCGTTGACTCTCTGAAGCTTTTGAGATTTATTGCAGAAAAGTTTCAAGACCCAGGCCCAGAATAGGAGTTGGTTGTTTTTTTGTATGTGCAGAGATCTCTGTGGAGGGATGAAGATGGAATTCAATCCAATGCTGTGAGGGTGCCAGTCTGATACTTACCTCAACATTTCCCCCTGGTGTCATGGTGGCAAAGTTTTCAAAAGTTTAAAACCAGTTCAGGGGTCAAGCAACCGCGGGAGCACACTTCTAAGGCACCCAAGACCTCAGGGAAGACAAATAGAGATTCTCAGGGTGTCAGACAGTTGCCTCTGCTCAGTTAGGCACCTCAGGGAAAAGACCTCCTGCGGCTTGTGTGTGCCGGTAGCCATATAGATGGTCAGCAAACTGACCCTTGGAGTTCACTTCTTTGTCCTGGGTGCCAGAGGGAGCAGCTCTAGTCCTTCAGGGCTCCACTAAGGTCACAGACACCAAGTCCAGTCCTCTTCTGATCCTCCATAGGTCCAGAGAGTATTCTGGGGACGGTGCCTTGAGGTGCCAAATGTATGTCGGGCACTTGTTAGTGGATGGGAGTGACTCCTGGGTGAGATAAAGGTTGGGGTGGGGTAAAAGTTGGCAAGCCCTGGACTACCTACATTTTTAGTAATTCCTGTTTGCCTTACTGCAAAGAGGCCCTAAATGGTGTCTCGGCAATTCCAAGATGGACTTCAGCCACATTAAACTATGATAGCTGAGGGTGTGTATGGGAGTGTGCTATGGAAATGACTAGTGTCCTCCCTCATCTAACGCTAAAATCCAGTTTCAAACAAGGCCATGGACATACAACAAAAAATTAGACAGATGTCTGGGAAGACAAACCACCATCCTTCAGCAACCAGACAGAGTATATATAAGAATTGTGATCTTATCATGTTTGATCCCTTTCAAGGGTGCAACATCTTTAAATGTGCCTCAGGTAGAATGTGACATTGTTGTGCCAAGAGAAGGGGCAGCAGTCCTCACCCTGACTGTCCAGCTGTGCTCACAGAAGTGATAACTGGCCATTCAGGTCATCATGTCTATCAAAGTGGGCTAGTGTGTGACTCCTGGGAAGAATTTCAAACCTTGTTAAAGGCTAAGTACTTGCTGGGGAGCTACTAGAGAGGTAATGCAAATCAGCCTTCAAGAGCTTCAGGCTGGGTAAATGTTACTTTCTAAAAGTTACTTTTCCTTAATAATATTAAAAAATCCAACTTCACAATTAAATTGGATTTTTAATACCTATTTAAAACTGTTTTTTTCCTTGCTGGTCCCAAACCCAAGATAGCAGTGTTAATACTATAATCTGTATGCTGGTTTTCTGTAAGGGATAGCCAGACCTGCCAGAAGGAAAATAGCTTTTGGGGCCTGGTCACTGTAGGTACATGGTAACATTGATTTTCTATTTCTCCCGCTTTAAAAATACAATGCACTCTACCTTGTGGGCTACAAGGCCTAAGTAATAACATCTGTCTAAAGTGTTATTTTAGCAGGCTGCACTTATGTTTTACACTGCAGCAGCCACGTTACAATGGTAGACCTGAAGCCATGTTTTGCCAGCCTAATATGTGGATTGCACAATAGGTGCTACACTTCACAAGTGACTTTTAACTGCCAGGCCCTAGGTACATTTTCTAGATCATACAGTAGGGTCTGACAGGCAAGTTAAATGTGCTAACCTGCAAAAAGCCAACTTAGCCATGTTTTAAGGGGACACACAGGCACCTTATTCTTGCTTAGCAGAGGTAAATTGTACTGAGTTAAAAAAACAATAAAATTGTTTTCAGAAAAGGCGATCAAATCAGGGGTGACCATGGAGAAAAGGCAGATTTCGTATTCTGTCTCACTTTTTTTTCCAGAAATGGAAGGCTGAGTTGCAAGATTTGAACTTATGAAACTATGCAACATTAATAACACTAATATCGTGTAACAACAATATTGTATCAAAAATATTGTTTACAAAAATATTGTCTCCCTATATTTATAGTGGTAAGAACAAAAATATAGAAAGAAATATTGTGTTACACTAATATTGTTGAAAAACATACAAAAATATTGTTTTTAGTAAATATATATATATATCCAACAATTGTCCCTCCATTCAGGAACGCCATCGGAGCACTCACAGGCTTTGCTTTTAAAACATTTATTTCATCCAGCATGACGCGTTTCAGCCGCCAGGCCTTTATCAAATGCTGTTAAGTGAAACAGATCAATAGCATTGAGAATGTTTAAATAACTCATTTTGCTCCCCCTCCATAGTGGCAAGCAAGAAAGGACTGCACTTTCACCATAGTCCATTCATTATTTCACGCCGCCATCATTGAGTGTATGTAGATTTCATTTCAGTCCCATAGTGGAGTTTTTAATATCCATGATAAACAAGCCTTTAGAGTAAGCTTCCATTATCGTAATGGGAAATATGTTCATACCTCGCAGATTGCACTGTATTGCTCCCGGAATAAAACAAACAGTGGCATAGATACAGTGCAATCTGTGAGGTATGAACATATTTCCCATTAAGATAATGGAAGCTTACTCTAAAGGCTAAAGGCTGTGAGTGCTCCGATGGCGTTCTTGAATGGAGGGACAATTGTTGGATAATTTAACTTGTGCATGCCACATGCACGTAGGAAGCACCCGTCACTAAAGGAGTTCGGTAGATTTTGTGGCAGGTGTTGGAATATAGATAAACTATATATATATATATATATATATATATATATATATATATATATAGTTTAACATGGTAAATCATAAATATTTTAATATATAACATTATTATATGTATGTGTATATAACTTCCTTCTAGCAACTGCCAGTGGGGAATATATACTTCTCCCGAGTCCCACATAAAACGCAAAAAAAGAAAGAAAAGGGACAGGGTAGGAATACCCTGACCCCATAGCCTTGGTCCTGGAGTTCTACTGCGCCAAAAAGCATTTTTTTATTGTCCTGCTGGAATTGTGGCTGGATTCACGAATCCTCCCCTCAAAAAAATGTGCGGGATCCAGGGCTTGTTTTGAAAACAGCCCCTGGGTGACCAGGTCCTGGAGGCATTTTTAAAAAAAAAGGAGGGCCACAAGGGCCCTCTTTCCAAGGCTATATGAGTCCTGGGGACCACCACCTTCCCGGTGCTAATCTTTCCAAATGGAGGGGGGCTGATCAGATCCCCTCCTGGGCTCCTTTGAAGCCCTGGGGACCATCACCTTCACAGGGCTTTATTTCTGTAGGACGGATCTCCTCCATGGACCCCCACCTACTAGGGGCAATAAAAAACATATTAAAGGGGTACCACAGGACCCCCTGGGCCCCAACACCATCACCTCCCTGGGGCCATGTAATATATTAAACTTGGATGGGCTCCACACGACCCCCCTCCTGGGCCATATACGGCTCCGGACACCACCACCTCCTGGTGCAGGCTTGTGAAAGTGGCTCTGGGGAGTGCCACCCCCCAGAAATGGCTCCTGCTATGTCCTGGGGTGCCAACCCAGGGGATATAGTGGTTTGTTCCGACTTGGTGGGAGCTAAGTCAGAGCAAACAAGAACTCCACTCCCAGCAAGCAGGAGCTCTCAAACTGCTGCCACCTTTTGGGAGCGGAATTTTCATTAGTTTGCCTGCCCGCTGACAAGCAGGCAGGGAATCAGCCGAAACGATTGCTTTGACACAGAGGGAGCTGCATGTTTAGCAGCTCCCTGTCTGTGAAGCTCCATGGCACCCAACATTTGAAGGCTAGGCTCTGGGAGATGCGGTACCCTGGGCTGAAATCAGCCTGGGCCTCCACACACACCTTAATAGTATTCAAAGGTCTTCCCGCCTTTTGCCAGGATTATATACAATTTACCAAAAGGGCCACAGTTTGCAGTGATTTTGGTGACGAATAATATGAGGGCATCTCCATCATAAAAGTACTTTATATAGCTAAGAGGAAGTACCTTTGTTTGGTGGTGATTTACCTCTTTATAGTCTTGATGTCCTTTCTATAAGAGGATACATGTTATCACAGATTTCTGGATAAAGACCCAGAAAGAACAGTCACATTGCTGAAATGCGCACAAGATCACTGGAGACATTTCCTCATGGTCCATTACACAGATGTAGTGTAGAATACGCACTGGACATTTACCCAACAAGGTAGCAGTTACTAATTAACCAAAAGAAGGTACCTAGTACTAGAGTAGATCTTTTGTGCAAAGTCATGGACTCTTGTTGGATAAAGGGACAGGTGCTGTTCCGTTGTGGCCCAGTCATTGACAGAGCTACTGAAAATCCACATAGACACTTAGACATCCACTACCATGCATGCTCAGGCACGCACACACCCACTGACAGACCCACTCAGACACTGATACACCCACTCACAGACGCACTTACACATCCACACACAGTCCTACTCAGACACTGTTCTGCTTGGGTTTTCGGATCAGATAGAACCCGCTCATCAGAGCCTCTCTAACCCAGCCAGAACGTTACCCTCTCCCTAGGGCCTATTCACAACAAGTAACCACCGATATATACCACCTAAGGACAGGGAATTCCTAATATATATATATATATATATATATATCTATACCTCTTATAATACAAGTGGCGGCCTCGCGATCCCAGACGGACCCAGGACTTCCTACCCAGACGGCAGCCTCAGCCTCGCGGTCCCAGACGGACCCAGGACTTCCTACCCAGACGGCAGCCTCAGCCTCGCGGTCCCAGACGGACCCAGGACTTCCTACCCAGACGGCAGCCTCAGCACAAGTTCATCCTATGATTACCATAACATACAGCAGGGGAATCAGTTCTACTATTTACCAGATCACACAAGAACTGCCAGTTTGAGCACAACCTGTTCTCTGGTTCGAGGGGTTCCTCTCTCCCTTATTCAGTTACCACTTACCTGATCAGGGTTAACATCTGTTCATGTCAAGTCACAGCTGACTAGAAGAATAGGCTACCCTCTTATACAAGAACACGCAGCACATGTTGATTCACTACAAACTGAATACTTTATTATTTATTATATACGCAATCACATAACATTACTGTGTAACACATAACCTGCAAAGAAAAGTGAAAGATTAGGTTGTACACTCTAATAAGAAAGGGGTCGACATCACCTTAGTCGTGTGTAGCCTGCACTCAATGGTCATCTAGGTTCCCTTCTCGTCTGTGCCTCGGCTCGCCTGGAGATCACACCTCCGTAGCTCCCTTCTCCGAGTCACTGGGACCTCTTCCTCATCGGCTCCTCTCTGGCAATTCTGCTAGAAGAGTATCTGTCTCTCGGTTTTTCTCCGCCTTCAAGTTTGTCATCTGTCTTCCCTGGAATAAGTAGTAGCTTTACTGCTAACGGCTAGATGCCGCCTACGGACTGAAGTAAGTGCCCCGTAACTGCCTCAGACTTTTACTAATATAGAGGTGCATTTCCTCATGGAAAATTCCGGCCCGTAACCTGCCGCCCACCAAATTCTTGTACCTCCCCGTGCCAAGGACACTTTCCCAGCCGGCCGGCCTGATGTAGCGTCTTCGGCATGAAGAAAAATACAATCCTTCGATAAGGGCCGGTCTGAACCGGTTCTCTCCAAGCGAATAACACCTCATAACTAAAACATCCCCTTTAACCTAGAAGCATCTCAAGCTGCCGGAGCAGAAAGAAAGATGGAGTCTCTCCCGTTTGAGGCCTACCAGGCCTGAATTCAGCACGGCTCCATGAAATACCCTCACTACAGGGCAGGTTATCCCTAATACTAACGAATCTATACCCTAGGATATGTGTGCAAGCCCTAATCTATGGGGAAGAACACAGGATCATGTCGAAGTGCCTAGTAAATAGACTTCATTCACTACTCTAACCCTTAGGCTTGAATGGTAGAGAGACTGAAGTCACCCTAATCACCCATCAACACAATAGGGCCGGGAAAATCGAGCAGTACATTTCACCCTTGACTTCAGTCTATTATACATTCATTAAACAGAACTAACATCTGTGGAGGAATAATATGAAACAAAGCTAACTGATCTATGTCTAGTACCAAATGTGCAAAATTGAAGTAGTGAAGGAATACACTGAATAAAGCAACAAATAGAAATCAAAACAGCGATGGTAATTAGAATACCTCCTAATATTCGACGTAACAGATACAGGTCAGGTAACCAATTAAAGAGCCAGTCAAACCAGCCCTGGTCAATGTGTTTTCTAACTTCCTCCGTCAAGTCATGTAGCCTGTCAATGTGAGCGCGAATAGATTGTGTATGATCAGACAAGTTAAAACAACAAAGACCGTCAAAATCGGAACAGTCGTGTCCATGTTTAAGCAAAAGATAATCAATGGCCGCTCGATTTTGCAAGATGGCTCTCCGTTCACCCTGGGCGTCTAACAGCATGTCAGACAGGACTGTAGAAGTATGATTAATGGATTTTACCATCCAGCAGGCCATTTTCTCAATAGATTTAGCATTATAAACCGCCAAAGCAGGAACACCAATAATTGAAATAGCCAGGCTAAGGTATTCAGACTTGGAATATAAATGCAAAGTTGAGTCACAATCCTCCTGTAACATCACTGTATCTCGAATCACACGAGAATTGGCATTCGGATGTGACGAGAACATCAGTAAGCTGAGTCTCGTAATGGCACAGGGGCCACCAGAAATATTTGCGGGGACATATGGCCAAGAAGTATTACCACATGAGAAAAGCCATCCGGCAGGTAGCAACATCGTGCGATAATGACTAGGGGTAACTACCAAACTCTTGCAAGTCATATTGTTCAGGACCGAAGCACATGTTTTCGGTGTCCTTTGAAAGCACAAAGTTCGCTCATGAAGGGTGAAGGAAGTAGCACCTTTCAATTTCAGACGTAGACATTCAGAAATTGCACTAGGATTACATGTAAGGAAAAAACACATATCTCCTTGTGTGATATTATAGGTAACTATTTGGGACTGGACGGGGGGTATCTGGTCCGGTAGTTCAGTACATAAGGGGCAATACGCATGGGTGGCAAAATCGCCCAGAAGAACATTGGGGCGAGCCTTTGAAATGTTGAAAATATTAGTTAGAGTTTCCAGCGAAGCAGGGACAGCAACCAGACAGGTCGCTAAGATGTCGTATACAGATCTCATCGGCGTCAAACAAAAGTGAGGGGCATCGGTCACCCTTTTCGCCAGTAGGGTCCAAAAGTTCGATGACGAATCCCACGCAGCGAGGGAACGCGACACTCGGGCGCGTAGCTCATCCGGGGTTGACGGGAGTCCTCCTCTCTCGTCGAACCAACCCGAAAATAGTCCGGCGACGACACATCCTGCAGCAACAGTCCAAAGAATGATCTGAAAGAGAATCAAATACAGGCATTAATCATTCTCGTAAGTAACATTTGTCAGCCGGGACCGCTTCCCAGCTATCTTTCCCTGGTCTCATAACTAAAATGGTGTTATCATGACCGGTGGCGATGACCTCTGCCTGTTCAGGGGGAGTCTTAGGCGACTGCACCCAAACCCTGGCCCCAGGGTTCTCTGTGGAGCCAAAACCTTTCTGGCCTCGTACAGTTAGCAAAGTTGGGGCAGTGCCTTTTACCATCCCACCACTGAAGACAGGCATTATGAGTAATTGAGCCACTCGGTCAGTTCGATGGATCAGCAAATCAGCCTCACTGCTATTTAGCAGGAGCACCTTAATCTCTCCCTGATAATCACTGTCAATGACCCCTCCAAGTACCTGAATGCCCTTTACAGTCAGCCCCGATCTAGGGGCGATTAATCCAAAATTCCCGGGTGGTATATGAACACCAACACCGGTCGCGATGATGACCCGATCTTTACCTTTTATAACGGTGTCATCCATGGCATACAAGTCTAAACCTGCCGACCCTGGGGTCGCTCTACATGGAGCCAAAGCTCCGGGAGTAATCTCACAGTACATCACAGTCTCTCTGATTTCATTTGGCTGAGCATTAACATTCGGAGGGAACAAACGCATAAGTGGAGATTCAGCATTTAGAAAAGGACGATTATTCAAAATTAATAGCGCTTGGGACAAAAAGTCTCGCCAATTCTTATATTTGTCATCAGTTAATTTACGCAGCTGCCCCTTCAGCAGACCATTCAATCTCTCCACAAGACCCGAGGCCTGTGGATAGTATGGGACATGAAACACCCAGTCAATATTGTTTTCCACACAGAATTCCTGTACCAATCTTCCACGAAAATGGGATGCATTATCAGATTGAATTTGGAATGGCACACCATAATACATGATAATCAATTCCAATGTTTTAATGGTATTCAATTGGGTAGCTTGCTTACAGGGAAGGGCTTCCAACAGGCCACTGTATGTATCAACAATAGTGCAAACATATTGACAATTCCTACTCATGGGAAGTGGACCGATGTAATCAATTTGCCAAATTTGAGCGGGCAGTTTCCCGCGATGTAAATGACCTTTAACAATTTGGGGCACTTTGCGCAGTCTGATATGCTGACAAATGGGACAATGTAAAATAACATTCTTGATCAAATCTAAGGGAATATAAATTCCTCGATCAGCAGCCCACCTGCTAGTGGCTTTCTCTCCAAAATGTCCTGCCTTCTGGTGGGCCCATTTCGCCAATCCCGCAATATCAGAATCTTGCCTGTCCACCACTGCCTCAGCAATTTTAGGTTTCTCATCTGCAATGTTATGAAAAAATTTGTCAAGAGAATCTATAGGGGTGTGAGCATCCACATGGAAGATTGTAACAGTACTCTGTGGGAGCATCTCCCAAATCTCCTGCCATAATTCTTTTCCCCACAACTGTTTTGAATGCAATTCCCAATTATGGGAATGCCAAGTCGGTAACCAAACTGCCAGTCCATTGGCAGTAGACCAAGAGTTGGTGAAAATATGACATGTGCCTGGTAATTCTTGTTTCAGGACTTGATAAACAGCATACAGTTCAGCAAATTGACTGCTCTTACCTTCACCAGTTGTGCTCAGCAGTTTTTGTGTGATCGGATTATAGGACACCGCTTTCCAGTGCCGTTTCGGCCCTATGAACCTTGCTGAACCATCCGTAAACCAGACATGGTTCCTGTCCTCCGCGGACAAATCATCAAAAGGTCTACCCCACTTGACAGGAGACTCCTGTACTAAAGGTACGGAACATACACTCTCAGTCTCAGTCGATGGCGCTCGCGCCACCTGCTCATGTAAAGATGCAACTCCTTTTTGTCCCACACGTGCCCTGTCTTGTATATACCATTTCCATTTAATCACACTCGCCTCTTGAGCGTGTCCAATTCGGTGAATTTTCGGCGCACTCATAACCCACTGCATAATAGGAATCTCAGGTCGCAAAACTATATCATGTCCCAAAGTCAATTGCTCGGTATCCACCAGAGCCCAATAACATGCAAGTAACTGTTTCTCAAAAGGTGTATAACGCTCACCAGCATCAGGTAACTTTTTGGTCCAGAAACCCAACGGCACTCTACTCCTGCCTTGCTTCTGCCACAAACTCCAATTCGCATAAAGGCCCTGTACAGACACATTCAAATCTACCTCACCATCACGTACGGGCCATAAATCCAAAGCATGTTGAATTGCCTCTTTTGCTAGGTTGAACGCATCTTGCTGTGGTTTATCCCAATCAAATGCATTCTTTTTACGGGTGACACGGTACAAGGGGGCCAATATTTGACTCAAATGAGGAATATGCTGACGCCAAAAACCAAATAAACCAATGAAGCTTTGGGCTTCTTTCCTATTCCTCGGAAATGCAAAATCAAGAATTTTCTGTTTAACCTGAGGGATCACTTCACGGTGCCCTTCATGCCAATTAATACCCAAAAATTTTACAGCCTGGGACGGGCCTTGTAGTTTATACGGATTGATTTCCCAACCTTTCTCACGCAGGCACCCAATGACTCTGTCCAATTGGGTCTGAACTTCCTCTTGTGTTTCGCCTTGGATCAAAACATCATCAATATAATGACACATCTGAACTTGCGGATGAACCGGTACCTCAGCCAAATGCTCTGCCACCAGCCGGTGACATATCGTAGGGCTATGCACATAGCCCTGAGGAAGACTTCTAAACGTCATCTGACGCCCATTCCACGTAAAACTGAACTGTTCCTGACACTCAGGGGCAATCGGAATCGAAAAGAAAGCATTAGCAATATCAATGGACGCATACCATGTACCTGGATGTTTTTGGATTCTTTCAAGTAGAGTAATGACATCCGGTACTGCAACGGTCAAAGAGGGTGTGTGTTTGTTCAATTCTCGATAATCAACAGTCATACGCCAAGAATTATCACTCTTACGTACAGGCCAAACAGGATTATTCCAAGCAGAAGTAACTGGGGCTATAACACCTGCATCCACCAACTCCTGAATAGTGGTACTAATCTCCTCATGACCACCTGGAATACGATACTGCTTCTGACAAACCACTTTTGTCGCCTGAGGAACTTTTATGGGGGGCATTCGTAAACGACCAACCCGTATAGGCCTGGACGATATATAATGCGTAGTTCCAAATTGGTAACATCCATCATCTAAATGCAAAGTCATTCCTTTCAAAATATCAATTCCAATTATGAATTCCAAGAGAGGCACCACTAGTACAGAGTATTCTTTTCTAGGGATTCTACCTATTCTCATTTCAAGTAAGGTTTGAACTGCGGGAGTTTCCTTTCCACCTAATCCGGTAATTGTAAAAGGCTGACCTTTAAACTTCTTTGATTTTCCATGAATAAGAGTGGCCTCCGCTCCTGTATCTACCAATGCTCGGGCCCTTTGGATATTACGATGTCTCCAATAAATTTCAATATCTACATAGGGTCTATTATCTCTGTGAGCCCATCTGTGTACTGGAGCTTGACCTATTTCCTAGTCATGTTTACTGCATTCTGTGTACCAGGATAAATCAGGATAAAGACTCTCACGTTTCTTAGGTATCGGTACCTCCTGTTCATATCCATTCCCAGTACGAAATGGATTCGTGTCTTCTGCAGTACACTGCTGGTTTCGATCGGCCAAATTATGACGATCCTCTCTCCTCCTCAACTCAGGGGATTGATCCCTATCATCTCTACGTCTGCCGTAAATATAATCATTTTTTCCCCTCTCTCTTTCCTCTTCTCTCTCTCTGTCTCTCTCTCGACGGGGGGACATATCACGTACATAACGTCGGTCATCACGACGAACAGAGCGCCCACGGCGGTCGTCATCACCGCTACCGTCAGAACCACCACGATCACACTCCGACATCCGAACATGCCGGGCACACTCCTTCCGATCCAAGCCACGTTTGCGAAACAACTCCCACAAACGAGCAGTAGTCTCACCGTCAATGTCCTCCCTCCGCACACCATCGGCCAGAAGACCAGAAAAGATATCACGTCTAGTAAGTTTATTATCACCAGGAGTACGAGTGTCAGGCCGGGACTGACGTTCAGGTTTAAACCACTCACCTAACTCACCGAGTTGGCGTACCGATTCCAGTACCGTAGATAACACGTTACCAGTTTGATTAATCAATAAAGTCATCATGACCTGCTTATAAGCAACAGGGGAAGAACGAATAATACAATTCCGCACAGAAGATGTCAACGAACCATCAAGCAACCTGTCAGCAGTACCCAGAAAAATTGCCGTTTTCATCACCTCCTCTTTGAGACGTTGTGCAGCGTCGCGCAAAGTATACCACGGTTTGTCATTCACAGGCCAATCAGACTCAGTAGGGTACTTTATATTACAACCCTCAGTCGCCAATTGAAGTAAAGAAATTTGACCACCACCATTATAGTTACGAAAATGATCCTGTACAGTAGAATCCGAACTCAAGGAACAAAACTTCAAACAATCGCCATTATCTAACATAATGCCAGCAGCGCCCAGTTCATAAAGGCGCACCATCCATGTGAGTAAGGTCTCACCAGCTCGCTGCCGAAATCGCTGCAAAATATCACTAATTTCCTGTTGAGTAAAGTCCTCTAAAGAGTCTAAAGAAACACCCTGCGGAGCAGCGGGAGACTGCTGCAATTTCCGACGAAAAACTGGATGCACCGAGACCGCGGGATGAGCATCACAAGGAGCTCGACCAGTACACGTAGAGGAACAATCAGTGGAAGAAGCATCAACCCCACTCGAAGGACGAGCGCAATCACGGGGTGCACCATCAGGGGTGCGAGAAGCAGGCTTACAATCATGGCGGGAGCGGGAGGACTCGCGCTTGACAGATTCCTCACCCGAGGAACAAGAATCACTCGAATTCCAGATATTAACATCCCATTCATCAGGATTCCAATCCAGTCCGGCTTTCGCCACGACCAGACGCACCTTTCGCGTCGAAACCCGACCGCGCCGATTCTTGTATTTATAACGGGCAATTCGCACAGCCGCCCTCTCGGCAATAGTCTGGTGAGTCTCAAGTTTGTCAGCAAGCAACTTATTTTGACACCGCAACAAAGTATGAGAATTCTGAATCTCAACAAAGTGTGCTTCCACATCCTTAAGAGATATCTGTAGCTTCAACAACCTCTCATGCAGAATCCTGTACGCAGACAGAACAATCCAACCTCTGCGCCCCAAAATGGGAATCTCCTCACCCTTCGAGATGGGTGCCTTCTGTAAACAAGTAATCACATTAGCCGGCTCCGCCAGCTCCAAAGAAGAATTCCAATTCTCACTCAAACCAGTAGAATCAGCCCACTCACGGGCTAAGGCTTCATAAGGCGTTGAATCCCATCCGGGAATATCAACGGGCAACTTAAAAGTAGATTTTGACTTTCTAGAAAACATCGTGAAAAAGAAAGAAGAAAAGAAAGAACAAGAAAAGAAAGAAGAAGAAAAACTATACACACAATTATACCACAAATAATATACAAACAAAACCACGCACACGCCGAAAGCAAACACGAGACAACACGATGCACACAGGTTTCGAAAACGGTTCGTGACGCCAAATGTTCTGCTTGGGTTTTCGGATCAGATAGAACCCGCTCATCAGAGCCTCTCTAACCCAGCCAGAACGTTACCCTCTCCCTAGGGCCTATTCACAACAAGTAACCACCGATATATACCACCTAAGGACAGGGAATTCCTAATATATATATATATATATATATATATCTAGACCTCTTATAATACAAGTGGCGGCCTCGCGATCCCAGACGGACCCAGGACTTCCTACCCAGACGGCAGCCTCAGCCTCGCGGTCCCAGACGGACCCAGGACTTCCTACCCAGACGGCAGCCTCAGCCTCGCGGTCCCAGACGGACCCAGGACTTCCTACCCAGACGGCAGCCTCAGTCTCGCGGTCCCAGACGGACCCAGGACTTCCTACCCAGACGGCAGCCTCAGCCTCGCGGTCCCAGACGGACCCAGGACTTCCTACCCAGACGGCAGCCTCAGTCTCGCGGTCCCAGACGGACCCAGGACTTCCTACCCAGACGGCAGCCTCAGCCTCGCGGTCCCAGACGGACCCAGGACTTCCTACCCAGACGGCAGCCTCAGCCTCGCGGTCCCAGACGGACCCAGGACTTCCTACTCAGACGGCAGCCTCTGCCTCGCGGTCCCAGACGGACCCAGGACTTCCTACCCAGACGGCAGCCTCAGCACAAGTTCATCCTATGATTACCATAACATACAGCAGGGGAATCAGTTCTACTATTTACCAGATCACACAAGAACTGCCAGTTTGAGCACAACCTGTTCTCTGGTTCGAGGGGTTCCTCTCTCCCTTATTCAGTTACCACTTACCTGATCAGGGTTAACATCTGTTCATGTCAAGTCACAGCTGACTAGAAGAATAGGCTACCCTCTTATACAAGAACACGCAGCACATGTTGATTCACTACAAACTGAATACTTTATTATTTATTATATACGCAATCACATAACATTACTGTGTAACACATAACCTGCAAAGAAAAGTGAAAGATTAGGTTGTACACTCTAATAAGAAAGGGGTCGACATCACCTTAGTCGTGTGTAGCCTGCACTCAATGTTCATCTAGGTTCCCTTCTCGTCTGTGCCTCGGCTCGCCTGGAGATCACACCTCCGTAGCTCCCTTCTCCGAGTCACTGGGACCTCTTCCTCATCGGCTACTCTCTCCTCTCTGGCAATTCTGCTAGAAGAGTATCTGTCTCTCGGTTTTTCTCCGCCTTCAAGTTTGTCATCTGTCTTCCCTGGAATAAGTAGTAGCTTTACTGCTAACGGCTAGATGCCGCCTACGGACTGAAGTAAGTGCCCCGTAACTGCCTCAGACTTTTACTAATATAGAGGTGCATTTCCTCATGGAAAATTCCAGCCCGTAACCTGCCGCCCACCAAATTCTTGTACCTCCCCGTGCCAAGGACACTTTCCCAGCCGGCCGGCCTGATGTAGCGTCTTCGGCATGAAGAAAAATACAATCCTTCGATAAGGGCCGGTCTGAACCGGTTCTCTCCAAGCGAATAACACCTCATAACTAAAACATCCCCTTTAACCTAGAAGCATCTCAAGCTGCCGGAGCAGAAAGAAAGATGGAGTCTCTCCCGTTTGAGGCCTACCAGGCCTGAATTCAGCACGGCTCCATGAAATACCCTCACTACAGGGCAGGTTATCCCTAATACTAACGAATCTATCCCCTAGGATATGTGTGCAAGCCCTAATCTATGGGGAAGAACACAGGATCATGTCGAAGTGCCTAGTAAATAGACTTCATTCACTACTCTAACCCTTAGGCTTGAATGGTAGAGAGACTGAAGTCACCCTAATCACCCATCAACACAATAGGGCCGGGAAAATCGAGCAGTACAGACACTCTCACACGTACTCACAGACTCACTGAGACACTAATGTATGCACTCACAGACCCACTCAGACACTCACAGTCACTCACAGACCTACTCAGGCACTCATGCACCCACTCACAGACCTACATAGACACTCTCACAGCCACTCACAGATCCATTCAGACACTCAGGTACCAATTTACAGAACCACTCATCCTCTTTCACAGCCACTCATAGACCTACTCAGAGATTCATGCATCTACTTACAGACCCTCTCAGAGACTCACACACCCACTCACAGACCCACTCAGAGACTCATGCACCCACTCCCAGACCCACTCAGAGAATAATGCACTCACTCACAAACTCATTCAGACACTCAGTCACTCACTCACGCACCCACTCAAACACTCATGCACCAACTCACAGACACACTCAGGCACTCACACACCACACTCAAAGACCCATACATCGACTCACACACCCAGTGACAGACCTATACAGCCCCTCAAACACACACTCTCAAAGGTTACAGGTTACAATTAGGATATCATTTTTTTTTAAACTACGAAATTCAGTTAAAAAACCCAAAAGTTTCAAGGATGTTATAGTTCGAAATTATCATTAAAAAACCTTAGACATTCACTGAAAAAAACAGTTACAGGGATTTTATAGTTAGGAAATACATTTTGAAAACTTTAGAAATTCACTGAAGAAAAACAAAGGTTACAGGGACGTTATAGTTAGGCTCAGATTTTACTCCTATAAAACCATAGAAATTTAGCAGTTATGAGCTAACTATCATTTACACCCATGTAATGCACTCTTTATGACCTCACAAATGACATCACTCATGACATGGTCAGTGGCATCACTCATGACACAACTGACATACCCACTCACTCACCCATACAGCCACTTACTCACTCATACAGCTACTCAAATAACCACTTACTCACCCATACAACTTACACAGCCATACAATCACCCATACAGCTACTCACACACCCACATAATCAATCAAACAATCACTCAGACAGCCAGTTATTCACCCATACAGCCTCTCAACTGACCTATTGTCACACCCATGCAACTGCTCACACATCTACTCACACAATCTCAAAACCACTTATGTACCCATTCACTCATCCCTACAAGCACTCAGATGACCACTCACTCACATATACTACCACTCACTCAGACACTCACTATCCAATACAGCCACTCACATACTCATACAGTCACTCACCAATACACCCACTCACCCATATACTCACTCATGCACCAACCCACTCACTCAACAATACAGCCACTCACTCACCCATACACCCTACCAATAATATCCCTGTAACCTTTGTTTGTTTCCAGTGAATATATATATCTATATCAGCAGCACTCCATTGAAACCTCAGTACCACGCGGAGAATGGAGCACGGACCACAATTAGGTGCAGGAAAACAGTTCTTTATTGTCAGTCATGAAGCTTCGTCAGCCATGACGCATTTCGACCCAAGAAGGATCTTGATCACATGACACGCTTGACGGGAGGTAGGTCCTTTTTAAATCATTTTTTTCTTTCACATTTTTTTACGTATTTTCTTAAAGTGCCAGATGCCATAAGGTTTAAAAAATGGAAATAGAAAAAAGATTTCATGGTGCAAATTAGAGCCGGTATCTAGGTTTAAACAATACATGAAGTGAAACGGGTACAAATACCTTAACATATAATAACATGTTCAAAACCTATACACCAATTTTCTAAAACAGTGCCATAAAATCATTACAGTACTGTCAGATGTTAGAATGCAATTTAAAAAAACATCAGTTTTCTTAAAAAAGATAGATCCCATGATAAATAATAGCTCATGCGTACGTCCAGGTAGAAATACCATTATATAACTGTGCAAATTTTACTTCTTTGATATTCATGAAATGTAATCTGTGAATATACAAAGTACAGTACTTGATAATGAAAACAATTGACATGTAAACCTTTTGACTAAAAGTAGAAAGTGCTAGTGTAGGGTATAAAAGTGCTCAGTGCAATAACTTCATAATATAAAATGTGTGTAAAACCTATCTATCCAGTGTAAATTAAAAAAAATTGGGGAATTTGACTTTGGCGGTAGCTGTAAAAACCATGTGATTTCATGTTTGTTGCAGTTAGATGATCTAAAAGGTATTGTTGATATTTAATATTTTGAATAAATTCTAATTGAAAACCAATCCTTTTATTGGACTTACAAGCATGTGTATAATTCTTCTGTAGTGTTCAACCCATTTGGGTACTTATAATCGAGGTTGAGAATATACCATGTTTCTAACTGTCTGAGGGCTTTCTCCCTATCACCTCCTCTTTTATGGGGAAGGATGGAGTCAATCAGATAGTATTTTAGGTCTTTAGGGTCTGCGTTGTGGAATTCACCAAAGTGTCTGGCCACCGGGTAGGATGAGTGTAATAAAGCACTTTGTAGTCAGAGATAATTGTAGGTTCTTCAGGTTTATTGTAGATGAAAGATCCCATCCACCAGGAGCTCCTGCAAGCATGAAAGGCTGGCTTCAACTGCCCCTCTTCCTAACATCATTCCATCCTATCAACCACAAACATTCCTTATCTCCTGGCAACGTGAGGAACATTCTACGATGCCACACATCCCCTTCCCTTACAAAGAAAGTGTATGAATTACATCAGGAATGTAAACCTATATTACAACATAAAAATGTTCAAAACCCTATTTAACAAAATTTCTTAGAAACATGGGAGGCTTGGAAACTCTGGAGGATCTGCAAATGCCTTGGGGAGGTCTGCTTGCATCATCATAACCGGACAACTTTTGACCAGTCAACATACCTTTCCTTACCACCACCACCCTGTTCAAATTCCAAATGCGGTGGTCAGCAGTTTTAATAGCATTACTGAAGACTTTTATTACTTGAATGGGTTTCAGAAATCGTTCTCCAGATCTCTTTTTGATTGGGTTCTTTATGAGAACCCAATCCCCCACTTTCACAGCAGTCCTTTTCACAGATTTCCTCACATCAAAATTCTTTTTCCTAGATAGAATTTTTTCTGATTCTTTCACCTTCCAATTAGATTTATCATTTTTAGTGATTAACTCAGGTTGCATATTGTTTACCCACGGGGGAGCTACCAGAGTATTGGGACATCTGGCCCTGAATAATTCAAAAGGAGTCCTATTCGTAACAGAGTGTGGCGAAACCCTGTAAGCCTCAACCTTATCCCAAACTTGATTTCGCCAATCCAGACCCCTTGACCTTGCCATGTTAATAGTTTCTTTTAGTACACGGTTGAACCTCTCAACCATGCCATTGGTTTCTGGGTGATACAATGACGATTTTTTGTGCTTGATACCATGTTTTACAAAAAACGTCTGCATTTCTCTGGATACAAATTGCACCCCATTATCTGTTAAAATACTAGAAGGTATTCCTTCTCTAGAGAAAATTTTCTTTAAGAAACCTATCACATGTTTGGTTTCAACCCCTCTTGAAATTCCTATTTCAGGCCACCTTGAGAAAAAATCAATTAACACGAAGACATACCAGTCAGTTCCCGATGACTGTATAGGGCCCAAAATATCTAAACCCACTTCTTTCCAAGGGGCCTCAGGTCTTTCCCTTATCACCATGGGTTGTGTCTTGGGCTTTGCTACCCTCTCACTCAGGGCACACTCCACACATTCTCTTATTTTCCTTTCTACCTGTATATCCATCCCAGGCCACCAATAATTGAGACGAAGTCTCTCTTTTGTCTTTGAAATACCCTGATGTGTACTGTGTGCAAGTGATATGAGATCTACTCTAACGTTACTTGGGGGAATGAGCCTCAAACCCCTGAACAGTAGACCATCACGTTCCGATAATTGGTCTCTGACATGCCAAAACTTCTCCAATTCTACATCATCTCTATGTTTTCTCTTCCAACCACTGTTGATGGCTTCTAAGACCTTTAATAATACTTGGTCTTGAAGAGCTTCCTTTTTCCAAGTGTCCTTATCAATAGTGGAATCTTCCACCAGACAAACCATTTCGTCGTCTCGTTCACACTCATCGTCAAAGTTGACATCAGCTTTCACAACCAGTCTGGACAAAGCATCAGCTACCTTGTTTTCCACCCCAGGTAGATACTTTACATCAAAATTGTAATCTTGGAGCCCGACAACCCATCTTGTGATTCTACCTGAAACAGCGTCAATCCCTTTGTTCTTGAAAATTTCAACCAAAGGTTTATGATCAGACCTGACTTCAAACGTAGCACCCCACAAAAATGTTTTTAACTTGCTTATGGCCCAATATACCGCCAAAGCTTCTCTCTCTATTACAGAGTAGCGAAACTCAGCATCTCGCAAACTCCTGGATAAGAAAAGAATGACTTGCTCTTGGGACTGGACCTTTTGTACTAGAACTGCTCCTAGTCCCTTCAAACTTGCATCTGTGATCAAAATTGATTTTTTCTCAGGGTCGAAACTATACAGTTTGGGAGCAGCTTTCAACTTTTCTTTAAGGTTACAAAATTCTTGTTCACATTCAGCATCCCACAAGAATTCGCAACCTTTACGTAGCAAAGCCCTCATGTGCACACAACATGACGCGAAACCCTTTATAAACTTATTATAGTATTCGGCCATACCCAAAAAACTCATAAGTTCTTCTCTACTCGTAGGTGCAGCTAGATTCTGTATCGCATTAATCAGACTCTCCTTTGGTAACACCCCACCCTGAGAGATGGTATGCCCTAAATATTCAATTGAGCTTTTCCTGAACTTACACTTTTCAATCTTAACAGTGAGGTTAAAGTTTTGTAATCTGTCCAACACCCTGTATAACCTGTCATCGTGTTCTTTCGTGTCACATCCAAAAATCAATATATCATCTTGATAAATCTTCACACCTGTTAAACCCTTTAAAACCTTCTCCAGTGCCCTTTGGAAAACTGAGGCTGCTGATACCAGCCCAAACGGAAGTCTAGCAAACCTGAACGTGCCAAAAGGGGTGACAAACGCCGTTAGATCTTTAGAAACATCATCTAATCTAATCTGGTGGTATGCCGACCGTAAGTCAATGGTACTGAAAACCTTTGCACCTTTTAAGAACATCAACATGTCGTTTATCTTTGGTAGAGGGTATCGGTCAATGACTACACACTTATTTAGTTCGCGAAGGTCTACACACAAACGAAGAGACCCGTCACCTTTCTTGGCTGCGACGACCGGAGCGACCCACTGAGTCGCCTCTACATCTTCAATCACTCCTTCGTCCTTGAGTCGCTCCAATTCTACTCTGACCAGATCCCTAACTGCAATAGGTACATTCCTAACTTTACAGCAAACGGGTTTAGCATTGTCAATCATTCTAATATGATGAAGGTACCCTTTGAGGCAACCTAATTTACTTGAAAACACATTTGGAAATCTGTTCCTTAAAACATCTGAAAACTCCTCGTTAGTAGAGTCTTGGACAACAGATACCGACTTAGACACGAAATTACTTTTCAAAATAATGGGGGGAGACGAATTTGGGTCTAACATGACCCCCAAGTCCTCCTGGTGGAACCAACTAAGAATACTGTCTCCTTTTTGTGAGATGTATATTTTTGCACTGGCTAATCTTCCTTTGTAATCAATTAAACCCCAAAAATACCCGACAAGTTTAATCGGTTCACCCCCATAGGCCACAGGTTTTATGTCAGGACGAAAAACCTTTACCTTACTCATAATATGTTTTTTGTAAAAGTCTCTGGAAATAATGGTTATTTTTGCACCCGAATCAAAAAGAACTTTAGTGGGCCTTCCTTCAACTAGGATTTCATCTATGGGAGAATTTTTCCCTTCGCCATTTTGTACTACCTGTACTTGAATTTGCCCACAATCCACTTCAACTTGGCCTTGATAATCATCATCTACATCATAATATATTTCGCTTACTTTCCCCTTATAATTTTTACCTTTACACATAGCAGAGAAATGACCTTTTTTTTTACATTTGCTACATGTGACCTTCCACCCTGGACATTGCCTGTCATTTGCAAAGTGACCATTTTTCCCACACCGAAAACATTTTACATAAGATATATTAAACTTCTTGGGAGTTTCCTTTAACACTTCATTTTTATGGGTTTCTTTATGATCAACCGTTCCTCTAGAGGTAGTCTTGATGGCTTGAACAGAGTTTTTTTCTTTACTTTCTCCATTTTTCTTTATGACATCTACGCATTTTAAAGAATGTTCTATCCTCTTGGCAATGACAACAACTTCTTCCAAATCCGGTTCGTCTTTTTGCCACAATTCCTCTCTGACGCGTTCAATGCTGCAACCCAACATGAATTGATCCCTTATTCTCTCGTCAAGTGTTGCAGCAAATTTACATGAGGAAGCCAATTTCCTGAGAGAGGTGATGTAGTTCTCAACACTCTCATCTTCTAATTGGGACCTTCTGCCAAAGTGGTATCTCTCCAAAATGGTACTAACTTTGGGTAAAAAATGTTTATCTAACATGGCAATGCAAATTTCGTACTCATTGAGGCTTCGATCAACAAGTTCAGGAAGATGGTCGAAGACTTCCTGGCCTTCTGAGCCTAGGCAATGCAATAGCAAAGCAGTCTTCCTTTCTGCACTTAGAGACGCACCGCACACTCTGGCGTACCTTTCAAAAACTTTGCGCCATTTTTGCCACTTTATGGGAGGATCCCCCGGTGATGACAGAAAGAAAGGGGGTGCCGTAACATTTTGCATTGTAATACTTTAACTTGAACACTTTATCCCAGATTAAATTGTATCTTCTCAAAAACTGGAAACGTGAGACAAATGAAAATTTAACAATTTCCCCTTTTTTTTTTTTAAAACACCAAACTGGTTACTACAAGGTTGAAATAAAAAGAAATGGTTCACCTCCTTTCCTCTTTTTTTTTTAAATATTCAGTATCAAACATGTGTGTAGATGCGAGTCTGAGCTGTGCTCTCCTGGGCAGTTGTGCATGTTCTTGAAGCAGAATGTGTGTATCACTGAGGAAGTACACTTTTAAATCTTTACTCCTGCCAGTTAAATGTACCTTTCTCTCTGTATGTCTGCCGATCACGCGCTGCCTATGTTCATCTTTATTGCCCAGCAACTCCAAACATGTGTAAAAAAACGTGAAAGACGCGACGCGTCCAGTAACCACTCGTGTTGATTGTGGTTTCCTTGACAACCAGCTCTCAACAAGTACTGCTGACGCAACGTGCTTGTCCTCTTGACAACCAGCGCAGTGCGAGTGGAGTGCTGATGACGCGACGCGTTAGTGCGTGTAGTCTCACTTGAACGCGAGACCTGAATGGCAGAATGGCGGATCACTGTCGGCGTTCGAAAACGGTGAGAGGTGCCTTCTTGAAAGATGCCAAGAGATTCCCTTCTCTTCTTGACAGAAATACAGCTCCAAGCTTTTCTTGACTCAGAGTCAGACTTGTAGACCCTTCAAATTGTTTGCCGTGCACAATACCCTCAGTCAGCTGCACACACAGCGACAGGCTTGGCTTTTGCTCGCAGTGTACAGGTTCTTCAAGTTACGCTATTCCGGGCTACAATACACAAGCGCTGAGTACAGGATGCGATCACTTCCCTTCAAACGAGCCAATTAGCCAGACAGTTCATAGTTTGCTTCTTTTTAAATTGGCAACATGAAACAACGCTTCAAAAGCCCATAGAGTCCATTTAAAATGTCGAGTGAGGTTCAAAATTGTGCCATACCTGCAGGAAAGCAGTGCGCTCAAAGAGTTCCTTTCCTTTCCAATTGATGCATTTTTGTGCTATGCACGCGTGGGTTCGTATCCCATCCTCGTCGCCAAGTGTAATAAAGCACTTTGTAGTCAGAGATAATTGTAGGTTCTTCAGGTTTATTGTAGATGAAAGATCCCATCCACCAGGAGCTCCTGCAAGCATGAAAGGCTGGCTTCAACTGCCCCTCTTCCTAACATCATTCCATCCTATCAACCACAAACATTCCTTATCTCCTGGCAACGTGAGGAACATTCTACGATGCCACAATGAGCCCTTGTTTTTGATTGCCCTTGTGTGCTGGAGTACCCTCTTGTGTCCTTGCACTATAGTACTGCCCATGTAACCTAGGCCAAAAGGGCACTCCAGCACATAAACCACAAAGTTAGATTTGCATGTGAGGGCTTTATTGATGGGTCTTTATTTTTCTTCAAAGAGTGTTTTGTAGGTAGTTCGACTGGTTTCAAATTGACATGCTTTGCATGTCTTGCATTTGAAGAACCCCTTTCTTTGAGAAAGCCATGTCCCACTGGTTTGACCGCCAGGGTCATTTTGAACAAGGGCATCCCTCATCGAGGGTGCTCTGCTGTAGGTAATGGCTGGTCTCTTGGGAAGTTGATGACCTATTATAGGATCTCCTAATAATAGGGGCCAATTTCTTTTGATTATATTTCTGATAGTTTTTTTCCTTGTTTGCTGTACCCTAAAATAAACCTAAAGGTGTCAACATCTTTTTTTTTGTTTTTTGTCTTTTATCTTTGCTTGCCTCTGTGGTTTTCCTGAGGAGGGTTTCCCTGGGGACATTATTGCTTCGTTTGATGGCTTCGTCAATGCAGTGGAATGTGTAGCCTCTGTCTAAGAATCTGCTCCTGCTTTTGTTTTGTGCTTGTATGAGGTCTTCCTCGCAACTGAGGATTCGTTTTAGACGCAGCATTTCACCAAATGGAATGCTTCGGATTAAATGCCTGGGGTGTGCACTCCCCGCATGTAATATTGCGTTGCCAGCTGTTAGCTTTCTGTGAAGTTTGGTTTCCATTCTTCCTTCTTTAATAAAAACCTGTACATCTAAATAATTCACACTCTCTGCACTAACTGTTCCTGTAAACTGTAAGTTAAGTTGTTTAATGTACTGACAATGAAATCTTCAGCATCCTCTTTGGATCCCTGCCATATCAGAAAGAGATCATCAATGAATCTCCACCAAACTTTGATATTGTTTCTCATGATTGGTGTGTGTTCTTTTAGTAGGACCAGCTCCTCCCACCACCCCATGTGCAAACAGGAATAGCTGGGGGAGAAGCTGGCCCCCATTGCCACGCCTCGAAGTTGCTGGTACAGGGTATTTTGAAACAAGCATATATTGTTACTCAGGCAGAATTCAACCATATATGTCAGCATTGTAATGCATTGACTAAAATCTGCCCCTCTACGTGCTAGATAGTACTTCATTGCTCTTAACCCATCAAGATGATTTATAGGTGTGTAAAGCGAGGTCACTTCAAGAGTAATAAGCAAATATTCATTTTGCCAAGTAAAGTTCAACATCTTGGAAAGGAAATCCCCAGTGTCCTTGATATATGATGTGAGCTGTTGTACATGCTCTTGTAGATAAAAGTCTACATATCTTGATGTATTCTCGAGGAGGCTGTTTCGAGCTGATATGATAGGCCTACCTGGTGGTTGTTCTGGGTTTTTGTGGACTTTGGGGATGAAGTACAAAATGGGGGTGACAGGGTTGTTGTTTTTTTAGGTATTTGAATTCATCCAATGTTAATAGTCCTGCATTTTTCCATGCTAAAAGTTTCATTTTGTAGTTATCATAAACACTTCTTAATGTTATTGACTCACTGCGTCTATAACATTCGGTATCTTTCCGTTGACTCATTGCTTCCTTTATATAGTCTTTTTTGTTCCACAGTACCAAAGTGCCTCCGTTGTCGGCATTTCTTATCACGATTTCTTGGTTTGCTCTGAGTTTGGACATTAGGGTATGATATTTTAAATCCTGATTGTTAGTTCTGCGTTTGATAATGTTGTTTGTCATAAGTTGTTTATGGCTAGTTATAACTTGTTCATGAAACATAACGATATTGTCTTTTAGCATGATCGGATTAAACGTTAAGTGAGGTTTAAATGGAGTTCCCTCGACTGGTTTTTTGGTTGTTTCGCTGTTATTTGTATCCCTGTCTGTATCCTGGATGGTATTGCTGTTTTCACTGATCATATCTTGCAGTAATGGCAGATCAAAAGCAGTTAGATTTAATTGAGAGGATATGTTTGATTGTAATTCTTCTTGAATACTTTCCTCTTCAGATCGTCCTTTATTTTGTTGCATAAAACGTTTTTTGTGCTTACGTTTTCTGATACTTCTGTAGATATCAATTCGTGTTTTAGCATAGTTGAAAGAGCTTTGTGGGCAGTAGGAGAGACCTAGAGACAGTAGTTGTTTTTCTGCCTTGTTGAGAACAATTTCGGTTAAGGTATAAAACATGGAAATAGAAAAAAGATTTCAAGGTGCAAATTAGAGCCGGTTTTTAGGTTTAAACAATACATGAAGTGAAACGGGTACAAATACCTTAACATATAATAACATGTTCAAAACCTGTATACCTATTTTCTAAAACTATACCATAAAATCATTACAGTACTGTCGGATGTTAAAATGCAATTTAAAAAAACATTGTTTTTCCTAAAATAGATAGATCCCATGATAAATAATAGCTCATGTGGACGCCCAGGTATAAATACCATTACATAACTGTGCAAATGTAACTTCTTTGATATTCATGAAATGTAGCCTGTGAATATACAAAGTACAGTACTTGATAATGTAAACAATTGACATGTAAAACGTGTGTATATATATATATATTCACTGAAAAAACCATAGGTTTCACACATGTTATAGTTAGCGGAAATTTTACTGATAAAAAACCAATGAAATTCCCCCGTTATAGTTAGTGCAGGCAACTATAACTCACGCGACCGCAATCCTCTGCTGATGCTAATACTGTATTTAGACACTTATTTGCCCATGTCTTCTTCCATACATTTTTAGCTATACATATATTACAAATATTTTTTTTTCATAAAGACACATATGTCATCAGCAGAAGATTGCGGTCGCGTGAGTTATAGTTGCCTGCACTAACTATAACGGGGGAATTTCATTGGTTTTTTATCAGTAAAATTTCCGCTAACTATAACATGTGTGAAACCTATGGTTTTTTCAGTGAATTTGCAAGGTTTTTTAAATGCTAATTCCTAACTATAACGTGTGTGAAACCTATGGTTTTTTCAGTGAATTTGTACGGTTTTTTAAATGCTAAGTTATTTTACGCCATTCGTGGCGTGCGCGCCCACTTAACGCAGTTCGTTCCGTGCGCGCACGGTGCGCTTCGCGCACCGTGCGCGCACAGTGAGCACGCGGTGCGCTTTGCGCACCGCGCGCCCACTTTACGCAGTTAGTGCCGTGCACCGCGCGCACCGCACCACGCACCGCGCACCGCACCACGCGCACCGCGTGCCCACGTTACGCTAGATGGGCCATGTACGCACGATGCGCTTCGCGCACCGTGCGCACATGGAGGACATATGATGCACTTCGTTTTGAATGGTAATATTGTAATTTTTCGTATATTTTATAAGCCATGCACAAATGGTGCCCTCCGGGCACCATTTGCACACGGGGTGGAGAGAGTGTGGATAATTTTTTTTTTTATTATTTTTTTTTTAATATTTTAGTTTATCTCATGTGTAATAAGACATGCACAATTGGTGCCCTTCGGGCACCAATTGCACACGGGGTGGAGAGAGTGTGGATAATTTTTTTTTTTTAATTTTTTACCGTACGCGTACGGTAAGCGTAATACCGAAATTACCGAAAAAATTAAAATTCCGTTTTTGGCCTTGGGGGATCTTTGGGGACTCCCTCAACAGGGCTATGTGTGTGGGAGCTGTCTAAACAGCCCCTTTACATGTTTTTGGGCTTTATATTTTAAAAATCACTCTCAGTGCGAGAGAGAAAATGGCGGCCGCCGCTTCCTGGTTTCGGCCGATTCGAATGTTTACTTAGATCTAAGAGCCAATCAGAATCGCGCTCGCCACCGTACGCGTACGGTAAGCGTACCGTAAGCGCACCGTAAGCTGGCTCAGATATATATATTGATTTAAAGGCTATTTTCTCAGAATCTACTGAACATATTTACACCAAACCTACAAAAGGCACTTCCTTGACCTGAGGACTACCTCTCTGCCAAATTTCTAGTAATTCTGTTCAGCCGTTCGGGCTGTAGCCCTGTCTAAAGGTCCTATGGAAAAATGCATGGGAAAAACGCGTTTTGGGACCCCCCTTTTATCTCAGCCCCCGCTTAACGAATCCCCCCGAGACTTTCAGGGTAGGAGCGGAGCGTAGCGCCCCACCTATTTTGAAAAATTCGCGAGGATTCGTCGACCGGCGCCAAAGTTATTCAAAATAGAATGTTGCGGATTTCCTATGGAAACGTGGTCCTAACTATAACTACCTACTGGCGACCGCCAGTAGGTAATATGTATATATATATATATATATATATGGATACACACAGATAGATATAACTATATCTATCTCTCTCGCTCTCTCTCTCTATATACATCTATATATATATCCAAACCAACCCTACTCCTCACAGAAAAGGGCACGCACATGAAGAGTGCTAGGTTTCAATAGGCATTTATTGCATTAGGCCTCCCCGATGCAGCAGCACAGAGAGAACTTGTTTTCGGCTGTCACAGCAGCCTTCGTCAGTCTATTGAGCGCCATTTTGTTAAAATCATTTATAGTCTACTAAAATGTATAGACACAAAAGACATACTGCTTACATTGTAGAAATTTAAAAGACACACTCAGAAAGCACGAGCCCTCATGTGTAAATACTGAGAATGTGGAACATATGTAGGAACATATGTAATGGACATAAAGGGTGGTCACGTAAAATAACATCGACATGTAGTCCTGATAGTCTGATTGCCCAGTGCCTGATGCAATGAATTGCACCTATAACCGAAATAATGCGTCTGTGGACCCGTCCTAATTGCCTGCGGTCCCCACTCGTAGCTCAAATGCTTTCAATATACCTTAGGTCATAATTTTAAAGCAGCTGGAAAAGAATAACTTATAATTTGACAGTGAGCACGTGCATTAAAGTTAAAACATTACTGAATAGCTAGCTAATGTATTGCGCAAATGCAGTGCAACAAGAGAATCAACATAATTGTAAATGACTATCCCTTTGATCGGTATGGGAAGCCATTTGAAGCACTACTGGTGGCCGTGACTTGAGAATATGCAACGGCACGTGCGCGTGTTGATCTGATGGGTCATGCAGAGGTATCAAATTGGTAATATACATCAATACAATGATTGTGGTGAGAAGCGCAATGTCCCTTATTTGCTCAGCAAACACTTCACAGGACTTCCTGTCCACCAATGCCTCATTTCAGTTATGTATAGCTTGTAACAGAAGGCAGTCAGTCTAGAGCCTCGGAAACCAACAATACGCCCACATGGACCCTTGAAATCTCGCCTCCCCGTCGAGCAGGCAATCGGCATGGTTCGGTGTTTGACTGGCATATGCACGTGCTGCCTCAGCTACGCCACCGAGCTCACAATTATGGCTCCCAATCGAATTTCTTAAAGTCAAAAGGCAAAGGAGTAGAGACACCGCTACTCTTACCAATGTCAAACCTATTTCATTAAGTGCACAAATGCGCAGACAGTAAAATGCAACTTGATGCAGGGTCAGGGGAGAGCAATGTTCAAAATCCAAATCGCCAAGCAAAGCTCACCATACCAGCGTCGGCTGACACGGTGCCCAGTCACCAGGGATCCCATGGTCAGGGTGCGAGGCATTTAGAGCCAGGGGAAAGTTAGAGACCCCGCACTAATGCCTTAAAGACCTCCTTGCGTCGGGATCGCCACCATCCACACTGCTGTCATCCATTATTCTCGTTCCAGCGAAGGCCCTGGGGGCTGATCAGTAGCACTCACATGCTCAAACTCCTTCAACTGCGGTCGTTTGAAAAGCCCCAACATTTCGACTGGTGATGCATGTAAAGCGCCGACCGCCAGCACTTGAAAGTATCCAAACCAACCCTACTCCTGACAGAAAAGGGCACGCACACGAAGAGTGCTAGGTTTCAATAGTCATTTATTGCATTAGGCCTCCTCCGATATATATATATCAATATCACATAAAACATAGTAACAAATAACACCATAAACAACAAGTGTCCTCAGATAAATATAAACACATTGATATTAGGCACAGGTAACAAACAACATGTCAATATCGCCACAGAAATCATCCTTCTAATAAAATATGCAACTCTCTATCACAGATAAGCCTGCTATCCACTGTGTTTAATCTTTCAAGCCACCATATTAATTTAGCTCTGAGAATGTCTTCTTAACGATTAGTTTACCCCAGTGGAGACTGGTGTAGGAGTTAGCTAAAGATAATTCCATATCCTTGGATCAATCAATCCAGCAAATTGGCTTACAATATGCAAATCAAATTAATTTTCAAATTACATTGTACATAGTTTAAGAAAAGCTCTGTAGATGATATCACCATGATGTTACATAAGAAAAAGAGCCAGCGTTACCTCTGGTTGTGCCCGGTGCGACAATCTTTTATGGCGTGCCCCCAATGACCTAGTTCTCTATTAATTCCATCACTGTCACCATCCAGCAGTGCCCCTCCTTTCTCTAAAATTCCTATCACTGTCACCATCCAGCAGTGCCCCTCCTTTCTCTAAAATTCCTATCACTGTCACCATCCAGCAGTGCCCCTCCTTTCTCTAAAATTCCTCTCACATACATTTAATTTGTTTTATAGCGTTTCTCATACAATTGTAGGATGTTAGAGCACTTTACCTCACAAACACATAATACAGAGAGAATGAATCATACATGTGTAAATCAGTCTATGGGAAATGTTGCATAAGAAAATGAGGATTACAAGATGTAGGAATCACACGTCATCCATACTAGTATGCAGTATATTTTAAGAGCGTTTGGTCTGGAGAAGCACAAAGTCAGGATTTCAAACGTACCACAGTGGCTGAGGTTGGGTGTACTAATACGAATGTATTTCTACCAAACGAACCCTTCTCAACAACATTAGGCTAATGAAAGGCTGCCTCCATAGGTTCTAACCTATACCATATAGTTTGAATGCAGCTCTTTTATGACAGTTCATAAGCCACGGTCCTATATTAGGATTGTAACTTATGAACTGCAAGTAACAAAAAGATCTCTGCGACAAAAACCCTAACCCACTGAGCTATCCCCATAACAAACAGTTCTGTGATCTGCATGGTGCACAGTGTTTGCAGCACACATATTATTAACCTGTGCACTACTTTATGACTCAGTCTCTCTACAGCAGGAACATCAATCATCAGAGTTATATAGACATTTTTATTGTTGCATGAAAACTGTTGGATATACAAGGAACTCTGCAGCAGGTATGTTTAAACCCATTAGTTATTTCTAAACACAGCTCCCCCTTAGCTCAGCACTAGGTGCGGCTGCACCAGTCAAACCACCTTCAAGCCAGCCCTGATTATAAACAATTAAAAATGTATTATGAAAAGGTGCGCACAACATTACGTAATACTAACAGTCCTAACGTTTGCATAAAATACCCAGTGCCTGTATAATGAGAATTTCTCTCTCTGGGGGCTTGTCCAAGATGTATAGAAGCTTATAGCACAAATACTAAAACGGGAAAACTCTGGACTTAAAACAATATTATAATGATATTTAATTGCTTAAAACCACCGTAAACCATATGGTTGTTCCTTTGATAAAACCATTCACATATTTTCATAGAATAATAATTTATTCAGGCAACTTAAACAATTTGCTGCATGGCTACAACTCCGTTATATACATATTTAGCAATCTATGACACCACCAGGTACATAACTTCTGGCTATGCAATCTCAACTCACCTAACAATACTTTGTGGAAAATGGCATAAACTGAATGACAGTAACTGTTCCATCAACAGAAAAATCACAACTATTATTCCCCGTTTTTGTGCTTTTTTCACTGTATTAAATATTCCTTTGTTGGGAAGGTCCCGAGCCTAAGGCTGATATATAGGAAACGTTTCAGTTGCGGATATAACAAGCAAGTACTATCCGGTCCCAAGGGCCATGTTCTGGGCGAATTATTTTGCTGTTATGGCACCTTTTCGAGCTTTAGATATATGTTCTTCTATTTTATGGGACCCGTACCGCTTCTTAACAAGACGAATTGAATCCAGGCCAGCTTGAATTGGCTGATCCAACGCTGTAAGGATGTTATTTTTTTTTAACATAATTCAACCTATTTCTGCCACCCCTGTTTGAATATGCTGACATTTCTTGGACTGATTTTAGGTGTATTATCGCAAGCCTGTGCACACGCTAGAATTACAGAGCTTATTGCGACATAGTATGCAACCTTCGCAAAATCAAGAGTGCATATATCATGCAAAGAACTCCCAAACAGTGCCATCGTAAATGTAATGTTCTTTTTTAATCCGAACAGTTGCCCAGCCAACACGTGTTTCGTCTGGGGAAGTACCCCACGACTTCTTCAGGGCCGAAAAGATGTACAATAAGACATAATATATCATGGAGTCCTGACAAAGAACTGTGCAATAAGGTATGTTTAACCAACATACCATACACCAAACGCGTGGAAACCCTGGGTTCCAAAGGCGCCTGCATATTCATAGTGCACTCAAGATTATGTGTATTTGAAAGAACATTTCCCGGTTCAATAGAACGACATGCATATACTGGCGTCACAGGAAGGTCCAAGACATTAGCAATACTGAGGACCTGAGAGGGTGACCATGATTATAAAACTATACATTGACAGTCGTACATAGTACAGAGGTATGAGAAATATCTGAACAGTACAGAGGGAGAAACGGGTAAAAAGAAAAGAGAGAGAAACACTTGCTTACATTTTCATACTCACGAAGAGAAGACAATGTGAGGTGAAATGGGGTCCAATACTAGCCCCAAATGGTTTAGAGTGATGAAAGTGAGGACAAAAGCCCTCACTGCTTGAAAACTCATGCATGTGATCAAGTGATAATGCGGTGGTGCGGCAGGGAGAATACTCCTATAATAATATTCAATGTCAACCTGGAAGAGGTCTAATCAATTGTGTCACAAGTACTGTGATCATGCAAAGTATCGGCGAGGAGAAAACCTCCCTATGATAAAGTTAAGCATCAATCTGGATATGGTTCGGCAGTAGTACCCAAACACCGTAACCCTTAGTGAGGTGTATTGGCCCTCCTCATCCGTGATTCATGCATAGGAGTAAGTGATTAATGCTGTATTATCGTGGGGAGTATCCTACCTTCTGGCAACAAAACAATCTATATGGGCTCCAAGGGTAACAAACAAATGAAACAAGTGTAAGTATGAGACCAGCATGTGTGGTGGTCATAGTATTAGGTGAGAGGGTGAGAAAAATCATCACACCTCTTCACAGGTTGTAGTTCATTCCCGGCTGGTAAGTAGATAACGAAGATCATCTATAATGAAATCTTAGTGATGGACACAATTCCTAATTGGAGTGAGTGGAAAGACTATCAGAATAGGCATTGTGATTTACCGACAGTCCCCATCCCACTATATCAAGGCCTGAAAGACCAACCCCTGACTCTCACCTTGCGTAAATAAAATCATCTGCACAGTGTCCAAAATGTATGGTATTTATTAAATCTGTACTCCGAGTACGAGTACCTGAAATAAAGATTCCAAATCCTGTGTCAGTCCACATGACCAGAAAATATGATAAAGGTGCCCCCCTATATATTGCTCTCATTCGTAAAAGAACTTACTTGAGAGCGAGTCCGCCGGCCGTTGTCACGCTAACCCCGAGGTTCCAAATTAAACCGGAAGTGAAAGACCCGGCCACGAAAAGACCTCTCTTTAACCGACGCGTGTCAGAAAAACAGGACAGCTAACCCAAACAGCAGAGTCGCTGTAACTGTATCCAAAATGAACGGAGTATGCGTGCACATCGGAATGCAGTCAGAAGGCCATCTGCCCGATTACCCGCTTCCATATGTTGTAAGAATAGGGAGCTCCGCTCTGGTAATAACCACGCATAAAAATTGATTAGAAAAAAGACGTGTACGGCTGATCCCAAATGGCGTGAGTGCGTGTGGAGCAATGGCTCGGCCACAGTGTGAAACGGGACTGAGATCATAGTATACGTTGTGCAGGGGGTGGGCTCCTCTAAAATAGAGGTAAAGGATCCGGTCGGTGACTGTGGTGAATGTGGCGCATTGTTGAGTGAACATGCGGTAGTGCAAAAACTGCCGGTGCCTAGATACAGAGAAAGATGAGGGGAGGGGAGTACAAAGATCATCATATTCACGTTCTTGTAATCGTACAGTAGGGGATTACAATAAGACCATAAATGTACTGATATAGCTATCCGATAATGTAGGGATATGGTTCCCAAGCATATGTTATGTACTCCCTGCTGGAAAATCAGCCATTATGACTTTGGAAGAATTGGTGCACTCTGGGACAAGATAGAGCCACACTTTGCAGGATGTGGTCATACCTTTGGGTGGTACGCTGCACCCCATTGGACAAGAGTGACCTCCTGCTTGACCCAGAGAAATTGGAATAAGTATCTGAGAGGGGCACAGCCTCTCAGATCTGCTGCTTGAAACTTAAGAAAGAAAGACGGTCCGTGCTGAGAAGTTTGATGTGCATTTCCTAAGGCCTGCACTCTGAAGATTTCATCTACTGCACCATCTAGAACTACAGTCCTGTGGACTACCTTGCTGTAAAAGGACTAAAGACTGGACTCCCTGCAAGCTACAGGTTAACAGAGCTCACCTGGAACATCACCACTGTTCTGCCACCACTCTGTCTCGTGCCCAACACTGCAGGAGCGAAGAATATCCCAATCCGCTACCCACACCGCAATCACTGTCACCCATAGTTGGAAGGGTATGCCCAGACCTGGGTCCCTTGCTCACCTTGCCACTGGATTCAAGCTAGCCTGGCTGATGAAGGGTGTTACCCTGAAACCGGTCCCAGGATGCTTGTTTCCGGTTCAGGGAAGACCTGGCTTGGCAGTTCGGGCTGGACTGTTCCCATGAGGCACAGAGTCAAGTCTGATTTTGATATAGCTGGGTCTGAACTGAGGTGGTGAAGTGAGCTAAAGAATGATGATGGATTCAACCCAGATCTATGACTAGGGGTGAGTGTCTGAAAAGTTTCAGCGCTCCATCCATCGTCTCCTTGTGTTTGCTTGGTTTGCCCTAAGTTGGCTTGGTATGCCTAGACGTGGGTCCCTTAATCACCTTGCCACTGGATTCAAGCTAGCTACCCAGAAACCGGTCCCAGGATGCTTGTTTCCGGTTCAATCAATCAATCAGCGGATTTGTATAGCGGGCTACTCACCCGCAAGGGTCTCAAGGCGCTGGGCTCGAACAGCCAGGTCTTGAGCTGTTTCCTGAAGGAGAGATGGTTCTGGGTCAGCCGTAGGTGGGTTGGGAGGGAGTTCCACGTTTTGGCCGCCAGGTAGGAGAAGGACCTTCCCCGACGGTGGTCTTGCGAATGCGTGGAATGGAGGCGAGGGCAAGGCTGGCGGAGCGGAGATGGCAGGTGGGTGTGTGGAACGTGAGGCGGCTGTTGAGGTACTTCGGGCCCATGTCATGGAGGGCCTTGTGTGCGTAGGTGAGGAGTCTGAACGTGATCCTCTTGTTGACGGGGAGCCAGTGCAGGTCTCTCAGATGGGCGGAGATGTGGCTGTGGCGGGGGACGTCCAGGATGAGACGTGCTGACGCGTTCTGTATGCGTTGGAGTCTTTTCTGAAGTTTGGCAGTGGTTCCGGCGTAGAGGGTGTTCCCGCAGTCCAGGCGGCTGGTGACGAGGGCCTGGGTGACTGTCTTCCTGGTTTCGGTGGGGATCCATCGGAAGATCTTACGGAGCATGCGCAGGATGTTGAAGCAAGTTGATGAGACGGCGTTGACTTGCTTGGTCATCGTGAGGGAGGAGTCCAGGATGACGGCCAGGTTGCGTGCGTGGTCCGTAGGCTTGGGTGCGGTGCCCAGTGCCGAGGGGCCACCAGGAGTCATCCCAGGCGGAGGGGGATGGTCCCAGGATGAGGACTTCCGTCTTGTCTGAGTTCAGTTTCAGACGGCTGAGCTTCATCCATTTCGCAACGTCTTTCATGCCCTCCTGGAGGCTGGATCTGGCGGAGGCGGGGTCGTTAATGAGGGAGAGGATCAACTGGGTGTCGTCGGCTTAGGAGATGATTTTGAGGTTGTGTTGACGTGCGATGGCTGCGAGAGGGCTCATGTAGATGTTGAAGAGGGTGGGGCTGAGTGAGGATCCTTGTGGGACGCCGCAGATGACTTTGGTGGCCTCGGAACGGAACGGTGGGAGGCGGACTCTCTGGGTTCTTCCGGTGAGGAACGAGATGATCCCCTCTAGGGCCGCTCCTTGGATGCCGGAGTTGCTGAGTCGCTGTATCAGTGTGCAGTGGGATACCGTGTCGAAGGCTGCCGAGAGGTCCAGGAGGATGAGGGCCGCTGTTTCCCCGTTGTCGAGCATGGACCTGATGTCGTCGGTGGCAGCGATGAGGGCGGTCTCGGTGCTGTGGTTTGCTCGGAAGCCGGACTGTGAGGGGTCGAGGTAGCCGTTCGTCTCGAGGAAGGCGGAGAGTTGTTTGTTGACGGTCTTCTCAATGACTTTGGCCGGAAAGGGGAGGAGCGAGATGGGGCGGAAGTTCTTGAGGTCCGTGGGGTCCACGGTCGGTTTCTTCAGGAGGGCGCTGTTCTCGGCGTGTTTCCAGCTCTCCGGGAAGGTGGCGAAAGCGAAGGAGCTGTTGATGACATCCCGGAGATGGGGTGCGATGATGGAGACGGCTTTGTTGAAGATGTGGTGTGGGCAGGGGTCGGTAGGGGATCCGGAGTGGATGGTGTTCATCCTGCGGGTGGTGTCTTCGGTGCTGACGGGGGTCCAGGTGCCGATGGTGGTAGTGGGGGGCGTTGCTTCAGTGGTTGGGTGCGTAGTCTGGGCGCCGAAGCTGTTGTGTATATCTGCGATCTTCTGGTGGAAAAAAGTGGCGAGTGAGTCGCAGAGGTTTTGCGAGGGTGTGATGTCGTTGTTGCTGGCGCTGGGGTTGGAGAGCTCTTTAACGACGCTGAAGAGTTCCTTGCTGTTGTGGGAGTTGTTGTCCAGCCGTTCTTTGAATGACGTCCTTTTGGTGGTGCGGATCAGCTGGTGGTGTTTGCGGGTGGCGTCCTTGAGGGCTGTCATGTTGTCTGCTGTCGGGTTGTGGCGCCAGGTTTTCTCGAGGGAGCAGCAGGTTTTCTTGGAGTTCTTGACGTCGTCGGTGAACCACCGGGTTCTCCTGCTGCCGGGTCTGCTGGGAGGTTTCCTCAGTGGTGCGAGGTCATCGGCACATCTGGTGAGCCACTGTGCGAGGTTGCGGGCTGCTTCGTTGGGGTCCGTTGTGTTGGTGGGTGGGTTCTGGCTGAGGGCGGTGGTGAGCTGGTCGGAGGTGATCTTGCTCCAGCTTCTGCGGGTGGCCTGTTGCGGGTGGTGGTGGATTGTTGTTCTCCTGAAGGTGAAGTGGACACAGCTGTGGTCTGTCCAGTGTAGTCCGGTGGAGTGGCTGAAGGAGATGTGCTTGCTGGAGGAGAAGATGGGGTCAAGCGTGTGGCCGGCGTAGTGGGTGGGGGTGTTGACCAGTTGCTTGAGTCCGAGGTTTGCGAGGTTGTCCAGCAGGGCGGCGGTGTTGCGGTCCTTGTCGTTTTCCAAGTGGAAGTTGAGGTCTCCAAGGAGGATGTAGTCCGATGAGGTGAGTGCGTGCGGGCTGACGAAGTCTGCGATTGCTTCGCTGAATTGTGTGTGTGGTCCCGGGGGTCTGTAGATGAGGGTGCCTCTGAGGGTGGTCTTGGGGTCGGTGTGTATCTGGAAGTGGAGGTGTTCGGCGTCGGTGAGGCTGTTGTCGGAGTTGGTTGTGATGCGGAGGGTGTTTTTGTGGACGATGGCGATGCCTCCTCCGGTTTGGTTGACGCGGTCCTTCCGTGTGATCTTGTAGCCGTCCGGGATGGCTATGGCGATGTCGGGGGCTGAGGAGGCGTTCATCCAGGTCTCTGTGAGGAAGGCGACGTCTGGTGAAGTTGTGTCCAGGAGGTTCCAGAGTTCGACGGCGTGCCTGTGGACGGAGCGGGTGTTGAGCAGGATACACTTGAGGTGGTTGTTGCTGGTGTTGGGTTTGGCGGGTGCGGTGCAGGTCCGGAGACAGGTGAACTTGCAGGCTTGGCAGGTGAAGGGTCCGTGGGTGCGTCTCGGGGTGGCTCAGTAGCAGTCGTTGATCCGGCCGGTGTTGAGAGCGAGGAGGGTGGCGGCGTCGTAGCTCAGTCGGGCGGGTTTGCGTCGGTGAGGAACAGGGTTTCTGGCGCTGGGCGCGGTCCAGGCGCGGTCCAGGCGCGGACGGGCGTAGACGGGCTTGCCTTTGGCGCGCAACCGTGCGCCCGCTGCGCGTGTTCGCTGCGCGTACGCGTGCACTCCGCCATAAATGGCGAAGTGGGAGGGAGGAGCAGCTGGGAGGCGGGAGCAGGCCGGCGAATGGGAAGGGAAACAGAAGAAAAAGGGGCGGGGCCGCAGGGGAGCAGCGGCGGGGAGCGGGTAGAAGGGCGGGAAACGCAGCAGGGGCAGGACACAGTAACGGCGCAAACAAGGAGAAAAAACAAGCACAGAAACAAAATACAGAGGCAGGAAACAAAATACAGAGGCAGAATACAAAATACAGAGGCCCAGGAACTCAGCTGCAGGGCAGCGGCGAAACTCGGCAGAAGCGGGGAAGGCCTGGGCTCAATCACAGGGAGTGTGCGCGGTGCGTGGAGCGACTGGCCCAGAACAGGGTCAAGGGTCACTGCTCACCACCGTGTGCACTCCGCCATAAATGGCCAAGTGGGAGGGAGGAGCAGCTGAGAGGCGGGAGCGGGGCGGCGAATGGGAAAGGAAACAGAAGAAAAAGGGGCGGGCCGCAGGGGAGCAGCGGCGGGGAGCGGGGAGAAGGGCGGGAAACGCGGCAGGGGCAGGACACAGTAACGGCGCAAACAAGGAGAAAAAACAAGCACAGAAACAAAATACAGAGGCAGGAAACAAAATACAGAGGCAGAATACAAAATACAGAGGCCCAGGAACTCAGCTGCAGGGCAGCGGCGAAACTCGGCAGAAGCGGGGGAAGCCTGGGCTCACTCACGGGGAGTGTGCGCGGTGTGTGGAGCGACCGGCTCAGAACAGCTCAGGTTGGGGGCGTGGTCACGACGCCGAGCAAGATGGCCGCCTGACGCGGGACCTCCGGCGCACCGGAGCTTTTCTTTTATGCCGGTTCCCCTCCGAAGAGGATTATAAGCACTGCGGACATCGGTTTCGGCTGTGGCAATGCAGCGCGCTTCTGGTGAGCGCTTTTTGACTCATTTTTAGGGCCGGGCTGCCTCTTTTTTCACCGCGATCGTTCTCTCCTCAGAGAGCGGGCGCCATTTTGTTTGAAGCGCGATGCTCGTGCTTACTGCCGGCTTGCCTGCATTTGCCCCACATGGCCCTTTTTTGGTGTCCTTCGCTGCCTGAATGCTGATACATCCTCTTTTTGAACACTGTCTTGCCCTATGACTGCCTTATTGCTTGTGCTGCTTCATGTTACTGGAATGAGGTAACCCTCCAACGATGGCTTTCATACTATGTTTTTGCCTCCCCTTTGGTTACGTTCACCATTGCCTCTGACGGGAGCGTCCATGGCCTGGTTGGTCACTGATCCTGCGCTCTTCATTTTTGCATAGACCGGCACTTGCTTGTCCCTATGTGACTATCCTGGACTGTTTTCTGGAACATTTCTTTAATCACTCCCCAGGCTCTCCTATGGTTATTGCTGTCGCATTATATGTGAGTGGATGCCTTCACATTCTGGTCTTCCTTTATAGTCGTCCTCTTGCTTGCTGCATGGTTATTTGTGATTGGCTTTCTATGGGCAAGTTACGCAACCCAAAATTTGTCTTTACTCCTTCGGGGAGCTCTCCTGTGGTAACGTCTTTACCTCATTCAACGGTGGACTCTCCTCCCAAAGCAGCGCCAATGGCGGGAGTAGCTCTCCCTCGTTCCTCCTCAGCACAGCCGCCTTTAAGTAAATCTTCGCCTCCGTCAACATCTTCTAAGCGTCTCAAACAAGATTCCTCTTCATCAGAGAAGTCGCCATCCCCTATTTCCATGGAGATGCTTTTTGAGGAAATTCGTGCCCTTCGGCCGTTTGTGGAGGAGACCAACAGTAAGATGCAGTTTCTTGAAGAGAAATGGTCGTCCATGGATAACAGAGTTACATCTGTGGAGCAACAGATTTCGGATCTTCAATCTACTTCCCAGAGGGTCTCCTCTTTGGAAAAATCTGTTTTGGCGCTTCAACAGCATACGGAGGAATTGGAAAACAGAAATAGGAGGAACAACCTTCGTATTTATGGTTTGCCGGAATCTTTAGAGGGGGACGACCCTATGCTCTCTTTCTCCTCCTTTCTTCCGAAGCTTTTGGACATGCCGTCCACCACTTCTCTTAATATTCAGAGAGCACATAGACTTGGTCCTCGCTCGTCCACATCAGCCAAGCCAAGGGGAGTCATTATTCTTTTTTTGAAGTTCACAGATCTTCTCTCTGTTCTCTCAGCGTCCAGGGCCAAGCGTCAGGTCTCCTGGTTGGGTCAGAGAGTGTATCTTTCCCAAGATGTTTCAAATGCTACTGCCTCTCGTCGGAAGGAATTTTTATCTCTACGAGCTCCTTTGAGGTCTCTTGGTGCTAGATATGGTTTATTCCACCCATGCACTTTCAAAGTTACGCACCAAAATCAGACTTGGACCTTCCAGGATCCTGCTGAACTCAAAAACTTCATTCATATTCGTTCTAATTCTGCTATGGAGACCTCTTCCTCTTCTTGTGGCTGATTGTTTAACTGCTTTACGCCTACAGATTACTTGAAAATGTCTAACTTTTGCTTCCCTTACAGGTCATCCATTTTTGTCCCTGTCTTTGTTTCCGTTTATTAGTCTCTTCGTATTAGATTATAAAACATACTTTTCTTATTCCCCTGTATCTAACTTTAAACTCCCTCTATCCTTTGTTTAATAATTGTGTCTAGTTTTTGTCCTTCAACAATCCTTTTTGACTTCTCTGCTCTTCGCTTCCTCAGTTCTTTCCTTTATGTGTCGCTCTTGTATTCTCACCCTTTGATCGTCATAGTATGTCTTCCTATTCTCAAATGTTACTCATTCTTTATTTATTTATCTAGATGGACCGACTTCCTCTCCACCTGGCTCTTCGGTTATGTTCTTTGTTCCGGTGCGATCCGGCCTGGTCTCCCGTCTTGGGGGATCTGTCTCGTTGAGTGTCGCCATTTCCCCGTTGTCCTATTTCGTACTCCCCTCAGGTATGTTTACTTCAGTCATCCCTTTGGGATATGTGCTGTCTCTCCTTGTAATCGCTTTCTGTTCCTGTTTCCTTTTTCGTTTTCTCTCCCCTTTACTGGTTGATCAATGCCGATTCTCCTTCATTTCTCTTTACCCCTCACTTTTCTTTTTCAACCTACTTTATCGATATTCCTCAGAGTTTTCTCTTTTTCGGCTTGTCTTTTGCGCATGCCCCCTCTTTTTCACTTTTCCTGTCCTATTTGATTCTATGTTATTTGTTAATTCAAAGTTGTTACCTGGAATGTAAAAGGTTTCATTAATCCCATTAAGCGGCAGAGAGTTCTTTCCCATTTAGCTTCCTATAACCCAGATATAGCTCTCTTGCAAGAAACCCACCTTAATGATGTTGAATCTCTTAAGTTAAAAAGAAGTTGGGTGGGTACAGTTTTATTTTCACCCTCTGACAACAAAAAGAATGGAGTCGCTATTCTTTGTCACAAAAGGCTTAAATGTACGGTTCTGTCCCAGGAGACGGACTCTGAAGGTCGTTGGATATTAGCCAAATTACTACTGAACTCTATTCCTTTAACTGTTTTCAATGTCTATGGACCTGTACAAGCAGATTGTTCTTTTTGGCCTTTAATTACAAAGAAATGTATTCAATATAAAGATGTATCATTTATTTTTGGTGGTGATTGCAACCAGATTGTTGACCCGTTCCTTGACCGTAAATCCACAGTCCGTTTCACACCACACAAACCCCACAAACAATTTCTTAATACCATTTCACAATCACACCTTATTGACTCTTGGCGTCTTGCACACCCTGACACGTTGGACTATTCCTTTTTCTCTCCTCCTCACTCATCTTTTTCTCGCCTTGACTATATTTTTCTCTCTAAATCTTTATCTCAGAATGTTTTGTCTTCTTCCATTGAACCTATTGTCATCTCGGACCACGCTCCCATTGTGACGGATTTTGACCTACTCCCACCACATCCTAAACCCTCCCGGTGGCGCTTTAATAGCGCACTTCTTACTGATCCCAACTTTTCTTCCTCTTTTCGCTCTTTTGTTGAAGAATTCTTTCTTCTCAAGTCTGATCCTAGTATTTCTTCCCATACTCTTTGGGATTCCTTTAAAGCTTCTGCGAGGGGATTCATTATTGACTTCGTCTCTCGGAAGAAGAAACAGTTTACTCAAAAGCGGAAATCCTCCCTGGCCCATATAACATTTTTGGAGCATCAGTTTTACACCTCTTCAGATAAATTTATGTCACCGGATCTCTTACGAGCTAAGCTGGAATTCAATAAATTAACTACGGACAATGCTTCTTCGGTTCTTCTTCGCAGTAGTGCAAGGTATTATGGAGGTCGCAATAAATCTGGTAAACTCTTGGCTAACTATCTTAAATCCCGTAAGGAACGCACTCTTATTGACTCTATTTATTCTTCTGCAGGCACTCTTCTCCACAAAGACAAAGAAATCTTGAGCAATTTCAATTGTTTTACCAGAATCTTTACACCCCAGAGTGTCCTCCCACTCCTTCTCTAATTCAGAATTATTTTGAAAAACTTCCTAAACCGTCTAACTCTCATCTTAATTTTCCGGATCTTGAACTTGATCTCTCATTAAATGAACTCTCTACAGCCTTGACCTCTCTTACTAAAGGTAAAACCCCTGGCCCTGACGGCTTTCCTGTGGAATTTTATCTGCACTTTTCAGACATTTTATTGCCTAAACTTTTAACCCTCTTTCAATCATTTTCCTCATCCGGCAAGGCAGAAGGCTCTTTTCAAGATGCTACCATTTGTCTGATCCCCAAAGAGGGTCGAGATCATCAATTATTTAAGAATTATCGGCCGATCTCGTTAGTCAATGTAGACTACAAAATTTTTGCCAAATTACTAGCAATGCGCCTTGATCCCCTTATGCCTCATCTCATTGGCAAAGAGCAATGTGGCTTCGTTAAGGGTAGACTTACATCGGACAACTCTCGCCTTTTTCTTAACGTCCTAAATAAAGCTTCCTCACTCTCAACCCCTCTTGCTGCTATCTCTGTTGACGCAGAGAAGGCCTTTGATAGGGTTGATTGGTCTTTTTTGTTTGCTTCATTGCGTTGGCATGGCTTTGGTATCAAATTTATATCCCTTATTTCTCTTCTTTATTCTGCCCCCAAGGCCTCGGTACTTGTGAATGGACAACTTTCTCCATCTTTCAACCTTCAGAGGGGTGTTCGTCAAGGTTGTCTTCTCTCTCCACTCCTCTTTGTCTTGACTCTTGAACCCTTTTTATCTTCCATTCGCAATAACACTTCCATTTCTGGTTTCCCATATGGTTCTAATCAATTGAAACTTTCTGCCTATGCGGACGATATCTTATTGTTTATTTCTGATCCTGAATCTTCCATACCCCCCTTGTTATCCGAGTTTAACTCCTTCTCTTTGGTCTCAGGTTATAAGATCAACTCGGACAAAACGGAAATTCTCCCTCTCACCTCATCCTGTCTCCCCCATCTTTTCTCTGCTACTGGTTTTGCTTGGAGTAGCTCCAAGATTAAATATCTTGGCATTTGGTTTTCCAATTCCATCTCATCCTCGGTTAAATTAAATATGTTGGCAGTTATTTCTAGGATTGATCAATCGCTCTCAGCCTGGAATCCCCTCTTTCTTTCCTGGTGGGGTCGATTGGACTCAATTAAAATGATGATTGCTCCTATTCTAATTTATACCTTCTCTATGTTGCCGGTTCATATCCCTACATTTTATTAAAATCGATTCTCTTCTTTCTCGATTTCTCTGGAAAGATAAGAAATCCAGAATTTCTCTTGCCACCCTCCGTAAACCCAAATCTAATGGTGGGGTTAACTTCCCTGATTTCCGTCTTTATCATAGGTCCTTTTCTTTACGTCAGGCCTCGAGATGGATCTCATCAACTCTTTCTCCTTTCACGCCTCTTTGGCTTCTCATTGAACACTCTTTATTATTACCCTTCTCCTTTGCCGAGGTGGTACGATTCTCTACCAGGAATCCCTATTCTCTTTGTCCCCTATTCAAACACACTTTTTCTCTTTTAAATCCTTTGGTTCTTCCCTCTATGGTTACACGTACGTCCTTTTTAAATTCCCCTATCTGGTAGAATTCTCTTATTCTTCTAAAGAATAGACCCATTTTTTGGAGATCGTGGAGGGTAAAGGGCGTAATGTGGGTCAACCAACTTTTTGACGGTACATCCCCTTGCTCTTTTCCCCAATTTCAACTTTTATTTCGATGCCCTCGTTCCTTTTTGCAGAAATTCACAACCCTCATGGCAATTATCCTTGATCGTTATTATTCTCTCCCTTCTACATCATCATCGCCACCTCCTCCTCCTCTTCTCAATATTCTTGCTACACTCCCTAAAGCATCTCTCATCTATAAATCTTTTGTATCTCCTAACCCAAATCGTGTGAAAACTAAAGTGGAGCTTTCTTGGGAAACAGATTTTTGTTGTACTCGGCCGATTACTCTTTGGGATAAGCTGTGGTCCAGATCTTTAAAAATTTCTCGCTCTGCTTCTCTAACTCAATCCTTATTTTATCTGTATCACAGACTCTATCTCTGTCCTCTTTCTTTATCTCGTTTTTCCCCCTCCTCTGACTCTAAATGCTGGACTTGCGGTTCTTCTGATGCTGACCTTTTTCATATGTTTTTTCTGTGCCCAGTTGTCTCTACCTTCTGGGGTAAAGTGTGGTCATGCCTCTCTCGTATCTTCCCTCTCCCTTCCTCTTTCACAAATTCCTTTCTCTTTTTGGGTAGTCTTTCTGAACCTTTGAACCTACCCGTTCATCTACACGGTCTCTCTGACCTGACGCTTGCTCTTGCCTTCCAACACATCTCTTCCAACTGGAAATCTCTAGCTACTATTTCCTTACAAGGCTGGTGGAATTCCTTATGCCATTTTCACAGACTGGACGTTTCCTTTGCCTCCACTTGTAAACCTGTTCGTAATGTTGATCTTTTCTGGTTGCCCCTCACCACGTATCTGGACTGCTTGGCCCTGAAGAAGCCTATACGTCTCAATGCAGAAAATTTTAAACCCCCTTGAATGACTTGAACTCTCTCCTTTTGTTATCCCATATAGGTTTATTTAACACTACTGTTTGTTTATGATGGTAATTTTGCATCGCTGATTTATATAGTATATGCCGTAATTATTTGATAACTTATGGTCTGTATTATTATCTTTATCTCTTCCCCTCCCCTCCCCCCTCTTTTCCTCCCTTATCTTATCCCTTCTCTTGTCTCCCTCAATGTTAAAATTCTCTTAAAAATGCTTTTTGGGTTTCTAACATTGATATTAGCAGTGTTAAGTTTTTTCACTGGATTCTGTATTGTTGCAGTGTATGCTGATATCTCCCTTTTGTTATCAATTCTTTAATAAAGCTTTCAAACACAAAAAAGAACAGCTCAGGTTCAGGGAAGACCTGGATAGGCAGTTTGGGCTGGACTGTTCCCATGAGGCACAGGGTCAAGTCTGATTTGGATATAGCTGGGTCTGAACTGAGGGGGCGAAGTGAGCTAAAGAATGATGATGGATTCAACCCGGATCTATGACTGGGGGTGAGTTTCAGAAAAGTTTCAGCGCTCCGTCCATCATCTCCTTGTGTTTGCTCTGTTCGCCCTAAGTTGGCAGGGTATGCCCAGACCTGGGTCCCTTGCTCACCTTGTCACTGGATTCAAACTAGCCTGGCTGATGAAGGGTGTTACCCTGAAACCTGTCCCAGGATGCTTGTTTCCGGTGAAGGGAAGAACTGGCTTGGCAGTTCGGGCTGGACTGTTCCCATGAGTCACAGGATCAAGTCTGATTTTGATATAGCTGGGTCTGAACTGAGGTGGCAAAGTGAGCTAAAGAATGATGATGGATTCAACCCAGATCTATGTCCATCATCCAGCACAATATCCTTGGTGCAACAACATCAACTGTTGCATGGCTAAACACTTATAAGTTCCCAAAGGCGAGACCTATTGGCTATGCCAATGCTTGTTTTGTTTTAACAATGCCCACCGCATACTTGTGACTGCAGCACTCTACTGAACAGTGACCTATTAGACACAAAACCTTGATATGAAAGCTGAAAGTTAAATATGTAATTAATCCTAAAAGTACCGCCACCAGATTGGTAAATCGCATGGATTGCAAAGTACTTAAGCACAATTAAGTTTCAACAACCAAGATGCAACTAGTTAACATAATGGACATCTACGAGATACATTTTCCTAACGCTGTCAGCTCAAGTTTAATTAAGTGGGAAGTACAGAAGCCTTCTATAGCTCAGTGACTTTTTTTTTAAGCCGGACACGCACATAAAGAGTACTTGTAAACAAGGGGAACCCGTTAGGTAAGAAGGACCTGGGGTATTTACTATTTCAAAAAACAAATGGTCCTTCGAAATCAATTTAGTATAGGAAAAATAAATATAGCCCAGAATCAGTACTATATTACTTAGAAATGTCCAGCCGGACATGTAAATTTAATGTTCAACGTAATGAATTGGCTATAGAGCAAAACGAATAGTGTGGGACACAGTCCTGTGTCCTTCAACAGACAAAACATATAGAACATACAAAGAACAATCACATTTGTAAAGGTTTTTTCAGGCTAAACAACCAAGCTTTACGCCGATCGAGAGATGGGGGGCAAGCTATTTAGAAGGTCATGCACAACTTTTAACTCATGTGTTTAACATGCATGCTGTTGCAACAAGTCGACGACGTTTCGATCTATTACATAATATCTAGATCATCATCAGGACTAATGAATAACAAGCCTGAGAACGTGATGCCGTGAGCGAGTGTGATGCTCGGCCTGTCCATGCGTGGACACGAAGGGATAGATTCCTGGAGGGAATCCACAGGAAAGCGTTGAAGGAGCGTCCGGGGTATAGGACTTCAATTAGTGCAGCCGACAGATTCCCGTCAAGAAGCTGATTAATGGCAATGGGCGCCGGTGCATATGAAACCGGTCTTCCGCGTAGGGTGAGGCAACTTGCCGATCACAAGCATGGCCTTCCTTGAGGATGAAGAGCGCGATCGCTGATACAATCATAGCCCTAACCTGATCTGCGATGGGCGTACAAGGTGTTTGCAGCACATAAAAACATATCCTAATCCCTTGCACCTGCTAGTTAAGTATATAAGTAGTCGTAACAGAAACCGATCGCAGCAAGGTAATGGAGCAATGCCAGCCTCTGAATAAGCAGAGTGCTGAACGCTGCTTAGCCTCAACCTACTCCCACGCACACTCCACTCAAAGCATCAGACAAGACCTGCACAAAAAAGAGAGCATACTCCTAATTCAAGTAACCTACCTCCAGGGCCCTACTCTCAACCATGCCTGGAAGACAAGGAAACTAGGTGTTTACTTGATGCTTACTAGTCAGTCTCTCCACAAATCCACATCGTCTTCGGCTCTCATGTCTGCTTTCTTCCAACCAAGTGATAAAATGGAAATAATTAGATCTTTAGTTATGGTCTCATTGGACTACTGTAAATGGACCCACAAAGAGGCCAGTAGAGGCCGAGAGTGCAGACCTGAAGAGGCAAGAGTGGCTTGTAATCTAAAACGGTCGACATCACATCAAACCTCCCCTGAAATCCTTTCACTGGCTGCAGTTAAAGCACAGATTTAGTTGAAAGTCATCCCCACTGTGGAAAAGTCCTACTGGGAGGAAAAGGAGCTGGCTACCTTCAGAGCTCTTCCGAGACACATTTTAATTGCCAAAAGAAATTAAAAAGCAATCAATCACTTGGGAAAACCAATAGGCGTGGCCTGGTTAACATACCTTTTAAATGTTTGGAAAAGCTAGCCTAGGGTATTGAAACTTTAATAGTAATGCAAATGACACAATTTTTAAAGCCACTCTGTGAGTATCAAAAGGTGCAATCATGAGGCAATCTTAAAATAGTAACAAAGATTGGTTGGTACTGGATATGGCTAGGGTCGCTGCTTAACCAGTTACCCTGGATGAGTTGTTTGACTCGAACGATATGAAACGGTCAGAACTTAGTCACGACAAATTGACACCAAAGCCCCGTCTATGATGAAAACGGAGAGGCTGAGTGGCTCGAACAGACAGTAGGTGGCGCCGCTGCTACAGCAGTTTACAGTCACAAATTTGCTAACTTGGCTCTTTTGTCCTCCACAAGCCAGAAATAACAAGCGCGTGGGTTGAGGGGAGTGCGGCCAACAGCACACAAAGCGTTTCCCTTGCAGGAGTGAGCCAGGGGCACCATGTGTTTGTAAGTTAATTACAAATATATGGTGTCCAGCTCGCTCCTACAAGGGAATCGCCAAACGTGCACGCGTTGCCATTGAAGGCAATGGAACGCGTGCACGTTTTTGGGACAAAAACCGAAGCAGTTGCTAAAGGCCTTTTTCCTATGCATCGCATGCGCGCTGCGTAGGCGAGACCTAAAAAGGGATCTCTTTCGCCATGGGTTTGCGACACACTACGTGAAAGCGCCCAACAATCCCATAACGACAGTGACAAGTAAACAAAAGAACAGGAAGCAAAAACCTAGAGGAGGTGGGAACGCAATAGCGTAGTCAGCCCATACTCACCCTAGAGGGAAGAAGACCCAAAATGGACGAAATCCAGGGAAAAATAGGGGGGGGGGGGGGGGGGGGGGGGAAATGTCTGAACAAAGGTCCAAAAGCACAGCAGAATCCAAATCCAGATGAGAAAATCCTCTGCAGGGCGAAGTTCCGGGAGGCAAGGAGCATGCCAAGAATGCTGTTGGCAAAGACTTTCCGGTGACAAGAACCGGAAGCAAAACCAAGCAAATATGTGCAGACAGGCGGGGTTTAAGTAACTGCCGCCTACATACTGTTTTCACCACAAGTGCACCCAATCATGTACGGGGCAAACACACAAAGGTAAGAGAAGTTGATGAGTACAGGCCCCAGCTAGGCCCGCAGGACACAAGGGTTCGCTCTCCTGTAATGGAATCTATAAGGAAGTTGGCACGGAAACTGCAAAGTACAAAGACAGCATATATTAACCCTTAAGGGTGGTCCTACAATCCACACAACACTCTTCAGTATTGCATAGAGTAGCACAAAGAACTTGCGTACACGGTCCCCTTTTATACACAACAGAGGGGCTCATAAGTGGGTGGATACAACATGAGGCAAGGAATGTTACCTTTTATGGACATTTTCAATACAAGATCAATATGTGGGCGGAGCTGACATACTCCTTGAGCCCGCGAAAACATGGTCAAGCAAGGCTAACTGATAACAGATGTGGTCAAGTCTGGGCATGTGCCAGATGGACAAAGGAGCTATTTATAGACTGTTACTAGGCAGATTACAAGAGCAACTAACACAGAGGTTGGACTCTTCTCGTGGAGAACACGTGGAAGCATGACAATACAAAATGGAGTCCGAACTTCGGTCAACATAACAGAGAAAACATGATCTAGAGGAAGGGGATTAATGTCTTTAGTAAATGCTTAATCACGTCATTGTTTCAATTTACAACAGACGACCCTTTCAGCATTTACTGAAGACATCCGGTTTGTTAGAATAATCATCATATATGTCAATTGTCATCATTTCTTCAACTTCTTTAGCTAGACGTTTCTGGTGAGCAACATCGGCAATAGCTTTCTTATCAGGAATACAGAATGATATACATAATGAGCAGAGTAAGGGACCACATTGAACGCAGATACAGCACGAAAACAGAACCGCTACAATAATACAGAGACCAGTTAGAACCTTCCATCCCCAGGCAGTAATTAACGCCCAAAACCATCCGGAAAAGGACCAAGTGCCGTTTTCTGTATGGATCTCAGCTGCAATTTTATGCAGTTTATTGATGGCATTATAAACTGATGGCGTATGATCAGGGATAAACACACAACAGCTACTTCCAATAATTTTACATGCTCCTCCTCTGTCAGCTAGCATAACGTCTAATACCATACGATTCTGCAATGCAACAATTCTAGTAATTTGCAATTCCTCCGTAAGATTCCCAAGTGCAGCAGCAGTCTGATTTGTCACAGCTTCTACCACTCTTGTTAATCTTCGGATCTTCCTACTGTTCAGGGCAGCTCCAACAAAGAAAAACAATCCTAAGTTAAAATCAATATACTGCTGCAGACTGGTATCAGTCTGATCTACATCGTCAATTGATAAAGTACGTTTATACCTATTTACAGTCACATTATTCAATAATTTCAGATCCTTATGATAAGATGCGGGAGCTAGGAATACAGGAGGTAATAGAAATGATACATAGCATACCCCAGACCACCCAGCCGGCAGACGGTAATAACCTTTATTTCCACACACAAAGTACGTATTATGGGAGGCTAAAAAGGTACTATTGTTCAACCCGTCAATGTTCAGAACAGTAATACAATCACTAACACCAACAGGGATAAAACCCACACTCTGGACACACAGGTCCGCTTGGGCTTGTGCTACTTGAATCACAAATTTGTCCTTTCCCACAGTGTCTCTTGTGTTCGTGAAGATGTAGGGAATGGATTCATTGTCTGGTCGGTACTCTTCCCACTCCCAAATTGTCCCATTCGCTTGCGGATACCCATTCTTATCTTGGTGACATTCTTTATTGAGTCTGAAGAGCAATCGTCCCACTGTCGGTTTCCGAGTGGCAAAAAGCAAAGTATACCATGCTCTACAAGAGCCATTATGAGAGAAAGGAAGTGGTATAAATGGCGTTCCTCCTTTCTTCTGATGGGCTGGCATCATCCCACATATCCAACAGTTCGTAGCGTTCGTAGCAACGTGGGTATGATGCAGCATCTGGATGAAAGTGTTATTCAAATAAGACTGTCGATGCTTCAACTCTTGATACGGTAATGTATAAAAGTAGTGCTCCTCAGGCACCGGAGTTGTCAACACAAGTATTTTCCGAGCGGGAGTTACATCCTCCACAAACCATGTGGTTATCCCAACAATAGTTACTGTCAACATGAACCCTAATGCACAAAGGATTTTCTTTTTCTCCATGTCAAAGTAAAAAATAAAACCCAATATCTTCCTGAAACTAAAAGTCTGTCAGAACTCTTCCCCTTGGGCAGCGGTTGATTTCTTCACCAGCGGGCCAAGACGGGTGTCGCTACACTAATGCAGGGCTGATCCCCCCCCCTTGCCTCATCGGCTCTCCGTTTCACTAACCCAAGGGCCGTTCTGACAGTATGTCCCGGTACTGGAGAACTCACTTCCTTGGTCGAAGATGATATCGCCTTCTTCCAGGAGTCGCGTGGTCCGGAAAGAGCTCCTCAGTGGCGTTTGGCTCCACAGCACGGCCTGTCTCTGCAGCCAAGATGTCTCGTTGATCGGTCAGCACGGCAGGTTCCACCAATCCGGGCGGCACCTTCCTACAGTGCAGGGAATGGATCCAATTCTTTCTGTTGGAGACTCGCACAGCCGTCCTCGTTGCGAGGAGGACCTGCTCAGGACCCACCCATCTCGGTTCCAAGCTGTTTGTTCTGTCAAATATTTTCACCATCACGTGGTCACCAGGTCGGAGACCATGTCCTTCACCGGTAGACCGATCAGGGAGCGCCTCTCGGACCTGTTGATGAATAGAAACCAAGTTATCCGTTAATTGTGCCAGATAATCGTTCATCATTACACAAGGTACATCATACACAGCCTTAGGTTTTGGTGGACCCCAAATATTCATTGGGCGTCCGAAGACAATCTCGTACGGTGTAAGGCCAGTTCGAGAGTGCGGTACCGATCTAACTGACAATAACGCCAGTGGCAGAGCGTCTGGCCAAGTCAGGGACGTCGAAGCTTGAATTTTAGCGATCTTGAGCTTCAGTGTACCATTATACTTCTCGACTAGTCCTGCAGACTGAGGGTGGAATACCGCGTGAAACTTCTGGGTAATGCCCAGGCCCTTCAAGACGTACTTTATAACATCCGCTACAAAATGAGGCCCATTATCACTCCACAGGAGTCTACAGACGCCATATCGAGGGAAGAACTCTTTCAGCAGCAACTTCGCAGTAGTCATTGCAGTATTGTCTTTCGTAGGGTACGCTTCAACCCATTTGCTGAAAGCGCAGACCACTACTAGAACATACTTCAGATTGTTACAGCGCTCAAGCTGGATGTAATCCATCTGCAAAACCTCGAAAGGTGCAGTAGGTGTCACAAATCCTCCTGCCGGAGTTCGAGTACCCTTTCCTGGGTTATACCTCAAGCAGATCATACAAGTCTGCACCACCCTCTTTGCCGTGCTAGCAATCTCTGGATGCTCCCAGACTTGGGTAAGCAATTTTACAATTGCGGAAGCTCCAACATGTGCTAGCCCATGTGCCATCTGAACCATAGGTTGTACAAAAGCCGTGGGTAATTTCCATCTATCCATCTGCTTATTTCTCCAGCAGCCCTCATCATCCAGTTCTCCCTCACTAGCCCATTGTTCCCGCTCTTTGTCAGAAGCGGCTCTTTGCATTTCCCGCACTTCCTCCTTCGTATCATGCCATCTTTCCACCTGTGACTTTACTACATACACGGCAGTAGCACCGGGCTGCATCGCAGTCTCCCGTGCTACTCGATCTGCCAACGCATTCCCTTCTCCAACTTTATCAACTACTTTCCTATGGGCGCTACACTTAACGATGGCAATTTTCTTTGGGTATGTCAATGCGGTTAAAAGATTGTGAACTAACTCTCCATGCATTATCTGTACTCCATGTGACGTTAAAAACCCTCTCTCCTTCCAGAGTAGGCCGAAGTCATGCGCTACTCCGAAGGCATAGCGGCTATCTGTATAAACATTCACACATAGTCCTGTACTGAGCTCACATGCTCGTGTTAATGCTATCAGTTCCGCTGCTTGAGCTGATTTCTGTGGTATGCGTGCTGTCTCCACTATCGTTTGCAATGTGGTAATCGCATACGCTGCTGAAGTCGTACCATCTGGTAGCTTCAGACATGATCCGTCCACCCACAGTTCTCCATCTACATCTGGAAAGGGCGTATCCTGGAGATCAATACGACCCTTTGTTTGTTCCTCAGTCACGAGAATACAATCATGCGCTTTCCGCGCCTCAGGCTGGGTTTCGGGGTATGGCAACAATGTTGCCGGGTTTAACGTTACGCACCTTTTTACGTAATATGAGGAGCCAAAAGCGTCAACTCATATCCCGTTAAACGGGCACTGGTCAAATGCTGCGTCTTTGTTTGATTGAGCAGGGCATCGACAGCATGGGGGACTAATACCAACAACTTATGAGATAACACAATTCCCTCACTTTGGCGTATTGACACAGCTGTCGCCGCAACCGAGCGAAAACACCCTGGTAATGCTCGGGCGACAGGATCAAGTACAGCCGAAAAATATGCACAAGGGCGCTGCTTATCGCCGTGCATCTGCACTAAAACTGACAATGCACATCCATCTTTCTCATGCACATACAACGAAAAGGGTTTTGCATAATCAGGGGTTCCTAACACTGGCGCTGAACAAAGGGCCTGTCGTAGTTGCTGAAAAGCAGTATCACACTCATCTGACCAAGGGATTGGGATAGGCGTGTCCTTTGTCAAGAGGGCTAACAATGGCTTAGCTATATGTGAAAACCCCAATATCCACTGTCTACAAAAAGAAACAAGACCCAAAAATGCACGCACGTCCTTCTGCGTGGACGGTCTCGGTGTGTCCAAAATTACTTGGATACGATCCGGTGTGAGCGCACGTCCCTCCTTAGACAAAAGGTGACCCAAATAAGTCACCTTTGGTCTACAGAATTGCAACTTCTTCCTAGATACCTTATGATTGTGGGATGCTAAAAAGGAAAGTAAGGATAACGTACTTTTTTCACACAACTCCAGGGTGTCAGCCGCCAGCAAGATGTCATCGACATATTGAATGAGGGCGACCCCCTCGAGCAGAACAAAGGAATCCAATTGTCTTTTCAAAGCCTGACTGTAAATGCTAGGGCTTTCTGTGTAGCCCTGGGGGATCCTACAAAAACGATAAGATCTATTATTTAATGTAAACCCAAAAAGATATCGGCTATCCGGGTGAATGGGAATGGAAAAGAAGGCATTCTTCAAATCGATCACTGAGAACATAGTCGCCGTAGGCGGGACCAAAGTAAGCAACGTCGTGATATCGGAAACCACTGGGTACTGAGGTATCACGATCTTGTTCACTTCTCTCAAATCAATTATAAACCGATAAACTCTGGCATCCGTATCCTTTTTCAGTATGGGAAGAATCGGACTGTTACAAATGTTGTAGGGGACTTCCTCCACTACCCCTACCGCCATCAAATCCTGCACTATCTGTATGAGAGCCTCCTCGCCCTCCTGGGAAATACGGTACTGTGGGTGGCGTGGTAACACCGCCCCCTCCTGGACACTAATGTGGACCGGTGGAATCACCATTTGTCCCACATCAGTATCCGACGTTGCCCACAAAGCACGAGGGAGGGTAGCTAACAGCGCATCCTCTGACATCGTACACATCCGTTCAGACCGGGGGTAATTGTCATTCAATATTACCCGTACACCAGCAGGGGAGCAGCGGATCGTAGCCCTAAAATGCTTTAACATATCAAGACCCATAATGTTGTCCGGTGTGTACGGGGCAAGCAGAAACGGACAGGGTGCAGAAAAAGAGTCAACTTTAAACATGAGGGGCTGCGAAAGAGGGCTTCGGGAGAGTGTACCGTCAAACCCTACCGATGTGACCATTAAGCCGGATGGGGGAGCCCCCGGAACCAATTGCTTAGACAGCGCACTACGTGTCGCTCCTGTATCCACTAGGAACTGATCAGTAGAGCCCAAAACCTCAGCCGATACATAAGGACCCTTCTGATCGACCGGCACCTCAACTGATTCTAACCCCCATCCAACGCATTCCTATGCATGCTGAGAGTCATGGTACCCCAATCGGTCAATCCCCGACACTTGATACTGATGCTGACGATCGAAAACATTTGATCTGTCTCGGTGCTGCCCAGCAGAGTCAAAACGAGCCTGTTCGTTAGAATTCCCTCGAAAGTTCGAGAAACCCCCTCTATCTCGCGGGCCACCGTGGGTATGCCCCTGACGCGATGCATGCAACACCGGGCAGTCCCTAGCCCAATGACCCGATTGCTTACAATACGCACATTGGTTCCTATTTAAATCAGATCGGCCCGAGGGAGGACCATAAGATCCTCCCCTACCTCTATTACTACCCCGTCGGGGCGGGCCATAGACTTGTGCCAACATCACCTTTGTTTTCAAATCTTTCGATTTCTTTTCCTCCTGGCCCTTTGCTTCTTGCTCCTGACGCTCATAATACTGGGCGATAGTCAGGAGGGCTGTCGGTGTAGCGGAAGACCAAGAACTTTCACTCGCTTTTAAACGGGCCGCAACTGCCGGCAGCAGATTAGCCACATATTTATCCGCAAAAAGGTGGCGGCCCGTATCGTCAGTAAGCGACTGGCCACTAAAATCATGAAACGTCTCCTCAAAGCGCGTAAAGAAGTCCGCAACTGACTCGTCAACTTTCTGTTTACATGCAGCTAACATATTCCAGTCAATCTTTTTAGGGGGGATAATTGTCTTCAACTTAGCCACAATAGCAGCAGGGAGATCTAAAATACTCTGGGGCGGTTTCTGCGGGGCTTCCGCTCCCTATCCTCATCCTCAAGGTCAGACCACCGGGCCTTAAAGGCAACTATATCATCTACCTTTCGGACAGATCGCCACATATCCGGTGGTAGAATAAGGCCAAAGAACAGGTCTATATCTGCTAAAGTCATAACGCAAGAATTCAAGGCCCCCTCGACTTCTTCGTAGAAGGCCGCTGGATTCTTGCAGGGGTCAGGCAGCGCATTCTTTAATGCCATCACATCAGCTCTATGCCACGGAGTATAAACCCAATTATACACAAAATATCCCTTAGCATCGGCGGAGGTAATGTCCGAGCTAGTCCCCGCTCCTTTAGGAGGAACATACAAAGGCGCCGCCTCGCGCATTGGCTTAGCATGCACTAGATCGCTCTTATCTGATTGAGAGGTGGATGAGTGGCCTTCTGTAGTACACGAATCCGACTGTGTCTCCTCCCCTGCTCGTTGGCGCGCTTTTTCTTTATGGGCCAGCACTGCGTCCCGCAAGGCGAATAGCCGCCGAGCCGTATCAGGAGCCTTAGAGGGAGAAAAAACACCATCATGCAATGCTTTAGCATCCGATGTCACTTCTTCAGGCTCAAAGACACTAGAATATTTCCGAAAAGCAGCAATCACTTCCTCCGCGAAATGACTCAAAAAATACAATCTCTCTCTATCCTGCCACGACCCCCACGTATGGAACAATTCATCCACGGACACCTTGCCCTTAAGTGCACGGAAGGAAATTTGCCGAAGCTCAGCCATATGCTCAGCCGATAACATGGACCGCGTATCTACCTTACCCGTACCCGGGACAGAATCTTGTGGCCTCGGAGCAGATGCGCCAACATAAGGGGGCGGAGAGCGATCTAGTAAATAAAAATCATCATCAAGATTATTAAGGACAAGATAAAGTGGCTGCCGAACAGCATATTGACCCGAGACTTGCAGCCTACGCTCTTTCTCTTGTCTCTCCGTTTGTTCATTGTCCTCCCGACGCCTCGCTTCCTGAGCTCGCACATGATCATTCTTCCGTTGTTCTTTATCAAACAGCGCTTTCTCACGCTTCTCTCGCTCACGCACCTCCTTCACCCACAACCGCACACACTCAAACATATCCTGACGAGCACGCCGCTTACACATACACTGTTCCACATACTCAATCTTACGTATATCAAACGATCCATACAAAGGCCATCGTAACTCAGGATCTTTTTTAGTATATTTCCTCCATACTGTGCTGTACATTATGGAAGAAAGACCATGCTTCACATACATATCCCTATTAGGAGTCCCCTCTGGGGGAGCTGGAGCAGATTCCTCGAGGTTCAACCGGTTTCCAAAACAGCAACACCACTTACGGAGTGCGCTAAAAGCAGGCATGCTCAGGAATAATGCAAAATATGCAATATTATAGAGAAAATGGCACTTAATCGTTGCGCCGTTCAAAGTTACACAGCTCCGGAGAAATCTCTCCACATTACCTGCCTATATGTGTTGCAACGCATATATTTTCACAAAGACAAATACAAAATATGACTAGTCATCACAAATCAAACTCAAATAGCCGGACCAGGCTTCAAAAACTCGGAGCAAGTACCGTACACCGGTTCTTACCAATCAAGAGTCCAGATTCCAACTGCCAAGCTCCACAATCGCCCAAACGGCTTTCACGGCAGGACCGACAGAAGAGGTCTCAGTCGAGGACCGGCGCCACCCAGACGGTCAGCTCGGAAGGGAAGGAAGAAAAACCTCGGGATGCCAGGGCTAAGACGCCGCTGGCAGTGATCACGTCCCCGGCCAAGTTCCTCACCTTCGTCGCGACCAGTCCTTCGAGCATCCGAGTCGCCGATGAGCCCCACGTGACGGGCGCCAATTGATGAGTACAGGCCCCAGCTAGGCCCGCAGGACACAAGGGTTCGCTCTCCTGTAATGGAATCTATAAGGAAGTTGGCACGGAAACTGCAAAGTACAAAGACAGCATTTATTAACCCTTAAGGGTGGTCCTACAATCCACACAACACTCTTCAGTATTGCATAGAGTAGCACAAAGAACTTGCGTACACGGTCCCCTTTTATACACAACAGAGGGGCTCATAAGTGGGTGGATACAACATGAGGCAAGGAATGTTACCTTTTATGGACATTTTCAATACAAGATCAATATGTGGGCGGAGCTGACATACTCCTTGAGCCCGCGAAAACATGGTCAAGCAAGGCTAACTGATAACAGATGTGGTCAAGTCTGGGCATGTGCCAGATGGACAAAGGAGCTATTTATAGACTGTTACTAGGCAGATTACAAGAGCAACTAACACAGAGGTTGGACTCTTCTCGTGGAGAACACGTGGAAGCATGACAATACAAAATGGAGTCCGAACTTCGGTCAACATAACAGAGAAAACATGATCTAGAGGAAGGGGATTAATGTCTTTAGTAAATGCTTAATCACGTCATTGTTTCAATTTACAACAGACGACCCTTTCAGCATTTACTGAAGACATCCGGTTTGTTAGAATAATCATCATATATGTCAATTGTCATCATTTCTTCAACTTCTTTAGCTAGACGTTTCTGGTGAGCAACATCGGCAATAGCTTTCTTATCAGGAATACAGAATGATATACATAATGAGCAGAGTAAGGGACCACATTGAACGCAGATACAGCACGAAAACAGAACCGCTACAATAATACAGAGACCAGTTAGAACCTTCCATCCCCAGGCAGTAATTAACGCCCAAAACCATCCGGAAAAGGACCAAGTGCCGTTTTCTGTATGGATCTCAGCTGCAATTTTATGCAGTTTATTGATGGCATTATAAACTGATGGCGTATGATCAGGGATAAACACACAACAGCTACTTCCAATAATTTTACATGCTCCTCCTCTGTCAGCTAGCATAACGTCTAATACCATACGATTCTGCAATGCAACAATTCTAGTAATTTGCAATTCCTCCGTAAGATTCCCAAGTGCAGCAGCAGTCTGATTTGTCACAGCTTCTACCACTCTTGTTAATCTTCGGATCTTCCTACTGTTCAGGGCAGCTCCAACAAAGAAAAACAATCCTAAGTTAAAATCAATATACTGCTGCAGACTGGTATCAGTCTGATCTACATCGTCAATTGATAAAGTACGTTTATACCTATTTACAGTCACATTATTCAATAATTTCAGATCCTTATGATAAGATGCGGGAGCTAGGAATACAGGAGGTAATAGAAATGATACATAGCATACCCCAGACCACCCAGCCGGCAGACGGTAATAACCTTTATTTCCACACACAAAGTACGTATTATGGGAGGCTAAAAAGGTACTATTGTTCAACCCGTCAATGTTCAGAACAGTAATACAATCACTAACACCAACAGGGATAAAACCCACACTCTGGACACACAGGTCCGCTTGGGCTTGTGCTACTTGAATCACAAATTTGTCCTTTCCCACAGTGTCTCTTGTGTTCGTGAAGATGTAGGGAATGGATTCATTGTCTGGTCGGTACTCTTCCCACTCCCAAATTGTCCCATTCGCTTGCGGATACCCATTCTTATCTTGGTGACATTCTTTATTGAGTCTGAAGAGCAATCGTCCCACTGTCGGTTTCCGAGTGGCAAAAAGCAAAGTATACCATGCTCTACAAGAGCCATTATGAGAGAAAGGAAGTGGTATAAATGGCGTTCCTCCTTTCTTCTGATGGGCTGGCATCATCCCACATATCCAACAGTTCGTAGCGTTCGTAGCAACGTGGGTATGATGCAGCATCTGGATGAAAGTGTTATTCAAATAAGACTGTCGATGCTTCAACTCTTGATACGGTAATGTATAAAAGTAGTGCTCCTCAGGCACCGGAGTTGTCAACACAAGTATTTTCCGAGCGGGAGTTACATCCTCCACAAACCATGTGGTTATCCCAACAATAGTTACTGTCAACATGAACCCTAATGCACAAAGGATTTTCTTTTTCTCCATGTCAAAGTAAAAAATAAAACCCAATATCTTCCTGAAACTAAAAGTCTGTCAGAACTCTTCCCCTTGGGCAGCGGTTGATTTCTTCACCAGCGGGCCAAGACGGGTGTCGCTACACTAATGCAGGGCTGATCCCCCCCCCTTGCCTCATCGGCTCTCCGTTTCACTAACCCAAGGGCCGTTCTGACAGTATGTCCCGGTACTGGAGAACTCACTTCCTTGGTCGAAGATGATATCGCCTTCTTCCAGGAGTCGCGTGGTCCGGAAAGAGCTCCTCAGTGGCGTTTGGCTCCACAGCACGGCCTGTCTCTGCAGCCAAGATGTCTCGTTGATCGGTCAGCACGGCAGGTTCCACCAATCCGGGCGGCACCTTCCTACAGTGCAGGGAATGGATCCAATTCTTTCTGTTGGAGACTCGCACAGCCGTCCTCGTTGCGAGGAGGACCTGCTCAGGACCCACCCATCTCGGTTCCAAGCTGTTTGTTCTGTCAAATATTTTCACCATCACGTGGTCACCAGGTCGGAGACCATGTCCTTCACCGGTAGACCGATCAGGGAGCGCCTCTCGGACCTGTTGATGAATAGAAACCAAGTTATCCGTTAATTGTGCCAGATAATCGTTCATCATTACACAAGGTACATCATACACAGCCTTAGGTTTTGGTGGACCCCAAATATTCATTGGGCGTCCGAAGACAATCTCGTACGGTGTAAGGCCAGTTCGAGAGTGCGGTACCGATCTAACTGACAATAACGCCAGTGGCAGAGCGTCTGGCCAAGTCAGGGACGTCGAAGCTTGAATTTTAGCGATCTTGAGCTTCAGTGTACCATTATACTTCTCGACTAGTCCTGCAGACTGAGGGTGGAATACCGCGTGAAACTTCTGGGTAATGCCCAGGCCCTTCAAGACGTACTTTATAACATCCGCTACAAAATGAGGCCCATTATCACTCCACAGGAGTCTACAGACGCCATATCGAGGGAAGAACTCTTTCAGCAGCAACTTCGCAGTAGTCATTGCAGTATTGTCTTTCGTAGGGTACGCTTCAACCCATTTGCTGAAAGCGCAGACCACTACTAGAACATACTTCAGATTGTTACAGCGCTCAAGCTGGATGTAATCCATCTGCAAAACCTCGAAAGGTGCAGTAGGTGTCACAAATCCTCCTGCCGGAGTTCGAGTACCCTTTCCTGGGTTATACCTCAAGCAGATCATACAAGTCTGCACCACCCTCTTTGCCGTGCTAGCAATCTCTGGATGCTCCCAGACTTGGGTAAGCAATTTTACAATTGCGGAAGCTCCAACATGTGCTAGCCCATGTGCCATCTGAACCATAGGTTGTACAAAAGCCGTGGGTAATTTCCATCTATCCATCTGCTTATTTCTCCAGCAGCCCTCATCATCCAGTTCTCCCTCACTAGCCCATTGTTCCCGCTCTTTGTCAGAAGCGGCTCTTTGCATTTCCCGCACTTCCTCCTTCGTATCATGCCATCTTTCCACCTGTGACTTTACTACATACACGGCAGTAGCACCGGGCTGCATCGCAGTCTCCCGTGCTACTCGATCTGCCAACGCATTCCCTTCTCCAACTTTATCAACTACTTTCCTATGGGCGCTACACTTAACGATGGCAATTTTCTTTGGGTATGTCAATGCGGTTAAAAGATTGTGAACTAACTCTCCATGCATTATCTGTACTCCATGTGACGTTAAAAACCCTCTCTCCTTCCAGAGTAGGCCGAAGTCATGCGCTACTCCGAAGGCATAGCGGCTATCTGTATAAACATTCACACATAGTCCTGTACTGAGCTCACATGCTCGTGTTAATGCTATCAGTTCCGCTGCTTGAGCTGATTTCTGTGGTATGCGTGCTGTCTCCACTATCGTTTGCAATGTGGTAATCGCATACGCTGCTGAAGTCGTACCATCTGGTAGCTTCAGACATGATCCGTCCACCCACAGTTCTCCATCTACATCTGGAAAGGGCGTATCCTGGAGATCAATACGACCCTTTGTTTGTTCCTCAGTCACGAGAATACAATCATGCGCTTTCCGCGCCTCAGGCTGGGTTTCGGGGTATGGCAACAATGTTGCCGGGTTTAACGTTACGCACCTTTTTACGTAATATGAGGAGCCAAAAGCGTCAACTCATATCCCGTTAAACGGGCACTGGTCAAATGCTGCGTCTTTGTTTGATTGAGCAGGGCATCGACAGCATGGGGGACTAATACCAACAACTTATGAGATAACACAATTCCCTCACTTTGGCGTATTGACACAGCTGTCGCCGCAACCGAGCGAAAACACCCTGGTAATGCTCGGGCGACAGGATCAAGTACAGCCGAAAAATATGCACAAGGGCGCTGCTTATCGCCGTGCATCTGCACTAAAACTGACAATGCACATCCATCTTTCTCATGCACATACAACGAAAAGGGTTTTGCATAATCAGGGGTTCCTAACACTGGCGCTGAACAAAGGGCCTGTCGTAGTTGCTGAAAAGCAGTATCACACTCATCTGACCAAGGGATTGGGATAGGCGTGTCCTTTGTCAAGAGGGCTAACAATGGCTTAGCTATATGTGAAAACCCCAATATCCACTGTCTACAAAAAGAAACAAGACCCAAAAATGCACGCACGTCCTTCTGCGTGGACGGTCTCGGTGTGTCCAAAATTACTTGGATACGATCCGGTGTGAGCGCACGTCCCTCCTTAGACAAAAGGTGACCCAAATAAGTCACCTTTGGTCTACAGAATTGCAACTTCTTCCTAGATACCTTATGATTGTGGGATGCTAAAAAGGAAAGTAAGGATAACGTACTTTTTTCACACAACTCCAGGGTGTCAGCCGCCAGCAAGATGTCATCGACATATTGAATGAGGGCGACCCCCTCGAGCAGAACAAAGGAATCCAATTGTCTTTTCAAAGCCTGACTGTAAATGCTAGGGCTTTCTGTGTAGCCCTGGGGGATCCTACAAAAACGATAAGATCTATTATTTAATGTAAACCCAAAAAGATATCGGCTATCCGGGTGAATGGGAATGGAAAAGAAGGCATTCTTCAAATCGATCACTGAGAACATAGTCGCCGTAGGCGGGACCAAAGTAAGCAACGTCGTGATATCGGAAACCACTGGGTACTGAGGTATCACGATCTTGTTCACTTCTCTCAAATCAATTATAAACCGATAAACTCTGGCATCCGTATCCTTTTTCAGTATGGGAAGAATCGGACTGTTACAAATGTTGTAGGGGACTTCCTCCACTACCCCTACCGCCATCAAATCCTGCACTATCTGTATGAGAGCCTCCTCGCCCTCCTGGGAAATACGGTACTGTGGGTGGCGTGGTAACACCGCCCCCTCCTGGACACTAATGTGGACCGGTGGAATCACCATTTGTCCCACATCAGTATCCGACGTTGCCCACAAAGCACGAGGGAGGGTAGCTAACAGCGCATCCTCTGACATCGTACACATCCGTTCAGACCGGGGGTAATTGTCATTCAATATTACCCGTACACCAGCAGGGGAGCAGCGGATCGTAGCCCTAAAATGCTTTAACATATCAAGACCCATAATGTTGTCCGGTGTGTACGGGGCAAGCAGAAACGGACAGGGTGCAGAAAAAGAGTCAACTTTAAACATGAGGGGCTGCGAAAGAGGGCTTCGGGAGAGTGTACCGTCAAACCCTACCGATGTGACCATTAAGCCGGATGGGGGAGCCCCCGGAACCAATTGCTTAGACAGCGCACTACGTGTCGCTCCTGTATCCACTAGGAACTGATCAGTAGAGCCCAAAACCTCAGCCGATACATAAGGACCCTTCTGATCGACCGGCACCTCAACTGATTCTAACCCCCATCCAACGCATTCCTATGCATGCTGAGAGTCATGGTACCCCAATCGGTCAATCCCCGACACTTGATACTGATGCTGACGATCGAAAACATTTGATCTGTCTCGGTGCTGCCCAGCAGAGTCAAAACGAGCCTGTTCGTTAGAATTCCCTCGAAAGTTCGAGAAACCCCCTCTATCTCGCGGGCCACCGTGGGTATGCCCCTGACGCGATGCATGCAACACCGGGCAGTCCCTAGCCCAATGACCCGATTGCTTACAATACGCACATTGGTTCCTATTTAAATCAGATCGGCCCGAGGGAGGACCATAAGATCCTCCCCTACCTCTATTACTACCCCGTCGGGGCGGGCCATAGACTTGTGCCAACATCACCTTTGTTTTCAAATCTTTCGATTTCTTTTCCTCCTGGCCCTTTGCTTCTTGCTCCTGACGCTCATAATACTGGGCGATAGTCAGGAGGGCTGTCGGTGTAGCGGAAGACCAAGAACTTTCACTCGCTTTTAAACGGGCCGCAACTGCCGGCAGCAGATTAGCCACATATTTATCCGCAAAAAGGTGGCGGCCCGTATCGTCAGTAAGCGACTGGCCACTAAAATCATGAAACGTCTCCTCAAAGCGCGTAAAGAAGTCCGCAACTGACTCGTCAACTTTCTGTTTACATGCAGCTAACATATTCCAGTCAATCTTTTTAGGGGGGATAATTGTCTTCAACTTAGCCACAATAGCAGCAGGGAGATCTAAAATACTCTGGGGCGGTTTCTGCGGGGCTTCCGCTCCCTATCCTCATCCTCAAGGTCAGACCACCGGGCCTTAAAGGCAACTATATCATCTACCTTTCGGACAGATCGCCACATATCCGGTGGTAGAATAAGGCCAAAGAACAGGTCTATATCTGCTAAAGTCATAACGCAAGAATTCAAGGCCCCCTCGACTTCTTCGTAGAAGGCCGCTGGATTCTTGCAGGGGTCAGGCAGCGCATTCTTTAATGCCATCACATCAGCTCTATGCCACGGAGTATAAACCCAATTATACACAAAATATCCCTTAGCATCGGCGGAGGTAATGTCCGAGCTAGTCCCCGCTCCTTTAGGAGGAACATACAAAGGCGCCGCCTCGCGCATTGGCTTAGCATGCACTAGATCGCTCTTATCTGATTGAGAGGTGGATGAGTGGCCTTCTGTAGTACACGAATCCGACTGTGTCTCCTCCCCTGCTCGTTGGCGCGCTTTTTCTTTATGGGCCAGCACTGCGTCCCGCAAGGCGAATAGCCGCCGAGCCGTATCAGGAGCCTTAGAGGGAGAAAAAACACCATCATGCAATGCTTTAGCATCCGATGTCACTTCTTCAGGCTCAAAGACACTAGAATATTTCCGAAAAGCAGCAATCACTTCCTCCGCGAAATGACTCAAAAAATACAATCTCTCTCTATCCTGCCACGACCCCCACGTATGGAACAATTCATCCACGGACACCTTGCCCTTAAGTGCACGGAAGGAAATTTGCCGAAGCTCAGCCATATGCTCAGCCGATAACATGGACCGCGTATCTACCTTACCCGTACCCGGGACAGAATCTTGTGGCCTCGGAGCAGATGCGCCAACATAAGGGGGCGGAGAGCGATCTAGTAAATAAAAATCATCATCAAGATTATTAAGGACAAGATAAAGTGGCTGCCGAACAGCATATTGACCCGAGACTTGCAGCCTACGCTCTTTCTCTTGTCTCTCCGTTTGTTCATTGTCCTCCCGACGCCTCGCTTCCTGAGCTCGCACATGATCATTCTTCCGTTGTTCTTTATCAAACAGCGCTTTCTCACGCTTCTCTCGCTCACGCACCTCCTTCACCCACAACCGCACACACTCAAACATATCCTGACGAGCACGCCGCTTACACATACACTGTTCCACATACTCAATCTTACGTATATCAAACGATCCATACAAAGGCCATCGTAACTCAGGATCTTTTTTAGTATATTTCCTCCATACTGTGCTGTACATTATGGAAGAAAGACCATGCTTCACATACATATCCCTATTAGGAGTCCCCTCTGGGGGAGCTGGAGCAGATTCCTCGAGGTTCAACCGGTTTCCAAAACAGCAACACCACTTACGGAGTGCGCTAAAAGCAGGCATGCTCAGGAATAATGCAAAATATGCAATATTATAGAGAAAATGGCACTTAATCGTTGCGCCGTTCAAAGTTACACAGCTCCGGAGAAATCTCTCCACATTACCTGCCTATATGTGTTGCAACGCATATATTTTCACAAAGACAAATACAAAATATGACTAGTCATCACAAATCAAACTCAAATAGCCGGACCAGGCTTCAAAAACTCGGAGCAAGTACCGTACACCGGTTCTTACCAATCAAGAGTCCAGATTCCAACTGCCAAGCTCCACAATCGCCCAAACGGCTTTCACGGCAGGACCGACAGAAGAGGTCTCAGTCGAGGACCGGCGCCACCCAGACGGTCAGCTCGGAAGGGAAGGAAGAAAAACCTCGGGATGCCAGGGCTAAGACGCCGCTGGCAGTGATCACGTCCCCGGCCAAGTTCCTCACCTTCGTCGCGACCAGTCCTTCGAGCATCCGAGTCGCCGATGAGCCCCACGTGACGGGCGCCAATTGATGAGTACAGGCCCCAGCTAGGCCCGCAGGACACAAGGGTTCGCTCTCCTGTAATGGAATCTATAAGGAAGTTGGCACGGAAACTGCAAAGTACAAAGACAGCATTTATTAACCCTTAAGGGTGGTCCTACAATCCACACAACACTCTTCAGTATTGCATAGAGTAGCACAAAGAACTTGCGTACACGGTCCCCTTTTATACACAACAGAGGGGCTCATAAGTGGGTGGATACAACATGAGGCAAGGAATGTTACCTTTTATGGACATTTTCAATACAAGATCAATATGTGGGCGGAGCTGACATACTCCTTGAGCCCGCGAAAACATGGTCAAGCAAGGCTAACTGATAACAGATGTGGTCAAGTCTGGGCATGTGCCAGATGGACAAAGGAGCTATTTATAGACTGTTACTAGGCAGATTACAAGAGCAACTAACACAGAGGTTGGACTCTTCTCGTGGAGAACACGTGGAAGCATGACAATACAAAATGGAGTCCGAACTTCGGTCAACATAACAGAGAAAACATGATCTAGAGGAAGGGGATTAATGTCTTTAGTAAATGCTTAATCACGTCATTGTTTCAATTTACAACAAAGTGATAGAAATGAGCCCCACATCCCTCCCGCTAACCCTGAATTCCAACAACCACCAAGAATCCTTAACCTGAAGAACTACCAGTGGATTTCTAAGGGTTTTGTCCAATTGGACTCTGGGAACTAAAGTCCTCACCTTTTAAGGACCACCTTGGAGATTCCAGACCCTTGGAGTAAGTTTGAGACACTTTCGGACCCTTTGGGGAACTTCAGGAAGAACTTTGGAGCAATTTTGAAAAAAAGCTCCATAAGGGGACCGACTCAACCTGGCCAGCCAAGCCGCCTGCCTTCAACCCCAAGCCGCCTGCCGTCCAGATTTGTCCCGCTAAAAAGGTCCGTTGGTCCTACTTTCAGAGTTTGACTGGGAGTAGTCGAAATCCGAGGCCGGAAAACCCTCACTGAATCTGGCCTGGTGAAGAGCATCGAGGGACCTCCCGAGAAAAAGTTCTGTAAAAGTTTCTAAGTCCGAACGAAGAAAAGGTGACCGGGAGCAAACGCAAAAGCCAAGCCGCCTGCCTTCAACCGCGTCTCAGCCTGGATCCATGGTTTGTCCCGCTGGAACGGTCCAGAGGTCAGACTTCCATAAGTTTGACCGTGAGCTTGTCACAAGGCAATCCGGCAAACCCTCACCTAATCCGTACTGGCTGAGAGCTTCGAGAGACCCCGGGAAGAAACGCTCCAGAAACGTTTCGAAGTCTGAAGGTAAAAACTGTGACAGAGACCTACCGTGAGGGGTAGCCGAACAGGGCTCCATCGCGGTTGGCCTGAAACTTTGACCCGGTTTATCGCTACCAGATGTCCCGATAAGGCGCTATCAGTTTCTATGTGCTAGATAATGCTAAATCTTTAGAAATTCATATCTCTGGTTCCCTACATTGGATGTTTGTCGTTTTGGTGTCATTTTAAAGATAAACATATTTCCTATTTTTATAAATTGGTGTTGGATTTTTACTCTGCATTGTGTTTTAATTATTTACAGAATTGGTGCTTTTAAATGCTTTACATACCTGTCTTTGAAGTTAAGCCTGCCTGCTCGCAGCCAAGCTACCAAGGGTTGAGCATAGGAATAATTTTCTAAGACCTATTCTGAGCCCTATACTGTGTTAGTGGCCTTATTGCTAGTGACAGATAAACATTTGCCCCTACTAATAATCCACTTTCTAACAATAACCAAATGATCGGCCTCTGCCTCTCACTTGTTTGATTTTGGTGGTGACCAGGAGGTTGGAACTTAGATCTGTCATATTATTGTATGGTGTGGCAACACATGTATGTATTATGGAATAAATCCATCCACAAACTGCACGTCTGTCTGGCTTTAGCTGAATGAGCATAACTCATTATAGCGAGGAGTGAGAGACACCTGTTACTTCTATTTTTCTCCGAAGAGGGGGCACTTTGTATTATTCCTCTTGGGCCTTAGAAGATCTACCCAGGTATGCCTCCCCCTCGAACCCTAAAGATATGGGGTCCCCAGTATGATGCCACCCAAGCATGAGGCTTGATCCTTAAGGGCCACGGAGGGCCTTGGGCCATGGAGATAAGCCACACATGTGATAGAGAGGAGGGAGGCACCTGGAATTGCATTATGAAGCAGAGGTGCATGTAATGGCTTTCCAAGGTCAGGGCAGGCGTTTAGTGATGTGAACTCTTTAAGTTGTGTGCTGACTGGGATTGTCATTCAATGTTCACAATTACAGAGTACAGTTTCACTGGACACATGCTGGCTTTGATGGGGATTGGACTTATACTGGGGAGATGAGACTGCAAATTGGTCAGATTTTCAAGGGCTGTGTGTTACTTATAGGGTGTTGTGCATCTGGTTGAAATGGACTCAGGGTGCCTTCATGCTGTGGGTGCAGATGCTCAGAATGATGAGGGGCCATTGGATAGACTGCCACTTGTGAGGCACGTCAGCCTCATTCCTTCAGTGTTGGAGTGACAATAAGGGTGCTTGGATTTTCAGGTCTGTCTGGGAAGCTGAGCCTCAACTCTGGTTTTGGTTTGGCTTGCCAACACTTAGTATCTCATGGAGGTACAGGCACACTTAATCTCAGCTTCTGGCCATGCGGAGCACTTTCAAGACAACAAGGCACTGTAAATCCTTTCAGATGGCCTCCCCAGCATAGATCTTAACCAGAGTCTTGGGCAGCTGCGGTCCGTGCAGGTAACAGCAGTGGGGCCAGGTGGGGGGATTCTGACGGACGTTGACTAGGGGAAATTAATTATTTATTTAATATTTCTTTAATTTTACCTCAACATCGTCCCTCGAAATCCACCCCCACCCGGGCCCACCACCCACCGTTTTTACCTGCACGGACCACGGCTGGTCTTAGAAATATACTTCTTATCCCTTTCGGAAAACATCTAATGTTTCTGTCTTATGGTCCCCTTTCCCTACTCTGGTGAGCATAGCTGTTGTATGTAAAAAGGTGAACAGTTATATGATGTTGGGGCCAGGTTATATCTAGTGCAGGAGATAGTTGGTCCAGTAGATGAAATTGCCACCAGCCGCGGCCCGTGGAGGGAGTTCCGTGGGGCGGTAAGGCGGGGCGGGGGAGGAGCAGGGTGGGGGGTTCTAAAAACCGAAATATGGATAATTACAGGTAAGTAAACAATTAAAAAAATAAAACGAATTTCGTAGCGCGCGCTGCATCGCATTTTGCGATGCAGCGCGCGCTACGAAATTCGTTTTATTTACGTAATTGTTTACTTACCTGCAATTATCCATATTCCGGTTTTTAGAACCCCCCACCCTGCCCCTCCCCCGCCCCGCCTTACCGCCCCACGGAACTCCATCCACGGGCCGCGGCTGATTGCCACCTTCTCTTTTGTGAATTCCAGGTAGGCACATTCTATTCTAAGCAAAAAGCACAAGAAATAGGATAATGGTAGGCAGCCCTGGTCATTATGGAAGGTGCCTTCTAATGGGCATGTTTCCTGACCAAAGTCTTTGTTCAAATGCTGCTTGGTCATATCACGTTGTGGCCTGTGGCAACTGGTGCTTTTTCAGTGGAACTGTTTGTTTATTTCCTTGAATGATTTGAATCAGGCAGCGCTCTTGGTTTCAAACAATAATTCTAGAGGAAGGGGGGCAGCACAGGGGGACATGCAATTAGACTCTGGCTATCACTACCCTATGGAACACACTATAACAGTAATGCTACATATACAGGAGGGGATACCTTCATCACCTGTACTCAGGAATCTAATTTATAATCTGCACCTAGTACGGCGCAACAAAGAGCTCATTCATGACGTAATTCATGGATTTATCAGTGAGAGTCAGATGGCAATCTTCACACTGGGATTCAGAAAGAAATGCCTGTACCCCACTATTATGATCACTTTGTGTCATGGCTTGATCATGCATATGGTAAGCACCCATCCTAAAAGGAGTGGATCCCACACAGCCGGAATAGTCCATCACACTGCTGGCGAGAACCCCGACATATTCACGTAGAGCACCGTTCAGGAAACATATAGTTCCAATCTTTCACGCTGCAAAACATACCGGTTCAGGCAGAACAATAAAATGATGAACATGTTGTCATATGGAGACTGAGCCAATGGGACTTCCGACCCTGCACCAACTCTACTCTGCACCGCGCTGTAGAGGCAGAAACAAGGCATCAACATGAGCTGATTCAATTCAAAACCTTAGAAGTGAAGTGGGACCTCATGAATAGGTTAATTTGGCATTTTTGCACTTCCTCTTTACCGCAACAGGGCCTTGCTAATAATAGCCGCGATCGGTAACCTGCCACCCCTCATCTCTACTGCTTGTGGCTTCGTAAAGCAGCTCACCTTATTCACGGCAGCCAAGCTACACATTCAGGTTCGTTTTCTCTCTTTCCCTGTACATTGCTTGGAGGAGAAGAAGGGAGATTTGGTCTAGTAAAGCTTAGTTCTTCTTCCTTCTAGATTACTGAATTTCTGATTCTGCCAAAAAAGTTGTGATTCTTAACACATCATTTCATCTACCTGTGCCTAAAAATATCTGCTATTAAAAAAAAACATAGGCCTCGGTCAGGGTGGTGGGGGCGTCCTCGCGGCCGTTCCCCCGTAAGGCGTGGGACACGCCAGGGGTGCCCCCTGTCCCCGTATCTGTTTGCCCTGGCCATGGAGCCGTTGGCGGTGTGGGTGTGAATGGACGCGCAGATCTCCGGATTTGAGTGGGAAACTGGCCTGGCCAACCGGATAGCCCTTTACGCGGATGATGTCCTCTTTTTTCTGACGAACCTTGATCGTACGGGGCCCCGGCTGCTCCGGATCATGCAGATATTCGGTGAGACGTCGGGTCTTTTTATGAATCCCCGGAAGTCCACGCTGTAGGTACTTGGGGGTCCGACTCCGGTGCAAGAGTGGGCGTCCTCGGTGCAGATGGCGGAGGGGGGGCTTCAGTATCTGGGGGTATTCTTATCACCTACTCCGGCAATTTCCTGGGGGTGAAACGTGGTGCCCGTGTGGGAGCAGGTTTGCTGGGACATCAAATTGTGGACTCGCATGCCACTTACTATCTTTGGCCGGTCTGCGATTTTTAAAATGGTGGCTCTTCCCCGCCTTTTGTATCAGCTGCAGAATCACCCCTATATGATCCCACCGGAATGGTTCCGTCGGGTGAACCCGACCCTGGGTCCGTTTTTGTGGGAGGGAGGTGTAGTGCGTATAGCCTTACGGACGTGCTTCTTCTCAACATATACTGGGGGTCTGGCAACGTCAGATCTGCTCTCGTATTATCATGCCTCCCACCTGCTGGTGCTGAACAAGTGGTTGTATGGGAGGGGGGGGACCCGGCGTATGTGGTGGAGCGGCGGCTCATGGCCTCACACACACTTCACACCTTGCTTTATTCCGCCGTCCATCGGGCGCGGTTGCCACCGGTGACGCAGGTAGTCTTTCAAATTTGGCGTCAGGCGCTGACGCGCATTGGGTGGTGGGGCGTGCTCACGCGGGAGACCCCACTGTGGCACAATGGGCGACTACCGCAGTTGGCGGCCCTGTCAGGGTTTGAGGGGTGGGATCGGATTGGCATCTCCACCATAGGTGATGTGATGTGTGGGTGTGTTCTGAAGTCCTTCCAGGATCTCCAACAGGAGTTTAGCATGCCACGGAAGCAGTTCTATAGATATCTACAATTTTGTCACGCACTCTCCCCCAGTCTGGTGGGTTTGGACTCCATAGCTGACTTTAGCCCAGTGGAAGCGAAGCTTTTTATGGGAGACCTCCATGACAAGAAAATCTCCAAGATATATCGATCGCTTGTTATCCACAGCGCCCCTTCGCTCCAGCAGCTCAAAGGGAAATGGGAGGACGATGTTGGGCCCCTCGATGAGACGGACTGGACGGATGCACTGGCCTCACCTCAGGGAGCAGCCATAGCTATCCGACTCCGTCTTATACAATTTAAATATCTGCATAGGGCTTACTTTACCCGGCGGAGGCTCTGGCGGGCGGGCTTGATTGTCTCTCCGGAGTGTCTCCGCTGTAGACGGGAGGAGGGTTCCTTCTTTCACACCGTGTGGCTTTGTGGGTCTTTGTCTCGGTTTTGGAGAGGGGTATTGGCTTGTTTATCCGAGGTATTGGGTTGGGATCTCCTCGCGGACCCCAAGCTGACTCTCCTGCACATTATGGAGGACCTTGGTCGCAACATATACAAGCGGCACTTATTGCTGCTGGGTCTCACACTGGCCAAGTGGATATCACTCGGGCATGGAAAGCGCCGACTGCCCCCTCGCTGAATGTGTGGAAGAGGGGCTTGGACTTTAATATGGGCCTGGAGCTCCCTATTTTTGCAGCTAGGGGGTGCCCCCGTAAACACTACAAGATATGGAAGAGGTGGGCAGACTATAGGGGTCTCCCCCTGGAGCCAGTTCCAGAGGAGCGGGAGGAGGGGCTCATCTAGTTTCCTCCGGAGGGGGCGGGTACACGCAGGGAATGGGGATGGAACTGTCTGACTTATGCTCATGCACGCTGTCGCTAGTTGAATACAGTATGGTGCGGTCGGGGGGAGGGAGTTGGGAGGTGGGGGGGAGAGTTTGGTGTTTGGTTTTCATCTGAAATGCATTCCAAGTATCCTATTATGATAAAACTGTCAATGTCATGATTAGTGTGCTGCTTGGGCCGATACCTCTGGGCTACAGGGGCCGGCAATATATGTGTTTGTTGACGAATAAAAACAATTTAAAAAAAAAAAAAAACATAACTGTTTTTCATTACTTTCTGTTTCACTATCCCATAATATTTTGTTTGTTATGGTCCACAGTGTTTACCATCCAAATCCCCCCCGTCAGTCTATACCTGCCGGTGCCGGAAGTATATTTATATTTTTGCTTTTTTAGGTCCAGCCTAGGCAGCGCGCATGCGCTGTCTGGAAGACCTGAAGTAAACACTGTACGGGGTGTAATCCCGCTTGCTGATTGGGTTGGTTCACTGCAGTGTCTGTCTTTGTTGCAGCATCCTAACTGGTTCACAGACCGGAACATCACTTCAGTTTTTGGCAGAGCAGTACCGCCTAACTTCAGTTTCCTTTTGCTGCAATTCATGATGTGTTGTTTGAGTGAACTCTTTTTTATCTAATTAGCTATGTGCAAACCTGGTTGAGACAAGGAACTGGCAGCAAGGATTATTGTGCTTACCCCCGCTTTTCTCTGTACGCCATTACACAAGCCAGCACGTTTGTGCGCATCAGGCAGCAGCACTAAGCGTCAGCGAGCATATTCTCTTCACGTGCCCCGAGCCACTACTTTCCTTAAAGTGTTCCTAGTGCAGATACACTCGCACGCATCACCCAGCAGGGCCATTGTTAATCAGTAATCACGGCAGGACCCGATCCTTCATACTCATTTCTCTTTTTTTCTGTTTAGTTTTTACTTAGCTTACAATGGTGGCACTTGCGCTTTAGATTTAAACATGTAAATCTCATGCACGGTGCCGCCATTGCTTTAAAAGTAAAGAAATAGAAAACAAAATAAAAAAATGTCTCTATTGCTTTATTTTTGAAGCAATCGCGGCACCGCGCTTTAGCTTTACATGTTTAAATCTAAAGCGCAAGTGCCACCATTATAATACGGTTTCATCATGTTGGCCGTGCCCCAAATTTTCATTTACACGAGCGCCACTTTCCTTCACAGGGTTGCGGCAGTCGCCATCTTTCCCGACTTCCAATGGGTTTTCAGTCCTCTTTCTGCCTCCACATGCCCTCCCACCCTCGTCAGGGCCAGGCTGGATTTGATTGGCTCGTCATGCCCCCTGGCTAAGGCTACTCTTTGGGGCAGACAAAAAAATCTACTATGCGGCCATTTTTCAGGCAAAAAACCAATATTTTACAGCCCGTATTGAGCAGGACCGTAATAACTCCAAGGAGATTTTACATATAGTTCAGAGCTTTACGTCTCCTGCGGCTCAAACGTGTGCTCTTCTGGCCACAGTGGGTTGGTGCAATACTTTATCTAACTTTTTCTCAGATAAAATACGCTTGATTCAGGAGACCTTCACCTCTTGCTCTGGTCCTCCTCTTGCCCCAGGGCCTATTGCCTCACCGCAGGGTGTCCCAAAACACGCGCTGTCAGCTTTCGCCCCTGTGGATCTATTCAGTTCTTTGAAGATCCTCAAGGGCCTGAAGTCCGGCTCTCCTACTGATCCCTGTGCGGCGAGATTGCTGGCAGCAGTAGCGGAGATTATTAACCCTGAGGTTAATCCTATTATCAACGCCTCCCTTGGCGAGGCCCGGGTTCCGTGTGAGTGGAAACAGGCAAAAATTCTTCCCCTCTTGAAGAAGCCTACCCTCGACCCTTTGATTCCAGGGAACTATTGCCCTATTTCCTTCTTCCTAGCCTAGCCAAGGTCTGTGAGAAGGTGGTTACCAGACAATTTACGGAGTTTGTTGATAAATCTGACGCTTTGCATCCAGTGCCATCTGGGTTTCATGCCTCATACAGCACGGAGGCAACACTGGTTGAGATCTCTGAAGCCATCCATGATTGTTTAGATACCGGGGGTAGAGCAGCTTTGGTCATGCTCAATCTGTCGGCTGCGTTCGATACGGTCCCGCACTCCAAGTTGCTCACCCGTCTCACGGAGATTGGCATCTCTGGTGTGGCCTTGGGATGGTTGAGGTCCTTCCTGGAAGGGCGTGCGCAACAAGTTTTGCTGCCACCGGCTGCCTCTACTTCGCTGGCGGTCACCACGGGTGTCCCTCAGGGGTCTTCCCTTAGCCCCCTTCTTTGTAATATCTATGTTACTCCTTTGGTCTTCTTGGCCGAGGAGTTGGGGGCTAAGGTGATAGCATATGCTGATGACACCCAGCTCCTCTTTACGTGGGGTAAGGATGAGGACTCAGTATTGTCTGTACAGAAGTGTTTGTCTTCGGTTTTTGGGTGGCTTGCTAGGGCACAACTCAAGTGTAATGAAGGCAAATCTGAGATCCTTCTCTACGGCACATTTTCCCCGGATTTCAGAAATACAATCTGGCCTCCTGGATTTCGAGTGTGGTTTGAGGACAACCTCTCGTTCTCTGTTCAGGTGAAAAAGATTTTAGATAGCTGTTTTGGCCTCCTTAAAACACTGAGGAGTTTTCTCCCTCTCCTCCCTAGGTCTGCCAAAGAGACGGTCATTCGAGCACTAGCCCTATCTCAGTTGGATTATGCTAATGCCCTGTATATTGGCATCCCTGGTTATTCTATGAATAGACTTCAGGTGAACAAGAACGCGGCCGCCAGGCTGCTTTTGGGAATCGCTAGGAGGAGTAGTGTGCGTGTTCATCTCTGAGCCCTTCACTGGCTGCCTGTAGTGGAGAGGGTCAAATTCAAATCGCTTGTGATCGCTCACCGTGCACTGTACGATCTTGGGCCTACTTGTTTACGGAAACGGTTCTCTTTCTATGTCCCGCCTAGACAATTGCGTTCTTCTGCCCTTTTGTTGGCGAGGGTGCCTCGCTTCTCCCGTTACAAACTGGGGGGCTGCTCTCTTGCTGTCAAGGCCTCTCAGGCTTGGAATGCCCTCCCTTTTTTTCTGCGCAATACTCAGGACCCGCTAGCATTTAAGAAACTATTAAAAACTCATCTGTTCCCGTAATTGCTGGCTTCTAGTCAGAAGTTCCTCTTTGCTCCGTGCTAGGACACTCTTCGGAGTAGCTATTGCACGCTATAAAAGGATTTAACATAACATTTAACATAACATAACATGTGGTCCTGCTTTACATTGGGACTAACTTTTATTTACACGGGTGCCGCTTTCACGTTACAGCACAGCACCCGCTTTCATTAATTCACTGGGTTGCACAGCCGCCATCAGCGGAATTGCCTTTGCGTGCCCTTAATATATGCAAAAAGAAGCAGGCAGGGTTGGGGGTAAGAGAGAGACAGGCCAGCAACACATGCAAACGCATCAATATTGTGATAGGCTGACGCTGACAGATTATCGACTTGAAGCTCACAATGGCTGCAGTAAATCCACACAAGCCCAGGCAGGCCGGTTCTGCGCAGTTGTCGACTGTCTGCAGCACTCAACCTACCGGCGCTCCTCTGCAGAGTTCGAGCTTTCAGTCTTTCGCAAATGATCACGTCCACCATTTCAGATTTTTAATCATAAGGCCACTTACATTCTTTCAACAGAACACGCGGCACTTGCAAAATACATCCAACACATAAAGGGATTTGAAAGGATTGCAGGAAAATATGGACTCATCCGTTTACTATCTGTTGTCACACTGGTCAAAGGATGATTTGGTGTTTTATTTATTTATTTAATGCATTTTTATAAAGCGCAGACTTTTCCCGAAGGTGTCAGAGTGCTGAACAATAGAACCAGTTACGTTACATGAGAGAAATGTTACAAAACAGAATGTTACAAAAATAGCAGGACACAATATCAAACACAGCAAGCAAGAAGAGATAGGGGAAAACATAGAAGGCAAGAACACAATATCAAACACAGCAAGCAAGGGTGAGGAATGTACAAAAAAATATTACAAATTTACAATGAATAACGAACTTCCTAGAGGGGTCTGAGAATGAAGGTATTAGTTCTGAAAGTGTCTTTGGAATAGAAGAGATTTGAGGTCAGCTTTGAAGATCCCGATAGAGGTGGTGGCATGGAGCAATGGAGGAAGCGAGTTCCAAATTCTCACCGCGTTACCGATTGAGCCATTGATTTTTCCCTTTTGAAGGAGGGGGCTAAAAGCAGAAACTTTTCCGCATCCCGGAAGGTCTCAAGCCTCCAGACAATTTCAGTTTATTCGCCAGATAACGAGGGGAGGAAGTGTGCAAGGCTTTGTGGGTGATGCAGGCCGTTTTGTAAATAGATCTTGCCTCAATGGGACACCATATAGTACACTAGTACATTGACAAAAGGAATGACGTGGAGAAGTGTGGCTCAATGATTAGAGCGACAGACCCTGATGCAGAGGTCTAGCCTGGGACCAGGGTTCATTTCCCTGTCTCGGCGGGTCTTGGGCTCAAAAATTCCACGGACCTGATAATTCTCGCCTCGGTGCCTATTCCAATCATGGAGTCCCACTCTGCAACTCTGGGCAATAGCTTGCTTAATCTCCACAACGGCCCCCACAACGCTAAGGATGCCTGGCCTCCACCTTGGGGGTGCCCAGGAGTGGACGCCTCACAGGGAAATCCAGGATGGGTTCCACAGCGGTATTTGTACAAGCGCCTTGAGACCCTTGCGGGTGAGTAGTGCGCTATACAAGTATCAATTTACATACACTGAACACACGCGGTGTACTGTAATGTGTGTTCTGACCTCCAGGGCACGCATCCTTAAACAAACAGTAAGAAACTCCTAAATGGGGAGAGGATGTAGCCTCACGGCTAGAGCTGCCGACTTTTGGAGCTGGGGAGCCGGGTTAGAACCTTGGCATCGGTACAGCATCTTGTGATTTTGCGAAAAGCACTTAATCTTCCCGTAGAAGCAGCACATGCAAGACACAAACATTAATAACCTCCAAGGATCGTGTAGATGTGAAAATCTTGCCGTAGCCTGAATCCTATGCCTGAGAGTCTTTTAAGCTTGCAGTAAATGTTTGTATGTGACTTCTGGATTTCTCGTGTGGCTGACTTTGGCATTGTAAAATTGTTGTGTGCATTGTGAGAACAACTTGTAAAATTGTTGTGTGCATTGTGAGAACAACTGGACCTCTGCTGACACGGGACACATGTGCAATGAATTGGGTGTCAACTGTAGCGCTTGGCAACAGCGCCTACAACAACATTGTTATTACATCTGCCATTGCATAGCTGGAAGTAATAATGAAAGCCTGCAGCCGGTGACATTTCACTTCGGTGAGCAGCCACCCTGGTGCCGGTACAGGCAGGCACTTTTATATTTATTGCGCAGGTGGATGAGGTACGAACTTCCACTGAGCACCGAGGTCACAGCTGGTCAGATTTAACGCCCGAGGTGGTATGAGGTAAGGATTGGCTGCAGTTGTCATCATAATTTGTATTCAATGTTGTGCACTGCATTTTGTAGGCATTCCTTTCTCACATGGTTGTACCCAACCCCCTTTATTTCTGATTTTGTCACATTCATGTCTTGTCACGCATACCGGCTTGTTTTGGCTTCCAACACCCTGAAAACACAATTGCCTTATTCTGCTGACTTCCGCCTTGCACTATAGACTTCTGCGCGCAGTACACCGGCTGACTGTGCTTGCTAACTGTCGGTGCTGGTAAAATAAAGCCCTCACTGACCCATCAACTCTAGCTCACTCCACTACCCCCGAAAATTACCAACGTAAAACCGAAGTCCATATACTAGGGGGATTATTTACAAGACCCTTATGCCGCATGTGCGTCACTTTTAACATGAAAAAAAGGGTCGTACCTTCGGCGCAGGGGGCTTTTAAATAAGCCCCTGGGTGTTTAGTATTACATTTTATGTTACTCCATTTGTATGTTTATGCGTGACATTGTCTTCATTTATGCCTGTGGGGAATATATAGACTGCATGTCCCAGTGTATAGTGATTGTATAGCTATTCAATCCCTGGCGGCACAGCACCCAGGAAAATATATTGCATAGTTAAACACTTTAAAGGTCCCAAAGGCCAATGCACTGCACAGCACTTAGGTAAAAGACATTGTCATTTACACCGCTAATAGCTACAACTATTGTAAATGCGAGACCTATTGCATTGCAAATGCTAGTTTATCCTGACCCTCATTTGGGCAAAGAGTCTGGGGCTTATTTACAAGCCCCTTGCGCCACAGGTTCGTCGATTTTTCCCATATTAAAAGGGACGCACTGGTGGCTTGAAAATAAACCCCTCTGTTTTAGAAGTCTTGTCGCACTTTCTGCAAACTGGGAGAATGAAATAATTCGGAATGTCTGTGGGCATGCGTGTCGCATGTGCGTCATAGAATAAGGGTGACTGGCTGATGGGTAGCACCAACAGATGGAACACTGGCTTCACACCGACTCAACACAATGTTCTTCGGTAAACGCTCCTCAGGTTAAAGGGGCTAAATTCGTGCTACCTAAAAAAAACTTGTAGACCACTAAAAAAGTAAATATTCTCATTTACAAACGTGAAAGTAAAAATCTTTATTTGACTCTGGATATGTGGATTCGCATGACACTAGTTATCTGTCTAGTGCCTCGGAGTTCCAAGGAAGTGTCGTCCTAAGCTGCTCAGCTAACTTCACAAGTTCTAGTTATCTCCATGCGATAAGAAAAGGCAATGTATGACGTCACCCTAGAAACCATAGTCCAATACAGGACACATGACTATTTACCTGCATTTGTAATTGTGTTCAGTTCTTTAATATTGGCATTGTAATGAGTAAATTGTATATTAAACCCAGTCAGGGAGAATGTCTAGAAAATATACACGACACGCATTTAAGCGCTCACATATTGACTCTGCAAATAACATGCATGGCGATAGTGAAATTGCTGTATGCACATACTGTTGATAAGATTAGAGCTACCCTTTGTGGTTTACAGAAAGCTACAGTCCTGATAAAACATGTTCCAAGAATCTTATCAGCGTTTCTTGCGATTTACTGTTCGACAAGTGGCACGCATCCTGGCGGCGGGTCAGCCGGAGTTAACAGATGTATCCATATATCTTCTGTTCTTATAACTACAACGTGCTGAGAGTTTCAGCGATACGTTTATACATGTCAGGAGGAGTTGTGACTGAAAGGATATCACTGAACATGAAATGCAAGATTATACAAAATGTAAATATGAACTATACACAGGAACGTAGTGTGAAGTAACTGTAGGGAGCAAGCCTGTTTGTAATGCGAATACCACTAAACTAGTTGTGAATTTTCTTTAAAATATATTCTTGTGTATATGGGATTACAGTGTGAGACCCCCATTAAATCTAAAACAAGAGTTGATAAAGCAAAGAGGTCTGCCCTAGGCAGGTTGGTGCAATGTTTACATAAAAAAAAAAAAACCTATTGAAAGCATAGGCCGCAAAATAAAAAGAACATAATGAGCTATGCTCCATCTAAATCAACCGTATGCTTGCAAAAACATGTTACATTTAAAAATAAATTAATCATTGGATATATTGTTAATTGAACAGGATGAGTACTTCCAAGCAGGCAAGTGTACCTAGAAAAGGTATGGAAATTGTAAGAAACTGGGTTTTTGTTGCAGTACCCCACACTTTTTTCCTGGTATCTGGTGCAATTTTGACTGAAAGTGTGCTGGGTTCTTGCTAATCAGGTCCCCCGCACCAGTGTTCTTACCCTAAACTGTGCGATTGTCCCACAATAGGCAACCCTTTAGGATCCATGCAAGCCACTAGTATTTGGTACCCCTGGTTCCTATGGCATTGGACCTATGGAAGGTCCCTAAAGGCTGCAGCACCAATTGTGCCACCCTAAGTGACTCCACACCAAGCTCATGCAAACTACCATTGCAGCCTGCATATCTTGGTGCAGACAAAACCAAAGGGTGAACATGGCACACAATCCTGTGTGCCATGCCTGCCAGCACTACATGTGGTATAGGTAAGTCACCCCTATGGCAGGCCTTAAAGGCCTAAGGCAGGCTGCACTATACCCATGCGTGGGCATATCTGTGAGAGTGGATATATCCTGATGATAGCTAAGTTCACCCTTAGATATTGCTAGTGCACAGGAAAGCCATAACAAATACATGGACTGGACACACGTCATTACGAGTTCCCCAGCTACATGATGGCTTCACTGTACCCCAAGGTGTTTGGTACCAAACATCTCATCTTAATAAACCCACACTAATGCCAGTGCAGGATTTATAAATAAATTAACACAGAGGACACCTTAGATGTGCCTAGTGAAAACCTACCGACTACTAGTGTGTTGGTTGACGGGTCTCGACCAGCCCGCCACCATAGACAGATTTCTGATCAGGTGAGGTGAGAGCCTCTCGGAGGATAGGAACATAGCTTGTTCTGGGCAGAGGTTTTCCACCTCCAAGCAGGATTGGCATTCCAGGACAGGAAGCTTCAAAGGCCTGACACCTTTGTCATGCAACCCCATGTCTCTCCAGATAGTGGAGTTGCCACCGCCTGTCGTGCCTTCACTTTTTGGCCGCAAGACAGGTAGGAAAATTAGTTCGATTAGGAGGTGTGCTCACATTCAGCCAGCACCAACCCTAGGGTAGGCCTGCTGATGTGGACGCCACTTTTCAGATTCCTCCATGTTGTTTTGAATGGAATTAACATTCTAGGGTCAGTGCTACGCCCACTTCCCACAAGAAGTGGTCATCTAGAGGGTGCAGACAACCTAAAGATAGGTAGCCCATTGACTACTACCTGTCACACCCCATAAAGCCCCAAAATCGAGTACTTAGGTGGCACCCCGGATCCCAAGAATTCAGATTCGATGAATGACAGAAGAAGGACAAAGAAGAGTCACTGCCTGGCAGGAACTGCGACAGAACTTTGGACTTAGGCACAAACCCTGCTGTCCTCAGCCCTGTATCGACAATCGCTACAGAGTGACTCGTCCTGTGAGCTGGAGAACTACCAAAGCCTTTGGAAGCATTCCGACAAACACTGGAAATCTCCCTTGGAGTAGAGAAGCTACTTCCCTGCAGTCTGCAGGCACCGACAAGCAGAGTCCGGTCCATAGCCTTGACGTACCAAACCCTGGGGTACGGGACATCCTGCACCAAACACCAACCATGAGTATCCAGTCCCGATCCTCACTGCACCAGGACCAAGTAGCCATTGAGGGATGTCAGCATCACTGAGACCCACTTCAAGAGTGGCCCAGCTTCTTTAATTTTGCTCTGCCAGCTGTTTGTCCCTGACCATGAGGTGGATCTTTGTGCACAAGATCAGTTGACCTTTGCACTGTGCACCCATCATGCCCTGCCCGAGTCCCGACTAACCAGCTGTGCCCGTGCTCCAAGAGCTCTTGCAACCTCAGCCCCCGTTTGGGAGCATTCAGACTTCCCAGCATGCCCCCCTGTGCAACCGCTTTTCAGGTGGCCCACCTTCTCCCAGCATCCTGCTCCCGGTAGAACCAGGGAGACGCCAGAAGAACTGCTGGTGGTACTTTGAACTTTGGCTCACTACTATTCCGATCCCAGAAGGTGAACCCCTGAAACCAACTGTACCTACCTTTTTGCACCTTTGACTTTACTCTCATAGGATTGTGTTGTGAATAAAAGAGCGCAGGTTTGAAACATTTACTCACCTGTGAATATTTTTATCGAAAACTGTACTTAACTTGAAACTAAGTTCTTGAATTTGAAATATATATAAAATGAAGTGTTATTTTTCTAAATTGGTCTCAAATTTATTCTTTGAGTGTGTGTTTCATTTATTGCCTCTGTGAGTACAAAAAATGCTTAGCACAATCCACTGATGCACCCACAGTACCACAAAAGAGAGTGTTAGTATTAGCTACTTTAGCCTCTGTAAACCAATTGGGGACTCCTTAGACTTTCTGCAGAGTGTACGTCTTTTTATTACACTATATAGGAAACCAGCTTCCTCCAGAAATAATTTTTAGTTTTAATGCACATCACAGGAAAATATGGTTCTTGTTGACATAAAGAAATGGAGCTACTTGCTTTAGATTACAGTAACCAGACAACATAGTGTAAGCTCAAAAGGACAACTTAAAAATATAAAAGGCTGAAGAATTGAAAATAATCATGGATGAGAAAAAGTACTGGCTCATCAACCCTGGCAATCAGATGCACTTCTTTTAAGACGAACATGCACATGTAATAAGGTGAATGCTGTTACTCACAGCACTAGAGAGCCAATGACTGAAGTGGGATTACCCATTGCCCTATTACGTGCTCAGTAGTGAGCGGAAGCAAAATGTGAATGGAAGACGAACAGGCCAATGGAAAACTGACTTCCTTTTCATCAGGGCAAACTAAAACTGTCTCTAGGCCAGACTTTAAAAGGGTACATATTGCTTCAACAACAACTTTTACATTGTTAACATCAACATTGTTCTCTAGATATTTTTATACCATTACACATCCACTAAATACTTCATGTCCTTACTACACCAACACCATTATATAGTTATGTTTTTTTCTGACCCCAAACTTTACCTCAACCCCTAACTCCAAGTCTAACTTAAAATTCTAACCTACAGCTCAATGCAGAGCCGTAACCTGAACTGCTACCCATAATCCCAAATATTAAATGACAATTTACGTTATGAAATGTAAGTGAGGACAATGATAATATTGACAAATTGACAAAATGATAGAGGTGCTTATATAAATAAAGCCTGAACCCCAGGGAACAATTTAGTATAGGGATTATGCTACATTCTGTTTATCCTGAGTCATATTAGGGCAGTGTTGTGACATGCATTTCCATGTAGCAAGATGTCCTGCCCTTTTTGGGTAGAATAGCCAGCTTCAGGAAATTGTCAAGATTAGCATCCCATATGGTCTTAAAGTCATCTTCCCTCCTTTGGGAGGGTTCACTTTCCAGACCCTTAATTGTACGATGTCTAAATTTCATTGTTTAAGCAGTGTCTGAAAGTGTTTGATTATTGATGGCAAGTGTTTGCATGTACCTACAGCTGGGTGCATGGCTAAGTGCTTAATGGATCAGGGGCATTTGCTCTATGAGGGCTAATGGGCGTCGCCCCTCTGGATTTGTTGCCCCCATATTAAAAATGTTAAATACAAAGAGAGTCTAGATGTCCCCCTCCCCCCTCCTCCGGGGTTCAGTAAATTTTTTATTTCAGTTGCTCTCCGACGGACGTGTCGGGCACACACTGCAGGCATAGGCCAATCATGAGTGTGAGCTGTGTGAGCTCTGCGAGCGGAGGGGGGTCTTAATTATGGCAGCATGAGCATACAAACTGGCTGGTTCTGCACTTACGTGCAGTGTTAGTGTGTATGTCAGTTTGGAAGGATGACTTTCTACGGCCAACCTGACATGTGCACTTGAAGCCTCTCCTATCTAAACACCTAGCAAGCTGGGAATTACAGCCACAGTCTCAGAAGGAGTGCTGGTTTGGCCTGCTCAAGCCAATCCTAGCACTGCTCTCATGCTGATGAGAAAAGTGTCTGGATTTGGTCAAGAGAGGTGACCACTGCTATGAGCCTGGGCCAGCAGACACCACAGAGGATGGACTCTCTGAGTCATGAAGGCATCGCGTGTAGGGACTTTCGCACCCCAGGCCCTATCTTCACCATAGGTTTGATCTCTGTCATCCTTTTTTTGTGGTGGATGGTTCTCAGTGCACTGAAATCTATGGTGTGACATGTTGGTGTTGGGTATTCGTTGTGCTGAAGAGGTGCAGTTTTTGGACTTTGGGGGGGGTCTCTGTAATATTTTGGGGAAGGTTATGTGTTTTACAAGTGGGCATTTTCTGAGCACGGCTCAAGTGTGGGTTCTGGGAGCCTGGCAGGGGTCTTGGCTCGTGCTCAGTGACCGCATGTGTACCTGCCGATGATCAGACACCCTCATGCCTCCAGTACATCTCATGAACTGCTATCTAGGACTTGTTTTTTTAGCAGACACTAATTTGCGTGTTTGCTTTCAATACTGCAGACAGATGATATTTATCCTTAATACTGCTATAATGGTATGAAATATATTACGCTTCTTATAAAACAGTTGAATGTTCTCTGTGCTTCACATTACTTTTATTTCATGTTCCCCTACATTATTATGAAATGCTTTGAGTTTAAGGTATATGCAATGCACTTTGATACCTCTGTGTGCTGGTGCGCTATAGAGAAATGTTAGAGAGTTGTGCATACTACTCCAACTCCAGCCAAGTGATCTCCACTGTGTACTCATGATGACTATCCAAGTCAAGTTTTCTGTCTAATAACACTAAGGGCCCGATTCCGATCTCGCTGGGAAAGCCCTACGGCCGACTAGCACCCGTAGAGCTTTCCAACTGACTCGTGCTTCTGGGTTCCGAGTGACAGAGTACGATGCGCTGCAGTGCTGATTGACCCGGCTCGCTCGGAACCCAATTGAAGTCTATGGGAGCCTGGTGTACATTGAGTACATAGGCTACAATAGACAAAAAACGCACGTCTCGGACAAGGGCACCCCCTGTTGCGGGTACGCCTCTGTCCCGCCCGCACGATGCATGCATGTGTAGGGGGGACCCTTGGGCCCCCACCCAGTGATCGAGTTGTAGGGCCCCGGGTGAAGGGGGGTCTGCCACGGACCTCCAAAGTCCGCTTCCCGGTGCTATTTTGAGTCGGAGTGTCCGAGTCGATCCGGCTGCTCGACGTGCGCATCATAATGGTCACTGGGGAATCGGACCCATTGTGTGGTGCGCGTCGATGCAGTCGGAGTCGTCCGGACAGTGTCACTGACGGATATGAGTCAGTCGGAGCGCGAGGTGATACTCGCATCGTATTCGCTCGTTCGTAAAGCATTAGGAGTCGTTCGGGAATCGCGTGTACCGGACGGAGTCGCTCCTGAAGGATGCTGTCAGGAGGCCCTCCGAGCGAGATCGGAATCGGTCCCTAAGTATTGTTTGCATTTGCAACATAATGAACCCAGTATGTATAGCCTAATCACTGCCTTTCCTTGTCTCGTTTTCAGCAGCTACCACTATATATGTCCTAATTTGTCTCAGGATCTTCTCTGAAAAATGGGTGTGCACAGGGTTTGGTGTATGTGGATGAGCGTGACGGTTTCTCTGCATGGGTACTGGTGTTTTTTACAGGTTCTTGTAGACTCTGTGTGTGTGGTTCTGTATCCATCTGCACATGTGGAGTGCATGTGCTGGGTTTGTGCGCGGGTCCCACTCGGGTCGGGGATCTCTGCCTCACCACTTTATGGGGCCACCAGCCGCTACTGGAATGGATGGGTAAGAATACGTACCAGCGGGCAAGTGTGTGTATGACAAGAAGAAGGACTATTGATGGAGTGGATGGATAAGAATTAGCAAGAGATTGGGTAGATTAATTAATTGGTTGTTGAATCGAAGGATGCGGGATGCAGAAGTATGTAGATGAGAGAGCGAATGTATTAAAGAGTAATGGTTGTGTGAAAGGATGAATTAGTAAGCAGATTAGTGTGTGAATGGGAAGGAAGATGTTATCTGTGATAGTGCATGTTTTGGTGTATTCACTCATGGTGTGTGAATGTGCAAAACTGTTGACGCAAATGTGATATATATGATGTACATGTTTCTGTAAGATGGTTTTTGTAATGATGTGAGTTGGTATGAGAGGTCTGAATGCTGGTTTGATGGTGTTTGTGATGGTGCTTGTAAAGATATGTTGTTTTTCAGTTATGCTTGATGGTCCACTTGCGTAAAGGTGTACTAGCATAAGGGTGTAGGTAGTAATGAATATTATGTGATGTGTGTTGATGTGGTGATGTGATGGTGTATACTTGTGGGATGGTGTTTGTGTGTAAGTGTGTGTAATCATGTGTAATGTGTAGAGTATGTGGAAGTGTGCGTTTGATGGTATGTATGATGTGTGTGAGTATAGTTTTATCTATTTTGTAATAGAATGTGTTTTGGTGTGTGTGTACTGACATAATAGTGAGTGAGTCTGTTGGGAGTGTGTGTGTGTGTACTGGTGAAAATATGTTAGGGTCTTTTATTAGTGCTATGGTATTGCCAGCAACCTTCAAATCTTAGGACAAGCAGACATCACCCAGTGTCCTCCAAACCCAAGACTGGATTGTGTCCCTTGAAGCATCAGCAAAAGGGCAATTTATACCCCATCAGACAGCAGCAGGCTGTGGGTTCATTTCGTGCAAGGTCACGTTGGGGCGTCAAATATAAAACCATGCAGTGCAGCTGCTTTAAGGTGTGCCCATCATCCTTTTGGATTTAAACACAGCATACTGCCTTTGGTACATGATCCTTATCCTGGAATCTTGCTAGATTTAGAAGTAATCTGAGATTTGGCGGCAGTCATGGGTGGGGCCTGCTAAAGCGACATTCCTTATGGTACTCTCTCAAAGCCAGCTTATCTTTCAACGTACCCTCACCACAATAGGTTATGCACCAGGCCCTCTCGAAACCCACATAGAGAATCATCAAACCAGGAAGCAGGGGGAAGAGATCTCGAGTTGGTATTGGATTTAAGAGGGAGCACGGAATCAAGGAATGACTGAACCCAGTTATCAATGATATGTGAATCAGCATCTACTGATTGACTCAATTCAGGTAGAACAGCCTGTAAGAGTGAGCTAGGAGCAGTCGGATTGAATTTGGACCAGTTTTTCGACCTAGTAGCAAAACCATAAGACTGAGAATTGGAGATGTTAGACAATTAAATAGAAAATGGTATCACCAAGTGATCGTACTGCACCAAAGAGATCAGGTGGTCTACCAACAATTCCCTCACATTGGAGAAGAGAGGAGCAAGCAAATGTCCTGATGCATGAGTGGGAGAGTCGTTTAGTAGATGAACATCGTAAGCCTTAAAGCCATTCACCAAAGGGTAAGCACAACTACAGTTTGGATTGTCAAAATTAATATTAAAATCAACATTGAAATGTGAACATTTAGGCTTCTTGGGAAAGATGTAATGTACGTGGTGAAGAATGCTATGGTATTGCAGTATTGGTTGCAAATACAAATGTTAATAAAAAGAGTTTTAAAGAAAAGAAATGTGAACATTTGAGAATAAATGGGGAAGGATTTCTAACAGCAGAGAACACCAACTGCCTGCCTGGTCGGGAGGACGATAGATCAAAGCACCATAGAGAGCATATTTTTTGGGTAGCCACAAAAAGAAAATAATAGACTCACAATCTAAAAATGACAACTTATCCATTTCATACTGATAGTGTGCCTTAAAAACAATCACAACCCCACCACATTTCCTGTCCAAATGGTTCTGTTTTACCACATGGTAATCCACTGATAATGCAACAATGATATCAGGTGTAGAGGCATCACTGAGCCAGGATTTTGTTAGAAAAACAGTATCCAGTGAGTTATCAAAGTTAAAAACTTCTAACTGATGATTGATCAGGAAGCGACAGTTAATATTAAAAAAGTGATAAATAGTAAGTCTGGAATCTGACAAATCAGTGGCCTTAGAGTTGCAAGTGGAGATGTCTAGAAGGGAAATATAATCCTTAATCCCAGATTCTGAAGTTACAGATTTAATTATTTTATTAAACTCACAGTAGCAGCAGCCAGAAGGACAAGTTTCAGGATCATAGATGAAAGACATACCTCCAATGTTGCAGGGCATAGAGCACTTAATTTATTGGAAAAGTACATCACCCGAGCTGGGGCAAAAGAACCAGTGTTCCTGGCCCCTGGAATAACGTTCCCGTGTCCATCAGGACCACACCAATGTTGCTCCAAATACGGAAAGAGTTGAAGATGCACCTCTTTAAAAAAAAAACTACACTGCATAGCATAAATAGTCAACAAACCAGCTACCTCTCCTGTTAGTTAGTGACTTTATACTGGATTTAGACCATGTGCAGCTACACACTTTAGAAATATCACATTTACTAATGGTGTGTAGATGCCTCATCAGCAGTATATAGCCATTCTAATCATCTCACTTTATAAATATGTAGATTCTAATAGACACAGTTGCACCCACAATAGTTCATCCTTCTGGAGATGAGAGACTTTCAGTGATGCGTCCTCCTTAGTTGGCAACTATGATAACATGGTGGCCATGCACAGATATTACATGAATTCCAGATTTCTCCAGAATAGTTACTATCTTGAAATGGGCTGAAATGGGCAGAAGTGCAGAAAGGGTTGATTTAAATAAATACACTGTAATAATGGTTTATTAACAGGATTTTTTTATTACAAGTTTTTTAAAAGCTTTATGGGTTCATGGGTCTTACTGTAATTTCATAGGGATCTGTATGCCTTTTGTATAATTATGCAATCTCCCTGGATTGCTGCTCATTTTTGCCAACCCTCATACTTATTTTAGTAGAATACAAATCCTGTACACATTTTCGAATGAGGGTCCCTGATTTTGTAATCTCAAACATATGCACCATCTCAAATCTAGTATTACAAAACAGACCTCTTCTTTACCACATCTCCAAGCCATGTTGGCAAGTAATATTAATGAGATATTACCCCTGCTCTCACTCATCAGCGATCAAATGAGCCAGATACCTTTCACAGCTAGTGATTCCATGCACATAGAAAATATACTATTGCAATATACACTAAAGGAATAGTAATCGTAAATTAAGAAACCATCCAATCCTTTAAAGTCATCTGTAACCTCGTATGTCAGGAATGAAAGACGCCTATTGCCCACAAATCAAACAGTACCTTCACTTTACGAAAAAACAGCTCTGAAACCTCAGCAGTGTAGTCCGACAGAACCCAAGCCTCTGAGATGTAACCAAACTCAGATCATCTCAATAAGGACGCCACCACGATACAATTCTAGTGCCCCACACCAAATTCCAACAGACATTCTAACTCATAACTCCCACCTATTTCTACTTCTCCTGTAACTAAACCTTCTCTTTATTGAAAAATATTAGTTCAACCACTGGACTAGTCCCTGGAGTTGCCCCTATGTTCTCTCATCCAGAAACCCACCAAAGGCGTCCTTGCCTTACCTCTTACCATGGCAGCAAACTAAGAAACCCACTGTTGTTCCAGAACCACACCCAAACTCCCTACCAGTACCAGGTTTAGAATTCAATCCAGGTACTATACTGGGCCTAACTACCAATCATGCATAGATGTCTGTCACGACCCTTGGTCGACATCACCATATTGTGCCCAAGAAACAAGATAAAACCTATATTCAACAGCAGATAAAATACCTGTTGCTAGAGCTGGCAGAACTAAAGGATACATTTCTGCTTACAGTTTTAAGGCTTTAGCAGAAATGCCACTCAAAATGGATGAAAACTATAAGAAAGCCAATCCTGGCACAAAAAAATAATTAAACTGATTAAGCTGCCAAATACAGAGATCAAATGGATTGCTCATTGAAGTGCAGTAGGATCCTAAGTACTTCACAGCTAAAGTGCTATATTGCGCAACACAAGAAAGTTGTGCAGCAAGAGATCACACAACTGAGCCATAGTCCACTTAACATTTACATATGAGGGTGCTTCACTTACCTATTAGTCCTGTGTTTTTGTAGAGAATCTTCATAACCCCCAGTCTTGAGCGTACCTGCAGTTTCCCAGTGAGTCGATCTTCAATCCTGAAAGACAAAAAAGAAAGATTAGTGTCCCCAATCAGGGATCAGAGGGGAAACAGGGGCACTGTACAGTGTCAGTCAGTCAGAATATCTTTATTCGACTTATTACAAGTCATACAAAGAACAAAAAAATTACTTTGCAATGCAATGCCTACTATACATCTATTTACATTTCCCACACAAAAAAACCTAATAAACAAACAGAAGAAAAATTTTAGACATGGATAAAATATTTCTATACAAATCTATCACGTAAACATGCTCAAACAACAAGAGAAGTTTTAAAGTAAGCTATGGCTAACAGGTTTCGCCCGCATTGCGGCTACCAGAAAGTTTGCCATACAAAAAGTAACATGTATGTTAGGTAGTAGTTGTAGAAAGAGCAGGGCTGGTCTTACTTGGACAAAACCAGCTTTTTTCAAAATAGGCAACAAATATTTCTTTCTCTGCTTATGGTATATACTACAAAACATAACAAAGTGCAGAGTATCCTGCGCCGAAAAATTGTCGCAGCAGCACGGTGGGGCCTGCTCAGGCTTCTGCCAGGTCTTAAATGAACCTAGATAAAAATGTATCAAATTAAATCGGAACTTTGATAATAAAAACCTGTGATATGGGAATGTGACAAAGTTCAAGTAGGGGGCGAGTGAGGGTGTACAAACCAGGAGGTTATGTGCCCTTACTGCGGGTTTCAACACTTCGAGATCCTCCCTCCGTGCTTCCTGCCTATCCCTAAATAACTCTTTGATGGTTACTATGTCCTGTCTCCTAATATTTTCCGGAGATGAAAAAAGATCTGGGCGACCCAGATCTGCAAGGGTTTTAGCTACATATGCCAACCAAGGGATACTGGTGTATTTATCCAAGGATAAGACATCGTGCAAAATCTTGTGGTTCAGAGGTAGGTCATCATTTGTCCACAATTTCAGCCACAAAGTTAGCGGAGCAAGGCTCAGGGTATCAGACAGATAGAGCAGACCCACCTCCTTATGGATGGAATACGTTGGGGTGGATTGCGGGACTGAGAGCAAGGATCTAATGAATCTATTTTCTGCTCTCTGAATTGGAGCCAGGTTTACGTAACTCCACAGTTGGGAACCATAGGCCGCTATGGCCACTGGTTTGCTCTTGTAGATTTTCAGAAGGGCTTGCATGGGCCTAGCCCCTAGCTTCCCAGCAAAGCCCAAAACCGCTGAGGAGGATCTTATTACCGCCAATCTTTTTGCTCTTATCTGAGGGCCCCAAGTTCCTTTCTGGTCAAATATTACCCCCAAATATGGAAATGTGGACACATTAGTGACAGGGACTCCCCTGCAAAAAAATGTTTTGTGTCTTTTTTTGTTGCATTCACGCCCCATGACCATCGTGTGTGATTTAGAGGCATTGACCTTAAGGTCCAGCGTCTCCATGAAGCTACCAAAAGCGTCCAGGAGATGCTGTAGGCCTACCCCAGTGCGGGCTATCAGCACTGCATCGTCCGCATACAGGAGCGCTGGAATTTTGACATCTCCTGCATGCGGAACGTCGGCTGCCTGTCCCTGCAGGTGACTGCCCAGCCTGTTGATGTAGATGGTGAATAATACAGGGGCTAGAATACAGCCTTGCCGCACCCCCTTAAGGGATTTAAACAGGGGGGTACGTCTGCCATCATTTGTGACTCGGACAGCTGCAAAAAGCTCCTGGTGCAGTTTAGCCATAAACACAACCAAAGACTCATCAATGCCCATCTCCAACAATAACTGCCACAATTTCGACCTATTCACCAGATCAAAGGCAGAGGAGAGGTCCATAAATGCAAGGAACACGAAGCCCTCCTTTGCCACTGTATATTTAGAAATTAATAGATGTAAGTTTATACATTGTTCGATCGTCCCCTTTTTTTCTCTGAATCCATATTGTAGTTCAGACAACCCTCCACGGCTCTCAACGTTGTCATTAAGTCTGGCTAGAAGAACTCTGCCTAATATTTTTACCGTTGAGTCCAAAAGAGATATGGGCCTATAGGAGGCGGGATCATCTCGCTGGCCTTTATTTTTATAGATAGGGACTATGGTGGATGTGGCCCAAGAACTGGGTACATGGTTGTTGGCTGCGTTAAACACTTTCGACAATACCACCGACCACAATTTGGGAGAGTACATGAAAAAATCAGCGGGAACACCGTCAGGGCCGGGAGCTTTATGTCTTGTTGTGGCCATCAGGGCTTTTTCTACTTCTTCGGGGTTGAAGACCAACGGGTCTGCCACTATAGCAGGTACTGAAACATCTGCAGTTCCTTTGGACCCACCCTCATATACATTTTTGAAGTGGTTTAGCCATTTGTCGTCGGTGATCACACAGTCCATAAGAGCATTATTGTCTTCAGAAAATAACGGTTGTCTAATGATCTCCCAGAATCTTTTACTGTCCTTCAGTACTGCAGCTGAGAGGAGATTTTCCCATGCTTCGCGTTTAAGGGATTCTTTGCGGTTCTTAATGGCAACCTTATAGCGTTTCCTTAATCTAACAATATCCTCCCCAGCCCTGGGAGAGGTTTTTAACGCTGTCAACAATGCTCTGTGCGCTTTTGAACAAGCAGAATCAAACCAACGTTTTGTTCCAGAAAATCCTTTTTTTGGCTTGACTAAAAGATCCTTAGCCACCTGGCCACAAATTTCCTCAAAAGCCTCTATAATTTCTTTACCTTGCGCCCCCGATTTTTGACAGATGGCCACTTTGTCCTTTATTTTTGGAAAATTTATTTCATAGAAATTATCCGGGATCACTTTGGCCCATTTCAGTCGTCTGTCTTGGTCGCAGGGTTTCAGGGGGTGTGCTGGTTTAAGTGCTTTTGGCGGTGCTCCCATCTGGCCACCCCAGGCCACTTCAAGTAGTACAGGGTTGTGGTCACTGTAGGGTATTATGACTGTACAATAGACCATAGACCGGTTTAAAATACCTTGTGAAACAAAGATATAGTCTATCACTGAGCCATGGTGACTGCCAATGTAGGTTGGCGCCCTAACGCCCTTATCGGGTTCATAAAGGTCATGGTTTGCTAATAATTCTTCTAACTCAAGCCCCTCTGTAGAGTGTTCAAAGTGGGGGCCCCGAGGGGCCTCCTCGCCCCCCTCAGTTACATTGTCACCTCTTCCCATACAACCCAGATTACATAAATGAATATTAAAATCTCCTAATAGGATAAACTCATAAACTAAATAGATATTCTGAGACACTTTATTTAAGATATTATCTAGGTTAGCGACATTACTCCCACTGTGTTCGCTGTTCCTAGAGTTGTAAAAATTAATATATATCGTCCTGCAATTGATACTAGTCGTCCTTTCAACCATTAGGATGTTTATGGAATCTGTATTTATCTGCCTATAGGTGCCCTTCAGATCTAGAGAAAACATAATGGCCAAACCTCCTTTAGCTCTGCCCATGCGGCTAGGGACTGCAGGGATAGAGAAGCAGGTGAATCCATCCCACCAGAAATTAGCCGATATGTCCCACGTTTCTTGCAGGGCAATTATATGTTGCTTAGAAATAAAGCTCACACATGCTTTGTCCTGTCGTTTTGCAGATGAGCCAGCTATGTTCCATGTTATAATTTTACAGGCGTTGGTAGGTAACCTCAGCTCTTTTTCCCCCAACAAACACCCCTCAGCTAAGCTTAAGGATCTGACCGCCTTGTTCTGAGCTACCTCAGGTGCGTTCTGTGTTGGAACGATGTTCAGGGTTGACGCTATGCAACCCTCCCCCTGGTATGATAGCCCAGGGTTGTCCAACGGGACATAACTCTCAAGTGTTTCATAAAATGTAAGCAGGCGGAGACCGTCATTGGTGTAACACTGGCTAAGGTTTATTTCGGGTCTAGTTATGGACTCACTTGCTCGGACATTGCAAGGTTTAAGTCAATCGCAGTTGTTTAGATCCGCTAAGGGAGCATACCTATTCCCCAATCCGCCCCCCCAATCAAAAGGGGTAGCTGCCTGACCTTGACCCATAGCTGCGATGTTCCACATAGGTAAAGGGGTATTTGGGCGTATCGGAAAGTAATCGTTTCTCGCCCATGGTACGAACCTATTGATTCGCCCAATGGGATCTTGGCCCATCCAACCCGGGCCCCAACCATTGACGGCAGGGTCTGGTGGCATGGGAGGCCACAAATTTGACTCATGCGCGTGGTTAGATCTTCCGTGCTCAAAGTTAAATATAGGCCCAGGGCGCTCGTTGGGGAATCTATGTCTAAAACCGCCTTCCCAGTTTGGGGCGTTATTCGCTCTCCTAACTCTAGTAGGGTTAGAAAAGGTAGGGAGCTGAGCCTCACTATAGAAGAATTTTAGGGTGAGCGGGACTATAGAACCGCTTCGCCTTTGGGGTGGGAAGATGTTATTGAAAATTTTTGGGAGGACTTCTGTGTTGGCAAAGTTTATAATCACACAGTCCCCCTTAAATTTTTTGGGATTGGACTCAATCAAAGGTACCCTCCTGGTCATAACAATATCCCTTGCTAAACTATCCATCCCTTGGGGGGCCATGGTCATGTTTGTAGTAAGCCAATGAAGAGCTTTATCCTTCAAGTCCTGTTTCGATTCTATTTTGTTTTGTGCTAAGACTGGGACATTTGCTAGTACTAGCACAACTGGGGAGGCTTCCAAAATAAATTGGGCTGATATATCCTCATGTATTGTCCCAATTATGTCCCCTGATGATGATGTCGGCGCGGCTCCGCCTGCTAGGTCCTGACTGGGAGCCGTTAATAGAGTTGAAGCTACTGCTAAGGGCCCCTCTGGCAGTGTAGGCTGTGGGACACTCTCATTTGGTAGAGCCTCTACGGCTCCCGATGCCAATTTTGTGACAAGAGCAGATAGATTGGCCACCTCTACCACCAGATTACTTTGTGCACCCCCCGCCTTCTTAACCTCCGAAGTTAATTTATCCAGTTTACCAATCAAGGGCTTGATGATTGTCCTAATTTTTATATCAATCATATCTTGGATCCGATTAAAGAGTTCATCATCAACAATACGTCTGGATTCTGCATCGGTATCAAAGTCAATTTGTTGCCCTTCACGTCTTGGGGGTGGTGTAGCTGCCTTTCTCCTGCCTTGTTGTTTCCCCCCTCTCTTTGAGTGAGATTTTCTACAGGTTCTCACTGGCCGTGGAACGGGCTGCCCCGGTGACGGTACTTCCTCGATGGAAAATGACTGGTGATTATGCTCTGAGGTATTGCCGTTATTGGCCGACGAGTTAACCAAAACATGAGGATCTTCTGCATCGCTGGCCAAGTCTTGTGGGATATGAACTAGGCTATTCGACTGGGGAAGATCTGGCGGTGTGGTCAGTAACTCTGGAGCAGATGCCCTTGCGGGCGGGCTTTCTAACGGAAGAACTGGCGATTGGCTCAAGCCTAGCGATTGCCTCCTCTCATTGTTGATCTTATTGACTTTTTGAACCACATATGAGAGCATTGTGTTGAGGGGCTCCGTCGCAGCAGATGCGGGCTTTTTCCTTACCATAATGCCTACCTCTTACAAACGACCGAGCCAATTGACCAAGGTATGTGTCAGGATCCACAGGCAGATGGCAGAAGACCTGGGGGTAATGAGGGTTAATAAAGTTCTGTACCTTACTAATCCCAGACGGCGAACCTTAGGGGGGTGGCCTCGCCTCGCCTTCTCGTGCCTCTGAGGGCCACAGAGGGCCCGCCCTTTGCCCGGGCTTAGCCCCGGGCACTCCCGCGCGCTCCCGCGCAGCGAGGCACGTCACTTCTTGTAGGCGTTGGTTAGGAGGAACATGAGGGGCGGGGCGGTCAGGGAGAGCGGGCCAGGTGACTTGGCCTCGGGAATGCCGGGGCTCCTGGGAGAGTGAGTCCCGGTTCCCAGCGCTCGCAGCCCTGTCACTCGCGCACACACCCTGCAGGTAACAACACTCGGCTGGGCGACCTTGGCGATGCGGGACCCGCGAAGCGGGTTCCGCGAGGTGTTGACTGGGTCCTCCCTTCTGCAGCAGCGAATCCTCCTTCCAGGTAACAGCACAGCAAACTGTAGAACTTCCCGGTTTCCCGCTTGGGCGGGCTCCTTTTCAGCTGATTTGCAGGGCGGGGTGGTCAGGGAGAGCGGGCCAGGTGACTTGGCCTCGGGATCGCCGGGGCTCCTGGGAGAGTGAGTCCCGGTTCCCAGCGCTCGCAGCCCTGTCACTCGCGCACACACCCTGCAGGTAACAACACTCGGCTGGGCGACCTTGGCGATGCGGGACCCGCGAAGCGGGTTCCGCGAGGTGTTGACTGGGTCCTCCCTTCTGCAGCAGCGAATCCTCCTTCCAGGTAACAGCACAGCAAACTGTAGAACTTCCCGGTTTCCCGCTTGGGCGGGCTCCTTTTCAGCTGATTTGCAGGGCGGGGCGGTCAGGGAGAGCGGGCCAGGTGACTTGGCCTCGGGATCGCCGGGGCTCCTGGGAGAGTGAGTCCCGGTTCCCAGCGCTCGCAGCCCTGTCACTCGCGCACACACCCTGCAGGTAACAACACTCGGCTGGGCGACCTTGGCGATGCGGGACCCGCGAAGCGGGTTCCGCGAGGTGTTGACTGGGTCCTCCCTTCTGCAGCAGCGAATCCTCCTTCCAGGTAACAGCACAGCAAACTGTAGAACTTCCCGGTTTCCCGCTTGGGCGGGCTCCTTTTCAGCTGATTTGCAGGGCGGGGCGGTCAGGGAGAGCGGGCCAGGTGACTTGGCCTCGGGATCGCCGGGGCTCCTGGGAGAGTGAGTCCCGGTTCCCAGCGCTCGCAGCCCTGTCACTCGCGCACACACCCTGCAGGTAACAACACTCGGCTGGGCGACCTTGGCGATGCGGGACCCGCGAAGCGGGTTCCGCGAGGTGTTGACTGGGTCCTCCCTTCTGCAGCAGCGAATCCTCCTTCCAGGTAACAGCACAGCAAACTGTAGAACTTCCCGGTTTCCCGCTTGGGCGGGCTCCTTTTCAGCTGATTTGCAGGGCGGGGCGGTCAGGGAGAGCGGGCCAGGTGACTTGGCCTCGGGATCGCCGGGGCTCCTGGGAGAGTGAGTCCCGGTTCCCAGCGCTCGCAGCCCTGTCACTCGCGCACACACCCTGCAGGTAACAACACTCGGCTGGGCGACCTTGGCGATGCGGGACCCGCGAAGCGGGTTCCGCGAGGTGTTGACTGGGTCCTCCCTTCTGCAGCAGCGAATCCTCCTTCCAGGTAACAGCACAGCAAACTGTAGAACTTCCCGGTTTCCCGCTTGGGCGGGCTCCTTTTCAGCTGATTTGCAGGGCGGGGCGGTCAGGGAGAGCGGGCCAGGTGACTTGGCCTCGGGATCGCCGGGGCTCCTGGGAGAGTGAGTCCCGGTTCCCAGCGCTCGCAGCCCTGTCACTCGCGCACACACCCTGCAGGTAACAACACTCGGCTGGGCGACCTTGGCGATGCGGGACCCGCGAAGCGGGTTCCGCGAGGTGTTGACTGGTCCTCCCTTCTGCAGCAGCGGATCCTCCTTCCAGGTAACAGCACAGCAAACTGTAGAACTTCCTGGTTTCCCGCTTGGGCGGGCTCCTTTTCAGCTGATTTGCAGGGCGGGGCGGTCAGGGAGAGCGGGCCAGGTGACTTGGCCTCGGGATCGCCGGGGCTCCTGGGAGAGTGAGTCCCGGTTCCCAGCGCTCGCAGCCCTGTCACTCGCGCACACACCCTGCAGGTAACAACACTCGGCTGGGCGACCTTGGCGATGCGGGACCCGCGAGGTGTTGACTGGGTCCTCCCTTCTGCAGCAGCGAATCCTCCTTCCAGGTAACAGCACAGCAAACTGTAGAACTTTACAGTGGTTATTCAAATAGCAGAGTTACTCAGAGCACCATAGAAGGTTCTCAGATGCACTGAGAAATGCTCCATGAACTAGAGTGAGCTCTTTAAAAAAAAAAACATAGCATCTGACCAGTACCAGATGGTAAGTTATTGAATAATCACCCTCACACAAACACACACTGAGAATATATTGGCTTGTGGAGGGTGCACCTATTTTCTCTCATATTCCACACTCAATTCACTGACCTTCACAAACATCTCAGTATTTCTATGAAGCCTACAGAAGTTGTTCAGATGGAAAGGGAATGCGAGGTTTATCAGCAATGTTAACCGGACCTAAACAGTGTTAACCAGACATAAGCTCCATAACACAATCGTTATAGCACCAGACTACTAATTGGTGGGGGGTTGTTGACTGCTCCTCAGGAATTATGCTGCTAATTATTGGGTGCGGATTTGTGGATGTTTGTATAAAAACTTAATAAAGTGCGTTTTAAAAAAAAAAAATAGCACCAGACTGCTGACCTCTCACATCAGACATCTGGTTTGTAGAAGATTGCACTGCTATTTTTAATGGCCTGATTTCTAGTGTTCCAATATCAAGTACTAAAACAGGCCAGTCAGAAGGGGGGTGGGGCGGCATTGGTTCATCCAACAGATTTTACTTGCCCAAGTTATTCTTTTTAAGTGGAGATTTTTGCAGTCATACACCGACACGGATAAGAACCAAAACTATTAAAAGAACTTTGTGAACTTCCGTTACAGCTACATAACTCAGTCGACGAGACCACGTCATGTGGGAAGATAAGCAAGACAATATAAGAGTAAGAAAAGCATAAACTGAAAAGTGCATAAACATTGCCCTAAGCTAGACAGATGAAATCTTCTATATCTTTAGCAAATGACCCACCCAAAATTGCTCTGCCACATTCCTTATGAAATTCAGCAATGCAATGCATAAAGATTCTGCTTGCACTCAGATCTACAAAAACTCATAAAACTATTCGAAGTATTTTAAATAGGTCCGGGAAATCAATATACACTATATTATCCTTCCTTGCCACTGATGTCGTCAAACGAATGAAAGAGGAAGAGATCACAAGACTAGTGTGGTGTTCATTACATATTACGTTTACTGTTTTCAGTTACTTGCCCTTGTTAGAGTTGTAGTTATCTCGTAGCAGCGCTAGGCGGTCTACCGTGACTCTGAGTCATGTAACCGTTCTGTTCATTCCATTTAGATTGTTATGTTTTAAAATGTGGATTCAGTTGCTGCGACTTACCTGACTGCAGGACACGACCTCCACTACTGGGGACCTTTTGTCTTAAACAAAGACTTTATTAAGTCACCTTGCTTCCAAGAGCTTTGTTCAGTTTCACAACAAGCTAAACTGGTCCCCAGGCGTGGATTTTCAACCACCGCCCAAATTTCAGTCGGCATGCCGCATTTACAGCATGGCTGCTATCGGCTTCATTGATGTGATCACATGTAGCGATCATCTGTGGCGTCAGATTGCTGTGGTCTCTCAACAGCATATTACTGCGGAGGGTGCTTTTGAAGATCGAGCACCCAATGACTAGCAACCACCATCATCGGTTAACGCTCTTGCCTCACTGTGGCAGCACTTGGTTGGGTGCAGACGCCAGCCATGAGCCAAAGTGCTGTCATCTTGCCATTGTCATGAAAACACACACAGTTCATTTCCTATTCCGTGTGGCCCTGAACTGATTTGTGCCTCCTCAGTGTGTCATTTACCCCACAGACATCACTGAGTGAACTCGCACCACAGAATGATCATGCATTTGAACTATATTCTTGTGATTAGGCACTGTCATTCATTACTTGATTGCTTCATTGGGTGTGTTTTATTTTTTGTTGCTCTGCTCACACACTTTTAGCATTATGCAGCAGTGTTATACCCCTCCACCTCCACTTCTCCAAAATCCAGGTGACTAACTCATGAAGTGGAGTAAATGGTTAGTTTAATATAATAACTTTATGATAGCTATAGATGGTAATTCATTTACCACTGCCAGAAAGCAGGGCCTATTATTAAACTCAATTGGCACTGAGGTACGAGAAATGTTTGATCATCTTCCAGCACTACATACACCTCAGGGTGTACAAGAGTGTGATGAGTTTATGGAGGCATTGGACAGACTTAGATTACATTCTACAGTTGAATCACATATTGTTATGGAACAATGTAACTTTTATTCAAGACCTTAAATCTCCACGGAACCTATTGAAAACTATGTGGCAGCTTTGAGGGTGTTGGCTGCAAATTGTGAATTTGTGGCTTTTACAAAGCAATAATCATGCACTCCTTTCATAAAAAAAAATCCAACAACATCTTCAGAGACAAACCATTCATCTTTCAATGAAGTAATTGAGGTTGAAAAGGGGATTAAGAGATCTGTCAGATCATTTAAGGTGTGAAAAGAAGACAAGGATAGTTATGTTGAAGTATATAATAGTTTGCAATCCTAACAAGAGCAAGTTCTACAAAAACAAGAATTATATTAATGGGAGCAAAGGGAAGTGTTCCAAATGTGGTTCCAATGTTCATTCAAACAAGTCTACATGTCCGGATTGCAATAAGGACTGCTTTAAGCGTGGTAAAGTTGGAAACTTTTCAAACATATGCAGATCTTAATATGCTATTCATGCTATTCAGGAGAATAATGTAGAATACCCCTCCGAGGAAGTTGAGCGAGAGAGCATAGATCTGGTTGTGGAAAATGCACAGACGTATACTATTGTTGATAAAGAGCCATGTAAAATCCCATCTTGTGTGATTACCATTGATGGAATTATATCTATGATTCTGGTTGACTCTGGTTCGCCTTTTTTTAATCTCTGACAAGTTTTAAAGAAAATGATGGATGGGTAGGAAATTGAAAGGCAATGACATTAAGGCCTTTGGATATGGGGATTCCAGCAAAAATATCTTAGGATATAAATCTTCAAATATTGAATCCATTCAGGAGAACATGGCGCTGCTGCCTGCCTGGACCGCTTTACAACATTTGCAGCTGCTAAAACTAATCTGATAAACACGTCCTTCCCAAAAAGTTTGTTTTCCATGTTGGCTGAAGCATGACATCAACACTTCACTACTACAACCATTAAAGCCATTCTGCTAATCCCAATGAACTACCAGCCTCTCTCCTCACCCTCTGTTATGCCAAGAATATGGTGGAAAAAGTGGTGATATGTGGTCAATTGCAAAAATATATACATTTACACCCTTTTCTTCACAACTACCAATCTGGATTCAGATCACTGAAATGAAAAAACCCGCACCTGGCGAGCAGTAGACAAAATCCTAATTACATTTGACAGAGTCGAAAAACAGCTGCGTTCCTCTTCTTCCTCTATGTAGCCCATGAAAGGTTTAAACGAATACATCTGCATTTGTGTGCTTTGACTTGGCTTTTTAGATTCGGAGCCCTGAATGTTTTTGATGTCTGCTTTAGGTCGAGGCCTTTCTGCCATCCTTTCCCAGTATGGTCTGTAAAGACGGAATACCTTTGTTCCAACAGTTCAGTTGCTGCTAAGTTTGACCTATCCTAACTCTGTCGGGCCGTAGGGTCGCTCTGAGATCTAGTAAAATGTCTTGTATCTCAGTGATATTGATACAGGGCAGAGTGTCCTGCTGCTGTGGGGTCAGGTATGACACCTCTGGTGCTAGATAAATCCCCTCACCCTGCTTCAAGTGAAACGTTGTATGCTGTACTGCAAAGCTGAGCACTTTACTGCAGACCTGCCTGTGTCTGCTAAATATAAATACCTCATAATTAAATAGAATCTCATAGTTGACAAATGCAGTAAGCACCTATATGATGTCTTGAATATAAATCGACCTGACACTCCCCCCTTCATTCATATTAAGCTTTTTTCCTTTTGAGACTTGGACTGTTGCATGCCTAATACAAATGCAGTGGCCCCATGAAATTCCCATGTGAGGACGATGCATTTTCAGAGTTCTAGCAGAAAGCCCAGTTTACCTCATACCACTAGATGATACATACATAGCAATGGTCTGAACAGGTAGGGGCGTAGAACTCTTAGCCCTGCTTGAAGATGTGTGGCTGGTGGACTATTTCTGATTACACATGATTCTTTTTCTCATTTCATACTAAATATCATATTCTTGTAAGAATCTTGTTATACTTAAATCTAGTCAACTATAAGTCTGCAAGAATGGTTGATGAGCAAGAACCAACATGCCACACTTTCAGTCCCCATGTCTAACTCTAAATTCTCCATCTCCATGTTGGCTGATTTATTATGTTCGGCTGAAACAGAAAACTGATAACCTTTTCATTACTGTTTTAAAAATGTGTCAATTAGATTAGAGGGACATTTGCTTCAACCTGATTCTTCACTAAATAAAGATCAGTCTATCAGAATAGTTGAGATCTGTATTTGCTAGAGATAATCGAATGTATGATGATACAACGCAAACATTTACAACGCATGCCTTTACAACAAAGTTTTTACATCGCAACATCCATTGCAACGCATGATTTTACATCGCTTGCCATCACAACACATTTTTAGAAACTACATTTACAACGCATTCCATTGCAATGCATACCATTACAACGCATACCATTACGGCACATATTACTTTTAGGTTAAGTGTTGGATAGTGTAGGGGTAAAAATTACTATTCCCACTCCAGTGAGTGCAACCATAGGGTAAGTGTTAGATAGTGTAGGGGTAAAAATTACTATTCGCACTCCAGTGAGTGCAACCGTAGGGTAAGTGTTGGATAGTGTAGGGGTAAACATTACTATTCCCACTCCAGTGAGTGCAACAGTAGGGTAAGTGTTGGATAGTACAGGGGTAAAAATTACTATTCCTACACCAGTGAGTGCAACAGTAGGGTAAATGTTGGATTGGGGAGGGGTAAAAATTACTATTCCGCATTACTTACCTTATATTGGCGTTGTAATGGCATGCGTTGTAGTGACATGCGTTTTAATGACATGCGTTGTAATGCCATGCGATGTAAAGGATGTTGCGTTGTAATGACTGCGTTGTAAAGGTAGTGCGATGTAATGACTGCGTTGTAAAGGTTGTTTCCCAAGAGAATCATGTCTGTATTCATCAAACTATCTATTAGTGAAGGATCGGATATGTGCCTAATATTTTGGGAAAGTAATAAATTCAAGATTTTGGAAACCGTGAGGAAGAGAGAGAGAGACATATGGGAACTGGAGAAGAATGTATAAAGCATGCTGACATCGGTCTGCCCAGAAATAAAAGGAGAAGTTGAGACATTAAGTGTAAAATGAGTTGTTGGAGGATCCAAGAACCAGAATTCGTATCTCACAGACTTTAGATCTGGTTTCAAAGCTTAAAAGTATTTCCTGATCTTGGCTATAATGTTCTTGAAAAATCTTGGCTGATAATTAAAATCTTAGTCCCAAATGCCATTTGTAAGTGACATGCTTCTACTGTATAACTTTAAGAATAGCTGAGGATGCGTATTCTGCCCTACTGTTATTTGGGAAGGAACTCAAAGGGCTGATCTGTTTAAAAAAGTGAGACTGGGGGCGTGGCCACGACGCCGAGCAAGATGGCCGCCTGACGCGGGACCTCCGACGCACCGGAGCTTCTCTTTTATGCCGGTTCTCGTCCGGAGAGGATTTTAACATCACGAACATCAGTTTTCGATGTTGGAATGCAGCGCACTTCTGGTGAGCGCTTTTTGACACATTTTTAGGGCCGGGCTGTCACTTTTTTCACCGCGTTCGTTCTCTCCTCAGAGAGCGGCCGCCATTTTCTTTGAGGCGCGATGCTCATTCTTACTGCTGGCTTGCCTGCATTTGCTCTACATTGCCCTTTTTTAGGGTCCTACGCCTCCTGAATGCTGATTCATCCTCTTTTTGGACACTGCCTTGCCATATGACTACCTTATTGCTTGTGCTGCCTCACGCTACTGGAATGAGGTAACCTCTCATAATGTCTTCCATGCTATGTTCCTGCCTCCTTTTTGATTACATTCATCATTGCCTCTGATGGGAGCGTCCATGACCTGGTTGGTCACTGACCCTGCACTCTTCATTTTTGCATAGTCCGGCACTGGCTTGTCACTATCTGTTTATTCTGGACTGTCTTCGGGAACATTTCTTTATTCACTCCACAAGCTCTCCTATGGTTACTGCCTCACCTTTATGTGACTGAATGCCTTCACTTTTTGGTCTTACCTCATAGTCGTCCTCTTGCTTGCTGCTTGTCATTCCTGATTGGCTTCTATGGGCAAGTTACGTAACCCAAAATTTGTCTTTACCCCTTCGGGGAACTCTCCTGTGGTAACTTCTTCCCCTCACTCAACGGCGGACTCTCCTCCCAAGGTAGCGCCAATGGCGGGAGTAGCCCTCCCTCGCTCTTCCTCATCACAATCGCCTTTAAACAAATCCTCACCTCCGTCAGCAACATCTTCTAAGCGTCTCAAACAAGACGCCTCTTCATCAGAGAAGTCACCATCCCCTATTTCCATGGAGATGCTTTTTGAGGAAATTCGTGCCCTTCGGCCATTTGTTGAGGAGACCAATAGTAAGATGCAGTTCCTTGAGGAGAAATGGTCTTCCATGGACAACAGAGTTACAGCTGTGGAGCAACAGGTTTCGGATCTTCAATCTACTTCCCAGAGGGTCTCCTCCTTGGAAAAATCTGTTTTGGCGCTTCAACAGCATACGGAGGAATTGGAAAACAGAAACAGGAGGAACAACCTTCGTATTTATGGTTTACAGGAATCTTTAGAAGGGGATGATCCTGTGCTCTTTTTCTCCTCCTTTCCCCCGAAGCTTTTGGATATGCCGTCCACCACTTCCCTCAACATTCAGAGAGCACATAGACTTGGTCCTCGCTCGTCTACATCAACCAGGCCAAGGGGAGTCATTATTCTTTTTTTGAAGTTCACAGATCTTCTCTCTGTTCTTTCAGCGTCCAGAGCCAAGCGTCAGATCTCCTGGTTGGGTCAGAGAGTGTATCTTTCCCAAGATGTTTCAAATGCTACTGCCTCTCGTCGGAAGGAATTTTTGTCTCTACGAGCTCCTTTGAGGTCCCTTGGTGCTAGATATGGTTTATTTCATCCATGCACTTTCAAAGTTACGCACCAGAATCAGACTTGGACCTTCCAGGATCCTGATGAACTCAAAAATTTCATTCATATCCGTTCTAATTCTGCTATGGAGACCTCTTCCTCTTCTTGTGGCTGATTGTTTAATTGTTTTACACTTTCAGATTACTTGAAATGTCTAACTTTTGCTTCCCTTACAGGTCATCCATTTTTGTCCCTGTCTCTGTTTCCGTGTAGTAGTTTTTCCGTATTAGATTATAAATATACTTTCTTACTCCCCTGTATCTAACTTTCATCTCCCTCTATCCTTTGTTTAACAATTGTATTTTGTTTTTGTCCTTCAACAATCCTTTTTGACTTCTCTGCTCCTTGCTCCCTCAGTTCTTTCCTCTATGTGTCGCTCTTGGATTTTTACCCTTTGATCGTCATAGTGTCTTTTCCTATTCTCAAATGTTACCCATTCTTTATTCATTCATCTAGATGGACCGACCTTATCTCCACCTGGCTCTTCGGTTATGTTCTTTGTTCCGGTGCGTCCCGGCCTGGTCTCCCGTCCTGGGGGATCTGTCTCGTTGAGTGTCGCCATTTCCCCGTTGTCCTATTTCGTACTCCCCTCAGGTATATTTTCTTCAGTCATCCCTTTGGGATATGTGCTGTCTCTCCTTGTATTCGCTTTCCTTTCCCGCTTCCTTTTTCCTTTTCTCTCCCCTGTTCTGGTTGATCAATTCCGATTCTCCTTTATTTCTCTTTACCCCTCTCCTTTTTTCAACCTACTTTATCGATACTTCTCAAAGTTTTCTCTTTTTCGACTTGTCTTTTGCGCATGCCTCCTCTTTTTCATTTTTTCTGTACTATTTGATTCTATGTTATTTGTTAATTCAAAGTTGTTACCTGGAATGTAAAAGGTTTCATTAACCCTATTAAGCGGCAGAAAGTTCTGTCCCATTTGGCCTCCTACAATCCAGATATAGCTCTCTTGCAAGAAACCCACCTTAATGATGTTGAATCTCTGAAGTTAAAAAGAAGTTGGGTGGGTACAGTTTTATTTTCACCCTCTGACAACAAAAAGAATGGAGTCGCTATCCTCTGTCACAAAAGGCTTAAATGTACGGTTCTGTCCCAGGAGACGGACTCTGAAGGTCGTTGGATACTAGCCAAATTACTGCTGAACTCTATTCTTTTGACTGTTTTTAATGTCTATGGGCCTGTACAAGCAGATTGTTCTTTTTGGCCTTTAATTACAAAGAAATGTATTCAATATAAAGATGTTTCATTTGTTTTTGGTGGTGATTGCAACCAGATTGTTGACCCGTTCCTTGACCGTAAATCCACAGTCCGTTTCACACCGCACAAACCCCACAAACAATTCCTTAATACTATTTCACAATCACACCTTATTGACTCTTGGCGTCTTGCACACCCTGACACATTGGATTATTCCTTTTTCTCTCCTCCTCACTCATCTTTTTCTCGCCTTGACTATATTTTCCTCTCTAAATCTTTATCTCAGAATGTTCTGTCTTCTTCCATTGAACCTATTGTCATCTCGGACCACGCTCCCATCGTGACAGATTTTGACCTACTCCCACCGCATCCTAAACCCTCCCGGTGGCGCTTGAATAGTGCACTTCTTACTGATCCCAACTTTTCTTCTTCCTTTCGCTCTTTTGTTGAAGAATTTTTTTCTCTTAATTCAGATCCTAGTATTTCTACCCACACTCTGTGGGATTCCTTTAAAGCCTCTGCGAGGGGATTCATCATTGACTTTGTCTCTCGGAAGAAGAAACAGTTTACTCAAAAGCGGAAATCTTCCCTGGCCCATATAAAATTTTTGAAGCACCAGTTCTACACTTCTTCTGATAAATTTATGTCACCGGATCTCCTGCGAGCTAAACTGGAATTCAACAAATTAACTACTGACAATGCTTCTTCGGTTCTTCTTCGCAGTAGTGCACGGTATTACGGAGGTCGCAATAAATCTGGTAAGCTCTTGGCCAACTATCTTAAATCCCGTAAGGAGCGCACTCTTATAGACTCTATATATCCTTCTGCTGGCAGTCTTCTCCACAAAGACAAAGAAATCCTTGAGCAGTTTCAATTGTTTTACCAGAATCTTTACACCCCAGAATGCCCTCCCACCCCTTCTCTTATTCAGAGCTATTTTGAGAATCTCCCTAAACCGTCTAATTCTCACCTTAATTTTCCGGATCTTGACCTCGATCTCTCACTACATGAACTCTCTGCAGCCTTGACGTCCCTTACTAAAGGCAAAACCCCTGGCCCTGACGGCTTTCCTGTGGAATTTTATTTGCACTTTTCAGACATTTTACTGCCTAAACTTTTAACCCTCTTTCAATCATTTTCCTCATCTGGTAAGGCAGAAGGCACTTTTCAAGATGCTACCATTTGTCTGATCCCCAAAGAAGGTCGCGATCATCAATTTTGTAAAAATTATCGGCCGATTTCGTTAGTCAATGTAGACTACAACATTTTTGCCAAATTACTTGCAATGCGCCTAGACCCCCTTATGCCTCACCTCATTGACAAAGAGCAATGTGGCTTCGTTAAGGGCAGACTTACTTCGGACAACTCTCACCTTTTTCTTAACGTCCTAAATAAAGCCCCCTCACTCTCAACCCCTCTTGCTGCTATCTCTGTTGACGCAGAGAAGGCCTTTGATAGGGTTGACTGGTCTTTTTTGTTTGCTTCATTGCGGTGGCATGGCTTTGGTCCCAAATTTATATCCCTTATCTCTCTCCTATATTCTGCTCCCAAGGCCTCGGTACTTGTGAATGGACAACTTTCTCCATCTTTTAATCTTCAGAGGGGTGTTCGCCAAGGTTGTCCTCTCTCCCCACTTCTTTTTGTCTTATCTCTTGAACCCTTTTTATCCTCCATTCGCAATAACACTTCCATTTCTGGTTTCCCATATGGTTCTAATCAATTGAAACTTTCTGCCTATGCGGATGATATCTTATTGTTTATTTCTGATCCTGAATCCTCCATACCCCCCTTGTTATCCGAGTTTAACTCTTTTTCTTTGGTTTCAGGTTATAAGATCAACTCGGACAAAACCGAAATTCTCCCTCTCACCTCATCCTGTCTCCCCCATCTTTCCTCTGCTACTGGTTTTGCCTGGAGTAGCTCCAAGATTAAGTACCTTGGCATTTTGTTTTCCAACTCCATCTCATCCTCGGTTAAATTAAATATGTCGGCAGTTATTTCCAGGATTGATCAGTCGCTCTCAGCCTGGAATCCCCTCTTTCTTTCCTGGTGGGGTCGATTGGATTCAATTAAAATGATGATTGCTCCTATTTTAATTTATACCTTCTCTATGTTGCCGGTTCATATCCCTACATTTTACTTTAAAAAAATCGATTCTCTTCTTTCTCGATTTCTTTGGAAAGGTAAGAAATCCAGAATTTCTCTTGCCACCCTCCGTAGGCCCAAATCTAATGGTGGGGTTAACTTCCCTGATTTCCGTCTTTATCATAGATCCTTTTCTTTACGTCAGGCTTCGAGATGGATCTCATCAACTCTTTCTCCTTTCACGCCCCTTTGGCTTCTCATTGAACACTCTTTACTATTACCCTTCTCCTTTGCCGAGGTGGTGCGATTCTCTGCCAGGAATCCCTATTCTCTCTGTCCCCTATTCAAACATACCTCTTCTCTTTTAAATCCTTTGGTTCTTCCCTCCGAGGTCACACGTACTTCCTTCTTGAATTCTCCTATCTGGTATAACTCTTATTCTTCTAAAAAATAGACCCATTTTTTGGAGATCGTGGAGGGTAAAGGGCGTAATGTGGGTCAACCAACTTTTTGACGGCATATCCCCTTGCTCTTTTCCCCAATTTCAACTTTTATTTCGATGAGCTCGTTCCTTTCTGCGGAAGTTCACAACCCTCATGGCAATTATCCTTGATCGTTATTATTCTCTCCCCTCCACATCATCATCGTCACCTCCCCCTCCTCTTCTTAGTATTCTTGCTACACTCCCTAAAGCATCTCTCATCTATAAATCTTTTGTATCTCCTAATCCTAATCGTGTCAAAACTAAAGTGGAGCTTTCTTGGGAAACAGATTTTTGTTGTACTTGGCCGATTGCCCTTTGGGATAAGCTGTGGTCCAGATCTTTAAAAATTTCCCGCTCTGCTTCTCTTACTCAATCCTTATTTTATCTGTATCACAGACTCTACCCATCTCCCCTTTCTTTATCCCGTTTTTCCCCCTCCTCTGACTCTAAATGCTGGACTTGTGGCTCTTCTGATGCTGACCTTTTTCACATGTTTTTTCTGTGCCCAGTTGTTTCTACCTTTTGGGGGAAAGTGTGGTCATGCCTCTCTCGTATCTTCCCTCTCCCTTCCTCTTTCACAAACTCTTTTCTCTTTTTGGGTAGCCTTTCTGAACCTTTGAACCTACCTGTTCATCTACACGGTCTCTTTGACCTGACGCTTGCTCTTGCCTTCCAACACATTTCTTCCAACTGGAAATCTCTAGCTTCTATTTCCTTACAAGGCTGGTGGAATTCTTTATGCCATTTTCACAGACTGGACGTCTCCTTTGCCTCCACTTGTAAACCTGTTCGTAATGTTGATCTTTTCTGGTTGCCTCTCACCACGTATTTGGACTGCTTGGCCCTAAAGAAACCTATACGTCTCGATGCAGAAAATTTTAGACCCCCTTGAATGTCTGGAACTCTCTCCTTTTGTTATCCCGTATAGGTTTATTTAATACTATTGCTTGTTTATGATGGTAATTTTGCATCGCTGATTTATATAGTTTGAATATATGCCGTAATTATTTGATAATGTATGGTCTATATTATTATCTTTATATCTTCCCCTCCCCTTCCCCCTCTTTTCCTCCCGTATCCTATCCCTTCTCTTGTCTCCCTCAATGTTAAAATTCTCTTAAAATGCTTTGTGGGTTTCTAACATTGATATTAGCAGTGTTAAGTTTTTTCACTGGTTCTGTATTATTGCAATGTATGCTGATATCTTCCTTTTGTTATCAATTCTTTAATAAAGCTTTCAAACACATAAAAAAGTGAGACTATTTGAAAAGATTAAGCAGGAAAACAAAACAATTTCCCTCTTTCAGACCATAAATAAGAAGGTTGTGGTGTCAGTTACTATTTTAAGGCTCATTCAGTGATTTATTGTGGGCCAGATCAGATCAACGGTAGTCTTTATCTCAGCTGCAGTATTTTGTGGGTCGAGCCTAGGCAGATGGCATGCGCTGTCTGCAAGACCTGCTGTAAGCAGTATAGCAAGTGTAATCCCGCCTGCTGCTTGCCATTGGTTAACTCCTGAATTACTCTTCTTTCCTATCTCCTTATTGATTGGTGCTTTCGATACACCACTTCCGTTCTATCGGAAAGAGCACTGACCAACAACAGTTTTATTACAATGTAAGGGTTCATGTGTTGTGTTTCGGTATTATTTGTTTTATATTGTGCTACTGATATTTTGTCACCACTGCGTCGGATTTCATGTTTTTGTTTTCACCATGGTGCCCGCTTTATGGGTTGCCATGCTCATAAGTTAAATATGCACGGGCACTGCGCTTTATACTTTAGTACAGCGCCCACTTTCATTATTATTTTTTCATTACTGTGCATGGGCGCCACTATTATTTTTTAATTACAGTGCATGGGCGCCACGTTTTATGTTTTAGCACACCCCCGCTTTTATATTCACAACACTGGCACTGCACTTTATGTTTGAACACAGTGCTTTCCTTTATGTTTTAAAAAAGCATTGCAAGTGCTTGTTTTTCTTATCAAAACATTTCAAAATCTGAGACTTGCTTCTTAGAGCAGTGTTGTACGTTTACTTGATCGAAGATGTATCTTCCTGCTGGTTGGTGTACGTGCAGTTCAGCAGCTGAAAGGCCAGGGAGAAAGGCTGCTTCCACTGTTGCCTGAACGGTGGTTTATTAGGTCTCGCCTACGCAGCGCGCAAGCGCTGATTAGGAGAGAGACCTAATGCCATCGGCACAGCTTTGGGGATAAAAACGTGCATGCATTGCATTGCTTGCAATGGCAACGCGTGCATGTCTGGCAGGCCCCCTCCCCTGCGTGAAAAGTAAACAAGCATTGGCATAGCCAATAGGTCTCGCTTTTGGGACCTTATTAGTTTGTTTACTTTTGCTATAATCGCGGCACTTAAAGCGCGGGTGCCGCGATTATAGCAAAAGTAAAGAAATAGATGTTTTTTTCTATTTCTTTACTTTTGCTAAAATCGCGGCACCCGCACTTTACATGCCGCGATTATAGCAAAAGTAAATATACTTATAAGGTCCCAAAAGCGAGACCTATTGGCTATGCCAGTGCTTGTTTGATGTGTTATTGCACTGTTTTCATTGTATCATTCTAAGCCTTGCATGCGTGTTTTGTATTCTTCTAGCACTGTTCTCATTCTACTCTGGGGCTCCTGGGAAAGACGCATGTGCCTGAAGTGCAAGAAAAATAATGGGACAAGGAGGGCAGCAATGAAGGGTCAGGATTTAGAAGGCATAGTCTCACTAAGGCGAAGGAAACAAAGACATGGAATGGGAGATAAGACATGAGATGCTCAGTTGTGGAACTTCTGCAACACTTTCACCTCCAAGCAGTCACTCTTTCAGGTTAGGAGTGAGAACTTGCACCTACATTTCCTCTACTACACTTACAACCTGAATAGTTGGGAATCAGGTTGACGCTTGTAAGTGTGGTAGAGAAAATGTACAGTATCAAAAGGGTACTGTGAAAAATGTGTGGATCGTTATTAATTTTGTCAATTGTACATCATTAGTATGGTACTGGGTAAATTTGACGCATGCACTTTCTGACATCTTGAAGATAACTGCTGAAATTCTATGGAGTCTATTATTAAAAAAACACGTTTCTTTTTCGTATGAAAAAACATCAAGCTGTGGAGACCCCTGCTTGTTGACATATTTGTGGCTGGTTTTAAATATAGGTGATTGAACGGAACTATGACACGGGCCAGTTCTAAAAGACTATTTTTATCAAGCTTTAACGCATTTAAAATAAAAAAGAAAGGCCATTTTGTTATGAGCCCATCAGCAATCGACAATGCATAGCATCATGATAGTTTGATAAGCTTGTATAATTTCTCAAGAATCAATTCACCTTCAGTAACTGGCCTCAAAAACTGTGTTTAGTTGGAGTATACAGTGCAGTCTTTTTAGCAGCTACCCCCAGTATAATATGCTCAGCATGCTGAGCTGTTAAGCATTTGATAAAGTGTCCCCTTATCATGTCTATTTTATAATACCTTTTGCAGAATGTAGTCATTAGAGTGACCTTACAGCTCTGTAAAGGTATGTAGTGGTCGCCATAAAATGAGTTGGCTTGTGCCCCTAATCAAATACCAGAAACAGGATAAAAACATATAGGGCAACCCTGTAATCATGCCAGGAACCCAAATGGCATCAAAAAGACAGTGTAGAAGAGTATGAAAGAATTAATATGAATAAATATGAATCAACAAAAACGGCAACACAGGTGGCAAGTGCGCGGATAAAGAAAAAACGTGGTCGGACCAGAGTACGGGTTTAGGGGTGGTCGATGCTAACTAGAGGAGTCATTGGAAAAACTTAAGTCAAGGGTGTGGACTTCCGAGTGTGTGGGACCTAAGACTTGTTGATGTAGTCCCAAAGATCCTAAGTCCCAAAAAAGTTGGTTAGTGTCGGAATTCATAATGTCATCGCCATAAAAGTTAGAATCTCCCAGCAAAAGAAACTGCTGGGAGGAGAGAACGTGCGGGCTAAGAATTCCAAAAGATGATGGCAAAAATTTATTTTTGGGCCAGGTGGACGATAAACCAAGGCACCTTTCTAAGGAGGGTTGGGGTAGATGTCCAATTTGAAAACACAACATTCCACCCAATCTTCAGAGATGTACTCAATTATTGACGCCTTAATTTGTTTGTCAAAAATAATAGTGATACCCTCGCCAACATTGTTGACCCTTTCGAGCATTTTAAAATTGGTTGGGAGAGCTACAGGGATGGAAAGGGTAGAGGCGGGAGTTAACCAGGTTTCAGTTAGAAATCCGATATCATAAGAGGAGGAAGAAAGAAGGTCCCAAAGTTCCACAGCTTGTTTTGGCAGGGATCTCATATTGATAAGGAAGATGTTTACATTTTCTACAGGCGTAGAAGTGACATTGGGGCAGAGTGTTGATTGAGAAGGAATCAAATCTAAAGGAAGTTTGGTGAAGACAATAAGGAGTGACGTTTGCAGAAGCCGCTCAAGAAAGATGCAAGATATATTTGGTGTAAAAAATGTAAGAATGATTTTGAAAGGTTAAAAGCAGAGATGTTTGATGCACCATATCTAAAACTATTTGCCACAGGGTTCTCCACTATTATAGTTAATAATGCTAGAAACAACGTTGCTCGACCTATGCTTTTGCAGGAAAACTATGGTTTATGCTTCAAGGGCATTAAGTCACTCATAAAGACAAATACTTCATGGTACAAAAGTAAAACTAGGCCTGTTATTTGGGTGTGGCATTCTAGGTGATATGTGTGGAGAAGTGAATTTACAGTACTCACTGATCATAAGCAGTAGTGGACCAAATATCCATTACAACCACCAATAAAGCAACACACTGCATAACAGAGTAACGTTTCAGGTTACAAGAGTTTGTACTTCTCAATTGTCTGACGTCTTTCCCTTTAGAGACTACAGAGCATAAGGATATTAAAGTGTTGTGGTAAATCTGGTTATGATAACAGCAAGGAAATTGTCCTAGAAGGAGTGGGTAAGAGAAACACAGCTGGATAGTGTGTTGAGCAAAGTTGGAGAATATGGGCAGGTGGGATGTGCAAGGAAAAGGAAGCTTGATGGATAAGAAAGGTCTTATGAAAATGTGAAAGTAGAATTATTTTGGCAAGGTCATGTTTTGAAGGAGTGTTACACTGGTAGTTCTAGTAGGCTTAAGGCAAAGAGTCATGGATGTTTTGAGGACCATATGAGCGCCATGAAAATAAGGTTGAGGGAGGATATGTTGTCGCCTGAATTAGCCAGGGATGTGGAAGGTCTGGTATTACAATCTGCAACCTTCACTTGGAGTGATAAATCACAGTAACCAATCACATTTCACCCATGAAAGAGTAATGTGATCACTGGGCCATGGAAAAAATAGCCAAAAAGATTTCTAGTCCAGTTCACACTTTGGGTACTGGCTATAAGTGTGGAATGGTAGTGGTAGACTAATACTTGCGCTGGCTGGAAGGAAGGTTTATCAAACAGAATGCCATACAATTCTTTGAAGACCTTTTTATGAGGGGAAGTGTGCAAGCAGAGTTAGTGACTAAACATTGGGGGCAGTTGGTGTCTGCCAATACATTTGTTTTTTAAAATTTGGGTTCATCATATCAGGGCATCTGTTTATTCTCCTCAAGCAATATACTTCAACCAAGAGAATATGCATGGCTACATGGTTCCAGGATATATCGGCTGGGGAGCGACAGGTGAGATTGCATACAGGGCTAAAGTGAATACACCGATCAACGGTCCACATGACCAGTGTGTGCACACACGCTGAAATGAAGTAGTCAGCCAAAGCTTCCAATACACATGCAACATTTCCAAGGAGAAACTGTAGCATTTCTGGCCGAACTGTTGCTATGGACTGTGTCACAAAAAAAGCAAGGCACCAAAGTCAAATGCATTGCAATCCTCAAACTGCCACTTAATGTTAAAGGAGTAGATTTCGCCCATGCGAAAAACACTACTCCTGGTTTATTGATGATACAAATGCCATGTGTCTTCAGTGAATTTTGATGACAGGATAGAAGTCATGGGAGCTTGTCGATATCTCTGTGTATGCAAGGTAAGGTGTGCATTGATGCAGGCCATACCTGACAGGACAAACATTCATTTTTTTAAATTAATACTTAAAATCAGACATGTTCCAAACATGATAACCACAGTATTCAGCAAGGCAGAATCGAGAAAAAATAACAAAAGGTATAAAGAGAAAAAAAACGTATTTGTAAAAAAAATTATTGTATAGTCTAGAACTGATAAGAAAAAAAAACACATATCAAATCACATGCAAAAGAGAAACACAGAATCATTCATCATTGTAGCTTAAAAAATCCCAGCTGAAGTTTATCCAAATTTTATCGAACTTTTTCCGCAAGGAGGGACCTCTGACTTTAGCCAAGGCTAATTCAGACTCGTAAATCTGCCAAATGAGAGCCCACCATTCGACTGGCTTTGGGGGAATTGCAGAAACCTATGACCTAGCGATACATAACCAGGCACAGACTAACATTGTCATTAAACATTTAAGGGCAAATTTACAAGCCCCTTGCGCCGCCGGTACATCACTTTGCGTGACGCACCGGTGACGCAGCCTGCTGAGTGATATTTACAAGCACAGGTAAAGTCACCCTGCGTGACTTAACCTGTGCTTGTAAATATCGTCCCTGTTCATTCAACACTTTGCATGTTAGGGGCATGACATGAGTGTTGTTGTGGGTGTTCCCACAAAACATCCATATCCTCTGATGCATTTCCAGATTTACAACAAATATTAAATCTGGAAATGCGTCAGAATGCTACGCCACCCTAGGGGTGGCGTAGCGAGGTGCAACGAGGAAAAATATTTTCATTTCTCCACGTTTTTTTTCCTCTTTCAATGCATGCTTCATTCTGCAGCACACATTGGAAGAGGAAATCACTTCAATTGATTGTTTTTGTGCAGGAAGGTGCCTCTTCCTGCATAAACACAATCTCCCCACGATGCAGTCATCCTTGCACCATGGTGCAAGGGTGCCTGTGCTGGCGCATGGCAGCAGTTTGTGTGCCAGTGCAGGGGAAAGCACAGAGATGCAAAATATTGTTGTAAATATGTTGCATCCCTGTGTTTCGAAACTAACTCAGCACGGCTCAGCAAAATGACTTGCGGCATCACGCTGCTTTCATTTCTTGGAGATCTGCCCCTTGATACCTCTATCAAACCATCATACTCAAATTTAGCTCACAGCAGCCTCTCTTTCGGAGATATTGAAATTTGACATCCCAAGCCAGAGGACATGAGCTTGATTACCAGGACACAGAATTCTTGTAGGACAGGACATAAAGCAAACATGTGCACAATATGCACCGCTGACAAACTGCCTTTGGGGCATCTAGTTCTATCAGTAGCAGCATTCGACCCCCATCTAGAGATTTTCTCCGTAGTATAATACAGGAGGTAGATTGCCCTAAGCTGTTGTAGTTTCAAGTTAATAGAGTGTACCGAGTGGTCCACAAGCTCTTTTGCCCTCTGAATCCCTGAGACCAAACTCTCAGATGAGAGCAGCTGGCTCCACTTCGCTGTCGATAGAACACTGTCATCAGGAGCCTAGTGACGAAGCCTTAATACACCAAACTAATTGATGGCTTCCTGCCTAGTTTATAAAAAATATGATGTTAAGTCAGTACCTTTAATGTCGAATGAGTATTTGTATCCAGACAGAAGATAATCCCTTACTTGCAAATACTTAAAGAAAAAGTGATGAGGAAGCTCATAAATAGCCTGTAATCCTGAAAAAGAGCAAAAGCCATTCATATCATACAGCTGGCCCAGTGTCTAAACCCCTTGTTGTGCCCAAGCACTGCCTATTGAGTCGTGAAACACTGACGCAGGATTGTACCAGAGCTGTGTGTCTTTATTTAAAAATGCTATTGAATATTTGGTACAGATATCCAAAGACTGCAACATGGTCCACGCACACAGTAAGTTTAAGTTGCTGGCCTCCAAACATCACAGGCTGGATACCTGTGTTCATGTGGAGCGATTGTAAATATGGCATGATCTACAGGACAAATAAGAGGGGCGAGAGTGGGCACCCCTGTCGGGTTCCTCACAAATCTGAAACAGATTTGCATATCTCCCTGCATAAGCCAGTCTGGCACATCGGGTCTTGTATAATGCCTGAGCCAGTTTGATAAATCCATCACCAATGCCAAAGGCACCCATCATGTCCAACATAATCTCCAGGTCACGTGGTGTTCAATTTCCCAGCTGTGTCAAATGCCGTCCTCGCTGTATTGGTATGACTAGTGACATCCCTTCTTGGGACAAACCTGTGCTGCTGGTGGCATACCAGCATTGACAGTTGGGGGGCAAGGCACATAGTTAACATTTTAGCAAACCATTTTACATCCTAGTTGATCAAAGAGATAGGTCTGTAAGACCCCATGTCCTCTACTGGCTTGCCTTTCTTTAAAAATACCACACTATTGGTTTTATTCCAGGTATCAGGAACAACCCCCCCCCCCTTTGTAAATGTATTCAATCATCTTTAGAAATTCGGAGGCTATTATATCTTTGAATACTTTATAAAATTCCGTAGGTATGTCGTCCTCACCCGCTGCCTTGCCTGAGGGGAGAGCCACCAAAGCAGCCTCGACCTAGCCCATGGAGGACTTGGCCTGTATCTTGTCTATCTGATATTCCCCAATACAGGGCAAGCTGCATCGCTGAAGATACTACTTAAGCTCGGACTGATCAATTATTTGAGTCTGGCTGGATAGGTCTCTGCCTTTGATGGATTGGATAGCACATTTAGACTGTCTGTTGGAAATCTGATGAGCTAACACTCAACCTACCCATTATCCATACTCATATTGTACCTGTCTGCTATCTGTTCTTTCAGCCCACATCTAAGCAAGGACCGCTTCTAGCTTCAATATTAGTTGAAAAAAAATTATCTGCTCATCCACCTCTCCTTGGACAATTTTCGCATGGTGTAAAATTTCAAGTTGCAGAATAGCTTGGCACACAGGTGCATATCCTACAAAGCAGCTCTATTTTACTTGACAATATACTAAAGAGTAGTACCATGAATATACACTTTCATTGTATCCCAGATTGCTGGGAGTGACGCTGTACCTGTATTGGTAAAAAAACAACTCCCTAAGTAACCCCGAAACATGTCTTCTATAATCATCATTAGACAAAAGATGTTGAGGAGATGAGAACTTAGAATGAATAGCTCTAGTCTCATTGGGGCCAATTGAGAACAGAATTGGATTATGGTCCAAAACAATCCTGAAACATACATCTATTTCTACACTTTCTACTAGGGACCTCCAAGCAAAAACCATATCGAACTGGAATAAGGCTTGTGTGGGCATGAGTAAAAAGTATATCCAGGGTTGGCCGGATGTAGGGTCCGCCAAACATCACAAAGCCTGTGCAACTGGGTCAGGTCATTAATTGAAGCCCGAGTTCTGAGTATATGGGGGGTGGTGGTACAATTAGTAGAATCAACGCTATAGTTCATCACAAAATTAAAATCACCTATTAGAATCACTTCTCCAACCTAATCCAACAGTTACAAAGAGAACATATCCAATACCTACGAGTAGTCAATATTCGGCCCACAGATTAAACATATGACATGTTCTTGAGAGTATAGTGCCAATTGTGAAAGCGGCGCGCCTACCTCCCCCTTGAGTCTGCAGCCATTTTCAGAACCTTACATTGAACATTCTTAGCAGATAGTATGGCCACCCTCCAAATGGAAACAGATTGTGAGGTACAAATAATTATATCATATTCCAGATGCCTAAGTAATTACTGGTCCTTGTGGTGCCAGATGGGTCTCTATAAGTGTTACCAATTGGGGTTTATACATCCCTATCTCCTCCTGAACCAAATGCAGCTTACTTCATGCATTAATACCAGAAACATTCCAACACATGCATTTAATCTAACCCATAAGCCTGAGAGATATTGCCAACCATCTATCCATGTTCTAGACATATTTTCAACAAACTAAGACACGCAGTATATGTGCATTTAGCAGATTAGGAACACTCCGACTTATTTTACATCCCCATGCCCCCTAAGAAGAGCCTTGTTATCCTCTTCATAAGACCATCTTGTTAAGCCTCCCCACCCAGCCCCCTCTCCTACCCCAAATCAACTGCCCTTCCTTTTGGGAAGGAATCACCCCAACCTCTGGCTGTTGGTGGATTGACAGCCCTGTGAGAGCGCAGCCCTCTGCACCTAACCACCAACCGCCCACCACGCAGATAAACAGTACTTGATTTTCGCGATAGAAGTGCCAAATAATTTTTGAATGGGAAAAGCAGAGACTAAAGCATGAAGTCGAGAGCCACAAAAAAAGAAATACGACTAGAAAAAAGGGTGAAAGTGAAGAATGTCCAGAGACTTAAATTCTACATAGTGGTAGTAGTGGCCCCCTTCAAGAGGCTCAGAGCCTGCATAACGACCGCCTCAGAATAGCACATATAAATCCACCCATCCTTGCTCGCTCTTGCAAAAAGTACTTGGGCCCCAAGAGCTTTCAGAGGTTCAATAAACTGGCACATCATCCACCATCAATCTATTGTAGATTTACAGAGATCCGAATGGGCTACAATTGACATTGCAACAGCCAAATAGGTGTAGGTGGATGTGCCTTAAGTGAAATCACCTGCCTAAGGAGAAAGTTCCCTACATAGATTAAAATTGGGCAAGACTACATTGATTTAGAGTTAGACACATTGTGATTAGTGGGGAAGGTAATGGTCACGCTGAATTTGCTGAGTCCCAGACGCAATCCATCAGATTGGGAAAGCCTTACAGAACAGTTGCACAATATATTGCCGATGGTCGGACCCCATCTTCCAGTCCAGAATTCTAAATATTCTAAGGTTGTTTCTCCTCTGGCGGTTCTCCATGTCTTCAACTTTGGCTTGAAGATAGTCCAACTGACCATTATGATTCCCAGTTGCTTTAACTATTGCTGTTACCACCTGCTCGACATGGGCAACTCGTTGCTGCAGCTCTGTGATCTCTGTTGTGAGACTGGTGATCTTTCTGGAGACCTCACCCAGCTATTACTGCGTTTTCAAATTATCTGCCCTTGCCTAGTCGTATTGTGACGAAGCCTCCGAACGCTGAGCCTGAAGTATCTGCAAGATTGCTATCAACAATGGTTCCTGAGGATTATCCTCTGAACAGATCTCCTTGGTAATCAATGGTATAGAATGGTCAGAGAGAGCGCCCGGCGATGTATCAGAAGTTGAGCCAAGGTTAGGATTAGAACAGTTAGGGGGAAAGTGTTGTTCTGTGAGCTATTTGTCCTCGTTTACCCATGGGTTGGACTGCAGATGGGCGTGAGATAGCTGCTTTAATTTACTCCAATTACGTAGCAGCCTACTCTTAGCCCCACAGTCGCTCGTCTTACTTGCCTGCTGCTGTTTCAGAGATTTAGAGATTTGGTGTGATTTAGCCGACTCCATAAGCTTCCTCCTAGAATTTTCCCCACCTTCCTGAACAGGCTGACCACTCTCACCAGCTGCGGTCGGTAGTAGGAGTACCTGCAGGGCAGTGACGTGGGGAAGGGGAGGGGCATGGTGGGGGGTAGTAAACTATGGATTACGGAGGTGTACAGGTAAATTAACATATAAATTAATAAAACGAATTTCGTTGTGTGCACTGCATCGCATTTGGGGATGCAGTGCACGCAACAAAATTTATTTTATTAATTTATATGTTAACTTACCTGTAAACCTCCGTAATCCATAGTTTACTACCCCCACCCTGCCCTTCCCTCTCCCCACGTCACCGCCCTGCTGGAACTCCTACTACTGACCGCGGCTGACTCTTACCCTGAACGCCTGCAGAATTACCGCTAAAGGTACTGTCCATGTGCTGGCCAGAAACATAAGGGGCGTAGAGGGACTTGATCCCAAGCGTACACCTTAGTGGTGCGTTGAGGTAGCTCCCGTGATGTGCTGCCGCTCCTACCTTAGTTTCTAGAGCTTTTGATCTTACTTCCCAATCTGCAGCCTCTGTAGCCTCTGTTATGCCCTTCGCCGAGCCCTCCGGCTCCCCTAAAATATCTGAAGCAGTACTCACTGTTTTGGTGACCTGAGCTTCTGCTAGGGGCCATAGTTCTCCGTTTCATTCTTGAGAGGGAAGAGTACATGGCTCCTTGATACACCTCGGCTGAGAGCTGATACATTGTTGCAGAGCAGGGAAATCCAAGGAATGTGCAACAAAATTGCCACTGTCTCTGACTTGAGCTAGGGAGGGGAGGGAGCTGCTGTGGGGCTCCCCCTATTGTAGCTGCCACCATCAAGGCATCCACCAATGGGGTCTCCTTGCCAAAGACTGGTTGCTCTTTAGCATCTGCTTGAATATACTCCTTCACAATGCAATACTGATATAATTTCTAAATAGGTCAATCAACCTGCAAAAGTCCTGAGTCAGAAGCCATTACTTGCCGGCTCACCTCACTCTCCTCCAATTGCTGCCGTGCTTGCACTTCGAGAATGGGCCCTTTTGCTTCCCCATGGGTCCCCGTCCCCCACGAAGCGCATTCACTTTCTCTGGCACCATGCCATAGGGACTGAGATTACAGATGTGGGGCTGAAACTATAACACTGCAACTCAGCTAGGCCAGCCAGCCAGCAAGTCTCACACATGGTACACCGACCTGCCGCAGAGCTGCCACATTCGTGCTCGGACTCAATGAGTGGCTGAATTCCTCGGTCGTAGAATAAGATCTCTGACAGCTGACAAACATCGGCACTCTATGAGGGACGCACGGTGGTTGGCAGTGGCGGTCAGGGAAGTTGCGAGACTCAACGGGCCATCTACATTTCGCACCCCCAGGCACCACTCCTCTCACGCTAATGAGTACATTAAGGACCCCGACAGCACAAACATTCTATGTTTCCAGGCATAGTTATGGAAATTCAATTGCTGTCAATGAAAGTAGCCTCATGCTATGTCCTAGGGAATATTCAGTAGTATGTCATGAACTGTGGATGGGAACTGTAGATATTGAAGCTGCAGTGTCCCTTACATTTAGGCTATATCATTGGTTAGGAACAATCTCACAAAAAGTTACAAAAGGTGAGAGGGGAGCAGCATAAGTGACAGGCGTGCACAACAGACATGAACCTCAAAACTCAAGAAGCATGCAATGGTTAATGTTATGTAAATCAGACGTGAAGCACTTATTTGAATATGAGTCTGAGATGAAAGGTTGTTCCTTTTGGTTCCTGCTTTGGGAATTCTCAACACAATTGACTGATGAATAACAATTTCTTTGAACTGAAATTGAAAGGGAAAGTTTTGTGGTATTCCAGTATCACATGATAAGGTGACCTTGCTTTGCAGTGTGAGATACTGATCATGATAAATCCTTGCTTAAGCAGCAACTTTGAATGTGAAGTGCCATTACAAGTATGGTGAATCTGTAACATGGAGAAACTTGGGCTGAAATTAACAATATCTGCCATTATGTCTCCATAAAAGTTCACTAATTACAAGTATTGTTCCCCAGGATCCAGAATCCCCATGCAGACCTAGAAAATGGTGTACCCTTTCTCAGTGGTTAGGTTATTCAAGATTCCGGGGCAGATCTGCTGACACTTTCATTGTTTACAATTACCCTGGGGAGGTGGCAGTCCCCGGGTCTCAGGGAGGCGGGCCCATGACCCAGGATTGATTTCATATTTACCCCCGGGATGTGGCGGTCCACAGGGCTGTGGTGGGAACCAGAGAGCCCCACATTATTATGGTTGGGGAATGAAGTCCCCTTGGATGCTGTGGGTCCTTGGGGCCAACAAACCCTCCTGTTACCTCCAGTAAGTTCCACACAGCCTGATTGCTGAGAGGACTTCAGAGGCCAAGCCCCTTTCCCCACCACTCTGCAAACGTGCCTCTGGTGCACTGCTGGTTGGAGGATGAAGTCCCCTTGGCTCCAGAGGGTCCTTGAGGGCTAACTACCCCTCCTGCTACCTCCAGGAAGTCCCACAGAGTGCAATTGTTGAGAGGAATTCAGAGACCACACCCCCTTTCTCCACCACTCTACAAATGCAGCATGCTAGTGCAATACTGGTTGGGGAATGAAGATCTCTTGAGTGCTGAGGGACCTTGGCCCTCCTGTACCCTCCAATAAGTCCCTTACAGTGGGATCCTAAGAGCTGGTCGGAGGTCCCGTCCCCTTTCTCTCCAAACATGACTACCAGTTAAAAAACACCATAGAAACTCACTTTAAAAACCAAAGGTTAAAGGGATGTTATAGTTAGGAAATAGATTTTGACCACACACACACACACACAACCCATACAACCTTGTGCGCGCTCACTCACACACCCATTCAACCACTCATATACCTATTCACAGACCCATACCAGTACTCACATACCCACTCACTTTTCCACCGAGGCACTCACACCCCAACTCACTCACTTATACAGCCAATCCCACACAACTGTTCACTCACCCATACAGCCACTCATTCAACCATTAATCACCAGTATAGCCATTCACATAGCCACACACTCACCCATACAGCTTCTCACACACCCATGTATTTGCCTACAGTCACTCACACACACACTCACTCACCCATACAGCCTCTCAACACAGCCACTCTCACCCATACAAACACTCACACACTCACTCACACACCCTCACAACCACTTACTATCCGTTCACATATCAATACAATCACTCACACATCCACTAACTCACCAATATAGCCATTCACACAGACACTCTCCAATACAGTCACTCACAAACCAACTCACTTAACCAAATACCCACTCACTCACCCACACAGCCACTTTCACATTGAGCCACTTACTCATACAGTGATTCAGACCCCCACTCACTCATGCATAGTCACTACACACCCACTTACCCACCCATAGATCCACTCACATTGCTACTCACTCATACAGCCACTGACACTCACTCATCAATACCCCCACTCCCACAGTATGTCACTCATCCACATAGCTACTCACACACACTTATACACCCATACACACAAGGAGATATACAGTCACACAGCCACTCACATAATATATGTTAGAAGCATAATCACTCAATAGTATTACATCTAGTATACTAATATAACTTTAGTATATATAACTAAACACCCATAAACTCTGAAAAACACTTACACTCACTTGATAATGTCAACAGTGATATCATTTGAGATGTCATGAGTGATGTCACTGACCATGTCATGAGTGATGTAATATGAATGGTCCTAAGCAGTGCATTGCGGGGGCGTAAGTTATAGTTAGCTCAGGTAACCTTAACTGCTGAATTTCACTGGTTTTATATGAGGGAAATCAGAGCCTAACTACAATGTCTATGTAAAGTTTAGTTTCCTCAGTGAAAAAAAATATATATGGAGGTATCTATTGATTCCAAGGAAAGCAGATCATCTGTAGCACAACCCAAGGCGTAGCCCATTTGAGGGTGTAATAATTACAATGTAAATGGATTGGTACACTGGTAACATTCCTCAGATCCAGGGAGAAGATAACGAGAGAACAGGAAACCCATTAGCAACAAGGGGGTAGCCCATTGAGGGTCTTAGAATGTTATTGTATAAACAAACACAATTGATCTCAATGAAAGCAGATTTGCAGTGCAACCCAAGGCTCCAGAGCCCATTTGAGGGCTTAATAATTACAATTTGAATGTATTGAAATATTGAATGCATTTGATATATTGTGTATTATAACTGATTTTTGGGAGATTTTTTTTTTTAAATTTTAAGATCACCAAAGCTGCTGCTATTGTTTATAATGAAATTAAAATTAATTTGAATTAGATTTATATTATATGAAGAAAGAGGATGAGTCCATTGTGGACAGAAAAGTTTACCAATCATGGAATAGGTGACAAAGTCAACAAGCATTGGCATAGCCAATAGGTCTCGCCTTTGGGACCTTATAAGTATTTAGTCATGCTGCACAATATCCTTACTGCAACAACATTAACTGTTGCATGGCTAAACACTTATAAGGTCCCAAAGGTGAGACCTATTGGCTATGCCAATGCTTGTTGAATTTTGCCTCCACTGGCTACATGCTGTGCAGTGCAGCGAAGGACATTGTATATACGTCATGGCGTGGGTCCTTAGAGATTCAGCAAGATTTGTTCATGTGGGAAATAGATCTGGAGGTATTCTATTGGAGAAAATATCCAGTGGTTTAATCGCGCAGGAGCGGACTGTGGACACCTATAGATTAATTAGATCATCTTCCCATTTTTTGTGACGCTGCAAAATAAATGTAAAGAATAATGTTTTGCATGTCTTAGAATGCTTAAAACTGTGTTGAAAGTAGTCATTGCCTGCTCCCCCTTAAAGCATGCCGCAAATGTTATTTTGCTGGAAAATGTCAACTTTCCTGAATTGCACAGGTCATGTGACAATATAAAACAAGCATTGAAAATGCAATAGGTCTCGCTTTTGATTAAGTTAAAGCCATTTGCTTTGCTAATGGTATTGTATAGCAAAGCAAATGGCTTTAACTTAACCAAAGGCGAGACCTATTGCATTTTCAATATTCGTTCTAAACTGAGAGCTCCCCAGCGTTATAATATGCATGATTCAGCAAGGGAATACACACACTGAAAGCTCTGTGTGGCGGGAAAGCAATGTCTTAGACAAGTGCTTGCACTTCATAACTAACCTTGTTCTTCCTCCTACTCGATTTCCACCTGACATTCTCGTACAAGTTTTTTGCATGCACCCATATTTATTAATCGGGCTTTAATCTTTTTAACCACTTTACGTGGAAAATACTAATTCCACAAATCCTTAACAGCCTTTACATGAGGCACCTTCTTAGTCACAATATAAAAAGAAATTCCTAGTGCATTGATCTCGTTTTTTTTCTCCCAGTGAAAATATAATAATCTTTTGCTCTTAAAATGAAAGCACAGGTTCTGGTTGTAAAATGACAAGGCTTCTCTGGAATGTGGTATGAACCAGTTCTCATGGTCCACACAGCCCCTGCAGGGCCGCCTGCGTGCACAAGGGTTATCATAATCTTATTTTCGGTATAGAAACAAAGCTTCCTGGGTGGAACACACTTTGGACTACCCTTCCCTTGTGTGGGTGGAAGCGGGGAGGGAGGGGGCTTACACATCAGTTCTTAAGGTTCAGAAAAAGATGGATTGTTTCCCGGATGCTGGGAGAGCGCGAACAGCATGTCAACACAGAGGCACGTTATTTGGAATAATGTTTCACTCTACTGCGCATTTTATAACAATGGAAACAAAAATAGGCACTGCGGTTCCTAATACGCACAAAATAAATCCAGTGTGATTATTAGATATAATGTATAACGATAAAGACAATGTACAAAAGGAAACCCCTGCATTGCTAACCCGTGCTCTATGAAATAATTATTTTTTACTGTATCAATGAAGACCTCAAAAGCCATTTCTGTAAGTACAGGGCAAGAGGTGCCCTATCTTTTGTTTGCATAAAGAACAGCACGGCGTGAGGGATGCAGTCATTGCCGACCTTGGCGCCCTGCTGCCGGATGCAGCCAGGAAACACTTTCGCTGCGCGTTCACATACTATAAATATTGCATCATGCAGCACGCTGACTGGAACCCGCCCTCAGCACAGAGACTCATGCCAACCAGGAACTAAGGCTTGAACGTGGCGTCTCTTGGCACGGAAGCCAGCTATTTGGGCACCTTGTCACTGCAAAGGAGGATGTGTTGTTCTTTGCTCATACGCCAGGAAGGAGGAAGGCAGACGCAAGATGTGCGCTAGGAACCGACCAAAGTAGGCGCGAATGGAGTTCAGTCTACCTCCCACACTTATACAAGCCTGGAGAAGGGTGGTACAAAAACAGACAACGATAAAGAGCGCTGGTATAAAAAGAGGCAATGACAGAGCACGGGTACAGAAACAGGCAACAAAAGAGAGAGGGCGCAGGCACAGAAACAGACAACGATGGGCAACAATAGCAGGGGGCTCAGAAACGCAAACTCTTCGCCTGCAACAGGACAGCCAACGCGCCACGCTGGGAGTCGGCAGCAGGGCAGACGTGGTGGGTTACAGCAGTTCTATGGAACGTAGCTTGTCTTTATGGGGCCATGTGTTTGAAGCACATGGCCCCATGAAGATAAGAAAACTTTTGCGAATGGAGGATGTCGGACGAGCCAGTCCAAGTGGGACGGTTCTAAAAGAAAAAAAAGTGTATGTCACTGGAAACTCTTTTCCAATGGCTGGCCACCGTTTAGCATAAACGGTGACGCCAGCCAATGGAAAAGAGGGGGAGGGGGGGGGCGGGCTTAAACCCCGCTAGTGAAAGCTACCCTAAATCATTAAATCTCGCCAGCGAGACTGCGCATGTGTGAAGTCTTACGCTAGGCTCGACCTAAAAAGGAATGATTTGCGAAATTCTACTTAAAAGGCGATGCTTGTAATTAGAAACAAATCCGATGTTCAAAATACAACTGAAATGGCTGCTTTATACTAAAAAGTGTGCCTTCATGCGAAGCTGGGGGAGAGAGAGAGCGAGAGAGGGGGAGAGAGAAAGAGAGAGCGGTAGAGACAGAGAGAAAGAGAGAGGAGAGAGAGAGAGAGCGAGAGAGAGAGAGCCCGGGAGTGCTAAAGAATAAGGTTTTGCATGTCTTAGAATGCTTAAAAATGTGTTGAAAGTAGTCATTGCCTGCTCCCCCGCAAAGCATTCCGCAAATGTTATTTTGCTGGAAAATGTCAACTTTCCTGAATTGCAGTAGTCATGTGACAGTATAAAACAAGCATTGGCATAGCCAATAGGTCTCGCCTTTTAGACCTTATAAGTGTTTAGCCATGCAACAGTTGCATAACTAAATACTTATAAGGTCCCAAAAGTGAGACCTATTGGCTATGGCAATCGCGATTAAACATCAAAGCGGCCGTGCAAGTGAAAGTAATTGCGGTCAAGCGCGGCACGCGCTCGCGCACATGCACTGTAGCTCTAGGCTGGCCTGGTAGCACTTTTTGGAGCCCTCTCAAAAAGTCTCGCCAGACCAGCGCATGCGCTGGGTCAGGCGAGACCTAAAAAGGAATGATTTGCGAAAATCTACTTAAAAGGCGAAGTGTGTAATTAGAAACAAATCCGAAGTTCAAGATACAGCTGACATGGCCGCTTTACACTAAAAAGGGTGCCTTCATGTGAAGCTGGGGGAGAACTGAAAAATAAACACAAAGCTAAACAATGAAAAACCTGTATAGTTAGAGAGTTAGGCAGGTGGACAGAAAGATAGCTGTAAGGACATAAGCAGTAAAAGATAGCAAGAAAGATTGCAAGAGAGACAGGTACGCGTACGGATTGTTAGGAAAGATAATAGAGAAGCAGAAAAGTGGATAAAACATATAGTTAACAACAAAGTCAGAATCAAGGATTATCAGAAAGCTCATTAGAGAGGCAAACATGAAAACACAAACATAATAAGCCATACATTTATTCACAACTAGCCAGACAGATAAACTTGTACTTTAGAGGCAAACAGGCAGGGGCACGGGTTAACAAAAACGAACGTGAATCGAGAGATGGAGAAAACAAGACACATACGGGGAAATGATGTAAACAGACAAATATGCAAACTGGCACACCGTATGAAGCACATGTACGAAGATCGAAAGATAGAAAGGAAGACAGTCTGACAGGCAGATAGACGACAGGCAGACCAACAGAGCCCAGTAAGTCTAGTTGGTAACAGAGCACAGATAGAGCCACAGATAGGCATAGATGGACGACTGAAAAGTAAAGAGAAATTCATACCAAAAGACAGGTAGACACAAGGGTAGGCATAGCTAAACAGTAAGGCGGACATTCAGTGTGAAAGAAGTGGGCCTACTGGCAGGCATATGAAAACAGGCTTAAATACACCATTTATGAGCGACAGGCTACAATCAGATACAGACAAGCATGTAAAAACAAGCATTGGCCGCGCGGCCGTGAAAGTGGCGCGGCCGCGAAAGTGAAAGTGATCGTGCGCCGCGAGTGATGCGCTTAATGAGCCATGACGAGGAAAGACAGATGGTGCCTCTGCTCGTAACCGCACACTCCAGGCCACACAAAAAGCTGTGGTCAGCTTTTTATAGCTCACTCACTAAATTTCTCGCCAGAGCAGCGCATGCGCTGGCTCAGGCGAGACCTAAAAATGGCCGACAAATTCACCATAGAGCATATGTACATTAATAGGCACAGTCTGCTTTCTATTGCCATGTGGCCATAATTGTCCAATCCAATGCAAATATGATATACTGTGAGGGGGCGCTAGAGGGCGCACAGCGGAATGGCTGCCTCTTGAGACAGCTCCGCCGGACGGGAGAAATAAATGGCGCGAGAGGCATGATAGAAGGAGCGCTGCAGCCGGCAAATACCACGGAGAGGATCGGAAGGTGGGCTCCACAGATGGAGTGCGAGAGCCGACCCAGTGACCTGCTAGCCCCAGAAATACGGACTTCTTCACTCGGCGGCGAGCGCGAGTAACGGCTCCCAAGATGGCGGCGCCCGGGAGTACGTAGCCGAGATGCTGCTGGCGGTCACTGTGCCTGACTGAACGGATGCCTGCCAAGAATACGTTTAAGACGCTGCGTATCCCTTACATGCGGTGATCTGCCGTGGAAGATCCGGTGAGTCGGACGAATACGGCGGGACACGAAAACGGCCACGACTGGCACCGTAAGCCCCGTGATGGGACTGCTGCTGGAGCCTCACGGGGGAACAAGATCGTATCATATGGGAGTTGCGAGATGCCCGCTTATCTGACTACCTGCTGCAGTGGTGAGTGCTGACTATCTGGCTGCGGCACGGTTGCGTGGCTGGGGGCAGCTAGCAGTGGCGGATGAGGCACCTTTGAAAAGCCGGGACTGTGGAGGGCGCTAGCCCGGGATCTTTGGATCGAGCGCCTGCCACTACACGTGGATGCCAGCAACGCCATGGCAGTGTGATGATGGCCACCATTGTTGATGCGCGGTGAAATGCAGGTGGCCGGCTCCCCGTGACACCGATGAAGCGCTGCAACTGCGGGCGTTACGCAGATGGCCACATGAATTTGCTAATCAGACGATGAATGCTGGGCATCAGCTGGAAACCAGTGGCGCTGGGTGGCAACGGTGAAAAACGCGAGGTGTGAGACGACGAAACGCTGAGGTGCCAGCCAGGGGAGATACGGTGAGCTGCGCACACACTGTTCTGCTAAGCTGACATACATCGCAACTGCGGGGTGGAAAGTGCCGCCCAGTACCTCTACGAGCGGGACCTTTGGTGGCCGGCGAGGGATTCGGACGAGATGGGGAAGCCGGATAAGTCGCAAACCAAACTGACATTTGAAACCAAGCGTCAGACCAAAGGCGCTACATCGCCGCCAGACGAAGTAACGGACGTGGGAGAGCTGCCACCTCCGGGCATGGCGGAGGCGCTGAGGGCCATCCAGCAAAGCCTGCACGACATCCATGGTAAACTGGATACCATCACGTTGCGGGTCGACAACATGGCGGTCAAGCTGGAGGGGCACGGTGAGCGACTGACAGAGGCGGAGACCCGACTTGGGGCGGTGGAAGACGTCTCGCAAAACACTGCCCAAAAATGTGCTGAGGCGGAAAGGCTGCTGGAGGCGTTGAAAAGCAAGACGGAGGATTTGGAAGCGCGGTTGAGGCGTAATAACGTGAGAATTACGGGGGTCCCGGAATCCACCAACACTGGCCGGATGGAAACATATGTTGAGGAGCTGGTTAAGGACGTTGTGGGCGCGGAGAACCTGTCTCCATTGTTCCTGATTGAACGCGCGCACAGGTCACTGGCCCCGAGACCGAAGCCTGGGGCATCCCCGCGTCCTATAATCGCCAGGGTCCTCAACTACAGGGACCGCGATGCCATCCTCCGCATAGTGCGGGAAAAAAAAAACAGATCACGCACCAGGGAAACACACTGGCATTCTACCCAGACTTCACGTTCGCAGTCCAACAGGCGAGGAAGGAATTCAATCCAGTCAAAAAGAAACTGCGTGACCTGGGGATTGATTACGCCATGCTCTATCCCGCCCGGCTGCGCATAACGCATGGAGGGCGCGCGACGCTGTGTCATTCGCCTCGCGAGGCGCATGAACTCATCACAAAAAATCGGAGCCAAGCGCAAAGAGAAGCAGAGGGTTGATCAAGGTGCGGAAACTGACTAATGTATTGCAAAGTGAGATACAGGAAGGCTGGTGAAGACACTCCCCACCAAGTGGTGCATCTGCGGCCCTGACGAGGACTGTGGGGACCGACATGGATGAAAATTAGACATACGGCCTGTCAGGGACGGTGAGTGCGACCGCTGCGAACAAGGATATTCAGGCCTGTGCCAGCCTGGTGACTGGTAACTTTACTAATACTGCAGCTCTGCGGGGGGGGAAGCACTGGCTTCTGTCTATGGGACTATGGAGGGACAATTCCATAAAACGATAGAGCCCACCTAATGATGGACATAGTCACTCTGTGACGAGATACCGTGTAAGTCGCGGGCCTGGGAAGGGCCCAGATAGCTGGGTAACAGGAGACATGGTCCCTGACAGTCAGGGCTGGATCAGGGGCCTGAGGGTCAGACATGGGAGGGATGATAAGCAAAGGACTGTTTGCTACCCGTCAAATAGCAAGAAAATACTGTTGCGATTCGGATGGAATGGATCATAATGGCTGCTGCGCTAGGCCCTGGGGAGGGTTGTTATGATGCCTGCATTGATATGGGAGCTATTGAGCTCCGAAACATAATATGATCCCGTCCCCATCCATTGAGTTGGATGGAGGGGTGTGTTCTAGGCGGTCCCCCGAAGAGGGTGATCCCCGAATTCAGTTAATTTGATGTTTGATGTGAATTGTGGGGTGTGTCTTTGGCATGGTTGGGGTGCTAAAGTGGGTGGGGGGACATGGGTTGTGGTTGGGAAGTTGAACTGTTGGTCACTGCGCATGAGATGCATCGCTGAACTCCAAGTACCATTGATGAGGACTAATGGGGCCCTTGCCCGCTGCGACAAATACTGGGGCGCACTCACTAAAGGTGGGGGTGACTGGTACACACATGTTGATACTGATCGATGGCTGAGAACAGGATAGGGGCGGGGTATCTTAGACTGCTAACGTGGAATGTGCGGGGGCTGGGCAACCCCAAGAAAATTAGGCAAACGCTGGCATACCTAGACAGGCAGCGCATAGACATTGCACTAATACAGGAGACACACTGTGCACCGACACGCCGAATGAATGTGGGACGGAGATGGGCTGAATCGGTACACCATTCATCCTACTCCTCATATGCACGGGGGGGGTAATAGTACTGATCAGAAAGGGGCTGAAATATATGATAGATAAGGTTGAGACAGATGACATGGGGAGATTTGTAATACTGGCAGATCTCCTGCGGGGACAGAGGCTAGCTGTGGTAAATGTGTATGGGCCTAATGTGGACGACCCGCAGTTCTACCACTTACTGTGGGGTAAACTGCGTGAATTGCAGGCCCCTCACGTAATTTGGGGTGGAGATTTTAATCTTGCGCTCTATGAGGATGTCGATAGATCCGGAACGACAACGGAACCACACAGGCGCGCGCTACGTGTCCTCCAAGATATAATGGTTGACAGGGCACTCACTGACATCTGGAGAAGCAGACACCCGGATGAGTTGGAGGCCACACATGTAGCTACATCGCACGGCAGTTGGTCCCGCATAGATTACTGGCTAGTGACTGGGGATATAGCACTGTGGACACGGGAGCTTAGGCACTTACCCAGAACACTCTCAGATCACAGCCCGGTGCTCCTCTCTCTGGAGCTCCCGAACTACACGCCACCTCCATTCAGTTGGAGATTTAATGCCAAAGCACTAATGGACCCCGTATATGCTGATACAATTGGGCAGGCGATACGGGACTTTTTTGACAATAATGCGACTTCTGCGACCGACTCGGGAGTACTGTGGGAGGCTTGCAAGGCCACCATACGAGGAGTCTGCATAAGCACTAACGCAGGTATTCTAAAAGACATTCAACAGCAGATACGAGCCAGGGAAGACAAGTTGCGACTTCTAGAACGGGAGTATGAGAGCACACAGAATGTTCGGATACTAGGGGACATTAGGAAAACACTGTCTGAATTTCAGAGCTTCGCGGAAGACGAAATTAAATATACAACTAAAAGACAAGTGGCGAGGGCGTATGGGGAGGGCGGCAGACCGGGCAGGCGCCTGGCGACTACCATATGCGAGGGACGTGCCCCGCAAAACATACAGGTGATTCGTGGGCGCCAAGGGGAGCGGAAATATGGTGAACAAGCAATACTGGGTGAATTTGTGGCTGCGTACGGTGAACTGTACGAATCCAGGCCAACGGCCAATGAGGCCGAAGTCGCAGACTACCTCGAGGACGTGGCGATAGCGTGGCTATCGGACACACACCGCGAATACCTATCCCAGCCTATTACGGTAGAGGAAGTCACTAAAGTAATTAAGTCGCTGCCGAATGGTAAGACGCCGGGTCCTGATGGATTTACTGGCGAATTTTATAAGGCGTTTGTTGACCAACTAGCCCCACATCTGGTGGAAATGTATGGTAATGCTCACGAGCAACAACACTTACCGCCAACCCTGCGAGAGGCGATATTATTGGCGCTACCCAAGCCACAAAAGGACCCGGAACTTTGCGACTCCTACAGGCCACTGTCCCTTATAAACGTGGACAACAAGATATTGGCCAAATTGCTTGCGGCCAAGGTCAACCCGCTCATGCCCAGATTGGTCCTGCCCGACCAATCTGGATTCATACCAGAACGCTCCACTGCACACAACACGCGAACATTATTTGCACTCACGCACTATCTAACGCCTGAGACGAAGGCGGCGGCGGTATTCTTGGACGCAGCCAAAGCCTTTGATTCTTTGGAGTGGACCTAAATGAACACGGTGCTGAGGAGGATGGGATTCCCGCCCATGTTCCTCCAATGGATCAACTTATTATATGATGCACCTGTGGCACGGGTTAGGGTGAATAATTACATCTCAGGCACCATTGATATTCGGAGGGGGACGAGGCAGGGATGCCCCCTGTCCCCTCTCTTGTTTGTGCTGGCGTTGGAGCCCCTTGCGTGCAAAATAAGACAGGGGCACCATTACTCGGCCCTGCAGTTCCCGCAGCGGCCATTGCACATATCATTGTACGCCGACGATATGCTACTCTTTGTGAGGGACCCACAGGCCAATCTGAATCGATTGTTGAGGGAGTATATAAAATTTGCGCGGCAATCCGGTGTCATTATAAACTGGGCCAAGTCCATGATCATTCCCCTAACTGACAGCACGCAACCACACCCAATGGACTATCCTCTGGAATGGAAGATGGACCCGATAAAATATTTGGGTGTGTGGTACCACAGGGACCCGGAAGTCGTGATCAGGACTAACTACGGGACGGTGATTGACGCATTGGAGGAGAAGGTGGGGAGGTGGATCCAACTGCCACTATCGGTGGCTGATCGAATCGCTATCGTTAAAATGGTGGTACTGCCGAAGCTACTCTATTTATTCACTAACATCCCTATTCACCCTCCAGCGGAGGTGTTCCGACGGATTACCTCGATGGTCCTTCGACTTATCTGGGCGGGAAAGACGGCTAGGGTGGAGATGCGGACACTGACGTTGCCCTACAGTAGGGGGGGGTTCGGGGTCCCTGACTTCTGCCTATACTACCTCTGCGCACAAGCACAGTATGCACATTTTTGGTATCACAAAGTCCCGTTTCTCACCCATACTGCGATTGAGGTGGGGGATGCTGTGCCAGTTCCACTTGAGGCGATTATCACCCATCGCAGGCCTCCTTTGCACATGAAAGACATAAACACCATCGATGCCACAAACAAAGCGTGGCATACCATGGGCAGAAAAGCTAATAAATTGCCACTGTATGCCCCGGCACTCCGGCTTCAATGGCACCCGGAAATATCGGTCACGCAAGAAAAAATGGGACTGGAACTGCTGCGCCAAGTGGGCATTGACACCATGGGGGACTTGTACGAAGACGGGACTTTTAAAACGCTAGAACAACTGACATTCATGTGTAACATGACTGCCTTATTTCGCTTTAATTATCATAGACTGCAAAGGGCTGTGAAGCGGCTGTACCCAACGTACCCGCTGGAACCTCCGGGGCTAACCGCGTTGCAGTGGCTAATCACCACACTTGCGAGAAAACACCTGGTGTCCACACTGTATACGAAGATGCAGGAGGACATAGCGGCAACCACGAATGCTTCCATGGAGAAGTGGAATGGCTGTCTGGACACTCCGCTAACAGAGGATGAATGGGCTACTGCCTGTACTTTAACGGGCATGCTGACACCTAATGGTAATCTCCGCATTCTGCATTTCAAATACTTACACCAGACATACTACACACCGGCCAGACTACACCGATATGGGCTGCGGGTGGACTCTAGATGCGAGCGCTGTGGGGCAGACGGGGCAGATTTCATTCACCTGGCCTGGTCATGTGAGGCAGTTGGAGAATACTGGGTGCAGGTGACGCAGATGCTTGGGGCTATGGTGGGCGGTGAAGTGAGCTGCGAGGTCAAAACCTGTTTGTTGGGGCTGCTGCCTGACTTTCGAGCCCTAAAGCGTAGATTCTGTATGGTTGCGCTGCTAATGGCCAAAAGGAGGGTCTCGATCTGTTGGAATGGCAGGCGGAGCCCGAAGCCTAAGGACTGGCTTACGGACCTAACGTATTGCAGAGATACCCTGAGGACTTATGAAGAAGAACTTCCTGCCGGATCGCAGCCCAGGGACTACTGGGTGTATCTAAACCAATATTTGCAAATGCAGCAACAGACTTAATAAGCGATTAGCACATGTGTTAAAAGGCGGTGGGTATGGGAGACCTCTGCTTAGGAAATGAATAGTCAAAATTGGATGAAGGATGCTGTTGTGACGTGACCGCAATGTTATGATTGTTTTCTGTTTGTACACAATTACAAATGCCAATAAAAAAAAAAATATATATATATATATGATATACTGTGCAATTTGAACCTATGACAAACTGACATTGACAAAGCCGAGCAAGGCAAAACGCGTTTGTCTATGTAATAATTTTTCTGTTGGTGAACCGGCGATTAAAAGAAAAATATCGTAACGCACCGTGAGTGCATGCCATTCTTTTGTGGAGGTTGGAGAGATATCTATCTATCTATCTGTCTGTCTGTCTGTCTATCGCTCTCTCTCTCTCTATCTCTCTCTATATATATATATATATCTAGAGTATGACTTGTTGACAAAGCTGTCTGTTGAAACGCGTCAAGTCAATAAATACCTTTGCCTGCAGCGCGAGATATCTGCATATATATTTATATATATCAAGACAGCGTCCTGCTGTCGAAACGCGTCATGCCGAGCACTTGCTGTGTGAAATGCAGCTGTTCGTGGATGCAATAAATCTCCACATTAAACCTTAAAGGCACGTTGTGGTCCATACCTGCTAAATGCTGAAATAAGCGTGTTAGGATTGTGTATCTTTAAATATATACACATTATATATATATATATATATATATATATATATACACACATATATACATTACCTACTGGCGGTCGCCAGTAGGTAGTTATAGTTAGGACCACGTTTCCATAGGAAATCCGCAACATTCTATTTTGAATAACTTTGGCGCCGGTCGACGAATCCTCGCGAATTTTTCAAAATAGGTGGGGCGCTCCGCTCCGCTCCTACCCTGAAAGTCTCGGGGGGATTCGTCAAGCGGGGGCTGAGATAAAAGGGGGGTCCCAAAACGCGTTTTTCCCATGCATTTTTCCATAGGACCTTTAGACACAGCTACAGCCCGAACGGCTGAACAGAATTACTTGAAATTTGGCAGAGAGGTAGCCATAAGGTCAAGGAAGTGCCTTTTGCAGGTCTGGTGTAAATCTGTTCAGTATTTCCGGAGAAAATAGCATTTAAAAGCATATATATATCTATATGCGCGCAGGGTGCGCGCACCGTGCGAGCACCGTGCGAGCACCCTAACGTGCGCGAGCGTAATTCTGATTGGTGGTTACATGTTAGTCAACGTTCGAATCGGTCGAAATCAGGAAGTGTCGGCCGCCATTTTGTTTGTTTTCAGTGCGAGAGTGAAAAAGGAAGGTGGCGAACGTGAAAAGGGGGCAGGGTAGAGAGTTCCTGACCCCCTAGCCTTTGTCAGGGGGTCCCTGAAGGACCCCGAAGGCAAAACATTTTTTTTTTTTTTTAAATCGCGGGGGTGCGCGCACAGTGCGCGCACCCTGAAAAACACAAAAAAATAATAATTTTTTTTTACAAAAAAAAAATAATTCGCAGGGTGAAAACCAAAAAAAAAAAAATAATTTTTAGTACGTAGTTTATTGTAAAATAAATATATAAAAAAAATACATAAATAAATTAGCATTTAAAAAAACGTACAAATTCACTGAAAAAACCATAGGTTTCACAGACGTTATAGTTAGGAATTAGCATTTAAAAAACCTTGCAAATTCACTTAAAAAACCATAGGTTTCACACATGTTATAGTTAGCTGGACATTTCACTCATAAAAAAACAATGAAATTCCCCCGTTATAGTTACTGCAGGCAACTATAACTCACGCGACCGCAATCCTCTGCTGATGACGTCAGATATTACATCACTGATGACATATGTGTCTTTCTGAAAAATAAATATTTGTAATATATGTATAGCTAAAGATTAATGGAAGAAGACATGGGTAAATAAGTGTCTAAATACAGTATTAGCATCAGCAGAGGATTACGGTCGCGTGAGTTATAGTTGCCTGCAGTAACTATAACGGGGGAATTTCATTGGTTTTTTATGAGTGAAATGTCCAGCTAACTATAACATGTGTGAAACCTATGGTTTTTTAAGTGAATATATACATATATACATATATACATATATAATCCACTGCCCACTCAAAAGAACGAATGAGCCCGACATATGCTAGGGCAATACCAGGATTTATTCCACAATTCACGGAGGCACAAAACATGCAAAAATCCAAAGGGTTCAGGAAACGCCAGGCAGACGCGTTTCAGCATTACTGCTTTCCTCAGTGCCGGTTTCAGTTTCCACACAGAGTCTCTTACTTGGGGGTTGTTGTTAGTCCTGTGACGCTCTCATTGGCTCTGTATTTCACTCCGCCCCCTTCTTTCAGCTGTAGTGCATCCTGCATTCCAGATTGGGGCCAGAGGCATGCTGGTCAATGGAGTCCAAGCGGCAACCCGTAAAGTGAAGGGCTGTCGAACACCAAGTGGTGTGTCTCGTAGACCTTTAATTCTCCGGTCCCAACTGCGCCGATGTAATACCAGGAACCCAGTGTTGCCCCTGCAGTAAAATACTGCATCCTCTCTCCCCTATGCGGCACGTTGAAGCGAATGCTTTTGAGGCCACTTGGGGGGGTGACACGCTGTATTTTCGTACAACGTCCAAAAGTGCTGGCTTGCGTGTCACACCAGACCGAGAGGGCATGCCGGTAGCCGGTGCCACACGGCAAATTATAAAATCCACTGCCCACTCAAAAGAACGAATGAGCCCGACATATGCTAGGGCAATACCAGGATTTATTCCACAATTCACGGAGGCACAAAACATGCAAAAATCCAAAGGGTTCAGGAAACGCCAGGCAGACGCGTTTCAGCATTACTGCTTTCCTCAGTGCCGGTTTCAGTTTCCACACAGAGTCTCTTACTTGGGGGTTGTTATTAGTCCTGTGACGCTCTCATTGGCTCTGTATTTCACTCCGCCCCCTTCTTTCAGCTGTAGTGCATCCTGCATTCCAGATTGGGGCCAGAGGCATGCTGGTCAATGGAGTCCAAGCGGCAACCCGTAAAGTGAAGGGCTGTCGAACACCAAGTGGTGTGTCTCGTAGACCTTTAATTCTCCGGTCCCAACTGCGCCGATGTAATACCAGGAACCCAGTGTTGCCCCTGCAGTAAAATACTGCATCCTCTCTCCCCTATGCGGCACGTTGAAGCGAATGCTTTTGAGGCCACTTGGGGGTGACACGCTGTATTTTCGTACAACGTCCAAAAGTGCTGGCTTGCGTGTCACACCAGACCGAGAGGGCATGCCGGTAGCCGGTGCCAAACGGCAAATTATAAAATCCACTGCCCACTCAAAAGAACGAATGAGCCCGACATATGCTAGGGCAATACCAGGATTTATTCCACAATTCACGGAGGCACAAAACATGCAAAAATCCAAAGGGTTCAGGAAACGCCAGGCAGACGCGTTTCAGCATTACTGCTTTCCTCAGTGCCGGTTTCAGTTTCCACACAGTCTCTTACTTGGGGGTTGTTATTAGTCCTGTGACGCTCTCATTGGCTCTGTATTTCACTCCGCCCCCTTCTTTCAGCTGTAGTGCATCCTGCATTCCAGATTGGGGCCAGAGGCATGCTGGTCAATGGAGTCCAAGCGGCAACCCGTAAAGTGAAGGGCTGTCGAACACCAAGTGGTGTGTCTCGTAGACCTTTAATTCTCCGCTCCCAACTGCGCCGATGTAATACCAGGAACCCAGTGTTGCCCCTGCAGTAAAATACTGCATCCTCTCTCCCCTATGCGGCACGTTGAAGCGAATGCTTTTGAGGCCACTTGGGGGGGTGACACGCTGTATTTTCGTACAACGTCCAAAAGTGCTGGCTTGCGTGTCACACCAGACCGAGAGGGCATGCCGGTAGCCGGTGCCAAACGGCAAATTATAAAATCCACTGCCCACTCAAAAGAACGAATGAGCCCGACATATGCTAGGGCAATACCAGGATTTATTCCACAATTCACGGAGGCACAAAACATGCAAAAATCCAAAGGGTTCAGGAAACGCCAGGCAGACGCGTTTCAGCATTACTGCTTCCCTCAGTGCCGGTTTCAGTTTCCACACAGAGTCTCTTACTTGGGGGTTGTTATTAGTCCTGTGACGCTCTCATTGGCTCTGTATTTCACTCCGCCCCCTTCTTTCAGCTGTAGTGCATCCTGCATTCCAGATTGGGGCCAGAGGCATGCTGGTCAATGGAGTCCAAGCGGCAACCCGTAAAGTGAAGGGCTGTCGAACACCAAGTGGATATATATTTAAAGCTCCGTGGGGGTCCAACGATTTGAGCCGCACTCGAAACCACAGACGCTTTTTTCCCCATAAAAGCATTTATTGGTGAGAGCTGTAACACACTCCAGTCCTTTACAAGCAGTTAGCCGCCACCTGACGCGTTTTGAGATTTACTCTTCTTCAAAGCAGTTGGATTGGAGTTGGAAGGCACTCTGGGGCTCATTGCGAGCTCTATCTCAGCAGGGATTATAAAGGGACATCCATCTAAGGAAAGTCAAAGACTGCATAATCCATAATGCAACGTGCTGCCTCATTACGAGTGGCCCAATCAGGGCGCACAATAGTGCTATTTAGGACGCTGCAGCCTCATGTTCCTTTTTAACCGGGACTAGCTTTGAAGAAGAGTAAATCTCGAAACGCGTCAGGTGGCGGCTAACTGCTTGTAAAGGACTGGAGTGTGTTACAGCTCGCACCAATAAATGCTTTTATGGGGAAAAAGGCGTCTGTGGTTTCGAGTGCGGCTCAAATCGTTGGACCCCCACGGAGCTTTAATTATTAGGCGTCTGTCCTGCCGTCGAGCCAGCACCACCCTAGAAGCAGGGGGCCACAGAGCCCGATGTTACGGGACTCAGAGTGGAACACAGACTTTTGGATTGGAGTTGGAAGGCACTCTGGGGCTCATTGAGAGCTCTATCTCAGCAGGGATTATAAAGGGACATCCATCTAAGGAAAGTAAAAGACTGCATAATCCATAATGCAACGTGCTGCCTCATTACGAGTGGCCCAATCAGGGCGCACGATAGTGCTGTTTAGGACGCTGCAGCCTCATGTTCCTTTTTAACCGCGACTACCTTTGAAGAAGAGTAAATCTCGAAACGCGTCAGTTGGCGGCTAACTGCTTGTAAAGGACTGGAGTGTGTTACAGCTCGCACCAATAAATGATTTTATGGGGAAAAAAGCGTCTGTGGTTTCGAGTGCGGCTCAAATCGTTGGACACCCACGGAGCTTTAATTATTAGGCGTCTGTCCTGCCGTCGAGCCAGCACCACCCTAGAAGCAGGGGGCCACAGAGCCCGATGTTACGGGACTCAGAGTGGAACACAGACTTTTGGATTGGAGTTGGAAGGCACTCTGAGGCTCATTGTGAGCTCTATCTCAGCAGGGATTATAAAGGGACATCCATCTAAGGAAAGTAAAAGACTGCATAATCCATAATGCAACGTGCTGCCTCATTACGAGTGGCCCAATCAGGGCGCACGATAGTGCTATTTAGGACGCTGCAGCCTCATGTTCCTTTTAAACCGTGACTACCTTTGAAGAAGAGTAAATCTCGAAACGCGTCAGGTGGCGGCTAACTGCTTGCAAAGGACTGGAGTGTGTTACAGCTCGCACTAATAAATGCTTTTATGGGGAAAAAAGCGTCTGTGGTTTCGAGTGCGGCTCAAATCGTTGGACCCCCACGGAGCTTTAATTAGTAGGCGGCTGTCCTGCCGTCGAGCCAGCACCACCCTAGAAGCAGGGGGCCACAGAGCCCGATGTTACGGGACTCAGAGTGGAACACAGACTTTTGGATTGGAGTTGGAAGGCACTCTGAGGCTCATTGCGAGCTCTATCTCAGCAGGGATTATAAAGGGACATCCATCTAAGGAAAGTAAAAGACTGCATAATCCATAATGCAACGTGCTGCCTCATTACGGGTGGCCCAATCAGGGCGCACGATAGTGCTATTTAGGACGCTGCAGCCTCATGTTCCTTTTTAACCGCGACTACCTTTGAAGAAGAGTAAATCTCGAAATGCGTCAGGTGGCGGCTAACTGCTTGTAAAGGACTGGAGTGTGTTACAGCTCGCACCAATAAATGCTTTTATGGGGAAAAAAGCGTCTGTGGTTTCGAGTGCGGCTCAAATCGTTGGACCCCACGGAGCTTTAATTATTAGGCGGCTGTCCTGCCGTCGAACCAGCACCACCCTAGAAGCAGGGGGCCACAGAGCCCGATGTTACGGGACTCAGAGGGGAACACAGACTTTTGGATTGGAATTGGAAGGCACTCTGGGGCTCATTGCGAGCTCTATCTCAGCAGGGATTATAAAGGGACATCCATCTAAGGAAAGTAAAAGACTTCATAATCCATAATGCAACGTGCTGCCTCATTACGAGTGGCCCAATCAGGGCGCACAATAGTGCTATTTAGGACGCTGCAGCCTCATGTTCCTTTTTAACCGGGACTAGCTTTGAAGAAGAGTAAATCTCGAAACGCGTCAGGTGGCGGCTAACTGCTTGTAAAGGACTGGAGTGTGTTACAGCTCGCACCAATAAATGCTTTTATGGGGAAAAAAGCGTCTGTGGTTTCGAGTGCGGCTCGAATCGTTGGACCCCCACGGAGCTTTAATTATTAGGCGGCTGTCCTGCCGTCGAGCCAGCACCACCCTAGAAGCAGGGGGCCACAGAGCCCGATGTTACAGGACTCAGAGTGGAACACAGACTTTTGGATTGGAGTTGGAAGGCACTCTGGGGCTCATTGAGAGCTCTATCTCAGCAGGGATTATAAAGGGACATCCATCTAAGGAAAGTAAAAGACTGCATAATCCATAATGCAATGTGCTGCCTCATTACGAGTGGCCCAATCAGGGCGCACGATAGTGCTATTTAGGACGCTGCAGCCTCATGTTCCTTTTTAACCGCGACTACCTTTGAAGAAGAGTAAATCTCGAAACGCGTCAGGTGGCGGCTAACTGCTTGTAAAGGACTGGAGTGTGTTACAGCTCGCACCAATAAATGCTTTTATGGGGAAAAAAGCATCTGTAGTTTCGAGTGCGGCTCAAATCGTTGGACCCCCACGGAGCTTTAATTATTAGGCGGCTGTCCTGCCGTCGAGCCAGCACCACCCTAGAAGCAGGGGGCCACAGAGCCCGATGTTACGGGACTCAGAGTGGAACACAGACTTTTGGATTGGAGTTGGAAGGCACTCTGGGGCTCATTGCGAGCTCTATCCCAGCAGGGATTATAAAGGGACATCCATCTAAGGAAAGTAAAAGACTGCATAATCCATAATCCAACGTGCTGCCTCATTACGAGTGGCCCAATCAGGGCGCACAATAGTGCTATTTAGGACGCTGCAGCCTCATGTTCCTTTTTAACCGCGACTACCTTTGAAGAAGAGTAAATCTCGAAACGCGTCAGGTGGCGGCTAACTGCTTGTAAAGGACTGGAGTGTGTTACAGCTCGCACCAATAAATGCTTTTATGATGAAAAAAGCGTCTGTGGTTTCGAGTGCGGCTCAAATCGTTGGACCCCCACGGAGCTTTAAAGATATATATATTACCTACTGGCGGTCGCCAGTAGGTAGTTATAGTTAGGACCCTGTTTCCATAGGAAATCCGCAACATTCTATTTGGAATAACTTTGGCGCCGGTCGACGAATCCTCGCGAAATTTTCAAAATAGGTGGGGCGCTACGCTCCGCTCCTACCCTGACTGTCAGTTGATTCCTTTGTGTTCTACTGCAGCTTCCCAGAGTGTTCCAAAGAACTACTAGAGCGCTAACAGTCCTACTTATGATAAACGTATGGCACACCTGAAGCCATCTTGCTTGGATTAAAGTGGTAACTCTTAAAACATTTAATTTAAAAAGGAACAAAATGAGGGGGTTCATTTTTCCATAAAAAGTATGATTAGTGCTGCAGAAAGAAAAATTAGGGCACATTTTGAGTGACTTCTCAAATCCTCTTCTATTTCATTAAAAAATTCTGACATGCAGACTGAAACATGCACTTTCAATACCAGCAGCAGTTTTCCCTGGTGAGCAGTAGCTTTACTACAGTGATCTAATGAGCAAAAAGAGTGCTAACATTCTGAATTTATGGCAAATGTGTGACACATCTGAATGCCTTCTTGATGGAATCAAAGTAAAAAACTGAAAGCATTTCCTACTGAGGAGACTGCAGTAAATGAGGAAATTAGGAAACTTCATAACAAATAAGTCTCCCAAGATGGCCACCAGAGACAAAAGAGCCCAAATGTAGCCCAAATATCACCCAGATGTAGCCCAAGTATAGCCCAATGACAGAATGTCCCAGAATGTTCTTAAAAACAACTAGAGCGCTTACTGTCTTCATTATGACAAAAGTATGGCACACCTGAAGCCATCTTGATTGGAATAAACTGGTAAAACTTAAAACATTTAATTTAAAAAGGAACACAATGAGGAGGTTCATTTTGCCATAGAAATTATGATTAATGCTGAAGAAAGAAAATGAGGGCACATTTTGAGTGACTTCTCAAATCCTCTTCTATTTCATTAAAAAATTCTGACATGCAGACTGAAACATGCACTTTTAATACCAGGAGCAGACTTCCATGGTGCAGTAGTTTTACTACAGTGATCTAATGAGCAACTAGAGTGCTAACATTCAGAATTTATGGCAAATGTGTGACATATCTGAATACCTTCATGATGGAATCAAAGTAAAAAACTGAAAGCATTTCCTACTGAGGAGACTGCAGTACATGAGGAAATTAGGAAACTTCATAACAAATAAATCTCCCAAGATGGCCACCGGAGACAAAAGAGCCCAAATGTAGCCCAAAATCACCCAGATGTAGCCCAAATATAGCCCAATGACAGAAGTGTGCAAAACACTTATTATTTTGTGTTTTTGCAGTGTTATATAGTGCAGACTTGTCAGGTATTGGAGTGCTTTACATGAGCATTGGTTACATCACACAAGAACAAATTCATTTTGGTTGTAGACATGGGGAGACTAAGTGATTTGACCAGAATCACAGAATGTCGAGCTGAAGCAGAAACTTCAACCTGGAAAACCCAGTTGCAAAGTCTGCAGTTCTGGAAGTAACACCACATCCTCTCCCCTAAGTGCAACATTTAATCAAGTGGTCAACTGGATAAAAAAACATAAAGATAACAAATAATTTAAAAGTGCTTTGTCGCTATTTGAAAACTCAGAAAATATGTCCTTATTTTAGTCTTTTAGAGCACTAACCATAATTTTGATGCCAATAAGACCCTCTCATATATGTAATTTCTAAAGGAAATGCTCTAGGTATTACAGTTTTGATTACATCAAGATGATGTCAGGCGTTCCACACTTTTGTAATAAATATAGAATGTTAGCAATCTAGTTGTTCATTAGGATACTGTTGAGAGGCAGAGGCCAGGGGCACGGACTCTGAAAATTGAAGGCAGGTAGGAGGGTGCAGAGGCAACAATTTAACCACACTGAGCAGGCAGGAAGGGCCGTGGAAGCACAACAGACTATGGAGGGCAGTGGTAAGGGGGGCAGGGGCAACAAACCAACAATACAGGACTTGCAAGAGAGGCTGTTGGAGGGAAGATCTATTACGGGTCAAGGAAGCTAGGGGCGGTCCCCAGATCCCCGGGAGCCACCACAGAACTGAGCAGGAGAGTGAGTCAGGGACAAAAGGGGCACCTTAATTTGAGCCGGGGTGCCTAGGAACGCTTGCTCCAAAAATGAAGAAAACAGACATATGAGACATGGAATTGGAGGCAGAATACAATGGCAGTTTAATGAGAAGATGCAACTTCAAAGAAACCGCAGAATAGAGACATAAAGTACAAAATACAGAATCCAGATAATCATACAGCTGTCATAATATTCTCTGTATCTCAATAAATGTACTGACAGAGAGAGAGAGAAAACACATCTATAAATGCATCATGAGAAACAAGTTACACCAAGGAAAATGTTACCTAGGAACACTCACGTTTACTCTTAGAGCAAGCATTCCTGCAATTACAATACAAAATCTTTTAAATGCAAAAGTAAAGAGAACAATGGTTAAACATAACATGACATTTCATATAGGTAAAATAGAATAAGATACTTCAAGCAAAGCAGAGCAAGACATTTTAAGCAAAGGAAGACAAGAGCTCCCAGCTCTTGGGGAAAACCTGCACTGCCTGTTAACCTACATACAGACGGCGAGGTAGTCCGTCGATATCTGTGGGTGCTCCCTTTTTATATCATTTTGTGGGCTCCTTTGCACGCTACATCTACCTACGTATGCTACCCAAAAGCTTCGTCTGCAGATTTTACCAGACATTTCGTCATTTACCCACTTAATGCTGACAATGGACTGGGTGAAAAGGTCAATCTCTCAGGCCAATCGCTTATCGTAAGTTCCATAGAGCAAGCAGAAAATAATGGGTATTGTACGGGAATTCAATATATTCATGTATAAAATCTCCTCAGTTCTCCTAACTTGACGCTCTGCGGTTGCCACTTCCTTAAAAGCGGGAAACCTGCCCAGGAAGCAAGTACCAGTCCAGGATGCAGCCTACTGTATGTCAACAGCTTCAGGGGGATGTTGAACTTTGATACCGAGCACGGAGCACTCGGGTAGGGTGGGGGCTACTAGTTTGGATCAGAAGGCCTCGCAGACCTGCCTTCAGACTGCTATACACTAAAATTGCAGAGCTATGGTCAATTTAACAAAGAGGCCTACATATTGAACAGAAGGGCCTACACAGGGGTTTTATGCTGGCTGAGTGGTAAGGATGTCTCAGGATAATTATATAGCAACACAGGACCCGCTGGTCAATTTAATACGGCCTACAAATGCAGCTGGCAGGGCAAGGACAAGGGTCTCATACTTCAGGTGTGGACAGAACGGGCCAGGGGCCCCCTGTGATACAAAATCTACCCTCCTTCAAGGCTGTGGCAATGTAATAGACCATTGTGGGCAGAAGGAAGAGGCAATGGTAGTACAACCATACATGCCAACAGACCCGATTCAGCCAGGAAACGTCCAATGTTTTTAAGCTCAAATGGGCTTTATTTGATCTGTCTCCTGTCTACAATATCCTCTTTTTCAATGTAACTCAAAGGGGAAAATCAATACCCCAGTTTTTTTTCAAAATCTCCCTCTTACCAAGTTCAAAATGTTCGCAAGTATGGTACATTGGATCATGGAAGGAAATGGGATAGGGACATGGACTTGGATAACAGAGGACAGGAGGGACATGGAGAGGTGCACCAAACTGACCCTGCAGGGCAGGCATCAGGGTTTGCAGCAGCACAATACACCACACAGGGCATGCAGGACGGGAGTGCAGCACAACAATCCATAGAAAGCAAGAGGAAGGGGACAGGACCATGCACATGGACAACAGAGAACAGAGGGGCAAGAGGCAATGGTAGCTAGCTGACCATAATGGACAGACAGGAGAGAAAGCTGCAGCATAACAGACCATAAAGGGCAGGAGGGACGGATCAGGGGCATTACAATGGAACAGACAAGCCAGGAGGGAGGGAGTAGGGCTGGGGGCAAGGGGGCAGGGCAGGAGCAGCAAGATAGCCATGGAGGTCAGGCAGGATGGGCACTAGAAGCAAGACACACCATGAAGAGCAACAGTGAGACTGTGATGGCATACACACAGACCATGGAGGGAAGGTGGGAGGGGGTCAGGGGCAGCTAACTGACCACACAGGGAAGGTGGGAGCGGCCATGGCAGCACAGAAGACCATGCATGGCAAGTGGGAGGGTTAGTGGCAGCACAATGGCTATGATGGGCAAGAAGGAGGGTGGAGGGGCATGCACAAAGGACCATGGAGGATAGAAGGGAGGGTCAGGACCTGGGCACAGACAAGAAAGTTCAGGGGAAGGGACCTCACAACAGACCACACGGGGCAGGCAGGAGGAGCAGTTGCAGCACAACAGACCAGGGAGGGCAGAAGGGTGTGGCAGTACAATGGACCATGTAGGACAGGAGGAAGAGGATAGGGGCATGGCATGTGGACAGGCAGGGTGGAGGTGGCAGGGACAGGTTACAGTCATCTGACAATGCTAGGCAGGTGGGAGGGGAGTGGCAGCTCAACAGAACACTCAGAGTAGATAGGAGTGGCAGGTCCATGGGACATGGTGGGCAAAAAGGACGGAGCAGGGGTATGCACAAAGACATCGGAGGGCAGGGGGAAGGAGAATAGGGGCAGCAAGCTAAGCACAGAGTTTAAGCAGGAGGTCAATGATGGGGCATAGAATTGGGCAATGGAGGGCAGGAGGAGTGGACTTGTACATCATACTAAATTGAGGGCAGTGGCAGCACATCAGACCATGCATGGCAGGAGGGAGGAGGCTAGTCAATGGATTCACACAACAGAGGATAGGGAGGAAGGGGATGGGGCAGCAAGCTAACTGTTCAGAGAAGGCGGGTATTAGGAACTTTATTGTTTTTAAAACATTGTGTCTGTGCGAACTACTTAAAATATGAACAAGTATGCAGCATAATCTCACTTTTATTCAGGAAGAAGAGGACGTTTGTGACTGTGACTCCGGGCTCACTTGGCAGAAACACCCCCTGACCCTCCACCCCCTATCGCAAAATGTAATGCCCGTGAAAAGGGTAGGTGAACACAGTGTTATATAGAACATAGTCCTGAGAGCACGATTGAAAATGAAAACTAGATATAGTGTATGGTATAAACTATGCACCAAAAAGTGTGATATAAGATGAACCGGGCGTGAAATATAATATGCAATACATTGTGCGCAATGACAGATTCATTGGAGAGCGCGAGATAGCACAGGCACTAGCGCGTGCTATGCGATATGCGCCTTGGAGTGTAATATGCACAGGGCAGTGTTGTGTAACCTAACTAGTCTCTAAAGTTGTAATATAAAATATGTGCTGGGGAGTGTAACGTTGCATATGCACTGTGACAAAGATATGGATCCCAGATTGTAATATGTATGGCATAGCACTGTGCGTTATAACATAGGCATCGAGAAAGGCACGTTAGATGGGGCAATATAACCCGTGCGAAGACAAGTGTGGCATGACATATTCACGGAGTGGTGTTACAGTGCACATGGGCTAGAGAGTGTCATAGCATATGCACTAGCTAGTGGAATACAACACAGAGGTGTGTGGCACTCGGCAGGCAATGGTGGGTGTAACACAGCATTGGGCTCTGTCAGGAGCACGCTGTGACTCTCAAGTGATGTTCGTCCCCTTTCCAGAGAGTAAAATAAAAAGTATTACACATCCGGCAGTGGATGTGTGTTTTATTAACCGTGAGGGGGGTTTCTTGCATAGTTTGTCGAATTTTTGTCGAATCCCCTTTGAATGGCTTGGTGTGCATGTGTATTAAATGTGCCCGTCAATAACTACCCATGTTTGTATAAATAAACGACAAGGGTGTCTACCAGGATTAGGCACGGTAGGGCATCAGACATGTCAGAGCTTCACTAGTGTTGTAAATACATTCCACGTGGATTCATTGCATGCATAGTCGCCTTTTAATGAATATCACGCAAATCGTCATGGTGATAGGTACGTACGGTTTGTCCAGCATGTCCTAGGTGTGTCTATAAATATATATATTTTTTAAAAATAATAAAAAACAGTGGCCGGCCCTGGGGATTGGGGTCAAAAAAATATAATTAGGAGACTGGCCCTGGGGGATGGGGTCATCAGGGCCAATAAATTAGAATAAGAAGGGGAACCAAACAGCCCCCCTTCTTAAAAAACTAAAATAAATAAAAGACTGGCATCGTGCCGGAGGCCATGCCCCCTCCGTGCAGCACTCTGCAAATGCGCCCCCAACAGGCATCTCCAGTATGCGCCAGGGAGCTGCGCTGCAGCCAGGTGTTCTGAGGCCAAGCCCCTTTTTACACCTCTCTGCAACGCAGCTCTGTGGCGCTTACTGGAGGTACCTAGTGGTCTAGTTTGACCCTAGGGACCCTTAGGATTCAGGGGGACTTAATCTCTCAACTTAGAACAGCCACAGGGCGCGTTTACACAGTGGTGAAGGGAGGGGACGGGGCCTGAGGTGACGAGTGCAAACACGCACTATGGCACGTTTTAAATTGGGGATATAATTTCCCTTCAATACTGAGGGCCCCTGGGGGCTAACTAGCCCACCAAGTGCTTCCAGTAAGCGCCACTGAGCTGCATTGCAGAGAGGTGGTCCAGGCCGTGCCACTTTTTACACCTCTCTGCAACGCAGCTCTGTGGCACTTACTGGAGGTACCTAGTGGGCTAGTTGGACCCTAGGGACCCTCAGGATTCAAATGAACTTAATCTCCCAACTAAAAATGGACACAGGGCGTGTTTACACAGTGGTGAAGGGAGGGGACGGGGCCTGAGTTAACGTGTGCAAAAACGCCCTGTGGCCTGTTTTAAGAGGTAGTTTTAATCCCCATGCCCTATTATACACTAGGGGCTTACAGAGGAGGTCATGCTAATCACAGGGGGACCCCAACGCATAATGTTCCCTAGTGTATGTAGGTGTTTTCACTGTATTCTAAGTGTCTTTTAACATAGCACTGGCTCTAGGACTGGTTAGTCAGACTCAGTTACCACCAGTATCCGTCTGAAAAAGTTGAGGGTACAGGATGATTTTGCAACAAGGCTTCTTTCTGCTCTTCTTTTTGTTCTTTCTGCACGTTATCCTTCTTCCTGCACTTATCTTCGTATTTGAGGACTTCTGTTGCTTCTTTCTGCACTTCTTTTGTTTCTTTCTGTGCATTTTTTCTTCTTTCTTCACATGTCCTATCTCTGTAGGCATAGTTAGAAATTAGCATTTAAAAAACCTTTGAAATTCACAGAAAAAACCATAGGTTTCAGGCACGTTATAGTTAGGAATTAGCATTTAAAAAACCTCAGAAATTCACTGAAAAAACCATAGGTTTCAGGGGTGTTATAGTTGGCTGGACTTTTCACTTGTACAAAACCATTGAAATTCCCCCGTTATAGTTAGTTCAGCTAACTATAACTCGCGCGCCCGCAATGCACTGCTGATGACGTCACATATTACATCACTCATGACATGGTCAGTGACATCACTCATGACATCACTGATGACATCTCAAATGACATCACTGATGACATCATCCTTGTGATAGAGTGGCAGACCTCCTCTCACCCTAATATAACCTTTGATACACACATTCAAAAATAGAGACTAAAATTTTCAAAACAATGGACATACCAATACCAGTTACAACAACCTCTTCAGTAATTCTAAGATCCACATACACATCCACTCATTCACCAACAGTCCTATACAGTCACTCATACATGTACTCACTCATCATATGTACTCATACACCTATACATCCTGTTACACAATGCCACTCATCCATAGAGTTACTCACACACATAGTCACTCATGCTAATAAAGAATCAAACATACATTTACTTGCATATACAGTTATACACACACCACCACACTTACTTCTACGGAAACTTACACATACTTAGTCTTTTAAACAATCACTTACAGAAACACATACTTATTCATACAGGAACTCTTTCAATCTCTCACCCTCACATATACTCACATATATACACCAATAGTCACATATACTAGTTTAAAACATATGTAGTTACTCATAAAGACACTATTGAGACAGTCATTCACTCACTAACACACCCATACACACACTCATCCACCCATACAGTCCTGCACACATGCTGTGTTCAACACATACAAACAGTGAGTCACTCATTCATGCACCTATGCACTACGTAATACCCCCCACCGAACCATGCAGACACTCAGACTGATACTCAAAAAACCAACTAATAACCTATATAGACACCCATGTAGCTACTCACCAACCCATGCAGCCACTTATACACAAAGTGAGAGACTGATACAGATATTTACATATTTAAACATTACTCACTAAGCCATGTATTCACTATGATACACTTAATCAGTCAGTTACACAATCAATTTTTCAAAAACAAATCATCCATTTAGACACTTATATACCCATTTATTCTTCCATCGACCTTGAGATATACATATATAAAACATATTTAATTTTCAGAAAAACACACATTCACTGGATGATGTCATCAGTGATGTCATCAGTGATGTCATTTGAGATGTCATCAGTGATGTCATGAGTGATGTCACTGACCATGTCATGAGTGATGTAATATGTGACGTCATCAGCAGTGCATTGCGGGCGCGCGAGTTATAGTTAGCTGAACTAACTATAACGGGGGAATTTCAATGGTTTTGTACAAGTGAAAAGTCCAGCTAACTATAACACCCCTGAAACCTATGGTTTTTTCAGTGAATTTCTGAGGTTTTTTAAATGCTAATTCCTAACTATAACGTGCCTGAAACCTATGGTTTTTTCTGTGAATATATATATATATATCCACACAAAAATATAGATGTTAACGGGTCGTTATAGTTAGGCTCAGATTTCAGTCATAAAAAATCAGTGAAATTCAGCAGTTATAGTTACCTGAGCTAATTATAACTTACACCACTGCAATGAACTGCTTATCAATCAATTAGGATTTTTAAAGCACAACAAATCACCCGATGGGGTTTCCAGACACTTGCAGGTCCCGAAGGCTTATTCGAACAACCTGGTCTTGAGGGCCATTCGGAATTCAAGAAGTGAGGTGGTGGTCTTTGCTGCAATGTGGCCCCTCACATTACATCGCTCATGACATTACTGATGCCATCTCAAATGACATCACTGATGACATAACTGATGACATCATCACTGAGTGTGTGTGTGTTTTCTAAAAGTTTGTAAGTTTAAAACATATATAACAAAGTACTACAACAGTAAAACTAGTATACTAGATGTACTACTAATGAGTGATACTACTTCCAACATATATTATGTGAGTGGCTGTGTGACTGTTTATCCATGTGTAAGTGCTTGTCTGAGTGGCTGTATGGGTCTGTGAGTAGGTGTTCGAGTTGCTGTATGGGTGTATAAGTGTGTGTGTGTGTGTGGGTGAGTGAGTGACTGCGTGAGCAACTGTATTGGAGAATAAGTGGGTGTGTCAGTGGCTGTATGGGTGAGTGAGTAGCTGTGTGAGTGAATGCATGGGTGGGTGAGTGGGTGTCTGAATGGTTGTCTGAGTGAGTGGCTGGCTGTGTAAGTGGCTGTATGGGTGAGTGAGTGGCTGTTTGAGTAGGTGTTTGGTTAAGTTAGTTGGTGTGCGAGTGGCTGTATTGTAGAGAAAGTGTCTGTGTTAATGGATGTATGGGGGAATGAGTGAATGTGTGAGTGTATGGATGTGTGAATGGGTATGTAAGTGGTTGTGTGAGTGAGTTTGTGAGTGCTTATATGGATGTACGAATGGGTATGTAAGTGGTTGTGTGAGTGATTGTATGAGTGCTTGTATGGGTGACTAAGTGGCTTTGTTGAGAGGCTGTATGGGCAAGTGATTGGTTGTATGAGTAGCTGTTTGGGTGAGTGAGTGGTTGTGTAAGTGGCTCTATGGATTATGCACTTGTATTGTTCTGTGAATGGCTATGCAAGGGATTGTGTGGCTGTGTGGGTAGGTGTATGAGAGGTTTTATAGGGGTGTGAGTGGGTGTGTATGTGCTTCTGTAGATGATGTCATCAGTGATGTTATTTGAGATGTCATCAGTGATGTCACTAAGCATGTCATGAGTGATGTAGTGAAACCACAAATATCTCAAAAGTGTTTTGGGGCTTATCTGAGGTCAGTTGTGTGTTGCAAAAGAAAATGAAAAATTCTAAAACATTTTGCGTCAAGGCTGCCCTGCTACATCCCGTGGCATTTTTCAGTTGCCTCCCAGATTAGCTGCCCTCACTGACTCAGAGTAGAGAAGCGCATCCATTTTTAAAGCTTTATGCACAGAGCCTTGTATAAGTTTCATGAGGCAATGTGTCCCCTATTAAAACACCTCTCAAAGCATCAAGAATCAGAAAATACCATTTTAAGTTAATGGACCTACTCAATAATTGAGTTCTAGATCAAATAAAAGTTAAAGGGTTTCATTACAAATTTAAAAATAGGTGATGCAGAGTCAATGCCATAAAGGCTCTCAGTAAAAATTATACAGAGTGCAAACAATCTGATTTATTTCAAGTCCAAAGTGGGCAGCAAAATCAAGAGAGTAATGGACAGCACCTGTAATAGAACAGGAAAGTCTTTTGGCTCACCCTCAAAATCGAGTGTTTTTATACATTATTGTCGCATATGAAATTACAGGATCTGCAGACTTACTGTGATGTGAGCACTTATAGCATTCCATCAGCTAATCAGAGGACATTACAAATAAACATCATATTGCCTTAACACCTAAACACGAACCCACATCATGAATAATTATTCCGCATATTCTATGTAATGTCACTCAAAGATTCTAGACCAAATCTAGATTCAAAACAACGTGAAGTATGTGTGAATTAGTCACAGTGAATCAATGGAAGTACCTTGGAAATGTTGCGGGTTGTGACGGAGCTGGGGTAAGTTTATCGAGAGCAAATAACAAATCCAATGGAATTAAAACTACTTTTCTGATGACATGTCACAACTGTATAAATGAGGTTATTGTTAAGATGTGTTGCTCTGGACTGGACGACAGTGAGATGGGGGGTGGGTTGGAATTACAGTTTTAGGGTAAATGCTTCATTGGTATTGCTTTTCATTTTCTCCTGAATACACATGAAAATGGTCAAATTCAATTGGTGTATATTGATGCTGCCAGAAGTTTCTGGGACACAGAGCTCTGCATTATATGTGATACTTTGACAAATAAAATATGTTTAAAAAAAAAAACAGCACTTTTCAGCTTGGTTGTGTGCTGCAGAGTTTGCGAGGAGAGAAATGGGTGGTAGTGAAGGAACATGAGTGACAGAGTTGACCTCAATCTTGGAAAAGATGGCAATTTTGTCTAAGCAGCGGCCTGGTTAACATAAATCAGAAAGTTGTACTTCTACTCATCATAGAAATTTTGTTTAAACAGCACTATATTAGCGTGTACATGTGAAATTGAGTGAAAATCTTCTACAACAGATTGCTGATGTTCTTAAAAAAGCATAATTCCTACACCTATGCCTGATACACAATGTCATGAAGTGTTTTGTCTTTGATGAGACTATCCTCACCTTTTGAATACAATGTGTGTGTGTCGAGTCAGACTTGAATTTCTATGGGGAGCGACTCTCCTGGAATATTGTTCACATCCAAGAAGTCCTTTCTGTGTTGGTTGGCCCTGCTGGTCAGAACATTTTGGGTATTCAGACAGAATATCGAGTTGGAAATGTCGATTTACACAAATATCGAGTTGGAAATATCGCGACACAGATATATTTACAGCAAGAATATTGTGGTCAAGAATATCGGATTTAAGGTAAGAAATATTGGTTTAACAAAAATATAGACATCATTAATATCGTTTACAAAAATATAGTTGCTTAAAATATTGATTTTTTTAATTAGTGTTATGTTTTATATTTTACATGTATTTTTCGGTATAAGTATTGTTTATGTTTTTTAATATATGTGTTCAATTTTTACTAGTTATAAATTTTATTTTAATTCAAGTTTGCGTTTTTTAGTTCCATAACGGGTTGTGGGTTTATAAGGGAATAGGGTGGGAAGTAATTTAATTATAATGATTATTTTTTATTTATTAATATTTATTTAATTGAGATTTTACAGTGTTCATTGTGGGAAGTAATTTATTTGTAATTAATTATTAATTGGTTGATAATCAATATTAATTAATTAATTGGTAATTAATTATGGTAATTGTGTAAAAAAAAGTTAGGTGTGGGTTCTGGAGTTTATAGGGGTAAATGGTGGGAAGTAATTTACTTTTCAATCAATCAATCAATCAATCAGTACATTTGTAGAGAGCACAACTCACCCGTGAGGGTCTCAAGGTGCTGGGGAGGGCGGGGGTGCTGCTACTGCTCAAACAGCCAGGTCTTGAGGAGTCTCCTGAAGGCCAGTGGGTCCTTGGTCTGTCGTAGACTGATGGGGAGGGTGTTCCAGGTTTTTGTGGCAAGGTGAGAGAACAATCTGCCGCCCGCGGTCACTTGACGGATGCGGGGGACAGTGGCGATGGCGAGGTCGGCGGATCGAAGTTGGCGGTTCGGGGTGCAGAAGCTGAGTCGTTCATTGAGGTACGCTGGTCCGGTGTTGTGGAGAGCTTTGTGGGCGTGGTTGAGGAGCTTGAAGGTGATCCTCTTGTTGACAGGGAGCCAGTGAAGGTTTTTCAGGTGGGCTGTGATGTGGCTGTGGCGGGGGATGTCGAGGATGAGGCGTGCAGAGGCGTTCTGTATGTGTTGTAGTCGTTTCTGGAGTTTGGCTGATGTTCCTGAGTAGAGAGCGTTGCCGTAGTCCAGTCTGCTGGTGACAAGGGCCTGGGTGACTGTCCTTCTGGTACTTGTGGGGATCCATCTGTAGATCTTGCGGAGCATGCGGAGGGTACTGAGGCAGGAGGAGGAGACGGCATTCACTTGCTGGGTCATTGACAGTGCGGAGTCCAGGATGACTCCCAGGTTGCGTGCGTGGTTAGTGGGCGTCGGTGCAGCTCCCAGTGCAGTCGGCCACCATGAGTCGTCCCAGGCGGAGGGGCTGGATCCAATGATGAGGACCTCCGTCTTGTCCGAGTTCAGTTTCAGGTGGCTGATCGTCATCCATTCAGCGATAGCCTTCATTCCTTCGTGGAGGTTGGATTTGGCGGTGACGGGGGCCTTGGTGAGGGAGAGGATCAGCTGGGTGTCATCGGCATATGAGAGGATGTTGAGGTCGTGCAATCTGGCGATGTTGGCGAGCGGTGACATGTAGATGTTGAAGAGTGTTGGGCTGAGAGATGATCCTTGGGGTACGCCGCAGATGATCTTGGTGTCTTTAGAGCGGAATGGGGGGAGGCGGACATTCTGGTTTCTGCCGGTGAGGAAGTAGGTGGTCCAGTCCAGTGCTTTGTCATGGATCCCTGCATTGTGGAGGCGTGTGCAGAGGGTGTGGTGAAAGACGGTGTCGAAGGCGGCTGAGAGGTCCAGGAGGATGAGGGCCGCGGTTTCTCCGTTGTCCATCATGGCCCTGATGTCGTCGGTTGCGGCGACAAGGGCTGTTTCTGTGCTGTGGTTGCTGCGGAAGCCGGAGTGGGACGCGTCCAGGAGGTTATTCTTTTCGAGGAAGGAGGTCAGTTGCCTGTTGATGATTTTCTCGATGACTTTCGCTGGGAAAGGGAGGAGGGAGATGGGCTGGAATTTCTTGAGGTCCTTGGGGTCAGCTTTGGGTTTCTTGAGAAGGGCGTTGATCTCTGCGTGCTTCCAGCTCTCCGGGAAGGTGGCGGTCTCGAAGGAGCTCTTTATGATTTTGCAGAGATGGGGTGCGATGGTGGAGCTTGCTTTGTTGAAGATGTGGTGCGGGCAGGGGTCGGATGGTGAACCGGAGTGGATGGTGTTCATGGTTTTGATGGTGTCTTCGTCATTGACGTGGGTCCAGGAGAGCAGGGGGTCGATGTTGATGTGGCTGGGGGGTGGTGAGTCTGAGGTGTCTGTGTCAGTCGGGGAGACCTTGTTGCTGAAGTTGTCGTGGATGTCTGTGATCTTGCGATGAAAGAAGGTGGCTAGGGAGTCGCAGAGGTCCTATGATGGCGGGATGTCGTTGGAGTTGGAGCTGGGGTTGGAGAGTTCCTTCACGCTGTTGAAGAGCTCTTTGCTGTTGTGAGCGTTGTTGTCAATGCGCTCTCTGAAGGATGTCCTTTTGGCGGTACGGATGAGTTGATGGTGTCTGCGGATGGCGTTCTTGTAGGCTGGGTTGCTGTCTGGTGTCTGTTTGTGGTGCCACTTCTTCTCGAGCCTGCGGCAGGCCTGCTTGTATGCCTGGAGGTCGGTGGTGAACCAGATGGCTTTCCTGCCGGAGCGTCTGTTCGAGGGTTTCTTGATCGGGGCGAGAGTGTTGGCACAGTCGTTGATCCATTGCCTGAGGTTGGCGGAGTCGGTGTCGGTAGTGTCCGTTGGTGGGTTTCGGGCGAAGGTGGTGACTAGCTGGTTTTCGGTGACTTTGCTCCAGCCGTGGTGGGGGGCCCGTTGTGTGCGGTGATGTGTTGTCGGCTGAAGTGGATGCAACGGTGGTCGGTCCAGTGGAGTTCGGTGGTGTGGCTGAAGGTGACGTGGTTGCTAGCTGAGAAGATGGGGTCGAGCGTGTGTCCGGCGGAGTGGGTGGGAGTAGTGACGAGCTGTTTGAGTCCGAGTTTGGTGAGGTTGTCGAGCAGGGTGGTGGAGTTGCTGTCGTTGGTGTTCTCGAGGTGGAAGTTCAGGTCTCCGAGGAGGATGTAGTCCGTAGACGTAAGGGCGTGCTCGCTGACGAAGTCAGCGATTGAGTTGCTGAACTGTGGCCGGGGACCGGGTGGTCTGTAGATGAGGGTTCCTCTGAGGGTGGTGTTGGGGTTCGGTGTGGATCTGGAAGTGCAGGTGTTTGGCAGTGATAAGCATGTTGTTGGTGCTGGTCGAGATTCTGAGGGTGCTTCTGTGGACAATGGTGATTCCTCCTCCTCTTCTGTTGGTGCGGTCCCTGCGGGTGATCTTGTAGCCGTCAGGGATGGCTATGGTGATGTCGGGTGCCGAGGAGGGGTTCATCCTGGTCTCCATCAGGAAGGCGACGTCTGGGGAGGTGGAGTTGAGAAGGTCCCAGAGTTCAATGGCGTGTTTGCGGGCAGAGCGGTTGTTGAGTAGAAGGCATCGGAGGCTGTTGCAATCTACCCCTGTGGGTGTGGTGGTGGTTTGGAGGCTGGTGTAGTGGCAGTTCTGGCAGGAGAAGGGTCCATGGGTCCGCTTAGGGGTGGCTTGGAAGCAGGTGTGGGATCGGCCGGCGTTGAGTGCATGGAGGGTGCTGGCGTCGTAGCGGCGTCTGGTGTTGTGGTGTTCGTGGGGGCCAGAGGGTCTGACGCTGGGCCTGTCCAGGCGCTAATGGGCGCAGACGGGCTTGCCTTAGGCGCGCGGCCGCCATTTTAAGGGGAGGTGGGAGGGAGGAGCAGCTTGGCAGCGGGAGCGGGAGCATGAATGGGCAAGCAGGGGGGGCCACAGGGGATGCAGCGGTGGGAAAAAATGGGCAAGAAAACAGGGACACGGATAGAAAAGGGCACCAGCCGGGGCTAGGTGAGGGGCACAGAAGGCAAGGCAAGAGGGACAAAAGGAGCCAAAAACAGGAGACAACAAATCAACGAATGACAGATTACAGTGAAACACAACTCAGGCAGAGGGGCCTAGAGCCTACGGCGGTGGCAGAGAGCAGAGGGACACGGTCACACAGGTGGTGTTGTGCGTTGTGGGGGAGCGACCTACCTGAAATCAGGGTCAACGGTCGCTCTCCTCACCACGCAGTGGCCGCCATTATAAGGGGAGGTGGGGAGGAGGAGTAGCTGGGAGGCGGGAGTGGGAGGACGAATGGGCAAACAGGGGGGCCAGCCGCAGGGGACGCTGCGGCAGGAAAAAACAGGTGAGAAAAAGGGGGCACCAACGGGGGCAAGGTGAGAGGCACAGAAGGCAAGGCAAGGGAGACAAAGGAGCAAAACAGGAGCCAACAAATCAATGAATGACAAATTACAGTGAAACACAACTCACTGGGGCATGGAGAGAGAAGGGCACCAGCGGAGGCAAGGTGAGGGGCACAGAAGGCAAGGCAAGGGGGACAAAAGGAGCCAAAAACAGGAGACATCAAATCAACGAAAAACAGATTACAGTGAAACACAACTCAGGTAGAGAGGCCTAGAGCCCACGGCGGTGGCAGAGAGCAGAGGGACACGGTCACACAGGTGGAGCGACCTACCTGAAATCTATGATCTAATGATCGTTCACCTTTGGGACTCCGGCACGGTTATTTTAGGGGTGCTGCAGGACACCCTGCACCCCTATTTCCAACCCTGGGCCAGCCCGAGAGAATTAATTTAATTAATTTATAATTCATTGTTAATTTAAAATAATTAATTGATTGTAAATTAATCATGGAGATTGTGTAATTCATTTTATGTGCGGGTTGTGGGGTAATGGGTGGGAAGTAATTTATGTTTAATTAATAATTAGTTGTTAATTAATATTATTAATTAATTTAATTTAAAATTAAATATGGAAATTGTGTAATTCATTTTAGGTGTGGGTTGTGGGGTTTCTAGGGGTAAAGGTTAGGAAGTAATTTATGTTTAATTAATTATTAATTAGTTGATCATTAATATTAATTAATTGATAGGGTAATTGTGTATATTTTTTGTGTTTGTGTTTTACTTTTATAGGGTAAAGGATGAGGAGTAAATTAATTTTACTTACTATAAAATTAGTTGTTAAATACTATTAGTTTTTTTAATTGAAAATAAGTTTTGATTGAGTAATGCATTTTTGACAGTTTAATTTTAGCTGTGGGTTGTGGGGAATCTAGTGGTAAAGTGTTGGAATTTAATTAATTTTTATGAGTTTTAATTTGTTTTTAATTAATAATATTTCTTCAATTGGTAATTAATTATGTTAATGATGGAAGTACATTTTTTTTTAGAAATTTAGATATGGGTTGTGGATTGTGTGGTGTTATAAGGTAAGATATTAAAAAAGATGTATGTAATAATTAATGTTTTTATTTCTAAATAATTTCTAATTAAAAATATGTATTTGTTTGAAATGTATTTTTTATTTTATTTAATATAATATTCGTAGGTATTTGTCATATGTATTTAACATTATAATATATTTTTTTTATTTTTAATAAGAAATATTTTTGTATTTAATTTTTTTTATATATTTATATATTATTTTATTTATTAGTTTTTTTAATATTTGTTGTTATTAATATTTTGTTTGTTTTTAATTTTGAACTGACTGGAGTGAGAATATTATTTGTTACTCCTCCGCAATCCAACAGTTTCCCTATTGTTGCACTCACTGGAGTGGTAACAGTAATTTTTACCCCTCCGCTATCCAACACTTTCCCTACTGTTGCACTCATTGGAGTGGGAATAGTCATTTTTACCCTTCCACAATCCAACAATTGCCCTCCTACTGTTGCGCTAACTGGAATGGGAATAGTAATTTTTACCCCTCCACTATCCAACACTTTCCCTACTGTTACACTTATTAGAGTGGAAATAGTAATTTTTACCCCTCCACTATCCAACAATTTCCCTATTGTTACACTTACTGGAGTGGGAATAGTAACTTTTACCCCTCCACTATCCAACACTTTCCCTATTGTTGCACTCAGTGGAGTGGGAATAGTAACTTTTACCCCTCCGCTATCCAACACTTTCCCTGTTGTTGCACTTGGTAGTGTGGGAATAGTAACTTTTACCCCTCCACTATCCAACACTTTACATATTGTTGCACTCGGTGGAGTGGGAATAGTCATTTTTACCCCTCTGCTATCCAACATTTTCCCTACTGTTGTACTGACAGGAATAGCAATTTTTACCCCTCGGCTATCCAACACTTTCCCTACTGTTGCACTGACTGGAGTTGGAAATGTATGTTTGAAGATTTTTAAATAGTTTAATGTTTTAAATTATAATTGATTTTTTTTATTTAGATTTTATGTTATTGGTATATATATATATTTACAATTAATTAAAAATATTAGTTTATTAATTGTTTCAAAGTAAATAGATATATGAATTATTATGTATATGTGTTTCACTTTTAAAAATGTATTTGTTAAAATGTATATTAAATCTACTTTACTTTTTCAAAAATTAATTTTAGGATTTAATATATTTATTATATATATAAAACGATGTTTTGTACAACAATATTTTTTACATCGATGTTATTTTTTCGATATTTTTGTACTTACCTGTTTAAGTATAGGAAGTCGATATTTTTGCTTTCTACATTTTTTTCATCTATATTTTTTATATTGATATTCTGTCACTGTAACCCTGTAGGTACTGCAGGGATGGTTGGTCTAGGGGACATTGGAATAAGCTTTGCCATGCAGCTCGTCTGCACCGAGTCAGGGCCTAAGGCTAGTCCCTCTGCCATCCAGCCCTCAGAACACATATACTACAGTGCTGAAACCCTCCACAGTCTCAGGACACCCAACAGCAACTGTAGTCGACACAGCTATCAAGCTGACACCCTTCCGCCTACCTGTCCTGAATGCCACCATTCCTTCAAACCCAAATTAATTATGGATCCGCTACACGATTTCCGTATATTTTTACTGAACTGCCGCTCTCTTCCTAAACATACGGCTGAAATTGCGCTTTTAATAGAGGAACACACACCAGACATTCTGTTCCTTACAGAAACCTGGCTATCCCCGGAGGCCGATCCAGCAGTCATAGAAGCCCTCCTAACAGGCTTCCAAATCTCCCGCCAAGACCGACCTAAAGGGAGAGGAGGAGGCGTGGCGATAATTTACAAAGAACAACTCCACTGCAGAGTGGTTTCCGATACCATTACGGACTGTGAGAGTCTCACTTTCAACATTGAACTATCACCCAACAGTTGCCTCTCCGGCACTCTTGTCTACCGCCCTCCTGGCCCTCCAAAGCAGTTCCATGTGAGTCTACCACTTAGTGTGGCTGAACGTCTTAATACCTCATCCAACTTCATCCTGCTAGGTGACTTTAACTTTGAGTCATCTTCAGACCACATAGCCCTGACCTTAGCAGAGGATCTAGCAGCTCTTAAACTCTCCCAACGGGTCACCTCTGCCACCCACGCGAAGAGCCATCTGTTGGACCCGGTTTTTAGCAATTGCCCTGGCCTTCTAACCAGTCCACCTATTCCCCTGCCCTGGACGGATCATTTCCTGATCCCCATTAATTGGACTGCGTTTAAAATCCCTGATCCAACACCCACCATGAAACTCAAGAGAGCTTGGTCTCACCTAGCAGTTGACAAGTGGACCAGCAAACTTACTGAGAATCCACCTATGATCAATGACAACCCCGGCCTAGCTAACCAGGCCTATGTCAACTGGATCACCCAATCTCTTGACGTTGTTTTGCCTAAAAAGAAAATCACGCTTAAGCGCTCCCGCAAAACCGCCCCGTGGTACACGGAGACTCTCAGAGACAAGAAACGTCTCTGTAGGAAATCCGAAAGACGCTGGCGATCTGATTATTCTATGGATAATAAGACCCTTTACTGAGAAGCCATCAGTGAATATAAAACGCTGATAAAAGCGGCACAAGCCTCATACTTCTCCGCGAAAATTCTGCATGCTAAATCTAAACCCAAGGAAATTTTTCACATCATCAAAAAACTAACTAAACAGCCCCCTAGCCTGCAGGCGGATAAGTCCATTACCCACTGCAATAATATTGCCGAATTTTTTCATCAGAAAATAAGCTCTATTTACTCTACCTTTCCCCCGAAAAACCCTTCCCCCTCACACCATCCTGCGACCCCCCCCTCCAGCCAACAGCCACCCACGCTGACTCACTTCCTCTCTCTGGATCTCGCCACTCTTGAATCCTTAGCACATAAAGTAAAATCCGGTTCCCCTGATGGCCCTGCCCCTCCAGACATAATAATGGCAGCCTCGCAGACCATCCTACCCATTGTTAGGGAGGTCTTAAATGCCTCCATCTCTTCTGGCACGGTCCCGACCGCATGAAAGCAGGCTATGGTGAGAGCCTTGTTGAAAAAGCCTAACTTGGACTCTACCAATCTGAGCAACTACCGCCCCATTTCCCTGCTCCCATGGGCTAGCAAGATTCTGGAGAAATATATAAATCTACAACTAATAAACTTCCTGGAAGATCACCACCTATTGGACCCCACCCAGACAGGCTTTAGACCAAAACATGGGACCGAGACCGCCCTTCTTATGGTCACAGAAGAAGCTAGAGAAATCCTGGATCAAGGAGGATCAGTGGCAGTGATCCTCCTTGATCTCAGCGCGGCCTTTGACACGGTCAGCCATGACACTTTGCTGTACCGCTTATCTCAGGCCGGGATTAAAGATAAAGCCTGGTCTTGGTTCCAGTCCTTCTTAGAGGATAGATCTTTTCGCGTGTTCGAAGGCGAGTCTGTGTCCACCAGCAGACCGTTGAATTGCGGAGTCCCTCAGGGCTCTTCGCTGAGCCCTGCACTCTTCAATCTGTACATGAGGCCGCTGGCTGACGTTGTCCGCCCATTTGGAATTAAGATAATTTCCTATGCGGACGACACGCAGCTGGTGGTCTCTATGTCGCAGGCAGCCAATCCATCTGCTCGGGGTGGGCTCAGAGAATGCCTGGAGGAAGTGAAGACCTGGATGTCCCTTTCGTGTTTAAAACTGAATGGGGACAAAACTGAGCTTATGCTCCTAGGCCCCTCGGATTGTAGTCTCCCCCCTTCCATGTGGCCGCCTAGTTTGGGATCTCCTCCAACTCCTAAAAACAGTATCAAGAGTCTCGGAGTCTGGCTGGACAGATCTCTGTCCTTTAACGTACAATCCATAAAACTCTCAGCCACCTGTTTTGGCATTATGAGGATGTTAAAGAAAATTCTCCCTCTCCTCCCCCTGGAAGCCAAACAAGTGGCTGTACAAGGCCTAATTCAGTCACGCCTTGATTTCAACAATGCACTCTATCTTGGCGCTCCTGAATCCACTCTAAGTAGGCTTCAGACAGTCCAGAACTGCGCAGCACGCATTTTACTCGACCTCCCTCGTAGACAGTCAGTGAGGTCCGGACTGGTGTCCCTTCATTGGTTACCGGTGCGCCAGAGAGTCATGTCTAAAGCTATGTGCATAGCTCACCAGGCTTTCTGGAACACTGGCCCCAGGATCACGCGGGACCTAATTACCCACTACATGCCCAGTAGAAGCCTACGCTCTAGTCAGACTTTCCTTGCAATAGCCCCCAGAAATAAAAGAGCCAGATCTGGAGGTAGAGCATTCTCCCATAATGCTGCCAGGGCCTGGAACCTCCTCCCGTTGCATCTCAGAGTCAACCCTAATCTCACGGCCTTCCGCAAGCAGCTGAAAACCTTTCTATTTCATTCAGTGTAATTCCCCCTTCTCTCCCCTTGTGGGCCACTGTGCCCAAAAGGAAAAGAACTTTTGTCCTGTTCTACTCTGTCTGTGGGGGACAGTGTGTCCTCATCATGATCTCCTCACACACCCCGAAGGATGTCATGCTTCATCATTGGGCTTTGCTCCTCGTCGGTCCGGCGCTGCAATACCCTACGGGATCCTGAAGGGTCTCTTTATCGAGATCTTTTGATGAAAGCCGTTTGGGTGCGTGGGTGTAAGTGGAAGTGAAGTCCAAAGTGGTGTTAAAAAATGACTGAAGGGAGAGTGGGTACTGTTTATTAGGGTTTATCCCTCTGTCATTGTTAAAACAAAATGTGTGGTGCTGCTGGGTATATGTCCCTAATGGACATATAACGGTCGTCGCTGGGAATATGTCTCTAATGGACATATATAACAATCTACATGTTTTGCGCTGTATGTGGCCTCAGAAGGAGATCCTAAGCGCTTCTTCAGGACCAAAGAAAGTTCTATTATAGTATCAGCGGTGGCATAAACTAACCAGTGTCGCCGGATTTGTAGAAGGGAGTAGCGTTTCTGAAATGAGAAACAGAGTGTAGGACAAAAGTATAGTAGCATGGATATATTGTCATGGTAGAGTATATTGTCCGGGTCATCCATTGGAGGGCCTGGTGCGCATTACCCTTAGCGTGAGTCTTATCTCTGTAGGTTGGCGTAGGTGCGCGTATAATAACAGTTATGTGAATAATCAAAACAGTTTTTCTCAGCATAGTGACAGACATACATAAATAGGTATAAGATCAATGATTAGATTGTGCCAGGGTAGTTCTTTATCCATACGTTTACTAAGTCGTTCATACAGTGCCCCAGGTTAAAGTATACATGTATATGTGATTTTATAAAAAGGCTCATTCATAAAGTAAGGAGATGAACCATAGTTGTCTAGGTAGAAAATACCACAAAGTGGGCCCCACCATTGATGGCAAACCTCGAGACACTGTTGTAGTGATTTTTACTAAATACATCATGTTTCTCAGCCCTTAGTGTTAGAATAAGGACCACAGGTCGGGAACTGTGGATGAAAGGAGGCAAAATAATTAGTGTTATGAGGCTTCATTTTTCCCCGCTGTAGAAGTCAAAAAAGTTTTTTGAAAACTAAGAAACGAAAGAGCTGCTATGCAGAGTACAGGAACGATCCCCACATGCTGAGGGATTTACCCTATACAGTGAAAAGAAAGTGACAGTGCACAGAGTTGTAAAGCTCCGTTTTGCTTTACTTTTTATATTGGTTTTGAAGGCTAGAGACCTGTGGGAAAAGACAAAGGAGCACTGCGGGTAATGATGAGGCTTCGCATTGCCCCGCTTTTCAGATCAAAATAGTTATATGTGAGCCAGTGAGCTATGTGGAAGCCAAAACACTCCTCGCATGTTTGGAACGGTTAAAACAGAAAACGACAGTACATGCATTTATGAGGCTTCGTTTGTAAGAGGCAATTGTTTTCACAGGCCAAGCGTTAATAGCCAGAGAGATGCCTCATTGCATTCTGAAAGGGTTTCCCCTTTCCATTTTACTCACGGTTGTCCCGTAGTTGCAGGGCCGATCCACCTGCGTGCCTCTCCCCGTCTCCGCCGGTAATGGGAGGGTGGCCCCTACCCCTTATATAGCGGAGGTGTGTTTCCAATCAATGTGTTAATTGTACGTTAATGGGAGAGTGTATGATGTGATACGTGGGCGCCATCTTGTAGTGGGGTAGTATGAGTGATCTAGTGTTTGATACTTATAGTTATCAAGCTATTGTTAATAGCGAGTGTCCTATAATGTTTTTTTAGTGTCTCAGAGGAAACCTTAGTGATCATTGGTGGTTAGGGTGGTAAAGGCATACTCGTAGATGTAGGCAGATAGGTTGTTAGACCATGGGCGCCTCCTTTGAGTGGTAAGGTTATGTGTTCTCTGTCACTATGAGTTGTGAATAGTGAAGCCCCATTTTTATTATTTAATATGCAGGGTTTTACTCGCAAAAGGAGTGTCTGAGATGGCCTGTATTCTGGAAAGGCGACATATGTGTGTTTGTGTGTCTCTATAGTTTACACATCATTGTGATAATTTTGTCTACATGGTTGGGAGGAGAAAGGGTTGATGGTGAGAACGTCATTAGGCTACACTACCTCAATATAAAAAGTAAAGCATAACGAAGCTTTACAACTCTGTGCACTGTCACTTTCTTTTCACTGTATAGGGTAAATCCCTCCAGCATGCGGGGATCGTCCTGGACTCTGCATAACAGCTCTTTAGTTTTTTAGTTTTCAATAAACTCTATTGACTTCTACAGCGGGGAACAATGAAGCCTCATAACACTAATTATTTTGCCTCTTTTCATCCACAGTTCCCGAGTGCCCTCACTGATAATATGTGGTCCTTATTCTAATACCAAGGGGTGAGAAACATGATGTATTTTGTAAAAATCACTACAACAGTGTCTCGAGGTTTGCCATCAATGGGCTGGGCTTGGAGAAAACGGGGTAAATCAGGTTGTTCTAAAATATCTAACGTGCGGTAGAATTTAACATCCCGCACGTATTAAACCAATTCTCGATCTGTCATTAAAGGATTGTTTAAACTTCAGAATAACGGTCAAAAGTAGACAAACGGATGAAGTTGAAGTCAGTGTGGCGGGGCGCCGTGAGGGGGGTTTTGGAAAGTGGAACGGATTATCCCAGCAGTGCAGTTGACCTTGAGGCGAGTATGCCTTGAAACCCTCACGACGGATCACAGAGTTCCGGGTTGTGTCCACAACAGATCGAGAATCAGTTTAATACGTGCGGGATGTTAAATCCTACCGCACGTTATATATTTTAGACCGACCTGATTTACCCCATTTTCTCCAAGCCCAGCCGGGTTGGAATTATCACCGGCTCTTCTTCTCGCTTGCCAGAGGTCCTGGGCTTTTCACCACCTCTTTCTAAAGGTTTATTGGCAATAGGGGTTTACATTGATTTTTTTGTTTCTTAGAGTTTCATATTTGGGGCGGAGATAGCCCTATTTTTGGCAAGGTCCACTAAGAAAGAAAATCCAACCCTGTATTAGCTCTGAACATCATATATTTGTAGTCATGACTTTAGTGCAATCTCATCTCCACTACTCTGATTCAATCTGTCTGGGTCTTCCAGGCAAACAACATCTAAAACAAATGGAAAACACAGCGTCTCATCAAATTCTACATTAACAATCATGGTACCCTTGTGTTGAGAATTAAACACTCTCACACAGTAGTAGAAAAATAAGTGTTTATTGTAGCTGAGGATATTAGGTAGATACAGCTGTCCTTCATGTGTCCACCTTCCAATGGACTGCAACATTGCTCTTACCATTTAAACCTAAATATTCCATGTGTGCCAGCTACCCGGACATTTCACATCACTAAGCAACATAACATATCCCCCCATTTACACGATAAATTCAATTAAAAGGAAACTGAAAAAAAAACTAAAATAAATTATAACACAAGTGACAAAAGAAAAATAACTAAACCAGACTAACATACTTGAGAGAGCTTGATGCATTCCAATTATCCAGTATAACGTAATACAGTGACATGCTCCTTGTCCTGAAACAATGCATGGTTCACAAAGCTGTATGCATTGCAACATTTATTTATTGCTGACGATATGATCCTTCATGAAACTCGGAGCCTTCCTCCACGCAGAGCCTTGATGGGAGTCAAAATCTTCCTCCTCCCCGGGACCAGCTCGCACAGCCTCCTAGAATTCCAGTGTGTCCGCACCACCCCGCTCGTCATTTTCCCCAGAGTCGTCTCTCACAACCTCCTGTTTGCTATCATTCGGCACCACATGTCCACCAGTACAAGACATTCTTCTAGAATTATTCCCATCGACCTCTTCATGCAGCCAATCGAATTCACCCTCCCTTCTCCCCTGTGCAATCCAATCAAAATGACATACCTTTCCATTTCTCAGTCTCACGGCATTTTGAAAAACTTCCACCACTTCTTCTGGATCAAAGACTCGGCTGGCATCCTTTACAACAATACCTGGCTTCTTTACATGCACCCAGTCTCCTACTTCTACCTTTGCAGCTTGCATCCCATGTTTGGCATCGTAATATTCTTTATTTGTGTTATGTGTAACCTCCATCCAGTCTGACCATAACACCACTGCTGTATAAAAGAACCATCCCGTGCTACACTTTGATCTAGGTTTCCTTCCTCTCATAATCACAAAAGTGGGTAACCCAGTTGCATCATTACATGTGACCCGATATGACCACACCGTCTTCCCCAACTGTATAATCCAATTCTGATTATCTCTCATGACCAACTGAATGGTACCTTTAAGCAACCAGTTAAATCTCTTCACCATTCGGTTCCCACTTGGGTTATATAAAGATGTGGTTCTGTGTCTTATTCCCAGTTTCTCAAAATGTGCTTTCACCTTGTTGGACAAAAATGGAATACCATTGTCACTTACAATGGAAGCAGGAATGCCTTCACATGTGAAACTGTCAGTCAAAAATTCTAAAACAGAATGAGTTTCCACTTTTTCAACTACTCTGACCATGGGCCACCTAGAAAAAAATCAATAGAATTAAATACTTATGTTATTCCCCCACCGGTCCGATGATTTCAATGGCAACCATTTCACATGGTTCCTTAGGATGGAATCCATCATCCATGGGTGGATGCAAGGTGTGCAAGGATTCATCAGCAGTAGAGCAAGCACACCCATCTCACACAACTCCCTGCACCGCCAAATCCATTCTAGGCTACCAGAACAGTTTTTTTTAAAACAGACTTGGTTCTGACAACATCAGAATGCCCTTCATAGCACGATTCCACAATCATGCCATGCAGATCTTCAGGTGGAATAATTCCCTAGCCTCTAGATAAAGTACCTTCCTCCGCAGCCAATTCCAATCTCACAGAAGCATTCAAAGGACTGTTCCTCGGCCATCTACTCAGCATGTACGAGAATACCTCCTGTAGAATCTTATCATTTGCGTGTCTGTAGATCATCTTTGTCAGTTGAGCGTAAGACTTCACTTCTTTTACACTGTGAAGACCCAGAAGTCTCGGAACTCTATGAACATTTTCCTCCCATATCAGCTGAACAGGCAGTTGATTCGAATGAGTATGAAGTGTGTGTGTGTGAAAAAAATGGATTACCATTTTCTCCCAAAGGTTTCAACAGTTCTAGAGAGGTATCATTTTGGAAGACGTATGCAGAGAAAAGGGAAGTGTGTGGAATAGTACATAACCACACTGAGAAAGTTGGCCACTTTCATGCAGTAGTAGAAGAATACGTGTTTATTGTAGCTGAGGAGCATAGGTAGACATAACCTCCCTTCGTGTGTCCACCTTCCAACTGACCCCAACATTACTCTTACCACTTGAACCTAAACATTTCATGTGTCAGCTACCCTGACATTCCCCATCAGTAAACTACATAACACCATGTCTTGACAGAAGTAACTGTTGCTTTTCATTGCCATTTCCAATAGTTGCTTTTATGTGCCCTTTGAATACTCCAGAGTTACAATTTCAGGAGTTATGTAAACGGTATTCATTGATAAAGTAACATTTTGTTTGAATAGCTCTGTACGTCCTACTTGATTTCAAAGGCTAGCCTTCCAACTGTTTCTATTGGGGCCGGACTCAGTGCCAATGACTTTGACAATACTTCCACTGTCCCAGCGGCTTCCACCACAACCCTTCAGGGATGTTTTAGTTAGTGAATTCTCTCATATCTAAAAAGTATAAAGTAATTCTGGCTTTATATGCTTGTTTTGGCATCCTAAGTAGTTGTCTCCCACTCTTTATAGAAAACTGTTTAACCCTTTCCTTCAAAACAGGTTTGGCCATTCTGCCGTAATGTATGAGATCCACCATAAAGTTCTGAGTAAAAAAAACAAAAAACTCCAAGATGAGTAAAGTATTACTCTCTCGTTATTCATATGCCACATTTTAATTTCTTCCTTCCTCTTGAAATTGTTTAAACTTTAGTTTTCTTGTATTTATACTAAAAGTATTACAATTTGGAGACTTTTCTCCACTTTTTCCAGATGCCTCTGCAGTCCTATTTGAGTAAAATGCATCAGTACCTGAGCATCTGCATCTTTTTGTAAGGACCAGTCATTACTATCTAGCCTGGAATGAGACTAATAGATAAAAATGCCAGGGGCTAGTCCGGGATCTAAATAGTTAAGAGGAGGGGTGCCGTTATGTAGAACTGACTTAATCTACTGGATGCCTTTCTTGCAAAATGTATGTTCATGTACTGTGTTGTTTCTATTAGAACAAGAGGCTTTGGTGTACAGGTGATTTATAAATCACAACAAAAGAAAATATAACATTAGAAGATGGCTACTTTGCATGCGCAGCACCCTTCTTTTAACAGAGTCTTGTATTTCTTTAACTCTCTGAACAAGGCTTGTGAAGCAATTCAACAAGCTTAGTCAAAGCCAAACTACTACTAGTGTGCTGGCCCGGATAGTGGGTAGTTGCAGGGAGTTAGCAGTGGCATCATCCTGGAGCTGGGTGGAATATTGGTATTCGGACAGATACAGGGGGAGGGGCGGCAGATAGTGATGGGATTATAGGGGGAGTATTTATCATACCCATGTAACCTTCCACAAAATGCAATGGCTTTAGAGACTGACCAAAAGGCAACTTTTATTGCACTGTTTGTATGTATGCAAGTATGCATGCGTCTGTTTGTGTGAATATGCGTTGGTGTCATGGGGTCTCTGACAGACATCTACAGCTGTCTGTATGAGAGACCTAAAAATGTAGTCATTACAAGTATCTCCACAGGGAGTTAACAGATCTAGAAATGATGGTTCATTCTGATGGCGGAGGCGTCTGCAGAGGTATATATGCACAGCATGAATGTCAATACTGAGCAACTGACTCGTTGTATGTACAAATATAATATGCTGTAGTTACCGGGATATGAGACGTGGGACTTCAGAGGAGTCAAAACAATGCAAGTTCAGTTATCAAAGACTGAAAAATAACGGTGGTACTAAGCGGAAGCTTCTCACTTCTACTTTGCACCTACCATGCTTCACAGACGTTATTAAGTAATTCCCTAAAGAACAAATATTAAGTAGGAGAGTGCAAAGTTTGTATTATGCAAGCATAGGTTTGTCTTGTTCCCAATTAATTAGTCAGTACATGGTTTGCGTAGTTTCTTGCCTTTCCTTCCCCTGCATTTAGTCTTAGTTTTCCATTTTCCCCAGCACTTGAATTCCTATTCACACAACAAAGAGCGCCCCCCAAAATCTATCTTTTCACTCTCCCTCTCTCATCTACTATTCTCATAAGGTAGGTAGGAGTGTGAAGATCAGGGTTTTATGTGCATAGATTTCATTCGCAAGAGAAAGTTATTCCAAATTTCCCTGGCATACAGAATAGCAATGTACAGTATACAGAGCAACGTGAAAAAACAAACCACATTTATTCATACATTTGTACATTTATTTTGATCACAAGTGTTTGGGTAGAATATTGGCAAAAAAATATTGTGCTACAAAAATAGTGTCAAGAATATTGGGACATCAAAAATATTGTCGACAGAAATATTAAAGGTAAAATATTGGTTTAAATGTTTTTTTTAAATATTGTTATAAAAAATGTGATGATGGCAAATGTTGTATGTACTATCAATTAAAAGTGTTAATTAGCATTCATTTATTGTAGTGTTTTTGACTGAATCTGTTTGTTTTACTTGTGTTTTTAGTAGGAGAATTTTTTAGTTATGAAATTGTTTAAATCGCTTTATTTAATTGTATTAGTGTATATAAATAATTGGGAGACGTGCCCTTCTCTCACCCAAAAGCATTATTGCCTGTGCTATTCAATCCCCCATGGCCAAAGCATGCAAGAAAACACTGGTGGATAAAGTGCAAATGGGTTGACTGTGTGACACGTGCATTATAGTTCTTCTATTTTTTCAATCAATTCTTTTTATTTTCTTACTGTGCACAATGAAATCTACCAAGGGCATGTCAAAGTCAGGGCCGAGGGAGGTCTGTTTGGAGCAAGCAGCATGTGTGTACGTGGTCTTGAGTGCTGTGCTCATCCAGGTCGTCATTCAGGTCCTGGTACTTTGAGATGGTGCCATTCTTGCGTTGAGGGCAGTGTGTTTGTGCCACATCCAAATGGGTCAAATGGTAGCCTAAACTAATAGGGTATGATCATCTCTTTGGAGCAAATGAAGGCTGGGAAGGAAACTGACAGCTGTCATGGGTTAACCAGGGGCAAAGGTTGTGTGAGCGTACATCATAGTCAAGGGGCAAAGCCCTGTGGGACAATCCACCTAAGTGTGGGGACATATATTGTGGTCAACAGGCAAAGTCCTGGGGAACAACAACCGCCCCGATGTTTTAGCCTTAAAGACTCTGCCTATTTGGTCAGGGAATGCAGTAAGGTAACTCAAGGTGTTTTCTCGTACTAATCTGGATTTCTCTCCAAAAACAGGGGCATTTGTGACCTATTTGTCCTATTGTAAGCCAAAACCTTCTTTCTTGTGTTTTTGTCAGCACACGGTTATCTGCTGTGTCCAGTTTTAGTGTTGTGCACGTTTGTATTAGCATCGGTGCACCACTGGGGAGCTTAGTGGACGGGATCCCTGCATGCCGGCATTTGAGAAAAAGCAAAGCCCATATATATATATATATACACCATCCTGCACGGTTTCCAGTATCGATCACACGGCCAGATTCGCTCCAAGAATATGAATAATGAGGTGCCTAGCCGAGCTCATGAGAAACAGTATATTGATTTCTAGAGTAATAAAAACGATGAATGTTGTATCTGAGCAAGCTCCTTTGCAGATACCTCGTCTCAGGTGCCAGTGCTCAAATCATCTATTCTCTGGGAGGGGCTGTGAACAGGAAAACACGGCTGCAGCAGCTTGGAGTAGGCCAACATAAAACAACGCGTTTTACTTCACAAGATTCTATTTATGCATCCTTCAAGCACAGGATTATGTTTGTCATATAACAAACAAGGCCCTCACTTACCCACGCCACACCTATTGTGGAGGTTTCTCAAATTCGCTTTGTAGGCCAAGCCCCTTCTTTGAGCTCTCCTCCCCACCTTTTTTGTCCGACTTAAATTACTGGTGGCATAGACGTGATTTTGTGTTCTCAGGTTTATGTGTGCGATTTCGTATTTTTTCATGTTGTGGAAAAAACTGAGCGGTAGGGAGTATGGTGGGTTCCAGCCCCGCCCTCTCATCACCACCCCAAACATTAAAGTGCTTGCTATGTAGCAGCAGGATTGGTCTGCAACGAGTTGAGCAACATTTAACATACCTCAGGTAGGATCACGATGTGTGAAATGGACATGTGAATGTTAATTATGTCTGCCAGTTATTGCCGCGGGCACACATTGCTCCAATTTTTTTAGCAAGGGTTTCGTGTTTTACCCTGTTTTAGAGTGGGGATGTTTCACGCCATGTTTTGAACGCACTCCTGAGGCGTATAAACCGGTTCTTCCACACGCCTGGCTGCCAGTCAGCGAGCACGTGCTTTCTCGGTGCTGGCGGCCCTGCCAGTTGTACCGCTGAGGACAGGCAGCTTGGCACTGTCAAAGTCTGCTCCGCGCGCTACGCCCACGGGCAATGCTCTAAAGAGTTTTTCTGTGTACCTTTCTCGAGGCACCAGGGAAGTCATTCAACCACAGCAATTAGAGCTAAAGCACTAGATACACAAAACAAAAGGAGAGGATAGCACACCAGGGAAATCCGCGTCAAAGCACCGCCAGGCTCCCCGAGGTGAGGCTCAGCTCTGTTTATGAGTCAGGCAGCTTCAGCAAAACACACGGCGTCAGGCACTCGGGTACAATAAAAGCACTGCGTAGTGGCGCCCTGGTGGCACGGAAGCGAGACGCAGCTGCTCCAGACACAGTTATTCCAACGGACCAATCACCAAGAGAATTACTCTGCCATAGCTGCATCACTTAAAGTGAGCGAGGGAAGCCCTTAATTTAGACATGGGTGGACACTATTATGCGCCCTTATAGTTAAATAGTGCTGTCTGTAATGCAGTTGCCTTTCATGGCTGTACATTGGAAGCAGATTAGTAGAGGTGCTAATTAGAGACACGAAGTTAAGCAGACACACGCCACGTGAGGTTTTAGCAAGACTACCACATTAAAATAATACATCGCCGCTGTATCACAACAGCAAACAGACACGACTGCACAACAACCCGTATTAGGGTGTGTTTTGTGCTGTTGATCCGTTCGCTTTATAGTGTGTTGTTTTTTTATTTGATTGCCAACACAAACACATTTAGCCAAACTGGAGGGGTGAAGGCAAAAGGTTTGGGGGACTGCCACCCAAGGATGTCAGGTCTAACACTGTCCAAAAAAGAGGGTGAAGGAAGTATGAAATGGTGAATTCTGTAAGGCATATGTAATCATTGGTAGGAATATCACCCTTGAGATTGCTAATTTCTCCCTGAGAGACAGAGGAAGGAGGGACCAATGAGTTAAGTCTCTGGATTCAATCAGTGTGGGATATTTTTGGCTCAACATTTTTTCAAGGAGCTTGCCACAAACCTTCCACATAATTGAAGCAAGCAGATTCAAAAACTCAAAGCTCCCCGGCCCAAATATTTTTTTCACAGGAGCCTTGGACTGAATGAATAATGTGAAGATGTCCAGGATGTTCATCACTTGGGGGGTCAAGACATACTGCCCACTGAGAAAGACCACAAGGTCTTCCATACACATAGACACTTGGTGTTCTATCTCCTTTGACCAATGGAAACTTTAAATACTTTTACATCATAAGGGCACTGAAAGGACTACAATGTTCACTTTGCAGATACTAACTAATTGCTTTTCCTCAAAATGTGCTTTGGTGTCATTTTAGAACTTTTTTTTCACACTCCACCTGAAAGACCAACCATCTACTGCACCAGACAACTTCCCTCGCCTACTCAGCCCTAAGCATTGGTTCAAGGGATCCCAATGCATTACCATAATTGCCTACTTTGCAGCCAAGGAGCCGTGACCATTCACCCTCACACTACATACACCACATCAACAGAGCAACAGCACAAAAGCTTTAAAAAGTGCTAAGAAAAAGGCAGGCTGAACAAGCTCAGACAGAAACACTTGTTGTTCTCTCTTAAATGCGACCAGTTCACATGTGAAAAAACAGAAAGGGAGGCCTGCATGCCTCTCCTCTTCAACAGCATACCAATTTCACTAGGTGGCACCTAGAAGAGAAGGAAAGCACAGACTTTGTACCCTACAATATTGGTTCAATTATCTCTAGCCCTTGGGCTGGCATGGGTGGAAGAGAGAGTAGAGACAGGTATAATTTTTGGAGCTCAATTCTGCACATGTTTGAACTGTGCAGATTCATATTCAAACTTTCTGAATTTCTCTGAACAGTGCAAACATGTGCCCCAGGCTGGTCCGTACACAAGAAGTCCAGTCCACCAGTGCTAACCTGGGTCTTTAAGTGGTAGTAGCACACTCTAGCATCATGCACCTTCTGCCATTGATGCTTAGAAGAGAAATACGCTATCACCGTAGGTACTATGGAAACCACTGACAATCACATACAGTTCTGGCAGAGACCTCTTAAGGCATTGGCAAATTGTGAAATCCCTAGGGCCTCCACATTCCAAGGGATCACCTGGGAAAGTCAACTTACTCTCTATTTGACCTCTGTTTTTTTAAATTTCTCATATCTAAACTACTGTCACTCTCTGTCTACCGCTCCAACCGACTCTTGTTTTTTTCTACCATGGGTCATCTTGAGGATAGGTTATTTGGGGTCTTAGGCAAGACATATTTCTGGTCTTGTCTGTGACCTTGGGATCATGCTGGCTTGAATTAGTGGGAAATGGGTAATGATATAAAAGTTTGTTCTGTACAGAGGCCCCCAAAATATGTATTTCCCAGGACCCTCAGAATCCTTAAGATGACACTTAGTTGAACCTTCTTACTTTTGAAACAAGTCACTGACTTTTGAGGCAAGAATCAGCAATCATCAGTGGAGGTAGGAGAAAATGTGGCAGACAAAGGTGACTTATTTTATCTGAACATTTTTCCTTGTGTGAGCTTTGACTCAAGAGTCCATTCCCTAAGCATTGTACAATGTTCATCTTATTGCATCGTCTCAACCTGTAACCCGGCTCCCATTAACAACAAAGGTACTTCTGAGCAAACAAATCACCTTCTCTCAAAAGCAATGACATAATTGGTACTTATCACTATTTTATCCATATCATTATTTTAGTGTTCAGGAAGTTGAGGGTGTTAATAGTGGGTTTTAGACCTGGCACCTTGGTGTGGGACTCCCCCATTTTTTTGATGTTGCCTCATGTGTTTTTACTGGTTATAGATGCTTTGGGCACTGTGCCACTGCTGTCCAGTGCCACAGTGCAAGTGCTCCCTAAGGTAAATTAATGTATGGATTAGGGATTCCATGATTGGCTAGTTTGGTTTACCTGTCAGACCCTAGTACAGTGCACCAGGGGTGCCCAGGGCTAGTGAACCAAATGCTGCTGGTGGGCTTGCAGCACTGGTTGTGCCACCCACAGAAGCAGCCTGTAAAGTGTGTCTCAGGTCTGCCATTGCAGAGCCTGTGTGCAGTCTGGTACTGCCATGCAGACTGGGCAAGTGCACCCACTTGCCAGTCCCTAAACCTTCCCTTTTCTTCATATCAGACACCCCTATGGTAGGCCCAAGGGCAGGGTGCATTGTAAGTGTAAGGTAGGACATGCCCTGATGTGTGTGGCATGTCCTAATAGTGAATTACAGCCATTTTCGTTTTTCACTATTGCAAGGCTACCCGTTCCCCATAGGCCAGAATGGATAGTTTGATTATTACATCTTATAATCCTAACTGACTCAGGGAACTAGGTAGAAATTCGAGTTTAGTATGCCTGAACTCAGAAAGATAAAATGCATCTTTTAGTGAAGTTGGTTTAAATATTCTGCGTTTGAAAATACAACTTTTAGAAAGTAGGTATTTTCTTGTCTAACCATCCAAGCCTGCCTCTGCTAGGTTGTGTTTTCCTTGTCTGGAGTTTGAGTGACAGGGGCTGGGGGATTCCAGGAGACAGGGTGAGTCAGCCCAGGGCTGAATAGAGAGATCTGCATGTAGATGGGTGGGAGGAGTTGCACCTGGGACCTGAATAGGGCTGTGCCTTCCCTCCACAATGCTGGCTGCACCTCCTGTGGTGCGTCTGATGTCCCTGGCCTCCACTGTGAAAGGAAAGAAGGAGTCACGTAAACAGAGTGCTCCAGGACTGACCAGAACTGGTTTGGACTAGGCAAAGGCCTCTCTGCGTTCAGAGAACAAAGAGAAACTGTGTATAAAAAGCGGGACCCAGACCCCAGAACTTTAGATCACTTTTGGGAAACAAGAAGAAACCTTTGCTGAGGAGAGGAACCAGAGAGACAGAGGAGAGACTATCCCTAAACTTGAGGAATTGGCCTACAGTGGTTGCCTGACTGCCAAAGAGAGGAGAAAGGAACTTTGTGTGTACTTTATTCAACTTGCCAAGGGCTTGAGAAAAAGCTTGCCTCCTACTGAAGTCTCAGGGATAACAGACTTCAACCACCAGCTCCCCAAGAGTTCTTTGGAAGTGCCTGGAGTTGTGTTGGGCTTTCAGAGGGACTGAGTTTTGCAAAGAGCTGGAAGCGAAACTCACGAAGAAGTGTGTCGCCGCTGCAGCCGCTGTTGTCGCATGACTGAAGAAGGGTGTCGCCGCTGCAGCTGTTGCATCACATCGCAAAAGCGTCTTGCATCACCGAAGAAGCATGTCGCCGCCGCAGCCGCCACATCACTGAAGAAGGGTGTCGCCGCTGCAGCTGTTGCATCGCATCGTAGAAGCATCTCGCATCACCGGAGAAGCGTGTCGCCACCGCAGCCGCTGTCGCCGCATCACTGAAGAAGGGTGTCACCGCTGCAGCTGTCGCATCACATCGCAGAAGTGTCTCGCATCACCGAAGAAGCGTGTCACCGCCGCAGCTGCTGTCGTCACATCACTGAAGAAGGGTGTCGCCGCTGCAGTTGTCGCATCGCATCCCCGAAGCGTCTCGCATCACCGGAGAAGCGTGTCACAGGGCCTGTTGTGGCTCAGAAGAATCGTTGAGTCGCCGCATGGCCATTGGGCGTGCACGCATCGTGTCGCATCAAGAAGCAGACGGCATCTTTGTTTCATCGCACCGGATCTTTCCAACTTCGTTGTATAGCGTTAGGCATCCAAAGGTACAATGAACTCAGAGTGTCGCATTTTAAAATCTAAAGAAAACTAAGCTAATTCTACCATTTTAAAAGTACAGTATTGTGGATTTTTGTCGTATGTGGTCTTGTGATAAGTCTATATAAAGAATACTTATTTTTATACTACAACTTGTGTGGTGTCCATCTGTAGTGTTGTCATTTGGTTACTGTATGTGTTCACAAATGCTTTACACACTGCCTCTGAGATAAGCCTGTCTGCTCATGCTAAGCTACAAAGGGGGTGAGCAGGGGTTATTTTAGGAGTGCACCCCTTACCCTGACTAGACGCAAGGGCCCCTATTTGGTCAAAGGTACCTACCTCTGCCACTAGAGACCCCCAAATCTAACAGTGGGATATATCACGTGTAGGAAAAAACAAATATAACAAGAGCCTGGGAATTAACTCTGTGCACTTCCACATTCTGTTGCTGTAGTATCGGGATGGACGCTTATTTTGTTTATACAATAGTTTTTAAAAAAATCTGTCACGCTTACTAGCACTTTTATTTGTATTCAATTTGGAACAATCTTAGTTATAAGTTATATTTTAGTTACTTTTATTCAATGTTTTACTTTTTAAATTGAAAGACATGTAATTTAGTTCAGTTTATATCAATCAATCAATCAACCAACCAATCAATCAATCAGTATTTGTACAGCGCAGCACTATCACCCTTGGGGGTATCTTGGCACTGGGGGCAAGGTCTCTGTCAAATAGCCAGCTCTTGAGTTTCTTTCTGAAGTCCACAAAGGGGAAAGCTGTTCGTGGAGGTGGAGGGGCAGGTCGTTTTATGTCCTGGTGATGATGTAGGAGAAGGAGCGGCCACTGCTGCAGCTGCGACAGATTCAGGGTGTGTGCGCGAGGGCTTGATAGGAGGAGCACAGGTGTCTAGTGGGTCGATGGAAGTTCAGTCGGTGGTTAATTTAGGCCAGTCCTTGAGCACGTAGGGCCTTGTAGGTGTGAGTGACGATCTTCCAAGTGCATCTCTTCTGGGTGGGGAGTTAGTGGAGGTTTCTGAGGTAGGTGTGATGTGGGACCATTTGAGGATGCCCAGAATGAGTCTGGCTGCATTTTTCTGTATGGTCTGGAGTTTTTTGAGGAGCTGGGTGGAGATGCCGGAGTAGAGTGCATTGCCATAGTTGAGGTGGATAGTGATGAGGGACTGGATGACGGTCTTCCTGGTGCTGACAGCGTGTGCTGCATGTGGACGGTGTGGAAACAGGAGGAGGCAACTTCACTGATTTGTTGCTTCCTGGTCAGTTCAATGTGGAGGATGTTGCCAAGGTTGTGTGCGTGGTCTGTTGGCATGGGAGTGGGTCTGAGTTTGGCTGGCCACCAGCTATGGTCCCAAATGGATGTGTGTCTCCCGAAGAGCATTCTTTCTGTTTTGTCAGAGTTGAGTTTGAGGCAGTTAGATTTCGTACAGTTGGCTACGTTGTTCATGGCGTTGTGAAAGTTTGTTCCGGGGCAGGGGACTTCAGTGTGCGAGAGGATGGGCAATGTGTCCTCTGCTTAGCATATGATTTTGCTTAGCATATGATTTTGAGACTGTGGGTTCTGACAATGTCAGCAATGGTGTCATGTAGGTGTTGAACAGTGTGGTACTGAGGGATGATCCTTGCCGCATATGATGTACTTGGGTTCGGCGGTAAAGGGATGCAGCCGGTTGCTCCGAGTATGTCCTGTAAGGAAGGAGGCGATCCATTTGAGGGTATTCTCCTCTATGCTGATGCTGTGGAGTCTGTTGATGAGGGTGTAATGGGATGCGGTGTTGAATGCTGCTGAGAGGTCGAGGAGGATCAGGGCCCCAGTCTCCAAGTGATCCGGGAGTGATCCAATATCGTCTGTTGCTGCAATGAGTGCTGTCTCATACTGTGGTTGGCTCGGAATCCTGAATGGGAGATGCCCAGCAGGTTGTTTTGTTCCAGGTATTCAGTGAGTTGTTGGTTGAAGGCCTTCTCCAGTACTTTGGCTGGGTAGGGGAGCAGAGAGATTGGTCGAAAGTTTGCTGGAGTTGACGGATGTTTTCTTGAGGAGTGGTCTAATCTCTGCATGTTTCCATCAGTTTAGGAAGACTACTGTGGTGATGGAGGTGGTGAGGATGATAGTGAGTTCAGCACTGATGTGATTGGTTCCAAGGTTGAAAAAGTGGTGGGGGTGTTGGTCATGGATGCTGCAGAGGGGATAGATAGCAGATGTGGATTGTGTTGTGAGCAGAGTCCAGGTGTGATCTTTTGACAGGTGTGCACTGGTTGATTAAGGCTGTTGAGGTTGAGGACTGTGGGTTGGGGTCAAGTTGTTGTATATGTTGGTATACTTGCTGTGAAAATAGTCTGAGAGGGTGAAGCAGAGTTCTTGGGAAGGGTGGATAGTATACTCTGTGGCTGCGGGGTTGACGTATCCCTTGAATATTTTGAATAGTTCTTTTGTGTGGTTGGCTGCTATGTTGATGTGGCCTCTGATGGCTGCTTTCTTAGTTTCTTTGATTTGGTGTGGTAGTTCCTGAGGGCTGCATTGTGGGCGGTCCTGTTGGATGGGTTCTTGGTGGAACGCTATGGTTTCTCAAGTCGGTAGCACACTGCAGTTGGTGGTTCTGAGCTCTGGGTTGAAGCAGCTGGCTTGTCTTGAGGTTTTTCTGGTTCTTGCTGGCTTCAGTGGGGCGGCCCCATATTCGATGATCTAGTTGGTGAAGTTTTGTACGGCCTGTTCTAGGTCTGAAGCACTTTGGGTTGAGAGGTGAATGGGGCCTGAGGCCACTGTGTTTCTGTTACCTTGCCCCAGATGAGGTGAGATGAGCAGTGGTGCCTGGTGATGATGTGCTGTGCGCCAGAGATGGCTGAGTGAATGATGATGTGCTCGGAGTCGGACCCAGTCACAGCCGGCATGACTCGAGGTTGGGGAGGCAGGGGGTCGTGCAGGGAGGGGGCATTGCGCAGGGAGGTCACATGGGGGGGTTTCATTTAAAAATAAGTATTATAGAAATTAAACTTACCTCTCCGCCGGCCAGGTCCCGCATCTTTACTGCTACTGCTCCTGCTCTCCTGCTTTCCTGCCTCCAGTAGGAACAGGATACAAGCAGCCAGGCTCCCTACCCTAGGCCAATCACTATGCATTAAGCAGCATTGTGATTGAGTAGGACGCCGCCAAGCCAGCGGATTATGGTGAGGCCATCTTCTCCATGCAGGCTGCAATGCAGCCTACATGGCGAGGGCAGAGTGTGCACGACTGGTTTTGGTGGCCCAAGGGGGCTGACCAAACAGTCTTTGCGCACTCGGGGTGGGCAGGCACACCACTCCTCCCCTGCCCTGGTTGCAGAGCAGCCCTGCCAACTCTCCCACCTGCAACCAAACATAAAATGGTAATAACTTGAAGTTATTGCCATTTTATGTTTCTGTTTCTTGCACTGCGAGAAGTAGTGGGGAGACGTTCCTCCACCCTAGTGGCGCCTGCTCGGACCACATGAGTTCTGTTACATTGCTAAATTTGAGTCTGTTGCTGAAGGTGATGAAGATGGGGTCTAGTGTGTTTCAGGCTTTGTGCTTGGGTTCGGTGACCAGTTGGGTGAAGCCCAACTGGTCACAAGTGCATTAGTACATTACAAAAAGTAATAAAATGTAGCGTGAAATATATCTGAGGTTTTGTACTTACTAATGCACATATATACATACATATATTACATTTAAATTAATTTATTTTTCCTTACTGTTATTAATGATATAGGCTGTCTAAGTTGTGTTCTGTGGGAGTGTGTTACAGTAGCAGCAATTGGCCATGTGTGGTTCTTGATTTACTCCAAGTTTTAGCACTGTAGCAGAATCAAAAGTGTAGTTTGTGAATAGCAATTATCTTACTCTTATGTGGGTGTGTACTTTGTATTAGCATGTCCATCCAGCAGTCTTTCCTTCCATATTCCTTAATGTTTGACATGGCCCTTTTTTCAGGGTTATACCCAAACGTATTGCCTAACTCTGTACCTTTTCTGACCTGTTTTTATTGGCTTTCGGACTCTGGACACTTTACCACTGCTAACTAGTGGTAACTTGCGTATGTCTGTCTAGAATTATTGGTGATTGGTATGTCCATGATTGGCATATTTGATTCACTAGTAAGTCCCTAGTAAAGTGCACCAGGTGTTCCCAGGGACTGTAGATCAAATATTACTAGTGGACCTGCAGCAGTGATTGTGCCACTCACATGAGTAACCCTGCAAACATGTCTCAGACCTGCCACTGCAGTGTCTGTGAGTGCAGTTTTAAACTGTCATTTTGACCTGTCAAGTGCACCACTTGCCAGTTCCAAACCTTCCCTTTTACTGCATGTAAGTCACGCCTAAAGTAGGCCCAAGGCAGCCCCATGGGCAGGGTACAATGTATTTAAAAGGTTGAACATGTAGTGGTATGTTTTACATATCCTGATATTGAAATGCTGCTAATTCAATGTTTCACCATTGTAAGGACTATCTCTCCATAGGGTGACACAGGGAGCGCCTTGAAATATCTTTTAAGTGTAATTTCCTATTGGGAGCAGTTAGGGATTTGGCGTTTGGGGTCTCTGAACTAACAATTTAAAAATACTTCTTTGGTGAAGTTGGTTTTTAAATTGTGTGTTTAAAAATGCCACTTTTAGAAAGTGCATACAACAATAGAGCAACCCACTTCACCCCAAGGGATTGGGTATAATATGTCAAAACAATAGTAAACCTTGAGGATTTATTCAACTTATATTAATTAATTAAATAGTCACCGTAGTGACCTTCATTTAAAAAAACTCATAAAAGGAAGAAAATTACAAAAAGATCATAATTCATCTTTTATATTGATTTTATCTGAAAATATTATTTTTGTTTGTTTCTGTAAATTTCATTAATTTGATACAAAAAAGTAAAGGAACATACGATTTTCATTTAAACACTGGCAACACAAAACTACTGTCTCGCTCCAAAACACATTAGCAGTAGTTGATGACACTTTTTCACAGATATGTACCATCCACAGTTGGTCATATGTCAAAAACAATTGGTATTAAACAATTGTAATTTCCGCAAACATCAAATGAAAATTATTTGCATCAAAGAAGTGTCACAGCGTCGACGTTTCGGTCTCCTATCTGAAAGCTCAATCACCGAGACCATCCTCAGGACCAAAGTTGCACCACGTATTCCCTCTTTAACACGAAACCTTTCAATCTCGTTTTTTACTTTTTAGCGATCTTCTACCATGGAAGCAAAGAAAGCGGCAACTCTTGTCTGCGCTTCTTAAATTTCTTACTCCTACGACTCAGCTTCCCCTGCTAAACTCGCCAAACCAATCCGAGAAGCTTCTTGGTACATATCTGTGAAAAAGTGTCATCAACTACTGCTTATGTGTTTTGGAGCGAGACAGTAGTTTTGTGTTGCCAGTGTTTAAATGAAAATCGTATGTTCCTTTACTTTTTTGTATCAAATTAATGAAATTTACAGAAACAAACAAAAATAATATTTTCAGTTAAAATCAATATAAAAGATGAATTGTGATCTTTTTGTAATTTTCTTCCTTTTCTGAGTTTTTTTAAATGAAGTTCACTACGGTGACTATTTAATTAATTAATATAAGTTGAATAAATCCTCAAGGTTTACTATTGTTTTGACACTTTTAGAAAGTGGGCATTTTCTTGCTTAACCATTCTGTGCTTCTGCCTGTCTGTAAACTGCACGTTGGGGTTGAATGACAGTTAGGTTCTTGTGCATTCACTCTGCACAGTCACAGAAATGGAACTGAGGTGTGCCTTTCATATCCGGATAGACCATCACCAGGCTAATGGGTCTACCTGAGCTAGAGTGGTGGGAGGAGTTGTCGCTGCCTTCTGAATAGTGCTATGCCTTTCCTCACACAAAGCTGTCTCCACCCCCCTGTAGTGTGCCTGAAGCCAGATCAGGGAAAGGTAGGGTATTGTGCTCTACAAATACTTACCTTTGAGGTTTGCTTACTTCAAAGGCAGAAGGGGGTATAAGTATTGGACCTCTGACACCCCAAAATCAGAACACGTCTGGACTGAGAACATTCTGCCAGGAAGAACTGGATCCTGTAGGAGGAACTGCCATTCTGCCTGTTGCTTTGTTGTAAAAGGCCTACTTTGCTTTCTACATCCTGCTTCCAAGGTTCTCCAAGGGCTTGTACAGGCTTGCCTCCTGCTAAGAAGTCTCAGGGCCATCAAAGACTGCACTTACCAGTGCCTGGGCTCTTCTGCTGGAGAGTCCTGACTTGCCAAATGGTGCTGAATACAGTTCCTTGGCCCTTGAAGTGTAACCTGGTGATCTTAAGGAGAAAATCCATGCACAATGCATCAACCCCCAGGGCCTGTTTTATTGATGTAGATCAATGCAGCGCCTGCCTCAAAGCTGTGGAATCGGTGCAGCATGTCTGGATTTTTGACACATCGTCTCTGGGCGCGGATTATTCATCAACACCGTACCGCATAATGAACCGAGGACACGTGTCCCAAAACCGATGCATCACCTCTCCTTCCAGTAAGGAACTCACGCATCATCTCCTCTGTCAGTAACAACCTGATGCATCACCTCATCTGCCTAGCAGTAAGGAATCGATGCACCACCTCCCCTGCCAGTAAGGAACCGGTGCATCACCTCCCCTGTTTAGTAAGGAACCGATGCATCACATTACTTTTCCGGCACCTCACCTCCCTTGCACCGTTTTTGACCTTTGAAGGTACTTTGTGCTAAAACAAACTCATAGATTGATTATTATGGGCTCAAATTGCTTAACCTTTTAAAAGTGATATTTTGACTTCTGTATGTTGAATTTTTGTTGTTTTGGTCTTGTTTTATTCAGATAAATATTGGCTATATTTCTAAACCGGCGTGGGATCCTTTTATTTAGGTCTCGCTTAGCCAGCGAGCATGTGCTGCTCTCGAGACCTTTAGTAAGGGGGCTTCAGAAAATGCTGCCATGAGCCTAGAGCTTGAGTGCATGTGCGCGGGTGCGCGCCTTACAGAGCCATCTGGGTTTCAACACTTACACGCGCAGCGGCTTTCACTTTTGCCGCTGCGCGTGTGCGCGCACCACTTGCGCTTCTCCCCCTCCCCCACCACATATTGCGGCCAATGCTTGTTTATGCAGGTAACTGGAAGTAAATTGTTATTGTCTGAACTACTGTCCATTGTTCAAATACTATAGGATATGGTCCACTATGGCTTTATTGCAAAAGTAAGTAGTCAATATTGTTTATATGTACAAATGGGCATGGTATTAATGATTAACCTCTAGGAAGACAAAGCCTTTCTAAGATGGCCGCTGGGATGTACTCCCTCCCCGGCCGAGCCTGGCGTCGAGCCCTGTGATGGCGTCAGAAAGAGACTCCAAGCAGCATAGTTCATGGTGCAAGATGGCGGCCCCTGGAGTAGACTTTCATGCAACGTGATCAAGTTATTCAGCAATTAGCACTGGTGAGCCGACCAGCAGGGATCGGTACAGCCGATCCCGTGCCTTGCCTGATATCCCAATGCCTTCGAGAACTTGAATTACAGCTAATCAGGTAATGCTTACTGAAGGAAGCATTGCGAACCACTGTGGCACAACTGCCCACATTCACACACTTACATTGAGGGATTTAGCAAATTGAATCACAACTGTCGCTGTTTAGTACTTAAGGGCAACAACGGAGACGTGTATGGCCGTACTCCTTTCCATAACCATTCCTGTGCATTGTCCTTTCACATTCAAGCAGACAAGCTGGCACTGCTTCCTACTTAGAACATCATGATATTTCTGTTACCAGGGACTGGAGGTAGCGTTATGAGTCCCTCGGTTTATTTAAAAAACAATACTAATAATTTTTATTTTATTAAACACTAGACCTCACTTACTTTATTTACCCAGGACTATTAATTTAATGTCTCCAGTGACCCCGACCTAAAATTGGCAACTACTCGCCGAGTTTCTTTTAGGTGTCCAGCAATTTGATGCTGTCACCCCTACTCACAACTTCTACTTCCACGATATAGTCACTCGTTTGTATGAACTGAACACACGTTACCTAAAGGGGGAAGGGGGCTCTGAAGAGGGAGAGGAATTTAGGATGTGACTTAAACACTTGAACTGAACTTTTGCTAGACCTACTGACTTTGATAGTGCCTGTTAGCTGTATCAGATAAAGCGGTAAGAGCAATGTTTTTTGTATGAATAATTATGAGTGGAAATATGAGACTGAATTTACCATTCTTTAGGTTTGTGGGTGTGGTAGTGGTATTAAGTGTCTCCATCTCACCCTTCTCACCACTTTCCTCTGCTGTCTCTCACTCTGGAAGATACTTACACCCCTTTCTCCTGACATTATCTGCCCATCTCACACGTCAGCGCCTTCCTTTCCATCTGTCTTTTCACTCTGCCCTGCTCGCTTTTCTTTGAGTTACCCTCCTTCACGATGCCCTCTCTCTCTCTCTCTCTCTCTCTCTCTCTCTCTCTCTCTCTCTCTCTCTCTCTCTCTCACAGTCTCTCTCTTCACCTGAAAACAGAGAATTTTCTTAAGCAGTGCCAATATTGCCACTGGTATGTATAGCTCCTTCACACGCTTTCATATGAAATGGTGATTACAATTAGTACATTTGTGACCATCACTCAGTGCGCTTTCCAGAAAGGCCAATGATTGGATAAGCATATTGTCTGAACACCTTTTATGACCCACTGACAGGCACTGGAAGAAACACCCTGCCCTCTGCCTCCCACTTCAGAGCTCTCAATCGTGTTCTATCATGAACACCATCCCACAATCTGAAGTCACCCAGACACCTAGAAGCGGCGCAGATCACAATATACACTATACAAGAGTCCTATGTTGTCGCATGAAAAAATAATACAGAAACACTACATCTGACAAAAGCAACTACTCTTAGGGACAGCAAGATAAAGTAAAACGTGAAATATACTGCAATACTGGCACGGTTTACCTCAAGGATTTTTATAGTCATGTTGAAAAATTGGTCTCTGTTTTTGGCTGTAAAGTTTTAAACTTTTAAATTGCTCTTGGGTCTGAGTCCTTGCAGGATCAACTTCACTTAAAATGCAATAGTTACAATTCTTTCACCAAAGAACTGATGAGAAATAGCAAAAGGAAAGTTTAACAAAATAAAGCATTATTGAGTGGCACTAGTACCTAATGCAGAGAGGAAGATGAAAATATGGTTTTAGAAGACTGTAAAAACTAGCATTGGCATAGCCAATAGGTCTCGCTTTTGGGACCTTATAAGTATTTAGTTTTGCAGCACAATATCCTTGGTGCAACAACATCAACTGTTGCATGGCTAAACACTTATAAGGTACAAGGTTTAGCCATGCAACAGCTGATGTGGTTGCACCAAGGATATTGTGCTGCAAACCTAAATACTTAGGAGGTCACAAAAGCGAGACCTATTGGCTATGCCAATACTTGCTTGTTTAGTTTTTTCACTGTGTTACTGTGTGTATCTACAAATGCTTTACACATTGCCTCTGAGATAAGCCTGACTGCTCATGCCAAGCTACCAAGGGGTGAGCAGGGCTTATCTTAGCTATATGACCCCCTTTACCCTGACTGAAGTGATGGTCCCTACTTGAACAGGGTGCAAACCACTGCCAATTAGAGACCCCATTTCTAACACTCAACACCACCCATTTTGTACAAATTATTCTCTGTTTCCCCAACACTTCCACATGACCCTTCCTTTTACTACTAAATCCTCTAATCACATGTGCGGAGATCTCTGCCACAAGGGCTGAGCTCTCTGCGAAGAAAAGATAAGAGGGGTGGAGACCCCCAGCCAAACTTCATTTTGCAGTACATTAATAACTACTACTAGAATATTACTTTACAGGTTTCAAAGTGCCCTTTGTGAATTGGGGCTCTAATAATGCATTCTGAAATGTGTAAAGTAAGACTACTCCGAGAACCTACGATTGACTAGTAGGAGAGACATACCAAAGAGTAGCAAAGGGATACTACAGCTTTCCACACAATATTTGCCATCAGAAATGTGGGTCCAAATCGTGATATGTGCAATGAGCAGCACATGCTGTCAATTAGAAAGCAAAAAACACTGGCTACAAAAGACAATTCTCTGTTTCCTCTCTGAGTCAGGTTTTAGCCTGCCAGTGTAATCTTGTACTCATTCGTAGCAGCTTATGGGGGATTAAGTAAAACCTTAAGGCTTAGATGGTATATTTACAGGACCACTGACACACGGGGACACGAACTAGTTTCCTTTCAACTGCCTGTGTAAGTGAACACGAAGAATAAATGCCAGTTAGAAGTTTGCAATATTAGGAACGTATCGGCGTGTGGAAGAAAGTGGTATGAAGAACACCACACAGTGGAAATATACCTGTGCCACTGAATTGATGTCTTAAAGAAATTACTTTAAAATGGGGAACGCCAGTTATAATGCATTACAATGAGAACAGAAAAGTGCTAAATTATGTTAGGTGAAAAAACGCACGAGAAAACTAAGGATATAGAAGGTGAGAAGTATTTCCAGCAGCACACTTCTTTCAAAATCCATATGTGTATTGATGAAGAAATGCCATATGGGTTTACCTTGCTTTCTAATGACATGGCAAGAAGTGGCATGACACGGACCTTGCCCATGATGTCATTGCAGGACATGGCTTCAAGCCTTTGAGCCTGGGGAGATTGCCGGAAGTTACATCAGATGACCTTTGACACCTCTCAGTATGGTTAAATGACAATCGAGGGCATAGTAGCATTTGACATGCAGGAAGCTGATACGAAAAAATCCTACATGAGGTAAAGATATAATACAGTAGTTTAACGTGGATGGAAATTCTTAACAAGCCAGTCCGTCCGCGTTTGATATGCTCAGCCCTGCACACACAGGTATGCACGAGGGCACACAGACTATTTGGCCTGTGTCTCTGTACAACCTTTCTCTATGCCGCTTGTATTTGTGCCTTGTTCATATTTACCACACTTGTAGTGATGCATTGGGTAGCACCACAGCGGAATACAAAGAGGCACTGACATAGAAGGGAGAGAAATAGACAATACAAAAACACCTTTCGTGTAACATCCTCGTTAGAGTGAAAATGAAACTGGAGCACACATCATATTTAGGTGCAAAATCGCATTCAATTGCACATTCATATTTGTTGCAGATCTAAAGACGCGAGGAGGCGCTTTCAGTAGCAAAAATGCACCTCAGTTGAAGTGCACGAATACTTTCACTCCCTGTCCAGGCATAGCAATGTGAATCACTGTAGGCAGGAAGAATGGCACAACTAATACCCAATGGAAAACAATGGGACTGAAAACATCACGTTGCCTGATCCAAAAATGTGATTGACACCTTATTCAAGCAACGACCAAAGGTTGCAGACGTAAGAGAACCAATTGCTGAAGGGGGCTACACCAAAGCCCCTCGTTGTCTATGTCTTTACGGTTGATAACCGGAGCTCTGGCTTACAGCTAAAGCTGTTTCTAGCGAAACCTAAAAGTGAATCAGATAGACTGGCAATATTTATTTGTATTAAAAAAAAAAAGATGGTATAAAGTTGACAAAATGTTTTTGCCGCGGTAAACGCGGCAGCCTCTGTGACGGTCCTATATGATATCATTCAATAAGATAATGGGCCTCATTACAAGAGGAATAGAAACTACCTGCACAGGCTGCACTGACATCTCTAATCCTTTTCAGTCTGCGTGGGTGGCAAAATGAGCAGTTTAGCCTTTCAACTGCCATATGGTGTCATTGCCATTTGAATGCTGTTGTAGTAATAACCCCACTGGGTTGAGGGCTGAGGTGTGGTTTATTGCCAAAAAAGCAGATTGGGGCACAGCCTCTCACCTGGTGAGGATGGATTCCCTTGCAATCGCTCACTCCAAAGACTGAAGGAGACTCCAGTATCTCTACGGATATTTTGCAGAAATAAGACCAACAACAAGCATTTGCAATGCAATAGGTCTCGCATTTATAAGAGTTTGAGCTATTGGCATTGTAAAATTACAATGCCTTTTATTTATGTTTTGGTTTTAAAACAAATAAAAAGCATTGTCATTTACAATGTCAGTAGCATAAACTCGCATAAAAGTAGTGTGTGGAGTGCAGCAGTGTGCGGCGTGCAGCAGTGTGCGGCGTGCAGCAGTGTGCGGCGTGCAGCAGTGTGCGGCATGCAACAGTGTGTGGCGTGCAGCAGTGTTTCGTGTAGTAGTGTGAGGCATGCAGCACTGTGTGGCGTGCAGCAGTGTGCGGCGTGCAGCAGTGTGCTGCGTGCAGCAGTGTTGTGCAGCATGCAGCAGTGAGTAGCAGTGTGAGGCGTGCAGCAGTGTGTGGCGTGCAGCAGTGTGTGGTGTGCAGCAGTGTGTGGCGTGCAGCAGTGTGTGGCGTGCAGCAGTTTTCGGCGTGCAGCAGTGTGCGGCGTGCAGCAGTGTGTGGCGTGTGGCGTGCAGCAGTGTGTGGCATGCAGCGGCATGCAGCAGTGTGTGGCGTGCAGCAGTGTGTGGCGTGTAGCAGTGTACGGTGTGCAGCAGTGTGAGGCGTGCAGTAGTGTGGGGCGTGCAGCAGTGTGGGGCGTGCAGCAGTGTGGGGCGTGCAGCAGTGTGGGGCGTGCAGCAGTGTGGGGCGTGCAGCAGTGTGGGGCGTGCAGCAGTGTGTGGCGTGCAGCAGTGTGTGGCATGCAGCGGCATGCAGCAGTGTGTGGCGTGTAGCAGTGTACGGTGTGCAGCAGTGTGAGGCGTGCAGTAGTGTGAGGCGTGCAGCAGTGTGAGGCGTGCAGCAGTGTGAGGCGTGCAGCAGTGTGAGGCGTGCAGCAGTGTGTGGCGTGCAGCAGTGTGTGGCGTGCAGCAGTGTGTGGCGTGCAGCAGTGTGTGGTGTGCAGCAGTGTGTGGCATGGTCCTAATCTAACCGAAGGGAATGTGCTGACGTGCCTTCCTTGTGTATAGCGCGGTGACTAACGGGGATGTGCCCCCTCGCCGATGCAAGTACTGGCCCCATTCGTGCTGAGATCTTCCCTGCAGGGTGTCAAAGTGCATGTCTTTGTTAATTGCACGAGGACTTGCGAAAATGCTGTCCACAAGTAAATCTTTAGGAAATACAACCGAGCTCGCGCACAAGCCTCCTCCTGACTGATTAGTTGCCATTAACAATAACTTGCGCAAACGTTTGTCTAATACCAAACTGCTCCCGACTCTGGCTTGGCGCACTTGTGTTTTTATATACTTATGACGGCGTTCATGTAGGTTTGTGCCTTCGGTTCAGTGTATGAGTTGGTGGTCATCCGTGCGTGAGTGCACAATCTAAACCAGACTATCTTCTCGCCAGGAGAGCAGCTGGCTTTGTTCAATGCCAAATGAGAAGTTTTTTATTTCAAACTTTATTTTCATTTTACATAACAATCGAAAATCGAACAGCAGATGATGACATTTCAATTTCGGACGAGATACAAAAAGCATTAGAGTAGACGTTACTGACTCACAATGAGCACGGTCATATACAGGATGATTCTGAGAGTGCATTAGAATTCATGCAATTATTCAGTGCTAGTTTGACTGAGGTAAGCGGTTTTGCTGGAGTTCTGCCTTCAGTTGTAGGGCTAATTGACGCTGCTTTTTACCCCAGCCAGGAATTTGTTTGATGCGACGAAGAGGGAGTGGGAGGGGGGAGTGGGGGCGGGCACGCAGGCTGCCAAATGTTTTTTTTTTGATGAAACGGAAGAAAATATAAAAGTCCATTAGATTAGCAGTAACAGATCTTGAAGGAGGTGCCCTGACGGAGCGTGTCATTTATAATAAAAAAATACAACTCTGCTTTAAATTGTCCGAGTGCGTTCGGGTGATTAGCAAGGACAGATCTGGAAGGAGGTGCACGGGGTGCTCTGAAGCTGACGAAGAGGGAGTGGGAGGGGGGAGTGGAGTCGGGCACGCAGGCTGCCAAATGGTTTTTCTTTTTTTTGATGAAACGGAAGAAAATATTAAAGTCCATTACATTAGCAAAAACAGATCTTGAAGGAGGTGCCCTGACGGAGCGTGTCATTTATAATAAAAATATACAACTTTGCTTTAAATTCTCCGAGTGCGTTCGGGTGATTAGCAAGGACAGATCTGGAAGGAGGTGCACGGGGTGCTCTGAAGCTGATGAAGAGGGAGTGGGAGGGGGGAGTGGAGTCGGGCACGAAGGCTGCCAAATGTTTTTTTTTTGATGAGGTGATTAGCAAGGACAGATCTGGAAGGAGGTGCACGGGGTATGTTTGGCAGGGCTTGGAGAAGGGTTTCCATCACGGCGAAAGTGAAAGCAAACGAGTGGTTGCAGGACTCCAAATGGTGCGCGCGCCCGGACGGGTCACATGCACTGTAGTTGGAGGCCTGCAAAGCCACTGTTTGCACTTCCAAAACGCGCTTACTATAAGTCTCGCCAGAGCAGCGCTAAAGCGCTGGTCAGGCGAGACCTAAAAAGGCTGTTTATTGTAGATGCACTATGCCTCAGGTCTGCAGGCGCTGCAATGAGAAGGCTGCACCGGTGTAGGAAGCGGGTGGGGCTAGTTTTATGCAATATGACGCGTGTGAATGAGCTCCAACCCCTGGAGAGAGCTCCTGCACAGCAGGGTGGTGTGTTTTCACCAATGTGCTTTTTAGGTCTCGCCTGAGCCAGCGCTTTAGCGCTGCTCTTGCGAGAGCTTTTGTAAAAGGGGGATTTGGAAGTGCAAACCAGTGCTTTCAGGCCGCCAACTACAGTGCATGTGCGCCGGGCGCGCGCACCATTTGGCAGCCTGCTGATCACTTTCGCGGCCGCTTTGATGTTCTCAGTGAGCCGCGCGGCCACTGAGAACATCAAAGCGGCCGCGAAAGTGCACACCATTTGCCACCCCCTCCCTTATCCCACTTCCTGCTTGTTTTATGTTTGATTCGTGTGATATAATTCCATAACATCTTTTTTTTCCCGACATGCCCTCGGGAGGCTGCTCGCGTTGTCAATGAATTTCATAATAATAGCTTTGAGATACAATTTGTTCCTCGGTGGACCGTGTTACTACACTGACCAGCGGGCCATTAATCACTCTTGACCAGACTGCTTTCAGCACATCTCACAGCGTGACACCCCTCCGGGGATTGCAGATCCGATCCTGTAAATATTTCAGACTGCCATGTGCGCCATTCGCAGCCGTCTTTGAAAACACTGAAACGCGCGCACCGGACTCTCTGTTCCGCAGTCACAACACACCAATTAAACGGTGACCGGTTTAACTTGACATACCCGGAAATCAATTTTATCAAGGCTTCCCATGCACCAATTGTGCGCAATTAAGGCAGAAATGTTGCCACTGCTTCCTGACTAGATTCAATATGAACGCCCTCGCTGCACCCCGCGCGCCACTTTCTGCCCGTTATTCTGTTTTATTGTCACAAATCGAATTGAGGTCCAACGCATAGGTGAAATATTCGGTGAACAAAACAAGCATTTGCAATGCAATAGGTCTCGCAGTTACACGAGTTAAAGCTATTGGCATTGTAAATGACAATGCCAATAGGCATTGTTATTTGCAATGTCAATAGCTCAAACTCGCGTAAATGCGAGACCTAATGCATTGCAAATGCTTGTTCCACTGGCTGACAGGATTGCAATGCTGGCTTATTCGATACTCCAGTATCGATCCATTGTTCTTGAAATGCATCTGCGGTACACATAGGCAACCAGTATTTTTGCAACCAGTGTGGTATTTTGTAAACTGACCTACATACTGATAGGTCAATTTGCAAAATACCAAATTGAAGTGGGTTACAATTTGACTTCCTTCATGAATTTTAATACGGTAAATTCCAAATTTGGACCCACTATGATTCGCTGCCATCACATGGATAGTGGCCTGCGAGGGTGAGAAGACCACCATGTCTGTGATTGCTCTTGAATAAAGCAATCGTTTTTTAGTACAGCCTGCTTTCAAGTGTGTTTAAAAAAAATTCAAAGCTTAACTAACATTTTTGTAAAAGTAGGTAGTAGCGTTAGGACCATGCCTACCAATAAAAATTGCTCTTGTCAATATTCACAAAGTGGAGGTAGTTCTTGTTGACCCGTTCCCATTTGCGAATAGTCTAATCCTAACTTTCCATGGGTCAGTAAAACATTAATGTTTTGTGGCCAGGTTTTGGTTGCAGGACTGAATGCATACCAGTCTGAATTGCTATTTGGAAGGGATGCCCTAAACTTGACAATCCCAAATTCCAATTCGGTACATAGTCGCAAGCGCAAATCCAAATTGTGCTTTGGTAACTTATTACCAAATCACAATTTCAGTATGGTAGACACAAAAAAGCCATTTTGCGGGCTCACATGGTCTGATTTTACAAATCGGATCCTGTGCAACCTCAAAAAGCCGTAGTACATTTGGTCCCAAGTTTGGGAAAACAACTGACACTTTTACCTACATCTTTGAATTTGCATTTAGCAAAGCGATCAGTTGAATAAAATGTAAGGGCTGTCTTTGGTTTGTAATTTTTACTAAAAATCTGCAGCATTTTACAAAAGTTGCATTTATCACAGTTGCTTCATGTAGAGTAACAGTGTGATAAAGTTAGGAATTGTTCCTTTATTCAATATTTGCAGAACTCAGCAGTGAGCGTGTGAGGAGCCACATCCTTTTTGTCTTGTTAGGCCATTAATAATTAGAAGAAGTTTCCTAAAGCTGGATTCCTCAATTTCTCTGAGAAATCATGGTTAAGGTGCTTTCTTTCACAGCTGTGGAGTTAATCCCATACATAAGCTACTTTCTTGCTACTTTGATTTCAAGAGCAAATCATAACCTATTTTACCATTCAGTTAGCAATTTATACTGTATACCATGCATCTTTGAATATTGGTTTCACATTTGTACCTTTCACCCTAAAACATTGTCAATGGCATAATAAATGAGAACCATGGGACAAGTTGCAAAAGTTTGCAGAGATATGGTAAACTTCCACTTTTTACCTTCTCTTTGCTATACATATTAGAAAATGTGTGATTTTCACCATAATAACAGAACTCATAACGTCCCAGACCATGAGAGAGGAGGTATATCTTTCATTTATTTCACAAAATTGTGTACAATTTCATTGCAAAACTTGATGAAGTCGGCGCAGTACCACACGTCCATTTTCCAATTTTGAGAGAAACTGATGAACGTAAGGGATATGAACACGCCATTGACAAGATGTGGTTGTATATGATCAATAGTACAGAGGCCAGTTTAAAACCCTGAATGTGTCAGGTTCATAACCTATTTTATGACACATTTTGCCAACCACATCTATGAGATTGAACAGTTTATGTGATTTGACCCAGTTCCATCAACCTTCTTTCGACAATGCAATAATAGCATTATTGAGTACAAGGCAATAATAGCACTATTGAACTAGGATGTGGGGAACTGCAGCTTGCTGCAAAGTATTTGGCACAATATGCCAAAAATGGAGACCATCAATCGGAAGAATACTTTAAGGAGAAACATCCTACAGTCTAGTTGTTTACTGTAGACCAGTTTTCTTAGAGCTTTTCTGATATTTTACACTGAAAAGCGAAGTCTAAATTAAGTGGACCAGATTCTTATAAGAAAGTTGTATATCTGTAGAACAGATCTACTTCTTTCAGGAATTCACAAACGTTTCCAGAAGTCCTGCTGCCTGTTACCAGCTCTCTCGTCTAAAAAAAGTGAAGCCAATTCTTTCAGAAAAAAACTTCAGAACTACTGTTCAAGACCTCAGCGCTCTCGCATCAGGATAATGATTACACTATGCTCCATGGCCTTCGAGATTCCACTCTTGCACTCAATAAAGGCACCTGCAACCTGCAACACATCTCATCTAGGGCCTGATGAAATATGATCACATCACACTCATCCTGATGAAACACCATTGGCTCCTCTTGTCAGCCTGGAACATCATTAAACCCAGCTGCATCATGTACAAATCCATCACAACTAGAACCACAATTTATCTTGCAGATAAGCTCACTATCTCTGGTGATTCCTGGCATGCCCTTGGCCAGGACACCATCTGACTGCAGACTAAGAAGTGTAAAAAAGAAAAAACTAGGCAGTAGGTCATTTCTATGTATGTAGCCAGGATCTGGAACATCATCCCTGATACCCCAATACTTCTTCTATTTTGGTAAGAGTTGAAGATGCACCTCTTTAAAGAACACTACATCACAATACATTAATAGTCCACAAACCAGCTATCTCTCCTATCACTTGTTGACTTTATGCTTGTCTTTGATCCTTTACAGCGTACCACATACCTACCCTCATACAAGTGCACCTGCAGGAGTTGCACTTTTCCAATGTACACCTGGAGTTCCTTTGTAAATTAAATGTATGCACAAGCAAATATGCTCACTGATATTTGCTCATGCAGATATCTGCCCGGAAAATATAAATGCTTGAGTTAACTTGTTTTTTAACTACTTAAAACCCATCTTTCCCCATGTAAAACCCCCTTCCTTTATGTATCTAGCAATTTTAGGAGGATTTCCTCCTCTGGGAGGAGTTTTGCTCCTCACTTTATCAGATGTAAAATTCGGAACTTTTCCATGAAGGGAATGTGTCTGAGAGAAGTGTGCACATTTTCATATATGTGTAAACTTGATGGCCTATATGAACTCACAGAGCACTCCAGCTAGAGAAAGACTTCTTTCTACCCACTACCCAACCCTATTTGTAGGTTTGCTCATAAGAACATTCTTGGGTGAGTAAATTCTGTCATGAATGCAAAAATAGCATGTGAATGGCTCACGCTCTTCCAAATTATTATGACCTTCTGGAGTTGTGATAAAAAGGCTTTCTTCAAGGTTGTGCTTCATGAGTGTGTTATTTGGTATTTGCCTATACAAACTAACTCACCTTCTAATGGCTCTACACCAAGGGCCATGCCTGGGGTCACCAAAATCCACAAACATGGAGTCTCTTGGCCACATGCAACCATTGATACTTTGTAGATCCTAATTAGAAGGATATTCAACTTTAAATAGGCATTCTGCTTCTGATAAAGGCTAATTGGAAGTGTGGGGAGCCTAAACCTCTTTTTTCGATCATTATTACTGACTGAAAGACCAACCGGTACCATGCCATTGGAGTAACCTGAGTATCCCCCTGTACTGCCCTGCAACCAACTGCAGCTGCATGAAGCTAATATTCTCGAATTTAGCCTACTCTCCATATAATAGGCTAAGAATAATCTTTTCTCCAGGGAAGCACTCCATAGTTTTGCCCCTGATCGGCCAGGCAGATCTAAGCTGGACAACTGAATTCTCCATATCATGAGCAAATTATCCTCATTTCATGGACTACTCACGCGAGTAGTTGGGAGATACATGGAAGATCAGAGCAGATGGTAACACTGCATACACTACTGACTCTATATACTTTAAAGACACCATAGACTCTGTGGGCTCTACCAACTGCCAGTCTTCTGACATGTCTTGTACACTGTCAAAGTTAACACCCCTCTCTGCAATAGGTGAAGTGATGGGCCCTTGTCCGCATGGGTAGCAATGCCAAAATCCAAACGCATAAGACATAGACTTTAATAAAAGATAGAGAGTTCTCAATGGGAAACAACATTTACATCGCGGTCATTAGACCGCGATGCCATTACAATGCGGTTGTTACAACGACCACGTTGTTACCACGCAATGCCATTACTACGCAAGTCATTACATCGACTTGCAGTAGATGGTATGCTAACATAAGGAATAGTACACTTTACTATTCCAACACCTTCCCTACTGTTGCGTAGGCTGGAGTTGGAATAGTAAATTATACATTCCTAATGTTAACGTTCCATCTACTGCAAGTTTGATGTAATGACTTGCGTAGTAATAAAATTGTGCGGTAACAATGTGGTCATTGTAACGACTGCGCTGTGAAGGCACGTGAGGTAATAATTTGCGTAGTAACGAGTCATATACATTGTGAATAACTGGTGATCAAATTAAAAACTGCCAACTTCATACAATGGCTCACATCTCTCTTCTGTGCTCCTTCTCCCTCAAGAGCGGTGTTGTTGAGCTACATCTTTGCTCCATGGCCAAACCAGCACCCACTTTTGGGAAGGGTATGAAGGTGGCATCAGGGAAGCAGCTACTCAGCCAACACTTTCTGCTACCACACTTAGCTGTTGTTTGTTAGCAGGGATGGAATGGCCATAGAGGGCATCAGGCATTTCCCCAGGAGGCTGGAAGAGTGGGGGCAGGCTTTGGAGTGGTGGGGGCAAATTTTTTGGCAGGTCTTGCAGCAGTGCTACTATATTGTCACAGAGTAACAAAAGCAGCAGTGCTGGACCAGTTTAGTGTGAAGCAGTACTTCTTACTTGCACGCTGGCTCAACACCCACCCCTCCTCAACAGGGCGGCTCCAATAAAATTTGCCAGGGCTACCATGTGTTCTCAGTCCGGCCCTGTTAGGCAGACAGCAAACCGTGCTCCCCACTAGGCTCATCTACAGGACCCATGTCCATTACCTTCAATGTCTTCCAGGTGTGTTTGTCAACTCAGCACCAGACACAGAACACTGAGAGGTAAAACAAAACTGTCTCTCCACTCCCAAACCAGCAGCAATTAGCCCACAAATATCTGCAGCTGATGCACATGCTCTAAGCACATCCACCGTCATCACTGGCCAAGTGCCACAAAATACACCCCAGGTCCTCTCGCTTTTCAGAGATATTAACTAGATATTTATCTGTCAGTGCTCCTTTCACAATGTCATTTCAGAACCAGATGACCAGTATGTGATTTGCCATATGTTAGACCTGGCATCTTTTGGTGTGATTTCCCCAGTCTTTTTGCTTCTGACCTCCTGTTTTTGTATGTGCGCTGCACTTAATTTTTTCAGATTTTAGGCCTCTGGGAACTTTACCACTGCTGACCAGGGAGCATTTGCTAAAGTGCAAGTGCTCCCTGTGTAAATGGTATTGTTGATTGGTTTATCCATGATTGGCATATTTGATTTACTAGTAAAGTGCAACCGGTGTGCCCAGTGCCTATAAATGAAAACTACTAGTGGGCCTGCAACACTGATTGTGCCACGCACATGAGTAGCCTTTCAAACATGTCTCAGACCTGCCACTGCAGTGTCTGTGTGTGCAGTTTTAAACTGCCATTTAGACCTGGCAAGTGCACCCACTTACTGGATTAGCTAAGAACTCTTGATGTCCTGGACTCAGTCAGTACAGCTAAATGAATTTATTATTCAGTTTATTCACAATCAACTCAATTTTCATGATTATATCTTCTATAATTTGTTTTAAAGTATATTAATGCAATGCTCCCACTGTAATACAGAGATCAAACCTATTGCTAATTTATAACATTGATTTATAACATCTTTTTGCTAAATATAACAACAATGAATGTTAGTGTTACATTCCATTCACATAGCAATATGCCATGCCCAATGCATTTTGGGATTTGATCCCTTCTTCAGGGACTTATCGAAACAAAAAATAACAATTATGCATCAAGTTAGAGAAATTCACAAATAACAATGTAAATAAGCGATATGTTAGTTGTGAATAATAAAATGTAAGTATCTAAACAAAAAAGAATAATTATGCATCAAGTTAGAGTAATTCACAACTAACATATCGCTTATTTACATTGTTATTTGTGCAACATCAATACTTCAACCATAAGGTCTTTTTGGATGTGGGGTAGTTAAAAAGGATTTGATATATGAACTGATCCATCCTAGTTCTTCTGCCTTGTCTAATATTTTGGATAGAGTCTCTATTAAGTCAAGGTTAGGATCTTGTTCCAATACCATGTATGTGGACTAGTCATTCACATGTTCTTTCACTTTTGAGGAGTAAAAAGCAGCTTCCATCATCACTAATGCGCCCCCTTTATCCGCTTTTTGAAATACCACTCCTTTATTTTCTGCTAGAGATCTCAAAATATTTTGCTAATTTTTGTTTAAATTAGATCTTTTGCTTGATTGGAAATATACCTCTCCTAAGTCCTTTTTAAACAATATTTCAAATGCGTCTAGAATTTTATGTTTTATAGGTGCTGGAAAGGTGCTTTTGAGCTTAAATTCCAGAAATTCTGGTTCTTCAGTGGGTTATTGGGGGGGGGGGGGAGGGGAACAACACATTGATAAAAAATTGTCTCAATCTGAGAGTTCTCATAAATTTGAAGAAGGAAACCTCACAATCAAGAACATTGGAGTTATATGTAGAAACAAATGATGTCCCTTTGTTTAACACTGCCAATTGTTGAGCCATAAGTGTTACTGATGAGATGCTGAGCACTGAACTTTGTCTTGACTCCTCAGGTTCTTTCTCAGTTTTTCTTTTTCCTCGCGGGTTTTCCTTTTGTCATTGATTGTTTTGTGGTTGTTTGATTCGGTGGTTGCCCTGAATCGTGGCCCATGGATAAAAAAACATGTATGGTTACTGTTCGGTTTGTCTCTGTTGTTTCTGCACTTGTTGGTGCTTTTTCTTGTATTGATCAAGTTCCTGATATTGGTGCCCTTGATGGGTCTCTTTCTTTGTCAAAAACAATACTCTCGTCCTAAGATGGATTGGTTTTTTTTATGTTTCTCCTTTGGGCATATACCTCAGCCCATGAGTATGTTTTATTTAATTTATAGTCAATGGCATCAGGCGTGAATATACACAGTTTACTTTCCTGTAGCTCTTTACCATAAGTTTCCAATTTTTGTTCAAGCCTCCCAAAGTGGCTTTTCATCTTCAATTCTGCGTTCTAGTTCAAACTTGATATAATAGATTCCATCTTTTAGGTCTTTGATGGTGCGTGATAATTCCTCAATCAGTACTAAAATTAGATCCACAGAGCATTTATTTAAAATTGCATGCCCTTACTCCATGAATTCTTTGTTGTACTGGAATCTAAATAGCATGGACTTTACTGGTAGTCATAATCCCCTGCGAATTCTCTTTACTTTGTGGTATTGTATTAATTTTGATTATGTAATTGTTTGTTTAGTTCACGTCGAGTTCTAGCTGTTTCAATGGTTGTGATATTGATCCTCCTTGTGCATTGAACAACTCTGTTTCTTGTATGAGTGAATATATTTCTAGAGCTTGGTCTGGTGTGTAAACGTTTGTATTTGCTCTATTTTCTGTGATGCTTGAAATGGACTCAAATGACATTTTTGTGTTAGGTGCTACAATACTAAGGACAGGAACTTGTGTTTCAATAATAGGTGTGTATTGTACACTCTTATCTTATCAATTATTAACAAACTAATCTGATAAATGTGTTGCTAGTGAATTTATTGAATGATAAATTCCTTTAGCTGTGCTGCCTGAGTCCAGGACATCAGGAGTTCTTGGCTAATCCAGTAATTTTGACACGCGTATGGTAGGCAGCAAACTTTTCAGTCAAGCATGCAATTGATAAGAAGGTAACATTAGTTTGTTATTAATTGATATGATAAGTGTGCACAATACACTTACATATTATTGAAACACAAGTACACCCACTTGCCAGGCCCAAACCTTCCCTTTTACTACATGTAGGTCACCCCTAAGGTAGGCCTAAGGCAGCCTTGTGGACGGGGTGTAGTGTATTTAAAAGGTAGGACATGTGCTGTTGTGCTTTACATGCCCTAATAGTGAAATACTGCTAATTTAGTTTTTCACTATTGCAAGGAATATCTCTCCCATATGGTAACATGGGGATTGGACCTCTGACACTCTCAACTCAGAGCACTTCTAGACTGAAGACATTCTGTCAGGAAGAAGAGCTAGGTGCTGTAGGAGGGACTGCCGCTCTACCTGTGCCTTGTTTTTACTGGTCTGCTACGTGCTGCTACTGTCCTGGGAGTGAATGGACTGGACTTTGCTTTCTGTATCCTGTATCCAAGGGTCTCTAAGGGCTTGTGTGTGCTTTCCTCCTTTTAAGAAGTCTCAGGACCATCAAAGACTTTACCTATCAGTGTTTTGGCTCTTCTGCTGAGATTCCTGACTTGCCAAATGGTGCCAAATCCAGTTCCTGGGCCCTTGGAAGTAGAATCTAGTGAACTGAAGGAGAAAATCCAAGCAGCGATACCCAGCATCTGCTTTTATCGATGCATCACTACAAACTTTGACGCATCAGCGCTGCCAGCACTGGATCATTGATCCGGATCGGCACATCGACCACGGCTTTCACCGAAGGCCCCAGCTTTCCATTGCAGTGGAAGAACTGCTGCAGTGTGAGTTTTGGACACCCCATCACCTAAGTCCGTGACGCACCGCTCCAACTTTGATGCAGTGCCTACTTCATTGCTGCGGAAGCGATGCAGCACATCTGGATTTTTGATGCATCGTCCCTTGGTGCCGATTTGTTCATCGATGTTGCCCAGTAGTAAGGAACAGAGGGTGCATGTCCAGAGACTGAAACATTACCTCCCCTTCCAGTAAGGAACTGACTCATCACTTCTCCTGACAATAAGGAACCAATGCATCACCTACCATGTGTAGCAGTAAGGAATCGACGCATCAGCTCCCCTGGCAGTAAGGAACTGATGCATCACCTCCCCTGGTAATAAGGAACTGACACGTCGCTTTGATATTTCGGCGTGTCACCTCTCCTGCGCCTATTTTGTCTTTAAATTTTGATGCATCTAAGGTACTTTGTGCTAAAAGAAACGCAATCATAGATTTCTACGGACTGAACCTATTTAACCTTTGAAAAGTGATATCTTTACTGTGTATGTTGGATTTATGTTGTTTTGGTCTTGTTTTAGTTAGATAAATATTGGCTATTTATCTAAACTGTTGTGGACTCCTTTTGTAGTGTTTTCACGGTGTTACTCTGTGTGTATGTACAAATGCTTTATACATTGCCTCTGAGGTAAGTCTGACTGCTCGTGCCAAGATACCAAGGGGGTTAGCAGGGGATTTCTTAGCTGTGGGACTTCCTTATCCTGACTCCAGTGAGGGCCCTACTTGGACCGGGTGCAAACCACTGGCAACTGTTTTACAGTGGTGTTAATCTCTCTACCCCATATTCACAAGGTGGTGTTACGCCACATAATGTGGCGTAACTCCACCTTGTAAATATTACCATTGCCGCAGTAGTCCGTTGCGACAAAGAGGCGGTCAATGGGTGTTGCTGTGGGCGTCAACCGCAACACCCTTTGCTTTTTGATGCTGCTCCATGTTTACAAGGATGGGGCAGTGCTACAAACTAAGACCAGTTAAAACCTGGTCTCAGTGCTTAATTTGTAAAATATAAAGTGCCAGAACTCTGACCAGGAGGCCAATGCAGCTTGCACTACCCATCGTCCTAGTCATTCCAGCCAAAACAACTACTAACCATCTCTCTCAGAAATAAATGCGACAGTTCGGATTATTCCAGGTCCCCAAAGCTAAAGGAATAGCTGGCCAGGCAGATAGTAGCAAGTTTAATGTATATTGTATTCATAAACAACCACCGTTCTACTCATCTCTAAATTAGATGAGCAGCACCCCCATGTGGTAGACTGTTCTAAGTATGGTGTTGACAATTAGGTGCCGTGCCGAGCACTGGAAACCAATTAAGTGCTGGTGCTGAGCACCTGAAAGGACCGCCTCAAATTAAGCACTGCATGGTCTTAGGAAGCCGATACGAGTAGAAATTATTACCTTCTCCTCATATTTTGCTCTTTCCTTTCATTCTGCAGCACATATAGAAACAGCAAGTCGCCTTTAAAAATTGTTTATGTGCAGGAAGGTGTCCCTTCTTGCACATAAACAATCACCCCTGCAGCGCAGGCACCTTTGCATTATGGCATAACGGTACCTGCCCTGGCACTAGGCTGCTATTTTAGTGGCAGCACTAGGGGAAATGCAGGGGTGAGCCGTATTTTTGTAAATACTGTGCATCCCTGCATTTTAAAAAACGGCAGCGCGTGGCGTTACCAATTTTGGAGTAACACCGCACTCTGACATTTTATTGTAAATGTCCCCCCCCATTTCTAACAGCATGCCAGTGCTATTGGCCTACCAGAGGTGAAATTAGCATGCTACGGACTCTTCAGGGACACCCATGTCGCCAAGGTTTTGCAGTGCAGTCGTACATACGAATGACATCTCTATGTCATACACCATATCAGATGGTCACCAGATGTGCGTAACTGTGCTCCTGCCCTGCTAGCCTTTCAGAAGTATGATCTTGACATATGTCAGTCTCATCTCCATTCCCTCCAGCTTATCAGAGGCACAAGTGCACAACTCTTCTCCCTCTGAAAGGGCCCTTTTACACACGCCCTGCGAAGCGCTTGGGGATGACACAGGCATGTGAATAACTTAGCACTAGAGGTAACATTGAAAGCACTCATTTTTCTCCTCTGACTCCCTTAATAGTATGTCCTTTTCCAACTTTCATAATCCAGTCCAAATGTTACAGGATTCATTATTTTATTAAAGAAACCAATTCTCCATGCTTGTGTTTTAGAAAATATGTGGGAGTTTTCCTTCGTTCAGAGACTTTGTCTAGTGAATCACAAACAGATGCATGCAGAATTAAGTTACTACTATTTGACAAATGCATTCTGACATTTTCTTTTCACCGCAGCAGGAGTATTCATAAACTGCACTCAAGAAGGCGCTAAACATTCCCTGCTGTTCATAAGACTAATTGTGCTTGACGTCGTCAGTAAACCTTGGAAAGTGAACAAGTACTTTTTTTTTAACTGTCCAGACTACTCATTCAAAAACATTGAGTGAACGTGTCTGTGCTTTCAACGTCTTCCTGTTGAAATGATTTTTACCTTAACTTAGACACTCATTATAAGTCAAGGACTGAGTTCGTCTCCTGTGCACATTCTTATTTGGACAGAAATCAGAACTAGGAGTTGAATGAGAATGATCACTACCCTGCAGGTCTCCCTGACAGATCGAAGCAGGTCAAACCGGAATGATCCAGCTCAATAAAAACATGGCTATTTCAATAAACATATCCCTCCTCTCCTTACTGCCTGATTAAGCTAGTCCTAAAAGCGCCGAGACATCCCAGGGTATTTGCGCGCTCAATAAATTGCTTAAAATAAAATAAAATAAATAAGTGCTGCAAAAAGTGTGAGAAAGTACACGACAGTATTTTAAATAGCACGTTAATTATAAAAAGGGGTAGCCTATTAGGAAAAACGTGTATTGAAAAAGAATGAAGCCATACAAAATGTAAAAGTAAAATACATTTCCCACCCTGACAATTGTATTGCTTGCACAGCATAATGTTTGCTCAAGTGAGATGAGACAAGTGCTAACGTTGTTTGTGAATTTCAAAAATTTACAGGGATGAGTTATGATTTGTGTAAGTTGCACACCAGAAATTAGGTCCGCTTGTGGCCTCTCTGAGGATAGGTGCATGTCTCATATGTACTGGTAAGTGCTGGTTATGCAGCACTCCTGGGTTCAAACTCCATGTTTTAGGGCTGCGGATTACAGCTGCAGGCCTCCCTCTCCATCTGCATGGTGCAATTTAGGGATGAGGACCGCACAGATGGTAACCTACAATCTTCATTGAACTCCTATGTTGGCACTACAATGGTACTTGAAACCTCTAGCATAGAGTGGTCTATACATAGCAGGCGGGTTCTCTTGCACGTTCATCACACAGTTTGGAATGCAGCACTTGTTATTTCATTATATCAAGTGTATGCTAGTGAGCTCTGTCAGCGCTATCTCTTTCACCAGCAGTTACACATGTGCAACAACTTGAGACGGCCCTGTGCCTCGTTGTCTCCTTTTTGGTGAGCCAGGACCTGCCATTCCTTACCACTAAAAGAACCCAACACGTTTCCAAAAGTCTGGGTAACATATTTTAAAACTCACGCTTGGAGACACTATCTAAGGTTTACAGTGATGCTCTCGGGAAGAGATGCAAGGAGAAATTGCTTCAGGAGGTCCAGTGCAGTACTCTGGTTGCACCCTAGTCATGTGCAAGGCTGACAGTCGATTTCTACCGTAACAGAAACAAGGTCTGCGCAATGAGGGGAAGGTAGGAATACTCTTGAGGCAATGTGAGCCTTTTGATGAGCAGACCATGAGTTTGTACTGATCTCAACTGAGAGGCTGAACAGGATCACATTACCAGAAATCCAGGACAGGAATATGCCTCCTCATTCCACATGCCTGACTCCACATGCAATTACAACGCGGTTGTTACAACGACCGCGTTGTAACAACACATACCATTACCCCGCAAGTCATAACAACAACTTGCGGAGGGGGGCGCTGGAGGTTGGAATAGTATAACTTACTATTCCAACTCCAGTCTGTGCGGACAATAGGGAAGGTGTTGGATTTTAAATCCAACACCTTCACCCCCTCCGCAAGTCATTGTTGCGACTCGTGGGGGTAATGGTATGCGTTGTTACAACGCGGTCGATGTAACGACCGAGTTGTAATTGCATGCGGGGTGACAGATTCGTTATAATGGGTGTTTACCCCAGGACAGGGAAGTTTAATTACTGTTGCTGGGTATATTGTCACACAACATAAACACTCAATAGATTGCTCACCTCATCCTCAGAGGGACTATATAGCAATCTACAACAGACCTCAAATTGTTAAGAGTGTCTCCCTAGACTCGGAATACTCAGAAAGCTCAACAGAACCATACTCTCATTAAAGCAATGCTCCCAAACAAAGGTGAGCCACCAGTGGTTTTTGGCAATCTAAAAAATGTGAACATAAATAATGCCCAATCGTCTAATAAGCATTAAATGGACATGCATGACGTAATTGCGAAGAATAGATGCCACAACCTATTTAGAGATGACAGTATGGCATTGCACTGTGCTACGGTACAAAGCATTCCGATCTTTCACATTGGTTGGACAATCTACACAATCAGCTCCAAATCATCCTAGTTTATCGTGGTTGTGGTTTAAGGACCTGCAGTCTATACCTGTAAGTTCTAAAAAAAAAAAGGATACCAGTAACGGAGAACCTCCATCTATAAATGGACAGAACTAAAAACTAACCTGTGTGATAGTTCATACAATATATCCATGCTTTAGCTTTGATTAAGCAACCAGGACTCAAACGTTTGGACAGTTATACACTGCAAATAGTGTTCTTGTACTCGGACTTAACAATGTCAAATACACCCATTAAGGAAAGAGTAAATAAAACACCTCTTTAATGAAGACTACAATACAATAGTGACAATCCACTAACCAACTTCCACTCTTCTCCCTTGTTGACTTACGTATGCTTCCATTTGTCCCTGTTCAACACTCCGCTAGCTTTTTGGCCAGGCTCTTGTCATAGAAATACCACCCAAAGGCATACATACAATTCGCAGGTGGTGTTGGGGCAAAGTGGCGGGGAAGGTCAATGTAGGGGAGACAACAATAAGAACACCCAAAAAACTCAACAAAAAAAAAAACTTACGTGGATGCTGCTGCTCTTCTGTTTCCACTACAGCACAGGCTCCCGGACTCCCCTGCAGTCAATCCTAACGCTGCTGTCATGCTGCTGGCACCATGAGAGCAGCGTCAGGATTGGCCTGAGCGCCCTTGATTTGCACTCTCAGAGAGACTGGGAGCCTGTGCCTGCTGTCTTCAACCCGGCAACGCAGCTCGGGTTGGGGACAGCTCAGTGCATATGTCAGTTTGGCCGACCTGACACGGACGGCCAAACCCACATGCGTACTGATAGCAGTGCACCTACCACTCCTCCTCCACGATGATCATGGATTAGACTCCACCCCAAGACTCGACCAGGAATGAAGAATAAAACGATAATAAACCTGCTGGTGCTGGTGGGGGGGGGGATGACGCTCCTCCACCTTAGCATAGGATCCGCCGCTGAATTACTTAACAGGTGGCAATGTTATCTACAGCTCTTTAATGTCACTGTCTCAGGTGGGGCCTACATTAAGTTGTCTCTTTACTGCTGAGACCTAATAATTCAATTGGGAATCTGAGAATAAATTTGGCTTCACTTTTTAGATGAACTGTAAACTTGTAGTGTTTAAACTGGTAAAAGGGGCATAAGATATAACTTTTGATTGCCACAACGTTTACTTGTCCTTTCAATCAATTCCTCCATTCTAAATTTCAGGGTCAATTTTACCATATATGAGTTTGATCAGGCACTTATAAAATTGGGCATATTTCCCTGAGCCATCATTAATGTTACAAGGAAGATCACAGAACATCAAGATATCCCTCCAGTTTCACTGTTCTGGAGAAAATGGAAGCAGCAGTGTCAGCGGCTATAAAGAGGCTCTGGTGTTCAACAAACTAGAGTTTTGTGCATACCTGTTGGCTGAAGCATGCCACCAGGACACATGCTCTGGATTTAGGGGTACTGGGGGTGCATGAGCACCTCCGTAAATAACCCTGCTAGAGTTCACAAGGTGAATGAGCTATTTTGATGCCTTTACATTTTGTGTTTATCTTGTCACATTTGCTGTGCGTTCAGAAGCACAGATCAAAAGTCAGGGTATGTCTTCTGACAAAATGGTATTTACTCTTATTTTCTGGCTGCAAAGTGATAGGATTTTTGTAAAAGTGTCCCAGGTGACAATCTTGGTGCGGTACAGAAAGTGAAAGGAAAGACAGCAAAATGCCAGTCTTTTTGTAATATACACAATCTTAATACCTGTAAATGAACTCTACAAGTATTTTACATTATATTAGCAATTGGGAAAGAACAAATGAAGCACATTTTTTTGTAATACTGAAGTTTGAGATTTTGATCCGATTAAAACAAATCAAGACACTTTACTTTAGTGCTGCGCAAATTATAAATATTCGCTGACCCCGATTTCCACACATTCTCTTTTGTGCGATACATAGTTTTACTAGTAAAAATGCAAGTCTAATCAAATGTACTCGCTATTTTAGCAGAAATTGGGCTGTCTGAAAATGACGTGGAAGCCTGGGGCCTGGGCTGGGCAGGAGCATCGGCTGCACTTAACCCCACTTCCTACACACATCTGAATGATGTAGAGAGAAATTGTCATTCCCTGCCAGGTTGCATGACAAAAGAGAGCCACAAAAACAGAAATATGGCCTTTCAATGAAATGTTCGTTATGAAGCTTTCATTATTTGAAGACTGTCAAACCAAATAAGTCTGGCTTTCTTCTATTGAAAGGTGAAATGTTTTTATATTTCTGTAACACAATCAAATCTTCAATGCTTTTGAAACTTCAATTGTATTTACTATTAAAGTGAGCCCCGTATGACGAAGCAAGACGACCTTCTGACCTTCAGTGACTGCATACCTTATGAGTTTCTGTAGACAAATGGGGGTCTTGTGGTTTTAGGGTTTAGCCTCTGCTGCCGCACACACCTTTAATGTTGCTTCTGAGTACTGGCTCTATTATGCTGTTAAGGTATTAGCTCACCACTGTGAACTTTCTTTATTGGGCAACTCACGCAGTTTGTTATTCCTTTTCAAGGGTTTTCAACTTGTTTTCAGCCTGTCATTTTGTACATATTTGGAGCTGTTCGCATAGTATTTAGTTTTGCACCTCAAGACCTGGATGTTCAACCAATAGGAGAGCACACAGAATGTTCTCCAATCGCCTGGACACCATCATGAGTAATGCACTCGCGCTCTACAAATCCTGATTGATTCGGTTTTTGTGTATTAAAGTACTTTTCCTTTTAAAAGAAAAAGCACTACCCGGGTATTGCGTTTTGTGTTTCGCACTGCTGAGTTATGAGTTTGTGCCCCACGCACAACCCAGCACCAGCCCTGCAATCCGCTGTCTTCCTGCTCTCAGTCAAGCGCTTGAAGGGGTGCCTGTTTCCCGGTTTGAAGCTTCACAATATGTGAGTCCAGGGGCACCAACATCAAAACACTGCAGTTGGCATAATCAGGGCACAGTCACTTCTGATTGCCATGGTACCACCAGATCTGGTTTTGAGAAATTTTTGTTTAAGAAATGGTTCCAAGTGTGGTTCCTTCATTTTTGTCCTTACCTTTCATAATACAACCTAAGCACCCTGGTATCCAACACTTCTTCCATGACCTCAATCACATTTCTCAAATCATCCCAGTTATTCATTATCTTTAGCCCCTAAGTACAACATTACAATGTCAGACAATTCATCCAATATATGTTTGTTATGAAGCCCTCTCCATTCTTCCATCTTCAGGATCATCCCTTCAGCTATCACTTATTTTTCTACGTCCTTTTTCCAGCTGCTGTGAGACACCCTCCAGGGGGCTTTCCAATGCACATCCATGGCTCTTTTAGCAAACACCACCACAAGATCAAGACATCTGGCACTCACTTAGCCCCCTTTTGCCTAGGGTAAAGACCCAACCAGCTTGTTTCCATCTGCAATAAATGTGTTTTGTTCAGAGTACACTTGACTACAGCTTCCTAGTCACTCATTTACAAAACTGGTCAATCCCTGAGCAAGACTATGTCATTTGTGCAAATCCTGTAGCCACCAAATTGGATTTTGGGGCACACTGTGTCCGCTATACCAGCTATATAGCTCAAATTGTAGACAATGCGGTAGGTTGTGTGGAGGTGGTTAAATTGGATGTATCAGAACTTCATGTTTCTGCAGACATTATGGGTTTCTTGCTAAACACACTCATATTCGTTCTTGGTACTGGAATCATCTTCCAATTTCCTTTTGACAGAAGTTAGGTCTATCCTGTTCATTAACAATGTTGATTTATAAACCCAGGGTATTAAAATATTCCCACTGCCATATGTGAGGAGAATTTGGAGAAACTCCCATGCATCTGGTTTAGTTGGATTGTCACCCAATATCCATTACTTAGGTTAAAGCTACATTAGAGAAGAACTGAGTATCTGCAGCCCAGTCTAATTTTTCAGGTTATCGCGACTTCTCAATGCTTCATCCTCGAAACAGTCTCCATTTGTGAGTAATCCTGCAGCGGACCACCCTGCTTATCTTTGTGCTGTGAAAAACCCCCAACTTAAGGTGGGAAGACCAACCACTCGTAAGATATGGGTATGCACCTGGTGCTTCGGTGTCTTCTTTTTAAAATGTTAAATATAGTAATCTTTATTGAAGTTTTACTGAATACAAGATATATAGATATATAATCATAGTAGCTATGTCATTCCACCCTGTTATGTCTAAATAGGCAACTATTAACAACCCCTCAAAAAACAAAACTCCCCCCTCTGAACATATCAGCGCTCCTGTCACTCGCTGATACAAGGAAAACTTTGAGGCTAAGTCCCACCTTGTCCAAGTCTCATACCATCACAATCCTGAATGTATCAGTGGAGTCCTATGTGTGTACCAGTCCCTTTTAAACGGTCTAAGGTAGGTGTGCTTGTCCAAGGGTAGTTTCATACCATATACCAGCCTCTATCCGTGTTGGTTATTCTCTACGTTCCAACAACTCAGCTGCCCTGATATCTTTCCCAGCCCCTCTAGGGCAGGTCGTCACCCGGGTGTCCTTTTAAGTCCGCTAACAAAGCGACCCATGCTTGTAAGTCGTCCTCCAGCCTGTATGCCTGTCTGGTGTGCTACATACGGATTTCCTCCGCTACTGCCCATTCAGCCATGTCCCTAAGCCAGTCTCTGCATCGCAGGGCCTCTGTCCCCAGCCACTTTATTGCTATGCAGTGTTTTGCACAAAATAAACCGAGAAGCAGAAACTTCCCGCTAAGTTTTCTATTTTCAGGTGACAGAATCAGCCCCAAGACCTGTAGTATTGTAGATTGCAGTGTCCAGCCAATGGCTCTCTTAAGTGTCTACAGCACCTCCTACCAGTAGGTCATCAGAGACGGGCAGTGCCACACCACATGCAAAAAGTCTGCCACAGGGCTCCCACATTGGGCGTAGCAGTTGTGATGTGTATAGTGTGGAGTATTTTTGGGGACAGGTATATCTGATGTACGTTTTTGTACTTTATCAATTTAAATCTAGTGTTTGCGTTGACCATCTTCACACCCTCATGCACCAGCTCCCATTCTCCATCAGTCACGGGTTCCTTGAGGAGCTCCTTCCATTTTGCGAGTATGCAAGATCAGCCCGAAGTGCTCGGTACATGTTGGATATCAATTTATGTCCTCCTGCCATGAGCAGCATTGCTGTTAGTGTATCGGAGTGCCGCAGCGCCTTCAGAAAGCATAGCCATAGCTGCTGCCGAAATCTTTATGTATTGCAAATATTGACTCAACCTCTGTGCAAAGGCTTTTGTGACATCCTCTCTGGTAAAAAAAACTGCCCGTCAGGGTATGGATCACTCAGCATATCACAGCCCATCCTTCCATTTCTTTACAGATATAGTCTCGGCTACTTTAATGAATGGTTGTAAAGACCAAAGTGGCAGTCATGTCCATTCCCATATATCAAGAAATAAACAGTTCTTTTGTAACCAACACTTTGCTTTGCTAAAGGGCAGGGCCTTCAGGGAACTGTGAGGACGTGGCACTCAAACTTCCCGCCAAGTCCACACACCTCTACTTGTTGCCCTCTGCTGGGATATGAAACTGTTCAAGAATAATATTAACAGTGTACCACAGTTAGGCCACCCATTCCCCCACCATCCAGAAGCATTACAAGGCTCAAGCCCATCACCTCGGAGTCTTCAGTTGAAGAGGTGCCAGGCCAGGTTCTCATCTTCATCAGTGTAATGCAACATCAGTTCCCTCCCACGCCCATCCAGGTTGCAATTTCAGTACTCACAGAGCAACAGTCTTAGTTCAGGATGGTCCCACATCTGACTGTCACTGCCTGTTCCAGGATCACTCCGCCGTCTCTGAAACAAGTCTATTGAGTCCGGCATAACATCAGTGTCCGTTAGGGTACCATCAAGGCAGACTACAATTCTTCTCGTCCTCTGAGTTGCCTCCAGACTCTTTGTGTAGCCACTCTGTTTTCATAGGTGGGCGGAGTGCCTCTGCATACTCAAGGTCATCGATTCCCTCTCCACAGGGCCTTGTGAAGGTACTACGCTAGTCTATCTAACCAGTCACTTGCCTCCTTTGAGTTGAAAAAGAACAGCACCTTCCCGTTTCACAGAAAGTGCGGTTTTGCCTGGTACATCAGGCTATATTTAAGGTTAAGGTCCCTCATATGCTTCTTGACAAAGGGAGATTGGTTTCCTCTCGATCTGTGGTGGGCCTTGCATCTGGATGTGTTGCAGTATGGCATCTTGGTCCCGGAAATTGAACAGGTGTGCGTTCAGGGTACTCGGGCGCCCCTGGTTTTCGGTGGTGGAGCCAGTTCCCAATGGGCCTGCTCAATCGTGAAGAATTTAGCCTAATTAAAGGGAGTAGGGTATTAGTAATCCAGTCCTCTAGGAACCGTTCCACCGACTGCCCCTTTGCCTTTTCCGTGAACCTGAAAAATCTTTAATTATTTCTTTGGGACCTCCCTTTTGTGTCCTCAATCCTTTCATCTAACCGGGCTATCAGCTTCTGTAGAGTCGATACAGTCATTGAGGATGCGCACCGTTTGTTGAAGGTCTGTGACATTTTCCTCTGCCATGGTTACCCAATCCACCACTTTTCTTAGGTCTGCTCTCAGGAGATTGACCTCAATCGCAACCAAGTCAATCCTGGAAACCAATTCCTTTCGGCAGCCCAGTAATTCCGTCATTAAGTCTGCAAGTCTTTCAGGCTCCCCCCATTTACCCCCCTGGTCTTTTGCTGCTTCCTCTCTGGCTGTGCCCACAGTGTGCATATTGTGTGTGTAGTTCATGATTTTGTTGATCTTGGTGAATTTTTCTTTCCCCATGATGTCCACTGCTCAAGCAACAATCGCAGTGCAGGTCCTCTAACGTATCTCAGATACACTGATCCTCTTGCAGGGACCCCAGAGGGGGTTGGATTCCACCATTTCCACTTGTCCAGTCCTTCTGGCCAAGGTCCTACCCCTACAGACCTGGTCCTGTGCTCCACTGCTGACGCTTCCCCACCAATACCATTCAGGGGTCGACAGTCCCTCTCTGGCCAGATGTCAGCTGTTCTGTCTGCACCCAGTACTCACTCCTATGTAATCTTGTCCTCGGGCTGCAGGCTGAAATTCCCAGTGGTTGTAGCCAGTTTATCTTCTGCAGGATCGTTATTCTTAGGCCTCGTAGCTAGAGCTCATCTCGATTTTCTTTCAGGTGTCAGCCAGATTGCCACTAGCCAGTGCCCAGCATTCTCTCAGGTCAACCACCCCACCGCTGTCTTCACTTGCAGTCCAGAGGGCTTGGGGCGGCACCTCATTTGGCCTCTCTTCATTGCTCAGAGTCAGACCTGGCCTCTCCTACCTGGCCAGGCTCATCTAAGATAGTGCAGTCGGCACATTATCCTGGTCAGTGCCTCCACTCAGTGGCAGGCCTGCTGGGCCCCAGATCATCTTCTGGCTTGCCCTACACCACCATGCGGAGCAGTTGAAAGGGCTCACCAACCATGAATCCTGTCCTCCAAGGTGCCGCACACAGCGATTGGACCAGCGGTCACACACCAATCGCAGCTGACGCACAGCGAGGACTGTCCTTGCTCTGGCTCCTACTACAGGCGGCCCACTGTCCGGAGTCGGTTCAGCATTGCAGAGTAGAGCCCGCTCCTCCACTCTGGGGCTCTCATCTAAGTGTGTTCAGGGGCCACAGTGGCTGCATGCAGGCCTTCTCCCTCGCGGCCCTGCCGGTCCACTGGGCTGACCATAATCTGTCTCCCCAGGTGTCCCAGCCAAGCAAAGCACCTCTAGTAGTCTGCCTCCGAACTCTGTTCACTAGTAAGGGTGTATAGGGGCTGCCTCCACCCCAGATGATGGCAGGAGCTCCGCGAGGAGTGGTTGGTCGGCCATGTTGCCTGGCCACGCCGGCTGTGTCGTGTTAACCAATTTCTAACAGCAACGTATTGCAAGAACTAATGGTTTATGCAATTTCAGTGCATGTAATGCGTATTCTAGTCAAAAGGACAATCAATGCTCCCTCCTGCCAAGGCTCACACATGTAAAACATATCCTCATCACTCACCCCTTCCACGCATCTTGCCACCCACTAAAGTTGGGCCGCTATATGGTATATTTCAAAGTCTGGGACACCCTGTCCCTCCTCCCTTGTCGTATGTTGGGCAACATGCAATGACACTCGTCATTGTCTGTCAACTGAAATTAAATCTCATAGTAACATGCTCAAAATTTGAAACCAAGTCTGGGGTATCTAAACCGGGGAGCATACAAAGAAATACAAAACCCTGGGAAGCATGATCATCTTAGTTAATGCCACTCAAGCCATTATGGGGAGCTTTAGCATGTGTCAAAAGACTACACAGCCCTTCTAGGCATGCAGAATGGCATTTTGGTTACTTCCCCTGGCGTCCATTGCACTGTGGTATATTTTGACACCCAAATATTTAAATATATGTTTATCCCATTGGATGTTCCATCTCTCCACCGTTCGAATGATGTGTCATAAATCAGCTGAGGGTGGGAGCACATAGGTCTTCTCCCAGTTAGTGTCGACAGCAGTTTCATCATTTGGAAGCTCCATTTCACCCCTGAATAAATATCCTTCTGGAGGAGGATCATATTGTCCACAAATAGGTGAATTTTGTGTACCTTATCATGCAGTGCTTGCTAATTGCACTATGGCCACTGTGACCATCATGGGCGATATTGGGCATCCTTGATAGGTCCCAGTTCTGATACCAAAGGCATCAGATATGTTCTGCATTGTCTTCACCCTATCACGAGCCCTCACATATAAAAGAGTTATACATCTGTCTTAAACAGCACGTAGCTTTTATATGCTGCATTACAGCTCATATATACCCAGTATAAAGTGTCAACAGTCTTGTGCAGGTCAATAGAGAGAACTACCACCTCTGGGAACTATATTGGATGAGTCTCATCCATAAAGTAAAAAAGACTGCTGAATATTTAATGATGTATTACAGTGGGGAATAAAACCCTTCTGATCTTCATGTATTAGGTCTACTAGACCCTTTCTAAGTATCTTTTAATCAAGATTCAACATGGATAAAGGCCAATATGAAGATGCGTCCAGTCAGTGTTTGTGTGGTATGGGGATGGAAATCAGCAGCACCTTCCTAATAGGGAGGTGTAAATAACCATCTTCCAGGATGACCCTGTACACCTCAACTAATTGTTGGGCAATCAGGGAGGCATATATTTCGTAACCTTCTGTGGGAATTCTGTCCGTCCCTAGTGTCTTCCCTATTGCTAAATCTTTATTGCCCACATCGATTTTTTTTTGCTCAGTTACTGACCCTCCCATTTAATCACTAACCTCATCGATGACTCATTTTAGTGCAGAACTATCCTAGAATGCCTCAATTGAAGCTTCCATGGCATCATTGTCTTCATTTTGAACCTCCTTGTAGTGTTGCACCAAGACTTCATTTATGTCCGGTTGTCAGTGCATCACTTCTTACCTAATATTTCTAATCACCTCTATGATTTCAGACTGATGCTCGGAATTAACCAACCAGGCAAGTAGTTCCCCTGCTTGGCCACCCTCCAGATATATGGTCGCCACATATTTTTTTTATATATGATTGCCCTTAAACAGTCTGTTACTGAAGTGTGTTTCCCCTGGTTTCAACGAAAATCCTCCAATACTTGACTTTCTAATGCAGAAGTGAGTCTTGCATTTGCTATAACTCCCTTTCCAATTATTTTTTTACCCAAACCTGTAAGTTTATGCAATGGGCCCAGATCACCACTTTGAATGCCCTCCATTCTGCATGTGTATAATATTCTCTATTGTGGAGGAAGAAATCTCGTTTGGTACCTGCCACTGGCTCTCAAAAAATGGGGTCATACAGTGGTTTTGGGCGAAGTTTCCGAATTGAGATTAGGGCAAGTTGCCTCCTTCAATTCATTTGCTGAAGTAGTGGGTAATGATCAGAATGATGAGATATCGTATGAGCTAAATATTTCACCGGGCTACTCTCCCCTCCCATTCTTTGGGTTCCCTGCTTCTGTGCCTCTACACATCTTTAAAACACCAGTTTTCCCTAAAGAGATGCGCAATCCTGTGGGATAGAGAATCTATTAATGGTGGGTTGAAGTGATCAAGCACTACATATGTAACACAATGACAGTTGCCACCCAGTATCTGTGCATTCAGTAGCAGTGGGGGTAAAGAATCCAAAAACTGCACCTGGCCTGTGTTGGGGACATATACAACACCTAGCATCCACACAGAACCATCTGGGGTACCTCTCATAAAAGTATACTTGCCTCCCCTCACAACTATGTCCAGCACAAAACACAGAAAGGGCACCCCCGCCCATACCAAGGTGATGTTCCAAGTCTGTAAAATTAATAATTTCTAACAAATACCTGACCTCTCCATCTCTTTTTTAATCTGGTGACCTCTTTCTTCATCAAGTGTGTCACATGGAAGAGCACAAAATCCACTCCTCTACATTTCAGATATGAGTACATCTTTATCTCTTGGGCTAAGTGTAGCTGAGACCAGGTTCCCCCCAGGGCTGAGTCAGAGTCCATACTCTCATCTGTTGATTCTGACAAAGTCCCACTAAACTCCTATGCCTTTGTCTGCCGTATTGAGGCCACTGCGTTAGCAGCTGCCGCACTGCCATGGTTCACCTATCTCTTGGAGGGTTGTCTAAGCCTAGCGTGCCTTTGCGGGGCAGTCTATGCCTTTTAGGGCATAGGGGCTGCTGCAACAGTGCATATTCAGAAACATTTCTGTGTTTCTCTAGCTATTCCCATGTGCATGCACGATCATCAATGAACAGTTAGCGGCCATCTAGGATAATTGTCAGTTTGGCTGAGGACAAAAGTATGTACTGGAGTTCCAATCCTCCTTGACGTTCAGCTATAACGCGCTCTTATGTTGCACTCTAAGTTGTAATCCAGGAAAATGGCAGCAGGACTGTTCTCTTACTAGGGCTAGCCCAAAGCCCTAGCTTTTTGCAGGAGCTTGTCTCTGTCTTTGTAATACAAAAGTTGAACAATCACCGACCGCTGAAACTCCCCCGGAAGAGGACCCCTGTCCAAGGTGAAAAACGAAGACAGTCCGTGTAGGGCCAGTTGTTCCAAAAAACGATTTTCCAGGTATGATACCATATTACTCTCCTCAATGCCTTTAGGTAGGCCCAGTACACTGACATTATTACAGCTGTTGTGGCCTTCAGCTTCCTCCGCTCTTTTATTCCTTTTGGAAATCACAGTCATTTATTTTTAAGCTCCTCCAATGCAGGGCTCATTTCCTCAGGACACAACTCTTTATTTTTCACTTTGCCATTAGGCCTACGTTGAGCATCACTGTTACAAGAACTTCATTAAAAAAAAAACATCCTGAACAAAACCCCTCTCTAGTCCTCTACACAAACCTTAAATAAATGCAGGATGCTAATATAACAAGCATTTACAATGCAATCGGTCTCGCCTTTGGGTCTTATACGTATTTAGCTATGCAGCACATTATCCTGGATGCTGAAACATCTACTGTTCTTTAACATGGAGGGAAAGTAAGCACCAAACTGTGTGACACGCCAGGTATGGGAACACATGGAGAGAAATATTGCCTTTCAGCGGGAAATGGTATAGTCCAAACCTCTGTTTTTAATATTAAATCAGGGCCTTCGGTGGTCATATCACTGAAAATACAAGATTTGAAAAAAATATAATTGTCTACGGGTGCTTGAGGATGACACTTTTTATGGACTGTATTCTAGAAAACGCTAAAGTGATTGAGGTATTTTACTGACCTCTGCTGGTTGCTTTCTATCAAAAAAGTTAAAAAGAGGCAGTTGCCAGACAAATAAAAAAAAGAAAGTCCCTCAGTAGAAAGCAATCCTGGTATTTTACTGACCTCTGCTGGTCGTTTTCTATCAAGAAAGTTAAAAAGAGGCAGTTGCCAGAAAAATTTTAAAAAGAAAGTCCCTCAGTAGAAAGCAATTCTGGTATTTTACTGACCTCTACTGGTCGTTTTCTATGAAGACAGTTAAATAGAGGCAGTTGAACAAGCAATTCTGGTATTTTACTGACCTCTACTGGTCGTTTTCTATGAAGACAGTTAAATAGAGGCAGTTGAACAGAAACAAAAATTCCCTAAGTGGAAGGAGACAAGTCCTTGGGCTGATTTCTAGAGCCCACAAAGTACATACACATATAAGTATATACTAAAGTATATACAAAAGGTCTTGAATGCTCGATCTAAAAATGATATGAGATCTTCCATCATCTAGACTTTTTACCTCCTAATATATCGTTTTGTGTCTTACCCAATTTACTCAATGCAAACGTTATCTTATAGTTGGTGAGATTTCAGGCTAATCACATAGGGGACATTAAAACTGAAAGTTCTCTTGAGCCAGACCTAAAAACTGTGGTAACAGATGATTTTATCCATATTTCTGTTAAAGGTGCTCAGTGCATCTTCTTATTTGAGATCCATCTTGCTCCAATTTCTCATCTTATACATTGTTTTCACTTCTTATATGCTATCATCCGAACTAATATACACAGTCTACTTTGTCTAGAAGTATTGTTGTATTTACTAAGGCACAATTGCCCATGTTATATTTCATTATATTTGTATATTCTATGGATCTTTTATATATTTTTGTTTTGGGTTGTAATGTAAGCTATGTGCATGAGCTATACGGCTTTTCAGGAACAAGCACAGCTGTGTGCTCTTTGGAACTATAATGAAAGCCTACTCCTATCCTCCCTTACACTCTTTTGCCAAAGAAAACGTGCACCTTTTATTCAGTCATTGCCTCCTGTTAGTAGAGCTTCCTTGTTTTTCATGGTGTTTCATTCTTAATGTAAAGGTGCCATGTAAATGTTCCTTTTCATACCAGTTTTGTGTCTCCTTGTCTCTACTGCAAATGCATATATATTTTCTGAAGTATATGATGTTTATCTAATTCTTCTGGCACAGCCACGACCATTTAAAATACATTTTATTGTAAAACCTTTTACCTGAACAATACCCTGGACATTCGCTTGTCTTCTAAAACACCACAGACTCGACTATAAGTATATTAAGTATAAAACAGATAGGAACATCCAGACACATCTGTTTTGTCCATTTGCATTCTTGCAGCAATTTATGGCAACATGACGATACAGTTGGTTGAACCAGCGCCCGCCATCGTGTTGGTCAGGAGACAGACAGGCAGCGGTATGACCACCCAGTTAGGATGTGAGTGTTGTGGTGGCGGTCGGAAAGTGCTTTTTTTGCAATGCGGCATGTGCTGCGGGCCAGGAAAAGGGCTGCAGCACAAGCCGCTGTGGATTAAGCACTTTGTGCTCACCCATGCAACTTGTGCCAGGCACCATGTGGTGCCTGGCACAAGCTGCATGGATGTGTGTGCGGATACTACATGTGCCCCCAGGACCCCTTAGCAGTGGCCCAAGGGGGCCCTGTATGGGCCCCCCAAAGTCAGTTTCTGTCTGCCTTTTCATGGCAGTCGGACCATCATGAAAAGGCAGTCGGAAAGGGACATCCTAATCCCTACGGCAGTGCCTGCGTAGGCGCCACCTCGATGTAAGGGATAGAGTCCGACCGCCTTTTGGAGGATCAGCGCTATTTCACCCCCGGCCTCCGCTGTCCGACCGCCTGCATTGTAATGCGGAGGTTGGACCGATGGCCTGTATGTCGGTGGGACCGACGGTCTGTCAGTGGTGGTCCAACTGCCATCATAATCAGACCCTTAGAGTCGACAGAAGTGGGCTCCGGGACGTAGCTTAATGGGGGTGTATAGGGTGGAACACCATCCTAATAATTTCCTAGTCGGGTCTTGGCCTGACAATGATTGTCAGATCAGGGAAGAAAATTGTTGCAAAGTAAATCACATCATGCAAAAATATGATAATATAGCTTCAAATTTTAAAATGAAAAAAGGTGTATTTCTTTAAATGCAAAAGCGTTTCTCCTTAGTACTTCAGATTGTAACACAGCATACAGAGGCATTAATTAAAATGATAGTTGTAAAACACGAACTTAGAAATTATAAATGGAGCATCATCATAGTCATTTAAACAGACACAAGATTTTTGTACAGCACACTCCTTTAGCTAACACATTTGAAAGTGATCTCATATGTGATAATCAAGAAGAAGGAGGCGAAATAAAAGGTGAAATAAAATATTTGCCTAGGATCAGGGTATCTCTTCCACATGAGGTTAGAACGTGGGCGCCGGCAGATGGCATATGAAAGCTCAAATATTGGGCCATGGATGGCAGAGTGACCTACAAAAATGAAGCAGGCAAGGATATGATTGGTCCCTGCCCATTACTCGCTCCACATCACTGTGCCAGCTGCACAGTTTTAAGTGGGTTGGGTTTTGCCAGGTCCCACATGCAACTGTGGTAAGCCTTGAGCTAATCCACAGCAATAATGCAGTCCCTCTTCAAATTTCATTACAACTTCATCTTGCATTCGGATCAATGCACAGTGCTGTAGATTCATGCCCCTCTCAGGCCGTGTTTGTGTGCGTGACCAATTTAAACACAGTGCTTCAGCAATTGAAGTTAGGTCTTGATTTATGTGTTCCTTGCTAAAGCATTAGTTTTCTTCTATCACAATCTGCGGGTGTACATGAGAAGTATCAGATACAGGATCAGCATTCCAGTGATTTTATCTGGCACTGTTGGGTCCTAACAAAATCCAGCCTTATTGAATTTCACCAGATTCAATTTGGATCTTCTAAGCCCCCAGCGCATCACCACCTACTTTCCTTCGGCTCTTCCTGTCTGACACCCATCTGTCTCTGCAGTGTGACAGTATGTCTTGGTGCCACTGTTTGTGGTGGTTCCGTACCTACTCAGAGAACAGCAGAGCAAGCAGTTACCATAACTGACAGGTCATTAGCATAACAAAGATTAGCTCTTATAGCGCTTCATGTTGTTTCGTTCTGAAGCAGTGTAAATAATGAATGTTCTTATAAATTGGGGCTCATGGTAAGCACAATTGCTGGAGTCACATTTGCATGTCTGACTCTAGAACTGGCACCGATTCAGTGACAAAATATCGAAGCCACAAATATCGTGGTATATAAATATTGTGCTAAAAATATAACACACAAAATATCTGTATCCTATACTTATAATGAAATTAACACAAATATTTAAAACAAATATCGTTATACACTAATATCGAAGACAAAAATACAGTTTTATAACATATGTATAGTTGAAAATAATAAACATTAAGGGTCTTGATATGAGCTTGGCGGTCCACTGGACAGCCGTATCGGCGATGGCAGTCTGAGTACGGTGAGCATGGCGGTCTGACCCCCATATTATAAGTTGGGCAGATTGGCTTTGTGAGGACAGCCGAGACCACCAGCAGACGGCCGACTGCCGGGTTCGCGGTGGGGGAAAGACAACCACCAAAGGGCAGTACAGGGGAGCTGCACCGCTGTGCATATTTCGAGTTGCCTGATCCACAAGCAGACTGCGGCGGTCCGACTGCATGCTTCAAGTTGGCAGAGATGAAGGATTTAGGGTACGTCCTCACCCCTTTCTTCTTGTTCCAGGCAGAATCCGACGTGGATCCCTTTCTCCAAGTCCCCCTTTCACAGGAGGATCTTCATCCACAGGATTACAACACTGTTTGCATTGATCTTCAGGTGAGTCCTTTTCGAACCATATTCCCATTAACAGGATTGACCACATATGGGCTAAACCATGGTAATGGGTACATGGTATTTTTCCACATTTCTCATTCATATGTATGGATCCGACACGTGCAGTCCAAATGCACACACAGGCATTAATATATTTGTGAAAAAAATCACCACCACCTCCACAGCGCCGGCCCTGTGGTCAACTTGTATTATGGCAGTCTTTGGACTGCCAGCGCCGTGGGCTGCTAGCTGGGGCAGATGCGGTCCTACCACGGTTGGACTGCCAAACTTGTAATAAGGCCCTAAATATATTAATATTTAACAGTAATATAATTAAATATATTTAAATAATTATAAAATATGTATAAATGTTATACTTAATTAAAAAACCATGTATATCTGTGAGTGTTTAGTTAAAGATATATAATTGAAAACTATTATTAAAATAATAATTTTAATTTATATTATAATTTACACATTTTTATGTAAACATAAAAAATATAACAAATAAATATATATAGGGTCAAATTTACTATTCCCACTCCAGTCTGTCTAACAGTAGGGAGAGCGTTGGACTCAGGAGGGGTAAAGTTCACTATTCCCACTCCAGTCTGTGCAACAGTATGGAAAGCGTTGGGCTCAGGAGGGGTACAAATTACTATTCCCACTCCAGTCGGTGCAACAGTAGCGAAAGGGTTGGACTCAGTAGGGGTAAAATGTAGTATTTCCACTCCAGGGGCCCCCAAAATGACTTTCTGCCAGTCTTTCAATTTCGGAAAGGCAAACATGGAATTGCTGTCAGAAACCGATAATGTAATCCCGACAGAGGAGCCGAGGCTGGCCCCACCGTCCTTCAAGGAATTGTAATTCCGCTTCTCTTCTAACAGCCTCTGTGAGCCCATTGCAAGAGGAGAGGAACCCCCCCACGGGTTTCTCTCCAACCCCAATCATCGTAATAAAGCGGTCGGAGGAAAACCCTCGATGTCGGGACTAACGCCTTCCGACAGACTGTTTGAGGCTTTCTGCCCGACATCGAAAGCAGGCCCTTTTATATTTTTAACATCGATATTACTTTCTCTTAAAACGATATTTTTGCACATGATATTTGTGCAGCACAATATTTTTTTTCTCGATATTTTGTCCGAATACCACTGCCACCTACATGTCAACAACATGTTGTGTATCATTTTGAGATGACTCACTGTTATTACTTCTGTTGTAGGCTTCTCTCTTACAGCCAACAGTTGCCAAATCACAGTGTCTTCTCAAAGACTCATGCTTGTCATTGTAGAATCTTACATTACTGGCACATGACTTCTACATGCACATACCACAATTCCCTTTAACTTCCAAGTAACTGTGCAGCATAAGGTTTCTTGGTGTTACTCTGTAACAGTGCTTCCCTACCACGGAGAATTCTTGTGCCTTGTCGCTCAGCAAGTTAGATGTACATGCCCTTCAAAGTCTCTAGCTCTTTTTTACAATTCAGCATGTGCCCAAGGTAACCAGCTCCAAATAATAATAATAAAGGTAATTTACACACTTCCATTCGCATATACATCAATCTGGGCACGTGCGCGCACTCACACACAAAAACCATCTATAAGGGCAGACATCCATACAGACACACAGGCATTCACTTTAACCATGTACACAAGGTGATGTTTATTCCACCCATGTTCACAAACTAACCAACAAAAATCATTGCACAAATAACACAAATCCACAAACAATTTCCTTACACGTGCAGTCTCATAAACATTTAGTTATGTGCACTGCCATCTTACCACTCAAATTCAGAGTTCATCAAAACATAAATTAAGCCTCCCACTCACCCAATTGTCCACCAACTGACACCACCACTCATATCTTCATCAATTTACTTGTGATTAGTACAGCCATTCACCCCTCCACACATAACATAACAAAATTCACCTCTAAGGTTAAATTGTTGAGGAAATAACAGATGTTTGTACGCAATCATCCATACTTAACCATTTTACTTGCTTAACTATCTATGAACTTACCAATCCATACAACCGTAGTGAAACATACCGATCAAATAGGTTAGGGTGTCCGCTGTAGACTGTGCTGTACTTGTTATTTGAGAGAGGAGGCTTCACTAATACTTCCTTGTTTCTATGTGTTCTGTGACAGCAGAAAGATTGTACGGCTAGCAGTAGTATCAGGGAGAGAAGCTTACACTAATATTACCATGATGGCCTGTTCCATGAAGTAGGGAAGCTTGTACTTCTGTCCCTGTGGCTCCATGAGGAATGGAAGCCTGCACTGTTGATGCCTTGCTGTATCGTTTTGATGTGGGCGATGTTGTGCTGTACTTTTTCTTTGAAGATGGAAAACTTGTCAACTCATGTACATGGTGTAACTGTTTTGTGAGGGAGGTAAACTTGTACTGCTAATGCCTGGCTGTGCCTGTTCTGTGAGTGATACTTGCACTGCAGATGATGTGCTGCAACTATTCTGTGAGGGAAGAAAGCTTGTACTCTCATGTTTCTGACGCATTAATCACACACATTGTTGTATACCTGTCTGTTCATGCTGCTTTCCATTATTATTTCACATTAAGGGTGTGTTCTATGGCTGCTACCAGTGTTGGGATAAGGATTTTAGGGGGGCAGAGCAAGTAACAACTGAAAATGTAGTACCAACTTTCTGCTCACTGAAGCCCACATGATCCCAACCAAACTCTCGGAAATGGAGGTCACACAAAAACAGTTGAAATTTCTCTTTCAAGGGCCTCCAAAAATCCACTGGGCAAAGAGAGACAGAGGTAGAGGTAGACAGAGAGCAGAGAGGTTTAGATAACAGAATAGACAGAGGCGAGCTAGATAGAGAAAATGTTCACTTTTGCTGGGGCTCCTGGGCAAATAATCACTTTGCCCATCCCTTAAAACGTCTCTGGGTGGTATATGGGGGTTCTGGTGCCACCATGCACTGCGTTTGACCCAAAGCCCTATTTGCTAATAGCAGTAGGCAGGGATTTGAGCCAAAACTAACTCCTCTTTGAAGCTGGTAAAAAAGAAGAAATGCTTTTATGTCCTTAACCTTTCCCCACTTTGGACTATATAGCACACATCCAAAGTGGGAAAAGTTTTAACGTTGGGCTAAGCATTATGCTTGAAAGGTACCATTCCACTATAAAATGTGTACCGGACATTGACAGGCCAAAACCTGATTAAGGAACTTTTAGAGGTATTTCCCACCCTATACACACCCCCAGAAGCTACGTTCCTGCACACACCCCTAACGTTATTGACTAAGCTATGACCCTGAATGGGCAATCTGTCAAAAAATACAGATTCTGGTCACCACATTCTTCAGTTCCCCAGACAATTGAGCAGTTTTATTTCTGACAGCTGAGCCTCAGCTGGCTCTCTCATTGATAACCCTTCACTTTTCTAGGATTGCCCACTTAATATCTCTGGAAGTTGTGCGATACTTAATAAAAAGTGGTACTGCCACATAGTGAGGAGTACAGCAATACCATCTCCGTATTCCTGCACCTAGTTGAATAGATCGTAACATAAGTTAAAGTTTCTAGGCGCTTTCTGCTTTCACTTTCATTGGAACTCAAGGGGCATAATTCTACCCCCAAAATATCAATCTGTGTGGGAGTGTACCAGTGGAAAGGGGACAATGTTCTCTTTTCAGCAATATATCTTTCTAGGGACTCTCTGCTTAGCGATCGCCCCAGGACAACAAGCACCTAGACAGCATCCTCCCTCTAGACACCAGGGCTTCATTTGTGGGGGGAGGGGAGGCTTCCAAGGGCAAGTGCTCAACTGCCTCCCTAAGGAGTGAGCTATTTAGAGCATTACACCACTAGACCACAATCCACATTTATTTTTGTAAAAATAAGGGATGTGGTGACCCAACCCAGCACTGGTCCATGCCCTCCCATCAAAAGAGGCAAAACAGTATTTTTGCTGAGGGGAGGAGAGCATAGAGTCCACTATACACCAGCAAAGAAAAAAACAAACAGAAGGGATGGGAACGTCAAAGCCGTACATCAGAAAGTGCCTCAGCCCATAATGAGCCCAGCTGTCCTTCTGTCCACATCGAAGGCAGATTGAAGTGGTTACCCCAATCTGCCTCCCCAGGTGGTAGGGAGCTATTAGACAGCATGGAAAAAAGATCAATAAAAAACAAGGTGAGGAAGTGGACAACCCAGGCACCTGGCTTTGCCTCCCATCCATAACAGACCTAGCAGTCTTTCTGATACACAGCAGGTCAGATTTGATGATTTAGCTCCAATTTGCTCCTCAGGGGAGACAGAAAGCCCTATAGACACCAAGGATCATGTTTACTTCAGAAAGAAATATAGAGTGTGTCAGCTCTTCCAGCTTTGGGGCCTAAGCCTCACCACTAAAGCACCAATAGTCTTTCTGACCCCACCCCATGGGTGGTTTTATTCCTAATCTGCCACTCTCTGTGTGAGCCAAAGCCCACTGTACCCACAGATATTTTTTAAAGAACTGGGTGGGGTCGGCCTGTACAAGGCCATATTCTCACCCCTACAGTCTCAAATGTATTTCTGTCCCCCTTGAGGAGTATTGGATTTCAACCCCTAGTCTGCCAGGGTGGCAGAAAGCCCATTGGATGCCAGGTATGTTTTTCAAAATGGTGTGGAGACTGGGAGAAGTGTGGTAATAGAGGAAAGTAAAACATTTGTTATTTCAATTAAATTTCTCATCATTGTTGGCTTCAAACATAAGTCAGTGAGTTAGAAAAATAAACTTTGCAAAATTCCCTCTGAAATCAAATGATAGTGTGAGTAACTGTAAATTCAGAGTTCAACACTTACCACTATTCTTAAACACAGTATCTTGGGCAATTTTCTAAAATGCATAGGTTGCCTGAATCCCTAGTCTTCATTCATTAGGTTTTACTTGTTGTAGTTCTACATGGTTGGTACACAGCAATTTATCAAACTCTACACACCCCTGTGACCATAAGAGGTAGTATTTTTTATTCAAACATTTAGTGCCAGATTTCTATGTCAGACGGAAAGCCATCCACTAGCTAGTCGAAGGCTTTCTGCCCGACATCAATGGTTTGCCTCCAACCGCCTTCTTACAATACCGGTGGTTGGAGGTAAACCCATAGGGAGATTCCGCTGAGCCCTTTGGAGCGCCGGAAGGACTCATTATCCCATAAAGACGGCAGAGCTGGAATGATGATGTCACTTTTCGTCAGCCTTAACATGTCGGCCTTTGCGACATGAAAATACTGACACAAAGTACATTTGGGGGCCCCTAGCAGGGCCCCTGTCGCTCCATGGACCCTGTCATGGGGCATAGGTGCCCCCCTAAATATCTCTGGACTGTGTGGCAGGCACCGCATGGCACCTCCCAAATGGTGCAGGGATGTTTACAAACATCCATTTTTCAATGGCAGCTTGTGCTGCAGGCCCTTTCAGCCTGCCACACAAGCTGGCATTGAAAAATTGATGTTTCTGACCGCCCATAGGGTGGTTGCATCCAAATAGTGCAATTGGAAACACCGAACTATGGTCGGGCGGTTGCGTCCACCCGTTATCATAATCAGGCTCTTAGTTTCTTTGTGAGAGCCATGAGTGATCTACTCAAATGACCTCTTGATAAATTTGGAACTTTTAACAAATGTTTAACCGTAACGAGTTCACTGGTCAGATTCTCACCTGTTTCTACCACAAATTACAAGTAGGTACAAACCATAAAAACATTGGAAAATCCACAAGCACTTAAATAAATGAAGGAACTGTGTTTTTTTGTTGTTGTTTTTTTTAAATTATTTTTTTAACACTTGGCATTCTTGAAAGCTAGGAAGATAATGAACTTAGCATAGCAAACCCGGATACTGTTAAAATTGCCAACTTGTGGGAAAGGATGAAATTTGCCATGAATTGCAGGTGAAGCAGAAAGTGAGCCAAGCATTAAAAAAAATGGCTGTGAAATAGGGCAGAAAAATCATCAGCAACTGGGGGCTAGTTGTGTAAACATTCCAGCTGATTCAGTGAGAAGTTTCTCTCTTTCGTGTTACTTTACTTCAGTGCCAATAGATGCTGACCAAATCACTCAATCTCCCTGTGCCTAAAGTTGTAAATATGTGACAGTTGAAACAAAAATTAAATAATCATGTAAGCCAAATGTTTATGAAAAGTTGGCACAATGCACATAAGACCTGGACCAGAGGAAGTAGATACATCAAGGTTTATTCCTAGAGAAACAGAAACTCCATCCACACCTATCTCCAGCTTGCTACCACACCCCACAGGCATTTGAAAGATAACATTCCACATTCCAACTGGCAGGCAGGAGACAGAGGCACAGATTCAAATGCAAACACTAAACTAATACAATTATGCGTACAGAAATGACATATATCACACATCTTTCCCCCAACAAAACAAGCAACAACTAACCCGCTAACGAAGCAAGTGCCTTAACCATTCACACATAACCTGTTAAAGTTCCACATGCGTCCATCTTTCAACTTTGCAGCTCCTTTCAACACTTTGATAACCCAGTTCCTGTGGGGAAGCAAGGAAAAATGATGGAGGAGAAACGTTTGCTAGGAGATACCTTGTAAACATAGGGACACACAGAACCAAAAAGGTGATACTTTATGATTTTCAGCAAACCAAAGACTGCAAGGGAGCACACTAAGAGAAAATACCAGTTAATGCTGTACCGCAAAGTTGCTGACCGGAAACAGTACCATAAGTCTGTTGTTTCTTATTTTATCCCAACCCCCCTTACCCACAAGGGCTGCCCCTTGTTTAGGGTGAAGCTTTTCCTTGAAGGGGCCAGGTCCTGTAGGGATAGAAGGTCCAGCATCAGTCCACTGTCATCTCCGCGGTTGGAACTAGGTGAGTGCATGACACATAGGGCATCAAATGCAAAAACAACAGGGTGATGGATGGAATGCTTGAATTTATCTCAGCCACTGGCAATCACTCAGGTAGCATCCCAAACCATTCTTTTTCACCCACCATACTACCTCAGTTTAGATTAAGCCATATGCAAATCTATCTTGACCATGTTACTCATAGGAACAGTCCAGCCCAAATTGCCAGGCCAGGTCCTCCCTGAACTGGAACACAAGCAACCTAGAACCCGTTTTGCCTTTGTTATGGGATCTTCAGCCATAGCTGGGTCCAAATTGCATATAGATGGGTCCAAACTGAGGTGGCATGGTGTGCAAAATAACAATGGATTTATATGTGGCCTCAAGTGATTACCAACGGCTGGGATTAATTCAAGCATTCCATCCATCACTGTTTTGTAAACTTTCTTTTAAAATCTGACTATACCATTAAAAAGGAATTTTAATTACAATTCATAGATACGAAACATGAAATGTGTTTCTGTCCCCGATCAAATGTTAGCACTTATTAAATGTAATAAGGTAACCTGGTGCCATAGGTCTCATATTGGTGAAAAATAAATGTAGGAGCTTTTCACTACAAGGGTATGTAAACCTTAAAGGGACATATCCAACCTTTTAATTACAATGTGCCCTGCCCTCTGGGCTACCTAGGGCCTACCTTAGGGTGCCTTGTATGTAATAAAATGGGATTTTTGGCCTTGAGAAAGGGGTTATTTTGCCAAGTCAAATTGACAGGTCAAAACTGCATTCAGGCTGTAATGGCAGGCCTGGGACATGTTTTAAGAGGCTACTTAAGTGGGTGGCACAATAAGTGCTGGAGGCCCACTAGTAGCATTTAATTAACAAGCCCTGGGTATAAGTTATACCACTCTACAAGAGACTTATCAGTAAGTTAAATAAGCCAATGAGGTGTAAGCCAATTTTACCATGTTTAGGTGAGTGAACACAATTACACAGAGTCCTAAAGCCAATAAAAATGATTTCAGCCTACCAAAATGGAGGGAAAAGGCAAAAAGGCAAATGGTTTGTGGGTGACCTGCAGAGAGTGCCAATGCTGGTGTATCTTTCTTTACTTCTTCACCACTTTGTTTTGATGCCTAAATGGCTACACGGTGGCTGTAGATGTTAACACTGATAACATACCTGCAACTTCTACTCACTACAAGAGTACTAGCTTATGTTCTGCCATTACCCCATATCTCATTTATCACCCATTCGGCCTTCAGGGAATGTAACTAGACACCATATTTCTTGCGTAAATCAAGGTCATAGGGATCATAACCTGGTACAAGGTTAGTCATACACTAACACAAACCAAAATATTGTGAAGGATCAATACTTCACAGTTGCCACCATCTCCCTCGATACAGCCTACCTCTGCCAACCATTCCACCAGTACAGTTCAACACATAAACTGACTCTCAATAGAAAACTTAACTACCGCTCGGCATAATTCACATGAGAAATGTGACTGCTCAGCTCATACCTTTTTTTACACTTTACACTCACTGGCCACTGACTAATGTCACAAATCTCTTATCCACATCTAAAAAGACTGGCTTGACATTAAACTGAAGCTAGATAACCTGCATGAAATGATACAAAGTCAAAGCACACTGAACATCTCTCTATTTCCCACACACACTCACCTTCCTGCTTTCCTAGCCTTCTAATGTACACCGCAATCACCACGCCTAATTCTGAAGAGCCAAGCTCTCACACACCATCCACAATGCTTCAGAGTATTCATCCTTGCATACTACAAAAATTAATAACTCCTATACTGTCAGAGGAACCCTTCTATACCGCCCCCCAGGCTCTCGTTCAGGATTTCTCACCTCCTTAGACAGCCTGTTGGAACCCGTGGTAGGAGAAAAAGATTTCACCATGTTAGGTGATTTTAATTTTCATTTGGAAAATCTTGACAAAGACACAACTACCCTACTTACTGAGCTAGAGACGATCTCCCTTCGACAGCTGATCACCGGTCCTACACACAAAGCCGGTCATACGTTTGACAGGCTCTTCACTAGCAACCCCAATTTATCCATCACTAAAACATTACCCCTGACCTGGACTGATCACTGGGCAGTGTTATTTACCATCCAGGTACAAAAAAACGCCCCTTCCACTATTCATAGCAGGCCCAAACAATTCAGAGCCTGGAGCCAAATAAATCAGCAGCTCCTTAGTGCTCAACTGTCAGCATCTAACTACGAGCCTATAGCCAATCCTACACTAGCCTCCTCTAAATACTCCAACTGGTTAAACAATGCAATTAATGTACTGGTACCCCTAAAAAATCTGTCAAAAAACAGAACTTCTCCTTCAGCGCCTTGGTTTTCCGAGACCCTAAGACTGGAGAGGCAACGCTGCAGGAATCTTGAGAGACACTGGCGCAAGGATTACAACATCACTGATAAAATACGATATAAAGAGGCAATACACCAATACAAACTCCTCCTAATCTCTGAGAAAAGTAAATATTACACCAATCAGATAGAAGGAGCCCAAGACTCCAATAAGAGTCTCTTTCAAGTAGTTCTTAAATTATCTGGATCTACAGCAAATCTCTTGCCCGCGCCTACCCAAGATCTATGCGATGCCTTGGCCACTGCATTTCAAGATAAAGTCAGCAAAATATACAACAATTTCACTACGCAAGTAAGAGACAATCATTTAATCCTTTCGGGAAATAACAACAACTCCCCTTCTCTTTCACATTTTCATCAGGTCTCAACTGAGTTAATTAAAAATCACATCCAAACAATAAAATCGGGTTCTCCAACAGACCCTTGTCCTCCCTCGGTCTTAAAGCTCATCCCTGACTTATTAGCTCCTAATCTCACAGACATTTGAAACGCCATGTTTAATACAGGCACCTACCCCACAGTCTGGAAAAGGGCAACCATCAAACCGCTGCTGAAGAAGCAAAATCTTGACCCACTAGACACCAAGAACTACCGACCTATCACAAACCTCCCTTTCCCAGCTAAAGTCTTTGAAAAAATTATGAATACGCAACTGGTCGACTACATTGAGGAAAACAATCTTCTAGATGAGACACAATTTGGCTTCAGAAGGGGCCAAGGGACGGAAACTGCCCTTATTAAGGCTGCAGATGAAATCAAAGCCGCTAGGGATCATGGTGGATCAGCAATTTTGATATTGCTGGATCTATCAGCGGCTTTTGACATGGTCGATCATACCACCTTGATCGACCGTGTCTCAAACTTAGGTATTAACTCCAAAGCAAAGGAACTCTTGGCCTCCTTCCTATCTAACCGCTCACAGTCGGTGAGTTTCGGCGATTTCAACTCTCCTCCATTTACCCTCCCGTGTGGAGTGCCACAAGGATCATCCTTGAGTCCGACACTATTTAATATCTATGTGTCGGACCTGGCCAAGGTAATTAAAACCCATGGAATTAGACTTACAACCTATGCCGATGACACACAGCTGGTGCTCACAATTAACAATGACGGAGAAGCAATTGCAGCCAATTTCCAAACTGGCATGCTTGCCATCAGTTCTTGGATGGATGAGAATTGCCTAAAGTTGAACTCCAACAAAACGGAGGTAGTACTATTTGGCAAACTACATCCAGCTTGGTCCCCTACTTGGTGGCCAACCACCTTGGGACCTCCACCTACTCCTGTACCCAAAGCTAGAAACCTAGGGGTCATATTCGATGACAAGCTATCCTTCCTAGCCCACACAAACACCATTGTCTCATCCTTCTTCATTCTCAGAATGATAAAAAACTACTCCCGTTCCTTCCCCCAAATGCAGGAAAAACACTGGTTAGCATGCTAGTATTCTCAAAAATTGACTATTGCAATGGCCTGTTCCTGAATGCCCAAAAAAAGATCATTAAGAAATTGCAGATGGTGCAGAACGCCACGGCCAGACTGATAACAGGTACTCCCAAGTACAACTCGATCTCCCCGGTGGTCCGCAAGCTGCATTGGCTACCAATATCTAGCCGCATCAAGTTTAAGGCCCTCTGCATTGCCTTTAAGGCCATTCACAACTCAGGACCAGACTTTCTAAAAAAAGCCTTCCGGCCCCATGTGCCTCATCGAACCTTACGCTCTTCAACGGCTAATTTGCTCAAGGTTCCTCGCACATATAAGGCATCCTGGGGTGACAAGATGTTCACCATTGCCACCACTAAGCTATGGAACTCTCTCCCCAACACCTAAAAACATGCCCAACATTAACTGCTTTTAGGAAACTTATAAAAACGTGGCTTTTTAATCAGTGAGCACCTCAATAACTTCTTACTCATTCTGTCCGTATCGCCGAGACACCCACGGGTATTTGTGCGCTCTATAAATTGTTTAAATAAATAAATAAATAAATACCACTAAAACTCCCTGTGCAAGTGAATATTATGCTATGTGATAATAGATCCCACAATGTATCTAATTCCCACAATCTACAGAGCTAGATATCCTAAATATAAAGATCAATCTACCTAATTAACCTCAGAAGAACTGCCACCTCGCAATCCAGTAGCCTGCAAATAACTTAACACTTGCCCTTCTGACCTTTGGTCCCCAATGCATCTCTCATTTCTGCTTTCATTTAGCACTGCAAGATTAGTGCTACTGCACTCTTAGTCATCCATGCCAATATCATGCTCCTATGATGCAATGTTCCCCACCACTATAGAGCAGAAATTGGAAGGGGTGAGCTTTATCCACGAGGAGTCACAAAAGTGCAAATTAATTAACTTAATACATTGCAACTTGTTCCATTTCCTCAATCTGGAGGTTGCAATATGGCACCTAAATTTGTGACGCTGAATACCCACCTGGCAGCAAGTTTTACTGATGGTTTCCTTGATTACAGCACTGCTCAATTCACCTCCTCTTCTGATCAGACTTCCCAGGAAGATTTCATCCTTGCTGTGAAAAAGATAAAGACGCCCAAACATGACTTTGCTAATCCTTTTTACTGGAGAGCAATCTAATAAAACATTCACCTATACTATCCACGATAGGAGCTCGACCCCAGATTTGAAGATCATAAGGTAATACCACATTTAAACCACTAACACTCTCAAATAGGATTGGTCAGACTTCTTTTTCCTTCCTTCCAAAATCCTCACCTTAACATAATTCCCATGTTAAACTAGAGACAGTAACGAGATACTATAAACAAGCATTGCCAAACAAAAATAAGACTGATTTTAATGTTAAGATATGCAAACATGGTCAAGCACAAATGTGCACCAACCATTTTTGTTGAATCTCTCTGCAGTCTGTTTCTTACTGTGACCCAGTAAAAAAGGCTTGCCAAGGGACAAAAACTAAAAATGGTGTGTGATGGTCCAAACAAAAAATATTTTCCTCCTACATTGCTGCACTGCAATCATCTGAATTACTTCCCCTTTGTAGGTCCTAGACAGCTATTACTGGCAAAGACACCTTGGGATAATTTTATTGGAGAGAGATAAACTTTCTGGTTATAAAATGTTTCCAGGTGGTTTATGATACCCTTAGAACTCAGCAGACTGGGGACAGTCACCATAGCTGTTCCACAGCCTATGCCTCCTCCGATTCCATGACACTGATCCTTGCATACCAGCTCCACCTGATGTGGTACAAATCTCCAAAAGTAGCAAGGTCAGGAAGTGGAAGTGCCATGGTGAGGCCTTTGCCCAGTGTTCTTATCACCTAATGGTAATTATTTACAACAAGACACACATTCATTATATGTGGCAATATTTTCATGTCTCTAAATTGAGCTTCTAAGTGAAATCAAAGGGGCTTATTACCAGGGCGGTCGGAATGCCTCCAACCGCCATCGTCCATTTCAACCTCGACTGGCTGATTATGATTCAGCCGGTCAGAATTGAAACCGGCTGGCCCATAATCCCATAGAGTGGCCTTTCCACCCTTGGCATTACAATGCATGGTTTTTGGCAGGGTTTCCATGACGGCCTTTCCGACATGGAAACCCTGATGGAAAGCATGTTTGGGGGCCCTGTTATGGCCCTGCTTCTGTGTCATCCCTCCAGTTGGGGGCTGAGGGGGCACCTATAGTGCCCCCCCTGTTAATTCCTGAACACTGTGGCAGGCACCTTGAGGTGCCTGCCACAGGGTACAGGGATTAACACCACCTCCCACTTAACTATGTGAGCATGTACTACGGCCGGTTCACGGCCGTAACACATGTGCGAAATGTGGGAATGCATCTTGTGAGGAGGTCAGGACCGCCGACCTGAGGTCGGTTGGTCCCGTTTACGAGACTTGTCAGGCTGATGGACGTCCGCTCATCATCATAATCGGCACATAATCCTCTAAGTGAACTCTGACTTGAAGTCTTGCCTTAGAATGGAAATCTGTCTGCTATTTTCATGGACTGTCCATGATTCCATATCAGTGCCTATTGTCCGTAAATGGTCATATTATGGACAGCGTTTGTCCATAATTTTAAAGATGTTGAATTAAAATGAGAGCGGCTTGCTGAGAGCCAATCAGTGCAAGAAATTAGCTGGATCTAGCTGGCCCCAGTGAAATGTGCTGAATACATTCCGCAGTGCTTGCACTTTGTCTGCTTTCCATTAGGGGCGGCAATCTGCAGGGGTGAGGGATGTTTCATATTTTCTCTTGGAGCTAGGCACAATACAAAGACCTCACGTAAAAGCCCATCAGCCAAATTTTGGAGCCTCATTCTGCCTGGGTGTTATCTGGAGACTACCACCTAGAGTCCAGTGCCAGGCAGGGAAACAAGGGCACTTGCCGTGTTGCCAACCTTTCAACTGCTCAAGAGACACTATGACTTGGAGTTAGGTTTTTGACTTTGCTCAACCCTTGTATGTTAGAGATATGCATGCATTGTGATCTATCTGATGTATGTGACTGTGTAACTACATGAATATGATTTCAATTGCACTTACTAAATTGTTTTCTATTAAATTTCTTTTATAGCACTACTAATCCTAATTTAAGAGGTAAGAGCACTTTTCATCACACACACATTATACAGACACTAAGAATCATACAGGTGTATACATCAATTTGCATAAAATGGTACTTAAGAGAAGGAGGTATACAAGGTGTAGGAGTCACACAGCATCCATATTTGTAGTCATTATAGGATATGAGTGCTTGGCCTGGAGATTTCCAAAGTCAGGATGTAGAAAGTAACATTTGTCTGTAGTAATAAGACATTATTACTATCCAAAGGGATCAAATTTTAGCAACCCTAGAATACAAATAGTTTGAGGAAAAAACACAATAAAGTTCTTAAGCCACCCTTGCAGTTTGCATGCAGCTTCCTGATGTCGCTTCACAGCTCACTGTTGTATATTAGAAGGATTGTAATTTACGAACCTCCGGCAATAAAATAATCTCTGTGCAGGTCCGCACTGGCCGTAGCGGGCACCGGACAATCCCCCAGTGCGCCGCACTGGTGGGGGCCGATTTTGGGCCCCTCGGGGTCGTTTTTGTTACAGGGCCGTTTTTGCAGCATAGCTGCAAAATCGGCCCTGTAACAAAATCGGCCGAAAACCGGCCCTGTCAAAGAGCTTGGTGGCAACCCCAAACCCCGGGGCGGGGGCCGGCCGAGCACTCTGCCAGGGCTGGTTTTGGTTCCCAGTTCGGCCCTGTCTCTGTGACAATACCAGCAACAGTTGGGATTTATGTCAGGCACATTTACTCTATGTGCTACATTATACTGTCACAACAGTGACTAGGCAACACACACACACCTCTCTAACATGTACATTAATCACCAGTGTTGTTTTACCATTATGATTCTCCCTTGAAAATTGCTGGACACGCAAAGATCTCTGCAGCAGGTGCCATAACCTTGTAAGATATTTTAAAATGCAGACTGCACGTGCTCTATTAAGTGGCTAGAACAGGTTTACTAGCACATGTGTCCTTGTTACCAATTTCAATCGTAGCAGAGTTTTTAAGAACTGTGTACTTTGACTGGTAGACTCCACTTTTCATTGTTCTGCCCCTTGTGACTCCACTCCTTTCTGCTGCCACAGCATGACACACAATATTTGGGCCTCAAGAGTAATTATTTTCCATTTTCAGCAACGTTGTCAATCATGTGTCTGTATAAACCATTCAATCACCACTCTGCATTGAGGCCACCCTGACCCGACCTGTAATTGGTTACTACGGAGTATATTGACAAGAATTGCCGCTAAGCAATTTTGATGTTGCTAAGCAGCAATACTTTTACCGCTATCGATCGCCGAAATTCTTAGCCATGTTTGCTACGTATTTACAGTACATTGTTACATGGCGTTAAGCAAAAATTGCCACTACCTCTAGTGTCATGGTCTTAAAATTCTTGACGCTAGCATGAATAAAGTGACAGCTGACCAATTAGCGGCAAAACAATTCACGTTGTCAACCCAATGTCACTTTTCAGCCTCTAGAGGCAAAAAGAGCTTGCAAATACCCCTCTAAGGAAAAAAGAAAATAAAAACACCAGAATGCAGAACGGAGCAGCCAGGACCAAGTTCAGCACAGGTCACCAACCCCTCCAAACCCCCCAACAGCCAGGATGACCAGCCCGAGTCCCAGGGGAAGAGCAAATGCAGAATCAAGGCCTCATTTATGAAAAGTGGCGCATCGCTGGGGACAAACAGTGATGCAGCACCATGGCGGCTGATGCCTGGAAGTGCAGACAGTCCCCAGGGCCTGGAGGCCTTGCTGGGCCTGCGTCTGAGACCCGGAGTGGGAGGTGTCGGTGCTGTGGAGTTACTATGGCCTGACCATGCAGGCCGGCTGCATCGGGCCCGAGTCTGTGGCCCGTGGCGGTATACATTGAGGCATCGGTGATAGCCCTTACCTGGTGGCGAAGTCTGGATGGAATCACATTACTGATCTTTGTGAGAAGACCGCCTGGTGCCCCTTGGAGCTGTGATCGGTAGAGGTGCTCCTGCGCAATGACGTAGGGAGGTCTGCTTTGCATAACACATGCCACCACTACACCGGGGTGCACGGAGGAGATTGCCAATATGGGGCCGTGCCTCTCTGTATCACAGGACGGGGGAGGTGGCACTGCCTGGATGCTGTGAAAGGTGAGGCCCTTGAGCTGCACCAAACTTGTGTAGCCTTGTTGCATCACCTGCATTGGGCTGTTCCGCAGTAGACTTGGTGGCGACTGCTGTACCCAGGCTTGTGAAATCCAGCCTGGCTGAGGCACAGATTTGGAGACAGCACAGCAGATTGAGCCCCAGTGACAATGTCCAGGTGAGGTAAAGGTGGGATGGGCAGCAGAGCAGGTGCGAGGGTCGTGTCGGGCCCAGGCCTAGCGCCTGTGGGTGACGCACACTGTACCCTGAGCAATCCCTGCGCTGGGGCAGACCCACATCGCCGAGAACACCGCACAAGACTGGTGGTGTACTCCACTAATTGGCTCAAGTCGCTGATATCGGCTGTTGGTGGCAGCAGGTGCCAGGGGTATAGCGGTTGGTTTGGGCCCAGGCTATTGGGCATGCAGCTTGATCTGCTGTTACTCGCTTGGTCACTGGGGAACACGGAATCTGGTTGCCACTGTTAGATCGGAGGAGGCGATCGGCTGGTGCTGGCTTTCCTCACCCCCTTTTGGTGCGCTTTTGGGTGTACGGGGGATTTTCCTCGGTGCTGCCCGAACTAAGACTCCTGGCTAGCATACACCTGACTTGAGGAGAGGGGCCGGCTGGTCACACTGCACTGCACCGCAAGTCGTACATAGTGCCTGGGTGTCTGGCGCAATGATGGCCCATCTGCACAATGGGGCTGCGTCGACACCTGGCTGCTCCTCCGTGTTGGTGGACCAAGCGGCTGGAGAGGTGGCAGTGGACACCCTGGACTCCAAACTAGACTCTGTATTTGCGGCTGTGGAGAAATAGGTTCCTCCCTCTAACAAATGTGCACTTCCCTTGCAGGCCACATCGACAAAATCACAGTCGACTTCTCCTTGGAGCACGCAGATCATCGCAAGCTCACTGGCAAGGTACACGACATTGAGCAAGAACTGGCCGAAGTCCACCGTATAACCCGTACCACAGTGTTGGAGGTACAGCAGCTAATGGCACATGTGAAGTCATTAGAAAAAAGAGCATAGGATGCGGAACAATGTACGTGTGGTGGGGCAGAAGGAGCGATTACAGTGGCATATACTGAGACATGGTTGCGTGACCTACTGCCAGCAGGTGCACTCTCCTCATTCTGTGTTGTGGAGCGGGCCCATCAAGTGCCGGCAAGCCATCCACAGCCAGGGACCAGTCCTAGACCCTTTCTCTTCCGCCTCCTACAGGGATCGTGATGCTGTCCTGAGGGAGGTACGCACGCTGGGGAGGTGAAAGTGGATAATGCCACAGTACTTTTCTTCCCTGACTACGCCACAGGGTGAAGAGGCAGAGGGGGTCCTTTCTAGTAGTTAAGCAATGCCTCCGAGACTTGTTCATCAAATATTACCTCCTCCTCCCTGTAAGGCTGAGAGTGGTCTAAGAAGTTAACATGCGATTCTTTGACGCTGCTGAACAGGTCTGGACCTGCCTGGAATCTACTAGTCGCCATGTGCTGCAGACAGGGAGTGAAGGGTCTGTGCAACAAGCTGTCATTTGCAGAGCCAGTCATAGGGGGAGGCGAAGGAGGAGCAGGCGTCCCCAATCACAACTGTAAGCCACCTCCAATCCGGTGCAGGTTATCCAAGAGAGGCGGAAGACACTGCATGCGGCGGCAACGATGCACGATTGCACTCAGGGACAGGATTCCAACACTTACCCCTGAATGCTCCCCCAGCGATCATGGCTCCACTGCGACGGGCGGCCCCCAGTTGTGACTCCTCAGAAGGCAGATGACCAAATTTAAGGTTGACTGGTTGTGCGTCTCTCCTTCTTCCACGGTTCCAGACGGCTCTGGAGAGTTTATGGCTTTCTGTGGTTATGGTTGTCCAGCTTCCTGTTGCTGACGTTCTGGTCTACCAAAGTCAGCACTTAGAGGGAATCTGGTCCAGTCATCACCCAAAGGGAATGGAGCAGTTGTGATGCATGACAGGGGTGGCTGTCACCTTGGTGCTCCTAGCTGCAATGGCAGGAGGTCCATGGCATTGTGAACCTTGCTAAGGATGAATTATCTAAGGGCCTAATTGTACTTTTTTGACGTTCCGGTGGCACAATACTCCACAGCATATTTACAAGCCCACGTAGAGCTACTTTAAGTGGCTTTTCTTGGCCTTGTGAAGATGTGCCCCTTTCACGCATAAGACTGTGTGAAAGAGGCATTCCATGGGTGTTGCTGTTGGCGTTCCCACAAAAAACCCATGGAAGCATTCCCAGATTTACAAGAAACCGTAAACCTGGAGAGACATCAGGATCTAACACCACCCCAAGGGTGGCGTTTGGGAAATGCAACGAGGATAAATGTTTTTCATTTCTCCTTTTTTTCCTTTTTCTATGTGTGCATCATTCTGCAGCACACATAGAAAGAGAAAATCGGCTGGGACGCCTTCCTGCACAACATCAATCAGCTCTGCAATGCAGGCACCCTTGCACCATGAAGCAAGGGTGTTGCATTAGCGCATGCAGTAATTGTGCATCTACTAGGGGAAAAAGACAGGAATGCGCCCTCTCTTTTTGATAGGGCACATTCCTCCCCTTATGTTTTGTCACAGGACAACGCAGCAAGATTCCTTGCAGTGCTGTCCTGCACGCACCAGTACCTCTTAAATGAGACCCCAAGTGTGTTTGTGCCATTTTAAAGACCAGCTATTTTCTGACGTTAAGAAACTGCAGCTAATCGGATTTAGCTGCAGTTTTTCATTGTTTGTGACATACAACAAAATGCCTACCTTGCATCTCATTTTCGGTAAGTCACGCTAACGTGCCACTCTGAAAAAATCACGTTAACGCTGAAAAAATGCTGCAAACAAGACTTTGTGGCAACTTGTAAACATGGCAATCAAAAAAGCTGCTGTGCCATCAAAAAATGTATAATAGGGTGGCGTTAACTCCTTGTAAATATGCTCCTAAGTTGCAGAGTCAATCCTGTGGTCATTTGATGGCAGGCTTGGACTTTCTTCCAGGATTCTGAGCCTCCTTTTGGCCTCCATTTATTTTTCGGCCGATGAGCTGATGTACTCTGGACCTGTCCTTTCATGTGACCAGACAAATGAGGCAGCAATGCAACCAACACCTGCTTTCTCTCCACACACACCACCAGCAGTGCACTGCCACTTCACCACAAACAAGCTCAACCAGTGGTGCACCTCCACTACCACTTCAGAGGGACCCCCAGCAGGAATTGCCAATACTTGATTTTTACCGTGCAGTGCCAGCACTAGATCATTCACAGGGTGTGCCAGCACTTAGCCCTCAGCTTGGAGAATTAAGAGATTGCCCTTACCCTGAAGTTCCCATCCAGTGCCCCTGACATGCAGTGCCAGGCTTGTGCTCTCAGGATTCAGTGACAGCACTGGGCCTTCCCTGTCCAGTACCAGCTTTGGCCCTCACACTGCACTGGTTATGCTCTTCCTATAACATACTGGGGCTCCAGGGATCTACATTGTGTTCACACCAGGAGCCTCTCATCTCACAGAACACACACACTGTAGTGACAGCCCAGGACCCATAGCATGCAGTAGCAGCACTGAACCCTTTCTTTGCAGTGCCAGCTTTTGACCTCACTTTGCAGTACCAGCCATGGCTCTCATAATGCACTGGTTTGTTAATCTTTTTCATACTACAAAAAGCCCTTAAGGACCTACATTCAACTTAGATTAGGAGTAATAATGACACACAGATACGCCATGCCTTCCACGGTCGACACACCATAATTATTTCCCCTTTCGATTTCACCCGTGCTATTTTCTCTGCAGAGTGGTATCTGCAATTGTCTTGTAAAAGATATTAGAAATTAATCCATCCAACCTTACTTCATGAGGCCTTTATGGTCCTAGTTTGTTTTTTTAAGTTGGACAAACATCTTATTTATTCAGCCTTTCATTTTGAAATTCCACTTTTTTCCTTAATTTCCTGTCTTTTGTATCTCTCTTACAGCAGTGGTGTTTAAGTCTGTTAGCTGGGAATGTGGATTCAAGAGCTTTTGTACAAAGGAGGTCACCAAGATGATTAAAAGAAAATAGCTAAATAAATATAAAAACACTGAATTAGCATGGCTCTGTGAATTGCACCACCTCACTGCATTTCTGAAGCTGGAATTGGAAAATATGGCTCTGAAAACAAGTTTTTGAGCTTTTGTATGAAGGTGAGCCTGGAGCGAGGTTATGAACCTGGTAGAAAGGTGGTTGTCTTTGCTGCATTGAGCGTGGTTTTCCTCTATGGTGAGTGGCTTTTCTGTATGGTGCATGACTTTCTGGTGAAATGGCTGGTCTTGTTGCAAGGTTGTTGGTCTTGTTGCATGGTGGCAAGCTTTGTTATGAAATTGTCAGCTTTGTAGGGAAGGTTGTGAATTGGTTTTGTTACCATGTGGTTGGCTTGATTGCATGGTGATTACCCTTGCTGCAAGATGGATGGCTTTCTTACTGGGTGAGCAGCTTTGCAGTGAGATTACTGGCATTGTTGAAAATGTCAATTTACAGTGTATACCATAGTTCAGATTCTTAACCTGCAAAGTTTTGGCCTCCTGCTGTGGTTTCATGGGCTCTATATAAGGCTTTTGTAGGAGGAATAAATGGCATATCCAGGGATATTTTTTAGCTGGCACATGAGTTAATGGGAAGCTAGAGTAGAAATTTGAGTGTCATCTGAGAGGCGTTCTGCTGCTGCTTTCACACTATCAGCTCTGTAGCAGTGTTCTGTTAGAGGTTGGAGGTAATTTGTCTGACAGTCCAGAGTAGAAAGAATTAACTTAGCCAGTTGAAGGTGGACTACTTCTCCAAGATGGCTACGGGAGAGTAGGAGTGCAAGAAGGCAGACGTAGTGGTGGACAACTGAGGACATGTGTGTGTTAATGGTGAATTTGGAATCAGGAATGTCTTCTATTTTTTCACCTTGATTAGAGGGAGGGGCGTGGATCATTGGATGAATAAAGTTGAGTTCAGGTGCTTGAGCTTGTTGGAGGCTGGAGGTGTTCTTGGTTTCAAGCAGCAGACGTTTTAAATTGCTCCAAGTGACTTTCTTGAAATGCCCTGCCAAGCAGGGCCAGTACCAGGCATACAGGATCCTGGGCATGCCATTGGTTTTGTTTGTTCATGACTCCTTACAACTGACATGATCAGCACTGGAGTGCACAAGTGAATTAGTGGGTAGGCAAGATGGGCCCGTTCTAATAAGCTCCAATACTAAGGTTATATCTAGAAACAGCAACCTGGGCCTTATCCCTTCACTCTCCATGGCAATAATGAATTAGGGGAGGGAAGTCTTACTTCAATGAAAGGAAGTGCTAGTCAAAGGAGACTTCCTCAGATGCCTGTTCTGCAACTTCATACCATCAGGAAGTGAGTCCTGATGCTCAGATCTTGGGCAGCACAAAAAGTTACATTTCTATTTGTGTGAACGTCATGTGCTCCATAATAAATGTTTCCACATTGGTGGGCGTGCAGGACATGGTTCCACATTTGTGGGTGAGCTGGAGTGCATTTTTCTTGTTTGAGGGTTTCCTAATGCATGTTTCGCCATTCGTTACCTTTTGGGTTTGTGGAACGTTTCCACTTTTTTCCTTGACCCCAAGCACATTTTCTTATTGTTTATTGTGCTTTTTTTTAAAACACAACCTTTATTGAGTACTGCAGATGGTACATACTCATACATGATTATAAGCAGACATTTTGATTTCCTTTTTTCTATGACAAGATGGTAATAGTCGCATACATGTTCATCGTTTTCATTATGCAGCACTATTATCAACTTAATATTAGGTGTGGAAGCATTGCATAGATATGAATGTGGACACATTATAAGTACATTAACTGTAACAATGTGATTAATGTCAGAAGTACCGGTACCCATTATCCCCCTACCAACTAGAACCCACCCCAAACAAAACTAAAACGAAACAATGAAAACTGTTGCCACTATGGAGACAAATCACCCTACCAGATGTTTTTTATTGGGTGGTTGTCAGGTCCGAAATCACAGGGGAAAGGGAAGGGGAGGCACGGAGGAGGAGGGAGAGGGGCAGGGAGGGGGAGAAAGGGGAAGGAGGGGAACGTCCGGGGAACAGGGAGAATGGGGGGAACAGAACATCCCTTAGAAATACAGCCAACACACAGGCAGTAATCAAGTTTCCGCACTGCATTCTATCCCTGTAGCCTGCAAGTCTTCCAACTCACCCCCTGTGTCTGCTTTAAAAAGTTCTATCAGGTGTGCCCAGTCTAAGGATATTGAAAATTTTTGTAGTCCCCTATATTCTTCACGCTGTAGTGATTCCCTCGCTGCAACCGCCCACCTGATAACCTCCTCTCTCCACTTGCCTTCACGGGGCACCGCGCGGGATTTCCAGCATTGGAAAAACAATCTTTTGGCAAACATCAGGGCCAATCTTGCAAAACGGCGTAATATATTTCACCTTCTTAGGGAGCGGAAACAACCCTTGGAGACAGGCCTCCATCGTGTCCCAGTGTGTGCGTTCTGTCAGTACCATTAGACTCTGAGTAACTTCTGACCAGAACCCCCCAATACTGGGCAGGACCATAACATATGAATAAAATCAGCATCCTGTGCTGGACATCTCAGGCAGACCGAAGACGCAGTAGGGAACATCTTCCATAATGTCGTCGGGGCAAGATATGTTTTGTGTAATATGAATAATTATATAGTTTTTAATTACGGGAGACTCACCTAGGGTGTTCTAACATTAGGCCCCATTCTCTATCCTCTAATTCACGTAGTAGTATTGTTTCCCAATTCTGCCTAAGATGTTGTAATGGGGTATGTAGATGCTCCCTCAATCCCCGATAGAGCCAACGTACCAGGTGACGGCCATGCCCCATTATATGAAGGGATTTCAATGATTGGAAAGTGGGAGGTTCCTTCTGGTCTATGAGCCAATATTTCCGAATAAAATGCACTATTGCTGCATGAGTGAGAAACAAAATGTCAGGTACTGAATGAGTGCGTACGAATTCCTCGTGGGGCATCAGGTTTCCATCCAGGAAGAATTCACCAACTGTCTCTATACCCAGTTGTGTCCACCCCCTTATCCGAGCCATTGATACTATTTCTCGTCTAGCAGGCAAGCCACAGAGTGGGATATTCAGTGCATATGAGAAGGGCAGCTTTGCTAAATTTTGAGCTTGTTTCCAATAGTGTAGTGCAATATGTAGGAGATAAGGAGGATCACGCAACTTATCTGCTCCCGGACGTAGCAGCGACTGAAGGGTTCCACGCTTTAAAACGTCTGGGAAATGCCCAATTTCAAATAAATTCTGGCCCGCCAACCAATATGCTAACCACTGTAGCTGTCCGACTATACAATATGTTTTGAAATCAGGTGCTCCCAGCCCGCCCACATCATTAGGTAGTTGCAACTTAGCCAAAGCCAACCTATGTCTGCCCGACCCCCAAAGTAAAGAGGACAACAGGGTATCCAACATTTTAAAAATCCAGGCCGGTAGTACAACCGGGAGATTCACAAAATGGTAAAGGAGTCTGGGCAACATAACCATTTTAGACACAGCCAAGCGGCCCGCCACTGTCAATGGTAACGTATTCCAGAAGGAAATCTGGGAACATAGTGAATTAATAGTCACACCAAATTACCATCACTGGTATCTACACTGGTTCCATAGATGTGAATACCCAAATGTTTAAAGGCAACAGGCTCTACTCTAAATTGCATCTGGCCAAATTGTAAATGGGGAGAGGCATATGTATCATAAAAGGAGTATGCAACGGATTTGGAAGCGTTAAGACATAAGCCGGATATTTCCCCAAAACTTGAGAAAACAGCGGCTATTGTGTGTTTACTTTCATTCAAATCTCGGAAATACAACAGCATATCATCGGCGTAGAGTGATACAGAGTGAATCACATCCCGTAATGGAATACCGTAGAGGATCATAACCTGACGCAGATATTGTGCAAGAGGTTCGAGAACTAATACAAACAACAAGGGGGATAGAAGGCAGCCCTGGCGCATTCCCCGATAAACAGTATAAGCGGGAGAGATGTTCGACCCCGTCTTAGCACGAGCAGTACGGTTAGTGTAGAGTACTTTGATCCAATTGCAATAGCACCGAGGTAGGCCAAATTCGGACAATACAGCTAACATGTAGGGCCAGCTCAAGGTGTCAAAAGCTTGTTGCACGTCTAATGACAAACAGCCAGCGAGCGGTGCAGTTACTGACGATGCATGTAGCAAGACATGAAGCCAACAAATATTTAGTGAGGTGCTGCATTTGGGTATAAACCCGAATTGATCAGTATGGACCAACTGGGGAAACAACGGGAGAAGCCGTGAGGCCAAAACCTTACTGAGTATCTTATATTCTGTGTTAAGAATTGAGAGAGGTCTATAGGACATAAGTTCGGTTGGATCCTTGTCCGGTTTCAATAGGGACGTAACCAATGTTTCTCTGGTAGTCGGAGGCGGGTACTCTCCTCTAAGGAGGAGGTATAAAGTTGCAATAGTCTAGGAATCAGTGCAGTTGCAAAAGTTGAGTAAAACTCAACAGGGAGGCCATCTGAGCCCGGCGTTTTATTACAGGTGTAGTGGAGGCGGAGTTTTAGATGGCATACATTGTTAAGTTAGCATAAGCGTCTTAGATGTTTGAAACGCCATCTTGCCACTTTGCTGCTTTTGCACACGACACTGCAGATAGATGTTATTATTTGAAAAATGCTTGCTTGCCTTTTCTTCACATGAAAACTGTCTGTTGTTCACATACCTAGACGTGCACTGTGACCTTGGTCTGCACATTGTGTGCAGAAACAGTCTGGGTCACCAAACAATGTATGTTTTTGAGTTCAGGTTGATCGGCCCATGCTCTAGCCATAACACGCACACAGCTGCAAATATCTGAAAGTCAAGCGCCTTTAATATTGCAGTTTGCATGCACTAGACACATTCTGGAGAAGAACTTTTCCAGGCGCGGAGCAAAGCTGATCCTGTGATGTGATTCATCTAAGCTGATCTTTATGGTATGGGGTTCCCCATTCAAACCTAGAGACCTTCTATTAGTATAATAATACTAGCTTACTATTGAAGGGAGGGTGGTTGTATTCCACTGTCATTTGTAATATGATTTCTCCCTTCATTTTCTATGGTATTGTAACAATGCTGATGGTTTTAATTTTAATCATGTGTCTGCTTATGTTAGCAAAAGTACTGCATCTTAGGACACGTAGTTTATAAAATAAACATTTTAAACTTTACTGTGTCTCTGAATACTCTTGTTGTGGACTGATATGAGAATAATACCAAACAGGTATTTCAGATTCCCACCATTCCTGAGAGTACTCTAAAGTCGCATGTTCTGGGTTGTCTAATCTTTGGTAGCTTCTATATGGTATGAAGAGCGAATGAGACACTGATGCTGGTCGGATAGGGGTTCTGGGTACTGAGGTGAGTTTTTGGCACACCGCAATTCACTGAGGTCCTGGTTTTCTGCGCATAGTTCTGTGCATGAGCAGAATCCCTGCAACACAGGCTAATGCATTAAGCGCCATACGAATCTCTGCAGTAGTAATCGGAGCCGCAAAAGTCTTTGGCGGTCGAGTCCGAAATAGTGGGAAGTGTTACATTTTCCAGAAAGCATGTTGTAGCATTTGACACGTCTAAGAGGGGAGCGCTATATATGCGCGTGCATAGTATTCCTGAAATGCAGCGTTTATCTCAGCCTGGGAAGTAATCAATGCGTGGTGAACATTATGTATCGCTAATATGGGAGTGGGAGTTGTAGAAGGTTTAATCAACCTCGCTAACAATGTGCCTGCTCCATCCACCTCATAATGCATGTGCAGTGTGTAGGCGTTAAAGTCAATCATTCTCAAGCATTCCAATAATTCAGCGTATTTTATCGTGGTGGCCTGTAGAGGCTTTATGCCTTTGTCGCTCCTCTGGGCAGCCACCTCCATAGCTTGTAATTCTCTCTCCAGGTCTGCTATATCCCTGCTCGTTTCCCTCCGAGATCCCACCAAGGTACCCATGGAAACTGGATGGTTACTTTAAAGGCTTCCCATTCAAAGGACCTGGACAAGTCAGTGCCCTCATTATCCATAAAATAAGTAGTAATAGATGTAGCCAATGTGGCTCGATAAACCTGATCCTCTAATTGTATAGGCTGCATTCGCCATGTCGGGATAGGAGCAGGGGACACGCTCCAGGTCAGCATTAATTCTATTGGATTATGGCCCGATATGGTCTTGCCCAGATAAGTACACTGTGCAACAGAAGGGGATAAGTCTGGGGAACAAAGGAAATAATCTAAGCGAGTATGTAGCTTGTGTGTATAAGAATAGAAGGAATATTCCCGAATATTAACATGCAGGGATCTCCAAACATCTAATAAATTCCAGCCCTGGGCCCATCATGTCAAGGTAACAGCCTGTGAGCACGCTGTAGTATTAGATAAGGGAGGATGGGAGCTGTCGAGACAGACATCAAATACTGCATTTAAATCCCCTCCCAATAACCATGGGTAGTGTGACCAGTCTGAGAGCGCCCAAGAGACGCGTGTCAAAAATGCTTCTTGATCCGTATTCGGAGCATAAAGGGATCCCAGCACCATCTGTTTACCATCCAATGCCCCAAATAGAAGGACAAACCGTCCCTGGTCATCTATTTTACTCTCGCTAAGGAAGAAGGGGATCCCCGCCCAAATCCATATTGAAGTCCCCCTAGAAAAGGCGCAATACGCTGTCGCATAAAATTGACCCCGCCAACATTTCTGTAATTTCATAGTTTCGGAGGGTAGCAAATGGGTCTCCTGGAAATATACTATTTGGGCTTTACGGCGGTATAACTGTGCAGCGAATCTATGCCGTTTATTGATAGTTCCCATTCCCCGGACATTCCAAGATATGAAAGTATAAGATTTGGCAATAGACATCATCAGGAGATAATAACAAACCCCCCCAGTTCTCACCACCCACCGCCACCCCACCCACCCCCTCCCCAGACCCCAGACCATGCGGTAAAAGTACTAATAATTCAACATCATTCCAATACTGGGTCCAACAACCAAACTTCGTTAAACCAAACTGTGTAAACAAAAGTTACATACTTCACATTCAACAGTTGCTAACGTCTGTGGGGAAGGACGCCAATACTATTGGTATCCAAACAAAAAGAGTGAGCAACACATGAGAACGCCCAAAACGCGGGCCGGGCCAGGGGACATACTAAACCATCCCTACCTGTCGTTCAAGTATAATAATAAAAATGTTCACAGTATTGAAAAGTGACAAGCATGACTGTAATGACAGCATTTCAACCCATACAAGTATCTTGTAGTGCACAGCAAACACGTTCCAGAGCAATGTGTCATATGATACATAAACAATTCATGCCAAAGGATCATTGCTAAGTTGCAAGACCACTGAGGGGAACAGTGCCATGCTGCCGTTAGAGTCTGAGTCCGTATTGGCCTCATCGGAAGGACTGGTGTTAATGGATGGGCAAGACGTACGGAAGGTAGAGGCAGATCGAAGGACCCCCTGCCTGCTCTCCATCACCTGCTGTCGAGGTGGGGGACTAGAGCGCATACTTTGGGTAAGGAGTCCTCGTTTACGCCTCCGGGAGGCACTGCGACTTAGGTTGTGAGGAATCCATTCGTCTGGTGGACTGGACATCGGGAAAGGTCCTGTCCAGCCAGTCCCAAGCACTGTCTGGTGTATCAAAAAATGATGAGCACTGGTTATATATGATTTACAGGTTGGCTGGGAACAATAAAGCAAATGTAAGGCCCGCTGCCCGGACCCGCGCCTTTACTTCCATAAATGAAAACCTTTTACGCGGTACAGCCAGAGTATAATCAGGGAAGATCGAGATCTTCACGTTGTCGATCTGTAATGGGCCGTTATCCCTCGCTGCCTGTAACAAGTGTTCCGGTCCCTATAATTCAGAATCCTGGCCAATATTGGGCGTGGGTTGGCACCAGGTATTGGCGGACGTGTAGGGACACGATGTGCCCGCTCAACTGTAAAGTGTGCAGACAGTCCTATAGGGGCCACATTAGTTTTCAGCCAGGTTTCTATGTACACTGTTGGGTTAGAGCCCTCCATTCCTTCCGGTAATCCAACAATTCTAAGATTATTGTGACATGCCCGACCTTCTGCATCATCAACCCGGGCCTGGAGGAATCAATCTGTTGGTGCATTTGACAGAGTTGTTCTTCGTGGGCTTTCACTTGAGGTACCATGGTTTCCACAATTTGCTCAGCAGATTTTACTTTATCGGCTAATTTCCTATGATCATCTTTCAATAAATTGAGATCAACTGATATCATGCCCAGTTGCACTTCTAGTGCAGAGCGGGAATCACGGATTTCCTGCAAAATCATGTCCAATTTATCCCCTGAAGCATTGGTATCGGCACTTCCCTCTTTGCAATGTGACCGGCTAGGTGAATGCTCTGAAGCCGAAGAGAGTGAACCTGCCCTCCCCGACCTAGTGGTCACTTTGGGCTTCCCTCTGCCCATGATTGGTGGTAAGACCGACAATGAAATGCCAGTGGATTACACAGTGGTGCGAGGAATACGAGCAGCAGATATAAGTACAGTTGAAATTCAGAGGGAACAAGCACCAACAGCCGAGGATCACAGTGGCAAGACAGTGATGCAGGTCAGGTAAGTAGGTGACTGTAGGGCATAAGGAGCGCTGGGGGATATTGGATTCAACAGGCTCATGAATATTACGCTATTTAACAGAAGTGTCTCCCACACAAAACAACATCATAGCGTCTGTCCAGGCACAATACCCACCAATAAGGACTGAGAAGTGTAGTAAATCACGCACTATGCAGTATCACAGAACTGGAGCGGATTCTCTACCAGTATAAATGGTCCACAGAACTAATGGCGCTTCACAGGACCTCACCGCAACCCAGCCATCAGTAGAAAACCAAGCCGCCAGCCTCACTCAAGTCTGCACTCACGGATGAAGTCCCTTCATAGTAATGGACGTTTCTTATAAGCTTAAGAGCAGTGCGAAGGGGTTATGGTGGCATACTCTATATACTGCAGCAGGGCTGTGAAGAGCTATCTATCCGACTCCAGGTGGGGGGATCCTGCGTCTCAAACAGGCTGAAGCATGGCCATGTACATATTCGCCCGCGGGGGGAGGGAGGATGAACAGACCTTGCGCCTCCAGTCACGGCAGTGCAAAACGGCTACCAGTCGCCGTGGTCCTCACCCACAACCCGCGGCCAGCAACCGTGCACTGCTGTTAATACGGGCCAATTCTGCAGAGACACGGGCAGATTGTAACAGTCACCATGTGTCTTGGCCCCGAAGCTCTGAGAGATCTCGCTGCACCGGGGGGGGGGGGAGGGAGGAGGCAAGTGGCGTCGGCAACTCACTCAGTACCCCCAGCCTCCACCCGACTGAACAAGTGCACACAGGCACAGCAGGGGACCCGCCACCGATGCGTGGCACGACACAGTCCTCCAGAGAAAAGAGGGGTCCCCCCACGAGTAATGGAAGGCTGCGAGACTCGTGGTACCGGCGCCCTCACCATGTATCTCTGCGGCAATGATGGGGGGGCCACACGGGCGATCCCGTCCGAACAGTCCCCAGCCAGGCAGGACTCCGCCGGAGAAAAGCACAGATGCTCGAGCTCTAGGGAAGTGGGCGAGGCTTCAGTTTATATTTATCCAGACATAGATGTTCTTGAAACCATTGGGCTTGCTGGATGTCGAGTATTCTTCAATCCTTACTAGGTTGAGGTGCATCGCTCTTGTGAGGTGAGTAATGGCCGACAACCATATGTGCCTTTAGAGAGTTATTCTCAGGAACAGAATACAACAGCTGAATGAACAGGGTCCGTGTCTATGACTCTGCGAATGCCAATGTTACTCTAAACACAGACACTCGGGCCTGCGCTGCTGGCTGGGCGGTGCTCTGCTTATGCCCGAAGATCATGGAGGCCTCTCCTTTTGGCCATTAGTAATGCAGTTGTGTTTTTATTAGGTAATATGTAATTAATGTTCAGTGATCCTTCAGGCAATATTGTAAAACGTTATTTAGGGCCTAGCTGTGCAGTTGTAATTACAACGTGGTGGCATTAGCGCACCATGTGGCTTGTAGTCTCGGTTGATGTGAATGTGCTTATGGGAGGCTGGGTCCCTACGACAATGAAGCAGATGTCGGCAAGATCTTTTCATGGAGCAAGATTTCATAGCCCTACCTTATGTCGAAAGTGTTCTCTCTTGTCCATATTGAATGCGGGACAGAAATAATGTCTCTTTGAGCTAGTTTTCTTTATATGTGGTTCCTACGTTGAACTTTAGGGGCTTGTAACTTAGCCCATTTTGCCAGAATCTGATTGAGCCTTGACTATTACAAGTTTGATTTACAGTTTCAGCTGCTAAGAAAATGATATTTGTTCAATTGACTGCATAAGCCCAATTGATTTGGGGTGACACGGATATCACTGTTATTTATGCTCCTTTAAGTTGGAAATAGCTGTAGATAAACACTTTGCAATTACTAGCATTAAAAATATATGTAGTTAATCTCATGAACTAGTTCTCTTCCACGTTTGTTACAGTAATCATTACTGTGTTTTTGCGGTCTGTGCAGTGACTGCTTTTTGGAATGGCAGAAGCCATCCTATTGTTGAAGTGCCGAGAATAAACAAGCATTGGCAATGCCAATAGGTCAGGCTTTAAAAGAATGCTGTATGCTAATGTGAAGCATTACATGAAAATAGCATGGAAATGAATATGTATTTGGGTGGAAGCAAAGAGCTGTAAAATAATATTGATGTAGGTTAAAGGTTAGGTGACAGTTGCACTGTCAGGGCAGACCTAAAAATCCATGTAAATTAATGACTGCCTTCCTCTCCCATCTATGCTGCTGCCAGAGAAAGACAAATACCATACATTATTTACTTAACAATGACACTTAGACAGCATTACAGTGTCATTTGGTTGCCCCAAGTTCAACCAAATAAACAAAATGATCACAGCTACATGGAGAGCAAACACTTTTTTGTGGAAGCTCACAACTTTTGCCCACGAAAACATGTTCTCCTGGCTCCCACCATGTGGAGGGAGCCAAGCGCCGCTCCACAGATACTATCATAAAATTGACTGACGACAGCTGCTCTGTCAAGCCAGACCATAAAAACTGTAGATCATTTTATGAGATTTGGCAGTTTTCTCTGCATTTTTTTTTTTTTTAGGATAATGCTCAAGTCCACCCAAAGGTATGTTGGGGCTGAGATTCTAAGAAGTGACAGCCACTTAAAACTTATTGAGAATACGCATTAGTAGGTTCCGAAACAGGAAAAAGGCAGTTCTTCTATAGCTTCCTGAAATTGGAAAAGTGTGTCACTTTCCATAATTGCAGAGGCATTTTATTCCAAAGATTTGCTGCTGTGGTTTTAAAAGCTCTGCCTCTCAGAGTGACCCTTCTAATCTTTAGGATATTTAGTAGGAATAACTTTCCTGATCTTAGTCTCCTCCTTGGTCTGTAAAAATAAAATCTACAAACAAGGGGCGGGTTGGGGGGGGTCATAGACAAGGCTGTACTAGGCATCGGGCATTTCCCCGGGGAGGGGGGGGGGCGGGAGGGGGGTGGAGGGGCGCTTTTGTTACTGGGGGCCTGGTTAGCAGCAGTTTTAAAAGCACTACAGAGTTCCTTGTATATCCAACAGCTTTCAGTCAACAATAAAAGTGCCAAGATGACTTTGGTGATTAATGTACCAGCTGGATAGAGATCAGAGTTTTGTGGCAGTTGTGACTCATCTAAGGTAGCACAGAGGGTTAGGTTAATATGTATTCTGCAAAGAGTATGTACTACGCTGATCACAGAACAGTTTTTTTATGTGCATAGCACATTGGGTTACTGATTTTGTCACAGAGATCCATTTGTTACTGTACAGTTCATAAGTTACAATCGCAGTGTAGGTTGAGAAATTATGTTTTTTGGCCAGGCTTTCATTATCCTAATTTTACTAAAAAGGGTTTGTTTGTGTAAAAATAAATATTTTTTTTGTAAAGTCAACTCTAACCACTGTGTTATGTTTTGAATCTTAAATTTGTACTTCCCCAGACCAAGCACTCTTATAAAATGCCTACCAGTATGGATGACACGTGAATCCTACACCTACTTTTTTTTAATCGAAGCCACACACTCCTCTATAATAAATATAAATAAATAAAATTAGTATGTTTATTTGTATTTAATCAGTGGGCGGTACTGACATTTGTTAGCCAATATTTAATCAGAGGTCAAATTGAGGGTCTTTAATGCCCTGTATATTTTTTCCAAATAAATCTGCAAAAATGTTACATTTATCTGCTGACCTAGGATGGATCACCCGCTCATTAGACTCCACTCTCCCGATGCGTAAATCCTCCTCTAAGAGACTTCATAAATCTGCCCCCTGGTTTTCTGACTCTCTAAAACAGCTCAAACGCACTTGCAGACAAAGAGAGAGAGCCTGGCGCCTAGATTTCCTCCCAGAAAAGAAGACCTCTTATAAAGAGGCCATCAAGGTATATAAAGAAGGGATTAGAGCAGCCCAGGCTACCTATTTCTCAGAGAAAATAATGGAAGCGAAGTCCAAACCCAAGGAAATCTTCCAAATCATAAAACAATGCTCTAGCGCCACCACGGCTCCCCCCCCTATCAAATCCCAGAAGCAATGCAACGAGCTTGCAGATTTTTTCCATAACAAAGTTTTAAAAATCTATTCCACCTTTCCACCTGCAGCCACCCCCCGGAAGCGTTCAAACCACCTCGCCTCAGACCACCTCCCCGTCCAGGCCAGCCGTCGCTCGAGCACTTTCTCCCCCTCGACCTCGACACTTTAAGCAAAGTGGCCCGTGCGGTCAAGTCAGGATCTCCCCGTGACCCTGCCCCTCCAGACATCCTGATGCAGGCAAGCAAAGCCACCCTGCCTGTAATCTTGGATCTCTTGAACTCGTCCATCTCTGCATGCTCTGTCCCTACAGCCTGGAAGCAGGCCATGGTACGGGCACTGCTAAAGAAACCTAGCCTAGACCCAAACGATCTGTCAAGTTACCGTCCCATCTCACTCCTTCCTTGGACGAGCAAGGTGCTAGAGAAGCACATAAATGCACAGCTGGTGCAGTTCCTGGAGGATCACTCGCTGTTACACATATCCCAGACAGGTTTTAGACCACAACACGGGACAGAAACCGCCTTATTAGCAGTCACCGAAGATACTAGAAGGATTCTGGACCAAGGAGGATCAGTGGCAATGATCCTCCTTGATCTAAGTGCCGCATTCGATACGGTCAGCTACTCCACCTTGCTGGACCGTCTCCATAACATCGGAGTTTCAGGTGACGCTTTAAGGTGGCTGGAATCCTTTCTGTCTGGGAGGTCGTTTCAGATCTTCGACGGTGTAACAGTATCCTCAAGCAAACCCCTGAGCTGCGGAGTACCACAGGGCTCTTCCCTGAGCCCTGTGCTGTTTAACGTCTACATGAGGCCGCTGGCAAGTGTCGTCGAACCGCATGGCATCAAAATCGTGTCATACGCCGACGACACCCAGCTGGTGGTCTCGCTGGCCACCGAGAACAGCAAGTGCTCCCCTGCCGATCTGCTACACTGCCTAGAGGACATAAAGGGTTGGATGACCAACTCCTCCCTTAAATTAAATGGAGATAAGACGGAGCTCATGCTCCTAGGCCCACCTTCTCCAGTCCCATTCACCTCCCTGTGGCCTAATGCACTGGGTCCCCCCCCACCCCAAAGGAAAGCGTGAAGAGCCTGGGAGTGTGGTTGGACAGCAAACTCTCCTTCTCCACCCAGGCCACAAAACTATCTGCCACATGCTTTGGCCTTCTAAGAACCTTGAGGAAGGTTCTTCCGCTGCTGCCACTAGAAGCCAAAAAGGTTGCGGTCCAAGGGCTAATCCAGTCTCGCCTTGACTCGAACAATGCCCTATACATGGGGGCACCTGAGTTTACACTTCGAAAACTGCAGGTTGTTCAAAACTGTGCAGCTCGTTCCTTGCTAGAAATCCCGCGCACTCAGTCTGCTAAACCTGCTCTAAAAATTCTCCACTGGCTGCCAGTGAGGCAGAGGATAGCCTTCAAAGCACTGTGCCTGGCGCACCGCACCTTCTGGAACACAAGCCCAGCGATCAACAGAAATCTTGTCACCCCCTATCATCCCAACAGGAACCTACGATCAAAGGAGGCCTTCCTTGCCGTCATTCCCAGAGTAAAGCGAGCCAGAGCAGGGGGAAGAATGTTCTCGCTGAATACCGCCAGGCTCTGGAACGACCTTCCCCTCTCACTCCGGTCCAACTCAAATCTTCTATCATTCCGCAAAAACTTAAAAACATGGCTGTTTGACAAACCCACTGTACCATAGCACCTCCTCCGTCACTTTCTGGTCAGCTTAGCGCTTGGACGCCCACGGGCAGCAATCGCGCTCTACAAATACCATTACAATTACAATTACAATTACAATTACAATGTTCTGGTGTTCCTTTTACATTATAAATCACAGTGAAGAATGCTTTGAAAATGTTAGGTGAGGAAAGAATGTTATGCAATGTCGAAATTAATGTGGCACACTCTGCTTCTTATTGTGATGGTTTTGTCTTATGAAATATGACAGCTCATTCTCATTATGGTGAAGGACAGCAGTAGTCTTTAACAGACTTGGAGATGTTTTCAGTCACTTTGGGCTCCTTTTCTGGTTTCCTCCAAAGACACTTAAGGCACTTTCACCTTTATGTTATTATGTTCAACAGATGTTTTTGCGGGGGCGTGGCTAACCACCAAGCATGGCGGACACGGAATAGCGGAGTTCCAGACTGAACCTCGACACTGCGCCAAAATACGCGGTCATCGAGGGGGCATCGAAGACCCAAATTCACCGCAATGGCTTACGTAACACATAAGGTGCAGAGAATTACAGAGCAGTAACAAGTTTATGCATTGCTGACGCGGAGGTGAGCGAAACTGGTGAACGCGTCAGGGAGTGAGCGGCTGTGGTGCCCGAGACAGATCGTGCGACTGTCCTATTGAGACTGTTTGGGCAGCGAGGAGGAGTTGGACGAGCCAGACGAACTCCCAGGAAGTGCAACCATACACTAGACGAGGCGGACGACATCCTATGGCCGAGCGACAAGTAGAGGTGGAAGTATGAAACAAAAAGGTCCAAACTAAAATGGCGGAGGGCGTTGCCCAGAGGGACTGGATTTAGCCATGTTGACTGGGTGTTTGCAGGGAAGCGGCGGACCCACCTTGGTGTTGCGGGGCGGTAGCGCTCACACACAGTGCTTAATTTGTAAAATATGAAGTGCAGGTGCTCAAATGTTTGTCGGAGGCCACACCTACTTTTCTCTGGCTCCACCCACTCCCTCCACGGGCTCCACCCACTTACTATATTAGCTCCACCCACATCTTCAACTGGCACTGCTAAAAGTCAGATGTAATATATACCTGATCCGAATTTCAGCAAGGGAGCCTTCCTCATAGTAAGGTTTTGATAGGAGGTTCCCCTGCCCTGTGAACAGTGTAAGGTGTAAGAGCACTTTGCATCATTCACACATTGCATAGATACAATCCTACGTGTGTAAATCAGTATATAGGAAATGTTACACCAGGCAGGACTACAAGGTATAGGAGTCACATGTCACCCATGATTGTCATTGTAGGCAATATAGTTTAAGAGTTCGAAGTCTGGAAAAGCGCAAATTCAGAATTTAAAACATAACAGCATTGTTAGGGGTTCTCTTCAATAAGAATTGATTCCTACCCAAATTAACCCTTTTTGCAAGATTAGGATAATGAAAGATTGGGCAAAAAAACACATAGCTCTAATATATAACTTGTCGTTTGCATGCAGCTCTTTGATGACAGACTTGTTAATAGCTTGCTGTTCTATGATAGGATTTTAACTTACAAACTGCAAGTAACAAAAGGATCTCTCTGACAGAAGCAGTAACACACACTGACCTATTTTACATTATATGCAATTTTTGATCTGCATGGTAAACGTTCTTTGCAGCAGGTATATAACCCTTTACTACCTTTCAAGCAGTCACAACTTCCCCTAGATAAAACTCCTGTCTCTCTCCAGGTCCAGGAAGACGAATAATCACCAGAGTTATCTTGACATTTTAATTTATGCCTGAATATGCTCAGAACTGGGCCCTGCTGCCAGGTCCTGTCTGCCACTTCACCCCTGAAGGCCTGGACTGAATGGCCACGATTCCGAATCGGACGGTGGTGGTGGTGAGCCTGAGGCAGTGCGGGTATGCTGCGGTGTGTGTGGCAAAGCACTGAATGTGCGCGCAATTGCAATGTGAAAAAAATTTGCGCACGCTGCTTGCCGTGCACAGCCCCAGCCCCCGCAGATTTGCTGAACCGAAACTGAATCCATGATCCAGGCAGCCTGGGCCGGCCCGCAACTGTGCAACATGACATCATCAAACTAAGTGCCGCGGACCCACGGCCACTCATCATCACACACTGCATCAATCAATATAAAAACATATAATCACGGCGCCTGCCAGGCCCTGCCCTGCCTCACCTGCGCAGATTTATTTTAAACTCATGATGATTAGGCCGCCCGCCGCCGCCGGACTACCCCAGGCCATGCCTCACCTGGTGGCGCTTAAGTAACTCTATGTACTGCACAGTCCAGACCAGTAGTCTACTCCACCGAGTCCACTGACCTCAATGCAGCCAACGTCGTCCAGGTCCCGCTACTTTGAACGGCGGCTGGCTCGCCACGATGACTCGGACGGTGTGGTGGTGAGCCTGAGGCAGTGCGGGTATGCTGGGGTGTGGCAAAGCATCTAATGCGCGCGCATTGCAATGTGAAAAAGTATGCGCACACTGCTTGCCGCGCCCAGCCCCCACAGATTTGCTGAGCCTGGCCCTGAACCGAAACTGAATCCATCCCAGTAGTACTGTAGTACTGACCCATCCAGGCAGCACTGCCGGGCCGGCCCGCAACTGTGCAACATCCACTACTGGCAACATCTGATCAAACTAAGGGCCACGGCCACTTATCGTCAGACCAATCAACATTAAAAAAAACAGTAATCACGGCGTCTGCCAGGCCCTGCCCTGCCTCACCTGCACAGCTTTATTTTTTATATCATTAATCATGATTAGGCCGCCGGCCTACCCCAGGCCATGCCTTGCCCTCACCTGGTCCGCCGGCTCCGTTGGAGTTCAACCACGAGTGTGGCGCCGTTGGAGTTCAACCACCAGTGTGGATACTCGGTGGTGCTGGAGATGCGGTGCCGGCCACGGTGGTGAGATGCGGCCGCGCAGGTATGCTGGGGCGTGCCGTAGCAAAATTAAAGCAGCGAATGCGCGCGCATTCAATTGCAAAATCTGCGCACGCTTTGCTGCCTCTGCCGCGCACAGCCCCAACCCCCGCAGAAGAAGACCAGCCCAGGCAAAGCCCTGCCCAACTCAGTGTCCCGCCCACTGGGCCGGCAACACTGATCCGCGGCCGGCGGATTGAGCAGAAGTCTAGTCTTGTGAGTTGTGAAAGAGACGAGTGAGAATGAGAATCGGAGTCACGTCACCATTCAGTTAAGTTCTTCACCATGATCATCAGTCCTGTCATGAACAACACAACCAGTACACGGTAAAGTGACAACAGCACTTACGGACGTATAGCAGCACACGCTCTCTGTGCCAGTGCCACTAATTGTCAATTACTGACGTGCACTAAATGCAAGCACCGGCACAAATTAAGCTCTGCTCACACAGATGAACGGACAGTGAGGCCGGGAACAGGAATAACTCTGCAAGAAACCGAAGCAGGAGACTGATCGGGGACAACGCCATCGGGCAATCACACAGGCAAGTGGGCGCGTTCACAGCGTAGGAGTCCGGCGGGGGTGTACTAGCACTGGAGCATGGTTTGACCTGACATAAGAGTTGCTGTGGCACCCGCCCCCGCATAGCGGACACTTCTGGTGCAACGGTGGGAAATGTAACAAAGGCGCCCTGAGGCTCAGGGTCGAGACTAGGACTGGACGGTGGCAAATTGTACTGAAGGGGTCTGTACAACCCGATCAACAGTGAGAGACTGAGCGGCTTTGTGCAGCTTTGTGAAACAAAAGAAGGCTGCAACCAAGCTTCCTAACACAGTGCCTTCCGTCTCTCAACGCCTGGGGACTGAGATTAAAACAGTGAGTGTACACGTCGGTATTTCCCCCACAATTTACAGCATGCCAGTAAGGCATGTTTGCGCCTGATAAAAGCAGATGTATCCACCTAACAATAAGGCCAGCATTGGGAGAGCACCTGGTGCACCATACGCTCAATACGGGAGGTGTCTACCAGAGACTACGGAGGTAGGCAAAACAAAAGGCATGAACAGGTGAAGTGGGGTAGACCTCTGACATGAACCGCTGTTCTGGGGCGAGAAAGACTGTCAAGTAACACAGTGTTGATCTCCAAGACACCCATGGTTAGAATAATACAGAGAGCCCTGGGTAGCACCACAGGCTGAGCAACAACATAGGTGTGAATAGGGTGGGGAAAGCCACTGGACGCCCTACTCAGAGGCGCATAACTGAGAAACAGTGTCACTTGAAGGGCGGTAACCTCGACCTACATGCTGTTTTGTTCAAGACCGTGCAGGGAAGCTAGTTTGGCATCCACCGAGACACGACCGCAAGTTACAACGCAAGGGAGAGAGCAGAAGTGAGGTGAGATCAGCACACCAGAGGTTCGGGTGCACAACAAAACTACCTGAGCTGGATCATAATGGGGCGGCCCAGAGCGAAACAACAAGACCTCCCCAACTGGAGAAACAGATGGCACAACACAAAATGACTCGTCCCAGAATAGCGAATAGGACGTGATACTACCCACGGCAATCGGAGCTCAAGGAGACAAACTAGACCTGATACTCAAAGAGATACGGGACTTGTGCATAGCAATAGAAGCGCAAATAGGCACGTTAACTACCAATTTCACTCTCCTTAGGGCTGATCATGCCAAACTAGTCGACAAAGTTAAAAACCACAAAATAATATTAGATGATCTGGTACCACAACAAACAACCACCTCCTCAAACCTAGAACAACCACAGCGCCAACTAAAAGGGTTGCAGGACAGAGTGGATGACGCGGAAGGAAGGTCTCGCCGCAACAATGTGAGAATTTTAGGTATTCCAGAAAAAAGCAAAGGTAATAACCCAACACAATTCGTTGAAAGATGGCTATGGGATCACGTTGCACAGATAGGCTTGTCTGAGATGTACAGTGTGGAAAGAGCACATAGAGTCCCTCCCAGACCGCCGACACCCGGGGCACCACCCAGACCGATAATTGCAAGAATCTTAAATTATAAAGATAGAGATACAATCCTACGCGCAGACAGGGAACAAGCACTGTTTTATTTTGAAAATAAACGTATTTCCATCTATTCAGACTTCCCGTTAGCGGTCCAGAAAGCAAGAAATACATTTCGAGAAGTGAAGAAGGCAATCCAGACCCACAATCTGAAATATGCCATGATGTATCCAGCTCGCTTGAAGATGATATACAGACAAAAATCGCTGTTTTTTGACAACCCATGGGAAGCGATAGAATGGGTCGAAATAACACTAACTCCACACTTGTCTCAAAACATATCACAGGAAAGCCAATAGCAACACCCTCAACTGCACAAACCTGGTAACACTAAAATAAACAACTACAGAAGAGCGGGAAAAGACCAGGAGAAAAGTTCAACTAGGGAACAAATTTCAGAAAGTTAGAAAGACGCTATGCTGACGGCAGTGGCGCTGATGGAACAAGACACATCTTCAATTGTCAAAACGGTAGACTCGTCGGAGGACCCGGATGCCCACTCGGACTCTGAAGGCAGCCTAGCACTGTTCCCTGTGGTAACCCCACAGACTGCGAATGACTTCTGAAACTGGGCGATTTGATCCTTAAATGGACGTACTTGGATGTATCAAATGAGTATGAATGTATTATTTGTGCCGTGGAAAAACTCTCATGCCCCCTATATATGTATACTAATGGGGTTCAAGCCGAAGCTTTCAGAATGTGTTTTTTGTGGCACGTCCATAGATGCGCGGTGGAAGTAAGGCGGTTACCACCCCCCCTCCCAGTGGCAACTGCACTGTGTTATAGCTTTTGTAGCTTTATTGTTGTATTTTTGTTAATGGTTTGGTCCTCTAATGTTATATGGGGGAACCTAGTACTGGGAATTCAAATGGGGAATCTCAATGCATACTCAGCTGCACACACTTATTCACCCCAACAGCAGAGTAGGGCACGGACCCGAGAAATGTTACATTATACAGAGAAGAATGACACAACCTAGTAAGTATATATACACGTCCTGGAATGTGAGGGGATTGGGCTCCATACATAAAACCGGCCAATCAGAGTGTGTGTCTCTGGGTATATATTGATGTTAGGTCAACAGTATGCCTTACGCTGTCGGATACGGAGATAAGAAGAACCCATTGAAAACCTTCCAAGACATACGCTACGGTGAGCTGAACGGGTTAAACTTGCCCCTATTATAGAGTCACAATCTTAGTCACAATCTCCATGCCTTATATTAACTGACTATAGTTTACGGCACCTTTTTTTGATCTCTTGGGTGATATATCGGCATTCTCTGTCTGTTTGCTGCAGGCACTTTTAAGGCCAACTAAAGGGGCTAACACCGCGACCAGCGAATGATACGTGTCTGCCTGCTACGGCGACTTTACAACAAACACGCCAAGTAGCTCTCTGCAAATCAAACGGTAGGCATCTGAACTGTTATGTTCTGTGATATTATTTAGCAACGACAATCTAAATTCTAGACTCATGATAACGGTTCGTATTTTAGGTAAAACTACTTGAAAACCATATGAGGACGAGTTCACAAGCAAGAAACATCCTGCCCCATTCTGCAATGACGTTTGGAAAGGGTCTCGGAATATACTAACTTCATCATTGAATAAGGTGACTAGATTTGATAATCCAAAGAAAATATTTAAGATTCATTTATATTGGAACATGACAACCTATCTATCTCGAAGAGATAAGTTAAGGAGGAATATCTGCCTCATGCGTGAATAAGAGACAATAGTGTCGATAAAATAAAAAATTCTTTTATATAAAAAAACACATGACATCATTTTTAAACATAAACTGAAGGCTGATTCACATATTGTTGCATTTCCAGATGGTCTTGAAAAGATATAATGAATAAATAGACAACAAGGAATCAGAGGAAATTGAGACATGCTATAAGGTATTGTCCTGAATTTACATCTTGCTCCATATATTTAATAATATCTTTAACTTCCCTAGTCCGAGTAGCCCATTTGCTAGGAGATAATTAGAAATAGTCTGATGTGGATGTAAATACCACCCCCAAGAAAATATTATTGATATTGTTTTAGTTATAACCAAATCACCGAACTGGATATGAAGTGAATTCAGAATATGATCATATGTATTGATAACAATATGGCTTCATATAGGATTATTTTATAGAATACACAATGAAGGTGCAATGTATCAATTAGTGTTGGCTATAAATATAACTTTGTGTTATTGATACATCTGTCAACAGGAGTCTTTGAACACGGCAACCAAACAGTGCCCATAATAAGAGAGACGATGAAATATCTTTCGTCTTGAAAAAGATGGACAATTCAATCTAACCATCGAAACGCGTCGACGCATTACTGTGACACAATCTGTGGGAACAGCTTTTCTTGTAGACACTGTATTAACAAATTGTGTGTATGAAAAGCTTTTGAAACTTATCAACGGATGTGTTATTTAAATGACAAATTGTACTGTCTGTCTTTATCTCTCTGTTTCAAGTGTGTGGGATCATTAATTGTTAGATACAGCCATTGTGTTTTGTAAGGTCCAAATATTGTATTTTAGCCAGGTGTACAAGTCGTGCCCCTTAATTTAGTGGAATTCACTTTGACTATAGATGACATTCGCATGTTTTAGATGCATTTGTGACAGGATCATAAAGTGCTTTTGTCTGTTTTTAACTGATTTTTAATAAAATATTATGTTTGTACTGAATTGTATATGGGTATGATTTGTATTAACTAGACAAATCCTAGCACATGGGCTTATGATTGTGTCTTTTAAAACAACATTTTGTTTTCTTAATATCACCAATTCTTAAATCAATTTGCACCACGGGACTTTCATTTCTACCACTCCATACATAAAAGACATAGGATTTTAGCACAACTTAATCACAGGAAAGTACATATAGCTTTACTGCGGGAATCTCACCTCACGCATCCTGAAGCTACTAAACTACAAAAGAAATGGAGGGGACAGTTGTTTTATACATCTTACCCCACATTCGCTAGAGGAGCAGCAATATGAATACGTAGTGGCACCCCCTTCACACTATTAGACCAAAAAGTAGAAGAGTTGAGAAGGGTTCAGCTCACATGTGGCAAATGAAATTAATGACCGCCTCCTAGGTATATGGAAGTTATGAGCAAGAGGATTCCTTGGTATGGTGATGCCACATGATTACCCCTAACAAAACCTGAATGTATAGTCACTAAGAAGTTAATTTAATAAATGTCCTTCAATTAGCCTCCTAAAATACAATATAAAAACTCCAAAGCACTAAAAAAAGAGTTTACTCTGTATTTAGTCATCTGCCAAACTTCTCTGATTCTATATACAATGGCGGCTGCTCCATTTAGGCATAGAAGCATTACCCCCTCTGCTGCAGGCACAGCAAAGGTGAAAAATAAAGCGGTAATAAAGTAACTTTATTAGCATTTTATTTTTTGCTCTGCCAGCCACCAATGCTGAGTCATGTGAGGGCATTGCGGGGCGGGGCTATTGCAGCAATGCAGACTGGGAGCAGGGATGCCTGGCTACACCAGTTTAAACTGCGTATGTCACTTTGGCCAGCTGTCTTGTGACGGCCAGCCTCACCTGCACAGTTTAAAACTGCTCCAACCCGAGCTGTGTTAAACAGCCGGATGGATAGACAGCACAGGCTCAGTATAAGCACTGAGTCATCACGCTCCAACCAATCCTGGTGCTGCTTTCATGCTGGTTAACAGCATGAAGCAGCGTCTGGATTGGTTAGGGGAGTTGGCTCCGGGGGCATCACCGTGGCCATGCTGACGCCACTAGGAGAATGACTTGGTGATCCGCAGATAAGGTTTTTTATGTCATAAGCCTTTGTAGTTGGTACATGGTGGACCTGGCACCTTCCATCTGCCGCCAGCTCTCTAGATAGGTGCAGTAATACACACTAATGCAGCTCAAGAATCTGTGCTCCCTTGAGAGATTACAAGTGTGAAGAAGCCAGATGAGCGGCAGAGACCCCCACAGTGCAAGTTTCGATAACATAAAATAGCATGCGCATTAGCATAGACCATAACACACATGGGCACTTAGGTTGGTCCAGCTCGGCTGCATTGAGCAGCCGGGTTGGAGAAAGCCCATAGACTCCCTGGTCTGAGAAGAGCATCTTTCTAGCCGGCTCAGACCAATCCCCACGCTGCTCTGCAGCACGGGGATTGGACAAGGAGTCTGATGCAGCCCCAGTGCTTGCTGGCACATGAAGAAGAAGCACCCGGGACGCGGCGATCAACATATGGTAAGTTTTATAGTTTAATTGTATTATTTTCATTCTCCCCTTCCCCACCCACACGTTCCCCTCTTCCCCCGCCTCACTACCTTTATGTGTGGTGGCCGCCACTGCCGCACTGCTTCACTGCAGACCCTGTCAGCATGGCTGCCCCAAGATTACAGCAGGTTTTTTCATTAGCTTTCATCAGAAGATCCGCTGCTGAAATATGCCCTTTTAAATCAGCAAGGGAGTTAATGAAATGGCTTTCAACTTGTGCAGTGCTTTGACTGCAGAGATACAAGGCATTCACAGCCAGCCATAGCCACTGTGCGTACACAGACCATGCTCGCTGGTCGGACAGATAATGTGAAAGTGCATCTTTTTATTAGAATGGGTGGCGAGGAGTGAAAACTGAAGGCTGTCTGGGCAGCGAAGTAAAAATACTATAACCTCACCACTGCCAGCACGACTTGGCTGAATCACAGTCTAGGACAGTGGCTATAAGGCAAAGTGCTGTTGTGTATGCTTTTAAGTCCAGCACAGCGGCTGGAAGCACTGGCTGCAGAAGACTGAAGGAGTAGCTGACTACTGTGCCTGTTGTCTAAAGTGAGACGGTGTGTGCAGTAAGTCTTGGATTAAACAGCTGTAAAGGACTGTTATCCAAGCATTGAAATCTTTTTGAGTTTGGCAGCAGAGTCCAAACGTTATGTGAAATATTCTAGTTCAGCCTCTGCACACTGAGCATGTCATTGTTGTATGATGTTAAAGTTGCCCTTTGGCTCAGGGAGCTCATGTCTGGGTCACTACATAAAAGTCACGCCCAATTTTCATGGTCACCACTTTCAAATGTCACCAACCGCCACTGTCTATAGAGTGTTTCAAAAGTATCCACATGCCATAATAGTGCTTTCATTCAACAATCCAATAAAATATGCATGCTTAATTTTCAAATATTGGGTTCTTACTATGAATTAGGTAAATGTTTTGTTATTCACAAACGTTTTCACAGGTATGCCTGCAAAGTTGTGACTGTACAGTTTACTTAGATGTATTCATTGCAATCTTTTGTGAATTCAATGTTCATGAGACCAAACATGCAGATGTAAATTTGCCTATGTCAAAATCTCTGTTTAAGTGGAAATAAACATGCTAACTTATATTTTCCTTTCTTGCTCCATGGGAAAATAATTTTTTTCATGTGGGGAACTCCCATCCCCTACATTGCCACTAGCTTGGGGGTGTTTTCCAGTTACTACCAAAGTTATCAACTTTACGTTTCCTAGGCTGGCTAGGAATCTTTTCTTACACGTACCGCCCAGCCTTTAAACTGCAACAGGATAACATGAACATGGGCCTAGGTGTTAGACCACTTCCCCAGCCCCATCATCACTTAACTGTATTTAAATCATACCTGTCTCAATCACTCTTTGACTTGAGTCAATTGGGTTGACAAAGAAGGGAGCAGGGCATGGTGGGGGATAGACAGAGTCCAAATACCAAGAATAATTGCTCCCAGATTCTTGTCTTAACTTGCAACCCAGTCAACCCAAAATATAACAGCGACAAGTCACTGGACGGTTTGTTCCATTCGTTTCAATTATTGCATCTGACTCCAATATGACTTCCTGGAATACATCAGGTATAGTCTCAAAAATCTGTAATGAGAACAGGGTACCTTTTATTAATAATTTTGATATTAGTTTGTTGGAAGAAATTTGATCTCTGGATGGTATAATTTGGGAAAGTTATTTAGGTTATTGCTTGCCCGCTGTTCCTTCACCTTCAGGCAGAGCTGGGCTTGGCCTGGTGACACAATTTAGGGTTTCACTGTAATGTAAGGTCATTGAAGTATCCTTATTTTATCCATATGGTCTGGACATTTACATGTTTTTCCTTATACATTTTTTTCATGGTGTTAATGCCAGAGACAAATAGTGAAGCTACTTGACGTAGCAGAGATTTTGAGAGAAAGGGCGTCTGCTACCTTGCACTGTTTTTTTTTTTTTTTTAAATTTTTTATTGAAACAATAAATCAGTTACAGGCATGGGCCTACAACCACCAGGGCCGGCCGCTAGATTCAGAAAGGATCTTACAGTAGTTAAGGCAGTAGGCGACTCCTGGGGCCCAGCCCTGTAAATGGCTCAGGATAGCTCGAAAGAAACAGGAGACATACATTTAACATAAATAACAACTAAAAACAAAAGGCGAGGCATAAGGGCAAAAAGCGTGGGTCAGGCCACCTCCGGGGGACTCTACTCCAAACCTTCAATTAGCTATCAACAGGAGGGAGTACTGAAAGATCGGGGGGGGGGTAACGGGAGAGGAACATCTATATTCGATTATTACATCCAGTTGCAAGGAACCATCAAGGGTCAGGGGGACAAGGCAATATCGGTGTCCACTAGGGGGGGCGTACAGATACCCCCACGATACGCGTTCCATTGCCCCCAAATTCTACCCCATGCCCCGGGTTTACCGCGGGCCACATACACAGTCTTCTCCCTGAACATACACCAGTCCATGTTCTCCTTCCATACTGACACGGTGGGTGGCCGCTGGGAGCCCCAAAGCTGCGCAATATCCCTCTTGGCAATCATGTATCCCAGGGCCGCCCACCGAGTCTGGGCCGCGTTATAATCATTGGGCTCCCACACATTCAAGACACAGCGACGCACCTCCGGCAGCAGCGCAACCCCGGTGACTTGTCCCATGACCCCATGAACCCGACGCCAGTAACCTTGCACTGTTTTAACTTGATTTTAGGGGGTGAATTTAACATTAAATTAGTATTCATAGTTCCCCTTCTGGATCCTAATTTTTAGGATCTGTAATGAATGTGCTTTTTGCTAAAAGGACACACCCAAACCCTGCACTCCCACATTGGGGGCAAAAATAGCACTGCACATTTAAATAATACACTTCGAGCAGCACTCCCTAAAGATGAGGAAAGGACGCAGCACTCCCTTTAGGCGAGGCAAGAAAACAAATTCAGGTGCATTTATAGTAACACACACTTTGAGCAGCACTCCCGAAAGATGAGGAAAGGACGCAGAACTCCTTTTAGGCGAGGCAAGAAAACAAATTCAGGTGCATTTAAAATAACACACACAAGTTTATTAATGCAACATTTTAGAACGGTAGGCCAAATATATCATAAATGCAGATTCACAAATGTCAAGGGCTAAAATGTACAAGTAGATTAAAATGCAGTATATGCAAGTAGCAAAGAGTAGAAAATATTTACAAAATGGTTAGGAACACCTCACTGATTGAATTTTCATCATCCTTGCCAACTCAAGCTGGGAAAGCCCTTCAACAGCCCAGGAGGGAGTTCAATCAGGACTCAAGTTCCGTCACCTCCATAGCAATACATCTATTCTGTGGCAAGCTTCCACCTGGCCCTCGAAGGTTCCCAGCTTAAATACCATTACTATATGTGAGGCGAAGCTTCTAGAAAACCTTGCCCCCTTCTCATTAGAAAAACCGAGCTGGCTGTTCCAGTCTGCATCAAGGGCAAGACGAAGGCTGGCCAAGCTCCCATATTTTGACTCTGAGGCAGAGTTGTACATTCTCACATCTTCCAGCATCTATCTTGATGAAGCTCCCACAAGGCCTGCCAGAGTACATTAAACAAAAGCAATCGCTCAGAAAAACAGAAAGACCTTGAATGTGAATAACCCAAATGTTACAATGATACAATGTTGGATCCAATGATGACCAGAGGTAGCCAGGAAGTATAACGCAAGTAGGTTTATTGGTTGGTTCAGTAGAAGTATATTACAGGTCCCACCAGGAGCAGCATCTTTGCTGCTCAGCCCACTCTCTCCAACTGCCACTCTCACCACACAAGCAGGCACACCAACATTCCACTCTCTCTCTCATCAAGCATTCCAACATTCCACGCAGACATCACATTCATCCTGGCTGAGCAGCTAAGGGGAGGATGCACTTGAGGCAATTAAGATACAACATATCCCCTTCCCTTGGACAACAATAAACAACAATAATTTGCAACCATGCAGCAAGAAAGTATGAATGATGGTACTTGCATCGTTGCACACAATAAATATCAGAGGAATAATGAAAGTCCAGTGACAGGGAAGAAAGATGTGAATAAGTAGTAAAAAGTGACTAGAATGTAAGGAGACAGTGTGAAAAGCTTCAAGATAGCACATCCCCTTCCCTTGGAAAAACAATTAATAGAAATAATTCAAACATTGCATGTAAAACATTGCGTGTAAAACATTCGATTATAGCATCATAAAAGTAAAGAGAGAAGAGAAACAGAATATAAAGGAATAATAAGTGTGATATATTAGTAAGAGAAAGCAGAAAAATTGATGTAAGTGAAAGGTGCAAGGCGATAGAGAAAAACGTCACAAAATATTGAACGTATAGGGTTCACTGCCCAAAATGTGTAGGGTGCAGTGCCCATTGTGCATATACAAATAAAGTATGGGTACACTGCCAATTGCACTTTAAAACCAAAGATGGGTACACTGCCCATTACGCATTTCTAAACAAAGTATGGGTACACTGCCCATTGCGCATTAAAACTAAAGATGGGTACACTGCCCATTGCGCATTTCTAAATAAAGTATGGGTACACTGCCCATTGCGCATAAAAACTAAAGATGGGTGCACTGCCCATTGCGCATTTCAAACTATGCAAAAAAATAAAATAAAGGAAGGCGGAGGTGAACGACTATCCGCACAGCCAGATAAAAATGTAAAGGGTAGTGAGATAGTAACACTAATGCTGGGCACACAAAAGGCTGTATAAGGTAAAATCAGTGTAAAGGGTGTGCACAACTCTCACTGAAAGATAAAAAACAAGTGTATGGAGGCCAGCTCCTATACAATAAATACCCTAAAGATGAAGCCTAATACCCTGAAAGTAACTGTGGAAGCAGTCAATAATATATACTCCTAAGCATGAATCTCTATGAGGTGATAGTAAAACAAATTAACAGAGTAGCGTGCTTAAATGGTAACACATCAACTTATTTTAAAATCGAAAATGTTTTGAAAAGCAATCTTCTAAAAATGGAGCAAAGGTATAAGAGTAGAACCGTCACCAATAAGAGATAAACATATTTGGCAACAAAATCAACAAAGTAGAACAAGACCATGACTATAACCCCAAACAACTTACTTAGCGAAGCGAAAGGTAAACAAGTTACAGGGCATGATGACTCAACATGTATGGCATAAAGAAATACTGTGAGTAACGTAAATGGAAACATGTGTATGAGTCAAAGGCCAGTTAAACAGTCTTTTAGTTCCACACAAGAAACTAACGAAATTGTCAGGAACAGTGTCAATTGTTGCAGTAGTATTATGATTACCGAAAAATTGTAGCGCCATTTCAGAAAGTTGCTAGTAGGCATCGAGGGTGATTAATGAAATCACTTCACTTCCATGTTGTAAGGCGATAAGTTCTACTGGATACTAGAAGAGTCTTGGTGCGGCGAGGCTTGCTTGAATCTTTATTGTTCTGAGTATACACAAAAAAAAACATGGTTGGCAAATGCTCCGACTTAATTGTAATAAGCAAACGTGGTTGGCAACAGCGCTGAGCATGAATAACTGTGCAGATCCAAAATGGAGGCACGCAGCACAACGGAGAACCGGGTGGCTCTCAACACGTCCATGCATGTAGGCGTCAGTGAGCAGCAGACTTGAGAAATGCGGAGGCAATGACGTGAAGGACTGAAACATCGTAAAGTTGCCAGGACAACACAGAACAATAAGGTGAGCCTGTGACAGCATGGCAGGCTCCTAACAGACTGCATCAGTCTCGCGGCTCTCACTGAAGTGCTGTGGCTCGCGGCAGCCATTCAAATGCCGCCGAGTGTAACTGCGGGCTTTAAATAATAGTTAAATAGTCACCAAAATACAGCAGTTTGATGAATGAAGGAACGGTTTTGCCGGATATCAGATCAGGATAACTCAAGTAAACACCACACGTGCGGCTCACAAACTCCCTTGGCAAAGTACACAGAGCAATCTTCGATAGATTGGCCCCCCGATCTCATGGCAAACAGTCATCGAGGGTCATAAATAACGTTGACTCTCAAAGTTGTCTCTGCATTTTTAAATACATTGCCATATTCTGTTGAAAAACAAACATCCGGTGCAGATGGATCAGTATTTTGATTTGTCAATCTTGAAAGTGAAGTGGTTAGCGCTGTATATTTTTCTTGAAGTCGACAACTATTGATGTAAGGAACGTGAAGCGCCCTGGGCAGGCTGTCCAGATGGTGGAGGACACTGGTGGGACTCGGGAGGGCGTACTTTTCCTTAGTTTTAAAGTTGCTTTGCTTTAAGTAGTTTCTTGAACATATAAAGTTCTGTAAAATTGTAAGTTTCCTCACCTGCCGTAGTCTTGTGGCCAAATCACGCAGGGTTTCTTCCAGATCGTCGCTAATGTTAAAATGATACAATGTTGGATCCAATGATGACCAGAGGTAGCCAGGAAGTATAATGCAAGTAGGTTTATTGGTTGGTTCAGTAGAAGTATATTACAGGTCCTACCAGGAGCGGCATCTTTGCTGCTCAGCCCACTCTCTCCAACTGCCACTCTCACCACACAAGCAGGCACACCAACATTCCACTCTCTCTCTCATCAAGCATTCCAACATTCCATGCAGACATCACATTCATCCTGGCTGAGCAGCTAAGGGGAGGATGCACTTGAGGCAATTAGGATACAACACCAAACAACTTGTAAGCACTGCTGTGCATGCAGAAAAACTGCAGCAAGGCAAAGCCAGGAAAAAAGCCAATAGTAACCCAAACAACTTACAAGCACTGTTGTGTACGCAGAAAAGCTGAAGCAAGGTAAAGCCAGAAAACAAGATGACATGAGGCCATGTCAAAGCCAATAGTAAGAACTCATAATTCTCATAACTGTACAACACAATACACATTTCTGCACAACTGCTTATAGCATCACATACTTTATCTCTCAATGTACAACACCGAGCACATGTATGCACCACCATCCACAACACTGCACTTCGAGACCAAAAAGTACATTCCACACCTCTCTCTCTGTCTCATGCCTTCAAATGCACATCCCACACCTTCTATTCTTGGCAAGACTGTTCTACTTCGTGACAGCTCCCACTGAAAGACAGCTAGATTACAAGAAAGAAGAGACTCAGGCATATGCAGGACCGTCCTACATTAAGGCTAGCGTAAAATAACACACTAAAGTCAGTTAAAATTATGGTAGTCGAAGGTCATCATAGGGTGCCAAATCACAAGAGTGCCTCTTTCACTACAGGATCTGAAGGAACCCAGATTTCAGATAGTGGGCACAATGCATGCATTTGTCCTCATTTAACCTGTGCAACAAAGCTGAAATGTTTGAGGGCTGATAATCAACTTTCTACCTTCATTGGCCAGGGCCATAGGACTATAATTTTCCTCTCTTGATCAACATCTGTTTTAGCCCAGTCCGGGGGAAAATGGAGAGCGGTTTCAGCAATCACAACGCTAATGTCCTAGCGCTGAACATACCCATTAAAATATGAGACACCCAAGAAAGAAATTACTGGTCTAGCACTCAGGGACAAGGGGCCTAGGGTTAGAAGAAAGACTTCAGATATCCCTTCATTGTTTAAACTATCATTAGAGCCAACCTAACCTTAGTCAACAAGTGTTTAGCTTATGGCATTAACTACGGACATTTGATTATCGATGCCTTTGTCGCTGTAGGGAAACTAATCAGGGAAGCCCTGTTAACTCCGTCAAGAAGCACCTAATCTGACAAAGCGTAGTGGTTTGGTAAGTCCTGCAGGGGAGCTAACAGATTGCTGCAAAAATCCCCAAATAGGAGCCCAGAGGATTAAGACAAAATTCTGAGCTGCAGAAACATCTATAAACTAACCTTAAAAAAGAGGAAGAAAATGCTTAAAGAGGAATCTTGGGAAACCTGGTTTCATCATGCTCCTTCAAGGACACCGGATTGTTCTGAAAAACTGTCAATTAACTCAAGTTTAATACAGGGGGGTTGAATTTAGGCTTGAATATCAAGGCCGAGCTATTGATGGACTACTTCTGATCAATTTACCTTCTGGATGGGCTGTACAAAGCCGGATGTTTTTACATTCCCATGAATGTACCCTCTTCTCATTAGGTTTGAGATACAGGAGGTGAGCAGAGCAAATTAAGAGAGCCACTGTGGAGTTAGTACGATGCATGCACGATTCGGTCAGCTGTATCGCCTCAGTCTCAGCAAGACGAAACAGCTGTTGGAATTGGACTTTGGGGGGGCATAGCAGGCCCCCCTTCACCCGGATCCCTTCAAATTGATCACGGGGGGTGTGCATGGGAGTCCCCCCGATCCTAGCATACACACTTGGCAGGCAACATGGGGTGCCCGCCACAGGGTGTACACTTTGCCCCACCAACCCCTTTTTGCCATGGGAGCCTGTGTACGCGTCGGTAGAGTTCAATGGCAGTCCGAGTGAACCGAGTCCGTCAGCATACGACTGCATCGTACTCGTTCGATCGGACTTGCACAGCACGATTCGCTTGGAAAGCCCTCCGGATCCGAGTCGTATGGAGGATTTTTCTAGCGAGATCATAATAGGGCCCTAAGTGGTGAAAGTGGTTGTCTGAGTTATCTTGCACAGAATCATGAAATTGACCAAAAGCAACTAACGATTTACCCGAAGTACAATCAGGGTTCATACTTGGCTTAGGCACCCATGAACAATGTCTAAATCTCCTCTTGTGAGTAAGCAAAGATACGATGATTAAGCGGGGCCAGCTGTTTTTATCCTTATGGACCTCACTAGTGCCTTTGACTGGGTTAACCGGTCAACTCTTTGGGCTATTTTGATCAACTTGCTTTGGATCAGATCTTAATTGATTTTCTATGCACATTACATACTTTGGTTACAGCATCAGTAAGATGTAGAGTGGAGGGGAGTGTGTTAATTCATTTGCATTAGAGCATGTGGTCCTTAAGGGCTGTGTCCTTGCACCAAAATTGGTTTTACTGTACTGTTGTGGCTTGTGCTGAAGGCTGCAGCACAAGCCGCAATATGAAAAATACACTTTTTTAACATCCATGCGCACAGTGTGGTAGGCACCATGTGGTGCCTGCCACACGGTGCATGGATGTTTAGGGGGGCACCATAGGTGCACCGTAGGGCCCATAGCAGAGGCCATGCTACTAGGGGCCCCCAAATCCATTTCTACAAGCCTTTCAATGGCGGTCAGTTGTCTGAAAGGGACATCTTAATCCCTATGGCAATGTCTGAGCAAGCAGCCACCACCCTTATTGTAGGGTATTACATTCCGACCTACGGTCGGACAGGCTCTTTGATCCCATCGGACGTGTTGGTCTGTCCCTCCGACCCCTGCCTCCGACTGCCCGCATCATAATGCGGCGGTCGGACTGCGGGACCAGATGTCAGTTGGACCGCAACCGACATCGTAATGAGGCATATAATGTTTGCAGAGGATGGGATCTCCTGGGGACCCATTCCTTTTTGTGAATGGCTGACAACTCAGGTCAGGAGTCAATAACAACCTGCCCATTCCACTCTGTGAATCAGTATCCATTCACAATCTCACTTTAGGAGTTGGTAAAGGTTTGTTGACTCATAAAATGGTATTAGTACATATTGCACACATATTTTGCGTCTGAAAAATGCTCTTATTTTGTGGATCACAGCCTTTATGACCACAATATAGGTTGGTATATAAAGAACTGATTTCTCTATGAAAACCATGCATCAGTAGGTGCTAAATGTAAAGCATTGTAAAACCTTAAACTGCGCATGAAGTGCAAAGAATTGTTTGCTATTTACTCAGAACTCGATCTATCATGCAGTTGGCTTATTTGCATCTGAAATGACATGACATCAACCTCATAACAATTCAAATAAATCAAGGATTTCTCTGATCTACGCATGAAACACCAAAACAAAATCCTTTAAATACGTTGAGCCAGTGTGACCTTGTTCATAACTTTCCCCTGCTTGGGTTTCGGTAAAAAAATGCAGTGGCTAAGAGGATGATCAGCTTAAATGTCCGCACATCCCTGACTAGCTTAGAGATACTGTGCCATTACACAAGAAGCAGAAATCATTTCAAATGTTCTATTCTTTCCCTCTCACTTCAAGACTGATGTCCAATACTTGATGGCAGAGTATATCTGGTCTCCTTCCTCTTCTATCATTCTTACCATCTACACTTTTCTCCTTTTTCCTTATCCATAGTCTTCAGCAAAGATAAATGAAAGTAAGAGGTAGTGTCTTGAAAGTGGTCATTTAACAGGAGCCTGTAATAACGCTACAACTAAGGGTAAGCATCCTGAGTATCTTTGAAGCAAATTAATGTAGCACACCCTCCGATAATTAGAATACTGTGTGATATATTATTACCTCTGCCAAACCAACATTAATCCATCTGTCGCATTAAGAGAGAACCAGTGGTCATCTCTGTACTATGAAAGGAACCACTTTCACTGTGCTTCCTTTCATGGTGCAAAACGTTTGGTGGATGGCCATTGTTAGTTTTGACAGCCACTCACCAAAATGTTAAGCTTTTTTTGTTTTTCATAACCAAACACCAAAAGCAGGAGTTTATTTCTGAAGAAACAAGAAACAAGTGACTCCAAAACCTTGAGAGAAGTTATCTGTCATTTGTTTTTTCTAACCATCGTGGTGGTGACAGAAAGAATAAAAATACAGTATTAAAAAAAAAATCTAGTAAAAAATATTAAGATGCAGAAATATAGAATCTTTAATATCATTATCCACAAATATCATGATGCAGGAATATTTTTGACAAGAATATTGATTTTCTAAGGTAAGTAATGTCGATGTTAAAAATATCTATGCTATTAATAGCGTTTACAGAAATATCTATGTTTTTAATATCAATGCTAAAAATATCAATGTTTTTAATTATCATTTACAAAAATATTGTTTGTAATAATATTGTTTTTTAATGATTAGTATGTATTTTGGTATATATTTTAACTGTGTATGTTATAAATCGTTTGTATAATGATTGTAATGTTTTTTATATAGTTTGGAAATTGTTTGTTCTTTTAAAATTGAATGTAGTTATTTCTTGTAATTTTTAGTGTTTTGGTGGGATGTAGGGTTTGCAGAGGTACAGTGTTGGAAGTAAATTAATTATAATTAATGAATAGTTAATTTAGAATCATTATTGAAATTGCGCAAATAATTTATTTTTTAACTTAAGCTTTAGGTGCGTGTTGTAGAATTTGTAGAGGTACAGGCTGGGAAGTAAATTAATTCTAATGAATAATGATCTTTAATTATTAATTATTTAATTGATAAATATGTCAATTGTAAAGTTATGCTTTAGGTGTGGGTTGTGGGGTTGATAGTTCATTAAGTGCATTGTGTAATTAAGATATTTTTTAAGTTATATTTAAGGTGCCGGTGATTGTGTTTGCAGGGAGTTAGGGTCGGAAGTTATTTAAAATAATTATTTAATTATTGTTTAATTGATAATTAATTATGTAAATTGGTCAATTATTATAATTTTTAAGATATATTTTAGGTGTGGGTTGTTGGGGGTACAGGGTGGGAAGTTGATTAAGAAATCATTTTTGATAATTATTAATAATTTGTTAATAATTATTCAATTGGTAATTATGTAAATTGTGAAATAATCTTATTTGTTAAATTATATTTTAGGTGTGTGTTGTTTAGTTTATAGAGGTAGATGGTGGGAAGTTATTTAAATAATAATAAATGTAAAATTATTTATTCATTTATAAAACATTGTGTTATGTATTATGTAATGTACTAATTGTGTTCTGCATTTAAATTTTAATTGTTGCCTGTTATGATTGTGAGAATATAGGGCCTCAATGAGATGTCGGTTGTACCGACCATTGCGGCTGGGATCCGATTCCAACCGCCGAGGCCATGTAAGTTCCCCCATCATATTACGATGCAACCGCTGCTACCACGGCAGTCTCATCTACAGCGGTAAACATACCCCTGTATATGTCGCTGAAATTGCTTGCAGACTCACATGAAACATGTGTGGGTATATGCCTTGTTCTGCATGTACCCCATTGGTGGAGTGTGGCAATCTGCGCCCAGTCCTGTCAATGGGGATTCTTATCACCTACGGAGTTACCTGCATTCTGGTGCCCATAGAGTCATAGTCTTCGTGGTTCAGCTGCAACGGTGTAGGGGCACCTGGAGAAAGAGATCCATCCCTGAGACTGTTGGGGAGAAGCTGATTTGGGTGAGTATGCACCCCAAATCCTTAGTTTCCGATGAGTCGAGGCAGCCGTTGGACCGCCACGGTCGGATCGCCAAAAATGCACATCGTAATCCGGACGGCGGCTGGAACTTCCTGTACAGCTCTATGGCTGCTGCTGTTCTCAAATTGCCTTCTCAGTGGTCGGAGAAAGGCTGTTGGAGTCGGCGGTCTGTTAGTGGTCAGTCAGAGTACACGATGCATGCATCGTAATCCGATGGTCTGACTGACCGATTCCGATAAGACCACGGTGGTCCGACCGCCTCCGACAGAACCGTGGAAGTCGGCAACATAATGAGACCTATAGTGTGGTATTTTAATGAAATTAGTATTGGTTGGAATTGATAATAATTAAAAAAAGTAATAATTATGTACATTGTTTTTTATTTTTATTTAGATATATCATTTTACAATTTAAATATTTTTTTTGTTATTTAATAGAGTTGTTAAAATATGTTATTTATTTAAAGTGAACTACTCTCTCTCAACTGTTGCATAGACTGGAGCAGGAATAGTGCATTGTATCCCTCCATAGTCCAACACTTTCCTTACTGTTGCTCAGACTGGAGAGATAATAGCAAATTGTACCCCTCCTGGGTCCAACGCTTTCCCTACTGTCGCACAGACTAGAGTGGGGATAGTAAATTGTAACCCATTTGAGTCCAACTCTTTCCCTAATTTTGCACAGACTTGAGTGGGGATAGTAAACTTTACTCCTCCGGGTCCAAAGCTTTCGCTACTGTTGCACCGACTGGAGTAGGAATAGTAACTTTAACCCCTCCTGAGTTTAATGCTTTCACAGACTGGAGTGGAAATAGCAAATATTACACCTCCTGAGCACAAAGCTTTCCCTGCTGTTGCACCGACTGGAGTAGGAATAGTACATTTTACCCCTCCTGAGTCCAACGCTTTCCTTACTGTTTCACCCATTGGAGTGGGAATAGTAAATGATACCCCCCCCCCCCCGAGTCCAACCCTTTCCCTACTGTTGCACGGACTGGAGATGGCATAGTAAATGCAACCCCTCCTGACTCCAACGCTTTCCCTACTGTTGCACTAACTGGAGTGGAAATAGTAAATTAATTTTACCTCTTCTGAGTTTAACACTTACTCTACTGTTGTGTAAATTGGAGTGGGAATAGCATATTGATTATTTATATAGTTTTGTATTCATATTGTTTAAATATATGTTATTATTATGTTTGTGTATATACATTTATATTATTTATGTAATATTAAAGATATTTTTAGTAAAAACGTATTTTTAAATATTGCTTATTTTTTATGTATAATTACAATAGAAATATTGTTTTCAAAATTACAGTAAACATATATATATATATATATATATATATATATATATATATATATATATATATATATATATATATATATATATATAAACTTTCACTTCTTCAGAACACCGGGACACTTCCTGCGTCGGTGCATCCAAGGGTCCGAAGCAACCCAAGAATTTAAATCAATTTCACTAAGCACCAAAGTACTGTTTGCACTCTCGTCAGGAAACAATCACCGCTACGAGTCCATCCGTTATTGGAAGATCTTGTTTTTATTACATATTATGGAGCAACAGCCAGAAAATTACCCTACGCGTTTCGGCGAAACTCGCCTTGGTCACACAAGGCGAGTTTCGCCGAAACGCGTAGGGTAATTTTCTGGCTGTTGCTCCATAATATGTAATAAAAACAAGATCTTCCAATAATGGATGGACTCGTAGCGGTGATTGTTTCCTGACGAGAGTGCAAACAGTACTTTGGTGCTTAGTGAAATTGATATATATATATATTACCTACTGGCGGTCGCCAGTAGGTAGTTATAGTTAGGACCCTGTTTCCATAGGAAATCCGCAACATTCTATTTAGAATAACTTTGGCGCCGGTCGACGAATCCTCGCGAAATTTTCAAAACTAATGGGGCGCTACGCTCCGCTCCTACCCTGAAAGTCTCGGGGGGATTCGTCAAGCGGGGGCTGAGAAAAAAGGGGGGTCCCAAAACACGTTTTCCCCATGCATTTTTCCATAGGACCTTTAGACACAGCTACAGCCCGAACGGCTGAACAGAATTACTTGTAATTTGGCAGAGAGGTAGTCCTCAGGTCAAGGAAGTGTCTTTTGTAGGTCTGGTGTAAATCTGTTCAGTAGTTCCTGAGAAAATAGCATTTAAATCAATATATATATCTGTAAGCGCGCTCCGAGCGCGCACCGTAAGCTTACCGTACGCGTACGGTGCCGTGCGCGAGCGCGATTCTGATTGGCTGTTAGATCTTAGTAAACATTCGAATCGGTCGAAACCAGGAAGTGTCGGCCGCCATTTTCTCTCTCGCACTCGGAGGGGTGGAGGAAAAACAAAGTTGGATATCATAAAAAGAGGGCAGGCTAGACAGCTCCTAACCACCTAGCCTTGGTTATGGTGTGCCAGAAGGCCATCCAAGGCCAAAACATTTTTTTTATTTTTTTTTTAAAAAACGCCGAATACGCTGACCGTACGCGTACGGTAAAAAATTAATTTAAAAAAACAAAATCCATATTTCCCCCCCCGTGTGCAAAAGGTGCCTGCAGTGCACCTTTTGTGCATGGCATATCAATTATTCAGAGAACATTTAATAGAAAACCTTTCAGAACGAAGCGCATAATATGTCCTCCGTGTGCGGACGGTGTGCGGAGCGCGCACCGCGTGCCCACCGTGCGTGCACGGCACTAACTGCATTAAGTGGGCGCGCGGTGCGCGAAGCGCACCGCGTGCTCACTGTGCGCGCACGGTGCACGAAGCGCACCGTGCGCGCACGGAACGAACTGCGTGAAGTGGGCGCACACGGCACGAACGGCGTAAAGTAACTTAGCATTTAAAAAACCATACAAATTCACTGAAAAAACCATAGGTTTCACACATGTTATAGTTAGGAATTAGCATTTAAAAAACCTTGCAAATTCACTGAAAAAACCATAGGTTTCACACAAGTTATAGTTAGCTGTACATTTCACTCGTAAAAAACCAATGAAATTCCACGTTATAGTTAGTGCAGGCAACTATAACTCACCCGACCGCAATCCTCTGCTAATGACATATGTGTCTTTATGAAAAAAAAATATTTGTAATATATGTATAGCTAAAATTTAATGGAAGAAGACATGGGCAAATAAGTGTCTAAATACAGTATTAGCATCAGCAGAGGATTGCGGTCGCGTGAGTTATAGTTGCCTGCACTAACTATAACGTGGAATTTCATTGGTTTTTTACGAGTGAAATGTACAGCTAACTATAACTTGTGTGAAACCTATGGTTTTTTCAGTGAATTTGCAAGGTTTTTTAAATGCTAATTCCTAACTATAACGTGTGTGAAACCTATGGTTTTTTCAGTGAATATATATATATATATATACATATATACATATATTACAGTAAACATATATATATATCCCAAAATTGTCACAAATTAATGCGCTCTCAGTAACTAAGGACTCCACATCCAAATCACTTCAAGAGATGTTTAATTTTACAACGCGTTTCTGCTTATTGCAAAGCCTTGTATTGTTTGCAATAAGCTGAAACGCGTTGTAAAATTAAACACCTCTTGAAGTGATTTGGATGTGGAGTCCTTAGTTACTGAGAGCGCATTAATTTGTGACAATTTTGGGACATTTACAGCCGGTGTGCTCCGCCGGCGTATGCGCCACCTCTCTTGGGTCCCCTGCGGTCAGAAGGAGCGTTGATTTTGGGATATATATATATATATCATTGTTGTTTTAGTAAACATAAAACAATTATAAAATTAGGAGTAGTAATGAAAAGAATTTACATAGTTTTAAACATAGGAAATGTACATTATATTAATGTTATATGTTAAAATATTTAAGTTTTACTTATGTAAACTACATATATAGTAACAAACGATCTTTTTGTATATATTTTTCGATATTAATGTACAATGATTTTTTTATATATTTGTGCTCACCATTATATTTATAAATATATATATATTTTTGTGATCAATATTGTTATATGTTAAAATATTTAAGTTTTACTTATGTAAACTACATATATAGTAACAAACGATCTTTTTGAATATATTTTTCGATATTAATGTATAATGATATTTTGTTTATATATTTGTGCTTACCATTATATTTATAAAAATATATATATTTTTGCGATCTATATTTTTGACACAATTTTTTGGTATCATGATATTTATGATTTCAATATTGTTTTAGTGAACGTAAAAATACATTTTACCATTATCTCTAAATAGAGGGGGCGGTGTGGTGCCATTTCTCCAACAGTTCCTACCCCATTTAACCGTCAGTGGAATCTTTCTGCCGATGAAGTCAAAGAGAGCTCTATCAACAGAAAGCTTATGGTTCTTAGGTACTAAAATGTGCAAAATGTATACCATTTTGCAGAATGCAAAATATCACTTGATGTTTGCCTGCAGGAGCCTGGTTCGAATACAAAATGTCTCACCAAGATCCAAGAGAGTGCCCGTGACTTTTTTTGCAAGAGGATTACACTTAAAAAACATTACTAGACATGTCAATGACATATTCCCAAAAATAAACCTAATTTCAAGATAATTACACATATTTTGAAAAAAACAAATGAACATTGCATACACTCCTACCAAAGGATATACCGTCTGGAAATAATATCCAAAAACTCCCATTAGAGACTTAGGAAAATGTTAAATAAAGTTAAATTAAGTGCAAACAAAAAATAGCTGGTTGTATTCACCTGTGAAAATACTGTGCTGCTTTGCAGGAATGTTGTGAATAAAAGCCTGTTCTGGCTTTACAAACAGTCAGATCTCGGTAACTCTTCAGCGATGGCAACGCATGTCTGATAAGTACTTGAGCGTGCATTCCACCGGAATGTTTTTAAATCTTGGCGTGTTCTATTGAACAGCCAACTAAACCGCTCTCCCAAATGTACACATTGGTTTTCGCATGCAACATCCACATTCATCTGTCAGTCTGCCCCACTTTACCAGCAGCAAGACGCCTTGGCTAGCTAAGTGCTCAGTGCTGCCTTCCGGTGTACCTGGAGGTCACACGGTGTAATCCTGATAAGCCCTGTCACCTCTCTGTTCTTGCCCGAGCCATACATTGAGTGCAATTAAAGCAGACAATAATAACTACTTCCTAGCAGCAGTATATAAACTGGACAAAGGACAAATGAAAACAAACTGGTAATAAGTGCCTTTAGTTGCATTTATATGAACTCATTAGTAAACAGGTAGCCTACCACGCTGCGGGAGTGTCACTTACTTAGAACTGTAGTAAATCGGAAGAGTTGTGATGTATTTAACTGAACAGGGTTGCGGTTGATGCGTGTAATCGTAGAAAAAGGTGTGAGAGATAGAGCTAATGTTCTTGACTTTAATGTATTGTTGCGTCTGATTGAGGGATATCTTTAGGACCACACAGGAGTCCTATGTCAACACCTGGCTGCAGGCAGTCCTAGCAGATGCTCTCTATAGCGCCCTGAAAGAACATAGGTGAGCTACCAGAGGCCGGAACTGTGTTCAGGCAGCCAAGGAAGATGATGTCAAAATCTTTTTTATTTCTGTTTTTCAAAAGATAATGACAAAAGGCAGATATATTTTCTGTATATCTTTATTGATGGTGGATTTTTGCTTCAATTTCTAGCTCTTGAATTGAGCCTAATGCGACCAAGCAGGGTAAAGGGAACATTGTCAATTTTTTAGATAGATAAATGACAGCCGAGCAATTAATTTCTTACACTGTGATTTATTTATTTGTAGACACTTCTTGGCAACTCTGACACACTTGCAACAATGTTTATGAACCGAGTGAGTTTTCTGTGAACTCCATCCTAAAATTCTCAACCTTTTGACTAGAAATCGTTTCCAGCTGTCAAAATCCCAGCTGCTCAATGTTGGCTGCCTCCTTAAATGGAAATCTGAGAAAGAAAATGTGTTGTGCGGGGCCTAGTCACGTATAAACAAATGCAACTCCTGCACAAAGCTGTCCGACTACTCGCAGTGTGTTCCTACATCTGTAATAGCATAATTTCAGGAATTTCGCGTAGCAAGAATAACACAGAATTATGCTAATGATGCCAGCCTATCACAAATTTCCTCCGTCCCTCATTTTATGACCATACTAAATGTAAGAATTAAAAATGATTTGGCGACCATGCATGCTATATTTAGGCCCTCATTATGAGTTTCCCATTTACTTAGCAGAGAGACCAGGACAGCTATTGACAACTCTGTACAGTCAATATCCCATGCATTAAAAGGGATTATGAACTACATCTCTTGGAGCGGGAAACAACATGTGAACCAGTCAATACCGGGGAAGTTATAGGTCCAAATATGTGCACATTTACCACCTATTTGAAGCAGGGTTTGCTTCTCTTCTGTGGGGGTAGCTCCCCCGTTCTGAAGTATGGGGGTGGGCAGGGGCTGAGTGCAGCAACCGCCTGCAGCCTCGCAGACCCTCACATGTTTTTGGGTCCTGAGCTTCCAGACCTGGATGCAGAGTTTGAGAAACAATAATTCTGAGCCATGAGACACCAGAAGAAAAACTTGTAGTTGCCTGAAACAGTATCTCTCTGAGAATATGGCTCTTGACAACTTAAGATGAGGGTTTAAGTGTCTTTCCTTAAGTATACTTTTTTGACTAAATGTATGATTTACAAAAGCTCTTTGGAATTTTTGTCAGACCCAATCGGATTGGAGTATGTGGGGACTCACAGGGCAGACAGGGTTTACTGGATCCCAATCATGGTGGTTAAAGTCGTTTGGTGGTGGTACCATCCTGCCATGGCTCTGCAAACGGGGCCACGTACAACACTTTCCGGACAGCACCCACCCTGAAAGGCTCCAGGAAGAGATCTAAGACCTGGTTTTTCAAATGAGTTCCAACATCCTCAGTGCCCAGATACCTCTAGGGGTGACAGCACAGCGCTTAATAAAAACTGATCAATTGATTGATTGACCCTTTCCACACTGGTCACTCACTGTAACGAGGGCAAGCAGACACAGGCTTCTCAGGGAGGTAGAGTGGGGCATGAGCTAAGACCTACACAGTCAACCAACAGACAAAACAGGCAACATAACAGACATAGTAATGTCAGAAGGTATTTGAGGACCTGAACAGAGCACTGTTCAATACACCTGTATTGAAGGCCCATGACATTAGTTAGCCCTTCATTGTACAGACTGAAGCCTCCGATAAGGTAGTTGAACAATACTGGCTCAACTTGATTACAAGGGTAGAGAGCATCCAGCCGACTGCTTATCAAGGAACAGAACTGGGAAGCCATTGAGAAAGATTGGCTTGCCATAGCATGGGCATTGAGCAGGTTCTGGCGTTACTTGTTTGTTACCAAGTAGGCTGCCAGACCGAACACAAACCACTCACGTAGTTGATGGCAATGAATGTTGTCAATCCGAAATGGCTGAAATGGGCTTTCTCTTTACAAGACCTAGATTGCACAGTACAGCACAGAGTTTGGGAATGAAGATGGACTTTTCCTCTTGATTTTGCCAGTCAAATGAGCATGCTTATCCAATGGTGAACAAAGAATCAGGAAAGTCAGGTCAGAGAGGGGTATCTGTTGGGATGGGAACACCTCCTGCATGATGTATGGAAGTGTTTCCCTACCATGAGTACCAAGCTATATGTGTATCAAGTATCCTCACTTTTATTTTTGCTCTGGTGTCATGCTTATCTAAGTGTTTGTGCAGAGGCATCAGCCTGTCCCTGACTATAAGAGGTTGTAGACCTGTTGTGTGACCTGAAGCAACAAACAAAGCAGACACTCATGGAAAACAAAGGACTACTGTTGCTTTTCTAGGTATAGTAAATTAAGAGGTGCTGACAGCATACAGTGTTTTTGAAATTGATAGTGTGACTGGACATGTTTACCTGTGTCAGTGAAAGTGTGGCTTATGGATCTCGCTTGTGTAAAGGTCTTCTGTTGCATGTATGCCCAGAACCTCGTGTTGGCATCCAGTGTGTATGTTGAGTGTTACATGTGCAGTAGTAGGGCTTTACGTGAAAGTGAGCTGAGTACTGAGGCCATTGGGATCCATCTTGGTTACATCTGGCTTGACATGACACAAGATGGAGGATCAGGACAACATCCCGAGGCTGAGGAAGTGTCTGCATTCTTGTGACTGGAATGTGGCTATCCAGAAGCTGGCCACTGGAAAAAAGAAAGTGAAAACGCTAAAACAATACCCCCTAATTTCTAACATATATTATTAATAAAATGGTGTTGTTGTCATGATTATTAACCCCCAGTGTGCCTGTCGGCCATTAGCCGACACTGGGGAGGGCTATGAAGGCCCCTCTGGTGTTTTGCACCAGAGGATTACCTATTTCTGATTTTTGCTGGGGTTCCTCAGGAAGAGATTCCCAAGATGCCTGGGCTTTTTTGATTTGTAATGATGATCAGTGCACAGTGCAAGGGCTTGTGCTCCACCCTCCCCAGCTAATATTTAAGTCTTTCTGACCCCCACAGGGATTACCCCTAATCTGCCACCTTGGGGGGGGGTGGGGGGGGTGTAGAAAGCCTTGGAATATAAAATAAAAAATAAATATAGGGGAGGGGGTTCCCACCATGGGCCGTGCCATGCCATCACTCCGAAACCGGCCGCAACAATGTCTCTCTGCCCTTCCCGGCGAGGGGGGGTGGTAGTAGATCACCCTCAATCTGCCCCCTGGGGAGGCAGAGAGCAATTATATAGAAAAATAAAACAAAGGAGTGGGGATTGTCCACCCCTCAAAAGGACTTAGGGCCTGATTAAAAGGTTGTGGGTCCTACAGTGGTGGCGGTCCTCCTCAATCCGCTGTAGGACTACCAAACCTGTGGTGCGACATCTCGCCAGATCAGGAGTTAAATCCTGGTCTGGCAAGCTTTCTGACTGTGGCGGTCTGCAAGGCTAATAGAAGAACCTATAATGCAGATGGATGCACGCCATACCGTGCAGGAAGTGGGGGTGCAAATACAGGGGTGCACTACATGTGCCCCTCCACATGCACCCCCAGCCCAAATTTGGCAGGGGGCCCTGTTAGGTCTCCCTTTGTTACCTTTCCACCAGCCATTTCATGGTCGGAACACTGCCATGAAAAGGGTGACGAAAATGCAAATTGTAATATGCTCGCCAGTGCTGGCAGTGGCACCGCAAGCATATTATAGCTGGTTGCAGACAGCCGGCCCAGCAGGATCCTTGATCCCAGCAATGCCAGCGGTCTCGTGGCAGTCTGACTGCCACAGTCCGAACACTGCAGGTGGTCCTGCAGTGCGGCTGTAGTTGGACTGCATGGACTACCAAACTTGTAATCAGGCCCCTTAGACTTTCAATCCCTCTGGGGCTGGTGGGGGTGATTACTCTCAATCTGCCCCCGGGTAGGCAAAAAGTCACTGGACACAAGGACATATTATAAAAAAAAACATATATGGTTGGGGTAGGGTCTGCCCACCATGGCCATGGCTTCACCCCCCCAAAAATATGGTGATAGTCTTTATAACCCCCTGGGGGTAGATGGAGATGATTACCCCCGATTCGCCTCCCGGGGGCCAGGAAGCCCAGTAAACACCAGCGAAACAAAATAATGTAGGGGTGGGGACAGCCCACCATGGGCATGGCCAGGCCCCAACCCAAAAGGGTGTAGTCTTTCTGCCCCACTGGGGGTGGATTGGGGCAATTACTCTAATTCCCCCCTCAGGTGGCATAAAGCCCACTAGACACAAGGGACTGCATTTATGCAGTATTTGGTTTTTTTTGGGGGGGGGCTGGCCCCCATGGGCATGGGCCTGTACTTTCTCCACCTCACAGCCCAATAGACTTTCTGCCCCGGGTGTGTGGGCAGGGGTATTCATCCCCTGTGTGCCCCGCACCCCCAAGGGGAAGAAAGCCCACTAAACACAAGACATTTCAAATTAGAGCCAAACCCCAGCAAAAGGAGTGTGCTGCCTAACCTGGCATTAAGCCATACCCCTGACCTGGAAGGGGCAATTGTGTCTTACTGCGCACTGGGGGCAGGTAGGAGGCTTGTCTCTTACTGGGGAGTTTGCCCCAAAGATGCCTCCATTGGGGGGGGGGGGTAGAAAGTCCACCTGACCCTGGGAATTTTGCCTTTGCAGCAAAAGAATATGGTGTTGCACTCTGGCATTGTCCACGCACTCACCCCAAAAGGGACAAACCAGCCTATTTGCCCCCCCCCCCATGGGAGGTTTGCCCCCATTTAACCATGGGGTCCAGAAAGCCCACCATATGACAGGAATATACATTTTTAATAAAATAATGGGATAGGTCTGGCCCATCCGAACATCATCCCACACTCACCCCTAAAGCCTCAATCTTTTTGCTCCTCTGCTGACTAAGAAATCCCATCCCAGTGGCAAGCGATGGACACTTGATTTCTTAAGAGTGTGGTTTTTACACTTGGGACAGGAGAGTATGGCTAACTGTCAATATCGTACCACTTGCAATAGTGAATGGCTGCACTTTTTGGGCGTGGGTAGGCTACCACATGGGAAAACCTACCAGAGACAGACCGTTCTGAAAATCAATCACCCGGAGGAGTCCAGGGTGATGTGGTTCATGGGGATCCCACAACATTTTCTTACCAACAATACGCTATAAACTGCAATCTTTGAATAAAAACACTCACTTTCTTCACATGTCTGTCAGGCAAACTTCTGAAATCTGTGGAGAGCCACAAATATCCTACCAACCAGCATTTTCCAAAGTCTCCCAATAAAAATGGTACCTCACTTGTGTGGGTAGGCATATTGCCCAAAATGCAACATGGATATATAACATTTTTCCACTAATCTGACACTTTTTTCTGCAAATTGGGTAGCCTTGGTTTTTGGGCCCCTGCTCAGCCAGCAACTAGGGAATCCTAGCAAACTTGCATATTTATTGAGAACTAGACACCTGGGGAAATCTTTGGTGGGGTGACTTGTGTGTATCTCACCAGTCAGGTCAGTTTTCAGTGAACAAATATGATGTATCCATATCGCATTTTGGGATGTTTCCTGTTGTGGACATTAGGCCTACCACCAATAGTGAGGTACCATTTTCATCAGGAGACTTGGAGAAATGCTAGGCAGAAGGAAGTTTTTGGCTCCCTGCAGATTCCAGAAATTTGTGTCACAGATCTGTGATTGAAATGTATGTTTTTAGTCAGTTTGAGGTTTGCAAGAAATCATGGGTAAAAAACCTCTTGCGAGCCACAAAAGTCACCGCACCCTGGATTCCCATTGGTGTCTAGGTTTAAACAGTGTATAGGTTTGCTGGATTTCCCTGGGTGTCAGCTGAGCTAGGGCCCAAAATCCACAGCTACCCACTTTGCAAAAAAAGGATCAGTTTAGCGTGGAAAATATGATGTATCCATGTTGTGTTTTGGGCCATTACCTGTAGAGGGCACTAGGTCTACCCAAACAAATGAGGGACCCATTTTCCAAATATCGGGTTAGTTTTCCGTGAAAAAATATGATGTATTCATATCGCATTTTGGGCTATTTCCTGTTGCAGGCACTAGGCCTACCCTCAATAGTGAGGCACCATTTTTATCAGGAGACTTGGGGGAATGCTGGTTGGAAGGAAGTTTGTGGCCTCCCGCAGATACCAGAACTTTCCATCACAGAAATGTGAGGAAATTTAGGTTTTTTTTGTCAAAGTTTGAGGTTTTCAATGGATTCTAGGTAAAAAAGAAACTACTGAGAGCCATGCAAGTCACTCCACCCTCGATTTTCCCAGGTGTCTAGTTTTCACAATATGCAAATTAGCTAGGTTTCCCTAGGTGCCAACTAAGTTAAGGCCCAAAATCCAAAGCAACCCTCTTTGTAAAAAAATTGTCTGTTTTAAGAGGAAAAATGAGATGTATCCATGTTGCTTTTTGGGCCGCTTCCTTTCGCAGGCTCTAGGTCTACCCGTATTCGTGAAGTATCATTTTCACCAGAAGACATATGGGAGCATAGAATAGTAGAACATTTGTTTCTATCAAATGGATTTTGATGCATTTGTGCCTTGCAAATGTAAGTCAGGTTGTAAGATAGAAGACATTTTGAAAAATATCCTCTAAATCATATGCCTACAAATTCAGAGATGTACAAATAACCACAACTCCTAAACTCCATATCTTGTGCCCATGTCAAAATACACAAGTTTCCTTCAACCCCATTTTTCACTTCACATATTTCACCATATGCATTCATCTGTGCTTGGCACACAATGACAAACCATTGTGCGATGAAGCTCAGATGTTGGCTCTGGGTACCTTGGGTTCTTCTAGAACAAACAAACACTATATAATAATATGATATAACAATAATAATATATCCCCGCAACCAGCAGGGTCTAGTGGACGTAATAGTATATTGCTTTTGTAACTCGGCCATTGTGCCAAAAAGTTGTAAATGAAAATGTTGTCACAAATTGTCTTTTTCTCCTCATTTTAAATATTTCTTTAATTCAACAATGTATTTCTTTGGGAAAACCTGGAGGGTTCTACATATATAACCACTTGCTGAATTCAGGATTTTGTCTATGTTTCAGAAATCTATAGGTTTGCTGGATCAGCCATGGGTCTCACATTGGTTTCCACCACAAACTGGAAGTACAAAAAAATAAAAAAATTGGGCTACCTCTTTGAAAAATGCCAAAATTGTGGTAAAGAAATTGTTTTTTTCGTCAGCTCTGCATGTTTGTGAAAGCTGGGAAGATGGTGCCTTTAGCACAGCAAACTGTTTTCCTTTTTTAGGAAAAATAACAGACTCTATTACTGCAGCACTTTTTTTTCCTATTTTTCCCCAAAAACTCAAAATTGTGATTTATTTTGCATATTTTCTCGGGTCCCTCAAGGGGAATCCAAAAGCGGAGACCTTGAAATCCCCAGGATTTGGAAAACAAATGGCGCAAATGTGGAGTGAATACCTTATGTGAAAACAAAATTGTGTAGCCCTAAGTGTGAACCACTCCAAATAGCCAAAAAAGGACTCAACACCGTGTGGGCAAAGGCCCAGCAGTTAAGGGGGTTAAATAATGTGCTTTCTACAGAGTGCTTCATACCGCACTCCTGCCATTTCAAATGACTGTAAATAACCAGTATTGCCATCAAGCAATAATGGGTCTCTGTGGTCTGTTATTTCTCCGGTACTGCAAGGATAACACATCACTGCAAACACTGCATGGTCACATGCGAAAGCTGACTTAGGAAAATCAAACACAGAATAAAAGAAAACATGCTAATAACGTAATGCTGTTTCTCAATTACCGATTTACTTACACCTCGCTCAGATCCTTATGTTACTGAATGTTCAGCTGGCTATTGTTTGGGTACTGACATTCAGAGGGTTCAGAGAGTAAGCACGCGGACAGCTTGCATGCAGGGCAGGCAGCATAATGAAGCTGCTGAGTGCTCGCGGTGCTGCCATCTGCTACCCGCAGACCGGATGAGCATGGATCACAGGTCTTTTCTTAGCCTCAGACTGCAAACTGGAACTGAGCATGCCACTTTGTTTGCCATTGCAAGAAACGAGTTGATAAGAGGACAATGCAGGATACCTAGTAATGCCTAAGTAAAAGTTACTAAGCAAATTGGGAAGCATATATGCATCTATCTCGAGTCAAAGAGTGTTCAGAGGGGCACTAATTGAGGGGATCTTTCTTTGGGGTTGTAAAGTCCTTCTGCTGTCCCCTGTGTGATCTGAGTGAATCACTGTGCAGCATCTGGGGTTGTACTCGTCATCCAATGTATTCAGCTATTGAGTGAGTCCTCTCTCTCACCGTCTACAATATTTTGAGTGCAGAGATTTCGCATAAGTACAGGACACACAGCTGATGACATGGCAGAATATTAAGATCCCAGAGTCCCTTCATGTACATGCATTACTGTCAAGCTGCTGTGCAACGTCGAAGCTGAATGCTAATAGAACCAGGGCAGGCTTTAGCGCTGATGGCGCCTGGTGCCACAATTATTTTCGTGGCCCTTAAACCCCATGACCGCCTCCTCGGATTCTCTCCCTACCACTGGCCAAAAGTGCCCCTCATCTCTCCAATCATAAGTTATTGCTAAACACAGCTCCCCACCCTGAGGTCAGCGCCCCCTCCGCAGGTCAGCGCCCAGTGCAGCCGCACCAGTCGCACTGCCCTAAAGCCGACACTGAATAGGACTGAACTCCTTGTATTCAGCAGCAATAGAAGGGCTAATCAGGATGCGTCTATTAAGGCTCACTGAATCCATCGAACGGCTCTCAAAGTGAACTTACTCGGAGTTGTACTTTCTCAGGAGCTAGGACTTGGTGCTCAGATTAAAGCCATCAGTAGCTCACATTTCTGCTTGTTGTGCCTTTCCATAAAGGCCCTCTCCAACGTTCCCATGATGTCCTATGTCACTGCGGCTGCTTCCTGTTTGCGACCCAGACTGGACTATAAAAGTGGGTTATATCTGGCACTTCCACCTTATATACTGGCCAAGCTGCAGGGAGCACAACATTTATCAGTATGTGCAATCTTCAGCTTTGAAACTGAAGTCCAGAGAACCCTGTACTGGTTCCTTTTAAGAGCGGAGGCTCCACTTCAAATGTCTCTACCTAACTCATAAAGTCCGTTATCAGCAAGGCTGGGCCAATCACATCTCTCCTCATGTCTTTACCTGATGCTTCCACTTAAAGAAATCTGCTCTTATTAAGGAGTCCTCGGAGGTAACTAGTGTGGAGAGATGGGTCATCCTTTGATTTTTTTGGCCTCAATTTATGGAATAATCTTCTGCATTTAAGACCTGCACAAAAGATTGTGACAGTGCACACTATAAGTAAGAACAAAGCAGATTGCTAGGTAACGTCTTGTGGGCAAGTCAGCATCTTTAGAGGTCTTTCATTAGGTTAATCAATGTTTTCTGGGGTGTGTAGTTTATTTTGAGTCAACAATATTAATTTGATTAAACACACCTGATAGCAATGACTTGTAACAGAACATAATACAGCTGAAAACATGGTTTCTGTTTAATAAGAAGAAAGCTGGCATCCTGAGATAACCGTGTGTGCCACAGTGTGTGTGTATTTTTTTTCTTGCTATTTAATCTCAAAGCATGGCTGTTGGACCTGGCCCTGTTTGCAGGGTTATCCCCAAACTTTTTGTCTTCTGCATCCGATTTTTCTGACCCTCTTTTTGTTGCCCTGAGGACTCTGGGCACTTTACCACTGCTAATCATTGCTAAAGTACAAACGCTCTACCCTAAAACATGGTATGTTTGGTTTCTCCATGATTGGCATATTTGATTTACTGGAAAGTTTCTAGTACAGTGCACTACATGTGCCAGTGCCTGTACATCAAATACAACTAGTGGGACTGCAGCACTGATTGGGCCACCCATCCACTAGCCCTCAGACATGTCTCAGGCTTGCCACTGCAGGGCCTGTGTGCAGTTTTAAATGGCTATGTCGACCTGGTAAGTTCGACTCCTTGCCAGGCCCAAACCTTCCCTTTTATTACATGTAGGGCACAATTAAGGTATGGGCAAAGTGCAGTGTACTTAAAAGGTAGGACATGCACTTTTGAGTTTTACATGTCCTGGTAGTGAAACACTGTTACATTAATTTTTCACTACAGCAAGGCCTATCACTCCCATAGGTTATCACTGGAGCTGCCTTGTAACACTTTACAGGTGTATCTTCCAATTAGGAGCACATAGAAAATTGGAGTTTGGTGTCTCTGGACGCACAATTCAAAAACACATCTTTTAGGGGAGTTGTTTTTTAAATTTCAGGTCTGAAAATGCCATTTTTAGAAAGTTGGAATTTTCTTACTTTAACCATTCTGTGCCCCTGCCTGTCCCTAGAATACACGTCTGGGTTGAATGATAGTTGGGCTTTGTGAAATGACTCCAGACAGTCACACACAACGGGAGATAAGGTGTGCCCTGCAAATCCTGATGGCCCATTACTAGGCTGATGTGTAATCCTGAGCTCGAGTGGTGGGAGGAGCTGACACTTGCATCTGAATAGGGCTGTGCCTGTCCCCACACAAAGAGCTGTATACCAACCTGTAGTGTGTCTGGAACCAGGGCCAGGAAGGGCAGGGTCTTGTGCACTAGAAAGAATGTTCTTTGAAGTCTCCCTGCTTCAAAGGCTAACATTTGTAAAAGTACTGGACCTCTGACACCATATACACAGAACGCTTCTGGACTGAGGAAATGCTGCCAGGAAGAAGAGTCATTTCGCTGCCAGGAGGGACTGCTACTTTGCTGCTTGCTTTGCTCTGTTGGCCTGCTGCCTGCTGCTTCTTGCCTGGGAGGGAGAGGGCTGGATTTTACTATTTGCATCCTGCTTTTTAAAGCTTCTCCAAAGGATTGGCTGACCTTGCCTTCTGCTGCTTAAGTCTCAGGGACATCAAAGACTTCACCTGCATCTTGCAATCAGCACTGGAGCTCCTCTACTGTGAGTCCTGACCTGCCAAGTGGTGACAAATCGAGTCCTGGGCCCTTGGATGTGAATTTGGTGCTGCAAAACAAGAAAATCTATGCCTCAACGCTGTCACAACCAGCGCCTTCCTGCATCGTGGCTACCTGCACCAAAGCTGTGGGCACTGCTCGCAGGGCATGCAACACCACAAATGCAATTTCAACGGAGCTCCGACCTTGCCACAGTGCCTCCGAAGAACCACTGCAGTGTGAGTCTGGACACTGCAGCACCGAAGTCTGTGATGCCTGTCCCAGAGGTTTGACTCCAACGATGAGGAATCAACTCTACACAACGATGCTGCATCAACACCTCATCGCCTTCTGGAGCCAAGATCTTGCACCTGCAACTGACGCATCACCTCCTCTGTGCAACACATCGTCCCGGAGCAGTACAAACTCCAATGACCCTGCCCTGCCTTAAGGAACCGCGTCTAACCTGCCTTGCTACACTCCTTTCCTATTGACAGGTTACAATTGGTGACTCTTAGCGATTTTACATCGGTACCATACATCTTGCTCCGTGGTGTTCCACAGGGCTCATCAATAAGTCAATCTCTATTTAATATGTATGTCACCCCTTTGGCTGTCCTAATTAAATCCTTTGGATTGCTATTAATGTCTTACAATGACGACACCCAAATTGTGGTGCCTCTTTCCAACACTGATCATGGCATAGATAAATCCTTCCGAAACTGCATATCTGCAGTCAGTGATTGGATGGGCAAGAATTGCCTTAAATTAAGAACTAGGGACACTTCCAGTTCCTACAAAAAAAGTTAAAAAACTTGGTATCACTCTAAACGATAGACTTACTTATAAAAACCAGGTAATACAGCTATTTCCTCATCTTTCTTTGCCTTAAAGTCCATAAAGAAAATTGTTCATTCCATTCGAGCTATTAAAGACAGTAGTCAGTTTCCTGCTTGGACTACTGCAATGCACTTTACTTAAATCGACAAAAGAAGTTGTTAACCAAGTTGCAGACTATGCAAAACTCAGCAGCTAGAATGCTATTAAATATACCTAAATTTCACTCTGCAACTCAGGCCCTAAATAAGCTTCATTGGCTCCCTATAAACAAACAAACCACTTTTAAAGCATTGTGCAGTGCAGAGCATTAAAAGCTCTGAATGGCATAGACCCAGACTATTTGCAAAATAATTTCAGATGGTATACCCCAAGTGGATCCCTTCGATCCATCTCCGCAAACCATTTGTCTGCCCCCCCCCATAAGCAAGTTTCTTGAGAAGGTGGAAGTTTTATTAGAGGCACTGCTCAATAATGGAATGATCTGCCCCTTTATGCTCTTGGCCTTTAGAAACATTTTAAAAGCTTGGCTTTATGGTAATTAATTGTTCTCCACTTAGATCACAGGCTAGTACCATGAAGCCTCCAGGCATAAGAGCGCTTTATAAAACCTAAAATCAAATCAAACTTGCAACTGCGACGCCTCACCTCCACTGCGTGACGCCACGTCCTTGGTTTCCAACACCGTGCCCATGATCTGACGCTATGTTTTTGGTTTTCAATGCCACCAAGGGACTGAAGCGCTCTCAGATAGCCCCAGTTGGAGCTAAAGCGTTCTAAGCACTGCAATTTTGATTTCATCTTAAAAAATATATACCTTGTGTATGTTGTATTTGTTTTGTTTTGGTCTTGTTTTACTCAGATAAATATTGGCTATTTTTTCTAAACTGGTGTGGAGTGCTTTTGTGGTACTTTCACTATGTTACTGTGTGCACAAATACTTTACACAGTGCCTCTTTAGTTTAGCCTGACTGCTCTGTGCCAACCTACCGAAGGATGATTATAGGCAATCTTTAAGTGTTTACTATACTTACCCTGACAACAGTGTGGGTCTCTACTTGGTGCATACCTCTGCCAACTAGAGACACTATTTCTAGCAATGGCTTAAAATACCTGTAAACAATGATGTGTAAATAGAGAAACCAGATGTGGAAAAGGTTTGCACCTTGCCCGGAGTAACCATATTTGCCATCAGGGGGATTAAAAGAAGACTTGTTCACATTGCAGAAGTGCTTAAGTGAATTCCTCTGGCTTTAGGTGAAACATTTCATTAGATATTTGACGGGGAAAAGTTCTGAATAAAGGTTCACAAAATAAAACAATATCACCTATTTTAAGTTGACCTGATGATTCCATGTTGTCAGGGATACTGTTTTCCAGTTCTAGCCTACCATCTAATATACTAATGCATTCTGAGAGTTCTGGTTCATTTCAGCTAAACATTTTGGACTAACTTTCATAAAAACGATTTGTTAAATAAATGTCCGAGACTGGAACAGGGTGTCCCTAGTGACATGGAGTTATTGTCATTGATGCAATAGTTTTCAGAAGTGCTCTCAGGGTGCTTACATTTCTCACAATGACCATAGAATCATCCACATACAGTGGATATTCCCCTTCTCTTTTTTCAGTACTTCTTCTGTTATGGCGCACAGGATCACATAACTATAATTTCTGTAGAACATGTATTACACGGGGCCAGGAAACAGCAATGTAATGCCTTTTCATTGCATTTTCGCTCGGCTTTGCAATGCTATGCACTTTGCTATGTAATAGAAAAAACCTGTACTTAAAACAACTGCACTAATGGGAATATGAATGGGATAGACCCTGAGACCAAATAGAGTCAGGCAGGGATGTCATCAGAGAAAGAACAACACACAAGGGAACGAACAGGTGAAGCATGTTGGTGGCCATATTTTGTCTAACAAAATAATAGGTAGCTCCAGACTCCTGTGGCATCCAGGGCCACCTTTGGGAACAGAGGCTGTTGGCAGTGCCGAGACAAGACCCAGAGTGCTATTATCACATTGCAGTGCAGAAAGTCGAAGGACTGAGGCTCCGGCACCACTGAGGGAACAACCATGAGGAGAGTGGTTGTTTGCAAAGTGGATGTGATTCCGATGATATTACAAAAAAAACCCCTTAAGAATAAGAATACTTAGGCCCTAATTCGTATGAGGGTCGGTAAGCCTCGACCAACATCCCTGCAGATTCAGCACCGACCAACCTCGGGTCTGAAACCACAATTAAGACGCGACCACACATGGTGCGGTTGCAGACTCCCATTTTCCTATGGGAGCTTGTGCGGCAGTCGGAAACCAGCTGTAACACAAGCTCCCATAGGGAAATGCGAGTCACTGTAAATCCCTCACAGTGCCTGCCACACAGTGCAGGCATTTAGAGGGGGGCACCATAGGTACCTGCTTGGCCCAAACTGGAGGCCGCGAAAGAAGAGGGGGCCTGCTAGGGGCCACCAAAGTCACTTTCCAACAGACTTTTCATGTCGCAAAGCCTGAAATGGAAAGCCTGCCAGAAACCTACATCATAATCCCGACAGCAGAAACGCCGTTCTTAAGGGATTATGTTCAGTTTCCGACTGGTCAACAGCCATCCAGATTGACCAGCGGTTTGAATTCCAAGCGCCTTACAGTAAATATGATGGTCGCAATTCAAACCAATGATGTCGGTCGGTAAACTTCCAACGAGCGGTCAGAGGCTTACCAACCGACATCCTAATTAGGGCCTTAATTATTTGACAGCAACAGCACTGCAACAAACGTGGAAAAAAGGGGCGAACAACGATCTCTCATAAGGGAAACTTGATATAGTGATTGACACATAAGTGCAGAGGCATGTCCCTAGAGTCCAGTGTGACCATAGAAAGGAGATAAAACACTTGGAGGTAACTAGAATATGGGGGAGGGCCTGTTGGCTAGTTTTGTGTCACAGACTAACAGTAACACTCACTCTAATTTCAGCATAGCATGCACCATCTCCGCAGGGGAGGTGTTTTGAAACCCTTCCCATTCTGTATCCCGATGAAAGCAAAGACCTTAGAGAGGTATGTTTAGAGTGAAACTTTGTGGAACATAGGGGCAAGCAACTGTACACCATCTCAGGGGAGCAGTGTTTTCCCAGAAGTGAAGCAGATGCAGAAAGATAACAACCTTAGATCCTGCTGGAGACAGAGTTCTACTTGGGGAAACACCAGGAGCTGAGATCAGAGCAACCCACCACTTTTACTGGGCCGCACAATGCTTTGAAAAAAACAGAAAAGGTCCCTCTGATGAAGGAAGTCTTACTTAGCTGCTAAGAGAAACTAAGCAATCTTTTCAAGCAACTGCTTGCCATGAAAATTGAAATGTCATTCAGTGGGAATGATGTTGGATGATGTTCTTTCCACTGCAAAATATATTTTGGTAGACAAAGACTTGAAAAATAAGTGTGATGACCTAGAAGACAGATCATGCTGAGATAATATAAGAACCAAGAAAATGAAAAAATTGCAGGAGGCAGCGGCATATGATGACAAAGAAAACTACAAGCCCACACAGCTGGCACTCCACGAATGCCTCCTGGACCAGCCTGAGAGATACACTTGCAAAACTGACCACCTCTGCCATGAAAGACAGAATCATGCAGAAGCATAACGGCCAAACAGCATACAAATTTGATGAATATTCTATCCTGCAAGACATTAAGATGGGATTACATACAGGTGTTTTTTTCCTTTTACATTATTGTTACAATATAACTCCAAGAAGGATAAAGTCAGGTTCCCTGGGGAAAGAACAAAGGTTCTGAGCATGAATCTCCGAATTGGCAATCTGATGACAACAGATTTTTTACTAGGAATAGAGGAATATGGTGGGGCCACAATTACTAAGAAAAAGTATAACAGAGAAGAATCTAACAAATTGGCAGTCATCATGTATCTGCCCCTAACCATAGGAAAATTATAACCTTTTGCTAATAACTCTTTTAAGTAACATGAGATTACAAACTAATCTGCCTGTGCTGTGGACGACGTTGATGAGAAACAGAAATAGGCTGGGGCAGGGTGAGACACTCAGAAATGTACTGCAAACAGGTAGAGGGGAGGGACGGCATGGTTTCTCTTATGTAGGAACTGACAGCAAGGAAACACTGCTATGTAAAACTTCAATGTGTCATTGAAGTTCTCAGAAAATCACTAACTGCATATTAAAAGGACCTGAATGAATTAACAACCTGGGATCTGTTATGGCTACCAAAGCAACACAGGCCAGCCATGCCTTCTATATCTGAGGTCATGCACCCACTGATGGATATCTGGGATGATGTATCACAGCCCAAGGCTGTTATTTTTCCATTCAGTACATACAAATCCAATTTGTTTTTCAATCATTTCCCAAGATCTGTTTGCAAAATGGAAAGGCCAGGACTTCTCTAGGGTGAGAAACCTCTTAACTGATAAAAGAGCAAAACATTTGAGCAAAAATGCATCTTTCATAGGAGAACTAGAAAGGCTTCCTTACTTGCACATAAAATGCTGGGGTGTATCTTCCACTATCCGTGAGGCAAGCAGAAGTGATGTAAAGCATTCAAGAACCTATTCACAACATATCAATCAGTGAGAGACCTCATTTCCAGCATACATCTATCAGGACAACCACAACTCAGTGGGCTTACATGAAAGCATGGAGTTAAGCATTATAGAAAGAAATAACAGAAGACTATTTGCAGATGCTGTGGTATGAGATACCAAAGATCATCAGCAGAGTGCACAATGGAGAAATACTATATAAAACATTGTTTAATTGGTGTAATACTTCAAACAGGTTGGGAAAGATATTTCCTGGAATAAATACAAACTACTGGAAACAATGTAGCTTGATGGTAGATGATATGCACTTGTGGTAGAATTGCCCAGTAAAATACATTTAGTGGAAAGAGATGCTCAGCCATGTCAAGAGTTTTGTAGATTACCATACAAAAGAAAACTAAAAATGGTAGTCTTGAATCTATGCTCTGAGGGAATGGAAGGTTTGTCTGAATTGACTGGACTTTGATGGTCAATATGTTGTTAGCAGAGAGCAGGAAATAGATGTGAAGTTTTGAAACTCATCTCCCCACCCATACATGACTGGAGAGTATAGCCTGTCTCAGCCATGACAATGTTGTTGTCTGACCTGAGGAATGAAAGACACATTTCCTGTACCAACGAAACATTTAGGTAATCATTTGCAATTTGTTATGTGCTCTGTTGGTAATGTGTAAATCCTCTGCATGGTGAACGGGCTTGTACCCCTGCCCGGACAGCCAGACTGCAAGTGAAACTGGTATGCTGACCTTTTTGTTTGACACTGGTGTCATGCTGATCTAGAGTGTGCACAGAGACATAGGCCTTTGCCCTTTACTGTGACATGGAGGGGCCACTGAGATATTCCTTCATAGCAAGTATGACACCACTGTCCATATTGTGGTTGTATAGCACAAATTGGTGGGGGCAGCATATCAACTTTTTGTCAATCATTAGGGCGATGGAGAGTGTGGCCTACTGACCCTTCTTGTGTAATGTTCCATTGTTATGTAAATCACAGATCCTTGCACCTACACTCTATGTGCCAGTCAGGTACGTGTATGTGAGTGTGTGAAGCATATGTGGCTGTAGAGTGGTGAGAGTTTAAATACTGGCACCAGTGGGGTCCATTTTGGGTGCTCCCTGGTTTAACATGGCACAATATGGAGGGTGAATACAGCTTCCTCAGGCAGTGGAAATGTATTGTCTGAGTTACTGTGGCTGAAAGATGGTGACCAGGGCTCTGAAGTGAAGGAGGATGGAAACGGCTGCCTTTACAAATTAAATTAGGCCTTTCTCAACAATGTGCTGCTGATTACTTCATTGTTAGCATCACCAATTGGTAGATGGTAAGGGTGAGATATAGGGCTGCAGTTTCTGTTGTTGAAGGGGAGGACAGTTCTAGGAATGGCCTAGCCTTTAGTCTGTCTTTGGTTACTGCTTCAGGAAGGCTGATGGCAGCCACGTGTAGAGATGTCACACTTCATTGTGGCCTTGTGTTGGATATTCCTCTGTAGAGCCAGCATCATTGCTTACTGATGTGAGAGCCATCGTCCTTAACAAAGGAGGTGTCTTAGGGTCAGCCTGAAAATGACATCTGAAAAAGAACCATCCCAAACCGGTTCTGATATCTTAGACATCACCCGTATGGAAAATGGGTATAAAAATGGGATCCAAGCAATGTCCCTTTGTTCTACATCAAAGTTCTCCATAACCAAGGATGGGAGTGCTCTATAAAGTACTCGAAAGTCCATGTGTTCAGTACCAGTGTCTTCATGACAAGCAGTCTCCCATAGCTGGAGAGACATCACCTGAAGTCTGCACTTTCTGCTCAAAAGGCAGAGGGTCTTCATAGATGCTTGCCTGCATGCTGAAAGAGGGATAGAGTGTGCCTGACCCTGCAGGAAGAGAAGCTGTCCAGAAAGAGAAGCCGGCATGTTTCTGGCATAGGGAATAGCCAAACAGAGCCAGCAGCTGCCAGGGACCAAAGCCAGCAGCAAACCCATGGTGCAAGGTGTATCTGGTCTAACTAAATGTTTCTGTTCATAAATCTTATCAAACCTTTTATGTACATCTAATATCAAGTGTGATCTGCAGAATGTCGTGATTGAGAGACTGGTGCGGCTGACATCAAAGCCCAAGTGCTCCCTCAACACTGAGGTGATCACCCTGATCGAACCAAGATGGCAACTGCTGAAGTCAGCCATGAGTTTGAGATCAGCCCAGAGGCTACACCTTCCCTACAAGTGTTAATTCTGCATCCAGACTTGGGTTTTCAGAATTATGGAAGAGGAGAACTGCCTCAGGGAGCTCCTCTGCTTAAATTCTGAAAGTCTTCAAGTTCCAATTAAGGCTGGTGTGGCCCAGCCCAGAAGTTACCACTGAATGTGCAAGACAGCTACTATACTCTTCCTTTTCACATCTGCCCAGACAAGAACTCCCAGACGTAGGTAACTGCATGGCTTGGGAATGTTCTGAGAGCCTGAATAGCAGACAAAGGTTTGCAGTACATAACTAAGACTTTTTTATGAATAACCACAAGTAGTGAAAAGCGAACTGTACTGTTGGACCCATATGTGCCTTCGGGGTGATTGATTGTACAGTCTCTGTTGGGTATGTAACAATGTTTAAATATATGAAGGGAGTGAGCTCTCCATAAAGAGCTGCACAGGTAATACAACCTCTGCACATTAGGAGCTTTCTAACCTAATGGTGCTTGGATCTCTAGTGAAGTGAAGTGGGCTCTATGGACTGATAGGGGTTTCCATTTAATAAGGCTTGGATCCTACAAGTTGTCCAAGATGTCCAATGTGCAGCGCTGGTAGGTCCATATGGTACGGTAATCCCTCAAGAATTCACCATGTGATGTCAAACTGCTACAGAAGTTCTGAAAATAGCACCCCAGATGTCAAACATTATTTTGCCAGGAGTGTTATAATCTGTGCACCATTACTGCTTGCGTGAATAGCTTTGGAAAGACTATAAACTACTTGATTAGCTATGGGATTTGCATGTTAGTCAACATTTTAGGTAATAGTTGGAGCAGTGCTAGTACACAACAGGATGGATGCTCAAATTAGTTAATGCCTAGAACATTTCCAATGAAATTATCTATAAATTGCACTGTCTATAAAAGTGTATTTTTCAAACACCTGGTCTAGAGACTTCTCTGGTTAGAAATAGAAATTGTGTGTATATTTCCAGGGAGCAAACATTAATGTCAAATTCCTCAACACAGTAAGTCTGATGTTAATGAAGTTTATTCTTCATATCATTTCCACACTGTTGGACCTCGCCCATTTTGCACTCTCTCCTCGACAATTTTTCCTTCTATTGCTGAACATGTTTTTGTTGGCATTAGAACTCTGTGCACTTTTTCCCTGCTAACCAGTGGTACAGTGCTTCTGCTCTCTTCTCCAAACATGGTAATGTTGTTCTACATCTAATTGGCACATTTCATTTACTTGTATGTCCCTAATAAATGGTACTACATGTACCCAGGGTCTGTAAATTTATTGCTTAATGGGCCTACAGCACCATTGTGCCAATCACAAAATTAGTGTTTTAAAACAATTCTCATGCATGGCACTGCAATCTGTAGTGCAGTTTTAAACTACCATTTCAACTTGGAAAAATAAACCTTTTGCCAAGCCTAAACATTCTTTTTAATGCTTATAAAGCACCTTAGCAGTGAAAAACTCCTAATGTAATTTTTCACTACTGTAAAGCCTATCTCCCTTAGTGACTAATGCTGGATTACCTTATTACATTTCATATAAACTACCTTTGGATTATACCAGATAGAGATATGCTGTTTACCGTCAAATTAATTGATATTTAAATTTCTCTTTAATAGTAAAGCCTTCTGCCATTGGCCTGGGTCACAACACTGTGAATGGCTCTGCTGTTGGGGTTTGATATTGCTTCCAGACTGCAACACAAGGGGGGCTATGGGGTGGACATGCTGGGCCATTCAGGTAGGATGACTGGGAGGGACTGTACCCAGCTCCATGTACACTTTAAAGGCGTTGTCTCCTACACACACAAAGGAATCTGACACTATGCTTGCCCTGTCTTTTGTTCTTCCAGCCAGTTCTGAGCCTGGACAGGGGAAGAAGAACTTTCCAGAATCAGATGTGGGGGTAGGATAGAGACTCACCCCAGACAAGGGCTGGCACCAGGTATAAATATTGGCCCTCCAGAGCCACTCGTAAGAACACTCCTGGACCTGTGGAAGTTACCGAAGATGGACTGCCCTGCAGCTAGAAGGACTACCTTCCTGTCTGAGAAAGAAAATTGGATCTGCTTGCCTTCATTCCAGGCTAACCAGTGTAACTCTGATGGTCATTGGTTAACCTCCTGCGTGAGCTACAGGTACACAACACGCTTTAGAGGCCTCCCTGCAGCTGCAGAGATGACCTGCTGCAACTGGACCTGCAGCTAGATCTGCCAGAGTTCTGCTGGCCTCTGCTGGTGTGAGTTGCTGATCCCCAAGATGTGCCTCCCCAGGTCCTGGCCCTTTGGCTGGCATCAGAGTGCACTACCCTGAAAGAAATGGAGTGATCCTGTAGTTTTGAACTCTTTGTTAAAGGGTCCAATTGCACCAAACCTCTGGCACACATAACGACTGCCAACATGAGATCAGCACTTCATGCTACTGCCACGACAGCCCACGGTTACTGCCAATGTGAAGCTCCAGCAATGACCATCTGTGATGCCCGACTGGATCTTCATGCTACATCGATGTCTGTCCGCAATGCCAGGCCTGCTCTTCGTGCTACATCACAACCATCTGCAACGTTATCCCTGCTCCTTGCTACCTCCTCCACCATTAGCAGAACTCTTCACACCAGACTTTGAGAAATTTACTTTTTCACTGGGTCTAAACTCATCCCTGTATCCGACCCAATATCCATCGCGGTCAGCCTGAGATTCTGATTTCCCCCCGGTCTGGTACGACCAGATAACGACGAGTGCTAGAACTTTAAAACTGCATATCTCCAATTGTACTTATGGGATTTTTGTTTTTCTGGTATCATTTTATATTTTTGAATTTTCTCTATTTTTCTAAAGTGGTGTGGGATTTTTTTGTGCTGTGTTTTCCCATTATTACTGTTCGAGTGCTGCATAATTGCTTTGCACATTCCTGATAAGTTAAGCCTGACTACTTTTGTGCCACGCTACCAGAGGGTTAAGCACAGGTTAATTTAGTGACTTTTGGGGTTGACCCTGTCAAGGATTGTGGTTGTTACTTGTGTACGGTATTGCCCCCTTCAACCAATAACCTGATTTCTACATTACTGGGTCACATGTACTTGACGTAACTTCTGTGTTTCTTCCGTGTAGGATTTTTTAATAGCTCTTGCCTGAAGGAGACTTATTCAAGCAGAAGATATCTAGCAATAACCAGTGAAATTGGATGTGTGGCATGGCTGCATTTGCTGTGATAACAGTGTTTGGTTGTATGCCAGAATATTGTTGACAAAAATATGGAATGCCAAATATTGTGCCCTAAATATTCTTTACAAAGAAATTGTAAGTGCTACATGCTGTATATGCTTGCAATATGAATGCAAGTATTATACTGTTGCACCTTACTGTTCAGCTTGATTAACCATGCTTTAAAGATATTATTGTGTTATGCAAGGTTTTTTGGCATTTATGCACTGTTATTCCATCACACAGTGACACAGTTCTGATGTCCTGTGCACTATTGTCATTCTTTGGGAGCAGGATCAACATTACTGTGTCTGTTTGCTAATTTGTGTGTTGCCCCATGAAAATGTCTGCACCAAGTTTCCCATCACCTCCAACAATCAACTGCTCTGCTGTAGTTCTCTTATTCACCTATAGGCCCTGTGAGCTGTATGCAACTGATTATGGTGACATCTCACATTAAATTGGTGGGAATTTTGGGCTTTTCTAATGTGTTTGGTCTGTGGGGATCATTGCCTTTGTCTTCTACTTCTCCATCCATTGCACAGCTCCTAGTCACTGAGATCTGTATAGCAGATTGTTTTGTGCCTTCTCATTTTTGTCATGCAGACCATTTGCCGATGCTGTTTCCTGCGCCTATACTTGATTTTCTAACTACAGGTTTGTGCAGTGAGAGTTTAACTAACTTCGCTCATTTAATCCCTTTTGTTCAGATTTTAATAATTAATTCAGTTCAGATCAGTTTATTAGCACTGTATGTAGCTTCAATCTGCTGTGAAACGTGTTTCTTACTTTTGGCCATTGGAACAGTATACTACAACTTCTCTTTCAACTGAAAACTGCTATTGTTTGACATCTACATGTACTTTACTCAGCTGTCACTAGCAAAAACAATCAGAAATCTTATTATTCCATTCATTGCTCATAAAACAATATTACGCACCATTAGCTGTGTTAAAAGTAAGGTAAAACCCTTTTATCATCCCTTAGGCAATTTTCAAGCCATATATCAACCCTTCAATTCTCCATCCACTGTCTTTCCAGAATCATCTTTGGTTGTATTAGATGGTCTCTTCCTCTACACCAACTTGAAGAACTAGGTTTTGCTCTCATTTTAATACTTGCATACACTTCTTCTCATCATGAAGGCAATTAGTATTATGAGTATGTTGTAAGGCTTCTGTGATTATAAGAGAAAGCATTAGAGATCAACAGCAGTCAAAAATGATCTGCCTAAAAAAGGGATATGAGAAGTTGTTGGTGATATCTTTGAAACAGGAGTCAAGTGACAACCATTCTTGCTAGTTGATGACTTGGAAGGATAATAGTCAGGTGTTTCACGGATTTAGTGATCAAATCCAATGAGTCATGTAAGTTGAGTTTCCAATACAGACAATAAAGTGATGGACGTTTGATAACCAGGCGAACAGATTTTCCAAGTAAACTGTTTTGAGTTATGACCAGGAAGATTCGGAGGAAGGAACATCACAAACAAATGGAACAAATGCTGCACCATTTAATGGCTGCACACCTATCCACCAACCAACATGTAAACCAGCTTAATAGGACCCATAAAACCATGTAGCAAAGATCTGAAAACTCATGTGACCAGGTGTCTGACATTTCAACAGAACCATTTTCTAATGTGTTCATAACTCATCTCTTAAACAGCAAGAAACGATACCCTGCTAGTTATATGTCCTTGGTTCCTAGAACGCCCTCAGCTGTGTGTGGTGGAGTAAACTCAGTGTAGGAAGGTGGATATCTGACTATGGTTACCCCCAACTTTTTGCCTAGTGTCTAGCTGGTTTTTCGACTTAGTTGGCCTGAGATCCTGCCATTCAGGGTCTCAGGCTGTCTGCTCTCTCTTTAAAATGGACTCCATGTACCCTAGGTACATTCCCAATTGGTAAGGATCACCTTATTGGACCCTGTACAGTGTACCCTAGGTACCCAGGGCATAGGTGTACCCTAGGCCTCCCAGGGGCTGCAGCATGTATTATGCCACCCCTGGTCTGGCCTTCCAATCAGACACAACTGGCTGATCACTCAGCTGGGGCAAGGTCGTGTAATCACCCCTTGCTTAGATATAGTATGCCTATATCTACCCTTATATATAGACACATGTGTACCTATCAGTCACTCCTATGGCAGGCCTTAACAATCCTGGAGGCAGAGTGCTTGGTAACATGTGAGTCTGTTGCTGTGGTTCATGATATATTACAAGTAGTACTTTACTCCCGTAGTGGTTGTGTAGATTTATATGATTTGATGTGAATAAAAATCTACGCCTTGGACAACATAACCGATGTTTGGATATTCTTGGGCCCAGTGGGCGATGAGGGGTGTCGGAAGTGAGGGGGAGTGAGTGTTTCTTTGTGCGCGTACTATGTGATAAATACCGTCCGCACGTTCTATGGCGCCTACCAAACAGACTTACTATAGAAAGGTTAAATGCATTTTTCCAAAATATAACTGTCTTTTTTTGTTCTTTTTTTGAGTTCTTAACTGAAAACATTGTGTTCTTTCTGGAACTTGCACGTCACCAACAGATTTTAAAAGGTGCGCCTGTGACAGCCAACCATGGCTGCGTTCCTCATCTGGCGCTGATCCAAGCAGACCATTAACTTGGCTCTAGAGTGTAGACGAGCGTGTACATGTGGCTCCCAAGACACACCGGATGATTCAAAGCGACGAACAAATTGCTCAGTATATTACCTAGTTGTGTAACATGTATTTCAGTTTCCCCACATCCTTTGTAAGTCACCCAATTTCACAACACAAGTTCACAGACCACTTTTTTCTGAAGCAACAAGATTTGAAGTAGGTTCACCCAACTTGTGCAAAGTTCATGCTCTGAAATCAACTGAGGCACCGCCCTCATAAAGGGCAGAAAATGCCAACAAAATATCCAAAGGGAAGAACTTCATCAAGTGATTAATATTGAGTTATATTGCCAGCTGCTCAGCACGTCACACAATAATTGACATGCGGCGTAACTGACTTATTACTTTAATTATTCAACAGCTTGCTTTTCTACCAGTTACAGCAAGATGTGTTGCACCGATGACGTCACCAAATGAAACGTGACTAAAGAGCGTTACTGTCCGGCGCATGGTTATAGAGGGGAAGATTATGGAATGACGGAGCACCCTGAGAAACTACCAGCAGTACGGGCGAATGTAAGTAATCCTCTGCCCTGCTGCCGGTTTAAGTTAATGTGATCATCACCTGACAGGCATTTCAGTAACCGGGCCCTGTTGAGCTAGCAACTGGCGTCAATGTGCGTTAGACAGAAGTAACCATCTAAGGAGGGAATATTTCTTTCGGAAATGCTAAAAACAAAGTGAATACAAAGGGCGTTATAAATGTTGCCACTGTATTGCATCATCGCTCCTCAGATAGTGTTACCTGTGATGACAAGAATGGGGTGAATCCGAATTTTATTGGTGAGGAAGAATGATAAAGTGGTTGAAAAACAGACGTTCTGCAACAGGAAATTCTCAAAATATGTGTTAGCTTTAACATGTAAAAACCCATATACATAAGTCTAGCAATCCAGAAAAACGAATTATGTTATACTAGAAACAAGCATTTACAATTTCAACTCTACAATGGCAATGCATTTTTGATTGGGAGCCACATCCAAACGCATGCATCATGACACATGCCTCCTTTCTTTCTTTCCTTTTCTTTCTTTCATTTCTCCTTCCTTCCATTTTCCTTCTCTCTTTCCTTCTTTCTTTCTATCATTCTTTCTGTCTTTCCATCTTTCTAGCCTTTTTCCTTCTTTCTTTCCTACTTTCATGCTTTCTTTCTTTCTTGCCTTTCTTTCTTTTTTCTTTCTTTCCCTTGCATTTGTTACTTCTTTCTCTCTTTCCATTATTTTTCTCGCTCTCCATCTTTCCTTCTTTCTTTCCATCTTTCCTTCTTTTTCCTTCCTTTTTTCTTTCTTTCCTACTTTCATTATGTCCTTCTATTATTTCTTCCATCCATTCTTGCTTTCCTTCTTTCTTTTTCTCTTTCTTTGTATCTTTGTTTGTTTCTCTCTTTCTTTCTTTTTTTCTTTCTTTCTCAAAGTCAAGAGGCTTGCAGCCAATGGCAGAAAGATTGGCATTTTTAGGTCTGTGTTAGCCAAGACCTTTTAATTTTACTGTAATTATATATATGGCCTAGTTATGTATAGGGGTTTTCAGCCACACTTCATCCATTTGTCTGTGGTTGTATCATTCACACATTTTTCCAACCCAGTCAAGCATGCTTCAAGGGGCAATGAGTCAGTCCACTTCTGCCATTAGCTGACTTTACTATGAGTTACAGCATGCTGCCCTTTTACAATGAGAACATCCACATCCAAAGTCGTTAGTCCAATGGAGTACTATGGAAATGTGTGGATCTTGGGACTAAAAACATATGCTTTTTGTCCCAAAAAAATTTCAGCTTGACAAATACCTGGTAGCTTCCTGAACAATGAAGTTTTCCAAAAATCGTGCTAAAATAAAACAAGAATTACCAAAAGACTGGCATACACCACCAGGACTTTTGTCTTTGCCAGTGCTTGTTTGTTTGTCAAGAGGTCATCGGTTGCTCATTGCTAGTTAGAAGAAAATATTTATTCCTTTTAAATAAGAGAAAATTGGTCACAGCCCTGCTATCTTTCCTATTTTCATGCATCATTAGCTGCTGCAGGCCATGTTTCTTTCTCTGACTTCTGGGACTTGTAGCCTTATTTCCCCCACTATAAAAGGAGTGCAAGTCGTTGAATGGAAATTAAAAACCTGGACTGGTGCAGCTAGCCATGCATGCACCTGGATAACTTTGCAGCTGAGACCCGAATAACCTTTTTAGGTCTTGCCTAATAGACAGCACATGCGCTCTCTGTTGCGAGGCGTATTTTCATCTTATAGTGGGCTTAGAGCCTGCCAATTGCTTACTATTGGCTGACTTTAGTGTCACTCTCATTTGCTTGCTCCTTATTCGTTGGTTTGTGTGGGCTTTACTTCCCATTTTTGTGTTTGTCCCCCCGTCGAGCATGGATGTATTACTTTTGTCTTCCACTGCTTGTACTTTTTTCTTTTAGGTTAAGCAAGGAGGAAATAGCAATAGCACTGACTGAGCTTCAGTAGGGTAAGGCACAAGGTCCTAATGGCCTACTGGTCGAATTGTACAAGGGTTTAACTAGAGTGGGTGTTGGGCCAATGCTAGCAATGTTCCAAGAAGCTAACTCCACAGGGTGCCTCCCGATTGATCAAAGAACAGCTACAATTGTGGTCATACCAAAGGAGGGTAAGCCCCCCACTGACTGTAGGTCGTACCGACCGATATCGTTGCTGAATGTGGAGGCACAAAGTGTTGGCCAGGGCCCTGGCTATCAGACTGCTGGGGACCCTGCCCTCACTTGTCCACCCTGATCAGTCGGGGTTCGTACCCCTAAAAGAAGTGCTCGGCTCAACCTGATGTTCCTATATGGGGTGCTACACCTCACTGGGTCGGAAAGGGAGGCGCAGACAGTGGCAATGGCATTATATGCAAGAATGCCATTCGACTCAGTGGAGTGGAATTACATGTTCCCGGTGCTGGAGAGGCTCTGCTGTGGCCCTAAATTTAGGGTGTGGGTTGGATTGCTCTACCGGGCTCCTATGGCCAGAGTCATGGTGAATTGCACGGTGTCACAGAGCTTTGAACACCGGAGGTGTATGAGACAGGGGTGCCCGTTGTCTCTAATGATGTTTGCATTGGTACTTGGACCCCTGGTGACATGGATTCGACTGGACCCATTGATCTGGGGTATAGAGGCCCCAGGGGAATGGGAGGAACGGATCTCCCATTACGCAGCTGATGCTCTCTTGTACATTGCACGCCCTCACTTTTCCATTTTCCGGGTTATGCAGGAGTTTCATATTTTTGGTGATCACTCTGGGTATACGATCAATTGGTCCATGTCCGTGGTATTCCCTCTGTCCAGGGAGGCTCCCTGCCTCTGGACTGTCTAGCCCCGGTGTGCTGGGAGGGGTTCCGGTATGTAGGGATTTATATACCGCGGGACCCACTGGAGTTCGTTAGGAAGAACATTGCGCCACAATTGGAAAGGCTTGGAGGAGATGCAACACAATGGAGATCTCTGCCACTGATACTAATAGGTAGAGCAGCCCTTTTTAAGATGATGAGCCTGCCGAGACGCTCTATATCATGCAGAATACACCTTACCGGATTCCACCGGCAGTATTTAGGTGCATTGATCAGGAGGGTTCGTAAGCGGTTAGCATCCACTAAACTACAGCGAGGGGTATACGATGGAGGACTGATGGTCCCTGATGTTGTAAAATACTATTGGGCCTCCCAACTCCTGGTCGTGAACGACTGGGTGTTTGCCGACCATCAAGAACCAGCATACAGGGTGGACAGGGAGGCCATTGGTCGGGGCGGGTATGGAAGGGCTCCTATACGGTTCAGTGGGAGATGGCTGCCGGCCATGCCATATACAAGTAGTAGTCAATGTGTGGAAGGAGGCCACCCGACTTTTAGGTTGGAAGGGGAAGCTCACCGGTCAGTCACCACTTTAGTACAGCACACTGCTATCTGAAATAGGGGGGCTGACAGGTTTCTGGAGGTGGGAGCTCATAGGTGTAGTACATCTGGAGGATATTTCGAGGAATTCGGCCCACATACCATTTGCTGACCTCTATAGGGAATTCAACCTGGCGGAGACTGAGCGATTCTGGTATTTACACCTAAGGTACGCTCTGCGATGCCATCAGATGGAGGGGGAACAATTGCCTGAGTCCTCACCGCTGCAGGACCAGATACTGACCGAGATTCTATCGCACAAAGGAGTGTCATTAATCTATAGGAAAATGATTCCCCCAATCTACTGGGCTCCCTGAGATCTGCATGGGAGGAAGACTTGGGTGGTTCTAGAAGATAATAACTGGGTGGAGGCCCTTCAGGATCCTCATGCGGTGGCTATCGGGGTGCGATTCCGGCTAGTCCAATTTAAAATACTCCACAGGGTTTATTATGCACAAGCATTCATGCACAGAATAAAGAGCGGAGTCCCAGCTGTGCAGGAGAGGGTGTTGGAGCGAAGGGTACTTTATTCATACCCTGTGGGACTGCCCCTTGATACAGAGATAATGGGCAAGGGTGACTGCGACAATGACCAGGATTGTAGCGATGGAAGTCCCGCTAGATGCAAAATGGCTACTTCTGGGAATAAAAGGGGAGCAGGATTGGTCTGGGTACACTGAAACTTGGCTGAAACTGGCAGCTGGAGTTGCTAAGCACAATATCCCGAGGGCGTGGGGGGCCACTGCTACTCTGGTAGACACTGACTGGGAGATGGACCTGTACTGGTGCCAGAGGACGGAACGTGAGGTCTACAAAGCAAGAGGGTGCCCTAAAAAACGGGAATAGGTGTTGGGGCATGGAGAACGTACAGAGGGTAAAGGGATTAGAGAACTGTAGGAGGGACAACAGGATGGGGGTGTAGGAGAGATACAACGAAAGCACGGTTGTGCTTGGCCGTAATAGCGCCGTATGTAAGATCACGCACAGTGCAGAGGAGTAGTGTGCTCTGATGGGGCCCATTGCATAAGCATTGTTACTCAAACATGTTTTTGTCATGTGATGGTCGAAGCCTGAGTTTTGGTTTATTAAAAAGATTTATAAAAAAAGAAAATTTAATTTAGAAGGAGCCTTTACTACTATCTGTAGTATGAACACTGAAAGTGGGGCAGCAGGGCTTTTCCTGGAGTCGACTCCACATGGAAAGCAACAGGAAACGAAGGAAGCAAGGGCGATCTGATCCTGGAAGCCTCTCGCCTCCTGCTATTTTTCCATGTTTACAAATGTAGCATTTGGTGAAGGGAGACCTGCTGGCGGTGCGTAAATAACAGCAGTCCCGGGTCGCCAGGTCTTTGTGGCCGCCCTCGTGCAAACTGTGTGGGCATTTTCAAAAGACTCATTATACCAAAGTTTGGAAACTCTCCGCCGAGACCACGCTCTGAAGGTGATGTTTTTAGGTTGTTGGAGCATAAATAATAATGACCCTGTGTAATTTTGTGAAGTGAGAGAGCTCAATTTTTAAACTGCCAAATACGAGAGAAGAAGCAAAAGTGCAAATATTGTAGAAACAAAACATAACTCCAACTGCCACAACTCCAATAAACAGGCACAGATTGTGCCACTGGTGTCACCCCCACACAAGTCACCTTTGTCACTCCTTTGATCTGCTGAGCTCTGTCACGCAGGGAACATACGCTGTTCCTTTGTTTCCTGTATCCGAACATGATTGCGGTATGGTTCATATTCTTTTTTTTTTGTTTAATTGCTTCCTTTTAGGTCTCGCCTGACACAGCGCATGCGCTGGTCTGACGAGACATTTTGTGAGGGCTCCAAAAAGTGCTACCGGGCCAGCCTAGAGCTACAGTGCATGTGCGCGGGCGCGCGTGCCGCGCTTGACCGCAATTAACTTTCGCGGCCGCGCGGCCGCTTTGATGTTCTCTGTGAGGCTTCAATAGATTGAAGCAGTTAAAACAAGCATTGGCATAGCCAATAGGTCTCGCTTTTGGGACCTTATAAGTGTTTAGTTATGCAACTGTTGCATGGCTAAACACTTATAAGGTCTCAAAGGTGAGACCTATTGGCTATGCCAATGCTTGTTTGTTTTTTACTGTTGCTCATCTTTTCCGACTTCACTTCATCCACACAAATCTTCTCCTCTAGGTTCAAATATTGATGGTCAGACCAGTGGCCACACACAACTAATTGTGGCTGCTTTGTGCTGTGGGACTGACTGTGTGGCCATCATGTAGGGTGTACACGAGTTCATCCCATACTCAGATCTTCCCTCCACAGGCACAGTGAGAGCTGCCAGGGCAGACACTGATGGTGATCAGGAGACCAGTGTGTCCTATGACGTTGGTCTTCCGTTTGTAGGTAGCCAAGTTCCACACCTTAACCATCTTGCGCTGGTCTCAAGATTCAATGATGGTGTTGCTACCCTTCGGTGTGTAAGAGACAGACAAACCGCTCGAACTTGCTCTCTGGTGTGCTTGCAGACTATCAGTGTGTTCCACAACTTGATGGTCGAGTCATAGGAGCCAGAAACAGCTGGACGGTTATCAGCAACACTCAGAACACCCTTTCTGTGTCCCCTGAAGGGATGGGGGATGGTACCTGCAGTAGCATCGCACAATCTCCTGGCGCCATCCTAGGACACAGTGAGTGCAACCTGGCCCTCTGAGGTAGACCATACATCGCGAACGAAGTCAGAGTGTCCCGCGTCAGTTTGCACATGATGGATCTTATATCTGGAGCTGAAAGTCGAGGTGGGGAACTGTGCGGTGGTAGTAAGGTGCCTTACTCATCCATTGTGGCTTTACAGATGCCCGAATGAGTCATCTGCAGGACATGGCGGTGGCGATTAAGAGGGTGGCCACTGTGGAGGATAGAGTGGAATGGAGCGTTGGAAGTTCACAGGCAGCTCATCCTTTCAGATGGACGGCCAAGAAATAGATAGAGGTGTGTGCTTTCATTTTCTAAAACATCAAGTAGGTCATGAAGACACTTATAACTACCTCATCAAATATAGTACAACAGCCTGTGTTCATGAAACCCATGATAGCTCAGCAAGCTCCCTCTAGGGAAGGAAAGCACTCGATTTCCAGTTATTACCCGCTGACTCAATGAAAGTAACTCACAGCTTGAGTGAGGAAAATGCAAAGACCATCAACAAGTCACAAGAATTAAAATGACAGAAAGAATGTCTAACAGGTGAAGTCAGTGGGAAAACATACAGCTTTGTTTCAAACAATCGAAAGAAAGGGAGCAAAGCTTGACAGAAAGGCAGGGAGGGAGCAGGCAGTTGTGCATGCATAGGACAAAAGAGAAGAGCCATTTGATTCCATCGAGTGCTAAAACTCAAATACTACAGAAAGATGCACACAGAAAAATAATTCCCTGTCATCAGCAGTGGAAGAATACATCTCATTCAATGAATTATGGTGACACCCAAACACTCCTTGAGCAGGACAAGCACAAGAACATGAAGAAAAGCCATCAAATCTGGAGTCGAGAACTGAGATAGAGGAGAAAGCCTGTGAATCCTGACATAGAGGCAGACCCATATAAATGTTAAAGAATTGTTAACAAGTATCTGCCATAGAAGGCTATTCCTGTCTGTAGCACTTCCGTATAGAGTTCCCTCAAGTCAACACTGTATAGATGCAACCTATTCAGTCAGAACACTGTGATACCGAAGTGCTCCTGGGTGGGACAAACATAAGATAAGGGAGTAAAGCTGTTGACTAAAGAACAAACACCTGAGATGGACCAAAAAAGACAAGAAAGGAGCTGACTCAAAGCCTACTACTATATGTATATGTACCATAGAGGAAGTAATACAACAGACACATAAATCTGTCTATAGCCACAACCTAAAAATTAGCAGACAGACCTCCAAAATCTCAAATGTTTCACTTCTCTAAAGACACATGGCTGGGTAAAAATCTGTAGAAATTCACCACATCCACTGGAATATCATTGTACCTTATTCATTTAAAGACACATCTTGCAACAGTGGAAGCATGACTAATCCAAAAGTGGAAACCTTTCATTTAGAAAGCAGCCATACACTGCAGAGATTGATTTAGATGTAGCATCAATTACATTTTTTTAAAAGAACTGCAAACATTGCCTTTTGTGGTACGGCAATGTCCCATACATGGTGTACAGTCATGTCCCTTTTCCTGAGTACCCAACTGCAAGTATCTTGTATCCTTGTTATTGGATTTGGAACTCGAATTACCCTTATCTAGGACATGTGCAAAGGCCTAGGCCTTTCCCTTGATAAGTTTCTTGGCCTGGATGTATCATGGAACTGGAGAGGTTACCAAGCACGTTCTCCAAACAGACAGAGGACTGCTGCCCTGTCGGCGGTTCACATGTGTAGTATAGTAGTAGCAGCATACCATGTTTTTGTAGTGTTCTTAGTATGACCAGATCTTTTAATATGCATCACAAGGATGGTGGCCTGCTGGCCCACTAGTGTAAAGCTCCACTGCTCAAGGTGTACCTGGATATCCAGATCATTGTGCTGATATCCTAAGGCTAGCATATTCATGTGTATTTATCTGCGTGTATTTTTGCGTGGTAAACCCTTTATACTTCTATGCCTGATCCAGAATAAGGGACGTCTGTGAGTTCAGTTTTGGTAGCCCCTGGCACTCACGTGTGCTCATGATGGTGGTGAGATTACTCCCCCAGACAGTGAAAGTGTATGCTGACATTCCTTGGACTGGTGGGAGAGGACCTTTAGAAAGGGGTCAGCACTTAGTTTCACTCCCTGATCGCTATTAGATATTGCTTTGTTGGCTAGGTGCAGACTGCTCATACCTCTTTGACCATCTCAAAGGGTGCCCTTGTCTGGAAGCAACCCTATTGCAAGGGGCATCACTCTAGGCCAGTGATTCTCAAACTTATAAGAACCATGACCCACTTTCTAGAATAACACATTTTTCTGACCCCTCTACCTTTAATGGACATGAGGAGGGGGCGATTTTGAATGTAACTAAACCATAATGTGGAAGGGCATTATTATTTACAGACAACACATTATCCATTGAAATAGCCACTAACTTTGCACAGACATACAGTTTTACTGATAAAACTTTAAAGCACACAAATGAGAATGTGTAGAAATCTGGTTTCTGTGTATATTCAACATTTGTTCATCACCGAGTATCTCGATTTTTTGATCATATTAAAATCGTGCTTCATTTTCGCTTTCCTAGCTGTAGGATGCATACAGTTCATTTAGTTATTTACATTTTTTGTGTGCTGCAAAAACAGTATCCCAAATTGTCACACAATTCATTTTAGAAACTCCTCTCACTTTACAGTCAGAAAAAGAAATGTAAACACTTATTCCAATGTAAAAAAGAATAAAACAGCCAGACATTTGACCTCTGTCTTTGAATCATGGCAAATGTGACAAGCTAAACACAGAAGTCAAAGGCATCTTTATTTATTGTTCTGACTTTTGTGACCCGCCCAAAATAAGCTCTCGGCCCACCAGTGGGTTTCGGCCCACAGTTCGGGAAAGAGTGCTCTATACAAAGGCTGAGTCTCTGAAACACCCTGAGAAGGACACAGGAAAGAAGAACTACCTCAAGTTGGTTCTGAAAATGCAGACAGAGAATACACACACCCTGTCTGATGTACCTGAGTCAGCCTAGAAACTGGTGACCCATTTGTTGTTCCAGTTCCATGTTCTCTTCAATCACTTGGGGGGCTTCACAGGGTACCCAGGGCACTACTGTGCCTGCCTGACAGCCAGCTTTCCAGAGGTGAGGAGAAAACACCTGGAGTCTGACCTGAAAGCAGAACTGTTCCTTGTTCTGAAACGCCAGGAGGGTCATTCCTTAGGAATAACAAAAGAATGAACCAACAGGTGCAGGAGTAATGGTCTACTGGTGTAGGCAAGAGCAGTGACCCCATGTGGGTCCTTCTGACAGAGACTCATGGAAGCAAGTTTTGTATGCTCTAAGCTCGGAAACGGTCATCACTGTCATACTGGAAGTTCTGCCAAGCGAATTACCCTGTCAACTGTGCTGTTGCAGTGAAGGCACTGCTCCACTATATTCCCAAGTGGCCTGCACTGCTGAAGAAAAGAATACTACCAAGTTGAAATACACACCAAGCTAGAATCTTTGCTCTTGCAGCCGTGGCACTTGCTCCACGATGTGCCCAAGTGGCCGGCACTGCTGAAGAAAAGAATACTGCCAAGTTGAAATACACACCAAGCTAGAATCTTTGCTCTTGCAGCCGTGGCACTTGCTCCACTATATTCCCAAGTGGCCTGCACTGCTGAAGAAAAGAATACTACCAAGTTGAAATACACACCAAGCTAGAATCTTTGCTCTTGCAGCCGTGGCACTTGCTCCACGATGTGCCCAAGTGGCCGGCACTGCTGAAGAAAAGAATACTACCAAGTTGAAATACACACCAAGCTAGAATTTTTGCTCTTGCAGCCGTGGCACTTGCTCCACGATGTGCCCAAGCGGTCTGTGGAGCTGTAGAAATGACCTTGGTAAGACCATGGAACGTGTCCCAAAAGTGACGGAACAGACTTGCATGATGACTGCCCGTGTGGCACTTGCCAATTGTGGGGCCACATGGACTACTCCTTGAGAAAAAAAGTGCTGCCTTGAAGCACTTGCCAGAGTGTGCCCGTGTCGCTGTGTGGCTGCTGAGGAGTGGAACTCATCTGCCGCTGTTGCAGTGCCATGAAGTGACTCAGCTGCGATCCCGGAACCTGCGCCCAGAAGTTAACTGTATTGCGTCATCGACCAGGGAGGGCCAAGCTGCTAACTCATCCTATTCACTTCAGTCTAGGAGGAGGCCCTGATGCAACATTTGAGCCCATCAAATGACTAAGTGCCCAGTAGAGGCCCTCCAATTGAGGATAGCTGCTGCAGACTCTGGACCCTGCTGCAGGCTGCATCTGTGCTGCAGAGGGGTGCGGTGGCATCACACACTGGCAGCTGGCACCTGATTGCCTGACCATGGAAAAGCCAAGATAAAGGAGCAGGAAGCAATGCGAGGCCTATGTGATCCTTGAATAAAGGTGAAACTAACAGTAAGGGACTAAGTTCTGTGATTGCCTACCAGACCTGGGGTGGGGAGGCTCCTGTGCTGAAGCCAACACAGGGGTACCTTTAGATAAGGGGAAGGTGGAAGGAGGCAGAGAAAGGCATCTTCCCCAAGGGGGCATAACCATCCACAAGCGACTCTGAGTAGCTAATACGTTTGTGTGGTATTACGTTTAACTGTGTATTAACATATTTTCTTTTTACAAAGATAAACTTTGGGTTGTACAATCAGTTGTTGTACTGTTGTGTGTCTGTTGAGTCTTGAGTCTGATGTACCGCTACACTCATCTCCCTGACACGCGTGTGACTGCTCACTATCACTATAACTGAGAGTCAAGGGGTGAAAGGATTGTATTTGGCTGGGTTTTCAGAGTCATACAAGGACGGAAATAAGAGGCAAATGACCCCAGCCCCCCATGGCTGTAGCCCAGTAGCTGCTGCTTGATTTGTGGCACCCCCAAATGGGGTCCAACATATCGTTTCATGTTTAGGTGGTAATAGTGCTGTATTAAATAGCATTTGGGTTTGGGGTTGTTGCCTGCCAATGATGGCATCAACATCATTCTTGCAGAAAATGGCTATTCTGTGTGATGCTCAGCCTCACAATGAAAAGGCTAGCATAGGATTTGTACTTGAGGTACACCCTCCAGTTCAAATTATCTAGTGTAGACAACAAACGGAGGAAAGATGTCAAATATATGCTTTAGAGCTAAACCCATGTGTTACAAGTATGTACATCACACAATACACTGCTTTGGTTTTACGATTTGGTAACAAAATTGGGCTATGTTACTTTACTACATATGGATTTGCCACAAAACCTATAGGTTTTGTGCTGCCCGACCCCAAACACCGACCTCCTTCCACGAATGAACAGGGAATCGACACAAAGTGGTTTTAGCACTGTACAAACATCAACTTTTGCTGTAAAACTTAACCATAGTCGTTTGAATCGATTGTACTATATATTTGTACTTTATTATAACTTACAAATTAAACGTTTGCAGGAGAAGCCAACTTGGCAGTAGAGCGTAGAGGTCACCTTTTTTTGTGAAATGTGTGCTGTGTTTAAAAGCAGTTCTGGATTCATGTATTACGCTGTGTTTTACTGGGTATCTCAAGGTATATCTGGGGGCCTTAAATACGATACCTGTAAATCAGCGTGCTTATAAGTACCACATAACATTCCAAGTACGCCAGGTATACTCTCAGCCGCATCATTCTCTGCAGCAGAACGTGATTAATTAGGCAGCGGCAGGCATGTGTCATTGTACAGCCACATGCATTGCCATTTGTGAATATCACACGGACTTGCAGGTGTGCCAAAGTCTGTAACACTGTTGACCTCAGAGTGATTCAAGACGTGATTGATACATTTTCAGAACTTCTTTGCCGATTATTACTAGGGCATTACCCCATGGGTTCAGTTCCTATAACTAATCTATTAGTATTGACAATGTAAAGCCATCACATGTCCACCCACCCTAGAGATGCTAATGAAAAACAATCATTGGTACTTACTCGGGTGCTCGAGGCTTCTTAAAGCGGGAATGAACCCGTGCAAAAAGCCGGCCTGCACACGGTGTGTGGCCCTCCGCGGCGGAGGCATTCCCCTCACACCATAGTGCTCCGCTTGTCCATCAGCTCGGACGGGTCAGTGTAGGCTGGCACCAGTCCCTTCCCCCAGTGGTTGCAGGCCGAGCCCTGCTGCATCACCACCAGTCGGATGGGCGACCTGCTGGCCGGTGGGGTTTCCGGGGCGTACTCCTTGCTGGGGTCTCGCCCTCTGCAGTCGTAGAGCACGCAGGAAATCAGGAAGAGCAGCAGCAGGATGACGTAACTAGCGACCAGAATGATGAGGTTTAAGGTGACAGGGTCGATCTCCAGGTAAAACTCCATTTGATCCCATGCTATTGAAGTGAAGCACAGCCTGAAGCGCCTCGAACACCCGGGGAGGCAGCGAGCAGCGCGGCACTGCTCGGGTGAGATGGATTGGCTTTGCGGTAAAAATACTACTAATCCTCCCCACCCCTGAAGCACTGCATTTCTCTGAACTGGTTGATTAAAGCTGCTCAGTTTAATAACTTAAGCTCCTTCTTTTAATACCACGATGCTGGCAGAGGCCCTCTCTGCATCTGAACAGCGAGTTAGTGAATGTATTCAGGGTCTAGGGGAATTTAGGGCTTTTTAGGAACTTGCAGTGTTTATAAATCCATCCGACAGGAATAATAATTCTTCTCCTCAATTAAAAACAAAACGTTTGATCCCAGCATGTTATGGTCAGGGCCACTGGAATTATGCAGCAGGGGAGCATCAAATTATATGGCAACGCTGACTAAATTATGAGGTAAGAAAAGGCAAATAATTCTGCATAATGCAGCACATTTTTGATAGCATTACTTTATTAGTTTGTCATTTTTCACACATGGTAATACGGCAAGGGCAAAGATTTCACCTCATTAGCATCAGTTTAGCAGCCAAATCCATGAATAAGCAACTGAAAGATGACCGGTTAACCTTTACGATGCATCTTCCAATGCGTGCAAACACATATCCCACATTTTTAATAACTTCTGAAACGTTGGCGCTAGAAACAATTTGTTTAAAAAATATGCAGGTTATGCAGCAGATGATGGACTATGTGGCAAATTCCTTACTTAATGAAATGAGCGGTAGCAGCAGAATTGCCAAATTCCAGTGGCCCTTGCTATAGTGTACATTAGGCACTAGTTCACCCTACTTTTTTTTGTAATTTGAAGGTGCCTTTGTTCAAAAAGTTGTCGAAATTCAGGCCCGGCTCCAGGAATTTTTAGTTGGGTGGGCCAAGGGTGCATTTGGGTGGGCCACTGCGGGACCAATTTGTCGCTTCTTGTGGTAGCCTACAAGCCCTAGATTACATTATATTTACTTGCAGTCACCATGATACAATGGATCAATTCTGTATATATGAAAAAACAACATATCTAGACAGCAATGAATGAAAGTACATAAGTATAAATAAACATAGCACCAGGAATTTAATCAATGTACTCAAACAAGAATAAAAATGTCAATCATTTTATTAATTTTAAATAAAAATGTAGCCTTGTGTACAATAATGTACTACATATAAATCACATATAACAAAGACATAATTACATAATTTCATCATTTTGACGAACATTAATACACAAAGAATAAATACACAACAACGTGTATAATACAGCAAAAAATTGGCTGAAGAGGTGGTTGAAGTGTGGTTTTCAGAAGAGCGATGTGATTTTCGACGCGCGTTTCGGCATGTAAGAATGCCTTCTTCAGGAAAAGCCAAAATGGTTCCTAAGTGTCAAAAAAATAAATGAAAACAGACAGTGTATATATACATAAGGCACTTGTGGATATAGATTCTATAGGTTATCATAACAAGATAGCGTACATTCTATTGTATTGAACCATATAGATCATCGACATATGTGGCCACATTATTAAAAATATTAATGGAGTACACTGAAACAATATCGGTGTGTATAATATAATAATGGGCTGTCACAAAGGGAAGGGAGGATATATGGAAAAAGAGAAGAGGGGGGGGAAACCACGTCCCCGTATGGTGTCTATAGGTAATAGAGATAGACGGAATGATAAGAACAGGAGTTCGTTGTCATGGGACAAGAAATGGATAGAGATTCAGAAATAACCGTTAGTTTCCATTATGTTGAATAGAAAAAAGAAAGAGAATAAAGAAACATTAACAGCTGAAAGTGATCAAGAGACCATGAATAACCACATATGTGAAAAGAGAATATTACTGAATGTGTTAGAACAGTATGATTATAACTAAAGTTTAAATTCTTATAGAAGGATAAAGCAAGCTTAATGGTCTATATTGAAATGACACCTTCTAGGTCACAACTGGACATCAAGCGTGACGACAACCAAGGATGGTAACCAGAACTTAAGTTGGGTAAATGAAGACCTCGAAAGGGACAAAGATAAAAGAGAGAGAGATATTCTCAATAACTAGACATAGAAAATGAGTAATAATTATGAAGACAAGAAAGAAAATGTAGAGAAGGATTCAAAACCAAGTAAAGAAAAGACACAAAGAAAAGAAAAAAAGAAAGAAAAAGAAGAAGAAAAGGAATAAAAAGAGAAAAAAAAGGTGAGAAAAAGAATAGTTACTGATGATAACTAGCTGTACCTGATAATCCAACTGTATGATAATAGTCTGGAATCCTATCTCTCTGTTTCAAGTATGGATAATAATGATAACTGAACTCTTCTGCAAGAAACAGAAGTCTGAAAAATTAAATAATTGACTGCATACATAAAAAAAATTGAGAATAACAAAATGTAAAGAGTACTAGTGATTACCTAAGTAGCCTCTTATTGCGTGGCTGTCAATAGATCAGTCACTGGGAGCGCTCACGAATGAGTCGCTGGAGAGTGCCAGGGAAGGCTGCTAGTTAACGTAGCTGTGTGTCCCATGGGTCAAGGTCTAGGTGGAGAGAAAGGATGTCATTCTCTTAAATGAATAAAATGTAAATACTACTACGAATAAAGAGAGAACGATGTCCATTTAAGATACTCGGTGTCTAACTAGGGTACAGGTTATGTTAATTACCTGTATGATAGTGTCAAAGTATCTTCCAATATATTGGTCTCAGGCGCCAGTCCAAGGATCAATGGTAATGCCGTCAAACTGAGGAGAAGAATGATTGCCAGTAAGCTCAAAAGGGCAAGTAATATGGGTCACGATATTATAGGTGTAGATGTTAACGCAAGTGTCATAGACATAACTGCATGTAAGGATTACATAGCAGGAGTGACTAGAGTGATAGTCCAGTAAGAGTGCTGAAGGGGACGCTAGGTGGCGCACTAGCGAATGGAAGCCTTCGTGTAAGGCTCCCGCAGTCCGGCGACAAATATCCGTATAAATATCCTTTAATAGGCAATATTTGGTGCTATCATTGCACTCAGAGACTCAGCAAGGGACCCGAACACTGATTGCCGAGTTTGATCGGAATTGAAGCGCCGCTGCAGGAGAGAGGAGCTCCGGAAGTTCCAGCGGTCAGGACGGGTGGAGGAAGCGAGGTGCTCGGCCGGCTGCGGTTCCCAGGCAAGGTCGGGGCTGTGATTACGACCTTAGGCCTCCAGAGCGAGTGAGTCGCGAGGCGCGCCCTCAGGTACAAAGAAGGGAAAAGACAAACGGGGGAAAAAGCGGAGCACCGGGACATTGAAGAGGGGGTTGCCGGGGGTGGTAACGACATGGCTTCCCCCCACCCCCCCTATGAGTGTTGGAAGCCATCAGCAGGCCGGGGGTTGGTGCTGGGGAATGCCGAGGCTGCCCAGGATATATAGGGTACTGATTTATCCTTTTTGGAGGCGCAAGTGTGTTGTGAGCAATTTACCCGACTGGCAGATCGGGAAGGTGCTTCTTCGATCCCCCCTCCCTTACAAGAGGCAAAGGCGAACTGAAGAGGTCCCACGCGAGGGGGTTGTGCATCGTCAGGGACCACGGCAGGAGTGTGAGCAGGAGCCCCGGTGGCAGACTGGTGACGTGGTGTCTGGGGGTCGGGGGTGCTGGCGCTATATTGGAACTTAATGCTGAGTCCAGCACAGATAGACTATTGCTGACCATACTCCCCCATGGGAGATCAACAACGCCGGCACTAGCGCTACCGGGGGAGCGTGTATTTCTTGTTGGGCTGCGCTGGTGATTGCGCACGTGGCCTGTCCCCAGAATCGATAGTCGGGATTATAACTGTCTAGAATCGACATACTGTGGGATTCTACAGCGCCGCCTGAGTCGGCAGGAGTGTTGCACTAGGCTCCATTACATAAAGCTGAGTGCACTGAACTGCTGGATCTGGGCTGCAGAGCCAAGGGTTTGAGTGAGGAGATCGGCGCCATCTTGGGTTAGAAGGAGACTGCATCCTTTCAAGTCCACTGACAGAATCGGCATAGTGTATTGTCCGGAGATTCAGTAGCATTGATTGCAAAGGGGTACGAAGCATTGCCTGGCCCAGGGACGAGAGATTTGAGACTGGGGGGCGTATTGTGCTCCTATCATAAACCGCTCTTTGAGCATCCTATCCCCCCCTAACACTACATGCTGATTGTACCATATTGGGCCTGCTGGCTGGAGAGTTGGAGAGTGGTCATATACAAAGTGCGATATTCTGCACTGGCTAACAGTAAGGATGGGCAGGCCTGACACGAGACAGCCCAAGCTCACGTTTGACTCTAACAAGAAGACGACTGGACCTGGAGGGGTCCATCACAGCCCGGCTGGAACGAGTGGAGTCGCGGGGGATTCAACAGACGCAGCAGCTAACCTACAAGAAGTTCTGCGCGAGATGCGTCAAGGGTTTGCGACGATCGCTGACAAAGTTGACAGAATGTCATCGCGCATGGATGCAGTGGTTCATAAATTGGATGCCCACGAAGACCGTCTGAAAGAAGCGGAACAACGGATATCGGACTCGGAGGACACTACGACACAGCACACTTCGCAGCTCTCCAGAATGGACAACCTGCTGCGAGTTATTGCGTCTAAAAACGAGGACTTGGAGGCGAGAAGTAGACGTAATAATGTCCGTATAGTAGGTATTCCGGAGACGACCAACGTGGGCAAAATGGAGGACTACGTTGAGAAGATGTTACTGGCGGCGATTGGTTCGGAAGTTTTTTCTCCGCAATTTATAGTGGAAAGGGCGCATCGATCCTTGGGCCCCGACCAAAACCAGGTACGGCCCCCAGGCCAATCATAGCCCGGCTGCTGAACTATAGGGATAGGGATGCGGCTCTACGGGCGGCCCGCAGCACGAAATCACTATCATATGATGGCAATTCCTTTACTCTATACCCTGACTTCACTCCGATGGTACAGGAGGAGAGGAGGAAATTTCTAGCTGTAAAGGCCAAACTGCGCAACTTGCAAATGGACTACGCATTGCTCTACCCAGCTCGTTTGCGAGTCACGTACCAGGGACGACAACAATTTTTCACAACTCCTCAGCAAGTAGAGGATTTTCTCAAACATTATAAGCGTGCTAACAGGCCTGCTGAGGGGTCGTAGGAAGGTCCGGATCCACTGCACGAGGAGATGGAGGAAGGTGAACAGTGAGTGGGGTGAACACTGATTGCATACTGTGACTCTGGTTTTCCCTTTTTTTTTCAGTATACGAGTATGGGGCAAGAGATATGAGAATGAGGATCTTGGCTGAGAAAGACATTGCATTGGAGTACGCATTCTGATTGTTCCTTAATGCTGTGAGCACAGGGGTGTATGTGTAATTTTGTGAACTCCACATTATTGGATGCTCCTCAGCCCGTACTTTGTGTTTTCTCTTTTATGTTGTCTACTGATAGTACTGCTTGGTAGTGCGGTACCTATGTTGCCTATGGTTATAACGCTGGACACCCCTCTGGGTCACCAGGCCGGACTACAAGTAACATTGTGGTTTTGGCGATAATGAGGGGAATTAGTGTTGCCACCTAGAAATGGTCCCCGAAGGGAAATACCCTTGAGTATCTTTGTTGTGTGGGGAGTCTACTAGCACTAGTTCTAGGGGCAATTGTGGGAGGGAAGGGGAGGGTACATGGCTGGCAGGTTGGGGTTTGCTTCAGTGGGAGCGGGGAGGGTATAACGTGCTAGACGAAGGGAATGGGGTTTGGAGTTTGTTAAAGGGGGTGGGAGACTTGGGACAGTTGAGGGTTTTTTTCCTACAGAGGAGGGTGGTGGGAGAAGTTTATTGGAATGCTGTTTTGCTTATTAATGAAAGTCCACTGCTGTGGTTGCTATGGCTAATCTTGACACGATTGAGCGTTCATGGGAAATGTAACATGCTTTATGATATGTGGCTATTCCGATTATGGGGATTTGATGAGTGATGGCGGGTACTGAACGGATAACGAAACTTACAGTCTTATCATGGAATGTGCGAGGGTTAAATGATGCAAGAAAGTGCAGGAGGGTAGTGGCATATCTAGAGCAGCATCAGGTACAAATCGCATTATTGCAGGAAACGCATCTGAGTCCACGTTCTACTTATGCCTTGGCTAGCAAGTGGGCAGCGGTACCGAGTTTCTCTTCCTATTCAGCGTATGCTAGGGGCACTGCAATTTTAATTTAAAAAACGGTGCCTTTTGTGAAATTAGGTGAGCATACGGATACAGAGGGGAGATTTGTCTTGTTATGGGGCAGGCTTGGTACGGACACAGTCACAATAGTAAACTGTTACGGTCCTAACGTAGATTCGCCCAAATTTTTCACACAGCTTTGGGGAAAGATACTGCACACAGGGCCAATGCATATTATATGGGGGGGAGACTTTAATGTTGCAATGGTACCAGGATTGGACAGGTCAGATGGCAGCCCTCAATATAATAGACATGCAAGGGATGTTTTAGCGGGTATAATGGCGGAAGGGGGACTGATAGATGGTTGGAGGTTTGTGCTTGCTGGGCTTCGGCAGGGAACACACTTTACCACATACGCCAATACGTGGGCCAGACTTGATTACTGTTTTCTGTCTAGAGGGTTGGTGGTTAATTTAGGCAGAGTTAAGCACTTACCGAGGTCTTATTCGGACCAATGCCCAGTTCTGGTTCAGATATCAGTCCCGGGCTATGATAGGGCCGTACCAAATGTCATGCCTGGAGAACGGACGGGTGCGCAGGTCCAGTATATAAGGACTGGAAACACGGACGAACGCGCTTAGCGTTCTAGCTCCAAGCCCTGTTTCCGTCTTTGGCTCCCATTGCCTGACTTCCGTTTTTGAGACTTCCTGTTTCCTGTCCCGGAGGCGTCGTAGTCCCGTATCGGTCATCTAGCGAGTAGAGAGAAAAGTTGCAGCGGCATTGTTGTGGGCGTTTGCGACGCCGTTGCAGTTCGTTTCACTTGTGCCTTGAGCTGCATGGTTTCCCGGTGTCACAAGATCCTCATCTCCGTGTTTCGCCGCTGCCACGAATTTCCTGCTGCACCGTGGATCCACTCACATCCCCATCACCTGAGTGAGTGTATCTGCGCCATTCCGTCGTTGCAGAATCCACTTTAACCTAGTTCCTTGGTTGGTTCCCTGTCTGGTGTTCTTTGTCTGCTCTTTGGTAGCATCCCTATCTTCCCCTTATTCTGGTTTATGTTAGTTAGTCCTTATCCTTCCCTATGCTTGCGGGTCAAGTTTGTTGAAGTGGAGTTGGAGGAGCTCGTTCTTCCGCAATGTCTCCTGATAGTTTACTGCTAGCATGGTTCTGTCGCCCCTTGGGCAAAAGGGATATCTAGCGTGAACCACCGTGCCACAAACTCTTCAGCGACAGAAGAAAACGGTAACAGCGCTGTGCGCTGCTCTATTTTGTTCTCATTTGGACGGTAAAGAGGGGGACATAATTTGTGATGTTTCTTTCCTAGGATTACAAACCACTGTCGTAATGCAACACTAAGCCACACAACAACTCCACCCTTCTTAGGAGAACCTTTCCAAAGAACATGTGAGTGTAGCGGAGTGGGAAGAGGGACAATACATACATTTAGGAAGAATTAGTAATAATCCTCTACTGCTTGTGATATAGTGTGTTCCAGAGTGAAGCCATCTATTAATCCTGGTCGACATTCGAAGTGCCTAAACTTTGCGGAGTGTTGCCCCATCCTGTTCCACATCAGAAGTACCTGTGCTTTGGTAGGCAATAATACAGAATGTATTTCCTGTAGATATGAGAGGGCTGTATGTTGTTCATGGTTAACCCACTCTTTATGTTACAGCGGAGTGTTGCCATCTCTCGAAGTCCTCTTCAACCATCCATAAACCGGACCCCCTTCTTTCCTTGTTTTGTTTCCCTGTTTTCCCCTGTTGAGTCATCCGACACTCTAGTGTTTGATAGAGTCGGAGAACCACAGGGGAAGATTGAGGCATACTCTACTGGTTCCTGACGCTCCTGCAGAAAGACCTCAGATTCCTTACACCAAATTGGCGTATGCACTCCACGGCACTTCTGGATACACAGTTTAAAACAGAATTAGGAGAGGACATTGCAGAGTTTTTTCCTCGCAACAAAGGATCGGTGGATAGTGTGGAGACCATCTGGGAGGCGTTTAAGGTGACGGTCAGAGGGTACTACATCTCAAAGAGCTTTGGGGTACTGAGAGACATTCGAGGGACGCTTAAGAAACTAGAGACAGGCCTTAAGAAGATGGAATCCAGGATGGCCAGGGAGCCGATGGGCCCCATTCATAAGGAATTTAGAGACAGGCTCACGCAATATGAAGAGGCAGCAGATAGAGAGGCCAAATTCAGAGGTAAACATTGGCAGACTCGAAGATACTGTGAGGGAGAGAGACCGGGTCGAGCCTTAGCGGAGATCACTAGACATCCGCGGTGCAACACACACGTACTGGAACTACGTACATCGGAGGGTGAAATACACCAGGATACGAAGGGGATACTAGGCCTCTTCGCAGTACATTATAAGGAGTTATATGCTACACAACGCGCTGGGGAGGTCCTATTTGGGAACTTCCTGGATGATGTGGCGCTCTGCTGGCTGAGCGACGCACATAGGAAGTTCCTTGGAGCCCCGTTCGAACTGGATGAAATACGAGATGCAATCATGTCGCTTAATAATGGTAAGGCGACTGGCCTGGATGGTCTGCCGGCGGAATTTTATAAATGTTATATTGATATAATGGCCCCGGTGCTCAAAGAGGTCTTTGAGGAGTCGTTGGAGATAGGCATCTTGCCAGGGTCGATGAGGGAGGTGGTGATTACCTCTTTGCTGAAACCAGGTAAAGACCCCGCTGAATGCGATTCGTATAGGCCGCTCTCTTTGATAAACTGTGATGCTAAGATATTGGCGAATGTGCTTGCCACTAGGCTCTCCCTGCTTATGACTAAGATAGCCCTTCCGGATCAGGCAGGGTTTGTCCCCGGGAGATCCACGGCCAGTAATTTGCGTACCCTATTCTCTCTGATCCAAACGATAGCGCCAGACCTACCTGTAGCTGCCATATTCCTTGATGCCACAAAAGCATTCGATTCGGTTGAATGGAGCTACCTGTTTGCCATTTTGTACAGGATGGGGTTTTCGAAAATATTCGTGGCATGGATAAAGTTACTTTACACTGATCCAACGGCGAGAGTACTAATTAATGGTGAGCTGTCGTACCCGATTTCATTAACCAGAGGTACCAGACAGGGGTGTACATTGTCTCCATTATTATTCGCGATTGCGATTGAACCTTTAGCATGCCGTATCCGACAACTGCACCAACAAAGTGCTTTTAAATGTTTCCAACGGCAGATAGATTAATCACTCTATGCGGACGATTTAACGTTGTATGTGGTGGATCCGCAGACTAACCTCAATCCACTGCTCAGGGAATTCTTGGTGTTCGGTAGATTGTCTGGCATACAAATCAATTGGAAAAAATCACATTTTTTTCCCCTGACCCCTGCGGTAGCCCGATTCTCCTTGGACTATCCGCTTGAATGGTGTGACTCTGACCTCCGTTATTTAGGGATCCAGATATCGACGGTGAAGGAGGAGACGTTAAGACTGAATTATGGCACTGCAATCACTAAACTGGCAGAGGATGTTACACGGTGGATTTCTTTACCTTTCACCATGGCTGGTAGGGCTTCACTAATTAAAATGGTGCTGCATTCCTAAAAGAGAAATAAAATGATTTCTGAATGATCTACAGCTACGTGGATGCTGATTTGGAAACTCCTTTATAATACTATGAAATGGTTATGGAGAGTGTATAGATACACATGGGATTAGAGTGACTTGTATATGGTGTGCTCCTGTGTCTTTTGTTAGTCAGGTTTGCTCTGGCACAAGGAAAATTTAACATTGAGATTGCACCCAGTATTAGAGTGTTGTTTTAGTAATTTTTGGAGACACTATGATGTGCAGATCACATATAGTAAATCCACCATGGTCTTTGATGAAAATGACATCTGTCCGGAGCAGATAATGGATTGGCTCTCCCTGGTGTTCCTTGAACTCGAGAACGACGTACTTCTGGAACTGATTGCCTATAAAGCAGCGCTTGCATTCATGGACGAGTAACTACCTTCCTGCAGCCACAACTGATTGACACCCAGAGAACAGGTCCCAACCCTGTGTTGCATTGTGGAGGAATGGTCCCATAAGCCAGAACAACAGTGGACATGTCTGCATTTGCTCGGACTCAGAATGCATGTGCGTGTACCTACACGTGTTGTCACACAGTGTGCAAGGTACTGCAGCCCCATGGGTGTAGCTGCACAGCGTCGTTTGGCAAGGTTCCTAAATCTGACATACTGCTGGAAGGAGACTACACACATGGCATTGTAGCATGACATGTGACCATGTTGGTCCCTTTCACCTGCTCACTGTCAGCATAGCACACAGTCGGCGCAGTACGGTGGTACAGCTGCATGCAGATCCCATGGGCTGTGAGTCGTGTCCCCTGACACGGGGCAATGAGCAGACGCCAAACATCACATGACTCAACCAGCAAGGCAAGGTGGGCTGAGACCGTTGCCAACCGTAAGGATATGTGTTCATTTTTGCCTCCCCATTTCTTGCACCGCGACACATTCCCATTCTGCCTGTAAGTGTCTTAAGCATTTGCCTGCCTGTTGTGGCCCATTATGTGCCCGTACTGACACGCACATGCTAATAAAGTCTACGCAACTTCACTAGTGTACAACTGTGATGAGTGTTGATTAGTATGACAAATCGTGTGCCTAAATGAGCATTGTCCGTACACAGGGAGGGACAGACTGCCTCTGGTACATAGGTGGTGAATCACTATTGGCAGCTCCACCTCTGTGAACCAGACATTGTGTTTGGGATAGTTGCTGGTAGACCTGTGCTCTTACGTGTCTTCAGCAATGTGAGTATGGTGTCCAACTTCTTGCCATGTGGATCAATATGATGTCCACACTGATGTGTGTGAGTACGTCATGAGAAGAGATATTCTGTAGCCACTTTCAATGGGGGACACTACTTCAGGCGGGCTACCGATTCTGACATTTACAAACACAGCCCTATATGATACATGGACGTTGGGCTACGTTGGGGGATGCAAGATTGTTGTTCATGTGCAGTGAGGCCACAGCTAGTTCACACCTTCACATTCATTTAATTGGCCATGTGTGTCAGGGTCAAACATTCGCATTGATGACATTTACCAGAGTGTACCTTTTTGTGCAATCAATGTCCCTACATTCATCCATACTTGTACTCGTGAGTGAACATAGACATGATACATCTGTGTGATTTGGAATGTTTTATTCACATTCTGGGGAGTGTCGGAGCTGGAGGGGTACATGGCCAGTTCAAGCCCACATTAAATGGTTGCCCAGTGGTGGGCCAGCCAGAGTCCTTGGGGGAATGCAAAGTTAATTTGAAGAGGGAGAGTTCAGTCCTCAGCCGGATTGCTGTGTCATTGGTACAAGAGCAGATATGGCAGTCCATGTCGGGGTCCAGGTGAATGTCGCAGAGTGATACGGGGAACAGTGGGATGTGTTGTTCCAGGGCATGATGCATAGGGCTAAACTAGGCAGGGACAGGCCATGTGGCAGGTACGGATGCTACTGCCTTCTTCCTCACACAGTCATTACCCTCCACATCTTACTCCTCTGAGACGTCTTCTGTGTCCGGTGTGTCAGGTGTGTGTGGTGGTGTTATGGCGGCATCACTGTGGGGCACTGACACATCAGGGTGCGGAGGAGTAATGACCGCATCACTGTGTGCCAATGACACATTAGAGGGCGGAGATGTGTGTGTTGAAGTTCCAGCAGCAGTTATCTGGGACAGGCTCTGTGGCAGCAATGGCAAGATGAGGATCTGCAAGGCCTGGAAGATCCCAGCTACATCTCGCTGGTGTTCAGCCGTGGCAGCCCTACTTCCAGCCTGCATCCGCTCCATGGTCTCCATTGTCCTTCGCATCTGTGCCTACTCCGTGCTGTCATCGCTGGAGCCTGTCTGACTAGACAGTTCTTGTATCTGAGTAATGGCCCCAGCGAGGTCAGCCAACGATTGTTGGTGAGCATGGTGCGGACAGTCTGTGTCCATTAGGGACTGCACGTAGTCCCTGATGGGACTCAGACACCCACGTATGGCATCGAGTTTGGCTGCCACGAGTCCGAAACCCACCCGCAGCTGATCAGCCATATCCTCCTGGCAGGCTAACACACGGCATTGGAATTCCATGTGTTGGTCGTGGGGGTCCTGTGGGCCAGCCATGGTGGTGTTTGCTTCCTGCTGTGAGGTCTGTGCAGGGTGTGGGGTCACAGCAATGCAGCTAGGCTGCCCTGCTCCTGTGGATGGGGTGCGGCGGCTGTCCACGAGCCGTTGGAGGGTGTCTGGGCAAATGTGCAGGGTGTCCTCTTCATCATCATTGTAGAGATGTGTGGTCTGCTCGGCAGCAGGTGTTGATTGTCCCTCTGCAATGTAACAGGGAGATGCAGATTAACAGATTGTTCCGTGTATGTTGACGCATTGTACATGTTTACATACAGACAGCATGACAATGTACATTGTGACTGTTTTGGAGGAGCTGGCGATTTGATGGGAGACAGTGGACATTTCGACTACATGACGTATGTGAGGTTGTACTCGTACATAATCATCTTACAGTGTCATGCAATGCCAGATGTGATTGGCCAGTTTGTATGCACGGGCGGCACCAGTTGTGTCCGCTGTCCTGTGGTGTAAGTGTTGCACTTTGTACCACATTGTCGTCAATGTTGATGTGCTGTGATTGCTATGTGTGTGTGCTGCATTGTTGCTGAGTCGGCCCTGCAGCTCTGATTTGGTGGCCCCTTATCCCTTTGAGTCGGTGTGCCTTTGACTTGTGTGCTTTTCGGATACTGTGATGTTTGCGACTTGGGTCATTGGTGCACTAGGACATATTTTGTACTCTTGTGCATTGTTTGTCTGCAGATGTGTTTTTGATGTCATGTGCTGTAGGTGCATGTGGATGTGTCAGGGTGTGACCTGCTCCTTTACGGATGTGGTCCACACTCAGCCACCTCAAAGTCGTCGCATGCTTGTGATGTATTGTGACTGCCGCCATGCTATCGGTCATGCAGTGTCACTTGCATAGTCCGTGTGGCTCAGAGAGCCGCTGCTTTGCTGGATTCAGCACATGTGCATGGGTAGGTTGTGGCACTGGTGACATTGAGGGGGGTCCATTTGTGCACATTTTGAACGGGGGCCTACTTGGTGTTTCTATGTGTGCTGCAGTGTGCCAAGGGTACCAGGGACATGTTCCACACTCATTGTGGGTGTGCAGTGTGCTGCACATGATTGTGCATGTGTGCCATTGTCCCATCTCCCTCCGTCCCCCCAGGCCCTGGTCGTTACTCACCCTGTAACTGTTGGGTCAGGTCATATTGAGCAGTGTCCAGACCACCAACTCCTTGCACCGTGTCTGCACTGATGACTGTGGCCACCATTTCCTCCAGCTCATCCAGCTCCTACTGTGGCGCAGGAGTCCTACCTCCAGTCACCGTTGCTGCCTTCCTGTTGGCAGCGAGTTTCTCCTTGGTTTGGCTGTGCACTTCATGCCAGTGCCTCTTGACCTCCTCCATTGACCTCCTCGACACTCCAACTCCATTCACGTTGTTGACGATGGTCTGCCATATTTCCATTTGTGTTACCAATGACGCAGTGGAGGTGATGAACAGTTGTTGGTAGTGTTCTATCATCTTCATGACGATGATCCGGTCTTCCTGCGGACTGAACCCTGTCTTCCTCTTCCTCTTCTCCTTGCCCTTTTCCGAGCATGGGGTTCCTGGCTGGTCCTCCGTGGGGCTTGTGGGGTTTGGGTTGTCCTCTGAACTCAGTCCAGGTGCATCCATGGTGCTACGTAGTTTGATTTGGTTTTGGTGTGTTTTTTTTTTGTTGCTTTTATTGTGCATTTTCCAGCATGACGCATGGGAATTGCAGGACTGTGGCTGGTTTGCGTTGATTTTTGTATCGTGCTTGGCCTCATCGCAGCTTTTTTTGCGTTCGTGTTTTGCATTTTTGCGGCGTCGCATTGACTTTATCGCAGACATTTGACACGTAATTGTGTGCCTATCGCATGGTACGGCTGGCTTGGAAATGCCGTGTTACCACGGTGTTATTTTCCCGCGATAGACTGCGATGTGAAGAGTTGGGTTAAGCTACTTTTGCGGTGGTCAACACACTTTCTTGAGAATATCCCCCTTCATTTTTTTGCATTGGTGGCTGATGTACAAAATAAATGTAACATAATGTCCATCAGCCACTTTTTGTCCCAGGAATTTAAAGTGTTTGTTGGTAGTCCAAAAAGATGTGACAGCCGGAGCCATTAACCAAGCTGCAGCTCGTAATCATTTTTTATTGTGTGCCAACCATGGTTCAATTCATAAAGTGAAATCTATTTAACTAAAAATGGGTATGAGAGAAAGCTTTGAATTTTGAAATGTGATCAAGAATCTTGAGTTTATGAACAGATATTAATTGTAGGAGTCTGGATTTGCAGTTATCCATGATATCGTGATTCAAAGAGCGTTTTGCAAAATGTGTTCTTTTCTGCCCACTGTCATACATTTGAAAGACCAAAACGGAGAGAATTCCAATAGCAATAACAAATGGTCTGCTAATCTGCCTATTCTGTGTTCCTTCACTCCTCTTGATAAAAAATGGCACCCCCCAATTATGTGGGTGAGCCTACTACTCTCGCTCTCTTTCACTTCTCCCTGATGCTTGAATTGTGGTTGGGGGATCACCCCATGCACTGCAGGACTAGTGATATTTGTTGCACATTACTTCCCAATCTGGCACTTTGCGGGACAGAATGTCTGATGTACCATGGGGGAAGCCAAACCATGTGCTGGTGCCCTTCCCTTAAGGAAGAAAATTGCTGGTGCGTTAGTGTTAAGTGTCTTTACAGGGGATCATCACTCCTGCCCTACTCATCCTCCTGAAGCCTGAGATGATGGAAATCTCTCCAATGTGCACACCAAAGAGATTTCTCAGGTGGTTGGGTGAGCTGGACCTGTTCTCTGCAAAATCTGAGCTAAGACCTATTGGCTTTGCCAGCAATGCAGATACTTTGCATTCTTTTGTTTACCATTGTAAAATGGTCGTTGGCCATCTTGGAACAGAAAATAAACATTTCAAATATTATGAGAAAATGGCTACCAGTGCATCACAAGGAAGGTGGGTGCACACACATGAGCAATTAGCAGCAGCCATTTTCAATTTAAGAAAAAACTATAATATCCATTCCTAGGTGACCGTCTGTGCATGCTCATGCACAAACCCCCATTGCCACACACCAGGCAGCTTTCATGGAATCACTTTTTTTCCCTTGGTGCTAATGCAATCAAGCATTGTCAATGCCAGTAGCTAAGCCTTTTAAAGGCAAGACGTATTGTATTTGGCAATGCTTGTTGTAAATGTGTACTACCACTTCCTGCAGCGATCAGTTTGGAACATCTCATGTAGTAAGTATAGCATTAGATACTTTGACATTAAAGGAACTCAGGGCTGAGGAAGATTATTAAAAACTGCTGCTGCCCAATACTAATATTTTTGTTCAATCAGTGCTCCACTAAATTCATACAGTTCAAAAAAGGGAGTTGGGGCATTCCTGCAACTTTTGGATTTCTATCCAATCATCAGCCTTGTACACACCTATGTGAAACACACATAATGGCTCAACATGTCATCTCCGAATACTTTCAGAGGCCACAGCATTAGCTACTAAATTGCAAAAGGGTATTTAAAAATCTCGCCTCTTTTAGACTTTGCCACACTCGTTCTTCGATCTCTGTATATGGAAAGGGAAGAGTTTTGAAATAGACCTTTGCTTGCCAAAGTTCTTTCTGGTCAGTCGTGGCCCGTGCAGGTAAGAGCGGTAGGGAGGTGGGGCCGGGTTGGGGGGTAGGTATTCGACAGACGACCACAAGGGAAAATTAAAACAATAATTAATTTTCCCTCGTCGTCTGTTGAAATCCTCCCTCACCCGGCCCCACCGCTCTTACCTGTACCGGGCGTGGCTGTTTCTGGTCCCTTCCTCCTTAGGTCTCAACCCACACATGAAACTTCCTCTTCTTTTTTTTTTTTTCAACGCCACTCGCCCAGCAAGTAAAAGGGGGAGGCGTACCCATCTGTTGACTTGCTCCTCAAGGGTATGCATGGCGGGCCATAACTCAATCTAATAATCTGGTCAGTATCGGAGTTGATGTGAATTCCCAGATTTCGAGTCTTGTCGGAACACCAGGTCAGAGGGAATTCGCAATCCCATCTCTTGGTGCTGGAGGTGAGTGGAAAAATCACCGACTTGCCTCAATTTGTTCACAAACCAGAATGTGTCCCAAATCGAATAATCTCCCTAATAAGGGGCTCAAGGTTCTTCTCTGGCGTGCGAACATATAAAATATCATCCGCATAGAGGGATACAAGTAAGGGGCTCGTCTTGAACTGGAGTCCTCTGTGGAGATGACGTTCTTGAAAATGTCTGACCAAGGGATCCATTGCGATAATGAAAAGCAACAGGTGAAAGTGGGCATCCCTGTCTGGTACCGTGCGTAAGAAGAAAGAAATGCGATAAGGTACCATTCAGTCTGGCAGTGGGGCTATTATATAGTAATGCAGTAAGGGCAATAAATCCTTTCGGCATACCCATCTTGCGCATTACCGCTAGAAAAAATGGCCATTCAAGACAGTTAAAGACCTTTTCAGTTTCAAGTAGTACAGCGGCCGCGGGAATATCGGGCGATATTCTATGAAGGACAGTAAAGAGTGTCCTCAAATTAAGGGCCGTAGATCTATGAGGGCCGAATCCTGCTTGAGCTGGGGAGATTGTTCTGTCAACAGGAGAGCTAAACCTAATGCAATCATCTTGGCCAAGATTTTATAATCTAAGTTCAGGAGTGAAAGGGATCGGTAGGACCCGGTTTGGGAAGTAGTATTATCACCGCCTCACACAATGTGAAGAAATTGTGCTAGATGTGCAAACAATAATGATAGTGATTACCAAATAGCAATTTTTAGTGATCGCTTTTTGATGCTCACTAAAACTAGCTCACTAAAACTAATGTACAACGGGTCATTTGCCGCCTATTCTCTAAATAGCGATTCGTAGTGAGTCGCAAATAGACCTACCTCATAAATATTAATGAGGTAGGTCACAATTTGTGACCCACTACGATTTGCTGCCATCACAGGTATGGTGGCTTGCTAGGGTCAGCAGAGCGCCATGTCTGTGATTGCTTTTAAATAAAGCAATCTTTTTTTTAAAACGCAGAAGAGAAAAAATGAAACATTTAAGTTTCATTTTTTAAGAGCAGACAGTGGTCCCTTAGACCACTGCCTGCTTTTAAAAAGTATGCTTTTAACCATTTGCGAATGGGTTACCACCAACTTTAAATTTGGCGGTAAAGTGCAAATGTTTTGCGATTTCATTTCCGTTGCAAAACATTCGTACATACCAATGGGAATCGATATTTGGAAGGGACAACCTAAACACACCCCTTCCAACACCGATTCGCAATCCCAAATTGCAATTTGGCAGCAAGATAGCGAATCACACTTTGGGCTTGGAACATACTGAAATGCCTTTTTGCATTTGCACCCGGCCCGATTCTGCGAATCAGGCTATTTGGGACCTGAAAAAGGGTTTGTATATCTAGCCCATTGTCTCCAATGCAGTGAATTAAAACAGAAACACACGACTTTTGGAAGCTCTTGACATTAGTGGCCTACAGCACCCCTTCACAGGGGAACATAACAACCCTCCCCAACTTTTAGCCCTGCAGAATCTTGTGCCAGGTACAGAGCAGTTTCAGTGAAAACAAAACTGCCAAGGTGTCCAACAATGTACCTTGCAGATAATGTACTTTGAAACAACTCATAAAAATTGCTTCCGTGTGGAATAGCTCAAATGTCCTTGGACTGTCTGAGCCAGTCATCTCATACTTCAAATCGGATAATAGTTGTTTAATGTTCCAGTTTTAATGCCACCTCAGATTGTCAAACATATATAGATTTAAATGATATTGATTATCTCTGCTTTCAGCCATTTGAAATGAAAAGAAATACATAAGATGCAGTAGTAGAAAAAAATGTAGAAGAAGAGCGTCTGAGCTGGTTTGTGGTAAGTTACAAAAATCCCATGTATATAAAAGGTCCATAATTCAATTACAAACTGTTTTCAGAATATAAAGTAAATGAATGTAGTACATTATTCAATCATTAAAATCTGATGGACTTCACTGACAATTCAAGTAAGATATAGTGATGCCTGTTGAAGGATGAAAGAGATAGTGTGTAAATACATACCTGAAATTGGGGAAGCCTGAATCCCTGTACGGGAATTGGAGGGGAGTCTCTCCACCTCAGAAAATTGAGAAAAAGGCAATTAGAAATATTAGAGCATCATTTTCAAATGAATATGGTTAAAAATACTGACAGTCTATAAGAGTGGGATCCAACATAGGTCCAGGAGAGCAAGATACATGCTTCAAGATATCCAACTAAGACACATTTCTATAATTGAATCTATGTTTATCACGGAAAAGTGGCATTTCATCCAGTCCTCCTGGATCTGCGTTTAACCCCTCTGTTCTGAATGTATTATTCATAAATCTTTGTGATATGCTAGATAAGCTTTACGCAGCTCACAGGTGTTGTGGCTCAATCTCCCCCAACAAACTTTGAAAAAAATGATGGCAAAATAATGGATTTCTCAGAACACTTCCTATAGAAATTGGCCGAAGAGCTATATATATATCACAGCAAATAAATATATCTGGTGATTATAGCTGGTTTAGAAAATCACGACGGAGTGGAAGATCTTTTACGGCCAATACGACCTCACTCTGGAACCACTTGCCCAGCCATCTACGACTGGCAATTTCAGAATCTTGTTTTCGGCAAGCTCTGAAAACTTGGCTCTTTGGCTTAGCTTAACTGGTTTCCTTTGGAGGCCGGTCATCTCACCTTTGTATGCTATCTAGCTCCCTCTACTGTCAGCGCCGGGACACCCCTGTTTGGGGTAGCTGTCGCGCTCTACAAGCTCCAATATTATTATTATTATTATTATTATTATTTACCACATGCACAATTATTTTCCCTAAAATATACATGGCATCTAAGTGTCTTATTCCATCTTGCTTCTTCAGTGACGTTTCTCTGTCATACTGTATAATGGAGTTTGTATTTAGAAGGGGCAAATTAGAAAATCAATAGTAATGCAAGCTCATATTCATGGGTAAAAAATAACATCTAGATATATACCACATGCTCATACAGAAATGCTGTTTCCTATTTACACCGGACGTACAGAATCAGATGTGCCAGAATTAATTTGTACCTGCTCAAGCCCTTCCTACCAAATTCATGTATGTTAACACATGTCATCCAACCTGCTCTCAGCTCCTTGTGCCAGCTGCCATAAGGGGCTGCCTTTATATTAGAAGGTGGGCACTGGAGTTTGCCGTTCAAAACTACTGTGCGCAGAGCAATATGGTGAGTGAGACTCCATTTGGGAGTATCACACCTTAGCAGTATTCTAAAGGCAGGAGTTGCAAAAGTCAGAAAACTGCCGCTAAAGCGGCGATAATGGGCTTGATAATATGCCGCAGAGAATTCCCATAGAAGCCCATGTTCTGGTGTCAACATGGGCTTCTATTGGAATTCTCCATGCTTGATAATATACCCCTTGAGGTTTAAACTTGTACAACCTACTTCACCACGAGCAGAAAATGGCAGGAAAGGTGTTGCGTAAGCCAGGAAGAGCATGTCCGAAGCAGGTGCATGGCTCGCAATATGATTATTTTCATTCGCTACTGAGAGAGAGTGAGAGCAATGAAACAGTTTGGACATTTTCGATGCGGAGAGTACCAGTTGATGGTAGAGAAGCACCAGAGAAAATCTTCCCTGGTAACAGAAATCCCTATTGCTCTTGTAAAAAATATTTTTTTAAACCTTTTTTTATTATTTTGCATTCAGTAAATAACTTGACAGATACATTATGAATCACAAATGTCTGAGTCTTTCTCCGGTTATAGGAGGATGCCAGGCGAGGTTCATATCAGAATAATCATTGTTACACATATGATAATGCTACCCCCCGCCAGGCCTACAGACCATGATACGCCTGCCAAGGACCCCACAATTTTTCCCATTTCCGTGGACCACCCCGGGCCTTGTATATAGTCTGCTCTGCTTGTTGGCGCCAGTCCCGGTCAGTTTTGCACTCTGACAGTTTGGGGGGTCGTACTGCTCCCCAATGTTTTGCTATATTGCGCTTAGCGAGCACCGTGACCAGGGTCAACCATGTTCTCGTATACCTGGGCTAGTCCTCATCTCCTGGAATCATTAACAGAAACCACTTGGGTCCCAGGAGGATCTCCACTCCCGCCACCCCGGCCATGGTATCTCTTATTTTACTCCGATAACATTGTATCTTCGGATATTCCCACAGTGTATGCAGGAAGGGCCCCTCTTGTCCACAGCCCCACTGCAGAGGCCACTCTCTGCGCGGCCTAATCTGTGAAGTAGTTGCCTGGGGTAGTAAACACAATGTAGGACCTTTAGTTGGATCAGACGGAATCTGGCACGGACTGCTACTTCCAGGGGCCCTGAAGCCCTTCCGCCCATTCCTCATCCTCTATAGTCCCTATGTCGCCCTCCAAGGCGGTCCTTAATGATGTTAGTGGGTCGGGGGAATTGTTAAGAATTTTAACATCATTATCCATGACATAATAATGACCCATTCTTAAATCATTGAGGCACAGTATACTGTGGCTGTTTATGCCTCCCATAATGCCTTCCACAGGATGCGCATCCCTGGTATGTGATGATGATGGACTTGTAAAGCAGACCCTGCCCATGAATGCACAGGAGTGCATGTGAGTGTTTGTGACAATGAGAACCTTTTGTGCGGTGGAATTAAGTTTATTTATCTGAAATAGTATTTTTTTTATGGACACTAACTATGCCTTTCTTTTAGGATGCACTTAAATCTGATATTTTAAAGATAATTCATGTTGTGCTCGGTAGATTTATTGTGAATTGTGCTTGCTGGGTACTGGAACTTAATTACTAAAATGGCTGTTAATTAAGGACATGTGAATGCATTTCATTATGTATATTGAAAATTTATATTAATGCTATCTCTTTTTTTTTATCTGAGCCCTGAGCATTAAGGATTAGTGTAATCTGTCTGCTCTGTTCTGTGATTGAGCAGTAGTATGATGTAAGTGCCTGTATGATTTGTGTAGCTCTGCTGTTGATGGCTTGTGATTGTGAGATTTGCATAACTTTTGCTTTGTTCGCCATACTCCTTCTATGTAGTGACTCACTCGTATGTCTGAGAATCTAATTGCAAATGACCAGCGGAAAAAATTGAAAAAAAGATGCTGAAAAATATTTTAAAACAAATAATAGGCCAGATTTTTTTAACTGTCAGCATTACACAAAGGTACAAATGTACAAAGCATGTAAGTAAGTAAGTAAATATTTATTGCAGTTAATTAAAACCATAAAATATTCTAAATTCCATGTGGGTACGTATGTATGCTATAACTAAAAGAGGCTAATACTTATATCCTCGTTTACTGGCTCACGTGTCACTAAAAAATATGGCGTTACATTTAAAACCATTAAAACAGTACCAATGCTTAAAACCTGGCAGGGGCAAAACTTCCTTGTCAATACTGTGACAAAATAAAAGAAGGCTTTGCAGGCCACCCGGCCCTACAGTTCTATTGGTTTCCAGTGCCCTCTGAGGAGTCACTTGGCGGATCAAGCCTGCCAGATGTCCGTGTGATGCTGCTTCTTAGTAGCCTCTCTAATCCATCCATTAACTAAATAAATCTAACCCTCACCATTGCAGGGTCCCCCTTCATACAGAAGATCTCTGCCTGGCAGCAGGCTCTGATACCACATTTTATAAGCATTGGTCAACGCCAGTATCTGCGCTCTTTCGTGTGTACAAAGCACGAGTCACAAATAACAGGATTTGCGACCCGAAACTGTAACAAAGCTCATTTATGAGTTGGAAATGTTTTTCCTAATCAGGAGAGGGTTAGCCACTTTCCTTTATTAGAATAGAAGGGGTATGAAGGGAGCATCTCCATCCTATTTGCTGCTTGGAAGGGGATGCATCAAGGGTTTGGGTCCCCAATAGGAATTGCAAACCATTGATCAGTTACTAACCTCCAAGTTGGAGTGGGGACTATTTAATTTTCAAAGGGAAAACTGTCTCTGTGGGAAAAAAATTAAAAGCAGATTGTTTTCCTAACTGCTTGCAAGATGTTCAACTAGACCTCTAGGTGAAATGTCTACACATGTGACCTCCCCTCAATGGGACGAGTCCTCAATGCCCCACCCCCCTCGGATGAAAGGGACCCCTTTTGCTTCCTACAGCGTCAAGAGCAGCGCAGGAGTCGGGGTTACATGCGGGTGGACGTCATCCATCCACTGTTTTCACAGGGGGGATGCCGTCCACCCTGCCAAGAAGTTGGGCCCCACTGAAAAATATGCTGAATTTGTGCCGGTGTAATTTTCAAACACGGGTATGCATTCAGCAGTGCCTGCACGTTGTTGTCTGCTTTCGATCCACAACAACGTGCAAGCGAGGAGGGGGCTTTCTCAGTACAGACTCCTGCAGGGCCCATAACAATGGCCGAATCTGAAGGGTCATCAGGCCTCCTTTTGTCTCCTGGCTGGCAGCAGTCAGGAACCTCACACCTAGAACCAAATGCAGCAGAGGGGGAACAAATGCTCACACCTTGGTTGCACTACACACATACTTAAGAGAGGCAGCTTTTCTCTATGGCCAGGTACGGCCTAGACCCCCTCCTCCCTTCTCATTACCCAGAGAGTACACGTCTAACACGAGAAGGACATTTTTGGATTAGGGAGTCGTAAAACCCCCGGCCGTATTTATTAACAAATATTTTAACAAAAATGTATATACATTATTTACATAATACGCAGAAACCATTGTATTACATTGATTACATGGATATGTACAGATGTCAGATTCCTAACCTTAACATGTCTCTAATACAAAGATATTCCAACCCGAATCTGAACATATTATAGGCAAATATCACAATATCCTTTAATTTTCTGCGTATCCCTATTTGAGCGTACGGCAAGGTCAATAACTGGTGTCCTTATCAAATTATGCCCGCCCTCCAACCGGAGTGCGCATGCGCAGTGGGCCTATTCACCGTGAGGGTCCTCCCCCCCGGTCACTCCCGCACGCTCTGTAGTTTATCTTCATAAAGGGGCCCTTGCAGTTATGCGCTGTTTACTTGCGCCATTGGGCACGTGCGGGATGGCCAACCAGTCTACTGGAAAGCGTAACTGCCACTCCCCCGCACCCATCCATCCGGCTGTGATTGCCCCTAGAGTTCTATGGGAGACCACTTGTCCCTCCCCCTTGGACGACCCCATTCAAGAATGGCGCCGCCCTCTAAGGACCTTAAATTTACTGCTCACCAATCATGACCTTACCGCCACAGGCCTGCATAGTTGACCGACTATCAGGCCCCCCCTAAATGCTCACCTGAAAGGTCATGTCCTGCCTCTAAAACCACCCATGAGAGAGGATGTGGTCTGTCAGCTAGACTGCCGCCTTTGGTGCTGGAAGCCAGAGTTCGAGCCTCGGGGTCGCGTCCACATCCTGTGATTCTGGGCAAATCACTTAATCACCCCGTGTCCAAATGTGTAATGTAAATACGGTGCTCATGTAAAGTGCTCCAATACCTTCGGGTCGAGTTCGCGCTACATAAATATGCAAAAAGAAAGAAAAAAAAAAAACAACCAGGCCAGCAAATTTTCCATGAAGATGTCGTTACCTAGCTTAGACAGATGGATGCCGTCTTTTAAGAAGCACGGTTCCCCCCTGATGCACCCGTGGGCGATCGTTTGCAAGTGTGGAGCCCTGAAAAGTCTGTCTATTTTATTATTAATCCTCCTTACTGAATGATTCAGTGCCTTCACAGACTCCCCCCCTCGCCATTTAAATCTTGGTACCATCTGTGACCAAACTATGGTGCACCCAGGGCATTTCCTAGCTAACCAACCCACTTCGCTGATTAAGGTCTCCACCAGCCCTCTTCTACCCAAATTAACCAGGTCATTCCCTCCCATGTGTAGGATAATAATGCTGGGAAGATCCCCTCTCCTGTCTAGCAAGCCTAACATAAAACCCATGAGTTCACTGAGGTGGAGACCCCCTTGTCCATGAAACAACACCCTGAAACCAGCTTGCCTTGCTCTAGACTCATAATTGCCTGAAAGGAAAAAATTATTCAAACGTCTTACATAAGAATGACCAACAACCCACACAACCTGTGGTCCTTGCTGGAGGGCGTGTAGCCGGTCTTGCGCTGATCGATGCAGCTGCTGAGTTGCAGTCGGTTTCCCCCCTGCGTGACAGGCTGGAGAAACTGGAAATTGAGCGGAGAAGAAAAACAAGCATCAGAACAAGGCCCACGCCATATTAATAACATATTTAGTCACACATAGCGCTTGTAACAATTGGAGGATCATCTGCCAATTCTTTGCACGTCACTCCTAGGAAAACCCCTTGTTGTCGCTTCAGTGGCAGCCCATATCCTGAATAAATGCGTTCCAAAGCGACTAGGGTCCAGACCTGTGTTCCGTACTGCCATATCCATAACTCTTTTGAATTGAAATCTTGTGAGTGGGGTACGATCAGCATGAATTAACAATGGCCCCCCGCTTGTCCCTGGTTCTCCCTTCAGAAATGCCTCCAGGTTAGTAATAGGGCAACAAGGATTACCACGTGCCCTGTGAAGCACTACCCCCTGAGCGTCCTTCCTTCTGCAAAGCCCCTAAGTAAGTAAGGACCGCCCCCGTGTCATGCCACTTTTCCGCCCACTCTCTTCCCAAAAAGGTACAGTATGACCAAAACGCCCCTTCATATGCTGTCCTGGTCCTGGGTGCTAGACTAGCTGCCACGAGGTCCGGTAGTTGGGGGCACTAATCTGCCAAAGTAGTTCTGGGAAGTGTGTGGGATTCTCTGCTGCATTCGGGAGGTTAGCCCTGAAAACCTGCATCTTGAAGCGAGAGAGCGCGTCAGCAGCATGATTCAGCACACCTGGCACATGTTTAGCTCTAAATTGCATATTTAATCTCATGTATGACAAGACTATTTCTTTCAATAAGCGAAGGATCATCTTACACCGTGCCACTTGCTGATTGATGCATTCCACCACTGTCATGTTATCTGACCAGAACACCACAGATTGATTACACAATTTCTCAGGCCACACCGACAATGTCACCCAGATGGGGAACAGTTCCAAAAAACAAATGTTTTCTGTCAAGCCGCTCTGTATCCACCATGCCAGCCATTGCTGTGCCACCCACTCAGGACCGAGTATAGCACCAAATCCCTCATTACCCGCAGCGTCAGTCATTAAACCCAACTCGGCGGAAGTGGTGAGCGGACCGGGCCACACTACCATGCCATTGAAATTTTGCAGAAATGCTAACCAAATCTGCATATCCTGTTTAACCTCTGCTGACAATCTGGTGTGGTGGTGTTTCTCCTTGAGGCCTGACATGGCTTGTGAGATGGATCGTGAGAATGGTCGTGCCATAGGGATAACCTGCAAAGCAAAGTTCAGCTGCCCTTCGTCTGCTGCAGCTGGTGCAAGGTGACCTTATCTTTAGTCAAGCATTGCTGCAGCCCCATCTTGAATTTAATGATCTTCTCTTCAGGCAATCGAAAACAACCCTGGAGGGAGTCTAGCTCTATCCCCCAAAAATTCTATAGTTGTTGAAGGCCCAACCGTCTTCCCTGGTGCCAAAGGGACCCCAAAAGCCTGCATGAGCTCGCAAAATTCCTGCAGTGCCCATCCACACTCCCGAGAGCCCAGTGACCCCAAGAGAAAGAAGTCATCAAGGTAATGCAGGACATATTGGTGCCCCATCACCTGCCTAAAAACCCATTCCAAAAAGGAACTGAATTTCTCAAAGTAGGCGCAGGAGACCGAGCACCCCATGGGCATCCACATATCCATGTAAAATTTTCCTTGAAACTGAAAACCAAGAAGATGAAAGTCTAACGGATGGACAGGCAACAAGCGGAAAGCTGATTCAATGTCTTACTTTGCCAGCAATGCGCCAGGACCCAAACCCCCTGAGCATCTCCACTGCCTGATCAAAAGATGAATATTTTACACTACACAAGTCTTCACTGATGGCCTCATTAAAGGATTTCCCCCCAGGTGCAGATAGATTATGTATCAACCTGAACTCTCCCTTCTCCTTTTTAGGGACCACGCCCAAAGGTGAACAGACAAAATTCTGCACCGGGATGCACTCAAATGGCCCTGCTATCCTGCCCAAGCGTAGCTCTTTTTCAATCTTTGTGGCCGCCACACTGGGGTTAACCCTTACAGAGAGCTGGTTCTTGCATTCTGGGGTCCCAACATAATCTGGGGCGGGAATCCTGAAACCATACCTGAAACCATCTAACAACAACTTGGTGGTTGAAGGATAAGGGTATCTGTTTAACCACGGTGTCAATGCCATTACCTTAATGGACGAGGATGCAATCTGCAGCGCAATACTTTTACTCTGGTTTCTTTCTCCCTTTATCCTTTGACTTTTTGTGACACCTGGACTCAGGGTGTGATGTATTGGCGTAGAAAGAGCATGCATGCTTGAGCTTACACGTGCCTGCCGCTCTAGTACATATGCGTCTATTGAAGTCCCAACAGGTCCCTTTTCTCCCCCCCACCGCTGGAACTATTGTGGGAACTTTCGGGGGTGTGTGACCGAAAGGACTGAAAGGACTATCCCTTGGGATTATCTTGAGACCCACAGCCAAACTGGTCTAACCAGGTAATCATATCAATCTGATTCCAAGAGAGGGAGGGATCAGATGCCTTTGCTCTCCTGAAACTCTTGTCATACTCCTTCCATCCTACCCCACCATATTTGTCATGCGCCCCAGTGATCCTGCTCTAATAGCATGCCATTTCTGCTTGCATATTGGGAAAACGTTCTGCCATAATTGCCATGTAAATTGAGAAGCCTCTGACCCTGTTATTCAAGTTCTCCTCAATCCTATACTTCAGTTCGCTCGCCCATTCCCTCGAGAGCATCCAATCTTTCTTTTTCTTGGCCTCCTCCCTTTCAGTTTCATCTAGCAGCAAAGAGAACATACTGATGTAGCTCCCTCTCCACACTTTTACTTTAACTTCTTGTGTGACATGTCTAGCCAAGTGCTCTCTAGGGGTGCGTTCTTCCCCCACCCCTAACACAGGCAACGTCTGTTGCTTACCTAATGGAGCTGCCCCAGCTGGCTCTGTCGGCTTCTCCTTCGTAATGTCCATAGTTGGGTTGTTCACTGGCAGCTCCTTGTTGGTCTCCACCGGGATGGCCCCACCCACTGGGATGACATGGGATGATACTCCCGCTTCCCCCCCTGGCTCTTCCCCCGATGCCACGTCTAACTGGGCCACGATTTGTCTTGCTTTAGCAAGCAAATGCTCCCCATTACCAGATGTCCCCACTGCTGAAGACTAGCTCCCCATTTTCCCTAACCAGGGGAGGACCGCTGCTAAATTGGACACTAAATTAAGTGGCACTGGACCACCTCCCATGGGGTCACTTGGAGGCTGAGGGCTACTACCAGTTGGGACCCCACCCAAAGGGGCCACTGGGGCCTGTGGACTATTACCCATGGTGTCCCACCCATAGGGGTCACTGGGGCCTGTGGACTGTTACCCATAGGGGCATCACCCGCGGGAGCAACTGGCTCCTGTGGGCTACTCCCACTTGGTGCAGGATGTCCACCTGCTCCTGACGGAGGGACAGTACCAGAGGGACCTGGATTTCCCCCTTTCCTCCCTGGGGCGGGGAACTGGCACAGGGACCACAGGTATAACAGGTTCAGTTGACACCCCCTTCTTCACTCTACTCTTCTTGGGAAGGGGAGGGAAGGCCGCCTTAGGAGCAACCATTAGATGCCTAGGCCTTTCTTCTACCCCATCACTGTCAATTTTTTCCCTGAGTTCTGTTAGAGCCAGCCTCATCTCGTCCACCTTCTTCAATCTATCCTCCATATCCATCATTTTGCATATCATAGACTCCAGCATATTCTCCATGCGAGGACGCTGTTCCCCCCGTTTTGCCTTACTGGCCATTATCTTTACCAGTTACTGTAACACTAGTTACCAAAATGTATGAGCTACTATTCCCAATTTACATGCAATGCCTACCCCTACTAAGCAGAGGAACCCGTCAAGCAGTCTAGCTTAGCACACCCCACTGCACAGCATGGCCTGGACACTGTCCAAGCCCTTACCTTAAAAACGCAGGAGATACACAACAGGCCACAAGCACCAACGTGACCAGAGCCACTCCACACCAGCTAATCCAGTGGGCCGGGTGATGAACTCAAACCCGCGCTGCTCCCGGAAGCGCTGGAATGCTGGCCTGTCCGTGTCCCCTTCGAGGTCCTTCCACGTATTGTAGATCAACGCAAGAAATCCCAAACACCACACTACTGCTCCACTGCTGATCCAGGAAGTTTCTTTGTTGCCTGTAACTCAAAAACAGATCAAGTGAAGCCTCTAACCAAGGCTAAGAAACTGCTACAGTCCTGCCTTCCTCTTCCCCAACTTGAGTCTGTTAACAAATTACCATAACACTCAACTTCAAGGAATTGAACACTTTAAACTTTGAGTGAGAGTCTCAGACCATAGCCACTTGGCCACAATGATTCACTTAATGTTAAAACTCACATATAGCAGCGAAATTAAGCACAGCAAACTCCTTACAGCATTGCCCTTGATCGCGCTGCAGCACGCTTCCTTTTATCTCAAAAGCTTGTTGTTAATCACCCCCGATAGCACAATATCTAGATTATGCACCGCAAACTCTTTACAGCCTTGGCCCCGGTCAAAAGCTTGCTGTCACTCACCCCTGGTAGCACAATATAATCGATCACTGCAACCTCCTTACAGCCTTGGGCCCTGGTCAAAAGCTTGCTGTTAATCACCCCCGTTAGCACAATACCCAGATTAAGCAAACTCTCTACCGCCCTGCCCCCAGACGCTCCCAGTTACCTCCAAATGCTTGCTGTTACATGCCCCCGGGAGCGCCCAACAGGCCTGGCGTTGGGCAATCGTGCGACCCGGAAGTGATCGTAATCACTTCCAGGGCGCATTCCTGAACCCTGACCAATGGTGGCAGGGGCGCGCTTGTCGCGTCATCAATGTGCGCGACAGGCCCGCCCCTGTGTGGTCATCAGGGCCGGCACAACCGCCATACCTTTGCCGTGGCCGATGGCCGCCCCGCCTCTCTATTTGTACAGGCTCTGTTTAGGAGATATGCATGCGCTGTAAGAATATCAGATGTGTTGATCTTTCCCAGTATTTACACAAAATAAATAGCATTTATATAGTGCTTACTACGCCGTAGAAGGTGTTGTAATAATTTAAATGCAAAAACAACAGTTGATGGACAGAATGCAGAACAATGTCATACATTCACCCCAGTACAGAGATCTGGGCCTAAATCCATCGTTTTTTTGCTCACCATGTCGTTCCAGTTTGAACCCAGCCATATGCAAATCAGTCTTGACCCTGTGCCTCATGGGAACAGTCCAGCCCGAACTGCCAAGCTAGGTCCTCCCTGGACTGGAAACAAGCATCCTAGGACCGGTTTCGGGGTTTCACCCCTCTTCAGCCAGGATAGCTTGATTCCAGTGGCATGGAGAGCATGGGACCCACCCCTGGGCATACCCTTCCCACTCGGGGTGACAAATGCAAAAAAAACAGTTGATGGACAGAATGCAGAACAATGTCACACATTCACCCCAGACGTGGGTCCCTTGCTCACTTTGCCACTGGATTCAAGCTAGCCTGGTTGATGACGGCTGATTAGCCAGAAACCAGTCCCAGGATGCTTCTTTCCGGTCCAGGGAAGACATGGCTTGGTAGTTCGGGCTGGACTGTTCCCATGAGGCACATGGTCAGACTTATTTGCATATGGCCATGTCTGAACTGGAGTGAGCTAAAGAATGATGATGGATTAAACCCAGATCAGCTGACTGGGGGTGAGTGCTTGCAATGTTCAACACTCCGTCCATCGTCCCCTTTGTTTTTTTTTGTTTTTTTAATTTTTTTAATTTTTTGTGCAATTCAGTGAGGCCAAGATACTAAACAAAATTCATAACATACAGAAAACAGCCTTAAATCAGGGACATATACAAGCATACAATCATATACAACATAGATGATCCGTGATTTACAGACATTAAACTGAAACTGATCATCAAAGTATATTACTATACCCAATTAGCGATCGGCTCCCAAATTGCAACCCCCAATTTCTTTCTTGCCCTACCTTTTAATTTATATAGGGCCGTTTCCAAATTATACAATGAGATAAGCTTAGACCTCCAGTTAACAAATGACGGGGGTTCGGGATCAAGCCACTGAGATGTTATACATAGCCTCAGAACTGCCATACATATAAACTTTAAGCCTCTGTGCGGTACCATCTTCCTCCCCGAGTCCGTACCATGTTCTATCCCAAACAAAACCAAATGTGCAGTCAGAGAGATCGGAATACCCAGAGACCCTAAAATAAAACCTTCAATATCCGATAAAAGTTGGAAGAGCGAGGGGCAAGAGAAAAACATATGTATTGAGTCTGCCCCATATAACCCACATCTAGCACATCTCGTCCCCCTTCCGGCCTTCCACTTTGTAATCTTTGCTGGCGTATAATATAAATTAAACATAGCCATATAGGCTTGACTTCTTAAACTGCCAGAAAGCAAAATAGCATAAGCAGTCCTCCATACAAGCTGAAGATCGATATTGGTCAATAATAATTTTCCCTCCCACATTACCTCGAATTTACGGATGTCATCAGGCTCCTTCAAAATAAGTTCTTTATATAATTGACCAATTTTAGATTTCCCTTTTATCAACTCCAATATCCGGATCTGAGACACTTGACAATTCCCCCTCGCAATTTCAGCCTGTAAGAAACTTCTAAGTTGCAGATATTTAAAAAAATCAGCCCTACCAACCCCAAATTTCTCTTGTAATGTTAAAAAAGAAAGAATATTGCCCGTCTCTAATAGATCCCCTATTACTCTTATACCTTGCTGTGACCACCTTCTCATAACTGAATCATGACATACAGTAGAAGGCAAAATATACGAGTCAAAAGGTGTACACCACATGATGGTAGGGATATCTAATTGTTTCCTGAGCCTCTTCCATACTGCATATGCTGCCTGTATGATCTTAAATCTAGTCTTTTTATAGTAACTTGGCTCCAGTACTTTTACCAACAATCCTCGCGCCGATTCACCCAAACACCACTCATAAATTGAAGGGGAAAAGGCGGCCTCCTGTACCTCAGTATTCCCACATACCAACACACCCATAAATTGGAGCAGCGTAGCACAATAGTAAGCGTAAAAGTTAGGAATAGCCAGACCTCCCCGCTCTACCGGCAGATATAACCATTTCATCGCCCTTCTAGAGCGCCTATACCCCCAGAGAAACCGTGAGCACATTCGCTCTATTCTCTTAAAAAATATATTAGGGAACATAATTGGGATCGCCCGAAACAGATACAAAAATTTCGGAAAGATTGACATTTTTAGTACATTCCCCCTTCCATATATAGATAGATGGAGCCTGTTTAGTTGCTCCAGAGTGTTATTTACTGATATAATCAGTGGTTCAACATTAATCTTTGGTATATCTTGAATTTTAATAGAAATAAGCACACCTAAATACATTGCCTCCGTGGATACGTCCATCCCTAATGGTAAGCCAGCCTCCGTATGTAACACCTGTGTCTTGTCCAAATTCAATTTATAGCCCGATACTGTACCGAAGTTGCTAGTAGCAACCACAATTCTTTCCATAGCCTTATACATATCCGCAGACAACACCGCGAGATCATCCGCATATGCCAAGACTTTCACTTAATACATATGCACTTTAACCGGACAGATTTCGAAGTCAGCCTCCAACCTATTTATAAGAGGGTCTATATACAGAGCAAATAGAAGTGGGGAGCAGGGGCACCCCTGCCTCGTGCGCCTGCTAACCATAAACCTCTGTGATTCTTCTCCCCCTAGTCGTACTATTGCATTCGGCATACAATACATAGATTGTATTGCTCGTATAAAATCATTAGGAAAAGACTTCCATCTCATCACTGCCCATAAAAACTCCCAGGAGACCCTGTCGAATGCCTTTTCGGCGTCCAACAGGGCCACCCCAGCGGGAGCCCCCGTTGCCTGCGCCCAGTCGAGGACAGAAATAAGCCGCCTAACGTGATCCGTAGTACCTCTCCCGGCTATGAATCCATGTTGTCGTAGTGAGACTAAGGGAGTGATAACCACCCCCAATCTCTTTGCTAAGCATTTCGAATATATTTTGTTGTCGGCATTTATAAGGGAAATTGGGCGGTATGAGGAGTGCTCGCAGGGATCCTTTCCCTTCTTCTTAAAGATTATTATTACTGTTTCCGACCAGGAGGCTGGAGGAGACCCCCTAAATGCAGCCTCGACAACCGAGGTCAGTAGCCCAGCTAAGCTCTTCCTGAACTTGGTATAAAACTCCAACGGAATTGAATCAGACCCCATCGCCTTCCCTGAGGCTAGTGAGAGCATAGCCATCTCGATCTCCTCCTAAGAAATCCTTTCTACCAATTCATCTTTATCCACCTGTTCTAATCCGAGAGAGCTCATTTCCTCTAAATATTGCTGTATTCCTCTGACCGGTTCTGCTGTGTATAGTTTTTCATAATACTTTTTAAAAGAATCATGAATCAAGGAGGGAGTCTCTAATACATTTCCATCTCTATCCTTAATCTTTAGGATCCTAGAATAAACCTCCTTTTGTCGTAGCCTTTTAGCCAGGACACTCCCAACCTTTTCCCCATATTCATAAAACTCCCTTCTGTGTACTTGGTATTTAGCGGCCGCTTCCTCGGCATACCCTTGGTATATAGTTGAACGAAAAGTGGCCACTTCCGCTTGAGCCTCACTGACCCTCCCAGCTGATTTTATCTCAGAGACTAGTTTATGCTCTAACATAGAGAGGGCCACCAGATCATTTAAAGATTTCAAAGGGTCCTTTTTCCGCTTCCTTGCTGCAAACCTTACTGTCTCGCCTCTTATACCAGCTTTAAAAGCGTCCCACACAATCTCCGTCCTAGCAGATCCAATATTCAACTGAATAAACTCAGGGATCCATTTTTCCATCCAGCTACAATAATCATGATTCATCAGTAACTTCCTATCAAAGGCCCATTTCCTCCCCTTGACCTTTAACCCAGCACATTCAAACTCTAATACTACTGGGCTGTGATCTGAAATTATCTTGGGGGGTACGTTTATAGAGGCACTTACTAGTATAGCATCAGAGACCAAAAACAGATCAAGTCGTGCCATCTTCTTGTGTGGGGCAGAAAAATACGTAAACCCATCTTGCCCTGATTTTAGCTCCTTCCAAGCATCATAGAGGCCTTGATCTTGAGCCAATGCCTGCAGGCTCCTAAAAGCTCTCGGTTTCCTACCCATATAGGATTTGGCTGTCCTTATATTTAGCTGCGAATATATATGTATGTTTAGATCCCCACAGACCAACATAGGCTGAGGATAATGAGATAACTCTGTATTAATTACCTGAAAAAAATCTGGGTCATCCTCATTTGGTGCATATATTGAACACAGTGTCATTACTTGCTGTGAAATTGCTACCTCCATTACAACCCACCTACCAAATTTATCCACTTTATATTTTTTGACCTCCAACAATCCCCTTTTAGCCAAAATTGCAACTCCCTTTTGATTAACTGCCTGCGAAGTACAAGCCAACAGTTCGAGCCCTAAAGAGCCGAGCCAGGCCCTATTAGACCATGCTATATGCGTTTCTTGTAAAAAGAGCAGGTCCCATGAACTTGCATACACAATTCTGGCTAATACTCGCCTTTTCTTAAAGTCATTTAGACCACAGATATTCAATGAGCAGCAAGTTAATTTCACCATTCAAAAGAAAAAAAGAATTCTTACAAAAGAACAGCACTATAATATCAACAGATAGCTTGCTCTGCTTATATTTGATACAATCGACATTTTTTAAGGACAATATACTATCTTTTTCCTTATACCCCACTGAATTGATTACAACCCACCCCCAACACCCCCTTTCCCCCCCCCCACCACCAGCTTGACCCACCCCAACCCACCCTGAACCTCCCTCATCGGGCATTGGGAAAAAGGATTTCCCTATTGATGGTAAGCCCGTGCTTAAGCACCACCTCTTCCGCCCCCCCGTACTCCAAAAAAACAAACAAAAAAAAATACAGGCAAGCTGTAAAAAAGCGCATAACATAATTCACCATATGACTATAACTATAGCTATATCGCTATATCGCTATAAGCATAATAACCAGTAATCCTCAATTTATCTCAAATTTATCTCGCTTATACCTCGCTTATACCTCCAACAGCATGCCCTCCCCCCAATATCTCCGAAACTATACAGTGCAAAAATACGATCAGATTGACTGGAGATATTCTTTTGCCTTAATTTCCGACGTAAAAAACTGACTGTGACCACCCTTAATAACTTTTAGTTTAGCTGGATTCTGTAGAAATGCCTGAGCCCCTTTTGCCTGAAAACCTGAAATAAGCTGTCTTAGCCTCCAGCGCCGTTCAACAGTATCCTGACAGTAATCTGGCCGTACAAAAAACTCACACCCCCCGGAACTTCTTCTTTTATTCGGAAGGGCCAGATCGTATAGCTCCTCCCTTGCCCTAAAATTATTCAAAGATATCAAGATAGCCCTGGGAAATTCTGCCTGGCCCTTCTTCTGCACGAATGGAAATCTATGTGCCCTTTGAACCTCTTTTTGCCACTCCCAGTGCCCCAGCTCCGAGAAAGCCTCCGTTAGTACCCCACCATAAACCTTAGCGTGTCTGAACCCTCCTTTCCCTCTGGTATCCCAAGCACCCTCAAGTTGTTACGTCTAGACCTATTTTCAAGGTCAGAAATCTTCCAACGTGTATCCTCGCGCTGTGCTTTAAGGGACTCCGTTAGCTCTTTCTGGGCACATAACTTCCCCTTTGGTTTTGCTGTAATAATTTAAATATCACTATTTTTTTCTTGTAAAGCACTAAGGGTGGAGGAAGTTTACGTTGACAAAAGACAACATTGCTTTAATATTTAGCTTTAAAAAATGTAAATCTTCTGCCTAAATTAGGAGGGGGTTTGCATGTATACACTAAATTTGCTCCAATGTACTCATGATTGACATGTTAAACATATATGCGAGGGCTTAAGATCTGATGTCACTTTTTATGATGCCACTTCCTGTGATGTCACACACCGTGATGTCATGCGCTGTGATGTCACTTGCATACTGATTAACTAGGTTAGTCCCCCCACTTATGTTTTTTAGGACCTGTACCCTGGTCATGAGCTTAGAAGACCACTCAGTGCCGAAGCGCACACTGCAGAAATATGATACAGTCATAGTCAATCCGACATTTTGGCCTGAAGTGAAATAGCGATGTTTTCAATGTTTTCTCCGGAAATATACGAAATTCCCGTACCAGGTGCAGAGGGAGCCCTTGTCAACAAGGTCTCTGTCAGTGGTCGAAGACCAGTAGTAACCTATGATTAGGTGTAGCCCCATCAAGCACTGACCAGAACGACCACCATTTGTTTAATGACTCTCTAATTGTCATAGTTACTAAATAGGCCAGTTGAGTGAGTTGTCGAGGATCACACAATGCGAGTCAGAAGCTTTCATGTGAAGCCTCAACCTCTGACTATAAACAAATCAGCTATAAAATATCAGCCTGAGGTGAAATGAGACAAGTGTCATAGTTAGTCAAGTAACTTCATTGTATTGATGGATTTTAAATTCAACTCTATCCTGGCAAAACAATCTTGCTGCACTAAAATATATGTAACTCTCAAACAGACAAAATAATTGTACACATTTACACTCCTTGTCGTTTCTCTTTAGGTTCTTTGTAAGGTGACTTAGGGGCTCGTTACTAGTTGGTTCACCTTTGCTGCAGCGATACCAGAGTTAATTGAAGAGATCAACCAGTTACTGAAAACTATCCGGGATCTGCATTAAATGCTATACGGTACACGATATGTAGGACAAACAAATGGAAAGAAAGGACGTACACATGGGTCCGATGTCAACATAAAGTATATTCAAATAATTTATCATTCAGCTTGGGACAGGATGAACCATGACAATTGGGATGCATCATATGTGAAGACAGTGAAACAGTGCTTGTGCAGTGATCTAAGTGCATCGGAGCAAGAGAAGAAATGTATATACAACATATAGACTTCACAGAGGCAGTCTTTTGTACAAGGTACGTTGGGCCTGCCCAAAGGGCCTCGGATAATGATGCATAAGAGGCAATGGGATATTCTGTAATCGTCCTAGTGTCTGGGATTGGTTGAAAACGGACTCGTGTACATCTGTTCTTTCCATTTGTATGTTGTATGTATATATGTGTACCATATAGCAATTAATGCAGTATCCAGACAGTTATTGAGTAACTGGTTGATCTCTTCAATTAATTGTTTCTAATAAAAATCCAACACGACCATTTTTTTTGTAGCTGTTGACGTACACCCAGGTTTTGATTACTTCAGGGTCAACCCCAGAGACAGCAATCCTTCTGCCAACAACTCCTGCTCTGACTCCATGTTTTTTTAACAGTTTTATATAGCATGAACTCGACCGGAGTCCCAGCAGTTACATGACCACCAGTTACATTAGACATTTATGTTGTGCAGGCACTGGGGATATTAAATGATTTGATCAGATACTACATGCGCAGGATGTTGTGCAGACGCCGAGACGCGAACCTGGTTCCCATGATGCAAAGTCGGGAGCTCTGGTCGTTATGCCACATCCAGTTCTCACAGGGCTTGTGTTTCCGGAATTAATAGGTCCTTACTTTTCAAACACAACAATTCCAGTCTGCCACCATGAGGACTCTGATCGGTATTTTCGAATGCAGTCCGTAACATATTGGGAACAGCAGTGAAATCCAGTATTTTGTTCTTTCCGGAAACAAACCATAAAACAGTCAACACGCAAAGAAAGCAGGTAAAGAGCTGTCTAAATCTCTTTAGAATGCTTATTAGAGCGAACAGATGAATATTTACCATATTATAAAGTATTCTGACAATTGTAGCCAAAATATTTGCAAGAAAGGTTTCAACCCTACCCAGAGGTATCGCTCCTGAGTAAAATAAGGGCATTCGACGAGAGCATTTCATTAGTAAAACAGACAGTGAAAGGCATTATTGACAAAATGAGAAATACAGGAAATGCGCCATTGCTATGAGGTGGTAATCCTAAAGAGATTCCGGTTTGGCTTTCATTGCACAGCGTTTAGCATTCCTCCTCTGGGCCGTGATCCGCTCTGAGAACCATTACATGCAGCATGCGATGGAGGCTTTAGCAGAGCAGGGTCCTATTTATAGTATCCCCGACTTATGGCCTGGGTAAGCTGGAATTTGTAACCTACACCGGCAAGTCATGCACAGTGACGTGCTAATGCCTATCAAGGGCGAGCTGAGGTTTTTAATAAAGTCGGCAATCAATGTGTTATAGAAAAGAGAAAGAGAAAGGTAGGTATTTTACAGTTAATTTACACGCAGTACATTTTTAAAACGTTGCGCTGTTGGTTTTTACATATTATGCTACTGTCATGCGATTTTGATGTGTATTTCATTACTTATATCTGACATGTATTCTAAGTTTGTAATGCTACAGTGATTCTGTTGGATAGCATTATCGTTCACCAAAATCTGTGAATCTTACTAAAATTGTAAGTATAATATACTTAAAGGGGCTTTCAGTCAGCAGTCTTAATCCATTGGCATGTAACTGTGTCAGTTACATTTGTCCTCCACCCATTACATTATAGACCATATACTTCAGCCATTGGCTAAATAAACTGTGAGTAATGGTGTTCTTCTCACTCACAAGGAGCACATCAACCTATTATGATGTCGGGCGGTAAGCCTCTGACTGCTAGTCGGAGGTTTACAGACCGACATTGTAGGTTTACATTCTGACCCCCGAATTATAATGTGAGCGGTTGAAGTGTAAATCAGCCGGTCAAGCTGACTGGGTTTTGATAGGCTGAAGGAGCCCATTGGCCAGTCAGAAGCCACACATAATCCCTGACGGACAGTGTTTGCGCCATTGAAATTATCATGTCGGTTTCCGACAGCCTTCCCATGTCAGCCTTTCCAACATGGAAAGGCTGTGCAGAACAACTTTGAAGGCTCCCTTTCCACCTCACCTTATGGTTAAGGCCTTGGGGGGCACATATGGTGCCCCTTTCACATCCTTGCACCATGTGGCAGGCACCATGAGGGCCTGTCACACAGTGCATGGATGTGTAAAAACTTCCATTTCACAATGGGCGCTTGTGCTGCGGGCGGTTTCAAAGGCCGCACAAGCTCCCATTGTAAAATGGAAGTTTGCAACCGCACAATGTGTGGTCGCATCCTAATTGTGGTTTCATGACCGACGACCAGAGGTCGGTCGGTTCCTCATCTGCGACGATGTGGGTCAGAGGGAACTCCAACCGACATCATAATGAGACCCTAAGTAGTTCCTTACTTTCTGAGACCAAAAATATACTTTTGCTCTTAGCCCAAAAACAATCCAGATTGATGTGGGCCTGGAAGCTTACCCAACAATAAAGTTGTGCAAAAACCATGAAAAAGCAAGCATAGTCAAAGCTTAAAGGCTGTCAGCCAACACCATACAATTTGGCTCTGCTAATGCTTGTTTTTACATTGTATGCACTTATGTTCTTATCCATGACAATGGTTTATCAGCAGGACATTAAACTGGTTTACTGACTTTGGCATGAGGTGTATTTTTAGACAAAATTCCTTTCCATGAAGAAACAAACCTCTCCAACAAACACCGCTCTCACATTACTACTGAGTGCAGTGTTGCTAAAACAAGCACTGAAAAGGTCAATGCTTTTGGACTTTGTATATTGTAAAAGGGGTATGGAGCAGTAAGGACTGGGGGTGCAGGAACTAGCACAGGGTCAGGATGTCAGGGGACCTCAGCAGTCAAAGGAGCAGGAGGACTCACATTTCTACTGTGTTGAACCTGTTTGGCTTATCCCTTCGTCAGACAGACAATTCTTTTTTCCACTTGTCCCACCCTTTCACAAGTACAGTTAAGATAAGCACCATTGGCTAGCCCATAACTTAAAAAATAACACAGTAAATGTGTTAACCTGGAGTAACTGGTGCTGACGATGCTTTAAGTGTGCATCAATCTTCACCCTTAAGAACATCTAAAAGGTAAGACAATCAAATGCACAGACAGGTGAAAACTCAACAAGCTCCCAGCCTGGAGACGCAAAGAAAGGACAATCAACATTGCAAAAGAAGTTAACTGAGGAATTGTGGCTAGGCCTTCATGGTAAACTCTGCCCTGCTGGAAGAGTTCGTGGAGTTTTGCTATTACGCGCTCTAGTTGGAGTATGGAGCACAGTACAAATTCTGTGAACCGCCATGTTACGGAGTACCGGCACCCACCAGTTTTTTAGCATGTCAAAGCCCTGGCCCGAACTACCATTCACACAGACATCAACTCCACAGTGTGCTCCCAACCTACAGGGCTCTGATTGGCCTGTGAGCACCCAGTGCGGTGAGGTTTGCAAGGTCGCTTTGTAAAAGGGGAAAATAATTCTTCTATAGTGGATGCACTGTGGCTAGCTTAGGTGGTTGCAGCAGGATCGAACTACAGCTCCATAGTTTACTCAGGGAGAGGTGATTGAGTGCTGGAAATGCCCATCGGTGGAGGTGGAGTGGGAAACCCTGCCTCAATGTGGCTAAAATGAACATGGTCTTCTGCTGGCATTCATGCTAGGAGCCGTGGCTTGGGAGACCAAAAGTGAGATGCCTGGACCGCACATCTCATATAATAAATAATTGTATTCAACCAAGCACATGAAATTAAAAGGAACTGGTACCTTAATGTGCGTGCTGAGAAGGGGTAGTGTCCTCTCTGTCGGAGGGTAGCGTCGGAGAGGGAGAGCAGACCGCTAGGAAAGAAAGGCAGGTGCCTGTTTGGGGGTATTCTACTTCTTTGTCAGCAGGACAGCATAGCGCAGTCTTACAAACAACAAAATCTCTACCCACGAACAAGGGAGATTTAACGATTGAGAGGTACATGAAACCTTGGCCTCAAGGTGAGCATATGATTGGCACAGATCTAAAAAGTGCTGCCCATGTTCTTGAAACATCAACACAAGGTTGTAATACTACCCTCTCCAGTCTCAAGTTTATCGCCGTTATGTCTGAAATACTAATACCATCGTTTTAAACCATGTACCACAAGTAAAATGTGCTAAGGCTTTTAGTCAATGGCATTAATATTTTAGACAATTCTTTTGAATGAATGAAAAGTGTGCATCTTTTATTCAAAACATTCACTGAAAGAAGCAGTGCTTTGGAATCCTAGAAGGGGTATGCATGCAAGGCATTAAATAAAGTTCAAGCACTGTCATGAAATAGGTATATGTTGTTCACATTTCACTAAACCCAGTATCCGTTACTTCCTCTCCCATTGTCAAGAGTATACAGATCTGACTTCTTCTCAGATATCTCGGCTCTAGGTGACCTGGTGAATAAAGGGTGATCTAAGCACACCCTTTATTTTGAGACACAGTACTCTGCTTTATCTATTTACAGTTGTCCTGGTGTTCTGGGAATAGTGTGTTAGTGGTATGTGTGTATGTAGCATGTGGCCTTATATTTTCCCGGTAAATTTGATGTCTCTACGATACATTTTGGGCCCTTCCCTGCCGCGGACACTTGGCCCACTCAAACAAACGAGGTACCAATTTTATCGGGAGACTCTAGAAAATGCGGGGTGGGTGGAAGTTTTTTTGGGCCACGCAGATTCCAGAACTTTCCATCACAGAAATGTTTTCTTATTTTTTTTCTCAAAGTTTGAGATTTACAAGGGATTCTGGGTATCAGAACCTGGTGAGAGCCATACAAGTCACATTGTATTGCCCTGGTTGTCTAGTTCTCAAAAATGTATAGGTTTGCTCGGTTTCCCTGGGTGCCGCCAGAGTTAGGGTTCCCAATCTACAGCTAGGCACTTTGCTAAAAAGGGTCAGTTTTCACGTTAAAAATGTGGTGTGTCCATGTTGTGATTTAGCCTGTTTCCTGTCACGTGCACTAGGCCTACCCACAAAAGTGAGGTACAATTCTTATCGGGAGACTTTGGGAATGCGGGGTGAGGTGAATTTTGTGGATCCACACAGATTCCGGAACTTTCCATCACAGAAATGTGAGGAAAATGTGATTTTGGACAAAGTTTGAGGTTTGCAAGGGATTCTGGGTAACAGAACCTGGTGAGAGCCACACACGTCACCCCATCCTGGATTCATTTTGGTGTCTGTTTCTCAAAAATGTACAGGTTTGCTAGGTTTCCCTAGGTGCCGGCATTGTTAGGGTTCAAAATCCACAGCTAGGCACTTTGCAAAAAAAGGATCAGTTTTCACTGTAAAATTGTGTAACCATGTTGCGTTTTGGTCGGTTTCCTGCCGTGGGCACTAGGCCTGCCTACACAAGTGAGGTACCATTTTTATCAGGAGACTTTTTGAAATGCTGGGTGTGTGGAATTTTGTGGATCCACAAGATTCCAGAACTTTCCATTACAGAAATGTGAGGGAAATGTGTTTGTTTAGACAAAATTTGAGGCTTGCAAGGGATGCTTTGTAAAAGATGTATAACACAGTGAAGACCGCTTCTAGAGTATGACCGAGTATATGTGACGTGAAAAGTGCTAAAGTGGGCACATTACAAAAAGTGATGGACTGGCATCACACACCACCTGGTGTCATGCTTCATCATCTGCCAGTCCTCGCCCTCCAAAACCCACGTTTGGTGGAGGGCGGGCATACACCTAAAGATAGGGATGCACTTCTAAACTAAGTGGGGGCCCGGAGGGTAATGTGAGTTTAAAAAGCCATAATAGTGCACCTGACAACTTTTTATTCTGATGTGGTGACTAGATGGAAATAAAAACGTAAGTGCGGTGAATAGGGACCTTAATTATCCCATCGCCGCTGTGTTAGAGGTCGACATGTTTCTGCCAGTTGTCCAAAAAGGTACGTGGCATTCATCAGGACCAAATAGAAAAAGGGAGGGCTCCTAGTCTGATCAAAGACTATCCACTGGGTGTGGTGACCTATGGTCACTCAACACTAAGAGGGTACATTAACCCTGCTCTTTAAACCTACTTGCCCCATGGGAGTTAGAATGAGGAGAGCCCCTGTAGTCAAACTTTCGTCAAGGTGCGCTCTCCACGGAATCACCTGTAGATTATACGTCCAACCTCTTAGTGTTGAGTGACCATAGGTCACCACACCCAGTGTATAGTCTTAGATCAAACTAAGGGACCCTTAGCCCTCCCTTTTTCTATTTGGTCAGAATAAGGAAGATAGCCCATGGGAGAATTAGCCCATATCCTAATTACCTGTGGTTAAGGGGAGAGTGCCACAAGGGATACTCTCTAGTATATTGGCGTGGTGGGCTGGATGGCAGACGAAGAATAATTCTTACCGGTGATGAGGAAACCTTGTTCCTAAAGCGCACGTGGAAACTGCGTGCGTCCGCTACGCGCTCTGGTAGAACTATATGAGTCCGACTACCCAGTACTGTGACAGGGGGCCGGAACTCTTTTGGCAAATTAATAGGTGTGTTTGCCTGCGAAAACCGGTTGTCACGGCAGACATCACTTGACGATATCTGCCTGACGGTGTGATCCGGTTATCTCTCTTCTATTGCAAGGTTGCAGAATGGAAATAGAAAACAGTCGGAGGAACCGGACCATACTTCTAAATAATACAGTGCACGTGAGGAGAGAGCCATGTATTCTATGGGGGCATGAGTAAAAGGATGTAAGATAAGGATGAGCAAGCAAGGAAGTAAAGGAAAATGGAATGTGAAGTAGAGCGAAACTGACAAGGGATGAGGCCGGCTGTCACTTCTGGATATAGTGGTGCTGGCAGGTCAATATTGAATAATTTAACCACAGTAAAAATCATAATGAATGTCGTACACACGTGCATTTCAAGAAACGAAAATAAATACGATTCACAAACTAGTCACAATATTTAAATGCATCATGTAAATATTCAGTTATAAATACACAATCCAGGGGATTTTTACATGGTTTTACAAATTACGGTAGTCATTTTAGGTAAGGTACCACAGGCTTTCAAATAGTAGATGGAAGAATCAGTCCAGTATCAGTGTTGGCATTCACTATTCAATTCAGTAACGCAGCCATTAACCCTCGCCACTCTTCTGCTGAATTCAGTCCATGCACAATGGAGTTAGTCCTTTCAATCCAAGGACACTCCAGTCTTTGCGATTTCCTACACTGTCAGATCTCTGTCTATATCGTCCCTGTCTTCTAATGAGAGTTCCGTTAGTCGGATATCCCTCTTAAAAGCTCTGCACTGTCACCTGCCATTCTGGTCATGACCGACTGGTATTGCGCCTTGTAGTGAGATGCGACGGCCTCAGCTATTTCCCCATTTGACTTGCTTATTGAGCCATTAGGTTTCTGTATTTCTAGAACCCAGTTGCGGTCTTGATCTCTCCTCTCTAGCCATGCTATTAGTTTTTTTGATTTGTCCCCTACATCGTATATGAGCCTTTGTGTGGCTATTGATTGAAATCTGGCTGCGCTCTCTTCTAGATCTCTGAGTTCGGATTGCCGTAACCGCAGTTTGTGACCTAGGGTGAGGTTTAGTGCGTCCTCTCGCCCTATTTGTTCCTTTAGATCTGTTATCTCCTGCTCCAACTCCTCATATCTAGCACGTCTTTCTTTTCTTTAGCCCCCAGCTAGTGCATGAGCATGTCCCCTAGCCAATATGCTTCCCACAGAGTACATTGAGCGCTGAAAGTCCCAGTATTCTCTTCGAAGTATTGTTCCGTTCTTTCCCTAAATTTGTCCACAAACTCTTTGTCCCTGAATTGCCAGGCTTGTACTCATGGTGGGAGGGTGCAATCCCTAACAGAACCCCTGAGCACTACCTCTACCAGTGAGTGGTAAGATATTCCTCTATCTTTGTGTCACACTTCCTTGAATAAGTCTGCGTATATACTTTGTGTAAATATGTAGTGTAGGTGTGACCCGCTGGCGTGTGCTGCTGATATGTGTGTGCACTGCCTAGTGTTATGAGCTCTCCATAGATCTGTTAGCCCTATTGCTACTGCGAATGTTCATAGCGGTCCTGGTCCTGTGACCCTTTCCGGTCTTGTGCTTCTGTCTGTCTCCAGGGACATCACTGCGTTCATGGCTCCTTCCAGTATAAGGAGCCCTTGGGGCATATCAAGCAGTGTTTTATTAAGCTCTTGAAAGGTTTATGAGTGGAGTTTTGGCGGTATATAACTGGAGCATACATTGATGGTACTGCCCTCCCATGTCCCGGCCAGAGCTGCATATCTGCCCTTGGGGTCGCGCCAGGCGTGGCCAACCACAAAAGGGGTCGTATTTTTACTTAGTATCTCCACTCCCCTTGAACACAATGTGAATCCCGTGTGGGCTATTAGCGTGTAACCAAACCGGTTCAATGCAAATTATGGTGATTGCCTTTTAAATGTGTCTCTTGAAGCAGCACTAGGTCTGGGGAGTGTCTACACAAATATTGGAGGATTTTGTTACCTAGACCATTGACATTCTATACAGGATTGTCATTGTGTTAACTGATCATGTTGCCATTGCTAATGTATGTTTCCATCCCCCCGTCCCACTGTGTCTGTGATTTGTGTATCGTGTTCTTTGGTGTCCCCAATTCTAACTCGAACATATCACGAATTATATATGCCAAACAGATGTAGAAACAACAAGAACGCCCTGCACGGTGATCTGAAACTATCCACTGGCCCAATTTGCAGAGCTCCTGTCGCCCATTCATGAGCATTCTACTTAATGGGGTCGGTTGACACCGTGTCTCTTGTTTCCATGCCGTCCCTCCCCTCCCACCCTCCCCTCATATGCTATCATGTATGTCCTATCTTATGTCTCTATGCAATCAGCACTTACAGTACTCCTTCCTGGCAGGACAGCCAGGTCCGGTCTCCGACCTCTCCCCCCTCAGTGTCTTTCCAGCTCAGGAATCAGTACAGTGTCACGTTGTCAGTCCAATTCCGGCTTTAACCCCTTCGGTGCTCATGACGGAATGGTTCCGTCATGACCCACGGTTGAGCTGTGCTCATGACGGAACCATTCCGTCATGACCACACCCGCGCAAGATTCCGTCAGCACAGCGGCGGAATCTGCGCAGCATCGAAGGGGTTAACGATCTTGCTATCCCCGCCCCCTATTTAGTAGCTGGTTGCATTTCTGGCAGGCCTCGTCCGTACGTGAACCCATTGTTTGCTGTAAGTTCTTGCCCATCTCCAGATGGGTTGTCGTGTTGCTCTCCATGTTGGCTTCTGTCACGGTTTCGCCAACTTCTTGTTTCGCCTTTCTTTCCTCTTTTAAGCCAGTCCCATACTTTTTTGGCGAGGAAAAGTACCATGATTTGCTGTCTTCCATTACTCTTAGTTTAGCAGGTAACAGCATTGCATATTAGAGGTTCTCTTCTCTTCGTGTTCTCTTGACCTCATCAAAGGTCCTTCATTGCTGCTGCACCAGCAGGGTATAGTCCGAAAAGAACCTTATTGTTGTGTTCTCATGGAACAGGTCACACCGGTCTGAGCAGCCTGTAAGATGGCATCCCGATATTGATAGTTTAATATTCGGGCTATTATAGTTCTTGGCAGTGCTCCTGGTTTAGGCGGAGGTACCGGTGCTCTGTGGGCTCTCTAGATGGAAAAGAATCTGGAGAGACAGTTAGGTTTCAGATGTTTTAAAAATAAGTCCTCCAGAAAGAGATCCACCGAGGGTCCCTCCATTCCCTCCAGCACCCCAGCCATCATGATGTTATTTCTGCGGGCCCTCCCTTTCTGGTTTTCCTGCTTTGCAGCCATTACTTTCTGTTGTTGCGATGATCGTTGCATCTTTTCTTCTAGTCTTCTAGTCATGGCCTGCAGATCCCCAATATTAGTTTCTGCTATCTCTACCTTCTCCGGTTTTATTCATGTCTGTCCAGAGGAGATTTACGTCTATGGTGACTTTGGCGATTTTTGTTTCAAGTGACGCTTCAAGTGACGCTCCCCGACTGTGGATCGCTGTCATTATAGCCCCAATGAAGGCTCCTCTGTCTCCAGGTTCCCAGATGCCCTAGCTCCGTCTGCCATTGTCTTCCTGGGTACTGCATATTTGTCTAGTTTGTTACTCTGAGGAACCGGTGCCCCCTTTGGTCGCATTATGTCTATTCTGTGGGGTTGTTTTGCAACCTTTGTTTGCCAACTTCCAGAACCCTGGGCTATTCCGGATGTCCTTGGTACAGTCCCTCTCTGGGTATGCTCAGTCATTTCTAGGCATCGCTGGCGTCTTGGGAGTCATGCCCTCTCCTCACTAGCCTCTCAGTGGGTAAGCTTGGTATGGCTTGGCCTGCTTCCTCTGTTGCACGTAGCCAGGATGTTACATGCAGTTAGCTGCACCTGATGCTCTGTTGCCCTCACTCAGCCTCTTTAGTCCCTTCCCCCTTCTGTTCTGTTTTGGCCAGCTTATGTCTTTCCTGCATTGATTTTGACCAGGGCCCTCAGTTTCTTCGGAGTTTCTTCACTGGATCCCTTGCTTGTGTCCTTTAGTTTGTCCCCCCCTCCTCTGCCTCCTCGAGGTTCCTACAACCGACGTCCTCTCCTCTACGCCCCACCGTGCTCGACTTACCGCCCACTCACATTTGCGATGTGTGAGCCTCGGCGGGCGCATTAGGGACTGGAGCAGGGCGTCCTTCTCCAGTCCGATGTTTGGAGCTGCGCACTGTCCCAATCCTCCCGCCGTCTCCAGCCGATCCGCAGTCTGCGCTCACCTCCGGGAAGCAAAAGGAGGTCTCAGGGCACCCCTCCTGTCGTTCAAGAGTCTTTATTCCGGCGACGGCCCCAGCCGTTGTCTTGTGATCAGCTCTGAGTCACTTCCACGTCCCTGGCTCTCTACCTTGGGAGTGCTGATCCCGGCTGCTAGGCAGGCTCGCCCACAGTCGTCCGGCCCTTGGCAGTGTAGGCCTCAGCGTTGTCAGCGCCACTGTTTGTCTTCCTCGTGCTGCGATTTTGCTGCGGGGCTCACCTCGTTGTTGGGGACATTCCAGAGTGTCTTGAACTTCAAGACCGGACAGAAAAATGTTGGTTCTCGGGTGGAGGAGAGAGGGACAGCACGGAGCTCTTAAGTTATGCGGCCATCTTGTCTGGTGCCCAGCCAATCCACGTGTTAAGTCTTTTTTAACCTCTTTCACCTCTTATTTCCTCCTCCTTGCACATTGAAACCAATTCAACACCCGATACCAAATTCTTCCTTTTTTGTCCTCTAACAAGTTATCTAATGTTTCCTTAACCTGTGCATTCATTTCCAGCTGTATTATTCTCCTTCACCTATATCTCCCACAGAAATTTCGATACTATTTCCTTGCTCTGAATCCATTATTATAGGATAAACTTATTAAATTAAAAATCTAGTCTTAATATAATGTCAACCAAGCTAAAATGCATATTATCCCTCTTAAACCTCAATTATCCAAACTCCAGATAATACGATCCGCTGTCTGATACTCGCAGTCATTTTAACGGGGTCTTCTTTCTTTGAGCGCTAACGTGCTTACATTATTTGTTACCTAATCTATCCCTATGTAAAATGGCTGCCAAGTCTTGCGTGAGTTCACATTGAACTCACACCACCCTTTATTTTCTTTTCCTATCTACAGTCTCCGACTGCGCGTGACTTTTCACGTGCGGCATGGCTCAGCTCGTGGCGAGGCACTCCCATTCTTGTGAAGCCCATGCAGGTTACATGCTGGTTCGCAGGGCTGTGGCACTGCTCCAGCGGAAAGGGCTAATTTACATATCCTCCCTGCGTCACAGACCCGTCATCACGCTTATTCATTCATACACTCATTCAATGGTGGGGCCCATAACACCAACACTCATACGTCTCATTCCAAATCTGCACACAGGAGGACAGAAGCGCTGGACATGTGGGGGGAAAATTCTTTACAATATCTATTATTTACATTAGTACCTATAGAATCCTAACTTTAACATCAAGGCACTCCACCACTTGGTTGATGGACCAATTAGTTGGACTGGTTGATGGTGATTTAGAACCAGCTAAAACACATTTAAAGCTTTGGAACCTCTAATCAATACCTTATTTAAAGAATCACAAACTAATTTTTTGTTAATCAATGTTTAGTTTATCTAATTAATTCACTTTCATTGGCATAGTCAGCATTTAGTCAAATCTGCATAATTTCATTAAATATTTGGCACAAATTGACATACAAGTATATTTACCAACATTTTTGATATCGGTGATCATTTCCAAAACCTGTCAGCCCTGCATAAATCAATTCCCTCTGGTGAAATTCTCAATTGAATGCAGGCTAAAACCCACGTAAGTCCGGGAAAAGTTCTTTCACTCAGCACGCCACAGTCCCAAAGGTATCCAAAGGACCAAGCGATCGTGCAAGCAAGTTGATCAGCAGTCACCAACGGAATCTCGGAAACGCACTCCAAACGCACCTCTATAACCTCTTCTAAGTTTCCCTTTTATAGTAAATTCTAAGATGTTCGGCAACATTCTCTAACAATCGAAACATTCTGATTGGCTAAATCCCTAAAAATTGAAATATTGGATGTTGTTCCCAGGTTCTTTTGGTTCTCAGGGAATCGAATATGTCATCTTTTAGTTTGTACAGTTCTCATGCGAAAAGTCCCGAAGTAACAACATGTGGACCTCTGAGTACAGGTTGCTTATTGTCTTATCTGTCATTGACACTAGCTGAATTCTGGCAATCCTCCACATTCCTATCCTTGACGAGGAACACAGTGCCCAAACTGGAGGTCACCTGGAGATCTTCAGAGCCATCCGAGTCTGCTCAGTAGACATCGTGCTCACACGACGGTGGCCACTTCCGAACTCCATTTTGAATATCGTGGCCTAGTAGCCCCGAATGCCAACTTAAGCAAAACAAACATAAAAGTATTAATAAACGGAAATGAAGATTCTAATGTTTAAACCCACACTAATCCCAATATGTAATAATAGTTTCCTAGCTTATAGCAACATTTAAAGCAATAATACTCACCATTCCGCCATACCGGGAACGCAAACCATTACAAAAGCAACATAAATCATGCAATCAAAACACGTCCTACAGTTAATATACGTTCCACAGTTCATCATTAGAATTATTAGCCATGCAATAAGAAATTTAGTCCCACGTGTAATTTGTGTTTATTAAGGTGCAGGGTTGATTAGTAGTAACACTTACAACAATTAATACAGGTTTATATTTAGAATAGTTACGTCATTAGTATTTTGTTATGCAAATAGAGAAGGTATACAAAATTTTGCTTTACCTGCTCCATGAGCTCAAACAGAGCCTTTCCGAATGCAGCTAATCCGCAAATTTCACAAATTGGCCATAAATCTATCGAAATAGAAAGTCCTGCTACAGACAAAATGGAATACTAATTATGTATTTGAAACACACACACTTTGACTGTGAATTAAACACGTTTAAACATTGTGCATCTTTACTATACTCAAAATATCATTTCTGAATATGCTTTAAGACAAGCACCCACATCGCTTCTGAAAATTAGAAGCCAAAACAAACAAACAGCTCAATATCTCTAACAAATATTCTCAGTACATAACAAATCTCAAATAGTACTTATCTTCTCAGTTGACTTGAAAAGAGAGATGACTGACATACAGTTGGCATTCCACCTCCTGCCAGCCGACCCACATGGTTTTCATCTGTTGTGATACAGTTAGAGGGGAGTTTTTTTGTTGACAGGGGCATGCCTAGAGGCAGTTCAGTGCTCTCTGTGGGGATTAAGACCGTCAGCTTCTTCGTGGAACGGGTGATAAAGTCAGTAGTAGGGTCTAAGCAGGTGCTGCACTACCTTATCTCAACACCTTCTTTTTTGTGAGTTGGATAAGCGGACCATTCATGTGTTCTCACCTAAAGAGAGTGATGGAGCAAGTGGGCCAGTAATTGGTGTCGTGATAGAGACAGTGGGGCTGGTAATAACGCTTATCTTCCTAAGCAACGCACTAGATTCAATGGCATCCGGGTTGCCAAATAATTAACTGACAACATTGGAAGCCCAGCTGCAGGGGGTGAATACAAGCCAACAGATCGAATTAAGGCAGGAGGCTCCCAAGCTTTTAAGCCAAAAATCTATTTATTTAAGCTATGTCCCCCCTAAAACTTCATATGCTTCGATAGAAGTCTACGGGAAAATACATTCCCCAGATTTTCTTTTTTAAATCTTCCTGTTTCCTGTTTTAAAATGTTGGTACGTATGGACGCGGCTGGTAGGATATGATGTGACTTCAAGAAGCTGCAGCAAGTCTTGAGGTACTTGAAATTTGCAGGCAAGGTAGTGGCACCGGAAGAGTATTCTCATAACACATGGCTTTCATCACAAGAAGGACGATGTAGCTGCACCACAAGTTGAGAGTTATGGAGGGCATAAGACAACACATGCATGGGTGGATATGGCTCCTTCCCAGCTACAGAGTGATGATGTGAATGATTTCAGACCCAACTTGGCCCGTGGAAATTTTTACTGAAGCGCGTCTGGGTTAGGGGCCTTTGCCTTGTGCTGGACAGGATGGTGGTAAGCTGAACAGTGGGCAGACAACAGGAAGAGATGCAACCGAAGCATTGTCTTCTTGGAATTTTTTCCAATGGCTATGGCAATGGAATGGTGATGACGTGAACTGACCAAGAGTAAGGTGACTTTCATGATAGACAACAAAGCAACAGTGAAAGTGATTAATAAGTTGTCTGCAAATAGCCAATTTGGAGTGAGGTTGCTGAGAAAGCTGGCATTTAGATGCTTGCATATAAAAGTATTTTTCCATCCCAAACACAAACCAGGTTTTGAGAATGAGATGGTAGATCCTTTAGTTCATTTTCAGTGCTCAATGTACTGTGGATTGGATTCCAAGGCAAACCAAAAAGCAGAAACAGTGCCAGAGAGTGTGTGGGTGCTAGAGAGCAGAGTGTTGAGTCTGGTGGAAGACTCAATCGCTCTATTGACAAGGACAACAAATAGCATGGCAGTGATAGCACTTATTTGGAGCAGAGAGAAGAGGAGAATGAGAAGCATGATGGCTGGAATGAGGGAAAGGAGGCATAACGTTGCGAACTGTGGTGGACAGAAGGCTGTCTCTGCTTCCTAACACTGGGGAAATGGCGGAACAGTTTTTTAAGCTATGTTTTGGGGATGTGCTGAGTGGGGGTGAATTTGTGAAACGGGATTTGGAAAGGTGGACCAGATTAAGAGGACAGGCAAACGGGGGAAACTGAAAGAAATAATGAATCATCTGAGAGTTAAGCGTGAGCCCCCAAATAGATATTTTTTTGAATATGTTTTGTTATGTTTTTTTATACATTCAGAATTTCGGAAGTGGTGGGATGAGGGCCTCTGAGGATATGATTACAGGGGGCAGGCTTCGAGGACAGATGCACAGGAGTAAGACAGGGCAGGTCAGGTAAGGAAGGCATCTGTCCAGTGGGGACTTACAGTGGCTACTTAGCAGTCGGGGTATGAACAATAGGGAAGGCATTTATTCATGAACGGTGGAAGGTTTAATGGCCTCCAGGTTCTCGGGGTGCTTCGTAAATGCTTACATTCTGGAGGCAGGCTGCAGCAGTGAAGAGCGTTTTAGTATGTATTTGTTCAGGATAGGGGCATTGACAGAGGCACATAGATTGGGCTGGAAGGAGGATAGGCTGAAGGGCTCAGGTGGATAAATGCCTGGTAAGCATCGGGGTAATGGCACGAAGAGCAGCAGACAGGTGTCACTTACAAATGGGCTGCCTTTCCTCTCAGGCATATACAAGATAGCAGGAAGGAGAAATTAAGTATAGCTATCTGGTCACTTATGAGCAGCAAGGGGGTTTGGGAAACAGCAAGGTGGCAGTGGGGATTAGTGGAGTCATCTGCTGAACATGTGATGGGAATTAGCACGAGCAGGGTAAATCCTAATATTATTTTGATGTAACGGGGTGTAAATTACTTGCTTAACCTTACCGTTCGTGTGTTCTTGAAAATTGAGGACAATAACACAAAGGCGATGTAAGATGCAAGGGGTAGGACAGACATTAATTGAAAGCAGTTGTCTATTTAGATGCTTGCTAGGAGACCAGGTGGCATTAACAGGGCGAGCAAGGAAGTGAACAGGAAAGTATCCGGGTCCTGCAAGGGGCCCAGCACTGGAGTTGTTAACCACGTGGATACAGGATTCATAGATGAATAAATTCAAATGTGCTAGGTGAAGGGGAGGGCTATAGAGCCTTTCTGGGGGGCTAATGTTTAGGGACGGAGGGCATGAGTTAGACTTCTGTTGTTAGAAGATTGATTAAGGATAATTAGCCTCTGCGGTCCAGCCGAAGGATTGTTATTTATTCTGAGCTCTGCACGATAACTTTCTGTTACTGGGACATGTACAACCACTGGCAAAATGATTTAAGTATCATGGAAAGTAAGGTACATTATAGCATTATTGGTCTTTGAGCAAGGACCTTTCTACAGAATTGTATATGTTGGCTGATGTGTGCCACATTATTTGGGGCCTCTTCCCTTCCAAAAAGGGGAATTCTAGTAACGTAGTGAATGATGATTCTATAATGGGAGATGGTGTAAAATTAAATATCAAAGTACAGGCCAAATTCATCATATCCATTCTTCTCCCTTCTTCAATCAATCAACAATTTAGGGCATCCCAGTGCCCAGGCTTCCCCAGCAAAGGGTGGACAGAAATAACAGCATCTTCTGTTTGTGCATGTCAAGGTCAGGAACAGTGTTGTACCAGAACCCCTGTTCCACTAAAACGTACAAGGCACAAAATAATCCTGTGCCTAAACCAGTAACCCATGCTAACAATCCCCCCAATAGCCGACCCAGACACTCCCATTTCATTTATACAACATATAGACACAACCTTATACACATCCCAATAGCTTCCACACACCCTCAAACAATAGAACCCATATTCCAACTCTCGCTCAATAATGCAATGGCACCCTGGGAGAGCAATTAGCTCTCAACTCCATGGAACTGCTAACTTCTGTAGCGCCCTCCATAGCCTGGGAGCATGGAAATACATACCCCACACACAGAGCTCTGTAACAGACGTCTTTAATCTACAGCATACGATTACACACTACCCTCTCATTATGTCATAACCGTTAGTAACCACACTTTAACAAGCAAGTTACATCATTTCTCTGTTGAGTCCTCCCAGAACCACAAGGAACCTAGCACACATAATCTCATGACACTACAGTAACATGAAATTTCCCACTCTCTGGAACACAGAACACCACCTTCCATCTCAATTACAGACTTCCTAAGCAGAACAATGACTTCATTGCTGAATTTCCAGATCTCCCCACCACCTACTGCAGCTGGCATGCCCTCACAAGCCTCTCGGGTGGCTTCAACCTCCCAGACAACAGAAGCTCAAAAATAACACTGGCAAGTCTCAATAGCATGCTACACGCCAAAGCACGTCTAATCCAGGGCCTGAGGAATTAAACCGAGAATCACAATGCTGAGCAAACTCCTTTCTCTCTCCTCTTTGAAACGATCTTCATAATTTTCAAAGCTATCACTACTAACCCTCTTTTATCTTGCAGACAATCAGACCATCATCGGTGGTTCCAGTACACCTGCAGCCAGGACACCATCAAACTGCAGAATAAAAAGTGCACCAAGGATCTGGAGCAAAATCCATGAATCCATTAGTATCGCCCTAAAGCTTCTCCAATATACAAAATAGTTGAAGGTTCGACCCTTTAATGAACACTACATTGCAATGCATTGACTAATTACAATCCAGTTATCTCTCCTATCACTTGTTGACTTTAAGCTTGTCTTTGACCCTGTAGAGTGCTCTGCTGCCTTTTGGCTAGGATTACACTATAGCTATACCCTGTACATAGGTACAAACATATATGCATCCATTCTTAAAAATATCCTCCAGTAAATTACTAGTTGCTCAGTGTCTGTTAAAGAGTTGAGGCTGGAGGGGAGAGCATCAATGATTTTGTATATTCTTTGCTGAGTTGGACCTTTTTTTTAGATCTAGTGCACAGAGAGCTTTATCGATCCAGACTTATGTAACAATAAAAAAATAAATAATAATAATTACATCATATATACATGCAAGCTCACACTGAGAGAGCTTTGGGTATGCCTCCTCCAGCCATTGATTGCATGTGTGTCATTCACATTTTGGATCAGTCCACTGGACAGCCATTTGGAATTCAGAATGTCACCCAATATGAGTGTTGGCATTTTGCTTTATTAAATCTCTTTCTCCCACTACACTCTGCACACAGGTCCGCCAGGAAACTCTAGTGTACAGCTGTATGCAGTGAGGCTGGAGACAGCACTGCAGCTCTTGCATACATAATAAAATGTACATAAATTGATGGATGGAATACTTGAATTAACCTCAGCTACTGGTAATTACTCGGGCCCTATTCCTGTCCAGCGTCATTTTGCACAATATGCCACCTCAGTTTGGACCCAGCTCAATGAAAATCAGTTCTGGGTTACTTGTTTTTCGGTTCAGGGAGGACATGGCCTGGCAGTTCGGGCTGAATTGTTCCTATTGGAGCTGGGTCAAGGCTAATTGGCTGGGACCAAACCGAGACGGCATGGTTGGTGAAAAATGATGGATTGGAATGCAGCCCTGATTGATCGCCAGTGGCTGAAATGTATTCAAGCATTCCATTGTCTACTTTGTGTTTTTGATGCCCTAACTGTGATGGGTATGCTCGGATGTGGGCCCCGTGCTCCCTGTACATCTGGAATCAAGCTATCCCTGACTGATTAGCTGATAATAAGGGCAAAATCGGTTCTGGTTTGCTTGTTTCAAGTACAGAGGGCCTGGCTATTCTGGATGGACTGTTCTCATTGGATCAGGATCAAGACTGATTTCCATTTGGCTGGGTCCAAACTGAGGTGTTGAGTGATCTCCTTGGACAGACGTTAATTCAAGCATTCCATCAATTACTTTGTTTTTTGATGCTCTTGCATACATAGCTGACTACTGCAAAGGCAAAATATAAAAATTGCACCACAATTGGCTTAAGCCCAAGCCAAGACGATGCTGTAATCCTATGTGAATACTGGTAACCAGCAAAGCTCGACCGAGATTACATCTGCAAACAGTGTACTAGGTATATCAGGCACCAGTAGGAAACTATCCACTTGGAATCCATGGATAAACCTTTGCCATTTAAAATGAATATATATCCTTGGCATTTTGTCCCTGAGGTGTCACAACAATGGGGTCAGTATAAAAATGCATCAAAGATGTGCACTTCGACAGGAAAGTTTTGAGAGACTTTGCTACAGGCAGTCTTTCCCACCATCATCTTGGAATACAACATTGGTTGCAACTCGATTCCAAACAGAAGTCAAATGTCGTCAATAAAATGGGCTGAAAATATTTAAATTAACAGGGATAAACTTAATTTACGCCATGAAAGTTACACTTCTCATTGTACATCAAAGCCAAATAAACGCTGGCTTGGCAAAAAGAAGCCCAATGTCTTAGCTTCATCTTGACAGCCGCCAACCAAAGTATGAGTCTCAAACCCAAAAGAAGACTCAATTCAACAATCTCAAAGTCTTTTCTTAAGCGCCACTGGGAATTTGAGTCTAGAGCTCTGGAGTCATTTCAACCAGCCAGTCAATCTGGCCACTTTGTTGTATTTTATTATGCTCAACCCTACTTGAAGATGCTTACAGACACAAGTCAGAAGAGACCCTTCATCCGGGCACAAAATGAAGAGCATCCACTGAGGACCCCGCTTCATAAATGAAAGCCGCTGACTGCACCTGTAGACAGAGGACCCGCACTATTTCTTGCTGTCTTGCCCACACTGTGAAAGATAAAAGGTAATACGGTCAAGCACATCCTAATGACAGAACAGCTAGAGACAGATGAGGAGGCCTTATTCAACCTGCTCACTGATACCTCTGAGGACACAACAAGACTCATGGTTCGGTATCTGGTCAACAGTCGGGCCATAAGAAAAAAATTGCAAGAAATATGTCTCAGACCTGAGGTTACAGCCAGCAGCAGTAAACCTTCAAGGAAAGTGACCCAGCACGGGGGCTTATTGGAGCTGCGCAATGGGCTTGTAAATAAGCCCCAAGATCTCTTATCAAACTCTTTTGTTTTTCTGTTTCTCTTCCTCTTTAACAATCTTCTGTTTTAAATAAAGGTTTAGTCATTCTAGTGCAAAAGGCACTATGAGTTTAAATTTCCATGAGCTTGCAGCTTGTCTTCTGATTTTGTTCATATGAAGAACAGTATCTCTCCTTCTTTCGTCGTCTGCAAAATGAAGGCCTATTCTCTACTCACCTCGCGTCAGCTCACTTGGTAACAGTAGCTATTCTGTCACAGTGCATGCTCACTCAATAACTAAGAGTATTCATTCAATCTGCTCACTGACCTCATAAGCTTCCTTGTGTGTTACATCAGAGCAGTGCTAAATTTGTAAATGAATGAGTGCTGATGCCCAAAGCTCTGCTCAGAATTTCTCAGCAAGTGCAATTAAATGTCAGTGAGCTGAATACCAAGGCTGCGTAATCTTAAATCCACCTCATTCCTCTTTAATCGCCTACCAGGCCCTCCCTGTCCCTTTATTTCACTTTTGCAGGTTCCTGCTTTCTTGCTTTGTGAGGGTTTTCCCGTCTTTCTCTTCCTCCATCTGTATGCTTTGTTTGTTTGTATTCCTTTCTCCGTAAATGTCTGATGAGTTAAAGTAAGTGCCCGTCTCCAAAAAGGAGTGCCAATGGCCCCCACCAGCAACCACCGGCTCAAATGAAGCAATACCTCTAAAAACAGATAGACCTGAAATAGCGTGAGCTATTGTGTGTGCCAATGCTCGTTTTGAGCGGATGGCGAAAGTACATTGGCGGGGGCGGGATAAGTGACTGCATGGGATTCTGTTCCTTTCAAAGTAATAGGCTACACATAAGCTGACTCTGGGATGGAACCCTTGGTAACTTTGTGACCTTGAGACCGTTTCTCTTATATCACTGTGTGCTACCAGGAAAAGTAAATATCGTACAAATTAATCCTGTCTTTTTGCAAGTAGCCAAGAGCCATTGCAGGTGCTGTCACACCATGGTTTTACCTGTGGACGATGCAATCTTTTTGCACTAAGGGGGTTGAATGGAAGCAAAATGGTGTTCAACAAAGTATAGGGTCATGGCTATGCTGTATACGTCTACCACTTCAACTATAATACGATATTTTTTCATACATGCTCCTAAGAGTTTAATTAATTCCTCTGTGTTTGTATAGAACAATGATTTTCAAAAATGATACTTTACATATAATTTTTTTTAATGTATGTAAATATTTGACATTTGAGATTAAAATCTAATTTTCAGTGACCTTCAGGCGAGATTTATTATTCTAAATTTCAAAATGATATTTTCTCATAAAAAAGGATTCTTTTTTACTTGTGCCTCTGTGCCTTCATCATAGTTAAAACTCATTAAGAAGGCCGTGAGAAATTAAAAAAACAACTCACGTGCACAGTGGGTTTGATTGGAGTGCCCACGCTAAATTGATCAATAAGACACATCTGACTAACTGGTTTAGACCACTTTTATAAATTGAGGGACATATTTACGAGGCCCTTGTGCCACCGGAGCATCACTTTTTGTCACGCTCCGGTGGCACAAATCACAAAATATTATCAATGAGGCTGCGCAAAGCCACTATGCATGGCTTTGGATGGCCTTATAGATATGGAGTAAGGCATAGCAGTGCAAATCGTTGCGCTGCCTTACCATGCTCTCGGGAGGCGTTCCATGGGTTTTGCAGTGGGTTTTTCAACGCAGCACTCATAAATGTTGCCACTTATCCAGATTTACGAGAGCATATAAACCTGGGGAAGTGGCAAAACCTTACGCCTCCCGAGGTGAGGCGTAATGAGGAGAAATAGCTTCATTTCTCCTTGTTTTTCCTATTTCTATGCATTCTGCAGCACACATGTAAAGAGGAGAACGCCTCTTAGGATTGTTTAAAACAATTCTGCTGACAACACAGGCCCCCTTGCACCGCACGGAGCAAGGGGGCTGTGCTGAGGCTAGGAAGGGGGACAGGACAGGAATGCACCGCATTTCATCAATACGATGCATGCCTGCCTGCCTGCCCTTTCACTTTGACGTAGAGCAGCGCAACAAGCTGACCTGCATCTCCGCCCTGCGCCAAATCCCCATAACTGAGGGGGCCTGAATCTCAATCAGCTTAGAGTGGAGTAACACTGATTAATGACTCATCCTGAACCCAGGGATCAGCGCGTCAGTGCTTGAAATGATTAGAAACAACCGACAGAAAATGAATGTTCTGTACCTATGTCAGCGAGGCCCACACCAGAGCATGGCCTGAGCACGCGGGTCCCTTCCGAGAAATGCTCTTAGGTTAAGTATTTTCATCTTGCAACCCAGAGGCATGTGATAATTGAATTATTAGGCATGGTAGAAGTACAGAGTACACTTTTGTTGATGCCCTGATAAGGACGAATACCAACGCCGTTTGTGACCCTCCTTAATGGTGCGCTGGGAGTTACCTCGGCTGGTACGTTGTTTTTAGAGTGACCATAAAGCACGAAAATGGGCAAAGTATATTACACATAAATTCATTTTTCCCATCTAAGTCAAATGATCTTTATTCGGGTATTAAAAATATCCATAAAAGATACATATCATAAAACAGTCCTACTTCCGTTAAAAATTTGGATCAATATACACATTTTTCCCATCTATGCTGTTATGGTACTCAGGTCATGCGTGGCTTGGTTTATGCAGAAAAAACTGCCTTGTGGAAACTATGAACCATATTTGCGGTCGGCCTAGCAACGTTCATTGCACAATCTACAACAGCTGGATAGATGTAGGCATCCTTTTGGCTGACTGCAACTGCACCATTACCCTAAAATCATGCTCATGTGTTTATTCAAAAATCTGTTTCCCTGAAAGCATCCTTGGAAAACTTTACCACGCCAATTCATTTTTTTTTTGTTTTTTGTTTTTTGTTTGTTTTATGATAAAAGTACAATCAGGCCTGGGTTTAGCGCTGGATGCGTCTGGCACTACTAAGTTTGTTGTTGCCCCCTACCCCCATGACACCCTTCTTCACGAATTCCCTCACTACCACGCTCCGATGATGCGCCCTACCTCGCCGTAGCTCCTCTTTCACATTTGTATATTTTATAGCACTACTCATCCTAATGTAGAGCGTGAGCGTGCCTTACAATACAAACATACCATACAGAGACAATAAATCATACAAGTGTATACATCAATGTAAAGCAGATGTTACTTAAAACAATGAGTGCTACAACATATAGGAGTCACATTTCATCCATAAAGGTAGGTAATATAGATTAAGACTGCTTGGTGTGGAGAAACAAAGGGACAGGTTTTCACACACAGCAGTAACCAAAATTGCTGCTCTGCATTGTGTGTAAAGGAGTTAACACAACACCACCATATCCACAATGATATAGGCGCTGCTGATTTCCCCTAGTGCTGATGTACCTTCGGATGCTTGGCATCAATGTACACACCCTTGCATCATAGTGCAATGGTGTGTGTGTGTGATGTCCAGCACAGCTCTTATACTGGAAGGGTACCCTTCTAGCAAATAATTCTATGCTTTGACAAAGTTTATTTGTATGTGTCCTGTACGGTGCAGTGCACATGCTATTTTGGAAAGGTTTGGAGAAAATACATCTTTTCTTCAACTTTACGCCTGCCTAGAAGAGGACTATTATGTATGTAAATCCCTTTCTACCAAAGGTAATAGGTAGAGATTAGCGATAAATCGGATGACTGGGTGCATGGGAATGTCCATGTACTCCCCATGGAACGCCTTCTTAATGTAAAGTAGGGCATACTGCTACTTCGCATTACTGTAGGTCTACTTTCCAGTGCAATGCAGGATTTGGCTGGAAAGTAAATTCAAAAACAAAAGTGAACCAGGTATGCACCCCATAAACTCAGAATTTTAAAGATGACATAATGACTGGGGATGTCTATACTTATAAAAGTATATTACTATCCAACAGAACCTTTTATTTAGCAACTTTAGAATAACGAAAGGTAGAGGAAAAATGAACAAGGTTCTAAATCTATGCCTTGCAGTTTGACTGGAGCTCCTTGATGCCAGTTCATAGCTCAATGCACTATAGCAGCTCCTTCATGTCATTTCATAGCTCGCTGTGCTATATAAGAAGGATTGTAATTTATGAACTCCAAGTTGCCAAAACATCTCTGTGACAAAAGCAGTAACTCAATGAGCTATCTACTACATAAAATACAAATCTGTGTTCTGCTTGTTACACGTTGTGCTTTGCAGTGGGAACATTAACCTGCTATGCTACTTTACCATGAGTCAAAAGTGTAACTGGACAAATCACAGATCTCTCCATCAAGTGCAAAACCATCAGAGTTATCATGCTGCTATTAGTCTCCCCTGATAAATGTCAGATACAGAAAGATCTCTGCAGGTTGTTATCATCTTGCCTCCGCCCATCAGGCAAATGGCACCCCTTAAGGTTGGTGCCCGGTGTGGCAGCACTGGTCGAACCGTCCTAAAGCCGGCACTGAGTCCCATAGAGACTACCAGGTTCATAGAAGCACGTCAATCATTCTGCCCTCTAGGCTTCTCCCTAGAGTTTGTTTAATACTCTTCCATTTTGAATATGGACACTGGATGTACAGCCCTACTCATTACTAGCCCGCACAGCCTCTTGTGCTGTAAATAAAAATCAAGTACATATTTTTCACCATATTTCAGTTTAATGGGCTGATGGATGAAAGAGGTATAATAGGAAGTTATTTTTTATGTCTCTGATTTATGTTGTCTGTTTGTTGCTTTTGTTCCTGTTCATAGGAAAACTGGCCAGGTAGTTTGGGCTCGACTGGTACTACTAGAACCAACACTAATTTGCTGTTGCTGGTCTCCATCTGAATTGACACAGTGGGTAAAAAACACAATGGACTGTATTGCGATCCGATTGATTAACTGTACCTGGGCTAATTTGTATATGGCTGGTCTCAGTCAGGTTTTTGCAAACCATACATCACCTTTGTGTTTCCCTCACTGCAAAGTTTATCACAATGTTTGCCTCCTCCTTCATGAAGTGCCTGTTCCTCTTGAGCAAAATAGTCTGAATCTTCAGTGGTGTTGGGGCAACCTGGTTTCACAACAACATGCAGCTATAGTGGAAGATTATAGGACTTAGGATGCAGTTTAAAATAGTGTTATAGCGTTTTATTTCTGCTTGTGATTGTGGTCAGTGGTGGATATTTTCCTATTCTCCTGATTTGGTTTGGTATGCAGCATATATGTATGCTTTATACTATTTCATTACATGATGTTTTCAGAGGAACTCACAACTTACAAGTGTACTGCAACATGAAGAAATATTCTGTTCTTAGATTTTTCATGTGCATCTACACTTCACTTATTTGCATAGTTCTGATAGGGCGTGTCCTCTTATTAGGCACATGAGTACTAAAATACTGCACTGGAGCGGCACTGCACTGGAAATGCCAACTCAAGCAATTAAATCTGAGTGCAAGATCTGAAATTTCAAGTTTTTTGTGGATGTCATGGTGCGGAAATTACGGGGTGTGGTATTGTGTCCTGTGTCACTGGCCCCATAAACACCGGGGCTCAAATTTACGAACATTTGAAGCAGCACAATGACAACATGCTGCACTGCATCAAATGGAGAGAGCAGGAATGCGCCATAATGACTAATATATGGTGCATTCCTGGTCTCTCTCTGCGCTGGTGCACTTGTGGCTGCAAAGCGCCAATGCAGGCACCTTTGCGCCATGGTGCAAAGGGAGTCTGCGTTACAGCCACCTTTCTGCACAAAAACAATCCCCATAGATATTTTTCTCTTTCAATATGTGCTGCAGGAGGCAGCACATGTAAAAAGAGAAAATAACGAGGAGAAATAAACATTTTTCTCCTCGTTATGCCTCCCCTGGGAAGGTGTAGGGTTTTGATACATTTCCAGGTTTACATGTCTTAGTAAATCTGTGACTGCACCAAAAAACATTGGTGGATGCGTGGGAACACCCACGTTCAACCGATGGGACACCTTACCCATGCGGCTTGCACTGCCTTGTGTTACTCCAGATTCATATTGCCACGCAGAGACACTCAAGGTGGCTCTACGTGCCATAGTAAATCTAACTTAAGGGCTTGCTTTGCCTTGTGCCACCTTATGTGAGGCAAAGGCAACACAAGCCCTTGATGAGTCTGGGCTTGGGTGCATAAACTGACCAAGTAATACTAGGCCCAGTAGTACTATATGCAACACTGCACCCAAAATTGGTGGGCCCAGTATAATCGGGCATGTGCAGAAACTCATGCCTAACAGGAGACGTATCATAAATATTGTCAAAAAGCCAAATTAACACTTCCTCCAAAGACATTCTTTGCCAAAAACAGAACTACGGACAGCTCTTCCTGTAAATAAACTAAAGAGAGGTCTTTGGGCAGATATTTTGTTTGTTGTGATCACTGTATCCCAAAACAGAAATGGACACAGGCCATTTCCATTTTCCTCCAATAGCAACCATCACCCCCTTGACTACCTTGACACACCACCAAATGTTCAACAATGTAGTGGAAGCTGAAACTCTCAATCTGCACCAGCTAGCCAAGAAAATTATTGATTAGTGAATTACCTTCAGAGACGGTTTTAGCGCTGGTGGCGCCCTGTGCGACAGTTTGTTGGCACCCCCCAAGGACCACCTCCGTCAGGGATTCCCTCACTGCCACCCTTCAACAGTGCACCTCGAGTCTCCATAACTACTTTCTCACAGATTCATTAAATTAGTCTTATAGCAACACTCATACCAGTGTAGGGTGTCAGAGCTTTTTACATCACACATATTATACAGAGACAATCAATCCAGTGCCGTAACTAGCCTTTTGGCTGCCCGTGGAGGTCACTGCATTTTCCGCACTGTTGCATTGATTGAAGAGTGTGGAGGGGATTGCTACCCCTAGATGGCAGGTAAGAGCGGGAGAGGCCGCTGCTGCCAAAAATCATGCCACCTGGAGCGGACCATCCCCCCCCCCCCCTGCTATGCCACTGAATCAATTATACATGTGTAAAGCAGTATGGGAAACATTACATAAGACAGAGGACTACAATAGGAGTCATGTCATCCATACTTATAGGCAGTTTAGTTTAAGACTGCTTGGTCTAGAGAAGGACAAAATTAGAATATAAAACTGAACACCGTGATTGGGGGTTCTCTTTAATAATAAGAATTGATTTCTGCCCCAATCAACCCATTTTGAAACATTAGGATAATAAAGGACTGGGGATAAAATCGTAACGCTCTCACCTATACCATGCAGTTTTCACGCAGCTCTTTGATGACAGTTAATTGCTCACTGTTCTACATTAGGATTTTAACTTAAAAACTGCAAGTAAGAATAGGATGTCTCTGACAAAAGCAGTAGACGTATTTACATGATATGTTCTTTGAGATCTGCATGGTACACGTTCTTTGCAGCAGGCACATTAACCCTCTGTGCTACCTTACGATAAATCACAACTTTCACAAGTGAAAGTTCCGATCTCTCTCTGCAGAAAAAACATTAATCACCAGAGTTATCGTGACAGGGTTATTGTTGCTACAAAATTGCTGGAAGCAAAGAATGCGTCAGCAGGTGCATTTAAAACTATAATATATGTTGCACTGTCACAGAGCCAGCCCTGCCTACAACTTACTTTGTTTAAATTCACAAACTGAAAGTGAATTACACAAAATTGAGCTGACATAGACTATCTCTAGCAATCAAGGCGGCAAGAAGACAAACTGAAATGTTAACACGAAACCTTTTATTTTATTTTCTGACTCATAAGCAAAACAAATGTTTACTTTTACTGCAGCTCATTGGTGGGCATAAAAGTGTGCCTCCTGATCTAATTAACACTGTCTTATGTTTCTAGGAAGATTAACGTCCTGGAAAAGAAAGCTTGATGTTCAACAGTGTGGGATTTTAGGCAATGCGACTGGCGCTGATTTCAGAGCCCAAATGGCGCCCCCTGACCTTGACACCCGATGAGGTGGCGCCGCTCGCACCACCCAAAAGCCGGCACTGATTACCTTAATAAATTGCTATCATAAATTTTTCTTATCAAGGAGGAGTCCTTAAAAATGTGGTTTAGTTTGGATAATTAAAGGTTGTAAGAAATTGGGTAATTATTTGACAGATGTGCAATGCCCCACTCAAATAATAAACACAATCCTTGTTAGGGTGAACCACAAAAAGTCACTAAATTAACTTGTGATTAACCCTCTGGTAGCTCGGCAAAAAAAGAAGTCAGGCTTAACTAAGAGACAATGTGTAAAGAATTTATGTAGCACACAAGCAGTAATAAAGTGGTCCCCTTCTCCAAATAAGAACAATTCCACACCAACTTAGAAAAATTTAGTAAATTGTAGTAAAATCAAATAACACAAAAACAACTAACATCCAATCAGCAGAACCAGAGTTATTGAGTTTAAAAATTTCCAGGAAAAATAGCACCCAAAAATACAAATGGCCAACTGCGGTTATCTGGCCAACCGCGATCCTGTAACGGACAGATACAGGATTGAGTTCGGCCCATTGGATTTTGTACCTGATTGTTTTTTTTTTTATTTCTTTTTTTTTATTTCAACATGTTTTATTACATTTTTTAAATAAGAACACATTAGTAAATCTGTAACAGGGTTTGCATCGTTTCATACACTCCCTTTTTGCCTAAATAATTCTGTGCATTTCCTACCTGTCTTAACAGTCAAGAAGGAAAGAAAATAAAAAGAAAGGAGCGTGAAAGCAAGGGGTGAAAGAAGAGATATAGGACAGGCACTTCAGAGTTACATTGCTTATACATTACGTCTGACATTGGATAGGACCATTAGGGCCCGATTACATTCTTGCTAGGGTGGAGCTTCACATGTGGTGCCAGGATGTGTCTCTCCGGCCTGCCACGTTTTCATGGGGGCTCGAAAGAGTCTAGGAACGTGTCCAGGGACCCCCACATCCTTCTGGAGGCTGGTTTCCAGGGTGAATTCTGTAGTGTCTTATTGTCTGCTCCTCTAAGATGCGTGACCCAGTTGAATCATCCTTTTTACGATGTCTTAGTAGTGTCTTTCCAGTTTTTGAGGACCATTTTCACTGCTGCTGTCAGAAGTAAGTCCAGAAGGTCCCTGTAATCTGCTGACTTCAATTCAGTGTTCATAAATCCCGTGGTGATAGTGGAGAATTCTTTTGTTAGAGTGCAAAACATTTTATTCAAAAACCTAAAGATTTCACCCCAGAAAGTTTTAAGAGCTGGACAGTACAGGATCAGGAGTGCTAGATCTCCTTTTTCTTTGTTACAGTTCCAGCATAGTGCCTCCTCCCTGAGGCCTAATGAGTAGGCCTGGGCTAAAATTTCGTTCCGTTCGCGGAAATTGCGATAATTTGACATTTTTGCCTTCCGCGGAGAGCGCGAAAATGTCAAAATTTCCGCTTTCCGCAGCTTGGCGATAATTTGTTTCTTGCTCGCGCTGTAAAATAATACATTCTCGCGTGCGCGCGATCGCCATACCTAAATCCCTGCGTTCGCCGACAAGTTTTCTTGGTCCGGTCGCGTTCTCCATGAGATGTTGTATTGTTTTTAGCCATTTGCGCTGTCTCGCGACAGTTCGCGCCCGCAGTGACGTCATGCGTCGCGCGATCACGTCTTTCTTCTCGCAACCATGCAGAAAATCTCGCGAACATGCGGGAAAAAAACTTCTGCATCTTCGCGATATTTCCGCTTGTTTGCGATAATTTTAAACATTTTCGCGATAATTTGCGAAAGTGGATTTCACAAATTCCGCCCACCCCTACTAATGAGTGTAATTGTGCAGGGGTCCAGAAAGCCTTGTGAAGCAACCAAAACATAGTTTGTGATAGCACTGGGGAAATCTTATTTCGTGAAGCTGATGACCATAGTGTGGCCCACTGTTGGTCATTGAAAGTGGCTTTACTTTGATTACTCCAGTAGGCAACTGTCTTGTCGTTAAGCTTGGTGGATTTAGGGCGGATGAGTTTGTAGCGGTGTGAGACCTGGTGACCTAATTTATTTATTTTAGATACGAGATGGAAGATTGATGATTGCGAGATTAAAAATTTAGTGTTGCGCAAAGTCGATCTGATTTTTAGGAAGTTATAAAATTCAATGTCATTTAGTTTGTGTTTTTCCTTAAGTGCGGCGAAGGTGATGGGGTAGGTTTCGTTTTCTAATTGGAGGGGATAGCAGATCCCTTTCTCAATCAATGATTTAAAGGTTAAGCTTTTCCCCTTGTATAGAATCCTGCTATTGGCCCAGAGTGATTCGCTTTTCGGCCCTATAATGCTGTTTTCTAGCTTTTTATCTACCTTTAGTAGGGCGATTTTAGTGTTTTTAAAGATCGGCTTTGAGGTATAGGGGTATCTGTTTGCTGTTAGTAGAGCGAGAGGGCTTAGGTTGTGTAGGATGGCTTTCTCCACCTGCAGCCATGCCGGTGTGTAACCATCTGGCGGCGCTATCCAGTAAGAGCCTTGTTTTGCTAGAAACACTAATTGGAAAGTTTTGAAGTCTGCTAGGTTGACACCTCCTAGTTTTTTCTCCAGTCTTAGTTTTTTAATGCTTATCCGTGCTTTCTTTCCACGCCAGAGGAAATTTGAGATCAGAATATCAACTTTGCGGTGGAAATCATCTGTGAGGAGGAGTGGGAGCATGCTGATCAGATAGTTAATCATTGGCGTGATCATTATTTTGATCGTTTCTTTTCTGCCCCACAACGTTATGAACTTTGGTGACCATAATTCTAGGAGTTTCTTAATCTTCTCTAGCATTATTTTCTCGTTATGATGTAGTATGTCGATTAGGTCATTGCCAAATTTTATGCCCAGGTATTTGATGTATCCCGCTTGTCAGGATAAGCCCGATCCCCTAGACTGTCACTCGTGCAGTGAATATTTAATGGTTTGCATTCAGATTTGTCTTTATTTAATTTATACCCAGAGAGCCCGGAGTATTCTGCTATCGTGTGCATCAGGCCAACAATTGAGGTCTTCAGCTGTTCTGTTACTATTAAAATATCGTCAGCGTAGGCGGCTACTTTTATGTCAATGCCGTTGATATTTACGCCCTTTATGTTCTTGTTTAGTTGGATGTCTTGGATGAGAGATTCTAGTGCTAGTAGTAAAAGCGAGGGGGACAGTGGGCATCCTTGTTTGGTGCCCTGTTGTAAGGTGAAGGGGTCAGAAAGTGACCCATTAACCACTATTCGGCCTGATGGTTCCCTGTACATGGCCAACACCATCCGTACAAAACCTTTAACTTGGTTGAAGGCCTGCATATAGTGCTCCAGGAATTCCAATGAGACTCTGTCGAAGGCCTTCTCTGCGCCCAATGTAATGGCCACAGCTGGTTCCAATTTGGTTGATGCCTTCTCTATGATATGGCAGAGAAGTTGTGTGTTGTCATTGGACATGCGTGTGCATAAGAAGCCCACCTGTGAGTTACTTATTAGCTTGGGGAGAATGGAATTAAGTCTAACTGCCAGTATTTTTGCGTATATCTTGCAGTCCACGTTAATAAGGGATATGGGTCTGTTGTTTTTTGGTGATAAGTGGTCTTTACCTTCCTTGGGGATGACTATAATATTAGCCTCTGACATGGATTGTGACACCCCCCATTTGCTGCAGCGTGGTTAAAGACATGTTACATAGTTGGTTTCAATTGGTTTAGGAAAGCCTTGTAGAAGGCGGCAGTGAACCCATCTGGCCCCGGGGCTTTATTGTCTTTCAGAGATTTGACTGCCATTTCAATTTCAGTGATATTAATTTCTTGGTCTAGCCTGAGCATCTCCTCTGTGTTTAGCTGCGGTAGGCCGAGACTTTTGAGGTATCTAGAGCAATCCTCTGTATTGAGGTTCTGGTCTTTCTTGTATAGTTCCCGGTAGAACTCTTGGAAGGTCTTAAGGATGTCTTTGTGTTTTGTGTGAGTTCTGTTATTTGAGTCAGTGATGGAAGAGATGGCGAATTGGCTACGTTTGTGTTTTAATTAGGAGGCCAGTAAGTTTCCCGCTTTATTGGCCTCGCACAGATTAAGGGCTTTGTATTTATTGATCCACAGTCCTGCCCTCTCACTCAGTATTTTGTTGTATTCGTAAGTTTAGTTAATAGTCTATTATCCTCAACGGCCTTAGCATGGGATAATTCAAGGTTTTTAATCTCCCGCTCCAGATGCTCTATTCTCGAGTTTGCGTTTTTGTTTATTTTTGATTTAATCTCAATTATTGTGCCTCTGACCGTCGCCTTCAGGGCATCCCATAGAGTATTGGGGCTAGTCTCTGGGTAGTTGTTAAATTTGAGATATTCAGATATAGCCACCTCAACCCTTTTTTAGTCCGCGGGGTCTAACAGCACATCGCTGTTAAACCGCCATCTCCGGGGGACGGCTTTGTTATGACATCCGCTCAGCTTTAGACTGATACATGAGTGGTCTGATACTAGTCTTGGGACTATGTCTGAGTGTTTGATTAGGTGTGTATGGGACCCAGATAGTAATATGTAATCTATCCTGGTGTAAGAATTGTGAGGGTTAGAGTAGAAAGTGTAGTCCTTTGTGTCCGGGTGTTGAAGGCGCCATGCATCTTTTAGGTTGTATTTGGAGCATATATTTTGGAGGGCTGCATGTGATTTGGTGGGGTGAAAATGACAGGTGGATTGCCTATCTGTTATGTGGTCTAAGGGAGTATTAAAGTCCCCTGCCATCACCATGAGGTCAGTTTGGGGGAAGCTCTCTAACGATCGAGCCACCTCCTCCCAGAATGCTGGGTCATCCGTGTTGGGCCCATATACATTAGCCACGTGGATTAGCTCCTCCCCCTTCTCAGGTGCGTCACCAAGAGCCTCCCCTCACTATCGTGGGATTAAGATTCTATTGTTAAGTTGGATCTCTTGGAAAGCAGTGTCATCACCCCTTCCCCTTTTTTTACGGCAGGTGAGCATGCCGTCTGTGAGATCCAATTCCCTCTCACTAGTTTGGCATCTTCCCCGGATAGCTTGGTCTCTTGTAGTAAGATTATATCCCCTTTAGTTTTGGCCAGGTAGTCTACGATCTTCCTGCGTTTAATGGGGTGGTTAAGGCCCTTCACATTGAGGGACACAATGTCAAGGTCTGCTGCGAGATTGAGTGTGTTGCTGCTGACCATCATCTAGGGTGTAGCGTGGCGGATGTATTCGTTCTTAGAGACACCTTGGTCTTGTTGGAGCTAGTCAGTCCTATTTGTACCAATTCCCTCCAGTGCAACCGTGCTTCCCCAGTGATCTGCCAACAATGTACCAAGCATGTCTGGATGTGTGTCTGTGTCAGAACTCTTGCGGATATACTCTAGCAGGTCATGCCAGGATATAGAGTGTAAAGAGGTGAAAAAGGACAGGAAAGCCAAGAAGAAAGATAGCAAAGAACTAAGAAACCGTAGTACTGGCTCTTCCCCCTCCCTCCCTCCCCCTCTACTACTCGATCTCGTATATCGGACGTGCGACGACAGGATCGTTGTTCCATCTCTCGGAGAATAACTATCATGTGGCTTACATATCTGTAGTCCCAAGAGAGATTATAGAATTCGCTAGACTCTGTTCCTTGAAGTAACCCCCTCTTTGTGCATTACAAAAAATAAACCTGATTAACGAGCCCTTCAGCAGATATCTGAAAATAGTCTGAATCAAAAAGGATACAAAGGATCATCTTTAGGTTGTGCGTTGAAAAACCTGTGTCGTTGTCTTGCTGTTGCAAGTTGCAAGATGGGCTTGCGGGTGGGTACAGGATTCTCTCATGAGGTAGACAATTGTATATAGTTGAGGCACCCTCCCATGAGGTAGACGAGTTTGTCAGTTGAGGTAGATAGAGGTTGCATAAACTGTCTTGACTAAGGTGGTCTTCCGAGGTAGTTGGTGTGCTTAGAGTGGTGTTGACCCCCTTGCAGGTAGTATAAGGGTGAGCCCTGAGAGTATTGTAGTTTGTCAATTGAGGTAGATAGAGGTTGCATAAACTGTCTTGACTAAGGTGGTCTTCCGAGGTAGTTGGTGTGCTTAGAGTGGTGTTGACCCCGTTGCAAGCAGTATAAGGGTGAGCCCTGAGAGTGTTCTAGTAAGCAGCGCTCATCCGATGACCGGTTCTGGTGATGCTCTCCTTTTGCTGGACCCCAGTTGTGCATTCTCCATTTGTTGAGGAGTAGGGCCATCTAGGTAGGCAGCTAGATCCTTAGGGTCGCTGAAGAAGTGCTGTCTTCTGGAGACGGCTATCCTGAATTTGGCCGGGGCTACAAAGGAGAACTGTATGTTTTTGGCCGCGCAGGGCAAGAAAGCCTTTCCTGTTATTGACCGTGGGCTTTGAGTAGTCCTGCGTAAAGATGATCTTGTTGCCTTTCTATGTTATCTGGTGATTTTTACGTGCAAAGTCGAAGATGGCCTCCGTGTGTTGAGCTCTTAGCGGTCTGCAGATGATAGGGCGGGCCCCTTGTGTTGTTGAGGACTTAAAAGTGGGGACACGCTCTGTCCAACTCAAATTGACGGTCAAACTTTAGATTTGTGATTTTGGGGATCAGATCCTCAAGAAAGGCCACACAGGAACCTGCTGGATCTTCTTACCCCTCCGGGAGGCCCAGTATGCGGATGTTCCCACGCCTATTTCAGTCTTCCAGTTCCGCTGTCTGTTTCTGGAGTGATGAGGTGGTTTTTGTTAGTGCCTTCATCTCCTGCATCGAGCTGTGTAATGCGTCCTCTACATTGCTGATTCTCTGTTCGGCTGCAGCGAGCCTGTTATTGACAGTGTGTAGATCCGCTCTGACTGCTGCGATCTCAAGTTGTATAGCGTCCGTGGTGTTCTTTGTGGATTTAGCCAGGTCGTGGACCTCTGCTAGCTTCTTTAAGATCATCTCCAGGGTGCTATTGATATCAGGCTTCTGTTTAATGGGGGAGTCTGATATTACCGGATCTCCCTTGTATTTCTTTAATTGCTGCTGTAGCCTTGACTCTCTTTTCGTCATGGTTGTGTCTTAAGGGCTTCCGACTTTACCATAAATTTGTGTTGGTTCACTGAGATTCTTGTTGTTTTGTTGTGGGTGTTGTGTTATGCCTTCCAGTTGTCGCTCCCTCCCTAGGTTTCGTGTTAACCATTTTAGATGACTGTTTTGTGGCTTTCCCTTGTGGTACTTCCTTTGTTGCTTCTGGGGGTCATTTGGTAGCGGGGCCCGTCAGCCTCTGTAAGCACCTCTAAGACTCCTCATTAAATCTCTCATTCGATATCTATGGGTTTGTGGGCTCTGTTTGCCTCCCTGGCCTGTGTTCACTTAAAGTCAGTGGAAAGACCCACAATTGATGGACGGAATGCTGAACAAATCAAAACGTTGGTGCACCTCACTAATATTTTTTTGATCCCTGGCCTGATGGACTGCTGGTTGGCGGGAGGGTCGCTGGAGGCCTGCACTGTTGAAGTGTGTCACCACGCATTCACTGTGTTGTCGGAGTGCAGTAGTGGGGGCACTCGACACCGTCTCACCAGTGCGAGCGCCCTTGTTAAGCAGCTCCCTTTACCGCTCTCTTTACTTCACCCCCTGCATTGCTCCCCTTGTGTGTGGCTGGTCTGTTAGCTATTGTGCGGTCTATCCGGCTGGTGGATCCGGTTGTCACTTGTCACCCCTGTACACAATAAAGGACCTGTTCCCACAGCGAGCATCTGGTTCATGTATCCATTGCAGTTGTCATCTGATTTTAGACGAACTGTAGAGCAAGTGTTTTAATGTCATCTATGCTACTTCTAGGTATGGCTCACTATTCAAAGGAAAGATAAAGGTTATTCAAACGAGATAAGAAAAAGACTGTCTTTTTATCCAACAATAATGTCTAAAAAACACCCACATGTGGAAAAAAGTGTAGAAAAGGAGTGATGGCGCCTCACGGTAGCAACACCACAGAGGATAAAGCAGGAAGGTACTCGCCTGCTACCTCAAGATCTCATCATCAGCTGCCACCACTCCGCAGACAGAAAATGTGTGTAAGAGAGTGTAGACAAGAGACTGGGTATTAACCCAAAACGCAAAAACTGCTAGGGTGTGTAACAGAAAGAAGAAAAGCTGTGCAGAGAACCGTGCACCGTAATAGACCCCACAGTGTATGTACACAAATTTGAGTTGGTTCACACTGGCTTTCTACTTTTTATTCTATGCTGTGTGACCACTCATATATAAAATGCCGACATGTTTCATTGCCATTTGGAAAAACTCACGGAAACTTCTTCAGGGCGTGGGGTATTGTCATTTCACCCTTTAGCCTTGCTTGATCAGTTAAAAGCAGTTCGGGATGTTGCCCATCGTGGGCATACCTTTACCCTCGAGCTTGTGTGTATATGGCAGCGGTCACTTGTTCAGGGCTCATCACCTCGACTCCTATCGTGAGTCGATATTGTGTCCGTGTCCGGCATTCACTCAGCACTGCAACCTTGTCACCCCTGGCCTGCGAGTGGGTGTTCCTCCTCCTGCTGCCACCAAATCCTCTCTCACCGTTCTCTATGGACCTTTTATTGGCCCCTCCTACTCTTACTCTTAGCGATGTTGGTGATCTCAGACTAACCCCATCTTTGTTATTGGTGGTATATGCCGGCTTTCCACCCATTGAGAATGCCCGCTGGATCTGGCGTGCGATTAGGTCTTTTTTTATTTTATTAACCGTACCATCCGCTTGGCGCTCACTCGGACTCCTGCACCCGAAGGGGGGTCCGCCCGAGCACAGCCACCTTTTGCTGCCTCTGCCGCTGATCCCACTTACTGCCCCCTTCCACGCACCGCACGTCCTGCTGCTCCCGGGTGTGGGTATGAAGGTTTAGGCTGTGATGCCCTCACCACTTGTATAATGGTGGACTCAGTGCCTTTTGGGGCTTGCGAGTTTCGCTTTCACTTCCTTTGTCTTCCCATCTAATTGAGGATCGCTGGGCTCAGTGCCATTTTGTGCTGCGCAGGTTTCGCTTTCAATCACTAATTTAACCTTTTGCCGGTGGAACGATGGACCTCCCGGGCACTCCGCTCTATGGAATTTTGCTCGGGATCCCTTGGTCATAGTCCCATATGCTTGCGTGTCTGGTTGGGGCTTTTTTTCACAGACTGATACAGGGGTGTTGATTCTTATGCCGCGCTGCAGCCACTCTCCATCCCGCTCGATCGCTCATTTACACCGGCATAAGCTCGCTGACTCGTCTGCTGCCTTAGCTTACTTGTTAGGTTATCTGCTTGCTGGCACTTTTCCAACAAATGCAAGCGAGCAGTCGAGCTTCCTTATCGAGGGGGTTTTCGGTTCTGCGATTCCTCAGTCCGCCATCTTACTGCTCCTCCCGACGCTCTTTCCTCACTCCGTATTATGCTGATTTTGAGCCATTGCTTGGTTGCTGGCGCTATATTTCGGTGCCCACGGTTGCTGTTACAGTTCCGATGCACCCAAAACCTTTTTGAGCACTTTTCTCTTGCGTAGATCTCTCAAGATTGCTGTTTTAATCTCCGATCCGACGGAGCGACGTTCTTAGGCAGCCATCTGCTCTGCCGTCCAAGACACGCCCCCGGATGGTGTACCTGATTGTACTTGGGGCTGAGATGTGAGATCCTGCGTCAAGCTGCATCACGCTTAGTCTGTCCCAATCAGGTTACCATTCAGGATCTACAAGGTTCTGGGATGCAAGGTTCTGCATCGAATTGCATCTCACTGTGTCATTTTCAATGAGACTGCCCATCAGGTTCTGTATAGTTCTGCGATGCGAGATCCTGTGTTGAGTTGCATCATGCTGTATCGGTTTTGAGGGAACCCTCCATTGGACAAGGAGTATTACTCTCTTATGCCAGCCAGTGTCCTGGACCTGGGAGGCACCTCTTCAGGATCCAGACTCAATCCCACAGAGGCCAGCAGCAGGGCACAGGCAGGTCCAATTGGATCTTGTCAGCTGGGAAGATGCTGGGCAGGTCTCTGAAGCTTGTTGTGTCCTTATAGCTCACCCAAGAGGCTAGCCCTTGGAGTCACTCTGGTGGTCCTTGGTTCATGGGAACCGGTCCAGACTTCGTTTCTCAGGCAGCAGGGCAGCAGACAGTCCTTCCACAGCAGGGCAGCAGGGCAGTCCATCTTCCTAGTCTTTCCCAGTTCCAGAAGTGATCTGATGAGTGGCCCTGTAGGTCCACTATTTATACCTAGTGCCAGCCTTTGTGTGGGGGTACTCCCTGAACTACCCCCACATATGATACTAAAAAGTTCTTCCCCTTACCCTTTTAAGTCTCCAAGCTGTCAGGGGTGACAAAAGGCAGACAGGCAGGCCATGTGTCAGAATCCTTTGAGTGTGTGTGCAGCAAAGCCCTTTGAAGTGCAAGTGGGGATGGGTACAGTCCCACCTAGTCATCCTGCCAGGATGGCCCATCCTGTCCAAACTCAAGCCCTTTTTGTCACAGTCTGGATGGACTACACAAATTCCAACAGCAGGGCCATTCACAGTCACTAGCAGAAAGCACAAATGGTTGGGACGAGAATATTCCAACTTTGCAGAAGTGGCATTTTCAGAATTGTGAATTAAAATCTGACTTTACCATTACAAGAGGAGTTTAAATTACAATTCATTTGATTCTAAACAGCATATCTCTATCTGTTCCCAATCCAAGTATTGTGTGCATTAAGTAACCCAGTGTTAGTCCATGGGAAAGATAGGCCTTACCACAGTGGAAAACGACTTTAGGAGTTTTTCACTACCTGGACAGGGAGAACTTAAACCCACATGCCCTGCTTTTTAAATACAATGCACCCTGTCCTAGGAACCTTTAGAGTCTACCTAAGGGGTGACTTATAAGTATTAAAAAGGAAGGGCTAGACATGGAAAAAGGTGCATTTAGCCAAGTCGAAATGGCAGTTTAAAACTGCACTACAAGCTGCAGTGGCAAGCTGGAGACATGTTTTAAAGGGCTACTTTATCAGGTGGCACAATGACTGCAACAGGTCCAATAGTAGCCTTTAATTTACAGGCCCTGGGTACATGTATTATATGTAAATTAAATGTGACAATTAGGTGTAGGCCAGTTGTACCATGCTTTAGTGAGAGAGCACCAGCATTGCAGCACTGTTTAGCAGTGATAATGATCTCAGAGCCCTAAGGCCAATAGAAACAAATCCAGCAAAATAGGAGGGGTACAGGCAAAATGTTTGGGGATGATCCTGCAGTGAGGGCCAGGTCCAACCCATAGAAATGGGAAGAAACGTTATTACAATAGACAATGGGAAGCCAGTATCCTCTTAGCAAAAATAGTTACAAGGCTTTTAAATTAAAGAAGAGCACTTCAATATCTACTGCAAATGACTGAACAGAACACATTATTCAAGATTGATCTGATGTACAAAAAAAACATTGGAGGCCATAGAATGTTTCTAATGATAGAATACAACACCAAGGTCCTCCAAGGTCCAAATTGGAAACATTTCACCTAAGAGCCAGAAAATTGATAAGGGAGTCCCCCAGGGATCCATATTAAGCCCCACACTTTTCAACCTATATATATCCCCATTGGCAAAAATAATCAAAGCACATGGGTTCAAAACAGTGTCATACGCTGATGACATGCAGTTGCTAATCACCCTTGGACCAGATCCCACTGACACTAAACTTAGGTTCAAACAGTGCATGAAGGCCATAAATTATTGGATGACAAACAGCCACCTATTACATAATGCAAGCAAAACCAAAATCATGCTCTTCGGTCATGCACAGAAACTGTGGACAGAGGACTAGTGGCCGCCTGCCTTGAGACTCTGCACCCCACCAAAGTCAGTAGCACGAAATCTGGGTATAATAATAGACAATAAACTCTCCATGGCGGACCACATTAATAATGTAGTACATTCCAGCTACGGTATAATGCGTAATCTCAATAAATCTTCAAATGAATTCTCCTATCCTCGCGCATGCCCCTAGTTGAGGGACTAATCATTAGTCGCCTTGACTACGGAAATGCACTACTTGCACCCATAAATGAAGAGTATCTGACAAAATCTTCAGGTCTCGCAGAACACTGCGGCCAGGCTAGTCTTAAACCTCCCTCCCTGCATTTCCTCCGCGCCCAGTCTGAAGACTCTACACTGGCTCCCCATCAAAAAGAGGATCAAATTCAAACTATGCTGTCTAGTCCATAAGACCCTTAATGGTAAAGGGCCAAAATATCTAGCAAATAAACTGATAAAATATCAACCAGACAGAACCCTCCGCTCTACCAGTAAACAACTTCTAACAGTACCTAAAGTTCGTACAGTAAGGAATGGGGGTAGATCTTTCTCCAAAATTGCCCTTGAACAATGGAACACCTTGCCCCTATGCCTCCGACTGGAACCTGATCATAAGAGGTTCCGTAAAACCCTTAAAACGTGGCTTTTCTAGCTCGGCCAATTCACCTCTCTTGTTTTCTCTGAGTATCTGCTGGCGCTATGAGACCTACGGGTGATATACGCGCCTAACAAATACCAAAATACAAATACAAAATGTGCCAATAATACTTTTTGCTTCACAGTTATTTTGAAAACAATAAAGTATATTCCCTACAGCTGAACAGTACTTTCATGGGATCAGCCAGTACTCCATGCTATGACAACTTGTTTATGGCGTAGTTTGAGAACCACCATGTGTACAACAGCACCCCGAGTACAGATTACTTAATACTCTGTAGACGCTTTGTTGGTGACATATTCATTTTTTGGTAACGCACTATACCTTGAGAGAGTAGAAACATTTAGTTTAAATAAATGCCATAATTTACACTAGACATTAACACAAAAATGCTTAATAGAATGAAACGTACGAAAATGTGCCTTTTCCTAAATGTGCAAAATGAACATGTAGCATGATTTTTGTAGTAAGCACTCATTCCTATTGTAATTACACTACTAGGCACACTAGGCCTCTTCCATTTTCTACCTTTAAGTTAATTTTCATCTTTAGTAAATTAATGCTTTTAGGGAATGCTGAACTGTGCAATATGATTTGATAAATGATTCACACTGAACTTGTTTAAAAGTTTCATTCCTGTAGAATGTGCTGACTTTAAAAATGTATTTCTTGAAATACTGAATAGCTAATAGTTTAGACTGCACGGTTCTCGTGGGAACTCAGAGTGAAGCGAACGCACATGAATCTTTTAGCAACTAAGTTGACACTTGTCAATAGCACCTTGCCGACTTTGTTGTACGTTCACCGTAGGAATGAAGGAAGAAGCAGCAGACCATTGGACAATCTTTCCGCATTGGTTTAAGATGACCTAACATCATTATAGATTGTTACATATATTTTTGTGTTTTATAGTATTGGTGTTCCTATGTAGAATTAAGGCAGCCCAGCCCGGTCCAGGCCATTCTTCTGTGACCATCCCTTTCTCCCTTAACACTTTTTACCCTGTTTGCTGTGAGCTACTGCTGATGGTGATCTCTGTTGCCTACTACTTTGTGGGTGTTTATTTTCTTTAACGGTTATGGCTACTGCTGTGACTTTTTTCTTAGCTTAACTTTGAACAGTTGATACCACAACTATTTGCTTATGCTGATTTGAGAGAAGAGACTCAGACAAGTTTCTGGAACTGCTCTTCATGAGGAGTTCAGCTTTAATCTGATTCTATTTCAGTGCTCATTTAAATCTTGCTCTTTTCCAAAAGGAATCTTTATGGGTTTTGGTAGGATAGAATCAGCTCAATTTCCTTTATGGAACATGCTGTAATTTACTTGATTGATTCTAACTATGGGCGGAGTTTGGCTGGAGGACCACCAGCCTGCTGAGGCGACGGTCGGATACACGCAGCCAAGCCTGCGGCATACCGATCACAGCATTACGACATCACTGTGGGCTAGCGGTGTGTTGTGACGCAGCCACGGTGGTAGCTTGCTTCGGCTCTAGGAGAAAGCTTGAAGCCAATGCCGGACGCACTGCTGCGCCTCATGAAAGTCAGGCTTACTGTTTCCATGCAGCATGTTGTGCATGGCAAAGAGTGTGTGCACCAATAGTGCAGGCATGGGGGGAAATAACCTCTACCTGCCTTTCCACTGACCTTTTCATGGCAGTGTCCCTGCCATTAAAAGGTCGGCAGAAAGGTGGGTCATAATTCCTATGGCAGTGCCCATGCCAGTACTGCCAGCGCAGCGGACGGCATACGGACTTGCCACTACAGCAACTACAGAGACCAGAGGGACCTGAGGCAGCGAGGGGCAGCGTCACCACCAGCAGCCCCTCCCCTTCCACCGGCAGGCCTTGAAATTGACCTCGCGCCTCCCGCTTCGCGGGACACGCCGGGCTAAGCCCGGGCAAAGGGCGGGCCGTCTACGGCCGTCCAAGGCCGATCGAGGCTGGGCTGGGCCACCCCCCCTGTCCTGTCCACTCCAACGTCGTCAATCTTCCCTGATCCAGGTGATTGACTTGTGTCTTGTCTCCTTCTGGGTTTACTGGAACTGCCCGCTATAGACTTTCGACAGGCTTATGCGTCTTACTCCCTATATGGTATAACTGCATTAGCTAATATATGATCTGTGTTTTGATATTACCAAGTTAACCAATATGACCTCTCATACGACTAAACGAAGGCCTTCTCTGGTTGGGGGCTCAGTCAGGGGGACACTTGACCACTTTATTACCAGGGCCGCTTCCGTGCTAGAAAAAGAGATCGCCATCACGGAACGCCGATTATCACTGGACCCCGCCTTTCAGAAGCGCTCTGCAATGGGCCATATTCAACAGGCCATTTCACCGCCACTTAGGGATTCTGACTTTGATTCAATCCCTGATCCTGGCCCATCTGCGCCTCACCGCGATTTAATAGATATAGCGTCTATCTCCACCGAGCCTGAAATTTGCCCCCCCAACCCTCAATCCACTGTCGGCACCCCTCCCGTGGATTTATCACCTACCCACACTGCTAAGACCCCTAAGCGAAAACCGGCAAATAATAGACCCAGCCACTCGAAGGCAATAGCAAAAACCATCCGGTCTGCTCCATCAAGAAAAAGGAGAAAGGATGGCCACTTGGATGCGCTTAAAAATATGTCCCAACTAATACGGTCCCCTACACGAACTAGGCCCCCAGTATCTCCCACGCAGCCTCCTATCTCCCCTTATTCCAACTTACTTACCGATATAGAGCATTTGGTAAGATCTTTACTCTCACCTCTGATAGAGAGAGTTAAGAACATCGCATCACAGCTAGCATCTTTGGAAGTCTTGCACGCTTCTCTCCTTGCCTCAAACACAGAATTGAATTCCCATTTACGTAAAAACCCCTCGGTCCCCCATTCTTTCCCTCACACTCAAACGATTACCCAGTCTAACACATCCAATCAAACACAGAACACACAAGCTTCCCTGCCTACCCTACAGATACAATCTACTGCCAAAGGAGCAACCATAGAAGATCCAACTCCCATTAATTTCAATAGGCAGCCCCCCTCAGTTCACAAATTAGATAGAAGCTCACACATTGACTTGCCCCCTGAAGCAGCACCTTATGTAGTCACTCTCATTGGCGTCCCAGTTCTTGCACAGGGTAAAAAAGAGAGCTACCAGGAACTCAAAAATAAAGTAGTATACTGGCTGACTCAGAATAGACCGCTCCCCCCTGAAATCAATGGCGAAATTCTACACGTCAGGAGACTCAATTGGCTGGGCCCTAGACCCAAGGACAAACAGGGAGATGTCATCATTATTAATTTTCGTGATCATAGAGTGCTACCTCACATTGTGGACTGGTACTCCCCGTGTAGGGGCTCTGGAATCTCAACAGCCGATTTAAGTTATTTTTACCCCCGTTCCCTTCTGACACATCCCACACCTTCACACCTATTATCGAGGGCTACTCCCGAGATATCCCATTTTACTATTCCCACCTCTAACAGCTACGCTACCCTCTCGGGTTTGAACGAATAGGACTGACTCTCTCACCCTGGACTGATGGCTGACAATCCATCTCAAATGAGTATTCTGTCACCCACCTTAGTACTAGACAACTCTAACATCATGATTCATACTCTGCCTAGTACCACCATGGGGTGGAAACCACCTCCTGCCATCGTTTCCCATCCTTCACTTTCAGAGCCACCGTTTCCGCCGGCGGTCCTGACTACCAACCTCCTTTCCCCCCATCTGGCCCACAGCGACCTTCACCTCTCGATAAATTCCCCGCATTTTATAGAAACTGCCAAGGCTGTAACAGACTCGCCGACTGGTACTATCTGTACGATTGAGCCCCTGCAGGGAGACAGCCTCTTGTCTTGGAACGTGGCAGGTCTCCTTGACAAGCTGTCTAACCCTGCATGGACTCAAATCGTCTCCCGATATAGTATTATCTGCCTCCAGGAAACCTGGACCCCTACAGAGCTCCATCTTCCAGGTTATCAGACTTTTCACACCCCAGCCTCCCCCAGTCCCCATGGCAGATACAAGGGAGGACTCACGACCTACATCTCTGTAGAACTCCGATTAAAACCAACTTATATTACACAGTCTTCTTACTACCAATTAATTAGTTTGTCCGGCGGCTCCATTCATAATGTCGCTCTGGTCAATCTTTATAATAACATCCCAAATGTATACTTGGACACGGTGTTTAACGGATTAAAATCCGACCTAATAAACATAGAGTCCCAAAACAACTCTGATACTCTAATTATCCTGGTAGGCGATTTCAACTGCCCGCTTTGTTCTCAGAATATCAGAGGCACTTGTGGTCGGATGACTGAAATGGATGATTCCCCTAACCATTTCTGCCACTCTAAATTGGGAGACTTGTTAAACGGATTATTATTCCATTTTAATTTATCCTTTGTTAATGATTTATGTTTTCCCCCTAAGTCCTTTAAACCCACTTATAATGGGAGAGGTTGTCACACCACGATCGACTAGTCACTCATATCTACAAGGTACTCAGGCTTGATTACCAATTGGGAGACCCTTGAAATTCCTATCAGTGACCACTACCCCATCGAGGTTACCTTAAAGCTAACCCCGAATATTAACGGCCCGGTCAGGCAGAATACCATTTATTCTCCTCCCCTGCAGCTGGGCACCACCATGGGCCTTTTCCTCAAGTGGGACAAAGTAGTCCCCTCCATTTTCCTCAAAAGCTTGGTCACTAATACTTACGATCACTTTCAAATTTGCTTGTCACCCACGGAAAACCCACAGATAATATCCAGCTCGTTTTCCGTAATAATGACAGAAATTAAAACCCTTCTTGCGCGTGCGCCAAAGAAATCTGCCCCTTCCCCCCACGGTTGGTTTGATAGGGACTGCTCTAAAGCCTTGCGCGTGTTGAAAGCAGCTCTGAAATCCAACCCTAGAAACCGTCATGAGATCCAGATTGCCAGACACAATTACCGCACCAAGCGTCAGGCAAGGAAAAACCAGCTGAAGTTGTTGGCCTGGGCAGCCCTGGTGGAAGCCTCCGAAAAGAAAGATAATACCGCCTTCTGGAGGGCAGTCAATGCCCCCTTTTTCTGATTTTCTCAGCCATCGACTTTGGACTCAGTCATCACCCCCGAAACCTGGGTCACTCATTTTAGTACTCTATATAATCCTACTAATTCGGACACTCTATCATCTGAAATTGATTCTGTATCCAATTCCCCTCCCGACCCAACTGCCTCCTTTTCTTTCCCCCTAAATATCGTTTTCGACCACGTTGAAGTACTAACAGCTTTAAACGACAGCCCCTCCGGGAAAGCCCCAGGCCCTGACTGTGTCCCTATAGACGTTTTTAAGTCACAGCCTGATTTATGGGCCCCACTGCTTACTAATGCTCTGAACTCTCTGAATTCCACCGGTTTCATTTCCACCTGGCCTTCGGCTGTTGTTGTCCCGATTTTTAAAAAAGGCGCGAGGGATAATCCCGCCAATTACCGCCCTATTTCACTTTTAGACTCCCTCATGAAGGTAGCCGGGCGAATCATTTTAAATAGACTACACGACTGGCTAAGCACCCAAGATATTATTTCTGAAATGCAATATGGTTTTAGACAAGGCAAAGGCACCATTGAACAGGGTCTAAATCTGTCTCTTATAATAGCCAAATATACTCAGGCAAAAAAAGGAAACCTCTATATAACTTTTGTTGACCTCAGTTCAGCATTTGATTGTGTTGATCATGGGCAGCTATGGGACTCCCTCACAGAGATTGGCTTAGACCCTACCATCTTATTATTCATTAGAGAGCTGTATAGGGATGCATCGGCCCGCGTGAGATATGGCACCAACGGGGAATGTTCCGACAGTTTCGCTATTAGACGAGGTGTAAGACAGGGTTGTATATTAGCCCCCTTACTTTTCACCCTTTATATCAACTCTGTCAGTCATCACCTGTCTAGAACTTTCCACGATTACCCAACAATTAACGGTAAATCGATCCCCATCTTGCTCTATGCCGACGACGCGGCAATTATGTCCCAGACTCCCATGGGGCTTCAGAGGGCTGTTTCTGAATTTTCCGACTTTATGTCAAAGAGAGGTCTAAAAGTCAACACCTCCAAAACCCATAGCATGTCCTGTGGTCTAGGGATTGGGAAAAAGCCATGTACTATCTTTTTGAATGGCAACAAATTATCCAATGTCGATAGTTTCCCTTACCTGGGCATTACTTTTAATAAGAGGGGTACCTGGAGAGCCGCGGCCCAAGCCAGAGGTTCAGCAATGTCTAAAGCAATAGGTGCACTGACAAACTTTTCAAAAAAATTAGGGGGTCGCCCAATACTCCCCTTACTCCAGATTTATCGGGCGAAGTGCACCTCAACCGGCACCTACAGGTCAGGGATTTGGGGGATTGAACCTGCCGAACAACTCCAGCGCCTTGAGAATGCTTTTCTACGTTATCTCCTGGCTGTTCCCCCCGGCACCTCTACCCATATGGTGCATACAGAACTGGGCCTTACATACATTGCAGACACAATCAACTCCTCTCCCCTCATTCTATGGCATAAAATTTGGATTAATGAAGAAACACCATTTAATAGAGAAATTATAGTAGATTGTCTAAAATTGACAGAGGTCAGGAACATTAAATGGTTGAACTATGTAAAAGGGTTATCCACTGACATCGGGCATCCGGAATTTTTTGCTGATCCTTCAACCTTAACTCACATATCCAAAGCCGAACTAAAGCGACTCGTTTTAAATCATCTGCAACGCAAACGCTGGCTCTTAGAAACACAGACGTCCACCATTGTTGATTACCAAAATGTGATCACTGTGACTGGCACACAGCAATACTTATTACTAGAACCATCTCCATTCACCCGCATGCTCCTGACCCGTCTTCGCACCAACACGTTCTTTAGACTCCTTACTTTTCCTAACCCAAACTGCTGGGACACTGACCTACAAAAATGTCCTTGCGATGGCCTCTCGCCCCAATCCAATATCCATTGCATCCTTTTCTGCAGATTTTATCATCTGCCAAGGACTACTTTTTTAAAACCACTGTTGAGATCCTGGGGTATACGCACATGCAAACTGGCATACTGCAAATTAATAACCTTGGAAACCCCTTTAGTCCTGGCAGCCATGTCATCTTACCTGAAAATGACGATGAGGCTGAGGTCATCAATGCAACCCTAACCTGTCTTACACTCTGTTGCTTAGCTGTACTTATCTTTTTAATCTCTGTGATTTTACTTATGTTATTAATTGTATGTAATTTTAGCTGTTTTAAGGATTTTTATTCATGTGTACTTTTTTGATATTGTATTTACATATCGAATAAAGCTCAGTATCTATCTATCTATCTATCAGTACTGCCAGCATTGACCGCCGCTTTCCCCACTGCCGTGGGAGCTCGGATCTTGGTAGTGGGGGCTGTCTGGTGGTGGTCTTCCAGCCCACATTGTAATCCGGCAGTCGGACCACCAGGTATGTGGGTGGTTGGTCCGCCAAAATGCTACAGCGGTTCCCAGACCGCCAGGTTTGTAATAAGGTCCTATGAATATTTTTGATATTTCACTAAACAGATTTATCCAATTTACTAATTTGAATAAAAAGACAAAACAAATACTAAACTCTAGGAGATAAATAAAGGTTTTCTAACTGATCAAAACTCTCATCATTGACTGAATTAAATGATTAAATTGATGATGTCTATTGAGATGTTTTTTATTGATGCTCAATTATAAATGGTGGCAACGATCCATTGCAGAAAAGAAGATTTCGGTGCAGAGTTGGAGACCCTATTGTAAGTTACATGTTGAACTTGAATTATTAAAGAAAAACGTTTCAGTGCCAGGAACCTCAATTCCTACATAGAAACTCTCCAAACCTTTTAACTTTTAAAAGGGGTGAATAGGATAGTTCTCACCAATCAGTGGTTGGAATTAGCCTTTAACCTTCTCTAATGACAAACTCATATCAACAAGCTGACAGGGACAGATGATAAAAAGAAAACATCCATGCTAGTTGTACTGAGATTTTACTAGCTCCCTAACAAATGATTAGGAGAGATGTTTCTCCAGCCCGGAAACAGAGAAAGTTTTGCCTTTCCAAGACTGCGGGCCAATTACAAATGGACAATTTTGCTGCGCGCTCATGTGAAAATTTCTCCCTGTTATTGAGGAGTACAAAAGATCCTCTACTGCTGCACAAAAACTCAGGAATCAGTTGGAACTAGACATTTTGCTTTGGATGTAACCGAGAGTGGTGAGGAGCCGTCCTGCAAACATGGGAATTTGTGTTGATGGAAGGAGCTCTTCATGTTTTGTGGCTTTAGAAATGGAGAAACAAAAGCTCTGGATTTTTTTTTCAAAAGTTGTGTCTATAAAAATGTTTCATCTCTGAAGGACAGGAATAACCAAGACTACTTGAAAACGAAATGACCCCAGCAGGTTCATTTTGATGGTTTTGCCCTCTTGAAGCTTCTTGCAATCAAGACTATCATGAGACCACACAAGCAGGGCCGGACTGGGAACCAAAACCGGCCCTGGCAAAGTGCTCGGCCGCCCCCCACCCTCCCGTTGGGGGTGCGGTCGAGCTCTTTGCCAGGCCCGGTTTTCGTCCGATTTTGTTACAGTGCCGATTTTGCAGCTCTGCTGCAAAAACGACCCTGTAACAAAAGCGGCCCCCAGGAGCCCAAAACCGGCCCCCACCCTTGCGGCGCACCGGGGGATTGCCCGGTGCCCACTACGGCCAGTCCGGCCCTGCACACAAGAAAGTTATACAGCCACATGGTGCCCTTCTCCCTAGCCATGGCCTTCTGAAAATGTTTGCCTTCCTGCTGGTAGTTGATTAAGATTCAGATGAAGGACCTGAATATGAGTTCCCCTTAGGAAAGATGCGGTTTAGTGGACCCAAAAAAATCTGACTGCCTCGAGCTCAAAATTTATTGGGTGTAATAAATTGCACCTATTCCAAGGTTTTGGGGAATAGCATGCAGATTTTGGTGCTTACCACTACAAATTCCAGATGACATGGTAAATGTTGTATCGTTTCCTCTGTTAAATTCCGGCATGTTGGACCTGCCAACATTTTATGAAAAGAGTAGACTTTATGACACCCGATAATTACTAGGTGCTATAAATTCTGCACAATAACCCACTCATAATCATGGCCAAAGTGTCACTCGGAGTCTGTTACATGCAAGGCCCAGTAGCATTGTACTTAAGCACAATCAACTTAGGCAAATGTGACACATAGGCAACCTGAATTCTTGAAAGTGGTGGTAGCTGGTGTTTACTGCTGGGGGCAATGTTGCAAACCATTGCTTCCAGGCACCAATGTGGGAGTGGAAGTCATTTGCCACTGGTGCCCTCTGGCCTCTCTTTTTATAGCTGTGCAAACTGGACCAAGTAGAACCCTTTGTGAACATGAATCTCAGAGTAATGAGGGCGAGCAGTCACAGGCTCAAAAACTTCAATGTAGAGAAAATAACTTCAATGTCCAGCCCAGTGGTTTTCTTTTTAGAAAACAAATTACATTTTAATCACAGAGAAGTACTAAACACTATGCAATTCAATTCAAAATGCAGATCTGCTGTCATTCTGGTTAGGATTCTCTCTTGTGGAACAACACCAAATGATTTTCCTTTGTGTTAATGATTTCTGGGATACCCTTGATGACCTTGTTTCCGATTTCCCCACCATCCCAGTAATTAGGGAAAAACATGAACCAGGCTCAGATGTGGGTTTTCAGTATCCCACAAGGCAAATGTGCACACAGATCACGTTTCACAAGTTCTTACCTTTGGTGGTGTCGTGGGTAACTGGTACGACTCTTGAGCTCATCCAGTACAAATCCGGTGGTCTCACCATACTTTCGCAGGTGATTGAGGGCAGTCTTGGGGGCTGCTGAGAAGGCAGGGCATGGTCTGTGTGCTATGCCATGCGGCCGCCCAGGCTTGGCTCAGTGGGAGCGCTAGCTCTGTGTCTAGTGTGCCGGTTCGAGTCCGCAACCACAGAAATGAAGTTAGCCATGATTGGGCTACGCATCTGGTACTGAAAGAGGTACAGGATGATAACAGCATCATAGCCACCTTGACAGTTTCAGCCCTGATTGGTGTGCTGAACTCATTAGGGCAGTTAAAGCTCAGTTTGGGCTGGAATAGTCATCACAGCAGTGGCATCCCCAATCAGGCTGATGTAGTCACCATAGCAGTTGCAGCCACAATCGGGCTGCCACATTGCCAAAGGCTTATAGTGGTTCCACCAGGAACCTTCCTGTGAGATTAGAAAACCATCTGTAGCTGTGGTTGCTCCCGGCTTCACTCTCAGGCAGTCCACTTTCCCTGGATGTCCCACTGTCTAGGGAACATGTTGGCTTCTCCTGGACGGTCTCTCCTCCTGCATGGCTAGGCAGGGCTAGGTCCCTTGCTCAGAAGGCTGGCTGGCTTTTAGGCACTGAGCAGACCCTCAGCTCCTGAAGCAGAAAATTAGACTTCGGGAGATATCCCCTTACCTCTGAGACTCTGGCTGTCGGGCCAGACACCAACCCTGCTCATATAGCAGTCCTTTGAGTACTCTGTGGAGCATTCCCTTCCTTGTTCATGAAGGATTCGGAAACTGGATCAAAGTGGAGCAGTTTGAGCCCACTTTTATACGCATTTTCTAGATAGGGGATGTGGATCCATTGTCTCAAATGTCAAAACTAGTTTGGGGTTGTTCTTTTTTTAGTGTTCTCAGACTGTTGTGAAGAGTGATGCTCCTCACAGGAGACAGCACTGTTGCTGTCTCCAAACTGGAACACCCACAACACACGTGCAATGATGTGTGAGGGTATGAACCTGGCAGCAGCCTCTCTGGAGCAGTATTCAGGGCTAAACAAAAAAGCAAGCTGGACTTAAAAACATCCTCACCTTGTACTACAACTGTGAAACTACTCTCCAACCCCATTTCTCTACCATCAACAAAATGGCAGTGCTCAGGAACAACTAATCATCAGCTTTGTGCTAACAAATGTCGTCATGCAATTTATAAAGCTAGCCCTGTTTCTGCTCTCCTTACTTCAGTGCAAGGATCTCCATTCTCCAGTCACTTGAATGCAGGAAACGCACTTCCTCTGTCGGGGGAAGCTGTCTTTATCCTCATCTTCTGTCATGGCAAACCAGGCGCATCCAAAATGGATCTCACTGACTTCAGTACTCACACTCATTTACAAGCAGAGTCCGGATATTACACTTGTGCCACATGCACACCGAACACGCACACTCAATATATATGCAGTACTTCAGTTCAAGGTTCTGGGCATTCTCATAACAGCGGAAATATACACATGAGGGGCCTTTAGGCCATACTCTTAGTAACTCAGAAAAAAGGTCTGGTTATACTATCCATTCTAAAAACACAATATGATTCCACTACTGCTTCATATGGTTTACCCAGGACAGGGGCAGTAGTTTCCGACCATTATTATGGCACTCTTGGTGCATCCCTTGAGGTCACATGACAGGTCCAGGGCCTTGCATAGTTAGTGACAGGCCTAACTTACTCAAATTAGCGTGCCACTAGGCCGAAAATTAAAGTCAGGATACCATATACATATGTAGTCAGATACATAGGGCCAGGGAACACTCTCATATACTAAACAAAGGGCATTCCCATGCCAACACTTTACAAGATGGTGCAGAGCATGGTAGTATAGGTCCATGCAGGCGTCATTCGATAACTGATGCCTTCTTTGGGCTGAAGACTTATTCAACATGGTATTTGAATGTATGTGGTGTCACTCTTTGAGCATTTCCTCTTTGCAGTGGCATTTCCCTGGTGCAGTGTCTCTGTATGACTGGCACCACCGACTGCACAATTCCCTGAGTTTCTGGAAGTATTACAGGGAATAAGAGCTCTGATACTTCTGCAGGTGCCTATGTTTTCTAAACGCACAACACCCAATGAGCAACAGCATCAACCTATCAGCACCCTAAAGTTTCAGGAAACATCCACTTGGCAACAGCGCCTTGATGCATCTGAAGCGTCTATTAGACAGCACCTTCCTTTTTATGACAGTTGCTATTTCTCTGGGGAGATTTATAAAACTTACATCATCCACTGGATATCCTACTTACTATGCAGTAATGACTGAGTTGGATCATGATGCGTCAATCAGATCATTGTGCAGAATCCTGGTGTTACTGCTATCACCTACTAAGCAGCAGCCTGAGGTTACTAACAGATTCACTGAGTCTCAGCCTGATATTTTCGGTAGAATCCACTCAGTAGTATCCCACAGCAGACTGAGACTCAGTGTGTCATCATTAAAATAAGGCAATTTCTTAATGAGCGCTTAAGAGTGCTGCTTCTCAATGGGTGCAATGTAGATCTGATATGCCTATATAATATATTTACAAAAATGTTTCGCTGATTTTTGTTTCTCTTCTTACACAAATGTTTTTAGGTCTCGCCTAGCGTTGCAGCGCATGTGCTGCGCGCTCGGCGTGATTTATTGTGAATGAGGAGGTTGAGAAGAGGGCTTGAAGACCCTCCCCTCATTTCCATTGGCTAGCGTCACCATTTATGCTAAACGGTGGCCTGTCATTGGAAATGAGGGTTTTTTGGTGACACCCGTTCGCCTCCGATCCGGACTGGGTCGCCTGCTTTGCTGCTGTCGCAAAGCACTTTCTTATCTTTATGGGGCCATGTGTTTCTAATTAGAAACACATGGCCCCATAAAGACAGGGCACCGTGCGTTTATTTTTGTATCGCGCTTTCACTTAAAGTGAAAGCGTGATGCAAAAAAAAAACAGCGGGAATGGTGAGCGCTTGTATACTCTAAGGACTGTGCGAGGGCAGCATATACAGCGAAACAGCGGCACTGTAAAGGCAGACGTTCAGCCAGAGTGAGGCATTCACTCATGCGCAGTGTGCAGGAAGGTGGGGGTCGTGGCGGAGGTAGGCAGTCCGCACTCGTTGTGCAGAATGTTAATAAAGAACTCCGCGCACAGAAAGAAAGAAGCGCACGCTCTGTCTTGCACTGCGGACTTGAATGCGGGGTGGGTCCCCATGGCGAGCGGAAACCGAGCGTAGTGTTTCAAGACCACACCTCCTGCTACCAACCCCGCAGTTACGACTCAAATGGTGTCCTCGTGATTACTTTTATGACATTGTTTTGAATGCACCCTCCTCTCCCTGGACTGGAAAACGGTGGAGGCACCGTTCAGTCATTAAACGGGTTTTACTGCATCCTTGCAAAATATTTCCCTGTGCAGTTTGAAAGATAAATACTAGAACAAAGTTGGCACACATGCATGTGGGTGTCGGAAGGATTTAGGGGCATTTGTGTTCGAGTGTGTGGACAGAAGTAGAATAATAAACACTGGAAACAAACAGCCTTCAAAAGTTGTCCTTGTTTTTATGCAAGTTAGCCGTGCAGCACTGCATGCTGACGAGGCTGTTTCAAGACGCCGTAGAACATGGCATGTAATGTCTGGGTAACTATGGGGGAGCAAGCAGTGAGGGAGCATGTTCTAACTCGTCTGTGTGTGCTAACTGGAGTGTCCTTTGAGCACTTGTACCACGGACAGTGCCGTTGCATGATGTGCTTGCCTTTGTAGCACCCACCAGCGGTCAGCTGACCTGTCGCTGTTCTAGTTTTGCCTCAGGTTACTGATTGAGGGGGAGAAGCGTCCCTTCGTGGAGGAAGCCAAGAGGCTGCAGGTCCAGCACACAAGGACCACCCGGACTACAAGTACCAGCCCCGCAGGCGGAAGTCTGTGAAGAATGATCAGGTGGAGCAGGAAGAGGACTCCGAGCAGACACACTTCTCTCCATTGCCATCTTCAAGGTGCTGCAGGCCGACTCGCCGCATTCCTCTTCCGGCATGAGCGAAGTGCACTCGCCCAGGGAGTACTCTGGTAAGGAAGAGTCCTGCTTCTTACATTTTCACGTCTCTTATTTGTCTCTACAGAGGTTCCCCATCGCTTCCAAGTCATTCACAAACTTAGACGCACCGCCCAGCCTTCAGACGCTGCTCCTCAAAACTTTCTGACTATTTGAATTGCTAGTTGTTTTCAGTCTTCCATCTTATTTTAAGAATTTAGGAATTTAGCAATATTCATTATGTGTCTGAATATTCCCGCATTTCTTGTTACGCACCACTGCGTGCAATAGTGGTTCGAACATCAAAAAGAAAACCCCAGCCGGCTGCATTGACATGCTCGTCGACGTTCACCGTCGTTCTTTAAACATTGCTAGCCCCAATTTACAGCAGTTTTTTAATTCTTCAGCTCATTATATAGTTCTTCAAGCTTTAACATTACTTCTCAATAGTTCCTAACATTTCCCAAAAGTTCCCCAGCTTCTCCCAACTTTTTTCAAACCTTTACAAACTCATCCCAAATCATCACAGCTGAAGCTGCGCTGGGTATTATTTTTAGATCAGATCTAAGGCTCATTAAAGTAGGCGCGGCGATCCTTCCATTTGTAGATGGCTGGGGATCTCTGACAGTTGTGGTGCCCTGGGTGCCGGGCTTCTCTGCACACCTTTAATCACCTGTCGGGAAATCAATAAACGGCCTATTAACCCTTGACTCCGTTGATACCCGCCCTCTTGGACACCTCTGCCACAGAGTCTGATTTACATTTCAGCGAATGGGCTGCAGTGGTTTGATAGCGCCTCGTTTGCAGAACTTGCCTTGCTCATATTTTACCTCATGCAATTATTGTTTTCCAGCTATTTCAGTGCCTTTTTAATTAATATGAGGGAGCACATCTGTTTTACATATGCTTAATGGCATTGTATACCTTGCAGAGAGTGTGTGGTATATGTGGGGTGGGCAAAAACAAGAGGATCGTCATGAAAGAACGGCTTTTGAATGTCTACTGGCCTAGGCAGCTCCCAGGTTTTGACCCCCCCCCCAAAAAAACCCTCTACTCCCTTAACCCATCATTACTGTGATCCCGCAGGTGGTACCCTTCTTCTCGCCTTATCTTCACGATCCACCCCTGTCCCTCATCCTTTCGTCTCCCTTTGGTTCCACCACTCTGCTTGTGTCCCCCAATCCCTTTCATTGCCACACACCCAACCCACACCCCACTGTCCCTCGGTGTGTCCACCTCTACATGCACACATCCTTACTTCTGTCCCTCCCTGTTGCTCCTTCTCTAAACACCTTTGCTTGCACCCCCTCCCTGTGCCCCTCTAAGCCCCCTTCTCCTCCCACCCCCTCCGCATTAACTCCTCACCTCCCCCTACTCCCCACTCACTTCTCTTCTCATTTTATTCCTGTCCCTCTGGTGCACACCCTCACCTTTGCTTGCACGCCCCTCTAACCCTCACACCCCTTCTGCCTCCTCCACCATATTTAGATTGCCACCTCTCCATCATGTTCCCCACTTCCCCCCTTTACTCCTGTCCTTCCTCCTGTTCCCCATTTACTTCAATCGCCCCTTTCTCCTCCCTTGCTCCTCTTCCACTCCCCTCATCACTCGATCGATACCCTCATTCCTCGACATGCCCATTCCCCCTCGCCCTATCTTTAGTTCCACCCCACTCTTTGTGCCCCCAAAACTTCCTCTCCGCATCTTTAGTTCCACCCCTCTTCCTGAACCCCTCACCATCTCCTCCACACCTCTGCTATCGTCCTTCCCCCCCTTGTCTCCTTCTTCCCTTACCTTCAGTGACTAAATGCGACCTCCATCCAGTACAGAAAAACATAACAAGCATGTGCAATGCAATAGGTCTCGCATTTACGCAAGTTTAAGCTATTGGCATTGTAAAAGACAATGCGTATTATTTTTGTTTTTTAAAACATAAAGTAAAGGGATTGTCATTTACAATGCCAATAGCTTAAACTCGCGTAAATGCGAGTCCTATTGCATTGCAAATGCTTGTTTTTTATGTTGAAGAGCATTTCCGTCCCGTGTAATTGAAGCCAATGACTCTCAAATGTACTTTTTATGGTAGTCAAACATAGTTTGGGCTTTTTTAAAAGGATTTCCCAGATATCAGTTCTTGTAATGCCAATAAGGATTTTTTTTATTGCTACCTACACTCTTGGGAAACTTGTGAGTTTATAGTCTTTTCTGCCCAGGAAAGCGTAGTTTTATAGACGGATAAAAACATTTATCAGGAGGCAGACCAACGTTTAATCAAATGAATGTTCCTATCTGAGGCCTAGCGAAACGCTCCTGTTACTTCCACAAAACCCCCAGCAACTGTGTTGTGGAGAGTCTTGCTTCTACAATATTAAAGTGACAAGACATTCTGTAGGTCATTTAAACCATGGTGGGTGTCCAGCAGCCGTATTTTCAGATCCCTGTCTGCCTAACTTAGCTCATTGCCCACAGTGCGTCCACTGTAGCAGATTAGTTATCCGTGTTTTTCTGCCATTACTCTGCAAACATTTAGTTTTTTTCGAAATAAACTCAAAATGCAAAAGTTTGTTTTAGAATAAGAAAAAAAAACAATAGCCCGGTTGCGCAAGGAGAGTTTCTGCCAGGGATTGATTTCCTTGCACAGGACAACAATCTCGGGTAGGGAAATGTAGATGGGGTGAGAGCCACTGTGACCTGGCGGCTGTCAGGTCAAGTGTTTCTGGCGGCAGTGGAGCCAACAGAGGTACCACTGGAAGAAATCCTGTGGTCCCTCCACTTCTAAGTGGGTCAGGGGTACCACACGTTTGGCTGTTTGGGGCAGATGTTCCATACTTGTCAAGATCAAAATGAAATCCTGTTTTTATAATAGTAGAAATCTCATATTGTTATGCAATTATAAGACCCAAAAGGTGTCCATGTGATGGTCTCACCTATTAATATCATCTGACAAGTTCTTTTTCGTCCTTCTCTAGGAGAATTATGGTGTGTGCTTGTGTCAACCACTTTTGGGGGCGCTACACGTTAGTGAGACATTGCTGGGTAAACAACTGTGGGGGTTGATGTCATTAAACATTGCTCTCCTGGGATCTGCTCTTCCTATACCTCTTTAAACTGCATGAACTTCACCCCTAACACATGACTCTCAATAGCAAGGGATAGAAGTCAAACCAACGTTATGTGGGCACAGCAAGAACTTAGACTCAACAGTCAAACAACAGACACAATAACCAACTGTCCAGACCAGCGCTTATCTTAGTAAAATTAAAGTACTTTAATATCACAGCAAAATGAAATTCTTGACCCTGTGCCTCATGGGAACAGACCAGCCCGAACTGCCTAGCCAGGTCCTCTCTGGACCGGAAACAAGCATCCTAGGACCAGTTTCGGGGTTTTACTCCTCTTCAGCCAGGATAGCTTGATTCCAGTGGCACAGTGAGCCCGGGACCCACATCTGGGCATACCCGGCGCACTTAGGGCGAGGAAGCAAAAGACACACAATTGAATGGACGGAATGCAGAATAAATCATAACATTCACCCCAGTCAAGAGATCTGGGTTAAATCCATCACTCTTTTTCTCACCATGCCTCCCAAGTTTAGACCTGGCTATATGCAAATCAGTCTGGACCCTGTGCCACATGGGAACAGTCCAGCCCGAACTGCCAAGCCAGGTCCTCCCTGGACTGGAAACAAGCATCCTAGGACCAGTTTCAGGGTTTCACCCCTCTTCAACCAGGATAGCTTGATTCCAGTGGCACAGTGAGCCCGGGACCCACGTCTGGGCATACCCGGCGCACTTAGGACGAGGAAGCAAAAGACACACAATTGAATGGACGGAATGCAGAATAAATCATAACATTCACCCCCAGTCAAGAGATCTGGGTTAAATCCATCATTCTTTTGCTCACCATGCCACCCCAGTTTAGACCTGGCCATATGCAAATCAGTCTTGACCCTGTGCCTCATGGGAACAGTCCAGCCCGAACTGCCAAGCCAGGTCCTCCCTGGACCGTAAACAAGCATCCTAGGACATGTTTTGGGGTTTCACCCCTCTTCAGCAAGGATTGCTTGATACCAGTGGCACAGGGAGCCCAGGACCCACGTCTGGGCATACCCGGGGCACTTAGGGTGAGGAAGAAAAAGACACACAATTGATGGATGGAATGCAGAATAAATCACAACATTCACCGCCAGTCAAGAGATCTGGGTTAAATCCATCATTCTTTTGTTCACCATGCCACCCCAGTTTAGGCCTTGACATATGCAAATCAGTCTTGACCCTGTGCCTCATGGGAACAGTCCAGCCCGAACTGCCAAGCCAGGTCCTCCCTGGACCGGAAACAAGCATCCTAGGACTGGTTTCAGGGTTTCACCCCTCTTCAGGCAGGATAGCTTGATTCCAGTGGCACAGTGAGCCCGGGACCCACGTCTGGGCATACCCGGCGCACTTAGGGCGAGGAAGCAAAAGACACACAATTGATGGACGGAATGCAGAATAAATCATAACATTCTACCCCAGTCAAGAGATCTGGGTTAAATCCATCATTATTTTGCTCACCATGCCATCCCAGTTTAGACCTGGCCATATGCAAATCAGTCTTGACCCTGTGCCTCATGGAAAGAGTCCAGCCCGAACTGCCAAACCAGGTCCTCCCTGGACCAGAAACAAGCATCCTAGGACCAGTTTCGGGGTTTCACCCCTCTTCAGTCAGAATAGTTTGATTCCAGTGGCACAGTGAGCCCGGGATCCACGTCTGGGCATACCCGGCGCACTTAGGGTGAGGTAGCAACAGACACACAATTGATGGACGGAATGCAGAATAAATCATAACATTCACCCCAGTCAAGAGATCTGGGTTAAATCTATTCATTATTTTGCTCACCATGCCACCCCAGTTTAGACCTGGTCATTTGCAAATCAGTCTTGACCCTGTGCCTCATGGGAACAGTCCAGCCCGAACTGCCGAGCCAGGTCCTCCCTGGACCGGTAACAAGCATCCTAGGACCGGTTTCGGGGTTTCACCCCTCTTCAGCCAGGATAGCTTGATTCCAGTGGCACAGGGAAACATGCTGTGCTGCTTCTTCTTCTCTACCTGTTCTGTGTATGAGTGGACTGGGTGCCCCTCCTTCATGGTCTCCCCTTATCACCCTCACATTTTTCCTGCACCCTTCACCCCCATTAAATGTTGTGCTGTACCCCTGCTGCATTCCTTTTGCACTCTGTACTCCTCCTCTTGCAGCCGTTTCCACTTTATTACAGCCTGCACCATCCTCTTCTTTCCCGTGTTCTCTTCTCGTTTTGGCACTGCTGTCCTCTCTTCTACAATCTTTGGTGCCCTGAACTCTTTCTCGTTCTCTTACACACTACACTCCTACTCTTTACACCCTTCACTCCAATTATGCAACCAATGCCACTCTTTGATAATGACAATCATTTTAGGTTTCAAATAGAAAGGGTTCATCAATCCAAAGCCAAATCACTTGGTTTAATTTTGGACAACAACCTCACACTCAAGGAAAACATTGCAAAAACATCACCAAGACTGCATAGTGCCAGTTCTCCCTTATAAAGAAAGTGAAATTGTTCTTCCCAGGGTGGGATCCCAGAACTGTATTCAAGCTCGTGTACTCTTACACAATAGAGGAAATGTCCTGTTCCATGGCCTCCACGACTCCACACTGCCCCCTTCACATTTAAAAGGTATCATACATGCTGTAGCACATCTCATCCAAGGACCGAAGAAACGTAATCACATAATGTCTGATGTGTTGGACATGGCCCTTTTTGCAGGGTTATCTCCAAACCTTTTGCCTCCCTCAGCCTATTTTCTGACCTTCGTTTTGTTGGCTGTAGGACTCTGGGCACTTTACCACTCATAATCAGTGCACAAGCTCTCTACTCTAAAACGTGGTATGATTTGTTTCTCCTTCAGTGGTATATTTGATTTACTATTGAGTGCCCAGGACCTGTAAATTAAATACTGCTAGGGGCCTGCAGTACTGATTGTGTCACCCACATGAGTAACTCTTCAAAAATGTCTCAGCCACTGCAGAGCCTGTGTGTGCAGTTTAAACTGCCATGTCGACTTGGCAAGTTCACCTACTTGCCAGGCCCACGCCTTCCCTTTTATTACATATAAGTCACCCCTAAGGTAGACCCCAGGTAGCCCATGGACAGGGTGCAGTGTACCTAAAAGATAGGACATGTGCTTTTAAGTTTTACTTGTCCTGTTAGTGAAAAACTGCTACATTTGGTTTTCACTACAGCGAGGCCTATCTCTCCTATAGGTTAGCATTGAAATGGACTTGTAACTTCCAATTTGGAGCAGATAGAAAGTGGAGTTTGGTGTCTCTGGACTCACACTGTAAAAACACTGTTGCAGTGAAGCTGGTTTTTAAATTTCCAGTCTGAAAATTGCACTTGTAGGAAGTTGGCATTTTCTTACTTTAGCCATTCTGTGCTTCTGCCTGTCCCTAGAATAAACGTCTGGGTTGGATAACAGTTTGGCTTTGTGAATTCACTCTAGGCAGTCAGACACAAAGGGAACTGAGGTATGCCATGCATATCCTGATGACCCATCACCAGGCTGATGGGTCTTCATGAGCTAGAGTGGTGGGAGGAGTTGACACCTGAATAGGGCTGTACCTGTCCCTACACAAAGAGCTGCATACCCCCCTGTAGTGTGTCTGAAGCCAGGGCCAGGAATGGCAGGGTCTTGTGCACTACAAAGACCTTTCTTTGAAGTCTTCCTACTTCAAAGGCAAAAATGGGTGTAAGCACTGGACTTCTGACACCATATACTCAGAAAACTTCAGGATTAAGGGCATTCTGCCAGGAAGAAGAGCTGCTGTGCAGCCAGGAGGGACTGCCACTTTGCTGTTTGCTTTCCTGTGTTGGCCTCCTGCTTCTGGCCTGAGAGTGAGAGGACTGGACTTTGCTCTCTGCATTCTGCTTTTTAAAGGCTCTCCAAGGACTTGACTGGAGCTTGCCTCCTGTTGCTAAAGTCTCAGGGACATAAAATACTTCACCTGCAGTATGTAACCATTCTTCTGCTGTGAGTCCTGAGCTGCCAAGTGGTGCAAAACCTAGTCCTGGACTCTGAGAGGTGAATTTAGGGATGCAAACCAAAAACATCAATGCCGCAATGCTGGGTGTCAGTTGGAACCGGCGCCTTCTGCAAAATCAATGCATCGCCGCTGCATGCACAGAAGCTGCGGACAACACTCACCGGGTGTGCGATGCCACAATCTCGACTTTAACATAACCCCTACCTTGCCATGGGGCCTCCGAAGAACTACAGCAGTGTGAGATTTGACACCGCTCACCTGATGTTTGTGGTGCCCCATCCTGACTCTGCCGCATCCCAAACCCTGCATGACTCCTGATCGACGCAGCATCTTGGGCCCAGTGGTTCGAATTTAACGCTGAGGAATTTATGCTCCACACTCTCAATATCAACGTCGCCTCAATGCCACATCACCTTCTGGAACCGATCTCTCGCATCAGCAACCGACCCGATTCATCGCCTCCTCTGTGTAACGCATCGCCCTGGAGCGGAAAAAGATTCAATCACCCTGCCCCACCTTAAGGAATCGACGCCTCACCTGCAACCGTGACACCTCACCTTCACTGCACAATGCCACATTTTGGTTTCCGATGTTGTTTCCTTGGTCTAGCACTGTGTTTTTGGTTTTCCACGATGTCAGGGTACTGAAGTGCGACCAGATAGCCCCAGTTAGAGCTATAGACTTCTAAGCATTTTTTTATTTAATTTTTAAAAAAATCATATCTTGATATGTGTATGTTGGATTTGTGGCGTTTTGGTCTTGTGTTGCTCAGATAAATATTGCCTATTTTTCTAAACTGGTGTGCAGTACTTTTGTGGTGTTTTCACAGTGTTACAGTGTGTTTGTGCACAAATACTTTACACATTGTCTATTTAGTTTAGCCTTACTGCTCTGTGCCAAGCCACCAGAGGGTGAGCACAGGTAAACTTTGGTGTGCAATACACTTTCCCTGACCTTCAGTTACAAAGCCATAACAACCAGCACCCCTGCTTAGCTGGCTGAGAAGCTCACGATCCCTGGTAGTTTACAGTGCACCTGCAGTCAAGATTCTATCAGATTGGGGAAAAAGAAGTAAAACACGAAAAAAGGAAGGTAGCGGTAATTTTCCATTTCTGCACCCAGGATTTGGAACATAATCATTGTATCCTTCAGGGCTGCCCCAAGTCTGCTCCAGTTTAAGAAAAGGTTGGAAATACGCCTTTTTCAAAAACACATTTCATTAAGATGCAGTAACAGTGCACTCCTTTCCAAGAATCTCACTATGTCTACAAACACTCATTTTCTGTAATCTTGCCTTTGACACTGTACAATGTTTCTCTGCCTTTTGGCTAGGTTTGCCCTATCCAAATACCAGGGTGCAATTTTTCAAAGAATTCACCCAATACAGCACAGCAACCAAAGTTGCTGATCTGAAATGTGTGAAAGGGGGAGAGCTGAACAGTGCCATATCTACTAAGATATGGTGCTGTTTTTCTCTCCCCCTGAGCTGGCGTTTATTAGGCTGCCGTACCACAATGTACACACCCTTGTATCATAGTGCAAGGGCTTGTTTGTGATGTCAAGCATAGGCTGTGTACTGGGAGGGGACTCTTCCAGTACAGAATACTATACTCTTACATAGTTTCAAATGTTTATAACTTTGTATTTGTGCTGTGCAGTATGGCAAAAATGCAAAGTTATACACATTTTTAGAAATAAAAACTTTTCTGTAACATTTCATGATTCTATGGCACAAATCCCTGCCTAATAATGATAGTAAACCATGCCCATGTGCCATCCATGGTATTTCTCCTTGATGAAAAGCAGGGTAAAGTAGTGCTTTACGGCTACATTCCAGTGCAAAACATGTTTTGATCTAGAAAGTAAATCACAAATTGCATTTGAATTTGTTTGGGTCTCTTTTGTGATGCAAACCAAGGATAAAGTGGTGATAAATGTGTCCCCATATACCTACATAGGTACATGCATCAGCGTTTACTAACATAGAAAACAAGCACAGCATGGGCATCAATAGTGCTAGCCTACTTAAGAAAAAACTGTTAGAGAACAGATACAACATGTGCAGTAGTACAAGATTCCCTTTTTGGGTGAGAAAAAAACAAAACATCTGCTTCTGTTACCCATATTCTACTTTAATCTGAGTGTCACTCAAGATTGCCAAGGATCTTTTCAATCACAAAATGGCAAACTCGTTGCCGTTGACAGTGCTTGTTTATATTGGTATGATTCGGTTTACGGAATTATATTTAAATACTAGTCATTGTTCTTTTAAATTGCGAGCACAAATCATGTTATATATTACGCCACTCAGGCTGTTATTAGAGATAGAGACTGGAAATAAAGCGGTGAAAGAACTTTAATCGTGCATGTTTCATTCACTGGGGTTCTTTATAATTCACTGTTCAAGATCACATGACGAACACTGCTTCTGAAACTTATTTTTGGAAGCTTGCTTGGTGCATCCTGGAAGCTGAGTTTTTTGTTTGCTTCAGCTGAACTACCTGGAATTACACACAACAGTTCATAGAAGCAACCCCACCGCCGGATGCATAGTGTGCGACGTAAATGGAGCGTTATGGAAAGCCTGCACTTGTTCAGGTGAGTACTGGGTGTATGTTCTGTATTTTATGTTCTCTACCTTATGGTGTTTACCGGAAGCAATTGCAGTCTGGAGCAGGTAGTTACAATGCTAGCTCTACAGTGACTCATGAATGGTTCTGAAGGCAGTGCTTAGAATAAAGAAAAAGCCGCAAAACGTAATTAGGTATTAAATTCGATGATGCTTTGAAAAGGAATTACAACTTCAGTTACTTCGAGGACATCTGCTGGTAGAATGTGATATTGTTACAATGTTAGTTTTTGTCACCTTTTAAATGCTGCAAAAGCCGGAAACGCAGGAGCAGCTGTAAAGAATGCATACAGAGAGCCACACGTGCTTCTCGCCCCACCACTCCCTGCAGGGAGGAACACAACAGATGAAACATCATTCTGTCTTTGAGGAACACAATTTTGTAATTCCCTCATGGGAAAGAGAGGTTATATCCAAGATGACATGTGGATCTGGCTCTTCACAAACAGATAATGTGTCATCACTCAGGAAGAGTAAGCACGACAGATCATTTGGACCCGTAACCAGCAAATTAGCCAGAAACTGTGAGCCAACAACTGCACTCCAGGCATAAGCGCAGCTACACAATGACAGCATGGCACGAGCAATCAGACACTCTGCACACCGCACCAAAGCACTTCCCAAACATCCCATGCTAACAATCCACAACCCTCTGATTAGACACCAGAAAGTTCAAGAGTTCTGTTCCTCACTCCTTTTCACAACACTGCACATTCAGGCGCAGCAACACATAACAGGATAAGAGCTGTACTCTTCTTGGGCATGGAATCACTTACCACATTGGACAAAATACAATCTAACATGCTTTCAGCCAAGCAGTCCTTTTTCGCTCTATCACAATGGTGTAGTGTGCTACCTGTTCTACAATGCACTACAGTACACTCCAGTACCTCTTCGGAAGTACTAAGTGATAAACACTTTCCCTAAGGCTGCAACTTACAGAACGTCTGCACCTATGTTATGGAAAACTTTGGCTCTTAAACTGCACACAGGGGATTTTTCTACCATTTTTGAAAATTAGTATAGCTGTAGGTTTGTCACTTAAATGGCAGTTGTCAAGTAGGACGGCTTGTATATAGTGGGGATCTATTGTTAATTTTGGGATTTTAAGTTTGTTGTCTAGTTTTATGTATATGACCAAGCCACCCTTTGGACGACCTTTCATATCTTGTTTTGTACTTGCTTGGAAGACTGTCGGAAGGATATCGGATCTACACCATGTTTTGAGGAAAGGTGAAAAGTCAAAAGTTTCTCAAAAGGTTTCCATGTTGCTATCCTGTCGGTATCATACAAGGCCACCTAATTTCCACAAGCATATGTGTGTCAAGCATACCTCTATTGAGGTGGCCTCTATTCAGCCGTTCTTCGGGCAATTTCGAGAAACAGGAAGCCAGCACCATCTTCCACTTGAATTTCCACCTGTTGAAACTCTCACCTGCCAGTGATAGTAGCCTTGTGAGTGAGCTAACCTAATCTCAAGTTTGTGAGTGGGCACTTCACAGTGATTGCTTGTTCTTTGGGCATTCTTTAAGCTTGATCTATTTTGAGAAGCAGCTTTGCAGCTGTAATTGCCTACCCAAATTGTTTGTGTGTTGTTATTTGAAACTTTAGATTTGAGTGGAAATATTAGCGTTGGGTACACATCAATGACGGTGTAATGTGTGTGAGTTTGTAATGACGGAACCCTTGTGACACCTGATGAACTCTGTAGAACTGTGACATAAGCATTAAAGCGTAGTGAAGTGAATGCTGGTTTAACATGTTGAGTTACACGCAGAAGAATAAAAACGTGTTATACTAAGCTATATGTGTGGCATAGTCATTGTTGAGTACCCAGGGTGGGGAGGATGCTACAACTGGCAATGAAATAGGAGATAAGTTACCTGAAGATCAACAGTGCTCTCCCAGAGACTTTTACCGTGATCCAGAAAACTGCTTGTGCATGTCAAATATGTTTCAGTTAAAGTGCAGAATCGATGTTTGGCGTATGTGGAGTCAAAGCGCAGCCCCAGTCCGTGAAAAACATTTGAAAATAACGAAAGCGTCACTAAGACATTAACACAGTGTTGGTTGAAAACCTGCAAGGAAGGCCACCAAGAGAGGTACAGCGTAACTAGGCAACATAAAGCGATACATCATATGACGTGGTAATGCTGCAAGAAGAAGCACTGCGTGGCAGAGATCAGCCAGGTGTCAGGCAGTACAAAGAGATGCTTACAAGCAGTGAAATTCAATAGAAGAAACAGTCATCTGCTTTCCAGAACTGAGCCAAGAGAGAGACTTTGTGCCACAGCCTGGGGGAAGTGTCTCCAGAAGAAGCACCTGGGGGTGTGCTTGCACAGCTGTCCATACCCGAAGTGGCACACCATCAAAGCTGCCGGGTGGCAGCTCAGAACAACTCCAAAGATCTCCTGAAAGCAAAGGGCTCCTATGGAGACTAAGATGGAGGTCAAGGTTCCACAGACTGTCCAAGATGACTCAGATGCCAGCACAGTAAGTACTAGGGCCTTGGAGACGGTATGGATGAAACAGGTCCTAGCTATAAGCTGATGGTATCAGACAGAACTCCACCCTTAGTGTCAGCCAATCTCGTAAATGATTACAATGCAGCCGCCTTTTTGAAACTACCAGTGCCATTTGATACCACCAGAAAGCTGAATACAGTTGACAGGTGGACTGCCGGATAGAGAAATTTGATGATTTCATTGACGCGATAGATGAAGCATATAACAAAAAAGTGTCAAGTACCTTAAGACTCTTGCTGGAGAAGGTGTAAAAGAAGTCATAAGGAAAATGCCAAGTGGAAGGAAATAACATGTAGACAAATCAAAGCTGCTACAAAAAACAGGATTAGGGAGTGAAGAGGTAGTGCCCTATGCAGACACTGGAGGTAGATACGTCCTCCTCTAAGAATCTATAACAAAACACAAGGATCCACCTGTAAGGAGGGTTCTATCGATTGAGTTTCTCACTATGTCAGGAGAGGTGTGTTTCCTACCTTGGTTAGACGCACACAGTGTTTACTTAAATACCCCTCACACACCAAAAGGGCACTTGGTGTCATGCTTCATCATAGGGGTCTTCCCGCCCCACTGCGCGACTACGCGGGAGCACTGATCTTTCAGTACTATGTGTGGTGTAGGGGTAGTGAGAGGAAGGGTCAAGGGTGAATGCAAAAGGTGAATTAAAAAGGACCTAGCCACATGGACTTAAAAACTTTAATAGGTCACTGAGGCTTTTCCTGTTAAAAACGGTGAGTCGGAGATGTCCTGCGTGTAATGTGCGGATACTCCTAATCAAGTCAACATGTTTCGAAACATCGGGGTTTCTTCATCAGGACTGAAAATGATCCCTTCAGTACTCACTATGTTGCTATCAATAAAATGAAGTTAGTGATATATACAAAAAAGTGAAAGATGCAAATTATCATGCACTTTATACAATACCCACTGGTATTTCTAAATGTTAATCTGAAAAGTGAAAACACAATTCATTATACAATTGCGCCTCCTAATGCGCAAACACGTGTTGCCTGTAAGAACAATGCGCCACAAGGTGACTGTAGTGTCATTAGCCATAGTCGAATTTTTTAAACATTACTGCTGTGACCTGTGGAAAAAAAAGACGAACTGGACACACATACATAGAACAGAAAGCCCACACTCTATACTAGCGTCTAAAGGAATGGAGAGGAGAGTTGTTAAGTATGTAGAATAAACAATGAGTAGATATATACTAGGATATGTAGGAGACAATGCTCCATGAGCCTCTAAAACGGGTGGGAAGGTTGTTGCCACTACATTCTGTTCAATGGAAAACAAAAGGAGACAAAAGTCACTGTCTATTACTGGTGGCTAAAGAGCGGCAAGGGGGTCTTGAAGAAAGGGTATATCACTGGTTATCTCAGAAGCGGCTATGCCGTACTTACAGAGAAGTCAACACTGCCTCGTTCAAGGTAACGCCATCCCGCGGCTCCGTGGTGTAATGAGTCCGCGGGGTGGGCTCTATTTATGTTGCCGGTAATTGGCAGTCAACTAGGAGAAAGATTGCACCTTTGTCAATGCTGGTTGTCAACCGGAAGTGTTTGCCTGATCACTTCCGGTGGCAGGGAGGTGCCGAGCGCTAGAGCAGTAACCTGCCAATAAGGGTGTCCCGCAGGAAGTGGGTAATCTCTGTTGGTGGTTTAACCATTAGAAGGAATCCGAAACGGAAATAACCGTCTAACTAAAAATGAGGCCAAAATAAAAAGTTAAAGGTTAAAATTAATAAATCAAAAATGAGTATTGGTCATATTGCACGGTAGTGTTAGTCATAATCTATAGTACCATGGCAGTCTATTTGCCCCCCTCCGATGGCAGGGAGTGCTGAGCCTTGGAGCGGTAACCTGCCAATAACGGTGTCCCACAGGAAGTGGGTAATCTCTGTTGACGATTTGACCATTAGGAGGAGACCGAAACGAATATGCCCTTGTAACTAAAACAAAGTAAAAGTTAAGGGTTAAACATAAAAAAAAATACATCAAAATGAATATTGGTGATATTGCACAATGGTGTTTAGATGTAATAAGTAGTACCATGTCAGTCTATTTGCCCTCACACCGCGGGGCGGTGTGCTGAGATGGTCATGCAGCCGGTCCCCAAAATAAGGTGGAAATTGTCTGGGTTTTTCTGAAAACCTTAGTCTTGGGAAGTACTATATATAGAGTCAAGTCAAGGAAAGCTTTATTCGGCTGCTATATAAAACAGTAATAAAAGCACAAAAATTAAAAACACAGCATATTATTTACATATAATAAATAGTACAAATGATCTTACAATTAAAAAGAGGAGAAACATAATACATACATTACTATTCCAGTAAGATACTTTTCCTTATATAAAGTGCAGCTTTTAAGAACTGAGCTACCCTCCATGCTATATGCTCATTCTCTAATAGTTGGAGTAAAAGCATTGCTTGACAACACTGCCTGAGCCCAAGTTTTCTTAAAAAAGGAATAATACAAGAATGGTCGCCCTTTAAGATTTATGGAAACCTTGTATATAAATATACACCCTGTCACTTACGATTAGGTTCCATTTTTCACTTTGGGACACAGTGCACAAATATCTGTTCTATTGTAAATTTTAACAATTTATATAATAAGTCTGTTGTGTTTATAAAACAAGTCATAATTGTACAAATGTGTTGGTGGTTCCTTGTCCGCTGACATTATTCTACCCTCTTTTTATTGCGATTGTGCAAATTATATTGCTTTAATAATTTTTTATGAGTCCACAGGAACCGTTGTTTCCCCTTATATAACCATTACCCTGGTTCCGTTAGTGAGTAGGGTTACCCTGTCCTTTCTCTTTTGACAAAAGATAAGTAGGGCTCCATTCTTATGGTAGTACGTAACAGTTGATGACATCTCATGGCTATTTTTGCTACAGATTCTCCATGCAATCTTTTAGCTTCTAGAAACTGGATGCCCTCTTTCTTTAATGAATTTCTTGGGATCTCCATCATTGAAGATGGGGTTAAAAAATATTCAGGGTGGCCCAGTTCATTCATAAAGTCACGTACAAATTCAACCCAAGGGATTGTAAGGGCCCTTTCCTGTCTTAGGGTATCTTTAAAATCTCTCTGTTCAGCTCTGTCTGGTCCTTACACCAGACTCTATGCCACAGAAGAATAGGCTCTAGTTTCACCAGGTCTGCTATATGGTGGAGAGCTAACTCCTCGTGGCAAATAAAGGTGGATGTACTAGGAGGAGCAGAGAGGATGTACCTTGTGAACGCATTTTCGATCGTTTGTAGGAGATTATTGTCCACAAAGCCCCACACCCCGGCTCCATAAGTTGCCATCGTGACGCACTTTGCTTTGTACATATGCAGCAATTCTGTAGGCGATTTCCTACCTAACTTGTTAGCAAAGTTTGATAGTGCAGCAGTAGATCTAGCAAAGACTGCTTTTTTGGCAGATATGGCGGGGGCCCAGGAATCATGGTGATTAAAAAGTACACCTAGGTAAGATTTTTTTTGTGTGGATGCTAACTTTTTCCCTTCTATGAACACTTCACGGGTCTTCTGCGTCCCTTGCTTACACCTCATAACATACGTCTTGGTTATATTGGTTTCAAGACCAAGATAGCTCATAAATGTGCTAAAAATATCCAGGGCTCTTTGGAGGCCGTTTTGGGTGCGGGCCATCAATACGGCATCATCCGCATAAAGAAGTGTGGGAATAAATCGGCCGCCAGCTTGGGGAAAGTCTTTGCCCCGGAGAAGCAGTGCATCTTCAAGTCCGTTTATATAGGGGTTGAAAAGGAAGGGGGCCAGCACACAAGTGCAAGTGCAAGTGCAAATGACTTTATTAGATTGTAAACCTTACAATCATAAAAGCGCAATTCATAAACATACAGTTAAAATCAAACCATCCATTTCATTTGTGAGACAAAAATTTACATAAACAATATAAAACAAGAGTAACAGGCAGAATAAACATGTTAAGAATATAAATAATTATAACAAGGTAAAAAAGTTAAAAATACCTAACGGCAGTAGCAGCATAATTATCCCTCCATACTTTTCCTGAAAGTAATTCCTAATTTCAGAAAACTGCATACAAATAAGGTGCAGTCACATTTCAGGAGTTGAAGGTAATAAAGTGCTGGTTTGATCTGTGCGAATTTCAGTTCTTTCAGGCATGGTTTTAGATCTAGCCTCCGAGGTACTATGTAATAAGGACAAATAAATAAAAAGTGTGCCAGATTTTGCGGAGACTTCCCGTCGCAGCCGCAAGCTGGCAACACTTGACCTCGATGGGCCCCACTCGGTACCGCCAGTAAGAGATGAAACAGGTCAAAACGGAACCTTGTTAATAGGTAACGTTCGTAGCCAGTCATAGGCCATGATAGATATGGTTCCATTTGAAGACAGGTTTTAAGTAGAACATGTTTCCTAACACTGTCTTTCTGGAGCTCAACCTCCTCCCGAGCAAAATACCTGGTTGTCATGAATGTATTTTTCACAAAAGTGACATCTGATTTAGTAATGAAATTTGGGGTTAAAAACAGGTCAGGCCATCCTATTTCAATAAGACGATCGTTAATATACTTCAGCCACGGGACCTTGAACCTACCATCCCATGTTAAAGCTTCTTTTAGTATATCATGGGTAAGAGGTATGTCGTTATTTAGCCAACAGTTCATCCAACACAATAGGGGATTTGCTGCTATTCTATCGCTAAGGTAGGGCACACCTAGCTCCTCGTGTACCGAGAAGTTTCCGGTTCCCCTTGGCAGCCTCAGTATCTTCTTCAGAAAGTTATTTTCTACAACCTCCAGGTCCCGCGTCTGGCTGTAGCCCCAGAGATCGCTTCCGTAGCAAGCAACGACAACGCTCTTGGCCTGGTATAATTTAAGCAAGGCAGCCACCGGGCTATTGCCCATTTTTCTCGCGGAGCCAAGTATGGCTGCGTTAACGCGGGTTACCTCGCCCTTCTTCTTAAGAACAGCGGGGCCCCAAGATAATTGATGATCAAGAAGGACCCCGAGGTATGAAAAGGTTTTGGTGGTTGGAATTTTTTCCCCATTTATGTTAAAAAGATTAGATTTTCGTGACCCTAGGCCCGTCTTCATAACACAGGACTTAGAGTTGTTAATACTTAGGCCTCAAGACTCCATGAAATCAAAGAAGGAGTTTAAAAGTGTCTGAAGGCCGATTGCTGTCCTTGAAATAAGGACAGCGTCGTCCGCGTAGAGCAGAACTGGAACGCCTTTTCGGCCTACATAGGGGTAATCCGCTCCGGTTCTTAGCAAGTATTCCTCCAACTCGTTGATATACAAGTTGAAGAGGAATGGAGCCAGGATACACCCCTGTCGAACACCCCGGTTAATTCTGATATCCCCCGTCACTTTCAGGTCTTGGGTATATCGAACGTTAGCTCTTGTATCGGAGTGCAGGTCAGCCAGTAGGTTAATTAAATTCTGCTCAACGCCCATCTTTAACATGGTGTCCCATAGTTTGCCTCTGTCCACACAATCAAATGCGGACGATAAGTCCATAAAAGCCATGTGGATGGTTCCCTGCCGGGCCAGGGTGTATTTACCTTTAATCAGATATAGGTTCAGACACTGAGTTACTGTCGAGTGACTAGGTCTGAAGCCGTATTGTATTGAGGATATAACATTATTCTCATTTGCCCATGCAGTTAACCTGTTCAGGATTACACCCCCTACCACTTTGGCTACAGAATTGATTAAAGATATTGGCCTGTAGCATAACGGGCTACTACGATCGCCCTTTTTAAACACGGGCACTATAGTCGATAGCCCCCACGACTTTGGACATCCAAAGGCCGCAGCTGCATTTACTACAGCAGTAAGGACAGGGGCCCATAATGAGATACAAGATTTAAAAAGGTCCGGAGGCAAGCCATCCGGGCCTGGAGCTTTGTTACTATTTAGCCCTTGAATGCCCTTTTCTACTTCATTAACTGAAAAGCACAAAAGATTCTCCATAGGAGTTAAAAAGTCATTTTCTGCCTGTTGCTCATTGCTTTTAAAGATTGCACTAAAGTGAGTGACCCAATCCTCCTCTGGGATATTTGTACCAAGTGCAGTGTCACTGGGATTGTCAAACAGGGGTTTATTAATAATTTCCCAGAATTTGCTGCTATTGCCCAGGACTGATGGGTCAAGCAGAGACTCCCAGGTACAAGCCTTAATTTCTTTTTTCCGTTTAGCAAGTGATTTCTTGTAAATCAGTCGCAGGTTTTTAATTTGACCTGAATCTCTGGGTTTGGTTTTTAGAGCCTTTCTCAGGTCTCTGCTTGCCTTAGAGCATGTGTGGTCAAACCATTTAGGATTGTTTCTAACTTGTCCCTTCACTGGAACTATTAACATAGATCCTACTGATAACACCACAACCTCAAAAATGGCTAAGGTTTGCTCTGGGGACGTAGATGGTAACACACAAGCCGCAAGTTCCTCACAACATGACTTATTGATTTCAGTGTACAGGTTTTCATGATTTACCAAATACCATTTCAATCGACATTTACCATTTATACATTTTAAAGTTCCCTGGCCTTCACAGTTCATTCGCTGTTCAAATACTCCCCCACCCAATCTGATGGTTAAGGGATTATGGTCACTGTAAATGTTCGTTTGAATGGTGAATCTGGAGGCCTGATTGGCAAGGTCAGCAGATAATAATATATGATCTATAAAGGACCCCTGACCTGGGCCTTTAAATGTTGGGGTATCAAAGACCTTGGACTCAGGCACCATGGACATAGCTACAGATAGGTTATTTTCATTCAACAGATCGTTGAGACAAGTTCCACGCCTGGAGTGGTCAAAATGAAAACGATTCACACTATTACACCCCAGAGATCCCATGGGGGTAACTCCTGGGTTATCACATGGGTGTACATTAAAATCACCTGCGATCAGTAAGTTACGTGACAGTGTACCTGCTCCCTCTCTCAGCATCTCTTTCAGAAGCAGTATATTACATTCCCCTTGGCTGTTTATAGCATTGTAAAAATTAATTAAAGTCAGAGCATGTTTGCCTCTCTTCAATTCGAGCACTTGGATATTCCGATTTGCATGATACCGATTACTTATTTGGCAGGAAAGTGCCAGATTAATAAAAATAGCCAAGCCCCCCTTTGCTCTTCCACTAATTGAGGGGGCTGCTGGCCTAAGAAAGCTTTGGTAGCCCTCAATGAAGGCATTATTATCTTCCATCCATGTCTCTTGGAGGCATATAACTGCGTATTTCTTAACAAATGCCAACCAGGCAGAGTCACATATTTTATCAGCCAAACCTGCTATATTCCAGGAGACTAAACTCGCATTACAAGCATCACCAGACTCTATTCCAGTGACGACTTCTGTGGTTATAGGTTCTAATAACCGATTAAGTTGTTCTACGTGTGTGTCTCCCATAGTTTCTATTGTAGAAGAGTTTGGTTCTACATGGGTTGGAGGAAAATTAAAAGCCTCGGGCAGATCATGCAGTGTTCTAATGTGCTCATGTAATACGGAGCTGTCCGTAAGAGAGTCTACATCTAGCTCTACCTGATCGTTGTTATCTAATTCAACGGTTGAAAAGGGAACAATTGCTGCTTGTGTAGCCCTAATTTCCCCCTGTACAGGATTACTTTGCGTGTGACCAGAATGCGTTGGTATGGCTGGGGCAACATGTAGTCAGTCGACCCCCTCCAAGCCATTCTGCTCATAAAAAACATCAAACCTGTTTGAAGTAGGTACATTGTAATAGGTGTTAGGGTATATTAGTTGAGAGTGGTCGCGGTGATGATACAACCCATGTAATGCCTCCCATCTCTCATGATAAGTTACTGGATGGTTGACCTGTCTGATCTCCCAGGGTATGTCTCTCCTATACTGTCTTTGATCTCCTACAGTGTAATGTCCATGGTTCCTTGGAGTTACTCCATTGTGATATAAATTACAATTGTCATAGATTTTCTCCTGCTCTAAAATGGAGTATGGATACACTTTATTTAATCTGTGATCACTTGAGGGATAGAAATAACTTAGATCCATAGTATGGATCAAACTGCTAATCGGGCCATCCTTCCAGCTAGTAATGTGCCTTGCTGCACGATTATCCTTAAAGTTGACAACAATACAGTCACCCTCAGTGGATTTAAATCTGTGACCCACCCAGTCGACCCTCCTAACATTTGTTATTTTACCACTAATGTGGGGAGGGATCGGTGTATGGGCGGTTAACCAGTGACTCACTTTGTTTTTCAAATCCCCATAGCTCTCTACCTTGCCTACTTCTAATTGCGGTACACCTATCATTACTATGGTGTATAAGTGGGATTCAGGAGGAAGATTAATGTGAATGGTTTTTTTTAGTTGTGTCAGCTTAGGTCTTTGTGCTGGTCGTGTATTTATGGCTGTATTTTCTGTTGATATAGGCCTTCCAGGCTCAGCCTGATCATCAAGTGAGGCAGGGGGTAAACCTTCCGCAGCCCATTCACTTTCATCACTACCAGTTGTGGAACCATCTGAGATAGTGGGCAGAGTCGACGCTACTGCCGTTTCGTTATTTACACATATAGGCGGATTTGGAACGTTATGATCTATAACACCCAGGGAAGGGGTAGATGCCGAATTAGAACTATCATTTTCAGTATTTTTCTTAGTTTGTGTCTTTTTAGTGTTAGTTTGCTTATGGTTGCCGTTGGCCGGTAAAAGGCTGTCCTTCTGTGTGGGTGCAGTAAGAATTTTTAACAAGCTCGTAGTGTCCTTTTTTTGGGACTTCTCAAACTTCACTAAGGTTTGCTCTATACTAATGATTCTTTCGCTTATAGGCTGCAAAAGAGATCTGACTAGATGTTCCAGTTCTGTCAGGTATAGTTTATCTGACGTACTCGCCCTTTCGGTCTGGCTTGTCTGGTCTGTATAGGTTTTAGTATACTCTGGCTGTGTTTCATTGGGCAATAATACGCCCTGATTAGAAGATGTTGTAATCAGATTGGGTGTTCTAGTAATTGGTTTAGCCAGTCTAAAATTTAACCAAACATCCTTTGCTGAGGGCTTATGATTACCTAGAGGTCTATATGTTTTCCTCACAATAGATTTGGTTTTTTTCCCATAACGCCGTTTCGTCTTTTTTGGGGAAAGCGGTTTGTCTACTGCTATTATATTTACAAGAGGTGAGCTTTCAGCAAGTACTTCCCCTGGGGAGTTTAGTGACATAATTCCTGGTTGAGACAGGCACAAATTGTCCCCAGAATTAGAAATAAACAAAGGGCTTCCTTTTATGCTATTTGATGGTATAGGTGAGGCTAATGATGCATTTTTCCTACTACTTTGGCCACTAGGTAACCCTGTAAAGGATTGCAGCAAAAGTGATTCCTCCAAATTAATAGAGGACTCCGCAGTGTTGTTATTGGCAGTAGTATGCAATGAAAGATTAGGAAAGCACATATTTGGGGTCATTGAAAGACGCCTCTCCGTGTTTTGTATAGCATCTGCAACTACACCTATAGTCTTTTGTAACATCAAGTCAATGGCTGTAAGAGACGGTAATGGTGTAGATGGAACAGTCTTATTTCTAGTCGACGATCTTGTAGCCACAGGGGTCTTTCTTACTTTAGTCATCATGTAGGAGAAGTCCGGGGGGACAAATAGGATACTGAGCACTTATGAAGGGCTAAGCTTAGCAGCTATAACAGACCACACATGCAATAATATGACCAGAGAAAACACTGACTCTGTCACCTTGTGCTGTGTCCCAGGATGATGGCGATGAAAGGGGGGTGGCCCGTCCCATCACCTTCTGTCCCCTGAGGGCCACAGAGGGCCCGCCCTTTGCCCGGGCTTCGCCCGCGCGCGTCCCGTGACGCGGAAGTAGCCGCGGACTTTTGTGCGCCTCCGGGCGCGTCACTGGCGTCAGGGCCCGCAAGGGAGTCTGGGGGCTGTAGTCTTCCCCCGCTTCTCGGCCGCAGTATGTATTGGCGGCAGCGAGGGAGACACGGCGCAGGATGAAGCCCAGGAACGATGGCACCAACACTGGGCAATTATGCAGGAAACCAGGCCCCCAGCAGGTAGGTGAGCTTCTATCTTTTCAAATCTTCTCCAGCACACAACCTTGTCTGACCCCTCTCCTGATTGGGAAGGCTTCAGTGCATTCTCCCTTCTGGCCAAAACGGACGCTTGGTGACGCGTCACTATACAATCAACGTAGGAGCGTGATAATTTGTAGATCAACCCCCACCCCTTCAAGGACCTCCCACAGCCTATTGTGCTTGACTGAATCAAAGGCCGCAGTGAGGTCAACAAAGGCCAAATAGAGGCTGCATTTTTTCGCTCTTGAGTACTTGCCTATCAATATTGTGAGATTTAAGGACTGCTCAATGGTACCAAGACCGTCTCGGAACCCATAGTGCAGGTCGGATAAAATCTTATTTTCCTCAGCCCAGTCTGCTAAATGTTCCAGTATGACCCTCCCTAGGACCTTAGTCATAGAATCTAGGAGAGAAATCGGTCTATAGCATCCTGGATCTTCACAATTGCCTTTTTTAAAAATTGGAATTATTATTGATTGTGCCCATGTTGGAGGGAGGGTTGACCTTATGCTTGCATTAAAAACCTGTGTCAATATGGGCCCCCACAGGGGGACATTGTGTTTATACAGGTCAACGGGTGCCCCGTCGGTCCCAGGTGCTTTACCGCCCGCACTTTGTGCCAGGGCCCTAGTAACCTCCTCCAGGGTGTTTCTAGATCAATATGTTCACAATTATTTGTGTTACAATCCTCTGGATGACTCCCTGAATTCCCTCGTTCATTATATAGTGTGGAGAAGTGGGTAATCCAAGCTTCTTCTGTAATAGCTATCTCCACTGAGGGACCTTTGCTTGGGGCTAGAAAGGGGGTTCTCAGGACCTTCCAGAAAGCAGTACTATCTTTCTGCTCTGTAGCGTTATGTAAAGAGTCCCAAGCATCGTTACAAAGGATTTGTTTTCTTTCTTTTAATGCCCTTCTGTAGTCTAGTCTTTCTTGGCGGACATTGGGTAATGATCTTGGCTTAGTGTGCAGTGCCTTTTTTAAATTGGAATACGCCCTAGAGCATTTTTTATTAAACTAACCGCGAGGTTTCGGTTTATTACTGAATTGTACAGTTAATACATTTCTGGCCACCCTGGTAATATCTTCAGAGCAGTTCACTATCGTTGCATCCAAAGCATCCTCACTTAGACAGGTTTCTATCTCAGACCTGCATTTCACTAGAACATTTTTAATTAGTAGATCTGCATCAACCTTAGACCACTTTAATGAGAATCCATTTACTTTGTTCAGTTCTACAGTTCCCTACATACGGGTATGTAATTTCGGCTTGTTCAGGAAGTACGTATGTGTCTTGAGAGGAGGGGGAAGTGGTCGCTTAAGGCGATATCACCAACCTCAAAGGAAGGGACCAAGTGCGCATGTACGAGTGAGATCAGTATAAAATCAATGGTGGTGGCATAGCCTCTCCCATTAAAGGTAGGCAGAAAATCAACTGGGGTGGTTGAGATCTCATTTGCAAACTCAAGATCTAGTTTGGAGATGAGGTCATTGAATATATCCCCCGTCTTAGAGTGATTGAAATGTGTACAACTATCTGCGTCATTAAGGATACCACACAATCTGTTATCAGAATGATTACATAACCCACAATTGAAATCACCCATCAGCAGGGTCATAGTGTCTTTGCTTTTCCCTTTAGAAATTTTTGTGACTGTAGCCAGAATACCTTTTACTACTGATTCAAGATCATTTTGGGTGGTGTTATTATATAAATTGATCAAGAGTATGCGGTGAGTTGCAGTAGTGGCTATCTCAACAACATGAAAATGAATTCCCCCCGGGTGAAATGTGATCTTGCTTAGGGGCAGGTTATTTGAGATGTATGTCGAGATCCTGCCTTTTGGCCTCCCTCCCAGGCCTTTCACTGCCGGTGTGTTAAATGTCTTATATCCGTTTATATATAAAGGTTCAGTTGCCCATGTCTCCTGTAGACATAAAATATCTATGTTCCCAACAAAAGCTTCCCAAACTGGATTCTGAACCTTTGAGCGCAGCCCAGAAATATTCTAGGACACCACGGTACGAGTTGTAAGGTCTGGTACTGTCAAGGATATATTGCTAATCGGCCCTGCTACATTAGGGAGATCCAGATTGGCTGTTGTTGGTGTCCCCAAAGTATCCACATACTGCTCAAAAAAGTACACAAAACCCCCAGCGATTCCCTTCCCACGTGTACATCCCTCTAAGTACTTGAGGGTTGGGGCCCTAGTTAATTCCTCGTTCCATGAAGGACCCGTATACTGGGTGATATCCGAGGTAGTAATATCTTGTAGCTCCCTCTTACCTTCGATGTTATCTGAAGGTGGCGCCAGTCAATCTACCCCGTCCAAATTATATAGGGGGTCAAAGGAATTAAATGTTGGGATGCCATATCTGTAATATGGAATACCGCTAATGTTATCAGTTACAGGGGCCTGCTTAGACAGCAGAGAAGGTAGGTAGAAAAAACCTAGAGGAACCACGCCCATCCCCCCTTTTCTGACCATGTGGTGCCTGGACAGTTCAAGGATACTTCTGACCTATTCCGGAGATCTAAAAGTGATTACTGCACAATCCCCTGCCAGCGTTTTGGGTGCGCAGCCAACCCAAGGGATTCGACAAGCCATCTTAAACTCTGAAAATAAAACATCAGTGTGGCCCGTCCTGATGGAGAGTGCGTGTAGTACCTTGTTTTTCAGGGAAGACCAATGCTCAAAAACTCCCTGTTGTAAAGGGGGTACGTTAGTTAGAACAACAGTATAAGGTGTAGCCTCTGGTGGGAGATGTAAAAACGTTGGCTCTGATAGATAGCTGTCTTTCTGTCTCCCATTAAACTCCCTTGTTTGTTCCATGGTCTGTGGCCTGATAGAATTTACCTGATTTGCCTGAGTTGTGGTGCGCACAGGGCGGGTCACTTCACTGCAGCTCACACCACCAATCTCTAAGAGAAGTTGATGGGACTGTTGGGAGGACCACATGTAGGGAGCCATTGGGGCTATTTCACGTTCAGAATTAACTATGTGCCTAACTACGGGCGCAGTATTAGCTACATGTGTGTTGTGCCGAGTGCTCGGGCCAGAGAGACCCAGAGAGTTATTGGCAGTGAGCTCTGTCTCGCGGCATAACTGTACAGGTGGATGTGGAAATTCCAGTGAACGTTTGACAGCCCCTTCTAGACCCTGTAGCCTTTCTTCTATGGCAGATAACTTAGTTAACACAGGTCTAATTAGGATTGAAAAGATGGCCTCTAGTTTTACCCAGAAATCTAGCTGAATCGTGTCGGGTGTCTCCCCGTTACAAGGGTGGCCCTATGCTCTCGTGGGCCACTGCTGAAGTGGCTAAACTTACGTTTTCTGGCTCTATCCCTGGGTTATTTTGCCTATGGCACAATGTTTTATGAGTAGTAGGTCCCTGCCCACGTCTTTTTTTTGATTAAGGCGCTAATCCTTTGCCCTGACTGATCTTTATTTTTTGACCTCTCGTTTGAACATTGGGTTTAGTTGTTATGGTCTGGTTAGGTACTTCCCGCACAGTCGAGGATGGAACTGATGGCATTAGCGGGGTATCCTCCCCCAGGGGCGATGTGGGCAAGGGGGCCTCTTTAAGTGGGTCGGATTTTGGGGGTCCCGTTAAAGTAGTAGTTAATGCTTCTGAATGGTGAATTAGTGGGTGCAGAGTGATAGACTACGTGTGATTTCATGCCTTAGGACCGACTCAGCCCTCTGCAGGAAGGCATCAAGGGTCCCAACCACCCCCTGCCCCGTAAGGGATTTTCGCTTGCTCATCCTCTCCCCCTTACTATATTATATCCCTGGGGCAGATCGGTGTGTTCTCAGATTTTTACTTAACCAAGTTTCTGGGGGGAGCTGCACAGTATAAAAACTAACAATTAGGTGGAAAATCACAATATAATCAATATAAACAGTATGACGTCCAGATGTCACAATATAAATGTCAATACCGTGGCCCAGCCCAGACTCCTCTGGTCTCTGATGGGCTCAGAATGGCCCGCCCTTGGTCCGGGCTTCGTCTGGACGTTGTCCCGCGCACGTCCTGTGCCGCGGTGGGAGAGACAGCGCTATAAGCGCGATGACCCCGCCTCCCCCTCGCTCGCTGCACTCACGGCAACTGTGTGGCGTCGTCCCCAGATTGTGGCTGGTGATGCGGGCTATGCTGCGTGCCCCTGGGACCCATATATAGAGAAAGAGTGGAGGTTAGCTTATAGCAAGGTGGTGCTATTAATGGCCCTCAATACAATGGCTATGTTTCAATGCCCCTTCACGTGTGGGGTGGTATGATGAGGAATTCAAGAGGCGTATCGCAGACCCAACAATAAAATAGGTCGATGGGGAGACAAGATTACGCAAGGTTGTGGAGTAGTCAGGACTCAGGGACCAAACGAGCAGTGTGCCATAAAGACAATGTTGTTTAAAGACAGGGCCTCAGAGGTGATTTCTTCATGATTCAAGACAGTTGTGCCCAAGGTATGTCGTCGTTAAGACCAGTCAAGTGGGTGCCTAGACGGAACACCCATCGTTGTTATTTTTGTAGTAGGCCATTTTTGTTGTTGAGTTGCTCAATTATAGTCCATTTCAAATCATCCACGCAGTGGGCCATGGTTAGATAGTGAGTTGCCATCTTGGTGGTGCTCTTTTTGCAGCGAACATTACTCTTGTGTTCGTCAATGCGGATCCTCACCGGTCTCGTCGTCATTCTGACGTACGCCAGTCTGCACGGACATGTGATCATATATATCACGTTTCTGCTATTGCAGTTTGTGAATTTTCTTTGTTCCCAGACTGAGCCATTCATGAATGTGATGTTCTTACTTTTTCTTGTAAGGTTGCACGTGCTATAATATATTTATTGAACCAACGGTATTCTTGTATAAAATACATGGGCTGCAATGATTAGGAGACAGAAGCAAATAAAGGAGATTACAAGCACCAAAAGAGTAAACAGTAGATATATATTTCTACCATGGTGCTGAAGCAATGAATATATGCAGGCATATATGCAAAGTAGTAATCTGATGTACTCCTACGATGTGAACCCTACTTTGAGTGTACCAAGAGTGTTTATGGGTGTAGAGCCAAGAATGCCCTCAAGGGATGTTCCAACCCCAATACCTGATAGGAGAGAGTAAAGGACCCCATCTTGTTCTCAAGTTGAACACCCCTCACAGAATGTCAGACCGGTGAGTGAGGATTTCTCAGCATGCAGGGACCTTCGGTGTCCGCAGAAGTGCCTTCTCTGCCAATCTATTGGGATGCCTATTATTTATAATAAAAAGATTAGTGATGTTATGGATATGTAGATAGTGCTGTCGTACAGTGGCTGAAGATAGATGACTTTTATACCTAGTGTGTAGAGAGGCCTAGTACATGATGTTCAAGGCATCGTGATAATGTTGTGTTAAGCTGGATGTGTAAACACAGTAAGAAACTAATCCACAATTGTCATGCATGCAAATGTGTGCAAATGGTAATGGATGATATGTTTTTTCTAGGAAAATGTAAGGATTAAGCTGCCTTGCTACATGGGCTACATGAGATCAAAGGTGGAGTTTTTATTTTTTAGATTGTTAACCTCTCCTACTATTTTACTCAAGATCTCAGGTAGCAGTGTAAGTTTATCAATAAAAGGGGAACAAAGGCACTCTTCTAGCTTCCTATCCACTTTGGTTTTTGCCCAATGTATTAATGAGTTTGGTTTAGCCGTTTGTTTTTTTAATCTACTATGGCTTTGGAAACTGCCATCAATTCAAGCTTGACAGGCCTACAGTAAACAGGGGTTTCTTATTTCACTTGAATAATTTAACCAATATCACAGTGGACATCACTGTATGTTTGTAACATGGTTTCTTTGAGTGTGTCATTGAAAATCCTTAAAGATTCAGATCATTGGGGCCCGACTCAGGGGCCAATTTTGATGAGGTCGGAAACGGCTCTGACTGTTGGTCAGAGTTGTTCCGACCACATCAAAATGTCCCTTTTGGATTCCTTTCTGACTGACCCATTTTAATGGGGTCAGTCGGAAAGGAATCTGAAACGGATTTCCGAATGGCCTCCGACGGGCTCGGAGAGCCCTTTTGCCGTTCAGGAATCCTCCATCAATCACTTGGGCGGCTCTTTCCAGCCGAGGGATTACGATGGAAGATTCCCACAGCCTTTTTCTTCCGGCCTTTCCAACACAGAAAGGCTGTGGGAATCCGACTTTGGGGGCCCCAAGCAGGCCTCCCATGGGTGCAAGTCCTCCGGATGGCGGCCTAGGGGGCACCAATGGTGCCCCACTGTTGATCCCTGCACCCAGTGGCAGGCAGCCACCGGGTGCAGGGATGAATTGCACCTCTGCTCTTTACAATGAGAGCATCCATTCCATTCAGAATGCATGCTCCCATTGTAAAGAATAGGATTGCATGTTGAGTCCGACATCGTAATAGGGACCTAAGGGTGCTGAAACAATACTGTGAGAAACTGGGTTGTTGGTTGACTGGGGTGTGAGCCTTGTCAAGCACCAGCCACAATCCCATACTGGGTGAGCCGCAAAAAGTCATTAAATTAACCTGTGCTTAATCCTGTGTAGATTGGCACAAACAGCATTCGATATTAACTTAGAGGAAATGTGTAAAGTGTTTATGCAGCACATAAACAGTAATAAAGTGAAAGCACAACACAAAAAAATCCAAAACCAATTTGGAAATAATAGAGTCAATTTGAATACATTATTTGACACCTAAATGACAAAAATCTAATCAGCAGACCAGAGCTATGACTTTTGAAAGTTTTAAGTGAAATCTAGCTCCTAAAAGATCAAAGAAACAACCACGGACATCTGGTCGTGCAAGACTGGGTCAAAGTCAAAAGTTAAGGCCGACCACGATGGAGTGCTGTTTGGACACAAGGAGTGGATTGGGCCCGGTCAGTGCTTACCCTCAGACATGGCAAGATTCTTGAAGAAAAATGTCTGAAAAGGTAGAAGTTCAGTTGGGCAAGGCTGCAGGAGTGTCCAAGGAGGGAGTGTTGTCCTCAGATGGCGGTGGAGCGTCCAAAGGTGGCACCTTTGGACATAGTTGCCGAAATGGAAGTTGAAGATCTCCAGTGGGACGAGCCACTTTGGCGAAGGATCGCTCATACGGATTTTCTGTTGCAGAGAAGAATGTGTGGGAGAAGCAGCGAAGTCAATCTGATGGGCGACACACATCGGACGGATAGGCGAGCAGGTTGGTTATAGGCTTCTCCTGGTTCTAAGAGCACTTTTTGGCCAAATTTTGAATAAGTCCTTAGTTTTGGAAACTAGTCTTATGGGCACCTGTAGCACCACAACCAAGGGTTCTAGAGTGGATGGAGACCACTTGAGGGTTCAGAACTCACTCAGGCTGGGTCCAGGTGCAGGTTCAGGATGGTAGGAGCCGGTTATGACCCTGTGGCTCTGAACAGAAGGCCAGTAAACTAGTCCTTGGTGTCATTTCTGGAAATCCTGGGTGTAGGTGAAGATGCAGAATGGTTGAAGAAACTAATTCAAAATGTCCCATTAATTTCATTACTAAATCTAGAGCTTATACAGCTCCATTCTAATATTGTACTTATTTTAATATATCCCCACCAATGAGAGTGTGCCATGCGTGGTAGCGTATATACACACACATATGCTCCTGCATGAGTTGCACTCTTCTACGGATGGCACCATCCCAAATGAAAGACACATATTCAAAATTCTATTCTTATCCTGGGGTGTTGTGAGAGGAGAGACTGCTTCCAACTGTTTGGAGCAATCCAGAAGGAATTTTACCCATAGTGGTTGTTAGACCTGTCAGCCCTTTGGGTGGTCCCTCCTCATCATTATTTATTTTGTCCCACTTTTGCCTCAAACCCTGTTTGAATTTTTCCTTTTTGGGAACCACCAGACTTTTTCGTGTTGCTGCAGATTCAGGGAGCCATTTTAGCTACCCCTGAAACTTCTGTCTGAGGGCCTGGAGCACAAAATGGTGGCCACCTGTGACATCACCAGCATCCACTGGAACCTACCAGCACCTTCCAGAACGTTCCAGAACCCTGTGACAGTTGGAGGCGGTTTAGAATGTTGGGAAGCTAAGACAGAGAGTTGGCAGTTGGAGCTGGCAGTTGGCACCTGACTGGTGAAGAGAGAGCAGCAGAAACTTGAAGGAGGAAGGAGTGAAGCAGCAGGGGTGGAAACTTGTGCCTGGAGTGGGGTCCATAAACCCACCCTTGATACTAGTCCCTACTGACTGAGCCCAGCCTGGAGCCCTGTGTGGGAAGAAGCAAGTAAAACCATCCTAAGGACCTGGACAGCAGGAACAGGCCTTAGAAACAGAGAACAGCAAGATCCTGACCTGGAAACTGGTTTCCCTGGAGTCCGACGTCGAGTAGCCTGAGACCTGGAGCCCGAGGTGGAGAAGCGGTGCCGACTGGAAAGCGGACGTCATACCCAGAGCCGCCAGAGGTCGAGAGAGGGCGCCGTCAGAGGTCGTGAGGAGTACCAGAGGTCGAGGAGGAAGTCACCCGAGGTCGAGTGAGCGGCGTCGACGGGGGAGTGAAGTCCGCCCCCCGGAGTCGCCGGAGACCGAGGTGAAGTGTGCCGGAGGTCGGGAGTGGAGATCGCACTCCGGAGTCGCCGGAACCTGAGAGAATCGTGCCGGAGGTCGGGAGTGGAGGTCGCACTCCGGAGTCGCCAGAAGTCGACATCGAGCCAAGGCCGGCCGACGTCATCGAAGCTGAGGTCGCCATCGGACCGGAGCCGCCCGAGGTCGACATCGAGTAAAGACTGCCCGACGCCATCGAATCGGAGGTCGAGATCGAACCGAGGCCGCCGACATCGAAACCGGAACCGCCTACCGGCGTCGTCAAGAACTGACATTGCGCCGAGGCCGCCGACATCGAATCGGAACCGCCTCACGGCGTCGACACGACTCCAGCGGCGTCGGAGCATCAGAAAAAGGGCAGTAAGTGGAGTAGAGGGCGCCTAAGGCCCTGTGGAGACCTGAGAGACTGCTCTAAGGGGCTAGGGAGGTGCTGGAACCAACCTGACTGTGCCAGGGGGTGAGCTGAGACTAATTTAGAGGGGTTGTGTGGAGTGAGAGAGCCAGGTCTCTGGTATTCCCCCCTTGAACTACCTCAGTTTAGGCCTCAGCCTTGTCCAAGCCAGGGATTAGACACCCTCAAGCCTTCCACATCCCCACAAGCTGTGCCTGGGCCAAATCAGCCCTTAGGAATTCAAATGTGATCTGATTCTATGAGTGTCACTGTCAGCTTTTAATTATTTATTAGGGGCACTGTATTTATTGTATTTAACCTATTTATTGATGCACAATATTTATTGGTTTACAGTATTTATTGCCTCAGAATATTTAATTGCCTGTATGTATTGCACTTATATTTATACCTTCATTATTTATGATCACCCCTGTTTATTGAATCATTAAGCCAGTATTTATTTGACCTACACTATTTAAAAAGTTTGTATATTGTGATTGTTATTTATTTATCTAATCAGCAACTAAGAGAAAAAGAAGATAAAAAGAAAGATATTTTCATAATTTTTACGGTGTAGAGTCGTTTTTGGAACGGATGCACGCATGGTTATTGTATGGGTATGTCGTATGCTTAGCACGGAGCCTGATTCCTGACCACTCGAGCCAAGCTACCACATTGTATGTCTGGGAGAACACCACCACCCTTCCAGTGTGGGAGTGTTTTTCTAACATAATTGGTGTTCAGCGGTGGGATAGAGCTGTGCCTACGTATACTCAACAATAACTGTGGGTAGTCCATAGGCCTACACCGGGAGTTTTCTCAAAGCGGCCTTCCTAATTGTGGGTTTTTGTTTTTTCCAAATTTACTCTGGTGGTGGGAGGAGGTATTATTAAAGGTACCCCCCTGCATTGTTACTGCAAATAACTGTCCTCTGACCTGAGTGGGCAAGATGGAGTTTGTACTGGAAGATCTAGAAACGTACACTGTGGCCCAACTCAGGGAGTTTTGCCAGCGGGAGGGGGTGTATTGTCCCCCAGGAGCAAAGAAGGGTGCACTCCAAACCAGCTTAAGGGCTTGGGGGGAGGCACGCCGAGAAAGCAAGGCTGAGGAGGAGAACAGGGATAGAGAGCCCGACAGTGAGGGAGCTGGTTTGTACCAACCTGAGGTGGGGAACCTGTCATCGGGGCCCAGGACACTTTCCAGGAAGGGCAGCAGTGCCTCTAGCGGTGGCTTGTCTGAAGTGGAGTTAACAGACCGGAGGGAGAAAAGACAGCTCACATGGGACTTAGCAAGGCTGGAGAAGGAGAAGGAGGAACAGAGGATGGCTCATGAGATAAGGCTGAAAGAAATAGATCTTCAGATCCTGAGAATCGGGGCACACCCTGTACCTAACGGTGGCAGCGAAGAACGAGAGTACACCAGGGAACCCAAACCCTACCTGCCAAAGGACATAGTAGCTAGCTATGGGGTGGGTGACGATATCGCCAAGTGGCTAGCGGCCTATGAGGTCTCGTTAAGGGCCCATGGGGTTCCAGAGAAGTACTGGGGAGGGGGATTGTACAAGTACATGCCTCCAGCTGGTAGGGATGCTTTATTGGCCCTCGAAGAGGATGAGCAGACCCACTACCCCACCATGAAACTGGTGCTCATAAGAAAGTTTGGACTAACACCCGAAAAGTACAGACAGAAGTTCAGGGGTAGTCACAAACTGGGCACACAGAATTGGGTGGACTTCCTGGACTATGCAAAGAAGGCACTGGAGGGTTGGATTCAGGGCAGTGAAGTGAGGAACTACGAGGGGTTGTTTGACCTAGTACTGAAGGAACACCTGCTCGAGAAATGTTTCCCTGAACTGCGGCAACACCTGGTGGATAGCAAGCTGACCAGTCCCCGGAAGCTTGCTGAGGAGGCGGACATTTGGGCTAGTACCCGGGTGTCCACAAGGGGGACTGGAGGGGATACTCAAAAGGCCGGACAGGGCGCCCCCCAGAAGAAAGAGGGAGGGGAAAAGAAAAAGGAGTTCTCCAAAGGCCCCCAAAATAACTTCCAAGGGAAGGGAACAGGATTCACCCCTAGGGCTAACCCACCCAGAAACCCTAATCCTGGCCAGAGTCAGCAGCCAAGGGTTGTCCATTGCTACGAGTGCGGTGGCGTTGGACACTATAAAGGAGATCCGAAGTGTCTGAAACGACCACCCCCTCCCATTGGAGGAAAGACCCCCGGAGTAGCTAGTGTAGTGCTCGGGGAGGAGATGCCTTTAATTAAGGGAAGGGAGTGGGCGGGTGTCACTTTAGTGTCCCTGGGAGAACGGGAGATGGTTCCCAAGATCCAGGTGCCCGCAAATACCGCAAAGTATGGGCAGTGGGTCACCATCAACGGCCAAAGAGGGGAGGCTCTGAGAGACACAGGAGCCAGTATGACTATGGTGCGTAGCCAACTGGTGTCTCCAGAGCAGGTAATTCCCGATGTACTCCACCCAGCCGCGATGGCTGACGGCAGAACAGGCCACTATCTAGTGGCCGAGGTTCCCTTTGAATGGGGGGGGGTTGCAGGTTCACTTCGAGTTGCCGTAAGCCCTGCCATGCCAGTCGATTGTCTGCTGGGGAATGACATGGAGCACAACGCTTGGAAGGAGGTGGAATACCGGACTCACACTGAGATGCTGGGTACACCTGACTGGGCCTGTGTTAGCACAAGGTCCGCGACTACCCGAAGAGGGAGTTCATTTCGGCTGGAGCCTGGAACAAAGGCCCAGCCAGCTGCCAGTCAAGGGAAGAACCGAGGACAGGAGGAGCCTGCCTCGGCGTCCCCACCCCGTAGGACGGATAGGCCACCGGAGGTGGTGGACCAGGAGTCTGCGGTGGGGGACGTTACCAACCTGGAGGACCTACCCATCCCGGCCGAGTGGCACGTGGAGGGAGGCCCGTCCAGGGAGGAATTCTGCCAGGGCCAGAGGGAGTGCCCTACCCTTGAGGGGCTGAGGCGACAGGCCGAAGCCCAGGCAGCAGGGAACGTTGAAGGGAACTACAGTGTTTACTGGGAGGATGGCCTCCTCTACAGTGAACCCAAGGCACCCCTACACGGATCGTCACGAGCCTTGGTAGTCCCTCAACGTTATCGAGCCTTCCTTCTGGAGTTGGCTCACGAGATACCATTGGCAGGACACTTGGGGCAAGACAAGACCTTCGCCCGTCTTGTCCCACACTTTTATTGGCCTCAGATGAAAGTGTCGTCCGATACCTACTGCCGGACATGTGTGTCTTGCCAAGCCAGTGGGAAAACAGGGGTGAAGCTGAAAGCTCCCCTGGAACCACTTCCTGTCGTTAGCACCCCCTTTGAAAGGGTGGGCATCGACATTGTGGGTCCATTAGATCCGCCAACATCAGCTGGTCACAGGTTCATCCTGGTTCTGGTGGATCATGCCACACGGTACCCAGAGGCGATACCTCTGAGGACCATAACAGCACCTGTTGTGGCTAGGGCCCTGATGGGAATCTTTACCCGAGTGGGTTTTCCCAAAGAAGTTGTGTCCGACAGGGGGACCAACTTCATGTCAGCGTACATGCGGGCGATGTGGAAGGAGTGTGGAGTGACATACCGGTTCACCACTCCTTACCACCCCCAGACCAATGGTCTGGTGGAGAGGTTTAACAAAACCTTGAAGGGCATGATCAGAAGTCTGCCTGAAAGCCTGCGGAGGAAATGGGACGTCCTCCTACCCTGTTTACTTTTTTCCTACAGGGAAGTGCCACAGAAGGGAGTGGGCTTCAGCCCCTTCGAGCTTCTGTATGGGCACCCTGTACGTGGACCTCTCAACCTGGTGAGAGACGGATGGGAAAGAACTCCCAGAAAGCTTCCCCAGGATGTGGTGAGCTACATGCTGGCCTTCCGGAGCCAAATGGCTAAGTTGTGGAAGCAAGCTTCTGACAACTTGGAAGCCAGCCAAGCAGTGATGAAGGCGTGGTATGACCACAATGCTCACCCGGTGGAGTTGGAGCCTGGCCAGAAGGTGTGGGTGATCGAACCAGGAGAGCTTAGTGCCCTCCAGGATCGCTGGTCAGGACCCTTTGAGGTGTTGGAGAAGAAGGGTAAGGCTACCTACTTGGTGGACCTGAAGACCCCTCGTCAGCCCCTGCGGGTGCTGCATGCCAACCGCCTCAAACCCCACCACGAGAGGCCCGAAGTCATCTTGATGATGGTGACGGACGGAGGAGAGGACGTGGAAAGCGAGCCTCTCCCTGATCTGTTTGCGTCTCAAGAGAAGGATGGGTCGGTGGAGGGAGTGATTCTCTCCCCATCTCTAACTCCTGAACAGCAGGAGGACTGTCGCCAGGTCCTGGGGCAGTACTCTTCGTTGTTCTCCCTTGTCCCGGGTAGGACTCACCTGTGCGTCCATGACGTGGACACAGGAGACAGCCCACCTGTGAAGTCCAAGATCTACCGGATGTCAGACAAGGTGAAGGCCAGCATTCATAGTGAAGTCACTAAGATGCTGGAGCTAGAAGTGATCGAACCTTCTAGCAGCCCCTGGTCCAGTCCGGTGGTGTTAGTACCAAAAGCTGCACCACCAGGTGCCCAACCAGAACTGAGGTTCTGTGTGGACTACCGGGGATTGAATTCAGTGACCAAAACTGATGCTCATCCGATCCCTAGGGCGGATGAATTGATTGACCGGCTGGGAGCTGCCCAATATCTAAGTACCTTTGACCTTACTTCAGGGTACTGGCAGATCTCTTTGACTGATGGAGCAAGGGAAAGGTCAGCCTTCTCCACGCCCAATGGCCACTACCAGTTCTGTGTGATGCCCTTTGGGCTCAAGAACGCACCTGCCACGTTTCAGCGCCTGGTAAACCAGATCCTCACCGGAATGGAGAGTTTCTCTGCTGCTTATCTGGATGACATAGCCGTCTTCAGTAACAGCTGGGAGGATCACTTGCGTCACCTGCAAGCTGTTCTCCAGGCCCTGAGACAAGCTGGATTGACGATCAAGGCCAGCAAGTCCCAGATCGGGCAGGGGTCGGTAGTGTACCTTGGACACTTGGTGGGTAGGGGAGCGGTGCAACCCCTCCAGGCGAAGATCGAGGCCATCATGGCCTGGGAACCCCCCAAGACTCAGACTGAGGTCCGAGCATTTTTGGGCCTCACGGGATACTACCGCCGCTTCGTGAAGGGGTACGGTACCATCGTGGCCCCCCTCACGGAGCTCACGTCCAAGAAACAACCTCGACGGGTAGTCTGGACGGAGGCTTGTCAGCAAGCCTTTGTGAGATTGAAGAAAGCCATGTGCGAGGCCCCGGTCTTAAGGGCCCCAGACTTTTCCAAGGAGTTCATTGTCCAGACAGATGCATCAGAACATGGCATTGGGGCAGTGTTATCGCAACTCAACGAAGAGGGTCTGGATCAACCCGTGGTCTTCCTATCCCGGAGACTACTTCCCAGGGAACAGAAGTGGAGTGCAATTGAGCGTGAAGCCTTTGCAGTGGTATGGGCTCTGAAGAAGTTGCGGCCATACCTGTTTGGCTCGCACTTCCTGGTTCAGACCGACCACAGACCCCTTCGTTGGCTGATGCAAATGAAGGGGGAGAATCCCAAGTTGTTGAGGTGGTCTATTTCCCTACAGGGAATGGACTTTCAGGTGGAACATCGGCCTGGAGTGGACCACGCCAATGCAGACGGTCTCTCAAGGTATTTCCGCCTTAGTGATGAGAACTCCCAAGGGGTTGGGTAGCTCTCCCCACTTTCAGCTGGGGGGACGCGTGTTAGACCTGTCAGCCCTTTGGGTGGTCCCTCCTCATCATTATTTATTTTGTCCCACTTTTGCCTCAAACCCTGTTTGAATTTTTCCTTTTTGGGAACCACCAGACTTTTTCGTGTTGCTGCAGATTCAGGGAGCCATTTTAGCTACCCCTGAAACTTCTGTCTGAGGGCCTGGAGCACAAAATGGTGGCCACCTGTGACATCACCAGCATCCACTGGAACCTACCAGCACCTTCCAGAACGTTCCAGAACCCTGTGACAGTTGGAGGCGGTTTAGAATGTTGGGAAGCTAAGACAGAGAGTTGGCAGTTGGAGCTGGCAGTTGGCACCTGACTGGTGAAGAGAGAGCAGCAGAAACTTGAAGGAGGAAGGAGTGAAGCAGCAGGGGTGGAAACTTGTGCCTGGAGTGGGGTCCATAAACCCACCCTTGATACTAGTCCCTACTGACTGAGCCCAGCCTGGAGCCCTGTGTGGGAAGAAGCAAGAAAAACCATCCTAAGGACCTGGACAGCAGGAACAGGCCTTAGAAACAGAGAACAGCAAGATCCTGACCTGGAAACTGGTTTCCCTGGAGTCCGACGTCGAGTAGCCTGAGACCTGGAGCCCGAGGTGGAGAAGCGGCGCCGACTGGAAAGCGGACGTCATACCCGGAGCCGCCAGAGGTCGAGAGAGGGCGCCGTCAGAGGTCGTGAGGAGTACCAGAGGTCGAGGAGGAAGTCACCCGAGGTCGAGTGAGCGGCGTCGACGGGGGAGTGAAGTCCGCCCTCCGGAGTCGCCGGAGACCGAGGTGAAGTGTGCCGGAGGTCGGGAGTGGAGATCGCACTCCGGAGTCGCCGGAACCTGAGAGAATCGTGCCGGAGGTCGGGAGTGGAGGTCGCACTCCGGAGTCGCCGGAAGTCGACATCGAGCCAAGGCCGGCCGACGTCATCGAAGCTGAGGTCGCCATCGGACCGGAGCCGCCCGAGGTCGACATCGAGTAAAGACTGCCCGACGCCATCGAATCGGAGGTCGAGATCGAACCGAGGCCGCCGACATCGAAACCGGAACCGCCTACCGGCGTCGTCAAGAACTGACATTGCGCCGAGGCCGCCGACATCGAATCGGAACCACCTCACGGCGTCGACACGACTCCAGCGGCGTCGGAGCATCAGAAAAAGGGCAGTAAGTGGAGTAGAGGGCGCCTAAGGCCCTGTGGAGACCTGAGAGACTGCTCTAAGGGGCTAGGGAGGTGCTGGAACCAACCTGACTGTGCCAGGGGGTGAGCTGAGACTAATGTAGAGGGGTTGTGTGGAGTGAGAGAGCCAGGTCTCTGGTATTCCCCCCTTGAACTACCTCAGTTTAGGCCTCAGCCTTGTCCAAGCCAGGGATTAGACACCCTCAAGCCTTCCACATCCCCACAAGCTGTGCCTGGGCCAAATCAGCCCTTAGGAATTCAAATGTGATCTGATTCTATGAGTGTCACTGTCAGCTTTTAATTATTTATTAGGGGCACTGTATTTATTGTATTTAACCTATTTATTGATGCACAATATTTATTGGTTTACAGTATTTATTGCCTCAGAATATTTAATTGCCTGTATGTATTGCACTTATATTTATACCTTCATTATTTATGATCACCCCTGTTTATTGAATCATTAAGCCAGTATTTATTTGACCTGCACTATTTAAAAAGTTTGTATATTGTGATTGTTATTTATTTATCTAATCAGCAACTAAGAGAAAAAGATAAAGAAAGATATTTTCATAATTTTTACGGTGTAGAGTCGTTTTTGGAACGGATGCACGCATGGTTATTGTATGGGTATGTCGTATGCTTAGCACGGAGCCTGATTCCTGACCACTCGAGCCAAGCTACCACATTGTATGTCTGGGAGAACACCACCACCCTTCCAGTGTGGGAGTGTTTTTCTAACAGTGGTGTTTATAGTCTGTAGACTCATTGCCTGTGTGCCAATGGTGCAGGTCTTATTGTATCTGCACTGCCTACTGTTGTCTGCAGTATGTATTGTCAGAGTCACTTAAAGAAAGCTACTACTTGATTTAATGTTCTTACTACAGCATCAGTCTGCAAATTTGCTAGATTAGGATATGGTTTATACCTAGCCAATAGAGGCCAGGTGACACCATCATTTCGTAGGTGACCCAGTCTAACATTCTGGTGTGTATGTGGTAATTGACCACCAGCCCGTTTTAATGTTGATGTACTGCTGCAGCTGTGCATGGATGAAAGTGCCCAGTAGCAGCATCTACAGTATCAAACTCCACCTGAGGGGAAAAAATGTCAAAGGCATATGCAGCATGTGTTTATACAACAAATGTTCCTGCACCCCGACATCAGGGACACCTCTGTTTTTTAAATGTTCTGTTACTGCTGCATTGTACTTTATTCCCATAGAAACAAGAGTTGCCATATTTATTGAACAGATTCAATAAACCAGAGATCCAAAATTTAGAAACCACAGAATGGGGACTAATCCTTTAGGAGTAAAGCCTGCAAACCAACGGTAAACACGGGTTTCCTATTTAACTTGAAGGAGGTAACCAATATTACAACGGATATCTCTATATATTTCAGATGATCAGCTTTTTAGGTCAAGCCTATAGCGGCAGCGCGCATGCGCTGCTCGCTTTGCGAGGCAAGCAGTATTCAGTATGGAGTGAAAGCTCTGAAAAAGCTCTTCCCACTCTCCGCCCATCTTTTTCATTAGCATGTGTCTTTGGTTGGTCCTAAATGCCGCCTTCCGATTGGTTTTAGGGCTGTTAGTCCCTCCTTATGACTGCCATGTCGTCATTTGTATCCTTCCATGGTTACTGGCCCCTTTACTTCGAATCCGTGCCTTCTCACGCAACCCCCTGCACTGCGTTGTAAGTGCCTTCTTGCCCGCTGTCCAGTTTGCAATGCAATAGGTCTCACGTAAATACGAGTCCTATTGCATTGCAAATGCTTGTTGAGCGTGTCATCAAAACTTCTTAAATATTCAAATAATCTGGGCACTGCTAAGACCATCAAAATGATACCTTCTGTGAGCTCCTTGTCCCAAAACAACAGGGGTGTAATTGACAAACTCCTGAAACAAGGACACAGTCAAGAAACAGGAGAGAAACTTTTAAAATGTTAATTTTAAAATCCTAGTCTATTGCATAAAATATGAATGGTAACCATGCAGCATGCAAAAATAAATGTAGAAACAGTGCATGTCATGGTCAGAGAAACAACAAGACCATTTCTAACATAGTTAATGAGTTATAACATCTTAACACCCTAAATCTATTTCTAGGTATTATGCTAAAAAACAGTAAATAGCATGCCTGTGTTCTGAATTTCTTAAGATGGACCTGTTTTCTCTAGAAATGTGGTAACCTAGCTATTCTCTAACACAGTGTTCTCCTGGGAATGACAAACAGTGCATAGCTGAAGACTACTTATCTGCACTGTTCCTGGCTGGGCCCCCAATCGCTGCTGTATATCTGTGCATTCTCTGGATTAATAGTCCTAGTGCGATGTCCCTCCAACATATATTTAGATACCTTGTTTTTTATTGTATCTGTGAGAGGCTGGCTTAGTATATGATGCTCACTTATGTAATTGTAGCACCCTGCACTAATCCAGATGACCCTTCTTGTGCTTTTAGTGGTTAGGGCTTAGTCTAGGAGGGCTGTAAAGCAGCTCGGTTTACCAATATCCAATACTTAGTATGGGCTAAGTGAAAAAGAACCACCAGCATACTTATAAAAAGAGTTATTTATTACAGTCACTCACTAACACTACACACATCTCCTGCCTTTTGATATACTGTCAATGCACGCCATACTTCAAAATAGTACAGTAAGAAGCACCAATACACAGTGGTCCCCAGGGGGAGACCAACCATAAGTCAAAATAGTGGAATGCGAACCACGATAATAGATGAGATTGGACCCAGGGGGTGTAGAGAGTCTGGGAACCAAGATACCACCCCAGGTGAGAGTCTAGGTATCCCACGATAGTCGTATTCTAAGAGGAGACATGACTACGTACTCAATACTACTCAGGGTATGTTGCGGTTGCAGTCTTGAAGAGGAAAGACCCTTCCCAGTAGACTCTGAAGATACCCTGTGGAAGACAGAATGCTGAGGTGCCACCCCACCCGTGGATACCCTCTGAATCAGGATACCTACAACCACTGTCAAGCACAATCAGGACTTCAGGACAAGACCGCTGTTGCAGGAGGACAAAAGGGTGTGTTGGAACCCGGGTGCGGGTTTGCGTCGAAAAGTACCTGAAAGCAGAGGGGACAGAGTCTATGCAACTCCAGGATGTCCAGGAGGCACGGAAGACAAAGACCACTCAAGTTCAATGGAACAGGTCAGTTTGTAAAGAGGCTTCAAGTACGGGTACACTGAATCGGTAGCTCTACCTGAGCTACCATGATGCTGAAGACAAAAGAGTCCGTCCGTCCAACCAACCGCGTCGGCACGAGTCAGTTATAGCCAGGACAGACTCGTAGACAGAACCTTTCGATGCGTCCGACTCAGTTGATAGTTGGTCATGGTAACCGATGCAGTTACCGTGTGATTAAGCGATGCAGCAATGTGGCGCACAGGGGTTTAATTGCTGGGGGGATGCTGGCTGCAACTCAATGAGAGGACATTCCAGGCTTCAAGGGAATACAGAACTGCCACCTGTGGACCCCAGGTTCCGCAGACCGGTCTATTGTGTTACGATGCCTGCGGATGCACAGGAGTGACTCCTTAACTCCAGGGTGTATTCCTTTGGATGTCTTTAGATGTCCACAACCACATGCCAAGGATGGAACCTGTATGGAGCACGGACACTGATGGTGCAGCGGGTTTGCAGGACAACAAGGTCAGGAGCAGACAGAACCTTCTCAGTTGCAGTCTCGGTCCCAAAACAAAAGACGATGCGATCAGTCTGGCATGGTCAGCACAACTGGGCCAGGATGTCCAGACGGTCAAAGCTGAAGTGGAGTTGGAGCTGAATCGAATCCCACGATGAATCTAGGGTCCCAACCAGATGTGAGCCCTTAAGTATCCTCAGTACCCTCAGGAGAGGGTTGGGATGATTCAGGGTTCCTCCCAGAGGAGGAGCTGGACAGGAGGGGGATACTCCCATGTCCTTTGTCCAGTTTCGCACCTGAATGGGAACCAACAGCTCCCTGAGCTGGTTTGAAATGAAGTACGCAAGGAGGGCACCAAATGGACCCTTCTAGCAGACTATGTGGTGCTGGCAAGCGCCCCCACACCGGCCTAATACACTAAATCCTGTCTGGGAGGTGGTAACACCTCCCTGTGACAGGAAACCTATTGTCCTACCTTATCCTGCTCTGGCTTGACCCAGCAGCAGGAGGGCAGAATTGTGTCTGTGATTGGTAGCAGCCCTAGGTTGCTGTAAGGCTCTGTAAGATCGGTCCTGAGAGAATGGAGGGCTTCCCGGAGGGGCCCTACCATGGATGGAATCATACTTCCAACATCAGATATGGTGTTGGGGTATGATTCCAACATGTTTGATACTAAACATGCCCAGGTTCGTTCCAGCCAGTTTAGAGATGGTCATCTTGATGACGCATGGCCTCTCTATCGTAATGGGTGATTCACTTACAAAGTTCGGAGAATGGACTCTGTGGTTTGTAGGGGTGGTCTGCTCATGCTCACCCTCACACTTGGAGCCGCATACCCTGCCTTTGGGACTGAAAGTTCTGCTTGAGGGGTGACGTATAGGTTTCAAGTGCAGAGATGTAAGATATAAGGAAACATATCTTTTTTGAGAGGTGCATGCACCAACTTGCACAGTCTGCAATGGCAGGCCCGTAGTGGAAGTTTGGAGTGTCCCTCATGGGTGGCATAATCCATGCTGCAGCCCGTAGGGGATCCCGGGGGTACCCATGCCATAAGTACCTTAGTACCATATATTAGGTACTTACAAGGGTGCCCCGGTAGCAAAATAGGAAAGTACCAAGGTACTCACCATAACCCATTCAGGGAGGAAGCACAGTGACTGGGGTCCTGATTAGCAGGATCCTAGTCAGACTAGTCAGAAAAACAGAAGAACACCAGCACAAACGTGGTGGTACCATGAAAGCAGATTCTACTTTCCTACAGTATCTCATCACAAGTCTTATATATTTTGAGACATAATTGCACTTGCAGACACTAAAGTATGAACAAGACTAAACAATCATGGCGATAAATGCATCATCTTGATGAATAATTATATTTTTCTATAACTAAAAACAATAAACAAATGTCATCTTATACAGGGAGCGTCCATGATAGTATGGCAGCGTCCATAATGGAAAGCAATAAAATATGTCAGCCTAGATAGGAAACAAACATAATGCCAACATTTCTGCAAGTGTCTAAGAACTTCACATTTTCTAAAAACATATACTAGACTGAAATCAGGCATAGGATCAAAGTAGAAGAGGCATAAGCGTGAACTGTCACAGTATTCATGGAATGATATTCTCTTGACATATGTGTTTTAACAGTTAAAGTTAAAAAGTGATTAATGTGGTAGGGAAACAAAATGAAATTGCTCTGGCAAATTGGTATAAAAACATTAATGAATGCCAGGGTTATCTACTATCATTTTCTCATAATAATGCGGTAGGCTTAGTGCCAATATTAATCAACAGCTCACAAATTCAGAGTCTCAGCTACGAACACCTGCATTTGTACGCTAAAGAAGGAACCTCATTGTGAACCCAAGTGTGTTTGCAGCAGAAGCAAAGCAGTAGCATGGTACGAGGGGCGAAGGTCTTTCCCACTCACAACCACCATTAGACCAACCAGCAGAGCCTGTACCTACATCTGCACACCAAGCCTCAACCTGCTCAAATATGATTCAAGCAGCATGCATGTTGGGCCCGATTCACAGAACTAACTTAAGACAAAATCCTAAACTTACTACCATTTTGGTATTCACAGAAGGCACTTACACATTTTGGTATTCACAGAAGGCACTTACTCATTTCGGTATTCACAGAAGTTAGGAGTCCTAACTTTAGGACTCCTAAACTGAGAAAAATCCTAATTATAAGACTTTCGGTATTCACAGAAGGCATTTAGGAGTTCTAAAGTTAGGAGTCCTAACTTTACTACTCCTAAACTGAGAAAAATCCTAACTTTAAGACTTTCGGTATTCACAGAAGGCATTTAGGAGTCCTAAAGTTAGGACTCCTAACTTCTGTGAATACCGAAATGAGTAAGTACCTTCTGTGAATACCAAAATGAGTAAGTCCCTTCTGTGAATACCAACATGGTAGTAAGTTTAGGATTTTGTCTTAAGTGAATTCTGTGAATCGGGCCTTCAGTGCCCAGACATTGGGTGACCCATCATTCTGCAACGAATCTAAACATTGACAGCTCTCCCTGTTTAGTCCCTCATTGTAACAAAAGTTTTAACCTCTGAGCAAACCCTTGTTCACACTTGGGCTCGATTTGTGAGTTGTACACACTTTACCAGATGTGATAAATTCCTCCTTGTTAAAGTTTGGCAGGTCAGACCGCCATGATGTAACACGGGAGCAGGTCCAGAAATTATCAAGACTTTCAAACTTTGTTGCGCAAAACATCTAAATGTGCATGTTGTTTGACATTATTGCAGAAGAAGTCGGAATAGATGCTATTTATTGCACCCAATAAATTCAGCGACCTCAGTGGACGAGCAGGTGAAGATCAGATATACACATTTTGTAGAAAAGGTCTACGCCACAGCAGTTATGTTTATTACAAGCAAGGCACCAATGTTTGCTAATCCACAGGAAATTAATCAAACCACTGTGTATAGCTTTCATATATCTGTAGTCACAGCATTTCCCTCTTACCAGTTATATACAAATAGATCATCTTTAAGAGATCGCTTCAGGTATTCATGCATTTTCCACAGTTGTGAGAGCTCCCCACACACATCATGTCACTGGGCTAAGAAGTAACCACTTGTTTGTTCTCATATTTGTACCCAGCCCTATGTGAGTGGAACTATGGGCAGGGCAACAAAGGAAACTGTAGCATTCACATAGTCACAGATAGGCCCTCACTAAAGGTTGGGTGTAATAGGGAGGAGTTCTTACCTTACTTACGAAGTAAATATCATTCCCACCGGATGAGGTATTTTCCACTTGTGGTAAATACCCCCTATTCTGCATGTTTTTTACCGGAAAATAGGCTTAACATGCATAATCTGCTGTTAACATACATAATTCTGCATGTTTTTCATTTTTTACAGACCTTTTCCCCTGACAGAGTGCAGCATGTTTGACCTGCTGGAATCGATCAGAAAAAAGATGAGAGTAACTCGTAATTCCAATCCCTATGAAAACTCTGGTTATTTATGCAGTATGGCAGTGTGGCAGGGGTGCGTTTAGGCTGAATGGCTTTTGTCTCTCTCTAGGAGGATTGTCCATGTTATACGGGGGACTCTGGGGGACCCCACCCACAAGCAGGATTCTAATGCATAATAGGATAGGTGGAGCTGTTTAGCTCCTAGCCTCACCGTTCCTTCAGCCTTTTGGGTAAAACTTGTCTTGCCCCTTCGAAAGGCTCGTAAGGCAATGCAGTGATTTGTGCTGCCTTCCCTTTCAAAGCCATGCAAACTGACTTTGCGTGGCCTCATAAATATGATTTGGTGCTTTGCCCCGGTGGAGCGTCACAAAAAGTGATGCCACGGTGGTGCAAGAGGCTCATAAGTATGCCCCTATACTCACAAATTTGTATCTATTGCAAATATGTATGCATAGGGCTAGATAGGCTGTTTGTGTGTCAGAGCGGGAGAATAGAGATGGCTCTGCTCTGATCTCTCACCCTAGAGTCTACTCACAAACTTTCTCTCGGGGGCCAAATTTACAGTGTGGTTTGCGGCCAAGGGCCGCACCGTTGGGGGCGGGGTCAGAGGGGGAGGGGCAGGGCTAAAGCAAAAAAAAATTGTGACCATGGGGTTGAACACAGGTCCCTGCAGCAGACGCCTTCGTCCACTGAGCCACCAGACCCAGCATACACAGATCTCCCTCTCTCTCTCACCCTCCCTCCCCCTCCCTCCCCCCCTTCCCTCCCCCCTTCCCTCCCCCCTTCCCCTCCCCCTTCCTCCCTCTTCCTCTATCCCTCTCCCTCCCTCCCTCCCTCTCTCTCCCTGTCTCTCTCTCCCACTGTCTCTCTCCCCCTGTCTCTCTCCCCCTGTCTCTCTCTCTCCGTCGCCCTCCCTCCGTCACCCTCCCTCCCTCTCCCTCCTCCTTCTGTCTCCCTCCTCCCTCTGTCGCCCTCCTCCCTCTCTGTCACCCTTCCTCTGTCACCCTCCTCCCTCTGTCTCCCTCTCTGTCTCCCCCTCTGTCGCCCCCTCTGCCTCCCTCTGTCTCCTTCCCTCTGTCTCCCTCCCTCTGTCTTCCTTTCTCTCCCTCTGTCTCCCTCCCTCCCTCCGTCTCCCTCTGCCTCCCTCCCTACCTCTGTGACCCTCCGTTTCCCTCCCTGTCTCCCTCCCTCTCCCTCTGTCACTCTCCCTCCGTCTCTCTCTCCCTCCCTCCCTCTGTCTCCCTCCATCTCCCTCCCTCCATCTCCCTCCCTGTCTCCCTCCCTCTCTCTCTGTCTCTCTCCTTGTCTCATTCTCCCTCCCTCTGTCTCCCTCCCTCCGTCACCCTCCGTCTCCCTCCCTGTCTCCCTCCCTCTCCCTCTGTCTCCCTCTCTGTCTCCCGCTCTATCTCTCCCTCTGTCTCCCTCCCTCTGTCTCCCTCCCTCTGTCTCCTTCCCTCTGTCTCCCTCTCCCTCCGTCTCCCTCCCTCCCTCCGTCTCCCTGTCTCCCTGTCTCCCTCTGTCTCCCTCCTTCCCTCTGTCTCCCTCCCTCCCTCTGTCTCCCTCCATCTCCCTCCCTCCCTCTGTCTCCCTCCGTCTCCCTCCCTCCCTCTGTCTCCCTCCGTCTCCCTCCCTCCCTCTGTCTCCCGCCGTCTCCCTCCCTCCCTGTCTCCCTCTATCTCCCTCCCTCCGTCTCCCTCCCTCCCTCTCCCTCCATCTCCCTCCCTCCCTCTGTTTCCCTCCATCTCCCTCCCTCTGTCTCCCCCCTCCGTCTCCCTCCCTAGGTCTCCCTCCCTCCGTCTCCCTCCCTCTGTCTCCCTCCCTGTCTCTCTCTCTCCCTCCATCTGTCTCCCTCTCCCTCCCTCTCCCTCCCTCCCTCCGTCTCCCTGTCTCCCTCTGTCTCCTTCCCACCCTCTGCCTCCCTCCCTCCCTCTGTCTCCCTCCGTCTCCCTCCCTCCCTCTGTCTCCCCCGTCTCCCTCCCACCCTGTCTCCCTCCCTCCCTGTCTCCCTCCGTCTCCCTCCCTCCCTCCCCCTCCCTACCTCCCTCCCTCCCCCTCCCTACCTCTGTCTCCCTCCATCTCCCTCCCTCCGTCTCCCTCCCTTCGTCTCCCTCCCTCCGTCTCCCTCCCTCCCTCCGTCTCCCTCCCTCTGTCTCCCTCCCTGTCTCTCTCTCTCCCTCCCTCTGTCTCCCTCCCTGTCTCTCTCTCTCCCTCCCTCTGTCTCCCTCCCCCTCCCTCCGTCTCCATCCCTCCCTCCGTCTCCCTCTCTCTCCCTCTGTCTCTCTCCCTCTGTCTCCCTCTCCCTCCCTCTGTCTCCATACCTCTCTCTGTGACCCTCCGTCTCCCTCCCTGTCTCCCTCCCTCTCCCTCTGTCACTCTCCCTCTGTCTCCCTCTCCCTCCCTCCCTCTGTCTCCCTCAGTCTCCCTCCGTCTCCCTCCCTCCGTCTCCCTCCCTCTGTCTCCCTCCCTCTCCCTCTGTCTCTCTCCCTCTGTCTCTCTCCTTGTCTCCCTCTCCATCCCTCTGTCTCCCTCCCTCTGTCACCCTCCGTCTCCCTCCCTGTCTTCCTCCCTCTCCCTCTGTCTCTATCCCTTTGTCTCTATCCCTCTGTCTCCCTCTGTCTCTCTCTGTCTCCCTCCCTCCCTCTGTCTCCCTCCGCGTCCCTCCCTCCCTCCCTCTGTCTCCCAGTCTCCCTCTGTCCCCCTCCCTCCCCCTTCTTCCCTCTCTCCCTCCCTCTCTTCCCCTCCCTCCCTCTCCCTCGCTCCCTCCCTCCCTCTCTCTCCCTGTCTCTCTCCCTGTCTCTCTCCCACTGTCTCTCTCCCCCTGTCTCTCTCCCCTGTCTCTCTCTCCGTCGCCCTCCCTCTGTCGCCCTCCCTCTGTCGCCCTCCCTCCATCTCCCTCCCTCCGTCTCCCTCCTCCTTCTGTCTCCCTCCTCCCTCTGACACCCTCCTCCCTCTCTGTCGCCCTTCCCCTGTCACCCTCCTCCCTCTGTCTCCCTCTCTGTCTCCCTCTCTGTGTCCCCCTCTGTCTCCCTCCCTCTGTCTCCTTCCCTCAGTCTCCCTCTCCCTCCCTCTCCCTCTGTCTCCCTCCCTCCGTCTCCCTGTCTCCCTCCCTACCTCTGTGACCCTCCGTCTCCCTCCCTGTCTCCCTCTCTCTCCCTCTGTCTCCCTCCATCTCCCTCCCTCCGTCTCCCTCCCTGTCTCCCTCCCTCTCCCTCTGTCTCACTCCTTGTCTCCCTCTCCCTCCCTCTGTCTCCCTCCCTCCGTCACCCTCCGTCTCCCTTCCTGTCTCCCTCCCTCTCCCTCTCCCTCTGTCTCCCTCTCTGTCTCCCCCTCTGTCTCCCTCCCTCTGTCTCCTTCCCTCTGTCTCCCTCCCTCTGTCTCCCTCTACCTCCCTCTCCCTCCGTCTCCCTCCCTCCCTCTGTCTCCCTGTCTCCCTCTGTCTCCCTCCCTCCCTCTGTCTCCCTCCCTCCCTCTGTCTCCCTCCATCTCCCTCCCTCCCTGTGTCTCCCTCCGTCTCCCTCCCTGCCTGTCTCCCTCCATCTCCCTCCCTCCGTCTCCCTCCCTCCCTCCCTCTCCCTCCCTCCGTCTCCCTCCGTCTCCCTCCCTCCCTCTGTCTCCCTCCATCTCCCTCCCTCTGTCTCCCTCCCTCCATCTCCCTCCCTCCGTCTCCCTCCCTCTCTCTCCCTCCCTCCGTCTCCCTCCGTCTCCCTCCGTCTCCCTCCGTTTCCCTCCCTCTGTCTCCCTCCCTGTCTCTCTCTCTCTCTCCCTCCCTCTGTCTCCCTCTCCCTCCCTCTCCCTCCGTCTCCCTCCCTCCCTCTGTCTCCCTCCCTCCCTGTCTCCCTCCCTCCCTCCCTCTGTCTCCCTCTGTCTACCTCCGTCTCCCTCCCTCCCTGTCTCCCTCCATCTCCCTCCCTCCCTCCCTCCCTCCCTCTGTCTCCCTCCATCTCCCTCCCTCTGTCTCCCTCCCTCCGTCTCCCTCCCTCCGTCTCCCTCCCTCTGTCTCCCTCCCTGTCTCTCTCTCTCCCTCCCTCTGTCTCCCTCACCCTCCCTCCGTCTCCCTCCCTCCGTCTCCCTCACTCTCCCTCTTTCTCTCTCCCTCTGTCTCTCTCCCTCTGTCTCCCTCTCCCTCCCTCTCTCTGTGACCCTCTGTCTCCCTCCCTGTCTCCCTCCCTCTCCCTCTGTCACCCTCCCACCGTCTCCCTCCCTCTGTCTCCCTCCCTCCACCTCTGTCTCTCTCTGTCTCTCTCCTTGTCTCCCTCTCCCTCCCTGTCTCCCTCCCTCTCCCTCTGTCTCTCTCCCTCTCTCTGTCTCCCTCTGTCTCTCTCCGTCTCCCTCCCTCCCTCTGTCTCCCTCCGCGTCCCTCCCTCCCTCCGTCTCCCTGTCTCCCTCTGTCTCCCTCCCTACCTCTGTGACCCTCCGTCTCCCTGCCTGTCTCCCACCCTCTCCTCTGTCACTCTCCCTCCGTCTAACTCTCCCTCCCTCCCTCTGTCTCCCTCCATCTCCCTCCCTCCGTCTCCCTCCCTGTCTCCCTCCCTCTCCCTCTGTCTCTCTCCTTGTCTCCCTCTCCCTCCCTCTGCCTCCCTCTCTCTGTCACCCTCCGTCTCCCTCCCTGTCTCCCCCTCTCCCTCTGTCTCCCTCTCTGTCTCCCCCTCCGTCTCCCTCCCTCTGTCTCCTTCCCTCTGTCTCCCTTCCTCTGTCTCCCTCTCCCTCCCTCTTCCTCCGTCTCCCTCCCTCCCTCCCTCCCTCCGTCTCCCTGTCTCCCTCTGTCTCCCTCCCTCCCTCTGTCTCTCTCCCTCCTTCTGTCTCCCTCCATCTCCCTCCCTCCCTCTGTCTCCCTCCATCTTCCTCCCTCCCTCTGTCTCCCTCCGTCTCCCTCCCTCCTTGTCTCCCTCTGTCTCCCTCTACCTCCCTCTCCCTCCGTCTCCCTCCCTCCCTCTGTCTCCCTCCATCTCCCTCCCTCTGTCTCCCTCCCTCTGTCTCCCTCCCTCCATCTCCCTCCCTCCGTCTCCCTCCCTCTGTCTCCCTCCCTGTCTCTCTCTCCCTCCCTCTGTCTCCCTCTCCCTTCCTCTCCCTCCATCTCCCTCCCTCCCTCCCTCCGTCTCCCTGTCTCCCTCTGTCTCCCTCCCTCCCTCTGTCTCCCTTCATCTCCCTCCCTCCCTCTGTCTCCCTCCATCTCCCTCCCTCCCTGTCTCCCCCCTCCGTCTCCCTCCCTCCCTGTCTCCCTCCGTCTCCCTCCCTCTCCCTCCCTCCCTCTGTCTCCCTCCATCTCCCTCCCTCTGTCTCCCTCCCTCCGTCTCCCTCCCTCTGTCTCCCTCTCTGTCTCTCTTTCTCCCTCCCTGTGTCTCCCTCCCCCTCCCTCCGTCTCCCTCCCTCCCTCCCTCCGTCTCCCTCCCTCTCCCTCTGTCTCTCTCCCTATGTCTCTCTCCCTCTGTCTCCCTCTCCCTCCCTGTGTCTCCCTCCCTATCTCTGTGACCCTCCGTCTCCCTCCCTGTCTCCCTCCCTCTCCTTCTGTCACTCTCCCTCCGTCTCCCTCTCCCTCCCTCCCTCCCTCCCTCCCTCTGTCTCCCTCCATCTCTCTCCCTCCGTCTCCCTCCCTCTGTCTCCCTCCCTCTCCCTCTGTCTCTCTCCCTCTGTCTCTCTCCTTGTCTCCTCTCCCTCCCTCTGTCTCCCTCCCTCCGTCACCCTCCGTCTCCCTCCCTGTCTCCCTCCCTCTCCCTCTGTCTCTCTCCCTCTGTCTCCCTCCGTCTCTCTCCATCTCCCTCCCTCTGTCTCCCTCCATCTCCCTCCCTCCGTCTCCCTCCCTCCCTCTGTCTCCCTCCATCTCCCTCTGTCTCCCTCCCTCCATCTCCCTCCCTCTGTCTCCCTCCCTCCGTCTCTCTCTCTGTCTCCCTCCCTCTATCTCTACCTGTCTCTCTCCCTCCCTCTGTCTCCCTCTGTCTCCCTCCCTCTCCCTCTGTCTCTCTCCCTGTCCCTCTCCCTCTGTCTTCCTCTCCCGCCCTCCCTCTGTCACCCTCCGTCTCCCTCCCTCCGTTTCCCTCCCTCTGTCTCCCTCCCTCTCCCTCTCTGCCTCTCTCTGTCTCCCTTCATCTCCCTCCCTCTCCCTCCGTCACCCTCTGTCATCCCGTGTGTGTCAGCCCTCAGCCCAGGCAGAGACAGCTTCCCAGCACTCACACACAGCCAGCACCCGAGTACTTCACAGGTCTTTAAAAGACCATTTACATGTTAATAAAGCTTTGTTGTATTTCACCTCTTAGGCCCCTGCATCTCCACTTTGAGAATCACTGGAATCCCCCGGCCCCCACAGAGCAGAGTCTCAGAGTCCGGGCTGCTAACACTATTTTTATTTTTATTTTAAAACACATGTAGGGTGTCTACAAGGTCCGCGGGCCGCCGAGGAAGGCTTGCCGGGCCGCTGGCGGCCCGCGGGCCGTACTATGAGTAACCCTGCGCGCGCCTAGACCAACACAGCACTGCACCTGAATTGCCCTACTTTTTTGGCAAAGGTTCCCATTCAAGTATCCTTCCCTGAAACAAACATTAAGACTAGATCTTTCAAAGATTTATCTACGGCCTCAAACGTTGTTTATTTGCAGGCTAGTCAGTCTAGGAAACTTGCATTTCTCTGATATTAAAACAAACATTGCCTGCAACAAGTTCAAAACCATGCAGTTTTTTAAACCTTGCAATATACTTATATACCATGTCTTTACAATGACAAAACTGTCCCAATTTGAAAGCATGGGCGCTGATTTGCTAACTGGGGGCATTTTTATTTTGGTGTCCGCATCTAATTTGTGCCTTAGTCCACAACTGTAAAACAATATTTCCTCCTGACCAGTCACTGAATTCTTCACTTTCCGATGAGAATTAGAGTAATGTTTTGTTATGCATTGTGAATTTTGTCTACATTTGTTTGTATTTACATGATGTTGCCCCCACCGGATATGTTAAGATCTTTCATTTGCCCCAAGAAGTCTTCGTTCTTTCTGTGATTTATCATGCTGAACGCCTTCTGTCAGGAGAGTTGCAGAAGCGTCGCCAATCTGACCCGTGGCGCGCCCTGATCACTCGTGGTGACGGAGAGGTAAGTCGGGGCAGCAGCTTCTTGAATGAAGTGGATTCCTGTATTTTACGGAACCATAACGTAAGGAATCAGCTATGATTTATTTTAATTGTAGAAAGCTGAACACTCAAACTGTGCTGAAAAATGAAACGCCTAAATATAATGCTGATTATAACTACAAATAAGTTCATCTGCTTTAGCGATGTATTTCATTTGTTTTGTGAAACTGATTTGGAGTTGAAAACTGGTATGAATACTTGCCTCTAGATGGCAGTACAGCTCAAATCATATATTTTGTCTTATCTGAACGTTTATAAAGTGTTGGGGCCCGATTGCGAGTTGCTCTAATGCTCATACCCCTGCGTTAACCCTTGTTAACACATGGATCGGAATTACCAGTTTGATGTTTGAAGATAACTCAACCTTTGTTAAAATTTGGCGGGCCAAACCTGCTGAAATTTAACAGGGGAAAACATAGGGGGCCGTATTATCAAGAACGGCGCAAACATTATCGCTAAAGCGTCGATAAGGGGTTTGATAATATGCCCTTTAGAAATCGAATAAAAGTCCAAGGGGCATATCAGCAAAGGCCGGCGATAATTATCGCTAAGCGCGCTTAGCGCAAGGATAATTATAACGGGCTATCGCTGGATTTTATCGCTGAGATAGCGCGCTATCAGCGATGCTTATCTCCAAAGCGATAAAATTCCAATTGCAAGCTGCCAATTGTGCAATTATCGCTGGAAATCCAGCGATAATCGCACAACGTTTGCCGATAGCTTGATGATAGGGCAGGGCATACTTAGCCATTATATCCACCTTCCATTGGATATAATGGCTAAGTCAGATTAAAAGCAGGCGTAAGAAAAGTAGCGATAAGCGCGGTTAGCGCTACTTTTCTTATTGCTCTGCAGGTTAGCATTCAGATTGATGAGAGGAGAAATGTCGGTTAGTTACATTTCCCATGTTATTTTGACGTGGAATGCCCACTCTGCATCTCATTAGAGATGCAAAGCTGGGCGTTAAGGAAACAGGCGCTGAGGCATGGATTCACGCGATAGCGTGACCTTGCTGATATTGCGCTAAAATTATCACCGCTTTTTGCCCGAAAACGGACGCTAAAGCGGCAATAATTTTATCGCAGCGCCTTGATGATATGCCCCCAGGTTCTATAATCAAGGACATAAAACCTGGGCGTCTATTGGAATTCTATTGGGCATATTATCAAGCTCCTTATTGCCGCTTTAGCGGCAGTTTCCTGCCGCTAAAGCAGAGATAATGTTTGCGCCGTTCTTGATAATATGGCCCAGGGTATTTACCTTATCATGCAGATTTTGGTGTGTTAAACACCAAAATTTACCTGTTATTCCCCATAAAATCATATTAGTTGTTATTTATTGCACCGATAAATAGCGTACCCCATTGCATCCTTGAATAATTCATAATCAGTTGTTTTCTATGACAGGCATGAACATCTTCCTGAGTCATAGTTTTGAAGGTAATCTTATAGTAAACTCGAGTTCTTTGTGAGACATAGATGTTGCACACTCTACCTAGCCACATTACAGGGAGGCTCAATTGAAAAATACTCCCCTTTTGTTCAGTTGAACTCGTTAGACAAATGACACGAATGGGGCATATTTACAAGGAGTTGGCGCCACCAGAATGTCACTTTTTTCTGACGTTCTGGTGGCGTTAGGCCACCCAACGTCGCTTAACGCCACCTTGTAAATAATGCCCCTTTTCATGCAGCACTTAGTGTGAAAGGACTGTGCAGTGGGTGTTGCAGTGGGCGTTCCGCCACAACATCCATTGCATTTCGATGCTGCTGCATATTTTTAAGGTTTGAGGCACCGCCTCAAATATTGCCAGGTAATACCTGGCCTTAAGCAGGTGATACGAGGAGAAATGTTCCATTTCTCTTCGTATATTGCTCTTTCCATGTGTGCTGCATTTTGCAGCACACATAGAAACAGCAAATCACCTGAAAAGATTGTTTATGTGCAGGAAGGTGTCCCTTTCTGCACATAAACAATCACCCCTGCAGTGCAGGCTCCCTTGCAACATAGTGCAAGGATTCCTGAGCTGGTGCTTGGCAGCTTCTTTAGCGCCAGCACTAGGGGAAACGCAGGGGTGTACCGCATTCTTGTAAATACAGCGCATCCCTGCATTTTGAAAACTGACGGAGTGCAGCGTTACCAATTTTGGCATAACACCGAGCTTCACCAGTTCCTAGTAAATATGCCAAAAGTTTCTAGCCAAATTTTGATGGCTGAAGACGCTGAAATAAAAAGGATTCACAGACACACACTGAAAATGATAGCTTTGACAATGTGAGCCATATGGTTAAGAAGCATGACACATACATGTTATTTCACCCATCAAGGTACATACATGTGGAGTTAAGGATAGTAAATTTAAAATGCGCTCTTTAGCAATAGTAAAGTTCTGCCTACCAACCTTTACTTACCTACAAAGTAATGTGGTAATACATATTTTTGCATTTTTGTAGAATGATATTTTGTATTCAGTAGTCTGGTAGAATACCCTTAACATGCATCTATGATGACCCAAGAAGAATTGATGTTCTTTCCAGGATTATTCAAGATACGCCTTCTCTGATCCATCTCTCCATGGCTGTACTAGTTAATGTTGATCGTGTGGCTCTTTCATCCCTATTTATGATATGTGCAATAAGGTTGTGACCATCATGTTCACTGTCACCACCATCATTAGCATTGTGAAAAGTGCTATCATAGTCAGCCTTCTTGAGAAAGTTCTTAAAGATTGCCATCTAATGCAACTTGATAAATGATGTTGGGATACACCAAGTCCTGGGCAGACTACACCCTTCTTCCAGGCCCACTCAGCCTGACTGAAGTCCTTGCACAGCGGGTTTTGGTGGATTGGGGAATGGAATTATTGCACAGTGAAAAGTTATGTCCAGAGTCAGCTGTGCATATAGGAAAGCATGGTACACCGGTGCCCAGATTAAATTTAAAGAAATCATGCAACTCAGTAAAGTTGCTGTGCTGTGTTGCATTGCTTGAACAGAAGAGAACAGAACAGCTCCATATCTACCAAGATGTGGCACTGTCTGCTCTTTGCCTGCCCTAGCACACTTCTGGCAGCCTCTTGCCAATGCAGACATTCTAGCACCATAGTGCAAGGGTGTCTGTGTTGTAGTAAGCATAACTATTGTACAGGAAGAATCTCCGTCCAGTACAGAAACTATTCTTTAAGGCATTTATCAATTTGCATGTGTAATGCAGAATGCAGTATACATGCAAAAAATGAAAAATGAGGAGAAACAAAAACCTTTCTCCTTGTTATACCTGCCTCATGGAGGCAGAGGGTTTTGCATAAATCCCTGTCTACAATTCCTTGTAGATAGGGATTTGCATAAAAAACAATAGTGGTTGCATGAGAAAGCCAATGCAACCCCCAGGGAATGCCCCCTTGATGCAAAGTAACGCAGTGGAGCGCATTGCCCAGCTTTGTGTTACTTTAGGTTACAATTCAACTCAAATCCCGATTTACATTGGATTGTAAATCCCACCACTACACTTTGCATTAAGTTTTAATTAAAAAAGTAACACAAACCCGAAACAAAGTGTCTCTAAATCTGCAGTTTGATTTTTGGGAGAATGGACTCTGGGTCAAAGACATGGCTAAAGGCTCACACTGCACTCAGTGGCCATTATGCATAGCCAAAGACAATGAGAAATGGTCTCTTTTGCATGATGACAAAGTGCAGTCATTTCAGCTGTTTTAGGTGGATTTCTATGTTTTGTTTTCCCTTTCACATCTCAGTTAAGAACCCAAACTTTCCTTTAGCTATGTTTAAGTGAATGTTACTGAATGAACATTTGTAACTGTAGTTATGGTTAAGTTGCTTTTGCCTAAGAAATAGATTTTTGTTTTGTGGAAAACATTGTAGGTTTGAAGGAATGTGTGTAAAAGTTGGCTGTCATTTCAAACCTACAACTTATTTTATTGGTTTTAAAATGTATCAGTAGGGCAGCAAATTTATTTGGCGTGATCTAAAAGTAACAGTACTCTTTTTCACTCCCATAATAATATTTGCTCTCTAATACAGCAAGAACTATTGTACAGAATTACACCAGGCTGGTTATGAAGGTAGACTTCAAAACATTATAGGCCATATCTCAGTTTTTTTTTAAATCAGTTCAATCTTTTTTTACGTATTTGCAAAATTATTTGTATAGCTGGATCGCTGGGTCCGAGCAACTACAGCTAGATTCTTGTGCGATCACCAATTTAAAAATACAGTGTTCTGATTGGCACAGGGAGTTTTTTCCTTTGCTCCTTTGGGAGTCAGACTCCCACCGAAGCAAGCCCTCTGATTGGCTGCCAGCAACATGTGAAAACTTTTACAGGACAATGGCGGATGCTTTTTTTAAATGAAATAGGTCTCACATTTGCAAGAGTTTAAGCTATTGCCATTGTAAATGACAATACCTTTTACTTATCTGTTTTGATAATTAACACATAAATAAAAGGCATTGTCTTTAACAATGCCAATAGCTCAAACTCTTTTCAATGCGAGGCCTATATCATTTCAAAGAAGCGGCCGCCATTGCCCCAGGCTGCTGGGAAAATTAAAGCGTGCATGGCATGCTGAATGTTGCAGGAAAGCATGCCATGCCTGCAGTAGGAGAAACTCATTAAAGAAAATAGCGCTTACAGACTAAATAAGACATACCATGTAACAACAGAAGTAAAAGGGCCAGTCCTCATGGAGGTTACAAATGAAGATAAGGTGGTACTAAGGAGGGACTAACAAGCCAATTAATGAATCAGAAGCAAGCATTTACAAAAGACAATGCCGAGCCTTAAAAAGGTGCTGGGGACCACCCGCCACAGGGCTGCTACTTAATTAAAAGGGAGGGGCCTCCTCCCAGAGCCTTTAATGGCCCTCGGGACTCCATCCCCGGGGCTGGCTTATATGCTGTGTCCCGGGGCAGCCACACCTGTAACACAATCATTTCCCCACCCGCACCAGGGGAAAATGTTTGCTCCCATCTGGTGGGAAATCAAATCTAACCAAGAAGGCTCGGGGGGAGCAGCCCCTCTGTCCATATAAATAAAATGCACAGCCTCATGGGGTCCATGGGGCCAGAGACGGCTCAAGGAGAGAGGCTGCATGCCCCCCTCCTCTTTTTATTATAATTGGACCCCGTGGGGCATAATAAGGCTCAAGGAAGTGGCCATGCAGCTCCTCCCCAATTTTATTGGGTGTGGACTCAAGAGATAGGGTACCTGGGGACTGAGAAGGCTCGGGGAGGGGAGCTGCAAGGTCTACCTCCCCATTTTGTTACTATATGTGGCCCCAGAGGATGTGGTCCCAGGGGCTTATTAAGGCTCAGGGTAAGGGGCTGCATGCCCCCTTCCTCTTAGATTTTAGCCCAAGAGTATGAGGTTGCTGAGGTCTAAGAAGGCTCAGTACGGGGGCTGCATAACCCTACACCCCTTTTTAAAATGTATTTGGGACCGGGGGATAAGGTTTCAGGGTCTATTTAGGCTCAGGGAGGGGGGCTGCATATTCTAATCTCCTGTTTAATTGTTTATGGCCCAGTGGACGGGATCGCTGGGGCCTTTTAAAGCTTTGAGATGTGGGGCACACAACCCCCTCCACTTTTTGTTGGAACTGGCCCCTGTGGATGGGGTACCCGGGGCCAATAAAGGATCGAGGAGGGAGGATGAATGCCCCTACAGTTAATATATATGTTTTGTCTCTAGGGGATGGGGTACCCGTGCCCAAAGGCCAACCCTATCCTGTGCACGCCACAGGCTGTGTGCTGTGTGGTGTTGGCAGCCTGATGGGGGTTTAGGGCCAGGTGGCAGGCCAAGCTATGGCTAATCCCCTGCTGTGCACGGTCAAAGGCTGTGTGCAGCAAAGAATTAGTTGCTTGCGGGGAGCCTGAAGCAACACTTGGCTGCAAGACAGGCCCTGCAGCTAACCCCATGCCACAAACAACCAAAGGCTTTATGCGGCCTGGGGTTGGCTGCTTGAGGGGAGTTGGATGAACGGCCTGGCGTTGCATGACGTGCTATGAAAGGCTGTGTGCGTTGTGACGTTGGCTGCCTGCGTTGGGGTCGGATGCCTCAGGGTGGGTTAGCCACTGTAGCCAAACCTCTGCTGTGCATGGCCGAAGGCAGTGCTCAGCATGCGGCTGGCTGCCTGAGGAGGTTTAGCGTCAGGGCCCTGCAGTGAACCACTTGCTGCAACACGGCCAAAGGCCATGCTCAGCAGGGAGTTGGTTTTATGTGTGTGTTAGAAATGGGGTCTTTAGTTGGCGGATGTTTGCATCCTGTCCAAGGAGGGACCACCACTAGAGTCAGGGTAAGTCAGATACACCCCCAAATCAACCTGTGCTCACCCTCTAGTAGCTTGGCACAAAGCATTCAGGCTTGACGTAAGAGGCGATGTGTAAAGTATTTGTGTAACACTTTAATTACAGTAACGCAATGACAAAGACTCCACACAGGTTTAGAAAAATAGAGAATATTTATCTGAGTAAAACAAGACCAAAACAACAAAGATCCAGTAAGTAGAAGCTGAGATATGAATTTTTAAAGAATTAACCAAAAATAGTGCTTAGGAGCCAATAGTGGTCAAAAAGGTTATTTGAAGTTGCAAGGGACAGATGCAAAGTCAACATTCGGACTGACTGTGATCGACGGCAGGCCGGCTACAGGACCCAGACAGGTCCCACTGAAGAAATAACTTGAATGGAGGACAACATCGACATCAAGGACTCGAAGCGAGGAGTCAAGGAGGCTCTGCGTTGTCCTCAATCTATGGATGAAGGCGAGTGCCGATCCGAGCATCAATGGAAGCTTCCTCGATGAACTCCTGTTCATTGCAGGTACTGCGTCATAATCAAGCTGTGCTGTCCGTCGTCATTGAGCCGAGTCGGTTGTGGAACCGATTTAGTCGAGCAGCCACTGCATCGAAGGACAGTGTGTCAAATCCGATTGGTGCAAAGCCGCTGCTCTGTCAACGTCGATGTTGAAAAAGCTGCAGAAACCCACCTCTGAGGCCCAAGACTAAAGTGGGCACCTCAGGCAAAGGTAGGACTCACAGATGGCAGAGTTCAGCAGCACCGGCAGGATTGTGGGAAGTCTTCTGTGTCCCTGAGACTTCAGAAAACAGTAGGGAAGCCAGCAAGCCCTTGGCGTCATTCTGGGTTCAAGTGAGATTAGTCCAGTTCTTGTCTTCAACAAAGCAGAGATCAGCAGGCAGCAGGGCAGCCCAGCAAAGCAGAGAGGCAGTTCCTCAGAATAGTCCATCACAGCAAAGTGGCACACAACAGTCTTTACTCCAGCAGAGTTCTTCCCAGGTCTAGGAGTGGGCGTTGAACTCCGCTCCGCCAGCAGAGTTCATGGAGTTTTGCCACTCCGCGTACGGCTTGGACTGCAAAGATTGGCAAAAAACTCCATCCTCTCCCGCATAGCAGAGTTTACTAGCTATCCTAATAATGCAAACCTGAGAATGTGACTGAGCGACTCTATTATTGCCAGCGATCACTTAGATTAAGCCAAATGCATTAGTGTTTAATGCAAAATGGAAACACAGTCATAATATCTCAGGAGACAACCGACACAAGACAGTGGACTGCAGATATCGTACCACCCGATGAGCGACAGCGCTGAGACTGCCTTATCCTGGATGAGCTGTGCACCTCTTGTGGGCTTCTGGCATGGAGCAGAGCCTGTCATGATTTGTGAGTCTGGTATTTAGAGGTTGCTTTTGTATCTTGTTCTGTGTAAATGTTTACAGACACTCATTAAGGGGATCAGTGCAGCTCTGCCCTTAATTTCTCATGTCTGGCACCGCCAAATGTGCATTACTAGAGCGAGGCCACAAGCCAACTCCATTATCGCCTCCTACTGGCTCCCCGTGACCCTTGCGTGCCTTCTCTGGTGAGATTCTGCCATCACACATGCCCCTACCCATATTTGTCATCAAGGACCCAGTGAACTCCTTGCTGCCTCCTACGTGACCCGTGTGCAGTGAATGGCCGCATCTGACCCAAGTGTGCGATAACAGGGTCAGGAACATAGCAAGACTCCTGCCCCCCCTACGGGAGACCTGTGTCCAGTGACAGACATGGGGCACTTACCGAACGTACACCAGATGGACCATGTGTGCCGTAATAGGGCATGTTATGCAGAAACACCCTTATAGCCACGATGCAAAAATATCACCAAATATTGCACCTTCCATCAACTATTAGAATGAGAAATGCAAAATGTTTCTTCATTGTGTAAAAGAAGCAAGCTGCTTTTCGTTTCCCAAACATATAGTTAATATTAATGCATTGCTGACATGCAGATTTGTTTTTCTCATGTCAAAGGCTGTTGTGTCGGGGTGTTTTGAACTTGCAGCTGTTTCAAGGCAAACATGCATTGATAATGATAAACCCTCTGTGTATGATTCCACTCCTCTTTTCTGTATGATGTTTAGTTGTAATTAAAATGACAGCATGTCCACTACTTACATGGACCGTCCAAGAATTCAGCCCAATGTCCGCTGTCCTTTGTTGATGATTTACTTTTAATGGATATCGTCATGTGCAGATTTATACCAACCAATCCCACTGCTGAACAATTCTGAGAATCGCATGAGTGAGGGCGGCAGAGAGAATGCTGGCAGCAGAGTCTAAGGTGGAGGGCAGACAAAATACCTTGGTTGGAGCTTGGCAGAGAGCTGCGGGATCGCCAAGGCAGGAAGAAGGGTCGACAGGAGCTGCAACGTTTCCATTGGTGCTTAGGGAGCAGGAAACAGGTATGTGCCTACCAGTGCAGGAGCAGCCAGGCCTGTGGCTGAGAAGTGGGCCTTGGATCAGCATCTCTGGGCTGTGCAGCTGTCACCAGTACACCGTGCAGAGCAACTCCGCCCGTGAGCGGCGCCCCATGATCTCTGTCTGCCCCTACCCAGGTACAGCAGTGATTTGGTAGGGCCAGAGCCCTAGTACTTATTCCCAAAAGTGCCTTTGATGTAGGTAGTGACTTGAAAGGAACTCTCTGAAGTGCACAGGGATCTCTTTCAGCCCAGCCCTGGCTCCAGACTATCAGTAGGGGGTAAATCAGCCCTTTCTGTGAGGGCAGGACACAACCTATTCAGATGTAAGTATGAGTCACCTCTTCCCTTTCCTGCCCAAGAAGGCCATATGTATGCAGATGAATCCCTTGTCACTCCCAGCCTTTCCTGTGTTGTGGTTGTCTAGAAGGAATGCACAAAGTATAGCTGTCACCCACTCCAGAAGTGTATTAGAGGCAGGCTGCAGGCGCACAGAGCAAAGTGAAGAGCATACACATGTCCACTTTCTAAGAGTACAAACTATACAGGGTTGGGGCCATAGTCAGTAGGGCTGGGCCACTCAAAACTCAAACAAAGCCAGAAATGCCAGTACTGACATACATTCACAAACTCACTTATATTCGTGATCACACAACTAAATCAATGTGATCACCATTTATTCAAACTAATTAAAAAAAAATTGGGAGTCAATTTATACAATTAAAAACAATTTCACATGATTTTACATATACAGCACAAACAAAGATGAAAAACAATAATACAAGTTCAATTACAATCCATGTGCAACAAAAAAACAATCCGATATGCAAAAAACGACACAATATGATATAACACTCCAAGCCTTATTGTGACTTTTTTGTTGTGGCCCTTCCGGAGCTTAATATATGTTTATCTTGTTACATCATTTGTGGCTCCTAACTAAATGGTTTGAGACCAAATAGTGCCTGTACAGGACTCAAAGAGAATGTACTGCTCCTATAGCATTAAACACGCTAGCATCACTGAGCTCCAGTACCAATTATTTATAAAGCACTTGGATGGTGAAACAACTGTTGATGTGTTTTAAACCCTTTTTCTTTCGGGTTCTCCTCAGAACTTATGAGCACTCTTGTGATTTACTTAATAAGCATGCCATAAGCCATGGCAGGACAAACCAACACTCTGGGTCCTCCTACAGCCAAACGTGTCTCTTGGTTCTTGGTTTAATAGAGTCTTTATCTTGCTTGAGAAACAACGGGAGGAGTAGAACGGTCCTTATTACCAACTTTCGCAAAGCTTTTCTGTCGGAAACCTCGTAGGGGTGCCGCCGTTCCGTTCAGCTGTCCTGCTTGCTTGGTTCAACCCATTTAGATAGGTTGAATAAATGGTGATCACAGTGATTCAATTGTGTGATCATGAATATATGTGAGTTTGTGAATGTGCGTCAGTACTGGCACTCCTTTCCAATCAGGAATTACAGATTAAAATGTAGTTTAAGGGATCCCCAATGCTAGCCTATGGAAGGAGTAGGCCTCACAGCAGTGAAACATGATTTTAGCTGTTTGTCAGTGCCAGCACATGTAAGACTTAAAAGTACATGTCCTGCCTTTTAGTTACACAGAACCCTGCCCTTAGAGTCACATATGGCCTACCTTAGGGGTGATCTATGTGTAATAGAAGGGGAGTTTAGGGCTTGGTAAGGTGTTTTAAATGCCAAGTCGAAGTTGCAGTAAACTGCAAACACATGCCCTGCAACGGCAGGCCAGAGACAGGTTTAAAAGGCTACTTGTGTGGGTGGTACAACCAGTGCTGCAGGCCCACTAGCAGAATGTATATTGCAGGCCCTGTGTACATGGTGTACCACTTCACAAGGGACTTACAGTTAAACTAAATATGCAATCATGTATACACCAACGTAAACATGTTTAGGGAGAAGCACATGCACTTTAGCACTGGTTAGCAGTGGTAAAATGCTAAGAGTCCTAAGGCCAACAAAAATATACAGCAAAACGTGGAGGAAAGCAGGCAACATTTTCGGGGAAGACTACTCTATGGATGAAAGGTCAAGCAATGCGCTAATAAAATATGACTTTACATAGAAAAAACTTGAGAAATTCACTGGAAAAACAAAGGTTAAAGTGAAGTTATAATTAGGTGTGATGAAAAGAGCTGTTTTTAAAAGAAAACCTTAGAAAACTCACAGAAAAAATGAAACTTTTAAGTACCAGTATAGTTAGGTGAATATGTCAGTGACAACCTTACCATTTGAAAAAAAAAAAAAGATGTTCACCAGTTATAGTTAGCAGAGCTAACTATAACTTGCGCCCCCACCATGCAATGCTTATGACATGTTCTATGACATAATTTATGACATCACTGATGACATCACAAATTACATAATTGATGGCACTGTAACCTTTGTTTGTTTCAGTACATTTCTACGTTTTTTGTTTAACAAAAACAGATCTTTTTATCACACCTAACGGTAATGTTACTTTAACCTTTGTTTTTTTCAGATATCTGTACATACATATATAGATATATATTTATATATATATTTAAATATGTGATGCTAGAGATGTTGTATAAATTTATAAGGTTATCGATATATAGATATATATAGATATTTCTACTTTATGTTAATTTTGTATATTTAATTTTTTTTAAACAATTTTTCTATGTTTATGTTTGTATTTAATTTAAAATATATATTTTTGTTGGTTGCATGTATTGTTAATTTTAAATTTACTTTAGTTTTAATTTACACACACACAGATGCACACACACGTATATAGTGAAATAATTGATTACAACTATTCTGTTGATATTATGTTGCATCTAATTGTATTAATAATTTAAATATATATCATTAAGGTCTAACTGTAAAAGTTATATATATATATTTATATATATACACACACACACACACACACACACACACACACATGTATATGCGTGGACCCAAGTTCACTCTTTAGTGTCATCACTGTCTAAGCACATTAATGGACATTACTCACTGGTGACATTTCCTCTGTCCATTATTACTTATTTCTTCAAGGTGTTACGTTTTGTAATGTTACATTGATTTGTAAAGTGCACTAATCACCCAAGAGGCAGGTGTGTAGGTGTAAGGTCCCCAAAGTGCTTATACAAAGAGCGAGGTCTTCAGCATTTTGCGGAACTCAAGATGTGTAGGCTCTGATGTGGTGAGGGTGGTTGTTCCATGCATTGGGTGTGATGTAGGAGAATGAGTGACCTCCAGTTTTGCTTTTGCAGATGTTGGAATGGGTGAGAGTGAGGCAGCACGTAGGTGTCTGGTGGGTTGGTGAAAGTGTATGCAGCTGTTCGGGTATTCAGGACTTGTGTTGTGTAGGACTTTGTATGTGTGCATGAGAAGTTTGAATTGGCTGTGCTTGTGAATGGGGAGCCAGTAAAGCTTCTTGAGATGCAATGTGATGTAGTTGCAGCATGGGAGATCAAGTATAAATCTTGCAGTGGTGTCCTAGATGGTCTGGAATCTGTGTAGGGGTTGTTTGGAGGTTCCAGCATAGAGAGTGTTGCTGTAATCCAGCCTGCTGGTGATGAGTGCTTGCATGACGGTCCTTCTGGTGTTCTGAGGCAACCATTTGAAAATCTTTTGTAGCATGTGTAAGATGTGGAAGCAGGACATTCACACTGAATTGACTTGAGCCGTCATGTTGAGCTTGTCGTTTAGGATAATCCCTAGATTTCTTGCATGGTCTGTGGGTGTGGGTGTTCGTCCTAGCTCCGATGGCCACCAGGTGGAGTCCCATGGGGAGATCTTGTTGCCAAAGACCAGTACTTCTGTTCTATCAGAGTTGAGCTGCAGGCAGTTGGTTGGCATCCAGTCAGTTACTATGGTCATGCAGTTGGTAAAGTTAATCCTGGTGGTGGTTGTCTTATCAGTGAGAGGATGAGTTGTGTGTCATCAGCGTAGGAGATGACAGTGATGTCTTGTGATCAGATGAAGTTGGCAGGCAGTGTCTTTTATAGGTTGATATGGGTGGGCTGAGGGATGATCCCTGTGTGACTCTTCATATCAATCTCTTGGTCTCTTAATGGTTACAGTCTGACCCTTTGGGTTCTTCCCATGAGAAAGGAACAGATCCATTTAAGAGCAGATCCTTGTATGCAAATCTCGTGGAGTCTTCAGACGACTGTGTTATGGGAGACAGTGTCGTAGGCAGCGGAGAGATCGAGCAGGATGAAGGCCACTGTCTTTTCCCAGTCTAGGATGATTTGAATATCATCAGTGGCCACAATGAGTGTTGTTTCAGTGCTATAGCTCTTTCTGAATCCTGGTTGAGTGTTTTCTAGAAGATTGTGAAGTTCAAGGTGGGCTGTGAGTTGCTTATTGATAGCCTTCTCAATCACTTTGATGGGATAGGGGAGCAGGGAGATGGATCGGAAGTTGCTTAGTTGGTTCAGTTCAGCTGTGGGCTCCTTGAGGATCGTGTTCATGTCTGCAAGTTTCAGTACATCCAGAAAAGTGGCGGACGTGACGGAGATGTTGATTATATGGGTCAGGGTGGTGCTGATTGGTGATATTCCCAGGTTGTAAATGTGGTGGGGGCATGGTTCAGTTGGGGCCCCTGAGTGGACGGTCCGCATGATTGCTGCTGGGTTGTTTCTGGTGAGGGTTGTCTATTCGGTCAGGTGGCTATCTTGGTTGGTGGTGGGTAGGTTAGAAACAAGTTTTCTGATGCTAGGTTGGCATGCAAAGTTGCTGTGGAAGAAGTTGGATAGGTTGTCACAAGGTTGTTGGCAGGCAGCAATGTTGTTGACAGTGACTATGGGCAAGGTGAAATCCTTAACGATCGACAAAATCTCCTCACAGTTTTGGGAGATTCCTTCAATGTTGTCTACTAGTGCTTTTCTCTTGGTGTCTCTTATTTGCTGGTTATACCATCTGAGTGGGGCCTTGTAGGTAGTTCTCTTTGTGGTGTTGTGGCTGGATCTCCATTTCCTTTCTATATTGTTGCTGTGTTGTTTGGCGTCTTGGAGGTCTTCTGTGTACCAGCTCTTCTGCTTGTTTGATCTACAATGCTTGTTGGGTTTGATGGGTGCGAGGGAGTCCGTGAAGTTCTTGATCCAGTTGTTGAAGTTGTTGATGTCCTTGTCGGGGTTGTCTCGGGGGCTAGTTTAATCCGTTCTGAGGGGGATACTTCTGTGATTTTAAACCAGCTACGGCTTGAAATGCTGAACTTGGGCTGGGTGTTGACTTGAGGTGTGTTGATTTGGAAGTGGATGCTGGAGTGGTCAGTCCATGTGAGTGGTGTGGTGGAGTTGTATTTGGTGCTGTGGCATGTGCCATACATGATTGTTACTGCCCTGAGTTATTTATGTTCAGTAATGCATGAGGCTATTTATGTTCATTAATGCTCATGTCCATTAATGTTTACTGATGCAAGGAAAGACAGAGAATATATTTTCTAACATAACCAGTAATTTTCCAGTTGGGACAACCTAAAAGCCCCCCATAAAACTATAGTTTTAAACAAAATAGTGTTTATTAGCATTTATCAGAGGTAAAGAGAACATACAACAACAAGAGAGCACAGTCACAGATAGCCACCTGATGTTTGGACCACACATTTCAATTTTTGTATATCGCACATGATACAAATAAAACAATGGCAGAGACAAGACCAACATGTCATATATATACATATACACATAAGAGTATAGCACATTATCCAACAAGAGGTCAGGTCAGCGAATACAACCAGGCAAGATTATGATCAGTACCACAAGAGTAAGACATAACTTGCACAGTCATAGCTTTAAAGCTTTCCTGTGTAGTGTGAGGCCCTGGCTCTAACTCAGCAGTGGACAGTGCAGAGCAGTCTTGTTGGCGAAGGAAGGAGAAGAAGGGCTCCTAGATGTCTTTGGGGCAAGTGTGTAAGGGCATTAGCACCCACTAATTTGTTAATTGCTCCTGACATATGTGACATCTTGCTACTTAGTCTTGTATGTACGACCAGGTTTTTCCCCAATGCACAGCCACTCTCATTTGACTAGTAAGAGCAACATGGCCGAGAGGCGATGACAGGAGACAGGTATTTCCGAGGCATAGTTCAGGAGCCCAACTAAGGTGGAAAAAGTTGGCTGATGGCCTGTGATAGTATGTATGGCCTTGTAATCTACCCTCTGACACATCCTTGCAGAGTGACTATAATCAGCCCGGGAGAGTCTGCAGCTTAGACATCGTGGACTGGGAGTTAGCCCAGTTTTTAATAACTGCAGTGGTGTGCGGTATAATCGATGTAAAAATCTAAATTTTGTGAGTCTAAGTTTGTAGTTAGGGGAACGGTACTCCAACAGTAGAACCCCCATTGCTTATCTGTCAGGGGAGGATCTATATCCACATCCCAAGCTACTCGTGCTGTTGGAGTGGTATTCGATGAGGTAGTTTGCATGCGAATATGCGATGTTACATTACATGCGGTTCAACGCATATGATTACAACACAGTTGTTACTATGACTGCATTGTTACAACGCATACCATTACATCGCAAGTTGTTTCTATGACCTGCTGTAGGGGGCGTGCTGGACTTAGTAATAGTATAATTTACTATTCCAACTCCAGCGTGCGCAAAATTAGGGAATGTGTGGGAATAGTAAATTATACTATTCCTTAGTTTTGAGTGCCCCTACATTAAATCATAGAAACAACTTGCGTTGTAATGGTTAGCATTGTAAAAACATGGTCATTGTAACAAGCACGTTGTAATCGCATGTGTTGTACCGCATGCAATGTAAACGCTGCTTCCCTTTGCATGCTGTTGTATAGGTGAGTAAAAAGCTTATGCTGTGAAGGGGTGGTGTGGATAAGCTCCAGTGCAGGTAATGGAGGTGTTAGAGAGTGGAATGTGGCATGGATAGTGCGACAGGTAGTCTTGAGTTGATAATAAAGAAGAGTATCTAAAGGGGTAGGGTTGGAGTCAGCCTCGAATGGGGTGATGAAGATATCCCCGGGGTATAAGTCTGAGAAATTCCTAAGCTGACGCCTGCACGCCAGCAGCATGGCACCCCTGTCATGGAGCAGAGGGTTCAGAGGATTGTGGTTAATAGGAGCAGATGGGACGTACAGACATTCCAGCCCTGTGTGTCTACACAGCTCCCCCCTGCCAAGTGTACACACGCTACTGTATCTATTTCGGCTCTTGGTGCTTTATAAGGCACATATAGCACTTTTGTTAATGGCCAGCAGGAGGCATAGTCCAGTTCAATGGCCTTTTGGGGTTGAAATGGAGTTGGGTGAAGTCAGTAAAGAAGATACTGCTCCTGGGCACACAGGGTGTACAGCTTCATATCAGGTGCCCCCAGTCACCCCTGCACAAGCAGCAGAGTGAGGAGGTCCCAAGACACGAGGGGCTGTTTATGCACCCAAATGAGTAACCCTGGGCGTAGTGTGCGTAGCGGGGCTACCCAGAGGTCCACGGATTTGCAAACAAACTACGTGGAGCTCCGCTACGCCACCCACCTCCACCCCCCAATTATAACAAGTAATTAAGCATTACTAAAAAATAAACTTAAAACCACTTACCTGAACTGCGGCGTCCCCGGGCTGCCCTGCTCCTCTTCTTATAATGAGGGGGGGGAGGTGGGGGCTGGCCAACTCTGCTCCGCTGCAGAGTGTGTGGAGATATGCCTTCTAAATCTCCGTACACTCCGCGGGCGGAGCGGAGGTCTCCACCCGGGGTTACAAATGAGTGTAATCAGAGTAGATTTGATACGTTGAATTTTTTTTGCAATGAGCGGTAGTAGAACATTAAGGAATAAATATAAACATTTAGGGAGGACTATCATCTTGGCTATCATAATGCAGGCCCTCGGTGACAGCTGCAGTTTGGACCAGACAGGTTCTCTGTCCTCAATTCAATCAATTACTCAACGATAGCTAAGTCGCTATAGTACTTCAGGGTCTCTGCTCAGGCATATGCCAAGATACCGAATCGGCTCATAAGCCCACACAAGGGGTTTTCCATAGGGAGAAGCAGCATCCCATCTGTGAGGGGAAATAAAACAGACTTGGTCCAGTTAATATGTATACCCTAGTAGCAGCCAAATCGCACCACCTCGCATGTGAGAGAGGCCAGGTTCTTTTCTGGGATGTGCACATAAAGTGTAATATCTGCCTACATTGAGATGACTTGTACCCCGATGGTAAAGTCAGTGCCTCTATCTGCGCTGCACTGTTGGAGCCGCACTGCCAGTGGCTTCATTGCTATTGCAAAAAGGAGTGGTGACTGCGGGCAACCTTGCCTCATGCCTTGGGTACCTGCATCTACTTAATGAACTGAGGACTGAGGCCAAGGCGTGCCAACAAGGGAAAAAGGTATGCCCATTCCAGGCAATCAAATATATGAGTCACATAAATTAGCCTTTTGTCTGGTTTTAGGAGCATGAGGGCAGCAGATACCCTACATGTTGGGATTTCTCGTACATAGCCAGCAGATGCGGGGCAAGCAAGGAGGCAAAATCCTTGTAAAAGGCCATGGAGAAAACATCTAGGCCAGGTGCTTTGTTACAGGGTAGGGAACCAATAATCTGTACTTTTTCTTCCATGATGATATGTGGTTCTATATAATTCAAATGAGCACGTTCAAGCCAGTGACTGTATAGTGTCAAAATTTTTCTCACTGATCACAGTATCACTGTGTCCTTATATAACGGGGAATAAAAAGAAGTCATTGTTTGAAGTAGATTCGATGGGGAAGAGTTGGGGTTAGATTCCTCATCTCGCAGTTCTGTCATGTAAGTGGAAACACGTGGTCTGCAGAGCATGCCCACAAGTGTCTTACCTGGGTGGTCACTCTCACGGTATCGCTGAGCTTGTGCACCCCAGTGGAGAAATCGAGTTTCCCGATCCGCTTATTCCAGAAATTTGGACATCACCTCTTGGATGTGAGCCATTGTGGTGGCATCTTTGGTGTGAAAATATTACATCTTCCACATATAAATGCCTTCCTCGATGAAGGTAAGAAGGCCTCATATGACCTTCAAACTCCCAATTTCTTAGATATGCAAGCACCCCAAATGACCACCTTGAAGGCCTCCCTGAGTGTAGATGGTGAATCAACAGAGCCGACTTTGGTGTAAAAAAAATCCACTATGGCTCTGCGGATTTCTTTCCGGAACACTGCATCATGTAGTGTATTGGGAGGTGAGCACCAGGTGAATGAATGAGGGTATGCCTCCGGGAGCTGCAACTCCAACAGGACAGGGGCGTGGTTGGACAAAGTATGAGGAAGGGTAGTCACCCTAGTGGTTCATATCTGAACAGCCCTGGAAGTTAAGCAGTAGTCTATCCTGGACCAGGCATTGAGGTGAGTAGATACACAAGTGCCTTCTAGGGTGTCCCTGTGCATGTGGTTCCAAACGTCACTCAAACAGTTATGGAGTATAATTGTTTTAAGTGCCAGTGGAGCATTGGGGTGTGGACACTTGGTGGTTCCAGAGCAGTCGAGCTGGACATCAAGAGATACATTGAAATCCCCACACCAAATCAGAGCACAAGGGCCAAGATTGGAGATTAGTCTCCAAGTGTCCAGCTAAGATAACATACTGCCCTTCACTATCAATGAAGGATTGTGATAGTTTCCAAGGGAGCACCTTGAAGAGAGAAACAGAAATGCCCCTGGCAAAGTTGGAGTATATGGCAGTATATATTTCCCTGCACTATCAGGAACTCAGCCTGGAATCTGATGAGCTCACCAGGTGCGTCTCTTGTAGGAAGCAGATATCTACATTGTGTTTTATGAGGTAGGCATGGACTAGAAGCGCCTTCCTACAATCGGTTAAAGCCGCAAATTATCCATGTGACGCAGGTAGTAGTGGTCATGATATCACAAGATGTAGGCAAGGAGTTGAAGTGGTTGCTTCAATGTGACATGTTTAGGGAACGCAAGAAGAAAGTGGTTAGCGTACAGTTGCTCGGACACTGAAGCAAAAGCATAGCACAATAGAAGCAAACAGATAGAACAAACAAACCCCCAACCAGTCCAACTTATAATCTTGGTTGAGAAACCCCATCTCACTTCCCTCCCTCTATCCCTCCCAATTCTCCCACAACTTAGTAACTTGAATAAGAATCATCCCTGGAGGCAAAGAGTATCTGGGTTGACAAGCCCTACAGTGCTAGACAGGGTGCCCGAGCCTATAATATAAGAGAGCAACATTTTTGCAAATAATCGAGATGTGAATCCCATTTGAGTAGCATAGTAAAGAACTAGAAGTCATGGTGCTTTCGGACTTGGCTGCAAAATGGGTAATAAAAACAATACACATTTAGAGATCGTTAGAGATGGGACCACCAACCGGAGGTGGATGTTAACAATAAACTTCATAATAGGACAGCATCAATCAGTGTCACTCAATAGATTCTTGTCAGCTGCACTTGGTGAAGTTCGAGGTGAGCACAGATGCTTGGTGACGTACCTGGTGAATTTTAGGGCTAATTTAGCATCTGGGAAAAAATGCTACTTGCCCTCCCAAGCGACTATCAATTTGGTGGGGTAGAATAATGCAAAGGGAATTTCCGCTTTCTGAATGATGTTTGGCTGCCAGAAACTTGTGACAGGCAGCCTGCATCGACATCGTGAAGTCTGGATAAAATTTCAGGTTGTTCTCTTGATATTAGATGGAACCTCGTTCACGGGAGTTCAGAAGGGGTGTGACTGTAGGGCGAGCCGATGCACCAAGGGTGGTCTAGGGACAAGTGAGCGATGTGCACGTTCAACAATGGAGATATTGGACAGTTTGCCCCCAAATAGATCTTGTTACATAGTCTCAACACATTTTAGTGCCGCATGTAGATTCCAGGACGCCCTTAATCTGGCGATTATTGTGCAAGAAGCGCGCTTTGAGATCTTTTTTTTCTTTCAGACTTTTATATAGCACAAACTTGACCCCGATCCAATCGGGTATCAGAGCGCTTTACATGGCACCAGTTACGTTACATGAGGACTGTTAGACCTGTCAGCCCTTTGGGTGGTCCCTCCTCATCATTATTTATTTTGTCCCACTTTTGCCTCAAACCCGGTTAGTATTTTTTCCTTTTTGGGAACCACCAGACTTTTTAGTATTGATGCAGATTCAGGGAGCCATTTTATCTACCCCTGGAACTTCTGTCTGAGGGCCTGGAGCACAAAATGGTGGCCACCTGTGACATCATCAGAACCCACTGGAACCTACTAGAACCTTCTGCAACATTCTGGAACCCTGTGACAGTTGGAGGCGGTTTGGAATGTTGGGAAGCTAAGCCAGGGTTGACAGTTGGAGCTGGCAGTTGGCACCTGACTGGTGAAGAGAGAGCAGCAGAAACCTGAAGGAGGAAGGAGTGAGGCAGCAGGGGTGGAAACTTGTGGCTGGAGTGGGGTCCATAAACCCACCCTTGATACTAGTCCCTACTGACTGAGCCCAGCCTGGAGCCCTGTGTGGGAAAAAGCAAGAAAAACCATCTTAAGGACCTGGACAGCAGGAACAGGCCTTAGAAGTAAAGAAAAGCAAGAATCTGACCTGTTTATTGGTTTCCCTGGAGTCCGACGTCGAGAAGCCTGAGACCTGGAGCCCGAGGTGGAGAAGCGGCGCTGACTGGAAAGCAGACGTCGTACCCGGAGCCGCCAGAGGTCGAGAGAGGGCGCCGACGGAGGTCGTGGAGAGTACCAGAGGTCGAGGAGGAAGACACCCGAGGTCGAGTGAGCGGCGTCGACGGGGGAGTGAAGTCCGCCCTCCGGAGTCGCCGGAGACCGAGGTGAATCGTGCCGGAGGTCAGGAGTGGAGATCACACTCCGGAGTCGCCGGAACCTGAAGAGAAGTGTGCCGGAGGTCGGGAGTGGAGGTCGCACTCCGGAGTCGCCGGAACCTGAGGAAAGGAGCACCGGAGGTCGGAAGTGGAGTTCGCACTCCGGAGCCGTCGGAAGTCGACATCGAGCCAAGATTGCCCGACGTCATCGAACAGGAGGTCGACATCGAGCCGAGGCCGCGACATCAAACCGGAGCCGTCGGAAGTCGACATCGAGCCAAGACTGCCCAACGTCATCGAACCGGAGGTCGACATCGAGCTGAGGCCGCCGACATCGAACCGGAGCCGCCTCTCGACGTCGTCAAGAACTGACATTGCGCCGAGGCCGCCGTCATCGAACCGGAACCGCCTCACGGCGTCGACACGACTCCAGCGGCGTCGGAGCTTCATAAAAAGGGCAGTAAGTGGAATAGAGGGCGCCTAAGGCCCTGTGAAGCCCTAAAAGACTATCCTAGGGGCTAGAGAGGTGCTGGAACCAGCTTGATTGTGCCAGGGGTGAGCTGAGACTAATACAGAGGGGTTGTGAAGTGTGGGAGAGCCAGATCTCTAGATTCCCCCTTGATCTACCTCAGTTTAGGCCTCCGCCTTGTCCAAGCCAGGGAGTATACCCCTCAGGCCATCCAAATCTCTACAAGCTGGGATTGGGTCAAATCATCCCATAGTACCTCAGGAATGTGAACTGATTTACAAGTGTAACTGTTGGCTTTTATTATTTATTGAGAGCACTGTATTTATTGTATTTATCCTATTTATTGCCTCACAGTATTTATTGTTTCACAATATTTATTGTCGTACAGTATTTATTGCCTCATAATATTTAATTGCCTGTAATGTAATGCACTGATATTTATGCCTTGATTATTTATGATCTACCTTATTTATTGAATCGTTAAGACAGTATTTAGTTGACGTACCCTTCCACAGAAAAAGTCTTGTGTACTGTGATTGTCTTATTATTTATTTAATCAGCAACTAAGAGAAAAGAAGATAAAGAGATATATTTTCAGTATAATTTTTAAGGTGTAGTGTCGTTTTTGGAACGGATGCACGCATGGTTATTGTGTGGGTATTGCGTATGCTTAACACGGTGCCTGACCCCTGACCACTCGAGCCAAGCTACCACTGTGTATGTCGGGAAAAAGACCCCATTTCCACCAACCTCTTCCGGTGTGGGAGTGGGGTGTTTTTTCTAACATAATTGGTGGCAGCGGCGGGATTGAGCTGTGCCTACGTATACTCGACAATAACCGTGGGTAGTCCATAGGCCTACACCTGGAGTTTTCTCAAAGCGGCCTTCCTAATTGTGAGTTTTTGTTTTTCCAAATTTACTCTGGTGGTGGGAGGAGGTATTATATAAGGTACCCCCCTGCATAGCTTCTGCAAATAACTGTCATCTGACCTGAGTGGGCAAAATGGAGTTTGTGCTAGAAGACCTGGAAACCTATACTGTGGCCCAACTCAGGGAGTTTTGTCAGCGGGAGGGGGTGTATTGTCCCCCAGGAGCAAAGAAGGGTGCACTCCAAACCAGCTTAAGGGCTTGGGGGGAGGCACGACGAGAAAGCAAGGCTGAGGAGGAGGACAGGGATAGAGAGCCCGACAGTGAGGGAGCTGGTTTGTACCAACCTGAGGTGGGGAACCTAGTAGCGGGGCCCAGAACCATTTCCAGGAAGGGCAGCACTGTCTCTAGCGGTGGCTTATCTGAAGTGGAGTTAACAGACCGGAGGGAGAAAAGACAGCTCACATGGGACTTAGCAAGGCTGGAGAAAGAGAAGGAGGAACAGAGGATGGCTCATGAGCTAAGGCTGAAAGAGATAGATCTTCAGATCCTAAGAGTTAGGGCACACCCTGTTCCTAATGGTGGCAGCGAAGAAAAAGAGTTCACCAGGGAACCCAAACCCTACCTGCCAAAGGACATAGTAGCTAGCTATGGGGTGGGCGACGATATTGCCAAGTGGCTAGCGGCCTATGAGGTCTCGTTAAGGGCCCATGGGGTTCCAGAGAAGTACTGGGGAGGGGGATTGTACAGGTACATGCCTCCAGCTGGTAGGGATGCTTTATTGGCCCTGGAGGAGGATGAGCAGACCCACTACCCCACCATGAAGGTGGCGCTCATAAGAAAGTTTGGACTAACACCCGAAAAGTACAGACAGAAGTTCCGGGGTAGTCACAAACTGGGCACACAGAATTGGGTGGACTTCCTGGACTATGCAAAGAAGGCACTAGAGGGTTGGATTCAGGGCAGTGAAGTGAGGAACTACGAGGGGTTGTTTGATTTAGTACTGAAGGAACACCTGCTCGAAAAATGTTTCCCTGAACTGCGTCAACCCCTGGTGGATAGCAAGCTGACCAATCCCCGGAAGCTTGCTGAAGAGGCGGACATTTGGGTTAGTACCCGGGTGTCCACAAGGGGGACTGGAGGGGATACTCAAAAGGCTGGACAGGGCGCCCCCCAGAAGAAAGAGGGAGGGGAAAAGAAAAAGGAGTTCTCTAAAGGCCCCCAAAATAGTTTCCCAGGGAAGGGAACAGGATTCACCCCTAGGGCTAACCCACCCAGAAACCCTAATCCTGGCCAGAGTCAGCAGCCAAGGGTTGTCCATTGCTTCGAGTGCGGTGGCGTTGGACACTATAAGGGAGATGCAAAGTGCCCAAAACGACCACCCCCTCCCATTGGAGGAAAGACCCCCGGAGTAGCTAGTGCAGTGCTCGGGGAGGAGATGCCCTTAACTAAGGGAAGGGAGTGGGCGGGTGTCACTTTAGTGTCCCTGGGAGAACGGGAGATGGTTCCTAAGATCCAGGTGCCCGCAAATACTGTAAAGTATGGGCAGTGGGTCCCCATCAACGGCCAAAGAGGGGAGGCTCTGAGAGACACAGGAGCCAGTATGACTATGGTGCGTAGCCAACTGGTGTCTCCAGAGCAGGTAATTCCCAATGTACTCCACCCAGCCGCGATGGCTGACGGCAGAACAGGCCACTATCCGGTGGCCGAGGTTCCCTTTGAATGGGAGGGGGTTGCAGGTTCACTTCGAGTTGCCGTAAGCCCTGCCGTGCCAGTCGATTGTCTACTGGGGAATGACATGGAGCACAATGCTTGGAAGGAGGTGGAATACCGGACTCATACTGAGATGCTGGGTACACCTGACTGGGCCTGTGTGAGCACAGGGTCCGCGACTACCCGGAGAGGAAGTTCGTTTCGGCTGGAGCCTGGAACAAAGGCCCAGCCAGCTGCCAGTCAAGGGAAGAACCGAGGACAGGAGGAGCCTGCCTCGGCGTCCACACCCCGTAGGACGGATAGGCCACCGGAGGTGGTGGACCAGGAGTCTGCGGTGGGGGATGTTAACAAACTGGAGGACCTACCCATCCCGGCCGAGTGGCACGTGGAGGGAGGCCCGTCCAGGGAGGAATTCTGCCAGGGCCAGAGGGAGTGCCCTACCCTTGAGGGGCTGAGGCGTCAGGCCAAAGCCCAGGCAGCAGGGAACGTTGAAGGGAACTACAGTGTTTACTGGGAGGATGGCCTCCTCTACAGTGAACCCAAGGCACCCCTACATGGATCGTCACGAGCCTTGGTAGTCCCTCAACGTTATCGAGCCTTCCTTCTGGAGTTGGCTCACGAGATCCCCTTGGCAGGACACCTGGGGCAAGACAAGACCTTCGCCCATCTTGTCCCACACTTTTATTGGCCTCAAATGAAAGTGTCGTCCGATACCTACTGCCGGACATGTGTGTCTTGCCAAGCCAGTGGGAAAACAGGGGTGAAGCTGAAAGCTCCCCTGGAACCACTTCCTGTCATTAGCACCCCCTTTGAAAGGGTGGGCATCGACATTGTGGGTCCGTTAGATCCACCTACTACAGCTGGTCACAGGTTTATCCTGGTTCTGGTGGATCATGCCACACGGTACCCAGAGGCAATACCTCTGAGGACCATTACAGCACCTGTTGTGGCTAGGGCCCTGATGGGAATCTTTACCCGAGTGGGTTTTCCCAAGGAAGTTGTGTCCGACAGGGGGACCAACTTCATGTCAGCGTACATGCGGGCGATGTGGAAGGAGTGTGGAGTGACATACCGGTTCACCACTCCTTACCACCCCCAGACCAATGGTCTGGTGGAGGGGTTCAACAAAACCTTGAAAGGCATGATCAGAAGTCTGCCTGAAAGCCTGCGGAGGAAATGGGACGTCCTCCTACCCTGTCTACTCTTTTCTTACAGGGAAGTGCCACAGAAGGGAGTGGGCTTCAGCCCCTTCGAGCTTTTGTATGGGCACCCTGTACGTGGACCTCTCAACCTGGTGAGAGACGGATGGGAAAGAACTCCCAGGAAGCTTCCCCAGGACGTGGTGAGCTACATGCTGGCCTTCCGGAGCCAAATGGCTAAGTTGTGGAAGCAAGCTTCTGACAACTTGGAGGCCAGCCAAGCAGTAATGAAGGCGTGGTATGACCACAACGCTCACCCGGTGGAGTTGGAGCCTGGCCAGAAGGTGTGGGTGATCGAACCGGGAGAGCTTAGCGCCCTCCAGGATCGCTGGTCAGGACCCTTTGAGGTGTTGGAGAAGAAGGGTAAGGCTACCTACTTGGTGGATCTTAAAACCCCTCGTCAGCCCCTACGGGTGCTGCATGCCAACCGCCTCAAACCCCACCACGAGAGGCCCGAAGTCATCTTGATGATGGTGACTGACGGAGCAGAGGACGCGGAAAGCGAGCCTCTCCCCGATTTGTTTGCGTCTCAAGAGAAGGATGGGTCGGTGGAGGGAGTGATTCTCTCCCCATCTCTAACTCCTGAACAGCAGGAGGACTGCCGCCAGGTCCTGGGGCAGTACTCTTCGTTGTTCTCCCTTGTCCCGGGTAGGACTCACCTGTGCGTCCATGACGTGGACACAGGAGACAGCCCACCTGTGAAGTCCAAGATCTACCGGATGTCAGACAAGGTGAAGGCCAGCATTAACAGTGAAGTCACTAAGATGCTGGAGCTGGGAGTGATCGAACCTTCCAGCAGCCCCTGGTCCAGTCCGGTGGTGTTAGTACCAAAAGCCGCACCACCGGGTGCCCAACCGGAACTGAGGTTCTGTGTGGACTACCGGGGACTGAATTCAGTAACTAAAACTGATGCTCATCCGATCCCTAGGGCGGATGAATTGATTGACCGGCTGGGAGCTGCCCAATATCTAAGTACCTTTGACCTTACTTCTGGGTACTGGCAGATCTCTTTGACTGATGGAGCAAGGGAAAGGTCAGCCTTCTCCACGCCCAATGGCCACTACCAGTTCTGTGTGATGCCCTTTGGGCTCAAGAACGCACCTGCCACGTTTCAGCGCCTGGTAAACCAGATCCTCACCGGAATGGAGAGTTTCTCTGCTGCTTATCTGGATGACATAGCCGTCTTCAGTAACAGCTGGGAGGATCACTTGCGTCACCTGCAAGCTGTTCTCCAGGCCCTGAGACAAGCTGGATTGACGATCAAGGCCAGCAAGTCCCAGATCGGGCAGGGGTCGGTAGTGTACTTTGGACACTTGGTGGGTAGGGGAGCGGTGCATCCCCTCCAGGCGAAGATCGAGGCCATCATGGCCTGGGAACCCCCCAAGACACAGACTGAGGTCCGAGCTTTTCTGGGCCTCACGGGATACTACCGCCGCTTCGTGAAGGGGTACGGTACCATCGTAGCCCCCCTCACGGAGCTCACGTCCAAGAAACAACCTCGACGGGTAGTCTGGACGGAGGCTTGTCAGCAGGCCTTTGTGAAGCTGAAGCAAGCCATGTGCGAGGCCCCGGTCTTAAGGGCCCCAGACTTTTCCAAGAAGTTCATTGTCCAGACAGATGCATCAGAACATGGCATTGGGGCAGTGTTATCGCAACTCAATGAAGAGGGTCTGGATCAACCCGTGGTCTTCCTATCCCGGAGACTACTTCCCAGGGAACAGAAGTGGAGTGCAATAGAGCGTGAAGCCTTTGCAGTGGTATGGGCTCTGAAGAAGTTGCGGCCATACCTGTTTGGCTCGCACTTCCTGGTTCAGACCGACCACAGACCCCTTCGTTGGCTGATGCAGATGAAGGGGGAGAATCCCAAGTTGTTGAGGTGGTCTATTTCCCTACAGGGAATGGACTTTCAGGTGGAACATCGGCCTGGAGTGGACCACGCCAATGCAGACGGTCTCTCAAGGTATTTCCGCCTTAGTGATGAGAACTCCCAAGGGGTTGGGTAGCTCTCCCCACTTTCAGCTGGGGGGGACGCGTGTTAGACCTGTCAGCCCTTTGGGTGGTCCCTCCTCATCATTATTTATTTTGTCCCACTTTTGCCTCAAACCCGGTTAGTATTTTTTCCTTTTTGGGAACCACCAGACTTTTTAGTATTGATGCAGATTCAGGGAGCCATTTTATCTACCCCTGGAACTTCTGTCTGAGGGCCTGGAGCACAAAATGGTGGCCACCTGTGACATCATCAGAACCCACTGGAACCTACTAGAACCTTCTGCAACATTCTGGAACCCTGTGACAGTTGGAGGCGGTTTGGAATGTTGAGAAGCTAAGCCAGGGTTGACAGTTGGAGCTGGCAGTTGGCACCTGACTGGTGAAGAGAGAGCAGCAGAAACCTGAAGGAGGAAGGAGTGAGGCAGCAGGGGTGGAAACTTGTGCCTGGAGTGGGGTCCATAAACCCACCCTTGATACTAGTCCCTACTGACTGAGCCCAGCCTGGAGCCCTGTGTGGGAAAAAGCAAGAAAAACCATCTTAAGGACCTGGACAGCAGGAACAGGCCTTAGAAGTAAAGAAAAGCAAAAATCTGACCTGTTTATTGGTTTCCCTGGAGTCCGACGTCGAGAAGCCTGAGACCTGGAGCCCGAGGTGGAGAAGCGGCGCTGACTGGAAAGCAGACGTCGTACCCGGAGCCGCCAGAGGTCGAGAGAGGGCGCCGATGGAGGTCGTGGAGAGTACCAGAGGTCGAGGAGGAAGACACCCGAGGTCGAGTGAGCGGCGTCGACGGGGGAGTGAAGTCCGCCCTCCGGAGTCGCCGGAGACCGAGGTGAATCGTGCCGGAGGTCGGGAGTGGAGATCACACTCCGGAGTCGCCGGAACCTGAAGAGAAGTGTGCCGGAGGTCGGGAGTGGAGGTCGCACTCCGGAGTCGCCGGAACCTGAGGAAAGGAGCACCGGACGTCGGGAGTGGAGTTCGCACTCCGGAGCCGTCGGAAGTCGACATCGAGCCAAGATTGCCCGACGTCATCGAACAGGAGGTCGACATCGAGCCGAGGCCGCCGACATCGAACCGGAGCCGTCGGAAGTCGACATCGAGCCAAGACTGCCCGACGTCATCGAACCGGAGGCCGACATCGAGCTGAGGCCGCCGACATCGAACCGGAGCCGCCTCTCGACGTCGTCAAGAACTGACATTGCGCCGAGGCCGCCGACATCGAACCGGAACCGCCTCACGGCGTCGACACGACTCCAGCGGCGTCGGAGCTTCATAAAAAGGGCAGTAAGTGGAATAGAGGGCGCCTAAGGCCCTGTGAAGCCCTAAAAGACTATCCTAGGGGCTAGAGAGGTGCTGGAACCAGCTTGATTGTGCCAGGGGTGAGCTGAGACTAATACAGAGGGGTTGTGAAGTGTGGGAGAGCCAGATCTCTAGATTCCCCCTTGATCTACCTCAGTTTAGGCCTCCGCCTTGTCCAAGCCAGGGAGTATACCTCTCAGGCCATCCAAATCTCTACAAGCTGGGATTGGGTCAAATCATCCCATAGTACCTCAGGAATGTGAACTGATTTACAAGTGTAACTGTTGGCTTTTATTATTTATTGAGAGCACTGTATTTATTGTATTTATCCTATTTATTGCCTCACAGTATTTATTGTTTCACAATATTTATTGTCGTACAGTATTTATTGCCTCATAATCTTTAATTGCCTGTAATGTAATGCACTTATATTTATGCCTTGATTATTTATGATCTACCTTATTTATGGAATCGTTAAGACAGTATTTAGTTGACGTACCCTTCCACAGAAAAAGCCTTGTGTACTGTGATTGTCTTATTATTTATTTAATCAGCAACTGAGAGAAAAGAAGATAAAGAGATATATTTTCAGTATAATTTTTAAGGTGTAGTGTCGTTTTTGGAACGGATGCACGCATGGTTATTGTGTGGGTATTGCGTATGCTTAACACGGTGCCTGACCCCTGACCACTCGAGCCAAGCTACCACTGTGTATGTCGGGAAAAAGACCCCATTTCCACCAACCTCTTCTGGTGTGGGAGTGGGGTGTTTTTTCTAACAAGGACACACAGTAATTTTTTGTTAGGCATGGGGAAATTAAGTGATTTGCCCAGAATCACAGGATGTTCAGCGTCATTACCGAGACTCGAACCCAGTTCCCCAGGTCCGAGGTCGAGCCCCCTAGCCGTTAGGCCAACTCCTCTCCCCAATCTTCATTTTTGGCCTTGATAAGTTCAAGTACCTTATCCATCTTCAGTAGTTGCTCCCTGGATTCCGCCTGTGCATCATACGCATCCGACTCGCTGTTTCCCAAATGGTCAAGTCGATCTTCATGCTTATCTATTCACTGTTTAACTTGGTGCAGTCGGCTGGTCAGGATGTCCAGCTTTCCATGTATAGCCTCCCGGCTTGTCCTTACATCCACTGGAAGCTCTTTTACATCAATGTCTTGTTGTGGTTCCTTCTCAGAGTGCTCTGGAGAAGCCTCGGAGTATGACCTTTGATCCCCTTACATAGTGAGACGCTGGCTTTCAAACTGCAGCTTCGATTTTTTAGTATCATGTTTCCCCATGGCATGTGGCAATTGCAGAATGGGCTAGTGTATAAATCGGGAAGCAAGTATTTGAGAAGGGAAAGCTCCGATACACAACAGCAGTAATTGGGGCAGGCCATGCAGTCTGACAGGTAGTGGTCCTCAGCAGTGTTCTTAGGTCCCGATCCGAGGCACCACAAGGAGGGTCCCATGCAATCCAGGGGAGAGCAGTGACAACACCAGGCGCGACCTGCCCTGGGGGAGACTCACGGCCATGTACACCTCCTGAGATAGTGCCATGGAGGCAGTGTTGAAATCACATGACAGCAGGATGCACCGCCCGGCATCATATGTGATGCTAGAGATGTTGTATACATTTATAAGGTTATCGATATATAGATATATATAGATATTTCTACTTTATGTTAATTTTGTATATTTAATTTTTTTTAAACAATTTTTCTATGTTTATGTTTGTATTTAATTTAAAATATATATTTTTGTTGGTTGCATGTATTGTTAATTTTAAATTTACTTTAGTTTTAATTTACACACACACAGATGCACACACACGTATATAGTGAAATAATTGATTACAACTATTCTGTTGATATTATGTTGCATCTAATTGTATTAATAATTTAAATATATATCATTAAGGTCTAACTGTAAAAGTTATATATATATATTTATATATATACACACACACACACACACACACACACACACACACACACACACATGTATATGCGTGGACCCAAGTTCACTCTTTAGTGTCATCACTGTCTAAGCACATTAATGGACATTACTCACTGGTGACATTTCCTCTGTCCATTATTATTTATTTCTTCAAGGTGTTATGTTTTGTAATGTTACATTGATTTGTAAAGTGCACTAATCACCCAAGAGGCAGGTGTGTAGGTGTAAGGTCCCCAAAGTGCTTATACAAAGAGCGAGGTCTTCAGAATTTTGCGGAACTCAAGATGTGTAGGCTCTGATGTGGTGAGGGTGGTTGTTCCATGCATTGGCTGTGATGTAGGAGAATGAGTGACCTCCAGTTTTGCTTTTGCAGATGTTGGAATGGGTGAGAGTGAGTCAGCACGTAGGTGTCTGGTGGGTTGGTGAAAGTGTATGCAGCTGTTCGGGTATTCAGGACTTGTGTTGTGTAGGACTTTGTATGTGTGCATGAGAAGTTTGAATTGGCTGTGCTTGTGAATGGGGAGCCAGTAAAGCTTCTTGAGATGCAATGTGATGTAGTTGCAGCATGGGAGATCAAGTATAAATCTTGCAGTGGTGTCCTAGATGGTCTGGAATCTGTGTAGGGGTTGTTTGGAGGTTCCAGCATAGAGAGTGTTGCTGTAATCCAGCCTGATGGTGATGAGTGCTTGCATGACGGTCCTTCTGGTGTTCTGAGGCAACCATTTGAAAATCTTTTGTAGCATGTGTAAGATGTGGAAGCAGGACATTCACACTGAATTGACTTGAGCCGTCATGTTGAGCTTGTCGTTTAGGATAATCCCTAGATTTCTTGCATGGTCTGTGGGTGTGGGTGTTCGTCCTAGCTCCGATGGCCACCAGGTGGAGTCCCATGGGGAGATCTTGTTGCCAAAGACCAGTACTTCTGTTCTATCAGAGTTGAGCTGCAGGCAGTTGGTTGGCATCCAGTCAGTTACTATGGTCATGCAGTTGGTAAAGTTAATCCTGGTGGTGGTTGTCTTATCAGTGAGAGGATGAGTTGTGTGTCATCAGCGTAGGAGATGACAGTGATGTCTTGTGATCAGATGAAGTTGGCAGGCAGTGTCTTTTATAGGTTGATATGGGTGGGCTGAGGGATGATCCCTGTGTGACTCTTCATATCAATCTCTTGGTCTCTTAATGGTTACAGTCTGACCCTTTGGGTTCTTCCCATGAGAAAGGAACAGATCCATTTAAGAGCAGATCCTTGTATGCAAATCTCGTGGAGTCTTCAGACGACTGTGTTATGGGAGACAGTGTCGTAGGCAGCGGAGAGATCGAGCAGGATGAAGGCCACTGTCTTTTCCCAGTCTAGGATGATTTGAATATCATCAGTGGCCACAATGAGTGTTGTTTCAGTGCTATAGCTCTTTCTGAATCCTGGTTGAGTGTTTTCTAGAAGATTGTGAAGTTCAAGGTGGGCTGTGAGTTGCTTATTGATAGCCTTCTCAATCACTTTGATGGGATAGGGGAGCAGGGAGATGGATCGGAAGTTGCTTAGTTGGTTCAGTTCAGCTGTGGGCTCCTTGAGGATGGTGTTCATGTCTGCAAGTTTCAGTACATCCAGAAAAGTGGCGGACGTGACGGAGATGTTGATTATATGGGTCAGGGTGGTGCTGATTGGTGATATTCCCAGGTTGTAAATGTGGTGGGGGCATGGTTCAGTTGGGGCCCCTGAGTGGACGGTCCGCATGATTGCTGCTGGGTTGTTTCTGGTGAGGGTTGTCTATTCGGTCAGGTGGCTATCTTGGTTGGTGGTGGGTAGGTTAGAAACAAGTTTTCTGATGCTAGGTTGGCATGCAAAGTTGCTGTGGAAGAAGTTGGATAGGTTGTCACAAGGTTGTTGGCAGGCAGCAATGTTGTTGACAGTGACTATGGGCAAGGTGAAATCCTTAACGATCGACAAAATCTCCTCACAGTTTTGGGAGATTCCTTCAATGTTGTCTGCTAGTGCTTTTCTCTTGGTGTCTCTTATTTGCTGGTTATACCATCTGAGTGGGGCCTTGTAGGTAGTTCTCTTTGTGGTGTTGTGGCTGGATCTCCATTTCCTTTCTATATTGTTGCTGTGTTGTTTGGCGTCTTGGAGGTCTTCTGTGTACCAGCTCTTCTGCTTGTTTGATCTACAATGCTTGTTGGGTTTGATGGGTGCGAGGGAGTCCGTGAAGTTCTTGATCCAGTTGTTGAAGTTGTTGATGTCCTTGTCGGGGTTGTCTCGGGGGCTAGTTTAATCCGTTCTGAGGGGGATACTTCTGTGATTTTAAACCAGCTACGGCTTGAAATGCTGAACCTGGGCTGGGTGTTGACTTGAGGTGTGTTGATTTGGAAGTGGATGCTGGAGTGGTCAGTCCATGTGAGTGGTGTGGTGGAGTTGTATTTGGTGCTGTGGCATGTGTCATACATGATTGTTACTGCCCTGAGTTATTTATGTTCAGTAATGCATGAGGCTATTTATGTTCATTAATGCTCATGTCCATTAATGTTTACTGATGCAAGGAAAGACAGAGAATATATTTTCTAACATAACCAGTAATTTTCCAGTTGGGACAACCTAAAAGCCCCCCATAAAACTATAGTTTTAAACAAAATAGTGTTTATTAGCATTTATCAGAGGTAAAGAGAACATACAACAACAAGAGAGCACAGTCACAGATAGCCACCTGATGTTTGGACCACACATTTCAATTTTTGTATATCGCACATGATACAAATAAAACAATGGCAGAGACAAGACCAACATGTCATATATATACATATACACATAAGAGTATAGCACATTATACAACAAGAGGTCAGGTCAGCGAATACAACCAGGCAAGATTATGATCAGTACCACAAGAGTAAGACATAACTTGCACAGTCATAGCTTTAAAGCTTTCCTGTGTAGTGTGAGGCCCTGGCTCTAACTCAGCAGTGGACAGTGCAGAGCAGTCTTGTTGGCGAAGGAAGGAGAAGAAGGGCTCCTAGATGTCTTTGGGGCAAGTGTGTAAGGGCATTAGCACCCACTAATTTGTTAATTGCTCCTGACATATGTGACATCTTGCTACTTAGTCTTGTATGTACGACCAGGTTTTTCCCCAATGCACAGCCACTCTCATTTGACTAGTAAGAGCAACATGGCCGAGAGGCGATGACAGGAGACAGGTATTTCCGAGGCATAGTTCAGGAGCCCAACTAAGGTGGAAAAAGTTGGCTGATGGCCTGTGATAGTATGTATGGCCTTGTAATCTACCCTCTGACACATCCTTGCAGAGTGACTATAATCAGCCCGGGAGAGTCTGCAGCTTAGACATCGTGGACTGGGAGTTAGCCCAGTTTTTAATAACTGCAGTGGTGTGCGGTATAATCGATGTAAAAATCTAAATTTTGTGAGTCTAAGTTTGTAGTTAGGGGAACGGTACTCCAATAGTAGGACCCCCATTGCTTATCTGTCAGGGGAGGATCTATATCCACATCCCAAGCTACTCGTGCTGTTGGAGTGGTATTCGATGAGGTAGTTTGCATGCGAATATGCGATGTTACATTACATGCGGTTCAACGCATATGATTACAACACAGTTGTTACTATGACTGCATTGTTACAACGCATACCATTACATCGCAAGTTGTTTCTATGACCTGCTGTAGGGGGCGCGCTGGACTTAGTAATAGTATAATTTACTATTCCAAATCCAGCGTGCGCAAAATTAGGGAATGTGTGGGAATAGTAAATTATACTATTCCTTAGTTTTGAGTGCCCCTACATTAAATCATAGAAACAACTTGCGTTGTAATGGTTAGCATTGTAAAAACATGGTCATTGTAACAAGCACGTTGTAATCGCATGTGTTGTACCGCATGCAATGTAAACGCTGCTTCCCTTTGCATGCTGTTGTATAGGTGAGTAAAAAGCTTATGCGGTGAAGGGGTGGTGTGGATAAGCTCCAGTGCAGGTAATGGAGGTGTTAGAGAGTGGAATGTGGCATGGATAGTGCGACAGGTAGTCTTGAGTTGATAATAAAGAAGAGTATCTAAAGGTGTAGGGTTGGAGTCAGCCTCGAATGGGGTGATGAAGATATCCCCGGGGTATAAGTCTGAGAAATTCCTAAGCTGACGCCTGCACGCCAGCAGCATGGCACCCCTGTCATGGAGCAGAGGGTTCAGAGGATTGTGGTTAATAGGAGCAGATGGGACGTACAGACATTCCAGCCCTGTGTGTCTACACAGCTCCCCCCTGCCAAGTGTACACACGCTACTGTATCTATTTCGGCTCTTGGTGCTTTATAAGGCACATATAGCACTTTTGTTAATGGCCAGCAGGAGGCATAGTCCAGTTCAATGGCCTTTTGGGGTTGAAATGGAGTTGGGTGAAGTCAGTAAAGAAGATACTGCTCCTGGGCACACAGGGTGTACAGCTTCATATCAGGTGCCCCCAGTCACCCCTGCACAAGCAGCAGAGTGAGGAGGTCCCAAGACACGAGGGGCTGTTTATGCACCCAAATGAGTAACCCTGGGCGTAGTGTGCGTAGCGGGGCTACCCAGAGGTCCACGGATTTGCAAACAAACTACGTGGAGCTCCGCTACGCCACCCACCTCCACCCCCCAATTATAACAAGTAATTAAGCATTACTAAAAAATAAACTTAAAACCACTTACCTGAACTGCGGCGTCCCCGGGCTGCCCTGCTCCTCTTCTTATAATGAGGGGGGGGAGGTGGGGGCTGGCCAACTCTGCTCCGCTGCAGAGTGTGTGGAGATATGCCTTCTCCGCGGAACGCGGAGAAGGCAAATCTCCGTACACTCCGCGGGCGGAGCGGAGGTCTCCACCCGGGGTTACAAATGAGTGTAATCAGAGTGGATTTGATACGTTGAATTGTTTTTGCAATGAGCGGTAGTAGAACATTAAGGAATAAATATAAACATTTAGGGAGGACTATCATCTTGGCTATCATAATGCAGGCCCTCGGTGACAGCTGCAGTTTGGACCAGACAGGTTCTCTGTCCTCAATTCAATCAATTACTCAACGATAGCTAAGTCGCCATAGTACTTCAGGGTCTCTGCTCAGGCATATGCCAAGATACCGAATCGGCTCATAAGCCCACACAAAGGGTTTTCCATAGGGAGAAGCAGCATCCCATCTGTGAGGGGAAATAAAACAGACTTGGTCCAGTTAATATGTATACCCTAGTAGCAGCCAAATCGCACCACCTCGCATGTGAGAGAGGCCAAGTTCTTTTCTGGGATGTGCACATAAAGTGTAATATCTGCATACATTGAGATGACTTGTACCCCGATGGTAAAGTCAGTGCCTCTATCTGCGCTGCACTGTTGGAGCCGCACTGCCAGTGGCTTCATTGCTATTGCAAAAAGGAGTGGTGACTGCGGGCAACCTTGCCTCATGCCTTTGGTACCTGCATCTACTTAATGAACTGAGGACTGAGGCCAAGGCGTGCCAACAAGGGAAAAAGGTATGCCCATTCCAGGCAATCAAATATATGAGTCACATAAATTAGCCTTTTGTCTGGTTTTAGGAGCATGAGGGCAGCAGATACCCTACATGTTGGGATTTCTCGAACATAGCCAACAGATGCGGGGCAAGCAAGGAGGCAAAATCCTTGTAAAAGGCCATGGAGAAAACATCTAGGCCAGGTGCTTTGTTACAGGGTAGGGAACCAATAATCTGTACTTTTTCTTCCATGATGATATGTGGTTCTATATAATTCAAATGAGCACGTTCAAGCCAGTGACTGTATAGTGTCAACATTTTTCTCACTGATCCCAGTATCACTGTGTCCTTATATAACGGGGAATAAAAAGAAGTCATTGTTTGAAGTAGATTCGATGGGGAAGAGGTGGGGTTAGATTCCTCATCTCGCAGTTCTGTCATGTAAGTGGAAACACGTGGTCTGCAGAGCATGCCCACAAGTGTCTTACCTGGGTGGTCACTCTCACGGTATCGCTGAGCTTGTGCACCCCAGTGGAGAAATCGAGTTTCCCGATCCGCTTATTCCAGAAATTTGGACATCACCTCTTGGATGTGAGCCATTGTGGTGGCATCTTTGGTGTGAAAATATTACATCTTCCACATATAAATGCCTTCCTCGATGAAGGTAAGAAGGCCTCATATGACCTTCAAACTCCCAATTTCTTAGATATGCAAGCACCCCAAATGACCACCTTGAAGGCCTCCCTGAGTGTAGATGGTGAATCAACAGAGCCGACTTTGGTGTAAAAAAAATCCACTATGGCTCTGCGGATTTCTTTCCGGAACACTGCATCACGTAGTGTATTGGGAGGTGAGCACCAGGTGAATGAATGAGGGTATGCCTCGGGGAGCTGCAACTCCAACAGGACAGGGGCGTGGTTGGACAAAGTATGAGGAAGGGTAGTCACCCTAGTGGTTCATATCTGAACAGCCCTGGAAGTTAAGCAGTAGTCTATCCTGGACCAGGCATTGAGGTGAGTAGATACACAAGTGCCTTCTAGGGTGTCCCTGTGCATGTGTTTCCAAACGTCACTCAAACAGTTATGGAGTATAATTGTTTTAAGTGCCAGTGGAGCATTGGGGTGTGGACACTTGGTGGTTCCAGAGCAGTCGAGCTGGACATCAAGAGATACATTGAAATCCCCACACCAAATCAGAGCACAAGGGCCAAGATTGGAGATTAGTCTCCAAGTGTCCAGCTAAGATAACATACTGCCCTTCACTATCAATGAAGGATTGTGATAGTTTCCAAGGGAGCACCTTGAAGAGAGAAACAAAAATGCCCCTGGCAAAGTTGGAGTATATGGCAGTATATATTTCCCTGCACTATCAGGAACTCAGCCTGGAATCTGATGAGCTCACCAGGTGCGTCTCCTGTAGGAAGCAGATATCTACTTTGTGTCTTATGAGGTAGGCATGGACTAGAAGCGCCTTCCTACAATCGGTTAAAGCCGCAAATTATCCATGTGACGCAGGTAGTAGTGGTCATGATATCACAAGATGTAGGCAAGGAGTTGAAGTGGTTGCTTCAATGTGACATGTTTAGGGAACGCAAGAAGAAAGTGGTTAGCGTACAGTTGCTCGGACACTGAAACAAAAGCATAGCACAATAGAAGCAAACAGATAGAACAAACAAACCCCCAACCAGTCCAACTTATAATCTTGGTTGAGAAACCCCATCTCACTTCCCTCCCTCTATCCCTCCCAATTCTCTCACAACTTAGTAACTTGAATAAGAATCATCCCTGGAGGCAAAGAGTATCTGGGTTGACAAACCCTACAGTGCTAGACAGGGTGCCCGAGCCTATAATATAAGAGAGCAACATTTTTGCAAATAATCGAGATGTGAATCCCATTTGAGTAGCATAGTAAAGAACTAGAAGTCATGGTGCTTTCGGACTTGGCTGCAAAATGGGTAATAAAAACAATACACATTTAGAGATCGTTAGAGATGGGACCACCAACCGGAGGTGGATGTTAACAATAAACTTCATAATAGGACAGCATCAATCAGTGTCACTCAATAGATTCTTGTCAGCTGCACTTGGTGAAGTTCGAGGTGAGCACAGATGCTTGGTGACGTACTTGGTGAATTTTAGGGCTAATTTAGCATCTGGGAAAAAATGCTACTTGCCCTCCCAAGCGACTATCAATTTGGTGGGGTAGAATAATGCAAAGGGAATTTCCGCTTTCTGAATGATGTTTTGCTGCCAGAAACTTGTGACAGGCAGCCTGCATCGACATCGTGAAGTCTGGATAAAATTTCAGGTTGTTCTCTTGATATTAGATGGAACCTCGTTCACGGGAGTTCAGAAGGGGCGTGACTGTAGGGCGAGCCGATGCACCAAGGGTGGTCTAGGGACAAGTGAGCGATGTGCACGTTCAACAATGGAGATATTGGACAGTTTGCCCCCAAATAGATCTTGTTACATAGTCTCAACACATTTTAGTGCCGTATGTAGATTCCAGGATGCCCTTAATCTGGTGATTATTGTGCAAGAAGCGCGCTTTGAGATCTTTTTTTTTCTTTCAGACTTTTATATAGCACGAACTTGACCCCAATCCAATCGGGTATCAGAGCGCTTTACATAGCACCAGTTACGTTACATGAGGACACACATTAATTTTTTGTTAGGCATGGGGAAATTAAGTGATTTGCCCAGAATCACAGGATGTTCAGCGTCATTACCGAGACTCGAACCCAGTTCCCCAGGTCCGAGGTCGAGCGCCCTAGCCGTTAGGCCAACTCCTCTCCCCAATCTTCATTTTTGGCCTTGATAAGTTCAAGTACCTTATCCATCTTCAGTAGTTGCTCCCTGGATTCCGCCTGTGCATCATACGCATCCGACTCGCTGTTTCCCAAATGGTCAAGTCGATCTTCATGCTTATCTATTCACTGTTTAACTTGGTGCAGTCGGCTGGTCAGGATGTCCAGCTTTCCATGTATAGCCTCCCGGCTTGTCCTTACATCCACTGGAAGCTCTTTTACATCAATGTCTTGTTGTGGTTCCTTCTCAGAGTGCTCTGGAGAAGCCTCGGAGTATGACCTTTGATCCCCTTACATAGTGAGACGCTGGCTTTCAAACTGCAGCTTCGATTTTTTAGTATCATGTTTCCCCATGGCATGTGGCTATTGCAGAATGGGCTAGTGTATAAATCGGGAAGCAAGTATTTGAGAAGGGAAAGCTCCGATACACAACAGCAGTAATTGGGGCAGGCCATGCAGTCTGACAGGTAGTGGTCCTCAGCAGTGTTCTTAGGTCCCGATCCGAGGCACCACAAGGAGGGTCCCATGCAATCCAGGTGAGAGCAGTGACAACACCAGGCGCGACCTGCCCTGGGGGAGACTCACGGCCATGTACACCTCCTGAGATAGCGCCATGGAGGCAGTGTTGAAATCACATGACAGCAGGATGCACCGCCCGGCATCATGGGTGGCCAGGGGAAAGTCCAAGCACCCGCCACCAAGGGAGACCACGGGCAACCCTAGGGTCCACCTCGCCACCGCAGCACTATATCTGGGCTCACATATCTTCAGCTCAGTCTGTTCGGGCACAGCTACCGCCTCAGTCCCAGGCCCTGAACAAGGACTGCACACCCCTCGATGCACAATTAGCAGCACAGGCCATCATTGGCAGCAGGCAGCCCCGCGGACAGAGCGGGCCACCCACTGACATGCTGAGACTGCACCGGGTGCGCTGAATGAAGCGGTGGGGAGCCCAAGTTCCCAGTGCGATTGATGTCAACACAGGTATTTAGGCACTCAGAGGTCCAAGCGTCTCAGTCACCCTGCTCAGGTTGCAATTAATATGCCCCCCACCAGCACAGGACTCAGCGACCAACCGGAGCCTTTCCTCCTGTCTTACCGATCCTCCAAATGCCCCGCCCCTCTGCAGTTTCAATGGCAGCCTCAGGCGCTTCCCCTGGACTTCTCCTCACCTCGGTTTGTTCAATTTTGTGGCCTACCACACACCGCGCACCACAGCCCACAAATGATGCTGGCAGCCCCCGTGAGGGCACAGAGCACCTGCATTAGGCAGCGATGCAAGGTTGGGGCCCAGTTTGGCATAACCACCGCACTCTGCCCACTCCCTGTTTACCATCCCTGTACTCCTTGTCGTGAATAAGCCAACGTACACTTTCCTCTGTGGTGGACCTTTGTTGGCCGCAGTTTTTTATTAGGAATAGACGGATATACATATTGGTAATTTGTTATTAGTGAGCTGTCATCACGTCATATATTGCGTTTGCATAGATCATATATGTATTGCACAATCAGCAAATTAGACTGACAGTTCTGTGTACAGGTCACTTGTAGGCTCACATTGTCTCTTGTCCTTGTTGGGCTGTTGCTTGGTTTGGTTGGATTTCCCCTCGCAGGGGGTGTAGCTTCCGTCCCTGGAGTTAGGCCACAACTCGCTACCATGCCGATTCTTGTTGTGCCCTGCCATCCGGCGGGGGCTGGGCAGCGAGCGCCGTTTCTGTTAGTCACCCCCTTTTGTGGTAGGCCAGCTCACCCAGCCGTAAGGCATCCCAGAGCGAGTGGTCCTACACACCGCCCTTAGGCCAACTCACCCAGCCGTGAGGCATCCCAAAGTGAGTGGTCCTATTCGGGCGCACCGCACTCCGGTGTGCCTCAGTACCAACCATTATCCCTGCATTTCCCGCCATCTTTCCTGTTCCTACGTACTGCGACATTCTTGTTCCTTAGGTGTGTTTGGGTGGGTAAAAAGAATTTCGCCGGTGCTTCTCCCCCACTCCCAAAGATAGGAGCTTACCTGGGGGAGCAGGGAATATATCCCCCCGCAGGTGCTGGCCGCTCAGTGTTGGTTCTTCCCCATTGGGGGATTCATATCTCGCCTTGTCCCCCCATTGGCCGGGGGAGCCGGCGCCTCGCAGGCGAACCCAGCAGGGGGGGTAGGAGGTGGTGAAGCGCCGGAGGTTCCTTGCTCCTTGGCGCGAAAAACTAACAGGCTTTGTCCGGGGGCTCGGCGTCGGTTATGGCGCCGGCCCTCTAGGCCCCCTTTAGTGGTGGCCTTTGCTATAACCACCGCACTCTGCCCACTCCCTGTTTACCATCCCTGTGCTCCTTGTCGTGAATAAGCCAACGTACACTTTCCTCTGTGGTGGACCTTTGTTTGCCGCAGTTTTTTATTAGGAATACACGGATATACATATTGGTAATTCGTTATTAGTGAGCTGTCATCACGTCATATATTGCGTTTGCATAGATCATATATGTATTGCACAATCAGCAAATTAGACTGACAGTTCTGTGTACAGGTCACTTGTAGGCTCACATTGTCTCTTGTCCTTGTTGGGCTGTTGCTTGGTTTGGTTGGATTTCCCCTCGCAGGGGGTGTAGCTTCCGTCCCTGGAGTTAGGCCACAACTCGCTACCATGCCGATTCTTGTTGTACCCTGCCATCCGGCGGGGGCTGGGCAGCGAGCGCCGTCTCCGTTAGCCACCCCTTTTGTGGTAGGCCAGCTCACCCAGCCGTAAGGCATCCCAGAGAGAGTGGTCCTACACACCGCCCTTAGGCCAACTCACCCAGCCGTGAGGCATCCCAAGTTGAGTGGTCCTATTTGGGCGCACCGCACTCCGGTGTGCCTCGGTACCAACCATTATCCTTGCATTTCCCGCCATGCCGGCAGGGAGGCTCCCGTCTTCCTGCGGCTCCCCCTTCCTCCATCCGCCGGTTTTTATCTGCAGCCCGCTAGTGCCATAGCGCCCCACAGGTTCCTCCAAAATATTTCCATGCCTACATCAGACAAATGTACTCCATCTGGTGCATAGAATTCGGGGCGACCCGTGTGGATGAGCCCATGCCGCACTGATTCAAACCCGTTGATCCTGCAGAACTTGCTCACGGTCAGGTTGAGTTTCTTCCGTGAGTTCTCAACTGCACTCGGCGAGTGTGCCCCCTGCCAGTTGCTCCTGCTAATTAGCTCTGACCAGATGATGGTGGTGCTACAAAAGGACCTCCCCACCTCCGTTAGATCCCTCTGTATGCCCTGGAGCAGATCACGCCGCCCTCGCTTTGCCAAGTCGTTCCTTCCCAAGTGTATGACCAGGGTGTCCGCTTTTAGTTCTGCGAGCTTCGCCGGCAGCTGCTCCCATTTCATTCTCGGCTGCCCGAACCACCTTATGCAGGTGTCTGCTGGCCGTCCATCGCACTTGCACCCCTTTTGGCGCCACCAGGATTGCATTCGGGTTATGAAAGAGTGGCCCACTACCCACACCAGCCGCGGTCTTCATCCTGCCAGGGAAATGAGAATAAGTCATTCAACTTGTCTGGCGGGGTGGGTGCCATGTCTCTGCCGTCTATGCCAGCTGTGGCCTAACGTTCCACTTGTACGCTTTCGACCGCCATCTCCCCACGGCCTGTATCCCGGCTTCAGACATCGCGTGCTGTGCGGCTGTTGAGGCGGCCCCAATTCTGAAGGAGTGGGACCCGAAAACTGACGGGGCAAACCTGCTTTGCTGTGCGTGAGGCGCATGAAGGCGGTGAATTGGAATCTGCTAAGGTGTGTACCATCGCTGTGCTTGAATAGCGGGCCCTTGCCGGCAGGACATATTGCCATAAAGGCGAGCAAACAGCAAACCACGCAGCAGCTCTTATCCCTAATGCACCGCAACCGTACCACCGCCCTCTTCCCTGTTTGGTCCGTCTTGGAGCGTCTTAGTAGGAGCTCAACTTCCCCTGTTCCTGGTGTGAAGTCGGCTGCCTGCAAGCAGCCGTCCGCGGGGCATGTCCTAGCGGTTGCAACTAGATCGACAATACGGAATGGCCCAAAGAATGCCATGGTGAAAGCCACCCGGATTAGTTGGTGTTCGAAATTGTCCCTGGTGGTGCCCCGCAGCACCCCCAGCAGGGCCCCCAGCTTATTGTAGTCTATCGGGCATCTAGAGTCACGTCTTGGGCCCTCGTTGCGTCTCCACCCCTTCATCGCTGCCCTGGTGTAATGCGTGGACCCGGGGTCTAACCCGGTCGCTAGCTTTGAGTAGTATGTCAAGGCGGACAGGTGGGCTTGTGTCCATGACCTGGACTTCCATGCGTCAAATGCTCACCGAATGAATTGTTCAGATGCCCGGCTAGTGGCCAGGATGTCGTCCAGCGATCGGATCTGTCCCACCCGCATGACTGTGCTGATATATGTTTGGTATCTCCTGGCGGCTTTCGGGGTGAGGGCTTGGTTGACCAACTCCGACAGATCTATTCCGCCAGGTCCCACAGTCGGCCCGGGAAAGGGGTAATTTGCTGTTCTGCGCTGGGAACCAATTCCCTGAACCTCTTCATCCGTGCCTGGGACAGGGCATCTGTTACTTCGTTGTCCACCCCAGGTACGTGGCCTGCCCGCAGATCTATGTTGCCTTCCAGCTGTAACTTAACCAATCTGCGCACTAATCAAAGGGTGTCTGGGCATCTGACTGTCCCCTTATTGATCGCTTGCACCGATCCCCTTGTTGTCTGACCATAGAGTCAGTTTCATGTTTCGCAACTCGCGCCGCCAGACTGTGAGTGCCACTATGATGGGGAAGAGCTCCAGAAAGGTGATATTTTTGGTCATGCCCGTGCTGTGCCATAAATCCGGCCACTCCCCTGTGCACCACTTATTACCCAGGATTGCCCCAAAGCCTGAGCTACCAGAAGCGTCAGTATAGAGAGCGATTTGCTCGCTCGTCACCCAGCCTTCCCTCCAGATCAGTACCCCGTTAAAGTCTGACAGGAATGTGTCCCACATTGCTAGGTCTTTCTTGACTTCTGCTCCTATCCTGACATGGTGGTGACTATGGGTGAGCTGAAGTTCAGTTTACCTATGAGCCTCTGGTGGTCCCAGAGTGTTGCTTTCTCCCGCCCCGGAGGCCCCTGATCTCCTCCCTGAAATCCTCAACTTTCTCCGGGGGGAGCCTGGAGTTCCCGGCAATGGAGTCCAGCTCTATCCCTAGGAATGTGATCTGTGTGGCCGGGCCTACCGTTTTTTCGGCGGAGAGCGGGACCCCCAGCTCCCCTGCCAGCCCCACAAAGGCTGCTAGTGTGTCGCTGCATTCGCTGAACCCCGCGGGGCCTGTGAACAGGAAATCATCCAAGTAGTGGAGTTTCCCGCCTGACTGATGTCTGGTGTGCAGCGCCCATTCCATAAAAGTACTGAAAAGTTCAAAATAGGCACATGACACCGAACATCCCATGGGCATAGCTTTGTCAAAGTACCGTTTGCCCTCCCATTGGAAACCTAGTAGGTGAAAACTGGAGGGGTGGACTGGTAGTAGGCGGAAGGCGGACTCTATGTCCGCTTTTGCCATGAGTGTCCCTGGGCTGGTTGCCCTGACTAAGTCAACGGCATCGTCAATCGTGGCGTAACTCACTGCACAGACCTCCGTGTCAATCCCATCGTTGACCGAGGCTCCTTCGGGGAATAAGAGGTGATGAATTAAACAGTATTGCCCCTGCTGTTTTTTGGGAACTACCCCTAGAGGGGAGATCACCAGTTCCTTGGTCATGTGCCCGGGTAGCGGACCCTCTACCCTTCCCAATGCCCTCTCCTTTTCTATTTTTTGTGAGACCACCCCCAGGTGTAGCAATGCCGATTTTAAGTTTGTGGCCCTGACTGATGGGAGGTGGCCTGTAAACGGAATGGGAAACCTTTCTCAAAGCCGTGTACTAGGGTATCAGCGTCTGTCTTGTTATGGTAGCCATTGGCTAGCTTACACAATAAGTGCGTGTTAACGGGGGACCGTGCTAGCTTGAAAGATTGTAAACCCAAGGTGACCCCCCTGCCCCCTGTGCCCTGCTCGCTACTTCTTCTTCTCTTTCTTGTCTCCCTTGTGTTCTTTCCAGCGTTTGCACCCCGCTAAGGGGTGACCGCCCCCGCACGAGGAGCAAGTGTGCTGGAACTTGCATGCTGCCCCATAGGTGCACTCGTTTGTTTTGAACTTCCTGGTGATGGCTGGTGTTCCGGTGCTGTGAGGCGTTTTCCATGAGCTGAATTGCTTGGGTTTATGAAATGACCTCCCCTTACCCTTGTGGGAATGCCCGCGAAAGGACTGCTCTGGTCTGCACCCCCATGCCTTGGCCTCCCTTGCCACCATCATTTTGTGAATGAAACCCGACACGTCTTCCTTGTTCCACTCCATTTCTGGGTGCATCTGCATCTTTAGCATAAACCCCTTATCATGTTCCAGCCATGCCTCGCCCGGGAACTGTCTCTGGGCATTGTGTATGTTAGATTCGTATAACGATAGGTCGGCTGCGCAACGCAGGAATTTCTCAACTATAATGCAGGCCATTATACGGAACGCGTCCAGCCAATTATCAAAATTCTTCTCCTTGCGTTCTTTTCTCTGCTCCCTCTTATCATCATCTAGCTAGCTCTGTGGCCCTGGTGGTGAAAGACGCGGCCGTTGTTGTGGGAGGTGGGATGGGTGCTCGGGGAGTGCATCCCCACGCCACCGTGGGTGAACCTATTTCGCCCCCAGTGTGCTCTGGTGCCCTAAGCGCTGTCGGTGTGTGTGGCCAGGGTCTGTCAGGTGCCAGGGTAACCCTGTTACCTCTTCCTCCACCTGGTCCTCTACTTCTCCCAACCCTACCGTGTCTTCCTGCCCATCCCTTGCCGTCACACCTGGTGCTCCAGCCTGCTTGGCTAACCCCTCCATGATGAGTGGTGCCATAGTCTTAAGTCATTCCTGCACAATTGCATTAATATGCTCACTGCTTGTTGTAGTGTCCGCTGTCCCCCTGCTTGGTCCCGCCGCCGCCGTGCAGGCTACAGGTGGGTGGGTCTTCTTCTGGGGGGTCTTTCTGGGAGCTGCTGCGTCTGCCAGCTTGGCCGGAGCCCTCCTCTGCCGTTTAGCTGCCGGTGCCCCAGGCCTGCTCCATTGCTGGTGACTAGTGCCTTCCTCTGGATCCTCCTGTAGGTGGGGCTGCAGCCAGTCATGCCCATGGATTTCTGTTGCCGCCCGGATCCGGCGCACCAGGTCGTTGAGATCCTCCTGTTGCCTCTTGCTCCCCTTTCTTGCCATCTGTCCCAAGTCACAGGCTGCTGGCTGGGCTCCTCCTTTAAACTCTGAAAAGCGCAACTTTATGCACCAAATGTCCTGTTGTGGGGTGCTGCCGCAGATTTATACACCAAGACCTTGTGTTGCCCAAAAGACACAGGCCAAAATATTTCCCGACCGTCCTGAAAGAATTACCAATGCCTATGCTTTAGACTGAGCAAACAGAGACCTGGAACGATCAGGGATCGAACACCTAATCTTCAGGCAAGCGTCTAAGACCTTCAACCATTAGGTCAGCGTGGCTCCTTTGAGAGCTTTGTCTTTAGTTTTTTTTTTTGTGTTGCAGCCGGTGCGCCTGCCCCTTTAAGGCTTGCTTCAGGCGCCGGCTCTGCTCCTTCGTGGACGTCGCGCTCCCATCTCAATAGACCGGGAGCGCCTCGCGGTGTGCAGTTCTTTCCTCAGGTGGGTGCCGGGGGAGCCTTGCGTGAGCTGTTCGCCCGAGAGAGAACGCGCCGGATACCGTCGACCAGGTAGGGGATTTCACCGTCCAACAAAACTTTGGATAGTTGTGCTTACTGTGTGAGCCGCAAGACTCGCCCCTGCTCGTCCACTGGAGTGTTCCCTCGACGTCGAGGGGGGCCACAGAGGTTGGGGTGGGCTCCCGATCATCTGCTGCGGTGTTCCTTCGTCGACAGGGGACTACGGAGGTCGGGGTGGGCTCCCGATCTTCCACAGCACTATGGTGCTCCCATGACATCTCGACCCCGGCGATCGGGGTGGGCTCCCGATCGACCGCTGCGTTGCTTCCCGCCTGGCGCTCCATTGACGGGGGGAGCAGATTCCTGGGCCACGGATGTCGTGGTGGGCTCCCAGTCCTTCCGCCGTGCCACGGCCTTTGACCTGGCGCTCCCTCGGTGTCCCGGGTAGGCTCCGGCTCAACCGCTGTGATGTCGCCGCTCAGCGCTTCCTCAGGCGTGCACAGGGCTACGGACCTTCCGGTGCCGGGGTGGGCACTCGGTCGTCCGGCCCTCGGTACCCGTTGCAGCCCGGCGCCTATTTGCTTCCCTTGTTCTGCTCGCCAACAGGGCTTCGCCTCCTCGTCTTCAGGACACAAGAATTCAAAAAAGAATTTCGCCGGTGCTGCTCCCCCGCTCCCAAAGATAGAAGCTTACCTGGGGGAGCAGAGATTATATCCCCCCCGCAGGTGCTGGCCGCTCAGTGTTGGTTCTTCCCCATTGGGGGATTCGTATCTCGCCTTGCCCCCCCATTTGCCGGGGGGGCCGGTGCCTCGCAGGCGAACCCAGCGGGGGGGGGGAGGAGGTGACGAAGCGCCAGAGCTTCCTTGCTCCTTGGCGCGAAAAACGAACAGGCTTTGTCCGGGGGCTCGGCGTCGGTTATGGCGCCGGCCCTCTAGGCCCCCTTTGGTGGCGGCCTCTGCTAGGGTAGGCCCAGCCACGTCGTCGGCAGACCCTTGCTTGCTCTCATGTAAATAGTCCCACAGGGGCCAGCGATGGCATCCAAATCGCCCCATGTGTGCGCTGCAGTCAGGGATCACTTTTCACGTCCGACAGGCAGGTGACCAGCCCATTAACAGCGGGATAATGAACTGATTATAGACTCAGCCGGCAGGGGCCTCTCTAAAGAGAAGCCATTACGTGGCCCGGCTAAGATCTGCCCCCCCCAAAATAAATATTTAAACAATAGTTAGGGTAATAACACAAAGTCTAAGCATGAGGAATGTCATTAAATTCAGAGTGTGGTTGATCTAGAATTCTGTAAATGGAAACAACATTTTTAAAAATGTTATGGACAATTAAACTACTATTATGCATATAAATTTCGATGAAATATTTATAATAAGGAATCTGAAATGTGAATGAATTTTATATAAAGTAGATTGTTAACAAATAGCTTCGTTTGTTAACTGTGATTTGTAATGCGAGTGTTAAGAGCACTGCTATTTAACAAGCTATGTTTGAATAAAATAGAGAACGCATCTCAATATTATATTGCAGGGTACTACAGAAAAGAGACACCTATATTACAAAACCACAGAGGATAATAAATATCAGGTTCAATTTTAAACGTTATGGATACCTACAGAGGCTTGAATATTTAAATGTGGTTTTATGACATGAATTTAACACAATGTTAAGAATATGTCTGAAAAACAGGAAGAAATCACTTAGCTAATTGCAAGAAACACTGAAGGTAGTAATATAAATATACCAGATGACCACATCCTTGGTATACTTAGGTGCCGATTCCGATCTGTTAAAAAAAATTACCGTACGACTCGTATCCGTATTTTTTTACGTACGAATCATACAAGTCCCGTACAAATGGCGAAGTACGATTCGTACGTGAAAAATACATACGAATCGCTTCTGGAACAGTCTACGAGACGTCCCCGGACAGTTTTACATACAAATTGTAAAACTGAAGTCCGAGCGTGCAAGTACGATCCGTACCGCCCGTCCGAAAACACAAGCGCATGGAAAAGGCCCCGTACGGAGCGAACGCCGTACCACTCGTATCCGGGTAAACTTGTGCCCGGCATACGAGTCGTACAGCCCCCCCAACCCCTCCCCATATGTCTGCACCGTACCCCCTATGTCCGCACTCTACCCCAGCCCTGTACGTGTATGCACCGTACCCCACCACCGTACCCCAGCCCCGTACATTTACGCACCGTACCCCACCACCGTACCCCAGCCCCTTACTTGTATGCACCGTACCCCACCACCGTACCCCAGCCCCTTACTTGTACGCACCGTCCCCCACCACCGTACCCCAGCCCCGTACCCCTGCGCCATACCCCAGCCCCTTACTTGTACGCACCATACCCCACCACCATACCCCAGCCCCGTACTTGGACGCACCGTACCCCAGCGCCGTACCCCATGCCCCTACATGGACGCACCGTACCCCAGCGCCGTATCCCAGGCCCGGACTTGGATGCACCGTACCCCAGCACCCTACCCCAGCCCAGTACCCCAACACCGTACCCCAGCACCGAACTTGTACGCACCGTACCCCACCACTGTACCCCAGGCCCGTACTTGGATGCACCGTACCCCAGCGCCGTACAACATGCCCCTACTTGGACGCACCGTACCACAGCGCCATACCCCAGCCCCGTACTTGGACGCACCGTACCCCACCACCGTACCCCAGCACCCTACTTGTACGCACCGTACCCCAACACCGTACCCCAGCCCTGTACTTGGACGCACCGTACCCCACCACCGTACCCCAGCATCGCGTATGTACGAACCGTACAACAACATTGCATATGTGAGCACTGTACTTACATACGCTAAAACGACTCGTACAGAACCAGGACACTGTAAAACTGCACAAGGAGGGTCAATTCGACTCGCACAACACCACAAAACACATCTACAGAACAAAAAAATCTAAAAGACTGACCTGGCACATCCAAACAGGCAAACAGAGGCCCAAACTCACAACCACCTCTTATAACACACCCACCAAAGGTTCAAACCCAGCCACACCCACAAATGGACCAATAAAAAGGGCCCACACTCACAAACCATGAGCCTTTGCAACAGACCCACTGCTGACAGACACCACACACAAACAACTGCACCCATACAGCTTAACTTACATACCTTCACACAACCTCCTTCACACATACCCCCTCTACACATTCACACACACACCTACACATTCACACCCACACACCCACAACCATCCACACCCACAGACAAGAATCCAAAGTTCACAAGGGAGGAGCTGGACATCCTTGTCAACGAAGTCATCAGAGTCGAGCCACAGTGGTGGGTGGGTGTCGGTGCTATCCCCAGAGCGATCGGCCACCAGGAGTCTTCCCAGGCTGAGGGTGTGGGTCCCAGGATGAGGACCTCCGTCTTGTCCGAGTTCTGTTTCAGATGGCCGTTCCGCATCCAGTCGGCGATGGTCCTCAGCCCTTGTGGATGTTTGTTTTGGCAGTGTGAGGGTCCTTGGTGAGGGAGAGGATGAGCTGGGTGTCGTCAGCGTAGGAGATGTTTTTGAGGTTGTGGTGGCGGGCCACTTGTGTGAGGGGGCCATGTGGATGTTGAACAGCATCGGGCTGAGGGATGATCACTCACCCCTTACACAAGCACACACCCCCGGGGCGGCCAATGAAGTTACCCACTCTCACAATGGACATGTGACACAACAAGATCAAGCCACAGCCAAAGAAGCATCCAAGCCCAAATTCGACATGTCAAACACCCTGGAGAACATTTCAATCAGTCCCCTGCAACATACCCATCCACAAGTGAACATTGATGTGAATGCTAGGCACATACAACTACCGGGAGGAACTGTAGCAACTACAATATGTATGAAACATGGTTGTCGCATTAAACAGCATTAACATTGTCTCTCTCTCACACAGGGCAACGTCATGGATCTCCCCCCAACAATGGGGGGGAAGTACCACGGTCCCAGGCTCGGGAGGAACCTGATCCCACCGGCAGCGACACCTCACAACACTCCGCGGATGACCCCATCCCACCTGGCCCCTCTGGTGTCCAAGCCCCTGCAGCACCTGCTTCAGGTACATCTGTGCCAACCACCACCCCCATTCCTGCCACATCCCAGGAGACACCCAGGAGCCCTGCCCACACTGAACAACTGAGCCAGTCTGACCTGGAGGGACAAGGTACGCTGGGCACACAGGAGGAGGCAGCCAACACCGACACTGCCATCGCTCAGGGGTCCCGTAGACCCGATGTACCCACAACGGCAGGCCAGACTCGTGTGGGCAGGGGTGGTGGGAGTGGAGGCAGGCGGAGGCGAGAACCTGACCAGACAGCTGAAGGGACCGGTATGTCACACGTACGCAACATCATGGAGGCATACCGGCGTGACACCAGGGCCATCGGTCAGGTAGTGGTGACCCTCACAGACATTAAGAATCAGCAGGCCGAGCAACACGCCAGTCAACAACAACACCAAGGATGGATGGAGGCAAGACTGGCTGAGCTCCTGGCGGTGCAAAGGGACATAAGCCATTCACTCCGTCGGATCGCCCACAACATGGGCAACCCTCCCTGTGACACCAGGTGCAGAGCAGCACCAGCCACAGGGAGGGAGGAGGAGGAGGAGGAGGAGGATTACTCCGACAGAGCGTCCCAAACATTGTCAAGGCCTGCATCTGAGGGTCCCCGGAGGAAAGTGGGTCGTCCACGGAAAAGACCGTGAGAGGCAGCGGACCCTCCACATCTCCCAGGTCACCTGGCCTGGCACCTGGCCTTCATGCGCAACAGCAACACATCATTGACTGACATTCTCTGCCACATGGACTTGCTGGTCACAGTCTGACCAATGATGACCAACACTGTGGTCTGCACTCTAATGACTTCAAATGCCAAGGATCCCATCTCCCCCTGTGAACTTTGGATTCTATGCACCCAGTAGAGCACCTTATTTTTTCTACCAAAACACGCACCCCACCGAGAATAAAACTATTAGTCCACAACATACGTGTGGGTAAATGTCAAACTATGCCTGAGTGTTGAACTAACTCCAGCCATCCATACCCTGGGATCTGAGTCCGGTACAGGACACACATGGGTCACAATGTATCATCCGATACAGCCTGGGGGCCCAATACTCACCCATGATGGCCTCAAGCTGCTGAGGGGGGTCTTGAAATACTGTGCGGACACACCAATCAGGAAGAGGATGATGAAGGCCTAGAGGTCATGGCTCATGTGGAGGTTCCCGGGGAGGGAGTCCCAGGTATGTTTGTCCAGGCGTGAGAACCATCTCCTTCATGCTGGAGTGTTGTGGATGTGAAGAATGGTGGCCAGGCCAAGTTCGGATGCATAGAGTTGGGCCAACGGGGTCTTGGATGACAGCCGTACAAGGTTGATTTTGGGTTCTGGGGTTGTTGACTGCCTCCTGAGTGTGTGTGAGGAGTGTGAAGGTCATCCTGCAGCACACAGTGTTCCCTTGCAGCTATCTCAGGTGGACAGTGATGTTGATGGGGTGCGGGATGTTGAAGCTGAGTTGTGCAGATGCACCCTGGATGTGGACAAGTTTCCCGTGAGTTTGGATGTACTTGCTCCGTAGAGGGCGGGGCAGTAGTTGACACGGCTGGTGTCGTGGACCTAGGGGCTGGTCTGTCTTTCCTTGGAGTGGATCTATCTGAGGATCATGTGCATCATGCAGAGGGTGTTGCAGCATGAGGTACAGATGATGGTGATTTGCATGGCAAATGTGAGTGACAAATTCATGATGCACACCATCTTGTGTGCGTGGCCACTGGGTGCTTGTGTAGGGCTCCTGTGGGTGGGACACAAGGAGTTGAGCCAGCTGTAAGGGGACAATCCTCAGATGCTTACCTCAGTCCTGTACAAGTCCAGCCTCAGGTGGCTGATGTTCAGCCATTCATCCACGGACCTCATGCCTTCTTGAATGTTGGAACTGGCAATGGCTGCGTCTTTGGTGAGGGTGAGGAGCACCTGGGTGTCAATGGCATACGACATGATGATGAGGTTGTGTGCGCATGTGATGGTAGAGTGGGGGGCCCTGGACACATTGAAGATTGACACGCTGAGGGATGATCCCTGGGCCATGTGCCAGATGACGCCACTATACCACATGCTGAAGGCTTGAGGCCCACTCCCATGGCCTTGCTGGTGGACGGAGCCGGTGTGGAGCAGGAGGGACATGATCTGGTTGGTGTGACAGGGCCTGTAAGGCGGGGCAGTGCTGTGAAGGTAGTTGGAGTTGCACACTCAGCATGCAAAGGTGTCGTGTGTGCGCTTAGGGTATGCCTGAGAGCAGGAGGTTGAGTTTCGGATAGACATTGCTTGGAGGGTTGCTACAACATCAGACTGTAGTGTGATGTGGGTAATGCTAGGACATGAGGGTCGTGCAATGTGCACGTTGCATGTGCTGACAGTCCTGCCTTTGGCACCGCGTGGCCGCAACAGTGGCACAGATAAGATGATGACAGCCAAATGAATGGGTGGAGGGAGGCAGGGAGGAGTATCTTTGAGGCGTGTGTGTTGCCGAATCTCGCAACTTTGTGGGCCCTTGCTGCAGGGCCCGCAGCAGCAGGCGGCATGTCCTTGAAACTATGCCAAAAGTAGCACACAAAGACAAGTATGTCAGAAAGGACAACTGCAACAGGCGTATGTAAAGGAAGGATTGTCCGGTTACCCATGGCACACCCAGAGAAAATGGATACACAATCACCAAAGATGACTGACACAGGATCAGTAAACAGAAGGCCGAGCCGCGCATAGGAGACACACCCTCAGCAGGTGTTGACGGCCCGTTGTGGGGACCAACATGCCCAAATACATACACAACCATGGACTTCATGCCCAATCGAGATTCTAACCCATGAAGAACTGCATGCATGTAGCCAAACTACACATAGACTCATATGCACAATCTTTGACAACTATGCCAGAGATGCCGCATGCAAAGTGGCAAGAGACCTGCATTGACAGAGATGAGGCACCTTGGAGGGTGAGGAACCCCTTCATTACTCAGGCTCACACTAAGGGAAATGCATCAATATGAACAGACACACAGGTCATTTGGCTGAACATGTGGGACCTACACTGGACACCCCCTTCACAACACAGATGTAGTAGATCCAAATGGCCTGGCACACAAGTTAAGGGGATGAACCAAACACCCCCTTCTACACACGGAGAGGCTGCAATTCCCCATTGAGCCTGTTATGGGGATGTCCCTCACCATGTCCACCCGTAGCATCCCGTATGTTTCTGAGGGAAGTTATACACACATTGATGCCTTCATCAGAATCCACAAACCATTAGAGATGACTGTCACGAAGGTTGACTATCAATTCATGGGAGTCATGCTACATGTCATGTACCCCATGGTGAGTCGACATGTATGCATGGTAACCCAACATGCACAGGAGCAGTCCCCACACATTCCAAACACGTAACACCCCCAAAATGCCTTGCTGCAGTCCTCACCCAAAATGACTTTTCCCCATGTCCGTGCATGGAGTGCTGATTCAGCACACGTTGCAATACTCATGAGGAATAGCAGGAGGCCAACGATGACACTACCAGACAACATGTGCAAGAACCTGTTGTAGGAGAGTAGGATCTGCACTTATGTTGCCCCCACTTTTTTTCTGATGTATACACTGGTTTCTGACTATAGTCTGGCTGGGTCCCTGCTAATCAGGGCCCCAGTCTCACTGATCTCTCTAAACAACTTGGTGTGCATATTAGATGCACTAGTGATTGGATACTGTGGTACCTTATGAGCCCCTAGTATATGGTACCTTAGGTACCTAGGGCATTGGTACTCCACAGGCCTACCAGGGGCTGCAGCATGTATTATGCCACCCCCGGGAAGCATTCACAATCTGACACCACAGGCCTGCTACTGCAACCTGTGTGAGGTAGTGTTAGCACTCCTCACAGAGGTATAGGTTCCTATATCTCACCATACACACACATGTAAACCTATCAGTCACCCCTCTTGCAGGCCCTAACAATCCTGAGGGCAGGGTGCTTGGTTTACTATGTGAGGGGGTGCTTCTGCATGAGCAGGACCCCTCTGCAGCTGGCAGAGTCTATTCTCTGCTGCTGCTTGTGGATGCGGTTAAACCATATACTCTTACGTGCATTATAACCTCGCGGTAAATGCTAACTTTGGAATGACTGCATCAAAACATGTCGTGTTTGGTGTCAAACAACTTGGAATCATACCCCCACACCAGTAACTGGTGTGGGAGTATGATCCCACCCTTCTAGAGGGGACGACATGTACCCACTGTACTAAACTGTAGAAATCTTCTAGAGCCCTGGCATCACAAAATGGATGCCACCAGCACAGACACCGGGCTGCCCTCCTGCTGCTGACCGAAACTCGAAGTGGAGGAAGCCCAACAAAAGCTATCCTGTCACAGGGAGGTGTCACCACCTCCCAGACAGGATTTAGTGTATTGGAGCTGGGTGGGTGCACTCTTAGAGTGCTTTGAAGTCCTGCACTGGGGGAGCAGTAGGCTCCTCTGTGCATATGCCAGCTCAAACCGATTCAGGGGCTACCTGCCCCTGCTCTGGCACGAAACTGGACAAAGGGAAGTGGGTGTAACCACCCACTACCCTGACCCTCCTAGAGGAGTGGTCATAGAGCTAGTCCCTCCCCTATCTTCACTATAAGATACCAAGCATTGCCAATGCAAATCAGATTACCCTGGATGACGCTCTACAATGTTCCACTATCTCTGGAAGACTGAAGAATCTCCCTTGGAGTCAAGGAGTAACTCCCCTGCTTGGCAGGCACCAGTAACTTTGATCAACAGTTGCAAACTTCACCGCTCCCGCCGGAGTCCGAAGTCCCTACATCCCCTGAAGTGGATTTCCTGACCTCTCAATGGCCATTTTGAGTCCCCAGCGAAGCTGTGGCATCTGGACTCCACGAGTGACGAGGAACAGCAATATCAAGGAACCATGCACTGATTTCAAGTGCAAACCCTAAACAACGTTCTATGAACTTGTGCTTTGGACCATCTGTAGTACAAGTCCCTAGCAGATCTGGTACTGAAAATCAGCAGTCTACCCCATCCCGAGTGACCGTGGGCTCCTGTGGAACTTTTCCTGCAAAGGCCTCTTCACTGTTGCTTGCCCGTTGGCTAGTGACTCACCCGAAGACTTTCTCATCAACTTCAAGGGCTCTCCTGATTTCTCCAGGCCTGCCCTCACTTACCCTTGCTGGGTAAGTCCATCAGACCTTGCTGGTTTGCATCATCATTAATCTTCATTCCACACAAGACTTGCAGTTGCCAAGGCTTGTTGGCTCCAATCCGGTTACCGACACCGTCATCAGCTGCAGACCTCATGGAACCCTCTGAATCCAGCTGCTGGTCGTCGTTGATCTCTCCTGGACCTCGTGAGCAAAGAGACAAATCACCATCAACGACCTGAAATGACGCGAGATCAGTGGTCATCCATCCTGCTGGCCACCGGTCACTGGCAAGTGACTTTGAACACTGTCCCCTCAATTTTCAGGTCATCTTCAATTTCAATCCATCTTCGTATTCCAGCGAACACCTCTCCAGTCGTCACAAGCAGCAAGTCTTCAGTGATTTCCATTGAAAACAGCATCGCGACCCAACACCAAAAGACACCTATGCACCCGGCTTCCCTGGGTGAGGTAACTCGTGCACTCCAGTGCCCAAGTGTGTGTTGGCCCTCGAAATACTTACCCTGTAAGTGGTTCGCTTGTTGACTTCTCCGAAGTGCCCTAAAACTTTAATATACATCCGCGACTTACGCCATTGAAACCAATAGGAAACCCGCGGCTGTGTTTAGACACTGCACGCATCTCCCGTGGGCTGATTACTTACCTGCTAACACTGCGGAATTGAAGCCCCAGCGATTCCCAAGGCCCTAGGCCTTTTCATTTTGCAAGTCGAGTTTGTTAAACCATTTTCTTAGTATATGGTCTGGTACGCCCCTAGGGCTACAGCCATATTTGTGCTTAATTTTTTGAGAACTGTTGACATTTGAATGTGTATCTGGGTTCTAATCTCATAAAGAGATTAGTAAAGTGTATCTAGAAATAAATACATATATATTTGATATATATACCTCTGTGGTGTCTTTTTCATTTGGTAATTCAAGAGATTATAAGGTAAAACAAGCTGCTTTACATTCCTCAGAGACTTAGCCTGAAGGCTGCTCTCCACAGCTACCACTAGGATAGCTTTCTTTAAAAGGTTGTCTTAAACCTATCTACCATAAGAGTCGAATTGGACTGGTGCAAAGGGACCACTATAACTAGTGACCAGCATATGCCAGGCCAACTTCTCACATTGGTGGGCAGCGTGTGGGATTCCAGATTGCCATTGTTTTACCAGAAAATCTCTATTTGAATTACTAACTGAAAACCACTAAAGGTACTCAAGGTACATATAAAGTCAAGCTAGTATCAATAAGTTCTACTAAACTTAGAGCTGTTTGTGAAGGGATAAGCACACCCTTGCTACAGCTCAAGCTAGGTCCAGTAGGCCTCAACTAGTGTAGGTAGTACAACACTGCACAACACTAGTATGTCTCACCAAGGTGGAGCCAGTGGGTCCACCCCATCTCAGTACAAAGATATAGCCTACACTGAACTGAAGGCCTTATGCTTTGAAAGACAACTGAGGGTGGGCAGGATTCCCTCATCACAACACCTGATAGATCTGTTAGTAGCAGATGACCCAAAACACGCTCTAGGAGCTAGTGGGTCTGCATCAGGGAGTGGGTCAGCCATAGGCTCTTGGTCTGATGATGAAAATCAAGATGACCTGGAGTCTGTGATTGAAGGGCCAGACCCAGAAGGGTCTGAAAAGAACAGAGGAATTCTCCTTAAGAGAACTGACAAAGTGGGAGAAAGGCCTAGGTCCCTCTCAATGGACTTTGACCATTCATACCACTCTGGAAGAGAATCTGTTCAGCAGAGGAACTCCACCTATCCCAGGGATTCCTCCTCTGACAGAAGGTTCAAGATGCTCCAGTATGAGGAAGCTAGGCTTGCCCTCAGAACCAAGCAATTGGCCTTAGATAGGAAAGCCTTCGAGCTCCAAAGAGCTTCTAAGAAGGAGGGGTTAAATACCCCTGGTGGCAGCAACAGTGTCCCTAGAGGCAGAGATTACATTCCAGACCATAGGAACCTGTCCATAGGAACCTGTTCCTCCCTACCAGAGTGGGGATGATATCCACAAATGGATAACTGCTATGGAGAGGGCCTGTAAAGTTCAACAGGTCCCCCAGACACAGTGGGCAGCATTCTTATGGCTCTCCTTTTCAGATAAAGGTAGAGACAAGCTCCTCACTGTTAGAGAAGAGGATGCTAATGATTATGAAACCCTGAAGAGTGCTTTGATAGATGGGTTTGGCTTAACCACTGAACAGTACAGGTTGAAGTTCAGAGACACCCAGAAAGCACAGACTAAGGATTGGACTGACTTTGTTGATTGTGCAACCAAGGCTTTAGAAGGTTGGCTGGTTGGTAGTAGAGTAACTGACTTTAAGGGATTGTATAATCTTATAATGAGAGAACAGATCCTTATAAATTGCCAGAACCAGTTGTTGCATCAGTACCTGGTGGACTCTGACCTGACCTCTCCCCAAGAATTGGGAAAGAAGGCAGACAAATGGGTCAGAACCAGGGTGAGGCAGAAAAACCAGAATCCGAGGTGGTGACACTAAGAAGCAAGATCCTAAAGGCTCAGATAAAGGTGGGGATAAGTCTAAAGACCAGAAGTCTTCACAAGGGCCCCAAAAATCTGCAACTGGTGGGGAGTCACAATCTGCAACGGGAAAAGGCCAAAAGAAGCCCTGGTGCATATTCTGTTAAGAGAAAGGGCACCACTGGACTTCTGTACAAAGTCCAAAGACCAAACCACCACCACTCCAGCCCCTAAGGCAACTGTTCCCCCTAGTGCAGTCATTGGTGGAGGTAATACTCAGAATAAGGGTGTAGTAGGGTTGACCCTGGGTTCTGATGTGGACTCTGGCCTAGTCAGAGTACCAACACAGGCATTGCTAGTTTGTGAGGGAGACCTTGATATGTCCTTCCTAGTGAGCCCCAGTAACCTGGGCAAGTACAAAAAGCAGCCTATCATAAATGGCAAACAGGCTTTGGCATTTAGGGACACAGGTGCTAGTGTCACCATGGTGGCAGAGGACCTAGTGGACCCTACACAGATCATCCTGGGTGAAATGTACCAGGTAACCAATGCAAGCAACACCAGGACCAACCATAGCCTGGCAGTTGTGAATTTCTCCTGGGGAGGGGTAACTGGCCTCAAAAAGGTAGTAGTCAGTGCAGACCTCCCAGTCGAATGTTTGTTGGGCAATGATCTGGAGACTTCAGCCTGGTCTGAAGTAGAATTATGGACTCATGCTGAGATGTTGGGCATACCTGCAGAGGTATTTGCTGTGACCAGGTCACAAGCCAAAATGCATAAAGCTGAACCAGCTCTGGATCCTGAAACTATGGACCAGATGCTACCCAAGAGGAGGAGCAGTAGGGTTAAGGCTGGGCCTTCCCCTCTGTCTCAGATCTCAGATTCCCCACCTGAGGGAGGAGAAGCAGAGCCTGAAGAAGGAACTGCCCCAGAGGAACTTGAGCCTGGTCAGCTTGAGTTCTTGGGGGCAGGGGGACCTTCCAGGGAAGATCTGAGCAAAGAGCAACAGTGCTGCCCCACTCTTGAACCCCTCAGACAGCTGGCTGCTGCTGAGGCTGCTGGGAGTGCTAGTGGGTCCCATAAGGTGTATTGGGATGAGGGGCTCCTATATTCGGAGGCTAGCGATCCTACCCCTGGAGCCACCAGGAGGTTGGTAATTCCTCAGAAGTTTAGGGGGTTCCTCTTGACCCTAGCACATGACATCCCATTGGCAGGACACGGGCCAAAACAAGACCTGGGACAGGCTTGTACCACATTTTCATTGGCCACACATGTCTGAAGACACCAAGGAGTTTTGTCGCTCCTGTGTCACTTGTCAAGCCAGTGGCAAGACAGGTGGCACAACAAAGGCCCCCCTGATACCACTACCTGTGGTGGGGGTTCCCTTTGAAAGGGTAGGGATTGACATTGTTGGTCCCCTTGACCCACCAACTGCATCTGGGCACAGATTTATACTGGTGGTAGTGGATCATGCCACCAGGTATCCAGAGGCTATACCCCTAAGGACTACCACAGCTCCTGTGGTAGCAAGAGCCCTCATTGGAGTTTTCTCCAGAGTGGGTTTCCCTAAGGAGGTAATCTCTGACAGAGGTTCTAACTTTATGTCTGGATATGTAACTGCAATGTAGAAGGAGTGTGGTGTAAACTACAAATTCACTACTCCCTAGCACCCACAATGCAATGGGTTAGTTGAGAGATTCAACAAGACCCTAAAGGGAATGATTAAAGGACTCCCAGAAAAGCTTAGGCGAAAATGGGAACTTTTACTTCCCTGCCTTCTGTTTGCATACAGGGGGGTTCCACAGAAGGGATTTGGCTACAGCCCTTTTGAACTTCTGTTTGGGCACCTTGTTAGAGGACCATTATGTCTGGTGAAGGAGGGATGGGAGTTACCTCTCAAACCTCCCAAACAGGATGTAATGGACTATGTACTTGGTGTCCGTTCCAGGATGGCAGAGTATATGAAGAAGGCCAATAAAAACCTTAAGGCAAGCCAAGAACTCCAGAAAGCTTGGCATGACCAAAAGGCTGTCCTGACTGTTTACCAGCCAGGTCAGTAAGTGTGGGTGTTGGAGCCTGTGGCCCCAGCAGCTCTCCAGGACAAATGGAGTGGCCCCCATACAATTGTTGAAAAGAAGGGAGAGGTCACCTACTTGGTAGATCTTGGCACTCCCAGGAGCCCCCTTAGGGTGCTCCATGTCAACAGACTTAAGGCATATGTGGACAGGGCTGACATGAGCTTGCTCATGGCAACTGATGATGACCAGGAGGAGGAGAGTGACCCTCTCCCTGACCTGCTCTCACAGAACCCTGAAGATGGATCAGTTGATGGTGTTGCTTTGGCAAGCAGCCTCACTGAACATCAACAAACTGAATGTAGACAAGTGCTACATCAGTTTAGGCATATGTTTAGCCTGACCCCAAGTCAGACTTCCTGGTGCACCCATGAGGTGGATACTGGTGACAGTCTGCCTGTAAAGAGTAAAATCTACAGGCAACCTGACCATGTCAGGGACTGTATCAGGACTGAAGTCCAGAAAATGTTGGAGCTAGATGTTATTGAGCCCTCAGATAGCCCTTGGGCTATCCCAGTAGTCCTTGTCCCAAAACCTCACACCCAGGGTGGTAAGAAAGAGATGAGGTTTTGTGTTGACTACAGGGGCCTCAATGCAGTCACCAGGACTGATGCCTACCCAATACCAAGGGCAGATGAACTAATAGACACTTTGGCCTCAGCCAAGTATCTCAGTACATTTGACCTTACAGCAGGCTATTGGCAAATCAAGTTAGCTGATGATGCCAAGGCAAAAACAGCATTTTCGACCCCTGGTGGGCACTATCACTTTGTGGTAATGCCCTTTGGTTTGAAGAATGCACCTGCCACATTTCAGAGGTTGGTGAATAAAGTTCTGACTGGTATGGAAACCTATTGCTCAGGTTATCTTGATGATTTTGCTGTCTTTAGTTCCAGCTGGCAGGATCACCTGGTCCACCTCAGGAATGTACTGGAGGCCCTGCAGAAAGCAGGGCTCACTATCAAGGCCACTAAGTGCCAGATAGGGCAGAGTCAGGTTGTTTACCTGGGCCACCTTGTAGGTGGAGGCCAGGTTCAACCATTGCAGAGCAAGATCCAGACCATAATGGAATGGGTAGCTCCAACCACCCAGACACAGGTGAGAGCCTTCTTGGGCCTGACTGGGTATTACAGGAGGTTTGTTAAGGGATATGGATCTATAGTGACCCCCTTAAATGATCTGACCTCCAAGAAAATGCCCAAAAAGGTTCAATGGACAGCTAGCTTTCAAAAGGCATTTGATGACCTCAAGCAGGCAATGTGCACTGCCCCCATCTTACAGAGTCCAGATTACAAAAAGAAGTTCATTGTTCAAACAGATGCTTCAGAGCTGGGTGTGGGAGCTGTACTATCTCAACGTAATGATGAAGGTCAAGACCAGCCAGTAGCTTTCATAAGCAGAAGGCTGACCCCTAGAGGGAAACGTTGGTCAGCTATTGAGAGGGAGGCCTTTGCTGTGGTGTGGGCCCTGAAGAAGCTGAGGCCATACTTGTTTGACACTCACTTCATAGTTCAGACTGACCATAAGCCCCTCCTATGGCTCAAACAGATAAAAGGTGAAAATCCTATACTGCTCAGGTGGTCCATTTCCCTACAGGGGATGGACTAAACAGTGGAACATAGACCTGGGACCCAACATGCCAATGCAGATGGACTCTTGAGGTATTTCCACTTAGAACATGAAGACTCAACTGGTCAAGGTTAGTTTTATGTCCCTGCGTTTGGGGGGGGGGGTTGTGTAGGAGAGTAGGATCTGCACTTATGTTGCCCCCACTTTTTTCTGATGTATACACTGGTTTCTGTCTATAGTCTGGCTGGGTCCCTGCTAATTAGGGCCCCAGTCTCACTGATCTCTCTAAACAACTTGGTGTGCATATTAGATGCACTATTGATTGGATACTGTGGTACCTTTTGAGCCCCTAGTATATGGTACCTTAGGTACCTAGGGCATTGGTACTCCACAGGCCTACCAGGGGCTGCAGCATGTATTATGCCAGCCCTGGGAAGCATTCACAATCTGACACCACAGGCCTGCTACTGCAACCTGTGTGAGGTAGTGTTAGCACTCCTCACAGAGGTATAGGTTCCTATATCTCACCATACACACACATGTAAACCTATCAGTCACCCCTCTTGCAGGCCCTAACAATCCTGAGGGCAGGGTGCTTCGTTTACTATGTGAGGGGGTGCTTCTGCATGAGCAGGACCCCTCTGCAGCTGGCAGAGTCTATTCTCTGCTGCTGCTTGTGGATGCGGTTAAACCATATACTCTTAAGTGCATTATAACCTCGCGGTAAATGCTAACTTTGGAATGACTGCATCAAAACATGTCGTGTTTGGTGTCAATCAACTTGGAATCATACCCCCACACCAGTAACTGGTGTGGGAGTATGATCCCACCCTTCTAGAGGGGACGACATGTACCCACTGTACTAAACAGTAGAAATCTTCTAGAGCTCTGGCATCACAAAATGGATGCCACCAGCACAGACACCGGGCTGCCCTCCTGCTGCTGACCGAAATTCGCAGTGGAGGAAGCCCAACAAAAGGTATCCTGTCACAGGGAGGTGTCACCACCTCCCAGACAGGATTTAGTGTATTGGAGCTGGGTGGGTGCACTCTTAGAGTGCTTTGAAGTCCTGCACTGGGGGAGCAGTAGGCTCCTCTGTGCATATGCCAGCTCAAACCGGTTCAGGGGCTACCTGCCCCTGCTCTAGCGTGAAACTGGACAAAGGGAAGTGGGTGTAACCCCCCACTACCCTGACCCTCCTAGAGGAGTGGTCATAGAGCTAGTCCCTCCCCTATCTTCACTATAAGATACCAAGCATTGCCAATGCAATTCAGATTACCCTGGACGACGCTCTACAAAGAAGAATCCTGGCCCTTTGATGTTCCACTATCTCTGGAAGACTGAAGAATCTCCCTTGGAGTCAAGGAGTGACTCCCCTGCTTGGCAGGCACCAGTAACTTTGATCAACGGTTGCAAACTTCACCGCTCCCACCGGAGTCCGAAGTCCCTGCGTCCCCTGAAGCAGATTTCCTGACCTCTTGACAGCCATTTTGAGTCCCCAGCGAAGCTGTGGCATCTGGACCCCACAAGTGATGTGGAACAGCAATACCAGGGAACCGTGCACTGATTTCGAGTGCAAACCCTAAACAACGTTCTACAAACTTGTGCTTTGTGCCATCTTTAGTCCAAGCCCCTAGCAGGTCTGGTGCCGAAAATCAGCAGCCTACCCCATCCCGAGTGACCGTGGGCTCCTGTGGAACTTTTCCTGCAAAGGCGTCTTTGCGGTTGCTTGCCCATTGGCTAGTGACCTACCCAAAGACTTTCTCATCAACTTCAAGGGCTCTCCGGGTTGCTCCAGGCCTGGCCTCACTTACCCTTGCTGGGTAAGTCCATCAGACCTTGCTGGTCTGCATCATCGTCAATCGTCATTCCACACAAGACTTGCAGTTGCCAAGGCTTGTTGGCTCCAATCCGGTTGCCAACACCGTCATCCGTTGCAAATTTTGTGGAACCCTCTGAATCCAGCTGCTGGTCATCGTCAATCTCTCCTGGACCTCGTGAGCGAAGAGACAAATCACCATCGACGACCTGAAACAACGCGACATCAGTGATCATCCATCCTGCTGGCCACTGGTCACTGGCAAGTGACTTTGAACACTGTCCCCTCAATTTTCAGGTCCTCTTCAACTTCAATCCATCTTCGTATTCCAGCGGACACCTCTCCAGTCGTCACAAGCAGCAAGTCTTCAGTGATCTCCATTGAAAACAGCATCGCGACCCGACACCAAAAGACACCTATGCACCCGGCTTCCCTGGGTGAGGTAACTCGTGCACTCCAGTGCCCAAGTGTGTGTTGGCCCTCGGAATACTTACCCTGTAAGTGGTTCGCTTGTTGACTTCTCCGAAGTGCCCTAAAACTTTAATATACAAACCGCGACTTACGCCATTGAAACCAATAGGAAACCCGCGGCTGTGTTTAGACACTGCACGCATCTCCCGTGGGCTGATTACTTACCTGCTAACACTGCGGAAGTGAAGCCCCAGCGATTCCCAAGGCCCTAGGCCTTTTCATTTTGCAAGTCGAGTTTGTTAAACCATTTTCTTAGTATATGGTCTGGTACGCCCCTAGGGCTACAGCCATATTTGTGCTTAATTTATTGAGAACTGTTGACATTTGAATGTGTATCTGGGTTCTAATCTCATAAAGAGATTAGTAGAGTGTATCTAGAAATAAATACATATATATTTGATATATATACCTGTGTGGTGTCCTTTTCATTTGGTAATTCAAGAGATTATAAGGTAAAACAAGCTGCTTTACATTCCTTAGAGACTTAGCCTGAAGGCTGCTCTCCACAGCTACCACTAGAAAAGCTTTCTATAAAAGGTTGTCTTAAACCTATCTACCATAATAGTTGAATTGGACTGGTGCAAGGTGGCCACTCTAACTAGTGACCAGCATATGCCAGGCCAACTTCTCACACCTGTGGATGACAGACACACAAGAAGTCAGCTAAAAGATTGTTATCCGCCTACATGGTCATTTACTCTAAAGGAATAATGTTGTCACCATGCGATTAGAAAAATTAGGGTCACAGCTAAAATGAGTGGAATGACATCATCACTCGAGTGACACATCAGAACACACATCTAAGTCACTTAGCATACAGTCAGCTGGACACACACATTGCAATACATGCCACACAAGGCTCCAAGCGTGCACACTCAGACCCAGTGACTTACCATTATGAGAAGAAGTTACGTATGAGCTGACTCCTGATATCCTCCTCCTCCTCCTCCTCCTCACTTGCCTCGTGACCAAGCCCTTCATCCTCCACGGGTGGATGTTCCTGCTCATGCTGTTCCAGGATGAGTGGCACTGCCTTCTCCTCTGCCATGTTGTGCAGCATGCAGCACACGAGGAAGATTTTGCAGACCTTCGCCGGTGCATATGGGAGGGACCCGCCTGTCTTGTGAAGGCACCGGAATTGGCTCTTCAGGAGGCCAAACGTCCTCTCAATCACTCGCCTGGTCTGCCCGTGTGCACTGTTGTAACGGTGATCTGCAGCTGATCTTGGGTTGCGGAGAGGCGTCATCAGCCATGGCTTGTTGGGATAGCCAGAGTCCCCTACATGGAAACATCATGTAAAAAGTGGGTCAGGAGATGCCGTAAGATACAAAGATACCGCAAAACACAGGACAAACAGAGTATACCCACCAACAAGACATGCTCATTCGTTGTGCAGCCGCAGCATCATTTGTGGCACCCTGCTACGCCTCATGATGTAGGCATCGTGTGCTTACCCTGGAAAACGTGCACAGACATGGGAAATCAGCATGTTAGCAAGACACACCACAAGGGCATTTATAGAGTGGTAATGTTTACGGTTGTGATAGGCGACCTCCTGTGCCTGTGGTGGTACCAAAGCCACATGTGTCCCATCAATGGACCCAATGACATGGGGCATCCCTCCCAGGGCATAGAAATCACCCTTGACACCTGTCAACTCCTCAGGAGTCGGAAAATGGATGAATTCATCCAGGTGCTCCAACATGGTGCCAAAACATCATGCAGGACACGACTGAACATCGTCTGGGACATGCCACCAACATCAGCTATGGTGAATTGAACGTACCTGTGGCAAAAAAATGTAGGGCTGCCATCACCTTCATCTTGGGGGGTGGGCGCAGTAGGATACCTGTGTTGCGGTTGGAGGTGTGGTGCCAGCCTGTTTGTCAGGTCCTCAGTCAACTGTTGGGTGAATCTGTAACGGCGTATGCAGTCACATTCCCTCATGGCACCCAAGTCTGGTATTGGTCTGGGAACAGACGGTGCCCTGCAGAAAATTGGAATGAATAACGAAGAGTGCGAACATAACAACATCAATGTCAATGAACTGAGCACATGCTCAACTGCTAATACACATCTGCTAAATACAGAGTCTGGTCTGTGCAATACATCCAGGACACGTATGCCAGCCGGGTGATACTCCTACGAAAAGCCAGCTACACCCGTTGATTGTCAAGTCTACATGACATGCCCTGAAGCGAGCTGTGGGCCAGTGTCAGTGAACAGCCAGAGACATCACAAGAGTGACATACATCCACATATCAGCATTTGAAGGATGTCATCTCATACAGACAGCTGACAGCAAGCTAGACGCACAGATCACATGGAATGTCAAATGTACAGATCACACACATTGCGATGAAGGGGTACACGTGAAAACAGAAAACAGAGACATTGAGACGACGCAGATATCTCCTCATGTCAAAATATCAAGTTCGATACATACAGACACACGTTACGTGGAAATCCACATGTGGCATGGTGTGCATAGATGTGTGCCATGCCCATCTAGACACAGACACATGTTGGATGCAGCAACAGCAGATGCAGTTGACGGAACACCAACAGCAAGCTAATGGGAACAAATGACACGCACATGACATAGTCACATCGGTGCACGCTGGTCGTTAAATGTCAGTTGTTAGTGTCCCTGTCCCTGGCATCAGGGGACAGTTGTGGGTGGTGGTGACTGTGCCATACCAGAGATGCTGTGCTTGACACATTTGTATTACATGCACACATGTGCAAAGTGTGAAGGGGAAGTGTGACACATAGTGCCCCATCACTCATGACATGTGTACACAGGTCATTACACATCAATTGTGCAAATACATGAGGAGACATGTGCAATATCACTGCCTGACACACCTAGGCCCTGCACATGTAGAACAGCAATGACAATGACTTGTGCGAGTCTGAGACCTCCATTCCTTTCGTGTGTGCATCCTATCAACAGTGTAAGCGTGTGAAACGCACCGTACACACGCTCTGAGGGTTTGTGCACGGTCCATATCACTAGAGTTGTGTGGCCGTAGGAGTACGCGTGGTACAGACCGTACAAGTACGGTCCGTATCACTATAGTAGTGGTGCCGTAGGAGCACGCGTGGTACGGACCGTACACACGTACGTGTACTACCAGTGCCTACACGTATGTGTACTACCAGTGCCTACACATACGGGTACGCACTGGTAGTACACGTACCCGTACGTGTACTACCAGTGCCTACACGTACGTGTACTTACAGTGCCTACACGTACGGGTACGCACTGGTAGTACCCGTACGTGTAGGCACTGGTAGTACACGTATGGGTACGTGTACTACCAGTGCCTACACGTACATGTACTACCAGTGCATACACATACATGTAGGCACTGGTAGTACACATATGTGTAGGCACTGGTAGTACACGTACAGGTACGTGTACTACCAGTCCCTACACGTACGTGTACTACCAGTACATACATGTACGTGTACTACCAGTGCCTACACATATGTGTACTACCAGTGCGTACACGTACGTGTACTACCAATGCCTACATGTATGTGTAGGCACTGGTAGTACATGTACATGTAGGCACTGGTAGTACACGTACGGGTACGTGTACTACCAGTGCCTACACGTACGTGTACTACCAGTGCCTACACGTACGTGTAGGCACTGGTAGTACACGTACCAGAACGTGTACTACCAGTGCCTACGTACTACCAGTGCCTACACGTACGTGTAGGCACTGGTAGTACATGTACATGTAGGCACTGGTAGTACACGTCCATGTAGGCACTTGTAGTACACATACGGTTACGTGTACTACCAGTGCGTACACGTACATGTCAAACGCACTGTGCAACTGGTACCGTAGGGGTACGTGTGAAATGCACCGTACCTGTGTGTGGATTTGAAAATTACATAGGGGACACATAAGGGACAAGTATTAGGCACTAAATGCATGCTGGTTGTCATGGATACAGAGTTTTCAGTTCAAATTTTTCCATCAGGTGTCCTGGAAAAGTCAGTTGGCCACAATATACAATGTTGCAAAGTGGTTGTTGACTTGACATGATGCTCAAAATTTGAACGATGCAAATGCTGTCACTGGTGTATGTGGAAAGGGATTGGAGTAAACGTAAGATGCGAATGAATCTGACCAATCACTATTTACTCCTCCAAATGAATGCCCCTCAGCAAGACAGATATAAGTCAGCCAGAACCCATGAGAGGGCACTTGCCTGCACAACTTTCCTGTTGACAACACTGCTGCTGTCTGTGCTTCCTCTGGCACCATGTCAAGGTCTGTGGAGAGGGCCCAGCCATTCACCCAGGAGGAGAATGAGGCATTGCTGGATGTCATCCTCCCACAGTACACCAGCCTGTATGGGAGACCAGGGGAGCAGGTGAGTGCTGACTCCACTAGCTTTGACTGTGCACCTTTTTTGTGACTGTCACTTCTGGCATTGTGTCCAGGTGTGACAGACATGCAATGTTGTTTAGAGTGGGTCCCGCGGGGGGGGGATGGCTTATGTCTCCCATGCAGAGCATGATGTAGTTCATGTGTGCACTCCTCACTTGCATTGTGCTTACTGTGACATTCACTGCATAGTGCATGACACATTCAGCCTGGCTAATCCTTTGTGGCATTTTTTGTCTATAGTCTTGAGGTGATTAAGTGGTCCCCCCGGTGTGACAGGTGACTGTACCCACAGATGTGTGTGAGTTGAGTGGAGCTGTGGTGAGAGTGTCCAAGTGATGTATACGCCCCCTGGACATTGATGTGTGTGAATGTTCCTTGTCATGTGGGTGAGTGTCTATGTGAAGTGTTGCACCACAGCTGCATGGAGGAGGCAACAGCTCTACCCATCTGATGTGAGAAGTAAGTCGTGCTGTGTGTCTGACTTGCTGAGCTAGCCCCACACCTGTGACACCCCACAGGCAAGTGGCACATGTGCAGAGTGAGGTTTGTATCCGCTGTTGCCAATGGCATGTGATTGATCTGTGCCTGTAAGTGTCTGTGCACTCTGCTGAGGTTGCGTCAGTGGCCTGGGGCATGTAACTGCTTGGAGGTTCTGTCCATCAGCCTGGTGTTGCTTGTGATGCACAGTGTGTGCCATGTTCATGGAGTGTGTCACACCCCTCATGCCACCTGTGTACTTTATATGCCATGTAGTACATTGGGGCTTCCACAGAGGTCAATGTCCATATGACAAAGATGCTATTCCTTGGCAGCATCCTATGCCCTGTTCAACATATCAAAGATGTGCAAATGTGTGTCTCTCTGACATGGAGCAGGTGTAGTGATGTTGTCTCACTTTGTCATCCTCACAGGTAACTGCCTACGCAGAGGGGGAGATCTGGAAGCAGGCCGTCAGGGCCGTGAGATCGGTGGGGGGTTGCAGTCGGCGCCTAGCCCAAGTAAGAAAACGGTGGCTGGACATCCGGTGCTGGTCCCGGAGGATCGCCCGGGTCCTGCTGAAGGACTCACCTCCACGCCCCCACGGTGGGCGCCGACACCTGACCCACCAGATGAAGCGTGTCCTGGCGGTGGTCTTCCCTGACATGGCTAGGCGGTTACAGGAGGGACAGCAGCAAGGAGGGGGTAGGTACATGTCTGTTTGTTGTGTGTCACCAGCTTTTGGAAGTTCTCAGTTGCCTGGATACACTGCCAGGGTTTATATGTGCAGTGCATATCCTGTTCCCCCAAGTCAAGCGGTGCTGTTCTTCCTCCCTTCCCCTCCTTGACATGTGTTCCCTGGTCTGTGTGTAATCACTATTGCACATGGTCATCTAGGCTGCCAGTTAATGCAAGTGCACATTGCTTTCTGCATCATGTGTGGTGGTGGTCTGTGACATGTGTTGGTACCTTGCCTGTGCCCTGTCCTGTTCAGTCATTTGGGGGGCCATATTTGTTGGCACTGATGCTGAGTCTCAACATAGGAGTGTGAGGTTTCAAATTAACAGACTTGCAGCATGCATGACCGATGTTGTGGCCTCAGACATGATGTGCAGGAGTGGGAGATATGCATAGTGCCGGGACGGTTGCTCATGTTACAGTCAGATCATTCCAGGACCATGGAGCAGTGTGCCCACTACAGTCCCCTGAGACACCCTTGCCTCGGAATCGTGTGTGTCATCCAACACTGTGCCCATTCTCTGTGTTTTCAGCATAGGTTGGCCTCTGTGGCATTGTTCCCTGGCCTCATTTGTATTTATCTAAAGTGTGCTACATGTGTCCACTGGACAGGGTGACCCCATTTGGCTTGTGCATCCTCACACTGGGCAGTGCCTGTGTGTCTATTTACAACTACCTGTTGATGGTTGTTTGTCACAAATATGTGTTGGCAGCCTCACAAGGTGATGTGGAGTACATTTTGGAATTCTTTTTTTTTTTTTTGAAAAACCTTTATTACAGTTTCAGAGACATACAAGTATGGGCCTACAACCAACAGGCCGGCCGCTAATGCACACTATAAGCATAGACACATCCTAACAGCCACATCGGTGAAGCAATAAGAGAGCTACTGGAGTGCTAATCAACTCAGCCAGCCGCAGCCGCAGTCCATAGACAAGCAAAGAAAGGTTTTATATTTTTAATGAAAACGAAAAACATCACACACACAAGGCAGAGGAGGTCAATAGTAGTAACATGTGCTCCCCGTATCGAAGGGGTAAACAAACCCAGGGAGAAAGAGGGGGGGGGCAGGCAGAAGAAACCAAATGCACATGTCGCAGGAGCATAGAGGAATGTGCGGGCTAGGGAGACAGAGCAGCATCCATCTCTCGCGTCTGGGGCGGGGCGCAAATACCTCCACGATAGGAGTTCCAGGGACCCCACACCTTAATCCACTTCCCAGGCTTGCCTCTCGCCACATACACCGTTTTCTCTCTGAACATACACCAGTCCATGTGTTCCTTCCACGCAGAGACCGTTCATTTTGGAATTCTTGATGCACATTTTAGTAAACCCAGATTAAGAGGTGTAACTTCTTGATCTGTCTCAATCACATTGTCTCAGGTATGGGGGGTTTGTTCGGGCAAGGCCTACATGTCCAAACCTTATGTCTCCTTGCCAGGTCTGACCTGTGTGTGATAATTGTCTGGACAGACACTCAACATGCAGTGACCCAGTCATGTTGTGCAGGGTTTAATGTTTGTGCTTTGCAGCATGTGTCAAAAGTTTAAATACATGATTCTTGCTCATCCATTTTTGGCACCAGTGTGTGGTCCAGATGCTACGTAGTTTGGTCTTTGTGTGCTGACATCTGTGTGCACATTCTTGCTTGCCATGAGGGTGTCTCCTCAGTGCAGGTGTGCCTTATTCCGACACAATTGCAGGCCCATTAGCTTATGCATTGTCCTGTGTTTGGACATGTGTGCCACTCCACATGACAGGCAGTGGGTCAGATGTGTTGCCAACTATGTCATCATGGTACGGATGGCCATGTGACAGGTGGCATGATTCAAGTTGTTAGTCAAGAAGTCTTGTACCTTGGCACTCACTACACTTGTCAACATGTCTTCATGTTTTCAATGCTTGACTTTGATGTTTTGTTGTGAAGGACAATAATGTGCCTGCATGACAGATGTCTCCCAAGGAAGTGCACAAGAAACCACCTTTACACTTTCAGGGGACACGCTGGCACATTTTAAAAAACGGCACAGTTCGAATAAGACTTTTTTTCCGATTATACATATACATGTTCCCACACTGTGGTGGCATTTGCTTAAGTCCTTGGTTGTTGTGGATACCAACTTACGAGTGTCAAGTCATCCAGAATGCCGTGGTGCAATGTATATGTATTTACTGAAACTCCATTTCTTTCTAACAGTGGCTTATTTGAATAAGGCTGGCAGCTTATACAATGACTGTGTAAATGTAGTTTGTGTGCACCTCCTTGTGTGACTTCTTTTATTCAGGCACATGTGTGTTCTGTTCACAAAGTGGCACATTCACACATTCTAAACATGTAGATTGTGTAAAGTGGTGTGATTCCCAAGGGATCACAATGTATTTCGTTTGGGTTTCCAAAGTACTTACAGGTCTCTGAGTGTGGGGACACCTTCAGCATTGAGGTCTGTTATTTAGCCTTGGGTGCACCAATACTGTTTCGTTCACAATATGCAAGAGGTGGCATGCCTTCATAGTATTGCTGTGCTTAACTGTTCCCAGACACTAGCTTCTCATTATATTTCGATATCAAGTTATTTGCTGTTGTGTCCTATTTTTCCTTGTTTCCAAGTGGCATGGTGGGTCAACCAACTGGGGAGTGCAGGACTTGCATATGTGCGGAGTCATCTAGATGTTACTCATGATGCATTGCCTGATATGCACTGTGACCTATTTTGTTTGGACTCATGTGTCTGATGTATACAGGTGACTGATTATTTTCTTTATCTTCACCTTGCCCACAGCATCATCGGAGGACACTGAGGGAGACACCTGCACGGACCTGGAGGAGGGATCCAGCACCGGTGCCACCACTGCTGGCGAGTCTGTGGGAGCAAGTGGCACGGAGGGTGAGGGGAGTCAGGCGGAGGACCTGTCTGGTGGCGACACCGACTACGATGCTGACGGGTCCGAGGCTGAACTCCTCGAGTGGGCGGAGGCTGCTACAACACATGGCAGCAGCATGACATGTGTCCCCGCCTCCTCCATTCCCATCACCGCCCTCCCAGTTACTCCGGTCCCTTCTGTCCATGCAGGGCACTACATTGTCTCCTTCGTGCCAGGCACCGCACCCCCTGCCCCTGTCACCCCTGCTGCCCTCACTGCAGAGTCTGTGGACATTCAGCGGCAGTTGCAGGTTGGCCAGACATCGATGCTGAATGTCCTCCATGGCCACACCACACTGCTGACACAGATGGTGTCGTTCATGGTGGGCATGTCAGCAGCGATGTCTGACCAACGGGTGTTGCTGAGGTCCATGGACTCTTCACTGACAGCAGCAGTGAGTCTCCTGCAGCGCTTCGTCCCCCCACCGTAGCCCCATCCACACTTCCCACTCCCATGCCTGTCCCATGCACACCCAGACATTCCCAAGCACGCACCCCACCAGACACAGGCAGTACACTAACACGTAAGGGCAAGCACACACCTCCTGGCACGCACATTCAGGGGGATAAAGGCACACCCACTGGGTATGGGGCACACAGGCATACACGCAGCCACAGTCTGAGTCCGCATGCCTCACTACCCAGTCCCTCCAAAGGCACTCCCCTTGGCTCCCCTGCCACAGAGTCAGACAAGGAGAGCTACATGTCTGTGCTGGGCCTCAGCCCCACTGGGTCACCAGCCCGCAAACGGGCAAGGCACTCCCCGGGTAGGGGAGTTGAGTCCCCACCATGTCCGCCCCCTCCCCCAGTAGCGCTGCACCCCATCCCTCCGACCCCCCCCTCCTTTGTGCCTGTGGTTTCTTCCGGTGCAGGGGATACTCTGGACGCCCTGGCAGAAGTGTGCAGCGCCGAGCTCACCTCCACCTTTGGCCCTGCCCCACCCCCTGTGGTGGAGGCATCCGTCCCTGCACCCACCACACCTACCCTTACACCTCCTGTCCCTGCGGTGCCTGGTCCTTCCCCACATGATGCCCCCCCCATTCGTCGAAAGCTAGGGGAGACACGTGCCCATGTGTCCCCCCAAGGACTTCTATTCTGGACTGGCCATTGGCCTTTGTATATAGTGTTCTTGAAAAAAATTATTATCTTATGCTGATTAAAGCATTTTCTTTTTACTTTGAACACTATTGCATTTCAGGTATTGATGTTGGTGCTGATGCTCCAGGAGTTGGGGTTGTGGTAATGTGTTATGTTTCGGGCAAAGGTTCGAGTCTGATGGTCATGAGGTGGCCCATGGGATCTGCGTGCCATCACAAGGTCTCTGCAAAAGATCTTTGGTTGTGTGTATTATTTGTTTTTTGAGACATTTTACCAAGGAGTGTCCCTTCCTCCGTGGCACCTGACATCTTCCCTGCAGAGAGTTACACAATTGTTGTGCTGACCGGTGTATACATTCCCTTTGTTGGTGACGGATCCCTTCAACTATGGCCATGCCTGCTCAGCAATGTCTCCGGCTGCATCGTCTGTGCCATCCTTGCTAGTCACTGTACTTGTGTATTGAGTATGTTGCCATGCCTTCATGGAGAAATTCTCCCTTTTCCGCACTATGCATGTGTGTAATCCCAGCCTAGCACACATATGGTACTTGTTCTGCAGGGTATTTGGGCACCTGACTCACAATTGTGGGCATTGTATCTGTGGGAACTCCACCCTATTCCTTCCATGAGAGACAACATCTTGGTGGCTGTCCCAGCACCTGTACATTCCTATCAGTCCTGGGATGTGCGTGACAGTGTGTGTTCCCTTGGGCTCTCTTAGTTTAGTAGGCATTGACATGACTATACAGTCTTGTGGCATGAGCTCTGTGTGTGTATTGTGCTGCATCCGCCAGGGGTGGGTATGCATGAGTCATTTGTCCTCACACCCACATGTGGTGTGTCATGCAGTGGGGGAAAGACATCCATCCTCATGGGAGTGGGAGACTGCTGTCAGTGATGTGTTGTTATGGCACTATCAACATAGTCGAAAATTAGGGATGCGTACATACACCCATGGAGTTGTGGTCATCTGATAATGATGTACACACCCCCATGTCTCTGTCCACTGCTGGGAGTGATAAGCACCCACCCCTCACATGTCTGTCCACTGCTGTGAGTGATAAGCACCCACCCCTCACATGTCTCTGTCCACTGCTGGGAGTGATAGGCACCCACCCCTCACATGTCTCTGTCCACTGCTGGGAGTGATAGGCACCCACTCCCATGTCTCTGTCCACTACTGGGTGTGATAGGCACCCACCCCTCACATGTCTCTGTCCACTGCTGGGAGTGATAGGCACCCACCCCTCACATGTCTCTGTCCACTGCTGGGAGTCCTCTGCACCCACTCCCATGTCTCTGTCGACTGCTGGGAGTGATAGGCACCCACCCCTCACATGTCTCTGTCCACTGGTGTGAGTGATAAACACCCACCCCTCACATGTCTCTGTCCACTGCTGGTATTCCTCTGCACCCACCCCTCACATGTCTCTGTCCACTGCTGGTATTCCTCTGCACCCACCCCTCACATGTCTCTGTCCACTGCTGGGAGTGATAGGCACCCACCCCTCACATGTCTCTGTCCACTGCTGGAAATGATAGGCACCCACCCCTCACATGTCTCTGTCCACTGCTGGGAGTGGTAGACACCCACCCCTCACATGTCTCTGTCCACTGCTGGGAGTGATAGGCACCCACCCCTCGCAAGTCTCTGTCCACTGCTGGGAGTCCTCTGCGCCCACCCCTCACATGTCTCTGTCCACTGCTGGGAGTGATAGGCACCCACCCCTCACATGTCTCTGTCCACTGCTGGGAGTGATAGGCACCCACCGCCATGTCTCTGTCCACTGCTGGGAGTGATAGGCACCCACCCCTCACATGTCTATGTCCACTGCTGTGAGTGATAAGCACCCACCCCTCACATGTCTCTGTCCACTGCTGGGAGTCCTCTGCACCCACCCCTCACATGTCTCTGTCCACTGCTGGGAGTGATAGGCAACCACCCCTCACATGTCTCTGTCCACTGCTGGGAGTGATAGGCACCCACCCCTCACATGTCTCTGTCCACTGCTGGGAGTGATAGGCACCCACCCCTCACATGTCTCTGTCCACTGCTGGGAGTGATAGGCACCCACCCCTCACATGTCTCTGTCCACTGCTGGGAGTGATAGGCACCCACCCCTCGCATGTCTCTGTCCACTGCTGGGAGTCCTCTGCACCCACCCCTCACATGTCTCTGTCCACTGCTGGGAGTGATAGGCACCCACCCCCATGTCTCTGTCCACTGCTGGGAGTGATAGGCACCCACCCCTCACATGTCTCTGTCCACTGCTGTGAGTGATAAGCACCCACCCCTCACATGTCTCTGTCCACTGCTGGTATTCCTCTGCACCCACCCCTCACATGTCTCTGTCCACTGCTGGGAGTGATAGGCACCCACCCCTCACATGTCTCTGTCCACTGCTGGGAGTGATAGGCACCCACCCCTCACATGTCTCTGTCCACTGCTGTGAGTGATAATCACCCACCCCTCACATGTCTCTGTCCACTGCTGGTATTCCTCTGCACCCACCCCTCACATGTCTCTGTCCACTGCTGGGAGTGATAGGCACCCACCCTTCACATGTCTCTGTCCACTGCTGGGAATCCTAGGCAGCCACCCACCAACCCACCCGCACCCTTGGTGCAGTACACTGCTGTCCTGGGCATACACACACCCCAATATACTGGTTATATGCTGCACCAGGCCCTAAGCCAACATTTGTGGCGTGTGTACGCCTTGTATCACAAATGTACTGGTGCCCTAGGGGTACGAGTGATGCGGTCCGTACCCCCGCATTCATAGGTTGGGTACGGTCCGTACCACGCGTACCCCTACATCACCACTACAATGGTGGTACGGACCATACCCACGCTCTGAGTCCGTGTGTACGGTCCGTACCACCATTGTAGTGGTGATGTAGGGGTTCATTTAGTTTATCCCTTCTGGTCCTCAGCTAGAAATTCCCTGATTGTATTAGGTCTGTGTCCGTTTACGTACGCATAAATTACCTCGTAGTGAATGGCTTCATTCCTTCTTCGTTTTCTATAAATTTGCCTTGATGTTTTACTTTATTTTACTCTGTTTCACCGACGGTTAATTAATTAAGTTCCTACAGCGGGTCAGCCTTTATAATCACATCTTCGCTTTCTGGGTCCCTTTTGTTCTTCTTATTTTAGATCCCAGTAGGACCCTCGTTTGGATTTGTTCACTGTCTACCAAACTGAAGATAGGACAGAGTAATAGGCTAAGTGGGGACAGCGCTTAATCCACCTTATGCCACTATTTGCCTGATTGAGCTGCTCCTAAAATGTTTAGCTCCTTTTTCTATCTCTACACAGGTAAGCTCCTATGTGCATTTATATCCCTTCGCCGGTTTATGTTTATTTATTAGTCTGTACTTTTTGTTTGTATAAAGCTTGGACAGATGCTTCCGGATTCGTCTTTTCTATTGTCTGTATTAATAGTTTTTTTCTCTTTCTTTATTTTTATTCGCCCTTCCAAAAATAAAAAGAGAATCTTTTTCACTTATCTCCATTCTTTTAACTATTGCTCTGGTGCCTGTTTATCACTTTCCAATCCAAATGGTATTAAATAAATAAATCTACTCATTCATCGTTAAGTGTCTGACACCCATATTGGAGTTTATTACTCTCTGGTTGCTATATGGCATACAGTTTTGTGTTGTTGTATATATCTTTGATTCATCTTTCTGTTTTTGTTTTTGTTTCTGCTGTATTATATTTTTATATTTATATGTACCCTTATTTTCCAACAGGTCCCATTTTTGTTGGAGTTTGTCTTTGTTACGCCCTGAAGAAGGTGGTACTCCTGAGTTGGAGTTGTCTCACCGAAACGCGCGTCGGCGTTGTTTAGTTGGGCCCTCTCCATTCCCACTGATTATGTACTTTAGATAAGTGTTTTTCGACATTTATCCTGAATAACCATCAGAATATCGTGGGACTACTGATGTTACTGCTTTGAGTTGGGTCCACAAGAATCTTTTTGATCTGATGTTGGATGAGTTATGTAAAGTTGTATGAATGTGGGCTGTTTGAATTTGAGTGTTTGTAGCTCTGATCAAAAAACATTCCTTCACCTTTTCCCCTGTATTTGGGAGCCTGTTTTTTGTTGTATTCTCTACTGTGGTATATTCCTTTTTGTATAAAACTCAGATATTTATTGTGTGTGTCTAACACCTTTATCCATTTATATATTTTGCTACAATGTACGTTGTTCTTTGTCTATTGTGACCATCTTTGTATAAAAAATCAACAAATTTTATTTATGTATTATAAAAAGTGACACTTACAAATGAAATAAACTAAAGAGTTGCACTATTTAGTTTGGTGTTTTGACGTGTTTGTATGCCATATTTCTTTAATCTGATTTGGGTGTCATTCTCTGTTTATTTTTTATATATGATACATTGTACATCATTAAATTGTAAGGGTAGAGTTTACTTTGTTCTTGCTTGGTATGCGTGGTATGGACCGTACCCACGCTCTGAGAGCGTGCGTACGGTCCATACCACCATTTTAGTGGTAATGTAGGGGTACGCGTGGTACGGACCGTACCCATGCTCTGAGGGCGTGGGTACGGTCTGTAGAGCGTGGGTACGGTCCGTACCACGCGTACCCCTCCATCACCACTACAATGGTGGTATGGACCGTACCCACACTCTGAGGGCGTGGGTACGGTCCGTACAATGCGTACCCCTACATCACCACTACAATGGTGGTACGGACCGTACCCACGCTCTGAGTCCGTGTGTACGGTCCGTACCACCATTGTAGTGGTGATGTAGGGGTACACGTGGTACAGACCATACCCACGCTCTGAGGGCGTGGGTACGGTCCGTACCACCATTGGTGTGGTGATGTAGGGGTACGAGTGGTACGGACCGGACCCACGCTCTGAGGGAGTGGGTATGGTCCATACCACCATTGTAGTGAAGGACTGGGTTTTTCTAAGACCCAGCGGTGCCAGGGAACAACACCTGAAACCTTCGTGGGTTACCTGTTCTGGCGTACCAAACACAGAGACACGGGACACTTCCAGCGGCGTCAGAGATCAGCGTTTATTTTACTGCAGGGATACAGAGGTCACAAGAAGTACACAGCGTGTAGGTTCTCGGAGACTGTTTCAATTTGCAAAAAGTGGATCGCTCCTTTTATACACGTTTTTCCCATAGCCCAATATAGTGAACAAAGATTACAACTCAGTTCCCACAATAAACTTCAAAAGGGTCGCGTTCATGTTTCAGGAGGCCGGAACATGATTACCACAGTATTACCAATTCCCAACTGTAAAAGCATATCTTCTCTGCAATAAAACACATTCCATCCTGATCGTAAACACATTAGGAGAAGGGACAAAAACAGATGCAAAGAAAGAACAAGGATGCACAACAGGTTAAAGAAGAGTGTTAGGAGTAATAAAGGAAACTTGATAACGGGATCAGAGACACCGTGTCTAATGTATGCATGGCTGAAACAATAGACCGGTGCGGCAAGATGAGCCTCGAGCGGGGCCATCTGCCTTCGTCGTGTCGTTTCCCTCATCATAAAAGTCATACTCAAAGGAACACGTGTCTCTCGTGTAAGCTTGAGAGTCCCAGGGTCACGAAGCGGACAAAAGTCCGTTCGCTGGCTACTTGAGGGCAAGAAACAAAATGGATGCCGTATCTAAAATGGAACCCAAGGGTTCAGATGAATAAACCCAAAAATAAGACGAACCATACGTGGTTGCGTAGCGAAACTGCGTACACCCACTATACTCGTCATTTGCGGTTCGTAGATACCCAACTCATCCATATTCGTCACCACTCAAAAGTGTCGTTCCGTCCCACACGGAACCTCAGACGCTCCTTTTGCCCTCATGTAGGCAAGCACTAGTCAAGATCAGAATCTACTTCAATATTCATCAGGTCGTTCAGTTGCTGCTGGAACATCATTCTATTCATCAACGTCTCCTTGGTAACAGATGGTCGTCTTATACACGTTGTAGCACATAGGCCACATAAGGCAGGACCACACTGTACACAAAGACAACACATGAACAGAAACGTTACAACAACCCCTACGATCATCAGAATCTTCCAACCCCAAGTTGACATCAGGCCCCAAAACCATCCTAGGAGCGTCCAATTACCTTCGTCCACGTGTATGGACTCGGAGATCTTGTGCAACTTCGAAATGGCTTGGTAAACAGTTGGAGCATTGTCAGGAATATAAATGCAACAACTCGAATGGATAACTTTACACACACCACCTCTATCTGCAAGAACAACATCTAGAACCATACGGTTCTGTAACATCATGAGTCTATCCGCCTGTAGTTCAGCTGTGAGATTACCAAGGGCACTTGCAGTAATATTAGCAGTCGACTCTACTACACGTGTCAGTTGTCTTAAGTTCCTACTATTAACCATAGGTCCCCAAAACGGCAAGAAACCCTTAAAGAAGTCTCCTGCTTCTTGACCGGCAGTATCCTCTTTTCTAATAACACCTCTCACAACTCTAGTTTTGTGATAATCTGAGGCAACTGTGAAAGTCGGTGGTAGAAGATTCGCAATATAACAGGTACCCGAAAAATCACGGGGTAACCATGTATATGCGCGTTCATAACATACAAAATAAGTGCCCTTAGCGGTCAGAAAAACAGGGGAAGAGAGCATCGGCAAAACATACGTATCAGTGCAAGCACTGTTCCCAAGTTGTGCTCTCGGATTTCGACCCAAACCTTTCAAGCAGAAATTACCAAGGTGTGGTACAATCCATATTGGGGACGAGCTCTTAAGCTGTCTATCACCCACTGACGTACTATACTCAGCCTCGCTCAGATCCTTGTAAGCCTGTACCTCCTCACTTGGGATAAGCGATGCATCAAAAACATCTCTATCTAAATCTGCTATCGCTATCGCCAAAGGTTTGTGATACGGCCCAGGACCAAAAGTAGCAGAACGTGGCTCTCGACTGGGGTAGGAATCTAGTGCACTACGGAACATAGTTTGGAATGCTCGAGCCGAACCCTGGGAGCTGTAGGGAAGAACCAAATACGGAATACCCCTATCCATGGTATGTGGCATTAACCCACACACCCAACAATTGGTAGTGTTCATCACCAACTGATGCTGATGTAGAAGTTGAACAAAGGAGTTGTTCATGAACTCCGCACGTCTAACCTGTTCATGTTGAGGCAGAGGATGAAAAGAATGTGGGGAAACAGTGGTGAGGGAGCTTAGTTTAGGAGAAAGGGTAGGTGAAACAGAAGGTAATAACAACTGTACTCCGAAATATACTCCACCCACCAATAACATAGATACGGTCAGGAACAGTAGGAACACCTGAAACAAAAAACATTTTGTACATACAACTTTTCTTAATTCTGATCTCTGCGCCGACATCCTTTCTACTTCCAACAGCTTAGAGAATGCCATCCTCTACAAACCGTCCGTGACGTACTTGACGCACTTCGTTCTGAGAAGCAATTATCAATCCCCAGGAGTTCCCAGGAATCGACAAAAGTAACCGACCTAGCGTCAGAAACCTGCTAAACAGAAAGGAGTACCCGCACGGCCCTACGGTGACCCGGATGGAGAGGTTTCCTCGAAAAGCTCAAATCACAAATCTCTTAGCCGCGGGACAGCACATAAAAACTCAAAAAGAAAGGATATAATTGTCCATAATGTTCATAACATCAAAAAAACAAATATACAACTAATTTTTATTAGTCCTTGAACGAAGAAAATATCGGCTTCTTCCAGGTTGAGTTTGCTCTACAAACAATTGTTCAGCTGGCGCAACAGTGTTCGATGAAATGGACAACGAGTCAGACCTTTGGTTCTCTGCTACCGATGACTCTTCATGTGGGTTTGGCAGTGACAAATCACTCCCCACCGGTTGAGCGTCGCTAAACGGCACAAAGTGCAAAGGAGTCTCAGTTTCTGTTGCCGAAATCCCAGTCCTCACCCAACCATCCGTTGGTAAGGGGATCGGCACCTTCTTCGTGTGACTGGCGTGTACCCAATTTTTCCTGCCCTCCAGTCGAACCGCAGTCCTCGTCGTCAATAAGACTTGGAAGGGTCCTCCAAATCTTGGCTCCAAGTTACGCTTTCGACCAAAATTTCGGGTAACGACCCAGTCCCCTGGCCGGAGCTGGTGTCCAGGACCCTCTGTCTGCGCCGGTAGAGCTTCAAAGACCTGTTGATGGATTAACCGTAGTTTAGTGGTCAAATCATGCAAGTAATCAATTAACATTGGATACTCAAGACTATCAAAGGCCCTTGGTCTCGGAACCCCCCAAATATTCGCAGGGCGGCCTAACACAATCTCATATGGGCTAAGCCCTACTCGAGAGTGTACGGTCGCTCTGGTCGATAGGAGAGCCAGAGGCAAGGCATCAGGCCACGATAAACCAGTCGTAGCTTGAATCTTGGCGAGTTTCAGTTTCAGGGTACCATTGTACCCTTCAACCAAACCTGCTGCCTGAGGATGATTAGCACTATGGAATTTCTGACAAATTCCAAGGCCCTTACACACACTCTGCATTACACTTCCCACAAACTCACTCCCATTATCCGACCATACAATCCGTGGCATTCCGTACCGAGGAAAGTATTCCTTCAGCAGGATTTTTGCTGTGGACAGGGCAGTGTTATCCTTAAGAGGATAGGCCTCAATCCATCTGGAGAACGCACAAACCACAACCAAAACATACTTTAGGTTATTGCATCTCTCCATATGGATAAAGTCCAGCTGGATAACCTCAAAGGGACAAACAGGAGGAGCAAAATGACCAGGTGGAGTGGGGGTACCCTTGCCAGGATTGTGCATCAAACACACCATACAATTCTTAACCACTCTCTCGGCACATTTAGCAATACCCTCATTTCTCCATACAGGGGACAAGAACCTACATATTCCTTTCGCACTGATATGTGCCAACCCATGAGCCATCGTCACAACAGCTAATACATACGCATCTGGTAACATCCACCTCTGACATTCCGTCAGGTCAACCCAACATCCATACATATCCAACTTTCCCGTACTTTCTTTCCACTTAGTCTTCTCAGCTTTGGTAGCCTCGTTCTGAATTGTTTTCACACTCTCAATAGTATTTTCACACATACCAGTCTCTGTCGGCCACCTTACTGAACTCGTGACATACATTCGGGTCGCAAGATCCTTAGCCGTTTCCTTAGCAATCTCATCCGCAAATGCATTACCACGACCGACATCGTCCGTCACTTTCCGATGTGCACTACATTTAACAATTGCCACTTGTTTAGGCAGTGTAAGTGCAACCAAAAGGTCATTCACGAGCTGTCCATGTTGGATCTTCGTACCATGCGATGTCATAAATCCTCTTTCTCTCCACAATCTTCCAAAGTTATGCGCAACACCGAATGCATACTGACTGTCGGTAAACACATTCACTCGCTTTCCTTTAGACAAAACGCACGCTCTTGTCAATGCAATCAACTCTGCAGCTTGTGCTGAATTCTGATTCGATCTCGCAGTTTCCACAACCGTGCTCAACGTTACTACAGCATACGCAGTCGTCACATCACCATTCGGCAATTTAAAGCACGACCCATCCACATACAAGGTACCATCGGGATCTGTCAAGGGAGTGTTTTTCAGGTCCACACGACCTTTTGTTTCCTCCTCAGTTCGTAAATAACAATCATGTGGTGGCACATCATCTGATTCCATATTAATCGGCAACAATGTCGCTGGATTCAGTACATTACAACGTTTGATCTGTATATGACTTGCCAAAAGGGTCAGCTCGTACCCAGACAACCTTGCACTCGTCAGATGTTGAGTCTTTGTGCGATTCAAGAGAGTATCAACTGCATGCGGAACCATCACCATGAGCATATTATCCATAACAAGACCTGCGGACTGTCGAATAGACGCCGCTGCTGCCGCTGTCGCCCTCAAGCAACTTGGCAACGCTCTAGCTACCGGGTCTAAGGTCGAGGAAAAATATGCACACGGGCGCTGCTTGTCGCCAAATTGTTGCGTTAAAACACTCAACGCACAACCTTCCCTCTCGTGAACGTATAATGTGAATGGCTTGCTATAATCAGGAGTACCTAACACGGGAGCCGAACACAGCGCATCACGTAGTTCAGAAAAACTTTTCTGACATTCCTCCGTCCACGGCAAAGGAGTCGAAACATCCTTGCACGTGAGAGCTATCAATGGCTTCGCTAACAGTAAAAAATTCGGAATCCACTGTCTGCAGTACGACGTAATACCCAAAAAGGCACGCACATCTCTCTGAGTTGTTGGCACAGTCATTCGAGCAATCGCTGCAATTCTTTCAGGGGTCAACCTTCTTCCCGCCTTTGACAATAAGTGACCTAAGTAGGTAACTTCTTGACAACAATATTGCAATTTAGAAGGTGACACTTTGTGGTGTAAGTCACAGAGATGCTGTAACAGTGACACAGTAACAATCTTGCAAATTTGTTCAGTGTCTGCAGCTACCAACAGATCGTCAACGTACTGAATCAAAGCCGCACCAGTCGGCAGCACAAATGCATCTAGTTGACTTTTAAGAGCTTGGCTGTAGATCGATGGGCTCTCACAATAGCCTTGAGGTGCGCGTTTGAACCGGAAACTGCGACCTCCTAACGAAAATCCGAACAAATCACGACTTTCCTCAGCAATCGGAATGCTAAAGAACGCATTCTTCAGATCGATTACCGAGAACCATGATGCAGAGGCTGGAATCAGAGTCAGTAAAGCTGTAATGTCTGGAACCACAGGAAACTGTGGGACAACAATTTTATTGACTTCCCGTAAGTCAATAACTAGACGGTACACGGGAGGCTTGGACGGATCAGTTCATTTCAGAATAGGCAACACGGGACTATTACACACGTTACCTCGTGTCTCCTCGATAACATCTTTACCGATCAGATCGTAAATGATTGCTAATAGTGCCCGTTCACCATCAAGAGAAATACGATACTGTGGTATGCGTGGTAAGCGCGCATCAACTTTCAATTGAACAACATTAGGTGGGATATCCAACAGGCCCACATCATTGGGACCTGTTGCCCACAAAGAAGCTGGAAGAGAACTCAATTCCGGTGGGAGCTTATCGATCGATAGATACATAGGGGAAATCACATTCTCACCCAACGTAAGCTCCACACCCGTAGGAGAGCAGTACAGAGTCGCATGTAACCTCTTCAACAAATCCAAACCCAAAAGATTTTCACCACAACCAGTAGTCAAAATCAAAGGAGCTTCTAACTCATGAAACCCAATCGTAAGTGGCAAGGGGCTAGAAACTGGATTGCTAACGGGGGCGCCAGAGAATCCAACGGAAACATTCGTTAAGCCAGACAAAGGCGCGCCAGGGAGTTTCGAATGCATAATGGAACTTTTCGCTGCACCAGTGTCCAATAGAAAAGGCTCAACGATACCCAATGTAGCTACTTCAACATAAGGCCCTCTCTGATCAACCGGAACTGATACTTCTCCCTTCCTTCGTCTATGGCTGTCCTAGTAGATACCATCCATATCAACATCACGCTCAACGTAACAGTCATCCACATGATACTGAGCAGATCTACCGGACGATGGTTCACGTCGATCGAAACAATTCTGCGAGTCTGAGGAAGTGGCAAAACGCTCGGCCTGATTCTGAGTAACTCCACGACCTCTACCACGTGAAGCTTGTTGAGGACCACCACGTCCTCCTCGAGCTGACACACCATTATTCCTATCACGGAGAACCGGACAATTAAACTTCAAATGGCCCTCCCCTCGACAGTACGCACATTGATTATATCCCAACACAAAACGAGGTGCAGGAGAGTCATTTCGCGTCTGCGATCTAGAGAACTGTGATTGTGATCTATTTGGCTGTTGCGAATCATTAAAAGTCGAGCGCGGAGGATACGCTTGCTGCAATAAGACCTTAGTTTTAAGATCCTTTGTTTTCTTATCTGCACGTTCACTTTCCTCCTTTTCCCTATTTTCGTAATATTGGGCCGTAGCCAATATTTGAGCAGTGGTAGAAACAGCCCATGAACTCTCAGAATTTCTCAACTTATTGCTAAGTTCGGGCAACAAGTTCGACACAAACTTATCAACAAACAGCCGCTGACCACCCTCTGAGCCCATGTCCTGGCCACTATGATCGACAAATGCTTCCTCAAATCTCGTAAAGAAGTCGGATACGCGTTCATCCCTCTTTTGCTTGCACGCGGACAGCTTGTCCCAATTAACGCGCATCGCCGGCATAAGCGTTTTCATAAGAGTAATAATCCTCTGGGGCAACGCCACAATAAGCTGCTCAGGCTTAGCCCCACCGACTTGCTGAGCGTCTGCCGCTGTAAGGGCAGCCCAGTCACCGCCTAACTCAGCCGCGTGATTCTCGTGACGAATTTTCGCCCAAATCGGCTGAGGCACTACATTGCCAAACAACATATCAATATCAGCTAGATTCATAACAGTAGCATCCACCAATTGGGACAACTCCTTATAATAACCTGCTGGATTTTTACGGGGATCAGGCAAAGTTTGCTTCACCTGTAAGACTTCCGATCGTTTCCAAGGGAGGTGTATCCACACTCTCTGAAAACGGCCTGGGACAGCAGGGTTAGCATTAGGATCACCTGGCATCCATACTGGGGGAACTTCCCGCATCGGATATTGACCAGGTTGTGCCATCCATGCTGCCGTCTCCTCCTTAAACAATGCTCGGGGTTGCACTGTACATCGAAAGGATAACAAACGTTCTAGAGCTTCTCGAACCTTGTCACCTACAATCACACCAGTTGTGAACCGATGCTGGAGCTCAGAAACCTCTGACGGTACAGTATCTACCACATCATAATCCCACTCCTCCTTCAATGATTTACACAACTCCTCAAACACGAATCGTTGAGTGGGCGCATTAAACTGAGAAAATGTGTCGAACACTACACGCGAAGGATATTTAACAGGATTACGAATCCATTTACGTGCCATTTTTACCAGTGATTCGCGTTCTCTATCGTCAGGAAGCTGGCTGCGCCTCTGAGCGACATCTGAAAGAGTCGAGCCGAGTATTGGCCCAAAAAGCGGAGAATAAAGAGAAGCAACAGCAGTCAAGAGACGACTACGAACAGAAGGAGAAGAGGAAGAAGATCCAGGCGCAGCGACAGTAGGGGTGGAGACAATAGCAGTAGACGCGGCACCAGGAGTAGCAGGAACAACAGACTGAGGAGGGACTTGAAAAGGCGCAGTAGGAAGAGAAACCGGTAAAAGAGGAGGAACGATCTGTGGCACAAGGGGATTCGGGAGAGCGGGAGGAACAGCGGGCTGACCAGCAGCCGCCAAAACAGCAGGTGGAGGAAGAGGTAGAATCACAGGACCCAGAGTATCGGGAGCATAGGGGGGTGGTGATTTCAACAGATAAGACAATAGCGAATCCTCTACCGCTTCTTCTCCTGACTTATCATTGTTAGGCGGTAGCACCGGATAACACTTATCCACCGCCATATGATGAAGTCGAGCACTAACTTCCTGCTCTTTCTCATCTTTGTCTCGCTGATACTGTTCAGCATCTCGCATCACCGCAATAACGCCTTCTCTTTTACTTTTCTTACTCCGCTTGATTTCTTTCTGCTTGGCCTCTTTCCGCCACAACCGGAAGGAATCAAACATGGCCGGCCTAGCCTTCTTTTTAAACAGTTTAGATTCTAAATTATCTAAAACGGCAGTTTCGAAACTACCATAAGATGGCCAACTAAGAACGCCATCATTTTTAGTGTAGCGGACCCAATATTCATTATACACGATAGGACCTACGCCATGGCGACTATAGAGCTCATAAATCGGAGTTCCAACCGGAGGTATCGGACATGAATCCTCCAGCCGGGAATCCATTCTGCAACATTTAAGAAACCCAAACAAAGTACTACGGCTAGGCATCGCGCACACTAACCGAGTTTACAAACTTCAAGGGCTATCGAATTTACGATATCCTCGCAAAAAGTTTGCGAGACCCTCGGTTTTTGGCAATTGCAATCGTCAAATAAAACCCAACAACTAAGAACCACAAATGCTATGGTACCATGTAAACAACAAAGGAACACAGGGAGCGACCCACAAATACTTAATTGAAAGAACAATGGCGTCACCAGGAAGGCCCGTCTATCGTCTCGCCGTACAAAGGACTACGCCAGGCGCCAAAAACAGGTCGACAGTCAGAGCAGCAGTCCGTCGCAGCCGTCAGGAGGCGGGGATCTTCGCGGGAAAAGACGTCGGGCCACTTATTTCGACAACTGGATCGATGAAGCGGGGTGCACCTTCCCTCGGAGATTTCACACGAAGTTCCTCATGATCGTCGGGCTTTGGACCGGTACCGCTGATGTCGCCTCACGTTGGGCGCCAACTGAAGGACTGGGTTTTTCTAAGACCCAGCGGTGCCAGGGAACAACACCTGAAACCTTCGTGGGTTACCTGTTCTGGCGTACCAAACACAGAGACACGGGACACTTCCAGCGGCGTCAGAGATCAGCGTTTATTTTACTGCAGGGATACAGAGGTCACAAGAAGTACACAGCGTGTAGGTTCTCGGAGACTGTTTCAATTTGCAAAAAGTGGATCGCTCCTTTTATACACGTTTTTCCCATAGCCCAATATAGTGAACAAAGATTACAACTCAGTTCCCACAATAAACTTCAAAAGGGTCGCGTTCATGTTTCAGGAGGCCGGAACATGATTACCACAGTATTACCAATTCCCAACTGTAAAAGCATATCTTCTCTGCAATAAAACACATTCCATCCTGATCGTAAACACATTAGGAGAAGGGACAAAAACAGATGCAAAGAAAGAACAAGGATGCACAACAGGTTAAAGAAGAGTGTTAGGAGTAATAAAGGAAACTTGATAACGGGATCAGAGACACCGTGTCTAATGTATGCATGGCTGAAACAATAGACCGGTACGGCAAGATGAGCCTCGAGCGGGGCCATCTGCCTTTGTCGTGTCGTTTCCCTCATCATAAAAGTCATACTCAAAGGAACACGTGTCTCTCGTGTAAGCTTGAGAGTCCCAGGGTCACGAAGCGGACAAAAGTCCGTTCGCTGGCTACTTGAGGGCAAGAAACAAAATGGATGCCGTATCTAAAATGGAACCCAAGGGTTCAGATGAATAAACCCAAAAATAAGACGAACCATACGTGGTTGCGTAGCGAAACTGCGTACACCCACTATACTCGTCATTTGCGGTTCGTAGATACCCAACTCATCCATATTCGTCACCACTCAAAAGTGTCGTTCCGTCCCACACGGAACCTCAGAAGTGGTAATGTAGGGGTACGCGTGGTACGGATCGTACCCACGCTCTGAGGGCGTATGTACGGTCCGTACCACGCGTACCCCTACATCACCACTACAATGGTGGTATGGACCGTACCCACGCTCTGAGGGCGTGGGTACGGTCCGTACCATGCGAACCCCTACATCACCAGTACAATGGTGGTACGGACCGTACCCACGCCCTCAGAGCGTGGGTACGGTCCGTACCATGCGTACCTCTACATCACCACTACAATGGTGGTATGCACCGTACACACGGACTCAGAGCGTGGGTACGGTCCATACCACCATTGTAGTGGTGATGTAGGGGTATGCGTGGTACGGACCGTACCCACGCTCTGAGGACGTGGGTACGGTCCGTACCACGCGTACCCCTACATCACCACTACAATGGTGGAACGGACTGAACCCACGCCCTCAGAGCGTGGGTACGGCTCGTCCCACCATTGTAGTGGTGACGGGTACGCGTCCACGTCCACTTCTGTTGTTGCGGTACGCAGGGATTGGTGGACACGCCCCCCGAAGTGACCAGACCCTGGAGGTAATGTATGGACAGAATATAGTATTTTTTACATTGGGTAGGGGTTATGTTTCCTGCCCCTCGCCCCCCCTTTGCCCCTGGGTGTTGTTCTGACCTTCTGCGGAGTGCGTGGCGGTTTCGGTGCGCCAGGTCATAGGCTAGGAGGGCCGGGATGACACGTAGGTTGGGGTCCATGGCTGTCTGTCGCGTACCGGTGCTCCTTCTTCGCGTCGTCCTCAATTTCCCGGGAGTTTTTGACTGCCGTAAAAAATGAGCCGTGCGGAGTGACGTAGGCACGAATCGTACTTGCTGGTTCGTAAAACGCTGCCTGACTCCCTCCGGACGTCACATACGCGATGTGCCAGATCAGAATTGTGGATATTTTTTAGCTGCACGTATTTTTTTACAAATCGGACGGAAATGGTATTTCTGTACGAATCGTACTTGCTGCTTTGTAAGGAGGATTTCCCGGGTACGAGTCGTACGGAGAATACGCTCCGTACGACCATTCGTACCCTGGTTTTACAGGATCGGAATCGGCACCTTGGTCTTAACGGAGGCCCTTATTATTTAACTGGAGGGATACATTAAGGTCCCCTTTCCTGTGACCTAGCACAGTTCAAGAAACCAAAGGAGTCTCTTTGTCATATTTCGATCTGAGGGGGTATATGGAAAAGAAAAGATGACAAGAACGTCTCTAGTACTGGCCACACTGACCTTTAAACAGTATTTTATTGATATGATGGAAGTCCTCTGTGTGCACCTTTGTGCAAAGTGCCTGAGCCAAGCTCTGATTAAAAAAAAAACACACCCTCCAAAGGCAATGGCTCCAAGACACGTGATCATGGTACGTATATGTGTAACTTGCCAGACTAGGTATACTGGACTCCATATCAGTTTTTCCCAGAGTCTGTGGATGGAGGTTTGACTTCATCATTGAAGTCAGACCTTACAAAAAACATGGCCTGCTGTCATCTTCACACTGTGAGTAAATGCAGCATTTTTCAAGACGTCATTTATTTTTAGATATTTCAGAATAGGTCACTTCTTAATGCTAAGCTGGAAGTTCGATAGATGCATCTACCCTCTACTGCAGTATATTTTTATTTCAAATCTTACGACTATAGTTCTACAGCTTTTACATCTATTGCATTGCAAAGCCGAGTCTAAATTGTTCGGTCTTGTTCGTTTGGTTGGTGAAGTAGCCCAAACAGAGGCCTTTCCATTGCACAGTTGCATTGTATAGAGCATCTTGCATGACCAAAGCGCATATTTTAGTCCTAAATGTGAATTGCGCGCCTCACTCCGAGGGTACGTCTGGAGTGCCTGGCCAGTCCCATAGATAACTACTATAATATTACAACAGTGCAGGAAGCTGTTGTGAAGTGTACGTGAGAGACGCAACACATGCTTTATAAAATGCGTGCATCAGATTATGTAATATAACTATGGCTTTGGAACTGGTACGACGCTTCTCAAAACTGACATCTAATAGTGCTTTACACGCAACAATTGGGGTCGAACCTTTGCAAAAAGAGTGAACAGAGAAACTCAATCTCCGAATGAACACTTCGGGATCTTTCTCGTTTCCGCCAAGATATATTCATGCAGATAGCAATCCGCAGGGGTTTCTGTTTCTGATTACAGCCAAATACAGAAATGTAATACTGTCGAGGCGGGGTGGAGAGTTCAAACATTGCTGTCATGACGAAATGAAATGGAACACAGATGGGACAAGGCAGCGGTGAAGGCAGGGGAACTCTCTAGAGGGAACACAGGCAGATGGTAAGCAAGGACAAACCACCGAGCCAGATCATAAAAACAGGGGGAAGGCTGCACGAATACCCTGTATGCACGGTTGCAGCAATAATGCTGCACGTAGGATGGCAAAGACAAAACTCTATAAGTAAAGTACAGCTGAGGCTGAAATAAACAAATTAGTGACATGGCTGGGCAAAGAAGGAAATCCATCCCAAGTAGAAGGTTGAAGCGCTACAGTGTGTTACACATGGCAGGAATAATGTGGGCCTTGCTGAATTATGCCATTTTCACTACAAGAAAGGATCTGTGAACATGTCCAGTCTCTGTTTTTAAATATTTGCATTGCTTCGGTAAACAACAATCTACACGTGTGGTATATATATTATACGTAAGCATGTCTCGTAAGTGACCTCTTCAAAGCGTGTTTAAGAACTATTCTGAGTGAACAAACTATCCCAGTCATAGCCCGAGTGAGAGGTGAAGGCGTGCCTTAGTGCTGTGCGGTGCGAGGATGATGAGCGCCTTGCCAAGCCTGCTTTGAGTGCCAGGGCATGAGCTATAAGGAGGGGTAATCCTTGTCACTTCTTCTAGGATTCCTGGATGTCAGGGCAGCAGGGCTCTCGGCTATGACCACTCATTGGGCACTATTTGTCTTACCCTATGCGAAACGAGGAGAAACGTCTCATTTCTCCTCGTTTATGCTGTTTCCGTGTGTGCTGTGTTTTGGTACAGCACTAATGGAAGCAGTAGAACGCCTTTAAACAATCATTAAAAAAATGACGTTTTGCAACTTCTATGTGTGCTGCATTAAGCAGCACACATAGAAGTTTCAAATCGCCATTTCAGATTGTTTACGTGCAGGAAGGGACACCTTCTTGCACATAAGCAATCACTCCCCTCAACGCAGACACACGCACTATGGTGCAAAGGTGCCTGTGATCCAGCGCGAACCCACTAAATTGTTTAGGGATAAATATGCAATAAATCACATACTGTGGCCCATACACACTCACCCAAATCCCTGATGCGCTGGGGTCAAGTTTGTTATCTTTGCATCAATTTACTCTTGCTACTCAGAAACTAAAATTAATTATCTTGTACTTTTGCGTATATTAAAAAATAATAATCGACTTTTCCTCTACTTGGTCGATGGACCAATTAGTTGTAGAGTTGATGGCAATGGAAATTCTGAAGGAAACATTAATTATAAAAACTGGCTAAAATAACCACAGACTCTCTGAGAGATTTAATAATTTTATCTAGTAATAATAAATGCTCATAGCGATTACTTTCATATAGTCGAATACTGGAAACCTCATGAGAGAAAATAACAATCTAATCAAAGCAATAACGGCACTATCATTTCAAATATACGTTGCAAAGAGTGGATGGGTGAAGAGACATTAGATGCATTGGGGAGAGGAGTTGGCTTAACGGCTAGGGCGGTCAACGTCAAAACTGGGGAACTGGGTTCGAGTCTCGGCAATGACGCTGAACATCCTGTAATTCTGGGCAAATATCTTCATCTCCCCGTGCCTAACAAAAATGAATGCGTCCTCATGTAATGCAACTGGTGCTATGTAAAGCGCTCTGATACCCGATTTGGGTCAAGTTGACGCTATATAAAACTCTGTAAAATATATTTAAAAAGATGCAAATAAAATATATCGATTTTCATTCCAACAATTCTGAGGGATAGATGACGAGACAGAAGGTAGAGAGACAAGAAATAGGACTTCAAAAATACATTTCTGCAATTCTAAATTAGATTCAGATACAAACCCAAAGGATTTGTAAGGGAAAACCACCACCCTGGCCTAGGAAGCAGTATGGGACCGCTGGACTGAGAGTCAGAGATCAAAGATTCAAGAATCAGGACAGGGACAGGACAAAAACAGCTAGGCCTCTCTGCAACCAGGGACATCGCACCGTATGTCTCACCCTTCTCATAATTTCCCTCTCTAAATGCCCAAGGTGGTGCCTGTGGTTTTTGTTTATCCGCTTTCTTCTGGAAACGTACTCTTCTATTTTCTACCATGTTTAAGAATAGCTTCTCTTCAATATGAAACTCACATGTTAGGTTATTTTTGTTGGCGTGTCCTACATCTAATGGTTTAGTGATAAGTAAGAACTCTCCCATATAGCGTGCATTTTTACAACTTTATTTAATTCCCTTACAATTGGTACTTCTGAAAATACTAAATGTATATCAGTATATTGATACCCCAGCTTGCCTGTCATGTAAAATAGGCTACTAAGGACACTATATGACACACCATATGTTAGTGAAATGTGATGGTAAAATGTACCTTAAGAGACAGAGGATGGTATTTCATGCAGACATAACAATCACTCACATTCATAGTATTAGTATATTTTTAAAACAACTTAGTAAAAGCATTTAACGAAAAATCACTAATTGATTTGTCATGATGGAGAATGCTTCCATCCATTTATTCTATATTAGTTTTCATAGTTTTTTTTAAAACATCTTACATTCCTTTAATTGACACATCATTAGTATTATTTCCAATGTTATTCACATATAAAATTGGTATGACAACAATTAACAGAACCCATATAATTGTTAAATAGAAAAACACTACATAAGCAGGTTAATACATCTACTTTTTAGACTAGATTTTGGTTGTTCAGTCACTTCTTTTTCTGACATTTTGATATACTACAAAAATATAAAAATCTAACAATCTTTTAGTCTTTAATCTAAAAATCGGAACAAATCTATATGAACTCCACTCTAAAAAAAAAACTAAAAAAAACCGATTTTGTGTGGTCCTACACTTAATGACTTTCCTCTTCACCCCTTTCTTTTATTTTCATTCCTTTTGGTCTCTCTGGGTCTTTGGTTCAAATTCATCTGGCAAATGTTCACCTTGCAATCAATGAGAAGCGACAGATCCGTTGTCTGCAGTATCCAACCATTCCCAAGAACATTCGTACTTCTTTTTGATTTCTGGGTGGATTCATTTTCTTGATCACACTGATTCTCTCTGGCGTCACCTTTGTGACCGCTTTTTCAATCTTGTGACCTAGATACTGAACTTCCTGTCTACAGTATTGCAATTTGGATGGTGACACTTTATGTCTTCGTTCTGCTAAATGGTTCAGTAGAGCAATGGTGTCTAATACACATGCTTCTCGAGTTTTTGATGCCACCAGTAGGTCATCAAAATACTGAACCAGAACAGAATTTCCAGTCATAACCAAAGTCTCCAAACATTTTTTCAAAATCTGATTAAAGATTGAAGGACTCTCAGTGTACCCTTGAGAAACTCGGCACCATGCCAAGACACGGTTTCCAAACCGGAAGGCAAATAAATATTGACTTTCCGGGTTCAAAGAAATGGAGAAAAATGCATGACACAAATCAATGACAGTGTACCACTCAGCATCATAGGGAATTTGGTAAAGAATTACTGCTGGATTTGGCACTACTGGACAAAAAGGCACTACAAGTTTTTTCACCTTTCTCAGGTCTTGAACTATTCTATATTTTCCATTACGCTTTTTAATTCCAATAATGGGTGAGTTACAGGGACTGCTCATTATTTCTTTTAGAATCCCCTGTTCAATCATTTGGTCAATTACAGGTGTGACTCCAGCAATCACTTCTGGACTCATTTTGTATTGTGGGGTATTTGGATATACAGCACCATCTTTTACTGTAATCTGAATTTGAGCTACATTTTTCATTAACCCAATCTCTTTTTCTGAAAAATCCCACACATCTGACCTCACTGTACTTTTTAACTCTTCAGGTAAATCTTCCTCAGTGAGCAGTGAATATAACTCACTCACTTCTGACTCTTGTTGGGCCATGATGACTTTGTATTCAACATCCTCAACAGGTGTCATAAATGCAACGCCATCCCGTGTGGAATAAATAGTGCAATTCATTTTGCACAACAAATCTCTGCCCAGGAGATGAACCGGACTGGTATCACATAACCAAACAGATGCATGTCTTTGCAATTTCCAATGTGGATTTCTATTGGGGCTGTGACAGGAGTTTTGATATGTTTATTTGCAACGCCTACAACCTGGATAGTTTCTCCCGAGAGGGGTAGGATTGGAATTTCTGCTGCTCTCACAGTAGAACGGGTAGCACCAATGTCCAACAAGAAGGTGATATCTTTACCTTCTACCTTTCCATCAATGAATGGACCTTACTGATCTACTGCTAAAGATGCACCAAGTAGGCACTCTTCCTCCCCCCTCAGGCACCGTCATTGAGATGAATCAGAATTACTCTCATTGCAACGCACCGAATACTGCAAAACCAGTGGATTCTTACTGAACTGCTCTTCTCCTCGGAATCCAGAACTTGCACTGTACATCTGGATATGAGCATTCAAATTACAGGGTATAGGAGGTTGTGGCACCTGTAACTATGGAGTAACTACCTGCTGCTGTTGATTCCTAACCACCTCATTCTGCATCTGTGGATTTAAATTTTGATTTATTTCACTACCCTTTTGTCCATATCTATACTCATTCTTCCAATGTTCAAACTTTCCGCACGCATAACAAGGAAATTTCTTTTTAGCTTCTTCCTTACTCATTTTAAATTTTTCGCTACCTCCATTATTCATCCGTCCAGCCTGATTCTGACTCTGTTGCACATTACTATTTTCCTGTTGCTGTTCTGCCATTTTCACTTGTGCCCACATCATTTTCTCCTTTATTTTTTTAAGCCTTGACTCAATGTCATCGCTACAGTATTTTGCATACCTCAAAATTTCGTCTATTGACTTACTCTGGCAGCAGAGCATATGCTGCTGTATCACTGCACTAATCTCTGGTTTCAATCCAAATAAGAATCGATACACAAAATGTCCCAGATCTTTTTCTCCAATATTCTCAAACGCACTGTACTGCTTAAACACCTGTAGCAATCTCTCGTAATATGCATGCACTGACTCTTTAGGCTCTTGGGTCGTTCTGTCAATCTTAATCCAAACCGTTTCTTTAGGGGAGATCTTTCCTTTCAAGAAAGTAATGACCTGATGGTACTTTTTCATCACCTCTTCAGATGGTGCACCTGTTTTTGCATCCCTAGGATATTCATCTTTTGGCCAATTGACAGCAATTTTACATTCTGTTCAAAAATCAGCCGGAACCACTATTTCAAAAAGACCATCTAAATCTTTCAACAACACTTTTGAAACTTTTACAAATCTGTCCACTTGTTTATACCATTCAACAGGCTTCTCTCGTATTCTGGGAAAATCATTTGTGAATGACAATATATCCTGTCTAGTCCACCACCTGGAACCTCTTTAATGGGACATGCCCTTTCAACTTGCTCAGTTTCGTTTAACAGAAACATGGAAGTTCCTCTACCTGTAGTGTTATTTTGGTCACCTTGTCTAGTTCTTGAAACTGACAATGTGAGCACTTTTGGCAAAGTCGATTTCTCTCCAAATAATGAGACCACAGGACCAATTGCCACTGGCACCGTCAAAGCTTCTGCATTCAGATTTAGCTGATTTATTTTCGGGACCTGTTCCATTCTAGCTCTATTTAACAAACTCACTTCATTTTCTTGCACTATTCTAGCTATTTCGGTAACTTGGGGAGTCGCTGGAGTTACCATTTGTGGGGCACTTGGAATCACCTCCCCATAATTTTCTTCGTATGGCGGAGGTCTTTTAGTTATCATCTCTTCTATCAATTCATCATCAGATTCATCCAAGCCTTCTACCGCCGTTTCTATATTTTTCTTCTTCTCCTTGCACTTTGTACCTGTCTGACTTCCTACTGTCAAAATTGGATATAAACCCTCAGTCACTCCAGCTCTTTTCCATCTTTTCATTTGATCTTCTCGCCTCTCAAATAGATTTCTAGGCATAAAGCCTCTGAATTTTCTACCACTTCGATCTTTTTCCCCGCTCATAAGCTTCTACTTCCAACGCTTCATACTGAGTAAGCCTTGGATTTGGCTCTAGCGAGTTCATCCTAGCTCTCAAATTCTGTAAAATTCTTTCATTGAAAGTACCAAACTCAGGAAAAGCTTACATCCCATCATCCTTCGTATATTTCATCCAGTTCTCTAACCAAACACACGTATGATACCCTCACTCCATCATCATGTAAGAGGCAGGCGTTTTTGGAGGTGGTATTGGAATTCCCTCTTTCGTCACAATTTGTTTGTCTTTCTTAAAGAAATTCTTTATTCTCTTCATCAAACCCATCTTCGGACTCTTCTATTGGTATTTCTCAACAAACTGAATAACAACATTTCTCCATAATTCTCTTTTCCCTATTTGATAAGTCTTGTCCTATACCAGTGTGACTCACACCAACTAACCAATCACAGCTCACTATGTAACTACTGTCTTATCCAATGTCAGTGCGACTCTCACCAACCAATCAATCACAGCTCTGTTCACACCCGCTATCTGACCAATGCCAGGGCGGCCTTTTGCTACATCAGTTTTACTCCTTCTACTGACCTTCCCTTTACAATCTGCTCTTTGATACACACCCGCTGTTTCGTCCAATACCAGCACAGCACTTTGTGACGGCAGTATTCACTCCTTCTACTGACCTCTCCTTTACAAGATCTTACGACAGTATTTTTCTGAGTTTTTTTCTTAATCAAAATTCTGTTAGTAACAACATATAAAGACAATGGTACCTTGTCTGCTCTGCTAAATAAAGAAATAGTCTTCACTTTTTCAAAAGATCCTTACACTGCAAGCAATAATAACGACTGGCCGTTATCTCACTTTTCTAACAAGCTCTGGGGAGACCTATTACTCCTCTAGGGATAAAACCAAGGTTTCACAAGAGGACTTTTTGGCATAAAAAGGTGTCCTGTTATCCCTCTCGGGGATACTGGCAGAGTTTCAAAAGTGGACCCTTTGCTATTTCAAACACTCTTCTCTCGTACGAATTTTCCCTAATTATAACACTGACAGCCCTTTCAGTATTATATTTCCAACAGACAAAGTACTTCTGCAGTGTGATTTCTTTACCACACTCTTCTTCTGCCTACTTCAGGCTTATTCCTTCCCGGGATTCCTTAGGAAACTCCGTACCTGAACTTTTAGACAACATAAAATGGGACACTAACTCTTCATGTTAAGACATATAATCAATATTCAATAACCATTACCAAACTAATAAATAATTAAACCGTCCTCTGCTGCCAAGAAACTGATCTAGCGCGAACCCAATAAATTGTTCAAGGATAATTATGCAATAAATCACGTACTATGGCCCATACACATTCACCCAAATCCCTGATGCGCTGGGGTCAAGTTTGTTAACTTTGCTTCAATTTACTCTTGCTATTCAGGCACTAAAATTAATTATCTTGTACTTTTGCATATCTGAACAAATAATAATCGACTTTTCATCTACTTGGTCGATGCACCAATTAGTTGAAGAGTTGATGGCAATGGAAATTCTGAAGGAAACGTTAATTATAAAAACTGGCTACAATAACCACAGACTCTCGGAAAGATTTAATAATTGGATCTAGTAATAATAAATGCTCATATTTATTACTTTCATATAGTCGAATACTGGAAACCTCATGAGAGAGAATAACAATCTAATCATAGCAATAACAGCACTATCATTTCAAATATACATTGCAAAGAGTGGATAGATGAAGAGACATTAGATGCAAAAAAAATATATTGATTTTTATACCAACAATTCGGGGGGATAGATGAGGAGACAGAAAGTACAAAGACAAGAAATACGACTGCAAAAATACTTTTCTGCAATTCTAAATTAGATTTAAATACAAACCCAAAGGATCTGTAAGGGAAAACCACCACTCAGGCCTAGGTAGCAGTAGGGGACCCCTGGACCGAGAGTCAGGGATCAAAGATTCAAGAATCAGGACAGGAACAGCTAGGCCTCTCTGCAACCCGATGATCAGTGGCGCATCCCTCACTCAAACATCTTCAGCCAAAGCGACCTCAACGACGTCTAAACCACACCCCTAAAGCACCTATTCTTATACCCTAAAAACGCATGTCCGTCCCACTATAGTTGCTAAGGTCACACTTTCTAGCTGTGGGATTGGCTGAATTCTAGGGGTGGGATGTCACCCCACCATGAAATAATTTTTCTCTTGACTACACCATTGTTCTAAACAATTTTTTTACATAGTCATCAATACCTCTTCTCTCTCACGGGTACACATGTAGCAATCGATTGTACATTTTAATAAATTCAACATCTTTGGGTTTCCTTCTCATGATGACACTGGTGTTGGCCGCTTGTCAAATGTTCTGTCCTACACCAGGTCACGCTTTTTCAGCCTTGCACAGCAGTTCAGTCATGTGGTCACATAGTTCCCGCACGCTCCCAACTTCACCCGCCCTTTGTGAGACTAATTTAACAACATGGAGGACTCGTCCATTACTAAAAGAACGGAAAACAAACATTTATTAATTATGTAATAATGTATTTTCACTGTTTACCACCCACCTTAATTCTACTTCATGTTAAAGCAATGCATAAGCAGGAAAGCAGCGTCATTTATTAGGATAAAGCAATACACGTCATGCTTTTTACTACATACACATGCGGCCTTGCCATGCAAACCTTCTTAATTCATTCTATACACAAGAGTATTACATTTCCGGTTATTTACGTATTAATTTTGGTTAGTTCATGCATTTTGCTAAGCAAGCCCTCAAGTGTAGTGTATTTGTGCACATTAATCATTCTACCACTACTGACTGTTAGTATGTGTTATAGGGGTGTTAAATTGAGAAGGTTTCTTTTGCGAAATCCTGCTCCATCACCTGCGTTGGTGCTAGGCAGCTAAATTTAGCACCAGTGCAGGGGGAAATGCAGGGCTGAACCATATTCTTGTAAATATGGTACAGCCCTGCGTTTCTAAAGTGATGGAGTGTGTCGTTAGCCTTCTTGGCTTAACAACACGCTTCGCCACCTTCCTTGTAAATATGCCCAGGTGTCTGCTGTTTCTTTGGGGCATAGATACTGCCCAGCCCAATCCACAGGCCATTCAGCTTCCCAAACAAAACTACATATAGGCCCTCATTACCTAAACTCATTTTTGTGGGTGCCAATGGTGTCACCTGAATCAGTAACCCCTGGAGAATGCCGATTAATTAGAGGCGTATATCTAACCCCTCCATTTCCATTGCCTCTGGTCACCAAGTCACCCACTAAGTGACTCTCTTCAAGGAACACCACTTCCACACCTCTTCACTTCAAGAATGCCAAGATCGTGCAACATTTGCCAATGGAAACCGCCCCCCTGACATTCCACGTCAGCAAATAATATTTTGCACCTATTTGCCATTGTGTCAGGTGTATGATCCTTGCCCTCCCTTCCCATATCTGCACCCCTCCACTAATTGCATTCCCTGTCAACAAACTTCCACTCAGGGCTACAATTCCACGTCCCCTCCCATATATAACAGTGTCCCCCCCTGCCAAGCTAGACTGGATTTATAGAAAAGATAGGAGTCAGCAATAACTCTGAGCAGCCTATAGGGCCAGCCATGAGTGCCAGTGGTGCCATACCCATGGTCCATCAGTTGCACAGTGTTCTAAAGATCATCCACCTGGCGGGGCGGTATCTGAGGACCCCAGAAAAGTTGAAAGACTCAGATGCTGAGGCCATGCTTTGTTCCGATGAGCTCCGCTGTATCAGGGTATTAAAAGTCATCACAATCTCAATTGCAGCCACTCTCTCCTGCAGGGATTGTGATGTAGAGGGTCCCGCAGCGCGGTCTGAACTCAGTCTTCTCTGCCTGCCCCGCTTCGGAAGTAGCAGATGCCTCCAGTCCTCAGCATCTATTCCCACTTTATGCTTCTCAAGTCAGTTCCATGCATTGGTTGGTTCATCAATGAACAGTGCCATTTTTCCAACAAGGGCCATCTGGTGGGCCAGAAACAAAAGAGCATAATGGAGCCCTGCCTTATGCAGCTCCTTCTTGACTGCCAGGGAAGGATTAGATCCCTGTGCCGATAGTGTAGAAATCGTGCAACCACTCTTCTGAGCGGCCCACCTGGTGGAGGGGGTCAATTGGTACTCCATGTGTCCTTTCCATTGCAAAGAAACAAGACAGGCCATGGGGCGCCACTGACATCATTAGCCAATTTTGAAAGTAGACCACGATGTCATTCCCTTCAACTTTTTCAGGCCACCCCACTGCTCATAATTTTTGCAACAGCTGCAACCCTATGCATCGTCAGTCCTCCTGTCCAAAGTCTGCATATTTTTAGCCAGCTCCTGCACTCAGGTTTGCAAGATCCTGAATAATGGTCGTACCTCCTAGATGGCATCCAATTTACCTTTGACCTGATTTGCTAATTTCGTGTGGTCGTCTCTAAGCATACCCAGGTCACCAGCTACCTTGTCATCTTGCCCTCCAGCACCTTCCTCGTTATGTTAACAGAGTTGAGAATGAGATGCCAGTGCTAGCCTATGTTCCCTTCAGGGTGCGCGCCTGCATGTGTGCGCACCCTGCTACCCTCATCTGCCCAGAGTCTTTCATGGAGTGCACAGGTTGCTTCAGAATACAGGAAAGCCATTGTAGCTGCACACCTTTTAGAACGTCTGGGGTGTGGTGGTCTGCATTAGAAAAAAGATCAAGGAGCCAGCTGCAAAGGAGATGGGCAAAAATGGAGGAGGTAAATATGCAGGGGTCTTCTGAAAAATCAAAAAGGTGTCTTTATTAATGTCGCTTCATTCACGACTGAGGCTATTTTTCTAGTTTTTACCTTTCCACCTTTCTGCTGCCCATCAACTCCCTCCCGTCCAGCCTTCCTGAGATGTGGAGCCCTAAATGTCTAGCATAAGAAGAAAAGCTTAGAGAGAGAAATCAGGCGGGTATTTGCTTAATGCTGAGAAAGGCCAGCCTCGAAGCACCATTCTAAAAGTAAGTAGCAAACCTGACAATGATTTCTCCTACTGCACAAAGTTATCCTTGCTTAGGAATGTCATATTATATCATTGCACTAAGACATATATATCAAAAGTTTTAAATCATGAACTTAGACGTTTTCAGGTCTTGTGAAAATGCCAAGTCAGTTGTCACATGTACCCAGTATGTGGCCTACATTCTTATTATACTTTTAGCAACATAGATGTGGGCGAGTCAGCAAATTAATAGGGACAACAGAGTCCATCCAAGGGTGGGCTGACTCTAACAGCCCATGCCCGAGCCAAGCCTTGAGAATATTTGGCATGTAAATCATGCAACAGATATTATGTTAGAATATGATAAGGTGTCTTCAAACTTCAAGAAAATTTATTTCTTTAGCACATGGATGCTTTTCACCTTATTACATCAGGTTCTTTTTAAAGTATTTATTTAAAGTGAGAGTTTTTAAACATGCATTGGGAAACATTCCTGCCCCCTACCTGATGACAATGCCATTAGTGCACTAAGATACAAGTCAGTTGTCATGTGTACCTTAAACGTGGACTCGATTTTTATTATAAATAAAGCAACATTATAAATTATTACATTAAATGCATAGAGGTTTTTGTATGGAACACACTCTGAGCGGACATATACAAATGTGCTCTACTATATTACAATGAAAAAAGGAGGTTTGGGTAAAAAAAAACTATTTACCTTGGATCACACAATTTGGTCAAGCAGGGAAGTCGGGATTGATCCCAGTTTTTCCAGTTTCACACTGCAATTCGACCCCTGAATTAGTATCTCTGACATCAAAGGTTAATGCTTTGTTCACAATTTATTTTGGGCAGGTTCACACAGTGCGAACCTTACCCAAGGACATAAGAGCTCTTCATGGTAAACCAGGTGCCCCATAACACAAAGAAATACAGCACCTGGGGGACTATCAATGGGAAAACAGTAGAGGCTCTCAGAGATACTGGAACCAGTGTGACCTCAGTCCGGTGTCACCTGGTCTCTGAAGAGCAGGTAGACCCAGGGGCATTCCACCAAGTAGTTGCTGTGGACAATTCAGAGTGCCAATGTATGGTAGCGCAGGTTCCCTTTGAATGGGGGGGTCTCAGGACAGGGGTAAAAAATGAATGCTTCTTATTTTAACTACCACTGGAAAGTTTACTATCTACTAGAAATGAATGCTGAGAAGATCTGTACCAAACTTGGCATGAACCAGATAATTACTGAAAAGAGCAATTTTGCTTAGTTTACTGTAAATCCGTGCAGTGGTTTTCAAGAATTAGTGCTACAAAAATATGTTGGGTGGGCTTGAAAGTTTTAAGTATAGAAATATTGAGATATATGAATATATATGTGTGTTTGCGCGCGTGTGTATGTGTGTGTATCTTTATAAATAGGCACATACACATAAGGAAAAGGTAAGATGAAATCAAATAAGGTACATTAAAGTAATGTTATTTACAATTTAATTAATCAACTTTTTAAATTAAATAAATCAATTTAAAGAAATGCAAACATGTAGGAAAAAAGAAATAATTAACAAAGTTAAAAATATATATATGTATATATATATGTCTATCTGAATAGCGATAATAGTGACAACGGAAAGGGAATATAGAGAGGAAAAAGTATGTGTGTGTGCGTATATTACCAGGCCAGGCCCTGCTGCCATTCTCCTGGGGGGTTGGCTTTATGTATGGTTAAAGTAACATTATAGTTAGATGTGATGAAAAGATCAGTTTTCGTAAAAAAAACAAAAAACGTAGCCATACACTGAAAAAAGGTTAAGGTAACGTTATTGTTAGGTGAATATGCTAGTGACAGGTCATTGCCATCATTAGCATTTCCCTAATGACAAGGGGTGCTAATGATGGTAATGTCCTAACAGTGAAGGAAAATAGGCAGAATGAAGGGAACTGCTGGTCATGCAGAATACATACACAGTAGCCCAGATGCAGAAGAGCCATAATCAGAACCAAGTGTGTTTGATCTGGAGCCTGGATCACAATGCAGCACCATCCATGAGACGGCTGGAGGGAATAGTCAAAGAGCTACTGAGCCGGTTGCTGTGATTTAGGCCCCTATTATGAGTCTGGCAGTCCACGGACTGCCAGACTCACGGTGGGCAGCCTACTGACCACCCTATTACGACTTTGGGCTGTCAGGCCGCCCTGAGACCGTTGCCACCATCGCAACTGCCAGGGAACTGCCATTCTCTGGCGATTGCGCCGTGTTCCTGATGCTGCAATATGGTTGGCTGGACCGCTGCGGTCGAGGTTCCTCTTTTTGCAGGGTTTTCATGGCGGTGGTGAGCCCACCATGACAACCATTGCAGAGATGAACCAAAGGGCTCCTGGTGCTGTGCTTTACGCCATGAGGATGCACATGTTGTGCCCCCCTGTGTGCATGCACCCCAGTACCTTCACGGCATGGACAGCAGCAGTCCATTCTTTCAGGTACTGCCTTTGAAGTTCCCAGGTCAGTTCCTATTTCATAGGCACACCAAAGAACCACCTGCCAGACCAGGAGAAAATACCTGATCTGGCAGGCTGTTCCTACATGGGTTTGGTGGTGGGGGAGCGGGGCAGTCGCGATCCCGCACTGCCAAACTCATAAAAAGTCCCTTAGACACACGCTGCCATTGGGAGCTCAATGAGAGGGAACAAAGGAGCTCATGTGAACAGCTGGGCATGCTGAAAGTGTTTCCAGTTTCACACTGCAATTCGACCCCTGAATTAGTATCTCTGACATCAAAGGTTAATGCTTTGTTCACAATTTATTTTGGGCAGGTTCACACAGTGCGAACCTTACCCAAGGACATAAGAGCTCTTCATGGAAATCGCCTGCTAAAACATTTTATTTTTCAGTACAGTGAATTTTAGAGTGATTCGAACCCTGTTTCCCATGTTATATGGTAGGCAGCTATAGCTGTGACCCACATCGACTGCTGCGAAAGTTTGGCTAGTGTTGGGCTTGAGGGCCCAAGAGGACCTTGAGCTGAGCCAGAACTTGACACCAGGTTCCAGCGTTCAGCGACTCGCCCACGTCTAGAGCAACATTATAGTCTATTAAATCAAAATCAACAGGATTTTGTACAGCCACATCTGGACTCACTTATTTGCATGTGCTGTAATGTGTAATAGTGAAGAAAAAGGAGGCCCACTGAAATAAAATGTTTGCATAGAATCGTATAATTTGGTAAAATGGGGAACCTGGATTGAGCCTAGGTTTTTTTAGATCTACATTGGCAGTTCAGTCACAAACTGGGTATCTCCTCCTCTTACCCATTTTACATCAGAGTACTGCTTTGTTTGGTGCATGAGGTTAGAGATCCTTGTGGGCTCCAGGGTTCAAGAGGACCTTGGGCTGAACTAAAACCAGACATCTGGCTTGTGCCTGGCTTGACCTTTCAGTGGCTGATCAGTGGCTCATTCACGTCTGCATCAGATCACTAACTGCTAGTCTTCTGCAGTCAGATGAGGGGGTTCAGGCTGTGTAAACATGTGATTCAGCTCAAGCCCAAGCAAGTCAGCAGCCCACAGAAAAGGGGTTTCTTAAGTGAGGGAAAGGGAGCACAGAGATATGCCTGTGGCCTTGTTCTCTGCTGCAGGGTCCTCTGTTGTATTGGGTATCATAGGGATCTCATGGTAGGCTATTGCCTTTCATGAGGCTAATGGCTGGGATACATCAGTCACAGGCCAGTTACACTATGAGTCATAACCTTATATGCAACTCACTCACGCCTTTAAAACTTCGTTGGTGCACGCAACCTTGGTTGTGGTGCACAGAGATCTCTCATTGCTGCACACAGAGGAATACAATTAGAGGGAACCCTGGTGCTAGCACCCTTTCTTCTTTTTCAAAACAAAGTTTGACGATGCTAATTCTGGGTTGATGTTTTCCGCCCAGCAAGCTTCTAATCATAGCCTCTATGTTTTAAAATAAATTAAAACACACAGGGGAAGACAGACAAAAGAAAAATGAACAGAGGGCATATGCTCATTTTTATGATCAACATTCTACCTACTACAGAGATGAGGAGGTTTGTCCAACTTTCAAGTATTGAGGTTATTTTCTGTAATGGAGGGCTATAATTTAATTTGAATAAGTCTTTGATTCTCCGATATTAACCTATAGGTATTTGTTGATTAAATGAAGAAATTTGAAGTGCATTTTGTGAAAGTAGTTCGCGCTTTACAAATATGGATTTAGTTTGGGGCCCTTTAGGGAACTCCTATGCTTTACCCTTGTCCCCCTACTTTTCTGCTGGGGACCCTGCCCACCTTTGGCTGAGTCTCCACCAAACACTTTCTTGTGGACCTGGGTACTCACCCAGCGGTCTGCCTCCATAGCAAGCTTCCTAGGGTCACAGCTTACTATCAACTAGTTGCTGGCGCAGATCTGCAAAACATCGATTAGAAAAGTGCTCCCATGCAGTCAAATTGTAGAGCCCCTGAAAATCAGTTACATTATTGCCCTTTACCCAGCCATCCAGTGACCTGCAGAAGGAATCTACACATTCCAACCAAGTGTTGGCATCAGACTTTTTACTGGACCTAAACTGATCCCTGTACTTTTCAGGAGTGAGTCAGTACCTAGTGAGGAGAGCGTCTTTCATGTCAACATAGGTGAGGTTCTGCCCCTTGCCCAAAGCTATCAGGGTATCCCTAGCTTCTTCTGGAAAGAGAGGCCACAACCCTGCCCCCCGTTCCTTTCAGGGACCCCATTCATATGAATAGACAACTTGTACCCTAGGAACCATCTCTGTATGTCATCTCCCTTCTTGTACTCTTTACCTACACTCTTGGGGATGTGCACAATCCTAGCTGCCTGCACTGAAGAGTTGCTGCCACAACCCGTCCTGGACTTGCTCCTCAATTCCAGCTTGAAGAGCCCACACTCATGGTACACTACCATCCTTTGTGACTCCATCTTGAGCCTCTCAAGCTCTATCTCATGTCTCCTAGCTTCCCTTCTGTCCTCCAGCTCCTCTGGGGACAAACCACTGCTACCTGGCTGTGAGGGACCACCTCCTCCCAACAGCACATCCACCCTAGGATAGGCTCCTCCGCCCCCCACTAAGATTTCCAGACTGCTTGCTGGCATGTCTGGCTGCTACCCAGGCCCTCAGTGCCTTTTGTAGCTCCTACTTCCTGGTGAGGCCTCTGACTTGGACATTTAGGTTTTTACAAATAGCCTTCAATATCTTGATGCTGTAGGCTTCCAACCTGTCCTCCTCAAAGGCCACCTCCAGTGATGCAAGTGATTATGGTGCTGTGTCAGGCATGATGCAGTAGGAAGTTAGAGTTGCAAAATGATAGGATCACAAAAATGGTCCAAAAAAACTGTATGTGGCACGTAATGGTCTGCGATATGGTAGTAGTACACACCAATCACTATAGGTCTATTGCAAAAACAAGTCCTAACCTCACTGCTGACAAACAATGTTAGAAATGGGGGTCTCTAGTTGGCAGAGGTAGGTACCTTTGTCCAAATAGGGACCCTTATTCCTAGTCAGGAGAAGGGAGTTACACTCCTAAAATAACTCCTGCTCACCCCCTTTGTAGCTTCGTACGAGCAGTCAGGCTTATCTTAGAGCAGTGTGTAAAGCATTTGCACATAACCAACAGCAACAGGGGGCCATTGTGGAGATTAAGTGAGCTATTGCCCAGAGTCACATGGTGCTGAGCTGAGCTGCCACCAGAGCCTGGGATCGAAACTGTGAGCCCTGTGCTCTGAAGTCAGCTGCCCTGGCCGCTGGGTAAAGGATCCCATCCCCCGGGAGATAAGAAACAAGGGGTCTCTTCAGAAAAGCTTGCTGAGACCGGCCCCCGCAAGTGTTTTTCATGTGACCAGGTGGGTCACTTGAAGGGGGACCCCAAGTGTCCCAAGAGGGCACAGCCACCCACTGGTGGGCAGACCAAGGTGTTGGCGAGTGTAGCGCTCGGGGAGGAGGGGTGCCCACAGGAGGGTGGGGATCCAGCAGACAGTGAGATGGTCCCAGTAAACCAGGTGCCCCATAACACAAAGAAATACAGCACCTGGGGGACTATCAATGGGAAAACAGTAGAGGCTCTCAGAGATACTGGAACCAGTGTGACCTCAGTCCGGTGTCACCTGGTCTCTGAAGAGCAGGTAGACCCAGGGGCATTCCACCAAGTAGTTGCTGTGGACAATTCAGAGTGCCAATGTATGGTAGCGCAGGTTCCCTTTGAATGGGGGGGTCTCAGGACAGGGGTAAAAAATGAATGCTTCTTATTTTAACTACCACTGGAAAGTTTACTATCTACTAGAAATGAATGCTGAGAAGATCTGTACCAAACTTGGCATGAACCAGATAATTACTGAAAAGAGCAATTTTGCTTAGTTTACTGTAAATCCGTGCAGTGGTTTTCAAGAATTAGTGCTACAAAAATATGTTGGGTGGGCTTGAAAGTTTTAAGTATAGAAATATTGAGATATATGAATATATATGTGTGTTTGCGCGCGTGTGTATGTGTGTGTATCTTTATAAATAGGCACATACACATAAGGAAAAGGTAAGATGAAATCAAATAAGGTACATTAAAGTAATGTTATTTACAATTTAATTAATCAACTTTTTAAATTAAATAAATCAATTTAAAATAATGCAAACATGTAGGAAAAAAAGAAATAATTAACAAAGTTAAAAATATATATATGTATATATATATGTCTATCTGAATAGCGATAATAGTGACAACGGAAAGGGAATATAGAGAGGAAAAAGTATGTGTGTGTGCGTATATTACCAGGCCAGGCCCTGCTGCCATTCTCCTGGGGGGTTGGCTTTATGTATGGTTAAAGTAACATTATAGTTAGATGTGATGAAAAGATCAGTTTTCGTAAAAAAAACAAAAAACGTAGCCATACACTGAAAAAAGGTTAAAGTAACGTTATTGTTAGGTGAATATGCTAGTGACAGGTCATTGCCATCATTAGCATTTCCCTAATGACAAGGGGTGCTAATGATGGTAATGTCCTAACAGTGAAGGAAAATAGGCAGAATGAAGGGAACTGCTGGTCATGCAGAATACATACACAGTAGCCCAGATGCAGAAGAGCCATAATCAGAACCAAGTGTGTTTGATCTGGAGCCTGGATCACAATGCAGCACCATCCATGAGACGGCTGGAGGGAATAGTCAAAGAGCTACTGAGCCGGTTGCTGTGATTTAGGCCCCTATTATGAGTCTGGCAGTCCACGGACTGCCAGACTCACGGTGGGCAGCCTACTGACCACCCTATTACGACTTTGGGCTGTCAGGCCGCCCTGAGACCGTTGCCACCATCGCAACTGCCAGGGAACTGCCATTCTCTGGCGATTGCGCCGTATTCCTGATGCTGCAATATGGTTGGCTGGACCGCTGCGGTCGAGGTTCCTCTTTTTGCAGGGTTTTCATGGCGGTGGTGAGCCCACCATGACAACCATTGCAGAGATGAACCAAAGGGCTCCTGGTGCTGTGCTTTACGCCATGAGGATGCACATGTTGTGCCCCCCTGTGTGCATGCACCCCAGTACCTTCACGGCATGGACAGCAGCAGTCCATTCTTTCAGGTACTGCCTTTGAAGTTCCCAGGTCAGTTCCTATTTCATAGGCACACCAAAGAACCACCTGCCAGACCAGGAGAAAATACCTGATCTGGCAGGCTGTTCCTACATGGGTTTGGTGGTGGGGGAGCGGGGCAGTCGCGATCCCGCACTGCCAAACTCATAAAAAGTCCCTTAGACACACGCTGCCATTGGGAGCTCAATGAGAGGGAACAAAGGAGCTCATGTGAACAGCTGAGCATGCTGAAAGTGTTTACAGCAGCTCAGCAACAGAAGACTCATAGGGCCCGATTCACCGAAGTAATCTGAGACAAAATCTTGAAATTACTACTTTTGGTATTCACAGAAGGCATTTAGTAGTAGTAAAGTTAGGATTTTGTCTTAAATCTGTCTTAAGTCTGACCTAAGTTCGTCTTAAGCTTGTAGTCTGTCTTAAGTCAAACTTAAGACAAAATCCTAACTTTACTACTACTAAATGCCTTCTGTGAATACCAAAAGTAGTACGTTTAGGATTTTGTCTCAGATTAGTTCTGTGAAGCGGCCCCCCTGAAACAAGAAAACAAGAAGGGTGGGCTCAAGCTGAACCTGGGTTCTCACGAGATTAGATGGTCATCTTGGAGTCAGGCCATCGGAACTGTGAAAAAAGGAAGCATTATTAAGCTGAGTTTCTGGTCAGGCTTGCACTAGTATCACAACAAAAACAATAAAAAATATACTATAGCAAAAAAAATAAATGGGAGGATTGCTTTCTGTGTCCGCTAATTGTACGAGATCAATAATTGAATGAGTGATGATTTCAAACAGTTCATTAGACGCGGAATGATAGACCAAACAGCCAGTAGAATGAGTAGAGAGCATAGTCCTCTGGAAGGAACCAAATACCCCTTTATATTTGTCAGAGCAGATCTAAATGGCTAAGCATGCCTTACAGTCTCTTATCAGTCTCTTATTCCAACCCAACAGAGGAAGCAGGAAGTAAGCGATTGGGATATGCCCCAATCTTCACCCACTGTCTGACAGAGTCAGAGATTTTAGATGTCTCTATACATTGTAATCAATTCTGATTGATTGTTTAAATAGTTTGCATATGTTTTCTTTCATCTGTTGCAGGACAGGTGTCATGCATTATTTTCGTAATGATAAATGAGTGTGCTGCATATTTTATACATTTGTTTTGTTTTTTCATTCAGTATAAGCAATAACATAATGAAATATAATTCACCCCATATAAATTCCATGCATACATTGTGACATTAAGCACCTGATGTGTTATGGCGCTACAGTGAACAGCTAACAATGTTCTAGACTGGGGCCCATTTAGGTCGTCGATTGCAACATGAGCCTGAACCTGAAGAGGCAGAAATACCCTGGAAAGCCATCGGTTCAATTGTTCCACCAGCCAACGTTATTTTGGCTCCATTGAAAACACAACCATCCCCTTCATTGCTTATGCTCTCAGATGCAACAGCTGGATAATGCAAGCATCACAGCAACCCACCATTTGACATTGGCCACGTTTGCTCATAAATGTTATTGTGCAAAGCTTGAGTTGTCAAGTTAACTCCGCAAATGATAAAAATCTGTCTGTTTGAGGTTTCATGAAGGAAATCTCCCTAATGTAATGTTTCGAAAAAAAGAACTCTTGCGCTGGCCTTTGCTCCACAAACTCAGATATTCATCATCTGGAGGTTGTTAAGATAATAGCTTCCAGCTGCAGAATCCAACCAGCCGAGCCAGACTGGAGAGTGATCAAATTATACCTACCCGCTACATTAAAGGACTTAATACGTTTTGGCCTGGATGCAATTTTTAATCAGTGTTATGACTACTTTTGAGATGAGAAGACTGATTTTAAGTACACATATTTATTTTGCTGTGTGCCAAGAAGCAGTGTCCTAGTGTGGAAGCCAAAAGGAGGGAAATATTTTCCATATGTGCTGTTTCGTGTACTTTTTATAGCGCTGTCCTGCATTAGTTAATTGAACTATCTTACTTTTCAGTCAATTAAACTAATAAACACACCAACTGGAACTGAAAATACAGAGGAAAAAAACAAAAACCGAAAACATTAATTTGGAATGCATCCGTAATTAAACCTTACGAGATCTAAGCAATGGATCAACAACGTCATTGTTTATTTAGTGATAAACACTTTGTGTTGTAATTTAAGCTGTTGGTTCACTCATTGCAACGTTACAATAAGGTTTTTCCGCAGGGACAAATTCAAACATTAGTCAACAATAATATCATCTTATTGGACAAGCCATGTTAATAGGAAAAAAACAATTATATTCAATAACTGCGAATTGCACACTTACTGCCTCTCTCATACAACAGACTACCTGTCAAAATAGGGCATTTTACGAAAATATTTCACAAAAAATGTACTGGTCAAAGTTTCATTAAAGCAAAACCAGTTCAAGAGAGCCTTCTCCTTGACGACCAATGTGTATTTTTAAGACGGGGCATCCGGTTTCCAATGTTGTTGTGTGGTCTAACTCTAGGTAGCATGGCAACTAGTCATAAAAGCACAAATGTTGACATACAATATCCTCCAGTCTCATTGTCCTTTGTTTTCTAGATAATATGTTGTGCTCCTACAGAACAAGTTCTAGGCGTTTCAGCCAGTGTCTTAAGGCTTCCTCAGGATACAAGGTCAAGTGCCCCAAAAATCATTAAAAATAAAGTCACAGATATTAACACAACTAAAACAATATCCAAAAACATACCAACCAAATGTAAGTCACTCCATGCCTCATTCCAGCTCTTTGTGAATATCACCTCAGGACCAAAACTGGAAAAAACAATTTTGACAATTCCTGTAAAACACCTGCACCCCCTCAAAAGAAGAGTAAAGATATCAACTTACCACACCCAAAGTGAACAATATCTAGTAAGTGCTGCAGAGGGACCTGCATATCACAAAAGTTGAAAACGCCCCCCAAGAGGCTCGATGCATGCTGTTAAATGCGAGATGCATGCTGTTAAATGCGCTAAAAGAAGTGCCTGCTCCGGGTCTCCTGGACCTCAAAACAGTGAACACATTTTTGTGCTGGGCACATTACTGAAAAGTCAAATGAAAGCAAATTAAACACAGAAAAAGACCTTAACGTATGTTAAATACAGGACAATTTGTCTCCTACTCACCCATCCGACCTAGACACAGGAGAAATCATGTGTCAACAAAGTGCTTACAGAAGTTGCTGGTGTGGCAAGATGGCCCGCCACCGGTCACCACAGTATAATCTGTCCTGTACTGTAGAAACCTAGAGCCAACAGTGGCATGTGACATCATACCTCCACCCAGATGATCCAGGAGCGCCATACTGAGTGGGTCTACAGGCCAGTGGCCTATGGCATTGCGGAGGAGAGAGACCAAGCCCCCAGCTTACCTACCTGCATGCAGCCTGTGCTTCAGCAAAAGGAAGTAGTCAGTATCAGAACCAACTGTACTTCCACCCGAGGCCTCTTCCCGCTACACGGTTGACTGTTGATGTCAAACCTCCCACAAAGCAATAAGAAGGTGCCATGATGAATCTCGATGATGTAGATCCTAATTCACAAATACAAACAACCCCAGATTAATTCATGTGCGTCCCAATTCTGGGAAGGAGTGAGAAAGGGAACATGAACGAAACCAGAACCAAAATCTGAATTGAGCTGACATCCACAGGGCATATATAATTACAACCCTAAGAGCAGAAAACAGGGGAACTAGTATGCCAACCAATGTTTATACCAGTTCATTTCCCTCATACAAAAAATGGAACATCATTTCATGGTAGCTACATGTATAAAAAAACTGCCATACCCACTCCTGAAATGTCTTATTGGTAAGAGGCCCACACAACTTACCACTGAAGCAGGGTTTAACAGAATTCAAAACATGTTATTCAGAGTACACAAGCTATCTAAATATACAAAAAAATGAAGTCATGTATGTACTTGCGTACTGAAACACTTTACTGTATTTCACTAGCATCCACCCAAGATTTTTGAAGGAGATTCTTCCTTTTGCCCGCATTTAAGAGCACTCATCTAGGCACTTGTGGGGGATTTTTCAACTTTGTGATACGAAAACCCCTGGGTAACACTATCTAGACATTTTGAGCATGGTAAATTCACTATCTTTGTTCTTCTTTTGAGGTGATACAGGCATTTCACAAGAAGTGTGCAAATAGTTTATTCCCCTGTTTTTGGTCCTCAGTTGATATTCAGAAGGAGATATATTGAGAAATGTTCTTGAATATCATTTTGGTTGGTGTATTAATATTTGTGATTTTATTTTAGTGATTTTGTGGGCACTTGAAGTTGTTTTCCTTGGGAGTCATTAAGACATGGGCTGAAACGTGTTGACCTCGTTCTGTTGGACCACAACAACATATTATCTAGAACACAAAGGACAAAGAGTATGGAGGATAATGTATAGCAACATTTAGACCTTCATGATTGGTTGCAGTCCAACCTGGAGACAGACCACTCAACAACATTGGAAAGTGGAAGTCCCGTCTTAAAAAACACTGTGCGTCAAAGTAGAAAGTGCACTTAGACTGGTTTTGTTAAAATGCAACTTTGACCAATAAATGTGTTGTGAAAGAGATTTGTAACATGACTTATTTTATTAGCTATTCTGCTGTTTGGGTGGGTCAGTAAGTGTTCAATTATTAGTAATTGAATATAATTATTTTTTTCCAAATAATATGGTTTGTCTAATAAGATGATATTATTGTTGAAGTGAATTGTTGGGGCTTGAATTTATCCATGTGGAGAACTTTTTTTTGGAATATGATTCAATTGTCATGGGCTTTCCCTTTTGTCTCCTAGGTTCACTAATTGCAAGCATTCAGCGCATGGTATCTGAATATCCCAAATCCCCCCTCCAATCAGCAGTGAAGCAATGGAACATAATCCATCTTTAAAACTTGATTTTGGAAAACTTTCTTACTACTTAGAGATCGAAATAGGAATAAAAAATCTTCTTTTCATAGCAAGGACAAAAAAGCATATGTCCAGGTGAGTGTTCCGGAATTTGAGTGGATTCTTGGAAATATGAAAACATTATTATCCATCAAACCTAAAAGTGACATGCCTCAGTGTCCCTTCCTGGCCGCTGGGAAAACACACTAACAATTATATTGTAATGTAGTTGTATGTAGTAAGTCATATGGGTGACCAGACACCGATACACATTTGAGGGTGGGAAGTACGCTACTGTTCTTTTATGGATAATCTACCCCCGATTTGTGAAACAATGAGTGTTTATTTATACAGTAAAAGACTGTGTTGTTTCAAAAGGATTCAACCAAACATTGGTCTCCAGAAATTGACAAACAGATCACCACAATCCGTTGATGCTGGTTGAGAGAATCGCCCAGGTTTGAGTCCATTCCCCATTCTATCTTAGTTCATTCCAGAATGTCCACCCACTGAATAATAGGAGGTGTCAAGACGAGAGGTGCTCCGATTGTTTCTAAAGCAGTCATTCTAGCCCTATGCCTATTATTTGACAAATTGAAAGGATAAACCAGAATACAAATCCACTCCTCTGTAATTTGCACATCAGTGCTCTCATGAAACTAGGCAGGGATGTTCAGCTCTTACTAAGCTCTTCTGCGCTTCCTATCCCTCAGTCCATCACATTACTGACCAGGCAGTTATAATTGCTTATGAACTGTCAGTTGGGTCTACACTTCTATCAAAACATAGCTTAATGATTACTGTATGAACAAATCCTCAATGCCTGCAAAAGATATGATTGGTCACAATTATTAGTGAGTGTCGGACCTCACTCCGTCCCGCCATGACCCCGTCCCGGGCCCCCTTGACTCTACCGCTCTCTCTCCTTTTCAGTCCGCAGACGCCAGTGACCACGTCGAAGCACAGCAGGAGAAATGCGGTGGCTGGCCCTTTAATTCCAGTTCCTACTTCGACGATCCAACCCCTTGGGAGGCGGAGTTACAGCACGACGAGCCGGATTACGATAGGTGGCTCCAAGAAGAAGGCGGAATCCGGAAAGAGGAGGCAGAGTCGGAACTCGTGTGAGGAGACGCCGAGGATCCTGGAGAAGCCGAGAAGGGACACCGAACCTCCACTGGAACAGCCTAGAAGAGACACCGAACCTACGCTGGAGGAGCCGAGGGGCCAACAGGAGGACGCTGCGCCCAGCCACGGTCCCCGAGGGTCGTGGCTTGAACAGGTGCGTGCTCGGGTACGGGGCTCGGGAGCGGGGTGGGAGCTCGTAAACCGGCCGGGCAGACGGGTGAAAGCTCACCACATCCCGCCGTAGGCACTTGTAAGCATTAAATCGGCATAGGGCTGCCTGCCTGATTCCCTCCCTCTCCGGTGACGGTATCTTCCATCCCCTCTCGAAAAACCACACACGCCACCCTGTGATTCCCAACACGGGTCTTTCACCCCCTGCATTGTTTGTTTGGCTCCAGATTTCGTGAGCACTAACCAGTGCCTTTTGTGTTCTTTGTTTTCCATCCCTTGCCTCAACCCGGATGGCGAGATAAGCCCAGCCTGACATCGTTAGAGAGAAGAGGTTTCCTTCCCTGAAGAAAACGTCGTCGGGACTGTTATTTTCAGACTGTTTATTGAACCCTGTTCCATGCTCACCTTTGTTCAATAAATGTGGGAGCCTCTCCCATAGCAATGACTGTCTTGTGGTCTGCCTAAATCCCTGTCGCACTCCCACAGTGAGATACCCTGGTGCCTATTAACAAAGGCATTTTGGAGGATGTAAAATGGTACTCCTACAAGGCTCTTTCACATACTCATGCACATACTCATGCAGATCTTTGTAAATTTACCCTGAACCATCTATATTTATGTACAGTTAGTACAAAAAATAATTGTGTTCTCTTTGCACTTTTAATAATAGGTAGCGGCCATCAGGGGGGAACATGGCAGCCTCTAGCTGAACAGCCGCGTGTCAAGGGTTCAAGAGTATTCTTTCAGTATCTTGCACAGGAACAGAGACGCTGATTCCTAACTCCCCTTCAAGGATATTTCTACGGTCCAGTTTAATTTCTAGACCCACAAATCTACCCCCAAGGGGGAAGGGGGAGTGGATAAAATAATAAACAAGAAGAGACTGGTCCTGAAGCTTGTCTTCTCTCTTTCGTCTACTTCTTCGTTCTATCTGCAGACTGCGTGTCAACTGAGAGAATCTAGAAACCAAGCATTAAGTTATTATTTCTCACACTTAGCTGAACTCTATATTCTATTCCGCTCCCTTGTTCTTTACCTACCCTTAGCTCCAAGCACTGTGCCCCTCTTCTATCATTCTTGTTTCTATCTCTCTTTCTGTTCTTTCCTTTTCTTGAAAAGGCACCTCTGGAATTTACCTGTCAACAAGATATCGCTTAATATATTTATTCCCTATTTACCCCTTGAAACTCTCTTCCACTTTAGGTAATCTAATTCACTTACTTGAGTGTGTATGCCTTTATCTTTGTAAGGACTCTTCTTAGTAGTATCTATTTTCTAACGACTTTTCTTAACTGTTCTGGAATTCCCTTTTGACGACCTTTTCCTTCTTAGCAACATTTTGCCATTAATCTAGATTTTTTCTGGTAAGTACTGTCTTGTCTCTAACTATATACAACATTTTATTTTACATTTCATTCAGAGTAATTCTATAATTTTCTTTGTGACTTAGCTTATGACTTCTTTCTTCCTTCAGGTTCTGGTAGCGCTAGGTATCCATCGACGAGTTGCTTTCACCAGCTGAAGCCGAGAAATTGGGAAGAGGCGCCACAAACTGTTACCTCAGCAAACTTCTCCTTCTCAACCTTGCTACAAACTTAGACTGCTTCTGACTACTTCCGACGGAGGTAGCGGACGAGATACCGGGCGAAACCCGACGAGGTTGCTCTCTGACTAAATCTGAGGAGCCTAAGAATTAACCTGCGTGCTCTGAAACTTCCTCAGTGAAGTGCGCGTTGGCTCCTGCGCGCGCGCCTCAAGCTGCCTCTGAACACCTGTGGGGAATAAATAAACTAGACCGCTGCGTTGATTAGAAAGCGACGGCCTTTCTTCGGTTCCATTTCTGATTCAGCCTGGTCCAGCCATTGCCTCTGGCCCGCATTCTTCTTCCTGACCCATAACTTCTGCCCAACACTGTACCCGCTATTGTCCAAGCGCCCCTAGGAGCCCTGACAGTACCCCCCAACAAAGGAGGTCCTCTCAATCGTGGCTTTGTAGGAAATCTTTGATGAAAGGATTTTACTAATCTCGGAGCATGCACATCGGACTCCAATTCCCAAGATCGCTCCTCTGGCCCATAGCCCTTCCAATCCACCAAGTAGTACAATTTGCCCTTTACCTCCTTCGAGTCTAAAATCTCCTTGACTTCAAATTCTGTTCCAGATTCTAATGGAATGGGTTTCGGAGGCAAGTTTTTTCGCAGTTCTAGTGGTGCCTTTTTCAACAATGATACGTGAAACACTGGATGAACCTTCAATTTGGTGGGTAGTTTTAACCGATAAGTAACCAGAGACATCTTTTCTTCTGTTCGATAGGGCCCTATGAATCTTGGTTGAAATTTCCTGTTACCTTTTAACCTTAGGTTTTTTGTACTTAACCAAACACAATCTCCTGCCTCTAAGGGGGGACCCTCTCGTCTTTTTTTATCTGCATAGGTCTTGTATTTTTTCTTAGCCTGTTCTAAGTTTTGTATGACCGTCTGATGGACTTGTTTCAAATGAGATACTAGGTCTTTCACTGCTGGGACTAGAACATCAGTCTGCCCTATGGTGAAATTTGGGTGTCGGCCATAGTTCAAGTAAAATGGGGAATAGCCTGTGGAAACATTCCTGGCATTGTTGTGTGCAAACTCAGCTGCCCATAAATAATCTGCCCACTCTCCATCTTGTTTCAAAAGGTACAACCTTAGGTACTGCTCTAATTCTTGGTTCACCCTCTCTGTTTGCCCATCTGTCTCTGGGTGATAACTGGTTGAATACCTAGCTTCGATTCCCAAACCTTCCAGAAAAGCCTTCCAAAAATGGGATACGAACTGTGTACCCCTATCTGAAATGACAATCTTCGGAATTCCGTGAATCTTCACAATTTGTGTACTGAAGTGTTTGGCAAGTTGCTTAGCTGTGGGAACCCCTTTTAGAGCCCTAAAATGTGCCATTTTAGAAAATGTGTCCACCACCACTAGGATGGTGTTGTAACCTTGACTAAGCGGTAAATCTACACTGAGGTCTAACGTAACTGTATGCCATGGAAAGGGTGGTGTAGGCAAAGGTTGTAACAATCCCTTAGGAGCCTGCCGTTCTGATTTTCCCTGAGCACAGATTTCACAGGTCTTGACATACTGCTCCACGTCCCTGGTCATTTGAGGCCACCAATAAAGTCTTTTAATTAATTCTTCGGTTTTAGCTTCTCCTTTGTGCCCAGCTAAAAGAGCATCATGGCACTCGTACAGCGCTTGATCTTGTAACTCTTTGGTAGGCAAATACAAAGCTCCTTTAAAATATGGCAACTGATGTTGGATTTCCCTTCCAGCGCCCTCTTCGGCCCAACCTTGCATTTCTTCTGGACTCATGATTTCGATTATTTGTTTCTTCAGGTCAGTTGAGGTGGTGGCGCCTATGATTCTGGTACTTGGAATTATGGCTTGATTTTCCGTGTTACTTTTTTGGTTATTGGTTCCTAGTCTGGACAAGGCATCTGCTTTCCCATTCTGTGCCCCAGGTCTGTAGGTGATTACAAAGTCATAATCGGCAAAGTACAATGACCATCTAAGTTGTCTTGGTGTTAGTGTCTTAGCTGATTTTAGAAATTTTAAATTTCGATGATCCGTGAAAACTGTCACGATATGCTGAGCTCCCATGAGGTAGTGTCGCCACTCTTTAAAGGCGTCTTTAATGGCCAATAACTCTTTTTCCGTTATAGTGTAATTTACTTCAGCTGGCGTTAGTTTTCTCGATCTGTAAGCTACTGGATGCAGCTGACCTGTTTCCTTGTGTCGTTGAGATAGCACTCCCCCAACTGCTAAATCGAAGGCATCAGTCTCAACATAAAATGGTTCCGAGGGATCTGCATGTAAAAGTATTGGAGCAGTGGTAAGGTCTTTCTTCAGAGATTTAAAAGCTTCTTCGGTTTCTTCTGTCCAATCAAAGCGAACTCCCTTCCTGAGTAGTTTTGTTAGAGGAAGTATTTTCCGTGAAAATTCACTTATGAACCTTCTGTAGAAATTTGCAAACCCAAAAAGCTCTGAACCTCCTTAACACTTTCGGGGGACTTCCAGTCGACCACTGCCTTGATTTTCCGTTCATCCATGTTTATTCCGGTTGGTGAAAGGACAAAGCCCAAAAACTCCACCTGGGAAACGTTGAACACACATTTTTCTAGTTTCACAAACAGCTTATTTTCTCGGAGCTTCTGTAAAACGCCTCTCACTTCTCCTCGATGCTTATTCTTGTCAGATGAATAAATCAGAATATCGTCAATGTAGACTATTGCACACTGATCAATGTATTCATGGAGGATGTCATTAATAAAATGTTGGAAAGCTGCTGGAGCGTTGCAGAGACCATACGGCATAACTTGGTATTCAAATAGCCCAAATCTTGTTCTGAAAGCTGTCTTCCATTCATCTCCTTCTCGCATTCGGACAAGATGGTAAGCCCCTCTAAGGTCGAGTTTTGTATATATCTGTGCTCCTTTCACCTGATCCAAAAGGACGGAAATAAGTGGAAGCGGGTACCGATTTTTCTTGGTGATTCTGTTAATTGCGCGATAATCGATACAAGTTCTCAAATCACCTTCCTTCTTCGGCACGAAGAATAGAGGCGAAGACACTGGAGATTGCGATGGCCTGATGAAACCATTTGCCAGATATTTGTCTAAGTATTCTTTTAAATGACAATGTTCTTTTTCTGTTAAGGCATAAACTCGACTGCAAGGCAGATTTGAGCCCGGTTCCAGGTCTATCTTACAATCACACACCCGATGTGGTGGCAATTGTTCTGCTTCCGTTTCATTGAACACATCCTCAAAATCTCGATACTCTTGTGGAATTTCTTGAGAATTGATGACGCAAACAGATTCTGCAGTCATACACAAAGAATGAGCTGGATTACACCCATTGGTTTTTTCTTTTGCTTCAAAACAATTCTTCTTACAATACTCTGAATCCATTACTATTGTCCTGGAGCTCCAATTAATTGTTGGGTTGTGTTCAGTAAGCCAGGGTAGGCCTAAGATGAGTTGAAACTGGGGTGCGTCAATTAAATTGAATTGGATCACTTCTTGGTGTCCGTCACTGGAAATCAGCTGTACTTGCTCTGTATGGCTCACTATGGGTCCGGAGGAAAGATTCGTTCCGTCCACCGCCCGGACGGGTTCACTCCTAGATTTCAATATTGCTCGTAACCCTACCTTGGTTGCAAATTTTAAGTCGCAAAAGTTTCCAGTAGCTCCGGAATCTATCATTACTGAAACCTCGGTCAATGTTACTTGCCGAAACTTAATTACCATTGACAAAATCAAGTGTGGGGCCGATGACTGCAGGGTATTTGCTACTTGATGTTCAGTTGGAGTTGATTTTTGATTAGCATCCACCGGTCCAACTCCCGCTACTGGTGGTGCTGCAAGTTTTCCTTCGGCTTGAAAGAAGTCTTTGGTTTCTTTGGACACCCCCTAACGAAATGTCTACTGGAGCCGCAGTACATGCATAAATTGCCTGTCCTTCTCTTTTCTTTCTCCTCCTTGGTCAAAGGACCCCTTATAGTTCCTATTTGCATCGGTTCTGACACCACTTGTCCGTCCGCAAACTTGACTCCTTCTGACCGAGCCCTGTCAAATCTTGGAACTATTGGTTTAAAATCTCTTCTCTTTTCTCATTTTCTCTCTCCTTGGCGGAAGTCTATTTCTAAGACCAGATCTACCAGCTCTGAGATTTGGGTGGGTCGATTTGGAATTTGCGCCAACACATCTTTGAGTTCGTCTTTTAGCCCTCTATAGAAGACTGCTGCTCTTTTACTCTCTGGCCAGTCTGTCTCCACCACTAGTTTGTTAAATTGTGCCAAGTATGCCACGAGATCTCGGTTTCCTTGCCTTAAGTCAAGTAATTTGTTATCTACCGCTTGAGAGATTCTCCGTCTGTCAAAGATCCGAAGAAATTCTTGTTTGAATGCTTCGTAATTATGCAGTAGGGGGTCATCACGGGAGACCAAGGGCATTGACCAGGACGCCGCGTCTCCGCTTAAGTATGACAACACGAAGGCTACTCTTGACTGTGCATCTGGGAAAATCGAAGGGCGGCACATGAAGTGTAGTGAGCACTGAGTGATGAATATCTGCGCTTTTTGTGGGTCTCCGCTGAATCGCTCTGGGGAAGCTAACGGTATGACTGGGGACAGAGAATGAATTACTTGTGTTGCTATTCTACTTGGACCTTCAATAGGAGGGTCTCCGGTTTCTCGTCCTGTACTAAATGGCTGTCTTAACCTCTGAGCTACTTCTGCTGTCTCCTTCCTAGAGTTGACCACCTCCTGTCTAAGACTCTGATTTTCCTCCCTTACTGCCACCAACTCCTTCAGTATTGTCTCTAAAACTGTTCCTAAGGTTTGCAAATTTATTCCTTCAGCCATCTCTGCTCAGGTGCAAGTTTTTAAACGTGGGAACTTCACTCTGTCAAGGGTTCAAGAGTATTCTTTCAGTATCTTGCACAGGAACAGAGACGCTGATTCCCAACTCCCCTTCAAGGATATTTCTGCGGTCCAGTTTAATTTCTAGACCCACAAATCTACCCCCAAGGGGGAAGGGGGAGTGGATAAAATAATAAACAAGAAGAGACTGGTCCTGAAGCTTGTCTTCTCTCTTTCGTCTACTTCTTCGTTCTATCTGCAGACTGCGTGTCAACTGAGAGAATCTAGAAACCAAGCATTAAGTTATTATTTCTCACACTTAGCTGAACTCTATATTCTATTCCGCTCCCTTGTTCTTTACCTACCCTTAGCTCCAAGCACTGTGCCCCTCTTCTATCATTCTTGTTTCTATCTCTCTTTCTGTTCTTTCCTTTTCTTGAAAAGGCACCTCTGGAATTTACCTGTCAACAAGATATCGCTTAATATATTTATTCCCTATTTACCCCTTGAAACTCTCTTACACTTTAGGTAATCTAATTCACTTACTTGAGTGTGTATGCCTTTATCTTTGTAAGGACTCTTCTTAGTAGTATCTATTTTCTAACGACTTTTCTTAACTGTTCTGGAATTCCCTTTTGACGACCTTTGTGACTTAGCTTATGACTTCTTTCTTCCTTCAGGTTCTGGTAGCGCTAGGTATCCATCGACGAGTTGCTTTCACCAGCTGAAGCCGAGAAATTGGGAAGAGGCGCCACAAACTGTTACCTCAGCAAACTTCTCCTTCTCAACCTTGCTACAAACTTAGACTGCTTCTGACTACTTCCGACGGAGGTAGCGGACGAGATACCGGGAGAAACCCGACGAGGTTGCTCTCTGACTAAATCTGAGGAGCCTAAGAATTAACCTGCGTGCTCTGAAACTTCCTCAGTGAAGTGCGCGTTGGCTCCAGCGCGCGCGCCTCAAGCTGCCTCTGAACACCTGTGGGGAATAAATAAACTAGACCGCTGCGTTGATTAGAAAGCGACGGCCTTTCTTCGGTTCCATTTCTGATTCAGCCTGGTCCAGCCATTGCCTCTGGCCCGCATTCTTCTTCCTGACCCATAACTTCTGCCCAACACTGTACCCGCTATTGTCCAAGCGCCCCTAGGAGCCCTGACACCGCGAGATCCCAGGAGGAAAGCATCAGCAGTTGCCACCCACCCGGCACTTACCTGCACATGATGTCTCGCCCACTTTTTGTGATGTGCCTGCCTTAGCAGCTCTCCAGCACATCTTCAGCTCAGTCGGACTATAAGGCAGGGGAAATCCCTTGCTGGGAAACAGTCGCAAAGGAGCTGCAGAAGTGCCGGTCAGCCTGTGTTCAGGTCCGGGTCTGCAGTGGCAGAGGCAGCACAGGTCAACATGAGAGACAGAAGAGCCTCCCACATGCTGCAACAGTGTTCGTGGAGCCGCTTGGCAGCCTGTGGCCCTGCAGAGGAACTGGAGGAGTATTCTGGGTACAGCAAAAGACTTTTGATGGGCTCAAATGCTTTTGTCTATGGAGCAGAGTAGTTTACCTCCGGAGAAGGCAACTCAATTCTGAGGTAAGGTCTTGAGGTACACTCTGCACAATAGAGCAGTTACAACGGTGTTGAGGGTAAGTCCTGGGTTTTAATGCCCCCAGTATATGTCGCCCCATGTGCTAAGAAGACTGGGTGAGTGCAAATCTATCTACCTAGTAAGGCAGTAGCAATGGAGTTTACCGTGGTAAAGCCAGGGAAACTGGGAAAGCCTACAAAACTGTCTGGGAAAAGGGAAAAAAAAGATCATGCCCCCTCTGATTAAGGTGGCCCCCTCCTAAAATCCTTCTATAAAAGTTTAACTCCTCCAACCTTTCAAAATGTAGAAAGAGAGTTGGGTAACCCAGATGACATCTAAGATGGCAGTTCCTCGTAAGTCGCCTCTGCCTAGCGGAGACATCCCACAAAATAAGAACATTGGCACTGAAGTAGACAGCGGCTCCCGCAATGACCGAAGAAGTTCAGCCCAGATCTCTACGCACAATAGGTTTGAGATCCTCGCGGTATCAGATGAGCCGAGGTAAGAGTCGGGGGCCCATCAAAGAGAGTTTGAGGCGGGAGAGACAGTAATGGAGCAACCGGACGAGTCACTGGCCTCTATCCTCTTAGGATTAAAGGAGGAGATGAAGAATAGGTTCAGGATATCAGAGTCTAATCAGGCAGACATTCAGGCCTCTTGCTCTGCCCTTGCTCAAAAGCTAGAAGAAGTGGCTGTTCGGACTGGAGCATTAGAAGAGGAGGTATGTCTCATGAGACAAGATATCACAAAAAACTCCTCGGGTTAAGTCTGCTCACAAAACAGAACCAAGGTTTAAGAGAAGATTGAAAACATCTTTTGGAGGAATAACCTTAGGTCTCTGAATGTTCCAGTGGCGGAGGAGGGCTCCGACATCAAGGCTTTCATAATTAAGACGCTACTTGATACGGTACTCAAAGATAGGCCTGATATGAATCCCGACCTGGAGATACAACAAGCGCATAGAGACCCCTTTAAAAAGAACCCCCAAAGGCAGAAGCCAAGATAAATCTTACTGAACTTCCTCTCATACTCAGTGGAAGAGGCAATATTGAGTACAGCTTTAAGAAATGGCCCTTTCACGCTCGGTCCCTGCTCCCTGGGTCCCTTTTGAGTAGATCATACGCATGTCGGGCAACAGATCAGAAGCAGTGGAAATTAGGTAAAAGAATGTAGGAACTACATAAGTTATGTGGAATATTCAAATGCATCATTTTCTAACAGTGGAAGAGGCAGGCGCCTTGATCAAAGCTAAGCTAACTTGAGTTTAATTAATCCTCCATGGGGAAGCTCATCAGGCAGTCCATGCCTGTTAGAAATGGGAGGGTGCCCCTGGGTGGGTCGGCAGGGGGGTCACCTGGGTATGGTGGGGCACAGGGTGGTGAGCAGTGGGAGAAAAAATAAAAAGAAGTCCTCAATGTCACTTAATCAAATAGAGTCAATTGTTTGCCCAACGATAATGTGTCTAAATACGGGTCCTGTGTTCCCCCAGATGATGATGGGGAGTTGTAAGGAAATCTCATTTGTAACATGGAATATAAATGCAGAGATTGATAATGAGATATTTAGAAGATAGCTTGGCCCATATAATTATGTTACAAGAGACTCATTTAATGGCCAGTGAGAGCAATGCCCTCTTCTCTAAATATAGATGGATAGAAAGGTAAGTTGTCTCAGAACAGATCGTGCATTGTAAGGGGGTGTCCATCGTGATAAGGAGGGAAGCTGGGGTTGAGGTGATGTCTTCAAAAACAGATAGCTCTGGTAGGTGGGTTATGGCAACACTGAGATGCGATAATTTAGAGTTTATGTTTGTTGGTTTTTGTGGGCCGAACCTCGATGATCCCCAATATATAATAAATCTTGAGTGGAACTTGCTGCAGGTTACAATCCCCTTAATAATAGGGCGAGATTTTAATACCCTCCTGGACCCTCTTTCAGCTAGATCCACTAGGAAGTACTATGCCCAAGCCCCTAGGATGAGACAAGCCCTTAAAAACATGCTGCATGATATAGGCTCAGTAGATATATGGACCTACTTAAAGGGTTCAAGAACGTTGAGACTATTACAGTCACGGAGCCTTATCGTGTCCCTTGGTCGGATCATTCGGTGATTCCTTTCTACTGGAAAATATCCAGAACAAGTACTACTACTTTCTCAGATAGAGCGCTAATAAGACCTTGGACAAAACTTGATGTGGACAATTGGAAGGGACTGTTAGAAAGCAGCAAGCCATTGGATAATTCCAATGTGGACGTGGCTGTTAACAACTTTAATCAATGGTTCACCCAATCCCTGGATAAACTTATACCTAAAAAACCCTCAACAATTAGGAAGGGAGAGCTGAAACACCCATGGTTTACCTCAGACTTAAGGCTGTTGAAACAAGAATGTAAAAGGGCAGAACGTTACTGGCGGAAGGATTTTAGTGTCGATTGGAAGATCAGCTATAAAATCTTACTGAAGAAATACAAAAATTCTCTTATTACCACTAAAACTGCTTTTTTTGCGAACAAGATCGAATCCGCCGCCAATGCCCCCAGGGAAATGTTTAAGATCGTGAAGCTCCTCACTAAAATCCCAGATCCCCCCGTAATAGCAGGCGAGCAGAATACAAGATGTGAGGACATGGCGAACTACTTTCAGACCAAAATATATAAAATTCTGGAGACGATCCCGGTAGTGGATTTGGCTACATATCACAGGGTGTCTCCTTGGGAGGAAAGAAGGGAATGTCCAACACTTTCGGAGTTTGCCCCCCTCACGGAAGAGCTTCTTCCCTCTCTGATGAGGAGTATAAAAAGTGGATCACCACGAGACCCAGCCCCCATGAAAATTCTTAATCAGGCACTCCCTGCCATCAGTGAACCGGTAATTAAGATGGTTAACACCTCTTTGGAATCGGCTACGGTTCCAAAGGCATGGAAAGTGGCCATGGTCAGATCTTTGATTAAAAAGCTGAACCTCGACCCTGAAGACCCGGCTAACTATCGCCCGGTATCTTTGTTACCTGGGATGGGGAAGCTAACCGAGAAATTGACAAACATCCAACTGGCTGCATTTCTGGAGAAGTATAATCTCCTCCATCCATCCCAGACAGGATTCAGAAAGGGACAAGGCACTGAAACAGCATTGTTGAGGGTGGTAGAAGAGGCCAGAAGGATTTTGGACGCAGGTGGCAGCGCTGCCATTATCCTTCTGGACCTCAGCGCCGCCTTCGACACAGTTAACCACCATCTGTTGTTGACCCGACTCCGGAACATCGGGGTAACCGGAAAAGCCTTGAAGTGGCTTAGATCCTTTCTGGAGGAAAGATACTTCCAGGTGTTTGAGGGCAATAGCTGCTCCCGCCTGTTAGCGTTACAGTGTGGGGTACCACAGGGATCGTCCCTTAGCCCCACACTGTTCAATGTCTACATGGCCCCGTTGGCGGAACTGGTTGCTCCGTTTGGCATCCAGTTAATAAGCTATGCAGATGACACCCAGTTGGTGTTTTCTCTGCAACAAATAGACTCCCCGCCGAACAACTTGGCCAATTGTTTGGAGAGGGTAGTAAACTGGATGAATTTGTCTCAATTGAGACTCAACGGAGGAAAGACTGAACTGATGCTCTTAGGAAAACAAGATATTCCCGAGCATCTAGCCTGGCCTACCAGTATGGGTGCCATACCATCGCCCAAGCCGGAAATAAAGAGCCTAGGCTTCTGGCTTGACAACGTCTTATCCTTTGAAACTCAAGCCAGAAAGACTTCTGCAGTTTGCCATGGGATACTGAAATCCCTGCGCAAAATTCTGCCTCAACTTCCAGAAAAAGCAAGGAAGACCGTAGTTCAGTCTCTGGTTCTATCACGAATTGACTACGGGAATGCTATATATCTTGGGGCCCCAATTTCCACTTTTAAAACTCTGCAAGTGGCTCAGAACTATGCTGCCAGGATTTTGACTGGAACTAGTCGTTACACGTCGGCGAAGCCAGCTTTAAGATCGCTCCATTGGCTTCCGGTGAAGGAGCGGGTGCGATTTAAATCACTCTGCATCACACACAAGATCTTGCATGGAGAAGGCCCTTCCATATCGGAAAATATGATAAGTTCTTATAGGCCCCAACGCAATCTCCGCTCGAGTGAACATAACCTGGCAATTATCCCTAGGATAAAACGTGCCCGCTCGGGCGGCCGACTCTTCTCTCTGCAAGCAGCAAGAGAATGGAATGCCCTCCCGGGTTATTTGAGACAGGAACATACCTTCCTTCAGTTTAGGAAGAAACTTAAAACCTTTTTATTTCCCAGAATTTAGTGTATTAAAACAATGTAACGCGAACTAGCCCTGGGCTCACTTTTTGCCAAATGAGCTGGGATGCCTACGGGTAGCCATGCGCTATACAAGTGATTTTACAATTACAATTACAATTACAATATATGACCAGTTCTCTAATCTTCTCTAGACTGGATTATATTTTGGTGGATAAAGCCCTAGCCAGGGAAATAAAAGAAGTTAACCTGTTGCCAGGGCATATCTCAGACCAGTTTCCACGAATACTTCACATCCAACCACCTTACTATCAACTCAGATAAGACCAGGATCATAGTAATAGACAGGCAAAAACACTAAAAACTCATCACATGCACAATTGGCTCCAGGATAATTCACACAGTGCAGAAATATAAGTACTTGGGGATATGGTTCACAGAAACAGCAAGATCCACCACTCATAAAAATGATCTGACTAATAAATTGACGGCCATAATGTATGGTTTAATAAAATTGAACAACAAGTTAAAAAGTCCGTCAGCAGAGGCCATTTGAAAGGTCACTCAAGCCTCTCCCCTCCCAGCACTCTTGTATGGGCATCAAGCGTTCCCGGGCGCTTGTTCAGAAACCCTAGAGCGGGCTCAATGTGTGGCCTACAAAATAATTTTTCAAATTCCAAATCACCTCTCCAAGGCGAGACCTAAGTTGGAGCTCGGGTTAGTCAAACAATAACTAACCCTCTCTTTAACCCCTTCGATGCGTGTGATGGAGCGGTTCCGTCATGCGCGTCGGTCGCGCTGTGCGCATGACGGAACCGCTCCGTCACGGCCCCGCCCGCGCAACGAACCTTCAGCACAGCGCGGTAATCCGCGCCGCGCTGAAGGGGTTAAAAAGTTGCCTCAGAGACACATTTGAAAAAACTGGATCGCCATGGAACAAGCAGCTCAATAGAGCCGTGGTCTCCATCGAAATAAACAAACCAGCACTTACTCTGCCTTGCATTTCATACACTACCTGGAAAAAGCGGGTCAATAAACAAGTGCAACAAGTTTTGTTTCTTCTTCTTCTTCTTCTTTATTTCTTTATTTCGGCCTATTTGGCCATAAAAGATACAACAATACACTATCAACATAAAACATCCGCTTGTGTTAAGATCATTCATAAAAACCATAAAATCCATATACATAGAATATCTGATCACGGAGAGTAATTACAATTCATTACGACAGAATTCAATCTTTTAATAATTTGGTCCTTATCTGCCACATGGCCATTATGAATTTAGCAACCGCAAAGACTATGTGGGGAGCGGTACTCGTTTTCAATATTCTGTACGAATGCAAATAGCTCCTTATACCCAAAAAACAAGAGGTGAATTTCCTCCTCATCATGGGTGCAACACCCTGGACAGATTTTGTCATCCCTCTTTGTCCATTTGTAGGTGAAAGTTTTAATAGGCAAAGTCCCTAACCTCCATTGAATGAACAATTTTCTTGATAGTATGGGGAAGATAATGTCCATAAAACCTTCAAACTGATATGAATCCTTGAAATCCAAGAATCGGTCAGTAAGAATACCTTTGTTAGGTGCAGAAACCAAGGAAGCAAGACTTTTCTCCTTATATGTCTCCACAAGACTTTTTCGTGAAACCCTTTGGCAGCCTTGTTCAGGTAACTCCCATAATTCAGGGAGTCCCAACCGGTACAATTCTTTCTTTATAGAAGCCAACCATGGGATTTTGTCACACTGGTTCAAATTCATTACATGAGTGAGCTCTTGCCTATAGTGTACAAGCTCACCAGTGGACCAAAGCCTATGCCAAAATCTTAAAGGCATTAATTCCAAGTCCTCTCTTATAGAGGGAAGACCCATATCTAATCTTAAGGGGAAAAGGGGTGTACCACGGGGAAGAGCAAGGAGACGCCTGAGGAAATTATTTTCCACTTTAACAATTTCTACCCCTGCTCTATACCCCCATAGCTCTCCACCATAGGATGCGGCCGCTTTAGCTTGGGTTTTATACACTTCCACTGCCGGACTAATGGGTTTGTAAGTGGAAGTGTTTACAACCTTCAGAATCGCCCCAGATAATTGGGAGAGCTTCAGCCGACATCTTGCTATTTGGGGCTCCCATGACAGATTCTCTTGCAGAGTTACCCCTAAATACTGGAAGGTTTTTACCCTCTCCAATCCTACTGAACTCAGTGATGGGTTAGGTCTGGTTTTGGGTGATGGATTAAATATCATGAACTTGGCTGGTACCCTCCTTCCTGCCAAGGATGGAGCGTCATTGTCCCCAATAGTGTCAAGATGGGATATGACATTGTTGACATAGAGGCAAAACAGGGTTGGCGCCAAAACGCTACCCTGTCTTACCCCTCTAAGGACTGGGAAACTTGATGACAATGCTCCATCCCTCCCACACCTAACCTGAGCGTAGTTGTTATCATGAAGCCTAATTATGGCATTTAATAGATGGATCGGAACGCCCAGCTCCTTTAGGACCTCCCATAATTTCTTACGGGGGACCAGGTCAAAGGCTGACCTCAGGTCCACAAACACCATGTACAACCTCCCCCTCTCGATCCTCACGATTTTCCAGTAGAGGAGAACGAGACGGAAGATCTGGTCCATGGTGGACGTGTTTTTCCTGAAGCCAGCCTGGAGGGGGCTGAGGATTTCATTTTCCTCCATCCAATCTAAAAGGTGGTTCAGGAGGAGGCGAGAGTAGATTTTTTGGGGAACATCTATGAGGCTGATCGGCCTGTAGTTGGCCGGGTAAAGAGGAGAGCCCTTTTTAAAAATAGGTACTATCTCTGCCCCCAACCAAGTACAGGGGATCTCCATACCTCCCGCGATGGAATTAAAGTGAATGAGGAGGTAGGGGCCCCAGATCTCTGGGTGGAGACGAAAAAGGTCACCGGGCAGTCTATCGAGTCCTGGGGCCTTCCCCGTCGCCAAACCCTCTATTGCACTGACCACCTCACCAAGGGTAAATTCCAGTCCAACTACAGGAATGGATAAAGCAGTGGAGGCTACAGCGTTGGCAAATCCAAAGGTTTCTTGATACAATTTGCCAAAATGGGCCTCCCAAACAGAAGCTGCAATATTTGGCTCCACCGCAGCTTTGGGTTCTCCTGCGCCAGTATTTACCAAGGACCAGAATTTTCTCGGGTCCCTCGCTTCTAGTGCTAGTGAGAGGTCCTGCCATCTATTCCAATCCCATTCCGATCGTGCTAATGCCATAGTTTTCCTGTAGTTCCGCCTGAGCTCAGTAACCTTGCCCTTGTCAGAACCTGCTTTTATTGTATTTATTAGTTCTGTCTTAATCTTTTTGCAAGAGGAGTTGTACCAGGTTGGGGTTCGAGTTTTTTTCTTCCGCAACGGTACCACTGGATAGAAGACTTCACCTAAAGCACTCACTAAGTCTTCATGAATTAGGGCTAGCTTCTCATTGAATTCCAGGGGTCTTAGCTGATTAATTAATACGTCCAATTCTTTTAGCCTGGGGAATACTAGCTGGTAAATTTTACTTATGCTCTCTTCTGAGTTTGCCAGTTTCCCCCATTTAACCCTACGTCTATTGGAGCTAAGAACCAGATTCCCTAGGTCCTTACTGGGCTCAGCGGAGAGTGATCCAACAGCAGGTATGGGGTGCACCATATCCAGTAGGAGGGCATTGTGATCACTATCCGTTCTTGCAATTACTCTAAAATCCTGGACCTTAGACCAGAGGCCGGTGTCTACAAAAATATAATCTAACCTCGATTCATGGTCCTTCCTATTGAAGGTACATGATGAAGGGATATCAGAGGGAGTATGACCGTTGCAGGCCCTTAGAGAAAAATTTAGTATTAGGGACATGATTTGTACTGCGAGAGGGGACTAAGATTTGGGATGGGGAGATTGACATGGCAGGACACCCCAGAAGTCGTCTTCAGCCGTAAGGGCGCCTTCCTTTAGGCCTTCCAAGGGTTCAAAATGGCAGTTAAAATCACCGCCCATCACTATCTTGCAGTCATTTGGAAGATGACCCAAGAAAAACGAAAGATCGTCTAATGTGGGTGATTCCATGGCCACACTAACTGGGCGGGAATACACATTAATGATTGCCAGATTTAAAGCATTAGGCCACTTGAGTAGGACACACTGTATGTCCTGCGAGAGCGTAGATACACTCTCCGCGTTACACCCAATGTGACTAGCTACCCAGACCGCCAGACCACCTGAAGGCCTCCCTTTACCAGTCCAAGTGGCATTAATTTCAAACACTGCATATCCTGCTCTACACAACGGTTCCCTCGCCCAGGTCTCTTGAAAGAGACAGATATCACTATTGCCTACTAGGGAGTCCCACTCGTTTGTATGTAATTTGTTAGCAATGCCCGCCACGTTCCAAGAAAGAACCTTTAGGGTTTCAACTGGAGGTTTTAATCCTAATCCCCCAGTCTTCTCGGATTCAGTGTCCAATGTTGGGGATGCGGGCACTTGGAGTGGTATTTCCAAAATAGATGGAACAGTAAGGGCAATAACATGAGCAGGCGAGACTATCAAAGTTGGATTATTACCCGGTGGACTCTGAAATAAATTAGATACTCGAGCCTGGGAGCTGGTAGAAGTTAGATTTTCCCATCGGGAGACATCAAATTCTCGGGCGATAATATCTGTCTTGCCTCTCACGATCCCCTGTCCCTTGTATGGTCAATCGACCTGGTCAAGACAGCTATATCTATTAGGGTGTATATAGTTGCCATAGTTGGTAATAACATTACGGGTGGGCCTAAATCTAGACCCATCATCAGCAGATCCCACCATAGTCCAGCCATCGTTCCTACTCATAGTCGAGTCACATATGTTAGGATAAAAATGTGACAAATGGACCAATTCAATAGATGTGGCTCCTGCACTCCCAAACCAGTTACAGATGTAAGGCGCAACCTGTGAATTCTTAAAGCTTACAATTATACAGTCCCCCACGCTTTTCTTAACGGTGTGTCCAACCCATGGAACCCTTCTGACCATAAGGATTTCTCCTCTAAGATTAGGTGGTAAAGGCCTATGAATATTTAACCAGCTAATAACCTTATTACGTAAGGAGTCATAAGGTTCCACCACATTACCTCGAAGCAGAGGTACCCCCTTCAAAATCACAGTGTAAGCAGCCGCCTCCGGAGGCAAATTGACTATTTTTCGCCAGTTGTGGGGGCTAGCTTGCTGAAATAAACAGTCTACTGTTTCATTTGCAGGTTTCTCCTGGCCTGATGTAAGGGCCGAGGTGGAAAATTTCGTCCTCCTGGCTGTTGCTATCGGGGGTAGTTGCCTGGGAAGAGGAACAGGGGAAGGTTTTGACAGTGGGACTGGAGTGGTGTTTTCTCGGGAAGTAACTGTTGGAAGTGCAGGGGCCAAAGTAACTGGATTAGTGAGTGTATGAGAGGTCCTAACAATAGTCCCATGAGCTCCATTTGAACTTACTCTTTGGCCTGCTACTAGGTCTAGGAATCCCTTTTTCAAGTCCAATAAACACATTTCCATATTAGCTAAGCGGTCTTCTAGGGGGGTGAGCATTTCCCTCAGTAGAGCACGAATACCCGGGAGAGTGAATTCCCCCACCCCTGCTGAAATATGTTTACTAGGGAGAATTTTAGTCGGAGTCTGGGGGGGCAAAGCCCCTGTATTGGAGGACAAATTTAGCCCTTTGTTGGCTAAACCCGGTTGATTGCCCTCACCCCTAGGATTAGGCTTAGAAATCTTAGGTTTTCTACCCCCTGTCATATAAGCCCTTTTTTTCCTTTTCGGGATAGCTCCCTCCTTCTCACCATGTGATGGCTGCACGGGCTGGAGAGCCCTGTCAGTAACTATATTCGTATTAGAGACACCCCCTTCAACATTAGTTTGTGGTAAAAAAGCCTTACATGTTGGAAGGGGTAATATGCTAAGGTCTACAGTGGCAGAAATGTCACAATCAATGGTGGAAATGACAGAGCAATTTGGGTTAGGTGAAACAGGCATGCCATTTGTCCCTCCTGAAACTAATGATGTACAATTAGGCATTTGCTCAGGAGTAATGGCATGAGCAAGGGGTCCCAGAGAAGATCTCCTAGCCCAATCGATTTCTTGCGAAATTCGCCTTTCAAGGATAGTGATCTCATCAATGAGAAGGGACCCCGCTTTGGCAAAATACGTGTCCAAAGTACCTGTTGTCCTCCCGGTGGCCAATGCGCTTTTGCTCCTTGTTTCTCTAGACGTCATGGTCTTGAGCATAGATCCAAGATTGGAGTAGATACTTTAGGCAAGGGAAAGGGGCCCAAGCCCTAGCTCGCCCGTTCTCGAACGGCCTCAAACGGCCCGCTCTTTGCCCGGTCTTCGCCCCGAGCTTCGTCCCGCACGCGTTCCGCTGGCGCGAAGGGAGCGTGAATTCCTAAAATAGGAGAAAATGGGCGGGAAGAGGCACCAGCTGCGCCGATGGTCGTGGATGCGCTAAGGAGGGTGGTCCTCGCAGTCCCGCCCGGCGAAAACAAAGGCTGTAATCTCCCCCTGCAGGATTCAGGCAAGATTAGGATCAGAGCACCAGTGTTCCAGCCTTGGGTCGGCTATTTAAGTCCGCGAGCGGCTCCCGCGAAGCGGGGGCCGCGAGCCGTTATCACGCTGTTGAAGAAAGTGGGAGGGAAGAGGCACCAGCTGCGCCGATGGTCGTGGATGCGCTAAGGAGGCTGGTCCTCGCAGTCCCGCCCGGCGAAAACAAAGGCTGTAATCTCCCCCTGCAGGATTCAGGCAAGATTAGGATCAGAGCACCAGTGTTCCAGCCTTGGGTCGGCTATTTAAGTCCGCGAGCGGCTCCCGTGAAGCGAGGGCCGCGAGGCGTTGTCACGCTGTTGGAGAAAGTGGGAGGGAAGAGGCACCAGCTGCGCCGATGGTCGTGGATGCGCTAAGGAGGCTGGTCCTCGCAGTCCCGCCCGGCGAAAACAAAGGCTGTAATCTCCCCCTGCAGGATTCAGGCAAGATTAGGATCAGGCAACATTAAAAACATTACCCTTCCTGGTACCGCTGAATGACTCGTATCTAATAAATTAACCTCAGCCCTATCTTTCAGCCCTGCTTAACCCTACGGCCAGAGGAGAGATTATGTACACACAACTGCTAGCACTCCCAATCACTGGCTTGAGCTGGGCATGGACAACCCAAAACACAGGAGGAGCATGCCGCGTGTGTGAATACAAACGAGAATCATGGCTTCACCTCCTGTGCTGCTGCCCGACCTTAGCAACTGAAAGGAGGATCCTTCTTAGAGAACTTTGCTTGAGAGAAAAAGTAATCACCTGCCTGAAGGCCTCTGCAGTATGCTTCACACAAAAATAACCTGATATCCTGGCACGCTGCAAAAGATTTGTACAAACTATCATGGGTGCTATGTAGCCTGGCACTTCCTCCCGACCTAGACATCAAACTGTCCAAACGCTGATACTGGATTATTTTAAGCAAAGGCCCGCAACATTCCCCTGCACAGTCGCAAAGCACAAGCACTTTACAAGAGAAAGAGTATCAGCGAAAATAATGGAAACCAAAGTAGTCTTGGTGACTTGAAGGAACTAGTAGGGTGACATTCTCTTATGGGACCAGGCAAAAGGCAACGCCCAATTGCAAATATGATAAGAAGCCCCTAGTCAAATGCTGGCATTTAACTGTTGCACTTTCCCAGGTTTTCTACTTTTTTTTTACCTCTATGAATTGTGATGTCCTTTTTTAATGTTTTATTGTAATGCAATGGTTTTAATTAACATATGCAAACAAATAAATAAATTACAAATATCTCAGACCATGCAGCAGTTAGTATGACGCATAAGTGTTTTAGAGGTCAAAGTAACACGCGGTGGACATTAACCCCTTGCATGCCCGCCACTTTCCCCGCCCAGTGCCGCGCTTTGTATTAGCGGGCGGAGTTCATGACGAGCTGGACTCGTCATGGGCACAGCGCCACCGCAGCCCATGACGAGTCCAGCTCGTCATGGGCACTGAAGGGGTTAAAAAGGGCGATCCTGCTGGATCTAGACGTAGTTGCAACTTTGAAAAAAGCTAGTGTAGAGTTCTCTTTAGCCAATGCCAGCTCAGCCCCATTGGATATAATCTGGGACACATTTAAAGCTTACATTAGAGGGGTGCTGAAAAGTCTGGTATATGGTAAAAATAGGGCTGAAAGTGTCAAACTCAATAGATTGGAGGAAAGAGTGGAGACATTGGAACCTGAGATGCAGCAGCAAACTGCATGTACCAATAGTGACAGAGAGATTATCAAGTAAATTGGAGGAGACCAGTTTAATTATAAGGCCTGAGTGGAAGCAAACTTTAGAGAGCAATGGCAATGGAATCAATTTAAATATGGGGAGAAAGCAGGGTCATTGCTAGCATGGAAGGTCTAGAAACGTCATTGGGGAATTGGTAATCAATTCACAGGGAGATGTTGCAAACAAGGCTCAGGAAATTCAGGGCCTCCTGGTATCCTTGTTTACTGAGCTGTATACAGAAGAGGTTCATCCTGACCCAGAGAGACTTGAAGCTTGGCTGGAAAGTTAGGGCTTCTGGGGCTTACAAAGGAAGGAAGAGAACAAATGGATGCCCCAATAACTGAGGAGGAAATTAGGACCAATCTTCAACAATTAAAGAGAGGAAGGACTGACGGTCCTGATGCAATACTCTCAGAGCTCTATAGGATCAGAATGGAAGAAATTGTTTCCGAATTGTAATTATTAATTAACTCAGATAACTTGCGGGGAGGATGGATTCCAAACTCATGGAAAGAGGCCACAATTATTTTAGTTTTAACACCAGCCAAGGACCCTTGGAAAGCAGATTCCTATAACCCAATCTCCCTGTCAAATTCAGATTATAAAATCTCTATAAGCATTGGGGTCACAATTGATGCGGCTAAGGCATTCGCTCGAGTATGCTGGGTTTACCCATAGGTGGATCGTCATGGCGCTAATGGGATTTAGTCCAGGTTTCATTTCCACTGTACGAACACTATTGGAAAATTCAGCTAGAATTCCCCTTAATGACTCTTTAACCAGAAGCTTTAACATTCAAAGGGGCACCAGGCAGGGGGTGCCCACTGTTACCTCTCTTGTTTGATATTTATATTGAGGCATTAGCACAATTATTTAGAAAAGATAACCATGTTATCCCTTTTAACTCCCCCTTTTAGTAATAAGATTACATTTTATGCTGATGACCTGATATTCTATACATATGATCCCGCCCAAACTATACCTAGGATGGAGAGGGGGGTTGCGAAGTTTGGTGCTTTTTTGGGGTACATGGTTAACCACTCTAAGACACAGGTAATGTGCTGGAATTCAGATGGTTGGCGTGGGGAAAGTATCCGCAGAGTAAATACCCTGGAGGAAATACCAGCTCACAATTTGAATAAGGTGCCTAAGGAGGTAGATATCATGTAGTCAAGATGGAAGAACCAGCCATTGACAATTTATGGATGAGTGAGCCTTATTAAGATGTCGATCCTCCCCAAACTCATGTATCTATTCAACTATATTCCCCTAACGTTCCCAAGACCGATTATTGACAAGATTCAGGAAAAAATATCCAGCTTTATATGGGCTTCCCGTGGAGCAAGACTGGCTTAGAAGAAGTTGAGGCGTAGACTTGTGAAGGGAGGTGTAGCCTTACCTGATTTACAATTATGTTGCTTAGCATTTCAGTTTAAAAACCTCTGAATGCTTCTTGGAAAACCAGACAGCCCAACGTGGGGAAAGCTTTTAGGTGAAATTTTAAGGGAGTTTGGAGAGTGCAGCTCTTTGTATAAGTTTGGAGCTCCAACAATTTTTAAGAAGGTTTGACTAAAGGTTTTAAAGACGGCATTAAACCTTTGGTTTAAGGTGAGGTAGACACTCAATATAGGGTATTATTTCAATTCGCTCCAATTTCTGAGATTCCCCGGCACCCCAGAATGCATGAAGGGTGGACTGAGTCTCCAATTAAGGTGGGCAGGGATGGAGACTTGGGGAAACTTGATGACAGTGCAGAGAATTTTACTGTTGGAAGTCCCTTTCTGGATTGAAATATGTGCAGCTGTCCTCCTGGTTTGCAACTTCGACCTCGGAGATAGGGGGGGCCCGGCAATTCAAGTCCTCTCTCCAGGATGGGAGACCTAAAAGGAAGAAAGTTGCTACTTGGTACTTGAAGCTCCTGGATGCTTAGGATAAAAACATGTTGGCACCATATAGGACCAGGGAGAATACTTTTCAGGGGGTGGACATACAACCATAATGGAATACCTCCTTGAAACTGTTATATTGACTGTCAAGCCTGCAAATCTAACGCAAAATAATTTCTTTACCATCAATAGACTCTATTGGACACCCCAAAAACTTGCCAAGTTCTTCACACAGCCTACTCCCAGCTGTAGAAGATGTGGCCTCACGAAAGCGGATGAAGAGCCTGTCTTTTTGACCTGTCCCAGATTAAAGGTGTTCTGGGCAAATATTGAGTCCATCTTAAAAGATATTTTGGGAGTCGCCATTGCATTAAATTCCATATCAGTTCTATTGAGGATGGACAATACCACAGATAGTACATTATTAAGTAGGGATTAAACCAGTCTTTTCTTTAGTTGATATTACTAGCCATGAGGGAGATGTGTAAACATTGGCTTGACCAATCATCTCAGTGTGTAATAAAATGGATTGATGCGGCTAAATGGATCTGCCGTCTGTATAGGGGAGGCTCTCAAGGAAGGGTGTCTTAATGCACGAAGAGAGTAAGAACGTACAACGCTTTATTCAGGGATTTGCTGGACTGTGTGTGATGTGTCACTGATATTTGCCAAAACATTGCTGGGCGGAATGCTGAATAATGTCAAGCATTCACCCCCAGTACAGAGATCAGGACCAAAATCCATTGTTTTTTTGCTCACATGCCACTCCACTTTGGACCCAGCCATATGAAAATGAGTCTGATCCTGCTCCCCATGGGAACAGTCCAGCCCGAATTGCCAGGTCAAGCCCTCCCTGGACCAGAAACAAGCATCTTGGTACTGGTTTCAGGGTATCACCCCTCATCAACCAGGCACTTTGCATCCAGTGGTATGGAGAGCACAGGACCCACGTCTGGGCATACCAACCCAACTTGGGTGAGAAATGCGAAAAGAACAATTGATGGCCGGAATGCTGAACAATGTCAAACATTCAAGTAACATAGAGTAATGCAGCGAAAGGTAAGTCTTGCAGATATGATTTGAATAGATATATTTTCAAGTTTTTCCTGATAATGATTTTGTAACTATTGATAAGAGATTAGATTAACAAGAATTGAATATGATTGTTGGATAAAAGAGATAAACGATGAAGTCACAGTAGGTTCTAAATCTACCCACACCTTCAAAAATCTTAGTATTATTATAGTTTCTTGGGTATTATTGAGCATGGCTCTACGCAGGTTCTTTTCTATTATTAGATGGATATCACAGTGTGTGAAAAGGGAGTCCTAATGGTCACCTGTGGCATGGTACCTGATTATTGACTCTAACATATCGTTTGACCAAAATATATTAATCAAAACATTGAGACTGCAAAAACCCCAAGGTACATATTATTGAGGGTAAGTAAGTATGTTGTTTTTATTTTTAAATTTTAAAGTACTAATTATTAAAATATTGTAGTATTTAATATGGTGTTTTTAATATTGCCGTTTTAATGTTTATACAGGTATTTTTTTATTTAATAATTGTTTTTTATGTGTTTTTGTTATATCCTTTCGTGTTTTTTTCACATTGCTTTATTTTGAGGGTTACGATTGGTAGTGTTTTCTTACATTTAAATGAATATTTGATTTTAAATAATGTATACATTTTTTAAGCATTAATTTTTACATATTTTTAGATTTGTTTATAAAATTAGGGTTCATCTGTTTTGGCCTGTGCATTTGCAATTGTCATAAAACTTGAAAACAACAAATAACATATTTACATTTTAAACACATTAACAAAAACACACCATACCCAATCGATCAATAAATGCAATGAAAGTACAGAACTAATATAAATGAACTTGATTATGTGACATTTTATCTATCATTTTACTTTCATTGTTCTACTATTCTTGAATTAAAAAACAATCGATGCCTAACATTATAGTAGAAAATATATAGTGTACACAACAACATTTTAGCGATTTTCATCCATACTTAAGTTATAAAACATTTAAACCTGAATTTGTTAAAACTAAGGTTCTTTCATAAGAAACGTGGTGCAAGTGCAAGCCATTAAGGGCCATATGTACAAGGACTGGCGAAAACTATTGCCGTGTACCGCTGAAAACTATCACCATGTTAGCAACGTATTTACAAGTCGTCGCTACATGACGATAGGCCCAGGGATTGAAGGCAAAAACTGCTGCTAACATTAGAGTGATGGCGATAGGACACGAAAGGCCCATTAGTAGCAATAAAACATCCGTTAGTCAGCCCAACATGAGTTTATTTTGCCTCTATTAGGAAAAATAGCCATTCAGTTGACCTCCAATAGAAAATAGGCAAAACAAACAATGAAATGCAGAATGGAGCAGCCAGGGCCAAGTGCAGCACACATCAACAACCTCCTCAAGCCACCCAACATCCAGGATGAGAGCCTCGATGCTTCACAGGACCTGCGTCTAGAGCCTGGATGCCTCGCTGGACCTGCGCCTGGAGCCTGGATGCCTTGCTGAACCTGCGTCTGGTGCCTGGAAGCCTTACTGGACCTGCGTCTGAAGCCTGGATGCCTCGCTGGACCTGAGTCTGGAGCCTGGATGACTCACTGGACCTGCGCCTAGAGCCTGGATGCCTCACTGGACCTGCATCTGGAGCCTGGATGCCTCGCTAGACCTGCGTCTGGAGCCTGGAGTGGGATGCGAAAGATCTGTTGAGTCGATAAGCCATGGCGGTAGACATAGAGGCATGGCGATCACCGGTACCTGGTGATGAAGTCTGGCAGGTTGCATGGAGACATTTTGCTGACCTATGTGAGAAGACTGCCTTGAGCCCCTTGGAGCTGTGAATGGTAGAGGTGCTCCTGTACACCAATGTAGGGAGGTCTGCATCACATACTACGATCCACCACTACATCGTGATGCACAGAGAGGATTACCAATGGTGAGCGGCACCTCTCTGCATCACAGGCCGGATGATGTTGTGCTGTCCAGACGCTGGGGAGGGTGAGGTCTCTGTGCTGCACTAAACTTGTGTGGAGGGAGCGCTGCAACTTCACACCTAAGGGGGCCCTGCTGCATTAACTGCATTGGGAGGTTCACCAGTGGACTTGTCGGCGACTGCTGTACCCAGGCTTGTGAAATCCCACCTGGCTGAGGCTGAGGTAGTGCTGTCGGAGCTTACAACATTTACTTAGAGCGTTCACCCTAATAATAAAGGCTTCTTAATTAATGAACCATAAATACAAGTTTGGACAGCATTAACATAAGGGCAAAAATATTACCTTAACTGCAGACAGTGCCCTTCCCTGATCCATAATGTGGTACTGCAAACTGGCAGCCAAAGGGTTTTTGCAGCTGGGGTTGGGCCTACTTGTCCCAAGGACAAAATTCACCTGAAAACTTGTTGCCCTTGACCCCAAACAATATGTCCTGGGCGTCGGGCTATAGGAATTCCACATCCCTGCCCACTGTCCTGTTCGCAATGCAGGCTGTAATGCACGCCCCTCCAGCCCCTGGCTGAACGCCTTGTTCCGGCGCCACTGACCAATCCCAATGCCGCATTGTAGCATTGTGATTGGCTTAGGGGAGGGAGCCTGGCTGACTACTTCCTGTTCCTGGTAGCATACTCAGGAGAACAGGAGCAACGAAGACACAGGACCCGGCCTCGAGGTAAGATTTCTCTCATTTAAATATTTACAACACCCTCTCACACACGCACCCCCCGTGTCCATGCCCCATCCAGTGTCCTTGCCGGCGTTTCCCACCTCCCAGCTGTCCAGTTGGCCCTGCCGCACTTCTCAATGGCGGCTGCTGTGCGGCCATGCGCAGCAGGTGTACCCCTGGTGTGCCAAAGGTATACATGAAGTTACGACTCAGACCATCACATCGCATTCCATTACAATGCATACTAATACTAGGCATATTGCAACAGTAGGGAAGGTGTTGGATAGCGGAGATGTAAATATTACTATTCCCGCTTCATTGAGTCCAACCCTAAAATTAACCCTTGCACCCCAAAGCAAACCCTAAACCCTAAAATTCATCTTTTAGCCCCCCAAAACACACCCTAAAAATCATGTTTGACCCAAATGCACACCCCAGTGTTCATATTTGACTTCAAAACACACCACAAATTTCAAATTTAACCCCATAATACACTCCAAATTTCATCTTCGAAACCCGTTACCCATACCCGCCCTAAAACTTAAAAACATTGCATTACTGACCTAACAATGCGCTGTAATGGAATGCGATGTAAAGGCACCTGGTTGTTGGGGTTGCGTTGTAAAGGCATTACGAAGTAATGCCTGCATTGTAATGGACGTCTCCCGTGCCAAAGGCAAGCCATAGGCAAGCCCGTCTGGGTCTGTCTGCCCCTAGAATGCGCTCAGCACCAAGCACCCTTCCTCTCGGACAGTCCACCGGTACAACGTCAGCACCCTCCTCGCCATCAACTCTGGATGCCAGGACCAACCTCTGTCCTGGACCGGACAACGCCATCGCCATCACTGATGGCTACTAAATCACCCGCAAGGACCACCCCGACCGTCCAGGAGGAGGCATTGCCATCACCTACAGAAGCACACTCCGACTGGCCACACACTCTAATGACCCAACGGTGGCCAAGGAGCACCTCACCTTCCAGATCCAGACCAATCCCAAGCCCATCCTCTGCGGCACCCTCATCTGCAGGCCGCCCGGGCAATGGACCTTCATTCTCCGATGCCATTTTAGACCTCATTGCACACCAGGCTCTCCCATCCACCAACGACATCCTACTCAGTGAACTCAAGTTCCACCTGGACAACCCCAGTGACCAGAACACCACCCTCTCCTGGGGAAGCTCCCCAACATCAGACTCAAGCAGCTAATCACTGCAGCAAGCCACATAGCAGGACACACGTCTCCTCCGACAGCGGGAACTTCAACTGCAGCCACACCACCGGACTCTCCTGGACCGACCATCATTGTATACATCACGTCTTCCCCATGCCAGGCGTACACCACTGCCATCATCGCCCCCCTTCGCAGCTGGATGAAGGCCACCGAAGAACATCTCGTCAACTCCCTCAGCACCATCACTCTGCCAGCGCTTACAGACGATGACACCGCAGCGCGCAACCGCCACCGATGGATCTCCAACGGTGCCAACATCCTGGCACCCCTCAAGAACGGCACTGCATCAGTACCTTACGCCTGCCTGCTGGCAGGCGTAAGGGTGATGCAGTGCCACAGGGATAGGCTGGCCCCATGCATTGCTGCAGTTGCGTCATGGTTGTGACACGACTGCAGCAATGCGTGACTTTATCGCAGACAGATAGGTCAGGATTCCAGACGTATCTGTTATTACTTGCGTCATGGAGCACTGTCCAGTGAATACAGCGCATCTATGCTGTCGCAAGAAGGGGGTAGTAAAAAGTGTTGCAAGGCTGTCTCGTCGCAGCGATGCAACACTTTTCTTGACTGAGACCCAGGAATGCGCACTTATTGATGGTGCGCATTCCTGCCCTGTAGTTTTGTTGCAGGGTTGTGCAGCAACATTGCTTGCAGCGCTGTCCAGCACCAAAACCTACTGAAAAAAGACCCCAAGTGTTATCTCCATTTTTAAGACCAGCTATTTTCTGGTCTCAAGAAGCTGCCTCTAACTGCAGTTAGCGGCAGTTTTCTTTGGTCCTGCAAAGTTCAGGGATCTCCTTGTAAATATTGCAAAGTGGGGTTAGGGGACGTTTTTGCATGTGAACGCCTCCCTTGCATGTCATTATTGCTAATAAAAGTGGCGATCTTTAGAATGGACGATTTCGCAGGAAAACTCCCACTAACAGAGGTTAGCGGCAGCTTGTACATAAGATGATATAAATCTTGCCAAAAAAAGTCAGAAAAGTGCAGCTAAGGCGGCGTTAACTCTGTACATATGCCCACAAGTATTTCATGAATGATTGATCAATAATTGAGAGTTGAAATATATCCCTGAAAATGATTCTTGTTTAGAGAGGGATTAGGGCCTAAAGTAAAGAATTCAAAACCCACTGTTTCAGAAAAGAATGCCCAAAATAAGATTCATCACATAGATCCATTTGAAAAAAGAGGTGATCAGATTTGGTCATCAAAACAGCAATGTAAGTGTGTGTACCAAGACAAGGAGAAACAGTTCATCTCCATGGATAGAGCCAACCCGCTTCAGCCCTCAAGCAAGTCCCAAGGTTGTTGAGGAAAACAAAAGAAAAGCCTACACTACCCTTTGAGGAGGCTGTGGAAAGAAAAAATCTGCTCTTTCCTAGAATGTATTTGCACATTGGTTTCCATGCATTTCAAATAGTTCCTGGAGGTAAAGTCCCTCCTAAAGTATAGAAGGCTAATGCTTGGGGAATGGTGCTAAATACGTTCATAAATAAGATAGCTGTACACTATCAAACTGCTCCATTTTGAGTTTGCTATCTGGTCAATATCTACCCAGACAATTTATTGTCACTCACTGAGGCAAGCCACATTACAGTATCAACTCCCATATCACTATGCCTTCTTTTCCTAACAGATCCCTGTGAAGGAAACATATCTCTCATAAATATCTAGAGTGTTCACCTGGTTCAGAGAATGCACCCTTCATTTACATTTGGTGGCATAATAGGACAACACAGTGATCCATTTAGCCTGAACTATAGGTTCAAAAGACATTTTTGGATCTCCTTATAATGCTCCACCAGGATAGAAGTGCTGTTGTTAGGTGCATCAAGTGATTTTGTTAAACGCAAGCAAGAATAATGTCCTCGAGGGCGTGGCTAGCCGACACCCAAGATGGCTGCTCGGGAGTAGAGCTCCGCTCGCCACCTCGTTAAACTTCCCCCACATCCATTTAAAATGATCCGTTTTGCCCGCTAGACCCATGGTCTCGGAGCCCCTGGTGTTCAGGCACCACCCAAACCAGCAGCGACGAAAATCCGACATCTCAGTCCTGAGGTATCGGCTCCGACGTTTCCAGGCACAGAGGTGACAGAGTTCCGGCCGTGACGTCACACGGCTCTCCGCTACGCGAGACGAGCACCACAGACGTGGGCCTGCAGGCCCTGAAGTGCGATCCATTGTGCGCCCCTATCCGTCACAGAGCCCCGCACCGCGTAGGCACCAGTCGGTCTGCCCACCTAAATTGCTGCCGACTGAAGCCCCCGGCAGGGTGCAGTTGGACTGACCCACTCTGCGGGCCCCTTGTAGATCATTCCTGCACCCTCCAGACTGCTCCTGTGTTGGAGGTGAGTGGCGGAGCTGCTTTGGATCCCTGCCCCCCCGACAGTGCTGATGGACTGCTGTGTGTTCGGCTCCCGGAGGAGGGAGGAGCCATTTTTCTCTTTCAGACTTGCTCCACTACTACTTACTACACCCCTCCCCCTCGACTATCTGCGGGCCTGGGTGGGGCATCCTTAACAACACGCTGCTCGAAGGGGCGGCCATCTTCCTGATCCACACGGGGACTAAAGTGCATTATCTCCGTTTACAACCAGACTGCGTCTTCAACGCCCAGGACCTTTGTGCCACCCAGTAAAGTCGTCGCTGTTGAGGCCGTCATGAACTGTGACGCAATGCCAGAGGTGTGATTTTTGGAGGAGCGTGGACATAAATCCGCAACATTAGCACAACTCGCTGGCATCTGGGTCCCTGGCAGGATCCACGCACAGTCGGCAGTTGGCAAACACTCACTACCACGTTACTCGGCCATGCCATTGACTAGCCCCACCACCTAGGCCCGTACTACTCCTGGCGCCTGGTCTCTCCACCCAACAGCAGTGCTTCACATCATGGCCACCGCAAAAGGCTCCAAATAGACCCATGTTACAAAACTGGCGAAATTTGCTCATTCTAAATCAGAGGTTGCAGATGGGCAACCAGATGTACCCGACACTAAGCAGGAACTTGACGATGGGGCCCGCCACTGGTAGACGTAATTGAAGCCATTCAGGGGTTTCATTCTGCGCTGGAGCATAAAATCAATACAGTGACCACGGAAGTTACTCTCATAAGGGCCGATTTGCGAAATATGGGCGAAAGGGTTAAGGCGACTGAAGATTCAGTCTCAACACTCTACAAAACTACTTGAGACCACGGTCAAACGACTAAAAACACTAACGTCGGATCTCAAAGCTAAGTTGGAGGATTATAAAGGACACGCATGCAGGAACAACGTGCACATTTTAGGGCTTCCAGAGAGAGAGGAGGGACACGCCACAGATCTTTTCATCGAGGATTTGATTAAAAAACACCTACAACCCCGGTCCCTCTCACAATACTTTTCTGTGGAGCGTGCCCAGAGAGATCCTGGGGGGCTCCCAAAGCCGGGGGCTCCGCCGCGTCCCATATTAGCGAAATTCACCGCTTAAATTTGAGAATTCGACCATAACCTTCTTTCCGGACTTTACTTACAAGAAGCAATTGAAACGCAGGTCCTTTTTAGAAGTAAAAAGAGCACTCAGCGGCCACAACTTGGAATATGCAATGTTTTTCCCAGTGAAACTTCGAGTGCAAGCAGATGGAAAGTCGTGGTTCTTTCAGACTCCGGAAGACACCTAGGACTGGCTGGACAGTTGGAGATCGTCCGGATCACAGAGACACTCCTCCCACAATCCATAGCACAGATCGGAGGGACAATCAGAACTGAAAAACCGAGAAGAGGGTGTTTGATTCCTCGTTAACAGTACACTGAGGTGGGGGATCGTTCCTCCTCTCACAAAGTGATGGAACCCTAAATGACTCACAGGGACTACCAGTACCCAGCGGCCCGATGGGACAAGGGTGACTATACCTGGCAAATTAATGTTGTTGTTCATGCCTGTCCTTTAAGTCTAGCACATTGGGGTCTCAACTGATGGTGGCCTAAATACTAGACCCAACATGGTGGTCCTTTGTGGGAGGTGGGATCATCTGTTGTGGGTGGGAATATATCACCTGAATCATAGTATGTGAGGTCTAATATGTGATATCGCTGGCATATATGACTGATTTTACAGGGGATAGAGCCAATTTTCTTGGGTTGTTTGGCGGTATAGCATTCCCCTTCGTATAGGTTACTTGTTTTGGGTACACAGGCGCTCTGCAAAATTGGGGGGTGGGCAGTTACATGTCCATGTTGGAGGGAGGCAGGGAGGGGGGGTTCCAGGAAGTTATGCTGGGTTCTTTTGTAGTTTTTTATTGTTTATTTTGTGCAGTTGAACTGAATTTGTCATCTTTGAAACCACCTGGGTTGTTAATGCCGTGTCTCTTTATTTTCCCATGGTCAAATGTGTCATATCTCCATCATTGTGTTCATGGGCTGGGGTCAAAAGGGTATTAATGGCTGCTTTCTGTTCTCTGGGGAAGAGTTGGCCTCAGCATACACGCATAGATGAGTGCTGACCACAATACAACTCTACCAATGGGCCGCCTTAAATTACTTTCATGGAATGTGAATGGGCTGGGAGATCGTATCAAGAGGGGAATAGTATTATAATATCTAAAACGACAGACCCCATACCTGGTATTACTCCATAAAGCGCATATTCAAGGTATCTCCTACTGCGCACTTAACAGATGGGGATAAAAACTGATAGCTCACGCGGGTTATGCCCGGGGTTCCAGAGGGGTGGGCATCATGGTGTGCAGCTCCCTCCGATTTCAGGTACATAAAGTCACACGGGATCCTCTTGGTCACTTCGTTACAGTCTCTGGGCATTGAGAGGGTAGTCCCCTCAATGTAACTTCCATTTATATACACCCTAGCTCCACTCCTCTACTTTGACTGACCTAGGTCCACACATTCTGAGCCTGCCTGAGGGGGGTGTGTTGGTGGGGGGAGATGGTAATGCAGCCCTAAATGGCGATTTGGATCGCCTACCGCCCAGGCAAGGGAAGTCACCTGGGAAACTATTGACGGATTATCTTGGGGCCATGGGTCTGATAGATGTATGGCGTATACGCAATCCCACAACCAGACAATACACCTTCTATTCCGGGGTACATGCGAGTATGTCACGCATAGATTATCTCTTCTGTAAAGCCACCCAACTTCCCACGTTGGACAAGATCTCCTTTCTCTCTAGGGGTATCTCCGACCATTCCCCAGTCGTGACTTCCTACGGAGGTGTTCCGTTTCCTATGTGCCGGGAAATGGTGCTCAATCCTTGGTACCTTACCATATCAATGATACGTGATGAACTGACGGTCGCCACCCAAAACTATTTTACTGATAATGATGAATCTGTTGAGTCCGTCGTAACATTATGGGAGGCATACAAGACGGTGATCCGGGGTTGCAGAGTAGCGGCAGTGGCAGGCCACAAGAAAGAAAACGTAAACAGGTTGAGGACATAGAGAGGGAGGTAGCCCTCCTTGAAGCCCAATTGGTAGCATCCATATCACCAGAAACCTTGCATAAGTTAGCCATAAAACAGAAAGAATATAGAGATATCGCGGAGGATGCAGCCAGGAACCAATATCGGGCCACTCAACACCGGATATATGATGTCGGCGATAAAGCCAGTAAGCTGTTGGCGTGGCATGACAAGAGAGAGTCGGCCTATAGGTGGGTGGCCGAAATTGTAGATCCACAAGGTACCCGTCACCTTAACAGAGTCAGGATTGCTGAGATACTCTTCAATCACTTTGAGAACGTTTATGCCTCCTCGCCCACATCCACCCAGGAGGCGGCGGCGGTGGCGGAATTACTCTCAACACTGCCTCTGCCACGACTGGATCTCCAGGAGGTGGCAGAGCTCGATGCTGCCCTGACTCCTGATGAGGTGTCTAAAGCGATTGGCGCATTGCAAATCTGAAAAACCATGGGTCCGAGCAGCCTCCCGATCGAACTTTACAAAACTACCACCACAATTATCGCCCCATTTCTAGTACGTGTGTACGATAAGAGTGTGACCCAGGGTCTTCTGCCTGAAACGCAGAGGTTAGCTAATATCGTTGTCATACATAAAGAGGGCAAGAGGGCAAACCCCCAAGCAATATCACTCATACAAACCTATCTCCCTCCTTGATGCAGAGGTAAAAATGTTGGCTAAAATTCTGGCCCTTCGTCTCTTGCCCTGTCGCCACAAATTGGTCCACCTGGATCAATCCGGCTTCATGCCAGCCAGAAACACCACGCTTGATCTCTGTCGCATTTTCGGAGTGCTGGGTAGGCCCTCTGGCATCTAAGAAGACACGGTGATCATGTCTTTAGATGCCAAGATGGCTTTCGATATGATAAAATGGCCCTTTTTGTTTACAGCGCTGGAGAGATACGGATTTGGTGGTTGGTTTATATCCTGGGTGCATTTACTTTACTCAAGGCCCCTAGCACGAATTACGGTTAATGGTGGCCTATCAGCTATCTTTGAATCGGAGAAGGGCACGAGACAGGGCTGCCCCCTGTCACCTCTGCTATTCGCTTTAGCCCTTGAATCTTTGGCTTTATGGATTAGGGGTGACCCCCTTATTCGTCAATCAATCAATCATCGGCATTTGTATAGCGCGCTACTCACCCTTAAGGGTCTCAAGGCGCTGAGGGGGAGGGGGCGGGGAAGCTACTGCTCGAATAGCCAGGTCTTGAGTTGTTTCCTGAAGGAGAGATGGTCCTGGGTCTGCCGAAGGTGGGTGGGAAGGGAGTTCCATGTCTTGGCTGCCAGGTAGGAGAAGGATCTTCCTCCGATGGTGGATTTCCGAAATAGTGGGACGGAGGCGAGGACGAGGCTGGCGGAACGGAGCTGGCGGGTGGGTGTGTAGAATGTGAGGCGGCTGTTGAGGTACTTCGGGCCTGTGTCGTGGAGAGCCTTGTGTGCGTGGGTGAGGAGTCTGAACGTGATCCTTTTGTTGACGGGGAGCCAGTGCAGGTCTTTTAGGTGGCCGGAGATTTGGCTTCGGCGCGGGATGTCTAGGATGAGTCGTGCAGAGGCGTTCTGAATGCGCTGGAGTCTTTTCTGGAGTTTGGCAGTGGTTCCGGCGTAGAGGGTGTTCCCGTAGTCCAGGCGGCTGGTGACGAGGGCCTGGGTGACCGTCTTCCTGGTTTTGGAGGGGATCCAATGGAAGATCTTACGGAGCGTATGCAGGGTGTTGAAGCACGATGATGAGACGGCGTTCCCTTGCTTGGTCATCGTGAGTGAGGAGTCCAGGATGAAGCCCAGGTTGCGTGCGTGGTCTGTTGGTTTGGGTGCACTGCCCAGGGCAGGGGGCCACCAGGAGTCGTCCCAGGTGGACGGAGAAGGTCCGAGGATGAGGACTTCCGTCTTGTCTGAGTTCAGTTTCAGGTGGCTGTTCTTCATCCACTCGGCGACGTCTTTCATCCCTTCGTGTAGGCTGGTTCTGGCGGTGGCAGGGTCGTTGGTGAGGGAGAGGATCAGCTGGGTGTCGTCGGCATAGGTGATAATGTTGAGGTTGTGTTGGCGTGCGATGGCTGCAAGGGGGCTCATGTAGACGTTGAAGAGGGTCGGGCTGAGTGATGATCCTTGTGGTACGCCGCAGATGACTTCGATGGCCTGGATCTGAACGGGGGGAGGCGGACTCTCTGGGTTCTTCCGGCGAGGAACGAGATGATCCACCCCAGTGCCTTCTCTTGGATTCCGATGTTGCTGAGGCGCTGTATTAGGGTGCGGTGGCAGACGGTGTCGAATGCTGTGGAGAGGTCCAGGAGGATGAGGGCCGCTGTTTCCCCGTTGTCGAGCAGGGATCTGATGTCGTTGGTGGCTGCGATGAGGGAGGTCTCAGTGCTGTGGTTGGCTCGGAAGCCGGACTGCGAGTGGTCAAGGGATCCGGTCGTCTCGAGGAAGGCGGCAAGCTGTCTGTTGACGGTCTTCTCGATGACTTTGGCAGGAAAAGGGAGAAGCGAGATGGGGCGGAAGTTCTTGAGGTCGGTGGGGTCCGCTGTTGGTTTCTTCAGGAGGGCGCTGAGCTCGGCGTGCTTCCACCTCTCCGGGAAGGTGGTGGTGTTGAAGGAGGCGTTGATGATGTCCCGGAGTTGGGGTGCAAGGATGGAGTCGGCTTAGTTGAAGACGTGGTTGGGGCAGGGGTCGGTTGGGGATCCGGAGTGGATGGTGTTCATCGTGCGGGTGGTGTCTTCGGTGCTGACCTGGGTCCAGGCGCAGAGGTTGGTGGTGGGGGGTGCAGGTTTGGTGGCTGGGTACGTGGTTGGTGCGCCGAAGCTGTTGTGTATTTCGGCGATCTTGCTGTGGAAGAACGAGGCGAGTGAGTCGCAGAGGTCTTGCGAGGGAGTGATGTCGTTGTTTCCGGCGATGGGGTTGGAGAGCTCTTTGACGATGCTGAAGAGTTCTTTGCTGTTGTGGGCGTTGTTGTCCAGTCATTCTTTGAATTCTGTCTTCTTGGTGGTGCGAATCAGCTGGTGGTGTTCGCGGGTGGCGTGTTTGAGGGCAGTCATGTTGTCAGTGGTCGTGGGCTCAAATGGTCGTCAGAGTGGATGGATAAAATCTCCCTCTAGGCTGATGAAATCCTACTCTATCTGGCCAGACCCCGTTTTTCGATTCACAAGGTATTACACATCTTTGCCCTCTTAAGAAAATTTTCCGGTTATACCATCAACTGGGATAAATCCCTTGTCTACTTCATGAGTGGGAACCCCCCTGGTCCTTCATTTGGGTTGTGCGGCCCAGATAGTTACGGAGGGCTTCCGTTATCTCGGCATATACATCACGAAGGACGCAGGGGTCTTCTACCAACAAAATCTTGTTCCTCCCCTACTCCGTCTTCGAGCTGATGTGCAACATTGGAAAACATTACCTTTTATGCTCCTGGGAAGAGCTGCCCTCTACAAAATGATGGCACTTCCCCGCTTTCTCTATGCCCTGCAAAACACACCATTTATGGTCCCACCTCAATTCTTTCAATCGGTTGACTCCGAGGTACGCTCTCTGATCTGGAATAATGGTATGCCCCGAATAGCCCTGCTAAACTTACCAAAAACTGGTATGATGGTGGTATTTCTTTGCCTGCCATCAGATCATACTACTGATCCTCTCAGCTCAAGGTTCTTAACCACTGGACACACCAACCTATCACAGACCCGGCGTATAGGATGGACAGGCACAATATGTCTCCTGGCAATTACTTGAGGGCACTATATGGCGGGACGGGGCATGCACCAAGGCCTACCCGCCTTCCACCACGGTTTCCATTTGGCACACAGCTACTGTGGCTTTGGTCTGGAAGAATAAAATCACCCGGGTTACTCCACTGCTCAAATCCTATCAATTAGGCATGCTCTCAAAACAACTGGGATTTGATAAATGGGACTTGATTGGCCTCTCAAAGGTAGGGGATTTATGGGTGAAGGGTGGGTGTTGTCCCGTTTGGCGACCAACAGACACAGTATTAACTACACATGGGAGAAACCTTTAGATGCTTTCAGGCATGAAGTGCATTACATAAAGCAAAACTCCGGGGGTACTGACTTGCAGGTCTCCTCTCCTTTGGAGGACCGGCTACTTGTTGATTATCTCCCAGAAAAAACTATCTCTCTGACCTATCGTAATATCCTAAATAATTCACCTGAGACTCACGATAAAATACGCACAAAATGTGCTGATGAGGTAGGAGATCTGACCGATGAGGACTGGAGGGAGGCCCTGGCGTCACCCTGGGAGGTGACTATCCGCTCCCGTTTCAGACTCATACAGCTTAAAATACTCCACAGAGTCTAATATACTAGCTCAACACTCATTAGGATGGGCATTCTCAGCTCCCCGGTCTGTCCCCGTGGATGTGGGCACACTGGTACCTTTTTATATCAATGGTGGGAATGCCCTAGCCTTCAGAAATACTGGGGAAGGGTTGTCCCATCCATGTCCCAGATATGTCACAAATCTATTGAAGCTTCCCCATGGCTCTGTCTCCTGAACATCTGGGATGCTTCTGATTTAACAAGACCTGAACAACTGTGGGTCTCCCTGGGCTGCATGGTGGCAAAGCGCAATATTGCCAGAACTTGGAAGGGAGGGGTGGAGCTACAATACACAGATTGGGAATCCGATATGGATAGGTGTATGCAGGCAGAGACAGTGGTGTATGAAACCAGGGCATGCCCGGGAAAATGGACGAAGATCTGGGGCCCCTGGAACGAGAGCAGAGCCTTCCTATGTACCGCTTTTGATGATAAATCCCAATTTGCGGAGGTCAATGAGATGCTGTAATGCTTTGCCGGCCATGTGGAAATAAGATATCACTGATTTGTCATTGACCCAATGTGCTAATTTACTAGATTATAATTTATATTTTGAATGTGTAACAGCTTGGCGACTGCTCGATACTGCACCTGATTTGGTTTGTATTGTTTTATGTTGAATTTTTGTCAATAAAAAGATTAAAAAAAAAAAAAGAATAATGTCCTCTCTCTTTTGGTTAATAAAATACAGTTTGGTGCAGTGGCCTCTCATTCCACCCCCACCCCCTCCATTGCCAATGCACCTGCTGCACTAACAATAAGTGCAACCATGAGCGCAACACTAAGGCAGAGGTGATGGATAGATTTCAGTGCACCAGGGAAAATGGCTAGGCTAATTTTTTGCAATGTTCACCAATATTATTGATTATGTTCTTGATGCAGATCTAATAAACCCACTCTTCAATTATCATAAAATCGGGGTGGTCCCTTCTTCTTTATGCTTATGGTGCAGTAATGATTTTATGTTCTGTCAATGGGCTTCAGTAACATTTTGTTGCTTGTGTTAAGTGTGTGAACAAATATAATCTTCACACTAGCATTTGTGAGTCTAAGCTCATGTTTGTAAATACACAAAACAGAAAGTCCTGAACCTTATGTCTGTTTGCTCAGTTGAGAAAATTTGATCTTTTAACTGGATCACACACATAATATTGATCCAACAAATACCGAAATACATAAATATCGGAAATTAAATATTGGGAACAAAAATATTGACTCCATATTCCTAATTATAAAAATCACAAATATCGAGCACACAAATATCAGTAAAAACACAGATTTTTACATATATCAATAACAAAAATATCGGAAACACAAATATCGTCACCTATATGTAAACATATAACATGACAAAAAATATTGATTCACACAATATCGACTACACCATGCGCACCAACATAACTGATAAATCCTTAAAATATATAATGAAATAAAAATATATTACATTAGCTAAATATGAAACATTCACCCCAAAAAAACTTACACACCTAAAATATATACAATAAAAACACCAAAAGAATTATCATTAAAACATCTAAGCACAAACTAATACATTTGAATGTAAATACATCTAACTTTATATTAACTACAAAAAGTTGGCATTTACCAAAAAAGGACTCACCTGATATAAATAATAATCTATAAACAACTTTAACCAATAAAATTAAATAAAGAATTAAACCAACAATATAAAAGGCACACTAATTAAAACAACTAAATGCTCCAAAAACAACTGCAAGAGGAGCAAACTCAGCTAGATTCTCACAACAAATGATTAAAAAAGAAATAAGCAAAAACCAAAGGAAAAGAAATAATACATCTCAAGAACTACATAATTAAGTATGTAATAGGTTTATATATGTAAACTAAAAATTAACTGTTACTAAACTTTTATCTTTTTACATAAACTACCTGAAAGAAAAAAAACAACTTCCAGCTAGAAAATATCAACTATAGCAAAGTACCAAAAACATGTAATAAAGTAAGTATGCATAAATAATGCATTTTAAACTCTACCAAACAGTGACCAAAAATAAACCTATCTCCCTAAATCTCAACTAACAAGCAGCAAAATATAATTTTTAATTAATCTAACTTTTTTTAGCACCTGCTCCTCCTTAAAATGAGGTCAAAAGAGAAGCTGTAAAACCATGCGAAACATCTCAACAAAATATACAAGTAAACAAATTATGAGTAACTGCATTTTTAGCACATTAATAACCGACATACACAACTATTAAACTACTTATAGATACAATGATGGAAGCATCCAGATTTATCACTTCACCGAAAGGAGAGCAATCATTAAATCATATGGGCTACACCTACAGCCAAGAAAGTGCATCAACAGACACTATAAACTGGAAATGTACTACATATAGGGGCCGATTCCGATCCGGGTCGGAAGGGCACCGAACGCGATCCAGCCAGAAAAACAACGAGCCGTACGCGTGTTTTCTGGCCGACTCGTACAGCTGTACGAGTGAGCAAGTACGATGCCAGCTACATGAAATTCACCGACCGAGTCGTTTCCGGGTCCTAACCGTGGAGTGCAATGGATGCGATTTACAACCAAGCCAGTACGATGCACACGTCGGACAGCCTGTGCGAGCCGGATGCTCCGAGTGTCCGACTCACGAAAGCTCCCGGAGTCGGACTTCGGGGGTCCGCATCGGACCGCCTAGCACCCTCAGCCCTACGACTCAGACACAGGGGGAGACCTATGGGTCTCCCCAACACAGGCATGTACGGTGCGGATGGCACTGACGCGTACCCACAGTAGGGGGCGCACTTGTTCGAGACGTACCCATTCAGTCAATGGGAGCCCATGTACACGTCGTGCAACCGGCTCCCATTGACTTCTATGGGAGTCCGACCAAACCGAGTCCGACAGCATACGTGCGCATCGTACTTGCTCGGTCGGACTGTAGGGGTCCGGCTCGGTTAGAAAACACTCCGGATCCGACTCGGTCAGAGTGCTTTCCGACCCGGATCGGAATCGGCCCCATAGTATTCAAATGCATGCTACCGAACGGCAACTATAAAAGATAATTTTGCAATTAATGTAAAAGAGTACAACCAATCCTAAAATGTAACAGAAATTGAAGTTAAAGAAATCTTACCTGCAGTGGCGGTCCGACCACTACGACCTTTGTGGTATGACTGCCCAATTAGGAGTTTAGAGGTCGGACCACCATCAGCCCGACACAAGACCGTTGCCACGGGCAGGATCCTTGATCTAGATGGGGCGGCGGTGTTGAAAGTGGCGGTCTGTTATGGCAGTGCCGGCACCTCTGTGCAAATTACGACCTTTCTTTCCGATGAGCTTTTAATGGCAGTGATGCTGCCTTGAACAGGTAGGCTGAAAAGCAGTCAAAGGGGCCCCAAACAGGGGTGTTTTAGCCCATGTGGGGGTGCATGGGGGCACACGTTGTGCCCCTCTCTGCTCATAATGTTGTGGTACACAAGGTACAGATGTGTAAATGCCACAGCAGTGGCATATGCTACACGCTCTTTATATGCCGAGGTATGCCGCCAAAGTGGCAACACTGACACAAGACCGACAGCCCAGTGGTGTTCTTATAGTACAGTGGTCAGGATGCTGCCGGCTTGGTGGTGTACTCCCAACTGCCACAATGTCGGTCCAGCAGTTGGACCGCCAAACTCGTAATCGAGCACTAAGGGTAAAATACTCCACTAGTAGGCAATTTGCTTTTCGAAACAAATGATAGCACTAGCCTACGTACCTGTCACAGAGGTAGCAAACCGCTATAAATTACTAAGGGAAAGTCCTGTCTACCAATAAGATAAAGAGAAACTAAGGACCTCATTATGGATCACTATAACATCGACCTACACAATTATCGAGACACTAATCGCGAACACCAAAATATCGACTTCAAATACATACAATTGAAATAACACAATTATTGAAAAAAAAATATCCTCAACATTTTTATTGAATACAAAAATATCGACTACAAAAAAGTACTCAAAAATAACTAAAAATTAGAAAATAACATATAATGCAACAAAAACATTGATATACATAATATCGACAACACAAACATTGCTGAAATTCATATTAATTAAACATAAAAATAACATTTAAACATTAAAAGATAATATTTTCAACACGAAAAAACACATAATCCAAACATTAAAACACACACCAAAAAAAGAATTACACAAATACGAAAACTAAAATGCAAACTAATAAACTGAAAACATTTAATTAAAAAACACACAAATACTACAACATAAAAAAATCACTATCAAATATAAACAAACATATATATAACATATTTATAAATAATATATGACATTTATTAACACATATTTTAATTATATTACTATACAAAATAAAAAGACACAGTAAATAAATACAAATAAAACTAAACAAATTAAATTATAACTACCATAAAATTCAAACAGACGCTATCCCAACCAATAAATATAAACTACAACTCCAAAAACCAATAGAAATCTCTAACTAATTAAATGAACACTATAAAAGCAATCAATTAATTAACTGAAAAATTACCATGAAACGGACAAACTTTGCAGAAAGTCAAACTTTGCCAAACAGACAACACAACGAAAAAGATCTACATAAACAACTAAACAGAAAAGCTCTCAAGGAAGGTAAGAACAAAACTTTTAAAATAAGCAAATTACATTAGCTAAAATATAATTAAACATATAAACGTACTAAACTAAACTCTTTTTTCTTTATATTTTATGGACTAAACTTGACCAAAAGTCTACCTACAAATTTCCAAACCACCATTTCCTCCCAAAAGAAAGAACAAAATCAACATTAACGAAATATATTAAACAAAGTAAGTATATATCTTAACTAATTTTTAAACTTAACTTATTAGAACTGAAAACAATACTGAAAAAGCAAAATATAACTAGCAAATACTTTTATTTTATTTCCTTCTGCAGATTACAATACAAAAACAACATCAAAGAAAAAAATTACCTCAACAAAAAATATTAAATATTTTCTAGAACAAACGATAACTAAATAAAAACAAAGACTAAACAAAAGTAACAAAACAAATGTAACCCTTCAATAAAACACATTTTTTTTTTCAACCAACAGAAAAAAAGAAACAAGTAAATTACCCGCACACTTTGAAAAAGCATAAAAAAAGAAACCAAAAACAATATATATGTAAATATAATTTAACATGTAATGTCTACCAAAATGCTTACTTTTCACTAAGTAACAATTATCATATATATATATATATACATACATTCGCAGATACACATAGAAAATGACAGAAGAGGCATTGTTCATTTCCTCACAAAAAGGAAAACTTCTACTATGCTATATGGGCTACAGTTACACACAAGAAAAAATAACAGAAAATAAAACACATTGAAAATGTACTAAAAACTACTCCAATTATTGCTATGGGAGAGCAACAACAATAGAAACAACTGTAATTAATGTTAGAGAACACAACCACCCCACCCTAGCCACAGAAATAAAGGTTAGAGATGTTCTAGAAAACATCATAGAAGCAAGCACCAGCTCACAGCAAAATAGCACAAAAATCTTGAAAAATTTGCTAACCCATGTTTCTGAACATGTAGCAGGGCAAATACCTTCCATCTGAACCCTAAAATGCCTCATAGCCAGAACTAAAAGAACAACTGCTCAAACACCAACCCCCCAAAACTTTCTCAGAAATAGAAATTCTACCTGAATACACGGTAACACACAAAGATGAACACTTAATTATTTATATCAACAATAGCCATGAAAACAGAATTGCCGATTTTGCTACCAACACCAACTCCAAAAATTAAAACAATGTGAAACATGGATAATGGATGGGACATTTAAAGTATGTCCTAAAACGATTTTATCAACTTTATACTATCCATGGCGAATATCAAGACTCTAACATCCCTTTCATGTACGCCTTACTTCCCAACAAACAAAATATAACCTAGAACTATTAACAATAATTAAACAACAAACAGAAAACTACTTCCCCACAAACAATAATAATAGATTTCGAGCATGCAATGGTCCAGGTAATTTTAAAAATATATCCACATTCAGCAACTAAAATATATGGAAACATCTCCAAAAATCACTATAATTTACCGATTGAGAGTCCATGTTACCAAGCCAATGAAGCCAAACTAACACAATTTCTTGACTTCTTTGAAGACACCCGGGTAGGAAGCCTACATAGATCAGGCCACTGAAGATAACTTAAATTTCACATCCCCTGGTGGAATGTCCATGAAAGCACCCTAGCACAAAAAGCTAAAACAAATACCTCAGTGGAAGGATGGCATAATGCCAGCCAAGCCATAATAGGAAAAGTACAACCAACTCGCCACAAACTAATAAAAGCCATTAAAAAAGAACAAAGGGCCTGATCACGATGGCGGTGATCCCGCCACCGGCAGGCTGCCGGTGGTGGGTTTACCGCCATAGTGAGGCCAATTACTGCCCGCCAGATTGTGATGGAGGGCGGTGTGCTGGCGAGCGATGTGCTGGCGGGCGGAAAGCCTGACCGCCACGGGTCTGACAGAAGCAATCATTACAATTGCCTGTCAGACGCCTCACATCCACAGAATGGTGACAGTGCCTATCAGACACAGCCCGCCAAATTAGGATACAGGTTCCCCTCCAGCCCTTCCATCGCAGTTCACCCGCCATGGAAAGGCTGGCGGGGTTTGACTTTGGGGGCCCATTGCGGGCACCCCCATGCAGGGTCAGTTTGTCACTGCGCTTGGGGGGGCCCTATGGTGCCTCCCTACATTTCCCTGCGCCAGCTGGCAGGCATCTGGTGGTGCCTGCCACATAGTGTAGGGAAAAGCAAAACCTGCCTTTTTTACATTGCAGTGGGTGCTGCAGTCAGCAGCACCTGCTGCAATGTAAAAAATGCCTTTTGCGGCCGCCGTTGTGGCGGATGCATTATGACTGCATCTGTCAGGGCACAGAAGCCAAGCCAAATTCCAGATACTTTGGTGGAACTTCTATGACAGCACCGTGGCACAGGAAGCAAAATCAAGCAACACTGTGGAAGGATGGCACAATGCCTTCCACTCCACACTAGGCAGAACTCAACGTCCATTATACAAATTTATTGAAGCATTAAAATAAAAGCAAAGCCACAAAAACTAAGAATAGCTAAATCTGTTACCTGGCATGGCCCTAAACTTAGGAAATACACTAAAATAATATGCGACCTGCTACAATCTAAAGTCAAACTCTTCATAAATGACAAAAGACTGCATTGCTAAGAAATGATAATGATAATATCAACCTACCAAGAACCCCAAAACTACAGTGAACTCTAAACCAACAAACCAAAACCTTTTTTTAAAAATAATAATCTAAATATTTTATAACAGATATAATAATCATATCTATATTCATTATTTAAAAAAAAGTAATAATAACCAACCAAACAACTTAAAAACAAATTCAATACATCGCATCAAATAACTACAACATATAATCCATACAATTCCACATAAAAATAATATACATATGACATAAACAATTAATTATCACATTAACTACCCACAAAAAAGTAAGAAATACAACTCACTGCTTTGTAGCATCTTTCTCCATCTCCACATAAAAAATAGTAATCTTCAAAAAGACAAAGGAAACAAATACAAATGGCAAAAACAAAAATTGCAAAAACACAAACAAACCTATGGAAATCCCTCGAAGTCTTTAGGTTCCATGAAAAAAAAATGTGTTTTAAAAAAGAACCACACCAGTAAACCTAAAAAAAGGCAATCTAAGTAAAAAACCATTGGCTTTTAATAAACCAAAAAGTTTTCCTTTAAAAAAAATCATAAACTCAAAATTCCCATAAAAATTGATCATAAGCAAAAACCTGTTAAAAAAACCTTAAACACCCAAGCACACACTACACTACAGACCCAAATATACACATAAATACCATCGAATCATTAAAACATAAATAACACCACATAATTTAACATTAAAAAAAAATAATTTTATATGGCAATCTAATAAAGCGTGCAAATAGTGCAAAACACTACCAAAAACATATCTATTTATACCACAATCTCAGAAACATCACTATACTCAAGTTTTAAACATGCATCCTATATCCCCCTCTACTGTCAAAACTATTTCCTTAACAAAGGGCTTGCCTGTTCTGACAAATAGCAGCAAACCTAACCATAACTTGGTTCCTGGAAAAGTGACCTAGAATAACACCAAAACAATTGAATATAGTGGTAAAAAAACACATTAGCGCCAAATGAAATGAAAAAAAAAAGATTATCCCCCCATAGAAATGAATGGAAAATATAGTCAAAATGTTTAATAAATGTAAAACAAATGTAACAAATTATTAAAAATGTTAAACATATCAAACAATGTAGTAAAGAATTTTAAAAAATTGTAAATTATAAATTAAATGATAACATAAAGGGGTCGATTCCGATCCTGTATTTTTTTTTTCCGTACGGCTCGCATCCGTAATTTTTCCCGTACGAATCGTACAAGTACCGTTCCACCCGTGAAGTACAATTCGTATGGGAAAAATACATACGGATCGGCCCGATCCATACGAATTCGATCGGGAAAAATTGTACGAGATGGACCCGGACACTTTTCCGTACGAAGCCTAAAAATACAGTCCGACCGTACAAGTACGATCCGCACCGGCTTTCCGATTTAGGATTCGTACGGAAAACGTCCCGTACACAGGGAATAACTTCACCTGCTACAAAGCAAACTTTGTACGACTCGCATCCTGGGAAAAGTAGTTCCCGGGGTGCGAGTCGTACAGGCCCCCCCAAGCATATGTATGCACCTCACAACAACATCGCGTATGTACACACCTTACAACAACATCATCGCATATGTACGGTGCGTACCCCAACATCACAACATCATCGCGTATGTACGGTGCGTACACCAACATCGCGTATGTATGCACCCCACAACAACATAATCGCCTATGTACGGTGCGTACACCAACATCGCGTATGTACGCACCTCACAACAACATCACGTATGTACGCACCTCACAACAACATCATCGCGTATGTACAGTGCATACCCCAACATCGCGTATGTACGCACCCCACAACAACCTCATCACGTATGTACGCACCTCACAACAACATCATCGCATATGTACGGTGTGTACCCCAACATCGCGTATGTACGCACCTCACAACAACATCATCGCGTATGTACACACCGAACAACAACATCATCGCGTATGTACAGTGCGTACCCCAACATCGCGTATGTACGCACCTCACAACAACATCACGCATGTACGCACCGTACATAGGCAATGTAAAACAGCACAAGGAGGGTCTATTCGACTCGCACAACACCACAAAACACGTCTACAGTGCACAAAACATTGAAATGACTGACCTGGCCACATCCAAACAGGCAAACAGAGGGGCAAACTCACAACCACCCCTTATAACACACCCACCAAAAATTCAAACTGAGGCCCACCCACAAATGGACCAATAAAAAGGGCCCACACACACAAACCATGAGCCTTTGCAACAGACTCACTGCAGCTAAAGAGCACACACCAACATCTGCACCCAACCACCTTAACATATACACCTTCACACAACCTCCTTCACACATAACCCCTCTTCACATTCAGACCCACACACCCACAACCATCCACACCCTCACCCCACACCATGCCCACAGACAAGAATCCAAAGTTCACAAGGGAGGAGCTGGAGATCCTTGTCAATGAAGTCATCAGAGTCGAGCCACAGCTGTTTGGAACATTGGTCAGACAGACCAGCATAGCCGAAAAATCACGCCTGTGGCAGAGGATTGTCGATAAGGTGAATGCTGTTGCACCCATCAGAAGGACCAGGACTGAATGCCAAGCCACATGGTACGATCTGCGGAGGGCGGTCAAGCGAAATATGAATGACGACTACGCCAAGAGCAACATCACTGGAGGGGGTGGGCCCCGCAGACCAGTACATTTCCATCCCTGAGAGGAAAAGGTGATGGCCCTGCTTCCGCCGGTGGGAGTACATGAACTTCAAGGACTTCCAGAGCCTGGTGAGTACACAAACAACTTACATAACATGGGGTTAATGGCAACCACACCCCAACTACACAAACTGCACACAACTACCCCCAAGCCCTCACCGGCCAGAACCACAGTCAAAAATAACTCTAATGCCACTAACATGTGTATGCCCCATTGAGAAAGCAAGGCCATGCTATGTCCCATGCTACACGAAGCACCAACCCAAGAATGGATGTCCAGTATGCTGGGAGGATGGGTGTCACAAAACGCATTTTTTAACTCCAAATCAGAAACAATTGCCCTCATCCCATATGGCCCGGGTACATACCCATGCACCATGCGCATGCACAGGGATTGGGAAAGTACTGACAAGATAGCTGACACTTGGCCCGGGTGTAGGCAGCAGAAGGCCCTCCTGTGACCAGTGCAAACACAAACACCAAGACAACAAGGTCAGATATCTAGGACAGGAACTCACACTCACTGTCATGGCAGCATGCTCCATGGGGGGACAGCTACATCACCTGGGAGCCCCATTGCCAAATCACACTACACCCACCAGCAGGCCCTGTCACACACACCCCTTACACAAGCAGACACCTCTGGGACAGGCAATGGATTTACCCACTGTCACAATTGACATGTAACACCAATACATAGCCGAAGAAGCATGCAAGCCAAAAATCTACATGTCAAAGACTCAGGAGAACATATCAATCTGTCCCCCACAACATACCCATCCACAAGTGAACATTGCGGAGAATGCTAGGCACATACAACTACCTGGAGGAACAGTGCCAACTTGAATGTGTATGAAACATGGATGTTGCATGAAACAGCATTAACATTGTCTGTCTCTCACACACAGGGCAACATGATGATTCTCCCCCCAACAATGGGGGTGAACAATCACAGTCCCAAGCTCGGGAGGAACCTGATCCCACCGGCAGCGATGCCTCTCAACACTCCACGGATTACCCCGACCGACCTGGACCCTCTGGTGTCCAAGCCCCTGCAGCACCTGGTTCAGGAACATCTGTGCCAAACACCACCCCCATTCCTGCCACATCCCAGGAGACACTGAGGAGCCCTGCCCGCAGTGAACACTTGAGCCAGTCTGACCAGGAGGGACAAGGTGCGCCGGGCATCCAGGAGGAGGCAGACAACACTGCCACTGCCATCCCCCAGGGGTCCTGTAGACCCGATGTGCCCACAACGGCAGCCCAGGCTCGTGTGGGCAGGGGTGGTGGGAGTGGAGGCAGGAGGAGGCGAGAACCTGACCAGCCAGTTGAAGGGACCGGTATGTCACACATAGACAACATCATGGACGCATACCGGCGTGACACCAGGGAGTTCAGCCAGGTAGTGGTGACCCTCACAGAGATGAAGAACCAGCAGGCCGAGCAACACGCCAGTCAACAAAAATACCAAGGACGGATGGAGGCAAGACTGGCTGAGCTCCTGGCGGTGCAAAGGGACATAAGCCATTCACACCGTCGGATCGCCGACAACATGGGCAGCCCTCCCTGTGCCACCAGGCGAAGACCACCACCAGCCACAGGGAGGGAGGAGGAGGAGGATTTGTCCGACGGAGCGTCCCAAGCATCGTCAAGGCCTGCATCTGAGGGTCCCCGGAGGAAGGTGGGTCGTCCACGGAAAAGACCGTGAGAGGCAGCGAACCATCCACATCTCCCAGGTCACCTGGCGTGGCACCTGTCCTCCATGTGCGACAGCATCACCTCATTGACTGACATCATCTGCCACATGGACTTGCTGGTCACAGTCTGACCAATGATGCCAAACACTGTGGCCTGGACTCTGATGACTTCAAATGCCAAGGATCCCATCTCCCTCTGTGAACTTTGGATGCTATGGTCCCTGTATTGCACCTTTTTCTGTGCACAAATCACGCCCCAGACCTATAATAAAAAAATGTATAATTGTAATTTTATGTTTCAGTCATTTAGCATGAGTCCACAACATATGTGTGGGGATATGTCAAAGTATGCCTGAGTGTGGAACTAACTCCAGCCATTCATACACTTGGATCCGGTCGAGGACACACATGGGTCACAATGTATCACCAAATACAGAGATGGAGCCCAATCCTCAGCCGTGATGGCCGCAAGCTGCTGAGGGGGGGCTTGAAATACTGCTCAGACAGACCAATTTGGCAGAGTATCATGAAGGTGTAGAGGTCATGGGTCATGTTGAGGTGCCCGGGGAGGGAGTCCCAGGTCTGTTTTGCGAGGTGGGAGAACTATCTCGTGCATGCAGTTGTTCTGTGGATGTGATGAATGGTGGCCAGGGCAAGGTGGGCTGCACGGAGTTGGGCCAACGGGGTGTTGGATGACAGACGTCCAAGGTCAGTTTTGGGTCTGGGGTTTTGGAATGCCTGCTAAGTGTGGTTCAGAGTCTGAAGGTGATCCTGCAGCAGACAGTGAGCCATTGTAGCTATCTCAGGTGGACGGTGATGTGGCTGGGGCGAGGGATGTTGAAGATGAGGTGTGCGGATGCACCCTGGATGTGGACAACTTCTCCTGCAGTCTTGCTGTTGTTACTCCGTAGAGGGCGTTGCTGTAGTTCACCCGGCTGGTGTCGTGGAACTGGGGGACGGTCTGTCTTGCCTTGGAGTGGATCTATCTGTGGATCATTTGCAGCATGCGGAGGGTGTTGCAGCATGAGGTACAGATGGTGTTGAGTTGCATGGTAATTGTGAGCGATGAGTCCATGATGAACACCAGCTTGCGTGCATGGCCACTGGGTGCTGGTGCGGTGCCCAGGCCGGTGGGACACAAGGAGTTGACCCAGCTGTAAGGGGACAATCCTCAGATGATGACCTCAGTCCTGTCCAAGTCCAGCCTCAGGTGGCTGATGGTCAGCCATTCGTAAACTGATCTCATGCCTTCTTGAAGGTTGGATCTGGCAATGTCTTGGGTCTTTGGTGAGGTTGAGGTGCAGATGGGTGTCAATGGCATACGAGATGATAATGAGGTCGTGTGCGCATGTGATGGTGGAGAGGGGGGTCATGGAGACATTGAAGATTGTCACGCTGAGAGATTATCCCTGGGCATGGGCCACATGACCCCAGTGTACTACATGCTGCAGGGTGGAGGCTGACTCCCTGGGCCTTGCTGGTGAGCTACCTGTTGATTTAATCCTGGGCCCTCCTCTGGATACCAGTGTTGGAGATGTGTGAGCTGACAGTGTGGTAGCACATGGTGCAGAATGCCGTTGAGAGGTCAAGGGGGGTGGTCTCACCATTGTTGAGCAGGGCTAAGTTGTCGTTGGTGGTGGCAATGATGACGGTTGCAGTGGTGTGATTACTGTGGAAGATGTTCTGGTGCCGGTTGCTTGGAGCTGTTTGTGCAGAGGAAGTTTGTCAGTTGCTCGTTGAGTGTCTTCCTGATGACATTTGCTGGGTAGGGAAGCAGGGTGATGTTCCAGGAGATCCTGCGGTACTGCCGTCCGTTGTTGAAGAAGGGCCTGGGTCTCTGCATGCCTCCAGCTCCCATGGAATGTGGCAAACTCAAATGAGACATCCAGGACACCCTGGGCGTGGGCTTCAAGGATGGGGAATGATGTGGTTGAGATGTTGTGTGGGAAGGGGCCTGATGGAGACCCAGAGTGGATGGTGCACATGAGCCAGGTGGTGTATTTGTTGCTGACGGGAGTCCAGAACCTGAGGGGGGTTTGTCCTTTGGATAATAGTGCTGTCTGCCTCTGTGTGCCAAGGCTGTCGTGTATGGCCATAAGCTTGCAGTGGTAGAAAGTTGCAAGGGATGTGATCTGCCTTGCAAGGGTGGGGTGTCTTTTGGATGGAGATCTGCTGTCAGTTCACTCACAATGCTGATGAGCTCGTTGATGTCGTGTATTTTGGTGCCTCGGCCTTATCTGAAGGATCTCCGCTTGTCCTTGCTGATGATGTGGTGATGGCTGTGTGTGGGGTTTTCCAGGGCTGTAAGGTAAATGAAGGTACTTTGTGTTGCAAGGATTGCACAAGAGTCCGGCAAGATCTGTATGAGTCCAGTAGGTCTGCCTTGTCCCAGGTGGCTTAACTGTTGTTGTGCTTCACAGGAAAGTCTGTCAATGTGGCAAGATTGTTGGATCAGTAGCTGATCCAGTGTGTGAGGTTGCAGTGTGTGGCGGTGGTGTTGGTTCGAGTGTCCCACACAGCTTGTCTGTGGTGACTTACATCAAGCATCTTTGGGGATCGGTAGCGGGGTGTGGGGCAGTGTGTTACTTGTCGGAGACGTGGATGCAAATGTTGATGGACCAATGTTGGATGGTGGTGTGGTTCTCCTCCAGCAAGAAGTTACTGGCCCCCAGCCACATGTAGCCTGTGGAGGTGAGGGCGTGCGTGCAGATGTACGTGTTGACGGCTTTGCGGAATTGTGGATGTAGTCCTGGAGATCTGTAGATGAGTGTTACTCTGACGGTTGCCAGGTGGTTGGAGTAAAACCGGATTTGTGACTCAGGGTGTACTTGGGAATTAATTGCAATTCATCCTTCGGGATTGTTGTTGCCGTCCCTGCGGGTGATCTTGTATCCGTCTGAGATGGCAATGAAGAAGTTGTGTGCTGAGGATGCTTTTGACCAGGTTACTGTCATGAAGGTGATGTGTGGGGCCGTTGTGTTGAGGAGGTAACAGAGTCCAATGGCGTGCTTGTGGATGGAGCGGGTGTGGAGTAGGAGGCACATGACCTGGTTGTTCTGACAGGGTCTGGTAGGCGGGGCAGCGCTGTCTAGGCAGTTGGAGTTGCACACTCAGCATGCGAAGGTGTCGTGTGTGCGCTTAGGGGTTGCCTGATAGCAGGTGGTTGATTGTCTGGAGGACATTGCTTGGAGCGTGGCTGCAGCATGAGCCTGTTATGTGACGTGGGTCATGCAAGGACCAGAGGGTCGTGCACTGTGCACGTTGCAGGCGCAGACGGTCCTGCCTTTGGCACGGCGTTGGTGCAACAGTGACACAGACAAGCTGCTGGCTGCATTTAGAATGGGTAGAGGGGGAAGGGAGGAGCATTTTGTAGGCGTGTGTGTTGCCGAATCAGGGCACTCGTGGGGGGGTGCCGCAGGTGAGGCAGCAGCAGGAGGAAGGGGTGAGAAACTAGGCAAAAAGTAGCACACAAAGACAAGGAGGTCAGAAAGGCACAGTGCAACAGGTGTATGTAAAGGAAGGAGTGTCAGGTTACTCATGGGTCACTCCGAGAGAAATGTATGAAGAATAAACAAAAATGACGGCCACAGGATCGGGCAACAAAATGCGGAGCGCACAGGAGACACACCGTCAGCAGGCGTTGACGTCCCGTTGTGGGGAGCAACCTGCACAAATACATACACAACCAGGTACTTCATGCACAATAGAGATTATTAGCCATGAAGAGTTGCATGCATGTTGCCGAAGTACACATACACTCATATGCTTAATCTTTGACAATTATGCCATAGATGACGCATGCAAACTGGCAAGAGATCTGCAGTGACAGAGATGAGGCACTTTGGATTGTGCAGAACACCTTTATTGCACAAACTCAGACAAAGGGAAATGCATCCATACGAACAGACTCACAGGTCACTTGACAGAACATGTGGGACATACGCTGGACCCCCCCTTCACAACACGGATATTGTAAATCCCAATGAACTGGCACACAAGTCAAGGGGATGAGCCAAACACATCCTGATGCACACGGAGATGCTGCAAATCACCATAGAGCCAGTTGTTGCGATGTCCCACACTATGTCCACCCGTAGCATCAGCAATGTTTCAGAGGCAAGGTTTACGCACATTGATGCCTTCATCAGACTACACACTCCACTACAGATGACTGTCAAGAGGGGTGACTATCATGTCATGGGAGTGATGCTAATGTTATATGCTCCATGGTGAGAAGAAATGTATGCATGGTACTACAACATGCACAGAAGCAGTCCCTACACATTCCCAACCCGTACCACCAACAAAAAGCCTTGCTGCAATCCTTACCCAAACTGACAGTTCCACATGTCCGTGCATGGAACACTGATTCAGCACACGTTGCAATCCTCATGAGGAATAGCAGGAGGACAAAGATGACACGAGCAGACAACAGGTGCAAAAACCTGGGAATGACAGACACACAAGAAGTCACCTAAAACAAATCTCGCCGCACACATGGTCAGTTACGAAACATGAACAATGTTGGACACGTGCAAATTTCAAAGAAAGTCTCTCCGCAAAACTGTGTGGCATGACATCATCACTCGAGTGACACATCAGTACACACATCCTAGTCACTTTGCATTCAGTCAGCTGGACACACACATTGCAACACATGCCACTCAATGCTACAAGCTTGCACACTCATACCCAGTGACTCACCATTATGAGAAGAAGTTGCGTATGAGCTGACTCCGGATATCATCCTCCTCCTCCTCATCACTTGCCTCGTGACCAAGCCCTGGATCCTCCACGGGTAGGTGTTGTTGCTCATCAGGATCAAGGATGAGTGGCACTGCCTTCTCAACGGCCATGTTGTGCAGCATGCAGCACACAATGAAGATTTTGCACACCTTCTCTGGTGCATATGGGAGGGACCCGCCTGTCTTGTCAAGGCACCGGAATCGGCTCTTCAGGAGGCCAAACGTCCTCTCAATCACTCGCCTGGTCTGCCCGTGTGCATTGTTGTACCTGTGATCTGCAGCTGTTCTTGGGTTGCAGAGAGGTGTCATTAGCCATGGCATGTTGGGATATCCAGAGTCCCCTACATGGAAACAACATGTAAATAAGTGGGTCAGGAGATGCCGTAAGAGCCAAAGAAACCGCAACACACAGGACCAACAGAGTATACCCACCAACAAGACATGCTCGTTCGTTGTGCAGCCGCAGCATCATTTGTGGCACCCTACTACGCCACATGATGTAGGCATCGTGTGCTGATCCTGGAAAACATGCACAGACATGGGAAATCAGCATGTTAGCAAGACACACCACAAGGCCATTTATTGAGTGGTAATGTTTACGGTTGCGATAGGCTTGCTCCAGTGCCTGTGGTGGTACCAAAGCCACATGTGTCCTATCAATGGACCCAATGACATGGGGCATCCCTCCCAGGGCATAGAAATCACCCTTCACACCTGTCAACTCCTCAGGAGTAGGACATTTGATGAATTCATCAAGGTGCTCCAACATGGCTGCCAAAACATCACGCAGGACACGGCTGAACATTGTCTGTGACATCCCATCAACATCAGCTATGGTCACTTGAAAAGTACCTGTGGCAAAAAAATGTAGGGCTGCCATCACCTTCATCTTTGGGGTCAGCGAAGTAGGATACCTGTGTCGCGGTTGGAGGTGTGGTGCCAGCCTGTCGGTCAAGTCCTCAATCAACTGTTGAGTGAATCTGTAACGTCGGATTCAGGCACGTTCCCTCATGGCAGCCAAGTCTGGCATTGTTCTTGGGACAGGCGGTGCCCTGCAAGACATTGTTAGGAATCATGAAGATTGAGAGTCTGCCAACATCAATGTCAATGAACATAGCACATGCTAAACTGCTACTACACATAAAGTAACTATGGAGTCTGGTGTGTGCCATACATCCAGGACACATATGCCAGCTTGCTGGCACTCCTACGAAAAGCCAGATACACCTGTTGATTGTCAAGTCTACATGACATGCCCTGAAATGAACTGGGGGCAAGTCTGAGTGAACAGCCAGAGATATCACTGGAGTGACACACATCCACATAGCTGCATTGGAAGGATGTCATCTCATCCAGACAGTTGACTACAAGGCACACGCACAGGTCACATGGAATGTCAAATGTACATATGACACACATTGCGATGAAGGGGTACACGTGACAACAATTAATCACAGCCATTCAGACGACGCTGACATGTATGCCTGGGAAAATATGATGTCCGATGCACACAGACCCAACAGCCGTGGGAATCCACATGTGGCATGGTGTACGTAGATGTGTGCCATGCCCATCTCCACACAGACCCATGTTGGATTCACCAACAGCAGATGCAGTTGACGGAACACTAACAGCAAGCTTATGGGAACACATGGCACACACCTGACATAGTCACATAGGGGCACGCTGATCGTGACATGTCAGTTGAGAGAGTGTCCCTGTCCCTGGCATCAGGAGACAGGTGCGGGTGGTGATGACTGTGCCATCCCACTGCTGCTGTGCATGACACAGTTGGACTATAGACACACATGTGGCAAGTGTCAAGGTGATGTGTGCCACATAGTGCCCCATCACACATGACATGTGTACACAGGTCATCACACATCAATTGTGCAACTAGATGAGATGACATGTGCAATATCACTGGCTGACACACCTAGGGCCTACACATGAAAGTATGCAATGACAAGTACTTGATGGACATCCTTGTGCGACTCGTAGCCCTCCATTCCTGGCATATGTACGCCTGTATTTCCATTGTAAGCGTGTGAAACGCACCGTACACCCACAATAACCGCGTGTGTACGCTTCATTTCACTATTGTACTTGTGCCGTAGGGGTACATGTGAAACGCACCGGACACCCGCAGTCATCGCGTGTGTATGCTTCGTTTCACTATTGTACTTGTGCTGTAGGGGTACGTGTGAAACGCACCGTACACCCGCAATCATCACGTGTGTATGCTTCGTTTCACCATTGTACTTGTGCCGTAGGGGTACGTGTGAAACACACCGTACATTCGCAATCATCGCGTGTGTACGCTTCGTTTCACTATTGTACTTGTGCCACAGGGGTACGTGTGTAACGCACCGTACACCTGCAATCATCGCATGTGTACGCTTCGTTTCACTATTGTACTTGTGCCGTAGGGATACGTGTGAAACGGACCGTACACCCGCAATCATCGCATGTGTACACTGAGGAAAATAAAAATATCATGAGGCCTATGTGTACCTGTGTGTTCCCCCACACTCATGTGCACATACATGTCACCTACGTATTTCCCCTCCATGGCCTGTCTATCATGATGCTCATGCTATAACATAGCCTGCCATAATCCAGTCTCCCATGAGAGAAACGACAAATCTGCTCTGAGGCCTACACGTTTGCATCATGTTTTCCTGCATTTCCATTATTGTGGCCCAGCCAGAGCCGAAAAGAGGCTTCAGGCCTCAGAACGCTCTGAAAGCTGTAGTTGCGTATCCTTGGCCTTGCACACTTGGGCCTCAGCCAAAGGGACCCTGTCCGAGACAGTATTGAGCACGGTTATCTGCTTACTCCTACCGAAACCACATTCCTGCCTGGAGAAGGAGGGATAAACATGACATCTGCAAAGGAGAAGCCTAGCCTTTCTGTCTCTTTTTGTGTGATTACAAAGCTCACGTCAGTGAAAAGCCCATAGCCCCCGTGCAAGACTTCAGCAGTAAACGAAGAAATAAATGCCACATTGGCCCTTGGTGATGGGCAACCTATGTCGCGAATCAGTCCCTGCTCCAAACTTTAGATATCAGATAATACGAGATGTGCTGGTCACCCTGACACTGAAGGTCTCACTTCTAGACTACAGACTCCCCGGTTGCATAGCAACCCTTTTACACGTCAGTTACACGTCATGCTCGAATTGAGCACAAGTAAGGCAAAGTTCCAGTAAAGTTCCAGCTGATCACGCAACCCCCTCTAGGCATCCACCCACCTATGACACTTACCTATTATCATCAAGTGGACGCCCACCTTCACGCCTACTTACACGCCCACATGCTCTTATCTCATTCTCTCTTGCTCCGCCTGAAGCGCTCTTGCTTACGTATATTATTTACAAACATATATATACTGTACTCTGTGAATAAAGTTTGAGAATACCTTTTTGAAAACCCTGGTCCTGATCCCTTGTGGTGATGGAACTATTCTCCCTATAACTCGAGTTATTTGAATAAAGCCCTTTTGAACCTGATACCACGGACTCAGCCTTTTGCTTCATGCATAATTGTATTGATATCTGGAAATTCTGAAACTCGTAATAATTTATTTACGACATAATGGCGCCCGAACAGGGACGCATCTCCTTCCCAATGCGCCGGAGATGAAGGTCCAGTTTTGCCCCCTTCCACAGCCGTGACGGACTTCGAGTGTACACGACGCGGGTTTTCCCGCCAACTCCCTCAGGCCAACGAAGGAGACGGACTGCGACCAGGCATCCATACGAGGCGGTGAGGATTGCGGATCGTCCCGACCCAGAGCCCACCTTCGAGAGAGCTGTGTCCGAGGTTTCAAGAGATCCACCTAAGATACGCCATTCCCTGTGCAGCGTCAAGTTTCCGAGGCCTTCAAGTTCAAGTACAAGTTCTGCTTCCCGGTGAGTTTCTCATGGGGGTTGCAATCACGACGGGTTCATTTAATGAACACGGTAAAGACGTGTCTCACTTGTGAGACCGGTATGTTCAAGAGCATGCGTTCAAGAATTAATGTTTCCAGATTTTAGAGGCCAAGTTTTCAGGTGCACCGATATAGCTGTATGAATGTTATCGTCTTAAGTTAGGTTCAGTTAGGTTTAAATGTGTCAGGTTTGTGTGTAAGTTTGCTGCATTGTGATTTTTGGTTTTTTTGGTTCATTGTGATTTTTGTTTTTGGTTACATTCCAACATGCCGTTATTTTCGAAACTGCGTAAGATAGGTACCAGGAAAGGTGTACTAGAGGAACCAGTTAACATTCCGCCTAGAGACACACCTGGACATTTCATGTACTGTAAGCATAGTTTAGATGCCGTGTTGTTTTTAGAACTCTGGGTGGATTACACGAAGGATTTAGAGACAAAGTATAAATGGCCCATTACGGGAACATGGGATGCGGAATGCATCATGAAGGTAGAGGAAGAGATACGGAAGAGAAAATCTAGACCTGCTCAGAAGGATGCCATTGAGTTATGGCGCAAGGAATCTCATAGAAGAACAGAGAAAGAGTTCCACAAAGCAGAGAGAAGTAGACAGGAGTCCGAAAAAGCAAAGGAAGAAAAATTACAGGAAGAAGGGCAGCGGGTAAAAAGAGAGCAGGCTGAAAGAGAAAGAAATACTGCCGTTGCTGGTATTTATCCCGTCCTTTCAGAGGAACTAGCAAATGTGGCCCCAGTAGAAAAATTAGTTAGAGTGCCACCGCCAGTACCCCGAAAAATAAAACAAACAGCATCCGACACGTTCATTAACAACTACCTAGAGGAACCCCCACCATCATACGTGGACGGAATTTTCCCTGCACCCCCAACACAAGAACAACTCCAGGAGCTCGAGGACGGCGGGGAGGGAGGATCCGAGGCAACATCAGGAGGGGGACCGACAGTAAAAGTAGCAATCTCCGAATGTATATATGACCCGGATCCAGGAAAGGGCAGAATGCTCGTGTTTTCTTTACGGCTTAGACGAGCAGTCGCAGATTTGGAAAAATTACCAGATATGGATAGACATCTAAAGAAAATGTACACGTTCATAAGAACAGGGGAAGGTCCTGAATGTATAGCAGAAGCCGTACAAAATAGAAAGGTAATTATTAAGAACTATATCCTTCGCTTCCTAATTAATTGTCTGATCAGAGAAAAAGACGAAGGTGATGGTGATGTAGACCGTTGTTATACTGGTTGGAGTGATCGCATAGATGCCGGTCAGCATGATAAATCAGGCCAAACAGACAACATGTTGACCAAAATCCGGAAGGCAATAATAGCATCACATGAAGGAAGCCCGCACGAAACTGCTGAGTTATCTTCTGATGACGAAGCAGGGGACACAGACAGAATACATTATGTGGGCCGTGCCCGGCGATTCGAAAGGCCCAAGGGCCTCAATCACCGTAAACAGGGAACTGCCATAAAAGAAAGGTATTCCCTTGAAAGTTTGTTCCAGATCACCGAAAAAGCAGTGAATAAATGGCTGGGTAACGATCAGCCCCTCACCCCGACCGAAAATGAATTAGCACGATCAGCTACCCTGTGGATATCCCAATATGATACATATAATAATGATATCGTAGCCCAAACGTTCCTGAGCCTCCCACCAAACGAACAGCGCATAGCTGGTGTTTACATGGTCCAACATTTGATCACGCTATATGAGAGTCAATATTCTGGTCCTGGTCTGTTGTATAAATTGCTGGACGACATAATACTAGACAGGTGGATGAACATGGGTACTGAACTGATTAATGTCATTCTGGATCAGCGACACAAGTATATAGTATACGTGACTAGATCCCTGCTTCCCGCTCCACCTCAGGTTAAGGAACAGTCGTACGACAAGCTGAACCCCCTACGAGAGGTTCATCCTGTAAAGGATGCAAACAATGAACTGCAACGGGTGTATGTCTACACCCCCTTGTCAAAATTAGAGATACTGGAAATGAAGAAAATGTTACCATCCCATGATAAAGACCCGGGGGGTTTTCACCGAGAACTAAAGGACATTCTTCGCCTAGGAGAATATACCTATGCTGACATTCTAAAATTATTAAAAGTACTATTGCCCGCTGGTATTTACGAGAAATTGAAAGGACAGGACTGGGAGGTAGGAGACAAAAGACTCAGTTGGGATATACTGGAAAGAGAGGAGGCAGGAAGGGGCCCGGGGGTTGGTCTGGGTCCTCGAGCTAAAGACCTACCTGAACTCCTTGTACAAGTTTTGCCCAGATTACTAATCACCAAGAAGGAAGACTGGGATGCTATTTCGGCCTGTAAACAGAAACCAGACGAAGACACTAGCGATTTTTACTCTAGGCTCGAGAAATGTTTTACTATCAATAGTGGTCTTAAGCCCGGTAGTGATTCATATCCACATCTTTTCGTGAGCAAACTAGTAGAAAATTCCCTACCAGAAGTGAAGTATAGGGTACTAAAGGTTGAGAGTACTTGGCAAGCAAACAGCCCTTCACAAATGTTACAGATGTTACAATACCACCAGAACAGAATTAGAGAGGAACACGAACAGGATAAGAGACGCATGAGAGACACAAAGATGAAGATGCTGGTGGCCCAATCAACACCGGGAAACACAAACACGAACAAGAATAGCACGAAACAAAATACTGGGACCTGTAATTATTGCAAGAAGCCAGGTCACTTCGTAAATGAATGTGCGGTCCTGAAACACAATATAGCGATAGGTAAAACTAAGCCACGATCTTATCCTCCCAAAGAAAATAACACACATCAGACATCAGACACCTTTCCACCACCGCCGCCGCCTGTCCATGCACCTGCACCAGCCCACGCCACAGCACAAATGTATGAGCACGCTCAGACTAACTATCCAGAATACCAAGCATATTCGTGAAAAAGCCCAGAGAGGGAATTCGACTTGCCCCTTATTCCAGTTCCTGTGGACCAAGCAGGTCCCTATGTGCATGCACGTTTACTAGGACAGAATAAAAAGTTTTTGATTGACACCGGGGCAAGTAGAACTACCATCAGTCATTCTGAGGTTCCAGGGGCACCCCTCTCGGGCTCAAAGAGTATATCCCTGGGCTTTTCAGGAAGGCCTATTATCAATGACGTTTCAGAACCAGTCTCTTTAGGAGTCGGTCCACTAATACATACAACAGACTTACTGCTTACTAAATCATGTCCAGAAAACTTACTTGGCATAAAAACATTAAAGGAACTGGGAGCAGTTATCTGTTGCTCGCCAGAAGGAGTGCGACTGTATTTACGTGATTTCAAGGGACATTTTGTTATGAAAGACGTTGACATCAGGCTTCAAAATGTACCGCAGCACCTATGGGCACAAGGCCCGACTGACGTAGGTTTCATGAACATTACACCATACCAGGTCACCCTCAAGGAAGGAGTGGTGCTGCCGCGGATTCGACAATATAAAATTCCACCTGAAGCTGAAGTAGGGTTGCTGAAAATTATCGATGAACTCATTGCACAAGGGGTGGTGATAGAGACAGAGTCAAACATATGCAATTCACCTGTTCTTCCTATTCTTAAGAGAACTGATCCCAATGCATCACCTGTCTATAGATTAGTTGTGGACCTGCGAGAATTAAACAAATGTGTGGTGCCACAGTACCCTGTGGTCCCGGACATTTCTTCATTATTGACTGCCATTGATGCGAAGGCTACGTTCTTTACAGTTATCGATCTGAAGAACGCCTTTTTCAGTATCCCAATACATCCGGACAGCCAATATCTTTTCGGTTTCAGTTTAAAAGGCCGCAGCTTCAGATTCACAAGGGCACCACAGGGCTTCACGGAAAGCCTTAGCATCTACAGTCAGGCGCTCAAGAGACAACTAGACAGTATTCATATGCCTACCACTACAGCACTGATACAGTATGTAGATGACATTCTCATTACCGCACGATCGGAAACTGACTGCGAAAGTGCATCACTCACTGTTTTACATTTCCTGGCTGACAAGGGGCACAAAGTGTCCCCTTCGAAGTTACAATTCTGTGAACAGCAAGTGGCGTACCTTGGGCACTTGCTATCCAAGGAGGGTAGGCGACTAACACCAGAACGTATTCAATTGATTTCTGGTCTTTCACAGCCCAAGACACAAAAGGAGGTACGTGCATTCATTGGCCTCACTTCATATTGCAGGCAGTGGATTCCCCAGTATGCTCACATAGCCAAGCCCCTAATACAATTGACGACACAGGAGGTAGCTTCTACTAAAGTCCTCCCTTGGACACAAGAACACACTGTGGCATTTGAAGAATTAAAAAGAGCTTTATGTCAAGCACCAGTTTTAGCAATCCCTGATTACAACAAATCTTTTATGCTTTTTGTGACAGAGCGAGATGGAACAGCACTATCTGTCCTCACACAAGATCATGCAGGAAAACACAAGCCCTGCGCTTATTTTTCTAGTACATTGGACCCAGTAGCACAGGCTTTGCCTGCGTGCCTAAAATCTGTTGCAGCAACAGCCCTAGCCATAAGACAAAGTGACTCGATAGTGCTGGGCCACCCCCTGACAGTACAAGTACCACACGCAGTAGAGGTTCTCTTGAACCGAACACAAACACAACACCTGACTGTAGCGAGACTGACAGGTTATGAGCTGACGCTATTTCAACCACACATAGAGATCAGACGATGCAACATATTGAATCCTGCTACTCTTTTGCCCTCCAGTACAGAAAACGTTTCCCCACATGACTGTGTTGAAGTAATACATACCGTGACGAAACCAAGACAAGACTTGACAGATGTTGCACTCCCAGACCCTGACCTAACACTCTATGTTGACGGCTCATGCATGAGGACGGGGGCGGGAGAATTAGTGGCAGCATATGCAGTGACCACTGCTACTGAAATCATAGAGACTAAAAGAATAGACATACTGTCAGCACAAGCAGCAGAGCTCATCGCTCTGACTCAAGCGTGCATAAGAGCTAAGCACCTGAGAGTAAATATTTATACTGATTCACAATACGCATATGGGGTAGTTCATGACTTCGGCGTCCTATGGAGGGAAAGAGGGTTCTTGACTTCTCACGGGGCCAAGATACAGCATGGCCCCCTTATTCATGCCCTTCTGGAAGCGATACATTTACCAACAGCCATAGCTATCCTGAAATGCAAAGCACATACTAAAGCCACAGATACCATTTCTCAAGGCAATGATCTGGCAGACCGAACAGCTAAACAGACAGCTCAGACCCCACTAGACATGACGAATTCACAGGTACCATTAAGGTCCAAAGCCATGACAGTTAGGGATCCTTCCAAGGATGTACAAGACATACAGACACATGCTACTCTAGACGAATTAAAGAAATGGTCGGAACAAGGAGGGGTACTGACTGATCAGGGTTGGATGACTAAGGGCAAAGCAACATGGTTTCTTCCTGATTCAATGGTACAAGTGATCATAAATACCGCACATAGTCCTGCACACTTAGGAGAGAGAGCAATGCTAGACAGCTTACAGAATATATGGTTCAACAAGCACCTGCGTGCAGCAGCGAAACAAAAAGTCAGAACATGTATGATCTGTTGCCAATTCAATCCAGGTAAAGGCATTCCGATGGAACAAGGTGGTTTCCATCCACCTGACCATCCTTTCGAAGTCCTTCAAATGGATTATATCCAAATGGACAGATGTAGAGGTTACAAATATGTCCTAGTAGTAGTATGTTCCCTATCAAGATGGACAGAGGCCTATCCAGTCCCTGATTATACTGCTGTGACTACCGCCAGACAACTGGTGCGAGAGTTTTTCCCACGTTATGGATTACCGTGTGTCGTATATTCAGACAACGGTCAGCCTTTCTCTTCTGAACTCATGAAACAAGTGTCCCTTCTGTTAGGGTATACCTGGAAGTTCCATTGTGTACGACATCCTGAGGCAGCAGGCCTTGTAGAAAGACATAATCAGACCTTAAAAATAAAACTAGCAAAGATTTGCGCAGACAAAGGTGTGGATTGGATGGTAGCCCTGCCGGTTGCCTCTTTTACATGCGAATGGTAGCCCATTCTAGAACAGGCTTATCTCCCTATGAAGTGGTCTTTGGTAGACCACCGAATATGTGGGGCACTCCAATACCTAAAAAGATCACTGATGTTGATAGTAACATGCTGACAGATTACCTGGCTTCCTTGATGTCTGCACTACTCTCTTGTCGTTCGCAGGTTGCTGCCGCCTTCCCTGACAACACCCAGGTCAAGGAACATTCCCTCGCTCCTGGGGACTTTGTTCTCATAAGGAACTTTGACAGAACGAGCCCTCTTGAGCCAAGGTGGAAGACGCCTAAACTAATATTATTAACTACGAGGACCGCTGTTAAAGTCGAAGGACGAAAAGGATGGGTTCATCTACATCATTGCAAACGCTACTTTGGGAATAACGATTCGTTTAAAAGAGACATAAAGACTTCAGACTTTGAGCCCCCTTTATTAGAGGAGACTCCCCAGCAGACTTACAAAACCAAACTTAGATCTAACAAGTCAGAACCCGTTTTATCAATTAAGTCCACTAGGTGGTGAAGCGGTTGAACATGTATTCTGGCTCGCATAAGATCTTGGATACCGGAGATGAGAAAAAGAGCAAGATGAAAACCAAATACTGTAAAATATTACGTGGTAGATGTATAGTGACTCTGATATTGTTATTTCTTCTGTGCATCACGATAATATGTATCAGCTTAATACTACATGCTATTTTTCCTCCTATTGCCTCACTCTTACACTCTACCAATGATACCATAAAGCACACATTCAGTGATCTGCCATCCCATGAGCTATCGTATCGACTTGCCTTACGCAACAATACTTTTATCCAGATGCTGCACCATTCACATCAGACTAGCAATGCTACAGACTGCTGGGTCTGTGGTCGACTCCCCCCATATCAGAAGGTGAAGGGAGTGTTGCCTCTTTTCCCTTTTCCATTCTCCCATAATGGTTCTTGCGGAGCATGGTTTGCCTTAATGACATCCATCAACGGTGATGCCAAAGAATGTCAAGATAAGGAATGTAGGGGCGACTGGGTATGGGGTAACTTGAACAAAGTCATGAATAAAGCATGTTTCCCAGATGAAGAAGGTCTTCCCCAAAGGAAAGGTACCGATCTAGAAAATGAAGAGTATCTGCAAGGAAATGCGACCCTTGACTTTATAGTGTTGAATGTCAAGCCCATACACAATTTAGGTCCATCCTCAATCACAGTCCTGCCAGTAAAAGGGAACTTGTGTGTCAGAAAAGAAGGCTCTGTACAGTTGGGGCACAGCGAGTGTAACACTATACTAGTGTTCAAAGACAAAGGAAAGTCTTACTTCAGAGCATCACGACACACCTACTTTATTTGTGGCCAGACAGCCTATGTACAACTGCCCTTAGACTGGGGTGGGACGTGCTATATATCATTTCTCCTACCACCCGTTTTCTTGGCCCCATCGAACTATCATCAGAATCTTCAACTAGCACTTATCAGGCACAGACGAGGGCTCGATGCCTCTGGCATTGACCAGACTGAAACAGCTTGGGAGCAATATACAGATTTCAACAAAGGATTCTTTTTCTTCGTAGGTCCCGTCCAGAATAGTAAACTTATCCGCAGACTAACAAGGATTCTAGAAACAGTTGCTAATGAGACTGCATCAGCCCTGGGGAACTTGACCCAGGAACAGTCTGCTATGAGAATGGTCGTTCTTCAGAATCGTCTTGTTCTTGACGTCATCCTAGCGGATAGGGGCGGGGCCTGTAGGGTCATCGGTTCCAGCTGCTGAGTTTTCATACCTAATAACGCACCGTCTGTATACAAAGCAATAACAAGACTTCACAAGATTGCCCAAAGCATACACCAAGACCCAGGCACGTGGACTTGGTCCAGTTGGCTCTGGGAAATAATATCAGCATGGGGATGGAAAGTGTTGACGGTCTGTGGACTAATACTACTGATGATATTCAGTTGTTGCCTATGTCTGCAGTGTGGCCCGGCCATTTGCGGCCTGTGTGCTACTGCATGTGTCCCACATCCCCATTTACAAAGCATTGAAAATGGAAAAATAATGCTGCAAGAACAGATTGACTGTCTAATGAGAATAGATATGACGTAAGGGTCCACTAGGGGACAAGGAGGGAATGAGGAAAATAAAAATATCATGAGGCCTATGTGTCCCCGTGTGTTCCCCCACACTCATGTGCACATACATGTCACCTACGTATTTCCCCTCCATGGCCTGTCTATCATGATGCTCATGCTATAACATAGCCTGCCATAATCCAGTCTCCCATGAGAGAAACGACAAATCTGCTCTGAGGCCTACACGTTTGCATCATGTTTTCCTGCATTTCCATTATTGTGGCCCAGCCAGAGCCGAAAAGAGGCTTCAGGCCTCAGAACGCTCTGAAAGCTGTAGCTGCGTATCCTTGGCCTTGCACACTTGGGCCTCAGCCAAAGGGGCCCTGTCCGAGACAGTATTGAGCACGGTTATCTGCTTACTCCTACCGAAACCACATTCCTGCCTGGAGAAGGAGGGATAAACATGACATCTGCAAAGGAGAAGCCTAGCCTTTCTGTCTCTTTTTGTGTGATTACAAAGCTCACGTCAGTGAAAAGCCCATAGCCCCCGTGCAAGACTTCAGCAGTAAACGAAGAAATAAATGCCACATTGGCCCTTGGTGATGGGCAACCTATGTCGCAAATCAGTCCCTGCTCCAAACTTTAGATATCAGATAATACGAGATGTGCTGGTCACCCTGACACTGAAGGTCTCACTTCTAGACTACAGACTCCCCGGTTGCATAGCAACCCTTTTACACGTCAGTTACACGTCATGCTCGAATTGAGCACAAGTAAGGCAAAGTTCCAGTAAAGTTCCAGCTGATCACGCAACCCCCTCTAGGCATCCACCCACCTATGACACTTACCTATTATCATCAAGTGGACGCCCACCTTCACGCCTACTTACACGCCCACATGCTCTTATCTCATTCTCTCTTGCTCCGCCTGAAGCGCTCTTGCTTACGTATATTATTTACAAACATATATATACTGTACTCTGTGAATAAAGTTTGAGAATACCTTTTTGAGAACCCTGGTCCTGATCCCTTGTGGTGATGGAACTATTCTCCCTATAACTCGAGTTATTTGAATAAAGCCCTTTTGAACCTGATACCACGGACTCAGCCTTTTGCTTCATGCATAATTGTATTGATTTCTGGAAATTCTGAAACTCGTAATAATTTATTTACGACAACGCTTCGTTTCACTATTGTACTTGTGCCGTAGGGGTACGTGTGAAACGCACCGTACACCCGCAATCATCGCGTGTGTACGCTTCGTTTCACCATTGTACTTGTGCCATAGGGGTACGTGTGAAACGCACCGTACCTGTGTGTGGATTTCAAAATTACATAGGGGACACATAAGGGACAAGTATTAGGCCCTAAATGAATGCTGGTTGTCATGGATACTGAGTTTTCAGTTGAAATGTGTCCATCAGGTGTCCTGGAACAGTCAGTTGGCCACAAAATGCAATGTTGCAAAGTGGTTGTTGACTTGACATGATGCTCAAAATTTTAACGATGCGAATGCGTGTCATAGGTGTATGTTTAAAGGGATTGGAGTAAACGTACGATGCAAATGTGTCTGACCAATCACTATGTACTCCTCAACATGAATGCCCCTCAGCAAGACAGATATAAGGCAGCCAGAACCCATGAGAGGGCACTTGCCTGCACAACTTTCCAGTCGACCACACTGCTGCTGTCTCTGCTTCCTCTGGACCATGTCACGTACTGTGGAGAGGGCTCAGCCATTCACCCTGGAGGAGAATGAGGCGTTGCTGGCCTGCCTCCTCCCACAGTACACCAAGCTGTATGGGAGACCAGGGGAGCAGGTGAGTGCTGACCTTTGCCTATGCACCTGTTGTGTGACTGTCAATATTGTGTCCAGGTGGGACAGACATGCAATGTTGTTTAGAGTGGGTCCCAGGGGGGGACATGCTGATGTCTCTCATGGAGAGCATGACGTAGTTCCTGTGTGCACTCCTCACTTGCATTGTGCTTACTGTGACTTTCACTGCATAGTGCATGACACATTCAGCCTGGCAAATCCTTGGTGGCTTTTTTTCCTATTGTCCTGAGGTGATTCAGTGGTCCCCCCGGTGTGACAGGTGACTGTACCCATAGATGTGTATGAGTTGAGTGGACCTGTGGTGAGAGTGTCCAAATGATGTGTACGACCTCATGGACATTGATGTGTGTGAATGTTCCTTGTCATGTGGGTGAGTGTCTATGTGAAGTGTTGCACCACAGCTGCATGGAGGAGGCAACAGATCTACCCATCTGATGTGACAAGTAAGCCGTGCTGTGTGTCTGACTTGCAGAGCTAGCACGACACCTGTGACACCCCACTGGCAAGTGGCACATGTGCAGAGTGAGGGTTGTATCCGCTGTTGTCAATGACAGGCGAGTGATCTGTGCCTGGGTGTGTCTGTCTAGTCTGCTGAGGGTGTGTCAGTGGAGTGGGACATGTGACTGCTTGACACGTGCTGGCCATCAGCCTGCTGTTGCATGTGCTGCACAGTGTGTGCCATAATCAGTCGCACCCCTCATGCCACCTGTTGTCTTTCAATGCCATGTAGTGCATTGGGGCTTGCACACAGGCCAATTTCTTATTGTGAATGATGCAATTCCTGTCAGCATCCTATGCCCTGTTCAACATTTTAAAGATGTTCAAATTTGTGTCTCTGGGACATGGAGCAGGTGTATTGATGTTGTGTCACTTTGTCATCCTGACAGGTAACTGCCTATGAGAAGGGGGAGATCTGGAGGGACATCGTCAGGGCCATGAGATCTGCCACAGGTCCGCAAAAGGTGGCAGGACATCCGGTGCTGGACCCGGCGGATCACCCGGGTCCAGCTGGGGATTAACACTCCTCGCCCCCACGGCGGGCGCCGATGCCTGACGCCCCACATGAGCCGTGTCCTGGCGGTGGTATTCCATGACCTCGAGAGGCAGTTACAGGAGAGACTGCAGCAACAAGGGGGTAGGTACATGCCTGTTTGTTGTGTTATGTGTCACCAGCTTTTGGAAGTTCTCTGTAGCCTGGATACACTCCCAGAGTTTATATGTGCAGTGCATTTTATGTTCCCCAATGTCACCTGGTGCTCTTTTTCATCCCTTCGCCTCCTTGACATGTGTCCCCTGGTCTGTGTGTAACCACATTTGGCACATGGTCATCTAAGGTTCCAGTAAATCTAAGTGCACATTGCTTTCTGCATCATGTGGGAGGGTGGTCTGTGACTTGTGTTGGTACCTTGCCTGTGCCATGACCTGTTCACTATGTTGGGGGTCCATATTTGTTGGCACTGATGACGATTCTCAACATAGGAGTGTGAGGTTTCAACTGAACAACCTTGCAGCATGCATGACCAATGTTGTGGCCTCAGACATGATGTGCATGAGTGTGAGATATGCAAAGTGCCATGACGGTTGCTTATGGTACAGTCAGCACATTCCAGGAACACGGAGCAGTGTGACCACTACAGTCCACTGAGACACCCTGGCCTCCTAATCATGTGTGTCATCCAACACTGTGCACATTCTCTGTGGGTTCAGCATAGGTCTGCCTCTGTGGCATTGGTCCATGGCCTAGTTTATATTTTTCTAATGTGTGCTACATGTGTCCACTGGACAGGGATACACCATTTTGCTTGTGCATACTCACACTGGGCAGTGCCTGTGTGGCTATTCACAAAAATCTGTTGCTGGTTCTTTGTCACAAATATGTGTTGCCAGCCCCAGGAGGTGATGTTGTGTAAATCTAGCAATTTTTGCTTCACAGTTTTTGTTACCCTGAATAGGAGGTGTCACTTCTTGATCTGTATCAATCACATTGACTCAGGTATGGGTGGTTGTGCGGGAGAGGCCTACATGGGCACCCCTGATTTTTCCTTGCCAGGTCTGACCTGTGTGTGAGAATTGGCTGTACACAGATTCACCGTGCAGGGCCCCTGTGATGCTGGCCAGTGCTTAATGTTCATGCTTTGCAGCCTGTGTCATTTTTTCAAAAACATGATTCCTGCTCATACATTTTTGGCACCTGTGTATGTTTCAGATGCAACGCTGTTTCGACTTTGTGTGCTGACATCTGTGTGGACATTCTGGCTTGCCATGAGGGTGACTCCACAGTACAGCTATGCTTTTTAACATCCCAATTGCAGGCCCAGTAGCTTATGCATTGTCCTGGGTGTGGACATTGGTGCCACTCCAGCTGACAGGCAGTAGGTCACATGTGTAGCCAACTGTGTAATCAGGTGACGGATGGCCATGTGACAACTGACATAATTCAAGTTGTTACTCTAAAAAAATTGTACCTTGGCACTCACAGCACTTGTCAACAGTTCTTCATGTTTTAAATGTGGTAATTTGATGATTTCTGTTGAGAACACTGATGTGCCTGCATGAATGATTTCTCTCAAGGAAGTGCACACCAAACGACATTTCCTCTTTCATGGAACACGCTGGCACCTTTGCAAAGAAGCCACTGTTAGAATTAAATGGTGTTGCAGATTCTCCATATACATGTTCCCACAGTGGTCTTGATTTTGTGAGACTCCTTTGTTGTTGGTGATACAAACTAACAAGTCTCAAGACATCAAGACCTCCGTGGACCCATCTATATGTACTTTCTGCAACACCATTCATTTCTAACATTGGCTTCTTAGAAAAGGTGCCACCTTCTTCAATGACAGTGTAAATGTAGTTTTGTGTGCACTGCCTTGTGAGACATATTTCATGCAGGCACATGAGTGTTCTTTTCAAGAAAAGGCGAATTGGCACATTCAAAACATGTCGATTGTGTAAAGTATTGTGAGTCCCAAGGTACCAACATTTTTTCGTTTTGTGTTCCAAAGTACTTACAGGTCTCTGAGTGTGGTGACACCTTGAGTATTGAGGTGTGTCAGTTTACGTTGGGTGCACCACTACTGTTTCTTTCAGGGTAAACAAGAGGTGGCATGACTTCATTGTTTTTCTGTGCTCACCGGTTCACAGACACTAGCTTCTCAGGGTATTTCTCATTCAAGTAGTGGCCTGGTGTGTTATTTTTTTCCTTGTGTCCAAGTGGCATAGTGGGTCGACCAACTGGGCAGTACAGGGCTTACATATGTGCTGAGTAATCTAGCTGTTACTCATGATGCATTGCCTGATATGCACTGTGACCAATTGTTTTTGTGCTCATGTGTCAGATGTATACAGGTGACTGATGCATTTCGGTTTCTTCTCCTTGCCCACAGCATCATCATCTGCAATGGAGGGAGACACCTGCACGGACCTGGAGGAGGGACCCAGCGACAGTGCCACCAGTGCTGTAGAGTCAGGAGGAGCCAGTGGCACGGAGGGCGAGGGGAGTCAGTCAGAGAACCTGTCTGGACACGATACCAGCTACGACGCCGACGGGTCCAACGCTGACCTCCTGAAGGAGGCAGAGGCTGCAACACCACCTGGCAGCATCCCCACATCTGTCCCCGCCTCCTCCGTTACCATCTCCGCCCTCCCAGTTGCTCCCGTCCCTTCTGTCCGTGCAGAGGCCCACCATGTCTCTTTCGGCCCAGGCACCGCACCCCCTGCCCCTGTCACCCCTGCTGCCCTCAGTGAAGAGTCTGTGGACATACTGCGGCTGTTGCAGGTTGGGCAGGCATCGGTGCTGAATGTCCTCCATGGACACACTAAACTGCTCACACAGTTGGTGTCGTTCATGGAGGGCATGTCAGCAACCATGTCTGACCAACGCAGGATTCTGCGGTCCATGGACTCTTCCCTGACGGCAGCAGTTAGTCTCCTGCAGCGCTCCATCCCCCCCTACCCCTGACCCATCCACACTTCCCTCTCCCATGCCTGTCCAATGCACACACAGACAGTCACGGGCACGCACCCCACCAGACACAGCCAGCACACCCCCAAGTAAGGCAAAGCGCACACCTCCTGGCACGCACACTCAGGGGGATGTAGGCACACCCACAGGGTCTGGGGACAGACGACATACACACAGCCACAGTCACAGTCCGTAGTCCTCACAACCCTGTTCCTCCAAAACCACTCCCCTTGGCTCCCCTGCCAAACTCTCACCCAAGAATATCTTTATGGGTGAGATGGACCTCACCCCCACTGAGCGACCACCCCACAGGTGGGTGAGGAAGTCCCCGGGCACGGGAGTTGAGTCCCCCACCATGTCGACCCCCTCCTCCAAGAGCGCTGCACCCCAGCCCTCACCCACCACACCCTCTGTTGACCCTGGGGAATCCTCAGGTGCAGGGGTTCGGATGGAGGTACTGGCAGCGCCATGCTCACCTCCACCTTCGGCGCTGCCCCACCCCCTGTAGTGGAGACATCCCCTCCTGCACCCGCAACACCTACCCTTCCCCCTCCTGTCCCTGCGGTGCCTGGTACTGCCACAGATGATGCCCCCCCCGGTCGACAAACCTTGAGGTTCCTTTGTGCAGGCAAGCTAGGGGTAGATGCGGTCCCCTACGTGCCCCCTTGGACTTGAAATATGGGCTGGCCATTGGCCTCTGTACATAGTCTATTTTTCGTTGGTTTGTTTTTGTGCCTAATAAAGCCTTTATTTTTACTTTCAACACTATTGCATTTCAGGTACTTGATGTTGGTGCTGAGGCTCCTGGAGTTGGTGTTCTGGTAATGTGTTAGGGTTCTGAGAAATGTTTTTGTATGATGGTCATGAGGTGGACCATGGTATCTGTGTGCCATCACAATGTCTCTGCAAAGAATCATTGGTAGTGTGTGTTAATTTTGTTTAGAGTCATTGTCCCAAGGACTGTTTCTTCCTCTGTGGCACCTGACATCTTCCCTGCAAACAGTTGCACAATTGTTGTGCTGACCTGTGTCAACATTTCCTTTGTTGGTGACGGATCCCTTCAACAATGGCCATGCCTGCTCACCGATGACTCCTGCTGAATCGTCTGTGCCATCCTTGCTAGTCACTGTACTTGTGTTTTGAGTATGTCAAAATGCCTTCATGGACAAATTCCCCCTTTTCAGCACTATGCATGAGTGTAATCACGGCCTACCACACAAATGGTACTTGTTATGCAGGGTATTTGGGCACCTTACTGACAATTGTGGGCATTGTATCTAGGGGAATTCCACCCTATTCCTTCCATGAGAGACAACATCTTGGTGGCTGGACCAGCACCTGGACATTCCTATCAGTCCTGGGATGTGCGTAACAGTGTGTGTTCCCTTTGGCTATCTTAGTTTTGTAGGCAGTTACATGACTATACAGTCTTGTGGCATGATATCAGGGTGTGTATTGTGCTGCATCCGCCATGGGTGGGTATGCATGTGTTATATGTCCTCACACCCACATGTGGTGTGTCATGCAGTGTGTGAAATACATCCATCCTCCTGGGAGTGGGACACTGCTGTCAGTGATGTGTTGTTATAGCACTATCATCATAGTCCAAAGTTAGGGATGCGTCCATACCACCATGTAGGTGTGGTCATCTGATAATGATGTACACCCCCACATATCTCTGTCCACTGCTGGGAGTCGTCTGCACCCACCCCCATGTCTCTGTCCACTGCTGGGAGTCCTCTGCACCCACCCCCATATGTCTGGACACTGCTGGTATTCATCTGCACACACACCTCATATTGCAGGCCACTGCTGGGAGTCCTGTGCACCCACCCCCATATGTCTGGACACTGCTGGTATTCATCTGCACACACACCTCATATTGCAGGCCACTGCTGGGAGTCCTCTGCACCCACCCCCATGTCTCTATCTACTGCTGGGAGTCCTCTGCACCCACCCCCATATGTCTGGACACTGCTGGTATTCATCTGCACATACACCTCATATTGCAGGCCACTGCTGGGAGTCCTGTGCACCCACCCCCATATGTCTGGACACTGCTGATATTCATCTGCACACACACCTCATATTGCAGGCCACTGCTGGGAGTCCTCTGCACCCACCCCCATGTCTCTGTCCACTGTTGGGAGTCCTGTGCACCCACTCCCATATGTCTGGACACTGCTGGTATTCATCTGCACACACACCTCATATTGCAGGCCACTGCTGGGAGTCCTGTGCACCCACCCCCATATGTCTGGACACTGCTGGTATTCATCTGCACACACACCTCATATTACAGGCCACTGCTGGGAGTCCTCTGCACCCACCCCCATGTCTCTGTCCACTGATGGGAGTCCTGTGCACCCACCGCCATATGTCTGGACACTGCTGGTATTCATCTGCACACACACCTCATATTGCAGGCCACTGCTGGGAGTCCTCTGCACCCACCCCCATGTCTCTGTCCACTGCTGGGAGTCCTGTGCACCCACCCCCATATGTCTGGACACTGCTGGTATTCATCTACACACACAACTCATATTGCAGGCCACTGCTGGGAGTCCTCTGCACCCACCCCCATGTCTCTGTCCACTGCTGGAAGTCCTGTGCACCCACCCCCATATATCTGGACACAGCTGGTATTCATCTGCACACACCCCTCATATTGCAGGCCACTGCCGGGAGTCCTCTGCACCCACCCCCATGTCTCTGTCCACTGCTGGGAGTCCTGTGCACCCACCCCCATATGTGTGGACACTGCTGGTATTCATCTGCACACACCCCACATATTGCAGGCCACTGCTGGGAGTCCTCTGCACCCACCCCAATGTCTCTGTCCACTGCTGGGAGTCCTCTGCACCCACCCCTATGTCTCTGTCCACTGCTGGGAGTCCTATGCACCCACCCCCATGTCTCTGTCCACAGCTGGTATTAATCTGCACCCACCCCTATATGTGTGGCCACTGCTGGGAATCCTCTGCACCCACCCACCCATCCCCTTGGAGCAGTACACTGCTGGCCTGGACCTACACACACACCAATATGAAGGTAACATGCAGGGCCAGTCCATAAGCCCACATTCCTGGCATGTGTACGCCTCGTATCCCAAATGTACTGGTGCCCTAGGGGTACGTGTGCCACGCACCGTACCCACGCATTCATTGCGTGTGTACGGTCCGTATCACTGTTCTACTGGTGCTGTAGGAGTACGTGTGCAACGCACCGTACCCATGCATTTATTGCGTGTGTACGTTCCGTATCACTGTTCTACTGGTGCCGTAGGGGTATGTGTGGAACGCACCGTACCCACGCATTCATTGCATGTGTATGGTCCGTATCACTGTTCTACTGGTGCCGTAGGGGTATGTGTGGAACGCACCGAACCCACGCATTCATTGCGTGTGTACGGTCCGTATCACTGTTCTACTGGTGCCGTAGGGGTACGTGTGCAATGCACCGTACACGTCCACTTCCGTTGTTGCGGTACGCAGGGGTTGCTGGCCATGCCCCCCCAAGTGACCAGACCCTGGTGGTAATGTATGGGCTCCATATTATAGGTTTTGCTTTGGGTATGGGGTATGTTTCCTGCCCCTCACCCCCCCTGGCCCCTGGGTGTTGTTCTCACCTTCTGCGGCTTGTGCGTCGGGTCCGGTGCACCAGGTCGTAGGCTAGGAGGACCGGGATGACATGTACGATGGGGTTCATGGCGTGAACGTCGCGTACCGGGGCTCCGTTGCGTAGCGGTTCGCGTCGGACTCTGCTTTTCCGGCTGTTTGTCTCCCGTAAAAAAAGAGCCGTACGGAGTGACGTAGGGACGAATCGTACTTGCTGGGCCGGAAACCGCTGCTTGAATGCGTCCGGACGTCGCGTACAAGCTGTTCCGGATCAGAATCGTTGTTTTTTTTTGCCCGGACCGTCTTTTGTACGAAACGTCCGGAAATAGGCTTTCTGTACGAATCGTACTTCCTAGGTTGTACGGAAAGTTTACCGGGTACGAGTCGTACGGGGAAAACGCTCCGTACAACGATTCATAAAGCCTTTTCCCAGGATTGGAATCGGACCCAAAATATACAATTATTGAATATATAATAATAATGATGAAGAATACGTTAAAATGATATTAAAACGATGCATTTAAAAAGTTTAAACATTTGGAAATGCACATTTTACAAATATCTTTTTATTGTACTAAATTTGAAGAAAATCTTGGACACTAAAAGGGTAACGTACTATTACCACTCCAATCTAAACTAACTTGGGGAAGGCATTGGACACTGAAAGGGTGACATTTATTGTTCCAATCCAATGTAAATCAACTTGGGGAATGTGTTGGACATTAACTTGGTAACATTTACTGCACCCACTCCAATCTAAACCAACTTGGCGAAGGTGTTGATCACAAAAGGGTGGTGACATTTACTATTCCCACTCCAATCTATACTAATTTGAGGGAAGCCGTTGGACACAAAAAACTTCAAATTCTATAAATCCAGTTCAAATTAAAACTTTTTTTACCAAGAATATTGTAAAATCTAAATGTAAAATATACAATTAAAAATGCACATTCTCACATTTCAGTAAATTACAAAATTGGCAAAAATATTGTATTATAATATTTAAACGATTAAACTTAAGATAAAGTGCTGGAGCAGGGTTTTCTGTTGAAAATTTATCGGGTTTTAAGCTCCAGTTTTGTCTATAAGTCATAACTAAAATCACTAATCTATAATCGATAATTATTGGTTTTGTGAGAGACTTTGACTAATCAATATGACTAACAAGAGAAAAAACTACACGTGGGAATGCATATATGTTGCTTAATAAATGTGCGGTTATTTAATATAAGTGTGCTATTTGTTTTGTGTTGATGCTTTTAAATAATAACGTGTGCTAATGCTTATTTATGTTGCAGATGGCTAGTTAATTACATACACATAAGGGTATTAGTGGGAATTAACACTGTTTAATCATTGCGATGATGTAGTAACGTTGTTTGTGTTTCTTTCAATTAAGATGGTTCGTTTTTGGCCTAAAACAAGATGGCTGCCGTTTACAGCCTGTGCTCGAGTGAATATGATATGACGAGAGGCCTTGTTGAACAGTCACCTGACTATGGCTTCTGCTGGAGTTTTGAAAGTTTCCGTGATGACAGTGACTCCAGGCAAGCGTCCAAATAACCTTGGAGGAAAAGAAAGCCACAATGAACTTTGTGATTACAGCGGTGGCTTCGCTATGGTTCCGAGGAAATGCGTTCATGAAAGTATCTTTTGCAAAACTCGAGTTTCCTTCTTCCGTCTTTTTATTTTTGTGATTTTTCTGAGCGGAGGTTTTCCAAATGTAGCGATGCTACATCCTTTCCTGCTCGCTCTGCTCAGCGGCTCAACGGATATTCAGAACTTATTTGTTGCTATCATTTTGTAAGTTTTATTATAAATATATTAGACTAGAGAGGGTCTGTGTTATTGCATTCCCAAACCTGCGTTGGTGAGGATCGATGCTGTGAGGACGGCAACTCGGGAGACTTTACTGAGAGACCTGTCCTGACCCATTTATGACATTTAGCTAGAATAGGTAACTATGAGAATAATGACTTTGCTAATGATTGACTTTCATTTGAACTAATTTTAGATAAAACATCATTTATGAATTACAGTGTTGGTGGTTATTTCTTGTCATTTATTGAATACTCTAATGTGATTACTGTTGTTTATATCATGACTCAGGACAATAACAATTTGATCGCATTGACCTTACTGTAGATACAGGGTGTTTCAGGAGTTTCTCTCATGTCCAGTGCTAATAGAGTAATCGAGTGTATGTTAGCGAAATGGGCCCAAGCGTGTGATGAGTGCATGTGTGTGTATCTGTGAAATTACTCTATCCGTGGAAGTAGGGAGAATTTGTATGCCCTGATCTGCAGCAATTTCCTGGTAGCAGAGTAATGGTTTTGATTATTGTCATGATCTGATTAGATTGCTTGTACATTGGCTTTTTGATTCATTGATTATTGATTGATGTTGGTATATGTACTAATACTATATGTTGAAGTCGTCGTATTGAGTTTTATGTAGTGCTTCTGGAACTTGGGAGCTGGTGGCAGTTCCGTAGTAGGGCAGAGGGAAGTGTATGCTGCTCTCGGGAAAGACGGGATTGTTGGTCCTGTACGTATGCAGGAGAAACGTGTGACAATTGAAGTTGCGCGTCACATTGTCTGGATTCGGAATCAGTGACATCGTCGTGTGTTACTATTAGGGATATATTTCCAGTATAAAAGGAGTGCGTATGGTAGCGAAGGTTATCTGTGAAACTCTGGTCATATGTCCCAGGGATCCGTAAGGTTTGCCGTTAAAGCTTATCGCGGGAGTAGTAATAGGTATTCTCTGAGCTTGTCTGAAGGACTGGGCAGAGGTAAGCGCTGCTTGGTTAACGTGTGTTATAATTCTGTAGTGGGACAGACTGTTCGCTGTTCTCGGGGAAGGCAGGATTCTGTGTGCATGTGCTACATTTTCTGGTGTGAAAGTGCGTGAATGTATGAGCATTTAATTGATTGTAAGACTCTTTGGAGCAGTCCTAGAGGAAACAGTTAATGGATGCATGTTAGAAGGGCAGAGTAGAGGGATGTGCTACTGTGTCAACGTGAGTATTAATTCCGTAGTGGAGCAGAGGTAAGCGCTGTTCTAGAGAGAAGCGGGATTCTTGTGAAAAAGATTTCTTTTACTATTTTGTGGTTAGCGAGACAGACAATGGAGATGTTTATATGTTGTAACTAATAGAATTTGTGAAAAATTAGAACGAAGTCTACTGAGGAGATTTTGTAAAGGAGGGGTAGACGAGTGACAGGAGACAGGAGCAGGAGCGACTGCAGCGACTGCTGACGTCATAGAGACCGCGCTCTGATTGGGTAGTGGATCAGAACAGTGCTCGCGCTGGGATTGGTGCGTTGGTGTGAGCCGCGCAGGGATTGGAAGGAGTACAGGGTGACGTAGACGCTCCAGGATTGGTGCGTTGGTGTGAGTCGCGCTGTTATTGGACGAAATATCGCACCGTACAGTTGCGTTACGGAAGGGATTAGAAAGTTTTGGTAAACGCAAAAAGGTATTACCAAGAGGAGAAAAAAAAGAAATCCTTGTTCGGTAAAATAAAAAGATGGTTTGACAAGGATAAAGACATTAAAACAAGAGAAGGTGAATTGTTACCTCCAACGAAAACGCCTGCATCCTTCATGGTTGCGAAATATGGGTATCATACCTGTATATGGTTGGAGAACTGGGCTAGGTATACTAAGGAAGATGGTGTCCTAGCATTCCCAGAACATGGTTCATTTAATATGGCTGTGTTGAGAAATTTACGGGAAAAGATGTTGTGTCTTGACCCAAGACGGAGGCCGACACAGTTTGAGGCGTTGGTGGAATGGGAAGATGAAGTACATGAGCGAGAATAACAGAGGTCTGGAGGCAACTATAGGTATATGTTTGGGAGGAAATATGATCGTGAAACTCATCATGATCGAATGAGGAGATGGCGAGATGCTAGTATGGCAGAGGGATTATATCCTATGAGAACAGTTGACGAGAAGGAAGAAAGGAAGGGTACAGAAAGGGTTCCTGATGCAGAAGTGAAAAGGTATAGAGTTAATGATTATGAGGATGAGGTCTTGGACGACATGATTTACAAAAGAACACCTCCATATAGACCAGAACCAGAAGAGAGCACACCAGTTGCTACTCCAATAAGAGATACTTTACGTATCATTGAGACAGAAGTTGTGACACCTGATTTAAAAAGTGGTAGCTCTTTCAGAGAAAGAGAGAGAGAGAATAGATGTGGTGACGAGAATACAAGAGAATTAGCCAGAACTACATCTGAACTGACTGAAAAGATTAGAGAGCTGACGAAGAATTTGGAAGCTGTTACAGTGCCTGTAACCATAGGTCCGGTTATGCCTATTTTTGATAAACAGAGGACGGGTGAAAATGGTTTGGTGGTTCCATATGTTGGGAATAAATTAACAAGTTTGGCTGGTTCTTCAGGAGAGTCAGGAATAAGGACAGAAAGTAATGATTTGAGACAATCCAGACGTGACACATGTAGTGGAGAATTAGAGGTACAGTCTAATCCAAGATTGGATACTAGTGATACTAGTTGTTCAGGGATGCCGATTTTGGAACCACAAAGGATGCCAGAGAAAGTGGTTGCAGTGAAAAAATCTACTGAAATAACAGCAGAAGATTTGAATGATTGGTTGAAAGTACTTCAAAAGAGGGATTAAGATTCACAGGCTATTGATGTAGCCAGGTTGCGCATAGAATTAGAGGAGCTTATTGCAGGGACAATTCCTACAGACATACTCAAAACCCATCATGATGGAGAATTATTATTTATGTGCAAAAGCATTACTTGGAGAGCTAAAAGTACACATGACAGGTTAAGAGCAATAGCGAGTGAACAAGGAGTGGACATTGATAAGGTGAAAGCTTTGCAGAAGTTTCACAGGATGGATTTTACGGACAAAGATATTGAGAATCTGAATGGTGCTGGTAGAACAGGACAGATTAAGGAAATGATTGCTTTATTGCGAAAATGGGGTGATGTGGAAAAGTGGAAGGATAGGTGGTACAAGAAAAGGGAAGAATCAGTGGACAGGACTTATTCAGCTTTTCCTGTGAGAGAAAAAGAAAAAACAGTGGATAATTATCCTATGAGAGAAATACCTGGAGGAGGATATGTACATGTTCCATGGACCAGACAGGATATTTTATCATTTACGAATGATTTCCCTCGACTGAGAGAAAAGCCCGTCGAGTGGTATAGGCAGGTAGACAGGTTTGTGAAATTGTCAAAAGTGCTGTGGATTGACCTGAATAGTCTGTTTGATATAATTGTTCCAGCAGACTTATGGGCTGAGTGTAAAATAGTTGTAAGTTGGCCTACTGAGGAATATCCAAGAGATCAGAAAACAGGAGCACCAGATCCAGAGGTAATGATAAAATACGATCAGGTGATTGTATTCCTGAAAAATAAGGTACCTCCAAAAGAGACAGACTGGGTTAAGATAGATCGAACACATGAGGAAACAAAAGAATCAGTTCATGCTTTTTATGAGAGGCTGATACTGGCTTTTAAACAATTCAGTGGGGATGAACACCTGGGTGACAAGGATTTGAGTCATTTTGTATACAGATTTGTATATGGCCTGAGACCTGAGATTAGTGAGAGAATTAGTGAGCATACAGTGGACTGGCAGAGTAAGAAAATAGATGAGATCCTGAGACATGCAAAGTACTTCAGTGATGAAATTGAAGCAAAACAGAGAAAGCTGAAAGAAAAGGCAATGTGGGCACAAGTGAAGGTTGCGGAGAGACAAGAAGCACAGTTGGTGGAACAGGCAAATAATCCAGGGAATAGGCCCAGATATGTGGGGAAAGGAAAGGGGAATTTCGAGGAGGCGAAGAAAAAATTCCCGTGCCACAACTGTGGTCAACTGGGACATTGGAGATCCGAGTGTACCAATCCACCATTAGCGAATAACGAGAGTAAACCCTTAAATCAACAGGTGCAGAACGAGGGGAGTAATCAACAGCAGCAACAACAGAAGGTTGTGAGACAGCAGAGCCAAGAGCCAAAACCGCCCTTGCCGCAGAATAGAGGGTCCCAAAAGTACAATCAGGATTCGGGATTCTACAATGATGAGCAGGGAAATAAACCAAGACGTTCAAACCCTGTACAACAGTATTGGTTAAAGAATGAAGGGAGTGAGTCCGAAGGTGATTATTGACGGTGCCGAAGAGAGGAGGAAGAGTGCATACTTGGTGCAACTCTAGAAATAGACCAGGCAGGACCATTTGTAGATGGGAAAATAAATGAAGAAAGTGTTACTTTTTTAGTAGACACAGGAGCGACGAGATCAACTGTCAGGTCAGCAGATATTAGAAATCTTCCTCTCTCGGATGAAGCAATCCAAGTAGTTGGTGTAGCTAATACACAAATAAAGACACGTCTTACTGAACCAGTAAGGGTAAGAATAGGGAAATTTTCAGATATGCACAGATTTGTGGTCTGTGACACTAGTCGAGTGAATTTGTTAGGTAGGGATCTGTTATGCAAGATGAATTGTACAATTTTCTGTACTCCGGATGGAATAGCTTTTGAAACACCAGATGAGGATGTTTTGTACCGAATGACTCTAGATAATAGAGAGAGTGAGATGGTTGGTACATATGCTTTGTTTAATCCGGAGGATTTGCCTCAAGAGTTGAGAGATGCAGTGAAAACAACAGTTTGGAATTTTACTGGAGAAGATGTGGGATTGATGAATAATGTAGATCCTGTGAAAATATCAGTGAAAGAGGGAATTACTTATCCTAATATTCCTCAGTACAAGATGACACCAGAAATAATTGAAGGAATAACTCCTATTATTGAGAAAATGATTCAGCAAGGGGTTTTGAGAGAACTACTGAGTAGCCCGTGTAATTCACCGATAATGGGGCTAAAGAAACCTAATGGGAAGTTAAGGATTGTACAGGATTTGAGAAAGGTTAACAAAATTGTGGTGGCATGTTGTCCCATTGTGCCAAATCCGTCAGTGATTTTGTATCAGATTCCACATGATGCTGAGTGGTACACAGTGATTGATTTGTGTCATGCTTTCTTTTCAATTCCATTGCATCATGACAGCCAGCCGATTTTTGCATTTAGGTTTGGCCAGCGTATTTTAGCATGGTGTCGTATCCCACAGGGGTACACAGAGAGTCCTTCGATATTCAATCAGTTATTGAAAAAAATCATTGGAGAGTTTGATTATGCCTGAAAGCTCAGTACTAGTGCAGTATATTGATGACCTACTTGCGGCATCGAAGACACGTGAAGCTTGTGAAGTAGATACCATAGCTTTACTGAATCATCTGGCAGATGGAGGGTTAAAGGTATCTCCAGCCAAATTGCAATTTTGCAAGAAAAAGGTGCATTATCTTGGACACAATATTGAAAAGGGTCTGAGAAAGGTGACTGATGACAGGATCAAAATTATCAGGGGAATGAGAGCCCCGAGGACCCAGAGAGAAGTGAGGATGTTTCTAGGGATGGTGGGTTATTGTCGTCAGTGGATTAGTAATTTCTCCCTGATAGCAAGACCACTGATTAAGCTGACAAAAAGTGAGGTGAAAGACCCATTGGAACTAGATGGAGAACAAATGGCAGCATTTGAAGAGCTGAAGAGCAGAACGTGTGAAGCCCCTGCTTTGGGTATGCCAGACTATGAAAAAGAGTTTAGGCTGTACTGCAGTGAGAGAAATGGATGTGCACTTTCAGTGTTAATCCAGAAGCATGGACAACTGAGAAGGCCTATTGCGTACTTCTCATCGACACTTGACCCTGTAGCTGTGGGTTTACCAGATTGTCTGAAATCAGTAGTCGCAACATGCAGAAGTTTGGAACAGAGTGAGGGTATAATAATGGGATATCCTGTAAGGGTATTCGTACCTCATAATGTGGCGATTCTTTTGACAAGAAGCAGAACTCAATATATGTCACATAGTCGGCTGACTAAATATGAGAAAATCATTCTGGGAGCATCAAATGTGACTCTTGAGAGATGTGTGAATGTGAATCCAGCAACATTATTGCCTGATACTGAAAATGTGGGTGTGAAGGATGAATTTGATCACAATTGTTTGGATGTGCTTGATTACTGTACAAAACCGAGACCAGACATAAGAGATCTTCTATTGCCTGAGAGTGATCATGTGCTGTTCGTGGATGGATCATGTCTGAGGAATGATGATGGTGTGCTGAGTGCAGCATATGCAGTGTGCAAGGTTTCAGAAGTTATGGAAGCTTCGCCTTTGAAAGGAGTAAGATCTGCTCAAGTGGCTGAATTGGTGGCATTGACAAAAGCTTGCAAAATTGGGAAGAATCTGAGAGTGACTGTGATGACTGATAGTCAGTACGGATTTGGAGTTGTGCATGATTTTGGCCAGCTTTGGCTACAGAGAGGTTTCTTGACGTCGAGTGGGACTCCAATAAAGAATGCTGAAGTGATTGGGAAATTGCTTAAGGCGATACAGCTGCCTAAAGAATTAGCGGTTGTAAAATGTGCTGCTCATGGACAAGGAGATGATTTTGTTACCCTTGGTAATCGTTTTGCAAATGACATTGCACAATATTGTGCTAAAAATAATCACTCGATTAATAGGGAACGAGAAAAGGAAATGTCTTTTTGTTCTGTTATGTTTACTAATGTCCTAGAAACGTGGGATGAAGTGAAACAGTTGCAGGATGAGGCAGGAAATGAAGAAAAGAAAGATTGGATCAAGGCAGGTTGTGCCCCAAGAGAGACAGATCATGTCTGGATCTATAGAGATGGTAGACCAGTCATGCCTAACTCTATGCTGTCGACAATGGCAAGAATGTATCATGGCCAGGGACATTTGGGAAGGGATGCGATGATCAGGTCTTTTAAACAGACTTGGTACAATGCAAAGTTCAGGTTGATTGCAGAAAGCATTTGTCAAAGATGTTTGATTTGCCAGCAATTTAACACTGGGAAAAAGACAGTGGTGAGTCTGGGAACGATAGGCAGAGAAGGTGGTCCTTTTACGAGAATGCAGATTGATTTCATTGAAATGCCCCAAGTGAACAGATTGAGGTATGTTCTAGTGGTGGTCTGTTTGTTCTCGAGATGGGTGGAGGCCTATCCGACTAGGAGAAATGATGGAATAACAGTGGCAAAGTTACTGTTAAGAGAGTTGATTCCTAGGTACGGGTTTCCAGTAACGATTGAGTCTGATAGAGGTGGACACTTCTATAATGAGCTCATGAGTTTAATTTGTGAAGCATTGAGCATACAGCAGAAGCTACATTGTGCTTACAGACCAGAGGCTTCTGGTGTTGTTGAGCAGATGAATGGCACAATCAAGAACAGGATTGGTAAGATGTGTTTAGCCACTGGAATGAAATGGCCTGATGTCTTGCCTCTAGTGCTAAAGACTATTAGATCTACTCCAGATAGAACTACTGGTTTGAGTCCACATGAGATCTTGATGGGACGTGCAATGCGTCATGCATTTGTGCCTGTCAATAAGTTGATGACAATAACTGATGACATGATTTTGGATTATTGTAAAGGCCTGGCTGACGCAGTTCATTCTGTGTTTCACCAGGTTGGAGGAGACGCTACTACACTTGAGAAGAAGCAAGCCCATGATCTGAGTCCAGGGGACTGGGTGAGGATTAAAGTGCACAGAAGAAGAAATTGCTTGGTTTCAAGGTGGGGAAGGCCAAGACAAGTTATTTTGACTACGACAACTGCAGTAAAGTGTGCCGGTGTGAAAAACTGGGTGCATGCAAGTCATACTCTGAGAGTTCCAAATCCAAAGGAAGGGACTGGTAAGGAGTATTTTCAAGAGTCAGATTCCAGTGATGAAGAAGAAGTTGAACCAGTGAGAAGGAGTCGGAATTCTGGAAGAGGTGAAGGAGAAAGAGAGTCAGGTGATTCTCTCTTCCCAGAGGAGGCTTCAAGAGAGACAATGAGAGTCTCAGAAGAGAGATCAGATTCTGTAAAAGTGCCTGAAGTTCCAACAAGCAGTGGAGAAGAAAGAAGAGAAAAGAGCAGTTCCACAGAGACTACTCCTGAATCGGATGAAGAGGTTGAAAATCCACTTGAGATTACACCTGAAGAAGTAGGGTCAGAAGAAGATAGAGAGGGACAGATTGCGGAAGACCCCCGAGGAGGTGTAGGGAACGTTCCTGATAAGCTAGGTGAAGGGACAAGTAGACAGCAAGAAGATTGCGTGTCGGAGACCCGAGGAGGGACAGAAATAGGGAAATCTCAATCAGTGGTGGTAAAGACTGTGGAGCAAAAGAAAACTGCAGAAGAACAAGAGGCAAATGAGACAGAATCAGATGAAAGTGAGAGTGAGAAATCAGAGGGTCGAGTTCTGAGAAAGAGAGCTTGGATTGGAGAAAGAAATAATAAAGAAGCAAGACCAAAAAAGGTTGTAAGAGGAGATCTTTGGCCTAACAACAGGGTAAAGAGGCTGAGATATAGATTGACATGAGCAAATACATCGAAAGCTGAACAAGTGAATGAGGTGTCGAGTCAAAATCCAGCAAAAGGTGAAAAACTAAAAGAGTCGAAGGAATCAGAGGAGATCAAAAGAATAAGAAAACCTAACCAGAAGTATAGGTCGCCGGAATGGACGTACGTGGCACTGTCTGAAGGTGAAGAGGCAGAAAGTCAGGGAAATCCAGAGGAGACCATACGTAAAGTGGTTGAGGAAGATACAGGTGAAATCCTGAAAGTTATCTTGACTGATATTGGAGAAAAGTCGGATACTGAGGATGTTGTTGGAGATCTAATACAATTTGATGTTGAAGAAGTTGAAGTGAAGAGTGATGAATATCCAAATTGAGTGACCTGAAGAAATCACTTGGAGAAAAGTGAAAGGAAGAAAGTCTGAAATTTAGCTGTCTGAAGTAATCCAGAGTTTTAGAAATTACAGTAGTGGAGTAGTAGAGGCTGAGTCAAAAGACACGGTCAAAGTAGTAAAATGGCTAACATAGAAAATAATCAAAGTAGATGTGCCTTCTTAAAAAGATGGTGTAGAATGTGCTGCTGCTGTACTGGATTATTAATGCTATTATGGGGTGTACTAGCTTTATTAGTTACTTTTAGAGTTACAATAGGTACATTTGGGATGCACACTGAGAATGTGACTAATGTGGAGAAGAATTCGCAAAAAGTAGTTCCAACTAGAATTAGTAATACTTACATACATAAAGATAGGTCAATTAATGATTTTTCTAGTAATGTTTTTTCAAAGTTGTTGTATGAATACGTGAAGACAATGGAAGTTAGGGATTGCTACGTATGTCTGTAGTTACCTGCATCCGTTTCAGAGGGTGTTACTTATCATCATTTACCAGCTACGTATGGAATTTCATGTAGTGTGTTGAGTAGTGTTTTTTATTTGCTAGGGAAAATAGATTATGTTATGTCTAACAAAGATAATATTTTTGGGCAATTGCCTATGAACAAAAAGCTGAATCCAGCTAAAGAAGCTAACATTTTTGGTGAGATTTTTATTGAGAAAGAAGAATTAACATTAGATTACATTTTTAAGAATAATTTAACTTGCAGTTTGAAAGAAGAGGAGAAAGCTTTCCTAAACATGGTAGAGGAAAGGAGAATGAGCATGCATGAAAAGGCAGGGAAATATAAAGTGAGTGAGACAATTTGGGACATTGAGATGGGGAAAGAGTTGAAGAGTGGGGCTAGTCCAACTTTAGCTCTAGATGCACCACAGAAGGGTAAACTATGCATTACTAGAAAGAAATCCCAATATGATACATATTTTGTTGGGACTAGTGAGTGTCATGATAAATACTTCATTGCAACAGGATGGGGTTTCAAGGGAGGAGAGGATCCGGTTTTCCCAGGAGTGTATTATGTTTGTGGGAACAAGGCTTATTACAGGTTGCCTGCCCATTGGTATGGCACATGTTATGTGGGCCTGGTCTTTCCAAAGATCTTTCATATAGATAGAATAGGAGATGTAGAACATATTAATTTACTAACACGATTTAAGAGAGAAACTTGGTCAGAAATAGTTGGTGATCTCTTTGGAGCTTTAATTCCAGCAGTGGGAATTTCTTTAAATGCATATGGGATTCGGAAACTGTCAACAGTGGTGGATCGCTTATCGACAAGTACCGCTGGAGGGTTTCTTTTGGTGAATACGGAGATGATTGCCGTACGTGCCATGTCTATGCAAAATCGACTTGCCCTTGATATTCTATTGGCCAAGGAGGGTGGAGTATGTGGAATGCTGAAAGTTCAACATTGTTGCACTTACATTCTTGACGAAAGCAAAGACCTGAAGGTCTATATCAAAAATATTACTGATTTGCATGAAGAATTAGTACCACTGGAAGCTGAAAGTATCTGGACCAAAATAGCTAATAAGATAGTTGCTGTTAAGAGTTTTATTGCTAAAATAGGTAGTACTATTATAGGTAAGATATTGTTTCCTTTGACATGTGTGATTGTTGCTTTATTGATACTAAGATTGGTGTGTTTGTGTTGTAAAAACAGGGGAGGGAAAAAGAAATTAATCAAAAGAAATATTGAAAAGAAACAAAAGAGGTCAAAAAGAGATCCACAAGAAATAGAATTAGAAGAATTGAGGGAGAGTGTTTATTTAGAGACAAAGAGAGATGATGAAAGGGAGTCTGGTGTGTAGTGTTGTGGAAAAGAAAAAAGACATTTTCAATTTCTCCTAAAATGGGACAAAATTTTTTTTTTGGGTTGTTTTATTTGGTGATGATATCACCAAAGGGGGGATTGCTGGAGCAGGGTTTTCTGTTGAAAATTTATCGGGTTTTAAGCTCCAGTTTTGTCTATAAGTCATAACTAAAATCACTAATCTATAATCGATAATTATTGGTTTTGTGAGAGACTTTGACTAATCAATATGACTAACAAGAGAAAAAACTACACGTGGGAATGCATATAAGTTGCTTAATAAATGTGCGGTTATTTAATATAAGTGTGCTATTTGTTTTGTGTTGATGCTTTTAAATAATAACGTGTGCTAATGCTTATTTATGTTGCAGATGGCTAGTTAATTACATACACATAAGGGTATTAGTGGGAATTAACACTGTTTAATCATTGCGATGATGTAGTAACGTTGTTTGTGTTTCTTTCAATTAAGATGGTTCGTTTTTGGCCTAAAACAAGATGGCTGCCGTTTACAGCCTGTGCTCGAGTGAATATGATATGACGAGAGGCCTTGTTGAACAGTCACCTGACTATGGCTTCTGCTGGAGTTTTGAAAGTTTCCGTGATGACAGTGACTCCAGGCAAGCATCCAAATAACCTTGGAGGAAAAGAAAGCCACAATGAACTTTGTGATTACAGCGGTGGCTTCGCTATGGTTCCGAGGAAATGCGTTCATGAAAGTATCTTTTGCAAAACTCGAGTTTCCTTCTTCCGTCTTTTTATTTTTGTGATTTTTCTGAGCGGAGGTTTTCCAAATGTAGCGATGCTACATCCTTTCCTGCTCGCTCTGCTCAGCGGCTCAACGGATATTCAGAACTTATTTGTTGCTATCATTTTGTACGTTTTATTATAAATATATTAGACTAGAGAGGGTCTGTGTTATTGCATTCCCAAACCTGCGTTGGTGAGGATCGATGCTGTGAGGACGGCAACTCAAAAGACTTTACTGAGAGACCTGTCCTGACCCATTTATGACATTTAGCTAGAATAGGTAACTATGAGAATAATGACTTTGCTAATGATTGACTTTCATTTGAACTAATTTTAGATAAAACATCATTTATGAATTACAGTGTTGGTGGTTATTTCTTGTCATTTATTGAATACTCTAATGTGATTACTGTTGTTTATATCATGACTCAGGACAATAACAATTTGATCGCATTGACCTTACTGTAGATACAGGGTGTTTCAGGAGTTTCTCTCATGTCCAGTGCTAATAGAGTAATCGAGTGTATGTTAGCGAAATGGGCCCAAGCGTGTGATGAGTGCATGTGTGTGTATCTGTGAAATTACTCTATCCGTGGAAGTAGGGAGAATTTGTATGCCCTGATCTGCAGCAAAAGAAGATACACAAATATTAAAAAATGTATATTTAAATTTATAGAACATTTCAATATTTTCAAAACTATTTCCTACCGTTCATAAACTTTAAAAAATACAATTGCATAGAATTCAAATAAAAAATTATTAATATTTCTTTTTAAAAAGAAATCCAAAGATATATATGACTTTATGGAAAATTAAAAAAAACATTGAATATTTTAAAATATGTAATATTTAATTTAATTAAAATTCAATAAATATATAGCTTATTCGACATAACATTTAAAAATATTGAAACAAATAATAATATATTATATTTAAATTTCAAAACAATTAATTTACATATCTTTAGAATTAAATGTAAAAATACATTATCTCCCCACCCTTATCTCCTAATAACCCAACATCCTACTACCCCAAAATAATGTTTGGGATAATTAATTAAAAAGATTAATATAATTTAAAATATAAATGCAAATAATTTATTAAATAAAGAAATTATCAAAAACAAACACAAAATTATAAAATAATAAACACATAGAATAAAAATAATACAATACATAGTAATTAACACAAATAAAGATATTATATGCAGCGATGTTTCCTATAGTGATATTTTTGACAACTATACTAAAAACAACACTTAAAACAATATTTTCACCTTCACTATTCCTATCCACTATATATTTGGAGTTCCAATATTCTTGCTGAGATATTTGTAGCACAATGTTTTTAGCCGATATTTTGTCCAAATGCCTTTTAACTAAACAAGGAAACATTTAATAAAAACACCTCAAAGAAAGTATCTCATTTTCTATTGTTCTACTAATTTTTTATTACGAAAGGTGCATTCACTGTTAGGAATTTTGAGTCACACACATAAATTCTGAAATTGTTTAAATCATGTCACATAATTTAAATGTTGCCCAGGCCCAATTATGACATTTTTGGGCCAATTATGATGTTGGTCGGAGTTGCCTCTGACCGGTATCATCACAGAATTGGGACCAACAGACATCTGGTCAGCGGTCCCGCCCACCTAATTACAATACCCGGCCATAGCACAAGCTCCCATAGGGAAATGGGAGGTTGAGTTCATCCCTGCACTGAGTGGCAGGCCCCCTGATGGTGCAGGGATCAACTGTGGGGCACCATAGGTCCCCCCTTGGCCCCCAACCGGCACAGCAGGGCCACAATGAGAAGGGGCCCTGCTAAGGCCCCCCCAAACTCACTTTCTGACAGGCTTTCCATGTCGGAAAGCCCAGCATGGACAGCCTGTGGGAAACCGAACATCGTTATCCCAACAGCGGAGACACCATCCATTGGGATTATGAGACGGTCTCTGACTGGCTGACGGGCTCCATGAGTGACCGGCGGGCTTCAATTCTAACTGCCTAGATTTTAATTAGGCGGTTGAAATTGAAACCTTTGATCTCAGTCGGAAAGCCTCCGACCTCAGGTCAAAAGTTTTCCGACCAAGTTCTTAATAGGCCCCTTGGTGTCACTGTGGAATCTGAAATAAATGCAAGAAATGAATCCACACAAACAGTTCTCAGTCAAGGGTGAAACAAGAGCGTTTATTGGTAAAACCAACAATAAGATAACGTGCAGCACGGGGGTACCAGCCTAGATACTGAGTGCCCAAAGAGGTGACGTGCTGGACAGTTTTTATAGGCCCAAACCACAAAGGATGCAGCATCATATCATCCGTTGAACAAATTAAGCATAGTTCGTCTGACCAATTAGCGAGGGCCTAAATGGTTGCATACCATTTAAGGACCGAACAAGTGCTGTTGCTGACTGCGTGACCCAAATCTGCTGTTGGGACTTTCCACTATAATGCAAGCTATAAGTCTGGTGCTTTTCCACATAATGATTGCAACACAATAGAGATGTCCAAAGACATAATTGAGAAATGTGATATGCAAGTGTACGTGCTGAAGCGAGCATCTTTTCCTGCCACGTATCTGTTTATGAGCAAGCCTTGCGTTACTGAAGCTGTTTCTCTAGAGCATAATATATGCAGGTGTGCAAAGTTTGTCATGCTAACTTAACAGGGCCTACAGATCTGCTGCATTTGGTATCACCACCGAACGTGGCTTCTACATTGCCCCATCTGATACCAAATCACCATCCCCTATGCTATTATCCCCAGCTCCTCTCCTTCTTCATCTGCCCCTGTGTCATACTTTGTGTCGGGTCTATGTTGCGCACGCCACTTGCTGTGGTGTCTACGATGCGCAAAACGGGACACCAAGGCAGTGCAGCATGTTGGGCAAACGTGGCACATTACACACAGGGTAATTAGTGCTGCTATTATAACTATGCCTACTTCCAGTATCCATGAGCCCCAGCCTGCGAGCCACACCATCACCTTTTCCCACATGCTCCCGGTGTGTATGCCGTGTGCCTCATCTCTAATGTCTATGATGTGGTGTATAGCATCATCAATATTGCGGCTGTTGTCAGGTATATATGAACTTATTATTATCACAATGGGGTAACCCAGTATCCCTCAGAACCTGGGCAGTTTATCAAAATGATACAAACGGTTCTGTCGGGTAAAGAATATTACTTCTAGCAAAAAACCTTCATTGGTTTGTTTGTACGAAGATTAATCAGGACTAACACACATAAAGACCATAAATAGTATTCAAAACAGCTTTATGAATTGCATCATTCATGAATAACTACTTACAATGGCTGTCAAAAAATAATTGTGAAACATACTTGTGACAAAGTGACATATAGTGCTCAGTGCTGTGGTGAAAAGTGCGTAATATATACAGTGTGACTTATGGAGGTATTGATAATTTACAAAGGCCAGAAAAGCAAATATTTGAAACAGTCTGCAGACGGATTGAATAAGTCTTTATGCAGAGTCTTTTCAACTGATCCTTGAAAGAATGTCGACGTTTCAACCCAGGGTAGCGTTACTAGCTAGTCAATACGGGTCTTCATCAGGACAGGGAGTGACAGCCTATGAAATAGTAAGGAATATGGTCAAGTGTGTTCAGGAATATGGATGCCGTGAAGATTCAAAGCATGCACGGTGAAAACTCACCAAAAAGGAGCCAAACGTAGCTCCTGGGGCGGGGTAGACAGATGAACAAGCAGGAGCAACTGTCTCCTGTAAGGCGTAGCTATGAGTCTAATCGAGAGAATAAAACTATGTAAGACATAGCCCTTAAATGGCTGTAAATTAAAGGAAATACCGGAAATGCGCTAGTGAACTCACCCGGTAATAGGATATATTCTCTCTCCAAATATGTTCCAAAGGAAGAAATTCATGGAGTTGGGTAACCTCTATGTCGTATTGTCAAAGTGATCCCCCTGAAGTTCTGTATGGACAAATGGAAATCAGTCAGAACCATGCCATACCTAAAAATCTGTTTGGTGGGCAAAATTGATATTAATGAAAAAGGACTCACCCGCACAAGGGAATGAATCTCTTCCAAGGCGGCAAGGGGGCATGGACAGCAAATGTCTAATGTCCTCAGAACGAACGAATCACACTGAGGTCCTGTGAAATTAAGTGTAACGGGAAATTAATCTCTTATAGGACCACCGAGTGGGGCAAGGTGTCTAGATCGAGATAATCTCCGCTCACCTTAAATGTCGGCCCGGAAGGGAAAAACTACTTCATGTCTGAACGAGCGAAGGCAAGCGTCCTGTCTCTTGAAGAACCTGTCGGCGAGTGTTTGACAGACGCTGTCAATTAAATGACTGAATGAGGCGCGTGTACGTGGCGTAAGCAACCGCGTCATGCGTTCGTTGCTAGGGGACGCTCGTTGTACGGGAAAACTAGTCGGGAATGAGTGATTGATGAGATGGCACAAATTCCTGATTGGATTAGAGTTGAGGACGCATGCACGTGGCGTAAGCAACCACGTCAAGCGTTCGTTGCTAGGAGACGCCTATCGTGCGGGAACCTACTCGGGAGTGAGTGATTAATTAGATAACACAAATTCCTGATTAAATTAGTGTTAAGGACGGTCTCATAATGGAGCGTGGAATCCGAAAAAATATATTCGGAGACTGGTACGGCTGGTGTAAATGAGTCGCGGTATATGAGAGTGAAATACCGCTTGTTACCTAGTAAACAATTATGGTGCTCGGCTCATGAAAGTTAAGCATTGTGTTAACCAGCGATGTCCTCTATCCTTATGAGAGTGCAATGTCAACAATCACGGTTGATATGAAAAATATACATATAGGAGGGATAGATCGTCCCAAGTTCATAAATTAAATTAATCCAATAATGGCTCTGTTTCATGTGTCTTCAATAAACATGTACCACGATCGTAGAATCTAAATAATCATATGATTGATGTTAAAACATTACCTATTAATACAGCCTGGACTTTTCTGCATGTATTGTAGCATCATACATACAGACTATTCATGTATTAAAAGCATTACACACAGATTTATAAAAATTACGTTTAAAAGCATTCACCAAAGAGTAACACGCCAACATGTTGCGGATACTTTGATTACTAAAGTAATGCAGTAATCTAGAGAACTTAGTATGAGACATATTGGAATACACTGGAAGGTTTGAGAGGCTAGAGTTGTCACAACAGCCTCACAGTTTCTTCAATGTCGTTCAACCCGGTCTGTACCGAGTCGAGCAAGCAAGAACATATACAACAGAGTAACGCGCCAACATGTAGCAGTTACTTGGGGTTCTCAAAATTTATACAGTAATCAGGAGGATGCAACATAATAGAATACATCTGGAGATTAATAAGCTAAAGTTGTCCCATCTGCCTCGCAGTCTCCTCGATTTCGTTCAACCCGGTCTGTACCGAGTTGAGCGAATGGATCCATCTACATTCTTTGTAGTTTAAGGCCACAGAGATTGCGCCTCCTCTAACATTAGGGCTAACCTTCTCTAGGATCCACCATTTAATACTGTCTGGAGAGTGATTGTGTGTCATGCAATGCTCGACCATGGGTGCGCCTTGCACTTTGCACCTTATTCTGCTCATATGCTGAAGAATTCTAGCCTTTACTTTCTGGATGGTTTGTCCTACATAGATCAGACCACAGGGACAAAGAATGGCATATATAACATGCGAGCTATTGCAATTGGTGAAGTGGGGCAATTTGTATGTTTTGTTCTCATATGTGAAGCTCGTCCCCTCTTGGCAAAGGTCACATGCCTTGCATTGCCCACATTTGTGGTGTCCGGACACGGGTGGTAGTCCAAAGTAGTTCCTTAGGTCAGGTTGTTTTGGTGGTTCAAGAAATGCTCTTACTATAGTGTCCTTGATATTTTTGCCCCGCTTAAATGCAAAGATGGGGTCCTGCTGAGTCATAAGCTCGCTTGCTACCAGGTTCCAGTATTTCTTTACGATTTTTTTGATGTCATTACTTTTAGTATTGAATGTCGTAACACAGACGATATTGTTTTTTTCGGTGTCTTTAGCTTTGACCTCCAACAGTTGGTCTCGTGGACAGTACCAAGCGCGTTTTTTTGCACGTTTGAGCAAACCCGTGGGAAAACCTCTTTCCTTCAAACGATTTGTGAGGATATCAGATTCTTTAAAGAAATCAACTCTTCGGGTACAGTTTCTTCTTAGTCTCAGGTATTGTCCGTAAGGCAAATTGTCTCTCAGATTACGAGGATGGTGTGAGTTATATCTTAGCAGTGTATTTCTTTCCATGGGCTTTCGATAGAGGTCACAGTATAACAGCCCTTCCTCCACTCGAAAAGTGAGATCCAAGAAATCTATTGACTCGTTGTTACTAGTTATTGTAAACTGAATGTCATTTGACCTGGCGTTAAGCCACTCATGAAAGTTATTCAACTCTTTGTTGTCACCAGACCACACCATGATGACGTCGTCGATGTAACGTTTCCATACCGCAATCTGGTTGAGGTATGGATTTTGGTGGCTGTACAAGTGCTCCTCTTCATAGTGGTCCATAAAGATATTCGCCAAGCTCGGCGCATATGTGGCTCCCATCGCCACTCCTTTGCACTGATAGTAAAACTGTTTCTGGAAAACAAAGTAATTCTTTTTCATTGCGATCTCTAAGAGTGTAATCAAGAAATCAGTTGGAATCCAGTGGGGTCTCTGTCGTTCATCTAGGGTGGTTCTAATGACCTCCAACGCTTTATCTTGAGGGATTGAAGTATAAAGTGAAGAGACATCCAGTGTTACAAGCAGTTGTGTTTGTGTATCAAATTCCTGCCCCTCCAAAAGTTGTATGATGTGCATAGTGTCTCTAACAAAGGATTTTGTCTTTGGGACCCAGGGTTGCAAGAAATGGTCAATAAACTTGTTCAGTGGTTCCAAGATTGATCCGCAACCAGAGACAATCGGTCTACCTGGTGGTTTGACTAGCCGCTTATGCACCTTGGGTAGCGTGTAGATTGTGGGGATTCGAGGTTCTTTTTTATTGAGGAAATCATGTTCATGTTGACTCAGGAAACCACAATCCAGTCCGTCCTTGGTCACCTGTTGAATCAATGATTGCACTGTAGGGGTCGGATCTCTCATGGTAAGTAGGTAACTTTCCGAATCTCCCAATTGAAGTTCTATCTCCTCCACATAGTCCCTAGTATTCTGCAATACCACAGCTCCGCCCTTATCTGCTGCTTTGATAACGATGGAGTCATTGCAGCTCAGGGAGCGCAGTGCCAGCTTTTCTTCCTTGTCGATGTTATATTGTATATACTTTCTTCCATCCAAAAGTTGCATGGTCTCTTGGAGAACAATCTTCTCAAATGCTAGAATCTTCTCACTTATCTGGTAGGCACTTGGAGTGAAAGTGGAGGCAGGCCTAAAACTCGTCGCAGATGATCTTGGATTAAAGGTGTTTTTGCTGAAATAATATTTCAGTCTGATCTTACGAAAGAAGTGTTGGAGCTCCAGTTTCACTTGAAATGAGTCAGGTATAACGGTAGGCACAAAGGACAATCCTTTGGTGAGAACATTTCTCTCAGCATCGGTCAAGCTGTGGTTTGACAAGTTGATTATTGGTTCTCTATGGTCAATTGTACTGATATTGTTTGCACATTCTGTCCGATCTATTGCGTCAATAGGGCCAGTTATAGCTATCTGAGGTGCTGAGGTGTCAATGATGTCTGTGTTGCCAGTTATAGCTATCTGTGGTGCTAAGGTGTCAATGCTGTCTGCAATGGCAATACTCATCGTATTCTGATGTGACCTTTCATTCTGTGTTCTCAAATTGATACTGTGGTGAGAATTAGCTAACAAAACTTCGTTGTTCATATTGTCAATACTGATGAAGGCACTCTGTGTCTGAATGTTATTAAGACTAGTTCTCTGGTTTTCTACCACCTGTAGGTTTGTCTCCGAGTGGAGATTTCTCCGTGTGTTTCTGGTTGGTAGAAGCGAACACGCGATGTTCCCTGCTGTGTGTTCCTGCCTCTGTTCCAACTCCTTGGTCTTTCCCAGTTCTGCGCCTTGCCACCTCCCCTGTTGGTCTGGCGGTAACCTTCCCCTAAAAAATTGGGGCCCTGATTACCTTGATAACTAGTGGAGGGTCTGTCTAAATCCGTGTCTGAGCCACTACCAAATGAAGAATCTGAGAATGTCTTGAATCTCCTGGGGCCCTGTCTGCTTTTATTCGAGAAAAAGCCCTGACTATCCTGTTGGTAATAGTCGTCCGATAAATAGGGATATGTATTGTTCTTGTCGTAACTCCTTATGTCTTTAGCTAATTTATCCAACTTCCTGTTTAATGTGACTGTATTAAACTCTGCCAATGTTTTTTCAGCCCGCTCTAGGGCTTCTCTGGCATTAGAAAGAGCTCTATCCTCAAGAATCTCCTTCTTAAGGTCAGAGATTTCTTGCGTGAGTTTTTTTAACGTACTCAATCGCAGTCTCAACACCAAGAACCATCCAGTGTCTAGAACAGTTATTGGCTACGTAGCTGAATCCTTCCCTAAACTTGGGGATGTCTATAAAAATGGCTGGTTCATTACGTACTTGCAATCCTTTGGGAATTATATTGTATTGCAAGTACTTAGTTAGTACGTGCCCGTGAAGGCGTGCTCTAATTAGTTTCTTTTCTAGTCTTTCGATTTTGGCCAATTTCTCGTTAAGGCCTGAGTCAACTGATACTCTGTCTGAGCCTAGAAGAAAATTAGAAGCACCTTGATCTTGTATTAGCTTCGCTATATAATCTTCGCTATATGACAGAGTTTCCTTCTCAGACATACTGCAATAATACAAACACAATACAACTGACAAATTATTATAAAACAATGAATGAGAGTTAGAAACCCTCGCAGGTATGAACCTGCACTCAACTTATTATTATCACAATGGGGTAACCCAGTATCCCTCAGAACCTGGGCAGTTTATCAAAATGATACAAACGGTTCTGTCGGGTAAAGAATATTACTTCTAGCAAAAAACCTTCATTGGTTTGTTTGTACGAAGATTAATCAGGACTAACACACATAAAGACCATAAATAGTATTCAAAACAGCTTTATGAATTGCATCATTCATGAATAACTACTTACAATGGCTGTCAAAAAATAATCGTGAAACATACTTGTGACAAAGTGACATATAGTGCTCAGTGCTGTGGTGAAAAGTGCGTAATATATACAGTGTGACTTATGGAGGTATTGATAATTTACAAAGGCCAGAAAAGCAAATATTTGAAACAGTCTGCAGACGGATTGAATAAGTCTTTATGCAGAGTCTTTTCAACTGATCCTTGAAAGAATGTCGACGTTTCAACCCAGGGTAGCGTTACTAGCTAGTCAATACGGGTCTTCATCAGGACAGGGAGTGACAGCCTATGAAATAGTAAGGAATATGGTCAAGTGTGTTCAGGAATATGGATGCCGTGAAGATTCAAAGCATGCACGGTGAAAACTCACCAAAAAGGAGCCCAACGTAGCTCCTGGGGCGGGGTAGACAGATGAACAAGCAGGAGCAACTGTCTCCTGTAAGGCGTAGCTATGAGTCTAATCGAGAGAATAAAACTATGTAAGACATAGCCCTTAAATGGCTGTAAATTAAAGGAAATACCGGAAATGCGCTAGTGAACTCACCCGGTAATAGGATATATTCTCTCTCCAAATATGTTCCAAAGGAAGAAATTCATGGAGTTGGGTAACCTCTATGTCGTATTGTCAAAGTGATCCCCCTGAAGTTCTGTATGGACAAGTGGAAATCAGTCAGAACCATGCCATACCTAAAAATCTGTTTGGTGGGCAAAATTGATATTAATGAAAAAGGACTCACCCGCACAAGGGAATGAATCTCTTCCAAGGCGGCAAGGGGGCATGGACAGCAAATGTCTAATGTCCTCAGAACGAACGAATCACACTGAGGTCCTGTGAAATTAAGTGTAACGGGAAATTAATCTCTTATAGGACCACCGAGTGGGGCAAGGTGTCTAGATCGAGATAATCTCCGCTCACCTTAAATGTCGGCCCGGAAGGGAAAAACTACTTCATGTCTGAACGAGCGAAGGCAAGCGTCCTGTCTCTTGAAGAATCTGTCGGCGAGTGTTTGACAGACGCTGTCAATTAAATGACTGAATGAGGCGCGTGTACGTGGCGTAAGCAACCGCGTCATGCGTTCGTTGCTAGGGGATGCTCGTTGTACGGGAAAACTAGTCGGGAATGAGTGATTGATGAGATGGCACAAATTCCTGATTGGATTAGAGTTGAGGACGCATGCACGTGGCGTAAGCAACCACGTCAAGCGTTCGTTGCTAGGAGACGCCTATCGTGCGGGAACCTACTCGGGAGTGAGTGATTAATTAGATAACACAAATTCCTGATTAAATTAGTGTTAAGGACGGTCTCATAATGGAGCGTGGAATCCGAAAAAATATATTCGGAGACTAGTACGGCTGGTGTAAATGAGTCGCGGTATATGAGAGTGAAATACCGCTTGTTACCTAGTAAACAATTATGGTGCTCGGCTCATGAAAGTTAAGCATTGTGTTAACCAGCGATGTCCTCTATCCTTATGAGAGTGCAATGTCAACAATCACGGTTGATATGAAAAATATACATATAGGAGGGATAGATCGTCCCAAGTTCATAAATTAAATTAATCCAATAATGGCTCTTCATGTGTCTTCAATAAACATGTACCACGATCGTAGAATCTAAATAATCATATGATTGATGTTAAAACATTACCTATTAATACAGCCTGGACTTTTCTGCATGTATTGTAGCATCATACATACAGACTATTCATGTATTAAAAGCATTACATACAGATTTATAAACATTACGTTTAAAAGCATTCACCAAAGAGTAACACGCCAACATGTTGCGGATACTTTGATTACTAAAGTAATGCAGTGGCAGGAACACACAGCAGGGCACGTACTAACTAAGTACTTGCAATCCAATATAATTCCCAAAGGATTGCAAGTACGTAATGAACCAGCCATTTTTATAGACATCCCCAAGTTTAGGGAAGGATTCAGCTACGTAGCCAATAACTGTTCTAGACACTGGATGGTTCTTGGTGTTGAGACTGCGATTGAGTACGTTAAAAAACTCACGCAAGAAATCTCTGACCTTAAGAAGGAGATTCTTGAGGATAGAGCTCTTTCTAATGCCAGAGAAGCCCTAGAGCAGGCTGAAAAAACATTGGCAGAGTTTAATACAGTCACATTAAACAGGAAGTTGGATAAATTAGCTAAAGACATAAGGAGTTACGACAAGAACAATACATATCCCTATTTATCGGACGACTATTACCAACAGGATAGTCAGGGCTTTTTCTCGAATAAAAGCAGACAGGGCCCCAGGAGATTCAAGACATTCTCAGATTCTTCATTTGGTAGTGGCTCAGACACGGATTTAGACAGACTCTCCACTAGTTATCAAGGTAATCAGGGCCCCAATTTTTTAGGGGAAGGTTACCGCCAGACCAACAGGGGAGGTGGCAAGGCGCAGAACTGGGAAAGACCAAGGAGTTGGAACAGAGGCAGGAACACACAGCAGGGAACATCGCGTGTTCGCTTCTACCAACCAGAAACACACGGAGAAATCTCCACTCGGAGACAAACCTACAGGTGGTAGAAAACCAGAGAACTAGTCTTAATAACATTCAGACACAGAGTGCCTTCATCAGTATTGACAATATGAACAACGAAGTTTTGTTAGCTAATTCTCACCACAGTATCAATTTGAGAACACAGAATGAAAGGTCACATCAGAATACGATGAGTATTGCCATTGCAGACAGCATTGACACCTTAGCACCACAGATAGCTATAACTGGCAACACAGACATCATTGACACCTCAGCACCTCAGATAGCTATAACTGGCCCTATTGACGCAATAGATCGGACAGAATGTGCAAACAATATCAGTACAATTGACCATAGAGAACCAATAATCAACTTGTCAAACCACAGCTTGACCGATGCTGAGAGAAATGTTCTCACCAAAGGATTGTCCTTTGTGCCTACCGTTATACCTGACTCATTTCAAGTGAAACTGGAGCTCCAACACTTCTTTCGTAAGATCAGACTGAAATATTATTTCAGCAAAAACACCTTTAATCCAAGATCATCTGCGACGAGTTTTAGGCCTGCCTCCACTTTCACTCCAAGTGCCTACCAGATAAGTGAGAAGATTCTAGCATTTGAGAAGATTGTTCTCCAAGAGACCATGCAACTTTTGGATGGAAGAAAGTATATACAATATAACATCGACAAGGAAGAAAAGCTGGCACTGCGCTCCCTGAGCTGCAATGACTCCATCGTTATCAAAGCAGCAGATAAGGGCGGAGCTGTGGTATTGCAGAATACTAGGGACTATGTGGAGGAGATAGAACTTCAATTGGGAGATTCGGAAAGTTACCTACTTACCATGAGAGATCCGACCCCTACAGTGCAATCATTGATTCAACAGGTGACCAAGGACGGACTGGATTGTGGTTTCCTGAGTCAACATGAACATGATTTCCTCAATAAAAAAGAACCTCGAATCCCCACAATCTACACGCTACCCAAGGTGCATAAGCGGCTAGTCAAACCACCAGGTAGACCGATTGTCTCTGGTTGCGGATCAATCTTGGAACCACTGAACAAGTTTATTGACCATTTCTTGCAACCCTGGGTCCCAAAGACAAAATCCTTTGTTAGAGACACTATGCACATCATACAACTTTTGGAGGGGCAGGAATTTGATACACAAACACAACTGCTTGTAACACTGGATGTCTCTTCACTTTATACTTCAATCCCTCAAGATAAAGCGTTGGAGGTCATTAGAACCACCCTAGATGAACGACAGAGACCCCACTGGATTCCAACTGATTTCTTGATTACACTCTTAGAGATCGCAATGAAAAAGAATTACTTTGTTTTCCAGAAACAGTTTTACTATCAGTGCAAAGGAGTGGCGATGGGAGCCACATATGCGCCGAGCTTGGCGAATATCTTTATGGACCACTATGAAGAGGAGCACTTGTACAGCCACCAAAATCCATACCTCAACCAGATTGCGGTATGGAAACGTTACATCGACGACGTCATCATGGTGTGGTCTGGTGACAACAAAGAGTTGAATAACTTTCATGAGTGGCTTAACGCCAGGTCAAATGACATTCAGTTTACAATAACTAGTAACAACGAGTCAATAGATTTCTTGGATCTCACTTTTCGAGTGGAGGAAGGGCTGTTATACTGTGACCTCTATCGAAAGCCCATGGAAAGAAATACACTGCTAAGATATAACTCACACCATCCTCGTAATCTGAGAGACAATTTGCCTTACGGACAATACCTGAAACTAAGAAGAAACTGTACCCGAAGAGTTGATTTCTTTAAAGAATCTGATATCCTCACAAATCGTTTGAAGGAAAGAGGTTATCCCACGGGTTTGCTCAAACGAGCAAAAAAACGCGCTTGGTACTGTCCACGAGACCAACTGTTGGAGGTCAAAGCTAAAGACACCGAAAAAAACAATATCGGCTGTGTTACGACATTCAATACTAAAAGTAATGACATCAAAAAAATCGTAAAGAAATACTGGAACCTGGTAGCAAGCGAGCTTATGACTCAGCAGGACCCCATCTTTGCATTTAAGCGGGGCAAAAATATCAAGGACACTATAGTAAGAGCATTTCTTGAACCACCAAAACAACCTGACCTAAGGAACTACTTTGGACTACCACCCGTGTCCGGACACCACAAATGTGGGCAATGCAAGGCATGTGACCTTTGCCAAGAGGGGACGAGCTTCACATATGAGAACAAAACATACAAATTGCCCCACTTCACCAAATGCAATAGCTCGCATGTTATATATGCCATTCTTTGTCCCTGTGGTCTGATCTATGTAGGACAAACCATCCAGAAAGTAAAGGCTAGAATTCTTCAGCATATGAGCAGAATAAGGTGCAAAGTGCAAGGCGCACCCATGGTCGAGCATTGCATGACACACAATCACTCTCCAGACAGTATTAAATGGTGGATCCTAGAGAAGGTTAGCCCTAATGTTAGAGGAGGCGCAATCTCTGTGGCCTTAAACTACAAAGAATGTAGATGGATCCATTCGCTCAACTCGGTACAGACCGGGTTGAACGAAATCAAGGAGACTGCGAGGCAGATGGGACAACTTTAGCTTATTAATCTCCAGATGTATTCTATTATGTTGCATCCTCCTGATTACTGTATAAATTTTGAGAACCCCAAGTAACTGCTACATGTTGGCGCGTTACTCTGTTGTATATGTTCTTGCTTGCTCGACTCGGTACAGACCGGGTTGAACGACATTGATGAAACTGTGAGGCTGTTGTGACAACTCTAGCCTCTCAAACCTTCCAGTGTATTCCAATATGTCTCATACTAAGTTCTCTAGATTACTGCATTACTTTAGTAATCAAAGTATCCGCAACATGTTGGCGTGTTACTCTTTGGTGAATGCTTTTAAACGTAATTTTTATAAATCTGTGTGTAATGCTTTTAATACATGAATAGTCTGTATGTATGATGCTACAATACATGCAGAAAAGTCCAGGCTGTATTAATAGGTAATGTTTTAACATCAATCATATGATTATTTAGATTCTACGATCGTGGTACATGTTTATTGAAGACACATGAAACAGAGCCATTATTGGATTAATTTAATTTATGAACTTGGGACGATCTATCCCTCCTATATGTATATTTTTCATATCAACCGTGATTGTTGACATTGCACTCTCATAAGGATAGAGGACATCGCTGGTTAACACAATGCTTAACTTTCATGAGCCGAGCACCATAATTGTTTACTAGGTAACAAGCGGTATTTCACTCTCATATACCGCGACTCATTTACACCAGCCGTACTAGTCTCCGAATATATTTTTTCGGATTCCACGCTCCATTATGAGACCGTCCTTAACACTAATTTAATCAGGAATTTGTGTTATCTAATTAATCACTCACTCCCGAGTAGGTTCCCGCATGATAGGCGTCTCCTAGCAACGAACGCTTGACGTGGTTGCTTACGCCACGTGCATGCGTCCTCAACTCTAATCCAATCAGGAATTTGTGCCATCTCATCAATCACTCATTCCCGACTAGTTTTCCCATACAACGAGCGTCCCCTAGCAACGAACGCATGATGCGGTTGCTTACGCCACGTACACGCGCCTCATTCAGTCATTTAATTGACAGCGTCTGTCAAACACTCGCCGACAGATTCTTCAAGAGACAGGACGCTTGCCTTCGCTCGTTCAGACATGAAGTAGTTTTTCCCTTCCGGGCCGACATTTAAGGTGAGCGGAGATTATCTCGATCTAGACACCTTGCCCCACTCGGTGGTCCTATAAGAGATTAATTTCCCGTTACACTTAATTTCACAGGACCTCAGTGTGATTCGTTCGTTCTGAGGACATTAGACATTTGCTGTCCATGCCCCCTTGCCGCCTTGGAAGAGATTCATTCCCTTGTGCGGGTGAGTCCTTTTTCATTAATATCAATTTTGCCCACCAAACAGATTTTTAGGTATGGCATGGTTCTGACTGATTTCCACTTGTCCATACAGAACTTCAGGGGGATCACTTTGACAATACGACATAGAGGTTACCCAACTCCATGAATTTCTTCCTTTGGAACATATTTGGAGAGAGAATATATCCTATTACCGGGTGAGTTCACTAGCGCATTTCCGGTATTTCCTTGAATTTACAGCCATTTAAGGGCTATGTCTTACATAGTTTTATTCTCTCGATTAGACTCATAGCTACACCTTACAGGAGACAGTTGCTCCTGCTTGTTCATCTGTCTACCCCGCCCCAGGAGCTACGTTGGGCTCCTTTTTGGTGAGTTTTCACCGTGCATGCTTTGAATCTTCACGGCATCCATATTCCTGAACACACTTGACCATATTCCTTACTATTTCATAGGCTGTCACTCCCTGTCCTGATGAAGACCCGTATTGACTAGCTAGTAACGCTACCCTGGGTTGAAACGTCGACATTCTTTCAAGGATCAGTTGAAAAGACTCTGCATAAAGACTTATTCAATCCGTCTGCAGACTGTTTCAAATATTTGCTTTTCTGGCCTTTGTAAATTATCAATACCTCCATAAGTCACACTGTATATATTACGCACTTTTCACCACAGCACTGAGCACTATATGTCACTTTGTCACAAGTATGTTTCACGATTATTTTTTGACAGCCATTGTAAGTAGTTATTCATGAATGATGCAATTCATAAAGCTGTTTTGAATACTATTTATGGTCTTTATGTGTGTTAGTCCTGATTAATCTTCGTACAAACAAACCAATGAAGGTTTTTTGCTAGAAGTAATATTCTTTACCCGACAGAACCGTTTGTATCATTTTGAGGTATATATGAACAGCATTTTTGTTGGAGGACGTGGCAGACGCCACCCTCTTTTGCCAAAATGATGTCTAATGCAACTCTATTCTGCATCACTACGGCCCTCATGGCTGTGAGTTCTTCCGTAATGTTTCCCATTCCTACAGCCGTGCTTTCAGCTAAATCCTCAATCATGCGTGCTAGCTGATGTATTCTTTCAGTGGTGTAGATAAGCCCTGCCGGGGGAACCAGTGCCCCTACGGCTGTCATTACGTGGTCCAACCATTCTGGTGTTCTTCTGACCCTCTTGGGCAATGCACCTTGGAGTGCGATCTGGCCTATGTCGGAGAAATGGGTCATCTCAGGTATGATGGAGGCGAGATAGCAGCTACCGTACCATCCTGGTGGTAGGTAGAAGTAAGCCCACTGGCCACACACGAAGAACAACCCTTTGTACCCCACTAATCCTGGTGATAAACCCTCTTTCTTATTCCTTATTCTTGACAGCCGTGTTGTGTGCGTGCAGTTACTCCTGCCCACAAATATTTGTCCCGCCGCCTCCTCTTCTGTGCCCATTGCTTCTATTCCCTTAATTTTGTTTATCCTGTCTTCGCAATCTAGCAGACCCTTGCTCCCTTGTGCCATTTCTACTATCGTGCATCCGAATGCGATGCAGTCTTTCCATGCATCTTTCTGCAATAGTGTTTGTATTGTGCAGCTTTTTCCCTCCGGGGGCAATCTGGGTCGTCTTGTTATCCGCATTATCTTGTTATTTAGAATACAGGAAGGGGCATGTCGTAGCTGTTCTATCTGGAACCGTGGTACCTTCAATTTTCCCTCCTTCATGACCCCCAGGTTGTTCCACCCTATCCTTCTCTTCCACCCTTCCGTTTTTTCAACCTCCTCTATTGTTGCTAACATTTCTGTGTCCCTTGTGGTGTGTGTCATCTTCGTGCAGGGCCCTTTCTTTCCCTCGGGTGCTTTCCTTCCCTGCTTTGTTGTCTTTCTGCTGTCTTGTGGTGGGGCAACTGACACTGACATATTGTGTTGTTTGAGGAGCAGATCTTTCATTAGAATACACCCCACATACTTGGAAACTGGTAACACATTGTAGCTCATCCCGCTTTCTGTGTTGGTTGGTAAGTGCGTACAGACGTAACATCCTGATATATTCATTATGTGTACGTACATTTTCACCATTTCCACATATTGGTTTCCAGTGTACTCATCCCACAGTACCCCGTCCCCTTCTTCTTTATTGCCACCCTTGCCGATAATCATATCATTTTCAAACTCAAATAGTTCGACATCCTTAGTCACATTGTTGCCCCCCTCCTCTCCTTGCCGGCCGTTAAGGAACGGTATTTCAAGTTCATCTGCAAATATTATCATTAATGCCGTCACTATTATTGCTGGCACTGGTGTCAATACTGCTGTCACCACTGAAGGCCATATTCTTTCGTTTCTCTTTCTTCTTTTCATGGTGCCTTTGTTTTCCATGTTTAAACACTGTCTCTGATAATGTCTAATCCTATGTCTTCAGCCGCCAATATTATGCAGTCCAATATGTCGAGGCGAGTGTTTTCAATATCTTGTGCTGTTGCCTGTATTCCGAAAGTAGGGAACGAGATGTTGTGCAGAACTAGCTCTCTCAGCCCGCTGAAAAGGGGAGGGTTTGGTACAGTCAGTTGTAGTATCCCTATTTCGCCTAGTCCAGGGCACAACAAGCTGATGTGAATTGTTAGTCGTGACTCTTCAACTCTTACTTGTATAGCTCGAAGCCTTCCCGACCTGTTCGCTGTCATGGGTCGTAGCTGTTGACTATGGTGAGCGTAGGCGTACAATGCCTTTGTTAAGCTTCCTTTGCAACTCTAACTAGCGGGCTCTGCACCTCCTACATGCTCATTGGTGCAGACACCAGTCAACCATTAGAAGAAAACGTTGATGCCTTGATGTGGTACTGTCAGAGGTTACTAGCACGTGACAGTAGGCACACCCTTGAAAGGTAGCTTGCTTCCGGTGTCTTCTGTTGTTCGTTGGAGGCCTGGCCTGCCCCGAGCAGGTATCTGCCTCTTATCGTCCGTAGTCTTTGTCTTGCGTTGTTGATCGGAGGTTGTACCTGCGAGGTGCCTCAGATGCCGCAGGTGGTGCGGGCGGCGCTTGCTTCTCGTTGTCTTGTCCGTCCGCCTTCTTGGTGTGGGAGCTGTGGATCCAAGACGTCAGGCCTTTGCACTTGACTGCTGTTGCTGTGCTGAGGATTATTTGGTGAGGCCCTTTCCACCTTGGCTGGAGGCAGTGCCGTCGGGTGTGGGCCTTTACCCAGATCCAGTCGCCAGGCTGCAGGTCATGCGGCGGTGGTGTTGTTGCCTCTGGAAGAGCCTGCAGTACCTGGCGGTGAAGATAACGTAAAGTCTCAGTTAGTTTCTTGCAATAACATAAAAGTAAATCATCTGTGACTGCTAGTGGGGCTGTTGACATATGGCCTGCAATGTTCATGGGACGGCCAAACAGTATCTCATGGGGGCTGAGCTTCGTTACTCTGTCTGGTGTGCTTCTCATTGCCAGCAGAGCTAGTGGTAATGCATCTACCCATGAAAGTTCAGTTGATGCACATATTTTCCCAATTTTATTTTTCAGCACCCCGTTCTTTCTTTCCACTGCGCCCGCAGCAGGGGGGTGATAGGCGCAGTGTAATTTTAGTTTTACCCCAAGTCCTTTGCATATTCCCCCTATGACGTGGGAGACGAATGCTGGCCCATTGTCGGAGCTCAAAAGGGCAGGTATTCCAAAGCGTGGGATCAGTTCTTGGAGGAGGCATTTAGCAACCGTATGTGCATCACAGTTCTTTGTCGGGTATGCTTCTGTCCATTTACTGAACATGCATACGATCACTAACACGTATTTGTACTTGTGGGTGGGGGCATTTCAATGAAGTCCATTTGGAGGCTTTCAAATGGTCCGTGGGGAGGGGGGAAATGACCAGGTGCAGTTTGCGTGCCCTTCCCAGTATTGTACTGTGCGCAAACAGTGCACTGTCTGCAAAGTGTCTCTGCTGTCTGGCGGAATTTGCAGTTGTACCAGCATTGGGCAAATAGTCTGATCATGCCGTCCCTGCCAATGTGTGTGGGACCGTGAAAGAGACGTGCCATGGAGGGGAGCATTGATGAAGGTAGGCATATTTTTCCATTGGGCCCTGTCCACAGTCCCTCCCTGTTTTGCACACACCCACCCTTCGCCCACTCATCTTTTTCTTCTTTCCCTACTCTGCTCTGAATATGTATGGGGTCAAAATGTAAAGTATCATTTGTGTCCTCTGGGTTGTTGCTTGGGCTTGTCATTTGTAGCATAGCTAGTTGACAGCCGGTCAGTGCTATCCTCCGTGCTTCCCCATCAATGAATGCGTTCCCTTTCGACACATAGTCTTTTGCTGAAGTATGTGCTGCGCATTTTATTACAGCCACCTTTGAAGGTAGTAGCAGGGCATGGAGGAGGTCGCTTATCAATTGTGCATGTTGTATTTGCTGGCCTGCTGATGTGAGGAATCCCCTCATTGACCAGAGCTGGCCAAAGTCATGGACCACCCCGAAGGCATATTGGCTGTCGGTGTATATGTTAGCTCTTGTTCCCTTGGCCAATGTGCATGCCCTCGTGAGTGCCACGAGTTCGGCTGCCTGTGCGCTTTTAGCTTTTACTAGCCTACCACCCTCCAGCAGTTTATGGGCTGTGCCTACGGCATAGGAGGCCTGCAAAATTCCCTGACCGTCCCTCAGACATGACCCATCTACGAACAGGTCCCTTTGTGCATCGGGAAGTGGCGTGTCCCGTAGGTCTGGGCGTACCTTGGTATGTCTATCAATTGCTAAGGTGCAATCATGAAAGGCATCATCTGATTGTAGGTCGTCCAGCTCATGCTCTGTTGGCAAAAGGCATGCTGGATTCAAAGTGGTACATCTCCTGATCATTATGTGTGGTGCTAATAGAATTAGTTCATACCTAGTGAGACGTGCATTGTTTAGGTGCTGGGTCTTTGTGGACGTCAGTAGTGTGTCTACTGCATGGGGAACGTGCAACATCATGGTGTGTGCCAGCACTATGTTCTCTGACTGTTCTACTGCTAGTGCTGCTGCCGCCACCGCTCGGAGGCAAGGCGGGAGGGCAGAAGCCACGGGGTCTAATGTGGCTGAGTAGTATGCCACTGGGCGGTAGTAAGATCCATGCTTCTGACTCAGTACTCCCAGGGAGCATCCTCCCTTTTCGTGACAGAACAGGTGGAAATCTTTGCTGTAGTCTGGGAGCCCTAACGCTGGTGCCCCACTCAGTTCGCTCTTTAGCTTGTTAAATGCTGTCTCACAAGCCGGGGGCCAAGGTACTGTGTCTGGGACCTCTTTGTGTGTCAGTGCTTGCAATGGTTTCGCGATGAGGGAGAAATTTGGGATCCAGTGGCGGCAATATCCCGCCACTCCCAAAAATACCCTAACATCCTTTTGTGTACGTGGTCGGGGAAAATGAGTAATAGCTGAGATCCTGTCCGGTAATAGTTTCCTTGTCCCTTCCGAAAGTTCATGGCCTAGATACTTCACAGCGGTGAGGCAGAACTGTAATTTCTTCGGGGAAACCTTGTATCCTTTCATCGCTAGATGGCGTAGGACAGCGATGGTGTCCTGTATGCAAGCCTCTCTTGAAGGGGAAGCCAGTAGCAAGTCATCTATGTACTGGACAACAGTTGAGCCGCCTCCTAGCACTAGGGTGTCTAGATCTGTCTTCAGGGCATTTGTAAAGATAGAGGGGGATTCTGTAAAACCTTGTGGAAGACGAGACCATGTGTATCGTTTTGACCTATAACAGAACTAGAAATATGGCTGGCTGTTAGGGTGCAGTGGAATGGTGAAGAAGGCTGAACTCAAATCCAGTACTGTGAAGTGTGTTGCTGTCACTGGGATATTAGACAATATCGTTGCTGGGTTTGGAACCACTGGGAAAGAGGGAACCACTATCTTGTTCAATTCTCTCAAATCTTGTGTAAAACGGTATACAGGGGCTCCACCTGGGCCCTTGGATGCTTTCTTTACAGGGAGTATGGGCGTGTTGCACGGGCTAGATCGTATTTCTCTAATTATTCCCTGCCTTAGGAGGTCCTTGATCACTGGTGCTATGCCCTCCTCCCCTTCCTTTGATATTTTGTACTGTGGTACTCTCGGGAGGGGTGCTCCAGGCTTCAAGGTGACCTGCACTGGGGGGTAATTCAGCACTTGCCCCACATCATTTGCGCTGGTGGCCCAGACCTGGGGTGGCACACTGTCCCGCAATTCTGGTGGGATGACGAAGTCAGTGCAGGTCATGAAGGCCTGCAACATTAGGCCGTGTGGTCTACTCTCCAGGAATACCCCCGTTGGTGAGCAGTGTATGGTGCATTGCATTTTACAAAGTAAATCCCTCCCTAGTAAATTTACTGGGCAGAATCTGCTGAGGATGAACTGGTGGTTGACAGTTATTGTGCCCACCAGTAGCTGTAATGGTTGTGTGAGGAATTCATCTATTGGTTGTCCTGTCATTCCGACTGCAGTAATCTTTGTTCCCGAGAGTGGTGCCTCCGGCATCACTGATGCCATTAGCATTGATCTTTGCGCTCCTGTATCTATCAAGAAGGTCACAGGCTTGCCCTGGACCGTCCCTTGTATGTATGGACCTGATTGGTCCACTGCTATTACTGGAGCAATTATGCAGTCTTCCACTTTCGGGCACCCCTACAATAAATTCTGTGGTGGCGGTGGGAAAGAATTGTCTTGCTGTCCCCACCCATCCCTCCCAGTCCTGTGGTGGTGGGGGCGTATCTATCGACTGGTATCCCTGTTGTTCATTGTTCCTATAGTCTGTGTGCGGGGCATTGTGCGGGTATTGTTTTTCATTTTGTCTCCTATTCTGCCTTGGCCGTTCTTCCGAGTATTTCTTTTTTAATAGGGGGCAATCTGCTTTCCAGTGGCTCGGGTCCTTGCAGTTGAAGCAAGCTGTACCTGGGGGTGGTAGGGAGGTGGATCTGTTATTCTGTTGCCTACCTATGCCCCTACCCCTACCCTTGCCCCTCTCTCTTCCTGGCCTGTTTGAGTAGAATCTTTCCTGTGCCACCATTAGTCTTACTTTTTCCTTTTTTATCTTTTCTGCCTCCATTGACTGTTCGTTTAACTGGTAGTCAGAGCAGTATCGTGCCGCTGCTAGCACCTTTTCTACAGGCTCCTGCTGCCAGCAAACAAAAGAAGTTTGTAGGTGTGTTTTAATGGGTGGCCTCAGACCTTGGACAAAAGTGGTGACGAAAGCTGCCATTGCTTCCCCCATTGGGTTTTTCAGCCCACTATTCTGCTGGTAGACCTGTAGCAGGCGGTCATAATACGCGTTTACGCTCTCATCCTTGTCTTGCTTGGTGTGTGTGATCTTGTTCCAGTCCACCTTGTCTTCTGGTATTTTATTTTGTAAATATTTTACTACTTCTTTATACTTGTCATTTACTTCATCTCCTGGTGCCCCTCCCTTCCCTCTTGCTGGTTCCCCCGTGGGCCAGTCCACTTGCTTTTTACAGTCCTCCCACAGGTCCTTTGGGACTATTATATTGAACAGGACATCAAAATCTCGCCATAAGAGTCCTCCCAAGCCCGCCATCCTATCTAGTTCGGTGTACCATTTCCTTGGTTCATCTCTAAGCTTCGGGAAGTCCTTGGTAAAACACATAATGTCTTGTCTGGACCAGGGGACATGGACATACGCTAATTCGTCCTGTGAGCCACCGGGTATTTCTCTGAGGGGCATTACCAGTGTTTGTGTAGCAGCTGTGGATGGCGCTGGGGTCCCTATCTGAGGGGAGAGGGACTGCGCTACTTCTAACACGGCAAACGTCTGTACCAGCTGTTTCCACTGTTGCAGCTTGTGCACTGCATACTGTAGTTTGTCTTTCAGTTCGTCCTCTGTATATGTCTGCAAGTCTGAGTCCGTGAAACCGAACTGTGCCGTGTCCCACTCATATTGTGGAGGTAGTTGGGGGACTATTCCTGTAGTACCTGTGTATGCTGCCTTTCCCTTCTGTATATATAAGTTGTGAATGTGTGCGCCTTTGTCCAGTAATTGAGCGCGCGCTAGTGACAGTACTTCTGTTAGATATTGTCTGTTGTACTGTGGTATGAGGGCAGCTACCGGTAATTTGTCCTCCACCATTTTCTGTAGTAAGTCCTGACATTTCTTTGTGTCTGATTTCAGTACTCTTCTATGTGTTTGTGGTGAGTGTATGTCTCCTAGACTGTGACGTCTGCCCGAGGGTGCGGCCTGCTGCGCCTGTGAAGGGCCTTCGGCCGCCTGTTCGAGCAATTTTATGTCATGCTTTGTTTGTAATATGTAGGTGCACAGGTCCCACACCAGGGCCTGCCACCTGGGTAGGGGTCTAGCGTAGTCTCCTGATTCGTCGTCGATTTTTTGTTGCTGCCATTTATGGTCTATCAGTTTCGGTTGTGTTATGCCTTCCTTTGTACATTGAGACAGCAACTGTTTTTTCTGTTTACTGTATTTTCTGGCTGCGAGGACTGCTTCCGTCCTCATCAGCTACAAAACCGCAATGTTTTGGACGGCGTCCAAGTGTATTTTGGTAACTTCCTCATTGATAAGCTTATGCGTTAAGTCTATGGCGCCTGCCTGCTGCTCCTTTGATAGCTCGTCTGTGGGAGCTGAGTGTGATGCTGACGTTGGTCGCATCCGCCCCAACAATAAGTCTTCTAGTATTGTGTCTTCTTCCCCCTGATCTTCTTTTGCTGTTTGATTATCCTTTGCTAATGGTATACATGGGTATACCCCTACAATATCTAATTGTGTCTTCCTCCAATCCTCTTTTATTTTTGTTTTGCTTATTTCATTCAACACCCTATTTTTCACCTCTATCAGTTCCTTGTGAACCTTGGACTTTACGCCGTTTGTTGCACGTCTGTCACGTACTACGAGGTCCCAGCTATGGTAGCATTCCCATTCCACGGGGCGTATCTTTTTACCCTTAAGTTTCAACATTTGCCTCAAATATAGTAATTTTTTTATGTCGTACGTTCCGTGGCGTGGGAATTGTAAGTCTTGTCTCCTAGCAGTCAGGTCATGCCATTTGTGTACATATAGTATAGAGTGAAGTCCTTGGCTTAGGGCCACATGGTACGCCGGGGAATCTTTCGGGGGTGCTGGCTGGGCGGTATCCAGTTTACTTTTTCCTAGTGATGTTCCCATGGTGCTAAGTCAGTGTGGGATGCGTCGAGTGCATGCGCTAAACAGGGACAGGGCAGACACCACCACAGTTGATTAACGTACATAAGCATACACTTTGCAGCCACTGTCCAGCGGGTGAGATAACAAAGGTAGCCGTTCGTCAGGCAGCCAAACAGAAGATTTTCTTCAAGTTCACCCAAGCCGTCAAAAGTCAGAAAGAAAATAGTTCTGGGTGCTTATTACTGGCGTCCCATGAACGAAAGGGAAGGTGACAGAAAAGTAAGTAAGAAATAAAATAGTTCTGAGAGAAACCGTTGCAACCACAAGAGGGGCAGTACCGGGACTGCAGCCTCCACGATATCGTACCTGTACCAACAGGAAGCGCGCTGTCAGGGGCGCTAAACCGCCATCACCTGAACCTGGGGAGCCAACTGTCACAACTCTAAAACGAGGGAGTACCTGCTACCACCCAAAACCTGGGGAGCTTAACCGCTACAACTCTAAAACGAGGAGCTACCCGCTACCACCCAAACTGGAGTATGTAACTCCCAAAGAAGACTTACCGGCGTCTGTTGAGTCTGGCAAAGCGTACCGACCTCTGTTGCAGTCAAAGGAAAAAATCCTTGGTCGTCCACCACCCCCATCGGCCGAGGACTCTCTGCCAACAAGACAGGGGATGCAGTAGGTCGCCCTCCGTGATGCACCGTAAGGTAGGAGCTGCTGGGCACCGGGGAGTCACTGCGGGCTGGGAACTTGCAGAAGGGCGCTGTCACCGGCCCGGTGGGGAGGGTGTCCGGACCAGAAACTGTGTCAGAGGGCAAAGATGCACATGTAAAATATTCTGGCAGAGGGCAGCAGCAGTGTCAGAGATCAAAACCACGCCCGGCATGAGAAGAGAGAGAGAGAGAAATTATCAATTTCAAATAACGCTGAGCAAACACTAAACAGGAGCGCAGTCCTCACGCGAATGATGACAAACTGAAACATAAATCACGAGGGCCACAAAAAGAACGCAGAAGAAAGTGATAAGTATAGGCGCAATGATGGCCATTTGTGTGTCCGACCAGTCAGTAACACAGGCCCGAGAGATGCCGCCAGGGCATAAGCAAACAACCTTTGACATGAGAACAAGACAGGGAAAGAAGAGAGAGCAGAGGAGGGCAGAGGCAAAGCGAAGTCAACTTACTGGCAGGCAGGCCCCCAGCGTTCCAAGGGAGGTGGAGGAGAGAGGAAGACAAAGTAAAAAAGTCCTTGAACCTCAGGTCTCCGAACCCTGAAGGTCAGTGAAATCGTCAATGATCTGGAAGCTGCATTCTCCACCAAATGTGGAATCTGAAATAAATGCAAGAAATGAATCCACACAAACAGTTCTCAGTCAAGGGTGAAACAAGAGCGTTTATTGGTAAAACCAACAATAAGATAACGTGCAGCACGGGGGTACCAGCCTAGATACTGAGTGCCCAAAGAGGTGACGTGCTGGACAGTTTTTATAGGCCCAAACCACAAAGGATGCAGCATCATATCATCCGTTGAACAAATTAAGCATAGTTCGTCTGACCAAATAGCGAGGGCCTAAATGGTTGCATACCATTTAAGGACCGAACAAGTGCTGTTGCTGACTGCGTGACCCAAATCTGCTGTTGGGACTTTCCACTATAATGCAAGCTATAAGTCTGGTGCTTTTCCACATAATGATTGCAACACAATAGAGATGTCCAAAGACATAATTGAGAAATGTGATATGCAAGTGTACGTGCTGAAGCGAGCATCTTTTCCTGCCACGTATCTGTTTATGAGCAAGCCTTGCGTTACTGAAGCTGTTTCTCTAGAGCATAATATATGCAGGTGTGCAAAGTTTGTCATGCTAACTTAACAGGGCCTACAGATCTGCTGCATTTGGTATCACCACCGAACGTGGCTTCTACATTAGCCCATGTGCTTTATCCCATGAAGACATAAGGTAAAATAGTTTACACCCAGTTTGTTTATTTAGTTCTCCATTAAGGACATAGTAAGTTAGTACAGAAAATGAACCAGTGTAATGAAAGTTACTGGAATGTGAATTTACACCAACACATTTGTGAACAAGATATATGGTGCACTATTGTGTCCGGTCTGACTGCAGGGGAAATATTTATGTCACGTAGAGATCCTATATTGTTTTTTATACACAAAAAAACTTGGGGCAGATTTGGATGGCGGTCGGAAAACCACCCCGACCGCCATGGAAGTGGAAAACAACCGCCCGCCGGTACCGTGAAAAAACCGGCAGCCAAATTAGAATCATCCGCCAAAAAACACAGACCGCGGCGGAACGAGGCCAAGAAAAACCGCCCGTAGCGGGCAGTGATGGCCAAAATCCGTCCGCGGCAGTCGGATACGCAGCTGAAAAACACCAACCCGCTGCAAGCATAGCGGAGACACCGCTCTGGAAATTAGGATATCCCCGATGGTCCCGCGGTACGTTCCACTGTTTCCAACCGCCGCGGTCGCACACTGGGATGCATGGGAGAGCCAGCGGAAGAGCTGCAGCATAGCCACCGCCGCGGACGATCCATGAAAAATATGGTAGATGAAGCAAGAAACCCACAATAAGGCCAAAAAGTGCACACAGCAACTAGCCATGCCCCTCAAATACACAAAACACACCCCAATGACACAATCACATGGCAAAAAGAGAAATACAATTCCCAGGACAACACACCTGACAGCAATACCCCATTTGGACACACCCACATAGCTGAGTATAAAACCAGCCCCTTCCCTGACCACAATCCTTTGCAACATTCCAAGACTGAAGGCCACCAACCCTCACAACAAAGAATAGGCAAAGCAACACACCAGCACCACTCACACCACACACAGCAAACCACCACTTCCACCCCTGCACCACTAACCCCCTGCACATCACACACCATACACATCACAACCACACCCACCACTCACACCCCTGCACCCACAACCACTTTGCACACCGCATACCATGTCAACACATAAAATGCCCAAATTCACAGAGAGTGAGTTGACAGTCATGGTAAAGTCAGAGTGGAACCACAACTGTTTGGTAGCCTGGTCCAACAGACAACATTAGCCACAAGGACACAAATGTGGGCAAGGATAGTCCAAAGGGTCAATGCAGTAGGGACCACCCCGCGATCCAAAAAGGAGATCATGAAGCAGTGGCATGATCTGAAGAGGGTTGTCAAAGAGAAGAGAAGCAAGAACCGTGAGCTGTCTGAGAGGACTGGTGGTGGCCCTCCCATTCCACCAAAACCATTCACCCTATAGGAGGAGAAGGTGCTTGCAATACTGCATCCAGAGAGTCTCACAGGAGTAGCCGGGGGAGTGGAGGCTGGTAAGTACAAACAAATGACTACCACCTCACTGACATGGACTGTCTTGCACAACTACAAAGCTACATCACCTAGGACAAATTCCATTCATCTGCACCACACACTCACAAAAACATGTCTCACAGATCCCACATTCACCCACTCCCATTCACCCCAAATGTAGCTACCAACATTACCATGGGGGCATGTGTACAGGCAGCCAGCACTACAATTCCCACCAGGCCCCCTTGTCCCACAGCATCAGCAAGATGGAGCCCTCCCCCACCCCACCCAGAAGCATGTGTCAGCCATTACACAACCCACATCAAACTCACAGGTAGGTAGCCATCGTCCCTGAGAGGGTGTTTGTGGGTGGGAGGCCTGTACCACTACTCCCACCATGCCCCCTGGCCCACATCTGAGCAGGATGGAGCACTCCCCCACCCAGAAGCAGTTGCAAGCCATTGCAGTACACCAAACAAACTTACAGGTAGGTAGCCATTTTCACAGTGAGGGTGTTTGTGGGTGGGAGGCCTGCACCACTACTCCCACCATGCCCCCTGCCCCACACCTCAGCAGGATGGAGCACTCCCCACACCCCACCCAGAAGCATATGTCAGCCATTACATTACCCTCATCAAACTAACAGGTAGGTAGCCATCTTCTCTGGGAGGGTGTTTGTGGGTGGGCGGTCTGCACTACTACTCCCACCATGCCCCCTGTCCCACAGCCTAGTAAGATGGACCCCTCCCCCACCCCACCCAGAAGCAGTTGGAAGCCATTGCAGTACACCTAGCAAACTTACAGATAGGTAGCGGTTTTCCATGGGAGGGTGTTTGTGGGTGGGAGGCCTGTACCACTACTCCCACCATGCACCCTGGCCCACACCTCAGCAGGATGGAGCACTCCCCCACTCAGAAGCAGTTTCAAGCCATTGCATTACACCAACAAAACCTACAGGTAGGTAGCCATCTTCCCAGGGAGGGTGTCTGGGTGTGGGAGGCCTGCACTACTACTCCTACCATGCCCCCTGTCCCACAGCCTAGCAAGATGGACCCCTCCCCCACTCCACCCAGAAGCAGTTGGAAGCCATTGCAGTACACCAAACAAACTTACAGGTAGGCAGCCATCTTCCCTGTGAGGGTGTTTGTGCGTGGGAGGCCTGTACCACTACTCCCACCATGTACCCTTGTCCCCCAGTACAGCAAGATGGAGCTCTCCATACTACCCAGATGCATGTGGAATATAATGGCCCACCTCAAACAAACTAACAGGCAGTATGTAAGCCTCCACCACGCACACACAGATGTGTCACATTACAAAGCCAAATGTGAGCACGTAACAGGTAAGTAGCCAGTATGTGCACCCACACATTTGTCACAAAAGAAATGGTGCCATATGACAACACCAGTCCTCTCATTGCACAAATATGCACTCCGACCCCATTGCCACGCACAGTGTGCACACAGGTAAGCAAAGGAAACTGTCACAGCTACCAAAGTGTGACACACCAATGCACATGTAGAATAAAGTCTGGGCACTATCATGCACAGCACCTATTGACATGTGCATCGCCATGGGGCCAGAGCAACAAGGACCATTCGAAAAATAAGAAAGCATGTGTGGTGGTATAAATCAAGACATGCACATGACAGGACAAAGGTATGCAGGAGATGACAATGACCAGTCCATGGCCAGATGTGACGTCTGCCAGGTCAGACAAATCAACAAAGAGTTCTCAATGAAAAACATGTTATGCCAGTCTGTAGTTGGCAACAGGTCCATGTAATCATAAATTATGCACGGGTCGCATGGTATGCATTGACACCTCACACCATGGTCAAGTAGTGCATGTACCACTGCATCATGTCAGGAGGCACAGTAGTGCACATAGAAAACAATGTGATGATCAGTCAATTGTGTAGTGTACAAACAGTGAATGATACACAGCTAACACAAATCTTGCAGGTTGCACTACAATGACCACTTCCCATCTGATCCACAGGTGACCAAGAACTCACTGCAGAGGACAACATTAGCAACCTGCAGAGACAGATGTGCCAGGGAGCAACAGGTCCTAGGACCCCATCGTCCCCCCCACCACATCTGCTGCAATAACAACTTCACTGCAGACCCCTGCTGTTCTGGCCTGTGAGTCCACCACCACCACCACCATTGCTGCCTGCAACACCCTCCCTGTCCCAGAGGATGACCACCCCACACCGCCGACTGAGGACGGCATGGAGATGGACCTGTGGTGAGGCCACAGGTCCATGGCAGCAGGGTAGGTGGGAGGGGCAGGGTCACCCACAGACACCAAGAGGCTGGGACCCAATCCCTGGACCACATCACCAGAGTCCTTGGTGCATATGAACAGGCCAAGGGACGAACGGACCGGTCGGACAAACTGTTATGCGAGCTCATCCTGCTGATGAGGTCCATCGACACCCGCATGGGACAAATTGTGGACCTCTTGGGCCAGCAAGTGGCGGTAATGAGGGACAGGCATGCGCCACAACCAACACATCCACCTCCCTCTGGTGGGCCGCAGGATGACAGTTCACCATCCTGCCCTGCGCCCATAGAGAGTGGTGAGTCCTCAGACCCCACTGGCCCTGCTGCAGGGCCCCCCCATGCCAAGCAACGAAGGGGCCGTCCTAAGAGGACCTTGGGAGTATCTAGAGGCAAAGCACCTGCCAAACGCCAGTCACGGAGCCAGCCCTGATTGCAACTCTCTTCACCACTGCATTGACTTTTTGGATTGTCCTTCCCCACACTGCCTTGTGAATGGCATCTGTCTGTTGGACTGGGTCTTCTCGATTATCTAATTTACCATAACTGTCAACTCCATGCTCCACCACACCTCAATGGAAATGCACACCCCCCCTCACATGTCACCATTGTAAATAAAAAATCCTTACAAACATATTGTCGTGTCTGCTCCGTCTTCATTGCAGGATGTACAGTCTTCAACATGATCACAATGTACCAGGAGTATGGACTCTATTTAGGCAAGGAGAAGTTGAAGGCACCTAGGGAAACACAACAGAACAACATTCAATGGTCTGGGTGTGGCATCACAGACATCACACAACACCTACCATCAAGATAAGCCAACATGCACACGTCACAATGGGCAACAAGTGTCAACATACACGTCCTGTAGATGTTCCCAAATGACCTGTTCCAGAAACATTGCCAACCACTGCTGAGTCTACAACTGGCTGCTGTTACAATTTTCAAATTCCCCTTCACGACAACAGCAATATCATCAGACAATGGGTATGTTGTACATTGTCACCCACCTTCAAGTGAAGTAGCGGGTGATGAGCTGTTGACGCAGGTCAACACCTTCCTCCTCTCCACTGTCCTCATCACTGGACACAGATTGGTTTGCAGGTGGGGGCCTTGGGTCCTCATCATCATCCAGGAGCAGGGGAATCTCCTTGCGAATGGCTAGGTTGTGGAGCATGCAGCATGCCACTACAATCTGACACACCTTCCCGGGCGAGTATGCCAGTGCTTCTCCGGTCTTGTCCAGGCAGCAGAAACGTGACTTGAGCAGACCAAAAGTACGCCCCACCACACAACGTGTCCTCCCATGGGCCTCATTGTAGCAGACTTCAGCCGGGGTCCTGGGAGTCCGCAGTGGGCTTAGCAACCAGGGACGGTTGGGATATGCAGAGTCACCTAGGTATGACAAACACAAATAGACATTGCAAAGTTGCTGAGGCAGAGGGCAGCAGGTCACACACCCAACACGCCAAACGACTAGGCATACTCACCCACAATCCATGCACGCTCGGGAAGCAGATTAGCCATCAGCTGGGGCACAATGCTGTTCCGCAGGATGTAGGAGTCATGGGCTGAGCCTGGGAATTTGGCACACACGTGGGAGATGATCATATCTGCCAGGCACACCACTTGCACATTTATGGAGTGGTACTGTTTGCGATTCCTGTAAATGTGCTCACTTGCCTGTGGTGGGACAAGCCCGACATGGGTGCAATCAATGGCACCAACAACATGGAGGATGTGTCCAAGGGGATAGAAGTCTCCCTTCACAGCTGGCAATTCAGCACCCCTGGGGAAATGGATATATCTGTCCTTGTATATCATCATGGCGGACAGAACATCACGCAGCACCATGCTGAACATCAGTTGTGACATCCCACCAGTGCTGGCCACCGTCTGCTGGAACGATCCAGTGGCAAAAAAATGCAGGGCCGCCATCACCTTATAAATTGTGGTGAAAGCTGCTGGATATGTCCGGCAAGGCTTCAGGTGGGGCTCCAACATATCACAAAGGGTTTTTAGGGTGGCTCAATCCAGACGGCATTTCCAGATGATCGCCACATCCTCCATGTCCTCCAGCACTGTCAAGTGATGAATCAGATTTGGCCTCTTCCTAGTTGAGATGAAAGTGGACACATGTCAATGCAATACATCATGAGATGGGCACAACATCTCACGTTCTGGATGACACAACGACAACAATGACTGCCATCAAAATTGAGTTACAGACCAGCTTACATGTAGGGACACCTTCAGCTACACAAAGGGCCCATCTGTCAACTTACACAAAACAAGAACCTCAAACACCACCTTGGTCAAGGTGAATGCACATAGGGATATGGCCACATTTGACATGGGCATGCCTGGGAGTATAGCATCCAGCATATGTGTAACAAATCAACCCCAATGTCTCCTACCTAGCTGCTGTACCTGTCACACCTTCATGCGTCATTTCAACCTGGCACACATCCACAATACAATTACCACAGTCGACGCAGAAATGACGATTGTGTGCATGAGCAGACATAAGAGGCCATGCAAAAAAGATCATCATTCATTGAGACGAGCATTGCTGTGATTGTCACTGCACCTCAACACATTGACATGTGTACACATTGTAGAGTCCAGAACAACACTGTCCTGCCTACACAACCATCAAATTCAGTGACATGTGAGGGAGTACAGGCCAATCTACGAAATCACATACACAAGCATGGCATGTGTAGTCACCAGTGGAGTAAATGGAACATTGGCATTGTGTGCACAATGGTGTGCCATTGACCATGTGGGCACTGTGCACTGTTGATGTTTGCCAGATGGCCATTGCCATTGTATGGAACCCATATCGCGGTAGCTACCGCCTGGCCCCATCGGTGTCACCAGCACCCCCATTCACAAAAGTGCGGTAGTGATACGCATGGAGACATGGGAAAATGGTGGTTGTCATGCTCCGCCGCCTAAATCGTGGTGCCTCGTGTCAATGTATCGCACCCATATCGCGGTTGCTAACACCTGGAACCAGCGGTGTGTCACCAGCACCCCCATTCACACAAGTGTGCTAGTGATAGGCATGGAGACATGCCCAAATGGCGGTGGGCATGCTCCGCCACCCAAATCGTGGTGCTAGTGTCAATGTATGGCACCCATATCGCGGTAGCTACCACCTGCCCCCAGTGGTGTGTCACCAGCCTCCCCCATTCACACAATTGCGGTAGTGATAGGCATGGAGACATTCCCAAATGGTGGTGGGCATGCTCCGACGCCAAAATCACGGTAGCGCACACCGGGCCCCTGCGGTGTGTCACCACCATGGAGCATGCCCTTACAGCCAATGGGAACCTTGAATGCGGTGGCATGATGCAATTTTGAAAATCGCGGTAGGCGTTCTCCGCCACCACGGAGGCGGTCATTGGATGCATTTGAAAGATGCACCATCGCGGTAGCACAAACGGGACCCCTGCGGTGTGTCACCACCATGGAGCATGCCCTAGAGCCAATGGGAACCTTGATTGCGGTGGCATGATGCAATTTTGAAAATCGCAGGAGTGCTCCACCTCCGCGGAGGCGGTCTGTTAGAACTGGCGATTTCTGGTTGGCTAGGGCTTGCGCCAAAGCCAGGCAGAAACCACCACTCTAGTCAGGGCAAGGAAGTTACACGCCAAAGATAACCCCTGCTCACCCCCTTGGTAGCTTGGCACGAGCAGTCAGGCTTATCTCTGAGGCAATGTGTAAAGCGTTTGCACGCGCACCCAGCAACAACACCCAAGGCCCACCACAAAGGAAACTCCACACAAGGTATTCTATAAAAATAGCCTTTGTATTATACACAACACATTAGATAAAAACACACACTTTACAATGTGCCAACAGGCACGGGCAGAATTTACAAGGGATCTGTACAAGACAGGGCCACCTGGACCACTGTCAGGAATTAGCACTTTTAGAACTTAGCACAAAAATATAAAATTACTGTAGCACAAAAATAACATGTATAGCACACAACCAGTACTTACTGGTATCAGGTAAGTACCACCTACGCAACCCTAACTACCTTAGGAAACTGTCACGCAGGGAACTGGAACCTCACTAGCACCACCTGTACTAGGAGAAAGCAAACAACCACCTAAGTATCACAATACCTGTAGGGGTAATAGGACGTTACACATGATGCATCACATTCAGAGGTGTAGGGAAGGAAAACACATGATGCATAAAAACACATTCAGAGGTGTAAAGCAATGGCACATGACGCATAAAAACACCTTCAGAGGTGCAAGGAAAGGAACAATTGCGCAAGAACTCATATGCCACCACCTGTGGCAGTCCCTAGGCCAACTGGCCTGGTCAGGGCTAGGACGCCCTGTGTTCAAGTCAGGCTGCGCCAGCTGCGCAAACCAAAACGTAAAATATCCCCCACCTAAACGTGGCAGCTGCCCACTAAGTGCTGGGCAGCTGTGGAACGAGCTCAGGCACTGGCGTGCCTCTGGGGCCCCCTCTAGGGCTCTGTCCATACAAAATGCCCCCTCGAGCCTCGCAGGCTCTAAAGCAATAATCTGCCCAGTCGTTGGAGCGACCTCTGCGCTCAGCAATCAATGCGCCGGTACAAGTAGGTGGGGGCCCCCTCTCTGGGGCCTGGGCAACTAAAAATCACCCCCCGATGTTGGAGTCCTGCTCCGGGACTCAGCGCAGTGAAATGCTGCCGTTCGTTGGAGCGGCCCACTGCCTTCCGGGGCCGCTCTGCTTGCCACCACTATGTCCCTGTATGTTAGAGCGCGCATTGCGCTCCGAACACGCACACCATACCCCCGCTTGTTGGAGCCTTCGTCGGCTCGTAACTCGAGCACTCCGCCCCCTCACTCACCGGGATGATGCTGGGACTCCGCACGGCAGGGGCGCCTCCTCCGGTATAGGCGCGGGGCTCTCCTCTCCTCACGGGAGCCCCGCCAGCCACTGCTGCTTTCCTCCGCTCTTTCGGCGCCGTCCAGCGCGGGGTGGGCTCCCGCCTGGACTCGTCTTCTCGTGCTTCGTGGACCGGAGCGCGGGGTAGGCTCCCGTCGGCTTTCGGGTTGAGGCGAGGCCCCGCCCACGTCACCCAAGATTTGCCTGACTTCCTGGCTCCCCCGGGCCCGCGGCGGTGACTTTCACTACGGCGGCCACGAGGGGTAGGCTCCCTCTTGATAGTGGATACACGGCGTGGTGGGCACCCGCCGTAAAATAACAAATTAGCGGGGTGGGCACCCGCGAGCACACAGATCAGCGGGGTAGGCACCCGCTTGGGTGATAACAATGCCGGGTGGGCACCGGCCTCCAGAATCAAAGCGCACACAGCGCTAGGAAGTCAAACAGCGCGCACAGCGCTACAAAGTCCAAGGAACGCTCTCAGGCGCTGTAAATCAAAAAGGTCCAGTAATAAAGTCCTTCCAAGAGCAGGGGGGCAAAGACTGGGCCCAGGGCCAGCTCACAGGGCCCTCCAGCAGGGAGGCAGTCCCCAGTGGCGGTCTCTCCTGGTGCCCAGCAGCAGCAGGCCCCCCTCAAGTTGATCCTAGAAGAGAACAAATTGTAAGGGGACACAGCCCCTTTTTATACAGTAAAAAGTCTTTGTCTGAAGGTGCAGGGAAGGGGCGAACCAGTTCCAACAGGTTCCTGAGCACTTTGTTTTGCTCAGCCCCTCTCCCTATTCACTGGCAGGCCAGGGTCATCAGACGCACCACAGGGGCCGGAGCCAGCAGTGTGTGGGGAAAGCCCTGTCCTATTCAGGACCCAGGTGTACTCCTCCCCAGCCATCAGTATGCTAAACTCCCATTCACCACTGGGTGACTCCCCCTGACTCTGGGGATTTCCCTAGTCCGTCACATGATCTCCACCAGCCAATCGTCAGACAAGCCACACATTTCATACTGCACACTGAAGTGCCCACTTCTAGAAGTGGCACTTCCACACTAGGTACATGCGCGCCGCACACATCATCGCGGCAGCATTCACTCACACGAGTCCGCACATACCAAACTCGGGCCTGCACACCCCACGCATCAGGAACTACCAGGACACATACATTCCCCCATGCATTCCTATGGGAGGGCAGGCCAACCTCACAACACGCACGCACTTTACCCTGGGACACAGCGGTAAAGTGCGCAGAAACCCAAAATCACTACACCAAGTCACCAATAAAAAGCAAAAAGTCTCGGGGGTGAACCTGCCAGAAGGGCCAAGTCCAACACAACCCCCTTCCAGCCAAAACGCAGGGCAGACCAATCACCACCGTGATGGTCTTCCCTGCTTGGGGCGATAAAACACGGACGCAGGCCCGCAACGGCAGGGACACTCTCCGGTTTTACGCCACTCTGAACTCACATGGTTTCCTCTGAAAAAACTCGGCGGACCAACTGGGCTACCCCCCTGGTACTCCTCAGCTGTCCGTGGCCAGGACCAGGCCCTAGACCACCTAGGCGCCACTGGTCCTTGCCAAACCACAGAGTGGGGGGTAGTAACCCCTGGCACATAGTGACCATTTTCCACTCTACCCCTCATCAGGGCAGTTCTAAACTGCCACTGATCCTCCAGCCTAGGGTCCGTACCCTCAGGCTGACCAAAAGTCACGGGTGAGGCTCTCCTCCCCCTACCTCTTCTCCTAGGGTTCCGCCCTCTCTTACTCTGAGAGGCGACCCCGTAACATAACTCACCAACCAGCTCAGGACCCTTCCCTGAGAACTGGTCTCCCAACCTAGGGTTTAACCTCTCAGGTTGCACCGGGGTCAGAGGTGGGCTCTCCCACCCTCTGCACCCCCTTCCAGAGTCCTGCTCCCTACCAACTGGGGCGGTCCCTCTGGAAGAAGAACCGGTCAGGACACTGGTTACAGTAGTCCGACCCTTCAGGTCAGGCTGCTCCTGAACCTGGCCTCCCAACCTCTGGTCTAAAACCTTCGGTGGAATAATTGCCTGCCACTCCAGGACTTATGGGGACTTACACACCATCCCCCTGAGGCTGACACATGACCCATGTGTCGTGTGACTGTCTGTCTGGTGCAGATCTCCCGTCCCCTGTCCACCTGACAGGGCGTGAAGATCCCCCAGAACAGAAGTGGCGCCACCCGCGTCCCCCCAAGAAGATCTAGCCCAACTGGCTAGTCCCTGGTCCACTGGTGCATCCACTGGGAAACTCATCCCCCAACCACTCCTCACGCTGGACTCCTGTACCCTCCCTACCGGAGCGGTACTGCCAGACTCTAGAACCACAGGAGCCCTGTTTACAGGCACTCCCGGTCCTCTACTCACTAGGTGATCCTCCTCAAATGGGCTAACAGGACAGCCTAGGTCCCCAACTTGGTGTTCCCTCATGAAACCACCCAAGTCCTGAGGCAGGGTTTCGTACGTCTGGGGACCCTCGGTCACCCACTTACTCCCGCTCCACTGAGCCAGGCCGTAAGCCCCTACACCCTCCTCGCTATCCTGGGACCTAGCTGGGCTACACGGAGCCTCTTCCACCACGCTGGGCTGGAAGATACCTGAACCACTACTTTTGGATTCACTCCCTAATGACTCCAGAGAACCTTTAGCGCTTTCCCAGCGCTCTGCTTCCTCTGCCAGCGTCCAAGGACAAAAGCAGTCATACCTCAACAGGTGTTGGCGCAACCCTGGAGAACAACTACTGAGCATCTGCTCTTTGACAATCATTTTGAGCACTATATCCAAATCCTCTTCCGTGTTGACCATCAGCCAGTCCCACAGTGCCTCATGACAGTCATCCACAAACAACCCCCACGACTGGTGAGACGGTTTTCTACTGCCCCTGAACTTCAACCTATACTCCTCCTCTTGGGAAACAGGTACCAGACTCGGGGAACTGGGAGTGGGACTTGTCGCACGGGACTCTATTTCGCTGCCACCACTGGACTCAACCCTCCCTGGGGAGCCCAGAAAACTAAGACTGCGCGCAGGGGATAGTCTACTCTCCAGCGCTGATTTCTCCCTGGTGAAGGCCCTCTCAGCCTCCTCTATCCTCTCCTGCGCTAAGACCCTCTCGGTCTCCAGCTTTTTCTCCTCTATAGTCAGCTGCGCCATCCCCCAGGCATGCTCTAACCTGAGCTTCTCCATGGCCAGCTGATGCTCCCTCTCTTCCCTCCTATCTCTCCACTCCTCTGGGGACAGGGAAAGGGATGGGGTGCTGCTCCTGACACTGGACCCAGCAAGGGACTCCCTATCTATGGGGTCTTCACTTTCTACTGGCGTCCCTGTCAGGTAATCCTCCTCCTCTTCAGATTCCTCAGGGCTCCCCTCAGACCCACCACCCTCTCGGCGTGCGGCCCGGGCCCTATCTTCCTCACTGCGCTCTCGCTCCCACTCATCCTTTTGCCATAGGATCAGGTTGTCCCTCAGTTTGGACTGGGTATCTGACTCACCCACCTCTATGTCCCTCTCTTCACAGAACCTTACCAACTCCAACCTACTGTATCTAAACAGACCACAGAAATTAAAAGCCGGCTCCATTTTGGCGGACGTTCCTGAGAAGAGTTTAACACAAGGAACCTGGGGGTCTGAGCTAAGACAGGAGTACATGATTCACAAAGGACACCTTTAGGAGAGGAAATAATGGAACTCAAAAACAATAATCCCTAAAATGTGGTTATCTAATGCAGAGTTTTGCAGTGCGGCCAGTCGCCGCTGCGGTACCGCGCAAACGCAAGTCCAAATCCCACCGCTGATCACCAATGTTAGAACTGGCGATTTCTGGTTGGCTAGGGCTTGCGCCAAAGCCAGGCAGAAACCACTCTAGTCAGGGCAAGGAAGTTACACGCCAAAGATAACCCCTGCTCACCCCCTTGGTAGCTTGGCACGAGCAGTCAGGCTTATCTCTGAGGCAATGTGTAAAGCGTTTGCACGCGCACCCAGCAACAACACCCAAGGCCCACCACAAAGGAAACTCCACACAAGGTATTCTATAAAAATAGCCTTTGTATTATACACAACACATTAGATAAAAACACACACTTTACAATGTGCCAACAGGCACGGGCAGAATTTACAAGGGATCTGTACAAGACAGGGCCACCTGGACCACTGTCAGGAATTAGCACTTTTAGAACTTAGCACAAAAATATAAAATTACTGTAGCACAAAAATAACATGTATAGCACACAACCAGTACTTACTGGTATCAGGTAAGTACTACCTACGCAACCCTAACTACCTTAGGAAACTGTCACGCAGGGAACTGGAACCTCACTAGCACCACCTGTACTAGGAGAAAGCAAACAACCACCTAAGTATCACAATACCTGTAGGGGTAATAGGACGTTACACATGATGCATCACATTCAGAGGTGTAGGGAAGGAAAACACATGATGCATAAAAACACATTCAGAGGTGTAAAGCAATGGCACATGACGCATAAAAACACATTCAGAGGTGCAAGGAAAGGAACAATTGCGCAAGAACTCATATGCCACCACCTGTGGCAGTCCCTAGGCCAACTGGCCTGGTCAGGGCTAGGACGCCCTGTGTTCAAGTCAGGCTGCGCCAGCTGCGCAAACCAAAACGTAAAATGTCCCCCACCTAAACGTGGCAGCTGCCCACTAAGTGCTGGGCAGCTGTGGAACGAGCTCAGGCACTGGCGTGCCTCTGGGGCCCCCTCTAGGGCTCTGTCCATACAAAATGCCCCCTCAAGCCTCGCAGGCTCTAAAGCAATAATCTGCCCCGTCGTTGGAGCGACCTCTGCGCTCAGCAATCAATGCGCCGGTACAAGTAGGTGGGGCCCCCTCTCTGGGGCATGGGCAACTAAAAATCACCCCCCGACGTTGGAGTCCTGCTCCGGGACTCAGCGCAGTGAAATGCTGCCATTCGTTGGAGCGGCCCACTGCCTTCCGGGGCCGCTCTGCTTGCCACCACTATGTCCCTGTATGTTAGAGCACGCATTGCGCTCCGAACACGCACACCATACCCCCGCTTGTTGGAGCCTTCGTCGGCTCGTAACTCGAGCACTCCGCCCCCTCACTCACCGGGACTGACGCTGGGACTCCTCACGGCAGGGGCGCCTCCTCCGGTATAGGCGCGGGGCTCTCCTCTCCTCACGGGAGCCCCGCCAGCCACTGCTGCTTTCCTCCGCTCTTTTGGCACCGTCCAGCGCGGGGTGGGCTCCCGCCTGGACTCGTCTTCTCGTGCTTCGTGGACCGGAGCGCGGGGTAGGCTCCCGTCGGCTTTCGGGTTGAGGCGAGGCTCCGCCCACGTCACCCAAGATTTGCCTGACTTCCTGGCTCCCCCGGGCCCGCGGCGGTGACTTTCACTACGGCGGCCACGAGGGGTAGGCTCCCTCTTGATAGTGGATACACGGCGGGGTGGGCACCCGCCGTAAAATAACAAATTAGCGGGGTGGGCACCCGCGAGCACACAGATCAGTGGGGTAGGCACCCGCTCGGGTGATAACAATGCCGGGTGGGCACCGGCCTCCAGAATCAAAGCGCACACAGCACTAGGAAGTCAAACAGCACACACAGCACTACAAAGTCCAAGGAACGCTCCCAGGCGCTGTAAATCAAAAAGGTCCAGTAATAAAGTCCTTCCAAGAGCAGGGGGGCAAAGACTGGGCCCAGGGCCAGCTCACAGGGCCCTCCAGCAGGGAGGCAGTCCCCAGTGGCGGTCTCTCCTGGTGCCCAGCAGCAGCAGGCCCCCCTCAAGTTGATCCTAGAAGAGAACAAATTGTAAGGGGACACAGCCCCTTTTTATACAGTAAAAAGTCTTTGTCTGAAGGTGCAGGGAAGGGGCGAACCAGTTCCAACAGGTTCCTGAGCACTTTGTTTTGCTCAGCCCCTCTCCCTATTCACTGGCAGGCCAGGGTCATCAGACGCACCACAGGGGCCGGAGCCAGCAGTGTGTGGGGAAAGCCCTGTCCTATTCAGGACCCAGGTGTACTCCTCCCCAGCCATCAGTATGCTAAACTCCCATTCACCACTGGGTGACTCCCCCTGACTCTGGGGATTTCCCTAGTCCGTCACATGATCTCCACCAGCCAATCGTCAGACAAGCCACACATTTCATACTGCACACTGAAGTGCCCACTTCTAGAAGTGGCACTTCCACACTAGGTACATGCACACCGCACACATCATCGCGCAGCATTCACTCACACGAGTCCGCACATACCAAACTCGGGCCTGCACACACCCACGCATCAGGAACTACCAGTACACATACATTCCCCCATGCATTCCTATGGGAGGGCAGGCCAACCTCACAACACGCACGCACTTTACCCTGGGACACAGTGGTAAAGTGCGCAGAAACCCAAAATCACTACACCAAGTCACCAATAAAAAGCAAAAAGTCTCGGGGGTGAACCTGCCAGAAGGGCCAAGTCCAACACGGTCATTGGATGCATTTTAAAGAGGCAGACCTGGACCACCAATTGCTGCAGCTTGGCACCTTTGAAACGACCCCAGGGGCCTATATATGTGTGGGAGGGAGCATCACATTTCCACTGCTCCCAGAGCCTGCTGCCTGAGACCCCTCACCTGCTGCTGCCTCCAGGGACTGCTGCCAGAGAACCCTCACCTGCTGCTGTCTCCAGGGACTGCTGCCAGAGACCCCTCACCTGCTGCTGCCTCTAGGGACTGCTGCCTGAGACCCTTCACCTGATGCTGTTTCCAGGGACTGCTGCCTGAGACCCTTCACCTGCTGCTGCCTCCAGGGACTGCTGTCAAAGACCCCTCACCTGTTGCTACCTCCAGGGACTGCTGCCAGAGACCCTTCACCACCCAATTCTGCCGCTGTTGTCTCATGTCCACGGTGATGGTAAGAACAGAGAAGATCCGTGCCAGTCCGATCACGAGCGAGGAGCTGGAGGTCCTGGTGGACGAGGTGCTCACACAGTCCCGAGGCTATATGGTGCCCCAAATGTCATGGTAAGTCCTCAACAGTGGGGGTGTAGGGCAGGGGGGCCCACATGTAGTTGGACTGATGCAGTATGTGTCTGAGAGTGTGGGGTTGTGTCATGCACTGCCTAACATGCTGTCTCCAGGGGGAAGGTGTGTGTACCCAATGCCACAGGTTTCCCTGCCTGCACATGTATGTATGAGTGACCTGTGTTGTGTTGTCAGCCATACAGTGACGCAGAAGGTTGTTCATGGAGGAGTCAGGACAGTGATTGCTTGGCTGAATGGCTGTGTGTGCCCCTGTTGTCCATCTCAGTCCCCGCCCACAAAGACAAGGACACATCACTTCACTTACAGAGTATTACATCAGCCTTTTCTCATTGCACTCCAGCTATGGGCCATTTCAGCACTGTAGACTGCACACGACTGGCCTTGTGATGAGGATTTTGGATTAGTGAGATCATGTCCCTCAATGTGACATCCATGACACAGTTATCTGTTCACAGGGCAGGGACACTGAGTGATGCGCAGTCTTGGACACAGTGAATACACCCCCATACACAGGTTGATATGTGATGTATGTGTTGCTCAACCCAACAATGGACTGGAGATGTGGGCAGGCTAGGGTTTCAGTGCTGGCATGCTGCATGTGTGTGAGATGTGCAGGGACTGTGTTCACCCTCACACCTGCATGCATTTACATCAGCTTTTCCCATGCAGATGTACCATGTGAGATGTACTCTAGTCTCTGATAGACATATCGTTGGATTTGTGATGAGTTTGTATCTTGCTGCTATACTGAAAGATGTCGGTACATAACACTGTGTCACTGATCACTTCCCCCTCTTGTCTCCCATGCCTGCAGCTCAAAGTACACCAGCGTAAGGCCGTGTGGAGGGCCATTGCAGCCAATGGTGTGAGCTCTGGGTTCTCAAACCGATGGCGCACCCACTGCCACAAGGGGTAGGACGACATCAGCCGGCTGGCAAAGAACGTGGCTGAGATGACCTTGGGGCTGCTTCCTCACACTGGGCGTTTGGCATGGTGCAGCATGTCATCACTAATGGGCCGCATCTTGGAGGTGACTCAGCCTGAGCTAGATGCACGTTTAAAGGAGCATCAGCATCAAGCCAGGGGTGAGCATTTGGGGAGGGTGACTTTGGCTGAGAGTGGCTGCATGTGTACAGAGCCTGTGCTAGCGCTGGCCTATGTGATGTTGGTAGTGTGATGCAGTGGCATGTAATTGGCTGCTGGGCTGGGGGCCAGTGTCACGCATTTGCCCTACCTGAACTTACAAAGGTAATTTGAATGCTGTGCATTCCCATTGCATTCTGAGTTGTGCTCTTCAGGTTTCTTCTGCATTGGGGTAGTCTGGGGAATCCCATGGGAGGGAACAGCAGTGTTCCCGATCTGAGTGTGCCTTCATCAATGTGTCCATTGCATGCACCCAGATTGGGGAGGCCTAGACATCTGACAACAATGTGCACCAGTGTTTGGGCCCCAAAGTACAACATGGGTGGCATGGGCTCATGGCCATTGTGGACTGTCATGTTGTAGTCTGTGTCTGTGTTGTCCCCTCCTGTTCCATCCAGATCTGTGAGTGGCAACAAGTAGTGTGCCCCCATCATGTCTCTAGGTGTGCTCAGAGCTAGTTGTGTGTCTGGTTAAACAGAGCCACAAGCAAGGTGTTGTGCTGTGTGGTCATCACATGGCTCACTCATGCCTGAATTTACAGTTTCCACGCACTGTTTGAGTCTCTATAGTGAGTTGGCACGATGTGATTGCACAGGGTGGTGTGCAACATGTAGATTTGGTCATCTTTTGTTATGCATTACTTGCATATATTTGTTCTGTTGCTGCCACTGACCTGACCCTACATCTCTCTCTCTCATGCAGCACCTCCTGTGGTCATAGAGGGAAAGGATACGGACACCAGTGGGGGTGAAACTAGCACAACAGCTGCACAGGAGCCCAGTGACACAGATGTCACCAGCTCCTCAGAGGGGGACGGGATTCTGCTGGAGGAATCCCAGCCTGAGACGCAAAGTACCACATCATCTGATGCCAGCGGGGATGCATCCATGTTTGTGGGCACTGGGAATGGGGACTCTGCATCATCTTCCACCACACAGTGGCCAGTGCCCATCCTCCCAGCCACTTTCTCTTGTGCTGCCTGTGTCTGCCTCAGTAAGAGGGGAAGAGTGTCCTTCACCCCTGGCACCGCTGCCCCTGTCCATGTCCCCCCTGCTGCCATCAGTGCTGAGTCTCTGGACCTTTTGCACCAGCTGTGTGTAGGCCAGACAGCTCTCCTCAATGCCTTCATTGACCATGACAAAAAATTGGCCCAGGTGGTTGCTTTCATGGAAGGCATACATTCAGACGTGGGTGGGCTGCACCAGACTGTCCAGGCTTTGTCCTCCACAGTGTCGTCTGCCCTTCAACAGGCACATACTCACAGTCCAGCTCCAGTCCCTTTGTTCACCCCCCTGGCAGTGGCCACGTCTGACGATAGTAACCATGGTCCACATACATCAAAGTCACGATACAGCACACAAAGCAAACAGCAGCAGCAACCCAAGAGGTCCCGGGCGCAGACACCATCCCCACAGAAGACCAAAGCCACCCCAGAGCGCAGAGAGAAAAGCCCATCAGGTGACACCAGGGGACAAAAAGCAAAGCAGCAGACCTCAGGCATCCCTATCCAAGGACTCTCCCGTCCCTACAGCATCTCGGAAAGAGAAGCATACAGTTTCTGTGCCCACCAAGGAGGTGGTGCATGCCAAGGGTACACCTAGGAAGGGCTCCAAGGCAGAATCACCCACCACCTCGACTCCTATTCCAAGCCCAGTGAAGCAGAGGAAGGAGGGCACTGTAAGGGTGACACCTAGTAAACAGGGGAAGGAGGGGCAGAGGCAAAGCCAGGCAAAGCGTACCGCTGGGTCCAGCACATCACCAGAGGGGGTGCCAGTGTCTGCACCTGATGCAGCTTTGGTGGTGAGTGTTCCTGTTGTGTCCACACCACTTCCCATTGATCCAGAGTCAGCCAAGCCATTAAGGATCCCCAAGAAGTGCAAAGGCACACTTCCACAATCTCCCAGCCACACTGTGTCTCCCGTCTGCATGACTCCGCCTCCACGTGCCACTACACCACCTGGTCCAAGGAGCCCTCCGGCTTGCCAAGCCACTGATAGCTCTACCTCAGCTGGTCCGCTCTCTCCCCGGTCAAGTGCCCGGACAGTCCCTGAGACACAGCCAGCTCCCAGTCTGCCTGACAGCCAAGTCTGAGTGTTAGTCACCCTCACATACCTGTCTCTCACAAAGGTGGGCCTGTACTGCACATTGTTACCCCCGACTGTGTTGCTGACCATGGAAAGGTACAGTCGCACACATTCCCTGTGCAGCCTCTCCTGGACATACCCTGCACTTCGTTTCTGCCACTGGTCTTGTTGCTCTTTGCTGTGTTCAAGTATTCCCTCATGGACCTATTCTGCACTTAGCCCTGGCCACTGGCCCTGTTGTTCACTGCTGTTTTGCCATTGCCTGTGCAGCTTCTCATGGACCTACTCTGCACCCTGGACTGGCCAATGACCTTGTTGTTCACTGCTGTTTTGCCGTTGCCTTTGCAGCTTCTCATGGACCTACTCTGCACATAGCCCTGGCCACTGGCCTTGTTATTCACTGCTGTTTTGCCCTTGCCTGTGCACCCTGGACTGGCCAATGGCCTTGTTGTTCACTGCTATTTTGCCGTTGCCTGTGCAGCTTCTCATGGACCTACTCTGCACTTAGCCCTGGCCACTGGCCTTGTTGTTCACTGCTGTTTTGCCCTTGCCTGTGCAGTGTCTCATGGACATGCTCTGCATCTTGTGCCTTGCTCTTCTCTTCTCATGGTGCCTATCTGTGTGTATATGGTTTACTGTGCCACATGTTCTGTGTGGCACTTGGACATAGTCAATGTTTTGGCTCACTTACTCTATTTTTTACAGGGGTGACAGGGACTTCAGTGCTTCATGACCCAGATACTTGTGGGGGCAATGATGTCAATTTTTAATGGAAAGCAGTTGTCATTTTCTTAATTTGTTCATGTTGGCTATGTTGTACACATGTCAGTTTTGGGGGAACTGCCAGCAAAGAGTGTGATTCTATTCACAGTATTGCAGGCAGGCTGACCAGGGTCATCATGTATGTGTATTCTCCCTTTAAGTGTGCCCAGTGGTGTATGTGTGTGGTCATCTTGTGATGGCCAGTCATCCTAGTCCCATGGGGTACTTTCCATGTGTGCTCTTGGATGGTCAGGAAGTGTGCAGTGCACAGGGGGTGAGTTTGTCGGGAGTGTTGATGTGTGCATGCCCCTGCATTGTCAACTACACACATGTGTCACCCAGGAGTTGTATGCCTGTTGTTTTGATTGTTCATCCCTGTGGATGTGGTTGTATGCACATGTGTGAGTTGTATGTTGTACACTGTGCAGTGTGTTGGTGTGTCCTTGCAGTTCTGACTCCTAATTTTTGTTTTTGTCACTTGTGAGCATGCAGAGTGTGTGACTGGCAAGTTAGTGTTGTGTTTTGTTGATCATCCATGTGTCTTGTTACTGTTTGTGGTGACTGTGCAGACCTGCTGCTCCACACTGCCATTGTGGTTGTGTTTTCTCATGCATTGCTGTCACATGGTGCCTTCTTGCCTCCAGTGTGGCATGTTGTGTGTGGTGTCATACCCTCCCCTATCTGTGCTTCAGATGCGTACCCATTGTGGGTCTGCACTCCCTCTATTTGTCTATGGTACACTCCTGCCATGTCCCCTACTGACAAGCAGTACACTTCACTTTGATGTCAGCTGTCCCCTTGGTTTACATGTGTGTGTCCCTCCCCATCACTTCATTTGTGACACTGTGCTTTGTGGTGCATTTCTTTGGCCAGGATCAATGTGTCACCCAGGGCATTTCCCCAGTGGGTTGTATGTAATGTTCTTGTGCTGTTTGGCAGTCATGGTTGCTCACATGCAGTTCAACTGTGTGTGCTGCCCAGTCCTCAGCCCTCTTGTCTGTTCCTGTGCAGACACTCCTGCAGTGGCTGTGTCCCTGGTTGTTTGTTGTGTGGTGCAGGGTGTGAATTGACCTGGCTTGTTGTTGTGCATGGGGGTGCACAGGAGGGGCACATGGCATGTGCCTTCATGGGGTGTGCTAGTGTGTGGTGGGAGGAGGTGTGGCCCTGTGGTCTTTGTGCCCTGGCCATGCCTGGCACTGGCACTGGCCCTGCCTTCTGCATTGTGCACATGTATTCCCTTGTGTTCACCACTGCGGTGACGTGACCAGGACATTGCTGCATGATTGCGGAAGATGTGTGTCCAGGATGGAGAGGGATGATTTGGTGGCAGGTGGGTCATGTGTGGGTGCCCTTGTGGATGTGTTCCTGTCCCCACCAGGGTGTCTGATGTGAATTTTGACCCTGTGTCAGCCCATGTGTTGTGTGCTGTGTTTGTGTTATTGCGTACCTGCAGTGGCGTCCGTGGCAGTCCATGAGTTTCAGGTGATGTAGCAGGTACAGCACCGGAAAAACATGTAGAGCTGGATCCATGGCGGTCGTGACCGGGTGGTGTGGACCGGGACTCTGGTTTCACTCTCCGCTGTCGAGCTTCCGCCGTCTCTGGTTGGGCGGTTTCTCCGCTGCGGTGCATCTGCTTGTTTGGGGCATCCTAATTTGTGGAGTGGGGCGGATGTCATTCCGCACGGCGGTGAGTCTCCATTGGCTCCCACCGCCGCGGTGGCGGACGCACTTTGATGGCAGTGCGCGTCGCTCCACGGTGGACGGGAAATGGGCTATGTTTGGCCATACTAATATGGTGGATGTGAGTACCGCTGCTCACAGGCGGAAAAATGCATTTTTCCGTACCGCCAGCACCGCGGTGGTGCCACCGCCCGACATCCTAATGGAACCCTAAATTTTTATTGTTTTTTGCACAGTGACAAAAATAATTTTTTCAGCGCACACATGTATAAATCTCCTCAACTTACAGTATAAGCTAGTCTGAATAACTCCCACCATTTACCCTAAATGTATTTGTGTTTCTGGGGGCCGTCCCTCACCTTGTACAAAGTTTTCCCCATTTTGACACACCAGTCCATTATCCGGTGCTATGCCGCAATCTTCAGTGGGGTGGTAGAGTTTCATACTTGGGCGCTGAACATCTTGGCTATTGAAGTACCTAGAGCCACTAGTGCTCACTCGTCTGTATTACCCCAACCTCCTCAAACAGGCTCAGGAGTGCCATTCGAGTCCACACCTCCAACATGCGCTCCAGCATCTACGTCAGGGCTCAAAAAATGGATTCCCATATCTTGTAATGACAGGGTAAGACCACATCATGTGAAAGAAGTAGGCTTCTCCCTCGCCGCAACTCACACAGCAAGTGCTAACGAGCCCTCCATAGCCTCAGCGGTGTCAAGTAAGTGGTGTGTAAATAGTCTAGCCGGAGCAGGCAAAGCATGGAGAAAATTGTTAATTCCCATGAAGCCATGAGTGGCTTCCCCAACTCACTGTCTTTCAGCTCCTCCACCTAGACCTCCCATTTGGTTCTCAGTGTCACAAAGAGGTCGAACGAGTTACAGTCTTGTGCTGAATATACTAAATGGACTTCCAAAGGACTGAATTCAGGGGAATTGTCTATGGAGGCATGATGGGCAAGAAGAGTGTGGCGGAGCAGGAGGTATTTGTAAAATTGGGACTGATGCAGGCTGAAAACAGTCCTCAAGTCCTTAACTTATTTTATGTGGGAGGGCTGGAAAAGTCCCCAAGGTTGGAGACACCAATGATATCCCATCAGTCAAAACCCTCCGATTATGCTTTCTGGCCCAGATGTCGTGCAGTTCCTATATTACCCATACAGGACCAGCGCGTTTGGATAACATAAACTGGGTTTGGTGGCAGACTGCCTCTGAACACCCCCACCGAGAAGGTTAGCCTGTCTGCATTAGCTACCTCACAGTGCCACTAGAATCTCCTCTTATTGGGGAGAGAATAGTTTCTGGCAACCTTTGAACATGACAACCCTGATCCCTCAGAATCGTGGAAACAATGTACTACTTTTCTCTCAGTCACTCAAACTCACTTATTCGATCTCAGAGAGTTACACAGAAAAAAGAGTCGGGCGTGTTACAATAAGAATTTATTGCACAGTTGTTCTTCTGGTGTAAAATAAATGTGCTGCAACAACCGCTAGAGAGTAGCAGATATGTATAATTAGCAGTACAGTGAATATAAAAGGATAGTACAGTTCAACCATCTTGCAGTAAGCATGAATAAATACATGAATATAAAATGGAGGATAAAAGTGTGCATACTCCTATGATGCCGTTCTAGTTGTACCTAAGCGAACCTAGCATGTGAGTAGGTGTGAAGCCAAGAATCCCGCTAGGATTTATTCGAACCCCATTACCTGAAGTGAGAGAGTGTGGTAGCCCGTCATGGTCTCGAGATGGACACACCGCAAGGGATGTGTTAGACCACTGTCAGCTGGAGCCTAAGCGTCTCTGGTCTGTGTGTCAGCCTGGAAGGCTCGGTTCCCCCTACCAACCCTAGCAAGATATGCTGTATTTATACAAAAAAAGTATCTAGGGATTCTTTGTCCCTTGTTTCCTGTATTAGCCATTGTTGGATTTGAGTATGACGTATGGAATGGAACTTGTACGTAGATATGGTGGGGTAGGTGGTGTAGCCCCTGCCTGGTTTCCAAGAACCCTCATGAATATTCATTCATACTGTATGAGTCCATTGATGAAGTTATAGGATGCTATTGTTCAGGAAAAACCCTCCTTCTGCACCCAGGACTAGAACTAGGTAATGGTTCAATCCTAAAGGCTTGTTACTGTGTAGTATAAGGGAGGCGGTGAAGGTGTATGATATTACTCAGGCCTATATTAGGGTACCTATATGAAACATAGCACCCACTCCTCTTCCGAACAGTCAAAAATGATAAAAATGCTAGCGAACTACACTTTTACTAGGTAGCAGAGCAAATATCAATGAGCCTCATAAAAAATTGTTGCTAAAAGTATTTAAAAACAGTTTATTTTTGAGAGTTAGTTTTTAGAAATGTTACTCTACGCCAATGTCCTAGCCAAGTTCATTTATAGAAGTCGAACCACTACAAGCGTCAGAAGGCCATGCTTTTGCCAGCGAAAAGTGTAAATTTAGATAAAATGTTCCAAATTTAGTTGCGTTTTGAAAAAGGAAAAATCCGAATTCTTTCCCAGCACATGATGAGCCAAATGCAGATTAAGTATCCTGGCTGGGAGACGAAACATCGCTGTCGCTCGCCGCTGCAGAGGGCGGTCCCTGTAACACCTCGCAGAGTACGTCAATGGAGCACAGATGATACTCAGAACTGCCGAAAGCTTGTGTTGAGGCAGCTGGTGTTGTAGTCGATACCTGAGTGCTAGTGGAGGAGCTGATCCTCAACCCAGTTGCAGTGAAAGGCACCTGCGGGTTCTCGAGGAATGCAGCCATCAGTATAGGAATATGCTGGGGACACTGCCGAACATGGGACCTCAAGGGTTCCAGCCTGGTATTCAAGTCTGCTGGCATGTCTGATGCAGTATCAGTGCTTTTAACTCTGCCAAGTAAGCCGTGCAGTCTCCTACAGATTGCGTCTTGGTGCAACTTGGATGGAAAATTCCATCCCGCATGCAACCTTTAATGATAGCACATGCTGCGCTTTATTGTTGCTTACTCCTTATAGCCGGTTGAGCAGATCCGTCAGTGTAAATAATATATTCATATTGATCTCGAGGCAAGCAAGATGTCATTTGGTAGAGGGTATTCTTGTTCGTATTGCAGAAATGCTTGTGTTTTTAGACTTGGATAAAATCTGTATTCAACATCCGTTGCAGTAAGAGAATTAGTCCATTGTATCCACCTCGGATGTAAGGCTTTTGCATTTGGAATGCTTGCCTTTGTAACTGCTTCTAAAGCTGGTACCAGTGTTATGACAATTATGCGTTTTTCCTGAGCCAGTGCTCTTTCTCTTGCTACAGCGGTTTGAACTGCTGTCAGGATTTTTTCTGTTGAAGTGAAACACATTTCTGCGTTTGTGTATAGGTGTGATTTGTAAGCAATTGGTACCGTTTCGCATTCATTGAAGGTTAAGTAAGTGTACCCGCATTGACCCGCTATTACACAGATCACTAAGTTGTGTACGTTTACGCGTTTCTGTAAGTGTTTGGAAGCTATCATATCTTCTTGTAGCGAACGTAGGATGTTTGAGTGTTCCTGTGTCCAATGTCTAACTGAAAAGTCAGGTTTTTGTAAGTTGTAGAAAGGTTTTACTCTTTCTAAGTAATCCAAAATGTATGTTCTACCGAAATTTAGGAATCCCAGTATTGATTGTAATTTTTTTTTTTAATGTTTTCTGAGGTTGGAGCAGCGCACACTTTTCTAAACAGTTAGCTGCCAGAATTTTCCCTTCACTTGATAGCTCATATCCTAAAAACAGGACAATGAGGTGGGCAATTTTAGATTTTTTTAAGTTAAATTTGTAGCCCTCAGAGGCAAATCCCATAATTATGGTGTTTACCCTGATCAAGTGCCTCTTTAAGTCATTTTCCGTCCGATAAATATCATCCACATAGGACAATGCTTCCTCATCAAAATTTTGGAGTAACTCAGTTACTCTTGCTGAAAATACCCCCGGGCTGTTCTTATACCCCTGGGGGAGACGACAAAATTGTCTCTGAGACCCCTATGCTGAGAATGCAGTCAAATACCTGCTTTGAGGCGCTATATTTGGGCAGAAAGTCCATTTGAGATATCAAGTATTGTTTTGTATTTTTTCCACACAATGTTATTCATTAATGAGACACTGTGTCCATTTTGGACAGCAAATGTCTTTGTGCATGTGTTAAAATGTCTGTAATCCAAAACTAGATGATATGTATTGTCAGGTTTCATGACAGGAAAAAAAGTATTGTTCATTGGTGGGGTACATGTTTCAATGACCCCTTGATATTCAAGTTGATCTAAGATCTCCCTGACCTGTATTTTAGCTTCTTGCTTTATAGGATATTGCCTCTGTGAATTTAGTGAATCTTTTAACGGGATCATGTGGTGGGTTGAATTCCCATCCCATCCGGCATGATTTTTGTACAATGCTGGAGCTAGGGCAACTGCCCACTCTCGTGCATAAGGTCAGAAAATGCTGGAAAAATTACCATTTCTCTCCTAGGGCACTCCATAACAAATGCTGTCGGCCAGTCTTGTTCAGCTAATAGGATGTCATAACTAGATGACAGGTTCTCCTAACAGAGACCTTTAACTTTCCTGGGCTTGTCCCCCTCCATTTGGAGTGTTATTTCATGTAACTTATGTGGGACGCTCACCCTTCTATCTGGTGTTTCCACCGTGATGTAATCATTCAAGTCCGCTGTCACCAGAAATTCCAACAGGTTCTGGCGAGCTATTGTTACTTCTGCCACACTGTCTAGCATAATTGGAGCCCATTCCCTGTTCAGAAGTTGTGTCCTCAGAATTCTGGGCATGTCTGATCTTCGGGCCTGCAACGTTTCTCTTCTTTAATTGAGGTTTTGATTTTGGCTTTTCTTCTTTTTTGAAAGTATAGTCTTGAGCGTGCTGCTTGTCTCTGGACTTTGTACACTCTTCTTTGTGTTCCGACCATCCTTCTGTCTCTGAGGTTTTCATCGAGCCCTGAAAGGAACGAGAGGAACGTGTATCAGTAACCTGATACCTGTCATGTTTCCTAATATGATCCATATTCCTGAGATTATACCTCTTTTCAGAGGGCTCCTATGGAGGAGATCTGCCTTGGGATTGAGATCTGTTTCCTTTAAAGTTTTGTTGTTTTTTATTATTATCCCACTTCTTTTTAGAAGAAGTAGGTGTCTGCTTAGAAGTGTCCTTTTCAGGACTGCCCATCAGTTTTAAAGCTTTCCCAACCAAACTGTCTCTGCCTAATTCTGCATATGCAGTTTCAATTATTTTGGGTAGTTTGTGTTGTTGATCTAATGGACTGAACTCCCTTAGGCATTGGTGGATTGCCACTGAAGCTGCTTCCCTTTTAATATTAGCTAGTATTATGGCTGATACCTGGTCATAGTTACCTAGTAACTTCATCCCTAAGTTCAGAGCAGGTTCTGCTACGTACTCGTTTTGTATTTATCTTAATACATCTGGTACCACCGCTAACGAAAGAATACCATGAGTTCAGGTATAAATTGCAGCAAGGACTGTACTCCAAGTGGTACAATGTTCTACTTGTGGTGTTATCCCCATGTGCAAGCAGATTGTTAGCAATCTGTGTTTTTCATTCGGGGTAGTATTCGAGAATACTGCCTCGAGCGGAGTTATTTTCTGATGTTACAGTAAAAAAATTATGGACGGAATGCTGACAATGCAAACATTCTCCCCCAGTCAACCGATCTGGGTTAAATCCATCGTTCTTTTGCCCACTACGCCACCCCAGTTTGGACCCAGCCATATGCAAATCAGTCCTGGCCCTGTGCCACATGGGAACAGTCCAGACCGAACTGCCAGGCCAGGTCCTCCCTGGTCCGGAAACAAGCATCCTGTGACTGGTTTCAGGGTATGTCACCCTTCTTCAGCCAGGCTAGTTGGAATCCAGTGGCACAGTGAGCAAGGGACCCACATCTGGGCATACCTGGCACACTTAGGGTGAGAAAGCAAAAGACACACAATTGTTGGACGGAATGCAGAACAAATCAAAACATTCACCCCCAGTCAAGAGATCTGGGTTAAATCCATCATTCTTTTGCTCACCATGCCACCCCAGTTTAGACCTGGCCATAAGCAAATTAGTCTTGACCCTGTGCCTCATGGGAACAGTCCAGCCCGAACTGCCATCAACGATTTTTCAAGCTTGAATAACCAACAGCCAATAAATAGGATTTTTAGCCTACTCAACTGTGGCGGAGTTTGTGCCCACCCACTCCAGACTTCTCTGGTGTTTTGTGAGTAGGGGTCTCTGAGAACAGCACGACTGAACTACTCAGATTCTACTGTTAAATAAGTACCCAACCAATATTGGCAGCGCCATGTCGTGTAGTTCCTATATTACCCATACAGGACCTGCGCGTTTGGATAACATAAACTGTGGGTTTGGTGGCAGACTAGCTCTGAGCACCCCCATTGAGAATGTTAGTCTGTTTACATTAGCTAGCTCACAGTGCCACTAGAGTCTCCTCTTATTGGGGAGAGAATAGTTTCTGGCAGCCTTAGAACATATCAACCCTGATCCCTCAGGATTGTGGAAACAATGTACTACTTTTCACTCAGTCACTCGTGCTCACTTATTCGGTCTCAGAGAGTTACACAAAAGGAACAGTCGGGCGTGTTACATTAAGAATTTATTGCACAGTTTTTCTTCTGGTGTAAAATAGATGTGCTGTAACAACCGCTCGACAGTAGCAGATATATATGACTAGCAGTACAGTGAATATAAAATGATAGTACAGTTCTAGCATCTTGCAATAAGCATGAATACATACATGAATATAAAATGCAGGATAAAAGTGCGCATACTCGTACAATACCTATCTAGATGTACCTAAGTGTACCTAGCATGTGAGTAGGTGTGAAGCCAAGAATCCCTCTAGGATTTAGTCGAACCCCATTACTTCAAGTGAGAGAGTGTGGGACCCCGTCCTGGTCTCGAGTTGGACACCCCGCAACGGATGTGTTAGACCACTGTTAGCTGGAGCATCTGCATGGTGGCGCCTCAGCGTCTCTGGTCAGTGTGTCGGCCTGGAAGTCTTGGTTCCACCTACCAACCCTAGCAAGATATGCTGTATTTATAGAAAAAAGTATCTAGGGTTTATTTGTCCCTTGTTTCATGTATTAGCCATTGTTGGATTTGAGGATGAAGTATGGGATGAACCTTGTACGTGGATATGGTGGGGTAGGTAGTGTAGCCCCTGCCTAGTTTCCAAGAACCCTCATGAATATTCATTCATACTGTATGAGTCCATTGATGAAGTTATAGGACGCTATTGTTCAGGAAAACCCTCCTTCTGCACCCGGGACTAGAACTAGGTATAGTATAAGGGAGGTAATGTAGGTGAAGGTGTATGATATTACCCGGGCCTATATTAGGGTACCTATATGAAACATAACACAGCCACTACCCTTTTAACAGCTTAGTGTAGAATGTATTCCTCTAGTATGAGCCCGTCCACCTCAGGGCCGGCCTCCAGGTCTGAACAGTTAGTCTTGACAGCTTCAGAAGGGAGCCCGAGAGCAGCGCTTCATACAGCATATTTACCTATTTGCGCCGTCTACAGTTACCAGGCTGACCTATTTCTCTTACTGCTGACGAGAATATTGATAGCGGGACCTAATGGTTCTCGTTTATTATTACCTGTGTGAAATTACTGTTCCTGTTTTGATGACTCATTCCGTATCTCACTCTCCCTTCATTAAGGGATCATCCCAGGTTTCATATATACCTGCCTTCTTTGACTATTAGGAACTCTTACTTGACACAAGTCGAATATTCTTAATCATTGGTTTATTCTTCAGAAATACATGGATTGATTGAATCGAACTTTCCGTATTAGTGTTTGCATACACCACAAGCACTGAACTTGAATTTTGATGTTCTCTATGAAATTGTTTCGATATTCTTAGTAAGCCCTGATGAAGTTCCTGTGGCACTGGGGAACGAAACGCGTTGGCTGTGTGCCGTTTTTAGCAAAACAACTGCGAATAAAAGAAGAATTGATTTGGACCCCAAGTGTATTTCCTGTTTTGACTCCTATTAGAGTGCACCTTCCATTAGTTTTTGGACAGCATATTTAGTACATTATCTACCCTCACTTAAGCCAACTAGGAAAGCTGGGTCTTCCCACCCACCGTGCACCCAGTCAATTCCGCACCATCAGCTGGGACGGCTTATAGTAAAACCATATGTCCACAGCTCCCATACCTCTGTCATATGTGGATTTTGTGCATTTTCTGAATGCGGTAAATAGGATCTTGTTAGCCAAGAGAAAGGATCTTATTTTGTTCTGGACCCTTTGAAGCCATCACAGAGGGAACTTACAGGGAAAGTGTTGTAACATATATAAAAAATGAGGCAAAACTAACATCTTCAAGAATATCGATGGGAGCCTCGACCACTTCCTGAGATCTGTGTGCATTTTCTGCTTAGTAGTTTAAGGTTCAAGGACCCCCATGTCAGCTCTGGAAGCAGCAGGATATGAATGTCAAGGTATTTAAAACTCAGTCTGCACACCTATATCTAGGTCTGCCAGCCTGCAGTGCCCACTGCTCCATTAACTGAATACAAAAGAAATTTGGCCCAGAAGCCTGTCCATACGAATCAAGCATCTGAAATATACCGTAGTTCAAAGATTGTGGCTGGGAGATGAAGAGCATTACATCATCCACATAGAGGGTTATGCAATCATCTGCCCCTCCCTTCCCAACTAAATTCCTCAATTTTTCACATCACACCTGACCCAATTTCCCAGCGGTTCCATGGAGGGGGCAAATAGCAGGGGAGCAAAGGGCATGCGTGTCTGTTACCCCTTTGTATAGGAGAGCTGTACGATACTGCATAATTTACCTGTACCTGTGCTCTGGGGCTCCTGTTTAGAATCTCAACAACAAATGAGATACACCAGTGCTCAAAACCCATGCAGTGGAGGACCTCCCAAAAAATTCACAATCCAGTGTATTGAATGCTTTTTCAAAGTCTATGAGGAGATACGCATTATCTCCTCATAGGTGTTCCCTTTAGGCTATTGCCATTTATACTCTGCAGATACAATGCATGGTGCTGTGATGAGGCATGAGCCACATTGATCAGCATGGACCAGGGAAGGTATAACTTATTGCAGCCTGTTGGACAGCATTTGTGCACAGATTTTTAGTTCCCCATTGATGAGTCAGATTGGGGGATAGGATGTAACTCTTTGGCTGGCTCCATTCATTGAACATGTCCAGAAGGATTGGAAGCAGGGCCCTCCTTACATTCTGATAATACCCCACCAGGAAGCAGTTGGGGCAAGATGTCTTGTCTGTCTGCACATCGGAGAGGGTCTCGCTAAGCTCCTCAGCTGTTAGGGGCTGATTAAGGAATCTCCTGTCCAAGTCTGACAGATGCTACAGGGGCAGGTCTGGAATGAGTGGGGACAGTTACCAAACGTTTTTATCCATGTTTTATATTGTTGGTTTTTAGAATTTGTTGTACTTTTAAGGTGGTATATGACCAAAGTAAAGTAATTGATTGATTGAGTGGGGACAGTGACTCTCTGGTGGGCCACTATTTCTGTAAGGGCTGCGTAATAATCAGCACAGGCATTTGCTATCTCCCATGTTCCCACTCTCTTATGTACAGTTGGTCAAGCACAGATGGTATTACCGGTGTTGCCTCAGTGCACGCGGCCATCCGTGTAACAATTTACTGGACATGTGCCCCCATTCATATATCCTGCTCTGTGTAGCAACCCAGTGTTGTCGTACTCCATCTATGGAGAGCTGTTACAGAGCAGTCCTGTCAATGGTCAGTTGGTGTCCTTTGGTTTCGTCTCCACTTCCTTCACGCTACAAGTGCACAATATTGGACTCAAATTCTGCCAATTGTCGATCCTTAGGCCTAAACTACGACTTTGCCACTCCACGCATGTATGCCTTGGTAACCCCCCAAAGGGTGCCGGGGGAAGTCACAGTGTCTCTATTTAACTCCAGGAAGGTAGTTATCTCAAGTGACAGGTAGTGGGTCACCTCTCTATCGACTAATCGCCAGGCCCCAAGCCACTATATCAGCCTTTGTTTGGAAAGAGTAGGGCATTGGTAGCAAACATTTAATGCATTTTATGCATTTGGTGAGTTTGTTTGGCTAGTTTAGGGAGTAGATTTATGGTATTATTGTTGGTCTAGGGTTTGCTTTTAGTGTACATCCTGATAACCATGTTCTTTTTTTAATTTCAATGAATTTTTGAAGGCTAGGGTGACTTCTTCCAAAAGAGCCTTGACAGTGATTATGCCACTGTTCCACAGCATTATTAGTTCTGGCTTCCAGTTCTGGCTTCTAATAGTGTAGTCACATTTTTGGAGGAATTATGTTGCTGAATTTTGAACTGTGCACACTGGGGCACTGCTGCCAAATCCGTAGTGCATGTCATCTAACCCATAAAATATGATCAGAATGGCTAATCCCCAATTGGCATATTTAAATTTCCTGTAAGGTCATATTATGTGGTGCAGAAAATACATGAAAGCCTGAAAAGGTAAATGCCATCCAGGGACTGCAGAACCTATAGTGACTTCCATTATGGTTTAAGGCCTACACGTGTAGTCTAACTGCTACAGCTTTCAAACATGCAGGCAGACGTGTTAAAACAACCCTTTTCAGCAGAAGGGAATCCGACTTTTAAATATTATGCAAGTCACCCTAAGTGGGCCTTGCAGCCCGCAAGCCAGGGTGGTCAGTGTTTAAAAGTGGAAGATGTAAGAAATTAGAGCTGGCATTTTCTTACAGTAAGTGGCTCTCAAAAGCTATTTTCACTTTATAGGGCTATTACTAGTTCAAAATGAACTACTCAAATTGGAATACTTTTTAGGTAGTCTTAGCTTAGCACTGGCTACAAAGTCCAATCAAGCACTATTTTAAGATTTCTTAAAAATGAACCCTGGGTGGTGAACGGCGCTCCGTTGGTGGAGTTTGCAGAGTTTTCTACACTCCGCGGAGAATGCAGAGTTCCTAAAAACTCTGCTCCGCTCTGTGGAGCGGAGATTTTTTCCCCCCTCACGCTTGTCAAGTTGATTCTGTCGTTGAGGTATTTGGGTCCGTCGTTGTGTAGCCATTTGTAGGCGTGAATGAGGATTTTTAAGGTGATTCTTTTTCTCCACGTGGAGCCAGTGGAATCTTCGTAGGTGTTGGCTGGTGTGTTTGTGCTGGGGGATGCCGAGGACGAGTCGGACAGCGGTGTTCTGAATTGTCTGGAGTTCGCTGAGTAGGGACTTGTTGATGCCAGCGAAGAGTGCGTTTCCATAGTCCAGTCTGTTGGTGATGAGTGCGTGGGTGACTGTCTTCTTTGACACAGGGGGATCCATTTGAAGGTCTTGCGGAGGGTGTTGAAGCAGCTGGAGGTAACGGCGTTGAGATGTCGGTTAATGGTGAGTGTTGAGTCGAGTACGATGCCAAGGTTTTTGGCACGGTTTGAGGGGGTAGGTGGGCATCCGAGGGCACTCGGCCACCAGGTGTCATCCCATGCTGAAGGGGTGGTTCCAAGGACGAGGACTTCTGTCTTCTCGGCTTTAAGTTTCAGGCAGCTGTTGGTCATCCGGACTGCGATGTCTTGCATTCCTTTCTGGAAGTTGAGTTTGGCGGTGGTGAGGTCTTTGGTGAAGGAGAGGATGAAGTGGGTGTCGTCAGCGTAGGATATGATGTTGAGGCCGTGTTGTCGGACAATGGCTGAAAGGGGGGCCATTTAGATGTTGAACAGGATCAGGCTCAGTGATGACCCCTGTGGGACTCCGCAGGTGATTTCCGTGGGATCGCAGAGGAAGGGTGGCAGTCTGATCCTTTGGCTTCTTCCGGCGAGAAATGATCGAATCCAGTCCAGGGCTGTTCCTTGTATGCCGGCGTCGTGTAGTCAGGCGACCAGTGGGCAGTAAGAGACGGTGTGGAAGGCAGCTGATAGGTTGAGTAGGATGAGGGCTGCGGAGTGGCCTTGGTCCAGGAAGGTGCGGATGTCCTCTGGGGTAGCTAGTAGTGCTGTTGTTACTTCGGAATCTGATTGGGACGAGTCGAGGATGGGGTTCTCTTCGATGAATCGTGTCAGTTCCCTATTGACTGTTTTCTCTGCAACTTTGGTTGCAAAGGGGAGGAGCGAGATGGGCCAGTAGTTCTTGAGGTCGGTGGGGTCAGCTTTTGGCTTCTTGAGCAGGGGCTTGACTTCTGCGCGCTTCCAGTCATCTGGGAAGGTGCCTGTTTTGAAGGTGGTGTTGATGGTGCGTTGTAGTTCTGGTGCGATGGTGGCCGCGGCTCTGTGGTAGATGTGAGGAAGGCAGGGGTCAGTGGGGGCCCTGAGTGGATGCCTTTCATTGTCGAGGCAGTGTCTTCGGTCATGATCCGTGTCCAGTTGGAGATGGTGGGCTGGCTGCACTGTGCATGGTGCGGTTCATAATGATTTTACAGCACGGGACAAACACCCGGCACTCAAAATCACTGCAAACGGCATGATCCAAATGCACTCAACCACTCACGGCTCTCTGCATAGCGGGCAGAGTTTTTTAGTCACTTCACAGAGTTTTGCACAGCGGAACTCCGCAAACTCCGCCCAGGCTTAATAAAAATCCAGTTCAATGAGGAAATCGGATATTTGATAAATGTACGGATCCTGTAACATTTACAAAGTTATACTTTCTGCCTGATGCTCTAATAGGCTAATTATCAATAGCTAGCAAGCAGCTGCCCATGCCAGAGCTTTACTTTGATGAGATGTTAAATACTGCTCCCTGAGCATGGATTATGATTTGGACCTGGTAAGAGGGACTGGGCTAAACTTGTCACTCAGTTTAACCTAAAAAGGACAGTTGCGGGCAATCCAGGAACTTCACTAAATTTAAAGTGGCCAGAGGGATGCCTGTATTTTTGCAGTTGAGCAATAAATAAAGCCTAAAAAAGAGGGGTATTTGGAACCTCCTGCCTCCAGTCTCATTGTAGGAGGGAGCTGTCATCTGAACCAGTTTGGGGTGGTTAAGTGGGAGAAGACATCTCTCAACCCTAGATATACCCATGAAGTGCACCATGACTCCTCCAGGGGCAGAACGGTTCCGCCATGTTGGATTTCACTTAGAATAGTTTATTACGGCATAGTTTGGAAAATGAAAATCAGGATGTTCTGGAAAAAATGACAGGGTAACACTTCGGAACTTCTACCCATTCTTTAGGGTATGTGCAGGAGTCATCACCACCCACTGGCTAGTGTATTGAACATAAGTAGCAGCTCACCACCAGCTCTACAGAACACATCTGGACCAGTGACTGTATAGTAGAGGAGAAAGACTGTTGCAAGTGACCTGAAGGGCTGTTTGGAGATTTGAAGGACTGGACCTGCTCCCACTTGTATCCAGGACTCAGAACTGGACCCCTAGGGTCAGTTGGGTGACCTCCTGTGCAGCTAAAGGGGCATCAAAAGTTGAAAGAGGCCTTTTCCCGGAGAAACCAGTCGATCAGTGGTACGTGGACCTTGACTAGTCTCTGCTAAAATGAATACTGTCCCTGAAGTCCATAGGGATTCAGACTTGATCAAGAGGAACTGTTCCAAAAGCAAGGAAAAGATGGTATTTAGAAAATGTTGGACATCTGCAGAACTGGGACAACCCACCTAAGACTATCCACTCAAAGCGTGAGCTTGGCAGTCCAAAAAATCTGGTTTGTCCTGCTCAGAGCTTTTTGCCTTTTGAAAGAAAACTTTAATTGGTCTTCACTGCTAACCTATCCGTCTTCAGTATGACCTATCCAGTTGCAGTTTCCAGGTTTGTCCTGCTAAATGTTTTTGAGCTCCAAAAAAACTACTGCCGTCCCGACACAGTGACAGTCCCAAGTACTCTATTAAGCTGACGGCGGTCCACCCACCGTATTTAGATGCTGCAGCAATAGACAGGAGACTGCCACAGCGGCGGTTTTCTCTGCTGGCTAACAGTACTCTGTCGCCATCATGTCGCCGGGTTTGCGCTGAAGAGATTTAGATATTTCCATTGTGCTGGCATTGTCCTGGTGGTGTTGTCCTGACAGATTGAAGCCATGGTGATGTGGAGACAGGTAAGTGCTACTCATCATTATCTTACTACACATATATGTTTGGAACTGTCATAATGTATTTGTAGGTAATTTGTAATGCCCATTTTTGGTGCATTTTGCATGCAAAGAAACAACATACACAGCGCAGTATTGAATGCACAGACACCACAAGCATGACACCTACAAGCACCACAACAACAAGATTATTTTTCTTTAAATGTCAATACAGGTGTGCTCATTTTACCCTGCTGTGTAGGAAATTGAACGCTACTGCATTACATCTTAGAAAAATGTAGCATGTAAAAGCAATGTAGAAGTACATGAGGCTACAGCAATTATATGTACCCGATACATAGGACCATTGTACAAGGAGCCAAGTCAAGTCAAGTCAAGAAAACTTTATTTCGGCAATTATTGCCATAAAAGCACAATAAAATAGATGTAAAAAATACAGCATCATAATATAGCTAGAATATTAAAAATTAAAAATTAAAAAGAATAATAGCATTTTAAAATCAAGGTAGCAAAATCAATTAAAATGGCACCGTCCAAATCTCAGCCCTAACTTTTCACTAGACATCTGCGTTTACACCACAAAGCAAAAAGAAATTTGGATATAGCAGCGACAAGAACCGGATGTGTATCATATTTTAGTAGCCTAAAAACCTCTCTAAAATTTCTAATTCCCAAATTCCTACAGAGCAAGAAAACCCATTTAAATATGGCGGCCTTATATGCAGGACAAAAAAAGATCACATGGGTCTCAGTCTCATCTGTCTAGTTACACCCAGGACATAATAGTTTGTTGGCGCCCGCCCAGTTGTTAATATATGCATAGAGAGGGAGCGTCCCGTGTCCGAATTGTAGAAAAAGTTTCTTGGCTAAAAAGGGTTGAATGAGATCAAGAGCTGGCTCCAATTTATAGTCCATTTTAACATCTAAAAACCTAGAGGTTAAACTAGATGTCCCTAACACCCTACTGGTACACATCAGTAGGAAATCTTTTAAAGCGGAGGTTAGTGACTGTTTAGAGATGTAAAGACAAGATTCCTCGGGAGAAGACCACAAATCACTCCTCCTAATTTGACGAAAAGTATCCCGAATATAGGATAGCCAAGGGATTTTTTCCGTCCCCCGGATGTGCATAACTGAATCTAGCTCCTCTCTATATACAACCAGCTCAGGGGTACTCCATAGCCTTCGCCAATACAAGAGTGGGCGAGAGGCTATCACGTCAGTGATGGGGAGAATGCCCAAATCCATCCTTAAAGGGTCTAAAGGGGTACTTTGAGGGAGACCCAAAAGTTGCCTTAAAAAGTTGTTTTCGATCAGTGGCAGGGTTTTAGTCTGGCAGTGACCCCATAATTCAGCTCCATAGAGGGTGGCACCCCTTGCATGAACTTTATACATTTCTACAGGGGGGCCAATAACCCTTTCGGCACATCTCCTATGGACTTTTAAAATCCCCCCACTAACTTGAATACGTTTGAAGTTTGCCTTTGCAATCTGCGACCCCCAGTCCATTTTATCGTTTATAGTAAGCCCTAAATAATCAAAGACTGGGACCCTCTCTAAAGGCCTTTTGTCCATTTTTGGGTGTGGGCAATTTGTGGTATTGGCATGAAACACCATGTACTTTGTTTTCTTTATATTTACCTCGAGATTCCTTTTGTTACAAAACAAGCCAGACTTCTCTAGGACACGTTGCATCCCCATAGGTGTTTTAGATTGGAGCAACGTGTCATCTGCAAACATTAATGCAGGAATTATACGATTAGCAAGTTTGGGGGAGTCTATATCCTTAACTGATAAGAGATCTTCAATTAACCCATTTAGAAAAAGGGAGAAGAGAGTTGGTGCGAGGAAGCAACCTTGTCTCACGCCCTTCTCTACAGGAATCGGAGCAGAAAGTTCCCCTCGATTTCCAAATCTAATTTTGGCAAAATTGCCTTCGTGGAGGCGTTTTATCGGTTGACAGAGATAAACTGGGGCCCCCATCTCTAACAACAGGTTCCACCGCTGATCTCGGGCTACCAAATCAAAAGCTGATTTGAGATCCACTAAAGTAAGGTAGAGGGAACCACCCTCCAACATGATGGTTTTCCAATAGATTAATTGCAATCTAAACAACTGATCTATAGTTGAAGTTTTAGATCTAAAACCAGCTTGGAGAGGGGTAAGTATGTTATGGTCTTCCATCCAAATCTGGAGTCTTCCCAAGAGAACATGTGCAAAGATCTTTTGAGATACATCAATTAGGCTGATAGGCCTTTCATTTGCCGGATCTATTGGAGAACCTTTCTTGTAGATGGGAATAATCTCAGCACCCACCCACGTTTTGGAAGGTGACAGGCCAAGAAGAATTGCATTAAAAAGAGACCACAGGTATGGAATCCAGACTACCTGATCAGTTTTTAATAAATCTCCTGGGACCCTGTCCAATCCAGGTGCCTTATTGGGCAAGACTTTGGCCAGGACCATTCTCACCTCAGACAAAGAGCAAAGAGGAATGTCTGTAGGTGGAACATAAGTAGAATTAATTACTGGCAGCCCAATTACAGCTGTTCCTTTTTGGGACTTAGAGTATAACACTTGGAAATGATCTCACCAGATTTCCTCCCCAAGGTTCGACTCAATTGCATTCTTACCAACAGTGTTGCCTGTCTTCACCAAATTCCAAAACCCTCTGGGGTCACTAGCGTCCAATGCTTTCTTGATGGCCTGCCACCTATCAATTTCCCATTCACATTTTGCTTCTAGTATGAGATTCTTACAGAAAGCCCTTGCCTCCCTGATACGTGAGATGTCACCCTCACGTAATTGACTCAACAGAGCTTTCCTTGCATCTCTGCAAGCCCTATTATACCAGGGACTAACTCCTCTTTGCTCTTCTCTTTAGGTCTCGGGACCATCCGGTCTGCCGAAGGCAGAACCGGAAGTCGAGAGATTTAATGACTTGGAGAAGAGGGGCTTGAACCAGCCCCTCTTCTCCCCTGTTCTCCATTGGCTGGCCTCTTGAATGCTGGCCAGCCACTGGAGAAGAGGTCAGTCATTCAGATTAGGCCCCGTCCTTTTCGGATCGGGGGGCGTGTTTTTTGCAAGAAGTCTCAAGGAGGAGATAACAGCAAAACACGCCCCCGAATCCGAAAAGGACGCTGCGTTTCTCCGAGGCATTTCTGCTCTGCCTCGGAGAAAGGCGGTGGTGTCTTCCGGTGCCCTCGGCTTGTTTTTGGAGGGGGGGTTAGAGACCTAAAAACCATGTTTTTTACCTTCCCTGTGAATTGCAGACGCTTTTCCAACACCCGAAGTAGCAGTGGTAGAGTTGGGAGGAACCGCTTACACGTAGTATCTCTATTCGAGAACCCAACACAGGACAAGAATATGAGCACACGCTTCAATGTACATTTTGAATTACTAAAGGGTCCCAGACCCGAAGAGACCCAGCCAACTTCAAGCCCTGCGTATACCAGCTCCCTCCCCACAACTGTCTTTGAACGCTGGCTGTCGACTGTGCCTTTTCAGCCAATTCATTTGAAAACCGCTGTAAAGTCCACCCGTCACTCATATTTAACCAAAATGTTTTTTCTGGGTGAGTTAAGGGTGGGTAGTAAATCACTTCTCTCCTTGACGTCCGTAATCAGATCACACGCGTCTCCTCCCTGGCCCACGATCGGCAGCGCGGACCCTTTAAACTGCGGTCCTAAGGAAATGCTGACTGCATTGGGCGGGGCTTGGTGGTAATGGGGAAAGTCATGTGAACAAAGCAGAAGACACCAAAACAAAGTCCGACTTTCCGTTCGTTTTCCTGATACCGGCGGGTAGGGCTTGCTGCTCCGCGGGCAGGTGTGCAATTACAGGTAAGGAGTAGGCGGGAGGGTAGGGGGGGTGGGGGGGCTTTAACAGGGATATTTGTTTAATGCCTAGGTCTTCTGCCTAAATGTAAATTAAAAATACAAAAAGACAGAACTGCGCCCACAGCAGCCATGCTCGCAGAGGGTTCCGATATTTCATAAAGTTAAGGCCCACGGGTGTCTGGAGTGAAAGTGTTAAAATACGTGTTTTGTTCCCACGCTTGGGACATGCATTTATTTGTGAGGTAGCCAGCCCCCTGGCAAAATATAATCATGACAACTGTTTAAATCCTGACTTTCGCATGACTTGTTCATGCACTGTGTGTGTAACGGGCTGCACAGAGGTCGCATTGAATATTGCATAAAATATCGCATAGCCAATCGCAGTTAACTTCCTTGTGCATTCACTCCTATGAGTCGCACTGCATGTCGTAGTGTATAAAGTACTCCCCTCACGAAGCTATGTTTCAAACTACACTGTGCTGAAAGTCAACTTGCATAAATCAGTATATCTATCCTTGTATGTCGCACTGTAGAGACAACCCTGTACCCCCCCCCACCCCAAAAGAAAATATGTATTCTACACGGTGGTGTATGCTGAATGTTTGCGGCTGCTTGCTTCACTTCGTCTTGTTTTGGGGGGAGGGGGGTGGCACAACTATCCGCACCGCTTTACTGCTCGTGCCCCCCTGGGTGGGCGGCAGCCAAGTCTTCAATCCACATTACCTATCATAGCTTCCTGTCGCTCTCCATTTCATCTCCGTGTACTGCACAAGCGCCTAGATAACCCCCATCCCGGCGCAATACCCACATCTGAAACATTACTTGCTGCTCCTTGTTCTGTGTATGGGGAAACGTTCCTGCTTCCACCCCAAACAGCGCCCAAAGCCATAAGTAACTACTTCTAATGTCCTCCCCTTTCGAGAATTTAGCGCCTAGGGTCCTGAGAGTTGTGCGATTAAACTATAAGTCACCACTCTCGGTGTCAGCACTGCATAAGGCTCTGCCCCCTCTGTTAATTGACTAACACACAAAATGTTCCTCCACCCACATTTTAAACGCTGGGACTCACGCGCATCTGTCCCTCGTGTGAATCACCCTTTACAGGAAATCAGTTGTATTGTCAATGGATGAGTGGCAAAAACCTGAGACTGTTTTACTCTGCATTTGCCTCGCGTCTCTGTGACTCACTTCAGCTGCAGCAGCTTTGTGTGAAGTTTGCTTTGCTCGTCCTGCCCCCAGCAAGCAGGAGGGGGTGGAGGGTTTTGTTCGTTGTCACGTCGGTGCCCTTTCATGTCGGGCTGTAAAAGCTTCTCGTTGAACTGCATGGCAAAGCATTCCCCCACACAGAGGACAGCAACGCCACTGCCAGGGAGACAAGCACCCAGCTCTCACCGAGGCGCTCGGTCAGTTATACCCTGACATTTAGGAGCAAGCGTCTATTTTATTATTACACAGTTGCGGCCAGCATGGCTTTTACACACAAAACCATGAAAACATTCCAACTGCCTGGCAGTGAATGCAGGACTTATAGTTTCCTACCTACTGGAGTTTTATAGTTTTTTTGATTAAATGGCTAAAATTACTTCCAGGCATTTTTAAGCAAAAACGTTTTATTTCTAGAAACTCAAGTGAAACACGTCCCCAGTCCTACATATGGGCCTGTGTAGGAGTTTTTGTAGTTTAGGCCAGGGCACCCTAACAAAAAGTGGCCGACATTTGCGGATTGCTCCTTTTCACAAACACTGCTTCAATGTTTTTAGTATTATAACAAGCATTTACAATGCAACGGTCTCGGCATTGTTAAAGTTAGAGCTATTGGCATTGTTCATGACAATGCCGTTTCTTTAAATGTTTTAAAAACAAAAACATTAACAAAAATAATGTCATGAGCAATGCCAATAGCTCTAACTTTACCAATGCCGAGACCGTTGCATTGTAAATGCTTGTTTTTGGGTTGAGATAGTATAGAAAAACTCACCCAGGGTTTCAACCAAGTCCTGATGGTTGTCCCCCAACTCCACTAAAGAGTCAGTACCACCACATCTATCTGTAATAGAGCTGGCCTTCACCAAAAAGGGTATTATAGATTTATACAGTGCAGCCTTTGCCTCCGGTGTTTGTGAGAAAGTTCCCCATCGAATTCTTCTACCTCCCTCTGCTACCAATAAATTAGAGGGGGTTGCGGTAGACTCAGATTGCCCTGCTCCCAATTGGTGCCAATCCAGAGTAACAACCAGCGGATTGTGATCGCTTTCAAGACGGGACTGTACCAGGAAATTCACTATCCTATGCCAGAAATCCACCTTCACCAAAATATAATCAATTGTGGATGCCTGGCCGTTTCTTTCAAAGGTGTGTTTCCCAGGGTTATCTGCATATATTCGACCATTACATGCCCTCAATGAATAATTAGGAGTGAGTGAGGTCAACTGCAGGGCTAGAGGAGTCCAGCCCTCAATGGATAATGGTTACACGTTGAAATTCCCCATGTCGAATCCTCATCACCCATTATGGGGTGGGATAACCCATTTAGGGGTTCAAAGTGGCAATTAAAATCGATAATAGGTAGAACTTGTTCAGGCAGCGACGCAAGAAAGGCTGACAGACAATCTAACGTCTGTGAAGTCTGCCCATACCTTACGGGACGAGAGTAAATATTAATAATAGCTACTTTGGGGAAATCTTTCAGGGATTAAATAACACATAAGATATCAGGGGAGCGGGTTTCTATCGGCTTAACTAAGCAGCTGAGTTGTGTGCCAATCCAGATACCTAAGCCCCCCGATGGTCTACCCCTAGGCCCCTGGACTGCCTATTTATAATAGGTGGCAAACCCTACTCTATGCAGGGGCTACAGTGCCCAGGTCTCCTGAAATAAACATATCTCATGTGTATCGATAAATTCAACCCACTCAGGGATAATCATTTTATGGGTTAAGCCAGCTATATTCCAAGATAACAGGCTTAGCCCAAATGGTGAGGCTACTTTAGGGCTCTGCAGGCCCATGATAGAGATCCCTCTAGCAGGGGCCGCGGACAAGATCTTCTCCTCAGAGCTACCAAAGCTTTCCACGGGAGCGTCCTGATGGCTAACTACTTTCACTTTGGCAAGACCCTTAAGTGCCCCCCCATTACTAGTCAATAGAGAGTCATCGAGCACCATAGCTCCATGAGTTAATTGGGCAATTCTAGCCTGGGGAGGAGAGGTCGGTTGGCCCATGGTGGAATTAATAACCTGCTGACTCCCCATCCTTCCCGGTGGGCTACGATATACATCCCCATATTTTCCCTTATAGTTTCTTTATATACAAGTTCCCTGTTCAAAGTAAGTGTCTGGGCAATATCCACGTCTCCCTCAACAATTCGCAACGTTGGGCTGTTCGGAGTCAGTCAATCTACATGGTCTAGGCAACTAAATCTGTTTGATAGCGGGAGAGCAAAAAGTGAAGGTTTATCATAATTACATCGTCTATTGATTGCTCTCTCTACCTGTGGCATGAGATCATTCCCATCCCTTCGTTGCCCTCAACTATTTAATGGTAGAAGGCTAGGATGGGGGGGATAAAAATAAGTTAAAGAAAGGGACCGTATCCCTTTAGTTGCCCACGTCTGATGCCAATCGCATATATGATCAACTATCCTGCTATCTCTAAAGTTGATCAGAATGCAATCGCCCTCAATGTGTTTCTTTTTTTGCCCTACCCAAATTACTCTACCAGCGAATAGTATTTCGCTGTACACCTGTGGTGGTAGTGGTCTATTGATGTTTAACCAATGAATGCACTTGTTTTTCAAATCAGAATACGATTCGTCTTTACCTTGAGCCAGTCCCGGAACACCAGCCAAAACAACAACATACGGGATTGATTCTGGAGGCAGATGTACACATGGCAAGCTAGGGCTCTTAGAATCACAACTTGGGGGGCACCTACCAGTTTCATCAGCTTTGTTCTTTCTCGATGAGCCTATCATAGGACCACCCCCCTGAGTAGGAATCGCTGGATTTATAACCTTGTTGGAGGCTCCCTCACCATGTGTTGCTTTACCAAATTTCCCAATAGTGCCCAACTCGACAGGTCCCCTTAAAGGGGCTGATATTATATTAGAAGGCAAAGGGGGTATAAACTGGACAGAGCAGGGAGATTAGCATGTAAATTGGAGGTTACATGAGATGGCCTAGGGTGGTCCCCCCGTAGCAGATTATTATTTAAATGGCTGTTTGTAAAAGATAGTTCTAAATATGAAAGTTTGTCTTCAATTAAAGATAGTCTTTTAAGAAGTGGCTGAAGAGAAGAGGTAAATAAAGTTCCAATTTTCACCAGGAAATCCTGTCCGACTAGGTGTGCAAGGGGATCCATTATGGCAGAGTTTACTGGACCCGTCAGAGGTGAAGATGGTCGAGCCTCCGTCCCAGGGGGTGATACTAAAAGCTCCATCACACCTGTTCCACGGGGCATTTGAGTCTTCTGGTTTTTAGAATTTGTTTTCCTCTGCAAACCCCCACCCCGCTTTCTCTTTATGGCAGGTTCCTTAAGTTGAACTACAGCTTGGGTGGCGGTGTTACAGATTGACCTCGTTTTTGGACCGGGGGATAAGCGAGAAACAGGCTCTTTAAGTACCGGATCAACAAACTCGATCATAGGAGCAGGCTCCACTAGGGACAAAATGATAGTAGGACTCGCTAAGGCCTGTGAAGGCTGGTTACCTTCTTAAATCAGAGGGTGAGTATTACAACTCATGGCGGTATGTTGCTCTGGTGACCTAGCGTGCATGATTTTACCCAGAGATGATCGCTTTGAGGACGTGGGGTCCAATGATAGACGCCGCTCAGTCAGGGCAATTTCATGGTCCACTACTGAGGTAGCTCGGGTAATGAACCGGTCCAATGACCCCACCACTGTCCCCCCTGTGAGAGAGATCCTCCCCTTTCCTCCTTTAGAGGCCATAGGCAAGGCCAACACTAGAGCTACACCTTATGTCAAAGTTCCAGATGACGGTGCGGATATAAGAGAAAACTAGTCACTCACACTGACCTTCTGAATGTGGTTGTAACAGAGGGGGGCCCGGCCCGACCCGACCTCTCCCGAGCTCGAATGGGCCCGGCACGCGTCCCGTCCCGGGTGCTGCGAGGCCAGGTGCCGCGAGACGTGAAGTAGTAACTGGTGGGAGGGGCTGGAGCGAGTGGCTGCTGGGTCTCGTAGTCTGCTAGGCTCCAAACAAACAACAAAGACCTCCCCTGCCTCCTGCGATGCGGGATATTCAGGTTATATGGAATTTTAAACACACCTGTAAAGTAAGCAAACAACAGTGTCCTGGGGGTGGGCACCCCAGGACACTGTAGGAGCCGGCCCTGGGGGGTGGTGGTCCCCAGGGCCCTCAAGGGCAGCCCCCTCCCCCATTCATGTTTATAGATTTTGTCCCTGGAATTTGGCCCCCTGGGGGCTAATTATTAACGAAGCGCGGAGGCCCGCGCTTCGTTTTTTTTTTTTTTTTACTGGCCGGATCCGCGCACCCTGCTCGCATTTCGCAGTTTTTTGGGTTTTTTTTCAAAAGGGGACCCCAGGGGGTCCTTCTGGGACCCCTAGGCAACACTAGAGGGTCAGAGTATTTCTACCCTGCCCCCTTTACATCTTTCACACACTTATTTCCCTTACTTAATCAGCCTTGCTTCTACCGAGGCACAAAATGCCTGCAACAGTTCCTGCTTTCGAATGTTGACAGACACTTGACAGCCAATTAGCATTCAGCGCATGATCGGGAGAGTGCGTGCTCGGTTTGCAGAGGGTGCGCTCAGGGTGCGAATAGGGTGCGCGGATCCTCCGAGGCCATAGATATATCCCTCTTTTTTACTCTAATTTTCTCAGGAACTACTGAACAGATTTACACCATTTATGCAAAAGGCACGAGTCTGAACTGAGGACTACCTCTTTGCCAAATTTGGTGTAATTCCGTTCAGCAGTTCAGGCTGTAGCTGCATCAACAGGTCCTATGAAAAATTGCATGGGGAAAATGCATTTTGGGACCCCCCTTTTTACTCGGCCCCCGCTTGACGAATCACCACGGAACTTTCAGGATAGGAGCGGACCGGAGCTGGCCAAAACTTTGGAAAATTTCGCAAAGATTTGTCAACCGGTGGCAGACTTATTGGGAATAGAATGTTGCGGATTTCCTATAGAAAATAGGTCCTAACTATAACTACGTACTGGCGACCGCCAGTAGGTAATATATATATATATATATACACATATATATATGTATATACAATCAGATGATGCAGTGATGCTATCAATAATGTCATACGAGATGTCATAAGTGTTGTAATATCTGAGCTTTTCAGCGGTGCATGCCGAGGGCCAGTGCTTAATTTGAGCCGGTAGTTTCCAGTGCTCGGCACCAGCAGTTAGTTGTCAACACTAGCCCTCATTATAGTTTGCCATGTGATGGCACAGTTTGTCTAATTTAGAAATGAGCATAACAATAGTAATTAATTAATTTAACATACTTTCACACTGACTAACATCTGCTGCCAAACCCATTCTTATTGCTTTTGGGGCCTGGAATCATCTGAACTGTCACGCTTGTAGGAGTGTGATGGTCAGTACTGGTGTTGGGTACCATCACTTGCAGCGCCGGCAGGGGCAATGGATGGTGCAAACTGTAGTGGCCTTCTGACGAGAGCCCTGGCACCTGTGACGGTGGAAGTTATAGTTAACCACACCTTTATATAATGTTGGATTCAGTAAGTGGGTGCATGAGTGTCTGTCGTGCATGTAGTAATGCATGTGACCTTGCAGATGCCCAACATTTGAGTAAAATCCTATTTTTGGAGCATGGCTATGATGAAAAGACAATAGACATAGCCATAAAAAAGCCAATGGCCTGGATAGAAACAATCTATTAGAAAACTATTCGAGAGTACAAAGTACAACTGAGGTCACAGAGTCTGAGACTAGGCTTATTCTCACCTATAGTCGTCAGCATAACTCTCTACGAAAGATTGTTAACAAAAATTGGCCTGTCGTCAAAAGTGATCCAGTGTTGGGCAGAGTGTTACCAAAACATCCCTGCATCACATTTAGAAAATCCAAATCGATGCGAGATTTGCTGGTCAAGAGTAGTCCGGAATTACTAACATCAGCAAATTGGCTCACAGCCCACAAAGGATTTATTGAATGCAATAATTGTCGGGCATGCAAATTTGCAGTAAACAAAACCTCATATAAAACACCTTTTTCTGAGGAAGATGTTAAGATTATCACATTTCTTACATGTCGTACAGAGTTTGTTGTCTATGTGTTAAGTTGATCTTGTGGGTTGCAGTATATGGGCAGTACCAAGTTACAGGCCCACAAGCGCATACTGCAACACATGAGAGCAATTACTAACACCGATTCAACATACCCAATAGCTCGCCACTTTAAGGATAAGCATAACAGTGACGTAAAACATCTCACATATTTCCTGATTGATTCCATTCCAACATCTAGACGTGGGGGTAATAGAGAGGTGAAATTGAGACGTCTAGAAACACAATACATTGTAGAACTTGATACGAAGACCCCCTAATGGACATAACTCAAGCGAAGACTTTTATGCACGGTTATAAGCAATGTTTTAACAATAACCAGAGTGTCCAAGTTTAGTGAATATATCTTTCAGGCTGTTTTTCCAACAAAATTATAAATATAAATAAATAAATAAAATCATGTTCTCTATATAGATAGATTAATATGTTCAAACTCTTCAGTACGCTGCTACAAACAATTTTAGCTTTTAAAACAGATTTTTAAAATAAAACAAGATCTTAAAAATTCTGTTTCGTTGCCATTTTCAATTTCAATTTTATATTTATTATTTTTTATTTTAGGAACAGGATTCTGCTCTTAGGGAGCACTTTCTTCTTTTTTCACTTTTACACTCTAACTAGCACAATAAATTGACATAGAAGATTGTTATATAGGATTTGAGCCACAAATGGTATTATACAATATGGGTCGAGTATATGCAACTGCCAAAAGAGGCTGGGTTTGAGCTCTGTGATTTACAATGTATTATACAGACATTTTATTAATTGCAGTTACCCAGTCCTCCTTTAAACATATGATCTTTACAACAATATGTTTTTAAATATTGCGATTCATTTGGAGATGCAATGTGGATATTTATATATGACATTTTTATGTATTTTATATGGAAATGTGTTTTATGTATTTCAATAGGCACTTTTGGATGGATTTAACCAAATATTGTATATGTATTTATATTTATAGTTTGATACAGAAATCCAAATGTTATTTATATAATATACATATATTTATGGCAGGTTTTGCACAACTCGAGCATTAGAAGCCAGTCATTGCTTATGCATTCATAAAATGAGTTAGGCTTTGACACTAAAGTGCAGTACTGAAATATGTATATTGTGTGCAGTCCCCTTACCCCTTCCAGAGTACTGAATGAGCTTTGGTAAACTTCTAGGGATAGTGTTGGTTGTCTAGAATCACACTGTGAGTCTTTGTGCATTTGAGAACCACTGTGAGAGAAGCATTTGGGTACTTCATATCTTTGCATACACATAACTGCTTAAAAACCTTTCCTGTTCTCAAGTTTTGGTAGAATTAGAAGGCAGTCATTGCTTATGTATTCACCCAGGAACTGTCCTTGCAATACTGTAAACATTCAGTTAATATCCAAGTAGTAACGGAGTGAGGCAGGCCGTAGCACATGCATTGATTCAAACGCTTATCCACTATGCATGCAATCCTCTAATGAATATTTTTGTGAGAAAATAGACACAATCTATGCCTCTTTCTCCAATACTGATCTGAAACATATAGAACCTTATGTGCCATCTTCAACTCAGGCCAACTGTCTCAAGTTCGGCCCCTTCTCAGAGGAGGAGGTGAGTAAAGTTATGCTAGAAGTAAAATCAGGCTCCTCTTCAGATCCATGTCCTCATCTGTCGCCCTGTTGGTGCGCGGTCCCAAATAGGAGATGATGGCGGACGGACTGAAGTCCATTTCAGATGGTTTAATGGTCTCTGGACATGCAGCTAGTGACCATTCTGGTTGCTACAAGGCTCTTGCAGCAGGGGAATGAGTGGAGAGTTCAGCTAGGACTTCAACATAAGTAGGTGTGCACGTGGAGGTTTGTCCGCCAAATCCAGTTGCAGAAGTGGTTAATGTGGTATTCTATGTTTTCTAACAGGAAGAATGGAACTTTAATATGAAAACAAGCAGTTCTCTTATGATTGAACACCCAGGTGGGTTTTTCTCATATCAGTTCATTAGTTGTGGTAGAATTTGTCCAGTTATTCTCCCTATTGCAAGCTGTTTGCAGTTACAAGGCTCTCACCAGTCCATAACTTCCTATCCAGGAAAGTTATTAAGTGCTGAGAATAACCTCACTGTACACTGTACATAGTGGAAGTTATGTCCTCACTTTTTGTTTTCAATAGTCTGTGGTCAAGGGGTATTTCTCCATTTCCTTAGGGTAGGGCGTTGGGCCTTATTTATAGTGGATGTTGTGATTTTGGGACCAGTCTGTTCCACCCAGTCTGTTTTTGAGCAGATACTCCATAATTTGTATTTATCTGCTGCTTGGGCCACACTTACATTTTTCCACTGAATCCCTGGAATAGAGTGCAGCACTGTGCCCCAGCTCTGATCTGCAATACTCAGTGTGTCGTTTAAGTTGTGTTTGGTGTCAGAAGTCCAAAAGACTGTGCTTGGCCCACAATAGGACTGACCACAAACCTTTGTTGTTTGCCTTCACTACTAAAGAGTTTGAACATACTTTGCCAAGGATCTCCTGTTGGATGCTGTGCCTGGAGGGATATAATATTAGGATGCCATGTCTACTGGGCATGAAAATTGTTGTGGCAGACTTTCTGTCACAAATATTAATTGAAAGTAATATAATTGATGAAGAGGAAGCAGTCAAGTACTGAACTCTCTAGTAGATATTGCATCCTACAGTTATGCCCCTCCATGTCCAGCAACCAATGGGAGATCTTTGGTGTAGTACGTTTAGATCCTTTAGTAGTGAAGGCAAACTCCAAGAACTTGTGGTTTTATCATGAATGACATTCTCCAAATGAAGAACGTGAAATGCATGACTACACAGTAACACCCTGCAGCCTCCCTTTCAGCCAATGAATATTGATTTCCTAGTCCCTTCAAGGTACCGAAAGCAAAAGCAAAAATGTTCTCTTTTTCAGCTACTAACTGTGAAAGGGTGGCATCCAGCCTTTCTTGCTGGCATCTCTCGTTAGCTTGGTTGGTCAAACTTGGCCAAGGTTAGGGCTAATTTCCATTGCTTGAATGCAGTCTGACAATCTGAGTTCCAAGAAAACTGTGCATTGTTATTTATGAGAAAGACAACACTCCTTGTTTACTCCTTACCTGCCATTACCTCTTCCCTCCTCTGAAATGTAACTTTACCCTTACCTCCTTTTACCTGTACCCAACCCTTAATCCAAAAATTACAAATACATCATCATTCCTCTACTTGCCCGTAATCCCTAAATTAACCCCACCTCCTTTTACCTTTACCCACCCCAGGTCCTACATTTACCCTTACTTCTATTTACCTCTGCCCACCCTTGAACCCTAAAATTACCCTCACCCACCTTTACCACTACCCTCCCATGAACCCTAAATTTGCTCTTGTCTCCTTTTACTGCCCTGTACCTTTATCCTCCTCTTAAACTTAAATTACCTGTACCTCCCTTTACCTCTACCCATTAATAAACCCTAAAATCACCCTTACCTCCCTATACCTCTAAACGTTAAAATTACCCTTACCTTCCTTTACCACTATGCACACTAAACCCTATAATTATCCTTACCTGCCTTTACCACTACCCACCTGTAAACCCAAAAACTACCCATATCTCCATTTACCTCTACCCACCCCTAATCTCTAAACTCAGCCTGCACTTCCTTTACCACTACCCACCTCGAAAACCACAAATTACCCTTACCTACATGTACATCTTCCCATCCCTTATCTCTAGCCCCCATCCATTATCTTCCTTCAACTTTACCTGAAGATTTAGCACTTTTAAAACAATAAACAAAAAAAAAAGTGTACCTGCGTGGTAAAGGATATGTCATAAAGGTAAAAACCTATACTATGTACTTACCTGCATGGTACTTGCCTGTGTGGTATAAACGGTTGAAACATCATGAAAAGCAGATATTTCCCCACTGCAGGATACACATTTAACACCAAAGGCAATGGAGAAACTGAAAAGCGACAGGGTGAGGTTATTTCTAGAAAGTACCTATGCCAGACCAGCATCAAACACAAAGATTCACACATTCAGCAAATCTAAATCTTGTGATGCGGCCATTCTCTTCAGGAAAAACCTTTTACTCAAAGCATTAAAATGTGGCATGATGCACAAGGTAGATATATTTTGCCAAAGCCAGATTTCAATAAGAGAATCTGATATTTGTCTGAATATATGCAACTATGTTTACACTAACCCCCTCTACACAACTCTGAACCGGCATGACAGAATCTAGTGATACCAGTGTCATTATAGGAGTTGACTGGAATATAAAACCTGACACTGTTATAGATAGAAATGGGTCCCCTGATAGAGGAAATGTTTCTGATAGGGCCTTTCTAAAAGATGTAACAAAAAAATTGCACTTTTATGGAAGTGTGGTGTCTCCTTCAGCCCTGTGACAAGGAATATACTTTTCTTTCCTGTACGTATGACTCTAGTTCTAGAATCAATTACTTCTTGACAATGGGTGCATTTCCTCCAAATATTGTACCGTGCAAAAGTTTGAAACGTGTCATCTCTGACCATGACTCAGTCCAATGGATCCTTGACTTTGGAAGAAAAAGTCCTCCAGCAAGGATGTGGAGAATGAATATCTCCAAATTTAAATTACCCAAAGAGAAAAAAATAACTTTGATCCTACCTGCCCAAACACATAGAGGACAATAAGGATTATGTCCTTCATCTCAGACACTATGGAGCCAGTGAAGCTGCATTGTGGGGGTTGCTAATGAGAGACAGTGCAATAACACAAAAAATAGCTGAAGCCTAAAAGTATGAATTTGTAAAAGCTATCAAACACCTTACATAAAAATATAATGCCAGGCCTGATAAAGATTTCCCAGAACAACTTGAAAATGAGAAATGTGCCTTAAATTCACTAATCAGTTATACAAATGTGTTACACATACTTTGCTATAGAAGTCTTTTAATAAGGGAAAAAGGCAGAACTCCTATTAGCTTCCCAGCTAAAGCAATGAGAATAACAAATGAGAATGTGTACACACAACTGAATTACTTTGGTGCCCTCCAAACACACCCTCGATACACTGTGGACACATTTACTCACTTTTAGAAACATACATATGTGCCAAACAATCCAGACGTATTAGCATTTGAGGAGAAATTCTTTTCAAGATATCCAAAACCCAAACTTTCAGACATGGGTAGGGAACTCTTAAAAGGGGAAATTCTGGTTTAGGAAATAGAAGATGTCACTCCTGATCTACCTAAAACCATATCCACTGATAAGGATGGGTTGATTACTGAATTCTATAAGATGGAGGTACCCAAGTAGCTCAATATCATCTATTAAGTGAACCTTCAGCTGAGATTACCAGCAGGGTGTTCAGACTGGACTCATTTCTACTTCTAGGAGAAAAGAGACCGGATTGCCCTCTCTCACACTTATTTATTTTGGCCCTGGAGCCACAAGCCAGAGTTATTAGACACACAGCAACTATTAATGGGATCCAGACCTCTGCTAGGGAAAATTTTGCACGCAGAAGATACCAGGCTTACACTTACAGACCCGGCAGACACTTTACCTTTTCTCATGACACTAATAGACTCTCATTTTTTTCATTATAAAAAAAAATATTGGTCAAAATCATGCACCTGTACTAGAGTAGTACATGATGGATATGACTTTCAATGTGTAAGTCATAATCTTAAATACCTTAGTATAATTTCGAATAAAGGTACATGATCACTGACCATATCAATCCCCTCACACAACACATGAGTCTAGATTTCCAGATGGGTGCCACAATAATTGTCATTCTAGCAAGAATATAGATAATCAGAAAGGTTATACTACCGAACATTTCTATTCATACATATTTCAGTCTTCTAGACTCTCTTCTTAGTTCTTTCTTCCCTCTTTCATCTTCTTTTAGTTCTTATTGATTTCCTCCTGTAAGCACAGTGTATTAACGCATCCTCTTTGTACACATATTTGTTAGACCTGACATCCTTGGCATGGTATTACTCGCAAACCTTTTGCCTTCATTCCTCCTGTTCTGCTGAATTCGTTTTTCTTGATTATAGCACTCTTCACACTTTACCACTGCTGACCAGTGCTAAAGAGCTTGTGCTCTCTCCTTCAAAACATGGTAAAGTTGGCTTAACCCTGATTGGAACACTTTTAAAACAAGTCTCAGGACTGCCACTGCAGTGCAATTTTAAACTGCCATTTCCACCTGGCAAAATAAACATTTTACAATGCCTAAATCTTCCTTTTTTATACATATGTCACCCCCATGTTAGGCTCAAAAGGCTCACAGGTCATTGTCATTGTATTTAAAAAGTAGGACATGTGGTTTTAAGTTTTACATGTCCTGGTAGGGAAAAACTACTATATTTGTTTTTCACTACTGTTAGACATTTGGATAACATTGGGTTACCCTATAACATTTAATACGCAGTAACTTTGAATTGGGAGCAGATAGAGACATGGGCCCCAATTCACATAACTAACTTAAGACAAAATCCTAAACTTACTACCATTTTGGTATTCACAGAATGCACTTACTACTTCTGGTATTCACAGAATGCACTTACTACTTTTGGCATTCACAGAATGAACTTACTACTTTTGGTATTCACAGAATGGACCTACGACTACTAACTTTACGTCCGCATTCGGGCTGAAATTTCCGCTCCCGGAGCGGGAATTCCGCTCCCGGGACGGAATATACGAACTGTGGCCGTTGATCATTTTAGCCAAGGGTAAACACCTGTCCAAGTGCCTACCATCCCCCACCATGCATCAGCTGACACACTGCAGTCAATCCTAGCCCTGCAGCATGTATAAATGCAGAGCAGACACAAACAAACCCTTTCAACATGTCACTGAATGTGTTGCACTGCCCCTTGCCATGCGGCAAAACTACTTGAGGAGGAGGAGGAGAGCAGAGAGGATCTTCAGACAGAGGATCAACCTATTTGTAATGTCCAGCCAAGATGTAAGGGCCAGGTACCATTTCCCTCCAGAAGTCATCTTGGATATGGTATGTGAGTGGGCGCAGGAACTTGACTCTGTGACCTGCTGCTCACATGCAATACCAGCATATCTCAAGATCCTTTCTGCTCTCCATTTCTTTGCCACTGGGTCTTTCCAAAGGGTCTTCAGTGACCATGTGGGCATTTCCCAGGTGAGCCAGTCGCGGTGCCTGCATCAGGTACTGAGATGCATCACTGCTAGAGCCCACAACCACATACAAATGCCACATACACTGGCCATGAGACAAAGGGCAGCACGAGATTTCTATCGCATTGCACAATTCCCACATGTGCTGGGTGCAATTGATTGTGCCGCATTGCTCACATCTTCTGCAACAGACACCGATGGTATTCCATCAATCTGCAAGCTGTCTGTGATGCCAGTGGGAGGTTCATTAATGTGCATGCAGGGTTCCCAGGCAGTACCCATGACAGCTTCATATTCTGTATGTCACCTCTTGCCCGGCGGAGGGCTGCGAGAGAATTTGGCAACATGTGGCTACTAGTTAAGTACCAAGCACTAAAAATGAGGGATATGTGTTATTGACATGTCTAAATGCCCCCTAACATTAACCATTGTACAATAAGAATCATAAAGCTACGTACATGGCCCAACAGATGCTGCATGTACTAAAGTATAGATCATGTCCTGTGCAAATCAAAGAGGGAAATGTAACCAACTGCCCTTTCTTCACTCCTCAGGCGACGCTGGGTATGCACTCTCCCCACATCTCCTCACCCCTTACGGGTGTGCAAACACTGTACCTCAGCATAGGTACAATAGGGCACACATACAGACTCGAGCCATCATAGAGTGCACTTTTGGTCTGTTGAGGTCGCGATTCAGATGTTTCGACCGTACAGGGGGTGTGCTGCTGTACTCCCCAGAAGACGTGTGCAAGATCATATTAGCCTGTTGTGTTTTGCACAACATTGCTTTAACGCATGGCTTACACATACCTCTGGAACCTCGGCTAGCTCTGAATCTGGGAAACCGGGCCATTGCACATAACCGAGGTCAGGGCATGCAAGTATGTGATCAGCTCGTTGCCACGTTTTTCACATGAGCAACATGTAGTGTCATGGACAAAATGTGGTTTGCTTTCTGTTGTCAATGATGAAACTTGGATATACACGACTGTGTCAATAAATTCCATCCTGAGACGACTTTGCAAGCCACACTAACTGCATGTAAATCACAGCTGCTGACAATAGTCAAAAGGTGGAGCGTGCCTCAGGTCATGTGCCCATGTCTGCGATCAGTGTAGTGGACGTCCCTAAAAACAACTATTCACGCAGATGACAAACGATACATGTCCTGAGAGACTATGGTGGCCCCGGTGCAATCGTGTTTTTGCTCGGTCTTCAAGTGGTTGGCGAAGGCCCAATTGAAATGTAATGAAGACAAATCAGAGGTTTTGCTGTTTGGGGACTTTCCGACTGGGTTTAGAGACTTGATCTGGACAGCTGAGTTTCCACCGCCAGTGTCCAATAGCCAGATCGCTAAGAATTTGGGAGTTTGGTTTGATGGTAATCTGTCCTTTTCCAGTCAAGTAAAGCATCTGGCAGGCTGCTGCTTTGGCATCCTCAGAGTCCTTAGAAGATTCTTTCCGCTTCTTCCGCAGGCGGCACGGGAATCTGTGGTGCGTGCGCTTATTCTGTCCCGTTTGGACTACGCCAATGCGCTTTATGTAGGGATCCCAGCTTACTGCCTTAATAAACTTCAAGTGATCCAGAATGCGGCTGCCCGCCTCTTGGGTGGGATCTCGCCTAGGGAGAGTGTGCGGGGCTACATACGTTCCCTACACTGGCTTCCGGTCAAGGCGCGAGTGGTTTTTAAATCTGTCACCATTGCCCATCGGGCACTACACGGTTGTGGCCCGGTCTATCTGCAGAAAAGTTTCTCCTTTTATGTTCCGGGGAGGACTCTGCGCTCTTCATTCCTTAGGCTGGTGAAGGTCCCCGGTTTCCAGCGGCACCGGCTGGGGGGCGCTTCCTTGGCCGTTCATGCGCCCGAGCCTGGAATGCGCTTCCCTTGGCACTTCGCTGTGTGGAAGATATTGCGGCTTTTAAAAAATTGCTAAAAACGTACCTTTTTATTTAAAGTCAGGTTATGCTTTGTTTTCCCCTGGGTCACGCCGGGACACTCCTTGGAGTACCTGTGCGCGCTATAAATTTAAATAACATAACATAACATAACATACCTGGACCTTATGAGGATGGGTCACTTAATCACAAAAGGCCATAAATATTGCATACTCAGGCCTGTGCCCTCAACAGATTTGACTCCCCTACAAATGATGGGCCCAGAACATGAGTGATGATGTCATGGCTGAATCAGGCACCATGTGTCTGTGATATATCCACACTGCTCCACCCCAATGTTACGTAACACATCACACAACTCTGGTAATGAGCACTCAATATGGACTACATTTACCATAATGCAAAGTAGGAGAAAATGAAACTGGGATTTGATGTTGTGTCAGCCCCCCCCTGTCTGTGCAGAAATGTCATTAAATGGTCTGTTCCCCCTTTTGTTACATATTCATGATTCTCACCTGCACTGTCATTTCAGTTTTTTCCACAACAGAACAGCAGGATGGAAGTGGATTTGATTTCTGATTGTAGATGGATCAGGATGAATACAAAATGGCTACCAACTATTTCCTGTAATGTATTTCCTGCCTCCCACTTCCTGTAAAACATTATTTCATACAGGCAATGTTATACAGGAAATACATCACAGGAAGTTGTTGACAGCCATTTTGGGTTCATTCTGAGCCATCCTCTATCACAGATCAGATCCTCTGACATCCTGCTGCTCGCAACTTACTTATTTGCCCCAAAATGGCTGAGGGTTATGAAGAGAAAGCATCCCCTTTCACTGAAAGGGAATTAGACATCTTAGCTGAGGGGGTGCTGTCCAAATATCCTCATCTATATGGGGCCCAGAACACCAGCTGGGCAATGCAGCCCCGGCGAGTCTATGGGCCAACATCGGGGAGCGCTGCAGTGCAGTGGGAGTCCACACCAGGAGTGCTAGGGCATGCCGCAAGCGCTGGGAGGACTTAAAACGCTGGTTCCGGCACAAGGCTGAGGGTTATGAAGAGAAAGCATCCCCTTTCACTGAAAAGGAATTAGACATCTTAGCTGAGGGGGTGCTGTCCAAATATCCTCAGCTATATGGGGACACAGAACACCAGCTGGGCAATGCAGCCCGGGCAAGGCTATGGGCCAACATCGGGGAGCGCTGCAGTGCAGTGGGAGTCCACACCAGGAGTGCTAGGGCATGCCGTAAGCGCTGGGAGGACCTAAAACGCTGGTCCCTGCACAAGGCTGAGGAGCTGGTGGACCTGTCTTCCCAGCACCATGTGCATCGTCCTCGCCTCTCCCCACTGTACAGGAGGGTCTTGCGAGCAGCTTGGCTGACCCACCATGCTCAGCTGGAGGAGCATGAGCAGTAGGGACCTGGTAAGTGCATCATATACAATATGTGCCTGGGAGTATGATGTGAGTGAAACAGTGCTGTACCATTGTGTGTCCCATGCCTTCATTCACCGATTCCATGTCCATGCAGCAGTCACCAAGATTAAAAAGGCACACTGTGGCATATGGACTGTACAGGGCAGAGTGCATTTTGGGAGTTGTAGTTTCTTCATGACAACTGGGTAAATGAGCCTCACTTGTGCATTCATATTGAAATCTACTCTGCCAGCACCACTACCATTGAACCAAGGAAATCATAACTGATGTGTGCATTGGATGAGCAATGGTACAGACACTGTCCAGTGTGCGCATGGCAGGCCAAAGGGTATTGTATGCTGTGACTTGCATTGCATTTGTAGAGTTTGGGTTCCAATTGAGACAAATCATCATGTGCCATGGAGTCAAGACAGACTTTGAGATCCTTGCATCACTCTTAAGTGCTTCTAAATTTGCAAGGTGTGTCCACTGTCAGACGTCTCACCCTCAGTAGCCTGTATGACATTTCACATGTACAAGTAGATGTCACAACGACCCACCACTGTTCACCGGTGTACTGCACTACCTTATCAGTCACCAAAGCCAATATGTGGCACTGGATTGTCAGATTATGTGTGGGGACAGCAAAAGGCTAGACTCACAATGTAGCTAAAGAAATTGCCCAGACCCTATGTGGATGTGTGACCCACATTCGGCATTTGTCTTGTCCCATACAATGCTACAAAGCAGATGACACATGTCCAGACGTTAAATAGCTGCGTCTCCATATGAATGGCCAAATTCAATTAAATCTGGACTCTTCATGTTCTCCTTTGGTGGACTGGTCTTGGAACCTGCACTTGTAGAAGTGACAGGACACACAGATCACAAGAATGCCAAGGTTGAGGTTTGGCCAATACAGTTGTGTAAGCCATAAACATTCAGGTGAGATGTCCATGTCAGACTCGATTCAGTAAATGACAGTGAACATACACGTTATGTAAGTTCATAAACACTGACAACTGTACAGTGTGATCAGAGGAAAACAAAGTCTGACCTTGGCTCATCTATGTATGTGTCTCGTCCTGCATGAAACAACCACGACATCAGGATTTTGCTTACATTTCAGCAGGCACAGATGGCCAAATGGAAGAACAGCAGGACCAGGTCCGGAGCGGGAGGCCATCAGTGTGCCGGCAGCTACACCCTCTTTCAACCAGCGAGGAAGAAGAGGATGAGGAGGGACACTCAACATCAGGAGGCAAGGGGATTGCGCCCACCCGGACCTACAAGGAACACAACTCTGGTGCAACGTTCTGGGTGGAGGCTGTGGACATTGAAGGTGGGGGGGAAGAACCCATGATGTGGTGGAGAGCTACTCTACCCCAGACTCTTCACCTGTGGGCCTGAAGAGGTGTCCCCGGGGCAGGCCAAAACCCAATCTGGGCCTGCAATCAGCCCCTCCCTACCTCTAGAGCCCCCATTCCATCGGGGGCTCCAGCTGCATCCTCTGTAACCGGTCCCCTCCTCGTAGCTGCCAGCTCTTCCACATTGGCTCTGGACCTGTGGCTGTGCCAGGGGACTTGAGGTGGATGTGTGAGGGTAAGCCAGACATGTCTGCTCGCATCATGCTACAAGTGTGTCTGGAGATACACATGATGCAAGAGGACATTGACCAATCTCTGGCCATCCTCACCACCAGCGTCAATTCCATGGCCCCAGCCATGTCGGCTGTTGTCTCTCAAATCCCTTCCCATACCACCGTCAATGTCTCCCCCTGTCCGTTGCCCCACACTGATTCCCCCCGTACTCCTCGTGTGTCACAAACTTATGTGGTGACTGTTCCTGCACCAGCCAGCCGTGTGCCTGCATTGGACACTAAGGATCAGGACATTGTGGTAGTAGAGGATGACCAAAAGGACACTTGACTTGTTGACTGAGATGTCGCCCTGAACAATTATTTCATTTTCTCCTTGTAAATAGACTGGTTTCCCTGACGCTCCCTGACGTGTTATATTTTTGTTGCCCCACCCCAATCCATGTTCCCTTCTCCATCTGCATTAAGATCATCATTTGTTTTCCTTTCTCCCTTCCAAACGGAAGGTTGTTCTACTGTTCATACATAAATATCTTTGAGGAATTCTACATACTTTAGCATGTTTGACTTCATTTTGAATGTCTGGTTCAGAATATGGACACAGATTTGGTGAGTCATCTGCTATGCACATAATGGCTTGTTGCAATGATGGGTTACACTTGTAACTGTGTCACACACACACACACATACCTCCTCACATCTCTAGGCCACCTACATCGTTATACAGGACATGATACACAACAGAATCTTACTTTTGCAGATCTTTATTTTTTCTATACACATATTCTTGTGGTCAATTTGTCTTGGGGTTCTTGTCACTGGCGATCGTGCTTGCGACATCGCAATTTTGGAGGTGATGATCGCTGTGAGGGGCCAGGTCGGGCTTGTTGCCTACGTGTAGGTGGGTGTTGTCCATGTGCCTGTACAGGGTGTGAGAAAGTGCCATCTTTCTTGCATGGTATGCCCCCACTTTTTGCTAAATTGCTGAATGTACTTTGACTGAGTGTGCCCTGGACTCCTGCCAATCAGGTGCCCAGGACCTATGTTCCTTCCCTAAAACCAAATATCCCAAATTGGCAAACCCTGGCCACATGTCAGCCCCTGGCAAATGGTACCATAGGTACCCAGGGCCTTGTGACCAGGGAAGGCCTCTAAGGGCTGCAGCACTATTTGTGCCACCCTTATAGGCCCTGTACCCTAACACACACACACTACCCTTGCAGGCTGAGTGTCTGGGTACAAGACAAAGCAAAGAGTCGACATGGGACACATCCCTGTGTGCCATGCCCACAACCTACACTGCCCTGGCATACATCAGCCACCCCTCTAGCTGGGTGCCCAATGCCAGTGGTATGGGCACAGGAGCATGAGCCCTATGCCCCTACAGTACCCAGGTCCATTCCTGGGCACTGTAAGTGCAGTGCTGCCATTTAAGAGTATATGGTGCTGGGAACTCGTCAAACGCGAACTCCACAGCACCATAATGGCAACACTGAAGACTGAGAAGTTTGGTATCAAACTTCTCAGCACATTAAACCCGCACTGATGCCAGTGTGTGATTTAATGTACAAAGCACTACAGAGGGCATCTTAGAGATGCCCCCTGAAACCTAACCTACAATCCACGTCTTGTCTGAGAGGCTGTCTAGGCTGCCACACAGCAGACATGTTGCTGGACCCCTGGGTGGAGAGCCGCCCGATCTCCTGCGCCTTCAACAATGCACATCCTGGACGAGGTGCTAGGTCTCCTCCGCAGGGTGGGCAGGGGAAAGCTTCATAGGCATGCCGCCTTTGTGAGCTTCTCCAGGTCACTTGCTGTACTCAGCAACTGACCCCCACCGGTTCTGACCCCCACTCTGGCGGGAAGACTGGCCGGAAACTCCAAGTAAGGACAGGGGATGTGCCAGCCCTGCAAACGCCACCCCTCAGATGGGGGTGGCAAGGTGAAGCACATATCCGGGCTCTCGCCATCTTGAAGATGGGGAGACCTACCCAATCAGGACTAGGCTACTGCCCACCTCCCACAGGAGAGTGGCAGGATAGGGGGTGTACCCACCCCAGGGCAGGAGCCTATTGGTCCCTGCCCTTTACCTACCTGTAACACCCCTAAATCTAGTATTTAGAGGCACCCTGAACCTTCCTTCCTCAGATTCCAGATTCTAAACTAGCAAAGAAGAACAAGAAGAAAGAACACCTGCCGTGCAGCTGCTAAGAAGAGGAAGACACCAACTGCTTTGGCCCCAGCCCTAACGGCCTGTCGACCCTTGAACCTGCTCCTGCTAAATCCCAGCACCTCCTGTGGCCAGCAACCTCACAAATCCCGGAGGACCTGGCTACCTTGTTACTCTGAGCACCTGGGACTCCCATGAGCAGGGGCTCTGCTCAAAGCAAGCTTCTAACCCCTGGCATCAGCCCGGAACCACGAACCCTGCACACTCTGCACCCGCCAAGCCTGGCCTGTGCCGGAGTGGACAAAAACCTCGAGGACGTCCCCCCGGCGACTGTGACCCCAAATCCAGCACCCAAGGACCCACTTTGACGCTCCTCACGACGCCTGTAGCCTCAGAACCAGGGACCCCCCCAACCGCGATCAACAAAGGGTAAGATTTCCCGACGTCAAAAGGCACCCCTGCACCTGGCACCCTGCGGCACCCAGATCCCTGCGGCACCCAGTGCCTGACTCCTGGGTACCTACCTATCCTCCAACTACCCAACTTACCTCTCAAAGTGGTGGTGGCACCTGAAGAATCTTCGTGCCTGAACTTGCAGCCTTTGTACGTTCTTGAGCTTTTCCGTTGAAATCCATTGAGCACCCGAAGGCTCAAAAGCACCCTGCACCCAGCCACCCGAGTGGCCCTGTGAAGTGACCTGGTTCCATAGGTTGATGTGACACAGCAGACGTAGCCAGTATATATCTTTAGGTTATTTATTAAGATAGTAAAGTCCATAGAATAGCCCCACCAGGAGCAGCCTGCTAGCTGCTCAGCCCATCCTCTCAACTGTCTCTCTCACACACCAACATTCTAGTCAGGTCATCATTCCACATGGAACACTCACACTGGCTGAGCAGCTAGTTACAATATACAGGAGAACAGTAAACCTTGTATGAAGATACTACAATATCTCCCTTCTTTCCAATTGACAATAAATAAAGAACACTAAAAGTAGATAGTAACTAAACACAAAATATAAACAAAAGATAAATAGTCCAAAACCCAAGGGTAAGATGAATTAAACATACCACAAAAGGGAACCAGACTATAAAACGAAAGGAAAAGGATAAGAAAAGGATGAATAATAAGAATGAACTATCACCATCCTCCTCTTATATTAAGAATAAAGAAAACATTAAACTCACACACAATCCCCAACCTCCTCCTTTAATGAGACACAAAAAAAACGTTAAACTACCAGACGGAGATTGGAAACCCCACACGAGATACTCATGAAAGAAAACACAGAGAATCAACATAGAGAACCATTACAAATACACTAACACCCCCTAAACTTTGAGTATAAGGGACTAACACCCATTACCCAATTTAATAGGTGGAACTAACACCCCCTATAGACCGACAAGTGAGTCACAGCATGACTAACACCCATTACTTATTGACAAAGGTGGGACAAAACCCCCTAAACACAAACAATATAAAAATAACACTCATTAAGAATGACCTAGATGGGACTGACACCCCCTAAACACAAAGTGTATGGGACTACCACCCATAACGCAGGTAGGAATAACACCCCCTAAAAACTTAGTTAGGACTGAAAACCAATACTACTTACATGGGTGGGACTCGTACCCCCTATACACTGAGTGAAAATGTAGCTAATAAACAAACTCCAAAGTCACGTCTAAAATAACAGAAAAGTGACTTTAAGAAAAACAAATGCATAACATATTATCAAGATACACACCCGGTGTCCATAACAGATGATCAGTCCGATCACATAAAGATCAAGAAATGGCTCTAACACTGAACCACAAATGCTGTCGACTAATGACAACAAAAACACACAAAACCATATGCACTTAAAGCAATTAAATGCGCACTCTGAGCTTATTATAACAAAAGTGTCACAGGTGTGCCTGTGACCACAATAATAACAAAGACTAAGCATTGCGATGAACAAAATAGTACTTTGTACGAACAAAATAGTACTTTGTACAAGCTCCAGAAAACATGTGACAGGAACATGCATTCTATAGTTCCAAGAGACTTGCCGCTAGAAAGTACCTCGTAGACTTGCCACCAGAAAGTACCTCCGAGAAAATACCGTTTCCACTGAAGAATGAAGGACAAAGTACTCGGCAGCAGGTTGCTGGAAAATTTCAACTCGCGGTCAACTTAGAAAATTCAGGTTGGTGAGAAGCCATCTCATCGCGAGGTTGCTGGATACTTTCAACTCGCGGTCAACTTTATTTAGAAAACAAAACGTGGTTGGCAAGTTCCTGTAGAACAACATAAGGAGACACAAATTTCCAAAGTACAATGCCTAAATCCGCCACCTCCAAAATGGCGGGACGCACAAAAGACGCATGCCGGGTGGCTCACGGCACGCACCGGCTTCAAAAGACTCAAATGCAGCTCCGAACACCACAAGAGATGAAGACGTCATGGCAACTTGAAGAGGGGCTCCGCGCGACATAGATCATGGTAGGTTCCGCGCTCCAATTTGAATTTTTAAAATGAAGGGCAACCGTAATCTATTGCCAGCTATGTAGAGAGAATACCTGACAAACTTTAAAAGCATAAAAAAAAAAAAAGTACTATTACCGCATCCCATATGATTTAGACAGAATGTATTCTCCTCATTCAGATGGCTCAAAACGGCAGTTCAACAAAAAGAATAAGCGGTCACATTTCATTTTTTCCAATCGTTGGCTTAAACTTGGCAGCTTGCATACCGCATCCCTTACAATTTAGACAGGAAATCGATAACGTAACGTTGTCTCCACACTTGAGCCATTCGCCGAAACACACACCTCCTCGCTCTTTGTCCTCACCCGGGACCACTCAAAGAAGCAATGAGCCCGATCCTTGCCCTGATCTCCACATCAAAACGAACCACATTCTTGAGGACACAAACAGTGAACACGAGGGCCCAATCCACGCCCCTGAACCGATGTGCTCCTTTCCCGGTGTAGATCGCCACACCAAAACACCATAATTTAACACCGGGGCCCGATTTTTGCCCCCGAACATTTTCCCAAAAGGTCATCCATTAGTTGAAGCTGATGGTGAACAGCCATTTCACTAGTGAGTCCACAGGGGAACTTCTCACGATGGAGACACTCTCTCCAAACAACAAAACAGCAATGGTAGTCACCAATTAGCTTGTTAGCAGAGGTACATTGTCCTTGAATACTGGAGCATTAAGGTTAGTAGTTGTACTGGCCCTCCACAGACCAGCAGGTACATCTCCTTCATGACTGTCAGAGGTGCCAACAATAATCATAAGACACCTTGCTTGGTCGCGAAAACATCCACAAAAGACGCTGGGAAACAACACCTTGAAGTAGATACAGTGCTGCACTCAGGAACCACTTGCAGCTCCACTCCTCACTCCACCTGGCACACAAAGGTTTGGGCGATCGGTGTTGTGGTCACTGGTGGGGCTCACGGTGCCAGGAGAATCCGCCAGATGAGGAGTACTTTTCTTTACGCCAAAATTTCTTCAAGTCACACCAGTTTAGTTACACACCAGTCTTTTAGGTTACACGCACGGTTTCTTTAGTCCAACTCGTCGCCAAATGAAGTGACCTGGTTCCATAGGTTGATGTGACACAGCAGACGTAGCCAGTATATATCTTTAGGTTATTTATTAAGATAGTAAAGTCCATAGAATAGCCCCACCAGGAGCAGCCTGCTAGCTGCTCAGCCCATCCTCTCAACTGTCTCTCTCACACACCAACATTCTAGTCAGGTCATCATTCCACATGGAACACTCACACTGGCTGAGCAGCTAGTTACAATATACAGGAGAACAGTAAACCTTGTATGAAGATACTACACCCTGGCAGTGCAACTCCTACTCCTACCTACTTCCCCATTTGCCATGAGCAAGTGACCAAGAGCTCAGCTCCCACAGCCGCGTGGCCTGCTAGTCAGCAGCCACCAACCAAGGCCCCCCTGCCTCCCATAGGATAACATTGGGCCTAACTCACTCTGCACCCCGCTGCCCCTGTGCCGCTGAGGGTGTAGCAACTGTACTTACCTGACCCTGGGAGACCCCTGAGTCTATGCCCAGAACCTTAACTCTGCCAGTCGAGTACTTACCCAAAAGCCGATAACTCACTTTTCTTCCATAGGGTAACATTGACTGGTTTCTTCTGAAATTTCTTTTAAGTGTGGAGTTTCTAAACTTTAAAATATTCACCTAAAATCAACCGAGTAATGAAAACGGAAATACTCACCTGCTATTAGGAGAGATCCCAGTGCTGGATCTTGGTGCTGAGCACTGACCCTGAAAAGTACTTACAACCTTACTTACCACTAACACAATGTTCTCCCATAGGAAACCATTGACTGTTTTTCTATGAAATTTCTTCTAAGTGTCGATTTTGCAAACTTATAAATATTCCTTAAAAATCGTCTGTGTAACTTAAACGCAGTTTCTCAACTGCTTACAGGTAGTACACTAGTGCTGGATCTAGGATCCAACACTGACCTAGAAAAAGTAACCATAACCCCACTTACCTGCTAAGTGAATTTCCTTCCATAGGATAACATTGGAAATTTGATTAGCAAACGTTTCTAAGTGTCAACTTTTAAAATAGCAAAATATTGCTTAAAAATCACTACAGTAACTAAAACTAATTTACTCACTTGTTTCCTAGAACTGTCCCAGGACTGAATCTAGGATCCAGTCCTGGAGGTAGAAAAGTAATCCTGAAAGTAATCAATTGCAAATAACTTAAAATTCCCATTGAGCTCAATGTATTATTGTGTTTGAAATTCTGTTGCCTATTGCAACAAAATTGTAACTATTATCTGCAAAAGTCAATTGCCTATTGCAAAGAATTTAACTAAAGCATCTCATTCTGAGAAAGTATATTTTGATACCTATTGTTGGTTCTAAAATAAAACAACCATATATTTTTTATATAAACCATTGGCCTAGAGTTCAGTTCTTGAGTGTGTGAGACTTTTTGCTGACTGCGTGTGTACAACAAATGCTTTACACTGTCCTCTGATACTGCCTTACTGCTCGACCAAGCTACCACTTTAGAGAGTAAGGTTATATCTAACTTTAACCTCTGCCAAACCTCTGGGGACTGGGACTCTGTACACACTGTACCTATTTGGGAACAGTATATACAGAGCCACTTTCTCACACAGGGGATCTACATGTGCAGGGGCAGATGGTGTATGCACATTTGGTGTTTGTGCCTGGACAGGGGCTGGTTGTGCACGTGGTGGGAGTGCCTGTAGAGGGGTTGGTGGTGGTTGTGCAGGTGGTGACAGTGCCTGTACAGGGGTTGGTGGTGGTTGTGCAGGTGATGGCAGTGACTGTGCAGGGGTTGGTGGTGGTTGTGCAGGTGGCGGGAGTGCCTGTGCAGGGGTTGGTGGTGGTTGAGCAGGGGGTGGGAGTGCCTGTGCAGGTGGTGGTTGTGAAGGTGGTGGGAGTGCCTTTTCAGGGCGCCGGTGTGGATGTGTACCTTTGCTGTGGTGCTATGCAGTTGGTGGTACAGGTGTGTGGATGTGCTGTCCTGCAGGCAGATAGGATGGCTCCCCTCCCTATGTTGACCGTGAAGGGAGACTTTGGATCACTTTCAGCATGCCCTCTATCATCTCCATGGCTAAGGCATGATGTCTTGCACTCTCTTCCCTTTGGATGGATATCATGTCTCTCATATTCCTGGACATGTCCTGCCAAGTTCTATCCATCCTATCCAAAACTTGGCTCAGACTGTCCACCACCTGAGGGAATTGGACCATGTCCTGCAGGGACTCAGACAAGTCTGACAGGGTAGCCCCTATGGCACGAATGTCCTGCCTCACATCTGTCACATCTGTCTGTCTGTCTGCTCCCACTGGCCACCATAGCCAGGTGTAGGCCATCTCTGCAGGTGTCTGCCATGGATGGGACGAGCAGGTCCAACAGCAGGGGAGGGGGTGGTAGGTGGAAGCCTGTGGGCAGGTGAATGGTGCCCAGGGGATACCTGTACCACAACAGGGCTGGTACATCCCCCAGATGGTGGAGAGGATGGCAGGGATTCACTGTAGAGCGGGTAGGGGAACCACCATGTCGGTCCTGGATGTGAGGGCTGTGAGGGAGTGATATCTGAGTTGGGATGCGTGGGAGCTGTGGCTGGTTTGCTCTATGCTGGGGACAGGCAAGTGTTTGTTTGGGAGGAGGCTGACAAATGTTGCTTGGCGGAGGATGTGATGCCGTGACTGATTTTGGCAATCTGGCAAGATAGCTCTCATTGGCATCAGAATCATCATCCCCGGAGTGGATAGACATGTAGTCATCATCATCCACCAAGTCGACGTCCTCTGGAACTTCCTCCTCCTCTTGAGCAGTACTTGCTGCCGACATAACTGCTTGGAGGATCAGGGGATTCTCCCCTCTGATTCCCCGTCGGCCCGCACTGGTCGTATGTCTGTCATCCTCATCCTCAGCATCCCCTGGAACACAGAGGTTGCAACCGTATTAGTGATTGACCTGCTATTCCATGTAGTGCAACACAAGGGTTGTATTAACTGTACTTTGCATCAACAGATGAGGATCATGTGACCTGGTTAGGGTACCACCACAAATGACAGTTCACACCATAGCACTGAGGTGTTACACGGAGATGTACATGATACAAGCAAACTCACCAGCTCCAGCCACAACTTGTTGTCCCTTCGCGTTCCCCTCTCGTGTCACCGGCTGAGCTTGTCTCCTCATAGATGTTGTAGACATAGCTGTCCCCGATCCATCAGCTGTGATCCGCATCACTAATTGACAGACAGGCACATGACACTCCTGATTTGTATTTCACTTTGTAAACAACAACTGCTGATTCCATGCAGAAGGGGATCTTGATCTCTGTCATGGCTTAGTAATCTAAGCTAGTGACACACCTCATGCCAGAATTGCCTGAAGGACAAGTGCGCAAGGGTTTCACTGCTGCAGCCAGGATGTCATGCATTCCCCAGGATGCTGTCAACTGCAGTGGTGTCATCCTGTCAGCAGCTGTGATGAGACATACATGTCCATATTTTAGTACAACAGATGGTAGCTATGAGCCAACATGTCATTCTCAATAACCATTTGCGGGTAATTCAGGACAATGTGCAGCATGTTTACCTCATGGACTTTACATGTGGGCACCTGCTCACATGCAGCATTTGCCAGCTGTTACCTCCACGCAGCACTGACATCAATGAGATGACACATCAACTGACAAACTTGTATGAGAAGGTTACTGATATTTCAAGGAAGGGGATAAATGACCCAGACTCCTCCGCATTACACTGATTTCACCTTTACCATTAAGACTAACATTTTTCATGAGTGTAATGTTGTCTGTTGACAAGTCAGAAAGGAGTTCATGTGTGAGATGTGCAGTAGTCAGGGACATGATGTTGCTCATTTGTGCTTCCCTACCCATGAAGTCACACAGCTCATTTATGAATGAGAGAATACAGATTTCTTATGTCCATCCTTTAAGTGTCCTCTCTTTGCATACTCTGTTTCCAACATCATGGTACTACTTAACTGACAACGGATGGTGTCTTGTACAGCAGACATCCAAACCTCATATGTCAAACACTCACCTATACATGTGAATACGGTAGAAGAGGAGGCAAGCAGAATGCAATATTTGGTTATGACCACACATTGCGGATAAGCTGAGAAGCTTTGATGTTTTCCGCCGGCACTGGATTAGCGTGTTGCTCTTCAGTCAAGTTATTTTGCAGGTGTAACTGCATGAAAATTCCCCTTAGCAGCCCCTACACCCATCTCAAAGGTACACAACTGGTATCATTGTGGGCCTCAGCCATACCAATTTCATTGTGATTTAACCATATATATTTTGCTAGGGATTTTTCCTATTATTGAATTTCAAGCCTGTTGTGTTTTGGTCACGTCAAATGACACATTGTACTATTGTACGTCCATTCTGCACTCACTTGGCATACATTTTGTGTCATCCTTTCATTAGCCACCAGAGTCTGATCTGGCATTTGTTCAAATGCCATATGTGAGCATATTGTGATGCAGGACAACAGTGTTGTACAACACATACAACATACGGTAGAGGTGAAAGGCATATTTAATGAGCATTCAGCCTGAATTATTCTTGGGTTTACTTACCTTGGCCCAGCACCGGAACAATGTGTGTTCCCTGAATAGATGTCACAGCCAACCTTGTAGCAGAAGTTAGTGTGTGTCTTTGATTCTGGGAGGACCTCATTGTACCTACAATGATAAGTGTGTTTTGCAACTTTACATTTCTGCAGCCACATGTGATGCACTCAATTTCTGGCACAAAGGATGAGCACAAGCAGTTGTGGGCACCACTGTTGCAGAAGTATGTTATACTTAATATCATGAGGGATCCCACATATAACTTAGAATGGGCCCACTACCTAGATGCAACCTATATCACAATGACATGACTAGGAATCCTGATGTAAGGTCCACTATCGTGTTTTGTTGATGGCCAACAAAAAAGCCAGCCAATGTAAGAAGTACATGACCAGCTGTGTGGACTGGGCAATTTAATGTATGTTGGAAACATTCGAAGTTGGACAGTGGATGCATTGTCAATACTACTGACACTGGTATCTTACTTCTTGTTCATCATTACCATATTTGTGCAAATTGGATTTCTTGATTAGGTCTACAGACACTATTACAATATAGTGAGGAAATCCTTTTGACTAGTTGTGGCACTCGATTACAGGATTGGATTCCCAGGTCTGGGACTGTTGGTGAAATACATGTTATGTTCCACAATTACAAAGGTGATGAGCCAAGACTTGTTATATTTTGTCTTTCGCTGTTCACAAATGTCATTTGCTAAAGGTGAATGTCCATTGACAACTCCAATAGTAATGAAGCTTTTTTTTCATCTCTGGTTGACTTTCATATGTGGGCACTATATGTCCCTCTGTCGTCTCCTGACAATGTATGCATTTTGACCATCTCCTGGCCAGTTTGACTTACCAGTTAGTGTGGGTGGTATGCCTTTCTCTGTACGATGTTGATTCCTCCCAGTAGATGCAGGGACCTCTGCTACTGCAGTTGTCTGTGCTCTGGCTGAATGTGTCAATGGGTGAGAAGAGAGAAAAGTAACCAAATGGGAAATGTGCTTGTGGAACTTTTTAGGGATTTCCCCATATCTTCTGCATGCTAACAGTGTTGCGAAGTACTGCCACAGACGGGGCAGGTAGGAGCAGTGGTGCGTTGGGGATGTAATGGCGTGGCAGGGTGGGAAATGAACAACAGAATATGTGTATGACATATTTTGATCGGATGATTCTCTCACCTTCTGCTTTGTGATTTAGGCTGGCCGAGGGTGATTTACTTCTTGGATAATTTGTGGCAGGTTTACAAGCCCCTTGAAAAACATTTACACCACCGTTGCATCACTTCTGTGACACAGCGGTGGTGTAAAACAGGCAACACATTTCGACTTATTCACAACGTGACGCATCTATGGGGATGCGTCACGTTGTGAAGTCCTGCGCAACATTAAACCTGCGTCAGCTTTGATGTAGGCAGTGTGGGCATTCCTTTGGGATATGACTCGTAAAAGTGAGTCACTTTTCAGAGGCCGCTTCGACGCAACCTTACGCCTGCTTGAAGCAGACGTAAGGAGTGGCACAGCATGTTAGGTATGGGCGGTCCATGGACATTGTTGGAGGTGCGTCACACTTGCGACACGACTCCAGCAAAGCACCCCCCTAATGCCATCAGACGCAACACACATCTGTCTATCCCTGCACCACAGTGCACCGCATTGTAAATGCGACGCATCCGTGGTGGTGCAAAAGTTGAATTGCGTGTCGCATTTTTTCTGGCGCATCCCTGCTAATATTTTTCAATTGCTACTTAGCAGGGCTGTGTATATACGGCAGCAGTACTGTGCCCATGTTTTCAAAAGTGGGGGAAGGATTTGCCATTTCTAATGCAAAGGATTATGGGACTTGTGGTGCTACATACAGAGGGTGACACATGAGTCTCTGACTGACTATATGTTTATATACACTTTGGACAACGTCCTTACTCACAATGACAGTGCAACACAGACAATCTTTTCATGCACTTTTTCTTTTCATCTCATTTACCTGGTACCACGTAGCGGACATCACTAACAGGCAGCCCATGGACCAAGTGGGGGTGTATTGTGGTAAGGATATCCTCCTCCAGTGGGGTGAGACGGATGCAGGGTCCAGAGTATGCAGCAGGGAGAATCCTGTTTAATTTGATCCTGGAGTACTTCTCCTTCACCCTCTGCCTTTCATCTTGCCACTTCTTCTTGATGTCCTGGACTGTGCGCCTCTCCTCCCCCAATGCTTCTGACAGCAGTGGCTAATGGCTTCCATTGGGCTGCCTTCTGTGTGCGACTGGTGCAGTAGGGTGGGAGTCCATATAGGCGTTTTTGTGGTGCCTCACTATATACTCCACAAGCATGGTGGTCTCCTCTGCAGTGAAGTTCTTCTTCCTCCTCATTAGTTCCATTTTTCTCTGGTGATGTCAGTGTTGTGAACACGAACTCTCTGTGGCCAAACCTGTTCCTTCAATGTGTGCTGCTTTTATATGTTTTTGTGGTGCTGGTCAATTAGTGTTAATTGGCTTCAGCTGGGGCATGGTGAGGGATGGTAGGCACTTGCAGCTACATGGCAAAACAGAGCTATTGGCTGAGATTGGCTGCAGTGTGTCAGCTGATCCATGGTGGGGGATGGTAGGCACTTGGACAGGTGTTTACCCTTGGCTAAAATGATCTACAGCCACAGTTTGTGTATTCCGGCCCGGGAGGTAGGCAGAGATTCCGGCCCGAGAGCGGAATTCCCGCTCCGGGAGCGGAAATTCCGGCATGAGTGCGGACGTAAAGTTAGTAGTCGTAAGTCCATTCTGTGAATACCAAAAGTAGTAAGTTCTTTCTGTGAATGCCAAAAGTAGTAAGTGCATTCTGTGAATACCAGAAGTAGTAAGTGCATTCTGTGAATACCAAAATGGTTGTAAGTTTAGGATTTTGTCTTGTTAGTTCTATGAATCGGGGCCATGCTGCTTAGCCTCAAATACATTGTAATTTGAAATCCTCTTTAATGGCAGAGTCATATTTTATGTTAAAATTCCGATAATGCTAATATTAGAAAATTTATGACACATTAATGAACCGGAACCTAAACCGGAAAAAATAGTTCATCAACATAAAGTTTTAACAACTGTCCTGCCAGTGTAAATTGCTCTGGGAATATATGATTTTTAAAGGGTGTTGTCCATATGGGGATGTGTTGGTGAAGATATTCCCTTGTGCCATTTCCCAAGAGCTGGAGTCAACGCGTTTCGAACCCCATCTTGCTGGGGGGTTCTCTTCAGGACCCGGACTTGGTCTTGACAACTAAAAAATTAAATAATAAACGTGTGTTTTAAATTGCAAAGGGCCTGTTAGACACAAAAAGGAACCTAACACTAGCCCTTTTGTCCAAACGTCTTGGAACCTTGACAGGGGAACCAGATATGAAGGTAATATAGGGAATCTCCAAACTTCAAAGACTGGCACCAAGTATAAATAGTAGAACCTCTTCAGTACACTCCTGGACATTTTGGCCTTATAGAAGAAGGACTGCCTTGTTCCCCAAAGGTCTGCCCTACTGTTTGGTGCCTTTCTTGTTCCCCAGAGGACTGTGCTGCTTATACCAGAGTACTGCCCTGCTTGAGGTCTGCCTTGGTCCCCAGAGGACTACCTGCTGCTTGAGGCTTGTCCTGTTATCTGAGAAGGAAGACCGGACCTGCGGCCTTCTTCCTAGGCTAATCTTAGTAACTCCAAGGGTCAGTTGGCTGACCTCTTTGTTCTAAGCTACAGGCACATGGCAAGTGCCAGAGGCCTCCCTCTAACTGCCCAGCTGACCTGCGGCAAGTAGACCTGCCTGGACCTACAAATGGTCCTCTCCGAGCTCGGCTGGCCTTTGCTAGAATGAGTCCTTGATCCTCAAGAGGTGCCTACCTAGGTCTTGGATCCTTGACTGGCATAAGAGTGCACTCTGCTTCAAGAAAGGGAAAAGTCCTGAAGTTTTGGACCGCAAATGGGCCCGTTTGCAATGAGATTCTGCCACCCGCGAAGCTCTGGTGAACCCAACTCTTTGCTCTACAACAACTGCCAGCGATGACCATCAACGCTAGATCTTCAATTCACACTACAGCAACAACAACCTTTGGTGCCCACTAATGCTAAGCTCTGGTGATCTCCGGCTGGCACGAATGACTGGCTCTTTGCGCTACAGCAATGCCAGGCAGCGCCACCTGATCTACTCTTCTAGCCACAGCGATGACCATCTTCAGTGGTCTCCTTGCTCCTGATGGCCCCCTATGCTACAAATTGGACTCTTTGCTCTGGACTTTGAGAAGGTACGTTTTTCAGCTAGACTAACCTGGTCCATGTGTCCAGCCCACACTCCATCGGGTTCCACCTGAACTTATGACTTTCCCCCGGTCTAGCACAACCAGATGACCTTGAGTAGTGCTTTGTGCTGTTAGGCCCTATACTGACCTAAAACATTGAAATTTAATATCTCTGGATCTACTGGTTGGATTTTTGTTGTTGTGGTCTCATTTTAGTATTTATGATTTACTCCATTGTCCTAAATTGTTTTGTGATTTTTCTTGTGTTGTGTTTTCACTTTATTGCTGTTTATGTGCTGCATAAATACTTTACACATTGCCTCTAAGGTAAGCTTGACTGCTTTTGTGCCCAGCTGCCAGAGGGCTAAGCACAGGTTAAATTTTTTTTTAAGTTCTTTTTATTAACAAAAACAACATGCTTCCATGATAATTCTACAATATACACAGCAGTGGAGCAGCACATACAAATTACATCATCATTCACAATGCACAGTTCCCCAAATCAAGCACAGGTTAATTAAGTGACTTTTGCGGTTTACACTGATGAGGATTGCGGTTGTTTCCACCCCCCACAAACAATAACCCCATTTCTCACTATATTACCTAGTTTAGCATTACCCTAGTAGAGTCATGCCTTAAATCGATGTCAGTGATCTGTTTCAGTAAAAGCAAACCTTTTCTTTGATAATTATATATTGTACTTTAGTTGCACTAATTATTACACAGGTATACCGAATGTAATACCACGTTGGGGTACATGACAGATAACCAGGTTTTCAAGCTGATTGTAAGGCTTACCTCTTGTATTGTTTACCATCAAATTCAATAAAAACTGTTACAACAACCGAATTTAATGGCACCCTTGGAATGCTTCCCATGATGGTTGCTCAAAACATATTAAGCAAAATAGATTATGACATTCAGTGGAACAAAATAAGATCACAACTGTTACCTTCCAATTAATACACACGTACCATGACGGGAAGTTTTAGACTTCCAAACATGGTAAACTATCTGTTAAAATAAATGAACTCCAAAGACGGAAAACTTGAAATGAAGCGGAGTTTATTCAAGATGAGACTCCTCAAGGTGCCTGGCCATAACCGTCGTCCGATCTCAACATTCTACCGTGCACTCCGTGGATCGGAAAGAACCAAGAGAGAGAGGGGGGGAAAATGGAGCGTACCAAAGGAGAGAGAATGCCAGGGAAGGGTAAGATAGGAAAAGAAAGAGATGAAAGAAGGAATATTATAACACACCTCCTTACCCAAAGAAAGAAGCAAAGAACAGGGAGGAGAGAAAGAAAAACAGAAAAAGAATAAAGGAAGATGTTCAGTAAACTACCGTGAAACATATAATTGAAAGCATAATAGTACATAGTTATAACACTCAACAATATGCATGGAAAGGTGTAAAAATCAACAATGCCCCAGTAGAGGAAAATGTTCGGTAAATTACAGTGAAACATCAGAACGAAAAGCATAAGAGTACATAGTTATAACACCAACAAATATGCATAAAAAATATAAAGATCAAAAATGCCCCAACATGAAGGAAAGACAAAAATAAAGAAGTCATTTCATAACATAATCTCCATGCCAATTGGGTAATCTTACAGATCTGACACTTCTCTTAACACTCTGCATGTTGATATTTTTGTTGACTTCATTATTAGACTTGCTCCCACCATCTTGTTCCGAATAAGGAACCAGTCTATCCATGCTCCACATTTTTCCATCTGCCATGGTAACCACATTTTTCTTGACATCTTTAATCTTAGTAGGACCATAATACTTGTTGTACTTGTTTGATACAATGTCAGGTTTTTTGATAAAAACTCGCTGACCTACACTAACATTGTGTGGTTTAACGCACCATCTGTGGTCATATTGTTGTTTGTATTTCTTTTGATGGAATTCAATCTTTTCCTTGGCTAATTGACTATTCCATACAAAAGAATTACCTTCAAATAGCCAATTGGGCATAAGTTTAGATCCCAGTTTACGCCCTCTTAAAAGACAAAAAGGGGAATAACTAGTAATGCTATTGGGCGTAATGTGATAAGACCACATCATGTCCTTGATAGCTTGTACTATAGGTTTATTTGCAACCATAGCTAACTGTAGAGAGTCTTTATTCATTCTGTTGCAACGTTCCACCAAACCATTTGCACGTGGACAATATAATGGCGTGGAGATATGTTTGATGGCAAGACTTTCAAGAAAAACTCTCATATCTTTAGAAACAAACTGCACTCCATTGTCTGTAATGAGCGTGTGTGGTACACCTTCACTAGAAAATGTATCTGAGAGAAAAAGCTTTATGGCTTTGGTGTCCACTTTGTTGACAAACTTGAGAGTAATCCATTTTGAAAAATAGTCCACTAAAACTCTAATGAACCTCTCTGACTCGCGGCGGCCATCTTGGGTGAGTGGGTCCCAGCGCGCCAGCAAGTCCTCTCTCCACTTTGGTTGGAGACTACTTAGGCAGCCATGCTTACGCGCAGCGGTTACGCGCAGCGGGGACGCCGGACTGACGCCGGAGTTACGCCAGAGTTCAGCCCGTCTGTGCCCGTCCGGGCCCGGACGGGCCCAGGGCTGGTTGCTATGCCTGCCCTAGTTGAACCGGGCCACACTCGAATTGGGTATAGGAGGGAAGAACTTATGTCCTGGCGGTTCACGAATCCCGTACCTTGTAGATATGTCTATGAGGGCGACCTACCGTTCCTGCCTTGTGGGACATGTAGTGGGGGTCGGTGTATGACCGCAGATAATTCTGTGCTGTCTATAGCTTTGCTGAATTGCCGGTCTGTACCTAGTCATGCCACAGAAATTAATTCCCTTATTTTGGACCATAAGCTAGATGTGTTATTTTTAACCGAGACCTGGATCTCTTCCTGCTCGGGCCCTGCCATAGTCACAGCTCTCCCTTTTGGTTTCCTAATGGCACATTTGGATAGGCCTGTGGGGAGGGGAGGAGGGATTGCCATCCTTTATAGGGATTCATTAGTTTGTAAGGTGCAGGATGGAGGGATGAGTGACTGCGAGAGTTGCCAGTTCTCTCTTCGACTTTCACCTACGGCGTCTCTGACAGGCTTTTTGATTTATCGTCCCCCTGGGCCCATGGGAAATTTTCTTAATTCCTTTTTGGAATCAGCTGCGCTTCTTGCCTCTTCCACTGTCAATTTTATCGCCTTGGGCGATTTTAACATCCACTTTGATGATCCTTACAACCCCTTGGGAGTAGATCTACAAAGTGATCTTCAAGCCTTGGGGATCAACTTGGTTAATTCCGGTGCCACACACAGGAAGGGCCACTTGTTGGATCCGATATTTTCGAACTCGGCCTGCCTTAAAGCTTTTCCAGCGCTGGCCTTGGACTGACCATTTTATGGTGCCTGCCCAGTGGCAGTTTGATATTCCAGTTACATCGGCTCCCAGGGTATACACGGTGGAAAGAGCCTGGTCGAGACTCTCAGTTGATACCTGGGCGGTCCATCTGGAGGCGTCCCGGCCTCCCCTTGGGTCCAATCCGTTAGTCGCCGATGAGAGGTTAAACATCTGGCTGACCAACTCGCTTGATGCTCTCCTCCCCAAGAAGAAACAACTTTCTATGGGTAAGAGAGTGGGATCGGCGCCCTGGTACACATCAGAGTTAAGAACTTTGAGAAGGGGCTGCAAGAGATTGGAACGGTCTTGGAGGAAAGATTGGAGCGAAGCAACCCGGAGAGAATACCGGGCGGCTCTTAGCACTTACAAATCTGCTATTCGGGTAGCTAAATCTGTATTCTTTGAGGAGAGAATAGGCTCGGCGGCCAACTCCTCAAAAGAGTCATTTAGGGTCATCAAAGAACTTTTAAAAGCTCCCGAACCTCAAGTCTTCCACGCTGACCCTCTTGGGAAATGTTCCGAACTTGCCTCCTTCTTTAAAACCAAAATAGATAACATCCTGTCATCACTCCTTCGGTTGGACGAGGAGATTTCCTCTGATGGTAAGTTTGAGTCTCTGTCCAGGGTGCGGACAGCGGAGCTGGCCTCTTTCGGGCCTGTCACTGTGGAAGAAGTTCTCACAGTCTTGACGACCATGAAAAGTGGCTCGCCTAAAGATCCTGCACCAATGAAATATCTTAAGCAGGTAGCTTCTATCATCGGTGGTCCAGTGACGGATCTGATAAATTTATCTTTTGCCCATGGAGTGGTGCCCCCGAGTTGGAAGGGAGCGGTTGTCAAGGCTCTCTTGAATAAGCCTAACTTGGACCCCGCTGACCTTGCCAGCTTTAGGCCTATCTCTCTGCTCCCCGGCTTTAGCAAGGTAGCGGAGAAACTGGTGAATCGGCGCCTCTCGGGCTTCCTGGAGTCCAATTCCCTTCTGGGTGACTCTCAAACGGGTTTTCGCCCCGGTCAGGGGACCGATACTGCCCTGCTGGCAGTCGTGGAGAATGCCAGGAGCATTCTGGATACAGGGGGATCAGTGACAGTGATCCTCCTCGACCTCAGTGCGGCATTTGACACTGTGGACCATCAAGTGCTTCTCCAACGACTGTCGGGGGTGGGGGTCTCCGGGCTGGCCCTGAAGTGGTTCTCTTCCTTTTTGGCTGGCCGAACGTTTGAGGTGTGGGAAGGCCATATGAAATCTTCATCGGTTCCTCTCCAGTGTGGTGTGCCACAGGGCTCATCGCTGAGCCCTACTTTATTTAACATTTATATGGCCCCCCTGGAGAATGAGATACTGCCCTTGGGTATCAAGATTATCAGCTATGCTGATGATACCCAGCTGGTGGTAGGCCTCCCCCAGTCATCTTACCATCCCGATCAGCTGCATACGTGTCTGGATAAGATCTTCACGTGGATGTGTAGCTCAGCACTCAAGCTCAACGGCTCCAAAACGGAATTGATGATATTGGGGAACTCCCCTCTTACCCTGTCTCCGAGTAGCTGGCCTAGTTGCCTGGGAGCGGCTCCCACCCCCAAACAGGAGATCAAGAGTTTGCGGGTGTGGTTGGAGCAGGACCTTACTTTTAAGACTCACGCTAAAAAGACCGCAGGCGTGTGTTTTGGTCTGCTCCGTTCAGCCCGGAAGATTTTACCTCTCCTCCCAGTGGTCTCTAGGAGGTTACTTATTCAGGGGCTTATCATCTCCCGGCTGGACTTTAGTAATGTGCTGTTTCTGGGGGCCCCAGAGTCCACCTTAAACAAATTACAGCAAGTGCAGAATGCGGCCGCCAGGCTCCTGATGGATCTCCCCAGGCGTCAGTCTGCTCGACCTGCGCTGAAGGCGTTGCACTGGCTTCCCGTTAGGGAGAGGGTGAAATTTAAGGCACTCTGCATGGCCCATAAAATCTTGCAGGGGAAAGGCCCTCCTATCCTACGGGATATGGTGCAACCTTATAAGGCCTCTCGTTCCCTTCGTTCGGACCATCAACATCTGCTGCAGGTCATGAGAGTAAGGAAGGCAAGAACTGGGGGCAGAAGATTCTCCATCAATGTGGCCATTCTGTGGAATTCCCTTCCACTGTACCTACGCCTGGAATCAAGTTTCTTGCGCTTCCGCAAGCTGTTAAAAACTCATCTGTTTCCTGCCTAACTTCCGGTGCCTCATGTTATGGCGTCTCTTTCTGGATGAGCGCGGGGATGCCCAAGGGTAACCAGGCGCGTTATAAAACTCATTAATAATAATAATAATAATAATAATCTTGGAGACCAGATATCTGTAGTGGACCAATGATGTCCAAACCTAATTTCTCCCAAGCTTTAATGGGGACTTGTACGGGTTCCAAAGGTGTTTTCCTGGAGCTCTTAGATTTATCACTTATACGACATGCATAACATCCTTTGACTAAGTCCTTTATGAAAGTATCCATGCCAGGAAACCAGTAACCTGAACGAAGTTTACTTTTAGTTAGGCTTCTACCCAGATGGCCTTCATGTGCTATCTCGCAGATGCGTTGTCTAAGTTCCATTGGGGGAACAATCTTGTCCGATTTATATACATTGGTTCCAATAATCGAAAGATCATCCTTAACATTCCAATATGGTTGTAATTTAAAGGGAAGATCATAATTTTTTTTAGGCCAACCCTTGGTAATGTATTCTACAACAGTCTTTAAAGTTACATCACTTAACATCCCGCTTTTCCACTCTCCCTCTAAAATTGCAGGAATCAATACTTGTAAACTCATCATTATGATCTTCGAATTGTTTATTAAGAGGTAGGCGAGAAAGGAAATCAGCAACCTGGTTCTCATTACCTGGAACATACTCAATTTTGTAATTAAAATTCTGTAGAGAAACCAACCACTTCCCAATCCTGGGTGTAGTTTTCTCGATGTCCTTTGAAGAAAAAAGAGACACCAAAGGCTTGTGATCTGACCTGAGAGTAAAAGGTATCCCCCATAGAAAATACTTAAAATGAATAGTTGCCCAAAAACAAGCTAAAGCCTCCTTTTCTATGGTGGAATAGTTGACTTCAGCATATTTGAGTGTACTGGAGGCAAAAGCTATGATTTTTCCTTTGCCCTCTTGTATTTGGGAGAGTGTGGCACCTATTCCTCTGTTGCTTGCATCCGTGGTAAGGATAGTGTATTTCCTACTGTCAAAATTTCCAATACAAGGTGCTGTGGCAATGGCTTTTTTGAGCCTAACAAAAGCATGTATGGCTAACCATTCATATTTTTTTTCTTTCTTAAGTAGATCTCTGATGGGTTGTACTAAGTCAGAGAAATATTTTATAAATTTAGACATATATTCAGCCAAACCCAGGAAAGACTTGATCTCTTCTTTGTTAGAAGATATGGGAGCTCCAACCACAGACTCTATAAGATTCATCTTGGGTTTCATGCCCTCACTAGACAAAGTGTGACCCAGAAACTCCACAGACGGTACACATATTTTGCATTTCTTTTCTTGATGCTGAAACCTGCTTCTCTAAGTTTGGTGCACACTTTCCTCAAGATATTATTATGTTCATCTTCATTAGACCCATAGATAAGAATGTCATCCTGAAAATATATAGCTTTGTCTACACCTTCCAATACATGTTGCATAATTCTCTGCAAAGCTGAGGCGGCCGAAGCCAAACCAAAAGGCATTCTAAGGAATTTGTAAGTCCCAAACGGTGTGGTGAAAGCTGTGAGGATTTGGGAATCAGGGTGCAAAGCGACTTGATGATAAGCCGAATTGAGGTCCAAAACCGAAAAATACTTGGCACCATTTATTACAGATAGCATTTCATTGATTTTTGGAAGTGGGTATCTATCAACCCATATGTTGGCATTCAAACTTCTCAAGTCCACGCACATGCGGATATCGTTACTCTCTTTTTTAGAAATGATCACAATCGGAGACAACCATTCAGAACTTTCAACAGTTTGAATAATGCCAAACTTTTCAAGTTTCTCCAGCTCTTTTTTTAAAGGTTCTCTCATCACCAAAGGTATGGACCTGGTTTTATGAGCAATGGGAACAGCCTCATTTTTGAGAGTATTTTATGCATGTAGTTTTTTAACAAACCAACATCTTCAGAAAAAACTTCTGGAAACTCATTACAAATTTCTTTTCCCGTTAGGGATCCATCAATTAGTAATACCTGTTCCACATTATTAGGATCAAGGGTGATACCTAAATCTTTCTGATGTTTCCACCCTAGTAAATTGCTTCCCTTTTCCGTAATATAGACCTTCCCAAAAGTATGTCTATCTTTAAAGGTGATGCGCATATTAACCATCCCTTTCAAGGGAATAGGATCTTTATTGTATCCCCCAGGATGTACATCAGGTGTTTCAAGAATGTATTCACCTTCATTAAACATGCTTTGGAAAGTGTCACATTCTATAAGGGTATAGGGAGAACAAGAGTCAGCAAATACCTTAACTCCCTTACCATCCAATAATATGTCACACACAGGATAATTAACCTTTTCTTCAACCCCTTGACCATGGATTTGGAAGATACATTTTTTATCTGCAAGATCAGTGGCTTGTTCATGAACAAAATGTACAATCTTTTTAGCATCTTTAGAATTACACATCTTAGAAAAATGTCCTACTCTGTTACATAACCTACAATTAATACCTCTAGCTGGACACTTAGGAAAATTTGCTAGATGATTTGGATTACCCCATCTATAACATCTGATATTTTCTTTTTTAAGTTTGGGTTTAACAGTTTCTTTGCTTACTACTTTTAAAACCTCATCCTCTTCATTAACCACATTAATTTGCTTATTCTCTAAAACCGAATCTTTGTTGAATTTCATTTCTTTTACACAAAAAGCGGTGTGTTCAATACTCTTGGCAATGGTTACAGCTTCTTCCAAATCTGGGTTTTGAGTAAGCAATCTTTCTTGAACCTTATGATCGTTGGTGCATCAAACCAATTGATCTCTAATAAGAGAATCTGTCAGCGCACCAAATTCACAAGTGGCAGAAAGACCTCTCAAGGCAGCTATATATGAAGTGACTTTTTCATTCTTGCCTTGAACCCTTTGGAAAAATGTGTGTCTTTCTAACACAACATTGACTTTATCTTTAAAATGAGAACCCAACTTCCTTAATGTGGTAGTGAAAACATCAATATCTCCTTCACCATCCTCACCTTCACCATCAGCTAAATCTTCATAAATTTTCCTCGCATGAACACCCAAATTATGTAACAATATGTGTTGTTTCCGGACTGAAGAAAACTTTTCTCCTCCTATAGCAATTAAATAGGAGTGCAGCATTTTAACCCACGTATGCCATGGTATCTCAGGTTCCCCTTCATCATTCAAAAATGGAGGCGGTTGACTCATATTGGTAGCAGACATAATGGAAATGTACTAATGGAGAAGAGAAAAAGAAAGAACAAGCAGGGGGGACAAGAAAAGGAAAAGAAGAGAGAACGATGTAGAAAAGGGGAGAAGAAATAAAGAACCTACATAACAAATGAACAATGCAATACAAGAATGCTTGAAAAACTGCAGGCAACCATGCTGAGCCTGTCAGCGTAAGAAGATTACTACCAGCAAGCAGTGTAGAGATAAAGGAAAATTAGTCCATAAGCAATATTGTAGAAAAATTAATGTTTTTTTTAGTTTTTTTAAATGAAGAAGTCACAGGAGATCCAGAAATGAAAACGAAGCCTGTCAGCAAAAGAAGGTAGTTCCACTTACTTGAAATGGTAGAAAGAATCATTGTAGAAGTTCACTTTCTTTTGTAAGAGAGGAGGTTCTGCAGAAATACAATGTTGAATAGAAATTTTGGCGAAAACTATACAAAATGTGGGGAGAAAGTGCTGCCTCCGTTGAACACTGTCTCAAGGAAATGTGAGAAAGACTTCCTCACACGTGCCACCTTGAGATTCTACTCAGGCAGACACTACCCTAAATGTGTAGAAAGCGCTGCCTATGTTGATCGCTGATCCAACGAAATATGGGAAACACTTCTTCACCCGCACCACATTGAGATTATCCTCAGGCAGACACTACCCTTTATGCATAGAAAGCGCTGCCTCCATTGAATGCTGACATCGTACTCCTTCCTCACACGCACCAATTTGATACTCTCCTCATGCAGACACTACTTTTTGTGTAGAAAGCGCTGCCTCCGTACTCCATGCGCAGCGTAGAGACACTGTAAAAGACTGAGATTCCACAGATGCGCCAGGAAACGCTAATCGGAGAAAAGTGTTCCGGTATTGCACATGCGACTAGGCGGGGAATAGTGGTCCAATTACGCACCTGCACCCGACGTGACAGCAGGTTGAGGAACAACGTTCTTCCCTCAGAAGGCAGAAAGACTTCGTAAGATGTACGCAATACCGGGTGCTCCGAAACCTGCTGAAACTGACGGAATTAAAAAAACGGAGGTGGTACAAACAAGCTACAAAAAAACTGAAGAAACGGCCGGCAATAACAGGGGTGAGGAGCTACGCTGCCCCCTACGCAGCAAAACTCCCAAACAATGTTTGTTTTTCACTTAGGTTTAAGTCCCATAGTGATCCTCACATGAGGGGTGGCGTATTGGGTTTTTGCCACAGTCTTCTCACGTGAGAAGTACTTCCTTGGGTGTCGTTCTACCCATTGTATTATAGTCTGGGTTAAGTTTACCCTTTTCTTCTGTCACGCGTGTATTGCTCACTTGTTTTATGTGAGCTCTTATTTCACTTCTTAAATTTTCTTTGTTCAGTATTAAAGGAGGAGGATGGTGTTAGTGTGTTTATCTATCCTTTCATCCTTCCTTCCTCCTAAGTGTGTCTGTTTTCCCTCTCGTGACGTATTTAATCATGCATCCCTGAGTTTATGGGCTCTTTATATCTTTTGTACATTTCTGTGTATATTTGTTTTCATTTTAGTTTGGGTTTAGTTTAGGTCTTATTAATTTTCAGTGTAAAGGGAGAGGATGTGTAGTATCCTCAGGTCATGTTAATATGTTCCCTTTCATTCTATACCTAGCAGCTCAGCCAGTGTGATTGTTAAGCGTAGAATGTTAGTGTGAGTGGAATGCTTGGGTGCCTGTGTGTGTGTCAGACAGTTGGGAAGATGGGCTGAGCAGCTAGGAGGCTGCTCCTGGTGGGGTCTGTTCTGGGCTTGTTCTATCTTGCTGTAACCTCTACCTATGGACTTATTAAACTACATAAAATCATCTTGGCTACGTCTACTTCATCACCTGAACATGTGGGCCCAGTCTGGGTTAAGTTTACCCTTTTCTCCTGTGTGTGTGTCAAGAGCAATGCATTCTATCAACCCAAGGGGGAAAATGGAGCGTACCAAAGGAGAGAGAATGCCAGGGAAAGGTAAGAAAGGAAAAGAAAGAGATGAAAGAAGGAATATTATAACACTATCATATAGCCCAACACCTACCTCAGCTAACACCCACGATGGGAGCATAACTGAAACTTCTCTTAATTTAGCAACATTATAACAGGATGATCTGACAAAATATTTTAGATCGATCGATATACATGCAACGGGCACACAAATGCCAAAGAACCTTAACCCTCTGACTCATCCTTTATTTACTGTGTGGGTAACACAAGCACATGAAATACATCAATATCCGCATGCGGAAACCCTGATATGCAACAATCCCAAACTAAATATAGGTGGCTGCAATGTTTATTTGAGACAGCGGGCTGCTAAGGGGGAAAGTGTCCATTCAACATCTGTTTTCAGATGAAACGCTTCACAAATTTGAGGATATTGCATACCTTTGTGGTATTAAACATTACCTCTTTCAAATCCTAGGAACACCATTGACATCCCTGCCTACTTTTCTCCTGTTCACAACTTCATCATACTTTGGGGCAGCACAGGGGGCTATATCTGTAACATGATCACCACAGAAGACCCTTTGAGAAACGTGGCAAGGAATTCTTACAGTTGAATATACAGAACAGAGTTGGTCCCCTCATTTGCAATATATGACACAGGGATAAGTGAAATGGGACTCAAATTCACATCCCCAAAAATCTTACATGAGTGCTACTGGACACCACCTTGCCAGACAAGAGCTGACCTTTCCACCATCTGTGAGATTAGCACTCATAGACAACCTCTCAGATGTCCACGATGTATCCTCTGCATGGCTTCAATGGATAGCAATCGCCTTGGCAGTTGCCAAGGTATGCATCTTCCTCACTGGAAATCACACAAAAGCCCACTCACGATGAGTGGCTAACAGAGTTTTTTTATTGACTCATATAAAAGGATTAATTCCACGACACAAGAACCTGTGGATATGTTGGAAAGTCCTTAGTCCCAATAAAAGAAGGTGGATGATACTCCATACTCTGCTTTTTCTAAATTTACAAGACAAAACCTCTCCTACTAAGTCCCCAAACACATTTTACTTACAGCCAACCCTTCTCAGAGAAACGAGAATGAAGGTGATACCGCCCTATTTACCTAATTCAGTTTCACTTGAACAAAGGTGGGGACAACACGACTAATAGGGAACGGAGGGTTACTATCTCCCCCCACCTTCCTTTTACAGCATGGAACAGTGCATGTATTCTGCGGCGCTTCTCCTGCAATGGTGGGCTGCTTCTAGAATAGCTTTTGTTCACCAGGGTCAGAATTGATTTTACATATTGAGAATGGATCAAGTTTCCGCAGTTGCATGTGCACCGCTTAAGACTTGCTGTCATTTTTCTTTAATTGAGAAAATGTCAATATTTGTTTCGAAAAAAAAGAATTGCCGTTTAAGATGAGTCAAACACAGCATTCAAATCACATAAACGCAGCAGGGCCATTTAAATGCATCTAGTCATTGAGCAGTAGATGCTTAGGAAATAAAGACTGTCCGTGCACAGCCGATGCTGTCGCTTTAAAAATAAACACACATATTGCACAGTTTCTGCAGGCCCCCTTCTCTGGGGTTGCTTCCGGGTGCCACCGCTAAACCCATTTCTGGGCAAGCACCAATTGTTGAAAATACCTTGAAGCACAATGGACTCGGACTTGCACGGAAACGGGGCGTTTAGTCGGCATTTGTAAATAGCCTCCCGTTAGTTGAACTTGTTTGTGTTACAGTATGTCTCCAGCTCTGCGGAGACGCCGGACTCAGTGGCACCAGCTTTATGGTGGGAAAAGATCGATTGTGTAGATAAAAACAGAAGGCACCCCACCTTCAGATGTGACGTATATATTATATGATGAATCCATTTTTTCAATACAGGGCGGTGCATGTAAAAGCAACAATAGAAACTGAAGTTTCTTGCAGGTCACTGGCAGGCTAGTATGTGTCCCTTTTGTTGGAGAGCTAAATGTTTTTTATCGAATTGTTTAACGGCTGTAGCATGTCAAGATTTAACTAAAATGCTGCAACCTATTCTAATTGGTTATTTCTCAACTGAAACGTGACAAGTCCGTCAAGTAAAATTAGAATATTGAAAATGTTCACAGAGAATCTTTACAGAATGTTCTACTTCTTTCAGGTATAAACAGCTTGGTAGGAACATTGCATTTTCCATGGACTAGATGCCCAGCGTAGCGGATTTGCAATGCTGGCAACGGCTAAATGCTGAAGTGGTCCCAGTCATTAACCAACCTAGTGGCATTTTTCTTTAACCAGTATCTATACTTTTCCTTGCATAACTGGCCTCCCAGCATCACATAGGCAGACTGTGGGGGCTTTCATGGCTGCCTGCCAACAGTGGCGCGCCTTATCAAGTGCAGAATGACAATTGATTGCTTGGTGTGGCCTTCACACAGAAGGATATTTATAACTTAGCTGCAGGGAAAGGTCCTAATACTTTCAAAGCCCGACCCTCAGAGACAGGCGCTCACCCAGACATTTACTTCGTCTGAACCACTGTGGCGAAAACGTTGTTACATTTCTCTTTTCTTTCTGTCCAATATAACTTTGCTGCTATTTTAGCAACAACTCTAAAGAGAGATGTAGCTGATGACCACCATTTGTCAGTTTGTTAGTTAATTATGTGTCCCTACTGAGCCTGTGAATTTTCATAGAGATTGTACACTGTCTCCCAGTTACATCACAACTCACAATGTCCAATAGGAGCCCAACACAGACATGCAACTTTACTTTTTCACTAACTGTGAGGGAAACCAACCCTTTATCTTCATAAAAGTGAGTATTGTGTGTACAGAACAACAGCAGAGGTTGCCAAACACCATTCAATATCTTATCTTGCAAGCATAACACAAGCACCTTCACGATGCACTGCTTATAACCTTTTATATTACATCACGTATACAATGTGAAATCATCGCATTCATAGCAACATTTATGACAGCTCAAATGACATAATTTGTGGGCACACTGTGCATGGTAGAGTGGTGAGTCATACTTCATGTACTATGGCTAGAGAGGTGACAACACTGTGCAGAGGTACACGGCTGTAGTAATTTGAAAGTGGGGTGTAGTTTATAAATTGAAGGTGTAGCTTTAGAATCTCAAATGTCTGCGTAGTTTAAGTTGGATTTGTATAGAAAGAATAAATAAAGTTCTAGTAATTTGAAGGTGATGCATACATTATAAATTTAAGGTATTCCTATTACTTTAGAATTCCTAATGTTTGTGTAGTTCGGTCACAGATTCCCCATTGGAGCGGCAAAAGCAGCAGCAAAAGCAGCAAGGCAAGCGCTCTCGTTCACTCCTGTGGGGTAACATGCCTAAAAAGGTCTCCCCAATCTTCAGGGAGACCTCATTGCAAAGGGGAGACTCTTCCTTTTCCAGTGAGGCCTTCATCAAACAGTTTCCTGGCTGTGGACCACAGTTGCTCAGCAATCCACAGCCAAGAAACCCACCAGAACTACCAGGGATAAGGATTAGAGGGGTCAGCCATTTTGGGGGCCCATAAACAAAACAATTAAGTGCTTTTTATCCTGAGGGGTGCGATCACACCCTCAGAGGAAGTTAAAAAATATATATTTTTTTAGTGTTAAAATATAAGGGGTCAGCCCTCCTGACATATGGGCTCACCCCCCTATTGGGCCCACATTTTTTGGAAAGGGGTGTTTTCCCTACGGGCCAATCGTGCCCCCCAGGAGAAAATACACATTTCCCCAAAAATATAAAACAGATGTGGGAGGGGGCTGGCCCTCAGGACATGGGTTGACCCCCCCCCCATCTTTGGGGCTTATCTTTTTTTTTATAAATGTGTTTTTCCCACTGGTGGGGCAATTACTCTGCTCTCAGAGAAAAACACACATTTATAAAAATAAAAGCCAAACTACACACTTGGCGACATTTGGCATGCAGTAGAAGGCACTGAACAAAGTTGATGGGTCATCTTTCAATTGGCTATTTCTGTATTTGGTTGCTATACCGGTGATAAAATTGGGTGCATTCTTTGCTTAGGCAGTGTTATCATGTTTTGAAATCTCAAAATAATAAAGTAATACTATAAAAGTAATGTCCCACGTTATGCTGCATTACTTGCCTTTTCTTGTTGCATAATGCAGTCAACCCTGTTGTGTAATTGGGTGCTCTGTAACTGCATAATTCCAGTGACTGTGGCAATAGCACTGTGTGTTTTTACGAGAAGCTGCAGGGGCTACTATGTGAATGTGTGCTTCTTGAGATCAAAGGTAGATTTTTGGTTTTATGAAATTAGTTTTATACTGGCAAAGGCCCAGCACCTCCACCAGCAATAAAGTTTTCCATGAGCCATGGCTGAAGTATGCAGTGGTATTGCAAAATAAAACTGTGCCTTTTCTTATATTTTTTGTGTCTTTGGAGAAGCTGCAGATGCGGAGAACCAAATAAGTAATTCTCTGTTTATTTACTGTTGTACACATCTCACATGCACACACCCACTGACTGATTTTGGACAATAATTCTGTCTTCTACATAGGACAGTAGTTTAGATGGAAGGTTTTAGGCAGTCAGCAGAGATGGCATCTCTGTGAATGACTGCTACCCATGCCTTAACTCGTGTTATGGAGGAAAGCTTTGAGGAAGTATCAGAGACTCATACCGCAGATACCGAGACAGCACCTAAGTGAGAAGAAAATGGAGCAGAATCCAGAAGTGATTTTTCAGTTAGCAGAGTTCTATCCGGGGACTTGTCTTCTAGCGATTCTGAGGGACATGATGGCAGTGGTTCTTTCCCTTGACAAGCACAGCGCAGTGATCATATCAGGAAACACCAACCCAGAGAGTGGGCACGTGCAGTGAAAAGCACAGATGGTGTGCTCTCTCGGCAGCCCCCAATTTAATTCAGCCTCAAATATAGCCATTCACTGGCCATGCTGGATGCACAGTCGATACGGCCAATTTCTTGCCAATTGACTATGTCCATCTCTTTTTGGATGTTGACTGCCTTGAGCAAATTGTGCAGCAAAATATTTAGGTGCCAAACAATTTATAATGGGGCGAGGAAGCTCTCTAGGGCCTCATTCTAGGGTTCACCAATAGATTCCCACTTCACTTGAGGAGTTGAAGCTATTTTTAGGCCTTACACTCAAAAAGGGACTACTGCACTAACAAAGTCGTACTGATCCACTTGCACAGTTTGGGTATCACCCATCTTCGCACCGTACACGAGCAGAGATCGGTATTTGCCAGTGTAACGTATGCTGCACTTCATTGATAATTCTGCTGCATTGCTCTGGGACCATCTAGACCATGTCAGGTTGTCCAAAAATCGGCTTATCTGCCAGGTTTCCAGGGATTTATACCCCTGGAAAGAATATAGCGATTGAGGAGTCCTTGTTCTTGTACAGAGGACAGCTGCTGTTCAGGCAGTACATTGTGAGCAAAACAGCTCGCTATGGCAAAAAATGTTACATGTTGTGTTAGAACTCGTCTGGCTATGTGTACAGCTTGAAAGTGTATACTGAGAAGAACGTCACTCTAAACCCTGTAGGTTGCCCTCCCATGCAAAGAGTCATGGGAAAGATTGTGTGGGAGATTGCCCAGCCACTCCTTCGCAGAGGTTGTAATCCTTACCCGGAGAACTTCTATATAGGAGTAGAGCTGTTCAGTGAGCTGTACGAGGCTGTCACTGTATCATGCAGTACAGTATTTTGTCATCACAAAGTAGTTCCCATGGGAACCTGTTCGTAAGAAACTCCAAAATCCCAGGGCAGCCAAAAATCCAGAGCGTGCCAACGAACTGCTCGTAGTCTAGTTCTATGTTAGGTGTGATGTGGACATGTTCGCTACAATTCATGATGAGAGCACTTCCCCTGTCACAGTTTGGGGTCCGATGGCCAAAGTTCACAACCCCACCTGTATACTTGATAACAACAAGTACATGGGCAGAGTGGATAAGAATGACCAGGTTCTTCAGCCACACAATGAAGGTCATAACATTTGAATTTGGTACAAGAAGCTGTTTACCCACCTGATCCAGATTGTTTATCGTCAGACCACCATGGGAAGGATCATGTCTTTCTTTGACTTTCAGTTGACTATCATTGAAAGTCTTACTGCTACAGAAGCAGCAACCTCCACTTCATATGCTCTGGAGAATGTGGCAAGACTGTAGGATTGACAATCTGCCAACTGCATTGCTAAAGAGGCCAAAAAAGCTCAATTATGTCATTGTTTTAGAGTCTTCTCTAAGGAAGGAAAGATGCAGGACAGTTGTGCTTACTGTCCCCAGTGCCCATTTCAGCCAGCCTTCTGTTTTCCTACTTGCTTTTGTATGTTGTAAAAAAGTGAACTATTGGGAAACCAACTGAGATGGAGCTGCTGCAAGGTAAACCTTTCATTGGCTGTGCATGGAAACCTACTTTTCATAGAACCCTACTTCACTAGGCGAGTAGCCATAAAAATGTTTCCATTTAGCTGCCATCAGAAGGTGGTAGATATTCTGTTCGCTGATTGACAAGTGCATTCTAGTCCCTACACTACACCTAATTGTGGAAGGAACATAGCCCATGTTGTTACAGAGTACCCTGTGTGACTATGGGCCACTCAACATAGCGACAATAGAAAGCAAATATCCATTGCCACTCATCCCCGTACTTTTGGATCCAGTGCAAAAGGCCACTATTTTCATGAGGTTTGATCTACGCGGAGCTACTATCTCATCGGCTTCCATGAGGGGGATAAGAGGAAAACGGTTCCTGCTCCTGCCACTCACATCTTCATCCAGCTCCCGCCGCAGGGCCTTCTCAATCTCTGTAATGACACCTGAAAGAACAAGCATTGGCATAGCCAATAGGTCTCGCCTTTGGGACCTTATGTGTTTAGCCAGAACATTTGGCTATGTTGTAGACCATTGTGGCTGCTGTGCATTATGTTGAAAAGTTATATTAAAAAGTGTGAAGCATTTTTTTTGCCTTTATACAAATGAAGACGACATTATATACAACTGAAAAACCTGATTGAAAAAAGATTTTAACATAAAAATTGTCTTCTACTTTTTTTGTACTTGCACTGATGGCAACTTTTTCCTACACTGAGTGGTATTGTGTGGAGTGTATGTTGCATTAAATAGAGTGTAATTATGTGGCGTGTAATTATGTGGCACTGAGTGGTATTATGGGGAGTGTATGTTGTATTCAGTAGAGTGTAATTATGTGGCGTGTGATTATGTGGCACTGAGTGGTATTATTTGGAGTGTATGTTGCATTGAGTGCAGTGTAATTATGTAGCAAGTAATTATGTGGCATTGAGTGGTATTGTGTGGAGTGTATGTTGTATTCAGTAGAGTGTAAATATGTGGTGTGTAATTATGTGGAACTAAGTAGTATTTGGAGTGTTTTTTGCATTGAGTTCAATGTAATTATGTAGCATATAATTATGTGGCACTGTGTGGTATTATGTGGAGTGTATTTATGTTGCATTGAGTAGAGTGTAAGTATGTGGCGTGAAATTATATGGCACTGAGTGGTATTATGTGGAGTGTATTTATATTGCATTGAGTAGAGTGTAATTATGTGGCATGTAATTATGTGGCACTGAGTGGTAATAGGATTGTACGTTGCATTGAGTGCAATGTCATTATGTAGCATATAATTATGTGGCACTGGGTGGTATTATGTGGAGTGTATTTAGAGCTATTGCATTGCAGATACTTGTTCCTTCTTCCATTACTGGTGCGCATGACTACAACGTACGCATCAGTAGAGTCCCAAAGTGGCTGCGAAGGAGCGACTCTTGCGTCCAGCTCCTGTCAGGTTGTCGTCACCTTAAGGGGATGACGTGTACTCCAGTGCTTACTTGTCTGTGTCTATGGGGTCTTACTCTGCACTTCTGAGATTGTAGTTCCTGCGACTCTGAGAATTTGGAGAGACAGCCAGAGAAAGAGAGCTACAGCCTGCTTTGCTGCTGAGTAATGCTCATCCCGAGTGAACCATCTTTCTTTGACTGAATCTTAATTGCATTTATATAGCGCCTTGTAGCTCTGCGGGTTCTTCCGAACGCCTACCACAGAGAACGAATGAGGGAAACGGGGTAGGGGGAGAGGACTTGTGGGTGAGCGTGATCTCCACCCGGCGGGTTTCAAAGCCCTAGTTGGAAAATGATAAAAGATTCTGGATGAGTTTGAAAGTGAGACAATGCCGAAAGGGGGAGGAAAAATTGAGAAGAGGGGGAAAGGGGGGGAAGAGAGATTTGGAGAGAGAGAGATTTAGAGAGAGATTTAGAGAGAGACAGAGAGAGAGAGATTTAGAGAGAGAGAGATTTAGAGAGAAGAGAGATATTTAGAGAGAGAGAGATTTAGAGAGAGAGAGAGAGAGAGATTTAGAGAGAGAGATAGAGATTTAGAGAGAACGAGATTTAGAGAGAGAGAGAGATTTAGAGAGAGATTTAGAGAGAGAGGAAGATTTAGAGAGAGAGAGCGATTTAAAGAGAGAGAGAGAGGGAGAGATTTAGAGAGAGAGAGATTTAGAGAGAGAGAGAGAGAGAGAAATTTAGAGAGATTTAGAGAGAGAGATTTAGAGAGAGATTTAGAGAGAGATTTAGAGAGAGAGGGATTTAGAGAGAGATTTAGAGAGAGATTTAGAGAGATAGAGAGATTTAAAGAGAGATTTAAAGAGAGAGAGAGAGAGACAGATTTAGAGAGAGAGAGACAAATTTAGAGAGAGAGAGAGAGATTTAGAGAGAGATTGATTTAGAGAAAGAGATTTAGAGAGAGAGAGATTTATATAGAGAGAGAGATTTAGAGAGTGACAGAGAGAGAGAGATTTAGAGAGAGAGAGATTTAGAGAAGAGAGATATTTAGAGAGAGAGATTTAGAGAGAGAGAGAGATTTAGAGAGAGAGAGAGAGATTTAGAGAGAACGAGATTTAGAGAGAGAGAGAGATTTAGAGAGAGATTTAGAGAGAGAGGAAGATTTAGAGAGAGAGAGCGATTTAAAGAGAGAGAGAAGGAGAGATTTAGAGAGAGAGAGATTTAGAGAGAGAGAGAGAAAGTTAGAGAGATTTAGAGAGAGAGAGAGAGAGATTTAGAGAGAGATTTAGAGAGAGAGAGAGATTTAGAGAGAGATTTAGAGAGAGAGAGATTTAAAGAGAGAGAGAGAGATTTAAAGAGAGAGAGACAGATTTAGAGAGAGAGAGACAAATTTAGAGAGAGAGAGAGATTTAGAGAGAGATTGATTTAGAGAAAGAGATTTAGAGAGAGAGATTTAGAGAGAGAGTGAGATTTAGAGAGAGAGAGAGATTCAGAGAAAGAGAGAGATTTAGAGAGAGATTTAGAGAGAGAGAGATTTAGAGAGAGAGCGAGAGATTTAGAGAGAGATTTAGAGAGAGAGATATTTAGAGAGAGATTTATAGAGAGAGAGAGAGATTTAGAGAGAGAGAGAAAGAGAGAGAGATTTAGAGAGGGAGAGAGAGAGAGAGAGGGAGAGAGAGCGAGAGATTTAGAGAGAGAGAGAGAGAGAGAGAGAGAGAGAGAGAGAGAGAGAGAGAGAGAGAGGATTGGCTTTTAAGGAATCAGCAATGAACGGGACAGGAGGTGCTTGCTTGGGACTGTGCATAGGGGCCGGGCAGAGGAGGGGAGTGGCTTCACTGGTCAGGACGGTGCATTGAACATAGGTGGAACCCTTGGATTGCCCACAAGAGCTAACTGCTCAAAATTCTGCATGGAACACTAGGGGCAAACTGCTCAGGAGTGTGCACGAAACAGCAAACTGACGCATCACAATTGTGCACCTAACATAGCAGACTGACTGCTCAGGATTTTGCACCTAACATAGCGGGCTCAGTGCTCAGGATTATGCACCTAACATAGCAGGCCGACTACTCAGGATTGTACACAGGTAGGGAGAACATTGCTTTGGATTGCGCACAATTAGATGGGTGAAAACTATTCAGAATTTAGCACAATTTGTTAGGGATAAAGAAGCCTGCTCAGGATTGTGCACAATTAGGTAGGGAGAACACTGCTCAGGACTGTACATAGTTTGGTATGGAGAAGCAGCTCTAACAGTTAAGCCGCTAAGAGGGGGGCATAAGTGGGCACACAGCAACCCTGCCTACCAAGAGAGGGATGGGCTTCCTAAAGACGGGACGGGATGAATACTCATTGCGAATTCACTAATTCCGAAACAAAACATAATGGGCAGAGTAAAAACACAAAACACCAAAGTAAAATAACTAAATCCAGCCACATCTGTGATGCCTGGTGTAGTCTCCATTCTCAAAGACTAAAACTTAGCCAGAGGCAGTGTTTATAGCCAATTGTGGGGTTATAGCCACCACGAGGTTCATTCTTACGGGAAACAAAAAAGAAAGTGAGCACCACCTGTTTCAAATTACCACCAATGCGATAATTGGAGACAGATAAGGTTGAAGCTCGTGCCCGAGGAACCTAGGCCATCCAACAAACAAGGCGGGACAATCACCCACTTTGCACCAATTGTGTGCTGTGTTTTTAAAAAACACACATGCACAAGCCAATTGCGGGCTCAGAAAAAAATGCACAAGGACGAGCGTGTGTTCAGAGCTCAAAAGCTCTTACCTAATGCCTCGCAGTGCAGCACATGCGCGCTGGCTCAGGCGAGACCTAAAAAGGAGAACAACAAAGGAGTGAACATTGCATAATGATGAAGACAATGTCACACTGCATAGTGCGCTCCATAGCTAAGGTCAGTGCACTGTACAAAAGTCACATTCAAAAGAAAACTGCAAACTTGTATTACTGCAATACTCGGCCTATGCAGGGAATTGGCGCAAGATAAAAAAGACAGTGCAAGCAATTAACACCACACCTATGCAATAATAGGTTGTACAAAAGAATTGTGTGTTTCTACTGATACATGTTGCTAACTGCAAGTGACTGGTGTGAACTGTGAACTCTTTGCTACTTTCTAACCTAGAACTGTGAGGTATCTAACCAAGAATTCTCAAGTACACTCATCACTAACCTTGTTGTTGAAATACCAACATTTTTGTACCTTGATTGTGAATCCTCAAATGAAGCCGACAAAGTCACTCTGGGGAGTTTCAAATTATATTTATTTTAGGAACTCAAAAATTCAAACAGACACAGTTCGGCTGAAGTCTTCCTTACTATGATCAATACTACTATTATTAGTATAAATAATAAATTATCAAAAGTACTTATAACAAAAAAATATTCATTTTAACTAAAAAATAAAATAATACAATGCCAACAGAATTTTAATATAAATGAGAAACACAAATTATTTTTACAAATGATTTAAAATAAATAAATAATAAGATAAATAAATATAACCAATCCAAACGAAACAATAGTAAGAAAGTGTTGGTCTTTCAAGGAGTCAGATTTATCATCCCCACTGCAACGTAAGAAAAAACAAAAAAAGTTCTGGACTTTGGAGGGATTAGATTTACTATTTCCACTCCAATTTGAAAAACAGTAAGGAAATTGCTGCACTTTGGTAGGGTTAGATTTATCATTCCAATATTAAAATTACATATATTCAAAATAAATATATGTTGATTCTCCACTAACCACAAAAAAGCAACCTACATTAAAATTAACTAAAAACATTTTAAAAATGGAAATTGTAAAAAAAAAGTAGATTTAATTAGTAAATAAAATAATGAAAAGTAAAAATATTACATTTAAAGCTCCCTAAACTTCCCTAATTAAATATTAGATGTAATAATACATTATAACAATACAATAACTAATAAATAATAATTAATTAAAAAAACGGTGCATCACAAAAAAATTTTGCGATACCCTAATTGCAAATCTTTGCGATTCGCAATTAGGGAATTGCAAAACGGCATGCATGAAAGTGTGCAGTACACTTTCTGTGATTCCTAAGGGGTCTCAAATGACCTGCCTCATGAATATTAATCAGGTAGGTCGCAATTTGCGACCCACTAGTAATCGCAAAAATCACAGGGATGGTGGCCTGCTGAGATCAGTGATTGCTTTTAAGTAAAGCAATCATTTTTTTTGTAAAGCAAGCCCGTGTTCCTTAAAGGAAAACGAGATGCTTTACAAAACGCAAAACAAAAAGTTTTCTTTTAATTTTTTAAGAGCAGGCAGTGGTCCGTGAGACCACTGCCTACTCATTTAAAAAATGATTTCACAAACATTCACAAAGGGGAAGGAGTCCCTTGGGGACCTCTTCCAATTTGCAAATGTCTTAACACCTACTTGAAGTAGGTGGTAATATGCGAATGTTGTGCAACTGCATTCACGGTCACAAAACATTCATGCGTATTGTTAGGATTCGCTATTTGGCAGGGACGCACTAAACACACCCCTTCCAAATAGCGAATCTAAAACCCATTTTGCGATTCGGTAACAGGTTACCGAATAGAAAAATTGGGTTTGATGCATCGCAAAAGCCTTTTTTGCGATCGCAAACGGGACGATTCTGCGAATTGGTCCGTTTGCGAAGAGAAAAATGCTTGATGTATCTGGCCCGATATTTTTCATGAAACTATATTAAAGAAAACAATATCATATATGATATTTGAAAAAATATTTTAGACCTAAAAATCGATGTTTCTAGCTTCTATAGCCTATTTCACAATATTTTTGTGTTGTCAATATTTTTGACACAGAATTCTTCTATCACAATATTTTATTTCAACATTTTCGTGTCCTACCATTATTTAATTTCTCCAAACATTCTACTCATTACATGTTTGCTGCACTTTAAAGCACACCTACAATGTGTGGAATGTTTAGGAACTCTAGGCATAGTATATTGTACTTCAAAAGTATGCTTACAGTACATAACCTATGTTAGACAACATGCCAGAGAGCACAAGCAGACCTCCACACCATGGTGCAAAAGTGGAACATGTTACAAGCCAGCCTATTTGTGTACCAGCTCCAGGGAAGTGAGCAGCAGTTGGCCGGTTTTTAGGTCTCGCCTGACATTTAGTGTATGGGTTTTGAAAGTGCTGCCACACGGCCTAGCGCTTGCGTTCACGCGCGCAGCCGGAAGCTTTCAGTGCCCGAGGCGCCATCTGGAGCTTTCACTTTTTCCGCCCGCGTCACGCGACCAATGCTTGTTTTCCAAGCTTTGGCCGCGCGCGCGCACAACTTCCACTTCTCCCCCTCCCCCACCACATAAGGTATCTCGCGTGCGCGGCCAATGCTTGTTGTATACTTCTTACTGTGCATTTCAGAAATAATTGCTACACTTCAAATAAACAATAGAACGTCGGTTTTTAAACCCTCACCCACCCTGCAAATCAGTGTTAACCATTATTAAACCGTGCTGTGTGTGGAAGATCCGTTTTTTCCTGCAAATCTGGTGTTTCGTACCCATCAGTCACCGTGGTACGTTCGCTAGCGTCTAATAACCAGGGCTCATCACAGTGGAAACAAGAAATGTTATTGGAAGAGTAATGCCCTCACTTCACCTTAGGTGTTACCTGCTGTGGGCCACATTCTTTGGCAGAATGTGTCGTCACAGGAAGCAATCTAGAATTTCTGTAAACCACTTCATACAAAAGCCTTTTTAGATCTTGCCAGAGACAGCGCGTGCGCTGCCGCTTCCGACAAACGGCTTCTTAAAAAAAAAAATAGGGGGCTTGAAGGCTGCCCCTTACTTACCGTTAGTTGGCTTCCTTATGACTCTCTTTTTTTCTTCCTTTAAATTGGTGAGCACATGTCAGCGCACGTAGGCTTCATATTGTCTCTGTTTGTTTTCATGCCGCCGCTTGCGCTCGGATTGTGGTTTATTATTATTATAGTATTTTTGTTTTGTTCTTTTGCAAGCAAAACAAGTTGAAACCATCAAAGTACTGAGTGTTTCCAAGAAACACAAACAACTAGCAATCACGAAACTTGGTTGTATGTGACCAATTTCCGAAACATACCTTTTTGTCATTTAACCTCTTTTATTGATGACGAACCTGTAAACATACATACCCCCTTTGTTTGAGACTTTTGCCATACAGTGTGTCCCTGTTCAGTCTGATGTTTGTTGTGGCTGCGCAGTTCATTGCGGACAGACAGACAGACAGATAGATGCATTGGTGCTTCACCAGTGATAGCCACGGCCCTCCATGGAAGCCATGGCCAGTCGCCCTCAGATGTCTGCGGGGTTTCTTAGGGCCCCCTTATGTTTGGTGATTGATACCGTAAACCTTCTAATCCGCTGAAGCGGGACTCCCTTGCATCGGCATGAACGTCTTCGAGTAGTCTCACTCAGTCTGGCTGTGTGATACTTTAATCTTGAACTGACTGAAGCTTGAAGGCTTGGGCTTGGGAGGAGGGAATTTTCAGATCTAACCCTCACTTCCAGTTGACATTTTACTTCCCCCTTCTTCAACTTGCCCCTCCCCAACTCCTATCGCCTGAATCTATAGCCATCTGCTGTTTTTTTATTTAAATAAATTGTGTTGTAAGCTAAATTGTGCTATCAGCCCCATATCAGTTCAACGATTACATTAAACAAGCATTGGCATAGTCAATAGATCTCGCCTTTGGGACCTTATAAGTGTTTAGTTATCCAGCACAATATCCTTGGTGCAACAACATCAACTGTTGCATTGCTAAACACCTATAAGGTCCCTAAGGCGAGACCTATTGGCTATGCCAATGTTTGTAATAAATATGGCTCTGTGTTGCTTTCTCCCTCTTGCCCAAAACAGGACAGTATCTTTAATTGATGTGCCTCATTGGACTAAAATTAGGTCTGGGCGTAGTTCGTGGAGTTTTGCTACGCGGAACTCCGCGAAGTTACAAAAACTCCCCGAAGTTCTGTGAGTGACAGATTGCAGTGCGAACTGTAGATTGTGCTGGTATTCCTGCCGCTCGGGTAGAAATTCTACCTGAGCAGCAGCTTGCGCTCGGTAACTTACTGTTCGCGATCGGGAACATACCGCTTGCGATCGTGAGCGGGGAAAAAACTCTGCTGCACATCGCAAAGCGGAGTTTTTTGCACTCTGCGAGCCGCGTGGAGTGCGGAGTTCAGAAAACTCTGCAAACTCCGTGAACAGAGAGCAGTTCACCACCCAGGCCTAACTAAAATATAATTAATCTGTCCCTAGGTATATTTTAAGGAATTATGACAATCACTGCCTCTAGGTTATGGAACCTCTTTCCTCTACATATCACAATGGCCACTTCCTTCATTCAAGATGTCCCCAAACAATATATTTTAAGGATACACCTGAATACTTAAGAATACATCCTATTACTTAATTCTCATATAAGAGAGGTTAAACATAGAGCCTCTCGACATTCACATTATCACAAAGCTTCCCTCACCTGATGCCCATAGCTCCTTCACTAGATCTGGTATTAGCCTAATAACCTAACAATATGATCATACGTCTCTGGTGCCCGTGATGACTATATCCTTCCAGAATTATCTTTATTAATAACTGTCACTATCACTATAACAATTCTGGTCAGGGTCTGGTGATCATATCACAAGGGTGACTGGAAAGGCAATAGACCTAAATGTTTACAAAGCGCTATTAAGGATGTGGAGAGACTATACAGCACCAATTGAGGGGCCAATTCCGATCCGGGTCGGAAAGCTCTCCGACCGTGCCGGATCCGGAGTGTTTTCCGACTGAGCCGGACTCGGTTCGGTTGGACTCCCATAGAAGTCAATGGGAGCCGGTCGTACGACGCGTACATGGGCTCCCACTGACTGAATAGGGAAGGTCTCGCACAAGGTCGACCCCTACAGTGGGTACGCATCGGTGCCATCCGCACCGTACATGCCTGTCTTGGGGAGACCCTTGGGACTCCCCCTGTGTCCGAGTCGTAGGGCTGCGGGTGACAGGGGGTCCGCCGCAGACCCCCAAAGGCAACTTCCCAGACGTTTTGCGAGCCGGACACTCCGGCTCGCCCCGGCTGTCCGACACGTACATCGTACTGGCTCGGTCATAAATCGCATCCATTGCACGCCACGGTGAGCTTACAGCCGAGACGTACGGATCGGTTCGGACCCGGAAACGACTTGGTCGGTGAATTTCACTTAGCTCGCAACATACTTGCTCGCTCGAACAGCTGTACGAGTCGGACGGAAAACACGTGGGCGGCTCGTAGTTTTTCCGGCCAGGTCGCGTTCGGTGCCCTTCCGACCTGGATCGGAATCGGCCCCATAGTCGCCGCTGTTGCACATCATAACACTGTGGCGAGAAGAGCCATTGTGAGTCTTGGGGAAGTCGATCATCTCCAACTACTGTACAATGGATCATGGTACATACAGGCCGAGCAATCGGCATACACAGCACGGGTGGGGGGGGGGTGCTGCAGAAATTCACAAAGAATTGGGGCTCTTGGAGGGACATCTGAGGGGATATATGAATGGTCCCAGTTTCTGACGGGGAAATAGGTTATAGATACCCGAGTCCTTTATAGGTAAAAAGGGATTGTGAGGTGAGGATAATAGCGGGAAAAGTTGGGGAATGTAATATTACACAGAGTTAAATAAAAGTGTGTATAAAAGTTCACCCTCTGGTGACAAGTGCTAATGTAGGAACAATGGTATTCCTGGTAACTGTTGCCTTTTGTTGCGTTTGTTTTTAAAATAAATTTAAAAAAATTAAATCACGGTCACTATCGATTCTGATACTGCTATTTAAATAGCCAAATATGATAAAAGTGAATAGTACCTGTTTTGTTAAATCGCTGCTATTTTATGTGAAACTGGTAGTAAAATGCCTCGTCGTCTGACAGTTCTTAGTTACGATAACCAAATAAGTAAATACACGAATGCCAATTAAGGCATTAGATGCAGTAAGTATGAGAAAGGCAGTAAACATTAGTGAATATCCACAGAGTTAAGGCATAGTTGGTGGTCACCATCATGTCATGGGACCCTCCTCTGTTCCCCTTTTGGCATGTGAAATCCATTACACTATGTTTTGCATGAAATAGCCTCACTTAACGCCTAATTACCACTATGGCGGTCCCTAGGACCGCCGTAGTCGCGGTGGAGTTCTAACGACCGCCACACTGCAGGACCACTGTGGATTACAACCCCTGTGGTAGGACCACCACGAGACCACTGGCACCGGCACAGCTGGGATCAAGGATCCTGCTGGGCTGCCAGTCTTTCACTGGGAAAAATATGCTGGCTGAGCCGCAGCCGGCACTGCCAAGCATATTTTGAGTTTCCTAACCTCCCTCCTTTTCATGGCGGTGAGCCTGCTATGAAAAGGGTGGCAGTGTGGAAACTAAAGCCCTACAGGGCCTCCGTGCATGGGGGTGCATGTAGGGGGGCACATGTTGTGTCCCCCTGTATGTTTGCACCGCCAGTTTCAGCGCGGAAGGAAATGCACGACAGGGTGCTGGAACGAGCGTTGGCACTCCCATTGCAGTACCTTTCTAAGGTTCATATGAGCCTTAGAAAGGCACCGCCGTGGGACAGCCAAACACCGCCCACCAGATTAAGATGTAACTCCTAATCTGGCAGACGGAGTGACTACGGGTTTGTGGGTCTTGCAGCAGAGCACTGGTATGGCTGCACGCTGCAAGACCGTAAAACACATAATAAGGCCCTTAGACTTATGTATCAGGCTGAGACATATTGAAAATAACAGGATAAGGGATATTTTATGAGGGATCTGCCAGCTGCGACTGAAATTCACCAAATGTTTATAACTTATTCAAATAAATGAGAGAAAGAACCTTTGTAGAGTGTGGACGTCCTTGCCTCTTTGTTTTTCATTCTGCAGTCTTTGTTTGTTTTCAGCACTCCTGTTAAACCTCTCCAACGTTCTTGGCTTCATCTTGCAGATCTTAAGACACATACATCTGTTTAACATGAAGGCGCAATGACTACTTTGGCAAGGATCATATCATGACACCGTTTGGCAGCTTTTGGTCTCGATGGAGAGATGTTCTCGCTGTTTTTTTATTTATATTATCATGTGCCAAGTTCAATAACATCAATAGATTTCCTGTCCTTCGTTTGTTATGTGGGATGGAAGACACTCAAACTGTTTGCACCTAACATTTTTGGCTTGTTCGATGTCAAGGGATGGGTGATGGCTTTTAAGAGGTGTGGTGTAGTTGTCATCATAGAATGTAAGTTACTGGTTTCAAAGCACCCCATTACCTTCGGATTCTGGTCTATGAATGTTACACTTTGAGTCAAATCTCAGTTTTTATTGCATCGTATGGTGGATCTTTTTCTTAAGACCCCATGCATGTCATCAACACGAAAATGGCTGGTCACAAAAAGGATCGCGTTTATGGTTATGATTTAAACTTGACAACAATGTATTAGTATCGCTAAACAACTTGGTATAAATACTTTTTCGAAACTAGTATATCTCATAAAAAAGTTTTGGAATGAACAGTGTGCATCTTAGCAGTCCAAAGTGCCTTTATTATGTGTGTCACCTTGAGCTGATCATACCTTTTGTGTGAAAGGCGCCTTGCATGCTGGGGCTTTTGGACCCGTGCTCGCAACATTATAATTAAAGTTATAAAAGCTAAAATACAAAGTGCTGTTGACTGTAAAGAGCCGGTTTATGGTGGAATGTATTAAATGGGACCACAAGGCACCAATCGAACATCCGCTGTTGAACTCAGCAAATTTTGCCAAACATTCTGTTTACCACCAAAGGGGTGAAAGTTGCAGTACTGTATTTGTGAGAAAATACTTGTATAATATCAACTTTAGAAATTACTAAACTATGATAGAAATAATTGAGAACTTGTTTATTAAATACGAGCACCTCATATATTTCAAAACTGCTCAGTGCCCTTACAGGACAGGGCAAAACTGTCCGCCCGAGCACAATCTTATATTGATACCACATGTATTAATATATGTTAAGTCTCCCATAACATTTAAAATTGTATTGATTTTATTAATCTCTGGTAAGTCTCCCATAAAAATGTTGTTGTCGTTTAGTATTTTTTTTCTTTTTTTTACAAAGCATTCCGCACAACTGGTACCCACCACTGAGAGCGTTGTAGGGGAGAACCGGTAAATAGGGCTTAAGCAGGTCCCAATGTACATTTCGGGATTTGCTTGACCTGCATCACATTACCATAGAAGCAAGTAAGGGAGTAAGAAGGTTGAATATACATGTAAGAGTGCTTTTACTAATTAGCAAATGATGCCTAATTGAAATGGGTTTAAATTGCCCCCTTTCTCTTGAAGTGAGTTGAGAAAGGGACAAGGGTAAAGTAGAAAGTTGCCGCAGGAACAGTGGCACAAAGCACAGTGCACAATAAAAGGCAATAGAGTGACTCAAATAGACTGTAAAGTGTTAAAGTGCCAAAGTGCTTTAATGTGTAGCAGGATATGTATGAGTAGAATATCAGTCGATTAAGACCCTTGCGAGGTGCTCAGGCCACGTAGCAATGTGACCTGGCAGAGCCCAAACAAATCCTATAGCAGGAAACAAGCGCACACTCCCGCAGCAGGAAGAAAGGCAGAGCTAATGATCAACAAATGCATCAGAGGCCCTTAGTAGGTCCTAGAAATGAATCAGGTTTGTGCTGTAAAGGGCAACAGGATGCTGTGACAACGCCAGCCAAACAAGAAGCCGAGCAAACAAGCCTTACCGGTTCGCTTGCAGGTAGAACTGCAGTAATTATGCAAAAATCAATAGAAACAACAGGAAAGATATCTGCACGTTCCACTAGTAAGGAAATCAACACCTCTTCTACGAGTCTAGTCACCCCACAAGAAGCACAGGGCGAAAAGAGCTTATCAATATCAAGACTAACTAAGCCCATTAATAGGAGCCAACGCTGGAGAACAGCCTGTGCATGAGGGATCCAGGCCCTGTGACTCGTGGAAAGATTCGCCACCCTCACGGGAGAATGTTCAAGTAATCGAGGAGGGCTTCGCGCAGTCCACCCAGTCACCTCACATTTCTACCTGGCAAGCCTTTCTGAATACAACGCAGGCCACAGTAGCAGTAATGAATTAGCACTTTGACAAATTGGATGTCCAAGCCAGCCTGAAACCTGATTTCCAAGTTAACCTGCTCAACACCTTGGCCCTCTATGCAGCAGGGATAGATGAGAAGTTAAAGCAACTCAACTCGCTCATCGTTAGGACACAGGCCGCAAACAGTTGCCAGCATTGGGCAAGTTAAACACCCTTCGCACTATCATAAATGTCATCATTGAAGAAGTAAAACCTAGCAGGACCAAGCCCATGAAAGGCCAGACTGAGTCAAGCAAGGATAAGGATTCACGTCACGGTTAAAACGAAAGCAAGAATCTAACAAGTCCAGAAAGAAGCACCGAGCACACAATAATAGTCACGGTGGAAAATTATGGGATGAAGATCCAGAAAGAAACTCAAGCTATTACTGAAACGCCAAGTCAGATAATCAATAAATGTGAAGACCCGGTAATCAAGGGCGGGTCCATAATCGCAAGCCCAGCACAGAGAGTGCAGGGCAAGACCCTATAGAAAGAGGAAGCAGAGTGAGTCATCTACCCCATGGTGGGGCTGCACACTATAGATAAGGCAACAGTCCACCAATGAGATAACCAGTAAGTTAAGAAGTGCATCAGAATATCCCAAGTGCATCCATTCATGAAGACCACCCCCCTCCCCCACCCGTATTTGTAAGTGGGAGAGGAAGAAGCAGCATAAGGGCAGAAAAAGACAGCCAGCACCAACTGCTGAGAATAACAGGAAAGTTGCATCATATCTTCAGTAAAACAAATCCTAAGGCCTTGACCCACAAGACAGAGGGCAGCCAAGCTTCAGAAATAGCAGTCACATAGTCAGCAGAAGGTTGAACCCCAAATGAACAAATCAGCAAGGCGGAGTGAGCCTCCTTCAGAGGCAGAAATCATACTGTCACCCACTGAAAACCAAACTGAATGGGTTGACTATGAGCTGCCTATAATACCAGTAACAGCATGTGCAAACGAGATCCAGCCAGGAACCCAAAACTGCTTAAGAGCCAAGAATGTAAAGCTAACAAGACAGGTTTTAAACACAACAATAAAAGACTCTGAGGGCCTCCAGCTCCAGTGCAAAGAGAAATCAGTCGGCACGCATGGGCCCAGTAGTGATCAAACCACTGCATCTAGTAAAACAAAATATTATGGTACCCAGAATATAAAACAAGGGGTAACCATGGTGTCTTAAATCATACCAATATTCTGAGGTTGCTTTCAGAAATTCCAGGGTTGGCAGGTATAATAAGATCATGTGATATAACCTCTTTGTTAGACCTGGAATCCTTGCCGTGGATTTACCCAACTTTTTGCCTCTACCTCCTGTGTTTTTGATGCTGTGCTGGATTTCGTTTTTGCTGGTTTAGATGCTTTGGACACTTTGCCACTGCTGATCAGTGTCAAAGTGCAAGTGCTCCCTGTATAAATTAATATTGTGATTGGTTCTCCCTGATTGGCATATTTGTTTACCAGTATGTCCCTAGCAATGTGCACTACATGTGCGAGGGCTGGTAAATCAAATGCCTCTAGTGGGCCTGCAGCACTGATTGTGCCACCCACATGAGTAGCCCCAAAAATATGTTTCAGGGCTGCCATTGCAGTGCCTGTGTGCAGTTTTCTAACTGCTATTTTGACCTGGCCAGTGTACCCACTTTCCAGGCCTTACCCTTTCCTTTTCATACACATAGCACACCCCTATGGTAGGCCTAAGGTAACCCCCTTGGGCAGGGTGCAGTGTATAGGAATGGTAGGACATGTACTGGTGTGTGTAACATGTCCTGATAGTGAAATACTGCCAATTTCGCTTTTCACTATTGAAAGGCTATCGTGCCCATAGGACAAAATGGGGAATGCTGTGTAACCTTTTACAAGCATATCTTCCCATAGGAGTGAGATGGAAAATTGGATTCTGGTATCCCTGAACTCAGAATTTGATAACACTTCTTTTAGTAAGGATGGTTTTTAAATTCTGTGTTTGAAAATAGCACTTTTAGAAGGTGACTATTTTCTTGTTCAACCTTTCTGTGTGCCTCTGCCTGGTTGTGTATTGACTGTCTGGCTTTGGAGTGACAGGGGTTGGGGTGGTTCCAGGAGTCTGGGTGAGTCAGCCTGGGCTGAATAGGATGATCTGCATTTAGAGTGGTGGGAGGAGTAGCACCTGCACCTTTCTAGGGCTGTGCCTGCCTTCCACAAAAGACTGTCTCCACCTCCTGCTGTGTGTCTAAAGACCCTGCCCCACACTGACAAATGAAGAAGTTGTGCATTGGCAGAGTGTACCCAGAACTGGTTTGGACTGGGTTCAGGACCCCTTACACATAGAGAACAAAGACATTTGGGGTATAAATATTAGAGCTGAAACCCCTGACTTTTAGATCATCCTGGAATTAAGAAGAACCTTTGCCAAGGAGAAGAGAAACTGAGAAGAAGGACTCCCCTTGCTGTGTGTTCTGGGGCTGACTTGCAGTTGCTATTCTGTCAAGGGAAGGAGAAGGACTTTGCTGTGTGCTGTGTCCTCTACTTAAAGGAAATCTCCAAGGGCATGAGGAGAACTGGCCTCCTGTTGTGGGACCTCAGGATATCAAAGTTTTCAATGTTGTCTCAATGGATGCTGTATGTGTGTGTCTGCCGCAGCTCTACCTGACTGAGACCATTGTGCGGCCTGCGCTTTGTACATGTGTCTGAACACAGCCCTGACTGCCCTACAACACGGAGTGTGAGCATTGAAGCACTGCGTGCTTATCACCACCACCGGCCCGAGTCGTCATCTCTGAGGAGCTGCGTAGGTGTCATCGCCGCTGGCCCGAGCCGTGAATTGTGAGAAGGACTGCAAGCCCGTCACTGGCGCCAGCCCGAGTCAACTGCCCAAGATCAAGATCGCCCGAGAAGGAGCAGCGCCGTAACCCGATCGGCTACAAGGCGTTGCCTGGCAACCGGGATTCCCCAGCAAAGATTAGCTGTTGTCGACGGAGCCGTCCAGCAGGACGCCAGCCGCGAAGGTGAGAGAGAGAACGCAACCCCTAGGTAACGCTCGGACCGAAGTCCAGAGCCGCTGCATGAGTCGCTTGCCTGAGGCAGGGTGCATGTCTGCAAGAGACTGCTCCAATTCCCCTTCCGCTGCCAAATCCCTGCTCGGGATGATTCTAACTGACCGTGTTGCGCTGTGTACTTGATTTTAAAGCATTTGGGGGCATACTTTGCAATCGCTGACCACAGAGCCAGCAGTCCCGTGGGGGGAAAGTCCCCTAACCACAAGCGCACTGCTTGCAGGTGCTAAAGAGAACTGTGCTGGTGATATTTTATTTTGATTACCCAACGGATTAATTAAAATTAAAATCACTGTATTACTGTGAGTGATGGTACAAATACTTTACACATTGCCTTTGGGATAAGCCTGTGTGCTCGTGCCAAGCTACCAAGGGGGTGAGCAGGGGTTATCTAGAGTGTATTTCTCTCTTACCCTGACTAGAAGCAAGGGTCACTATTTGGTCAAAGGTACCTACCTCTGCCAACTAGAGACCCCCATTTCTAACATTGGTGGTAAGCAGTGAGGAGTTGAACTTGTATTTGTACTTGACCCACAGTGATTGGTGTACATCACTAGTTTTGCGCAAACCAAATGTTTTTGGTTCTATTTTTGAGTGACCCTTAAAGCATCCACGCATCATGACTCAGAAGAGTAAAGCAGCAAGTGAAGTTGCAAAATTGGAATTTGATATTGAGGCATTGCGTACCTACAAAGTAGATCAACTGAAACAATTTTGCAAAACTGTTCAATGTCCCATGAGGAGCAGCTCCAAGAAGAAGCTCTAAGAAGAAGGAGCTGCAGTAGGCCTTAGGTGGGAGGCCAAAGAGGCTGAGGAGACAGGGAAGGCAAATATGGATGAGGATGCGCAAGGGAATGGTTTTATATCCCAGGATCTGCCTGTGGGCAGACCGCCTTCAGGGCTGGCAGCAACCATTCCGGTAGGAGCCTTTCCCCAGAGGAGCTGCAGGAAAATCAAAGGATCAGAGAACATGAGTTGGAAATTTTTAAACTCAAGGCCCAAGCAGGGGAAAAGAAGTTGCTTCTTGAAAGCAAAAAGAGAGCAGAGGAGAGCAAGAACGCTCTCGCTTTGGAAGAGAAAAAAAAGCTTTTGGCTCATGAGTTGAGCGTGAGGGAACTGGACATTAAGGCCAAACAAGTGGAGTCCAGTTCAAATGGTGGCAGCGCACAGCCAGTGCAAGCGGGTAAGGTGTATATACCCAAGGATTTAGTGCAAAATTACCAGAGGGGTGATGATATTTATGCATGGTTTGAGGCATATGAGATTACACTATGGATGAATGAGGTGCCTGAAAAGAACTGGGGGACAGGTCTATAGAAACACTTTGATTCTTCTGGGAGGGACGTCTTACCACCCTTAGAGCAGGCGGGTACCCTGACCTACGCCAATATGAAGGAGGCCTTATGCCTCAGGTATGGGCTCACCCCAGAACAGACAGAAGTTCAGGAACTTCAAGAAGCATGATTCAAGCAATTGGGTTGAGTGTATGAGTTTGTACACCTGTGCACTGGAAGGTTGGATAAAGGGCAGCAAGGTAACTGATTATACAGGGTTGTGCCACTTAATTAGTTGGGAGCGCTTGAGTAGTCTGTGTGTTCCAGAGCTGCGCCAGTAAGCTAACTGATCCCAGTGAGCTTGCTAAGGAGGCGGACCGCTGACCCAGCACCAGGGTCCACAAGGGGATTGTGGGTACCACAGCCAAAGGTGGGCAGGGTCCCCAGCAGAAGGGTGAGGAGGACAAGGGTAACCAAAAGGAGTTCTCTAAAGGACCCCAAAAGAGTTCCCAGGAAAAGGAGTCCCATCCCCCAAGCCTAAGAAGACCTAGCCCCCTAAGAGCAGGCATGGCAGCCACAGTCCCCCACATGTTATTCCTGAAGGGAGGTTGGCCACATTGCCTCTAAATGCCCCAAGAAACCCCCAGCACCCACTGGTACTCTGGTACTGGGGTTAGTGAGTGTAGCATTGGGGAAGCAATTAGTTTTCAGTGAAGGGGAGGAGCAAGCCGTAATGACCCTTGTCTCTTCAGGAGACAGAGAGATGGTCCAGGAGTCCTACCTGCCTGAGAACACTAAAAAATACATGCAGTGGGTGACCATGAATGGGAGGAGGGTGGAGGATCTGAGAGACACAGAAGCCAGTGTGACATCGGTCAGGTGCCAATGGCTGTCTGAGGAGCAGGTTATTCCCAAACTTCACCCTGTAGTGGCAGCGGACAACTCCGTGTGCCTCTGTAAAGTAGCACTAGTTCCCTTTGAGTGGGGGGGTCTCAGGTTCCATGAAGATCGTTGTTAGTCCATCCATGCCTGTAGACTGTCTGCTTGGAAATAACCTGGAGAGCTTCCCCTGGAGGGAGGTGGAACGCCAGGCTCATTTGGAGATGCTGGGTCTTCCTGAGTGGGTCTGTGTGACCACTCGGTCAATGGCAGCCAGTAGGAGTAATCAAGAGGTCCTGGAGCCTGAAACAGTGGCCCAGGGGAAACAAACAAAAGTGGAAGGTGCACCAGTCAGGAGAAGTCCAAAACAAATCGGTATCTTTAGTTATATCCTTTATTTTCTTACAGATACTCAGCCAACGCGTTTCGTTCCACACTGGAACTTCTTCAAGGCAAATTCAAATCTTAGTGACCAGCGGATAAAGCAATGCAATGTGTCATAATCCCACATACATCGATAGAGTTCAGAGTAAGTAATCCTCCAAAGTAGATGCCATATGACTTGTAATAAGGTGATCATGGATTGCCAGCGTTAATCGATTGGTTGCTTATTCCTGCCTTTCGTACCATGGGACTTCCTAGATTATTGGAACCCATTTAATTTTGGCTCTTTGTGTGGAGCGCCAGTTAAACTTATACGTATAACGCTGGCAATCCATGATCACCTTATTACAAGTCATATGGCATCTACTTTGGAGGATTACTTACTCTGAACTCTATCGATGTATGTGGGATTATGACACATTGCATTGCTTTATCCGCTGGTCACTAAGATTTGAATTTGCCTTGAAGAAGTTCCAGTGTGGAACGAAACGCGTTGGCTGAGTATCTGTAAGAAAATAAAGGATATAAATAAAGATACCGATTTGTTTTGGACTTCTCCTGACTGGTGCACCTTCCACTTTTGTTTGTTTCATCTGTATCTGACCTTCAGTGGGGTTGCTCTACGACGCACTCCGGAAGCATTGTGCACAGGATCCGAATACTAACTATGAGACTTTGGGATTATAAGTGCCAAACTAGTAGTCAGTCGTAGTTCTTACCTTGTATAGCAACAGTGGCCCAGGGGCCTGCCAGAAAGACAAAGGGCAGGTGGCGTGGGAAACCAGCCCCCGAAGTTTGCACGGTCCAGGAGGAGGCGGAACCTGTGAGGGATGACCTGGAACCTACAGGGGAACAACTGGCTTAACCGGGAGACCTGCCTGAGCTGACCCATTAGCAGCAGAAAAAGGGGTCCCTCCAGGGAGGAGTTCTGCAAGGCACAGATGGAATGCCCCTCTCTCATTGGTATGCGGCAACTGGCTGCAGACCAGGCAGAAGGCGATCAGTCTGGAGCTCATCTCATTTACTAGGAAGATGGATTACTCTACAGTGAGCCTAAGGTTGCTGAGCCCGGTGCAGCCCATGTGCTGGTAGTACCTGAGCACTTCAGGACCTTCCTCCTGGGTCTGGCTCATGACGTGCCTCTCGCAGGACATTTGGGGTGTGACAAGACATATCAGAGGCTTGTCATGCACTTTTACTGGCCCCAAATGAGGAAGCACGTCGGTACGCACTGTAGTACTTGCCAGACTTGCCAGGCAAGTGGCAAGGGTGGAGGGAAGTGTAAGGCTCCCCTCCAACCCTTTCTGGTGGTGAGCACCCCTTTTGAGCGGGTGGGCATTGACATTGTGGGGTCACTGGAAACCAAGACAGCCTTAGGCAACAAGTTTATCTTGGTCTTGGTGGACCATGCCACCCAGTACCCAGAAGCTGTCCCTCTCAGGACAATCACAGTCCCCATGGTGGGCCATGCATTGATGGGGATCTTTTCCCATGTGGGGTTCCCCAAAGAGGTGGTCTCCGACCGGGGTACCAACTTCATTTCGAAGTACATGACATCTTTGTGGGAGGAGTGTGGTGTAACTTACAAGTTCACCACTCCTTACCATGCTCAAGGGAATGGGTTGGTTGAGAGGTTCAACTGAACCCTAAAAAGCATGATCAAGGGTCTTGCGGAACCTATGAGACGGAAGTGGGACGTCTCTTTGCCATGCTTGTTGTTTGCCTACAGGGAGGTAATCCAGAAGTCCTTAGGGTTCAGTCCCTTTGAATTACTGTATGGTCAACCTGTGAGAGGACCTCTGAGTTCATTGAAGGAGGATTGGGAGAAGTCTCCTGGTAAGACCCCACAGGATGTGTTCTACTATGTGCTGGCCTTCAGGAACCAGACTCACCACTTCTGGAAACTCGCTCAGGCGAACCTGGAAGCTAGCCAGGAAGAAATGAAAAGATCGTATGACCAGAATGCCACTCTGGTCAAATTTCAACCAGAGCAGAAAGTGTGGGTGATGGCACCAGTGGAGCCCTGTGCACTCCAGGACAAGTGGACTGGTCCCTATGAGGTGGTGGAGTGCAAGAGTGAAGTAACCTATCTGGTTGACTTGCAGTCTCCCAGGAACACTTTGAGTGTCCTACATGAGAACCGCCTCAAGCCACACTTTGAGAGGTCTGATGTGACAGTGCTCCCTGCTACAGATGATGGGATGGAGGAGGAGAGTGAACCTCTTTCTGATCTCCTGTCAGCAAGGGAGCAGGGTGAGTCAGTGGATGGGGTGAACCTCTCACCTACCCTGACCTCAGAACAGCAGAGGGAGTGTCACCATGTGTTGGGTCAGTTCGCCTCCCTGACACCAGTAGTCACCGATTGGTGCGTCCATGATGTGGACACTGGGGACAGTCAACCCGTGAAAGAGAAATTTTACAGCATAGCTGACAAGGTCAGGGCCAGAATCAAGGAAGAAGTTTCCAAGATGCTGGCGCTAGGGGTAATAGAGCCCTCCAGCAGCCCCGGGCAAGCCCAGTGGTCTTAGTACCAAACGCTGCTGCACCTTGTGCTACTCCAGAACTTCGGTTATGTGTACACTACTACTGTGGGCTCAATGCGGTCACCAAGACTGACGCACAACCCATCCCCAGAGCTGATGAGCTTGTGGATCAGTTAAGCGCTGCTCGGTACCTCAGTATGTTTGATTTAACATCTGGGTACTGGCAGATTGCCTTAACTGAGGGGGCCAAAGAGAGGTCACAGTTTTCAACACCAGAGGGGCACTACCAGTTCGGTGTTATGCCCTTTGGATTGAAAAACGCCCCCGCTACCTTCCAGAGACTGGTCAACCGGGTACTGTCCGGGATGGAGGAATTCAGCACCGCTTACCTGGATGACATTGCTGTGTTCAGCTCCCAGTTGGGAGGAACATCTGCAACACCTCTGTGAAGTGTTGAAGGCTTTGCAAAGAGCAGGCCTCACTATCAGGGCCAGTAAGTGCCAGATAGGGCAGGGATCAGTGGTGTACTTGGGACACCAAGTAGGGAGCGGCCAGGTAGTGCCACTACAGGACAAGATTGATACCATTCTGGCTTGGGAGCCCCCACGACCCAGACAGAGGTGAGAGCCACCTTAGGTCTCACTGGGTATTACAGACAGTTTGTCAAGGGAGATGGCACCATTGACAGAGCTGACTTCAAGGAAGCAGCCCAGGAAGGTGATCTGGACTGATGCCTGCCAGACCGCTTTTGATGCCCTGAAAGCTGCCATGTGCACGGCACCCGTGCTCAAGGCGCCTGATTTCTCCTAAGAGTTTGTGGTGCAGACAGATGCTTCAGAGAATGGTGTGGAAGCAGTACTCTCACAATTCAATGACGAGGGCTCGGACCAACCCGTAGCTTTCATTAGTAGGAGGCTACTTGCCAGGGAACAGAGGTGGAGTGCAATTGAAAGGGAAGCTTTTGCTGTGGCCTGGGCACTGACGAAGCTAAGGCCCTACTTGTTTGGGACTCACTTCCGGGTTCAGACAGACCACAGGCCCCTCAGATGGTTGATGCAGATTAGGGGTGAGAACCCAAAACTGTTGAGGTGGTCCATCTTCCTACAGGGAAAGGACTTTACGGTGGAACACTGCCCTGGTACAGAACACACCAATGCTGATGGTTCCGCCTTAGTGATGAGAACTCCCAAGATGGTGGGTAGTTCTCCCCACTTTTCTGCTGGAGGGGACACGTGTTATTCATGGCATTCTTGGTGGGGTTTTCCCCAACTTTTTGCCTCTACTTCCTGTGTTTTTGATGCTGTGGTGGATTTCATTTTTGCTTGCTTAGATGCTTTCGACACTTTGCCACTGCTGATCAGTGTCAAAGTGCAAGTGCTCCCTGTATAAATTATTATTGTGATTGGTTCTCCCTGATTGGCATATTTGTTTACCAGTATGTCCCTAGCAATGTGCACTACATGTGCGAGGGCTGGTAAATCAAATGCTACTAGTGGGCCTGCAGCACTGATTGTGCCACCCACATGAGTAGCCCCAAAAATATGTTTCAGGGCTGCTATTGCAGTGCCTGTGTGCAGTTTTCTAACTGCTATTTTGACCTGGCCAGTGTACCCACTTTCCAGGCCTTGCCCTTTCCTTTTCCTACACATAGGACACACCTATGGTAGGCCCAAGGTACCCCCCCTGTGCAGGGTGCAGTGTATAGGAATGGTAGGACATGTACTGGTGTGTGTAACATGTCCTGATAGTGAAATACTGCCAATTTCGCTTTTCACTATTGAAAGGCTATCGTGCCCATAGGACAAAATGGGGAATGCTGTGTAACCTTTTACAAGCATATCTTCCCATAGGAGTGAGATGGAAAATTGGATTCTGGTATCCCTGAACTCAGAATTTGATAACACGTCTTTTAGTAAGGATGGTTTTTAAATTCTGTGTTTGAAAATAGCACTTTTAGAAAGTGGCTATTTTCTTGTTCAACCTTTCTTTGTGCCTCTGCCTGGTTGTGTATTGACTGTCTGGCTTTGGAGTGACAGGGGATGGGGTGGCTCCAGGAGTCTGGGTGAGTCATCTTGGGCTGAATAGACTGATCTGCATTTGGAGTGGTGGGAGGAGTAGCACCTGTACCTGATTAGGGCTGTGCCTGCCTTCCACAAAAGACTGCCTCCACCTCCTGCGGTGTGTATGAAGACCCTGGCCCACACTGACAAAGGAAGAAGTTGTGCACTGGCAGAGTGCACCCAGAACTGGTTTGGACTGGGTTCATGACCCCTTACACATAGAGAACAAAGACATTTGGAGTATAAATATTAGAGCTTAAACCCCTGACTTTTAGATCATCCTGGAATTAAGAAGAACCTTTTCCAAGGAGAAGAGCACAAGAAACTGAGAAGAAGGACTCCCCCTGCTGTGTGTTCTGGGACTTACTTGCAGTTGCTATTCTGCCAAGGGAAGGAGAAGGACTTTGCTGTGTGCTGTGTCCTCTACTTAAAGGAAATCTCCAAGGGCCTGAGGAGAGCTGGCCTCCTGTTGTGGGAACTCAGGGATATCAAAGTTTCCAACGTCGTCTCAGGTGATGCTGTGTGCGTGCCGCAGCTCTACCTGACTGAGACCTTCGTGCGGCCTGCACTGTGTACATGTGTCTGAACACAGCCCTGACTGCCCTACAACCCGCAGTGTGACCATCAAAGCGCTGCATGCTTATCACCACAACCGTCCCGAGTCGTCATCTCTGAGGAGCTGCTTAGGTGTCGCCGCAGCCGGCCCGAGCCGTGAATTGTGAGAAGGACTGCGAGCCCTTCACTGTCACCAGCCCGAGTTAACCGCCCAAGATCAAGAGAACCCGAGAAGGAGCAGCGCCGTAACCTGATCGGCTACAAGGCATTGCCTGGCAACCCGGATTCCCTAACGAAGATCAGCTGTTGCCGACGGAGCTGCCCAGCAGGACGCCAGCCACGAAGGAGAGAGAGAGAACGCAACCCCCAGGTAACGCTCAGACCGAAGTTCAGAGCCGCTGCGCGTGTCGCCTGCCTGGGGTGGGTTGCGTGTCTGCAAGAGAGTGCTCCAATTCCCCTTTCGCTGCTGAATCCCTGCTCGGGTGATTCCAATGGCCCGTGTTGCGATGTGTACTTGATTTTAAAGCATTTGGGGGCATACTTTGCAATCGCTGACCACGGAGCAAGCAGTCCCTTGGGGGGAAAGTCTGCTAACCACCAGCGCACTGAGTGCAGTTGCTAAAGAGAACTGTGCTGGTGATATTTTGTTTTGATTACCCGATGGATTACCGAACCTAAAAGTTATTTTTGATTGCAACCTGAAAAGTGATTTATTCTAAATGCTCATATGTTGGATTTTTGGCATTCTGGTCCTGTGAAAGTTAAATAAAAATACTTTATTTTTCTAAACCTGTGTGGTATTCAGTGTTATCACTGTATTACTGTGAGCTGTGGTACAAATACTTCACACATTGGCTTTGGGATAAGCCTGTCTGCTCGTGCCAAGCTACCAACGGAGTGAGCAGGGGTTATCTAGAGTGTGTTTCCCCCTTACCCTGACTAGAAGCAAGGGTCCCTATCTGCTCAAAGGTACCTATCTCTGCCAAATAGAGACCCCCATTTCTAACACTCTTAATTTATAACGACTCATGGACTGGAACAAACTGAGCCTACTGTTGTCTCCTTCTCTATATCTAACATGGTGCACAGGTGTACATGTACAGAACTGCCCCTAGGAACTGCTGCATCAAGATCAGCTGGTTCACAGGGAATGCATACCCCCTCTCATTAGAAAAAACAAAAATATCTTGATGGAGTAGACATAAAATAGTTTCCATTTTGAAAGGAGCTGTGGGGCCAACTTCAGTATCACTGCTTGAGTCACCACGTGACACCATGATAGATTTGGCAAGTCCCTGTGAAGAAGAAACCAAACATAAAGCCAGACAATTACGTTGCCAGGTGTCAGAATTGCTTTGACTGAGAGCCACACTATCTACCAATCTAGCTATGAGTAAATTAGATCGACACCCGATCAGCCAGTGAAAATAAAGGAACTAAAGATCTGCTTGGGGAACATTGAGAAGTTAGGCAATAAAACCAACAACACCGACCTCATAATGTATTGGCATCAATTTCATGTCATAGCCCTCCAGAAAATGTGGTCCCAAACACTGGTCCCATTGATAGGATACATCAAATATGTCAGCCCGGCTTTTAAAGTAACAGTACAGCCACCCGAAGGAGGCCTCTCTATATACATCCGTTTGAACTTTAAGGTACAACTCTCCCATCAGAACCTGGTCTCCTTACAGTCCTTCTGGGGTGCCTAATTATTTTAAACATTTAGCTAAACCCTTTCCTTAAGGAAAAAAGACGGGAGGCTGAAAGGGTATGCCAAGTAATCATGGATATGAAGGTAGTCTATATTGACGCTGAATGATCCTGATGGAGGATTTTAATTTGAGACTGTATTATAATCAAGAAGGTGAGGCGGATCCACATGAAATGGGTGCTGGAGGGGTAATACGGGCCAAACACTCCCACCAATAAAACGTCACATCAAACTATGTAAAACACTCTTTGATTACAGTACCAAAATAGGTTTGAGGATTGCTACCTGCAGATTTTCTGGTGATAAACCACCAGCATGGACCGGGTTAATGGAAAATTGTGTCTCATACCTGGATTATACATTGGCAAATGTAGGCCTCTTGAGTCACATTCCCCTGGTTTGCATTGACCAATGGCCATATAACAATCATTCTCCACAAGTTATCACTCTACTTAAAAATTGTTTGAGCTTCTCTGAGTCAAAGGTCCTCTTGCATATTGAGTATACCATGAATCTGAGGAGGATAAGATGGGGCGAGGCTATAGCTCGAGACATCCTCGACAACTGCACAATTTATGCAAAACAACCCAGGTTTAGAGGACACTATAGGCCATTGGATTCATCTAACTATATATATAGACCCAGTTGAAGGAATCAGCCGAAATGCGCTGGTCCTTTTATTGTTCTGTTTTCCTTGTTGCCAGCAAAAAAGTTGATTACGCATTGAATAATTTGAAGTTTTCAAATACCTGGTTGCCAAGGAGTCTGTGTGCTGCAGTTTGGTGGTTTGACGACAACGCCGTGAAAAAACACAGGTTTCAGGGTCGTTATAGTTAGTTCCACATTTCACTCGTACAAAACCAGAGAAATTCATCTGTTATAGTTAGTTGAGCTAACTATTACTCATGACCCCGCAATGCACTGCTGATGATGTCACATATTACATCACTCATTACATGATCAGTCACTTCACTGATGACATCACTGATGACATCTCAAATTACATCACTGATGACATCATCCAGTGACTGTGTGTTTCTGTAAAGTTGAAATATGTTTTATATATATGTAGGCCGAGGTTTATTGAAGAATGAGTGGGTGTATGACTGTCTGAATGGATGTTTTAGTAGGTGCATGACTGGCTGTATAAGTGAGTGATTAAACGTGTCTTACTAAATGCATGGGTTAGTGACTAAACTATGTGAATGTCTGTATAGGTTTGTCAGTTGGTGTGTAAGTGGCTGCATGGGTTGGAGAGTAGCTACCTGAGTGTCTATATGGGTTATTGATTGGTTGTCTGAGTATCTGTATGTGTGCCTGAGTGTCTGTGTGGGTGGGTGGGAGTATGTGACTGTGCATGACTGACTGTATAAGTGAGTGATTAAACGTGTCTTACTAAATGCATGGGTTAATAACTAAACTATGTGAATGTCTGTATAGGTTTGTCAGTTGGTGTGTAAGTGGCTGCATGGGTTGGTGAGTAGCTACATGAGTGTCTATATGGGTTATTGATTGGTTGTCTGAGTATCTGTATGTGTGCCTGAGTGTCTGTGTGGGTGGGTGGGAGTATGTGACTGTTCATAGATGTGTGAGTGGGTGATTCACTGGGTGTATGAGTTCAAGAGTACATCTGTGAAGTTGTGTATGGGTGGGTGAGTGTGTATATGGGTATGTTGGTGAGTGAATGGTACATGTGTGAGAAACTACATATGTGAAAGGCAGTATATGTGAGTGTTGGACTATATAAATGACTATATGTGAGAGTGAGTGATTGTGAGAGTGGCTATATGGATGAGTGTGTCCTTGTGTCAGTTATTGTATAAGAGAGTAAGTATGTGTTATTATCTGTATCAATAAGTGAGGTGGTGTATGTGTATAACTGTATAGGTGTGTAAATGGAAGTGTGATTGATTCTTTGCATGACTGACTAGGTGTGGGAGTAACTCTATGGGTTAGTGGCGATGTGTGAGTATCTGTATAGGTGTATGAGTGCGTATATCAGTAGTGACTATATTGATGAGTGACTGTGTGTATGAGTGACTTTATGGGTGAGTGGATGTGTGTGTAGACCTATGAATCAGTGAGTGGATATGTACTAACTGGTATTGGTGTGTATATGGTTTCAAGAATGGTAGTCTGTATTTTAGAGGGGGTGTATCAAAGGATATATTAGAGTGTGAGAAGGCGCATCAGATGATAACGTGGATGATGTCATTAGTGATGTATTATGTGACGTCATCAGCAGTGCATTGCGGGGACACAAGTTATAGTTAGCTCAACTAACTATAACAGCCGAATTTTTCTGGTTTTGGATAAATGTGAAATGTCAAACTAACTATAATGTCCTTGAAACCTGTGTTTTTTTCTGCGAATTTCTAAGGTTTTTTAAATTCTAATTTCTAACTATACCATCCCTTGAAACGATGGTTTTTTCAGTGATTTTCAAAGGTTTTTTAAATGCTAATTTCTAACTGTAACGTCCCTGAATCCTATGTTTTTTTCAGTGAATTTCTAAGTTTTTTTAAATGCTAATTTCTAACTATGCCTACAGAGGTAGGACATGTGCAGAAAGAGGAAGAAAGATGCAGAAAGAAAGAAGCAAGAGAAATGCAGAAAGAGGCAACAGAAGTCCAGAAAGAGGAAAAAAGGTGGCAAAAGAAGCAAAAGATATGCAGAAAGAACCAACAGAGGTGCAGAAAGAGACCTAATTGCAAAGTAATCCTGTGCCCTGGGCACCCACCCAATATTTGGTGACCGGTACTGGTGGTAACTGACTCTGACTGACCCAGGGCTCCTCTGAATCATGTCTTAGACTTAGAATACAGTGAAAACACCTACATACACCAGGGTACACTATGGGTTGGTGTACCCCTGTGATTGGCATGACCTCCCCTGTAATGCTCGCGTACCTAATAGAGAGGTGCAGAAAGAGGCAAGAGAATTGCTGAAAGAAGCAACAGAGGTGTAGAAAGAAGTAAGAGAAGTGCAGAAAGAGCCAAGTTAGGTGCAGAAAGAAGCAGGAGCAGTGCAGAAAGAACAAACAGAGGTGCAAAAAGAGGCAAGAGGGGTACAGGAAGAGGCAAGAAAAGTACAGAATGAAGCACCAGAGGTGCCAAAAGAGGCAAGAGAGGTGCAGAATCAGGTAAGAAAGGTGCAGAAAGAAGCAAGAGAGGTGCGGAAAGAAGCAAGAGAAGTTCAAAAGAAGCAACAGAGGTGCAGAAAGAGGCAAGAGAGGTGGGGAAATAGAGAAGAGGGGTGCAGAAAGAGGCATGAGGGATGCAGAAATTTGCAAAAGAGGTACAGAAAGGAGCAAGAGCAGTGAAGAAAGAACCAACAGAGGTGAAAAAGAAGCAAGAAGGGTGGAGAAAGAGATAGGAGAGGTGCACAAAGAGGCAAGAGGGGTACAGGAAGAGGCAGGAGGATACAGAAAGATGTAAGAAACGTGCAGAAAGAAGCAACAGAGGTGCTGAAAGAGGCACGAAGGATGCAGAAAGAGGCAAGAGAAGTGCAGAGAGAAGCAACAGAGGTATAGAAATAGGCAAGAGAGGTGCAGAAACAGCCAGGAAAGGTGCAGAAAGAGGGAAAAGGAATGCAGAAAGAGGCAAGAGAGGTGCAGAAAGAAGGGTGCAGAAAGAGGCAAGAGGGGTATAGAAAGAAGCAAGTGAGGTGCAGAAAGAGGCAACATAGTTGCAGAAAGACGCAAGAGAGGTACAGAAACAAGCAAGAGAAGTACAGAAAGATGCAAGAGAATTGCTGAAAGAAGCAACAGAGGTGTAGAAAGAAGCAAGAGAAGTGCAGAAAATGGCAAGAGAACTGCAGAGAGAGGCAAGAGGGATGCAAAAAGGGGAATTAGGGTGCAGAAAGAAGCAAGAGAGGTGTAGAAAAAAGCAAGAGAAGTGCAGGAAGAAGCATCAGAGGTGCAGAAGGATGCAAGAGAACAGCAGAAAGAGGCAAGAAAGTTGCTGAAACAGGAAAAGGAGTTGCAGAAAGAGGAAACAGGGGTGCAAACAGAGGCAAGAGAGGTGCAGAAAGTGGGAAGAGGGGTACAAAAGAACCAACAGAAGTGCAGTAAGAGGCAAGAGGGATGCAGAAAGAGGGAAGAGAGGTGTAGAAAGAGGCAAGAGGGAAGAAGGGTGCAGCAAGAGGCAAGAGGGGTGCAGAAAGAAGCAACAGAGGTACAGAAAGAAACAAGAAAAGTGCAGAAAGAGTCAAGAGAAGTCCAGAAAGAGGCAAGAGAGGTGCAGAAACAGGCAGGAGATGTGCAGAAAGAGGCAAAAGAGGTGCAGAAAGAGGGAAGAAGGGTGAAGAAAGAGGCAAGAGGGGTACAGAAAGAAGCAAGTGAGGTACAGAAAGAGTCAACAGAGGTTCAGAAAGAGGCAAGAGATGTGCAGAAAATGGAAGAGATGAGCAGAAGGAGGCAAAAGAAGTACAGAAAAAGAAAGAAAGGTGCAGACAGAAGCAACAGAAATGCAGAAAGAGGCAAGAGAGGTGCAGAAAGAAGCAAGCATGGTTTGTACACCATTAGTACCAATTTAATACCCACTTTTAGCAATAAGTAACCGGTGACCAGACCATTCTAGGTTTACAGAGGGCCTTCCACCACGCTGTAACACTTGTCGTTGCATTTTTGGTAACGTTTGAGCCGTCTGAGCTAGAAACAAGGTTGTATTTTTGTTCAAATATGCAGATTATGCAGCAGATGATGGATTATCTGGCAAATGCGTAAAATGTAAAACAGTGCAAAAGTCAGTGCGGCCAAACTGTTGCATAATTCCAGTGGCCCTGCTCCTACCTCTGACTAGGTCCAGAAGGGCTCCTCAGTGGTTCCTTCTTTTTTGTCTCATTGAGTTTATAGTTTAGCTTCTATGGAAATGAGGAAGACTAAACCTGAGGTAACCACTCCACAACACAGACTATCATACCACACAATTACTCTCTGTAGCAAATAATCTTCCTCTACATAATTTATATACACTAAATATCACATACTTTCTATCCACATAATTTCACTGCACAACATACCACATAATTCCACTACACACAACCTACATTCACTGCACTCCAAGAAACATCAATAAAACACTTTTACATTTACAACGCCAATTGCTCTAACTCTCGTAATTGCAAAACGTATTACATTGCAAATGCTTCTTTAACTAGTAGTCGCGTTTGCAGAGAGGTGGAAAAAGGGGGCTGGCCTCTGACCACCCCTCAGGAATTCCACTGCGTAGGACTTACAGAAGGTACCAAGAGGGATTATTGGCCCCCAAAGTCCATCAGGAGAAAAAAGGACTTCATCCCCCAACCCGTAGTGTGCCAGAAGGCGCGGTTGCAGAGTAATGGAGAAAGGGGGGCATGGCCTCCTAAGACCTCTTAGCAATCCCACTGTGTGGGACTTACTGGAGGTAACAGGAGGGGTAGTTGGCCTCCAAGGAAAACCTTTGGGGGCCAATTACCTCTCCAATTACCTCCAGTAAGTCCCACACAGCAGCATTGGTAAATTCTCATAGCAGGCCACGCCCCCTTTTCCCACCAGTCTGCAAATGCACTCCCTGGCGCACTCTTTGATGGGGATTAAAGTCCCCTTCGCTGCTGGGGGTGGTTAGGGGCCAACTAGCCTACTTGTTACCTCCAGTAAGCCCCACACAGTGGGATTGCTGAGAGGTGGACACAGGACATGCCCGCTTTGTCCACCAATCTGCCTATCTGCCAATGTGCCTCCTGGCACGCTCTTGGTTGGGGGATGAAGTCCCCTTGCCTCCTGAGGGTCCATGGGGGCCAATTAGCCCTCTTGTTACCTCCAGTAAGTGCCACACAGCTGGATTGCTGAGAGTGGTCCAAGGCCACACCCCCTTTTTACACCACTCTGCAAATGCACTGCCTGGCGCACTTATGCTACGGGGATGAAGCCCACTTCAGTCCTCAGGTTCTCAGGACACAAGAGAACCTCATTGTCCCACCAGCAGTGTGCCAACAGGAGTATTTGCAGAGTGGTGTTAAAGGGACGTTGCCTCAGACCACCTCTCAGCAATCCCACTGTGTGGCACTTACTGGTGATAGCCGGTGGGCTAGTTGGCCCCTAAGGACCCTTAGTATTCAAGGGGACTTAATCCCCCAATCCAGAACGCGCCATGAGGCGTGTTTGCATAGTGGTGCAGGGAGAGGGCGGGGACTCCAGCGAGAGGCCGCCTTCTGTTTTCTTTTATTAGAAGGGGACTATGTGGGCCCCCTTCTCTTAATATTTTGTGGGCCCTGGGGACCCCATCCCCCAGGGCCTGCCCCATTTTATTTATTTATTTATTTTTAAATGTGAAGGGGGCCCTGCGGCCCCCCTCCCGAGGCCTTTTTCGGCCCCAGGGACCACATCCACTGGCGCTGTGCCTTATTTTTTTCAATTTTATTACGGGAGTGGGTTTTTATTTATCATAGGGCATATCATTTCTGATGATTCTAAAAAATATCCATTTATTAATTGGGCAAATATTTGATAACATGTGGTGTTTTTGATAATGACCTTGTGTCACCTATTTGATTGTTAAAAAAAATATATATTTTTGATTGTTAAAAAAAAAATATTTTTTCAGAATGATTCAGCCTTGAAAAGGCCCAGGCTTGCGGGCCAAAGGGCGAAACACGTGTCGGCTGATCTGTGGTGTAAAGTAGGTTTCCTATGATCATAGCATGAATAAAAAATGTTTGAAAAAAACATAAAATAACGTTTGAAAGTAAATGATACAGATCGGAAGACTTCACATATTGGAATTGAAGTCTTCCATTTATTGTTAGTCCCTGTTGCTCAGGAACCTTTCTCGCATAATTAATTAGGCCCAGGGGAGGTGGTGGTCCCCGGGGCTGCGGGGGGGTCTGTGTGCCCCCACACATAAACAGAAATGCCCCGGGGAGGTGACAGTCCCCAGGGCTGCGGGGTCCCCCGCGACCACCGCACAACAATAAAACATTGCCCCCGGGACCTGGCCCACCCAGGGCCCTATAGTAAAGAAAGTGCGAGAACCCGCGCTTTATTTTGTTTTTATTTTTTGGGCCAGATTCACGCACCCAGCGCAAATTCAGCCGATTAATTTTTTAATGCTCTTTGAGGCCCTGGGAGTCTGTGTGGGACCCCCTGAGCAGGCCTAGGGGGTCAGGGTGTTTCTACCCTGCCCCGTTTTGTTTTTTTAATCCTTTTTTCACCATTTTTCTTGTGACATGGTTACCGAGTCACAAGATGGCTGCCAACACTTCCTGGTTTGGACTGTTGGAAGCCAATCAAAAGGAAGCTCGTGCTCGGGAGGGTTTGCAAATCGGCCCTCAGATATCGAGATTTCCTTTTTTTTTTATTTCTCAGGAACTACTGTACGGATTCAAGCCATTTAAAAAAAGCATGCTTTCTGAACCAAGAGCTTCCTTTTCCCCAAATTTGGTGTAATTCCATTCAGCAGTTCAGGCTGTAGCTTTGTCTACAGTTCCTATGGAAATTAACATGGGTAAAATATGTTTTGGGACCCCCCTTTTTTCTCTGCCCCTGCTTGATGAATCACCCTGAAACTTTCAAGACAGGAGCTGACCTGAGTGAATCATTAGTTTTGAAAATTTCGCAAAGATTCGTCAATCGGCGCCAAAGATATTGGCAACAGAAAAAACACTTTTTGAATAGAAACGAGGTCCTAACTATAACTACCTACTGGCCAACCCAGTAGAAAATATGTATATATAAAACTATATATATATATATATATCTATATATCTATATAACATGGATGCAATACACAATTGTATCAACTGCAAAATGGAAAGAGGGAAAGGATCACTGAACATATCACGTGCAAATCTGAGTATGGGGTATATGTTTTAGAATACCCATGTAAAAAATCTATGTCGGGAGCACCATTAACAAGTTGAAATTACGCATATTACAGCATCTGAGAGCAATAAAAAATAAAGATCTCTCTTAGCCAATGGCAATGCATTTCTCAGAGAAACACTCAGGAAATAATCAAGAACTAAGGTATTTCGGAGCAAAAATAGTAAAACAAAATGAAAGAGGAGGGGACCGAACCCTGGACCTGAGAAGAGCTAAATCAAGGTTCATTTTAGCACTCGGTACAGAAAATCCATTTGGCACAACTTGGATGCTGAATTGCATGTTCATTTGTAAGAACAAGAGATCAATTTACAGTGCAAATTAAAAAAGGATAAAATGAAGAAAAAAAGACTTTGTTGAAGGTCCCCCGCAGATCTATTGGACAACTTATTACTCAGTGAAAATATTTAACACACAAAGAACATGAATAGTGGAGTAAGAAATGTAAGGTGGTGCAATAGGGAGGCAGGTGGAGATAATACAAGAAAGAGGAAACATAAGAGAAAAAAGAAGAAAATGGAACACAAATAGCACCGAAGGGAGTGAGGAGAAGGCATGGATTCGGTAAGACTAATTGAAGCACCTTAGTAAACCCCCAATGGGATATGAAACTAGCAGTCATTCAATTCATGAAATCTACTTTAGTAATATTAAGAACCTTGGAGAGAGATGTTTGGAACTTTATCTTTGCACAATGTATTTGCAATATGCACTCGGCATTTTATCTCCTCAATCGGAAATCTGCCTCAGAGGAATTAAGACCCTTGGAGAGAGACATTTGGAATGCTATTTTGTTCAATGTATTTGCACAATGCACACGTCGCTTTCCTCTCTCTACAAGGACTGTGATTTATAGAAGCCGCTGGGGGCCTTTTAATCAATTAATTAATTAGGTGTTTTGGTTTTACTCTTATACTGTTTTAATCCGTCTCCTCTGCAACTCCGACATGAATTAAGATGTTTATGATCAGATTTAAAATGTACTTTACAAAGATAGAATGATCGTGCTCCTCTGGACATGTATTAAAAAAGCCTTCTTGCACTTCTCTACCCTTTCCCTTGATAAAACTTTTCCCCCACCACACACACCCCCCTTCTCGAACCTCTTGCTCACTTCTCCACTTTTCCTTCCTTCTCTCGGTCCTTGAGCAGCAAAAATGATGCAGTTGTTTGTAATCAGGCATTCATTGTTAGAATTTCATTCCGGTCAGGGTACTTTACCGGCAATGTTAAAAAAAAATTTAAAATGTTTTTTTATTGAGCAGAGCAGAGCAACGACATAGCATCCATATACAGAGTACAATTTATATTGACAAGGTATTACAAATACATCTATGTTCCTTCCTTCCTTCCTTCATGTTACTATACGTAATAATCAGAGAACTCAGCCTTGTTTTAGAAGGGACATAATATACTAAACAACAACAATAAAGTGCTATAGGGCAAGATATAATATCTGTAATAGTATGCAGCAATTACATAAAGAAAAGTGCTAGTGCTTCTCGAGTATAGTCATTAGAAAAACAAAAAGTGCTAGTGCGTTCATTTATAAAATATTGAATAACCTTCCCATCTATATTCCTTCCTTCCTTCCTTTGTATTACTAAAAGTAATGATCAAAGATCTCAACCAAGTTTAAGAAGGGACTTAATATCCTAGACAACAGCGGTAAAGTGCTATAGGAAAAGACATAACATCTATCGTAGTGAGCAACGATTACATTAGGGAAAGTGCTAGTGCTTTTCAAGTATAGTCATTTAGAAAAAAGTGCTAGAAGGGACTTAATATCCTAGACAACAGCGGTAAAGTACTATAGGAAAAGACATAACATCTATCGTAGTGAGCAGCGATTGCATTAGGAAAAGTGCTAGTGCTTTTCAAGTATAGTCATTTAGAAAAAAGTGCTAGTACATCAATCTACAGAGACTACTATAATTCACAACAAGATAAAATTAAATTTCCTATACTTTACCCCTAAAAATGCCACAGCAATATTTATAAATTCTGTTGAAAATGTGCAAAAATCGCGAAAAAAAACCACAAAAAAAAAAACAAAAAAAAAACACTTGATTGTAAAAACTACTACAGTTTTAGCAACATAACCAAGACATTGTTCAATTTCCTTTATCTTTTTCTAAATCTCTAAAATACTTCCAGTTTTTCTCAAATTTCTTAATGGCACCCACCCGGCTTGCATATGCTTCTTCAAAATTACAGGTTCTTCTCATTTTCATCCACCATTTCAAGTGAGAGGGAGCATCGGTGGACTTCCAATTCTGTAGGATTAAGGAACGGGCAACCATACCAGAAATAAATATAAAGGTCTCTTCAGCCCTACTGAATATTGTTCTATTTTTAGAAATGCCAAACAAAGACAATTCGACCTCGGGCTGTGTACTCTTACCAATTGCCCTTCCCAAATCCACAAAAATTGTCTTCCAGAATAATTCTAGCTTCGGGCAAGAGAAGAAAATATGGTGCCAGCCACCCTGACCATTAGCACGACATCTAAAACACTTATTTTCAACTTCCGGGCATCTTTTCCCCAAGGCCTCCGGAGTCATATAGGCTAACCAACGTGATAGAAAGGCCATCCTTTTAAAGTTAGCCACTCGTAGTGCTTTATTGCCTAGACGACAAATCGTTTCCCAGTCCTTAAATAGAAGACTGCATTGTGTCACGTGGTCTATTTTTCTTAGGTGACTTACAACCAATGGCATTTGTTTCTGTTGATGTAGCAGCCTATACCAATTCCCTATGCCCATTATTTTGGCCCCGTATAGGGCTACCGCTAGTTCAGATGGAGAATTAAAGATACCATGTATTTTCCTTATAAAATATACAATTTGTATATATTCAAAAAAAGTGGGTCTATTCGGGCTGTTTGCTCTAGTCATCACCTCTTGCCACGAAATCATTCGATTCAGGATAAAGAAGTGTCTTAATTCTTTTAGCCCACACTTTTCCCATTTAATTAAATGATTTTTGTTCAATTGGAGCCCAAGATCGAAACATTCCCTCTAATTCAGAAATTGCATGCCGTAGGAGTCTGTTTTTTTTTTTAAAAACACTGAAGTCTGTGATAATATTCCCTTAAGGTCTTGTATCAGGTTTTTTTTTGGGATATTTGGAAGTCTTTAGGAACACTTGTAAGTTGGAACCATTTTCCTGTAGCATTTTATCCAAAAAGAAGCTATCTTGCTTGAGTGTCAAACCCATCAGTCCCGCCACTATGTCTTAAAAGGCGGCCTCATAATATATTTTCACATCTGGTAGGGCCAAACCGCCCTGTGCGGTGGATAGTTGTACTATTGGCAATTTAACCCTGGAATTTTTTTCCCCCATACGAAACTTCTGAACATCGACTCTATTTCTTTAAAAAAGGAGGGCTTGATTCTTATAGGGATGTTACTAAATAAAAATATGAGCAGCGGAAGTATTGACATTTTGATTAGGGATACCCTGCCCACAATTGAGAGTGGTAATGAAAGCCATTGATCGAGAAGCTTCTTGATTTTATCTTTCATCTTGATGTAATTTAATTCAAATAGCTGGTGGTAATGAGAGTTGATACAGATTCCTAAATACCTAATCGGATCTTTTTTGGCTGCTTGTGTCCTTAAGACAGATGGAAGATAATTTAGATCAGTATTTAATGCGAGTATTTCTGTTTTATTAGAATTTATTTTATAACCACCAATTTGTTCAAATTCTCTAAATTCTCTTAACACACTCTCTATATTTTCTTTATTGGGCATCAGATATAAAATAATATCATCAGCAAACAATTTTATTTTAGACATTCGGGGAACCGGAGATCGAATAGCAGCATTGTTTCTGATCTTGATTACTAAGGGTTCAACAAAAAAAGTCAAAAGCAACGGTGAAAGAGGACATCCCTGTCTGGTCCCTCTATTAATTTTTATCGAGCCAGCTGTTTTTGTATTGATAAAAACATGGGCCAAGGCATCTTGATATATGTTACGTAGCATATCAACAATCTGGGCTGGGAATCCAAATTGTCCTAGGGTAAAAAACAGGGTACTCCAATTAACTAAGTCGAAAGCTTTTTCGGCATCTACCATAACAATACATGCCGGAGTTAAGTTGGTATTAAAATAGTCTAAAGCTTGTATTAGAAATTCGGTGTTTGCTGCCATGAGTCTACCGGCTATGAATCCGGTCTGGTCGCTATTGATCACCTCTTGAGCCGCAAATGTAAAACGTTTGGCCCATATTTTCATTAAAATTTCATAATCGGAATTTAAAAGACTTATGGGCCGGTAGGAATTAATGTTTTCGGGATTTTTGTCTTTCTTTACGAATGACACGATTACCGCCTCCTTAAATGTTGCCGGTATATGACCTCCCTCTTTAATGTTATTAAATATTTGTTTCAGAGGAGTCAGCAGTTCTTTTAAGAATAGTTTATAAAATTCGATGGGGAATCCATCTGGCCCACATGCTTTTCCCCCGGCTGTTTCTTTTACAGAAGTTGATATTTCTACAGTTTCAATCTCTGATTCAAGTTGGGAAAATCGACTCTCAGAAAGTTGAGGAATTGCGACGTTGGAAAAATAATTAAAAATCATATCATCGCCTGTTAAATATTCCGTTGAGTAAATACTATGATAATGTTTAACAAAAATCTGCAAAATCCTTTCCCTGTCAACTTCATCTCGACCGGTCTAAGGGTCTTGTATCTTTAAAATAAATGCTGACTCCTGTTTTTTCCTTGTTGCATTTGCTAACAATTTACCTATTAACTGGTTTTCTTCATAAACCTTTTGCTGGTACATTTTGGAGCTACAGATCTCTTCTAAGATGAAAAAATCCCGCAAGATTATTTTAGCCTGTTCGAATTCATTGGGACATTTCCGGTCCCGAAGAATTTGTTCTTTTTCAACCGTGGCCTGGAGTTGGGCTATTTTGAGCGATCTTACTTTTGCCTGAGATGCTGTATAGGCGATAATCTGACCACGGGCAGCAGCTTTAAACCCACCCCAGACAGAAAACACATCAGCGGTGTTGGAATTTAATTAAAAAAATTCCAAGATCCATTACCTGAAATCCTTTACCCAGTCCTGATTTTGGAAGAGAGTATGGTCGAGCTGCCATGTCGGCCGCTCCCTTTTCCCGCCATCTATTACAATCGTAAGTTCAATTCTGGCGTGATCAGAAAAAGGATTGCACCCACTATCGACTTTTAAAATTTGAAGAGATCGTGATATAAGATAAAAATCGATTCGAGATGCAGTAGCAAAGCGATGTGAATAGCAAGTAAACTTTGTTTCTTCAGGATTCCTAAGTCGCCAGGGATCTATTAGTTGATATTCTATTTTGAGGGCCTCCAAAACTCTTAAAGTATTTGGTTTTAGTTGTTTTTTATTTTTGTTTGATGTATCTTTCTTCAGATTTTGTATAAAATTAAAATCCCCTCCTACTATATTCTGTCCTGGAGCTCCCCTCAAAGACTCATGAATTTTGATCAGGCTTTCGGTCTCATCGGTAACAGGATCGTAATAATTGGCAAGATTAAAAAAAAATCCCAGCAATTTAACCGTTACCCGTATCCATCTCCCCTGTGTGTCTCTCTGAACTTGTAGGATTTCCCAAGGTATTTTTCTAGAAAGATAAATTGCAACTCCCCTCTGAGCCAAACCAGCTGATGCAAAAAAAAGCGTGGGAGAAAAATCTGTGTATAAAAAGTTTTGGAGAATTTGATTTTAGATGAGTCTCCTGAAAATATACTATTTGGGGGTCGGATGAAATTAACCATTTTATGAGAGCGCCATACTTTTGCTTATTTAACATACCATTGGCATTGACTGATAAAATTTTGCAATTGCTAAAATTCATTTCGGTTTCTCATTACAGATAAGCTTAAGTTTCTAATAATGTAATTTCTATGTCGTTTACTCCTGCTCCTTTTCTTTTTTGCTCAAATTCCCCCCTCCCGCCCCACCCTCCCTTCCACCCCTTAGAATGTGGATACCCCAACCACGCTAACCACATTTCACCCTTCCCTTCTTTATTCATGGGTGTCATGGTACTACACCCTGGTGACCCTTCTACCCCTATGACCCCGCCACAAAGCCTCCGAACCATAAAGAGAAAAAAACAAAGAAAACAGATTTATACAAAGCCATAGTGCCGTTCTTTTTATCCTCTTTTCTTGGCTCCCCCTACCATTTTCAACCCCTTCCCTATTTTTCCTTTATAACGGAATGTTCTTCTACAAATTATTAACCCTGCGAAATTTCCTTTAGTAGCGCCTGAGCCTCCTCCAGATCTGAGAAAATAAAGAATTTACCCTTAACTAGCACTCTGAGTTTGGATTGCTGAGCTATTGAGGCTTGGGCTCCATGAGATTTAAATAACTGGAGGAGTTTTACAAATTCCTTCCTTCTTCGCACTGCTGAGGCAGTCATGTCTGTAAATATACGACATTTTGAAGTTGCGTTGATGGAAAACTGTCTCTGCTGAATAGCTTTCGTCAATATTCTCTCCTTGATTCGAAAATCAGCAAAGTTCAGGAGGATTGTTCGCGGCATAGTAGAGTTCGGGAAGGGGTGTGCAGGGACCCACTGTGCCCTAGTAACTGTGAGGTCCCCTTCAAATTCAGGAAGCATGGTCTTTTTAATGAATGTATTAACCCATTGTAGCATCTGTGAATCTTCAATGCCTTCCGGAACACCCACTATTCTTAAATTAGATCTCCGTGAATGGCCCTCAATGTCCTCCAGTCTATTTTCCAGATATTTCCTCTTTTTTGTCGCTTCCTTCACTTCACACATAACCATATTGACTTGGTCCTTCAACACTGAAATCCGGGCTTCTGCCTCCTGAAGTTTGACAGGGAATCCGGACATTACCTCCTCGATCTTCCCCAAACGTGCATGTAAAGCCGCGATTTCCAGTTTCTGGGTCCTTTTAATTTTGCGAACTTCATCTAATATTAAACTCAGCATGTCCCTGACATCCAGTTGATGCGTACTAGTGGTATCAATCGTCAGATCAGTCTGATCAGGATAGCTCTGTCTTTCAGCTGTGACGTTGGTTGTCCCCCCAGTTATGACTTCTGCCTGAGGGTTAGGCAAGGTTGCATTCTGTAACACTGACTCCGGGTCTAGAAGATCTGCTGCTGCCGGTGATGTATTAGATTCATGATTTTGATAGCTTGCCTGGCTTTGATCTTGATCCTTTGCAGCTTCTGGGATAGCTTGATGGACAATATCCTTTCCGATTTGAGTTCTTTCTGCATTTGGGGAGATTTGGACTACTGAGAGAGGTACTGATTCGACTGGCCCAGTTTTAGATAAGTCTAGGATTGACTCTATCAAGGGTGATGGGGGGATAGGTTTTTTGAAAAGTAATGGAAACTGTTTAGCCCCACTGGAGTTGGCCCTTGGGCAGTCTGAAACTATATTGTCTGTATCAGTCCCTATCACCTCGGTTTCCGGGGATACGATAGAAGATTGTTCTTCTTCTGAGCTTTCCAGAGTGCTGTCAAGCCCTTGAGTGTTGATATTAATTTCTCTGATTCCTTTAGTGGCTAATCGTGTACTTTCTTTAGCCAAGGCTCGGCGACTTTTAGTTTTAGACCGTGCTGCTGTGTCAAGTTTTGTGGCCGTGCCTCCTTGTTTCAGTGGTTTGCCCATATCTTAAGTTCCCCTCTTTTATCTTGAGTTCTTCTTTGTCCTTTCCATCTCCCTTGCCGCAAAAAAAGGAAAAAAACCAACAAAAAAAAACAACAAAAAAAACCACTCTTCTGCTGCCTTTTCTTTTTTTTTTCGTCCTTTTTTCCCCTTCTTCTTCCTTCCTTCTTCCACTTCCTTCCCTCTCTCCTTCTCTCCTTCTAGGCACGCCGGACTCCTCCACACCAAGCAATTCCCTTCTTTCCTCCTTCCTCCTTCTCTAGACTCCAGTCTCCGCTATCCTCCCAACACTCAGTACAAGCAGCATAAGCAGTGAGATTTCCGTCCTCCCCACCTTCTGGAAATCCTCTGGGGGGTCAAAGCAGGTATTCACTTTTTTTAAACAGTCTCACCCCAGTACACCTACAGTTTCTTCAGCAAGGCACACCACCATGCGATAGGAGGTATTAGGAGGTAATAGGAGGTGAGGAAATTTAGGGCGGGGGGTAAAGTTGCTCAGTATTCCTTCCCCTATGTACAGTTCACAGTTCACAGGGAAAACGGGCGCGGTGCCTCCCAGCTTGGTTCACCCGCTTACCGAAATGCTGGATTCCTCCACTTCTGGCCGTTTCCTTCACTCTCCAGAATCTCCAGATTCCAGTCTCTTCACCCCCCTCGATGACCGCGGCGTGAATGCGGTGGTTGAGACACCTGAGAGGCTCCCAATTTAGTTCTCCCGCTTACCGGCTCGCTCGCCACCAAGCCGTTCCCTTCTCTCATTCTTCCTCCTCAGTCTCCGTTATCCTCCCAAAGCTGTAGTAAGATTTCCGACAGCACCCCTCCTTAGCGCGAACGGCAAAACGCCGATTCCGCCATTACAGTGGGCTGGTCAATGGAGCAGCGGTCACCTCTGGCTACACGGAGGCGTGGTCCTCCGTAGCCATCCCCCCGGCAATGTTAAAATTGTAAGAGGAAAAATGGTAACCGCAAAAAGCCAATGTAAATACTTATAAATGTGGGTTAACAGTCTAGTCTATTTTTAACTGAAACAAACAAGGGATTCATGCACTACATCACTTTAAATAGACAGTGTAGACAGTAGGACTCTATGGTCCAGTTGAAGGCATCTGTCGAAACGCGTTGACCGTCCTTTTCACGTTTGCACTAATGGTATTGAAGAAAATAAAGTACCTCTGATGAGAAAATAATCGTAGACTCTCTCTGTGCAGTGGAGACTCTGGTTCGTTGGTGGGGACCTTGCAGGGTTATTTGCTGAAGATATATATATTCCTCCCGGCTCAGGTAACTGCCACCGCAACTCCAAATCAGAGGGTGCGTCGTCGGAGACGGACCACCCCAGCAAGGTCCGATAAAATTTACAAAGCTCCTCGTAACAAGGGATGACAATGCCAGGTACTGGCCAACAATACTTTTATTTAAGTCGACTGGTAGTTTTTTTTTTTTTCTTGCCAACAATACTTTTATTTAAGTCGACTGGTAGGATGCGTTTCGCCTGTCCTGCAAGCTTGTTCACCAACAACGTAACCGTTTTGGACAGCCATTTTAAATACAATGTTAGCGTCATGTCACATGACCTGACTACAAAAATTGTGTATTAAACGAAAGACTGGTAGTTTTTCAGCAACATTGTAGCGCGAACACAGTCACGTTTCAATTTTGAAGTAAAACATGTCATTCACATTGTAATTAAGCACAGTTCTTTACCATAATTAATAGCAACTTTATTGTTAAAAATCATTCTATTTTTAGCTTCATTGCGCAAATATCTTATTAAATATGAGAGCCATTCAAATGATTAATCTTTAAAATAACAAAACCACATTTTAGCTGTCAGCGAGACACAGAGTGGTGTGCAACATTTAAACATGCTAATCGCATCGTTATTACTAAGCATTTGTAACGGATTAAACCCAAGTGGGTTACTGCATTATACCAAGAATTCATTCTTTTCTTTGGCTATATACACATATAAACATGTAAAAACTTCACCGCCCAAGTGGGCCAATAACAACTGTTGCTTACTTCTACCCTCTTCCAACAAATATGTGTCACCCTGTGAAAAATAATAAATTAAAACGGTTGCAGAGAAATTGCCAAAGCTATAACCACTTCGCACTTAAAACTTCATCAAGACTAGAATTATTATAAATGTGTAATCAAATCCTCTTCAATGTTCAATCCTGAAGGGATTCGTGTATTCAATTCCAAAATGTAACTGGACTCCAGTTTTCTCAACTTTTTTTCTCGATTTCCACCTCGTATATTTGGTGGAACACAATCTCTTACAAAATATGAAAGACCTTGTGTATTCTTGTCGTGATGTGACTCAAAGTGACGTGCAACAGGGTAGGTTCTATCCCCATTGCGTATCGCTCTAAGATGCTGTAGCACCCTTTTGTGGACTGGATGAATCATGCTGTCCACGTACCTCAGGCCACAAGGGCACTGAAGGACGTAGACAGCAAAGTCCGTTTTACAGGTGAAGTACCCTTTGATCTTTTTCATTCGTTTAGACAGACCCAAAGCGTATGACTGAATATTTTTTCCAAAGCCACCACGCCTTGCATTTTGTGCATTTGATAAACCCCTCCTTAGGTTTTAACCAAGTCGATGCATGACTACTTGGCTTCTTTTTCGTGACCATATTACTCACCAGCATCTGTTTGAAAGAGCGTGCTGTTCTAAACGTAATTGCTGGTCTTTTCTGTACTGTTTTTCCCAGTATCAGATCATTTCGTATTAAGTGCCAATGCTTAGTAATTATACTCCTAATTTGGCCATGTTGACGATTGTACGTAGTGATCATTCTTGCTTGATTTTGTTTAGCAGTTTCTCGCTTGATTTTACTCTGGCTAGGATTAAAGAGGATCTCCTCTCTAGTACTCTTTTTGGCTTTACTCGTTGCTGCTTGCACATTGGTCTCTGTATATCCTCTAGCTCTAAACTTGGATCTCAATTTGACCAATTCTTCATCTAGAACTACCTTTTCACTGCAATTACGCATTGTCCTCAGGCATTCACCATACGGAATGCTTTTAATCAAATTTTGCTGGTGAAAACTCGCTGCATGTAGTAACGTGTTTCCCGCTGTAGGTTTTCTGCAAAATTTTGTCTGCAACTTGGAGTTTTTGACATAGATGGTTAAATCTAGGAAGTTCACCAAGGTGTTACTGATTGTACTTGTGAACTTCAAATTTAAATTGTTCGCTTGCAGTTTTTTAATAAAGTTTTTCACTGACTCCTCCGTCCCTTTCCAAACGATGAACAGATCGTTGATGAATTGACTCCAGTGCAGCACATTTTCTTTCCATTCTGATTGGTATGCGACCCGGACCACCTGCTCCTCTCACCAGCCCAAATGCAGATTTGCATAGCTGGGGGCTAAGCAGGTGCCCATCGCTGTTCCACAAACCTGATGAAATAACTCATCATTGAAGAGCAAGTAGTTGTTCTTTAAGCACACCAAGATCATATTCAGTAACATCTGGGTATGTGCCCAAAGTTTAATTGGTTGATTGCTAAAAAAGTGTTTGATGGCCTTTAGACCATCTTCATGCCTGATGCTAGTATAGAATGTGGTCACATCAATTGTTACTAGCAGTAAATCCTGCTCCCATTGGAGATCGTATATTTTTTTCAAAAAATCTCCTGTGTCCTGGATGTAGGAGGGGAGAGTTTTTACTAAAGGACAGAGAAAAGAGTCTATAAATTTTGAGGTGTTCTCAAATGCATCGCCAATGGTGGAAATGATGAGGCGCCTCGGGGGATTATCTAGACTTTTATGCACTTTTGGAATAAGATAAAAGACTGGGACTACTGGATTATCAATATTTAAAAACAAACGTTCTTCAGATGTGAGTAAACATTGATTGTACCAGTCTTGTAGCTGCTCATTATACATTCTGAAACTTGTTTGCATAATAGTCTCAGTAACCTTAGTGTAGTTAATGCGGTTATTTAGTTGCTTATAAGCTTCATTCAAGTATCCTGCCTTGTCCCACAACACCACATTCCCGCCCTTGTCAGCGTTGCGAACAATACAGTTTCCCAGAGAGGTTAGCTTAGTAACTAATGCAGAGTACTCTTTTTCATGCTGTGAATACATTTTATGTTTCACACTTGTGCAATTTTCCAAGTTTTTCAAATCATTAACCACTAGTTCATTGAATATATCAAAAGAGACTTTGGAAGTCATAGGTATAAATCTGGAAGCTGGTCTGAAATTTGTGGGTGCATTACCACTGATACCCACTTCCTGCTCTCTAGCAACCTCATGCGCTTGACTAACAGAGATTTGAGAAGTATCACTTTGATTCATTTGAAATGGATTATTCACATCATCCTGATTTGTCATCAATGGATTTTGCTCGTTGACATTGTTCATTTTCCTTAAGTCCAATATTAAATCCATATCAGCCACTGAAAGGCTACCTGGATGGTCTGCAGTCATAGCACCAGCACTGGTTTCTAGTGGTCTTTGCAACTGATTTTGCACAAAATAATATTTTTTCAATTTTAATGTTCTAACAAATTTAAAAACATCTACTCACGTTGTTACATAATTGAAATCAGCTGGCGGGCAGTATGATAGCCCCAATTTGAGTATACTCTTTTCTTTATCCGATAGTGTGATGTCGGTCAAATTCACAATTGTGGCTTCCTCTTCATGGTTTACCACTTCAACTGCTTTATCTTTTTCGCATTTATGGCGTTGGCATTGTTTCGACCCTTTGCGCCTTTGTTGCCTCTGCCTTTTCCTCTTTGTGTTCCTTCGTAATTCACAGGTGGTCTTGGGTGGAGATTGAACCTCCTCTCCGGTTCTAAAAAAACAAATTCTTCTAGAATAGATGGTACAGCTGTCACTCCTTGTCTGCTGTGCTCTTCCTCTAAATCGGTATCAACTTCTGAACTCTGAATACTGCTCAGTTCCGATTGTGCATCTGTTCTATTTGGCCCTTTGCGGTTCAATAGCTGTCTTCTTACACCTTTGAATTGTTTCGCAAAAGTGTAAATTTTCCGCCACTCATAATCGTTCTTATCTCTAAAGAACTTTTGCGCTTTTCTTTCTTTAATAGTTGTTTCCAATTTCCTCACGCATTCATGCATGTCAGTCATAAACTTATCAATATGCTCTTTGTTGGTTTCTTTGTCCAGCATCTCTGTTATTTAGGCAATCTCTTCCACTATTTTCTGCCGATCTATCTCTGGGTATTTCACTAGAATTGCTAGCATTCTAAGCGACGATTCTTGATTATTTTCTGCCCATTCACAGAGCACATTGGAGTTAGTCCTCATACGTAGGTGCCACAAGAATACGAAGTCCTCGCGGTATTCGTTTTACTTCCAAATACCGTTGGAGGGACTTTGACTTCCACCATTTGGATAATTCGCTGCGCTTTAATTTTTCTAAGCATGCTGTTACATCAGAGACTTTATCGTACTTGCTGCTGTTCTTGCTACGGACGATAGTGTCATCAAAGATGGATATCGCGGCTTCCTCTCTGTCTTTAAGTTCAACAGTCAACATGCTTATATCCAAATTACTGGCTGGTTAGCCTTGGCCAAAAACCACCAATCTCTATCCTGCACAATGCCGCTAGAGTCACTGGCTTCCCCTCTTCCCGCACACGTTCCCCAGGCTTCTCCTACCTGACGACCTCTGGCGTTCTCTGTGGAACTTCAGCTCCTTCAGGAAATTGCCTCCGGTCACAGGCACGGAACCTCTTGGTTAGGGGAGAGCAAGCCTGCTCCTCCTCTATTCGCGTGGCAGTGGGGTGGCAGACTTCAAACCTTCCTCCTCCTGGCTCGGGTGACTGCCACCGCAACTCCAAATCAGAGGGTGCGTCATCGGAAACGGACCACCCCAGCAAGGTCTGATAAAATTTATACAGTCGACTGGTAGGCTACCAGTCGACTTAAATAAAAGTAGTGTTGGCCAGAACACAGCGTTGTCATCCCTTGTTACGAGGAGCTTTGTATATATATATATATATCTACATATATAATATATATATATACATATATACATATATACATATATACATATATATATATATATATATATATATATATATATATATATATATATATATATATATATATATATATATATATATATATATATATATATATATATGGAGTTCATGGTACTCCCGAGGTCCGGTGCACTCTCCTGCCGCTGTTTTTTAGTGGTTTCCACCATCACTTCCCGGTTGCACCCGCCGCGAGTTCGGCTGGCCCCAGGTGGAATACTGTGTTACATATAACTTTCTTCCGTCCTCCAAAGGATTCCTCCAAATACAGACACGGACCCAAGGTAGGTGCAAAGGTAGTTTTTATTCCTTAGTCACCATAACGCGTTTCGGCACCCGCGAACCTTGTTCACATGATGAATATCTGTATATATATATATATATATATATATATATATATATATATATATACAGACAAAGTTAGACATGTGGCAAATGGGCGGGGATTAGAGTGAAAAAGTATCGGAATAGAAAAACCCTGACTTTGCTAGATGCAAACGTATTGGAATAGAAATACCGTGGACTTGGCTAGATGCAAAGGGTTCTTTTCAGAAGTAAAAGGGGTCTATTAAAAATAAAGCTAATTCACTTCAGTCTGCCTTCTTAACCTTAGGCAAAAAGCTGTGGGGTCCAAGTATGGAATACATTTTGCAGATTTGCAGGCAAAGGTACTACTTGTTTCTTCTTGCGGAACTGAATATATGCTGGGAAATGGCATCATGATGGGAAAACTTGATAAAGCTATCTTCAGTTTACCAAAATCAGGTTCACCTGATCAGATCAGATTAGCACACACTGACATGCTTAACCACATGATATGGGATGAGTTGAAGACTGTTGTGGGCAAAGTTACTCATGCTCGATACATGGATGCATGTCTGGATGATTTGCTTGTCTGGGAACAATGGAGCCTGGGAGTAAGTCAAAATGGGTTTTAAAAAAGTGGTGAATGTCAATGCCCGGGCTCTCAGTAGACTTGCCGACAATGAAACCTTGTATCAGTGGTCCATATATACTATACTTTGTGATCCTAACTGCGTTCATTAGGTGCTTTTACATATTTACTCTTCGTCATGTTTGCACATTCAGGGGCAGATTTACGTTCCCTGGCGCATCCCTGCAAATCAGCAGGGATGCGCCAGGGAAGATGCGTCACGCAATTTGCCCTTGCGCCACCGCAGATGCACGCATTTACAATGCGGTGCATCGTGGCGCAAGGATCAGCAGATGCGTGATGCATCTGCCGGCGTAAGGTTGGCACAGTGCTGAAGTTGTGTCGCAAGCGCGACGCAACTCCAGCACTGTTCCAACCTGCCCTATCCCTAACATGCTGCGTCAATCCTTACGCCTGCTTCAAGCAGGCGCAGGGTTCTGACACAGCATGACTGTAAAAGGGACTGAGTGAAATCCTGTAGATTTCACTCAGCCACTTTTATGAGTCGTTCCTGCACCGGAACGCCCCCCCCTGCGCCGGAACACCTACTTGTGGTGCAGGGCTTTACAACGTGACGCATCTCTCTAGATGCGTCACGTTGTAAATACCCCGCAGCATGGCGCCAGCTTTGTGCCGCCGCTGCGTCACAAAAGTGATGCCACGGTGGCGCAAATGTGGAGTACAGGGCTTGTAAATCTGCCCCTCAATTGTTTGTACTGGCGCAGTGGCACTTTATGAGATTAACCAATCTGACCATGTCTGAGTTCTAGATGACATCTGTTTTTAGTTTTCCACATTGTGCATTTGTGCTGGTTTTCATCTTGTGTCTGTATGTCCATTCTTGGCACATATCTTGCTGTTTATTTTCTGTTTGCCTGATATAAAAAGTTTTTATTACTCATGTAATTATCTTTAAAATTCAGATAGGCATGACTAGGCTGCATACCAGCTTGCACTGACATTCATTCACATTTGCAAAAAGAAAGTGTACTTTTAATAAATGTGGACAAGCATTCTCTATGTCAATGTGTTTATCTCTGTGCTTTTCCAGTTCAGAAAATCTGCAAAATAGAAGCCTGATTCCTGGTGATGTTTATTTTATCAAACAAGTTGCCTAACTGTGCCTTCCTGATGAAGAAGTCATGGCCAAAATGTTCCTGAATTTGTAAATTTCTTTTTTTTTTTTTTTGAAAAACCTTTATTGACATTTCAATCAATAACAAGTATGGGCCTACAACCCCCCGGGGCCGGCCGCTAAGCAATCAGAGCAACAAAGATCAAATGTGAACACAGGCAGCACCTCGGGGAGCAGAATCGTCATGCTAATATAGTCTGGCCGGTGAACAGCGCAGGTAGGACACCAGGATAAAAAGGGTTTTCATTTTATAATGGAAAAAGACAGAAGGATCAGGTGCCGAACAATTTCCCAACAGCGATAAGAGGCAGGCAGAATAATGACGTAAGCAATAATCAGCAATCTATTGGATCAATGGCGCAGACACAGGAAATTCAGGATGGGGAAGAATATCATGAGCAGTTGCGCCTGCAGTCCCCTGCCCTAAAGCCCAGGGAACACCCCGGAAATTGTGGCACACATGAAAAGGCGACGATTCACAACAAAGGAGGTGTACCATGCTGATCCCAGAAAAGAAAAAACAAGAAGAATCAGAGAAGAAAAAGGAGGCCATGGAAAAAGGAGATGAAAGACTAAAGAATCCCCTCCCCCAACCCCCCACCCTGCACCTCTGCAGATGAGTACGGCCCCCCCCTCCCAGCAGTGTGCCTGTCGCCCCGGAACCAGACCCGAAACAGGGAAAAAAGGAGTAAGAAAAGAACCCCACCAGACGGGGGGGTAGAGAAAGTGTTAATAAGCTGGAGGAGGGCCTTCAAAACATACCCCCGGCTTCCCCCTCCCGCACGGTAAGTTTTCCCCAAAGCAAACAGTAAGCAGCACAAAATCGACCATATCAAAGAAAGATGGGGAGCATTATGCACCTATTATGTTAATAGCTATGCCATGAGAGCACGCAACCCCTGAGCCCGCCCGTCTACTAGATGACCACCCCTGAAGGATCAGCCTTATCCTTGACCACTCTTTGCAATTCTGCCCATGCCTACCCCTCGACCCAGCGCCATGTCCGATGTTCCAAGGTAAAGGAGTGTCCAAAAACGACCGGGAAGCGACGCACACAGGTGGGGTGGAAGTCTCTGAATACCAACACAGTCCACCTCATGGAGGGACGGCCTTCCCAGTGCTGCCCCAGAGTCTGCACTGCACACAAGGTCCAGGAAGGCGGAAGCAGCCAAAGTAGACAACTGTTGCTTGAATTGTCCCTGGGTCGCCGGAGGCCGTGCACGGAACGAGGCCACCACCTCCCACTCAGGTCCAATACCTCCGGAACAGATCAGACCCACAGCCAGCCGATCACACTGTAGCATACTGTCCGGAGTGTCCAGCTGTGCACTAATCTCAGGGGTGGCCGCGACTTTGTCCTCCGGTGTGCAGTGTGGGAAGTCCCTGTGTACCTGAGGACAGGAAGGCCGCCACTGTCCCAACGCTGATGCCACACCATCGAGCTTACTCCCCAAGACCCCGACGCCATGAACCAAGGAGGAATGAAGGGCACCGAGGGCCTCGAGGAGGTCGCCGTACCCCAGCACAGCTCTCTGCGATCGCTCCGCCACACTCCCAAAAGTCACACACTCCCAATCCTGCTGCGACCCAGTGGACAGGATGGTAGGCTTCATCGCCACAAAATGGCCGCCGGGTAGGCCCGACCCGTATGGGGGCCGGGACCCCGGGACAAGCGCCTCGAGGCCCACGGCGCTGGAGACAGGGTCCGGGGGCAGGCAAAAATGTATCCGTTGCGTGGTCACGGGCAACAGTCGTCCCCACCACGGACCAGCTCTCGCGAAAATCCGGGAGCTGCCCGCAAGAATCAGGGCGAGTTACGGGCGGCGTCCGGGCAGCTCACCGTCAAAGGCAGGGGCAATCACCGGGGAATCTGAGAATTGCACCCCCGGGCAGGCACCCGGTCCGCCTCGCCTAGCGGCAGGAACAACCACGGCGAAATGTAGGCCGAGGTTGGCACCGCTCCGGTGGACTGACTCCACCCAGTCACCACAGGCCACTGCTGTTGAACTGCCACCCGGCCAAGGCGTCCACTCGAGGTCCTGGCTCCAGGGCTGCACGGGCCGCAAATTTCAAATGCACATTTCTCCGGCGGTACCGCAGCCAGAAACCTCGGAGTCACACGATCGGTTGCCACTCTCATTCACAAACACGATCGCATCGCGCAGGCTGAGGATCTCATGCAGGATATCCGTGCAGGATGCGGAGGTTCACGGAGCCGGGAGTCTACGCTGCCGTCTCGGTCGCCATCTTGGCTCCTCCCTCCTGAATTTGTAAATTTCAAGATCCTTTTCCTAGGCTTGAATGAAAGAGTATTTCATTAACTAAATGTGTGAATGCTTGTTAATTTACATAAACGTGGGGCAGAGCTTGCCAGACTCCAATATGGCTGCAAACTAAAGAAGTTCCTTCGGCTGAAAAATAATCTGTCACTATCCTGGTTCCCAATTAACTTTATTTGACTGCAGAGAAACCCCAACTACGCTATCTGGTACAGGATTTGCCTTGAGTGCCGAAAACACGCCCTTAAAAGTTACGAGGCGACTGCAGACAGCCTGCTTCCTAGACCGGATCCATGTATGGAGTAGTAGCAGCACGGGGACTGCCTGCGTCGTTGGGACGCTGCCGCCTGGAAGATAGCGGCTATTCCAGGATTCATCTAACTCCAGCCTGCTCCTGTGAACCGGGTCCCCTGCGGGGGCGAGCTGTGGTGAGTGAGGCCTGAAATGCACCAGAGGCCTGGGACTGAGATCTCGGAACAGAGTGTGTGGTCTACAGTTGCCGATCGGGCAAGAGTTGACCTGGCGGCTGCCATGTGGTCTTAACTCACCCACCCGAGATGAGCTTTGCAGTGTAGGTGGTGGCCCCCCAGATACACTGGAGCCTCATTGGTAGTGCTTACCAAGCAGGAGCGGGGCTGAGGCTGCAACTGTTGACTGCCTGCATACGTTGATTACAAGATAAATATACATATTCACATATTCACATGTCGAACTTTGGGTGTGAGACACAGGCTAGGAAAGATAGCGGCTCACTAATGAGGTTCTCGTCTAAATTTCTGCTCCACAATGTTCCTAGGTGGAGAACGGTCCGCTGCGGAAGTCACATCACAGGGGGGGATCTGCTAGTCTTGCGTGCTCAACACGGGTAAACCTGATAAATCTTAACCCAAACTCCAATTTGATCTGCGCAAGACCCCCAGACCCTGCGGTCCAGAGGTTGTTGATACTGGCACGCTGACTTTATCGCTGAGGCAGACCTGAAAAATATTCTAATGGCTATGCAGCACAGCCTAACAAAAATTGATGGGAAGATTGCTGCACTCTCTTTTAGGATGGCTAGAATGTCTGAGAGGTTGGATAAACACGTGGAGAGACTAGATACTGTGGAGAGAAGGATTTCAGACGCAGAAGTTGCACTGAATGCTGAATCAGCACCTTACAAGATGCTCCAGACAAAAACTGAAGATTTAGATGCCCAGACTCAAAGGAATAACATAAGAATTGTGGGTATTACAGAAACAACCAATATAGACAACATGGAATGCTTTGTAGTGCAGCTCCTCATTGATTTAATGGACAGAGATAATTTCTCAGCTATGTTTGTTGTGGAGCGCGCTCAATGCTCCCTCTCACCATGACCAGTGGAGGGAGCCAATCCTCGCCCCAGAATCATGATACTTGTGAATTTTAGAGACCAGGATGAGGCTCTGCACAAGGCCCATGAGCTGCAATCACTGTGTTATGAAGGTTCTGAACCATCTGTTTACCTCGATTTCGCCCAACAGTTGCAGGAAGCTCGACAACTCTATATTCCAGTGAAACAAAAACTCTGTGAGCTACAAATGGTATATTGTATGCGCTACACTGAAAAGATATGGGTGATATCGGAGTGATGGACTCTCTTCTTCACTGATCCTAAGCAATTGCTTCAGTTGATCAAAAAAAAGGAAGGAGCTAGCAGTCAACCTGTCTCTCCACGAGCAACTCACGAGGACGGAGAAGAAATTCAGGACATGGAGGAGCAGTGAACTAAAATGGAGATCACTTAAGATAGCATACATTGATTGAAATTGGGATGGCGAAATTCTGCTGAGACTACTTCATGAACCTCTACTACTTCTAGATTGCTGTGGGAATCAAGGCAGTACCCACAGTCTGGAGTATTGCTAGGCTAAAGCTTTGACGGTGGATACCCCCCTCAACCCGAGATATTTAGACTGTATGCTGGTTAGGCTGTTTTAGTTATATCCTGTTACTTTCCTGGTACCATTTACTTTTGTGTGAAATTAGAAACTCCCAAAGTAATTTTTGAAACTGTTAATTTACTTCTCTTTTGTATAAATCAGCAAGATAAACTTTATAGGGGGTTTTCTAATACTCTTCATGCTTTATGATGTCTTCATCATGTATAATATAGGCACACACTACATTACATTTGACATTCATGTGGTTAAAGTCGACATTGAGCAATGGAGCCGGCAACATCCATCCCATGCGTTTGCCACCTATTTCTGTTAGCTATGTGCTCTTTTCTTTGGGAGGGCTGATAAGGTGGGTTGGGGTGGGATACATAAATGCTATGTAAGTTGGTGGTTTGCATAGCATGGGTGGGAATTTCACAAATTTTGTTTATTTTTTGTTTTTCTTGAATTTTTTTAATAATTCGCTCCTTGACTGGGTGTGCCCGATATTATAGAGTAAACGAGGAGTGATTGCTGACTTAGACCAGGTAGCAGGGGTCTATCTGCTCACCTGTTGATCATATTCCTCATGTGGAATGTTAGAAGCCTAAACAATACTGAAAACATTTGGGAAGTAGTGGCGTACCCAAAAAGGCACAAGGTAGATGTAGCAGTCATGCAAAAAACACATCTGAGGCCAGGGAGCAGCGTCCTGACACAACATAGAATGCAGGGTCATTATTGTGCAGCGGGCTTCACCTCTCATGCTCAAGGAGTACTTATATGGGTAAAAAGAGGTTCTTGTATCAGATTACAAGAGGTATGCATGGACTCCAGTGTCAGATTCATGATAGCCTGTTGTTATAAAGAAGACCTGGCTGTGTTGTTAGTAGGGATATACGGTCCTAACTATGATGATCCAGTTTTATCAGTCATTCAGTTTTCAGATACTCCAGTGGAGCGATATACCACAAACTAGAGAAAGGGACTTCAACTTCTGTTTTGAACTCTTAGTGTGATTGTCCTAAGGGATCCCCTCACCACCCCTCTGCAGCAGCACATACACTCCTAGAGATCGCAGAGAGAGAGAACTTGCTCGATATCTGGAGACATAGGTTCCCCACTGGAACTGGATACATACATTACTCTTCAATGCATAATAAACAAACACCTATAGGAGCTTAGTCCCTGTGTCAATGACTGTAAACCTCTTCCATGGACCTACTTAGATCACTCACCAGTGGTATTGGAACTAAAACGTAATGCTCGGAGGGCCCCTGCCTTCCTCTGGCCATTCCCTCCTTATTCCTTATTAGATCCGGTCTTCAGGGCTGAAATGGCACAGATTATAGAGGAGTTCTATCAGAACAATTTTGGATCAGTCAATATTATTGCTACAGTCTGGGAAACCTTTAAGGTTACACTCACAAAACTATAAGAATTCAGCAGTTATAGTTATCTCAAGCAATTCTAACTCATGCCCCAAGGTAACTACAACTTACGCCCTCGCCATGCACTGCTAATTACCCCACATATTACTTCCCTTATGACTTCTTCTATGACATCATTTATAATAATATTACTGCAACATTGGCAATTGAATTATTGATAAGAAAACTGTGCATGGCAGGAGTGCAAGTCATATTTACCTTAGGGCATGAGGTATAGCTTCTTGAGATAGCTATAAGTATAACTGCTGAATTTCTTTGGTTTTATGTGTGTAAAATATGAACCTAACTATAACATCTGTGTAACCTTTTGCATTTTTTAGTGACTTTTTAAGATTTTTAAAATTGTATTTCCTAATTATAACGGCCCTGTAACGTTTGTTGTTTCAGTTAATTTCTATGTTTTTAATGCTATTTCCTAACTATAACATACCTGTAACGTTTGTTTTTTCAGTGAAAAATATACTATACATATATATATATATATATACATGTTCTCCGTAGTTTGCCGATTTACACTGGCGTGCTTCCAGAAAGTTGGTGGTGCCGGTCGAGAGGCGTTCGCCATGTCTCTAAATATCCATTATAAGATTACACTTCTTCTCTGAAATGATCATCCGGCACTCCAGGATGAATTTTGACACTCGGTCTATTTTATTAAGACGAAGTTTAACATCTACGCATTTCAGCAGACTCACGCTGAGTAACATCAGAGTAACATACAAAGAGTGGTGATGTTTCCTTAGCAAACTTTTAACTGGATACATTATCATTATCAGGAATGTATAATGAGGTCTGTTTAATTAATTAATTAATTAATTATCTCTGCCCACGCTCTCCTAAACATTGTCACTTTAAATGTGAAAAACAATATGACGCCTCTGTTTATGAGCAAGGCTGCAGGGCAGCTGAAACACAGGAGCTAAAATAAACGTGTACTGACAAACACTTTTTCATCGTCTCTGCTAGGGGACAGAAATTTGATTGCAATGATAAGCAATAAAGAATGACAGAAAATTTAATGTGCAAGAGTCACTCCTGAATGTGGTATTTCTAGTCTGTAGGACTAATGACCCGAGAGGAGACCCTTTAGGCTTCACATTAATATGTAATTAAGACTAGCGTTATGACTCTAGATAGGATTGATACGATCTTGATGCTTTTTATGCTTTTCATGTCAGCAAAAAATACCCACACAGATATGCGACTCATGAAGGCAGATGCTATATAATATACAACCACATTCTTCATAAAGATGGATTGGCAACAACTGCAGAAAAAGCCCTGCCCGGAAAAAAGTGAATTATTCTTCTATCCTGTGGTAGATATATCCTGGGAGAAAATGACCAGCTACATTTTGCGAAGTGTCTGAAGTTTCACTGAAATACACTGGTGATGACTTTGTTGACACGCAACTTAGAAAATATCAGTATTTAATTATAGTGGTGTTACCCTGTGTGTAGGTTCCTTCTGTTCATAGAGACTTTGACCTGATCTCAATAGTTCAGTGAGAACCTAGCGTCTCCTTCACCTCTAGGATCCAAGACATATATCATGGACTAAAAATCTATCAGTCAATATCCGATGATAAGTTTATGACTTCCCCTGCTGATAAAATTTTCTGTTGTTAAAAGCTGGTCCTCATTCCAATTGGTCTCTTGTGAATAAGTACTAAAACAACATGGAAGCATTAAATCTGATTCACATACATAATCTGCTAAATTGTGGTTATCCAATTTCTTGCAAAAAACTATTTCTGGTTGGATTACCAACATTTTGCACAGCTCTGCCATCTGGTGCAGCCAATCATAAGCTGGCCTCCTTAATAAAGACACCTTAGCAAAATAACTGCTTGAGAACTATCCTGCTCCAACCCTTGGGAAAATGCTATAAAGAATCATAGCAAAGCAGCTATTACGATTCCTATTAGAATGATGTTTCCTGAACCCCTGGCCGCTTGGCTTGCACATGTTCAGAAGCGCTGATGCTGCTCGTATAATGGCTATAGATGAGCTAAGAATGATAGTAGATGAGGGGGAAACGACAGCCTTGATTTTGCTAGGCGTAGCTTCCAAGTCTGATATGGTGGACTACTCTATTTAAAATCTCAGGCTCTGAGAAACAGATATTTATTGAATGCTGCTGATGGGGTTTCCTCCTTCATAGCCAGCTACACTCAATCCCTATCCTTAACATCTTTTCCCTCCAGCAGCCTTGATGTTACTTGCAGGATACTTCAAAAATCATCTTTGTCACCATTATTGTTTCCAGCGTATGTGAGGCCACTGATATATCCAGTTAAGCAGCACAGCAATGATGTATACAGATTATACACTGCACTTTATACAATTAGACTAATAAGACCTCAATTTACAAACTAATCACAGTGGTTGCTTTGCACACATCCATTCATGGATGATAACCAGCTTTTTTAAGCTTAATGGGAGCAAAATCAAGCGTTCACTAATTGGAAAAAACACGATGGCCAGAACTCCTTCTCCTTCTGGCCTGCTACATTGGGCACTCCCCCACACCCATGTCGCTGGAGGTGTAGAGTGATGAAAATATGGCCTTAAAAGACATAGCCCGACAATTTGTGTTTAGCGGGACTGATTATGATGAACCATTATTAATTGGTAGTTCCTCCTTAGACGGGATGTCTAACTAGGGAGGACAGTCCTACTCCAGGGTCATGGCCAATATCTAAAAGAATCCTATAATCTTGTGGTCATCATGTTGTTGGCCCCTGAGATTTTCCGAAACATCAGAAGCTCTGAATGGCTGCCTTGTATTATGTGCAAAGTTGATGATTTCATGTCTGGCAAGGATGTTGCTATACCTCTGTGAGGTTTAAAACCCAATTGCCTTTTACCTAAACATTTTGCTGATTTATTGTAAGTTTGTCACTGAATGGTCACCGCCATCTCAATCAATCAATCAACATTTAAAACGCACAGCACGGCCACCCCTAGGGGTATCAGGCACTGAGGATGAAGAGCCTCCATCGAAAAGCCAGGTTTTGAGTCTCTTTCTGAGGTCATCCAGGGAAGGTGATGTTCGGAGGTGGAGGGTAAGTTAGTTCCAGGTCTTGGCAGTGATGTAGGAGAATAAGCAACCCCGCTACAGCCTTGATGGATGTAGGGGGGTGGGCGAGGGCAAGTGAGGAGGAGTGCAGGTGTCTGGAGGGTTGATGGAATTTCAGTCGATGGTTGACTTCGGATGGGCCTTGTTTGTGGAGGGCTTTGTAGGCTTGCGTGAGGATCTTGAACTGGAATCTCATCTGGATGGGGAGCCAGTGGAGGTTTCTAAGGTGGGGGTAATGTGTGACCTCTTGGAAAGGCCCAGGATGAGTTTGGCCATGGTGTTGTCTGTATTCTGCTGTCTTTGGAGAAGCTGGGTGGATATTCCAATGTAGAGAGCATTGACAGAGTCGAGGCAGCTAGTGATGACGGCCAGATGGTCTTTCTGGTGTTGATAGGGATCCATCCGAAGATTATGCGGAGCATGAGAAGAGAGCGGAAGCAGGAGGATGCGACTGCATTGACCTGTCATCTCATGGTCAGTTGACTGTTGAAAATGAGTCCCTAGGTTGCGTGTATGGTCTGTTGGTGTGGGAGTTGGTCCGAGTTCAGCTGGCTACAAACTGTGGTCCCAGGTGAAGTTTTTGTTCCTGAAGATAAGTAATTATGTCTTGTCGGAGTTCAGTACGAGGCAGATATCTCTCATCAAGTTGAGTGTACTGGTCATGGCACTGGAGAAGTTGGTTTTTAAGTTGGTGGGGTCCTCTGTGAGCAAGAGGATAAGTGGAATGTCTCCCGAATAGGAGACTATGTTGAGGTCATGGGACCTGACGATATCTGTGAGGGGAGTCATGTAGGTGTTGAATAAAATGGGGGTGAGTGATGATTCTGGGGGTACACCGCATCTAAGGTCCTTGGGTGTGGAGGTGAAGGGTTGTTGCCGGATGCCCTTTAAGGAAGGAGGCAATCCACTTAAGTACATCTTGGTGTATTTCTATGTTGTAGAGTCTGTTGATGATGGTGTTGTGGGAGACAATGTTGAATGCCAAGGAGAGGTCGAGGAGAATCAGGGCCTTGTTTTCTCTGCCATCGAGGACATTTCTGATGTTGTCTGTGGCTGTGGCTGCAATTATCACGGTCTCGGTATGGTGGTTGACACAGAATTCTGACTGTGAGATGTCCAGTAGGTGGTTTTGTTCCAGGAATGAGATGAGCTGTTGGTTGATGGCTTTCTCGAGAACTTTGGCTGGGTAGAGTAGCAGGGAGATTGGTCAATAGTTTTTTAGATTGCTGGGGTTGGTGGAGGGTTTCTTTAGGAGGGGTCTGACTTCTGCATGTTTCCATCTCTCCAGGAAGGTTGCTGTGCTGATGGAGGTGTTGAGGATGCCAGGCTGATTGGGTTGGTTCCGAGGTTGAAGAGGTGGTGGGGGCCGGGATCGGTGGGTGCCCTGGAGTGGATGGAAGGCATGAAGGCTGTGGTGGACTGGGTGGTGAGCAGAGACCAGGCAGTGATGGTTTAGCTGGAGTTTGCTGGTGGGTCGATGCTGTTATGTTTGAGGGTGTTGGGTTGGGTGTCAAAGTTGTTGTAAATGGCAACAATCTTTCTGTGTAATTAGTCTGAGAGGGTGTCGCAAGATCCTTGGGAGGGTTGGACGGTGTTCTCTGTGGCTCTCGAGTTGGAGAATTCCTTGACTATTTTGAAGAGTTTCTTAGTGCGTTTGGCTGTGGTGTTGATCGAGGTGGTGATGGCTGCTTTCTTAGCTTCTTTGATGTACTGAACATAGATGCAGTGGGCTGTTTTGTGGGGGGCTCTGTGGGCTAGGTTCTTTGTGGCACACCATCACTTCTCCAGTTTGTAGCAGTTGGTTCAGAGCTCTCGGGTGTGTACCAAACCCAATGTCATACACATGAATTACAAAAGTATGAATACATGCGTGTATAACAGATATTCCACAGAGCAGTATATACAACCTACAGAAATTACAGGGAGTCTGAGTAGAAACATAGCTCATCATAGCGTTAAGGTATTCTAGGCTTTTGCACTATTTGAGGCAGGACTGTTTGTGTGCTGGAAGTGACACCTTTGTGCACATAAACAATTCTCTGAGGCATTTTTCTCTTTCTGTATGTGCTGCACAATGCAGCATACTTAAAAAGAGGAAATAATGAGGAGAAATAAAGGTATTTCTCCTTGTTGCGCCTTTGGAGGGGAGGCGTACATTTCTGACACATTCCCAGGTCTACCAGTGTTGGTAAATCTGGGAATGTGTCAGAATGCATGGGTGGATGTGTGAGAACACCCAAGCTCCACCCTTGGCACGTTTCCCTGCTGCAGAGTAATGCAACGCAGCGATTTGTGCTGATTTGTGTTACTCTAGATTTTTCTAGCCACACAGGGTCACGGAAGATGGCCTTGCATGGCTTGATAAATATCATTTAGGTTTTGCATTGCCCTTGCATCCTCTTGTGTGGCACAAAGGCAACATAAAACTTAGATATCCATGAAGAAACATGTGTCATATGAGTCCATTAAATTTGTCAATACTTTGTAGATATGTTCCTGTTAATCACACCTATGCCATTCTTATCATTCCTACATCATCAAAAAAGTCCCTTAGTATTATACTTCAGACTTTTGAAGATTTCAGTGCCTTGTTTTATAACGTTTGTATTTTTAGCGATATTTCAAATATTACAGCATTGTAAACTCACCATTCTAAATCTAGGGTTTGAATATTATTTGTCTCTGTATCCTGGATCATACATGAAGAAAACTCTACTACTCATGCGTCAAGTGTTTTGATATTTTAGAAAAAATACTCTGGGAGGGTGTTCCGTGGGGTAGTGGGTACATTATTCTCTTGAGTTGTTTCCTGGGTTGTTTTAAACGCATGCAAAATGGGCAGTCAAATTAGAACTTTAAGCCCATATTTATCAATATACATGGAAAGCAATGCAGCAAGCCACCCTGCTGTGCTGTGCTCCGCTACATGAAAGGAAGAGGGCAAGAATGTGCTTTACTTAACATGATAGCAGACTCCTGCTCTCTGCCTGTGCTGGCGCACACACTGCTGCTAACTGCAAGCCCATACCTCTTCTACCGTCTCTCTCTCTAAGGCGTTGGAGTAACATGTGAATAGAGTCATTTCTGACTATGCAGAGAATAATAATCTTCTACACATCAGTCAATCGGGCTTCAGGGCTAATTTTAGCACTAACATGGCTCTGTTGGAGGTGACTGAACACATCAAAGAAAAGCCTGATCACAGTGGCAGAGTTATCCTTATTTTACTGGGCCTGTCGATGGCCTTCGATATGGTCCCTCATGACAGGCTCCTGGAGAGGCTGAGAGACCTTGGAATAGGTGGTTTCTGGGCTGGAATGGCTGGCTTCCTTTCTGGAGGACAGCAGCAAGGAAATGTGACACCTCCATTCACTTCCCCATTCCAAGCTTGAAAGTTGGGGTCCCTCAGGGATCGGTTCTGAGCCCTACTATTTTTAATCTATATATGGCGCCCCTCGCATCTCTGGCGCAAGCTTGTGTAGCTAAAATAATATCATATGCTGACGATACTCAGCTGATTTTTACCTATGAGAAGGGACCTGGTTTTGATGGTGATAGGATTAGATCGTGCCTCACTGTGGCAATCAATTGGCTTAAGAGGAACCAACTGTAATGTAATTCAGAGAAATTGAAAATCTGCTTTTTTGGCACTCTGTCCATGGAATAATGGAGATGATGGTGTCCTGAGGAGATGTTTCTGCCTCTCTCTGCTCAAACCAGGGTAAGAAATCTGGGCATCTATATTTACAGTGCTCTCTTGATGAGATCTCAAGTCCAGTCTGAAGATGGCATCTGCTTTGGCCTGCTATGTATTGTAGGGAAGGCAGCAATTTAGATGCATACATTGCTATGTTAGCATAAGCGCGTTAGATGTTAGAAAGCCATCTTGCCACTTTTGCTGCTTTTGCACATGACACTGCAGAGACATGTTATTATTTGAAAACTGCTTGCTTGCCTTTTCTTCACATGAGAACTGTCTGTTGTTCACATCCCTAGACGTGCACTGCGACCTTGGTCTGAACATTGTGTGCAAAACACTCTGAGCCGCCAGACAATGTATGTTTTTGAGTCCAGGTTGATCAGCCCACTCTCTAGCCATAATAGCCATAATATGCACAAAGCTGCAAATACCTGAATGTCGAGAGCCTTTAATATTACAGTTTGCATGCATTAGAAACACATTCTGGAGAAGAACATTTCCAGGCGCAGAGCAAAGCTGATCCTGTGATGTGATTCACTTACGCTGATCTTTACGGTATGGGGTTCCCCATTCAAGCCTAGAGACCTTCTATTAGTATAATAATACTGGCCTACTAGCTAAGGGAAGGTGGCTGTATTCCACTGTCATTTGTAATATGATTTCTCCCTTCATTTTCTATGGTATTGTAACAATGCTGATGGCTTTAATTATAATCATTTGTCTTCTTACGTTAGCCAAAGTACTGCATCTTAGGACACGTAGTTTATAAAATAAACCTTTTAAACTTTACCGTGTCTCTGATTACTCTTGTTGTGGACTGATATGAGAATAATACCAAACAGGTATTTCTGATTCCCACCATTCCTGAGAGTACTCTAAGTTGCTTGTTCTGGGTTGTCTATACATTGGGACCTCCGAGAGAATACGGATAACGAATGGGACACTGATGCTGGTCGGATAGGGGTTCTGGATACTGAGGTGAGTTTTTTGGTACACCACAATTCACTGAGGTCCTGGTTTCCTGCGCATAGTTCTGTGCATGAGCAGAATCCCTGCAACATGGCGCACCTAACGTTTCCGGATAACGGGAGTGACGGATTTCACCTACCTGTTAGTAACCTAATAGGTTCATACAAGCTTGTAAATTAAAAAGGTGTTTTATATTTCTGAACCCTTGTGCTACTGTAAAATCCATTGTTGTTCTTCTCTGTGTCCTTATGGTGGTCGAAATTGCAGCGCATAGTCGTACGCCTTTGCGGCGTCATTTGACGCGTCCCACCCTTACGAGTTGTTTTACTCTTGGGTGACGCTGCCGGCAGTGAATGCGGATGATAAGACATTTCATTCGTATACTCACACATGGGTCCCAGCAAATTATACGCCATACAGGACGCTGGAGATTCCCCTTTCAGCCTGGCAGCATAGCATTTGGTTTAATGGTGCCCTTCCCCATGCGGTTGCCCCGGCTAGACTCGACCCTTTGTCAATTCCAGGGGCCACATGGCCGGTGCTGGCCAGATTCATGCCTCACCCCCGCTATTTGACTATTGCAGTGGATGAAGTGCGTACACTCCATACAGCCCTCATTACAGTATATAGGGCTTTGGTGCAATACGTTTCGCGCAATGTGCAGGTGGGGGCACCTGCTGTTGCGGGACTACCAGCTGGTCACCCTGCGGTTGTTATTAGCCCTGTCATAGTTAATTCGGTGATGGGCAAGCGCCCCCAGAATAAGGACAATTTGCCTTATTGGCTTGCCGAGAAATTTGACCAACTGGAAGCAGTGTTTCCACACTCTACAGCTGTGGAGAAACACAGAATCCTCACCATTAGTTTGCCGAAAGACTTAGTCCCAGAAGTGTCCGATTGTGACAACTGGGGTAAGGTTTTTGCCGCGGTCTACTCGAAGTGTTTTGGCACTCCGTCTATGGCTGTGCTTCCCTCCGTCATTAAACGTGTTCAAGATAACCACAGTCCGGAGGCGGCTGTAGAGTTGGGAATGCGGCTTGTCGGAGTATTCGACGTAATTGCCTCTCTCATCCTTGGTAATCTCAAGGGAGATGCGGTACAATTCCAAGTGGCTAATGGCTTAGCCCGCGTCGATGAGCTCGATAAGCCCAAAGAGCTGCCTAAAATTATTGCGGAGGCGAATAGAACAATTGGCCGCAGTAGTTTAGGGGTTAAACCAACTATAGTCATTCCTGACTTGATACAACAAACTAAGGTGAGCTCGTCTGTTAAAGACGATCGTCCAACTTTTCCAAAGCAAAATTGGCAAACAAAGAAACAGGGAAAGCAGCAACAGAAACAGGGGTCTCGTCCTGCGTCTCCCGTACAGCCGACTAGTGAACGCACATACGATTTGCGCGACCGCACTAGTATTAGGTCACCCGATAGATTTCAGGTTAGTGAACAACGCTCTCCTCGCTCTTCACAGGAAACATCGGCCTCACAGTCCGGTGGCGGAAAACGTAGTAAAGGTTGGGGTGCCCAGCAAAGGACGTGAGCAATCCCGTCAGGCTGACTGTAAAGGCAAGCAAGACGAGGTTGCACGTCAACGTCCCCTGTTTCAGAAGAAGAAGGTTGCTGCGCTAACAGATAAAGATCATACACAGAGAGGCAACACTTCAAAATGTAAAAATTGTATATAATGTTTTAGAGTTCAAGTTTTTTCACTAATACAAAATAGGTTATTTTATTGTTGCATGTTGAACAGCAGCAGCAATACAGCCAACGCGTTTCGCCCGATAGCGTGCTTCCTCAGGGCTGTAAAAGGCTACATAAATATATCAACAACAATATCTTGTGATGCCATGTGACATAGGCTTAGCCAAAATTACAAAGACAGCACTACAAAAATAATTGTCATTTATAGTTAATAGACAATTGAAACTACCTTCTACTGTGAATAACAGCAGAAAAAGAAAAAGAAAACAGAGAAAGGGAAGGAAAAACCAATGAAGAACCAAATAAAATAAGTTCAATCAAATAAAGAAAGAAATCAAAGTTAAGATCACCTTGTGAAGACTAAAAAAAGAAGAAAAAGAGCCCAAAAAAGACCCAATAACCGAGCCAAAAGTTCAAAACGATTGGCTGCTGAAAGAACACTGCAGATTAGCTTTAAATAGTTAAAAAGCTCACCACACCTATATGCTTAGTTACGTGATTAGCATGTCAAAAAGCGAGGATGTAAGACTGTAAACCCAGAATAAAGAAAAGACCAAAAAAGGATCTCACCAAAATTGGAAAGCAATCCAATCTAGTACAGATCCTTGGAGTGCCACAATCCCAGCTTGAATTGCTGTATAGAGACATAAACATAATGATACATGTATCATGTCAATAGTCTGACCTTATTTCTTTAAGCACAGACATCAGCTTATCATGTAAGTGGTAATTTAGTAATACCTTGGCACTCTACACCAGTTCTTCTCAGATATACAAATATGTAAAAAAGAGAATGAAGGGAATTCTTCAGTTGATCCCAAGTTTAAGGTAAATGTTCCACCAAAAACTGTAATAAACAAACTACAAATTACCTTCAAATTCCAAAGTTACCTTGAGGTATATATTTATATTATCCTCCTAAATTTACCTGTGACAAAATTAAGTCCACAAATCACGATTTAAGATCCAAAGGTTAGGTACAGTCACAAAAATTCACTACGTTTGGTGAAATTGTCTGAACACTAAAAAATAAAATTATTAAATTAGAATCTTCATTATAATATATCGCTTATCCCATATGTGATAAGACAATGACAATTCTGTTTATATATCCTAAGTCTGCATTATAATCCATAAGGACATCACTATCTTTACTATAGTCTAATCGTACAATGTGGCAACAACAGCATGATATTTCATTTATTAAATCCGAGTGTAAAGAACTACACATTTGGAGATCATATGGAGAAAAACAAACAAACACGTTAATAAAGGCAATGAGAGGCATGCGACAACATTAAATGTCGGCCAAAATAGAGAAAACGGAAAGGGACACACATCATACAAGTGTATATACAAATTGACCAATAGCTTAAAAGCCAAAATCACAGTGTTTATCCATTTCTAATACCTTCGGGCCAAAAACTCGTCAGTGACCTGCAGGCCCGACAATCGCTAAAAGTTTAACAATAATGCACAATGTTAAAGAACTAACACGTGGAACAACCGGCAATGAACAGCATGCCGAGTAAGTGCTGATTTCTTATTCAGGGGGCACATTGTATTAAAGCCAAGCAAGCGCAAAGGGTACAGATGGAGCGTATTAAGTACATACATCGAGTTCTAGAATGGAAGTAGGGGAAGGTAGGCTAAAATAGTTACATTGAGTTTTAATTCCATTACCACCGAACACCTTTATCTATAAAAATACTTACTGAAAGGTTACTCAGTAATCGGCTCCATGAGAAGCCGAGTCCTTCGTCCCTGGACCCGCCGACAGCCTTCAAGTGTAAAACGGAAACGAGTCACAGTCCACGTGACCTAATATAAGTCAGCCTGATTGGATATACATCCTCACTTCCTACGTTAAAATGCTATTCTTCAAAACAACTAGTGCGTATCTTGACTGAGCGACTGCACGTTGTAAACTCGATCAATTTCACCAAAACTTTATCAAGCAAACACAGTGATAACTAAAGACACTGTGTTATGTATGTTAACAGAGTACCAATAAACTTTATTCCTTTATCAGGGATTTTTGCGCCATGCAAATAATGTATTATTAATACGAGAGTCATTTATAAAAACAGTGTAATTTTGACCATTATGTCAACATATACATGCGTCCCAACCGAAACTGCTGACGGAAGCACCCAAACCCGCGTGTATATTTCTACCTCAATCCCAGTCCATTGTAGACAAACTGCACAACCAATCTGTCTAATTATAAAAAAAGAAAAGGAAAAAGAGAAATAGAAAAATATATATGTAGTATCACCACGGTGAAAGCAATTTGAAGAAGTATTTCATGATTACAAGGTATTTCTAAACTCAACATCTTAGCATAGAGAAAGAATCCACATGAAAAGTGTCATTTTCATTCATAAATCAATCAAACTGTTCAATAACAGCAATCCATATGCACTAACAGTGAAGTATGCCACAGATAGTGTGGACGCAGCTTCGGAACCTGACATGGGCACTAACGCTGCTCGACAGCGCAGCGGAGGTTACAGTAGTGCGGCAAGCACTTCGTAGATTTCTAGAGGCGGCAGCAACTGACACGTTCATTACTGTAGAAACTGCGGACACTAGAGTGGCTCCCCCTGACAGACTATATGACATAGTCCTCTTAATTGAAGGTGACATACAACGCACAATACAAGGGAATTTGTGGGATAATCTGACCTCTTCCTATGACATTCTCTTGGCAGTGGCAGACTGGCCCCGACTTTCATTTTAGATGCTCCTAGAGGGGAGGAGGTAATCCTCCCGTCCTTTGTGCATACAGTGCCAAAGGAGCATGCTGAAAGGTTTGCCGAAGAGTGGGCTCAGGTCCAGACACTTGTTACTTCCAGACTGGACTACGCCAACATTTTGTACTTAGGCCTTCCCGGATATCTCCTACAGCACCTCCAGGTGGTTCAAAATGCTTCAGCCAGACTGGTCCTTATGCTCCAGCCCAGGAATCACATGCCCCCGCACCTGAACGCATTGCACAGGCTCCCTATGAGTAAAAGGATCATGTTCAAGGCCCTAGTACTGTTCTTCAAAGCCCTTCATGGAAGGGATTCTGGATATCTCAGATCATAAGTTAGCCACTACTTGCCCGCTAGAACTCTGAGGGCATCCTCCATGGGTCTGGCCTTTGTCCCCAGGAACATTCTTCAGGCTCCTGGGAGCTCAAGCTTGGAACCAACTCCCGGCTACTCTCAGATCTACGACTGACCTAGCAGTTTTTAAGAAACTTCTTCAAAAATGTTGTTTCGAGAGCTAGGGGTGGCCGTCTGGTCTGTTAGACAGAGATTATTAGCGCCGGGACACTCTTGCTGAGTAGCCACGTGCTCTACAAATGCATATCATTCATTCATTCATAGTGCCAACGCAGGCAACCTTGCACCATTGTGCAAGAGTGCCTGTGCTGTATGCAAGACTGATTTTGCGCTTGAAGGCACAACTTCCTGCACAAAAACAATCCTCAGAGGCATTTTTCTCCTCCTGCATGTGCTGCACAATGCAGCACACTTAGAAAGAGGAAACAATGAAGAGAAATAAAGATATGGGGAGGTGTACAATTCTGTCACATTCCCAGGTCCACCAGTGTTGATAAGTCTGGGAATGTGTCAGAATGCATGGGTGGATGTGTGGGAACACCCCCGCTCCACCCATGGCACACCTCCCTGCCACAGATCAACGCAACGCAGCAATTTGTGTTACTCTAGATTTATTGAGCCATGCAAGGTAACGCAAGGTGGCCTTGCATGGCTTAGTAAATATCATTTTGGTTTTGCGTCACTCTTGCCTCCCCTTGTTGGTGCAAGGGTGACTTAAAACCTTGATATCCATGAAGAAACAAGTCAACGCATTCTCATGTGCATGCTTTCACCCCTTTGAATGCTCCACAAGATCTTCAGGTAGCTCCCGGTAAATACCAGAAGGATTGTCACCCAGGCCCACATCACACTCCACCTCAAAAGACTACACTGGCTCCCTGTTCAGAAGAGATGGCAGTTCAAGATTCCGGCCACGCCTACAAGCCTCTGCAGACGAATGACCAGCATACATCATTAAACGCCTGACCTTCCACTAACTGACCCGACACCGCCGATTATCTTCCCTCTCCCTCGCAGTAACCCCGCGGATTCACTGCACCTGAGAGCCAAGGCTTTGAACAAGCTTCTCCAGCCCCCCAGGATCTCAATGCCTCTTCAAAAATTCAGAAGAGAACTAAAGACCTGGATGTTTGAATGATCAAACCTCCATGCAGTAGCAAACATTTCCAGCGCTTCCAGACCCGCACAGATGATTTGCTGTGCTCTTTAAATGTTTGATTTATTGATAAATATGGGCATTAGCTTTTATGAGTGTAGACATAAACAAAGTGTTAGTGAATGTTTATGTCTCACTGTAAAAGGGGGTAATGCTTAGAAGTTTGCGCACGGCTGTGCTAAGCATACTTAGAAGTTTTCTATCCTTTGTGCCTGTCAATCCCGTGGTCTAATCCAAAATTAGTTTTAGTTGTGGGAGCGCCAATGAAATGACACACAGGCGTTGTAAAAAATGACATTAAGGAATCATATATGAACACGGTCATTTCTGGAAGCAATGTTTGTTATTTCCCGACTGCCTTCACCTGGTGAATATGACTTTTAATTTTTGCGCACTGAATTGGCATGGAATGAAAAATTGAAAGCAATGTGCTGCATGAAAAAGTTAAGGGCCGATTTCAATTCACTGCGCAAGCGCCAATGAAATGACACACAGGCGTTGTAAATCATGCCATTAAGGAATCGTATATGAACACGGTCATTTCTGGAAGCAATGTGTGTTATTTCCCGTGAGCAAGGCTTGATGCCAGAGCTGAAACGCGTTGGGACAGAGAGTGTTTGCAGGCACTTTGAATACTGTGTTTAAATAAAGCGCTTTGGATTACCAAGAATCATGGCATCAATGGCTTTTTCTGTTGCGGAGAAAGGTTTGGTTGGATTGAAGGCAGGAGTTCCGTGCCTGCCACATTGAAGCCGCCCTGCTAGAGTAAGAGGCCTCTTTCACGGAACAATTTGTGTTAGTTGTGGGAAATATACAATTTTTACATTTAAAGACTGCATCAATGTACACATGCCTAAAAGCCCCTCATCTATATTCTTGTAAACACGAGACACTTCATAAATGTTTTCATATATTAGTAGAATAACCACCCTTTTTAGACAGGGCCATTCAGAAATTCTTTTACCATTCAAGGTCTGTACAAAGTACAATAGTCTTTCGATCTGACACTATGCCAAGAAACAGCCAGGCTGAAAACACAATGGTTTATGTGCCTCTGCAAGGCTCAGTAGTCTTGGAAACTGCATGAGAATAAGAGCCCTGACCTGAATAAAAATGAAGCATGTGTTGCTGCTTGACATATATTGTGACACTTGGGGAAAAGGCTCCCATCACTTCAGAAAAAAACATATTTCTGCTCCATGGCTGAATCATTCTTGTTAATGACATTGTGAGAAAAGGCGAGAACACTCTCTTCTGAAATGCAGTTTTTCCAGAATCCCTTTGTCACTTTTATGTGAGGCAGATTGCAAACTGCACATACAAAAGCTTTTAGTCCATTCTTTTCTCACACGTTTAGATACTTTCTTATTCTCAGATTTTTATATGTATCTTGTGAAATCGAAAATTGAATCCTTACAGAGCTAGACAATGCTACATTTACTGCAGACTCAACTAAACAGGGAACATTGTATCTGTTCTTGAATTGTCCAAAAGTAATGTTTTAAGCATGATTGTTAAAAAAAATGAAAAGAAATGGATATTTCTTTTTTAAAGCTTCTCTTGCACCCATAGACTAGGCTTACATACGTATGCAGGCGGATGGGTGATAGATGGTAACCACAAGCGTCCCTCTCCTGATTCTGTCTTTGTTATTATATCAATAACACATAAAACACATGCAGAGCTGGAGAGAGAGTAGAAGGCACACAAGCAGGCAGAAGGAACATAGGAGTCAGGTATATATGTTAGTTTCTTCAATAGTGTATTGGGTGATGCTTCCTCGAGTGGATAAGGTCTTAGACAAGGTACCAATCGATTCCGTGAAAATAATATTGCTTTTACTGTTAATATTAGTCACCAAACATGAATTTGCTTAATAACCTCAAAGTTCCACTACTGATATTATAATCCTTGTATTTGTATCAACGTAAATCTAGTCTCAACAGTGTAAATATGTCCTATCCTTTTCGCAGAAGTTCTTCTTCCATACGTTGTAAAATGTATAAATTGTACTTCTTCTTCCTGTTAGGATTTCCAACCTTCTACACAGTTCTTTTATGAAGATCCCCGCCAACACCAGTGTTGACATTACAAAGTCCGGTAAGCATTGATGACAAACTCTATGTTAAATCCCCTTAGTCTAAGATCAGCTGTCAGAGCCTCAGCTGGGATTCCAGGCTAAGGGTAGTTCCCAATGGTTTCTTAATTGGCAATGGACTCAGGATTTACATGCACCTCATCTCAGTGTGCTTGCAGCATTTGGGGGGGGCTCCATTTCTCCTGTTTGCCTGAATAGTCACGAGCTGTTGAGGTAACCTTTAGACCATGACATGGAGCGATTACACCCAGCTCTGGAGACACTGCGTGGTTAATTTATCTTTGACTACATTGCCCTTTGAGGCAGTCTCAACTTTCTTTGGGTCTTCCACTTCTCTCTACTCTGTATACCGACCTGAGAAAGATGGCTTAGATACTCCACATCTCTATTTTGCCTTGCAACAGTACCAGTCTCTGTCTTTCGTTTGGGTACTAAACCAACAACTGATCTTCATTTTCCTGACTCTGGAGTCAAGCTATACTAGCTGATGAGGGCTGAAAGCCTGAAACAGGTCCTAGGATGCTTGTTTCCAGGCCAGAGAAGACCTGGCCTGGCAGTTCGGGCTGGACTGTTCCCATTAGGTAGCAGGGTCAAGACTGATTTGCATATGGCTGAGTCCAAACTGGAATGGTATGGTGAGCAAAAAAAACGATGGATTTAGGGCCAGATCTCTGTACTGGGGTGAATGTATGACATTGTTCTGCATTCTGTCCATCAGTTGTTCTTTTTGCATTTGTCACCCCGAGTGAGACGGGTATGCCCAGACGCGGGTCCCGTGCTCTCCATGCTACTGAAGTCAAGCTATCCTGGCTGATGAGGACTGAAAGCCCGAAACCAGTCCTAGGATGCTTGTTTCCAGTCCAGGGAGGACCTGACCTGGCAGTTCGGGCTGGACTGTTCCCATTGGGGCGCAAGGTCAAGACTGATTTGCATATGGCTGGGTCCAAACTGGAATGGCATGGTGAGCAAAAAAACGATGGATTTAGGCCAGGATCTCTCTAAAGGGGTGAATGCATTATATTGTTCTGCATTCTGTCCATCAATTATTCTTTTTCCATTTGTCACCCCGAGTGGGACGGGTATGCCCAGACGTGGGTCCCGTGCTCTCCAAGCCACTGGAGTCAAGTTATCCGGGCTGATGAGGGCTGCAAGCCCGAAACCGGTCCTAGGATGCTTGTTTCCAGTCCAGGGAACACCTAACCTGGCAGTTCGGGCTGGACTGTTCCCATTGGGGCGCAGGGTCAAGACTGATTTGCATATGGCTGGGTCCAAACTGGAATGGCATGGTAGCAAAAAAACGATGGATTTAGGCCCAGATCTCTGTACTGGGGTGAATTTATGACATTGTTCTGCATTCTGTCCATCAATTTTTCTTTTTGCATTTGTCACCCCGAGTGGGACGGGTATGCCCAGACGAGGGTCCTGTGGTCTCCATGCCACTGGAGTCAAGCTATCCTAGCTGATGAGGGCTGAAAGCCTGAAACAGGTCCTAGGATGCTTGTTTCCAGTCCAGAGAGGACCTGGCCTGGCAGTTCGGGGCTGGACTGTTCCCATTGGGGCGCAGGGTCAAGACTGATTTGCATATGGCTGGGTCCAAACTGGAATGGCATGGTGAGCAAAAAACGATGGATTTAGGCCCAGATCTCTCTACTGGGGTGAATGTATTATATTGTTTTGCATTCTGTCCATCAATTGTTCTTTTTCCATTTGTCACCCCGAGTGGGACGGGTATGCCCAGACGTGGTCCAGTGCTCTCCATGCCACTGGAGTCAAGCTATCCTGGCCGATGAGGGCTGAAAGCCCGAAACTGGTCCTAGGATGCTTGTTTCCAGTCCAGGGAGGACCTGGCCTGGCAGTTCTGGCTAGACTGTTCCCATTGGGGTGCAGGGTCAAGACTGATTTGCATATGGAAGGGTCCAAACAGGAATGGCAAAAAAACAATGGCTTTAGGCCCAGTTCTCTGTACTGGGGTAAATGTATGATATTGTTCTGCATTCTGTCCATCAATTGTTCTTTTTGCTGCGGTGGATTTGGAGGGGATTTTCTGGTTTGCAGATTTTAATCCTCTCCTCTCCCCTCATAGCCCATGTCAAACTCCTTTTTGCATGTTTTGCTGGCTTCTCTTCCACCCTGGCAAAGGTCACAGTTTCTAGATGCAACTTTCTCCCTGAATGCTGTTGTGTGTGGTCAGCTCGCTTTGTTTTAGCATGCTGATCCTGTAAAGAATTGGAGTTCCTCAGTTCCAATGCTCTCAGACTCAAGGCTGTCAATAACATACATAAATATAAATGGATAGCTGACAGTAACTGGGTTGATTTCCATGAGATTTTAAGTGATATCAAAAAGAAAAGAGCGAAGCTTGAGTTGTCTGTGATGTACCATGGAACCCTTGGATGGAAGCTCCAGGTTATTGACAACTAGAATTTTAAGTATGTGTTATAGTCTTTTTTCAGACACATCGTTTTTGTGAATAAATAATAATTTTTATGTGTGATCTAAAACAAATGCTGAAATAATATGAATGTAGTTAAAATGAGATGCTTATCATATGATGTGCATAAGTTTATTTATTAATATATTTAGATGTGCCATACTTTCACAAAATCACCATAGTAGTTAACATGGATGCTGTTGTAACGATGCTCTTCTCCCTGCCATCTCACTCCCCTGCAATGTCTTCGCTCCTCACAGGTTCCTCAGAGCAAGAGACATGCTGATGTAATTGTATTTTCCTAATGCGGATGCACTGTGAATGAACTTTCTAGTGTTCCTAACTGTTGCAACTATTCAAGGTTCTTCCATTCTTCCACTGATCTGTTGTTGGGTTTAGTACTCTTCGACTGCTGTATAACCTATTGTTCAGAAACGTTACATAGCAGTTGAACTTCCTTTGATAACGCGATGCTGAAGATGGTTGATTCTTTCTCAGAAAATGGGATAGTGCTAACATATAATGTTATTTAAGTGGATTTCTCTGATTTGTCAAAACAAATTATACATGGGATCATACCATGTTGAATCTGTGGTTTAGCTACGTTTTCTATGCCTGAATTGTGTTTAAGAACCCCTTGATTCTGGGGGTGAGCCTGAAGATGTTTCTGAACATCTAGCAGCTAGGGTTACTCTCCATTTTTCTTGCTATTTTGCTGTTCATTTAGGACTTATATTCTTATATTTCTGATTTCTGACTACGTATTCTGCATTTGACCCTTCATGGCATCCTGATATTTTATTTTGAACCGCTTATGATTTTGTGAAAAAACCTTGCAAATTTCCCCTGATCAGGGACTCAGTCATTGAGTAGTCTAAATGTATTAATTGCAACTCTGCTAACTAATGTTGGGTCTGATGTTGAGGAGGATGCCCTTCAGTGCAAGCTCAACTTCTGAGCAGAACATCAGAGGTAAATTTGTGGTGATCTAAATTTTGGGAGTGGATCAAATTTTGTGGGTTCTGCTTTCACATATATATAGCTTCCCCTATCCTCTTCTATTGTCATTTGGTTCTATAAATGATCGGTAAGGAGGTATCATGAGAAAGCCACAGTATGGCCTCTACTAGTTTTGCCCCCTTTTCCTAACTGTATATTAAAAATACCATTTATTATGTGTAATTGGTTTTCTGTATTTATAAAAGTGTGCATTATTAACAACATGCATAACAAGGATTTACTCTGAAAATTATAGTTACACACTGACATGGGACTATTCCGTTTAAAACACATTTGCTATGAGTTGTTAAAGTGCCTTCTTCTGGCTTATGTTCCTAGCACGCAGTTAAGTCTTGACACTATCTTGTTCCAAATGGAAGTCTCTTCCTGCATGTTCACTGTTTATTATTTCTGCAGCATATAGTCAAGCAAATTCATGTTTCCATAGACTTTGTTTTTTCTCTTCCCAAAGGAAATTTCCCATCACGGATGCAGTACTGTTGCAGTGTCCCAAGTGCATTCTGCGAGCTCACTGTACTGCAGTCATTCACAAAGCTTGGTGTTGTTTTGTAACTAGTTTGCCCTGCTATCTCCAGATGGATTAGCATAGAGTGGGCAGAATCAATATTCAGGTAGTGGAATAGTGCTTAGATGGTGAGGCAACATTACGTTTAATAGAACTGTGCACACATTTGCTAAAATTATAATTCTTTTGCTCACACCATGATGATTGTGCAGAAACTAATGCTTTCCTATGCAAGACAACTGTATACATACCCTAGATTGCGGGGGGTGATCCAGAAAATCCCCTTTCTGATGCTACTAGAGATGCTGTTCAATTTCTTATTTTGCTACTCATTTGGAATTAAAATTACAATTTCTATACCGTACCATTTGAATCTTTGTAATAAATCTTTTAAATTTCTACTCCTACTCCTGACCTTGAACTTGAATTAATGAATCTGTTGTTACTTAATTGACGGAGGTTTCACACCATCTCCAATTAATCCATCCATGGGCGTGAAGTTGAGGTATCATTTTGGGGTGTACAATTTAGGGGTTTCCCAGGCCCTTCACATGTCTCCAGTGGCCCACTCCCACTACCCTCATTATTAGCTTCCTCTCACTCAAACACACAGAATGTACCTTGCGTTCTGACATCCTCCCTCACCACCATCAAAAACACTCCCCACACGCCATACAAGTCTTTCAAAATTGTCTAATACTTGATGCTCCCCCCACCCTTCGTGGCATTCCCAACTTCCTCTTCCATCCTAATATTAAAAAAACGTCAGTACATGGTGTCTAGTCACACACTTCCACTGCTAGTTGCACTTTTCTTTCCCATATCCCATTCTTGTGCTCTTTGCACTATATTGGAGCAGTTGCAATATTAACAGCAGCATTGTAAAAGCTGTTCATATTTACAGGCTGTAATCCCTGCAGTCCTGGGCTAACACACCCACCCTGGTGTTTCTTGAGTCTGTGGTGTCCCAACTTAGTCCGGGATTTGGCACGCATGAAATGCCATTTTGCTGCATCCCTTGGGTATCTGTAAAAACACATAAGATGTCTGACAAAATAAACACCCATCTTGCCCACCCAAGCCAAGCAAAATACAATTTAAAAGAGCATCAGTGTTGAAAGTCATTTAGGAGGAATGTCAGGCAGAGGCAACCTGTAGAGCATGAAGAACCAGGAGCAGGATCCAAGATGGCTAGGGTGTATGCATCATGTCTGCAATTAGCACAATTCTGTCAGAGCCAAGTAGTCAAAGACAGACGGACAGGCAGATGTTAAGGGCTCTTGAAAAACCCACCACACGACCCGCTGGACGTGCAGAGTGGAAACTTCCATGACCAAAAGAAAACTATGTCTTGAGAAGATAAGGACCTTCACTGGGTCACATTGCAACCCCTGGGACAACCACAAGCAGCAAAACAAAAGGCAGTGTTTGACAGAGAGGTTAGGACAAAGGTGTATATAGCAGCCTGCCTGGAGTACCCTAAGTGATGGAGCTCAATCAGCCGAACTTTGAAATCCCCAGGTGCAGACTCTCCTATAGAGAGAAGTTGAGACTAGAAAAGGTATCGAGGGAATGGAAGTATTGTCAACCCCCATAGAGGGTCCAGGGTCATTTGCAAAGGACTGGTAACCAAAGGTAACAAGGCCTCACTGGAACCACCAACAGTGAGTCTAGCCTTCCGGTTGGAATATTGCAGACGTATCAAGAACAAAATTGGAGAGAAGGTGTAGAGGAGACCAGGTGACACTACAGGGAAAGAGTATTCAGCCTGCAAGCCTTGGTGCATAGATCTTGTTAGCCCCTTTCAGTTCCTGAGCTGGTCTGTCTGAAAATAAAACACAATACCTCTAAGAAATATTAGGTTAAATTAATTCACTGCTTGCCCTGCAGGCGCATTAAACAGGCGCTCTGGTCTGCACTGCACCAGAACAGCCCATCATGGAACAGCCCAATGTGTGAAGCCTTTGTTGCAATGGCACAAAGTGCAAATGAAATGCTTCAGGCAGTAACACTAACCTACAGGGGGAACTTGTAAGGCAAAAAGGCGACTTAATAAGAAGCCTTTCCCACAACATTCGAGTCTTAAAGGAATTGCAAACCCCAAATGTTTTGTGCTATTCATGGAGCACTACAACCAGGTGATAGTGATGCATCAGATATGAGCAGCATATCTGTATCAGAGTGTTACATTCTTGGTTTGAGGCTGTGCAGAGCCCGGCATGTGCTGCTTTCATAGTGTTTGTGTCTTAGCGCCTCTTACTATGATTTGAATTCTAAAGAGTCAATTAGGACTGACAGTTAGTAGTCTGCCTTTCAAAAGTACAGATGAGCCTCCACATCTCCAGATGATTATCACACAGAGGCTGCTGGTGGAAAGCCAAGAAGGAGCAGGAATGGTGACACTGATTCTACACATACATAGTAGCCAACTGAGTAAAGATCAAGAAGCAAAGTATGACATAAATAGCAGTAAAAATGAACTTCATGTAATATGTCTTTATTTTTTGCTGTACATGTTCTCAAAAATAATTTCCTTGTTCATATTTACAAGATATGAATGTTTTTGGTTTATTTTCTTTAACTGTAAATCAGCATTATCAGAGTACCACCAGCCAGTCGTAAAGTGCTGATGTCGAAACAAGACTACCGAGATATTTTATGAAGTGCCATTCCAAACTATCTGGAGTCTTTTTTCCTATTTCTGGCCATAAACATTTACCTGAGTGTCATTAGTCTTGAGTGGGATACTTTGAATTATACCCTGTAAGACACTGGGTCAGTGGCGGCTGGTGACATTTGAAAGTGGTAGGGCGTAAAATAATTGTCATACTTCACCGCAGCGAGCGAGTGCAGCGAACGAGCTGGACCAACCTATGGGGGGTTCGGGGAAAAGTTTGAAAAAAGAGTGGACAAATGGTGCATTTTCAAGCAAATTTGAGAAAGCAGGAAGGTCCATCTGGATTTCCTAATTCTATCAGCAGCTAGGTCGCAAAGCAGTAGTAAGGGGCTTTTAACGACTTAAGCATTTTTCATGCTTTTTTTAAATTCAAATTAGAGAGTTTCAATATGATTTAAAAAGAAGACTCCTAAAAAACACTGTTGCTGCACCATGTAAGAGACAAGGTAGTATAGAAACTTACACTACTTGCTATAAGTAGTACGTGAGAGGACGTGAAGAAAGAGATATGACATGAAATAGGCAAACACGTTTTAGTGATTGACCGTCACTAGAACAAAGGTCCTTAAATGCACTTAAAAGGGGTGGTGCAGGCTCCAGAGTAACATTAAGAAATATTTATCTGGCTGACGTTTCAAGTCTCCCCGAACTTGCAGTCTTTCTATAATATGCCAACAACCGACCTCCCTGATGATGCTTTTACACCTTAGTTTCACAAAATGGCAAATAAACTTTAGAATGAGAAACACGCCGTGCTACGATACAAACTGTGAAGGAATTATTGACAATTCTGCACAATCCCCCGGAGGAACTCAGGATGAAAATGGTACGAAGAGATGACAAACTATCGGACGACTTGGAAACCCCTGGTCTGTGATGCTTCACGTGTTCACAAGGGGCCCGGGACCCAAGAGCGGTGTCTGGGGTGGGGGTGATTTGCGTGTGATATTGAATAGATGCTTATGTTTTGTTCCTAAACCTACATCTGCATATTTTTTTCACCTTGCCATCGCCGAACAAACTAACGTAGTGCAGTAATGGGAAACAGAGTAAGCCTGGAAACTATAACAGTGGTAGTCTTACTGCCGCGCCACACGGACGTTTTGAAACTGGGGGGTAAGTAAGCAATGTGCCGGATACATTGGCATCAAACTACGCACTTTCCCTGCTAACCGGAACGCTAAAAGGAATGAAAAAGATGCCATGACACGCAAGTCTGACATATATCATCACTTTATTAACAATTACTTCTACTGCCGAGACCTAGTGCTGGAAAAATACACTCAGAAATGTGCCTTTTAAATGTGTTTCTGCGTTTGAATGAATCTTGCCCATAGCTATGATGGTAGTATGGAAAGGTAACACATTCTATACATTTCCTGCCTGCTGTTTACACATAAATCCTTCATGTTCTTCATCTTTACCCTTCTAATTTGATACTGCTGTTTCCCTTATCCTGTAACACCGAAATAAGTTTGGTGACTTATTATTCATGCCCATTTGATAATCATGATTTACAAAATCAAAGACACATTTAAACCAACAATTGGTTGCAACAAAGACTGAATACCAAGAGCGTTACCGAGTTCACATGACCTAGAATGTCTATTAAGCAATGTATAGGGCAAACCCCATGGTCCTCGTGCAGCTATGGTGCAGCAGGTAAAGTGACATTGCAGCTAGATTATCTCGTCCTTTACAACCAATTGGGAGCTGGTGGGACAATTTTCACATACTGATGGCACAAAGCAACCTTATTTTGCCCCTGCTAGCTATAGTAAAAGCTCTCGATTACTAATATGGAAACTTTACAAAAATAATATTTCGTCCACAAAGATACTGTAGACCAGATCGCTTTGCAGGTTTTCTCTCGTGAAGAGAAACTACAAAATGTGCTCACTCCTTTGTAGCAATCCTGCATATTTTTCAAGACAACTCCCCATCCCCCCACCATCACTAACATGTTTGCATTGATTTGTTCCAGTCTTGAAGATACATGCAATTTATCTATGCGCTCCCATTAGAATACAGGCTGTAGACTACACTAATAGTCAATGACGTATTGTCTTGATTGAATTTTTCAAGAGAACACAAAAGAACCTCGCCATTAAAATAGTCCTTTCTTATCCAGCATGAAGGCTAAAGGTTTTTAAAGTGTTGCGATGTTCAGTAATGAGCCTCTATCTAAATTATCATTGGTGACAAACTCACAAAGCACTTTTTTTTTCGAGGACACATAGTTATGAAATGCCAGAGCTGCCACTTTCTTTCCTGTAATTATAGGCTAGCTTGCATCCCTTCAATAATCATTTATAGAACAGCCTCCAGTGGATTACCGAGAACTTGAAAAACACATATACCAGTCTGCCACAACCCTCTTCTCCTTCCCACGCTATTGTTTACCGGTGATATGTAAAATAATGGCCCACTTTCATTCCCTCGCTTAATTATGCCAATCACGGTACAGGAATAGTGCAAGAAATAAATGCATGCCATGCGACTAAATAAATAGGGTGAACATTAAATTATGAATGCGCGCACTTAAAAAGTATTACCCTTTCGGGAATGATTCTGACGCATGTTTTTGAAACTTTTGCAGGTAGCCGATTAAAGAAAATTCAGTTCGCAGTCCTTAAACCCAGAACAAGAAAATTCTGCAAATAAAAGTCTGCCAGCATCTCCCAGTGCCCACCAGTGTCAGTTTTTACACTGCCCGCTGGTGCTATTGACCAGTCGCGGCTCGTGTCGTGGGGGGGGTGTCGCGCGGGGTGGTTTTTTTAAAATAAAATCCTACCTGAGCAGAGCAGGTCCGGGTCCGCGCCGCCTCGGGTCCGTTCTGGCGCCTACAGCACTCACTGGAACAGCCCATCACTGCTGGCAAGACCCCTCTCAGCCAATCCTGGTGCTGGAGCAGCACCAGGATTGGCTTAGAGCAGGCTTACGCTCCGCCCGCCTACCCATTAGGAGACCGAGGTTTGAGCCTTGGCTCAACCCTCGCTCTCCTGATGAGCATGCGCCAGCCTTTGGAAACACTAGTGCGCATGACTGGGCACGGTGCAAAAATTGCCCTCCGTCCCACTCATGCGCACTTGTTTGCTGCTGCCTGTTGCCCCAGACAATGCCTGTCATGTCAGTCAACATGACGCCAGACCGCCCACCCCCTTCAGATTCTGAAGGGGGTGGGCGGTCCAACGTCATACTGACTGACAGTTCTCCCTCAGCGTCTCTGAACTTAAGAGTTTATTTAAGTTCAGAGACGCCAAGGAAGCTGCGGGCGCGGGGAGCGGGCGGGGGGGCGACGCCCCCAATGGATGCACCGCCACTGCACTGGGTGAGTAATTGAGAGGGGTGGAACCTCCTTTCAAATAATAAACACAGTCCTTTTCAGGGTGAACTACAAAATCACTAAATAAACCTGTGCTGAAATCTCTGCCAGCTTGGCACAAAAGCAGTCAGGCTTAACTTAGAGGCAATCTGTAAAGTTTTTATGCAGCACTCAAACGGTAATAAAGTTAAAACACAACACAAGAAAAGTCCCACACCAATTTAGAATAATAGCGTACAATGCACAAAATTGACAACAATCCAATAAGTAGAACTGGAGCTAAAAATGTTTTAAGTTCTAGGTGAAAATAGTGTAAAAAATCATGAAGCACCACTTGCGGGTATTTGCTCACTCTGGACTAGGTCAAAATCACAGGTTCAGGTTGACCAGGTTTGTCCCAGTGAAGAGTTTACCTTCTCCTACTCTAAATCCATGCAGGGACCCTCAGGCGGAGCTTCACGATGGCAGGGGCCCAGAGGAGTCAGTTGTCAGCGCAAGGAGCAGGTCTCAATTGAAATTTCACATTTATGGGAGATGCAGCGGTCACTGCTGACATGGACATTCATAGCTTATACAAACAGCAGATCGTAGCTGGAGTTTCATGTTGGTGGGTGTCATTCTTGGTACAAAGAGTCCACTTGCAGTTGTAAAAAGCCCAAAACCTCTGGATTTTCACTTCAACCAAGAGTCCAGGATCCTGCACCTCCTGGGGATCAGGACTCCACTAAAGCAGAAGCCAGCAGCAGGGCTCAGACTTAGGTGGTGCTGGTTAGCTGGTCAGTTGCAGGGAGGCCCCCTGGAATCTTGTTGTGTTCCTGTAGCTCAAATTTGAGATCGGCCAACTGACCCTTGGATTCACTTCTGGGGACCCTGAGTTCAAGCCAAGCAGGTCCACTGTTCCTTCTTCAGACAGCATTGAAGTATTTCTTCCAAATCTTACACAGGTCCAGGAGTGTTCTTAAGATTGCACATTTGTACCCAGTGCCAACCTCTGTATAGAGGCAATCCCTGGCCTACTTTCCAAATGGTTCTGGTCATACCTTCCTCTTATCCTGGGTTTATTTGACCATGTCGAAATGGCAGTTTAAAATTGCACTGCGTGCTGCAGTGGCAAGCCTGAGACATGTTTTAAAGTGCTAATTTAGAAGGAGGTAGAATAAGAGCTGCAGCCTACTCGTAGTGTTTACTTTACAGGCCATTAGTACATGTAGCACCATTTACAATGGACTTATAAGTATATTAGGTGAATTCCAATCACTAGCACATTACCACTGGTAAGTAGTGGTAAAGTGCAGAGCCCTAATGCCAACAAAAATGAGTTCAGCAAAAATAGGGTAGTGTAGGCAAAATCTCTCAGGGAATATCACGCCAAGGATGTCAGATCCAATATCCCCCTGCCGCTCATACCACACTCTGAGAACTACCAAAGACAAGGAGGTGGAGGGAGTATAGCAACTGCATATCAGTAGGTGTGGCCTGGCTTCAATGAGTTTGCCTCACTTGAATGAGCTCTTGCTCATCTGCTAACTCTACAATGACCAGCTTTCTTAATCTATACTTTGGGGTATATTCACAAGAACGTGTGATAACTATTGCACGAGAAGCATAATGCAACTTTCAATATCGAGCCTATCGCGGGAAAATAACCCTGTGTCAACATGGAATTCACAACATGGTGGTACCATGCAATTGTCTGCCAAAAACGCGGACAATGTCCGCGATACAACCACCCCGACGGAGATAAAAACACAAACCACAACACCAGAAAACCTGCAATGAGCCCTTCCGCAATGAGGAAAGCAGGGACAAGCTGCACGAGGGCAGCAATACTCACGCGCAATGCATGAACAAGCACAAGAACAGCATACGGAAAATGCCACTGAACAAAATACAGCAACAGCGGAGTACCACGGATGCACCCTGGCCAACTACAGAGGACAACATGCACACCACAACATCCAAGCACCATGGAAGGACAGAACCGACAGGCACACCGCATGAAAGAGACCAGTGGCAGACAAATCAGAGCCGCAGGAGCGACACACCCACCGTGCAGCATATGCACATAAGCAGAAGTGCACCTCGACATTGGCAACATCCCGGTACAAACAACAACCCCTCCACAACTGTATCGGCAAATGTGCACAACCAGGCAAATCACATCTGTAACACCGGGGATATGTAACATAAAAATGCACAATTCCAACCTGTAACCTGCAAATATGATTTATTCACACATGCAGTGCAATTGAACATCTACTACTGTCCCATGATTGCCACGGATGGACACAATGTGACGTGCTCATGAGAAGTAGGTGTCAATGATGTAGTTCATATGGGACATTCCTGCCGCAGCTGCAGTGGGATGCCCCATCACCATCATCATCGTCCGGTACCTCTGGAACTGGGATCCATGGGGCCCTGGTGCGAACAAAGATGCTGTGCAACACACAACATGCAACGATCATCTTGCACATGACTTCCGGGCTGTACAGGAGCTTCCCACCAGTGCCGTCCAGGCACCTGAAACGTGACTTCAACACGCCAAATGTTTGTTCAACGATGCCCCTAGTGTGTATGTGGGCCGCATTGTAATACCTCTGGGTGGGTGTGTTCGGGTCCCAGAGGGGTGTCATCATCCAAGGGCAGAGTGCATATCCTTGATCACCTGTGACAGTGCAGGGAGAAAAGAGTCAATACTTGGTTCGGCAGCATGTGATGGTAGGCCCACCAATTCAGTGACGCCTGTGCTAGCTGTGTGTGGGGTGAGTGTAAGCCAGCCCTCAGGGAGTAGCTGGTGCTGGCAACTACATCAACAGTCATCAGGCACTCAGACATGCAATGTCAGAATCACAAGGGGGGAGGGGATGACTCCAGTCGCACAGAGCCACTGGATGCACAGCGGCCGACATGGGCCCACCACCACGGGAAGCTGACTTGCAGGAGACTGGGGTAGGGTCATGAGGGCAGAGCAGTGCCTCACATATGTCATGGCTGCATTCTGCATATCCACACGTCCAGCCGTTGTGTGGCTGTGGTGCCATGAAATGTCAGTATTGGGTGCAGGGGTAGCCCAGGATGACCATGAAGTGGTGTAGCCGTATCTGGTAGGTGGTCGTGTAGTCTGACTTGTCGAAGGTGGCTTGGTCACGTGTGCATCCCCACAGATGTGCTTTGTGCGTTGGTGGCTGTGGTATGTGTGGTGTGTTGATTTGGTACTTACCAACAAGCAGTCCCGTTCCATATGTGTCATCCTGGAAGCGCTGGTTGATGATGGACTGTCGGAAGATGAAGGAATCGTGGACACTGCCTGAGTAGTTGACGACGACATTGGTGAACATTCACCGGTGGTCCACTATTGCATGCACATTGATGGAATGCGTGTACTTTCTGTTGCGGTAGTGGTGTGCAGTATCCGCAGGGGGCACAAGTGGAACATGTGTGCAGTCAATTGCCCCCAACACGGCTGGGAATCCTGCTATGGCGTAGAAGCCTTGCTTTGTCTCCAGCTGTTCCTGCGCAGTGTTGGGGAAGTGAAGGTACTGAGGTATGAAGCTGAGGATGGCATCCAGGACAGGTGTGATGAACTTTGATAGGGCTGGCTGTGAGACTCCTCCGACTCTGGCAGTTGTTGGTTGGACTGTCCCAGAGGCCAACAGGTGCAGCACAGCCAGCAGCTTTGTCTGAGGTGGGATGTTGGTTCTCCACTGTGTTGGGACCGTTAGCCTGTGGGCGATGTGGGTCATGATGCAGAGAATGGTTGTCCTTTTGAGCCTGTAGTGGGCAATGACTTCCGCGGGCGTTAGGTCTGTGAGAGTGGTGCGTTTTCGGTTGGTCTGCTGTCTTACTCTACGCTGTCTCTGTGGTGGTCCGACGGGGGGGCGGGTCCCGGTACTGGGGGTGGTAGCGGTCCTGAGGGTGGTGGCCGTGGGTGTTGTGGCCCTGTTGGGGCTCCGAGCTGCATGATGAGTTGCTCCATGGCATCGTTTGTTCTTCGGGTGTGGCAGTGTGTGGGGCTTCGTTGCCTACTGCAGGGAGTCAGCTGTCTTTACACCTGCTTGAGGCAGGTGTTAAATACTTGCGGCCTCCGTGGCTTATCGCCTGTTTTTTGTTTAATTTGCAGTTCTGTCAGTTTGTTGTGAAAGTGGTGTTGTTGTTTTTTCGTGTGTTTTTGCACAGGAACGCCTACTCTGCATCTCATTAGAGTTGTTGTTGGTGTCCGCCGTAGTGTTAGATTTTGGGGCAGTTATTGCGGGAATACAGGCGTTGTCTGCAGTTTACACCTGCTTGTGAATGGGATGTTAAATCTATCTCCACTTTTGTTGCGTTAAGGTGGAGATAAATCGGAGTTGTCTCCTTGTGAATATGGCCCTTTGTGTATACCCACTCCTCTGTGCGCTCAAACAAAGAGGTGTATATTATAAACATATTTCTGTTTTTTTTCCTTGTCTCAGATGGTGCTTTCATGATACACATTTTCTTAACCACGGCATAGATTGCAGCCATTCTGAAAGTTGGATATGTTTTATTTGCCCTCTTTTGTATTTTGCACCTGTTTACCACCTACTTTAAATTGATGGTACTTTGAATGTGCCTTTTCCTTGTCTTGCAACTGTTTAATCAAAAAAATAGTAAAACATTAAGGGGCATATTAACAATGGCCAGCGATAATTATCGCTGGCCGTGCTTAGCGATAATTATATTATCCGAGGCTATCTCTGGTATTTATTGCCCTGGTAGCGCGTTATTAACAACGCGCTACTCCAGTGCGATAAAAATTCCAGAGATAGCGAGGTTATCGCCCTTTTGCACGGAACATCGCTGGTTTCCCAGCGATGTTCCCTGCAAAAGGGCGATAACCTTGCTGATACGACCCACAGGGTCGAATCAGCAAAATCCACCCCCTATGTTAGGGATGCTTAAATCAGGAATTAAGCAGACGTTAGGTTTTGGCGAAAACAGCAGTTTTCCCCAAAATCTAATGTGTGCTAAAATCATGTGGGCTGCCTTGTAAATATTGCGATGTAAACATCAGCTATATTTGCAAGGTAGTCCATCTTGGGTATGCCCAGTAACGCCCACTTTGCATCTCATTGGAGATGCAAAGTGAGGCGTTGGGAAAAAGCGTGCTAACATGCGATTATGCATGTTAGCACCCTCTTGTAAATAGGGCGCAGGTTTTATCTCCGGTTTTTGGCTTTGTAAGCCAAAAAAGCGGAGATAAAACCCTTGTGAATATGCCCCCTTATTATTTCTGTAACGTGGATTCAGACATAAAGAATTGAACATACTAGTTGCAAATTACCAATTCGTTATTTATTTGCTTCGGTTTTTATAAATCATTACTTTGATACCATTTGTACACTGGAAAGGGCCTGCTTAGCAGTTGCAAATCATTTGCGCCTGATTTGTGAACCGTTAACCCTTAGTACATCAGGCCCTACATTTGCTTATTTTGAAATACTGTTTTTTTTTAAAAATCAAAAACGTTTAGCAAGATTAGGTACATATGGCCTTATTTTCAGTTTGGCAGAGGGGCTACTCCGTCAAAGCATAATTGAACAAGGCGTGTGCGACAGAGTATTTCGTCTACTAAACTCTAAATAAGCCCTTAGTCTTTGCGAACAGCATCAAGGACCTCATTGTTGGATTTGTTGATTGACTGATTTATTAATTCTTTCTTGGAAAACATTAATGCCACAGTGTTCGACTACACAACTCTTAATTTAGTGATTTTCTTGCACAAAGTTTACTATGTTTTATCTGTGGGATAAAAACTCAGGGTCTGTGAAAAGTTCCCAAACCACTGAACCTTGATTGCAGACACGTATTAGCTTTCAAGTCAGTATAACGGGTTTAATTGTAGTGGGAGTTAGCGAGGGCCCAAATGTTAGGAGTATGAAGGCACTGGGGTTACTTTGGGAAACTGGAAATACTGTTCTACAACACAACTTTCCTTTTACATTGTTGTTTTATATTTCATGAAAATGTTTGCATTACTTTGTCTTTGTTTGTTTGCATGACTTGGAACATTTTATTGTACTTGGAATATTCACAACAATAGCACAGTTACCTTTAATCAGGTGTCCATTTTTTACAGTCAGCTTGCTACATATCAGATTTTATTAGTAGTGCGTGCATTTTCGAATCTGGGTTGAGTCGTGCATTTATTTTTTTGGCAGGGAATAGAATAAAGCAATATGTACGCCTCCTTTTGTCATTTTCTCTGCCAAGATGGAGCAGGAACGTTTTATATGTAATTGCTTTGGACACAAAGCAGGATGCATTACCCTGTGGGTAAGGATGTGTGCTTGATTTCCTGCAAGCGTTTGTAAGATTTTGAAATAAACAATTAAGTCATCGGTGCTTTACCATCCCACATGAAAATTGCAACTCCCAGTTCTCACCGCAAAGTGTTTACTACAGAAACTGTAATAGCAATCATAAGGTATTCCCGCCAGGAAACTTTGCTTTGACTAGTTCTGCTACTGTGCCTCACATAGGTAATTTGAGTAAAATCAATACAACCAATACAGTTGAAATAAAATGGCAGGACAAATTGTAATCGTATTTTATATAGTGGTTACGACCCCTGACAGGACATTGAACCCCTTTTTCCAGCGAGCAGCATAGGCTACTCCATGGTTAGTAGTTAGTAGGTTTGTACATTTTTTGTGGGGAGGGGATTTCTTGTGCATTAGTTGTGTCAGGTTTGCATACACTCTTCGCCAAATAACAGCATACCTACCCACATTTAAAGCCATGCCAAACTCACCCTTTCCATGCAGCAAATATACTAATTGCTCAATCCACAACACACTCAACAAATACCCACCCACACGTCTATCATCCATTGCTCAAATCAGAGCCATTGAACATGACACTCATGCTCCAACACTCCTTCCGCCTTCAATATATGTAAAAGAAAGCAATTCCACAACACTCTTCAGAACCTCTCATCCTCTTATATATCCCAAAACAAACCCACCATTCACACACAACTCCACAGCCCAACCCCTCCATTTCAAACAGACTCACTACCACCCACACAACCACACACAAAAGGATGTCGTCTAAACCATTTTGAAAAAGACAATTATAACTATAAACAACACTTCCTCTCACCCCCAGCAGTTAATACCGACAATAGTACACCCCCCACAACTTTAATGAGTACACTCACCATTCTGCAGCATAAATTCTCTCCACCTCTAACATATTTTCTTTCCTCTGCCTGCTGATAAATCCCCATTCTGTGGAAAAAAAACAAGTACTTACATATTCAATCAATTGAAAGAAACAGCAAGACTTACTTTTCATTAAAGAATCGTGGCTGAGAGAAGACATGACACTGGTATTGCATGAAGCTGTTGTGTGGACAGACCTCAGCGCTTCCAGTCTGTGACAAGAATCTGTCGTCACGCAGCCGGAAAATAAACGAGGAAGGATTCTCCCCTCTATATGAATTTACTGCCAGTAATTTGATAAGCATCTAAAGCAGCAAGAACGGTTACACCACGATAAAGAATTGTCGTGTGATATCTGTAATCTATGAAGGGTTTTTGTATGCAATATCTACTGTCCTGAAGATGGTCTGACGGATTGATGCAATCCAAGACCGAAACGTTGACTCTATCATCTACTTCTACAATATCCATTATATACAGTTGATTATTATTTTCTCAGAATGAGATATATCTCTGTTGACTCTGTTGGAATAGATGTTTGTCCATGAAATGTGGATAAGATTTACCCTTTTTTTCATGATTTATTGCTGAATCATTTGTTTACTTGTACTCCTTTTTAATTTGATTTATATATAAAACTATTTGTGTTTATTTCACTAAAAGATTTCCCGTGTGTGTGCTCTTTATATTCAACGATTGATTCAGTTAATTGACATTTTTTGATTGGTGTTTATTTTGAAATTCACCTGCTAAATAAGTCCCTTGGAACTAAACAACTAGATAGTTTGAAACAAAATCCCTTGTTGGCACCTTTACCTCTCTATATGCTGGCACACTTTGAGCTGCCTAGCACCAACGCAGGTGCCCTTGCACTAAAGTGCAAGGTTGTCTGTATTGTAGTCAGAGTTGTTATTGTGCAGGAAGGGATACATTACTGCACAAAAACTATCCTTTGATGTTATCTCCTCATGGCATTGCTGTACAAATGCAAAGAGGAAATAGCAATGAAAAATACAATCCCTAAGCAGGCACACAACTTTTGCGCAAACCCATGTCTACATCTCTTTGTAATTATGGATTTACATTAAAATCCATGGGTGAGTGCACAGAAACATCAAAGCACTACCCATGGAACGCCTACCCAATGCAAAGTAATGCCATGCAGCTCAATGCCCTGCATTGCATTACTTTTTCTTACATAGTCACGCAAATCAATATTTACATGACTTTGTAAATACCAAAAAGGATTGTGAATCAGGGGTGCAACAAAAAAGTGACGCAACCCCAATGAAAACTGTTTGGAAATCTGGGCCTCAGTCTGCAGGTAAAATTTCTGAGCAGGTCAAATTCAGTTTCTGTATCCACCGACGTCAAGCGCAACTAGATAACTGCAGTTGGTGCTTAATGCTTAACACGTTTCGGTACTATTATTATTTGAAACATTAAAAATCCATATCTCTGTATCCCCTCATGATGGTTTGTTGTTTTGGTGTCATTTTGTCATTACATTATCCTCTACTTTTATCAATTAGAGTGGAATTTCTTATTCTGTTATGTTTCTGACTTTTTTACTGTTTTGGTGCTTGACACATTTTCTAATGTTTTGCCTGTCTGCTCTGTGCTATAGCTACCAGGGGTTGAGTTCAGGTTTAAATTACATTACTGGCCTAGCAAGAGTAGTGAAGTTATTACTTATGGTGAACTACCATCCACCCCAATTACTAAGCCCTTGCTCACAATTTGATTTTTGTTTAATACACTAAAGTAATAAAATTGCCTCCATATTTGTCTTGTATTGACCTAATATCGGCATTCAACCGAGTTATTAGATCTAAATAATGGCAAGGACTGGACAAGTTAGGAATTGATAAGGCACTCATACAGGTAGTTACAGATGCTAACAGAAACTAATGAACGGCTCCGCTATGGGGCTCCTCGGGAATGTAATAATAATTTCTCTATTCTCTCAGATTTACATCAAACATGGGCTCTACCACCACTTTTGAGTAATATTTTTCTAAATTGAGTTGGAATACAAAATTACTTTGATTTACTGAAGCTGTACAGATGATGCAGTGGTGCTCTCTTGGAAACAAAATGCTATGTACAGGTTGGGTTGTTGTAGAATTTTGAGTGTGGACCGGTTGACACCCACACACTCTCCCCAGTGTGTCTGTCTGACATTGGCGAACGTTGAGGAGGGCTTTAAAGGATCCTTTGGTATTCAAACCAGAGGGTTTTCTTTTCACATTTTAGAGTTCAGGCTGCTGGTGGAGGGGACCCCAAGGCATAGGCATGTGCTTCCCACCACTCGGGCCCAATTTCTCTTTCTGTCCCGCCCTGGGGTGTGTGCATGGGATGTTCAGTCTCAATCTGCCCCTCTGTTGGGGCAAAAAGCAAATTAGACACCAGGGTTTGTTTGATTGTTGTGTTTTTATAAGGGGGAGCACCCCCCTGGGCATGGGTTGTGCTCCCCCACCCAAGGTCCAATTAGTATTTCTGACCCACAGGGGTAGATGGGAGTGTACACTCTCAATCTGCCCCCGAGGGGCAAAAGCCCACTAGACACTGGGGATTACTTTTCAGTATATTTTTGAAGGAGGCAGCCCTAGGCCATGGACCAGTTCTCCCCTCCCCCCCCCCCCGGCCCCATTAGTGTTTCTGTCTCCCATGGTAATAGATGGAGGTCTTCACACCCAATCTGCCCTCAGAGCAGAAAGTCCACTACGCACTTGGGATTTTTTTCAGTATTTGTTTCAGGGGAGCCTCGTCCTAGTTGCAGAGCTCAATTCCCATGGCAAGCAGGAGGAAATCCTAATTTTCTCCTACTTGCCACTGTGAATGGCTGCACTATTCATGCACCAGCACTGACACATAAGAAAACCAAATAAGCTCAGTCATTTTGAAAACTAGACTTGCAGGGGACTCCAGAGTGGTGTGCCTTGCATGGTTGCCCCAATGTTTTCTTAACCACAATGCCATGCAAACCTCAACCTCAAAATGTGCCTAAATTTGTGTCCTTTCCTCATATTTCTGAGAAGGAATGTTCCAAAATTGTAGGTGAATCAAAAATTTCCTAACACCCGCAACACAAAAGGCCACAACACACAACATCTGCAATAGGGGTAGGAACAGTATTTAGGCCCAGGCTGGACAGCCAATCAGGGAAACAGATATTTCTGAAAAAAAGACACATGAGGGAGTTCAGAGTGGTATGCCTCGTGTGGATCCCATGACAGTCTATTACCCACAATGCTCTGCAAACCTTAAACTTTGCCTAAAATCACACTTTTTCCTTGCATTTCTGAAGGAAAACATGTCTTCCGGCCTACCACTGAAGCCTGACTGCTGCAGTGTAAAACCTAGAGTGCAACTTGTTAAAATAACCCTTTCTATCAGGTAACAACCTCCCTTTATAATATTAGTAAATAAGCCTTGTAGCCCACAAGTTAGATAGAATTCATGGTATATAAAAGTGGGCCATGTAGAAAATTATTGTTACCAAGTGCCTTTAGTGACAAAGCCTTAAAAACTATCTTCACTGTGGCATGCCAGCAGTTGTATATAGAAAAACAAAGTACAGAATAAAATACTAATACTACTATCTTGAGAATGGGCAAGCTAGAAAAATAACAAAACCACTATTTTTAAGAGCTATTAAAAAAATTAACTTGATTAAATTTTAATGAAAAATAACTTTTAGAACATTAACCTTTACCTGCAAGAACTGTCAGAAGGATAATTAGCATAAGCCTCCGCAAGATTCCAGTATGTGCCTCAAGCCCGGTAATAAGTGTGAAAGAGGAGTGAAAAGCCTCCCACGAGCAAACAATAGACTGACCTGAATGGGCAGAGGTGACTCAGAATGCCACAGAATATTGAGAGAGGGGGCTGTGGCCATCCTGTTGACACCATGCTGTCAAACCCTGCTTGACATCACTGTTGAGCCACATGAAACACTCGCAAAGCACTTTAAGTGATAGAGCAAGCTGCCAAGACAATTCTTGTGAATCCCCTGTCTGCTGAAGGACCCTGCATTTTTCCTGCCAGGCATCTGCCTCTTGGGATTTTGTGAGTACAGTGCCTGCTTCCATGTGGATTTTAGTGTTAGATGTGGGAGCACACTGGTGAATTCCTTATGACATTCCGCAACACACCCCTAGTACTCAGAGCCTAAATTTAGTGTGCTCACAGACTTGTGCCATCTAAAAAATGCCCTGGCACATGGCATTTTGGAACTGTTTGCATTAAGGCAAACAGGAACTATTGAAAAAATGGACAGGTTTGCCCTTGGGAATTTACACCATTAGTTAGGGAGTTTCAAGGAGTCATCCCCACCCACTGGCTAGTGCATAGTATAAATGTGAATCCCCAAGCCATTCTGTCAGAACAGTGCTGGATGTGCAAAAGGATTACAGGCAGACTGACCCGACTGCACTTGGTGTCTGCAACCTGTGAGAAGGACCTGAAGAGGTTGGACCCCTTCGACCTGAGACTCCGGAACAGAGAGATCTCCAAGGATCATAAGGTTGATCCCATGGGTGGCTCCATAAACATAAAAACAAAGTTGTAAAGGGAGAATCTCAGCTAACCAGCCGCATCTGCACCTGGATTGAACTTTGCTGTTGCCATCTGCCTAACACCCTGAAAGTCTTTCAGTGCTCCTTTTGAGGTCCTGTTGACCTTGAAAGTATACTGCTGTGGTTGTTTGGGCACCCAAAGAAGTTTGGGAACTTTGCCAAACCTGTTGATCCAGAGCTTTAAGGGCACCGGCCACAAAGACTAGCAGTCCCTGACATTGTTTTGAATGTCAGATTTGTCCTGCATGGAGAATAGTTTTTCCTCCGAAAAATGATAAAGTCCTTTTTTTGATTAGGACTTAGACACTTTTTTTAAATGTCCTACTTTCAAGGCCTAGCTGGGCCAATATTTATGGGTGTATCCAACCTGCACTCCTTCGCGGTAGGCCTCATATTGCAACTTGGTCCCAGTCTACTATGACCATCGGCTACCATTGGCACTTTGCCCTTCTTGGTGTGTTTCCACTTAAATATTTAAACATTCATAACTCTGGTTCCCCTTATTGGATTTTTGTTGTTTTTGTATTGCTTTGCTTATTAAATATGTATTTCTTTTTAGAATTTCGAGTGGGAATTTTGCTATACTGTGTTTTTGACTTTTGAATGTTTTGGTACTTCCAAATGCTTTACAGATTTTCTCTTCATTAAGCCTGTCTGCCCTATGGCACAGCTACAGGGGATTGAGCTGAGGTTGAAATGACTGAAACCTTTAACTGGACCTAACAAGACAATTACTTTATTACTCAACCCCAACTAATAAACCACTTTATCACACTCAGGCCTCCAAATGCCACAGTTGAGACATGCAAAATACTTATAACAATGTCTCAGCAGGAATTATTGGATTCTTTGCAATTGTATGCACAAAACATTACAAACCACAAAGCAAGTAAAAAGAGGCTTCAAACAATTTGATTAATGCGTCCTTAGACGTCATGTATTTGGAGAAGATTAATGAAAAATATATACAAATTGCAACAGCACTATTTGGTATAGATACCGAAAACAACCCTAAAGAAGAAAGTGTACAATGTGCTCGCGACAATGGAGTGACGGCGCAAGTGACAACGTGAAAGAAACCATAGCAAAATGGCGCAAAACAGTAATTACAAGATATGTACAAGATGAAAGGTTCAAAACATCCAATTTTTCAATTTGTTCTTTTGATATTTTTCAGAATTATTTCAGAGAACCAAAAATTAGAGGGCGCCAGAAGGAGTTAAGGCTGATGGGCACAGGTCAACGACGTTTCGATCCTATTCAATTTAGGATCATCCTCAGGACCAGGGTCGTAAATTTCAGGGAGTGCTGCATGAAAAGAGGGGGGGAAAAAAGTATCAGAGCGGTGGAGTGCCGGATCACGGGGAGGAAAGGAGGTCTGTGCTAGTTGGGAGCAAACGACTAGAGCGTACCTGAGGCATGGGAAGGAAAGGCTCGATTGTAGGAGGAACCGGTGAGTGGATCATGTACCGTCCCGGTAGTGAAACAGTGGACGCACAATTGAATGTAGCATGTCTACTGGGTGCAGATGAGCCGAGAACACGACCTCCGCGAGGGTAGGGGAGTTGGCGTCACTGGAGGATAAGAAGAAAAGAATCAGGGAGGGAAGGGGGGGGGTGGGTGGTTGGGGAGAGGGAAGGGAAGGGGAGAGGAACACAAGTGTTAGCATGGCAAACTTACCGCTAACAGGAGCGGAGCAGGGGAGCCAGGGAAGGACGCGAAGGACGGCTTCAATATTATCTATGAGGACGAGGATAAAAAGTACGAGTAAGGAGGAATTCGAAAAAACGATTTCGAAGGGACACTGAATACTAGCAGCGGGAGCGCGGACTTACTTGATGAGCAGGTCAGGGGAGTCAGGGTCCAAAGACTAAGACGAAGGTACACCAAGCCGCCACGGACGTGTGCGGTACTCGAACGCTGCCAGAAATGGAAAGCCGAGTCATCCTCTATATGAAGGGAGCTTCAGCATCAAGGAGGCGGGAATGGATTGGGCAGTGAAGCGGGGGGTGGAGCTGTAGCTAGGGACGCCGGGAGAGCAGCCAATGGGTAGGCATAGAAGGATGACAGAAGGCCATGATAGGGTCCTGGTGAAGGGGTCCGTAGCGGTTGCTAAGGACGCCTCGGGAACGTAAAAACAATGGAAACAAAGGAGTTCTATGGACCCGGGAGAAGACGGGACACAGTGTGAACTCGGGGGAAAAAGGGGGGGGGGCCCTCTCTCCTCACTAATTCGACATCCACCCCCTCCACCTCTTCCACTGCCACCAATTCTTCTAAGATTCTATTGGACAGACTCGAGAAACTAAAAAAGAAGCAGATCCGTACCACCCTCCATGCTCGGATGCTCACCGAATATCTCAAATCAGGAATTATTCCGCTAGGCCTACAAATTCGCAATATTCCAGCAATTTTCACCCAAGATCCCAAATTTCGTACTGGTTTTAGTCACCTGGCCACCACCTGCTCCCGCCACTGGATGGTGTTGGGAATCGATACGGCTTTAGAACATAGCCAAAAGGAATTGGAAGAAATTGCCGAAATCGAGAAACTCATCTTGGAAGACAATTCTATCCCTGAAGCCAAGAACCTTCTGGACAAAATCAACTCGACCATTACCACCTTTAATACCTTTGAACTGAACAAAAAAATCACCAAGATACAAAAGGACATAAAATACTATAGCATAGAAAAAACCTATCCTTACCTTAAGGACGAATTCTACAACACCCCTTACAATCCACCAAGAACACGGAACTGGGGGAGATTCAGGAACAACCAACATATCACCTTTTCTGATTCTTCTAACACCTCAATCGAAGAAGTAGACTCTAACGAGGAACCCAGTACGTCAAGAAATACGAACAGACCTACACCTCTTCTACCACCTGGTTTTTTAGAACAGGGCCGCGGACGCAGCCAGAATCGTCGACGGGCACGCAACCACTACCAAAATCAATACTCCGGAGAGAGACAAACCAGAAACAAATTCTACCGCTGGGGGCCCCAGCAATAATGGCTCTCGAGAGACCGGTGAATGCGCCTACCATTGACTTGGATCCCATTGCTCCCGCCCCGAACACCAATCCGGATTTGATCCCCATTTTCAACCTTTCCAAATATAATCTCTCCGAAAATGAAACCAAACTACTCAGTAGAGGCTTAAGTTTTGTGCCCACGGAACGAAGTAACTTCTTTGAACTCCACACACACCTACTACAGTTCTTCCGACAAATCAGGTTACGTCAATTCTTTGCAGACAAACCAGAACCGATTCGTTCCAACACAATCCTCTTTCATCCTCCATCCACCTTTAATCCACCCTCACACACCATGCCTCCAGAAATATTATCTTTCGAGAGAATAGTACTTCATGAAGTTGCGAATGTACAGAAAGCTTTTGAATATGTCCCTTACAACCTGCCGTTGGTTGAAAAACAGGCCTTAATCAACCTCAAGAAAAGATCTGATTTAACTATCAAGCCGGCGGACAAAGGCGGTGGAATCGTTGTCATGGACAATGAAAAATATGATTTGGAGATCAGAAGGCAACTGGCCAATACTGCCCATTATCGCAAACTCACCCATGATCCCCTCCCGGATCTCAGAAATAAGATTAATCACATCACCAAACAAGCACAGACCCAAGATATTATTTCCTCTAAAGAATTCATTTTTCTCAACAATGCCCATCCACGTACTCCAGTGATTTATGTTTTACCAAAGATCCATAAGGACATCCAGAACCCTCCCGGCAGACCTATTGTTTCCGGGTGCGGTTCCATTCTGGAACCCCTGGGCAAATATATAGATGCCGTCATCAAGGAGTTTGTCCCCCTCACAGACACCTACATACGGGATAGCATGGACCTGATCAGAACCATCGAAGATAGACCGTTTGATCCAGAGACTGAACTGATGGCTGGTCTTGACATCAAATCGCTTTACACAAATATCCCACATGACGAGGGTATTCTAGCCATCCACGAACTATTGGAAAACAGACCGAGGCCCACCCGCATTCCTACAGATTTCATCATGAGCCTTTTACGTATTGCCTTAGAGAACAACTATTTTTTGTACCGTGAAGATTTTTACCTGCAGATCAAATGTGTCTCAATGGGAGCTTGCTTTGCCCCTAATTTTGCTATCCTGTTCGTTCACAAACTGGAAACATGCCTCATACTCAACCCTAACAATCCATTCAGACCTCAAATTTCCTTATGGCGACGATATATAGATGATGTAATTTTGTTTTGGAAAGGTAATGCCGACACTTTAACATCCTTTGTAGAATGGCTGAACTACTCCCAACCACATTTGAAATTTACCTTTGAATACAAAAACAATGACCTCCCCTTCCTTGATCTGAACATACATGCGGAGGAGGGAATAATAGGAACATCACTCTATCGTAAACCAACAGAGAGGAACACCCTGTTACACTATTCCAGCTACCATCCGCGTGGGCTCAAAGATGGCTTACCCTATGGTCAGTTCCTCCGCATCCGGAGGAATTGCAAATGGCGCAAAGACTATTTCAGGGAATCCGAAGTCTTACTGCAAAAACTCATAGACAGGGGTTATCCTCGTAGATTGACTTCACGCGCCCGCAAAAGAGCGTGGTACTGCCATCGTGATCTTCTTCTGACACCACAACCCAAAAAGACCAACTCCCGTATTCCTTTTGTTTCCAAATTCAGTCCTTGCAGCAACCAAGTCAAGAAGATTATCTCAAAAAACTGGACACTTCTGAGAACGAATAAATCTTTCCAAGAGCCCCCCCTTTTTTCATTCAAACGAGGCGATAACCTCTCTAACCATTTGGTTCATGCCATCACTTGGCCTATCAAACCCGCCCATTCTAATACCATCACTACCACATGGGGACTACCGCCCGTACTGGGCCACTACAAATGCCAGTCATGCAGTGTCTGCGATCTCACCATCAATACAAAGGAATTCGAATTCGACAATCAAAAGCACTCCTTGAAAACGTTGACCAACTGTCGGTCCCAAAATGTGATCTATTCCATTGAATGCCCGTGCCATCTTCTTTACATTGGACAGACAACCCAAATGGTGAAACAAAGGATTATCCAGCATAAAAGCAGAATACACTGCAAGATCGTCACAGCCCCACTGGTATCACACTATCTGGAAAAGAACCATGACGCACTTGACATGAAGTGGCAAGTTATAGACCAACCGCGGCTTCCACCCAGAGGTGGCAATTTACAACTGCTCTTGAACAAATGCGAATGTAAATGGATTACACGCTGTAACTCCGTGAACCAGGGACTTAACACTATCGATGAGTGGAACAGCACGATTCAGTTCCAACCCTGATCTTCCCAATACACTGGCTCCAGTTTCTCTCCATATCCTAGCTGGTTGGGCATCCCACTCACTGTCTGAATACTTTAGATGCCCCCCCTTTTATATTTATCATTCCCCTGATTCAATGTCAAGTTTTTTCTAAATTGTATACACTGCCATTAATTTGTCCTTGTTTTTCTGCATGTATTGTGTATGACCCAATTCTTGCAACAATGGCGGTACCCTCTGATTCCTAACACATTATGGATTCATCTCGAATTTCTCACTGCTCAGTGGGACTGCTTCCCAGACTTCCATGCTTGCCCTGCCTGAATCCGCCCCCCCCCCTTTTTCCCCCGAGTTCACACTGTGTCCCGTCTTCTCCCGGGTCCATAGAACTCCTTTGTTTCCATTGTTTTTACGTTCCCGAGGCGTCCTTAGCAACCGCTACGGACCCCTTCACCAGGACCCTATCATGGCCTTCTGTCATCCTTCTATGCCTACCCATTGGCTGCTCTCCCGGCGTCCCTAGCTACAGCTCCACTCCCCGCTTCACTGCCCAATCCATTCCCGCCTCCTTGACGCTGAAGCTCCCTTTATATAGAGGATGACTCGGCTTTCCATTTCTGGCAGCGTTCGAGTACCGCACACGTCCGTGGCGGCTTGGTGTACCTTCGTCTTAGTCGTTGGACCCTGACTCCCCTGACCTGCTCATCAAGTAAGTCCGCGCTCCCGCTGCTAGTATTCAGTGTCCCTTCGAAATCGTTTTTTCGAATTCCTCCTTACTCGTACTTTTTATCCTCGTCCTCATAGATAATATTGAAGCCGTCCTTCGCGTCCTTCCCTGGCTCCCCTGCTCCGCTCCTGTTAGCGGTAAGTTTGCCATGCTAACACTTGTGTTCCTCTCCCCTTCCCTTCCCTCTCCCCAACCACCCACCCCCCCCCTTCCCTCCCTGATTCTTTCCTTCTTATCCTCCAGTGACGCCAACTCCCCTACCCTCGCGGAGGTCGTGTTCTCGGCTCATCTGCACCCAGTAGACATGCTACATTCAATTGTGCGTCCACTGTTTCACTACCGGGACGGTACATGATCCACTCACCGGTTCCTCCTACAATCGAGCCTTTCCTTCCCATGCCTCAGGTGAGGAAATATGAATTTTATGATCAGTTATGTCCCCTATCTTAGACCCCAACGGCTCCATGTATATGCTATAAGTACATGTATGTTCCCTCCAGTTCCAGTTATGAAGACGCAAACACATGTGCGTCCACCGTCAACATGTCCTCTTTCAGATCCGCCATGAATGGGCCGGATATTCCATTCTTAAGTATGAAAGGCCACCGACTTTATATGGTTCATTCACTCCATTTTTGCAGTTCAGGCGAGTAGGCCCTGATTCTGCCATCAAGCCTTTTCCTGCTTTCTACTTCTGACAGCTCCAGTCTGAGCTCACATCTGTATCCATGAACTTTGTCCTACTCCCTGCGCGGCCAACGGTGCCTGACTCGGCCTGTTTGCCTGCCAAAACTGTATTTCACCTTCAAGATTATCTGCTCCGCTCCTCATCCAATGCATTCCTGTCTAGTAGTTTAGGTAAACATTCTTCCAGCTACCGAGCAAAGGGCCAGGCCTCACTGTCCTCACGCAAGTAATTCATAGCCCCTGTTACTATGGAAGATTCCTGCCCCCTCGCATCTCATGTAGACACTTAGACGCTTGTACACGCACTAACAGTCAGTATAGAATAGATTCCGTCCGAGAGACCTTTCCTTTTGGATAATACAGTTCTTTAAACATAAGATATTAGATATGATTTGGGATTAGGTTGACATGACCCCTCAGACTTCTGTCTCCACATGTAGAGCTAAATGTCAAGTCCCCTTCACCCTCTAGTGGCACGTCAATCACACGTCATGCGGCTGCGCACGCATCTCTGCCAAGTATTTCTGCTGACATTGCAGGATTCTTTTATGGATCCACCCACTTGTGACATCATGTTTAATGACGTTTTTAGTTTACGCCTATGTTTACGCCTTTTTCCATTACGTATGTGTACTATTATCTGTATTATCAGCTGTTACGCCTCCTGCATCTGTCTTAGTGTAATGCTTTTCATATAAATATCTTTACTTGTCAATAATGTATTGCCTTCCCTTCCTGAACCTTCGTGGTGATGGAATTTGAAGCCTACAGTTCGAACTGTAATTCCTTTATAGAGGAATAAAGCCCTTTCAGAACCTCGAATACCACGGATTCTGCCTCTTATTTTACTGAGTTATTCTTACTAGATTTACCGCATCAAAAATAGTACAGGTAATTAAAATATTTACCACATAAATTGGCGCCCGAACAGGGACACTTTCTCATCTCACGCGCCGGAGGTGCGTTGCAGGCCCGGTCCCCTGCCACAGCTGAACGGACAAAAACGCGTACCCGCAGGATTTCCTGTATCTCCCTCCGGCCAAGCGGGGGTGACTGAGGCTGCGATCAACACCCAGACGAGGCGGTGAGAAGTGCGAAGTATCCCGACCAGAGCCTAGCTGAGAGAGCAAGATCCGAGGTATACAGAGGCCCACCAGGTTCCGAAGTTCCGAATCGAGTCGAGTCCAGTCCGGTCCAGTTCAGTCCAGTTCCGAGGCCTTCCGTTCCGTGCTACCCGGTGAGTACCGTTGCCGGGGAGGCATTCAGACGTGCACATAGGTTGTGCCGGTCAAGACGGGTTTGGGTACACAAATCCGGTCTGCACTGTTTCAGCAGTGTATCTGTACTGTTTAGCAGTATATCTAGTATGTCTTGCATATAATTCAGTATTATCTAGTGTTAGTATTATGCCAGTAACTAGTTTCCTATTAGTTATCATCGTTCGTTAGCTGTTAAATGTTAAAAGTTTTAATACGTTCTACATATTGTGGTGTGAATGATTGTTTATTATTGTGTTTATTGTATTAAGTGTGTTCAAGATTAAGTAAATAGGGTCTAAAAATGCCGCTCTTTTCAAAATTAAGACAGATCAAAACCAGAAAAGGGGTACTCGAAGAAGCTGTTCCCATTCCACCTAGGGACACTCCAGGGTACTTTATGTATATGGAAAAATAAAGCCAGACAGTCACAGAAAGATGCCATTGAATTATGGCGTAAAGAATCATATAGGCGTACAGAAAAAGCGCTCAGACAGGAAGAGAAAAGTAGGGAGAATTCAAATAAAGCCCGAGAAAATATATTAGTTGAGGAAGGTACCCGAGTAAAAGCAGAACAAGTAGATAGACAACGAAACACTCTTATGGGTGGACTACACCAAAGATAAATTCTAGAATTTCGAAACCAGTATATAGTTTTCGTATGCCCAGAACATGTTCCAGTTCCCACTATGGGAAGAAAAATGTATCACATAGATAGACAGAATCCCTTACGCGAAGTACACCCAATCAGAGGTGAAGATAATACCTTTAAACGCGTGTTTGTGTACACGCCTATAACTAAAATTGAATTATTAGAAATGAAGAAAGTAGTACCCAGCCATGACAAGGATCCAGCAGGTTTCCACCGTGAGATAAAAGACATGTTACTCATGGGAGAGTATACCTACCCCGACATTATGAAAATATTAAAAGTATTAATGCCTGCCGGTATTTACGAGAAACTCAAGGAAAAGGAATGGGAGGTAGGAGACCAAAAGATAGATTGGACAGCATTAGAAAACGAAGAAAAGGCCCGAGCTGCAGGATCAGGGCTTGGGGAAAGGACTACAGCACTACCAGGATTACTAGTGCAGGTATTGCCACGTTTATTAACTACGAAAAAGGAGGACTGGGGTGCAATCTCAGCCTGTAAACAAAAGCAAGATGAAGACACTAGTGATTTCTATTCCCGATTTGAAAAATGTTTCGGTATAAATAGTGGTATAAAAGCAAGTAGCGAGTCATATCCACATCTGTTTGCGACAAAATTAGTTGAAAATTCCCTGCCCCAAGTTAAGAATAGAGTATTGAAATTCGAGAGTACCTGGCAAGGTAACACCCCGTCACAAATGTTACAAATGTTACAATATCACCACAATAGAATTAGAGAGGAACAAGAACATGAACACAGACGTATGAAAGACACGAAAATGAAAATGCTTGTGGCTCAGTCAGTTCCAGCTGACGGTCATAAAAAGGGTGATTCCGCAGGTCCTGTAAAAGGGACATGCAACTATTGTAAACAGTCAGGTCATTATATACACGATTGTGCAGTTCTAAAACATAATATCGCCACAGGTAAAACACAGGAAAGACCACGTTCACCTAGACAGGATCAGAACCAACAACAAATTCCTCAGCATGCACAATCTAGGCCAGCTCCGCAACAGGCAGCTCCACAACAGATCGTAGTTACATCACAGCAGCAGCCTATTGCTGCCACACAAGCAACAACGCAACAGATGTATCAGTATGCACAAGCAGATTATCCCGATTATCAGCGATACACATGAAATAGCCTAGAGAGGGAAGTTGGCTTACCCCTTATTGAGGTTCCTGTAGACCAAGAGGGACCTTATGTACATAGTGAACTATTAGGCCAAGACAGAAAGTTTTTACTTGATACAGGGGCGAGCAGAACAACTATACGACGCAGTGAAGTTCCAGGGGCACCCCTCTCAGGCTCACAGAATATTTCCCTTGGATTCTCAGGAAAGCCTATCATTAATGAAGTATCGCAACCCCTACCACTTACGGTTGGTCCATTGACACGAACTACAGATTTATTGCTTACTAAATCATGTCCAGAAAACTTGTTAGGTATAAAAACATTGAAAGCTCTAGGAGCTATAATATGTTGTTCTCCGGACGGAGTACGATTATTTTTACGTGACTTCAAAGGTCACTACGTGTCCAGAGACATGGATCACCGGCTGCAGAATTTACCTACACATTTATGGGCACAAGGCCCCACTGATGTTGGTTGCATGAACATTACACCATATCGAGTCACACTAAAAACAGGAGTGGTACTACCACGAATGCGACAATACAAGTTACCACCCGATGCTGTTGTGGCTTTACTGCAAATCATTGACGAGCTCATTGCACAAGGAGTGGTTGTGGAAACAGACTCCAATGTATGTAATTCACCGATAATTCCGATTCTTAAAAGAACGGATCCAAAAGCACCACCAGTATATCGATTAGTTATTGATCTGCGCGAATTAAATAAATGTATTGTACCACAATACCCTGTGGTCCCAGATATCTCTTCATTATTAACAGCTATTGATTCAGAAGCAACGTTCTTTACTGTAATTGATCTCAAAAACGCCTTCTTTAGCGTCCCAATAGATCCGGAAAGTCAATATTTGTTCGGATTCAGTTTAAATGGGCGAAGTTTTAAATTCACACGCGCACCTCAAGGATTCACAGAAAGCCCCAGCATCTATAGCCAAGCACTGAAACGAGAACTTGACAGTATCCACATGCCAGTTAATACTGCCCTGCTTCAATATGTCGATGATCTGCTGATCACCGCCCGAAGCGAACCTGAATGTGAACAAGCATCACTGATGGTTTTACAGTTTCTAGCCAAAAAGGGGCACAAGGTGTCCCCTTCTAAGCTGCAATTCTGTGTCCAGCAAGTTGTTTACCTTGGGCACTCGCTGTCCAAGGAGGGAAGACAGCTTACACCCGACCGCATCCAGTTAATTGCCAACATGCCACCACCAAAGACACAAAAGGAGGTGCGGGCTTTTATAGGTCTCACTTCATACTGTAGGCAGTGGATCCCTCAATATGCATTTCTAGCAAAACCACTCATCCAGTTGACAACACAGGAGGCAGCCACATCGACTGTCCTCCCTTGGACTCAAGAACATACACATGCCTTTGAAAGCTTAAAGAAAGCTTTATGCCAAGCACCTGTTTTAGCAACACCATGTTACAGTAAGCCTTTTACACTCTTTGTTACAGAACGCGAAGGTACTGCCTTATCAGTACTCACTCAGGAACAAGCAGGATCACACAAACCATGTGCTTATTTTTCTAGTACATTAGATCCCGTAGCTCAGGCTCTTCCTGCGTGCCTGAAATCAGTGGCAGCAACAGCTTTAGCAATCAGACAAAGCGATGCCATAGTATTAGGACATCCATTGACAGTACAAGTACCACATGCAGTAGAGGTTCTTCTGAACCGAACGCAAACACAACACTTGACTATAGCAAGACTTACTGGTTACGAATTGACATTGTTTCAGCCACACATAGAAATCAGACGTTGTAATACATTAAATCCTGCCACACTTTTGCCAGTAAATGGAACAGATCCATTAGCACATGATTGTATTGAAGTCATTACCATCACGACGAAACCCAGACAAGACTTGACAGACATCCCCTTGTCAGATCCAGACCTGACGTTGTATGTAGATGGTTCATGCATGAGAACAAGTACAGGAGAGTTAGTAGCCGCGTATGCAGTCACAACAGACACTGAAGTCATTGAAACAAATTGTATTAACACTTTGTCAGCTCAAGCAGCAGAGCTCATCGCTCTGACACAAGCCTGTATTCAAGCCACAAATAAGAAAGTCAACATATATACAGACTCACGTTATGCATTCGGAGTTGTACATGACTTCGGCGTGCTGTGGCGAGAGAGAGGTTATTTAACTTCTCATGGTGCCCACATCCAGCACGGACCCCTCATTCATGCTTTATTAGATGCAATTCATCTACCCACTGCAATATCGATTATGAAATGCAAAGCCCATACGAAAGTTACCGATATCATTTCTCAAGGTAATGACCTAGCTGACAGAACAGCTAAACAGACTGCTCAAACTCACACAACTGACACGACAAAGACAATAGTCCCGACACCGACACATTGCATGACAGTTAAGGATCCCGCACTTGATGTAATTGACATACAGACACATGCTACACCAGAAGAAATAAAGAAATGGACTGAATTAGGAGGGATCCAAACGGATCAAGGATGGATGACGAAGGGAAAATCTATATGGTTTCTTCCCGATTCCATGGTTCAAGTCATCATTAACACAATACATAGTCCAGCACACCTAGGAGAAAAAGCTATGCTAGACAGCATTCAACACATTTGGTTCAACAAACACTTGAGAGCAGCTGCTAAACAGAAAGTACGTACTTGTATGATATGTTGTCAGTTTAACCCAGGTAAAAGCATTCCCGTAGAGCAGGGTGGATTTCAACCTCCTGATCACCCTTTTGAAGTCCTCCAGATGGATTATATCCAGATGGAACGATGTCGAGGATTCAAATATGTTCTCGTAGTTGTTTGTGCTCTTTCCCGTTGGACAGAAGCCTACCCGGTTTCAGATTACACTGCCCCGACTACTGCCAAACAGTTAGTTCGAGAATTCTTCCCACAGTACGGTTTACCACGTGTTGTCTACTCAGATAACGGCCAGCCGTTCTCATCCGAACTGATGAAACACGTTTCACTTTTATTAGGTTACCAATGGAAATTCCACTGTGTTCGACACCCCGAGGCAGCAGGTCTCGTGGAACGCCATAATCAAACTCTGAAAATCAGATTGTCCAAAATATGTAGAGAAAAAGGTGTCGATTGGATAGTAGCCTTACCAGTTGCGCTCTTTTATATGAGAATGGTAGCACATTCTCGAACAGGGCTATCCCCGTATGAGGTGATCTTCGGTAGACCACCAAATATGTGGGGGACGCCTATACCCCGTAAAATAACCGATGTTGACTGTAATATGCTGACAGATTACCTGGCTTCCTTGATGTCTGCACTACAATCTTGTCGTTCACAGGTAGCTGCAGCTTTTTCCGATAACACTGAGGTGAAGCCCCATGACGTGGTTCCAGGGGATCTTGTGCTAGTGAGGAATTTTGACCGGAAGACCCAACTGGAGCCTAGGTGGAAATCACCTAAACTCGTTCTGCTAACAACAAGGACAGCCGTGAAGATCGAGGGACGTAAAGGGTGGTTACACTCGAGTCATATCAAGAAATTTTATGGACTACCGTCCGATGTAAACACTCAGCCTTGCATTCCTTCACAGACTGATTCAAAGCTCCCCTTGGTTGAACCTACAGAAACTGAACTTTACAAACTGAAATTAAGGTCTAGCAAGTCAGACAATTTGATTGCTTAAGTCCTCTCCAAGGTGAATCGGTTGAATTTGTCTCTGACATGTATCCTCTAGACCTGAATAGAGAAAGAAATCGACAGATGCAGCTTAAAAAGCATGCGTATTGTAAATCACTGTGTAGTCATTGCACAGTAACATTATTATTTTTGTTTTTTCTAAGTCTTCTGATCATCATGACTAGTATATTGCTTCATATGTATTACCCTATTTCTAAACGTGCTTACAATGTTACTGCTGAACATTCTTTTAGCGAATTACCCCCGCATGAGTTGTCCTATAGATTTGCGCTGCGCAATAACACTTTCATTAGTATGTTGCATCATTCCCATCAGACCAGCAATGCTACCAATTGTTGGATATGTGGCCAACTCCCTCCCTATCAGAACTATAAGGGAGTTCTGCCTCTCTTTCCGTATCCGTTCACACACAATGGCTCCTGTGGAGCATGGTTTAGTTTGATTAATTCCTTAGACTCAAATTCAGTAGTTTATCAAGACAATTGGGTATGGGGAAACCTGAACCTAGTTTTACTTAAAGTCTGCTACCCTAACAAGGAGGGACTTCCCAAAAGAACAGGAACTGATCTAGAAAATGAAGTATATGGATTAGGTAATTTTACACTTAACCTCATGATCCTGAATGTTGAATCCGAAGCTACACCAATCTTGCCCGCTATGTCAGTATTTCCAGTAAAAGGTGAACTATGTGTAAGAAAGAATGGTTCAATACATATGGGCCATAGTAAATGTACCACTGTAATAGAATTCAGTGATCAAGGCAAGTCTACATTTAGAGCTTCCCGTCATTCCTACTTCGTATGTGGTCAGACTGCATATATACGTTTGCCTCTAGATTGGGATGGTACCTGTTACATCGCATTCCTTCTGCCACCAGTTTTTCTAGCCCCTCCTGATTATCACAGAAATACCCATTTAGTACACAATAGAGAACGGAGAGATCTCCCAATTGTCGATTACACTGAAACGGCATGGGAAAAATATACAGATTTCAATAAAGGTTTCTTTCCCTATATAGGTACAGTCACTAATAGTAAGCTGATACGTAGATTAACTAGAACCCTTGAAGCAGTAGTAAATGAAACTACTTCCGCCTTAGGCAACTTAACAGAGGAGCAGTCTGCGATGCGGATTGTTGTTCTTCAAAATCGTCTTGTCCTTGACGTCATCCTGGCCGATAGGGGCGGAGCTTGTAGGGTCATCGGATCAAGTTGCTGCGTATTCATACCAGAAAACTCGCCATCTGTATATAAAGCCATAACTCGTCTTCATAAAATTGTAAGCCAGATACACCAAAGTCCAGGCACCTGGACTTGGTCCGGTTGGTTCTGGAGCGTGTTGTCAGCCTGGGGATGGAGGATCCTATCCTTCCTAGGTATTGGCTTTCTCATACTATTCAGTTGCTGCTTATGTCTACAATGTGGGCCAGCGATTTGTGGTCTGTGTGCCACATCGTGTATCCCGCCTTCAAGTTTTCGTTCAAGATCCCGGAAGAGGAAAGAAGAACAAATGATGCTATACGAACAGATTGATGGATTGATGAAGATCGATATCTCCTGAGGGTCCGTAGGGGACAAGGAGGGAATGAGGAAATATGAATTTTATGATCAGTTATGTCCCCTATCTTAGACCCCAACGGCTCCATGTATATGCTATAAGTACATGTATGTTCCCTCCAGTTCCAGTTATGAAGACGCAAACACATGTGCGTCCACCGTCAACATGTCCTCTTTCAGATCCGCCATGAATGGGCCGGATATTCCATTCCTAAGTATGAAAGGCCACCGACTTTATATGGTTCATTCACTCCATTTTTGCAGTTCAGGCGAGTAGGCCCTGATTCTGCCATCAAGCCTTTTCCTGCTTTCTACCTCTGACAGCTCCAGTCTGAGCTCACATCTGTATCCATGAACTTTGTCCTACTCCCTGCGCGGCCAACGGTGCCTGACTCGGCCTGTTTGCCTGCCAAAACTGTATTTCACCTTCAAGATTATCTGCTCCGCTCCTCATCCAATGCATTCCTGTCTAGTAGTTTAGGTAAACATTCTTCCAGCTACCGAGCAAAGGGCCAGGCCTCACTGTCCTCACGCAAGTAATTCATAGCCCCTGTTACTATGGAAGATTCCTGCCCCCTCGCATCTCATGTAGACACTTAGACGCTTGTACACGCACTAACAGTCAGTATAGAATAGATTCCGTCCGAGAGACCTTTCCTTTTGGATAATACAGTTCTTTAAACATAAGATATTAGATATGATTTGGGATTAGGTTGACATGACCCCTCAGACTTCTGTCTCCACATGTAGAGCTAAATGTCAATTCCCCTTCACCCTCTAGTTGCACGTCAATCACACGTCATGCGGCTGCGCACGCATCTCTGCCAAGTATTTCTGCTGACATTGCAGGATTCTTTTATGGATCCACCCACTTGTGACATCATGTTTAATGACGTTTTTAGTTTACGCCTATGTTTACGCCTTTTTCCATTACGTATGTGTACTATTATCTGTATTATCAGCTGTTACGCCTCCTGCATCTGTCTTAGTGTAATGCTTTTCATATAAATATCTTTACTTGTCAATAATGTATTGCCTTCCCTTCCTGAACCTTCGTGGTGATGGAATTTGAAGCCTACAGTTCGAACTGTAATTCCTTTATAGAGGAATAAAGCCCTTTCAGAACCTCGAATACCACGGATTCTGCCTCTTATTTTACTGAGTTATTCTTACTAGATTTACCGCATCAAAAATAGTACAGGTAATTAAAATATTTACCACACAGGTACGCTCTAGTCGTTTGCTCCCAACTAGCACAGACCTCCTTTCCTCCCCGTGATCCGGCACTCCACCGCTCTGATACTTTTTTCCCCCCCTCTTTTCATGCAGCACTCCCTGAAATTTACGACCCTGGTCCTGAGGATGATCCTAAATTGAATAGGATCGAAACGTCGTTGACCTGTGCCCATCAGCCTTAACTCCTTCTGGCGCCCTCTAATTTTTGGTTCTCTGAAATAATTCTGAAAAATATCAAAAGAACAAATTGAAAAATTGGATGTTTTGAACCTTTCATCTTGTACATATCTTGTAATTACTGTTTTGCGCCATTTTGCTATGGTTTCTTTCACGTTGTCACTTGCGCCGTCACTCCATTGTCACGAGCACATTGTACACTTTCTTCTTTAGGGTTGTTTTCGGTATCTATACCAAATAGTGCTGTTGCAATTTGTATATATTTTTCATTAATCTTCTCCAAATACATGACGTCTAAGGACGCATTAATCAAATTGTTTGAAGCCTCTTTTTACTTGCTTTGTGGTTTGTAATGTTTTGTGCATACAATTGCAAAGAATCCAATAATTCCTGCTGAGACATTGTTATAAGTATTTTGCATTTACCCTGATCTCAGTTGGGTTTATGGGTTACACTCCTGTGGTTTTTCTCTACAGTTGAGACATGGACACAGATTTACTGCATGGTGTGTATCATTATTAAATAAATAAGACTCAGCTTAAATTGTTGCCACAGGCTTGTTCACTCACTGTTTACTATTTCACTATTTATGGAATGGTTGGAGCTACTAGTTTGAGCTACATGCTCTCAACCTCAATAATCTAGCTCTCAAGCTCAATAACCTCAACCAACCAGTGCACACCAGTCGAATGATCTTCACCTGGTCTTCGCTCTCCAATCAAACCACCAAAACCATCATGTCTTCCATCTACTCCGGGGTGCCCACAGACCCCTGCCCCCACTGCTTCTTCATCCTCACAACCAACCCAATCAGCACAGAACTCATCAGCATAATCAACACCTCCATCTCCATAGCAGCTTTCCCAGACAGCTGGAAGAATGCAGAGGTCAGACCCCTCCTAAAAAAACTTTCAGCTGACCCTAACAAACTAAAACATTATCGACCAATCTCCCTGCCCCCATATCCAGCCAAAGTACCCCAGAAAACCATCAACCAACAGTCCACTGAATACCTGGAACAAACCCTCCTACTTGATGCCTCAAAATCAGGATTATGTGCCAACCACAGAACTGAGACTGCGCTAACCGCTGCCACAGACGACATCAAAACTCTCCTTGACTGCAGAAAAACTGTAGCCCTGATCCTCCTAGACCTTTCTGCTGTGTTCCACAACATTTCTCACTACACCCTCATTGACAGACTCCACAACATGGGCATATAGCAAACCACTCTCGAGTGGATTGCCTCTCTCCTTACAGGATGCACTCAGAGCATCCGGTTGCCTTCTATCACCTCTGACACCAAGGACATCACATGGGGCGTACCCTAAGGATCATCCCTAAACCCCACCTTGTTTAAAACCTTCAAGAATCCCCCTCACAGACATCATCAGAATCCATGGCCTCAACATAATTTCCTACACAGACAACACTCAACTGAGCCTCTCACTCATCGAGGACCCCGCCAACACCAAAACCAACTTCTGTGATGCCATGACCAACATACCTAACTGGATGAGAAGCAAATACCTTAAACTCAACTCCGACAAGACAGAAGACCTGATCTTCAGGAAGAACACTTCTGTTTGGGACCACAGCTGGCGGCCAGCAGAACTCAGACCAACACCCACACCTACAGTCCATGCATGCAACCTAGGCATCATCCTCAACAGCGAATTGACCATGAAGTCAATGCAGTTGCCTCCTCTGTCTTCAACACCCTTTGCATGCTCCGTAGAATCTTCAGTCAACACCAGAAAGACTGTCACTCAGGCCCTCATTATCAGCCACCTCGACTACAGCAATGCTCTCTATGCCGGCATCTCCACCCAGCTCCTCAGAAGACTCCAGACCATACAGAATGCTACAGCCAGACACATCCTGGACATTCCCAAATGGACCCACATCACCCCCCACCTCAGAAACCTCCACTGGCTCCCCATCCAGAATAGATGCCAGTTCAAGATCCTCATGCACGCCTACAAAGCTCCTCACAGTCAAGGACCATCCTACATCAACCATGGACTGAACTTCCACATATTTGCAAGACACCTGCGCTCCTCCTCACTTTCCCGCGTGCAATCCCCTGCATCCATCGCAGCCACAGCAAGCGACGCTCCTTTTCCTACATCGCCCGAACAACAACCTTGCTGGCAGACTTCTGAAAGAAACACAGGACCTGGCAATTCAATTGAGACATGGCACCCTCAACACCCATATACCCTTACAGGTGACAGTGCTGCGCTATACAAATACTGATTGATTGATTAGGTGTCCTCATTATGGAAAAAAGCTGTTTCCATATTTGAGTTTAAAGATTAAGTTAATTGAGTGACGCTAGGTCACAGTTACTTATCTTTGATGCAAGGCAAAGGAGAAAGGGAAGTTGCTGTACTGCGTTGTATCAAAACGAGAGAACAGAATTGGCCCATACCTACTAAAATATGGCACCATTCTTCTGTCTCGTAATGCTGGTGCATTTCTGGCTGCCTTGCACCAACGCAATCACATGCAAGGATGCCTGCGTTGCGAGCATAATAGTTTTTGTGCAGGAAGGTACCTTCTGGTACCATTTTGGCACAAACCTATGTTTACTGACTTTAGTAAATATGGCTTTGTTCAACAAAATACTTGGGTGTATTCAGGGGAATGCCCATGCTCTGCCCATGTAATGCCTTCCCGAAGCTATGCCCTGCCTTTTGTAACTTTTGGATTTTCATGACTTGGTAAATCCCAATAAGAATTTTGCATCTGGATTTTGCCACAAATTCCGACACAAAATTTTAGTAATTCTGGGCTTAAATCTATAGTAAATTAACTTTAATGTCAGAACACTAAACAAGCAAGATTGGCTGGACTAGAGGCATAGAAAGGCAATAGCATTGGTCAAGGCCCCCACATTACTAATGGATCTGCAAAATCCAGTACTTGCTTCATGTGCCAAACAAAAAATTGAATGGTTACTGAATTTAACATACAACAACATAACTAAATGTTTTTTGAGAAATATTGTCATATTCTTGTGTGCTGTTAATGGGCAGTAGTTTCAAATTCCAGATTTCACAGAAATGCTGCCATATCTGTGAATTATGTTACATATTAGTTCATAAGATATACACCATTAACCTCAAGCATGGATTGCTTCTAATTGAACAGCTTGCCTTTAAGCATGGCAATAGGTTCAAATAAAGAACAATTCAAATCGCATTGCCCAGCATACCCACTGTCATTTGTTTCGTTTCATCAGCATTCTCTCTATGAAAAGCAACAAAACCTGAAAGTGTTATCTGCAAGTTTGCGGCTGCTAGAAGCTAAGGGGCCAATTCTGATTCCGGCTGCAAAATGAACCGCCTGACACGGACCCGGAATGGAGACCGACCGACACGGACCGGCGTCGTACGACCCGTGCAGTACGATGCAACCCGTGTGAATTACAACCGACACGTACGGAATACAAGCCATACGACCGAGCCGTAGGGAAAATAGTGAACCGGCCGGAAAACTGATGCGATTTACACCGACCGACACGAACCCGGAATGAACCCGACCGACCCGTACCCGCGATGTCCGATCCGCGCAGTACGATGCAATGTGTGGAAACCCAGAGAGACACGCACGGAGACCAAGCCGCACGACCGACATGCACAGAAAACCGGGCCCACAAGTAATAGAGATCTCCGCGACAGACGTGTATGAAAAGCGTTTCCATCAGATGAACGTCTCCTTCATGCCTACAAAACCCAAAGGAAAAAAGACAAAAAAAGGACCAAACAAGCAATGACAAAGCCAATAAATATCAAATAAAAAAAACCTGGGACAAAGACACACCCACAACTCCAAATATATAAAGGACTACAATCACTACCATGATCCCTTGTAAACAGGAGATACAGCCAGCAGCAAACACCATTACACAGCAACCACAGACACACTCACAACTCACCCATCACACAACTCACACACCATCAGCACCTCATCCAAAATCACATACAGCCAGCAAAACCAACACCAACCCACCCTCACACACACATCCCTCACCACCACCACCCATTTCCATGCCCCCAAAGAAGAATCCAAAGTTCACATATAGTGAGTTAGAAGTGCTGGTAGACGAGATCATCAGAGTAGAGCCACATTTGTTTGGTACATTGGTCCAAAGGACCCCCATGTCACAGAAAACCAAGATGTGGGCGAGGATTGTGGACAAGGTGACTGCTCAAGCACAAGCAAGGCGCACAAAGGACGATATCCAGTACAGGTGGTATGACGTGCGCAGGAGGGTCAAGAAACTCATCGGAAAACATCACGCCTTGAGTCAGTGCACCGGCGGTGGCCCTCCTGCCAAACTAGTCTACTTCAGGACCTGGGAGGAGAAGGTGCGGGACATCCTACCACCAGAGAGCGTCCATGGGCTAACAGACATACCAGAGCCTGGTGAGTACACAAAAAACATACCCAAGATTGTGTGGTAAGGGGACAGTGAAACCATGCACCGCAAGCAAAGCTACAGTAACCAATAGATAATCATCCCAAGATGTGTATGTCAGTCAGACAAGCACAATACCTGCCATCTCATAGTGACTTGGAACTGTGTCATGACATGCACCAACGTACAAACAAATAGAGCAAGGCAGTGGCACAAAGCTAAATAGACACTGCCAGACAGTTTGCCACCACAAACACACTACCTCACAGTGCAGCTGACTGACAGGAAGGAATTGTGGGGATGCAGGTGAAGTGAGTGTATCCAAAAGCATGATGGGGTTTGTAGTCACAGATAATGCTCCCCCTCCAAATTGGCCCATCAAGACCTCTCTAAAACATGCCCACATCACAGGGAGTGGAAAATGATTGACAAGATGGCTGACACTGGGTCCTGCTGTGGGGAGCACAAGGCCCTGGCGGGGCATGTGCACAAATCAGAAGCAGGAGACCACTGACTGACATCCTGAAAGACAACTTGCACGCCCTCCAATGGAAGCACATTTCATGGTGGGATGTCTGGCCGGGTGGGAAGGAGGACTGACAGCTCTGACCATACTTACCAGCATGTGGAGACACCCCTCCTCAACACAAACTCCACACAACTCACCGGGTAGAATGCATTGACCCACACCTCTGTGAAATATCATCAAAAGATACCCCGTACTGGGTGCAGCTGTGTGAAGCACAGGGGCTCTCTTTGGACTTGTAGTCAAACAAACACCAGGATTTCACATTCAGCCATCTTGCCATTGCTGTTACAGGGAAGTCAAGAGGGAGGAGGTATGGGCATGCTAGGAAGGGGGTGTAGCCAAGAGTATGATGGGAGTTGCAGTCACAGACAATCTACACCCACCCACATGGCCCAGCAAGCATACACAGAATCATGCTCGCCACACAGGGAGTGGGAAGGGACTGACAAGATGTCTGACACTGGGCACTTTTGTGGGGAGCACAAGGCCCTGCTGGGAAATGGGAAACAACAAACACCAGCCATCTTGCCATTGTGTCACACCCCCACACAGGGAAGCAGAATCAAGAGGGAGGAAGTATGGGCATGCTGGGAAGGGGGGTGTAGCCAAGAGGATGATGAGAGTTTTTAGTCACAGACAATCTACACCCACCCACATGGCCCAGCAAGCATACACTGAACCATGCTCGCCTCACAGGGAGTGGGAAGGGACTGACAAGATTTCTGACACTGGGCTCTGTTGTGGGGAGTACAAGGCCATGCTGGGACATGGGCAACAACAATATCAAACTCTGTCCTTGACAAGCTGGAAAACAGCAGTGTACAGGCAGGCATCTGTTCGTACAGTAGAAAATGTCATGTTTGTGAACCATTGATGCCTGTAGAAACATACCTCACATTGTGTGTCTCTTCCAAACACAGGTGGTGCTGGGGACCCAGCACCAAATGAAGAGGATTCCCAGTCCCAGACTCTGGTGGATACTGAGCTCTCTGGTTTGACTCTATCTCTGTCCTCTTCAGATGACGACAACACCCACAGCACAGGGACACAGGACCCCCCGGAAGCTACAGCATACACCACCAGCAACACCACCCAAGGGGTCCCAGTGTCACCTGTGTGTCCCGCCGCTGGTCCTGCCCGTGTGGATAGGGGTGCTGGGAGGGGTGGGAGGCAGAGGGCGCGCCTTGCAGAGGGGTCTGGACTGCATGATGACCCCCAACTGGCACCGGAGGATTTGGCCAGGTAGTGGTGATCCTCAAGGACATGCAACAGATGCAAGCTGCCCACCATGCCCGCATGGAGGCCAAGTGGGATGCACGTACTGCGGTGCATCGGGACATACCCCAATGCCTCCGCCAGATCAACACAAATCTGTCCACACCTCCCTGTGTGGACACAGCATCTGTTGCAACACCATCTGCCAGCGCCACAGGGAGGGAGGAGGACTCTGGAGGAGTGTCCCCTGCACCGCAGAGGCCTGCACCTGTGGATCCCCCCCCCCCAGGAAGAAGAGGGGTTGTCTGAAGAAGGACATGTGAGAGGCAGATGTCCCAGCACATCCCCCAGGGCCTCTAAACCTGTTCTGGACAATGTTCTTTGTGCGCAACCTGTTCACCTTGTTCAATCGCACACAACTCGCCCACATGATATGGATGGTTCATGTTGGGCCAATGTAGCAGATGACTGTGGACTTTACTCTGGACATTTCCTCTACCAGCACTTCCAACTCTAATGTGAACTTTGGATTCTAAAACCAATGTACAGCACCCACCATCCTGTGCACTTTCCTCACACATGTTCGAAAATAAAGTCACCAGTACACCATACTTGTCTCTGTTGTGATTCCAAATTGTCATGTGTCATGGAGATGTCTATCTGCTACACAACACAGTGCATGCCAAATACTGCAACAATGTGACCAATGTTAGGTGAGTCATGGTGATGTGATACATGTGAGGGAGACACACCACTATGGCAACACAACACATAATCACCATGGCTATGTTACTCATCACACACAATGATGTTGACCTGAAACACATAGGTATGCACAACCACAACACCTATCCACAGTCAGTGGTAACAAGTCCACAGGTGAGGTAAGCAAATGTCACTCAAATGTGGAAAGACAGACAACACACCAAACAAGGCATAGCACAGGTTCATTACACATCAGCAACATGTTTATTCAAAAATAGTTGCAAGGCAATTGTACGTTACGGTGGACACACGGTCACAGAGTGACTGAGAATTGTAGTCCAGGGGTGTGTGTCACATCACTTGATGTCAATTGACTACTCTCATACTGGTGTCGGATTCTGGGTGTTGGAGGTCAGTGTTGAACAAACAACAGGCAAATTACCCTTTGATGGACAGACACAAGACACAGTCAAAAGCACAGCAGAACAGGAGAGCAATGCAATACACACGCACAAAACATGTCACAAGAAACCTACACAAAAACAAGTTAACAGTACTACCCTATTGTTGAGTACACACCACCTGAATGGACACATCACTGCACACATCCAGTCCAGTGGCACACAGACACACTCAGACGGCAACAGAGTAGCCACAACACATTCCAGGCTAACTCCATACATTGACATAACAACCCTGGAAACTCACATTCAGGTGAAGAAGTTGTTGATGAGCTGTGAGCAGACGTCACCCTCATCCTCATCATCACTGGCATCGTGACCCAGGCCGGCATCCTCCACAGGTGCCAGAGGTTGGTCGTCATCGCCATCCTGGATGAGAGGCACCTTCTTCCGCACTGCCATGTTGTGTAGCATGCATCCTACAAGGATTATTTTGCACACCTTTGCAGGTTCAAATGGGAGGGCCCCTCCGGTCTTGTCCAGGCAGCGAAAGCGTCTTTTCAGGAGGCTGAATGCCCGCTCAATCACCCTCCTGCTCCGACCATGTGCCTCATTGTAGCACATCTTGGCTGGTGTCACAGGGTTCCTGAGGGGTGTCAGCAACCATGGCATGTTGGGGTATCCGGAGTCACCTACACACACAAAAATGAACAAGTCGCTGAGTTTTGTAGGAGTGCGGAATACAACATCGACAAACACACACAATGATAAACAGTCAGTACACACCGACAAGCCAGGCATGCTGAGCTGGCATCTGTGACATCAGCGTTGCATTGCGACTACTCCTCATTATGTAGGCATCGTGCGCAGAACCAGGGAACTGTGCACACACATGTGTGATACACATGTCTGCAAGACATACCACCAGAGCATTGATCGAGTGGAAATGTTTCCTGTTACGGTATGCCTGCTCATGTGCCTGTGGTGGTATCAGGGCCACATGTGTCCCATCAGTAGATCCCATGACGTTCGGCATCCTCCCCAGTGTATAAAAGGCATCCTTTATTTCAGGGAGTTCAGCTGGGCTAGGGAACTTGATGTACAGGTCAAGGAAATGGAACATCCCCTCCAAGACATCGCGTAGCAGACGACTAAACATAGTTTGCGACATACCACCTGCTGTAGCCACAGTGTACTGGAAGGTATCAGTAGCAAAGAAGTGCAGGGCCGCCATCACCTTCACCTCTGGGGTCAGTGCTGTAGGGTATGTCCGGCCAGGTAGCAGATGTGGCGTCTACTGCTCCACCAACTCCTCAATCAGTGGCCTGGTGAAGCCGTACCGCCGGATGAAGTTGCGTTCCTGCATGGTTGCAAGGTCTGGGAATGGTCGATGGACAGCTGGTGCCCTGCAGAACAGAGATGAACAAAGGAAGATTGTCGGTTCATCCACCCATGTGGCCATGACCAGGCTCAATATCACATGATAGATCATGACATTACACAATGTACTGAGGTGTGTGCTGTTGGGCATGGACACATATGTCACCTACATGACCATCACCTCACATCTCAATTCCACATGTCCACATGAGTCCCATGTAGTGCAATGGTCAATCATCTGGCTGTGTCACCCGACCTATGTACTGCTGTGACATTACAAACACACACCACAGTGACAAGTGAGGCCTGATGTCTCCCAGGCATCACAGATCTTTGCCATGCAGAAACCCATGGGTCCCTGTATTGCCACATCGACACTGGCATGGAGATGGCGGATCATGTACACACCACAAGGCAAGCGTGAGTCCCACAGGTAGTGGCCACTGTTTTCCCTGCGGGCCCTACATGTACATCTCTTACACACACACACACCAACAAGGTTAATGCATATACCACACGGATGTGGAGACTGTCTCCCATTGGCCACATTTGATCAGACACATCTGAGACACAACATGCACACAGACTGTCGGTGCACATCAGAATTGTGGCTACAGGTCTCACTGTGACGTACATGCCATCACCCCCAGGACTCAGGGTGTATGTGACATGTCCTAAACATATCCAACATGAAACAAGTTAGCAGTGACTCATGCCCATTACTGTACATTTGCACATCACAGTGGTAATGTGCACGACACACACGTGCACAGCCTGGGAGTGGCTGAACAAAAGTGCTACCCAACAAACCAAATGTCCCCCCCCCACCCAGGGAATGCAGCCTTCCATGCCATGGGACACTGTGTGGCCAATGATGTAGTGTGGTAGGTGTGCATGGGTGTCCCTGGCAAGTAATTGTGTGTTGAATCCGTCGAATAGTCACACCAATGAGGTCCGTCGCGGGTGACAATGCGTACGCATTGCACGGTTCATGACCGAGCCGTGCGTACGCTTTGCCATTGACTGCACTGAGGTCCGACGTGGGTGACAATGTGCACGCATTGCACGGTTCATGACCGAGCCGTGTGTACGCTTTGCCATTGACTGCAATGAGGTCCGTCGCGGGTGACAATGCGTACGCATTGCACTGTTCATGACCGAGTCATGCGTAAGCTTTGCCATTGACTGCAATGAGGTCCGACGTGGGTGACAATGTGTACGCATTGCACGGTTCATGACCGAGCCGTGCGTACGCTTTGCCATTGACTGCAATGAGGTCCGACGCGGGTGACAATGCGTACGCATTGCACGGTTCATGACCGAGCCGTGTGTACACTTTGCCCTTGACTGCAATGAGGTCCGACGCGGGTGACAATGCGTACGCATTGCACGGTTCATGACCGAGCCGTGTGTACACTTTGCCCTTGACTGCAATGAGGTCTGACGCGGGTGACTATCATGCATACGAGTTGGGCAGGCATGGTCCGAGACAGGCGTATGCCTTGGCCATTGAATTGAATGGAGAGAGGTGCATGTGTATTTTGAAAATATGTGTTGTACAGTCAGTTGACCGAGCCGGACGCACCCATTGGTTCTGGACTGTCATGGAGACAGACGGATGCGGATTCAAAACTTGTACAAGTTATGCGCTAGAAATTCAGTTGGATGCCTACAACAATGTTGCAATTACAAGTGTTTCATGAAGGTGAAGATTTGAACGATGCGGAAGGCGTGTACGAGTGGTACATTTCCATGGATTGGCCAGATTCATAGAATGCAACCGTATTGGACCTATCACTTGGGACACATGGCACAGATTCTGCCTCTGCAGCACAGATATAAGGCTGGCTGGTCCCCAGGGAGCTCACTTGCCTGCACTACATGCTCCTGGACCACATCCCTGCTACCACTGCTGCTGTCTCTGCATCCACTGGCTCCTGCTATGGCATGTACTCTGGAGAGGGCCCCAGCCTTCACTGAGGAGGAGAACCAAGCCCTGCTGGACGGGCTCCTTCCACAGTACAGCAAGCTGTATGGGAAACCAGGGGGGCAGGTGAGTGTGCAGTCCACTGCCTTCCTAATTGTGCATGTTGTCTGCCTAGCAGTACTAGCAGTGTGTACACCAGTGGCAAGCATTCTCACTGAATACTTTCATCACCCAAAGTGTGTAGGTACATGTAATGAACAGGTGTTCTGCTGCTAAAGTGCATTAGTGCAAGCTTAAACTTCCCAGGCATTGTTAACTTGTCAGACCTGCAGGTGATTTGTCCTTCTCCATGGTTGCACTACCTGTGTAACTCATTTCCCTTTGTGATGATGACATGTATATCCAAATGTGTGCAGCACAAATATGGGGCATGTGTGTTAATGTACTTTTAACTTTGTCATCCTCACAGGTTGATGCCCACCAGAAGCAGGAGATATGGTTGACCATCACCCGGGCAGTGCGTTCGGTGGGGGTCTACAAGCGCCGGATCCACAACTGCCAGAAGAGGTGTCAGGACCTTCGTGGCTGGACCCGGAGGATAGCTAGAGTTCAGCTGAAGCTGTCACCTCCACGCAGGAGGGGCGGACACCAGACCCTGACCCCCCACATGCTCTGGATCCTGGCAGTGGTCTTCCTGGACCTGGATAGGCAGCTGAAGGCCAGACAGCAGCAAGAAGGGGGTAAGTCCATGCCTAATCTGTGTACTATGTCTGACATGCTAATTGCAGTTTTTTGGCCTGGTCAAACTTCCACATTACGTAGCTCTTGTAGTCCAATACTCAGGTCCCTCAATTGTGTGATGCACCCTACTCATTTGTACCACAGGTGTGGCCCCTAAAGTCTGTTGCTTGTGTCACTAGGGCACTGTGTCACTGCAGTCAGCTATGCTTCAGCTGCCGGACAGCCTCTGTTCCCGTAACTCTGTTGTGTGTTTCATGGGTGGTTCAATTGTTTGCCGAGTGCCTGTTATCTGACATGTGATCTGTGTGTGCCCTTGATATGTGTTCCAATTGCTGGTCTGACTCGCCACATGTGGCTGGGGTATTTCAAATAAACCCATGCAGCAGGGGACTCCAATTTGGGGGCCTCAGGAGTATGTATATCAGGTACTTGCTTAGCCACCTGACTACTGTCCAGGGCCAAACACTGTTTCACGTAGACCTGGGCAGTCATGCCTCCTCAAGGGCATTTAGAAACACTCTGTAATCCCACTCCTGTAAACAAACGTACAGGTTGTGCGTCGTAACATGTGCCTTCAGGTGTCTGCCTCTGTGTCATTATGGTGTGGCTTCCTGTTACGTACAACTGGGTGTCTGTGATATTGAGGGTCAGCAGGACATCTGAGATGTGACTGTGAGAGACAAGACCTGTGTGACATATAGGTGTGTGATCATCTGACAGTGCACAATAGTGTATGCAACTGTGTACTTCAGCCAGCTGGGTTACATGCACGGCAGTCTGTGATGTGCTCATGTACATGGAGTTGTGTTTGCAGAGACTCATATGTCTGATATGCATGATGTGGGGTCTTCTGGGTCCTGGATATGTTGTTTGCAGGGGATGGGCAAGTGCACTTGTCAGCTGCAGAGTTAGCTTTACCCATGACTTATGATTGTGAGACAGTGCATACTGTTGTTGTCTGGATGCCCTGCCCCTGTGACAGGAGACAGTGTTGACTGACTTTCCAGGCATGCCAGTGCCATGGCATTTAATTTGCTATGAGTGATCCTGCATTGTGTTCAAGTGTGCACCATGCACCCCATTGTGGCATTGACTATCAGGACATGAGAACATCATAGTGTGTGTTGCTGGCATGCATCACAAGAATGTGAAATGAGTCTCTGCCCATCCCTTCATCCGGACACCTGTGCTGAGTCAGTGGCAAGAGATGTGCTGTGTGTATAGTGCCATACTCTACATGTTCACTTGCATGTCCAACTGATGTGTGGGTGGTGCATGTCGGGACATTGGGGTATTAGCATCCAACATGCAACAGACATATGGGTGCAAGTCAAGGAGGGATATATGTGCCATGGGTGATGTCGAGAATGACAATTGGCTTATTCTGAACAGTGTTGGCACTTTGAGCAGTGTTCAGCTGATGATGCCAGGGCTTGCCCTGTGATGTGATGTACTCACTGTGGTGTGTGCAGTCAGTGCAGGTGACCGATGTTGTTCTCTTTCTTCCTATTCCTATCCAGATAAATCCACGGCCACAGGAGGGGACAGCTCCACAGACCAGGAGGAGCCACGGAGCCTGACAGGGACAGAAGGAGAGGAGTCGGGGTGACCCAGTGGCACAGAGGGCGAGTGGAGCCACACCGAGGAGTCGTCAGCACCATCCCCCCCAGCTGAGGGCCACAGCAGCTCTAAGTATGACTCCCTTGTGGAGGCGGGTGTCAGTAGCCACCAAACCCCAGCTAGTGAGGCTGTCCCCGCCACCGCCACCACCACCACCATCACCACCCTCCCATCGGCTCCCATCCCAGAGGTCCGTGGAGGCTCCCGTGTTCGGGAGCATGTCTCCTTTGTGCCAGGCACCGCACCCCCTGCCCCTGTGTCCCCTGCTGCCCTGAGTGAGGAGTCTGTGGACTTACTTAGACAGATCCTTGTAGGGCACACATCGATGCTGAGTGTCCTCCATGCACACACAACTCTGTTGACGCAACTGGTGTCGTTCATGGAGGGCATTTCATCAGGCATATCTGCCCTACAGAGGACCAATCAGTCCGTGGCCTCCTCCCTTACGGCAGTAGAGTCCCTCCTCCAACAGTTCCGCAGCCCTCCTACCCTGCCAACCTCACCTGCACCCCATCCCACTCACATGGATTTAGGCACTGCAGTGGAGTCCACGACCACCCCGTCTGACTTGGGCACTGCAGTGGGGACCCAATCCACTCCATCTGTCCTGCCCACTGAAGTTGTGCCGGCACCCACCCCATCTGACTTGTGCCCCACAGTTGTGACTGCAGCCTCCACTGCAGTTGCAAGTGACTCTCCTGCATCCACCACCCCTTCACTGCCTCCTTCTGCGCTGCCCTGATCCTATCCCTGCGATGCCTGGCCTGCCCCCATGTATGCCCCTCCGAGGTGTCACCTATCCTTCCAGTGCAGGCAAGCAAAGTGTGACAGTTGTCACTCAAGTTCACTCCTTGAAATTTGATGACGGACTGGCCATTGGCCTTTTGTTTGAACGGACGTTTACATTTTCATATGCTGAATAAAGCTTTTTTCTTTATCCTTGTGAACTTGATTTAGCTGTACATTTGGTTGATGATGTTTAGCATGCCCTTGCACCTGTAATGCTTGGTTTCCAATGTTGAATACTGAGGTGTTGATGTGAGGTACTCCATGTGGTCCATGAGATATGTGTCCTATTATGGACGGTATCCATGTCATCCTCTGCAGCTAACTGGGTGTGTCATGATCAACAATTTGTGGACATCTCTGTGAACATTTCATTTGCATGGTCACATCTGTGGCTTGCACCCATGCACATAAGATGTGCTTCCCATTGTCCAATTTGTCTATTTCCTTGACTTTGGGCGCATCTCCAGTGGACCTACAGGTGTGGGCATCATTGGTATAGGAGCAACTGGGTCCTCTGTGCAACTTGCTGTACATATGTGTTGAGTATGTGCCGATGACTTAGGGGAGACTCACGTACACAGGCTGTTGTAACCAGAGCCTTCATTGTGTGGTAACTGATGGCTGACTGACCAAGTGTTCTGCTGACATGAGTGGGACGTGCTGTGACTATGTTTGGCACCGCTGGACTTACACAGGAGTTGGGTCCCCTCAGGCTATGTCACTGATGTGTTGTCCCGTGACATAGCCTGGGCCCATGGTGTGTGTTGTATGAGCATGTGTGTGTGTGTCCACATCCCTTTTCATACACAGGCAGTGTTCCCTTGATATGTTCCTGTTGTTGATGCTTGCTGAGTGGTACTGTGTTCATCCCACAACTTTGCCATGGGCTGCCAGATGTGTGGGTGCATGACACACTACTGTTAATTGGTGGTTCATCATTGGGATTTGTCAGTTCTGAGTGGTGATGATGTGGTCAGACGCAGATGGGACACAGTCAGGGGTCCCCAAGGCACTTGTTTGTTCGCAATATCATGTAGTTGTTCCTAGGTGGTACCTTTCAGTGATTGAGACATGTGTATGTGTGTGTGACTGCTCCCACTTTTCGGGTTCAGGGCTGCAATGTTTGCAGGTGTCAGCATGTGTGCCTTGTGGTTCTCCTTGGGTTCTGCATTGCCCTGGGACTGTGGCAGGTATTCGGAAGGTTACATGAGCTTTGACGTCATGGCCATGTACCGCATACTGTGCAGTATGTCTGTCATTCACCAGGGTTGTAAACTGTCCTTGTGTGATGAGTCTGTGCACCTTAGTTCCTCCCAACATTCCTGTGTTTGTCATGGGTGCATGTACAATTTCACCTGTCCATGTGGGCTTCACAGATGCACATTGTTGCAGTTCAGGGTGTGTGGTGTTGAGGGTGGACTGATGTAAATGTTTCCATGGATGTGCCCCTAGCTCCCGTTTGTCCATGGATGACGGGCCATGCTGAGTGATTTGTGTTTGGGTAGGTGTGATGTACGTTTGTGGCACAGGACACATGTCTGGGTTTCCCAGTTTGTACGACATCTACCTTTGTCATCACAGTGGAGGTGTCATGCATGCTTCTGTCACCCCAATGTCTGGTCCCTGGGGGTAGTGTTGTTGTGTGTCAGTCTCTTGTTGTGTTAGTTGGTGTTCATTCCAGCTTGTGCCACATGTGTCTGTTGTGCTCCCTCTCATCTCACAATGCCTGATTGCCCACTAAGGGGGTCCCAATGATGGTTTAGTTTTGTATGCCACTGTGTCCACATATGTGTCACTGTGGTTCAGCCCCCCTCATGTGTTGTGTAGTTGCCTGGGGATACTGACACACACACACACAGACTCGTGTTATGTCAGATGTGCAGTGTGAGGTTGCCTGTTTGTGTTTGTGCATCTGCATCAGTGCATTGGTATTGCTGTTGTGGGCCATTGTCTGGATGCTGTTTCTGTGATTTGCCCTGCTGTCCCTGTGAGTCATATCACATCATTGTGCACATTCATCCTGGTTGTTAGGTGCCATTGCTGGCATGGAATGTGAGTTTGTGACCTGACACCTACAGTCTACACATGTTGTTTTGATTAGTGTGTCTATTTTCGAGATGTGTGTATGCTTTGTGATGGTCACATCTGCTCTTGTGTCATTGTACACTGTATGTATGCATTGTCAGCCCCCATGTGTGGTGCTTGTCTGCACATGGCCGAGAGTATGTTTTGTTTTCACTGCACTGTTAGCCTCACCACATCTCTGTGGTAATGGGACACAACCACTAGTTTGCCACAGAAGTGTTTTATGTGTTGGGAGCAGGGATCATACATGCGGTTAGGCATTTGCAGCTTTGACCATGATGACACTTACCTTTTGGTCACCGTGATGAGGGGGGGTTTAGACCCCATCACCACAATGCTCGACATTTGCTGCCGTTTGGAACCCCACACTTAACTTTTGTTCTACACAGTAAGGGGGTGTTAGTTTTACATTGACACAGTGCTATAGTGATGCTTGCCTTGTGTAGGGCACACTCATTTGTTGGTCACAAATGTGCTGTTAGTTACATTGTATGTTCGAAGTCATAATCACTGTTGTGGGCATTTGTCACAGACTGCAAACTGTTGTTATGATGTTATCGGGGATGTATTTTGCTGACATACCTAATGTTGGAGTATGATGGATGTGTGGCGCATCACCCATCCTATGGGTGGGGATGGCAGGGGTGATGGGCAACATAAGCCCTATGGGTGGGGGTGGCAGGGGTGATGGGCAACATAAGCCCTATGGATGGGAGTGGCAGGGGTAATGGGCAACAGGTCCCCTATGAGTGGGGGTGGCAGTAGTGCTGGGCAACAGGTCCCCTATGAGTGGGGGTGGCAGTAGTGCTGGGCAACATGAGCCCTATGGGTGGGGGTGGTAGTACTGCTGTGCAACGTATGCCCTATGAGTGGAAGTGGCAGCAGTGATGGTCAACATGAGCCCTATGGGTGGGGGTGGCAGTAGTGCTGGCCAACATGAGCCCTATGAGTGGGGGTGACAGTAGTGATGGGCAACAGGTCCCCTATGTGTGGGGGTGGCAGTAGTGCTGGGCAACAGGTCCCCTATGGGTGGGGGTGGCAGTAGTGCTGGGCAACATATGCCCTATGAGTGGGGGTGACAGGGGTGATGGGCATTATAAGCCCTATGTGTGGGGGTGGCAGCAGTGATGGTCAACTTGAGCTCTATGGGTGGGGGTGACAGTAGTGCTGGGCAACATGAGCCCTATGAGTGGGGGTGGCAGTAGTGATTGGCAACAGGTCCCCTTATGTGTGGGGGTGGCAGTAGTGCTGGGCAACAGGTCCCCTATGGGTGGGGGTGGCAGTAGTGCTGGGCAACATATGCCCTATGAGTGGGGGTGGCAGGGGTGATGGGCAACATAAGCCCTATGTGTGGAGGTGGCAGCAGTGATGGTCAACATTTGCCCTATGGGTGGGGGTGGCAGTAGTGCTGGGCAACATAAGCCCTATGAGTGGGGGTGGCAGTAGTGATGGGCAACAGTTCCCCTATGAGTGGGGGTGGCAGTAGTGCTGGGCAATAGGTCCCCTATGGGTGGGGGTGGCAGTAGTGCTGGGCAACATATGCCCTATGAGTGGGGGTGGCAGGGGTGATGGGCAACATAAGCCCTATGTGTGGGGGTGGTAGCAGTGATGGTCAACATAAGCCCTATGGGTGGGGGTGGCAGTAGGGCTGGGCAACATGAGCCCTATGAGTAGGGGTGGCAGTAGTGATGGGCAACATGAGCCCTATGAGTGGGGGTGGCAGTAGTGATGGCCAACATGAGCCCTATGGGTGGGGGTGGCAGTAGTGCTGGGCAACAGGTCCCCTATGAGTGGGGGTGGCAGGGGTGATGGGCAACATAAGCCCTATGAGTGGGGGTGGTAGTGGTGCTGGCCATGCAACCCCTATGGTGGCCTGTTGTTAGTGGCCAGGATGTGGATCCCATGTGTGTGTGTGCCATTTTGCGGTGACGTGTCGTTTGTTTGTGTGGTAGGTGTCTGACTTACTGTCTGCGCCGTCGGCGTCGGTTCCTGATCCGGTCATAGATGTAGAGTACTGGTATGACCTGCGCGATGGGATTCATGATGTGTTTGTCTTGTACACGCTGTTTGTTGCTCCGTCTCATACCCGTTGCAAGCTGGTCCATCTCATAGCCGTGGATTGAGTTGTGGCGCGAATCATAGCTGATATGCTTGTTTTCTGGATGCTGTGACGTGCCATACGTGGCGACCCGTCCGGCGCGTAGGAAGTATGCATCTTAATTGTCAGGGAGGATACTGCTGTGGATACTGCTTCCGGGTGACTCGGTTCGGCGTTCAGAGTTACAGCTCGGACGGAGAATGAAGCTTGAATCACATGTGTCGGTCGTGTTTTTGGCAGTTATGCGCATCGTACTTCATCTACAGGACGGACCTGCTACGGGTACGTGTCGGTCGCACGGTAAGGCTACGGACAGCTCTCGGAGAAATCGACCCCTAAATGTGCAAAAACTATTCAGGTTTGCAAATAAAATATGTTTTTTAGTTAAAAAATGATTAATTAAATATATCATAAGCCACAGAATACATGTTACATCTAATTGTAAAGTAATAGAACAATATTGATAATCAGCATTAAAGAAACCGTTTTGTCAATCATTCCTTTTTTAACATTAGTTTTAATATTCAGTGCAGAGGCATTTTTCAACGAATCCAATATTCATAAAAAAATAAACATTTTAATAATTTCAGATGAAAAAGATCTAAAATGATCTTAAAAATTCAAAAGGTGTTCATGAATACTTGTTCTTACCAAAGTTATTTAGCATTGCTAATATATTTTTACTACTACCGAAATCTGCAATAGAGTATTTAACTTACCTTTTAAAAATATTATCCTAATTGAAATAAAACGAAAATTGTAATACGAAAAGGCCTAAGTTTTTGTGTGTTTAATAGTCCAGCAAAGATATGCATGTTTTTAGTAGTGTCAAGAAAGCACTTGGCTCTTATGTTTAATATTTTGACACCAGAGCTCCCAAATGCATTATGGGGCCACGACACACAATTATTGTAATTGCACCTGTAATTGTAACTGTTTTTACATAGCGCTTACTACCCCATACGTGGCGTTGAAGCGCTGTACAGCAGATCGCACGCTACACCGGAACCCATGGTTAGCTGTTAATCCAGTGGGTAATTGTAGTTAGTCGTGCGCTAAAGAAAACATTCCATGAATTTACTCCCATTACTTTGTGATAGATTATTCTAATACAAGTTAGGTGTGATGCTTAGTAGGGGCTATATGGGTTCGGGTGAGTGGTTGGTGAGAGAGATGTGCTGGCGGTGATTAGGTAATGTCAGGTTAAAGGGGTAGGGTTTTAAAAAGGAGAGGTTGTACTCTATGAAGTGAGGTATCTTTCAATTGCAGAATTACAATACAAATAATTAAGGCGGACAGGCATGCGTGGGAGAAGAAGCTCTACTCAGAAATAGATGGCATGCAGAGGATGGAAGGTAAAAAGAGGGCCATAAAAAAAAACAGAGACAATCCAGCCGAAGAAAGTCCAGGTCCATTTTTCATCCAGGGTTTAAAAAAATAGGCCTTCAGAGATCTAAAGCTATTAGAGGATGTAAACTGTAGAAATAAACAGCATTATACATTATACATTGCTCGACCCTCCATTAGTTTAAAAAAAAAAAGTTTAAGGTCAGAAAAAGAGGCATACATTACAAAATGAAATTAAGGGAATCGCAGAGTAACAACATGCTCTCATAGATGAAAGATGTTGGCTAGGAGCACCTTCAGGCGTTTATCTGAACTCACTAAAACGATATCCAACCGCAGAAATATTGAGGAATTCTGGGCTCTCACTTCCCTGCTGCTGAATCACCTGAAATGGACAGAATCCAGCTTTTGTCGTTGGCAACAATGCTGGTCAGAGGAAGGATGTAGAATTTGGGAAAAGGCCAGGCTGTTATGCCATGTCTGAGGCGGCTGCTTTATGAGCATTGAGTGCCTTGCACTGTACTACTGGACTACCAGAACTTCCTCGTTTTCCTCTGTGACTAAAATCCAAAGGTTATAGCCCCTTTGATCTGAACTTCATTGTATTCGTAAAAACACAGAAAGCACACTTTGTGCCAAATATACGGATTAGTGAAAATAATGCCTCACATGAAAGTTCAGATATTTAGTTTGATTTTTGTTAAAATGCACTATCTTTGTGTTGAATGTGCACTTGGTTTAAATGCACATGAAGACATAGACAATGATTGTAAATAGGAGGACTTTATATAGTCATATATTGAAAGCCTTATTAAAAGGCAAAATCAGACATGAGAAAAAAAAATATATAGGCCACTTTTATGGCTTCATTAAATCCTGGTCTTTCAAATTTCAGTAAGAATGCGTGTTTACAATAGAGGTAGAGAACTAGCCAGCTCCTTGAGGAAATAACTATTTGTTTTTACCATGGCTCTGCTCCATACTTAGGCCCAGAATAGGCATTGCAGTATCTCACCTAAAGTGGTAAACTCAGGCCTGATGCCACCTTGGGACATGACATGTAGCCCATTGTCTCCAAGCCCTGTTTAACTGAGTGCAGATTTGTACCCAGTAAAACCTATGTAGGGATCCCAGTAGCATGCAGGAGCAAAGCTCCACACTCAATACCTGCAGCACCACAGAAGGAACAGACAAAACTACCCTGGTCTGCCAGATCCTTCCCATAAGCCCTCACCCACCACCCCACACCTGACCCCCACCAGACATCCTGCAGACACTTTACACTAACTTTGCTGGTTTCAGCATGTGGAAAGCGTAAGCCGTTTTCTTCCAAGAATCACGTAATACCCCATGGAAAAGAACCTGGTATTTAAGGGTCCATGTACTTATTCCCCCTTCTAGGGAGAAAACTTGTAATCACTGAAATTTGGTGTGGGAATAGGCAGGGCCGGACTGACTACCGGGCGTTTTGGAATGCTGCGGAGCTGGGGGCTGATTTCGTTGATGGGGACCTACGTGTACTGAACGAAATTCGTTTTGCTTTAGTTATTTCGAAGTACACGCAGGTCTCCATGAATGAAATCAGCCTCCACCGGACTGACTACCAGGTGTTTTGGAATGCTGCTGAGCTGGGGGCTGATTTCGTTGATGGGGACCTGCGTGTACTGAACGAAATTCGTTTTACTTTAGTTATTTCGAAGTACACACAGGTCTCCATGAACGAAATCAGCCCCCACCGCAGTGAAATCAGCCCCCTGCTCGGCAGAATTCCAAAACGCCCGGTAGTCAGTCCGGCCCTGGGAATAGAGGTTGGAATTTGGGATTGTGGTCCTGCGATATCCCTGCACAAATGTTAAGCAACCTTGCAAGTAGGGTTTAGGGTGTTAATATATATATATATATATATATATATATATATATATATATATATATATATATATATATATATGCGGGGAGGATTTAAATGTGAGAGAAAAAAGGTGCACTTTAAGGTTGACAAAGGCTGCAAGGACAGCTGAAACACATTCCTGTTATTAAGTGCTGCCTATGAATAAAATAGCATTTGCCACATAATTCGAGTGCAGGCTTTCTCTGGAAGAGGAGAACAGTGTTCTTGGTATATATATATATATTATCTACTGGCGGTCGTCAGTAGATAGTTATAGTTAGGACCGTGTTTCCATAGGAAATTCGCAACATTCTATTTGGAATAACTTTGGCGCCGGTTGACGAATCATCTCGAAATTTTCAAAAAAGGTGGGGCGCTCCGCTACGCTCCTACCCTGAAAGTCTCGGGGGGATTCGTCAAGCGGGGGCTGAGAAAAAAGGGGGGTCCCAAAACGCGTTTTCCCCATGCAATTTTCCATAGGGACCTTTAGTCCAAGGTACAGCCCGAACGGCTGAACAGAATTACTTGAAATTTGGCAGAGAGGTAGTCCTCAGCTCAGGGATGTGCCTTTTTCTATATATGGAGTCAATCTGTTCAGTAGTTCCTGAGAAAATCAAAAGTAAAATCATATATATATGTGGGCGGAGCCTAACCACACATCTCATTCTGAGATCTGATTGGCTGTCAGCACTTCATCCAAGAAGTGTTGGCAGCCATCTTGGGACCAATATACATGATAGCACCTCATTAAAAAGCATTGCAGTTAATAGAAGGTTTTAAGACTTTAGTTACATTATAAATCATTTGTTGATGGTACCATACTCATTTTAGGAATTGTGGTATGTTCTAAGGTGATTTCACCATGTGAAAAAGCCTTCTGCTAGGATATCATGATTGAGAGAAAAATATTTTCTCATGCTTTTCCCACAGAGGTTTGGAATGTGATCTATAAGCTAAACTGAGAGCGTATTTTCTGTAAATTCACATTATCTTTCTCAGTCATGTGAGAATGAAGTCTGACATTCTCAGTAAAACATGTACATCCAACAAGGGCAGAGACTGTCAGTTGATTCCTTTGTGTTCTACTGCAGCTTCCCAGAGTGTTCCAAAGAACAACTAGAGCGCTAACAGTCCTTCTTATGATAAACGTATGGCACATCTGAAGCCATCTTGCTTGGATTAAAGTGGTAACTCTTAAAACATTTAATTTAAAAAGGAACAAAATGAGGGGGTTCATTTTTCCATAAAAAGTATGATTAGTGCTGCAGAAAGAAAAATTAGGGCACATTTTGAGTGACTTCTCAAATCCTCTTCTATTTCATTAAAAAATTCTGACATGCAGACTGAAACATGCACTTTCAATACCAGCAGCAGTTTTCCCTGGTGAGCAGTAGCTTTACTACAGTGATCTAATCAGAAAAAAGAGTGCTAACATTCTGAATTTATGGCAAATGTGTGACACATCTGAATGCCTTCTTGATGGAATCAAAGTAAAAAACTGAAAGTTTTTCCTACTGAGGAGACTGCAGTAAATGAGGAAATTAGGAAACTTCATAACAAATAAGTCTCCCAAGATGGCCACCAGAGACAAAAGAGCCCAAATGTAGCCCAAATATCACTCAGATGTAGCCCAAGTATAGCCCAATCACAGAATGTCCCAGAGTGTTCTTAAAAACAACTAGAGCGCTTACTGTCTTCATTATGACAAAAGTATGGCACACCTGAAGCCATCTTGATTGGAATAAACTGGTAACACTTAAAACATTTAATTTAAAAAGGAACACAATTAGGGGGTTTATTTTGCCATAGAAATTATGATTAATGCTGAAGAAAGAAAATGAGGGCACATTTTGAGTGACTTCTCAAATCTTCTTCAATTTCCTTAAAAAATTCTGACATGCAGACTGAAACATGCACTTTTAATACCAGGAGCAGACTTCCATGGTGAACAGTAGTTTTACTACAGTGATCTAATGAGCAACTAGAGTGCTAACATTCAGAATTTATGGCAAAAATGTGTGACATATCTGAATACCTTCATGATGGAATCAAAGTAAAAAACTGAAAGCATTTCCTACTGAGGAGACTGCAGTACATGAGGAAATTAGGAAACTTCATAACAAATAAATCTCCCAAGATGGTCACCGGAGACAAAAGAGCCCAAATGTAGCCCAAAATCACCCAGATGTAGCCCAAATATAGCCCAATGACAGAAGTGTGCAAAACAATTATTATTTTGTGTTTTTGCAGTGTTATATAGTGCAGACTTGTCAGGTATTGGAGTGCTTTACATGAGCATTGGTTACATCACACAAGAACAAATTCATTTTGGTTGTAGACATGGGGAGACTAAGTGATTTGACCAGAATCACAGAATGTCGAGCTGAAGCAGAAACTCCAACCTGGTTCCCCAGTTGCAAAGTCTGCAGTTCTGGAAGTAACACCACATCCTCTCCCCTAAGTGCAACATTTATTCAAGTGGTCAACTGGATAAAAAAACATGAAAATAACAAATAATTTAAAAGTGCTTTGTCGCTATTTGAAAACTCAGAAAATATGTCCTTATTTTAGTCTTTTAGAGCACTAACCATAATTTTGATGCCAATAAGACCCTCTCATATATGTAATTTCTAAAGGAAATGCTCTAGGTATTACAGTTTTGATTACATCAAGATGACGTCAGGCGTTCCACACTTTTGTAATAAATATAGAATGTTAGCAATCTAGTTGTTCATTAGGATACTGTTGAGAGGCAGAGCCCAGGGGCACGGACTCTGAAAATTGAAGGCCGGTAGGAGGGTGCAAAGGCAACAATTTAACCACACTGAGCAGGCAGGAAGGGCCGTGGCAGCACAACAGACTATGGAGGGCAGTGGAAAGGGGGGCAGGGGCAACAAACCAACAATACAGGACTTGCAAAAGAGGCTGTGGCAATGTAATAGACCATTGTGGGCAGAAGGAAGAGGCAATGGTAGTACAACCATACATGCCAACAGACCCGATTCAGCCAGGAAACGTCCAATGTTTTTAAGCTCAAATGGGCTTTATTTGATCTGTCTCCTGTCTACAATCTCCTCTTTTTCAATGTAACTCAAAGGGGAAAATCAATACCCCAGTTTTTTTTCAAAATCTCCCTCTTACCAAGTTCAAAATGTTCGCAAGTATGGTACATTGGATCATGGAAGGAAATGGGGTAGGGACATGGACTTGGATAACAGAGGACAGGAGGGACATGGAGAGGTGCACCAAACTGACCCTGCAGGGCAGGCATCAGGGTTTGCAGCAGCACAATACACCACACAGGGCATGCGGGACGGGAGTGCAGCACAACAATCCATAGAAAGCAAGAGGGAGGGGACAGGACCATGCACATGGACAACAGAGAACAGAGGGGCAAGAGGCAATGGTAGCTAGCTGACCATAATGGACAGACAGGAGAGAGAGCTGCAGCATAATAGACCATAAAGGGCAGGAGGGACGGATCAGGGGCATTACAATGGAACAGACAAGCCAGGAGGGAGGGAGTAGGGGTCTGCACATGTAAACAGAGGGCTGGGGGCAAGGGGGCAGGGCAGGAGCAGCAAGATAGCCATGGATGTCAGGCAGGATGGGCACTAGAAGCAAGACACACCATGAAGAGCAACAGTGAGACTGTGATGGCATACACACAGACCATGGAGGGAAGGTGGGAGGGGGTCAGGGGCAGTTAACTGACCACACAGGGAAGGTGGGAGGGGCCATGGCAGCACAGAAGACCATGCATGGCAAGTGGGAGGGTTAGTGGCAGCACAATGGCTATGATGGGCAAGAAGGAGGGTGCAGGGGCATGCACAAAGGACGATGGAGGATAGAAGGGAGGGCCAGGACCTGTGCACAGACAAGAAAGTTCAGGGGAAGGGGCCTCACAACAGACCGCACGGGGCAGGCAGGAGGAGAAGTTGCAGCACAACAGACCAGGGAGGGCAGAAGGGTGTGGCAGTACAATGGACCATGTAGGACAGGAGGAAGAGGATAGGGGCATGGCATGTGGACAGGCAGGGTGGAGGTGGCAGGGACAGGTTACAGTCATCTGACAATGCTAGGCAGGTGGGAGGGGAGTGGCAGCTCAACAGAACACTCAGAGTAGATAGGAGTGGCAGGTCCATGGAACATGGTGGGCAAAAAGGATGGAGCAGGGGCATGCACAAAGACATCGGAGGGCAGGGGGAAGGAGAATAGGGGCAGCAAGCTAAGCACAGAGTTTAAGCAGGAGGTCAATGATGGGGCATAGAATTGGGCAATGGAGGGCAGGAGGATTGGACTGGTACATCATACTAAATTGAGGGCAGTGGCAGCACATCAGACCATGCATGGCAGGAGGGAGGAGGCTAGTCCATGGATTCACACAACAGAGGATAGGGAGGAGGAGGATGGGGCAGCAAGCTAACTGTTCAGAGAAGGCGGGTATTAGGAACTTTATTGTTTGTAAAACGTGTGTCTGTGCGAACTACTTAAAATATGAACAAGTATGCAGCATAATCTCACTTTTATTCAGGAAGAAGAGGACGTTTGTGACTGTGACTCTGGGCTCACTTGGCAGAAACACCCCCTGACCTTCCACCCCCTATCGCAAAATGTAATGCCCGTGAAAAAGGTAGGTGAACACAGTGTTATATAAAACATAGTCCTGAGAGCACGATTGAAAATGAAAACTAGATAAAGTGTATGGTATAAACTATGCACCAAAAAGTGTGATATAAGATGAACCGGGCGTGAAATATAATATGCAATACATTGTGCGCAATGACAGATTCATTGGAGAGTGCGAGATAGCACAGGCACTAGCGCGTGCTATGCGATATGCGCCTTGGAGTGTAATATGCACAGGGCAGTGTTGTGTAACCTAACTAGTCTCTAAAGTTGTAATATAAAATATGTGCTCGGGAGTGTAACGTTGCATATGCACTGTGACAAAGATATGGATCCCAGATTGTAATATGTATGTAATATGTATGGCTTAGTCTCTATTTTTGAATGTGTGTATCAAAGGTTATATTAGGGTGAGAGGAGGTCTGGCACTCTATCACAAGGATGATGTCATCAGTGATGTCATCAGTGATGTCATCAGTGATGTCATTTGAGATGTCATCAGTGATGTCATGAGTGATGTCACTGACCATGTCATGAGTGATGTAATATGTGACGTCATCAGCAGTGCATTGCGGGCGCACGAGTTATAGTTAGCTGAACTAACTATAACGGGGGAATTTCAATGGTTTTGTACAAGTGAAAAGTCCAGCTAACTATAACACCCCTGAAACCTATGTTTTTTTCAGTGAATTTCAGAGGTTTTTTAAATGCTAATTCCTAACTATAACGTGCCTGAAACCTATGTTTTTTTCTGTGAATATATATATATATATTCACTGAAAAAAAACCATAGGTTTCAGAGACGTTATAGTTAGAAATTAGCATGTAAAAAACCTTCGATATTCACACAAAAAACCATAGGTTTCAGGGGTGTTATAGTTAGCTGCCCATTTCACTCGTACAAAACCATAGAAATTCCTCCGTTATAGTTAGTTCTGCTAACTATAACTCACGCGCCCGCAGTGCACTGCTGATGATGTCACATATTGCATCATTCATGACATGGCCAGTGACATCACTGATGACATCTCAAATGACATCACTGATGACATCACTGATGACATCATCCACTGAATGTGGTTTAGTTTGAAATTTAAATATGTATTATATATATACCAATCTGTATTGAAGATTGAGTGGATATATAACTGTCTGGATGGAGGATTTAGTAGCTGTCTGACTGTCTTTTTAAGTGAGTAATTAAAAGTGTCTCACTAAATACATGGATTAGTAACTAAACTATGTGAATGTGTGCAGCACTATCTCTGTTGTTGTATAACATGCTGCCTCAGTTGGTCACTAACTACATGAGTGTGTATATCAGTTATTGATTAGTTGGGTGAGTATTTGTATGGGACACTGAGTTTGTGTGTGGTTGGATGGGGTGTGTGTAACTCTATGCATAGATGTGTGAATGGTTGATTGACTAGGTGTATGGGTTTAAGAGTGCATGTGGAAACAGTTGTTTGGGTGACTGAGTGTATTTATTTGTGTGTTGGTGAGCGAATATATGTTTTAGTTGTACATCTTCAACAAAGTAAAAAAATAAAAGGCATTGTATGTGAGAGTTGGTGTATATAAATAAGTTTGTGTAAGAGTCAGTGATTGTGAGAGTAAATATATGAATGAGTGTATAATTGTAATGGTGCTTTTTTAACATATTAACGATGAGTTACTATGTGTTTGAATAAATGAGGTGTCGTTGGATAATTGTGTAAGTGAGTAAATTTAAGTGCGATACATTTTTTTCATGAGTGAGTAGGATGACTGCATAACCGACTAAGATGACTGCTGATGTGTCAATGTCTATATATGTGTATAAGTGCATTTGATAGTGTTCTAATAATTAACGACTGCATGTATAGATGATTCTGTTGTTGAATGGGTAGTTGTGTGTGTAGACTTAGGAATCAGTGAGTGGGTATGTAGTAACTGGTATTGGTGTGTCAATGGTTTCAAATATGGTACTCTGTATTTTACAGTGAGTGATGAAAGGTTATACTAGTGTATGATGTGGTGTATCGGATTGTCAAGTGGATGATGTCATCAGTGATGTCATTTGAGATGTCATCAGTGATGTCATCAGTGATGTCACTGACCATGTCATGAATGATGCAATATGTGACATCATCAGCAGTGCATTGCGGGCGCGTGAGTTATAGTTAGCAGAACTAACTATAACGGAGGAATTTCTATGGTCTTGTACGAGTGAAATGGGCAGCTAACTATAACACCCCTGAAACCTATGGTTTTTTCAGTGAATTTCTAAGGTTTTTTAAATGCTAATTTCTAACTATAACGTCTCTGAAACCTATGTTTTTTTCAGTGAATTTCAAAGGTTTTTTAAATGCTAACTTTTAAGTGTGATAGTAGTTATATCTATTTTTTGTACTGATTTTCTACAGTTTTTTAACTGTTTATTTATAAATATTTTATTCATTAAATAACATTATATATTTTTCTGAAAATTGCAAAAAACATTTTTTAATTAAAACTGAAATATTGATTAATTTTCTTGTTTTAATTTTTTATTTTAATATATTTATATCATTTTCTTTAAAAAAAAAATCCAATTTTTTTCGTAGCCGCGCACTCAAAGCGTACACATCACGGTGGGTGCGCGCATTCTAGCCGCCATTTTAGAAAAGTCATGAAGGATCTGTGTATGGTATGCGACGGCTGCGTGTTTTTCAGTTACATCATATACATTTAATATCACGTGATATGCGCGATCGGTATGCGACCAGTCTGCGACTCTTGCTCCCGCGCATTCGTGACACATGCGCATTACGGTACGAGATGTTTGCATGCTTGCGGGTCCCGCGTGACATCATATACGTGCTGGGGCGTGCTGGGTGCGCGACTCCCGCAAAAAAAATGTATGTTCCAAAATGATATGTATGTGTCTTTAATATACATATTAAGGCAAGAGATTATGTAAGATATTCATCAAAATAATATATTTGTACTTATAAGAAACTTATATTATTTTTAAATATATTTTCGCGAAGTCGGGTCCGTGCGTCGTGAGTGCAGAAAACCAGGTCAGCAGAGCTGCTGTAGAGCCAGAGAACCAGGTCCGCAGAGCTGCTCTAGAGCCTAAGAACTAGGTCAGCAGAGCTGCTCTAGAGTCAGAGAACCAGGTCAGCAGAGCTGCTGTAGAGCCAGATAAACCAGGTCAGCAGAGCTACTTTAGAAGGAGAGAACCAGGTCAGCAGAGCTGCTTTAGAGCCAGAGAACCAGGTTAGCAGAGCTGCTTTAGAGCCAGAGAACCAGGTCAGCAGAGCTACTCTAGAGCCAGAGAACCAAATCAGCAGAGCTGCTTTAGAGCCATAGAACCAGGTCAGCAGAGCTGCTTTAGAGCCAGAGAACCAGGTCAGTAGAGCTGGTCTAGAGCCTAAGAACCAGGTCAACAGAGCTGCTCTAGAGCCAGAGAACCAGGTCAGCAGAGCTGCTGCAGAGCCAGAGAAACCAGGTCAGTAGAGCTGCTTTAGAGGGAGAGAACCAGGTCAGCAGAGCTTCTATAGAGCCAGTGAACCATGTCAGCAGAACTGCTTCAGAGCCATAGAACTGGGTCAACGGAGCTGCTTTAGAGCCAGAGAACCAGGTCTGCAGAGCTGTTGTAGAGCCAGAGAACTAGATCAGCAGAGCTGCTCTGTAGCATAAGAACTAGGTCAGCAGAGCTGCTCTAGAGCCAGAGAACCAGGTCAGCAGACCTGCTGTAGAGCCAGAGAAACCAGGTCAGCAGAGCTGCTTTAGAGAGAGAGAACCAGGTCAGCAGAGCTGCTTTAGAGCCAGAGAACCAGGTGAGCAGAGCTGCTCTAGCTGACACTGACTGACTGACACTGACTGACTGACACTGACTGACACTGATTGACACTGACTGACACTGACTGACTGACACTGATTGACTGACACTGACTGGCTGACACTGATTGACTGACACTGACTGACACTGATTGACTGACACTGACAGACTGACTGACACTGACTGACTGACATTGACTGACATTGACTGACACTGACTGACTACTCTCTACTACTCTACTACTGACTCTCTACTACTCTACTACTCTCTCTCTACTACTCACTCTCTACTACTCACTCTCTACTACTCTCTACTACTCACTCTCTACTACTCTACTACTCTCTACTACTCACTCTCTACTACTCACTCTCTACTACTCACTCGCTACTACTCACTCGCTACTACTCTCTACTACTCACTCTCTACTACTCACTCTCTACTACTCACGCTCTACTACTCTCTACTACTCACTCTCTTTTCTACCTCTACTATTCACTCTCTACTACTCACTCTCTACTACTCACTCTACTACTTTCTACTACTCTCTACCACTCACTCTCTACTACTCTACTACTCACTCTCTACTACTCTCTGCTACTCACTCGCTACTACTCTCTACTACTCACTTTCTACTACACTCTCTACTACTCTCTCTCTACTACTCACTCTCTACTATTCCCTCTCTACTATTCACTCTCTACTACTCTCTACTACTCACTCTACTACTCTCTGCTGCTCTCTAGCACTCACTCTCTACTACTCTACTACTCTCTCTCTACTACTCACTCTCTACTACTCACTCTCTACTACTCTCTACTACTCACTCTCTACTACTCGATCTACTACTCTCTACTACTCACTCTCTACTACTCTCTCTCTACTACTCACTCTCTACTACTCACTCTCTACTACTCACTCTCCACTACTCACTCTCTACTACTCGCTCTCTACTACTCACTCTCTACTACTCACTCTCTACTACTCTCTACTACTCTCTCTGCTACTCACTCTCTACTACTCACTCTCTACTACTCTACTACTCTCTACTACTCGCTCTACTACTCACTCTCTACTATTCTCTACTACTCACTCTACTACTCTCTCCTACTCTCTACCACTCACTCTCTACTACTCTACTACTCACTCTCTACTACTCTCTCTCTACTACTCACTCTCTACTACCCACTCTACTACTCTATACTACTCACTCTGTAATACTCTGTACTACTCACTCTGTACTACTCACTCTATACTACTCACTCTCTACTACTCTCTACTGCTCACTCTCCACTACTGATTCTCTACTACTCGCTCTCAACTACTCTCTACTACTCACTCTACTACTCACTCTCTACTACTCTACTACTCTCTCTACTTCTCACTCTCTACTACTCTCTCTACTACTCACTCTCTACTACTCACTCTCTACTACACACTCTCTACTACTTGCTCTCTGCTACTCGCTCTCTGCTACTCTCTAGTACTCACTCTAATACTCACTCTCTACTACTCTCTACTACTCACTCTCTACTACTCCACTAATCTCTACTACTCACTCTCTACTACTCACGCTCTACTACTCTACTACTCTCTACTACTCTCTCTCTACTACTCACTCTCTACTACTCACTCTCTACTACTCTCTCTACCACTCTCTACTACTCACTCTCTACTACTCTCTACTACTCACTCTCTACTACTCTCTCTCTGCTACTCTCTACTACTCACTCTGCTACTCACTCTCTACTACTCTCTACTACTCACTCTCTACTACTCACTCTCTACTACTCTCTACTACTCACTCTCTACTACTCTCTACTACTTTCTATCACTCACTCTACTACTCACTCTCTACTACTCTCAAATACTCACTCTCTAATACTCACTCTCTACTACTCACTCTCTACTACTCACTCTACTACTCTCTACTACTCACTCTCTGATACTTTCTCTACTACTCTCTACTACTCTCTACTACTCACTCTATACTCTCTATTACTCGCTCTCTACTCTCTACCTCTCTACCTCTCTCTCTACTACTCTCTACCTCTCTACCTCTACCTCTCTACCTCCACACCTCTACCTATACACCTCTACCTCTCTACCTCTCTGTACATGCACACATATGCACATATATATATATACATATATATGCATATGCATTTATATATATGTATGTGTATATATATATACATATTCACTGAAAAAAACATAGGTTTCACACATGTTATAGTTAGGAATTAGCATTTAAAAAACCTTGCAAATTCACTTAAAAAACCATAGGTTTCACACATGTTATAGTTAGCTGGACATTTCCCTCGTAAAAAACCAATGAAATTCCCCCGTTATAGTTAGTAAAGGGAACTATAACTCACGCGACCGCAATCCACTGCTGATGACGTCAGATATTACATCACTGTATTTATTCACTTATTTACCCATTTTTATTTCCTTTAACCTTTAGCTATACATATTTAATAAATATTTATTTTACAGAAAGACACATATGTCATCAGTGATGTAATATCTGACATCATCAGCAGTGGATTGCGGTCGCGTGAGTTATAGTTCCCTTTACTAACTATAACGGGGGAATTTCATTGGTTTTTTACGAGGGAAATGCCCAGCTAACTATAACATGTGTGAAACCTATGGTTTTTTAAGTGAATTTGCAAGGTTTTTTAAATGCTAATTCCTAACTATAACATGTGTGAAACCTATGGTTTTTTCAGTGAATTTGTACGTTTTTTTAAATGCTAAGTTATGTATTTATTATTTTTTTTAAGGTTTTTCACCGTGCGTAATTTTCCCGTTTCTACCGTGCGCGCACGGTAAGCGCACTCCGCGATTTTTCGTAAAAATATTAAAAACATTTATGTTCCTTTGGGGTCCTTTGGGGACCCCCTGACAATGGCTAGGGGGTCAGGAACCGTCCACCCTGCCCCCTTTTCATGTTCTCCACCTTTATTTTTCACCTCCCTGGGACTGCGAGAGACAAAATGGCGGCCGACACTTCCTGGTTTCGACCGATTTGAATGTTTACTAAGATCTAACAACCAATCAGAATTGCGCTCGCGCACGGCAGGGTGCGCTTACCGTACGCGCACGGTGCATGCCTATAGATATATATATGCTTTTAAATGCTATTTTCTCATAAAATACTGAACAGATTTACACCAGACCTGCAAAAGGCACATCCCTGACCTGAGGACTACCTCTCTGCCAAATTTCAAGGTTTTCTGTTCAGCCGTTCGGGCTGTAGCGCGGACTAAAGGTCCTATGGGAAAATGCATGGGGAAAACGCGTTTTGGGACCCCCCTTTTTCTCAGCCCCTGCTTGACGAATTCACCCGAGACTTTCAGGGAAGGAGCGGAGCGGAGCGCCCCACCTATTTTGAAAATTTCGCGAGGATTCGTCAATCGACGCAAATGTTATTCCAAATAGAATGTTGCGGATTTCCTATGGAAACACGGTCCTAACTATAACTATCTACTGGCGACCGCCAGTAGATAATATAAACATATAAATATAATCTGCATATCTATATAAATATAAATTCATGCAAACATATAAATATACATATATGCATACATATGCATGGTATGTATATGAAATTTTGAAAAACACTAATAAAAGCAAAGCTAAAAAGCCACCTAATTACAAACAGAATTGCTTTAACTTAAATGAGGGCGAGACCTATTGCATTTTCAATGCTTGTTTACTTTGGTTCCATCAAGAAGGCATTCAGATGTGACACATTTGCCATAAATTCTGAATGGTAGCACTCTAGTTCCTCATTAGATCACTGTAGCAAAGCTACTGCTCACCAGGGAAGTCTGCTGCTGGTATTCAAAGTGCATGTTTCAGTCTGCATGTCAGAACTTTTTAATGAAATAGAAGAGGATTTGAGAAGTCAAAATGTGCCATAAGTTTTCTTTCTGCAGCACTAATCATAATTTCTATGGCAAAATGAACCCCCTCATTGTTTTCCTTTGCAAATTAAATGTTTTAAATGTTACCACTTTATTCCAATCAAGATGGCTTCAGGTGTGCCATACCTTTGTCATAAGTAAGACTGTTAGCGCTCTAGTTGTTCTTTAAAACACTCTGGGATTTCTGTCATTGGGCTATACTTGGGCTACATCTCGGTGATATTTGTGCTACATTTGGGCTCTTTTGTCTCTGGTGGCCATCTTGGGAGACTTGTTATGAAGTTTCCTAATTTCCTCATTTACTGCAGTCTCCTCAGTAGGCATACTGTCAGTTTTTTACTTTGATTCAATGAAGAAGGCATTCAGATGTGTCACACATTTGCCATAAATTCAGAATGTTAGCACTCTAGTTGCTCATTAGATCACTGTAGTAAAGCTACTGCTCACCAGGGAAGTCTGCTGCTGGGATTGAAAGTGCATGTTTCAGTCTGCATGTCAGAATTCTTTAATGAAATAGAAGAGGATTTGAGAAGTCACTCAAAATGTGCCCTAATTTTTCTTTCTGCAGCACTAATCATACATTCTATGGCAAAATGACCCCCCCATTTTGTTCCTTTTTAAATTAAATATTTTAAATGTTACCACTTTATTCCAATCAAGATGGCTTCAGGTGTGCCATACCTTTGTCATAAGTAAGACTGTTAGCGCTCTAGCTGTTCTTTGGAACACTCTGGGAAGCTGCAGTAGAACACAAAGGAATCAACTGACAGTCTCTGCCCTTGTTGGATGTACATGTTTTACTGAGAATGTCAGACTTCATTCTCACATGACTGAGAAAGATAATGTGAATTTACAGAAAATATGCTCTCAGTTTAGCTTATAGATCACCTTCCAAACCTCTGTGGGAAAAGCATGTGAAAATAGTTTTCTCTCAAAGATGATTCATGATATCTCAGCAGAAGGCTTTTTCACATGGAAAAATCACCTTAGAACATACCACAGTTCCTAAAATGAGTATGGTACCATCAACAAATGATTTATAATGTAACTAAAGTCTTAAAACCTTCTATTAACTGCAATGCTTTTTAATGAGGTGCTATCATGTATATTGGTCCCAAGATGGCTGCCAACACTTCTTGGATGAAGTGCTGACAGCCAATCAGATCTCACAATGAGATGTGTGGTTAGGCTCCGCCCAGATATGTATATGATTTTACTTTTGATTTTCTCAGGAACTACTGAACGGATTTACACCATATATGCAAAAGGCACATGCCTGACCTGAGGACTACCTCTTTGCCAAATTTCAAGTAATTCTGTTCAGCCGTTCGGGCTGTACCTTCGACTAAAGGTCCTATGGGAAAATGCATGGGGAAAACGCGTTTTGGGACCCCACTTTTTTCTCAGCCCCCGCTTGACGAATCACCCCAAGACTTTCAGGGTAGGAGCTGAGCGGAGCGCCCTATTAGTTTTGAAAATTTCATGAACATAAGTCAACCGGCGCCAAAGTTATTCAAAATAGAATTTTCAGATTTCCTATGGGAACTCGGTCCTAACTATAACTATCTACTGGCGACCGCCAGTAGATAATATATATATATATATATATATATATATATATATATATATATATATATATATATATATATATATATTATCTACTGGCGGTCGCCAGTAGATAGTTATAGTTAGGACCGTGTTTCCATAGGAAATCCGCAACATTCTATTTGGAATAACTTTGGCGCCGGTCGACGAATCCTCACGAAATGTTCAAAACTAATGGGGCGCTACGCTCCGCTCCTACCCTGAAAGTCTTGGGGGGATTCGTCAAGCGGGGGCTGAGAAAAAAGGGGGTCCCAAAACGCGTTTTCCCCATGCATTTTTCCATAGGACCTTTAGACACAGCTAAAATCTGTTCAGTAGGTCCTGAGAAAATAGCATTTAAATCAATATATATATCTGTAAGCGCGCTCCGTGCGCTTACCGTAAGCTTCCCGTACGCGTACTGTGCCGTGCGCGAGCTCAATTCTGATTGGTGGTTACATGACTGAAAACATTCGAATCGGTCGAAATCAGGAAGTGTCGGCCGCCATTTTCTGTCTCTCGCACTGAGAAACAAAGGTGGGGAACGTGAAACGGGGGCAACGAAGAGAGTTTTAAAAAAAAATCGCGGGGTACGCCTACGGTAAGCTTTCTGTACGCGCACGGCAAAAAAAATAAAAAAATAAAAATAAAGAAGTAACAATCACATTTATTAAATAAATTAAAGGACCCACAAGGGAGAAAAATACAAAAGTTACTGCGTAAAAAAAGGCGAGGCGCGCACGGCATGGACTGCGCAACGTGGGCGCTCGGTCCGCGAAGCGCACCGAGCGCCCAAAGCGCGGGCACGGTGAGCGAAGCGCACCGTGCGCGCAGGGTGTGCGCATAGTGAAAAACCAGAAAAAAAAATTACAAATAAATACATAACTTAGCATTTAAAAAACCGTACAAATTCACTGAAAAAACCATAGGTTTCACACACGTTATAGTTAGGAATTATCATTTACAAAACCTTGCAAATTCACTTAAAAAACCATAGGTTTCACACATGTTATAGTTAGCTGTACATTTCACTCGTAAAAAAACCAATGAAATTCCACGTTATTGTTAGATCAGGTAACTATAACTTGCGCGACCGCAATCCACAATGTGTAATTTCAGATGTCATCATTGATGTCATGAGTGATGTCACTGACCATGTCATGAGTGATGTACTATGTGACGTCATCAGCAGTTTATTGTGGGCGCGCAAGTTATAGTTACCTGATCTAACTATAACGTGGAATTTCATTGGTTTTTTACGAGTGAAATGTACAGCTAACTATAACATGTGTGAAAGCTATGGTTTTTTAAGTGAATATATATATATGTATATATATATATATATATATATATATATATATATATATATTCGTTTTAATGTTTTAATCTTTTAAGACTGCTTTTACCGAGGGTTGACTGGTACTGACGATTCCCTCGAGCCGCCATTTTTCCTCCTGTGAGCGGTCTAGACGCTCTGGAGGCCTTAAAAAAGGACGCTGCATTAGCACGCAGAGGACGCGCACAGTGGGCGCGCCTAAGGCAAGCCCTTCTGCGCCCGTCGGCATCCCGATGGCGTCCGGCGCAGGGAATGCTGCTCTCCCTTCTGGAAACAATGAAGGTAAGAGTATTACAACGCTGAAATATAGTAAAGTTTGCCTTAAAATGATAGGAAATCAGTCACTGTGCTGTGCTCTCATGAAATTAGCAGTTGCATCGGACAAACTGTTCTGTAACCTTTGCAACTGGAAGGCAGCCCCTATAGATGTTAAAGGATGGACTGTTGAAGGAAAGGACCATACTCCCAGGACACATCCTCCGCTGAGTGACATGACCAGAGAAAAACTTAAAGCCTTTCTCATTAATGCTAGGTCTATGAAGAAGCATGAATTTCAATTTTACAATCTCCTTGTGGAAGCCAAGCCGGACCTTTTATTTATCACCAAAACTTGGCTACACGCAGGATCTAACCCCACTCTTGTGAATGCAATACCCCCTGACTATAAGATCATTAGGAAAGATAGAATTGGAAATTGAGGCGGGGGGTAGCTATTATACATAAGAATTATCTTCTGTGTTCGGCTATTCCTGTGAATGATCTTGAAGGAGCTGAGGGTTTAGGATACCATCTGTCTATCTCTGCCCACCAGTCAGTTGCGGGGATGGTCATATATAGACCACCAGTGCCGGCAGGACGCTTCCTAGAGTCAATCGGCCATGCTACAGCATCTATTGCCACCAGATATAATCAATGCATGGTCCTTGGGGATTTCAACCTGCATTTTGACCAAAAAGAAGACCCTGAGGTTAAGAAGTTATGCGAATCTCTAAATATTTTCAGTATGGCTCCGCATGTGATTACTCCTACTCATGATAAAGGTCATATTTTAGACCAGATTTTCTTCACACACAATATTGATTTAGATAAACCTCGACCTATTGTTTGGTCTGACCATTTCTTGCTCACTTTCTGGCTGGAAAAAGAGTGTGACAAGGCCCGGACTCAGAGTACCAAACAAATGAAAGAAGTCAGATCTTTTAAGTTAATTACACCTGACTCTGTCAGGAATTTTAAGATATCATCCGATCCCTGTGGAAGGGCCTTTAGAGGATGCAGCACTTGCTTTAGAAAGCTGGCTGCATAAATGGACATTATACCTTGCTCCTCCTAAGGTGCATAGGGCCACTCGGGGAAATCCCTCGGCTCCCTGGTTTTCTGAGGCGCTGAAGAAGAGCAAAAGTGCCTGTAAATGCCTTGAGCGCTTATGGAGGAAAAGTTATGATCCTCTGAGCAAACTCAATTACAAACAGGCTCTTAAAACACAATATTTGAAAGTTCGTGATGAGAAAAAAAGCATTCTGGCTAAAAAAATTGATTCTGCCAGAAAATGCAGTAAGGAATTATTTAATATTGTGAATAATTTTGCCTCCCCCAATGTTACCCAGAGTCTTTTTAACCCCACTCTTGAATGGACTAATCAGATTGCAAAGTTTTTTTATGACAAGATTAAGTCCATCCAAGACAAATTTGATGTATCCATCTGTCTGAGTCAGGCCGTTGGTCCGGACTCTATAGACCTTTTTAGGGCAGAATCCGCCTATCTCCTTGGATACCTCACTCACTATCTTGAAGGCGCTTAAATCGGGATCGCCCACAGACCCTTGCCCTGCAAAAATAGTAGCCTCTGTCGCTTAGGTTTTAAATCCCGCTGCTAACCAAGTTATGAATCTCTCTTTGGCCAATGGTAAAGTTCCAGCAAGGTGGAAACAGGGTAAAATCCTCCCTCTTCTGAAGAAACCTTCAGCTGACCCAGCCGTAGTTAGCAACTATAGGCCCATAACACTGCTTCCTTTCTTTGCCAAGGCGTTGGAGAAGTATGTGAATTCAGTAATTACTAACTTTATTGAAGCCACTAATGCCCTCCATCCCAATCAATCGGGTTTTAGAGCTAACTATAGCACTGAAACTGCCCTATTGGAAATCACTGAAAGTATTAAAGTCACCCTTGATAAAGGAGGAAAGGCAGTTTTAATACTGCTGGATCTTTCAGCGGCTTTTGACACCGTGCCCCACGACCGTCTCCTTCAGAGACTTAGGGAATGTGGTCTTGGGGGTACGGTTCTTAGCTTTGCTCACATCCTTCTTGAATGACCATCAGCAATCTGTCTGGTCCCCACCGTTTTCAGCGGACATCCCTTCACTGAATGTCGGAGTGCCTCAGGGCTCAGTTTTGAGGCTGACTCTTTTTAATATCTATATGGCCCCTCTGGCTCCACTTGCGGAAAAATTTGGGGCCAAGTTTATAACCTATGCGGATGACTCCCAACTTTTGTTTACATATGGAAAGGATGAACCTTTTAATGAAAGTGAAATCTATCAATGTTTGTCTAATATCTTTGACTGGTTTCGCCAGAACCAACTCTCTTGCAATTCCACCAAAACCAAAATTATCTTTTTTGGACATACACCGGGTGATGAATGGCGGAATTGGTGGCCTCAGGACCAACCTTCCCCCCCTAGCCCTGTTACCACTGTGAAAAATCTTGGAGTCTTACTAGATTCTGATCTCTTTATGAAGTCGCTGGTTCAATCGGTGACTGGCATGTGCTTTAGGCTCCTAAAAATGATGAGAATTTTTCTCTCATTACTGCCTCTGTCTCACAGGCAGATGGTAGTCCAAGATTTAATCACCTCAAGGCTGGACTATGCTAATGTTTTGTACTTGGGCATTCCGATTAGGTCGCCTCCAGATAGTGCAAAATGCGGCTGCCAGAGCTATCTTGATGGTCGGGCCTAGGACCCATCTGGCAATGCACCTGAAAACTTTACACTGGTGATCAGTGAAAAATAGAATTGACTTTAAGGCGCTGGTGTTTCTTTTAAGGCCTTGCATGATAGCGGGGCCCAGTATCTCAGACCTGGATGTTCCATCAATAATTTATGCCGGGTAGGAATGGAAGCTTTCAGAATCTCTCTTTAGCACCGGGACACTCTTCTCAGTAGCCGTGCGCTTTACAAATCCCCCATAACATAACATAACATATATATATATATACATATACATATACATATAGCTCCACACTCCTCCCGGAAATTATCCCAAGAAGACAGCACTTGCGGGGGCAGGTTCCAGAAATGTATTTGTGAACCACAGGCACAGACGCGTTTCGGCAACAGCCTTTGTCGATGTTAGCCGAGAAACGCCAATCACCACCATTTTTAATGTCATCAAGAGAGTGTACACGAGGCAACATAAACAGAGGACTAATCCTCCTAGGACCAGATGGAAAACATATCCGCTAAAACAAGCGCCATCTTAGTCTGGTTCAAGGGCCTATACTACATTATGCAAATCATAGTAAACAATGTTATTTAGAACGAAAACAGGGCGAAAAGTGACAGAAAAACAGGTTTTCACAATATCGTAATGTAAATACATTTGTCACATGGTAATTATCACGGAGAATATTCATATCCCCCATATCGTGTCATCTATATATATATGTATATCTGCAGTGTCTAATTACGCCCTGAATGAGCCGGTGCAACCATGTGCCGCCGTGTTTGCTGCACAAAAACAACCCGTAATCATAAAGCATTTTTACTTTAATCCTGCCCTGGATGGGCTATCCCATTCTCGTAATGTCTCAATAAAGCTTTTAAAAATCGTCCCTTTGTGTTACAATCTAGCCCATGATGGGCACCTATTCACTCCTGAAGCTTCAGTACAAAACATCCACTGATAAACATACCGGTGGTGGGCAAGGCAAACAAAACAGGTACATGCCTGAAAACTCAAGCAAGTACCAAGAAAAACATATCTAAAAAAGTGAAACAACATTTCTAAGAATTCAAAAGACTCTCATAAAGTTCATACGGAGCATTATTACGGAACATTCAGTGAAAATTCATTGAACATTCCCCATTTTGAACCCAAGGTGGAGCCAAACAAAATCAGAAAACCATACGAAATACAAGTGCCCAAACCTAGGTTTAGACATAAGGTTCAAGAACAACATTGTCATTGATCTATAGAGCGTCAAAGAAATGTTATAAGACACATAGAAATCACAAAAACAGACACCTACATCAATACATCCTAGTGCAATGTAGGAATACAGATCCAGCCATCTAAAACTCATATGTTAATCTCCTAAATGGATCGCCAATTCCTCACTACTGTTGAGTCCTAAAGGGGTTTTCATTTGAAGATGAATAATATACTGCGATTCTAACCGCCTGAGTCTTAAAATGCTATCCTCACCCCGAGGACTCGCTGGTATCTGATCAATGCAAAAATAACTAAGGAGGTCTCTGTTGCGCCAATGTTCTTTATGAAAATGACGCGCAACAGGATAGGTTTCATCCCCATCAGTTATAGCCCTCATGTGTTCTAGGATTTGCACTTTAGTAGGATGGATTGTACTACCTATGTACCTGAGACCGCACTGGCAGTTCAGGCAATACACGGTATAGGGGGTTGTGCAAGTAAGGAATATCCTGATTTTTTTAGGACCCTTCACTGCAGTATATCGTAGGAAATAACCTTTTTGCTACCCTTGCACACTTTGCACTTCCCACAGGGGAAAAACCCTTGCAATGGGCTCAACAATGATCTGGGTGTCGCCTCGGTTTGATAACTGTGCACCAAGTTATTTTTCAGTGAGATGGCCCTCCTAAAAGTAACCAGGGGGTTGGATGGCAAATCATTCCCTATTACAGTGTCTGCCAAAAGAGTGTGCCAATTTTTCTTTCATATTTTTTTTAAGTCATCTGCGTTTTCTGAATAGGTGGTTATCAACCTAAACTTACCCCCATTTTCATTAGATCTAGCCTTTCCCTTGTTAGTTTCCTGTACCAGCTCTACTCTCTTGAGATAATTCGCTCTCTGTAATGCAGTACTGAGGACCTCTTGACCATAGCCCCTCACTCTAAAATGTTGTATACTGCCCTCCGCAGGCAACTCAAACTCATGTTCACTAGAACTGTTCCATTTAATCCTCAACAGCTCCCCATAGGGGATACTGTTGATTAGGTTCTTAGGGTGGCTGCTAGAGGCATAGCGGATGGAATTCCCCGCCATCACTTTCCTCTGCAACCTGGTGCACAGCTTACCTTTCTTAATGTAAACAGTAAGATCAAGATAATTCACAGCGGTAGAGCTTACTTCCCCAGTGAACTCCAAGTTGATATCATTGGAGTTTAATCTCTGTCTGTGCTGTCTCCAATGGCCCCCTCCAAATAATAAACAGGTCATCGATGTAATGATGCCAGGTGACAATCCTGTCTGTCCAGATACTATTGGACCTGGCCCAGGCCACTTGCTCCTCCCACCAGCCTACGAAAAGATTTGCATAGCTGGGGGCGCAGCAGGTGCCCATCACCGTTCCAGAAACCTATCTAAAAAGTTGGTTCTGGAAAAGAAAAATGTTGTTATTAAGACAAAATTAAATGAAACTTAACAACAATCCATTATGTCTCAAAAATTTGAGAGGCCGAGTATCAAGGAAATATTTTACCGCCCTTAAACCGTCAGTATGGGAAATGCATGTATTAAGGGTGGTAATATGCAATAACATCAGTAAATCCGCTTCAACCGATTGTACCGCTTCAAGATGCCCCAGGAAGTCCTTGGTATCCTTAATGTACGACTTCAATTTTTGGACATGTTGTGCCAGAAAAAAGTCAATATACATGGACATACGTTCAGTCAAGCTCCCTTGTGTGGATACAATGGGTCTACCGGGTGGGTTGATTAGGTACTTGTGCACTTTTGGAAGGTGATAAAAAGTGGGAATGGTGGGATTAAGACGTCTAAGGAACAGAAACTCATCCATTTCAAGCATGTTCTTGTTATGCCACTCCGATGTCAGGAGGTGATAATCAGTGATGCTTTGATGATATTCCTTTTCATGAATTTTCATGTAGCATCGAACATTTGACAGCTGTCATAGTGCCTCCTTGTTATATTGTTCTTTAGTCTGAAAAACAACGTTCCCCTCTTTGCCTGAGGGCTTGCAAACGATGGTCATATCAAGTTGTTGTTGTTTCGAAAAATGTGTTCTTTTCATAATGTGTCTTTTTTCCTGTCGGAGGCGCACCAGATCTTTTGTGACTGCCTCCGTAAATATGTCGATAGCATCTGTTGTAACTGAGGGAGAAATTGAGACATGGGCTTAAAAGGACTCAGTCCCCCACTTTGTTCTACACCTGATACAGCTACTTGCTGTGTTAAGCCCCCCGGTACAACCTCATTACTCTCTTGCTCCGTCCAGATCTTTCCCCACGAGGCCATCAGTCACCTTACGTGCTTGACTCGCTCTCTTGGATTTAGGGATCACTGGTTTCATTTTAAAATATTTATGGAGCTTAAGTTTATGAGTAATTTTAAAAAGATCAATACGCGTTTGTGTATATTCCATGGACTTTTGCTGGCAGAAGGACAATCCCAATTTCAAAACAGATTCTTCCATAGTAGTTAAGCACTTATCTGTCAAATTGATGATTGTCAAGTTCTCCCCCTGAGTTATTTCCTTTTGTTGTATAATTTCTTGCTCCGGGTTACAGGTGGCAAGCAATTGCTTGTGGCGGCTCCTGCCCCTCCTCCTCGTCTTCCTGTGGCCGCACGTTCCGGAGGTTTGCCTCTGCCTCCCTTCTGCAAAGACTTTCGGATGAGTCTGAACTCCTCGTGAAAAGGAGTGTGCTCCATTGCTGTTGTTGGAACACTCGCATTCTCCTCCCCAGACGACTCATTTCCTGTCACCTCCGATTCAGAGGTATCTTGTGTCTCGATAGTTGGTTGCCCTCTCTTGTTTTGGAGCTCCTTTTTTTCTTGGATTATCATACTTCCTGGCGAAGGTCAGAATCCCGCCCATATTATTGGAGCAGTAATATAAATATATATGTTTTACTTCGCCTCTGAACAACCAGTTTCTCTGGAACAGACGAACGCGGACCCACTTTATGGTGCAAAATACATTTATTTGTTACCCTGCACCGCCGCCATAACACGTGTCAGCCTCCCCTTGATCACACATATATATATATATATATATATATATATATATATATATATATATATATATATATATATATATATATATATATATATATATATATATATATATATATATATATATATATATATATATATATATATATATATATATATATATATATATATACCCCAAGGAATCATCTCACAGCTTGCACACATATATATATATAGAGATAGATAGATAGATAGATAGATAGATAGATAGATAGATAGATAGATAGATAGATAGATAGATAGATAGATAGATAGATAGGTAGATAGATAGATAGATAGATAGATAGATAGATAGATAGATAGATAGATAGATAGATAGATAGATAGATAGATAGATAGATAGATAGATAGATAGATAGATAGATAGATAGATAGATAGATAGATAGATAGATAGATAGATAGATAGATAGATAGATAGATAGATAGATTATTTGGCATCAATACAACACACTACTCTACACCATTTAATCCTACTCCGGTAGCTATTAGTGGCAAGTTTAACTGTCGGACTGAATTTGCAGTATATGTTTTGGAATGTACCTGCGGTCTCCGGTATGTTGGGAGTACCAAGCTGCAGGTACATGTTAGAATGCTCCAGAACCTTTGTGCAATAGTCAACACTGATGCCACATACCCTGTGGGACGACACTTTAAATCTGCACATCAGAATGATTTAAATTACCTCAAATACTTTGTGATTGATGCCACACCTACCTTAAGGCAAGGTGGTAACAGAGATCGAATGTTCCGGCAGTTAGAATCACGTATGTTAGTAGAACTTGACTGTAGAGCACCAGCAGGTCTTAACAATAATGAAGCTCTACACAATTTTTTGTAGAATAACACATTTTTTATAAAGTTTTTTTAAAAGAAATCACATAGTTTAGGAACTTTCTGATGGAGCCATAATGATCATTTTAATCCTGGTAGCATAACATCTTTTTTGCATAGAAACTCTTTGCACATGATTTTCAAATGGTTTAGTTTTTATGACGTATTTATTTATATACCTGTTTGTTTATTTATCAAAATTTCTATGTGTATGGGGTCCATGGAAAACTAATCATGGGACGATAAAAAATCATATTTCAGATAAAAGATAAAAAATCAAATCTTCGAGACCCACATTAAAATAGAAATGCTGCTGTGATTTAATTTAATTTAAAACATTCATTCTATTACCTTTTGCTATACCTAATCCAAGTAGGTTATAGATTCTGTTCGGGTTATACAAATATGGCTTCAATATTTGCAAATAAGACTCAGAAAGCCGACCCCAAATATAAATATATATACATATTTTTTAATAGATGTGAGACATCATAGATAAATGGAAAACAAGAAATAAAAACAACATCACGCACATGTATATATATTTTGCACTAAGCACTTTCAAGTACTATGCACTTATATGTTATGATGTTAGCACGCAAAGCACTTTATAACGAAATGTAGGTTTACATTGCACATCAAATAACGAAAATTTAAATATTTCAGATGTTTTAGACTTTTTATGACATTTAACAACATGGATGTCATCATTGCTAAAATGCAATATAAACATGGGGTAGTATTGCTATATGCATTTATGCAGCAGGAATTGCAGTATACCAATTCCCTCCATATTGCACTGATTATTTAACTGTGTTCCTATTTATTCATTTATTTATCTATACATGATATTAACATGACGTCACTTATTTAGAGAAATATATATGAAAAAGAGTCTTCTAACAACTGTCTGAAAGTATAATGAGTATAACTAGGTCAATGCAACTAAGTCTGTTTACCATGTCCTTTATAAATGATGTCATGTGACACAATTGGGGTGTTTTTTAACCAAGTTTACCGCAAGGTGTTTCCTTATGTGATCAACGTCAGGTGTTGACCAAAATGTGTAATGACATGGAGGAGTGAGGTTCAATAAATATTTGCACTGCAAATTAAGAGGAGCTTGTGCCTGTGTGTTTGTTCAATTTGGAAAGTGGAAGGGCATTTGTAGTTTGATATATATATATATATATATATATATATATATATATATATATTACCTACTGGCGGTCGCCAGTAGGTAGTTATAGTTAGGACCCTGTTTCCATAGGAAATCCGCAACATTCTATTTGGAATAACTTTGGCGCCGGTCGACGAATCCTCGCGAAATTTTCAAAATAGGTGGGGCGCTACGCTCCGCTCCTACCCTGAAAGTCTCGGGGGGATTTGTCAAGCAGGGGCCGAGAAAAAAGGGGGGTCCCAAAACGCGTTTTCCCCATGCATTTTTCCATAGGACCTTTAGACACAGCTACAGCCCGAACGGCTGAACAGAATTACTTGAAATTTGCCAGAGAGGTAGCCATAAGGTCAAGGAAGTGCCTTTTGCAGGTCTGGTGTAAATCTGTTCAGTATTCCTGAGAAAATAGCATTTAAAAGCATATATATATGTTGGCGGAGCCTAACCACACATCTCATCCTGAGATCTGATTGGCTGTCAGCACTTCATCCAAGAAGTGTTGGCAGCCATCTTGGGACCAATATACATGATAGCACCTCATTAAAAAGCATTGCAGTTAATAGAAGGTTTTAAGACTTTAGTTACATTATAAATCATTTGTTGATGGTACCATACTCATTTTAGGAATTGTGGTATGTTCTAAGGTGATTTCACCATGTGAAAAAGCCTTCTGCTGGGATATCATGATTGAGAGAAAAATATTTTCTCATGCTTTTACCACAGAGGTTTGGAAGGTGATCTATAGGCTAAACTGAGAGCTTATTTTCTGTAAATTCACATTATCTTTCTCAGTCATGTGAGAATGAAGTCTGACATTCTCAGTAAAACATGTACATCCAACAAGGGCAGAGACTGTCAGTTGATTCCTTTGTGTTCTACTGCAGCTTCCCAGAGTGTTCCAAAGAACTACTAGAGCGCTAACAGTCCTACTTATGATAAACGTATGGCACACCTGAAGCCATCTTGCTTGGATTAAAGTGGTAACTCTTAAAACATTTAATTTAAAAAGGAACAAAATGAGGGGGTTCATTTTTCCATAAAAAGTATGATTAGTGCTGCAGAAAGAAAAATTAGGGCACATTTTGAGTGACTTCTCAAATCCTCTTCTATTTCATTAAAAAATTCTGACATTCAGACTGAAACATGCACTTTCAATACCAGCAGCAGTTTTCCCTGGTGAGCAGTAGCTTTACTACAGTGATCTAATGAGCAAAAAGAGTGCTAACATTCTGAATTTATGGCAAATGTGTGACACATCTGAATGCCTTCTTAATGGAATCAAAGTAAAAAACTGAAAGTATTTCCTACTGAGGAGACTGCAGTAAATGAGGAAATTAGGAAACTTCATAACAAATAAGTCTCCCAAGATGGCCACCAGAGACAAAAGAGCCCAAATGTAGCCCAAATATCACCCAGATGTAGCCCAAGTATAGCCCAATGACAGAATGTCCCAGAATGTTCTTAAAAACAACTAGAGCGCTTACTGTCTTCATTATGACAAAAGTAAGGCACACCTGAAGCCATCTTGATTGGAATAAACTGGTAACACTTAAAACATTTAATTTAAAAAGGAACACAATGAGGAGGTTCATTTTGACATAGAAATTATGATTAATGCTGAAGAAAGAAAATGAGGGCACATTTTGAGTGACTTCTCAAATCCTCTTCTATTTCATTAAAGAATTCTGACATGCAGACTGAAACATGCACTTTTAATACCAGGAGCAGACTTCCATGGTGCAGTAGTTTTACTACAGTGATCTAATGAGCAACTAGAGTGCTAACATTCAGAATTTATGGCAAATGTGTGACATATCTGAATACCTTCATGATGGAATCAAAGTAAAAAACTGAAAGCATTTCCTACTGAGGAGACTGCAGTACATGAGGAAATTAGGAAACTTCATAACAAATAAATCTCCCAAGATGGCCACCGGAGACAAAAGAGCCCAAATGTAGCCCAAAATCACCCAGATGTAGCCCAAATATAGCCCAATGACAGAAGTGTGCAAAACACTTATTATTTTGTGTTTTTGCAGTGTTATATAGTGCAGACTTGTCAGGTATTGGAGTGCTTTACATGAGCATTGGTTACATCACACAAGAACAAATTCATTTTGGTTGTAGACATGGGGAGACTAAGTGATTTGACCAGAATCACAGAATGTCGAGCTGAAGCAGAAACTTCAACCTGGTTCCCCAGTTGCAAAGTCTGCAGTTCTGGAAGTAACACCACATCCTCTCCCCTAAGTGCAACATTTAATCAAGTGGTCAACTGGACAAAAAAACATAAAGATAACAAATAATTTAAAAGTGCTTTGTCCCTATTTGAAAACTCAGAAAATATGTCCTTATTTTAGTCTTTTAGAGCACTAACCATAATTTTGATGCCAATAAGACCCTCTCATATATGTAATTTCTAAAGGAAATGCTCTAGGTATTACAGTTTTGATTACATCAAGATGATGTCAGGCGTTCCACACTTTTGTAATAAATATAGAATGTTAGCAATCTAGTTGTTCATTAGGATACTGTTGAGAGGCAGAGGCCAGGGGCACGGACTCTGAAAATTGAAGGCAGGTAGGAGGGTGCAAAGGCAACAATTTAACCACACTGAGCAGGCAGGAAGGGCCGTGGAAGCACAACAGACTATGGAGGGCAGTGGAAAGGGGGGCAGGGGCAACAAACCAACAATACAGGACTTGCAAGAGAGGCTGTTGGAGGGAAGATCTATTACGGGTCAAGGAAGCTAGGGGCGGTCCCCAGATCCCCGGGAGCCACCACAGAACTGAGCAGGAGAGTGAGTCAGGGACAAAAGGGGCACCTTAATTTGAGCCGGGGTGCCTAGGAACGCTTGCTCCAAAAATGAAGAAAACAGACATGGAATTGGAGGCAGAATACAATGGCAGTTTAATGAGAAGATGCAACTTCAAAGAAACCGCAGAATAGAGACATAAAGTACAAAATACAGAATCCAGATAATCATACAGCTGTCATAATATTCTCTGTATCTCAATTAATGTACTGACAGAGAGAGAGAGAAAACACATCTATAAATGCATCATGAGAAACAAGTTACACCAAGGAAAATGTTACCTAGGAACACTCACGTTTACTCTTAGAGCAAGCATTCCTGCAATTACAATACAAAATCTTTTAAATGCAAAAGTAAAGAGAACAATGGTTAAACATAACATGACATTTCATATAGGTAAAATAGAATAAGATACTTCAAGCAAAGCAGAGCAAGACATTTTAAGCAAAGGAAGACAAGAGCTCCCAGCTCTTGGGGAAAACCTGCACTGCCTGTTAACCTACATACAGACGGTGAGGTAGTCCGTCGATATCTGTGGGTGCTCCCTTTTTATATCATTTTGTGGGCTCCTTTGCACGCTACATCTACCTACGTATGCTACCCAAAAGCTTCGTCTGCAGATTTTACCAGACATTTCGTCATTTACCCACTTAATGCTGACAATGGACTGGGTGAAAAGGTCAGTCTCTCAGGCCAATCGCTTATCGTAAGTTCCATAGAGCAAGCAGAAAATAATGGGTATTGTACGGGAATTCAATATATTCATGTATAAAATCTCCTCAGTTCTCCTAACTTGACGCTCTGCGGTTGCCACTTCCTTAAAAGCGGGAAACCTGCCCAGGAAGCAAGTACCAGTCCAGGATGCAGCCTACTGTATGTCGACAGCTTCAGGGGGATGTTGAACTTTGATACCGAGCACGGAGCACTCGGGTAGGGTGGGGGCTACTAGTTTGGATCAGAAGGCCTCGCAGACCTGCCTTCAGACTGCTATACACTAAAATTGCAGAGCTATGGTCAATTTAACAAAGAGGCCTACATATTGAACAGAAGGGCCTACACAGGGGTTTTATGCTGGCTGAGTGGTAAGGATGTCTCAGGATAATTATATAGCAACACAGGACCCGCTGGTCAATTTAATACGGCCTACAAATGCAGCTGGCAGGGCAAGGACAAGGGTCTCATACTTCAGGTGTGGACAGAACGGGCCAGGGGCCCCCTGTGATACAAAATCTACCCTCCTTCAAGGCTGTGGCAATGTAATAGACCATTGTGGGCAGAAGGAAGAGGCAATGGTAGTACAACCATACATGCCAACAGACCCGATTCAGCCAGGAAACGTCCAATGTTTTTAAGCTCAAATGGGCTTTATTTGATCTGTCTCCTGTCTACAATATCCTCTTTTTCAATGTAACTCAAAGGGGAAAATCAATACCCCAGTTTTTTTTTCAAAATCTCCCTCTTACCAAGTTCAAAATGTTCGCAAGTATGGTACATTGGATCATGGAAGGAAATGGGATAGGGACATGGACTTGGATAACAGAGGACAGGAGGGACATGGAGAGGTGCACCAAACTGACCCTGCAGGGCAGGCATCAGGGTTTGCAGCAGCACAAAACACCACACAGGGCATGCAGGACGGGAGTGCAGCACAACAATCCATAGAAAGCAAGAGTGAGGGGACAGGACCATGCACATGGACAACAGAGAACAGAGGGGCAAGAGGCAATGGTAGCTAGCTGACCATAATGGACAGACAGGAGAGAAAGCTGCAGTATAACAGACCATAAAGGGCAGGAGGGACGGATCAGGGGCATTACAATGGAACAGACAAGCCAGGAGGGAGGGAGTAGGGCTGGGGGCAAGGGGGCAGGGCAGGAGCAGCAAGATAGCCATGGAGGTCAGGCAGGATGGGCACTAGAAGCAAGACACACCATGAAGAGCAACAGTGAGACTGTGATGGCATACACACAGACCATGGAGGGAAGGTGGGAGGGGGTCAGGGGCAGCTAACTGACCACACAGGGAAGGTGGGAGGGGCCATGGCAGCACAGAAGACCATGCATGGCAAGTGGGAGGGTTAGTGGCAGCACAATGGCTATGATGGGCAAGAAGGAGGGTGGAGGGGCATGCACAAAGGACGATGGAGGATAGAAGGAAGGGTCAGGACCTGTGCACAGACAAGAAAGTTCAGGGGAAGGGACCTCACAACAGACCACACGGGGCAGGCAGGAGGAGCAGTTGCAGCACAACAGACCAGGGAGGGCAGAAGGGTGTGGCAGTACAATGGACCATGTAGGACAGGAGGAAGAGGATAGGGGCATGGCATGTGGACAGGCAGGGTGGAGGTGGCAGGGACAGGTTACAGTCATCTGACAATGCTAGGCAGGTGGGAGGGGAGTGGCAGCTCAACAGAACACTCAGAGTAGATAGGAGTGGCAGGTCACTGGGACATGGTGGGCAAAAAGGATGGAGCAGGGGCATGCACAAAGACATCGGAGGGCAGGGGGAAGGAGAATAGGGGCTGCAAGCTAAGCACAGAGTTTAAGCAGGAGGTCAATGATGGGGCATAGAATTGGGCAATGGAGGGCAGGAGGAGTGGACTGGTACATCATACTAAATTGAGGGCAGTGGCAGCACATCAGACCATGCATGGCAGGAGGGAGGAGGCTAGTCCATGGATTCACACAACAGAGGATAGGGAGGAAGGGGATGGGGCAGCAAGCTAACTGTTCAGAGAAGGCGGGTATTAGGAACTTTATTGTTTTTAAAACATTGTGTCTGTGCGAACTACTTAAAATATGAACAAGTATGCAGCATAATCTCACTTTTATTCAGGAAGAAGAGGACGTTTGTGACTGTGACTCCGGGCTCACTTGGCAGAAACACCCCCTGACCCTCCACCCCCTATCGCAAAATGTAATGCCCGTGAAAAGGGTAGGTGAACACAGTGTTATATAGAACATAGTCCTGAGAGCACGATTGAAAATGAAAACTAGATATAGTGTATGGTATAAACTATGCACCAAAAAGTGTGATATAAGATGAACCGGGCATGAAATATAATATGCAATACATTGTGCGCAATGACAGATTCATTGGAGAGCGCGAGATAGCACAGGCACTAGCGCGTGCTATGCGATATGCGCCTTGGAGTGTAATATGCACAGGGCAGTGTTGTGTAACCTAACTAGTCTCTAAAGTTGTAATATAAAATATGTGCTGGGGAGTGTAACGTTGCATATGCACTGTGACAAAGATATGGATCCCAGATTGTAATATGTATGGCATAGCACTGTGCGTTATAACATAGGCATCGAGAAAGGCACGTTAGATGGGGCAATATAACCCGTGCGAAGACAAGTGTGGCATGACATATTCACGGGGTGGTGTTACAGTGCACATGGGCTAGAGAGTGTCATAGCATATGCACTAGCTAGTGGAATACAACACAGAGGTGTGTGGCACTCGGCAGGCAATGGTGAGTGTAACACAGCATTGGGCTCTGTCAGGAGCACGCTGTGACTCTCAAGTGATGTTCGTCCCCTTTCCAGAGAGTAAAATAAAAAGTATTACACATCCGGCAGTGGATGTGTGTTTTATTAACCGTGAGGGGGGTTTCTTGCATAGTTTTGGTCGAATTTTTGTCGAATCCCCTTTGAATGGCTTGGTGTGCATGTGTATTAAATGTGCCCGTCAATAGCTACCCATGTTTGTATAAATAAACGACAAGGGTGTCTACCAGGATTAGGCACGGTAGGGCATCAGACATGTCAGAGCTTCACTAGTGGTGTAAATACATTCCACGTGGATTCATTGCATGCATAGTCGCCTTTTAATGAATATCACGCAAATCGTCATGGTGATAGGTACGTACGGTTTGTCCAGCATGTCCTAGGTGTGTCTATAAATCTATATATTTTTTAAAAATAATAAAAAACAGTGGCCGGCCCTGGGGATTGGGGTCAAAAAAATATAATTAGGAGACTGGCCCTGGGGGATGGGGTCATCAGGGCCAATAAATTAGAATAAGAAGGGGAACCAAACAGACCCCTTCTTAAAAAACTAAAATAAATAAAAGACTGGCATCGTGCCGGAGGCCATGCCCCCTCCGTGCAGCACTCTGCAAACGCGCCCCCAACAGGCATCTCCAGTATGCACCAGGGAGCTGCGCTGCAGCCAGGTGTTCTGAGGCCAAGCCCCTTTTTACACCTCTCTGCAACGCAGCTCTGTGGCGCTTACTGGAGGTACCTAGTGGTCTAGTTTGACCCTAGGGACCCTTAGGATTCAGGGGGACTTAATCTCTCAACTTAGAACAGCCACAGGGCGCGTTTACACAGTGGTGAAGGGAGGGGACGGGGCCTGAGGTGACGTGTGCAAACACGCACTATGGCACGTTTTAAATTGGGGATATAATTTCCCTTCAATACTGAGGGCCCCTGGGGGCTAACTAGCCCACCAAGTGCTTCCAGTAAGCGCCACTGAGCTGCATTGCAGAGAGGTGGTCCAGGCCGTGCCACTTTTTACACCTCTCTGCAACGCAGCTCTGTGGCACTTACTGGAGGTACCTAGTGGGCTAGTTGGACCCTAGGGACCCTCAGGATTCAAATGAACTTAATCTCCCAACTAAAAATGGACACAGGGCGTGTTTACACAGTGGTGAAGGGAGGGGACGGGGCCTGAGTTAACGTGTGCAAAAACGCCCTGTGGCCTGTTTTAAGAGGTAGTTTTAATCCCCATGCCCTATTATACACTAGGGGCTTACAGAGGAGGTCATGCTAATCACAGGGGAACCCCAACGCATAATGTTCCCTAGTGTATGTAGGTGTTTTCACTGTATTCTAAGTGTCTTTTAACATAGCACTGGCTCTAGGACTGGTTAGTCAGACTCAGTTACCACCAGTATCCGTCTGAAAAAGTTGAGGGTACAGGATGATTTTGCAACAAGGCTTCTTTCTGCTCTTCTTTTTGTTCTTTCTGCACGTTATCCTTCTTCCTGCACTTATCTTCGTATTTGAGGACTTCTGTTGCTTCTTTCAGCACTTCTTTTGTTTCTTTCTGTGCATTTTTTCTTCTTTCTTCACATGTCCTATCTCTGTAGGCATAGTTAGAAATTAGCATTTAAAAAACCTTTGAAATTCACAGAAAAAACCATAGGTTTCAGGCACGTTATAGTTAGGAATTAGCATTTAAAAAACCTCAGAAATTCACTGAAAAAACCATAGGTTTCAGGGGTGTTATAGTTAGCTGGACTTTTCACTTGTACAAAACCATTGAAATTCCCCCGTTATAGTTAGTTCAGCTAACTATAACTCGCGCGCCCGCAATGCACTGCTGATGACGTCACATATTACATCACTCATGACATGGTCAGTGACATCACTCATGACATCACTGATGACATCTCAAATGACATCACTGATGACATCACTGATGACATCATCCTTGTGATAGAGTGGCAGACCTCCTCTCACCCTAATATAACCTTTGATACACACATTCAAAAATAGAGACTAAAATTTTCAAAACAAAGGACATACCAACCTCTTCAGTAATTCTAAGATCCACATACACATCCACTCATTCACCAACAGTCCTATACAGTCACTCATACATGTACTCACTCATCATATGTACTCATACACCTATACATCCTGTTACACAATGCCACTCATCCATAGAGTTACTCACACACATAGTCACTCATGCTAATAAAGAATCAAACATACATTTACTTGCATATACAGTTATACACACACCACCATACTTACTTCTACGGAAACTTACACATACTTAGTCTTTTAAACAATCCCTTATAGAAACACATACTTATTCATACAGGAACTCTTTCAATCTCTCACTCTCACATATACTCACATATATACACCAATAGTCACATATACTAGTTTAAAACATATGTAGTTACTCATAAAGACACTATTGAGACATTCATTCACTCACTAACACACCCATACACACACTCATCCACCCATACAGTCCTGCACACATGCTGTGTTCAACACATACAAACAGTGAGTCACTCATTCATGCACCTATGCACTACGTAATACCCCCCACCGAACCATGCAGACACTCAGACTGATACTCAAAAAACCAACTAATAACCTATATAGACACCCATGTAGCTACTCACCAACCCATGCAGCCACTTATACACAAAGTGAGAGACTGATACCGATATTTACATATTTAAACATTACTCACTAAGCCATGTATTCACTATGATACACTTAATTAGTCAGTTACACAATCAATTTTTCAAAAACAAATCATCCATTTAGACACTTATATACCCATTTATTCTTCCATCGACCTTGAGATATACATATATAAAACATATTTAATTTTCAGAAAAACACACATTCACTGGATGATGTCATCAGTGATGTCATCAGTGATGTCATTTGAGATGTCATCAGTGATGTCATGAGTGATGTCACTGACCATGTCATGAGTGATGTAATATGTGACGTCATCAGCAGTGCATTGCGGGCGCGCGAGTTATAGTTAGCTGAACTAACTATAACGGGGGAATTTCAATGGTTTTGTACAAGTGAAAAGTCCAGCTAACTATAACACCCCTGAAACCTATGGTTTTTTCAGTGAATATATATATATATATATATATATATATATCCACAAACATAGGTTACGGAAGTCCGGTGCTTCAAACGCGGCGGTCCTGGATGGGCTCCGTAAACCAGAAATTCGTTACCAACTTTTGTTGATCCAAAAGAAATCCAGGACACGCAGGAGTGAAATTAGCAAGATTTAATGGGCAAGGTCACGCCACATCAACGCGTTTCGCTTTACAGCTTTATCACGATGTAAAAACAAAGTTTCACTTCAACAATTCATGGGCATAAAGGAAAGACTTCAATGGTAAACCGTCATTTCTTAGTGCAAGCAACAGAGCCATCTTTACATGTTAAATAAAAGTCTAGCGACATTTGCCAAATACCAGAGACTGCATTAAACAGACATTTCATGTTGAAATAATTGCAAGCATTTCCATTTAGTAAACATTCTTTTATCTTAAAGAATGAAACTTTAAATTTCCGTTGTCAACACTTAATTTAGCGCGCACACAGATAATTTCATGAATTGAAAATAACCACGGAACCCTCTCAAATGCTCCGATGACTTGGTGATTCAAGTACAAATCATCTAAAAAATACTGAAAAAACCATTTCGCCCCAGTGGGCTCAAGTCTTCTTAAATAATGTAACAATGTTGTACATAATTGAAATCAGTAAGAAGGGGGGCATCACATAAACGATAAATAATCGAAATTGATATGCCATTAAGTTGAGCACAAGAGAATTGCGCCCCAGTGGGCTTAAAGTTACAATGAACATCATTGAACTGTCCGTAGAAAAAAGAGGGAGGAGGAAGAAACTTTTGTTTATGAATAATCTTGACTTGCACTGTTGTATATAACAACTTATTATAACTTCAATAGAATTCTTCTTGATATATTCATGCAAAATAAAACAGATTCATTTTACAGGAAACCTCATAATATTTAAATTTCAAGATGTACAGCCATTTCTTCGCTAGAATTGAGTCCTTCCTGCATCACTGTGTCAAAATCAATAATGTACCTCGATTCCAAACATCTTAGTTGGCGCTCTCTGTCACCACCTCTTTCTTGTCGCTCAATTGCATCTAGAACAACATAAGATAGCAATTTTTCATTTTGTTTGTGTACACTAAAAAAATGACGAGCTACAGGATATTGAATATCATGTTTTTTGATTGCACGTAAGTGCTCCAGAACTCTTTTCTTTGCTTGATGCACTGTGCTTCCTATATAAAATTTCCCACACGGGCAAATTAAACAGTACACACAATAATCTGTTTTGCAGTTAAAATTGCCTTTTATCACAAAATCTCTTTTCATTTTAGGCAAATTCAAAATCTTGCAATCTGTACTATGGGCACAGGCCTTACATCGTTTGCACGTCACAAAGCCTGAAGGGCATTTGGAGTGATTAAAGTCTTTGGTGGTTATGGCATTTTTACTTAAATCATCTTTCAGAGATCTGCTTCTTCGGAACGTGATCTGCGGATTATCATTTAGATATCCACTGAGAACACGATCACTTTTAAGGATATGCCAGTTTTTTTCAAACAGTTTTCTTATTTTAAACGCACTTTTTGAAAAAGTCGTTATAAATCTAACTGATTCACCAGTTTCAGATGGTTTTGGTTTCTGGCATAGCAGATCTGATCTATTCAGTGTGTCTGCTTTTGAAATAGCTTGTTTGATGATTTTTTCACTATACCCCCATTGTTTAAATCTGTCACACATGATTCTTTTCTCATCTTCATACTCCTTAGATGTGCTGCAATTGCGCTTAGCTCTGATTAGTTCCCCATAGGGGATACTATGAATCAAGCTGGACGGATGAGCACTTTGGGCATTTAAGAGACTATTGCCAGCAGTTTGTTTCCTGTGCAATTTGGTGATTACCCTATTGTTCAGTATTAATATTTCCACATCTAAAAACACAATATTGTCAGGACTGATCTGGGAGGTAAATTGAAGATTTTTATCGTTGTTATTAAGGAGATCAATGAAAGATTTAACTAACTTTTCATCCCCTCTCCAGATCAGGAATATGTCATCTATAAACCTTGCCCAGGTGACAATACTGTCACCATGGGCTTCCTGACAGTGGAACACCTGCTCCTCCCACCAGCCCATGTAAAGATTTGCATAGCTGGGGGCGAAGCAGGTGCCCATTGCTGTCCCTTGTGTTTGTTTATATATGTTTTGATTGAACAAAAAGTAGTTGTTTGTCAGGCAATATTTGATCATCTCTAACAACATTTCAGTGTGTGCCAGTAATGAAATTGGTCTAGCTCTTAAAAAATGCTGTGTAGCCTGGATCCCCAGGTCATGTGGTATACTGGTATAGAGGCTGGTTACATCCAATGTAACCAGCAAGAAATCTTTCTCCCATGACACACCATCAATCAATGTTAAAAAATGTGTGGTATCTTTGAGGTATGCAGGTAAAGCACTCACAGGAGCAGAGGGTGTGGAGGAACCGCAGGAACCAGAAAGCCAGGTCAAGGAGAAGAACAAGGAGAGCCAACCAGAACTGTAGCATTTTCAACACTTGCCAAGAGGGGAACCAAATTAATGTGGTCAACCTGTCAGAGCGTAAGTTATCATCATCTGAAAATAATGTACTCTCTCTAGGATTGTCGTTTTGTCCAACTAGAACTTCTGTCTGAGGGCCTGAAAGACAAAATGGTGGCCACCCATTGTCACCTGAGACATAGCTGGAACCTACTAGTACCTTCCAGAACATTCTAGAACCCTGTGACAGTGTGAGGCAGGTTTAGAATGTTGGGAAGCCAGCTCAGAGTTGGCAGTTGGAGTAGGCAGTTGGCACCTGACTGGTGAAGGGAGAGCAGCACAACACTGAAGGAGGAAGGAGTGAGGCAGCAGGGGTGGAAACTTGTGCCTGGAGTGGGGTCCAGAAACCCACCCTTGATACTAGTCCCTACTGACTGAGCCCAGCCTGGAGCCCTGTGTGGGATAAAGTCAAGAAGAACCAACTCAAGGACCTGAACAGCCGGAACAGGCCTTGGAAGTAAAGAACAGCAAGTTCCTGACCTGTCTATTGGTATCTTCCTGGAGTCCGACGCCGAGAAGCCTAGAGACCTGGGGCCAGAGGTGAAGAAGCGGCGCTGACTGGAAAGCAGACGTCGTACCCGGAGCCGCCAGAGGTCGAGAGAGGGCGCCGACGGAGGTCGTGGAGACACCAGAGGTCGAGGAGGAAGTCACCTGAGGTCGAGTGTGCGGCGTCGATGGGGGAGTGAAGTCCGCCCTCCGGAGTCGCCGGAGATCGAGGTGAATCGTGCCGGAGGTCGGGAGTGGAGATCGCACTCCGGAGTCGCCGGAACCTGAGGAAAGGAGCACCGGAGGTCAGGAGTGGAGATCGCACTCCGGAGTCGCCGGAACCTGAGGAAAGGAGCACCGGAGGTCGGGAGTGGAGATCGCACTCCGGAGTCGCCGGAACCTGAAGGGAAGAGCACCGGAGGTCGGGAGTGGAGGTCGCACTCCGGAGACACCCGGAAGTAGGGAGATCGTGTCCCTGTGACGCCGGAGACCGACATCGAATCGAGGCTGCCCAGTGACATCGAGCCGAGGCCGCCCGCCGACATCGATCCGGAACCACCTCACGGCGTCAACAGGAACTGACATCGAGCCGAGGCCGTCCGCCGACATCGATCCGGAACCGCCTCACGGCGTTGACAAGAACTGACATCGAGCCGAGGCCGGCTAGCGACATCGAACCGGAACCGCCTCACGGCGTCGACACGACTCCGGCGGAGTCGGAAGTTCATAAAGAGGGCAGTAAGTGGAATAGAGGGCGCCTAAGGCCCTGTGGAGCCCTAAGAGACCATCCTAGGGGCTAGAGAGGTGTTAGGACCAGCCTGGGAGTGCCAGGGGTGGACTGAGACTGATACAGTGACCTGTGTGAGGGGTTGTGTAGTTTGGGAGAGCCAGATTCCTAGATTACCCTTGATCTACCTCAGTTTTAGCCTCAGCCTTATCCAAGCTAGGTGAGACACCCTCAGGCCATCCACATAACCACAAGCTGTGATTGGGCCAAATCAACCCATAGTACCTCACAAATGTGACCTAATTTGAAAGTGTACTGATGGCTTATATTTATTGAGAGTATTGTATTCTTTGTATTTATCCTATTTATTGTCTCACAGTATTTATTCCCTCGCAGTATTTATTTGCCTATGTATTTTATGCACATCTATTTATTCATTGATTATTTATGATCTGAGCTTATTTATTTGACCTACCCTTTTTACAGAAGAAGCTTTGTGTACTGTAAGGGTGTTATTATTTATTTAACCTGCAACTAAGAGAAAACAAGATAAACACAGATATATTTTCATAAATTTTTACGGTGTAGTGTCGTTTTTGGAACGGATGCACGCATGGTTATTGTGAGGGTGTGACGTACGCTTAACACGGTGCCTGACCCCCGACCGCTCGAGCCAAGCTACCCCTTGTGCTGGGAAAAACCGGGTGACTGCTAACCCGGTTGCCCGGGGTTTTCTAACATAATTGGTGTTCAGCGGTGGGATAGAGCTGTGCTTGCGTCCACTCGACAATAACTGTGGGTAGTCCACAGGCCTACACCGGGAGTTTTCTCAAAGCGGACTTCCTAATTCTGAGTTTTGTTTTTTCCAAATTTACTCTGGTGGTGGGAGGAGGTATTACAAAAGGTACCCCCCTTCATAGCTTCTGTAAACACCTGTCTTCTATTCTGAGTGGGCAAAATGGAGTTTGTGTTGGAAGATGTGGAAACTTACACTGTGGCCCAACTCAGAGAGTTTTGTCAGCGAGAGGGGGTGTATTGTCCCCCAGGTGCCAAGAAGGCTGAACTCCAGACCAGCTTGAGGGCTTGGGGGGAGGCACGACGGGAAAGTAAGGCTGAGCAGGAGGACAGGGATGGAGAGCCTGTTAGCGAGGGGGCTGGGTTGTACCAACCTGAGGTGGGGAACCTGTTAGCGGGGCCCAGAACACTTTCCAGGAAGGGCAGCACTGTCTCTAGCGGTGGCTTATCAGAAGTAGAATTAACTGACCGGAGGGAGAAAAGACAGCTCACATGGAAGTTGGCGGAGCTGGAGAAAGAGAAGGAGGAACGGAGGATGGCTCACGAGTTGAGGCTCAAGGAGATGGATCTCCAGATCCTACGAGTCGGGGCACAAACTGTTCCTAATGGTGGCAGCAAAGACAGAGAAATCACCAGGGAACCCAAACCCTATTTGCCAAAAGACATAGTAGCTAGCTATAGTGCGGGTGACGATATCGCCAAGTGGCTAGCGGCCTATGAGGTCTCTTTAAGGGCCCATGGGGTGCCAGAGAAGTACTGGGGAGGGGGATTGTACAAATACATGCCTCCAGCTGGTAGGGATGCATTATTGGCCCTAGAGCCGGATGAGCAGACCCACTACCCCACCATGAAAGTGGCGCTCGTAAGAAAGTTTGGACTAACACCCGAGAAGTACAGACAGAAGTTCCGGGGTAGCCACAAACTGGGCACACAGAATTGGGTGGATTTCCTGGACTATGCAAAGAAGGCATTAGAGGGTTGGATTCAGGGCAGTGAGGTGAGGGACTACGAGGGGTTGTTTGATTTAATGTTGAAGGAACACCTGCTCGAAAAATGTTTCCCTGAACTGCGTCAACACCTGGTGGATAGCAAGCTGACCAATCCCCGGAAGCTTGCTGAGGAGGCGGACATTTGGGCTAGTACCCGGGTGTCCACAAGGGGGACTGGAGGGGATACTCAAAAGGCCGGACAGGGTGCCCCCCAGAAGAAAGAGGGAGGGGAAAAGAAAAAGGAGTTCTCTAAAGGCCCCCAAAATAACTTCCAAGGAAAGGGAACAGGATTCACCCCTAGGGCTAACCCACCCAGAAACCCTAATCCTGGCCAGAGTCAGCAGCCAAGGGTTGTCCATTGCTTCGAGTGCGGTGGCGTCGGACACTATAAGGGAGATGCGAAGTGTCCGAAAAGACCACCCCCTCCCATTGGAGGAAAGGCCCCCGGAGTAGCTAGTGTAGTGCTCGGGGAGGAGATGCCCTTAACTAAGGGAAGGGAGTGAGCGGGTGTCACTTTAGTGTCCCTGGGAGAACGGGAGATGGTTCCTAAGATCCAGGTGCCCGCAAATACCATGAAGTATGGGCAGTGGGTCACCATCAACGGCCAAAGAGGGGAGGCTCTGAGAGACACAGGAGCCAGTATGACTATGGTACGTAGCCAGCTGGTGTCTCCAGAACAGGTAATTCCCGATGTACTCCACCCAGCCGCGATGGCTGACGGCAGAACCGGCCACTATCCGGTGGCCGAGGTTCCCTTTGAAAGGTGAGGGGGTTGCAGGTTCACTTCGAGTTGCCGTAAGCCCTGCCGTGCCGGTCGATTGTCTACTGGGGAATGACATGGAGCACAATGCTTGGAAGGAGGTGGAATACCGGACTCATGCTGAGATGCTGGGTACACCTGACTGGGCCTGTGTTAGCACAGGGTCCGAGACTACCCGGAAAGGGAGTTTGTTTCGACTGGAGCCTGGAACAAAGGCACAGCCGGCTGCCGACCAAGGGAAGAACCGAGGACAGGAGGAGCCTGCCTCGGCATCCGCGCCCCGTGTGACGGATAGGCCACTGGAGGTGGTGGACCAGGAGTCCGCGGTGGGGGATGTTACCAAACTGGAGGACCTACCCATCCCGGCCGAGTGGCACGTGGAGGGAGGGCCGACCAGGGAGGAATTCTGCAAGGGCCAGAGGGAGTGCCCTACCCTTGAGGGACTGAGGCGACAGGCCGAAGCCCAGGCAGCAGGGAACGTTGAGGGGAACTACAACCTTTACTGGGAGGATGGCCTCCTCTACAGTGAACCCAAGGCACCCCTACATGGATCGTCACGAGCCTTAGTAGTCCCTCAACGTTACCGAGCCATCCTACTGGAATTGGCTCACGAGATCCCCTTGGCAGGACACCTGGGGCAAGACAAGACCTTCGCCCGTCTTGTCCCACACTTTTATTGGCCTCAAATGAAAGTGTCGTCCGACACCTACTGCCGGACATGTGTGTCTTGCCAAGCCAGTGGGAAAACAGGGGTGAAGCTGAAATCTCCCCTGGAACCACTTCCTGTCGTTAGCACCCCCTTTGAAAGGGTGGGCATCGACATTGTGGGTCCATTAGATCCGCCTACTACAGCTGGTCACAGGTTTATCCTGGTTCTGGTGGATCATGCCACACGGTACCCAGAGGCTATACCTCTAAGGACCATTACAGCACCTGTTGTGGTTAGGGCCCTGATGGGAATCTTTACCCGAGTGGGTTTTCCCAAGGAAGTTGTGTCCGACAGGGGGACCAACTTCATGTCAGCATACATGCGGGCCATGTGGAAGGAGTGTGGAGTGACCTACCGGTTCACAACTCCTTACCACCCCCAGACCAATGGTCTGGTGGAGAGGTTTAACAAAACCTTGAAAGGCATGATTAGAAGTCTGCCTGAAAGCCTGCGGAGGAAATGGGACGTCCTCCTACCCTGTCTATTGTTTTCCTACAGGGAAGTGCCACAGAAGGGAGTGGGCTTCAGCCCCGTCGAGCTTTTGTATGGGCACCTGTGCGTGGACCTCTCAGCCTGGTGAGAGACGGATGGGAAAGAACTCCCAGAAAGCTTCCCCAGGACGTGGTGAGCTACATGCTGGCCTTCCGAAGCCAAATGGCTAAATTGTGGAAGCAAGCTTCTGACAACTTGGAGGCCAGCCAAGCAGTAATGAAGGCGTGGTATGACCACAACGCTCACCCGGTGGAATTGGAGCCTGGCCAGAAGGTGTGGGTGATCGAACCAGGAGAGCTTAGCGCCCTCCAGGATCGCTGGTCAGGACCCTTTGAGGTATTGGAGAAGAAGGGTAAGGCTACCTACTTGGTGGATCTTAAGACCCCTCGTCAGCCCCTACGGGTGTTGCATGCCAACCGCCTCAAACCCCACCACGAGAGGCCCGAAGTCATTTTGATGATGGTGACTGACGGAGCAGAGGACGTGGAAAGCGAGCCTCTCCCCGATTTATTTGCGTCTCAAGAGAAGGATGGGTCGGTGGAGGGAGTGATTCTCTCCCCATCTCTAACTCCTGAACAGCAGGAGGACTGCCGCCAGGTCCTGGGACAGTACTCTTCGTTGTTCTCCCTTGTTCCGGGTAGGACTCACCTGTGCGTCCATGATGTGGACACAGGAGACAGCCCACCTGTGAAGTCCAAGATCTACCGGATGTCAGACAAGGTGAAGGCCAGCATTCACAGTGAAGTCACTAAGATGCTGGAGCTAGGAGTGATCGAACCTTCCAGCAGCCCCTGGTCCAGTCTGGTGGTGCTAGTACCAAAAGCCGCACCACCGGGTGCCCAACCGGAACTGAGGTTCTGTGTGGACTACCGGGGACTGAACTCAGTAACCAAGACTGATGCTCATCCGATCCCAAGGGCGGATGAATTGATTGACCGGCTGGGAGCTGCCCAATATCTAAGTACCTTTGACCTTACTTCTGGGTACTGGCAGATCTCTCTGACTGACGGAGCTAGGGAAAGGTCAGCCTTCTCCACGCCCAAAGGCCACTACCAGTTCTGTGTGATGCCCTTTGGGCTCAAGAACGCACCTGCCACGTTTCAGCGTCTGGTGAACCAGATCCTCACTGGAATGGAGAGTTTCTCTGCTGCTTATCTGGATGACATAGCCGTCTTCAGTAACAGCTGGGAGGATCACTTGCGTCACCTGCAAGCTGTTCTCCAGGCCCTGAGACAAGCTGGTTTAACGATCAAGGCCAGCAAGTGCCAGATCGGGCAGGGGTCGGTAGTGTACCTTGGACACTTGGTGGGTAGGGGAGCGGTGCAACCCCTCCAGGCGAAGATCGAGGCCATCATGGCCTGGGAACCCCCCAAGACTCAGACTGAGGTCCGAACTTTTCTGGGCCTCACCGGATATTACCGCCGCTTCGTGAAGGGATACAGTACCATTGTGGCCCCCCTCACGGAGCTTACGTCCAAGAAACAACCTCGATGGGTAGTCTGGACGGAGGCTTGTCAGCAGGCCTTTGTAAAACTGAAGCAAGCCATGTGCGAGGCCCCGGTCCTACGGGCCCCAGACTTTTCCAAGGAGTTCATTGTCCAGACGGATGCATCGGAACATGGCATTGGGGCAGTGTTATCGCAACTCAATGAAGAGGGGCTGGATCAACCCGTGGTCTTCCTATCCCGGAGACTACTTCCCAGGGAACAGAAGTGGAGTGCAATAGAGCGTGAAGCCTTTGCAGTGGTATGGGCTCTGAAGAAGCTGCGGCCATACCTGTTTGGCACGCACTTCCTAGTTCAGACCGACCACAGACCCCTTCGTTGGCTGATGCAGATGAAGGGGGAAAATCCCAAGTTGCTAAGGTGGTCTATCTCCCTACAGGGAATGGACTTTCAGGTGGAACATCAGCCTGGAGTGGACCACGCCAATGCAGACGGTCTCTCAAGGTATTTCCGCCTTAGTGATGAGAACTCCCAAGGGGTTGGGTAGCTCTCCCCACTTTCAGCTGGGGGGGACGCGTGTTAGACCTGTCAGCCCTTTGGGTGGTCCCTCCTCATCATTATTTATTTTGTCCCACTTTTGCCTCAAACCCTATTAGTATTTTTCCTTTTTGGGAACCACCAGACTTTTTAGTGTTGATGCAGGGTCAGGGAGCCATTTTCCCTACCCCTGGAACTTCTGTCTGAGGGCCTGAAACACAAAATGGTGGCCACCCATTGTCACCTGAGACATAGCTGGAACCTACTAGTACCTTCCAGAACATTCTAGAACCCTGTGACAGTGTGAGGCAGGTTTAGAATGTTGGGAAGCCAGCTCAGAGTTGGCAGTTGGAGTAGGCAGTTGGCACCTGACTGGTGAAGGGAGAGCAGCACAACACTGAAGGAGGAAGGAGTGAGGCAGCAGGGGTGGAAACGTGTGCCTGGAGTGGGGTCCAGAAACCCACCCTTGATACTAGTCCCTACTGACTGAGCCCAGCCTGGAGCCCTGTGTGGGATAAAGTCAAGAAGAACCAACTCAAGGACCTGAACAGCCGGAACAGGCCTTGGAAGTAAAGAACAGCAAGTTCCTGACCTGTCTATTGGTATCTTCCTGGAGTCCGACGCCGAGAAGCCTAGAGACCTGGGGCCGGAGGTGAAGAAGCGGCGCTGACTGGAAAGCAGATGTCGTACCTGGAGCCGCCAGAGGTCGAGAGAGGGCGCCGACGGAGGTCGTGGAGACACCAGAGGTCGAGGAGGAAGTCACCTGAGGTCGAGTGTGCGGCGTCGACGGGGGAGTGAAGTCCGCCCTCCGGAGTCGCCGGAGACCGAGGTGAATCGTGCCGGAGGTCGGGAGTGGAGATCGCACTCCGGAGTCGCCGGAACCTGAGGAAAGGAGCACCGGAGGTCGGGAGTGGAGATCGCACTCCGGAGTCGCCGGAACCTGAGGAAAGGAGCACCGGAGGTCGGGAGTGGAGATCGCACTCCGGAGTCGCCGGAACCTGAAGGGAAGAGCACCGGAGGTCGGGAGTGGAGGTCGCACTCCAGAGACACCCGGAAGTAGGGAGATCGTGTCCCTGTGACGCCGGAGACCGACATCGAATCGAGGCTGCCCAGCGACATCGAGCCGAGGCCGCCCGCCGACATCGATCCGGAACCACCTCACGGCGTCAACAGGAACTGACATCGAGCCGAGGCCGTCCGCCGACATCGATCCGGAACCGCCTCACGGCGTCGACAAGAACTGACATCGAGCCGAGGCCGGCTAGCGACATCGAACCGGAACCGCCTCACGGCGTCGACACGACTCCGGCGGAGTCGGAAGTTCATAAAGAGGGCAGTAAGTGGAATAGAGGGCGCCTAAGGCCCTGTGGAGCCCTAAGAGACCATCCTAGGGGCTAGAGAGGTGTTAGGACCAGCCTGGGAGTGCCAGGGGTGGACTGAGACTGATACAGTGACCTGTGTGAGGGGTTGTGTAGTTTGGGAGAGCCAGATTCCTAGATTACCCTTGATCTACCTCAGTTTTAGCCTCAGCCTTATCCAAGCTAGGTGAGACACCCTCAGGCCATCCACATAACCACAAGCTGTGATTGGGCCAAATCAACCCATAGTACCTCACAAATGTGACCTGATTTGAAAGTGTACTGATGGCTTATATTTATTGAGAGTATTGTATTCTTTGTATTTATCCTATTTATTGTCTCACAGTATTTATTCCCTCGCAGTATTTATTTGCCTATGTATTTTATGCACATCTATTTATTCATTGATTATTTATGATCTGAGCTTATTTATTTGACCTACCCTTTTTACAGAAGAAGCTTTGTGTACTGTAAGGGTGTTATTATTTATTTAACCTGCAACTAAGAGAAAACAAGATAAACACAGATATATTTTCATAAATTTTTACGGTGTAGTGTCGTTTTTGGAACGGATGCACGCATGGTTATTGTGAGGGTGTGACGTACGCTTAACGCGGTGCCTGACCCCCGACTGCTCGACCCAAGCTACCGCTTGTGCTGGGAAAAACCGGGTGACTGCTAACCCGGTTGCCCGGGGTTTTCTAACACGGGCGATTACCAATCATGACACAACTTACCCTGTCGCCAGGCATTTTGCAGACAAACACGAATCCAGGAGTGATAAACTCAGGTATTTCTGTTTGGACCATGTCCCTGTTACTGAAAGGGGAGGGGACAGGGTAAGAGAGCTGCACAAATTAGAGGCGCGTTTTATCATTGAATTGCAGACACGTACCCCTGGGGGCCTAAATATGGAGGAAGAACTATGGTCCTTCATTGGTTGATTTTCTTACGTGTTTTTGAGTTCTCATTTTGCCTCACGTGATTTAATGCAGTTACAACAATATGAAATGGGTATGATCTAATGTTTAGACTTCTCACTTCCTCTTTATTGATTTGAACTGATGATTACGCCCATTGGAGGGCTCCATTTTGCGTCTGATGCACTGTCGTGAAATGTATATAATTGTTATAGATCGAGTGAATGCCCTTCACTTTTTCTTGTTTTCTTTGTCTTTATTCGAATGGGACTTCACATCATTGTATGGACTTTCAGCGCATTGCATTTAGGCCAACACAATGTTTACCCCAGCTGCCAGAAGCTCTGCCCATTGGTGGGCGTAATTTTGGATTTCATGAATTATAGAACAATGTTTTTTCTGCCACTAACGCAGCCAATTTCATTAGTGTATGGTTGGAACTATGTTCTGTTTTAAAAAATAGCATATTTATGCATGAATCAGGTTTGACTGTACGGTTTAACGTAATACATTATATTTATTTTCTGCGTCTATGTGGCAATTCTAATATGGCCACTGTGGTTACGATGAATTTAGGTTAACCGAATGTGAAGTCCCTTGATGATGTTGCTTGACAGCCCTGTAAACCAATGATTGTTTTTGTTATTTATAAGTGTTTGTTTCGAACATGGCAAACTGACACTGACGAAGGCCAGGGTGCCGGAACGCGTGTGTCAACCTTGATGTTAGTCTTCACGGAGAAGAACTAATAAACCAGATTTCTTACAATTGAGCCTGAGTGCGCCGCACGTTCTTTTCTGAGGCGTGGTGTTTGGGGGATATATATATATATATATATGTATATACATACACACATAAAAAAGAAGCAGAAGAGAGCTCTGGGTAGTTCCCACGTTTAGGTGGAGAGCAGCTTCTGTGTAGAGCACCCTACAACACCAGTGATACTCTAAATTTGCTGACCTCAAATGTCTGCTTTTGTCTCAACATTTGAGATTTCCACTGACCATGTCATGAGTGATGTAATATGTGACGTCATCAGCAGTGCATTGCGGGCGCGCGAGTTATAGTTAGCTGAACTAACTATAACGGGGGAATTTCAATGGTTTTGTACGAGTGAAAAGTCCAGCTAACTGTAACGCCCCTGAAACCTATGGTTTTTTCAGTGAATTTCTAAGGTTTTTTAAATGCTAATTCCTAGCTATAACGTGCCTGAAACCTATGTTTTTTTCAGTGAATATATATATATATATATATATATATATATATATATATATATATATATATATATATATATATATATATATATCCACAAACATAGGTTACGGAAGTCCGGTGCTTCAAACGCGGCGGTCCTGGATGGGCTCCGTAAACCAGAAATTCGTTACCAACTTTTGTTGATCCAAAAGAAATCCAGGACACGCAGGAGTGAAATTAGCAAGATTTAATGGGCAAGGTCACGCCACATCAACGCGTTTCGCTTTACAGCTTTATCACGATGTAAAAACAAAGTTTCACTTCAACAATTCATGGGCATAAAGGAAAGACTTCAATGGTAAACCGTCATTTCTTAGTGCAAGCAACAGAGCCATCTTTACATGTTAAATAAAAGTCTAGCGACATTTGCCAAATACCAGAGACTGCATTAAACAGACATTTCATGTTGAAATAATTGCAAGCATTTCCATTTAGTAAACATTCTTTTATCTTAAAGAATGAAACTTTAAATTTCCGTTGTCAACACTTAATTTAGCGCGCACACAGATAATTTCATGAATTGAAAATAACCACGGAACCCTCTCAAATGCTCCGATGACTTGGTGATTCAAGTACAAATCATCTAAAAAATACTGAAAAAACCATTTCGCCCCAGTGGGCTCAAGTCTTCTTAAATAATGTAACAATGTTGTACATAATTGAAATCAGTAAGAAGGGGGGCATCACATAAACGATAAATAATCGAAATTGATATGCCATTAAGTTGAGCACAAGAGAATTGCGCCCCAGTGGGCTTAAAGTTACAATGAACATCATTGAACTGTCCGTAGAAAAAAGAGGGAGGAGGAAGAAACTTTTGTTTATGAATAATCTTGACTTGCACTGTTGTATATAACAACTTATTATAACTTCAATAGAATTCTTCTTGATATATTCATGCAAAATAAAACAGATTCATTTTACAGGAAACCTCATAATATTTAAATTTCAAGATGTACAGCCATTTCTTCGCTAGAATTGAGTCCTTCCTGCATCACTGTGTCAAAATCAATAATGTACCTCGATTCCAAACATCTTAGTTGGCGCTCTCTGTCACCACCTCTTTCTTGTCGCTCAATTGCATCTAGAACAACATAAGATAGCAATTTTTCATTTTGTTTGTGTACACTAAAAAAATGACGAGCTACAGGATATTGAATATCATGTTTTTTGATTGCACGTAAGTGCTCCAGAACTCTTTTCTTTGCTTGATGCACTGTGCTTCCTATATAAAATTTCCCACACGGGCAAATTAAACAGTACACACAATAATCTGTTTTGCAGTTAAAATTGCCTTTTATCACAAAATCTCTTTTCATTTTAGGCAAATTCAAAATCTTGCAATCTGTACTATGGGCACAGGCCTTACATCGTTTGCACGTCACAAAGCCTGAAGGGCATTTGGAGTGATTAAAGTCTTTGGTGGTTATGGCATTTTTACTTAAATCATCTTTCAGAGATCTGCTTCTTCGGAACGTGATCTGCGGATTATCATTTAGATATCCACTGAGAACACGATCACTTTTAAGGATATGCCAGTTTTTTTCAAACAGTTTTCTTATTTTAAACGCACTTTTTGAAAAAGTCGTTATAAATCTAACTGATTCACCAGTTTCAGATGGTTTTGGTTTCTGGCATAGCAGATCTGATCTATTCAGTGTGTCTGCTTTTGAAATAGCTTGTTTGATGATTTTTTCACTATACCCCCATTGTTTAAATCTGTCACACATGATTCTTTTCTCATCTTCATACTCCTTAGATGTGCTGCAATTGCGCTTAGCTCTGATTAGTTCCCCATAGGGGATACTATGAATCAAGCTGGACGGATGAGCACTTTGGGCATTTAAGAGACTATTGCTAGCAGTTTGTTTCCTGTGCAATTTGGTGATTACCCTATTGTTCAGTATTAATATTTCCACATCTAAAAACACAATATTGTCAGGACTGATCTGGGAGGTAAATTGAAGATTTTTATCGTTGTTATTAAGGAGATCAATGAAAGATTTAACTAACTTTTCATCCCCTCTCCAGATCAGGAATATGTCATCTATAAACCTTGCCCAGGTGACAATACTGTCACCATGGGCTTCCTGACAGTGGAACACCTGCTCCTCCCACCAGCCCATGTAAAGATTTGCATAGCCGGGGGCGAAGCAGGTGCCCATTGCTGTCCCTTGTGTTTGTTTATATATGTTTTGATTGAACAAAAAGTAGTTGTTTGTCAGGCAATATTTGATCATCTCTAACAACATTTCAGTGTGTGCCAGTAATGAAATTGGTCTAGCTCTTAAAAAATGCTGTGTAGCCTGGATCCCCAGGTCATGTGGTATACTGGTATAGAGGCTGGTTACATCCAATGTAACCAGCAAGAAATCTTTCTCCCATGACACACCATCAATCAATGTTAAAAAATGTGTGGTATCTTTGAGGTATGCAGGTAAAGCACTCACAGGAGCAGAGGGTGTGGAGGAACCGCAGGAACCAGAAAGCCAGGTCAAGGAGAAGAACAAGGAGAGCCAACCAGAACTGTAGCATTTTCAACACTTGCCAAGAGGGGAACCAAATTAATGTGGTCAACCTGTCAGAGCGTAAGTTATCATCATCTGAAAATAATGTACTCTCTCTAGGATTGTCGTTTTGTCCAACTAGAACTTCTGTCTGAGGGCCTGAAAGACAAAATGGTGGCCACCCATTGTCACCTGAGACATAGCTGGAACCTACTAGTACCTTCCAGAACATTCTAGAACCCTGTGACAGTGTGAGGCAGGTTTAGAATGTTGGGAAGCCAGCTCAGAGTTGGCAGTTGGAGTAGGCAGTTGGCACCTGACTGGTGAAGGGAGAGCAGCACAACACTGAAGGAGGAAGGAGTGAGGCAGCAGGGGTGGAAACTTGTGCCTGGAGTGGGGTCCAGAAACCCACCCTTGATACTAGTCCCTACTGACTGAGCCCAGCCTGGAGCCCTGTGTGGGATAAAGTCAAGAAGAACCAACTCAAGGACCTGAACAGCCGGAACAGGCCTTGGAAGTAAAGAACAGCAAGTTCCTGACCTGTCTATTGGTATCTTCCTGGAGTCCGACGCCGAGAAGCCTAGAGACCTGGGGCCAGAGGTGAAGAAGCGGCGCTGACTGGAAAGCAGACGTCGTACCCGGAGCCGCCAGAGGTCGAGAGAGGGCGCCGACGGAGGTCGTGGAGACACCAGAGGTCGAGGAGGAAGTCACCTGAGGTCGAGTGTGCGGCGTCGACGGGGGAGTGAAGTCCGCCCTCCGGAGTCGCCGGAGATCGAGGTGAATCGTGCCGGAGGTCGGGAGTGGAGATCGCACTCCGGAGTCGCCGGAACCTGAGGAAAGGAGCACCGGAGGTCAGGAGTGGAGATCGCACTCCGGAGTCGCCAGAACCTGAGGAAAGGAGCACCGGAGGTCGGGAGTGGAGATCGCACTCCGGAGTCGCCGGAACCTGAAGGGAAGAGCACCGGAGGTCGGGAGTGGAGGTCGCACTCCGGAGACACCCGGAAGTAGGGAGATCGTGTCCCTGTGACGCCGGAGACCGACATCGAATCGAGGCTGCCCAGTGACATCGAGCCGAGGCCGCCCGCCGACATCGATCCGGAACCACCTCACGGCGTCAACAGGAACTGACATCGAGCCGAGGCCGTCCGCCGACATCGATCCGGAACCGCATCACGGCGTTGACAAGAACTGACATCGAGCCGAGGCCGGCTAGCGACATCGAACCGGAACCGCCTCACGGCGTCGACACGACTCCGGCGGAGTCGGAAGTTCATAAAGAGGGCAGTAAGTGGAATAGAGGGCGCCTAAGGCCCTGTGGAGCCCTAAGAGACCATCCTAGGGGCTAGAGAGGTGTTAGGACCAGCCTGGGAGTGCCAGGGGTGGACTGAGACTGATACAGTGACCTGTGTGAGGGGTTGTGTAGTTTGGGAGAGCCAGATTCCTAGATTACCCTTGATCTACCTCAGTTTTAGCCTCAGCCTTATCCAAGCTAGGTGAGACACCCTCAGGCCATCCACATAACCACAAGCTGTGATTGGGCCAAATCAACCCATAGTACCTCACAAATGTGACCTGATTTGAAAGTGTACTGATGGCTTATATTTATTGAGAGTATTGTATTCTTTGTATTTATCCTATTTATTGTCTCACAGTATTTATTCCCTCGCAGTATTTATTTGCCTATGTATTTTATGCACATCTATTTATTCATTGATTATTTATGATCTGAGCTTATTTATTTGACCTACCCTTTTTACAGAAGAAGCTTTGTGTACTGTAAGGGTGTTATTATTTATTTAACCTGCAACTAAGAGAAAACAAGATAAACACAGATATATTTTCATAAATTTTTACGGTGTAGTGTCGTTTTTGGAACGGATGCACGCATGGTTATTGTGAGGGTGTGACGTACGCTTAACACGGTGCCTGACCCCCGACCGCTCGAGCCAAGCTACCCCTTGTGCTGGGAAAAACCGGGTGACTGCTAACCCGGTTGCCCGGGGTTTTCTAACATAATTGGTGTTCAGCGGTGGGATAGAGCTGTGCTTGCGTCCACTCGACAATAACTGTGGGTAGTCCATAGGCCTACACCGGGAGTTTTCTCAAAGCGGACTTCCTAATTCTGAGTTTTGTTTTTTCCAAATTTACTCTGGTGGTGGGAGGAGGTATTACAAAAGGTACCCCCCTTCATAGCTTCTGTAAACACCTGTCTTCTATTCTGAGTGGGCAAAATGGAGTTTGTGTTGGAAGATGTGGAAACTTACACTGTGGCCCAACTCAGAGAGTTTTGTCAGCGAGAGGGGGTGTATTGTCCCCCAGGTGCCAAGAAGGCTGAACTCCAGACCAGCTTGAGGGCTTGGGGGGAGGCACGACGGGAAAGTAAGGCTGAGCAGGAGGACAGGGATGGAGAGCCTGTTAGCGAGGGGGCTGGGTTGTACCAACCTGAGGTGGGGAACCTGTTAGCGGGGCCCAGAACTCTTTCCAGGAAGGGCAGCACTGTCTCTAGCGGTGGCTTATCAGAAGTAGAATTAACTGACCGGAGGGAGAAAAGACAGCTCACATGGAAGTTGGCGGAGCTGGAGAAAGAGAAGGAGGAACGGAGGATGGCTCACGAGTTGAGGCTCAAGGAGGTGGATCTCCAGATCCTACGAGTCGGGGCACAAACTGTTCCTAATGGTGGCAGCAAAGACAGAGAAATCACCAGGGAACCCAAACCCTATTTGCCAAAAGACATAGTAGCTAGCTATAGTGCGGGTGACGATATCGCCAAGTGGCTAGCGGCCTATGAGGTCTCTTTAAGGGCCCATGGGGTGCCAGAGAAGTACTGGGGAGGGGGATTGTACAAATACATGCCTCCAGCTGGTAGGGATGCATTATTGGCCCTAGAGCCGGATGAGCAGACCCACTACCCCACCATGAAAGTGGCGCTCGTAAGAAAGTTTGGACTAACACCCGAGAAGTACAGACAGAAGTTCCGGGGTAGCCACAAACTGGGCACACAGAATTGGGTGGATTTCCTGGACTATGCAAAGAAGGCATTAGAGGGTTGGATTCAGGGCAGTGAGGTGAGGGACTACGAGGGGTTGTTTGATTTAATGTTGAAGGAACACCTGCTCGAAAAATGTTTCCCTGAACTGCGTCAACACCTGGTGGATAGCAAGCTGACCAATCCCCGGAAGCTTGCTGAGGAGGCGGACATTTGGGCTAGTACCCGGGTGTCCACAAGGGGGACTGGAGGGGATACTCAAAAGGCCGGACAGGGTGCCCCCCAGAAGAAAGAGGGAGGGGAAAAGAAAAAGGAGTTCTCTAAAGGCCCCCAAAATAACTTCCAAGGAAAGGGAACAGGATTCACCCCTAGGGCTAACCCACCCAGAAACCCTAATCCTGGCCAGAGTCAGCAGCCAAGGGTTGTCCATTGCTTCGAGTGCGGTGGCGTCGGACACTATAAGGGAGATGCGAAGTGTCCGAAAAGCCCACCCCCTCCCATTGGAGGAAAGGCCCCCGGAGTAGCTAGTGTAGTGCTCGGGGAGGAGATGCCCTTAACTAAGGGAAGGGAGTGAGCGGGTGTCACTTTAGTGTCCCTGGGAGAACGGGAGATGGTTCCTAAGATCCAGGTGCCCGCAAATACCATGAAGTATGGGCAGTGGGTCACCATCAACGGCCAAAGAGGGGAGGCTCTGAGAGACACAGGAGCCAGTATGACTATGGTACGTAGCCAGCTGGTGTCTCCAGAACAGGTAATTCCCGATGTACTCCACCCAGCCGCGATGGCTGACGGCAGAACCGGCCACTATCCGGTGGCCGAGGTTCCCTTTGAAAGGTGAGGGGGTTGCAGGTTCACTTCGAGTTGCCGTAAGCCCTGCCGTGCCGGTCGATTGTCTACTGGGGAATGACATGGAGCACAATGCTTGGAAGGAGGTGGAATACCGGACTCATGCTGAGATGCTGGGTACACCTGACTGGGCCTGTGTTAGCACAGGGTCCGCGACTACCCGGAAAGGGAGTTTGTTTCGACTGGAGCCTGGAACAAAGGCACAGCCGGCTGCCGACCAAGGGAAGAACCGAGGACAGGAGGAGCCTGCCTCGGCATCCGCGCCCCGTGTGACGGATAGGCCACTGGAGGTGGTGGACCAGGAGTCCGCGGTGGGGGATGTTACCAAACTGGAGGACCTACCCATCCCGGCCGAGTGGCACGTGGAGGGAGGGCCGACCAGGGAGGAATTCTGCAAGGGCCAGAGGGAGTGCCCTACCCTTGAGGGACTGAGGCGACAGGCCGAAGCCCAGGCAGCAGGGAACGTTGAGGGGAACTACAACCTTTACTGGGAGGATGGCCTCCTCTACAGTGAACCCAAGGCACCCCTACATGGATCGTCACGAGCCTTAGTAGTCCCTCAACGTTACCGAGCCATCCTACTGGAATTGGCTCACGAGATCCCCTTGGCAGGACACCTGGGGCAAGACAAGACCTTCGCCCGTCTTGTCCCACACTTTTATTGGCCTCAAATGAAAGTGTCGTCCGACACCTACTGCCAGACATGTGTGTCTTGCCAAGCCAGTGGGAAAACAGGGGTGAAGCTGAAATCTCCCCTGGAACCACTTCCTGTCGTTAGCACCCCCTTTGAAAGGGTGGGCATCGATATTGTGGGTCCATTAGATCCGCCTACTACAGCTGGTCACAGGTTTATCCTGGTTCTGGTGGATCATGCCACACGGTACCCAGAGGCTATACCTCTAAGGACTATTACAGCACCTGTTGTGGTTAGGGCCCTGATGGGAATCTTTACCCGAGTGGGTTTTCCCAAGGAAGTTGTGTCCGACAGGGGGACCAACTTCATGTCAGCATACATGCGGGCCATGTGGAAGGAGTGTGGAGTGACCTACCGGTTCACAACTCCTTACCACCCCCAGACCAATGGTCTGGTGGAGAGGTTTAACCAAACCTTGAAAGGCATGATTAGAAGTCTGCCTGAAAGCCTGCGGAGGAAATGGGACGTCCTCCTACCCTGTCTATTGTTTTCCTACAGGGAAGTGCCACAGAAGGGAGTGGGCTTCAGCCCCGTCGAGCTTTTGTATGGGCACCTGTGCGTGGACCTCTCAGCCTGGTGAGAGACGGATGGGAAAGAACTCCCAGAAAGCTTCCCCAGGACGTGGTGAGCTACATGCTGGCCTTCCGAAGCCAAATGGCTAAGTTGTGGAAGCAAGCTTCTGACAACTTGGAGGCCAGCCAAGCAGTAATGAAGGCGTGGTATGACCACAACGCTCACCCGGTGGAATTGGAGCCTGGCCAGAAGGTGTGGGTGATCGAACCAGGAGAGCTTAGCGCCCTCCAGGATCGCTGGTCAGGACCCTTTGAGGTATTGGAGAAGAAGGGTAAGGCTACCTACTTGGTGGATCTTAAGACCCCTCGTCAGCCCCTACGGGTGTTGCATGCCAACCGCCTCAAACCCCACCACGAGAGGCCCGAAGTCATTTTGATGATGGTGACTGACGGAGCAGAGGACGTGGAAAGCGAGCCTCTCCCCGATTTATTTGCGTCTCAAGAGAAGGATGGGTCGGTGGAGGGAGTGATTCTCTCCCCATCTCTAACTCCTGAACAGCAGGAGGACTGCCGCCAGGTCCTGGGACAGTACTCTTCGTTGTTCTCCCTTGTTCCGGGTAGGACTCACCTGTGCGTCCATGATGTGGACACAGGAGACAGCCCACCTGTGAAGTCCAAGATCTACCGGATGTCAGACAAGGTGAAGGCCAGCATTCACAGTGAAGTCACTAAGATGCTGGAGCTAGGAGTGATCGAACCTTCCAGCAGCCCCTGGTCCAGTCTGGTGGTGCTAGTACCAAAAGCCGCACCACCGGGTGCCCAACCGGAACTGAGGTTCTGTGTGGACTACCGGGGACTGAACTCAGTAACCAAGACTGATGCTCATCCGATCCCAAGGGCGGATGAATTGATTGACCGGCTGGGAGCTGCCCAATATCTAAGTACCTTTGACCTTACTTCTGGGTACTGGCAGATCTCTCTGACTGACGGAGCTAGGGAAAGGTCAGCCTTCTCCACGCCCAAAGGCCACTACCAGTTCTGTGTGATGCCCTTTGGGCTCAAGAACGCACCTGCCACGTTTCAGCGTCTGGTGAACCAGATCCTCACTGGAATGGAGAGTTTCTCTGCTGCTTATCTGGATGACATAGCCGTCTTCAGTAACAGCTGGGAGGATCACTTGCGTCACCTGCAAGCTGTTCTCCAGGCTCTGAGACAAGCTGGTTTAACGATCAAGGCCAGCAAGTGCCAGATCGGGCAGGGGTCGGTAGTGTACCTTGGACACTTGGTGGGTAGGGGAGCGGTGCAACCCCTCCAGGCGAAGATCGAGGCCATCATGGCCTGGGAACCCCCCAAGACTCAGACTGAGGTCCGAACTTTTCTGGGCCTCACCGGATATTACCGCCGCTTCGTGAAGGGATACAGTACCATTGTGGCCCCCCTCACGGAGCTTACGTCCAAGAAACAACCTCGATGGGTAGTCTGGACGGAGGCTTGTCAGCAGGCCTTTGTAAAACTGAAGCAAGCCATGTGCGAGGCCCCGGTCCTACGGGCCCCAGACTTTTCCAAGGAGTTCATTGTCCAGACGGATGCATCGGAACATGGCATTGGGGCAGTGTTATCGCAACTCAATGAAGAGGGGCTGGATCAACCCGTGGTCTTCCTATCCCGGAGACTACTTCCCAGGGAACAGAAGTGGAGTGCAATAGAGCGTGAAGCCTTTGCAGTGATATGGGCTCTGAAGAAGCTGCGGCCATACCTGTTTGGCACGCACTTCCTAGTTCAGACCGACCACAGACCCCTTCGTTGGCTGATGCAGATGAAGGGGGAAAATCCCAAGTTGCTAAGGTGGTCTATCTCCCTACAGGGAATGGACTTTCAGGTGGAACATCAGCCTGGAGTGGACCACGCCAATGCAGACGGTCTCTCAAGGTATTTCCGCCTTAGTGATGAGAACTCCCAAGGGGTTGGGTAGCTCTCCCCACTTTCAGCTGGGGGGGACGCGTGTTAGACCTGTCAGCCCTTTGGGTGGTCCCTCCTCATCATTATTTATTTTGTCCCACTTTTGCCTCAAACCCTATTAGTATTTTTCCTTTTTGGGAACCACCAGACTTTTTAGTGTTGATGCAGGGTCAGGGAGCCATTTTCCCTACCCCTGGAACTTCTGTCTGAGGGCCTGAAACACAAAATGGTGGCCACCCATTGTCACCTGAGACATAGCTGGAACCTACTAGTACCTTCCAGAACATTCTAGAACCCTGTGACAGTGTGAGGCAGGTTTAGAATGTTGGGAAGCCAGCTCAGAGTTGGCAGTTGGAGTAGGCAGTTGGCACCTGACTGGTGAAGGGAGAGCAGCACAACACTGAAGGAGGAAGGAGTGAGGCAGCAGGGGTGGAAACGTGTGCCTGGAGTGGGGTCCAGAAACCCACCCTTGATACTAGTCCATACTGACTGAGCCCAGCCTGGAGCCCTGTGTGGGATAAAGTCAAGAAGAACCAACTCAAGGACCTGAACAGCCGGAACAGGCCTTGGAAGTAAAGAACAGCAAGTTCCTGACCTGTCTATTGGTATCTTCCTGGAGTCCGACGCCGAGAAGCCTAGAGACCTGGGGCCGGAGGTGAAGAAGCGGCGCTGACTGGAAAGCAGACGTCGTACCTGGAGCCGCCAGAGGTCGAGAGAGGGCGCCAACGGAGGTCGTGGAGACACCAGAGGTCGAGGAGGAAGTCACCTGAGGTCGAGTGTGCGGCGTCGACGGGGGAGTGAAGTCCGCCCTCCAGAGTCGCCGGAGACCGAGGTGAATCGTGCCGGAGGTCGGGAGTGGAGATCGCACTCCGGAGTCGCCGGAACCTGAGGAAAGGAGCACCGGAGGTCGGGAGTGGAGATCGCACTCCGGAGTCGCCGCAACCTGAGGAAAGGAGCACCGGAGGTCGGGAGTGGAGATCGCACTCCGGAGTCGCCGGAACCTGAAGGGAAGAGCACCGGAGGTCGGGAGTGGAGGTCGCACTCCAGAGACACCCGGAAGTAGGGAGATCGTGTCCCTGTGACGCCGGAGACCGACATCGAATCGAGGCTGCCCAGCGACATCGAGCCGAGGCCGCCCGCCGACATCGATCCGGAACCACCTCACGGCGTCAACAGGAACTGACATCGAGCCGAGGCCGTCCGCCGACATCGATCCGGAACCGCCTCACGGCGTCGACAAGAACTGACATCGAGCCGAGGCCGGCTAGCGACATCGAACCGGAACCGCCTCACGGCGTCGACACGACTCCGGCGGAGTCGGAAGTTCATAAAGAGGGCAGTAAGTGGAATAGAGGGCGCCTAAGGCCCTGTGGAGCCCTAAGAGACCATCCTAGGGGCTAGAGAGGTGTTAGGACCAGCCTGGGAGTGCCAGGGGTGGACTGAGACTGATACAGTGACCTGTGTGAGGGGTTGTGTAGTTTGGGAGAGCCAGATTCCTAGATTACCCTTGATCTACCTCAGTTTTAGCCTCAGCCTTATCCAAGCTAGGTGAGACACCCTCAGGCCATCCACATAACCACAAGCTGTGATTGGGCCAAATCAACCCATAGTACCTCACAAATGCGACCTGATTTGAAAGTGTACTGATGGCTTATATTTATTGAGAGTATTGTATTCTTTGTATTTATCCTATTTATTGTCTCACAGTATTTATTCCCTCGCAGTATTTATTTGCCTATGTATTTTATGCACATCTATTTATTCATTGATTATTTATGATCTGAGCTTATTTATTTGACCTACCCTTTTTACAGAAGAAGCTTTGTGTACTGTAAGGGTGTTATTATTTATTTAACCTGCAACTAAGAGAAAACAAGATAAACACAGATATATTTTCATAAATTTTTACGGTGTAGTGTCGTTTTTGGAACGGATGCACGCATGGTTATTGTGAGGGTGTGACGTACGCTTAACGCGGTGCCTGACCCCCGACTGCTCGACCCAAGCTACCGCTTGTGCTGGGAAAAACCGGGTGACTGCTAACCCGGTTGCCCGGGGTTTTCTAACACGGGCGATTACCAATCATGACACAACTTACCCTGTCGCCAGGCATTTTGCAGACAAACACGAATCCAGGAGTGATAAACTCAGGTATTTCTGTTTGGACCATGTCCCTGTTACTGAAAGGGGAGGGGACAGGGTAAGAGAGCTGCACAAATTAGAGGCGCGTTTTATCATTGAATTGCAGACACGTACCCCTGGGGGCCTAAATATGGAGGAAGAACTATGGTCCTTCATTGGTTGATTTTCTTACGTGTTTTTGAGTTCTCATTTTGCCTCACGTGATTTAATGCAGTTACAACAATATGAAATGGGTATGATCTAATGTTTAGACTTCTCACTTCCTCTTTATTGATTTGAACTGATGATTACGCCCATTGGAGGGCTCCATTTTGCGTCTGATGCACTGTCGTGAAATGTATATAATTGTTATAGATCGAGTGAATGCCCTTCACTTTTTCTTGTTTTCTTTGTCTTTATTCGAATGGGACTTCACATCATTGTATGGACTTTCAGCGCATTGCATTTAGGCCAACACAATGTTTACCCCAGCTGCCAGAAGCTCTGCCCATTGGTGGGCGTAATTTTGGATTTCATGAATTATAGAACAATGTTTTTTCTGCCACTAACGCAGCCAATTTCATTAGTGTATGGTTGGAACTATGTTCTGTTTTAAAAAATAGCATATTTATGCATGAATCAGGTTTGACTGTACGGTTTAACGTAATACATTATATTTATTTTCTGCGTCTATGTGGCAATTCTAATATGGCCACTGTGGTTACGATGAATTTAGGTTAACCGAATGTGAAGTCCCTTGATGATGTTGCTTGACAGCCCTGTAAACCAATGATTGTTTTTGTTATTTATAAGTGTTTGTTTCGAACATGGCAAACTGACACTGACGAAGGCCAGGGTGCCGGAACGCGTGTGTCAACCTTGATGTTAGTCTTCACGGAGAAGAACTAATAAACCAGATTTCTTACAATTGAGCCTGAGTGCGCCGCACGTTCTTTTCTGAGGCGTGGTGTTTGGGGGATATATATATATATATATATGTATATACATACACACATAAAAAAGAAGCAGAAGAGAGCTCTGGGTAGTTCCCACGTTTAGGTGGAGAGCAGCTTCTGTGTAGAGCACCCTACAACACCAGTGATACTCTAAATTTGCTGACCTCAAATGTCTGCTTTTGTCTCAACATTTGAGATTTCCACTGACCATGTCATGAGTGATGTAATATGTGACGTCATCAGCAGTGCATTGCGGGCGCGCGAGTTATAGTTAGCTGAACTAACTATAACGGGGGAATTTCAATGGTTTTGTACGAGTGAAAAGTCCAGCTAACTGTAACGCCCCTGAAACCTATGGTTTTTTCAGTGAATTTCTAAGGTTTTTTAAATGCTAATTCCTAGCTATAACGTGCCTGAAACCTATGTTTTTTTCAGTGAATTTCAAAGGTTTTTTAAATGCTAATTTCTAGCAATGCCTACAGAGATAGGACATGTGAAGAAAGAAGGAAAAACGCACAGAAAGAAAAAAAAGAAATGCAGAAAGAAGCAACAGAAGTCCTCAAAGACGAAGAAAAGTGCAGGAAGAAGTATAGCGTGCAGAAAGAACAAACAGAAGAGCAGAAACAAGCCTTGTTGCAAAATCATCCTGTACCCTCAACTTTTTCAGACGGATACTGGTGGTAACTGAGTCTGACTAACCAGTCCTAGAGCCAGTGCTGTTAAAAGACACTCAGAATACAGTGAAAACACCTACATACACTAGGGCACACTATGTGTTGGGGTCCCCCTGTGATTAGCATGACTTCCTCTGTAAGCCCCTAGTATATAATAGGGCAGGGGATTAAATCTACCTCTTAAAACGCACCACAGGGCGTGTTTGAACACGTCACCTCATGCCCCGTCCCCTCCCTTCCCCACTGTGTAAACACGCCCTGTAGCCGTTTTAAGTTGGGAGATTAAGTCCCCTTGAATCCTGAGGGTCCCTAGGGTCCAACTAGACCACTAGGTACCTCCAGTAAGCGCCACAGAGCTGCGTTGCAGAGAGGTGTAAAAAGGGGCACGGCCTGCACCACCTCTCTGCAATGCAGAGCAGTGGTGCTTACTGGAAGCACCTGGTGGGCTAGTTGGACCCCAGGGTCCCTCAGGAGTGAAAGGGAATTATTTCCCCAACTTAAAAACGCACCACAGGGCCTGTGGGCGTTCTGAGTTGAGAGATTAAGTCCCCTTGAATCCTAAGGGTCCCTAGGGTCAAACTAGCCCACTAGGTACCTCCAGTAAGTGCCCCAGAGCTGCATTGCATGGAGGTGTAAAAAGGGGCGTGGCCTCAGAACACCTGTCTGCAACGCAGCTCCCTGGCGCATACTGGAGATACCTGTTGGGCTAGTTGGCCCTCAGGGACCCTCAGTATTGAAGGGGAATTCATTCCTCAACTTACAACTGGCCAGGGGGCGCGTTTGCAGAGTGCTGCAAGGAGGGGGCGTGGCCTCCGGCGCGATGCCGGTCTTTTATTTATTTATTTTTTGTTGAAAAAAATTAATTTGGCCCTCCCAAGGTCTTAATCGGCCCCGGGGACCCCAACCCCCAGGTCATGGCCTTTTTTAATTTTTTTATTCTTTGGAGGGGGGTTGTGTTGCCCCCCTCCCCAGGCCACTTATGGCCCCGGGGACCCCATCCCCCGGGGCCGGCCTTTGTTTTTTATTTAAAAAAAAATATATATATATTTATAGAAACACCTAGGACATGCTGGACAAACCGTATGTACCTATCACCATGACGATTTGCGTGATATTCATTAAAAGGCGACTATGCATACAATGAATCCACTTAGAATGTATTCACACCGCTAGTGAAGCTCTGACATGTCTGACACCCTACCGTGCCTAATCCCGGCGCCCCCGCTGGTGGGTACTCTCCAAGTAGACACCCTTGTTGTTTATTTATACAAACATGGGTAGCTATTGACGGGCAAATTTAATACACATGCACACCAAGCCATTCAAAGGGGATTCGACAAAAATTCGACCAAACTATGCAAGAAACCCCCTCACGGTTAATAAAACACACATCCACCGCCGGATGTGTAATACTTTTTATTTTACTCTCTGGAAAGGAGACAAACCTCACTTGAGAGTCACAGCATGCTCCTGGCTGAGCCCAATGCTGTGTTACACCCACCAGTGCCCGCCGAGTGCCACACACCCCTGTGTTGTATTCCACCAGCTAGTGCATATGCTATGACACTCTCTAGCCCATGTGCACTGTAACACCACCCCGTGAATATGTCATGCCACACTTGCCTTCGCACGGGTTATATTGCCCCATCTAACGTGCCTTCCTCAATGCCTATGTTATAAGGCACAGCGCTATGCCATACATATTACAATCTGGGATCCATATCTTTGTCACAGTGCATATGCAATGTTACACTACCCAGCACATATTTTATATTACAACTTTAGAGACTACTTAGGTTACACAACACTGCCCTGTGCATATTACACTCCAAGGCGCATATCACATAGCAAGCGCTAGTGCCTGTGCTATCTCGCGCTCTCCAATGAATCTGTCATTGCGCACAATGTATTGGATATTATATTTCACGCCCCGGTTCATCTTATATCACACTTTTTGGTGCATAGTTTATACCATATACTATATCTAGTTTTCATTTTCATTCGTGCTCTCAGGACTATGTTCTATATAACACTGCGTCCACCTTCCCTTTTCACGGGTATTACATTTTGCGATGGGGGTGGAGGGTCAGGGGATGTTTCTGCTAAGTGAGCCCGGAGTCACAGTCCCAAACGTCCTCTTCTTCTTGAATAAAAGTGAGATTATGCTGCATACTTGTTCATATTTTAAGTAGTTCGCACAGACACACATTTTAAAAACAATAAAGTTCCTAATACCCACCTTCTATAAACAGTTAGCTTGCTGCCCCATCCACCTCCTCCCTATCCTCTGTTGTCTGAATCCATGGACTAGCCTCCTCCCTCCTGCCATGCATGGTCTGATGTGCTGCCACTGCCCTGCATTTAGCATGATGTACCAGTCCACTCATCCTGCCCTCCATTGCCCAATTCTATGGCCCATCATTGACCTCCTGCTTAGCCTCTGTGCTTTGCTTGCTGCCCCTATTCTCCCTCCCCCTGCCCTCCGATGTCTTTGTGCATGCCCCTGCTCCATCCTTTTTGACCACCATGTCCCATGGACCTGCCACTCCTATCTACTCTGAGTGTTCTGTTGAGCTGCCACTCCCCTACCACCTGCCTAGCATTGTCAGATGACTGTAACCTGTCCCTGCCACCTCCACCCTGCCTGTCCACATGCCATGCCCCTATCCCCTTCCCCTGTCCTCCATTGACCATTTTACTGCCACACCCTTCTGCCCTCCCTGGTCTGTTGTGCTGCAACTGCTCCTCCTGCCTGCCCTGCGCGGTCTGTTGTGAGGCCCCTTCCCCTGAACTCTCTTGTCTGTGCCCAGGTCCTGACCCTCCCTTCTATCCTCCATGGTCCTTTGTGCATGCCCTGCACCCTCCTTCTTGCCCATCATAGCCATTGTGCTGCCACTAACCCTCCCGCTTGCCATGCATGGTCTTCTGTGCTGCCATGGCCCCTCCCACCTTCCCTGTGTGGTCAGCTAGCTGCTCCTGACCCCCTCCCACCTTCCCTCCATGGTCTGTGTGTATGCCATCATAGTCTCACTGTTGCTCTCCATGGTGTGTCTTGTTTCTAGTGCCCATCCTGCCTGACCTCCATGGTCATCTTGCTGCTCCTGCCCTGCCCCCTTGCCCCCAGCCCTCTGTTTCCATGTGCAGACCCCTATTCCCTCCCTCCTGGCTTGTCGGTTCCATTGTAATGCCCCTGATCCGTCCCTCCTGCCCTTTATGGTCAGTTATGCTGCAGCTTTCTCTCCTGTCTGTGCACTATGGTCAGCTAGCTACCATTGCCTCTTTCCCCTCTGTTGTCTGTTGTCCATGTGCATGGTCCTGTCCCCTCCCTCTTGCTTTCTATGGATTGTTGTGCTGCACTCCCGTCCCGCATGCCCTGTGTGGTGTATTGTGCTGCTGCAAACCCTGATGCCTGCCCTGTAGGGTCAGTTTGGTGCACCTCTCAATGTCCCTCCTGTCCTCTGTTATCCAAGTCCATGTCCCTACCCCAATTCCTCCTGCCTACCATGATACCATACTTGCGAACATTTTGAACTTGGTAAGAGGGAGATTTTGAAATAAAACTGGGGCATTGATTTTCCCCTTTGAGTTACATTGAAAAAGAGAAGATTGTAGACAGGAAACAGATCAAGTAAAGCCCATTTGAGCTTAAAAACATTGGACGTTTCCTGGCTGAAATGGGTCTGTTGGCATGTATGGTTGTATGACCACTGCCTCTTCCTTCTGCCCACAATGGTCTATTATATTGCCACAGCCTCTCTTGCCAGTCCTGTATTGTTGGTTTGTTGCCCCTGCCCCCTTTCCACTGCCCTCCATAGTCTGTTGTGCTGCCACTGCCCTTCCTGCCTGCCTAGTGTGGTCAAATTGATGCCTCTGCACTCTCCTACCTGCCTTCAATTTTCAGAGTCCGTGCCCCTGGCCTCTGCCTCTCAACAGTATCCCAATGAACAACTAGATTGCTAACATTCTATATTTATTACAAAAGTGTGGAATGCCTGACATCATCTTGATGTATCAAAATCAACAGGAGAGGAAGGGATCAACACGGCTAGTCCCCTCAGTAGGATATCAATAAACAATAAAGCCAGTGTACAAAAATATGAAACAGGGGGCACTCTAATCAATGCAATACATCAATCAATCGAGCAACGAGCCTCAGATTCCCTGTGAACCGTTATGTTCATGGGAAGTAGGTTTGGCCACTTTGGAACAATACCCAGTGGGTATGAAAAAGCCCTCACTCACCAACCTGGTTGGTGACATGCTTCATCATTGGGCTTCCACTGGGACGACCGAATGTCATCCCAGTGTGCTGCGACGCCAGGTTACTGCGGAGCTGGGTTGGTTGTGTGGGGAAAGTGAATTTAAAATATCCAATCAAGTCAAAAAGAAGCTTTATTAATTTTGCTTAAATGGAAAGAAGTAAAAAGGAGTGAGGGTCAAAAAAATAAAAGACCTGGTTCACTCCGTGGCGGTCGTCCCAGTGGAAGCCCAATGATGAAGCATGTCACCAACCAGGTTGCATTTCGGCTCTTTTGTGTCTGGTGGCCATCTTGGGAGATTTATTTGTTATGAAGTTTCCTAATTTCCTCATTTACTGCAGTCTCCTCTTTCAGTTTTTTACTTTGATTCCATCAAGAAGGTATTCAGCACTCTAGTTGCTAATTAGATTATTGTAGTAAAGCTACTGCTCACCACGGAAGTCTGCTGCTGGTATTAAAAGTGCATGTTTCAGTCTGCATATCAGAATTTTTTAATGAAATAGAAGAGGATTTGAGAAGTCACTCAAAATGTGCCCTAATTTTTCTTTCTGCAGCACTAATCATAATTTCTATGGCAAAATGAACCCCCTCATTGTGTTCCTTTTTAAATTAAATGTTTTAAGTGTTACCAGTTTATTCCAATCAAGATGGCTTCAGGTGTGCCATACTTTTGTCATAAGTAAGACAGTAAGCGCTCTAGTTGTTCTTAAGACCACTCTGGGACATTCTGTCATTAGGCTATACTTGGGCTACATCTGGGTGATATTTGGGCTACATTTGGGCTCTTTTGTCTCTGGTGGCCATCTTGGGAGATTTATTTGTTATGAAGTTTCCTAATTTCCTCATTTACTGCAGTCTCCTCAGTAGAAAATACTCTCAGTTTTTTACTTGGTTCCATCAAGAAGGCATTCAGATGTGTCACACATTTGCCATAAATTCTGAATGTTAGCACTCTAGTTGCTCATCAGATCACTGTAGTAAAGGTACTGCTCACCAGGGAAGTCTGCTGCTGGTATTCAAAGTGCATGTTTCAGTCTGCATGTCAGAATTTTTTTATGACATAGAAGAGGATTTGAGAAGTCAAAATGTGCCCTAATTTTTCTTTCTGCAGCACTAATCATACTTTCTATGGCAAAATGAATCCCCTCATTGTGTTCCTTTGTAAATTAAATGTTTTAAGTGTTACCACTTTATTCCATTCAAGATGGCTTCAGGTGTGCCATACTTTTGTCATAAGTAAGACTGTTAGCGCTCTAGTTGTTCGTTAGAACACTCTGGGACATTCTGTCATTGAGCTATACTTGGGCTACATCTGGGTGATATTTGGGCTACATTTGGGCTCTTTTGTCTCTGGTGGCCATTTTGGGAGACTTATTTGTTATGATGTTTCCTAATTTCCTCATTTACTACAGTCTCCTCAGTAGGAAATACTTTCAGTTTTTTACTTTGATTCCATCAAGAAGGCATTCAGATGTGTCACAAATTTGCCATAAATTCAGAATGTTAGCACTCTAGTTGCTTATTAGATCACTGTAGTAAAGCTACTGCTCACCAGGGAAGTCTGGTGCTGGTATTGAAAGTGCATGTTTCAGTCTGCATGTCAGAATTTTTTAATGAAATAGAAGAGGACTTGAGAAGTCACTCAAAATGTGCCCTAATTTTTCTTTCTGCAGCACTAATCATACTTTCTATGGCAAAATGAACCCCCTCATTTTGTTCCTTTTTATATTAAATGTTTTAAGAATTACCACTTTATTCCAACGAAGATGGCTTCAGGTGTGCCATACGTTTGTCATAAGTAGGACTGTTAGCGCTCTAGTTGTTCTTTAGAACACTCTGGGAAGCTGCAGTAGAACACAAAGGAATCAACTGACAGTCTCTGCCCTTGTTGGATGTACATGCTTTACTGAGAATGTCAGACTTCATTCTCACATGACTGAGAAAGATAATGTGAATTTACAGAAAATATGCTCTCAGTTAGCTTATAGATCACCTTCCAAACCTCTGTGGGAAAAGCATGAGAAAATAGTTTTCTCTCAAACATGATTCATGATATCACAGCAGAAGGCTTTTTCACATGGTAAAATCACCTTAGAACACATTACAATTCCTAAAATGAGTATGGTACCATCAACAAATGATTTATAATGTAACTAAAGTCTTAAAACCTTCTATTAACTGCAATGCTTTTTAATGAGGTGCTATCATGTATATTGGTCCCAAGATGGCTGCCAACACTTCTTGGATGAAGTGCTGTCAGCCAATAAGATCTCACGATGAGATGTGTGGTTATGCTCCGCACAGATATATATGTGATTTTACTTTTGATTTTCTCAGGAACTACTGAACAGATTGACACCATATATGCAAAAGGCACATGCCTGACCTGAGGATTACCTCTTTGCCAAATTTCAAGGAATTCTGTTCAGCCGTTCGGGCTGTACCTTTTTTTTTTTTTATTAACCGTGAGGGGGGTTTCTTGCATAGTTTGGTTGAATTTTTGTCGAATCCCCTTTGAATGGCTTGGTGTGCGTGTATATTAAATGTGCCCGTCAATAGCTACCCATGTTTGTATAAATAAACGACAAGGGTGTCTACTTGGAGAGTACCCACCGGCGGGGGCGCCGGGATTAGGCACAGTAGGGCGTCAGACACGTCAGAGCTTTACTAGCGGTGTAAATACATTCCATGTGGATTCATTCTATGCATAGTCGCCTTTCAATGAATATCACGCAAATCGTCATGGTGATAGGTACATACGGTTTGTCCAGCATGTCCTAGGTGTTTCTATAAATATATATATTTTTAAAATAATAAAAAACAAAGGCCGGCCCCGGGGGATGGGGTCCCCAGAGCCATAAGTGGCCTGAGGAGGGGGGCAACGCAGCCCCCTCCTAAAGAATTTAAATAAAAAAAAGGCCATGAGGGTGCAGGCCCTGGGGGATGGGGTCCCCAGGGCCAGTAAATTAGAAAAAGAAGGGGGGCCTGTTAGACCTGTCAGCCCTTTGGGTGGTCCCTCCTCATCATTATTTATTTTGTCCCACTTTTGCCTCAAACCCTGTTTGAATTTTTCCTTTTTGGGAACCACCAGACTTTTTCGTGCTGCTGCAGATTCAGGGAGCCATTTTACCTACCCCTGAAACTTCTGTCTGAGGGCCTGGAGCACAAAATGGTGGCCACCTGTGACATCACCAGCATCCACTGGAACCTACCAGCACCTTCCAGAACATTCCAGAACCCTGTGACAGTTGGAGGCGGTTTAGAATGTTGGGAAGCTAAGACAGAGAGTTGGCAGTTGGAGCTGGCAGTTGGCACCTGACTGGTGAAGAGTGAGCAGCAGAAACTTGAAGGAGGAAGGAGTGAAGCAGCAGGGGTGGAAACTTGTGCCTGGAGTGGGGTCCATAAACCCACCCTTGATACTAGTCCCTACTGACTGAGCCCAGCCTGGAGCCCTGTGTGGGAAGAAGCAAGAAAAACCATCCTAAGGACCTGGACAGCAGGAACAGGCCTTAGAAACAGAGAACAGCAAGATCCTGACCTGGAAACTGGTTTCCCTGGAGTCCGACGTCGAGTAGCCTGAGACCTGGAGCCCGAGGTGGAGAAGCGGCGCCGACTGGAAAGCGGACGTCGTACCCGGAGCCGCCAGAGGTCGAGAGAGAGGGCGCCGTCAGAGGTCGTGAGGAGTACCAGAGGTCGAGGAGGAAGTCACCCGAGGTCGAGTGAGCGGCGTCATCGGAGGAGTGAAGTCCGCCCTCCGGAGTCGTCGGAGACCAAGGTGAAGTGTACCGGAGGTCGGGAGTGAGGATCGCACTCCGGAGTCGCCGGAACCTGAGAGAATCGTGCCGGAGGTCGGGAGTGGAGGTCGCACTCCAGAGTCGCCGGAACCTGAGGAGAGGAGCATCGGAGGTCGGGAGTGGGGATCGCACTCCGGAGCCGCCGGAAGTCGACATCGAGCCAAGGCCGGCCGACGTCATCGAAGTTGAGGTCGCCATCGGACCGGAGCCGCCCGAAGTCGACATCGAGTAAAGACTGCCCGACGCCCTCGAATCGGAGGTCGAGATCGAACCGAGGCCGCCGACATCGAAACCGGAACCGCCTACCGGCGTCGTCAGGAACTGACATTGTGCCGAGGCCGCCGACATCGAACCGGAACCGCCTCACGGCGTCGACACCACTCCAGCGGCGTCGGAGCATCCGAAAAAGGGCAGTAAGTGGAGTAGAGGGCGCCTAAGGCCCTGTGGAGACCTGAGAGACTGCTCTAAGGGGCTAGGGAGGTGCTGGAACCAACCTGACTGTGCCAGGGGGTGAGCTGAGACTAATTTAGAGGGGTTGTGTGGAGGGAGAGAGCCAGGTCTCTGGTATTCCCCCCTTGATCTATCTCAGTTTAGGCCTCAGCCTTGTCCAAGCCAGGGAGTAGACACCCTCAAGCCTTCCACATCCCCACAAGCTGTGCCTGGGCCAAATCAGCCCTTAGGAATTCAAATGTGATCTGATTCTATGAGTGTCACTGTCAGCTTTTAATTATTTATTAGGGGCACTGTATTTATTGTATTTAACCTATTTATTGCTTCACTGTATTTATTGGTCCACAGTATTTATTGATGCACAATATTTATTGGTTTACAGTATTTATTGCCTCAGAATATTTAATTGCCTGTATGTATTGCACTTATATTTATGCCTTCATTATTTATTATCACCCCTATTTATTGAATCATTAAGCCAGTATTTATTTGACCTGCACTATTTAAAAAGTTGTATATTGTGATTGTTATTTATTTATCCAATCAGCAACTAAGAGAAAAAGAAGATAAAGAAAGATATTTTCATAATTTTTACGGTGTAGAGTCGTTTTTGGAACGGATGCACGCATGGTTATTGTTTGGGTATGTCGTATGCTTAGCACGGAGCTTGATTCCTGACCACTCGAGCCAAGCTACCACAGTGTGTCCGGAAGAACACCACCACCCTTTCAGTGTGGGAGTGTGTTTTTCCAACATAATTGGTGTTCAGCGGTGGGATTGAGCTGTGCCTACGTATACTCAACAATAACTGTGGGTAGTCCATAGGCCTACACCGGGAGTTTTCTCAAAGCGGCCTTCCTAATTGTGGGTTTTTGTTTTTTCCAAATTTACTCTGGTGGTGGGAGGAGGTATTATTAAAGGTACCCCCCTGCCTAGTTACTGCACAAAACCTGTCCTCTGACCTGAGTGGGCGAGATGGAGTTTGACCTAGAAAATCTAGAAACGTACACTGTGGCCCAGCTCAGGGAGTTTTGCCAGCGGGAGGGGGTGTACTGTCCCCCAGGAGCAAAGAAGGGTGCACTCCAAACCAGCTTAAGGGCTTGGGGGGAGGCACGCCGAGAAAGCAAGGCTGAGGAGGAGGACAGGGATAGAGAGCCCGACAGTGAGGGAGCTGGTTTGTACCAACCTGAGGTGGGGAACCTGTCAGCGGGGCCCAGGACACTTTCCAGGAAGGGCAGCAGTGCCTCTAGCGGTGGCTTGTCTGAAGTGGAGTTAACAGACCGGAGGGAGAAAAGACAGCTCACATGGGACTTAGCAAGGCTGGAGAAGGAGAAGGAGGAGCAGAGGATGGCCCATGAATTACGACTGAAAGAAATAGATCTTCAGATCCTGAGAATCGGGGCACAACCTGTTCCTAATGGTGGCAGCCAAACCCAAGAGATCACCAGGGAACCTAAACCCTACCTGCCAAAGGACATAGTAGCTAGCTATGGGGTGGGTGATGATATCGCCAAGTGGCTAGCGGCCTATGAGGTCTCGTTGAGGGCCCATGGGGTTCCAGAGAAGTACTGGGGAGGGGGATTGTACAAGTACATGCCTCCAGCTGGTAGGGATGCTTTATTGGCCCTCGAAGAGGATGAGCAGACCCACTACCCCACCATGAAACTGGCGCTCATAAGGAAGTTTGGACTAACACCCGAAAAGTACAGACAGAAGTTCAGGGGTAGTCACAAACTGGGCACACAAAATTGGGTGGACTTCCTGGACTATGCAAAGAAGGCACTGGAAGGTTGGATTCAGGGCAGTGAATTGAGGAACTACGAGGGGTTGTTTGACCTAGTACTGAAGGAACACCTGCTCGAGAAATGTTTCCCTGAACTGCGGCAACACCTGGTGGATAGCAAGCTGACCAGTCCCCGGAAGCTTGCTGAGGAGGCGGACATTTGGGCTAGTACCCGGGTGTCCACAAGGGGGACTGGAGGGGATACTCAAAAGGCCGGACAGGGCGCCCCCCAGAAGAAAGAGGGAGGGGAAAAGAAAAAGGAGTTCTCCAAAGGCCCCCAAAATAACTTCCAAGGGAATAGGATTCACCCCTAGGGCTAACCCACCCAGAAACCCTAATCCTGGCCAGAGTCAGCAGCCAAGGGTTGTCCATTGCTATGAGTGCGGTGGCGTTGGACACTATAAAGGAGATCCGAAGTGCTTGAAACGACCACCCCCTCCCACTGGAGGAAAGACCCCCGGAGTAGCTAGTGTAGTGCTCGGGGAGGAGATGCCCTTAACTAAGGGAAGGGAGTGGGCGGGTGTCACTTTAGTGTCCCTGGGAGAACGGGAGATGGTTCCTAAGATCCAGGTGCCCGCAAATACCGCAAAGTATGGGCAGTGGGTCACCATCAACGGCCAAAGAGGGGAGGCTCTGAGAGACACAGGAGCCAGTATGACTATGGTGCGTAGCCAACTGGTGTCTCCAGAGCAGGTAATTCCCGATGTACTCCACCCAGCCGCGATGGCTGACGGCAGAACAGGCCACTATCCAGTGGCCGAGGTTCCCTTTGAATGGGGGGGGGTTGCAGGTTCACTTCGAGTTGCCGTAAGCCCTGCCGTGCCAGTCGATTGTCTGCTGGGGAATGACATGGAGCACAACGCTTGGAAGGAGGTGGAATACCGGACTCACACCGAGATGCTGGGTACACCTGACTGGGCCTGTATTAGTACAAGGTCCGCGACTACCCGAAGAGGGAGTTCATTTCGGCTGGAGCCTGGAACAAAGGCCCAGCCAGCTGCCAGTCAAGGGAAGAACCGAGGACAGGAGGAGCCTGCCTCGGCGTCCCCACCCCGTAGGACGGATAGGCCACCGGAGGTGGTGGACCAGGAGTCTGCGGTGGGGGACGTTACCAACCTGGAGGACCTACCCATCCCGGCCGAGTGGCACGTGGAGGGAGGCCCGTCCAGGGAGGAATTCTGCCAGGGCCAGAGGGAGTGCCCTACCCTTGAGGGGCTGAGGCGACAGGCCGAAGCCCAGGCAGCAGGGAACGTTGAAGGGAACTACAGTGTTTACTGGGAGGATGGCCTCCTCTACAGTGAACCCAAGGCACCCCTACATGGATCGTCACGAGCCTTGGTAGTCCCTCAACGTTATCGAGCCTTCCTTCTGGAGTTGGCTCACGAGATACCATTGGCAGGACACTTGGGGCAAGACAAGACCTTCGCCCGTCTTGTCCCACACTTTTATTGGCCTCAGATGAAAGTGTCGTCCGATACCTACTGCCGGACATGTGTGTCTTGCCAAGCCAGTGGGAAAACAGGGGTGAAGCTGAAAGCTCCCCTGGAACCACTTCCTGTCGTTAGCACCCCCTTTGAAAGGGTGGGCATCGACATTGTGGGTCCGTTAGATCCACCAACTACAGCTGGTCACAGGTTTATCCTGGTTCTGGTGGATCATGCCACACGGTACCCAGAGGCAATACCTCTGAGGACCATAACAGCACCTGTTGTGGCTAGGGCCCTTATGGGAATCTTTACCCGAGTGGGTTTTCCCAAGGAAGTTGTGTCCGACAGGGGGACCAACTTCATGTCAGCGTATATGCGGGCGATGTGGAAGGAGTGTGGAGTGACATACCGGTTCACCACTCCTTACCACCCCCAGACCAATGGTCTGGTGGAGAGGTTTAACAAAACCTTGAAGGGCATGATCAGAAGTCTGCCTGAAAGCCTGCGGAGGAAATGGGACGTCCTCCTACCCTGTTTACTTTTTTCCTACAGGGAAGTGCCACAGAAGGGAGTGGGCTTCAGCCCCTTCGAGCTTCTGTATGGGCACCCTGTACGTGGACCTCTCAACCTGGTGAGAGACGGATGGGAAAGAACTCCCAGAAAGCTTCCCCAGGATGTGGTGAGCTACATGCTGCCCTTCCGGAGCCAAATGGCTAAGTTGTGGAAGCAAGCTTCTGACAACTTGGAAGCCAGCCAAGCAGTGATGAAGGCGTGGTATGACCACCATGCTCACCCGGTGGAGTTGGAGCCTGGCCAGAAGGTGTGGGTGATCGAACCAGGAGAGCTTAGTGCCCTCCAGGATCGCTGGTCAGGACCCTTTGAGGTGTTGGAGAAGAAGGGTAAGGCTACCTACTTGGTGGACCTGAAGACCCCTCGTCAGCCCCTGCGGGTGCTGCATGCCAACTGCCTCAAACCCCACCACGAGAGGCCCGAAGTCATCTTGATGATGGTGACTGACGGAGGAGAGGACGTGGAAAGCGAGCCTCTCCCTGATCTGTTTGCGTCTCAAGAGAAGGATGGGTCCGTGGAGGGAGTGATTCTCTCCCCATCTCTAACTCCTGAACAGCAGGAGGACTGTCGCCAGGTCCTGGGGCAGTACTCTTCGTTGTTCTCCCTTGTCCCGGGTAGGACTCACCTGTGCGTCCATGACTTGGACACAGGAGACAGCCCACCTGTGAAGTCCAAGATCTACCGGATGTCAGACAAGGTGAAGGCCAGCATTCATAGTGAAGTCACTAAGATGCTGGAGCTAGGAGTGATCGAACCTTCTAGCAGCCCCTGGTCCAGTCCGGTGGTGTTAGTACCAAAAGCTGCACCACCGGGTGCCCAACCAGAACTGAGGTTCTGTGTGGACTATCGGGGACTGAATTCAGTGACCAAAACTGATGCTCATCCGATCCCTAGGGCGGATGAATTGATTGACCGGCTGGGAGCTGCCCAATATCTAAGTACCTTTGACCTTACTTCAGGGTACTGGCAGATCTCTTTGACTGATGGAGCAAGGGAAAGGTCAGCCTTCTCCACGCCCAATGGCCACTACCAGTTCTGTGTGATGCCCTTTGGGCTCAAGAACGCACCTGCCACGTTTCAGCGCCTGGTAAACCAGATCCTCACCGGAATGGAGAGTTTCTCTGCTGCTTATCTGGATGACATAGCCGTCTTCAGTAACAGCTGGGAGGATCACTTGCGTCACCTGCAAGCTGTTCTCCAGGCCCTGAGACAAGCTGGATTGACGATCAAGGCCAGTAAGTGCCAGATCAGGCAGGGGTCGGTAGTGTACCTTGGACACTTGGTGGGTAGGGGAGCGGTGCAACCCCTCCAGGCGAAGATCGAGGCCATCATGGCCTGGGAACCCCCCAAGACTCAGACTGAGGTCCGAGCATTTTTGGGCCTCACGGGATACTACCGCCGCTTCGTGAAGGGGTACGGTACCATCGTAGCCCCCCTCACGGAGCTCACGTCCAAGAAACAACCTCGACGGGTAGTCTGGACGGAGGCTTGTCAGCAAGCCTTTGAGAGATTGAAGAAAGCCATGTGCGAGGCCCCGGTCTTAAGGGCCCCAGACTTTTCCAAGGAGTTCATTGTCCAGACAGATGCATCAGAACATGGCATTGGGGCAGTGTTATCGCAACTCAACGAAGAGGGTCTGGATCAACCCGTGGTCTTCCTATCCCGGAGACTACTTCCCAGGGAACAGAAGTGGAGTGCAATAGAGCGTGAAGCCTTTGCAGTGGTATGGGCTGTGAAGAAGTTGCGGCCATACCTGTTTGGCTCGCACTTCCTGGTTCAGACCGACCACAGACCCCTTCGTTGGCTGATGCAAATGAAGGGGGAGAATCCCAAGTTGTTGAGGTGGTCTATTTCCCTACAGGGAATGGACTTTCAGGTGGAACATCGGCCTGGAGTGGACCACGCCAATGCAGACGGTCTCTCAAGGTATTTCCGCCTTAGTGATGAGAACTCCCAAGGGGTTGGGTAGCTCTCCCCACTTTCAGCTGGGGGGGACGCGTGTTAGACCTGTCAGCCCTTTGGGTGGTCCCTCCTCATCATTATTTATTTTGTCCCACTTTTGCCTCAAACCCTGTTTGAATTTTTCCTTTTTGGGAACCACCAGACTTTTTCGTGCTGCTGCAGATTCAGGGAGCCATTTTACCTACCCCTGAAACTTCTGTCTGAGGGCCTGGAGCACAAAATGGTGGCCACCTGTGACATCGCCAGCATCCACTGGAACCTACCAGCACCTTCCAGAACATTCCAGAACCCTGTGACAGTTGGAGGCGGTTTAGAATGTTGGGAAGCTAAGACAGAGAGTTGGCAGTTGGAGCTGGCAGTTGGCACCTGACTGGTGAAGAGTGAGCAGCAGAAACTTGAAGGAGGAAGGAGTGAAGCAGCAGGGGTGGAAACTTGTGCCTGGAGTGGGGTCCATAAACCCACCCTTGATACTAGTCCCTACTGACTGAGCCCAGCCTGGAGCCCTGTGTGGGAAGAAGCAAGAAAAACCATCCTAAGGACCTGGACAGCAGGAACAGGCCTTAGAAACAGAGAACAGCAAGATCCTGACCTGGAAACTGGTTTCCCTGGAGTCCGACGTCGAGTAGCCTGAGACCTGGAGCCCGAGGTGGAGAAGCGGCGCCGACTGGAAAGCGGACGTCGTACCCGGAGCCGCCAGAGGTCGAGAGAGAGGGCGCCGTCAGAGGTCGTGAGGAGTACCAGAGGTCGAGGAGGAAGTCACCCGAGGTCGAGTGAGCGGCGTCATCGGAGGAGTGAAGTCCGCCCTCCGGAGTCGTCGGAGACCAAGGTGAAGTGTACCGGAGGTCGGGAGTGAGGATCGCACTCCGGAGTCGCCGGAACCTGAGAGAATCGTGCCGGAGGTCGGGAGTGGAGGTCGCACTCCGGAGTCGCCGGAACCTGAGGAGAGGAGCATCGGAGGTCGGGAGTGGGGATCGCACTCCGGAGCCGCCGGAAGTCGACATCGAGCCAAGGCCGGCCGACGTCATCGAAGTTGAGGTCGCCATCGGACCGGAGCCGCCCGAAGTCGACATCGAGTAAAGACTGCCCGACGCCCTCGAATCGGAGGTCGAGATCGAACCGAGGCCGCCGACATCGAAACCGGAACCGCCTACCGGCGTCGTCAGGAACTGACATTGTGCCGAGGCCGCCGACATCGAACCGGAACCGCCTCACGGCGTCGACACGACTCCAGCGGCGTCGGAGCATCAGAAAAAGGGCAGTAAGTGGAGTAGAGGGCGCCTAAGGCCCTGTGGAGACCTGAGAGACTGCTCTAAGGGGCTAGGGAGGTGCTGGAACCAACCTGACTGTGCCAGGGGGTGAGCTGAGACTAATTTAGAGGGGTTGTGTGGAGGGAGAGAGCCAGGTCTCTGGTATTCCCCCCTTGATCTATCTCAGTTTAGGCCTCAGCCTTGTCCAAGCCAGGGAGTAGACACCCTCAAGCCTTCCACATCCCCACAAGCTGTGCCTGGGCCAAATCAGCCCTTAGGAATTCAAATGTGATCTGATTCTATGAGTGTCACTGTCAGCTTTTAATTATTTATTAGGGGCACTGTATTTATTGTATTTAACCTATTTATTGCTTCACTGTATTTATTGGTCCACAGTATTTATTGATGCACAATATTTATTGGTTTACAGTATTTATTGCCTCAGAATATTTAATTGCCTGTATGTATTGCACTTATATTTATGCCTTCATTATTTATGATCACCCCTATTTATTGAATCATTAAGCCAGTATTTATTTGACCTGCACTATTTAAAAAGTTGTATATTGTGATTGTTATTTATTTATCCAATCAGCAACTAAGAGAAAAAGAAGATAAAGAAAGATATTTTCATAATTTTTACGGTGTAGAGTCGTTTTTGGAACGGATGCACGCATGGTTATTGTTTGGGTATGTCGTATGCTTAGCACGGAGCCTGATTCCTGACCACTCGAGCCAAGCTACCACAGTGTGTCCGGAAGAACACCACCACCCTTTCAGTGTGGGAGTGTGTTTTTCCAACAGGGCCACACAGCCCTCCTTCTTAAAAAAATTAAATAAATAAAAGACCGGCATCGCGCTGGAGGCCACGCCCCCTCCTTGCAGCACTCTGCAAACGCGCCCCCTGGCCAGTTGTAAGTTGGGGAATGAATTCCCCTTCAATACTGAGGGTCCCTGAGGGCCAACTCACCTCTATGCAACGCAGCTCTGTGGCGCTTACTGGAGGGACCTAGTGGGCTAGTTTGACCCTAGGGACCCTTAGGATTCAAGGGGACTTAATCTCTCAACTTAGAACGGCCACAGGGCGTGTTTACACAGTGGTGAAGGGAGGGGACGGGGCCTGAGGTGACGTGTGCAAACACGCCCTGTGGCGCGTTTTAAGTTGGGGAAATAATTCCCTTTCAATCCTGAGGGACCCTGGGGGCCAACTTGCCCACCAGGTACTTCCAGTAAGTGCCACTGCTGTGCGTTGCAGAGAGGTGGTGCAGGCCGTTCCCCTTTTTACACCTCTCTGCAATGGCGCTTACTGGACGTACCTAGTGGGCTATTTTGCCCCTAGGGATCCTCAGGATTCAAGGGGACTTAATCTCCCAACTTAAAAAATGGCCACAGGGCATGTTTACACAGTGGGGAAGGAAGGGGACGGGGCCTGAGGTGACGTGTTCAAACACGCCCTATGGCACATTTTAAGTTGGGGAAATAATTCCCCTTAAATCCTGAGGGCCCCTGGGGGCTAACTAGCCCACCAGGTGCTTCCAGTAAGCGCCACTGAGCTGCGTTGCAGAGAGGTGGTCCAGGCCGTGCCACTTTTTACACCTCTCTGCAACGCAGCTCTGTGGCGCATACTGGAGGTACCTAGTGGGCTAGTTGGACCCTAGGGACCCTCAGGATTCAAATGAACTTAATCTCCCAACTAAAAATGGCCACAGGGCGTGTTTACACAGTGGTGAAGGGAGGGGACGGGTGCTGAGTTAACATGTGCAAACAAGCCCTGTGGCGCATTTTAAGTTGGGGAAATAATTCCCCTTCAATCCTGAGGGACCCTGGGGGCCAACTAGCCCACCAGGTGCTTCCAGTAAGCACCACTCCGCTGCGTTGCAGAGAGGTGGTCTAGGCCGTGCCCCTTTTTACATCTCTCTGCAACGCAGCTCTGTGGCGCTTACTGGAGGTACCTAGTGGTCTAGTTGGACTCTAGGGACCCTCAGGATTCAAGGGGACTTAATCTCTCAACTTAAAATGGCCACAGGGCGTGTTTACACAGTGGGGAAGTGAGGGGACGGGGCCTGAGGTGACGTGTGCAAACACGCCCTGTGGCGCGTTTTAAGAGGTAGTTTTAATCCCCTGCCCTATTATATACTAGGGGCTTACAGAGGAGGTCATGCTGATCACAGGGGGACCCCAACGCATAGTGTTCCCTAGTGTATGTAGGTGTTTTCACTGTATTCTGAGTGTCTTTTAACATAGCACTGGCTCTAGGACTGGTTAGTCAGACTCAGTTACCACCAGTATCCGTCTGAAAAAGTTGAGGGTACAGGATGATTTTGCAACAAGGCTTCTTTCTGCTCTTCTGTTTGTTCTTTCTGCACGTTATCCTTCTTCCTGCACTTTTCTTCGTCTTTGAGGACTTCTGTTGCTTCTTTCTGCATTTCTTTTTTTTCTTTCTGTGCGTTTGTTCTTCTTTCTTCACATGTCCTATCTCTGTAGGCATAGTTAGAAATTAGCATTTAAAAAACCTTTGAAATCCACTGAAAAAACCATAGGTTTTAGGCACGTTATAGTTAGGAATTAGCATTTAAAAAACCTTAGAAATTCACTGAAAAAACCATAGGTTTCAGGGGCGTTATAGTTAGCTGAACTTTTCACTCGTACAAAACCATTGAAATTCCCCCGTTATAGTTAGTTCAGCTAACTAGAAACTCGCGCGCCCGCAATGCACTGCTGATGACATCACATATTACATCACTCATGACATGGTCAGTGACATCACTCATGACATCACTGATGACATCTCAAATGACATCACTAATGACATCACTGATGACATCATCCTTGTGATAGAGTGGCAGACCTCCTCTTCCCCTAAAATAACCTTTGATACACACATTCAAAAATAGAAACTACAATGTTCAAAACAATGGACATACCAATACCAGTTACAACAACCTATTCAGTAATTCTAAGATCCACATACACATCCACTCATTCACCAACAGTCCTATACAGTCACTCATACATGTACTCACTCATCATATGTACTCACACACCTATACATCCTGTTACACAACACCACTCATCCATAGAGTTACTCACACACATAGTCACTCATGCTAATAAAGAATCAAACATCCATTTACTTGCATATACAGTTATACACACACCACCACACTTACTTCTACAGAAACTTACACATACTTAGTCTTTTAAACAATCACTTATAGAAACACATACTTATTCATACAGGAACTCTTTCAATCTCTCACTCTCACATATACTCACTTATATACACCAATAGTCACATATACTAGTTTAAAACATATGTAGTTACTCATAAAGACACTATTGAGACAATCTATCACTCACTAACACACCCATGCACACACTCATCCACCCATACAGTCCTGCACACATGCTGTCTTCAACACATACAAACAGTGAGTCACTCATTCATGCAGCTATGCACTACGTCATACCCCTCACCGAACCATACAGACACTCAGACACTCATACTGATACTCAAAAAAACAACTAATAACCTATATAGACACTCATGTAGCTACTCACCAACCCATGCAGCCACTTAAACACAAAGTGAGAGACTGATACAGATATTTACACATTTAAACATTACTCACTAAGCCATGTATTCACTAAGATACACTTAATCAGTCAGTTAAACAATCAATTTTTCAAAAACAAATCATCCATTTAGACACTTATATACCCATTTATTCTTCCATCGACCTTGAGATATACATGTATAAAACATATGTAATTTTCAGAAAAATACACATTCACTGGATGATTTCATCAGTGATGTCATTTGAGATGTCATCAGTGATGTCATGAGTGATGTCACTGACCATGTCATGAGTGATGTAATATGTGACATCATCAGCAGTGCATTGCGGGTGCGCGAGTTATAGTTAGCTGAACTAACTATAACGGGGGAATTTCAATGGTTTTGTACGAGTGAAAAGTCCAGCTAACTATAACGCCCCTGAAACCTATGGTTTTTTCAGTGAATATATATATATATATTATATATATATATATATATATATATATATATATATATATATATATATATATATATATATATATATATATATATATATATATATATATATATATATATATATATATCACTAAAATATGGATGCTGCAGGAATTGTATTTCAAACAAGTACAGCAATAGTCCATGCCTAATTGCTGTATTTTCCCTCCCAATAGGAGCGTATAATGAAGCGTCAATGAGCCAATTCCTCCCCCATGATGAGAGTGTGAAAGCAAGTATTCAAAAAAGGGTACGCTGAAACGCGCTTACCTGCTCATAAATAAAATCAATTTCAACCCCGGGAGTACTCCGTACAGTCCTTTGTTGGATTTTTGTGCAACTATACGAGAGTCCACCCTCACGCATCTAGAAGGCACCCGTCTTGAGTTTGGCCAATACTGCAGGAAAGGGGGCTTGTTGTCTTGGAAATATACAATGGACGGAACCGCCACATCAAAGTCAAGTAAGCACATGTTCTGTCAATATTTATTTTTGCAGTTCTTAACCCCTTCAGCGCTGCGCGGATTCCCCCGCGGTGCTGAAGGGTTTGAGCGCGGGCGGGGCCATGACGGAACGGTTCCGTCATGAGCACAGCTCAACCGATGCTCATGACGGAATCGTTCCGTCATGAGCATGGAAGGGGTTAAACTGTAGAGCGCACGGCAAAATGATCGACTTCTACGAATGTGCGGCTAGAAGATATATTTTTGTGGCTGTGGCAAGCAGAACAACGATCAAATATAGAGCCTCATTTGGACTTACTGTGGCCTCTTATGAGGTTTAGTGGCAACCCAATGTGATGGCAATGGGGCAAAGACTGAGCAAATGTGATCATCAATGTGGGGATATTGTAATTGTGCCTACCTGTTCCTATGCCAAACTTTGAGTTAATGAATTATCAAGGAAAAATAATGAATGGCCATTGATTAGAGAATGGTGGTACAACCGGTTGTAATCATGGACACTCACCACTAAAAGATGGCTGCTGCAGGAATTGTATTTCAAACAAGTACAGCAATAGTCCACGCCTATTTGCTGTGGTTTCTCTCCCAATGGGAGCGCATAATGAACGAATTTACCTGCTCACAATAAAATTGATTTCAACCCCAGGAGTGCTCCATACAGTCCTTTGTTGGATTGTTTGCAACTATACATGAGAACACCTTCGCGCATCTCGGAGGCACCCACCTTGAGTTTGACCAATATTGCAGGAAGGTAGGCTTGTTGTCTTGGAAATTTGCATTGGCCAGCACCGCCGCCGCATCAAAGTCAAGTAACCACATGTTTCATCAACAACATCAAAACAGTTTTTTGCTTTATTTGTCTAGGCACCATGGCTTTCTGAGTGCTTGGGATTTCAAGTAGTATACTGATTTTTAAAGGCTTTTCATGGCAATTTTAAAGGGAAGCTTGATTTTAGATGATTTTAGAAGTGGATTTAGACCTTCTTCATTTTAATTTCATTATGGCCTGCTGGCTTTTAGATCGCTTTTATATATCAACCCTTAAAATGAGGAGTGGGTGTTATGTGCCCGAGTTAGGCCCAAGTAACAAAGCTGCACATTTTCTTACATTGCCCTAATTTTGCACAATAACATTTCTGCTGTGACCTTTTGACATATTAGTGTGTGTGATAATTTTTGATTATTTTCTCTGAAACTACTGCCGTTTACACATCCAGCTTTGCATATCATTATCACGATGCCTCAAACACCATGTACACGGCCTTTTTACGCACAATGTACAAATGTTGTTCTAACTTTATCCACGGGCAACAGGGCTATCAACATGTCCAGAACATTGCAAATCTATATATACATCACAAGGATTCTTTCTATTATAAATAATGAGCATCTCAAAAGATTAGCTGAGGAGGCACTTCAGCTGACACCGAGGATCCCTACATTCAGAGACTTCACAATGTAGCTTTCTGACATCTCCAGGAGGGGTGTCCAGTTCGCGACCTAGACGGGCTTCTACATCCTTACCCACCAGATAATGGGGCTAGATCATCCCTTGGGGGAATTCTTGGCTTCACGCCTGCACACACTCTAGGTACACGCAGAGTAGGATTCACATAGTAGGAGTACGCCTGATTACTGCCTTGTTTATATGCCTGCATATGTACACTGTTTTAGCACCATGGTAGCACTATATCTACTATTCACTCTCTTAGAGGTCGATTCCGATTACGGCCACAAATTGTAATGACCGACATGGACCCGGACCGGATACCGACCGACACGGAGCAGCGCCGTACGACCCGTGCAGTACAATGCACCGCGTGTGAATTACAACTGACACGTACGGAATACAAGCCGTACGACCGAGCCGTAGGGAAAATAGTGATCCGGCCGGAAAACTGACGTGAGTTTCACCGACCGACATGAACCCGGAATGATCCCGACTGACCCGTACCCACGATGTCCGATCCGCGCAGTATGATGCAATGCGTGTAAACCCAGACCGACTCACACGGAGACCAAGCCGCACGACCGACACGCACAGAAAACCGGGCCCACAAGTAATAGTGATCGTCGCGACCGACGCGTATGAAACACAGAAGATAGGCAGCATGAACGAGGCGGAGAAGCCCGCACAAGCCAACATCAGCGTCCGTTTCCGTCAGAAGAACGTCTCCTTCATGCCTACAAAACCCAAAGAAAAAAGACAAAAAAAGGACCAAACAAGCAATGACAAAGCCAATAAATATCAAATAAAAAAAACTGGTACAAAGACACACCCACAACTCCAACTATATAAAGAACTACAATCAATACCATGATCCCTTGCAAATAGGAGACACAGCCAGCAGCAAACACCATTACACCGCAACCACAGACACACTCACAACTCACCCATCACACAACTCACACACCATCAGCACCTCATCCAAAAGCACACACACATACAGCCAGCAAAACCAACACTAACCCACCCTCCCTTGCACCCTCACACACACATCACTCACCATCACCACCCATCACCATGCCCCCAAAGAAGAATCCAAAGTTCACAGATAGTGAGTTAGAAGTGCAGGTAGATGAGATCATCAGAGTAGAGCCACATTTGTTTGGTACATTGGTCCAAAGGACCCCCATGTCAGGATTGTGGACAAGGTGAATGCTCAAGCACCAGCAAGGCACACAAAGGACGATATCCAGAACAGGTGGTATGACGTACGCAGGAGGGTCAAGAAACTCATCGGAAAAGATCACACCCGAATCAGTGCACCAGCGGTGGCCCTCCTCCCAAACCAGTCTACTTCAGGACCTGGGAGGAGAAGGTGCGGGACATCCTACCACCAGAGAGTGTCCATGGTCTAACAGACATACCAGAGGTTGGTGTGCGCACAAACAACATACCGAGATTGTGTGGCAAGGGGACAGTGAAACCATGTACCGCAAGCACAGCCACAGTAACCAATAGATAATCATCCCTGGATGTGTATGCCAGTCAGACAAACACAATACCTGCCATCTCATAGTGACTTGGAACTGTGTCATGACATGCACCATCCTACAAACAAATAGAGCAAGGCAGTGGCACAAAGCTAAATAAACACTGCCAGACAGTTTGCCACCACAAACACTACCTCACAGTGAAGCTGACTGACAGGAAGGAATAGTGGGGATGCAGGGGAAGTGAGTATATCCAAAAGCATGATGGGGTTTTTAGTCACAGATAATGCTCCCCCTCCTGATTGGCCCATCAAGACCTCTCTGAAACATGCCCACATCACAGGGAGTGGAAAATTACTGACAAGATGGCTGACACTGGGTCCTGCTGTGGGGAGGGCTTGTGCACAAATCAGAAGCAGGACACCACTGACTGACATCCTGAAAGACAACTTGCGTGCCCTCCAATGGAAGTACGTTTCATGGTGGGATGTCTGGCCGGGTGGGAAGGAGGACTGACAGCTCTGACCATACTTACCAGCATGTGGAGACACAGTCCCCCCTCAACACAAACTCCACACAACTCACCGGGTAGAATACATTGACCCACACCTCTGTGAAATATCAGCAAAAGATACCCCGTACTGGGTGCTGCAGTATGAAGCACAGGGGCTCTCTTTGGACTTGTAGCCAAACAAACACCAGGATTTCACAGTCAGCTATCTTGTCATTGCTGTCACACCCCCTCACAGGGAAGCAGAGTCAAGAGGGAGGAAGTATGGGCATGCTGGGAAGGGGGTGTAGCCAAGAGTATGATGGGAGTCGCAGTCACAGACAATCTACACCCACTCACATGGCCCAGCAAGCATACACTAAACCATGCTCGCCTCACAGGGAGTGGGAAGGGACTGACAAGATGTCTGACACTGGGCTCTGTTGTGGGGCGCACAAGGCCATGCTGGGAAATGGGCAACAACAATATCAAACTCTGTCCGTGACCAGCAGGAAAAAAGCAGTCTACAGGCAGGCATCTGTTCGTACAGTAGAAAATGTCATGTTTGTGAACCATTGATGCCTTTAGAAACATAACTTACATTGTGTGTCTCTTCCAAACACAAGTGGTGCTGGGGACCCAGCACCAAATGAAGAGGATTCCCAGTCCCAGACTCTAGTGGACACTGAGCTCTCTGGTTTGACTCTGTCTCTGTCCTCTTCAGATGACGATGACCAACCTGGCCCCTCCGGTGTGAGTCATCATGCAGCACCAGCAGCATCAACATCTGCACCCCCTGTACCCACGCCTCCAGCATCTGGAAACCGGCAGGGTGCCCCCGCCAACACGGACAGACCAAGGCCACTGAACACCCACAGCACAGGGACACAGGACGCCCCAGAGGCTACAGCAAACCCCTCCAGCAACACCACCCAAGGGGTCCCAGTGTCACCTGTGCATCCCGCCGCTGACCCTGCCTGTGTGGATAGGGGTGCTGGGAGGGGTGGGAGGCAGAGGGCGTGCCTTGCAGAGGGGTCTGGACTGCATGATGACCCCCAACAGGCACACATCATAGATGCGTATCAGGATAGCACCGGAGGATTTGGCCAGGAAGTGGGGATCCTCAAGGACATGCAACAGAAGCAGGCTGACCACCATGCCCGCATGGAGGCAAAGTGGGATGCCCTTACTGCGGTGCATCGGGACATACTCCAATGCCTCTGCCAAATCAACACAAACCTGTCCACACCTCCCTGTGTGGCCACAACAACTGTTGCAACACCATCTGCCAGCACCACAGGGAGGGATGAGGACTCTGGCAGAGAGTCCCCTGCACCGCAGATGCCTGTACCTGAGGATCTCCCCCAAGAAGAAGAGGGGTCATCCGAAGAAGGACATGTGAGAGGCAGATGTCCCAGCACATCCCCCAGGGCCTCTAAACCTGTTCTGGACAATGTTCTTTGTGCACAATCCGTTCACCTTGTTCGATTGCACACAACTCGCCCACATGACATGGAGGGTTCATGTTGGTCCAATGTAGCAGATGACTGTGGACTTTACTCTGGACATTTCATCTACCAGCACTTCCATCTCTAATGTGAACTTTGGATTCTAAAACCAATGTACAGCACCCACCATCCTGTGCACTTTCCTCACACATGTTCGAAAATAAACTCACCAGTACACCATACTTGCCTCTGTTGTGATTCCAACTTGTCATGTGTCATGGAGATGTCGATCTGCTGCACAACATAGTGCATGCCAAATACTGCAACAATGTGACCAATGTTAGGTGAGTCATGGTGATGTGACACATGTGAGGGAGACACACCACTATGGCAACACAACACATACGCACCATGGCCATGTTACTCATCCCACACAATGATGTTGACCTGAAACACATAGGTATGCCCAAACACAACACCTATCCACAGTCATTGGTAACAAGTCCACAGGTGAGGTAAGCAAATGTCACTCAGATGTGGGAAGACAGACAACGCACCTAACAAATCATAGCACAGGTTCATTACACATCAGCAACATGTTTATTCAAAAATAGTTGCAAGGCAATTGTGCGTTACGGTGGTCACACGGTCACAGAGTGTCTGAGAATTGTAGTCCAGGGGTGTGTGGCACATCACTTGATGTCAATTGACTACTCCCACACTGGTGTCAGATTCTGGGTGTTGGGGGTCAGTGTTGACCAAACAACAGGCAAATTACCCTGTGAAGGACAGACACAAGACACAGTCAAAAGCACAGCAGAACAGGAGAGAAATGCAATACACATGCACATAACATGTCACAAGAAACCTACACAGAAACAAGTTAGCAGTACTACCCTATTGTGGAGTACACACCACCTGAATGGACACATCAATGCACGCATCCAGTCAAGTGGCACACAGACACACTCATACAGCAACAGAGCAGCCACAACACATTCCAGGCTAAGTCCATACATTGACATAACAACCCTGGAAACTTACATTCGGGTGAAGAAGTTGTTGATGAGCTGTGAGCGGACGTCACCCTCATCCTCATCATCAATGGCATCGTGGCCCAGGCCGGGATCCTCCACAGTGCCGGAGGTTGGTCATCGTAATCCTGGATGAGAGGCACCTTCTTCCACACTTCCATGTTGTGTAGCATGCAGCATGCAAGGATTATTTTGCACACCTTTGCAGGCTCATATGGGAGGGCCCCTCCGGTCTTGTCCAGGCAGCGAAAGCGGCTATTCAGGAGGCCGAATGTCCGCTCAATCACCCTCCTGCTCCGACCATGTGCCTCATTGTAGCGCATCTCCGCTGGTGTCACAGGGTTCCTGAGGGGTGTCAGCAACCACGGCATGTTGGGGTATCCGGTGTCACCTACACACAAAAAAATGAACAAGTAGCTGAGTTTTGTAGGAGTGCGGAATACAACATTGACAAACACACACAATGATAAACAGTCAGTACACACCGACAAGCCAGGCACGCTGGTCTGGCATCTGTGTCATCAGCGTTGCAATGCGACTACTCCTCATTATGTAGGCATCCTGCACAGAACCAGGGAACCGTGCACACACATGTGTGATACACATGTCTGCAAGACATACCACCAGAGCATTGATTGAGTGGAAATGTTTAATGTTACGGTATGCCTGCTCATGTGCCTGTGGTGGTATCAGGGCTACATGTGTCCCATTAATAGATCCGATGACGTTCGGCATCATCTCCAGTGTATAAAAGGCAACCTTTATTTCAGGGAGTTCAGCTGGGCTAGGGAACTTGATGTACAGGTCAAGGAAATGCAACATCCCCTCCAAGACATCGCGTAGCACACAACTAAACATAGTTTGCGACATCCCATCTGCTGTAGCCACAGTGTACTGGAAGGTACCAGTAGCAAAGAAGTACAGGGCTGCCATCACCTTCACCTGTGGGGTCAGTGCTGTAGGGTATGTCCGGCCAGGTAGCAGATGTGGTGCCAACTGCTCCGCCAACTCCTCAATCAGTGTCCTGGTGAAGCGGTACCGTCAGATGCAGTCGCGTTCCTGCATGGTTTGAAGGTCTGGGAACGGTCAAAGGACAGCTGGTGCCCAGCAGAACAGAGATGAACAAAGGAAGATTGTCGGTTCATCCACCCATGTGGCCATGACCAGGCTCAATATCACATGATACATCATAACATTACACAATGTACTGAGGTGTGTGCTGTTGGGCATGGACACATATGTCACCTACATGATCATCACCTCACATCTCAAGTCAACATGTCCACATAAGTCCCATGTAGTGCAATGGCCAATCATCTGGCTATGTCACCTGACATATGTACTGCTGTGACGTTACAAACGCACACCACAGTGACAAGTGAGGCCTGATGTCTCCCAGGCATCACAGATCTTTGCCATGCAGATATCCAGGGTCCTTGTATTGCCACATCGAAACTGGCATGGACATGGCGTATCACGTACACACCACAAGGCAAGAGTGAGTCCCACAGGTAGTGGCCACTGTTGTCCCGGCAGGCCCTACATGTACATCTCTTAGACACACACACACCATCAAGGTTGATGCATATACCACATGGATGTGGAGACTGTCTCCCATTGGGCACATTTGATCAGACACATCTGAGACACAGCATGCACACAGACTGTGGGTGCACATCTGAATTGTGGCTACAGGTCTCACTGTGACGTACATGCCATCACCCCCAGGACTCAGGGTGTATGTGACATGTCCTAAACATATCCAACCTGTAACTGTGTCCGTGACTCATGCCCATTACTGTACATGTGCACATCACAGTGGTAATGTGCACAACACACAAAGGATTCTGCCCCCATGTACACGTGCACAGCCTGGGAGTGGCTGAACAAAAGTGCCACCCAACAACCCAAATGTTTCCCCCCCAACACACAGGGAATACAGCCTTACATGCCATGGGACACTGTGAGGTCAATGCTGTAGTGTGGTAGGTGTGCACAGGTGTCCCTAGCAAGTAATTGTGTGTTGAATCCGTCAAATAGAATCCAACAACAAGAGAGAGAGGGTCAGAACACACTCTTGGTTCCCCTAGGAAAATATTATTAAACAACAAAAGAGTATGGGCAATATGGGCAAATCAAAAGAAAGAGAGTAAATAAAGCCAGTACGCAGAAAAATCAATCAGATTTGTTAAAAGAGCCCTCACTCACCAACCTGGTAGGTGACATGCTTCATCATTGGGCTCCCACCAGGGAGGTCTAATACCTACCCGGTGTGCTACTACGCCTGTTTACAGCGGAGCTGGTGATTGAGTGTAATGTGTAAGTGCAGAGAAATGAGTGCAGGTGAGATCAAAAATGACTGGATTTTAAACCAAAATTATTTATTGTGGTAAATCCAGCATTAGTTAAAAAAGGGGGTTATAATAACTATTTACCAGATCTGGTTAGTTATCCCTTAAAGTGAAAAATAAGAAATGGTCAACATGTTTCTGCCTTTGTAGCGTGTTCACCAGGCATTCGTCAGGACCTCACTACCACGGTGGTATGCACACGCTAAGGCGCACCCAACCGTTGGTAGTAACATAAAAACAAAGACTCACGGTTTTTTACCGGAAACTTCAGGATTTCTGAAGAATAAATGTGGCTGTAAAAATAAACAGAAACACAGACAAACAGGTATAGTTTGCAGAAGACATACATATATAGTTTGCAAAGGGCACAATACATAAATCAAGAGTATGCCATCAAGAGGAACTGGCGTAGAAACTCCCTTCACCAAGTTAGATACCATAAATTGGTATTTTGTAAAGGCTGTTAGACTAAACAGCAAAAAAGTAATCCAGAACACATTGGGATGAGTATACAGCACCGCTGAATGGATTCCAAACCATTGTTAGTCCCAAGGTGCTTTAAACGTAAAGGCTGTGAATAATAGACAGCATGTGTTATATCGAGCTTATTCAGAAAAACACAACTACATCTCGCCCGTATAGTAAGAGCGTGCTTCGTAGTGATTATTCAATATTCAGAAAGAAGAACTCAACTTATAGGTCACTTGACTGCTAACTTCTTTTCACTGAAAGAAACTTTATTTCATAGAAAGGTGTACATGGACAAGCCGGCTGGTAATAAACGGAGGCTGTCTGTTAATGTAGCTTTTACCCTCCATTTCTCCTCGAAAAAAGGCAAAACAAAAGGATCATAAAGAGGTTTGTGATAGTCACAACGGCCAAAGAAAATATATTTCTGTTTTAGTGGTGCATAACTGTGCTCCAAGGTATATTGTCGTTTAGTCCAGCGATATGGGTGGCTAAACGATAAACCCAACGTTGCTCCTTTTCAAACAATCTTTGGGCTATGTTATTGCCTCCTTGTAGATGTTCAATGATAGTCCAAGTCAGATCTTCAATTGAATGATTGGACCTGAGGTAATGGTCGGTGAGTTTGGTGGTACTATGCCTACACCTTACATTACTCCGATGTTCGCACACTCGTTGTTTGATCTTTCTGGTTGTCATCCCTATATATCGCAGGCCACATGGACAAGTAATAAGGTAGACAACATTACTGGTATTACAGTTTGTGTGTAGCCTTTGTGTCCAAACTTTGTCAGTTTCTAGGTTCAAGGTTTTACTTACTTTTGTTAAATGGCATACACTACATTAACCGCATGGGTAATGTCCCGTTATCTTAGGTAGACCCCATGCATTACAAACTGTCTGTTCACCCAGAGTGCTAGTTTTCATTGGGCGTGTGTGCACTAAGGCATCTTTTATGCTTCTGGCTTTCTTAAATGAGCACAACGGTTTTTCCCACTTCCTGTTGTTGCTCTCAAGAATCTGCCAATTCTTACGTATAGAGTTAGTAACTGCATTAGAAGCAGTACTATAGGTGGTTACACATGTGAGAGGAATACTCGTATCAGATTTTTCTGTATGTTCTAGGAGGGCTTCCCTGGGCTGATTTCGAGCCCTCTTACGGCTCTTTGTCAGAATTCTTTTCAGATAGCCTCGATTTTGTAATTTCTTGGTAAGATCCACTGATTGTTTGAGAAAATCTGCAACATCACTACAATTACGTCTCAGGCATAGGTACTGTCCATATGGTAGATTTTCACGTAAAGTCCTAGGGCCTGATTCACAGAACTAACTTAAGACAAAATCCTAAACTTACTACCATTTTGGTATTCACAGAAGGCACTTACTCATTTTGGTATTCACAGAAGGCACTTACTCATTTCGGTATTCACAGAAGTTAGGAGTCCTAAGTTTAGGACTCCTAAATGCCTTCTGTGAATACCGAAAGCCTTAAAATTAGGATTTTTCTCAGTTTAGTAGTAGTATAGTTAGGACTCCTAACTTTAGGACTCCTAAATGCCTTCTGTGAATACCGAAAGTCTTAAAATAAGGATTTTTCTCAATTTAGTAGTAGTAAAGTTAGGACTCCTAAGTTTAGGACTCCTAAATGCCTTCTGTGAATACCGAAAGCCTTAAAATTAGGATTTTTCTCAGTTTAGTAGTAGTATAGTTAGGACTCCTAACTTTAGGACTCCTAAATGCCTTCTGTGAATACCGAAAGTCTTAAAATAAGGATTTTTCTCAATTTAGTAGTAGTAAAGTTAGGACTCCTAAGTTTAGGACTCCTAAATGCCTTCTGTGAATACCGAAAGCCTTAAAATTAGGATTTTTCTCAATTTAGTAGTAGTAAAGTTAGGACTCCTAAGTTTAGGACTCCTAAATGCCTTCTGTGAATACCGAAAGCCTTAAAATTAGGATTTTTCTCAGTTTAGTAGTAGTAAAGTTAGGAGTCCTAACTTTTGGACTCCTAAACTGAGAAAAATCCTAATTTTAAGACTTTCGGTATTCACAGAAGGCATTTAGGAGTCCTAAAGTTAGGACTCCTAACTTCTGTGAATACCGAAGTGAGTAAGTGTCTTCTGTGAAAAACCAAAATGAGTAAGTGCCTTCTGTGAATACGAAAATAGTAGTAAGTTTAGGATTTTGTCTTAAGTTAGTTCTGTGAATCGGGCCCCTAGGGTGGAAACTAGAGAAGGACAGTAAATTATTCTTGGCTGTAGGTTTATAGTGGGTATGTGTTGTTAAAGTTCCATTAGTTTTGGTAATGATCAGGACAAGAAAAATCATCTCTTTTCTGTGATAGGTGTATGTAAACTTAAGATGTGTATCACAGGTATTAATCCAATTGAAGAAATCTATTAATCGACTCTCTGAACCCTGCCAGATGATGAACACGTCATCAATGTATCTGTGCAACAGGGACAGATGGGATGCGTAGGGGTTGCTGGTATTCAGAATGTATTTACATTCGAAGTCAAAGACATACAAACCCGCTACACTGGGGACAAAAACACTGCCCATCGATGTTCCTGTGGTTTGCAGAAACAGATCACCTTGGTATTCAAAAAAGTTCCTCTTCAGTGCCAACGTGACACATTCAATTACAAAAGATCTCGGGGTGGTGTAGTCCCATTCAGTCGCATCGAGTACCTCAGTTAGGACCCTAATAGTTTTGTCCTGAGGTATACTCGTATAAAGGCTCTCAATGTCCAGTGACACCAAAAACGTGGTGTCATTGTCCACATTCAGTGCCTGTATGAGGGCCAAAAGGTTTTTTGTGTCCTTCAAAAAGGTGGAAGTCTTTTGGACCAATGGTTTCAAAAATTCATCACAATACCGAGACAGGGGCTCCAACAGAGAGCCAATCCCGGAAACTATAGGGCGCCCAGGTGGTGGGGTCCTATTTTTATGCATTTTTGGGAGAGTGTAGAAATAAGGTATAATTCCTGCACTGGTGGTTAAAAACTCTGCCGCATGCTTGGAGATATGTTCATTTAGCTCTGCCATATGGACCAAAGTGTGAATTACTTCTCTTAGATCTGTCGAGGGGTCTTTTGACAATGGGGTGTAACTGATAGGATCATTGAGGAGACGTCTGCATTCTTTATCATAGTCACTGATATCCTGAATCACCACTCCGCTGCCTTTATCTGCTGGTTTTATCACTTTTGCGGCATTGGTTTGGAGTGTTTGAAGCGCTTGAAATTCAGCTGCACTCATATTCTTAAAAACCTCTGTGTCATCAAGGGATTCTACATCCAAAAATACTGCATGTTCAAATGCAATTATTTCCACTGGGACTGTGTGTGGGGGAGGATTGAATGTAGATTTTGGCCTAAGGCCAGTATCACTCCGGCTTTCAGTGGTCTCAGTAGGATCCAGATTTTCAAAGAAAGCTTTTAGTTTCAATTTTCTAAAGAAATCGGAAAACTCACAATGGAGACGAAATTTGTCCAAGCGTGCCGTTGGCATGAAACCCAGACCTTTCTCCAGGACCGAGAGTTCAGTGGATGTCAAAGTAAAACTCAAAAGGTTAGTCACTAAGCTCGTGTGTTGCTGGGTCCCGCTTGTTGGTTCTGCGTTTTGCTGCGGGTATTGTTCCCTACTATCTCCTCTGTACTCCAATGGACTTGGCCCATTCCTCTTCTTTTGCCCCGGACTCTTTGACCGCTCTCTAAAAAAGGGGGGCGGTAAGTATTCTGCGTAAAGGCTTGTGGGGGCATAAACGCAGGGTTCCAACTCATCATAGGAAACTGTGGCTGTTGGAATTGATTGTGAAAGTTCATACCTCCTGCTGTTGGGAACAGTGGCCAAACCTTCTGGTGGTGGTAGTGCCTATTCCATCCTCTGCCTCTCCCTCTCTGTCTCTGTCTAGTGCTGCCCCCACTGGAGCCACTAGTAATTGATGCATCATCCTCTGATGTATCTGAGTTATTCACATCTTTTGGGGGGGGAAGATACTCAGGGTCGGCATATGGGTAGACTTTCAAAAATGAGAACTTTTTAAGATCCTTTTGACATTTTTGAGCCTTGGACTGTGTTAAATTATCTTGATTTCTCTATTGAGTTCATCCAATTTCTTTTTATAACCTGTAAGAGTTGCCCTGAAATGGGTCTCAGTCAGTTGGATCTCGACCATTATGGCCTCTGAGAGTCTAAGTGCTGTTTTTATAATGAGAACCAGCCAAGCTATTTTGGCCCATTCTTTTCTAAATAAAGCATCATCGAGAAATATGCGTGGTGCATTAGTCACTAATAAACCCCTCGGGGCTATATTATTCCTCAGATATTCTGTGAGGATAGTGCCGTGTACGATGGTACGTATACGGTTCTGTTTTTGCTCAGATAAATTGTCCCATTCTGTCGGCTGGGAAATAGTTTGTGAGACGGAGACATCCGCAAAGAGGAAGGGACCAGCCAAAAGGGTGTCCCCTTCCTCATTAGAATAGGCTAAACCTAAATTCTCCATGGAGAAAAAGGAACTTGACAGTAAGGAGTTCAAAAAGTAGAAACAACTCTCGCAGCTGTGCGCTGCCTAACTAGAATCCAACAACAAGAGAGAGAGGGTCAGAACACACTCTTGGTCCACCTAGGAAAATATTATTAAACAACAAAAGAGTATGGGCAAATCAAAAGAAAGAGAGTAAATAAAGCCAGTACGCAGAAAAATCAATCAGATCCATTACACGCAATCACCAGCTCCGCTGTATACAGGCGTAGTAGCACACCGGGGAGGTATTAGACCTCCATGGTGTGAGCCCAATGATGAAGCATGTCACCAACCAGGTTGGTGAGTGAGGGCTCTTTTAACAAATCTGATTGATTTTTGTGCGTACTGGCTTTATTTACTCTCTTTCGAATCAGTCAAATAGTCAGACCAATGAGGTCTGACGCGGGTGACAATGCGTACGCATTGCACGGTTCATGACCGAGCTGTGCGTACGCTTTGCCTTTGACTGCAATGAGGTCCGACGCGGATGACAATGCGTACGCATTGCACGTTTTATGACCGAGCCGTGCGTACGCTTTGCCATTGACTGCAATGAGGTCCGACGCGGGTGACAGTGCGTACACATTGCACGGTTCATGACCGAGCCGTCCGTACGCTTTGCCATTGACTGCAATGAGGCCCGACGCAGGTGACTATAATGCATGTGCATCGGGCAGGCATGGTCTGAGACAGGCGCACGCCTTGGCCATTGAATCGTATGGAGACGGGTGCATGTGTATTTTCTAAAATACGCGTTGTACATTCAGATGTCCGAGCCGAGCACACCCATTGGCTCTGGACTGTCTTGGAGACGGATGCGGATTCAAAACTTGTACGAGTTGTGCGCTGGAAATTCAGTTGGATGCCTACAACAATGTTGCAATTCCTAGTGTTTCATGAAGGTGAAGATTTGAACGATGCGGAAGGCGTGTACGAGTCTTACATTTCCATGAATTGGCCAGATTCATAGAATGCAACCGTGTTGGACTTATCACTTGGGACACATGGCACAGATTCTGCCTCTGCAGCACAGATATAAGGCTGGCTGGCCACCAAGGAGCTCACTTGCCTGCACTACATGCTCCTGGACCACATCCCTGCTCCCACTGCTGCTGTCTCTGCATCCTCTGGCTCCTGCTATTGCACGTACTCTGGAGAGGGCCCCAGCCTTCATTGAGGAGGAGAACCAGGCCCTGCTGGGTGGGCTCCTTCCACAAGACAGCAAGCTGTATGGGAAACCAGGGGAGCATGTGAGTGTGCAGTCCACTGCCTTCCTAATTGTGCATGTTGTCTGACTAGCAGTACTGGCAGTGTGTACACCAGTGGCAAGCATTCTCACTGACTACTTTCATCCCCCAAAGTGTGCAGGTACATGTAATGAACAGGTGTTCTGCTGCTAAAGTGCATTAGTGCAAGCTTAAACTTCCCAGGCATTGTTAACATGTCAGACATGCAGGTTATGTGTCCTTTCTCATGGTTGCACTACCTGTGTAACTCATTTTTCTTTGTGATGATGACATGTATATCCAAATGTGTGCATCACAAATATGGGCCATGTGTGTTAATGGAATTTTAACTTTGTCATCCTCACAGGTTGATGCCTACCAGAAGCAGGAGATATGGCTGACCATCGCCCGGGCAGTTCGTTCGGTGGGGGTCTACAAGCTCCGGATCCGCAACTGCCAGAAGAGGTGGCAGGACCTTCGGGGCTGGACCCGGAGGATCGCTAGAGTCCAGCTGAAGCTGTCACCTCCACGCTGGAGGGGCAGACACTGAACCCTGACTCTCCACATGCTCCGGATCCTGGCGGTGGTCCTTCCGGACCTGGATAGGCAGCTGAAGGACAGACAGCAGCAAGAAGGGGGTAAGTCCATGCCTAATCTGTGTACTATGTCTGACATGCTAATTACAGTCTTTTGGCCTGGTCACACTTCCACATTACATAGGTCTTGTAGTCCAATACTCAGGTCCCTCAATTGTGTGATGCACCCTCCTCATCTGTTCCACAGGTGTGGCCCCTACAGTCTGTTGCTTGTGTCACTAGGGCACTGTGTCCCTGCAGTCAGCTATGCTTCAGCTACCGGACAGCATCTGTTCCTGTGCCTCTGTTGTGTGTTTCATGGGTGGTTCAATTGTTTACCCAATGCCTGGGATCTGACATGTGATCTGTGTGTGCCCTTGATATGTGTTACAATTGCTGGTCTGACTCGCCCCAAGTGACTGGGGTATTTCAAACAAAACCATGCAGCAGGGGACTCCAATTTTTGGGCCTCAGGAGTATGTATATAAAGTATGTCACACTTGCTTAGCCATCTGACTACTGTCCAGGGCCAAACACTATTTCACGTAGACCTGGGCAGTCATGCCTCCTCAAGGGCATTTAGAAACACTCTGTAATCCCACTCCTGTGTATCAACTTACAGGTTGTGCTTAGTGACATGTGCCTTCAGGGGGTGTCCATGATTTTGAGGGTCAGCAGGACATCTGAGATGTGACTGTGAGAGACAAGACCTGTGTGACATATAGGTGTGTGATCATCTGACAGCGCATAATGGTGTATGCAACTGTGTACTTCAGGCAGCTGGGTTACATACACGGCAGACTGTGATGTGCTAATGTACAGGGAGTTGTGTTTGCAGAGACTCATATGTCTGATTTGCATGATGTGGGGTCTTCTGGGTCAGGGATATGTTGTTTGCAGGGATGGGCAAGTGCACTTGTCATCTGCAGAGTTAGCTTTACCCCTGAGCTATGATTGTGACACAGTGCATACTGTTGTTGTCTGGATGCCCTGCCACTGTGACAGGAGACAATGTTGACTGACTTTCCAGGCATGCCAGTGCCATGGAATTTAACTTGCTATGAGTGATCCTGCATTGTGTTCAAGTGTGCACCATGCACCCCATTGTGGCATTGACTATCAGGACATGAGAACATGATAGTGTGTGTTGCTGGCATGCATCACAAGCATGTGAAATGAGTCTCTGCCCATCCCTTCATCCGGACACCTGTACTGAGTCAGTGGCAAGAGATGTGCTGTGTGTATAGTGACATACTCCTACATGTTCACTTGCATGTCCAACTGATGTGTGGGTGGTACATGTCGGGACATTGGGGTATAAGCATTCAATATGCAACAGACATATGGGTGCACGTCAAGGAGGGATATGTGTGCCATGGTTGATGTTGAGAATGACAATTGGCTTATTCTAAACAGTGTTGGCACTTTGAGCAGTGCTCAGCTGATGCCAGGGCTTGCCCTGTGATGTGATGTACTCACTGTGGTGTGTGCAGTCAGTGCATGTGACTGATGTTGTTCTCTTTCTTCCTATTCCTATCCAGATACATCCACGGCCACAGGAGGGGACAGCTCCATGGACCAGGAGGAGCCACAGAGCCTGACAGGGACAGAAGGAGAGGAGTCAGGGGGACCCAGTGGCACGGAGGGCGAGTGGAGCTACACCGAGGAGTCGTCAGCACCATCCCCCCCAGCTGAGGGCCACAGCAGCTCTGAGGATGACTCCCATTGTGGAGGCAGATGTCAGCAGCCACCAAACCCCAGCTAGTGAGGCTGTTCCCGCCACCACCCCCAACACCACCATCACCACCCTCCCATCGGCTCCCATCCCAGAGGTCCGTGGAGGCTCCTGTGTAAGGCACCGCACCCCCTGCCCCTGTGTCCCCTGCTGCCCTGAGTGAGTAGTCTGTGGACTTACTTAGACAGATCCTTGTAGGGCAGACATCGATGCTGAGTGTCCTCCATGCACACACCACTCTGTTGACGCAACTGGTGTCGTTCATGGAGGGCATTTCATCGGGCATGTCTGCCCTACTTAGGACCAATCAGTCCGTGGCCTCCTCCCTGATGGCAGCAGTGTCCCTCCTCCAACAGTCCCGCACCCCTCCTACCCCTGCACCACCCACGATTCCTAGCAGCCTACCTGTCCCAAGCACATACACACCTACACATTCTCACAAAGCCACAGGCACGGGCAGCACACAAACACCCAAACCAAGGGCTAGACGTGCACACAAGCAAGCGCAGGGGACTGATACCAGACTCAAAGGGGCTGGTTTGCAGACACACACACAGTCATCCACAACCACTCCGCAGTCCTCCAAAACCTCTCCCTCCTAGCCCCCTTCCCTTCTGGAAAAACGAACAAATTTTAAAAAAACGTCTTTTTAATTGTGATAACAATGCTTTTAATATTGCACTAACCCTAGCGTGATTTGCACAGTATTTTGGTGCCTACCTGACCTGCCAGAGCGAAGGGAATAGGGCACTTGACCACGAGCACCAGCCGCCATCTTGGGGCAGGGTCGGGACGCGGTCTAGCTCTTCTCCACTTCCGGGAGAGAGCTATTTAGTCCTCGCTCGACTAGGATGCGCAGCGGACGAGCGCAGCGGGCGCGCGCCGAAGACGCGCCTAAGACAAGCCCATCTGCGCCCGTCCGAGCCAGATCCGGGCCCAGGGCCACTCCCCCTGGTCCTGCTGGTATCCTACATACAGCTTCCACCCTACGCTATACTTCCACACAGCTGCAGGAATGGAACACAGGACTGGGTATGTCTTGTCAAGTACTTCCGTTATTAAAACACTCATTATCCACACCCATATCATGTGCAGGTTGCTCTTATACTCTGCCACCTCCCCTGTCTGTGACAAATACTATAGACCACCCCTTTATAACTGCCAGCGCTCCTCGCTTAGCGACACAGTATACTAGAGCTGCACTCATTAATTCACGCTCTCTCCCCAAACATAGTCTAGACATCAGGGAGAGCATTATTAATCATGAACTGGACATCTTATTCATCACAGAATCATGGGGAGATGATGCATCTGGCCCTGACTTTGTTCAAGCTACTCCTGAAGGTTACAGTGTAGCTAGACAAGATAGAGCCTCGGGGCGAGGCGGAGGCTTAGCCATTATTCATAGGGACACTTATCGCGCTACATTTGAGCCCATTCTAAGTACCAATTGCGAAGCTCTCGCATTTACTATCAATCTTACACACAAACAGGCGTTTAAAGGAACCCTGGTGTACAGGCCACCTGGAGCTCGAACCAAATTTCTAGCTGCACTCATTGAAATTATGGAATCAGCAATAGAATCCCCGACTTCTACAATTCTTGGGGATTTTAATTTTCCTCTGGAAAACTTGGAAAACAAAGATACACTCCAACTTATTACTGATATGCAGGCAATAGGACTGCAGCAGCTGGTGAAGGGCCCCACGCATGAAGCCGGACACACGCTGGATGGCCTGTTTACGAATGACCATGGCATTGAGTTGGTAGCAACACTACCTTTGATCTGGTCTGACCACCAAGCCATTATTTTTAGGATTCGGATGCTACCACTCAAACCCCCTCAGACCAATGATAGGGCACCAGTGGGGGCGCGGATGTGGAAAAACGCAGACATACCACATCTCTCAAATCTCTTGCTGTCATCTGCTCCAGAAAGCGGAGACAATACTGAAACTATGTCCATTAAATTTCAGGAATGGATCTTAAAAGCAGCGAACGAAGTTGCTCCTGAAAAAACTTATCGCCCCAATAGAACCACTCCATCTGCCCAGTGGTATACAGAAGAGCTGCGACTTCAGCGTCAGTTCTGTAGAAATTTAGAAAGGCGCTGGAGAAAGCACTATAGTCCATTGGCTAAGCAAGAATACAAAAGTGCTCTGGCTATATATAAGAAAGCTATCACTATACAAAAGAATCTTTTCTTCACTGGTCGTATTGAGCACGCCCAGAACTCAGCTAGGATGTTATTTCAGGTGGTGAACTCTCTGTCTAGTCCTCCAGCTGGCTCCACAATAGAGAACTCGCAGGAATTCTGTACCGCCCTAGCCACATTTTTTACTACTAAAGTAATGGATATTTACTCCACTTTTTCTAAAGAGCCGGTAGGAAGAACCACTGATTCAACTATTCAACCAGCACTGAAGCACCCTTCCTTTACTCAGTTTCAGTCAGCTACCGAAGAACAGGTCAACGCACTTGTTGGCAAAATTAAATCAGGCTCTCCGTTGGACCCATGTCCTCCGACCATAATGAACCAACTACACAATGTGGTTACCCAGCCGCTGACCAACATATGCAACTCCATCTTTAGGACAGGTATCTATCCACAGACCTGGAAGAAGGCTATTGTTAAACCTCTGATTAAGAAGCCATCTTTAGACCCTACCATCACTTCCAACTACAGGCCAATTGCCTGCCTTCCATTTCCTGCCAAAATAGTGGAGGCAATAATGAATAAACAGCTCTCTGAGTTTATTGAACAACATAAGCTCTTAGATGACACTCAGTTCGGGTTCCGGAAGGGACACGGAACTGAGACAGCATTGATAAAGGCCTCGGATGAAATTCGAGAGATCATGGATTCGGGAGGTGCTGCAGTGCTCATCTTATTGGACCTGTCAGCTGCTTTTGACACGGTCGACCACGTCATCTTGGTCGACCGTGTCGCAGCCCTTGGAATTAGTCATCTGGCTAAAGACCTTATAGCCTCCTTCCTTGTTAATCGCAAACAGGCAGTCAAACTGGGCAACTACTACTCGCCCACTTCTGAACTGCCCTGTGGAGTCCCTCAAGGATCCTCGCTAAGTCCCACGCTTTTTAATATCTATGTTGCGGACTTGGCGAGGGTTATTAAATCACATGGGATGCGATTAACTACCTACGCGGATGACACCCAGCTTGTGCTGGCGGTGCATAAGAACGGTCCAGTGGTAGCAGCTAAGTTTCAGGAGGGGTTACTGGATGTACAATCATGGATGCACAGTAACTGCCTGAAACTTAATGCAGAGAAAACCGAAGTTATGACTTTCGGTAAGATCTCCCCCGAATGGTCCCCAACTTGGTGGCCCAGTCAGATGGGCTCCCCCCCGATTCCAGCTGTCAAGGTTAGGAATTTGGGAGTGATCTTTGATAACAGGCTATCTTTTGGTTATCATGTCAACAAGGTGGTCTCTGCTGCATTCTTCGTGCTGAAGAAAATAAAAAAACTCATGCCATACCTACCCGCTTCGGCAGGGAAAACACTGATTACCATCTTAGTGTTTTCGAAGCTGGACTATGGAAACGCCCTCTTCCTTAGCACTCACAAATACATCCTGAACAAACTGCAGTCCGTGCAAAATGTGGCAGCACGAATTCTGCTTAATATTCCTTGGCGACACTCTACTTCAGCAGCCATACGCCATCTACATTGGCTAAGAGTGGAGAGCAGAATTAAATTCAAGGCTCTCTGCATCGCCTACAAGGCCATTCATCAGACTGGACCAAAGTTCTTAAAGGAAGCTTTTCAGGTGTACATACCTGGAAAGAATCTAAGATCAGCAGCAAGCCACCTATTGCATGTTCCCCGAACAAGAACGGCCACATGGGGAGATAGACGCTTCCTGGTAGCGACCCCCATACTGTGGAACACACTCCCCTTGTATATTAAAACAGCACCAACACTCATTGCCTTCCGTAAGGCTCTGAAAACTTGGCTATTTAATCAATAAGTTCCTGTCCTCAATTTTGTGTATCCTAGAGCATCTCATTGCGCCTAGACACCCTAGGGTATTAGTTGCGCATTAAAAATCCCATAAATAAATAAATAAATAAATAAATAAATAAATTGCCTCACCTGCAATCCCATCTCCACAGAAGCTCTTCCTCTGTGACCTTGGCCTCTTCCCCACGGACCCAGCAGATCCAGATTACAAGGGGAAGAGGAAGTCCCCACACACAGAGGGGAGTGCCCCTCACACCCGGACACCCTCCCCTAGGCGCAGTCAGAATGAGGCCCCCACCCGCAAGTCCCCCTGGAGCCGGAAGAGCAAGACCCCACCGCCGCCATGCAGCTCCAAGGCAAAGTCTCCGTCCTCCACCCCCCAGGCCACCACTCCAGAAGTTCCCCTGCCACACCCTGCCCCGGGTTCCCCCCCACAGATACACCATCCCCAAAATGCTTTGGCCGTCCCCCCTACCACTTGCTCCTCCACACCCGGTCAGACGGTTAGTGCCACTGATGTGGGGACTGTGTCCCCCCTCTGTCCTGTTGACCTCACCTGAACCCCATTCCACTCACATGGATTTAGGCACTGCAGTGGAGTACACGACCACCCCGTCTGACTTGGGCACTGCAGTGGGGATCCAATCCACTCCATCTGACCTGCCCACTGAAGTTGTGCCGGCACCCACCCCATCTGACTTGTGCCCCACAGTTGTGACTGCACCCACCACTTCAGTCAGCTCCACTGCAGTTGCAAGTGACTCTCCTGCATCCACCACCCCTTCACTGCCTCCTTCTGCTGCGCCCTGATCCTGTCCATGCGGTGCCTGGCCTGCCCCCATGTATGCCCCTCCGTGGGGATGTCCCCTGTCCTTACCAGTGCAGGCAAGCAACATGTGACAGTTGTCACTCAAGTTCACTCCTTGTAATTTGATAATGGACTGGCCATTGGCCTTTTGTTTTAACAGATGTTTCAATTTTCATATGCTGAATAAAGCTTTTTTCTTTATCCTTGTGAACTTGATTTAGCTGTACATTAGGTTAATGATGTTTAGCATGCCCTTGCACCTGTAATGCTTGGTTTCCAATGTTCAATACTGAGGTGTTGATGTGAGGTACTCCATGTGGTCCATGAAATATGTATCCTATTCTTGTCGGTATCCATGTCATCCTTTGCAGCTAACTGTGTGTGTCATGATCAACAATTTGTGGATATCTCTGTGAACATTTCAATTGCATGGTCACATCTGTGGCTTGCACCCATGCACATATGATGTGCTTCCCATTGTCCAATTTGTCGATTTACCTGACTTTGGGCACATCTCCACTGGACCTACAGGTGTGGGCATCATTGGTATAGGAGCAACTGGGTCCTCTGTACAACTTGCTGTACATATGTGTTGAGTATGTGCAGATGACTTAGGGGAGACTCACGTACCCAGGCTGTTGTGACCAGAGCCTTCATTGCGTGGTAACTGATGGCTGACTGACCAAGTGTTCTGCTGACATGAGTGAGACGTGCTGTGACTATGTTTGGCACAGCTGGGCTTCCACAGGAGTTGGGTCCCCTCATGCTATGTCACGGATGTGTTGTTCTGTGACATAGCCTGGGCCCATGGTGTGTGCTGTGTGAGCATGTGTGTTTGTGTCCACATCCCTTTTCATACATAGGCAGTGTTCCCTTGATATGTTCCTGTTATTTATGCTTGCTGAGTGGTACTGTGTGTATCCCACAACTTTGCCATGGGCTACCAGATGTGTGGGTGCATGACACACTACTGTTAATTGGTGTTTCATCATTGGGAGTTGTGGTGATGTTGTCAGACGCAGATGGGACACAGTCAGGGGTCCCCAAGGCACTTGTCAGTTCGCAATATCATGTAGTTGTCCCTAGGTGATACCTTTCAGTGATTGAGACGTGTATGTGTGTGTGACTGCTCCCACTTGTCGGGTTCAGGGCTGCAATGTTTGCAGGTGTCATAATGTGTGCCTTGTGGTTCTCCTTGGCTTCTTCATTGTCCTGGGATTGTGGGAGGTATTCTGAAGGTTACGTGGGCTTTGACATCATGGCCAGGTACCACATACTGTGCAGTATGTCTGTCATTCACCAGGTTTGTGAACTGTCCTTGTGTGATGAGTCTGTGCACCTTAGTTCCTCCCAACATTCCTGTGTTTCTCATGGGTGCATGTGCAATGTCACCTGTCCATGTGGGCTTCACAGATGCACATTGTTGCAGTTCAGGGTGTGTGGTGTTGAGGGTGGACTGATGTAAATGTTTGCATGGATGGGCCGCGAGAAATGCGCATGCACGGGCGTCCGCGCATGCGCATTTGTCAGAAGAAGTTGGAAATGAGGAAGAGGGAGCCCCGGAGACGCCGCGCTTCAGGTAAGTCTCTTTAATTTTTATTTATTTTACATGTTTTAAAAGGAGGGAGGGCGGGAGGCGGGTGGCGGGCGGCAGGCAGCTACGCTTCGCCCTGGCGTGTGCGTAGCGCTGCCTGCTTCGCCTACTTCGAAAACTGCGAAGCAGGCAGCGCTACGTACACTACGTGGGCGAAGCGTAGTGTTAGGCCCAGGGTTACTCAATGTACTGAAAGAAACGTCTTTTTGACACACAAATCTCTTTTGAGACTCATTTCAAATCGCTAAGAGGAGGGGTAGTGATGAGGTGTCCTTCTCCCTGTCATGGGGTCATAACTAATTTTTCCCTTCCCCCAAGAGACACCTTCTACCTTGGGTATGGGTTGTGGAGGCCTCAAGGCAGCCCGACCTATTGACTTTGCCAATGTTTAATTTGTTTCTTTTTAATTAATAAAATAAGCATATATTGAGCTCACTCATCTTCCTGACCCAGTTATGTACCAATTGGCCCTTTATGTTCCCACAAGGCACAGATATGGCAGATGAAGAAATTACTGTGAAACCTGTCCCACATATTAAAGACCAGTCATTGTGAAAGCCCTACTGATAACATATTGTGAGCACAATGAAATGGGAATGACAAACTCAATGCTCATGAGACATTCCTCAAAGAGGCACCCATATGCGATGTTCATAAAAACGATTACTTCCTTTGGAGAGTAGTCGTGTCCTAGATAAAAGGAGCAACCCACTTAAGGCACTTGTGAAAGGTTGTTTTGCATTTACTGAAGGCTGATGCTATTAAAGAATAACCGTGGTTAATGAAAATAACCAGCATATGCCACAGTTTAAGAGTATAGAACTCATAAATCTAGGCCTAGACAAACAGATTAAAACATAATGGGGGATAGATACAATATAAGTGGCGGAGTGAGGCGTTAGTCGTCATGGCTTAAAGCCTCTCTCCGCCACTTCTGAAATGCAAGGCTGCACAATATTTACAACAATATGGAGCAGCCTTGCGTTTCCCTCTGCGATGGCGCTACACTTAGCAGTGTAGCGCAAACGGAGGCACCCTTGCACCATAGTGCAAGTGTGTCTGTGTGCAGGGGAGGATTGTTTATGTGTAGTAAGGTGTCCCTTCCTGCACATAAACAATCCTGAAATGCCATTTTGTGACTTTCATATGTGCTGCTTTTTTAAAGATTGTTTATGTACAGGAAGGTCCCCCTTACTGTACATAAACAATACATGGCATCTTGCTTTTTCCATGTGTGCTGCAAAAGCAAAAAAGTTTCGCCAACTTAAGAGCAAATTTGGCGCTACCTGCTATGTACGGGGCCCTTGTACATAAGGTGCAGTGTCAAAATCAATGGGTGTTGCGGTGGAACGCCTGCGGGTCACTTACTGCTCACCCCTTTCACGCTAAGCATAGCGTGAAAGTGGGCCTTATTTACAAGGCAGCGTTAAGCCACGTTAAGTGGCTTAACGCTGCCTTGTAAATGAGACTAAGCCCCTATCGCCACCACAACAACGATAAAAGTGACATTGTGGTGGCGATAGAGGCTTGTACATATTCCCCAATGTTCTTTAAAGAAAACTGCAAGGAAATATTCAGACCCCAAACTTAAAGTCGCTCAAGCTGCACCAACCAAACAAGCTGTGGTGACGGCATTAAAAAAACAGATCTTGTCAGTCAAATATGAAAGTGAGCTTTCTGCATCTGTTACTATTTTATCACTAGAGGGTCTCAGAGGACTAAAGGCAGGCCCTAGAAAGTAAATGAGCATTGGTCACTCTTTTTCAAAGCTTGGCAGTCATTACAAGGTTGCAACTATTTCTGCCCACTGCCCTTATTGAACAGAGGTGGCAAGGCTCTTTAAGAACCCGCCATGTTAACTGTAGGCTGCAAGAGAATCTAAAAATCAAGAGTCTGAAATGAAAATGCCAACTTTCTGGAACATATCTTCCGCTGCAAGTGTAAACCCGTAACTCGAACAATGGTGGCTTAGAACTGTATGCTTTGATGGCACCACAGGGAACATCCATTGTGCTGCACTGCCAACAGTCTCAGTAAGCGGAGCCATGATCTATTGAGTCTCTAAGGTGCTAAGAGGACTGATTCCATGCTTTCAGATTTACCTTAGAATCCGTGGAATCACGAGTGTTGAGATAAAGACATTCAACACTTCACACCAATTAAGGCAAAGTTTCAGACACAAAAAAGCCTACACTATAAATGGATCAGAATGTCAAAAGTGCAATTCTGGAGCTGACATGGTACAGAGGATGGAAGAAACTGGCAAGGGAAGTCTGTCTGCACATTCACTCTTCTCAGAGGAACGGGTAGAAGACAAATACAACATATTGTCCTAAGGTCCGTGCAGATTTGCTCATCTTTTATCCCTGACGGAGAAGACTAGATACCAGGAAAGATAACAAAACAACAAGTTCCACTACGGATACAGACCAGATCTCCTGGTCAGGTTTGTCGCCAAGCATTAGCCCTCACCATTTTAAGCTATTGCCTGTACTCAGGGGAATGGGCAGAGGCGGTAGTAATACCCACTCAAAGCTGTAATCAAGGTTATGTGACCAAGACAAGTAAAAAACCTGTGCCTCCAGTATAATAGGAAAAAGGTTTCAATTGCTTCACTAACTTTTCCCAGCTGCTAACTTTAAGCAACAAAGGTCAGGCCTCAAGAACCCCTACACTACCATTAAACAACCGCATCCAAAAAGCACTAAAGCTAGAAAAAGAAATGATTGAAACACTTAGGGGCCTATTACGATGGCGGGCGGACCACAACGGAGCACGGGTCCGACCGCCGAAGTTGCGGTGGTCCCGCCATGCAAATTAGGGTGCGCCCGTTACGCTGGCAGGCGCATCCTCGACATTAACATTGCGGCGGGCGGTGCTGTAAGCAGCACCTGCCACAATATTCATGCCCATGTTGTGCATTGCCATGCACAACGGGACAGGCACCGTGCGGTGCCTGCCACCTTGTGCAGGGCAATGATGGGGGGTAACATGGGTACCCCCCAGTGCAGCCACCCACCCCCGGGGGCCCGCATTATACGAGTCAATTGGCAAATTCTTGGATTTTCACTTTCAATGCCTCGTACAATCATGGAGTACGTATGTAAAAGACACAACAGATTGTCTTGTGAAATTGGAAAATGTTCACAACAACATCACCAAGGACACATTATTATGCACTATCAATGTAGTCGCATTATATACTTCCATCCTCCATGGAGAGGGCTTTGAGACAGTGGAATGGATGCTGCTTAATTCCGAACAAGAAGGCACAGAGAATGTTTTTTTATTGGTAATATTACAATTCAGTCTATACCACAGCTATTTCTCTTGGCAAGACAACTTTTTTCTTACAAAGAACTGGCACATTCATATGCCTTCCGGGGGGCACCTTCGTACGCTAACATGTTCATGGCGCATTTTGAACACACACACATCATCAATCACACTGGAAGAGGCACCTCTTACTCTACATGAGATATATAGATGATATCCTAGTCATCTGGAATGGAAACCGACAATTACTTGAGGAGAACATCCACATTCTCAATCAACAAAGCCCAAGTATTCAATTCACTCACCAAATTCACCACAACTTCATCAACTTTTTGGACTTTCTCATTACTAACACAGGTACGGCCCTACAAATGTCTGTCTACAAAAAACCTACAGACAGAAACAACGCGTTATACTTCTTGAGTTTTTACCCACCATCTTTGAAAAAACACCTTACAGTATCTCCGTTTTTTTGCATTAAAATAATGTAATCTACACAACAACAAACTGATCGCCTGATTCAGGAACAATATGGGAGATACAGGCAAAGGGGATAGCCATCTAAAATATAGAATTTCGATAAGGAAAGCGTAGAGCAGAAAGATCGCAAAGATTTATTATCACCTACGTTACGTTCGACCAGAAACAGAGAAGTGTTTGTACTGAAGGTTTTGTATTAGGCTGCTGGAATCAAAAAAATCATTTAAAAAAGATGGGAAGTCTTGGAAGAAGAAGTGGATTTCAAAATGTTTTTTACCCACAAACCTTTGTTTGCACACACAAGGTCTAAAAACATCAGAGATATTTGGAAACTAAGAGACATCATGAAATCACACCATCACACTTGGATAAAAAATGCTGGAATTGCAGTCACTGTCCTTCTTACATCCACACACGGGCAAGAAAATCACCCTTGAAACACTTGTCTGATTATAATACGGATAATGTAATCTATGCACTCAAATGCCCATGTGGACTTACTTATGTGGGACGCACATCACAAAAAGTGCGGATCAAGATGACTGAACACAAGAGCATGATCAGAACCAAAAACACCAATTCATATATCGCAGCACATTGTGCAAACTTGCAACATTCCATTCCACAATTGTGTTTCATCATACTTGAAAAAATCACTTCTTACACTGGCACAGACACAAACATTCAGCTAGCGTGTAGGGAAACCTTTTAGATCAAGTATCTGGATACCTCGATTTCAAAAGGTTTAAATGATAAATGCGAAATGGCATGTTTTTTGTAACGTACATAGAGTTTTGATGACCAGGATCATAATGGTTACTTAAGCAATTTAGCCTTTGTTCTACATACTTGATTGTAAATCACTGTTCGCAAACATAGCAGCCTCCCACCCGAAGGTCAGACCAAACATGAATTGTGTTTTATATACTTTCAGGTGTTTCATTCACTTTCTTCATTACATCATGTTTTTTCTTTGTTGCAGGTGTTTGCACTGCATACACTCACATATGTTGACACCAGCCTCTCATATGTGACTTGTCATATTTTTCTGGGCACTTATTGCATTAGCACACAAAATATCATCTTCACTAATTTTCCGCATCATGCGTGAACACTGCAGAACACGTTTGTTTCACTTTTAGTGGCAATCTACTGAGTGAGCGTCAGTTACATTTTAACATTTTAATTTCGCTCTAGCAAACGCACTGCACTGTGATACTTGTAGCTCACAGAGTGGTACAATAAAGTTTTTCTATTCATGGTTCACATAGATAGTATTAAACGCGTACTTGTCGCATTTACATACATAACATAGTTATCGCTACTTTCTCGTTTTTTGGGTGACAACTGTTAAATGCTCCTTTTTAATTTCAGGGGCAGTCCACCGAGTGTGCGTCAGTTACATTTACACCTTATCAAAGACAACGCATTGATTTGTGTACTGCACGTATTTTACAGGGTAAATACATTTTGTTCATTAACGCACACCGACATGGGTGTAACTTAAGGGTTAATACAGCTAGGTTGCAACGTGCCATCGAGACGTTCCTATCATTCAAATTTGCATGTACCTATAGCGGTGTAACCTAAGGGTTAGTAAAATACAGCTTGAAACGCCCTTCCATGACTTTTTGAAACACAGAGTTATCGCGAGACGCATCGTACACTGGTGAGTCCTTTGAGACACGAGCACTGCGTTTCCGTCCTTGCAAGCTTGGTGAGTAGAGTAGTAACTTTTTGTTTCTTTCGCTTTTGTTATTTAATTTTTAGATTATGCCAGATAGACCTACAATCACTTACTCGCAACATGTGACTGAGGTAAGACACTCGGTGTAGGAAGGTGTATATCTGACTATGGTTACCCCCAAATTTTTGCCTAGTGTCTAGCTGGTTTTTCGACTTAGTTGGCCTGAGATCCTGCCATTCAGGATCTCAGCCTGGCTGTTCTCTCTTTAAAATGGACTCCATGTACCCTAGGTACATACCCAATTGGTTGGATCACCCTGTGAGCCCCTGTACCAGTGTACACTAGGTACCCAGGGCATTGGTGTATCTAAGGCCTGCCAGGGGCTGAAGCATGCATTATGCCACCCCAGGCTTGGCCTAACAATTTGACACAACTGGCTGATCACTCAGCTGGGGTAAGTTGGTGTAACCACCTCTTACTTAGGTGTAGTATACCTATACCTAACCTTAAATGGGACACCTGGTAACCTATAAGTCACTCCTATGGCAGGACTTAACAATCCTGAAGGCAGAGTGCTTGGTTCCATGCGAGATGGTGCTCTGGCATGAGCTGAGCCTGTCTGCAGTGGTCGGAACAACTTCCTTCTACTGTTTCCAGATATCGTCATACCATATACTCTTAAGTGCATTATGAACCTCGCGGTTAAATGCTATCTTTGGTTTGGCTTTATCAAAACATGTCGAGTAAGGCGTCATACGAATTGGAATACTAACCCCTCGCCAATTCTGGCGACGGGGTTAGCATTCCACCCTTCTAGAGGGACACGACATGTACAGTACCTGAAACCCGGGTAAAATCAGACATAGCCTCAGCTCCACAAAATGGATGCTGCCACCACAGACACAAGTCTGCCCTCCTGCTGCTGGGAGTCCTTCCAGCTTGGGAGGTGTGGACAAAGGGTTTCCTGCCAGGGGAGGTGCATGCACCACCCCAGACAGTATTTTGTGTATTGGTCAGGTAGGGCTTGAAAGAAACCAGACATGCCTGTGGCTCACAAGGAGCCTCGGTGCATATGCCAGTTCAAACCGGTCCTGGGGCACACCAGTCCCGGGCCTGGGGCGAGCTGGACAAAGGATTGGGGGTGTAACCACCCCCCTTCCTGGTCCCACCCTTAGGGAGGGACCTAGCAGGTAGTCCGGCCCCTAGAATCCGATAAAGGTAGGAGCTATGTCCTAAGACTTCAGACATCCTGGAATCAACTTGAAACTAAGAAGAAGACGGGAACTTCGACATTCTGCTGCACAGAAGACTGAAGGAAATCTCCCCTGTGGTCAGGGAGGGACCACCTTGCTAACGCAAGCACCATCCAGCGAATCAACGTCTGCTTTGCCGCCGCCTCCCGCTGGAGCCCGAGCCCAGAGACTGACAAGACCTGGACCTCCAGACCTCTCACCGCCCAATCCACAGTCCCTGAAAAGAGGAGACCCGTGGAGGCACCGAGACACGTGGAGCCAGCCATCTTGAAACGACCACGACAAGCTGACAAGTGCAACAACCGAGGCTCCCTCCAAGTTGTGCTTTGGGATCTGAGAAGCCCAACCCTCGAGCAGCATCTGCACCAAAGGTGAGCCCTTCAGCATCTCCACGATCTGCGTGGGGCCCTTCTGCATTTTGCCACTCGACGCGCCTAACCGGTTGCTGGCCCGCTGGCTAGTAGCCATCTTGGTGACGAACTTTACAAAATACTCTGCTGGTCTGGTTGCTCCAGACTGGCCCTTGCTCCCCTCCAAAAGAGCAGTTCTTCTGACCTTGCTGGTCAGAACCATCAGCTTATTTCATCTCCTACAACAATTGCTTTTGCCAAGGCTTGTTTGCTTCGATGAAGTCGCCGACACCGCCGTCAGCGAGAGCCTGTGTGGGACAGCTCATGAACCGACTCCTGGACGTCGTCGACCTCCAGGGACCACGTGGCTGCAGAGACAAGGTACACCTTTCTTCCTGTTTGCACCCGACATTGCCTGGTACCCACCTGGTGCCACGCTGGTCACTGGCTAGTGACTGTGAACACTGTCCCCTCTGCTTACAGGTCTTCAACATCTCCGATCCACTCTTGGATCCACTGCATCTCTCCCGGACCGACCGCCTGCAGCATCTTTGTCTTCAAGCTCCACGGAACAGATAGAAGAAACCCGACGCACTTCGAGGCCTATGCACCCGCTTCCTGTGGGTGAGGTAAAGCTGGCACACCTGTGCCCAAGTGTAGTATTACATCTCTAGTGCCTGTGTTCCAAATCTTGAGTTCCTAGTCCATCCGGAAGATCCTCTTTGCAGTAACTTTGTACTTTTTACGCACCCATTGAAACCTATGGGAGCAGACGTGTGACTATTTGCTCTGCACACGCCACCCGTGGACCTCCTGGTCACTAACTGAAGTTAGCTCCTTGTAGGTCCAGCGATTCTAGAGGCCCTAGGCCTTTTCCCTTTTCTGTTTGTGGTACTTATACCACTATTTTAGTATATGGTTTGAGCGGCCACCAGGGCCTATCCATATAAAGTGCAACTTCTGTGTATTCTACTGTAATCTTGTTTGACGATTTGTGCTCCTGTGCTCATAAAGAGACTAGGGGTTACTTTGAGAAATAAATACATATATATTTTGAATATATATCTGTGTGGTGTCCTTTCATTGGTATAAAAGGGGGTTGCATTTGGTAAAACAGCTGGCTTAACACGCTTCACGAGTTTAGCCTCAAAGACTGCTTAGCCTACGCTACCACTAGGGCAGCTAGTCCGAAAAGGTTGACTTACAACCACACCATAAGGGTTGCTTGGCATGGTACAAGGTGATCACTTTAACTAGTGAGCATCATATACCAGGCCAACTTCTCACATTGGTGAGCAGCGGTTGGATTTGAGCTTGCTGTGTTTTACCATTGTAATCTCTTGGTTACCAATTGAAAGATCACATAGGTACCTGTAGGTACATATAAAACAAGATTAGATATACATAAGTTCTACTGAACTTAGTTGTTGTAGAGCAAAGGGAGTAGCACACCCTGACTACAACTACTAGATAGGTTTAGTAGGTAAACCCAAGTGTAGGTAGATTGCAACACATCCACCCACACTTAAGAGCAATGGCTGGGGCAGAGGGGTCCACTGTACCCATCTCTGTTGAGAGTGACCCCCAGAGGGCACCATCCATCTTTGCTACCCTTAATCAGAATGAGCTCAGGCATTTGGCAACTCTTAGAGGCCTTAAACAGCCCAAGAACCCTACCTCTGCTGAGCTCAGAGAACTCTTGCAAAATGATGAAAATCAGAGAGAGCTCAAGAAAGCTTCCCAGTTAGCCCCCTTAGGGTCAGGAACAGGAGGCCCCCCTTCTGAAGATGCTACAGAGGTACCCAGTTCCAATAGTCACCCCTTAGATGGCAATAATACCACAGAGGATGAGAGTGATAAAGGTACTGATACAGAGAGTAGTGATGATGAAGGGAGAACTAGCCCAGTGCCAAGTGTTATACTTGGCCCAGCTAAACTAAGGCTATTGGGGACTGACAATGGGATCATCCCATTGGATCTCCCCAGTGGACTTAACCAGGGGCTTGGGAGGCAAAGGAATCGCTCAGGTGACTCTAATGCTTCTCATGCCTCTAGAGGCTCTCAAGGTCACTCCAGGAAAAGGATGACCACCCCTCAGAGGAGGGAACATGAGGCCAGAATGCAGGAAGCCCAGCTGAGGATCAGGAAGCAGGAGCTAGAAGTAGCCCTGATGGAAGAAAAACTGAGGAAGGCTAGGCGACCTAGAGAGAGTGGGTCTGTACCCACTGGTGGCAGCATTGTCCCTAAGGACAAAGATAGGGTCTTTGATAATAGGAACCTGTCTAAGGTTGTGCCCCCCTACAAAAGTGGGGATGACATCCACAAATGGATAACTGCTCTTGAGAGAGCCTGCAAAGTGCAGCAGGTTCCTGAAGACCAGTGGGCAGCAATCTTATGGCTCTCCTTTGAAGGAAGAGGCAGAGACAGACTCCTCACTGTTAGGGAGGAGGATGTCAGAAACTACAGAGTCCTGAAGAGTGTCCTAGTTGATGGGTTAGGCTTAACCACTGAACAGTACAGGTTAATGTTCAGAGACACCCAGAAGACACAGACTCAGGACTGGTCTGAATATGTTGAATGTGCCACTAAGGCTTTGGAGGGTTGGTTGCTGGGAAGTAAGGTATCTGATTATACAGGATTGTACAATTTGATGATGAGAGAACAGATTTTAAGTAACTGTCAAAACCAGCTCCTCCATCAACACCTGGTAGACTCAGATTTGACCTCTCCCCTAGAATTGGGAAAGAGGGCAGATAAATGGGTCAGGACCAGGATCAGGCCTAAGAATCAGGGTGGTGACCAAAAGAAAGATACCACCAAACCTCAAGAGAAGGGTGTGGATAAAGCAAAAGAGAAATCTTCCTCAGGGCCCCAAAACTCCACACAGGGTGGTGGGTCCCAAGCTCCCTCCTCTACCACAGTTAAAAAGCCTTACTGCCATGAGTGTAAAACTCCTGGGCATTGGAAAACTGACAGCAGTTGCCCAAGGGCTACAAACAAAACTGTTCCTCCAATTACTCCTGTCACACCACCTATTACTGTCAGCAGTAATCCCCCAGGTGGTGGGAGTGCCCCCAAACATTTGGGTGGGTTTACTTGGGGAACACAGGGGGACCCTGGCTTAGCCAATTCCCCTGCAGCAGATACTCTTGTCTGTGATGGTGGCATGGGGTTTGCCAACTTCACTGCCTGTCCCAACACTTTGGGTAGGTACAGACAGGAGCCCTACATCAATGGTACAAAAGCTGAGGCCTACAGAGACACTGGAGCTAGCATCACAATGGTGGCCCATTGGCTAGTTCCCTCTGAGCAGCTTTTGCCTGGTTTCTCCTACCAGGTGACCAACATTGATGGCAAACAGAACAGTCATCCCATGGCAGAGGTATGTCTCAGCTGGGGAGGTGTCACTGGCCCTAAAAGGGTGGCAGTGTCCCCAACCTTGCCTGTAGACTGCTTACTGGGGAATGACTTAGAACTCTCAGCTTGGGCTGGAGTTGAACAAGACACCCATTCTAAAATGGTAGGCCTTTCACAAAAGGGTAGTGGGGTTGTGCCATTCACAACCCCTGTCCAAATAGATTTCCTCCCTGGAAAGGTTGGAAGGGCAGTGGTAGCCACAGCCCAGGCACAGACAGACTTCCCTGTAGAGACTGGCAGAGCTGTGACAGTCACAGCTCAAACACAAACTGAGTGCTCCCCTGAAAAGGTTGGCAAGGCTGTAATGGTCTCAGCCTATACTCAGACTGACATAGGTGTAGTGAAGCCTGAAACTATGGATCACTCCACACAAACAGAGAGTAGTGGGGAGGAAGAAAAGTCTCCCTCTCCCCAGACATTAGGAAAAAGTCAGCCTCCTCAGGGAGCTGACCTCACCCCTTGTGAAGGAACTGCCCCAGAGGTAGCCAGGCCTGGCCTGGCAGAGCCTCTGATGTCAGTGGCCCCTTCCAAGGTGGGACCCAGTCTGGTGCAGGTAGCCTGCCTCTCTCTACCCTGCCTCAGTCAGCCCAGGGCTGCAGAGGTCAGGGAGGCCAGTGGACCCCAAGAGGGCCCCTGTCCACAAGAACCCCCCCATCAAAAGAATGAGAATTGCCTGGCTAGTAGCCCTAGTCAGGTGACGGGTAAAAACATTCCTGAGGGATCTCCTTTACAGGTAGTTAGGGACCTCCCCCAGAGGGATTCTGTTGGGTACAGGCAAACATGGGACCTTAGGGCCCCAGACCTGACCTGTCCCTCCAGTAAGCCCACAAAAGGGACCCAGCCTCCAGCTTTAGGTAGCCAGAGGCTGACCCTGAGAGCACAGTGCAACTCAGTTAAGGAAAGAAAGGCATCCATGGTGGAGGGGGATTGGAGGAAGCTGAGGCCTCACTTTGAGGACACTCACTTCAGTACTCCATCTCAACACCAGCCTTTTACTTTGCCAAGACACACCAAAGGTAGAGATTCCCTATGGTGGAGACCCTCTGATACCCTTAGGGTGAGGGATTGCTTAGTGGACCCTGAGACAGGGGGTAACCATGCCAGTGCTGGTTCCTCCTTATATGGCCACTTGGGCAATATAGGCTTACCTGGTCAAGGTCAGCCTTATCTCCCTTCGTTTGGGGGGGGTTGTGTAGGAAGGTGGATATCTGACTATGGTTACCCCCAAATTTTTGCCTAGTGTCTAGCTGGTTTTTCGACTTAGTTGGCCTGAGATCCTGCCATTCAGGATCTCAGCCTGGCTGTTCTCTCTTTAAAATGGACTCCATGTACCCTAGGTACATACCCAATTGGTTGGATCACCCTGTGAGCCCCTGTACCAGTGTACACTAGGTACCCAGGGCATTGGTGTATCTAAGGCCTGCCAGGGGCTGAAGCATGCATTATGCCACCCCAGGCTTGGCCTAACAATTTGACACAACTGGCTGATCACTCAGCTGGGGTAAGTTGGTGTAACCACCTCTTACTTAGGTGTAGTATACCTATACCTAACCTTAAATGGGACACCTGGTAACCTATAAGTCACTCCTATGGCAGGCCTTAACAATCCTGAAGGCAGAGTGCTTGGTTCCATGTGAGATGGTGCTCTGGCATGAGCTGAGCCTGTCTGCAGTGGTCGGAACAACTTCCTTCTACTGTTTCCAGATATCGTCATACCATATACTCTTAAGTGCATTATGAACCTCGCGGTTAAATGCTATCTTTGGTTTGGTTTTATCAAAACATGTCGAGAAAGGTGTCATACGAATTGGAATACTAACCCCTCACCAATTCTGGCGACGGGGTTAGCATTCCACCCTTCTAGAGGGACACGACATGTACAGTACCTGAAACCCGGGTAAAATCAGACATAGCCTCAGCTCCACAAAATGGATGCTGCCACCACAGACACAAGTCTGCCCTCCTGCTGCTGGGAGTCCTTCCAGCTTGGGAGGTGTGGACAAAGGGTTTCCTGCCAGGGGAGGTGCATGCACCACCCCAGACAGGATTTTGTGTATTGGTCAGGTAGGGCTTGAAAGAAACCAGACATGCCTGTGGCTCACAAGGAGCCTCGGTGCATATGCCAGTTCAAACCGGTCCTGGGGCACACCAGTCCCGGGCCTGGGGCGAGCTGGACAAAGGATTGGGGGTGTAACCACCCCCCTTCCTGGTCCCACCCTTAGGGAGGGACCTAGCAGGTAGTCCGGCCCCTAGAATCCGCTTAAAGGTAGGAGCTGTGTCCTAAGACTTCAGACATCCTGGAATCAACTTGAAACTAAGAAGAAGACGGGAACTTCGACATTCTGCTGCACAGAAGACTGAAGGAAATCTCCCCTGTGGTCAGGGAGTGACCACCTTGCTAACGCAAGCACGATCCAGCGAATCAACGTCTGCTTTGCCGCCGCCTCCCGCCAGAGCCCGAGCCCAGAGACTGACAAGACCTGGACCTCCAGACCTCTCACCGCCTGATCCACAGTCCCTGAAAAGAGGAGACCCGTGGAGGCACCGAGACACGTGGAGCCAGCCATCTTGAAACGACCACGACAAGCTGACAAGTGCAAAAACCGAGGCTCCCTCCAAGTTGTGCTTTGGGATCTGAGAAGCCCAACCCTCGAGCAGCATCTGCACCAAAGGTGAGCCCTTCAGCATCTCCACAATCTGCGTGGGGCCCTTCTGCATTTTGCCACTCGACGCGCCTAACCGGTTGCTGGCCCGCTGGCTAGTAGCCATCTTGGCGACGAACTTTATAAAATACTCCGCTGGTCTGGTTGCTCCAGACTGGCCCTTGCTCCCCTCCAAAGGAGCAGTTCTTCTGACCTTGCTGGTCAGAACCATCAGCTTATTTCATCTCATACAACAATTGCTTTTGCCAAGGCTTGTTTGCTTCGATCAAGTCGCCGACACCGCCGACAGCGAGAGCCTGCGTGGGACAGCTCGTGAACCGACTCCTGGACGTCGTCGACCTCCAGGGACCACGTGGCTGCAGAGACAAGCTACACCTTTCTTCCTGTTTGCACCCGACATTTCCTGGTACCCACCTGGTGCCACGCTGGTCACTGGCTAGTGACTGTGAACACTGTCCCCTCTGCTTACAGGTCTTCAACATCTCCGATCCACTCTTGGATCCACTGCATCTCTCCCGGACCGACCGCCTGCAGCATCTTTGTCTTCAAGCTCCACGGAACAGATAGAAGAAACCCGACGCACTTCGAGGCCTATGCACCCGCTTCCTGTGGGTGAGGTAAAACTGGCACACCTGTGCCCAAGTGTAGTATTACATCTCTAGTGCCTGTGTTCCAAATCTTGAGTTCCTAGTCCATCCGGAAGATCCTCTTTGCAGTAACTTTGTACTTTTTACGCACCCATTGAAACCTATGGGAGCACGCATGTGACTATTTGCTCTGCACACGCCACCCGTGGACCTCCTGGTCACTAACTGAAGTTAGCTCCTTGTAGGCCCAGCGATTCTAGAGGCCCTAGGCCTTTTCCCTTTTCTGTTCGTGGTACTTATACCACTATTTTAGTATATGGTTTGAGCGGCCACCAGGGCCTATCCATATAAAGTGCAACTTCTGTGTATTCTACTGTAATCTTGTTTGACGATTTGTGCTCCTGTGCTCATAAAGAGACTAGGGGTTACTTTGAGAAATAAATACATATATATTTTGAATATATATCTGTGTGGTGTCCTTTCATTGGTATAAAAGGGGGTTGCATTTGGTAAAACAGCTGGCTTAACACGCTTCACGAGTTTAGCCTCAATGACTGCTTAGCCTACGCTACCACTAGGGCAGCTAGTCCGAAAAGGTTGACTTACAACCACACCATAAGGGTTGCTTGGCATGGTACAAGGTGATCACTTTAACTAGTGAGCATCATATACCAGGCCAACTTCTCACACTCGGCCACTTTACATATGGCATTCGATGTGCTCCATTCTATTGCGGAGTATAACTTTAAGCCATTTCCTTGACAGGGGGACCGTAACAGTTTGAGAGACCTGGAAGCCTCTTGCTAAGGAGTACGATATCTCTCGTACCCACGAGGTATGCGGTACATGTATACTGAGTAAACAGCTAGCTAATTAGCGTATGCCAGGGTGGTGCGGGCAGCACGCCCGGTCACCAGAGCACCTTTGTGCCAGTTGCACACGGGCAGTTGCACACCATATAGAGTCACGTGGATTTTGACACTTTCATACCATGCATTGTTATGAGTATGATGACTTTTTCATTACACACGTTACTTCTGCAGTTTTAGCACCGGAAACAGCTTTGTTGCACGCATGGCATTAAATGTAGGGCACTTTGTTTTAGACACTTTTGTTCACCTCTAAACACATCTCGGTGTTGGGCAAGTCTGGTTTGCCTGCGAACAGTGATATTGTACTAATATTCTACCTGTATAGAGCGAAGTGTGGACGTTAATTCAAGACATTTAGGGCCCCATTAGTATGGCGGGCGGACTTTGTCCACCTGCCATACCCTCGGGAAACGGGACCGCCCGCTGAGGGTGCGGAGGTCCTGCACTCCCGAGTAGCATGCGCCCGCCACACTGGCGGGCGCATGGCGCATCTGCAACATTGCGGCCTCCACAATGCCACAAAGGCAGACTGTGCCTTTCAATGCACAACGTGACAGGCACTGTGCGGTGCCTGCCACCTTGTATGTTGAAATGCAGGGGGGTACCATAGGTACCCCCATGTGCACCCCCCACCCCCCAGAATCACTGGGGTCCGCTGCAGGCCCCCAATGTCAAAAACCACCTGCCTCAACACCGCCACGGAAAGGCAGGTCCCCGCCTGCATAGTAATATGGATGGCGGTGTCTACCAGACACCACCACCATATAAACTGCTTTTCCGCCCGGTAGGCAATCAGGCAGATTGCCTACTGGCGGAAAACTGGCAGACGGTCTTCCCGTCCGCTGGGGTCCCCCCTGCCATGGTAATGTGGCAGGGGGAAATTGGCAGCGGGTGGAGGTTTTTAGCGGGTGGATCGCCACCGCCATACGGGCGGTGGCGATCCGCCCGCTATACTAATGGGCCTCTTAGTTTGTTCTTCTTGTTCTTTTTGTTGTTCCAGCAGGAGGCCACTGAAGATTTGATTTCCATCATGAATGTTCCCCTGAAGAAGGGTGTCACCCGAAATGCATTGGGGTCACTAAAAATGTGTGATTTATCTGATATTGACAAATTGTACTGTGTTAATTTGGTTTGTTGATTATACAAAACACTATTTTGTTTTGTGTTTATCAATGCCTGTCTATGAATACAATTGTTGATATGCATTGACCCATTTGGTTCTTGTCATACATTTTGCATCAATTTTAAGAACAGTTGATTAATTACTCTGTTGAAACCTTAGGGACCATTGGCTGTGCACTTCATTTGGTATGGAGTTTTCACCATACTCCTTAAAGTGATTTGTTCCCAAAGGACAGTGGCAGATCCCATACACAAAGCAGCACACATTGATTCACTTTTCACTTTGAGTCATAGGGTTTAACATCCAAATAAGGTGTGCCGATTGAAACCATTAATTGTGGCAGGGGCTACTTTATCCCATAAAGTACCCCCACCAGTTTAATTATGGTCTAATGTACGTTCCCTTACAATTTGCTTCTAAGGACGCTACAGATATTTCCGCTAGTGATATTCTAGACAATGCTTATAATAAAAAATGCATAGAAAATAGTGCAGATGTCTGTGATAGTCCACGCAGGCATGGGTAATTGCTGATTTGGGTAATATATTTAAAATACTTGTAATCAATTACCTTTTCAATTAACCTTCATGGATTGAAATATATTACGTCCCACACAACTAGTGCTTAATTTGAGCCACTGGTTTCCAGCGCTCAGCACCAGCACTTAATTGGTTTCTGATGCTCAGCGGTGGCACTTAATTGTCAACACCACACTTAGGACAGTCTGCCAGATGGTGGTGCTGCTCATTTGATTTAGAGATGAGCAGAACAACGGTTGTTTATGAATACAATATACATAAAAAATTACTAATATCTGCTTCCACAGTCATTCCTTAAGCTGTAGGGACCTCGAATATTCTGAACTGTAGCACTTGCTGGCAAGCGAGATGTCTAGCAGTTGTTTTCGCAGTGATGACAGGGTCAATAGGTGGTGCAAACTGCAGTGACTTCCTGCTCAGTGCCCTGGCACTTTTTTTATTTGACAAATTAAGCCCTGCACACAACACCTCCCCTTGGTTTATTGTACATGCAGAGGACACCATGCCTGCATTTAACTATTTAAAAAAAATCTTATCCGTGTCCCCTTACAGCAGACCGTTAAGAAAACAAAATCCCTGTGCAAGGCACAACTGTGCTCGTCATTGAGAAAAAAGGCTGGTGTTGTAGGAGAGGCTTTTGGGGGAGGGGTCCACTTCCTTAACGCTCACCTACCACAATCACTCATATGCAATCACCCCTTTACATCCTTCACCACTCATTCAACATTTGAGCTATATTGTGTCCCTTCATTGCCCCTAGGAAACGTTCTGGTTATGCTTCTAGAGTTGCACACATCCTCTTCCTATGGTTGCCACCTAACTGGTTTTATATGGGAATGAGCTGACTTTTAATGTCCCGGCAACAATTAGAAAAATCAGATTGGTATTTTTCCCTTATTAGTTCATACTTTAAACAGGTAATGTAAGGAGCAAACACTTTAAGTGTGCTCTACAGTTGCCCTGCTGACCCCTGATTGAGAAAGACAGAAAGGCCATATTCAAATGAATAACGATGATTTCTTATTAAGTTCTATTTCAGAACCATGTTGGGGCCTTCACAGAATGTTAAATTGTGAACAGATGGCTATATTTGTCTGTTGGAATTAAAGGTTGCAACCATACCTCTTCCCAAATAAGTTCTGTGCAGCCCCTTCCCCTCTCAGACAAGCAGTGCTCTATGGAAGATGCTTTTTGTGTTGGGGAGTGGGTGGGGGTGTAATCTGCTTTTGTAAGGGGCCTGGCAGGCTCCTAGTGAAAGAGAAACAAAAGTTGTTATTTTATTTCTCTTCACTTCTGAGTCTGCTGTGTCAGCTCAGAACAGCTCAAAGTAGGCTGCAAACTGCATCTGCTTTAGAAGAGACACACACCCTGGACAAACAAGCTGAGGACCCCCCTCTTCCTATATAGAAGAGTGGGGGCCCCCCGCACTGCTCGGGTGTCCATTATGCCACTAACTCAACTTGAAGGTATGGTGGTAATCTTCAAAAGCAGTTATTAATAACCGCATTCAATTAAAAACAGGTAATTGCTTTTACATAGGCTATACACTTTATGCTGTAAGCAGCGCAAGTGCATTGTGGTTTGCCCCGCGACCATTCCAGGTGTTTCATCAACACTTAATTCCCTGTGCTTCCTTTCTACGTATAAATATGGGGGTGCTAATTGCTCTTCACCACGAGTCATGAAATACCTGTTGGAAGAGGATTTACTGAAGGTGACCACTGTTGATGTAAATGCTATTCCTTTTTAGGCAAACATCCATCTGCAGCATTCAGTTCTCCTGGCAGCTGCATCCTGTAGAGTGCCTAATGTTGAGTACACAGCTGGTTATCCAATGGTGACTTCTAATGCCAAATACAGATCTTGTTTATGGACCACCAAATCGCAACAAGGACTTGGTAGTGTAGGCAATCCCTGGCATCAGGACACTCCTGGCCTTGTTGGTTCCTTTCATTGTCCTGCTCACAGAGTCCTGTTCTTTGCCACATCTCTGGACCATTTCTCTTTTCCATGTCTGCACCATTGATTCTCACCTGCAAGGTTGTGAGTGTATAGCTGTAGACTATTACATTTACGTTGCATGCTTATGCTAAAGACATCCTGGTTCTGCAAGGGGTTAATGGAAGGCTTCAGCTGGACATTCGCTGCAGGATGAATAACCTGCGTTCAGGGAAGCATAGAAGTAGTCCCTCCCACAGAGCCATTGCTGCAGTTGCCAATACAGAGATCTTGAGGTCTTGCAACTCACTATCCGCTTACAGTATTGTTTGGCACAAATATCATGTCACAAATATTGTTTACCAAAATATCGTGTCCCCATACTTATAATTGTAAGTACAAAAATATTGAAAATAAAACATCATCCAAAAACGTACAGCAATATTGTTCCTCATTTGATATATTCTTTAAAGTACTACATTCTAAGAATTTTGAAATATAACTTGAATATAATATTAAATAAATACATTCCACTAGTAATTAATACTATATATAAATATACACTTATATAAATAAACAGATATAGATAAATGTGGCTGTGTCCATGTGTGATGTTATGTGTGTTTGTGTATATTATAACACAATTATTAAATATACTTCTTTTACATTATATTTTTCTAGTTAATTTATTAAATGTACCACTGTAAAAAGCCCATCTATTTATCTATCTAAATATATATTTAACTTAATCTTAAAAAATATTACCAAATTGATCAAATATACAAAAATAAAAAACACATTAACAATTTTTTTTTAAATGCTTTAAAAAATATATAAACAAATAATATAAAATTAAAAATAAGCAAATACTACAAAAATAACTATTCAACCAATTTTACGAACAGTATTGCAGTCTGGTAATATTCACTGTACTATTCCCACTCCAGTTTATGCAACAGTAGTGAAAGTGTAGGACTTTGGAGGGGTTACATTTACTATTCCCACTCCAGTCAGCGCAACAGTGAGAAAGTGTTGGACTTTAATGGGGTTAAATTTAATATTGCCACTCCAACCAGCACAACAGTAGGGAAAGTGTTGTAGTTCAGAGCGGTAAGATCTGCTATTCCCACTGCAGTCCGTGTAACAATAGGGAAAGCATTGAATTTTGGAGGGGTGAGATTTATTGTTCCCACTCCAGTCCGTGCAACTGTAGGGAAAGTGTTGGAATTTGCAGCAGTTACATTGACTATTCCCACTCCAGTCTATGCAACAGTGGGGAAAGTACTTCCCTTAGAACACATTACACATTTGAATAACCCTATTAATTCAGAAACAAATATTACATTCTTAATATAAACATTATTAACATAAAATATGTTTATATATACATTTTTAAAAACAATTAAAAAAATGTATTTAATTAATAAACAATCACATAGTTAACTCTCAATAAAAAATACTTGTGATTTAATTATCACTGAATTAACTCCCCACCCTATGCCCCTACAAACCTAGCAGCCCACACCCAAAACATAACTAAAATAAGTAGGTATAGAACAATTTATATAACTGATAATCAATTAAATAATTAACTAACAATTAATAATTACTCGTTATTTAATTATTACTCAAAACATAACTAAAGTATATAATTATGACACAATTTACATAACCAATAATACGTTAAATATGTATTCATAAATTAATACACAATTGTTCTTTATCACTTACCTTCCGACCATACAAATCTTTCAACCTGCACCTAAAATGTAACTGAAATAAATAAGTATAGCGCAATTTACATAATTGATAATAAATTAAATCATTAATTAACAATTAATAAATAACTATTAATTGTTACTTACCCCTACTAACCCAGCATCCCACAGCTAAAACATAAAAAACTATATAAATATTACACCATTTACATAATTAATAATCAATTAAATAATTAATAATAAAATAATATTTAATTGTTAAAATAATTATTATTTAAGCAACTTCCCACCCTATACCCTTAGAGACCTAGCAACCCACTCCAAGAATATAACTAAAGTATATCAGCATTACATAATTTACATAATTTATATCGATCACATAGTTCATTGAAAATTATGAATCATTAATTTATTTTTACTTAAATAAATTCCCACCCTATTCCTCTACAAACCCAATCACCCGCTAAAAATTACTATTAAAAAATTAAAAAATTTAAATCACTGAACATTACAGCCTTTATTGCAAAAAATGTATAACAATTACACAAACAATCGTAACACAAAATTCATATATAAACTAAGACATATTAAAATAATTAAAAAACAACTTTTTACAGCTATATTTCTGAACACAAGACTAAAAACAAAGATATTCTTACGTACCAAAAAAACGATATTCTTGGCAACGATATTTTTGCATCACGATAGTTTTGTGTTGAGATTTTTTTTCTGATATTTGTTTCTCCCGATATTTACAACTAAGGGCCTCATTACGATGTCGGTCAGAAAGCCTTAGTTCCAACTCTTTGTGGGAAGCATTTCTGACCGACTCGGCTTCAGGGAGTCCGACCGACCGATCACAATGTTTCCGAACACTGTTCGGTCGGACATCCATTGACTTCAATGGGAGCCTGTGGTCTGACCAACAACACAGGTTCCCATTGAAAAAAGGGGTGGTCGCCTAAAAATATGCACCCTGTGTGGAGCACCCTTTAGTGCCTGCCACACCATGCATTATTGGAAAGAGGGGTCCCATGGGTACCCCCACGGGCCCCAACCGGAGGCCTCCAGGTGAAGATGGGGCCTGCTACAGGCCCTCAAAGTTGGTTTCCGACAGCCGATCCGTGTTTGACAGACTGTTTCAAAAAGGCTATCGAAATCCGACATTGTAATCAGTCTGACGGAAACACAGTCCGTAGAGCTCTACGATTCTGTCTCCAACCGATTCGGACTGATCGACCAACTACATTGCATTGTAATCAGTCGGTCGGAAATGTTTCCGAGACGGTCGGAAACATGGCTTCCGACATGGGTACGGTCAAACCGAATGCCATTCAGAGCCTTTCCAACCGACATTGTAATGAGGCCCCAAATGTTTTGTCCAAACACCCTATTAGCTTCATTTCTCTATTTTGCTTATTGATTGATACCTCTATGGAAACTTGTCTCTTTCTCTCGCTCAGAACTTTTCCTTATGTTAGAGCTTCAAACTGCATTGTCAGTGTCGTACACATATTTCAAATCACTCTTGCCTTTCTACCCAAGCAAAAGCTGTCTCGCAACGAGGAAGAAATGTACTAATGTGAAGACTGTACTATGCTGAAGTCTAAATCCACTGCCCCCCCACCCTCACAGCGAGGTTTCAGCGATGTGTTATATTGTTGCCAAGCCTCACAGACATGTCTAATGTTATGGAATGGAACAGCGTTCACAGGGAACACTAATGTAATAAGACGGAAATTAATGACATTGCCCAATTACGACAAGTGTGAATGCATACAAAAACGTACATTATGTAAACAGTGCTCGTAACACCTTAAAGGTTTACATTTGAAAGTTTGCAGCATCCCACTACACTGGAATGAAAATACAAATTCCTACATTTAGTGATAAACATGTTGGGCAATGTACCAACAATTCAGCAGCACTGAACTGTGTTGCAGCACAAACAAAGATTTGCAGTTCACCAGACCTAAGTCATGCACGTTGATGACTACAAAGCCTGCAACATTTATTGAAGCATACAATAATCTAGAAAATGGGACTGATGTGTTAGCTACTGCCGCATATGGTGTCATCCCTCACAAGGTTGCCCACCTCCTGCCATGTAGTTCCTATAAACCTGTATAGGATCTGCATGTTTAGACAACATAGACTGGGGAATTGGTGTCCAGACTGATTCCAGATACTCCCACCGGGTATGTGCGCCTGTATACCAGATAGCTCACAGTGCCACTATAAGCTCCTCTTACCAAGGAAAGAATAGTTCATGGCAACTATTGAACATGACAACTCTGTCCCATCAGGGATCATGGAAACAGTACAGTACTTTTTTCCCAGTCACTCATGCTTTGTCTCAGAGAGATACACAGAATAAACGGTGGGGATGTTTCAATAAGCATTTTTTTGAACCAGTGTCATCCTAGTGTAAAATAGGTGTGCTGAAGCAACCATAAGACAGAAACAGAAATAAATGATCTTAAGCGCCAATAGAGTAAATGGATGGTAGAGTTTTATCATAGTGCTAACACAATGAATACATGCAAGCATATAAATACATAACAACAGTAATGCGTACTCCTATGATACAACCCTAACTAGATGTTCCTCTGTGAACCTACCATGTATGTAGCTGTAGAGCCAAGAATACCCCTAGGCTGAAGCCAACCCCATTACCTGAAGTGAGAGACTGTGGGACCCCGTCTTGGTCTCGCGATGGACACTTTGCAAGGGAGGTCAGACCACTGCGAGCTGGAGTGTCTGTGTGCAAACACCTCAGTGTCTTGTGTCAGTGTGTCAGCATGGAAGTCTTTCTCCTCTGCCTTCCCTGGCAAAGATATGGTGTATATATACCCAAAAGGTACCCTAGGGGACTCTACTTTGCTGTGTCATGTCGGCCGAGGATGACGGAAGGGATGACTCTTATACATAGTTATTATGCAGAAGATGGTAATCCTGCTGTGATTCTGAGAATCTTCATGCATAATTAATGAGGCTAGTTTTCTGGGAAAACCACACAACATGTATGCAGCACTTAACTAGGTAAAAGAATGTAATGTGACAACTGCATATGTCCCTATGAAGACTCACAAATCTTTTTTACAAAGGTTTGAGCGTCAGCCAAGTGCTGAGGCCAAACCCACAGGAATCTAGAACATGAATCAACTGCCTCCAAGATGTACTTTTAAGCCCCGTCGCATTGTATGGGGCTGCAGTGGTCCAAATAGATGCATGCAAGAGGTCTGTCTGATATCAGTAATGGTGTTTGTGGTGGACGTGCTACGGTCGAACACTTCATCTGCTGACAGATATTGCATTTAAGTTCAAATGCTTTTGTCTGTTTTGTTAGACCTGGCCACCAATAGCGTTGTTTCAGTAGTGAAACAGTCACAGTAATCCCTGCAATTTGCATAACCCAGACCTCATGGGCAGCTAGAATTAAACCTATTCTGCGATCCATGTCTGGTAAAACTCTATCCCCCACTCCTGGAATTTGAGCAGATGGAATATTCTTTGCATCTAACTTGTAGGAGTACTTAAATGGAAAGATTTTCGGCAAAGCTTTGTTGTTTTTGCATAAAGCAACAACAGCTACCATTACGTCTCCATCTATTCTTATACTAGAATGAGTTATTGCAGCTATGGCAGTAGTTTGTATTGCCCCTTTTGCGGCTTTATCAGCCAATGAAATCCCTTCAACGTGAACGCCATCATGTTGATGACTCAGTATGTGTATCATGTGAGCTCTCTGCAAATCTTTTCTCAACTCTGCCACTTGTTCCCAAAGCATTTTGTGCTTTATTGTGCAACCGTTTCAGTCTTTAAACCCATTCTCATCCCAGTAATGAAGGTATTCATTATAGGATTGGACACAATAAAACGAATCGCACACTATAAGTGTGGGGCATTCCCGATCTGCTTGTATTAGTGCCAGTAATAGTGCTTTTAATTCTGCCAGCTGTGCCATGCAATCTCCTAGAGACTGCATCTTTGTATTGCTAGGAGGGAACTTGCCATCCCGCATACGTCCTTTTACAATCGCACAAGCTGCGCTGTATTACTGTTTACTTCCTATGGCAGGCTGAGCAGAACTGTCAGTGTAAATGATGTATTCATACTGATCTAGAGGCATAATTTAATCTGGGAGAGGATATTCTTGTTCGTTCTGCAGGAATGCCTGTGTTTTTAGTGTAGAAGCACATTTTTTGTCTACATCTGTTGCAGTGAGAGAATTAGCCCACTGTATCCATCTTGGATGTAAAGCTTTAGCATTTGGAACGCTAGCCTTTGTAACTGCCTTTAAGGCCAGTACTTGAATCTCAACAATAATTTGTTTCCCCTGAGCCAGTGCTCTTTCACACACTACAGCAGTCTGTATTGCTGTCGGAATTTTTCTCTGTAGAAGCAAAATGCATTTCAGCGTTTGTGTACAAGGGTGATTTGTATGCTATGGGTACTTGTTCTCCTTCATTAAATGTTGGGTAAGTGTATCCTGATTGACCCGCGATTACATGGATCACCAAATTTGTGGTATTTCAATGTGTGTAGATGTTTTGAAGCTATCATGTCAGCTTGTAAGGAACATAGGATCTCTGTGTGTTCCTGTGTCCAATGTCTAATTGAAAAATCAGGCCTGATTAAGTCGTAGAAAGGTTATACTTTTTCTGCGTAATCCAAAATGTATGTTCCGCAAAAAAGGAAGGAATCCCAATATGGATTTAAAGTTTTTCAGAGTTTTTGGAGGTTGGAGCAGCACACACCTTTGCAGAATGTTAGCTGCTAGGCTTTTTCCTTCACTTTATAACTCGTATCCCAAAAATAGGACATTGAGGTGGGCTATTTTGGATTTGAATGTGTAGCCCTCAGAGGCGAACCGCAAAATGATGTTGCTCACCCTAGTCAAATGATCCTTAAAATCATCATCCATCAGATAAATGTCATCTACATCGGACAATGCCTCTTCATCAAAGTATTGAGGGAACTGTTACCCTAGCTGAGACCAACCTGGGGCTATTCTTATACCCCTGGGGAAGTCAACAGAATTGACTCTGAAAGCCGAGAGCTGAGAATGCTGTCAAATATCTGCTCTCAGGTGCTATGATTTGGCAGAAAAATCCATTTCAGATATCTATTGTTGTTTTGTATTTTTCCCGCACAATGTTTTTCATTAATGTGGCACTGTGTGGGTTCTGTACTGCACATGTCTTTGGGCAAGTCTTCAGATGTCTGTAGTCTAAGACTAGATGGTATGAATTATCAGGTTTCATTACAGGAAACAAAGGATGTGCACGTTTCCACGACACCTTGTTATTCAAGTTGATGTAAGATCTTCCTGACCTGTTTCTGTGCTTCTTGTTTAATAGGGTACTGTCTCTGCGGAGTTGGAGTAGTTTTTACTGGGATTGCATGGTAAGGTGACTCAGCATCCCACCCAACATGATTGCGATATAATGCGGGAGCAAGTACTACTGCCCACTCCTGCCGTCTGAATGTTTTAAGTAGAGTGGGATGAGGTTGGAAAAAGCCGGTAAAATTACTGTTTCTCCCTTTGGGCACTCCATGACAATCTTAGGCAGCCAATCTTTTTCAGCCAAAAGGATGTCATAGCCATAAACTAGGTTCTCCCAAAAGAGACCTTTAATTTTTCTGGGTTTGTCCCCCTCCATTTTTGGAGTGTTATTTCATGTAACGGGTGTAGGACACTTACCTTGGTATCAGGGGTCTCCACAATGATGTGTTCATTCAACGCCGCTGTCACCTGAAATTCCATCAGGTTATGGCGAGCTATTGTTACTTCTGCTGCTCTGTCTAGCATCCTCAGAGCCAATTCCCCATTTAAATTGTGGTTTTGATGTTGGCTTATCTTCTTTTTTGATATTATAGTCTGAAGTACGCTGTGTGTCTCTAGACTTTGTCTGTTCTTCTTGTCTGTGTTCTGACCACCCTTCCCTCTCGGAGTTTTTTGATGAAGCCTGAAAGGAACGAGAAGAACGTGTGTCAGGATCCTGATACCTGTCAGGTTTTTTACTGTTATCACGATTCCTAAGATTGTACCTCCATTTGGAGGGATCTCGTGGAAGAGACCCACCCCTGGATTGTGACCTATACTCTCTATTCATTTGTTTTTTTATCGTCCCATTTCAAGAATCAGGTGCTTCATTGGTGTTGTCCTTTTCAGGGCCACACATCAGTTGAGGTTTTTCTGCTCTATCTCCCAAATTATCTCTACCTAATTCGGTATATGTGTCTTCGATACTTTCAGGTAATTCACTCTCCTGTTGTATAGGAGTAAATTCCCATCAGGCAATGGTGTATTCCCACTGCTGCTGTTTCCCCTTTTATGTTTGCTAATATAATAGTTGATCCCTGGGCAACATTTCCTTACCATCATCATCATCAAGATATCTTTATTTCGGCAATTTGCCTTAAAAAGTACATAAAAAAATAAATATATATACAGACAAACTTGGCACAGAATGAAATATATCATTACAATACATTAAGTAGTGCATAGTCCCCTTCTCCTGTTCCACATTGCAAAGAGGAATTTAGAAACTGCAAAGACTATACATTCAGATGTGTCTGTTTTTAAAATTCTAAAAGCATGGCTACATTGCCGAAAACCCATATTTTTGCAGATAGGCACTATCCAGTGCTTCCTAGCTTTTGTGTATGCAGGGCAAAAAAATAATACATGGAGCTCATCCTCTTTAACACAACTGCAGCCAGGGCAGGTCTCAACAGAATTTGATGCCCAGCTGCTAGTGAAAGCTCGCAGAGGTAGTGTGCCGTATCTCCATTGCAAATATAGTTTTCTTGATGGTATAGGATAAATAATATCCATAAAATTCTCAAATTGGTAAAAATCCTTGACACTTAAAAAAGATTTAGTTAAAACTCCAATATTAAGGGCAGTCTGCACTCTGTTTTGTTTCTCAGCCACATAGATCTTAGTGAGCATCTTCCGTGAGATCATCTTGCAGCTTAATTCCGGTTCATACCACATGTCACCCAGCCCGAGTTTGATGCACTGGGATTTTATAAACACAAACCAAGGGATTTTTAGTACACAGTTGCTTGCCAGAATTTCCTTCAGCTCTAATCTATAATACAATAATTCTGGTGTAGTCCACAACCTGTGCCAGTACCTAAGAGGCTTCAAAGCTAGTTCATCATCCATCGACCTCAGATTCAGATCCATCCTCAAAGGATGCATCGGGGTACTCTGTGGGAGTGATAGTAACTGTCTGATGAACTTGTTTTCAATTTTGAGAAGTTCCAGCCCAGGTAAGTGCCCCCAAAGTTCTGCTCCATATAGAATTGCTGCCCTGGCCTGGCTCTTATATACTTCGAGCGGGGGTTTAATTGGTTTGTATGTGGACGTGTTGGAAAACTTAAGGATACCCCCAGCGTACTGGGCTAATTTCAGCTGCGCCTTAGCAATTTGTGGAACCCATGAAAGAGTTTCGCTCAGCGTTACTCCTAGATAATCAAAAGTTTTTACCCTTTCCAGATTTGATGAATCAAGTTTAGGGTTTGGCCGTGTGGAAGGTGAAGGGTTAAACACCATATACTTTGTTTTGTTCACATTAATTTCCAGGCCTCGACCTCTACAGAAGTCCTCGAAACTGTCAAGGACACGCTGGATTCCCATTGGTGATTTGGAAAGTAGCAGGGTGTCATCCGCAAACATGATTGCTGGCACCCTGCTACCTGCCAAAATTGGGGCGTCATTGTTAAGGGCGCTATTAAGATGGGAAATCACGCCATTGACATATAGGCAGAACAGGGTAGGTGCTAGAACGCACCCCTGTCTCACCCCTCTGCCAATGGGGAACTTAGAGGTTAAAGCCCCGTTCTTCCCATGACGCACCTGGGCAAAATTGCCCTCATGCAACTTGATCAGTATTGTCAGGATTGGTAGAGGTACCCCCAGACTGACCAACACACCCCAAAGTTTCCCTCGGGGTACTAAATCGAAAGCGGAGCGGAGGTCCACGAATACCATGTAGAGGCTGCCACCCTCAATCTTTGCTGTTTTCCAGAATAGTAATAACAAGCGAAAGATTTGGTCCATGGTAGAGGTGTTCCTCCTAAACCCCGCTTGGTATTGGCTCAGTATAGCGTGCTCCTCCATCCAGCCCTCAAGTCGTTCAAGGATGAGCCGCGCAAAAATTTTTTGCGGAACATCTATGAGGCTGATGGGGCTGTAATTAGCCGGTAGCAAGGGGGAACCCTTCTTGAAGATGGGAACGATTTCTGCGCCCAACCAAGTGCAGGGCACGTTCATTCCTCTCAAGATTGCATTAAATAAAATGCATAGATATGGTCCCCAGATCTCCATTTGGTGTTTAAAGAGGTCTCCCGGCAATTTGTCTAGCCCAGGGGCCTTGCTAGGTGGAATTTTCGAAATGGCATTAACAACTTCCTCAGGCGAAAACTGTATGCAATCATAGGAGTCATTCAGTGCTGGTAGTGCCGGATATGTGTCCATATCAACTTCGATAGCATACAGGGCTCTAAAGTGGTCTTCCCAAATACTAGCCTCTATATTAGGCTCAGTGGCCGGTTTAGGATCCCCTCTTCCTGTGTTGATTATAGACCAAAATTTACGGGCATCTCTCTGTTCTAGAGCACATGACAGATCGGTCCATTTTGCATGGTCCCAATCCTGTTTGGCCAACTTCAGCATAGCTTTATAGTGAGTTCTCTTGGTGGCGATAAGGATCTTGTCGTTGCCTTGCTTTACAGCCCGTATCAACTCTTTTTTTGCCTGGCGACAAGCATCATTATACCAAGAGGAAAGGGGGGTCCTGTTCTTTCTTTTGGTTGCTACTGGATTAAACATATCTGACAAGATACTAACCAGATTCGTATGCAGGGCCTGCAGTTTGATATTAAAATCTGGAGAAGGTTCTTGGGTTATTAAAACATCTAATTCGATAAAGCACGGCAAGACTGAATTGTACAATCTTGCCAGGTCCTCAGGGGATGCCTCCACCTTGTCCCACTTGACCCTGCGCCGGTCATTGGTTAGGACTAACCTGTCTACTTGGGCGTCTCTGGGTCCTAAATCCTTCGGTTGTGAGATCGGAGAAGCCAGCTTCAGCCTCAGCAAATTGTGATCACTGTCGTCCCTTGCAATAATCTCAAGGTCGATAACCTTTGACCACAACTGTGTCCGAACCATAATGTAGTCTAGACGCGATTCGTGGCCCTTTTTGTTGTATGTGCACCTAGAAGGAGTATCTGAATTGGTGCGTCCGTTGCAAGCCCTGATTGAGTGGCTTAGTGCGAGGGCCGTTATTTGGACCGCTAGAGGGGACCAGGACCTGGTGTGAGGAGATTGGACTTGCGGAATGGACCAGTAATCATCCTCAGTTGCAAGTGCACCATGGTCCATCCCCGGTAAGGGTTCAAAGTGGCAGTTAAAATCTCCTGCTACTAGTAAGGACACATCCGTAGGGATGGTGTACAAAAAGTTTGATAGTTCGTCGACCGTAGTAGACTCACTAGATAGACTGACAGGCCTCGAGTAGACATTCACAACAGCCAGCTTAAAATTATTGGGCCATTTCAGGATTACACACTGTATATCGTCCGAGTGCGTGCTAACAGACTCGGCTGAACAGCCCAAGTGAGTTGCCACCCATATGGTAAGACCCCCAGACGGTCGACCCTTACCCCCCCATCGTGCAGGTATATGAAAACCCGCAAATCCCATTCTCCTTTCCTCAGTTCTTGCCCAGGTCTCCTGGAATAGACATATGTCCATTCCATCGATAAACGTTCCCCATTCGCCGCTCGCTACTTTACTATGTAGGCCCGCAACATTCCAGGACGCAATTACCATGGATTCAGTGTTGGTAGGTACCCTGGTATTACAGTCGCTCCTAATTATAACCGTGCTGTCACATAGGTGCGGTTCTGTAACCTCTTGCACGTCTGGACACCTAGCATCAGATGTAACCTCTTAAAGTTCAGGAGGGAGTTCAGCAGTATGGGTGTGTTTCTCTATGATAGTAGTTGAGAGCCCATCTATTATTGACGGGCCTTCAGCTTCATTGACAACCCGACTTTTGCTGTTATTCTGAGTTTGCGCCGCTCCCATTACCCGACCAAGTCAATCCACTTGGTCTAGACAACTGTATCTGTTTTGTGTAAATATTTTGGGGGGTGCTGGTGGATGGTCAATTGGAGCCCTTGATGGCCTTGCTCCTCCTCTATGTTGTACTAATGTCCAGCCATTCTCCATAGCATCCCAGCGGGTCGGTGGATAGAAGTAAGACAGCGGGTGAGTTTGGATCAGTGCACCCTGTCCCTGGTACCTCCAATTGCAGATATATTCAGCAGTTCGGGGGTCTTTAAAGTTTACTAGAATACAATCACCTTTGATGTTTTTAGGGCCATGACCCACCCACGATGCTCTGCGTACCATAAGGATTTCGCTAGTAATGCGTTCGGGAAGTGGTCGGTTTTTATTAAGCCAATCTATTACTTTATTTTTGAGGGAGGGGTATGATTCTATGGTTGAGATTGGGAGCTCGGGGACTCCAACCAAAATTGCCACATAAGGGCTGCATTCTGGTGGCAAATCTATGGTACATTCCTTGGGGAGATGCCCCTTGCTCTCCATCTGATCACCCTTCCCTTCATTTGTATTGGCATCCCCCCTCCCCATTTGAGTGGTTGGAATAGTGGCTGGGTTTGTTGCTGTTGGAATTTTTGGAGGAACAGGCGTGTTGTTAGTTAGATCTAAGTCAGACTGGAGACACCCATTTTTAGCAGGAGGAGGGCATGGATTAGGTATATTTGGAATTAGCTTGCTCTGTGTATCCAGCGCCACCTGTTCTAACCGTGAAAGCTGCTGCTCAATACGAGACAATCTCAATTCCAGGGGATTAATAATAGCACTCAGAAGAGCAGTTATAGTGGCATTTGTCTCTGCTGGGGTGTCATGTATCTCAAGTGGGGTTTCACTACTAATGGGAGTTACTGCCCCAGTTCCTAAGGGTATCGGTGGGGCCTGAACTAAAGCAGCTGCGTGTTGGGCTGTTATAGTTGAATCAGTTGTCATCTGAGTACCCGTATGACCTTTGGCAAATTTCGCTTTTTTTCCCCCCGCTCTCGGCGCCATAGTCAATTTTCTTTTTGGCATCGCTCCCTCACGTCTTTCTCGCAACTGGGGGAGACTTAACCTCTCAGGTGAGCTTAGCATTGTTGACGCTAAAGTAGAATCTAGGGCTTGCTCAGATGGGAGGGGCTGCAATGGATCTGAACTACAGGATGCATTGTCCATGCATGAGGGGCAATTATCTGGCATTACTCTGCTAAGAGCATCCGGAGTGCATACATTAGCAATATGACCCAAAGAGGATCTTTTTGCAAACGCTAAGTCTTGGGAGACTCTTCTTTCCATTAATATTATCCCCTGATCTATTACGGAGTTTGCTCTTGTTATAAAATTGTCCAGAGTTCCTGTTAATACAGTCCTGCTTCTGGTTGATGGTGCAGCCATGGTGCGTTAGTCAGGGAGCAAAAATAACAGTACTTACAATCCTCCTCGAAGCCGATACAGCAAGCAGTATCAGGGATGACAGAGGGGTGGCCCGGTCCGGTCTTGATCGTGCTTGAACGGGCTTAAACGGGCCCGCCCTTGGCCCGGGCTTCGCCCGGCGCGTCCCGCGTTCTGTCCCCCGCTCCCCCGAGGGAGCCTCGTCCTTTTGTGCGCCTCCGGGCGCGTGGGTGTCGTCACCGGCCGCTGTGGTGCCTGGGAGCTGTAGTCTCCCCGCTCTCGGCCGCGAGATGGAAACAGCGGCGGCAGGGGAGACACCAGCGTGTGGGACCCAGGAGCAGCGGCGAAAATTACTGGCAAGGCGGACGGGGCACCAACGGAATCCCCAGCAGGTAAAATCAGCCTCAGGTTCTGTCCCGCTCTGTTATCCTCTTAAGATAGAGTCTCTGGCAGTTTGAAGCTTTAAAGTTTATTGTGTGTGCCACTTTATTTGGAGCAGTGCTTTTACTTAATGGTGGCGCCAACCCCAACTTGCAAAAAAAAAAAAAAACCGAAGACTGCCCAACCCCCGGTGCACTCACCCTTCCTTCTCCACACAACCGACTAAGTCCTCGATTCAGCGCTCCTGAACTACGGAGGCGGCAAACCACGCTTCGCTCCCTCAACTGGCTTCAGTGCAACTGATTACAGCCTGCTGCAGCGTCCTCCGTCGGCACCGGTGATTCGGACCAGCTGACACGCCTCCTTGCAGCTCAGCCCGGCTTCGATCTCAGGGCTCTCGATTACAGCTCCTTCAGTTTATTTTTTTCATTTATTTTGTACAATACTCCATCGTACAAAAATCCACTCAGCTACGCGTCGCTATATGCCGCTTCGATATCCACCCGTGCTTAATCTTTTAGAAGTCTCCGCATATGATTTGCCGCGAACAGAGAGGAGCCGCTGTGTGAATCGATCCAGGGAGGAGACGAACTGAGGGACACACTCACAATCCGGCGATGAAACAAAACTTGCTCCCGCCGCGTTAAACACCGCCAAAGGTCCGGTAACTACTGCCGCTGGTGGGGGTGACGCTTGGCGTTTTTACTGCGTACACGACCGAAAGCTCCCAGCCGTTCACCGCCCTCAGCTCCTCAGTGTCCTTCCAAGCACGCTGCCTTGTGCCTCTGATACTCAATCCTGTGCATATTCGCCCAGCACCAAAGAGAGGACGCAAAAGCAAAACTTACAATTTCATCCCTAAGTTCAGAGCACGTTCTGCTCCATACTCATTCTGTATTTATCTCAATACATCTGGTATCACTACTATTGAGGATTTGCCATGAGTGCTGGTATAGATGGCTGCGAAGACTGTACCCCAAGAGGTACAATCCTCTATCTGGGGAGCTATCCCTATTGGCAAGCAGATTGTTAGCATTCTGTGTTTTTCTTGAGGGCTTGTATGTGGAAACACTGCATCTAACTGTGTGATTTTCTGAGCTATCCAGAATGGCATTTGCTCACATCTAGCAGGCATTTGACCCATAACCGCATTTAGCGTTTGTGGAGTTACTTTAGTTGCAGACCCCTGATTTTGTCCTCCTGGTGTAGCCCTTGTGGCTGCAGTGTGAGTGTTCTCATGACAAACTGTGTCTAGTTTCTGTAAAATTTTATTATTTCTTTGTGTAGTGGACATAAGTCTGCTACTGACATTGTTCCAATGTCTGGATGCAGTGTGTAACCGCTAGGACTGGCCAAGTCGCTCTATCTCTACTAAGTGGACATTTTCTTACTTATACTTTTGTGTGTGGGATGACGCCTTTAAACCAGTTTATGTGCTCCTGGTAGGTGAGCGGAACTTCAATGTCCTCATATTGACAGTATTCCTCTGGTATTACATCTTCAGTGTAAAAATGGAATGTGTTTGTGCGTGCATCTGCTGGAGGGGATGTGACCCTTGAATAGAATACCTCTGCTCTGTAGGACTAGTTTGAAAGTAAGGGCAGTTCTAACATTTTCTGAAATGTTCATTGCTTCTTCCTCCCTTGCTGCATTCATACGTAATATCGCTGCAGTGTCGTCTTCTTCAGTCATTGTTGAAAGCATTTCAAGGAAACTGAGATAAGGTTTTATGCACAATAGGAACTATTTGTCCTTCAAGCTTGAATAAATTACAGGCCATACATAGGATATGCGTACTGTGCCGCAGCGGATATTTCCATTCCCACTCCAGATGTTTCTGGGTAAATGTGAGTAGAGGTCTCTGAGAAGAGCACAAATGGACTACTCAGACTTGACCGTTAAATGTGTAGTTCCCATAAACCTATATAGGATCTGCACGTTTAGACAACATAGACTGTGGGGTTGGTGTACGGACGGATTCCAGACATCCCCACCCGGTATGTTCACCTGTATAGCAGCTAGCTCACAGTGCCACTATAAGCTCCTCATACCAAGGAGAGAATAGTTCTTGGCAGCTATCGAACATTACAACTCGGTCCCATAAGGGATCGTGGAAACAGTACAGTAATTTTTGCTCAGTCACTCGTGCTCACTTTGTCTCAGAGAGAGACGCAGAATAAATGGTGGAGACGTTTTCAATAAGCATTTATTGGACCAGCATCATTCTAGTGTTTAATAGGTGTGCTGAAACAACCATAGGACAGTAAAAGAAATAAACGATATTAAGCACCAGTAGAGTAAATGGATGGTCGATTTCTACCATAGTGCTAAGACAATGAATATATGCAAGCATATAAATACATAACAATAATAATGCGTACTCCTACGATGCAACCCTTATTAGATGAACCTCTATGTACCTAGCATGTATGTAGGTGTAGAGCCAAGAATCCCCCTAGGCTGAAGCCAACCCCATTACCTGAAAAGAGAGACTGTGGGACCCAGTCTTGGTCTCGAGATGGACACCCTTCGAGGGATTTCAGACCACTGCGAGCTGGAGTGTCTGTTTCCAGGAACCTCAGCAGCTAGCGTCAGTGTGTCAGCATGGACGTCTTTCTCCTCTGCCTGTCCTGGCAAAGATATTGTGTACATATACCCAAAAAGAACCCTCAGGGGACTCTACCTTGCTGTGTCATGTCAGACAAGGATGACGGAAGGGATGACCCTTATACATAGTTATTATTCAGAAGATGGTAATCCTGCTGTGATTCTGAGAATCTTCATGCATGATTAATGAGGCTAGTTTTCAGGGGAAACACGACATTTGTGCAACGCTTAACTAAGTAAAAGGTGAATACCAAAACCTGTTATGTAACGTTATGGTAAGGTAAATGTAGGGGAAAGGTTAGGGAACTACTCAAGCCTATATTGGGGGATCCTATGAAACATAACACTCACTGGTTCAACCGTCAAAATAACCAAAATAATGACAAATGTTTTCTATAAAGCAGGCGAGGCACTTCAAAGGAATGTACAAATAATCCCACTTGAAATGTAACTAACTATGATAAGATGGCTCAGAGTCCTGGTCTTCAAGACGCTTGGGAGGAAAAGTTTGAAATTGTGTAACATCGAGGAGCAGTAAGGGTGCATACTTATATGAAGGCAGGTAGGGACATTCTGGTAAACATTCCTTTCCCAAAATTCTCCTGGCGCTAAAATCACACCACGTACTGCATTAGTATGCTGGGACACAATTCAGAAATCAAACTTGTGCTGCCGTACACAGCGGTGGCTCCTCCTCAATGGCAGAGGAGCACCGCCCCACTGGCTCAGAGCCAGCAGCTGAAAAATAAAAATATATTTTACTACTGTTTTATTTTTCAGCTGCTGGCTGAGCCAGAGTGTGCAGGAAGGAGTGTGGCTAGGCAATGGGAGGAGGGAGCAGGAGTGGTAGGTGCACATTTGAGCATGCATTTCAGTTTGGCCGTCCGTTTTAGGCCGGCCAAACTGACATGCACACTTAGGTTTCTCCAACTCAGCTGTATTGCACAGGCAGGTTGGGAAAACAGCACAGACTCCCTGTGCCTAAGCAACCGTTAATCCAGCATACTCCGGCCAATCCCCACGCTGCTGCTCTCATGTTTGAGAGCAGCATGGGGATTGAATGGGGAGTTCATGATGCTGCCCCAGGGAGTGCTGGGACCAGGAACTGTAAGCAGAGGAGCGTGAGGTGGCCAGTAGCACCAGGTAAGTCTTTTAATTTTTGTTTTTAGTTTAAATCGCCCACTGTGCTCTACCCCACCCCACCACTCTTTATTTGTTTCTGCCGCAGCTTGCCTTACATCTCAGTACTGTGTTTGTAGGTCTTTTAGAAAAGTATTTTTATGCCACTATAAATGTTGCTGACACTGCACCCTGAGTCTTCAAGCACTTTGAGCCTTGTGTTTTAAGACAGACATCCACTGGAGTTGGCCACTTAGACAGAGGGGATGCAGCAACCATCCTCCAACAGGGCAAGTGAGGTTCAGCGCAGTGGGAGGGCGGAGTTGAGTTGTGTAGCAATACTGTTTATGACCCAGAATATACACACTCTTCCAAGCAGCATTGTAGCCCAAGCACAGACAGTGTAAAATTGAACAAAACTAAAATGAAGTTCTTTTTGCAAAAAGAGACTAACATTCAGAAAGTAAAGGTGGTTTTCCGAGCTGGCTGTCTATTGTTCTTCAAAGTCTTCAAAGCCACTAGTGTTCTTGTTGTAGACAAACAAAAGTGGCGAATGCGCTTGCATTTTACCTTTTACTTCAATTAAATTTAAAGATGAGCTTCTCTGTCTCCTGTGCACGTATTCTGTGGCCCCAGTGTTCCCTGCCTCTGACCAGGCTGAGGCACACACTCATTCAGTCAGTCAAAAGAATCTTTTTTGAGTTAAAAACCTTATAACAATACAAACAAATTGATTATGAACAAATGTATTAAATTCAATGTAGAAAATCATCACAGCGTAAAATCACCATAAGTAAAAAATGTAACACCACATCATGAGCTACAGTATTCTTGTATACAGCAGCTCGCCATCATACGATGTGCAGATGTGCATAAACAACAAATGCAGTTAACAGCTTTTAATAATCAAAACAAGTGGAACTCTTTAATAAAATAGGTGCACATTGCACTGACACTAGCAGTAGCATAATTCGCATTTCATAATGAAGCTTGTAGATGTAGGTAACACAGGGAATGAAGCCCAGATAAACTTATTGTAAACGCCTGGTCTCATTTAATCAACTGCAATTACCCTCCCGCCAACTTATGCAGTCTTACTGCAGCTGCAATATAGCTATAACTCTATGGCAGACCATGGCAGAATCAAAGAGTTAGAGATGACGTAAGGCCGCTTTGCGCAATCTAATATTGAGATTTCACAAGAAAGGCAAAAAATATTTGGGACGTCCCGGTTAAATAAAGACTCATGTATGATAAGTTGACCTACTTTATTTCAATTTTGAGCACAGCTTATTACAGCAACCTCATCCAGCTGATCTCTCCAACAACCCCCGTCTCACAGTCATTCTTGAATCTCCACTTGTTCTACATTCCCTCTGACATGACAATCATGACATTAGCTAGATGCCAAAGCAAACACAAGGAGATGATGGAGGGAGCGCTGAAACTTTTCAGTCACTCACCCCCAGTCACAGATCTGGGTTGAATCCATCATCGTTCTTTAGCTCACTTTGCTGCCTCAGTTCAGACCCAGCTATGTCCAAATCAGTCTTGACCCTGTGCCTCATGGGAACAGTCCAGCCCGAACTACCAAGCCAGGTCATCCCTGAACCGGAAACAAGTATCCTGGGACCGGTTTAGGGGTAACACCCCTCTTCAACCAGGCTAGCTTGAATCCAGTGGCAAAGTGAGCAAGACACCCACGTCTGGGCATACCCTGCCAACTTAGGGCGAACAGAGCAAACACAAGGAGATGATGGACGGAGCGCTGAAACTTTTCAGACACTCACCCCCAGTCACAGATCTGGGTTGAATCCATCATTGTTCTTTAGCTCACTTTGCCACCTCAGTTCAGACCCAGCAATATGCAAATCAGTCTTGACCCTGTGCCTCATGGGAACAATCCAGCCCGAACTGCCAAGCCAGGTCTTACCTGAACCCTGAAACCTGTGATTGCTTTGTTTGCCCTAAGTTGGCAGGGTATGCCGAGACGTGGGTCCCTTGCTCACTTTGCCACTGGATTCAAGATAGCCTGGTTGATGAGGGCTGTTATCCCAAAACCGGTCCCAGGATGCTTGTTTCTGGTCCAGGGAAGATATGGCTCAGCAGTTTGGTCTGGACTGTTCCCATGAGGCACAGGGTCAAGACTGATTTGCATATAGCTGTGGCAAAGTGAGCTAAAGAATGATGATGGATTCTACCCAGATTTGACTGGGGGTGAGTGTTTGAAAAGTTTCAGCACTCCGTCCATCATCTCGTTGTGTTTGCTTTGTTCGCCCTAAGTTTGCAGGGTATGCCCAGATGTGGGTCCTTTGCTCACTTTGCCACTGGATTCAAGATAGCCTGGATGATGAGGGCTGTTACTCTTGAAACTCTTGAAGGGCTACTAACCACTTACAAATCTTGGCAGACACACAATCAATCCCTATTGATGTAAAACTTTCATTTAAAGGTTTGTGGTCAGTTTTAATCTCAAATCCATTTCCCAACAATAACTTTCTTAACTTCCTTACTGCCCAATTTATAGCTAGTGCTTCCTTCTCAATCACGGAGTAGTTCAACTCCACCCCTCTCACAGTTCTAGAGACCAAAAAATGTTGATTTCTCTTAGCCTTGCTGTTCCTGCAAAAGCACTGCCCCCAGTCCCTTTGAGCTAGCATCAGTCATTAAAATGGTCTTTTGACCAGGTTCAAACCTACCAAGACAAGGGGCTTCCTTCAAACCAAACTAACACATTCTTTCAAATTTTCTTTGTTACACTCAAATTCTCTGCCTTTTTTAAAATAATCCTCTCATTCTTTTACTCTTTTCTAGCAAAATTGGACACAAAGGGCCATATGTAGGAAAAAATGAATTTGCGATTCTGAAATTGAGATTTTCAGCGAATCGCATTTTGAGAATTGTAAATTCCAATGTAGGTAAAATATCGAAAAAAAATAGCGATTTTCAAAAAATTCTCAGAATATCATAGCGATTACTCAAATTGCGATTCCTTAATTGCGAGAACGCAAATAAGGAATCGCAATTCTGAGAAGCTGCAATTCAGGTGCAGAATGATGACATCACAACCAGGAAGTGTGACTGCCCATGCTGCACCTCATTGCCAGAAGCTAAGTGAGAGCCTGTGAGGAGAGTTGGAGATTTATGCTCAGCAACTGAAAGCAGGAGAAATGGAGTCCCAGGGGACAGAGAAGCAGCAGGAAGATACTCCCAGAAAGAGGAAACAAAAATGTAGTGAAAGGGAGCTGGAAGTCCTCACCCAGGAAATAGTCAGCAGCCATGACCTCCTGTTTGGTACAAATTCACTATGTGTGCCAGAGGCACGAAAACGAAAAATATGGACTGACATCCAGGAGAAATAAAATGCAATTGGCATGACTCCCTGCTCAGTGGAAGAGCTCAGAAAAAGGTGGTACGACATGCGGCAAAGGTCAAAGGAGAAGATGGCTACAAGATTGGCCGAGGTGAAAAAGACCGGTGGTGGAACGTCCACAGTAACAGACTCAATGCCCCTGGAGGAGTTGGTGGAGGGCACCCTTCAACCTGAGAGTGTGAGTGGCGTGGCTTACCTGTCCAGCTCCGAACACCCAGACACCAGACAAGGTAAGATGCATGCCAAAAGCCCCAGATACATACCCAAACCACTCACACCCCAGACACCAAACATGAGTGCTACCACTGCTGGAGGCAGAGGCAACAGACACACCAGGAGAGGCACAGCCAGTCCAGAGGCAGCGTGCAGGACAGCAGACAACACAGCCCCCTGTACAATCCAGTGAAGGGAGTGGGTCGAGACGCAGGTCACGGCCGTCCACCAGCACTTCTCCTGTCAACGGAGACACGGTGTTCTCGGGCCTTGAAGGCAGCATGCTGAAAGCACAGTGCCTACAAGTCAAAGGAATCAGATCAGTACAGCGCCAATTGTCTGCCCACAATCATAACATGACAGAGATGCGGGTTGGTGTAATGGCTATGACAGGTGCACTGGAAGGACTGTGCAGGGAGATAAGGAGAGACAGGGCAGCCAGGCGCAGGGAGAGACAGCATCTTCACAACCGGCTGTACTTGTACACAAGAGCTGTCAACCGCCTGTCAACCACCACATCCCTGCTGGCCCGAAGATGTGTCAGTATGCAGCATGAGATAGCCTACTGCTGCCAGGACGTGGGCAGGAGCCTGGTGCAGGTTACACATGCAGTGGACCAGATGCGTGCAGCTGCGACAGGTGGCATAGGCCCGCTTAGCACTTTGGATACGGACAAACAGTCCAGCAGGAGCAGCATTACTCCACCAATTCCACCGGACAGACGCCGGAGTGTGTGCCAGGGGGAGTAGATGATGACTCCAGGGAGGGCAGTGGGCACCCTGAGCGAGGGGCAACAGGGCATGCACGTAGGAGGTGAAGAAACATCAGGGACTTATGGCTATGTGTGAAGCAACACATTCCATCTGGAATTATTGGCTGATGTAAATACTTGCACAGTGGCACAAACATATGTAAGCAATATCAAGTCACGCTGTGTGACAGATGTATTCCTGCACAAAAAGGAAATAAACATCACAGTTGAGCCCCATTCTGTGGCATTGTGTCCTCATTACTCACCTAGAAGTAGTTATGTGTTATCTCATCTCGTCTCAGGTGCCCGGCAGCTGCCCCGGCCCCACCTGCTGGCCTGCAACCTGGGGCTGGTCCCTCCTCATCTGAGGTGTCTGAATCTGTCATATCCACTGGGGTGCCTTTCTTGGTAGCGATGTTGTGTAGCATTGCACAGGCAACCACGATTTTGCAACATGTCTCAGGGCTGTACTGTAGCGCACCTCCACTCTTATGGAGGCAGCGGAAACAGCTCTTAGGGATTCCGAAAGTCCTCTCAATGGCACATCGTGTGGCTCTATGGGTGCTGTTGTACCTCCTCTCACCTGCAGTGGCTGTATTCAGGTACGGTGTCAGGATGTAGATATGTGCAGAATATGCACTGTCACCTGCAGGGTAAAAGTAGATTTATGTTCAATACTGTCCTGCCACTTTAAACCTTTACTGGTTGTGTGTCTGTAAGCCATGCATTTACCTAGCAGGTAGCCCTCTTCAAACTCTCCATTTTTGAGTCTGCGATTTTATCCACAGTGGGGAAACATGAATGAGTCGTGTGTGCTTCCTGGGTATTTTGCCACAACATCAGTGATTATACATATGGCCCAAAGTTGCTAAAAACAATCAGCCATGCCGAGAAATTTCATGAGTTCTGCTTTGTTGCTAGGACTTGGTAACTCATTGATAATTTTTACTAGATCATGCTTGGGTTGTATGTACTTAGTCGAGATCATGTGACCCAAATACTCAATGCTAGGGACATTGAATTTACACTTCTCAAGTTTGAGTGTCAAACCACTAGATTCAAACATTCTTAAGACTGCACACACTCTTTCATCATGTTCCTGATAATTGACCTCATATAGCAGAACATCTTCCTGATAACTTTTTATGCCCTGCATTCATTTTAACACTCCCTTTATTGCCTGTTGAAAAACAGAAGAAGCTGAAATCAAATCAAATAGCATTCTTACCTATTTAAAAGTCCCTAAAGTAGTAATGAATGATGTCAAATTCTCGCACAAAGGATGAAGCTTGATTTGGTTGTACGCAAAAGTAATATTGAGGCAGGAGAAGTATTTTGTCTGACCTAGGGAACACAACATTTCATTAATGTTAGGTAGTGAATAACGATCTACAATAACATGCTTATTTAATTCCTTGAGGTCAACACATAAACTAACCTCTTCATTTGCTTTCCGTGCCATCACCACCATGGTCAGCCATTCAAATGTCTCTACCTCTTTGATTATACCACTACTCTTCATTTTCTCAATTTCTTTTGCCATATCATCTTTGAATATCGAAGGTGCATTTATGACCTTACATACTTTAGGTATTGAATTGGCCTTTAGTCTTAAAAGATGTACATCATTTTTCAAACACCCTAGATCTTTGAAGAAAAAACTTGGGAAATATTTGGCGATTTCTCAGCAGATGACTGATCACTTCTCATGCAAACAGTTTTATTGACTTTATTTACAATATATTTCAATCTCATAGAAGGAGATTCAATTGGATCTAGGTAAACCATTGTTGTGTAGTTCTTAGTAGTCCATAGGATCTGCGAGTTTGCAGACAACATAAACTTTGGGTGAGGTCCTAGACTGATTCCAAGCACCCTCGCAGAATATGTTGGCCTAGAGACCAGCTAGCTCACAGTGCCACCATCAGCCCCCCTAACCTGAACAGGGAGCAAATGGTTTCTGGCAGCCACTGAACATGACAACTCTGATCCTTCAGGGATCGTGATAACAGATCTAGAACCTTTCCGCTCAGTCACTTGTGCTCTTTTGTTTTCAGACAAATATACAGAGAATACACACTGGGATGTTTTCAATATATTTATTGAACCAACCAATTTTTTCTTGAGTAAAATACATTTCATTTGATAATCAGTAGACAGAAGCAGATGAAAGTGATTACAAGCACCAAAAGAGTAAATAGTAGATACAGTTGCACCGTGGTGCTAAGACAGTGTATACCCATTACCTGGTGGGAGAGAATGTAGGACCCCGTCTTGGTCACAATTTGGACACCCCTAACGAAGATGTCAGACCGCTGTATGGTGAAGTCTCAGTATGCATGAACCCTCTGTGTCAGATGAAATGCCTCTGAGATGCTCATTATTTATAATAAAAAGCGTTCTTGCAATGTATATATAAATTCGCAATGTTATGGATATGTAGATAGCCCAGTCATCCCGTGGTGAAGATAGAACAACAATTTTTCATCGAGCGTAAAGACCGTGCACTTGGTGTTTGAGGTATCGTGATTGTATTATGTGAAGCGTGATGTGTAAACAGAAGTAGTTTCAGAGAAACTAATCCAACATCGTCGGGCATGCAGATATGTGCAAAAGGTCACAGCAGTAATGTTATTGTGAAAAAAGAGGACAATGTATGAAAATGTGCAGCTTTGCTACATAGGCCTAAACCTGGCACATAATACCCACTCCTCATACTAAGGGTCATATATAAAAAGCTATCTAAAAAGGCAGCAAGTCATAATGAAATTCAAACTAAAAAGTTCTAAAAACCACTTTTAAAATCATCTAAAAGCAGGCCTTCCTTTAAAATATTCATAAAAATCCATTAAAAGTGATTAATACTATTAGAAATCTCAAGCACTGAAAAAGCCATGGTGCCTAGAAAAAGATGAAACAATATTTTGAATTTGTTTTGATTAAAAACAGGACAAATAGTTCCCATCACATTGAAAAAGCCTATTGGTTATGTGTTCCAAGTGGTAGTCGCAAGATTTGTGTCGCTGGCAACCACACACGGCGTTCCCAGAGGTGCACCTCAAAGCATGTGTACGGAGCAAAGGTGGTTCCATCCAGTTTCCACACCAGCCGCTGAGGGAGGGATTGCATCCTGTAAGTTTTATGCAGAGCCGGTATCCATCTCACTAGGAGCCAAACATCCCTGGGTGGCTCGAAGAATACATTTATCAGCAATGGCACACACTGGGGACAACAAAATCCATGGGCTTTTAGGGGATACATCAGTACCTCAATGTCCAATGGCACAACCAATTGTGATATGAGACAGAAATCCAGTACGCATACATGGCTGCAAAGCAGGTAGCAAAATACAGGTTGTACGCAGTGAAGCCACAAAGGCCTTAATGATAAGAACCAGTGCTTATTCAGTTCTCAAAGCCGAGATGTGACAAAGCAGTGTATCATGGGCTCATGGCATCACAGCACAGCCAGTGCTGTCTCCATTCCAGTTTGAACTGGGACGTCCATTACGGAGCAGAAAAATTAAAATCAGAACTCTCACTACATGTAGCAGAACAAGCAGGAGACCTCCAAAAACACTTCCCAACATGGAGTGCGTGAAAGATGAAATAACTCCGAAAATCATCTGAAAGGTGCTAACCAGTCCAGAGCCAATACATTTAAAAAAGTGTACTATTCCTTTTACACCACACATATTAAAGATATGGTGGACCAGCAGTGGGAAGTTAGTATGAAGTAGGGTCTGTTTCTCAGATAAGGACCTTGCAGCCTGGAACCTTGTAACTTTGGAATTAACCGTCACCAGATAAGCGATGCCTGGTTCCATTCCACAGCACTCTTGATCGTTCAGCATCAAGTAACTCCCATTAGAGAGCAGCCTGAAAACTGGTCGGATCACGGCAGCCTGTGAACCCTTCAGATAACAGGAAAAGTTCACAACCGAAACGTTACAAGCCCATGAAGTGGAATGTCCTTGCCTACTAAAGACATTCTTAAAGCATTCTCACAGTCTGAAACACTTAGAAAGACTTCCATGTCTCCATTCCTGTATTTAAAGCTGAATGGTAATTCCCAGTATTCATGCTCATAACCTTCCGCTATCGCTTCGCATCTGCCTACTTGGTGGTATGGTGGAAAATATTGGAATTGGAAAGTCATGACCGGTAGGGTAATGCAACCACGGATTATCCAGTCTATGGATGGTGTCTTAGCCCAGTGAAAAGTAAATGCCCTAATTTTTTAATGTACAGCATGGATAAATATGCATCTGTTGGTGCCATCAATATCTGTCTTTCCATCAGGTCATATGCAGAAAACAGATTGATGCTGTTCATATAACGCTACAGAATCTGGCCAGAACATAAGGTTTGAAGCGTCCAGCTTAATAATACAATGGACCTTCGTTGTGAATGTCCATGCTGTAAAATAGACATGTCCTATTGCCCTGTTGTATTATATCAATTGCAGAAGATTACTTTTTTGTCCAGTGACCATATCCTGGAGGATAATATGGTCATACCATTGTCAACCACACCCACAGCCTATTCTAAATTAACCCTATCAATCTTGTGCAGTCTCTCATTAGCTTCCTGTTGAGAAACTTTCCACAGCTCATTGTATATTACATACAAGAAGCGCTTTTGCTGTGGCTTCCTGGGACCCAACAAGAAATCCCAGAGATCCATGGCATCAGAAATAAGGGACAAGTATTGTTTCACCTGAGAAAGTGTTGAGGTTTTTCGCCAATCAAGGCACAACTTCCCAACACTGTATGATGTCACCACCCCGAGTGTTCTGATTGTACAGATCGCTGTTCATATCTCTATATTTTAAACCCTTTGGCATTGCCCAGGAATCCAGACTGACATCCATTAGTGTCCAAAGGCCAAACCAACCATCCCTTCCAATTGGGCTTTGATGAATTGTAAGAACCATTTTGTATCATGGCATCTAATGTATCCTCACTGTATTGTGTGATATGCTGCCAGTTCTCAAAACAAGAGAATGTGGGACTATGAGGTATGTTCAAATCATTCATCAAGGGTTTTCCAAGACAGGAACTTTGCTGTACTGTTTTATTCAGAAAATTATTTGATGTGGTATTAGGCCTCAGTTTCCCAAACCTGGCAATCCTTTATCCTACAACAGATTTTGTCTCTATTGTGTCTTTCCACATGGCAAAACCGTGTACAGACAGCTGGGAAAGAAAGTAAACAGAGTATATCGGCTTTGTGTTTGTTAGCATATTTTTCTTTGCAAGTGTAGGTGCAAGCTTAATAGTAGGCCGGGCCTGGTGTGTCAAAACTAAAAAAATAGGCAAATAGGCAAACCTCTGTACAAATGTTTCTGAACTACATTGTGATGGTATTGGGCAATGTTACCATTGGGTGAAAGTTTAAGCAGCACATGAGATACTTGCTTTGTGTAAAAAATGTTAACCATAATGTTCATAACTGAACATCTCACCTTAATCAGATGTACCATCATACAATTCATCTGAAAAAATCAAAGTTGACTGATCTATATCTTCTAGCATGTTATGTATGGTATCAATATTCCAATCATCAGAGAAAGTACTAGAGGGGATGATATAATTTAAGGAAATTTTGAACAAATATGGTATTTGTAAAAGTTCAGTAGGACCATACACATCATACAATACCCTGTCCCACACTATTCCTTCCGGAACTGGAACTGCTGTTATATTCACGAGGGACAGGTCTCCCTATTCATGGTGCGATGATGCATGTGGTTTCAATACCAAGTTCACAAGTTGTATTGCAGAGCGTTCTGGGAGATAACGTCCGTTCAGAGGCAGGAAAAAGACAGCCACCAAACCAGTCTAAAGGACCAGAAATAGTATTCCGATTGTAATCCAGAAGTGTAAACAAGGAGAAACAAAGCATGTCTTTTTCAGCCAAAGATAGGGAGCACATACTTGAAAGGAAGAGGTGGCGGCGATGGTATCTCAGGTTCAGTTGAACCCGATGAGAAGTCGCGATAGTTCACGAAGGAACCTGACGCCGTTCGGTCTATTTTTGGCAACTCAGCAGGTTTTGTAGAACTGGGAGATGACTCACTCTGTGGCATATTTATGTAGATGTCATACATTTTTAGAATTGAGATTTGTGTTTCTGTCCTAGTTGAATGTACAATTGTAGTTGTGTCAACAGGAAGGAGAAATACTCAATTGTTGTTAACTGTCTCTCATTGGAGAGGGGAATCTTCTTTAGTTATTAAAGCTTCCATCTGAACTTCCTGAATGGTAGTGAGAGGAATGCGGTAACTACTCAGGAGCCCACGTGGCCTCCTGTATAGAATCGGCCACATAGTGTGGTTTGATCAGATCAATTGAGGCAAACCTTTTGTCTCGGCAAGGGGCGGAAGAAGTACAGTTCTGGTACCTTCGACAGTCAGAACAGGTACAGGCGCTCTGTAAGACAGCCCAAATTCTTTCTTGTCCACAATTACTTCCCTGACCAGATCCCCAATCCTCGGGACCCACCCGGGTTTTACCAGTACAACCTTCACTTCTCCAGCGTCAGTGCGTTTTACTTGGACATTGCTTTGTGTGTCCTGGAATTAATTTTTTCCTGTAAAACAGCCAAACATTCATTGATGTCAAACCGTGTGTCTGCAGCCACTGTGGTCACATTATTGAGGTATGGGACCTACATTCTCACTCCAAACAGGATTTCATATGGAGTACGACCACCCAGGGATTTTCTTGGCATGTTATTGAGTGCCTTCTGGAGCCCATATAGGGGATGGACCCAACAGCGATCTGAACTTAGTACCCTTGCCTTTAAGGTTTGGTTTAAGTCCTGGTTTTTCCTCTCAAATACCATATTTCCCTCAGGATGATCGAGGAGAAGTGCAACAAGGTCACATTCAAACTTCCCATGCTTCTTTGTATGCCCAAGATCTAAATGCCGGACCCTGGTCGGAATGTAGTGATCCAATTGCGTATGTCAGCCGACCGCTGTGGCCATACCCACAGGAATCTATAGCATAATTCTACTGCTCCAACAAGATGTACATGTAAGCCCCATCAGATTGTAAGGGTTTGCAGTGATTCAAATATACACAAGCCAAAGGCTTGTTTGAGATCAAAAGTGCTACGGGGAGCCCTTCATCTGCTGGTAGATGTCACATTTGAGGACAAAGTACTTGGTAAATTTAGTGAGGCCTGGCCACCAATAGTGCTGGTTCAGTAATGAAACTGTAACATTAATCCCTGTATGTGCTGAACCCAGACCCTCATGTCCAGCTAGTATTAACCCCAATCTGCAAAGTGTTTGGTATAACTCTTTCCCCCATCCCTGTAAGCATATGGTATGTTTTGTGCATCTAATTTGTAAGAGTACTTGAGTAGAAAGCCTTTTGGCAGGTGTGTGTCATTACGAGCAGCAATGACAGCCAGCATGATGTCTAATATCGTACTAGAATGAGTGATTGCAGCAACAGCACCAGTGCAAACTATTGCCTTAGCAGCTTCATCAGCCATGGAATTCCCTGCAACGTGAATGCCGACACATTGATGACTCAATCTGTGAATTACATGAGCCTGTGGCAAGCATTCTTTCGGCTTTGCCACCTGTTCCCAAAGCATCTTGTGCTTGATTGCGCAAACCTGGAATCTCGAAATCCACTCTGGCCCCAATAGTTAAGGTATTAATTATAGGAATGGACACAGTAATATAATACACTATATGTGTGGGAAGTCCATGATCTGTATTTTGTAGTGTCAGTATCAGGGCTTTCAGTTCTGCCAGCTGCGCCGTACAGTCCCCTAGGGACTGCATATGTGTTTTTTCAGGACATAACTTTCCATCCTACCCCCAGCACCTTCCGGTGATCTAGGTAAGGTGTTCAAGGCCCTCCTCCACCCACAGACCCCTGTCTGTGCCTCATCCCAGGTGGTCTAGTGGAAGAGCCTGCACTTCTGATATTCCGCTCTGTGTGTAGCTTCCTCTTTCTGTTTTCCCTCTCTCTTGTTTTCTGCCTGTTTTGCCTGTTTTTGCATTACCTTTTTTCTCCGCCACTGCTGAACCAGCAGGCCAGGACTCCCCTGCGTGTTCCCACTCCTGCCTCCCGCCTCCCAGCTGCTCAAACCTCCCCTAGGCCCCTACTTTATGGTGACCGCGCACAGCGGGTGAGCCGGTGGCGTGCCAAAGGTGCACCAAAGGCAAGCCATTCTGCGCACATCCATGACCTGACCATGACCAGTGCAAGGGACCCTGGTCCCCTGACCCCATGCGGGTACAACCCCAGCACTCTCCTTGCATTCAATCCTGGACGCAACAACATCTGCCAGCTCTCGACACTGAGTAACACCCAAGGTCCGATCTCCTGCCGACACTGCTGCCGCACCTTCACCCACCTCTGGACCCAGAAAGCCATGCTCAACCCTCTGGACGCCAACGTACACCATAACCTTGACCAGTGCAAGGGACCCTGGTCCCCTGACCCCATGTGGGTACTACCTCAGCACTCTTCTCGCACTCAACCCTGGACACAACAACAACTGCCAGCTCTCGATGCCGAGTAACACCCAAGGCCTGATCTACTGCCGACACTGCCGCTGCACCTTCACCCACCTCCGGACCCAGACAGCCACCCTCAACCCTCTCGACGCCAACAAACACGCCCGTAAAGCTGCATCCTCCTCAATGTGCATAGACACGCAATTGAAGTTTGGGACCTTCTCCACACCCACTCACCCGACTTCGCAACTGCCATCCATGATGGATATAAGAACCTGAGCAAAGACCGCCCGAACCCCCCCCAGAGGAGGCCTCGCTCTCGTCCACAAAAGCTCCCTCCATCTAACAATCACCAACTCAGATGATGCCTCGCCCCCCATGGAACACATCCACTTCCAGATCCAGCCCAACCCCAGAATGACACTCCACGGAACACTCACCTATATACCGCCCGGACCCTGCTCTCCATTCAATAATGCCATAGCAGACTACATCGCTCCCCACGTCCTCGCCTCCACGGACTATATACCGGTTGGGGTCCTGAACTTCCACCTTGAAATCCTCAGTGACCCCAACACCACTGCCCTCCTAGAGAACCTCATCAACATTGGTCTGAAGCATCTCATCTCCACCCCCACTCACACTGCAAGACACACTCTCGAAACCCATCTTCGCCAGAGGAAACAACATTCGCTTCAGTCACACCACGGAACCACTCTGGACAGACCAACACTGCATCCATTTCTCCTTCTCAAAACCCACCGCATACAAGCGAACACCACGTCTCCCTCACAGAAACTGGAACAAAATCACCGAAGAACACCTCACCTTCACCCTCAGCTGCACTACTCCCCCATATCACAACAGACACCAACACAGCAGCAAACAACCTTCACCAATGGATCGCCATCTGCGGCAACACTCTCGCCCTCCTCCAGAACTCTGCCAGATGACACAACGCAAAAGCCACCTGGTTCACCATGGACCTCGAGAATCCAAGCGCTCTTGCCGATGACTGGAGAAAACATGGAGAAACTGCAAAACTCCAGAAGCCTACAAGGCCGCAACCACGGCACACCACTAACTCATCAAATCAACCAAGAGAAATTTCATCCAAGATAGAATCCTCTCCAATGCTCACAACTCCAAAGAACTCTTCACCATCATACAAGATTTCACCAGACCGAACTGCTAAACTACCGACTTCCCTCCCTCCCAAGACCTCTGCAACAAATTCGGCTCCTTCATCCACCACAAGATCAAGATGCTGTACAACAACTTCAACGACCAAGATTACGGCACCGACCCAACACCCCCCACCAGCAATGCCATCCAATGACCCTCCTCACCTGGACTCCTCTCACCACAGAAGACACCACACAGACTATAAAAAGCATCCATTCCAGAGCACCCACTGACCCCCGCCCACCGCACATCTTCCACAGGGCTGCCATAGCACCTAAACTACGACGAACAGTCAACTGCTCCCCTGAGACAGCCACATTCTCCAATGACTGGAAACGTGCCGAAGTCAAACCCCTCCTCAAGAAGCTCTCCATGGACCCAAAAGACCTGAAGACCTTCAGGCCCAACTCTCTTCTCCCCTTTGCCGCAAAGTCATTGAGATAGTAGTCAACACCCAGATAGGGCACTTCATAGGAAGCAACAACATCCTACACTCCTCTCTGTCCAGTTTCCCCAGCAACCACAGCACCTAGACTGCCCTCATAGCCACCACTGACGACATCTGCACCCTCCTCGACCAAGGCCAGAGTGCAGCCTTGATCCTCCTAGAATTTTCAGCAGCCTTCAACACCGTCTCCCACCACAAACTAGCTGCCAGACTCTATGATCTTTCCTCTCAGGTAGAACGCAAAGAATAAGACTCCACCCTTCCTCTCTGAACCTACAGAGATCAGATGTGAAGTACCCAAAGGATCCTCTTTCAACCCCACGTTCTTCAACATCTACATGGCCCCCTTCAAAACCATTGTAAAAAAAAACGGACTAAACATAGTCTCATATGCCGACAGCACCCAACTCATCCTCTCCTTCACCAAGGAACCCGACATCACGAGGCACAACTTCCAAGAAGGAATGAAGGATGTCGCATCCTGGAAGAGCAGCAGCTGCCTGATGCTCAAGTTGGAGAAAACAGAAGTCCTCATCCTCAGATCCACCCCTCTGCATGGGACAACACTTGGTGGCCCCCTGCTCTCGGAAGCCCACCCACCCCTACAGACCATGCTCGAATCCTTGGCATCATACCCGACTCTTCGCTCACCATGAACCACCAAATCAATGCTGTGTCCTCCACATGCTCCAGCACCCTCTGCATACTCCACAAGACCTTCAGATGGATCCCTCAACTCCAGGAAGACTGTCACCCACACACTCATCACCAGCATACTGGACTACAGAAACACGCTCTACGCCGAAATCAACAAAACACAGCTCTACAAACTCCAGACAATCCAGAACGCCGCAGCCAGTCTTGTCCTCGACATCCCACGACATGACCACATCTCCCAACACCTCCGCGACCTCCACTGGCTTCCCGTCAAAAAAAGAATACCCTTCAAACTGCTCACCCACGCCTACATAGCCCTCCACAACACCAGATCCTAATACTTCAATAAAAGAATGTTTCCACGCCCCCAAGAGAAACCTCCGCTCTGCTGACCTAGCCCTAGCCATGGTCCCCCGCATCCAAAGGAGCAGAGCAAGTGGCAGATCCTTCTCCTACATCACGGCCAGGAATTGAAACGAACACCCCATCCGCATCAGACGGCACCTGACACTGCACCTATTCAGAAAGGATCTCAAGACCTGGCTCTTCGAATGACCACAGAGCTGCTCATGCCCCCCCAAGCGCCTTGAGACCATCACAAGTGAGTAGTGTGCTCTAAAAATTCCTGATTGAATGATTGATTGATTATGTATGCACCCCTTTATGGTTGCACACGCAGCTGAATATTGGTGTCTTGTCCCTAAGGCAGGCTGAGCAGACTCATCAGTTTACATAATGTATTCATATTGATTTAGAGGCATTATTTCATTCGACAGAGGATATTCTTGTTTATACTGCAAACATGATTGTGCTTGTAATGTATAATCAAATCTGTAATCTACATTTGTTGCAGTGAAACAGTTAGCTTGTTGTATCTATCGTGAATGTAAAGCTTTGGCATTTGGAACGCTTGCTTTGGTAATCGCGTTTAAGGTTGGTGCTTGGGTAACGACAATTATGTGTTTTCCCTGAGCTAGTGCTCTCTCACTACAGCAGTCTGTACTGCTGTAGGAATTTTTCAGCAGGTGCAAAATGCATTTCAGCGTTTGTATACAAATGTGATTTGCATGCTATAGGTACTGTATCACCTTCGTTGAATGTGAGGTATAAATACTTGGTTGGTCCAGAGACTACACGGATCATCAGGTTGGTTGTGTTTATACTTGTGTGTAAATGTTTGGAAGCTATCATGTAAGATTTCTGTAAATGTTTACTAAATCTCTGTATAGTGTACAGATTTCTGCTGCAGTTAAATTAGCAGTATCAGGATGTGGTGTGTATTCAGCTAAGACCAGTCATGTCACTCCTTCTTTACTGAGTGAACCGAGTATCACGTTTTCCGCTGTGTGGGGGAGGGGACCTTTAAACCAATTGATATGCTCTTGGTAAGAGAGACACATTTCTATGTCTACGTATTGAATATATTCCTCTGGTGTTTCATCTTCAATGTTGGTATGAAACATTTGCGAACAGGCATTTGCAGCTCAGAATATAACCCGTGAATAGAATCAACAATGAAGGTGACGTCTCCTCAGAGTTGCCGGGGAGACCATACTGTAATAATTTTAGAGTAACCGCATGCCTGTGTTTTCTGCTACATTTAGTGCTCCTTCTTCCTCATGATTTCTCTGTTTTCAGACATTGGCATCAAAGTTATTTTGGCCTCTGAGTCAAAGAGCACTCATCTTCAGACAACACATCTATCTCTTTTACATTTTGCTTAACTTTAGATGACTTAGAACAGCTTGTAAAATGCCCCTTTTTTCCACATTTCTCAAACCAAGACTTCTATCCAGGACATTCTTTAATATTTGCTATATGATCAGTGCTGCCGCAACGAAAGCATTTTTATCATTCTTTTGTTTGCAGTCTTATAATTAACTTTTTTTGAACTCACAGCTTTGACAAGGAGAATTTTGTTACCATCACCCCTCTCAGGGACCAATTCATTTTTTTGAATTGTTTTTACACAGGCTAGAGAATGCACAAATGTTTTAGCTATAGTTTTAACTTCCTTTAGAGAAGGATGTTCTTGTTTCCTTGTAGATTCTTTAACTTTCTCAATGGAGCAACCAAGCATAAACTGTTTGCGATGACACTCTTTAGTTGATTCTCCAAAGTAGCATGTAAATGCAAGATTACAAAAAGAAGATATATAGCCCTCAGTTGATTCTGCTGGCCTTTGCATTCTGTTCCCAAAATGGTATCATTCTAAAACAATGTACATAAAATGGGACCACCTGCTCACAAATGCCAGTTCCTGAGTCAGGGAAATAGACCCTCTGTGGAAATCTGTATTATTCAATAACAGAGACCTGTGGGGTATGAGAATAGGAGAACAGTGGAGTACAAAGGCATTGGATATATTCAATAAAGTGGAGTACACATTGAGAATGTTGGAGCATTTTATGTTCTCTGATTAAGAGAGAGTACTCTGTTATTGGATAATACAGATTTCCACAGACGGTCAATTGTCTATAATATTTTATGATATGTGCCTATAATAATTGTGATCAGTTTGTGTAACTGCAATTCTAGTTTAAAATGATATATTTATATGTCAATTCAATTGAAAAATATAGATGTCTTACAGTTCTGATATGTTGGAAGAGTATGGGTTATGGTTGGTATGAATGGAATGAAGGTATAAGAATTGGATTTTTTTTACATGTTTATAGATATTTCATATTGTGGAGTCTATCAATAAAATATATGATCTTTTGATATTTTCTTACATACCTGTGTTAATTGAGCCTTATTATATCATGGTACACATTGCATTGAAAATTAAGATGATGGTTGCCTGAGGAGTTACAATAATATTAATAATTCTGAAATAATACTCACTTTGGGAAGATAATGAATGTCTAATATTTTTGTCCATATTTCAAACTTGTTTATGCCGTGGAGTCTTCATCAGACAATTCAGGTAAGTGCTCAAAAACCTCCTGCCGTACTGGTCCTAAACAATTCAGTAAAAGCAAAGTTTTTCTGTCTGAACTTAATGCAGTGCCACAAACTCATGAATAGTGAGTAGAAACCTTCTTGCATTTGGCCCATTGTAAAATGGGTTCACTAGGAGAAGATAGAAAAACAGTGTGTCACTAACGTTTTGCATTTCAACAATCCCTCGGAAAATGTATGTGTTTTGTAGCGAAAGTAGGATCTATCAGGTATCCGAATATAATCAAAAATACAAGGTTAAAAATGAAGTGATACAATCAGTGCATGGTGGAAAATAAATATGCACTATAAAAATAATCTTGTTACAATCAGTGCACTCGAAAACAAAAATGTACACTCTAAGTTGAAGGTGACAAGTATGACCTGCCCATGACTGATCAATTTGTTCAGAAGTTAGAAGTAAGAGTTATAGTGAAAATAAATAAAGTGCGCACTTAAAGTACCCAAGATGTTCTAGTTTTTCCTTGATATCCGATTAATACCCCGATGCAGCAGACAGTAGACGAAAGTAAGCTGAGGTAAAATGCGATGATCCCAAGTTAATATGGCAGCAATGTTACAGGGAGCTTGTGCGTCAAATTGCGTTAATATTCCAAACCAAATGGCCGTATATAACAGCCAATACATTTTTGAGGAACACTGGCCTTCTAACTTTCTTTCCACTTATCACAGTTCCTGATCCTTCTTAGTAGATACATTGAAGATAAAATAAAGTTGAAGAAGCAGTAAAATGAGTGATTCTCTTCAAGATCCTTGTTTCAAATTGATAGTGCAGTTGAGGTCCAGATGTAGGTTCACTGCCGCTCATTGCCAATGTGAAGTAAGGGTTAAATAAAGACTCGCATATGAAAAGTTGAGCTACTTTAAGTTTTGAGTGAAGCTCATTACAGCGACTTCTTCCAGCTGATCTCTCCAACAACCACTTGATCTAGAAACCCTGCTCGCTCTACATTCCCTCTCACATGGCAATCATGATTTCAGTTAGATGGCACAATATTCTTCCTCAAAACCTGTATAAATCACAAAAGAAGAAAAAGTGCAATTGCGATTGATGTGATCTTGAGCTATAGGGACATAGAATGAGATCACTATCATGATAGGTCTCGTAGGGATAAGATACCAATAAGTGGGCCATATTGAGTTGAAATCTTACAAGATAGTATGTCTGGTATCTCTGTATATTGTGCAGATATGATTCCACACAATTGGTCATAATTAATGGCATATGTGCTTTAACCATCCTCTTTTCTGTCTCAGTTGCTGCTCTTTCCCTTACCAAAGAGTCCAATAATTCGACCGGAATTGAGGCTCTAGTGGATGAGTTACAATTCTGTGGGTTGTCAAAGAAATCCTGCCTTCCAATTGAGTACAGCTGGGATTTCACATAAGACAACTATCTGATGTTATGGACTTTGTCTAGATTTAGACAGTCAGTTATCACCATTTCACTAAATTAAGCATACAGTCTTGCCTAGATAAAAAGCCATAGCTGGATCGGGGCAATCATTAAGGTATCCTCAATTAATTGAAGGCCTAGTTCTTCATGACGTATTGAGGTTGGTATGCTCCCAGGTAATTTGAGCAGTCCACTTAAAAAAATAGTTTTAACCATTTTGCAGCTGTGCAGAGTCACAAAGTCCACAAATTCCTACCCCAGATGCACCCAAGGGCGATGACCCCAATTTGGTGGCAAACTTGAACAGTGATACAAATGCTGAGGTGCACACTCCTTCCCTGCCAACAGGCTTCTGATCACACACCTTGGTTCTGCAGTAACATAGTAAACTGTCAGCGCCCTAATCCAAGAAACGAAAATGGGACCACCAGCCTAAGCAGCGTTGTACAAGACAGCTTGGATAACAGGTGCACATATGGGCCCAGGTTCTACTTCTTCTACTACACTATTTATAGCTTTGTCTCTTTGACCTTTGGCTGCAGGCCATCTCGTGTGTTTCTGCATGTGTGTGTTTGTGTTCATCCCTGCCTATGCTTATTCACGCTTTTCAAGTTTGTTGACTCCCACTAAGCCTGCCTCCCTTCCTATTCCTCTTTGAAAGTATGTATGCATCTATATGATATTCTATAGACTGAAGTTAGCCAAACGACAGCAATGTGCTGTACAGATTCAAAGGCAAGCATAAAGTCAACAAGCAATAGGAGAGGGAGTTGAGTTATGGATGGTTAATGCATTGTGATGTGGTCTTACATCTTTTAAAAAGGTTACACTGCAACTTTTTCCTGAATTGTAGCAACGCAACTTTCCTAGTGGGTATGCTAATGTTGTTCCATATCCTAGCTGCATGGATGGAAAAGGGCAGCTGCTTGTTGTTATCTTTTTCACACTTTATTCCTGGCTGCAGGTCTGCAGACAACCACCCAAATGGTGAGCTTGGCTGCAAGATAAGCCGGGTTCTAGTCGCGATGGCCATGTAAATAATACATTTGTGTTTTAAAGGTGATGCAGACTGACAGGGGAAGCTAATGGAATTCCATCAGGATGGGACTGATATTATCATATTTCTCAAGGCCCTGTATGAGACATGCTGGCAGGAGCAGCTCCTCCATTAAGATGGAGGAGCATCGCTCCATTGTCCAAAATGCCCCCTCCCAAACCCCGGGATGACAAATAAAATGGTACTAAAGTTAATTTATTACCATTTTAACTTTATTACCATTTTATTTTCCATCCTCCCATCCTGAAGCAAGTGTCAGGACAGGGCAGGGCTATTGTTGCTGGGTGGCAGAAGGAGCTGGGCACTTCCGTTAAAAGTGTGCATTTCTTTCCGGCCGGCTCTCTTGCGACAGCCAGCCAGACATGCACATTTTAAGCTTCTCTAACCTAGCTGTATTAAGACAGCTTGGTTAGAGAAAGCACATGCCAATAGTACCCTTGAGAGCGCTGAGAGAGTCCGCTCCTACAATCCTGGCACTTCTCAGTGCCAAGATTGTTTAATGGAATTTACTGAAGTCTGAGGAGACCAGAACGAGGAGGAAGTCGGATGTCATGCAGCAAGCAAAGTAGTTTTTTTCATTTTTATTTACACACACCACTCCCCTCACATGCATGTATGCACCAACACCACATATGCCCACCACCCCCACACTGTCTACATGCCAGCCGCTGCTGATGCTGAGTCATATAGGATGCCCTTAAGGGGTGCCAGTGTGTGAAGTCTGGGGGCCCATGGAGCAGGGCATTACCACTAACCAGATGCAAGAGTATGAGGTCTTGAAAATCAGTTTTGAAGTTGCTTTTTGAAGGAAATGGTTTCACTTTATGCAGCAGAGAGAGTTGGAACAAGCCCACACTTTTGTGTATTGTCAGTGTGTTCCTTGAGGCGAGGTTGGTGTCCAGGATGAATCCAAGTGACTTGGTATTTGGTGATAGTTGGGGTTCAAAGTTGTCAAGGTTCATTACATTGAGCCAGGTTTCTAATGATTCTTGTTTGCTGTTCTTGGCAAATAACAGAACTTGGTGTGGTTGAGGTTCAGGAAAATGATGGAAATCCATGTCTGAAAGATGAGCAAGCTGAGTTTGAGATGTGTCTTAAGCTGGGGAAGACTTTCAAGTAGAGTTGTGTGTCATCGGTTTATAGGTGAATCTTGATGCTGATATTTGTGAGTAGAGCACCAAGGTGCTCCAAGTAGAGGTTGAAGATGCCAAGATGCAGTATGGAACCCTCTTTCTTGCATCACATATTTTCCTCTCTCCCTCTCTGCTTACCCCTTTCCTGCTTACCCTTTTCTTCTCCCCTTTTCTCTTTCTCACTTCTTGTTTTGTGTACCCTCTCTTCCTCCGACCTTTTCTCTGCCCTTCTGCATCTAGATTCATCTGCCTCTTCCTTTTTCTGTTCCTGTCAATGTACCCATTCTACTTCGTTTGCAAAGCCCCCATCTCTTTCTCTCAGTCTCCATTTCCATCCCTCTCATCTTTTTTGTCTTGCCCAATCCTTCTCTCTTGCAATTCCTTCTCTCCGCTTTCCACTTTCTATTTATTTTCTTCTCACTTTCATCTTTTAACTTCCTCTTTTCCTTCCCTCTACTAAACCCTTTCTCATCTGCATCCCCTCCATATATTCCTTTCTCTCATCCCCTAGCCATTGTTCTCTTAATTTCTCACTTTTTTCCTTATTCCTTTTAGTCCAACCTTCTCTCATTTCCTCATCACCTTAGACTTTTCCCCTCCATGTTCAACCTTTCTTTACAAGTGATTTTGACAACCTCTCTCTCTGCATTTTTTATAGCTGACCTCTTTGACCTCTCAACCACAAATCCCCTTGTAGTTGTCAGTGCTGGGGCTGTTGCAGAGTGAGTAGAGGATGGTTGATGACATCCCATACTCTTTCCTATGCTTCTGTATAAATCCAGTGTTACCATATTTGCATGTTCACCTGTATATATCGTCTGAAAATTGCAGAATACAATGCAATAAACTTGAAGTCATTTGCCGGGATTCCCTCGAAATTTTAGAGGGTAAAACATGTGGGGGGAATGTTGAGGCCTCTTACTAGTCTTTTTCTGAAAGGTACACCCAGAAACCTCATTCCGTTACTCTTCAAATCCCCATCTATGACAACGCTTCACCCTTCATCCATTACCTTTATTTCTTCTGATCCTCCACACACCTTCTGACACCCTTGCCAACTGGAAGCTCGATCCTTGTCTAGCTCCCCATAAAGTAAAATCCTGGGCCTCTGCAGCTAGTATGTTTAAGAGTTGCACCCTGAAGAGTCCTACCTCAACACTGGATTTGCATGCTATCCTGCCCATCGTGTTACAGCTTGAAACAAACTGGAAGATGTTCTGCCTAGAACTTGACCTGATGTATTTGCCCACCTGGCTGAACAGTTATTCTAACAATGGAATGCACTTCCTCTTACAGTGAATACATCAGTGCCACCTATGACAGATGTGCTAGGAATGCTAAGCATATCCAAAGGACTTGGAAAACCTATGCCACAATAAAGAACTGAAAAGGCTGAGCACAACAGTGGCTGAAGCTGCAGGTAAGCAGCACTGAGTAGTGACTCTATCATACATCCCTGCCACCAGCCTGCTTGGCATTACATATCTCTTCCCAGAGTGGTGTCAGGTTGGGGCCTGTGACCCGCATCGCTGCTGCAAGAGCATCCATTGATACTTTGTGCTAATGTCTGCCTGGCATAGTGTCACAAGCCATGAACTGCTGGTCCCTATACAATATCAGGTGTTTGCCAACCCTGTGATGCGTCCCTGCTGAAATCCAATGTCCTGAACGTCACCCAACTAATATTCAGAATAGGCTCAAGCATGTAGGGATCCTACAGTGACTTGTATTTTCTACAATTAAGGCCTAAAGATCTTCTCTCCCTTTCCCTACCCTAACAGCAAGGCAGTAAGAAGATATCCAAGGCATGTCAAAGATACCAGAAAATCACTACTGTTAATGTTAGTTTCCGAGATGTATTTCCCTAACTTTGTACTAGTGCGCCCACTCTCTGAGCATGAGGTGGCAGGACCCCAAGGCATGTAATGTAATGTAAGGGTATTCTTATATAGCGCGGCTGCCACCCAACGGGTATCCTGGTGCCGAGATTACCAAGAAGCACTGCAAGTAACTGGGCTAGAGCAAATAACTGACATTAAGCCCTGGGAAAAAGTTTTGTTTTCAGTTCTTTCCGAAACCCAGACTGTGTATCCCTTTGTCTAAGCTCCAATGGCAGAGTGTTCCAAAGTCGGGAGGCTGCAAGGCTAAATGATCTTCCCCCCAGTCGAACTTTTTTGACACGTGGGACACAAAGCAGACAGGCTGAAGAGGAATGTAAATTTCTTACAGGGGAGTACAATACAAATTTCCTCTGTAAGGACTTAGGCCCCATTTTATTTGCTGCCCTATAGACAATACAGAGAGCTTTAAATTGGACTCGCTGTGCAATGGGCAGCCAATGAAGATCATTCAAGGCCATTGAGGACGATGCTCTACATTGTCTGTTTAATGCAAGTTTAGCTGCAGTAGTGTATCCTTTGCAGCTTTTTTATCAAAGATGCTGGGGCTCCTAGAAGGAGGGCATTGCAGTAATCCAATCTGCTCAGAATTATACTCCGTACCACTTGCGGTCTAACTGCGGCCGGTAAAAGAGGGAGTATTTTTCTAAGTGCACGAAGCAGAGAAAAACAGGTACTCACAGTTTTATCTACTTGCGAGTCCAATTGTAGATTACTGTCAAGCAATGCACCTAAATTGCGAGCTGTAGTAACAGGTACTGGAGGGCTATTGGCAGAACTTGGCCATAAGTTTGCTGGCAAGGGGCAAGGTATTTTTTTTGCAGAACAGCAAAGTATTTCAGTCTTGTCCCCATTAAATTGCAATGAGTTCTCCCTAAGCCAACCTGCTGTTTCTCGCATGCAGCAATGGAATTTCTCCAAAGAAACTGCATCGTTACCCTCCAAAGAAAAGACAAGTTGGGCATAGTCCGCATAATGTATAACCTCGATGCCATAAGATTTTATACGTGGGCATAGGTATAAATTAGAAAGAATTGGGCTGATCCCTGAGCCTTGTGGGACCCCATGTTTTACTAGCCTACTCTGAGAAAGTAAGGGGCTTAAGGCCTGTTGTCTATCTAAAAGATATGACCGGAGCCAGTCCAAGGCCCTACCCACAATGCCACACTCCTCAAGTCTCTCAATCAGAATCTTGTGGTTTAGCGTATCAAAAGCGGCCGACATATCCAGCAGCACTAAAATGGCAGTTTGGCTGCTGTCGGCACGTATTTGCAGGTCGTCTAAAACAGTCACTAGGGCAGTTTCAGTACCATGTCCTGGGCAAAATCCAAATTGGACCTCGTCCAGGAGATTATTTTCTTCCACATGTTTAGTAAACAGTTTACTTACTACTTTCTCCAAGATCTTAATCGGATAGGGAAGCAAAGAAATTGGTCTATAATTAGACGGGCATTGAGGGTCCAGCGTGGCCTTTTTCAATAAAGGGGAAACAACTGCCTTCTTTTGTGAGCAAATTTGCTGAAGATATGGAAAAAGCTCCTTACTGAGCACCTTCCCCATCTTATGAGGGAGTGGGTCCAAAGGGGAGCCTGAAGAAATACTGGCTGCAATGATGTTAAATTCCACATGCGATGGGACCTGGAAGGACTCCAGAGACTTCATGTGTTCCCTGAGAAGTGTTACCTCAGGGGTTCTAACTCTTGATGATAACCTCAGATTGCCTTCAGTGTCCGACTCACCATCACTTGGGGCTTTTAATCCATTTAATATTTTGTTAATTTTTTCCTCAAAAGTGACTGCCAGATCGTCAACGAGTTCATGTGATGCTGGAATCTCACTCTTTACACACTCTGGATTGGACATATCTCTAACTAGGCTAAATAAGGTTTTAAGCCGGTTAGGTGATTGCAAAATAGTTTCTTCCAAATACTTGGCTTTAGCCTTACCCATCATTACTTTGTAGATATGCAATATAGTTTTCAAGGCTACTTTATCGGTCATCTGGTATTTCCTCCTCCATCTCCTCTCCGCTTGTTTACATTTGGTCTTCAACACCCTAAGCTCCTCATTATACCAAGGGGCGGACGGTTTCTTAGCGCCCTTAGTTTTCCTCATCGGTGCCAGCCTATCCAGTGAGTTGGTAATCTGATTGCATAAATGCAAATAATTTTCCTCCACTGAGCTATTAGTGTAAAAGCCACTAATATCCACAAGCTGTGGGAGTTCTTTTAGTTTAAGAATTTTAGACCATTCCCTACTCGTACGAGTGTTATCTGGGCGGGAGGCCAATTTAGTAAAAGTGGTTAGCCGTAGGGAGAAAAAAAACAGAAAGTGGTCTGTCCAGCAAAGTGGGAGTATCTCTTTCACTACTACGTCCTTTTCCTTAGCAAATATAAGATCCAGCACATGACCACCCTGATGAGTGGGCCTCAGCACCATCTGTTGTAAATTAACATTCTCACATGCTTGGCACAACTCTTTAAAAGCTGTATCGAGGCTACCATTCTCCCAGAGATTAAAATCTCCCAGGGTCATTAATTTAGCGTGGGAGTGTGAAAGATTATATATCTTTCAATCATCTCTTGGTAGCGGGGGGCAGCGCCTCCCGGAGGTCTATAGCAAAGTATGCCAGAACATAGCGCACCCCCATTATTCTTAAGTGAGAACCCTAATACCTCAAACCCTGGGACTTCCTCCACACACAGAGGGGCAAAATTCCAGATCTCTTTAAATATGATCCCAACACCCCCACCTCTCCCGCCGACCCGAGGTTTATGAAGTATTTTAAAACCCGGTGGGCAGGCCTGGCCTAATTCCACTTCCCCATCTGCACGTGTCCAAGTTTCTGTAAGAAACAGAACATCCAGGTTGTAAACTTCCAGAAGTAAATGAATCTTGGAGTGATGTTTGATAAGAGACCTCCCATTAACCAACCCACAATTAAGGCCATTTAACATACCCTCTTTGCGGGCGGTTGTGTCACAGCTCTCTTGCCTCATTTCTGATGTCACCTTCCCCTGTGCACCAATTGAAACGAGATCGTCCCTAGAGTATGGGGTCAGTCACTAGAACGCTGACCAGGATGGTGGAACTTCCGGTGACTCACTCTTACAGACGAGTACACCGACACCCCCTGGTAGCAAAATGCACAATAAAGCCAGCAGTAAACACAGTAAGGTAAAACAAGTTCATTTAAAAGATAACCCTATACAGTTATGTTATATATATATATATTTTTTTTAAATCAAACGAAAATGTCACAATTCAATTCGGCAAAACACTAAGGAGCATTTTTAAAACAGTTTCTATACTCACAGCTCTAAGGACGCGCAGCGCAGCGGGTAATCAATTTCATTTCCTGACACCTGGAAGCTATGTGCTACCTGCCAACAGCAAAGACACTGACCCATTCTGTCCCAACTCTAATCACAAGACAAGAAAGATTCTGAGATAATTGGATTTGTCAAAATGTAATCACAGTCCCTGAAAGACAGAGTAACTTTGAAGGAAGTGTGATTTCCATAACCAGCCACATCCGCAACAGCAGAACCACTTGTGATACCTGAAAAATGATTGCTGTCTTGCAAGCACCGTTGCCAACTTAATGTTACATTGTGCAAGACTGCCTCGCAGCACGTGCGGCTTTATGTTTCAGTTGACTAATACAAGTCCATTGACTCTACCAGTAGTAACTTGAACTTACCAGCCTTGGAACTCAATTAACTCCAAGGCATCACACAGCCCCTGTCTTCGGTTAACCAAGCTTCTTTCATTTTATAGGGAATAGCTCCCATCTTTGTTATGTTATGTTATGGTAGGCTGAAATATTTTTTCTTATCCTAATAACTCAGGGTACTTAAAGGCTACTGACATCTATGGTTCACTATTGTTGAACATTTTAACTGTCCTTTCACGGCATGCTAACTCATACAGTTTAATTCAAGACATGTACTTATGTCCACCAGTTTGAAAGTTTACCAACCATCAGTGTTTGAGGTGGGTCTGGTGCTAGCACTAAAATGTTGGTGGCAGCCCCAGTAGAGTAGGTGGTGCCAGTGCGGAAAGTAGGCCACCCCAGCACTGGAAGGGAGCAGCTCCGCACTAAAACATATATATGGGAACCAGCACTTATTTATTTACAAATTAAGCACTGGTTTGGACACATACTTGTAATGTAAATTAACATTTTAAAGGCAAGGTAAAACCTTTCGTTAGGTCGCATAAAAAGAGGACGCATACCATTTAAAGAATGCTCTTAGTTGTAAACAAATATATGTATTTTTCTGAATGCCTTTACATACAGTGCAAATGAAGGGGGCCTGCCTACACTGGCTGACTGGAAATGACAGTGGCCCACTTCAATTTCGACAAATGTGACTTCTGTGACTTCGGTGACTTCTTTTCTGTCAAAAGGTCTGTCATACGGGAAGGGCTCATAGTAAGTGTTGTAGGTATTATGCACTCTCATGGATTATGATCCCCAAATCCATGAACATTCAATTACTGCCAAGAATACCCAGTTTTGAAATCACTGGTAAAATGTTGAATGAATGTCTACATCCCAAAATCCAGTCGCAAAAACATTGACCCGGATTTCACGTTTTGAAGAAAAGTGATCGAACTCAGATATTAAGGAATGATTAGTGTTGTTATCTTTAAAAGTATCATCACAATTGAACAGAACGGTGTACAGCCATAATCTATGTTTTTACTAAACCATATGAAATGTGATGATATTATAGCTGGTACCTGCCTTCCTTTGCTGTGTATGTATGATCATATGGGCAGTACAATAAGCATTTGCATCAATAAGATGTTAGTACTGATTTGAATGTCCACCATCTACTGGTGTACGCCTTAAAGCCAACAGATTTGGCTTTCTGTCCATAAATATACAGATCAACAACAGTACAGTACAGCCAAATATGGAACCACAGAGAACATACAGTCGCACTTGCACAAACAACACAAACTTGACTAGAGTGAAACAAAAACCACAGTGATATGCTCTTCTTAATCTGTGTATACAGGTGTCCTTGCAAGCACACATGGATGCAGTGCCTGCCCGGTGTTTATATGCATGCTCTCTGTTCTCTTTGCCAATCAATGTTAATTGTTGAACTCTTGATGTCTAGTATTCCCAACTGTTTGTCCTTTCGTAAACATTAAAAATTATTTTGTAACTACCTCACCTTTTTTTAAGTCAGGCATAAAGTTCACACAATTGGTGCAAGCAGCACACCTTAACTCACAAACAAACAAATAATACAACAAAAAATGGCACAACACCTTCAATGGAACACTGGAGGGACAGTACACCATACTTTAACAATTCATTGAAATACTATAAAGAGAACATGTCTACCAAAACCAGAGATAGAATTAACTCATAGCTCAAACGTTGTAATCTAAAATATCCACACAAAACACATGCATGACATGCTGTCAAAAAATGTAGAACCATCTGATTCTTCAAAGGCCTGGAGTCTTTAAACTCAATAGCCTACACACTAACATAATCCAAAACCAACAAAAAAACAGCCATAGCAAATACAATGCTACAAGCAGAACTGAGATTTGTTAAAACTAGTTAATCACCTTTTCCAGTACAAAGTTCTTTCTAGTGTCTGACTTTTTAAATAAATCAAAAAATAGGGGCTTATTTACATGCCCTCTGAGCTACTGGTGCATCACTTTTATGATGCTCTGACGGCGCAGAGTGCAACCCCATATCTACTAGGCCATTCAAAGCCACTTTGTGTGGCATTTCATGGTCTTGTAGATATGGTGTAAGGCAACACAGCACAAGTTGCTGCATTCCCTTAAACTGTGTTGGGGGGCGTTCCATGGGCGCTGTGGTAGGCTTTCCCAAGCAACACCATGGATTTTTACACATTACAGATTTACAAGGATCTGTAAACCTGGTAATGCGTCCAAATTGTACACCTTTCCAGTCGATGCATAAAGCGGAGATTTTTTTGTATTTCTCCTCACATTTTCCTCTTTCGATGTATGCTGCATTCTGCAGCACACATAGTAAGAGGAAAAAGCCTCCATTGGTTGTTTTTGAGCAGGAAGGTGTCCCAGCAGATAATTTAAATGATAATTCTCCAAATCATGAAAAAATAAATTTCTCAAAAATAACAAATTCTCCAAAACACGAGTTTCCATATCACATCCACTGAATCCCTTAACAACTTGCTAAATAAGTTTAAAAGAAGTCTGGTAAACCAATAAATGAAAATGTTAAAAATTGTTGAAAATTAAAACTTCCTCCCCATTTTGCTTTAAACACGTAAAAAAGGAACTCCCAAAACAAGGGTTCTTCAGCGATGTTGATCTGGATCTAGAAAGTAAAATACAACAGGTTTATTCTCCCACCCATATCACTTACAACTTCACTACCTTAAACAAAGAAACTGCGCGAAAAGTGCTAAACATTGTTAATAACCCGAATGCAATCATTAAGTACTAGCTACCCACACTCCTATCCAACCTTGACAAAAACGCCACAAATACACTAACATTCTACAAATATAATGTAACTGGTACATTAATTAACAATCAATTACATATCAAATACAGACAGCACCCACCTAGTCGAATAAATCCATAAACTTTACATTTTATTACCTGTTATATGACTTTGCAATGGACATGGCGTGGAAACAAAATAGTGATGAAATAAAAATGAAAACTGGACTACAAACACAGGGTGTTTTAATATTTATATTTTAATTATAACATTTTTATTAAAAGGAAGAACTTGTGTATTGTTTTTTGATGCACTTGGAATTATTTTCCTAAAACTTTATTTTAAGAAACATATATGGTTAAAGGAAACGGTAAAATGATGAGTCTGCACCAGTTCTCTCTACATCCACCATGGCTACTTCAACCACCTCCTCTTTTCAGTTGTCATGCAGTATGGAGATTTATCCAATTTTAGCATTGTGAGATCACAAGAGATCACAAGTTTAAACAAGGTTATTCCTTGTTTAAACTTTTTGCGTGCAGCCCGGATGCGTGGTCTGCCCTGCCACCAGGCGCTTGTAAACACATCAAAACTGGAGCGAAGTAACACTCCTACGCCAGACGCACAGCTTGATCCTTGATTCATGACAAAGATACCACAAATTTGTCTACATTTCATCAATTTTATTCCATGCAAATCCATAAATTTCGTGTTGCTCATTTCTTTTTATCATGTCACATGAGAGGCAGTTATGTATTCAGGCCAGGAAAAGGTTGCCAAGGCTGAAAGGAATAGAAAGGACTGGGAGATCCAAGAAGGGTCAGAAGACACAGTTTATTATATCTAACATGATAGGGCAAGAATAAGAAGTACCAGGAGGACCAGGACATAGGAGCTCATGACCAGGGTGATTTGGGGGACCAGGTCCATGAGTACCAGGCCCAGGAGAAGAAAAGACCAAAAGATTAGGTTCAGTGGGCATGAATCATGAGAAGAAGAAGGACTATGAACACCAAGAATAGGAGGACCAGAGCCAGAAGGACCAGGTCATAGAGGACAAGAAGGATCAGACCAAGGGCCCAGGCTACCAGAAACAGAAGAATAAGCTCAAAGAGGGTAACAAACTATTGATCAGGGGGACAAGGACCAGGGAGACCAGATAGACCAAGGCAAAGAGGACCAGGAGTATCAAGGTAGGTCAGGACCAGGATGTCCACAGCCAGGAGGACCAGGACACAGAGCTAGGAGCAGGATGATAAGGAGGAACATGATAATGAGACAAATGTGACCAGAACATGGAGGATCAAGACCAATAGGTGTAGCATCACAAAAACAAAAAGCAGGAAAACCAAAGTCAGCAGGATCAGGACCAGATCAAGGAGTACTATGTAGATCAGGAGATGGGGGACAATGGACATTAAGTCCAGGGGACCAGAGTAAACAAGAAAGATGAGAGGGGCCAGGACCAGGGATACCAGGAGGACCAGAGCCAAGAAAACCAGAAAAAGAGCAAAGACAAGTAAAAAGATAATGATTAAGAGGATCAAGAATAGAGCGTCAAGTGCCAGGGCAAAGGACCTGAGGACCAGGGCACAGAGAAGTAGAAATACCTAGCCTTGAGGTGGCAAGCCCATGGAAAGAAAGATGAGAGACACCAGGTGATCCAAACCAGGAGTTCCAAGAGTAAGAGGGACAAGTCAAAGTGGAAGAGGACACAAGAGGTCATGTGGACCAAGGGGACCAAAAGGACCAAGAGCTGAGAAGCCTGAAATCAAATGAACAAGATGAGAAAGATCAAAAGGACAAAGCGACCAGACTCATCAGGATGAGAAAGAGCTGGGAAAAGGAAGGCCTGGGAGGAACATGATAGCCAGGAGGACCAGGACCAAGATTACTAGGCCTACAAAAATCCAAACAAGGAGGACCAGGAGTGAGAGGATCAAGTCTGTTGTGCACAAAAAAGGAGAAGAACAAGGAGTATGAATACCAGGAAGAAGAAAAAATGGGCTTGACAAAACCAAGCTAGGGTATAGAAGGCTAGGAGAACAGGACCTGGAGGACCAGTAGCGGAGGCTCAGGCAACCAGGGCCAAAAGGACAAGAGCTAGGAGACCCAGAAAGACCATAAACAAGGGGCAGGAAAATCAAGGCACAGAATCCCAGGAGAATAAATACCTGGCTCACCAGGACTAGAAGGATCAACATGAGGTGGGAAATGGGTGAGGATACGGGGGCAAGATCAGCATGGCAAGATCAAGTAGGACCACGGTGACTGGCTTGGACCAGAATAGCTAAGAGGAGGAAAAGATGACCAGAACAAGGAGGATGAAGACTATGATGGTGAGTTAGTGCAGATCCAGAACAGGATGGCGCAAAAGGGCTTCTTGGACAAGGGTTACATGCATCATGACTAGATGGGTGAGTACCAGGGAGAATAGTGGGATCAGGTTCAGGTGAACATGGACTATTAGAACCATGAACCAGAGTGAAAAAGATTACGTTGACTAGAATGGTCAAAATAAGCAGAACCAGAACAGGGACTAATGGTAGGAGGACTCAGGAGACCATAAAAATGAGGCCAGACCCTGTATTAAAAAGTGGAGTAGGAGGACCATGACCTGGGTGATGAGGATCAAGAAGATCAGGAAGACCAGACCAAGGAGGACCAAAGGGACAGGATCAGAACCAACATGACCAGTTCCAAGAGGACCCAATAATAAGGAACTGGACCTGTGGGCACAGTACCAGATGGGCAAAGGGGACAGAGACCAGAGCCAAGAGGATCAGAATGCCTCGAACCAAGAGTACTAGGAGTACCAGACCCAGGAAGATTAGGACAGTAAGGGCCAGTAGGAGCAGGATGGAGAAGTCCAGCACAACCAGTGTGGGGAGTATCAGTAGGACTACAACAGAGGTGACCATGGACATGATGACCAGGAAGGACTAACACTAAATGGGCAAGGCTCAGGAAGTGCCAGCAAGGAGCAATGCCAGCTAGACCATGGACAATACGGACCAGATAATCCATCCAACAGATAGTGAGAGGATAGAAGAAAATCATTGTGCAGCATCCCTATTATTATGGTACTTCAAAATTAGTGCAGCAACTTATAGCAGGATTATCTTTTAGAGTTACTAATAGAAACAACAGAAACAGAAATGTTTGGCTAAGGAAAGTTCACCCACTCTATTGTTGCATGCTTCCTCATCCGTCACCTTACCCTGGCCTGGTGAGAACAGTGTCATGTTACTGTCAGGACAGACTCATCCTCCTTTGCGAGGGAGTTCTTTATGAATTGATACTGGATATAAGAAGAGATCCTGGTTATTAAAATTAACTCAAGGTAAAGCCAAAGAAAAGTATCTTTATTAAACATACATCAGCTAAGGTTAAAATGAAAAGACACTTGCTTAATGAGTACTGTGACTTATGGATCCATACGAATGCCAATGTGTATCAGCCTTTAGTAATGTCCATATGGGTGAGAGGCCTTCATCAGGGCTAATATAGATCTATATGTAGCTGCTACTTGTGCCCATGCATACACTTTGATTGAATAGGGAAAATGGTTTCCCTACACTACTAGGTTGAATACAACTTAATCCTAACTAAAGAATTTCAAGACCTCATAGTTGTGATGAGAGGGATGACATCTGTCATCACATATTTGTTAAGAGGTTGTGTCCAATGTTTTACCTATTCTGACCAATGTCCACCGTAATTCTGAATTACGGTTGATGGTGGGCAGAATACGTAAGCAGAAAATCAGATAATGGCAACCATCCTGGATATAAATTTCATAATATTTCGCAGTGCCATTGCTAAGCAACCAAGCTTTGAAATTGGTGCAGCCAGGACTTTGCTTTGTGGATTTGTGATTCATGTTTTTGGATGAACTTTTATTTACTTAATGTTCACTGAATGCCATGGATTTTCAGAGAAGCATTATGAAATATCAATCTTTGAACTGCTATTAAAACATACACTTTCTAACTATTGCAGTAAGTACTGAATTAGACTTCTTATTTAAAATATTCTATCTTCAAGCATCTATGGTTATGATATGTGTACGTGAATATCATTTTAGGAACTGGCGGTTGTAGGTAAGTGATACATATGTGTTGAAGATTAGAAATTACAGTGAGTTAATAAATACAAATTATTTTTCAGATGTGCTGCAACTAAATGAACACATCTATAACAGGAGGCAGATATGTGAACCTGTAGATAGTTATATTACTTCTTAGGAGGGATTGTTTTTGGTTGTGGGGGGTGAAGTCCCTTTGCAATCAGCAAGCACACCCTTGTCAGGGTGAATCACAAAAGTCACTAAATTAACCTGTGCTTAAACCTCTGGTAGCTTGGCATAAAAACAGCCAGATTTAACTTAGAGGCAATGTGTAAAGTAGTTATGCAGCACACAGACAGTAATAAAGTGCAAACACTGCACAAGAAAAATCCCAATTTAGAAAAATAGAATACATTTTAATAAATAAAATGACACACACAAACACAAGTTACATTTAATCAGAAGAACTGGAGATATGCAATTTCAAACATTTAGATAGATATAGCGCCTAAAAGCACAAAGCAACACTCTCGGTAATCTGGTCATGCTAGACTCAGGATAATCACAAGTTAAGTCCGACCACAATAGAGTGCAGGCTGGATACAGGGGTCTTGTAAGTCCCACTTAAAAAGTTACCTTCTCATAGTCTAGCAGGGAGAGCATCATAGATGGTTGTCACTGTAGCATGAAGAGTAGACCTGGCATTGTGGATGGTTGTTGCTGTAGCACGAAGATTCAGTTGAGCGTCGAAGATGGTTTTTGCTGGAGCTTTGCTAGAGCAGCCACCGCTGGCTGTCGTTGCTATAGCGTGAGGTGCAGATCCTGCATTGCCAGGACCTGGGTCATGAAGTGCCATATATAAGGGGATTATAATAGCATTACATTTACCAATTAGTTGTAAGCCAATTGTGCCATGTTTAAAGAGAGCGCACAACCACTTTAACAGTGGTTAGCAGTGGTGAAGTCTTAATGCTAACAAAAAAACGTAATTCAGAAAACAGGAGGAGTGAAGGCAAAAAGTATGGGTGAAGACTACACCAAAGATGACAGGTCTAACAATTTCCTTTAAATTTTAAATGTCCTCTTCAGCCTGCACACTTCAGTGCCCAGTAGAGTGATGAGCCAGAGAACTGAAATACAGTATCTCTTATTTCTCTCCTACCCCGTTCCCCTTTTCCTGCTTCCACTATTTGTCTTTATTTTATCAGTAGTCAATAGTAGTTGTAATGAGGGGTAGAAGAGTAAACAGCACCCATTCGATCTGGAGTGCAAGGTGAAAGTAAGAGGGACAACAGTACCCACTGCAGGTTTTTGCGCAAGGCAAACATTACCAATTTATGATCACAAATGGCAGCTTTCCGAGCAGTGGCACCAGTCGCACCGCCATATCTGTCCTTGGTTACAGCTTTCTGACAACAACAACCTGCTTGTGTGGTTAAATAGACATGTATCCAGCGGAAATGAGGTTGGCATTGGTAAATTCTGTCCTCGGGAAGGATCAGTTTTTCCCATCATTAATCCTTTGTATTGGAGGATATTCCTCAAGTGGGTGAAACCCTGTGTACGATAGAAACCCACCAGGAAGAGGCCTCAGTGTCAATTGAGATACAGACCCTCATGTTGAAGTACTTGAAAAATGTCTCCAAGACATAGTGAAGTTACACCAGAAACCGCTCTTTCTGTAGAGGGGGGATGATGCAAGGTATTGTTCTCTTCTTTGCTAAGTTTAATTAAACAGTATCATGCCTTAATCATGCAGATGATAGAGCACATATCACATAGATGCCTTTGTCAATCTTCAAGATCAAGTATCTTTAGTCAGTTTTGGAACAACACCATACCAAAAGGGCCAACACTCTTACACCATCTAACAACAAGCTGCCTACACTCCTCCCAACTTGTTGGGCTTGCCATACTGGCAACAATACACAAGCAGGAATTAAACAAATAATGCCCACCTGCACTGAAGCTTAGAAATATTTAATTTCTTTGGTTGAGAATTCACAAACAATCAATGTGCAGGGGGCACCTTTGAATGTTGCCAGCAGTCATCCACTTTCTATCATGAACTCCTTGCCATAAGTGTTAAAACAAGTATTAAAAGTATGTTTGTTTCATTGCTTAAACAACAAGATATGATTTATTACTGCAATGTCCTTATTGTTTTGTGTGCTGTAACACTCGTGCCAGTGAGGGGCTTCACTATATGACTCATTTGTTTGTGCTAACTCTGATGACTCACTCGTTGTTTCCCTTTGGCAGAAGGTTTCAGACCTGCAACATGCGCAAATGACTGCTGCCCCTGAAGACTCATTTGGTTGTGCTCACTCTGCTGAATTCACTGTTGTTTCCCTTTGGCTTCAGGTGTCAGTTCTAAAACATGATTGAGGGCACCATATTCCTAGATGGCACATCTATTTAACCCCTTCCCTGCTCATGACGGAACCGTTCCGTCATGAGCCACGGTTGGCGTGTGCTCATGACGGAACGGTTCCGTCATGACAATCCTGTCGGCGGCCGCTCCGCCTGCGCGGCGCTGTTTCCCCGCCTGTGCGGGGCGACAACGCAAATGGGCGGAGTCATGACGGAACCGTTCCGTCATGAGCACAGCTCAACTGTGGCTCATGACGGAGCGGCTCCGTCATGAGCACAGGCCCACCGCGCTGCCCCCCTGCCCCCCCCAGCGCTGCAGCGGAATGTCCGCAGCAGCGAAGGGGTTAAAGAGGTTGTGTCCTTTCAGGTGCGCTTGTTATTCATGTTTGGTTTTGAAAGGAGTTGCCACATCGAGGAGCCAAACACTAAAGAGGTTTTCTTGATTTCATAGAACTGTTCCGGCCTTCTTACAAATCAAGGCTGCACGTGTTTTCTGACACCTCACTCTCCAACTGCGTGCTGTCAGTCCCCGCACACCTTCTTCAGATGTGCAGATGAGTTCCTGTGTTCTGGTGCTCGAGCAGAAATTCTTCTGGTGAATTGGGGAAAAGCAAAGTTGGGGGGCACGCTAAGGTCTCCACTAGTGGTTGATAAAGGAAGATCAAACAAGCCATAGCATGAGAGACATATTGCGAACTAACTCCTAGTTGCCCCTCAGCACAGATATGTCTTTGGATATATAGGCTTGTTTTAGGAACATGCAATGAACCTTGAAAAGACCGTTATAGCTTTTGATTCAGGAATGTCAAGAAGTTTGAATTATGTACTATGTTTAACATAAGTGACTGCAATTCTGGACTTTGCTCTTCTAGTGAAAACAACCAGTCTTTTCTTCTTGTGTAAAAATGTAAAAACAGTTCTTCATGAAAGTAGAACCAAGAATTATGGATTAACCTTTTTCCTTCCAGGTCTCTTTCCCAGCAGTACCCATCCTAACTTCCTTTCCCCCCGTTTGGCCGAATCGTTGCTCTGGTGAAATGTAAAACTCAGAGTCTGTGCTGCCAGAAGAAGGGAATCTTGAGAGCATTGCTTCCAAGGAACTAGGTCTGAAAGTTTCACTATGTGCATTTGTATTATATTAGCACTCCGGAGGGATTATAAGATCTTGAAGTAACTGCATACATCTTGGGTGGGTCTCTCTATTTAAGCCACACCCACATAAGAATATTTTAAACCACATTAGATCTTCAGTAAGGTAGCAAACTGCGGATCCTGCAAAACTTACCTTGAACATAGCATTTTGGGAGCAGTTCCGCATTATTGGGTACATCCACTACCTAGGAAGCAAAATAGGAACATTGGCCAGAAAAGTTTTAGAAAACTTTTGAAAACGACTTTTCCTGAAACTTGAATATTTTTGCGATAATAATAACCTAGTTCCATAACAGTTTAAGAAATATTTTAACAATCTGTGATTCAAGCTCATTTGATTAGTTGAAATCAATGAATAACTAATGGCAAATTATCAGGTGAGGGGGATAATGAGAAGGATTTAGCAATGAAACCCTAATGTGACCTTATGATGACAGTTACATTTCATGATTGGTAAAATGAATCTGACAACTTTCTTTACCAGAAAGTTAATTTCAGAAAACAGAGAAGAATCATTAGAACGAAGATAATACTTGAAGGGAAAGAGGGAAATTCAAGATGATAGATGATTATATTCTAATCAATAGGTATAGTTGATAGGATTGTTAAGAAGCCTAGAAAGTAATCTTTAATTTTTATATTATAGTTTGTGACTGAAGACACATGCACAGTGCAGTAGAGCCCCAGTCACCAGAACCCTCAACAAGACAACAAACAAATTCCAGTAAGCATCTGCTACGAGTTTCTCTCTTCTCTGCCCCATTCCCCTTACCCTACTGGACTGGTGTGGCTGCAGGCATATTCAGGCAGCACTGTGAGATGTCTGGATTGGAAGTGGCGTCTGCGAGTCTGTATTGCTTTCTCAGAAGTCAGAGCTTCCAGGTTAGTGCTTGCTGGTTGACAAATGTCCACCCTCTTCCACTTCACAACATCTACCTACTGTGTGTCCAGTATTGCATAGCCCGACAGAAGAATTAATCCCGTATTCTCTGGAGGGCTTGACACTACTGATGTATATAGAAACAATGTTATTGTTAACTTTTCTCACTTAGGCCCTAATTATGATGGTGGTCAGCTGAACCGCCGACCACCATTGTATCGGGCAGGTGACCATCCGACAATGAGTCAGAGGTCCCACCTGCCCTATCATGATAGGACCATCGTGCAGGCAATTGTAAAGTGCTCTTTTCTACTGTGGCTTGTGCTGAGGCCCAGGAAAAGGACCGCAGTGCTAGCCGCAGTAGAAAAAGGCACTTTGGGCACATCCATGCGCCGTGTGCCAGGTACCATGTGGTGCCTGGCACATGGTGCATGGGTGTGTGGTGGGGGTACAACATGTGCCCTCGGTCCTCGGGCCTACAGGGGCGGGAGCCTTTCTGGCTGCCTTTTCATGTGATGGGACCGCCATGAACAGGCAGTCGGAAAGGGATATCCTAATCCCTGCAGCAGTGCCTGGGCAGGCACCACCTACATTGAAGGGTTAGGAATCCGACCACCATCCCAACAGGAATTTGATCCTGACGGAGGCGGCGGTCCTACCCCCCAATCTCTGCAGTACGACCGGCTCCATTATAATGCTGTGGTCAGACCGATGCCATGGATGGCGGGTTGACCGCCACCGATGGCCTGTCAGTGTCTATCACTGGGACTTACCTTTGACCTATCTTTCTCCTGTGTGTCTGACTATAAAGAAGTGTGTCTGAGAATATTTGAATCCATGTGTTAGAGTCAATGGCTCATTTAACATATATCTATGCAGCAACACACTCACATCAATTTACAGACATCCCCTCCCACACTAAAAAGAGTAACAGCGCGTCCATGCCAGTTTTGGAAGTTTTTAAACATTTGGTTTTAAAAAATAAAAAATGTGACATTTTATTTGAGGCTATTTCAACTGTACTTGAGAAGGGGAGAAAGAACAAAAATAGTACCTGAGTCCAGAGAGGAAGGGTCAACAAGGAGATGTGGAGAACCAAAAAACATGTCAGATACATCAGGGTGTCTGTTTGTATGCAGTGATCAAATAGCATAATACACACACCATACTTAATTTAAAGCAATTTTCAAAAGCCCAAACATAATTTTCAAATTCAAAGTAAATGCCCAATGTTAAACAGTCAATCCCTTAATCCAGATGAAGTGTCCAATATGGCACTTTGGGTTGTGAGTCAAAGTTGCTGTGCTTCATCCACCTTCAACAGAAGGACCAATTGATACTCTGCCACAGGCCTAGACACTTCGGGTTGCAGGGCGGGACCATACAGCACCAAACAAGACAGTACCTGAGAATATTAGGATAGGTTTGATTATAGAGGGGCAAGAACTACTCTGAAATACAACAGTATTAGCAGGAGAAAGCTGAGAGACACAACACATGGAGAGGGCTCCTATTTAGGAAGACAATACACCGCAGAGCTCTTGGTGCGGGTTGACCAGAGCCTCTTGTTGTGCTCTAACCTCTGCCATTACATATTTGACATCTTGAGAGAGCACCTGCTGAACAGTAATCAACTGCCTCACGGTCTCCTTTGAAGCAGCTATCGTTACATACTCAGGTACCTGGGTGAGACAATATGGTCAGATTTACTTAGAGTTCACCAAACACAGTGCACCAAGGCAAGTTGCCGTGCTGTCTTGTTTCAATGCTATAGAGCTGAAAAGTGCCATATCTACTAAGACATAGCAATCTCCAGCTCTCGCTTGCTCTGGCTCACTGGAGGCTGCCTAGCACCAACGCAATCAAAAAGGGAATGCCTACAAGGGATTTTGTTAACAGTCATAAATGAATAGTTATTTGTACCACAATCAATTGTTGTTCATCCAAATCAGTAATGAACTTGTGCTTTAAACAAAGAAAAAGAACAATTGTTTTTCTTATAAATAAATCAATTTTGATAAAAAATATTAATCATAGAACAACGGGGGAATCTTTTCTTCAGAAAAAACAATATTTAATATGTACAGAAAGTGAAAACAAGGGAATTATATTCGGAATCAACCAAGCATAATGTTCAATATATTATAACTTAACCTATAAAACACATATGCAAACTTCTTTTCCAGAAATTCAAAGAGGTAAACGGTCTAACAAAACAAAAAAACGGTTCCTCAAAATCAAAGGATGCTGAAGGAAATAGATGTACTTTCGACGTTTCAGTCTGTTTTGGCAATGAGACCGTCAGACCATCTTCAGGACATGAAGTTGATTGTGAAGCCAAAATGTATCCTTTTATGATTTCTTTGAAGGAAGCGGGCTAAATGGAGTCAATGCATCAAGGGGAGTTCTCCAAGTTGTTAAAGAAAAATACTATAGCCAAACGTATTCAGGTTACAAGGTATATGGAAAACACTACCAGCAACGTGGTCTCGTGCAGCCTCTCTGAAAATCAAATCACACAGTAAATGGGTCTTCGTAAACACGCACCGACACAGGTAGCCTTGCACCTTTCTGCACTAAAACAACCATTAGAGGTGTATTCCTCTTTCTGTGTGTGCGGCAGAAATGAGCATGTGTGGAAAGAGAAAATAACAAGTAAAAATTAAGATGTTTCTTCTCGTTATGCCTCACTTGGTAAGAGATAGCATTGATAAGAGATAGCATTTGTCGCATTCCTAGCTAGCTTAGTAACTCTGGGAATGCACCAAAATCCAAGGGTAGATGCATGGGAAAACCCATGTTCCACCCATGTATTGAATTTCCAACATATGGTAATGCAAGGCAGCGCTATGCGCTGCATTGCTTTGTATTTGATAAACCATGCAAAGCCACGCAAAGTGGCTTTGCATGGCTTAGTAAATACCAATAATGATTTTGCATCAGGGCTGTGCCATGAAAGTGATGCTACCCCAATGTAAAATCATAGTAAATCTGTAGCTACACAAAGGGGTCAAAGGTATCACAGTTGAACCTCACCATCAGCGGCTCATTTTCTGAGTGGGGAATTACAGTAGGAGGATGGGTAGCAGGAGGTGCAGCTGGACTTCTTGTTGTGGGGCCTCTTCACTAGAGGAAGGGGTTGTTTCAGTCTCCAATTGTGGTGGGGCCTGCTCCTGGGACACCACAGATGTAACCTGAAGTTGACCAGGAGGAGCCCGATTGTCTATCTGCTTCTGGCATGTGGGCCCAGATGAACCACCCGACTGTGTTCTCCACAGCCGCCACTTGTAAATTTTTAACTGGGAGTGAATGACTCTTCAGCATGTGCACCACCGATGCTGGGATATATTTACCTCTTCCTCTGTGGTGGCAGCTCCCTTTTTCCGTGCCTGTCCAGCAGACAAGCTCCTCCTTCATCTTTTCATGTAAATAAAAATACATATTTCAATGTTAGAGTATTACTGTGACAAACAAGGACAATGTTGCCTAACCCACTTCCCTTTCCCTTGCTATGTTATTATCCGCACATGTTACTTTTAACAGTGGGGGACTCTGGTTACCAAAGGTGCAGATGAAGCACACATTATTTCCCAATGAAACATTATGTGCTTACATATGATATAGAAAAAAACATGTTACCTCGGCATATGGGATGCCTTGATGTCCTAAGCCAGTGCAAACCTAACAGTCCCTTAGTATGTCAAGAAAGAATATATGCATGATTTGAAGATCATGAGTTGGTTGATGATTGATTGGTACAGTATGCAGGGATATTAAGTGGTCATGTGATGGTTGATGCTTGTAAGTGTAATTCCATTCAATGTGCTGCCTTTCTACCAGCAACTGTGGCATGGTGATAAACTGAAACCCTCAGTTGTTCATGTCTCTAAGCAGCTCACTCAAGCACTGTGATTGCGTTGCCTATTATATGCCCACAACCCTCTGGAAAGATACAGTGTCCAGAAAATGAAGTGCAGCCAGTATTTGGACATGTGTAGGGGTGGCTTGGGGGCAGGCTGTAGGTGAAGTGACCTCCTGCTCCCAGTCTGCAACCATGCTAAGAATCACATCTGGAGAGAAGCAGTATTTAGTGATCAGAGCTTCCCTGGACATTCCAAATTCATAGGATCTACCCTGCTCCTCAAGTAATTGTTCCTCACAATGAGGGGCAAGGCAATAAAATCATTCCTTGACATGGTGAAAAATGATTGATTGGGCCTTTCCTTATTATGAGAGCAGTATGTGTGTGATTGGTTGATGTTGTAGTGAGTTTTACTTATTAATGGAGGTGATGTAGACCTCACTGTTCAGCCCCCCCTTACAGTAGCAGATGTGTTGAATATGTACATGAAAATGTCCCTTTTTGCGGTCACCCCATTTTTGTTTGCTGAATTTTATTACTGGTTTTTAGACTCTTCACACTGGGACACTGCTGTCCAGTGTTCAGGGTATGTGCTCTAACCCCCATTAGTATGTCACGCCTATGTAGGCCTTCTAGGCCACAAGGTAGTGTGCACAATGTTTAAAAGTGAAACACGTATAGTGACAAGGCCCTAAAATCTATTTTCACTGTGGCAGGCCTAGCAGGGCTATATAAAAAATCAGACTAAAATATTGTGAGCCTGATTCACAAAGGGCCTTTGTAGTACATAAATGAATACCACAGTAGTAGTACTACTTACTACAAGGTTCAATTAAAAAACCTACAAGTGTAAATCTCCACCTCCCCGATTTTTTCTTCTGTGAGATCTCCACACATTTATATTTATTACTTAGGGCCTGAGTACGATACGGTTGGAAACTGCTCCTAGCATCGGTTGGAGCTGTTCTGACCGCATCATAATCAGGCGGTTGGATTATTTTCCGGACAACCCATTAGTATGGAGTCAGTCGCAAAGGAATGCAACGGGACATTCCAAATGGCTATCGACAGGCTCGGACAGCCCGTTCGCCAGTCAGAATGCTTTCAGTAATCCCAAGGGCGGCTTTTTCCGCCAGAGGGATTACGACGTCGGGATTCCAACAGCCTTTCTGTGCCAGCCTTTCCAACACAGAAAGGCTGTTGGAAGTCAACTTTGGTGGCCCTCAGCGGGGCCTCCATGGGTTCAAGGCCTCTGGATGGCAGCCGAGGGGGCACCTATGGTACCCCCCGGTTGATCCCTGCACCTCATGGCAGGTGCCTGCTACAGGATGCAGGGATGAACTGCACCTCTTCTTTATACAATGAGAGCATGCATTCCGGTTGGAATGCATGCTTCCATTGTAAAGAACAGGAGTGCGACCAAACAGTTTTCGGTCGCATCCTAACTGGCCGGTCAGGACCGTCAACAGGAGGTAGTTCGGTCCCAGTACTGAGACATTGTCGGGCAGAGTTTACTCTGCCCGGCATCGTAATCGACCCCTTAGTAGTAAATATAGTAGGGATCAGGGTGGGTGTCTGGGAAAAGGTGCATATGTACTACTAATTAGGAGAGGTTTAGGGAGGGGTAAGGAGTTGTATAACATGGTTTAAGGAGGGGTTTAGGTAGGGGCATGCACTCACCCATATAAGAGTAAGCCAATTCCTATTCATAAACTACACTTCTATATTTAATACAGCCAAAAAGGACCAAAACAGTAGTATTTATACTCCAACTGAGAGATTGAGTAAGTCCAGCGCCACCCTTGGCCTACCATTGGTACTGCAACACACTCTGATAGAACAAAATAGAGGTAGGGACTACAAATAAAACCCCATAGGAAATAATGTTAAAATAAAATACATTATTTAAAGCAGGTAAACATATAAATATGTTTAATTTATTGATTTGTATCTAAAATATGTATTTTTTCTTTTTTTTTACTTTATAATATTGTAATAACTTTTTTAATGTGAACATTAATGTAACATTAGTTGTAATTGCAAGACAAATAAATTGATTTAATTAATTCTTAACATCACTTTTAATAATTTTTAATACATAATAATTATTTTACCTTATGCAAGGTTATTTAAAAAAAAATCTTTAAAATAATGTGCATTTAATTTACTATATTCAAAATAATTAAATATTTAATTCAAAATTAAGTTAATGATGCTGTGCCATTTGTTTAAATAAATTTATAACATTGATTTACATTACTATTTAGCATAAAAATCTTTTTCGCCCGACTACATGACCTCAACATCATCTCCTACGCCGACGACACACAGCTGATTCTATCCCTCACCAAGGACCCCCTCACCACCAAAACCAACCTCCACGAAGGAATGAAAGCCGTCGCCGAGTGGATGAAGAACAGCCGTTTGAAGCTCAACTCGGACAAGACTGAAGTCCTCATCCACGGCTCCACCTCCTCGGCCTGAGACGACTCCTGGTGGCCGACCGCACTGGGAACAGCAACAACACCCACCGACCACGCACGCAACCTGGGGTTCATCCTCGACTCTACTCTCTCCTTGACAAAGCAGGTCAACGCCCTCTTGTCCTCCTGCTTCAACACCCTCCGCATGCTCCGCAAGATCTACAGGTGGATCCCCACCGGAACAAGAAGAACGGTCACCCAGGCCCTTGTCAGCAGCAGGTTGGACTACAGAAACGCCCTCTATGCAGGAACCTCGGCCAAAATCCTGAAACGACTACAACGTATTAAGAATGCCTCTGCACGCCTGATCTTCGACATCCCTCGCTGCAGCCACATCACACCCCACCTGTGAGACCTGCACTGGCTCCCCATCAACAAGAGGATCACCTTCAAGCTCCTCACCCACGCACACAAGGCACTCCACAACACCGGACCAGCATACCTCAACAGATGACACCTTCTACACCCCCAACCGCCAGCTACGCTCTGCCGATCTCGCTCTTGCCACCGTCCCCCGCATCAGAAGAGCGACCTCCGGCGGCAGATCGTTCTCCCACCTCGCCGCCAAGACCTGGAACCCCCGTCCCCATCTTCCTATGGCAGACCCAGGACCTGCTAGCCTTCAGGAGACTACTCAAGACCTGGCTATTTGAGCAGTAGCATCATCCCCCCCCCATCGCTTTGAGACCCTCACGGGTGAGTAGTGCGCTTTACAAATGTTCTGATTGATTGATTGATTGATTGATTGTACTAATTCTTTTCAATTTTTCCTATACTTTACCATATGGAGATCTTCTCCCTGAACAAGAATCATGAGCTACACATCACCTTAACTGAAAATAATTCTATTCTTGTATATCAGCCCCCACATCATCAACATTTATTATTAACCTCTGAACATCCTTAAAGCTTTGACTACGGCTAAGGACTTTAACGCTGATACAATATCTACCATCTCTATTCGTTCACCCCCATTCCTCACCTTCCCATTATCAACCACAATCTCTTCTGGAAAAGTAACCAGACAGCGTAATGAGGCATAAATCAAGGTAGTCTGGGTCATAACCTGGAACAAAGCACTCTCATAGTGATGCAAATGGAGCTGTTGTGTCATGGTCAAAACCAACAGGCCTTCCACATTCCAAAGTGTGCCGTTTAGCATGAACCATAAACAACTCCTTCTGCAAAGGAAAAGAAACCTTGATGGATCATTACACACCCTCACGTTATGTGAATATCTAGCAAGACAAGGGGAGAACGCACCTCATTAGGATGAAAGGGTCAATGCATTTGTGGCAAACTGGGGCATCACATTGTGGAGGCCATACACTAATGGGTCATAGGAAGTGATTTTATAATAAGTAACAATTTCTTTGGGTCTGCATGTGGCATATTTTCTTGTTTGCAGTGACTTTCTGCTGATTGCTTCATCTTGCACCCAGCAATTTGGTTCTCCGAAAGTTGATATTTTTATCCTTTTGGCATCCCTCAGGTACTTCCTTATGTTTCTGACCCACTTGTCCATTGCCTGCCATTGTTGTACTTTGTTTTAGACTCACCTTCTCCTCCTCCAGGATGAAGTATGATTCCTCATCTTTCTAGGGCTCGTTATCACTTGAGACTTCAAGGAAGCAGGTGAGTTGTACTATGCATGAACTATTGAGCTGCTGATACCTTGAGTTAATGATAGTGCTTTGTTTCACAGCGTGGTCAACTTTTTTCTGCAAAGGTGCTGTCTGCATCTTTGTTAAATTCCATAGTGACACTCCTGGGGAAACAACCTATACAACAGAGTCTAAACCACGCAGTCACTATACACAGGAGTCTGTACCATGCATACACTACCACAAATGCTGTTACCATACATTTTAGGTATATACGCTTACCATGCATGCCTTTACCATCCATTATTGAATAAGTACATGGGTAAGTATGGAGGTAAGTATATATGTACTTTAATATGTATTTTAAACATTCACATTGATTGAAATGTGTATTTATATTTGATTTTAAATATAAATTATATGTACAATTATTATGTATAAAAATATAACATAACCCTTAGGGATGGGATGCAAGGGATGTAGGGGTATTGGGTGGGGGAGTGTATTAATACGCAGGTATTAATTTGAATAACAATTAATTAATATATAATCCTAATGATATATTGTATTTCTTAATAATAATAATATGTATATATATATTTTTAAAGTGACATAATCCTTTAGGGACGGGATGCAAGGGATATAGAAATAGTGGGTAGGGAGGTGTATGAATACTCGAGTATGAATGTTGGTATTTGAGTAATAATTTGTCATCATTTTATAAAAAATAATAATGATTATTAATATTAATTACTAAAAATATTTATGAATCTGTAACATACACCTTCAGGGTCCGGATGCAAGGAATATACGGGTTATTTTAAATATTTGAGGATTAATATTTAAACATTGTAATATGTCATATTTAATATTAATTATTTAAAATATTTTTAGCACTCTAATCTCATATATTTTTGGGGGTTTATAGGGTCTGTTGAAAAGGAAAAAAGTACGAGTTTTATATTGAAACATAATTTTGCCCCTTCAGACACTGTCCAGCACCAGCCCTGAGATAAGTCCCTTTCAGAGTTTGAATAGTAATTTTGGCCCATGGCCAAATTCCAGCACCTGCCCTGTGGTAAGTACACAGCAGAGTTATAATAGTAATTTTGCCCCCGAAACACTGCCCAGCACCTGCCCAAAGGGAAGTACCCAGTTGAGTTAGAATAGTAATTTTGCCCCAACCACTGTCCAGCACCTGCCCTGAGCTAAGTACCCTGTGGAGTTAGAATAGTAAATTTGCCCCCTGTCAAAGTCCAGCAACTGTCCTGAGGTAAGTACCCAGAAGAATTAGAATAGTAATTGTGCCCCCAAACACTGTCCAGCAACTGCCCAGAGGTAAATACCTGGTGGAGTTAGATTAGTAATTTTCCCCCATTCACTGTCCGGCACCTGCCCTGAGGTAAGTAATATACTCTAATCCTTGTCTAACAATCTAATGTAATGAAAAACAATAATTATAAGGGTGGGATTAATTCTGAATATAATTTCTAGAACATTTTTACTAAACTGACTTATATTGTTAGGACTCCAGTAAATGTATCCAAACTAAAGTCTGGAGAAAATCTGGATATAATCTGTGAATTAAAAAAAAAATACATTAATTTATGTTTATGGGATTAAGGGCCTGATTCTGAGTTTGGCAGTCCGACTGCCGGACCGCTGTGGAAGCGGTCGGGAGAATGCCACCAAGCCGGCGGCATCCTAGCTGCTGTATTTTGAGAACACTGCCAGGCTGGCTGTGTTGTGTCAGTGGTGCCACAGTGGCAGCATGCTTCAGCTCATAGAGAGAGCCTGAAGCATATGCTGGCACCATGGCAGCCCAACTTGCACATTGGTGTACTGTGTACCATGCACCATGTCATGCAAGGCATACAGTGCATGCATGACAGTGCAAGAAGAGGGGGGCACTGCCCCAACGGTGATGTCATCAGTGATGTCACTGACCATGTCATATGTGATGTAATATGTGAGGTCAGAAGCAGTGCATTGCAGGGGTGTAAGTTATAGTTACCTCAGGTCACTAACTATAGAAGCTGAAGTTCACTGGTTTTGTATGAGTGAAACCTGATTTTAACTATAACATCCCTGTAACCTTTGTTTTTTTCAGTGAATTTCAAAGGTTTTTAAATTCTATTTCCTAACTATAATGTCCCTGTAACCTTTGGTTTTTTTCCAGTGAATCGCTACTTTTTCTACATTTGATTTGCTTACAGTAACCTGTAACCTTTGAGAGTGATTGTGTGAGTGAGTGCATGAGGCCCTAAATGGGTGTGTGAGTGGGTGTCTGAGAGGGCCTGGGAGTGACTGCATGAGTATCTATCTGGGTGTGTGAGTAGGTATGTGAGCTTGTGTGAGAGTGTCTGAGTGGGTTTGCGTGTGCCTCCGTGTGTGCCAGTCTGTGAGTGAGTTCATGAGTGTCTGAATGGATCTGTGAGTGGGTGTGTGAGTCTCTGTGTTGGTGTCTGAGAGGGTGCATGAGTTCCTGAGTGACTGACTCAGTGGGTATATGAGTAGGTGTGAGAGTGTCTCAGTGGGTTTACAAGTATCTCCATGAGTGTATGAGTCAGTCTGTGAGTGCATGAATGTCTGAATGGGTCTGTGAGTAGCTGCATGAGTCTCAGAGTGGGCCTGTGAGTAAGTGCATACATTTCTCAGCAGGTCAGTAAGTGAGTGCATGAGTCTCTGACGGGGATCTGTTAGTGGGTGTGAGAGTCTGAGTGGGTCTGTGAGTGGGTGTGTCTGTCTCTGAGTGGGTCTGTAAGTAGATGCATGAGTGTCTAAGTTGGTCTGTGAGTAGGTGTGTGAGTGTCTGAGTTAGACTATGAGTGGGTGTGTGAGTCTCTGAGTGGATCTGTGAGTGGGTGGATGAGTCTGAGTGGGTCTGTTAGAGTGTGCATGAGTGTCTGAGTTGGTCTGTGAGTGGGTGTATGTGTCTGAGTGGGTCTGAGAATTGGTGTTTGTGTGAGTCTGTGAGTGGAGAGGTGGGTCTGTGAGTGGGTGTGTGAGTGGCCAGGCCATATTTGAATGGGGTGGGGGGCCAATGCGGCCCACTTACCTGGGCTGATTTGCCCCAGAGACCCCATCCCCGGGGACACTCATAATTCAATATGGAGGGGGCTGCATGGGCCCCATCCATAGGCTGATTTTGGCCCCAGGACCCCATTCCAAGGGGCCCAGCTAAAATGTAATGGACCCCATGCTCTAGGGCCCAGCCAAAATGCAGTGGGGAGGGGGCCACCAAGACCCCCTTGTCTGGGCTGATTTCAACCTCAAGGACCGAACCCCCTATGGCCCGACCTTAATTGAATAGGTGAGGGGGCCACACAGCCCCCTCTCCAGAGTGATTTCGGACCTGGGGCCCCATGTCCGGGTGGCGGCCTTAATATACATGTATTCCAAAGGGGAGGGGTCATGCAGCAACCCTTTCCCAGGACGAATTCAGCCACAAGAACGTCATCCCCCGGGGCCAAGCTGAAATGTGATGGGGAGGGCCTGGCCATGTGTCTCTGAGTGTCCAGGCCCTAGCCAGGGCACCCAGTGTGAACGATTGGGACCGTGGGGGAAGCCTCAAGGCCCCTGCAGCCTCAGCCAGCTCCCCACCTCCTGTGGGATCCGGCAATGCTGCTGCATGCAAGGAGCTGTTCAAAATGCAGTTCCTTCCATGCAGGAGCAATAGTTTCATCTCATTCTCGGCCCACAGGTCTGCGCACAGGAAAAGAAATTAAACCTCTGCTTCCAGTGGCGGGAGTACTTTGACAGCTCGCTGGAACCTGAGTGTTTGCTTTTGCTTGGCGACTGCAAGCAAAAGCAAACAGCTATGTCCCAGGGATGGGCACCCCAGGACATAGCAGGAGCCAGCCCTGGAGGGTGTCAGTCCCCAAGTCCACATATGGCTTCAGGAGGGGGGTTTGCAGACCCCTCCTTTGTTGCAAATAGGCCAACATCCGGGGAGGTGGGGGTTCCCGGGGCCGTGTACGGCCCAGGAGGGGGTTTGCTCAATCTATTTTTGCTCCAGGGAGGTGGTGGTCCCCAAGGCACGGGGTCTGTGCGGCTTCAAACACTATGCTAAAATGTATCCCAGTGAGGTGGTGGTTCCTGGGGCACATGGGACTGCGCGGCCCAACATTCTTTTAATTAGTTATGTGCACCTCCCACTTTTACTTTAATATAAGCCCCAGAAAGGATGAGGTCTCTGGGGCATAAAAACACCCATGGATGGGGGCCATGTGACCCCCCTTCTTTAATTTACTAAAAGAGGCATGCCTTCAGGACCTGGCCAACCCAGTGGCTTAATTAACAACAAGGTTTTTTTCTATTTTTGATGCAAATTTGCTGCAAAAATGTTTTAAAAAATCCTTAAGGCATGGGGGTTAAGGTATTCCTACTCTACCTCCTCTTCTTTTTTTCATATTTTTTCGGGACTCGGCTCAAGCTGAGTCCCAAGATAGTTGCCATGTCTTCCTGGTTGAAGTGTTTGCAGCCAATCAGAGGTCTGCAGATCTCTGCACAAGCTTGTTATTATTCGTGAATTCGCTGCGATCATAATTATATAAATTTGGATATCCTAAAATTTCTCAACAACGACTAAATGGATGTACACCAAGTAAGTGGTAGCATAATCTGCAAACCAATGACTAACTTCCTACAAAATTCGGTGTAATTCTGTCTGGTGGTTCAGGCTGCAGGCATGTCTAAAAACTGTATGGGAACTAAAGAGGGAAAGTAGTAACAAAGAAGGGTACAAAGTTCCTCATGTACAGTGACGGAGAAGAGCAGGTAAGAGAATATCTCAGCTGGTTAATGCTAAGAAAGACCAACCAGAAGAAAGCAAGGGAAATTCCTTTAATTTGAACTAGTGCTCTCACACACCCAGCAAGCTAGGTGTCATGCTTCATCATATGAGCACTGCCCCTCGTCAAGTCGGCGCTGCAATCCTTGACGGGCTCCCGAAACCGGGGCTCTTTGTCGGGGATCTTTTGTTCCTGCCGAGGGTGCTTGGGGGTGAGGGGCCTAGTGGAAGAAGATGTAGCAGAGAAGTGAAATTTAAAAGGGGTCAGTTGGTCCTACTTCAACTTTATTCTAAAGGTCAACTGCCCTGTTAAAAATGTGTAGAGTGGCTAAATGCTAGGAATTAGGTATCTAGGCAAGAGCTCTACTCTATGTGATCAACATGTTTCTTGCCGCAGGAGTCAGGAGGATCAGGGCAATTCATCAGGATCAAAATAATACTGTCTACGAAATTATATGTGGTAAGGTGATTACTACATACCACTTCTTAAGGTTTGTTCCTGTTGGGGAAAAAAGAGACTTTTTATAACAAATAAAAATAGATCTTCATACTGTACATAGCTATGGATATTGTGTCAAAAGTGATCACCGTGCTCGGGCGTGCAACACGCAATATCATTATCTAGTGGTGTCTCGAACGCCATTCGGGAGTGCGGGGTAGGCAGGATAAATTAATATCCAAAGAATTCTACGGAAAGAAAAATTCTACGGAAAGAAAAGAGGGACTCACCTACAAGGGTTGCTACTGTTGTTAGCAACGGTGCTGGCGGTTAAAAAGGAACCCAATTGGGTCCTGAAGGGGGGACAAAAAGTTGCCAGAACACCATCTTATTAGTATCTGTATGTTAAAAGAAGTATATATAAAAATTGGATACACCAAATGTGAGGTGTAAGTTCGAAAAGGCAGCCAGGCAGAGCCTCAGTTACCAGACCCCGACCCGATCCATCCGAAACGGACACATAGGTCGAGTCAGAAGGTGCTGGCCTCAGTACAACGAGTCCGTAGGAATAGACCCGGAGGGCTCCGGTAAACAATGGGCAGAAGTGGCTCCTCGAGTGTAGGAGGACAATACAATTTGAAAAATCAAAATCTGTACTCACCGACGTGAATCCACGTACAGGAAAGCGACCTACCCAAACCGCCAGGAACCGGGGTGGTGGGTTCCGAAGGAGAGTGTGACAAGATATGCATCCTTTCCGGGTACGTCATCGAGTGCGTGGCGCGTCATGACGGGATGCGTTCAGGGAAATACATTCATATGATTGGTCCCAGGCCTAGAGGAGCGTTATAGTTGCTAAGCAACCTCGTGACGTTGTCTATGGGCCAAATGAAGTGTCTCGCTGTTGAATTACGAGATGTAAAATAGTACGTGACCCACCATAGTGTGACGTGTTACGTAAAAGAACAAGTGACTGATCCCAGGTGTAGAGAAGCGTCGTTGTTGCTAAGCAACCTCATGACGTCGTCTCTCGGACAGATGATGTGTCTCGACAATGGATTAGCCAAGCGTAAAGCGGTACGTGAAGCTATTGGCTCAAGGATTAGAGGGAGAGAGACCAGAGTAATGGTTATGACGGGAGCGCTCATAACCGGCAAAGGGGCGTTTCAATGGTGATATACGTGCAGTATATAATGCCTCAGGTGAATGTATCACTCCCGAATGGCGTCAGATGTGAAACACAATTTGCACATGTGAGATTCATAACAGTCGTATATCGATCATGAAAAATGTGGCTCATTATTAATGACGTAGGGTTAGCACTTAGCTTGAGGGCTATGTCATGTAAATCTGTGTGTTTCTCCAACATGGACATATAATGTGAGTGTCAATGTTGTGGTCCTATTATAGTTCAACTTCCTGGGGGCCAGGTGTATGGATGGTGTGTCACGAATCACACAGTACGTGGACTGGTCCATTAATATATGAAACAGGATTGGAGGAGTGGTCCTGTACTCAGTGTGTTCATGAGCAATAGGGTAACACAGGGACCAAAAGGAACCTCGTATCCTGCCCAGAAGAAAGTAGGTTCCATGAACTATTCAACAAAATGGGCCAGAGTTCAGAGTGGAATAGGATCAGGAAATTAGAGCATACAGTTCCCAGTTAAGATAGGGTGCTCCAGGGTATGTCATCATTAAGGCCCTCGATATGACTAGATAATCTATATACCCATCTCTGTTCGAGTCTGAATAGGGAGGATTTAGATATCTGGGCATGGGATTCTAATATGACCCAATGTAATGAATCAGAAGTATGTTGTGTCTCCATGAAATGTCTGTACAGTCTTGTAGTTGTTCGTTGGCAACGTATGTTACTCCTGTGTTCAGTTATGCGAATTTTAACTGGACGCATGGTCATCCCTATGTACTGTAGATCACAGGGGCAAGTAATCAGGTAAATACACTGTTTAGTGTTAAAATTCGTGTGTTTTTGTATGTTCCACTTGAAATTGGGTATTAACGTAATTTCTTTAGTGGCTGTTGTAAATTTACACACTGTACATGTACCACAGGGGAAGTGTCCTTTGACCGGTGGAAGGCCCCACAGGGTGGTTTGTGATGGGGTAGTGTGCTTCTTGGGTCTCGTTTGGATCAAGATATCTCTCAGGCTACTGGTTCTGGTATAGGCAAACCTAGGTGCAGGTAATAATAAAACTAAAGAGGGAAAAACACTTTTTTTGACGCAAGCATTTTGCTCGGCCCCCGCTTGATGGATCATCCCAAAAATATTCATGCACAACAAGTCATATCAAATATCATGAAGATTTGTCAAATTAAGCCAAAGATATAGGCAAGTCTAAAAAGGCTTTTCCTACAGAAACATGGTCCTAACTATAACTACCTAACTATAACTACCTAGTGGTGACAGCCAGTAGGTAATATATATTTATATGTACCTATGTAATTGTGTGTATATATATAGAGGCAGGTGAGGAATAGTACTTGCTATGTCCGCACTGATAGGGAATATTTGCAGAAGGTATATTCGAACTATAGAGAGAGATTATTGGCCTGGCATGAACAGCAACTGTTGAGCTGGGATGAACTCCAATTTCTGAAAAATGACCCACCAACTACCCCGACATTGTACTTATTGTCCAAATTCCACAAGAACCCTACCAATCCACCAGGACGTCAAATTGTTTCCTACAAAAACAGTATCTTCTAAAATACTTCAAGATTTGTGGACCATTTCCTGTCACCTTTTGTATATAACCTAGATTCCTATATTAAAGATACTAAAGACTTTATCCAAAAAACAAACAGTCTGTGTCAGAGGGGAGAATGCTGGCTTGTATGTTTAGACGTAGAGAGTCTCTATACGAGTATAAGACACCAAGATGGTATGAATGCCTGTAAATACTTTTTGAGAATGAGGAGTCCTACCACCCTGTTACACACATAGATGATCACGGAAATGATAGAGATATGCTCAAAGGAGAACATCTTCCTTTTTTAAAACACTCTATATAAACAGATACAGGGGACCTGCTTCACTCCCAGCTACACCAATCTTTTGGTAGGCTGATGGGAGGAGCAGGTCTTATGGAACCGTGATCAGAACAAATACATAGACAAGATCAGTGTATGGTACAGGTACCTAGATGATGTCTTCCTCACCTGGGAAGTGAGCGAGGAAGACCTGAATCTTTTCTTAACATTACTTAATGAAAATGGAGTCAACTTGAGATTCACTATGAACTACAGCCGAAACACAATAGATTTCCTAGATTTGAAGGTCACCTTGAAAGAAGGTACATTACACACGGAACTGTTTAGGAAAGAAACTGATGGGAACTCCATACTCCATGTGTATAGCTGCCATCTACCTAGCTTCCACTGGAGTATTCCCTTCAGTGAATTCCTGAGGCAAAATGAAACAGCAGCACTGAGGAAAGCCACAGGAAAACTAAACAAGAAATGACTAGCCGCATAATCGTGAGAAAATTTCCCAAGACGAGCCTAGCCGAGAGCCAGAGCTGACGAGATGAGTAGAGAATGTCTCCTAGTAGATAGACAACAGATAGACACCGACCCAGAAAAGGCGCCCATATGTTTTATCACCAGGTACACGAGTCAGGCTACCAATGTACGTAGAATCTTACAGAGTAGATAGGCGGTTCTTACATGGGATACAACATTGAAACCCAAAATAGGTAACACACCCACAGTAACCTTTCAAAGAAATGTCTCAATAAGAGACATGCTGGTTAACAGTCACCTGATAACCAACCCTAAAACTTGGTTGCAACAGGGTAGAGGATTCAAAAAAGTGTGGGCATTGTGAGGATTGTAAACACAGCATCAACACCAAGGAAGTGTATATAGGAAGAATAAGGAAAAAACAGAGCATTACCAAACTGATTACATGCAAGACGGATTTTGTAGTGTATGTTATCACATGTCCTTGTGACATGTGGTACATAGGATCTACAACATTTCCTGTACAAAAAAGAATATTGGACCATTGGCGTGCTATCACCAACTCAGATATGAGTTACAGTACAGCACGACATTTCAGGCAACACTATGAGGGAGACTGGACCAAAGCCACATTTTTAGGATTGGATACAGTCGTCAAACACCCTAGAGGAGGTAATAGAATCACTGCACTTCGCAGAATGGAGTCCAAATACATGCTCAAGGCAGGCTGTCTTGCCCGACATGGTATGAACACATCTTTAACCTTGAAGTTCTGATCCCCTCCTTCTTTTTTACCAATTTAGATACGATAGTTATCCTCCTGCAAGATATATGTAACAAATATCTGTGTTGTTTTTTCTGTTTTTTTCTTCCTTTTGTACTTATTTATTTTTATGATTGATAATTACTACATTATGTTGATGTTCCGATTATCTGCCCTGGATCAAGTAGCTACACATACTCCGTGTAGTCAACAATGGCTTTAGATATTCATAAACAGACAATAATATCTCTGTTTTCTAATACAGATGGATGGGGAATCTCCAAGCAAATGTTGCTGGAAAATATATATGGAAGATTAGAAGGTGATCCCCATGTGGCAACACCTTTATTATCCTTTTTTTCTTGCATCCCCCCTCTTACATATGATTATTCGACATTCAGTGAGGGTACTATACACATAAATCTTGAGTATAAATAGAACTCATAATGGTACATATTATTGTCTACCAGCAATAAAAGGGGTACTTTACGCATGAGCTCAACAAGCGCAATTCGCTATATAAATCCCATGACCCTCACTGAGGAGACTCAATACTGCCTATTAGGAGGTATCACATGTTAGGTATGTCGGACCACACTGTGACTAGTTTACCCCCGTATTTTGATTCCATATGATTTCCACCTTACAAGGCTGCTATGGTCTTTTGTTATAATTTATCAACACTACAACATGATCCAATCTCCGAATACCGAATAAGATATAAAAACTGTTTTGTTGTTCGAAATGATTGATAAAGTTTTGTTTGGAAAGTACAAAATAAGTTCCATGCATATAATGTATAGTATTTTGTTTATTTTTATTGTACTGTCGTCATGTGACATGTTAACTTAAGGAAGTAGAATGCAAAAAACGGGTCATGTGACAAAGAACGAAAGTTCGAATTGCGTCTGTTTCTTTTGCTAAAATAAACTGCTGATTAAACTGCGTTGGTGAGGCTGTTTTTCCTGTCCTCTGCGATGGTGATCTTTGCCTGGATTGCAGGAACCTCATTTGGCGCACCTGTAAATTTGGTAAGAATACTACTACCTACACCACTGCTTTTTCTACCGAGAGTATAGAAATCAAGGGCCATTTCACTTGTCGAACGGAATACGCGGTCTACATGTTACAATGCACGTGTGGACTACGGTATATTGGCAGCACCAAGTTGCAAGTGCACGCTCGTATATCACAACACCTACGAGCTATAATCAATTCCGACCCTACATACCCCGTACCCAGACATTTTAAATTGGAGCATGCAAACAATCTTAATTGTCTCCAATACTGTGTGTTAGACTCAGTACCTGCCAACAAAAGGGGTGGTAATTGTGAAAAGCGATTAAGTCAATTGGAATCTCATTATATCATTGAACTTGACACCAAATACTCTCAGGGTCTGAAAACAGGGGAAGACATGCACAATTTCCTATAGAATGATCAAAGGGACCTCTATAGAGGCGGTTAATAGCTGTCTTTATGGTGGTCTTATAACAAGTGGGTTTTCTCTAGGCACTATGTCTCTTTAATTTACAATCTAAAAGATGAAACCTAATATATATATTTAAAAAAACTCCAATTTTGGAATTCAAAAATTCATGTCCAAATCAGACTCACTAATTAGCCCCTTAAATCTCATTACAGCTCATTCCGCTGCATCAAACAGTTTTTGATCAATAAAGTTTTATATTCAGTTTTTTACATCTGCTTTTTTACATCTATTTTTACTAAAAAATTATTTATGTAATAAAGTTTTTAAGGGGGATCCCTAATATTGGCACTAGCACCCAGGTCCCAAATACAACTACAATTAATAGCAACAGGTCCTATCTATCTGCCGTTCCCAAAAAGTAAAAAGTGACATTTTTTTTTATTTTACATGTTTGTACACCAATTCAATTTAACACTGTATGCACTTTAACACTTATTATCTTAGAAAAAACGTGGCACCCCAAGAACCTGTCGACAGTTTTACCAACTGAGCTATTAGACCACTACTGGTCTGTTCTTTTGCACCAGTAGCAGTTTTTGCATTAGCAGTATTTGTACTCTTATCAGAATGTAGAAACCATAGTTAGTTATTTTATTTATATGGTTTTAAATGAGAATAGACACTTCGCTAGAGTTTTGGTATTTGTACCATGATTAATCTATGCTTCTCATTATAATTTGCTTTTCATGAGCAAAACTAAAGCATTGTCGGCTCGCTTCAGTAGTATTTGCACATTTCCTATTTTCCACCTCAAACTTGATAAGAAAACATTATTTATATGTAGGTTTTATCTATGAGGTTGAATAAGGTGTATGTTTTTTGCATGTGTACTCAAATCTAATCAGAGCAATAACGAAACAGCTTGAAATCAATATTGCAATTCTTTTTAAATTGGACACATTATTAGTAATGAAAGTTTAAATGATAATATATGTATTTATTTATTTATTTATCTGTTTGTAACTCCAATGTATATAATGTCTGATTACATGTGTCAATATGTTTGTGAGTACCAGCAGTTTTGAAGTCACATAAGAGCGAACTACAGAAATAAGGATTTTGTCTATTTCTATCGTAGTGCCACTGATTAAGTCAGGTGATGGGTTGTGTTTTACCCAATAAATTCACAATATGAGCGTAACGCGAACATGTGAACAAGGACTAGGAGGCCCGAAACGCATCATGAGCTGTGCACTTATCTGTTTAATTTAATAAACTTCATACTTTGGCACCGGCAATAGAAGTTGTCCGTTCCTGTTTTTGTGCGCGACTGCACATTTGGAGTATAATCGTATATATATATATATATATATATATATATATATATATAGATATAGATATATATCTATATTACCTACTGGCGGTCGCCAGTAGGTAGTTATAGTTAGGACCACGTTTCCATAGGAAATCCGCAACATTCTATTTTGAATAACTTTGGCGCCGGTCGACGAATCCTCGCGAATTTTTCAAAATAGGTGGGGCGCTACGCTCCGCTCCTACCCTGAAAGTCTCGGGGGGATTCGTCAAGCGGGGGCTGAGATAAAAGGGGGGTCCCAAAACGCGTTTTTCCCCATGCAATTTTCTATAGGGACCTTTAGTCCAAGGTACAGCCCGAACGGCTGAACAGAATTACTTGAAATTTGGCAGAGAGGTAGTCTTCAGGTCAGGGATGTGCCTTTTGCAGGTCTGGTGTCAATCTGTTCAGAAGTTCCTGAGAAAATCAAAAGTAAAATCATATATATATGTGGGCGGAGCCTAACCACACATCTCATCCTGAGATCTGATTGGCTGTCAGCACTTCATCCAAGAAGTGTTGGCAGCCATCTTCGGACCAATATACATGATAGCACCTCATTAAAAAGCATTGCAGTTAATAGAAGGTTTTAAGACTTTAGTTACATTATAAATCATTTGTTGGTGGTACCATACTCATTTTAGGAATTGTGGTATGTTCTAAGGTGATTTCACCATGTGAAAAAGCCTTCTGCTGGGATATCATGATTGAGAGAAAAATATTTTCTCATGCTTTTCCCACAGAGGTTTGGAAGGTGATCTATAAGCTAAACTGAGAGCTTATTTTCTGTAAATTCACATTATCTTTCTCAGTCATTTGAGAATGAAGTCTGACATTCTCAGTAAAACATGTACATCCAACAAGGGCAGAGACTGTCAGTTGATTCCTTTGTGTTCTACTGCAGCTTCCCAGAGTGTTCCAAAGAACAACTAGAGCGCTAACAGTCCTACTTATGATAAACGTATGGCACACCTGAAGCCATCTTGCTTGGATTAAAGTGGTAACTCTTAAAACATTTAATTTAAAAAGGAACAAAATGAGGGGGTTCATTTTTCCATAAAAAGTATGATTAGTGCTGCAGAAAGAAAAATTAGGGCACATTTTGAGTGACTTCTCAAATCCTCTTCTATTTCATTAAAAAATTCTGACATGCAGACTGAAACATGCACTTTCAATACCAGCAGCAGTTTTCCCTGGTGAGCAGTAGCTTTACTACAGTGATCTAATGAGCAAAAATAGTGCTAATAGTGTCATCAGTGATGTCATGAGTGATATCACTGACCATGTCATGAGTGATGTAATATGTTACGTCATCAGCAGTGCATTGCGGGCGCGTGAGTTATAGTTAGCTGAACTAACTATGACGGGGGAATTTCAATGGTTTTGTAGAAGTGAAAAGTCCAGCTAACTATAACCCCCCTGAAACCTATGGTTTTTTCAGTGAATATATATATATATATATATATATATGTGTGAATGTATGTATGTATGTGTGTATATATATATATATATTCACTTAAAAAACCATAGGTTTCACACATGTTATAGTTAGGTGGATATTTCACTCGTAAAAAACCAATGGAATTCCCCCGTTATAGTTAGTTCAGATAACTATAACTCGCGCGCCCGCAATCCACTGCTCATGACGTCACATATTACATCACTCATGACATGGTCAGTGGCATCACTCATGACATCACTGATGACATCTCAAATGACATCACTGATGACATCACTGATGACATCATCCTTGTGATAGAGTGGCGGTCGCGCGAGTTATAGTTATCTGAACTAACTATAATGGGGGAATTCCATTGGTTTTTTACGAGTGAAATATCCACCTAACTATAACATGTGTGAAACCTATGGTTTTTTAAGTGAATATATATATATATATATATATATATATATATATATATATATATATATATATATATATATATATATATAATCTACTGGCGGTCGCCAGTAGATAGTTATAGTTAGGACCTATTTTCCAAAGGAAATCCGCAACATTCTATTGGGAATATCTTTGGCGCCGGTTGATGAATCTTCGCAAAATTTTCCAAACTTTTGGCCAGCTCCGCTCCGCTCCTACCCTGAAAGTTTTGCGGTGATCCATCGAGCGGGGGTTGAGAAAAAAGGGGGGGCCCAAAATGTGTTTTCCCCATGCAATTTCCCATAGGATCAGTTCGGACTCGTGCCTTTTGCATATATGGTGTGAATCTTTTCAGTAGTTCCTGAGAAAATTAGGGTAAAAAAGTTAGTGATATCTGTGGCCGAAGAGGATCCGCGGACCCTACCCGCACCGTAAGCGCACCCTCCCCGAACCGAGCGCGCACCTTCCAGATCGCGCGCTGAATGCTAATTGGCTGTTGAGTGTCCCTCTACATTCGAAACCAGGAACTGTTGGCGGCCATTTTCTGCCTCGGTAGAAGCGAGGCAGAAGATGGAAGGGGAATAAGTGTGTAAAACATATAAAGGGGGCAGAGTGGAAATACTCTGACCCTCTAGAGGTGCTTAGGGGTCCCAGAAGGACCCCCTGGGGCCCCCTTTTTAAAAAAAAAACACGGGAAAATGCGCGCACGGTGCACGCATCCTATCGCGTTGGATGCACGGATTCACTCGCGGTGGGTGCGCGGATCCACGGCAACGTTTTTTGAAAAACGACAAGAAATCATTGGTTGTATGACAACTTTCTACACTGAAAGGTAGGGTGTATATCTCTGTTTTTTAAAGGTATGATTGTTATTGGTTAACAAAAACAGATTGTAAGGAACATTATATATGATAAGCTGATATGTTGAAAAGTCAAGCACACTTCCTGTCTTGTGTAAATGTAAATTGATACTTGTATAGCGCACTACTCACCCGCAAGGGTCTCAAGGCGCTTGTACGAATACCGCTGTGGAACCCATCCTGGCTTTCCCTGTGAGGCGTCCACTCCTGGGCACCCCCAAGGTGGAGGCCAGGCATCCTTAGCGTTGTGGGGGCCGTTGTGGGGATTAAGCAAGCTATTGCCCAGAGTTGCAGAGTGGGACTCCATGATTGGAATAGGCACCGAGGCGAGAATTATCAGGTCCGTGGAATTTTTGAGCCCAAGACCCGCCGAGGCGGGGAATTGAACCCTGGTCCCGGGCTAGACCTCTGCATCAGGGTCTGCCGCTCTAATCATTGTGTGCTGAACTTGTGACCTGTGAGCTCAGTGCAGTGTTCCATGACCTGTTTCTATGGTAACAGGCAGAAGGCAGATTGGGGGAAGGGTTGAAATGTATTTCAGTTGGAAAGGGTTGAAATGTTTAACCAATAGAAATGTGTGTTTGCTTTTGAGTTTATGTGCGAAGGATTGTGATTTGATGTTTACATGTATATGTGTGGAAAATGAAAGGGAAACTTTTTCATTCTTTGCTTTTGCTGAGAGGTGCACAGTGCAGAGATTCTGTAAAAGAAAATATGGAGAGTGATTGATATACTTCTTAATCTACAAAAGAACTTGAAAGATGAGTTATTTAATTGTGAGGGGATGTATGTACACTATTTTGATTTTAATCATACTAATGTATTTTTCCTGCTAAAGTGTAGGGAGTACTTTTTTTCTCTACAATGTGTGTGCATGTAGAAACCATTCTGTGATAAGCATTTGTGTTTTTCATGTGTTTGTAAACAGATAACTGTGCAGTTTTTATATTTTCGTAGAATTAGAAACCAGTCATTGTTTATGAATTTGTGAAATGAGTTGTGTTATGTTTCTATACTAAAATGTAGTACTACTTCTAGATGAAGAAATGTGTTTTGGTATAGTGCAAGGGATAGTGTTGTTTGTCTAGAATCACACAGTGAGTCTGTGTGCATTTGGGAACCACTGTGAGAGAAGCATTTGGTAACATCGTATATTTGCTGACAGATAACTGTTTTAACTTGTCATGTTGTGAAGTTTTAGTAGCATTAGAAGACAGTTATGGCTTATGATTTGATTAAATGAGTCAGGCTTTGACAGAAAAGTGCAGTCCTGAAATATGTAGATTGTGTGCAGTTCCCTTACCAGTTGCACTGTAGTGAATGAGTTTTGGTAAACTCCTAGGGATAGTGGTGCATGTCTAGAATCACAGTGTGAGTTAGTGTGTATTTGGGATCAGTGTGAGAGAAGCATTTGGTGATATCATGTATTTGCTTACAGATAACTTTTTTTAAACCTGTCATGTTGTGAAGTTTTAGTAGCATTAGAATCCAGTCTTTGCTTATGCGTTGATTAAATGAGTCATGCTTTGACACTGATGTGCTATACTTAAATATGTAGATTGTGTTCAGTACCATTAACTCTTCCAGACTAGTGAATGAGTTTTGGTAAACTCCTAGGATAGTGTTGATTGTCTAAAATCACACTGTGAGTCTGTGTGCATTTGGGTAAGGATTGCGAGAGAAGCATTTGGTAACATCGTGTATTTGCTGACAGATAACTGTTTTAAAACCAGTCAGGTTGTCAAGTTTTAGTAGCATTAGAAGACAGTTATGGCTTATGCTTTCATTAAATGAGTCAGGCATTGACAGTAAATTGCAGTTTTGAAATATGTAGATTGTGTGCAGTTCCCTTACCACTTGCACTTCAGTGAATGAGTTTTGGTAAGCTCATAGGGATAGTGGTGCTTGTCTAGAATCACACTGTGAGTTAGTGTGTATTTGGGATCAGTGTGAGAGAATCATTTGGTAACATCATGTATTTGCTGACAGATAACTGTTTTAAAATCTGTTGTGTTGTGAAGTTTTAGTAGCATTAGAATCCAGTCTTTGCTTATATGTTGATTATATGAGTCATGCTTTGACACTGATGTGCTGTACTTAAATATGTAGATTGTGTGCAGTCCCCTTACCCCTTCCACAGTAGTGAATGAGTTTTGGTAAAGTCCTAGGATAGTGTTGATTGTCTAAAATCACACTGTGAGTCTGTGTGCATTTGGGTAAGGATTGTGAGAGAAGCATTTGGTAACATCGTGTATTTACTGACAGATAACTGTTTTAAAACCTGTCATGTTGTCAAGTTTTAGTAGCATTAGAAGCCAGTCTTTGCTTATGCGTTGATTAAATTAGTCAGGCATTGACATTAAAGTGTAGTCATGAAATATGTAGATTGTGTGCAGTTCCTTTACCACTTCCACTGTAGTGAATGAGTTTTGGTAAACTCCTAGGGATAGTATTGTTTGTCTAGAATCACACTGCGAGTCTGTGTGCATTTGGGAACCACTGTGAGAGAAGTGTTTGGTAACATTGTGTATTTGCTGACAGATAAGTGTTGTAAAACATGTCATGTTGTCAAGTTTTAGTAGCATTAGAAGACAGTTATGGCTTATACTTTCATTATATGAGTCAGGATTGACAGTAAATTGCAGTTGTGAAATATGTAGATTGTGTGCAGTTCCCTTACCACTTGCACTGTAGTGAATGAGTTTTGGTAAACTCATAGGGATAGTGGTGTTTGTCTAGAATCACACTGTGAGTTAGTGTGTATTTGGGATCACTGTGAGAGAAGCATTTGGTAACATCATGTATTTGCTGACAGATAACTGTTTTAAAACCTGTCATGTTGTGAAGTTTCAGTAGGATTAGAATCCAGTCTTTGCTTATGCGTTGATTAAATGAGTCATGCTTTGACACTGATGTGGTGTACTTAAATATGTAGATTGTGTGCAGTACCATTAACTCTTCTAGAGTAGTGGATGTGTTTTGGTAAACTCCTAGGATAGTGTTGCTTGTCTAAAATCACACTGTGAGTCTGTGTGCATTTGGGTAAGGATTGTGAGAGAAGCATTTGGTAACATTGTGTATTTGCTGACATATACCTGTTTTAAAACCGGTCATGTTGTGAAGTTTTAGTAGCATTAGAAGCCAGTCTTTGCTTATGCTTTGATTATATGAGTCAGGCTTTGACATAAAAGTGCAGTCCTGAGATATGAAGATTGTGTGCAGTTCGCTTACCACTTCCACAGGAGTGAATGAGTTTTGGTAAACACCTAGGTATAGTGGTTGTTGTCTAGAATTACACTGTGAGTCTGGGTGCATTTGAGAACCACTGTGAGAGAAGCATTTGGTAAGATCGTGTATTTGCTGAGAGATAACTAATTTAAAACTGCTCATGTTGTCAAGTTTTAGTAGCATTAGAAGCTAGTCTTTGCTTATGCATTGATAAAATGAGTCAGGGTTTGACACTAAGGTGCAGTACCATGTACTATTCTGTTCACTGTGGCAGAACTGAAAATTTAAAAGTTTTACCTAAGCACTGTCCTAGCAGTAGTCTGATTATTTAGTCAGTTTCTAAGTACCAAATAGACTGCTTCAAATGTCTATGCAGTATGCATGTAGTGTTCTAACATACTATACACTTGTCTTTTAAACCTTCAATTCCTTAGTCAGTATCCATACACTTCCAGGAAACATCCTGTCACTTCCTTTGCAGTCCTCTAGAGACCCATTCAACAGCATGTACATAATCCATTCACTGTGCCAAAACCCAAACACTTATAAAGTCACCAAGACACTCTCTTTCCAGTACTCTAATGATTCAGTCACTGCCTAAGTATTCATGCACTGAGCCAGGTCTTAGCACATGGACTTCTTCAAACCCCTATCCACTATGCATGCAATCCTCTAAGCACCTACACACTTGTCATTCACACCTTCAATTACCCAGTCAGTATCCGTTCACTTCCAGCAAGCACCCTGTCACTCCATTTGCACTCCTCTAGTGACCCATTCAGCATCATGTACTAATCCATTCATTGCGCCAAACCCTAATAAATTCACCCAGGCACTTTCCTTGCAGTACTCTAATCATTCAGTCAGTACCCAAGTACTCATCCTGTGACCCAGGCCTTAGTCTATGGACTGCTTCAAACCCTTGTCCACTATGCATGCAGTCCTCTAACCACCTACACAATTGTCTTTCTCACCTTCAATTCCCTAGTCAGTAGCCATACACTTCCAGGAAATACCCTGTCACTCCCTTTGCAGTCCTCTAGTGACCCATTCAGCACCATGTACTAATCCATTCACTGTGCTAAAACCCAAACACTTATAAATTCACCAATATACTATCTTTGCAGTACTCTAATCATTCAGTCAGTGCCTAAGTATTCATACACTGAGCCAGGCCTTAGCACATGGACTGCTTCAAACCCCTATGCACTATGCATGCAGTCTTCTAACCACCTAGACATGTGTCTTTCACACTTTCAATTTCCTAGTCAGTATACATACAGTCCAGCACTTGTGACTGCCTTTGCACTCCTCTAGTGACCCATTCAGTACCAAGTACTAATCCATTCCCTGTGCGAAAAGCCTAGCACTTATAAATTCACCTAGGCACTCTCCTTGCTGTACTCTAATCATTCAGTCAGTTCCCAAGTAGTCATGCAGTGAGCCAGGCCTTAGCACATGGACTGCTATAAATGCCTATGCAGTATGGATGCAGTCCTCAAATCACCTACACAGTTGTGTTTCACACCTTCAATTACCTAGTTAGTATTCATACTCTTCTAGCAAACACCCTGTCACTCACCCAGTGTGTCTCCTTATAGTACTGTAATAATTTAGTCAGTTAGCATGTAGTCTTTTAGTGAGGTAGGCTTTAGGGCATGAACTGCTTCAAAGTAGTATGCACTATGCATGTAGTGTTTTAACGATCGTCACACTTGTGGTTCAGGGCTATAGTTTCTTAGTCAGTTTTCATATAAAATGTGTTTGTACAGTAATGGAATAGTATAAATTTGAAAGTTATTAATATACATTTATTTGTGATTCTTTTTTACAGATACAGAACAGGAGTGTTTCTCATCTGTTTGCACTCTTCTCGTGCAAGATTGTTTGGATGAAGGGTCCTTAGGTGTTTCATCATACTTGCTGTGCCGCACGAGTATTTTTTGTTAGGATCCCCTCGTAACAGAACTCTTTGGCAAATCTTGCAAATGAAGAAGGTGGAATTGGTCTTTGTTTGCCCCTTGGAAAAAGTTAAACATTTCTTCACCACTGAAGAAAAAATTCCTCAGATTCGGTAAATATTTTAAAGCGGCAACATTTACAGTTTTTGTAAGTTAAACTTATAAAATTTTGTTAGCTGTATACATTTTATATATCTGTGATTTGTTTCTTGTGGTATTTTGTTGAGAATACCATTTTGGTTTTTTTTAACAATCTTTCTGATTTTCCAGGTCTGTCGTCGACATCCGTGGTTCCCACAGGAGTATTCCGCCTTGTTGTTTTGTATTATTGTTGTTACATTTTGTTTATTAGTTTATTGTTTATATTTATGTTAATAAAAAAAAAGTTTGGAAATAGTTTATCGTTTATATATTTATTATTATAAAAAATTAAGTTTGATAAAAAAATTGTAATGTTTTTGGTTGTTCTCTTAACTGCTGTGTGACTCTTTCTTGTTCTTATTACTGTTATTTGATGGAGTCCAATGAAACCAACAGAAGGTGCACAGTCCGTTCAGAACAAAATAGCAAACTAATAGTTATTGTAAAGGCGTATATGAGATCCTGCGAATAATTGAGACACCCCCCCGTAGGAGATAGGAGTCCATCAGCCCACCCTTAATGGCGGAGCATCGTCATCTGGAACTCCAAGGAATCACTGTCTGAGCCCGAGATCGCAGATCACCAAGGACTCTGCCTGGTGCGCAGGCTAGTGAAACCCAGAAGGAAAATAAACTCCTGCCAGGGTGTATACCCAAGTAGTCGAGGGCTCCAGTGAAGTGCAGTGCTAAAGAGTGATGTGAGGTTAAAAATGAATACTTGATCAAAAAATGTGTTTAATATGGATTAACCAAGTTTCATGTCTAAAAGAACCTATAGTCTGATATAAATTTTGCAGGCTAATTCTTGGTTCGTGTAAAAAGTGTGGTCAACATGTTTCAGCCGGAGCGGTCACTTGACCCGGCTTTCATCAGGACCGTAAGATTGAAAAGAAGCTACTGCCAAAAATAATTAAATAAAGTGAGAAGACTAAACCCATACAAACCAATTGTGAATGTGGGATACGAACGTGGCACTTGCCACCCTACCAGAAAAGCTCGTACATTGAGCGTGAGGACAATGTCTTCATTCCTGAAAAAGAATATACACATAAACCTCATGCACATCAAAACAAAACTATTAATCGCCACTCGGCAGAGCTGAATCAGCAATGCCTTCATTATGAAAGAAACTCTTAATGATGTTTGGAAATACAATTTGTATGTCAGAAAAATGGAAAAAACTAGAAAAACTCACCCAGCTTTATGTGGGAGTAAAGCCTCACCTCACCCGGCTGACTGCTCGGAGAAGGAGGCACCGCTCTGTTTAAATGTGGAGAAAGAAGCCAGACAGATTGCCAATTGATACCTATCTGCTTAGGGCTCAACACACGTATTTTTAAACATATTAAAAAGAACCAACAGTAATTAAAAAGTCCATGACCTCATGACTCCCAAGATGTATTTTTGGATAATGTCTCTTTGCAAACCAGTTGTATTTTTGGATAATGTCTCTTTGCAAACCAGTTGTATAGTAGAGACCAGTAACAGGTGAAGTTATGCATAGTTGTTGCCTATATAAAATAGGGGAATGCTGTAAATTAGTGAAGGCTAATTGTAGTGGCTAAACGTGTCCACTAGGCTTTACACATTAAGTCTGAGAAGACAATTGTATTTAAAGCAAAATTAGCAAGAACAATCAACCTCCTACCTTACCTGTCCGTCGATACCTCTGACTGACTCACGAGCTGTCTGGGAGGTATCGACAGGAAGGGGAGGGTGCTTTTTATAGCGCTCGCGTGTAACGTTCTTATCTGCAATCGAGATCAGCTGTGTGTCTCGATTAACAAAAGCGGACGTGTGAACACAAGAGCGCATGCGTCTAAATGAGATGCTAGCAGAGAGGCAATTCTCAAATGCGCATATGTCAGCGCTTTACACTATGAGAATAGTGTCTTGTCTGCCGAGATCCTGATCACTTCAAAAGTAATCAGGGAACGCAGGTCACCAACATGATGAAACCGCAAATCTGCCAATACGAGGAGCATATTAAACATCGCTCCTCCAGTGCAGTCCTCGTACATCTGTCGCGCATGCGCGAGTGATTGATGGCGTTTGCCCACGCATGCGCGCGCGTGAAACGTTGCAACAGTGGAACAGCTCTCGAGGACATATTCAAAAACAAAAAACAGGGTGTAGATGTTGACCCAAGTTGATTTAGCAATGAGAAAAATGAAAACAGAACTATATACTCCTAGCGGAGTACGTAATTATGTCAATGTGAACGAGGTCGCTAAAACCAGTATCATGAAGAGAAGATAAAGCAACCATGTCAAAATGACGCCCACCAATCAATCCTATTGGGAAGAGTATTCATTATAGCCCCTCTCATGCCAGTTTGGTACAGGACTGACAACTAGGTTATCATATCGGGGGTCAAGGTGGTGGTGATACCCAATAGAGTGCTACAGTGCCCAGACAGTGTACTAGTTAAGCCTAGTGGACACGTTTAGCCACTACAATTAGCCTTCACTAATTTACAGCATTCCCCTATTTTATATAGGCAACAACTATGCATAACTTCACCTGTTACTGGTCTCTACTATACAACTGGTTTGCAAAGAGACATTATCCAAAAATACAACTGGTTTGCAAAGAGACATTATCCAAAAATACATCTTGGGAGTCATGAGGTCATGGACTTTTTAATTACTGTTGGTTCTTTTTAATATGTTTAAAAATACGTGTGTTGAGCCCTAAGCAGATAGGTATCAATTGGCAATCTGTCTGGCTTCTTTCTCCACATTTAAACAGAGCGGTGCCTCCTTCTCCGAGCAGTCAGCCGGGTGAGGTGAGGCTTTACTCCCACATAAAGCTGGGTGAGTTTTTCTAGTTTTTTCCATTTTTCTGACATACAAATTGTATTTCCAAACATCATTAAGAGTTTCTTTGATAATGAAGGCATTGCTGATTCAGCTCTGCCGAGTGGCGATTAATAGTTTTGTTTTGATGTGCATGAGGTTTATGTGTATATTCTTTTTCAGGAATGAAGACATTGTCCTCACGCTCAATGTACGAGCTTTTCTGGTAGGGTGGCAAGTGCCACGTTCGTATCCCACATTCACAATTGGTTTGTATGGGTTTAGTCTTCTCACTTTATTTAATTATTTTTGGCAGTAGCTTCTTTTCAATCTTACGGTCCTGATGAAAGCCGGGTCAAGTGACCGCTCCGGCTGAAACATGTTGACCACACTTTTTACACGAACCAAGAATTAGCCTGCAAAATTTATATCAGACTATAGGTTCTTTTAGACATGAAACTTGGTTAATCCATATTAAACACATTTTTTGATCAAGTATTCATTTTTAACCTCACATCACTCTTTAGCACTGCACTTCACTGGAGCCCTCGACTACTTGGGTATACACCCTGGCAGGAGTTTATTTTCCTTCTGGGTTTCACTAGCCTGCGCACCAGGCAGAGTCCTTGGTGATCTGCGATCTCGGGCTCAGACAGTGATTCCTTGGAGTTCCAGATGACGATGCTCCGCCATTAAGGGTGGGCTGATGGACTCCTATCTCCTACGGGGGGGTGTCTCAATTATTCGCAGGATCTCATATACGCCTTTACAATAACTATTAGTTTGCTATTTTGTTCTGAACGGACTGTGCACCTTCTGTTGGTTTCATTGTGTCTATTAGGGATTGGAGGTGCTTCAGTCCTTAAACCAAGTCCCTTTCTGCTTTTGACCCTCTTATAAAATTGTTGTTTTGATTTGATGGAGTCCACCATGGTGTTAAATTTTGGGGCACTTATCACTGGAATACTGGTGATATCTGCAGTTTGCACCAACTTCTGAATAGTGTGTTATATTTATCTCAACTTTACTTCAGTTAAAGTGCTGATAATGAAATGGAGAGTAGCCGTTCCCGTGAAAAAAGACACGAGGTGCACCTGTGCGATTTATTCTAAATACTAAAATCCTGTATTGTATTGCACTGAGGTATTGGCTGCACTTACAGTGTACACACAAAATCTATTAAGAAATCTCATTGTATTTATATTGATTGGGAATAGTGCGTCAGGTGCTGGATCTTGACGAGATGCACTGCTCAGTTCGTATATTGTTGTGCACATGAAAAAAATCACATCACAACTTTCACACCAATTGCAATGTGATACAAATTCCGGCGATAAGACACGTTAGCACCAGGGATTTGACACCTGCTTTCTGCTGGTTTTAAGCAGGACAACTACCTGCACCATGAAAGGGAACACAGCCAAGAGCCACACCAGAACACCCACAGGTGCCATAGAGTCAATGAGCATGATACAGGGATACCCATGAGGGCCAGAAGACTCATCTTAACAACTCCAGGACTGCCAATGCCCCCCAAACCCACATCTTAGTAAGTGTGTCCCTGTGGTCATTGTCCTAGCATGATAGGCACGAGCCCTACAACATCACAGTGTGCTGTCACCTCAGCGTTGGCAGTGAGCCTGGATGTGTAGCTACGTACGCATCCTCCTGTATGCACAACTGGCGTGTGCTGGTCTGTCGTTCACAGGTCAGTGCAGGGGTGTGCCTATCCGGCAAGGGGAACGGGGTGTCTCGGACATGTCCGTGTACAGGAAGTGCGGTAAGTGTATCTCTGTGTTCTGGTGTTGCCTGTTACAAGAGCCGCAGCAGTCGATGTTGTAAAGTGGCATGCACCACCTCCAAACAGCACTGTGATGTTGTAGTTGGAATGTAGCAGGACATGTGCAAATAGGCATTACAATGGCGTGCCGTACGAGTGCACGAGATACAACAGCTCACGGTACAAAAGTGTGGGGGCTTGTGGGAGGGAGGAGCAGCCGTTTGGCAACATAACACACAGTGAACTCGACCATGTGCCACATGCTGGGCATCTCATCCATGATGACCACGGTCGCAGACATCCCACAACACCGACTGGCCTTTGTATACATCCTGTATGAATGCAGCGTGGTTTTCACTTCGATGCTCGTTCAGTGGAGTGATGTTGGCAGGTTGTGTGACTTGTGCTCCTTGTTGGTGTGTTTCATTTTGGCCATTGTTAGTCTATATGTGTGTTGTACTTAATTGTGCATGTGTGCCATTCTGCCCATCTCCCCCCTCCCCGCACTCCCTGTTTCTTCCTTTTCCTAGTGCTGTTGTGTCTATAATTTTGTTGCTGCACACATAAATACATGTAAAGAATACATTAGAATAGTTCCTTGATTCTTTTAGGTTTCAAAACTTCTCTATTGGTTTCTTTTTCATTTTCCATATGAACCGTTTTTGTTAATATTCAAAAACACATAGAAGTCAGAAGTGCAACGTATTCTATCAACACACTTTCTAGAACATTCTACAATACGTGCAGGTTAAAAGTTCATCAATTTTTAAAAACTTTACGATATTTTTTTGTAACATTTTCGTGAACATTTAACGACACGTGCAGGTTAAAAGTTGACGATTGTTTTAAGTTCGAACAGTGCCTTCCAAATGCAAGTAGCAGGTGTGGTTGAGCTGAGCAAATTTTATCCTATGATATGTACTCCATGTTGAAACTGCTTTTTCTTAACCAATCACAAAGATGCTTTTCCACAAAACTAATGTGCACCCTACTTTTAAAAAAGAATGATTTTCATGATATCTTCAGAGATAAGTTATAGATAGGAATTAGCATTTAAAAAACCTTTGAAATTCACTGAAAAAAACATAGGTTTCATGCACGTTATAGTTAGGAATTGGCATTTAAAAAACCTTTGAAATTCACTGAAAAAACCATAGGTTTCAGGGGCGTTATAGTTAGGAATTGGCATTTAAAAAACCTTAGGAACCATGCTCCCTAAGAGCAGAATCCTGTTCCTAAAATAAAATAATAAATATAAAATTGAAATTGAAAATGGCAACGAAACAGAATTTTTAAGATCTTGTTTTATTTTAAAAATCTGTTTTAAAAGCTAAAATTGTTTGTAGCAGCGTACTGAAGAGTTTGAACATATTAATCTATCTATATAAAGAACATGATTTTATTTATTTATTTATATTTATAATTTTGTTGGAAAAACAGCCTGAAAGATATATTCACTAAACTTGGACACTCTGGTTATTGTTAAAACATTGCTTATAACCGTGCATAAAAGTCTTCGCTTGAGTTATGTCCATTAGGGGGTCTTCGTATCAAGTTCTACAATGTATTGTGTTTCTAGACGTCTCAATTTCACCTCTCTATTACCCCCACGTCTAGATGTTGGAATGGAATCAATCAAGAAATATGTGAGATGTTTTACGTCACTGTTATGCTTATCCTTAAAGTGGCGAGCTATTGGGTATGTTGAATCGGTGTTAGTAATTGCTCTCATGTGTTTCAGTATGCGCTTGTGGGCCTGTAACTTGGTACTGCCCATATACTGCAACCCACAAGATCAACTTAACACATAGACAACAAACTCTGTACGACATGTAAGAAATGTGATAATCTTAACATCTTCCTCAGAAAAAGGTGTTTTATATGAGGTTTTGTTTACTGCAAATTTGCATGCCCGACAATTATTGCATTCAATAAATCCTTTGTGGGCTGTGAGCCAATTTGCTGATGTTAGTAATTCCGGACTACTCTTGACCAGCAAATCTCGCATCGATTTGGATTTTCTAAATGTGATGCAGGGATGTTTTGGTAACACTCTGCCCAACACTGGATCACTTTTGACGACAGGCTAATTTTTGTTAACAATCTTTCGTAGAGAGTTATGTTGACGACTATAGGTGAGAATAAGCCTAGTCTCAGACTCTGTGACGTCAGTTGTACTTTGTACTCTCGAATAGTTTTCTAATAGATTGTTTCTATCCAGGCCATTGGCTTTTTTATGGCTATGTCTATTGTCTTTTCATCATAGCCATGCTCCAAAAATAGGATTTTACTCGAATGTTGGGCATCTGCAAGGTCACATGCATTACTACATGCACGACAGACACTCATGCACCCACTTACTGAATCCAACATTATATAAAGGTGTGGATAACTATAACTTCCACCGTCACCGGTGCCAGGGCTCTCGTCAGAAGGCCACTGCAGCTTGCACCATCCATTGCCCCTGCCGGCGCTGCAAGTGATGGTACCCAACACCAGTACTGACCATCACACTCCTACAAGCGTGACAGTTCAGATGATTCCAGGCCCCAAAAGCAATAAGAATGTGTTTGGCAGCAGATGTTAGTCAGTGTGAAAGTATGTTAAATTAATTAATTACTATTGTTATGCTCATTTCTAAATTAGACAAACTGTGCCATCACATGGCAAACTATAATAAGGGCTGGTGTTGACAACTAACTGCTGGTGCCGAGCACTAGAAACTACCGGCTCAAATTAAGCACTGGCCCTCGGCATGCACCGCTGAAAAGCTCAGATATTACAACACTTATGACATCTCGTATGACATTATTGATAGCATCACTGCATCATCTGATTGTATATACATATATATATGTGTATATATATATATATTACCTACTGGCGGTCGCCAGTACGTAGTTATAGTTAGGACCTATTTTCTATAGGAAATCCGCAACATTCTATTCCCAATAAGTCTGCCGCCGGTTGACAAATCTTTGCGAAATTTTCCAAACTTTTGGCCAGCTCCGGTCCGCTCCTATCCTGAAAGTTCCGTGGTGATTCGTCAAGCGGGGGCCGAGTAAAAAGGGGGGTCCCAAAATGCATTTTCCCCATGCAATTTTTCATAGGACCTGTTGATGCAGCTACAGCCTGAACTGCTGAACGGAATTACACCAAATTTGGCAAAGAGGTAGTCCTCAGTTGAGACTCGTGCCTTTTGCATAAATGTTGTAAATCTGTTCAGTAGTTCCTGATAAAATTAGAGTAAAAAAGAGGGATATATCTATGGCCTCGGAGGATCCGCGCACCCTATGCGCACCCTGAGCGCACCCTCTGCAAACCGAGCACGCACTCTCCCAATCATGCGCTGAATGCTAATTGGCTGTCAAGTGTCTGTCAACATTCGAAAGCAGGAACTGTTGCAGGCATTTTGTGCCTCGGTAGAAGCGAGGCTGATTAAGTAAGGGAAATAAGTGTGTGAAAGATGTAAAGGGGGCAGGGTAGAAATACTCTGACCCTCTAGTGTTGCTTAGGGGTCCCAGAAGGACCCCCTGGGGTCCCCTTTTGAAAAAACCCCAAAAAAACTGCGAAATGCGAGCAGGGTGCGCGGATCCGGCCAGTAAAAAAAAAAAAAAAAACGAAGCGCGAGCCTCCGCGCTTTGTTAATAATTAGCCCCCAGGGGGCCAAATTCCAGGGACAAAATCTATAAACATGAATGGGGGAGGGGGCTGCCCTTGAGGGCCCTGGGGACCGCCACCCCCCAGGGCCGGCTCCTACAGTGTCCTGGGGTGCCCACCCCCAGGACACTGTTGTTTGCTATGAGAGGGCAGGAGTCTCCCGCCCTCCCATAGCAAACTTCGTTGGGGCTCCCCCCACGGTCCCCAACATTTTTTAATAAACCCCGGGAGATGGGGTCCCCGGGGATAATAAAAATTAGTGATAGGGGCTATTTTTTTTTTACGGTCAAATTAGGAGTCGCGCATCCTAACGCGTTGGGTGCACGATTTTTCTCGCGTTGGGTGCGGGGTTCCTATCACGTTGGATGCACGGATCCAAGGAAAAAAAACTGAATTTTTTGGGAGATAAACATCAAGCTTAAGTGTTTCGTTCTTGAGTGGCTCTAAAAAGAGCCGATGTGTTCATTGAGAGTTTTTGGTACTTATAAGTAAGTACCTATACAGAGTCCAAAGTTGTTGAGGAAGACTCTGTTTCCTTCATCAGTAAAGTGTACTCCATCTCTCCTATACATCTCTTGCATATGAAAGCGCAGATTGTTTTTGTAATTGGACCTCATTCTATAGTCTCGGAGAAAAGCAGAAACAGATTTATTCATATGTTTCCTAGCTTTCTCAATCTGTGGACAAAAATGATTGGACCAGTTCCATTTCTGCCTTTGGCATATGTTAGAATGCACAAAGGCGGTTTTGGGAAAAAGTGAAATCAATTCTGCAAAGGTGTCCTTCATAAGCATTTCCAGACCTACCCCAGTTAAAGAGCCTAGGTCATTGCCACCACAGTGCACTATTATGAGGTCAGGGTGTTGGATATGCATAAAGGATTTTACCAATGGCATCAATTGGTGCCACTTTAACCATCTCTGTCCAATCCATTTAATGTCTACATTTGGCAAACCTAGGTCTTTGTGAATGCCTTTGTTTTCTGCATACCTTTGGCTCCAGAAAATATAGCTGTGTCCCACAATCCACACTCTAAGCATCTTGAAGGGAGGTCTGGATGCACTCAGATGGTCTCTGTAAATGAAATGGCAGTTTGAAAAGTAAGATTTTTCTAAAATGGTGGCTAAGATGTAGTTTTGAAAAAAGACAAGAAATCATTGGTTTGACAACCTTCTACACTGAAAGGTAGGGTGTATGTTTCTGTTTTCTAAACGCATGATTCTTATTAGTTAACAAAAACTGATTGAAAGGAACATTATATATGATAAGCTGATATGTTGAAAAGTCAAGCACAATTGCTGTTTTGATTAGCAACATTGTGTGCTGAACTTGTGACCTGTGTGCTCAGTTAAGTGTTCCATGACCTGTTTCTATGGTAACAGACAGAAGGCAGATTGGGGGTAGGGTTCAAATTTATGTCATTTGGAAAGGGTTGAAATGTGTAACCAATAGAAATGTGTGTTAGCTTTTGAATTAATGTGGGAAGGAATGTGATTTGATGTTTACATGTATATGTGTGGAAAATGAGAGGGAAACTTTGCCATTCTTTGGTTTTGCTGACAGGTGCACAGTGCAGAGATTCTGTATAAGAAACTCTGGTGTGTGACTGATATACTTCTTAATCTACAAAAAAACTTGAAAGGTGAGTTATTTATTTGTGAGGGGATGTATGAGGTCTATTTTGATTTTAATTAGACTAATGCATTTTTCCTGCTAAAGTGCAGGGAGTACTTTTTTTTGTCTACAATCTTATTGACAGTGTGTGTGCATGTAGAAACCATTCTGTGATAAGCATTTGTGTTTTTCATGTGTTTGCAGACAGATAAGTATGCTGTTTTTATATTTTGGTAGAATTAGAAACCAGTCATTGTTTATGAATTTGCAAAATGAGTCATGTTTCTACATTAAAATTTAGTACTCATAGATTAAGAAATGTGTTTTGGTATAGTGCAAGGGATAGTGTTGTTTGTCTAGAATCACACAGTGAGTCTGTGTGCATTTAGGAATCATTTTGAGAGAAGCATTTTGGTACTAATGTGTAGTAGAACGTTTTCTGTAATGTGTGCAGTCACCTTAGATCTTGTAGACTAGTAAATGTATTTTGTACAAGGGATAGATGGCTGTCTACAATCACACTGTGAGTCTGTGTGTATTTGGGTAAGCATTGTGAGAGAAGCATTTGGTAACATCATGTATTTGCTTGCAGATAACTGTTTTAAAACCTGTCATGTTGTCAAGTATTAGTAGCATTAGAAGCCAATCTTTGCTTATGCATTGATGAAATGAGTCAGGCTTTGACACTAAAGTGCAGTACTGAAATATGTAGACTGTGTGCAGTCCCCTTACCCCTTCCACAGTAGTGAATGAGTTTTGGTAAACTCCTAGGGATAGTGTTGCTTGTCTAGAATCCCACTGTGAGTCTGTGTGCATTTGAGAACCACTGTGAGAGAAGCATTTGGTAACATCATGTATTTGCTGACAGATAACTGTTTTAAAACCTGTCATGTTGTCAAGTTTTAGTAGCATTAGAAGCCAGTCATTGCTTATGTATTGATAAAATGAGTCAGGCTTTGACACTAAAGTGCAGTACTGAAATATGTAGATTGTGTACAGTACCCTTACCCCTTCCAGAGTAGTGAATTTGTTTTGGTAAACTCCTAGGATAGTGCTGCTTGCCTAAAATCACACTGTGAGTCTGTGTGCATTTGGGTAAGGATTGTGAGAGAAGCATATGGTAACATCGTGTATTTGCTGACAGATAACTGTTTTAAAACCTGTCATGTTGTCAAGTTTTAGTAGCATTACAAGCCAGTCTTTGCTTATGCATTGATAAAATGAGTCAGGCTTTGACACTAAAGTGCAGTACTGAAATATATAGATTGTGTGCAGTCCCCTTAACCCTTCCACAGTAGTGAATGAGTTTTGGTAAACTCCTAGGGTTAGCGTTGCTTGTCTAGAATCACACTGTGAGTCTGTGTGCATTTGGGTAACCATTGTGAGAGAATCATTTGGTAACATCATGTATTTGCTGACAGATAACTGTTTTAAAACCTGTCATGTTGTCAAGTTTTAGTAGCATTAGAAGCCAATCTTTGCTTATGCATTGATGAAATGAGTCAGGCTTTGACACTAAAGTGAGATACTGAAATATGTAGACTGTGTACAGTCCCCTTACCCCTTCCACAGTAGTGAATGAGTTTTGGTAAACTCCTAGGGATAGTGTTGCTTGTCTAGAATCCCACTGTGAGTCTGTGTGCATTTGAGAACCACTGTGAGAGAAGCATTTGGTAACATCATGTATTTGCTGACAGATAACTGTTTTAAAACCTGTCATGTTGTCAAGTTTTAGTAGCATTAGAAGCCAGTCATTGCTTATGTATTGATAAAATGAGTCAGGCTTTGACACTAAAGTGCAGTACTGAAATATGTAGATTGTGTACAGTACCCTTACCCCTTCCAGAGTAGTGAATTTGTTTTGGTAAACTCCTAGGATAGTGCTGCTTGCCTAAAATCACACTGTGAGTCTGTGTGCATTTGGGTAAGGATTGTGAGAGAAGCATTTGGTAACATTGTGTATTTGTTGACAGATAACTGTTTTAAAACCTGTCATGTTGTCAAGTTTTAGTAGCATTACAAGCCAGTCTTTGCTTATGCATTGATAAAATGAGTCAGGCTTTGACACTAAAGTGCAGTACTGAAATATATAGATTGTGTGCAGTCCCCTTAACCCTTCCACAGTAGTGAATGAGTTTTGGTAAACTCCTAGGGTTAGCGTTGCTTGTCTAGAATCACACAGTGAGTCTGTGTGCATTTGGGTAACCATTGTGAGAGAATCATTTGGTAACATCATGTATTTGCTGGCAGATAACTGTTTTAAAACCTGTCATGTTGTCAAGTTTTAGTAGCATTAGAAGCCAATCTTTGCTTATGCATTGATGAAATGAGTCAGGCTTTGATACTAAAGTGCAGTACTGAAATATGTAGACTGTGTGCAGTCCCCTTACCCCTTCCACAGTAGTGAATGAGTTTTGGTAAACTCCTAGGGATAGTGTTGCTTGTCTAGAATCCCACTGTGAGTCTGCGTGCATTTGAGAACCACTGTGAGAGATGCATTTGGTAACATCATGTATTTGCTGACAGATAACTGTTTTAAAACCTGTCATGTTGTCAAGTTTTAGTAGCATTAGAAGCCAGTCATTGCTTATGTATTGATAAAATGAGTCAGGCTTTGACACTAAAGTGCAGTACTGAAATATGTAGATTGTGTACAGTACCCTTACCCCTTCCAGAGGAGTGAATTCGTTTTGGTAAACTCCTAGGATAGTGCTGCTTGCCTAAAATCACACTGTGAGTCTGTGTGCATTTGGGTAAGGATTGTGAGAGAAGCATTTGGTAACATCGTGTATTTGCTGACAGATAACTGTTTTAAAACCTGTCATGTTGTCAAGGTTTAGTAGCATTACAAGCCAGTCTTTGCTTATGCATTGATAAAATGAGTCAGGCTTTGACACTAAAGTGCAGTACTGAAATATATAGATTGTGTGCAGTCCCCTTAACCCTTCCACAGTAGTGAATGAGTTTTGGTAAACTCCTAGGGTTAGCGTTGCTTGTCTAGAATCACACTGTGAGTCTGTGTGCATTTGGGTAACCATTGTGAGAGAAGCAGTTGGTAACATCATATATTTGCTGACAGATAACTGTTTTAAAACATGTCATGTTGTCAAGTTTTAGTAGCATTAAGCCAGTCTTTGCTTATGCATTGATAACATGAGTGAGGCTTTGACACTAAAGTGCAGTACTGAAATATGTAGATTGGGTGCAGTCCCCTTACTCCTTTCAGAGTAGTGAATGAGTTTTGCTAAAGTACAAGGGATAGTGTTGGTTGTCTAGAATCACACTGTGAGTCTGTGTGCATTTGGGTAACCATTGTGAGAGAAGCATTTGGCAACATCGTGTATTTGCTGACAGATAACTGTTTTAAAACCTGTCATGTTGTCAAGTTTTAGTAGCATTAGAAGCCAGTCATTGCTTATGCATTCATAAAATGAGTTAGGCTTTGACACTAAAGTGCAGTACTGAAATATGTATATTGTGTGCAGTCCCCTTACCCCTTCCAGAGTACTGAATGAGCTTTGGTAAACTTCTAGGGATAGTGTTGGTTGTCTAGAATCACACTGTGAGTCTTTGTGCATTTGAGAACCACTGTGAGAGAAGCATTTGGGTACTTCATATCTTTGCATACACATAACTGCTTAAAAACCTTTCCTGTTCTCAAGTTTTGGTAGAATTAGAAGGCAGTCATTGCTTATGTATTCACCCAGGAACTGTCCTTGCAATACTGTAAACATTCAGTTAATATCCAAGTAGTAACGGAGTGAGGCAGGCCGTAGCACATGCATTGATTCAAACGCTTATCCACTATGCATGCAATCCTCTAATGAATATTTTTGTGAGAAAATAGACACAATCTATGCCTCTTTCTCCAATACTGATCTGAAACATATAGAACCTTATGTGCCATCTTCAACTCAGGCCAACTGTCTCAAGTTCGGCCCCTTCTCAGAGGAGGAGGTGAGTAAAGTTATGCTAAAAGTAAAATCAGGCTCCTCTTCAGATCCATGTCCTCATCACATCTTTTCACAATTAACTCTGATAATATTTCCTGCCGTTACAAAAGCATTGAACTCTTCTCTAAACTCCGCTGAATTTCCTAAAATCTGGAAAAACACCATAGTCACCCCTCTACTAAAAAAAGCGGGTACTGATGTTAACAACCCGGCAAACTATCGGCCTTTATCTCAACTACCCTACTTGTCCAAGGTGTTAGAAAAACTAGTCAATAGACAGTTGTCCAACTTCCTGGCAACCAATGATCTACTGGATATATCTCAAACAGGGTTCCGGACTAACAACAGTACGGAGACAACTCTCTTAGCAGTGATGGACAACATCAGAACCGAGGTAGATCAGGGGAAAACAGTCGCCCTGATATTATTGGACCTCTCGGCGGCATTTGATACTGTACCCCACAATCGGCTACTGGAAATCCTTGCAGCAAAAGGAATCCAGGAAAAAGCCCTAGGGTGGCTACAGTCCTTCATGCAAGACAGGACACAATCAGTACAGATGGGTGACTTCTCATCCCCTCCCCGGAACATCAAGTATGGGGTCCCACAGGGGGGTTCATTAAGCCCGACTCTGTTCAATGTGTTTGTCTCTTCATTGGCTAAAATAGGACGAAAATGGGGTGTCGGTATTTGTTCGTATGCAGACGACACCCAATTGATGATCACACTGGACGAGGAGGACGACCCGAAAGATAGACTACTCAATTGCCTTACGGAATTAGCCACTTGGATGCATAGTCACTGTCTTAAGCTAAATGCAGACAAATCTGAAATAATGTTGTTTGGCAGACATGCACAACTATGGGACAACAGCTGGTGGCCCACAACATTAGGCACCCCCCCTAGCCCGACTTTGACGGCCAGGAATTTAGGGGTGTCACTAGATAACACCTTAAGTATGAAAACCCACGTATCCATAATCTGTGGTAAAGGCTTCGCATTACTGAAAATGCTAAGAAGAGTCTTTCCATGGATTCCTATGGAATGCAGAAAGATCTTGGTCCAGTCTCTATTAATGAGTAGGCTGGACTATGGAAACTCCTTGTTTGTCGGAATGAGTGACTATCTCTTTTCCAAACTACAGGTTGTACAAAACGCTGCAGCCAAGGCAATATGCAACAAAAGAAAATACGACTCAGCCAAGAGCTGTATGAGAGAATTACACTGGCTGCCAATCAGACAAAGAGCTATCTTTAAGCTACTGTGCATAACGCATAAAACACTGCATAATATAGGCCCCTGTATTCTAAAAAATAAAGTCAAAATCTACGTCCCATCTATGAATCTACGTTCCCAAACTACTGCTAGAGCCAGAATCACACGCGTGAAAACTGCAAAGATGGGCGGGCGAGCCTTCTCCCACTTGGCGGCAACCAGTTGGAATGAGCTGCCTGTGAACCTTAGATTAACAAAGAGCTACCTGTCCTTCAGGAAGCAGTTAAAAACATTTCTCTTCCCTAAACCCGACTAAAACTTACCATCTCGTGCTTACCTCTCACTACTTCTTCTCTTCTTCACTGCCACTGTAGCGCCGTGATATCCTACCTGGGATGATTGTTTGCGCTCTATAAGTACCTTTAACATTAACATTAACATTAACAGTTCTCTTTCACACCTTTAATTCCACAGTCAGTATCCATACACTTCCAGCAAACACCCTGTCACTCCCCTTGTACTCCTCTAGTGACCCATTCAGCACCATGTACTAATTCATTCACTGTGCCAAAACCCAACCACTTATAAATTCACCCAGGCACTCTCCTTGCAGTACTCTAATCATTCAGTTAGTATCCAAGTACTCATGCAGCGAGCCAGGCCTTGGCACATGGACTGCTTCAAACCCCTATCCACTATGTATGCAGTCCTCTAACCACCTACACACTTGTCTTTCACACCTTCAATTCCCTAGTCAGTATCCATACACTCCAGCAAACACCCTGTCACTCCCCTTGCACTCCTCCAGTAACTCATTCAGCACCATGTACTAATCTATTCACTGCGCCAAAAGCCAAACACTTATATATTCACCCAGGCACTTTCCTTGCAGTACTGAAATCATTCAGTCAGTACCCAAGTACTCATACAGTGAGCCAGGCCTTGGCACATGGACTGCTTCAAACGCCTATCCACTATGCATGTAGTCCTCTAACCACCTATACACTTGTCTTTCACACCTTCAATCCCCCAGTCAATATCCATACACTTCCAGGAAACACCCTGTCACTGCCTTTGTACTACTCTACTGATCGATTCAGCACCATGTACTAATCCTTTCAGTGTGCCAAAACCCAAACACTTATAAATTCACCCAGGCAGGGTCATTGTAGTACTCTAATCATTCAGTCAGTACCCAAGTGCTCATTCAGTGACCTGGCCTTAGCACATGGACTGCTTCAAACCCCTATCCACTATGCATGCAGTCCTCTAACCATCTACACACTTGTCTTTCATACCTGCGATTCACCAGTCATTATCCATACACTTCCAGCAAACATCCTGTCACTCCCCTTGTACTCATCTAGTGACTCATTCAGCACCATGTACTAATCCATTGCCTGCACCAAAACCCAACCATTTATAAATTCCCAGAGGCACTCTCCTTGTAGTACTCTAATGATTCAGTTAGTACCCAGGTACTTATGTAGTGAACCCGGACTTAGCACATGGACTACTTCAAACGTCTATCCACTATGCATGCTTGCCTCAAATCACCTATACAATTGTCTTTCACACCTTCTATTGCCCAGTCAGTATCTATATACTCTAATAAACACCCTGTCACTCCCCTTGCACACCTCCAGTGATTCATCCAGCACCATGTACTAATCTATTCACTGCGCCAAAACCCAAAAACCTAAAAGATTCATGCAGGCACTCTCCTTGCAGTACTCTAATGATTCAGTCAGTACTCAGGTACTCATGCAGTGACCCAGGTCTTAGATAATGGACTGCTTTAAATGTCTGTCTAGTATGCATGCAGGCCTCTAACCACCTACACATTTTTCTTTCACACCTTCAATATCTCAGTCAGTATTTGTACAGTTTCCGCAAACACCCTGTCACTCCCCTTACACTTCTCCAGTGACCCATTTAGCACCATGTAGTAATCCATTTACTGCGCCAAAAGTCAAACACTTATAAACTTATAAATTAACTGAGGCACTCTCCTTGTACTTCTCTAATGATTCAGTCAGTACCCAGGTACTTATGTAGTGAACCCGGTTTTAGCACATGGACTACTTCAAATGACTATCCACTATGCATGCAGGCCTCTAACCACCTACACAATTGTCTTTCACACCTTCATTTGCCCAGTCAGTATCTATATACTCCAATAAACACCCTCTCACTCCCCTTGCACACCTCCAGTGACTCATTCAGCAGCATGTACTAATCTATTCACTGCGCCAAATCCCAAAAACTGAAAAGATTTATCCAGGCACTCTCCTTGTAGTACTCTAATGATTCAGTCAGTACCCAGGTACTCATGCAGTGACCCACGCCTTAGCCCATGGAGTGCTTCAAACGTCTGTCCAGTATGCATGCAGGCCTCTAGTCATTTATACATTTGTCTTTCACTTTTTCAATTAACTAGTCAGTATCTATAAACTCCAGTAAACACTCTTTCAGTCCACTTCCACACCTCTACTGACTCATCTGGCACTATGTAGTAATCTATTTACTGCACCCAAACACAAAAACTTAAAAAGATTAACCCAGGCACTCTCCTTGCAGTAGTGTAATGATTCGGTCAGTACCCAGGTAATCATGCAGTGTCTGAGGTCTTAGGTCATGGACTGTTTAAACGTCTATACGATTTGCATGCAGGCCTCAAGTCACCTACACACTTGTCTTTGACTTCTTTAATTAACTAGTCTGTATCTATATACTTCAATAAAGACCCTGTCACTTATCTTGTACTCCTCCAGTGACTGATCCAGTACCATGTACTAATCTATTCCCTGTGCCAAAACCGAAAAACTTAAAAGTTTTATCCTGACAGTCTCCTAGCAGTAGTTTAATGATTCAGTCAGTACACAGGTACTCATGCAGTGAACTGTGCATTACCACATGGACTGCTTCAAAGGTGTATCCAGTATGCATGCAGGCTTCTAACCTCCTATACACTTGTCTTTAACAGCTTGAATTCCCCAGTCAGTATCCATGTACTTCCAGCAAACACCCTGTCACTCCTCTTGCACTCTTCCAGTGACTTATTCAGCACCATGTAGTAATGCATTCACTGCGCCAAAACTGAAACACTTATAAATTCACCCAGGCACTCTTCTTGCAATAGTCTAGTCATTCAGTCAGTACCTAAGTACTAATGGAGTGACGCAGGCCTTAGCACATGGATTGATTCAAACGTATGTCCAGTATGCATGCAGGACTCTAGTCACCTAAACACTTGCCTTTCACTTGTTCAATTAACTAGTCAGTATCTATAAAATTCAGTAAACACTCTTTCAGTCCACTTGCACACCTCTACTGACTCATCTGGCACTATGTAGTAATCTATTCACTGCAGCAACACACAAAAACTTAAAAAGATTAACCCAGGCACTCTCCTTGCAGTAGTGTAATGATTCAGTCAGTACCCAAGTAATCATGCAGTGTCTGAGGTCTTATCTCATGGACTGTTTAAACGTCTATCCAGTATGCATGCAGGCCTCTAGTCACCTACACACTTGTCTTTCACTTCTTTAATTAACTAGTCAGTATCTATATACTTCAATAAACATCCTGTTACTCATCTTGCACTCCTCCAGTGACTGATCCAGTACCATGTACTAATCTATTCACTGCGCCAAAACCGAAAAACTTAAAAGTTTTACCCAGGCACTCTCCTAGCAGTAGTCTAATGATTCAGTCAGTTCCCAGGTACTCATGTAGTGAACCATACATTACCACATGGACTGCTTCAAATGTCTATGCAGTATGCATGCAGTCTTCTAACATACTATACACTTGTCTTTAACAGCTTGAATTCCCCAGTCAGTATCCATGTACTTCCAGCAAACACCCTGTCACTCCTCTTGCACTCTTCCAGTGACTTATTCAGCACCATGTAGTAATGCATTCACTGCGCCAAAACTGAAACACCTATAAATTCCCGCAGGCACTCTTCTTGCAATAGTCTAATCATTCAGTCAGTACCTAAGTACTAATGGAGTGAGGCAGGCCTTAGCACATGGATTGATTCAAATGTCTGTCCAGTATGCATGCAGGCCTCTAAGTACCAACACAATTGTCTTTCAGACCTTCAATTTCCCAGTCAGTATCTATAAACTCCAATACACACTCTGTCACTTCAATTGCACATCTCCACTGACTCATTTGGCACTAAGTACTAATCTATTCACTGCACCAAAACCCAAAAACTTAAAAAGATTCACCCAGTCACTCTGTTTGTAGTACTCTAATGATTCAGTCAGTACTCAGGCAGTTTTGCAGTGATCCAAGTGTTACTCTATGGACTGTTTCAAACGTCTATCCACTATGCATGTAGGTCTGTAGCCACTTACACACTTGTCTTACACACCTTCAATATCCCAGACAGTATTCATACAGTTCCCGCAAACACCCTGTCACTCCCTTTATTTTCTCCAGTGACTTATTCAGCACTAATGTATTTACTGCACCAAAATACAAATACTTATAAATTCATCCTGGCACTCTCCTTGCAATACTCAAAACATTCAGTCAGTATCCAAGTACTATTGAACTGAGACAGGCCTTAACATATGGATGGATTCAAACACGTATCCACTATGCATGTAGGTCTCTAATCACCTACACACTTGCCTTTCACACCATCAATATCCCAGTCAGTATCCATACACTTCTAGCAAACACCCTGTCACTCACCCAGTGTCTCTCCTTATAGTACTGTAATCATTCAGTCAGTTAGGTTGTAGTATTTTAGTGAAGCAGGCTTTAGGGCATGAACTGCTTCAAAGTAGTATGCACTATGCATGTAGTGTTTTAACCATCATCACACTTGTGCTTCAGGGCTATAGTTTCTTAGTCAGTATTTATATAAAATGTGTTTGTACAGTAATAGAATAGTATACATTTGAAAGTTATTAATATACATTTATTTGTGATTATTTTTTACAGATACTGTTCTTCACCGTTACAATAGAGAAATCATGACAGAAAAAAAAAAGAAAAAGAAAAGAACAGAGACAGGGGAATTACTTGAAGAAACATCAACCACAAGTATTGAATGAACAACATAATGTGGCTAAAAAGAAAAAATCTTCTGGTAAGATCACAAAGCAATTTATTACAAATGTTTGTAGGACCAAACAGAATGTACAGAATACTGAAACCTCTGAGAATGCTTCAACTAGGAAAAAATTCAAAAGAAGAGGAAAAGCAAAAAAGCAAATAAACAGTCAAAGAAGACAAAGTATGGTAAAAGAAGGCAAAGGAAATACGCAAACAAATATTTTACAAGAGAGTAGTACATAAATTGCTGAAAGATGTGAAGAAATATAAAAAGAGAGCTCTATTTTATAAAAAGAAGAAGCATATTGAAACCATTGTTGAAAAGGCTTTTTAAGTATAAAGGAAACTAATTATTTTAGTATTAAACAGAATTGGATTACTAGATAAACCAATCCATTTAATGAAGGCCAAAAGTAGGAGGAAAAGAGTAATTAATAGAAAAAAATGTTGTGATGTTTTTTGGGAGAATGGAAACACAGTTCCAGTTCAGAGCCTTTCTTTAATGAAGAGAGTTATTTACAGAGCAATAAATTATTGTATGCAGTTGACACCAGTGGTCGAGGTTATGAGGTTAGAGATGGTTGTCCAATTGACAGAGAGAAAATGGTTGAAAGAAATGCTGAAGAAGTGATAGCTGATGAAGTTCTAGGGAGACGTCCTAAACACCCTGGGGCCGATTCACAGAACTAACTTCAGACAAAATCCTAAACTTACTACTTTTGGTATTCACAGAAGTTAGGATTGTGTCTTAAGTTTGACTTAAGACAAACTTAAGACAGACTTAAGACAGACTTAAGACAACCTTAAGACAAACTTAAGACAAACTTAAGACAGACTTAAGACAAACTTAAGACAGACTTAAGACAAACTTAAGACAGACTTAAGACAAAATCCTAACTTAAGTCTGTCTTAAGTCTGTCTTAAGTTTGTCCTAAGTCTGTCTTAAGTCTGACTTAAGTCTGTCTTAAGTTTCTCTTAAGTTTCTCTTAAGTTTGTCTTAAGACAAACTGAAGACAAAATCCTAACTTCTGTGAATACCAAAAGTAGTAAGTTTAGGATTTTGTCTTAAGTTAGTTCTGTGAATCGGGCCCCCTGTGTACACTTGGGATTGCAGTAGTATTTGTAGTGTACGACAAGAATCTATTGATAAATTATGTAGTTTTTTACGAACATATAGTAAAAAAAGTGTTAAACAAAAGATTAAGGTGTTGCAAGGACTAGACCCTTGCAGAGTGAGAAAAAATACTGGTTTGCAAGGTCATTCTCTGGCTTGTCTTTCTAGGAAAGTTTGTCAAGGTGTTTTTCACCATTTCAGGATGTTGGCAGTACATCATTCTCAAATGCGGAAGTTAGTGATAAGATTGTATTATGCAAAAAGTCCAGCACTAAAGTTAAATGAGTTGAACAGTGCTCTTTTGCGTGGGTCAGTATCAGATGTGAAGAAGGTTTGTGATGATATTGAGTTTTGTTACTTTGGTCCTCAGCAAGAGAGTGCAGAAACTGACACATTAGTAGAACAAAATGTTGAAGACAATGTAGAACCCATGATTACACAAAATGTTGAGGATGAAATCACAAAGTTTAAGGTAATTTCAGGTGAAAGTCCAAATGTTTCTTGTATTTGTTGTCGGCGAAGTCACTATAAAAATCAGACTAGGGGTATCAATCTGTATTTAAAAAGTGAAATAGAAGATAATGATAAGTGGAAGGAATTTGCAACTTATTTATTGGTAGAGGATTGTTTTGATTTGGGATTTGAGCAGCGTATTTGCAAATATTGTTATAACAAATTAGATGAGAATAAATTGCCTGCTAGAGCGGTTCATAATAATATAGAGTTGGTTGCTATTCCTCCTGAGCTGATAGATTTAAATACGTATGAGTCTATTCTCATTCAATGTGTTCACCCATTTCAGGCTATTGTTCGTATGGAGCCTAAAACAGGTAAAGCACCTCCATCAGAGTTACAAAGAGGATTGAAAGGAAGAGTTGTGTATTTACCATTAGATTTATGGAAAAATATTGAAACTATTGGTGTAGACCATGCAGAAAATGAGACACTAGTTATTCTAGTTAATGGTGTTCTTACTGAGAATAAGAAAATCTGGCAAGAGTTAGTGGATGTTAGAAAGGTGCAAAAGGCATCATTGTATCTGATAAAAAATTAATGAGTACCATAGACATGTGTTTGTAGAAGAAATAGATTTAGCAGAAGATACTGAAACATTAAGTGGACAAATTGAAAAAGTGGACATGTCCAGATGTGAAGAAATCTATGAACATTACAGTGTACATCCACTTCATTCCAAAGAGGTGATGGGGAATATGATTGAGTTGTTCCAAATGAAAAAAGCAACAGGAAGTCCCATGAGTGTATGGGAAGAGAGCTTGGAAGCTTGTTGTTTCCCGCAGTTGTTTCCAACAGGAAAAGGTGGACGATATGATGAACGTCCTGTGCAGATTGCTGCATCTGAATATTGGACAACAAGATTATATGCAGAAGATCCAAGATTTCGACAATGTATCCCTTATATGTTTCATCTTCTGTATGAAAGTGACTTGTCTGGACTTTCATATGCAGTAAATCACATTTTAAAAACTGGAATGCATCCGTAAAATGTAACTGCAAAGGATTTTATGGATAAAGTGCATCAGAGAGATGATCATTTAGAATCTCAGTTGATTAATCTGATGGCATGTCAGCGTGGGACTAATGAATATTGGTACCGTCGTCCTGGAGAACTGAAATGTATGCTACGGAACTTGGGAACTCCTACATGGTTTGTTACACTAAGCTGTGCTGAGTATGCTTGGGATGATTTACTTGAATTTCTTCGAGAGGCAAATTCCAATATAGAAAATATTTAATACAAGACACCTGGAGAATTGTGCTCTTTGGATCCTGTTAATGTATGCAGATATTTCAATCATAGATTTGAAGCTATGATGTCTCTCATCTGCAATAAAAAGAATCCTCCTCTTGGAGAAGTTGTGGATTTCTTTTGGAGAAAGGCGTATCAAGCAAAAGGTGCTCCTCATATACATATGTTGTTATGGATCAAGGACGACCCCAAATTTGGAACAGATTCAGATGAAACTGTTTTGTCTTTCATTGAAGATTATGCCACATGTGTTGTACCAAATAGCAGAGAAGATAAAAACTTAAAACAACAAGTCTTACGATTCCAAAGCCATAGTTGTGGAAAATACTGTAGACGAAAGTACAAGTTAAAGGATAAGTTCTATACCAAATGTCGTTTTGGATTTCCACGTCCTGTGTTATCCAAAGAAAGAGTGAACAGTTTTATGTCAGCTATGCGACATACCATCACAAGAAAGTCTCCAAAAAATAAGAAGAAGCGAAGAATCAAAATACATAAATGACTACAATCCAGTTATTTTATCCATATGGAACGCTAACTTGGATATTCAGTATGTTGCGGACAATTCCATTGGTGTTGCTCGATATGTAACGTCCTACATTACTAAATCAGAAAAGACGGAATTGAAAGAAATGTGGGAAGAGATTTCTCATGAGAAGACTCTAAGTAAGAAATTATACAGTTTCAGTTTGAAGATGTTATCGCATCATGAAATTGGAGCATATGAATGCTCAGATCGATTATCATCTGCAAGTCTATATTCCAAAAGTAGAAGAATCATTTGGGTGAGTCTAGGTCTTGCAGCAATGCGAAATTGGGTACTGAAATCTGTTCAAGAAATTTAATATTTAGCAGAAAAAGAACCAGAAAGTACAGATATTTTGAAAACGAATATGTTGGACACATATTACCCAAACAGAAGTCATCATCTGGAGAACATGTGTCTCTATGAAGTGCTGCAAAACTACACTTTTAAACGGAATACTACAGAGAACATCAATGATGGAAAATATGCAGTGATTGGTTCCGAAGGATGTCTGGTGAAACAAAGGAAAGGAAATTGAATTAATCACAGGACACTGCTGACAAAAGGGAATTTTACTATTTAGCCCTTTTGTAAATGTTCAAACCGTGGCGTTCAGAACTGGAATTACTTGGAGATTTTCAGAGCTATGAAGATTCATTTAATGCTTGTAAAGATACCATACAATGCAGTGCTTTTGCAAATTATGTGAAAATGTTGAATGATGACATTGATCAAGAAGCTACAATTGCAGCGGAGACAACCAATTGTTGAAAATGAAGCAGCGACTGCCATGAATGAGGTGGAAACAGCAATTTATCAAGCTCAAGAAGATGTAATACAGTTAGGAAACTTGGAAGAACAACTAAGGGGCCGATTCCGATGGCTGGTCGGACAGCTGTCCGTAGTCTTACCCTGTGACTGACACGTCCCCGGAGCAGGTCCGTCCTGTAGAGTAAGTACGATGCGCATAACTGCCAAAAACACAACCGACACATAGGCTGTGAATCAAGACCCATTCTCCGTCCGAGCCGTAACTCCTAAAGAGGAACCATGTTGCCCGGAAGCAGTATCCATAGCAGTTTCTGGCATGACAAGTACGGTGCGTACTTCCTACGCGCCGGACGGGTTGTCACATACGGCACGTCACAGCATCCGGAAAACAAGCATATCAGCTACGATTCGCGCCACAACTCAATCCACAGCTACGAGACGGACCAGCTTGCAGCGGGTACGAGACGGAGCAACAAGCAGCATGTACGACACAAACACATCATGAATCCCATCGCGCAGGTCATACCAGTACTCTACATCTATGAACGGCTCAGGAACCGACGCCGACGGGGCAGGCGGTAAGTCAGACACCTACCACATAAACAAATGACACATACCCGCAAAATGGCACACACACACAGGGGATCCACATCCTGGCCACTAACAATAGCCCACCATAGGGGTTGCATGGCCAGCACCACTAACACCCCCACCCATAGGGGGCCTGTTGCCCATCACTACTGCCACCCCCACCCATAGGGCTTATGTTGCCCATCGCCCCTGCCACCCCCACTCACAGGGGACCTGTTGCCCATCACCCCTGCCACCCCTACTAACAGGGGACCTGTTGCCCATCACTACTGCCACCCCCACCCATAGGGCTTATGTTGCCCATCACCCCTGACAGCCCCACTCACAGGGGACCTGTTGCCCATCACTACTGCCATGCCTACCCATAGGGCTTATGTTGCCCATCACCCCTGCCACCCCCACTCACAGGGCTTATGTTGCCCTTCACCCCTGCCACCCCCACTCATGGGGCTTATGTTGCCCATCATCCCTGCCCCCCCCCCACTCACAGGGGCCTGTTGCCCATCACCCCTGCCCCCCCACTCACAAGGGACCTGTTGCCCATCACTACTGCCACCCCCACCCATAGGGCTTATGTTGCCCATCACCCCTGCCACCCCCACTCACAGGGGACCTGTTGCCCATCACTACTGCCACCCCCACCCATAGGGCTTATGTTGCCCATCACCCCTGCCACCCCCACTCACAGGGCTTATGTTGCCCATCACCCCTACCACCCCCACTCACAGGGGACCTGTTGCCCATCACCCCTGCCCCCCCACTCACAGGGGACCTGTTGCCCATCACTACTGCCAACCCCACCCATAGGGCTTATGTTGCCCATCACCCCTGCCACCCCCACTCACAGGAGACCTGTTGCCCATCACCCCTGCCACCCCCACTCACAGGGGACCTGTTGCCCATCACTACTGCCACCCCCACCCATAGGGCTTATGTTGCCCATCACCCCTGCCACCCCCACTCACAGGGCTTATGTTGCCCATCACCCCTGCCACCCCCACTCACAGGGGACCTGTTGCCCATCACCCCTTCCACCCCCAGCCATAGGATGGGTGATGCGCAAAACATCCAGCATACGCAAACATCAGGTATGTCCGCCATGACATCATGACAACAGTGTGTAGTCTGTAACAAATGCCCACAACAGGGATTATGGCTACGAGCATACAATGTAAGTAACATCACATGTGTGACCAACACATGAGTGTGACATACACACGGCAAGCATCACCATAGCACTGTGACAATGTAAAAAGAACACCCCCTCACTGTGGAGAGCAGAAGTTAAGTGGGGGCTCACAAAATGCAGCAGATGTGGAGCATTGTGGTGATGGGGACCAACCCCCCCCCTCATCACAGTGACCAAAAGGTAAGTGTCATCATGGTCAAAGCTGCAAATGACAAACAGCATGTATGATCCCTGCTCCCAAAACATCAAACACTTCTGGGGTAAACTAGTGGTTGTGTCCCATACACACAGAGATGTAGTGATGCTAACAGTGCTGTGAAAACATAACACTCTCGGCCATGTGCAGACAAGCACCACACATGGGGGCTGACAATGCATACAGCGTACAATGACACAACAGCAGAAGTGACCATCACCAAGCATGTACACATCTTGAAAATAGACTCACCAATCAAAACAACATGTGTAGACTGTAGGTGTCAGCTCACAAACTCACATTCCATGCCAGCAATGGCACCCAGCAACCAGGATGATTGTGCACAATGATGTGAAATGACTCACAGGGACAGCAGGCAAAATCACAGAAACAGCATCCAGACAAAGGCCCACAACAGCAATACCAATGCACTGGTGCAGATGCACAAACAGGCAAACTCACACTGCACATCAGACACAACATGTGTGTGTGTGTGTCACAGTAGCCCCAGGCAACTACACAACACATGAGGGGGCTGAACCACAGTGACACAGATGTGGACACAGTGCCATACAAAAGTAAACCATCATTGGGACACCCTCAGTGGGCAATCAGGCATTGGGAGATGAGAGGGAGCACAACAGACACATGTGACACAAGCTGGAATCAACACCAACTAACAAAGCAAGAGACTGACACACAACACCACTACGCCCAGGGACCAGACAGTGGGGTGACACAAGCATGCATGACACCTCCACTGTGATGACAAAGGCAGATGTCGTACAAACTGGGAAACCCAGACATGTGTCCTGTGCCACAAACATACATCACACATACACAAACACCAATCACTCTGCATGGCCCCTCATCCATGGACAAACGGGAGCTAGGGGACCATCCATGCAAACATTCACATCAGACCACCATCAACACCACACAACTGAACTGCAACAATGTGTATCTGTGAAGTCCTCATGGACAGGTGACATTGCACATGCACCCATGACAAACACAGGAATGTTGCCAGGAACTAAGGTGCACACACACATCACACAAGGATTGCTTACAAACCAGGGGAATGACAGACACACTGCACAGTATACGGTACATGGCCATGACCTCAAAGCTCATGTAACCTTCAGAATCCCTGCCACAGTCCCAGAACTATGCAGATGCCAAGGAGGAACACAAGGTAGCCATGCAGTCACACACACATACAAATGTCTCAATCACTGAAAACTACCACCTAGGGACAACTACATGATATTGCGAACAAACAAGTGCCTTGAGGAACCCTGACTGTGTCCCATCTGTGTCTGACAACATCATCACCACTCAGAACTGACAAATCACAATGATGATACACCAATTAACAGTAGTGTGTCATGCACCCACACATCTGGTAGCCCATAGGAAAAGTAGTGGGATGAACCCAGTACCACTCAGCAAGCATCAACAACAAGAAGATATCAAGGGAACCCTGTCTGTGTATGAACAGGGATGTGGACACACACACATGCACATACAACACACACCATGGGCCCAGGCCATGTCACTGGACAACACACTAACTTGAGGGGACACAACTCCTGTGGGAGCCCAGCTGTGCCAAACATTTTCACCGCAAGTCCCACTCATGTCTGCAGAACACTTGGTCAGTCAGCCATCAGTTACCACACAATGAAGGCTCTGGTCACAACAGCCTGGGTACGGGAGTCTCCCCTAAGTCAGCTGCACATACTCAAAACATATGTCTAGCAAGTTGCACAGAGGACCCAGTTGCTCCTATTACAATGATGCACACACCTGTAGGGCCAGTAGTGATGAGCACAAAGTATGTGGAAGTGACAATTTGGACAATGGGAAGCACATCACATGTGCAGGGGTGCAAGCCACAGATGTGACCATGCCAATGAAATGCTCACAGGGAGATGTACACAAATAATTGATCCAGACACACCTAGGTAGCTGCAAAGGATGACATGGATACCCACCAGAATAGGATACATATCTCATGGACCACAGGGAGTACCTCACATCAACACATCAGTATGAAACATTGTAAACCAAGCATTACAGGTGCAAGGGCATGTAAAACAACATCAACATGATGTACAGCTAAATTAAGTTCACAGGGACAAAGAAAAAAGCTTTATTCAGCATATGAAAAGCGAAACGCCTGTTCCAACAAAAGGCCAATGGCCAGTCCATGTCCAAATGGCAAGGAGTGAACTAGACTGACAAATTCAGTAGATGAAATGCTAAAAGTCTGTGCAACCAAAAGACCAATGGCCAGTCCATGTCAAAATGACAAGGAGTGAACTAGAGTGACAACTGCCACACCTTGCTTGCCTGCACTGCTAAGGACCGGGGTCATCCCCTCGGAGGGGCATACATGGGGGCCGGCGAGGCACTGCAAGGACAGGATCAGGGCGCAGCAGAAGGAGGCAGTGAAGAGGTGGGGGATGCAGGCGAGACACTTGCAAATGCAGTGGAGCTGACTGAAGTGGTGGGTGCTGTCACAACTGTGGGGCACAAGTCAGATGGGGTGGGTGCCGGCACAACTCCAGTGGGCAGGTCAGATGGAGTGGATTGGCTCACCACTGCAGTGCCCAAGTCAGACGGGGTGGTCGTGGACTCCAAAGCAGTGCCTACATCCATGGGAGCGGAATGGGGGACAGGTGAGGTCGGCAGGGCGGGGGGGACACGGTCCCCACATCAGTGGCACCAACTGTCTGACCAGGTGTGGAGGAGCAAGTGCTAGGGGGGTATGGCCTTACCATTTTGGGGATGGTGCATCTGTGTGTGGGTGAACCCAGGGCAGGGAGTGGCAGGGGAACCTCTGGACTGGTGGCCTGGGGGATGGAGGATCGAGACTTTGCCTTGGAGCTGCGTGCTGGTGGGGGTTCTTGCTCTTCTTGCGCCGGGGGGACTTGCGGGTGGGTGTCTCGGTCTAACTGTGCCTGGGGGAGGGTGGCCGGGTGTGAGGGGCACTCCCTTCTGTGTGTGGGGACTTCCTCTTCCCCTTGTAATCAGGATATGCTGGGTCGGTGGGGAAGAGGCCAAGGTCACAGAGGAAGAGCTTCTGGGGGGATGGGGTTGCAGGTGAGGCTAGGGAAGGGGGCTGGGAGGGAGAGGTCTCGGAGGACTGTTGAGTGGTTGTGGATGACTGTGTGTGTGTCAGCAAACCAGCCCATGTGAGTGTGGAATCAGTCCCCTGCGCTTGCTTGTGTGCACGTCTAGCCCTTGGTTTGGGGGTTTCTGTGCTTTGGACAGGTAGGCTGCTAGGAATCGTGGGTGGTGCAGGGGTAGGAGGGGTGTGGGACTGTTGGAGGAGGGACACTGCTGCCATCAGGGAGGAGCCAACGGACTGGTTGGTCCTCTGTAGGTCAGACATGCCCGAGGAAATGCCCTCCATGAATGACACCAGTTGTGTTAACAGACCTGTGTGTGCATGGAGGACCTTCAGCATCGACGTCTGCCCTACATGGATCTGTTGCAGTAAGACCACAGACTCCTCAGGGCAGCAGGGGACACAGGGGCAGGGGCAGGGGTTGCAGTGCCTGGCAACAACAACATCAGTCACCTGCACCAACTGCACACACCACAGTGACTACGTCACATCACAGGGCAAGCCCTGGCATCATCAGTTGAACACAGCTCAAAGTGCCAACACTGTTTAGGATGAGACAAATGTCATTCTCAACATCAACCATGGCACACATATCCCTCCTTCACTTTCACACATATGTCCGTTGAATGTTGGATGCTAACACACCAATGTGCCAACATGCACCACCCACACATTAGTTGTACATGCAAGTGAACATGTAGGAGTATGTCACTAGACACACAGCACATCTCTTGCGACTGACTCAGTACAGGTGTCTGGATGAAGGGATGGGCAGAGACTCATTTCACATGCTTGGGATGCATGCCAGCAACACACACTATGATGTACTCATGTCCTGGTGGGAAAGGCCACAATGGGGTGCATGGTGCATCCTTGCACACAACGCAGGCTTACTCATAGCAAGTTCAATGCCATGGCACTGGGATGCCCTGAAAGTCAGTCAACACTGTCTCCTGTCACAGGGATAGGGCATCCAGACAACAACAATATGCACTGACTCACAATCCTAGCTGAGGAGTAAATGTGACTCTGCAGATGACTGGCGCACTTGCCCATCCCATGCAAACAACATATCCAGGACCCAGAAGACCCCACATCATGCAAATCATTCATATGAGTCTCAGCAAACATAAATCCATGTACATTAACACATCACAGTCTGCCATGCATATAACCCAGCTGCATGAGGGACACAGTTGCATACACCATTGTGCGCTGTCAGATGATCACACACCTATATGTCACACAGGTCTTGTCTCCCACAGTCACATAGCAGATGTCATGCTGACCCTCTGAATCATGGGCACCCCAGTTGTACGTAGCAACAAGCCACACCCTAATGACACAGAGGCACACACCTGAGGGCACATGTCACTAAGCACAACCTGCAATTTCATACACAGGAGTGGGATTACAGAGTGCTTCTGAATGCCCTTGAGGGGGCATGACTGGGCAGGACTAAGTGAAACAGTGTATTACCCCGGACAGTAGTCAGGTGGCTAAGCAATTGTGACATACTTGATATACATACTCCTGATGTCCAAAAATTGGAGTCCCCTGCTGCATGGTTTTGTTTTGAATACCCCAGAAACATGTTGCGAGTCAGACCAGCAATTGGTACACATCTCAAGGGCACACACAGTTCACATGTCAGATCTCAGGCATTGTGTAAGCAATTGACCCACCCATGAAACACACAACAGAGTCACGCGAACTGATGCTGACTGGTACCTGAAACATAGCTGACTGCTGGGACACAGTGCCCTAGTGACACAAGCAACAGACTGTAGGGGCCACACCTGGGGAACAGATGAGGAGGGTGTATCACACAAATGAGGGACCTGATTTTGGGACCAAAAGACCTACGTAATGTGGAAGTGTGACCAGGACAAAAGACTGCTATTTGCATGTCAGACATAGTACACAGATCAGTGAGGATGACAAAGTGAAAAGTACATTAACACACATGCCCCAGATTTGTGCAGCACACTATTGGATATACATGTCATCATCACAAAGGGAAATAAATTACACAGGTAGTGCAACCATGGGGAATGAAAACTCACATGCATTTCTGACATGTTAACAATGCCTGGATAGTTTAAGCTTGCAATAATGCACTTTAGCAGCATGAAAACTATTCATTACATGTACCTACACACTTTGGTGGATGAAGTAGTCAGTGAGAATACTTGCCACTGGTGTACACACTGCTAGTACTGCTAGTCAAACAACATGCATAATTAGGAAGGCAGTGGACAGCACACTCACCTGCTCCACTGGTGTCCCATAGAGCTTTCTGTACTCTGGAAGGAGCCCATCCAGCAGGGCCTGGTTCTCCTCCTCAGTGAAGGCTGGGGCCCTCTCCAGTGTACATGCCATAGCAGGAGCCAGAGGATGCATAGACAGCAGCAGTGGTAGCAGGGATGTGGTCCAGTAGCCTGTAGTACAGGCAAGTGAGCTCCCTGGGGGCCAGCCAGCCTTACATCTGTGCTGCAGAGGCAGACTCTGTGCAATGTGTCCCAAGTGATAGGTCCAACATGGTTGCATCCTATGAATCTGGCCAATCCATTCAAAAGCACGACTCGTACACGCCTTCCGCATCGTTCAAATCTTCACCTTCATGGAACACTTGAAATTGCAACATTGTTGTAGGCATCCAACTGAATTTCCAGTGCACAACTCGTACAAGTTTTGAATCCGCATCTGTCTCCATGAAAGTCCTGAGCCAATGGGTGCGCCCGGCTCGTTCAACTGCCTGTACAACGCGTATTTTGAATATACACATGCACCCGTCTCCATACGATTCAATGGCCAAGGCGTACGCCTATATCAGACCATGCCTGTCCGACGCGTATGCATGATAGTCACCCGCGTCGGACCACATTGTATGCAATGACAAGGCGTACGCACGGCTCGGTCATGAGCCGTGCAATGCGTATGCATTGTCACCCGCGTCAGACCTCATTGTATACAATGACAAGGCATACGCACGGCTCGGTCATGAGCCGTGCAATACGTACGCATTGTCACCTGCGTCGGACCTCATTAGTGTGACTATTAGACGGATGCCACACACATATACTGGCCATGGACACCTGCACACACCTGCCACACAATAGCATTGGCCACACAGTGTCCCATGGCATGTGAGGCTGCATTCCCTGGGTGTTTGAGGGGGCCACAGCTGTTTTTTTGTCTGGCACTTTGTGCAGCCACTCCCAGGCTGTGCACGTGTATATGGGGGCAGAGTCCTTTGTGTGTTGTGCACATTAGCACTTTGATGTGCAATTGGACAGTAATGGGCATGAGTGAAGGCCACAGTGTCAGGTTGGATATGTTTAAGACATGTCACATACACCCTGAGTCCTGGGGGTGATGGCATGTACATCACAGTGAGACCTGTAGCCCCAATACTGACGTGCACCCACAGTCTGAGTGCATGTTGTGTCTCAGATGTGTCTGATCACATGTTACCTATGGGTGACAGTCTCCACATCCATGTGGTATATGCATCAACCTTGATGGGGTGTGTGTCTAAGAGACGTACATGTAGGGCTGGCAGGAACAACAGTGGCCACTACCTGTGGGACTTATGCTTGCCTTGAGGTGTGTACGTGCTACGCCATGTCCATTGCTGTGTTGATGTGGCAATACAGGGAGCCTGGGTTTCTGCATGGCAAAGATCTGTGATGCCTGGGAGACATGAGTCCTCATTTGTCACTGTGGGGGGGGGGGGTATTTTGAACGTTGCAGCAGCACATAGGTTGAGTGACACAGCCAGATGATTAGCCCATTGCACTACATGGCACTCATGTGGACATGTGGAATTGATATGTGAGGTGGTGGGCATGTAGGTGACATATGTGTCCATGCCCAACAGCACACACCTCAGTACATTGTGTAATGTCATGAACTAGCATGTGATAGTGATCGTGGTCATGGCCACATGGGTGGATGTGCTGACAATCTTCCTTTGTGCATCGCTGTACTGCAGGGCACCAGCTGTCCATTGGCCGTTCCCAGACCTTGCAACCATGCAGGAACGCAACTGCATCAGACGGTACCATTTCACCAGGCCACTGATTGAGGAGTTGGCGGAGCAGTTGGCGCCACATCTGCTTCCTGGCCAGACATACCCTACAGCACTGACCCCAGAGGTGATGGTGATGGCAGCCCTGCACTTCTTTGCTACCGGTACCTTCCAGTACACTGTGGCTACTGCTGGTGGTATGTCGCAAACGATGTTTAGTCGGGTGCTACGCGATGTCTTGGAGGGGATGTTGCAATTCCTCGACCTGTATATCAAGTTCACGAGCCAAGATGAACTCCCTGAAATTAAGGATGCATTTTATACACTGGGGAGGATGCCAAACGTCATTGGATCCATTGACGGGACACATGTTGCCCTGATACCACCACAGGCACATGAGCAGGCATACCGGAACAGGAAGCACTACCATTCGATCAATGCTCTGGTGGTCTGTCTTGCTGACATGTTGATCACACATGTGTGTGCACGGTTCCCTGGTTTGGCGCACAATGCCTACATTAGGAGGAGTAGTCACATTGCAACGCTGATGTCACAGATGCCAGCTCAGCGTGCCTGGCTTGTCGTGTGTACTGACTGTTTCTCATTGTGTGTGTTTGTCAGTGTTGTATTCCGCACTCCTACAAAACTCAGCTACTTGTTCATTTTTGTGTGTGTAGGTGACTCTGGATACCCCAACATGCCGTGGTTGCTAACACCCCTCAGGAACCCTGTGACACCAGCCGAGCTGAGCTACAATGAGGCACATGGTCAGAGCAGGAGGGTGATTGAGCGGACATTCGGCCTCCTGAAAAGCCGCTTTCGCTGCCTGGACAAGACCGGAGGGGCCCTCCCATATGAGCCTGCAAAGGTGTGCAACATAATACTGGTCTGCTGCATGCTACACAACATGGCGGTGCCGAAGGAGGTGCCTCTCATCCAGGATGACGATGACGACGACCAACATCCGGCACCTATGGAGGATCCCGGCCTGGGCCAAGATGCCAGTGATGATGGAGATGATGGTGACGTCCGCTCCCAGCTCATCACCAACTTCTTCACCTGAATATGAGTTTCCAGGGTTGTTATGTCAATGTATGGAGGTAGCCTGGAATGTGTTGAGCCAGCTCTGTTGCTGTCTGAGTGTGTCTGTGTGCCACTTGACTGGATTCATGCTGTGATGTGTCCATTCAGGTGGTGTGCACTCCACAATAGGGTAGCACTGCTAACTAGTGTTTGTGTAGGTGTTTTGCAACATGTTTTGTGCATGTGTATTGCATTTCTCTCCAGTTCGTCTGTGCTTTTGGCTGTATCTTGTCTGTCCTTCCCAGGGTCCTTTGCCTGTTGTGTGGTCAACACTGACCCCCAACACCCAGAAGCCAACACCAGTGTGGAAGTTGACAATTCCCATCAACTGATGTACCACACATCCCTGGACTTCCATTCTCCAACACAATGTGAGCGTGTGTCCACTGTTATGTAGAATTAACATGCAACTAGTGTGGAATAAACGTGTTGCTGATGTGTAATGAACCTGTGCTACGCTTTGTTATGTGCATTGTCTGTCTTCCCACATCTGAGTGACATCTGCTTACCTCACCTGTGGACTTGTTGCCACTGACTGTGCTTGGTGTTGTGTCTGTGCATGCCAATGTGTTTCAGGTCAACATCATTGTGTGGGATGAGTAACATGGCCATGGTGAGTATGTTTTGTGTTGCCATAGTTGTGTGTGTCCCTCACATGTATCACATCCCCATGACTCACCTTACGTTGGTCACATTGTTGCAGTATTTGGCATGCACTGTGTTGTGTAGCAGATCAACTTTGCCCTGAACATGACAAGTTGGAATCACAACAGAGGCAAGTATGGTGTACTGGTGAGTTTATTTACAAACATGTGTGAGTGAAGTGCACAGGATGGTGGGTGCTGTACAGTGGTTTGGAAATCCAAAGTTCACATTAGAGTTGGAAGTGCTGGTACATGAAATGTCCAGAGTAAAGTCCACAGTCGTCTGCTACATTGGCCCAACATGAACCCTCCATGTAATGTGGGAGAGTTGTGTGCGATTGGACAAGGTGAACGGGTTGCGCACAAAGAACATTGTCCAGAACAGGTTTGTAGGCCCTGGGGGATGTGCTGGGACATCTGCCTCTCACATGTCCTTCTTTGGACGACCCCTCTTCTTCCGTGGGGGGAATCTTAGGTGCAGGCCTCTGCAGTGCAGGGGACTCTCCGCCAGAGTCCTCCTCCCTCCCTGTGGAGCTGGCAGATGGTGTTGCGACAGATGTTGGGGGCACACAGGGGGGTGTGGACAGGTTGGTGTTGATCTGGCGGAGGCATTGTAGTATGTCCCGATGCACTGCAGTAAGGGCATCCCACTTTGCCTTCATGCGGGCATGGTGGGCGACCTGCTCGTGTTGCATGTCCTTGAGGATCCCCACTACCTGGCCAAATCCTCCGGTGCTATCCTTGTACGCATCTAAGATGCGTGCCAGTTGGGGGTCATCATGCAGTCCAGATCCCTCTGCAAGGCGCACCCTCTGCCTTCCACCCCTCCCAGCACCCTTCTCCACACGGGAAGGACCAGTGGCGGTACGCACAGGTGTCACTGGGACCCCTTGGGTGGTGTTGCTGGTGGTGTTTGCTGTAGCTTCCGGGGGGTCCTGTGTCCCTGTGCTGTGGGTGTTGACTGTCCTTGGTCTGTCCGTGTTGGCGGGGGTGCCCTGTCAGATGGCTCCCACCGGAGGGGCCAGGTTGGTCGTCGTCATCCAAAGAGGACAGTGAGAGAGTCAGACCAGAGAGCTCAGTGTCCACCAGAGTCTGGGTCTGGGTAGCCTCGTCATTTGGCGCTGGGTGTCCAGCACGACTTGTGTTTGGAAGAGACACACAATGTGATTTATGTTTCTACATGCATCATTGGTTCACAAACATGACGTTTTCTACTTTTCAAACAGATGCCTTGCCTGTACACTGCTTTTTCCCAGCTTGTCACAGACAGAGTTTGATCTTGTTGGCCATTTGCCAGCATGGCCTTGTGCTCCCCACAACAGAGCCCAGTGTCAGACATCTTGTCAGTCCCTTTCCACTCCCTGTGGGGCGAGTATGGTTCAGGTTGATCTTGCAGGGCCATGTGGGTGGGTGAAGGTTGTCTGTGACTGCGAGTCCCATCATACAATTGGCTACACCCCCCCTTCCCAGCATGCCCATGCTTCCTCCCTCTTGACTCTGCTTCCCTGTGAGGGGGTGTCACATCAATGGCAAGATGACTGACTGTGAAATCCTGGTGTTTGTTTGGCTACAAGTACCAAGTGGAGTGGAGTGGAGAAGTGTGGCTCAATGATTAGAGCGGCAGACCCTGATGCAGAGGTCCAGCCCGGGACCAGGGTTCAATTCCCCGCCTCGGCGGGTCTTGGGCTCAAAAATTCCACGGACCTGATAATTCTCGCCTTGGTGCCTATTCCAATCATGGAGTTCCACTATGCAACTCTGGGCAATAGCTTGCTTAATCTCCACAACGGCCCCCACAATGCTCAGGATGCCTGGTCTCCACCTTGGAGGTGCCCAGGAGTGGACGCCTCACAGGGAAAGCCAGGATGGGTTCCACAGCGGTATTCGTACAAGCGCCTTGAGACCCTTGCGGGTAAGTAGTGCGCTATACAAGTATCAAATTTACAAGTGAGCCCCTGTGCTTCACACAGCAGCACCCAGTACGGGCTATCTTTTTCTGATATTTCAATGAGGTGTGTGTCAATGCATTGTACCCGGTGAGTTGTGTGGAGTTTGTGTTGGGGGGGTCTCCCCATGCTGAGTAGTATGGTCAGGGCTGTCAGTCCTCCTTCCCATCTTGAAACGTGCTTCCATTGTAGGGCATGCAAGTTGTCTTTCAGGATGTCAGTCAGTGGTGTCGTGCTTGTGATTTGCACACAAGCCGTAGCAGGGCCTTGTGCTCCCACAGCAGGAGCCAGTGTCAGCCATCTTGTCAGTCATTTTCCACTCCCTGTGATGTGGGCATGTTTCAGAGGGGTCTTGATGGGCCAATCAGGATGGGGGGCATTATCTGTGACTACAGGCTCCATCATGCTTTTGTCTACACTCACTTCACCTGTATCCCCACTATTCCTTCCTGACAGTCAGCTGCACTGTGAGGTGGTGTGTTTGTGGTGGCAAACTGTCTGGCTGGGTGTATTTGGCTTAGTGCCACTGGCTTGCTGTATTTGTTTGTAGGCTGGTGCATGTCATGACACAGTCCCCAGTCACTATGAGATGGCAGGCATTGTGTTTGTTTGACTGGCATACACATCTTGGGTAGATTATCTATTGGTTAGTGTTGCTTTGCTTGCGATGCATGGTTTCACTGTCCCCTTGCCACACAATCTTGTTTATGTTGTTTGTGTGCTCACCAGTCTCTCGGATGTCTGTTAGGCCTTGGACGCTCTCTGGTAGTAGGATGTCCCGCACCTTCTCCTCCCAGGTCCTGAAGTAGACTGGTTTGGCAGGAGGGCCACCGCCGGTGCGCTGACTCAGGGCGTGATCTTTCTCGATGAGTTTCTTGACCCTCCTGCGCACGTCATACCACCGGTTCTGGATATCGTCCTTTGTGTGCAACGTTGGTGCTTGTGCGTTCACCTTGTCCACAATCCTCGCCCACATCTTGGTTTTCTGTGAGATGGGGGTCCTTTGAACCAATGTACTGAACAAATGTGGCTCTACTCTGATGATCTTGTCTACCAACACTTCTAACTCACTATCTGTGAACTTTGGATTCTTCTTTGGAGGCATGGTGATGGGTGGTGGTGGTGGGGGATGTGGGTGTGAGGGTGCAAGTGATGTTGGTTTGGTGTTGGTTTTGTTGTGTGTATGTGTGTGTGCTTTTGTATGAGGTACTGATGGTGTGTGAGTTGGGTGATGGGTGAGTTGTGAGTATGTCTGTGGTTGCTGTGTACTGGTGTTTGCTGCTGGCTGTGTCTCCTGTTTGCAAGGGATGATGGTAGTGATTGTAGTCCTTTATATAGTTGGAGTTGTGGGTGTGTCTTTGTCCCATGTTTTTTGGGGGGTATTTATTGGCTTAGTCATTGCTTGTTTGGGCCTTTTTTTGTGTTTTTTCCTTTGTGTTTTGTAGGCATGAAGGAGACGTTCATGTGACGGAAACGGACGCTGCTGTTGTCTCGTGCGGGCTTCTCCACCTCGTTCACGCAGCCTGTCTTCTGTGTTTGGTACGCGTCGTACGCGGCGGTCTCTATTGCTTGTGTGCCGGGTTGTCTGTGCGTGTCGGTCATGCGGCTTGGTCTCCGTGCGAGTCGGTCTAGTTTTACACGCATCGCATCGTACTGCGCTAATCAAATATCGTGGGTACGGGTCGGTCGGGTTCATTCCGGGTTCGTGTCGGTCGGTGAAATTTGCGTCGGTTTTCCGGCCAGATCACTATTTTCCCTCCGGCTCGGTCGTACGGCTTGTATTCCGTACGTGTCGGTTGTAATTCACTTGCGTTGCATCGTACTGCACGGGTCGTACGCCGCTGGTCCATGTCGGTCGGTATTCAGTCCGGGTCTGTGTCGGTCGGTTCGTTTTGCAGCCGGAATCGGAATCGGCCCCTAAATGTTGAACAGAAACAAATATATCAACAAATGAAAGAGCAGATTGACCATGTATTACTTCATGAAAAGAAAGGGTGCTCATGTACATCATTTCAACCTATCCGAATGTATGTGAGTGGTCAAGCTGGAACAGGAAAAAGTTTCTTAATTAAAGTAATTACAAGTTATCTGAAAAAACAACTGAGTCGCATTTGTCTTTTGTTGTCACTACTCCAACTGGGTTGGCAGCACATAACATTAAAGGAATTACTTTACATCGTTTACTAATGCTACCAGTAGAGCATGAGAACAAATTGGAAAACCACAAGCTATCTGGAGAAGCTTGTTGTGAAGTTTCAAGAGTCCTGAAGAAAATGAAACTTCTCATTATTGATGAGGTAAGCATGGTCTCAAACTTGATGCTTGCCTTTGTGCATTTAAGAATGCAGCAAATTCTTAAAACAGAGTATGACGTGTTATTTGGAGGAAAGCACGTCATAGTTTTTGGAGATCTACTGCAACTGACTCCGGTAAAAGATCAACCGGTATTTAAAACACTTGCACATGCCAGAAAGTCTCTTGGTAGTGTTGGTAATGTGAACATTTGGACTTATTTTGAATACAAATAACTGACAACAAATATGCGACAGGCAAATGATATTGAATATGGAAGTATTCTTCAAGATATAAGAATTGGAATTCTGACAGAACATGGCAAACAAGCTTTGGAGAGTCGATTACTTTGCAATTTGTTTCCAAATGAAAATGTAGTTCCTGAGAAAGTGTACATGAAAACTGCAGAAAATAAATCAGTGATCTGCTTAATGCCAACACTGTGTGAGTGTTCTATATTCAACGAAGAACTATTGAAACTGGAAAATGAAGAAATTATAAAAATGGAAGCCATCGAAAAAATAGAGCATGAAGGAATCACTATTATTTTGACGAGAAAGTTGAAAACAAAACTGGATTCTTTAGAAAAAAAAATATCTAAAACTGCTGGTTTAGAAAAGACACTATATGCATGTGTAAACTGTCGGGTAATTTTAAGGCGTAATTTGGATGTAGAAAAAGGTTTAGTTAATGGAGCAATGGGTAAAGTGGTGGATTTTGTCAGAAAAAAGAAGGAATTGAATTTTTAAAAATTAAATTTGATCAGATTGAAGAAGTTAAAGAAATTGGTCGTTGTTCAGTTCGTTTTTTGCTTGTTAAAGATTTATATGTCCGTAGGAAACAATTTCCATTTTCTCTGGTATATGCAGTGACTATTCATAAATCTCAAGGATTAAGTGTAGACAGTGCATTGGTGAACATTGGATACACCATATTTAAAGAGGGAATGGCATATGTTGCTTTGTCTCGAGTCAGAACATTATCTGGTTTGTTTTTGATTGATTTTGATGAGACAAAGGTTACTGCAGATGCAAACTGTGTTAAAGAGTATAATAGGTTAAGAAGGGTGTATGCTCCCAATTTAGGTCAATATCCTGTATTTGAAAAGCGTGTGGTTGGTCGAAAAAGAAGGTTTGAGAATCTCTGTACTGAAGGTGTAGAGAATGGAAAAGAACAAGATAATGTTGTGATTGCAAGTAAAAAGAAAAAGGACACTATTGAAGAGATTGTTGGTGATCAGTTTGAAAATAGTTCAGGTGTCAACTGCTATGCAAATGTAGTGGTCAATGTTGTTTTTTATCTTGAAGGTTTGCAAGAACAAATTATGCAGAATCGGCAAAAAAGATTTTGTTCTCTGCTGCATTCTGTTTATGAAAAATTGACAACAGATACAAGTAAAATACAATTTGTTTCAGATGTTCGTAATCTTTTGGATGTGTGTTCTGGTTCTACACAATTTACACAAAATATCCAACAAGATGCTCAGGAATTTTTAATGTAAATGCTTGGCATTTTTGAAAATGAAGGTGTAGAAATAGAAAATATTTTTGGCCTTTCTTACAAATGGGAACATCATTGTGAAAATTGCATGTATACATGTACCACTAATGTAGACACTGAAAGATTTCCTTATTTAACATTACCAGACTGTAAATCAGTGTCTTTCAATAAATTAGTTGAAGGTGCAAATCAAAACATAGAGTGTAGCCAATGTAAATCAGAAATGTTATCCACATTACTTTCTAACAAAATATGGACAATACATAATTTTAATGATGCAACGTTGTACAGCTGATGGAAGAAAATTGGATACTTTAATAAAGCAATTTGTAGCAACACAACTATCAATATCAGGAAGGACTTTTGTAGCAATTGCAATAATTTTCCATGATGGTCCTTCCACAACATCTGGACATTACACTGCCTATCTAAAATGTGACAAAGGCTGGACACTTTGTGATGATTCCCATTTGGTTTTAAAACCTTTGCCTAGGGAATTACCAAATTCCTACCTAATATTTTTAAAGTCAAAGTTTTAGGAAGATAATTCACTCTCTGAGGAATTTATTATTATAATTTAATAGGATTATCATTAGACAATTTACATAAAAAGGAGTGCAAAAATACCACTTGGCCTCAAGGAAAGGTATATGTTTGGATTATGGACTTTTTCGTGCTCATTGACTCGGTGAATATTTTAAAGCGACAACATTTACAGTTTTTATAAGTTAAAGTTATACAATTTTGTTATCCATAAGCATTTCATATATGTGTGATTTGTATTTTCTGGTATTTTACTGAGAATAGCATGTTGGTTTTTTTTAAACAATCTTTTTGATTGTTTATTTTTTTGCCCGCTGTTAATTGATGAGAACGATTGAAATCTATTTCTAGTGAAATTCAATATATTCTGAAAACAGCAAAAAAGGCAAACAAATTACTTTGTTTAAATTATGCTGTGTTGTAAAAAATGTATTATTACATGTTACAACTATTTTTTCTTTTCTTTCACAGAGCCTAATTCTAAAATAAGCAATTTACCTCAATTTACATTACAAAAAAAATCTGAAAAAAATGTGTACCATTTTTAATTTCTATTACTGTGAAGGTAAGTTTAACTAAGTATTAATATGCAGAATAGGCAGATCTGCAAGAAGCTACAAAGTTTGAACACGTTTTTAAAAACACTCTGTTTATACCTATGTAGTTTTGAAATCTCTCTGTTATCAGATATCATGCGACCTCTAAAAAAACAGATTTGAGTGGTTCATAATATTTCCCATTGTACCTATTGAAGGACCGCAATCATTTCAATCATTCTTCTTTGAGCATCTTTGCAGACAAAACTCTGTGCTTACCTTCTATCATTCGCAAGCAATTTTAAAAACAGAAATATGTCACTTTTTGTAACATAGTTATTGCGCAAGACACTCTTTCATATTTACAAAGAGAGGAAAAGGCACTCTCTGTACTTTTTCTACTCCATATAAATACAACCTCATCATACACACCACTTTGTGTTGAAAGGGTGTTCTATAAGTGTTTTTGTGCGTGATTGCACTGAATACTCATAGAACAAGACACATCTCCAGATTTATCAGAAATCATAGATCTCGATATGTGTGTGAATGCTGCACCATTCTCCAATTGGTGTAGGAAAGCACAACAAGGAGAATTGTTTTCATTTCTCCTCATTTTTTAATCTTCAATGCATGCTAAAATGTTCAGCATACATTGAAGGAGAAAAATGCGTTTTCTGATTGTTTTTGTGGAGGAAGGTGTGTCTTCCTGCACAAAAACAAACAGCACAAGACACAGATATCCTTGCACCATGGTGCAAGGGTTCCTGTGTCACCACATCGCTGCAGTTTAAGCAGCCGTGCAGAGAGAAGCATAGATTTGCAACATATTTATGTACATATGTTGCATCCCTGTGCTTCGGAAGTACTACAGCACACTGCAGTTAAAGAGGTTACTGTGTGATGCTGCAGCACTTCTACATAGTTCTGCACTTATACATTCACCATACGCTACTAATCCATTCATTCAGTCAGTTACATACTACACATACATTCATCTAAACTTTCCCACACTAACAAACAAATATAGCTCTTTTTTTAAACCAGGAAAGTTAGTTCTTAGAAGAACTTTTTTTTTTCTTCTTTTTTCTTTTATATTTATTTGGGGGGTTTTTGAACAATTTTTAATTTTTGGGGTTTTTCTTGGGAAAAAAAAAGGTAAAAACAGAACTGGAGGAACCAAACAATGAAATTCAGGGGGAAAAAAAACAAACTAGCAATGATGACTCTCATGCATTCGGCAGATAAGATCGATTGACTGCTCTACCTTGAAAATAAAACAGCATTGCATTTTATGCAGAGCACTTTCAGGGTTCGAAACTGTGGACGGATGTCCAAATTTTGCACAGAAGGATCCACCCTTGAAGTGCTTGGCTGCGATGAATCTGATGGTGCAGGAACAACTCTCATTCTGCCGCATTCCTCCCAAGCAAGGTTCACCGGATGGAGGGTCCTCGGATGCTTCATCATACTTGCTGTTCCGCAGGAATATTTTTTGTTCGGATCTTCACGGGGCAGCACTCTCTGGCAGATCTTGCAGGTTACTAAGGTGGCATTGGTTTTCTTTTGCCCTTCAGTAAAGGTGAAAAATTTCCACACCACAGATGAATATCTTGGTGGGCGTGGTGGTTCTTACAAAAAATCATCCTCAGATGAATGAGGAGATCCTGGAGATGCCTGCTGCCCTGAAGCCATTGTTTGCTTCTTCTCTGCAAAGAGATGCTCCTCCAAAGAAGGTCAAAGAAGAATGATTGAAATGGGTGGGGTCTTTCAATAGTTAGAATAGGAAGTGTAATGAACCAATCACATCTCTTTTTTTCAGGTCACATGGGATCCGCGCACCGTGCGCATAGGCAGCACGCACCCAGCGCGCATCCGCGAAATTAAATTTAAAAGAAATATAGGATTAGAAGAAAAATATATTACATTAATGAGTAGTTTAGAGTTTGTCTTCAATTAATATTTACATGAAATACATATATATATGTTTTTTTAAATGTAAAATATTTCGCGGGATTCGCGCATCCACCGCGTCATACACGCACATGACTTATCGCGGAAGTGCGCAAGCGTCACGTAACGTGCATCGTACGTGTCGCGTATAGGCTTGCCGTTGCGTACCGGTAGCATTGCTATCACGCACCAAACACGTACCAAACGCATACCGTACACGGATGCTTTCGCGCAGGGATCGAGAAAGGTGTGCATAGGGTGCGCGAATCCCCCAAAAAATGGAAAAAATCATAATAAAGGATTGAAAATATAGTTTAAAAAATATTTTTAAAAATAGATTTTTTTTTTAATTCAATAAAAAATAAACATTAAAAACAAATAAGATTTTTTAATTTTTAAAAGAATTAATTGAAAAAATAAGTTAAAAAAATTGTGATAAAAAATATTTTTAAAAAAACATAAAGTAATTGACACACTGAAATAGAAAAATTTAGAAATCCAATGAAAATCATTAAACATCATAGCTTTAGAGATAAGTTATAGATAGGAATTAGCATTTAAAAAACCTTTGAAATTCACTGAAAAAACCATAGGTTTCATGCACGTTATAGTTAGGAATTGGCATTTAAAAAACCTTAGAAATTCACTGAAAAAAACATAGGTTTCAGGGGTGTTATAGTTAGTTGCACATTTCCCTTGTACAAAACCCTAGAAATTCCCCCGTTATAGTTAGTTCAGCTAACTATAACTCGCGTCCCCGCAATGCACTGCTGATGACATCACATATTACATCACTCATGACATGGTCAGTGACATCACTGATGACATCACTCATTACATCTCAAATGACATCACTGATCACACATCACACAAGCGTTTATTCACCTTTTAATTTTGCAGGTAGCCGGGACATCAGATTCATCACAACAGCGGGATGAAAACCAAACGCGTTTCGGGCTGCATTAACCCCTTGGTCACTGGTATAGGCTGAAGGCACAGCTGCACAATTTCGCGCCGTGTTCAGAGCGCTTTCTATAAACTCTGCCGTAGTGGACGTGGCTAAATTGCATTATGGTCTCTGTAGTTTGTGGGTTGAAAATCCATATTGGAATGCCACTATCCCTACCACAAAATCTTAAAATCCTTTAGTAGGTTGCCTACATGCCTTTTCCCAAGATGAAGGGCGCGGTGACGCCCAAAACGCGTTGGAACTTTCATGGTGTTTTCTGCCCGACTTTGTTGAAGTGTGTTGCCAGAAGAAAATAAACAATTTCAACACGGATGCGTGTGGGCCTCTAATGGTTGGTGTTCTCTTGCATTGGATATATTGCGGCCCGCACCGGGTCGCGGAGAGCCCCCGCTGCGATAGAGCAGGTCCTGTGTCATTACTTTTAATGTCACTCATGGAACAACGTGATGGTTCCTCTGGTGAAGAATTAGCTCAGCAATTACTTTCAACAACTCGAGCAACCCACTGTGGTTATTTTATTTTTTTCGGGAGAAAAGAACAGCGAGACCTACTATAGGATTGTTGAAAAACTACAAATACCATATTGCATAGCGAAGACGCCAGTAGGCGGGACTTAAGAACATTAATTAAGGAGTTATCACGCTGTTTCTCCCTACATGCCATTTCGCAAGATGAAGGGCGCAGTGACGCCCGAAACGCGTTGGAACTTTCATGGCGATTTCTGCCCGACTTTGTTGAAGTGTTAGCTGTGCTGCCAGAAGAAAATAAACAATTTCAACACGGATGCGTGTGGGACTCCAATGGTTGGTGTTCTCTTGCATTGGATATATTGCAGCCCGCACCGGGTCACGGAGAGCCCCCGCTGTGAAAGAGCAGGTCCTGTGTCATTACGTTGAATGTCACTCATGGAGCAACGTGATGTTTTCTCTGGTGAAGAATTAGCTCAGCGATTACTTTCAACAGCTCGAGCAACCCACTGTGGTTATTTTCGTTTTTTTAAGGACAAAAAAGAACATCGAGACCAACTATAGGATTGTTGAAAAACTACAAATACCATATTGCATAGCGAAGACGCCAGTAGGCGGAATTTAAAAACATTAATTAAGGAGTTATCACGCTGTTTCTCCCTACATGCCATATCCCAAGATGAAGGGCGCGGTGATGCCCGAAACGGGTTGGAACTTTCATGGCGATTTCCGCCCGACTTTGTTGAAGTGTTAGCTGTGCTGCCAGAAGAAAATAAACAATTTCAACACGAATGTGTGTGGGCCTCCAATGGTTGGTGTTCTCTTGCATTGAATATATTGCGGCCCGCACCGGATCGCGGAGAGCCCCCACTGTGAAAGAGTAGGTCCTCATGGAGCAACGTGATGTTTTTTCTGGTGCAGAATTAGCTCAGGGATTACTTTCAACAACTCAAGCAACCCACTGTGGTTATTTTATTTTTTTCAGGAGAAAAGAACAGCGAGACCTACTTTAGGGTTGTTGAAAAACTACAAATACCATATTGCATTGCGAAGATGCCAGTAGGCGGGACTTAAGAACATTAATTAAGGAGTTATCACGCTGTTTCTCCCAACATGCCATTTCCCAAGATGAAGGGCGTGGCGACGCCCAAAACGCGTTGGAACTTTCATGGCGATTTCTGCCTGACTTTGTTGAAGTGTTAGCTGTGCTGCCAGAAGAAAATAAACAATTTCAACATGGATGCGTGTGGGCCTCCAAAGGTTGGCGTTCTCTTGCATTGGATATATATATGTACATATATAGATATGGATATATATATATATATATATAAATATATATATATATATATATATATATATATATATATATATATATATATATATATATATATATATATATATATATATATATTCACTGAAAAAACCATAGGTTTCACACATGTTATAGTTAGCGGAAATTTTACTGATAAAAAACCAGTGAAATTGCCCCGTTATAGTTAGTGCTGGCAACTATAACTCACGCGACCGCAATCCTCTGCTGATGCTAATACTGTATTTAGACACTTATTTGCCCATGTCTTCTTCCATACATTTTTAGCTATACATATATTACAAATATTTTTTTTTCATAAAGACACATATGTCATCAGCAGAAGATTGCGGTCGCGTGAGTTATAGTTGCCAGCACTAACTATAACGGGGCAATTTCACTGGTTTTTTATCAGTAAAATTTCCGCTAACTATAACATGTGTGAAACCTATGGTTTTTTCAGTGAATTTGCAAGGTTTTTTAAATGCTAATTCCTAACTATAACGTGTGTGAAACCTATGGTTTTTTCAGTGAATTTGTACGGTTTTTTAAATGCTAAGTTACTTTACGCCATTCGAGGCGTGCGCGCCCACTTAACGCAGTTCGTTCCGTGCACGGTTTTTATCAACTTTAATAAGCCCTGTACATTTGGTGGCCTTCGGCCACCAAAAGCACAGGGGGTGGGGTCAATGTGGATAGTGTTTTCTTTATTTCGATTTTATAATTTCATGTTGCCCAAATTTAGTTTTTTTTACCTATTAATAAGCCCTGTACATTTGGTGGCCTCCGGCCACCAAAAGCACAGGGGGTGGGGTAAGTGTGGATAGTGTTTTTTTTTTTTTTTTTTTTTTACCGTACGCTTACGGTAAGCGTACGGTAAGCGTACGGGGCGAAATTGCCGAAAAAAAAATAAAACCGTTTTTGCTCTTGGGGGATGTTTGGGGACTCCCTCAACATGACTGTGTGGGAGGGAGTTGTCAAAAATGCCCCGTAACATGTTTTTGGGCATCAAGTTTGAGAAATAACTCTCAATGCGAGAGACAAAATGGCGGACGCCGCTTCCTGGTTTCGGCCGATTCGAATGTTTACTAAGATCTAAGAGCCAATCAGAATCGCGCTCGCGCACGCCACCGTACGCTTACGGTAAGCGTACGGTAAGCGTACCGTAAGCGGGCTCAGATATATATATTGATTTAAAGGCTATTTTCTCAGAATCTACTGAACAGATTTACACCAAACCTACAAAAGGCACTTCCTTGACCTAGGGACTACCTCTCTGCCAAAATTCTAGTAATTCTGTTCAGCCATTCGGGCTGTAGCTCGTTCTAAAGGTCCTATGGAAAAATGCATGGGAAAAACGCGTTTTGGGACCCCCCTTTTATCTCAGCCCCCGCTTGACGAATCCCCCCGAGACTTTCAGGGTAGGAGCGCAGCGTAGCGCCCCACCTATTTTGAGAAATTCGCAAGGATTCATCGACCGGCGCCAAAGTTATTCAAAATAGAATGTTGAGGTTTTCCTATGGAAAAGGGGTCCTAACTATAACTACCTACTGGCGACCGCCAGTAGGTAATATATATATATATATATATATATAAACCAGTCCGCACCATTAGTGATCAGGCATGCCAGAGATCGAGATAATTAATAATTGCATCAAAGGAGGATAAAAAAGTTAAAAGACAATTGGAGAAAAGTAGAGAGAATAGAGAACAACAGTTGGATAATGGCAGCACAAAATGAACAATTCTAACAAGCAACGTCTATAATGTAATGTAAGTTGCGAATTAGAATAGGACATGCGACAAATATCATAAATCCTATTCATGTCCTATATAATGCTTACAGTAGGAACCAATGTGATGAGCTCCCTGGTAAAAAAAATGGTGAACTCGAAACAGCAAGAGGTCAACCCTTGGTTAATAAAGGTAACTGTCTCACAACTTCCTCCTTTTCATGCAGGCCATTTTGGACAGTGTCCAAGTAATGCATCCACATGCATTCAAGTAAATTCATTATATCTGCAATGAGGTGAGCTTCACTGCCATATCATTGTAATTACACACCCCCTATTCATCCTGTATTATAATTAACAGTAATACTACCTTCTTTGCAGGTTGCTCTTCCTACGGTCCTGAAGAAGGCCCCGTTGTAAGGAAAGAATCACCTTCTTCTTGTGTCTGGGGTCGAAACGTCAACTTTGCTTGTAATTGGACCTGTACTTATCTATCCAGCCCAAAAGCGGAGAATCTATTATGCATTCATGGCATCGCATTACTTGAGTTGTCTAGTCAGCGTTTGATACCTTGTTAGACAGGTAGCCTTCATACTTTTAACATATTGTAAATATTGTCTATTTATTACCACATCCCTATCCCTCCATGATCACTACCTTGAGCACTTTACTCACCTTGTCACTTTGGAGCAGCCATTAAAACTGTGAACTTGTGATTAATTCATATAAACTTTTTTGATAATCAAGTCAACCAGGCCATTGTTCTATTCAACAATTGTGGGGTGTCCACCAACCTTATTTTCCGCTTTGAGACGTTTACCGGTCAGTTGGACCACTTGTTGTACGTACTAATATTGGCCCAGGTCCAGCTGGTTATTGGGTATACCCTATTATTATGTAACAATAATTTTTATGCATGAGAACAGGAGCTAGCTTAGAATCCCTGTCTCTGTAGGAGACAGTTCATCGTTGCCTGTTTTGCACATTTAATACATTTTAACTATATTAACATTTATATTTTTATAATACTATTAACCTGTTCGACGCTTATGACGGAGCGGTTCCGTCACGTGCGTCGGTTGCGCTGTGCGCATGACAGAACCGCTCCGTCATGGCCCCGCCCGCGCACGGAATCTTCAGCGCGGCGCGGAAATCCGCGCCGCGCTGAAGGGGTTAATATGTAGAGTAATCTGCAGTAGCATTAATCAGCCTATATAGTCCTAATTTCATTACAAATTGTATTACTATGAAAATGTTTAAAAAAATGATTTTATAATTTAATATCAATTAAAACATGTATTATAACTTAAATTAAATTAATTTACTTCCCATCCTGTACCCCTACAAAACCCACAACCCAGACCTAAAATATAAATTAAAAAAATGTAATTATGCTATTAAGATAATTAGTGACCAATTAAATAATTATTATTAACTAAAGATGAGTTTTTATGAATTAATTTAGTTCCCACCCTGCACCCATATATATACCTCACAACCCACACATAAATAAAATAAAAAATTCACACAGTTAACATGAATAATTTTCAATTAAATAAATAATAACAGCTAATTATTAATTAATTAAGTTTAAATTACTTCCTACCCTATACCCCTATAAAGCCTACAACCCTCACTCAAAATGTAAATTAACAAAAAATGTATTGCACAATTAACATAATTAATTACCAATTAAATAAATACTATTAAATAAAAACTATTTTATATTTTATTATAAATAGATTACTTCCCATCGTGTACCCCTATAAATCCACAACCCACTAGGGCAGTAAAAATCACAGAAATAATGTGATTACATTTCATAACTACTAAAAATTAAACAACTATATTACAAAACATAAACAATAATTAAACAAAGAAATCACATTGTATACATTTAAAATATATACCAAAATACATAACAATTAAAAAAAACAATATAAACAACTATATTTTTGTAAACAATATTAATGAATTAAATACTTTAAAAATCAATATTACTTACCTTAACATCTATATTCTTGACAATGATATTCTTGCAGACAATATTTCCATATCACAATATTTTAGAGTTGATACTTTGGTATGGCGATTTTTTAACTTAGTTATTTTGTCTGTATACCTCCATATACAAACGACTGGCAAGGAAGGACACAGAGAGCTTTGAACTTTGCAATATACATTTCTTTTTCAATGCTTATACCGTACTATTGTCATACAAATAGGAGACATTTAGACAAGGATTTAAAAAGGTCTCAGTGACCAGCAATATTAAATATTTACATCAAGCATTTTGGTGGAGCAATACCCTCAACTAACACAAGGAAGATCCACATGATTACTACGGCACATACACAAAACTTCAATTCCAAGCCCAGAAGAAGTTCCAGTTGGGGACGAAAGACATTGGCTACATATAACAAAAGAAGAAAGTTGTTTTTATATGACAGAAGATCAGGAATAAAGAAATCTACTTTTAAAGAAAATTCAAAATGGAGTCTGTACATTATGTTAACTAAGTGAGAAAATTCAAGATGGAGTCTGTACATTATGTTATCTAAGTGTGACTTAACTACATAACTGTATCTAAAGGGCCTGTGCATTATCTCTGCCAAGTGGTGGCTGCTGAGTCTTTTGTTCGGGAAGAGCAGAGTAACTTGTATTCATCTTTAGAAAATATGACCTATCACTCATGTTATACTTCTTTATTCCATTCCAACCGTTTTTTTCCTTTGCCCCATAAAGATTACTGGACCCCACATTCTAAGGGCAGAATCCCGTGAGGGTTGACTTTCTGTACTGCTGACTGTACATAACCTCTTTCCACTGCTCTATTTCTAATCACACTGGTTCAACAGAGAGGGCAACTGGGCCCTGAAGAAGGCCCTACCTCATTTTTAGGTTTCGCTGAGTCAGCGGGCATGCGGTGCTCCTAGAGACTTTAGTAGGTGAGTTTTCAAAGTGCTGCTGGCTGGTGACAAGCTTGCGTTCACGCGAGCGTGCACGCGCAAACCGCCAGCCTTCAGCAGCACTTTGAAAACTCACCTACTAAAGTCTCTCCGAGCAGTGCATGCGCGCTGACTCAGCGAGACCTAAAAATGCGCATTACGCCGGCGATGCTTCCGTAAAGCATCTCGCCTCCAAAGGGTCATCGGGGACGCAGCTTCCCAGCAAGTAATAAAAGTGGCTTGTTTTCCTTTCCCTCAAGTACCGTTCTACTCTCTTTCTGTCACTTTCCATCTCTCTGTGATGCCTTTCATCCTTTTTCCTCTGTTCTTTCCTCTCGCTCTCAGGCTCTGTTCATCTCATCTTTCTCTACCTAAGCCCATGGTTCTTCTTCTAAACCCACTACTGTGGTCAACAATTACGTTTTTATTGCATTATTAGTGTTACTTATTTACATATAATTTAGTACTATTTTTGAGTGGCATGCTAAAATGAAATTACTGAAATAAACCACGAGCAGCATGGAATAATACACGCATACATTAAATTGTAGGATGTATATAGTGCCTATTACCCCTGATGAGATCTCAAAGCGCTCTTTGATGTACATAAAACGTTAAAACTCCTGTCCATATTTTTTAATGTGCTGCATTGTGATCTTATAATTGCAGCTAAAATTCCATGTTTCAGTAGGCGTCCGGATTTACAGTGGAAAGGTAATGTTGGAGGACAGCCTCAGTCCAAATACAATTTATGTTATTTTGACAATTGTGTGTTTTGTTCAGCTCCATTAACTCACCTCTGAGGAAAAGCTAGTGGATCTTTTTTCTTTCCCATAATATGTATGCAGCGGATGTGATTAAAATGTAATTTATTCAGAAGTCAGGCGGGTATCTTGTCCAGCTGGCAAAACAGCAGCCCTCGCATTCTCCTCTTCGCTAACACTATGTTTTCGCCCGATAAATGGCATCAGCGGTGCAAGAGTGCCTGTTTATGTACAGTTATTTTCGCAGTTCCTGGTTCACAGGAACCAATTTATTTTGGTTTCATAATTTCTTTATCAAATTGTATCTTTTAAGGAACGCATTGGATGTTGATTACTAAAACTCAAATCATCTTCCAAATGTGTTGAGTTAATATTGGGGTGGTTTCCTCCCCGAGTGCCGGTGTTGCCGCTGCACCCCTTAGTACTTCCGGTGACACTGACTGCTCTTGCAGTGTCTCTCTGCCTCTGCCAGGGCCTGGGTGATCTGATGCGTTACAACAAACAAATGATGGACGGAATGCTGACAATGCATACATTCTCCCCCAGTCAAGAGATCTGGGTTAAATCCATCGTTCTTTTGCCCACTACACCACCCCAGTTTAGACATGGCCATAAGCAAATCAGTCTTGACCCTGTGCCTCATGGGAACAGTCCAGCCCGAACTGCCAAGCCATGTCTTCCCTGGACCGGAATCAAGCATCCTAGGACCGGTTTCTGGCTATCAGCCGTCATCAGCCATGATAGCTTGACTCCAGTGGCCTAGTGAGCACGGGTCCCACGTCTGGGAATACCCATCCCACTTAGGGCGAAAAGCGTTACAACAAACAAATGATGGACGGAATGCTGACAATGCATACATTCTCCCCCAGTCAAGAGATCTGGGTTAAATCCATCGTTCTTTTGCCCACTACACCACCCCAGTTTAGACATGGCCATATGCAAATCAGTCTTGACCCTGTGCCTCATGGGAACAGTCCAGCCCGAACTGCCAAGCCATGTCTTCCCTGGACCGGAATCAAGCATCCTAGGACCGGTTTCTGGCTATCAGCCGTCATCAGCCAGGATAGCTTGACTCCAGTGGCGTAGTGAGCACGGGTCCCACGTCTGGGAATACCCATCCCACTTAGGGCGAAAAGCGTTACAACAAACAAATGATGGACGGAATGCTGACAATGCATACATTCTCCCCCAGTCAAGAGATCTGGGTTAAATCCATCGTTCTTTTGCCCACTACACCACCCCAGTTTAGACATGGCCATATGCAAATCAGTCTTGACCCTGTGCCTCATGGGAACAGTCCAGCCCGAACTGCCAAGCCATGTCTTCCCTGGACCGGAATCAAGCATCCTAGGACCGGTTTCTGGCTATCAGCCGTCATCAGCCAGGATAGCTTGACTCCAGTGGCGTAGTGAGCACGGGTCCCACGTCTGGGAATACCCATCCCACTTAGGGCGAAAAGCGTTACAACAAACAAATGATGGACGGAATGCTGACAATGCATACATTCTCACCCAGTCAAGAGATCTGGGTTAAATCCATCGTTCTTTTGCCCACTACACCACCCCAGTTTAGACATGGCCATATGCAAATCAGTCTTGACCCTGTGCCTCATGGGAACAGTCCAGTCCGAACTGCCAAGCCATGTCTTCCCTGGACCGGAATCAAGCATCCTAGGACCGGTTTCTGGCTATCAGCCGTCATCAGCCAGGATAGCTTGACTCCAGTGGCGTAGTGAGCACGGGTCCCACGTCTGGGAATACCCATCCCACTTAGGGCGAAAAGCGTTACAACAAACAAATGATGGACGGAATGCTGACAATGCATACATTCTCCCCCAGTCAAGAGATCTGGGTTAAATCCATCGTTCTTTTGCCCACTACACCACCCCAGTTTAGACATGGCCATATGCAAATCAGTCTTGACCCTGTGCCTCATGGGAACAGTCCAGCCCGAACTGCCAAGCCATGTCTTCCCTGGACCGGAATCAAGCATCCTAGGACCGGTTTCTGGCTATCAGCCGTCATCAGCCAGGATGGCTTGACTCCAGTGGCGTAGTGAGCACGGGTCCCACGTCTGGGAATACCCATCCCACTTAGGGCAAAAAGCGTTACAACAAACAAATAATGGACGGAATGCTGACAATGCATACATTCTCCCCCAGTCAAGAGATCTGGGTTAAATCCATCGTTCTTTTGCCCACTTCACCCCAGTTTAGACATGGCCATATGCAAATCAGTCTTGACCCTGTGCCTCATGGGAACAGTCCAGCCCGAACTGCCAAGCCATGTCTTCCCTGGACCGGAATCAAGCATCCTAGGACCGGTTTCTGGCTATCAGCCGTCATCAGCCAGGATAGCTTGACTCCAGTGGCGTAGTGAGCACGGGTCCCACGTCTGGGAATACCCATCCCACTTAGGGCGAAAAGCGTTACAACAAACAAATGATGGACGGAATGCTGACAATGCATACATTCTCCCCCAGTCAAGAGATCTGGGTTAAATCCATCGTTCTTTTGCCCACTACACCACCCCAGTTTAGACATGGCCATATGCAAATCAGTCTTGACCCTGTGCCTCATGGGAACAGTCCAGCCCGAACTGCCAAGCCATGTCTTCCCTGGACCGGAATCAAGCATCCTAGGACCGGTTTCTGGCTATCAGCCGTCATCAGCCAGGATAGCTTGACTCCAGTGGCGTAGTGAGCACGGGTCCTACGTCTGGGAATACCCATCCCACTTAGGGCGAAAAGCGTTACAACAAACAAATGATGGACGGAATGCTGACAATGCATACATTCTCCCCTAGTCAAGAGATCTGGGTTAAATCCATTGTTCTTTTGCCCACTACACCATCCCAGTTTAGACATGGCCATATGCAAATCAGTCTTGACCCTGTGCCTCATGGGAACAGTCCAGCCCGAACTGCCAAGCCATGTCTTCCCTGGACCGGAATCAAGCATCCTAGGACCGGTTTCTGGCTATCAGCCGTCATCAGCCAGGATAGCTTGACTCCAGTGGCGTGGTGAGCACGGGTCCCACGTCTGGGAATACCCATCCCACTTAGGGCGAAAAGCGTTACAACAAACAAATGATGGACGGAATGCTGACAATGCATACATTCTCCCCCAGTCAAGAGATCTGGGTTAAATCCATCGTTCTTTTGCCCACTACACCACCCCAGTTTAGACATGGCCATATGCAAATCAGTCTTGACCCTGTGCCTCATGGGAACAGTCCAGCCCGAACTGCCAAGCCATGTCTTCCCTGGACCGGAATCAAGCATCCTAGGACCGGTTTCTGGCTATCAGCCGTCATCAGCCAGGATAGCTTGACTCCAGTGGCGTAGTGAGCACGGGTCCCACGTCTGGGAATACCCATCCCACTTAGGGCGAAAAGCGTTACAACAAACAAATGATGGACGGAATGCTGACAATGCATACATTCTCCCCCAGTCAAGAGATCTGGGTTAAATCCATCGTTCTTTTGCCCACTACACCACCCCAGTTTAGACATGGCCATATGCAAATCAGTCTTGACCCTGTGCCTCATGGGAACAGTCCAGCCCGAACTGCCAAGCCATGTCTTCCCTGGACCGGAATCAAGCATCCTAGAACCGGTTTCTGGCTATCAGCCGTCATCAGCCAGGATAGCTTGACTCCAGTGGCGTAGTGAGCACGGGTCCCACGTCTGGGAATACCCATCCCACTTAGGGCGAAAAGCGTTACAACAAACAAATGATGGACGGAATGCTGACAATGCATACATTCTCCCCCAGTCAAGAGATCTGGGTTAAATCCATCGTTCTTTTGCCCACTACACCACCCCAGTTTAGACATGGCCATATGCAAATCAGTCTTGACCCTGTGCCTCATGGGAACAGTCCAGCCCGAACTGCCAAGCCATGTCTTCCCTGGACCGGAATCAAGCATCCTAGGACCGGTTTCTGGCTATCAGCCGTCATCAGCCAGGATAGCTTGACTCCAGTGGCGTAGTGAGCACGGGTCCCACGTCTGGGAATACCCATCCCACTTAGGGCGAAAAGCGTTACAACAAACAAATGATGGACGGAATGCTGACAATGCATACATTCTCCCCCAGTCAAGAGATCTGGGTTAAATCCATCGTTCTTTTGCCCACTACACCACCCCAGTTTAGACATGGCCATATGCAAATCAGTCTTGACCCTGTGCCTCATGGGAACAGTCCAGCCCGAACTGCCAAGCCATGTCTTCCCTGGACCGGAATCAAGCATCCTAGGACCGGTTTCTGGCTATCAGCCGTCATCAGCCAGGATGGCTTGACTCCAGTGGCGTAGTGAGCACGGGTCCCACGTCTGGGAATACCCATCCCACTTAGGGCGAAAAGCGTTACAACAAACAAATGATGGACGGAATGCTGACAATGCATACATTCTCCCCCAGTCAAGAGATCTGGGTTAAATCCATCGTTCTTTTGCCCACTACACCATCCCAGTTTAGACATGGCCATATGCAAATCAGTCTTGACCCTGTGCCTCATGGGAACAGTCCAGCCCGAACTGCCAAGCCATGTCTTCCCTGGACCGGAATCAAGCATCCTAGGACCGGTTTCTGGCTATCAGCCGTCATCAGCCAGGATAGCTTGACTCCAGTGGCGTAGTGAGCACGGGTCCCACGTCTGGGAATACCCATCCCACTTAGGGCGAAAAGCGTTACAACAAACAAATGATGGACGGAATGCTGACAATGCATACATTCTCCCCCAGTCAAGAGATCTGGGTTAAATCCATCGTTCTTTTGCCCACTACACCACCCCAGTTTAGACATGGCCATATGCAAATCAGTCTTGACCCTGTGCCTCATGGGAACAGTCCAGCCCGAACTGCCAAGCCATGTCTTCCCTGGACCGGAATCAAGCATCCTAGGACCGGTTTCTGGCTATCAGCCGTCATCAGCCAGGATAGCTTGACTCCAGTGGCGTAGTGAGCACGGGTCCCACGTCTGGGAATACCCATCCCACTTAGGGCGAAAAGCGTTACAACAAACAAATGATGGACGGAATGCTGACAATGCATACATTCTCCCCCAGTCAAGAGATCTGGGTTAAATCCATCGTTCTTTTGCCCACTACACCACCCCAGTTTAGACATGGCCATATGCAAATCAGTCCTGACCCTGTGCCTCATGGGAACAGTCCAGCCCGAACTGCCCGAACTGGAATGGCATGGTGAGCAAAAAAACGATGGATTTAGGCCCCGATCTCTGTACTGGGGTGAATGTATGACATTGTTCTGCATTCTGTCCATCAATTGTTGTTTTTGCATTTGTCACCCCGAGTGGGAAGGGTATGCTCAGACGTGAGTCCCTTGCTCTCCATGCCACTGGAATCAAGCTATCCTGGCTGACGAGGGCTGATAGCCCGAAACCGGTCCTAGGATGCTTGTTTCCAGTCCAGGGAGGACCTGGCTTGGCAGTTCGGGCTGGACTGTTCCCATGGGGCACAGGGTCAAGACTGATTTGCATATGGCTGGGTTCAAACTGGAATGGCATGGTGAGCAAAAAAACGATGGATTTAGGCCCAGATCTCTGTACTGGGGTGAATGTATGACATTGTTCTGCATTCTGTCCATCAATTGTTGTTTTTGCATTTGTCACCCCGAGTGGGAAGGGTATGCTCAGACGTGAGTCCCTTGCTCTCCATGCCACTGGAATCAAGCTATCCTGGCTGACGAGGGCTGATAGCCCGAAACCGGTCCTAGGATGCTTGTTTCCAGTCCAGGGAGGACCTGGCTTGGCAGTTCGGGCTGGACTGTTCCCATGGGGCACAGGGTCAAGACTGATTTGCATATGGCTGGGTTCAAACTGGAATGGCATGGTGAGCAAAAAAACGATGGATTTAGGCCCAGATCTCTGTACTGGGGTGAATGTATGACATTGTTCTGCATTCTGTCCATCAATTGTTGTTTTTGCATTTGTCACCCCGAGTGGGAAGGGTATGCTCAGACGTGAGTCCCTTGCTCTCCATGCCACTGGAATCAAGCTATCCTGGCTGACGAGGGCTGATAGCCCGAAACCGGTCCTAGGATGCTTGTTTCCAGTCCAGGGAGGACCTGGCTTGGCAGTTCGGGCTGGACTGTTCCCATGGGGCACAGGGTCAAGACTGATTTGCATATGGCTGGGTTCAAACTGGAATGGCATGGTGAGCAAAAAAACGATGGATTTAGGCCCAGATCTCTGTACTGGGGTGAATGTATGACATTGTTCTGCATTCATTCCATCAATTGTTGTTTTTGCATTTGTCACCCCGAGTGGGAAGGGTATGCTCAGACGTGAGTCCCTTGCTCTCCATGCCACTGGAATCAAGCTATCCTGGCTGACGAGGGCTGATAGCCCGAAACCGGTCCTAGGATGCTTGTTTCCAGTCCAGGGAGGACCTGGCTTGGCAGTTCGGGCTGGACTGTTCCCATGGGGCACAGGGTCAAGACTGATTTGCATATGGCTGGGTTCAAACTGGAATGGCATGGTGAGCAAAAAATGGATGGATTTAGGCCCAGATCTCTGTACTGGGGTGAATGTATGACATTGTTCTGCATTCTGTCCATCAATTGTTGTTTTTGCATTTGTCACCCCGAGTGGGAAGGGTATGCTCAGACGTGAGTCCCTTGCTCTCCATGCCACTGGAATCAAGCTATCCTGGCTGACGAGGGCTGATAGCCCGAAACCGGTCCTAGGATGCTTGTTTCCAGTCCAGGGAGGACCTGGCTTGGCAGTTCGGGTGGACTGTTCCCATGGGGCACAGGGTCAAGACTGATTTGCATATGGCTGGGTTCAAACTGGAATGGCATGGTGAGCAAAAAAACGATGGATTGAGGCCCAGATCTCTGTACTGGGGTGAACGTATAACATTGTTCTGCATTCTGTCCATCAATTGTTGTTTTTGCATTTGTCACCCCGAGTGGGAAGGGTATGCTCAGACGTGAGTCCCTTGCTCTCCATGCCACTGGAATCAAGCTATCCTGGCTGACGAGGGCTGATAGCCCGAAACCGGTCCTAGGATGCTTGTTTCCAGTCCAGGGAGGACCTGGCTTGGCAGTTCGGGCTGGACTGTTCCCATGGGGCACAGGGTCAAGACTGATTTGCATATGGCTGGGTTCAACTTCAAACTGGAATGGCATGGTGAGCAAAAAAACGATGGATTTAGGCCCAGATCTCTGTACTGGGGTGAATGTATAACATTGTTCTGCATTCTGTCCATCAATTGTTGTTTTTGCATGGGTGATCTGATGAGCAGCGCTGACGGCATCTTCCTATAAATCATCACGGATGTCAGTTGGTTTTCTTCTATGGAGACTTCAAACGGTGCTGTTCGGCTGCATGTGCTTCTGGGAAGCCAGCAGAGAACCGGTTCTACACAAACTATTCTGCGGCCACCTCCCCGTGACCTCTGGGACTAGATAATGGGTGTTCATTTGTTATCAGTGTCAAGATGGCGACAAAGATAGAGCTAATGAGTCTTGTTCTTCATAACAGAGAGGTAAATAGTGCAGGGCCTGTACACGACCGTCTGTTTCCTCCAGAGGCACCACACACATACTGCCATGTTTGAAAACAACTCCTGGGCGCAGGACTGGGGTGTTTGTGACCGAGTCATTGCGTCTAAAGTCAGAGAGTGGGTGAGTAATCACCTGAGTGGAGTCTGCGTGTGCCTGATCACGCATTGAGGGTGACCGCATTCTTGTTTCTTTTGTTTAAGCAATCCATGCGGGTACCTTGTTTTCCACATGTCTCCCTCGTGTACTTCTCTCCACCGCCTCTGCTGCACTTGTGTTGCTTTCTCTCTTCCATGTGCTTCTACCCACCCCTTTCATGTTGCGCTCTCCCTTGTGTGTTTCTACACCAGTGTTGCTTTCTTGTCGATTTGTTTCTTCCCACTCCAGTTCCATGTTGCTCCCCCATGTGCTTGTCTTCGTTTTCCTCCTCCCTCAGTGTTGTTTCTGCCCCCCATGTTTCCCTTATCAGCGCCCTCCAAGTTGCTTTAGAAAAAAATGTGCTCCATGGTTTTTTTTTACTGATTCAACTCCGATAGGTAAATAAAATTATAAAAGGATGTTTGTCATTTTGTTGGCATACTCCGTGTGCCTACAAAAGGACACAGCCAGTCACGTTGTAGGCTTTTCTTTTTTCCTGCTCTTTAGACATACCACACAGCATTGGGAATGCTGTACAGCATCGCTAAAAACCATTGCCAAAGTCATTTGGGTTAGATGAAGAGCCCTTGTGGCTTTACCAATGCTTGTTTCTTATCAGATGTGCACATCTGCCTAAAACGTAGTGCACTTCAGTGCGAGGGCTGTTGTGTCAATTCCACTTGATTTTTTTTTAATTTTCATTGCATATACTTTAAAAAGAAAAAGATTCACACTTACTAAGGTCAGATCTTATAATTTTGTAGTGCCTTTCGAAGTATTTCATTCTACGAAGAAGCAGCTCTGCAAAACTGTACACTCCATTTATATTATGTGACCTGGTAAGAGATGTTTTAAATTCAGGATGACAAGTCGTAGTAACATGCAAAAGATTGGGGATTAGGAGTGCCCTATAGAAATATCTCTTCCTTTGAGGACAGTGCGATGTACACATAAATGTGCACGAGTAAATAAACAAAATTCTTTTATTGCAAAGAAACAAACATCGGCCCCGTTTCAATAACATTCTTATTGGGTTTTTACTTTTAGCTGTCATTTATCCAGTCAGTCATTCGGGGATATTAACTACATCTGGGCCAAATTCTCACATCTTTAGTGTGATAATATCTGTCCTCGACAGGGGAAAAAGGACCAGTTAACCTTTGCAAAGTGTCTTTCTCGGTCTGCCAATTTCATATGCAAAGTCTTTGGTAAATACACTACCTGCAAAATGTGCGGATTATGGGGAAAGGATGTCAAATCCATAATTACTCGCAAAAAGAAACGGCAGTGGAATTGCACTAGTGGCCCTGAGTTATAGTGTAGCATACAACTGGTTACAGCAGCTGTTAGTTTTTAGGGCAGGATTTGTGATTGCTTTGGTCATGGTCTCTGCAAAACCTGGCTGAGCGAAGTCACTGATTTTGATCAGAGCTATTTAAATATTTGACTTCCCTGAACTAAGCCACCCACTTGGTCCCATTTATTTTTTTAAATTGGAGAATATTAGAGTGGATGTAGCCATGTGTTGCAAGGGCGCCTGCCGCATATAATACACAACTGCATGGGAGATGCTGGACGCACTACCTCTTTAAACTGGACTACAGAGCAGTTTCTGGTTCGTACACTGAGGCAGAACACACCTTAAAAATAATATGAGAGAACTTGTTACCTAGGAATAACTGAGTCACCGTATGGTAACCTGACTGTGTTATTAGCAGGGTATCATTTGTGGCCCAAAACAAGCTTCCTTCACTACAGAAGGGAGTCACAGTTCAAGCTTCTCTTCCCTACAGAACATAAAAAAGCATTGGCATAGCCAATAGGTCTCACTTTTGGGACCTTATAAGTATTTATTTATGCAGCACAACATCAACTGTTGCATGGATAAACACTTATAAGGTCCCAAATGCGAGACCTATTGACTATGCCAATGCTTGTTAGAAGGTGAAATAGGGGCAGAAACATGTTGACCTCTTCAAATGGTTCATGGTGGCCCCACACTTTCACAACTACTCTTGGGGACCCAATACCTTTGCAAGCATCGAACAATATGTTGTTTAAGCATAGTTTATTTTCCATTCCCCCTGCATACAAACACATTAAACCAATAGTCTTTCTACTATTCCGAGAAAGAAATCAGCTAGGGCAGCCCTGAAGACACTACACTGGCTCCCAGTTCAGGCAAGGATCACATTTAAGGCAGTCTGTATCGCCCACAGAGCCATGAATGATAGAGGACCTGCATTAATAAAAAAACTGGTTGCCTACTATATCCCAAGCAGGGACTTAAGATCCTCAGCAGATCTTCTCTTGCAACAGGGCAGAATAAAAAGAACAAGATGGGGAGGAAGGTCTTTCATTCACCTGGTTCCCAAAATCTGGAACTAACTGCCCAAAGAAGTACGTATGTTAACCAACGAACTAGCTTTCAGGAAGAGACTTTAAACATTGCTTTTCCCCTAAACCGGCGGTCTGACTAAGTTGTCATGTTTCTCCTAGCGCTAGGAAGCCTATGGGCAGCTACGCGCTCTATAAATCCATAAACATAAACATACTACTCATTATCAGCCTCCATCTTGTTTTTATCGCAAAATATCTCAGGGCCTACCCAAATATCTGAGTAGTAGCTTGCACCTGGGTCATTCAGACCAGTGCTAGGAGGGGCCCAATGATGACGCATGCCACCGGAAAGGTGGGTGAGGGCTTTTGTCCTAAATACAAGAGTCCATTTTGCTCTCCTTCTTCTTTTTTGGCCAACAGTACTGTTGTGATATTGTATCTATTATAATTTCCTTTATATATAGAGTTTACTGGCCCTGACAAAGTGTTGGGGTGCTTTACAGTAGGAAGCACGCTGCTCCGTAACCCAGGTTAGTTGTTGATTGAATTATTATTGTCATTCTTGGTTATTTGGGATTAGTTTTGTGCTCTCAAGAAACCATTTCATGCATTTACTCCAGTTTTTATGGTATATTCATTAATAGGATGTAGGTATAATCATTGGTGGGTGGGTATGCAAGTTCGTGCTGATATTTGGTGGGAATAATAAACTAGAGGAGATTATGGACCTGATTTATACTTTGGCATATGGCCTGCCATCTGTCGCTGTGGCGGAGGTCTTTCCTCCGCCACCCTGGCTGGACTACTGATCACCGTATTAAGAGATCTCTACTTGCCCTGTCTGTACTGTTAGAGAATCTGCCATCATGGCAGCTCCTCTGAAGGCACTGAAAGTTTGGTGAGTGTCCGCCATCTTTCAGGCAGTTGCTTACCAAACGTTTTTGTTTTCCAAAAACAAACCCAAAACTGGGAGTTTGATCCTGATAGGTTGTTGCGAGACAAAGTTTCAAAAACACTTTTTGAAACGCACTATACCCATTGAATTATCCCAAAAAAAGTCTTCTGAACCGTTAAATCGGTTTAGGAAACATTAAGGAATTGGTATTTGGAAGAGGCATGTTTAGAGGGGTCCCTTCCAAAATACTTATTCCTCATGGTATGTATTAATATTTTACATCTGAAATCGAGTTGCAAAACATTCATATGTTACCACCATCTCAAAGGAGGTGGTACCCCATTCGGAAACTAAAAGAGGTCCCCTAGGGACCTCTTCCCCTTTGTAATGTTGTGAATGTTGACAAAAACGATTTTTAGGATTAGGCAGTGGCCCATGATTTGTTTAACTTTTTATTTTTTTTAATGCATTTTAAAAAAAAGATTGCTGTATTTGAAAACAATCACGGACATAATAGTCTGCTGACCCCAGCAGGCTACCATCTCAGTGATTGCGGCCAATTGTAGGTCACAATTTGCAACTGACCTCATCAATATTGATAAGATAGGTTGAATTGTGACCCACTACAATCCTGTATTTCGGGCACCATCCTATTAGTATATAGGTCAGTTAGCAAAATCAAACATAATTCAATAAAAGTCAGTGTGAAATTTGCAAACACTTTATTGAAATGGATTATTTGTGCACAAGACCCAAAGTTTAACGTGAAAACTTGTACAATGTTGAAGTTGTGTTTATATTAAAACAAAATGAATATATAGTAGTATGTCCCAACTGTTGCCGTTTTCTGAGTCTATTTTACTTATGCGGGAAAGAGAGCCTCAACTGTAATAAGGAGTGCATAAAGCAAAAACACTATTAGATCACAATCAGAAAGGCATAAAGGTGTAGAATTAGGTTAGTGGCGGCCCTTTTACTAAGCAGGTATGGCACTAGATTAGGTGCTCAAGACGTTATTGCCGCACCTTGGTGTAACAGATGATGGAGTGGGATATCCACCATGTACCAACTGAGTTTGACCACTTTTCCGTTGGGAGGTAGGCAGGAAAAAGTAAGTTTCACAGTGGGTTCTCCATTACACCAAAACGTTTCTTCATGTCAAAACTATTTGAGGATGTGTGCCTCTACCCCGAATGCGCCAATTAGAAAGTTAACTTTCTGTTTCCGCCACAAAAAGGACCCTCCTTTACAATAATACACTTTTTGGTGTGACTCAGACAATGCCGAGGACACATTAAGTGGGAGCAATTAAAATGTTTTAGTCTGTGTTTACTGTTATGCGAGTGCAGTGCAATGTCGGGTAGCTTGCGTCTGGTGGTGCTGCAAGTCTCCCACTTGCCCGCGTCCATGTGCTGGGCTGGAATGCCGGTTTCCATGCCGAGGTGCCGCTTATTTCAAGTTCTTTCCCCTTCAAAGTGGAGGAGAAGAAAGTCAGATGTCGCCCTGTGCATGCTCACACCAGTAATTTGGTTGATTGGTGGCACCAGGGGGAGTTTTCTGTGGTAAAAAGATCTTGTGATGTGAGATGTTGTTACTATATTAAGCCTCTGAGGTGAGAAGTAGTTGCTGGTGAACAGATTCATACCACAAGATGGAAAGCAAGAAAGCTACTCAAAATAGGCACCATGTCAATGAGGAGGAGGGAGAGAGTTACTTGATTACCTTGTGAAAAATGGACCTCCAGGCTAAGATATAAGAGGCAGTTTCTACAGCCTTGAATGACCCTATTGCAAAAGAAGAAAAAAAAGACTCTGGACCCCCATTGATGATGAGCATGGGCCTAACCCATATGTTCACGGGGTACACTATTAGTAGATGCTAAAATCCTAATTCATATCGGAGAGGTGCTCGTTTTGAGTCAGAAGAAGGTTTTTTTGCTCAGTATGAATCTTCCATTCTCTGCTCAAAAACTGTTTAGAGAAAAACTTAATGAACTTATGATAAAGACAGCAGAAGAAAAGAAAATTCTGCAGCAATTTATACATTTCTTTTTTCCAAAGAAAGTTTCACTGGTGGCGCAGAACTCATGTCCCCCTTGCAGGCAAGCCTAAGGTCGAGTGGCTGCACGAGGATACAACACTCAACCCAAGACCACCCAAAACCAAAGTCATAGCGTCCAGGATTTGTCTTTTGCTGGAAAATCATCTGCTGGTGCTTTCATCGATGGACATTCCAGACAAGGACAGTTTTAGGCCGATTCTTTGAGCAGAACCATGCCATCATCGTGAATTTCAGTTAGCATTCAATCAGATTCTGAAAGCATTTGGTCATTCTTGGTTAGACCTTTTTTGCGTTGCCAAGCAATGCACTGCTTTCTAATTACTACATGGTCATAAGGGACCGTCAGGCTTGGAAGGTAGATGACCTATCCTTACCATGTCTAAAGGCAATTCTGTATGGTTCCCTTCCCCCATTTCCCTTCTCCACAGGGTGATGAGGAAGATTCAGGAAGAGGGGAGTGACAGTCATCCTGGTGGCTCGTTGTTGGCCAAGGAGGATATAGTTTAAACTCTTGGTGCATATGTTGCTTCAGAAAAAGATCCTATTTCCGGCTTGGAGTTGAAAGGAGGGAGTTGCAGGCATTAGGCTGCTCTAGGGTTATGTCAGTAGCTATAAAACAGGCAAGGAAACCACGCACCTTAACTTCATATGCTTAACACTGGGGTAATTTTGAGAAAGGATTCACAAATAGCGTTGTATGGTAGCGTTATTTGCTCCCTTAAACATTTCACCATTCCTTCAGGAGGGGCTGGTGAGTCCTTTTTGTATTTTTCCAGGAAAACACCCTTGGCTAAGAGGTTAATGAGAGGGTACCAAATAAAAAACACATGTTAAGACCCTTATTGGTCTTCCTTGGAATATAACTACAGTGTTGCAAATTCTCTATAAAATTACACCACTTGAGCCATTAGAATCTGCTTCTTTTCAGTGGCTTACAGTTAAAGCGATATTTCTGGTGCCAAGCCTATTGACGAGTCACATAGGGCAGTTGGAGACACAAAGGGTGTGGTAGCCTCGAGATAAATGGGTCTGTATAATGGCAATCTCCATGGCCGCTGCCTGGTCATCAATAGTTCTGGCGTGGGGCTTTTCTTAGTGGGGCGACGCTACTCCTCTCAAGCAGTGCATACGCAGTCTTAACTTTATTGGTATTCACAAATATTTTCTAAAGCATGTTCCACAAAACTGCACCTCTAATATACACCGAAAATGTTCGGTTTCCAGAATGTGTGCAGAAAGGAGAACAATGCACTCAGATATAATCTGATTAGATGAAAATGAGTAGTTTACACAAAAAGAAAATTCCACACTTTTCCTAACCATTTAACCCATAAGGAGGCACACGCACGTTTAGAACGCAGGTCTAAGTCAGCAGTACACTTGAAAACCATATATATTCTCACTAGATGTGAAAAGTTACCAGGTTTTTCTCTGAATAAACCTTCCTTAATTCCTGCAAATGCTACTAATTCTACCTGTAGTTCACAACGTTAACCGAACGAGTTTCCATGTCGAAATCAGACTTTTGCACCTCCAGTAAGTTGTTACATAACAGAAACAAACTCCACCATTAACGATCCAGATTCAAAGTCGCGATGAAAACGGTTTATGGGTTACATCAGTAAGTCCATTTTCAGCGTCAACTACCTCTCACGAGAAATTATTGGCTCTGGCGAGAAAATATTGCTAGGGGTAGGCCAACAATTGCAATTGACTCTGCATTAAGAATTAAACATTTTCCTAACTCACGTAGATTTCGCCAAGGCATCGTTTTCACGTAGGTATACCGGGGACACAGATCACTCCTGTCACAATGTACCATTACCTTTGTGTGTGGGCCCAATCAAGTTTCCATCTTGTTCATGAACAACAATTCCAAGAAATGTATATGACGCAGTTTTTCCAGTTATATACACATGGCGTCAAGAGATACATTTCACCAGACCAAATATAATACTTCAGCAGAAGACAAAAGCTTCTGGGAAACGTCAGATTTTGTATTGTCAGCAAGAACACAAACAGAATGAGTTTAAGGAAATCTGGGCCTAATCCCAGACAAATATCCTGTCTGGTAATTACTAACATAACAGCACCGCATGGGGGACCGTGTTTATCCAAGATCGTTTTGTTTCAAACCCAACATGTACTTAGGACTCTAGCAGGGCCGCTTGTTTATACAGATGTCAGCAAGCCACTTCTGAGAGGCCTCTATCAACAACCCCATGCAGCGCCTCTCTCGGAACATAAGCCTATTTATTGTCACAAACGCAAATTAACCTGTTGTCTAAACATCTTGGTCTTTGAAAGACAGCTGGGAGGAGACCAATGCGCTGCGCTGAGATAACACGAGCCGCAGCTCTTTACTTTGGCCTGATGAAATAAGATCCACAGATGTGGCTAGGATATCCTTGCATTGCGTTCTGTTTTTACGGCACCACAATTTGAAAATTGTATTTAAAACAGACAGGAGTTTCAAATAGAAATGTTGCTATTCCGCCCAGCTTTAAAACCGAACTGTGTTTCAAAAGAGAACCTCAAAGTCTGTCTTTCATGTCGTTGCAAGCACCGCAGTTACTCCTGACTGCTACACGTTGTTATCTTTCTCTCCTTCTATGCAACTCATAACTTGATCAAAAACGTGAATTTTACGGTTTGAAGTATTGATTCATTTTCGGATAGTTCAAAGCCATGGCGACAGTGCAATTTGAAACACCTGCGTGAGCCTATATTTAGATTTCACATGGTAGAACAAACATACACGTTTTAGATTACATGGCTTAATCACATTTTACTGAAGCGTGATGTAGACAACCAATGCGTTTGAAATAAATGTGACGCTCACCATAAGAACAATAAAGAAAAGATCACAGAAAAACAAGCCAAAGGAGAGTTTAGCCTGTACTTGGAGAGAGTGGCACGAATGGGACATGCCAGATAGCCAGTGCATAATTTCTCATAAATAAATAAACAGTAAAATATGAATAATGCAGTTGAAGTCCAAGGATCAAAAGTGCTTCTTAGGAGCCCGCTGGCAGCATTGCCACATGCCAGGTTGCTGAGTACCAAGGCTGCCCCTAGAGACAGTCGTAGCTGTCAGGCAAGAGATCATATCTTCGCACAACCACATTATCACACATACACAAACACATCATATAGATAGACAAAGGAGCTTTTGGACACCCCTTCAGCCATGGTCAATGTGTTTCTGTTGGCTTTCAGCACAGGGTTAAGTGGTTGTCCATCTGAGTCTGTGTCAGCCCACGGCATTCTACAGATTTGAACTACTTTAATGTATTTCACATCCTCATAGGCATTCAGTTCTATTTATCAATCTTTTTCATTTTTTAGGTTGAGCCAAGGCAGCGCATGCTGTATTCACTCTGTAGGCCCATTGTCTGTTTTTTCTTCCCTTTGATTGTTGTTCAAAAAAGCTTTTTTTGCTAATGGGTAAACCTTCCTCTATGTCTCTCCTTTTTGTTTTTGGTTTCCTCCGACAGAGCACCGCCCAAACACTGGTATCATAACGCTTCTGTGTTTATATGTTAATTTGGAGGACAATCTTTCTTTTGATCCCTGCTCGTGTCACTGTTTGCCAGTCTTCGGTGGTTCAGCTTCAGTGCCTGTCACTTAATCTTCCCATCCCGTTCCAATACTGAGATGTATTGTGAGACGCTGCTGAGGCTGTTTTAGATATTGGCTCTTTAATTGTCTCTGATTCCAAGGTGCAAAGATTTTGCCCAAACCCATCCTGCTTTGCTGCTTATTGATTTAATGAGCCTCAGTCACCGGACCTTCAGCAGCCCAACCTTGCAGCACAGTTAAGGGAAAAGCTTGGGCAACTCCTGTCACATTTTCTCTGTTTGTTTATATAGTGTGAACTCTGACCTGAAATTTTGGAGCGCATTACATGAGTGCTATTTACCATGCACTATGTCAGATAAATTTTGGGGGGCATTTTTATAGAGCGTGACCTGGACTGAGGCGAAAGCATTGAAGCACTTTACAAAAGCACCAGTTACATTATACAAGGTCAGGTTATTTTTATTGTTTTTAGGTGGGTGGAGATTAAGTGATGATGACGCCAACCTTGTTTGTTCATTATTTCCCCTCTACCTGACAAATGGGAGCATTTTGCTGTTGCTATGTCCAGTGCTCCACTACCTAGAGAGCTGGGACAGAGGGTGTGGCCATGGGCTTGCTGGTACACGGATGCTGCAAGCAGTGTTTTTAATGGAAAACTCTAAAGTAGGGTGCTTGGTGAATAGTGGCCTGGGGGAGGATGGATGTGACGTTCCTGCCTTTTTTAAAGTATGTCACTGCTTTTTTCCATAGGCTGTTCAATACTCTAGTGATGCAGTCACACACAGAATGTTATAGTGCTGTTGACTTACATTGAGGCACTTGTCTTTCTGTCTGTGCGTTAAATGTATTTATTTATTTATAGTTTTATATAGCGCTTACAAGACCCGGGGGTATCAGAGCGCTTTACAGCATACATGTATAGAAACATAAACATTAGAATACAGTGAGTAGCATCTAGAGTACTGGAGGTCGAAAAGATCGAGGTCATTGCCCAGATGCACAGAGATGACCGTTGAGGAGAAATTCTTTTAGTTGTCTCTTGAAGATCGTGAAGAAGGATTAGTCCTGAGGTGGGTAGGGAGAGATTTCCAGATTTTTGGGGCATTCCCAGAGAAAGAGCAGGAGAGGGCTTTTTGTTTATGTCTTTTTGGGGAGATTAAGAGGAGCGAGTTGGAGCTTCTTAGGTTTCTTGATTGTCCAGCTTTTGTGAGTTTGGTAGCGAGGTAGTCCGGTTTGCCTGTGTGTAAAGCTTTATGGGTGAGACAGGCAGTTTTGAAGGTGCAGCGTGCTTCGATGGGTAGCCATTTTAGGGCCTGTAATGCAGGGGTGAAGTGGTCGTATTTCTTGGTACTTGTGACAATTCTTGCTGCTGCGTTTAGGTTGGCTCTCATGAGGGCTATGTGTGTTTTTGCTGTCCACGTTAGTGTGGCATTTCCATAGTCAAGTCTAGACAGAACTAGAGATTGGGTTGCGATTTTTCGGTCATTGGGGGGTATGAAAGGTTTGATTTGTTGAGGAGTTTTAGGTTGTAGAAGGCGCCTTTTGCTGTGGATTTAATGTGGGAGCTCATGTTGAGACTTGGGTCTCGAGAGATCCCTAGTGATTTAGCTGAGTTTGCTGGAGTGAGTTTGCAGTTTAGGGAGTCAAGGTTGTTTATCCATTCTTGGATCTGAGGGGGTTGTTCTTGATTGGAGGAGACAAGGATTTCATTTTTTTCTTGGTTGAGTTTGAGGTGGTTGAGTGTTAGCCAGTTTTCTACTTTTGAAAGAGTGGAGTTGAGACGGTAGATGTCATTGAGGGAGGAGATCTCGAGATACAGCTGGGTGTCGTCAGCATAGAGGTGGTAGGCGGTGCTTGCTTGTTTTAGAATGGTAGTGAGCGGTTCCATGAATATGTTGAAGAGTGTGGGGGAGACGACTGAGCCTGGAGGGGCACCTCGAGTTGAGGGGGAGGAGTCGGACATTTGAGTTTTTGATTTTTATGAGTTGGGAGCGGTTATGTAGAAATGAGGAGAACCATTTTAGGACATTGCCATCTGCTCTGACACACTTTTGTAGGTTGTGATCAACCGTGTCAAAAGCAGCTGATAGGTCGAGGAGGACAAGTAGGCAGCATTTGTTGGAGTCAAGGGAGTTGTGAATGTCATCGGTAATGCTCAGTATAGCGGTTTCTGTGCTGCATCCCTTCCTGAACCGGGATTGGTGTGAGTAAAGTAGGTTGTTAGATTCCAGGTGTTGGTTCAGTTGGGAGAGAACACATTTCTCCAGGATTTTGGCTAGGACAGGAAGGCTGGTGATGGGCCTTAAGTTTTTGAGGTCATTCAGGTCAGCATGAGTTTTTTTTTAGAAGGGGGTGACTTGGCCTTGTTTGAGGCAGTCGGGCATCAGTCCGTTGATTAAGGAGCTGTTAATAATCTTTGTCCACAGTGGGGTTAGGGTAAGGTTGAGGTTCTTAGCTAAGGAGGCGGGTAGAGGGTCTGCGTAGTGGTTGTAGGGTTTGAAGTTGTGAATCACATTGGAAATGTCCTCTTCGGAGAGAGGTTTGAAGTCCTTCCACTGCTTGGGGGAAAATGGGGGACTAGGGTGAGGGCTGATTTTGGGGGTAGACAGAGGAGGAGACTCAGCTTCCAGGAGCATGTTGAGAGCAAGGGTTGGGTTAGGTTTCATTAAGGGTGAGGATTTGCAGTGTTGGGATAGAGGGTGGGGGTCTAGGGAAAGCTCAATATTGGTGATTTTGTCATTGAAGAATTTGGCCAGGTTGTTACAATGAAGTTTGGAGGCAGGGGGGTTAGCTTTGGTGGGCTTGGAGGTCTGTTTCTGGATGGTGTTGAAAAGTTCTTTGGGGCGGCTTTTGGCTTTGTCTAGTGTGCTCCAGAAGAAGGAGGCTTTCTCCTTGATTTTGTGTTTTTTGAAGTTACTACATTCTTTCCTGAGTTGGGTTGTGGATGGGTTCCCTCTGCAGAGTCTCTCAGCGGCTCTTACTTTTCTTCTTTCGGAGTTGAGGTAATTATTGAACCATGCCCGGGAGGGGATGTCTCTGACTCTTTTCCGTTTCAGGGGGGCTAGTTGGTCAAGAGCAGTTTTCATAGTCCTGTTGTACAGTGTAGTGAGCTCAACCGTGTTGAGATTGTCTGTACAGGTTGGGAGCAGTGATGTTATGGTTTCTCAAAGACAGGGAGGGGGATGTCCTTGAGGTTTCTGCTCCTTTGATGGGTAATTTATGTTTTGATTGGTGGAGCTGCTGTTTGATTGATGCTGAATATTATGATGTGGTGGTCTGACCAGTCTGTTGGGAGAATGTTATTATGGTTATAGTTTCGATTTTCGCTATGATTGCATCTAAGGTAGAGCCCTTGTTGTGGGTTTAACCCTTGCAGTGTTGGGTGAGCTCATTTGTGAGAAGGAGTGACTGTATAATAGTGTCCTTTTCGTTATTCCAGGGGAGGTTGAAGTCACCCAGGATGATGTTGTCGGAGTTGGCTAGGGAGCACTGTGTTAGAAGGTCCGATATTTGTTCTCTGAAAGCAGGAGAATTTCCTGGGGGGTGGTAGATGAGATGGCATTTTGTTATTTTGTTGTTTTGACGTGTTATGTTGGTGTTGAGGTATTCGAATATTGAGAAGGAGTGGGTTTTGATTTCAACTATATTGATGTTGTTCTTATGGATGATGGCAATGCCGCCACTGCATTGGTCTATTCTGTCTTTTTTAATGATGTAGAAGCCAGGCGGGACTAGGAGGTCAAGGAGCGGGTATGATGTTTCATTGAGCCAGGTTTCGGTGAGGAACGCAATGTCAATGTCGTGATTCAGTAAGGCATCAGCCAGCTCTATTGCGTGCTTGGCTGCGGATCTGCAGTTTATAAGCATGCAATTTACCTTGCTGCTGTTGGAATGGATTTGGGAGGAGGGTGGAACTTGGGGAATGGTTGCGCGTTGGGAGGGAAGTCATGTGGACCTAGGTTGGTTGTTGTCTCTCCCTATTCCGGTGATTACCTGGATGTTGGAAAGGGGATGTGGGTTGCTCTGAGGTCGTAGGTTTTAGCGAGTGTTGTTGCCTCTCTCAGAGACATCTCAGGGATCGTTCTTCTTGGTCTGAGAGATTGAGTGTTGCTAGGGAAGGAGCACCAGCTGGTCGTCTGGTGATTTGGCTGTTGAGGTGGCTCACTGGTGTTTATGAGGGAGGGGAGTATTGAGTGTTGGGCGGGGGAGGTGGGCGCGGTGGTGTTGAGAAGGATTTTGTTAATGGCCTGCCTGATTGTGTTGATTTGGCTGTGGAGAAGAAATAGGTTTGGAGTTATAGTTATGAGGTGAGCCGGGGTCATAGGTAATAGGGTGTTGAGTTATTTTTCTATGCGTGTGAGGCGTTCAACTATTACCTCCATTGTCTCAGGGTTAGGGGTGGGGGGATGGGGTTGGGGGCATTTTCGACTGAGGCTGTTGGTTGGGACAGGAGGTTTGAGGGTTGTTAAGGTAAGGGGGAGGGGTTGGGGCGGATTAGGTTGAGGGTGTAGGTTGGGACAGGAAGGTTGGGAGGGTTAGGGGAAGTTGAGAGGCATGCGTCTTCTGATAGGTGATGGTGGGGGGATTGTGGAAGGTGTTTGGAGGGGGATTGGGGTGGATGTATTGGGAGGGGTGAGTGGGTGGGGCAGGGAGCAGAGTCTCGGGTGGGATGTGTGGTTGGGGGATATGAGTGGGGGGTAGAGGAGAATCTGGTCTAGGGGTGGGGGGCAGGTCTGCGGAGTTAGGTAGTTGAGGGCTTGGGGCAGGATTGACGGCCGGTCTTTCTTGGGTCGGGGTCTGGAGGGTGAGATGGGAAGGGGTGGGGCAGTTGGAAGGGGTCATGATGGAGTTTCGCAGCTTGGGGAAGGCGAATTCAAATTGGTGCAGGTTGAAGTTGTTGGCATGGACCATGACTTTGCCATTTCTGTATAATGTTATGGTGGCGTTGATTCTGAAGGCAGCAGACTTGGAGATAATTAGTCTTTGGCCGTGGGGGATGTTAGTGGTTTTGGTAACTCGCAGGTGGTTAGCTAGGTTATTTCTCCATTTGGCCTGGTGGGTGGTGTAGAAGATGAGGTCTGTTTTAGTCTTGCCTTTGGAGGAGTTATGGTAGAGGTCGGCTATGAGTGTTTCAGGGTGTTGCTTGAGTAGACTGTGTTTGAAGATTTTGGTGGCGTTAGCTGAGAGGTTGGGGTGGGTAGTTAATGGAGAAGGAGTGGGGGCCATGGGGTTTAAGGTTGGAGAGAGGTGGGGGTGGGGGTTGATGGGGTGGTCTGGTGGGGACTTTGGTAGGTTGACATCTATCTGATTAAGGGGAAAAATGTCTGGGGAAAGGGAGGAGAGGACCCGGAAGCAGCCTGCGGTGCCTCAAATGCGGGGAAAAGTCAGGATTACAGGGTGGCACCTAGGGATGTGGAAGATTTAAGTGCCGTCATTGCAATAGATGATGACTTGTCCCCTCTTAAATGATCAACAATATAGCCATAGAAAATTAAAATCACTTCAAATAAAATCTACGCCATCCAATTGTACAGTGGGGATTATCGGGTCTCCTTCAGCCGAATAGATTGAGAGGGTTGTTGGTCAATTGCCCATGCCAAGATGGCCACTGCTGAGGTTCGATCAGTCCTCTTTTTATTACTATGAGGCTCTTCGATCAGTCCTCTTTCAGTTTCTATGTGGAGGGCCTGTGAAGACATCTTCTATCTCTCAAGATTTTTTTATTTTTCCTTTTCTTTTTAGTACCAGTAGCCATAAAAATGGCCGAGCAGGGACAGACAAAGTAAAATGGACACCTATTCCGATAGTTCTATCTTACATCCATTAAATTGCCTCAAAGAAAGTTCAGTAACACAAATTGCACAGTGTTCAACGAGGTGTCAGGCCAAAGCCCTCGGGCCAGGCTGCCAGCAGATTGGACGTCTGATGGGGCAGGACTGCAGGGGATACACGCCCAAACTTCGGTCATCAACAAGCTGTGTGGGCATAAAAATGAGACACGTTGCACCAATTGTCATTCGGCTAGTGATAGACGCCCTGTGGTGCGCCCTGCGTGGTGCTCTTTATCTGTTTGTAATGACAATAAAAATGGGCGAGACTGGGGTGATTGGCAAGTCACTTACCCATCCCTCTGTGTCTCACAGCGCCTTCGATGGGAGCCGTTTCTGCTGTGAAGGCCAGATGTGTCCATAGGAAGTGAGCAAATTGTTGCCAGCGTGAGTCTTGTCGGGAAAGGCCTCTGCATCCGGAACTATGACAGGACCTGTGTAATGAGCCCTCCGATGCTCCTGTATCTCACCACTGGCCCCAGCATGTCTCGCTTCCAAGCTAGAGGGAAGGACTCGTTGCCTGTCAGCAGGGGGCCCTCAAATGCAGACCCGAGGCTCTCCTCCTTCTCTGCAACTATTGCTCTCTAACTTGTCTCATCGAGGGAGCGACGGCTCTAGTCCCAGCTAGCAGGGGGCCCTCGCCAGCGGTCCGGCTGCATCGGACTAGTCAAAACAAATCAAACTCCTCCGGGGAGACAATGGCAGGCAGAGGATTTCGTCTGCCCCACGGCCTCAGGGGTAAGAGAATCCGGCATCAGGATACCGCTGATCCTCGCCTCAAAGAGCTCTCCAGAGCTCAGCCTGGGCCGTCAATTCGCTTGCCATGAAACGTCCACTCAGCCCACCCAGGTCGAGCCGCCGTGTCTCCTGCATCCGGGCTGCAGCAGCGGGCTTGTCAACGATATCACCCGTACCTCAAGCGATGTTACCCGGTCCTCGAGAAAAAGGCTTTTCAGGTTTGTTGAAGTTGCGGTCAATTTGAGGGATGGATGGCAGGGTATTTCGGGGATTTAAACTCGATAGTTATCCCGACCCTCAGGAGCTCATAGAGAGCACTCCTGTTCCGACGCCATCTTGCATGGAATAGAATGTGTCTATAGATGTTTTCTGAGGCAAGCATGTATTCCTGAATCACATTGCATGACCCCGTCTGTAGTAATTGTACAGCTCTTCAATCCTTGGTGGCACATCACCCAGGATAATGTGTTGCATGGCTAAACACTTCGAAGGTCCCATAGGTGAGACCTGTTGGCTATCAAAATGTAAGTTTCTAGGGTACCCTTTATCTCCATTTGCTCTACCGCTCATCCAAGGCAGAATGGGTGGAAGACTGCACATCCATTCTATCAGGTCTTGCGATTTCTCAGATGTGTTATGCAAGGTTTTCAAATAAGGAATCCCAAGTGCAACCGAAGCATCTGCATTGAGTTTGAAACCAGTTGGGCCACACAGCACTATCGATTCCCACGCAGTGCTGGAGAAGCGTATATTAGGGGGCAGTGCTGGATACTTGAGGTCCATACATTAATGGACAGTGCTGCAAATGCACAAACTGTTAGGCAGTGCTGGAGATGCACAGACTAGTAGGCAGTCCTGAAGATGAATCCAATGGTGGGTAAGAAGGAGATGGACAAATTAGTGGGTAGTACTTCAGTTGCACACACTGGTGGCAGGGTCCTAGTGGGACAGAAAATAGTCCCCGTCACAAATATAAAAGTGGCCCCCTTTAGTGAATTAGATAGCTAACAAAAGTTGACCATGCTTGCAAATTGGGGTCGTTTTGAGCTTGTAAAGATACACGATAAATGCCTTGCATGGAATGGAAGGCTGCATGGATTTGAGTTTTCTACGGCCAATTTATGTTTTAATATCAAGGATATTCACAGTAAAAACTGGCCCGGCAGACCATAAAAGAGGCCCAGAAACGGCCAGAAAAGGGCACAGACACTGACCCATCAGACCAGCCCTGCGGGCACTGCCTCATTACCCTCTGGGCAGTCCGACCCTTACTGGTGGATACTATTGTAGATGTTCAGACCGGTGAGCAGCGCTGTACAAGTGCACATTGGTGCACTGTGCTATGAATGACAGTAACATTTAAATAACATTCACAAAGTGCCCTTCACATAAGATGTAATGCGCAAATCCGAAGTGCTGGAAGCGTTCACATAGGTTGACGGTGCTGCTGATGAACACGTTGCAGGAGACACTTTCGAGACAACCTTTGGCAGGGGCAGTTAGGGGGAAAACATTGGTGGGTCAGTGAAGCAGACTTACACATTGGTGGACACCACTACTCAAGCACACAGGTTCGACTGGGCTTGAGGTGCTCTTATTGTGGGGTGTACAATTTCAGAATCATATACGCTGGTGGGCAGTGCTGTAGGTAGCTAGATTTTAACTTTCCTTGCAAGTGAAGAGAGGCCTTGGAGTAGACTAGAAGGCTCAATAGCAGTGACCAAAAGCACAATACTGCAGCACGGTTGTTCATCCATAGTATGTGGTTACCAATACTGTACGGGTTTGGGCAGATGATTACATGTGTGTGTGTGTGTTTTTTTATTTTTTTAAACTTTTGATTCCCAATTGTACCTGACAATTTAAACATAGTACGTGTTTACCTCTAGTTGAGTGAGTGTCGAAAAACAGCCAGAACATCTCTAACTCGCCAATTTGCGGCTCCAATTCTAGACCTTTAACAATTATAACCTGGTGCTTGCAGCTTGGAAGCACGTCACATAACAGATAGTATTGCTTCTCTCAGTGATACGCGCATTATTGTGTTCGTAAGGATGCGCAGGTGACACATGACCCACTCACGTGGCAAACAACCTGCCGTTCTCAATAGCTACACTTGACCAGCCGGAGCATGCAAGCCAGCAAACTTACTGAGCAACCGCAAGGCGCGCAACAACCACGCGCTCTAATCTGCTCCATTAGGATCCCTGCACGTGTGCGTGGGACGCTGGGATGCTGCCAATAAGGCTTCTTCAACATCAATCAAGGCCTTTCAAGGCAGTGTGTCTCAAAGACAAAGACCGCGTTACTGTTGTCAATTCTGCTGGAGTGTCACTGACGCCCAGATTGGCCGCTTCAATAGATATCAATGAACACCCTAGCAGAAAATCTCACACACGGGTTGCATGGCAACGCACAGCCCGTGATGGACACCCTTTCGTGCCATTAGTGCCGCTAACGTTAAGCCCTAGATTCCATAAGCACCAACACTAACATACTTTCAGGTATTACCGGCCATCCGCTGAAAGCCTGCATTTGGAATAGGGACCACTCCTGACGCCAGCTGAAGGAAAAGGGCCCCTTAGTTGCAAGCGAGCAGAGCTCATATCTGTTCCATCCCTTCGGCTTAACTGCACGCTTTAAATCGCCCTAACAACTTTGCCAACATTAAACTACAATCTCATAACCCTTCCTTCCCTCTCCCCTTGCTCTTGCACTGCTGCTACCCCCCTGGCTACCTGAATTTTGCACTAAAGGGTTCTTCTCCCCAGCATTTCGTGCATCGACGTATAAACCTGTATGGGTACCTGGAGTAGCTTCCTTTATTGAAATTGCAGCATGCTTCAACAATCACTGTCTTAGATAGTGCCAGTATCCTCATCGAGGTGATTACTGCAGCCACAGAGTTTGTACTACGACTTTTGTGGGTCCAGGCTTTGCTCTGAGTTTCTTCTTGTACCTAAATCACTGGACTCGCACAGAAAATGATCTCTGCCGTCCTAATGCTGTCCATATACCTAAATAGTGCCACATTACTTTCATGATACTTCTCACTGAAAATGCTAGCGTTTATCATAAATGCAGCTGTCCATTGTTTCAATATTGGTGGGAATTTTCAGGTCATTTAACTAGCACCCTTTTTTCCATTTTTGACCCTTCCTTGATCCTCATCTCTCTGTGAAGCAGCTTAAAGATATCTATGCACCAGTGGTGGCTCCTCCGCTAAGGCGGAGGAGCATCGCCCCACTGCCATAAAGCAGGAAAAAAAAAAATGATAATAACGTAATGTTATTATCATTTTAATTTTGCCCTCCTGCTGCGGCAGCTTGTGTGAGGGGACGGGACGGGGCTGAAGGGCAGGAGAGGAATGGTAGAACCCTCCTTAGTGCGCAATGACTGTTTGGTCAGCCCTCTCAGGCTGCCCAAAACAGTCGAGCACACTTTCCCTGTTCTCCATGCAGGCTGCATTACAGCCTGCATGAAGAACATGCCCACTCCTCTAGCCCCTGGCTGAGCGCCATTTCACGGTGCTCAGACCAATCACAACGCTGCATTGCAGCGTTATGATTGGTCAGGAGAACCTGGCTGTGATGGAGTCCGAGACGGTGGAGAGCAGGAGAGGAAATGCGGCAAAGTAAGTGTATTTTTTAATTAAATTTTACGTTGTACCCCGTGCATCCCACGCACCACCCGGCTGGACCCCCCCAGCCTCCCCACCCATGAGCCGTGCCTGCCGCTACTGCTATGCACTTGCGGACCCATATGTTATCCTTTATGCTAAACGTATTCTTTGCAGTCCTGTTTTGTCCTGTGTCTCTTCACTGTGCCTTTTGCTGCACTTTGGTAATTCCACCCATCACTCTGGTCGCTCCTGCAGATGCCTAGAGAAATCCTGGTGAAACCAGAAAACCACGGAAGCATGGAAGAACACAGGAGCGCCCTGAAAGAATACCACCAGCGCATAAGAGACACCAAATGGACTTTTATTAGAGACAAATTCCAGACCAACGCCACCAACGCCAAGGAACTGTTCAACGTCATACCGAGGTTCGCCAAACCCCCCAGTGAAGCCACGGACATCACATGTTCCCAAAAACTCTGCGACAAGCTCAGCCCCTACTTCCATCTGAAGATCCTCTATGACAGCTTCAACGAACAGACGCTAGACACCACCCCCTTCCCCTCGCAGCCGTGAAGCCATCCATCATGACCTGGACTCCCGCCACCTCAGAACATATCACCGCAACCATGTAGAAAACCCACGCAGGAGCCCCAACTGACCCCTGTCCTCTGCACATATTCCACAGGGCTGCCGCTGCCATCGCATCCGAACTAGGATGGACCATCAACACCTCCTTCAAGTCTGGCATCTTCCCAGACGACGGGAAGCGGGCGGAGATTAAACCCCTCAAGAAACCAACTGCCGACCCAACGGACCTGAAAAACTACGGGCCCATCTCTCTCCTCCCCTTTGCGGCCAAAGTCACCGAGAGATTCGTGAACGCCCAATTGACTGCCTTCATCGAAGAGAACTCCACCCTGGACGACTCCCAGTCTGGATTCCGCAGCAACCACAGCACCGAGACCGCCCTACTCGCTGCCACCGACAACATCTGCATGCTACTCAACCAGGGACACACCGTGGCCCTCATCCTTCTGGACCTCTCCGCAGCCTTCGACACTGTCTCACATCGCACACTCGCAGACAGACTTCACAACGCAGGGATACAAGGAACCACCCAAGACTGGATCCAATCCTTTCTCTCGAGCCAAACCCAGAGGATCAGACTCCCTCCATTCCTCACCGAACCCACCGTTATCAACTACGGAGTACCCCAAGGATTATCGCTCAGCCCCACGCTTTTCAACATCTACATGGCCCCCCTCGCCACCATCGTCAGACAGCATGGGCTCAGCATTGTATCCTACGCCGATGACACCCAGCTCATCCTCTCACTCACAAAGAAGCCCGAAGACACCAGACTCTGCTTCCAGGAAGGAATGAAGAATGTAGCAGTCTGGATGAAGGACAGCTGTTTGAAGCTCAACTCTGAGAAAACCAAGGTCATCATCCTCAGACCCTGCTCCTCCACCTGGGACAAGACCTGGTGGCCCGCCACCCTCGGAAGCCCACCCATCCCCACAGACCACACACAAAACCTCGGCATCATCCTCGACTCCTCCCTCTCCATGAACCGCCAGATCAACGCCGTCGCCTCCTCCAGTTTCAACTGCCTACGCATCCTCCGAAAGATTTTCAAATGTATCCCCTCCAACTGCAGAAGAACCGTCACCCATACACTCATAACCAGCAGACTCGACTACGGCAACGCCCTGTACGCCGGTATCAACAGAACCCTTCTACACAAACTCCAAACCATCCAGAACGGCGCAGCCAGACTCATCCTTGGGTCCCCCGTCACAAACACATGACCCAACACCTACAAGACCTCCACGGGCTCCCCGTCGAGAAGAGCATCACCTTCAAACTCCTCACCCACACCTACAAATCACTCAACAACATTGGACCCAAATACCTCATCGAGAGATTATCCTTCCACATATCCAAGAGAAACCTCCGCTCCACTGACCTCGCCCTGGCAGAGGTCCCCCGCATCCGCAGAAACAGAACATGTGGGAGAGCCTTCTCCCACATCGGAGCAAAGACCTGGAACGAGCTCCCTGTGAACATCAGACGCTCCCCGACCCTGCACACATTCAGGAAGGACCTCAAGACCTGGCTTATCGACTGATCCAGAGCTGCCCCCCCACCGGCTCCTTGAGACCCTCACTGGTGAGTAGTGCGCTTTATAAATCCCTAATTGATTGATTGATTGATTGATCATTTCTGCACCAGTTCCACATGCACTGATGCTGTGCTCTCTGCACTCTCCTTTCCTCCAGTGTGCCCCTCCCTCTCCTGCCTATCCTTTCCTCCTCTTTTTTCTCCATCCTCTTATCTAGGTATTTGTCCCATGATCCCCACAATTTTGCTGGAATTGTTCAAATGTACTTCGCCCCCACTCTAGCACTCTAATTTGGCCTTCTCCTTAGATCTTCCTCTCGCTCACAACACTCGTACTTTCTCTCGCTTTCCCAAGTTTTCCACCAATATCCCACACACTCACTGTGCCCCTCTGCAAATTGTGTTCATTGTGGCAACCCCATCTATCTCAGCCTCTTCTCTCCCATGTCCCTCCTCCCAGGACCGCGTAACCAGGATAGCTGTTTTTTCTCTCTGCAATGCTGTCCATCTGATCATCGCAGGATAAAGCATACTGTTCTTCTCCTGCCTCTTCCATTTCTGTCCCCTCCTGATCTTTCCATTAATCTCCCAGCATCTCCAATGGCACCACCACCACCGATACCTCTCTCTGCCTTTGTCCTTCATCCATCACCCCATGACTGGCCAGTTATACTCTTCTTCGTCCCTGCACTCATCCTCTGTTGAGGATCCCCTTAGCAATTTCACTAGCCCCATGCCCCTTGCTACAATCTATGGTTGCTTTGTGTCCCTTCTCACACTGATCACTGGGCCTGCAGCCACCTGCCCCAAGAAAATCACCTATCCTGTGTACTTGTGCCGTCACTTCAATGCCTGTCTTTGCCCTTTTTGGCTCTAACAACCCCCCTACTCCTCTCCCTCATCCTTGCTCTTGCCCTCCACTTCTTTTTGTCTTGTGTCAGAGAGTGTCCCTCTCCCCTCCACCCTCTTTAGCTCCATTGGTGACACTGCTCTTTGATTCTCCTCTCCTGTTCTGGTATTGTTCACTCTTCACTCCGACCAATCCGCCCATCTATATGGGGATCCTCACTCTCCCCTTGTGCACTCCGCCACCAAAGTACCCACCTTGCTGTCCTTCCTGCCCTTGTATGCCGTAGGGTCCCTACCTCTATGTCAACCAGTTGCACCTCACTTCTCTCATTCAGCCTCATCATCTTTTCCTTCTCTCTCTTGCCTGTCTTTATCAACACTGTTTCCAATCATGATACCAGTGGATATTTTGAGGACCACAATTTGTTGGCCAGCCCTTAGTGGCCTCCCTGACAACTTTCCACCAGTCCTCTTTCTGAGCGTAACTCTGCTGATCAAGGGGCCCAGTCTGCTCCCTCATGCTCTCTCCAGAGCCTCACCCTGACACCACAAAGACTGAGACCTTCCTTATGAGGGTCCAACCTCCTTGTCTTGCCATATGCTGCCCTACTCTTGGTCCCCAGGGTTCCTTCTGCAGGGTGGGGGTCCCTATGTCTCCCTCTGCAAACATTGCCCTCTTTTGCCTGGTTCTGTTGTCTGGTGCCACGAGGGACACATCCATCATTACTGCTAGCTTACCTGCTGCCTTAAATACGTCCTCTGTCATTCTTATTGCCACATTGGAGGTCCTTCTGTGCATTTGTTTATCCCATTATGCTAAGTATTTTTGCAGTTTCCTCTAGGATGCATGTAGCAACACCTCAGAGATCCTATTCCCCCTGGCCTAGGCAAACTATCCTTAAATACTACAAATACTGAGCCCTGAGGGTCAAAGGGAAACATTAATCAGTGACAAATACCATATTCTTAGAGAAGGCTTCGTGAGTGCCCAAAATTTTACAGTATGGACTCTGGAAATCTTGGGCGCTTGACAGGTTGAATGGAGCTTGGCTGTCGTTTTCTGGAGGGAGCTGAAACAGAACGTACAGGTCATGTATATCATCAACTGTCAAACTCTATATTTTCAGTCAATGATGAGAGGTTTGAGTAGTTTTAAAAAGTTGTATTTTCTAATTAAAGTTGAGGTTTTTCTGATTCTTTAATCTTTAGACAAATATCAATCAAGTTACAGAATTGCTAATAGAAAAATATAGTTAGTGCAGATCATATTATAATGTGCATACAGCGCGTTCCATAAAGGAAATAATCCCTATTATAAGAAATGGGGAACAAATTATGTCAGTCAGAACCTATGAAGAGCTACAAAATAAAGGCAAGAGTGAGATTAGTATGAAGCTTAAAATCAATAATTAATAATACCAGAATCTCATATAAAAAGACATAAAGCATGGAGCAATTAAGCCTATGAACTCTGCTCTCCTGTCATCTGCAGCTCATCTCTCCAGCTGAATCTGTGCTCTCCGAAAACGAATCTTATCTCTTAAACTAGGAATCGAATTTTTAAAGCAGTAATTAAAAGTTACAAAGCATGTGGTGTGTTCTTTTCTCCATCCAATGAAATTCCCGTAATTCTCCCACCTCATCCATCATTCAAACAGGCTAACTTCTTTGTTGCAATACATAAGTCTCTCCATAGCACAGTTCGATTCTTATTTAAAATGACCTCATTTCCAAATGTTCTAGTAAGCAACTGTTTATTTTAACTGAACTAATTGTCTGTAAGCTGCAAAGAAAACTTTATTTAAGCAGGAAGTCATTAGAAACAAAGGACCATGCAACCATTTTTTGCAGTTGCAAATGGGAAATCAGCCGTTTGCGAACGTTTGCGTTTGCAAAATTGGTCTGGCCCACATACAACCAATTACCGACTTGCAAAATAGAGTTTGTGACTCGCTATTAGGAAGGGGCATGCCAAGGGCGTCCCTTCCTAATAGCAAGTCCAAATGGTACGTACCATTGTTTTGCGACTGCATGTGCAGTTGCAAAACACTCGCAGTTTACCACCTACTTTAAGTGGATGGGTTCGAAGATATTTTTTTAAGAGCTGCAGTGGTCCTAGGAACCACTGCCTGCCCTTAAAAAATGAAACTGAAAGGTTTTCTCTTTTAAATGCATCCCGTTTCTCTTAAGGAAAATGGCGTGCATTAAAAAAAAAACTGCTTTATTAAAAACGCACTCACAGACATGGTGGTCTGCTAACCGAAACAGACATGGTGGTCTGCTGACCCCAACAGACCACTATCCCTGGGAGTGCTAGCCATTCCTAGTAGGGTCGCAAATAACACCTGTCTCATGAACATTAAAGAGGCAGGCAATTTGCAACCCCATCAGGAATCGCTAACAGTGTCCGAGACACTGTTGCAAATTGAATTTTGCGAGTCGCAAATTGCGAAGTCATAAAGCGACGCAATTTGCGACTCGCAAAATGTAAGGGTCGTACATCTGGCCCGAAATATGTTAATGCATTTTGAAATACGTGTGTATTCTGTTCTCTATGACAAATACATGAAGTTTTAAGTCAGTTATGAATGGGGCTTTGTTTAAATGATAACATTTTACCAGCGACAAATCCAAGGTTACATGCTATCATTTATGTGATGCATCTTTATTTCGCAAATGAAAGATACATTAAACTGCAATCTAGAAGGTCAAATTATCTTCGAGCTGAATGCATTTCTACAAAGAATGAATTCTAGTTAGCTGTCGCTGTTTTCTGCACTTTTAAGTGTTGTGTTAATTTAATACAAACTACACGTTGATGCTGCACACATGTTTAATGATTATTGTAAGTTAAAAACCACATTCTATAGTTAAGACAGAATCTAAGCTAGTCACATTAGCTATCAATTATATTTGTGCATATTTCAGCATTCTAAAGAACAATTGATTAAAGGCAAAGCATCTGGTTAAAGGCCTTTGAATTTCGAAGCCTCAAGTTTTCATGTTTTCAGAACCAAATGTCTGCATGTCATGTTTGAGGAAAATGCATTTTATGTTTTAAGCCCAAGGCAGAGTTGTCATAAGCAGTGGCGGCTGGTGAGATTTGAAAGTGGCGAGGCGCCCAAAAATTATTGTACTGCACTGGAGCGAGCGAGCGTAGTGAGCGAGCCCAACAACCAAAGGAGGGTTCAGGGGGGTTCTCGCCCGTGAACATTTTGAAAAAAGAGTGGACAAGTGGTGCATTTTCAAGAAAATTTGAGAAAGCAGGAAGATTAATAAAGCAGTTGTTAATTGCATTGCTATTTCCCTGTCAAGCAGCATCACACCCCTGTACATCTCCCTTCTATGTTCATTGCCTTGCTATGTCCCTGTCAAACGCCAGCACAACCTGTATGTCTCTCTTCTATGTTCATCGCCTTCCAGGTGTATGTGTTAATTTTATAATTTGGATATGGTTTGCTGGTGTATAAGACTACTCAATAACTATTCCTATTGTATATCTACAAGGTTATTCTCTATGTAAGCTTTACTAGTAACTAATTATAAATCTACAATAACTATCTGTTTCTTGCACATAACTATAAGATTACATAAAGTATACATTTTCCTGGTGTATAGCTGTAGGATTACACTTTGTGTAACACTTCTTGATGCCTAAATGTGAGACTTGACGTTGTGTAAGTCTTTCTGGTGTATAATTATAATACTACAGGTTGTGTAGGAGTCTATAATTTATCACTTTAGTATTAGACTTGATGTGCAAGTTCTCGATTAAAAAACGTATAGCTAAACAGTTAATAAAAACAAATCTTGATTTCATTATGAAAAGTAGGGTGCATGCTGTTGCATCAACTATGCTTCTAAGAACTAAAGAAATGAGACGTGTAAACATAGTGATATTAAATGCTTTATGTTAACAAATATAAGAAGCAAAGGGTTACATCGGTTTTGCTCCAGCACTGTGTAATAAGAGAGGGTAATTCAATATCTATTCGAGGATTTTGAATTTTCGACATATGATAACTCATCCTAGCAAGCAGAGCAGAATCGCAAATCACAGCAAAGCATATCATAACATAATTCAACGAAGCCCAACAAAATAACATACTACAACCCAGTATAGCACACTGTGACTTAAAATAACATAGGTTAATGTGACACGTCAAAACACAGTAACATAACAAATGACTCGGCATAGCATAACAAAGCATGGTATAGTTTAAGTAACTTAACATAGCACAGCATAGCATAGCTTAAAGCATCATAACAAAATGTCACATAATATACCACCTCAACATACCGCACAACTCAACAGAACACAACCCAACATAAGAGACGCCTGCACTGGATTCAGCTTACATTTCCTGCTGTTTTACCCACAAGTAAGTGTGAGGCCGAAATGCAGGACACATCTTGCGTTTGCCCTGCCCTAGATGAATGTTGTGAAGTTAGACAGTGTCCACTATGGGACATCAGTGTTGACACAGTACACATCACAGTGGATGTTGGTTATAGATGATAACGTGTTTACAGCGAGCGGGGCAGCAGCAGCTTTTAAAGGGAGTTTGGGGAGAGTTGGAGTATCACCATGTGGCATGTGTGTATTAACAAATAATAAAATAACAGCGTCAACATTAAGCAGACACTCATACCAAGACCAGCAACAGGATCTGAACGTGAATAACCATAGAAATGTATGAATCCAATATATTTAAGGCCACCAATTTGTCCGCAAACATTAGCTTTCCAGTTTATACAAATAGACATACTTTGCTATCAGAAACAGCGGAGAAGACGCTATTGGGATCTTTACTTATAAATAAGAACACACTGGAGGAACTATGAATTCAAGTTCAACGTTGTCATGAAGTTGGGTGGCTTGTGGCAACGAATGGTGCTTAAAAAAATCATCCATGCATATTTTCTTAGCCTTCACTTGGAATTCCACGACTGTTGTTTTTGTTCTTCAAATACTTTACACGGATATACTTCATGATTTTTTTACTTTACTTTTAAACTGACTAGCTCAGTTTGGCAAGTACCTGTACTTATTTTTCCTATTTAAAGCACTGAACACAAGCGTAGCAGCCTAGCTGAGGAGTGATAGTGCTTTTCCACTGTAAGCATTCCATCTCTTAAAGATGTGGCAGTCTTACAGAGAATTACTGGCAATGCATCACTGAAAACACACAAGGCCTTCTGAGAAATCCTGGTACTGTCCCACTATTATGGCAAAACCCAAACCGATTAGGTCTCGTGTTGACCATTTTTTGTTGTCGTTGCAGTTTTAAATAGCGCGAACTTGACCCAAATGTATCAGAGTGCTTTACATGAGCACCAGTTGCATTACAGAAGAACACATTCATTTTTAGGGAAGGGGAGATTACTTGATTTGAGCAAAATCACTGGATGTTTGAGCCTCCTGCCAGACTCGCATCTAAATCAGCCGCTCTAGTAGATTAAGCCACACCCTTTATCTGCATAAAATCTCTATTCTAATTTTGAATTAAGACTGCCAGTACTAAAACGGTGACAAGATGAGGCGCTTAAATGCAATGCATTTCGACTTCTAATATTCATGAAATATTAGTCACACTGTTATCCAACTGAGCAACAACAGGTCTTGGGGAGCATGTTTTCCATTTCTCTCACTGATGTTTTGGGTCTTGAGGATTATGAGCACGTCCCCGCCCCCACATTCAGCCTTTTTATCTTGGCTCCTCCCGTACCTTTGAGCCTTGAGGCTCATTATGCAGTTAGCACAGGTGTCGCTTTGATATAAGTTGATTCCCGCCACTGTCATGCTGGCTGTAAACCTGTCTCACCTTGCCGCTGCTGGCAGGGCCCATCACCAACTGGGCATAACGAGGCATTGCTGCGGCCTGCAAAGCACTGGTCCCCCTATGACAGGACACTTCACCTGGTCGGGCGCTGCTCAATCATCCCATCGGACACCTGAACCAAGCTTCCACAAGCAGAGAACCGACAATTGCGGCTCCTGTACGGACGTAAAAGAAGGGCTGCTTAAACCTAGTCCATGGTAACAATTGCCTGGGACACGAAGCACATTCATCGTAGATCATAGTAAACATGTCGGCCTGGCCATCTTTAATTTTCTAACAATAACAGTATTTCCATACGGTTTGTAAGAAATATTCGCAGATGCTACTACACTTGAGATATTTAATGGAGGTTATTCTTTCTAATGCCCTTCCTTTTGCATGTAAAAGTAACGCTAAACCGCTCATAAAAATATGCTACTGTAATGACACTAGACCTATACTAATATAACAATTGCCATCGTTCATAAAGTTTATGACTTTTGACAGCTTTTAAAGAAAATTTGTGCATGTCCGATTCCCAAAAGTACCGAAAGGCAGTCACCTCATACAAGTATGCCACCCAATTAGACGCAACAAGTTCAGGATGATATTGTAGCCCTCTTAATTTAGATCGTGGCAAAATGCAACTAGATGGCAGAGCGCGACGTTTTGAGACCCAGAAAAGTCATAGCCGGTGTAACATGGCAGCCACGGGTAGGGGTCTTGGGGGGTTATAATAAAAAAAAAATAGCTTACCTTGCCGGGTCCTGAGAGTCCCGCGCCGCCTCAGGTCCTGGCAGTGGCGGGGTCCCAAAAGGAAGCAGCCACAGGCAGCCTCCCTCCCCTCCTCTTAGCCAAACACAACGCTGCAATGACAGCATTGTGATTGGTGAGGCGCAGCGGAGAGCGCCCCAGCCGGGCCATTTTCTCTATGTAGGCTGCATGCAGCAGCCTACATTGAGAAAAAGGGACAGTGCGCATGACTGGGTTGGTAGGCCTTGGGGCCGACCAAACAGTCAGTACCCACAACAGTGAGCAAGCCACTCTACCTCTGCCCACAAGAAGGACCGCCCGCCCGCCCCCAACCAGGCACTCCAGGTACTTCTGCTTTCTCGCAGTGCGAAAAGCAGAAACATAAAATGGTAGTTTTACCATTTTATGTTTCTGCTTCTCGCACTGCGAGAGAGCAGTGGGGTGACGCCCCTATGGTGGAGCCACCACTGGTCATTAGTAGTGCCAATTTTTAGGATTTTTTTATTTTCACCCAAACCCTCAATTCTGATGATTTAAATCATCACACTAACTTTATTTCATATGAGAAATCATTTAAAGAACACTCATGGTTAATTGAATCATTTTTTTTCTTTTCATCTCCACTAACCTAGAATATTGCGACTCATCTGTGGTGTATGTAAATGTGATAATTTCATTAGTAGACCTAGGGGCATATTCTCAAGGAGCTATCGCCGTGTTAACAGAACTTTGGTGCAGCCAAAGTCGCGATAAATGTATCACCCCATTCACAAGCTTGGTGCCAACAGCTCATAGCACCAGTTTTCCCGCAATAGCAGCCGCAACAAACATCGCCACAGATGACCCCGGCAACTATCGCTAATGAGATGCAGAGTAGGCGTTCCCGTGCAAAAAGCCACGACAACACCACTCCACAAAATTCTCAGTGACAGCCACATCGGCGATAATATCACAAAACATGCGATAAGGCGCATTAGCAGCAAGAAATTAACCCCTGCTCTGACCTGGTGCAAAGTCGGACAACAACCGGCGACAGACAAGGAAGCACAGCCCAGAGCCAAACATGAAGAACAACAGATGCACCTGGGCAACTGAACATGCAGCCCGGAGCCCAAATAGGGCAACAATAACCACCGCCACCACCCCCAGGAACCCCCCGGGACCCCTGCCCGGACCAGCACTGAGGCAGCGGAGACAAAGACAGCGACATGCTGAAAACGTACCAACCTCACAGACCCAACACCTGGGAACGTCATTGCCCCCCACAGGCTCAAAAGGACATCCATCCTATGCATCCTGACCACCTTTGCCCACAGGCCGACGGTACCAACACTGCGGACAACCAACATACCTCTGCAGACAAAAGCTGCTGGCTGTGCTGCACCTGTTGGCCTCTGGGACCTGCCAACCAACAACCGCCAGAGTCCGAGGAGTCTCACAGCCAGCCACATCCAAGCCCCCCCCAACTGTCTTGGATGCCATCATCAGCTTGGTACCACACTACCTATCCTTCCCCCACACTGCGCAGGAACAGTTGGAGGCCAAGCAAGGCATCAAAGCCATAGCTGGATTCCCTCATGTGTCGGGGGCAATTGAATGCACACATATCCTACTTGTGCGCCCTGGTGACACTGCACACAATATCCGCAACCGAAAGCACATGCATACCATCACTGTGCAGGCAATAGTGGACCACCTGGAAATCTCCACCAACCTCGACGCCAACCACCCATACCGAGTGCATGAGTCCTACATCTTCCAACAGCCCATCATCACCCGGCGCTTCCTGGCTGGCACCTACGTAAATGTGCTGCTCATTGCCAAGTACCAAATAAACACACCACACACCTCAACTCCACAACCATGCAACTCACAACACTGGGAATGCACACGTCACAAACTCACATACAACATGCCAAACAACATGCCCACCCACCAGACACGACTGCACAACTCACTCCGGCAACCTGGGCCAGCAATGCACATAAGCCATCAACTGCATGGCACCCCAGCCACACGATAGCAGATTGTGGGAAGAGGTGGGGACCAGGCATGTGCGAAGGGGGCAACTGACCGATGAATGACAATGTACGCAATGTCAAGTGTGGCGTCAAAGCGATGGGCAGACTGCAGTATGCAGACCACACATATATCTATGTCGACATACCCCGCTGGGCGATGTTGCCTGCGTTCCTGTGCGCCTGCTGCACCCTGGGCCACAGTGCCCGTACCAGTCCTGCCAAGCCCGGCGCAACCAGGCCTCAATGCACACCTGCTGACACCGGCGTGTGTCGATGAGGGCCAGCACGTGCCGGTGCAAGCTCCAAGCCAGAGTGCCGCAGCCTCCTCAGACCATCACGGCCTCCGCGACACCGGCCCGCTGTACTCCCTTCTCATTGAGGTACTCCACCTGCATGCACAGTGGAAAAGTAGGTCACACATTTGGAACTGAGTCTTGATTACACTATGGCAGAGAACATCAATCATAGCTGATTTTATCTCACTCTACTCCCATCGATGTGGTGCCACCAAGTCTGTGCATAGGAGTTCATCCACAGGTGTCCGTGGGCCCACGCGGACTACTGCCCTTGGGCCACGCTGCGTTCGAGTCGTTCGCACATGTGGGACTGAGTCTTGATTTGTCAATGGCAGAGTACATATCATTGTACCCAAGGAGAGGTGTAAGAGAATGATGTGTTTCAGTCCGGAGGGTAAAAGGATCATCGTCAAGAAGGTGATCGGACACTACCGACAACTGCCCTGGTGTCACTAACTCTGTGCATCGCAAGACAACTACACATGGCTGTGGGCCCTTTCTGACCGCTGCCCCCGGCCTACGCTGCGGGCGAGTAGGTCACACATTTGGGACTGAGTCTTGATCATACATTGTCCGAGTATGCACATTTATGCAGTTTACATCACTGTACTCCCTTTGATGTGGTGACACCAAGTATGTGCCTGGCATCCCAACCACACGTGTCTGTGGGCCCTTGATGACTTACCCGCCTGCCTACACTGTGGTCTAGCAGGTATCACACCAATCCAATCCAGTCGGTACCAGGCAGGACACGTCATCATCGCTGACTGAACACCAGCTCGGTTCTGGTGCTTTTGCCTCCGTCAACCACAAGTCACCCCTAAATGTCATGTCAACATCGTGTGTTAGAGTTCCAGGAGGAACTCGCTGAACCGAGTCTGGCCCGCGCTGATCGCTGCCTCAGGCCTCTACCGAGGTCGAGTAGGTCACACTATTCGAATTCAGTCTTGATTTATTTATGGCTGACTTGATTTCATTGTACAGGCCTCAACGCAGACTGCATCCCCTTTCAGCCTCGGTGCCACTAAGTCTGTTCCCCGAGACCCATGGACACTTTCTGGTTGAACTTAGGTGGCGACTGAGTCCATGGACTTGGGGTTGTCATCGACATCATGTCGGTGATACTGATTTTGTGGCTAAAACGATGCCGTGGCATTCCATTCCTCCATTTGCTGCTTCCGGACAACTTCCACCTCCTGCATCATGCCCTGGAGGACACCTTCCACTGTCCCCCGCAACCTTCTGCCACATACACCTTATACATTGATGAGGACCCGCTCACCTCGCATGGCCCATCTGACTGCACCGCAAGTCACCGTCCTGTGGCGGGATGCCTGTGCTGGCCACAGTGCATCCAGGGCCACTAACTCTGTGCTGGTCAGGTCCGGGACCCCTGCTTCTGAGATGTTGGATGGCCTCTGAGGCGATGGCCTTGGGGTCATCAAGTCCATGTGTCTGTGGCCCCAGCGCTGTCCGCTGCCTCCAGACTCAAATGCAGCCCACCGTGGCGCACACATCAAATTAAGTCCTGACTGGCCCAGACGTTGCATCACCGCAGGAGGCACGCGCCACCACCGCCAGGACCAACTCCATCCACCAACTGCCAGTGTCGAAACAATCGTACTGGCAGACTGACGGAGTTGCCCACACCTGTTGCGGATGCCATCTTCTGCCTGATCCCCTGCTCAGCACTCCAGGTGCCACTAGCTCTGTGCACCATGAATCATCGTCCATTACTGTTTTGGTTATGTGCTTTGGAGAGCTCACGCAGCAATGTCACCTCAGGCAGTGTGGGAGACCTGGGATGGCGATGAGGAAGACGATGCAGGTGTGACACCCCCCCCACTGCAGCTGCATCAGAAATGTCCAGAAGGGACACAATCCTAGACATTTTCTACACATGAGCACGCTCAGCTCTGGGGACCCAACCGCAGCGCACTGCATCTCACGGACACTTCTGTTTGTATGTTGGGTGACCTCTGTACCTGCTCCGGCTCCCTCCATGTTGCTCAGCAGTTGACTCAGTTATGCAGGTGTTTTCTGTTTCCATTGCACTGGTGTCCACTGTTCAAGTTGTTGCCAGCACCAAGCACTCTGTGCGGGCTGCCTTATACTCACCCCACACAAATCCTGCACAGGCGTCACTGTACATGTGGCCCTGCCAATAAAGGGGCCGGGCACACGTGCCCGTAGCCACTTCAACATTATATCTCAATCAATCAATCAATCAATCAATCAATCAATCAATCAATCAATCAATCAATCAATCAGACATTTGTAAAGCGCACTACTTACCCGTGAGGGTCTCAAAGTGCTGGGGGGGCGGGGGTGCTGCTACTGCTCGAATATCCAGGTCTTGAGGAGTTTTCTGAAGGTGAGCAGGTCCTGGGTCTGCCTTAGGAGGATGAGGAGGGTGTTCCAGGTCTTGATGGTGAGGTGGGAGAATGATCTGCCGCTGGTGATTGCTCTTCGGATGCGGGGGACTGTGGCGAGGGCGAGGTGGCTGGAGCGGAGCTGGCGGTTGGGGGTGTAGAAGCTGTGTTGTCTATTGAGGTATGTTGGACCGGTGTTGTGGAGTGCCTTGTGTGCATGGGTGAGGAGCTTGAAAGTGATCCTCTTGTTGACGGGTAGCCAGTGCAGGTCTCTCACTTGGGGTGTGATATGGCTGCAGCGAGGGATGTCGAGGATCAGGTGTGCAGAGGTGTTTTGTATGTGTTGCAGTCGTTTCAGGAGTTTGGCCAAGGCTCCTGCATAGAGGGCGTTTCCGTAGTCCAGCCTGCTGCTGACGAGGGCCTGGGTGACCGTTCTCCTTGTTCTGGTGGGGATCCACCTGTAGATCTTGCGGAGCATGTGGAGGTTGTGGAAGCAGGAGGACGAGACGGGGTTGACCTGCTTTGTCATGGAGAGAGTGGAGTCGAGGATGAACCCTAGGTTGCGTGCATGGTCGGTGGGTGTTGGAGCTGTTCCCAATGCGGTCAGCCACCAAGAGTCATCCCAGGCCGAGGATGAGGACTTCCGTCTTGTCCGAGTTTAGCTTGAGTCGGCTGTTCTTCATCCACTCAGCGACATCTTTCATTCCTTCGTGGAGGTTGGTTTGGGCAGTGAGGGGGTCCTTGGTGAGGGAGAGGATCAGCTGGGTGTCGTCGGCATATGAGATGATATTGAGGTCATGCATTCAGGCAACGTGGGTGAGCAGTGCCATGTAGATGTTGAACAACGTCGGGCTGAAGGATGAGCCCTGGGGTACGCCGCAGATGATCTTGGTGGCTTCGGAGCGGAAAGGGGGAGGCGGATGCTCTGGGTTCTGCCGGAGAGGAAGGAGGTGGTCCAGTCCAGAGCCTTGTCTCGGATCCCAGCATGTGCGTAGGGTGCGGTGGCAGACGTTGTCAAAGGCGGCTGACAGGTCCAGGAGGATGATGGCCACGGTTTCTATATTGTCTAGCAGGGCCTTAATGTCATCGGTGGCGGCGATGAGGGCAGTTTCGGTGCTGTGGTTGCTGCAGAACCCGGACTGGGATGGGTCCAGGATGCTGTTCTCCTTGAGGTAGCAGGTCAGTTGTCTGTTGACGTTCTTCTCGATGACCTTCGCCGGGAACAAGAGCAGTGAGATGGGACGGAAGTTCTTGAGGTCCTTGGGGTCAGCCTTGGGTTTTTTGAGTAGGGCGTTGATCTCGGCGTGCTTCCAGCTCTCCGGGAGGGTTGCTGTCTCGAAGGAGATGTTGATGGCTTTCCGGAGATGGGGTGCGATGGTGGTGCTGGCTTTGTTGAAGATGGGGTGTGGGCATGGTCTGACGGAGATCCGGAGTGGATGGTGTTCATGATTTTGATGGTGTCGTTGTTGTTTATGTTGGTCCATGAGAGCAGGGGGTCGGTGCGGATGGTGGCCGTGGGGGGGGATGTCTCAGTGGTTGTCGGGGCGGTTGTGACGTTGAAGCTGTTGTGGATGTCTGCGATCTTGTGATGGAAGAAGGTGGCGAGGGAGTTGCACAGGTCTTGTGAAGGTGGGATGTCGTTGGTGTTGAAGCTGGGGTTGGAGAGTTCCTTCATGATGTTGAAGAGCTCTTTGCTGTTGTGTGTGTTGTTGTCTAGGCAGTGTTTGAAGGAGGCTCTTTTGGCGGATCTGATGAGTTGATGGTGTCTGCGGGTGGCGTTCTTGTGGGCTGCGTGGCTGTCCGGTGTCTGTTCGCGGTGCCATTTCTTCTCTAGCTTACGGGAGGTTTGCTTGGAGGCCTGGAGGTCTTCCGGTAACCAGTTGGCTTTCTTGCTGGTGTGTCTGTTGGAGGGTTTCTTGATCGGGGCGAGGATGTTGGCACAGTCGTCGATCCATTGTCTGAGGTTGCGTGCGGCGGTGTCGGTATCTGCGTGTGTCCCTGTTGTCTTGTTGTATGCATGAGAGCCCTGGGCTTTAGGACATTAGATTGTGCTGTGTACAGTGGATGCAGACATGTCACCGCAGGCAGCGGGTTAGAGCTTGGACATGTAGCTTTGTCATCACCCACACAATTTGTAAGGGCAGTGGACTGTGCCGTCGTACGCAGAGCCAACATGGGTGTGTGACTGATATATGAGTGCCCCTGGGCATGGTTCTGTACTGGGATTGTGCATCTGCATGTGTCTCTATGGCAGTGTGAGTCTCCTTTGTGGGGTGTAGGTGGTCCCTGAAGGGTATTAGACACCCACGTATGTGATCTAGTTTGCCTTCCACGGGTTCGGAACACACCGCACCTGTTGGGCCACCTCCTTTTGACATTCTGACACCTGGCATTGGGGGGTCATGTGTGGGTCGGTGAAGTGTTGTGAGCCTGCCGTGCTTGCGGGTGCTTCATGCTGTATGGTCTGTTGCAGGGGCTGGGTTCTCCTCGAAGTAGCGTGGCTGCCCTGGTACTGGTGGAGGGTTGTGTGGGATATCCATGGGCTGTTGTAGGGTGTTGGTGTCGTAGGTGTGGTGTTCCTCTCCGGCGTCACTGATGTGTGGTCATCTGTGCTCTGCTGGAGGTTTTGTGTGTCCCTCTGCAATGTGGAGGGGAGATTCAAGTTGACATTGTGTTAACACGTGTGTTGGCGCATTGTTCTTGTTTACATGCAGACTGTATGACAATGTACATTGTGACTGCTTTGGAGGTGCAGGATTTAGATGCGGGACAGTGTATATTTGGACTACATGATTGGTGTGAGGTTTTACGCGTACATTTCCATTTCAACGTTTCCAGCTCTGTCAGATGTAGTGGGCCTGTTTCTGCGCATGTGCGGAGCCAGTAGTGTCCTCTGTTCTACAGTGTCAGGGTTGCACATTGTGACACATTGTCGTCAATGTGAATGTGCTGTTATTGCTATGTGTGTGTGCTGCAGTGTGCCATGGGGATGAGGAACATGATCCAGGGTCATTGTGGGTGTGCAGTGTGCTCTGCTTATTTGTGCATGTGTGCCCTTGTGCCCATCTCCCCCGGCCCCCATAGTCCCTGGTCTTTACTCACCCTGTTAATATTGTGTCAGGTCCTCTCGAGCTGTGTCCACACTCCCGACTCCTTGCACCGTCTACGCACTGTTGGCTGTGGCCTCCGTTTCCTCTAGCTCATACTGTGGCGCAGGACTCCCACCTTCTGGTTTAGATTTTCACGTCATGCCAGCGCCTCTTGGCCTCCTCCATTAGCCTCCTCGACACTCCGGCTGCATTCAAGGTAGTCTGATTGTGGGTCAGTTGCTGTTTGTGTTCTGTCACCTCCGTGACACTGGTCATGTTTTCCTGCGGTCTGCACCCTGTCTTCCTCTCCCTCTTCTCCTTGGCCTTCCCCGACCCCGTTGTTCCTTGCTTGTGGTCTATGGGGCTTGTGGGGTTCGCGTTGGCCTCTGCGCTCGGTCAGGGTGCATCCATGTTGCTACGCACTTTGGCTTCTTTCTGGTGTGTTGTTTTTGTTGCTTTTATAGTGCATTTTCCCGCCAGAGGCATGAGATTTGCAGGCCTGCCGTTGGTTTTCGCCGCTTTTTGTATCGCGATTGGCTTCATCGCAGCCTTTTTGGCGTTTGCGTTTTGCATTTTGGCGGTGTGGCGTTGATTTTAAAGCGGTCAGTTGACGCGTTATCTGGTGACTATGGCATGGTATCGCCATGTTGTGAATACTTGGTTAACACAGCATAAATTTCCCGTGATGGACTGCGATGTTGAGCGTTGTGTTAAGTAACTTTTGCGATGGTTATCACACGTTCTTGGGAATACACCCCCTAGTTTCTATTGGGTGTGGAAAAGAACCCTACTAATACGAGTACAATCAGTATCACTGTTATTACAAAAATTGAGCACATAATAATTTTACATCTATTTCCAAGGCAACTAAAGTTTTGTCTGTAATCAGATAGTATATAGCCAAGCTCAAAGGTTCAGTGGAGAGTTGTCCAAGTAGCTTCTTAGAACAGTTCGTTTTCAGCAGTTTAGATTTGTGAATAGACAATCCTTAAACCTACTCCGTGTTCTTCTAAAAATGTTATCTCTGACTCTACTTGTAGCTTTTTACTCAGGCCTAGGTTGATCTTCTGTAAAATAAATAAGTACAATAATAAAGATCCAACAGGACAGTTCTTTTTCATTGATCAATTATTGTTTTCTTTTCTGCTTTTGATAGTTCTCAGTTATTTGTTTCAGCTTTTCTGACTTCTTTTTGTCTCAAGCTTGAAATCAGGGTGGCTCAAACAGTTCAAATCTCACATCACATCATTCTTCTCCTGTGACGTTCAGTTCTTTGTCCATGCAATATAACCATTGCATAACCATGTTGAATACCTCTGACAAGGCACTCTTGCTCTCTTTGATTTTCCTTGTTTCTGTTGATCTTCCTCTGTGTCACTTTCACCACTTGATTCTCTTTCTTCAGCGAAAGTCTCTGATATTTGATCAACCGATACGCTTGTTTTCAGCCTCTTTTGCACATTGTTTAGTGGAATGAACACAAAAACTTCACAGGTGACTCTTCTTGTTTCAGTGCCTGAGTCTTCAAACAAGAAATCTTCAGTTCATACTGATGCTGTCACAGTAGTCTTTTCTACTTGTGGTGTCTCTTCTTCTTCGCAGCAATAAAAAAAACAACAGTTAAAAACTGTTCTGCATGGCTCAATAATGACCAAATATCTACGAGCTAACATTGCCCCCAATGGCCTCCTTGTAACCATCACTCCACGCATTTTCTTAGACGACATCAACGTAAGATGAGAATGGTTCAAGATAGCATGGAAGTGCACTCGCGATTTATTTAGTCCTGATTATTAACACAACCAAACGCCTTTCTGGTGTGCATTATTGATCAGGATTACCATTGCTGAGAATGCACTTAAAGCAGATATTAGTGTATCAGTTTCTAAGACCCGGTTGTTGTAGATTAACAAAGAAATGAACAAACATAAGGAGTACCTTACCCAATAGAAAATTACCAAACTACAAAAGGATGTCAAGAGGTACGACAGGAAAAGAATATATCCCTACATAAAAGATTTCCAGGCACAAATGGGAGAAACGTCATCTGTGGAAGAATCACCTACCTCTCATAGGAAGACCGGTTCATTTAGCAGCACATCAAGCAATGACAGCAATGACAGCCAAAATTGATGAGATAATCAACCCCCCTTTCTCTTGGACTACCCTGAGACCCTATGCTGGGAGCCATTATGGGGGGGTTCACTCTGGACAATCACAGATGTGGCACCCAATATACCAGATGCTGCTGCAACCAAATTTTCTGATGTTCCAGCAATAATTCCCTCAACCCCCCTTTTTCAACAGAGGGTGGGGCAGAGGAAGAGGCAGAAGAAGAAACAACAAGAGAGTGCAGTGGCAAGAATCGGAACCACAGATGTGACTCAGAAGCCACACCACGACAACAAAAATTGGTTGTTAACCTGTCGTCCCGTATTCTTACTGAAGAGGAGTCTACAGTTCTAGGAAAAGGTCTATGTTTTGTTCCTGCCCTCAGAGAAGATCTTTTCCAATTAAATACTAAAGTGCAACAATTTTTCCTTAAGATTCGCCTATGGGCTTTCTTTCAAGATAAATCCTCCCAGGAGCCAGAGGATTCTGTCCTCCGTAATCCATCTAGGTTTACACCCACTACAGCAATGATGCCAAGTGAGATTGCTACATTTGAAAAAGCAGTACTCCAAGAAGTGGGTAAGATTACCCCCATGTACCTTTCAACAAGTTATCTAACAGGGAAAGAAACATCATACACAACATCACGGAAGACCCCTCTGTTATATTAATGCCAGCTGATAAGGGTGGCACTGTTGTACTCCAGGACATCATACTTTATGACCTAGAATGACTTCGACAACTTTCAAACAACCAATACTACTGTCCCAAGGATACATACCCGACAACAAGGCTGACAACCAAGATTAAACATCTTGTTAATGCAGCAGAGACAGAAGTCTGGATCCAAGAATGAGGCGGAATTCCTGGTCAAATTCTAAACTGTCATTCCATACTTCTACACCCTGCCTAAGATATACAAAGGGACCCAACTACAATCTGGGAGACCGATCGTATGTGGCATCAATTCCCTCCTTAAACCTTTAAGTAAATTCTCTGATCACATCCTCGGACCAGTTGTGATGAGGACACCAACATATTAAAGACACAAACAGTTGTACTTAATCTATTACTGACACTCACCCAACAGGGTCAAATTGATCTACTAGTCACACTCATTGTTGAAGCACTGTATACCAATATACCACAAGATGTGACCATTGAAGTATTGGAAACGACCTTGATGGCAGGGACCACTTTGGAATTATCCACTCCTATCAGTCTCATTGTGGAATGCACATCCATTGCCCTAAAGGAAAATTCCTTCAAATATAAGGATCAACTTTACCACCAAATACAAGGTACTTCAATGGGCAGCACCTTTGCGCCAAGCCTAGCCTGCATCTATATGGCGGCATTCGAGGAACAACACATTCTACTGGATACAAATCTTTACATGACCAATATCATCACCTGGCAGAGATTCAGTGATGAAATCCTCATCTCATGTCTTAGTGACACTGACATGTGTACGGAGCTCTACACATGGATCAACACCCTCAACTTGTACTTGAAATTCACCAGTACCATGTCAGCTGACTCAGTACCATTTCTGGGCTTATTAATCTCCAGAGAAGCTGGAAACTTTCTGCCGCAAACTACAAGATACAAAACCAATGGATCAAAACAGTCTTCTGATGTATGACAGCCACCAACTTAAAGCCCTTCAAAACAATCTTTCGGTAGGCCAATTCCTCTGATTACGTCAGAACTTTAACACCCTGAAGGAATACAACTTACAGGCTAAAGTGCTAAGCACCAATCTGACCACATGCCACTACCTATCAAGGAAAATCAACCAAGCATACAAAAGGGCGAGGAACAGCCACTGTGATGCCCTGCTGGAGGCAAAAGTGAAAGGAACCGTCTACACCCTCACCCGTGTAACCATCTTCACCCCGTCCTCTAATAAAGTCCTAAAAATTATCAATGAGAACTGGTCTATTCTCAAAAAAGGGTCCTTAAACATTTCTGATTCCATATTTTCATAAAAATGCACAAAGAATGTGAAAGATATCCTTGTGCACATGCGTCCCCAAACCTCACATAGGGAAACACAACAGAGAGTTTGGGAATTACCACAAGACACAGGTCACTATCCTTGTGGGTAATGTACAGCATGCGACTTCATGCAGGCTACTAAACAGATTGATATGGGCGAAAGCCGCCCTTGGAAACAAAGGAAGCATACCAACTGTAACACAAAGAACTGCATTTACCTCATTACCTGCCCCTGTTCATTACTCTATATCAGGATGACCACATGTATGATAAAAACCAGGGTGGCAGAACATTGTAGCAACATCCAATGCAAGAGAGCTACTACTAAAATGGTGGCCCATTTTGTTGAAATGAATCATACAGCTGATAACATTAGGTGGACTATACTTGAGGCCAATGACAGCTGAATCACTGGGTAATTTTTCAACAAAGAAATCCATACTAATGGCATGAACGATGAAATACCCTGGATCGAATGCTCCAGACAATAAACAGCTCTTCTAGGTAGCACATAACTATTCACCTAGAACATGACCATCTATTCAGATTATAGTCAGTATATATACCTTGAGTATCCAGAATAAATCACCCAGGGACTTTGGAGTCTGCTGGCACCCCAACTTCTGGTATCTTCTACCTCACCAACATTCTCCTCTTCCTTTATATACCTATGTAAAAATATGTCTTCCAAGGCTGCGTTATTTACCAACACTGCTACCCCCTCAAGATCACCTGGTGTACTTTAAGGTAACTTTATGATCATAACAACATCCACGCAGTATGGAAGGGAATAGGGCTTTAGGATCTATATTCTGTGGCTTTTGGCTGCTTATATTCCCCATCTGCTCCATTATGCCTAATTCAGTACAACTTACCCTTAACGAGACAGTACATGTCACTGGTTTTTAGGTTATCTCTGTGGTTGGACCATTTATTCCACAATGTTCTAAGATAGCCGCCTTGACATCTGGCAACTCTAAGGACTGCCTCACTTACACTCACATGACGGCTGCAACATGCTGACAGGCACATCAACTATTATCAACGATTTCTCCCAGCTGAGCCAGTAACAGTGTATTTAACGATGACCAGCCCGGTCCTTATACACCTCCGGGCAGGCAGAAGGAAAAGTGGGTTACTGTGCCACAAACCACGACCATCAATGTGAGTACTACTGTCCCGAACCAGCTCGCTCTGACCCTACGAGAATGCCCGCATACCTTTTGACTATCTCCTTTAATTTACCTCTTCAGGTACTTTTTGCATCAGCACTGTCTTGATCCTCTGCCTGGACCCAAGGAGCACGTTATTCCTATTTGGGGGGTAAGATCATATCGCTACCCTTATGTTTGGTCCACCGCTCTGTCCTCTACGTCTGTGTTCTGTTTTTACTATGTTTCGTATCATCATTTGTAATGCATAGTCACTCACCTTATTTTACAGGATGTGTGACACATTGCACCATAGGAGCTTTGCATTGCACTCCTAGCATGTTCTGATTTTAACAAAATAATACTGCAATCATGTACCCCCTGTTGATTGCTACAGGGGGTCGCGTAATTGATCACAATTGAGTATTACTATGGTCAGTGTCTTTTCTTGCAGGTTGGATTGTGAGACCCTATCTTTGGTCAACTGATAAGTAGGTACCAATGTGACTCACCTCCATTATAGATTAATCCTGTGGTAATTATTGAATATCACAGAACACATAACCCCCAACTAACCCTGACTAAGGATAGGGATTCTCACTTTCTTTGGTCCTGATGAAACACCATGAATCCCTCCTGGACCACTGAGCCATGAAACATGTCGCCCTGTACATATTGGTAGATTGCCTTTCTCCATTACGAGAAGTTCATAATCTATATACACTTTTCATCCCTACCGAGTGGACCCCGGATTAAATATAAGTTTGTGGTACCCCTCAGGTAGTTTTAATTCACTTTTTCACTTACCTGCCACATACCCACACTCGCCATCACAGCTTGCGTTTACTTAAAAGATCTCCCCTAAAGAGCCCTCTAGCGGGGCCCGTGGTGAATTGCAGCATCAACACTCACAAGGTGTTAAGCTCGATAATGAAGCATGACACCTTCACGGTTGTGTTAGGGCATCACTTCCAATCAAGGAAGACCCTCCCTTATTACATACCCAACCTGCGATACAGCACCACAGGAACAGTTACCCCTTAATACTGTCTCTTCTTCATCAGAAACTTTAATGCTAGTTTGCTAAATCACAGAAACTTGGATTGGTGTGACTAATTGCAAATCTTCAAACCTTTCTTCTCCTTGCTGATGTGATCTTTGGGTCACTGCTTCTTTCTGTCGTTCAACTTGTGAGGACCCTGTCACCAGTGCTCTCCATTCAGGCTCTGAGAACACTTTTCTCCATGCAGATTTCTTACTCTTCTTGTGTTCAATGCATAACCCAGTTTTGCAATTTAGCATATTAACCAAAAATACTCGTGACCATTTAAAACAAGTCTTCAGAACGTGCTTTTTGATCAGAACACAATCAGTCAGATTGCGGTTATGGCACTGTTCACTAAATGGCTATTGTGTAGCAGCTGCAACCTAGTGAGGAACTGTAAGCATCACATCAGTCATTCTTTCATCATTATCGAGTATCGGCTCATCTGTGATGTTCACAAGTGCATTTGTAGGTACAAAAGGCAATCTCATTTCACTTTCCATGAAATGTCATGCATTGACAATCCAGTTCTCTCAGGAATATTCATCAGCACTAAAATCAAAGCATCAGGCCACTTCAGTGATGCTGAAACACAGACTTTTGCTAAGCAGGACTCTATCATGTTTTTGTGTTGCTCAATTATACTTGAAACTTCAGGTCGACAGCTACAGTGCAATCTTTGTTCAATGAATAGTGCTGCATACATCATCTTCAGGACCTTATTGATAGAGTGGGTCTTTTGATCTGATTTCAGAGAAACTGGCAATCTATACTTGGGGATCAAGTTTAGCAATAACACAGTTGCTACCGTGTGTCTGTAATTTCCTCTGGTTGTGTAGGCTTCTACCCATCTCATGAAGATTTACACTATGACTAGGACATATCTCAGCTCATTGTAATCAGGAATTTCAATGATGATCTTTTGCATTCTATTGAAGGGACCTTCTGATCTCCCTATGTGACTCAGTGGAACATGTGCTCTTTTTCTTGCACTTGTGTTGAAATGTTACATATTGATGACACTGCTCTTCTGCAAACTTCCTAAACTTTGGTTTGTACCTCATTTGTCTAAAGAGATGTGTCATAGAATCCCTCTCTAAGAGCCATATGTAGGTAATTTCTATTTACCGATTCATAAATACCGAATTTTACCGATTCGGTATTTAAGAATCGGTAAATAGAATGTAGATAAACAATCGGTAAATAGTACCGATTCGGTAATATTCGTTATTACCGATTCGGTAATAGGGGGAGCATATTCAAGGGTGGCAGGGTGTCACATTGACACCCTGTTGAACCCTGAATCGTGCATGTGTTCACATGTGGCGCACATACATGCCCTAAGGGCATGTATGTCTGCCACATGGCACTTGTAAAAAAGCACAAAATTGCTTTTTAAAAGGTATTCAGTATTTACCACCAACTTGTAGTTGGTGGTAAATAACAATTTCTTAAACCAAAAATGCACTCACTTGAGTGCTCCCTACATAGGATTTAAAACATAGGATTTAAGGAAACGGTATTTTACCGATTCCTTAAAATACCGAATCGGTAAATTACTGAATCCTTAAATCCAGCCTCCTACATCGCAAAGGGCTAAATACCAGTTGGTAACGGGAAATTTACCGATTTTCGGCCGTTACCGACCGGTATTAGCCCACCTACATATGGCCCTAAGTGTGGGTGTTTGTGAATGTAGCTTGTCATTGAAAGCAACAAACTATTAGGTAACACTGCTCTCCCATTAGCAGATATTTGGATGTCATCTGTGTTTTTCTCAAAACCTGCTCTGATCCACATTATTGTTCTGCCTCTGACACATTTTCTTGTACCCCTTCTAACTCTTCCCAAGTGTAAACTTTGAATAGACAGTGTCCTTGGTTTCACACATGAACATTCCATTAAATGTGTAGGCTAGCAGGACACAATATTGTACAACTGAATTAGCATCTTCATTTCCCATGGCAATAGTGACTCCCATTCTGAGTTAGACTGCATGCTATGGTAAGGGAAATACATTTTGTATCTTGTGCTGAGATAACTTCTTGAAGCCATGAAGATTCGACAACATAATTTATTGTGCACAAGGCATATGCTGCTCCTAATGTGCCATTGTTACCTCTTGGTCACATAGGCCATCTACAACAAACATTTGTAATGCAATTGGTCTTGCATTTGTGAGAGTCTCAGGCATTGGCACTGTAAACAATAATGGATTTTATTTGTGTGTTTGTTTTTAAAACAGATCGATTAAAAGCATTGTCAATAGGTCAAACTCTCGCAAATGCGAGGCATATTGCATTGTTTCCCATTGCAGTGGAAGTGAGCGAGAGCAAACAGGGAGGAGGGGGAGTTTGTTATAATGAGCCGCGCGATTAAAAGAAAGGCATGGCTTGCTGAAGTTGATTTTTTCAATATTGTAAGATTTGGGTAAGTAGCGCAGAACGCCCCCCTGAGGCGTGCTGCTTACTAAAAGCTAACAATTTTGAAAAAAGAGACTTCAATGAGTCGCGCCTTATTTTGCTTCGTAGCTGCTCACCAAAGTCAATTTTTTTCAATATTATAATATTCTGGTAAGTAGCACAGCACACCATCTGTATTGTGCTGTAGGAGAAAATCACTAAAGAAAATAGTGCTGACAGACTGTAAAGAAAACATCCATGTAACTACACAAGTAAAAGGGCAGGTCCTCATGGGAGGTTACAGATGTAGACATGGCTACATAGACATAGCTGTAGAGAGAAGCTTTGCCCACAAGATTCTCTCAGGCAGTTTGCTATCTTCCTCATTCTGGATACTCCTCTCCCAACCAGCATTTAAATGGACAACATGGCAGCCATCTCGGAATGGTATTCCCTGCCACTATAAACGTCTAATCACTGATGATACTGACCTCATACTAAAGACTCCTACACCTGATTGTCAGCGTGCATTACGTTCTATCACTACAGCAACCATTCTGGAAGGTTCGCCTGCCAAAGAGACAGCCATAATTTATTGTTGTAAGCGCCAAATCGGCAGCCATCTTGTAACGGCTATTTACTTGTACATTCTATACCTAATGCATAGTCATTAGCTTTAGCCCCTGCGCAACGGCAACCATCCCTCTCAATTATTTTCGTATCACAACCTACCATGTATTAGCATTATAACATCCTAACTTATTTTCTCTCCTCAGAGACATTCATAGCATGGCGGAACCCAACATGATACAGGAGATAAACAGCGCGTTCTCTATTCAACCTCTCAAAAAATGCTTTCAAGCACCAGGTGCTCAGAAAAACCCCAGATACCCTGTTCCTAGATCCCTCCTTTAATACCAAAAAAGGCACTTTTCTAAATAACCTCATATTCTTCACAAGAAAAATAGCTAAATGGCGATGGACCTTCTCCAAGTTATTAAATATCCAGGAACATAAAAACATCCCAAATGGAACTAGGATTACTACATCGCCTTCGCATAACCTCAGAGCTACACTGAACATAACATCCTACAAAAATGGCACCATGCTCATTCAAGCAGCTAACAAGGACCTAGAACAATTCGACAGATACTTTGTCACCCTTAAAACATACACCATCACCACTTGTAGCATCTCACAGGACCTTACCACGCCTACCACCCCTTCATCTCCTGGGTGTCAACAACCCCCTACCCCTACTAGAATGGCTGAAAAAATCATTAACAATTATCTGCAGCCTTGTGCGTTAAAAAGCCATTCTTTCAAGCTACACGCGGTACCTCAGGGTGTATCCTCTCCCTCCTCCCCAGCAGCGCTTCCTGAGGAGCATGGTCCCCTTACCCCTCCTAGAACTGGCGATAGTAGTATTAACAACTCCCATCAGCTCCTTATCGCAAAAAGCCAGTCCATCAACTGCCCCAGCGTTCCTATTGACCCCACGTCTTCTGCCATCAAATAAACACCTCAGGAAGATATACGACCTTTGCCTCACCCTATATTCGCTTCAAGAAGCGTCAACAAAACTCCCCCTGTTTCACACATCGCAGTGATTCCCGCACCTAGTTTTGGCAAGATCTATAACAACAACCCCTCCCCTTTCACTTCCACACACACCTGTATTTCCCCCCATCCTACCAAGATCCTCCAAACACACATCCCCTCACCACTGTCCCTAAGCTACAAAACGTTATCCATGAAATCAGATAGGTCCTTCAGCTCCTTGAAAACTCCCTTTCGACACTCAAACACCTTGAAAAGTCTCTAACATCACTTGAGAAAGGGATAAAAACTATCCCCTTACCTCTGACTGAGCGATTCTTGCGCACATACAGATGTCCCAACAATATATCGTACAGTGAAATCCAAACTCTGCTAGAGCTATATGAAACTACGGCAGGCCCTACCACTAACCACGGTGAATATGCTATACTCCCAATCCCTAGTGACCCAAGCAGAACCTCACATCCTAGACTTAGAGGAATTAATCTGGAAAACCTTCAATCACTAACCGCTCACACCGAGAACCCGGAGCCAACTGTAAAGAATCCCGCAAATGCGGTTTCCTGCCTTTTACTAAATTGCCGCTCAGCATCCAAACACGCCTCCGACATCACCGACCTTGCTCTCAACAGGAAAGCGGATATAATCATCCTCACTGAAACATGGCTGAATGAATCTTCCTCCCCATGCCTTGACCTTCTGGTCCCCCTAGACTACAACATCATTAGATTAGACAGAACACACAAGTCAGGCGGGGGTATAGCCTGCTTACATCGTTCCGACCTCTCCATCTCGAAATTTCACTCGGAACCCTTTGGTTCCTGTGAATATCTGGGGATTACTGTTAAAACGTCAAATATCCTCTCACACAAACTACATATACTCTACCATCCTCCAGGTTCGAACGTTGAATTCACAGAACAGTTTATGGAAAGCATTACCTTAAACTCTTCCCCTCACTCTAAAGACATATACCTGGGTGATTTCAATCTCCCTTGGGACAACCCCCTGCACAAGCAGGTTAAAGCCCTCAAAACCTTCCAAGCAGACCTTTCCATGACCCAATTTATCTCAATGCCAACTCACTCAAAAGGTGCCACTCTTGACTGGATCATTTCTAAATACGATACAATTGAATCTCTCTCGGTCAGTCCCTGTGACTGGTCAGACCATCACATTATCACCTTCCAAATTCCTTCAAGTTACAAGAAAACTTTCTCGCAAAAAAGAAAGCAAAAACACTGGATAGGAGACACAAAAAACATAGAGTGGAACAACCTGGCTTCCAATTGTGAGAAGGTTCTCACTCTCCCCTCGAACGTGGCAGACGTCAACGACCTGACTGCTCACTATAACTCCTCAATGTCCGAAATCTTTGATCTAGCCGCGCCTCTAAAACTTAAAAGAATTTCAGATGAAGACAAAAACCCATGGTTCAGCGAAGCCTTAAATGAAGAGAGACGCAAACTCAGATTAACGTAACCGAACTGGAGGCAACAGCCTTCCCCCAATCATCTCAAACTTCTCCGTAAATCGAGACATTCCTACAATAAAAGTATTCTACAATCAAAAAAAGACTTTTTCAGATCGGACATAGACAAGGCCAAAAATAGACCAAAAAAAACTCTTCGAAATTCTGAAACAACAATCCAACAAATTAGCCAAATCCTCAATCATAACATCGAAATCTCAGCTGAGTAGCGTAGAATTTTCATTATTTTTCACAGCTAAAACTAAGTCCCTGCAACTTGAACTCAGTGAGGCAGCAGACATCTCGGCCTCAACAAAGAGCAGTCTAGCCATAACTCCGGCAATGCAAGAACTTCCGCTACCTAAAAACAACTCTCACTGGGACATGTTTAGACTCTATGATCTCAATGGCATCACCAATATCCTAGCAACGACCAAACTCAACAACCACTTTAACAACCCTATACCCTCCAATTGTTTACCGCACCCCTTCCATATCATCGCACCACTCTGGACCAAAATCATCAATGCCTCTCTTTCACAAGGCCACATCCCAGAATGCCTAAAAACAGGCCAAGTCACCCCTATCCTGAAAAAACCAACAGCAGATAACTCCGACCCCAACAATTTCCAACCAATAACCGAAGAAATAAAGTTAATGAACCAAGCTCTCGAAAAGACTGTCCAATGGCTATCAACTAACTTCCTCAAGCTTATCTCTCAAAAGACAGAGTTTCTCCTAATCTCCCCCCCAAGAACTCCACGGAGACAAAGGAATGGATAAAAATTATCACTGCGTTGAAATGCACGCCAATTGTAGTAGACTCCTCCTTATCACTAGGTATCACGCTTGATAAGAACCTCAACATGCAACACCACATCAAATCACTGACTAAAAACGCCCACTTCCAACTCAGTTATCTCAGAAAAATGAAACCTTTTCTCGAGATTTCCGACCTCAAATCCGCAGTCCAGTCCTTATTTATCTCTAGGCTTGAATCGATTGCACCACCCTCGCTGGACTTCCCAAAATCTCTACTGCACCACTAAAAGCCTGTCTCAATGCAGCAGCAAGACTCATAACAGGGTCTAGGAAATTTGACCGCATATCACCGCATCTGAAAGCTCTCAACTGGTTACCCTACGAAGCCCGAATCCAGCTAAAAATAGCTTGCAACACACACAAGGCGCTACACCACAACACCCCCCAGTACCTAGCCCAAAAACTCACCTTATCTGGAGGAAACATACACTCAAGGAGTTCAAACAATCTACTTCTGAAACCCTCACATTTCAAAAAGTCTAAAACTTCCAAAAGAGCTTTCTCCGGGGCTGCGCCAAGGATATGGAACTCTCTTCCACCATTCATCAGAAAAATCTCCGCTATACCTCTCTTCAAAAAGGAAGCAAAAGCATACCTGATGAGCAAATTCCTACTTTAATTCTGCACAATCCCAAACACGGAACCTCAAACTTTAACTACATCTTCTTTGGGTTCCCTGCCAGGAGCTATGACCTACACGAGCTTGAACTTTATCGTAAGGTCATGAGCATTGCTTCCCAGTGCTGTCATGTAAAGTGTAAACCGACACAAATGCTGAATGTTTTACTACTTGAACTTTTCATTTCATTGTTGTTACTCCTTGTTTCTTTCGGAGTATGTTCTTTTTATATGCTATGTTCTCCCTTGAAAGTGTTCACCTTATGCCTTCTGTAAAGCGCTTGGATACACTTACCTGGGTCTGATTCGCGCTCTCTAAAACTTTAAAAATAAAATCAAATAATAAAATAAAGTAGGGACTAGCAAGCCTATTACCGAATCAGAAGCCAACATTTACAAAGGACAATGACACAAGCCAATGAAAAATATGGGCAGAGAGTTGGCGGAGCTTCAAGTCCATACCTGAATACAGCATGCCTCCCAGAGCAGTGCATGTGCTGCCCAGGCTCAACCTGAAAAGGACATGATGGGGCTCAAACAGGGGTTCAGCATTAACATCTGAACTAGGCTTCATGCATTGATTAATGACACCTAGATATTCATGCTCAACTTCATCACAGATATTTTCATTTACTGGCAGTAGATTTGATCACAACATTTTTTTATAGAAACTCCCCAAAGTAAGGGACCATTTCAGTACTTGACATTCCGCCAATATTTTTTCACTCTTTTTGTGACTGACAACAGCCCCAGTTACAAATTCAGGCAGCCATGCATTTCTGTGGTGATAAGGTCAAGGGTTGTTTGGAAATAGGCCACAGACTTTTGAACATCTTCTGTTTTTTTAAAAGGAACTGAGAGAGCACAGCCCTCCCTCCCATTGCAAATTAGTGTAAATTCCTTGATTTTTTAAATAATCTGGCATCCCTAGTGCCTGGGCATGACAAAATTTCTCTTACGACTCCAGGAATGCTTTTGTGTAATCGTCCCAAGAAGGAGATCAGAGACATCTTTGTGTGTCAGCCTTATAAAGGGTTAGCCACTAGGGAAAGGTTTGGTATCCACTGTCCAGAGTAGTCAACCATTCCCAAAAACATCCTGACTTCTCTCTGAGTCTGACATGGATTCATCTGCTGAATTGCTTCCACTCTCTCTGGAGCCAACTTTCTAGTTCCTTTTTCAATTATGTGTCCCAGATATTAAACTTCTTTCTGACAGTACTCCTGACTATTCTCATTTAATGGCATTGACAAATAAACATGACAAAGCTCAATAACAGTAAGCTATTCTTCAGTAAACAGAATTTTAAAAAGTATGGCTGGATTCTGTACCAAAGGACAACATGCAACAATTATGCAGTTAATCCCCTGCGCTATTCAGTACTTCTCATTGGTTTTATGTAAACCCATGATTAGAGAGTTTCATGTACTTCCAGTCAAGTTCCAGCTCTGCTCAGTTGATCCTCAATTCCGGGAATAATTCCTGCAATAGTCTCTTGTGTCAAATTGTATGATGGTGTTCTTGGATAAACTGCATCTGATTTTGACTGGTTCTGCACTTCTTATTAAACTGATATCTTTCTCTGTCATGTCCCATACCTCTGGGAATACTGTTTCTTTCAAATCAGAGGGAAATTCTTCAACTGCCATTACTGAAAACAATCCTACAGCTGACTCTTGTTGAGTCATTTTAAACTCTATGTACTCATCAGGAGTCTGATTTTTGATGGCACTCGCTGCACAGTAAATTGTGCAATTTAACCTGCACAACTAATGTCTTCCTATTAGGTTTACAGGGCTTGAATCACAAACAACAAATTGGTTACTTTTCTCAAATGAGCCTATTTTTACTGCAGCTTTCTATGAAACTGTATTTGTAATATATTTGTTTAAAACTCCAACAGCTTGAATCATCTTTCCTAAGTGGGGTAAGTCTGAAACTTCCTCTGTTCTCAGAATGGATCAGGTAATGTCAGAAATGTTGGGTCTAAAACTGTCATTACCAAATACAGGAAACGGTTAAAATGGGTTCTGATTTTGCTTCTGAAAATAATTTAGATTTGCTTTGGACAACTGATTTAAATTAAATGTAGGATTTTCCATATCTTGTGGGGCCATCTGGGCTTGAGAACCCTGTATTATTGGGACATGTTTTTAAATTGACATTTGCATTTGCTGAATTAGCACATTTTGCATCTGCATTTCTCTCTCTATTTGCTCATTTCCATTTACTGCATCAGGATTAAGTTCCTCTTTCAATGCTCAAATCTGTTACAAAGATGGCAAAGGGTCATTTGTTTGAGCGTTGCAAATCCATACCTGCATTTGGATCAAATTAAACACCTCTACCTCTATTCTGTTTAACATCAAATCTTCCTTGAGCACCTTATACTCCTGCTTGTGAAACAACATCTTCCATCTCACAATCATTCTCTGAAAACAACTGATTCTGAAATACTCTCTGAGCAAAGTTTCCCAGGGCCCTCATAAGTTTCTCCTTAAACTCTTTCTACTTCATTTCTTGTCCATCACTACAGTACCCTTCATAACTCAGAATCCCTTCTATCAACTTTCCTTGCCAACAAATGACACTTTGCAGTATATGCACACTGATCTTAATTGACATCACTAATCCAATAAGAAACTGAGACACAAAGAATCTCATGTCACTTGCAAAAGGACATTCTTTCCTTCTGTGTTGTTGAAATTCATGTAACATTCTTTCATAAAATGTATGAACTGATTTCTTTCGTACCTGGGTCGTTTGATTGATCTTAACCCAATCCAATCCAAATCGAATTAAATCTTTGGTGGCACTCGCAGTCATGGCCCATCCACTGCCAAGGTGGTGGGGAAGGCCGGAGGAGGGAGGTGGAGAGTGTGGTGTTTCAGGGGACAAAAAAAAGAAACAAATAAAAAAATGTACATTGAACCCCGCCACCACCGTTGCTGTCCGCCGCATTGCGCTCTACTTTCTTCTGAGCACAGGCTCCCAGACTGCACTGTGGCCAATCCGGACGCTGCATAAAAGCAGCATCAGGATTGGCTGAGCACTGGCAGCTTGCACCTTCAGGCAGACTGTGAGCCTGTGCCAGCTCTCTCCAGCCCCAGTAATGCAGCTAGGGCTGGAGAGAGCTTTACTGCGCATGAGGGTTTAGCCGGCCTGAGACAGTGGGCCAAACCCTTATGCGCAGTGAAAGGAGTGCACTACCACTCCCCCACCCGCAGTGTTATCCTCATGGACCCGCCTCCAAGGCTCGTCAGAGTCCTGGAGGTGAGTTCAGGGGGATTAAAATAAAAGGATAATAAAACAGGTTTAGCACCTGTTTTATTATCGTTTTATTTGACGGTGGTAGCAGGGGTAGCGGCCCTCCTCCTCATTAATGGAAACAATGCTTCATTTTTCTCCATAACTACATAAGATGGTACATTAGTGAAAGCATCTCTTATTGTCTCCTCACTTGGACATTGCACAACAACCTTGCATTCAGACCACAAATCAGTTGCCATTTCAGTGTCAAAGAAAACTTTAAAGTCAATTAACAGCACCTTTGAAATTTTTAAAAAATCCGTCAATTTGTGTGTACCACATTACAGGCTCGTCTCTCATTTTTGGAAAATTGTTTGTAAAGGCTGCAAGTTCACCTCTGTTCCATGGTACATAAACATGCACTCTTCCCGCTATTTCTTCTAATGGCTAAGCTGAAGCTTTTCCCTCATCTTGTTTATTATTTTCCTCACCTAGGTCTGATGGTTTCTTTTTCTTTTCATGTTTCCTTGTCTACTTGCTTCCTAATTTCTCTAACCCATTCCATTTGTGAATTAATTTTTCTAATTCTGTAATGTGTTATCTCATTCCTGAAGAACACATTGGCTCAATTGCTCTATCATCCATCTGTACCCTGAAGCCTTTCTGCAATGGAAAATCGATTCCATATTTTTGGGTCAAATCAATCAGTCTATCATGTGTACTTACTGCACATATTGAATATTGAAATTTGCTTACTCAGCAAATTAATTCCTTTTCCCAATACTAGTTAAAATGTTCAAGATCTACACATCCCCTGAAAACTTCTTCAAGTTAAATTTTTAACTTAGCAATATTAAGTGGCCTCTATTTTTCGGGTGCTAGGTCAATTTCTTCTATGCTCTCTGTCTTTTTAATCCTTGCTGTCTCCTCAAACCATGGTCGAAAAATCCCATCTTCAAATAAATTTGTTTCCCCATGGCTATTGGTGTTGTAAAGACAATTCTTCCCCCATCTCCCAATGCTTGAACTGTCTTGGGCAGTTTCCATTAATAATATGTGAATTCTGAGATGTCAGGATAAACCCTGATGTTGTTACTCCTTCTACAGCTCTTTGAAGTTATTGAGTTAGGACCATATTAATTAGGACTGTCACCATTTGTCTAGGCACTATTTTTACAGCTAAAGTTTGTAATAAGTGTACTGAATCAGTCACAATTGAAGCAGTAACACCTGGAAGTATCACTGTTAGTGTCAAGTCAACAGGTGGTGGGGCAATCTGAAATGTCTGTAAAGGTCTCTCAATCTCTATTTCTCTTGGTTCAACAGAAGCAGCAGCCACTGTAGTACTTGCTAGTACATTGTTATCAGCATTTGTATTGGTGACCATATAAGGTGGTGGACACTCAGCTAACAATGCATCCCATAAGGATCCGATTTTGTCAGAAGGTCGGAATTTGATCAATAAAACCCTGGAATCTACCACAATACCTAGATCCTGGAAGCACGCTAAGGTCGTCCCTCTATTAAAAAAACCTCCTCTAGATCCTTCCAAGCCGGAAAATTTCCGACCAATATCCTTGCTACCCTACCTATCCAAGATAGCGGAATCCCATGTAAACTCCATTCTGATCAACTATCTAGAAGCCAATGGTATTTTAGATGACTCTCAAAATAGCTTCCGAGCGAATCATAGTACCGAATCGGCCCTGCTAGCCGTTACGGAACAACTGAGGGAGGTGCAAGACCGAGGTGGTACAGCAGCGCTGGTTTTGTTAGACCTGAGCGCAGCATTCGACACGGTCTCCCATGAGATCCTCTTAAGAAGACTGTGGGAGATCGGGGTCCGAGATGGAGCCCTAGAGTGGTTCGCTTCATTTTTGAAGGACCGCTCCTTCCAGGTGCATGCTCCACCGTATAAATCAGGAAGGTTCCCACTGGGTCATGGCGTCCCCAGGGGTCCGCACTTAGCCCCACGTTATTTAATGTGTACGTCCGCCCCCTAGCCGTCTTGGCTAGAACCCATAACATCAAATTAACATCCTATGCGGACGACACACAGTTCATCTTCTCCTTCTCCAGAGACACCAATGCCGACAAAATTAAATTCCAAGAAGATCTATCGGCCATTGCATACTGGATGACTGAAAATCGTCTCCAGCTTAATTCATCTAAGACCGAGGTGCTACTGGTTGGAAAGGAGACCCTAAAATGGGACGACACGTGGTGGCCATCTGCATTGGGGCCTGCACCCACCCCTAAGAAGGAAGTTAAAAACTTGGGAGTCATGGTCGATAATCGACTAGACCTTGACTCCCACGCCAAAAAAGTAGCAGGTCTGTGTTACGGCCGTTTACGGTCTCTGAGACCCATTCTGGGTTTCTTCAATCCCCAAGTCGGTCAGACGATCATTCAGGCTATGGTGCTGTCAAGCATCGACTACTGCAATGTCCTCATGCTGGGCTCCAATCAATCCACAATTCATAGACTTCAAAGAGCTCAGAATGCGGCCGCACGTAGTCTGTTTGGACTGCCCAAAAATTGTCATATTTCTCCTATTCTTCATCATTTGCATTGGCTGCCTGTAAAGCAGCGGATTCAATTCAAGGCACTTTGCCTTATCCATAAAATTTTGTACTCCTCGGGCCCTAAAAATCTGCAGAATTTGGGTTCTCTATATGTCCCCACCCGGGCTCTTCGTTCTGCTGATTTGACTCTGGCCCATATTCCTATGATCAGGAGGTGCAGAGCCGGAGGCCGATCTTTCAGATATTTGGCCCCGAAATTGTGGAACACAATCCCACTTGAAGCTCGTGTTATCACAAATCATTTGGCTTTCAGAAAGAAAATTAAGACCTGGCTATTTTCCATTCTTTAGACCCGACTTTCTGGAGCTCTCCCTACACCTGGTTTGGCTGCTGTGTACCTGGTTGTCTGCAAGCGCTGGGACGCCCCGTTGCTGGGGTAGCCATGCGCTATATAAGCTACCATAACATAACATAACATAACATATTTCATCCTCTGAATCACTATTGGTTTGATGCTTTTTGCCATCCTTAATTTCCTCCTCCTGTATCTGATTCTGCTTCTCAGGTCTCTCAGTAGTAATAGGTTTGTATAATCTGGTTCCTTCAACTATAACTTTGCTCCATCTCTGTAGTGCTTCATCCCAATGAGCATCTGCATAATTACGTTCTGCTTCACTAGTCTTGTTCTGACACTTATCTCTTTCCTTATCTCTTGCTGTCTTTTTCCACATGCTTAAGGCTTCAAATTGTGAAGGTCTAGATGGTGACTTTATCGCATAAAACATTTCCCTTAACCTGTCAATAATTTGCAATTCAAAAGTATCATACTTTGTAAGACTCTAAGGACTCTCTTTCTCAGTAATCTTGCACCGCTGGCGAATCCACAATCAAGATTTCCAAGCTTGTTAACATAAAATGTTGAGGCATTCCCTCAGGTGGTTCCTCATCACCGTCCCAAATCAAATGTGTCACATCACCTCCAAAAACATTCTAAAGCCTTTAAACCATTTCATTTCTGCAATAATTCAATGCAATGTTTTGTTTCTATCCTGTAAATGTCAGATTTCTTTCCTCCAATCCTGTTGAAGTTTAAGTTCTTGAAGACTTTCAACCAATTTCAATCAGGTATACAAACAACTGACTATCACAGCACTGGCATCATACAAAACCATCAACCAAGCACAGCTTAACAGTACATCAACCAACCAATCTCAGCACAAAACAATATGACACATAAACCCACCCCTCACATCAGCACATCCCTTCAGAATTTTCCTCGCTTTCATACCATTCAAACTAATAACTTCTTTAATAACTTCTTGTTTTCTCTGCTAAAAGAAAAATAGTATTACAGTCACTCAAGAGTATTTTACACAACTGCAAGTGAATTCTCGACCAGAGTGAAATCACCCTAATCAATGCAGCTTCACCATGTGTACAATCAGTTTCTACTAACACCAGTCAATATTAGTCAATCACAAACAAATCTTGAACAACTATATTACTTATGTAGGTGATGGAAGCTCACACACTACACCTAAATCCTGCAAACAAGTTAACATTTGTTATTATACCGGGATCTTTCGTCCTCAACAAGCATGAAATCTTCAATTTCTTCTCTGCTTATACATCTCTTCCCCACTCACTCATGCATTCATACTCATAATACCACAATCAAACCCAAATCACTTTATAGCAAACAAAATTACAACATACACAATTACTGTAAACACAATTACCGCAAACATAATTACCACAAATTCAATTACCACAAACACAATTACCACAAACACACTTCTCCCTATTAATACTCGCACCTTCATCAGCAACTGCCTTTTCATATCGATTCCTAATTTCGCTTTGCCAGTCTTCAAGTTCTGGTAATTGGACTCAGGAATCAAGACTTTTAAGGAAGGTTTGGGATTTATTTTATAGCTCCTTCAGGGCATAGCCATATCTCGGATACCAGAAACTGTGAGCACCCAAAAATCTGAAACATCAGGTGTTAAATCAATTACCACAAACTTATAGCTTAGACCCACTAAAATCCTCGGCGCTTGACAAGTCAAATGGCACTTAACCGCAATTTTCTGAATGAAGCTGAAACAGACCATACAGGTCATGTATATCATAAACTGTCAATTTCTTTATTTCCAATCAATAATGAGAGGTTTGAGCAGTAAAACATTTTTTTTTCTTCTAATTAATGCTTAGTATTTTCTGATTCTTTATTTATTAGTCAAATACCAATCAGGTTACAGATTTGATAATAGAAAAATATAGTTAGTGCAGATCATATTATAATGTGCATACAGCACGTTCCATAAAGGAAAGAATCCCTATTCTAAGAAATGGGGCGCAATGATGTCAGTCAGAACCCATGAAGAGCTCACAAATAAAGGCAAGAGCGAGATTAGCATGAGGCTAAAAATCATTATTTAATAATTACAGTATCACCTGTTAAGAGCAAAGCATAGAGCAAATAGGCCTTGGCAAAGAGCACAGCCTGTCGTTTCTGCTCTGAATCTCAGGTGATATGCCTCCCTTTTCCTCGACTCTGCTCTCCTGTCATCTGTAGCTCCTCTCTTCAGATGCATCTGTGCTCTCCTAAAACAAATCCAATCTCCTAAACTAGGAACACATTTTTAAAGCAGTAATTCAAAGTTACAAAGCATGTGGTCTGTTCTTTACTCCATCCAATGGGAATTCAGCAATTCTCCCACGTCATCCATCATTAGAACAGGGTATCTTCTTTGTTGCAATAAATAAATCTTTCAACAGCACAGTCAATCTTATTTAAAATGACCTAATTTCATAACCTTTTAATTAGCAGCTGTTTATTTGAACTAAACACATGGTCTGTAAGCTGCAAAGAAAACTTTGCTGAAGCAGGAAGTAGAAATAAAATATAGTAATGCATTTTAAATACAAGTGTTTTCTGTTCTCTATGGCAAATAAATGAAGGTTTAAATCAGGTATGAATGGGGTGCAGTTTAAATGACAACATTTTACCAGCAACAAATCCTATGTAACATGCTATAATTTACGTGAGGCATCTTTATTTTCACAAATGAAAGAAACATCCTACTGCTCTCTGGAAGGTCAAATTGTCTTTGAGCAAGCTGCATCTCTACAAACCATTAATTCTAGTTAGCTGTCACTGTTTTTTACACTTTTAAATGTTGTGTTAATTTAATAAGAACTACACATTGATGCTGCACATATGTTTAATAATTATTATAAGTTAAAAACCACATTCTATATTTAAGACAGAATCTAAACTAGTCCCATTAACTATCGAATATATTTGTGCCTGTATCAGCAGATTGATTAAAGGAAAAGTGTCTGATTAAAGGTGTTTGAATATTAAAGCCTTGTGTTGTCATGTTTTCTGCACTATATGTCTGTGTGTCATGTTTGAAGAAAATGCATTTTATGTTTGAGGCCCAAAGCAGATTTGTCATTAGCAGTGCAAATTTTTAAGAAATTCCTATTTTTTCGCAGCTTCTTCAAAACTGAACAACTCGTCTATTTTTTTTACTAAGGGCGTACAATTCTGGATTAATACACCACACTCTTTCTTCTTGGTCTCAAAGACCACAAACCAGAAAGTCAAACGTCTCCCGTTATGAAAATGGAAAGGTCATGATCCAATCCTCATATAATACCATTGATATCTTCACAACATTATATGGCATTGAAAAATAAACATGACAAAGCTCAATAACAGTAAGCTATTCTTCAGTAAACAGAATTTTAAAAAGTATGGCTGGATTCTGTACCATAGGACAACATGCAACAATTATGCTGTTAATCCCCTGCGCTATTCAGTACTTCTCATTGGTTTTCTGTAAACCCATGATCAGAGAGTTTCATGAACTTCCAGTCAAGTTCCAGCTCTGCTCAGTTGATCCTCAATTCCGGGAATAATTCCTGCAATAGTCTCTCGTGTCAAATTGTATGATGGTGTTCTTGAATAAACTGCATCTGATTTTGACTCGTACTGGTTCTGCACTTCTAATTAAACTGATATATTTCTCTGTCATGTCCCATACCTCTGGGAATACTGTTTCTTTCAAATCAGAGGGTAATTCTTCAACTGCCATTACTGAAAATAATCCTACAGTTGACTCTTGTTGAGTCATTTTAAACTGTATGTACTCATCAGGAGTCTGATTTTTGATGGCACTCGCTGCACAGTAAATTGTGCAATTTAACCTGAACAACTAATGACTTCCTATTAGGTTTACAGGGTTTGAATCACAAACAACAAATTAGTACTTTTCTCAAATGAGCCTATTTTTACTGCAGCTTTCTCTGAAACTGTATTTGTAATATATTTGTTTAAAACTCCAACAGCTTGAATCATCTTTCCTAAGTGGGGTAAGTCTGAAACTTCCTCTGTTCTCAGAATGGATCAGGTAATGTCAGAAATGTTGGGTCTAAAACTGTCATTACCAAATACAGGAAACCGTTAAAATGGGTTCTGATTTTGCTTCTGAAAATAATTTAGATTTGCTTTGGACAACTGATTTAAATTAAATGTAGGATTTCCCATATCTTGTGTCGCCATCTGGGCTTGAGAAACCTGTATTATTGGGACATGTTTTTAAATTGACATTTGCATTTGCTGAATTAGCACATTTTGCATCTGCATTTCTCTCTCTATTTGCTCATTTCCATTTACTGCATCAGGATTAAGTTCCTCTTTCAATGCTCAAATCTGTTACAAAGATGGCAAAGGGTCATTTGTTTGAGCGTTGCAAATCCATACCTGAATTTGGATCAAATTAAACAGCTCTACCTCTATCCTGTTTAACACCAAATCTTCCTTGAGCACCTTATACTCCTGCTTGTGAAACAACATCTTCCATCTCACAATCATTCTCTGAAAACAACTGATTCTGAAATACTCTCTGAGCAAAGTTTCCCAGGGCCCTCTTAAGTTTCTCCTTAAACTCTTTCTACTTCATTTCTTGTCCATAACTACAGTACCCTTCATAACTCAGAATCCCATCTATCAACTTTCTTTGCCAACAAATGACACTTTGCTGTATGTGCACACTGATCTTAATAGACATCACTAATCCAATAAGAAACTGAGACACAAAGAATCTCATGTCACTGGCATCAGGACATTCTTTCCTTCTGTGTTGTTGAAATTCATGTAACATTCTTTCATAAAATTTATGAACTGATTTATTTCATTCCTGGGTCGTTTCATTGATCTTAACCCAATCCAATCCAAATCAAATTAAATCTTTGGTGGCACTCGCAGTCATGGCCCATCCACTGCCAAGGTGGTGGGGAAGGCCGGAGGAGGGAGGTGGAGAGTGTGGGGTTTCAGGGGACAAAAAAAAGAAACAAATAAAATAATGTACATTGAACCCCGCCACCACCGTTGCTGTCCGCCGCATTGTGCTCTACTTTCTTCTGAGCACAGGCTCCCAGACTGCACTGTGGCCAATCCGGACGCTGCATAAAAGCAGCATCAGGATTGGCCTGAGCGCTGGCAGCTTGCACTTTCAGGCAGACTGTGAGCCTGTGCCAGCTCTCTCCAGCCCCAGTAATGCAGCTAGGGCTGGAGAGAGCTTTACTGCGCATGAGGGTTTAGCCAGCCTGGGACAGTGGGCCAAACCCTTATGCGCAGTGAAGGGAGTGCACTACCACTCCCCCACCAGCAGTGTCATCCTCATGGACCCGCCTCCAAGACTCGTCAGAGTCCTGGAGGTGGGTTCAGGGGGATTAAAATAAATGGATAATAAAACAGGTTTAACACCTGTTTTATTATCATTTTATTTGACGGTGGTAGCAGGGGTAGCGGCGCTCCTCCTCCTTAATGGAAACAATGCTTCATTTTTCTCCATAACTACATAAGATGGTACATTAGTGAAAGCATCTCTTACTGTCTCCTCACTTGGACATTGCACAACAACCTTGCATTCAGACCACAAATCAGTTGCCATTTCAGTGTCAAAGAAAACTTTAAAATCAATCCACAGCACCTTTGAAATTTTAAAAAATCAGTCAATTTGTGTGTACCACATTACAGGCTTGTCTCTCATTTTTGGAAAATTGTTTGTAAAGGCTGCAAGTTCACCTCTGTTCCATGGTACATGAACATGCACTCTTCCCGCTATTTCTTCTAATGGCTAAGCTGAAGCTTTTCCCTCATCTTGTCTATTATTTTCCTCACCTAGGTCTGATGGTTTCTTTTTCTTTTCATGTTTCCTTGTCCACTTGCTTCCTAATTTCTCTGACCCATTCCATTTGTGAATGAATTTTTCTAATTCTGTAATGTGTTATCGCATTCCTGAAGAACACATTGTCTCAATTGCTCTATCATCCATCTGTACCCTGAAGCCTTTCTGCAATAGTAAATCGATTCCATATTTTTGGGTCAAATCAGTCAGTCTATCATGTGTACTTACTGCACATATTGAATATTGAAATTTGCTTACTCAGCAAATGAATTACTTTTCCCAATACTAGTTAAAATGCTCAAGATCTACACATCCCCTGAAAACTTCTTCAAGTTAAATTTTTAACTTAGCAATTTTAAGTGGCCTCTCTTTTTCGGGTGCTGAGTCAATTTCTTCTGTGCTCTCTGTCTTTTTAATCCTTGCTGTCTCCTCAAACCATGGTCGAAAAATCCCATCTTCAAATAAATTTGATTCCCCATGGCTATTGGTGTTGTAAAGACAATTCATCCCCCATCTCCCAATGCTTGAACTGTCTTGGGCAGTTTCCATTAATAATCTGTGAATTCTGAGATGTCAGGATAAACCCTGATGTAGTTACTCCTTCTACAGCTCTTTGAAGTTCTTGAGTTAGGACCATATTAATTAGGACTGTCACCATTTGTCTAGGCACTGTTTTTGCAGCTAAAGTTTGTAATAAGTGTATTGAATCAGTCACAATTGAAGCAGTAACACCTGGAAGTATCACTGTTAGTGTCAAGTCAACAGGTGGTGGGGCAATCTGAAATGTCTGTAAAGGTCTCTCAATCTGTATTTCTCTTGGTTCAACAGAAGCAGCAGCCACTGTAGTACTTGCTAGTACATTGTTATCAGCATTTGTATTGGTGACCATATAAGGTGGTGGACACTCAGCTAACAATGCATCCAATATTTCATCCTCTGAATCACTATTGGTTTGATGCTTTTTGCCATCCTTAATTTCCTCCTCCTGTATCTGATTCTGCTTCTCAGGTCTCTCAGTAGTAATAGGTTTGTATAATCTGGTTCCTTCAACTATAACTTTGCTCCATCTCTGTAGTGCTTCATCCCAATGAGCATCTGCATAATTACGTTCTGCTTCACTAGTCTTGTTCTGACACTTATCTCTTTCCTTATCTCTTGCTGTCTTTTTCCACATGCTTATGGCTTCAAATTGTGAAGGTCTAGATGGTGACTTTATCGCATAAAACATTTCCCTTACCCTGTCAATAATTTGCAATTCAAAAGTATCATAATTTGTAAGACTCTAAGGACCCTCTTTCTCAGTAATCTTGCACCGCTGGCGAATCCACAATCAAGATTTCCAAGCTTGTTAACATAAAATGTTGAGGCATTCCCTCAGGTGGTTCCTCATCACCGTCCCAAATCAAATGTGTCACATCACCTCCAAAAACATTCTAAAGCCTTTCAACCATTTCATTTCTGCAATAATTCAATGCAATGTTTTGTTTCTATCCTGTAAATGTCAGATTTCTTTCCTCCAATCCTGTTGAAGTTTAAGTTCTTGAAGACTTTCAACCAATTTCAATCAGGTATTCAAACAACTGACTATCACAGCACTGGCATCATACAAAACCATCAACCAAGCACAGCTTAACAGTACATCAACCAACCAATCTCAGCACAAAACAATATGACACATAAACCTACCCCTCACATCAGCACATCCCTTCAGAATTTTCCTCGCTTTCATACAATTCAAACTAATAACTTCTTTAATAACTTCTTGTTTTCTCTGCTAAAAGAAAAATAGTATTACAATCACTCAAGAGTATTTTACACAACTGCAAGTGAATTCTCGACCAGAGTGAAATCACCCTAATCAATGCAGCTTCACCATGTGTACAATCAGTTTCTACTAACACCAGTCAATATTAGTCAATCACAAACAAATCTTGAACAACTATATTACTTATGTAGGTGATGGAAGCTCACACATTACACCTAAATCCTGCAAACAAGTTTAAAACATTTGTTATTATACCGGGATCTTTCGTCCTCAACAAGCATGAAATCTTCAATTTCTTCTCTTCTTATACATCTCTTCCCCACTCACTCATGCATTCATACTCATAATACCACAATCAAACCCAAATCACTTTATAGCAAACAAAATTACAGCATACACAATTACTGTAAACACAATTACCGCAAACATAATTACCACAAATGCAATTACCACAAACACAATTACCACAGACACACTTCTCCCTATTAATACTCGCATCTTCATCAGCAACTGCCTTTTCATATCAATTCCTAATATCGCTTTGCCAGTCTTCAAGTTCTGGTAATTGGACTCAGGAATCAAGACTTTTAAGGAAGGTTTGGGATTTATTTTATAGCTCCTTCAGGGCATAGCCATATCTCGGATACCAGAAACTGTGAGCACCCAAAAATCTGAAATATCAGGTGTTAAATCAATCACCACAAACTTATAGCTTAGACCCTCTAAAATCCTCGGCGCTTGACAAATCAAATGGCACTTAACCGCAATTTTCTGAATGAAGCTGAAACAGACCATACAGGTCATGTATATCATAAACTGTCAATTTCTTTATTTCCAATCAATAATGAGAGGTTTGAGCAGTAAAACATTTTTTTTTCTAATTAATGCTTAGTATTTTCTGATTCTTTATTTATTAGTCAAATACCAATCAGGTTACAGATTTGATAATAGAAAAATATAGTTAGTGCAGATCATATTATAATGTGCATACAGCACGTTCCATAAAGGAAAGAATACCTATTCCAAGAAATGGGGCGCAATGATGTCAGTCAGAACCCATGAAGAGCTCACAAATAAAGGCAAGAGTGAGATTAGCATGAGGCTAAAAATCATTATTTAATAATTACAGTATCTCCCATTAAGAGCAAAGCATAGAGCAAATAGGCCTTGGCAAAGAGCACAGCCTGTCGTTTCTGCTCTGAATCTCAGGTGATATGCCTCCCTTTTCCTCGACTCTGCTCTCCTGTCATCTGTAGCTCCTCTCTTCAGATGAATCTGTGCTCCCCTAAAACAAATCCAATCTCCTAAACTAGGAACACATTTTAAAGCAGTAATTCAAAGTTACAAAGCATGTGGTCTGTTCTTTACTCCATCCAATGGGAATTCAGCAATTCTCCCACGTCATCCATCATTAGAACAGGGTATCTTCTTTGTTGCAATAAATAAATCTTTCAACAGCACAGTCAATCTTATTTAAAATGACCCAATTTCATAACCTTTTAATTAGCAGCTGTTTATTTGAACTAAACACATGGTCTGTAAGCTGCAAAGAAAACTTTGCTTAAGCAGGAAGTAGAAATAAAATATAGTAATGCATTTTAAATACAAGTGTTTTCTGTTCTCTATGGCAAATAAATGAAGGTTTAAATCAGTTATGAATGGGGTGCAGTTTAAATGACAACATTTTACCAGCAACAAATCCTATGTAACATGCTATAATTTACGTGAGGCATCTTTATTTTCACAAATGAAAGACACATCCTACTGCTCTCTGGAAGGTCAAATTGTCTTTGAGCAAGCTGCATCCCTACAAACCATTAATTCTAGTTAGCTGTCACTGTTTTTTACACTTTTAAATGTTGTGTTAATTTAATAAGAACTACACATTGATGCTGCACATATGTTTAATAATTATTGTAAGTTAAAAACCACATTCTATATTTAAGACAGAATCTAAACTAGTCCCATTAACTATCGATTATATTTGTGCCTGTATCAACAGATTGATTAAAGGAAAAGTGTCTGATTAAAGGTGTTTGAATATTAAAGCCTTGTGTTGTCATGTTTTCTGCACTATATGTCTGTTTGTCATGTTTGAAGAAAATGCATTTTATGTTTGAGGCCCAAGCAGATTTGTCATTAGCAGTGCAAATTTTTAAGAAATTCCTATTTTTTCGCAGCTTCTTCAAAACTGAACTACTCGTCTATTTTTTTTACTAAGGGCGTACAATTCTGGATTAATACACTATACTCTTTTTTCTTGGTCTCATAGACCACAAACCAGAAAGTCAAACGTCTCCCGTTATGAAAATGGAAAGGTCATGATCCAATCCTCATATAATACCATTGATATCTTCACAACATTATATGGCATTGAAAAATAAACATGACAAAGCTCAATAACAGTAAGCTATTCTTCAGTAAACAGAATTTTAAAAAGTATGGCTGGATTCTGTACCATAGGACAACATGCAACAATTATGCTGTTAATCCCCTGCGCTATTCAGTACTTCTCATTGGTTTTCTGTAAACCCATGATCAGAGAGTTTCATGAACTTCCAGTCAAGTTCCAGCTCTGCTCAGTTGATCCTCAATTCCGGGAATAATTCCTGCAATAGTCTCTCGTGTCAAATTGTATGATGGTGTTCTTGAATAAACTGCATCTGATTTTGACTCGTACTGGTTCTGCACATCTTATTAAACTGATATATTTCTCTGTCATGCCCCATACCTCTGGGAATACTGTTTCTTTCAAATCAGAGGGTAATTCTTCAACTGCCATTACTGAAAACAATCCTACAGTTGACTCTTGTTGAGTCATTTTAAACTGTATGTACTCATCAGGAGTCTGGTTTTTGATGGCACTCGCTGCACAGTAAATTGTGCAATTTAACCTGCACAACTAATGTCTTCCTATTAGGTTTACAGGGTTTGAATCACAAACAACAAATTGGTTACTTTTCTCAAATGAGCCTATTTTTACTGCAGCTTTCTCTGAAACTGTATTTGTAATATATTTGTTTAAAACTCCAACAGCTTGAATCATCTTTCCTAAGTGGGGTAAGTCTGAAACTTCCTCTGTTCTCAGAAGGGATCAGGTAATGTCAGAAATGTTGGGTCTAAAACTGTCATTACCAAATACAGGAAACCGTTAAAATGGGTTCTGATTTTGCTTCTGAAAATAATTTAGATTTGCTTTGGACAACTGATTTAAATTAAATGTAGGATTTCCTATATCTTGTGGGGCCATCTGGGCTTGAGAAACCTGTATTATTGGGACATGTTTTTAAATTGACATTTGCATTTGCTCAATTAGCACATTTTGCATCTGCATTTCTCTCTCTATTTGCTCATTTCCATTTACTGCATCAGGATTAAGTTCCTCTTTCAATGCTCAAATCTGTTACAAAGATGGCAAAGGGTCATTTGTTTCAGCGTTGCAAATCCATGCCTGAATTTGGATCAAATTAAACTCCTCTACCTCTATCCTGTTTAACACCAAATCTTCCTTGAGCACCTTATACTCCTGCTTGTGAAACACCATCTTCCATCTCACAATCATTCTCTGAAAACAACTGATTCTGAAATACTCTCTGAGCAAAGTTCCCCAGGGCCATCATAAGTTTCTCCTTAAACTCTTTCTACTTCATTTCTTGTCCATCACTACAGTACCCTTCATAACTCAGAATCCCATCTGTCAACTTTCCTTGCCAACAAATGACAATTTGCTGTATGTGCACACTCATCTTACTAGACATCACTAATCCAATAAGAAACTGAGACACAAAGAATCTCATGTCACTGGCATCAGGACATTCTCTCCTTCTGTGTTGTTGAAATTCATGTAACATTCTTTCATAAAATTTATGAACTGATTTCTTTCGTTCCTGGGTCGTTTGATTGATCTTAACCCAATCCAATCCAAATCAAATTAAATCTTTGGTGGCACTCGCAGTCATGGCCCATCCCCTGCCAAGGTGGTGGGGAAGGCCGGAGGAGGGAGGTGGAGAGTGTGGGGTTTCAGGGGACAAAAAAAAGAAACAAATAAAAAAATGTACATTGAACCCCGCCACCACCGTTGCTGCCCGCCGCATTGCGCTCTACTTTCTTCTGAGCACAGGCTCCCAGACTGCACTGTGGCCAATCCGGACGCTGCATAAAAGCAGCATCAGGATTGGCCTGAGCGCTGGCAGCTTGCACTTTCAGGCAGACTGGGAGCCTGTGCCAGCTCTCTCCAGCCCCAGTAATGCAGCTAGGGCTGGAGAGAGCTTTACTGCGCATGAGGGTTTAGCCGGCCTGAGACAGTGGGCCAAACCCTTATGCGCAGTGAAGGGAGTGCACTACCACTCCCCCACCAGCAGTGTCATCCTCATGGACCCGCCTCCAAGACTCGTCAGAGTCCTGGAGGTGGGTTCAGGGGGATTAAAATAAATGGATAATAAAACAGGTTTAACACCTGTTTTATTATCGTTTTATTTGACGGTGGTGGCAAGGGTAGTGGCGCTCCTCCTCCTTAATGGAAACAATGCTTCATTTTTCTCCATAACTACATAAGATGGTACATTAGTGAAAGCATCTCTTACTGTCTCCTCACTTGGACATTGCACAACAACCTTGCATTCAGACCACAAATCAGTTGCCATTTCAGTGTCAAAGAAAACTTTAAAATCAATCCACAGCAACTTTGAAATTTTAAAAAATCCGGCAATTTGTGTGTACCACATTACAGGCTTGTCTCTCATTTTTGGAAAATTGTTTGTAAAGGCTGCAAGTTCACCTCTGTTCCATGGTACATAAACATGCACTCTTCCCGCTATTTCTTCAAATGGCTAAGCTGAAGCTTTTCCCTCATCTTGTCTATTATTTTCCTCACCTAGGTCTGATGGTTTCTTTTTCTTTTCATGTTTCCTCGTCCACTTGCTTCCTAATTTCTCTGACCCATTCCATTTGTGAATGAATTTTTCTAATTCTGTAATGTGTTATCGCATTCCTGAAGAACACATTGTCTCAATTGCTCTATCATCCATCTGTACCCTGAAGCCTTTCTGCAATAGTAAATCGATTCCATATTTTTGGGTCAAATCAGTCAGTCTATCATGTGTACTTACTGCACATATTGAATATTGAAATTTGCTTACTCAGCAAATGAATTACTTTTCCCAATACTAGTTAAAATGCTCAAGATCTACACATCCCCTGAAAACTTCTTCAAGTTAAATTTTTAACTTAGCAATTTTAAGTGGCCTCTCTTTTTCGGGTGCTGAGTCAATTTCTTATATGCTCTCTGTCTTTTTAATCCTTGCTGTCTCCTCAAACCATGGTCGAAAAATCCCATCTTCAAATAAATTTGTTTCCCCATGGTTATTGGTGTTGTAAAGACAATTCTTCCCCCATCTCCCAATGCTTGAACTGTCTTGGGCAGTTTCCATTAATAATCTGTGAATTCTGAGATGTCAGGATAAACCCTGATGTAGTTACTCCTTCTACAGCTCTTTGAAGTTCTTGAGTTAGGACCATATTAATTAGGACTGTCACCATTTGTCTAGGCACTGTTTTTGCAGCTAAAGTTTGTAATAAGTGTACTGAATCAGTCACAATTGAAGCAGTAACACCTGGAAGTATCACTGTTAGTGTCAAGTCAACAGGTGGTGGGGCAATCTGAAATGTCTGTAAAGGTCTCTCAATCTGTATTTCTCTTGGTTCAACAGAAGCAGCAGCCACTGTAGTACTTGCTAGTACATTGTTATCAGCATTTGTATTGGTGACCATATAAGGTGCTGGACACTCAGCTAACAATGCATCCAATATTTCATCCTCTGAATCACTATTGGTTTGATGCTTTTTGCCATCCTTAATTTCCTCCTCCTGTATCTGATTCTGCTTCTCAGGTCTATCAGTGGTAATAGGTTTGTATAATCTGGTTCCTTCAACTATAACTTTGCTCCATCTCTGTAGTGCTTCATCCCAATGAGCATCTGCATAATTACGTTCTGCTTCACTAGTCTTGTTCTGACACTTATCTCTTTCCTTATTTCTTGCTGTCTTTTTCCACATGCTTAAGGCTTCAAATTGTGACGGTCTAGATGGTGACTTTATCGCATAAAACATTTCCCTTAACCTGTCAATAATTTGCAATTCAAAAGTATCATAATTTGGAAGACTCTAAGGACCCTCTTTCTCAGTAATCTTGAACCGCTGGCGTATCCACAATCAAGATTCCCAAGCTTGTTAACATAAAATGTTCAGGCAGTCCCTCAGGTGGTGCCTCATCACTGTCCCAAATCAAATGTGTCACATCACCTCCAAAAACATTCTTAAAGCCTTTAAACCATTTCATTTCTGCAACAATTCAATGCAATGTTTTGTTTCTATCCTGTAAATGTCAGATTTCTTTCCTCCAATCCTGTTGAAGTTTAAGTTCTTGAAGACTTTCAACCAATTTCAATCAGGTATTCAAACAACTGACTATCACAGCACTGGCATCATACAAAACCATCAACCAAGCACAGCTTAACAGTACATCAACCAACCAATCTCAGCACAAAACAATATGACACATAAACTCACCCCTCAAATCAGCACATCCCTTCAGAATTTTCCTCGCTTTCATACAATTCAAACTAATAACTTCTTTAATAACTTCTTGTTTTCTCTGCTAAAAGAAAAATAGTATTACAATCACTCAAGAGTATTTTACACAACTGCAAGTGAATTCTCGACCAGAGTGAAATCACCCTAATCAATGCAGCTTCACCATGTGAACAATCAGTTTCTACTAACACCAGTCAATATTAGTCAATCACAAACAAATCTTGAACAACTATAATACTTATGTAGGTGATGGAAGCTCACACACTGCACCTAAATCCTGCAAAAAAGTTAAAAACCTTTGTTATTATACCGGGATCTTTCGTCCTCAACAAGCATGAAATCTTCAATTTCTTCTCTTCTTATACATCTCTTCACCACTCACTCATGCATTCATACTCATAATACCACAATCAAACCCAAATCACTTTATAGCAAACTAAATTACAGCATACACAATTACTGTAAACACAATTACCGCAAACATAATTACCACAAACACACTTCTCCCTCTTAATACTCACACCTTCATCAGCAACTGCATTTTCATATCGATTCCTAATATCGCTTTGCCAGTCTTCAAGTTCTGGTAATTGGACTCAGGAATCAAGACTTTTAAGGAAGGTTTGGGATTTATTTTATAGCTCCTTCAGGGCATAGCCATATCTCGGATACCAGAAACTGTGAGCACCCAAAAATCTGAAACATCAGGTGTTAAATCAATCACCACAAACTTATAGCTTAGACCCTCTAAAATCCTCGGCACTTGACAGGTCAAATGGACCTTAGCCGCAATTTTCTGAATGAAGCTGAAACAGACCATACAGGTCATGTATATCATAAACTGTCAATTTCTTTATTTCCAATCAATAATGAGAGGTTTGAGCAGTTAAAAAAAATGTTTTTCTAATTAATGCTTAGTATTTTCTGATGCTTTATTTATTAGTCAAATACCAATCAGGTTACAGATTTGATAATAGAAAAATATAGTTAGTGCAGATCATATTATAATGTGCATACAGCACGTTCCATAAAGGAAAGAATCCCTATTCTAATACATGGGGCGCAATGATGTCAGTCAGAACCCATGAAGAGCTCACAAATAAAGGCAAGAGTGAGATTAGCATGAGGCTAAAAATCATTATTTACTAATTACAGTTTCTCCCATTAAGAGCAAAGCATAGATCAAATAGGCCTTGGCAAAGAGCACAGCCTGTCATTTCTGCTCTGAATCTCAGGTGATATGCCTCCCTTTTCCTCGACTCTGCTCTCCTGTCATCTGTAGCTCCTCTCTTCAGATGAATCTATGCTCTCCTAAAACAAATCCAATCTCCTAAACTAGGAACACATTTTTAAAGCAGTAATTCAAAGTTACAAAGCATGTGGTCTGTTCTTTACTCCATCCAATGGGAATTCAGCAATTCTCCCACGTCATCCATCATTAGAACAGGGTATCTTCTTTGTTGCAATAAATAAATCTTTCAACAGCACAGTCAATCTTATTTAAAATGACCTAATTTCATAACCTTTTAATTAGCAGCTGTTTATTTGAACTAAACACATGGTCCGTAAGCTGCAAAGAAAACTTTGCTTAAGCACGAAGTAGAAATAAAATATAGTAATGCATTTTAAATACAAGTGTTTTCTGCTCTCTATGGCAAATAAATGAAGGTTTAAATCAGTTATGAATGGGGTGCAGTTTAAATGACAACATTTTACCAGCAACAAATCCTATGTAACATGCTATAATTTACGTGAGGCGTCTTTATTTTCACAAATAAAAGACACATCCTACTGCTCTCTGGAAGGTCAAATTGTCTTTGAGCAAGCTGCATCTCTACAAACCATTAATTCTAGTTAGCTGTCACTGTTTTTTACACTTTTAAATGTTTGTTAATTTAATAAGAACTACACATTGATGCTGCACATATGTTTAATAATTATTGTAAGTTAGAAACCACATTCTATATTTAAGACAGAATCTAAACTAGTCCCATTAACTATCAATTATATTTGTGCCTGTATCAGCAGATTGATTAAAGGAAAAGTGTCTGATTAAAGGTGTTTGAATATTAAAGCCTTGTGTTGTCATGTTTTCTGCACTATATGTCTGTGTGTCATGTTTGAAGAAAATGCATTTATGTTTGAGGCCCAAAGCAGATTTTTCATTAGCAGTGCTAATTTTTAAGAAATTCCTATTTTTTCGCAGCTTCTTCAAAACTGAACTACTCGTCTATTTTTTTTTACTAAGGACGTACAATTCTGGACTAATACACTATACTCTTTCTTCTTGGTCTCAAAGACCACAAACCAGAAAGTCAAACGTCTCCCGTTATGAAAATGGAAAGGTCATGATCCAATCCTCATATAATTCCATTGATATCTTCACACCATTATATGGCATTTTAAAATAAACATGACAAAGCTCAATAACAGTAAGCTATTCTTCAGTAAACAGAATTTTAAAAAGTATGGCTGGATTCTGTACCATAGGACAACATGCAACAATGATGCTGTTAATCCCCTGAGCTATTCAGTACTTCTCATTGGTTTTCTGTAAACCCATGATCAGAGAGTTTCATGAACTTCCAGTCAAGTTCCAGCTCTGCTCAGTTGATCCTAAATTCCGGGAATAATTCCTGCAATAGTCTCTTGTGTCAAATTGTATGATGGTGTTCTTGAATAAACTGCATCTGATTTTGACTCGGACTGGTTCTGCACATCGTATTAAACTGATATCTTTCTTTGTCATGTCCCATACCTCTGGGATTACTGTTTCTTTCAAATCAGAGGGTAATTCTTCAACTGCCATTACTGAAAACAATCCTACAGCTGACTCTTGTTGAGTCATTTTAAACTGTATGTACTCATCAGGAGTCTGATTTTTGATGGCACTCGCTGCACAGTAAATTGTGCAATTTAACCTGCACAACTAATGTCTTCCTATTAGGTTTACAGGGCTTGAATCACAAACAACAAATTGGTTACTTTTCTCAAATGAGCCTATTTTTACTGCAGCTTTCTCTGAAACTGTATTTGTAATATATTTGTTTAAAACTCCAACAGCTTGAATCATCTTTCCTAAGTGGGGTAAGTCTGAAACTTCCTCTGTTCTCAGAATGGATCGGGTAATGTCAGAAATGTTGGATCTAAAACTGTCATTACCAAATACAGGAAACCGTTAAAATGGTTTCTGATTTTGCTTCTGAAAATAATTCAGATTTGCTTTGGACAACTGATTTAAATTAAATGTAGGATTTCCTATATCTTGTGGGGCCATCTGGGCTTGAGAAACCTGTATTATTGGGACATGTTTTTAAATTGACATTTGCATTTGCTCAATTAGCACATTTTGCATCTGCATTTCTCTCTCTATTTGCTCATTTCCATTTACTGCATCAGGATTATGTTCCTCTTTCAATGCTCAAATCTGTTACAAAGATGGCAAAGGGTCATTTGTTTGAGCGTTGCAAATCCATGCCTGAATTTGGATCAAATTAAACTCCTCTATTTATTTATTTATTTATTTATGGGATTTTTAATGCGCAACTAATACCCTAGGGTGTCTAGGCGCAATGAGATGCTCTAGGATACACAAAAATTGAAGACAGGAACTTATTGATTAAATAGCCAAGTTTTCAGAGCCTTACGGAAGGCAATGAGTGTTGGTGCTGTTTTAATATACAAGGGGAGTGTGTTCCACAGTATGGGGGTCGCTACCAGGAAGCGTCTATCTCCCCATGTGGCCGTTCTTGTTCGGGGAACATGCAATAGGTGGCTTGCTGCTGATCTTAGATTCTTTCCAGGTATGTACACCTGGAAAGCTTCCTTTAAGAACTTTGGTCCAGTCTGATGAGTGGCCTTGTAGGCGATGCAGAGAGCCTTGAATTTAATTCTGCTCTCCACTCTTAGCCAATGTAGATGGCGTATGGCTGCTGAAGTAGAGTGTCGCCAAGGAATATTAAGCAGAATTCGTGCTGCCACATTTTGCACGGACTGCAGTTTGTTCAGGATGTATTTGTGAGTGCTAAGGAAGAGGGCGTTTCCATAGTCCAGCTTCGAAAATACTAAGGTGGTAATCAGTGTTTTCCCTGCCGAAGCGGGTAGGTATGGCATGAGTTTTTTTATTTTCTTCAGCACGAAGAATGCAGCAGAGACCACCTTGTTGACATGATAACCAAAAGATAGCCTGTTATCAAAGATCACTCCCAAATTCCTAACCTTGACAGCTGGAATCGGGGGGGAGCCCATCTGACTGGGCCACCAAGTTGGGGACCATTCGGGGGAGATCTTACCGAAAGTCATAACTTCGGTTTTCTCTGCATTAAGTTTCAGGCAGTTACTGTGCATCCATGATTGTACATCCAGTAACCCCTCCTGAAACTTAGCTGCTACCACTGGACCGTTCTTATGCACCGCCAGCACAAGCTGGGTGTCATCCGCGTAGGTAGTTAATCGCATCCCATGTGATTTAATAACCCTCGCCAAGTCCGCAACATAGATATTAAAAAGCGTGGGACTTAGCGAGGATCCTTGAGGGACTCCACAAGGCAGTTCAAAAGTGGGCGAGTAGTAGTTGCCCAGTTTGACTGCCTGTTTGCGAGAAACAAGGAAGGAGGCTATAAGGTCTTTAGCCAGATGACTAATTCCAAGGGCTGCGACACGGTCGACCAAGATGACGTGGTCGACCGTGTCAAAAGCAGCTGACAGGTCCAATAAGATGAGCACTGCAGCACCTCCCGAATCCATGATCTCTCGAATTTCATCCGAGGCCTTTATCAATGCTGTCTCAGTTCCGTGTCCCTTCCGGAACCCGAACTGAGTGTCATCTAAGAGCTTATGTTGTTCAATAAACTCAGAGAGCTGTTTATTCATTATTGCCTCCACTATTTTGGCAGGAAATGGAAGGCAGGCAATTGGCCTGTAGTTGGAAGTGATGGTAGGGTCTAAAGATGGCTTCTTAATCAGGGGTTTAACAATAGCCTTCTTCCAGGTCTGTGGATAGACACCTGTCCTAAAGATGGAGTTGCATATGTTGGTCAGCGGCTGGGTAACCACATTGTGTAGTTGGTTCATTATGGTCGGAGGACATGGGTCCAACGGAGAGCCTGATTTAATTTTGCCAACAAGTGCGTTGACCTGTTCTTCGGTAGCTGACTGAAACTGAGTAAAGGAAGGGTGCTTCAGTGCTGGTTGAGTAGTTAAATCAGTGGTTCTTCCTACCGGCTCTTTAGAAAAAGTGGAGTAAATATCCATTACTTTAGTAGTAAAAAATGTGGCTAGGGCGGTACAGAATTCCTGCGAGTTCTCTATTGTGGAGCCAGCTGGAGGACTAGACAGAGAGTTCACCACCTGAAATAACATCCTAGCTGAGTTCTGGGCGTGCTCAATACGACCAGTGAAGAAAAGATTCTTTTGTGTGGTGATAGCTTTCTTATATATAGCCAGAGCACTTTTGTATTCTTGCTTAGCCAATGGACTATAGTGCTTTCTCCAGCGCCTTTCTAAATTTCTGCAGAACTGACGCTGAAGTCGCAGCTCTTCTGTATACCACTGGGCAGATGGAGTGGTTCTATTGGGGCGATAAGTTTTTTCAGGAGCAACTTCGTTCGCTGCTTTTAAGATCCATTCCTGAAATTTAATGGACATAGTTTCAGTATTGTCTCTGCTTTCTGGAGCAGATGACAGCAAGAGATTTGAGAGATGTGGTATGTCTGCGTTTTTCCACATCCGCGCCCCCACTGATGCCCTATCTTTGGTCTGAGGGGGTTTGAGTGGTAGCATCCGGATCCTAAAAATAATGGCTTGGTGGTCAGACCAGATCAAAGGTAGTGTTGCTACCAACTCAATGTCATGGTCATTCGTAAACAGGCCATCCAGCGTGTGTCCGGCTTCATGCGTGGGGCCCTTCACCAGCTGCTGCAGTCCTATTGCCTGCATATCAGTGATAAGTTGGAGTGTATCTTTGTTTTCCAAGTTTTCCAGAGGAAAATTAAAATCCCCAAGAATTGTATAAGTCGGGGATTCTATTGCTGATTCCATAATTTCAATGAGTGCAGCTAGAAATTTGGTTCGAGCTCCAGGTGGCCTGTACACCAGGGTTCCTTTAAACGCCTGTTTGTGTGTAAGATTGATAGTAAATGCGAGAGCTTCGCAATTGGTACTTAGAATGGGCTCAAATTTAGCGCGATAAGTGTCCCTATGAATAATGGCTAAGCCTCCGCCTCGCCCCAAGGCTCTATCTTGTCTAGCTACACTGTAACCTTCAGGAGTAGCTTGAACAAAGTCAGGGCCAGAAGCATCATCTCCCCATGATTCTGTGATGAATAAGATGTCCAGTTCATGATTAATAATACTCTCCCTGATGTCCAGACTATGTTTGGGGAGAGAGCGTGAATTAATGAGTGCAGCTCTAGTATACTGTGTCGCTAAGCGAGGAGCGCTGGCAGTTATAAAGGGGTGGTCTATAGTATTTGTCACAGACAGGGGAGGTGGCAGAGTATGAGAGCAACCTGCACATGATATGGGTGTGGATAATGAGTGTTTTAATAACGGAAGTACTTGACAAGACATACCCAGTCCTGTGTTCCATTCCTGCAGCTGTGTGGAAGTATAGCGTAGGGTGGAAGCTGTATGTAGGATACCAGCAGGACCAGGGGGAGTGGCCCTGGGCCCGGATCTGGCTCGGACGGGCGCAGACGGGCTTGTCTTAGGCGCGTCTTCGGCGCGCGCCCGCTGCGCACGTCCGCTGCGCATCCTAGTCGAGCGAGGACTAAATAGCTCTCTCCCGGAAGTGGAGAAGAGCTAGACCGCGTCCCGACCCTGCCCCAAGATGGCGGCTGGTGCTCGTGGTCAAGTGCCCTATTCCCTTCGCTCTGGCAGGTCAGGTAGGCACCAAAATACTGTGCAAATCACGCTAGGGTTAGTGCAATATTAAAAGCATTGTTATCACAATTAAAAAGACGTTTTTTTAAAATTTGTTCGTTTTTCCAGAATTCATTCAGCTTCTCTCTAAAATTCGTTTCTAACACCCTACAGGGTAACTGTGCAATTTCTAGTCTAAAATAACAGCGCTAGTGGGGGTAATCCGTTCCAATTTCAAGAAATGTGTAAATCCTGTTTAACACCAAATCTTCCTTGAGCACCTTATACTCCTGCTTGTGAAACAACATCTTCCATCTCACAATCATTCTCTGAAAACAACTGATTCTGAAATACTCTCTGAGCAAAGTTCCCCAGGGCCATCATAAGTTTCTACTTAAACTCTTTCTACTTCATTTCTTGTCCATCACTACAGTACCCTTCATAACTCAGAATCCCATCTATCAACTTTCCTTGCCAACAAATGACAATTTGCTGTATGTGCACACTAATCTTACTAGACATAACTAATCCAATAAGAAACTGAGACACAAAGAATCTCATGTCACTGGCATCAGGACATTCTCTCCTTCTGTGTTGTTGAAATTCATGTAACATTCTTTCATAAAATTTATGAACTGATTTCTTTCGTTCCTGGGTCGTTTGATTGATCTTAACCCAATCCAATCCAAATCAAATTAAATCTTTGGTGGCACTCGCAGTCATGGCCCATCCCCTGCCAAGGTGGTGGGGAAGGCCGGAGGAGGGAGGTGGAGAGTGTGGGGTTTCAGGGGACAAAAAAAAGAAACAAATAAAAAAATGTACATTGAACCCCGCCACCACCGTTGCTGCCCGCTGCATTGCGCTCTACTTTCTTCTGAGCACAGGCTCCCAGACTGCACTGTGGCCAATCCGGACGCTGCATAAAAGCAGCATCAGGAATGGCCTGAGCGCTGGCAGCTTGCACTTTCAGCTTGCACTCTCTGGGGCTGGAGAGACCTGTGCCAGCTCTCTCCAGCCCCAGTAATGCAGCTAGGACTGGAGAGAGCTTTACTGCGCATGAGGGTTTAGCCGGCCTGAGACAGTGGGCCAAACCCTTATGCGCAGTGAAGGGAGTGCACTACCACTCACCCACCAGCAGTGGCATCCTCATGGACCCGCCTCCAAGACTCGTCAGAGTCCTGGAGGTGGGTTCAGGGGATTAAAATAAAAGGATAATAAAACAGGTTTAACGCCTGTTTTATTATCGTTTTATTTGACGGTGGTGGCAGGGGTAGCGGCGCTCCTCCTCCTTAATGGAAACAATGCTTCATTTTTCCCCATAACTACATAAGATGGTACATTAGTGAAAGCATCTCTTATTGTCTCCTCACTTGGACATTGCACAACAACCTTGCATTCAGACCACAAATCAGTTGCCATTTCAGTGTCAAAGAAAACTTTAAAATCAATCCACAGCACCTTTGAAATTTTAAAAAATCCATCAATTTGTGTGTACCACATTACAGGCTTGTCTCTCATTTTTGGAAAATTGTTTGTAAAGGCTGCAAGTTCACCTCTGTTCCATGGTACATAAACATGCACTCTTCCCGCTATTTCTTCTAATGGCTAAGCTGAAGCTTTTCCCTCATCTTGTTTATTATTTTCCTCACCTAGGTCTGATGGTTTATTTTTCTTTTCATTTTTCCTTGTCCACTTGCTTCCTAATTTCTCTAACCCATTCCATTTGTGAATGAATTTTTCTAATTCTGTAATGTGTTATCGCATTCCTGAAGAACACATTGTCTCAATTGCTCTATCATCCATCTGTACCCTGAAGCCTTTCTGCGATGGAAAATCGATTCCATGTTTTTGGGTCAAATCAGTCAGTCTATCATGTGTACTTACTGCACATACTGAATATTGAAATTTGCTTACTCAGCAAATGAATTACTTTTCCCAATACTAGTTAAAATGCTCAAGATCTACACATCCCCTGAAAACTTCTTCAAGTTAAATTTTTAACTTAGCAATATTAAGCGGCCTTTCTTTTTCGGGTGCTGAGTCAATTTCTCCTATGCTCTCTGTCTTTTTAATCCTTGCTGTCTCCTCAAACCATGGTCGAAAAATCCCATCTTCAAATAAATTTGTTTCCCCATGGCTATTGGTGTTGTAAAGACAATTCTTCCCCCATCTCCCAATGCTTGAACTGTCTTGGGCAGTTTCCATTAATAATCCGTGAATTCTGAGATGTCAGGATAAAACCTGATGTAGTTACTCCTTCTACAGCTCTTTGAAGTTCTTGAGTTAGGACCATATTAATTAGGACTGTCACCATTTGTGTAGGCACTGTTTTTGCAGCTATAACTTTGCTCCATCTCTGTAGTGCTTCATCCCAATGAGCATCTGCATAATTACGTTCTGCTTCACTAGTCTTGTTCTGACACTTATCTCTTTCCTTATCTCTTGCTGTCTTTTTCCACATGCTTAAGGCTTCAAATTGTGAAGGTCTAGATGGTGACTTTATCGCATAAAACATTTCCCTTAACCTGTCAATAATTTGCAATTCAAAATTATCATAATTTGGAAGACTCTAAGGACCCTCTTTCTCAGTAATCTTGCACCGCTGGCGAATCCACAATCAAGATTCCCAAGCTTGTTAACATAAAATGTTCAGGCATTCCCTCAGGTGGTGCCTCATCACCGTCCCAAATCAAATGTGTCACATCACCTCCAAAAACATTCTTAAAGCCTTTAAACAATTTCATTTCTTCAATATGCAAGGCAATGTTTTGTTTCTATCCTGTAAATGTCAGATTTCTTTCCTCCAGTCCTGGTGAAGTTTAAGTTCTTGAAGACTTTCAACCAATTTCAATCAGGTATTCAAACAACTGACTATCACAGCACTGGCATCATACAAAACCATCAACCAAGCACAGCTTAACAGTACATCAACCAACCAATCTCAGCACAAAACAATATGACACATAAACCCACCCCTCACATCAGCACATCCCTTCAGAATTTTCCTCGCTTTCATACAATTCAAACTAATAACTTCTTTAATAACTTCTTGTTTTCTCTGCTAAAAGAAAAATAGTATTACAATCACTCAAGAGTATTTTACACAACTGCAAGTGAATTCTCGACCAGAGTGAAATCACCCTAATCAATGCAGCTTCACCATGTGTACAATCAGTTTCTACTAACACCAGTCAATATTAGTCAATCACAAACAAATCTTGAACAACTATATTATTTATGTAGGTGATGGAAGCTCACACACTACACCTAAATCCTGCAAACAAGTTTAAAACATTTGTTATTATACCAGGATCTTTCGTCCTCAACAAGCATGAAATCTTCAATTTCTTCTCTTTTTATAAATCTCGTCACCACTCACTCATGCATTCATACTCATAATACCACAATCGAACCCAAATCACTTTATAGCAAACAAAATTACAGCACACACAATTACTGTAAACACAATTACCGCAAACATAATTACCACAAATACAATTACCACAAACACAATCACCACAAACACACTTCTCCCTGTTAATACTCGCACCTTCATCAGCAACTGCCTTTTCATATCGATTCCTAATATCGCTTTGCCAGTCTTCAAGTTCTGGTAATTGGACTCAGGAATCAAGAATTTTAAGGAAGGTTTGGGACTTATTTTATAGCTCCTTCAGGGCATAGCCATATCTCGGATACAAGAAACTGTGAGCACCCAAAAAATCTGAAACATCAGGTGTTAAATCAATCACCACAAACTTATAGCTTAGACCCTCTAAAATCCTCGGCACTTGACAGGTCAAATGGACCTTAGCCGCAATTTTCTGAATGAAGCTGAAACAGACCATACAGGTCATGTCTATCATAAACTGTCAATTTCTTTATTTCCAATCAATAATGAGAGGTTTGAGCAGTTAAATTTTTTTTTTTTTTCTAATTAATGCTTAGTATTTTCTGATTCTTTATTTATTAGTCAAATACCAATCAGGTTACAGATTTGATAATTGAAAAATATAGTTAGTGCAGATCATATTATAATGTGCAGACAGCACGTTCCATAAAGGAAAGAATCCCTATTCTAAGAAATGGGGTGCAATGATGTCAGTCAGAACCCATGAAGAGCTCACAAATAAAGGCAAGAGTGAGATTAGCATGAGGCTAAAAATCATTATTTAATAATTACAGTATCTCCCATTAAGAGCAAAGCATAGAGCAAATAGGCCTTGGCAAAGAGCACAGCCTGTCGTTTCTGCTCTGAATCTCAGGTGATATGCCTCCCTTTTCCTCGACTCTGCTCTCCTGTCATCTGTAGCTCCTCTCTTCAGATGAATCTATGCTCTCCTAAAAAAAATCCAATCTCCTAAACTAGGAACACATTTTTAAAGCAGTAATTCAAAGTTACAAAGCATGTGGTCTGTTCTTTACTCCATCCAATGGAAATTCAGCAATTCTCCCACGTCATCCATCATTAGAACAGGGTATCTTCTTTGTTGCAATAAATAAATCTTTCAACAGCACAGTCAATCTTATTTAAAATGACCTAATTTCAGAACCTTTTAATTAGCAGCTGTTTATTTGAACTAAACACATGGTCCGTAAGCTGCAAAGAAAACTTTGCTTAAGCACGAAGTAGAAATAAAATATAGTAATGCATTTTAAATACAAGTGTTTTCTGCTCTCTATGGCAAATAAATGAAGGTTTAAATCAGTTATGAATGGGGTGCAGTTTAAATGACAACATTTTACCAGCAACAAATCCTATGTAACATGCTATAATTTACGTGAGGCATCTTTATTTTCACAAATAAAAGACACATCCTACTGCTCTCTGGAAGGTCAAATTGTCTTTGAGCAAGCTGCATCTCTACAAACCATTAATTCTAGTTAGCTGTCACTGTTTTTTACACTTTTAAATGTTTGTTAATTTAATAAGAACTACACATTGATGCTGCACATATGTTTAATAATTATTGTAAGTTAGAAACCACATTCTATATTTCAGACAGAATCTAAACTAGTCCCATTAACTATCAATTATATTTGTGCCTGTATCAGCAGATTGATTAAAGGAAAAGTGTCTGATTAAAGGTGTTTGAATATTAAAGCCTTGTGTTGTCATGTTTTCTGCACTATATGTCTGTGTGTCATGTTTGAAGAAAATGCATTTATGTTTGAGGCCCAAAGCAGATTTTTCATTAGCAGTGCTAATTTTTAAGAAATTCCTATTTTTTCGCAGCTTCTTCAAAACTGAACTACTCGTCTATTTTTTTTTACTAAGGACGTACAATTCTGGACTAATACACTATACTCTTTCTTCTTGGTCTCAAAGACCACAAACCAGAAAGTCAAACGTCTCCCGTTATGAAAATGGAAAGGTCATGATCCAATCCTCATATAATTCCATTGATATCTTCACACCATTATATGGCATTTTAAAATAAACATGACAAAGCTCAATAACAGTAAGCTATTCTTCAGTAAACAGAATTTTAAAAAGTATGGCTGGATTCTGTACCATAGGACAACATGCAACAATGATGCTGTTAATCCCCTGAGCTATTCAGTACTTCTCATTGGTTTTCTGTAAACCCATGATCAGAGAGTTTCATGAACTTCCAGTCAAGTTCCAGCTCTGCTCAGTTGATCCTAAATTCCGGGAATAATTCCTGCAATAGTCTCTTGTGTCAAATTGTATGATGGTGTTCTTGAATAAACTGCATCTGATTTTGACTCGGACTGGTTCTGCACATCGTATTAAACTGATATCTTTCTTTGTCATGTCCCATACCTCTGGGATTACTGTTTCTTTCAAATCAGAGGGTAATTCTTCAACTGCCATTACTGAAAACAATCCTACAGCTGACTCTTGTTGAGTCATTTTAAACTGTATGTACTCATCAGGAGTCTGATTTTTGATGGCACTCGCTGCACAGTAAATTGTGCAATTTAACCTGCACAACTAATGTCTTCCTATTAGGTTTACAGGGCTTGAATCACAAACAACAAATTGGTTACTTTTCTCAAATGAGCCTATTTTTACTGCAGCTTTCTCTGAAACTGTATTTGTAATATATTTGTTTAAAACTCCAACAGCTTGAATCATCTTTCCTAAGTGGGGTAAGTCTGAAACTTCCTCTGTTCTCAGAATGGATCGGGTAATGTCAGAAATGTTGGATCTAAAACTGTCATTACCAAATACAGGAAACCGTTAAAATGGGTTCTGATTTTGCTTCTGAAAATAATTCAGATTTGCTTTGGACAACTGATTTAAATTAAATGTAGGATTTCCTATATCTTGTGGGGCCATCTGGGCTTGAGAAACCTGTATTATTGGGACATGTTTTTAAATTGACATTTGCATTTGCTCAATTAGCACATTTTGCATCTGCATTTCTCTCTCTATTTGCTCATTTCCATTTACTGCATCAGGATTATGTTCCTCTTTCAATGCTCAAATCTGTTACAAAGATGGCAAAGGGTCATTTGTTTGAGCGTTGCAAATCCATGCCTGAATTTGGATCAAATTAAACTCCTCTACCTCTATCCTGTTTAACACCAAATCTTCCTTGAGCACCTTATACTCCTGCTTGTGAAACAACATCTTCCATCTCACAATCATTCTCTGAAAACAACTGATTCTGAAATACTCTCTGAGCAAAGTTCCCCAGGGCCATCATAAGTTTCTACTTAAACTCTTTCTACTTCATTTCTTGTCCATCACTACAGTACCCTTCATAACTCAGAATCCCATCTATCAACTTTCCTTGCCAACAAATGACAATTTGCTGTATGTGCACACTAATCTTACTAGACATAACTAATCCAATAAGAAACTGAGACACAAAGAATCTCATGTCACTGGCATCAGGACATTCTCTCCTTCTGTGTTGTTGAAATTCATGTAACATTCTTTCATAAAATTTATGAACTGATTTCTTTCGTTCCTGGGTCGTTTGATTGATCTTAACCCAATCCAATCCAAATCAAATTAAATCTTTGGTGGCACTCGCAGTCATGGCCCATCCCCTGCCAAGGTGGTGGGGAAGGCCGGAGGAGGGAGGTGGAGAGTGTGGGGTTTCAGGGGACAAAAAAAAGAAACAAATAAAAAAATGTACATTGAACCCCGCCACCACCGTTGCTGCCCGCTGCATTGCGCTCTACTTTCTTCTGAGCACAGGCTCCCAGACTGCACTGTGGCCAATCCGGACGCTGCATAAAAGCAGCATCAGGAATGGCCTGAGCGCTGGCAGCTTGCACTTTCAGCTTGCACTCTCTGGGGCTGGAGAGACCTGTGCCAGCTCTCTCCAGCCCCAGTAATGCAGCTAGGACTGGAGAGAGCTTTACTGCGCATGAGGGTTTAGCCGGCCTGAGACAGTGGGCCAAACCCTTATGCGCAGTGAAGGGAGTGCACTACCACTCACCCACCAGCAGTGGCATCCTCATGGACCCGCCTCCAAGACTCGTCAGAGTCCTGGAGGTGGGTTCAGGGGATTAAAATAAAAGGATAATAAAACAGGTTTAACGCCTGTTTTATTATCGTTTTATTTGACGGTGGTGGCAGGGGTAGCGGCGCTCCTCCTCCTTAATGGAAACAATGCTTCATTTTTCCCCATAACTACATAAGATGGTACATTAGTGAAAGCATCTCTTATTGTCTCCTCACTTGGACATTGCACAACAACCTTGCATTCAGACCACAAATCAGTTGCCATTTCAGTGTCAAAGAAAACTTTAAAATCAATCCACAGCACCTTTGAAATTTTAAAAAATCCATCAATTTGTGTGTACCACATTACAGGCTTGTCTCTCATTTTTGGAAAATTGTTTGTAAAGGCTGCAAGTTCACCTCTGTTCCATGGTACATAAACATGCACTCTTCCCGCTATTTCTTCTAATGGCTAAGCTGAAGCTTTTCCCTCATCTTGTTTATTATTTTCCTCACCTAGGTCTGATGGTTTATTTTTCTTTTCATTTTTCCTTGTCCACTTGCTTCCTAATTTCTCTAACCCATTCCATTTGTGAATGAATTTTTCTAATTCTGTAATGTGTTATCGCATTCCTGAAGAACACATTGTCTCAATTGCTCTATCATCCATCTGTACCCTGAAGCCTTTCTGCGATGGAAAATCGATTCCATGTTTTTGGGTCAAATCAGTCAGTCTATCATGTGTACTTACTGCACATACTGAATATTGAAATTTGCTTACTCAGCAAATGAATTACTTTTCCCAATACTAGTTAAAATGCTCAAGATCTACACATCCCCTGAAAACTTCTTCAAGTTACATTTTTAACTTAGCAATATTAAGCGGCCTTTCTTTTTCGGGTGCTGAGTCAATTTCTCCTATGCTCTCTGTCTTTTTAATCCTTGCTGTCTCCTCAAACCATGGTCGAAAAATCCCATCTTCAAATAAATTTGTTTCCCCATGGCTATTGGTGTTGTAAAGACAATTCTTCCCCCATCTCCCAATGCTTGAACTGTCTTGGGCAGTTTCCATTAATAATCTGTGAATTCTGAGATGTCAGGATAAACCCTGATGTAGTTACTCCTTCTACAGCTCTTTGAAGTTCTTGAGTTAGGACCATATTAATTAGGACTGTCACCATTTGTGTAGGCACTGTTTTTGCAGCTATAACTTTGCTCCATCTCTGTAGTGCTTCATCCCAATGAGCATCTGCATAATTACGTTCTGCTTCACTAGTCTTGTTCTGACACTTATCTCTTTCCTTATCTCTTGCTGTCTTTTTCCACATGCTTAAGGCTTCAAATTGTGAAGGTCTAGATGGTGACTTTATCGCATAAAACATTTCCCTTAACCTGTCAATAATTTGCAATTCAAAATTATCATAATTTGGAAGACTCTAAGGACCCTCTTTCTCAGTAATCTTGCACCGCTGGCGAATCCACAATCAAGATTCCCAAGCTTGTTAACATAAAATGTTCAGGCATTCCCTCAGGTGGTGCCTCATCACCGTCCCAAATCAAATGTGTCACATCACCTCCAAAAACATTCTTAAAGCCTTTAAACAATTTCATTTCTTCAATATGCAAGGCAATGTTTTGTTTCTATCCTGTAAATGTCAGATTTCTTTCCTCCAGTCCTGGTGAAGTTTAAGTTCTTGAAGACTTTCAACCAATTTCAATCAGGTATTCAAACAACTGACTATCACAGCACTGGCATCATACAAAACCATCAACCAAGCACAGCTTAACAGTACATCAACCAACCAATCTCAGCACAAAACAATATGACACATAAACCCACCCCTCACATCAGCACATCCCTTCAGAATTTTCCTCGCTTTCATACAATTCAAACTAATAACTTCTTTAATAACTTCTTGTTTTCTCTGCTAAAAGAAAAATAGTATTACAATCACTCAAGAGTATTTTACACAACTGCAAGTGAATTCTCGACCAGAGTGAAATCACCCTAATCAATGCAGCTTCACCATGTGTACAATCAGTTTCTACTAACACCAGACAATATTAGTCAATCACAAACAAATCTTGAACAACTATATTATTTATGTAGGTGATGGAAGCTCACACACTACACCTAAATCCTGCAAACAAGTTTAAAACATTTGTTATTATACCGGGATCTTTCGTCCTCAACAAGCATGAAATCTTCAATTTCTTCTCTTTTTATAAATCTCTTCACCACTCACTCATGCATTCATACTCATAATACCACAATCGAACCCAAATCACTTTATAGCAAACAAAATTACAGCACACACAATTACTGTAAACACAATTACCGCAAACATAATTACCACAAATACAATTACCACAAACACAATCACCACAAACACACTTCTCCCTGTTAATACTCGCACCTTCATCAGCAACTGCCTTTTCATATCGATTCCTAATATCGCTTTGCCAGTCTTCAAGTTCTGGTAATTGGACTCAGGAATCAAGAATTTTAAGGAAGGTTTGGGACTTATTTTATAGCTCCTTCAGGGCATAGCCATATCTCGGATACCAGAAACTGTGAGCACCCAAAAAATCTGAAACATCAGGTGTTAAATCAATCACCACAAACTTATAGCTTAGACCCTCTAAAATCCTCGGCACTTGACAGGTCAAATGGACCTTAGCCGCAATTTTCTGAATGAAGCTGAAACAGACCATACAGGTCATGTCTATCATAAACTGTCAATTTCTTTATTTCCAATCAATAATGAGAGGTTTGAGCAGTTAAAAAAAATTTTTTTTTCTAATTAATGCTTAGTATTTTCTGATTCTTTATTTATTAGTCAAATACCAATCAGGTTACAGATTTGATAATAGAAAAATATAGTTAGTGCAGATCATATTATAATGTGCAGACAGCACGTTCCATAAAGGAAAGAATCCCTATTCTAAGAAATGGGGTGCAATGATGTCAGTCAGAACCCATGAAGAGCTCACAAATAAAGGCAAGAGTGAGATTAGCATGAGGCTAAAAATCATTATTTAATAATTACAGTATCTCCCATTAAGAGCAAAGCATAGAGCAAATAGGCCTTGGCAAAGAGCACAGCCTGTCGTTTCTGCTCTGAATCTCAGGTGATATGCCTCCCTTTTCCTCGACTCTGCTCTCCTGTCATCTGTAGCTCCTCTCTTCAGATGAATCTATGCTCTCCTAAAACAAATCCAATCTCCTAAACTAGGAACACATTTTTAAAGCAGTAATTCAAAGTTACAAAGCATGTGGTCTGTTCTTTACTCCATCCAATGGAAATTCAGCAATTCTCCCACGTCATCCATCATTAGAACAGGGTATCTTCTTTGTTGCAATAAATAAATCTTTCAACAGCACAGTCAATCTTATTTAAAATGACCTAATTTCATAACCTTTTAATTAGCAGCTGTTTATTTGAACTAAACACATGGTCCGTAAGCTGCAAAGAAAACTTTGCTTAAGCACGAAGTAGAAATAAAATATAGTAATGCATTTTAAATACAAGTGTTTTCTGCTCTCTATGGCAAATAAATGAAGGTTTAAATCAGTTATGAATGGGGTGCAGTTTAAATGACAACATTTTACCAGCAACAAATCCTATGTAACATGCTATAATTTACGTGAGGCATCTTTATTTTCACAAATAAAAGACACATCCTACTGCTCTCTGGAAGGTCAAATTGTCTTTGAGCAAGCTGCATCTCTACAAACCATTAATTCTAGTTAGCTGTCACTGTTTTTTACACTTTTAAATGTTTGTTAATTTAATAAGAACTACACATTGATGCTGCACATATGTTTAATAATTATTGTAAGTTAGAAACCACATTCTATATTTAAGACAGAATCTAAACTAGTCCCATTAACTATCAATTATATTTGTGCCTGTATCAGCAGATTGATTAAAGGAAAAGTGTCTGATTAAAGGTGTTTGAATATTAAAGCCTTGTGTTGTCATGTTTTCTGCACTATATGTCTGTGTGTCATGTTTGAAGAAAATGCATTTATGTTTGAGGCCCAAAGCAGATTTTTCATTAGCAGTGCTAATTTTTAAGAAATTCCTATTTTTTCGCAGCTTCTTCAAAACTGAACTACTCGTCTATTTTTTTTTACTAAGGACGTACAATTCTGGACTAATACACTATACTCTTTCTTCTTGGTCTCAAAGACCACAAACCAGAAAGTCAAACGTCTCCCGTTATGAAAATGGAAAGGTCATGATCCAATCCTCATATAATTCCATTGATATCTTCACACCATTATATGGCATTTTAAAATAAACATGACAAAGCTCAATAACAGTAAGCTATTCTTCAGTAAACAGAATTTTAAAAAGTATGGCTGGATTCTGTACCATAGGACAACATGCAACAATGATGCTGTTAATCCCCTGAGCTATTCAGTACTTCTCATTGGTTTTCTGTAAACCCATGATCAGAGAGTTTCATGAACTTCCAGTCAAGTTCCAGCTCTGCTCAGTTGATCCTAAATTCCGGGAATAATTCCTGCAATAGTCTCTTGTGTCAAATTGTATGATGGTGTTCTTGAATAAACTGCATCTGATTTTGACTCGGACTGGTTCTGCACATCGTATTAAACTGATATCTTTCTTTGTCATGTCCCATACCTCTGGGATTACTGTTTCTTTCAAATCAGAGGGTAATTCTTCAACTGCCATTACTGAAAACAATCCTACAGCTGACTCTTGTTGAGTCATTTTAAACTGTATGTACTCATCAGGAGTCTGATTTTTGATGGCACTCGCTGCACAGTAAATTGTGCAATTTAACCTGCACAACTAATGTCTTCCTATTAGGTTTACAGGGCTTGAATCACAAACAACAAATTGGTTACTTTTCTCAAATGAGCCTATTTTTACTGCAGCTTTCTCTGAAACTGTATTTGTAATATATTTGTTTAAAACTCCAACAGCTTGAATCATCTTTCCTAAGTGGGGTAAGTCTGAAACTTCCTCTGTTCTCAGAATGGATCGGGTAATGTCAGAAATGTTGGATCTAAAACTGTCATTACCAAATACAGGAAACCGTTAAAATGGGTTCTGATTTTGCTTCTGAAAATAATTCAGATTTGCTTTGGACAACTGATTTAAATTAAATGTAGGATTTCCTATATCTTGTGGGGCCATCTGGGCTTGAGAAACCTGTATTATTGGGACATGTTTTTAAATTGACATTTGCATTTGCTCAATTAGCACATTTTGCATCTGCATTTCTCTCTCTATTTGCTCATTTCCATTTACTGCATCAGGATTAAGTTCCTCTTTCAATGCTCAAATCTGTTACAAAGATGGCAAAGGGTCATTTGTTTGAGCGTTGCAAATCCATGCCTGAATTTGGATCAAATTAAACTCCTCTACCTCTATCCTGTTTAACACCAAATCTTCCTTGAGCACCTTATACTCCTGCTTGTGAAACAACATCTTCCATCTCACAATCATTCTCTGAAAACAACTGATTCTGAAATACTCTCTGAGCAAAGTTCCCCAGGGCCATCATAAGTTTCTACTTAAACTCTTTCTACTTCATTTCTTGTCCATCACTACAGTACCCTTCATAACTCAGAATCCCATCTATCAACTTTCCTTGCCAACAAATGACAATTTGCTGTATGTGCACACTAATCTTACTAGACATAACTAATCCAATAAGAAACTGAGACACAAAGAATCTCATGTCACTGGCATCAGGACATTCTCTCCTTCTGTGTTGTTGAAATTCATGTAACATTCTTTCATAAAATTTATGAACTGATTTCTTTTGTTCCTGGGTCGTTTGATTGATCTTAACCCAATCCAATCCAAATCAAATTAAATCTTTGGTGGCACTCGCAGTCATGGCCCATCCCCTGCCAAGGTGGTGGGGAAGGCCGGAGGAGGGAGGTGGAGAGTGTGGGGTTTCAGGGGACAAAAAAAAGAAACAAATAAAAAAATGTACATTGAACCCCGCCACCACCGTTGCTGCCCGCTGCATTGCGCTCTACTTTCTTCTGAGCACAGGCTCCCAGACTGCACTGTGGCCAATCCGGACGCTGCATAAAAGCAGCATCAGGAATGGCCTGAGCGCTGGCAGCTTGCACTTTCAGGCAGACTGTGAGCCTGTGCCAGCTCTCTCCAGCCCCAGTAATGCAGCTAGGACTGGAGAGAGCTTTACTGCGCATGAGGGTGAAGCCGGCCTGAGACAGTGGGCCAAACCCTTATGCGCAGTGAAGGGAGTGCACTACCACTCACCCACCAGCAGTGGCATCCTCATGGACCCGCCTCTAAGACTCGTCAGAGTCCTGGAGGTGGGTTCAGGGGACTAAAATAAAAGGATAATAAAACAGGTTTAACGCCTGTTTTATTATCGTTTTATTTGACGGTGGTGGCAGGGGTAGCGGCGCTCCTCCTCCTTAATGGAAACAATGCTTCATTTTTCCCCATAACTACATAAGATGGTACATTAGTGAAAGCATCTCTTATTGTCTCCTCACTTGGACATTGCACAACAACCTTGCATTCAGACCACAAATCAGTTGCCATTTCAGTGTCAAAGAAAACTTTAAAATCAATCCACAGCACCTTTGAAATTTTAAAAAATCCATCAATTTGTGTGTACCACATTACAGGCTTGTCTCTCATTTTTGGAAAATTGTTTGTAAAGGCTGCAAGTTCACCTCTGTTCCATGGTACATAAACATGCACTCTTCCCGCTATTTCTTCTAATGGCTAAGCTGAAGCTTTTCCCTCATCTTGTTTATTATTTTCCTCACCTAGGTCTGATGGTTTATTTTTCTTTTCATTTTTCCTTGTCCACTTGCTTCCTAATTTCTCTAACCCATTCCATTTGTGAATGAATTTTTCTAATTCTGTAATGTGTTATCGCATTCCTGAAGAACACATTGTCTCAATTGCTCTATCATCCATCTGTACCCTGAAGCCTTTCTGCGATGGAAAATCGATTCCATGTTTTTGGGTCAAATCAGTCAGTCTATCATGTGTACTTACTGCACATACTGAATATTGAAATTTGCTTACTCAGCAAATGAATTACTTTTCCCAATACTAGTTAAAATGCTCAAGATCTACACATCCCCTGAAAACTTCTTCAAGTTAAATTTTTAACTTAGCAATATTAAGCGGCCTTTCTTTTTCGGGTGCTGAGTCAATTTCTCCTATGCTCTCTGTCTTTTTAATCCTTGCTGTCTCCTCAAACCATGGTCGAAAAATCCCATCTTCAAATAAATTTGTTTCCCCATGGCTATTGGTGTTGTAAAGACAATTCTTCCCCCATCTCCCAATGCTTGAACTGTCTTGGGCAGTTTCCATTAATAATCTGTGAATTCTGAGATGTCAGGATAAACCCTGATGTAGTTACTCCTTCTACAGCTCTTTGAAGTTCTTGAGTTAGGACCATATTAATTAGGACTGTCACCATTTGTGTAGGCACTGTTTTTGCAGCTATAACTTTGCTCCATCTCTGTAGTGCTTCATCCCAATGAGCATCTGCATAATTACGTTCTGCTTCACTAGTCTTGTTCTGACACTTATCTCTTTCCTTATCTCTTGCTGTCTTTTTCCACATGCTTAAGGCTTCAAATTGTGAAGGTCTAGATGGTGACTTTATCGCATAAAACATGTCCCTTAACCTGTCAATAATTTGCAATTCAAAATTATCATAATTTGGAAGACTCTAAGGACCCTCTTTCTCAGTAATCTTGCACCGCTGGCGAATCCACAATCAAGATTCCCAAGCTTGTTAACATAAAATGTTCAGGCATTCCCTCAGGTGGTGCCTCATCACCGTCCCAAATCAAATGTGTCACATCACCTCCAAAAACATTCTTAAAGCCTTTAAACAATTTCATTTCTTCAATATGCAATGCAATGTTTTGTTTCTATCCTGTAAATGTCAGATTTCTTTCCTCCAGTCCTGGTGAAGTTTAAGTTCTTGAAGACTTTCAACCAATTTCAATCAGGTATTCAAACAACTGACTATCACAGCACTGGCATCATACAAAACCATCAACCAAGCACTGCTTAACAGTACATCAACCAACCAATCTCAGCACAAAACAATATGACACATAAACCCACCCCTCACATCAGCACATCCCTTCAGAATTTTCCTCGCTTTCATACAATTCAAACTAATAACTTCTTTAATAACTTCTTGTTTTCTCTGCTAAAAGAAAAATAGTATTACAATCACTCAAGAGTATTTTACACAACTGCAAGTGAATTCTCGACCAGAGTGAAATCACCCTAATCAATGCAGCTTCACCATGTGTACAATCAGTTTCTACTAACACCAGTCAATATTAGTCAATCACAAACAAATCTTGAACAACTATATTATTTATGTAGGTGATGGAAGCTCACACACTACACCTAAATCCTGCAAACAAGTTTAAAACATTTGTTATTATACCGGGATCTTTCGTCCTCAACAAGCCTGAAATCTTCAATTTCTTCTCTTTTTATAAATCTCTTCACCACTCACTCATGCATTCATACTCATAATACCACAATCGAACCCAAATCACTTTATAGCAAACAAAATTACAGCACACACAATTACTGTAAACACAATTACCGCAAACATAATTACCACAAATACAATTACCACAAACACAATCACCACAAACACACTTCTCCCTGTTAATACTCGCACCTTCATCAGCAACTGCCTTTTCATATCGATTCCTAATATTGCTTTGCCAGTCTTCAAGTTCTGGTAATTGGACTCAGGAATCAAGAATTTTAAGGAAGGTTTGGGACTTATTTTATAGCTCCTTCAGGGCATAGCCATATCTCGGATACCAGAAACTGTGAGCACCCAAAAAATCTGAAACATCAGGTGTTAAATCAATCACCACAAACTTATAGCTTAGACCCTCTAAAATCTTCGGCGCTTGACAGGTCAAATGGACCTTAGCCGCAATTTTCTGAATGAAGCTAAAACAGACCATACAGGTCATGTATATCATAAACTGTCAATTTCTTTATTTCCAATCAATAATGCGATTTTTGAGCAGTTAAAAATATTTTTTTTTCTAATTAATGCTTAGTATTTTCTGATTCTTTATTTATTAGTCAAATACCAATCAGGTTACAGATTTGATAATAGAAAAATATAGTTAGTGCAGATCATATTATAATGTGCATACAGCACGTTCCATAAAGGAAAGAATCCCTATTCTAAGAAATGGGGCGCAATGATGTCAGTCAGAACCCATGAAGAGCTCACAAATAAAGGCAAGAGTGAGATTAGCATGAGGCTAAAAATCATTATTTAATAATTACAGTATCTCCCATTAAGAGCAAAGCATAGAGCAAAGAGGCCTTGGCAAAGAGCACAGCCTGTCGTTTCTGCTCTGAATCTCAGGTAATCTGCCTCCCCTTTCCTCGACTCTGCTCTCCTGTCATCTGTAGCTCCTCTCTTCAGATGAATCTGTGCTCTCCTAAAACAAATCCAATCTCCTAAACTAGGAACACATTTTTAAAGCAGTAATTCAAAGTTACAAAGCATGTGGTCTGTTCTTTACTCCATCCAATGGAAAATCAGCAATTCTCCCACGTCATCCATCATTAGAACAGGGTATCTTCTTTGTTGCAATAAATAAATCTTTCAACAGCACAGTCAATCTTATTTAAAATGACCTAATTTCATAACCTTTTAATTAGCAGCTGTTTATTGGAACTAAACACATGGTCTGTAAGCTGCAAAGAAAACTTTGCTTAAGCAGGAAGTCATTAGAAATAAAATATAGTAATGCATTTTAAATACAAGTGTTTTCTGTTCTCTATGGCAAATAAATGAAGCTTTAAATCAGTTATGAATGGGGTGCAGTTTAAATGACAACATTTTACCAGCAACAAATCCTATGTAACATGCTATAATTTACGTGAGGCATCTTTATTTTCACAAATGAAAGACACACCCTACTGCTCTCTGGAAGGTCAAATTGTCTTTGAGCAAGCTGCATCTCTACAAACCATTAATTCTAGTTAGCTGTCACTGTTTTTTACACTTTTAAATGTTGTGTTAATTTAATAAGAACTACACATTGATGCTGCACATATGTTTAATAATTATTGTAAGTTAAAAACCACATTCTATATTTAAGACAGAATCTAAACTAGTCCCATTAACTATCAATTATATTTGTGCCTGTATCAGCAGATTGATTAAAGGAAAAGTGTCTGATTAAAGGTGTTTGAATATTAAAGCCCTGTGTTGTCATGTTTTCTGCACTATATGTCTGTGTGTCATGTTTGAAGAAAATGCATTTTATGTTTGAGGCCCAAAGCAGATTTGTCATTAGCAGTGCTAATTTTTAAGAAATTCCTATTTTTTTGCAGCTTCTTCAAAACTGAACTACTCGTCTACTAAGGGCGTACAATTCTGGACTAATATACTATACTCTTTCTTCTTGGTCTCAAAGACCACAAACCAGAAAGTCAAATGTCTCCCGTTATGAAAATGAAAAGGTCATGATCCAATCCTCATATAATACCATTGATATCTTCACAACATTATATGATACACTGACCACCTAAAACGTTTCTAATACAGCTAGGGATGTTAACTCTGATGCTATGTGTACCATGGCTACTGAATACAGCATCACCAGGTCACCCTTCTGCACTTCCTCATTTCCCCATTATCACCCACATATGCCCCTCGGAATGCACTCAGATAGCATAATGCCACCATAACTCAATGTAGTCTGGTTCATAACTTTGGCCAAAGCTAATTGTACACTGCTGCAGGCCAGCAGCTCTCATTGTTTCACTCACTAACATAGCTTTTTTAAAACATGTCTCAGGCCTGCCACTACAGCCTGTAGTGCAGATGTAAATTGCAATTTCGGCCTGGAAAAATAAACATTCTGCCAGGCCTAAACCTTCATTTTTAATACTTATATTTCACCCCTAAAGTAGGCCCTAAACGCTCACAGTAGAGGGTGCATTAAAAATCAGGACATGTGGGTTTAAGTTTTACCTGTCCTGGCAGTGAGTCGCTTTTCACTGCTGTGAGGCTATCTCTCCCATAGACTAACACTGTGTACCTTATTTCAAGTAATGAATGTTAACTTCAGTTTGGGACAAGATAGAGAAATGCTATTTCTATTAAAATTAATTGTAAATCGAAATCTTCTTGATTGGTGAAGTTGGATTTTAAATTAGAGTTCTGAAAATGCCACTTTTAGATAGTTGTCTTTTTTCTGCCCAAAGCAACTGTGCCTTTCTGCCAGTGTCCTATGTCACATGACTGTGAATGGATCTCCTGTTATGGGTTGTGTATTGCTTTCAGACAATGAAACAAAAGAGGCCCAGGTGCAAGGGGAGAGGGTCTACCTGATAGGATGGCTAGGGAGGAGTTGTGCCCAGCCATGGTTATGCTTTAAAGGGACCTGCCTGCAGCACACACAACACAAAGGAACTAGACACCAGATACCAGGCCTGCCCTTGCCTAGAGAGTTTAGAGCCAGAGTTGGATGAAGAGTAAGAACTTACAAGAACTGGTTTTGGGGGTAGGCCAGGTAATTCCCCCTCACACACAAATGCTGGCACCAGGTATAAAAGTGGGACCTTCAGAACCTTTGATCAGAACACTTCAGGACCCAAGGAACATTCTGAGGTAGGACTGTCCTGCTGTTCGAAGAAGGAAGATTGAACCCGCTTGCCTTGAATCCAGGATCTTCAGAAGTGACTCCAAGGATCTGTTGTATGACCTCCTGTTTTATCTACAGGATCACAACAAGCTTCCAGAGGCCTCCCTGCAACTGCCCATTTGAACAGCACCAACTGGCCCAGCCCCTCTGATGGACTGAGTCCTGATCCCCAATAGGCATTCCCAGGGCTTGGACCCTTTGCTGGCATCAGAGTGTACTCCTCCTGAAGAAATGTGAAGATTCAGAGATTTTGGGCTCCTAGCTACCGCAAAGTGGCCTCTTTGCGCCACAAATACATTGCCAGTTACGACCACCGATACAAAGCTACAGTGGGATCTGATCTTTGGGCTGACAGCAACTGTCCGGGACGACCACCAAAGTGATGCTCCAGTGAGAGCCGCTCTTTGCACTGACAGAAGCAGTGATCGACCACCAACGCAAAATCTTCAGCACCGTCAGGCTCTTTGAGCATCACAATTAATCATCCGTGATGGCTGACCTACTCCTTGTGCCGACAATCTCCTCCTCAAGGCCCATTCAAGCATGAACTACAGCTCTTTGAGTGGACTTCAGAAGGTAACTGTTCAGTGGGATGAGTCACAATCCTGTACTCGACCCACGCTCCATTGTGGTTGGCCTGAAGGTGTCACTTTTCCAGTGCAACCAGATAAGAGCTTTATGCTTTTTTACGCTATTATCACCTAAACCTCTAAAAATCATATCTTTGGTTCTACTGATTAGATTATTGTTATATGTGTGTCATTTTGTTATTTAAATTAACTCTATTTCTCTAAATTGGTGTGGGATTTTCTTGTAAGCACAGGTTTATTTAGTGCCTTTTGTGGTTCACCCTGAGAAGGATTGTGTTTATTATTAGGGTAGGGCGTCCACCCCTCTCGACTAATAATAGCCCAATTTATTACACTACCTACTAGGGCATAAATCTTGGGTCCAGACCCCAAAATGAACTAATTCTTAAGCAGGATCATCTGCATGAGTAGGGTGTAATACACACAACGACCCTAGCCTTCCTGTCTTTGGGGGGATCCCAGTCACATGGCTTTGATTGTTAAAACCATAACTCATGCAGCAGGCCTACATCTCCTTTGCGCTGTGCATAGAGCCAGTGAGACAGGCTGCAAATACAAAAGTAAAAAGTATTTTTAAAACTTTTCTAAGGCAGCAATTGATTACAAATCAAGGCCAGAATCAGCTACATTATTGGGTGGGACCATTGGCGATACGCTGGGTAGTGCATGTTTTTGGGGTATGAGCCATTCTAAAAACTGGCAACCAGACTACGGAGGTAGCCAAGGTCAAGATGGGCTGTGACTGAGTTTTGTGTGTGCAGGCATCTGTTCTTCTAAACCCAAGACTGCTGCAATCTTCTCTCAGGTGATGCTGGCAATGCCTGGCTACCCTAGGTCTTGGATGAATGGGGTTTTAAGAAATATGGCAAAGTGGGAACCCCAAATAGGTGAGCAAAAGGCAAGTCTGTGCTTTTCTATCTGGTATACTTATGGACTCAATCAAAAAATATGTAAAGGCCTGGCTTCACTTGATTAGGGGGCATCCGGTTCATGGTTATGGTTCTAAGTCACCCCTGCTATCCTCCTACGCTCCCATGCTCCATCATCTAAGGGCATAACATAAACCCACACAGCCCCTACTGTGTGGCAGAGAGGTGTGTTGCCAAAGCGGAGTTCTCAAGTGCAAACAAAATAAGAGAGCGGACCCTACACAACAAGGGGAAAACTACCACTTTAAACAGTAAAAGTAAAATTTCCCCTTAGGAAGTACAACGCCACATAAACAATCTATCACCAGCAGGAGCATGTCTCTCATACTTTATATTGACCCAGACTTCAGTACCACAACAGTATTAACCCGTTAACCGCGGTGTAAAATCTGCCGCGGTGCGGGTAAATTCTTGCGCGGGCGGGGCCGCGTCGGCCAAAGGACGTGCACTGCACTACGGAGGTAGTGCTCACGACGGCCGTTGGCCGGCAGGCGCATCGAACGGGTTAAGAAGCACAAGGCAAAAAAGATGGATTTTTTTTTAATGATAATCATGGATTCAAGCCTCCAATGATATATCCATCACAAATATCACAGTAAAAACGATTATACCATTTTACAAAGTTAAAAACTGATACTGCTCCCGAGAAGTCCTATATTTAAAAACAATTTGTTCCGCAATATGATAAAAAATAACATATATAAATAATAGTTATATCAGAAATGTCTATAGATTCATTCTTTTTTAAACAAAGACTGAGGTGCATGCCACACGGTGCAGGGATGAACACAGACTCCCATTTCTCTATGTGAACTTGTGTTACGGGCAGTTCACGGCTGGTGGAGGAATGGGGGTATGCGACCAAACAGTGTTCGGTCACTGCGTGATTAGACGGTTGGGACTGCAGACCTGAGGTCAGTCGGTTCCGTTTCTGAGTTGGTGTCGGGTGGACTTCATCACTCCCTGAATGTGTAAACATTTCTGATATGACTAATGATGATTTCTAGATGAAGTATCATTTATAATGTTGACACAGATCAGTAATACTGAACACATAAGTTTTATTTTTTTGTGTTCCTCCCTGTGCTGTTTATCAATTTGCTCTTATTTTTAATTGATTGTATTAATTTATTTTGCACTGTATTGCGAAAATAATAGTTTTTCAATAGATGACTCTCAGAAGAAGCAACTGTTTTGAACTTTGTAAAATTGTATCATTTTTACTGTGATATTTGTGATGGATATATCATGAGTTTTGAGTCTATGATTATTGTTAAAAAAACAAATTAGATTTGACAGTATGCTTTTTTTGCCTAGTTTCTCTTTATACTGTAGTGGTACTAAAGTCTGGGTCAATATAACATATGGGAGACCAGCTCCTGATGGTGTGATATTAAAAGCAGGAGTATGTCCGAAGCGTACCATCTTATATCCAAGACACAAGCGACTTTCTCTGACAAATCAGTGACATCCCATGGCAGAAATATTACCTGTTAATGACATTGGATGTCTCAACGCTTCATACCAGCATTAACCACAGAGATGGCATCAGAGCTCTAGAAAATTTCTTGGACAGTAGGCCTATTTGTTTATTTCAACATGGGAAGATGCTAGTGAACATGACGCTATTCTGTTTAGAAAGTAATTTATTAATGTTTCAGAATCAAATTTTTCAGCAGATCTGTGGGGTCGCCATGGGGGCCAGTTTCTCCCCCGCTACGCGTGTCTTCACATGGGCTGGTCGGAGGAAAGGGTCCTCATGGCGAACTACAATGACATTTTGGATAAAGACATAATCTGCTGTTGCGGTATATTGACGATTTATTTATCATATGGAGCGGTTCGAGATAAAGTGTGCTTAAGTTCGTATCTGAAATTACTAACATTGACATTAACCCGAATTTTATATCAACGATAAGTTCTGAGTCAGTTAACGTTTTGGATGTACATGTTTACATTGCCAATAATAAGATTGAAACCAAGCTGCAGAGAAAAGAGACCCCCGGTAACGCTGTACTTCATGCTATCAGCTTTCATACAAGTCATTTAATACACAGTATCCCCTGGGGGGAAATGCTTAGACTCAAGCGGATCTGTAGCAATGACTTAGAACTTAAATTAACCCAAAGTGATAGCAAAGCAAGGTTTTTGGCGTGGGGTTATTCAGGGCAAGTGATAGATTCAGCGATTAACAAATCACGGCAAGCTAGTGAAAAATAAGCCATACTAACATTAGTGTTGGACTTCAAAAGAGTAAGACTTACTATTCTATCTCCAAAGGAATCCAGAGTAGAAAAAGTATTGGACTTTAGTTGGGTTAGATTTACTATTCCTACTCCAAACTAAGCAAAAGCAGTGAAACAGTTGGACTTTGGAAGGGTTAGATTTAGTATTCCTACTCCAAAGTAAGCAAAAGAAGGAAAAATATTGGACTTTCGAGGGATTAGAGTTACTATTCCCACTCCAACATAAGCAAGATAAGGTAAAGTGTTGGACTTTAGAGGGATTACATGTACTAACACTAGGGAAAGTGTTTGACTTTTAAGTGGTAAGATTTACTATTCCCACTCCAATTCAATCAACAGTCGGTAAGTGTTGGAATTTGCAGAGGTTAGACTTACTATTCCCACTCCATACTAAGCAATAATAAGGAAAGTGTTGCACTTTAGACTGGTTAGATTTACTATTCCCACTTCAATCTAAGCAGAAGTAGGGAAAGTGTTGGCCTTGGAGAAGTTACATTGACTATTCCCACTCCAAACTAAGAGATGGTAGAGAAAGCATCAGTCTTTGGAGGGGTTAGATATATTATACTCACTCATAAATGAGCAGAATCATGTAAAGTTTTGGACTTTGACCACGTTAGCTTCACTAGTCCCTCTTCAATATAAGCAAAATCATGGAAAATGTTCAAAACTTTGGGTTAGATTTACTGTTCCTACTCCAGCATCAGCATATTTGGGGGAAAGTGTTATACTTTGGAGAGGTTAGATTTACTATTCCCACTCCAATCTAAGCAACAGTAGGGAAAGTGTTGTACTTTGGAAAGGTTAGATTTAGTATTCCTACTCTAGTTTAAGCAACAGTAGGGAAAGTGTTGAACCACAGATGGGATACAACTACTATCCCCACTCAAACATAAGCAGAAGCAAATAAAGTGTTGGAATTAGGCAGGATTACATATACTGTTAGAATTCCTAATCTTTAAAAAAAATACATTTAAATACGTACTAAAATAGAATTAAAACATATTCAAAATAGAAATTAAATGCTTTTTAAATAAATAAAATTAAGTTAATGGCCAAAACATAATACCAAAATATTGTTACAATTAAAAAAAAACATTTAAAATAAATGCACTGGCATACCTCCCAAATGACCCACCAAAACAAAACTGTTTCCAATAAATTATAATTAAAACAATATTAGACACACTTATCTGTGATCTAGCAATTAATACACAAAAACAATTGCACAACAAATATTTGATTAAAGGGTATGTCCTGTGTGTATCCCACACAGCCAGAGTGCCATAGCACTTTGTAGCATCCTCGTCTGCACTGGGGCTTCTTTTTTTTTAAAATATTTTTTTATTGTCTTTTTCCCCCTTTTTTACAGAGCATGGTCACCATAAGATACATAAAACAGAGTACTACATAAATTCGATTTAAAAAAGCCAATTATATAATAATGGTTTTATCTAATCAAACAATTATTCCACCCGGATTTTGCCTTCACATCATTAGAAAATAAACAAAGAGGGCACCAACCAAAGTAAGACAAAACATCAGGTAATATTATACCAGCAATTCCTAATTTTCCTTCCACTTAATAATGGGGTCCCAAATTTGTAATCCTAACTTTCTTCCCCTTTTGCCCTTCCTTGCATATATCTCCTTCTCCAGCTTATAAACTGAGAGTAGTCTAGCCAGCCATTGATAGAACGTAGGTGGATACCGCTCCAACCAGGCTGTGGCAATACAAATTCGCAAAACAGCCATAGCCAGGAACACAAAGAAGCATGTTGGGTCCTCAACGCCATCAGTATCTATCCCCAGCAATATTATCAATGGGGTGAGGGTGATCTTGCTACCCAGTAATCTCCCTAAGAATATTTCTATGGCCCTGTGGAGCGGAGATAGATGTGGACAGGTAGCAAAGACATGTATTAGGTATGCATCGGAGTTATCACACCTGGAGCAAGTGCTACCGGTCGTCCCTCCCCACTGCACTATCCTAGCTAGTGTATAGTATAGTGAGTAGATTGTTTTATAGTGCTGAGCCTGAAGTGCCGCTGAGCATAATACTTTCTGTGCTAGTTCTAATGACAATAAAAAGCACTCCTGGCCCACTCCGAGTTTCTCGGCCCACTTATTTTGATGTTTCAAAAGGTCGTCTTCTTTATCCACCATAAAGACAGCATAAAGACTTTTGATCGTACAGCTCACCCTGCTCCGGATAATTTCCATAATTGCATTTTTCCCAAACCCGGCAGGCCCACCCTTCTTAGTTTTTAGAAAGCTCCTGACTTGTAAGTATTTTAAAAAGCTTCTAGTGTCCACCCCATAGGCCATTTGAATATCAGAGAACTGGCGTATTCCATTTGTGCCCATTAGATCCCCTACCTTCGTAATACCTCGACCCCCCCAATCTACAAAAACCGAATCTGAAAAAATGTCCCCAGGGAGAGTATAATTCTTGTACAATTGAGTATATGCGTTAAACCTCCCTAGTCCATATCTTTTCTTGAAAGATATCCATATCTTATGAGCAGCTATCAGTGTCTTAAATTTTGTTCTCTTGTAATAACTTGGATCGGTGTACTTCAAAAATGCATTCTCTGCCTCTTCTCCTAGTAGTAGCGAATAGATGGATACAGAGCCAAAAATATCGTCTGACTCGATACCGCCACCACCTAGAAGTCCGGACATATACTGTAAGGCTGCTGCCCAATAATACATTTTTAAATCAGGAACAGCCCATCCTCCCCTATCTCTGGGGAGCGCCATGTAGCGTAAGGCCCTTCTTGTCTTACCTTGTGCCCATAGGAACCTGTTTAACAGCTGCTCTATTATATTGAACCATTTTACCTCAAACATAAGTGGGATTGATCTAAAAAGGTAGAGAAATTTTGGCAAGAATATCATTTTAATAATATTCGTACGTCCTACTATAGAGAGATGAAGATTATGCAATCTGTCCATGTCCTTTTTTGCTTTCTTTATTATTGGTTCTATATTCCTTTCCACTACCTTATTCAGGTCTGCCGAAATTCTAACCCCTAGATAAACTCCGGACCCCACTACTCAAGAATCCAGGCAGTCTGTTCTGTCATTTTTGATTATCTGGGTCTTGGGCCCATTCAGAGCGTATCCAGAGACCTGTCCAAAGCTTAGGGCTTCCCTCTCGACCTCTCTTATAGCCTCAGCGGGTGCCGGAGTGAGGATTGCCACATCGTCGGCGTAGGCCAGGATTTTACAGTCTGCACCCTTACTTTTTATAGGGGGGATCCTATTGTTCGCCTCTAATTTACGTAAGAAGGGATCTATATATAACGCAAACAGGAGTGGCGAACATGGGCAGCCCTGTCTCGTACCCCGTTTAATCTGTAGGGGTCTTGTATGGCCAGCATTCACCCGAATTCGAGCTGTGGGAGCTAGGTATAAGGCCTGGATGGCTTTTATAAATCCCTCTCCACACCCTGTCCATCTCAGTGTTGACCAGAGATGCTCCCAGGAGACCCGATCGAATGCTTTTTCAGCATCCAATAACATAGCTGCCATCGGGCCTCCTGCTACCTCTGCAGCGTCAAACAGAGTAATAACTCTGCGGATATGCTGTGTTGTGCCTCTTCCTGGAATAAATCCATGTTGGGTAACACTAACCAAAGTATCTATGACCTTTGATAACCTGGTGGCAAAACATTTTGAGTATATTTTGGCATCCGCATTCATCAACGTGATCGGGCTGTAAGACCCCGGTTCTGTGGTTGGCTTTCCCTTTTTTAAAATTACTACAATATCTGCTCCCGCCCAACTACTAGGAACAGATACCCCTAACTGAGCCTGTTGTAGGGTAGTGCATAAATCCAAAAAGATCTCGTCCCGAAAAGTTCTGTAAAATTCCGTCGGGATTTGATCAGGCCCAGCTGCCTTCCCTGACACTAAACTTGTTAGAGCGGTAGATATCTCCTCTGGCCCCAGGGGTGCCTCTAAGGCTTCTGCACTTTCTTCTGATAGAGATGGGGCAGGAATGTCAGTAAGATAAGAAAGTATTTCTGAAGGGTCCTTTGGATGTTTCTCATCATATAGTGAAACATAAAACTGTCTAAAGACCTCGCGGATTCCCTCTGGGTCCGTATGTAGTTGCCCATGACCATCCAACACCCCCTTGACTTCACCCAAAGCCGATTTTTGCCTAGCACGCACTGCTAGGATGTGGCCCACCCACTCACCAAACTCATACAATTGTTCCCTTTTTACTAGGTATGTAGCAGCCACCTTGCTGGATATGCTCTCTTCTGCTCTTGCTTTTGCTCTAGCAACTTCAATTAGTGCCTGATCCAAAGAAGCACCAGCTAGGGAAAGTGAGGCCAACTTATCTTCGGCTTCCACCAAGGCCTTGCTTAATTCTGAAGCTCTTACCTGCTCCTGTCTTTGTCTAAACAAACTAAAACTTAGCGTTTCGCCTCTGATGCCTGCCTTAAAAGCATCCCAAGAGATTCCCGAAGATGTACTACCTCTGTTAATTTCCCAGTATTGTTTGATCCAGTCTTTCATATGGCGTACGTAATCTTCATTCTTTAATAGCCCTCGCTCAAAAGTCTATATCCGTTCATACTTAAATTGTTTTGTAGTATCTAAAGAAAAAACCAAGGGACTATGATCGGAAAGGACACGCGGTAATTTTTCAATCTGGGCATTTATCAGCAAGCGGCTGGAAACTAAAAAGTAATCCAGCCTAACACTAACCTTGTGAGGGGCGGAGAAATAAGTAAAGCCAGAGTCAGTGGGTTTCAGCCTTGCCCAGGCATCTACTAGTGCATTATTCCTTGCTAAGCTTGTAATTGCGCAGCACACTCACTTCTTTCGACCCTGGTATCTCCTAACCTGATCTAGGCCCAGGCCTCCCGCTCCATTGATGTTAAAATCCCCGCAAAGAACAACATGTGGAGCCCATGTAGCCAATTCCAGATCTAAAAAGGTGAAAATCTCTGGATCATCTTCAGTAGAACCATATATAGAACCCAGAGTGACCCAATCTCCAGCTATAGAACACTCTATTAAAACCCATCTGCCCCACTGATCCTCCATTTTTTTTCTAAATGTCACACCCTTCAGTCTAGTTAATATAGCCACCCCTCTAGTTTTGCCCCCCTGCTTTGAGTAGGCAAGCAGATAGAACCCCAGTTGTTCCAATAGAAAGCCTTTCGTTCCTTCAATGTGTGTCTCTTGGAGGCAGATAAAATCTGCCCTGGTTGCTCTCAGTAGTGTCGCTACTCGTTGCCTTTTGAGATGATCATTTAAGCCACACACATTGAGTGTAACTATTCGTGTGTTCATTAGAACACATCTAGTGCCAGTCCTCTCCAGTTATCCAGCATTACAAATATCAGAGTAAGACTTTTCTTTTCTTGTCCTTCAGATTCCATCTTGCCCTCTTTTATGTTTTGTACAAACCAATATGTAGCCTCTCTGTAATTCATGAAGTACCTAACTGTAGTGCGCCCTGTGCCCGTGCCCATGTCCACCCCCCTTCCCAGCCCCCCTCCTCTTGAGGACGCCCACCCTCCCTACAGGCAATTAGGTCAAACATGACCTATATATGACAACTGTGAGCCCGCTGGAGTCTCTTCCCCCCCCCAATTACATCCCCATTCGTTATACTTTTTAAATGCTTTTAATGCTTTTAGTGCTTTTTAATGCTATCAATACAGTGCCCTGTCCCCCTATTCCCTATGACCCAAAGAGCCAAATTCACGGAGCTATCCTAAATCTAAATGCTGACTTATATTACCTTGTACTATCCTAAATCGCCCTTAGGATCTCTATAATCCTCTACATTTCTATGTTCCTCTTGTCTCCCTTAGCTCTGTCAAGTACATTTGAGCTTTTACTTCCGAAAAAAACATCCTGACTTGACCATTGTCTATAACTTTAAGTCTAGATGGAAAAAGTAAAAAAGCCTCAAGACCCAAGTTCTCTCAACCGCCATCTTCTCTCCACCGTAACGTGACAAAAGTCTGGACGGGCAAAGAATGTTGTGCCCTCGAACGTGCGCTTGGCTTCAGGTTTTGCTTTGGCCATAATTTCTTGTCTGAGAAGATAATTCCCTACATATATCAGTATGGCTCTTGGTCTGTCGCCCTGAGAGGGGAAATTCCCTTTCTTTTGGACCAAAGGGAATCGATGCACCCGCTGCACTTCAGTTTCCCATTTCCATGCTGTAATTTCCGGGAAGGCCCCCCTAAGTAGATTAATAACAAAAGCCTGGACGTCCTGCCCTTCTGCGCCTTCTGCCACGCCCAGCAGTCTAATATTGTTCCGCCTTTGACGATTTTCTAAATCTTCGCTCTTCCACTGCACATACTGTGTTGTTTTTTCTTGTGCCTCCTTAAATGCCTCCCATTTGCTGAGGTCGTCCTCGAGCTTCCCCGTCCTCTCCTCCACCTGTGAAACTCTGCCAGCGATATCAACGTATAGCTTGTTCATTTTCCTTAATGATCCCTGTATTTTCTTAGTCGCCTGTTTAGCCCTCCGACTCTCTGATCTAGCCTCCCCCTGCATGTGCTTCAGGGTAGTATACAATAAATCCAATGTGGGGATCTGCCCTGGGGTATCAGAGTCTTGCTATAACTCCTGTTGACCATCCGGGCCTCGATCTTCCAAGTACAACTGCGACGTGGCAGAGTAATCCCAGTCAAGCTTCTTAGCCACCAGTAGAGGACTTCCACTCAACTTCGATTTAGTATAAGCTCTATCCTTCTGGGGCTGCGACCTGATCTTCTGTACAGCTAGCCCCTTCTGCATTGTGGCGCCTTCTGCCACGAATATTCCGAGTCTGAACTCCCCGTGATGCTTTCCCCGCTTGAAAGGGAGGATCCGGACTCATCGTTGAGGGAGAAAAAGCAATCATCATTGGGGGAGCTGGGCACAGGGGCAGGTAAACCCATCTTCTTAGGATTTTTAGCGATGGAAGCAGTGACGTCAGCGGTAGCCGCTAATATGGCTGTTGGGTGCGAACCAGTAAAGAGAGTACCTTGAGTAGTATTCAGAGCATGCCCAACAGTAATGCCTGAACGAGCCTGACCACTTGCGCTGCTACCAGAGTTAAGGACCTTATGATGTGTCACCAACCCTTGAGCGATAGGAGCCAAAGACTGCCCCCCCTGAATCCTTATAAGAGCTGTGAGTTGACCCCCCGCCCCTGCCTTTGTGGTGGACTCTATCTCAAGATGAACAATGTCGGCTGGTGGCTCAAGCCCCTGTGTTTGTTGCGCGATTTCCTGCACCTGTACCTGGTACTGTTGTTCTTCATGAGCATCTTTCTTGTCACCCAGGTCGTCTGGCGACCCAGAAACACACTGAGTCTCGTTTGCAAGGGCGCTTCCCTCTTCGCCCCCGCACCAGCTCCCTACAGGCCGTAGTCCCACATCGATGCACTCGCTGCTCATCTCCTCTGGTCTTTCCGGTCTTACCGGTCTCTCTGGTCCCGCTGCTGCCGCTGTCGCTGTCGACGTCGCGAGTGCTCTCCGCACCCGTGCATCAGCTAAGAGAGCAGCGCTTCCATCACGGCTTGCCTCAGAGGTCCGAGTCTCCTCCAGTGGCAGCGGAGAAAAAGCCTCAAACAAGGTAGGTTGTCTGAGTATATTATCGCTGCCTTTGGCGCCGTTTTCTTGCCAGTTCCTCGCCGCTCTTCGAACAGAAACAGTCTCTCTCGCCCCAGAGGCGGTGCTATCAACTCCGGTCTTGCCTTCCTCCATGTTCTTGAGGGCCATTCTTCGCGTTTGCGCTGGTCCTCTCTGACTCAAAGATACAGGCAGAGGCAGAGTCAGAGACAGGGTAGGTGCAACCGTTTTCCCCCCTTGAGTGTCCTTAGACAGCACTTGCTCCTTCCGCTCCTTCAGGGGCTTAGGGCCTCTCGGTGCCATTCCAATTCTGATTCTGATTTCGCTTTCCAGCCTGGTTAGACTTTGCTCCAGGAAGGCCTTCACTACCGTTGCTTTTCCCAGCCTGCGAGCAGATTGTAGTGAGATGTTACCCTCATGGAGCTGCTGAACCTCAGTGCTGAATAAAAAGTCCAACAACCGCATTAACCAATTGGGAGTAGTCAGCATACTTCAGCATACTTCAGCATCCTTCAGCGTTACAGTGTTACAGCATTACAGCATCTTGGTAGATTTTGGGGAGAGGAGGAAAAGAGTGTCCAACCCCTACGGTCGAGCAGCGGCCATCTTGCCTCTCCTGCACTGGGGCTTCTGGGCAATGGAGTCTGCCCTGGTCCTTCATTCACTCCGGGTCCTCACGCTCCTGTGCAGCATTAGTGTCTCTGGCACTTTATAAATTCCTCGCCTGCACTGATGGCTTCTGGGCAATGGTGTCTGCACTGTTCCTGGATTGACCGCTGGTTCTCACTTTCCCACGCAGTAGAAGTGCCCCAGGTGCTTCATAACTTCCTTGCCTGCACTATGGGTTCAGGACAATGGAGTCCATTCTAGTCCTGGACCTAGATTCACCGCTAGTTCTCACTCGCCTGCGCAGCGGTCTCCAGGGCCTCCTAAAACACTTAACTATTTTCATGAGAGACTTAGGTCTTAATACAAATTAAAAAAACATTTACTATGACACATGATCCAAAAAATACCACAAATGAGTGCATTTTATAGATAGTTCTGTGGCAACCTTCACTTGTTTAGGCATTCCCTTCCACTTCTCACTTTATTGGGGACACTTGGTAAATATTAGACAACGCCAATTTTTTAGATCTTTGAACCCTATTTTTAGATTTGCACAAAGTTGGGTTGCACGCCTATTAAATAAATGTTGATATTCTATATGAGCAAATGTTTGTCTATAGCCACTTAGAGAGCAGGGCTATGAAGGTATGGAACCATTGTGTAAGGCAGAGAATCAGTTTTTGAGTGGAGTTCTGGGGGTCCCTTAGGGCTGACCACTGTCATATGTCATTCAGAATTGGGTCTGCATGTTGTTACTGACCAAATTAAAATGAAACCATTATTATTGTGTATTTCTACATTAGCCAAGCAGGAATTGAGTCTTACACAAGCAATCATAAGTGGCTGCTTGCATCTGGATAAAGTTGTACATATTCTCTTGCTTGCTTATGTTAAAGTCACCTTTCGCTTTTTGGGAGTTCCACAGTATTTTAATGACCCAAAACTTTGGGGGCATCGTGTAAGGAAAAGGTAAAAAAATTGCACAGTACATTCCTTAAAAAGGCTAAGTTGAAGCCTGAAATAAGGAAACATACAGTACAATCCCATATAAATCTAGTGATGGTGGTAGGGACGGAACCCTACCTTTCGATAGTACCGTACTCTCTGCATAGATTTATCTAACACATTTTGTATTAAATATTAGACACTTTTTGGTTGCATTTTTATACTGTGGTAACTGGTTTTAAAATCTTACTGTGTGCCCATGTGATAACCATATGCTTCAGAAAATGCAACTGTCATTATTATGGGTCTCTATATGATCCAAGCAAGAGTTGAGTCTTACACCGGCGATCATAATTTACTGCCTTTTCTTAGATAAAGTTGTGCACATTCCCTGGCTTGATTATGTTAAAGACACCTTTTACTTTTTTGGGAGTTCCCCAGTATTTTAATGACCCAAAACGTTTTGGGGCATCATAAGCACAAGGTGAACAAATTTTGCAGTACATGCCTTGAAAATACTAGAATAATGCCTGAAAGATGGAAACCAACTGCATAATCCCATTTAGATCTAGTGATGGCGATAGGGCCGGAACCCTACCTTTTCATGGTGCCGTACCCTCAGCATAGATTTTATCTAACATGTTTTTGATTAATTATTGAACACTTTTTGGCTGTGTTTTCCTATTGTGGTAACTGGTTTTTAAAAGTTTACTGTATGCACATTTGATAACCATATGCATTTCTGTAAGTTTTACTCATTGGTCAGGAAATGTTGTTTATTGCCATTGTTTTGTGCTCTAAAAATTAGAAGTGCCAATCAAGCATAGCTGGCTGTAAAACAACTTCCATTAGAAATGAGCTCCTTGGCTGTAATTAACCTTGTTCAAAGTGCACTGAAATGAGGAAAGGTTTCTGAATTTTTATGGTTTGAGCACTATAAACAGATAGTGATGTGTTGCTCTAGATTATTAGTTTTAGCTAAATGTATGTTTTAATCGATGGAGATAAAGAATTTATTTGTAATGTTTGTGCTTTTATGGATATTGTTCAACTGAATAAAACCTTTTGACTGACTGAATGAAACAATTTACACAATGTATTACTAATTGAATAATCAATTAACATAACAAAATTAACAACAAAAAAAATGTATAATTACCTTCTCACCCTATTCCCCTGAAAGCCATGCAACTTACTACTAAATTATAAATTACTAATTAAACTATGCAAAAATGCAAAATACACATAAATAATCGCAACAAAATACACTTAAATAATTACAAAAAATAATCAGTTTCATGACTACCAATTCAATATTTAATTAAATATTTAAATTAAAAACAATCATTTATCATATAAATAACTTACCACTCTATTCCCCTCCGAACCCAACAACCCACAAGTAAATTATAAATGAATAATTAAATGTAAATTGATTTTATTTACAAATTAACAATTAAAACTGTACTTAATAAAATGTAAAACAATTATATTAGTAAAAACTAACCAAAACTGAATATAATTATCAAAAGAATAAATATTTAAAGCATATTATTCGATACAACTATATTTAACAATATTGGATACAATAGTTTTACAACAATATTATATACATAAACAACTATCTTTGTACCTTCTATATACGTTCCTTGATATTTTGTGTGTGGACAATATTTTTGACATAATATCCATGTTATTTATTATTTTTGAAAAAATATTTCTGTCATTTACCACTACAGATAGTGAGCATGAAGATGCAGCTGCTGCTCACTACTCTAGTAGATGCTGCACACAGCACAGCTTGAGCAAGCACAGGTGCATGGACTCATTCTGAACCTGCACAGAGAAATTCAACATTTTTATGACACAATCCCAGGATCACGGATTTCAACTTTCATTTCTACTGTCTCCAAATCAGAATGAAGCTTGGAACTTATTGTCCTAATACAAGGCCAGCATTTGGCAAAATCAACTGAAAATACCTCAGCGACCATAGTTAGTGGAAGCATAATAACTGTGTTTGTTCTGTCTCTCAAGACGGAAAATAAACTAGTACAGTGAATGCTGCAGAGTGCCTTGGTCAACTCTCACACATGCCTGTTAGGATCAAAGTCCCCGCAGTGCTTTCAAATACACAAAAGCTCATATGCTTGGTAAAAGCAATGTGTAGCAGTCATCACGCTGGCTTTCAAATAAACACAAAATCCCATAGGCATGGCGCAAAATTGTAAAATAAACTGTACACAGTGTAAATATCACTGATAAACAATCCAAGGCATCCTGCAGATCATGATGTTTTGTTACTAGCTCATAAGCAGAGTTTGCTGTCACTAAAGACTCTGGGTCTCATTTACAAGACGCTAGGGGCACTTTTGCTCCACCGGAGCATCATTTTTTTGCCGCTCCTGTGGCGTAATGTGCTGCAGCATATTTACATGGCCAAGCAAAGCCACTTTACTCAGCTTTTCATTGCTTTGTAAATATGTGCCCCTTATATGCAGAACACTGCTTGAAAGGGGAGTTCCATGGGTGTTGCTGTGGGTGTTCCCACGCAGCATCCATGGAATCTGAAGCATTCCCAGTTTTACGAGGAATCGCGGACCTGGAAATGTGTCAGATTACTATGCCTACCAAGACCTTGCTGCATCATCCCCGCAACGCAGGCACACTTGCAACATGACGCAAGGGTGTCTGCATTGGCGCATGACTGCTGTTTGTTTGCCGGCGCAGGACGAGAATGCGCCGCATCTTGTCGTGCATCAAAATATTATAAATGAGGCCCTCTTTATCTAACAATGTGAATAATTATTCCTTAGAAGCCTTCTGCTCTATGACCAGACAGAGCAGGAGAAGGCCCAGAATAGACACGAAAATACCACAATTTTAGCACACTTGTTTCATGGTATCTCATGACAAAGAAAAGGGTAGTGTGACACAAGCTTGGAATAATAGAGCACTGAGCACCCACAATATATATCTCATGTCCAAAGTAGAAAAACATCAATCGTTCTTCCTCATTTGTTTGAAGAATAGAGGCAGATGTGTTAAATGCTCGCCATTAAGCTTATATGTACTATAATCCAATTGTAATGATGTGCAAAACTATCCCCACCCATGCACATCCTAGAAATGGGGTGGGGCAGGACTGCTAGAGAGAGGAGCTTGAATGCTGGGAAGAGTGTGACAAGCAGATCACTAATTTTTAAAACATTAAGAAACACTAAAAAGACACCACGGCAATTCACAACACGTAAAAAATGAAAAAAGGAAAGACTATTTATAATTAATGACATCGGGGTGAGGTAACCAGGATAGCTATCCCATTCCCGAATATATTACCAGAGACCAAGTGCCAAGAAAGTAATCTACCTGTCAGTATACAGGCTGAGGCAAAGCTCACTGTCACTGGGGGAGGCTCCCATCAGTGGGTTCACGGGTGTTTGGCAGGGACATTATGGTGGCATGGAGCATGCTTTGGTTAGTCGGTCCCACCATCGGGGAAGAGAGGTTTTATCTATATGCCTACCAATCAGGAACCAGAGCACACACAGGGATCTAGGGCATGACTGAGCGGCATATGACTTGCTGTAGCAATCTCCCAGACTGAAAGCATGTGCCAGGAGGGGCAAGTTGAATCTCACCACAAAGATGAAGAATAATGCCTTAAAGAACATTCTGTCAGTTCTGCGCAGCTGATTTGCATGATGTATATTGGATTGTGTTGAGATGAGGGGAAATTTTCAAAAGAGTGTTACTATAATACAATGTATGATATAATTGACAGGACATTCTCTTTCTGTCATTCATTGCAGAAAGTCAATGCAGTGGTCAAAGAGTTCCATCTCCAGCTCATCCTACTTTGTAAAACTGTCCAATTTCTCCATACCGACAAATGGGTGGAACTAACTAGAACCCTTGTGATATCTAACCTGGACTACTGTTGCATCATCTACACTGGCCTCCTTTAGAGGCTCATTCCTAGGTTACAACGGCTACAAAATAAGACTGCCTGAATATGTCTCAACATATGCTGGATGACATCATGCTTGCTCTAAAAGCAGAAGCAAATACTAAATCTAACGTCTCTGCACAGTGCACAAATTCTTTTCTCAAAATGGCTCTAAACACTTCCAAAGGTTAGCCTCGGGGTACACCCTGCTAGAAACATCTGATGCAGTTTGCTAATGTGATCCAACAACTGTCATTCAAGCAGGTGAACCATGGGGGCATATCCCTCGTACTAAAAGGTCCAAGACTTGGAAATGCTCTCCACCACTCCTTCAGATATGAACCCAACCACATGCATTTTGGGAAACTCCTGAAAACGGAACTTTTTAAACTAAAGGACCAAGGACTGTGATTGCAGAATATCAGATATGGGGACTGATTCTACTGTTCGTTATATACACCTCAACAAAACACCTAAGTAAATACTTTCTATTTCATTTGTCTCTTTGACATTTCTTCTGTCTCACTCTTCTCTATCTTTTCCAAGAACACACAGTGCCATTAAGTTTACCTCCCTCTTTACTCACTTTAACTAGCCCTACTTGCTGTCTGTCATTGACAGCATCAATACCTCATCCTATTTTCGGTCCCTTTATCCTCCTCCACCTCCACATCCACTATTAGCTACTCTCACTCTGCATGACTACTCTTATTCTCTTGTTGTCTCTCCTCAATCGTTTCCCATCAATGGCCTTCGCTTTCTACTTGAAGGTCTCCTCCGCTTTGGTGTTTCACTCCCATTTATGACTCTTGTTTGACAGTCTTTATCTTTCTGATGCAGAAGAATTTTTGCTTATTTGTTTCCAATGCAAATGCATGTTCCCTACTTCTCCTTTCTCTTATAATCTTCTGATTGATTAAGTGCCTGACTGAGTGATTTACCCATGGTCACATAATTTATTAAGAAGTAAAAGCCTGAGGCAGTACCCCGTGAGAGCAGTGACTGGGACTTGGCATTAGGTTATTCTTGATGAGTAAAACTGACAATGCATTATATTTGGACTAAAGTCCCCCAACTGACATCATAGGCAAATTGCGAGCCACTAATGATTTGTGTGATCTTAGAGGCATGACACTGCAGGCTTAGATCCTTTATAAAGTCATGGATCTATGAGGTGACTTTTCATTTTTCAGGTGGGGGATATTCCTTATATTATATTGCTCAGTTGCCTAACTTGAGTCGTTAGAGGACTAATCATTCTATTAATACTATATTTTCAATATGGACACTTAATATGTTTGCCACTCTGAGAAAGACCTTTTGAGCCAAGAGCACTGTGTGTTCTTGTATCAAAATCAGTAATTTATTGTATTGTATTGTATTGTATTGTCATTTATATAGTGCGGTTGCTGCCCAAGGGCGTCCAAGCGCTGAAGCATAAGACAGAACTGAGTATGACGGATGGGTTTAAGGTTCGGTGGACCTCGCAAACAGGTAGGTTTTCAATTGTTTGCGGAAGGAGAGTAGGTTTGAATTAGTCCGGAGCTGTAGGGGGAGTGAGTTCCACATCTTAGAGGTGTTTAAGGAGAACATCCTGCCTCCGGACCTAGCTCTCCTGACTCTGGGTACCACAGCCAGGAAGGCCTCCGTAGATCTAAGGTTTCTGTTGGGGTGGTATTGCGTGACTAATTTGTCGGTGATAGCTGGGCCCGACTTCCAGAAAGCCCGGTGGGCAATACATAGTGCCTTGAATGCCACTCTTTGTCTCACTGGAAACCAGTGTAGGCTGTTCATTGCGGGTTTTGCTGACTGAGTCCGTGGGATCTGTAACAGGGTGCGGGCCGCACAGTTCTGCACCACCTGTAACTTTCGCAGGGTCATCTCTGGAGCTCCAACATACAGGGCATTGTTCGAATCTAGCCGGGACAGAATCAGGCCCTGTATTGCCACTTGTTTGGCTTCCATTGGTAAGAGGGGGAGAACTTTCCTTAGTGTTCTTAGTAGGCCGAAACATGTGGCGGATAGTTTGGTGGCCTGAGTAGAGAAGGAGAGGTTTTTGTCAAGCCAAACTCCTAGACTTTTTACGCTGTCCTTGGGAGTTGGGGGGGTACCCAAGCAGGGAGGCCAGTGGGGGGTGAGAGACACTGGGGATGCTGAGCCCAGGAGCATGAGCTCAGTTTTGTCTCCGTTAAGCTTTAAGGAGGAGCGTGTCATCCACTCCTTAACATCCTCAAGGCATTTCATCAGACCTGCTGACATATGTTTGGTACCCTCTTGAGCCAATGAGACCACTAGCTGGGTATCGTCGGCATACGATACAATTTTTATACCGTATGGTTCGACGATCCCAGCCAGTGGCCTCATATATACATTAAACAGCGCAGGGCTCAGTGAGGAGCCCTGCGGTACTCCACAATTCAGAGATTTACTGGCTGATACTGTATCCCCGTCAAAGATCTGGAAAGATCTGTTGTTAAGGAAAGATTCAAACCATCTCAGAGCATCGCCTGTGACGCCGATGTTGCATAGGCGGTTCAGCAAGGTGGCGTAGCTGACCGTGCCGAAGGCCGCGCTTAGATCAAGGAGGATCACTGCCACTGATCCTCCCTGATCTAATATCTTTCGCGACTCTTCGGTGATTGCAAGCAGGGCAGTTTCAGTGCCGTGCTTGGGCCTAAAACCTGTCTGGGTTGGGTCCAGGAGCAGATTGTTTTCCAGGAATTGTACTAGTTGGGTATTTATGTACTTCTCCAGCACCTTACTTACCCAGGGAAGTAAAGAGATTGGGCGGTAGCTGGAGTAATCTTCTGGGTTGAGAGTGTTTTTTTTTAGCAATGCCCGAACCATGGCTCTCTTCCATCCAGTGGGTACAGTACAGGAGACGATGGAAGAGTTGAGTAGGTCTAGTACCACAGGAAGTATAGATTGGCTTGCCTGAAGTAGTGTCTCCGGAGGGGCCGGGTCGCGGGGGGAGCCAGATTTAACTAGCCGTGCCAGTTTATGAAGGGTGTCCAGGTCTAGTAGAGGGAAGCGTTCCAGAGTAGACTGGTCTGAGGGGGGGGAAGTGCTCAGTGGAGTATGATTGGATATTCCTGAGTTATTGGCTACTATCGGGAAAGAGGAGTATATTTGAGAGACTTTGTTATGAAAAAAATCTGCTAACTCGTTACACTGTTCCGGCGTTTTTGTCAAGGGGGGGGCAGTATTCGCTTTGATGCAATTTTTTACTATGTGGAAAATCTCCTTGGGTTTTGAGTTGGCTGCTATAATTTTATCAGCAAAGTAGGAGGCCTGTGCCGTCCTGATCCCATTTCTATAGGTTTTGATTGCCTCTTTATATTGGGATTTTTTGTCAGGGTGGAAATCAAGTCGCCAGGCTCTCTCTTTTTTCCTGCAGAGGCGCTTTTGGTCTCTCAAAGTGTCTGAGAACCAAGGTGTAGTTTTGTGTGTCCTCTTTGGAATGGATTTCCGTAGAGGAAGGATAGTGTCTAGTGAGTCCCTGACCCAACTCTCGTAATTTTTATTTGCTTGGTTGGGGTCTATGCAGGGTGGTGGGCAGGAGCGCTCTAGGTTAGTTACCCATGGCTCTATAGGGAGTTTTTTCCAGTTGCGCTTGGTTACGGGTTGAGGGGTAGATAAGAAGAACTTATCGGTGAGCCAGGACAAAGGGACCAAGAAGTGGTCCGACCAGGGAAGACGAGTAGGTTGCCCCACTATTAGCTCAGTGCAGTTGCTAAATATTGGGTCTAGGAGATTACCCTTTTCATGGGTGGGGGCTGTAACCAGCTGGATCAACTGAAGGGCTTCAAGATCGTCGATTAATTCTCTGGCGATAAGATCTGTGGGAGAGTTAAAATGAAGGTTAAGATCTCCTAGAACCGTGTAGTTGGTGGAGGTTAAAATTCGGTTGGCTAAGATATCTGGTAGGGATTTGTGAAACAGCTTAGCTGGTTCTGGGGGCCGGTAAATCAGAGTACCAGTAAAGGAGATGTTCGCAGTAAAGTCTATGCTGAATGCTAGGCTTTCGCACTCAGGAATAGCTTCGGTAGTGATGCGACAACAATACTTGTCTTTTAAAATGATAGCCAGGCCTCCACCTCTCCCCTTAATCCGGTCTAGTCTGTGAATTTGGAACCCGGGGGGTAAGGCGGAGACTATATCTGGTTCTGAATGAGACGTGAGACATGTCTCCGTCAGGAAGATGGCATCTGGGTTGAACTCCTCTAGTAGTAAGGCAATTTGGGTGCTGTGCCGCAGTAAGGATCGGCAATTAAGCACGTACATATGATGTTCCTGTGCCGTGGCTGGCAGCACAGTATTATCGAAAGAGTGTTTACAGCCGGGGCATCGAACGGGGAGATCAGCTGGGAAATAGGAGTGTGGGCATAGTGCAGCTGTGGTGTACCTCATATTCTGGATGGCCACCGAGCTGTAGGTATTGGCCTGGGGGGCGTTAGGGGCAGGGGTTGTGGCCCCTGGTCCCGTCTGGTCGCGGACGGGCGCAGACGGGCTTGCCTTTGGCGCGCCTTCGGCGCACCGCCGGCGCGCCCGCTGCGCCCATCCGCTGCGCTTCCGGAAGCTGCACATTCTTTTGTACCAGTGGGATGGGGCGTGGCCTATTCGGTGGGCGGAGCCCGGGAGTTCCCGGCGGTTACCCTGCAGCCCGCTACAGCGCCTGACTCAGCTGTGCGGCGAGGCAATCCTCAAGTGAGCAAGGGTAAAACGTTTTAAAAATACACAGTATTTCACACAATAACAATTTTAAAAAACCAATCTTTCAAGCTGTTGTTTCCTGGCTCTCGGCTTTCCGCCTCAAGAGCTCTGTCTGTAAGCAACGCTGGACGCTGAGCGCGCCTAATTATAAACAAGGGGGCGTGGCCTATTCGGTGGGCGGAGCCCGGGAGTTCCCGGCGGTTACCCTGCAGCCCGCTACAGCGCCTGACTCAGCTGTGCGGCGAGGCAATCCTCAAGTGAGCAAGGGTAAAACGTTTTAAAAATACACAGTATTTCACACAATAACAATTTTAAAAAACCAATCTTTCAAGCTGTTGTTTCCTGGCTCTCGGCTTTCCGCCTCAAGAGCTCTGTCTGTAAGCAACGCTGGACGCTGAGCGCGCCTAATTATAAACAAGGGGGCGTGGCCTATTCGGTGGGCGGAGCCCGGGAGTTCCCGGCGGTGACCCTGCAGCCCGCTACAGCGCCTGACTCAGCTGTGCGGCGAGGCAATCCTCAAGTGAGCAAGGGTAAAACGTTTTAAAAATACACAGTATTTCACACAATAACAATTTTAAAAAACCAATCTTTCAAGCTGTTGTTTCCTGGCTCTCGGCTTTCCGCCTCAAGAGCTCTGTCTGTAAGCAACGCTGGACGCTGAGCGCGCCTAATTATAAACAAGGGGGGCGTGGCCTATTCGGTGGGCGGAGCCCGGGAGTTCCCGGCGGTTACCCTGCAGCCCGCTACAGCGCCTGACTCAGCTGTGCGGCGAGGCAATCCTCAAGTGAGCAAGGGTAAAACGTTTTAAAAATACACAGTATTTCACACAATAACAATTTTAAAAAAACAATATTTCAAGCTGTTGTTTTCTGGCTCTCGGCTTTCCGCCTCCAGAGCTCTGTCTGTAAGCAACGCTGGGCGCGCCTAATTATAAACAAGGGGGCGTGGCCTATTCGGTGGGCGGAGCCCGGGAGTTCCCGGCGGTTACCCTGCAACCCGCTACAGCGCCTGACTCAGCTGTGCGGCGAGGCAATCCTCAAGTGAGCAAGGGTAAAACGTTTTAAAAATACACAGTATTTCACACAATAACAATTTTAAAAAACCAATCTTTCAAGCTGTTGTTTCCTGGCTCTCGGCTTTCCGCCTCAAGAGCTCTGTCTGAAATTGGATTACTATTTGGGTGACGTAAACCTCGAGAAACATTCGCAACTCTTTTTGGGGTGATCCCTCAAAGTCACTAAATTAACCTGAGCTCCACCCACTGCTGTTCTGCACAGAGAAGACAACCTAACATAGGGCAATATATAAAATATTTATGAAGTAACAAAACTGTAATAAAGTCCAAATATAAAACAATTAAAATCCCAAACTGAATTAGAAAGATAGATTTAAACATAAACAGAATGACACCAAAATGACAAAACTCCAATAAGAGATATGAATTTTTAAAGCTTTAAGTAAAAATAGCGTAAAAAAACAGAAAGCGCCAATGACAGTCAATAGTCACAGTAGTGCAGGATCTAAGCACAATTTCAGGCTGACTAAGGTAAGGAGCAGGTCAGATACACCATCGTTTGTCCTGGTTAAAGAATTTACCCTCTGATTTATGCCTAATTTATATCTTGGCAGAGAGAGAACTTCATAGCAACTGCAACAGTGTTTCCTCCCTGCCAACATAGTGGTGTGCCCGTCCGCATTAAATATAGGTAGACCATACTATGGCCATGGCGGTGACTTCTCTATTACCGCCATGGAAAACTCTCAAAAAGCCCAATAGTGTAAGGGCTGTCCTAGAATTGGCTATCTGTCCACCAGCCCAATTAGGATGGGCAGACAAATAGCAGTTTGTAATGGCCATCAGCACCAGGCATACCCTGGTGATAAGGGCAGTTGTAAAAATACACAAAGTGCTTCCTTTGCTGTGGGATATAACTCCCAAGGCAAAGAGGGTTATTATCTTTTTTATTTTTAAAAAGAAAAAAAAACAATTCAGGATTCTCTGTTTGAATCAAATCAGAACGGTCATAAGGGGTATTTTCAAAGCCATGCTGAAGCAATGCAGATATGGACCATGGCCATGGCAACAAACACGAAATGCTGGTCGGGTCTAGCCACACCTTCACTGTACACCCCGAGAAGCATCATGTGGGGAGTCAAAAAGAAATCAGATCTTAAAATACTCCCAATACACTTACAAATCTCAAGCCTAAGTGCATTAAGGAATGAGCGTGTACTAAACATGTCAAGCAAGTCTACTTCATTACTTTGACATCAGGGGCAGCGAGTACCTACGAAACCCCCCCCCAATCTGCAATTTTAGCTAGAGTGTGGTATAAGTCGAAGTCCATTTTATAGTGCTGTGCCTGCAGCCCTGCCAAACACAGAAGAATATGGACAAGCTCCAAGGACTTATAAAAACTAAGTTCTGAAGAATTGTGGACCCGATTCACAGAAGTAATCTGAAACAAAATCCTATACTTACTACTTTTGATATTCACAGAAGGCATTTAGTAGTAGTAAAGTTAGGATTTTGTTTTAAGTCTGTCTTAAGTCTGTCTTAAGTCTGTCCTAAGTTTGTCTTAAGTCTGTCTTAAGTCAAACTTAAGACAAAATCCTTACCTGGGTGGCTGCCTGCCTGGATCTTGTTTTGCCAGTCTGAGCTCATTGCCAAGGATGCAGTCAGGGACCTGTGCTACCCTATAGACCTGTCCTTGCAGAAAATGTTCTTGGCAAATCAGCCTTACTACCATCATGATCTGGCAGGCACAGGCATCAAACAGAGCAGTGACAGGGACTCCATTCTGTGCCACTTCATAGAAGTGATGCCTACCACTCTCAGGGATCACAGCTTACCTTCTGAGTGCCTCTTCCAAATAAGGGATACTACACATGCTCTACCCTCTCTTACTGGGAATACTCTATCCCTAGGCCTACGCTAGTTACCCCTAAGAAGCACCCACATGTGAGTGGCATTCGGGTGCATACTGTGTCCCCCTCTTGTGCCTGCCTGTAGACAGTCATGACAGCAGGTTGGATGCAAGGGTGCAGTGTACTTCTACTAATCAAAGTCTTCACTCCTGTCTGCTGATGAGGTCTGGGAATCCTTTTCTTCAAAACTCTATTGCAGCCCTTTTTGGAACTTCTCTGTATTATTCAGGCCTACCCCTTCCTGCTCTGAAGGAGAAACTGAACCACCCTTCCTGTGATCACTCCTAGGTACCTTGACTCTCTGGTATTGATCTAGAGGTCAGCTTTCTTCTAAAGCTCTCTCAGCTCAATTAACCTAGTGTATACTAGGTGGTGGGAGAACTCTGTAAAGCAATTACTTAAAATGTGGGCCTTCATATCCAAATTGCTGCCCTTCACCCAACAATCCAGTACCTTGCTAGAAGAATCCATAAAATCCACCCATGACTGATGTGACTAGTTCTGGCTATCCCTGAACTCCAGTTGATAATTCTCAGGGGTCAAAACAAACTTACTTATAAGAGTTCCTTTTATGGGGGTATACGTCATCTGGTGAGCTACTTCAAGAGCCAAAAGGGTATCCTTCTCAGCAATGGGCATGTGCTTCCACAGACTGCTCCCCACCCCTAAAACTCTATCCATACATAGGGTCATATCATATGCCACAAACCTCTTGTCTATTTCATTCCTCAACACATAACACATAACTGGGTACAACGACTTTGGAAAGGTGGACTCTTTCCCTCTCATGGTCACTTCTGTTTCTTTGTCCTTTATCATCACTGAACTCAAAGGCCTTTTTGGGCCTCAAGTCCAACTCTTCTGGCTCCTCTTGTGGGCCAGCGTGACTTATTTTCTCCACCAGGGTTTTCTTTCCTTAAGAGCCAGCTTTTTCTCTTCCAAGATGAGGGAAGCCAGTTGCAACTTCAAATCTCTCACCACCTATCAGTCCATAGGCTCTGTTGGGGACAATCTGTGGGAGGGCACAATGGTCCCTGCCTTTGACAATGCATGTAAGGCTGCTACTTGGAAGACTCACTCCTCTGGCACTGGAGCCTCTCTAGGGTCAATCACATTTAGGAAAAACCAAAACGTACCAAATAAAAAATTCAATAACTACATTTTTGCTGTCAATTTAAGAAGGGATTTTTAATTTCAACCTTAGTCATTGAGTTGTTCCGCAATGCACACGTCCTGAATCCCACTGTTGAACACCAATGTGAGGAAGTGAGTTCTATTTTGGGGTGACTATCCACATTAAGGAACCATCAAAACCATTGTCAAAGTGAACCCTCACATTCACTGAGTGAACCTGAGCTTCAACTCCTGGTAGCTATGGCATACAGCAAACAGCTGTAATACTTTACAAACTGTCCTAAGTTAATTAGGACAGTTTGTAAAGTATTTATGTGTCACGGCAGTAACAAAGTCAAAATGCAAAATAATAAAAATCCCAAAATGGATTTGAAAATTAGAGTAATCATAATAAGCAAACTGACACCCAAATGACAAAAATCAAATAAGGGGTACTGGATATATACATGTCTAAAGTTTTAAGTAGAACTAGTGCCACAAAGCACCAATGATAGTCAATGGTCACTACAAACCGAAACCTGGGTGCAATTTGAGGCTGACCTTGTTGGAGCATAGGTCGGCTACACCAACCAGGTTTATCCTGGTCAAACATTTTACCTTCTGACTTAGTGCTCAATTTAGGGTTCCGAGGACTGTATTCACTCCGTCAGGTCGATTAAGTGAAATACTCCATCACCCTGACTGAGTATATGTCATCCGAGTTTAAAGTTCTCCACTGGCCTAGCGGACTACTCTAATCAATGACAGGAACTTCTATAACAGTGGTTCTTGTCTATGAGTTAAAAGTTTGACTGACGGGTCTGTCAAATATGACCGACACCCATCAAACTTTTACCTTGGATTTGAAATATCTAAATCTAATAGCCCTCACACCATGGAATCTTTATCCCACAGTGTGGGGCTTATTTAAACATTTGTACTGTTCCTTACCACTAGGTTTTTCATGGCAGTAAAGGATAGTAGAAACTGCCATTTGGCCAAACATCTGATGGCACTTACTTAGTGAGGCAAACAGAGGAGTATATCAGCGATGGAGTCAGGGTTTGCTCCATCACTGATATATTGAAGGTCAATCCAACTAAATCAGGAGGAGAGGGTACTCCATTGGCAAATTCTAAATCAGCCCTTAGTCCTTTAAGTCCCAAGTCACAACAGGAGACACCTCTAAACCCACCCAGGACCTCAGGAGAAGCACCTAAAGACTCACAGGGTGTCAGGCAGAGGCAAACAGCAGGCTCCAGCCTAGGTCAAGTTGCCAGTGGTCAGATGAGTACTTCCAGAAACAGGTCTCCTGCAGCTTGTTGCAACCCTGTTGCTTAAACAGGAGGTCACCCAACTGACTGTTGGGGGTCCACTTGTTTGCGCTGAATTCACGAGAGAGCAGGAACTAATGAAGGTCAATCCAACTAAATCAGGAGGAGAGGGTACTCCATTGGCAAATTCTAAATCAGCCCTTAGTCCTTTAAGTCCCAAGTCACCACAGGAGACACCTCTAAACCCACCCAGGACCTCAGGAGAGGCACCTAAAGACTCACAGGGTGTCAGGCAGAGGCAAACAGCAGGCTCCAGCCTAGGTCAAGTTGCCAGTGGTCAGATGAGTACTTCCAGAAACAGGTCTCCTGCAGCTTGTTGCAACCCTGTTGCTTAAACAGGAGGTCACCCAACTGACTGTTGGGGGTCCACTTGTTTGCGCTGAATTCACGAGAGAGCAGGAACTAATGAAGGTAAATCCAACTAAATCAGGAGGAGAGGGTACTCCATTGGCAAATTCTAAATCAGCCCTTAGTCCTTTAAGTCCCAAGTCACCACAGGAGACACCTCTAAACCCACCCAGGACCTCAGGAGAGGCACCTAAAGACTCACAGGGTGTCAGGCAGAGGCAAACAGCAGGATCCAGCCTAGGTCAAGTTGCCAGTGGTCAGATGAGTACTTCCAGAAACAGGCCTCCTGCAGCTTGTTGCAGCCCAGTTGCTTAAACAGGAGGTCACCCAACTGACTGTTGGGGGTCCACTTGTTTGCGCTGAATTCACAAGGGAGCAGGATTAGCCCTTCACCCTGCTCTCAGGTCACAGACAGCAGATCAGTTCTCTTCTGATCTTCCCCATATCGAGACAGTTTTATTTTGTGGGAGCCTGGAAGTGTCACATTTATGCCTATATCCCACCCAAAAAATGGAACGAACTCCCGCAAATCATACAAGGCTCCTCCTGTGTTCTTGAGTACCACAAGTAACTGAAAGCCTGACTCCTCGAGTAACTCTACAAAGAATACAGGCTGACACACCTGCTCTAGCAGATGCACTCTCTCACCGGTGATTAGTGCATTCTACAAGTCAACATAACATAACATAACTGGAGGAAGCCCGCTCTGCCATATAATATACTAAAAGAAGGTATAGTGTAAAAAGAGTCTAGTGAATCCCCAAAGATATGGCAGAAGTTAACCCCTTGCATGCCCGCCCCTTTCCCCGCCCAGTGCCGCGCCTTCCATTAGCGGGCGGAGTTCATGACGAGCTGGACTCGTCATGGGCACAGCGCCACCGTAGCCCATGACGAGTCCAGCTCGTCATGGGCACTGAAGGGGTTAAAGTAGATACTACCTTACTCTCAATTTAGTGGTAACTGGGCTGAGCAGTTAGGATTATTATAGGGTAGTGTGAATGCATTTACTGTACACACTCATATAAGACAGGAACACACACTCAATGACTAACTCCTAACCAATGTTTAGCAAAAATATTACTTGAGTTACTTTTATTTTAGGAACCAAGTTGAACTAAGTTACAGGCAGGTAATACTTTCAAAAAGGCAGTAGAAATACTTTATGGTCTTGGAAATACTTTGGTATTGTCAATCTGGAACAGTAAAATGTACTACTTGCAATAGATAAAACTTTAATGCAATCCTAAGGAAAGAAAATGGGGCTATGCATCAGCAGATAAGTACACAACTTACTGTTCAAGTCTTTGGGGGTGTTAGACCGGTCCTGGGTAAGGGTCAGTTTAAGGCAGGCCCTTCAGCGGCACTGGGGCGGCTGGGTGTAGAGTTCGCCGAGCTCAAGACTGGTCAATGGAGACTGGGGGCACCCGAAGAGGTGCAGAGTTCAGTGCTGTGGCGGTCGATATCAGCAATGATGTTTCCGCTCACGGTCCATGGAGAGCAATGCAGATGATTGGGAGTCAGTAGGCCGCCAATGCCTGTACCGTAATGGCCATCGTCACCACCAGCCCATCAGTCACCGTCGTGGGGATCAAGATGCGCAGGGATGGAGGAGTTCGGCAGATATTGGGCCATATCGGAGAGGACGCCGTTCAGCTGTGGTGCTTCCTTATGGCAGGCAAGAGTCATGTAGACACAAGTGTCAGTCCTCTACCGCTGCGGCTTTGGGGTTATTTTTGTAGGGAGAGCCACCTCGACACAAGTGTCGGTCCTCAACCACTGTGGTTCTTGTGCCGGTGGACGCCGGGGAACCAAGCCTCTAGCCCAAAGAGAGATTCTTGGAGATTGGGTGAAGGCTGGAAGGTCTCCGGGGTTTCTTGGGGACCTATCAGGGTTTCTGGAAGGATAGCACGTTCAATCGTCGATCTGGCTACAGGTGGTGAAGTTCTTGCAGGGTTCTGTCTGCAGTGGTTTAATTCCTGATCCGGCAACGGTCTTCTTTTTGGGTCCCTCATATCTGAAAAAACTAGGTTCAGGGGGGCCCTTAAGTGCAAAATTTAAGGGTGATTTGAGGTTGGTAGGTAGTAGCCAATGACTACTCTCCCCTAGGGTGACTACATCCTTTGGGTGCCCCCTCCCTTGGGGTAGAGTGGCGCAGCGCTTTTCCTATTGGGCCTAATTCTTCAATTCAAGATGGAGAATTTCTAAGAGATGGGTTCACCTCAGCTCCTGGCAGCCCTAGGGGTGTGCCAGGCTGAGTTGGGCGCTCCTATTCTGCTTACTGATTTTCCTGCTTGTTCTGCTGCCAAAAGTGCGCCCTGGACCGGGGTTGGGCATCTCGACTAGTTGGAGCTGACCAAATCAGCACATCACAAGGTGAGAGCCTTTGAGGTTCACCGGCAAGTGTTGCTGTTCTTGCTAGGGGTAGGTGCAAAGCACCTCCACCCAGAGCAGGCTTTGGTCCTGACCTCCGAGAGCACAAAGGCTCTCACTCCATGAGGTCAGAAACCTGTCTGGTGGTGCCTGGCTGGTGGGGACAAGTCAGCCAATACACTAGTCGTTGGTCATTTTTCAGGGGGCATCTCTAAGATGTCCTCTGAGTCCATTTTATAATAAATCCAACACGGGCATCAGCGTGGGTTTATTATGCTGAGAAGTTTGGTACCAAACTTCCCAGTTTTCAGTAAAACCATCATGGAGCTGTGTAATTTGTAATGACAAACTCCACAGCCCATGTATTCAAAGTGGATTCACTGCACTTACAATGTCAGTGAATGGTACAGACACTGTATAAGCATGTTGCTCATGCAGCTATGCCCTCAACTGTGGTATGGTGGACTCTGCCTTTTAGGGCTGTAAGGCCTGATAGAGGGGTGACCTACTCATTCCACAGGAAGCGTTGGTGGGCTTGGCACACAGGGATGTGCGCCATGTCAACTCTTTAGTTTGGTCTGCACCAAAACACGCAGCCTGTGATGGCAGTGTGTGGGTTGTAAGGTGAGGGGTCTCTGAGGGTGGCATAATATATGTTGCAGCCCTCAGAGGCCCTCCCTGGTCTCAAGGCTGTTGGTACCAAAGATACCTTTTAAAAAGGACTTACATGTGGCCCAGAGGTGTGCCAATTGTGGAAACAAATGTACAGTTTTGGGAAAGAACACTGATGCTGGGGCTTGGTAAGCAGGGTCCCAGCACACCCTCAGCCAAGTTGGCATCAGGTAGCTGGTAAAATAGGGGGTACCCATGCAAAAACGGACACTTTCCTACAATACCATAAGATAACATGCATGGCACGGGGGGCGTGGCTTGAACGCCGAGGAAAATGGCCGCTCTCCGTCGGAGCTCCGTGACGGAGTAGCACACTGGAACCCCTCCGGGTCATCATTTCTGCATTTTGGACTTTTTCAACGGTGGGAGCATGCCCGTGAATCTTGCCTGCCTCACCAGTGCTGTTTACCGACTGCGAGGATGACGGACTTCGGTGTTTTCTGGAGTTTTGATCTACGCGCGGCTTTATGAAGGTCGCGGCCGCCATTTTGTGTGTTCCGGTTTTTGCATTTTTCCCGGATGATGCGTTTCCTCATGTTTCGACACGTATATGAACAACGGTGAGCGTATGCAACCTTTTTTGCTCCTATTTTCTTCTATATTTTGAATTACTATTGAACGTCGCTTCTCTTGGAACTTTCTGAAGTACATTTTTATTTACTACACTGTCTCCTCACACTTGGAGACTCACATGATCAAAGGTGATTATTTGTGACCTTTTTCACTCGTCTTCTCTGCTTTTTTGCTCGTCTTCTCTACATTTTGATTCCTGCCAAGTATCCTTTCTTCTGTGACTCGTTCAGAATACTTTTTGAAGTGCATTTTCCACACTGGAGTGTCTCCTCATACCTGGTGGCTCGTATGACCACAGTATTTTGAATCACAATATTTTGAATCTCTATTTTTGGCATCTTTTTGAATACTTCTCTGGCTTGAATGGCAATGCCTCGTACCAGTCGTGGTAACGCCCAGCATTCCAAGAGTACATCAGTGGAAACTTCCAATCCTTTCAGTATTTTACAGGATACTATGGAGGAGTCTAGTACTGTCAATTCTAAGCCCTTGTCATCTACCACACCGAACTCTTCCTCAAAGTCAATCTCTAAAATTCCCTCTGCTTCCCCTTCCTCCTCGGGCAAGCGGACAAAAGTTAATCCCCCGTCTCCTCCTCTTACCTCATCTGAGATCTCAATGGAGCTTATATTGGAGGAAATACGCTCCCTTAAACCATATATGACAGAAACTAACTTTCGCCTTCAGAGCCTTGAAGACAATTGGTCTAACACTGAGAAGAAAGTCGATGCTCTTGAGATTCAGGTAGAATCTATTCAAGCCATCACGGATCATGTTCCTGGTATGCGAAGGGAGATTTCAATTCTTACACAGCAAGTTGAGAATTTGGAAAATCGGAATAGGCGTAATAACTTGCGCATTTATGGTCTTTTGGAAGGCCTTGAGGGTTCTGACCCTTTGTCATTTTTTCAATCTTTTCTTCCAAAGCTTCTCGGTTTTCCTGAATCACCTCCTCTCAACATCCAACGAGCTCATCGCTTAGGTCATGGTCCAGGCCCTTCTAACACTGCATCCTCTTCTGTGAAGCCTAGAGGTGTTATTTTATATTTTTTGGAATACACTGATTTACTCAAGGTTCTTCAAGCTGTTAAGCAAAAAGGTAAAATTCTTTGGAAAGGCTCCAATTTGTTCTTTGCCCAAGACTATTCTAAGGCTACAGCGGACCGGCGGAAGAAGTTTTTGGATATGAGACCTACTCTACGAAGTCTGAATGCTCGATATGGTTTATTTCATCCCTGTTTGTTCAAAGTGACTTATAATAACAAAACAACTAACTATGAAGATCCTGCCCTTCTCCAGCACTTTCTGAATACCTGCAGGGATGAATCTATGGACATGTCTCGATCTTAGATTTCTGTTTTGAAGTCTCATTTGTTGGTCATTATGTGTTTCTAGTTTCGTTTTTGTCCAATATGTGATTTATTGCATTTTTCTCTTGTGCCGTATATGGCTTTGTTGGTAACCATGTTTTCTTTTCTACCTTTTTGTTGTAGACGCATCATATAATCCCTTCGTTCTCACTCCTTCGTTATCCCTGGAGATCGTTGTTCCTTGTGCCCTCGTCAGTCCTGGAGTTATCCGTCTTGGTATGCTGCCTTTTCCTATGCGGCTTCACCCCCCCCATCTTCCATGTTTATCTGTGGTATGTCTTTATGATATCTTTTATTGGATCTTTCTATCTTATTTCTTTGTCTTTTGTTTTTCTTCTCAAATGTTTGCGATATTTTGTATTTTTTATTCTATTGTTGGCTCATCTTCTCCTATTTTCCCCTACTCTTTCTTCTGTTCTCTCAGTTATACTATACGTATTGAGGCAACTGTTCTTTTGTTTTTTGTTCTCGTTCTTTCCCTCGCTTTCTTTTTTCTTCCTGTCTTGCCAATTCTCTTCATTTCCCAACTTTTGATTGGTCTTTGGTGTTTCTCTCTTTATTTATTTCTAATTCTCATCTTTTTCACTTTATACCTCTCGTCTTATAATCTTTCTTTTTCAAGACTTTTTCCTATTTTGTACTTCCTTACCTTATCCTATTATTACTCCTCTAATGATATTGTCAGTTTCTTGAATTTTTATATGATGTTTTTTATTCTTATTTTTTGGTCACTCATGTTTTTAATTATCTGTTATACAATGTTTTTTCATATGAACTACATATTTAGATGTCGTTGAATATAATTACCTGGAATGTTAAAGGTTTGGGTTCCCCCATTAAACGGCAACGAGTTTTATCTCACCTAGCGAACCTAAAAGGGGATATTGTGCTCCTACAAGAAATTCATATAAAAGAGGTTGAAATTACCAAATTACGCCGTAATTGGGTAGGTCATGTTTTTGCGTCTCCTGGTTCAGGAAAACGTAATGGTGTTGCTATTCTCTGTCATAAGCGCTTAAATATCAAAGTTGTAAATCAAGCCAAAGATTCTGATGGTAGATGGGTTACTGAATCTGTAGTGATTGATAAAATCCCTTTAACTATTTTTAATTTGTATGCCCCCTCTATACAAGATAAATATTTTGGCCCCAGATACTAACTTTGTTGATGCAATCCTCTGATGACTATCTCATTCTAGGGGGTGACTGCAATATGGTTATGGATCCCATTTTGGATCGTAGATCCCATTCCCGTTTCTCGCCATCTCACATGCACACTCAATTTTCATCCACTATATCCCAACGCTCTCTTGTTGATTCCTGGAGACTCTGCCATCCCACACTTCAGGAATACACATATTACTCACCGGCTCACTCTTCCCAGTCCCGGATTGATTACGTTTTTATTTCTAAAGCCCTGACCCAACACACATTTTAATTTCTGACCATGCCCCAGTTTCCTTGCGCCTAGATTTACTTCCCCCCGTAAAGGGTACTAGAAGATGGAGATTTAATAATTTTCTCCTATTAGACCCCAAATTCACTTCAGCCTTCCTTGAATTTTCCACCCTATTTTTTACAGAAAATGAGTCTCTTCTGATATCTCCTCAGGTGCTATGGGACACTTTTATGGCTGCTTCTAGAGATTTCATTATTTCGTTTGTTTCCCATAAAAGACGTGTTGCATCTCATTCCTTACAGTCCATCAATACACAAATTAAACAACTGGAACATTCTTATTATTTAACTAAATCTCAATCTGACTTAGATAAGCTTCTTAAGGCCAAAATCTCTTTTAATAAACTTTCCACGGAGTCTGCAAATTTAATCTTACTAAAGTCAAGTGCCAAATATTACAGCGCGCAAAATAAGGCAGGTAACCTTCTTGCCAAGTATCTTAAAGTTAAGAGAGAACGCACAAAAATCGAATCTATTGTCTCCTCATCTAATACCACTCTTTATAAAGATGAGGATATTCTGAAGGAATTCACAAATTTGTATCAAAATCTTTATACTCCAGAGTCTCCTCCTTTGTTAACAGATATTGATCATTATCTATCATCTATCCCTTCTCCCTCCTTTCCAGAAATTGATTTTACTCCATTAGAAGCAGATATAGGTCCTAAAGAGATCTTGGACTCTATTCAAGTACTTAAAAAAGGCAAGGCTCCTGGACCAGATGGCTTCACGATAGAGTTCTATTTACATTTTTCTAAGTTGCTTGTTCCCAGACTTCACCAGTTGTTTTCATTTTTTATAGCATCCAAAAAATCTGAAGGTTCTTTTCAGGAAGCCTTAATTTGTCTCCTCCCTAAAGATAATAAAGACCATACCCTTTGTAAAAATTATAGACCTATTTCTTTGATCAACCTAGACTATAAGATATTTGCAAAAATTCTTGCGCTTCGTCTTGACAAAATGTTGCCTAAAATAATTGGTAAAGAACAATGTGGTTTTATTAAGGGCCGTCACCTTTCTGATAACACCCGCCTCTTTTTCAACGTACTTAGTAAGTCCCCCTCCTACCCACATTCTTTAGCCGCTGTTGCATTAGATGCCGAAAAGGCATTTGACAGGGTTAACTGGCAATTTATGTTCGCAGTTCTTGTTTGGTTTGGTTTTGGCCAGAAATTTCTTGCTTATATTTCTTTATTGTATTCTTTTCCTAGATCTTTTATCTTAGCCAATGGCCTTGTTTCCTCCTCGTTTCCTCTATTCAGGGGTGTCCGACAGGGGTGTCCTCTTTCTCCTCTTCTTTTTATTTTGGCATTAGAACCTTTTTTGAAAAAAATTCGAATGAATAAGGGTATTACCGGCTTTCCTTATGGGGATAAACATTTGAAGCTTTATGCGTATGCGGACGATATTCTTTTATTTATATCCAACCCACAGTCCTCTATTCCATCCTTTTTATCGGAAGTCTCTGATTTTGCGAAAGTATCGGGCTATAAACTTAACGTTGATAAATGTGAGATTCTCCCTTTGAATAAATTTTGTTTTCATGCAGATTTCTTGGCCTCTTCTTTTCATTGGAGCCCAATTAAGATCAAATACTTAGGTTTGTGGTTCAAATCCTCTATTAAAGACACTGTAACACTCAATATTAAAAATCTACACACAACACTTCAAGATTCTACAACTCGTTGGCATCCCTTGTTTTTATCATGGTGGAGTAGATTGGACTCTATTAAAATGATGCTAGTTCCAATAATTTTGTTTTATCTTTCTAATCTTCCAGTTAATGTCCCTAAGTCTTGTTTTAAACATATATATTCTATTCTATCAAAATTCCTATGGCAACATAAGAAAGCTAGGATGTCCTTTGCAAAACTCAGATGTCCTAAACAGTTGGGTGGAGTGAATTTTCCAGATTTTGCTTCATATCATACCTCGTTTTTTCTTAAACATTCGGTTTCCTTATTATCTGAACAAGTGTCTGATCTCCCGTCACAGCCTTTGTGGGTAGACATTGAATCTTCCTTCTTCCACCCTTTCTCTTTTGAAGAATTTGTGTCATTGTCCCATATCCCCAAGAAATTTTCTCTCCCTATTCTTAAAAACTCTCGGAAAGTATTTTCCCCTCTTTTTCTGGATGGTTTAGATGACCGCTCACGTTTCTTACAATCCCCCTTGTGGTATAACCCTCTTATTAAAATTAGAAACAAGACGCTTTTTTGGAAGGACTGGAAAGATCTTGGTATTAGTTGGACTCATCAACTGTTTGATGATGGTACTTGTATTCCCTTCTCTACTCTTCAATCCCGCTTTCCCGTACCAGAATCATTTGAATCCAAATATAAATTATTGCGCACGGTTGTACAAAACAGTCATGATGCCCTTTCGGATACCGTCTTTCACTCCAATTCTTCTCCTCTTTCTCTCCCCTATTTACTTGCTTCGTCCTCCGCTTCCCAAATCTATAAAAAATTAAGGGATCCCTCTAGCAGTCGTGATAAATCTAAAGTGGAACAAGATTGGGAATCAGATTTAGAGGAAGCATTTTCTGTTTCATTGTGGCAAAAAATCTGGACTAAGATAAGGAAATCCTCTAGAGCAGCAAATACAACTCAAACATTATTTTTTATATATAATAGACTTTTGTTCACTCCTGCCAAACTACATTTAATTGACCCATCTATTCCCTCCTCCTGCTGGTCTTGCTCAGCTTCACTGGCGGATCTTAAACATATGTTATTTACATGCCCGGTGATTTATAAATTTTGGACCGATGTATGGAACCAGATTAATAAGATTTTTTCCACCCATTTCCCTCTTACTTTTTCACATATTTTTTTGGGCAGTCTTTCAGACTTATGGTCCTCTTCCACTACTAACACTTCCATTATTGATTTACTTATAGCCGTAGCATTTCAGCAAATCACTAAGTCTTGGAAAGATACCTCAAATATTTCATTTCAAGCTTGGTGGTATGGAGTTTGTTATCATCACAGATTAGACAGAGCCTATGTTTATCCTATTACACTTGCTATTAAGCGCGATTTACTATGGCTTCCCATCACAAATTTTCTAAATATGTCTGCCCGTTCCCTACCTTTGCATAACCCTTGTACAGAAGAAGTTCCCAAACCTCCATGAAAATATTCCTGATGGTTTCATGTATATGCTTTTATTGACTGTCTTATGGTTCTTTTTATGCATTGTTATTCGAGGAGTTCTTGTACAATTTGTATATCTATTTATACTCTTTGTATAATTTTGTATACCAATAATTGCATTCATACTACTTATGTTTTGCTTTATTAAATAATCTTTTCTTTTTCTTTCTCTTCTGTTTCTCTCTCTTTTCTCTCTATTTTCTCCTTCTTATTATCCCTTTTCTTTTTGCACTTCAGATGTGTTCAGATATTACGTTCTATTGTTTTATCTTGTTCTAATTGAATTTCAATAAACTTTCCTTTTAAAACTTAAAAAACATGCATGGCACGAGCTAGTGGGTGGGAATGACTCATGTGCATGCTCTAACCAATGGGATAAAAGTTTCAGAGGCCAACCCTACATACTTTGGGCATTTGCAAGATGGTGAAAGTCTCCAGCTACATTAAACGTACGCTCTGATGACTGGATGTGTGCGGGGAATGTAGTATTGTGTTCCTAGGGAACGAGAAGATCAGTCACCCAGGCCCTCGTCAGCAGCAGACTCGACTACGGAAACGCCCTCTACGTAGGAGCCCCGACCAAGCTCATCAAACGACTGCAAAGAATTCAAAACGCCTCTGCACGCCTGATCCTCGACATTCCATGCCACAGCCACATCACCCCCACCTGAAAAACCTGCACTTGCTCCCCGTCGACAAGAGAATCTCCTTCAAACTCCTGATCGACGCACACAAGGCACTCCACAAGACCGGCCAAGCCTACCTCAACAGTCGACTCTCCTTCTACGTTCCCAACCGTCACCTCTGCTCCGTCGACCTCTCCCTGGCCACCGTCCCGCGCATCCAGAGAACCACCCCAGGAGGCAGATCCATCTCCCACCACGCGGCCAAGATCTGGAACACCCTTCCCCTCAACCTACGACAGACCCAAGACCTGCTGACCTTCAGGAGACGACTCAAGACCTGGCTATTCGACCAGTACCGGCAACCCCCCCCTCCTCTCCCTCAGCGCCTTGAGACCCTTGTGGGTAATTAGTGCGCTTTACAAATCTTGTGATTGATAGGATCCTCCCACATCTAATACTAAAATTCACTTAGAGGCAGACACTGTACCTACAATAAACCTAGAGACAGAAGTCTGATAGAATGAAACCAGAGTATCTTCCACAACCAGACAATGGTTATATGTAAACCCAGAAATAGCATTCCAGTAGGACAAAAGCAGAGTCCTTCAGCAACCAAACAGTGGATCCACAAAGAGCTTGTTGTAGCCACATTCAAGTGTACTCCAAGTGTTTTATTTTAACCCAGCAGACCTGTCAAGCAGGAATTGACACTCAAGCAGGTCTTGACACTGTAGTTTCAAAACGGATGCCCACAGCCCCACCCTGAATATTTATCTCTACCCATTCAGTACAGCCTATTGTTTATTCCTGGGAGGCTTTTAACACCTATTCACACCTATTCAAGGCTAATTACTGGGTGGGAGAAGCTAGAAAGCCAATGCAAATTAGCTTCCAGGAACATCAAGCAGGTAAAGGGCAACTTTATAAAAGTAACTTTTCTTTAATATTTATTAAAAATCCAGCTTCACCATTCAATTGGATTTAAATAACTAATAAAAATAGTTCTTTAATTACTTTTCTAGCTGGTCCTATTCCCAAGATACATTATTAGTATTTTAATTTGTACTATTATCTACATATGTCAGCTAGGCCAGCCAATGTGACGATAGCTTTTTGTTGCTAGTCACTGTAAGGACATCTTAGCATTACTTTTCTTTATTGCCTGCATTTAGATACCAGACACCCTGCCTTGAAGAATAAAAGGCATATATAGTGTTGATTTATTAATATTTAAAAGGGAGGTTTTGACCTGTCAGAATGGTTTATTTTGACAGATTGAATTGGGGTTTCTACACTGCTACAGTCAGACTACAAATGGTAAGCTTGAAACCATGTTAGCACTGCCACTGTAGTGGATGACCAAATAAGTGCTGCAGTTCTCTAGTGTGATTTAACTGTATTTTAAAGAAATATGCAAGGTACTATTATTATATGTGCATGTCTGTGAAAATAATATAACAGTGAAATCAAAGTAAGCTAAAAATTGGAGTTTGGAACATGAGAATAAGAATATTGAACTTGTGGGGGTAAATTTGACAACTATGCTGTAATCCCTGTTTACATTCTCTGTTGTAGCAGCTATTAGATTATAAAAACATAATTTCTTAGTAAACAAATAATTTTCAATGCAAATAATCCAAAATGTGATTTAACTTTCTGCATCAAAAACGTAAAGCTGAGTTTTTGGCATCCGCATTTCTGTGAGTTAAGTGACATACAGTCAGCCTTCTAATCCCCTACTTTGAAAATCAATCTACTAATAACCTGATTTTTATACAATGCTTCATACTGCACTTCTGTCATTTCTGAGTATTGCCAATAACAATGATTTTACGGAGGCAATGGTGGGAAGAACATTGCATAAGTACATCTTCCAGTGGTACCCCACATGTCCCATTATGAACTAAATGAAAATATGTCTGCAAATCACTTTCAAACTCTCTCCTACTCCTGTCCAGGGGCAAACACAGGCCCCTGCAGGCCCTGTGGAGCAGAGGGGCCTCCAACCATCCAAATGGAATACCAACACTTATGGAATCCCACTAACCAACCAAACGTCAATGGATATCTGTAAGATATAGGAAACTCCAGGGCCCCACATCCTAATCAGCAACGGGCCTCCATTTTGCATTACGCTACTGCTCACCTCGCAAAGACTGGTTTCCTGACAACCATAGAAGAATCACATTCCCTCAAACCAGCTACCCATCTCCTACTTATCTTGTTAAAGCTGCCTTCCTGAACTGTAGGCCTGCAGATTTATTCTCCATAGCTGCCTTTAACCAGACTCCTCATTGACTATTGTGCTCACTAAACTATGGTATGGTTTTCGTCCATAAGTATCTTACTGTGAGAATTTAACATACCCACCTCAATAAAATAAAAAAGAAATGGTGGGGGGTTTGCCATTATCTATAAGGAGTGCTTTACATGTAAACTAATTAGCTCAATAGACATCCATTCCTCATGAAAGAAATTACAAACATCTAAATCAGAAAGACTAATTATTTTACACTACAAACAAAAGCATTTTTTAAGATTTATCTCATTAGAGATGTGGGTAGATTTTCCTAGAAGTTTATAATCTTCACTGCAAACAAGACATAAGGGCAGATTTCTTAGAATTCACGCAATACAGTACAGCACGGCAAGTTGCTGCTCCCTGTGGCATGGATGGGAGAGAGCTGAAAAGCGCCATATCTACTAAGAGATGACATTCTTCAGTTCTCTCCTTGCGCTGGACACTTGAGGTTGCCTAGTACAAATGCAGACATCCTTGCACCATGGTACAAAGGTGCCCGTGTTAATGGCAGGATTGATTTTGTGCAGGAAGGATAACCTTACTGCACAAAAACAATCCTTGGAGGCATATTCCTCTTTCTACAGAATGCAGAATGCAGCACACATAGAAAGAAGGCGAAACGAGGAAAAATGAAGATATTTCTCCTAGTTATGTCTCACTGGGGAAGGCGTAGCATTTTGACACATTCCCATGTTTAATAGCATTAGTAAATCTAGGAATGCACCCAAATCTATAGGTGGATGCCTGGGACCGCCCATGATCTGCCCATGGAATGCTTTCCCAATGGAAGTCAGCACTCTCTCATTACTTTGTGTTTACTAAATCATGCAAAGTGGCTGTGCATGGCTTAGTAAATGCCAACAACGATTTTGCATAGGGGCTACACTGCAAAAGTGATGCAACTCCAATGCAAAACCTTAGTAAATCCCCCCTCAGACTTCCACTCTTCACCAGGACTCCTGATTTTCATAAAGAAACCCACATACAAAATCTCTAACCCTCATAAATGTATTTAGTCAAGCAGCTTCTCCATTCCTTTCAGCATCCTGACCCTGCCCATACTAAGCCACAGATGGACATATCAAAACTGAGAGTCATCAAAAACATTGACAACAACCATTGGTAAACACAACAGGTATGGTTTCAATGTTCCAATGCAGGCAAACACAAGAATGCGCAAATGTGTTCAGGTTATGTTGCCTTACCTGTGTGCCATCTGTCTACTTCTGTGCCTCTTACATCTGAGCCCTGGTCTTATTCCTGAAGCTCATGGTACTGCTGATTATTTTTCCCAAAGTTTGCAGTGGTGGTGATTTTCAGCACCAAATCCATGTGGAATATGAAATATAGCACAGACTCAGGAGGAAAAAAGAGGCAGTTTTGAAACTCGGCACATATAATCTGTGTGCATCTGTGCATGCCTGAGTTTGAGTGGATTAGCACAATAAAGCCAGGTCAATGAGCTTTGCAAATGCCTATTCTGTGAGAAACATAGGTCAGATTCAATTAGAGAAGATATACAGAGAGTTGTCAATGTAAACAGAAGGCAACAGGGGGGAAAGCTATAGATGCGAACTGGCCAAGTTGGTTTATGTTCAAATGGCACATACTTGCCGTTTTTTGCTGCAACTGTCAGGTCTTATTCTTGTGCTGTTTTCATTTTATCTTCCTCTGAGACTTCCTGAGTTTTATCCCTTGCCTTCAAACTTTTTATTGTGAGACACATTGGAAAAATGCTAGAGAGCCACCTTCACTAATCATGCATTGTGTCTTAAAAGCTTTTTTTTTTCTACCACAGTCAATTAATTATTGCTGTTTGACAATTCCGCGTATGGCAGTTGTACTGGGTATATTAAACCCTTTTTAGTGAAGCTGCAAGTGAACGATTCACCATGCCATGATAGGATATTTGCAGTCTAGAGCCACAGACAGATGGAAATAGCCCTGGCATCACATTAAAGGCGTGTCGTTTTTTTGGCAAGCTTAACAATACCGTATGCAGTGCAGAATTGTTGACAGGGCTCCCAGCCTCCTAGTTTTTACTTGTAATGAAGTCCTTGATAATGACAACATGCCACCCCTATTACGAATCTTTACCACTCAGTTCCGGTTTATGAGACAGCTTCTTCAATGTCTTATTAGCGTTGTTTTAGTTGTCACAGTTATTCTTTTTGGTAGTAGAGTTTAATTAAACTAATTATCAAAAAGGAGAACAGAAGCAATTATGAATTTTTTACAAATAGTTTTTACCATAAGTTTTCTTAATTATCCTACATAGAGAAACATTAGCAACCTGGCACAGAGCTCTTTACGTTTTCCTGACTGCTATTCTTGCGGTTTGAGTCCCTTTATTTTTTATTTTTTTATTGACGCAAGGAACGAATGACGCCACTTTGCGTACTATTAAATGGGATTGGGGGAGGAGAGGAGGTGGAGGAGGCGAAAAATCCACCACCAGCTACTTATCTCAGCCGTCAGACTGGTGTGGAGCGTGGTTGCTTACAAACAAAATATTTCCTTTCGGAGTAGTGCGCAAGCTTGGAAGGATTGCAGTAGCAGAATGCCGTTCCGGCATACTCTGGCTCCGTTCCACAACCCGGAAATATCGTTTCTTTTCCTGTAGCACCCTTTCATTGCAATTGAAGTGAAGGTTCTTAGATATCGAATATGCCCGCTCACAGAAATGTGAAAATATAAGCGTGACAAGGCGAGAGCGTTTTCTGTGCCAGTGTATTACTTTAAAGGAAATGATCTGTCTTGTAAAGACACTGCTCATGCAGTAATATTCGTTTGTTCAGTTAACGTCACGAATGAATGGAGAGAATGGAGCATTACCTCATAGTAGAGGGAAGGCGTCCGGGTCTTTTTAGAGCTTTCCTGCTGCCACAGGTTTGTGTCGTTAACCTACTCCAGGCAAGCAAGGAATTGATTGACAAATGTATACGAAGATGCCCAGCCCAAGTAGCAATTCAAACACCAAAAACATGCAGGTTGACTCTTTAAAACATGTGGTTCTGCAGTGATGAATGACCATCTCTATTGTGCACTACCGATGTCTTTGTGACCATGTGGAACCTATTCTGCAAAGAGAAATTTGCATACGTTATGCGATTAATCTGCATTACCACAGTCAAAGCATAAAGATAACACACGAGTCTCCAAGAAGCTCAAGGAAAAATTGCGAATTACAGCAACAAAGAACTTGGAAATTCTCAATCTGTCCAAAAAGTGACTCACAAACGAAATTACAGCCAGTCAGAAAGCAATCATCAAGCTAACAACAATGATATCCCATAACATAAATAGCTAGTAATCAGGGACGCACATGTAACTCAAACCTAATTTAGTTAAATAATAATGGACTATTTGTAGTTCATAACTGTAATATCAATGCTCACTAAACCGAGCCCACACAGTAAATGAATTGAATTTATAATCCCACTACATATGTCAGCACATTTCACTTGTCATTGGATGTATGATACCTTACTGAGTAATGCTATGCTGTCAACTCAAATATGATCGACGACTGCTGTTCATGTCATAGTTGGGCTCTAAAACAATAGCCATTTCAACAACCATGCTTTATTGTTTTCACATATATAGTTATTTCTCATTGGAATACGACATGATTTAAAAGTGTACCCCCCCCTCAGGCTTCCCACACCTCATATCTGTCACATGAATAGCAGCTGTTACTCCGCATGCCTTTACCACATGGCACTTTACATTGGTAATACAATAAGTTGAATTTTACAAAGCATTGTATTACATTGTTGTACTTAACCATGGAAAACTGCTAGTAAGTATTGCTCTCTCTCTCTCTCTACAGAACCATAAAATAACATTTCAACTCTTTACCCATATCCATCCAAATCATTACTACCCCTTACTACTCCTTACTATTCCACCCCATGCTAGCACTTACCCTACCCATCTCTAAAATTTAAAAAACCTATTTTTCAAGCGAGATAATCATTTACAAACCTATATATCTATATGTATATATGAATCTCTATCCCTCTCTCTCTATATATACATATATATATATATATATATATACCCCCATCTAATCACTTCATTGACCCTCTCCCCTCCGACTATCTTCAAAGAGATCAAAGCCATTATTCTCTCCTTATGGGCTAAGATTGTAAATGCCTCCCTACGTCAAGTCACTATCCCTGACTGTCTAAATGCAGGACAGGTAATCCCCACTTAAAAAAAACTTAGTTCAGATTGCTGTGATCTCAACAACTACCGACCTATCTCGAACATCCCGACCCTGGTGAAACTACTGGAAAAATGTGTCCAGATCAAACTCTGTAACAATTTCCAACGCCTTGACCAACACAAATCAAGCATCTGTCATGGCCACAGCACTGAATCAGCACTCACGCACGTGGTAGATGACATACTAAAAATGCTGGATCTAAACGAATCTTGCCTTTTGATACTACTTGACTTATTTTCTGCCTTTGACACTGCTAAACATGATAGTCTACTGACCCTACTTGAATGAAGGATGGGCTTATCAGGGGTCGTATTGCAATGGTTTACTTCATTCCTCCACAACAGATCCCAAGAATTCAAGATGAACCAATCCCTTTTGAAGCCTTCAGCGGTCACTCTGGGTGTTCCTTAGGGGTCTGCCCTCTCACCCATTCTCTTCAATCTATTCATGAAACCACTAGCAGACTCCTTAAAAGCTGCTAACATTCGTTATCACATGCATGCAGACGATATGCATTTATATCTCTGAATCTCCTCCCCAGATGACATCATATTCCTCAACACTATTCTACAAAATACGCAGCTTTGGCTCACCGACAAGCCCCTCAAGCTCAACGCCGCTAACACAGAACTCCTACTCATCTCACCTCCAAACAATATTTCCAAAATCGATATTTGAATGAAACATCTTACAGCCCTAAACTGTTCTCACATCATTGACTCTGCAAGATCCTTGGGAATTACATTAGACAAAAACCTGATTTTGCAGGATTACATCAGCACAGCCACCAAAGGAGCGAATTATCAGATGAGCATTTTACGGAAACTTAAATCTTACCTCCCTCAGGAGGACCTCAATCATGCGCTTCAAGCTCCTGTGTTGCCCAGACTGGACCGCAGTAGTGCCACACTATACGGCCTACCTAGATACAAATTGGCCCCTCTTAGGGCCCCTCTTAATGGGCTGCCAGACTTGTCACTGGAACAAAAAGAAACAAGCACATTTCTCTGGTCCTAAAATCCCTGAACTGGCTACCTTATGAGGCAAGAATTCAACTAAAGATAGCATGCATGACACATAAAGCCCTACATTTCAATACCCCCAGATATTTGGTTAAAAAATTGAAAAATCAGGGGGTTGCAGATCATCGCGAAGCACGAACACTGTGAAATGATACCACAATGTTTCCATAAAAAGCAAACAGGATACAAAGCTTTCTCGGGTGCTGCTCCTAAGATATGGAACTCTCTACCACCGGAAGTTCGCCTAATGGTATCTACCGCTTCCTTCAAAAAAGAAGCAATTTTTTTTCTGGTGAACAAGTTTATACTCTAAGCTATTCCTTCTGTGTTTTATCGATTGTAACCATACCAGTGACTCCTGTTATGATGCCAGACCTTTTCTTCGCTGACTACCTCTGATAACAAGCGTAGTAATTTGTGTATTCTCAGGACACTTTACTCCATTATAGATGTGAACATGTAAGTTATTTTAATTATACCTTACCCTCCCTTCCTGTAAAGCACTCTGATACCCACTAGGGCATGTTCATGCTATACAAAACTTTATAAATAAATAAAAAATGAATTAAAAAATATATATATATATATATATAGAGAGAGAGAGAGAGAGAGTGCAATGCTTACTAGCAGATTGATTTTGTGGTAAAGTACAACAATGTAATATCTGTATATATATATATTTTTTTTTTTACTTAAAAAACAAAGGTTACAGGGATGTTCTAGTTAATAGATAGAGTTAAAAAAAACCTAAAAATTCACTGAAGAAAACCAAATGTCAGAGGGATGTAGTTAGACTCACACATACAAAACCATAGAAATACAGCTGTGCTAGTTACCTGAGCTAATTATAACTTACGTCCATGCAATCCACTGCTTACGACCTCACACATTACATCACTCGTGACATGGTCAGTGACATTACTGATGGCATTACTGATGACATCACTTATGACATCATCCAGTGAGTGTGTTTCATAAAAGTTTGTTCAATTTCAAGCTATATACTAAGCTACTACATACGTTAAATGAGTATACTTTGTGTAGTACTAATGACTGATACTATTTTTAACATATGTTATCTGAATGGTTGTGTGACTGTCTTTATGAGTGTGTGAGTGTGTGCCTCAGTGGCTGTATGGGTGTGTGAGTGGCTGTGTTGCTTTTGCAGTGGGTGAGTGAGTGGCTCTATGGGTCTGTGAATGGGTGTGTGATGGTGTTTCTGGATGTGTGAGAGGTTGTGTGACTGGCTGTATAGGTGTGTGAGTGGCTGCATCAGTGTATGAGTGTGGGTGTGTGAGTGGCTGCATGCGTGTGTGAATGAGTGTGTGAGTGGCTGAATGAGTCTGTGAGTGGGTGTGTGGTTTTGAGGGTGTGTGGGTGAGTGGCTTCTGGGTCTGTGTATGTGTGACTATGTATCTGTGAGTGGGTGTGAGTGGCTGTATGGTCTGTGAAAGGATGTGTGAGTGGCTGTATGGATCTATGAGTAAATGTGTGAGTAGTTTTATGGGTGTGTAACTAGAGTTGTGCCTGCCAGTATTGGTGTGAATGGGTGTGTGAGTGCTTGTGTGGGTGTGGCAGGGGGTCTCTGAGTGGGTGTTCTGTTTGAGAATATGGTGACTGCAACTTTCTTTTTTTAAATTTATGGCAGTATTGGCGGATCCACAAATACCTTCACATGTAAAAAAAATGGTTTTAAGGCAATTTCTTCCCCTTTAAGGGTCTTATTGTGACTACTGTAACACATGTAAATGTAAGTGTACTTGTAAAGCGCACTGTGACTCTATGGAGTATCCTGGTGCTGAAGACCGCTGGGGAACCCATCCTGGTTTTCCCTGTGAGATGGTCCCTTTCTGGGTATCTCCAAGGTGAAACCAGGCATCCCTGGCGTCTGTGGAGGGCCGTTGTAGAGATGAGGCAAGCTTAATGCCCAGAGTTGCCAAGTGTGTTCCTGGTTAGAGTAGGTACCGAGGCGAGAATTATCGAGTCCGTTTTGACCCTGGTCCACGACCCTGCCGCGTCGGGAATTGAACCCTGGTCCCTGGCCGATTCTCTGCTTACGGTCTGCCGCCTCTAACCAGTGAGCCACACCTCACCACATCCATAGGGTCAGGGTACCTCGATCCTGACCCCAACAATCAGTTTACACATTAAATTATTACCCCCACACCCATGCTCCGAACTATAAAATGGCGGCTGCAACTTTCCGTTCAAGTTGTGGCCAGCCAATCACCAGATTCCTGTTTGCATGTGGATTTGTGAATCTTCCTCTGTGGATCCACAAAGGATCCACGTCCCTAGAGATCTATATCTATGATAAATTGCTTGGAAAATGAACTATTTCTTACCCCCCCCTTCTTTGCCCCACTTGACAGATCACCCCTAAACTTTCCATTGCAAACTAGACAAAGCAGTAAACAGTTTGTGGGAAAATTTCATGTAGATTCATCAAACAGCTGCAAAGTTATTAGGAAGCCAAAAAACACTTTTACTATGGAAACTAGGTCCTAACTATAACTACCTACTGGTGACAGCCAGAAGGTAATTATACATATATATATGTGATCAATACCGGGTTTCCCGGTCGAAACGCGTCATGCCTGCTGATTTCTTGAAATAAAGCACTAGAAATTTGAAAATACCTGCTGTTGTGGTGGTCCGTTCCTGGTCGTGCTTCTTTGAGGAGGAGAGAGGGCGCTGTCAGAGATATATATATATATATAGTGTGGTGAAATGGTGCGCGTTTTGGAAGGGATTCGAGATAAAGTATATTTATCGACGATCGTGCAGGCTGGATGCTGTTTTGCTCACGTCATTGGATTATTTACAGCAATGTGCGAGAAACATCAACTCACCTGGCTACCATTTGAATTCCACACTGACACAGTGTCACCGCTATGAAGGTACTAACATTACACTGTGTATCTCACTTGTATTAAAAGAGGACTTCCAGTTTGTATATCACACCATAAAAGCGGTGCACTGTGGGACCTGTATTTTTGCATGTAGTCACGTGATGCACCAGGAACTCTGAAAGCACGCAGGAGCGCACTGAGCATTTTGAATTTTACTTTCCACCTGTGAGCAAGGCCGATTGGGGGCCGAAACGTTAGGTGATGGGAAGGAACCTGCGATGCCAGACGTTGAAATAAATGCCGTCCTACCAGCAATGGGCCTCTTGGTTTTGTGTGGTTAAAGTTGATGGGCTGCTCCGTGCCCATTGGTAAGAGGCCGCCCTGAAGGGTCGGGGGCTCCAGTAACGGGAGAAACTGTGTTTTGGAACTTTATGAGGAGCATGACCCACTCGACGCACCCCAGCCTACTATAGGAATCCAGTGTGGTGAAATGGTGCGCGTTTTGGAAGGGATTTGAGATAAAGTATATTTATCGACGATCGTGCAGGCTGGATGCTGTTTTGCTCACGTCATTGGATTATTTACAGCAATGTGCGAGAAACATCAACTCACCTGGCTACCATTTGAATTCCACACTGACACAGTGTCACCGCTATGAAGGTACTAACATTACACTGTGTATCTCAGTTGTATTAAACGAGGACTTCCAGTTTATATATCACACCATAAAAGCGGTGCACTGTGGGACTTGTATTTTTGCATGTAGTCACGTGATGCACCAGGAACTCTGAAAGCACGCAGGAGTGCACTGAGCATTTTGAATTTTACTTTCCACCTGTGAGCAAGGCCGATTGGGGGCCGAAACGTTAGGTGATGGGAAGGAACCTGCGATGCCAGACGTTGAAATAAATGCCGTCCTGCCAGCAATGGGCCTCTTGGTTTTGTGTGGTTAAAGTTGATGGGCTGCTCCCTGCCCATTGGTAAGAGCCCGCCCTGAAGGGTCGGGGGCTCCAGTAACGGGAGAAACTGTGTTTTGGAACTTTATGAGGAGCATGACCCACTCAACGCGCCCCAGCCTACTATAGGAATCCAGTGTGGTGAAATGGTGCGCGTTTTGGAAGGGATTCGAGATAAAGTATATTTATCGACGATCGTGCAGGCTGGATGCTGTTTTGCTCACGTCATTGGATTATTTACAGCAATGTGCGAGAAACATCAACTCACCTGGCTACCATTTGAATTCCACACTGACACAGTGTCACCGCTATGAAGGTACTAACATTACACTGTGTATCTAACTTGTATTAAACGAGGACTTCCAGTTTGTATATCACAACATAAAAGCGGTGCACTGTGGGACTTGTATTTTTGCATGTAGTCACGTGATGCACCAGGAACTCTGAAAGCACGCAGGAGCGCACTGAGCATTTTGAATTTTACTTTCCACCTGTGAGCAAAGCCGATTGGGGGCCGAAACGTTAGGTGATGGGAAGGAACCTGCGATGCCAGACGTTGAAATAAATGCCGTCCTACCAGCAATGGGCCTCTTGGTTTTGTGTGGTTAAAGTTGATGGGCTGCTCCGTGCCCATTGGTAAGAGGCCGCCCTGAAGGGTCGGGGCTCCAGTAACGGGAGAAACTGTGTTTTGGAACTTTATGAGGAGCATGACCCACTCGACGCGCCCCAGCCTACTATAGGAATCCAGTGTGGTGAAATGGTGCGCGTTTTGGAAGGGATTCGAGATAAAGTATATTTATCGACGATCGTGCAGGCTGGATGCTGTTTTGCTCACGTCATTGGATTATTTACAGCAATGTGCGAGAAACATCAACTCACCTGGCTACCATTTGAATTCCACACTGACACAGTGTCACCGCTATGAAGGTACTAACATTACACTGTGTATCTCACTTGTATTAAACGAGGACTTCCAGTTTGTATATCACACCATAAAAGCGGTGCACTGTGGGACTTGTATTTTTGCATGTAGTCACGTGATGCACCAGGAACTCTGAAAGCACGCAGGAGCGCACTGAGCATTTTGAATTTTACTTTCCACCTGTGAGCAAGGCCGATTGGGGGCCAAAACGTTAGGTGATGGGAAGGAACCTGCGATGCCAGACGTTGAAATAAATGCCGTCCTACCAGCAATGGGCCTCTTGGTTTTGTGTGGTTAAAGTTGATGGGCTGCTCCCTGCCCATTGGTAAGAGGCCGCCCTGAAGGGTCGGGGGCTCCAGTAACGGGAGAAACTGTGTTTTGGATATATATATATATATATATATATATATATATATATAGCTTTACTCCATTAACTTTCGTTATCCTGAAATGACGGATGCTGACCCAGGAATCTGTGCAAATTTCTTAATTGAAGAACGCCCTGCACCTCCGCCATTACGCGTTTCAGCCTACCCGAGGCCTTGATCACATGACAAGCTATGGGAGTGCTCTCACCATCTTAAAGTGTTAGTGCTAATCACATGATACGGATTTTCAATACCCATGGAAAACATACTATCTCTATTGTAGTCTTTTTTCTCACAAACCAAAAAATCATTGTATAATACAGTAATTCATTAGCGATGTTTAAAATACATCCAAAAAAGAACACAATAATCATGTTAATACATGTTAATACATAGAGAATTAGTGTTTAAAATAACGGACTGGCCTATGCATCATTAAGATTAATATAAGAATTTCTATAAAAAACAAAAAATGTCATAAAAATTTTCTTCCCATAAATCTTTTATACAAATATAAATAAGCATTATATAAAATTACATATAATTTAATGCTTAAAAAATGTCAACAATAAAATGTATAAATTATAGACATTCAGTTTGGCCTCATTAATACCTTTGTCCATTAAACTTGAATGTATGCATTGCTTGAATTATTGGGTTTGTTTCATATATATATATATATATGGTCATGTGATCAAGGCCCGATTGGGGGCTGAAACGCGTCATGTCGGACTGGCTCAGGAACATTTAAAATAAAATTACCGTGATTGGCACTGATTTTGGGTCCGTTCTTCGTCTTCCTGACAAGGGCAGCATTGCAGACAAATTTACATTCATATATATATATATATATATATATATATATATATATATATATATATATATATATATATATATATATATATATATATATATATATATATATATATATATATATATATATATATATATATATATATATATTCCAAAGGGGGTGTCCGCCAGAAGCCGCACGCCTGCCTTAATGTGCCGGTGCCAGCGGAAACCACTAATATGCAAAAACAGTTCAATCCGAAGGAAAGACGCGGTACACAATCCGAGTGATGCGAGTGTTTAATCCCTTGTAAAAAAAACATGATTAAACACTCTTTTCATACTGTTGCAAAGACTGGAGTGAGAATAGTACATTTTACTCCGCCAAAGTCCAACACTTTCCCCACTGTTGCGCTGTTGCGCTGTTTTGAGTGGGAATAGTAAATTTCACACCTCCAAAGTCTAACGCTTACCCTACTGTTGTTCAGATTGGAGTGGAAATAGTACATTTTACCCCTCCGAAGTTCAACACTTTCCCTACTGTTGGGATGTTTGGAGCAGAATAACTGTCCAGAGTCATTTTTATACTCAAGTTCAAAATACTTTGCATCACATACGAGGTAAAGTACAGCATGGTAACACTTTCCACAGTCATAGATGGAAATACACAACCCGCCTCCCCAAAAAGTCTATATTGTCATGCAATACGCTGCTGCCTGCTCGGAAATATCGCAAACAGAGACTCACAGAGACTGAAGATTTACTTTCGAAGCATCATTTTTTACTTCACTCCCCCCATCTGGTAAAATAACATATATTCACCTCCATTTCCACCAAAAAATAAAAAAGTTTTAGTCTTGCAGCCTTAACACTAAGTTCTCTAGTACATAAGTGTGTCTGCAAATCCGTTCAGAGTTGATTTACAATTGCTTGACTCATCTCCTATTAGTTCTTCACTTTTCTCTCTCACTTCCTACATGAGGAGTACATAAATAATTAAATAAAGAAGTGCCAATTATTTTTAATATAATTTCTAGTAGGAGTAGTGTCACTATTACTAGTACTGATAAGTCTAGCCTTGGCTACTTTTACTACCTACTACTACTTTCGTATAACTATTACTACTACTGATAATAAAACTACTACTGATTATAATAATACGAATATCGAATGTTGAGAGCTGGCTGGGGACCCTTTCTAGCTAATAGCTTTGAAACTCCAACTTTCCAGAATAGCTTCAAAATCAAAGAATTGTTGAACTCTCTTCTCAAATACTGAATAAGATAACGCCACGGAAACGTTCATTTGCAGTGAGTGCCATCTGTGCTTTGCAGGCCATAAAACTGGAGCAGAGTGTAAATAAGTAACAGCTGGAGGTGTTTATGTCATCAGAGACGAGGGCTTCCCATGCATTTATGTTTCTATCTCACTGTGACTGGATGTCATTTTGATGCATCTGCATCCCACCCACACTAGTCTGTGGGTTCAGCAAATGATCTGTGATGACGCCTTCCAAGCCTGAAACCTATTCATGTTCAGGAATGGGCGGGTCAGGGCAATTGACACACATCAGTATCCTGCGGCCTATTATTTCCTGTAAATATTGGCGCCCGACCAAGGCCCAGCTTGACAGGTGGATGAAGTTCACGAGGAAATCATGTCATGGGGCACTTTTCCAGGAAAGCTGCTAACTGTATTAAATGCTGAGACTCTGACAAGCTTTATCGGTGGATGGCTGAATGCAATCTGTCTACTGGTTTCGTGTCTTGCATTTGCTTTGCTCCAGCATTTATGCTGATGCTTTCAGTGGCGGATTCTGGTCTATTTCCAGTGGTTGAAGCAAGTCTGTTAGTAGGTTGCTTTGTAATCGTACACACAATTTATTTTAAAAATGAACACCTTTTTGAATCATTATGTTCAAAAGATGTTGCAGTGGCACGCGCCATAGTTCAATATAAGCATTATATATTACACGCATTTCGTGCGAGTTTTTGTTACAATACATTGTATTGAAATACTGTTGTGTATATTAAAAAATAAGATTTTTTTAAACATATTTAGTAATTCAATTATAAATGCAATCTATATGTGTAATTACTGTATATGCTTCTGTATCTGTTGGTGTTCTTGCCCACCGTGTTGCTTTCTATGAAGCGTGTTGCAGAATCAGTGGTTTGCAACGAGTAGGGATTGATTTACTGGAACCCTGGGTTAAAGAACCTTCAAAGGTTACAAAACAACAGGAGCTAAAGTGGGATTATGTGTCAAGGTCGCCCTCCACTGAAAAAGCCAATACAAACTGAAGAGCCATTGATATTTACCACACAGGATATATACATTTTTCTGAAAAAACACCTCCCAAATATTTTTGTTAGGGGTGGGCTTGGCTCCAACTAAACAATTAAAGAAAGACCCACTGTCTATGTGTGATACTCGTGTTTAGGCTAACTAACAGAGGATTTTCACAAGCATAAAATTATAGAGATAGTATGAAAAAGATATACCATATATATAATAAAACATTTACATGATACGGAGTATTTTTTTAGAACAACATATGTCCTGTCTTAAGTATCAAGGGCATCGCAGTTTGCAGGTGTGGTTTTCGTAAATGAGAAACTTCTTACTGATTTGTTTAATTTCCCTCTCCTAAACCATTTTGTACCTGTAGCAGGGCCTTAGAATTATGAGATTCTGTGGGTGGGCTGTTTTCCTAATAAATATGGATTTGCCGCATTTGTCACAGAAATAATTACATGCTGCACAATCTGCAGATTTTACAAAAACAGTTTCTCTTCTCGCTTAAACGGATAAAAAGTTACAAAAACTTTAATGATATGTCTCACAGTGGAGGGCCACTTGTAAACTTAAACGGTTCCCTATCTTTTGCCTATTGCTGTATTTGGGTGTTGAACTGGTAATAATGAGGTGAAAATTTGCCAAGACATTATTAACATATATAAAAATAAATATTACTATCACAAAATGTGCAGCATTATGCAGCATAACATGCCCTTTCTTTTCGCATATTTAGTCAACCCTGATGCATAACTTGGCCCTCCCCTAATGCATAATTCCAGCGGCCGTGACCTAGATGTGCAGAGATGTGTGTACAGAAAACACAGGAGTGGCAAAGGCAAGTGGTATGTGAATTGCATTTTGGAGTATGTAAGGGAGTACTACTTTGGTAAATAGCCCTCAGAATCTTCTTACATTTTGTCCAATAAAGAAATATCTTTGTGTTTCATTAATTTGGAACATAAGTACCATTTTATGCAAATTGAAAAGTCCCACTAGCTCAGTAGGTCCTTTGCATAATTTATTTTCTTTCTTTTCTTCAATTATTTTATTTAGAGAAACCTCAATTGCCTGTAAGCTTAGTGATGCTAAAAATAGACCTGAGTGCCAAATTGCTGCCAATCTACTGAGTACTCCTTAAGAAAGAATCTCTACATTTGGAATTATCAGGATTACATTTGCTTATGGAAAGCTTTATGGTCTGTTTACTATTAAAAACTGAGAGGCAAGGATCTACAGAGTAGAGTAGCCTGGACATAGAATGCCCTGCCTTCTGTGCAAAGCTACCTAAAAGAGAGTAACTGTTGAAGAGTGAAGAGCATGAGCGGAGGAGTGGAGATTCAATACCAGACTAGAGTCAGGGATACTGAGGGAAGAAGCTCATGCCCAAGTAGAGGATATGGTTTGTAAAGAATACTTAGAAACCATCATTACAAGTTCAGAGTTGAATTCTGATCCCTGTGCAAACCCAGGGAAAAATCCCCAGAAAAAAGACAGAACATGTGGAATTCGGTGTGCTAAAAACCAACTGCGTATGTTGTGCTTTGTTTTCTTGTTGAAAACTTAAAATAGGAGGAATTTGTCACATGTGCTAAATATCTCATTCTGGGGTGATGGTACATACCATGTGTAGTAAATATCCTACCCTATTCCGAAATACTTGAAATGATGGCCAGTCTTCAATGTAACATGTGCCTATCTAGCAACCAACGGGCTACAGTAACTGCTTGAGATAGCTTTTAATGGCTCTTGAATATCAAAGACAGAAACTTAATTTATGATAATATTGATTTCAAAACATCCTGAGTCGAAAAATAATGAGTTTTTAAAAATTAAAAATAATTATATTTTTTCTAACATTAAAATCGATTTTGTTCTATATTGTGTTCATTTTTGATGTACAGAATATATTTTGAAGCATTGTTGATTAACATTGTACTTTCTTATATATTTTATGCTTTTTGGGTTCTGGGATTTTTTTACTGGATCGAGTGGATAAGTGCTTTTTAATATATCAAGTAATTAATTATTCACATGATAATCTAATATTTGTGTATTTAATCAATAATAATTATTTGACATGTATTATTTTATATGCTTATTAGACCTGACGCATTTGGTGTGCTTTTTTTACCCTGACTTTTTGCATCTGTTTTGACTGTCTGCTGCATTTTGTTTGTGCAGGTTTTAGAACTCTGGGCACTTTATCACTGATGATCAGTGCTAAAGTGCAATTACTCTCTGTGTAAATTGTGATTATGATTGGTTAACCATGATTGGCATATTTGATTTACTGGTAAGTTTCTTGTAAAGTGCACTGTGTGTGCCCAGGGCCTGTAGATCAAATGCAATTGGTCGGCATGTATCACTGATTGTGCCATCCACAACCATGTCTCAGACCTGCCACTTCAGTGTCTGTGAGTGCAGTTTTCGACTGTCATGTCGACCTGTCAAGTGCACCCACTTGCTAGGCCCAAACCTACCCTTTTTAGGTCTCGCATCGCTGGTCTGGCGATACTTTTTGAGAGGGCTCCAAAAACTGGTTACCAGGCCAGCCTAGAGCTACAGTGCAAGTGCGCGGGCGCGCGCGCCGCGCTTGACCGTGACTACTTTCACTTTCGCGGCCGCACGGCCACTTTGATGTTTGATCGCGATCGTGATCACTTTTGCGGCCGCACGGCCGCTGGGCATAGCCAATAGGTCTCGCTTTTGGGACCTTATAAGTATTTAGTTATGCAACTGTTGCATGGCTAAACACTTATAAGGTCCCAAAGGTGAGACCTATTGGCTATGCTAATGCTTCTATTAAATCACTTTCAGAGCGTTCTTTGGACCCCTACTTTTCGTGAACGAACATATTTTTACTCCATCAGCAAAAGTTGTGTCCATGTTGCCATGACAGCAATAATTATTCACGAAAGAGCGTAGAACCACGGTTTATTAACCGCCAAAAATGCAATTGACTTCAATTACGTACTCCGCTCTCACAACCTGACTGCAAAATCAGAAATGTATTGGAAAATTACAATCGCGGCTCAGCGCCTAAAAATAGAGATTTACTATGTACTCGATCACAAGCAACAACTGACGGCATCACAGAACACAGGGTCTCAAATATGATGATATCACGGCGTACACAGCCTCTCTGCTGACGTCATCGACGACAAAGTAGGCTTTCATATGATGGCATCGTGGTCTTACTGCTGACGACATCTCAGAACACACAGGGTTCTGCTGAAATGTTAAAACTTGTCGTCGCGCTGCTGATTACGTCAGAGAGGACACCGACTTTCTGTCCACAACATCCCTGAAGACACAGTCTTATTTATAATGAAGTCACGGGGCAGAAAGTCTCGCTGCTGATGAAATCAAGGAGCACACAGTACAAAGCTGAGCTCAGCACGAAGCACACAGGTCACTACTGACGCCATCCAGAAACTTACACGATCACTGATCACCACAGTACAAAGCACGCGGCCTCCTTGTTGATGACATCAAAGAGCACACTGCGTCACTGCTGGGATCTTAGAGCACATGGTCGCACTGCTTATGACATCACAGAAACAATTCCTATCAACAACATCCTTTAGTATATACAGTCTTTCTCATGATGTCATCACAGAACGCAGTGACTCCATATCAACATCTGATGCTGTGGTATGCAAAGTGCAGACTCACTCGTGATGGCATCATAGAACACACTAAATGCCTACGACGACATGCAGACCTACAATGATGTCACAGAGCACACAGACACCCTATCTGCAAAGGCAGTAAGCACACAGTTTCACCTATGATGACATCACAGAGCAAGCGGCCTTATTGGTGACATCAATATGCCGCATTAACATTGCTGGGATCTTCGAACGCTTGATCTTACTGCTGACGTCATCACAAAACTCACATACTCACAACTGACAACATCCCTGAGCGCACAGTCTCACATATGATGACGTCACAGCGCAGCCAGTCTGACTGAGAACATATGATCTTATCTACATGGCATAACATAAGTACACACGTCATTGCTGATGACATCACAGATCAAGTAGTTTCACAGATGGTGGAATCTCAGAGAACTCAGTCTCACTGAAACATAAGACAACATCAACCCTCTACTATAGATAAGTGGAGATCAGACCTGATGAAATGGGCAACGCAGAAGAGGACCACATGAGGACAACTAGAAGGGATGAGAAGTTGCCGGAGGTGTTTCACATAATTATAGATAATCCATCATTTGGCACATCATCTGCAGATTGTAACAAAAAAAATGAGTTTCTAGCTCAAACAGTTAAAAAGTTACTAAAAAGTCAGGGGAACATATCGCCGCGTGGTGGAAGGCCATTTTCAAATGTTCACTAGTTGCATTTTTGTTGCTTATTGCTATTTGGGTGTTAAATTGGTACTAATGAGGTACAACCAATGTCCAGACAATGTTAATAATTGTTAAAATGACGAAATAATGAAGTAATACTATTTCAAAATGTGCCACTTTATGGTGCATAATTTGTCTTTTATTGCGGCATAATTTACTCAACTCTGCCCCATAATTCGGCCCTCCCATGCCGCATTATTCCTGTGGCCCTAGTTACAGCACAGTTTATGCATATTACTTATGTGAGACAAGGAGTGTATCTTCAATAAGAAATGTAGGGTAAACGATTTCTAATTGATAGCTTTTGTGGGAGGAATTTGTGCAGAAGGCTTGTGAACTGAGGGAAAAGAGCACATGGAAAGGGAGAGTCTTGCAAAATGAAGTATTGTGTGAAATGTGTCATGAAGCCTCATCTGTTTCATGATGCAATGGGTGCTGCATGGGAGTGGGGTCTCAAGATGGAAAGTTCAAGAGTTCTGCTAGTCCTTTATCTATCTCCATGCCAGCACTGGCCACAACCCAGTGCCTCAAAGAGTAAGGTGCCGATCACGATCCGGTAAAAAATGTCCCCGTACGACTCGTATCGGGTCTTTTTACCGTACGAATCGTACAAGTGCCGTACGAACTGGCAATCACGATTCGCATGGTAAAAAGTCCATACGAACCGCACTGGGAATATTTCCCCACACGTCCTCGGGTCGGAAAATGTGTCCGACACGTCCTCGTACGATTCACCGTACAAACGTGAAAGGTGAAGTCCGACCGGGGAATCACGATCCATCCCGGGCGTCCGAATGTACAACCGTATGGTGAAAAGACCGTCCGCACCGAACTCCCATAACAACCATGGAGACGTCCAAACAGGTGCCCGGTACGTGCCGTACCCCCCCCAGCCCCCGTAGGTACGCGCCGACCCCCCCCAGCCCCCGTAGGTATGCGCCGACCCCCCCCAGCCCCCGTAGGTACGCGCCGACCCCCCCCAGCCCCCGTAGGTACGCGCCGACCCCCCCCAGCCCCCGTAGGTACGCGCCGACCCCCCCCAGCCCCCATAGGTACGCGCCGACCCCCCCCAGCCCCCGTAGGTACGCGCCGACCCCCCCCAGCCCCCGTAGGTACGCGCCGACCCCCCCCCAGCCCCCGTAGGTACGCGCCGACCCCCCCCAGCCCCCATAGGTACGCGCCGACTCCCCCCCCAGCCCCCGTAGGTACGCGCCGACCCCCCCTGTGTGTACACCCGTGTACGGTGCGTACCCCCACCCGTGTATGTACGGTGCGTACCCCCCGTGTACGTTCGAGTCGTCCCCCCACCCGTGTACGTTCGAGTCGAACCCCCACCCATGTACGTTCGAGTCGAACCCCCACCCGTGTATGTACGGTGCGTACCCCCCCGTGTACGTTCGAGTCGTCCCCCCACCCGTGTACGTTTGAGTCGTCCCCCCACCCGTGTACGTTCGAGTCGAACCCCCCCGTGTACGTTCGAGTCGAACCCCCCCGTGTACGTTCGAGTCGTACCCCCACCCGTGTATGTACGGTGTGTACCCCCCCCCGTGTACGTTCGAGTCGTCCCCCCACCCGTGTACGTTCGAGTCGTACCCCCACCCGTGTACGTTCGAGTCGAACCCCCCGTGTACGTTCGAGTCGAACCCCCCGTGTACGTTCGAGTCGAACCCCCGTGTACGTTCGAGTCGTACCCCCACCCGTGTATGTACGGTGCGTACCCCCCCGTGTACGTTCGAGTCGCCCCCCCACCCGTGTACGTTCGAGTCGAACCCCCCCCGTGTACGTTCGAGTCGAACCCCCCCGTGTACGTTCGAGTCGAACCCCCCCGTGTACGTTCGAGTCGTACCCCCACCCGTGTATGTACGGTGCGACGGGACGACTCGAACGTACACGGGGGGGGTTCGACTCGAACGTACACGGGTGGGGGGACGACTCGAACGTACACGGGGGGGGGTTCGACTCGAACGTACACGGGTGGGGGGACGACTCGAACGTACACGGGGGGGTACGACTCGAACGTACACGGGGGGGTTTGACTCGAATGTACACGGGGGGTTCGACTCGAACGTACACGGGTGGGGGGACGACTCGAACGTACACGGGGGGGGGGTACGCACCGTACATACACGGGTGGGGGGACGCACCGTACACGGGTGTACACACAGGGGGGGTCGGCGCGTACCTACGGGGGCTGGGGGGGGGGTCGGCGCGTACCTACGGGGGCTGGGGGGGGGGTCGGCGCGTACCTACGGGGGCTGGGGGGGGTACGGTGCGTACCGGGCCACCTACTCTGGTCGATTCGCGCCGTACTTCGTCGTCCCCCCACCCGTGTACGTTCGAGTCGTACCCCCACCCGTGTACGTTCGAGTCGAACCCCCCGTGTACGTTCGAGTCGAACCCCCCGTGTACGTTCGAGTCGAACCCCCGTGTACGTTCGAGTCGTACCCCCACCCGTGTATGTACGGTGCGTACCCCCCCGTGTACGTTCGAGTCGTCCCCCCACCCGTGTACGTTCGAGTCGAACCCCCCCCCGTGTACGTTCGAGTCGAACCCCCCCGTGTACGTTCGAGTCGAACCCCCCCGTGTACGTTCGAGTCGTACCCCCACCCGTGTATGTACGGTGCGACGGGACGACTCGAACGTACACGGGGGGGGTTCGACTCGAACGTACACGGGTGGGGGGACGACTCGAACGTACACGGGGGGGGGTTCGACTCGAACGTACACGGGTGGGGGGACGACTCGAACGTACACGGGGGGGTACGACTCGAACGTACACGGGGGGGTTTGACTCGAATGTACACGGGGGGTTCGACTCGAACGTACACGGGTGGGGGGACGACTCGAACGTACACGGGGGGGGGGTACGCACCGTACATACACGGGTGGGGGGACGCACCGTACACGGGTGTACACACAGGGGGGGTCGGCGCGTACCTACGGGGGCTGGGGGGGGGGTCGGCGCGTACCTACGGGGGCTGGGGGGGGGGTCGGCGCGTACCTACGGGGGCTGGGGGGGGTACGGTGCGTACCGGGCCACCTACTCTGGTCGATTCGCGCCGTACTTCGCTTTTGCGGCACTTTTTGGGTGCCGTGAAAATATTGCCGTCCGGACTGCTGTCGGTTCGAATCGTAATTCCTGGTTCGTGAAACGCTGCCTGACAGCGTCCCGACGTCACGTCGCAGCATTCCCGGATCACATCCGTATGTATATTTTCGTCGGTCGGTGTTTTTTACGAATCGTACGGAAATGGTGTTTCCGTGCGAATCGTAATTCCATGTTTGTAATGTTTTACGACCGGGTACGAGTCGGACGGGGAATTCGCTCCGACCGACGGTTCGTACGCGGTTTTTACCGGATCGTAATCGGCACCTAAGTGTGCACTGTGAGAAAGGAGGGAATGGAAGGGCCAGAGTGTATCATGAAAGGCCTGTGTTGTAGTTCCCACAATTCCACTGAGGAGGCACCTTGAGGGGGGTCAATGCCACTGTATTGTGCCGGGACAATGTCGCTCTTTTCTTGGTTTCTCAGAGGGTCTTACTTTCCCTTTGTTTTTGCTTTATCGTAATTGTTTCATTTGTTGTTATTTGGACGGTTGTTGTTTGTGTCCCCAGTGTTCTTTTAACTCAAATTTTTTGTGCTTGAAAATGTTGTCAGATCTTGTTCAATGTTGTATTCCAGCTGTGGAGGACCATCCATTTGTTGGTGTACCCCTTGGGTTTCTTCTTCAATTATGCACATGTTGGCTCACTAGTTTGAATTCATTGAGCTCTTTAATCGTGTTGTATGATTATCCATTTTCTCCTTCTGTAGCCAACACAATAGGGGCATGAGGTGATGCCCCCCCCAACATCAAGGAATAGGCAGGAGATGCAGAGTAGGTAGGATGTCAGAAGAAGTTAATTGTACATCCAAATGTAAGAGACCTCAGCCACCAACAGTTAAACCAACTACATTCTCTCACTAAGGAAGACATTCTAAATTACATCATAGCCTAGCAACACTAACAAAGGCAAGTTACATAATACAAGGTACAAAATACAGGTTGCATAAAACATGGTACAGTATACCACATCACCTTCCCCGTATAGCATTGAAAAACAGAAAAAAAAAAATGCGTATACAATCTTGCAAACGATGAGGTGTGATTCTCATGTGCAAAGAACTCCTCCTAACCACTTGAGATGCGGGACAAGGCACAGGAACATCAGCACATTCAGAATCATGAGAAGAACACTTGGCAATCCTGCCATGGTTCCATATCTTATAGTCACTGGTCTTGACGGCTTGTTAAACTTAATGATTTGCAAGGGTTTACCAAACTTCAAAATACCGACACCCTTCCTTAGTAACTTAACTCTGACCCAGTCACCAACCCCTACAAGTGTTTTTTAGCAGCTTTTCCCACATAAAACAATTCCTTCCTCCTTTCCCTACATCTCAACTCCCTGTCCTTCCACACCAGTCCTTTCAACTTCACTGTCAGCCATTTTCCTACTAGAGGCCTCCCAAGCTGGAATAATGCCTGTGATGGCCGCTCTTCCTTTAAACAAAATCTAAAAGGAGCTACCCCAGTGGATGAATGATGTTTAAATCTGTTCTCGTAAACGGTCCTTTTGATAGCAGCTTCCCAATCATCACCAGAAGCCACAGCTAACTGCATGGCTTCCTTCGGTACTTTGACAAATCTTTCCGCAACACCATTGAATACAGGATGGCATAACGCAGTCTTTTTAGGTCTTATGCTTCTTTCTTCCAAAAATGTCACAAAGGAATGAGAAGTAAACTGGACCCCATTATCAGATAACAAAGACATGAAACCCTTCTCATTCAAAAAGTTCCTCCAAAAATACAATGATAACTTGAGATTCGAAAGAATTAACAAGCTTTACCTCAGGCCACCTAGAATACAAGTCCACACAAACCAAAACATAGCGGTCTTGAGACCTCAACTTCACCGGCCCTAAGATATCGATGGCAACATCAAGCCATGGACCACAGGATTGTTCCCTGATAATCATTGGCGGAGTCCTACACTTCAGCACTTTGTCACTCGCAGCACATTGGGAGCAATTGCAAACAATTCTCTCTATGTAAACATCCATTGCCGGCCACCATTAAGCCTCTCTGATCCTTTCATTGGTTTTTGCAATTCCCATATGGCTCACATGAGCATTTGCCACCAGCTTATCTTTCCAGTTGTCAGGAACCACCAACTTACTTCCACGCATCAAAATGCCATTCACCGAGGTCAGTTCAACTTTAAAGTTCAAAAACCCTTCAAGATGCTCATCACAATTTTTCTTGTCACCCTAACCATCTCGTTTCTTTAGCCTTAAGTGATTCAAAGTGCCCATCCCAATAACATGGCAATGAATAGTATATTATAGTCTGCACATCTGCATGTACTGTTTCTGCCATGTCACTTTTTCTTAAAGCAAATTTATTTAATCAGATATCTGATTTTTAGAAGAGTTTTTTCCATGTTTAAAGTAATTGTTACATATAATCTGCGAGGTGGTAAAAGCGTATTTCTCATGTAACTTTTGTTGTGGTAATAAACGTAAATTAGAAATTTGCTGTGAAGTAATGCGTGTGTAGTAATGTGTGAATTTGAGTTTATTAGTACAGTTGCTTGACTTAGCATAATATATTTATTTACATGGTTTAACCTTCTTTTCAAATGTTTCTCACTCATGTTGCCAGTTTTCGTATTATCTACCTGTATTGCTTTCATTTTGTTCACCATAGTGCTTATATCTACAGTTACATTTTTGCATATTCTGCACAAAAACAAGGCTTTGTTATATTGATAAAAACATTTCAAAAGTTGATGGTTAGAGGCATTGGCAATGCATTAGGTCTCGCATTTACGCGAGTTTAAGCTATTGGCATTGTAATTGACAATGCCTTTTATTTGTTTTAAAAACAAAAATAAAAAGCATTGTTAATTGCAATGTCAATAGCTCAAACTTGCATAAATGCGAGACCTATTGCATTGCAAATGCTTGTTCTAAATGTAGGTCATCCCTAAGGTAGGCCCAATGGGCAGGGTTCAGTGTATTTAAAAGGTGGGACATGCATTGATATGTTTTACATGTCCTGATACTGAAATACTGCTAAATAGTTTTTCACTATTTCAAGGACTAGCTCTCCCATAGGTTATCATTGGAGCTGCCTTGTAACCTCTTACCAGTGTAACTCCAACTTGGGAAGAGATAGAGATTTGAAGTTTGAGGTCTTGGAACAATTTAAAAATACATCTTTAGTGTAGTTGGTTTTTAAATTGAGTGTTTTAAAATGCCACTCTTAGAAAGTGGGCATTTTCTTACTTCACCATGCTGTGCCTCTGCCTGCCTGTGGAATACACATCTGGTTAAGACTGACAGTTGGGCCGTTTGTACATTCACTCTAGACAGTCACACAAAGGAGCAGAGGTGTGTCCTGCATATTCTGATGGTCCATCACCAGGCTGATGAGTCTTCCTGAGATAGAATGGTGGGAGGAGTTGTTACTGACACTGTATAGGGCTGTGCCTGTACTCCAAATACCAAAGTTGAGTTTGGGCACAATTAACATGTTAAAATCAATTCTGCAACACAGGACTGCTTTTAAACTGACCTAAGGCCTCAGAAGTGCACACATGGAAATGCAAAAAGGGATGCTAATCTCTAAACTGTCATGCCTTATTATAAACTAGGGACTGTAAGGTAGTTTTGACCACCCTGTCCTATTATGTGCTAGGGCCTTATAAGGGAGGTCATGCCAATTATAGGGGTACTGTAACCCATATTGTACCCTAGTGTATGTAGGCATTTTCACTGTATTCTAAGTGTCTTTTCAGGATAGCAATAGCCCTGGGTATGAAAAACAATGGAGGTCTGCCTTCCTTGATGATTCCATATTACAAGATGTGTGTGACTTAGTGAAGAAGGGTTAGCTAAGGGAAAAGGTTCTTTCTCCTCTCTTGCAACTCTTTTGCAAAGTGGAAAGTGAAATCTCTATAGAGGATGGCTAGCTCTTGAGAGGGGACAAGCTCATTCATCCGCTTGTGCTCAGAATGGATATAATAAAGAAAGCTCATGATGGGCACATGGGTGCCACCCTCGCCATACATCGCATCCGTGATACCTTTTGGTGGGCTGGAATGGACACGGAGGTCCACGAGATGGTCCGTGAGTGTTGTGTGTATGGTGCATCAGACAAGACCCTCAAGGTGTTCACTCCTCCCTTGCTTTCCATTGAATATCCTAATGGTCCCTGGTTGAAGGTGGGGATTGATGTCACATGACCGTATGACAATTTGTCTGAGTATTTAAAGTATATTCTGGTTCTCATGGAGTATGCCTTTAAGTTGCCTGAAATCAGGCTAATCAACAATGCCAACTCAAAGGTCATAATTGAGTTCCTCCAGGATGTGTTCATGAGGGAAGGGTTTCCGGAAGTGGTAGTTTCTGACAATGGGAAACAATTTGTGAGCAGTGAGTTTGAATCCTTCCTAGCGTCTTCTGGAGTCAGACATTTGAAGAGTTTGCTATATCATCCCCAAACCAATGGCCTTGTTGAGAGAATGAATCATGAAGTAGGGGAGTGTGTGAAGTGCGCCAAAGCTGGTAATCATGATGTGTGTCAAGTGCTAAGCAGCATGATTTGGTCCTACAAGACCACACCTCACTCTTTCACCAAAATATCACTGTTTGAACTTATGAGAGGTAGGAAGGCAAACACCACTTTTAGGCCTAAGTGGATGTCAAGGTGGTTGAAATCTGATTTGGATGTCACGAAGTTGACGTCGTGTGTGAAAGAGAACATTCTTGCTACCCAAAACAAACAGAAGGAGTGGTTTGATATCAAGAAAGGAGTTAGGATGTCTTTTCCTAATATTGGTGATATGATCAAAATCATATCCTCTGTACATGTGAAAAAGGGGGAAAGCAAATATGGTATGCCTGTCGAAGTTGTGAAATTGGCTGGAAATGCTGTACAAGTTGAAGGAGGGTATTGGTGGAATTTGTCTAAAGTGGTCAACGTTGCTCAGAATTTCGATGTTTCTGGATGCAGTAATCAAAAGAGTACTGGACCTTGCATGGCTCCTCATCAGTTTAACGTTAGAAGGAGTGTCAGGTCACATGCCAAGCCTGCTAGGTTCAGGTAGTTTCAAATTTCTTTTTTCTCTGTTGTGGGTAGATGGGAAGGTGTATAGTAATGCAGTAATATACATTGTCTTTTATTGTTAAAGACTGTTCTCCATGTCATCAGCTTTCACAACTACAGTGTTCCTTGTTGCTAAGTGTTTTAGAATCTTATTGAGTAGCTCACAGTTGGAGCTGAGCTGCGCTGAGCCTGGTGGAGTCCTTGTTGTTGCTGGCTTCACAACCGTGTAGCTATCAAATAAACCTGTTAAACCTCATCCAGTTTGCAGCTTTGTCACTACAGTATGCCACACATCAAGGCAGCCATAGTATGAGTTGCAGCCATGCTGTAGTGATGCCAGATGGCATGCTGTTGCTTGGGATATTAGTTACTTCCACAGTTCACCACAGGACGAGAACAAGAAGGCTGAGTGCCCTCTCACAACTTGGGTCCGACCAGTTGTGCGCCAGATGTCAGTCAGATGTGCTTTGTGCTCCTTACCCTGGGAACATCGCTGAACTTCTCCTTCTGGACAGTCTCTCCTCTTGCAGGCACAGACATTCTACTTCCCTCTCTGAGCAGGCAGGTGAGATTGGGGCTCTAGACAGCCCCACAGCTTCACCAGCAAGTTGCGCTTACACAGGCTACTGTTCCTTTACCTCTGGAATACTGGCAGTCTGGTAGGCACCAGGCTGAGCCTCACTGCAGCTCTTTTAAAACTGTATGGAACATTCCCTTTCTTGACAAAGAAAAAATTGAACCTGGAACAAAATGGGTCCTACTTTCAAACTAATTTTCCAAACAGGAGATATTGATCCACTGTCTAAGGTCATGGAATCAGTATGCAGTGGTTCCTTTTCAAATGTAACTTTCTGGCTTCAGTGCAGACAACGCTCTTGTTAATGTTCAGGTAGTGATTTCCCAAAACATGGGAACAATAAGTGTGAAGGCCCTGCACCTGGCCGTCAGCAACATTCATGAGGTAACAATCGGGGAGATATAAATAGCCAAGTCCTCCATACAATGTTTTCATACCCGTAACAAAAGAATGTGCTGACTCACCCAATCTTCCCCACCCTAAACCTAATAGAGAAGTTTAGGAAAGACTAATCAGCAATCCCCTGCTATATGGTAAATGTCTACTATCTTCCTCATTTCAGTGGTGGAGTTTCCATCCTCCAGCTTCAGTAATGCAGACAATGCCCAGGGAACTGTATCACATCCTCAGCCTTATGCTATGCTAAACCTGAGGCCAACCCAAAGGCAATACACAATGGATACCACTGGTCCCAGCAATCAGACGTTCACCATTCATCCATCAACACCATACACACACAGAATGGCAGTGCAAGGGCCTGGGTGTTACATCTAAGCACAAGTATTACAGGAGTGGGGCAGGTTGACTGCACTCACACAAAACAAAAAAAGGTTTACCGACGACTACTAACCCAGAACAAAATGGTGTGCTACAACTTTTTTTTATATCAGTAACCCTGTAAATCAACATTAGCCCTAAGTCAGCAAAGGTGACACACTTTGTGTACTGCTCCAGACCACAGAACAGGTTGTGGACCTTGGAATTCACCATGAGCACACCAAGGGCTGGGCACACATTACTAGATTAGCTTGATGGCTGGAGCAACAAACATTCAGGATACCATTTTCACTTGAAATCAGTGCCCACTCATTTACCAAGCAGGGAGGATTACTGTGACAATAACAATGTTCTTAGGACAGAAGTTAAAATAGTAATTATGATCCCAATACATGCAATTCGACCATTGCTTGTAGTACTGAACTCAGAATAGCAAATCTTGCCCCACCCTCAAATATATGCCATTCCCTAAAGTTTGCAGGACTAGAGTTTGAATACTTAACTTAACCCAGCAAATATATGCATTTTCCCCATGTTCTATTGGGACTGGAGTTAGAATATTTAATCTCTTCCCACAATTGTATTAACTTTCCCTAATGCTATTTGTAGTAGAGTTACTTTAGTAATTATGACCACTGGTGTCCCTGGGAGTGTAGTTAGAATAATAAATCTGACTACCCCTAAATATAAACATATCCTCAATGTTTGTAGGACTGGAGTTAGAGTAGTAAGTTAGTTCCCCTCCCCAAATATGTATGCTTTCCCCAATGACAGTAGGACTGAAGTTAGAATAGTAAATCAGACACATACCACCCCCAAGTTTATATACTTTTCCCAATGTTACTAGGATTGAATTTAGACTAGTAAACCAGCCTCCTCCTCCCTGTTTATATGCACTTTCCCCAATGTATGTTAGACTGGGTTTAGAATATTTAAATCTGGCACCCACGATTATGTTTACTTTCCTTCAATGTTGGTGTGACTGGTGTTAGAAATTGCCCCTTCCATTTATACGCACTTTCCCTTGTATTCGTAGGACTTTAGTTAGAATAGTAATTTGGTCCTCCAAATAGGTGCACTTTCTCCACTACTATTTACAGGGCAGGAGTTATAAAAGTATATAGCTCCCATGCTCCAGGAAACCACTTTTCCAGTGTTAGTGGGGCTGGAGTTAAAATAGTAAATCTTACCTCCCTGAATTATATTCACTTTTCTCAATGTTTCTCACTTTTGGAGTGATTAGAATAGTACATTTAAATTAATCTTATTATCTGTACCTGTCTCAGTGTTCGTAGAGCTGGAGTTAGAAACGTAAACCTGAATTTGTTAGACCAAAACAAATGTGTTTCCCAAACGTTTGTAGTACTAGTATTACAATAGAAAATCTGCCTTTGTCCCTAAATATATGCACGTTGTCCTATGTCAGCTAGACTAGAGTTAAAAGAGAACATCTGAAACCCCCAACCCCAAATGTATGTTCTCCCAATGTTAGTAGAATTGTATATAAATAGTAAACTTACCTTGCCCCATCCCTGAATTAGATGCTTCTTTGACAATGTACAATGTACAGAATATTAAACCTGACTCCTTCCATTATGTGCATTTTTCTAAATGTTTTGAGACTGGAGTTCGAAGGATAATCATGCTCCTCCAATTATATGCACCATGCCGAATACTTGAGGTGGACTACACCCAGCTCCCCAAATATATGGACTTTCTTCAATGTTTGTAGGACTTGAGTTCCAATAGTAAATCAGACCTGCCTCATTTATATGAATTTCCCCGGTGTATGTAGGACTATTATTAGAGTAGTAAATCTGTCATCCACCAAAAATATGTACTTTCCCCACTGTTAGTGTGACTGGAGTTAGAATAATAAATGTGACCTCCCCAATAATATAAACTAATCCCATTTGTTATTGGACTGGAATTAGGGTAGTAGATCTGACCCAAATAAACATATCTACTTTCTTCAATGTTAGATGTCCTTGAATAGGAAATCGGACCAGTGTTCCCAAACACATGCACTTGTCCCAATGTTAGTTAGACTGCAGCTGGAATAATAAATATTTGTGGTAATAACACCCAAAACCCCGCAAAAAAAAAAAAAAATACAGTTGTTAACAATATTAGCAAATACATATTAATTAAAATAATTAATTAAAACATCAACAAATATATTTTATAATTCACAATCAACCGAATACCCTGACAAAACACAACCCATACAAAATAAAAGTTGAACATATTAGAACATATTTTATATTTTGCTAACAATCTAGCTTTAAATACCAAAACATACTAAGAACTATAAGAAATGTTATTAAATACTGTGGTGGTTTGCTATTCATTTAAAAAAAAAAATCATTATATTAACCCTTGAGCTTACCTTCTTGAAATATTTGTACTAACGATTTTTCGACCTGGATATGTAGTACCATCACTATCATTTGAAATCGATATTTAGGGGTCGATTAGGATGTAGGGCGGATCTCCACCGACCGCATGCGGTGGCGATCCACCCTGCATCCTTCCCCCCGCCACCCATTTCCCCCCGCCATATTAGTAGGCGGTCTTTCCGTCCACCGGTTTTCCGCCGGTCGACCAGGTGTAAAAGGGGCTATATATGGTGGCGGTGTCTGCTAGACACCGCCATCCATATTAGCATGGGCAGCGGAGCATGCCTTTCCATGGTGGAGACCCTGCCATGGAAAGCCATGCGGAGTCTGCTTTCGGGGGCCTGTTGCGGGCCCCCAGGGTATTGGGGGTGGGGGGGTGCACATGGGGGGTACATTGTCATGGACATGGTGGCAGGCACCTCGCGGTGCCTGTCACCTTGTGCATGACAGTGCATTCCCAGCATTGTGGCGGGCGGTGCTGGGAATGGAGGATGCCACCACCACGGTGGCATCCTAATTGCAGGTGCGGGACCGCCAAACCACTGGCGGCCGGTCCCAGCACCGCTAGGGACTAAAGTCCGCCTGCCATCCTAATTGGTTCCTTAGTATCGGTGCCTCAAATGTGTGCCTCTTGGACCACGGAACATATTTAGTGTGATCCCACTGTGCGCCCTTTGGCCAGGGGCAAGGAAGGTCTCAGCATCATGGAGTGGCTCCCACAAAGGGTGCTGCAGTCACAGGCTGCACAGCTGGGGAAGAAGAGCTGCAGAGATACTGACAGTCTGACTGTCAGTGTTTTACACAAAGGCACTGTGCATTGATTTCAAGTGTTGCCATGAACGCGTCAATTGTGGTGTCACTACTGCCCCTGTCGTCAGTGGCATCGGTCGACAGCAGGAAGGGTCAGTGGAACAACTGTGCATGTATGGTGTTATGTCTCTACTATAGGTGCTAATTATTGGGGTTAGCATATACGCTGAAGACAGCACATTCTGTTTTTTGTTGTGCCCATGTCCATGCTCGGTGCTGTACCCAGCTTCACATGTGTACTTTGTCAAATTCCTATACTGTTACAATCGTGACTAAACTTTCAACTTTCCCATCTGCTACTTTCTGACCCTGTACGCTATGGCTCATTAGCATACCATCTTGTACCTGGCAAGGGTTCCTCTGGAACGATTTATGAAGTTCCGCAGCGATTGCTAACTCTGGGAGAGAAACACATACACATAATAATATTGCAAGTTCCCAAACAATGGCTGCAAAGAACCAGTGCCAATTAAACTCGAAACAATGACACATTCAGCATCAGCTAGCATGAGAACTATGATCTGGGCGTTCGAGTCCAATACTCTGCATTTCCCAATGACGTGATTCTTTGAAACTACGTGCTTTCTTAATTGTTACAATAGCACGTCTGGGTGTAGCACGACATGCAATTTCCTGAGCTCACTGTGCTTTTCAATACTAACAATGATCCCAGTGTGTCTGGGTGTTTCTGGTTTGGATTTAGGAAAGGGGGAAGCTCACGTGTGTTTCAAAATCTGCATGAAATCCCATGGGCTGACACCGGAATTCAAACCTAACCTACCCTAAAAATGAACTTTTGACATCAATGTCAATGCGATATTTATTCCATAAGGTAATGAAATTCCTCTTATAAAATAGGGGTCCGGTCCAGAATGAGAAAACGCCGGGTGTGGGGAAAAAAACAAACCTTTATCATCATGTTTAGAACTGCATGTATACGCCGGCGCCAAATAATGTACGGTGTTAGGTTCTGAACATGTTAAATGTTCAACGGCATTTGCAAAACTTATTCCGTTTACCATGAGGGCAAATCTGTGGATGAAAAAGAGCCTTGCAATAGATTACATTCCTCTAAGTGGTCGAGACTGGTAAAACATCTTAAATCCCAGCATATTCTGCTATGCCCCCAGTATGGAGACAAGAAAATAGCTATAAAATTCAGCAAAAGAATAGGGTCAACCATGCAAAAAGGAGCATTTTCTCACAGTCTGCACTATGTAAAACCTTGAAGATACAAATGATATAGTTATAGTCACAGAGCATTTCAATACGGCAGTGTGGGTTGGCTGTTAATGTGCACTGCACATATCATAGACATGCATATGGTATGTGGTAATGAGCATCATTCTAAATGTTTCCTTGTCACCCACATCTTGAAAAGATATCATGAACATAGACACTCAAAGACTGTTTTTACATTGTTGGTCCTTTCACATAATTAACATCATTAGCGAGCATGGATAACCCATCGACCCAGGCATGGGTTTTAGATGTTCATCATAAGCATCAGCATGCACATCCCTCTTATGGGATCGACTATATGTCTCATATGTTTTCCTCACAAGGCTTATGAGAGGTTTTCTATGGAAGGTTGTTATAAAGTGGGTGACTGAATGCCACAGTGCAGGAAATTGAAGCATTAGTTGAAGGGGGTGAGAGCCCATCTCAAATAATAATCCCAACCCATGTCAGGGTGAACCACTAAACTCACTAAATCAAATTGTGCTTTATCCTTTGGTAGATTGGCACAAAGCAGTCAGGTTTAATTTAGAGGCAATGTGTAAAGAGTTTATGCAGCACTGAACCAGCAATAAAGTGAATATACAATACAAGAAAAATATAAAACCAAAATTGAGTAAAATGAAACCAAAGCGACAAAAATCCAATAAATAGAACTGGAGAAATACATTTTAAAGAGTTCAATTTAAAATAGTCATGGATGTTGATTCATCAAAACGCCAGGGAGTAGCAGAAATGACATCACATGCTATGTGACTCCTGCCTGATGTCAGAGGAAGCAACATCACATGAACTTAGACCTGAATACATCACAGGAAGGGACATCACCTGCTCGCTGACCCACCCTGATGGTGTCATAGGAAGTGACTTCACACAAGCTTTGACCTAGTGACCTCACAGGAAGTGACATCACCTGCCCTTTGGACCCCTGTGAAATCAAAGTAAGCGACAACGCATGGCCTTTGATTTGGTGCTATCACAGGAAGTGAAGCATCTAATTTTTGGTTACTTACATCACACACAGAGGCTGGAAAACCTCTACACATACATAAGACATACCCTATAAACACAAATACTTCAAATCATATTGAAAATGCAGCTACATACATTGTTTCAGGTAGTATTTTCAGCTATATTTAAGATAATGTAGAACCTATCAAATAGTCTATAACAATGGAGAATACACTAGTCAAGTTTGAAACTGCCATTATCAACATCAAATACATTATAAAATGGGAAAGTTGATGGGCCTATAATGTTCAAAACAAGTTCACTTTATCATTTGTTTATAGAAACTAAGAGTATCATGTAATGAAATCAAACTCTTGGAACGTAGATAGCAGTGCTATTTAATGCTGGTCAAGTTCTCCCAGAAGCCTTCATTTCCAAGACATGGTATACATACTTCTAAACCTGTGGAGCAATTGAAGCTTTCCAGGTTTAGTATCATTAGTTTCTTCCGCAGAAAACATGCTCATCACTGGTACAATACACTTGTGCTGAACGAATCACTGACAGAATATCGAAGGTCAGAATAGCGACCTACAAAAATATCACAGCAAGAATATCGAAGTCAAGAATATCGACATCCTATCTACATTATGGTAAGTACAAAAATATCGAAAAACAAATATCGATGTCAAAAATATCGTTGATAAAAATATCGGTTTTTATTTAATCTAAAAATATAATATAAAAAAGTGCATAATACATATAATTAAAATAATTATTGTTAAATTTATTACAACATGTTTAAAATTATAAGTAATATATATATAATGTAAAAATAAATTAAACATATAAATATAATATATACTATATATACTTATTTATTAATATGTTTTAATAATTATTTTAATGACTTATAAATTGGTTAAAAAATTTATAAATTATAAATACATCTATCCACATAAAACAATAATATAAATAAAACTGTAATGGATATATGTAACACATTTAAAAAAATTAAATTATTTTTAATCTTTTTAAATTAATTATATACTACATTATCTGAAATAATACAAAAAAATATTAGATAGCGGAGGGAATAAACTTACTATTCCAACACCAAACAGTGCAACAGTAGGGAAAATGTTGGATAGCGTAGGGGTAACAATTACTATTCCCACCCCTCTGAGTGCAGCAGTAGAGAAAGTGTTGGATACCATAGGGTTTAAAATTACTATTCCCACTCCAGGGAGTGCAACAGTAGGGAAAGTGTTGGATAGTGTAGATGTAAAAATTACTATTCACACTTCAGTGAGTGCAACGGTAGGGAAAGTGTTGGATTGCGTAGGGGCAAAAATGACTATTCCCACTCCAGATAGTGCAACAGTAGGGAAAGTGTTGGATAGCTTAGGGGATAAAATTACTATTCCCACTCCAGGAAGTGCAACAGTAGAGAAAGTGTTGGATAGCGTAGGGGTAAAAATTACTATTCCCACTCCAGTGAGTGCAATAGTAGGGAAAGTGTTGGATAGCAATGACCATTCCCACTCCAGGGAGTGCAACAGTTGGGAAAGTGTTGGATAGCGTAGGGGTACAAATTACTATTCCCACTCCAGTGAGTGAAACAGTAGGGAAAGTGTTGGATAGCGTAGCAGTTAAAATTACTATTCCCACTCAAGTGAGTGCAACAGTAGGGAAAGTGTTGGATAGCATAGGGGTAAAAATTACTATTCTCACTCCAGTGAGTGCAACAGTAGAGAAAGTGCTGGATAGCGTAGCAGTTAAAATTAGTATTCCCACTCCAGTGAGTGCAACAGTAGGGAAAGTGTTGGATAGCATAGGGGTAAAAATTATTATTCCCACTCCAGTGAGTGCAACACTAGGAAAAGTGTTGGATAGTGGACGGGTAAAAAATACTATTCCCACTCCAGTGAGTGCAACAGTAGGGAAAGTGTTGGCTAGCGTAGGGGTAAAAATTTACTATTCCAACCTCCAGTCAGTGCAACAGTAGGGAAAGTTTTGGATAGCGTAGGGGTTAAATTAACATACCTATTAATGTAATAATTTTTGTAAAATAAGTAACATATTAATAATTAATTAACAAAAATAATAAATACCAATAAAATTAAATTAATATTTACTCAATTATAATAAATTACTTCCCACCCTATTTCCCTATAAACCCACAACCCGCTACACATAAAAAATAACATAACTAATTTAATTATCAATTAATAAAAATTAATGACCAAATAATAATAAATTAACAATAAATTAATAAACAATAACAACAAATACAAATGAATAATACATTGATTATTATTAATATAATTATAAATTAACCAATTAATAAAAGTTAATTAACAATTAATAATGAATTAACAATAAATTAATAATCAAAAATAAATAAAAACATATTAATTAATTAATTAATTATAATTAAATTACTTCCCACCCTATTTCCCTATAAACCCACAACCCGCTACACATAAAAAAATAGCATAATTAGTTTAATTACCAATTATTCAATTAATAAAAATTAATTACCAATTAATAATTAATCAACAATAAATTAATCAACAATAACAATAAATAAAACAATAATAATACATGAATTATAATAAATATAATGATAAAAAACAATTAGTAAAAATCAATTGCCAATTAATAATTATTTAACAATAAATTAATAACCAAAACAATAAATAAAAACATATTAATTAATTAATTATAATTAAATAGCTTCCTACCCTATCCCCCTATAAACCCACAACCTGCTCTGATACTAAAACGCAAAATTTACTTTAAAAAAAGTACTAATTTCTAAACATTTAGGTGCCGATTCCGATCGGATAAAACTCGGGTACGAATGGTCGTGCGGAGTTTATTCTCCGTACGACTCGTACCCGGGAAATTCTCCTTACAAACCAGCAAGTACGATTCGTACAGAAATACCATTTCCGTACGAGTCGTAAAAAACTACGTGCGGCTAAAAAATACCCACAATTCCGATCCGGGACATCGCGTACATGATGTCCGAATGGAGTCAGGCAACGTTCTACGGACCAGCAAGTACGATTCGTGCCTATGCCACTCCGCACAGCTCATTTTTTACGGCAGCCAAAAACTCCCGGGAAATTGAGGACGACGCGAAGAAGGAGCAGCGGTACACGACGGACAGCCATGGACCCCATCCTACATGTAATCCCGGCCCTCCTAGCCTACGACCTGGTGCACCGAAACCGCCGCGCATGCCGCAGAACGTCAGCACAACACCCAGGGGCAAAGGGGGGGCGAGGGGCAGGAAACATAACCTCTACCTAATTTTAAAAATACCATATACTGTCCATACATTACCTCCAGAGTCTGGTCACTTCAGGGGGCGTGTCCACCAATCCCCACGTACGCATACCCGTCACCACTACAATGGTGGTACGGGCCGTACCCACGCCCTCAGAGCGTGTGTACGGCCCGTACCACGCGCACCCCTACATTACCACTACAATGGTGGTAGGGGCCGTACCCACACCCTCAAAGCATGGGTACGGCCCGTACCACCATTGTAGTGGTGATGTAGGGTTATGCGCCGTACCCACGCCCTCAGAGTGTGTGTACAGCCCGTACCACGCGTACCCCTACATCACCACTACAATGGTGGTACGGGCCATACCCACGCCCTCAAAGCGTGGTACGGCCTGTACCACCATTGTAGTGGTGATGTAGGTGTACGCGCCGCACCCACGCCCTTAGAGCATGTGTACGGCCCGTACCATGCGTACCCCTACATCACCACTACAATGGTGGTATGGGCCGTACCCACGCTTTGAGGGCGTGGGTACGGCCCGTACCACCATTGTAGTGGTGATGTAGGGGTACGCGTGGTACGGGCCGTACACACGCTCTGAGGGCGTAGGTACGGCCCGTACCACCATTGTAGTGGTGATGTAGGGGTACGCGTGGTACAGGCCGTACACACGCTCTGAGGGCATGGGTACGGCGCGTACACCTACATCACCACTACAATGGTGGTACGGGCCGTACACACACTCTGAGGGCGTGAGTTCGGCCTGTACCACCATTGTAGTGGTGATGTGGGGGTACGCGTGGTATGGGCCGCACACACACTCTGAGGGCGTGGTATGGCGCGTACACCTACATCACCACTACAATGGTGGTACGGGCCGTACCCATGCTTTGAGGGCGTGGGTACGGTCCGTACCACCATTGTAGTGGTGATGCAGGGGTACGCGTGGTACGGGCCGTACACACGCTCTGAGGGCATGGGTACGGCCTGTACCACCATTGCAGTGGTGATGTAGGGGTACGCGTGGTACGGGCCGTACACACGCTCTGAGGGCGTTGGTACGGCGCGTACACCTACATCACCACTACAATGCTGGTACGGGCCGTACCCACGCTCTGAGGGCGTGGGTACGGCCCGTACCACCATTGTAGTGGTGATGTAGGGGTACGTGTGGTACGGACCGTACCCAACCTATGAATGCGCGGGTACGGACCGCATCACCCATACACCTAGGGCACCAGTACATTTGTCATTCAAGGCGTACACACGCCACAAATGTTGGCTTAGGGCCTGGTGCAGCATATAACCAGTATATTGGGGTGTGTTCATGGCCAGGACAGCAGTGTGCAGCACCAAGGGTGTGGGTGGGTGGGTGGGTGTCTGCCTAGGAGTCCCAGCAGTGGACAAAGACATGTGAGGTGTGGGTGCCTATCACTCCCAGCAGTGGACAGAGGCATGTGAGGGGTGGGTGCAGAGGAATACCAGCAGTGGACAGAGACATGTGAGGGGTGGGTGCAGAGGAATACCAGCAGTGGACAGAGACATGTGAGGGGTGGGTACAGAGGAATACCAGCAGTGGAAAGAGACATGTGAGGGGTGGGTGCAGAGGAATACCAGCAGTGGACAGAGACATGGGGGTGTGTACATCATGATCAGATGACCACAACTCGATGGGTGTATGTATGCATCCCTAATGTTCGACTATGTTGAAAGTGCCAGAACAACACATCACTGACAGGAGTGTCCCACTCCCATGAGGATGGATGTCTTTCCCCCACTGCATGACACACCACATGTGGGTGTGAGGACAAATGACACATGCATACCCACCCCTGGCGGATGCAGCACAATACACACACAGAGATCATGCCACAAGACTGTATAGTCATGTCAATGCCTACTAAACTAAGAGAGCCAAAGGGAACACACACTGTCATGCACATCCCAGGACTGATAGGAATGTACAGGTGCTGGGACAGCCACCAAGATGTTGCCTCTCATGGAAGGAATAGGGTGGAGTTCCCACAGATACAATGCCCACAATTGTCAGTCAGGTGCCCAAATACCCTGAAGAACAAGTACCAATTGTGTGCTAGACTAGGATAACACACATGCATAGTGCGTAAAATGGAGAATTTCGGCATTAAAACATACTCAATACACAAGTACAGTGACTAGCAAGGATGGCACAGACGATGCAGCCGGAGACATTGCTGAGCAGGCATGGCCATAGTTGAAGGAATCCGTCACCAACAAAGAAAATGTAGACAGAGGTCAGCACAACAATTGTGCAACTCCCTGCAGGGAAGGTGTCAGGTGCCACAGAGGAAGGAACACTCCTTGGGACAAGGTCTCCAAACACAAATAGCACACACGACCAAAGATTCTTTGCAGAGACCTTGTGATGGCACGCAGATACCATGGTCCACCCCATGAGCATCAGACTACAACATTTCCCTGAAAAATAACACATTACCACAACCCCAATTCCTGGAGCATCAGCACCCACATCAATACCTGAAATGCAATAGTGTTCAAAGTGAAAAGAAAATGCTTTATTCAGCATTAAAAGCAAAATTATAAAAGTACACTATTTACAAAGGCACATGGCCAGTCCAGATCAGAAGTCCTTGGGGGGGACACATGGCCCCGCGTCTCCCCTAGCTTGCCTGCACATTAGAACCCTCAGGTTCGTTGACTGGGGGGGGGGATCATGTGGGGAAGGACCAGGCACCACAGGGACAGGAGGTGTAAGGGTAGGTGTGGTGGGTGCAGGGACGGATGCCTCCACCACAGGGGGTGGGGCAGCGCCAAAGGTGGAGGTGAGCTCGGCACTGCACACTGCTGCCAGGTCGTCCAGAGTATCCCCTGCACCTGAAGAAACCACAGGCTCAAAGGAGGGGGGGGTCGGAGGGATGGGGTGCAGCGCTACTGGGGGAGGGGGTGGACAGGGGGGGACTCAACTCCCCTACCTGTGGAGTGCCGTTCCTGTTTGCGGGCTGGTGAGCCAGAGGGGCTGAGGCCCAGCACAGCCAAGTAGGCCTCTTTGTCAGATTGTGTGGTAGGGGAGCCGAGGGGAGTGCCATTGGAGGGACTGGGTAGTGAGGCATGCGGACTCGGACTGTGGCTGCGTGTATGCCTGTGTGCCCCAGACCCAGTGGGTGTGCCTTCATCCCCCTGAGTGTGCGTGCGAGGAGGTGTGCGCTTGCCCTTATGTGTTGGTGTGCTGCCTGTGTCTGGTGGGGTGCGTGCTTGGGAATGTCTGGGTGTGCTTGGGACAGGCATGGGAGTAGGAAGTGTGGATGGTGCAGGAGTAGGGGGGGACGAAGCGCTGCTGGAGACTCACTGCTGCCATCAGTGAAGAGTCCATGGACCTCAGCAACATCCGTTGGTCAGACATCGCTGATGACATGCCCTCCATGTACGACACCATCTGTGTCATCAGTCTGGTGTGGCCATGGAGGACATTCAGCATCGATGTCTGGCCAACCTGCAACTGCCGCAGAATGTCCACACTCTGCAGTGAGGGCAGCAGGGGAGACAGGGGCAGGGGGTGCGGTGCCTGGCACAAAGGAGACATGGTGGTGCCTTGCACGGACAGAAGGGACCGGAGCAACTGGGAGGGCGGTGATGGGAATGGAGGGGGCGGTGACAGATGTAGTGCTGCTGCCAGGTGTTGTAGCAGCCTCCGCCCCCTCGAGGAGTTCAGCCTCGGACCCGTCAGCGTCGTAGTCAGTGTTGCCACTAGACAGGTCCTCCGCCTATCTTCCCTCGCCCTCCGTGCCACTTGCTCCCGCAGACTCGCCAGCAGTGGTGGCAGCGGTGCTGGAACCCTCCTCCAGGTCCGTGCAGGTGTCTCCCTCGGTGTCCTCCAATGATGCTGTGGGCAAGCTGAAGATACAGAAAATAATCAGTCACCTGTATACATCTGACACAGGAGTCCAAACAAAATATGTCACAGTGCATATCAGGAAATGCATCATGAGTAACATCTAGAATACTCCGCACATATGTAACCCTGTACTCCCCAGTTGGTTGACCCACCATGCCACTTGGAAAAAATGGAGATTATGACACAACAGCAAATAACTTGATATCGAATTATACTGAGAAGCTAGTGTCTGGGAACATTTGAGCACAGCAAGACTATGAAGGCATGCCACCTCTTGTTCACTGTGATCGAAACAGTATTGGTGCACCCAAGGCCAAATAACAGACCTCAATGCTGAAGGTGTCCCCACACTCATAGACCTGTGAGTACTTTGGAAACCCAAACGAAAAACATTGTGATCCCTTGGGACTCACAACACTTTACACAATGTACATGTTTAGAATGTGTGAATGTGCCACTTTGTGAACAGAACACACATGTGCCTGTATAACAGAAGTCACACAAGGAGGTGCACACAAAACTACATTTACACAGTCATTGTATGAGCTGCCAGCCGAATTCAAATAAGCCAGTGTAAAGAAGAAATGGGGTATCAGTAAGTACATATACTTGGCACCACGGTGGTCTGGATGACTTGACACTCGTAAGTTGGTATCAGCAACAACCAAGGACTTACCCAAATGCAAACACACTGTGGGAACATGGATATGTATAATCAGAAAACAAGTGGTAATTGAACTGTGCCTTTCTTTAAAATGTGCCAGCGTATCCCCGGAAAGTGTAAAGGTATTTTCTTTTGCACTTCCTTGGGAGACATCTGTCATGCAGGCACATTATTGTCCTTCACAACAAAACATCAAAGTCAAGCATATGAAAAATTGAGACATGTTGACAAGTGTAGTGAGTGCCAAGGTACAATACTTCTTGACTAACAACTTGAATCATGCCACCTGTCACATGGCCATCCGTACCATGATGACACAGTTGGCAACACATCTGAACCACTGCCTGTCATGTGGAGTGGCATACATGTCCAAACACAGGACAATGCATTAGCTAATGGGCCTGCAATTGTGTCGGGATAAGGAGCACCTGCACTGAGGAGACACCCTCATGGGAACCAAGAATGTCCACACAGATGTCAGCACACACAGACCAAACTACATAGCATCTCGACCACACACTGGTGGCAAAAATGGATGAGCATGAATCATGTATTTTAACTTTTGACACATGCTGCAAAGCACACACATTAAACCCTGCACAACATGACTGGGTCACTGCATGTTGAGTGTCTGTCCAGACAATTATCACACACAGGTCAGACCTGGCAAAGAGACATAAGGTTTGGACATGTAGGCCTTGCCCGCACAAACCCCCCATACCTGAGACAATGTGATTGAGAGAGATCAAGAAGTTACACCTCTTAATCTGGGTTTACTAAAATGTGCATCAAGAATTCCTAAATGTACTCCACATCACCTCGTGAGGCTGCCAATACATATTTGTGACAAACAACCATCAACAGATAGTTGTACATAGCCACACAGGCACTGCTCAGTGTGAGGATGCACAAGCCAAATTGGGTCAGCCTGTACAATGAGCACATGCAGCACACTTTAGATAAATACAAATGAGGCCAGGGAACAATGCCACAGAGGCCAACCTATGCTGAACACACAGAAAATGGGCACAGTGTTGGATGACACACATGATTCCGAGGCAAGGGTGTCTTAGGGGACTGTAGTGGGCACACTGCTCCATGGTCCTGGAATGATCTGACTGTAACATGAGCAACCGTCCCGGCACTATGCATATCTCCCACTCATGCACATCATGTCTGAGGCCACAACATCGGTCATGCATGCTGCAAGTCTGTTCATTTGAAAACTCACACTCCTATGTTGAGACTCAGCATCAGTGCCAACTAATATGGACCCCAAAATGACTGAACAGGACATGGCGCAGGCAAGGTAACAACACATGTCTCAGACCCCCCCCACATGATACAGAAAGCAATGTGCACTTGGATTAACTGGCAGCCTAGATGACCATGTGCAATAGTGATTACACACAGACCAGGGAACACATGTCAAGGAGGGGAAGGGAGGAAGAACAGCACCGGTTGACTTTGGGGAACAGGATATGCACTGCACATATTAACCCTCGCAGTGTATCCAGGCGACTGAGCACTTCCAAAAGCTGGTGACACACAACAAACACACATGTACCTACCCCCTTCCTGCTGCTGCAACTCCTGTAACCGCCTATCCAAGTCAGGGAAGACCACCGCCAGGACACGCTTCATCTGGTGGGTCAGGCGTCTGCGCCCGCCGTGCTTGCGTGGAGGTGAGTCCTTCAGCTGGACCCGGGCGATCCTCCGGGTCCAGCACCGGAGGTCCTGCCAGTGTTTCCTCACTTGGGCTAGGCGCCGACTGCGACCCTCCACCAAGCTCACGGCCCTGACGGCCTGCTTCCAGATCTTCCCCTTCTTGTAGGCAGTTACCTGTGAGGATGACAAAGTGAGACAACATCACTACACCTGCTCCATGTCACAGAGACACACATTTTAATTTTTTTTTGATATGTTGAACAGGGCATAGTATGCTGGCAACAAATAGCACCTTTGTCATAGGGATATTAGCCTCTGTGGAAGCCCCAATGCACTACACGGCATTGAAAGTACACAGGTGGCATGAGGGGTGCAACACACTCCCTGATCATGGCACACACTGTGCATCACATGCAACACCAGGCTGATGGACAGCACCTCCAAGCAGTCACATACCCCAGGCCACTGATGCAACCTCAGCAGAGTATACAGACACACACAGGCACAGATCAATCACCTGCCATTGGCAACAGCGGATACAAACCTCACTCTGCACATGTGTCACTTGCCTGTGGGGTGTCACAGGTGTGGTGCTAGCTCAGCAAGTCAGACACTCCACACGGCTTACTTCTCACATCAGATGGGTGGAGCTGTTGCCTCCTCCATGCAGCTGTGGCGCAACACTCCACATAGACACTCACCCACATAACAAGGAACATTCACACACATCAATGTCCAGGGGGCATACACATCATTTGGACACTCTCACCACTCTCACCACTGCTCCACTCAACTCACACACATCTGTGGGTACAGTCACACCGGGGGGGGGGCACTGAATCACCTCAGGACTATAGAACAAAAATGGCACAAAGGATTGGGCAGGCTGAATGTGCCATGCACTATGCAGTGAATGTCACAGTAAGCACAATGCAAGAGAGGAGTGCACACATGAACTACATCATGCTCTGCATGAGAGACATAAGCCATTCCCACCCCTGGGACCCACTCTAAACAACATTGCATGTCTGTCACACCTGGACAAAATGCCAGAAGTGACAGTCACAAAAAAGTGCACAGTCAAAGGTAGTGGAGTCAGCACTCACCTGCTCCCCTGGTCTCCCATACAGGCTGGGGTACTGTGAAAGGATGACATCTAGCAATGCCTCATTCTCCTCTTGTGTGAAAGGCTGGGCCCTCTCCACAGACCTTGACATGGTGCCAGAGGAAGCACAGACAGCAGCAGTGGTGTTAACTGAAAGGTTGTTCAGGCAAGTGCCCTCTCATGGGTTCTGGCTGATTTATATCTGCCTTGCTGGGCTGTTTCATTTACAGAAGTACAGAGTGATTGGTCAGACTCATTTGCATCCTACGTTTCCTCCAATCCCTTTAAACATACACCAGTGAGTGCCTTTGCATGGTTAAACATTTGAGCATCATGTGAAGTCAACAACCATTTTGCAACATTGTATTTAGTTGCCAACTGACTTTTACAGGCCACCTGATGGAAAAATTTGAACTGGAAACTCGGTATCCATGACAACCAGCATGCATTTAGGCCCTAATACTTGTCCGTCATGTGTCCCTATGTAATTTAGAAATCCCCACACAGGTACGGTGCGTTTCACACGTACCCCTATGGCACCAGTTGCACAGTGCGTTTGACACGTACGTGTACGACCAGTGTGTACACGTACGTGTACTACGTGTACACGTATGTGTACGACCATAGTACACGTACGTGTACACACTGGTAGTAGACGTACGTGTGTATGGTCCGTACACACACCCGTACTCTGGCGGCAACACCAATATAATGATACGGACCGTTCACACGCCCTCAGAGCGTGTGTACGGGGCGTTTCACAGCTTACACTGGTGATAGGAGGCGCACACGAAAGGAATGGAGGTGTCAGACTCGTGCACAGCTGTACATCAAGTCATTGTCATTGCAGTCCTTCATGTGCAGGGCCTAGGTGTGTCAGGCAGTGATATGGCACATGTCTGCTCATTTTTTAGCACAATAGATGTGTGATGACCTGTGTACACATGTCATGTGTGATGGGGCAGTATGTGGCATACTTCCCCTTCCCACTTTGCACGTGTGCATGTAGTACAAACGTGTCAAGCACTGCATCACTGTTATGGCACAGTCACCAACACCCGCAACTGTCCCCTGATGCCAGGGACAGGGACACTAACACCTGACATCTAAGTACCAGCGTGCCCCGATGTGACTATGTCCTGTGTGTGTCATGTGTTCCCATGAGCTTGCTGTTGGTGTTCCGTCAACTGCATCTGCTGTTGCTGCATCCAACATGTGTCTGTGTGTAGATGGGCATGGCACACATATACGCACACCATGCCACAAGTGGATTCACACGTTACGTGTGTCTGGATGCTTCGAAGATGATTTTTTGACATGAGGACATATCTGCGCCGTATCCATGTCTGTGTTTTTATTTTTCACGTGTAGCCCTTCATCGCAATGTGTGTGATCTGTACATTTTCAATGACATGTGACCTGTGCGTCTAGCTTGCCGCCAGCTGTCTGTATGGAATGACATCCTTCAAATGCAGATATGTGGATGTATGTCACTCCTGTGATGTCTCTGGCTGTTCACTTACACTGGCCCACAGCTAGTTTCGGGGCATGTCATGTAGAACTTGACAATCAACCGGTGTAGCTGGCTTTTGGTAGGAGTATCACCTGACTGGCATACGTGTCCTGGATGTATTGCACAGACCAGACTCTGTATTTAGCAGATGTGTAGTAGCAGTTGAGCATGTGCTCAGTTCATTGACATTGATGTTGTTATGTACTCACTCTTCGTTATTCCTTCCAATTTTCTGCAGGGCACCGCCTCTCCTCCGACCAATGCCAGACTTGGGTGCCATGAGGGAACGTGACTGCATAAGACGTTACCGCTTCTCGCAACAGTTGATTGAGAACTTGACCGCAAAGCTGGAACTACACCTCCAACCGCGACACAGGTATCCTACTGCGCTGACCCCCAAGATGAAGGTGATGGCAGCCCTACATTTTTTTGCCACCGGTACGTTTCAATTCACCATAGCTGATGTTGGTGGCATGTCACAGACCATGTTCAGCCGTGTCCTGCATGATGTTTTAGAAGCCATGTTGGAGCACCTGGATGAATTCATCCATTTTCCGACTTGTGAGCAGTTGACAGGTGTCAAGGGTGAGTTCTATGCCCTGGGAGGGATGCCCCATGTAATTGGGTCTATTGATGGGACACATGTGGCTTTGGTACCACCACAGGCACAGGAGGTCGCCTATCGCAACCGTAAACATTACCACTCTATAAATGCCCTTGTGGTGTGTCTTGCTAACATGCTGATTTCCCATGTCTGCACGTTTTCCAGGGTCAGCACACAATGCCTACATCATGAGGCGTAGCAGGGTGCCACAAATGATGCTGCGGCTGCACAATGAACGAGCATGTCTTGTTGGTGGGTATACTCTGTTTGTCCTTTGTTTAGCGCTATCTTTGTATCTTACGGCATCTCCTGACCCACTTCTTTACATGATGTTTCCATGTAGGGGACTCTGGCTATCCCAACATGCCATGGCTGATGACGCCTCTCCGCAACCCCAGAACAGCTGCAGATCACCGTTACAACAACGCACATGGGCAGACCAGGCGAGTGATCAAGAGGACGTTTGGCCTCCTGAAGAGCCGATTCTGGTGCCTTCACAAGACAGGTGGGTCCCTCCCATATGCACTGGTGAAGGTCTGTAAAATCTTCCTCGTGTGCTGCATGCTGCACAACATGGCAGTGGAGAAGGCTGTGCCACTCATCCTGGATCCGGATGAGCAGGAACATCCACCCGTGGAGGATGAAGGGCTTGCTCACGAGGCAAGTGAGGATGAGGAGGAGGAGGACGTCGACATCCGGAGTCAGCTCATACGCAACTTCTTCTCATAATGGTGAGTCCATGGGTCTGAGTGTGCACGCTTGGAGCCTTGTGTGGCATGTGTTGCAATGTATGTGTCCAGCTGACTGTATGCTAAGTGACTTAGAGGTGTGTTCAGATGTGTCACTCGAGTGATGATGTCCTTTCACACATTTTACCTTAGACACTCAATTTTAAAATAGCATGGTGACACACTTATTCCTGTAGAGTAAATGACGATGCATGCGGATGACAATCTTTTCCCTGACTTCTTGTGTGTCTGTCATCCCCAGGTAGTTGCGCATGCTGTCTGCTCGTGTCATCCTTGGCCTCCCGCTATTCCTCATGAGTATTGCAACGTGTGCTGAATCAGAGTCCCATGCACGGACATGGTGAAAAGTCTTTTTGGTTAAGGATTGCTGCAAGGCATTTTGGTGTTGGTAGGTTTCTGGAATGTGTGGGCACTGCTCCTGTGCATGTTGTGTTACTATACATACATGTCGACTCACCATGGGGCACATGACATGTTGCATGACTCCCATGAATTGATAGTCACCCTTCGTAACAGTCATCTGTAATGGGACTGTGGATTCTGATGAAGGCATCAATGTGTGTACAACTTCCCTCTGAAACATGCGGGATGCTACGGGTGGACATAGTGTGGGACATCCCCATGAGATGATCAATGGGGAATTGCAGCCCCTCCATGTGCAGCAGGGGGTGTTTGGCTCACCCCCTTCACTTGTGTGCCAGTTCAATGGATTTACAGCATCTGTGTTGTGAATGGGGTGTCCAGTGTAGGTCCCACATGTTCAGCCAAATGACCTGTGAGTCTGTTCATATTGATGCATTTCCCTAGGTGTGAACCTGAGTAATAAAGGTGTTCCTCAGCCTCCAAGGTGCCTCATCTCTGTCAATGCAGGTCTCTTGCCAGTTTGCATGCGGCATCTCTGGCATAGTTGTCAAAGATTGTGCATATGAGTCTATGTGTAGTTTAGCAACATGCATGCAGTTCTTCAGGGATTAGAATCTCTATTGTGCATGATGTCCATGGTTGTGTATGTATTTGTGCATGTTGGTCACCACAACGGGCCATCAACACCTGCTGAGGGTGTGTATCCTGTGCGCAGCTCGGCCTTCAGTTTCCTGATCCTGTGTCAGTCATCTTTGGTGATTGTGCATCCATTGTCTCTGGGTGTGCCTTGGGAAACCGGACACTCCTTCCTTTACATACGCCTGTTGTAGTTGTCCTTTCTGACATCCTTGTCTTTGTGTGCAACTTGTGGCATAGTTTCCTGGACATGCCGCCTGCTGCTGCGGCCCCTGCAGCAAGCGCCCACAAAGTTTCCGGATTCGGCAACACACACACCTCAAAGATGCTCCTCCCTTCCTCCCTCCACCCATTCATTTGGCTGTCATCAGCTTGTCTGTGCCACTGTTGCGGCCACGCAGTGCCAAAGGCTGGACCGTCAGCGCATGCAACGTGCACATTGCACGAACCTCATGTCCTTGCGTGACCCACATCACACTACAGTCTGATGTTGCAGCCACCCTCCAAGCATTGTCCATCCGAAAATCAACCGCCTGCTCTCAGGCATACCCTAGGCGCACACACGACACCTTTGCATGCTGAGTGTGCAACTCCAACTGCCTACACAGCGCTGCCCCGCCTTCCAGGCCCTGTCAGACCAACCAGGTCATCCTCCTACTCCCCACCGGCTCCGTACACCAGCAAGGCCATGGGAGTGGGACTCAAGCCTTCAGCATGTAGTATAGTGGCATCATCTGGCACATGGCACAGGTGTCATCTCTCAGCGTGTCAATCTTCAATGTGTCCAGGTCCCCTTCTCCGGCATCACATGCGCACAGCACCTCATCATCAGCTCTTATGCCATTGACAGCCAGGTGCTCCTCACCCGCACCAAAGACGCAGCCATTGCCAGGTCCAACATTCAAGAAGGCATGAGATCCATTGATGAATGGCTGAACATCAGCCACCTGAGGCTGGACTTGTACAGGACTGAGGTAATCATCTGAGGATTGTCCCCTTACAGCTGGGTCAACTGCTTGTGTCCCACCCGCAAGAGCCCTGCACATGCACCCAGTGCCCACGCACACAAGATGGTGTGCATCATGGATTCGTCACTCACATTTGCCATGCTAATCACCAGCATCTGTACCTCAGGGTGCAACACCCTCTGCATGATGCACATGATCCACAGATAGATCCACTCCAAGGAAAGACAGACCATCCCCCAGGCCCAAGACACCAGCCGTGTCAACTACTGCCCCGCCCTCTACGGAGCAAGTACATCCAAACTCCCGGGAAACTTGTCCACATCCAGGCTGCATTTGCACACCTCAGCTTCAACACTCCGCACCCCAGCCATATCGCCGTCCACCAGAGATAGCTGCAATGGATCACTGTGTGCTGCAGGATGACCTTCTGACTCCTCACCCACACTCAAGAGGCAGGCCACAACCCCAGACCCCAAACCAACCTTGGCCGTCTGTCATCCGAGACCCCGTTGTGCCAACTCCGTGCATCCAACCTTGCCCTGGCCACCATTCTTCACATCCACCGTACTCCAGCATGTAGGACATAGTTCTCCCACCTGGCAAGACATACCTGCTGCTCCGTCCCCGGCAACATCCACATGAGCCATGACCTCTACGCCTTCATGATACTCTTCCCAATTGGTCTGTCCGCACAGTATTGCATGCCCCCCTCAGCAGCTTGAGGCCATCACGGGTGAGTATTGTGCTCCATGTCTGTATTGTATGATATATTGTGACCCATGTGTGTCCTGTACCAGACTCAGATTCCAGGGTATGGATGGCTGGAGTTAGTTCAACACTCAGGCATAGTTTGACATTTCCCAACAGGTAGGTTGTGTACTCATGCAAAATGAATGCAACATCTAATTGAAGAAATTAAGATTTATTCACGGTGGGGGGCCTGTTTAGTGTGGACACATAGGTGCTATACAGTGTGCATGGAATCCAAAGTTCACAGGGGGAGATGGGATCCTTGTCATTTGGAGTCATCAGAGTCCAGACCACAGTGTTGGTCATCATTCATCATTGGTCAGACTGTGACCAGCAAGTCCATGCGGCAGAGAATGTCATTGGATGAGGTGCTGCTGTTGCGCATGAGGGCCAGGTGCCAGGCCAGGTGACCTGGGAGATGTGGATGGTCCGCTGCCTCTCACGGTCTTTTCCGTGGACGACCCACCTTCCTCGGGGGACCCTCAGATGCAGGCCTTGATGATGTTTGTGACGCTCCGTCGGACGATTCCTCCTCCTCCTCCCTCCCTGTGGCTGGTGGTGGTCTTAGCCTGGGGGCACAGGGAGGGTTGGCCATGTTGTCGGTGATCCGACGGAGTGAACGGCTTATGTCCGTTTGCACCGCCAGGAGCTCAGCCAGTCTTGCCTCCATCCGTCCTTGGTGTTGTTGTTGACTGGCGTGTTGCTCGGCCTGCAGGTTCTTAATCTCGTTGAGGGTCGACACTACCTGGCTGATGCCCCTGGTATGTGTCCAAGATGTGGCGTATGTGTGACATACCGGTTCCCTCAGCTGGCTGGTCAGGTTCGCGCCTCCGCCTGCCTCCACTCCCACCACCCCTGCCCACACGAGCCTGGCCTGCCGTTGTGGGCACATTGGGTCTACGGGACCCCTGAGGGATGGCATTTGCAGGGTTGTCTGCCTCCTCCTGGGTGGCCGGAGAACCTTGTCCCTCCAAGTCAGACTGGCTCAGTTGTTCTGTGCGGGCTGGGCTCCTGGGTGTCTCCTGGGATGTAGCAAGAATGGGGGGGGGTTGGCACAGATGTACCTGACGCAGGTGCTGCAGGAGCTTGGGCACCAGAGGGTCCAGGTTGGTTGGGGTCATCCACAGAGTGCTGAGAGTCGTCGCTGCCGGTGGGATCATCTTCCTGCCAAGCCTGGGCCTGTGATTGTTCCCCCCCAGTGTTGGGGGGAGATCCATGACGTTGCCCTGTGTGTGAGAGAGAGACAATGTTAATGCTGTTTCATGCGACATCCATGTTTCATACATGTTCTAGTTGCCACAGTTCCTCCAGGTAGTTGTATGTGCCTAGCATTCACATCAATGTTCACTTGTAGATGGGTATGTTGCAGGGGACTGATTGAAATGTTATCCAGGGTCTTAGACATGTCGCATTTGGCCTTGGATGCTTTTTTGGCTGTGGCTTGATCTTGTTGTGTCACATGTCCATTGTGAGAGTGTGTGACTCCATTGGCTGCCCCGGGGGTGTGTGCTTGTGTAAGGGATGAGTGATAATCCCTCAGCCCGACACTGTTCAACATCCACATGGCCCCCCTCACACAAGTGGCCCGCCACCACAACCTCAAAAATATCTCCTACGCTGATGACACCCAGCTCATCCTCTCCCTCACCAAGGACCCTCACACCGCCAAGACAAACATCCACGAGGGTCTGAGGGCAATCGCCGACTGGATGCGGAGCGGTCATCTGAAACAGAACTCGGACAAGACAGAGGTCCTCATCCTCGGACCCACACCCTCAGCCTGGGATGACTTCTGGTGGCCGATCGCTCTTGGGACATCACCGACACCCACCAAACACGCACGCAACCTAGGATTGATCCTTGCATCCTCCCTCTCCATGTCCAAGCAGGTCAACGGCGTCTCCTCCTCCTGCTACGACACCCTACGCATGCTCCACCGGATCTACTGGTGGATCCTGACCTAAACAAGTAGAACAGTGACACAGGCCCTCGTCAGCAGCTGAATGGACTACGCCATTGCACTCTACGCAGGACTCCCATCCACACACCAACGGCGGCTACAACTCATCAGAAACGCCTCGGCACAACTGATCGTCAACGCCCCCCGCCACAGCCACATCACCCCCCTCCTGAGAGACCTGCACTGGCACCACATCGACAAGAGGATCACCTGTAAGCTCCTCACCTATGCAGAGAAGGCACTCCACACCGCCGGACAAGCCTACCTGCACAGCAGACTCAGCTTCTACACCCCCACCCGCCAGCTCTGCTCTGGCATCCTCGCCCTCGCAGCTGTCCCCCGCATCCAACGTACACCCGCCTGCAGCAGATCCTTCTCCTACCTCGCCGCCAAGACCTGGAAGACCCTCCCAACCCACCTACGACTGACCCAAGACCTACTTGCCTTCAGGAGACTCCTCAAGACCTGGCTCTTCGAGCAGTGGTGGAACCCCCCCGCCTCAGCGCCTTGAGACCCTCACAGGTAAGTAGCGCGCCTTACAAGTACCCTGATCGATTGTTGATTGATTGACAGTGCCTGCTGGTGGGTGTGGTGTGATTTGGCAGTGGGTCTCCCAGGTGATGTATCTGTCCCACGATGGTGCATGCTGCCATGTCAGTGAGTGTGAGGTCCTGTCCTAGATTTCTGAGCTTGTTGTGTTTGTGTTAGAGTTTGCAGTTGTCACAGGAGGGCCTTGTGCTGCCTACAGCAGGGCCAAGTGTCAGCTACCCTGTCAGTACTTTGCCAGTCCCTGTGCATTGCGCATGGTGCATGGGTATGTACCTGGGCCATATGGGCTGAGGGCAATGGTGTCTGTTTCTGAGTTGTACAATATGTTTAGTGATCCCCACCCTCCCAGCATTGGGTTTGTGGTTTGTGTAGGCTGGGACATGGCATGGCCTTGCTTTGTGAATGGGGCATACTCATGTTAGTGGCATGAGCGTTGTTTAGAGCGTGGTTGTGTCAGGTGAGGGCTTGGGGGTAGGTGAGTGCATTTGTTGTACTTGGGGTGTGGATGCCATTCCCCCCATGTTACGTAAGTTGTTTGTGTACTCACCAGGCTCTTGAACTCCTTCGACTCCGTGTACTCCCACCGGCGGAAGCAGGGTCATCACCTTCTCCTCCCAGCGATGGTAATGTACCGGTCTGCGGGGCAGCCCACCTCCTGTGATGTTACTCTGGGCGTAGTCCTCGTTCATTTTGCGCTTGACTGACCTCCGCAGATCGTACCACCTGGCTTGGCATTCATTCCTGGTCCTTCTGATGGGCGTAACAGCATTCACCCGATCGACGATCCTCTGCCACAGGCTAGTTTTTTTGGATATGCTGGTCTGTCTGACCAATGTTCCAAAGAGCTGTGGCTCGACTCTGATGACTTCGTTGACAAGGATGTCCAGCTCCTCCCTTGTGAACTTTGGATTCTTGTCTGTGGGCATGGTGTGGGGTGTGGGTGTGGATGGTTGTGGGTGTGTGGGTGTGAATGTGTAGGTGTGTGTGTATGTGTAGAAGGGGTCTGTGTGAAGGAGGTTGTGTGAAGGTGTGTAAATTAAGGTGTATGGGTGCAGTTGTTTGTGTGTGATGTCTTTCAGCAGTGGGTCTGTTGCAAAGGCTCATGGTTTGTGATTGTGGGCCCTTTTATTGGTCCATTTGTGGGTGTGGCTGGGTTTGAACTTTTGGTGGGTGTGTTATAAGAGGTGGTTGTGAGTTTGGGCCTCTGTTTGCCAGTTTGGATGTGCCAGGTCAGTCTTTTAGTTGTTTTTTGTCCTGTAGACGTGTTTTGTGGTGTTGTGCGAGTCGAATTGACCCTCCTTGGGCTGTTTTACAGTGTCCTGGCTCAGTACGAGTCATTTTTGCGAATGTTAGGTGCGTCCATAGCTATGTTGTTGTACAGTGATCACATATGCAATGGTGTTGTACGATTCATACATACGCGATGCTGGGGTACGGTGTTGGGGTACGGTGCGTCCAAGTACGGGGCTGGGGTGGGGGGTACGGGGCATACATACGCGGGTGCTGGGGTGGGGGTACGGCGCTTACATACGCGTGTGCTGGGGTACGGGGCGTATGTGCATGGGTGCTGGGGTGGGGGGGTACAGTGCGTACATACACGGGTGCTGGGGTACGGCGCGTACATACGCGGGTGCTGGGGTGGGGGGTACGGCACTTACATACGCGTGTGCTGGGGTACGGCACGTGCATTCGCGGGTGCTGGGGTGGGGGGGTACGGCACGTACATACGTGGGTGCTGGGGTACGGCACATACATACGCAGGTGCTGGGGTGGGGGGTACGGCGCGGACATGCGCGGGTGGGGTGGGGGGGCCGTACGACTCGTACCCCAGGCCCAAGTGTACCCAGGGTAGGGGGTCGTACAAAGTTCGCTCCATATGGGACGTTTTCCATACGCTTGTGTATTCGGGACGCCGGTACGGATCAGACTTGTGCGCTCGGACTTCAGTTTTACGTAAAACTGTCTGGGGACGTCTCGTAGCCTTTTCCCGATGAAATTCGTATGTATTTTTACTGTACGAATCGTACTTCGCCATTTGTACGGGACTTGTACGACTCGTACGTAAAAAAATATGGATACGAGTCGTACGGGAAGAAAAAATACAGGATCGGAATCGGCACCTTAATACATATATTTAAAAATAATAAAAATACTTTACAAAAAATGTTAAACATACATATAAAATACGTACTAAAATACATAACACTAATATAAATATCGATAATATTAACAATGATATTTTTGCTAACGATATTACTTACTTCGATATTACTTACTTCGAAATAAAAAAAAAACAATATTACTTACCTTAAGGTTGATATTCTGGTCACCGATATTCTTGACATCGATATTCTGTCCCTACGATATTAAAAACTCGATAATATTGTAGGTCGATATAAAAAATTTGATATTTTGACTGCGCACCATGCTGAATGTCATATATGCATTAGCTATTTAAAGAGTGTTTAAAAATATGGGTACATTTTACTGACATGGATGAATTACTCACATGGATGAAGATACTGGCCATCATGTTGATACTGCCTTACTGATAAGAAGAGATGCTGCTGCTCAGCTTCCTCGGAAAGAAGAAGGTGCTGACTGGGCGGATAGAAAGAGACCGACAGTTCACGTCACCTTTAGAATTGTATCTCTTGGTATGAGCAACAGCTAATTCTAGTGATGAATGGGGCATCCTCCTATTTTGCGATTGACTTGAAGTTGATGCTCAGCTAATATGAAATCCAGAATAGGCTGACAGTGCCACAGATACGGTATACAGATCTTTGAATAGGATACTGGCTGGTACAAAGAAATGGGTGTCTTGATGACAGAACAAATAGGTTGAAAGCAAGTGCTTGTCTACAGGAAAGCAAGGTGGCTAACAGTACTTTGTAACACTGGTTCTATATTTCTACACATGAGAAGCTGATGTGATGAGGCTTCATATCCACTAAGACGGAAAGAAACGAAATGGAAAGCAAGTTGGTGCTTTGGCAATAGTCTCTTCTTGCCCCTGCAAAGGTTACAGACTTCTGCCATCAATGGAAAATATCTTCAGGTGGCATAAGCCTCAAGGGGAATCGAGACTGATTGAGAATAACTGTTGTTTGCCTGGCCATCAAGAGAAGGCTGATACTGCCTTGCTGTGTGATAGCTGCTTTCTTCGTACTCCTGCATAGGCTGCTGGATTCAATCATCACTGGCAGATTCTTAGAGGTGGCATATGACTCATGGGGAATAGAAACTGATTGAGGAGTAACTGTTGCTTGCCTGGCAAAGTGTGAGGCTGCTTCTCTGCATCTCTGAGGCTCCTTCTCTGAATGAGGGAAAGGACCAGCTAATTTTTAAGAGGATGCCTCAGGAGGTGCATGTCAGCAAGGCTGTTGACAGCTTCATTCAAATTTAGCTGCTTAACCTCATTAGGTTCACATGCCTTTATCATTAAATCACTTATTCTCTTGTCTCCACATTTAGGGGCCAATTCCGATCTCGCTGGGAGAAGGCTCCGTCCGACTTGGATCCGGAGGGTTTTCCGACCGACTCGTGCTCCGGGGCTCCGAGCACCCGAGTATGATGCGAACAAGCGCTGATGGACACGGGTCGCTTGGAGCCCCATTGAAGTCAATGGGAGCCTGTTGTACTGCGCGTATATAGGCTCCCATCTGCGAAAAAGGTACGTTGCGCACAAGCTCGCCCCCTGTAGTGGGGACGCATCTGTGCCACCCGCACCGTACATGCATGTGTTGAGGGGACCCTTGACTCCCCCCTGTGATCGACTCATACGACTATCGGTAGAGGGGGTCCAGCACGGACCCCCGAAGTCCGCTTCCCGGAGCGTTTACATGTCGGAGGCTCCGACTCGATCCAGCTGTCCGAATCGTGCATCATACTGGTTCGGTCGGGAATCGCCTCCATTGGATGGCATGGTTTGCTTACGGAGGAGACGTACGGAGCAGTTTGGACCGAGAAACGATTCGTCGGCGATTTCGCATTTCTCGCATCGTATTTGCACGCTTGTACAGCTGTACAAGTTGGTCGGGAAACACGCATACGGCTCGTACTATTTCTGTCCGGATCGCATTCGGAGCCCTTCCGAGCGAGATCGGAACTGACCCCTAACTGCGCAAATCATTTTTTTACCATTTTCATACAGGAGAATAATCTCTCATTTGTAGCAGTAGTAATAGGCAATGTAATAAAATAACCAAAACCTGAGGAAACGCTTCTAGTAGATACTTGAGATACTACCTGACAGAGTAAATACATGGTAGAATCTTGTCTGAAAGATACGATTTGCAGTTTCCAGTTTGGATTGTAGAAGACTTCAGTCTACTGCAGCCTCTGGATATTAGTTAAGAATAACTAGTGCAGAAGAAAATCCCCAAAATGTTTAAGCTTTTGGATTGAACATCCCAACAGCAGACATGAGGCCCATGTTGTCTGAGAATAGAGCATCAAACTCCTTTACAAATCTATCAAAAGTAGAGAAATAAACTTCCTGCTTTAAGCGCTCAGACAGTGGAGTTTGACTTTCTGAGACATCAAAATGGATGGATTTTTTCCCTACAGAGGTACTGAGAAACTAATCTGTCAGTTTGTTGCTCAATTTATAGTGTCTCAAAGGTGGAGCCTTTGAATTCGATTTTTCTTAAATCTCAATTCCACACAGCTCGGCTAAGTACTTACCCTGACTTAACAATTTGGTCCCCTGGCTGTCTTGATGGAGCTTCACTAAATCACTTCTTGTTGAGTTAATTAGATTACATGCTCTGTACAAAGTCAAGGTCTTTACTCTGTAGTACTTCGGATAGACTGTGAATCTTTCGGAGCATGAGTTCTATACACTGCAAGGTAAGAAAGAAGCCAAAGTTTTCAATGTTCTTAAGAAGTCCTTTAGCTTCAGAACTAGCCTCCTTGTCACTTTGTTGTGACTCAACAATAATAGACTCAAATTGAATCTGTACTGTTCTATCACAGGAGTCCCAATAAAACCACCTGGTACCTGAGAGTCTTTCTAGCTCCATTACATGCAGATTACTCTCTTTCTGAGCTTTCACAAAGTGCTCAGGCCTTGGTGAATTTTGTGAAAGAAAACCATAAACTGCTTGCATGCTGAAAAGAAATGTTTAACTGGTTATATGATAGTTACTGTTTACATTAATGAAAGTTTTAGGCCTGGCAGTGTATATATATTAAAGCAAAAACCAAAGGAAATGAAAAATGTATATATATTGCCTGTGATGCAATCTCTCTTATTTTTGCTTGGACACCATTAAAACAGCCACTCATAACGGATGCTCCATTGTTACACTGTGCAACACATTTTTTCCAGTCATGTCCAGCTTTCTGTACTGCTTAAACAATGGTTGCAGCATGGCTGGAGGCATCTAACTTCTCCATATGGTAATACCCTAGTGCATTCTCCTGAACATTTCCATCATCCCCAACAAAGAGCATAGTAACATTCAGCTGCTCTTTATGTGTGACATCTTTGGTTTCACCAACTAGCACCGCAAAATATTTTGTCACTTTTTTGACAATATGCTCATGGACAAGAACTGCCATCACAGATATCATGTCATATTGGTAACCAGGAGAGGTATTGTGTCCATACTTCCTGAATTTTTTTTCTTCTAACCTCTTATCTTTATTAGAAATGATTTCTAACAATTCAATGGAATGTCCCATATTGTGAGAATGCTCAGATTCATCCATAGCATGGAATACGAGCCTTTAAACTCTCTCACCTCAGTGCCTACCTAAAGAATCACCAATTACTCGATGGCTCACAACATGGGTTCAGAAGCAATCATAGCACTAAACAGCACTGACTGCCGTATTTAATAATATCTGTACTCAAGTGGACGCAGGGCACACCACTTTGCTTGTTCTACTTGACCTAACCGCAACTTTTGATACCCTGTCCCCTCTGAGGCTCAGAGAGATAGGGATCGGGGGCTCGGCCTTGGGGCTTCTTGCCTCCATTCTCAGTGATCAGGCACAGACAGTGAAATTTGGCCAATTCTACTCAGCCTCCAACCCCCTGTCGTGTGGTGTTCCTCAGGGCTCCTCCCTGAGTCCAACACTTTTTAATATCTATGTTGCCCCGCTGGCTACGGTTGTAAGATCCTTTGGGTTGGAGTAGTTGTCCTATGCGGACGACACCCAAATAATGGTGTCCATGACTCACAGTAGCAGGGATTCTGCCCTTAATTTTAGGAATTGTATGCAGGCAGTCTCCTCCTGGAATGTGGAAAACTTCATGAAATTGAACGGTGAGAAGACTGAGGTCCTGATCTTTGGCAGTAAACTGGATATTTGGTCCAGTGATTGGTGGCCGGACACGCTTGGTGTCTGTCCCTGCCCTGGTTTCCATGGGAAACATCTAGGGGTCATAGTGGACAATTCACTCTCCCTGAGCCTGCAGGTCAGCAGGACAGTGTCCACATGTTTTGGGATTATCAGGATCCTCAGAAAAATTTCCCATTTCCTCTCTTATGACTCATGCAAGCAGGCTGTTATTTCCTTGGTAATGTCTAGATGGGACTATTGTAATGCCCTTTATTTGGGCATTAATAAAGGCCTGTTGCGACATCTGCAGTTGGTGCAGAATGCTGCGGCCAGGCTGGTGATGAGCCTATCGAAATACCATTCAGTGTCAGCTTCTATTATGACACTGCACTGGCTCCCTCTGGACTGTAGGATCCTCTTCAAAACATTGTGCCTAACTCATAATGCCTATTATGGTTTAGGCCCAAATGGTATTAAGGCAATTTTCCATCGTTATACTCCCACCAGACAGCTCCGGTCCTCAGATAAAAATCTGTTAACAGTACCGAGGTTTAAAAAGGCAAAATGGGGAGGTAGAGCCTTCTCTACTGCTGCTGCTAAGTTGTGGAACACACTCCCGGAAGAGCTCTCAAGTCAGGTGTCACATCCTCTTTTCCATAAAGCCTTGAAGACCTGGCTTTTTTCACAGATTTCGGATTGAGCATGCCATTTTATCTGCACTTCCAGTTCCGCAATAGTGCCTTCACGCCCTTGGGCAAAGTTTTGCGCTCTATAAGTTCAATATTCATTCATTCATTCATTTGACAACCCAAGAACCATACTGCCTTAAGCAGCTGCTCCACATGTTGTCTATTCTCCTAAATTTCCTGCTCTGCACCTCTTACTGATATGGAAGAAATTGGCTGTTGACTGTTTGTAGGCTGCTGTAATCTTTTGAAGTTGGTCCAAGAAATAACTGACAATTTATGGTTCACTGAGTGTGAATGTTTGGACAAATCAGTATGTTCTCCCACTTACTGAAGCCAATATCATCAAAGGCAAAATTGCCAGGTTCAAGTCCTCCTCCGCATCCCACAGAAACAGCCCTAAAATGCCTGCATGCAAAACAATAAAAGGCATCTTTAAGGACTGAATACTCTACCCAAGGATGGGCTTTGTAATCTTCATTAAACCTATGACATGCAGTTAATGGGAATGTTTGAAGTTTTGTTTGCACTGGGTCGCTATAATGATTTAATGACAAGTCATCTGCCAAAAACGGACTTGCTAGCGGGATTTTGATGTTGGTGTCTGACTAGTTTCTTTGATTCCAGGTGCTTCTATTATTTAACTCCTCAAAAAAGAGCTGGCTGTTTTGTCATCAAAGGATGATGAACAGTCAGCAAGGCCAGCCAGGGAAGTACTGTCATGAAAGCTGCCAACTTAATAAGACGAATCTTCAGCCTCAATGTGAAAAGAGCACTCAGCACTGTCAGCATGTGAAGAAATATCAGTTGTGTCAACAATGGCAGAACAATCATCAGTACAAGAAGCAGCTGCAATGGCAGCAGATGATGTTTCAGGGATGCCATAAGAATGTGAGCACATGCCTTTACTGCTAGACAGAGAAACATCTGAGAACTCTTTTGTTCTCTTGCATTCATTAGAACCTGTAGGATACTCTTTTTTAGTGAACAAATCCAATATTGGTCTTTATTTTGGATCTTTGGGATTTGTAGTAGTGAAAGACATTTTTCTGTGTTCCTTTGCTTGCAGCTGAACTCAGCAATTCCACTGCTAAAATGTCAAACATACAGAAAAAAGGGTCAGGGCATGGCATGGGAAGCTGCACAAAACAGTGAGGAAATATCAGACACCGGACAACGAGAATCAATAACATCGGACCATGCAGGGCAGGAGGGAAGGGGCAAGTGCATGGACTCAGACAACAGAGGGTAGAGAGGCAGTGGGTAGGGGCAGCAAGCTAACTGTGCAGAGCAGACAGGAACTGCAGTGGCATAACAACAGCCTCACATGCCGGGTGGAAGGGGTATGGACTTGGACAATGGAGGACAAGGAACAGGGGGTTAAGAGCAGCAAGCTTGAACGGGGACAGCACAATGCCAGGCAAGACCCTGCGTCCAGCCCCCGTGCCATGCGATACAATGGACCTCTAGAAATTCACTGCAAAAATAACATTTAAAGTGACATTATAGCTAGAATATCTAACTTTACACTAACAAAACTTAGAAATTCACTGGAAAAAGATAGGTTCGGGGGATGTTATAGTTAGGTGACACTGTCACGTATAACATATCATTTGAAACTAACAAGACCACTAAAATTCATCCAAAAGTAACTATTACTTGAACCCTTGCCATGCACTGCTTTTGCCCTTGAGAGAGAATGAGAGATTCAGTCAGAGATCGCCAGAGAAAACGTCTCTGGCTGTTTTCTTCCTCTGGCAGGTTGGAGAGTAAGGAAAGTGGCCCAGTCAAAGTGAGGTGAGGCGGGAAGCTTGAATGTCCCTTACTACTGGGCTGTGGCGGCCCGTCTAGAGAGCAGAGGAGCACCCCCGACCCGATGTCAGCGCCGAAAAAGGTGAAAAATGAAATGGTAATAAAATTAATTAATTTCCATTTTAATTTTCCCTTTTCCCAGGCAAGCTGTGTTTGGGGGCAGGAATACTGCTGCTGACTGGCAGCAGGGTATTGGTGCTAACTCTGCCAGTTTAGACTGTGCATGTTACTTTGGCCAGCTCTCTTGTGAAGGCCAGCCTGACATGCGCAGTGTAAACCTCTACACCTAGCTGTCTAAGACAGCTAGGTGGAGAGCAGGCACAGATCCCCAGTGCCTGCTGGAGTGTCGAGGGAGCCTGCTCCAGCCATTCCTGGCACTGCTCTCATGCTGCTAACATTAGCAGCAGCATGAGACCAGCATTCAGATTGGTGTTGAGAACTGCTGCAGCCTGCAGTTCAGTGCCAAGAGACTGAAGAAGGACGACTGGAGAAGAGCCAGCGCATAAGAGTGGGTCAGTACATTTAAATGTAATTTATTATTGTTAACCCACTGATGCACTCGCACTGTCATCAGCCTCAACATCAGAGTTCTCAGTCGTGGTTCATTATAAACTCTGTTTATAACGAGCCATGACTGACAGCTTTAGTGCTGACCAGGCATTGCTGGTCAGTGGTTGCCCCATCAACTATTTAGGGAGGCACCCACCACAATCATCACCCAACATTATTTAGATCCTTATTACAAATACAGGTATTGCCCCATTAAGGTATTAACAATGTGTTCAGAAGTGCCCTTTCAGTCCTATTAAAAGTCCCTTTAAAGTGGCAGCCAGTGCTACCCCCTTAAAAGTGACAGTACTTCTTGAATGTGTTATATGTTTTATAAACAACCTAGTGTGCTCCAAAGTTTGGGGAAGGGCATGCTTATCTTGGTTCACTGCTAAGCTCTAGGACATACGAAGCAGTGAGTGTAGAGGCCGTGCCAACAGCCCAACAAAGGCTCCAAGGATATGTTGGCTTTCTTACTTGTGATGTACCCCTGCATGAGTCCTGAATGAGCCGGGACTGCTGATAACATCTGCGGTGATGTGCAGGTAAAGTGCTGTAATAAATGCAAAACTAAAGTATTCTTCTGAGGTTAGACTGTTGCGTACTTTCAATTGGGTGGAAGAGACACTTCTACAGACAGTGCATACAAAAATATAAAGTGAAGTGTTATATGAAAGCCCTTGGCCATCCTCTACAAATACAGAGCTTGCATCACCAACAATTGAAGCAGACCAGTTGCACACCCCCAGGAAGCAAACCTAGTGAGGCACATGGCCTTGCCCCTCTTTCTCTTATTTCTCACTCTCCCTCTTTTATGCACGTGCATATTCAAAATTCTCTACCTCTCACCTTTTCACCACCCTTGATCTCACTACTTCTCATTCTTTCTCTTCAGTTTTTCACTGTCTTTATCCCTCTTCCACTCACTTAAGTTTCTCCTTTCACCTGCTCATTCCTGTACCACAATTGTACTCTTTCAATCCGGCATTTTCTTTCCAATCTTCGCATCTTTCTGTGCTTCTCACTCTTTTCATAGCCCTAGCTCTGTCTTTTCCTCCCTCCTATTCCACACCTTACCTGTTCTATCTCTTCTTTTCCAGGATCTCTTCTATCCTTTCTCTGCCCCCTTACTCGCTAAGTTTTCTCCCAGTTCTCCCTCTTTGTCTCCTCCTCCGGTACTCCATTGGCTTGCAGGGACAGCACTTCTGCAGGACATGTGCAGAGATTCTGACGAGGAAGGGACAAGGGCAACAAAAAGCCAGATCTGGTCATGGAGGTGAAATTGTGAAATGGCCTACTACACCTTGACTTCAGCAAGGCTGATCAGGATCCCAACCCACGTCTATCATGTGCTGGTGGGGCAGGGGAGGGGTCAGATGAACGACGCTGATGGCCTCATACAGTGTGGAATGGGGTGAAATTGGTTCTTCACATATTCCTATTTTTTTTTATATCAAATGCTTCTTTGAAACCTTGAAGATGAGTGAATGTTACTCCTGACACTCCAATGGGAGGCGCATCTTGCACGGACTTAAAAATGTGGAATGTTTGGGTGTTTTTAATATTAAATATTTTGAAAATAAAAAATATATATATGTTTTAGCTATACCAATTCTAATTAAAGTATATGGGCTGCAGATGGGAGCGATGAGAGTTTTAAGATAAAAGAGATGTTGATGTACATCAAAAGTGTTTTTGTGGCTTCTTGCTACCGCATCTCTCATCTGCACTGCCTCTAAATGCATGCATGCATTCAAGGGAAGCACAGTAAGTTAGCATATGTCAAAAAATAATAATTCAGAAGAGGTATTAATTACTTTGGTCTCCTGGATGGCATATGCATGATTGACTTGTAAACGTGCATGTAACATGTGTGGTGTTTATGGCTTGGCCGGCTTTAGCGCTGGTAGCAAACAGTGCGACAATCTTTGTTGGCCCCGCTGTCCCATGTACTTCCTTGCTTTATAGCGCAATGCATTACCAGTAGTGTAGGGTGTAAGAGCACTTTAGGTCGCACACAGTTGAGAGACAATGAATCATGCATGTGTAAATCAGCCTATAGGCTCTTCACAGCTGGGCTTCTGCAATGCTGATCCTACTCCCCTCCCTTCTCTGACCTCAACCTGCATGCATTATTGTGCCCATGGGTGGCCCAAGCTGGCCCCATACCCGAATGAGCCGACCCAGCAGGGGCCATTTAAGGATGCTGCCAGCTACACCCAACAAGTGGTGAGATTACAAGATTTCATCTGTTCCTGCTGTAAGCTTTGAGAGAGGGTGCTTTTGCCCCACATAGCCACTGGCGACACCAATCAATATAAGTCAGCTAGCCCTGAAACTTTTTTAATTGGGCACGCCATTTGATAAAAAAAACAGCCCACAACTGGGCCTCAGGCACTGGCCCTATGCCCATTGCCCGAATGCCCGGTTTACTAATCCGACCCAAGGTGTCAGGGGTACTGTTTCTTACTTTAACTGAACACTGTTCATCTGACATGTGATGTTGGCCAAAGTGAGGAAAACTACTGCAGGAGTACAGGGGCGAAAATGAGGGGCCGGGTGGGGCAAAACAAATAATTATGCCAGGCAGCCAGGGTCATCATTTACTACCACTGGCTGTTGGTTGCTTTTTAATTCTACCTGGGCCCAGGATTGGCTTGGCACTGGCCTAGGCAGGGACTGTGTGCACAATGCACATTCATTAAACAGGATCTGAGAGAGAGAGCACCACCAGGAGGTGAGGGAGTGTGAGTGAAAAGCATGAGGGCAGGACAAAGTGATATGATTGATTTGATATTATACATGGTCCGTCACTGGCAGTGCTTTCATGTGCTCCTGCAGATTGACGGCCCTGTGAGCAAACACACCACTGGGGTGGTCACATAGTGCACAAACACACCACTAGGAAATGGTCACATGGTGTTCATTTTTAAATTTTATTTTTAAAAATAACCATTGATTTCATGTAAACACTGGCTGGCTGCCCCCAGGAGGTTGATGACAAGAGTGAGAAGTGAGTGCTGATTATGTTGGCCAAGGGGTTGCAAGCAAGGTGGCCGGGGTCACAGCAGGTGGCCTATGGGGTCGCAGTTGTGACCCCAGGCGACCCCTAATTAACATCCATAAAAATAGTGCCAAAAAGCACAAAGAGCTAACCACAGTTATCTGGTCATGCAGTACACGGTCAAATTGAAGCTAAGACCAACCACAATGGAACAAGATTTAACTGAATGACTATTTGTTTGTCCATTCTATTTCATGCTGCTAAGAGGCAGTGAGAAGGAATATTCTGGTGTTTACAGAAGCCTAAAACAATCATGAAAAATATCCAAGAAAAAAAGTCCTCCATGGAGAAGAGCTGCTTTCTAATACCCAAAATAATATACTATGGGTCTGATGTTCAGATAATTTGTTCTTCATCTGGAAATGGCAAAAAGAGGTGGGAAACTTTATCATGACCCTTAACAGAAACAATTAGAATTAGAATTATAAATATACCTTCAGTGGAAGGAATATTGTGTTTCTAGATACTGAATTAAGTATTCAAAATGACCAAAAGATTTTCCACCATGTATAGTAGGCCGGCATATGGAAACAGCATGTTGCATGCTAAGAGCTTTCATCCTGAATCACAGAAACAAAACATTTCTTTAGTACACTGTTCACAGCTAACATAATTTTCAGTGCCAATGAATTTTATAAGGAATAATAAGTAAGACTGTTAGACCAATTTAGAGAATATGGGTATTTAGATCAAACCTTATTGAAAGCAAAGCATAAAATGAAACACTCTAAAAGAGAGGATCTTTAATTTAAGAATTGGAGGATGGTATCATCAGGATGATTACAATTTATTGCACTGAGCACAAGAGAGTGAGGACAATTCTAAAATAGCACTGGAACTCCTAAAGGCTGAACCAATAATAGGGGCTAAGTTACCCAGTAGACCTATGGTGCCTTTAAGAAAGCCTACATTACTCATGGATAGGAGTAAAAATTGTGATATGAATAAATCAAAATGAGAAAATGTGGTTTCTTCAATTGTAGGAGATGTAAGGCCTATGAATTTGGATTGAACAAATTAGACGTGGATAATACCTTTATAAACAAGAAGTTTAAAATTGATAAATATCTTGCATGAAAAAACGATTCTGTTGTTTATATTTTAAGATGTACCTGTCCTACAATTTACATTGGTAGTGCCACCCTACCGGTACACAGGTGAATACTGCAAAATCTGAGAGCCATTAAAAATAAGGATAACTCATTTGCAGTTGCAAAACATATTCAGTTTATACATGAGGGCAAGATTGAGGATGTAAAGTGCCTTGCAATAGATCACATTCCTCGAATAGTTGAGACTCGTAAAACATCTTAAATCCCAGTATTCTGCTATGTCCTTAGTGTGCAGAGTCTAGAAAACAGCTATAGAATTCGTTAAAAAATGTGGTCGACCATGAAAAAAGGGGCATTTTCTCACAGTCCCCATTATGTAAAAACGTGAAGATAAAATTAAAATTAAAAAAGTTATAGTCACAGAGCATTTCAATTTAGCAAAGAGTCACAATACTTTCATCAAATTAATTGTCCTTTACAAACTGAGAGCTCAACAGCTGGCTTTAGATTCCTCTAGATTAGGATTGAAAAATGCACAGATGATAAAGTTGAACTTCTAAACACACCCAATAGATTGTTACAAAATGTAATTGACATTTACTGGATACTAATATCATAATGATTGTTCGTTGTTTGGTTTAGTTTAGTTTTGTTTATCAAGTTTTGTATAGCGCGAACTTGACCCGAAGGTATGAAAGGCGCTTCACAGACTTTGCATGGTAACAATTAAATGAGTTACATTTGGAGTAAATATAAATACATAATGACTGTATGTAAACAAAGTCTATGAAAGACATTAGGACAAGTTAAGGATTCAGATTATAGGTAGATACGGTGTATACATATATATATATTCACTTAAAAAACCATAGGTTTCACACATGTTATAGTTAGCTGGGCATTTTCCTCATGAAAAACCAATGAAATTCCCCCGTTATAGTTAGTGCAGGCAACTATAACTCACGCGACCGTAATCCGCTGCTGATGACGTCAGATATTACATCACTGATGACATATGTGTCTTTCTGAAAAAAATAAAATAAATATATGTATAGCTAAAAAAAAAAGGAAGAAGACATGGGTATATAAATGTGTAAATACAGTGATGTAATATCTGACGTCATCAGCAGCGAATTACGGTCGCGTGAGTTATAGTTGCCTGCACTAACTATAACGGGGGAATTTCATTGGTTTTTCATGAGGAAAATGCCCAGCTAACTATAACATGTGTGAAACCTATGGTTTTTTAAGTGAATATATATATATATATATATATATATATATATATTCACTGAAAAAACCATAGGTTTCACACATGTTATAGTTAATCGGAAATTTTACTGATAAAAAACCAATGAAATTCCCCCGTTATAGTTAGTGCAGGCAACTATAACTCACGCGACCGCAATCCTCTGCTGATGCTAATACTGTATTTAGACACTTATTTGCCCATGTCTTCTTCCATACATTTTTAGCTATACATATATTACAAATATTTTTTTTTCATAAAGACACATATGTCATCAGCAGAAGATTGCGGTCGCGTGAGTTATAGTTGCCTGCACTAACTATAACGGGGGAATTTCATTGGTTTTTTATCAGTAAAATTTCCGCTAACTATAACATGTGTGAAACCTATGGTTTTTTCAGTGAATTTGCAAGGTTTTTTAAATGCTAATTCCTAACTATAACGTGTGTGAAACCTATGGTTTTTTCAGTGAATTTGTACGGTTTTTTAAATGCTAAGTTACTTTACGCCATTCGTGGCGTGCGTGCCCACTTAACGCAGTTCGTTCCGTGCGCGCACGGTGCGCTTCGCGCACCGTGCGCGCACAGTGAGCACGCGGTGCGCTTCGCGCACCGCGCGCCCACTTTACGCAGTTAGTGCCGTGCACGCACGGTGGGCACGCGGTGCGATGACAAAGCAAGAAAGCACGTCAACAAATCTGTTTCTGCTTTCCTCCGTGACTATGGTATGGGTGCCATTTACCACAACAACTTGCGTTATGACATGCAAGACATTTATAGAGGAGATGGTGTGCACTTCAATGATGAAGGGAACAGAGTCTTCCTCTTGAAACTTAGACTCTGCATCGGTACTTACTTGTAGGTACCACTAAAAAATCATTTCATAAACACAACGGCTCTTTTTAGAGCCCCCTAATATCTAAACACTTAAATCTGATTTTCATTTTATTTTTTTATTTTTTTCTACCGTACGCTTACCGTAAGCTTACCGTACGCGTACCCCGTGATTTTTTTTAAAATCAATAAATGTTTTCTTTGTACTTTACAGTCCTTCTTTGACCCCCTCACAAATGTAAGGGGGTCTGTAACTCTCCTCATTGCCCCCTTTTCTTGTTTTCACTCTTTTTTTTCTGAGTGAAATACACAAAATGGTGGCCGCCGCTTCCTGGTTTCGGCCGATTCGAATGTTTACTAAGATCTAAGAGCCAATCAGAATCGAGCTCGCGCACGCCACCGTACGCTTACGGTAAGCGTACGGTAAGCGTACGGTAAGCGGGCTCAGATATATATATTGATTTAAAGGCTATTTTCTCAGAATCTACTGAACAGATTTACACCAAACCTACAAAAGGCACTTCCTTGACCTAGGGACTACCTCTCTGCCAAATTTCGAGTAATTCTGTTCAGCCGTTCGGGCTGTAGCTCGTTCTAAAGGTCCTATGGAAAAATGCATGGGGAAAACGCGTTTTGGGACCCCCCTTTTATCTCAGCCCCCGCTTGACGGATCCCCCCGAGACTTTCAGGGTAGGAGCGGAGCGTAGCGCCCCACCTATTTTGAGAAATTCGCGAGGATTCATCGACCGGCGCCAAAGTTATTCAAAATAGAATGTTGCGGTTTTCCTATGGAAAAGGGGTCCTAACTATAACTACCTACTGGCGACCGCCAGTAGGTAATATATATATATATATATATATATATATCAATGAAAAAACCAAAGGTTTCACACACGTTATAGTTAGCTGGACATTTTACTCGTAAAAAACCATTGAAATTCCCCCGTTATAGTTAGTTAAGCTAACTATAACTCACGCGCCCGCAATGCACTGCTGATGACGTCACATATTACATCAGTCATGACATGGTCAGTGACATCACTCATGACATCACTGATGACATCTCAAATGACATCACTGATGACATCACTGATGACATCATCCTGTGAATGTGTGTTTTTCTGAAAATTAAATATGTTTTATATATGTATATCTCAAGGTCGATGGAAGAATAAATGGGTATATAAGTGTCTAAATGGATGATTTGTTTTTGAAAAATTGATTGTGTAACTGACTGATTAAGTGTATCTTAGTGAATACATGGCTTAGTGAGTAATGTTTAAATATGTAAATATCTGTATCAGTCTCTCACTTTGTGTATAAGTGGCTGCATGGGTTGGTGAGTAGCTACTTGAATGTCTATATAGGTTATTAGTTGGTTTTTTGAGTATCAGTATAAGTGTCTGATGTCTGTATGGTTCGATGGGGGGTATTACGTAGGGCATAGGTGCACGAATGAGTGACTCACTGTTTGTATGTGTTGAAGATAGTATGTGTGCAGGACTGCATGGGTGGATGAGTGTGTGTATGGGTGTGTTAGTGAGTGAATGACTGTCTCTACAGTGTCTTTATGAGTAACTACATATGTTTTTAACTAGTATATGTGACTATTGGTGTATATAAGTGAGTATATGTGAGAGTGAGAGATTGAAAGAGTTCCTGTGTGAATAAGTATGTGTTTCTATAAGTGATTGTTTAAAAGACTAAGTATGTGCAAGTTTCCGTAGAAGTAAGTGTGGTGGTGTGTGTATAACTGTATATGCAAGTAAATGGATGTTTGATTCTTTATTAGCATGAGTGACTATGTGTGTGAGTAACTCTACGGATGAGTGGCATTGTGTAACAGGATGTATAGGTGTATGAGTACATATGATGAGTGAGTACATGTATGAGTGACTGTATAGGACTGTTGGTGAATGAGTGGATGTGTATGTGGATCTTAGAATTACTGAAGAGGTTGTTGTAACTGGTATTGGTATGTCCATTGTTTTGAAAAGTTTAGTCTCTATTTATGAATGTGTGTATCAAAGGTTATATTAGGTGAGAGGAGGTCTGCCACTCTATCACAAGGATGATGTCATCAGTGATGTCATCAGTGATGTCATTTGAGATGTCATCAGTGATGTCATGAGTGATGTCACTGACCATGTCATGAGTGATGTAATATGTGACGTCATCAGCAGTGCATTGCGGGCGCGCGAGTTATAGTTAGCTTAACTAACTATAACGGGGGAATTTCAATGGTTTTTTACGAGTAAAATGTCCAGCTAACTATAACGTGTGTGAAACCTTTGGTTTTTTCATTGAATTTCTAAGGTTTTTTAAATGCTAATTCCTAACTATAACGTGTGTGAAACCTATGGTTTTTTCATTGAATTAGCAAGGTTTTTTAAATGCTAATTCCTAACTATAACGTGTGTGAAACCCATGGTTTTTTCAGTGAATTTGCAAGGTTTTTTAAATGCTGATTTTTTTTTTTCTTCTATTTTTTTAAACATATTTTTAATTTAATGTTCTAACCTTTTAAAAAGACTATGATTAAATTTTTAAAATTCTTTAATATGTTTTTTTAAATATATTTCATAAAATAAACATGTTATAATTTTTTCCAGTACATTTTTTCCTTTTTTTTTTAGTACGCGTACCGTAAGCTTACGGTAAGCGTACGGTTTACGCAACGCCCGCAATTTATCTACGCTGTTTGCGTATAGTTACGCAATTTGCGTAGCCGCGCGTACTCCGCGTGGGACGCGTACGCGTGTACGCTACACGCGCACGTTACGCGGAAGTGTCGGGTAGTGACTGTTATGCGCATGCGCGCAAGCGCATGTCTTTTTTACGCGCATGCGCACTTTTGCCGTAAGCGTACCGTAAGCGTACCGTAAGCGTACGGTAGGTCATGTGATCATGAAACACAACTTTTGATTGGTTGAAACTACTTTCAGTTCTAGAACTCTCCTACACCACACCCATTCCCCTCATTTCTGCTTGTGATCCCTTAGGAGAAGGAGCTGGGTTGTCTTTGTGATACGATGGCAGAACAGCAGAGCTCTTCTGAGAGTGAGGCTAGCACTAGCAGCACTACCTTGAGGCAGAGAGCGAGGAAACAAAAGACCTCTTATGTATGGGATTAATTTACTTTTCCTGAAGGCCAGCTAAAGGTAAATGCACCCTTAGTGACTTGCAAGCTGTGTCAGCGTGTACTTTCAAGAGGTAATCCTGACAGGAAGTATTCCTCATACCATGATGAGGCACCTCAGGGATGTACACAGAAGGACACATGCTCGACTTTGTGGAGGTAACCCTTCAGAAAGTCAACCAAGCACATCCACAGCAGCTCAGCCTGGACCATCATCTGCAGGGCTGACTCCTTCTTCTGCAGGTCAGGTGAGCCCTTCATCTGTGGGGGGAGCATCTCCTTTTGCTGGCCCTCTGGAAATTAACCCTCGGTTTCTGAGGGTTGATATTCGATGTGCCTCTTGTCATGATCTCATTTGTCATAGGGAGACCAGTGTTTCCCTAGTGAACCTCAAAATAGATCAGCACACTTGTCACAGAGACTAATTTTCCCATTCTTTCTTACCTCTCTCCCTGCATGAACACAACGGCTCTTTTAAGAGCCAACCTTATCTTTCCTTATCTTTCATCTTTTTTTATATATTTTTTAAAAAACTTTTTTTTTTTTTTTTACCGTACGCGTACGGTGCGCGTAATTTTTTTTTTTTTTTAAAAAACACTAAAAATCAATAATCACATTACAAGGACTTTGAAACACTACAATTATTATTATTGACTTACCATACCCACTCAAAAAATATTTATTCATTTGTTTTTTTTTTTAAAAATTGCTTTAAAAATGGTTCTAGTTTTCGAAAATTTTCTATATCAATCTGAAAAAAAAGAAAAAAGTATTAATATTTTTTAAACATTTTAAAATACAGTACACGTATTTACATATTTACCAACCAGAGTCATGTTTTCACATTAGTCCCAAAACGAAATTTCTTTGCCAATTTGAATGCACACTTACTGCTCTTTTTTTTTGGCAAGTGAAAATCACTTTTACAGACTGACACATTATGAAACCACTTTTCAGATTTTTTTTAAAAAGCCCATGTCCAGACTGCTTTTTCAGACCACCACCATGTGTATCCTCGGTAACTGCCTACACTCCAGCAAGGGCAACCAGCCTTAGTGATGCTGAATGTATTTGCATTACAGACTGAAACCTCAAAACCCCACTCGCTTCTAAATACTGTGCATGATTCCACATGGTAAGCAGCTGGGTGTGTGCTAAGAGTCTGCTTCTTCCCCCAAAAAATCGCTCCCCCTTTTTCCTACTAATGCAACTGTGAAATCACCAGAGCAAAACGCAATAAATCTCTGCCTGTAATTCCTATTTGCACACAGAGTCATGTTTTCACATTAGTCCCAAAACGAAATTTCTTTGCCAATTTAAATGCACACTTACTGCTCTTTTTTTTGGCAAGTGAAAATCACTTTTACAGACTGACACATTATGAATCCACTTTTTAGATTTTTTTAATTGCACATGTCCAGACTGCTTTTTCAGACCACCACCATGTGTATCCTCGGTGACTGCCTACACTCCAGCAAGGGCAACCAGCCTTAGTGATGCTGAATGTATTTGCATTACTGACTGCAACCTCAAACCCTTAAAGTATTCCTTATTTTTACCAGTACACCTTAATTTATCATGAAAAAATAGTCCATATTATTTTACATGTTCCTCACATTTAAATTTCTCCCAAAACAGAAAATAATAAACACAACTTCTACAAAAGGAATTCCAATTCTATTATTCATTTCTTAATTTACCATATACATCCCCTCTCAAACTCATAACTCACCTTTAAAATTAGTTAGTTGTGAAAGAAATGTGGCACTCAAACAGCAGATTATCAGAGCCAGGATCTCTGTTCTCTACACCTCTCTCCTCTCAGCAGAACCAGAAAATGGCAAAGTTTCCCTCTATTTTTCCACACATATACATGTAAGTTTCAAATCTCAGTGCTTCCCCCTTTTTTTCAAATGTAATCACACATTTCTATTGGTTGAAAACCAACCCTTTTCTTAAAGTACCCTTCCCCCAACTTGACTTCTGCCTGCTACCATAGCAACACCTCATGGAACACTGCTGTGTGGAGTTAGGTCAGAAGTTCGCCCAACAATGTTTCAATTCCACAGAGCAAGAGTGCTTGACTTTTCAAACCTTACAGCAAATCCATAGTACTGTTCTATGGTAACACATTTTTCTGTACCAATACAAAACATGCTTCTATCAATTTACACATACAGCCTAGTTTTTAGTGTAGAATGGTATGAAACAGCCAATCAGTTCTTTTTAAAAAAAAAAAAATATATGTATGCCTCCATTTCCAAACTGTTTTTCATTTCTTTTTCCCATTCTACTGAATTACACCTCCTGAGTGCATCCAGATCTCCTTTGAAGATGTTCACAGTGTGGATTGTAGGGCACAGCTATGTCTTCTGGAGTGAAAAGTTTGCAGAGAAAACAGGTATGGTGAGAGACCTTGCTTTGCCAAATGTAGACATTAAATGGATTGGTCAGAGAGGGTTAAAGTGGCACCAATTGATGCCATTGGTGAAATCCTTCATGCAAATCCAACACCCTGACCTCATAATAGTGCACTGTGGTGGCAATGACCTAGGCACTTTGACAGGGGTAGGTCTGGAAATGCTTATGAAGGACACCTTTGCACAACTGTTTTCTCTTTTCCTTAAAACTGCCTTTGTGTTTTCCAACATATGCCAAAGGCAAAAATGGAACTGGTCCAATCATTTCTGTCCGCAAATTGACAAAGCAAGGAAGCACGTCAACAAATCTGTTTCTGCTTTCCTCCGTGACTATGGTATGGGTGCCATTTACCACAACAACTTGCGTTATGACATGCAAGACATTTATAGAGGAGATGGTGTGCACTTCAATGATGAAGGGAACAGAGTCTTCCTCTTGAACCTTAGACTCTGCATCGGTACTTACTTGTAGGTACCACTTAAAAAATCACTTCATAAACACAACGGCTCTTTTTAGAGCCCCCTAATATCTAAACTCTTAAATCTGCATTTCATTTCTTTTTTTATTTTTTTTTTCTTCCGTACGCTTACCGTAAGCTTACCGTACGCGTACCCCGTGATTTTTTTAAAAATCAATAAATGTTTTCTTTGTACTTTTCTGTCCTTCTTTGACACCCTCACAAATGTAAGGGGGTCTGTAACTCTCCTCCTTGCCCCCTTTTCTTGTTTTCACTCTTTTTTTTCTGAGTGAAACACACAAAATGGCGGCCGCCGCTTCCTGGTTTCGGCCGATTCGAATGTTTACTAAGATCTAACAACCAATCAGAATCGCGCTCGCGCACGCCACCGTACGCGTACGGTAGGCTTACGGTAAGCGTACCGTAAGCTGGCTCAGATATATATATTGATTTAAAGGCTATTTTCTCAGAATCTACTGAACAGATTTACACCAAACCTACAAAAGGCACTTCCTTGACCTAGGGACTACCTCTCTGCCAAATTTCTAGTAATTCTGTTCAGCCGTTCGGGCTGTAGCCCTGTCTAAAGGTCCTATGGAAAAATGCATGGGAAAAACGCGTTTTGGGACCCCCCTTTTATCTCAGCCCCCGCTTGACGAATCCCCCCGAGACTTTCAGGGTAGGAGCGGAGCGTAGCGCCCCACCTATTTTGAGAAATTCGCGAGGATTCGTCGACCGGCGCCAAAGTTATTCAAAATAGAATGTTGCGGATTTCCTATGGAAAAGGGGTCCTAACTATAACTACCTACTGGCGACCGCCAGTAGGTAATATATATTCCCAAACGATGACCTCCTTCTAAGTCACATAGCGAGCCGCACAATGGAGGATAGTTCATAAAGTTTATTTGCCACTCGACAAAACAACCAACAGACGCGTTTCGACTCCACGCCTTTGTCAATTTCCCCTCCAAAAAATATATATATATGTATCTCTCTCTCTCTATATATATATATACATATATATATATATATTATCTACTGGCGGTCGCCAGTAGATAGTTATAGTTAGGACCGTGTTTCCATAGGAAATCCGCAACATTCTATTTGGAAGAACTTTGGCGCCGGTTGATGAATCCTCGCAAAATTTTCAAAATAGGTGGGGCGCTCCGCTCCGCTCCTACCCTGAAAGTCTCGGGGGGATTCGTCAAGCGGGGGCTGAGAAAAAAAGGGGGGTCCCAAAACGCGTTTTCCCCATGCAATTTTTCATAGGGACCTTTAGTCCAAGGTACAGCCCGAACGGCTGAACAGAATTACTTGAAAATTGGCAGAGAGGTAGTCCTCAGCTCAGGGATGTGCCTTTTGCAGGTCTGGTGTCAATCTGTTCAGTAGTTCCTGAGAAAATCAAAAGTAAAATCATATATATATGTGGGCGGAGCCTAACCACACATCTCATCCTGAGATCTGATTGGCTGTCAGCACTTCATCCAAGAAGTGTTGGCAGCCATCTTGGGACCAATATACATGATAGCACCTCATTAAAAAGCATTGCAGTTAATAGAAGGTTTTAAGACTTTAGTTACATTATAAATCATTTGTTGATGGTACCATACTCATTTTAGGAATTGTGGAATGTTCTAAGGTGATTTCACCATGTGAAAAAGCCTTCTGCTGGGATATCTTGATTGAGAGAAAAATATTTTCTCATGCTTTTCCCACAGAGGTTTGGAAGGTGATCTATAAGCTAAACTGAGAGCTTATTTTCTGTAAATTCACATCATCTTTCTCAGTCATGTGAGAATGAATTCTGACATTCTCAGTAAAACATGTACATCCAACAAGGGCAGAGACTGTCAGTTGATTCCTTTGTGTTCTACTGCAGCTTCCCAGAGTATTCCAAAGAACAACTAGAGCGCTAACAGTCCTACTTATGATAAACGTATGGCACACCTGAAGCCATCTTGCTTGGATTAAAGTGGTAACTCTTAAAACATTTAATTTAAAAAGGAACAAAATGAGGGGGTTCATTTTTCCATAAAAGGTATGATTAGTGCTGCAGAAAGAAAAATTAGGGCACATTTTGAGTGACTTCTCAAATCCTCTTCTATTTCATGAAAAAAGTCTGACATGCAGACAGAAACATGCACTTTCAATACCAGCAGCAGTTTTCCCTGGTGAGCAGAAGCTTTACTACAGTGATCTAATGAGCAAAAAGAGTGCTAACATTTTGAATTTATGGCAAATGTGTGACACATCTGAATGCCTTCTTGATGGAATCAAAGTAAAAAACTGAAAGTATTTCCTACTGAGGAGACTGCAGTAAATGAGGAAATTAGGAAACTTCATGACAAATAAGTCTCCCAAGATGGCACCAGAGACAAAAGAGCCCAAATGTAGCCCAAATATCACCCAGATGTAGCCCAAGTATAGCCCAATGACAGAATGTCCCAGAGTGTTCTTAAAAACAACTAGAGCGTTTACTGTCTTCATTATGACAAAAGTATGGCACACCTGAAGCCATCTTGATTGGAATAAACTGGTAACACTTAAAACATTTAATTTAAAAAGGAACACAATGAGGGGGTTCATTTTGCCATAGAAATTATGATTAATGCTGAAGAAAGAAAATGAGGGCACATTTTGAGTGACTTCTCAAATCCTCTTCTATTTCATTAAAAAATTCTGACATGCAGACTGAAACATGCACTTTTAATACCAGGAGCAGACTTCCATGGTGAACAGTAGTTTTACTACAGTACATGAGGAAATTAGGAGACTTCATAACAAATAAATCTCCCAAGATGACCACCGGAGACAAAAGAGCCCAAATGTAGCCCAAAATCACCCAGATGTAGCCCAAATATAGCCCAATGACAGAAGTGTGCAAAACACTTATTATTTTGTGTTTTTGCAGTGTTATATAGTGCAGACTTGTCAGGTATTGGAGTGCTTTACATGAGCATTGGTTACATCACACAAGAACAAATTCATTTTGGTTGTAGACATGGGGAGATTAAGTGATTTGACCAGAATCACAGAATGTCGAGCTGAAGCAGAAACTCCAACCTGGTTCCCCAGTTGCAAAGTCTGCAGTTCTGGAAGTAACACCACATCCTCTCCCCTAAGTGCAACATTTAATCAAGTGGTCAACTGGATAAAAAAACATAAAGATAACAAATAATTTAAAAGTGCTTTGTCGCTATTTGAAAACTCAGAAAATATGTCCTTATTTTAGTCTTTTAGAGCACTAACCATAATTTTGATGCCAATAAGACCCTCTCATATATGTAATTTCTAAAGGAAATGCTCTAGGTATTACAGTTTTCATTACATCAAGATGACGTCAGGCGTTCCACACTTTTGTAATAAATATAGAATGTTAGCAATCTAGTTGTTCATTAGGATACTGTTGAGAAGCAGAGGCCAGGGGCACGGACTCTGAAAATTGAAGGCAGGTAGGAGGGTGCAAAGGCAACAATTTAACCACACTGAGCAGGCAGGAAGGGCCGTGGCAGCACAACAGACTATGACAGGCAGTGGAAAGGGGGGCAGGGGCAACAAACCAGCAATACAGGACTTGCAAGAGAGGCTGTGGCATTGTGGGCAGAAGGAAGAGGCAATGGTAGTACAACCATACATGCCAACAGACCCGATTCAGCCAAGAAACGTCCAATGTTTTTAAGCTCAAATGGGCTTTATTTGATCTGTCTCCTTTCTACAATCTCCTCTTTTTCAATGTAACTCAAAGGGGAAAATCAATACCCCAGTTTTTTTTCAAAATATCCCTCTTACCAAGTTCAAAATGTTCGCAAGTATTGTACATTGGATCATGGAAGGAAATGGGGTAGGGACATGGACTTGGATAACAGAGGACAGGAGGGACATGGAGAGGTGCACCAAACTGACCCTGCAGGGCAGGCATCAGGGTTTGCAGCAGCACAATACACCACACAGGGCATGCGGGACGGGAGTGCAGCACAACAATCCATAGAAAGCAAGAGGGAGGGGACAGGACCATGCACATTGACAACAGAGAACAGAGGGGCAAGAGGCAATGGTAGCTAGCAGACCATAATGGACAGACAGGAGAGAAAGCTGCAGCATAACAGACCATAAAGGGCAGGAGGGACGAATCAGGGGCATTACAATGGAACAGACAAGCTAGGAGGGAGGGAGTAGGGAGCTGCACATGTAAACAGAGGGCTGGGGGCAAGGGGGCAGGAGCAGCAAGATAGCCATGGAGGTCAGGCAGGATGGGCACTAGAAGCAAGACACACCATGAAGAGCAACAGTGAGACTGTGATGGCATACACACAGACCATGGAGGGAAGGTGGGAGGGGGTCAGGGGCAGCTAACTGACCACACAGGGAAGGTGGGAGGGGCCATGGCAGCACAGAAGACCATGCATGGCAAGTGGGAGGGTTAGTGGCAGCACAATGGCTATGATGGGCAAGAAGGAGGGTGCAGGGGCATGCACAAAGGACGATGGAGGATAGAAGGAAGGGTCAGGACATGTGCACAGACAAGAAAGTTCAGGGGAAGGGGCCTCACAACAGACCGCACGGGGCAGGCAGGAGGAGCAGTTGCAGCACAACAGACCAGGGAGGGCAGAAGGGTGTGGCAGTACAATGTACCATGTAGGACAGGAGGAAGAGGATAGGGGGATGGCATGTGGACAGGCAGGGTGGAGGTGGCAGGGACAGGTTACAGTCATCTGACAATGCTAGGCAGGTGGGAGGGGAGTGGCAACTCAACAGAACACTCAGAGTAGATAGGAGTGGCAGGTCCATGGAACATGGTGGGCAAAAAGGATGAAGCAGGGGCATGCACAAAGACATCGGAGGGCAGGGGGAAGGAGAATAGGGGCAGCAAGCTAAGCACAGAGTTTAAGCAGGAGGTCAATGATGGGGCATAGAATTGGGCAATAGAGGGCAGGAGGAGTGGACTGCTACATCATACTAAATTGAGGGCAGTGGCAGCACATCAGACCATGCATGGCAGGAGGGAGGAGGCTAGTCCATGGATTCACACAACAGAGGATAGGGAGGAGGGGGATGGGGCAGCAAGCTAACTGTTCAGAGAAGGTGGGTATTAGGAACTTTATTGTTTTTAAAACGTGTGTCTGTGCGAACTACTTAAAATATGAACAAGTATGCAGCATAATCTGACTTTTATTCAGGATAAGAGGACGTTTGTGACTGTGAATCCGTGCTCACTTGGCAGAAACACCCCCTGACCCTCCACCCCCTATCGCAAAATGTAATGCCCGTGAAAAGGGTAGGTGAACACAGTGTTATATAGAACATAGTCCTGAGAGCACGATTGAAAATGAAAACTAGATATAGTGTATGGTATAAACTATGCACCAAAAAGTGTGATATAAGATGAACCGGGCGTGAAATATAATATGCAATACATTGTGCGCAATGACAGATTCATTGGAGAGCGCGAGATAGCACAGGCCCTAGCGCGTGCTATGCGATATGCGCCTTGGAGTGTAATATGCACAGGGCAGTGTTGTGTAACCTAACTAGTCTCTAAAGTTTTAATATAAAATATGTGCTGGGGAGTGTAACGTTGCATATGCACTGTGACAAAGATATGGATCCCAGATTGTAATATGTATGGCATAGCACTGTGCGTTATAACATAGGCATCGAGGAAGGCACGTTAGATGGGGCAATATAACCCGTGCGAAGACAAGTATGGCATGACATATTCACGGGGTGGTGTTACAGTGCACATGGGCTAGAGAGTGTCATAGCATATGCACTAGCTAGTGGAATACAACACAGAGGTGTGTGGCACTCAGCAGGCAATGGTGGGTGTAACACAGCATTGGGCTCTGCCAGGAGCGCGCTGTGACTCTCAAGTGATGTTCGTCCCCTTTCCAGAGAGTAAAATAAAAAGTATTACACATCCGGCAGTGGATGTGTGTTTTATTAACCGTGAGGGGGGTTTCTTGCATAGTTTTGGTCGAATTTTTGTCAAATTCCCTTTGAATGGCTTGGTGTGCATGTGTATTAAATGTGCCCGTCAATAGCTACCCATGTTTGTATAAATAAACGACAAGGGTGTCTACCGGGATTAGGCACAGTAGGGCATCAGACATGTCAGAGCTTCACTAGTGGTGTAAATACATTCCACGTGGATTCATTTTATGCATAGTCGCCTTTTAATGAATATCACGCAAACCGTCATGGTGATAGGTACGTACGGTTTGTCCAGCATGTCCTAGGTGTGTCTATAAATATATATTTTTTAAAAATAATAAAAAACAGTGGCCGGCCCTGGGGATTGGGGTCAAAAAAATATAATTAGGAGACAGGCCCTGGGGGATGGGGTCATCAGGGCCAATAAATTAGAATAAGAAGGGGAACCACACAGCCCCCCTTCTTAAAATATTAAAATAAATAAAAGACTGGCATTGTGCCGGAGGCCACGCCCCCTCCTTGCAGCACTCTGCAAACGCGCCCCCTGGCAAGTTGTAAGTTGGGGAATTAATTCCTCTTCAATACTGAGGGTCCCTAAGGGCCAACTAGCCCAACAGGCATCTCCAGTATGCGCCAGGGAGCTGCGCTGCAGACAGGTGTTCTGAGGCCAAGCCCCTTTTTACATCTCTCTGCAACGCAGCTCTGTGGCGCTTACTGGAGGTACCTAGTAGTCTAGTTTGACCCTAGGGACCCTTAGGATTCAAGGGGACTTAATCTCTCAACTTAGAACAGCCACAGGGCGCGTTTACCAGTGGTGAAGGGAGGGGACGGGGCCTGAGGTGACGTGTGCAAACACGCACTATGGCACGTTTTAAATTGGGGATATAATTTCCCTTCAATACTGAGGGCCCCTGGGGGCTAACTAGCCCACCAAGTGCTTCCAGTAAGCGCCACTGAGCTGCATTGCAGAGAGGTGGTCCAGGCCGTGCCACTTTTTACACCTCTCTGCAACGCAGCTCTGTGGCACTTACTGGAGGTACCTAGTGGGCTAGTTGGACCCTAGGGACCCTCAGGATTCAAATGAACTTAATCTCCCAACTAAAAACGGACACAGGGCGTGTTTACGCAGTGGTGAAGGGAGGGGACGGGGCCTGAGTTAACGTGTGCAAAAACATCCTGTGGCCTGTTTTAAGAGGTAGTTTTAATCCCCCTGCCCTATTATATACTAGGGGCTTACAGAGGAGGTCATGCTAATCACAGGGGGACCCCAACGCATAATGTTCCCTAGTGTATGTAGGTGTTTTCAATGTATTCTAAGTGTCTTTTAACATAGCACTGGCTCTAGGACTGGTTAGTCAGACTCCGTTACCACCAGTATCCATCTGAAAAAGTTGAGGGTACAGGATGATTTTGCAACAAGGCTTCTTTCTGCTCTTCTTTTTGTTCTTTCTGCGTGTTATCCTTCTTCCTGCACTTTTCTTCGTCTTTGAGGACTTCTGTTGCTTCTTTCTGCACTTCTTTTTTTTCTTTATCTGCATTTTTTCTTCTTTCTTCACATGTCCTATCTCTGTAGGCATAGTTAGATATTAGCATTTAAAAAACCTTTGAAATTCACAGAAAAAAACATAGGTTTCAGGCACGTTATAGTTAGGAATTAGCATTTAAAAAACCTCAGAAATTCACTGAAAAAACCATAGGTTTCAGGGGTGTTATAGTTAGCTGGACTTTTCACTTGTACAAAACCATTGAAATTCCCCCGTTATAGTTAGTTCAGCTAACTATAACTCGCGCGCCCGCAATGCACTGCTGATGACGTCACATATTACATCACTCATGACATGGTCAGTGACATCACTCATGACATCACTGATGACATCTCAAATGACATCACTGATGACATCACTGATGACATCATCCTTGTGATAGAGTGGCAGACCTCCTCTCACCCTAATATAACCTTTGATACACACATTCAAAAATAGAGACTAAAATTTTCAAAACAATGGACATACCAATACCAGTTACAACAACCTCTTCAGTAATTCTAAGATCCACATACACATCCACTCATTCACCAACAGTCCTATACAGTCACTCATACATGTACTCACTCATCATATGTACTCATACACCTATACATCCTGTTACACAATGCCCCTCATCCATAGAGTTACTCACACACATAGTCACTCATGCTAATAAAGAATCAAACATACATTTGCTTGCATATACAGTTATACACACACCACCACACTTACTTCTATGGAAACTTACACATACTTAGTCTTTTAAACAATCACTTATAGAAACACATACTTATTCATACAGGAACTCTTTCAATCTCTCACTCTCACATATACTCACTTATATACACCAATAGTCACATATACTAGTTTAAAACATATGTAGTTACTCATAAAGACACTATTGAGACAGTCATTCACTCACTAACACACCCATACACACACTCATCCACCCATACAGTCCTGCACACATGCTGTCTTCAACACATACAAACAGTGAGTCACTCATTCATGCACCTATGCACTACATAATACCCCCCACCGAACCATGCAGACACTCAGACTGATACTCAAAAAACCAACTAATAACCTATATAGACACCCATTTAGCTACTCACCAACCCATGCAGCCACTTATACACAAAGTGAGAGACTGATACAGATATTTACATATTTAAACATTACTCACTAAGCCATGTATTCACTATGATACACTTAATCAGTCAGTTACACAATCAATTTTTCAAAAACAAATCATCCATTTAGACACTTATATACCCATTTATTCTTCCATCGACCTTGAGATATACATATATAAAACATATTTAATTTTCAGAAAAACACACATTCACTGGATGATGTCATCAGTGATGTCATTTGAGATGTCATCAGTGATGTCATGAGTGATGTCACTGACCATGTCATGAGTGATTTAATATGTGACGTCATCAACAGTGCATTGCGGGCGCACGAGTTATAGTTAGCTGAACTAACTATAACGGGGGAATTTCAATGGTTTTGTACAAGTGAAAAGTCCAGCTAACTATAACACCCCTGAAACCTATGGTTTTTTCAGTGAATATATATATATATATATATAAGAGCGCCATCATTGCCCGCCTTGGACCTCTTCTGTAGCTCGTGAAAACGTCATAGGGCAATGCGGTGCCGCCGAAGACTATCTCCGGTATTGGATCCCTTACTAGCCTTGAAAATGGGTTTGTTGAGGGGGTAGCGAACTACTGTTTAGGAACAATAAAGTCAAATTGAAAAGAAAAGCCTGTGTAACAGCAAAGAAAAAAACACCGCCCACTGGAGGGTAAGAGTTACGCACCGCAAGCCGAACCACATGTCCCAGAATGCACTTATAAAAGGATCCACTGGAGGATGTGAAAGCAAAATGGACATTAACGTGGGAGCAGCAGCGGTGTGTATGGTGTTGGCTGCCTTTGAAAAAGTTCTAAGCAGAACGAAACGCGTCAGGATTGCCATGCTGATACACAAATGAAATAAATACCAATTAACAAGTAACGCTACGAGTGCGGCTCACCTTTCTCCTTTGTGAGGAAATATGCAAATATAACATCGGTTTGGTCCCACCGAAGAGCGACGCACCACCACAAGAGCGCCATCATTGCCCGCCTTGGACCTCTTCTGTAGCTCGTGAAAACGTCATAGGGCAATGCGGTGCCGCCGAAGACTATCTCCGGTATTGGATCCCTTACTAGCCTTGAAAATGGGTTTGTTGAGGGGGTAGCGAACTACTGTTTAGGAACAATAAAGTCAAATTGAAAAGAAAAGCCTGTGTAACAGCAAAGAAAAAAACACCGCCCACTGGAGGGTAAGAGTTACGCACCGCAAGCCGAACCACATGTCCCAGAATGCACTTATAAAAGGATCCACTGGAGGATGTGAAAGCAAAATGGACATTAACGTGGGAGCAGCAGCGGTGTGTATGGTGTTGGCTGCCTTTGAAAAAGTTCTAAGCAGAACGAAACGCGTCAGGATTGCCATGCTGATACACAAATGAAATAAATACCAATTAACAAGTAACGCTACGAGTGCGGCTCACCTTTCTCCTTTGTGAGGAAATATGCAAATATAACATCGGTTTGGTCCCACCGAAGAGCGACGCACCACCACAAGAGCGCCATCATTGCCCGCCTTGGACCTCTTCTGTAGCTCGTGAAAACGTCATAGGGCAATGCGGTGCCGCCGAAGACTATCTCCGGTATTGGATCCCTTACTAGCCTTGAAAATGGGTTTGTTGAGGGGGTAGCGAACTACTGTTTAGGAACAATAAAGTCAAATTGAAAAGAAAAGCCTGTGTAACAGCAAAGAAAAAAACACCGCCCACTGGAGGGTAAGAGTTACGCACCGCAAGCCGAACCACATGTCCCAGAATGCACTTATAAAAGGATCCACTGGAGGATGTGAAAGCAAAATGGACATTAACGTGGGAGCAGCAGCGGTGTGTATGGTGTTGGCTGCCTTTGAAAAAGTTCTAAGCAGAACGAAACGCGTCAGGATTGCCATGCTGATACACAAATGAAATAAATACCAATTAACAAGTAACGCTACGAGTGCGGCTCACCTTTCTCCTTTGTGAGGAAATATGCAAATATAACATCGGTTTGGTCCCACCGAAGAGCGACGCACCACCACAAGAGCGCCATCATTGCCCGCCTTGGACCTCTTCTGTAGCTCGTGAAAACGTCATAGGGCAATGCGGTGCCGCCGAAGACTATCTCCGGTATTGGATCCCTTACTAGCCTTGAAAATGGGTTTGTTGAGGGGGTAGCGAACTACTGTTTAGGAACAATAAAGTCAAATTGAAAAGAAAAGCCTGTGTAACAGCAAAGAAAAAAACACCGCCCACTGGAGGGTAAGAGTTACGCACCGCAAGCCGAACCACATGTCCCAGAATGCACTTATAAAAGGATCCACTGGAGGATGTGAAAGCAAAATGGACATTAACGTGGGAGCAGCAGCGGTGTGTATGGTGTTGGCTGCCTTTGAAAAAGTTCTAAGCAGAACGAAACGCGTCAGGATTGCCATGCTGACACACAAATGAAATAAATACCAATTAACAAGTAACGCTACGAGTGCGGCTCACCTTTCTCCTTTGTGAGGAAATATGCAAATATAACATCGGTTTGGTCCCACCGAAGAGCGACGCACCACCACAAGAGCGCCATCATTGCCCGCCTTGGACCTCTTCTGTAGCTCGTGAAAACGTCATAGGGCAATGCGGTGCCGCCGAAGACTATCTCCGGTATTGGATCCCTTACTAGCCTTGAAAATGGGTTTGTTGAGGGGGTAGCGAACTACTGTTTAGGAACAATAAAGTCAAATTGAAAAGAAAAGCCTGTGTAACAGCAAAGAAAAAAACACCGCCCACTGGAGGGTAAGAGTTACGCACCGCAAGCCGAACCACATGTCCCAGAATGCACTTATAAAAGGATCCACTGGAGGATGTGAAAGCAAAATGGACATTAACGTGGGAGCAGCAGCGGTGTGTATGGTGTTGGCTGCCTTTGAAAAAGTTCTAAGCAGAACGAAACGCGTCAGGATTGCCATGCTGATACACAAATGAAATAAATACCAATTAACAAGTAACGCTACAAGTGCGGCTCACCTTTCTCCTTTGTGAGGAAATATGCAAAAATATATATATATATATATATATATATATATATATATATATATATATATTATCTACTGGCGGTCGCCAGTAGATAGTTATAGTTAGGACCCTGTTTCCATAGGAAATCCGCAACATTCTATTTGGAATAACTTTGGCGCCGGTCGACGAATCCTCGCGAAATTTTCAAAATAGGTGGGGCGCTACGCTCCGCTCCTACCCTGAAAGTCTCGGGGGGATTCGTCAAGCGGGGGCTGAGAAAAAAGGGGGGTCCCAAAACGCGTTTTTCCCATGCATTTTTCCATAGGACCTTTAGACACAGCTACAGCCCGAACGGCCGAACAGAGTTACTTGAAATTTGGTAGAGAGGTAGTCTACAGGTCAAGGAAGTGCCTTTTGTAGGTCTGGTGTAAATCTGTTCAGTAGATCCTGAGAAAATAGCATTTAAATCAATATATATCTGAGCCAGCTTACGGTGCGCTTACCGTGCGCTTACGGTAAGCTTACCGTACGCGTACGGTGCCGTGCGCGAGCGCGATTCTGATTGGCTGTTAGATCTTAGTAAACATTCGAATCGGTCGAAACCAGGAAGCGGCGGCCGCCATTTTCTCTCTCGCACTCTGAGGGGGGGAGGAAAAACAAAGTCAAAAACATGTAAAGGGGCTGTTTATACAGCTCCTAACCACCTAGCCTTGATTAAGGTGTCCCAAAAGAACCCCCAATGCAAAAAATTCAATTTTATTTTTTTTCGAAAAAACGCCGATTACGCTTACCGTACGCGTACGGTTAAAACATTTTTTTTAAAATAAAAACTATCCACACTTTCCCCACCCCGTGTGCAAAATGTGCCCGAAGAGCACATTTTGTACATGGCATATCAATTGTATGGAACATTTAAAATATTAGCTTTCACAACGAAGCGCATAATATGTCCTCCATGTGCGGACGGTGCGCGAAGCGCATCGTGCGTACATGGCCCATCAAGCGTAATGTGGGCACGCGGTGCGCGTAGCGCACTGCGTGCCCACTGTGCGTGCACGGCACTAACTGCGTAAAGTGGGCGCGCGGTGCGCGAAGCGCACCGCGTGCTCACTGTGCGCGCACGGTGCGCGAAGCGCACCGCACGCGCACGGAACGAACTGCGTTAAGTGGGCGCGCACGCCACGAACGGCGTAAAGTAACTTAGCATTTAAAAAAACGTACAAATTCACTGAAAAAACCATAGGTTTCACACACGTTATAGTTAGGAATTAGCATTTAAAAAACCTTGCAAATTCAGTGAAAAAACCATAGGTTTCACACATGCTATAGTTAGCTGGAGATTTTACTCATAAAAAACCAATGAAATTCCCCCGTCATAGTTAGTGCAGGCAACTATAACTCACGCGACCGCAATCCTCTGCTGATGACATATGTGTCTTTATGAAAAAAAAATATTTGTAATATATGTATAGCTAAAATTTAATGGAAGAAGACATGGGCAAATAAGTGTCTAAATACAGTATTAGCATCTGCAGAGGAATGCGGTCGCGTGAGTTATAGTTGCCTGCACTAACTATAACGGGGGAATTTCATTGGTTTTTTATGAGTAAAATCTCCAGCTAACTATAGCATGTGTGAAACCTATGGTTTTTTCACTGAATATATATATATATATATCGACCAGGATGCCTGCTATGGAAGAGCCCACAACCGGTGAGTTTTAAGCTGAAAATTCTTTTAATGAAGGCACTGCATACAGGGAAAAACTTGATGACATCTTATATGCAAAGTCCTGCTCCCCGACGCGTTTCGTGCTAAACAGCACTTAATCATGGGCTGCATGCTCAAAGTTCGGCAAAGCGGCAAAGCGCAATTTAAAGGCATCTGTGTTATCGAAGATCCCGCCTCAGTGGGCATGGCCACCGCCAGTGGCATCCTGGATCATGTAGTATCTTGGTTTTACCCCAGTGGGCTGCATGCCGTTTTCCGAGCAAATAATTTCAATAGATCCCAAGTGGTTTGTGTACATCAGTCCTCACTGCTGCAACGGAATAATCCTTCAAAAACAGCCACCAGTTTCCTTACGCCGGAGGGTCGAATGAAGGTCTGTGAACACAGCAGGGCTCTTCCGCGGTCCAGGCGGAACCGCTAAACATCAATCGACCAGGGTGCCTGCTATTGAAGAGCCCACAACCGGTGAGTTTTAAGCTGAAAATTCTTTTAATGAAGGCACTGCATACAGGGAAAAACTTGATGACATCTTATATGCAAAGTCCTGCTCCCCGACGCATTTCGTGCTAAACAGCACTTAATCGTGGGCTGCATGCTCAAAGTTCGGCAAAGCAGCAAACCGCAATTTAAAGGCATCTGCGTTATCGAAGATCCCGCCTCAGTGGGCGTGGCCACCGCCAGTGGCATCCTGGATCATGTAGTATCTTGGTTTTACCCCAGTGGGCTGCATGCTGTTTTCCGAGCAAATAATTTCAATAGATCCCAAGTGGGTTGTGTACATCAGTCCTCACTGCTGCAACGGAATAATCCTTCAAAAACAGCCACCAGTTTCCTTACGCCGGAGGGTCGAATGACGCTCCGGCAGGTCTGTGAACACAGCAGGGCTCTTCCGCGGTCCAGGCGGAACCGCTAAGAATCAATCGACCAGGGTGCCTGCTATGGAAGAGCCCACAACCGGTGAGTTTTAAGCCGAAAATTATTTTAATGAAGGCACTGCATACAGGGAAAAACTTGATGACATCTTATATGCAAAGTGGGGTGGGGCGAGGGAGGGGCAGGGTGGGGGGTAGTAAACTCCGGCTCACGGTCGACCGGAGTAATTTAAATAAATAAATAAAACTAATTTCATTTTGCGCGCTGAAATGCCAAATGGCAATGCAGTGTGAGCAATGAAATTTGTTTAATTAATTTATTTATTTACCTTACTCCAGTCGGCCATGAGCCGGACTTTACTACCCACAACCCTGCGCCTCCGCCGCCTCTCCACACCGCCCCACAGCACTCCCTCCAGGAACCGCTACTGATCCTTGGTGCAGGGTCTGGATGTGGGAGGCTCAAGAGAGAGTTCGATGTGAGATATTTTTTCAGATGAAAATTTTGAAAATTCCTCACAGCACTTGATAGTCATTAATTAAGTGTTGAGGGAAAGAGGAGGTTTGTTCCTCACCCAGTGCCTGGGAAGGTTAGATTGGAGTGGGCCTTTAGTTGGATGGTATTAAGATTGAAAAGAATTAGACTGTGATCGGTGCTGTTAGATGGTTGGTCAGAGTGGAGGGATAGGCTGTTATGCTTAGAGATGATTGCATCAAGGGTAGAGCCCTTATTGTGAATTTCTTTGCTGCAGTGTTGGGTAAGTACTGTAGGATGTTTAGAATTATTCAGGTGCCAGTTCAAGTCTTTTAGTATAATGTCTGTGCTTTCTTTTAGGGGGTTTTGTGATATTTGGTCTGTAAAGCCTTTGGAGAATTGTGAGTTGTCATCTGGTGGGTGATAGATGACATGAAATTTGGTGTGGTTCGGGCCTTTAGAGGAGAGCTGAACTACTAAATATTCAACAGTGGGGTATTTGGTAGTGCCGAAGGGAGTTAGGCATAGATTGATTTTGTTTATGATGGCTAATCTGCGACCCCAATGATCCTTGTGGTTGCTGCAAATGATTGAGAAGCCCACTGGGGTGAGGAGGTTGATGTAAGGGGATGAGCGATCATTTAGCCAAGTATCTGTTAAAAAGAAAAGGTCAGTATTATGTCGTAAGATACATTCAGCTATTTCAGTGGAATGCTTGACGGCTGATTGACAGTTTAGTAGCATGCAACAAGGTGCAGGTAAAGATCTCGGCCCAGGGTGACTGGGTTGGATGGTATTTAGTTGAGCGGGAGGCCTGAGAGGGCAGGTGGTGTTCAGGATCCTAATTGTGCCAAGGATGACTGGGATCTTGCGGTGGCTGAGTTGGCTAGGGGCATTGTCATATGGGTTGCTCAGTATTCTGGCTTCCCGCTGCGACATTCCAGTCATGGTACATCTAGGATTAAGGTGGTGATGAATGTAATTACTCGAGACAATCCTGCAAGCACACACGCTTGGTGAACTGCATTGACCACAATGCTCAGGGGCGACCCGCTGGGAGGTGAAGCAGTGTGATCCCACATTGGTTTCCTGTTTAAAAGGCTCCCTCGAGCCGGTTGAGTTGACAAGCTCGTGGAGAGGCACCTGCGCGCCTTGAGAGGTACTGTGACCTGAGAATACTTTGGCAGCCTGCTCAGCAACCCCAAATATTTGATGCCTAATCTCTACTGACGATGGATAATGATCCAGAAACACGGGTATATCGATGGCCAGTACAACTTTGTAATTACTCGAGACAATCCTCCAAGCACACACGCTTGGTGAAATGCATTGACCACAATGCTCAGGAGCGACATGCTGGGAGGTGAAGCAGTGTGATCCCACATTGGTTTCCTGTTTAAAAGGCTCCCTCGAGCCGGTTGAGCTGACGAGCTCATGGAGAGGCACCTGCGTGCCTTGAGAAGTACTGTGACCTGAGAATACTTTGGCAGCCTGCTCAGCAACCCCAAATATTTGATAGCTAATCTCTACTGATGACGGATAATAATCCAGAAACACGTGTATAGAGATGATCAGTACAACTTTGTAATTACTCGAGACAATTCTGCAAGCACACACGCTTGGTGAACTGCATTGACCACAATGCTCAGGAGCGACCCGCTGGGAGGTTAAGCAGTTTGACCCCACATTGGTTTCATGAATGTAGGGGATAGTTTGGCTAGGGGTGAGGAATAGGAGGAAAAAGTGAATGTTTGTGGCAGAGTTGGTGTTCACTATAGATGCATGGGGTTGGGACAGAGTGTGGCTAATCTTTGCTTCTATGTGAAGTGATGGAATTTCATTCTAAATAGTGTTGATTTTGAGCTCCAGACGGGCATTATAGGGATCATTAGAGAGACGGTTCTGTCTGTTTTGGGGAGGGGAGTGTGAGGGAGCTCATTGAAGTCTGAGACGGCTGCTACAAAGGATGGACTGAGAGGATACAGGTGTGAAAGATCCATTGAGCTGGGTAGTCGGAGTGGGCCATGGAGAGAGGGAAAGTAATTCTTGTAGCAAAACCGAGGCGTCAGGGCATCTGGTAGTGGAGGAGGTTGTAGGGAGGGTGGAGACAATGCGAGGGGTATTGGGAGTAGAGGGTTCCGCAGTCAGAGATGTGGGTGCCTGGATCAGTTCACTGAGAGAGAGTGAATGGGTTGGTTCTCTGGGAGAGGGGTGGAAGTGGGACTGGATGGCAAGGAGGTGCAGAGAACGAGGAAGTGGTGATCAAAAATGGATAGGTGTTCAGAGGGTTGGATTAGGATGTTCTCATTTCTGTAAAAGGTTATAGACAATTCACCGCTAAAGTTCTGAGATGGAGATATAGTGAGCTTAGTTCAATAGGGGGTGTTGGTAGTATTAGTTATGTGCAGGTGTTGTAGATAGTTCTCTCTACATTTAACTGGTTTCTTAGTGTAGAAGAAGTCAGTTTCAAGGCTTCCATATATTGGACTGTAGAAGAGGTCTGTTATTAGTGTTTCTGGATGTTGTTTGAGAATTTTGTGCTTGAATTTTTTTGCGGTCTGTTTGGAGAGGTTTCATGGAAATTTAATGCAGTATGAGTTGAGGCCGTACTTTTCCATTACAGTGTTGTGGTATGACATTGGTGAGTGTTTCTACTGCAGTATCAGCAGTCCAGGGCCTTTTCTTGGGGAGGGGGTCCTCCGAGATGATTGCGTGTTGCAGCAGTGGGTCATTCAGTGGAGGAGTGAATGGTGCTTCTTTGGAAGAGTAGGGCACTAGAGGTGGGGCTTGATGAAGGGAATTTGACAAGAAGATTTGCTGGGATCCCTGTGCGGTACATGAGTCCTTGAATGCCAACGAGCATCAATGAGCCTGCTCAATTTTTCGAGTTCTTAGTGCTGGAGTGGTTTAAAGACCTGTTTGACAGAGAGGCCTACTTAATACAAGGAAGTATATACACACAGCATGGGTTAGGTATCAGAGCGAACACAGCCTAATAAACATCAGGAAAGCAGGGTAACTACTGCTGGCACGAGGTAGACTAGGCATAAATTACAGTGTAGGCAATAGATACCAGCATCAACATAAAATCATAATGTATGCACAGGGAACCAATATCAACATAGGGTAGGCAAAATCATCTTATGGCCATAAGTAGCAATATGTGCATATAAACACAATAAATGCGCAATATAATAGTGTGGTAGCACAGTACCAAGTTCTGATGTAAATATGTTCATGTATCGAATAATTCTTGTTTGGCACAGGAAAGGCAGAAATCACTGCCAAGTCATAATGTAGTAGCAACGGCATACAAACTAGTGATTGGTAGAAATCCTACTGAGGAAGTAGCCCAAAACACATTTCAATTGAAGAAGTAGCTCAAATATTAAGCAGAAACTCATGATTGATAGAGAACTTACAGCAGAAGTAGCCCAAAAACAAATTTCAACTGAAGAGGTTGCCCGAATAGCATCCTACTGAGGGAGTAGCCCAAACTAGATGTCTGCTGAGGAAGTAGCTCAAATCTTCCTACTGAGAAGTAGCCCAAAAAATAAAATTGTGGAATCAGACATTTTAGGGCAGCAGTGCAGGGTGTAAAGGGCATCTCTAAAATGCAAAGCTGTGCCTTAATTCCTGTTGCGCAAGCCTTAAGTTGATGCAGGTATTCACACTCGGGGGGTAGCTGTGTGAGCTGCTATGCTGCCAGGGAGTACTGAGAAAGAAGCCCAAACAGAGTCAAACTGATGAGGTAGCACGTTGGTCCACTTCCTACTGAGAAAGATGCCGAAACATAGTCAAACTGATGAGGTATCCCAATGATCCTACTTCGGAAGTAGACCAAAATGCATGGGAGAAAAATAGACAAATAGTCAACAATGGAGCAGCAGTGTGGAAGTGAAGGTCGACTTCAACATCACCCAAGGCTGTGCTCAGTTTCCTGCAGGGCAGTCCTTGAGCCGGGGTAGGCCTTTATATACTACAACGGCCTGCCATGCAAGCTGCCATCTCGATGGGGGGTCCACCTGCACTGACCCACAATGTAGGCTGCTTTTGCTCTCGACTGTTGCATCATAATTCTTGCCAGCAGCCTGCTGAGGTGCAGTCAGTGACCGCTGCATGGAAGTGATTAGCAAGCTAGTGCTCTACGGGCAGAGGGATAGCTGCTCCAGCTGCCAGATGGCACCCGGGATGCAGTGGGTGGAAACTGCAATGGTGGGGGCAGCAATGGAGTGCACAATGAGTCTCAATCAACGGACGACGTGGCACCCACAGTCGTAATCAGGGGTCTTCCCCATGATCGCTGATCATTTCCTCGTCTCATCCTGCCATCAGCATACCGTGCCTTCGTGCTCGGATGTCGGTGGTGGATCTCCCACTGTACAAGTCTCCAACCCGTTGAAAGGACTCTGGGGGTTCTGTCTTCACCGGGGTCCATCGCAGCTGCAGGGAATGTGCAGCTGCAATGAACCCTGATGCTGCCCAGTGGCCCACATAAACCCTGCCAGTAGTCCCCCACTGTCCCGGCTGGCCTGGCTCCAGCTCAGACCTGGCACTGACTCCAACAGTCACCCCAGTGTTGCGGATTGCAGCCTTAGCAGCAACAATAGCTCCCTGACTCATCTTCAGGAAGAGGGGGGCTCAAAGGAAAGGCCTCAGGGCTGCTGTATGGGATTACTTACATAAGTCCCAATGCACAGTGATTGTGGAGCCAAAAATACCTAATGGACTATGCAACCATTAATTTTACGTGAACTCTACAGTAACACCTGCTTAATACCCCCAACACACAATTGTAGCTTGAGGTTTAGCATGTTAAACAGTTATTACTGCTCTAATAGAACCACACCATTTTCTCAAGAAAACGACTGTCTCTACTGGACTACATGAGGCCTAAAGAAAATGTTAGTAGTCATTCTGCTTATGGGTCATCTTGATGAATACAGGCCCCAGCTAGGCCCGCAGGACACAAGGGTTCGCTCTCCTGCAATGGAATCTATAAGGAAGTTGGCACGGAAACTGCAAAGTACAAAGACAAGGTTTATTAACCCTTAAGGGTGGTCCTACAATCCATACAATACCCTTCAGTATTGCATAGAGTAGCACAAAGAACTTGCGTACACGGTCGCCTTTTATACACAACAGAGGGGCTCATAAGTGGGAGGATACAACATAAGGCAAGGAATGTTACCTTTTATGGACATTTTCGATACAAGATCAATATGTGGGCGGAGCTGACATACTCCTTGAGCCCGCGAAAACATAGTCAAGTAAGGACTAACTGATAACAGATGTGGTCAAGCCTGGGCATGCGCCAGGCGGACAAAGGGACTATTTATAGACTGTTACTAGGCAGATTTCAAGAGCAACTGAAACGGAGATAGGACTCTTCTCGTGTTGAGCACGTGGAGACATAACAATACAAAATGGAGTCCAAACTTCAGTCAACATAGAGAAAGAGACATGTGTAAGGCAGGAGAATTCATGTCTTTAGTAAATGCTTAATCACATCGTAGTTTCAATTTACAACAATCTATTTGTTTTGCAACTTCAGCTGCCGTATATCACGAGTTTCCTTCTCCAGGTCTTGATTAATTGTGCCTATTGATTCTTTTAGAAGTTTGGTCCTTTTCGGTATCATCTTGTTTGTTTTCTCGGGCTTTTCATGTATCTTGTATCCCTTTTGATTTGTGGGTAGACTTTTATCAGCTTTATGGTTCATGGCGGGTGTTAATGTGTAACTCTTCTTATTGTTATGTATTGTATGTACAGTATAGTTTGATAAACCATTGGTGTTGGACTTGGCCCTTTTTGGCAGGTTCACCCCTAAACATTTTGCCTTTTCTCTGACCTGGTGTTGGTGGTTTTAGGCCTCTGGGCTCTTTAGCACTGTGGTCCAGTGTAAATTGCATGCGCTCTCTGTGTACAGTTGGTGAGGTTGGCATGCCCTCCCACAGGAATGCATTGGGTATTCCCTGATAAAATGTGTCAGTGGTAATTCTTGGAATGAGAGGAGCAGCGTGGTCGAGTTTAGTATGTATGAAATTGTCAGAATAAATGCTGAGCGATAGTGTGCACAGATTTATTATGACTATAGGAGAAATGCCACTTTTAGAAGTTGGCATTTCTGTGTGCTATGTGTCTGCCTGCCTGATGTGGATTGCATGTCTGGCTTGTGAGTGACAGGGGCTGGAAGGCGTGTGTGGCTCCAGGAGGGGCAGGGTAAGTCAGCACTAGGCTGAATGGGACATCTGTGCTGGGAGTAGTGGGAGGAGTAATCCCCTGACCCTGAATAGGACTGTGCCCAGCCTGGACAATTCTGGCTTCGCCCCCTGTGGTGTGTCTGATCACCTAGCCCCCACCTGACAAAGGGGAAGAGGAGCTTGGAAAACAAAGTGCTTCAATTCCTCCCCTGAACTAGTTGCATCTGGTTCCCCATGCTCTGTACTGCAGACAAAGAGATGGTGTAGTATAAGTATAGGGGCTGTGACCCCATGAAATTGTTCTTGTTGTGTGCTGGTGTGCTGTTCCTGACTCGCTGGGAGCTTGCTGCTAATGGGGGCACAGGAGGAACCGCCATGGGGGTTTGCCTCCCTGCTGGAGGACCCTGTGTGCTGGCCTTCCTGGGCCCAGCTGTGCACGTGGGATTTTCCAGGACCTTAAGGACCTAGCGCCTCATGAGCGCTATATTTAAAATGGCCAGCTGAGGAAAGCCATCCTATTTTGTAATCTGCAGCACTGGGCTGCGACGTGGGATTACCCCGCTTTATGCATTTTTCGCGGGTGCCCACCCCACATTTGGTATTTACGAGTGGGTGCCCACCCCTCATTATGGTGCCTTTCGCGGGTGCCCACCCTGCATTTTTGTTTTTATGTTTGTACGCAGGAGCCCACCCCGCATTTGAAAAGCTCCCATGAAGCCGCCGCTATCGAGCCCGGCGACCTGGAAGCCATGTGGCCTTGCCTGGTTGTGGACTTGGCCTCGTGGTGGGCGGAAGCAGGAAGGAGCCATCCGGAGGAGCGGGAAGTCCAGAGCCTTGCAGGCTCCACATCTAAGCCCCGGGTCCCTGGAGGGGGCCCGGGTGAAGCGAGGAGAAGTGAGGGGTGCTGCGGCTGGTCTGCGGGGCTCCCGTGAGCTGAGGGAAGCTCCGTGCTGCCAGAAGAGGAGAGAGTCACTGATGAGTGGGAGCCCTCCAGAGGCATGCCGTTCCAATCCAGTGAGGAGACCGGGAGAAGTTGTGCCAGTCCTGCCGCGAGGAAGAGCCCGATGAGTGAGGGCTGATCTCGGGCGGGAGGCCGCAAGAATTGAACAAAGTCACCATGGGGGTCTTTGGGGCATTTCAGGGCACAGTGTACCATGCCTGTTTCCTGAGCAGACCCGCCGCTGCGGGCTGCTCCAACATGGGCCACATTGTTTTAGGGCCCCCGTGGAGGTCCAGAGGGCCCAGAGGTGCCCGGGTCCTTTGTTTTGGCGATTTTCCCAGCTGCCCCACCTGACAGTGGACAGCTGCACTGATAGGGGGCAAATTTGGTTTAGGGAGCCCCGTTTACTTGCCTCACAGCTGCACCGCTGTAGCGGGCAGCTGCAACGTTTTGCCAATGTTTATTTTAAGGCCCCAGTGGGGGTCCAGAGGGCACCAAGGTGCCCATCCCTGCCCTTTACTTTGCTCACAGCTGCGTCACACCAGCGCGGGCAGCTGCAACGATTGGCAGCCTTTTTATGATAGGAGTCCCAGTGAGGACCCACAATTACAGTGGATTCACAGCTGCACGGCAATTAGCGTCAGCTGCTACATTTGCGCACTTGTGAATTCGGCTGCCTCGGCAGCACGCCCTGACATTTTAGTACATAGGGCATTTGAACCCTCTGAAAAGGCCAGTTGGCCAGGGGGACTGTGTGAGGTTTGTAGGGCACCAGGCCTTGATGTGATTTATGTAGTGCGCAGAAAATGTGATTCATGTACTGTGTTTTATGCACCGTGATTTATGCCTTTACTATGGTTTGTGTTATGAGGTTTTGCATATTGTGGTTTACGCTTGGGAGGTTATTCTCCACTGTGATTTATGCCTAATATGAGTTATGCTTAGGAGGTTATGGTTTAATATGTTTAGGCTTATGAGGTTGGCGCATAATGTATTGTACGCCTAATATGATACTGTGCAGAATATGGTTTACGTTGCAGGATGATGCTGAGTACAGTGTTTGCCAGTAATTACTGGTTGTGTTCTACGGTTATTATATGTTCTACATTTACTATGTTCACTTTGTGATGGTTCTGACAGTGGTCCAATTGGCCCTGTTATATGTATATAATCCCCTGTAAATGTTGCCTAGTGCCAGTTGGCACAGTGTATATTGTGTGATTATTATTCTAATGCGTTTTAGGACAATACAAATATATTTTTTATATAACCTTGTGTGGAGTTTCTTTTGTGGTGTGCCTAGTTTGCTGCTGCCGTGTGTGTGCAACAAAGCTGGTGAGAATTATTATTATTTTTTTAAATAAGATGGAGTATACTTAAAAGGAGTTGGGCCATATAGATTATTTTTCACAATGCTTGTGTTGGGGCACAATTTTCCTCTTTTATAAAGTTTTGTCATTGATTAAGTTCAGACGATTAGTTTAATGTCTTTAATTTGTTTATTAAAGCTCCTAGCACACGCACTTGTGAAAATATAATGAATAATTTTTGCTTTGACCCTTGTAGGTGGTATTAATACGGTGGATTGGACTGGTATAATCTGCTAAAGTCACAAATATAATTTTTAAAAAAAGGGATTAAATTGAGGTCCTTATTATACCATATACATAGGTAAGATATATTGTGATCTAATCTCAATTCAGCCATACTGGGCTTATGCTATCAGTGTAAATACTGTTTACGATTTTTTATTTGTTTTTTTTAATTTGGACTTTAGATTTTTTTTAAATCCCTCTTTGGAAGACACATTGTTGCAGGAATATAGCTCTATAATTTTGCAGAAAATTGTTATGCTGAATTTAAATCTGATGGGATGGATATTTTGCCTTGTAAGGTGAGAACCCTGCCAGACTTGAGAAATAGTCATATATTAAAGACGTTCATTGATGTTGAACTGGCCCCTCTCTTTGAATTTCAGATTTTAATTAAAACTAATGTACACGCTGAATTAGATGGTGAAACATACACCTCCTTTTTCATGGAAAAATCCTTTTTGAATTTGAACTTTAATAGCTCTGCGGTTATTTGAGTGACAGAGGTGTGAAACATCATGACATAAGAAATAATTATGATCTGAAACATTGAGATTTTATAATTTGTTCAGTTTTACCTGCTCCCCTTTTTCCTCAGTTGGTTGAATTTACAAATTGGCACAAGGAGAGATCCATACCACACTTTAGAAAACCAAATTGAAAACTTGAATCTGTACTGCAAACTAAAGTGGAGGTGAGATTGCAACTAGTACTCTCAGATCTAGCAAATAGAGTCAGATATAGAATAGGAAAACATCCTGTCTTTCTTCCATTTCTTCATTTGTACAACCAATTCTAAAAATCAAGATGGTTATGGTTTTAAACTTTATAAGTCTCTTGTTGTTGTCTTTTTTAGTGTTTTAGATCCAGCTCTCCTAATATACTTTTAGTATATAAAAATGATATATACATTATTTGTTAGTACAACTATTTGTGAATTTTGCTGTATTGTATATTTATGTCAAATTAGTTTTATGTTTTGTAAGATTTTGTTAGTTTTGTAATATGTGCTATTGTCCGTCATACAATTTAATTTGTATTATATAAATATTTTTATGTTTGTTACAGCCCTGAAGAAGTTCCATTAATTGTTCACACAGGAACGAAACGCGTTGGCTGTTGTTGTGTATTCATGTCATCTATGAAATAAAAGTTACAATAAGTTACAATAAGGAAAGAAACACTTTAGACTTTGTGTCTCACGTTTAGTGCACCTCCATTTGTTTAAAAATACAGATCAAATAGGGTTTGTTCCTGAAAAACAGATACGTCTTCACCCACATTTTCATAGGTTCTGTAGATTTGGTGATCACTTATAGCTGGAACCCAAGACTTGTATCAAAGGAACTCAATTGCCCACATTGGCGTGTCATGCTTTTGACCATGCATCTGTAATTAATGTGATAAAGAGAAAAGCAAATAAGAGACCTTCAGGCCCTTGACTGGATATGGCCTCTATAGCAAATACCAATACCCCCGTAACCCTGCAGCGGTCATATAGGAGGTGCACATCTCAACTAGGTCCTTCCAGGTTGAGCAGTGAATGGCACAATGTCTGCCCTAATATGAAAAACACTGCCACCTTCAGAAATTATGGCTCAGAGAGCAGTCTCCTGAATAAGAGTGTCAACCCAGACACTCACCACTGTTGAAGTGTTAGAGGCAAGCACAGAAATGTAATGAGATTGAACACAGAACCTTGAAGCGAGTACTCCCTTAGCCGAGCATAGAGATTAACCATTGTCTGCTTGAACTAAGAAGTGAGGAAAATTCACATGAGCGTTTCTCCATCTAAATGAGATGTGAAGGATAACCAAGAGATCCCTCAAGCTGAAGGAACATTTTTTTCTGTTTTTCATCTAAGGGCAAATGTGTATTATCCTCAGCATATCTTACTGTCATCGGTGGAGATGGCCTGAGGGGTTAGGTGGAAGGTTACTAATGCCTCTTAAGAGAAGGTATTGTTTAGCTACCACTCTCTAGAGTTTCATGTGTGATTTATTATCAGCATTAGAGTCTACCATTCACAGGAGGCTGGTAACTGTGGTATGTTGGTGGTAGTACATACTGTCTGAACCAATGAACACAAATATGTCTCCGAAAACATGAAGTCAACAGTAAACTAAGAGGGCAGTCATAAGAAGCATCCTCGGGTGCTATTTGAGTATACATCCATGCCAGTAATGAAGAGTACACCTATGAATTACATCACTTATACTGGCTTTAGATGAGACTTTTTAAAGTTTATCCCACATTGAAGTTAAAGCAATATGTAAGAAGCTCTCTAGGTGTTTGCTATAGTCTACCTTTTTAACAACCATTCTTAGTGCAGCAACCCCTTATAGCACCAGTATTTGGTGAATACATTTGGGTGGCTATGAGGCCACCATGTATGTAGTGGAAGTGATCCTGTTACCATTTGTAGTTGAACCTCATGATTTGTCTGGTAATCAAGTAGATAGCAATGTGTAAAGATGCGTCTTGAAAGTCATTTGTTCATACAAATGTTCCACTCTTCTGAATGGGGAAGACTGTATGAATGGATTCGATCTTAAATGATCATCAGTGACGTCTATTTTCATCTTTTTAGGTTAGTTACAACATAAAATTGCTGTAAGGCTTCATGACTATTTCACATTTCACTTTGTGGGTAGTGCATGGTTGCTTTGTTTGTCAACGTATCCTGGAACTACGTAAGGACAGCTTATGATCTGGGTGAATCTTTTATTTGTGAAGCTTCTACTACTAAGAATTCTGTGGTACCATCCCATCAATTATAGGGCCCATTGGTCAGAAACAAATTCCACTTAAGCAATATATTGTTTTCAGGATAAATGACATCAAACCAAAAATGTTCTGTTTGAGACACTGCATGTGAGGGGAATATCTAGAACGCATGATGTGAGTTTTCAGAGATACTAAAGGGTAACTGCTTGCCACGGCAGAAGCACCATGGTTGCATGAGGTTTCTCTTTATCGGAGTCTGGTCAGCCATACAACCTCTGGGCATGATGAGGCCACAGGGTGTTATCCTCTTACTCCCATAATGGTGAAGAGGAAATGCCAACTAGTTTTCTTTCTGCTTTACAATCTCTCCAAACTGGAACTGAAAGAAATTCAGGGTCGGAAAAAGAAGGCAAATGAAAGCTTGTTCAACAAATCTGTGCGTTTATGCGAAATGATGACATTTCTTTCAGAATAGTGTTGATTTTGAGTTCCAGACAGGCATTTTCAGGGATCATTAGTGAGACGGTTGGGTCTATTTTGTGGAGGGGAGTGTAATGGGGCTCGTTGAAGTCTGGGACGTCTGCTAAGAAGGATGAACAGAGATGATACAGGTGTGGGAGATACATTGAGCTGGGCAGTGGGAGTGTGCCATGGAGAGGTAAAGTCCTTCTGGTAGCGAAACTGTGGTGTCAGGACGTCTGGTAGTGGAAGAGGCTGTAGGGAGGGTGGAGGTGGAGGCAGTCAAGAGATATTGGTAGTAGAAAGTGCAGCTGTGGGAGGTGTGGGTGCATGGATCAGTTCACTAATAGAGGGTGGAGGGGTTGGTTCTCTGTGAGAGGGGTGGGAAGTGGGACTGGATGGCAAGGAGATGCAGAGAATGGGAAAGTGGCGATCAAAAATAGATAGGTGTTATTTAGAGGGTTGGATTAGGATGTTCTAATTTCTGCAAATGGAAATTAAACTAAAGTGGACTTGCCTCCTCACTTACAACATACACCCTGTTCAAAGTACTACTGAACATATATTTTCGCTAACAATTTTGGATTCCAGCTCAAAAAGTGGTCTAACTTCACACTCACTGAAAGGTCAGTTTTCTACCCCCTAGATAGGATACCTCTTCATCAGAAAGCTAGGAAAGCTGATCTTCATTTGATGTTTCCATTCATTCTCAAGAGTATCTTCTATTGATGTTTGCAATAAAAGCCCTTGCTTGGACAGGACTTGAAACTGCCAAACGTACCTGCTCAGGACATAGACAGTTGCAGTTCTTCGAACTTTACATTCCACCGTTTGTAAGTTCTGGCTATTCACATTTTTCTATTAAGGGCTATGACAACTTCCTGATCCACCAAGTCACATCTGAGGAGGTAAAAGGGCAATCATGTGATAGGGTGCATTCATAAACTATGGAACACAGTAAACCCCACAGGAAGTGGAGAAGTGAAGGAATAGTGGAGCAAGGTGATAAAGAGGGAGGAGAGTAAAGAAAAGAGGAGGCTAAAGCTGTTGCTTGTGTTTGAGGCAAGAATTTTTTGTTATGTTATCTCATCAGTTTTTATAGCACGATAATTCCTGGGAGGGTATCCTGGTGTTCTGTAGCTGGTGTGTGAGGCCAGCCTTGGAGAACTTACTCAAAAAGCCTGATCTTTAGCTACTTGCAAAAGTCAAGAAAAGAGGAGGAAGCTCTTATGTGTTGTGGAAGGTCCTTCCAGGCTATAGGAGCCAAGTATGAGAAGGCGCGGCTCCTCTCTGCTTTTGTGAATGTGTAGGGTGTGTGCTAGTAAGAGACTGCCAGAGTGGAGGTGTCTGTGAGGTTGGTGGAAATAAATTCGGCAATTCGGGTAGGCAGGGCCTGTGTTGTTGAGTGCTTATTTTGTGTGGGTGAGGAATTTGAAGTGTGCACGCTTATGTATCGGGAGACAGTGGAGTTCCCTAAGGTGTGGTGTGGACTAGGCCAGGGAGGTTGAGAACTAATCTGGCTGCTGCATTTTGGATGTTCTGTGGTCCTCTTGGAAGCTGGTTGGTTATTCATGCATGCAGGGTGTTCTCATAGTCTAGTCTGCAGGTGATGTGAACTTGGGAGATCTTTTTCTGGTATTGTCAGAAAGCTACTTGAAGATTTTCTGGTGTTGGAGCAGTACGAGATCACTGCATTGACTTGAGTGGCCACATCCAATTTGTTGTCTATGATTCTAAGGTTTCCTGCTTGTGAGCAAGGTGTTGGGGAGGGTCCATGTTTGTGAGCTACCAGCTGGGGTCCCATGGCAAGGTGTTTTTCCCGATGAACACCAATTTGGTCTTGTCAAAGTTCAGTTTGATGCATTGGATTTCATCCAAGTGGCCACTTAGATTATGCATGTGGTGAACTTGTTCCTGGTGTTGGGTGTTTTGTCCAAGAAGGACAGTATCAGTTGCATGTTAGTGACATGTGTGAGAATGTTTATTTTGAGAGCCAATACAATGTCAGCCAAAGGAGTCATGTAGAGGTTGAAGAGCGTCGGGCTGAGCAAAGAGCCATTGGTTCTTGTTCATCAGAGGAGTAGGAGGCATGTTGATGGTTTGGGTTCTTCCGATGAGAAGGAGCAAATCCATTTGAGGGGGTTTCCCTGGATATCTCCTTCGAGAAGTTGTCAGATTAGAGTGGGATGGGAGATGGTGTTGAAGGCTGCTGATAGGTCTAAAAGCATGAAGGCTGTGGTTTCTCCTATGTCGAGGATCATCTGGATGTCATCTGTTGCTGACAAAAGGGCAGTTTGTGCCCATGTTTTAGATTGAAAATTAATTTGTCAAATGTAATCCCTTACTAAAGCCCTGAAAGAAGCCCCTCACCTGTGTTCAATTTGGCAGTTGCAGTAAAGAGGTCAAACAAAAAATCTCGACCACTTATGTAATGGAAAATCAGTTTTAAAATGCATTGTTTGAGCACAAAGCCTTTACAAAATAAAAAACACAACACATTAAAAAATCAAAAAATGGTGCAATGAAAAATAATGCTCCTAGTCTTTCAATATTTGGTAAGAGATCATTGAGCTGTGCACCTTCCATGACTTAACTGTCAACACCGACTCCCACGCAGGCAACTTCACATTCATTCAAAAGCCATGAGCATCCACTAAATGGCATTCCGTGATACATCCTAGTTTGAATAGCTCCCTTTTAGGGACTTGGGGGCGAAACGACTTTGTGACTGATTAACCTATGCCACATGTGTCTCGCAGATACTAATATCAATATAATATTGATTTCTTTAGGAAATCTTGGACCAAAAGAACTTAAGGTACAGAATCATTAATGTTGGAGGGTTTTGTATAGCATGCCTCTAACAAGGTTTGGGTGTCATTATCAGTATGGATATATGACGCGATAACTAGCAGGTTATAATTTAGGTTTCTAGGACAGTTGGGCTTTACACTAAACAATTGGTTCTTTATGAACTACTGCATGCCATTGATATAATATTGATATGTTAACATATGTATAATTATTGAGCATTAATGCAAGGATTGCATGTTTTTATATGCACGCTAGTTCTTTCCTCTACACGAGTCTGTATTCTGGGCTTACTTAAGTTATTTTGCAGTTAAATATTGTAGATTCCATGTTTTGTTATTTATGTTACTTCCAGCCCTGAGGAAGTCGTTTGGGTTAATCCCTATAGTGACGAAACGCGTTGGGAGTGGAAGACTCTATTGAGGATTAAAGAAGAACAGAAGCCCGAATGAATATTGTCTTTTCTTTGATTTATTGTCACATTGTGTCTTAATTATTGCGTGTGCATCAACACTGGTTGTTAGTTTAATCAATCACAGATTGAGCCTTTTAGGGAATTGGGTGGTATTCCCTAGTTTGATAGCACTGCAAGTACTCTTATAGAGCTAGTTATTTGTACTGTGGAATCTTGTTGGAGCGCTAGGTCTCTTTTCCCCTTACACCCAAATGTTATAATATGTGTTGGAAGCTGTCCCTTCCTGTACATAAACAAACCTTTTTAAAAATGCAATTTTGTAACTTACATGTGTGCTGCATGAAAGTTACAAAATGGCATTTTAGGATTGGTTATGTGCAGGAAGGGACACATACCTACACATAACCAATCCTTCCCTATACAAAGACACAGTTGTGAAACTTAGCGCCATCGCAGGGGGAAACGCTAGGCTGCACCACATCCTTGTAAATATGGTGCAGCCTTACGTTTCCGAAGTGGTGGAGCGTTTTGTTAAGGCCAGGAGGCTAACGACACACTCCGCCACTTCGTCGTACATATGGCCCTTAGAGTTTGGCATTTTGGGTGCTTGGTCACAAAGGTGGTGAATTTCCGGACCTCCTTATTACAAGTGCATTACTCCTCATTAATTAGAAGGTTGGCTAGCCACACGAGGCTGTGGCTTGTATTGCTTTTAAGTTCACCAATTTGAATAAAAACATACAGCCTAATATTCATTTCTTATTCCTGCATCAATAGACAATGGTTTTAAATAGCTCCAAATTGGATAGCCATTCAAAAAGCAGTAAAGCAATATGAGGCTGGGTGTTTCTGCTGTAGTCTTATAGCTCATACATGTTCTCTGCTACTTTAGGAAATATTTGCAGAATTCTGTGACATTTCATTAAAAGTAAAGATTTTCAAATGTGCTCTTCTGCGCAACTCATTCTGCATGAGCTTAATAATATCGTCTAAGTATGCAAAGCGTAAATTATTTATTCACTGAATGCATTTTCTCCCACAGGCTCTGTTTGCATCCAACTTCGAGACGCGGAATGTTAAATGTAAAGTGCACTGGACTTAAAATATATAGATATAATGCATGGCAATTACAACCACCATCAGCCATAAGAGAGTGGAGAACGAATTCTGGTCAAAACAAAACATAGCCAGTCACGTTTTAAACAGGAAATGCATTCATTTCATCCGCCAGCTCAACTATGTGTTGTGCTATGTGTTTCCTGTTAATTGTCACTCAGGCAAGGGCTTTACAGTATGCTGTAAGGGGACACCCTAATATTTTTAATGACCTTAAGCAAAGTGATTGACATGAGATACCAGGGTCAGATGTTCTAGTGACGCAACTTGTTCTCCTTGTGGCTGGAAAGCATCCTGTCGTGATTAAGTTAGAGCGCCGAAGGTGATAAAATGTGTTGTCAGCTTTCCTCTGATGCAAGGGATTTTATTATAGGGCCTGGTAACAGAGGAGTGTAGCAACGCAACTGCTAACTTTAAATACACGCCCTTCCCCACAGGGATAGTCTGCTCTATTTAAAATATCAGCGAGCCAAGATAACCGTCATACAGTCACCGGGCCACAGTTTGTGAAAGTCCTGTGTCACTACCTTTTTTTTCTTAATTAAAACAACTACAGTAAAATAATTGTTACCGACCCATATCGAAAATCTAACAAGATCAGCTCATTTAAAACAAGAAAAAAAACGCAATTAATTATTTTTTAAAACGGAGACATTAAGAAATACATAAAACATTAGAATACTGGAATGTTGAGAGCTCAATTAAAGGCAGTGGCCAATAACGGCTGGCACGGGCTTTAACCTCTATTCCAATGTCTGTCTGTCTGTTTCTCCCTTTTTAATTTATACCATTCTACCCTCAATGGAAGCAATGTTCTAACACCCCTTCATCCTCGGGCTATACCGGTTGTTAAAGACCCCTTCCTTGGGATCTACCCATTGACTGGTAACCAGTATAGTCCGAAGAAGTGGGTATAAAACTATATTATTATATCAAGGTATGGCATAATATAAAGCTGTTCATTATCCTTTACATTTCCATGGTGCATTTGTTTTCATCTGGGTGTAGTGCAGGTCGTTGTGAAATTCATTTTAAGACTTGGGTACAAATATTACTGGAAAATAGGATGCCACAAGAGAGATATTTATTTACAGTTCTCTTCTTTACTGTCCCAGGGCTCTCATTGCTTTACTCCCTCTCACACCATTCCCTTCTATGAGAAACCATGGAAAGAGAAGATGATTGTAAGGAAGAAGTTAGGGGTCTGGGTTCCAGTCATGCTCACTCCAAATTTCTATTCAAGGAATACAATTTTGTGATCTGACCTGAGAACTGAGGAAGCATTTCTAAAGCACATGGCTATCCGGGGGCATCCCAGCGCTAACAGCAGTGCAGCTTCAAACCCAAACAGGGTTAAGGGAATAGATATATCTTTATCTTTATATGCTTTCGAAAGGACAGGTAATTAGGCTCAAGGCGAATGTGAAGGGGAAGGTGGTTCCAACTAATAGGTCAGTTTGTAAAACTTCAATACAGAGAGGCATATTCTCAAGAACGTGCGATAACCATCGCAAAAGTTACTTAACGCAACCTACAACATCGCAGTCCATCACAGGAATTTTACGCCGTGTTAACCAGGTATTCACAACACGGCGGTACCATGCGATAGTCACCAGATAACGCGTCAACAGACCACGTTAAAATCAACTCCACGCCGCAAAAATGCAAAACGCAAACGCAATAAATCCTGCGATGAGGTACAAAAAGCACCAAAAACCAGCGACCGACCTGCAAATCCCACCCGTCTAGTGGGAAAATGCAACAGAAAAGCAGAGTAAACAAATCGGGAGATGACAAACTGCGAGTACAACCCCACAGCTGTGGCGCAGAACAAATGACCATTGTCCAAATCAGATAGGCATTTCCCCACTAACAGCCAAAATGCACATAGACATGCATTCAGTATGTAACCTGCGCCAATCCGGAAACAAACATGGTACACACTGTGAAACCGCATCTCCCCTCATATTGCAGAGGGACAAGCAACACCCCTTGCACACTGATGTGCCATGTACATGACCGGACAAGAATGAAAGCACGGACCAATGCAGGGGCTGTGACTCCCCCTTACGCACATGTTGCCCATGTCGTGGGCCTTGAGCCACAGGGTGCATCCCTGCATAATGGCGGCACATATCAGAGCACAAACGAATCACTGTTGTCACCTGCAGGCCACAAATGACAGCCAAAATAGAATGACATGGGACTCATGTGAAACTCCGAAGAGTGGGATACCCTAACAACTGTGACACACAGAACTGGCAGTTAGAATACGTGACATCATAAACAGCCTCACTCCACAGAGGTGACACCCACCATCCATCAACAAATCCCTCAATGGACAGCACAACATGTCGCACCCACGCTTGTCTGAGTGAAGTGCCTGTACAGATGAGTGGCATGCACACAGGGAATGTGTATCGGAATGCTTTTATTAGCACATGCAGTACCTGTGGCAGTCAACGTACTCTGCCATTACTGCGAAGGACCCACACAATGCGACGTCAACCAGAGAAGAAACTGTCAATGATGTAGTCCCTACGGGCTATTCCTGCTGCGACTGCAGTGGTGTGTGGTCCACTTGCCTCATCTTCATCATCATCGTCCGGTGCATCTGGCACTCGTATCCATGGGGCTTTGCAGCGTACACATGTGTTGTGCAACAGACATCATGCAACGATCATCTTGCACACAAGGTCTGGACTGTACAGGAGCTTACCACCTGTGACGTCCAGGCACCTGAAACGTGACTTCAACACGCCAAATGTGTGTTTCACGGTGCCCCTGGTGCGTTTGTGGGGCAAATTGTACTGCCTCTGGGCCTGGGTGTTTGGGGCTCGGAGGGGTGTCATCATCCAAGCGCAGAGTGCATATCCTTGGTCACCTGTGACAGTGCACAGAGACATGAGTCACGACTACATACTGCATGATGTGTTGGCAGGCTCACTGGTTCATTGGTGAGTGATATGTGCGACAGTGATTCCTGTATGACATGTACTGCGTGTTGCAAAGGAGCTGAATCACTGTGTAGTACGAAACCTCACTGCTGCACCTCCCCCCGAGCGCATTCACTAGTGTGCGCAGCGCAATTACATCACATGCACCCCTACGGCACCCCATTGACATGCCTGTCTGCGCATGTCTACAGGCCAGACTACGACACAGTCATGATGCTGTGCAGAATGGGGTCTCCCATGTGTGTGTAGGCCCATTGCAAGGAGAGTGCTGACACAGATGTAGAGCACCTGCCTGGCTGAACTCGACATGCCGTTGAGGGTACATCTTTGGCTCATGCTGCACTAATAGCGACACACACACAATAGTTGGCATGTGTGATCACTGACCTCGAGCGGGCATGCCCTCCCCATTTACCCCTTCGGCTGTCCACACACACCGGGGACATGCCACATAGCAACATTGTCGATTGCATGACGGGTGGCGCAGACACTACAACAGAGACACACGCATCAGCCACATCCTTGTCAAGACCCACACTGAACCACACCCACATCCACATGTGTAGGAGCCACACCCCTACGCGGTACTGTCGTACGTCAGGCCAGCCCACTCTGCTCACGCTTACAGGGGGGATGTAACAAGCTACATTTCCAAGATCTTCCCCACTGGCTGTGGTGACATGGTTGCATCCACAGTCCACTACACTCCATACACCAGCAGTGTGTGTCGACATGGATATGTGTGTGGTCTGCATACTGAAGTCAGGCCAGCACATCCACGCCACACTTGGCATTGTGTACATGCTTATTAATAGGTCACTTGCCTCCTTCGCACATGCCTTGTTCCCACCTCTCTCCACAATCTGCTATTGTGTGGCTGAGGTGCCATGCCGTTGATGGCTCATGTAGCTGGCTAGCCCAGGTTTCCATAGTAAGTTGTGCTGTCGTGTCTGGTAGGTGCAGTATAAGAGAGAGGGTCCCAGGGTATACAAACTATTTGTTATAAAAAGAAAAGAACTAGCACAAGATCAATCACAGAAAAAAGCAAAAGAAATGCAAAGAAAACTTGCCAAAGTGTTATTTAATCACACTTTAGGAAGGTACACATTTACTAATAAATACAATAGACTTAGATCAAATAGTGCGGGGTGCCAAGGAAGGGAAAGAAGTGGATGGTGATTTGAGTGAGGAATGGGGGGTAAGTGACATATAAATTATAAACACGTCACAATTTAATTGCAAGGCAAAACAATTTCAAGCCAAAGCATCCAGGTCAAATTCATTGAAATGAATATCAGAATTATTTACAAAAACCATGTACAAGCAAAAGCACAGTGTCTATTACACTGTTGGCAGTACTGGCAAAGAAGTGTTGTCAAGTGTGACAAGGGGAGTGGCACTTAATAGTCAGTCTTGAAGGAATTACGAGGCGAGTCGGTGTTGCCGCGTCCTACGAGACTGGATTTTCCTGCGATTAATTCCTTTGTCGCCTTTTGAGTATGCACCATGGCGTCTGATTCGGGAGATATTGCATTCCCCGATTCCTTCAAGACTGACTATTAAGTGCCACTCACTCTACCCCCTCTCTGGAGCTTTTCAGCCCTTGCGTCATTTGACGCCAAGAAGATACTGATCACCTGTACATCCCTGTCTTGGGTGCCACTCCCCTTGTCACATTGTCTCTGTCCTGAAGAAGACCCCGTTAGTAAGGAGCTGACTTACCTACCTATGTCCAGGGGTCGAAACGTCGACAACACTTCTTTGCCAGTACTGCCAACAGTGTAATAGACACTGTGCTTTTGCTTGTACATGGTTTTTGTAAATAATTCTGATATTCATTTCAATGAATTTGACCTGGATGCTTTGGCTTGAAATTGTTTTGCCTTGCAATTAAATTGTGACGTGTTTATAATTTATATGTCACTTACCCCCCATTCCTCACTCAAATCACCATCCACTTCTTTCCCTTCCTTGGCACCCCGCACTATTTGATCTAAGTCTATTGTATTTATTAGTAAATGTGTACCTTCCTAAAGTGTGATTAAATAACACTTTGGCAAGTTTTCTTTGCATTTCTTTTGCTTTTTTCTGTGATTGATCTTGTGCTAGTTCTTTTCTTTTTATAACAAATAGTTTGTATACCCTGGGACCCTCTCCCTTATACTGCTCTATTACCCAGGTCCCAGTGATTTGTGGGTTTACCCTTTGTAATAACGTGTCTGGTAGGTGGGCATGTTGTTTGGCATGTTGCATGTGAGTTTGTAATGTGTGCATTCCCAGAGTTGTGAGATGCACAATTGTGGAGTTGAGATGTGTGGTGTGTTCATTTGGTACTTACCAACAAGCAGGGCATTTCTGTAGGTGCCATCCTGGAAGCGCCGGTTGATGATGGTCTGTCGGAAGATGTAGGAATCATGCACACTGCCTGGGTAGTTGGTGACGACATTGGTGAAGAGTCCCCGGTAGTCCACTATTGCCTGCACATTAATGGAATGTGTGTGCTTTTTGTTGCGGTAGTTGTGCGCAGTGTCAGCAGGGGGCACAAGTAGGACATGTGTGCAGTCAATTGCCCCCAACATGTGTGGGAATGCATCTATGGCGTAGAAGCCTTGCTTGGTCTCCAGCTGTTCCTGCGCAGTGTGTGGGAAGTATAGGTACTGGGGTACCAAGTGGATGTTGGCATCCAGGACAGGTTCGAGGAACTTTGATAGGGCTGACTGTGAGACCATTCCGACTCTGGCGGTTGTTAGGTACCAGAGGCCAACAGGTGTAGCACAGCCAGCAGCTTTGTCTGAGGTGGGATGTTGGTTATCCGCTGTGTTGGTACCGTCAGCCTGTGGGCAAAGATGTTCAGGATGCGGAGGATGGTTGTACTTTTGTGCCTGTAGTGGGCAATGACATACTCTGGTGTCATGTCTGTGCGGATGGTGCGTTTTCGGAAGGTCTGGTGTCTGTGTCTGCGCTGCCTCTGTGGTGGCCCGGGGGGGGGGTGATGCGGAGGGTTCAGGGGGGTGATGGCGGGCCTGGGGGTGGTGGCGGTGGGTGTTGTGGGCCTGTTGAGGCTACGAGCTGCATGATGAGTAGCTCCGTGGCATCTGTTGTTCTTCAGGTGTGGCTGTGGGCTGGGCTCCCTTTTGTGGTGCCGGCTGCCGTCCAACTTTACTCCAGGTCAAAGCAGGTGTTAATTTCCTGCTGCTAACGCGCCTTATTGCCTGTTTTGTGGTCATATAGCCGATGTGGCTGGCCGTTGAGAATGTTGTGGAGTGTTGTTGTTGCGGCTTTTTGCACGGGGAATGCCTACTCTGCATCTCATTAGCGACAGCTTTGGGGTTTATCTGTGGCGATGTTTTTTGTGGCTGCTATCGCAGGTTAACTGGTGCTATGGGCTGTTGGCACCAGCTTGTGAATGGGGTGATGAATTTATCGCGAGTTTGGCTGCGCTAAGGTGCCGTTAACTCTGAGATAGCTTCTTGAGAATATGGCCCAGAATGTATTGTAATCCAACCTACCTCATTACTATCCATGAGATGGGTCGCAAATTGTGACTCACTCTATTTGGTGACCATCACAGGAATCACGGCCTCGTAGGGTCAGTAACCACCATGTTTGTGACTACATTTAGATTTTATTTTTTTAACTGTAGCCCTTTTTCAGAAAGGACACCGGACTGCATTTAAAAAGCAAAAGAAAATATTTTTTCAAACGTTTGACAGTAGGTAACCACGGGGCCCCAGCATACTCCTCATATACCTCTTGTAACATTAACAAAGAAAAAGGGGTCCAAAATGGGCCCCTTCCCTTTTACAAATGGTTTACACCAACTCTGGAGTCAGTAACTTTTCAATGTTTTGCAACTGGATTACAGTCACAGACATTAATTTAATGCATTGTAAATCCCAATTTGGAAGGATCACCCTAAAATGCCCCCTCCAAATAGAGCTTTGTTAAGCAATACTAAATACATTTTTTTAAATACCTTAACCTTTTACTGAATTGGCAAATGAGTTTAGCACATAACAAAAAAACTATTTTCTTGTTGCAAACACAGTGAATTTGCAAATTGCAGGCTTTCCGACCCAAAATGGTTTTGCACATCTTATCCTTAAAGTGCTCTGATTAACCCACAGGTAATGCACAATGTGGTCATAAGATAACCCTAAGTGGAAGGTCTGATAAACTCCTAATTATATGTGTTAGACCTAGTGGTGTCTGGCTGACTGGGACACATCCAAGCCAGACAGAATCCACCATCCAAGATAGGATGAGTGTGATACACTTGTCTGATAACTTGTGCTCACTTGGTACAGAGCAGTCAGGCTTATATTCAGGGTCAAAGTGCAAAGTATTGGCACAACATCACCCTCGCAACACACGGAGTACACTACAAAAAGACTCCACACCGTATGTATAAAGCACTGGCCTGTCTTTGTATTACACACAGATTGAATTCGAAATTACATAAATATTGGATATATGCTTTACAGTTATATGCAATTGTCGAACTCTCCCATTAGCAGCAGAATGGCATGACTATATATGTACTACTCATAGGTATTCACACGCCCCACTATCCCCTCAGCCTCATAAGCAACATAAACCCATGTGGGTACTTCCCCGAGGTGTTCACGATCCAAGCAATCCCTCCCAAGTCAAAAGCAACAGAAACATATATGCAGGCAGTTCAGAGGTATTCACTTTCCCGCTATCACATCAGCATAAAACACATTCCCAATATTGCATACACCGTACAGTTACAACAGTCAAGAAATCATAGGTTTTGACTATGCCTTGTGACCCAGCACCTCAGCCACTCAAGCTACACCAGCCAACGATACATGTTACACCTGCTGGCAACACTTCGATTAGATTGTCAGGACAACCTAAAGCAGAAGGAAACAGTTACTTAGTTTCGTCCCTACAGATTAGGCCTTCAGGTAGCCAGCAACACCTTCACTAATATGGAATCACTATCCGGAAGCTGGCACACTTCCAAATTATAGAATGTTTCCCCTCAGGCGGAGGTGAGCTGCAGTTGCTCAAGGCAGCCAGACGAGGGTGCACACAAGGCACAATGAGACCCCTCGGGTCCTGTCATGATATTCTCAACAACAGAGTACCTTGTCGTGTGGGTCCAGGGAGAAGGAGTCGGTCACTTCGGATGGAGGCTGCAATGTCAGGCACTGTTGTCCTCCCGATCTAGATGTTGGAGACAGTCTAGACTTCTAGTTTGTATCCCATGGACTCAAAAATTGTCCTCCAACAACCCTCGGACACCACAAGCTATGGAGTGTAGGCTAGCACAGATTTCCAGTTGCAAGCATGGGTCCCTCAGATTCGGCAAACTTACCCAGCACTCCTCAAAATCCTCAGGTTCCAGCACCCCAGGTGAACCGCTGATCCTTTTGAGCACACTGCTCTACATAGTATGAATACGGCATACGTCAAGACGGTCCAGTACCAAGCTACAATCAGTTCCTCCCATTTCTGCCACACCCTGTGCAGTCCTTACGACCTCTTGGAAATGGGGAGATCTTCTTTTCTGTTCCTGGGATCTTGTGGACAGGAGGCCAGCAAAACAGCCCTTGGAGAGTGCTTTGGGACCCAGGCCTCCACAGTTGGCAACTAAATGTAGGCCAGCAACATTCAAGAAAATCCACCTACTGGTACGAGAGCACGACAAGCCCCAGGCCACCACAAGTCTGCGGTTAATCCAGTTGCAGTCTTTCCTGTCCCAATAGTTCCTCTTGTTGATGTCCCAGCGTCGAACCAGCGTAATATGGTCCCAATCCCAAAAGCATCTCTAACTCCTGAGTGCAGAGCTCCAGAAGTTACACCCACAAAGGACTTTGAAGATGAGATCAGCTCAAAATGCCACCTTTAAATTGCACAGGCCCTCTCTAAATGTTGTACTGTCTGCAATCCTATGCTGGGGGGCTTGATCAACATCTTTAGTGGGGCCAGGTTCCTACCCCTTGGAATGCGGGTGCCAATTCCGCCCCCTCGTATCAGTCCCAGGAAGGCCACTCCGAGTCAGAAGTCTTTAGTTTCTATTGAGGCCCTGTTTATAGCCTTCTATCAGGAATGCAAACATTGGAGAACACAAATCATATTTCCACACAAACCTGTTTTTGATATGTTGGACAACATCTCAGCTTTTATTGGCCTTTATCAGTGAATAGTATGGCTGGATAGGGTCATCAAATCACTCAACACCTCACTAATAGTTGGATAAAGCTATACCCTCTGCCTGATCTTTGGAATGAGATACATATTCCACTTAGCCACTCTCAGGCACTTCTTGTTGACGCGCAAGCACTATTTAAAGGAGCCTTCTGGTGAGCGATGTCACAATAGATCTCAAACGCCATGCAGAAATAAAAAAAGAAACGTTCTGGAATGTCTACTGATGAGAATAGGTTAGCACTTCAGGAATGGGTAAAGATACCTTTTTCTACACTGAATGGCCCCCTCTAAGCTGAAAAAGAACAAGGTCTCTAATCAGCAGCTCAAAGGAACAGAAATTAAGCCCTTTCTGTGTAAGTTCCCTGTAGGCCAACAAGATGTATGGCAGGATAAGATCCCAATTTGTCATGAGGTTCTCTGCTAGAGTTCCAATCAAGCTCTTCAGGGTCATATTACAGCATTACATCAACCAGTTCATCTTCAGGCAGTATGCCATGGAGGAGAAGTGGTAGATCTCTCCCGTTTTCTCCCACGTCTCTCTCCCCTAGTTTCTCCATCTTGGGAACTGCAACTCATGGAAAGATCCCTAGGAGTGCCTTCACAACCTTAGTGGTTGTACTTCACAGAGGTATATTTCTCAGTACTCTGTGGCATGATCCACCATAACCAAGATGAGCTTGTTGTTTGTGCTTGGGGTAAGTCAAAAGGACTAATTTTAAATGTCCAGTCAAATGCACACCTCCTACAGTTAATGGTAAGCATGGTGCTGTTGCCTTACTTCCAGTCTTATCACTCAACTATCAAGTGTAACAAATCCTAAGGAACATTAGTGCCCCAGCACATCCCTGGCCAGGAAAACAAAGGGTACAACCTGTCCTGGCTTTTTTATACCCATCAGGAATCTCCTATGCACTAGTGTAACCACTAGTTTATTGGATGCTCCTAGCTCAGGATTCACAGGCTCACTATAAAGCAGTTTATCGTCCCATCCAACATAATGTTTATAGGGGTGGATGGAATCGGCGGAGTTTCATTAAGATGAATCCCACAAAATACATTAAAATCCAGTGAGATTTTGCACTAAATACACCCTTGCATCCCAAAAAAGATGCGAGGGTGCATTTTGCGCTAAGAAAACAGCACAACCAAACATAACGGGTTTTATACCGTGGTTTCAAAACTTTAGAAATTTCTGTATATCACTTGGGGCTCGCCCCTTACATACTCTGCAGTGGTTAAAACTTTTAATCACTGCAGAGTATAAAAGGCACAGTTGAGGGGATATGCAGTGGTTTCTAAAGTTTAGAAACCCCTGCATATATCACGGAGTGCCCTTACAACCTTACAATACTTTGCAGTGAATACAAGTTAATTACTGCAGAGTATTCAAGGGTGCTGAGAAGTGTGCAGTGATTTCTAAACTTTATAAATCACGGCATATTTAAATTCTACAGGCAGAGGGTGGAATTTAATTAATCAAGTAATTCTGTGTTACAAGAGTAAAACAGAATTATTAAAATTTCGCCGACTCTGCTCGCACAATTAAAACCTCTGCCTGGGCATAAATGTTTCCGGATGTCTTTCTTGCTGACCTGTTCCTGGGCTTCCTTCTGAAGTCCCACAAGTGAAAAGAACTCTAATTGTGCTCTGTCTCCAGGCCTGCCCCTGAAGACTGGGGAAGCAGTTTGAAAACAGCCAATTTTATCAGGAAAAATAAACATTTTGGCAGACCTAAACCTTTTCTTTTTATTACCTTTAAGTCACTTCTAACGTAGGCACTACAAGCCCATTAGGTGAAGTGCATGGTATTTAAAAAGTATGGCACGTGTACCTATGTTTTACATGTCCTGGCAGTGAAAATTCCCCAACTTTTTTTTCACTGTGGTAGTGTTGGCTTTCTCATAGGAAAACAATGGGTTACATGATAACACCTTAGAATGCTTAACTTCAGTATAAGAATAGCTAGAAAAATGATTTGAGGAATCAGTTTCTATGTAAGACACTGGCTATACCCTGCACCACTTCATCTTAAGTAGTACATAAAGAGCTGGACATGCCATTCATAAATGATTTGATCGGCCAGAGCACTGTTATCTGAAGCAAGGCAGGCTCAAAATGTACAAAATATGTTATACTCGATTGTCTAAATCTAAACGAGCACCACAAGAGCCCCTGGCGATGATATGTAAACAGACTGCTTTCTGAGTTATTTGAGGGAGTAACTATTGCTAAACTAGAAAGCAATTAGCAGTTTAGCGAGAGGGAGATAAAACTGGGTTTTAACCCCTTCGCCGCGGCGGGAATTCCGCCGCGGCGCTGGGGGGTGCGGGGGGGCAGCGCGGTGGCGCTGTGCTCATGACGGAGCCGCTCCGTCATGAGCCACGGTTGAGCTGTGCTCATGACGGAACGGTTCCGTCATGACTCCGCCCAGTTGCGTTGTCCCCCCGCACAGGCGGGGAAACAGCGCCGCGTGGGTGGAGCGGCCGCCAACGGTCGTGGCATGACGGAACCGTTCCGTCATGAGCACACGGCAACCGTGGCTCATGACGGAACGGTTCCGTCATGAGCGGGGAAGGGGTTAATAACCATAGAAGGAGTTTGAGGCAGAACATTGAAAACGGCAAATTGTCTGTGACAAGATACGTCTATCCAGTCTCAGCCAGGTCTAACTAAGTACCTATCTTTAGTAAATAACACACAGCAGAGTTTTTACCTGACACGCATGCGATTGGGCATATTATAACCAATTAGTGGCTTGCCCTAAAGGGACAGCCTGGACATCTGGCTTGCCAAAATGTCCTTGTGATGTCCGAACATAACAATCCACTATTCATCTTACGCTATTTTGCAGCCTATATAGAGACATTAGGAGTAGTTAATTACGCCCACTTTTTGTCTCTTCTTGCACCAAGATGAATTCAAATGGCTATGTAAACTAGAGAGCAAATTAGTCTCTTATACAGTTTCAATGTACATCACATGCATTATTGCCAGAAGAAATAACTAACAGAGTTGGATCATTTGAAATATGAATAGATCCCATAGAACCTAGATTCGTGGAGGAGATTTTTGACCAAACTTTCTAAGTAATAGATTTTATTAAATGGATGTTAATGGCATATTAGGATTGTAGATTATGTATTTATGTATAGATTACAATAGGATGCAATTTGGATGACTGTATAATTGTATACATTTTCCTGCTTAATGTTTTACTTTTCAGAAGGGATTCATGTGAAGTTTTTAAACTGAGTATTTTTATACTGTTTTTATGGTTATTTAATTATTTGAATGGAGATATGACGATTATTGTATAAACAAAAGATAGCTCAAGTGCATTGACAGTTTTAAGACGTTCATTATAGTTCGGTTTAATTTCTGTTAACATAGCAGACCCTTTTGAGGTTTTTGTTGTCAGGGATATACCGAGAGTATGTTTTTGACTGTATACAGCAAACTTTTGCACTTTATACTCTAAATTTATATGTATGAATTTCCCCTTTTTGTTTTACATGTGCCTTTATTGTCAATATTGACTGAATGAAGAAATTTTGATTGATTGATTTGAGGGCTCATGTTAATGGTAATTTAAAATTGAACGTAATGGTCAAGTCAGAGTTTAGATTACTATTTTGAAAACGAAACCTTTAGAAAGTTGTACTTTTTCCTGCCTAAAAGAATTTGCATTTCTGCCAGTGTTCAGTGCTACCTGACTGTTACTGGCTCCCCTGTGGTAAAATAGGTATTGCTTCCAGAGAGTAGACAAAGGGCTTGGATGTTGTGGAGGTGCTTTTTTTCCCTGATAGGATGGACATCTGGGCTGTGCCAAGGGACTTAATTAACTTCAAAGGGTGCCTACAATGTCTCCGGCTGATGTAGCTCATACCTCGGCTTGTCCCCTCTGTTCTCTTGCTAGTGAGCCAGGCACCAATCCCAGTGGTAGAGGGGCTGCTTCCAAAACCAGTTTGGAGTGACTGCAAGGGAGTGTTTGACCTTTATCATAGCCACACCCCTGGATGGGCACAGGGAAAAGAAAGTTCTGCTATATTGGTTTTAGGTAGAGAGGAGCACAGTGGGATAGTTTACAGTAAAACACACATGAAGTGCTGTAGAAGTGGCCAGGGTCACCTAAGGGAACTTTTACCCCATTGGTTAGGGAGTGGCCAGGAGGTGCCCCAAGTCACAGGCTGGCATTGGGCATAAATGTGGCACCATCAGTACCCTCTTCACAATCCCTATGGAATTGTGAAAGGCAGAAGAAGGACTGCACCTGCTGGTGTGACCTGTGAGGAAAACCCTAAGGAGAGCGCCGTATCCCAATTGTACTAAGGTTCTAGAAGCAGACTAATGTCCTGTTAAGCTGCAGGGACACAAAAACTGCTAGAAGCCCAATTATCTAATTGATATCTGCCTCTATGGTATTGGGGCAGATGTGCTACAAAGCATCATGGCCATTCTCCCCAATGTTCATCACTACTAGATTGAGTGAAGCAGGGAGCTCACGGATCCCATGTCCCACACACAACATGCTAACTAGTTGTAAAGGATACTTGATGGGACATTCAGTGTTGTATTTCCCTTCTTTGTGGCACTTGTAATAACTCCCCACCTTGTACAATGCAGAAGAATCATTAGCGATTTTTTCCTTGTGCTCCTAACTAGGAACCCTGTTTGGTTTCCAAGTTTCTGTGTTTAGCTTTGGAACAGATCTAGCCTTCAATTCTTGTTTGGGACCTGTCTGCTGGAAATACTCCCTCTTTGGCTTAGGCTCATTCTGTTCCAGGCCATTATTAACCCTGTTAGATCACCATTTGTCAGGTAACACTGAAAGTCCTTTTGAATCGGGTAGAGCACTCCTTTCTAAGTCAATTTGTCTCCTTTGGCGAGTTAAGGGCATGAAAGTCTTATGCTGCGATCCCTTTCACCCATTAATTCCAATCACACAACACCGCATCCACTTTACATAAAAGCTCTGAGGGAATTGGGCTAGCTTCAACACAGCCCCTCTGAACAGAGTTTTCTTTAATTCCTGATACTTCTTGTTATCTGTCGAATGCATTCTCCATATGACATTCAGTTCTTCCCTAGGCATGCAACTTATTGCTGCTTTCGAGACTACATTCAACATTTGTGATTTACAAGTGATCTCAAAACTCCCAAGCCATTTCACAATATCTAAATATGTCACATACATATGCATAAGCACTTTTGGAAAATTAGACAGAAGTTCCTCAGATTTGTAGAGGGAATCACACTTCCCCGAACTAGTCCTTTGTGCTGCAAATCTAAGCTTTTCCTTTTCTGAGGGTAACTGCCTCTCTACAATTATCTCTATTTCTCTTTTTTTATTTTATTTTCCTACCTTTCAACTTCTTTTTTTGCCTTTCCTTCTCTTTTTCCCATCTTTCCAACATCTTCTCTTCTTCTTCCTGGTGGGCCAGAATCAGTTTCTTTTTCTTAAACTCTCTGGCCTTCCCTTCTTCCTTATCCTTATCTTTATGAATGGCCAACTAAAGATATCAGATCTTTGACACACTCACAATTTCACTATGGTGATGAATGGGCTTCGATGATGCTTTGTCTCTCCCACCTTGTACTCCAAGGAGGCTAAAAGCCACTCCAGAGAACTCAGTGGAAAATAAAGACACAAAGGGTAGTAGGTCCATATTTAGACAGGAGAAAGGAGAGCAAACACATAAAAGAGAGATCGGCATGAATGGAAGACCATAGGTACAAGGGAAAGATAGGCTTGTATCAAAGTGATGTTAGAGAAACAGAGGGGAGGTAGATCAGAGGAAAATGTATGATGATCAAAAACAGTGAGGAGGGGGATAGGCTCAATCTGGATGAGGGCAGTGGTATACAAATATCAAAAATTGTACTTGTCTCATTGTGTGTTGCAATCAGAAATCTGGGCAAAATTTCCCCACTGCAAGTGAGAAATGGTTTGATATTAGAAAAACCCATAGATCCCTATATCAACTTCCAGGGGCAGGAGACCGCACCTAGGTGGACCTGAAGGTGTGGATCTTTGACGAATGTCACAAGGCATGCCCCCCGTCTAGTACCCTAATTGGCAAGTGACATACTGATCAACCAAGAAATGCTCTCAAATCAGTTTGTATGACTGTGGATTGCATGAGTAGGATTAGGTGGAATGCACTCCGACAAATACACTATGTGAGAAGTTTAGGGATCTAGATTGGTCTAGAGGAAAACCACAAGACCAGCCTTCTGGCACTGTAGGTTGCGGAAACCTTTAGACCAGATCAGAGATGCTCGAGTCATAAAAACTCAAGAGAATCACTTTCCGTTTTTAATCTTGCAAGACGGACCAACTTTAAAGTCATAGACTGGGGTTAGTGCATAGGCAATCTCCCCACCCATCACATCACTGCTCGCTTGAGGTAAAACACACAGTCTAATACAGTATGTGTCACAGAGAGCTCTATGATGAAGCATGCCACTGTAAACAGTAGTGGTGAAAGGTATTTTATAAGAATAAAAATAACATTTCGGGGTGGAACTAGGGAGTCAGGAGTAGATGAAGTGACATTATGCATACTTTGACCTCTGATGACATACAGGATTTTACTACTCGTCCTTTCCTACAATATGTTCCTATTTGATGTGCATTCCTGACAGTTTTTCTAATTGCTCAACCCCAAGGGTAGCAAGTTAATTGTCATCAGTGCCAAAAGGCAAGCCAAGAGTGCAGTTTCTATACTGGATTATGCTTCATTAAAACCCATTCACCAAAACGCAACTGCCCCTCCTGCAGATTATTCGGTGCACATATACATATAATACTGCATGCTTTATACAGACACTCATCATAATCTTGAAGCAATTATTTCAATGTTAATGTGCCTCGAATTTAGGATTGTACTTCAGTTTAATTTGTATCACCTTGTAGAGAACATACATATAATAAAAGGAAAATCGTTGCGATACAAAAAGCCACAACAATTCATTTTAATGAGTCAATGTTATGACAAAGACATTATGCTGGATATTTTTAAAATAATACAATTATCATTGTAAAAAGGAAGAGTAACATCAATGCTGGAGAGCTTTCTGCGAAAAATATATATATAAAAAACATCCTAACATTTTAGCAGCAATGAATTGTTATTATTAGAAATGAAATATCCAATTTGGTTTTATATTTAATGAAATAATGACCAAAAAGTGCCAAGTTTCATAACTTTAAAGTTAACAGTTCTACACTGCCTATCTAATATACATTTTTTGAAAAATAAAACATTCAGTTCATATTAATTTCTAATAAAAAAAGAAGTACCACGAAACAGTTACTCACTGTAACATACATATAACTGGCAAGAATAAGTAAATTCAAGAGTGTCATTGACTTCAATGTAATATTTAAGCATGAGGCAACTAGCCACTTGAAAGTTACAGGATTTAGAATCCTTCAACTTTCCACTGCCACCAAAAATATTATTTTCATTCCAGTTTCTGGAGCGCAGTGTCCGCTCTTCATTTTAGATGCATGTGAATGTCTTCTAGTTGTATCCAAGCAATCACTCACATTCTGGATTGTTTAAGCAACAGGGACACATTGCTTGTCTTCGGGAAAATGCAACACATCTGCATCCAAAGCAAAGTTATAGGCTTTTCTAAAGACACGTGTCTGATATGTCTGCAACCCCACCCTTCGGATTCATCATCTTCCTTCCGTGTGTTGGCTGTACATTGGCCATGTGAGCTCATAAGCTAATTGCTGTATTTACTCTTCCGCTCTCTGGTATTTCAGTGAACAGTCCTTCTAAGGAAATAAACTCCTCTGATTGGCCACAAGAGCAGTCTGACTCTCTCTCCTTTTGGCTCTCTTTTTCCTTTGTCTGATTTTCCAGCACAAAGCGCTAGAACACACCAGAAGCAGTCCAGATGATAAAAGAACAAGTCCAAATACTGAAATAATTGATCCATGGGAATTGAAACTGTATGCAACTGCAGTAACCACCACACCAGCAATGAGAATGACCACTCCGAAGGGGATAGTGCAGCGATAGCAAGAAAGTTCCGCACCTCCTGTGGCTGCAGTTAGCTGAGTTTCACTGACACGAGGAGCTACAGCGGACACCACACAGTCATTGTTGTTGGTTTTCTCCACCATTACTTGCTCCAAGCACTTTGGACCACCAAGAATCTCTTTTATTGGATCTTCAGTCATGTTGAATTTCTTAATGATGGATAAATCCTTAGCAAGGATTTGATTAGGACCCAGAATGTGATGAACTATATAAAAAAAAAATAACATATTAAAGTGAGTATATATATATTTCAGTCACTGCTCACAGAGAGCAACACATTGTATTACAGTGCAATTATATATGTTTTAATTTAAAGATACAATAATGAAATGAAATAATTGTTTAAGGTATGTTATAATTTTATGTTGGAAATATTCCATATTTTCATACATTGCTATGCTGCTTTTATAAAAGAAACTGAATCAAGGACAGCAGAAATACACTCTATGTCCATGAGCACGAGTCAGTGGAAGCAGGGACTCTGGGTGGAATACTGCTACCTCTGCTCTTAAATGGCCCAGTGTTTGTGCAACTGGATTTTCCCTGGTACCACTGCACCAATTTTACAAGTGAGAAAATGTATCCGGTAGAATCACTTTAGGCTTAGGCTGCAAGTGCAACCAGGCCGATTAAAACACTTTCCCCCTCCCCCCACCCCCAGGTGTCTAACCTCTTCTAAGGCACAGGTCTGCCAGGGCACATGCTTCCCTTTAACACCCTCACCACCCCTTGCCCCTGCATCAGCCCACTAACTCACATTTACCAGCTGCTGAGATCAGTAAGCATTTACACCCATGGAATTGGGAATTCCCTTTGGAATTTGAACCAGAAAAACTGCAATTCTTTATTTCAAGGGGATTGACTCATAATAGGTGGATTTAGGTGTGGAAATAATGTCTGCCATTGTAAATTCCTGCTACTCTGTATCTCTGCACCAAAATCTGCCTTAGTCATAATCAAAGCCTATGGGGGAGAAAGAAGGAAATGCAATTAATTTAGAAACAATGAAACAAACTAATATATCTTGAGATGAGCTTCAGGCCAAGCTATTATACACTCAATAAAATAAATATTTGCATATTTGGCAATGCAAATTTCATGCAGATTTTTCAAGGAGAGTATGGAGAATCAAAGAAGTGACTTTTCTCATTTAAACTCCCATTGGAAATGTTGCTGTATTCTACAGAAAAAAAAACAGGGGGAGAGAACTGCACACACCTTTGCAAGAAAATACTGTACTTAAGGACGTAACTTTGATTGGTTTGGTGTAATCCTTTCAGTAGTTATTAAGAAAATAGAGATACATACATGTGTTATGTGTGTTTTGCAGAGTTAACGACTAAGGGGCCGATTTAGAATTATGTATATCCTGTTCATCATATTACAAGTGCCACAGGATATAATGCACTTGTAATATGGCGGACGGTATAGCCGTCATGTTTGCGATGGTGTATCCTACCTGCCAAACTCTTATTCATGCCCACAGAGATATCTGGAGCATTAATCCATGGATGGTCCAAAAATCCAGGTTTGCCAACCCAATTAAAAAAAAAAAAAAACTGATTGACCGAAGGAGCTTGTTTCCCCAGCATCCATTTCGAGTTAAGGAACCCAAATCGTATTTTTGGCCCCAAGAAAATTTGATTGGCTGGCCGATTGGATGGCTGCAACATAGAAAACATTGTTGTAACTGCCCAAAAGCAAGCGACAGCCACCAAACCATTATATTATATATGTATATGTTGCATCCACTGGCCTTATGCGAATCAGGCGACAGAATGTCCAGCATAATTCCTCATGAAGGGCCTATATGTAACACCTATTTTAGCAAAGCTGTGCAGTTCTCAGAGAACTCTGAGCCTGGAAAGTGCGGAACATTAATAAAAGAAACAGAAATGCACACACAATCAGACTTTATTGTATCAGTAACTGTAAGCAAGAGATGCAGTTAATATACACAGGACTCTTTCTACAAAAGAGCGCCTCTGTATACCAGGTACACCCATATCTTAACCCAGACATTGGGTCAAAAGGCTAGTTTGCATCCAAGATAGCCCCAGTAATAGCGTGTAACCCCGTTCACCCAGACATGGCCTGAGTAAGTTGCAGCTCAATGTAATTGACTGAGGATTAATGACCTGGAATGCATACTACTGGATCCGGGTATATAGGTTAGTCATATCTGAGAGATTCTAGCAGCAATACCTTTCATGTCAGTATGCTGAGTAGTAAGAAACAATTTCTATTGGTGTTGTTAGGGTACTATAATGTAGACTTATCTCATGTTGACAGTGTGTCATTGCCTCAATATAATTAAGAGGAAGAAGTATAGCCCAATTTCACTACTATACCATCCATGCTTTGCACTAGGGCAAAGGTCAACTCACTGGTTGCCACCAAAATCAGAGCCATGATAATTATTGTGCTGTTCTAAGCTTCCTCCACATCCACCTTAAAATGGCTAGCAGGGTTTAGATATGGCTTAAACTCAGCTTAGATTAAAATTTGCAATTGTGTCTTTATGATGTGTAGTACAATTAAAAATTCCTGGCTCAAAACAAGTCTCTAATTCTTTACCGCATCAATCAGCCTGTGGTCAGCCTTTCTTTTGAGTTCCCACACCGATGGCCATGCATATGCTGCAAATCCTAACAGTTTGATAAAGAGAAAGGATTTCTCTGCTTGCTGCTTCACTAAATGAATATTTCATCCAACTAATTTCTTCCAAAAAGGTATTGCCATTAGTGAGCTTGTACATTAACTGACTTACAGGCTTCTCTTATGGGTTTTGGTCTTCAAAGATAGACTACATAATACCCCATTTAAATTATATGGGCATGCTTGAAATATATACTTAAGGTGTGGAAAATAGCCTTAAGTTTCATATTGGGGAAGCATTGTTGGAATTCAACACTATCACACCCAAGACAGCAACATAAGTGCAAATTATAATATGAAAATATGTCAACTACAGAGAATATCAAAGCACACATATGCCTGTCTGAGGGTGTACTCAATAGTGTGAGGCCTTTCTGCTTATTTCTTGGGAGGTTGTAAATTAATCAATTCTGGGATGAGTTATATTCATTTCTACAGAATGAACAAATATTCATCACCTATAAACAAAATATTAACCAAAAACATGCACTGCCATTCTGGTAAAAGGATTCCTAAGTATACAGCAGTGAACTTCCACTTGCAGGAGCATGTCATCTAAAAAAGATTTAGAGCATGATACTATATACAAATCTAGAGCCAGTGTAAAGTACTCCATTAGATAGCAAAAAATCATACACAGTGGCCAAACAATCATTTCTACAATATTAAACGTGGTTAATAATTAAAATGTGTTTATAACATTTACATACTTTGCTGCAATTTCTTTGGCTGGTGTCAAATAACTAATAAATATAAATATATAGGGTATACTAATATAATTCAAATCTTAATAGGGTAATCCTTTTTCACAAGGGTTTGTGTCAGCGTTATCAAGCTCACCAGAAAATGCAGATAACGGTCTCTGAACCCAATATTATTATAGTTTGTTGGTCAAATGGTAAATGTCAACAGGAAATGAAATATATCTTGACTTCAATTACTTTATAAATTCCACATCATACTTTTCATCTCAGCTTATCACGGATAAACTAATTGCAATATGAGTGACTTAACAATTGTAAATATAATTTATTATATTAATCAACTGATTATAATAAAACTAGGACGTATGGCATATATCATTTAAAAATAAATGTAACATTAATTTAAAGAATACAACAACTAAAATGTACATGTTGAAGTTACAATAATAGAATTCAGGACAAAAACTTCAAAGTATAACATTCTGCATGTTCCCAACTTATGCAATGATTTACATAAAGTATTTGACTATCTACCACTGTATTACCATCTTATTTTAATTCAGTCTATTACCTTTTGATGATAAACTGCTAATGTGCCAAATGTGCAAATTAAATCACTCCAGTTTACAACAAGCAGATTCAATACATACACCTCCTAATAATAAATACAATTTGCATTCCATCCTCAACAGTGATTTACATGTATTGTTTGACTGTTTGTCAATATATTATGATCTTCTTTAGCTCAGTCTATTACTTCACTTATGTAGTAAAGTGCCAATGTGACATAAGTGCAAAACATATACAATTCATTGCATTGTGGAACTGGTTTTCTTTGCCTCGAACGGCAGATCCGATACTCCATCTGCCCGTGTATTATATTCTTCTTTAGCACAATCTATTACGTCAGTAATGTACTAAAGTGCAAATGTGCCAGATGCACTTACAATTAATTTCATTTGTGCAGGGGGATTTTTTTCTCTAAAAGAAAGTCCAATACTCTGTTGAATAAAATCTATTACTTCCCATTATGTACAGATATTTACGCAGATAATGCTTTAAAGCCTTGATCTAAAAATGTTATCATTATTACTGCGCTGCCTTCTCTCAGCCTAAAACAGTATCTAACAGCATCTGTAGTTGATCTTATTTTAGCATTTCTAAACAGGGATTGTGAATATAAATCTTCAATATAGACAACAATTTGGGGCAGAGACATATAATGTGTGTAAGGAATTCAACATTAGTTCGACAGAGCCGACAAATTGAACTGCCTTAAAGAGCTAGTTTCCATTTCTCTTCAAACTCCCGGATCGGAATATACAATAGTCTTAATCTTAGAAATTTTCTTTTTATATGGCCAGGTAGACTTAGACCTAAATATTCTCACCTCTGTGTAGTATAAATGTCAATTACTTAGTCCATGTGGTTGTATTTTTCAACTTGTGACTGATCCAATGCCCACTTCTTGATCGTAAACGTATTGCAAATTTTGGGGCATATTAACAAGGGCTTTATCTCCGCTTTTTTGGCTTTAAAAGCCAAAGAAGCGGAGATAAAAATATCGCCTTATCAACAACAGGGTGCTAACATGCAAAATCGCATTTTAGCACCCTTTTTCAGTACGCTTCCCTTTGTATCTCTAATGAGATGCAAAGTGGGCGTTCCAGAGCAAAATAATAGGAGAAATGTCGCTAAGCGACATTTCTCCTATTATCAAGCTTCACGCTAACCCTGTTAGAGACAAAAAAAGCATCGCTAACCACGGTTAACGCTGCTTTTTTACGTCTGCTAATTTTCAGATTTAGGCATGTAATCCAATGGGAGGTGGATTACATGGCTAAATCCACCATGGGCTATCAACAAGGATATCCCTATCCTTGTAGTTTTATCGCTGCATTACCAGCGATAAACTACCAAAATGCCGCTATCGCTGGATTTTTTATCACCTAGGCGGTTAGCGTTGTTAATAACGCGATAACCAGGCAATATTATCCAGCGATAGCAGGCATTAAAAAATTTAACGCTAAGCGCCCATAGTGTTAATTTTCCCTGTTCCTTGTTAATATGCCCCTTTGTTTTTCCAAAAGGAGCAGTTCATTTGCCTCAACTCCTGTAGGTTAGGCAATTCATAGGATCCTAGTCCTGTCAATATAGTTTGCAATTCTATATCACTATATATATATTGGTCTCCCAACTCTTCAAATATCAGATGTTTCAGTGAAGATGAGTCTGCCTTGGCAGATTCAATGATTTAATTCATAGAACTCCTGTAGTGCAATGATACCAAGGACTGTGGACCAAGTTCCAATCTCATGATACAGTGAAGGGCTGCCAGCCGTAGATGCAATTAAGTGCATACGCATTTCATAAAACATTTCTCAAAGCTAAAGATGACCTTGTTACTCATTGCTGGGGATGCATATAATAGATATGGAACTAATTTCACTAGTAGTGCTTTGAGTGGTGGGCTAATCGCTTTTCCTCCAAACATATTCATGAAGCTTAGAACAGATTTGGTGATCACGGTTGATTTCAATTTTCTACTGGCTAGATGATTTGACCATGTTAGCTTATTATCAAAATGCACTCCAAGGTATTCATACTGGTCCCCTACTTCAATGGAAGTTTCTCCTAATGTCCACCTTTTTGCTTTTGTTGGCTGTCTAAATGTCACAGCTTTTGTTTTTGACCTATTAGCTATCGGTCCATTCGCTGCAATGTAGTTGTGACTTAACAATAGAGGATAAAGAATTTCTATATAGAAAACCTCACATACAAATTCCTACTTCACAACTGCTGCATAAGCAACATAATCTACCTGATTCTGTGACCATGCCACTTGGGATACACAGGAAATATCAGTAAGGGAATATGAATGAGAATGTATAAACACAGTTCTCCCTTTAGGATGAAAATCTGGATTCCCTCAGTAAAGCATTTAGGGGTGAATAATCTCAACTGGCTAGTTCTAGGGAATATTGATCAGAGTATGAGGGTCAATGAATTTTGACTACTATATAAACAACGACCGATATTACCACTTTTAACATGTAATTAAAGCGTTTGTATGATAGGGTTGTTTGGAACATGGTTATAAGCATTTACATAATTTGTATCCTTGGGTGTGTTAATTCATTATACATCTCAAGAACTTGAGAAGTTTCTACAGTTTCAATGCAAGTATATCTAGAACACGTTTACATGTTTTTTAACGTTTTGTTTTTTATTTCTTGCTCTATGGTACTTATCAATGGATAACAAAAAATAAACTGTTCCCCTCTTTTTGTGACAACTAGAGACACTTCCCTACAAGTCCTTCTTCCTACCTTTCTGATTTTGTTCTAATACTGGAATTCGGCAGTCTGACTAGCAGTCAATATTCTAACATTCTCTTATCTGTGGCTGTTGTTACACTGACAAGCATATTGCAGCCATCAGGTGTGGGTTGTTTTCACTGCATTTATAAAACACACAGCTGAAGATGAGCAGTAGCAACTTGATCAAAGTTATTTTGTTGTAAACATTCTTTAGACTCGCTCTTAGCTGACTTATTTAGTCCACACCTCGCACGGCTCTAGCAAGATACAAATAGATACTTCCGCCATACCAAATTGTTTTTTTTTTCAATAACCTCCTTAACTCCTCGAAGTTGTTAGACAACTTCCAAGACAAATGCAAAAATCCTTTTAAAACTACATACATCAGATCCACCAGCACTTGTAATATTACACAGGTCTAACCATTGGTTTACTCTGTAGATTGAATACTTCAAAAGTGAAATTGCGTTTATTTGATAATGCAGTTAATATTTCTCCTTTTACCATTTAACATGCTTAAGCTTTCAGAACTGACAAATCGCCACCATATTTGTACATTCACTAAGGAGCTGACTCTTAAGTACTTATACGCATTTTTTAGTGATATTTGAACCAGATGATAGTATTGAACAAAAATGTCATCATAAATTTGAGGATTATATCATGTATTCAATCAGATGGAGAGTAAACGACAATGAAAGGTCACAGTTATAGACAAGGACAACTGATATCAAAGAAGGGATGAGAAAAACAAGTGAGGCGAATGACCACATGTTAGTGATTCATTTGTTAGGAAGATCGCTGAACAAAGAAGAAATGTATGTGTTACAGTGGGGATTGGCATTAAGACAGACTCGAAATGTAAACCTTACTGACTTTCAGACAGGCTTCTTATAACCACATGAAATTAAGACAGTACAGACTATATGACTCAAAACCACCACAGGCAACTCCATAGTCGTTTTCATTAACGGCTGGTTTTACAATTCAGATTCTGAAAACTTTAGTTTTCCTGCTCGAAATAAATTAAAAGGAAGATTATTGTACTAACCTTACTACTGAACATATAAGCCATAATGAGTGCAGAATAAACATTAAAAGTCTAGAGAGTTGGTTTAGAAATAAGTTTTCCTTTTCTGCACAGAGGCAGAATGACCTAATTAAATGTTTTTTTTTAAAAGTGGAATCACTGCATTGGGTCCTTATCAGATAATCATACGAGCAAGGGTCACAAATATAACAATCTAACTACACTACTGTTCAATATTTCGTGTAGGTCAGGATCACTCAATATGCATCAATCTCTCTGATAGGGGAAGGAATGTATATTTTACCAGTTCATGTGCATTTTGAGGAGTAACAATAGGAGTCAAATTTAATTTTTGGCTTTACAACTAAAGCTCGGGGAATTAATATTATTCAGAAATTAAACTGAGTCATCACAATAATAAACTAGCAAACAGAATAGAAGAGGTGCTATAGGTCCAATAGTAAGATGTGCTATAGGTCCAGCTCTCACTGCAGTCAGTAGCACATTAATCCTCACCCTGTTTCATGAGTTGATACCCTTTCCCTGCACACATAATGTAAGGTTCGATATCATTTATATGAACTGCTTAGCCTTTTTAAATTAATTGAGTATATGACAAGCATCCTAAGGCACTTTATTTTAAGATGATGCATTACATTTAAACAAGACTTTTGAAATTTGCATGGATTTGCAAAGTCTTTGACTGTTCAAAACTGGAAAATAGGGAATCAAAAGTATGCCAGACAGAAGGAAAAAATCCCCATGCCTCTCTTGGCCTGTTGACCCAAAGGACTCAATATTGATGAAGGACTGTACTAATTTCTATAATGCGTCCTTGAACTCTTCAGGTCACAATAAACACAATGTTGTAGATGGTTTTATAATATTATAATGACATTTATGTTTTTAACTATATGGAAACAGTTTTTGATACCTCTAGTTAGGAATATTTATTCGTAGCAATTTATGGGTGAAATCATTCACATTAATTCTAGATGTGGTATTGTTTTATTGAAGCAAATTAGCAATGCAATATATGTTGATTCCGAAGAGACTGATTCTCATATCTGGTTTCAATTACTTAATAATGCAGATATATGATACCCTAGTGTGATGTTTCCTACCTTCAGAAAGCCAGTGGAAGAAAATGAAATGTCAGTGACCTTGTTTTAAATGTTTTTTTTATTAAATAAAAGAACACAGATATGTTTCACCAAGATTGGTGTAATATTTTTTGCTCGCTCTGCGACCCCTTCATAATTCAATATTTTGTGAGACAAGCTTTTATTACATAGGTTAGCTCGCAAAATTAAATAGTGCTCGCACAAAGTTGATATATCATTAGCACTCACTTTTTGAGGCCATTTCTACAGAACATCTGGACTATAATGAGCAGTAGAATCAATAACAACATTTATATCACAATTTATCCTTGCCGCACAGTTTGAGTGTTACTCTGCAAGAATAGGAAATCATTTTCCTAGTTCCTCATTTTGATGGTATAAATCCTCTCAACAAAAGCAACATAAGGTACGGATATTACATTTGATGAGCTCAAAATATATAGACATAAGGACATCATTACTGTCTGTTTGTGGCACTGGAGTTCGCATAAGATAAGTTTCATTAAGGAATGTTTTCCGTAGTATTTTCAGAAATGTGAGGAATCCATGGTGTATCCTTGGTAGCCTGACAGGAACAACAAGGCTGTTCTTAGAGAAAATGCACGTGGCACATATGCAAAAATTAATTAAACAATAATGCAGTCAAAAAAATAATAAACTTAAAAGGAGCAAGGCATTCTCAGAAAATATGATATGTAATATAATTGTGCAACTATGCCCAAAATACCTGTTCTGTCAAGTAATAAGATTCCCAGACAGCTTTCTACTCGTGCTGCAAAGCACTGTTCTTCATTTCTTGGATACATGCACTATGCCATCAAAACTATCCCAGAGATCCTTGGAAATAATATTCCTTGATTGCCTGGGCTTAGCTCTCCGCTACTTCCAACACTGTCACTGGTGCTCCCAGTTCAAGCCATAGCATGCTACAAAAGAGGATCTCTTGCGCTGAGCCACCACTTGGTTGGGGGCATATTAGCTGCCCCCAGTCAGTCCACTAGCATTTCTTCACCTTCCACCCAGCAAGCCCATCATTTAAAATGGTAATTGGCATTTGGAGTCCACAAAAATGGAAATGGTATGTGATCACAGACATAATTGTGTACGCCTTTTGGAATGCCATGTAGCCAATTTCAGGCACAATATAGTTCCAAAAACTGCTTTGAAGGAAGTAGGCAACTTAACATTAACTTTTGTACTGGTCTTTTCAGTCCAGGTCAGCTCATCATACACATTTCCTTTCAGCAGCACTTTCAGGGTGAATGTTACAACTTAATACTGCTAGGGAAAATAAGCTGTCCAATTTTATATTTTAGTAAAAGGGACAGATATACTTCACATGCACTTCTTTTTCTATATTCTATCTAGCCCTGCATCAGTTCTTCTCAGAGTGACTGGTGTGGAAATGTTGAAATAATAATGACCATCCTTTTAAAAAAGAGCACAAATAGCACTGACTGTTTAGGAAGTCACATCCACTGTAGGGGTTAAATAGATAAGGACATGCCTAGATTAGGATGATACAGGGGCAACACCCCCACCATGCCTTCACCCAAGGAGTACAACCCATCAGAGCTGCACGTATCCCAATCCTGAATGCCTCTATTTCATCAGCAACCTTTCTGGGCACCTGGAAACATTCCACAGTACTCCCTCTGATCAAAAAGCTCTCTGCTGACCCAGCAACGCTTGCAAATTACAGACCGTGCTACCATACCCAGCTTTAGTCTTGGAGAAACTTATCAACATAGGCCTTATCAACCGTATTAATGACCACCAACTCCTCAACACCACACAATCTGGCTTCAGACCTAACAGAATAGAAATAGCTCTTATTGCGCTATTGGCGAAATCCACTAAATCCTAAGCAGAGGTAACATGGCTGTCCTCATCCTCCTGGACATTTGAACGGCATTCAACCCAGTAGCCCACCAGCCTACAGGAGATTAGAATCAAAGGACCCGCTCTCCACTAGACCTCCTCCTTGCTTTGCTAAGACTTTGCCCCATTCTAGCTTGGCATGAATGGCACAGCGCTAATTCTTTGCTCAAGAACGTTGCCAGAAAAACAACATTTGAGATGAGCAGTTTCAGAGTGTTGGTGGTGTTGTAGTGTGCTGCTTTCCACCAAAACATGGGAACTACCCTGAGTTCCCACATATATGCATTTTGCTCCAAATTTCACTTACAATTTTAGCTGGTGCTATATATTTACATATGTCAGCAGAGCAGGGTAAGCTGTTCAATTTAGTATACTCACTCAATCTCATGCAACCTTGTTACCCAAAGCCTTGTGTAAGAAAAAACAAAAAAACAAAACCAATTCTAATTCTCTTTTAGGTCTTATCTAAATGCAGCATTCGATGTTTCGCTAGCCACATGCAATCAGCCAATTTAACATATAAAAACACATACACATACACATACATAGAGGCACTTTGGGCCATTCCTCTTCAATCATTGGTCTGCTCAGATGTCATTTACAGTTTGATTCTGCCCACCTCAGAGTATAGCATAGTGCAATGGGTGTGCACACTGCAGCCACTGGCTCTATTGCACTGTGAGTGAAAGCTGTTTTCCTCAGCACATGTGAACAAATGCCTTAAAATAAAGTGAACTTCACGGCCAGGGCTAGAGGGGGTCAATACTGTACTCTGACAATATTTTTCTTTCCATCTTCTATCTTTTTCATTTTTTAGTCACCATTTTGTGTTCAAATTGTGTCCTCATATTTTCTTTGAAGTACATTAAAATTAACAAGAGGTTTCTATTCCACAAGAATCCATACTTTGCTCTTACCATAAAATGTAATGGTTTTATTTTTTGTTATTTACAATTATTATTATAAATATATAGCCTCCATATTTAGATGGCTGCATTGTTTTTTTTTATTTGTTTGTTGCATATGCCTGCAAGAAACAAACAAGCATTGTCAAAGCCAATATGTTTGGCATCTGCTTGCAGCTTTTCGACTTGGCTTTGCCAGTGCTTGTTTTCTTTTGTCATGGTTTTTCTAAACCCAAATGGATTTACTTACACAAATAACACAACTAAATACCATCAATGAACGCATTCAATTTACCCATGAAACTGATTACAACCACATCACTTTCCTGGATGTTGACATCACTATACGCAACAACCAATTAATCACATCTGTATTCACCAAATCTACTGACCGCAACAACCTATTACACTTTTCGAGCTTTCATCAAAAATCACTAAAAAAACATCTTCCATATTCCCAACTTCTGAGGATTAAACGCATTTCATCTACGGAAGAGATTTATCAAGAACAGAGCCGTTTACTGATTGCCAAATTTAAGAAGAGAGCTTACCCTGATCCCATCTTACAAGAAGCTGTCAAAAGAGCAGAAACAAAAAACCGCATAGATCTACTACAAACACAAATTCCCAAAGTCACTAAAGATGCACGATCAGTCTATGTGTCCAAATACTCCAAACAAAGCCATAAAATCAAAACAACCATTCGCAAATTTTGGCCACTTTTACAATCTGAACCTGACTTCAAAGGTATTTTTGATGAATTACCAATTTTCGCTTACCAAAGAACACACAATTTACAGCAACTCCTAAACAAGAGCCCTCCGGATTCCGAGACAATACACAAAGGAACCATCCCTTGTTTGAATTGTGGTGGCTGCAACAACATCATTAAGGGTACGACACTCATGCATCCCTCTAAAGGAACTCCTATTAAACTCAGAGTTACAGCCACTTGTGACAGCAGTAACATTGTGTATCTACTGAAATGCCCATGCGGACTCCCGTACGTGGGCAAAACAGAAAGAAAAATGAAAACCAGGCTCATCGAGCACAAAAGTAATATACGAACTAAGAATATGAAATCCGTTGTTGCAAGACATTTTACGGAAAACAATCACAATTGCAGTCAATTGAGATTCTTGATCTTAGAACAAGTCAAAATCCAAAGAGGGAAAGACAATGGAGCTTTTCTGTTACAACGTGAACTCTTTTGGATAAATAGATTGAACTCTATTTACCCGCATGGTCTTAATGAACGCTTGGAATTCAGTTGTTTTCTGTAATTATCTCCTTATGGTATCATGTGTACATCTGTATTATTATGTTTTCCTATGATATTTCTCTCATCTAACATATGTCTTTTTACCCCTCTTTTTTATTGAAACTGTTTTTCTTTTCTTTAATATTTTTCTTTCCTGTTTTTCTGTTTCACCTTTCTTTGTTATTTTTTCATACATTATCTTTTCAGTGTAAATTTCTGGTTACTCTCTCACGCACGTTAGTCTTTCTTCCAGCTTCTTCTATCACATGACTTGTTTTTCGTAGTTCACTCGGTTTTCTACTTCCGGGTTCACGATATTAAGTACGGGGCACCATGATGCATGTTTTCACCCATTTGGAAGAGGTTTCGACACACCCACATCCTTGGCGCCATTCAGGTAATTCAAACTGGTCGTTTCCCACATCTTTGCTAAACTTTCCCCACTCTCCGATTACCACGCTCGGTTTATCATCACGGGTTTTAAATGTTTCCGAGATTTGGTTTCACGGAACGCACTGGTGTCATTTTTTCAACTTTTTCAACTTTATTGACCCCACGAGCATTAACACTCCAGTTTTCTTCTTTTATACGCTTTGTACACTACCAGCTCTGGTCCTCTAACCAACACGGATTCAATGTTAGCTCTCTTTGGTTACCAGTTCACCATCGTAACTCAATTCCTTTCCAACACGCTGATATTTATGTCACCTTACTTATACAGTATAGACATCACGGTTATCGAAGTGTTTACTGTTTTACTGATGTCTGTATACATCCTGGACTCTAGCCTTATGTCCTCCTTATTTTCTTTTGTAGAATTCCCCCTGACGAAGGGCAAGTCCCGAAATGCATCGGGGATATTTCAAAAAATGGCTTGTTAAAACCATGGATTTAATTTAATGAACCGAACCTACTTTTGTTTGTATGAGCACCATCATACTATTGGATCAGTCATATGAAAAGAATATGAATTAAAACAAAGAAAGAATCATACCACATCGTTTGTATCACTTTTTAAACAGCGGTTTTTCCGCAATTGAGTGCTAATGTGAGGACGTCTTTCCCGTAGACGCATTCAGACATTGAAAGCTGTTTTCCTCAGCACATGTGAACAAATGCCTTAAAATAAAGTGAACTTCACGGCCAGGGCTAGAGGGGGTCAATACTGTACTCTGACAATATTTTTCTTTCCATCTTCTATCTTTTTCATTTTTTAGTCACCATTTTGTGTTCAAATTGTGTCCTCATATTTTCTTTGAAGTACATTAAAATTAACAAGAGGTTTCTATTCCACAAGAATCCATACTTTGCTCTTACCATAAAATGTAATGGTTTTATTTTTTGTTATTTACAATTATTATTATAAATATATAGCCTCCATATTTAGATGGCTGCATTGTTTTTTTTTATTTGTTTGTTGCATATGCCTGCAAGAAACAAACAAGCATTGTCAAAGCCAATATGTTTGGCATCTGCTTGCAGCTTTTCGACTTGGCTTTGCCAGTGCTTGTTTTCTTTTGTCATGGTTTTTCTAAACTTCATTTTTGGGGTGGTGCTGGGCCCTTGTAACTCTAAAAAAAGAAAATTTACTACAAACAAAAATATTCTTGGCCTCACAAACCATTGCAATAGTAGTCTATGCCACTTAATGGAACTACCTTTTTTTAGGTCTCGCCTGGCGTCAGCAGCGCGCATGGGCTGTCCTCGCCATACGAGGGCCTCTTAGAATCAATACGGTTTTCCATGTCGTGTCTCTGCTCCGCCTGTAATTCCTATTGGTGCGTGTCATTTTGAGTCACCAATTATGCAAAACGGGGTGTTAGGATTGTCCCGGAGGCTTTTTCGTCCCTCCTACTTACCACCGTGTCAACTTTTTTCCACGCCCACCCGGACTGGATCTTTTACTGGCAGCGTGACACAGTGTCTTTTAAGTAGCCGCAAAGCACTTTTTTCTTGGATTAGGGCAAGTTTTAGGCCACTGGGAACAATGGGCAAGGGGGCAAGGTCAGGGCAGCAGTAGGAAAAACTGCACGACGAGGGGGCCGGAGCAGGGACACCGTTGGTCATTGCCGCTGCGTGCAATCTACACTTAAAGCACCGGAGTTATTGAAGGGAGGGGGGTTAGGGGTGTCCATCCCCCATCTACCTTTACTCTAAAACTCACCCCCTAGCCTCTTGCAATCCCGCCGTAACCTGCTACCTTCATACAGATGCACACTGGGATCGCGCACCCCCGCATGCTTTTCTGTTGTTGTAGCACAGGGCTATGTGCTGTTTATTACCAAGGTGTGCCTGGTCCATTCTGATCAAGCAGTATGAAGTGCTATAAATTGGTGGCGATTTATTGAACACCCAGTGCTTCTCTCGCCTGCACGGCCGCCTGTTTCATGTATACAGCAGGTGCAGCGCTGTGCCTCGGGGCAGGAGGCTACCCACGTCTTGTTTGCCAATACTGTTTTATTTACAGAATAGCTCCCTGAGTGGTTCACCACAAACTTTAGGTGTGGGTTGCATGAGAGGGGGGTTGTGCGGGGAGAGGAGGAAGGGGGTTGTGCCTTAACCGCCACAAGCCAATGCTCAAACTACTTTTATGTCGAAGAAACATTGACCCATTCTGTACACACGGCTAGGGTTCCCACCTGGTCAGTTTTATGCCCTTATAAGAGAAATCCCCTAAAGCCAGTGTTTGCCCTTACCAGTACACACTTTAAACATGTAAAAAGAGAACGCTATAAAATGTTTTCTACAGCTGTACACTTTTATGTAGTTGTTTGTTGTATGCAGGGGCTGAGTCAGCACAGCCACTCCACTGAATCACGCTTCACTTTGATATCAGGGCAGGCCACAGAAATGGCTCTGGAGGGGGGCAGTAGTGTAACCCGAGAGCAGGCAGGGTCTCCAGCGCACCCTTCGCTAATCCAGGCAGGATGGCCGTAACTGGTACCAGCTGGGCCGGTGCTCCCCTCCACCCATTTCAGGGGCACAATACGCAGTTTTAAGGGAAGGAACGGGCTCTCTATTATAGGAAGGAGTGTAAAAAGTGAAAGTAATTGGAGCAAAGCCCCTGAGAACAACCGGGAAAAAGGGCTTGGGTTTCGTGGGGGATTTAAAGGTGTGCTGATGCAGAACACGTGCAGGGTGTTACTGGCTTATGCTGAAGGAGGAGGTTGGTGAGCAGAGAGCAATATGTGCTTCAAATCTATATTTCTCCGCACTAAAAAGCCCAGACTGGCTGAAAGCATCCCCCATAACATGCATCCAAAATTAGCGCAATGCAGTTAACTCAATGAGCTTTGAGCTAATGAGAGTTCAACAAATATCAGTAAAGTAGAGCTTTGTCATGAATGCTCCAGTCACCCACTTAAACCACCTAAAGGTCATCTTTATCACTAGATACTCAACAAACTGTGGGAATTACCTCCCATCGTCTGCAGGTTACACAGAATTCCAACCAATCATATAGTCGCATCCGCGGGTCTCGAACAAGCCACCTACAGCGTACACACACACCTATGTACTACACACGCTTAACCCAGTCAGTTATCTCACAGGAAGACTTGTGATCCGGAAGTCTCACAGTGATCTCCGCAGCAGGTTTGGGAAAAAATACAGTCTTCGTCCAGTCATGATCACATGAGGTTTTGGTTTCTGTGCCAGTATGGGTTGCAGAAAGTCCCATGATCATGTCAAGGCAGAGAGGCATGTGCCCATCTGTACCCAGGTCAGACTATAACGTAGGCAGCCCTCACGCAACCCCACAGGGCATGAGGCAGCCAGGCTGGAGGCCCAACAGACAGGCAGCAGTATGGGAAGAGGGACAGCAAACAAGCAAGACTGGAGGGCTTGAAGAAAGGACAGAGAAAAAGGAAGTAGGGAAAGCTGGCGGGAACACTACTAGCAATGCAAGTTGGAAAGAATGGACGGAAGACGGAAGATGGATAAACTAAGCAAAACGAAAGTAAGGCAGGGAGGAAAAAAGTGGAAGCAAGAAGGCAGGTGGGGAGACAACAGATGGGTAAAAGGAAGGAATGAAGGATAATGAAGGATAATAGCAAAGAAGGGTGGCAGGAAAGACAAGCTTTGAAAAGGCAATAGGTCTCACCTTTGATTAAGTTAAAGCCATTTGCTTTGCTAATGGTATTGATTAGCAAAGCAAATGGCTTTAACTTACTGAAAGGCGAGACCTATTGCATTTTTAATGCTTGCTGTTTGGTTGCCGATGTGCTCCTTGTGAAAGATTAGAATGCTACCACTCACCAAAAAGTTAGCCAAAGACTGAATTGAGCCGACTCACTGCTCCATGCCCTATGCTGTAGTAGGCAGAAGAAAAATTAGACTGACATAACAAGAGACCAAAGGATGAAGGGGGCTAGCTGAAAGCCCCTTTAGGTAAGCACATCATATACATAATAGAGTAAAATCAAAAAGGTATAGGTAATTGCCAGACTTAATACCCATTACACCAGCTTGCCAAGACTGGACAAGTTGGCTTTACCAATGCTGATTATATAATATATCCCAACTCCTCCTAGGATGTTACTACAGCGGATGTATGTGAAACACCGTTTTGAAAGGGATACAATCTGAGAAAGCATCTATGCAGATGGTTAATCTACTAGGGATTCTCATCCTCACACACTTCGCATTGGAAATAATTTTAATGAAGTTTGACTACAAGTGCACCCAAGCCATGGACATCTGTTAAAATAAAGAATACTCTATTGCCATAAAACATAATCATGAGTATTTACAATATGGCATGCTCTCTTTTATCACTTTGTGTTTGTTTAATTCTGCACTCAGGCATGTACCAGTCCCAGTTCAGTTAAGTTAGTTACATTCAAAAGAGGGCAGAGATACACTGTATTTTTCCTTAATAGGCTAAGTACAAGCATTCTGGCACAGTACAGTGTTTGCAAGATTTAATAATAGGTCCTTCAGGGCATGTTGCTCAACAGCCTGTACATGTTAAAGTTTTATATTTAATTTTTTAATTAGGAGTCACCAATTATGCGAAACGGGGTGTTAGGATTGTCCCGGAGGCTTTTTCGTCCCTCCTACTTACCACCGTGTCAACTTTTTTCCACGCCCACCCTGTTGAAAACTAAAACAGCGATATGATTAAGCATTCACTAAAGACATGAATTCTCTTTAGTTAAAACATGTTTTTTGTCTTATGTTGACTAATGTCCGGACTCCATTTTGTATTGTCATGTCTCCACGTGCTTTGCACGAGAAGAGTCCTACCTCTTTGCTAGTTGCTCTTGTAATCTGCCTAGTAACAGTCTATAAATAGCTCCTTTGTCCGTCTGGCGCATGTCCAGACTTGACCACATCTGTTATCAGTTAGTCCTTGTTTGACCATGTTTTCGCGGGCTTAGGAAATTGTTAACTCCGCCCATATATTGATCCTGTATCGAAAATGTCCATAAATGGTAATGAATTTTGCTCTATGTTGTATCCACCCACTTATAAGCCCCTCTGTTGTGTATAAAAGGGGACCACGTACGCAAGTTCTTTGTGCTACTCTATGCAATACTGAAGAGTGTTGTGTAGGTTGTAGGACCACCCTTAAGGGTTAATAAACTCTGTCTTTGTATTTGCAGTTTCCGTGCCAACTTCCTTCTAGCTTTTGTTACAGGAGAGCGAACCCTTGTATTCTGCGGGCCTAGCTGGGGCCTGTACTCATCAATTGGCGCCCGTCACGTGGGGCTCTTCGGCGACTCGGATGATCGAAGGACTGGTCGTGACGAAGGTGAGGAATTTGGCCGGGGATGTGATCACTGCCAGCGGCGTCTTTTAGTCCTGGCATCCCGAGGTTTCTTCCTTCCCTTCCGAGCTGACCATCTGGGTGGCGCCGGTCCTCGACTGAGACCTCTTCTGTCGGTTTGCCACGTGATAGCCGTTTGGGCGAATTTTGGAACTTGGCAGTTGGAATCTGGACGCTCTTGATTGGTAAGAACCGTTGTACGGTACTTGCTCCGAGTTTTGAAGCCTGGGTTGGCTATTTGAGTTTGATTTGAGATGACCGGTCATATTTTGTATTGATTATTGTGAGAATATATGCGTTGCAACACATATAGGCAGGTAATGTGGAGATATTTCTCCGGAGTTGTTTAAATTTGAATAGCGCAAAGTTTAAGTGCCATTTTTGATAATACTGCATATTTTGCATTATTTTTGAGCATGCCTGCTTTTAGCGCACTCCGTAAGTGGTGCTGCTGCTTTGGAAACCGGTTAAATCTTCAGGAATCCGCTCCAGCCCCCCCAGAGGGGACTCCTAATAGGGATATGTATGTGATGCATGGTCTTTCCTCTATAATGTACAGCACAGTGTGGAGGAAATACACCAAAAAGGATCCTGAGTTACGATGGCCTTTGTATGGATCGTTTGATATGCGTAAGATTGAATATGTGGAACAGTGTATGTGTAAACGGCATGCTCGGCAAGACATGTTTGAATGTGTACGGTTATGGGTGAAGGAAGTGCGTGAGCGAGAGAAACGTGAGAAAGCGCTGATTGATAAAAGAGCAACGGAAAAATGATCATGTGAGAGCACAGGAAGCGAAGCGTTGGGAGGAAAGAGAATTGGCGGAGAGACAAGAGAAAGAGCGTAGGTTGCAAGTCTCGGGTCAATATGCTGTCCGTCAGCCACTTTATCCTGTCCTTACTAATCTTGAAGATGATTTTCATTTATTAGATCGCTCTCCGCCCCCTTATGTTGGCGCGTCTGCCCCGAGGTCACAGGATTCTGGATCGGTTTCGGATAAGGTAGACACGCGGTCCATGTTATCAATTGAGCGTATGGGTGAGCTTCGGAAAATTTCTTTTCGCGCGCTTAAAGGCAAGTTATCTCTTACTGAATTATTGGAATTTTTGGGAAGTTGGCAGGATAGAGAGAAGTTGTATTTTGTTGAAACTTTTTCTAAAGAAGTGGTTACTGCCTTTCGGAAATATTCTGATGTCTTTGAGTCTGAAGATGTGGTATCAGATTCTAAAGCCTTACGTAACAGTGTCTTTTCTCCCTCCAAGGTACCCGATGCGGTTCGACGGCTGTTTACATTGCAGGACGCGATGCTTGAACTTAAAGAGAGAGCGCGCCAAAAGACAGGGGAGAAGGAGAAATCGGATTCACACGTCGGCGGAAAACAATCGTCTACCTCCCATTCAGATAAGAGCGAACTAGTGCATGCTAAACCCATGCGAGAGGCGGCACCTTTGTATGTTCCTCCTAAAGGAGCAGGAACTAGTCCAGACATGTCTTCCCCCGATGCTAGGGGATATTTTGTGTATAATTGGGTTTATACTCCCTGGCATAGGACTGATGTTATGGCATTAAAGAATGCATTGCCCGACCCCCGCAAGAATCCAGCGGCCTTTTATGAAGAGGTCGAAGGGGCTTTGAATTCTTGTACTATGACTTTGGCAGATATAGATTTGTTCTTTGGGCTTATTTTACCACCGGATATTTGGCGATCTGTGCGGAAGGTGGATGATCAGGCCGCTTTTAAGGCCAAATGGTCTGAAATTGAGGATGAGGATATGGAGAGAAAGCCCGCGCAAAAACCGCCCCAGCTTATTTTAAATCTCCCTGCTGCTATCTTGACTAAGTTGAAAACGATTATTCCCCCTAAAAAGATTGACTGGAATATGTTAGCCTTGTGTAAACAGAAGGCTGATGAATCAGTTTCAGACTTCTTTACGCGCTTTGAGGAAACATTTCATGATTTCAGTGGTCAGTCGCTTACGGATGATACGGGTCGACACCTTTTTGTTGATAAATATGTGGCGAATTTATTACCGGGAATAGCAGCTCGATAAAAGGCGAGTGAAAGTTCTTGGTCCACCTTGTCTCCGGCATCCCTCCTGACTATGGCTCAGTATTATGAGCGTCAGGAACAAGAAGCGAAGGGGAATGAGGAGAAGAAATCGAAAGATTTGAAAACTAAGGTGATGCTAGCACAAGTGTATGGTCCGCCTCGTCGGGGTGTCGACAGAGGTAGAGGAGGATTCTATGGTCCCCCTTCGGGTCGGTCAGATGTTAATAGAAATCAATGTGCGTATTGTAAACAGCTGGGTCATTGGGCCAGGGATTGTCCGGTACTATATGCACCCCGTCAGGGACCGTCGAGAGGGGCTTTTCGAATTTCAGAGGGAATTCCACTGATCGTGCTCGTTTTGAGCCTAACGTGCAGCAACGAGATAGACCTAATGTATTTGATCGGCAAAATCAGTATCAAATGTCTGGGAATGACCGTTCTGGGTACCATGATTCGCAGCATGCATAGGATTGCGTTGGATGGGGGTTGGAATCAGTTGAAGTGCCGGTTGATCAGAGGGGTCCTTATGTTTCAGCAAATGTTATGGGTTCTACTGATCGGTTCCTAGTTGATACAGGAGCTACTCGCAGTGCGCTGTCTAAACAATTGGTTCCGAGGGCTCCCCCATCTGGCTTAATGGTTACATCGGTAGGGTTTGATGGTACACTCTCTCAAAGCCCTCTATCCCGACCCCTTGCATTTCGTGTTGAACAACTTTCTGCACCCTGTCCGTTTTTGCTTGCCCCGAACACGCCTGACAACATTATGGGTCTTGATATGCTTAAGCACTTTAGAGCTACGATACGCTGCTCCCCTACTGGAGTACGTGTGATATTAAACGATAATCACCCCTTGACAGACCGGATGTGTGTGGTTGCAGAGGATACTGCATTAGCTTCCCTCCCTCATTCTTTGTGGGCCACTTCGGATACTGATGTGGGACAGATGGTGATTCCGCCTGTCCACATTAGTGTTCAGGAGGGTGCTGTGTTACCACGCCTCCCTCAATATCGTATTTCCCAGGAGGGGGAGGAGGCACTCATACAGATTGTGCAGGATTTGATTAAGGTGGGAGTAGTGGAGGAAGTTCCCTACAACGTCTGCAACAGTCCTATTTTACCCATTTTGAAGAAAGATACCGATACTAGGGTTTATCGTTATATCATTGACTTAAGGGAAGTGAATAAGATAGTGATACCTCAGTATCCAGTGGTTTCTGATATCACGACGTTACTTACTCTGGTCCCACCAACGGCGACCACATTTTCAGTTATCGATTTGAAAAATGCTTTCTTTTCGATTCCTATTCATCCTGATAGCCGGTACCTCTTCGGCTTTACTTTGAATAATAGGTCTTATAGATTTTGTAGAGTCCCTCAGGGTTATACAGAGAGTCCTAGTATTTACAGTCAAGCATTGAAACGACAATTGGATTCCTTTGTTCTGCCTGATGGTGTCGCCCTTATGCAATATGTCGACGACATCTTGTTGGCGGCCGACATTCCTGAGTTGTGTGAGAAGTGTACGTTATCCTTGCTTTCCTTTTTGGCGTCTCACAATCACAAAGTGTCGAGGAAGAAATTGCAATTCTGTAGACCAAAGGTGACTTATTTGGGTCACCTTTTGTCTAAGGAGGGGCGTGCACTCACACCAGATCGTATTCAAGCAATTTTGGACACGCCAGTACCTTCCACACAGAAGGATGTGCGTGCATTTTTGGGTCTTGCTTCTTTCTGTAGGCAATGGATATTGGGGTTTTCACACATAGCTAAGCCATTGTTAGCACTTTTGACAAAAGATACCCCAATTCCTCTTCCCTGGTCAAATGAGTGTGAAATTGCCTTTCAGCAATTGCGACAAGCCCTTTGTTCAGCACCAGTGTTAGGTACCCCTGATTATACGAAGCCTTTTACACTGTATGTGCATGAGAAAGATGGATGTGCATTATCAGTTTTAGTGCAGATGCACGGCGACAAGCAGCGCCCTTGTGCATATTTTTCGGCTGTACTTGATCCTGTTGCCCGAGCATTGCCTGGTTGTTTTCGCTCGGTTGCGGCGACAGCTGTGTCAATACGCCAAAGTGAAGGAATTGTGTTATCTCATAAGCTGTTGGTATTAGTCCCCCATGCTGTTGATGCCCTGCTTAATCAGACAAAGACGCAGCATTTGACCAGTGCTCGTTTAACGGGATATGAGTTGACGCTTTTGGCTCCTCATATTACGTTAAAGAGGTGTGCAACGTTAAATCCAGCCACATTGTTGCCGTTTCCGGAAACTCAGTCTGAAGCACGAAAAGCACACGACTGTATTCTTGTGACTGAGGAACAGACAAAGGGTCGTATTGATCTCCAGAATACGCCCTTTACAGATGTAGATGGAGAACTGTGGGTGGACGGATCATGCCTGAAGCTACCAGATGGTACGACTTCAGCAGCGTATGCAATTACCACATTACAAACAATAGTGGAGACAGCACGCATACCGCAGAAATCAGCTCAGGCAGCGGAACTGATAGCATTAACATGAGCATGTGAGCTCAGTGCAGGATTGTGTGTGAATGTCTATACAGATAGCCGCTATGCCTTCGGAGTAGCGCACGATTTTGGCCTACTCTGGAAGGAGAGAGAGTTTCTAACGTCACACGGAGCACAGATAATGTATGGAGAGTTAGTTCACAACCTTTTGACTGCATTGACATATCCAAAGAAGATTGCTATAGTTAAATGTAGTGCCCATAAAAAGGTGGTTGATAAAATTGGAGAAGGGAATGCTTTGGCAGACCGAGTGGCACGAGAGACTGCGATGCAGCCTGGCTCTACTGCAATGTATGTTGTGAAGTCACAGGCAGAAAGATGGCACGATGCTAGGAGAGAAGTGCTGGAGATACAGAGGACCGCTTCCGATAAGGAACGGGAGCAATGGTCCAATGATGGAGAATTAGATGATGGAGGGTGTTGGAGAAGTAAGCAGATGGATAAATGGAAGTTACCCACAGCTTTCGTACAACCTATGGTTCAGATGGCACATGGACTAGCGCATGTCGGAGCTTCCGCAATTGTAAAATTACTCACACGAGTTTGGGAGCATCCAGAGATTGCTAGTACGGCAAAGAGGGTAGTGCAGACCTGCATGATTTGCCTGAGGTACAACCCAGGAAAGGGTACACGAACTCCAGCAGGAGGATTTGCAACACCCACTGCACCCTTTGAGGTTTTGCAGATGGATTACATTCAGCTTGAGCGCTGTAACAATCTGAAGTATGTTCTAGTAGTGGTTTGTGCCTTCAGCAAATGGGTTGAGGCATACCCTACGAAAGACAATACTGCAATGACTACAGCCAAGATGCTATTGAAGGAGTTCTTTCCTCGATATGGTGTTTGTAGATTGTTGTGGAGTGATAACGGACCTCATTTTATAGCAGACGTTATCAAGTATGTCCTGAAAGGACTGGGAATTACCCAAAAATTCCATGCAGTGTTTCACCCTCAGTCTGCGGGATTGGTTGAGAAATATAACGGTACTTTGAAGCTTAAGATCGCTAAGATCCAAGCTTCGACTTCTTTGACTTGGCCAGACGCTTTACCGCTGGCATTATTATCAATTAGATCGATACCGCATTCTCGGACCGGTCTCACACCCTACGAGATCGTGTTTGGATGCCCAATTAATATTTGGGGTCCACCGAAACCGAAGTCAGTGTATGATGTACCTTGTGTAATGATGAATGATTATCTGGCACAGTTAACGGATAATTTGCTTTCTATTCATCAACAGGTTCGAGAAGCGCTCCCTGATCGGTCCACAGGTGAAGGACATAACCTCCGGCCTGGAGATCATGTTATGATCAAGGTGTTTGAAAGTACGAACAGTCTGGAGCCGAGATGGGTTGGTCCTGAGCAAGTCTTGCTCGCGACGAGGACAGCTGTGCGAGTCTCCAATCGGAAGAACTGGATCCACTCCTTGCACTGTCGCAAAGTGCCGCCTGGATTAGTGGAGCCTGCTGTATTGACCGACCATCGAGAAATCCTGACTGCAGAGAAAGGCCGTGCTGTGGAACCGAACGACATGGAGGAGCTCTTCCCGGACCAAGCGATTCCTGGAGGAGGAAGATATCATCTCAGACCGAGGAAGTGATTTCTTTCCTGTATCCAGATAAGTTGTCAGAACGGCTCTTTGGTTAGTGAAACGGAGAGCCAATGAGGCAAGGGGGGGGGATCAGCCCTGCGTTAGTGTAGTGACACCCGTCTTGGCCCGCTGGTGAAGAAATCAACGGCTGCCTAAGGGGAAGAGTTCTGACAACCTTTTAGTTTCAGGAAGATATTGACTTTTACCATAAAATGGAGAAGAAGAAGATTTTTTGTGTGACAAGTTTTATTATCATTGTAGCCATTGTTGGTATAACCACGTGGTTTGTTGAGGATGTGACTCCTGCCCGTGAGTTGTTTGTTTTGACTACTCCAGTGCCTGAGGAGCACTACTTTTATACCCTTCCGTATCAAGAACTGAAGCATCGTCAGTCTTATTTGAATAATACTTTTATCCAGATGTTGCATCATACCCATGTTGCTACAAATGCTACGAACTGTTGGATTTGTGGTATGATGCCAGCTCATCAGAAGAAAGGAGGAACGCCGTTTATACCTCTTCCTTTCTCCCATAATGGCTCTTGTAGAGCATGGTATACTTTGCTTTTTGCCACACGGAAATCTACAGTGGGACGACTACTTTTTAGACTTAATAGGGAATGTCATCAAGATAAAGAAGGCTATCCACAAGCGAATGGGACAATATGGGAGTGGGAAGAATATCGACCAGATAATGAATCAATCCCCTACATCTTCACGAACACCAGAGACACTGCTGGAAATGAACAATTTGTGATTCAAGTGGCACAAGCTCAAGCGGACCTGTGTGTTCAGAGTGTGGGTCATATTCCTGTTGGTGTTAGTGACTGTATTATTGTGTTGAATATAGATGGATTAAATAATAGTACTTTCTTAGCTTCCCATAATACATATTTCGTATGTGGGAATAAGGGTTATTATCGCTTACCAGCCGGCTGGTCCGGAGTATGTTATGTAGCGTTCTTATTACCCCCTGTATTCTTAGCGCCTGCATCCTATCATAGAGATTTGAAGTTATTGAACAATGTAACTGTAAATAGGTATAAACGTACTTTATCTATTAATGATGTTGACCAAACTGACACTAGCTTACAGCAGTATGTTGATTTTAACTTAGGATTGTTTTTCTTTGTTGGAGCTGCCCTAAGTAGTAGGAAGGTTCGACGATTAACAAGAGTTGTAGAGGCTGTAACGAATCAAGCTGCTGCTGCTCTTGGGAATCTTACGGAAGAATTACAAATCACTAGAATTGTTGCGTTACAGAATCGTATGGTATTAGATGTTATGTTAGCTGACAGAGGTGGAGCATGTAGAATTATCTGAAGTAGTTGTTGTGTATTTATTCCTGACCACACGCCATCAGTCTATAACGCTATTAATAAATTGCATAAAATTGCAGCTGAAATTCATACAGAAAATGGCACTTGGACCTTTTCTGGATGGTTTTGGGCATTGATCACCACATGGGGATGGAAAGTTTTAACTGGTCTCTGTATTATTATAGCAGTTCTGTTTTCCTGTTGCATCTGTGTTCAGTGTAGTCCTTTACTCTGTTCCTTATGTGTGTCATTCTGTATTCCTGATAAGAAAGCTATTGCCAATGTCAGTTATCAGAAACATTTAAACAAAGAGGTGGAAGAGATGATGAAAATTGACATATATGATGATTATCCCAACAAGCCGAATGTCTTCAGTAAATGCTGAAAGGGTCGTCTGTTGAAAACTAAAACAGCGATATGATTAAGCATTCACTAAAGACATGAATTCTCTTTAGTTAAAACATGTTTTTTGTCTTATGTTGACTAATGTCCGGACTCCATTTTGTATTGTCATGTCTCCACGTGCTTTGCACGAGAAGAGTCCTACCTCTTTGCTAGTTGCTCTTGTAATCTGCCTAGTAACAGTCTATAAATAGCTCCTTTGTCCGTCTGGCGCATGTCCAGACTTGACCACATCTGTTATCAGTTAGTCCTTGTTTGACCATGTTTTCGCGGGCTTAGGAAATTGTTAACTCCGCCCATATATTGATCCTGTATCGAAAATGTCCATAAATGGTAATGAATTTTGCTCTATGTTGTATCCACCCACTTATAAGCCCCTCTGTTGTGTATAAAAGGGGACCACATACGCAAGTTCTTTGTGCTACTCTATGCAATACTGAAGAGTGTTGTGTAGGTTGTAGGACCACCCTTAAGGGTTAATAAACTCTGTCTTTGTATTTGCAGTTTCCGTGCCAACTTCCTTCTAGCTTTTGTTACAAGAGCGAACCCTTGTATTCTGCGGGCCTAGCTGGGGCCTGTACTCATCAACCCGGACTGGATCTTTTACTGGCAGCGTGACACAGTGTCTTTTAAATAGCCGCTAAGCACTTTTTTCTTGGATTAGGGCAAGTTTTAGGCCACTGGGAACAATGGGCAAGGTCAGGGCAGCAGTAGGAAAAACTGCACGACGTGGGGGGCCGGAGCAGGGACACCGCTGGTCATTGCCACTGCGTGCAATCTACACTTAAAGCACCGGAGTTATTGAAGGGAGGGGGGTTAGGTGTGTCCAGCCCCCATCTACCTTTACTCTAAAACTCACCCCCTAGCCTCTTGCAATCCCGCCGTAACCTGCTAGCTTCATACAGATGCACACTGGGATCGCGCACCCCCGCATGCTTTTCTGTTGTTGTAGCACAGGGCTATGCGCTGTTTATTACCAAGGTGTGCCTGGTCCATTCTGATCAAGCAGTATATAGTGCTATAAATTGGTGACGATTTATTGAACACCCAGTGCTTCCCTCGCCTGCACAGCCGCCTGTTTCATGTATACAGCAGGCGCAGCGCTGTGCCTCGGGGCAGGAGGCTACCCACGTCTTGTTTGCCAATGCTGTTTTATTTACAGAATAGCTCCCTGAGTGGTTCACCACAGACTTTAGGTGTGGGTTGCATGAGAGGGGGGTTGTGCGGGGAGAGGAGGAAGGGGGTTGTGCCTTAACCGCCACAAGCCAATGCTCAAACTACTTTTATGTCGAAGAAACATTGACCCATTCTGTACACACGGCTAGGGTTGCCACCTGGTCAGTTTTATGCCCTTATAAGAGAAATCCCCTAAAGCCGGTGATTGCCCTTACCAGTACACACTTTAAACATGTAAAAAGAGAACGCTATAAAATGTTTTCTACAGCTATACACTTTTATGTAGTTGTTTGTTGTATGCAGGGGCTGAGTCAGCACAGCCACTGCACTGAATCACGCTTCACTTTGATATCAGGGCAGACCACAGAAATGGCTCTGGAGGGGGGCAGTAGTGTAACCCGAGAGCAGGCAGGGTCTCCAGCGCACCCTTCGCTAATCCCGGCAGGATGGCCGTAACTGATACCAGTTGGGCCGGCGCTCCCCTCCTTCCATTTCAGGGGCACAATACGCGGCTTTAAGGGAAGGAACGGGCTCTCTCTTATCGGAAGGAGCGTAAAAAGTGAAAGTAATTGGAGCAAAGCCCCTGAGAACAACCAGGAAAAATGGCTTGAGTTTCGTGGGGGATTTAAAGGTGTGCTGATGCAGAACACGTGCAGGGTGTTACTGGCTTATGCTGAAGGAGGAGGTTGGTGAGCAGAGAGCAATATGTGCTTCAAATCTATATTTCTCCACACTAAAAAGCCCAGACTGGCTGAAAGCATCCCCCATAACATGCATCCAAAATTAGCGCTATGTAGTGAACTCAATGAGCTATGAGCTAATGAGAGTTCAACAAATATCAGTAAAGTAGAGCTTTGCCATGAATGCTCCAGTCACCCACTTAAGCCACCTAAAGGTCATCTTTATCACTAGATACTCAACAAACTGTGGGAATTACCTCCCATCGTCTGCAGGTTACACAGAATTCCAACCAATCATATAGTCGCATCCGCGGGTCTCGAACAAGCCACCTACAGCGTACACACACACCTATGTACTGCACACGCTTAACCCAGTCAGTTATCTCACAGGAAGACTTGTGATCCGGAAGTCTCACAGTGATCTCCGCAGCAGGTTTGGGAAAAAATACAGTCTTCGTCCAGTCATGATCACATGAGGTTTTAGTATCTGTGCCAGTATGGGTTGCAGAAAGTCCCATGATCATGCCAAGGCAGAGAGGCATGTGCCCATCTGTACCCAGGTCAGACTATAACGTAGGCAGCCCTCACGCAACCCCACAGGGCACGAGGCAGCCAGGCAGGAGGCCCAACAGACAGGCAGCAGTATGGGAAGAGGGACGGCAAACAAGCCAGACTGGAGGGCTTGAAGAAAGGACAGAGAAAACGGAAGTAGGGAAAGCTGGCGGGAACACTACTAGCAATGCAAGTTGGAAAGAATGGACGGAAGACGGAAGATGGCTAAACTAAGCAAAACGAAAGTAAGGCAGGGAGGAAAAAAGTGGAAGCAAGAAGGCAGGTGGGGAGGGAAGAAAGACAACAGATGGGTAAAAGGAAGGAATGAAGGATAATAGCAAAGAAGGGTGGCAGGAAAGACAAGCTTTAAAAAGGCAATAGGTCTCACCTTTGATTAAGTTAAAGCCATTTGCTTTGCTAATGGTATTGTTTAGCAAAGCAAATGGCTTTAACTTACTGAAAGGCGAGACCTATTGCATTTTTAATGCTTGCTGTTTGGTTGCCGATGTGCTCCTTGTGAAAGATTAGAATGCTACCACTCACCAAAAAGTTAGCCAAAGGCTGAATTGAGCTGACTCACTGCTCCATGCCCTATGCTGTAGTAGGCAGAAGAAAAATTAGACTGACATAACAAGAGACCAAAGGATGAAGTGGGCTAGCTGAAAGCCCCTTTAGGTAAGCACATCATATACATAATTGAGTAAAATCAAAAAGGTATAGGTAATTGCCAGACTTAATACCCATTACACCAGCTTGCCAAGACTGGACAAGTTGGCTTTACCAATGCTGATTATATAATATACCCCAACTCCTCCTAGGATGTTACTACAGCAGATGTATGTGAAACACCGTTTTGAAAGGGATACAATCTGAGAAAGCATCTATGCAGATGGTTAATCTACTAGGGATTCTCATCCTCACACACTTGGCATTGGAAATAATTTTAGTGAAGTTTGACTAATAAGTGTACCCAAGCCATGGACATCTGTTAAAATAGAGAATACTCTACTGCCATAAAACATAATCATGAGTATTTACAATGTGGCATGCTCTCTTTTATCACTTTGTGTTTGTTTAATTCTGTACTCAGGCATGTACCAGTCCCAGTTCAGTTAAGTTTGTTACATTCAAAAGAGGGCAGAGATACACTGTATTTTTCCTTAATAGGCTAAGTACAAGCATTCTGGCACAGTACAGTGTTTGCAAGATTTAATAATAGGTCCTTCAGGGCATGTTGCTCAACAGCCTGTACATGTTAAAGTTTTATATTTAATTTTTTAATTAGGAGTGTTACTAAATTTCACAAAATTAATATTTACCAAGTTATGGTTCTAACAATACTGTCCAAGTTAGAGGAAACTGGACAGAAGATACTCTTACAAACAGCAAACGTGGAAACCAAGGTTGATCTTTTACAACAGTGCTAAGTGTATATTCGGAAATGTTACATTCGTAACACCATGTCGGATTTATTGATCAAATAAAATAATTATGCGAGGATTTCTCAAAAGTGTACACAAATGGCTCCACCGGGGGAAACATCGTTTACATCGCATTCAGTACAACGCGATGCTGTTACATCGCGGTCGTTACAACGAACGCATGTAACCACGCGATGCCATTACAACGCAAGTCTTTACATCGACTTGCGCTAGATGGCGTGCTAACATTACAAATAGTGTAGTTTACGATCCCAACACCTTCCCTACTGTTAAGTGGAGTGGAGTTGGAATAGTAAATTACGCTTTTCTAATGTTAGCACGCCATCTAGCGCAAGTCGATGTAAAGACTTGCGTTGTAATGGCATCGCGTGGTTACATGCGTTCGTTTTAACGACCGCGATGTAACTGCACGCGTTGTAATTACTCGCGTTGTTACGTCATACATCCCTCCACCGGTGGTTGCAAAACAGCATTGACTAGCTCTAGAAGAAGGTGAATGATCCTCCAACAATTAATTCATCAATATAGGACTTAATTTAGCTGCTTTTCAATTGGCCAGTGACTGTTTTTATAACCTTTCAATCTAGGAAAATCATGGAACAAGCTGAGTTTGCTATCGATACAATTAAGGGTGGTTTATTTTCAATAACTAATTGCAACTCACAGCTTGTGATTGTTGAGGTGTTTTCTAACTGTTCCCAAACATTTAAAAGTCATAAAATATAATCCCATTCAAATCCTTTTCTGTTATTGTGCCTGATGTTTATTGATTTGGTTCAGGGTCGTTCAATCCCATTACAATACCATTGCACCATTTGATGCTGATATAATTGAAAGTTGTACCATCTATTTATTTTGCAACACTGGCAATACCCTGATGCAAGTAAACACCAAAGAGGAAATAAGATCAAAAAACCAACATGGCTGCACCTCAGAAATGTTCTGCGGATCAACAACTAAGCAGACCGTCCATCAACAATGCAGAAACTGCCCTCTCTGTGATGACAAAGTGATTAATTGTAGAGCTGGAACTTTGGTATCTGGCACTGACTGAAACTATTAGTTGACTGCAATCCTCCATGTGACGATGATACGGCAACCAGAGAATCTATGCCTCTCCCAGATCATTATCATCCCTTTTTCAATGGTACACCCCAGGGAGGCTCTTGAGATCCTCCTCACAGAAAAACGAGTGACTCCCAGATTCCGCAGATCAAGTTGGGGTGGTCGCTCCTTTTCGGTAGGTGCCGCCAAGCTATGGAACGCGTTGCCTACCTTTAATTTCCAGCGTGGACTCTTATCCAGTTTTTTTTTAAAACATCTGAAAACTTGGCTCTTCACATCTTAATTTGGCTGCTGTTGCTTTTCCATTTCTGCCTTTGTGCTTTTGTCTGCTCAGGTAAAAGTGCGCTCTATAAATACTATCCTATCCTATCCTGTCCTATTAATGAGACAGAAGAGGTCACATGGGCAGTTCCAGAGCCACTCTGAACCCAGCTTCAAGCACCAGTGACCTATGGCCCATTACGGTGGCTGAGGATACTCTGGCCTAGTGACCTGGTGCTGGAGTTCTGTAACAGAGAGGTTAATAGATACCGCATGCACCCTGGGAAATTACCTCTGGCCCTTGTGAACATGTCCAGTGCTGGTGGGACACAACTACTGGAAGTGGTCCTGTGATCACATATGGCATCATTGCAATGTTCACATGGAAGTAGCCATGTTGAGATTGTGCATTTTAAACTAAGCAGTGCTCTCACAACTGTTGGGAAAGAGGGGAAACAGCATGAGTAGTGAGTTTAACATTGGTACAAACAGTCATCATGGTGGGAGAGCACACTGGCAAGGATTGCTGGTAAGCTAGTTCAAGGACATTGTATACTTACCCCACCCCGTGCCAATAGAGACGAGACCAAGTTTGGATTTCTCCTGACATGGGATCAGTATACACAAAGTCCTAACCTATCTACCTGTCGCAGGATAACTACACTGCATGTCTAATTTTTATGTCACAATCTATGAGCAACTGTTTTTTTCGTCAATACTTACCGATCCACAAAGTGTGATGCCCTCACAGATGACAAAGGTATCACTGGGAATGCCATGAAAGTTATACATTATAGGATGCTCCATATTGAATATGCACGCCAAGATAGCAGATTTGTCATTGGAACAGAAATCTATGAGACCGGGCATCTCAACCTTTAATAAGCTCCTTGAGGTGGTGGACAGATGGTTGTAAGTTGGGGAGACCAACCTAGACAAGCAACTGGGCTGGAGACAAGACATTGGTACCACAGTCAAAAAGTCACAGAGCTCGAAGACAGACTGCAACACTGTACACATATATGGCATCCCTGAGAAAGATGAGAAGAACTATTTGCTGGGATTTCTCTTCTGCCTTACCTACTGAACACTATATTCACTGGAGATTCAACTATCAAACACATCTATCACTGTCTATTTAACTATTTTGTTAAATACATTTAAGGGGTGGTCCTGTTTGTTTATCCTGTTGAATTATGCTACTGAAGTGATCTGTGCCCTCAGGCTTCCATTATCTTTGAACACTAGCTTCACTGACCTTAGACTGGGATACCTGGTGCATCTCCACCCTCTACCCATGTTGAACTGGAGGCATTCAAGTCTTAAGAGCAGCATCTGCTTCTCCTTGCTTATACAATTCTTGTTTATGGGCAACAAGGGTGCAAAGGCAGGTTAGATGAGACTACTGACACAAACATGCACTGGGATAGTCTCCCTCTGCTGTGGAATCCTGTGAGAAGTTCTCAACAGTATAAGTAAGCCATTTGCGCTGAAGTGGCTCCTTCGACTACACTCACACTTAAAAAAAAGAGCACGTCCCATCCAATGCAACCCACAAGCATGAGTGATAGATATGTAGACAAAAGCCACTACCTATTGGAGTTTGTGCTCAGCAGCAGTGCATCCACCCTAGTCAATCACTCTCCCCACAGTCTCGCTCTTCCATCAATCCACATGGTTTAGGACACTGTTGTCCTACAGGACCTATCCAGAACTTCCAGATAACACCGCCCACAGAGTCATCCTGTTAGCACCACGGATTACAGGAGGATCATAATATGTTTAACATGCATGTGGGAAAGACCTAATACATTCTTCCTGCTCAGTTCGATGTAATAGACATATGTTTGCCTAATGTTCGAACCAATGCTCCAATATACATGAAGGCTGCTTCGCTGGTTCTCCATTACTGACACACAAAGGGCAGAGTCATTACACTTCTACAGAAAAAGCATTTGTCTGCCCAAGAATCAATTAAGCTGATAAGAGCTGGAGTAGGAATTCTGGTCAGCAGCACCTACACTAGGAACTATCAAAATCTGAGCATCATACCCAAGCAATTTTCAAAAAAATGCAGCAAAAAAGTATTTATCAGGAAGTCTTTATCACATAAAATCCTGAGATGATGGATTGTCCTCGAGGGGTGATACACCTTTCTAAAACTAAAAACACTTGCTCTGACTATAGTGGTTGGAGTGAACTAATGCACTGAATGATCACAAGCAAAATACCTTGTCTCAATTATCTAAGATTTTTTACTGAATTTTGCACCCCTGCAAAGATAGGCAGAGGTGATTGAAATGTAGCCATTGACCCTGTCATAGATTAGTCAAACCCAGCTAATGGGGTGAATTATGCCAATAGTATAATTCTATTGGACCACTAGGAAGATTACTACTTGCAAGACATATAGGAGGGGGGGTTTGCATGTCCATGGCACATTCTCATGTACTGACAAATCCCTAGTCCACGGATGAGATCAATGGACTGTAGTGAGCTGTGATATATTAGAGTGGGGATTACAGACTATTTTCCGGTGCAGCTCAGAGGCAGATGTGCCTGCCCTCTTTGCAGTGGCGGTTGCAAGCAACAAGATACAGTATGCCTCGGGATGAAGCTATCCTCCGGTCAAAAGTTTCTACCTAAATTTATGACAATAAGGGATAAGAGATGTTGGTCCTGATGTTATGGGCTGCAGGTAAAGCTACATACAGATGACTCATCATGAGAGACTCAACCATTCTAAAAAGGTAGGCTAAAGCTGAGAAAACACATTTAGAGACTTTGATAAAGGAACACGCTGCACTGTGGAAGGACCCGACCCCTGTCTCCAGACAAAAGTGGCTCCTAGGCACTCAATTTCTTTTTTTTTGGGGGGCAACGCCGAATAATCTCTTACCAAACTCAAAAGACAAACAGAAAGCCAATGGGCTTCAGTCCGTTCAGCTGCAACAATCTGAGCCACAGATGGTTATCCCAGTGATTTGTGGATGCAATGGGAAGTTGGTTAGCACCCCCTAGAAAAATCAGAAGAGTTTGCCTCTTGATATGAGAAACTATATTGCTCTGACAGTTCTACCACAAAACAAGTGAAACAAGGGCAGGCAGCCTAGATATTCTGTGACTGCCTACACTGACAGTGGAGGAAAGGGATTTACTGGGGGAGAGATAAAGAAGGAAGAATTTGCTGCTGTTATCATTGACCTCCCTACTGCGCATCTCTGCGAAGCGGCCAGTTCCTGGGGAAATTCTAGAAGTCAACATGAGCTCTGGTTGCAGCTCTGCCTTATGCATTATTTAAGGAGACTTCTGATACTGTGGGCCCAATCTGGGGCAGAGCTTCAATCACACTAACAATCATTGAAAGTAATGACAAGCTGGAGTGCTTCAGCCATCGAAAAACAAAAAGGTGTGCTGTCTCTGGAAACCAGCCAATATTAAAGGACTGGATCTGTCCTAGTCATTAAGGGTAGCTTCCTTTAGGAGCACAAGTCCTCACCCACAAATGGTGGCACGCTTCATCATCAGGCTGTGCTCCTCATTGAGCCGGGTCACTATACCAGATCTGTGTGAGTATGTTGCCTCTTTGTCAAGTGATTCAATTGTGGTGACTTGTGCATTTCAGAGTAATTGAAGATTAGTATCTAAATTCTGCTAAAATACACTAAGGATCCCCTATACGTAAAATGTATTCCCGGGGTCTCTGTCAATGATTAAAAACATGGGATGTGGATCTCAGGAAAATCATGGTTTCTAGATCCCTAAATCCAATGGTCGACATGTTTCACGTCTTATCTGTCCCTAAGCGGATCCCTAAGCAGATCAATCACATCTCATCAGAACTAGCTAAACCTAATCTACCCCAGTAGGCATCAGAAGGTCTGCAAATTAGTTTGTCCTACTTACAGTAAAAAAATGGTAATTAGTGTGTGTCAACTTACACCCAAACTTTGGATGTGCACCTTATAGCGTCACAATGATGTCCCGGCAGATTAAAACAGACAATCACCAAAATTTAAAAGAACATTTATATATATAGATATCTATATATCAATATATCCGAAACCAAGTTCCCTTCAGCAAGCAGAAAAACGAGCCACACAAGTAAAGAGATATATAGATACACACACACACACATGCACACATATACATACAAATCCAATCCCGAGATTGTTGTCACACAAACAGTGGGGCACAGACTCCGATTTATGGATGCTTTTTTTCTGTACCATTTACATGTCCATGACACGTTTCGGCCGCCTACCGTGGCCTTGATCACATGTACACTGCATCATCATTCTGCTTTTTTTTTATACAACGTTTTCACAACATGATTATTGCTCACTTGCAGAAAGTTGTGGACATAATCAACAGACTGCACGTTCTTCAGGACTTTCAAACCATTGTGATTTCTACAATATAAGAACACTAAAAACCTTGATTTAAATATATCGTACTGCTTAGTGCACAATTAAAAAATGCTGTTTAGCTATTGTAATCATATGTGAAAGTCAATATACGATTTGTTTATATGTATTGTCATGTTGATACACATTGAATGTTGTTTGATTTTAAAAAGCTGCTCTCATGAACTTGTAAATTTTAAAAATTTTGCTCAAATTTTTATCTTGAGACTCATATATAAAATCATACAATCTTGATGCTGTGCACCAAATCACATCTAATTCATGGGTACAGCTTACACATTCCAATGCCTCATAATATGATGTTAAACATCTGTCCATGCTGTGACTTCTTGATTAAAGTGCTAAGTATATAAAGTGCTTACAGATCAAGTGCTAGTGCCACCTAAAATAATAGAAATAATCACAATAAAAATATAAAGATACTTCAGCAGCGGTGTCTGTACTCTCTATGTGCATAGTTAAATTGCGCAATACTCTACACTCTACGGGACAATAGCCCATGCGTATTTGGTATAATGTGGCTTTGAATATCTTTCTGAATCATTAGCCAACAGGTTCACAATGATCGTAAAGTATCCAAAATGTCATTATATATATATATACATATATATATTCACTGAAAAAACCATAGGTTTCACACACGTTATAGTTAGGAATTAGCATTTAAAAAACCTTGCAAATTCAATGAAAAAACCATAGGTTTCACACATGTTCTAGTTAGCTGGACATTTTACTCATAAAAAACCAATGAAATTCCCCCATTATAGTTAGTGCAGGCAACTATAACTCACGCGACCGCAATCCTCTGCTGATGCTAATACTGTATTTAGACACTTATTTGCCCATGTCTTCTTCCATTAAATTTTAGCTATACATATATTACAAATATTTTTTTTTCATAAAGACACATATGTCATCAGCAGAGGATTGCGGTCGCGGATAACTACCTACTGGTGACCGTCAGTAGGTAATATATATACATATACATATACACATTATCTACAGGCGGTCGCCAGTAGATAGTTATAGTTAGGACCGTGTTTCCATAGGAAATCCGCAACATTCTATTTGGAATAACTTTGGCACCGGTTGACGAATCCTCGCGAAATTTTCAAAATAGGTGGGGCGCTCCGCTCCGCTCTTACCCTGAAAGTCTCGGGGGGATTCGTCAAGCGGGGGCTGAGAAAAAAGGGGGGTCCCAAAACGCGTTTTCCCCATGCAATTTTCCATAGGGACCTTTAGTCCAAGGTACAGCCCGAACGGCTGAACAGAATTACTTGAAATTTGGCAGAGAGGTAGTCCTCAGGTCAGGGATGTGCCTTTTGCAGGTCTGGTGTCAATCTGTTCAGCAGTTCCTGAGAAAATCAAAAGTAAAATCATATATATATGTGGGCGGAGCCTAACCACACATCTCATCCTGAGATCTGATTGGCTGTCAGCACTTCATCCAAGAAGTGTTGGCAGCCATCTTGGGACCAATATACATGATAGCACCTCATTAAAAAGCACTGCAGTTAATTGAAGGTTTTAAGACTTTAGTTATAAATCATTTGTTGATGGAACCATACTCATTTTAGGAATTGTGGTATGTTCTAAGGTGATTTCACCATGTGAAAAAGCCGTCTGCTGGGATATCATGATTGAGAGAAAAATATTTTCTCATGCTTTTCCCACAGAGGTTTGGAAGGTGATCTACAAGCTAAACTGAGAGCTTATTTTCTGTAAATTCACATTATCTTTCTCAGTCATGTGAGAATGAAGTCTGACATTCTCAGTAAAACATGTACATCCAACAAGGGCAGAGACCGTCAGTTGATTCCTTTGTGTTCTACTGCAGGTTCCCAGAGTGTTCCAAAGAACAACTAGAGCGCTAACAGTCCTACTTATGATAAACGTATGGCACACCTGAAGCCATCTTGCTTGGATTAAAGTGGTAACTCTTAAAACATTTAATTTAAAAAGGAACAAAATGAGGGGGTTCATTTTTCCATAAAAAGTATGATTAGTGCTGCAGAAAGAAAAATTAGGGCACATTTTGAGTGACTTCTCAAATCCTCTTCTATTTCATTAAAAAATTCTGACATGCCGACTGAAACATGCACTTTCAATACCAGCAGCAGTTTTCCCTGGTGAGCAGTAGCTTTACTACAGTGATCTAATGAGCAAAGAGTGCTAACATTCTTAATTTATGGCAAATGTGTGACACATCTGAATGCCTTCTTGATGGAATCAAAGTAAAAAACTGAAAGTATTTCCGACTGAGGAGACTGCAGTAAATCAGGAAATTAGGAAACTTCATAACAAATAAGTCTCCCAAGATGGCCACCAGAGACAAAAGAGCCCAAATGTAGCCCAAATATCACCCAGATGTAGCCCAAATATAGCCCAATGACAGAATGCCCCAGAGTGTTCTTAAAAACAACTAGAGTGCTTACTGTCTTCATTATGACAAAAGTATGGCACACCTGAAGCCATCTTGATTGGAATAAACTGGTAACACTTAAAACATTTAATTTATAAAAGAACACAATGAGGGGGTTCATTTTGCCATAGAAATTATGATTAATGCTGAAGAAAGAAAATGAGGGCACATTTTGAGTGACTTCTCAAATCCTCTTCTATTTCATTAAAAATTTCTGACATGCAGACTGAAACATGCACTTTTAATACCAGGAGCAGACTTCCATGGTGAACAGTAGTTTTACTACAGTGATCTAATGAGCAACTAGAGTGCTAACATTCAGAATTTATGGCAAATGTGTGACATATCTGAATACCTTCATGATGGAATCAAAGTAAAAAACTGAAAGCATTTCCTACTGAGGAGACTGCAGTACATGAGGAAATTAGGAAACTTCATAACAAATAAATCTCCCAAGATGGCCACCGGAGACAAAAGAGCCCAAATGTAGCCCAAAATCACCCAGATGTAGCCCAAATATAGCCCAATGACAGAAGTGTGCAAAACACTTATTATTTTGTGTTTTTGCAGTGTTATATAGTGCAGACTTGTCAGGTATTGGAGTGCTTTACATGAGCATCGGTTACATCACACAAGAACAAATTCATTTTGGTTGTAGACATGGGGAGACTAAGTGATTTGACCAGAATCACAGAATGTCGAGCTGAAGCAGAAACTCCAACCTGGTTCCCCAGTTGCAAAGTCTGCAGTTCTGGAAGTAACAACACATCCTCTCCCCTAAGTGCAACATTTAATCAAGTGGTCAACTGGATAAAAAAACAGAAAGGTTACAAATAATTTAAAAGTGCTTTGTCGCTATTTGAAAACTCAGAAAATATGTCCTTATTTTAGTCTTTTAGAGCACTAACCATAATTTTGATGCCAATAAGACCCTCTCATATATGTAATTTCTAAAGGAAATGCTCTAGGTATTACAGTTTTGATTACATCAAGATGACGTCAGGCGTTCCACACTTTTGTAATAAATATAGAATGTTAGCAATCTAGTTGTTCATTAGGATACTGTTGAGAGGCAGAGGCCAGGGGCACGGACTCTGAAAATTGAAGGCAGGTAGGAGGGTGCAAAGGCAACAATTTAACCACACTGAGCAGGCAGGAAGGGCCGTGGCAGCACAACAGACTATGGAGGGCAGAGGAAAGGGGGGCAGGGGCAACAAACCAACAATACAGGACTTGCAAGAGAGGCTGTGGCAATGTAATAGACCATTGTGGGCAGAAGGAAGAGGCAATGGTAGTACAACCATACATGCCAACAGACCCGATTCAGCCAGGAAACGTCCAATGTTTTTAAGCTCAAATGGGCTTTATTTGATCTGTCTCCTGTCTACAATCTCCTCTTTTTCAATGTAACTCAAAGGGGAAAATCAATACCCCAGTTTTTTTTCAAAATCTCCCTCTTACCAAGTTTAAAATGTTCGCAAGTATGGTACATTGGATCATGGAAGGAAATGGGGTAGGGACATGGACTTGGATAACAGAGGACAGGAGGGACATGGAGAGGTGCACCAAACTGACCCTGCAGGGCAGGCATCAGGGTTTGCAGCAGCACAATACACCACACAGGGCATGCGGGACGGGAGTGCAGCACAACAATCCATAGAAAGCAAGAGGGAGGGGACAGGACCATGCACATGGACAACAGAGAACAGAGGGGCAAGAGGCAATGGTAGCTAGCTGACCATAATGGACAGACAGGAGAGAAAGCTGCAGCATAACAGACCATAAAGGGCAGGAGGGACGGATCAGGGGCATTACAATGGAACAGACAAGCCAGGAGGGAGGGAGTAGGGGTCTGCACATGGAAACAGAGGGCTGGGGGCAAAGGGCAGGGCAGGAGCAGCAAGATAGCCATGGAGGTCAGGCAGGATGGGCACTAGAAGCAAGACACACCATGAAGAGCAACAGTGAGACTGTGATGGCATACACACAGACCATGGAGGGAAGGTGGGAGGGGTTCAGGGGCAGCTAACTGACCACACAGGGAAGGTGGGAGGGGCCATGGCAGCACAGAAGACCATGCATGGCAAGTGGGAGGGTTAGTGGCAGCACAATGGCTATGATGGGCAAGAAGGAGGGTGCAGGGGCATGCACAAAGGACGATGGAGGATAGAAGGGAGGGTCAGGACCTGTGCACAGACAAGAAAGTTCAGGGGAAGGGGCCTCACAACAGACCGCATGAGGCAGGCAGGAGGAGCAGTTGCAGCACAACAGACCAGGGAGGGCAGAAGGGTGTGGCAGTACAATGGACCATGTAGGACAGGAAGAAGAGGATAGGGGCATGGCATGTGGACAGGCAGGGTGGAGGTGGCAGGGACAGGTTACAGTCATCTGACAATGCTAGGCAGGTGGGAGGGGAGTGGCAGCTCAACAGAACACTCAGAGTAGATAGGAGTGGCAGGTCCATGGAACATGGTGGGCAAAAAGGATGGAGCAGGGACATGCAAGTGGGAGGGTTAGTGGCAGCACAATGGCTATGATGGGCAAGAAGGAGGGTGCAGGGGCATGCACAAAGGATGATGGAGGATAGAAGGGAGGGTCAGGGCCTGTGCACAGACAATAAAGTTCAGGGGAAGGGGCCTCACAACAGACCGCACGGGGCAGGCTGGAGGAGCAGTTGCAGCACAACAGACCAGGGAGGGCAGGAGGGTGTGGCAGTACAATGGACCATGTAGGACAGGAGGAAGAGGATAGGGGCATGGCATGTGGACAGGCAGGGTGGAGGTGGCAGGGACAGGTTACAGTCATCTGACAATGCTAGGCAGGTGGGAGGGGAGTGGCAGCTCAACAGAACACTCAGTAGATAGGAGTGGCAGGTCCATGGAACATGGTGGGCAAAAAAGATGGAGCAGGGACATGTACAAAGACATCGGAGGGCAGGGGGAAGGAGAATAGGGGCAGCAAGCTAAGCACAGAGTTTAAGCAGGAGGTCAATGATGGGGCATAGAATTGGGCAATGGAGGGCAGGAGGAGTGGACTGGTACATCATACTAAATTGAGGGCAGTGGCAGCACATCAGACCATGCATGGCAGGAGGGAGGAGGCTAGTCCATGGATTCACACAACAGAGGATAGGGAGGAGGGGGATGGGGCAGCAAGCTAACCGTTCAGAGAAGGCGGGTATTAGGAACTTTATTGTTTTTAAAACGTGTGTCTGTGCAAACTACTTAAAATATGAACAAGTATGCAGCATAATCTCACTTTTATTCAGGAAGAAGAGGACGTTTGTGACTGTGACTCCGGGCTCACTTGGCAGAAACCCCCCTGACCCTCCACCCCCTATCGCAAAATGTAATGCCCGTGAAAAGGGTAGGTGAACACAATGTTATATAGAACATAGTCCTGAGAGCACGATTGAAAATGAAAACTAGATATAGTGTATGGTATAAACTATGCACCAAAAAGTGTGATACAAGATGAACCGGGCATGAAATATAATATGCAATACATTGTGCGCAATGACAGAATCATTGGAGAGCGCGAGATAGCACAGGCACTAGCGCGTGCTATGCGATATGCGCCTTGGAGTGTAATATGCACAGGGCAGTGTTGTGTAACCTAACTAGTCTCTAAAGTTGTAATATAAGATATGTGCTGGGGAGTGTAACGTTGCATATGCACTGTGACAAAGATATGGATCCCAGATTGTAATATGTATGGCATAGCACTGTGCGTTATAACATAGGCATCGAGGAAGGCACGTTAGATGGGGCAATATAACCCGTGCGAAGACAAGTGTGGCATGACATATTCACGGGGTGGTGTTACAGTGCACATGGGCTAGAGAGTGTCATAGCATATGCACTAGCTAGTGGAATACAACACAGAGGTGTGTGGCACTCGGCAGGCAATGGTGGGTGTAACACAGCATTGGACTCTGCCAGGAGCGCGCTGTGACTCTCAAGTGATGTTCGTCCCCTTTCCAGAGAGTAAAATAAAAAGTATTACACATCCGGCAGTGGATGTGTGTTTTATTAACCGTGAGGGGGGTTTCTTGCATAGTTTTGGTCGAATTTTTGTCGAATCCCCTTTGAATGGCTTGGTGTGCATGTGTATTAAATGTGCCCGTCAATAGCTACCCATCTTTGTATAAATAAACGACAATGTTGTCTACCGGGATTAGGCACGGTAGGGCATCAGACATGTCAGAGCTTCACTAGTGGTGTAAATACATTCCACGTGGATTCATTGTATGCATAGTCGCCTTTTAATGAATATCACGCAAATCGTCATGGTGATAGGTACGTACGGTTTGTCCAGCATGTCCTAGGTGTGTCTATAAATATATATTTTTTAAAAATAATAAAAAACAGTGGCCGGCCCTGGGGATTGGGGTCAAAAAAATATAATTAGGAGACAGGCCCTGGGGAATGGGGTCATCAGGGCCAATAAATTAGAATATGTAGGGGAACCACACAGCCCCCCTTCTTAAAAAATTAAAATAAATAAAAGACTGGCATCGCGCCGGAGGCCACGCCCCCTCCTTGCAGCACTCTGCAAACGCGCCCCCTGGCGAGTTGTAAGTTGGGGAATTAATTCCTCTTCAATACGGAGGGTCCCTGAGGGCCAACTAGCCCAACAGGCATCTCCAGTATGCGCCAGGGAGCTGCGCTGCAGACAGGTGTTCTAAGGCCAAGCCCCTTTTTACACCTCTCTGCAACGCAGCTCTGTGGCACTTACTGGAGGTACCTAGTGGGCTAGTTGGACCCTAGGGACCCTCAGGATTCAAATGAACTTAATCTCCCAACTAAAAACGGACACAGGGCGTGTTTACACAGTGGTGAAGGGAGGGGACGGGGCCTGAGTTAACGTGTGCAAAACCGCCCTGTGGCCTGTTTTAAGAGGTAGTTTTAATCTCCCTGCCCTATTATATACTAGGGGATTACAGAGGAGGTCATGCTAATCACAGGGGGACCCCAACGCATAATGTTCCCTAGTGTATGTAGGTGTTTTCACTGTATTCTAAGTGTCTTTTAACATAGCACTGGCTCTAGGACTGGTTAGTCAGACTCAGTTACCACCAGTATCCGTCTGAAAAAGTTGAGGGTACAGGATGATTTTGCAACAAGGCTTCTTTCTGCTCTTCTTCTTGTTCTTTCTGCACGTTATCCTTCTTCCTGCACTTTTCTTCGTCTTTGAGGACTTCTGTTGCTTCTTTCTGCACTTCTGTTTTTTTCTTTATGTGCATTTTTTCTTCTTTCTTCACATGTCCTATCTCTGTAGGCATAGTTAGAAATTAGCATTTAAAAAACCTTTGAAATTCACAGAAAAAACCATAGGTTTCAGGCACGTTATAGTTAGGAATTAGCATTTAAAAAACCTTAGAAATTCACTGAAAAAACCATAGGTTTCAGGGGTGTTATAGTTAGCTGGACTTTTCACTTGTACAAAACCATTGAAATTCCCCCGTTATAGTTAGTTCAGCTAACTATAACTCGCGCGCCCGCAATGCACTGCTGATGATGTCACATATTACATCACTCATGACATGGTCAGTGAAATCACTCATGACATCACTGATGACATCTCAAATGACATCACTGATGACATCTCTGATGACATCATCCTTGTGATAGAGTGGCAGACCTCCTCTCACCCTAATATAACCTTTGATACACACATTCAAAAATAGAGACTAAACTTTTCAAAACAATAGACATACCAATACCAGTTACAACAACCTCTTCAGTAATTCTAAGATCCACATACACATCCACTCATTCACCAACAGTCCTATACAGTCACTCATACATGTACTCACTCATCATATGTACTCATACACCTATACATCCTGTTACACAATGCCACTCATCCATAGAGTTACTCACACACATAGTCACTCATGCTAATATAGAATCAAACATACATTTACTTGCATATACAGTTATACACACACCACCACACTTACTTCTACGGAAACTTACACATACTTAGTCTTTTAAACAATCACTTATAGAAACACATACTTATTCATACAGGAACTCTTTCAATCTCTCACTCTCACATATACTCACTTATATACACCAATAGTCACATATACTAGTTTAAAACATATGTAGTTACTCATAAAGACACTATTGAGACAGTCATTCACTCACTAACACACCCATACACACACTCATCCACCCATACAGTCCTGCACACATGCTGTCTTCAACACATACAAAGAGTGAGTCACTCATTCATGCACCTATGCACTACGTAATGCCCCCCACCGAACCATGCAGACACTCGGACTGATACTCAAAAAACCAACTAATAACCTATATAGACACCCATGTAGCTACTCACCAACCCATGCAGCCACTTATACACAAAGTGAGAGACTGTGACAGATATTTACATATTTAAACATTACTCACTAAGCCATGTATTCACTATGATACACTTAATCAGTCAGTTACACAATCAATTTTTCAAAAACAAATCATCCATTTAGACACTTATATACCCATTTATTCTTCCATCGACCTTGAGATATACATATATAAAACATATTTAATTTTCAGAAAAACACACATTCACTGGATGATGTCATCAGTGATGTCATTTGAGATGTCATCAGTGATGTCATGAGTGATGTCACTGACCATGTCATGAGTGATGTAATATGTGACGTCATCAGCAGTGCATTGCGGGCGCGAGAGTTATAGTTAGCTGAACTAACTATAACGGGGGAATTTCAATGGTTTTGTACAAGTGAAAAGTCCAGCTAACTATAACACCCCTGAAACCTATGGTTTTTTCAGTGAATTTCTGAGGTTTTTTAAATGCTAATTCCTAACTATAACGTGCCTGAAACCTATGGTTTTTTCTGTGATATACATACATATATATATATATATATATATATATATATATATATATAAAATCAGTTGTTATAAATAGTTGTGCAAATCCTCACTGATGTTAAGATCTTTTGGGGTTATGGAGTCAAGTTCTAATATGTATCGTGTTTTTTTAGCTGTCGGAATAGTTTCTCCCGATTGCCACCTCTTCTTAATCCGGGACGTCATCAATAACAAGATACTTCAATTGACAAATTCTTGTTATGAAATTGTTTAAAATGGCAAGCCACTGGATAGGAAGGGTCAGAGTTGACAATTGCCCTCAGGTGTTGAAATATTCTCAAATGCACCTGGCGCTTGCTACTTCCCACACACCTAGGCCCATAGTTGCATTACAAAACATATACATCATACTCCGTTCTGCACACATATACATATACGTACATAAAATGCTTGGCTCGTGTCACATGCATCATGAAACTTCATAATCACTACTTCATATCACCCCTTCCTCAAATAGTTGCCACATGCAAGTTGAGACATATAATGCATTTATAAAAGTACACTCAATCATGCACGCATGAAATCATGCACAGTAACTGTGGTGTGCAATTAATATCCGGAATAGAGTTTTCCCCGAAGTGCCGATGTTTAAAAGGCAATATCACCCGGATCAAATAGTATCGGGGTTCCTTTGGAATGTCAGGCATATTTAGTTGCCCCCTGGTCATCTAACAGAGGAAGCAAAGCTTCTTTTAGGGTAAAGTCACTTGTAAATGTTATGCCCATCTCCTCTATCCCCGAAGAATTGGGGATACTTTCTTGAACGTCCAGTAGTCGTTGCCATTTAGCCTACTGGTCTCCGACTTCCTGAAAGCAAGTGAAACTCCTTATGTCCGCGTATTAAGTCTCCCATCTGGCCCCTCCCCTCCTGCGTATTGGTGTCACGTGTCTCATGCATGCCAGGGTGCCTCATTCCTTGCATACATAGGAATCTAGGCCAAAAGGAGCGGGAGCGTGCTCCAGATTTCTCAATCTTCTGCTAGTACTGGCTTTGTAAGAAACCTGTAACAGAAGAATGGTCTAACACTGTAGTGTCGTTCATAGGGATGGCAGACAATTGATATGTGGGGTGATGTTAGGATGTGGGACAGGTGACCAGAGGGCTGAGTTAGGTAAATGTGGAGAGAGCCAACCACACCAGCCAGCAACCATATGTGTTCTGAATGCTTTGTGCTTCCATGTATAAGGATGAAATATTTTGAACTGTAAAGTTAGATTTGTTAGTTATTTGTATGTATGGTTTGTACCTAAGGAGATGCAATTTAATGCATCAAAAGGGTGCAAGTTACTGGAAACTTGTATATTCCTCAATTTTTGGTAAAGAAAATAAACTATTGCTTATTAATGTTGCTACAAGACATAAGAATTGTGAAGCGCCATGTGGAGAGCATGTTGTATTAAATATTGTTCGACTAAGTAGCACCAACATGTTCTCATTATGTTAAATGAAAATAAAAAGAATTTTAATAAACACGGCCAGGAGAAAACGGCAGAGGATAAGGTTTTTAATTTTTTGTTAGGTCGATCCCAGACATACATCCAGAGATGGTCCCTTCTTAACTTCACATTATGGGGGAAGACCCCAACAGTTAAAATTAATGACGCACCCAAGTATAACCACAAATTTGAATACTTCCTATACAGATTCACAAGTGTCCATTTTATGTAATAAAGAGATTATAATAAAACACTCTATCTAGAATTAAAGACATCTTAGGCTAAACCACGCAGAGTGTGAGCAGGTACTAGATCCGGATGTTTACATCTACTGCCAATAACAACTTATTACCAAGTGCACCAAAACTCCCAACTCTCACAATTGTTATTACAAATGAAAAGTGCGGCACTATGGGTGAACTTAGAGAAGGGTAAAATGCACTGCCCAAAGGAATTGTTGCCACTCTATTTACGCAAGTACATTACATTGACACTAGACCATCTTATAATAGGGTTTACAAAAGCCTATAGCTTCAAGGTGGGAGGCTCGGTGGTGGGAGGAGATGGCGGCCGGCTAAAGTGACCGGTCGGGAGCTCCAAGCTGTCCAAACGGCATACTTCATGAAGCGCTCAATTTATATGTTATATTGCGCACAAAAAAGACTGACAAAATTTGGGAGATATGCTGGCCACAAAACTTAACTTTAATCTCCGAGACAGGCACAAATAACGAACCTACCGAGTTCTGTGGGAGCGGAGAGGGCGAAGAGGCGGTGTTGGATGGCAGCAGTGCACGGCATGTTCTCTCCAGTGTGTGGGCTCAAGCCTCGGAAGAACAACGGAGTTAACACAGGGCGGCCGCCAGAATCTCCTTCCGGGGCAGATTGGGAAGAGTGATCGCGGCTCTCAGCAGTCTTCCCGACGAATGCAAAAGGTGCACCGTGAGCAGCTGGGAAAGTGGCAGCAAACGAAACTGGGGAAGAAGAAGGAAAGCGCATGAAAAGGGTAAGCAAGCCAGCGGGGGCCAAAATTACAATTAAAAAGTTTCAGGCCCGGGTTGAAGACAGTCTGCTACCATCTGAAGAGGAGTGGGGGCAAAATGTAAAACTAAATACCAGCTGTCCCTCGGAGTTAGCCACAACAGCAGATTGTGAGACAACAGAGGTACGAGTTACTGCCTAAGGAATAGGCAGTTTCTTGGAAACACCCCGACAACTGCCTTAAATCCTAGTATTGACCCCACAAGCACTAGAAAGAAGGGGAGAAAACAGGTCACAGCGACAACTCTTCCCCCCAGAACTAGAGGGAAACAAAATAAAGGGATAGGATCAAGCGCAGACTAAGGGCTCAAGGTCAGAGTTACTCCCTCACTAAGATCATTTTTTAAAATACAAGTACAAGAAAAAACACAAGCACAAGTACAAGAAGGTCAGGTAGGCCTTGAGGCTCTACCCTCAAATAAAGTACACCACATATATAATTCCTCAAATAATAAGACAAAGGGCAAGGTGGCTGAAATGGAGGAAGACACACCACAAGTATCAGTGGCCGAGGAGAGACAGGCACCAAGCATAAATGTAAATGGAGAAAATGTGGAACGCAGCACGCAACTAACTAATTCCTCCGTACCCCCTCGAAACTCCACAGAAAAAATGTTGGAAATGATGTTAGAAGAAATGAGGGCGAAATTTGCGATCTCAGAGGAAAACCAAATTAAGATACAGGAGGCTTGTGAAATGTTAGATACTAAACTGAATGCACTGGGGGAGTAACAATAGTAGAGGCTGTAGTAGAAACTCTGAGCAAGGAAGTTGAATTACATCAAAAAGAGATCAAAGCACTCAAGTTAAATGAAGAAAGCCTTAAAGACAAGTTAGAATCTCTGGAAAATTAAGCGAGGAGAAACAATCTAAGAATTTTAAATGTGCCAGAAGGATTAGATGGAGACGACATCAAAAAGTATGTAGTCGCGTTGTTAGAGGATAACTTCCTGGGCAAAAGCAGCTGCTTTAGCGGAAGATATACAGAGAGTGCATCAAGACCCTTTTGGTAACAACAAGATGAGGAAAACCCCGAGGAAATTTTTGATACATTTTAAAACCTTCACCTTCAAACAAAAAATACTGAGTGAAGCCCTAAAAAAAGGCTCTTACAACAAAGACGAGTGGTCATTCAGAATTCGGTCTGACATCTCAAAGGCAACACAGGACAGACAGTGGGAACTCGGCCAGCATATACAACATCTCAGGTCCTTAGGCGCAACAGTTTAGATGTGATTTCCTGCTGCTCTGAGAATAATGTGGAGGAATAAAATGCACAACATTAGAAAGCCAAAAGAGGTTGAGCGCTTCCTGGAACAAATGCGACTGCAACGGTAAGAATAAAATAGTTGTGCGGAGAGCATGGAACTCAAAGAAGGGCTATCAATACTGCCCAGTGAAGAAAGGAGGGAGGCTTCTCCAGCGTGGGTGGATTCAAATAAGATAAAAAAACAAACATATATACACATGGGTGGGAGCAAAGTAGGGGGAAAATACAAAAAAGTCCTTACTAAGCAAAATGAAGGAAAAAGGGGTCGGTAAGATGGAAGGAAGATCCCAGCTTCAAAAAAGAACAAAAAATGAAGAAAGACACATCAGCAGTTAATATACTTTCATGGAACGTCAACGGCCTAAGAACCAAGAGCTGTAGAAGGAGAATATTCGAATATCTGAAAACAATAGAAATTATAATTTTACAAGAAACGCACCTACTAAAAAAGGAATGGGAAGAAATAATAAAAAAATCAAAGATGGGTGGACTCATATGCTTGTACAAATCAAGAATGTTGCATTAAGGGGGTGGCAATACTATTTAAAAAGTCTCTCAAGGCAAGGATAGAGTCACTCGAGGTGGACAAGAAAGGGAGATGGGTGATAATAGGAGTAAGACTACTTAATAAACAGTACACGATTGCTGGTTACTATGGTCCAAATTCCGATGACCCTGAACCATTACAAAAGGTATATACACAACTACTAACAGCCTCATCCCCAATAATTCTGGCAGCAGATTTTAATATAATTTTAGAACCCAAGATAGATCGCCTCCCAGCCAGAAAAGAACCAAATCTCTTAAAAATGAGAGAATGGCTAGAAATATGCATAAGAGACTTGGGATTAGCTGACATCTGGAAGGTGAAAGGAGATAAAGTGCAACGTTTCACGTTTCAAAATAAAAATTAGGTCATTCCTCTAGAATAGATTACTTCCTGTTGGATAGAAACTTAGTTGAGTACACACAAAGAGTAGAACATTTGCCAACCCACTTTTCTGACCAATCTGCGGTTCGGCTAAAAATCTGTTTGAGTCACACTACAGCACCCTCAAGATGGGCAGTCGATCGAACAATTCTAGCGGATCCCCAAAATATAGAAGCTCTAATAATAGAAAGAGATCAATTCTTTCAGGCAAATAAAAAGGGTACCTCCAGGCAGGCAAGTGGCCTGGTACGCCTACAAGGCGGTAATTAGAGGAAAGATAATAAGCATTGCAGCATATAAATCTAAAAACACAATGCGTAAAATCAGCCAAATGGAAGTTGTTATAAAACTCCTAGACACAAAATTAGAAAAAGAATCTTCAACATCAGAGAGACTTAGTATAGAAACTGAAAGGAAAACAAAGAAAGAGGCCCTTGCAGAGACCCTGGAGAATATGGTGAGAGAAAAATGGGAGGCAAGTAAACTGTCCCATTATGAATATGAAGAGGGGTGTAGTAAGATGCTGGCCTGGAAGATAAAAACGGATCAAACTAAAAATAAGATCGTAGGTATCCAAGCCGGGAATTGCTCAGAAATAAGTTCTGAAGATACTGTGATAATGCAGGAATTTTTGAAATTTTTCGAAGAGTTATATATAGAAGACACAACTCCAACAATAGAACAACTTCACGGCTACCTAGAAAATCTAGACCTTCCCTTACTAACACAAGATGAGAGAGAAGACCTGAACGAAAAAATTACGAACAAAGAAGTAGAGGAAGTCATTAGAGGTTTAAAGAAAGGAAAGGCCGCTGGCCCGGATGCTCTACCTAACAAACTATATACAAAATTAAGAGATGTCTTGATTTCCCCCCTGACAGAGTTGTTAAATGATATATTTGTTGATAAAGGAGATCTTCCAGACTCATGGAACCACACAGTAATCAACATTCTCCTAAAGCCTTGGAAGAATCCCAGGAAATGTGAATCATATAGGCCCATCTCCCTCCTAAACTGCGATTACAAAATATTCACGCAGATTATGGCGAAGAGGCTAAGTAAAGTTGCAGGTTCTCTAATTAACATAAATCAAAAGGGCTTCATGAAAGGAAGACAGATTCAGGAATTGACACAAGAGGTAATGGGAGCAATAGACATAGCCATACAAGAAAATATGCCCCTATCCATTATTGCTTTCAATGCAGTCAAAGCATTCAATAGGGTAAATTGGTCATTCCTGAGTAGTGTCCTGGAAACATGTAAGTTGGGGGAAAACTTTCAAAGAAATGGTAAAGAGATTATATAGAGATCCAACGGCCAAAATGTTATTTAATGGTAACCTCACAGAAAAGATAAAGATCAAGAGAGGTACGAGACAAGGGTGTCCTATGTCTCCCCTGCCTTTTCATATATCGAACCTCTAGAGCAAAATCTTAGAAATAACCCAGAAATATCCCCCTTTTCATATCAAGGATGGGAGAAAAAAGTCACCCTTTATGCGGATGACCTTATGATTTTCACGAATAATTTGGCAGGGTCCTTTAAAATTATAGAAAAAACTCTGGAGCAATTCGGTAGAGTTTCTGGATATCTGATTAACCAGTCAAAAACTGTTATTATTGAATGGAACACCCATAGTAATAATCAACTCGTAAAGGAGAAGATAAGATATCTGGGTCTGGGTCTGGAACTGGTATAGACAAAATAGCCCAGGTAAATTTGAACAGGGTTTTTAGAGAGGTTGGAAAACTACTTAAAGTATGGGGGGGTCGTCTTCCCCTAGCTTTTATGGGAAGATGCAAACATAATAAAGATGTCAATCTTACCTAGATTTACTTACATTTTTAGCTCAATTCCATTAGAGTTTAAGAGGGAGTCAATAAAGAAACTACAAGGGGAATTCAATAACTTTATATGGTCATCAAAAGATACAAGAAAAGCTTGGAAAAAACTAAGGAGGAAAAAAGAACAAGGTGGGATAGCAAGCCCAGATTATTAGCATATCATAGAGCTTTTCAGTTTAAACACCGGACGGTTCTAACAAATAACTATGAGCAATATCCAGCCTATTTGCAAGCTATGACTGGCGAAGAAGGAAATTACCTATACAAATTTGGACATCCAAAGTATTTTTAAAAAATCAAACTGAAGGTGCTCCGGTCAGCAGCAAAATTATAGTATCACTTAAGATGCACACTGAAAATACCTTACTTCAGTGAATATGCTCCGATATGAGACTCACCAGGGACTCCCAAATTTCTCAAAGATAGACTTGCAATCCCTCTAAGGCAAGCAGGAATACTTAAATGGGGTCAATTGATAACAGACAACAATACAATTGAATGGGACCAACTTGTACATATAACAAAAGGCACTTTATCAAAATTTAAACTCTATCAACTTTCAAGTTGGGAGAAGTCTCTAGTAGATTGTAAAAAAGGAAATGCAGGAGAGTGGGACTATAAAAAAAAAGAAGTCTCACGATGGTATTGGGCCCTCATAACAGCTGGCGAGAAGGACTTCACAATTTCAGACACGATTTGGGGGAAAGAACTGCCGTCGCTGGATGTTAAAAAAACATGGCAAGTATCTATGGAAAAATGCTGGTCCATTGTAAAATCTTCTGCTTTAAGGCGAAATCATTTATTTACCAAACATAGAGCCTACTGGTCCCCGAAGATATTAGAAAATCTACTAGAATGACCAATCGAAGTAAGTATCGACCTTGTAATTTTTGGGGTGGGTCAAATAGAGGTGGGTGTACATAAGCTAAACAAGAAACAAGAAAACCTACTGTTCTTGTTAATATTATTAGCCAGAAGGGAAATTTGTGTTAAATGGATAAGTCCCACATCACCCACACATTGGGAATGGCTGGCATCTATCCACAGGATAAACAGGTTGGATAGAAGCGGGAGACCCAGTAAAATAATTTCATCCGCTCCAATCAGCCACCATAAAATAGATATTATGATTTTATAAATTCCGATGATTACGTTATAGCAATAAATAACAAGCAGAATGCTTCTTTGCGTAGCCAGGATGGCTAGCTCCCCCCTCTTGGAAAACAACTAATGGTAATGGAAAGAAAGGGACCCTTGGGGGAAAAAAAAAAGCAGAGGGAGACTCCTGAACTCAGACTCGAACAAACGGGGCAATGAAGGTTCGGAGATAGTAACACAAGGGTCCCCGAAACTCCTTTACACAATCTATTGCTGAATGAGGACAAAAAAAAAAACAACAAAAAAAAAAAGGTGGGAGGCTCATCATGTAGAAGGGATAGCTGGATTGCAGAGCGGATTACACACATAAACCAAATGTTTTGGAATGCTCATTTGGCCCCTTTTATCTGGCTCCAAATGGAGCACGCATTAAGTGATGCATTAAAGTGGTGATATAGGCAATCATCACACTGTCCGAAATGTACCCTGTGAAGTGCACAGAAACACTCAATGGAATAACTGGTACTGAACTGCCTCAGGACATGAAAACAACTTAAAGAGGTCGTATCAAGGCTGTACAGTACACTTCAGTGTTCTACTGCATTGATGGATGGCCCTGCAGAAGAAATACACACCTAATACCTGGTTCGAATTACTACTATCCCACAAAAGACTGGCATGGGAATCATTTAAATATTTGCATTTCAATATGCTGCACGATTGGTAATGGTCTACCCACAACTCTTCAAGACCAGGCTTCTCCACCATTCAAATTGCTGGAGATGCCAATACTAAAGGTGTGACCTTCTCTATATTTTGGGGACCCTTCCCCTGATACAGTTGTACTGGTGTGCATTCTGTGATGAATTGGAATGCTCCAGCAGCCTCAAAATCTGCTCAATCACAACTGGTGATACTAAATGACCGTGTGCCCCCTGAAGTGCCCTCTGAATACTGAATCTATATTAAAGGGACAGAATATCGATGGGACAGTATACTCAAAATAAAATATCAACAAATAAGTAAGTCTAGATTATTTACGCCTAGTCCACATATACGTACCTATGCGGTACATATATCTTCAAGATATGTGGATGTGGATTTAGGAATAGTAAATCTATGCTTGCCTATATGCACTTACTGTGGGTATTTTGTCTTTTGATATTCTGTCCATAACATTAGTATGCCACAGTATTGTTGGTATTGATATTCAGTTGCACAATCCTACACAACACATGATCCATAACCCTAGATGGATAGCGACATCAGCAGCAGCAGCAAAACTATGGACCTAGGGCCACTGGAGACAGCAGACAGTGCGACCATCTCATGAATGACAAAATGAATTGTCCAGGATAGCACAATGTGACTGACTTATCTACAAACGTATTGATTAGCTGCACCTTTTAAAAATAATATGGAGTCCCTTCCTGGGGGAGAGATGAGAAGACTGAGAATCTTCATCTCTGCTAACCCCTAACAAACGATATGGGTAACGTTTATGCTGCTTAAGAAACCTCGACCATGGGACAATCACCACAAAAATAAAGACAGGGATACACCCTGGACCCTTCTTGTCCTACAGAACCTCCAGCTGAAGGGCATAGATAAGGCGGTGTCTATACCAAGCTTCCTACCAGTCTTGCACTGTGTATTTAACAGTGGGGCATGGATACATACCAAATAGCAATGCATGGAACTCTGTAACTGACCTATGTTCATCAGCAGACTGTGCAAAGCATGAGACAATGTCAGAGATTACCCCGGGGGCATTGAGATTGAAGGGAACCTTCTAGACTCACATCGGCATTTGACTCATCCTGACTACCACATAAGTGGTGGACACCACCTACTGTTATTAACGTGTGAGACTTGCGCTGCTCCGATGGCACAACTACATACTCCTAACACTATTAACTTTGTGTGTCATGCTGACATGCATAGTGGACTTTATTCCTGATTATTGATCACAGACCTAATTCCAGTGGCGTAGCTAGGGGTTATGCCACCTGTGGTGGCTACTGCATCTGCTGCCCGCGACAGCCTAATCGAAAAGCGGGAGGGGGGGGGGGGGTGGCGCATCATGTGGCCGCAGGTAAAAGCGGGGGGGTTGATGATTCTTATGGCCACAGTTAACAGCATGGGGAGGGAGGCTGGCCGTTCCCCCCAAACCTCATGCTGCCTTGGGCAGTCCGCCCTTGACTAGCTACCCCACTGCCTTATTCCAGTTTACGTCATGATTTAGCCTTATCTTTTAAATGGTTTTCCCCTTAATACTATCACCCAAATGTAGGTTTGAAACATTGTCCCTCTCTTCTTGCTAGTGGGACTCTAGCTGCTATTGTCTTGGGCATCTATAATGCAGCTAGGCGTATTAGAACAATTCACAGTAGCACCAGTTATGTTAGAGGAGGGGAGAAGTGATGATTGTTTTATTTTTTTACAGTGAATTGTCAATTATTTTGATGGTTTGTGGACCCAGGTAGTGGAAAATGTATGCTTTAATACTGTGGTGACGTTCTTTACATACTTTAATAAAGAAATACTGCAAAATAATAGTCAATCGGTGAGCATTTGTTGTATCTAGAAATGTAAGCACTTAAAATAGGGTTTTGCATGGCAATTTAAATCATAAAAATTAAAGACTTGACATATGCTGAGTCAGCAGCCAACTACACTGACAAGAAATTGTCTCTGTATTCTGTTAGAAGTCTGAAATAAAGAAATAATTGAGGGGCTAATTTTGTAACCAGGCTCACTGGACTGCAATTCGAATGTATCAAAGGCTAGCATGATACTAACCCACAAAGAAGGAAATGTAGACCTTACAAATGAATGAAACAAACACATCAAGGAACCAGAGTGTTCAATCATAGGAAAAGAAGTCAAGCATAAAAAGATATAAAGTTTTTCAACCACATACACTAAAATGAAGGCCTATTACAGCAAGAAGCCATGAGTTCACACGCTACAGAAACACCAAACCAAAACAAAATATTTTGTATTCATACAGAGGAGCCATAATAATTGAGAAGATGAAGGTCAGCTTATAATAGCAGGAAAAGACAAAGGACATTAGACAGTTCAGAAGAAAATAAATGATGCAATGCAGTCTCAGCACAACAGAAAAGGGTGTGCGTGTCACATGTTATGCCAACATGCCTTTTTTGCAGTCACAAATTACATAAACAGTAACTGAGAAGCGTAAAATTGGAATTTGAAGTAACTTGTGCCCCCGCCATTCACAGTGTTGTCATCAATGAAAGTATTTTAGAGGTTATCAGTGATGGTATCAATATTGTCATCGAATTTGTAATGAGCGATGTAATATGAAACGGTATAAGCAGTGCATGACGAGATGCGAGTTACAGGTACTTTATGGCGTAAGTAATAGTTACTTCAGTTAACTATAACTGCTTAATTTCAATTTGCTTAAGTTTAAAATGTTATACTAACTACAACGTCCCTTTAACCTTTTTTTCAGTGAATTGTCAAGGTGTTTTGTAATCTCAAGTAAGATATCATTACCACATCTAATTATAACGTAACTTTAACCTTTGTGTTTTTCAGTGAATTTCTATGTTTTCTTTTAATGTAAACTGTTTTGTTTTACTATACCTTACTATACCAAACCACCGATGAGCCCAGCCTTCAGCCATGCACATCGTGCGATTGGGGTGCAGGGCCTGGCTTATGGCCAGGCCCTGCGCCTAACCCCCGTGGTCAGCCAACATTACACTGTGCACAGCATGGGGTTCAGACAGGGTCTGTGCCCAACTACTTGTAGGCTGTGCTTATAACCACCTGCTGGCAGCCAACTCGTCTGCTGCAGAGCAAATAACTCCAAGATACAAATGGCAAAGGTATGTTGTTTAATCAACATGGTGGAGGAATATAGGAAGTGTGTGGACACTTTAAACAATAAAAGCATATACATAGTGAAAGTAGTGCTAATGTGGAGAAGTATTTAACACACTTTTTCCCATAGAACAAGAAATAATATAAAGAGCTGTAACTTAGGGAAAGAAAAGCACCATGGGACAAAACCAAGCAAAATAGAGACATAAAAAACAAGAAATAGCAGAAAAGCACAGCAACTACAATCCTCATGTTTATCAGAAGTGGTGCCTGTGGCGAACCACGGATTTAACCGGTCCAGCAATGGAACTCTCCAGAAATTGTTCCACAGGCTCCCTCCGGAACCAATCACCCATAAACAGAGAATCAACGCCCATCTCAGTCGGTTGCAACCTAGAATCAACCACTGGCATGGATTGCTAAGGTATGGAACCCTCACTAAATATTAAACGGGAGACTAGGTTTCATTTACTGTTGTACACTTCACAATTTCTTCCCATTCCATACACGACCACCCTGAGTCACAATACTTCTTGGATTAACTCACCACTTTCAGAGGTTTACCACATTTGGACATTCCTTTATTTTACGAAAGCAGACTAAGGAACTCTGAACCAGTCACCCATCACAAAGTCAGGTCTCTTAACTGCAAATTTCCTGTCATACCAAGTTTCCATCTTCTCTTGTTTACTAGCAACTCTTTTAGCCACATCCTGAAAACGCTCCTCAGGAGAAGCATCTTCAACGCTATTTCTCTTGCTACTAAGCTTCTTCTTGAACCACCAAGGACACAGTTTAGAAGCCGGGTCTCTGACTTTCAACATGCTAAAAGAGCTGACTCCTGTAGTTCCGTGTGGTGTGATGGGTTATATCCATAATTAAGACCTTAGGAATTCTATTCGATCCAGATCATTAATTCTACTCCATGTTACACTTTACTTCAGTACCCGATTTAACTTTTCCACTTGAGGGTTGTATAGTGCTGTGGTAATGTGTTTAATGTTATATGTGACCGAAACAGTTTGATTTCCTGGGACGTAATTTGTACTCCATTATAAGTGACAATAGATTGGAGTGTCCTCCCTAGCAAACAATTCCTTGAACAACTCTACAACTGAAGTAGAAATGGTTTACTAACTTAACTTCAGACCATTTGGAATGGAAGTCCATTCAAACTAAAGCATTCTGGGAGACACTGGGAACACAATGAAATGATGCTGAGATATTGAATGCTATCTTTTTCAAAGTAGTTTTTGTCCATGGGGTGGGAACTCGAACATCTTGTAGAGATCAATAAGAGAGCTAGGGAGACGTGGGGTACGTCCGTATCCCCTGTGGTATAAGTCAGTTTTATCAAAGCTGGACGAACCCGAAGGTGTTGGTACAATCACTGAGAAGCAGTGATAGGGAACCCAGTAGGTTGGTTAAAAGGCCCCTCACACACCAACCTGGTTGGTGTCATGCTTCATCATAGGGGCCCCAACCGGGTGGCCGAGTGCCTCCAGGTTGTGCTGCGACGCCTGACTACAGCGGAGCTGGTGTGGTGCAGAAGTGTGATGTAGTGAAGGCTTAAAAATATCTCTGAGAGTCCTTGCCGAGGTAAATTTATTAATGGCGGCTCAGGATATATTAAAATTAAACTATGTGCTGCAATTACGAAAGAGATTAGTTTCTAATAGTTGTATGTGTGGTAGGTCTACATGTTTCAGCCCACTTCAGAGTGTCAGGGGCTTTCGTCAGGACCAGTGTGTGAAGTGAGTGGCAAATTTTGGTCAAGTAGCAGCACCCGTATTCCACCTACTGAGGGCTCCCGGATCCGGGATCCGGGAGCCCTCAGTAGGTGGAATAGGGGTGCTGCTACTTGACCAAAATTTGTGATTTAAGGAGCGCACTCCTCCCCTTTCCTGAGCAGCGATCAATACTCAGCCATAGTGTTTTTTCGCTGCGGTGTCCGCCAGTGTGCAGACACCGTTTCCACACACCTTAGCGAGTGTGTAGGTAACTAAAATCTTTTTATTTTTTCACTAATCACGTGGCATTCTTCACTTTGCCACTCACTTCACACACTGGTCCTGACGAAAGCCCCTGACACTCTGAAGTGGGCTGAAACATGTAGACCTACCACACATACAACTATTAGAAACTAATCTCTTTCGTAATTGCAGCACATAGTTTAATTTTAATATATCCTGAGCCGCCATTAATAAATTTACCTCGGCAAGGACTCTCAGAGATATTTTTAAGCCTTCACTACATCACACTTCTGCACCACACCAGCTCCGTTGTAGCCAGGCGTCGCAGCACAACCGGGAGGCACTCGGCCACCCGGTTGGGGCCCCTATGATGAAGCATGACACCAACCAGGTTGGTGTGTGAGGGGCCTTTTAACCAACCTAGTGGGTTCCCTATCACTGCTTCTCAGTGATTGTACCAACACCTTCGGGTTCGTCCAGCTTTGATAAAACTAACTCGAACATCTCACCGTAAGCGCACTGAAGACAATCTCTCACCCAACGATCAGTCATCTTGTTCATTCCGGCCACCAAAATTACAGTGCAATATTCTTTATTTTTCATACATCCCTGGATAACTTTCATGAGCAGCTTTAATTAACTTTTCTCTTTTACCAGCGGAAGGCATGCACTTACCATCCTTAAAAAGCAATACTCCTTCCATCTCCAAATTTTCTTCAACTGTCATAAACGGGAGACACTCTACAGGTACAAAATTATGTCTGGCCCAGCCTTCCACCACCAATTGTTGCACCCTCAACTGTAAACATATCTTGATTATGTTTTATTTTGCCTACTGACTATATATGCCTCCACAGCGGAACTACTGTTGTCTTCCATTGTGGTTTACTTCTATTAGCTGTGACTGTAATTATTATCTGTTTACATTTTGCTCACTATTTATTGCCTGTACCACCCTTAGCTTTTCACTATATCCCCAATGTCCCCCGCTTACTATGCTCCCCTGACCACAGTCTACTCTCTGCTAATCAAAATTTGTAAACTTTGGCTCGCTTTACCTCTTTGTATTTCTCTCTCCAGCGTTACCCCTTATTATGTTCCTCTGCCCCAACCTGCTCTCTGCTAATCGAAATTTGTCAATTTCAGCATGCTCTACCTCTTTGTATTTCTCTCTCCAGCGTTACTCTGATTGTTACTCTTTCTGACCCCCTTTGTTTATACCTCTTCTCTTGCCCCGTAACGCGGCCCTCCCCCATCCACTGGCTCCTGCTTTTATCTCTTATCTCTCACCTGCCCCCTGCTCCTACCCTGACCCTTCCACCTTTTCTTTGAGCTATATCAAATCTTCCCATCCTTCCTCCCTCCCCCTCACCTAACTTCCTTAATATAAATCACCATGCCCCCTCTGACACACCCCTGCAATACAGCTGGCTTCAGACTCAATCCACAGGACTCACCCATCACCAGACATGGCCAGAACTCTTGGCCCATCCTCTATTCCCCTAATCTCTCCAAAAACGGCAAGAAAAACTTTAAACACAAACTACTTATTGGTCACCATGAAACTCTTTTTGTCGATAACTACCTTAGCCTCTCCTCCATAATAACAGGCATTTGCAATGCAATAGGTCTCGCATTTGCGAGAGTTTGAGCTACTAGCATTTCTAATAACAATGCCTTTTATTTGTTTCAAAAACCAAAACGAAATCAAAGACGTAATTTACAAAACGGATCAATATCTGCATTACCATGTGCCGTTCTGAAACGGATCAATATCTGCATTACCATGTGCTGTTCTGATATTGGTCAACAGCTACATTAGCGTAGTCTGTTCTGAAGTGCGTCATTTTCATGTGTTGTTTTGAGATGCAGATAGTCCTGCATTACCATGTCCTGTTCAGGTCAGAATAAATACCTGCAGTACCACGTGCTCTGGATGCTCCGGATGTCTGCCGCCCCCCCCCCCCTCTCCCTTCCGAATGTTTCAGGTGGATTCTTCCTCAGCCAACAAATGCACCCTCCTGAGAAACGAGAGAGCCAGCATTAAGCGACCTCAGAGCAGTAAACGAGAAAAGTAAAACGATCCACTGATGACGGCCGAGAAAAAGCCACCCCAGGAAAATCCAAACAGAAACAAACGGTATCCAAACCTCAATGACAAAAATCATTAGTTTAATTGATGTGGAAGATGAGTGAATGATATAAGCCGCCCTGTGAAGGGTTCTTTATAAAACGCGCTGCCGGCTCGTCAAATGCAAAACAAGCGGCAGTGAAAGCGATCACGAAAGCGATCGCTTTTGTAACACAAACAAGCCGCGAGTGGTGCGAGCGCGCCACTGCGAGACATGTGGTTCAAATGAGCTTGCCCTTGTCTGGGCACGATAATTGAAACCACATGACGGCCGGTGCATGTAATAGACACCAATAGGCCATGGGCGGAGCAATGCGCCCGCCTTTGGCCTATTGCATCAAAAACACGCATGCAAAGCCCAATAGCGTAAGCCAAAAGGAAAAGCACACGCATGAGCGTGTGCGATTCCTGGCTCGATTTTGGAACCCCGTACAAGAGGTCTCTCGCTGCGCGAGCATTGCTGCACACTGCAACACAGGCGTGAGACCTAAAAAACAGCTGCATTTTTATTGTATCTTGACTCCCATATTATGTTTGCCCTCTTTGTGGAATCTTCATGTGATGTCACCTTACAGAATGGTGGGAGTCAAATAGCCACATTTGGCTGGGCAGCATGCTGGCTGCTCCTGGTGGGGGTCTCCTTATGGTCTCGTTGTGATCTTGTAACTATCCTGAATAATACCTCTCTGAACTACATCTACCTGCGTGGACTTGATCACTACAATTTTTGGCGATGATCTTCAAAAGAACCTGCTTCTGTCACCTCTTCAAACTTCAAGCTATTCCAAGTACAGACTCTACAGTAATTCAAGTTAACCATCTATCTACAACTGGCATCTTTGACCCCACCAGTGATCTCCCATCGGTCGCCCACAGCAGTCTGCCAGTTGTTCCTCTGCGTCTGTGGAAGTGCTGTGCCCTCAGTGAGAGTAAGCCCGCAACTCATCAACGTCTTCGCTTTGTGCTGTGCCTTCAAGTGAGGGTAAGCCGGCCAACGTCTGCGCCTGCCAACATTTGCCTCTTGTACTGTGCCGTCAGTGAGGGTAAGCCTGCCAACGTCTGTGTTCTGTACTGTGCCTTCAGTGAGGGTAAGCCTGACACTCTTCAAGCCTGCCATTTATCTTCGTCTGCACGCTACTCATCAACTCTACACTGTCTGGTGAAGAAGTTTTTGTTTTTTTGTTTTTGTGTTCCCCTGCCAAGGCGTCTCTTAAGGAGCCCGGTCAACTGCATGCCTCCACTGTCTTGAGAGCACCTGCCTGGGGAGTGCCTGGGCAGTCACCAAGAAAGATTTCTGTTACTTGAACTCGTCTGCTGTCCCTACAGTGTCTCAACTATTTCTACTACAGCCCAAAGCACTGCGTGCTGTGATGACAGTGTCACCAAGAAAGATTTCTGCTGTTTGAACTCGACTGCTGTCCCCATAACGTCTCAACTATTTTGCTACAGCCCCTCGACATGCAAGCGGCAACGTATTTGAGCAGCCTCATTTGTGTGTCACAAGCTAGTCATTTCATCGCAACGCTGTGGTTGTTTCTTCAACATGTTTGTACCAGTGAACATGCCCTTGGAGTGCATTTTGCGTATTCCCTACGATTGGCAGTGTTAGATGAGGTGAGGAATTTCTTTGTCTCTGATTGTTTGTCCCCATCGAGACATTCGTTTTTTTATCAACAGCATAGTTGTTTTTCAAAAGAGTGCAGAGTGCGCGCTTACCTCCACCTTCGCTTTATGATGTCTCTATGGTGCCGGCCTCAACGCGCGTGAAGTGACACGCGGGACCTTACCTTCAGCTCTTCAGCCGCCTCGAGCCCTGTAGTGCTGCCTTCGTCGCATCAGCAGCCTTTGATGCTTTGACGTGCTGCTAACCACTCGGCATACACGTCTGTAAGCGTGGCGCCATCCTGTGGCTGGTGGACATTTCTTCGTTATACTCTGGGTATTCCTGCATGTCCTGCCAACCACGCTGTTTCACGTTTTTTTCAGTCAAGCTCTAACTATGCGTGAGGGACTTCCTGACATTGCACGACGCTGACTTTCCTTCACCAGTTGTCTGTTTCCTCCACGGATGAGCCAACCACTGTTTACGCTCGTCATGAAAGCTCTGTGATCTCACAGGTACTCTCTCCTTGTCGTGCTTGTGCCTGCCTGTCAATGCGGTTCACGACTGGAAGTTCTTCCCTGTTTCAGCCTCACTTACCTTACTTCTGGGATGCCATGACCTGTGTCTCAAACTAAGTGTTTCTGACTGAAAGTGCTGTATAATTAACTATCCACCATCGGCACCTGCATTTACTACCTTTTGGTCACAAAGTGCACATTGTCTGTTTGGTTTTCTTCAAGGATCTCTACTCTGATCTTCAGTTTAAAGTCTGCCTGCTTTTTTGTTACAATGCGAAATCCAGCATATTCTTGCATTTTCGTTTCTTGGCACGTTTATGTTGTGTTCCTTTCCAGAAGGGATGTTCCAGGCAGTTGTTACTCGGGTGCGTAGTCGCTCACCGGCGTGTGTCACAGGTCTATGTCATTACATGTTTGCTTCGTATACAAATGTTTTACCATTTGTTTACTATTCTTTTTGCATGCTTCTTGATCCCCTACACTGGGAATGCAATGGGTTTGTAGTCCCATTTGCCAGCAGTGGGTTTAAGTCCCATCTGCTCATTTTATAGTTACTGCTTTACGCCTTAAGTTGTGTTGCTACACTCAAGTCAATCATGCATTAGGTTTTAGTCCTTTTGCATCTCTTTACATTCAGGGCAACTATGCATGGGTTATTGTCCCTTTGCATCTTTTGTGCTTCACTATCCCTAGAGATATGTCTCGGGTTCCTACCCATGTATTCGGGTTCCTACCCGAAAAGTTAACATTTACGTTGCTTTAGTGCACAGTCTGGAAGTTCCACACGAGTTGTCCATACACGGACACCGTTTGTTTTATTTATTTACCCTACATAGGGTGTGTATGGGGAGTACCCCTTTTTGTGCACAACTTTGTTCTACCTCCCTCCTGGGAGCTATGCAAGGGTGTCAGTCCCTTTGCATTAAATATATGGGTTCCTAACCATATCTGTTTTTTGACATCACTCAACCTTTCTTTGTTTTCACGATGTCAACTTTACAAGGACTATGGTTCCTATGGGTCTTAGTCCCATCTGTTGCTGCTGTATTGCCTTATCTTTCAAGGGCTTGTTTTCGGGTTATAGTCCTCCCGAACCTCACATATAGTTATGAATTAATATGCACTTTTGTCTTTACTTTATATTATAATTTTGTATTGAAGAAGGTGTTTCTCATGTGTGAGGATTATCCTTATGCTTTTCCTCATTTTACCTGTTTCTTTCTTCATTTCTGTTTTCCTACTGAGGTCTTCTTCTCGTGACTCTTGTGGTTTCTGAGCTTTCCTCTGCTTTTTTGTCCAGTTTCCTTTCTCTGCGTTCTTCGCAGCCCGGAGCCCTGTGTTCTGTTAGTTTTCCATTTTCAGCCTCCTTTCATTCATGTTCTGGCCAGTGGGTGTGCTTTGGGGCAGTCTTTTGTGCTTCCTTTTCTCCTCTTCTCTGACATTATTTTTCTTCTTTTCTGTTGTGTATAGAAGGGAGGAGGGTTTCTATGTTTTTGTTTTACTTTCTTCTCTGCTTCTCGACTTCGCTCTTGTTCCTCTCCTTTCGATGTTTTACGGTTCTGTTTCCTCTGTGTCTCCTCTTTCTCGGTTCTTCTCTCTTGTTCTCTCACTGTTGTTTTTTTTATTAAGAAGAAAGGGGGATATGTTGTATCTTGACTCCCATGTTATGCTTGCTCTCTTTGTGAAATCTTCATGTGATGTCACCTTACAGAATGTTGGGAGTCAAATTGCCACAGTTGGCTGGGCTGAGCAGCATGCTGGCTGCTCCTGGTGGGGTCTCCTTATGGTCTTGTTGTGATCTTGTAACTATCCTTAATAAAACCTCTCTGAACTACATCTACCAGTATGGACTTGATCACTACAATGTTTTACTCCAAACGTCAATCCAAATGGAAAAGCATCTTCCTACTCCACCTCCCCATCAATAAAACATGTAAAATCCTGTATGGTTTTAAATTGTCCACCTCCCCTTCTCCTGCTTTCCTCGGTGAAATAGACATCTCCATTTTCAAATCCAGTAACATTCTCATCCAAGCTTCTGAAAATCACCTCTCCATCTTTGAACAACATTTCAGCACATTTTTCTACCTACTATCCCATTACACCTCTTAACACTTCACCCTCCCAACAGACTGATACCCTCTCACCCTCCTCTTCATTGTCCACAACCCCTCACCCTACAGACACTTCGACTACGTACGATGTCTCTCAAACCCAATCCCCTAATAACCCCCCCCCCCGTTGATAGCACCCCTCCCTCATCTGGACACCTCAACAGCTTGTTCAGCCTCCCAAACCTTTTTTCTCCCTAATGACTTCTCTCCACCCACCACCAGGCACACCCCCTACCTCACTGCCTCCCCCAGCTCCCTCCCCACACAGTTCCTATTATTAGACTGCTGTCCCAATTTCTCCTCCCCCTAATGCCTTCCCGCCTTTAAACAGGATGCTATTTCCCCTCTCTCCACCCCATAACACCTCAGAACACTGATTACGACTCTTTGCACTCCCTTTCTGACCACACGGTCCTCTCTTCGTCCACCAACCTGAAAATGCTTCTCCGCCCCCCCCCCCGCCTCCCAACCCATACACTTCACAGACCACTTTCCCCGGACAAATCTGATCCTACGCTTCTCCCCAACACCTTCCCTCCCACAGTCCCTATCCCTCCTTTAACTCAGACTCTATCTAACATTGAAAACTATCTCCTTTCCTTATCTTCTGAACTCTCCCAGCTCAGGAAGGTTCTGAACTTGTCGTCTGAACTTTCTCAACTCAGGAAATATTTTAACTCTCCTCTGAAACCCGCCAAAACCACACGACTTCCCCAAGCCTTGACCCACTAAACTCCTCCAAACTTCAACATTGGAGAACCGTCCCCTTCTGCAACTGTTCCCATAGGCCCCCGTGCCTCGAACCACCGCTCCCCTTCTGACCTCCTCGAACTCTGTAACTCTTACCTCCCTAACTATCCAATCGACCCCCTCCACCCTACCATTCTCGTGAGCCGGGGGACGAGCAGAATCCCTTCCTCCCCCATCTACCCTAGACGCCCATCACAACTTACTGCTATCCAATCATGCCCTCCCCACTCTACCATTCCTGTGATCCTGGGGACAAGCAAAATCCCTTCCTCCCCCTTCTCCCCTAGACCCCCATCACAACTCTCTGCCATCCAATCATGCCCTCACCCCACAAACAACCTGAAACCCCTTGCATGCATGCTAGTAAAGTGCCGATCAGCTGTCCAGCATGCGACAGAAATAGCTGAATCCATCCTCAGTGATAATATTGATATTGCCTTCCTTACGGAAACTTAGCTTAATGACCACTCTACATCTATCCTTGACCTACTCCCCCCCACCCGGCTTCTCCATACTCAGAAAAGATAGACTAGATAGAATTGGAGGTGGTTTAGCCATCATCTTTAAAAACAAACTTCAACTCTTGCTTGTTAAGAACATTGACTCCACCACCTTCGAATACCTCGGAGCAGAACTTATAATTCAGGGCGCCCATCCTATTCGCCTACATAATATCTATCATCCTCCTGGCGAATCCCTTCCCTTCGCAGAGGAACTTTCCGACCTCCTCACCCAATCCTCACTTTCCAACTCTAAAAATCTCTTCCTTGGAGACTTCAACGTCCACTGGAATGACATCAATGACCCTGCAGTTAATCTCCTCTTGAATCTTCTGGGGATCAGTGACCTTAAACAAATCTGTCACTCTCCAGCTCACTCCAAAGGGGCCACTCTTGATGCCATCATCACAAATGATGATTTGGCCTCCCTTTTCAGCATCATTCCCATCGACTGGTCTGACTATCACCTCATCCTCTTCAAGATCAATACTACTGCCCCCCCCCCACTACGCCAAAAGCCTCAAACATAAGAAACTGTCCAGAAACCTCCATCTTATCCCACCCGGCGAACTAGAATAGAAAATCAAAGCCCAACTCCTGCTAGCTCCCTTCTCCCAAAATGCCAACACCCTCGCCGAACACTATAATAAATCAGTTACCGAAGACCTAGACCAAGTGCCCCCCCCAAACTTAAAACCCAAAGAAACATACCTTCCAAATCCTGGTTCAACTCTGATCTCAACAACGAACGATGCTCCCTTAGACAATCTGAAAGAACGTGGAGGCAACACCCATCCCCCTCCCATCTAGCCCTCCTCCGATCTGCTAGGTCCAACTACAAAAAACACATCCTCAATGAAAAGTCCGCCTTCTTCCACACTCAGCTTCATAGGGCCAAAAATAGACCTAGGGAACTATTCAACATAGTCAAAAATCAAACTTCCTCTGCCCCCCAGAAGTTGACGGCCTCTATTGAGAAATGCGAAGAAATTGCTAAGTTCTTCTCTGATAAAATCACCAAAATAGACCAATCCTTCGTCTTAAACCTGCTTTCTCCTAACGTATTACTTTCTTATGACATTTCTCCCGAATCTCCTTCCCCTTCAAATCCTCCCCCTGTCCCTTCCCATCTCTCGTTCGGTTCCTTCCCACCTGGACCCAACCCTTCTCTCCCCCAGCAACAAAAAAACAATGCCTCCTGGCATAATTTTCACCCGGTCACCGAACACGAAGTCTACAACATCATCGCTAAGCTAAAACCATCCTCCCACACCAAAGGCCCTCTGCCCCCTAACCTTGTACAAGACCTAAAACATATCATTGCCCCTTTCTGGACCACCCTTATTAACTCCTCCCTGGCCACAGGGTGTGTTCCCGCCTCCCTCCAACTGGGTCAAATCACACCCATTCCCAAAAATCCTAACGCAGATCCCAACGTCCCAGATAACCTCCGACCCATCTCTAACCTCTCTCTTCTCTCCAAAGCCCTTGAAAAATATGCCCTACTCCAACTAGATAATCACACCAACACTTTTGACCTCTTTGACTCACTACAATCTGGCTTTAGGAAAGGATGCAGCACAGAATCTGCCATGCTCAATATATTGGACGACATACATCATTCACTCGACAAAGGTGAATCATGCCTTCTCATTCTCCTTGACCTATCTGCTGCCTTTGATACTGTTAACCACACTGCCTTACTAAACACTCTTAAAGTCCGCTTTGGCCTCAATGGCCATGTCCTCAACTGGTTCACCTCCTTTCTCCAACACAGAACCCAAAAAATCAAAGTTGAGAACTGCCTCTCCAACCCCACTCCGATCTCTCTCGGTTTCCCCCAGGCATCCATTCGGTCTCCTGCTCTGTTCAACCTCTTCATGGAACCACTCACCCTCATACTCAAACGAGCAGGAATAAATTACCACCTTCATGCCCACGACATGCAACTTTACTACAAGATTAAATCACACTGATATCCTTCACCTTAATGACACCCTGACCAAGATCCAATCTTGGTTCCACCATAATCATCTCAAACTCAACGCTAAAAAAACTGAAATCATTCACTTTGCGCCTAAAAACAACCCACTTCCCGTACAAGACTGGCTCTCCGACCCTAATGCTCTCAACTGCTTCTAATTTAGTCAAGTCTCTAGGCAGCACCATTGATAATTGCCTTGCTCTCACCTCCCACATAAAAACCTCAGCCAAGGGAGCACTCTTCACTCTCCGTCATCTCAAGAAAATTAATCCCTTCATCCCGGCGTATGACTTTAAAACAGTTGTCCAATCGCTGGTTCTGTCGTGAAGCGACTATCGCAACGCTATCCTAGCTGGAACACCTAAAGTCCACCTTGCTCCACTCAAATCTGTGCTCAACCTAGCTGCTAGACTTATCTCAGACTACAAACGTTTCGACCACATCTCCCCCGCCCTGAAATCACTCAAATGGCTACCCACCGAAGGCAGATCCACCTATAAGATTGCATGTATCACGCACAAAGCCCTTCACCAAAACACCCCAAGTTACCTATCAAATAAGCTCCATAAAGCAGGCTGCGCACGACTGATGGGGAACATTAAAGCCCTCATTCTTATCCTCCCCCCCCCCTGTTAAGGAAGAAAGGCACCCAAGCTCGCTCCTTCTCCGGTAACGCTCCCTCTATCTGGAACTCCCTGCCTAAAGACCTACGCTGTAACCCCTCCTACTTCAACTTCAAAAAATAACTCAAATTGTTCCTCCTCAACAAATACTGAGGTCCTTAAGTCCAACCTCTGACACTTTCTCACGCACTGCGACACCATCATATCCCTCTCTTCTGCTCTCCAATTCTATCCCCTCCACTGTCTCCCACCAAATGCCCCTCCCTCACGCTACGCTTCCCCCATCCTCCTCCCTGCTCTCTATATCTACATACGACTCCTAGCCCTACGCATGACCTCCCTCTGATTTAGTACTCCTGCTACTCCTCTAACTCCTACTCTCTTCTTTCCCCTCCTTATCTCTTCTCTCTCACCCTCACCCACCCTAACCTAAGTTCTCACTACCCACGTTAGCTTAATATGGTTGTTTTGTAAATAGCTTTCGTTTTTTATCTGCTTTCTTTGTTATATTGGCTCTTGTTTTGTTCATATGTTTTTAAATATTGTACCTCCGCACATTCCAGTAAAGCGCTCCGATATCCCTGGGTCTAGCCAGCGCTATAGAAAACCTTTAAAATAAATAAATTTGCATACTAACTTCAGAATACCATCATTTTCTTCTGCAACATTCCATTCGACCACTGAGATTCCACCACATGCTCCTTCCACAACGCTTCCAACAGACATAATGCATATCTTTTCATCAGTTTTCTGTATTCTTTCTGGAGGTTCAATAAGCAACCTGGAGAAAGAATCTGTGGTCACATCGTTCTTCCCTGGATCTCAAAATAATATTCTTGCAAATGAGATATCAACCTGGCAATGTGTGTAGAGGCATTCCATCCTCCTCCTGGCGAAAGATTGTTAATCAGAGGTTTGTAATCAATTCTAATTATGACTCTGTTCCCCCATATATAGGTCCTGATATGTTTGAGGTCCAGACACATTCAAGTAACTCTTTCAATTGCAGCATATTTGTGTTCCTCCTCAGACAATGTCCTGGAAGCATTTGTCACATTCCAACCATCCTTATCAGCTATTTGAGACAGCATCTCACCCATAATGTACATACTAGCATCAACCATCTTTGCCACAAGCCAAAGGACCTCAGGGTAGGTCATTAGAAATATGTGCCAATACACAAGCTTTCTGTTGTTATTCACCCCAAACAAATTCCACATTATTTCATGCCAATTTCTTAGTGTTTCCATCTTTTTAGCAAAATTATAAACAAATTTGCTATAATTTATCAAATGCTCTACATCCAAGTAGAACACCACCTCATTCATGGAACATCTGCACTTCAAGCTGCAAATCTCTGAAAACTTCACTGAGCAGAACCCTCGCCTACCGACCACCCAGATCATGAGCAACCTTCACCAACCTCATCACCCAGTTCGTCGCCCCACTCATCATTGACTCCAGAGCCTACATATTCCTTGGTGACCTCAACTTCCACCTTGAAAACAGAACCGATCCCTGCTCTACAGCTCTCTTCGAAAGCCTGGGAAACATTGGGCTCACCCAGATCGTCTCAGGACCAACAAACATCATGGGACACACACGTGACCCCATTTTCACCACCAGCAGCAGCATCAAATACAACTCCACTTCGTCGCTCACATGGACCGATCACTCCACAATCCACTTCTAAATCAAAACACTGTACATCAACATTTCCATCAGCATACCTAGCCACAGCTGAGGCAAAATCTCAGAAACAGACTGGCTCAATGCCCTCAGCATGGAAAACCGACAAGGACATCACCAACTTCAACTGCTGGATTAAGAACTGCGCAGACTCCCTTGCACCCATCAAACCCGACACTCACATTTCCAGCAAGCAGGCCAGCTGGTACGCAGAGGACCTCTGAGGCACCAAACGGCACTGTAAACAGCTAGAAAGGAAATAGAGAGCCAGCCACGAAACTATTGATAGAACCAAATGAACTCAGATGCTACTACCAGCTACTAACAGACACACTAAAAAGAGTGCTAGCCAAATGCATCAGAGGAAATTCCAGTAGCTGTAAGGCGATCTTTTTGATCATCAAGGCCTTCATCTCACCCGTAGCCTCCATCAATAACATCATCCCCTACTAACAACTCTGCGAAGACCTATCAAACCTCAGCGAAGCCTCAAACATCAACAGCAACTTCGCACACCAACCTGACCGTAGCAAACTCATCAGCACCCTGACCATCGCCAACCATGATGACCATATGGACAACCCTCACCAGAGACAACACAGCAACAATCATGAGGACCACCTTCTCAGGGGCTCCAGTGGACCTATATGCCCACCACAACTACAACCTGGGAACATCACCAATCAGCCCCAACCTCCCCTACATCAACAACACCTCCATAGCATCTGCCACATTCCCTGAAAACTGGAAATATGCAGAAGTCAACGCTCTCTTCGAGAGACCATCAGCCGACCCGAACCAACTCAGCAACTTCCAATTAATCTCCCTGCTCCATTACCCTGCCAAAGTAATCAAGAAAGCTACCAACCTGCAACTCTCAACCAACATCGGGCATCACCGAATTAGGATTCAGTTAGAACCACAGCACCAAAACAGCAATTCTCGTGGCAACCAAAGACATCCAGATCATCCTAGACCGAGGATAAACAGCGGCCGTCATCCTGCTCGCCACTCCATGGCTTTCAACACTATCTCCCACAGCACGATCAGTGGAAAACTCCACAAGATTGGCATCCAAGGATCCACACTCAAATGGATCTGTTCCTTCCTCTTGGGAAGAACCTAAATGATCTGATTGCTGCCTTTCACATTAGAGACCAAGACCCTGAGCTGCATAGCTCTCCAGGGATCGTCCCTCAGCCCCACTCTATTCAACATTTACATGACCAACATCATCTAATCCCAAGGCATCATCATCATCTCCTATGCCAAAGACATCCAATTCATCCTCTCCGTGACGGATAAGAAAAACCACCACCAGAACCAACGTAATGAATGACGTGACCATGTTAGCAGACTGGATGTGAACCAACTCCCTCAAACCCAACTTTAACAGGATTGAAGTTCTGGTCTTTGGAAACAAGACCTTCCCATGGGACTCCACCTGGTGGCTGTCGGAGCTAGGACCAACACACACCAACCACACAAACAAAGCTGTGAATTATCCTAGATGACAAGTTCAACATGACGGCACAATTTAATGCTTCCACATCCTACGTATGCTAAAAAAGATCTTCAAGTGGCTGCCACAGAACTCCAGGTGGACTGTCAGAAAAGCACTCATCACTAGCCTGGGCTATGGCAACACACTCTACACTGGAATCTCCTAACAACACCTAAACAAGCTCCAGACCACCGAGAATGCCGCCACAAGACTCTTACTCAGCTTCCCACACCACACCCAGATCACACCTCACCTTACCTCAAAGAGCTTCACTGGCTCCAAATTAATGAGCACAGCTGATTCAAACCTCTCACGCACACATACAAAGCACTACAGAACACTGGAATAGCATAACTCAACGGCTGCATATACTTCCACCATCCTGCCAGACACATAAGCTCTGCCTTGCTCTCACTCCCACATGCCCCTCACATCCGCAAAATCAGAGCAATGGTCGCTCATTCTCCTACATCGCACCCAGAACATGGAACAACCTCCCTCATCACATCCAGGTCTCCTCCCCACTTCTTGAGTTCTGCAAGATGATAACTCTGCAGGGACTAGACGCCTACCCACATACTCAAGTGCATGGATAATCTTATGTTTGATTAGTGTGCCATACAAATCAACATAACAATGTAACAAATTTGCTAAAATAGTCGCACAAACCCACAAATGACAAAAGCTTATCTTTAGAATCAAGAGTGGGGCTTCTACAATTGCTTTACAAAGAGACTGTTAAAGTACAATGCCATCCCCTGAAATAATGTGCCCCAAATATTCTACTTTGGTAAAAAATAATTTACATTTTTAACCTTTGAGGGTGAGACCATTTTCTTTCAGTTAAGGACACACTAGTTCAATGTTTTTCATGTGATCCATTTCACTTTTAGAATTGATCAAGATGTCATCCTGGAAACATTTTACAATCATTTCCATATTTTTAAGAAAATGGTAAACAAGTGGTACCTCACTAGCTGAAATACCGACGCAGCTGAGGCTAGCCCAAAAGTTATCGTCTTAAACTGAAACAAGCCATATGATGCGAGATGTGAAAAAAGCTGTTAGATGACGTGAATCCGGTGTCAACATGACTTTTCATAAGGCTGACCAAGGTCCAAAGTGGAGAATACTTATGCCCTATATTCCCTTTAGAGTGCGAGCCTGCGTGCACGCAACTTTCTTTTAAAAGCACCAAGGCTCTCTTTGGGAGCGTGCATTACGAAAATGCAGAAAGAGAGACTTCAACAAGTGCTCATTTAAAACTAGTGACTTGAAAATTTCTGTTGGTGCACAATGGCACATCACACTTAGTAAGAGTTCTTGGATAAGTGTGGAGGCACTCGGGGAGCACCTTGTGCAGAAATGTGCAGATTTTACAAACGTTGCCAGCTTGGGACAACTGCTGGGGCATTTTATGTAAATAATTAAGATATGGGAGGCTGGTAATTGGGCACTGTGCGATGGGCCATGTGCTGAGGCCCAGCTGTGGGGATGGTGGGAGGGTAGAGAGTTTTGTGTGACTGGTGCTGAAGGGGGGTCTGCTAAAGTTAATAGGACATTTAGCAGTTCCTTTAGGCCTCAAAGCACATTTTGCATGGCACTTCTGAAAGCAGAGGGAGTTTCTCCGGATGCCTCCGACTTGGCCGTAAGGGTGTTCAGCAATCATTCTCATGCAATCTTTGGCTTCTGTGTAGAGCACAGAGTGAAGGTCTCATTTGTGCCATTTGGAACAAGGGAGACATGGAGATGTTGAGAGTGGAATATTAGAAGTGGGAGATTCAACAAATTAACAGGGTGATCCGAGGGAAGGGTTTGGCTTGGTTCTAAGACCCTGTGTATGAGCCAAGTCCTGATAATGTGTGCCGGGTAAATCATGTAAAAATATGAGATGATCTCTTCAAAATTCCAAAAAGCATATTTATTCAGCATACTGAAGCGTTTCACTTTAGTACGTCAGAGTATTCCACTGCGTTAAAAAGCATTTAATAAAATTGACAGTTTTTAAATATGAATTTAAAAACATTAATGCCTCCTGAAATTACAACAATGCCATTAGTGAACTTAGAGGTACATCAGTTGTCATGTGCACCGTACATATGGCCTATATTCTTATTATAGCTGGAAAAACATTATAGTTACATATATTAAATCAAACACAGGATATGTTTTGTACAGCACACATCTGCAACTTACTTATTCAAACATACTCTCATATGCAAAAATGAAGAAAAAAGAGACACGGAAAATAAATGTTTGTTTAAGATCACACAATCTGGTCAAGCAGGGAAGCCACGATTGATCTCAAGTTTTTTTTTCGCATTGTGCATTTCTGCCACTAGATAGGTGTCTTATTCTCTCTCCTACTTTATATCAACTGTCAATGTTTTTCAATTTGTGGCACAGGAGCTTAGAGTGTGGGTGGCAGACAAAAGCCACATGAAAGTTCAGCTCGTTTTCGTCTTGAGGTTCCAAGAGGACTTCAAGGTGAGCTAATGTCAAGCATTATGCTCGAGCCTCCACCTCTATGAAGTGTTAACAGTGCCAAAGGAAGAGAAAATACAATGTGATGTAGAGAGTGACAGCATGGTCCTTTGAGGGGATGGAGGAAATGCATTGCGGGAGAGAAAATGGCCTGGAAGGGTGTGCCTCGGTTGACACTCTGGAAGAATAAATGGTCCATAGAGATGGACAGCTAATGTTTATAAGTGAAATGGCACCCTCCCTCCTACAGGCCAGATGTGTTCATTCGAGGGCAATCTAAAGTGATTTTACGGTTCTGGAGAGGAGTGTGGCTGCTGTCCTTGGACACTCTTGGAACTGCCATGTCCTCTGTATTGTGGAAAGAACTTGTTGAACTTTGTGCAACAAAGTTTGTTTGACTTTGTGCACAGGTTGTGAGGAGTGGCGCTGCCAAAAGGGTATACCTTGATAGTAATCTCCATACTTACAGTATTGTTTGTGGAACCAAAGAGCAGGGGAAGCCAAGCCAAATAAGTGGGCTGTGGCACAACCCTGTTTAAAATTTTCCAAGGGTAAGTCAGCTTCTTGCAAAAAGCATGATCATCATCAAAGGGAATGTTCATAAGAATGAACTGGACATCACCAAACAGCCAGTTGAGTGTATCCAGGCATAGTGATGCATGGCAATAAAGAAGCCCATGCCCCTCACCAGCCATTCCATAGCATCTAGGCCAAAGAAGAACAGGTTCTCTTTAGCTGTGTCCAGACCATCATGCAACACTTCTGCCGAATGGTCTGCAGAATGGTCCCAAAGGTGATCAGGGAGGTTCAGGAAAAACATGTGTGCAATTGCCTAAAGATCATGAGCGCAACAGGCCAGAAGACAAGTTGCATTTTGGTGCAAAACAGCAAGAACCCCCGAAAAGAACAACTCCTTTCCCATTGCCTCAATCCTCTTGGATTCCCTCTTGGAGAGTAGAGAGGAAAGAATTCTGCTAGGAGGAAGTGGAAGCCTATACCACAAGACTCTCCGGGGTTGAGCCAGGGTAGGGTAAGGTGAAGAATTATGACGCTGGGTGACCTGGAAACTTGTTTACTCCAAGTGACCAAAATATGATTTATGAATGCTTTGTTGACAGGGAGCAAGGGATTCACAACAGCGGAGGCCAGCTGAAGAATCTCTGTGTGGTTAGCTTTGTTTTCATCTACAGACAAAGGCATTCCATAACTCTCATCAGTATTGTGTAGCACAGCCATGAAGAAGGGAATCTCCTACTTTGGAGATGCTGATGGACTCTCCAGATCTACCTTAGCGAAAGGGCCAAGGCCACTTGATTTCTGCAGAGCCAAACTCTCCCCATCATCTGTGCTAGTAAGGGGAAAAGGGTTACCTTCTTCAATGCTTTCATCATGGTTGATGATAATGGCCATCTGAATGTGATCTGAGTAAGAGCCAAAGAACCCTTCAAACCAGCCAAAGTACTTATCACAAAGTAAGGCCTTGAAAGGAACTCTTTCTCTATCAACTACTGGGCATGGGTCAGGGATCGTATTAAAATGGCCTTCAACTTTCAGAAATTTGCCACATTTTGTAACAGATCAGTGATGGTTGAAACCCCGTCAGCAGAGCAACTGCCACGTCAGGAAGAGGCTGAGCAGAGTTGGACAGGGTTGAAGTCTCTGGTGGAAACCTAGTCCTAGTTAGAGGCCCTAAGGGCTCTTGGGGCTTTCAGGTGTATCAGAGAAAGCGGTAGGATAAAAGAGCCAGCATAGACTGGGTGAAGACAACAAACTGTGCAGTGTCAGTCCCAGGACATGGAAACTCTAGGTAGAAAGCAGAAGGCTCTGGGCCCAGAGCAAGTTGCATGCCTATGGAAATCAGACACATGGGAGATATTGATGCCCGGTAGTAAGGCAATGACCTGCACTAGTGACGCACCCGTCAGTCATCCTAAGCTCGTGCCATGAAGACCTCCACCTTCCACTTCTTCATGGCCTTGATGGGCATGAAGTTGCACTTCTCGCATGACCCAGAGTTATGTATGGGCTCCAGGCAGCAGATAGATATCTGTTGCTATCCAGTGCCAAGGCATGGCCAGCTCGTTTCCTGTTGTGCAAGGATAGGCAGAGCTAGCTCATCTTGTTATTATAATGTGATGGAAAAAATACACGTTATGCATTGGCAAGAAATCAACATGACTGGATCAGCTAATCATGCCTGACATGGGAAAACTTGAGAGATCTCTTGAATGCTCTCACACACTATTCAAAGTAAATGTACTTAACGGTACAATCTATTGAGTTCTGTCATTTCTGTATCTCTTTAATTCAGGATCTGGTGGAGTAAATGTCATGGGGAACTTGCATGATCATGATAGTGTATATTACATCTGACTTAAATATGATTATTACATGCAACTAAGAGTGAATAAAAATAAACCTTTTACATTTCATTTGAAGTGATAGCTCACGGACTGCAATTGCTTGCATAGATAATTTTTACGTGCCTTCGGCGCACACAGCCTTGGCTGTTGTGCAAAGAGAAACTTTTTTGCCGCACACAAAAGACAGAAATTAGAGGGAACGTTGCTTACGCCCCTTCTAAGTTTGTAACCAACTCCTTAATAGTTGGCAACGAATGACAATCAACTAATATACTGTCATTTAATGTCAACTTTTGATCAGATTTTCTGGCCAAAACATTTTGTAACCCCCATTCTGATGATTCGACTTCCTTGATGATGTCCTCCTTTATTAGGTCTTCAAAGATCTGTTTCAATTCCCCTTTTAGGCACACCCCTTAATTTTTGTTTGACTGATTGTGCTCCTTTCTTGAGTTTTATTTTGTGAATAAAGCCTTCCAACGTCATATGTTTTTAAACAAAACAATTATGTTTCTTGACTCAACAGTTCCTGTTCCTTTCCCCGGGGACAATCCCTAATTTCCACTGTTCTTTCCAACCCTGGACGTTCACCTCTTTGCATGCTACAAATAACTTGATGGGAGCCTCACGATCTTTAAAAGTTTGTTTCTCTGACAAAACCTAAAAATTAAAAGGATTCCACAACATAGCCTGGAGCTTCTAAGCTCACTTCAGACAGCACACTAGTAAATTGTTCTCTAAAAAATTATTTGGTAACAATTGCCTATGGTGAATCTGAGTCTACCATAAGCGGTAAGATTTTGTCGAGTATCGTTACCAAGCAAAAGACAGGTCTCTTAACCCCATGTTCACTAGCTGCATCCCTCTGTTGGATGGCCAACACTACTCCAGAAGTTTCCTCCACTTTTTCCTTAACTTCATTTCTGCTATTGTTCCATATAATTCTACTTTGAGACTCATTAATGCATGCTACCTTACTTTTGCTACTTCTAAAATTCCTCTTTCTATTGCTACACACCCTGGTGAAATGCCCTATTCTACTGCAATTTGTACATTCCTTACCAACTGAGGGACAGGCCTTGAATGAAGTAACATGACTATAACTCCCACACCTATAGCACAACTTCTGTTTCTCATTTTTCTCATACAAATGATCCTCTTTGTGATAGTGCACACTAAACACTTCCCCACTTTTATGCTCCAATTTTCTTTCATTTGTTGTCTCATCTATCGCTCTGATTGCTCTATCATTTTGGCCACAGAAAGTATCCTTAAGGCTAGTATCTGCTAACAACCATAACTACTCTTACATTCTTTTGCTCCTAATGCTGACTATTATCTGATCACAGATCATTTAATCTCCCATTAGCCCACATCAATTTTCCAGTGGAAAAATGAATGAGGAAAAAGCACCCCCCCACACCCCCTCGTGTTTGGACGGATCCAGTAAGGAGCTAAAGTAGATAAGACTTTCTTTTGGAAACTTTTGTGAAGATTCATCAACAGAACCAAAGTTATAGGCAAACCAAAAATACTTTTTCTACGCAGTCTTAATTATACCTACCAAGGGTTAGCCCATTTGTGCCACTGCTGTACATATATGTGAGTGAGAGCAGCTGCTCTTTCACAATCTCCACTTAAACACAAATAATATTTTGTTGAACAGCTTACAAAAAATATTTACAAACATTGGCAAAGCCAGTGCTTGTATTACTTGAGTCTGTTGATGCATGTAAAACTATCTCTAGCCACACCTAATGACCCAAGCCTCAATAAATTATAATCAAGCTTGTTTTAGGACTAATTTTTTATGAGGTATGTTGCCTTCTTTCACATATTCTCTAAGTTTTGCTCTCATAATTTCTAATTAGCTACATAGTCATCTCCTGGCTTCTCTTCTGTTCTGTTCTCATAGTCTGCCTGTAGGCATTCTCATGAGGACAGTACTTTTAGACGATTCAATTTGTAGTCTTCCGCAACTTTTTGGAGAGCTCATGGAGAGGATTGAGTTCTGTGGTACTTTTGTCTTTTTGGGGTTTTAGGCAAGTTTGCCTTTATGGTGCATATGTTGGACCTTTTTTTCTGTGTGAGAGGAAAATTGTAACTGCTTTTTTCAGAATGTTCTTGTTCTGCAGAGAAAGAAAGCTTGCACTTTGTCTGCTGCTTAAACACTGCATATTCTATGGGCCCGATTCGATCCTGTTAGAAAAGCCCTCCGAACGACTCGGTTCCGGAGGGCTTTCCAAGCGAATTGCTCTCCGGGAGTCCGTGCGACCGATTCCGATGCATCCGTATAGTGACGGACTCGGTTCGCTCAGACTCCCATTGATCTCAATGGGAGCCTATGTACTGAAGGCGTACTGAGGCTCCAATTGAAAAAAGGGGTGGGTGGGGAAAAGCGTGCACCCTGTGGTGCCCACCACACTGTGCATGCATGGAAAGGGGGACCCATGGGGACCCCCATGGGACCATTTCGGATGGCCCCGGGAGAAGGGGGGCCTGCTACAAAGTTAGATTCCCACAGCCATTTTATCTTGGCAAAACGGAGTTGATACTGCTGTCAGAATCGTGCATCGTACTCGCTCGTTAGGAAGCCGGCTTCATTGCGCAGCACGATTCAACTGCGAACGATTTGGACTGCCAGGATCAGGTTTGGAAACGATTCGGTTGACGCGGACGAGATCTTCAGATCGTACTTGCTCGTTCAGAACAGGGGAACGATTCGGTCGGAAACAGACTCCGAAACGGATTTGCTCATTCCATAACCCATCTGGAGGCCTTCCTAACAGGTTCGGAAGCGGGCCCTATTTGCGATGGACATTTGAATGCATCTGCCCATTGTTGTAACCGTTCTCTTTGAAGAGATGTATACTGCCACTACATTCGCCATAAGATATATATTTATATATATTTATATATATGTAGCCTTTGGATACTACATCACACAACAAAATGCGCTCAGGTTTTCACACATTACAACTAACTGAACAGTGTGTACATTTTCACTCAATTACCTTAACCACATCCTATGCAAAGACAATAATGCACCATTATAGCACACATCATCACACAAATGAGATAACATTACACAATCACATTCACCATGATGCACCCTATCTATACTAACTACGCTTTAGCTACATCCATTCTCATCTGGGCCTTTCCCACAACATTGATTCTCTAAAACATTTTGTAGCCTTTATAAGAATATGTTTTAGCTATGGTAGAGTTTACTGCAAAACTAGAATAAACATTTATTTTAAGATGTTGATCTTACTTTCTGCTTGCCTACCAACCATATTTTGAATGCTGGGGCATTTTTAGATCTGGGTTTTGAGACAACTTCATCTGTTTTGCCTGATAATTGTTTTTATATAATGTTAATGCATAATATATATACAAAGAGCAGAGTGTGTCAGTAGGCTTTGTCCATTAGTCACTTTAACTGTCATTCACATTTTGGTTTGACCCACAATGGCATGCAGCATGGGGCAACAGATTAGCCCACTTTCCCAATTGGCTCCCTTTTCTTTTATTGACGCACAAGGTCTGTGCACATTTTCATGTCCACCTACAAGTAGTTCATTTCTCTTCAGTGATAAAGCTGGTTCAAAGTGTGTGTGTTATGTTTTTTAAATATAAATGTTTTAAATCAAACAAATTGTGGCCATGTTTAGGTGGCAACATTGTTTTTTGTTTTTTTTGCACATGCCTGCAATATTTTTTAAGTTAATCATCACACCAGCACCAATACAATTATGTTCATATTACATATCTGACTCCTATCAAGCTCAATAGGAATTACTAGTGGCGCTCTTTCAGCTATACGAGCTTGCCCAGAGGTGTTGGGAGGTGAGAGATTTCTGGACGAATGTACTGACTAAGCTAACATGTTGCACAGGCCGTGAGATACAACCTGTAGGGTCTTGCGATTAGAGATGACGCAACCCTTTTGGTCCCTCACGAACTCTGTGGAACAGTACACAGGTTACACGGTGATGAATAAAGGTGTGTAATATCAAGCTCAGAGTGTGGTGTAATCATTAACAAGTACCCGGTTGGGGTAAGATGCTACAACTGGTGATGAGATAGAGTATTAATTAAACCCTGTGAACCAAGAGTTCTCTCCAAAGAGTTTGCCATGGTCCAGCAAACTGCTTGTTGTGCATGCCAAGTGTTTCTCAGTCGAAGGGAAAATCGACGGTTGACATATGTGAAGTCAAAGCCACACTCCAGCCAGTGCCTGCCAGGGCTGTGAAGAAAGTGAAGGCCTTACAGAAAGTGTGTTTGTCGTCGACTAGAAATTTGCAGATAAAAATGAGACAAGAGGTATTGTGCCACAACATGACACAGAATGGTCATCCATACAGTACGATAACACTAAATACAGCGACAACCAAGTACAGAGAAGCTCTAAAGGCCATGATAGCAGAGTGCAAGAAAGCGCTAAAAGCAAAGATATTTCAACATTAAGAAATACTAAAGCCAATGATGACCAGGTGCAAGAGAACACCGCGAACTGAAGTAGATGAATGCAGAGAAACATTAAAATGGCAACACCCAGCATAAATAGAAAATACGATCATGTTTACCAGAACCTCAGTAAAGAAAGTCATACGACTTCAGCACCAGGTGCAGCAACCCAAGCAAAGCATGGGGGTTGTGCTTACGAGGCTGGTGAATCACAGTGGACTGACTTGAAAAGCCATGATCAATGGTCGCAATAGTGACATCCTCCACTGGCCATTGAAAGTTGCACAAAATATTGCGCCACAGCCCACCTTTGAAACCATCAATGAAAGATAAATATTGGTGACATAAACCTTGATGATTTCATTGATGTGCTAGAAGACACAAATGACAAAAAGATCACTATATATCCAAAGAATTGGCTGGTGATGGTGTTAAAGTGATAAGGAAATACTGTGAAGTGATGAAGTGACGTGCCATCAAATCAAAGAAGCGTTAAACACCAAGTTCAATCCAATACCGAATGTCGACTATGAAAGTTAAATTTTTAGTCAGGAAAGGCAGAGAGACGGTGAAACAATGGATGAGTTTGTATAAATACTTGATTCACTCATAAAGCACTGCAAGTTCAATGAGTTTACGGAGGCTATGTGTCTTAGAGTACGAGAATGTTGCCCCTCCGATTCCTTGAGACGATCAATGCTGAAAGAGACACTCAGCTTGGAGTGAGTACACATGGCTGCCAGAGCAGAGGAAAGAAGTGACAGACAGGCGGCTAACATGGAGGCTGGAACGGCCCAAAATGAATCAACGATGAATGTAAAAAGTAAAGCCGAAGGCCATAAAGTAATGTCTCCAGAGAAAAAGAAGTTGTGGTTCTATATGGATTTTCTTTCCACCAGAGGGTAGATGTCCTGCCACTGGACAGGTATGTAAAGGCTGTGGGAAATAAAACCCTTTTGTAACAGTCTGCAAAGTGAGGGAAAGATCAGGTGCGTCGTGTTGAGAAAACAAAATGAAGATGAGATCAAGTGTGTCACATTGAGAAAACAAAATGGATGCCAGAAAGTTGCAGGCGCGAAGTTCTACACACGCCCATAAGGCTAAGCTGCAACCCAGTTGATGAAAGTAGTAACTGAATGATGCCTATTGTCATCAAATTCTGCGTCTATAGGTTCACAGTCATTGTCGAGCGACAGTAAGGAAGATGGGTGTGCAAAGTAAATGTTGACTACAGGAAGACATGCACATGTAGGGTTATCTACTTACAAGGAAGAATTCAGTTCAAAATTAGACCAACAATTGAAAGTGCGAAATTCATTGAACACTGTCCCAGGATCACACTGAAAATTAATGGGAGCTCCATACCTTTTATCCTAGACAATGGAGCGCAGATAAACATAATGCTGGTGGAGAAGTACAATGAACTGTCTCTGGTGCCCCGCTTAACTCCCTCGAAAACCAAAGAGTATACGTGGATTGCTTTGACACCACTGCAAGTCATGGCTCATTTATAGCCACGGGGCAAAGCATAAAAATACAAAAGTACAAGCAACAATTCATAGTTTGCCAGGCACCACATCAAGCACATGTTTACTCAGTTTTAGTACTGCTGCTACATGGGGCTGATTTCTGTAAACTACAATGAACTTATATGCCTCCACTGACATCATGACCATAGTCGATGTCATTGCAGTGCCGTACGACTCCGTCACCCGGTGTGCAAAGGTACTGCTGAAACATTTCCGAATCCAGACTGTAGCCTAGGTCGAATTCAGAAGTTAAGGAATCTGCGGCTGGATGTCTCTACTAGATATTACGTTACCGAAGGTAAGTAACTTTTATGTCAATGCCTATCATGAAATAGTGAATCCGTTTCCGTCTTTGTTCCATGGACTAGGAAGGCTTAAGATCATGAAAGTGCAACTTAACATAAATGAGGACATTTGTCCTGTTGCTTAATTACATCATTGAATTGCATTCCATTTGCAAGAGGCTGTTGATACCTTATTAAAGCATGACATCATTGAGCTACCATAGTGGTAGTGCCAAAAAAGGATAGTGGAGGAGCTGTGCACATCTACGTTGATATGTGCAAGCAAACAAGGTGAAAGAGAACAACATCCAGGTCCGCACACTGCCGACATGATTACGGAGCTAAATGGAGCTAAACTCTTTTACAACCTTGATTTGAACAACCTTGATTTGAACAACCTTGATTTGATTTGAACAACCTTGATTTGAACAACCTTGATTTGAACAACCTTGATTTGAACAACCTTGATTTGAACAAAGGGTATCACCAGCTCAAACTCAAAAAAATTGCAGGTACATTACTACCTTTTCGACTCATGTTGGTTTGTGTCATCAGCTGCCAAATTGTTTTAAGGATATCATTCATTGCACAATACAACCAGTCACAATGATGACATACTAGTTTGTGGGGCCACCCGAAAGGAAAATGAGAAAGCTCTAACACAAGTGTGTTGTATACTTGCTGGTACTGGTCTTACTTTAAAGGCAGCAAAATGTGAGTTTCATCAAACCAAACTCAAGTTCATTGAGCATGTCTTTTCTACTGGGGTAATGATTTCAGACGGAAACAAAGTACAAGCCTTGTCATACACTTCTCCCCTACAGGATGTAATTATGCTGAGGTCCTGAGGTATGTGACTGACACTGTAAGTGCCCCATTGAGAGTTAATGAAACAAAATGTCCCATGTAAATGGTGAAGTGAATGTTAACAAAGTTTCAAGAAAATCAAGCATGCAATTGAAAACGCAACTGAAATGGCATACTTTGATCAGAAATTGCAGACGGAGGTTGCTGTTGATAGGAGCCCAGGGAGCTTGGGGTATTTGCCCAGCATATTGGGCATGCCAATGCCCGAGACACATTGTGGCCTATGCTAGCCGAAGTATGTCAATGACAGAACGTGCTTATTCACAGCTCGAAAAAGAAAGCCTAGCTGTAGTGTGGGCTTGTGAACATTTCCATGTGTTCCTATATGGAAAACATTTCACAGTTGTCACTGACCACCAAGCATTGCTCACCATTTTCAGCAATCCTAAAGCTAAGATGCGCCCCACCTTGAGAGGTGGGTGTAGCGTTTGCAGGAGTATGATTATGCGACTGTGATTCATCTAGGAAAAGATCAAAACCCTGCTGACTACTTTTCATGTGCCACTTCAGTGTCATGGTACTACTTCAAAAGTGATAATGTCTATGATAATTTCATTGTAAAATCCAGTATCCCTGCTGTTATATTGGTGCAACAAATCATTGCTGCCACGAGTACTGACAAAGATTTGTTAGTACTCAAGGACAATATTACACACCAATCATGGCAAATGCATACTTCATGATGACCTTGAATACCAGAAATTCAAGAATGTGCAAGGAGAGCTTTAAGTTACTGCACAAGGTATCATCTTACAAGGTTCGAGAATTGTCATACTTGAGAGTCTGATACAACAAGTTTTTGAATTGGCCCATCAAAGACACTGTGGGCTTGTTGCTACAAACCAAGTTTTACTGGACCGAGTGTGGTTTACCTGTATCGATGAAAGATCTGAAAAAGAGTTATTGGCCTGTCATTTTTGCAACAGTTTGTCATCTAAGACAATCCCACATCCATTAAACACATGTCTGATCTCCAAAAGCATTCATGGCAGAAGATTGCAATTGATTTCTTTGGACTGCTTGACAATGGACATCATCTACTAGCAATTGTTGATAAATATTCCAGTTTTCCTCTGGTGGAGGATACGTCATCAATGACTCATGACAGAGTCATTGAAAGACTAGAAAGTATTTTGCAACTTGGCATGCTCCTTTGATTTTGAAATCCAACAATGGCCCATTTTTCAATAGTAGGGAATTTAAAGACTTGCTTACTCATTTAAATATCAAGCATCAGAAAAGCACACCACTCTGGTCACAGATGAATAATGTGGTCGAGAGATTTATGAGCACCCTCAAGTAGATCGTTCAGCACATGTTGCTGGAAAAGTTCAAACACAAATCAGTTCTTCAGTCTATGCTTCGAGCACACAGGTCACCTCTGCATTCTACTACAGGTGAAAATCCTGCCACCTTAATGTTTGGAAAGCCATAGGAGCCAAAGTCCCACAATAGACCAATAAGAGATCAATAGACACTGCCAGACTTCGCAGTACTGACTCCTCTCACAAACGTAACATGAAGACTATGCAGAAAGACATCGCTGTGCATGGAACACAGTGATCAACAGAGGAGACCAAGTGATCATAAGGCAGAAACGGAAACGCAAGTCTGATGCTCCTTTTGATGCTGACCCACTGAGAGTTGTAACCGGTAAAGGACACATGGTGACTGCTCGTCCTGGAAAGTCCATTACAAAAAAGCATTCTTCACATTTCAAGCACCTGTCTTGACCTTTGCCAACTCCAGATGTCAAGAGTGAGACTTATCCACCTGAGAGACCAGAGAGCGCGATGACTGTACAGATGTCTCTGTCACCAATGCCAGTCATAGACCCTTCTCCTGTATCTCCTCAGCCTCACATGACCAGATCTGGGTGACTGATTGGAGCACCAAAATAACTTATTGAAGAGTTGTAATGTATTTATGTATTGCTGTTACTTTTTATTTAACAAAGGGGGCAATGTAGTGTCTTGTGAGTTAGAGATGACGAGGCCTTTTTGCTTCCTAATGGACTCAGTAAAACAGTTACGTAGGTGCATGGGTGTGGGCTATAAAATTCATGAAATAGAATGTTCCGTTCAGGTTACATGTTGATGAATAAAGACATTTAATATCAAGCTCTTTTGTGTGGCGTGATCATTTACAAGTACCCAGGCTGGGGTAGGACGCTTCACAACCTACAATCTGACACTGTCTTTTGGGGAAATTGGCTAGAAAATTTCAGTTATTGTGGGTAGTCCTCGCGAAGACGATAATAGTTATGCACTGGCTGAGTGTGCCTCCACCCAAAAATGTTGTTAAATTAAGCCTTGCAATATAATGAGAATGTTACCACTAAACATGCTGTATGAAACTGCTATATTTGAAAAACTGTGGAAACTGGATGGCATATACGTTCTGAAAATAATAAATATATACATTTTTTTTCAAAATCACACCAGTCTTTCAAGGCCAGACCTAAAAGCTCTGCCAACGCTTGTAGCTCTACTGTAGCCCCACAGATTTTGATGAGGAAAACTTGTTATTTTGGAAAGGTGTTTGTGCGTTATGTTTATATAATGAGTGGAACTGTGCTTTGCATCTCCAACACCTATTGTAAGATGATGTGGTCCTTAGTAGTATGACACTACATCAATACCCTTCACAAAATTACTTCGAATTTTTACAGTGACAATTCCCAGTTTCAGCGACCAACCCTGGAACTTTGCATCTTATCTACAATCTTCTAAGAACCAACTCCACCCCCACCCCGTCACATAATCCACCATTTCTTATTCCAGCATCATATTTCTTCCTTTTGGGAAATACTGCCATCAAGAAAGATTGTAGAGTTACTAGAAAATGACAACATCAGTCAATATGTTGTGCTCCAAATGCATATAGAAAGTTTAGTTTGCTCATGCATAGGGGCCCTCTCCTTCCACCCACCCATGTCCTCTAATAAACCAACCATTCCACCATCCTCTTTAACCTTTAAAATTATTCCATTCCAATAAATAATTCCACTCAGGGAAGTTGCAAAAACTATTAATGCTATTTCTGAAACATCCACGGACATCAACATTTACCTGGACACCCACAATTACACAACTAGGTTAATCTGGACACTAGTGCACAACTAAAGAGATACTATTCTGTACCCAAGTTCTGAATCCTACCAAACTCCTATGAGCTCTTAAGCATCAAGGTACCATTTGAAAAAAGGTAGAAATGTTGAAGAGTCAAGGGTTAATCTTGAGGGTGGCTGGGTAAAATATAAAGCAGGGGTAGCACATGCATCTCTCACTATATACGTATAGTTCCCTATACATATAAGGCATTTTGGATATGTAAAGCAGTACTGCAGTAGCACTACTTGTTGAACTACAAAATGCAAATCATAAACATATGTGTGAGGATCTCCTCTTCACCTCTGCTTCTCCCCTAACGTCTGTGCAGAGATCTCAGCACATGTGCACACTTAAGTATACATTTTAGTAGTAAATGTAGGAGAGACAATAGGGGGTGGTAGAAAATAGGAGCTAAATACTATTAAGTGGTAGGGGATAGGAGCAATTTAAGGAAGGGGATAGGGAGAGACATGCTAGCACAAAACACACCTTCCCAAGTGTAAGACCATTGCAATTCACAAAATGCACATCTAAATTTACTATGATCCAAACAGTGTAAAAATGGGCTTACATGTACTCCAGACAAGCCACGTAGTAAGTCAAGTACCACACATAGTGAAGCACTAGTACTGCAACTCACTTTCATATATAAAACAATGGAAACAGTGAAACAAACTTACAATTCATAGGAGAGAATGTTACATTTAATTAATTCTACATTTAAATTAATATTGAAATATTTTAGAGATAAAAAGTAAGCTACATATTTTTTATTAATTCTGTTATCATACATTTAATAATGCATTTAATAAAAAAACGTTTTTAACTTATTTTTAAGAGTATAAATCAATAAAAATATAATATTTACCACATTTATTACAAATTAAGTGAACAAAAAGTATAGTGGGGGTATTTTTTAATTGTTTTAAATGTATTATTTATAATGTAAATTCATGTATTTACATTATTTTAAAATGTAGTTCAAAATATATTTCAAGATGTGAAGTATTGATACTTTTTATTTTATCAGTTTTAGGGTAATATTAATTCTTTTTAATTAATTTATATTTATAGTTAACATTAAAATAATTCCATTTATTTACAAAATAAATCAAATTTAATCACTGTCCTATATTTTCCTGTGCTAATATATCCGCCTGGTGGCACCTATCTTCAAAAACATCCTCAAAATTATTAATAGTAAATTTTTGTTGAAAAATGGGTTGTAAGAGAGGTGAAAAGCAAATAAGTGGGTATTTACAACTTGGTGAAGGAGTTTATCTACACGTGAGTAGTTCTACTCGAGCAAATTTGCATTTGTGAATCGTCACCATAATATTTTAACACTGTTATTCTTTAGAGAAAGATATATGAGACTCAATTTATGTTAAGGAAAGATACATAGTAGCTTTCATAAATGTTACGCCATAAGCAATACTTAGGAGTGTGTATCTAGGTACCCTGTAATTTCTCTCTGCTTTACAGAACATACGCACACTTTACAAGAGATAGAGTTGCAGGTATAAGGTGACGATCGCCAAGTACAACATGGAAATATTTTCAATTGCACACTTAAATACTTAGATTCAGTTACCAATTGCGAATTATCTCATGACATGAACATGAACCATGCTGCTCTGCACTGTTAAAGTCAGGCAGCAATTAGGATAAAGTGCATTTTCCTTTAAGGTGTTTCACAGGTGATTCCTGGCAACAAGTGGCATGGGAGCTGTCACAGTCTTGAATTGAATTTTAATATATGAATTCTTGGCCAACTAAGTATTCTTACTGGGATATTCTCCGAACAAAGGGCAGAGGAAGCAGAGAATGGGCTCATAGCTCTGTGTGCAAGTTATGCCGTATGCCACAGTCATGGTTTAGGTGTTGCTCTTGTCAGGATACGAGCTGTCTTGATGTAAATAGTTTGGCCAAGGAACAGAAAGCATAGCCAGTCCTCCCTCCTACACTCAAGTCATTTGAATATATGCATTTGCTTTAGAATGAATTCTATAGGAAGGGTAGTACTGGGAGAATATTACTGCAGCAGGAAGGGGAGACAGCATCAATAACTATTACTAAATCCTACATAACAACCTACAACTTTATGAGTTACATACATCTCTCCTCAACATGGATACCCATGTAAGGGGATGAAACTAAGCACTCGCATGTAAGTTCTCATGCACACCGCTTACCAGCTGCAGGAAGCAGGGTTTGTTAATATATGCTACACAGGTTTAATAGGGAAAGCTAGAAGACAGTCTTTGGACAAGACTAGAGGTAAAAAGGCCAGTACCCGACTATTATAAACAGTTGCAGCCAATTCTTAGTAGTGTCATGGTCTGGATGAGGGTGCTATAGCTACACATGTTATAAAGAGTACCACACTGTGTAGACCCATGTCACTCAAAATGGCTAGCACTCTGCTGGCGAGTAACATAACACGTTTTGAGTCTACCAGATAGATAATATGATAAACAGATTTTCAAATAAGGTCTGAACTGGGAACTTTCAACCATGCATACATACTTAGTCATCATCAATGTAGCCTCCAAGATAAGCAGGACATTTTCCAAGGACTTCAAACACTGAGGCACCCCTGCACAGGACACCCTACAGTACACTCAGAAGAAAGGTGCACACTTATCAGCAGGCTTTCAATTACAAAATTAGGAATATGAGTAGCATCAGGAAGAACTCAAAGAACAGACACATAGTAGTCAACCCTTCATTTAGGCCTCCCTGAAACATGACCAAGTAGACACAATTTAATATTATAACCATTGACTGCCTCTCAAGACTGTTCAACGCTCTCAAAGCCACATCAATTAAGGACAATAGCATCCCATTTTCAATACTAAAGTTTATCACTAGCAAAGCATTCATACATCAACATCAGGAATACCTCTCTCAAGCACTGCCTCTTCTCTTGCCCGGTCCTCTGATCCGGCATGACGATCGGGTCCCGTTATAAGTGACCACAATAAATGACAGTTGCGGACAAATAAATACAAAAAGGAAAACGGATTAGAAAGGGAAAACGCCCACAGCGGTATTTAGGGCACGTTGGCTATCAATAAATAGGGACGCTATAACTGAGAGGTGTATACCCTAGATTGGAGCGGATTTACCCACAATATATAGATGCTACACGTACCTTTGTAATTCTGATAAGAAACGTGGAGGTACCATCAAACCGGTGGCCTAATTGGAATACGGCCCGTCACCGAGTGCCTTGCACGGTAACGCTGGATAATATAAACTTAAGGAGAAGATTTATTAATATTTTTGGCCTGAAGAAGGTGGTCGTATCAAGCTCATCCACCGAAACGCGTCAACGCTGAGTTTTAGGTTAAATTTGTCAAATATAGAACCACACTTGGAGAGAGAATTTATTCTCTTGCAGTGTGTTGTCTACGTATTGTTCCAAATTAACGACCAGATGACAAATGTGATTGTCTTGCAATAACCTTTTTCGTTTTTTTTTTTTGTGTATGTTTGGATTTTATGAAATTTTTAATGTATTATGCTGTATTTTATCGTATTTTGCTGAATGTACCATGATGTATTCTACGGTATGATTTTATTGAAAGCTTTGATTTTTTAATAAATAGAATATTAGTGTTCTTACAACCGGAGTAAGTGTGTTCCCTTGGGTGCTGTGTATGTAGATGAGAGTATCAGTCGGATTTATTGCTTGTAGTGGTCCCAAAGGGATATATATATATTTCTGACTCGAACATTACATGGCAAGACGCCTGCCTCAAGTAAGCTGCATTTTCAGCACATTTACTGTATCCCTTCTGCTTTCACCGTAAATAAATGCACATACATAAATTAAGCTTTACGCTTGGCTACGGCACCCTAAGGTAAGCCATTGGTATTCTAATGAAAGGTCAGTTTACCGCTGTCCATTATTAGCTAAGTCCAGCTCCGAAGGAAACTTTGCTGCAGCTCATTTAGGCTTTAGTGTCTTTAGAAGGACAGTGACTTTGTTACTAATATCCTCTGCATCTGCAGACAACTGAGAATACTGGACTGTGCCGACTCCATATCCAGTGTTCCAGCATTTAAATCTGAATTTACATAACTCGCCATCTCTTGCAACATTTAAAGTAATCGCCAAGAGTCAACATTTCAATTGCTGGTGCGCGCTCTCTAATATGGTTTTGGAGGCTATACGATGTAAAATGCAGACAGTACAACATTCTTGAATTTAAAAATATTTTTTAAATAAAAAAAATATATATATATATATATATTACCTACTGGCGGTCGCCAGTAGGTAGTTATAGTTAGGACCACGTTTCCATAGGAAAACCTCAACATTCTATTTTGAATAACTTTGGCGCCGGTCGACGAATCCTCGCGAATTTCTCAAAATAGGTGGGGCGCTACGCTCCGCTCCTACCCTGAAAGTCTCGGGGGGATCCGTCAAGCGGGGGCTGAGATAAAAGGGGGGTCCCAAAACGCGTTTTTCCCATGCATTTTTCCATAGGACCTTTAGAACGAGCTACAGCCCGAACGGCTGAACAGAATTACTCAAAATTTGGCAGAGAGGTAGTCCCTAGGTCAAGGAAGTGCCTTTTGTAGGTTTGGTGTAAATCTGTTCAGTAGATTCTGAGAAAATAGCCTTTAAATCAATATATATATCTGAGCCCGCTTACGGTACGCTTACCGTACGCTTACGGTAAGCGTACGGTGGCGTGCGCGAGCGCGATTCTGATTGGCTCTTAGATCTTAGTAAACATTCGAATCGGCCGAAACCAGGAAGCGGCGGCCGCCATTTTCTGTGTTTCACTCTGAAAAAAAAAGAGTGAAAACAAGAAAAGGGGGCAATGAGGAGAGTTACAGACCCCCTTACATTTGTGAGGGGGTCAAAGAAGGACTGTAAAGTACAAAACAAACATTTATTGATTTTTAAAAAAAATCACGGGGTACGCGTACGGTAAGCTTACGGTAAGCGTACGGAAGAAACATGGCGTGCGCGAAGGAGATTCTGATTGGCCCATAGATCTTAGTAAACATTCGAATCGGCCGAAACCAGGAAGCGGCGGCCGCCATTTTGTGTGTTTCACTCAGAAAAAAAACAGAGAAAACAAGGAAAGGGGGCAATGAGGAGAGTTACAGACCCCCTAACATTTGTAAGGGGGTCAAAGAAGGACAGAAAAGTACAAAAAAAACATTTATTGATTTTAAAAAAAAACACGGGGTACGCGTACCGTAAGCTTACGGTAAGCGTACGGTAAAAAAAAATAAAAAAAATAAATGAAAAGCAGATTTAAGAGTTTGCTCATCATATGTCCTCCATGTGCACACGGTGCGCGAAGCGCATCGTGCGTTCATGGCCCATCTAGCGTAATGTGGGCACGCGGTGTGCGAAGCGCACCGCGTGCTCACTGTGCGCGCACGGTGCGCGAAGCGCACCGTGCGCGCATGGAACGAACTGCGTTAAGTGGGCGCGCACGCCACAAATGGCGTAAAGTAACTTAGCATTTAAAAAACCGTACAAATTCACTGAAAAAACCATAGGTTTCACACATGTTATAGTTAGCTGGACATTTTACTGATAAAAAACCAATGAAATTCCCCCGTTATAGTTACTGTAGGCAACTATAACTCACGCGACCGCAATCCTCTGCTGATGCTAATACTGTATTTAGACACTTATTTGCCCATGTCTTCTTCCATTAAATTTTAGCTATACATATATTACAAATATTTTTTTTTCATAAAGACACATATGTCATCAGCAGAGGATTACGGTCGCGTGAGTTATAGTTGCCTACAGTAACTATAACGGGGGAATTTCATTGGTTTTTTATCAGTAAAATGTCCAGCTAACTATAACATGTGTGAAACCTATGGTTTTTTCAGTGAATATATATATATATATATATATATATCCTTGTAGAACGGAGTTCCAACTGTGCTCTCAGGTCTAGGAAAAAGACACCACACCATCCAAGTTGCTTCAAGGGGGTTTATTGCTTCATAAACCCAACGTGACGCGTTTCACCCTCACGGGCTTGCTCACACACCGTTATGCTAACGGACCGCCGTATACATACTGGATTTGTATATACATCGACATTGAAAGAGGACTATCACAAGGGTTAATCGGCGCCATGTTGGAACAGTAAATGTTTGAACAAATGTCAATACTTTGTAGGCGCCATTACATAACAGTAACATAAATCGTATATTTGGTCCAAACAAACTCCTAGATTGTTTATAAACACACATTAATGGACTGTGACAGGACATGTTTTGTAAATTCAACAAAGACATACTAATACTCAAGAAAACAACTGATCTCGCTCCAATAGAGAAAAGAGTATTTCAGCGCCATTTTGGAACAGTAATTCTTTGAATGGATGACAAAACTTAGTATGCGCTGTGAAACACCAGTAACAGCATACAAATGGACACATTATGGATGATTGATACAAGTGGAAATCACCTCGTTTGATGATGGAAAAGCTGTATCTCGCTCCTAGTGAGCATGGGTATCGTCCATTGCAATACTGTGGTGCCGTAAGGTGAGGCTGGAGAATGTGTAGTACAAAGTCATAAAGCGCTCCCAGTATGCTTAATTCTAGGGAATGGTTGCACGATGTTGAATGAGCGCTCGTAAAATCTCAGATGAATCCCAGGAACTAAATTAGTGCGGAAAAGTGAAATTAATGTACAATTTACGCATATGTTCGCTGTAATTGCACCTTACGCTAAATGGGGGCAAGAATGTGTGCGCCCGCTATCTGTGTTGCTCATTACTAGTGCACCTTGTTCCCCGTTTGCTACCAAGTGTGTTGGTTGAGACAATTAACTCGGTTATTTTACAGGCCCCAAGTCTGTTAAAGTGTTGACTTTGACCCTGGTGTCTTAGATCTAACTGGTGTTAAATGTCACATCCTGTCACGCCTGCCCTTGTGATTTCCTTGCATTGTTTCTATACAGTCCAGATAATTTATGGCATTAACTTTCAATTGATATGTAACATGCTGGTCCAAAGATGCATCCTTAACCCAACTACCAAAAAATTCAAAAAGTGTCTCATAATTAGATTCAAAGTTAAAACAAAGTTGGTCTTATCTGTTCACTGGAGAGCAGCTTGGGAAGAGAAGGGTAGGGATCCTGTGTCGCGGGCCCGAGACATAGTCCCTTCCTTTCTTCCTGTGAAAGAGAAAAACAGGAACATTTGTCATGATTTATAATATACATAACAAAGACAGGTGAAATACACATTGCATTGTTAATTATCTCGTTAGACTTGAATCTCCCTCCTTGGTCCCATCCCAGAGGTGATCGTGCTGTTCATGAATGAGTATAGTGTCCTAAAGACTACTCTCACGAATTAATCCCCTTGCAGGTGTATTGCCATCTCCTCGTCCATGTTATGGCCATTCGGAAATTTAGTCCCCATCCCAATTATATGTCGTGATTCTCGTTGTCTTAGTTTAAGAGTACTGTTGCCTCCTCTCTTATTGGGTAGGATTTTTTCTATTGCATAATATGACAGTTTGGTGTAATCTGAAAAATGTTTAGCCTCAAAATGTCGGGCAATGGGATACTGTTGGTCCTTGTTCGTAATTGCCCTCATATGTTCAAGGACCCGCTTCTTAGCCATGTGTGTGGTACTACCTACGTAGCTAAGTTGACAGGGGCACTCTAGCACGTAGACCACATTGGTGCTACTGCACGTAAGGAACTGTTTGATGGGAATCAAACTGTTTGTACTGCTGTTCCAGAACTCCTTGCGTAAGCGGCTGTTGCCGCAAGCCTTGCAGTGTCCACAGGGATAGAAGCCTTGTAAATCAATAGTATTGCTTCTTGCCATGCTTGGTAGGTCACTGTGTACAAGCATGTCTTTTAGGCTACGTCCTTTCCTATAGCTTATTGAGGGATGGGAAGGTATCGTCTTGCCTATAACTGGATCACCTTTAAGGAGCTTCCAATTCTGGGAGATCATTTTTCTAATTTTGTCTGATTGACCGTTGTATGTAAGGATCAGTCTGGTTTCAGTACTCTCATCATTTATGGGTGAATTGGACTCAGGGGAGGATTCAAGGATTGTATCTCTGTCAACCGTTTTGATCCTGTCCATCGCCTTTTTCAGAACCCACATGGGGTATCCTCTCTCTCTAAATCTCTGTGTCATGGTTGTTTGTTCTTTTAGGAAACCCTCCTCTGTGCTACAGTTTCTCTTTGCTCGAAGCAGTTCCCCATAGGGGATACTCCATTTGAGTGTGTTGGGGTGACTGCTAAGAGCATGCAGCAGCGTATTGCCTGCTGTAGGTTTACAAAACAAAGAAGTTGTTAATTTGTTGTTCGAGATTTCTACACATGTGTCAAGATATTCTACCCTCACATTGCTTGTAGTATGTGTGAGTGTAAGGTTGTTGTTGTTCTGGTTTAGTCTGGAAATGAAATCATTGGCTTCCTGTTTGTTGCCTTTCCAGATTACAAACATGCTCCCATAAAGAGATTGACAAAGCTCGGCGCGAAGCTTGTCCCCATCGCCGTACCGAATGATTGTTCTTTGAATCGGATATGCCTGCGTTTGAGAAATCTTTCGCATGATTCTACTCCCTGTTCGTGATTGATGACAGTATAGAGGGAACAGGGAGTAGAATCATGCGAAAGATTTCTCAAACGCAGGCATATCCGATTCAAAGAACATACCCTGATGATACTTGAAATTATCAAATTCTGTCTGAAAAATAATTTTTTTATGTTTGATAATGTAATCTACAAACAATCACTCGGTACGGCGATGGGGACAAGCTTCGCGCCGAGCTTTGCCAATCTCTTTATGGGAGCATGGGAGGAGGACATCAGGAAGGAACCCAGCCTACAGTTGGATTTTACCAAAGTAATACTCTGGTTACGCTATATTGACGACCTGTTTGTAATCTGGAAAGGCAACAAACAGGAAGCCAATGATTTCATTTCCAGACTAAACCAGAACAACAACAACCTTACACTCACACATACTACAAGCAATGTGAGGGTAGAATATCTTGACACATGTGTAGAAATCTCGAACAACAAATTAACAACTTCTTTGTTTCGTAAACCTACAGCAGGCAATACGCTGCTGCATGCTCTTAGCAGTCACCCCAACACACTCAAATGGAGTATCCCCTATGGGGAACTGCTTCGAGCAAAGAGAAACTGTAGCACAGAGGAGGGTTTCCTAAAAGAACAAACAACCATGACACAGAGATTTAGAGAGAGAGGATACCCCATGTGGGTTCTGAAAAAGGCGATGGACAGGATCAAAACGGTTGACAGAGATACAATCCTTGAATCCTCCCCTGAGTCCAATTCACCCATAAATGATGAGAGTACTGAAACCAGACTGATCCTTACATACAACGGTCAATCAGACAAAATTAGAAAAATGATCTCCCAGAATTGGAAGCTCCTTAAAGGTGATCCAGTTATAGGCAAGACGATACCTTCCCATCCCTCAATAAGCTATAGGAAAGGACGTAGCCTAAAAGACATGCTTGTACACAGTGACCTACCAAGCATGGCAAGAAGCAATACTATTGATTTACAAGGCTTCTATCCCTGTGGACACTGCAAGGCTTGCGGCAACAGCCGCTTACGCAAGGAGTTCTGGAACAGCAGTACAAACAGTTTGATTCCCATCAAACAGTTCCTTACGTGCAGTAGCACCAATGTGGTCTACGTGCTAGAGTGCCCCTGTCAACTTAGCTACGTAGGTAGTACCACACACATGGCTAAGAAGCGGGTCCTTGAACATATGAGGGCAATTACGAACAAGGACCAACAGTATCCCATTGCCCGACATTTTGAGGCTAAACATTTTTCAGATTACACCAAACTGTCATATTATGCAATAGAAAAAATCCTACCCAATAAGAGAGGAGGCAACAGTACTCTTAAACTAAGACAATGAGAATCACGACATATAATTGGGATGGGGACTAAATTTCCGAATGGCCATAACATGGACGAGGAGATGGCAATACACCTGCAAGGGGATTAATTCGTGAGAGTAGTCTTTAGGACACTATACTCATTCATGAACAGCACGATCACCTCTGGGATGGGACCAAGGAGGGAGATTCAAGTCTAACGAGATAATTAACAATGCAATGTGTATTTCACCTGTCTTTGTTATGTATATTATAAATCATGACAAATGTTCCTGTTTTTCTCTTTCACAGGAAGAAAGGAAGGGACTATGTCTCGGGCCCGCGACACAGGATCCCTACCCTTCTCTTCCCAAGCTGCTCTCCAGTGAACAGATAAGACCAACTTTGTTTTAACTTTGAATCTAATTATGAGACACTTTTTGAATTTTTTGGTAGTTGGGTTAAGGATGCATCTTTGGACCAGCATGTTACATATCAATTGAAAGTTAATGCCATAAATTATCTGGACTGTATAGAAACAATGCAAGGAAATCACAAGGGCAGGCGTGACAGGATGTGACATTTAACACCAGTTAGATCTAAGACACCAGGGTCAAAGTCAACACTTTAACAGACTTGGGGCCTGTAAAATAACCGAGTTAATTGTCTCAACCAACACACTTGGTAGCAAACGGGGAACAAGGTGCACTAGTAATGAGCAACACAGATAGCGGGCGCACACATTCTTGCCCCCATTTAGCGTAAGGTGCAATTACAGCGAACATATGCGTAAATTGTACATTAATTTCACTTTTCCGCACTAATTTAGTTCCTGGGATTCATCTGAGATTTTACGAGCGCTCATTCAACATCGTGCAACCATTCCCTAGAATTAAGCATACTGGGAGCGCTTTATGACTTTGTACTACACATTCTCCAGCCTCACCTTACGGCACCACAGTATTGCAATGGACGATACCCATGCTCACTAGGAGCGAGATACAGCTTTTCCATCATCAAACGAGGTGATTTCCACTTGTATCAATCATCCATAATGTGTCCATTTGTATGCTGTTACTGGTGTTTCACAGCGCATACTAAGTTTTGTCATCCATTCAAAGAATTACTGTTCCAAAATGGCGCTGAAATACTCTTTTCTCTATTGGAGCGAGATCAGTTGTTTTCTTGAGTATTAGTATGTCTTTGTTGAATTTACAAAACATGTCCTGTCACAGTCCATTAATGTGTGTTTATAAACAATCTAGGAGTTTGTTTGGACCAAATATACGATTTATGTTACTGTTATGTAATGGCGCCTACAAAGTATTGACATTTGTTCAAACATTTACTGTTCCAACATGGCGCCGATTAACCCTTGTGATAGTCCTCTTTCAATGTCGATGTATATACAAATCCAGTATGTATACGGCGGTCCGTTAGCATAACGGTGTGTGAGCAAGCCCGTGAGGGTGAAACGCGTCACGTTGGGTTTATGAAGCAATAAACCCCCTTGAAGCAACTTGGATGGTGTGGTGTCTTTTTCCTAGACCTGAGAGCACAGTTGGAACTCCGTTCTACAAGGATTTAAATTTACCGGGTTACTCCACCGGCGCTGTGCCACCCCTCGGAGGGCTACGTTTTCCGACAGGAGTGCATCTTCAAAGTATATATATATATATATATATATATATATATATATATATATAAAGAAAACACGTCAAATTGTTAATTGGAATATTCATTGACAAAAATCTGGAGACAGATTAAATCGGTATTAATTGTATTAAATTAAATGTCATTCATTTCTGCATACTGAAAGTAGATTTTTGCTAAAACAAAATAAACTAACAATCGAAAAGGTGCCGATTTTTGTATCAACTTCAGCGAGGAATGCAACGATGAATCATCATATTGTCGGTGGACCGGCCCAGCATGTTTTCCTATTTGGCAGGGTTCGTCTGGCACAGTGATCAAAGGCTGCACAAAAGGAAATCCAATAAAGTGCATTCTGGAAACCTGTGCATCAGTTACACCTCGAATAACAGTTGACACGACCCATGCAGACAGACACTAACTGTCTGAATCGGAAAGAGGTGTCAGTACCTAGCTTCTTCATGTTTGACGTGTGGTGAAAGCGGACGACTGACCGAAAAGGAAGGGAAACACCCGGAGCTTTCAAGCCCCGAGCCCAGAGACGGATGGAGGTCACAGTGAGGACTTCAGCGCACTGCTGCTTTCCAACGTTCCACTCCAAGAAGCAGCTTCGCTCCATTGCCTCTTTGTCAGGCATTGTTTTACCAAGTGAAAAGTGCGACCCGTAAGTGTGTGTGCTGGCACACAGCACAGCTCTAGGTGTCTGTTCGTCCCTGGGCTGCAGACAGCACAGCTCGGAAGCAGTAAGAGGTGCTGTCGAACCGTGCTGTCAGCAGCTCATGCACTAACTAAAAATAAGAGTTCGATGGTAAGACATACAATAATAAACTTCCAAACGCGTTTGGCTCCAGCGTGCCTCCTCACCGGTTCATGAACAAATGGGAGTGTTAGAAGGACCATCTCCAGTCAGGGAATCAAGTGCCAGAGTAGAATGGGATGCTTTGCATGGAAGTAAGTCCTCAATGCAACCACCTAATAGAACTTGAGTTCCCTCTCGATCAATTGTGTGGCTTTCTCTTCCTGTGTTGCAAAGCCCCTGTTTTGAGCTTAGAACCACCGTCTTGAAATGTAGTCCTTTGGAAAACCGAACATACGAGCAGCTGATCTTTAAACTTGTATTTGTAGCACATTTGTTCGCGAAAAGGAAGGGCATCTCCAGATCTGCACAGGCTACTGTACTTTTGGTTAAATCATCATGAAGAAAAGACGTCTTTAAACTTAATATTAATACATTTTATTGCATATAGCCAGCCAACCAGTTCTCAAACTCAAATTAGGTGAAGCATGGAGCTTTCTCTGCCTCCGGAAACGTGCGGAATGCTATTGATTGAGAAAAACACAGTAGCTCATAAACAGGCATGGTAGGTGTAGCATTTACTGGAAGAGGTAAAGCAATATATGTCCACGTTGCAAAGATAAAATCCTTTCCGCAGGGGACATCTCGTAAACATGCCGTAAACGCCCATCCCAGAGTTACCCAAGCAAATGATAAGAATTTACTGATGGGGTTCCTCCAGTAGTTGTAATGCCCTCTAGAGAAAATGACACCGTGTAAAGGATAACTTTAGGAGACATCTGTCTTCAGTCGCTGCACCTTACTACTAAGATATAATTTTTACTCAAGAATTACTGGGGTGACAAGGGTACAGAGATGATAGAAGCCATCATTCGGTTGTGGTGGATGTGGCCACATCAACTGTAAAATTCTCTGCAATGACAGCAAAAGCTGATGGCCTTAATCAGGGTACGGCCATCAGCTTTCTTACTGCAACTTATATGCACAAGTGAGGGAACAGATTAGGGATAGACGCCTTGCCTTTACCCAGGGCTGGGAGTGGGATAGCCCTTGACATGATGCCAGGCAAAACATCACTATGCCACTCATTGAGTGAAAACGAACTGACCCTCAGTGTTTCCCGTCGTTGTGTCAAGTGTGTTGCCTCCTTTTGCTCCACATCAATGTCTCACCTGGGTACAGGTGCTGTGATATGCTGACCTGAGCCAAAGTGCATCTGGCCTTGTGGTGTTCTGTGGTGTTATGACAACGGGTAACACTACTTCACATCATCTTCCCCCACTGGCACAAAATATCACAGACCAAGATAGCCAAGGACCAGAACTTAGGAGGATAAGGCATGGGTGGAGGGGCAGTTGGCAAGTGATTCTGAGTATGTGCCTTTTGAGGTGTCTGTGCATCTGTTTGTCAGTGTGTGCATGTGTTGATCCACGTGTGTGTATTACATGCGTTTGTTTGTGTGGGGGCATTAAAGACATATCATGTCATGGCTACTCTATGGTGGTGTGAGCAACACATGGCAAGGCAAACAAAGTGAAGATGCGCTTACTGTGGCATAGCTGGCATAAAGGGAAAAGGAGCACTCCATGGCATAACTGTGACAGGGGGGGGGGGACAAGGGTATAAAGTGGCATGGCTGTCATGTGGCATAGACAGGCAATTAAAGGCATTGCTGGATTGCAGCTAACACTGGCCCATAATTGCATGGCCACAGTATGACGGCAAGAGGCACATCATGTCAAGTGAGGCATATGGGAAATCATGTCAAAACTGAATATGAATGGACAGCTGCACAAGATGAAAGAGCTGGAATATGATGGGAAGAGTGATACACAATGGCACAGCTGGAATTTTAAGAGTAATGCTTGATGACTTGGTTGGCATAAACAGTAAAGTGACACTGAAAGGCATGAGTGGCAAATGAGAAAAAAGGAGGCATGCCATGCCACACCACATGCTGGCTTGTGTGTGAATCGGGCACATCATGTCATAGCTGGCAGATTGGAGAGCCAGATTTGCAAGGTGGGAATCAGGGACCCACAATGGTATAGCTACAATGTTGGGAATCAGTCTTCTATTTGTGTACCTGGCAGATAAAGAAATGAGCAAGCATAACACGGTAAGTAAATGGAGAAAATGCACACCATGGCATGGCTAGTATACGTGGGGCACATAGGCACATCATAGTGTCTGGTATGGGAGACTTTTGTAGATCTGGATGGTGATAGAAGATGCCTTTCTAGCCTATGTTCTGTAGTAAGGAGAATGCAATAGTATGGGCCAGGTGGGCACCTGCCTTCAATTTAGGCTTAAAAGACAAAATGTGGGAAAGGATATTAGAACGTGTTAAACAGGTATTGGTCTTAATTGCCTACACAGGACAGATAATACGTCTGATGTATTACACAGAAGGAAGACTTGAACCTCAAATGTATACCAAGTGCTGGGAAAATAGAGAGATTGTTTACAAAGGCTATGGAATTGTGGATGTACACATAATTCTCAGAGATGGAATTCACTCAGGTGGAAGAATATATAGTCAGTTATTATCTGAAGGAGGCATTCCTAGAAGGACTGGAAGGGAACAGGGAGTCCAGTTAGTTAGCTTTGCTTTTCTACTCACAAAATCCGATTTCTAATCTGATTGCTGCATAATTTAAACAAATAGACACGGAAGAAACTATTTCCAAAAGAAAACAGTGATTCATGGAATTCCTCTACAGGAACAGGGTATGCTTGTTGCCATGCTCCCTCACCTGCCCTGCGCACAGACACCCGGTAATGTCTCTATGAGGCAAGACTGCAGGATGGGAACGCGGACCTAGATGCCAACAGCTTTCATGGGAATCCTATATCTATCAGTTCACCTGTGGCATGAATTCCACATTGGGTGAAAGTACGAGGACGCACTGCTTAATTAATATGCCTGCTGTACAGGAGAATGTGCTATACACGAACCATATGAATCCCGAACTCCTGACACTGCTTTTTTGCCAATGAGATGCTAAATATCCCTCTTTTCCTTTGTACGGTTTAATGATAACCTCACAAATGTATTTGAAATAAAAGTAGACCTTCAAGTACTGAGGTATTTCAAGCATACATCTAAAGTATATTGCCTTGGAGTAAAACAAAAATAAAGGAAACCCTTAATCCATTTTCCTAGGAACTGTTAGTCCAGACCTGCAGTTCTCAAGCGAGATGAGTAAGGAGAGAAGCAACGCTCCAGACTCCCAATTTCTATGTATGTTTTTTTTATGGCGAAGGTTGCCTGGGGCCTTTCCTCGAGATCAACTTCTAATTGCCCCGGGAGAGGGGGCGGAATTATTGTGTGGAGGTGCTTTGCTCAGTTAAAAAAATTATTAAAGGTGCAACATCAGTCATAAACCGTGTATACACAGAGACTTGCATCAATAACCCCTAATAAAAGTATACTTGTTGCAAATGATCCCCAGAATGCAGTGCATATTTCAGAAAGGTGCATGTATTTGCCTCATTTCCTCTAATTCGAGTCAAATGTGCACTCACATTGAAGTCCCAGATGGGCCCGTAATGTTTTACCTGGGAGGCCGCCATCTTCCCTTTCAGAGGCCCTGCAGAGTCAGCGACGTCACTGTAGTTTTCTGGCATGACATAAACGACTCAAAACACATTTGTTTCCTTAATCATGCCCAAGCCCGCTCCGTTTCTTTCATCTTGTAGCATTTGGATAAACTACCAGGAAGTCAGTGCTGAGGAAAATACTTCCAATATGCAAAATCCCAGTGGCCTAAAACATTTTAAACTGTGCATGTTCAATAAACGTGTTCTTTTGTTGCTAATCATACAATTTTTACAAAGAGTACGGGGGAAGCTTTTCAAAATAAATGTACCTATTGTGAAACATATATATGAAAGAACTATTTTAAAAGGGTGCATGGTGAGAAGCAAGATATACGGGCACTTAAAAGGGTTTTTGGAATATCTCGAATATCGGAATGCGAATGTTCAACGTACGTCCAGAAGGTTGGATTCAAACAAGATTTTCTAGATAACTACTGACTGGTATACAGCCTTTATTCCATGGTCTTTCCTCCACTGGACTTTATGACATGCTTTTATCATGCGGGTAAGTACCATGCAGGCTTTTTGGTACTTCACCATGTGGTACTTCACAAAACATGTTTTTTAATTGCATAATTATTATGTGTAGGAGAGTAGGATCTGCACCTTATGTTGCCCCCACTTGTTTACACTGGTTTCTGGCTATAGTCTGGCTGGGACCCTGCTAATCAGGGCCCCAGGCTCTCTGTTCTCTCTAAACAACTTGGAGTGCATATTAGGTGCACTAGTGATTGGATACTGTGGTACCTTATGAGCCCCTAGTATATGGTACCAAGGGCATAGATACTTCACAGGCCTACCAGGGGCTGAAGCATGTATTATGCCACCCCTGGGAAGCAGACTAAATCTGACACCACAGGCCTGCTACTGCAGCCTGGGTGAGGTAGTGTTAGCACTCCTCACTGAGATATAGGTTCACCACATCTCTCCCTACACACACATTTAAACCTATCAGTCACCCCTAAGGCAGGCCCTATCAATCCTGAGGGCAGGGTGCTTGGTTTCAATGTGAGGGGGTGCCTCTGCCTGAGCAGGGCCCCTCTGCAGCTCTCAGAGTCCATTCTCTGGGGCTGTTTGTGAATGCGGTCAAACCATATACTCTTAAGTGCATTATAACCTCGCTGTAAATGCTAACTCTGGGATGGCTGCATCAAAACATGTCGTGTTTGGTGTCAAACGCTTTGGAATCATACCCCCACACCAGTAACTGGTGTGGGAGTATATTTCCACCCTTCTAGAGGGATAGACATGTACTCACTGTGGAAACACGGTAGAATCCTGAAGAGCCCTGGCATCACAAAATGGATGCCACCAGTCACAGACACTGGGCTGCCCTCCTGCTGATGACCGAAACTCTCAGTGGAGGAGGCCCAACAATAGGCATCCTGTCACAGGGAGGTGTGGTCACCTCCCAGACAGGATTTAGTGTATTGGGGCTGGGTGGGTGCACTCCTAGAGTGCTTTGAAGTCCTGAACTGGGGGAGCAGTAGGCTCCTCTGTGCATACACCAGTTCAAACCGGCTCAGGTGCTACCTGCCCCTGCTCTGGCGCGAAACTGGACAAAGGGAAGTGGGTGTAGCCCCCCACTCCCCTGACCCTCCCATAGGTGGGGTCATAGAGCTAGTCCCTCCCTTCCTTTCAGTATAAGATAGGGAACCCTTGCCATTGCAAACTAGATATCCCTGTACGACGCTCTGAAGAAGAATCCTGGACCTTCGACGTTCCACTACCACTGGACGACTGAAGAATCTCCCTTGGAGTCAAGGAGTGACTCCCCTGCTTGGCAGGCACCCAATCTTGCAATCAACAGTCGCAAACTTTCCCGCTCCCGCCGGAGTCTGAAGTCCCTGCATCCCAGGAAGAGGATTTCCTGACTTCTCCAAGGCCATCGTGAGTCCCCAGCGACGCTGAGGCAAGTGGACCCCACGAGTGACGAGGAACCGCAATCCTTGACCGTGGGCCCCTGCTGAGTGAATCCTCCCGATGCGACTTTGCGATCCCTTGCCGGTTGGCTTGTGGGTCCCCAGAAGACTTTTCTACAAATCCAAAGGGCTCCCCTGGTTGCTCCAGGCCTGCCCTGACTTACCCTCGCTGGTTGAGTCCCTCAGACCTTGCTGGTCTGCACCGCTGACTTTTTACACATTCCACGAGACTTGCTGTTGCCAAGGCTTGTTGGCTTCAATCTGGTCGCCGACACTGCAGTAAGCTGCAGACTTCGTGGGACATGCCGAATCCAGCTCCTGGTCATTGTCGACGCCTCCTGGACCTCATGGCTGAAGAGTCAAGACACCCATGGATCACCTGAAATCACCTGACGACTGTGGGCATCCATCTTCCTTGCCCCGGGTCACTGCCAAGTTACTTTGAACGCTGTCCTCTCTGCTTTCAGGTCTTCCTTATTCTGAATCCAGCCTTGGATTCCACCGGACACTTCTCCTGTCTTCACAAGCAGCAAGTCTTCTTTGGCTCCCACTGAAAATGACGCCGCGACCCGATACCAAAAGACACCTATGCACCCGGCTTCCCTGGGTGAGGTAATTCCCGCACTACGGTGCTCCTGTGGGTGTTGGCTCTAGAACTACTTACCCTGTAAGTGACTTGCTTGTAGACTCTCCCGAAGTATCCTAAAACTCTAAATGTCCAATCGCGACTTGCTCCATTGAAGTCAATTGAGATCCGTGGCTGTGTTCTCACACTGCATGCGTCTCCCGTGGGTCCTTTACCTACCTGCCTTGGGTGGATTAGTGAGGCCCCAGCACTTCTGAAGGCCCTAGGCCTTGTCCCCTTGCAAGTCTTTATCTCTAAGTCTCATTTTTAGTATATGGTCTGGTACGCCCCTAGGGCCCCAGCCATATTTGTGCTTAACTTGTTGTGAAATGTTGATTTGTGCATATGTCCTTGACTTCTAGTGTGTCTAGTAATAAATACATATATATTTTATATATATATACCTGTGTGGTGTCCTTTCATTTAGTAATTCAAGAGGTTATAATGTAAAACAAGCTGCTTTACATTTCTCTAAAGAATTAGCCTGAAGGCTGCTCTCCACAGCTACCACTAGGATAGCTTTCTTTAAAAGGTTGTCTTAAACCTACTACCATAAGAGTCGAATTGTACTGGTGCAAGGTGTCCACTTTAACTAGTGAACAGCATATACCAGGCCAACTTCTCACATTGGTGGGCAGCGTGTGGGATTACAGCTTGCCATTGTTTTACCAGAAAATCTCTATTTGAATTACTAACTGAAAAACACTATAGGTACTCAAGGTACATATAAAGTCAAGCTTAGTAGCAATAAGTTCTACTGACCTTAGAGCTGTGTGTCAAGGGATAGCACACCCTTTCTACAGCTCAAGCTAGGATCTGTAGGCCACAAACTAGTGTAGGTAGTACAACACTGCACAACCCTAGAATGTCCTTAAGGGTTGGAACCAGTGGGTCCACCCAGCCTCAATATAAGGACATGACTTTCTTTGACTTGAAAGCCATGTGTGCTGCAAGGCATCTGAGCATAGGACAGAGTCCCTCCACACTACACCTGATAGATCTGCTGACAGCAGATGACCTTAGATTAGCTCTAGGAGCGAATGAGTCTGAATCGGGGGGTGGATCAATTACAGTGTCTGGGTCAGATGATGAAAATCAGGATGACCTGGACTCTGTGGTTGAAGGGCCAGACCCACAAGGGTCTGAAAAGGACAGAGGAATTCTCCCTAAGAGAACTGACAGAGTGGAGGAAAGGCCTAGGTCTGCTTCTAGGGAATCTGACCACTCCTATCACTCTGTCAGAGAATCTGTTCAGCAGAGGAACTCCTACCTTCCTAGAAGGGAGACCTCCTCTGACAGAATGTACAAACTGCTGCAGTATGAGGAAGCAAGATTTGCCCTCAAAACCAAGCAGTTGGTATTAGCTAGAGAAGCCTTTGAGCTCCAGAGAGCTTCTAGAAGAGAGGGGTTAGAACCCCCTGGTGGCAGCAACAGTGTCCCTAGAGTCAGAGAATATATTCCAGACCAAAGGAACCTGAGCAAGGTTCTTCCTCCCTACCAGAGTGGGGATGATATCCACAAGTGGATAACTGCTATGGAAAGGGCCTGTAGAGTACAATAGGTCCCTCAGAAGCAGTGGGCAGCAATCTTGTGGCTCTTCTTTTCAGATAAAGGCAGAGACAAGCTCCTCACTGTTAGAGAAGAGGATGCTGATGACTATGAAGTCCTGAAGAATGCACTGATAGATAGGTTTGGCTTAACCACTGAGCAGTGCAGGTTGACGTTCAGAGACACCCAGAAAGCACAGACTCAGGACTGGACTGACTTTGTAGATTGTGCAACCAAGGCTCTGGAGGGTTGGCTGGTTGGCAGTAGGGTTACTGATTTCAAGGGATTGTATAATCTAATGATGAGAGAACAGATCCTTAATAATTGCCAGAACCAGTTGTTGCATCAATACCTGGTGGACTCTGATCTGACCTCTCCCCAAGAATTGGGAAAGAAGGCAGGCAAATGGGTCAGAACCAGGGAGAGGCAGAAAACCCAGAACCAAGGGGGGTGACACTAAGAAGCAGGATTCTAAGGGCTCTGAGAAAGGTGGGGATAAGTCAAAAGACCAGAAGTCTTCACAAGGGCCCCAAAAATCTGCATCTGGTGGGGATTCACAGTCCAACAAGGGAAAAGGCCAAAAGAAGCCATGGTGCAAATTCTGAAAACATTAAGGGCACTGGACTTCTGACTGTAACAAGTCCAAAGACCAAACCACCACCACTCCTGCCCCTAAGGCAACTGTTCCCCCTAGTTATTATTATAATTATTATATATAAATTTGTTAAGCGCGCAGCTACCCGTGGGTTTCCCGGCGCTGGAGGCACAGAAGTAAAAAGCAAGCATGGGTACAAAGAGTAGATTACAAAGAGAACAGCCAGGTTTTCACTCCTTTGCGGAACTTAAGATAGCATGTTTCAGACCGCAAAGGGATGGGAAGTGAGTTCCAGAGCGAGGGCGCCAAGTAGGAGAAAGAGCGCCCACCAACTCTAGTACGCTTAAAACGGGGGACAGAGAATCTGCACTGAGAGGAGGATCTAAGAGTGCGAGAAGGACAGTATTGGTGAACTACGGTGGATAAATAGTGAGGGGATTTTCCAGCTCTGATGCGGTGCATGAAGCATAAAGCTTTGAATTTAGATCTAGATTCTATGCGTAGCCAATGTAGGCTGCGCAGGGAGGAGGAAACGGATGTGGTTCTAGGCAGATTGCAGAGTAAGCGGGCAGCCATGTTGTGGACCACTTGAAGCTTACGGGAGACCTCTTTGCAGGCACCCAGGAGTAGAACATTACCGTAGTCCAGCCGCGATGTCACTAAGGCCTGGACCACTGACTTCTGGGTGTCAAGGGGAAGCATCCATGTGATCTTCCTCAGCCACCTGATGATGGTAGTACAGGTGGCTGAGACTTTAACCACATGTTGCCTCATGGATAACTGATTGTCAAAGAGGACCCCGAGGTTGCGTGCTGTTGTTGCTGGGACCGGCAATGGTCCCATTTGCTGAGGCCAATGTTGTGGGCCCAAGAGAGCGGAGTCAGGCCCGAACAGGAGCAGCTCCGTTTTGTCGCCATTCAGCTTCAGTTTGTTAGTCAGCATCCAATTGGCGATATCAGTGAGCCCAGAATGGAGAGAGGAAGAGGGGGAGTGCTGATTAGAAGAGAGAGAGAAGATGATTTGAGTGTCATCTGCGTACGAAAAAATAGATAGTCCAGACTGTTCAGCAAGAAAGGCGAGGGGTCTGACATAAAGGTTAAAGAACAAAGGACTAAGAATAGAGCCCTGGGGGACACCGTACGGGGCGTTATGAACAGTGGACACCGAAGAGGGGGAGAAAACCTGAAAAGTGCGGTCAGAAAGAAAATTGGAAATCCAAGCAAGTGCGGAGCCACAGATCCCAACAGACCTCAAGGCAGAAAGAAGGATGGTATGAGAGACGGTGTCAAAAGCGGCACTCAAATCCAAAAGCATGAGGGCCACCGTCTCTCCTCTATCTACCTGATGTCTGATTGTGTCCGTGACTCCCAAAATGGTGGACTCAGTAGAAAAGCCCGCCCGAAAACCTGATTGGGAAGGGTGAAGAACGTTCGCTGACTCAATGTGAGTGGTTAGATGACGATTAACATGCTTCTCCAGCACCTTCGAGAGACCGGGAAGTAAGGACATGGGTCGAAAATTGGCTGGGTTGCTGGGATCAGCATTAGCTTTTTTCAGGAGCGGGACAACCATAGCATGCTTCCAGACGTTAGAGACAGTTGCCTCAGTGAGAGAAGCATTCAGGAGAGCCAAGATACAGTCGAGTGGGGCGGAGGCTAGGGAACGGAGAATCTGCGGGGGCATGGGATCCAAGGGAGAGCCGGATTTTATCTCGGCCAGCATTTTCTGGAAGACGGGCATAGAGATGAGTTCCCACTTATCTAAAAGGGGAGATGAGGACCGAACCGGATCATCCTGAAGGGATGGTTGGTCATGATTCTGTATTGGTGGGCTGGATGAAGATGAAGCTACTGGTGGAGGTGGTACTAAGAATAAGGGTGTAGTAGGGTTGACCCTGGGTTCTGAAGTGGACTCTGGCCAAGTCAGAGTACCCACTCAGGCATTGCTGATTTGTGATGGAGACATTGATATGTCCTTCCTAGTGAGCCCCAGTAATCTGGGCAAATACAAACAGCAGCCTGTAATAAATGGCAAACAGGCTTTGGCATTCAGGGACACAGGTGCTAGTGTCACCATGGTGGCAGAGGATCTTGTGGACCCTGGGCAGATCATCCTGGGCGAAATGTGCCAGGTTACCAATGCAAGCAATGTCAGGACCAACCATAGTCTGGCAGTTGTGAATTTCTCCTGGGGAGGGGTAACTGGCCTCAAGAAAGTAGTAGTCAGTGCAGACCTCCCTGTCGAATGTCTATTGGGCAATGATCTAGAGACTTCGGCCTGGTCTGAAGTAAAGTTATGGACTCATGCTGAGATGTTGGGCATCCCTGCAGAGGTATTTGCTGTGACCAGGTCACAGGCCAAAATGCATAACACAGAACCAGCTCTGGATCCTGAAACCATGGGCCAGGTGCTTCCCAAGAAGAGGAGCAGTAGGGTTAAGGCTGAGCCTTCCCCTCTGTCTCAGATCACAGATTCACCTCTTGGGGGAGAAGCAGATCCTGAAGAAGGAACTGCCCCAGAGGGACTTGAGCCTGATCAGGTTGAGTTCTTGGGAGCAGGAGGCCCTTCTAGGGAAGATCTGAGTAAGGAGCAACAGTGCTGCCCCTCTCTTGAACCCCTCAGACAGCAGGCTGCTGCTGAGAGTGCTAGTGGGTCCCATAAAGTTTATTGGGATGAGGGAATCCTATATTCAGAGGGTAGAGATCCAACCCCTGGAGGCACCAGGAGGTTGGTAATACCTCAGAAGTTTAGGGGGTTCCTCTTGACCCTAGCACATGACATCCCTTTGGCAGGTCACTTGGGCCAAAACAAGACCTGGGACAGGCTTGTTCCACATTTTCATTGGCCACATATGTCAGAGAACACCAAGGAGTTGTGTCGCTCCTGTGTCACTTGCCAAGCCAGTGGCAAGTCCGGTGGCACAACAAAGGTCACCCTGATACCACTACCTGTGGTGGGGGTACCCTTTGAAAGGGTAGGGATTGACATTGTTGGTCCGCCTAACCCTCCAACTGCATCTGGGCACAGATTTATCCTGGTGGTAGTGGATCATGCCACCAGGGACCCAGAGGCAATTCCCCTGAGGACCACCACAGCCCCTGTGGTGGCAAGAGTCCTCATAGGAGTTTTCTCCAGAGTGGGTTTCCCAAAGGAGGTCATCTCTGACAGAGGTACAAACTTCATGTCAGGATATCTGAAATCAATGTGGAAGGAGTGTGGTGTAACTTATAAATTCAGTACTCCCTATCACCCACAAAGCAATGGGTTGGTTGAACGTTTCAACAAAACCCTAAAGGGAATGATTATAGGACTCCCAGAAAAGCTTAGGCGAAAATGGGACCTTCTTCTTCCCTGCCTTCTGTTTGCATACAGAGAGGTTCCACAGAAGGGGGTTGGTGACAGCCCATTTGAACTTCTGTTTGGGCATCCTGTATGAGGTCCATTATGTTTGGTGAAGGAGGGCTGGGAGTTACCTCTCAAACCCCCCAAACAGGATGTGATGGATTATGTACTTGGTCTCCGCTCCAGGATGACCGAATACATGAAGAAGGCAACTAAAAACCTGGAGGCCAGCCAAGAATTACAAAAAACTTGGCATGACCAAAAGGCTGTGCTGACTGTGTACCAGCCAGGACAGAAAGTGTGGGTGTTGGAGCCTGTGGCCCCAGCAGCCCTCCAATGCAAGTGGAGTGGCCCCCATACCATTGATGAGAAAAAGGGAGAAGTCACCTATCTGGTGAATCTTGGAACTCCCAGGAGGCCCCTGAGATTGAACCCATATGGTGACAGGGCCGACATGGGCTTGCTCATGGCAACTGATGAGGAACATGAGGAAGAGAGTGACCCTCTTCCTGACCTGCACTCACAGAACCCTGATGATGGGTTTGTAGATGGTGTTGCTTTGGCAAGCAGCCTCACTGACCATCAGCAAACTGAATGCAGACAAGTTCTGCAACAGTACAGACATATGTTTAGCCTGACCCCTAGTCAGACTACTTGGTGCACCCATGAGGTGGACACTGGGGACAGTCTGCCTCTCAAGAGTAAAATCTACAGACAACCTGATCATGTCAGGAACTGTATCAGGACTGAAGTCCAGAAAATGTTGGAATTGGGTGTAATTAGGTGTAGCCACCCACTCCCCTGACCCTCCCATAGGTGGGGTCATAGAGCTAGTCCCTTCCTTCCTTTCAGTATAAGTTAGGGAACCCTTGCCATTGCAAACTAGATATCCCTGGATGACGCTCTGAGGAAGAATCCTGGACCTTCGACATTCCACTACCTCTGGAAGACTGAAGAATCTCCCTTGGAGTCAAGGAGTGACTCCTCTGCTTGGCAGGCACCCAATCTTGCAATCAACGGTCGCAAACTTTCCCGCTCCCGCCAGAGTCTGAAGTCCCTGAATCCCAGGAAGAGGATTTCGTGACTTCTCCAAGGCCACCGTGAGTCCCCAGCGACGCTGAGGCA